>NC_135292.1:0-4800000 GCF_051311805.1 Agelaius phoeniceus
CAATGCTCACAGCTGCAGCCCATCAAGGACAACCAGGACCTGTGGGCAAAGCCTCTAGACAGATATTCAAATAGAATCCATTTCCTCTACTCTAGCCAGTAAGTACTACCCTACAAGTCCTCAGAACCCCAAAGGCCACCTTTCATCTGACACCCAGACCCTGGGGAAAGGACTTCTTTTTCCCATGGCAAATGGCCTCCCTTGGCAGCCACTCACCCTGGCAGAAAGTGGGAGCCTAGCTAGAATGATGCAATCGTTGCTGGATTTTTCCAAAAGAAAAGCTGGCAGCAACTAGGGCCCTGGAAGTACTTAGAGCCTCAAACGCCACCTTGAACATATTCCTGAGACCCTGGGGAAAGGACTTCTTTTTCCCATGGAAAATGGCCTTCATTTGTGGCCACTTGGCCTGGCAGGCAGGGCAGTGCCAAGCCAGGAATCTACAAACTCTGCTGGATCCTTCCAGAACGAAAGCTGCCAGCAACTAGGACCCTGCAAGTCCTTAGAGCCCCAGATGCCACCTGTCATCTGACACCCAGAGCCTGGGCAATGACTTCGTTTTCCCCATGGAAAATGGCCTCCATTTCTGGCCACTCGCCCTGACCAAGAGGGTGGTGCCCAGCAAGAAATTTGCAAGCTTTGCTGGATTGCTCCAAATCTAAAGCTGCCACTTGTTGTTGTTCTATTTCTCTAGAGTCCCATCATGCTGTTCTCAGATTGCTAAAGTCCATACCTCCTCGGTGTGTTCTTATGGCTGCAGATCTTCACAGCACAGACGCTTTCTTCTGCATGCTGTTCTTTCCCAGTTCAGGGCTCCTTCAAGGCTCTCCCTGAATGGCTACGCCGCCCCCTTTTATCCCAGTTCTCTTCAATGCTCACAGCTGCAGCCCATCAAGGACAACCAGGACCTGTGGGGCAAAGCCTCTAGACAGATATTCAAATAGAATCCATTTCCTCTACTCTAGCCAGTAAGTAGTACCCTACAAGTCCTCAGAACCCCAAAGGCCACCTTTCATCTGACACCCAGACCCTGGGGAAAGGACTTCTTTTTCCCATGGCAAATGGCCTCCCTTGGCAGCCACTCACCCTGGCAGAAAGTGGGAGCCTAGCTAGAATGATGCAATCGTTGCTGGATTTTTCCAAAAGAAAAGCTGGCAGCAACTAGGGCCTTGGAAGTATTTAGAGCCTCAACGCCACCTTGAACATATTACTGAGACCCTGGGGAAAGGACTTCTTTTTCCCATGGAAAATGGCCTTCATTTGTGGCCACTTGGCCTGGCAGGCAGGGCAGTGCCAAGCCAGGAATCTACAAACTCTGCTGGATCCTTCCAGAACGAAAGCTGCCAGCAACTAGGACCCTGCAAGTCCTTAGAGCCCCAGATGCCACCTGTCATCTGACACCCAGAGCCTGGGCCAATGACTTCGTTTTCCCCATGGAAAATGGCCTCCATTTCTGGCCACTCGCCCCTGACCAAGAGGGTGGTGCCCAGCAAGAAATTTGCAAGCTTTGCTGGATTGCTCCAAATCTAAAGCTGCCAGCTTGTTGTTGTTCTATTTCTCTAGAGTCCCATCATGCTGTTCTCAGATTGCTAAAGTCCATACCTCCTCGGTGTGTTCTTATGGCTGCAGATCTTCACAGCACAGACGCTTTCTTCTGCATGCTGTTCTTTCCCAGTTCAGGGCTCCTTCAAGGCTCTCCCTGAATGGCTACGCCGCCCCCTTTTATCCCAGTTCTCTTCAATGCTCACAGCTGCAGCCCATCAAGGACAACCAGGACCTGTGGGGCAAAGCCTCTAGACAGATATTCAAATAGAATCCATTTCCTCTACTCTAGCCAGTAAGTACTACCCTACAAGTCCTCAGAACCCCCCAAAGGCCCACCTTTCATCTGACACCCAGACCCTGGGGAAAGGACTTCTTTTTCCCATGGCAAATGGCCTCCCTTGGCAGCCACTCACCCTGGCAGAAAGTGGGAGCCTAGCTAGAATGATGCAATCGTTGCTGGATTTTTCCAAAAGAAAAGCTGGCAGCAACTAGGGCCCTGGAAGTACTTAGAGCCTCAAACGCCACCTTGAACATATTCCTGAGACCCTGGGGAAAGGACTTCTTTTTCCCATGGAAAATGGCCTTCATTTGTGGCCACTTGGCCTGGCAGGCAGGGCAGTGCCAAGCCAGGAATCTACAAACTCTGCTGGATCCTTCCAGAACGAAAGCTGCCAGCAACTAGGACCCTGCAAGTCCTTAGAGCCCCAGATGCCACCTGTCATCTGACACCCAGAGCCTGGGCCAATGACTTCGTTTTCCCCATGGAAAATGGCCTCCATTTCTGGCCACTCGCCCTGACCAAGAGGGTGGTGCCCAGCAAGAAATTTGCAAGCTTTGCTGGATTGCTCCAAATCTAAAGCTGCCACTTGTTGTTGTTCTATTTCTCTAGAGTCCCATCATGCTGTTCTCAGATTGCTAAAGTCCATACCTCCTCGGTGTGTTCTTATGGCTGCAGATCTTCACAGCACAGACGCTTTCTTCTGCATGCTGTTCTTTCCCAGTTCAGGGCTCCTTCAAGGCTCTCCCTGAATGGCTACGCCGCCCCCTTTTATCCCAGTTCTCTTCAATGCTCACAGCTGCAGCCCATCAAGGACAACCAGGACCTGTGGGGCAAAGCCTCTAGACAGATATTCAAATAGAATCCATTTCCTCTACTCTAGCCAGTAAGTACTACCCTACAAGTCCTCAGAACCCCCAAAGGCCACCTTTCATCTGACACCCAGACCCTGGGGAAAGGACTTCTTTTTCCCATGGCAAATGGCCTCCCTTGGCAGCCACTCACCCTGGCAGAAAGTGGGAGCCTAGCTAGAATGATGCAATCGTTGCTGGATTTTTCCAAAAGAAAAGCTGGCAGCAACTAGGGCCCTGGAAGTACTTTAGAGCCTCAAACGCCACCTTGAACATATTCCTGAGACCCTGGGGAAAGGACATCTTTTTCCCATGGAAAATGGCCTTCATTTGTGGCCACTTGGCCTGGCAGGCAGGGCAGTGCCAAGCAGGAATCTACAAACTCTGCTGGATCCTTCCAGAACGAAAGCTGCCAGCAACTAGGACCCTGCAAGTCCTTAGAGCCCCAGATGCCACCTGTCATCTGACACCCAGAGCCTGGGCCAATGACTTCGTTTTCCCCATGGAAAATGGCCTCCATTTCTGGCCACTCGCCCTGACCAAGAGGGTGGTGCCCAGCAAGAAATTTGCAAGCTTTGCTGGATTGCTCCAAATCTAAAGCTGCCACTTGTTGTTGTTCTATTTCTCTAGAGTCCCATCATGCTGTTCTCAGATTGCTAAAGTCCATACCTCCTCGGTGTGTTCTTATGGCTGCAGATCTTCACAGCACAGACGCTTTCTTCTGCATGCTGTTCTTTCCCAGTTCAGGGCTCCTTCAAGGCTCTCCCTGAATGGCTACGCCGCCCCCTTTTATCCCAGTTCTCTTCAATGCTCACAGCTGCAGCCCATCAAGGACAACCAGGACCTGTGGGGCAAAGCCTCTAGACAGATATTCAAATAGAATCCATTTCCTCTACTCTAGCCAGTAAGTACTACCCTACAAGTCCTCAGAACCCCAAAGGCCACCTTTCATCTGACACCCAGACCCTGGGGAAAGGACTTCTTTTTCCCATGGCAAATGGCCTCCCTTGGCAGCCACTCACCCTGGCAGAAAGTGGGAGCCTAGCTAGAATGATGCAATCGTTGCTGGATTTTTCCAAAAGAAAAGCTGGCAGCAACTAGGGCCTGGAAGTACTTAGAGCCTCAAACGCCACCTTGAACATATTCCTGAGACCCTGGGGAAAGGACTTCTTTTTCCCATGGAAAATGGCCTTCATTTGTGGCCACTTGGCCTGGCAGGCAGGGCAGTGCCAAGCCAGGAATCTACAAACTCTGCTGGATCCTTCCAGAACGAAAGCTGCCAGCAACTAGGACCCTGCAAGTCCTTAGAGCCCCAGATGCCACCTGTCATCTGACACCCAGAGCCTGGGCCAATGACTTCGTTTTCCCCATGGAAAATGGCCTCCATTTCTGGCCACTCGCCCTGACCAAGAGGGTGGTGCCCAGCAAGAAATTTGCAAGCTTTGCTGGATTGCTCCAAATCTAAAGCTGCCACTTGTTGTTGTTTCTATTTCTCTAGAGTCCCATCATGCTGTTCTCAGATTGCTAAAGTCCATACCTCCTCGGTGTGTTCTTATGGCTGCAGATCTTCACAGCACAGACGCTTTCTTCTGCATGCTGTTCTTTCCCAGTTCAGGGCTCCTTCAAGGCTCTCCCTGAATGGCTACGCCGCCCCCTTTTATCCCAGTTCTCTTCAATGCTCACAGCTGCAGCCCATCAAGGACAACCAGGACCTGTGGGGCAAAGCCTCTAGACAGATATTCAAATAGAATCCATTTCCTCTACTCTAGCCAGTAAGTAGCTACCCTACAAGTCCTCAGAACCCCCAAAGGCCACCTTTCATCTGACACCCAGACCCTGGGGAAAGGACTTCTTTTTCCCATGGCAAATGGCCTCCCTTGGCAGCCACTCACCCTGGCAGAAAGTGGGAGCCTAGCTAGAATGATGCAATCGTTGCTGGATTTTCCAAAAGAAAAGCTGGCAGCAACTAGGGCCTTGGAAGTATTTAGAGCCTCAAACGCCACCTTGAACATATTCCTGAGACCCTGGGGAAAGGACTTCTTTTTCCCATGGAAAATGGCCTTCATTTGTGGCCACTTGGCCTGGCAGGCAGGGCAGTGCCAAGCCAGGAATCTACAAACTCTGCTGGATCCTTCCAGAACGAAAGCTGCCAGCAACTAGGACCCTGCAAGTCCTTAGAGCCCCAGATGCCACCTGTCATCTGACACCCAGAGCCTGGGCCAATGACTTCGTTTTCCCCATGGAAAATGGCCTCCATTTCTGGCCACTCGCCCTGACCAAGAGGGTGGTGCCCAGCAAGAAATTTGCAAGCTTTGCTGGATTGCTCCAAATCTAAAGCTGCCACTTGTTGTTGTTCTATTTCTCTAGAGTCCCATCATGCTGTTCTCAGATTGCTAAAGTCCATACCTCCTCGGTGTGTTCTTATGGCTGCAGATCTTCACAGCACAGACGCTTTCTTCTGCATGCTGTTCTTTCCCAGTTCAGGGCTCCCTTCAAGGCTCTCCCTGAATGGCTACGCCGCCCCCTTTTATCCCAGTTCTCTTCAATGCTCACAGCTGCAGCCCATCAAGGACAACCAGGACCTGTGGGGCAAAGCCTCTAGACAGATATTCAAATAGAATCCATTTCCTCTACTCTAGCCAGTAAGTACTACCCTACAAGTCCTCAGAACCCCAAAGGCCACCTTTCATCTGACACCCAGACCCTGGGGAAAGGACTTCTTTTTCCCATGGCAAATGGCCTCCCTTGGCAGCCACTCACCCTGGCAGAAAGTGGGAGCCTAGCTAGAATGATGCAATCGTTGCTGGATTTTTCCAAAAGAAAAGCTGGCAGCAACTAGGGCCCTGGAAGTACTTAGAGCCTCAAACGCCACCTTGAACATATTCCTGAGACCCTGGGGAAAGGACTTCTTTTTCCCATGGAAAATGGCCTTCATTTGTGGCCACTTGGCCTGGCAGGCAGGGCAGTGCCAAGCCAGGAATCTACAAACTCTGCTGGATCCTTCCAGAACGAAAGCTGCCAGCAACTAGGACCCTGCAAGTCCTTAGAGCCCCAGATGCCACCTGTCATCTGACACCCAGAGCCTGGGCCAATGACTTCGTTTTCCCCATGGAAAATGGCCTCCATTTCTGGCCACTCGCCCTGACCAAGAGGGTGGTGCCCAGCAAGAAATTTGCAAGCTTTGCTGGATTGCTCCAAATCTAAAGCTGCCACTTGTTGTTGTTCTATTTCTCTAGAGTCCCATCATGCTGTTCTCAGATTGCTAAAGTCCATACCTCCTCGGTGTGTTCTTATGGCTGCAGATCTTCACAGCACAGACGCTTTCTTCTGCATGCTGTTCTTTCCCAGTTCAGGGCTCCTTCAAGGCTCTCCCTGAATGGCTACGCCGCCCCCTTTTATCCCAGTTCTCTTCAATGCTCACAGCTGCAGCCCATCAAGGACAACCAGGACCTGTGGGGCAAAGCCTCTAGACAGATATTCAAATAGAATCCATTTCCTCTACTCTAGCCAGTAAGTAGTACCCTACAAGTCCTCAGAACCCCAAAGGCCACCTTTCATCTGACACCCAGACCCTGGGGAAAGGACTTCTTTTTCCCATGGCAAATGGCCTCCCTTGGCAGCCACTCACCCTGGCAGAAAGTGGGAGCCTAGCTAGAATGATGCAATCGTTGCTGGATTTTTCCAAAAGAAAAGCTGGCAGCAACTAGGGCCTGGAAGTATTTAGAGCCTCAAACGCCACCTTGAACATATTCCTGAGACCCTGGGGAAAGGACTTCTTTTTCCCATGGAAAATGGCCTTCATTTGTGGCCACTTGGCCTGGCAGGCAGGGCAGTGCCAAGCCAGGAATCTACAAACTCTGCTGGATCCTTCCAGAACGAAAGCTGCCAGCAACTAGGACCCTGCAAGTCCTTAGAGCCCCAGATGCCACCTGTCATCTGACACCCAGAGCCTGGGCCAATGACTTCGTTTTCCCCATGGAAAATGGCCTCCATTTCTGGCCACTCGCCCTGACCAAGAGGGTGGTGCCCAGCAAGAAATTTGCAAGCTTTGCTGGATTGCTCCAAATCTAAAGCTGCCACTTGTTGTTGTTCTATTTCTCTAGAGTCCCATCATGCTGTTCTCAGATTGCTAAAGTCCATACCTCCTCGGTGTGTTCTTATGGCTGCAGATCTTCACAGCACAGACGCTTTCTTCTGCATGCTGTTCTTTCCCAGTTCAGGGCTCCTTCAAGGCTCTCCCTGAATGGCTACGCCGCCCCCTTTTATCCCAGTTCTCTTCAATGCTCACAGCTGCAGCCCATCAAGGACAACCAGGACCTGTGGGGCAAAGCCTCTAGACAGATATTCAAATAGAATCCATTTCCTCTACTCTAGCCAGTAAGTACTACCCTACAAGTCCTCAGAACCCCAAAGGCCACCTTTCATCTGACACCCAGACCCTGGGGAAAGGACTTCTTTTTCCCATGGCAAATGGCCTCCCTTGGCAGCCACTCACCCTGGCAGAAAGTGGGAGCCTAGCTAGAATGATGCAATCGTTGCTGGATTTTTCCAAAAGAAAAGCTGGCAGCAACTAGGGCCCTTGGAAGTACTTTAGAGCCTCAAACGCCACCTTGAACATATTCCTGAGACCCTGGGGAAAGGACTTCTTTTTCCCATGGAAAATGGCCTTCATTTGTGGCCACTTGGCCTGGCAGGCAGGGCAGTGCCAAGCCAGGAATCTACAAACTCTGCTGGATCCTTCCAGAACGAAAGCTGCCAGCAACTAGGACCCTGCAAGTCCTTAGAGCCCCAGATGCCACCTGTCATCTGACACCCAGAGCCTGGGCCAATGACTTCGTTTTCCCCATGGAAAATGGCCTCCATTTCTGGCCACTCGCCCTGACCAAGAGGGTGGTGCCCAGCAAGAAATTTGCAAGCTTTGCTGGATTGCTCCAAATCTAAAGCTGCCACTTGTTGTTGTTCTATTTCTCTAGAGTCCCATCATGCTGTTCTCAGATTGCTAAAGTCCATACCTCCTCGGTGTGTTCTTATGGCTGCAGATCTTCACAGCACAGACGCTTTCTTCTGCATGCTGTTCTTTCCCAGTTCAGGGCTCCTTCAAGGCTCTCCCTGAATGGCTACGCCGCCCCCTTTTATCCCAGTTCTCTTCAATGCTCACAGCTGCAGCCCATCAAGGACAACCAGGACCTGTGGGGCAAAGCCTCTAGACAGATATTCAAATAGAATCCATTTCCTCTACTCTAGCCAGTAAGTACTACCCTACAAGTCCTCAGAACCCCAAAGGCCACCTTTCATCTGACACCCAGACCCTGGGGAAAGGACTTCTTTTTCCCATGGCAAATGGCCTCCCTTGGCAGCCACTCACCCTGGCAGAAAGTGGGAGCCTAGCTAGAATGATGCAATCGTTGCTGGATTTTTCCAAAAGAAAAGCTGGCAGCAACTAGGGCCCTGGAAGTACTTAGAGCCTCAAACGCCACCTTGAACATATTCCTGAGACCCTGGGGAAAGGACTTCTTTTTCCCATGGAAAATGGCCTTCATTTGTGGCCACTTGGCCTGGCAGGCAGGGCAGTGCCAAGCCAGGAATCTACAAACTCTGCTGGATCCTTCCAGAACGAAAGCTGCCAGCAACTAGGACCCTGCAAGTCCTTAGAGCCCCAGATGCCACCTGTCATCTGACACCCAGAGCCTGGGCCAATGACTTCGTTTTCCCCATGGAAAATGGCCTCCATTTCTGGCCACTCGCCCTGACCAAGAGGGTGGTGCCCAGCAAGAAATTTGCAAGCTTTGCTGGATTGCTCCAAATCTAAAGCTGCCACTTGTTGTTGTTCTATTTCTCTAGAGTCCCATCATGCTGTTCTCAGATTGCTAAAGTCCATACCTCCTCGGTGTGTTCTTATGGCTGCAGATCTTCACAGCACAGACGCTTTCTTCTGCATGCTGTTCTTTCCCAGTTCAGGGCTCCTTCAAGGCTCTCCCTGAATGGCTACGCCGCCCCCTTTTATCCCAGTTCTCTTCAATGCTCACAGCTGCAGCCCATCAAGGACAACCAGGACCTGTGGGGCAAAGCCTCTAGACAGATATTCAAATAGAATCCATTTCCTCTACTCTAGCCAGTAAGTACGTACCCTACAAGTCCTCAGAACCCCAAAGGGCCACCTTTCATCTGACACCCAGACCCTGGGGAAAGGACTTCTTTTTCCCATGGCAAATGGCCTCCCTTGGCAGCCACTCACCCTGGCAGAAAGTGGGAGCCTAGCTAGAATGATGCAATCGTTGCTGGATTTTTCCAAAAGAAAAGCTGGCAGCAACTAGGGCCCTGGAAGTACTTAGAGCCTCAAACGCCACCTTGAACATATTCCTGAGACCCTGGGGAAAGGACTTCTTTTTCCCATGGAAAATGGCCTTCATTTGTGGCCACTTGGCCTGGCAGGCAGGGCAGTGCCAAGCCAGGAATCTACAAACTCTGCTGGATCCTTCCAGAACGAAAGCTGCCAGCAACTAGGACCCTGCAAGTCCTTAGAGCCCCAGATGCCACCTGTCATCTGACACCCAGAGCCTGGGCCAATGACTTCGTTTTCCCCATGGAAAATGGCCTCCATTTCTGGCCACTCGCCCTGACCAAGAGGGTGGTGCCCAGCAAGAAATTTGCAAGCTTTGCTGGATTGCTCCAAATCTAAAGCTGCCACTTGTTGTTGTTCTATTTCTCTAGAGTCCCATCATGCTGTTCTCAGATTGCTAAAGTCCATACCTCCTCGGTGTGTTCTTATGGCTGCAGATCTTCACAGCACAGACGCTTTCTTCTGCATGCTGTTCTTTCCCAGTTCAGGGCTCCTTCAAGGCTCTCCCTGAATGGCTACGCCGCCCCCTTTTATCCCAGTTCTCTTCAATGCTCACAGCTGCAGCCCCATCAAGGACAACCAGGACCTGTGGGGCAAAGCCTCTAGACAGATATTCAAATAGAATCCATTTCCTCTACTCTAGCCAGTAAGTACTACCCTACAAGTCCTCAGAACCCCAAAGGCCACCTTTCATCTGACACCCAGACCCTGGGGAAAGGACTTCTTTTTCCCATGGCAAATGGCCTCCCTTGGCAGCCACTCACCCTGGCAGAAAGTGGGAGCCTAGCTAGAATGATGCAATCGTTGCTGGATTTTTTCCAAAAGAAAAGCTGGCAGCAACTAGGGCCCTTGGAAGTATTTAGAGCCTCAAACGCCACCTTGAACATATTCCTGAGACCCTGGGGAAAGGACTTCTTTTTCCCATGGAAAATGGCCTTCATTTGTGGCCACTTGGCCTGGCAGGCAGGGCAGTGCCAAGCCAGGAATCTACAAACTCTGCTGGATCCTTCCAGAACTGAAAGCTGCCAGCAACTAGGACCCTGCAAGTCCTTAGAGCCCCAGATGCCACCTGTCATCTGACACCCAGAGCCTGGGCCAATGACTTCGTTTCCCCATGGAAAATGGCCTCCATTTCTGGCCACTCGCCCTGACCAAGAGGGTGGTGCCCAGCAAGAAATTTGCAAGCTTTGCTGGATTGCTCCAATCTAAAGCTGCCACTTGTTGTTGTTCTATTTCTCTAGAGTCCCATCATGCTGTTCTCAGATTGCTAAAGTCCATACCTCCTCGGTGTGTTCTTATGGCTGCAGATCTTCACAGCACAGACGCTTTCTTCTGCATGCTGTTCTTTCCCAGTTCAGGGCTCCTTCAAGGCTCTCCCTGAATGGCTACGCCGCCCCCTTTTATCCCAGTTCTCTTCAATGCTCACAGCTGCAGCCCATCAAGGACAACCAGGACCTGTGGGGCAAAGCCTCTAGACAGATATTCAAATAGAATCCATTTCCTCTACTCTAGCCAGTAAGTAGTACCCTACAAGTCCTCAGAACCCCAAAGGCCACCTTTCATCTGACACCCAGACCCTGGGGAAAGGACTTCTTTTTCCCATGGCAAATGGCCTCCCTTGGCAGCCACTCACCCTGGCAGAAAGTGGGAGCCTAGCTAGAATGATGCAATCGTTGCTGGATTTTTCCAAAAGAAAAGCTGGCAGCAACTAGGGCCCTGGAAGTACTTAGAGCCTCAAACGCCACCTTGAACATATTCCTGAGACCCTGGGGAAAGGACTTCTTTTTCCCATGGAAAATGGCCTTCATTTGTGGCCACTTGGCCTGGCAGGCAGGGCAGTGCCAAGCCAGGAATCTACAAACTCTGCTGGATCCTTCCAGAACGAAAGCTGCCAGCAACTAGGACCCTGCAAGTCCTTAGAGCCCCAGATGCCACCTGTCATCTGACACCCAGAGCCTGGGCCAATGACTTCGTTTTTCCCCATGGAAAATGGCCTCCATTTCTGGCCACTCGCCCTGACCAAGAGGGTGGTGCCCAGCAAGAAATTTGCAAGCTTTGCTGGATTGCTCCAAATCTAAAGCTGCCACTTGTTGTTGTTCTATTTCTCTAGAGTCCCATCATGCTGTTCTCAGATTGCTAAAGTCCATACCTCCTCGGTGTGTTCTTATGGCTGCAGATCTTCACAGCACAGACGCTTTCTTCTGCATGCTGTTCTTTCCCAGTTCAGGGCTCCTTCAAGGCTCTCCCTGAATGGCTACGCCGCCCCCTTTTATCCCAGTTCTCTTCAATGCTCACAGCTGCAGCCCATCAAGGACAACCAGGACCTGTGGGCAAAGCCTCTAGACAGATATTCAAATAGAATCCATTTCCTCTACTCTAGCCAGTAAGTACTACCCTACAAGTCCTCAGAACCCCAAAGGCCACCTTTCATCTGACACCCAGACCCTGGGGAAAGGACTTCTTTTTCCCATGGCAAATGGCCTCCCTTGGCAGCCACTCACCCTGGCAGAAAGTGGGAGCCTAGCTAGAATGATGCAATCGTTGCTGGATTTTTCCAAAAGAAAAGCTGGCAGCAACTAGGGCCCTGGAAGTATTTAGAGCCTCAAACGCCACCTTGAACATATTACTGAGACCCTGGGGAAAGGACATCTTTTTCCCATGGAAAATGGCCTTCATTTGTGGCCACTTGGCCTGGCAGGCAGGGCAGTGCCAAGCCAGGAATCTACAAACTCTGCTGGATCCTTCCAGAACGAAAGCTGCCAGCAACTAGGACCCTGCAAGTCCTTAGAGCCCCAGATGCCACCTGTCATCTGACACCCAGAGCCTGGGCCAATGACTTCGTTTTCCCCATGGAAAATGGCCTCCATTTCTGGCCACTCGCCCTGACCAAGAGGGTGGTGCCCAGCAAGAAATTTGCAAGCTTTGCTGGATTGCTCCAAATCTAAAGCTGCCACTTGTTGTTGTTCTATTTCTCTAGAGTCCCATCATGCTGTTCTCAGATTGCTAAAGTCCATACCTCCTCGGTGTGTTCTTATGGCTGCAGATCTTCACAGCACAGACGCTTTCTTCTGCATGCTGTTCTTTCCCAGTTCAGGGCTCCTTCAAGGCTCTCCCTGAATGGCTACGCCGCCCCCTTTTATCCCAGTTCTCTTCAATGCTCACAGCTGCAGCCCATCAAGGACAACCAGGACCTGTGGGGCAAAGCCTCTAGACAGATATTCAAATAGAATCCATTTCCTCTACTCTAGCCAGTAAGTACTACCCTACAAGTCCTCAGAACCCCAAAGGCCACCTTTCATCTGACACCCAGACCCTGGGGAAAGGACTTCTTTTTCCCATGGCAAATGGCCTCCCTTGGCAGCCACTCACCCTGGCAGAAAGTGGGAGCCTAGCTAGAATGATGCAATCGTTGCTGGATTTTCCAAAAGAAAAGCTGGCAGCAACTAGGGCCCTGGAAGTATTTAGAGCCTCAAACGCCACCTTGAACATATTCCTGAGACCCTGGGGAAAGGACATCTTTTCCCATGGAAAATGGCCTTCATTTGTGGCCACTTGGCCTGGCAGGCAGGGCAGTGCCAAGCAGGAATCTACAAACTCTGCTGGATCCTTCCAGAACGAAAGCTGCCAGCAACTAGGACCCTGCAAGTCCTTAGAGCCCCAGATGCCACCTGTCATCTGACACCCAGAGCCTGGGCCAATGACTTCGTTTTCCCCATGGAAAATGGCCTCCATTTCTGGCCACTCGCCCTGACCAAGAGGGTGGTGCCCAGCAAGAAATTTGCAAGCTTTGCTGGATTGCTCCAAATCTAAAGCTGCCAGTTGTTGTTGTTCTATTTCTCTAGAGTCCCATCATGCTGTTCTCAGATTGCTAAAGTCCATACCTCCTCGGTGTGTTCTTATGGCTGCAGATCTTCACAGCACAGACGCTTTCTTCTGCATGCTGTTCTTTCCCAGTTCAGGGCTCCTTCAAGGCTCTCCCTGAATGGCTACGCCGCCCCCTTTTATCCCAGTTCTCTTCAATGCTCACAGCTGCAGCCCATCAAGGACAACCAGGACCTGTGGGGCAAAGCCTCTAGACAGATATTCAAATAGAATCCATTTCCTCTACTCTAGCCAGTAAGTAGTACCCTACAAGTCCTCAGAACCCCAAAGGCCACCTTTCATCTGACACCCAGACCCTGGGGAAAGGACTTCTTTTTCCCATGGCAAATGGCCTCCCTTGGCAGCCACTCACCCTGGCAGAAAGTGGGAGCCTAGCTAGAATGATGCAATCGTTGCTGGATTTTTCCAAAAGAAAAAGCTGGCAGCAACTAGGGCCCTGGAAGTACTTTAGAGCCTCAAACGCCACCTTGAACATATTCCTGAGACCCTGGGGAAAGGACATCTTTTTCCCATGGAAAATGGCCTTCATTTGTGGCCACTTGGCCTGGCAGGCAGGGCAGTGCCAAGCCAGGAATCTACAAACTCTGCTGGATCCTTCCAGAACGAAAGCTGCCAGCAACTAGGACCCTGCAAGTCCTTAGAGCCCCAGATGCCACCTGTCATCTGACACCCAGAGCCTGGGCCAATGACTTCGTTTTCCCCATGGAAAATGGCCTCCATTTCTGGCCACTCGCCCTGACCAAGAGGGTGGTGCCCAGCAAGAAATTTGCAAGCTTTGCTGGATTGCTCCAAATCTAAAGCTGCCAGCTTGTTGTTGTTCTATTTCTCTAGAGTCCCATCATGCTGTTCTCAGATTGCTAAAGTCCATACCTCCTCGGTGTGTTCTTATGGCTGCAGATCTTCACAGCACAGACGCTTTCTTCTGCATGCTGTTCTTTCCCAGTTCAGGGCTCCTTCAAGGCTCTCCCTGAATGGCTACGCCGCCCCCTTTTATCCCAGTTCTCTTCAATGCTCACAGCTGCAGCCCATCAAGGACAACCAGGACCTGTGGGGCAAAGCCTCTAGACAGATATTCAAATAGAATCCATTTCCTCTACTCTAGCCAGTAAGTAGTACCCTACAAGTCCTCAGAACCCCAAAGGCCACCTTTCATCTGACACCCAGACCCTGGGGAAAGGACTTCTTTTTCCCATGGCAAATGGCCTCCCTTGGCAGCCACTCACCCTGGCAGAAAGTGGGAGCCTAGCTAGAATGATGCAATCGTTGCTGGATTTTTCCAAAAGAAAAGCTGGCAGCAACTAGGGCCCTGGAAGTACTTAGAGCCTCAAACGCCACCTTGAACATATTCCTGAGACCCCTGGGGAAAGGACTTCTTTTTCCCATGGAAAATGGCCTTCATTTGTGGCCACTTGGCCTGGCAGGCAGGGCAGTGCCAAGCCAGGAATCTACAAACTCTGCTGGATCCTTCCAGAACGAAAGCTGCCAGCAACTAGGACCCTGCAAGTCCTTAGAGCCCCAGATGCCACCTGTCATCTGACACCCAGAGCCTGGGCCAATGACTTCGTTTTCCCCATGGAAAATGGCCTCCATTTCTGGCCACTCGCCCTGACCAAGAGGGTGGTGCCCAGCAAGAAATTTGCAAGCTTTGCTGGATTGCTCCAAATCTAAAGCTGCCACTTGTTGTTGTTCTATTTCTCTAGAGTCCCATCATGCTGTTCTCAGATTGCTAAAGTCCATACCTCCTCGGTGTGTTCTTATGGCTGCAGATCTTCACAGCACAGACGCTTTCTTCTGCATGCTGTTCTTTCCCAGTTCAGGGCTCCTTCAAGGCTCTCCCTGAATGGCTACGCCGCCCCCTTTTATCCCAGTTCTCTTCAATGCTCACAGCTGCAGCCCATCAAGGACAACCAGGACCTGTGGGGCAAAGCCTCTAGACAGATATTCAAATAGAATCCATTTCCTCTACTCTAGCCAGTAAGTAGTACCCTACAAGTCCTCAGAACCCCAAAGGCCACCTTTCATCTGACACCCAGACCCTGGGGAAAGGACTTCTTTTTCCCATGGCAAATGGCCTCCCTTGGCAGCCACTCACCCTGGCAGAAAGTGGGAGCCTAGCTAGAATGATGCAATCGTTGCTGGATTTTTCCAAAAGAAAAGCTGGCAGCAACTAGGGCCTTGGAAGTATTTAGAGCCTCAAACGCCACCTTGAACATATTCCTGAGACCCTGGGGAAAGGACTTCTTTTTCCCATGGAAAATGGCCTTCATTTGTGGCCACTTGGCCTGGCAGGCAGGGCAGTGCCAAGCCAGGAATCTACAAACTCTGCTGGATCCTTCCAGAACGAAAGCTGCCAGCAACTAGGACCCTGCAAGTCCTTAGAGCCCCAGATGCCACCTGTCATCTGACACCCAGAGCCTGGGCCAATGACTTCGTTTTCCCCATGGAAAATGGCCTCCATTTCTGGCCACTCGCCCTGACCAAGAGGGTGGTGCCCAGCAAGAAATTTGCAAGCTTTGCTGGATTGCTCCAAATCTAAAGCTGCCACTTGTTGTTGTTCTATTTCTCTAGAGTCCCATCATGCTGTTCTCAGATTGCTAAAGTCCATACCTCCTCGGTGTGTTCTTATGGCTGCAGATCTTCACAGCACAGACGCTTTCTTCTGCATGCTGTTCTTTCCCAGTTCAGGGCTCCTTCAAGGCTCTCCCTGAATGGCTACGCCGCCCCCTTTTATCCCAGTTCTCTTCAATGCTCACAGCTGCAGCCCATCAAGGACAACCAGGACCTGTGGGGCAAAGCCTCTAGACAGATATTCAAATAGAATCCATTTCCTCTACTCTAGCCAGTAAGTAGTACCCTACAAGTCCTCAGAACCCCAAAGGCCACCTTTCATCTGACACCCAGACCCTGGGGAAAGGACTTCTTTTTCCCATGGCAAATGGCCTCCCTTGGCAGCCACTCACCCTGGCAGAAAGTGGGAGCCTAGCTAGAATGATGCAATCGTTGCTGGATTTTTCCAAAAGAAAAGCTGGCAGCAACTAGGGCCCTTGGAAGTATCTTAGAGCCTCAAACGCCACCTTGAACATATTCCTGAGACCCTGGGGAAAGGACTTCTTTTTCCCATGGAAAATGGCCTTCATTTGTGGCCACTTGGCCTGGCAGGCAGGGCAGTGCCAAGCCAGGAATCTACAAACTCTGCTGGATCCTTCCAGAACGAAAGCTGCCAGCAACTAGGACCCTGCAAGTCCTTAGAGCCCCAGATGCCACCTGTCATCTGACACCCAGAGCCTGGGCCAATGACTTCGTTTTCCCCATGGAAAATGGCCTCCATTTCTGGCCACTCGCCCTGACCAAGAGGGTGGTGCCCAGCAAGAAATTTGCAAGCTTTGCTGGATTGCTCCAAATCTAAAGCTGCCACTTGTTGTTGTTCTATTTCTCTAGAGTCCCATCATGCTGTTCTCAGATTGCTAAAGTCCATACCTCCTCGGTGTGTTCTTATGGCTGCAGATCTTCACAGCACAGACGCTTTCTTCTGCATGCTGTTCTTTCCCAGTTCAGGGCTCCTTCAAGGCTCTCCCTGAATGGCTACGCCGCCCCCTTTTATCCCAGTTCTCTTCAATGCTCACAGCTGCAGCCCATCAAGGACAACCAGGACCTGTGGGGCAAAGCCTCTAGACAGATATTCAAATAGAATCCATTTCCTCTACTCTAGCCAGTAAGTACTACCCTACAAGTCCTCAGAACCCCAAAGGCCACCTTTCATCTGACACCCAGACCCTGGGGAAAGGACTTCTTTTTCCCATGGCAAATGGCCTCCCTTGGCAGCCACTCACCCTGGCAGAAAGTGGGAGCCTAGCTAGAATGATGCAATCGTTGCTGGATTTTTCCAAAAGAAAAGCTGGCAGCAACTAGGGCCCTGGAAGTACTTAGAGCCTCAAACGCCACCTTGAACATATTCCTGAGACCCTGGGGAAAGGACTTCTTTTTCCCATGGAAAATGGCCTTCATTTGTGGCCACTTGGCCTGGCAGGCAGGGCAGTGCCAAGCCAGGAATCTACAAACTCTGCTGGATCCTTCCAGAACGAAAGCTGCCAGCAACTAGGACCCTGCAAGTCCTTAGAGCCCCAGATGCCACCTGTCATCTGACACCCAGAGCCTGGGCCAATGACTTCGTTTTCCCCATGGAAAATGGCCTCCATTTCTGGCCACTCGCCCTGACCAAGAGGGTGGTGCCCAGCAAGAAATTTGCAAGCTTTGCTGGATTGCTCCAAATCTAAAGCTGCCACTTGTTGTTGTTCTATTTCTCTAGAGTCCCATCATGCTGTTCTCAGATTGCTAAAGTCCATACCTCCTCGGTGTGTTCTTATGGCTGCAGATCTTCACAGCACAGACGCTTTCTTCTGCATGCTGTTCTTTCCCAGTTCAGGGCTCCTTCAAGGCTCTCCCTGAATGGCTACGCCGCCCCCTTTTATCCCAGTTCTCTTCAATGCTCACAGCTGCAGCCCATCAAGGACAACCAGGACCTGTGGGGCAAAGCCTCTAGACAGATATTCAAATAGAATCCATTTCCTCTACTCTAGCCAGTAAGTACTACCCTACAAGTCCTCAGAACCCCAAAGGCCACCTTTCATCTGACACCCAGACCCTGGGGAAAGGACTTCTTTTTCCCATGGCAAATGGCCTCCCTTGGCAGCCACTCACCCTGGCAGAAAGTGGGAGCCTAGCTAGAATGATGCAATCGTTGCTGGATTTTTCCAAAAGAAAAGCTGGCAGCAACTAGGGCCTTGGAAGTATTTAGAGCCTCAAACGCCACCTTGAACATATTCCTGAGACCCTGGGGAAAGGACTTCTTTTTCCCATGGAAAATGGCCTTCATTTGTGGCCACTTGGCCTGGCAGGCAGGGCAGTGCCAAGCCAGGAATCTACAAACTCTGCTGGATCCTTCCAGAACGAAAGCTGCCAGCAACTAGGACCCTGCAAGTCCTTAGAGCCCCAGATGCCACCTGTCATCTGACACCCAGAGCCTGGGCCAATGACTTCGTTTTCCCCATGGAAAATGGCCTCCATTTCTGGCCACTCGCCCTGACCAAGAGGGTGGTGCCCAGCAAGAAATTTGCAAGCTTTGCTGGATTGCTCCAAATCTAAAGCTGCCACTTGTTGTTGTTCTATTTCTCTAGAGTCCCATCATGCTGTTCTCAGATTGCTAAAGTCCATACCTCCTCGGTGTGTTCTTATGGCTGCAGATCTTCACAGCACAGACGCTTTCTTCTGCATGCTGTTCTTTCCCAGTTCAGGGCTCCTTCAAGGCTCTCCCTGAATGGCTACGCCGCCCCCTTTTATCCCAGTTCTCTTCAATGCTCACAGCTGCAGCCCATCAAGGACAACCAGGACCTGTGGGGCAAAGCCTCTAGACAGATATTCAAATAGAATCCATTTCCTCTACTCTAGCCAGTAAGTAGTACCCTACAAGTCCTCAGAACCCCAAAGGCCACCTTTCATCTGACACCCAGACCCTGGGGAAAGGACTTCTTTTTCCCATGGCAAATGGCCTCCCTTGGCAGCCACTCACCCTGGCAGAAAGTGGGAGCCTAGCTAGAATGATGCAATCGTTGCTGGATTTTTCCAAAAGAAAAGCTGGCAGCAACTAGGGCCCTGGAAGTACTTAGAGCCTCAAACGCCACCTTGAACATATTCCTGAGACCCTGGGGAAAGGACTTCTTTTTCCCATGGAAAATGGCCTTCATTTGTGGCCACTTGGCCTGGCAGGCAGGGCAGTGCCAAGCCAGGAATCTACAAACTCTGCTGGATCCTTCCAGAACGAAAGCTGCCAGCAACTAGGACCCTGCAAGTCCTTAGAGCCCCAGATGCCACCTGTCATCTGACACCCAGAGCCTGGGCCAATGACTTCGTTTTCCCCATGGAAAATGGCCTCCATTTCTGGCCACTCGCCCTGACCAAGAGGGTGGTGCCCAGCAAGAAATTTGCAAGCTTTGCTGGATTGCTCCAAATCTAAAGCTGCCACTTGTTGTTGTTCTATTTCTCTAGAGTCCCATCATGCTGTTCTCAGATTGCTAAAGTCCATACCTCCTCGGTGTGTTCTTATGGCTGCAGATCTTCACAGCACAGACGCTTTCTTCTGCATGCTGTTCTTTCCCAGTTCAGGGCTCCTTCAAGGCTCTCCCTGAATGGCTACGCCGCCCCCTTTTATCCCAGTTCTCTTCAATGCTCACAGCTGCAGCCCATCAAGGACAACCAGGACCTGTGGGGCAAAGCCTCTAGACAGATATTCAAATAGAATCCATTTCCTCTACTCTAGCCAGTAAGTACTACCCTACAAGTCCTCAGAACCCCAAAGGCCACCTTTCATCTGACACCCAGACCCTGGGGAAAGGACTTCTTTTTCCCATGGCAAATGGCCTCCCTTGGCAGCCACTCACCCTGGCAGAAAGTGGGAGCCTAGCTAGAATGATGCAATCGTTGCTGGATTTTTCCAAAAGAAAAGCTGGCAGCAACTAGGGCCTTGGAAGTATTTAGAGCCTCAAACGCCACCTTGAACATATTCCTGAGACCCTGGGGAAAGGACTTCTTTTTCCCATGGAAAATGGCCTTCATTTGTGGCCACTTGGCCTGGCAGGCAGGGCAGTGCCAAGCCAGGAATCTACAAACTCTGCTGGATCCTTCCAGAACGAAAGCTGCCAGCAACTAGGACCCTGCAAGTCCTTAGAGCCCCAGATGCCACCTGTCATCTGACACCCAGAGCCTGGGCCAATGACTTCGTTTTCCCCATGGAAAATGGCCTCCATTTCTGGCCACTCGCCCTGACCAAGAGGGTGGTGCCCAGCAAGAAATTTGCAAGCTTTGCTGGATTGCTCCAAATCTAAAGCTGCCACTTGTTGTTGTTCTATTTCTCTAGAGTCCCATCATGCTGTTCTCAGATTGCTAAAGTCCATACCTCCTCGGTGTGTTCTTATGGCTGCAGATCTTCACAGCACAGACGCTTTCTTCTGCATGCTGTTCTTTCCCAGTTCAGGGCTCCTTCAAGGCTCTCCCTGAATGGCTACGCCGCCCCCTTTTATCCCAGTTCTCTTCAATGCTCACAGCTGCAGCCCATCAAGGACAACCAGGACCTGTGGGGCAAAGCCTCTAGACAGATATTCAAATAGAATCCATTTCCTCTACTCTAGCCAGTAAGTAGTACCCTACAAGTCCTCAGAACCCCAAAGGCCACCTTTCATCTGACACCCAGACCCTGGGGAAAGGACTTCTTTTTCCCATGGCAAATGGCCTCCCTTGGCAGCCACTCACCCTGGCAGAAAGTGGGAGCCTAGCTAGAATGATGCAATCGTTGCTGGATTTTTCCAAAAGAAAAGCTGGCAGCAACTAGGGCCCTGGAAGTACTTAGAGCCTCAAACGCCACCTTGAACATATTCCTGAGACCCTGGGGAAAGGACTTCTTTTTCCCATGGAAAATGGCCTTCATTTGTGGCCACTTGGCCTGGCAGGCAGGGCAGTGCCAAGCCAGGAATCTACAAACTCTGCTGGATCCTTCCAGAACGAAAGCTGCCAGCAACTAGGACCCTGCAAGTCCTTAGAGCCCCAGATGCCACCTGTCATCTGACACCCAGAGCCTGGGCCAATGACTTCGTTTTCCCCATGGAAAATGGCCTCCATTTCTGGCCACTCGCCCTGACCAAGAGGGTGGTGCCCAGCAAGAAATTTGCAAGCTTTGCTGGATTGCTCCAAATCTAAAGCTGCCACTTGTTGTTGTTCTATTTCTCTAGAGTCCCATCATGCTGTTCTCAGATTGCTAAAGTCCATACCTCCTCGGTGTGTTCTTATGGCTGCAGATCTTCACAGCACAGACGCTTTCTTCTGCATGCTGTTCTTTCCCAGTTCAGGGCTCCTTCAAGGCTCTCCCTGAATGGCTACGCCGCCCCCTTTTATCCCAGTTCTCTTCAATGCTCACAGCTGCAGCCCATCAAGGACAACCAGGACCTGTGGGGCAAAGCCTCTAGACAGATATTCAAATAGAATCCATTTCCTCTACTCTAGCCAGTAAGTAGTACCCTACAAGTCCTCAGAACCCCAAAGGCCACCTTTCATCTGACACCCAGACCCTGGGGAAAGGACTTCTTTTTCCCATGGCAAATGGCCTCCCTTGGCAGCCACTCACCCTGGCAGAAAGTGGGAGCCTAGCTAGAATGATGCAATCGTTGCTGGATTTTTCCAAAAGAAAAGCTGGCAGCAACTAGGGCCCTGGAAGTACTTAGAGCCTCAAACGCCACCTTGAACATATTCCTGAGACCCTGGGGAAAGGACTTCTTTTTCCCATGGAAAATGGCCTTCATTTGTGGCCACTTGGCCTGGCAGGCAGGGCAGTGCCAAGCCAGGAATCTACAAACTCTGCTGGATCCTTCCAGAACGAAAGCTGCCAGCAACTAGGACCCTGCAAGTCCTTAGAGCCCCAGATGCCACCTGTCATCTGACACCCAGAGCCTGGGCCAATGACTTCGTTTTCCCCATGGAAAATGGCCTCCATTTCTGGCCACTCGCCCTGACCAAGAGGGTGGTGCCCAGCAAGAAATTTGCAAGCTTTGCTGGATTGCTCCAAATCTAAAGCTGCCACTTGTTGTTGTTCTATTTCTCTAGAGTCCCATCATGCTGTTCTCAGATTGCTAAAGTCCATACCTCCTCGGTGTGTTCTTATGGCTGCAGATCTTCACAGCACAGACGCTTTCTTCTGCATGCTGTTCTTTCCCAGTTCAGGGCTCCTTCAAGGCTCTCCCTGAATGGCTACGCCGCCCCCTTTTATCCCAGTTCTCTTCAATGCTCACAGCTGCAGCCCATCAAGGACAACCAGGACCTGTGGGGCAAAGCCTCTAGACAGATATTCAAATAGAATCCATTTCCTCTACTCTAGCCAGTAAGTACTACCCTACAAGTCCTCAGAACCCCAAAGGCCACCTTTCATCTGACACCCAGACCCTGGGGAAAGGACTTCTTTTTCCCATGGCAAATGGCCTCCCTTGGCAGCCACTCACCCTGGCAGAAAGTGGGAGCCTAGCTAGAATGATGCAATCGTTGCTGGATTTTTCCAAAAGAAAAGCTGGCAGCAACTAGGGCCTTGGAAGTATTTAGAGCCTCAAACGCCACCTTGAACATATTCCTGAGACCCTGGGGAAAGGACTTCTTTTTCCCATGGAAAATGGCCTTCATTTGTGGCCACTTGGCCTGGCAGGCAGGGCAGTGCCAAGCCAGGAATCTACAAACTCTGCTGGATCCTTCCAGAACGAAAGCTGCCAGCAACTAGGACCCTGCAAGTCCTTAGAGCCCCAGATGCCACCTGTCATCTGACACCCAGAGCCTGGGCCAATGACTTCGTTTTCCCCATGGAAAATGGCCTCCATTTCTGGCCACTCGCCCTGACCAAGAGGGTGGTGCCCAGCAAGAAATTTGCAAGCTTTCCTGGATTGCTCCAAATCTAAAGCTGCCACTTGTTGTTGTTCTATTTCTCTAGAGTCCCATCATGCTGTTCTCAGATTGCTAAAGTCCATACCTCCTCGGTGTGTTCTTATGGCTGCAGATCTTCACAGCACAGACGCTTTCTTCTGCATGCTGTTCTTTCCCAGTTCAGGGCTCCTTCAAGGCTCTCCCTGAATGGCTACGCCGCCCCCTTTTATCCCAGTTCTCTTCAATGCTCACAGCTGCAGCCCATCAAGGACAACCAGGACCTGTGGGGCAAAGCCTCTAGACAGATATTCAAATAGAATCCATTTCCTCTACTCTAGCCAGTAAGTAGTACCCTACAAGTCCTCAGAACCCCAAAGGCCACCTTTCATCTGACACCCAGACCCTGGGGAAAGGACTTCTTTTTCCCATGGCAAATGGCCTCCCTTGGCAGCCACTCACCCTGGCAGAAAGTGGGAGCCTAGCTAGAATGATGCAATCGTTGCTGGATTTTTCCAAAAGAAAAGCTGGCAGCAACTAGGGCCCTGGAAGTACTTAGAGCCTCAAACGCCACCTTGAACATATTCCTGAGACCCTGGGGAAAGGACTTCTTTTTCCCATGGAAAATGGCCTTCATTTGTGGCCACTTGGCCTGGCAGGCAGGGCAGTGCCAAGCCAGGAATCTACAAACTCTGCTGGATCCTTCCAGAACGAAAGCTGCCAGCAACTAGGACCCTGCAAGTCCTTAGAGCCCCAGATGCCACCTGTCATCTGACACCCAGAGCCTGGGCCAATGACTTCGTTTTCCCCATGGAAAATGGCCTCCATTTCTGGCCACTCGCCCTGACCAAGAGGGTGGTGCCCAGCAAGAAATTTGCAAGCTTTGCTGGATTGCTCCAAATCTAAAGCTGCCACTTGTTGTTGTTCTATTTCTCTAGAGTCCCATCATGCTGTTCTCAGATTGCTAAAGTCCATACCTCCTCGGTGTGTTCTTATGGCTGCAGATCTTCACAGCACAGACGCTTTCTTCTGCATGCTGTTCTTTCCCAGTTCAGGGCTCCTTCAAGGCTCTCCCTGAATGGCTACGCCGCCCCCTTTTATCCCAGTTCTCTTCAATGCTCACAGCTGCAGCCCATCAAGGACAACCAGGACCTGTGGGGCAAAGCCTCTAGACAGATATTCAAATAGAATCCATTTCCTCTACTCTAGCCAGTAAGTACTACCCTACAAGTCCTCAGAACCCCAAAGGCCACCTTTCATCTGACACCCAGACCCTGGGGAAAGGACTTCTTTTTCCCATGGCAAATGGCCTCCCTTGGCAGCCACTCACCCTGGCAGAAAGTGGGAGCCTAGCTAGAATGATGCAATCGTTGCTGGATTTTTCCAAAAGAAAAGCTGGCAGCAACTAGGGCCTTGGAAGTATTTAGAGCCTCAAACGCCACCTTGAACATATTCCTGAGACCCTGGGGAAAGGACTTCTTTTTCCCATGGAAAATGGCCTTCATTTGTGGCCACTTGGCCTGGCAGGCAGGGCAGTGCCAAGCCAGGAATCTACAAACTCTGCTGGATCCTTCCAGAACGAAAGCTGCCAGCAACTAGGACCCTGCAAGTCCTTAGAGCCCCAGATGCCACCTGTCATCTGACACCCAGAGCCTGGGCCAATGACTTCGTTTTCCCCATGGAAAATGGCCTCCATTTCTGGCCACTCGCCCTGACCAAGAGGGTGGTGCCCAGCAAGAAATTTGCAAGCTTTCCTGGATTGCTCCAAATCTAAAGCTGCCACTTGTTGTTGTTCTATTTCTCTAGAGTCCCATCATGCTGTTCTCAGATTGCTAAAGTCCATACCTCCTCGGTGTGTTCTTATGGCTGCAGATCTTCACAGCACAGACGCTTTCTTCTGCATGCTGTTCTTTCCCAGTTCAGGGCTCCTTCAAGGCTCTCCCTGAATGGCTACGCCGCCCCCTTTTATCCCAGTTCTCTTCAATGCTCACAGCTGCAGCCCATCAAGGACAACCAGGACCTGTGGGGCAAAGCCTCTAGACAGATATTCAAATAGAATCCATTTCCTCTACTCTAGCCAGTAAGTAGTACCCTACAAGTCCTCAGAACCCCAAAGGCCACCTTTCATCTGACACCCAGACCCTGGGGAAAGGACTTCTTTTTCCCATGGCAAATGGCCTCCCTTGGCAGCCACTCACCCTGGCAGAAAGTGGGAGCCTAGCTAGAATGATGCAATCGTTGCTGGATTTTTCCAAAAGAAAAGCTGCCAGCAACTAGGGCCCTGGAAGTACTTAGAGCCTCAAACGCCACCTTGAACATATTCCTGAGACCCTGGGGAAAGGACTTCTTTTTCCCATGGAAAATGGCCTTCATTTGTGGCCACTTGGCCTGGCAGGCAGGGCAGTGCCAAGCCAGGAATCTACAAACTCTGCTGGATCCTTCCAGAACGAAAGCTGCCAGCAACTAGGACCCTGCAAGTCCTTAGAGCCCCAGATGCCACCTGTCATCTGACACCCAGAGCCTGGGCCAATGACTTCGTTTTCCCCATGGAAAATGGCCTCCATTTCTGGCCACTCGCCCTGACCAAGAGGGTGGTGCCCAGCAAGAAATTTGCAAGCTTTGCTGGATTGCTCCAAATCTAAAGCTGCCACTTGTTGTTGTTCTATTTCTCTAGAGTCCCATCATGCTGTTCTCAGATTGCTAAAGTCCATACCTCCTCGGTGTGTTCTTATGGCTGCAGATCTTCACAGCACAGACGCTTTCTTCTGCATGCTGTTCTTTCCCAGTTCAGGGCTCCTTCAAGGCTCTCCCTGAATGGCTACGCCGCCCCCTTTTATCCCAGTTCTCTTCAATGCTCACAGCTGCAGCCCATCAAGGACAACCAGGACCTGTGGGGCAAAGCCTCTAGACAGATATTCAAATAGAATCCATTTCCTCTACTCTAGCCAGTAAGTACTACCCTACAAGTCCTCAGAACCCCAAAGGCCACCTTTCATCTGACACCCAGACCCTGGGGAAAGGACTTCTTTTTCCCATGGCAAATGGCCTCCCTTGGCAGCCACTCACCCTGGCAGAAAGTGGGAGCCTAGCTAGAATGATGCAATCGTTGCTGGATTTTTCCAAAAGAAAAGCTGGCAGCAACTAGGGCCCTGGAAGTACTTAGAGCCTCAAACGCCACCTTGAACATATTCCTGAGACCCTGGGGAAAGGACTTCTTTTTCCCATGGAAAATGGCCTTCATTTGTGGCCACTTGGCCTGGCAGGCAGGGCAGTGCCAAGCCAGGAATCTACAAACTCTGCTGGATCCTTCCAGAACGAAAGCTGCCAGCAACTAGGACCCTGCAAGTCCTTAGAGCCCCAGATGCCACCTGTCATCTGACACCCAGAGCCTGGGCCAATGACTTCGTTTTCCCCATGGAAAATGGCCTCCATTTCTGGCCACTCGCCCTGACCAAGAGGGTGGTGCCCAGCAAGAAATTTGCAAGCTTTGCTGGATTGCTCCAAATCTAAAGCTGCCACTTGTTGTTGTTCTATTTCTCTAGAGTCCCATCATGCTGTTCTCAGATTGCTAAAGTCCATACCTCCTCGGTGTGTTCTTATGGCTGCAGATCTTCACAGCACAGACGCTTTCTTCTGCATGCTGTTCTTTCCCAGTTCAGGGCTCCTTCAAGGCTCTCCCTGAATGGCTACGCCGCCCCCTTTTATCCCAGTTCTCTTCAATGCTCACAGCTGCAGCCCATCAAGGACAACCAGGACCTGTGGGGCAAAGCCTCTAGACAGATATTCAAATAGAATCCATTTCCTCTACTCTAGCCAGTAAGTACTACCCTACAAGTCCTCAGAACCCCAAAGGCCACCTTTCATCTGACACCCAGACCCTGGGGAAAGGACTTCTTTTTCCCATGGCAAATGGCCTCCCTTGGCAGCCACTCACCCTGGCAGAAAGTGGGAGCCTAGCTAGAATGATGCAATCGTTGCTGGATTTTTCCAAAAGAAAAGCTGGCAGCAACTAGGGCCCTGGAAGTACTTAGAGCCTCAAACGCCACCTTGAACATATTCCTGAGACCCTGGGGAAAGGACTTCTTTTTCCCATGGAAAATGGCCTTCATTTGTGGCCACTTGGCCTGGCAGGCAGGGCAGTGCCAAGCCAGGAATCTACAAACTCTGCTGGATCCTTCCAGAACGAAAGCTGCCAGCAACTAGGACCCTGCAAGTCCTTAGAGCCCCAGATGCCACCTGTCATCTGACACCCAGAGCCTGGGCCAATGACTTCGTTTTCCCCATGGAAAATGGCCTCCATTTCTGGCCACTCGCCCTGACCAAGAGGGTGGTGCCCAGCAAGAAATTTGCAAGCTTTGCTGGATTGCTCCAAATCTAAAGCTGCCACTTGTTGTTGTTCTATTTCTCTAGAGTCCCATCATGCTGTTCTCAGATTGCTAAAGTCCATACCTCCTCGGTGTGTTCTTATGGCTGCAGATCTTCACAGCACAGACGCTTTCTTCTGCATGCTGTTCTTTCCCAGTTCAGGGCTCCTTCAAGGCTCTCCCTGAATGGCTACGCCGCCCCCTTTTATCCCAGTTCTCTTCAATGCTCACAGCTGCAGCCCATCAAGGACAACCAGGACCTGTGGGGCAAAGCCTCTAGACAGATATTCAAATAGAATCCATTTCCTCTACTCTAGCCAGTAAGTACTACCCTACAAGTCCTCAGAACCCCAAAGGCCACCTTTCATCTGACACCCAGACCCTGGGGAAAGGACTTCTTTTTCCCATGGCAAATGGCCTCCCTTGGCAGCCACTCACCCTGGCAGAAAGTGGGAGCCTAGCTAGAATGATGCAATCGTTGCTGGATTTTTCCAAAAGAAAAGCTGGCAGCAACTAGGGCCCTGGAAGTACTTAGAGCCTCAAACGCCACCTTGAACATATTCCTGAGACCCTGGGGAAAGGACTTCTTTTTCCCATGGAAAATGGCCTTCATTTGTGGCCACTTGGCCTGGCAGGCAGGGCAGTGCCAAGCCAGGAATCTACAAACTCTGCTGGATCCTTCCAGAACGAAAGCTGCCAGCAACTAGGACCCTGCAAGTCCTTAGAGCCCCAGATGCCACCTGTCATCTGACACCCAGAGCCTGGGCCAATGACTTCGTTTTCCCCATGGAAAATGGCCTCCATTTCTGGCCACTCGCCCTGACCAAGAGGGTGGTGCCCAGCAAGAAATTTGCAAGCTTTGCTGGATTGCTCCAAATCTAAAGCTGCCACTTGTTGTTGTTCTATTTCTCTAGAGTCCCATCATGCTGTTCTCAGATTGCTAAAGTCCATACCTCCTCGGTGTGTTCTTATGGCTGCAGATCTTCACAGCACAGACGCTTTCTTCTGCATGCTGTTCTTTCCCAGTTCAGGGCTCCTTCAAGGCTCTCCCTGAATGGCTACGCCGCCCCCTTTTATCCCAGTTCTCTTCAATGCTCACAGCTGCAGCCCATCAAGGACAACCAGGACCTGTGGGGCAAAGCCTCTAGACAGATATTCAAATAGAATCCATTTCCTCTACTCTAGCCAGTAAGTAGTACCCTACAAGTCCTCAGAACCCCAAAGGCCACCTTTCATCTGACACCCAGACCCTGGGGAGAGGACTTCTTTTTCCCATGGCAAATGGCCTCCCTTGGCAGCCACTCACCCTGGCAGAAAGTGGGAGCCTAGCTAGAATGATGCAATCGTTGCTGGATTTTTCCAAAAGAAAAGCTGGCAGCAACTAGGGCCCTGGAAGTACTTAGAGCCTCAAACGCCACCTTGAACATATTCCTGAGACCCTGGGGAAAGGACTTCTTTTTCCCATGGAAAATGGCCTTCATTTGTGGCCACTTGGCCTGGCAGGCAGGGCAGTGCCAAGCCAGGAATCTACAAACTCTGCTGGATCCTTCCAGAACGAAAGCTGCCAGCAACTAGGACCCTGCAAGTCCTTAGAGCCCCAGATGCCACCTGTCATCTGACACCCAGAGCCTGGGCCAATGACTTCGTTTTCCCCATGGAAAATGGCCTCCATTTCTGGCCACTCGCCCTGACCAAGAGGGTGGTGCCCAGCAAGAAATTTGCAAGCTTTGCTGGATTGCTCCAAATCTAAAGCTGCCACTTGTTGTTGTTCTATTTCTCTAGAGTCCCATCATGCTGTTCTCAGATTGCTAAAGTCCATACCTCCTCGGTGTGTTCTTATGGCTGCAGATCTTCACAGCACAGACGCTTTCTTCTGCATGCTGTTCTTTCCCAGTTCAGGGCTCCTTCAAGGCTCTCCCTGAATGGCTACGCCGCCCCCTTTTATCCCAGTTCTCTTCAATGCTCACAGCTGCAGCCCATCAAGGACAACCAGGACCTGTGGGGCAAAGCCTCTAGACAGATATTCAAATAGAATCCATTTCCTCTACTCTAGCCAGTAAGTACTACCCTACAAGTCCTCAGAACCCCAAAGGCCACCTTTCATCTGACACCCAGACCCTGGGGAAAGGACTTCTTTTTCCCATGGCAAATGGCCTCCCTTGGCAGCCACTCACCCTGGCAGAAAGTGGGAGCCTAGCTAGAATGATGCAATCGTTGCTGGATTTTTCCAAAAGAAAAGCTGGCAGCAACTAGGGCCCTGGAAGTACTTAGAGCTTTAAACGCCACCTTGAACATATTACTGAGACCCTGGGGAAAGGACATCTTTTTCCCATGGAAAATGGCCTTCATTTGTGGCCACTTGGCCTGGCAGGCAGGGCAGTGCCAAGCCAGGAATCTACAAACTCTGCTGGATCCTTCCAGAACGAAAGCTGCCAGCAACTAGGACCCTGCAAGTCCTTAGAGCCCCAGATGCCACCTGTCATCTGACACCCAGAGCCTGGGCCAATGACTTCGTTTTCCCCATGGAAAATGGCCTCCATTTCTGGCCACTCGCCCTGACCAAGAGGGTGGTGCCCAGCAAGAAATTTGCAAGCTTTGCTGGATTGCTCCAAATCGAAAGCTGCCACTTGTTGTTGTTCTATTTCTCTAGAGTCCCATCATGCTGTTCTCAGATTGCTAAAGTCCATACCTCCTCGGTGTGTTCTTATGGCTGCAGATCATCACAGCACAGACGCTTTCTTCTGCATGCTGTTCTTTCCCAGTTCAGGGCTCCTTCAAGGCTCTCCCTGAATGGCTACGCCGCCCCCTTTTATCCCAGTTCTCTTCAATGCTCACAGCTGCAGCCCATCAAGGACAACCAGGACCTGTGGGGCAAAGCCTCTAGACAGATATTCAAATAGAATCCATTTCCTCTACTCTAGCCAGTAAGTAGTACCCTACAAGTCCTCAGAACCCCAAAGGCCACCTTTCATCTGACACCCAGACCCTGGGGAAAGGACTTCTTTTTCCCATGGCAAATGGCCTCCCTTGGCAGCCACTCACCCTGGCAGAAAGTGGGAGCCTAGCTAGAATGATGCAATCGTTGCTGGATTTTTCCAAAAGAAAAGCTGGCAGCAACTAGGGCCCTGGAAGTACTTAGAGCCTCAAACGCCACCTTGAACATATTCCTGAGACCCTGGGGAAAGGACTTCTTTTTCCCATGGAAAATGGCCTTCATTTGTGGCCACTTGGCCTGGCAGGCAGGGCAGTGCCAAGCCAGGAATCTACAAACTCTGCTGGATCCTTCCAGAACGAAAGCTGCCAGCAACTAGGACCCTGCAAGTCCTTAGAGCCCCAGATGCCACCTGTCATCTGACACCCAGAGCCTGGGCCAATGACTTCGTTTTCCCCATGGAAAATGGCCTCCATTTCTGGCCACTCGCCCTGACCAAGAGGGTGGTGCCCAGCAAGAAATTTGCAAGCTTTGCTGGATTGCTCCAAATCTAAAGCTGCCACTTGTTGTTGTTCTATTTCTCTAGAGTCCCATCATGCTGTTCTCAGATTGCTAAAGTCCATACCTCCTCGGTGTGTTCTTATGGCTGCAGATCTTCACAGCACAGACGCTTTCTTCTGCATGCTGTTCTTTCCCAGTTCAGGGCTCCTTCAAGGCCCTCCCTGAATGGCTACGCCGCCCCCTTTTATCCCAGTTCTCTTCAATGCTCACAGCTGCAGCCCATCAAGGACAACCAGGACCTGTGGGGCAAAGCCTCTAGACAGATATTCAAATAGAATCCATTTCCTCTACTCTAGCCAGTAAGTACTACCCTACAAGTCCTCAGAACCCCAAAGGCCACCTTTCATCTGACACCCAGACCCTGGGGAAAGGACTTCTTTTTCCCATGGCAAATGGCCTCCCTTGGCAGCCACTCACCCTGGCAGAAAGTGGGAGCCTAGCTAGAATGATGCAATCGTTGCTGGATTTTTCCAAAAGAAAAGCTGGCAGCAACTAGGGCCCTGGAAGTACTTAGAGCCTCAAACGCCACCTTGAACATATTCCTGAGACCCTGGGGAAAGGACATCTTTTTCCCATGGAAAATGGCCTTCATTTGTGGCCACTTGGCCTGGCAGGCAGGGCAGTGCCAAGCCAGGAATCTACAAACTCTGCTGGATCCTTCCAGAACGAAAGCTGCCAGCAACTAGGACCCTGCAAGTCCTTAGAGCCCCAGACGCCACCTTTCATCTGACACCCAGAGCCTGGGCCAATGACTTCGTTTTCCCCATGGAAAATGGCCTCCATTTCTGGCCACTCGCCCTGACCAAGAGGGTGGTGCCCAGCAAGAAATTTGCAAGCTTTGCTGGATTGCTCCAAATCTAAAGCTGCCACTTGTTGTTGTTCTATTTCTCTAGAGTCCCATCATGCTGTTCTCAGATTGCTAAAGTCCATACCTCCTCGGTGTGTTCTTATGGCTGCAGATCTTCACAGCACAGACGCTTTCTTCTGCATGCTGTTCTTTCCCAGTTCAGGGCTCCTTCAAGGCTCTCCCTGAATGGCTACGCCGCCCCCTTTTATCCCAGTTCTCTTCAATGCTCACAGCTGCAGCCCATCAAGGACAACCAGGACCTGTGGGGCAAAGCCTCTAGACAGATATTCAAATAGAATCCATTTCCTCTACTCTAGCCAGTAAGTACTACCCTACAAGTCCTCAGAACCCCAAAGGCCACCTTTCATCTGACACCCAGACCCTGGGGAAAGGACTTCTTTTTCCCATGGCAAATGGCCTCCCTTGGCAGCCACTCACCCTGGCAGAAAGTGGGAGCCTAGCTAGAATGATGCAATCGTTGCTGGATTTTTCCAAAAGAAAAGCTGGCAGCAACTAGGGCCCTGGAAGTACTTAGAGCCTCAAACGCCACCTTGAACATATTCCTGAGACCCTGGGGAAAGGACATCTTTTTCCCATGGAAAATGGCCTTCATTTGTGGCCACTTGGCCTGGCAGGCAGGGCAGTGCCAAGCCAGGAATCTACCAACTCTGCTGGATCCTTCCAAAACTAAAGCTGCCAGCAACTAGGACCCTGCAAGTCCTTAGAGCCCCAGATGCCACCTGTCATCTGACACCCAGAGCCTGGGCCAATGACTTCGTTTTCCCCATGGAAAATGGCCTCCATTTCTGGCCTCTCGCCCTGACCAAGAGGGTGGTGCCCAGCAAGAAATTTGCAAGCTTTGCTGGATTGCTCCAAATCTAAAGCTGCCACTTGTTGTTGTTCTATTTCTCTAGAGTCCCATCATGCTGTTCTCAGATTGCTAAAGTCCATACCTCCTCGGTGTGTTCTTATGGCTGCAGATCTTCACAGCACAGACGCTTTCTTCTGCATGCTGTTCTTTCCCAGTTCAGGGCTCCTTCAAGGCTCTCCCTGAATGGCTACGCCGCCCCCTTTTATCCCAGTTCTCTTCAATGCTCACAGCTGCAGCCCATCAAGGACAACCAGGACCTGTGGGGCAAAGCCTCTAGACAGATATTCAAATAGAATCCATTTCCTCTACTCTAGCCAGTAAGTACTACCCTACAAGTCCTCAGAACCCCAAAGGCCACCTTTCATCTGACACCCAGACCCTGGGGAAAGGACTTCTTTTTCCCATGGCAAATGGCCTCCCTTGGCAGCCACTCACCCTGGCAGAAAGTGGGAGCCTAGCTAGAATGATGCAATCGTTGCTGGATTTTTCCAAAAGAAAAGCTGGCAGCAACTAGGGCCCTGGAAGTACTTAGAGCCTCAAACGCCACCTTGAACATATTCCTGAGACCCTGGGGAAAGGACTTCGTTTTTCCCATGGAAAATGGCCTTCATTTGTGGCCACTTGGCCTGGCAGGCAGGGCAGTGCCAAGCCAGGAATCTACAAACTCTGCTGGATCCTTCCAGAACGAAAGCTGCCAGCAACTAGGACCCTGCAAGTCCTTAGAGCCCCAGATGCCACCTGTCATCTGACACCCAGAGCCTGGGCCAATGACTTCGTTTTCCCCATGGAAAATGGCCTCCATTTCTGGCCACTCGCCCTGACCAAGAGGGTGGTGCCCAGCAAGAAATTTGCAAGCTTTGCTGGATTGCTCCAAATCTAAAGCTGCCACTTGTTGTTGTTCTATTTCTCTAGAGTCCCATCATGCTGTTCTCAGATTGCTAAAGTCCATACCTCCTCGGTGTGTTCTTATGGCTGCAGATCTTCACAGCACAGACGCTTTCTTCTGCATGCTGTTCTTTCCCAGTTCAGGGCTCCTTCAAGGCTCTCCCTGAATGGCTACGCCGCCCCCTTTTATCCCAGTTCTCTTCAATGCTCACAGCTGCAGCCCATCAAGGACAACCAGGACCTGTGGGGCAAAGCCTCTAGACAGATATTCAAATAGAATCCATTTCCTCTACTCTAGCCAGTAAGTACTACCCTACAAGTCCTCAGAACCCCAAAGGCCACCTTTCATCTGACACCCAGACCCTGGGGAAAGGACTTCTTTTTCCCATGGCAAATGGCCTCCCTTGGCAGCCACTCACCCTGGCAGAAAGTGGGAGCCTAGCTAGAATGATGCAATCGTTGCTGGATTTTTCCAAAAGAAAAGCTGGCAGCAACTAGGGCCCTGGAAGTACTTAGAGCCTCAAACGCCACCTTGAACATATTCCTGAGACCCTGGGGAAAGGACTTCTTTTTCCCATGGAAAATGGCCTTCATTTGTGGCCACTTGGCCTGGCAGGCAGGGCAGTGCCAAGCCAGGAATCTACAAACTCTGCTGGATCCTTCCAGAACGAAAGCTGCCAGCAACTAGGACCCTGCAAGTCCTTAGAGCCCCAGATGCCACCTGTCATCTGACACCCAGAGCCTGGGCCAATGACTTCGTTTTCCCCATGGAAAATGGCCTCCATTTCTGGCCACTCGCCCTGACCAAGAGGGTGGTGCCCAGCAAGAAATTTGCAAGCTTTGCTGGATTGCTCCAAATCTAAAGCTGCCACTTGTTGTTGTTCTATTTCTCTAGAGTCCCATAATGCTGTTCTCAGATTGCTAAAGTCCATACCTCCTCGGTGTGTTCTTATGGCTGCAGATCTTCACAGCACAGACGCTTTCTTCTGCATGCTGTTCTTTCCCAGTTCAGGGCTCCTTCAAGGCTCTCCCTGAATGGCTACGCCGCCCCCTTTTATCCCAGTTCTCTTCAATACTCACAGCTGCAGCCCATCAAGGACAACCAGGACCTGTGGGGCAAAGCCTCTAGACAGATATTCAAATAGAATCCATTTCCTCTACTCTAGCCAGTAAGTACTACCCTACAAGTCCTCAGAACCCCAAAGGCCACCTTTCATCTGACACCCAGACCCTGGGGAAAGGACTTCTTTTTCCCATGGCAAATGGCCTCCCTTGGCAGCCACTCACCCTGGCAGAAAGTGGGAGCCTAGCTAGAATGATGCAATCGTTGCTGGATTTTTCCAAAAGAAAAGCTGGCAGCAACTAGGGCCCTGGAAGTACTTAGAGCTTTAAACGCCACCTTGAACATATTACTGAGACCCTGGGGAAAGGACATCTTTTTCCCATGGAAAATGGCCTTCATTTGTGGCCACTTGGCCTGGCAGGCAGGGCAGTGCCAAGCCAGGAATCTACAAACTCTGCTGGATCCTTCCAGAACGAAAGCTGCCAGCAACTAGGACCCTGCAAGTCCTTAGAGCCCCAGACGCCACCTTTCATCTGACACCCAGAGCCTGGGCCAATGACTTCGTTTTCCCCATGGAAAATGGCCTCCATTTCTGGCCACTCGCCCTGACCAAGAGGGTGGTGCCCAGCAAGAAATTTGCAAGCTTTGCTGGATTGCTCCAAATCTAAAGCTGCCACTTGTTGTTGTTCTATTTCTCTAGAGTCCCATCATGCTGTTCTCAGATTGCTAAAGTCCATACCTCCTCGGTGTGTTCTTATGGCTGCAGATCTTCACAGCACAGACGCTTTCTTCTGCATGCTGTTCTTTCCCAGTTCAGGGCTCCTTCAAGGCTCTCCCTGAATGGCTACGCCGCCCCCTTTTATCCCAGTTCTCTTCAATGCTCACAGCTGCAGCCCATCAAGGACAACCAGGACCTGTGGGGCAAAGCCTCTAGACAGATATTCAAATAGAATCCATTTCCTCTACTCTAGCCAGTAAGTACTACCCTACAAGTCCTCAGAACCCCAAAGGCCACCTTTCATCTGACACCCAGACCCTGGGGAAAGGACTTCTTTTTCCCATGGCAAATGGCCTCCCTTGGCAGCCACTCACCCTGGCAGAAAGTGGGAGCCTAGCTAGAATGATGCAATCGTTGCTGGATTTTTCCAAAAGAAAAGCTGGCAGCAACTAGGGCCCTGGAAGTACTTAGAGCCTCAAACGCCACCTTGAACATATTCCTGAGACCCTGGGGAAAGGACTTCTTTTTCCCATGGAAAATGGCCTTCATTTGTGGCCACTTGGCCTGGCAGGCAGGGCAGTGCCAAGCCAGGAATCTACAAACTCTGCTGGATCCTTCCAGAACGAAAGCTGCCAGCAACTAGGACCCTGCAAGTCCTTAGAGCCCCAGATGCCACCTGTCATCTGACACCCAGAGCCTGGGCCAATGACTTCGTTTTCCCCATGGAAAATGGCCTCCATTTCTGGCCACTCGCCCTGACCAAGAGGGTGGTGCCCAGCAAGAAATTTGCAAGCTTTGCTGGATTGCTCCAAATCTAAAGCTGCCACTTGTTGTTGTTCTATTTCTCTAGAGTCCCATCATGCTGTTCTCAGATTGCTAAAGTCCATACCTCCTCGGTGTGTTCTTATGGCTGCAGATCTTCACAGCACAGACGCTTTCTTCTGCATGCTGTTCTTTCCCAGTTCAGGGCTCCTTCAAGGCTCTCCCTGAATGGCTACGCCGCCCCCTTTTATCCCAGTTCTCTTCAATGCTCACAGCTGCAGCCCATCAAGGACAACCAGGACCTGTGGGGCAAAGCCTCTAGACAGATATTCAAATAGAATCCATTTCCTCTACTCTAGCCAGTAAGTAGTACCCTACAAGTCCTCAGAACCCCAAAGGCCACCTTTCATCTGACACCCAGACCCTGGGGAAAGGACTTCTTTTTCCCATGGCAAATGGCCTCCCTTGGCAGCCACTCACCCTGGCAGAAAGTGGGAGCCTAGCTAGAATGATGCAATCGTTGCTGGATTTTTCCAAAAGAAAAGCTGGCAGCAACTAGGGCCCTGGAAGTACTTAGAGCCTCAAACGCCACCTTGAACATATTCCTGAGACCCTGGGGAAAGGACTTCTTTTTCCCATGGAAAATGGCCTTCATTTGTGGCCACTTGGCCTGGCAGGCAGGGCAGTGCCAAGCCAGGAATCTACAAACTCTGCTGGATCCTTCCAGAACGAAAGCTGCCAGCAACTAGGACCCTGCAAGTCCTTAGAGCCCCAGATGCCACCTGTCATCTGACACCCAGAGCCTGGGCCAATGACTTCGTTTTCCCCATGGAAAATGGCCTCCATTTCTGGCCACTCGCCCTGACCAAGAGGGTGGTGCCCAGCAAGAAATTTGCAAGCTTTGCTGGATTGCTCCAAATCTAAAGCTGCCACTTGTTGTTGTTCTATTTCTCTAGAGTCCCATCATGCTGTTCTCAGATTGCTAAAGTCCATACCTCCTCGGTGTGTTCTTATGGCTGCAGATCTTCACAGCACAGACGCTTTCTTCTGCATGCTGTTCTTTCCCAGTTCAGGGCTCCTTCAAGGCTCTCCCTGAATGGCTACGCCGCCCCCTTTTATCCCAGTTCTCTTCAATGCTCACAGCTGCAGCCCATCAAGGACAACCAGGACCTGTGGGGCAAAGCCTCTAGACAGATATTCAAATAGAATCCATTTCCTCTACTCTAGCCAGTAAGTAGTACCCTACAAGTCCTCAGAACCCCAAAGGCCACCTTTCATCTGACACCCAGACCCTGGGGAAAGGACTTCTTTTTCCCATGGCAAATGGCCTCCCTTGGCAGCCACTCACCCTGGCAGAAAGTGGGAGCCTAGCTAGAATGATGCAATCGTTGCTGGATTTTTCCAAAAGAAAAGCTGGCAGCAACTAGGGCCCTGGAAGTACTTAGAGCCTCAAACGCCACCTTGAACATATTCCTGAGACCCTGGGGAAAGGACATCTTTTTCCCATGGAAAATGGCCTTCATTTGTGGCCACTTGGCCTGGCAGGCAGGGCAGTGCCAAGCCAGGAATCTACAAACTCTGCTGGATCCTTCCAAAACTAAAGCTGCCAGCAACTAGGACCCTGCAAGTCCTTAGAGCCCCAGATGCCACCTGTCATCTGACACCCAGAGCCTGGGCCAATGACTTCGTTTTCCCCATGGAAAATGGCCTCCATTTCTGGCCACTCGCCCTGACCAAGAGGGTGGTGCCCAGCAAGAAATTTGCAAGCTTTGCTGGATTGCTCCAAATCTAAAGCTGCCACTTGTTGTTGTTCTATTTCTCTAGAGTCCCATCATGCTGTTCTCAGATTGCTAAAGTCCATACCTCCTCGGTGTGTTCTTATGGCTGCAGATCTTCACAGCACAGACGCTTTCTTCTGCATGCTGTTCTTTCCCAGTTCAGGGCTCCTTCAAGGCTCTCCCTGAATGGCTACGCCGCCCCCTTTTATCCCAGTTCTCTTCAATGCTCACAGCTGCAGCCCATCAAGGACAACCAGGACCTGTGGGGCAAAGCCTCTAGACAGATATTCAAATAGAATCCATTTCCTCTACTCTAGCCAGTAAGTACTACCCTACAAGTCCTCAGAACCCCAAAGGCCACCTTTCATCTGACACCCAGACCCTGGGGAAAGGACTTCTTTTTCCCATGGCAAATGGCCTCCCTTGGCAGCCACTCACCCTGGCAGAAAGTGGGAGCCTAGCTAGAATGATGCAATCGTTGCTGGATTTTTCCAAAAGAAAAGCTGGCAGCAACTAGGGCCCTGGAAGTACTTAGAGCCTCAAACGCCACCTTGAACATATTCCTGAGACCCTGGGGAAAGGACTTCTTTTTCCCATGGAAAATGGCCTTCATTTGTGGCCACTTGGCCTGGCAGGCAGGGCAGTGCCAAGCCAGGAATCTACAAACTCTGCTGGATCCTTCCAGAACGAAAGCTGCCAGCAACTAGGACCCTGCAAGTCCTTAGAGCCCCAGATGCCACCTGTCATCTGACACCCAGAGCCTGGGCCAATGACTTCGTTTTCCCCATGGAAAATGGCCTCCATTTCTGGCCACTCGCCCTGACCAAGAGGGTGGTGCCCAGCAAGAAATTTGCAAGCTTTGCTGGATTGCTCCAAATCTAAAGCTGCCACTTGTTGTTGTTCTATTTCTCTAGAGTCCCATCATGCTGTTCTCAGATTGCTAAAGTCCATACCTCCTCGGTGTGTTCTTATGGCTGCAGATCTTCACAGCACAGACGCTTTCTTCTGCATGCTGTTCTTTCCCAGTTCAGGGCTCCTTCAAGGCTCTCCCTGAATGGCTACGCCGCCCCCTTTTATCCCAGTTCTCTTCAATGCTCACAGCTGCAGCCCATCAAGGACAACCAGGACCTGTGGGGCAAAGCCTCTAGACAGATATTCAAATAGAATCCATTTCCTCTACTCTAGCCAGTAAGTACTACCCTACAAGTCCTCAGAACCCCAAAGGCCACCTTTCATCTGACACCCAGACCCTGGGGAAAGGACTTCTTTTTCCCATGGCAAATGGCCTCCCTTGGCAGCCACTCACCCTGGCAGAAAGTGGGAGCCTAGCTAGAATGATGCAATCGTTGCTGGATTTTTCCAAAAGAAAAGCTGGCAGCAACTAGGGCCCTGGAAGTACTTAGAGCTTTAAACGCCACCTTGAACATATTACTGAGACCCTGGGGAAAGGACATCTTTTTCCCATGGAAAATGGCCTTCATTTGTGGCCACTTGGCCTGGCAGGCAGGGCAGTGCCAAGCCAGGAATCTACAAACTCTGCTGGATCCTTCCAGAACGAAAGCTGCCAGCAACTAGGACCCTGCAAGTCCTTAGAGCCCCAGACGCCACCTTTCATCTGACACCCAGAGCCTGGGCCAATGACTTCGTTTTCCCCATGGAAAATGGCCTCCATTTCTGGCCTCTCGCCCTGACCAAGAGGGTGGTGCCCAGCAAGAAATTTGCAAGCTTTGCTGGATTGCTCCAAATCTAAAGCTGCCACTTGTTGTTGTTCTATTTCTCTAGAGTCCCATCATGCTGTTCTCAGATTGCTAAAGTCCATACCTCCTCGGTGTGTTCTTATGGCTGCAGATCTTCACAGCACAGACGCTTTCTTCTGCATGCTGTTCTTTCCCAGTTCAGGGCTCCTTCAAGGCTCTCCCTGAATGGCTACGCCGCCCCCTTTTATCCCAGTTCTCTTCAATGCTCACAGCTGCAGCCCATCAAGGACAACCAGGACCTGTGGGGCAAAGCCTCTAGACAGATATTCAAATAGAATCCATTTCCTCTACTCTAGCCAGTAAGTACTACCCTACAAGTCCTCAGAACCCCAAAGGCCACCTTTCATCTGACACCCAGACCCTGGGGAAAGGACTTCTTTTTCCCATGGCAAATGGCCTCCCTTGGCAGCCACTCACCCTGGCAGAAAGTGGGAGCCTAGCTAGAATGATGCAATCGTTGCTGGATTTTTCCAAAAGAAAAGCTGGCAGCAACTAGGGCCCTGGAAGTACTTAGAGCCTCAAACGCCACCTTGAACATATTCCTGAGACCCTGGGGAAAGGACTTCTTTTTCCCATGGAAAATGGCCTTCATTTGTGGCCACTTGGCCTGGCAGGCAGGGCAGTGCCAAGCCAGGAATCTACAAACTCTGCTGGATCCTTCCAGAACGAAAGCTGCCAGCAACTAGGACCCTGCAAGTCCTTAGAGCCCCAGATGCCACCTGTCATCTGACACCCAGAGCCTGGGCCAATGACTTCGTTTTCCCCATGGAAAATGGCCTCCATTTCTGGCCACTCGCCCTGACCAAGAGGGTGGTGCCCAGCAAGAAATTTGCAAGCTTTGCTGGATTGCTCCAAATCTAAAGCTGCCACTTGTTGTTGTTCTATTTCTCTAGAGTCCCATCATGCTGTTCTCAGATTGCTAAAGTCCATACCTCCTCGGTGTGTTCTTATGGCTGCAGATCTTCACAGCACAGACGCTTTCTTCTGCATGCTGTTCTTTCCCAGTTCAGGGCTCCTTCAAGGCTCTCCCTGAATGGCTACGCCGCCCCCTTTTATCCCAGTTCTCTTCAATGCTCACAGCTGCAGCCCATCAAGGACAACCAGGACCTGTGGGGCAAAGCCTCTAGACAGATATTCAAATAGAATCCATTTCCTCTACTCTAGCCAGTAAGTAGTACCCTACAAGTCCTCAGAACCCCAAAGGCCACCTTTCATCTGACACCCAGACCCTGGGGAAAGGACTTCTTTTTCCCATGGCAAATGGCCTCCCTTGGCAGCCACTCACCCTGGCAGAAAGTGGGAGCCTAGCTAGAATGATGCAATCGTTGCTGGATTTTTCCAAAAGAAAAGCTGGCAGCAACTAGGGCCCTGGAAGTACTTAGAGCCTCAAACGCCACCTTGAACATATTCCTGAGACCCTGGGGAAAGGACTTCTTTTTCCCATGGAAAATGGCCTTCATTTGTGGCCACTTGGCCTGGCAGGCAGGGCAGTGCCAAGCCAGGAATCTACAAACTCTGCTGGATCCTTCCAGAACGAAAGCTGCCAGCAACTAGGACCCTGCAAGTCCTTAGAGCCCCAGATGCCACCTGTCATCTGACACCCAGAGCCTGGGCCAATGACTTCGTTTTCCCCATGGAAAATGGCCTCCATTTCTGGCCACTCGCCCTGACCAAGAGGGTGGTGCCCAGCAAGAAATTTGCAAGCTTTGCTGGATTGCTCCAAATCTAAAGCTGCCACTTGTTGTTGTTCTATTTCTCTAGAGTCCCATCATGCTGTTCTCAGATTGCTAAAGTCCATACCTCCTCGGTGTGTTCTTATGGCTGCAGATCTTCACAGCACAGACGCTTTCTTCTGCATGCTGTTCTTTCCCAGTTCAGGGCTCCTTCAAGGCTCTCCCTGAATGGCTACGCCGCCCCCTTTTATCCCAGTTCTCTTCAATGCTCACAGCTGCAGCCCATCAAGGACAACCAGGACCTGTGGGGCAAAGCCTCTAGACAGATATTCAAATAGAATCCATTTCCTCTACTCTAGCCAGTAAGTAGTACCCTACAAGTCCTCAGAACCCCAAAGGCCACCTTTCATCTGACACCCAGACCCTGGGGAAAGGACTTCTTTTTCCCATGGCAAATGGCCTCCCTTGGCAGCCACTCACCCTGGCAGAAAGTGGGAGCCTAGCTAGAATGATGCAATCGTTGCTGGATTTTTCCAAAAGAAAAGCTGGCAGCAACTAGGGCCCTGGAAGTACTTAGAGCCTCAAACGCCACCTTGAACATATTCCTGAGACCCTGGGGAAAGGACTTCTTTTTCCCATGGAAAATGGCCTTCATTTGTGGCCACTTGGCCTGGCAGGCAGGGCAGTGCCAAGCCAGGAATCTACAAACTCTGCTGGATCCTTCCAGAACGAAAGCTGCCAGCAACTAGGACCCTGCAAGTCCTTAGAGCCCCAGATGCCACCTGTCATCTGACACCCAGAGCCTGGGCCAATGACTTCGTTTTCCCCATGGAAAATGGCCTCCATTTCTGGCCACTCGCCCTGACCAAGAGGGTGGTGCCCAGCAAGAAATTTGCAAGCTTTGCTGGATTGCTCCAAATCTAAAGCTGCCACTTGTTGTTGTTCTATTTCTCTAGAGTCCCATAATGCTGTTCTCAGATTGCTAAAGTCCATACCTCCTCGGTGTGTTCTTATGGCTGCAGATCTTCACAGCACAGACGCTTTCTTCTGCATGCTGTTCTTTCCCAGTTCAGGGCTCCTTCAAGGCTCTCCCTGAATGGCTACGCCGCCCCCTTTTATCCCAGTTCTCTTCAATGCTCACAGCTGCAGCCCATCAAGGACAACCAGGACCTGTGGGGCAAAGCCTCTAGACAGATATTCAAATAGAATCCATTTCCTCTACTCTAGCCAGTAAGTACTACCCTACAAGTCCTCAGAACCCCAAAGGCCACCTTTCATCTGACACCCAGACCCTGGGGAAAGGACTTCTTTTTCCCATGGCAAATGGCCTCCCTTGGCAGCCACTCACCCTGGCAGAAAGTGGGAGCCTAGCTAGAATGATGCAATCGTTGCTGGATTTTTCCAAAAGAAAAGCTGGCAGCAACTAGGGCCCTGGAAGTACTTAGAGCTTTAAACGCCACCTTGAACATATTACTGAGACCCTGGGGAAAGGACATCTTTTTCCCATGGAAAATGGCCTTCATTTGTGGCCACTTGGCCTGGCAGGCAGGGCAGTGCCAAGCCAGGAATCTACAAACTCTGCTGGATCCTTCCAGAACGAAAGCTGCCAGCAACTAGGACCCTGCAAGTCCTTAGAGCCCCAGACGCCACCTTTCATCTGACACCCAGAGCCTGGGCCAATGACTTCGTTTTCCCCATGGAAAATGGCCTCCATTTCTGGCCTCTCGCCCTGACCAAGAGGGTGGTGCCCAGCAAGAAATTTGCAAGCTTTGCTGGATTGCTCCAAATCTAAAGCTGCCACTTGTTGTTGTTCTATTTCTCTAGAGTCCCATCATGCTGTTCTCAGATTGCTAAAGTCCATACCTCCTCGGTGTGTTCTTATGGCTGCAGATCTTCACAGCACAGACGCTTTCTTCTGCATGCTGTTCTTTCCCAGTTCAGGGCTCCTTCAAGGCTCTCCCTGAATGGCTACGCCGCCCCCTTTTATCCCAGTTCTCTTCAATGCTCACAGCTGCAGCCCATCAAGGACAACCAGGACCTGTGGGGCAAAGCCTCTAGACAGATATTCAAATAGAATCCATTTCCTCTACTCTAGCCAGTAAGTACTACCCTACAAGTCCTCAGAACCCCAAAGGCCACCTTTCATCTGACACCCAGACCCTGGGGAAAGGACTTCTTTTTCCCATGGCAAATGGCCTCCCTTGGCAGCCACTCACCCTGGCAGAAAGTGGGAGCCTAGCTAGAATGATGCAATCGTTGCTGGATTTTTCCAAAAGAAAAGCTGGCAGCAACTAGGGCCCTGGAAGTACTTAGAGCCTCAAACGCCACCTTGAACATATTCCTGAGACCCTGGGGAAAGGACTTCTTTTTCCCATGGAAAATGGCCTTCATTTGTGGCCACTTGGCCTGGCAGGCAGGGCAGTGCCAAGCCAGGAATCTACAAACTCTGCTGGATCCTTCCAGAACGAAAGCTGCCAGCAACTAGGACCCTGCAAGTCCTTAGAGCCCCAGATGCCACCTGTCATCTGACACCCAGAGCCTGGGCCAATGACTTCGTTTTCCCCATGGAAAATGGCCTCCATTTCTGGCCACTCGCCCTGACCAAGAGGGTGGTGCCCAGCAAGAAATTTGCAAGCTTTGCTGGATTGCTCCAAATCTAAAGCTGCCACTTGTTGTTGTTCTATTTCTCTAGAGTCCCATCATGCTGTTCTCAGATTGCTAAAGTCCATACCTCCTCGGTGTGTTCTTATGGCTGCAGATCTTCACAGCACAGACGCTTTCTTCTGCATGCTGTTCTTTCCCAGTTCAGGGCTCCTTCAAGGCTCTCCCTGAATGGCTACGCCGCCCCCTTTTATCCCAGTTCTCTTCAATGCTCACAGCTGCAGCCCATCAAGGACAACCAGGACCTGTGGGGCAAAGCCTCTAGACAGATATTCAAATAGAATCCATTTCCTCTACTCTAGCCAGTAAGTACTACCCTACAAGTCCTCAGAACCCCAAAGGCCACCTTTCATCTGACACCCAGACCCTGGGGAAAGGACTTCTTTTTCCCATGGCAAATGGCCTCCCTTGGCAGCCACTCACCCTGGCAGAAAGTGGGAGCCTAGCTAGAATGATGCAATCGTTGCTGGATTTTTCCAAAAGAAAAGCTGGCAGCAACTAGGGCCCTGGAAGTACTTAGAGCCTCAAACGCCACCTTGAACATATTCCTGAGACCCTGGGGAAAGGACTTCTTTTTCCCATGGAAAATGGCCTTCATTTGTGGCCACTTGGCCTGGCAGGCAGGGCAGTGCCAAGCCAGGAATCTACAAACTCTGCTGGATCCTTCCAGAACGAAAGCTGCCAGCAACTAGGACCCTGCAAGTCCTTAGAGCCCCAGATGCCACCTGTCATCTGACACCCAGAGCCTGGGCCAATGACTTCGTTTTCCCCATGGAAAATGGCCTCCATTTCTGGCCACTCGCCCTGACCAAGAGGGTGGTGCCCAGCAAGAAATTTGCAAGCTTTGCTGGATTGCTCCAAATCTAAAGCTGCCACTTGTTGTTGTTCTATTTCTCTAGAGTCCCATCATGCTGTTCTCAGATTGCTAAAGTCCATACCTCCTCGGTGTGTTCTTATGGCTGCAGATCTTCACAGCACAGACGCTTTCTTCTGCATGCTGTTCTTTCCCAGTTCAGGGCTCCTTCAAGGCTCTCCCTGAATGGCTACGCCGCCCCCTTTTATCCCAGTTCTCTTCAATGCTCACAGCTGCAGCCCATCAAGGACAACCAGGACCTGTGGGGCAAAGCCTCTAGACAGATATTCAAATAGAATCCATTTCCTCTACTCTAGCCAGTAAGTAGTACCCTACAAGTCCTCAGAACCCCAAAGGCCACCTTTCATCTGACACCCAGACCCTGGGGAGAGGACTTCTTTTTCCCATGGCAAATGGCCTCCCTTGGCAGCCACTCACCCTGGCAGAAAGTGGGAGCCTAGCTAGAATGATGCAATCGTTGCTGGATTTTTCCAAAAGAAAAGCTGGCAGCAACTAGGGCCCTGGAAGTACTTAGAGCCTCAAACGCCACCTTGAACATATTCCTGAGACCCTGGGGAAAGGACTTCTTTTTCCCATGGAAAATGGCCTTCATTTGTGGCCACTTGGCCTGGCAGGCAGGGCAGTGCCAAGCCAGGAATCTACAAACTCTGCTGGATCCTTCCAGAACGAAAGCTGCCAGCAACTAGGACCCTGCAAGTCCTTAGAGCCCCAGATGCCACCTGTCATCTGACACCCAGAGCCTGGGCCAATGACTTCGTTTTCCCCATGGAAAATGGCCTCCATTTCTGGCCACTCGCCCTGACCAAGAGGGTGGTGCCCAGCAAGAAATTTGCAAGCTTTGCTGGATTGCTCCAAATCTAAAGCTGCCACTTGTTGTTGTTCTATTTCTCTAGAGTCCCATCATGCTGTTCTCAGATTGCTAAAGTCCATACCTCCTCGGTGTGTTCTTATGGCTGCAGATCTTCACAGCACAGACGCTTTCTTCTGCATGCTGTTCTTTCCCAGTTCAGGGCTCCTTCAAGGCTCTCCCTGAATGGCTACGCCGCCCCCTTTTATCCCAGTTCTCTTCAATGCTCACAGCTGCAGCCCATCAAGGACAACCAGGACCTGTGGGGCAAAGCCTCTAGACAGATATTCAAATAGAATCCATTTCCTCTACTCTAGCCAGTAAGTACTACCCTACAAGTCCTCAGAACCCCAAAGGCCACCTTTCATCTGACACCCAGACCCTGGGGAAAGGACTTCTTTTTCCCATGGCAAATGGCCTCCCTTGGCAGCCACTCACCCTGGCAGAAAGTGGGAGCCTAGCTAGAATGATGCAATCGTTGCTGGATTTTTCCAAAAGAAAAGCTGGCAGCAACTAGGGCCCTGGAAGTACTTAGAGCTTTAAACGCCACCTTGAACATATTCCTGAGACCCTGGGGAAAGGACATCTTTTTCCCATGGAAAATGGCCTTCATTTGTGGCCACTTGGCCTGGCAGGCAGGGCAGTGCCAAGCCAGGAATCTACAAACTCTGCTGGATCCTTCCAGAACGAAAGCTGCCAGCAACTAGGACCCTGCAAGTCCTTAGAGCCCCAGACGCCACCTTTCATCTGACACCCAGAGCCTGGGCCAATGACTTCGTTTTCCCCATGGAAAATGGCCTCCATTTCTGGCCACTCGCCCTGACCAAGAGGGTGGTGCCCAGCAAGAAATTTGCAAGCTTTGCTGGATTGCTCCAAATCTAAAGCTGCCACTTGTTGTTGTTCTATTTCTCTAGAGTCCCATCATGCTGTTCTCAGATTGCTAAAGTCCATACCTCCTCGGTGTGTTCTTATGGCTGCAGATCTTCACAGCACAGACGCTTTCTTCTGCATGCTGTTCTTTCCCAGTTCAGGGCTCCTTCAAGGCTCTCCCTGAATGGCTACGCCGCCCCCTTTTATCCCAGTTCTCTTCAATGCTCACAGCTGCAGCCCATCAAGGACAACCAGGACCTGTGGGGCAAAGCCTCTAGACAGATATTCAAATAGAATCCATTTCCTCTACTCTAGCCAGTAAGTACTACCCTACAAGTCCTCAGAACCCCAAAGGCCACCTTTCATCTGACACCCAGACCCTGGGGAAAGGACTTCTTTTTCCCATGGCAAATGGCCTCCCTTGGCAGCCACTCACCCTGGCAGAAAGTGGGAGCCTAGCTAGAATGATGCAATCGTTGCTGGATTTTTCCAAAAGAAAAGCTGGCAGCAACTAGGGCCCTGGAAGTACTTAGAGCCTCAAACGCCACCTTGAACATATTCCTGAGACCCTGGGGAAAGGACTTCTTTTTCCCATGGAAAATGGCCTTCATTTGTGGCCACTTGGCCTGGCAGGCAGGGCAGTGCCAAGCCAGGAATCTACAAACTCTGCTGGATCCTTCCAGAACGAAAGCTGCCAGCAACTAGGACCCTGCAAGTCCTTAGAGCCCCAGATGCCACCTGTCATCTGACACCCAGAGCCTGGGCCAATGACTTCGTTTTCCCCATGGAAAATGGCCTCCATTTCTGGCCACTCGCCCTGACCAAGAGGGTGGTGCCCAGCAAGAAATTTGCAAGCTTTGCTGGATTGCTCCAAATCTAAAGCTGCCACTTGTTGTTGTTCTATTTCTCTAGAGTCCCATCATGCTGTTCTCAGATTGCTAAAGTCCATACCTCCTCGGTGTGTTCTTATGGCTGCAGATCTTCACAGCACAGACGCTTTCTTCTGCATGCTGTTCTTTCCCAGTTCAGGGCTCCTTCAAGGCTCTCCCTGAATGGCTACGCCGCCCCCTTTTATCCCAGTTCTCTTCAATGCTCACAGCTGCAGCCCATCAAGGACAACCAGGACCTGTGGGGCAAAGCCTCTAGACAGATATTCAAATAGAATCCATTTCCTCTACTCTAGCCAGTAAGTACTACCCTACAAGTCCTCAGAACCCCAAAGGCCACCTTTCATCTGACACCCAGACCCTGGGGAAAGGACTTCTTTTTCCCATGGCAAATGGCCTCCCTTGGCAGCCACTCACCCTGGCAGAAAGTGGGAGCCTAGCTAGAATGATGCAATCGTTGCTGGATTTTTCCAAAAGAAAAGCTGGCAGCAACTAGGGCCCTGGAAGTACTTAGAGCCTCAAACGCCACCTTGAACATATTCCTGAGACCCTGGGGAAAGGACTTCTTTTTCCCATGGAAAATGGCCTTCATTTGTGGCCACTTGGCCTGGCAGGCAGGGCAGTGCCAAGCCAGGAATCTACAAACTCTGCTGGATCCTTCCAGAACGAAAGCTGCCAGCAACTAGGACCCTGCAAGTCCTTAGAGCCCCAGATGCCACCTGTCATCTGACACCCAGAGCCTGGGCCAATGACTTCGTTTTCCCCATGGAAAATGGCCTCCATTTCTGGCCACTCGCCCTGACCAAGAGGGTGGTGCCCAGCAAGAAATTTGCAAGCTTTGCTGGATTGCTCCAAATCTAAAGCTGCCACTTGTTGTTGTTCTATTTCTCTAGAGTCCCATCATGCTGTTCTCAGATTGCTAAAGTCCATACCTCCTCGGTGTGTTCTTATGGCTGCAGATCTTCACAGCACAGACGCTTTCTTCTGCATGCTGTTCTTTCCCAGTTCAGGGCTCCTTCAAGGCTCTCCCTGAATGGCTACGCCGCCCCCTTTTATCCCAGTTCTCTTCAATGCTCACAGCTGCAGCCCATCAAGGACAACCAGGACCTGTGGGGCAAAGCCTCTAGACAGATATTCAAATAGAATCCATTTCCTCTACTCTAGCCAGTAAGTAGTACCCTACAAGTCCTCAGAACCCCAAAGGCCACCTTTCATCTGACACCCAGACCCTGGGGAAAGGACTTCTTTTTCCCATGGCAAATGGCCTCCCTTGGCAGCCACTCACCCTGGCAGAAAGTGGGAGCCTAGCTAGAATGATGCAATCGTTGCTGGATTTTTCCAAAAGAAAAGCTGGCAGCAACTAGGGCCCTGGAAGTACTTAGAGCCTCAAACGCCACCTTGAACATATTCCTGAGACCCTGGGGAAAGGACTTCTTTTTCCCATGGAAAATGGCCTTCATTTGTGGCCACTTGGCCTGGCAGGCAGGGCAGTGCCAAGCCAGGAATCTACAAACTCTGCTGGATCCTTCCAGAACGAAAGCTGCCAGCAACTAGGACCCTGCAAGTCCTTAGAGCCCCAGATGCCACCTGTCATCTGACACCCAGAGCCTGGGCCAATGACTTCGTTTTCCCCATGGAAAATGGCCTCCATTTCTGGCCACTCGCCCTGACCAAGAGGGTGGTGCCCAGCAAGAAATTTGCAAGCTTTGCTGGATTGCTCCAAATCTAAAGCTGCCACTTGTTGTTGTTCTATTTCTCTAGAGTCCCATCATGCTGTTCTCAGATTGCTAAAGTCCATACCTCCTCGGTGTGTTCTTATGGCTGCAGATCTTCACAGCACAGACGCTTTCTTCTGCATGCTGTTCTTTCCCAGTTCAGGGCTCCTTCAAGGCTCTCCCTGAATGGCTACGCCGCCCCCTTTTATCCCAGTTCTCTTCAATGCTCACAGCTGCAGCCCATCAAGGACAACCAGGACCTGTGGGGCAAAGCCTCTAGACAGATATTCAAATAGAATCCATTTCCTCTACTCTAGCCAGTAAGTACTACCCTACAAGTCCTCAGAACCCCAAAGGCCACCTTTCATCTGACACCCAGACCCTGGGGAAAGGACTTCTTTTTCCCATGGCAAATGGCCTCCCTTGGCAGCCACTCACCCTGGCAGAAAGTGGGAGCCTAGCTAGAATGATGCAATCGTTGCTGGATTTTTCCAAAAGAAAAGCTGGCAGCAACTAGGGCCCTGGAAGTACTTAGAGCCTCAAACGCCACCTTGAACATATTCCTGAGACCCTGGGGAAAGGACTTCTTTTTCCCATGGAAAATGGCCTTCATTTGTGGCCACTTGGCCTGGCAGGCAGGGCAGTGCCAAGCCAGGAATCTACAAACTCTGCTGGATCCTTCCAGAACGAAAGCTGCCAGCAACTAGGACCCTGCAAGTCCTTAGAGCCCCAGATGCCACCTGTCATCTGACACCCAGAGCCTGGGCCAATGACTTCGTTTTCCCCATGGAAAATGGCCTCCATTTCTGGCCACTCGCCCTGACCAAGAGGGTGGTGCCCAGCAAGAAATTTGCAAGCTTTGCTGGATTGCTCCAAATCTAAAGCTGCCACTTGTTGTTGTTCTATTTCTCTAGAGTCCCATCATGCTGTTCTCAGATTGCTAAAGTCCATACCTCCTCGGTGTGTTCTTATGGCTGCAGATCTTCACAGCACAGACGCTTTCTTCTGCATGCTGTTCTTTCCCAGTTCAGGGCTCCTTCAAGGCTCTCCCTGAATGGCTACGCCGCCCCCTTTTATCCCAGTTCTCTTCAATGCTCACAGCTGCAGCCCATCAAGGACAACCAGGACCTGTGGGGCAAAGCCTCTAGACAGATATTCAAATAGAATCCATTTCCTCTACTCTAGCCAGTAAGTACTACCCTACAAGTCCTCAGAACCCCAAAGGCCACCTTTCATCTGACACCCAGACCCTGGGGAAAGGACTTCTTTTTCCCATGGCAAATGGCCTCCCTTGGCAGCCACTCACCCTGGCAGAAAGTGGGAGCCTAGCTAGAATGATGCAATCGTTGCTGGATTTTTCCAAAAGAAAAGCTGGCAGCAACTAGGGCCCTGGAAGTACTTAGAGCCTCAAACGCCACCTTGAACATATTCCTGAGACCCTGGGGAAAGGACTTCTTTTTCCCAAGAAAATGGCCTTCATTTGTGGCCACTTGGCCTGGCAGGCAGGGCAGTGCCAAGCCAGGAATCTACAAACTCTGCTGGATCCTTCCAGAACGAAAGCTGCCAGCAACTAGGACCCTGCAAGTCCTTAGAGCCCCAGATGCCACCTGTCATCTGACACCCAGAGCCTGGGCCAATGACTTCGTTTTCCCCATGGAAAATGGCCTCCATTTCTGGCCACTCGCCCTGACCAAGAGGGTGGTGCCCAGCAAGAAATTTGCAAGCTTTGCTGGATTGCTCCAAATCTAAAGCTGCCACTTGTTGTTGTTCTATTTCTCTAGAGTCCCATCATGCTGTTCTCAGATTGCTAAAGTCCATACCTCCTCGGTGTGTTCTTATGGCTGCAGATCTTCACAGCACAGACGCTTTCTTCTGCATGCTGTTCTTTCCCAGTTCAGGGCTCCTTCAAGGCTCTCCCTGAATGGCTACGCCGCCCCCTTTTATCCCAGTTCTCTTCAATGCTCACAGCTGCAGCCCATCAAGGACAACCAGGACCTGTGGGGCAAAGCCTCTAGACAGATATTCAAATAGAATCCATTTCCTCTACTCTAGCCAGTAAGTACTACCCTACAAGTCCTCAGAACCCCAAAGGCCACCTTTCATCTGACACCCAGACCCTGGGGAGAGGACTTCTTTTTCCCATGGCAAATGGCCTCCCTTGGCAGCCACTCACCCTGGCAGAAAGTGGGAGCCTAGCTAGAATGATGCAATCGTTGCTGGATTTTTCCAAAAGAAAAGCTGGCAGCAACTAGGGCCCTGGAAGTACTTAGAGCCTCAAACGCCACCTTGAACATATTCCTGAGACCCTGGGGAAAGGACTTCTTTTTCCCATGGAAAATGGCCTTCATTTGTGGCCACTTGGCCTGGCAGGCAGGGCAGTGCCAAGCCAGGAATCTACAAACTCTGCTGGATCCTTCCAGAACGAAAGCTGCCAGCAACTAGGACCCTGCAAGTCCTTAGAGCCCCAGATGCCACCTGTCATCTGACACCCAGAGCCTGGGCCAATGACTTCGTTTTCCCCATGGAAAATGGCCTCCATTTCTGGCCACTCGCCCTGACCAAGAGGGTGGTGCCCAGCAAGAAATTTGCAAGCTTTGCTGGATTGCTCCAAATCTAAAGCTGCCACTTGTTGTTGTTCTATTTCTCTAGAGTCCCATCATGCTGTTCTCAGATTGCTAAAGTCCATACCTCCTCGGTGTGTTCTTATGGCTGCAGATCTTCACAGCACAGACGCTTTCTTCTGCATGCTGTTCTTTCCCAGTTCAGGGCTCCTTCAAGGCTCTCCCTGAATGGCTACGCCGCCCCCTTTTATCCCAGTTCTCTTCAATGCTCACAGCTGCAGCCCATCAAGGACAACCAGGACCTGTGGGGCAAAGCCTCTAGACAGATATTCAAATAGAATCCATTTCCTCTACTCTAGCCAGTAAGTAGTACCCTACAAGTCCTCAGAACCCCAAAGGCCACCTTTCATCTGACACCCAGACCCTGGGGAAAGGACTTCTTTTTCCCATGGCAAATGGCCTCCCTTGGCAGCCACTCACCCTGGCAGAAAGTGGGAGCCTAGCTAGAATGATGCAATCGTTGCTGGATTTTTCCAAAAGAAAAGCTGGCAGCAACTAGGGCCCTGGAAGTACTTAGAGCTTTAAACGCCACCTTGAACATATTACTGAGACCCTGGGGAAAGGACATCTTTTTCCCATGGAAAATGGCCTTCATTTGTGGCCACTTGGCCTGGCAGGCAGGGCAGTGCCAAGCCAGGAATCTACAAACTCTGCTGGATCCTTCCAGAACGAAAGCTGCCAGCAACTAGGACCCTGCAAGTCCTTAGAGCCCCAGACGCCACCTTTCATCTGACACCCAGAGCCTGGGCCAATGACTTCGTTTTCCCCATGGAAAATGGCCTCCATTTCTGGCCACTCGCCCTGACCAAGAGGGTGGTGCCCAGCAAGAAATTTGCAAGCTTTGCTGGATTGCTCCAAATCTAAAGCTGCCACTTGTTGTTGTTCTATTTCTCTAGAGTCCCATCATGCTGTTCTCAGATTGCTAAAGTCCATACCTCCTCGGTGTGTTCTTATGGCTGCAGATCTTCACAGCACAGACGCTTTCTTCTGCATGCTGTTCTTTCCCAGTTCAGGGCTCCTTCAAGGCTCTCCCTGAATGGCTACGCCGCCCCCTTTTATCCCAGTTCTCTTCAATGCTCACAGCTGCAGCCCATCAAGGACAACCAGGACCTGTGGGGCAAAGCCTCTAGACAGATATTCAAATAGAATCCATTTCCTCTACTCTAGCCAGTAAGTAGTACCCTACAAGTCCTCAGAACCCCAAAGGCCACCTTTCATCTGACACCCAGACCCTGGGGAAAGGACTTCTTTTTCCCATGGCAAATGGCCTCCCTTGGCAGCCACTCACCCTGGCAGAAAGTGGGAGCCTAGCTAGAATGATGCAATCGTTGCTGGATTTTTCCAAAAGAAAAGCTGGCAGCAACTAGGGCCCTGGAAGTACTTAGAGCCTCAAACGCCACCTTGAACATATTCCTGAGACCCTGGGGAAAGGACTTCTTTTTCCCATGGAAAATGGCCTTCATTTGTGGCCACTTGGCCTGGCAGGCAGGGCAGTGCCAAGCCAGGAATCTACAAACTCTGCTGGATCCTTCCAGAACGAAAGCTGCCAGCAACTAGGACCCTGCAAGTCCTTAGAGCCCCAGATGCCACCTGTCATCTGACACCCAGAGCCTGGGCCAATGACTTCGTTTTCCCCATGGAAAATGGCCTCCATTTCTGGCCACTCGCCCTGACCAAGAGGGTGGTGCCCAGCAAGAAATTTGCAAGCTTTGCTGGATTGCTCCAAATCTAAAGCTGCCACTTGTTGTTGTTCTATTTCTCTAGAGTCCCATCATGCTGTTCTCAGATTGCTAAAGTCCATACCTCCTCGGTGTGTTCTTATGGCTGCAGATCTTCACAGCACAGACGCTTTCTTCTGCATGCTGTTCTTTCCCAGTTCAGGGCTCCTTCAAGGCTCTCCCTGAATGGCTACGCCGCCCCCTTTTATCCCAGTTCTCTTCAATGCTCACAGCTGCAGCCCATCAAGGACAACCAGGACCTGTGGGGCAAAGCCTCTAGACAGATATTCAAATAGAATCCATTTCCTCTACTCTAGCCAGTAAGTAGTACCCTACAAGTCCTCAGAACCCCAAAGGCCACCTTTCATCTGACACCCAGACCCTGGGGAAAGGACTTCTTTTTCCCATGGCAAATGGCCTCCCTTGGCAGCCACTCACCCTGGCAGAAAGTGGGAGCCTAGCTAGAATGATGCAATCGTTGCTGGATTTTTCCAAAAGAAAAGCTGGCAGCAACTAGGGCCCTGGAAGTACTTAGAGCCTCAAACGCCACCTTGAACATATTCCTGAGACCCTGGGGAAAGGACTTCTTTTTCCCATGGAAAATGGCCTTCATTTGTGGCCACTTGGCCTGGCAGGCAGGGCAGTGCCAAGCCAGGAATCTACAAACTCTGCTGGATCCTTCCAGAACGAAAGCTGCCAGCAACTAGGACCCTGCAAGTCCTTAGAGCCCCAGATGCCACCTGTCATCTGACACCCAGAGCCTGGGCCAATGACTTCGTTTTCCCCATGGAAAATGGCCTCCATTTCTGGCCACTCGCCCTGACCAAGAGGGTGGTGCCCAGCAAGAAATTTGCAAGCTTTGCTGGATTGCTCCAAATCTAAAGCTGCCACTTGTTGTTGTTCTATTTCTCTAGAGTCCCATCATGCTGTTCTCAGATTGCTAAAGTCCATACCTCCTCGGTGTGTTCTTATGGCTGCAGATCTTCACAGCACAGACGCTTTCTTCTGCATGCTGTTCTTTCCCAGTTCAGGGCTCCTTCAAGGCTCTCCCTGAATGGCTACGCCGCCCCCTTTTATCCCAGTTCTCTTCAATGCTCACAGCTGCAGCCCATCAAGGACAACCAGGACCTGTGGGGCAAAGCCTCTAGACAGATATTCAAATAGAATCCATTTCCTCTACTCTAGCCAGTAAGTACTACCCTACAAGTCCTCAGAACCCCAAAGGCCACCTTTCATCTGACACCCAGACCCTGGGGAAAGGACTTCTTTTTCCCATGGCAAATGGCCTCCCTTGGCAGCCACTCACCCTGGCAGAAAGTGGGAGCCTAGCTAGAATGATGCAATCGTTGCTGGATTTTTCCAAAAGAAAAGCTGGCAGCAACTAGGGCCCTGGAAGTACTTAGAGCCTCAAACGCCACCTTGAACATATTCCTGAGACCCTGGGGAAAGGACTTCTTTTTCCCATGGAAAATGGCCTTCATTTGTGGCCACTTGGCCTGGCAGGCAGGGCAGTGCCAAGCCAGGAATCTACAAACTCTGCTGGATCCTTCCAGAACGAAAGCTGCCAGCAACTAGGACCCTGCAAGTCCTTAGAGCCCCAGATGCCACCTGTCATCTGACACCCAGAGCCTGGGCCAATGACTTCGTTTTCCCCATGGAAAATGGCCTCCATTTCTGGCCACTCGCCCTGACCAAGAGGGTGGTGCCCAGCAAGAAATTTGCAAGCTTTGCTGGATTGCTCCAAATCTAAAGCTGCCACTTGTTGTTGTTCTATTTCTCTAGAGTCCCATCATGCTGTTCTCAGATTGCTAAAGTCCATACCTCCTCGGTGTGTTCTTATGGCTGCAGATCTTCACAGCACAGACGCTTTCTTCTGCATGCTGTTCTTTCCCAGTTCAGGGCTCCTTCAAGGCTCTCCCTGAATGGCTACGCCGCCCCCTTTTATCCCAGTTCTCTTCAATGCTCACAGCTGCAGCCCATCAAGGACAACCAGGACCTGTGGGGCAAAGCCTCTAGACAGATATTCAAATAGAATCCATTTCCTCTACTCTAGCCAGTAAGTACTACCCTACAAGTCCTCAGAACCCCAAAGGCCACCTTTCATCTGACACCCAGACCCTGGGGAAAGGACTTCTTTTTCCCATGGCAAATGGCCTCCCTTGGCAGCCACTCACCCTGGCAGAAAGTGGGAGCCTAGCTAGAATGATGCAATCGTTGCTGGATTTTTCCAAAAGAAAAGCTGGCAGCAACTAGGGCCCTGGAAGTACTTAGAGCTTTAAACGCCACCTTGAACATATTCCTGAGACCCTGGGGAAAGGACATCTTTTTCCCATGGAAAATGGCCTTCATTTGTGGCCACTTGGCCTGGCAGGCAGGGCAGTGCCAAGCCAGGAATCTACAAACTCTGCTGGATCCTTCCAGAACGAAAGCTGCCAGCAACTAGGACCCTGCAAGTCCTTAGAGCCCCAGACGCCACCTTTCATCTGACACCCAGAGCCTGGGCCAATGACTTCGTTTTCCCCATGGAAAATGGCCTCCATTTCTGGCCACTCGCCCTGACCAAGAGGGTGGTGCCCAGCAAGAAATTTGCAAGCTTTGCTGGATTGCTCCAAATCTAAAGCTGCCACTTGTTGTTGTTCTATTTCTCTAGAGTCCCATCATGCTGTTCTCAGATTGCTAAAGTCCATACCTCCTCGGTGTGTTCTTATGGCTGCAGATCTTCACAGCACAGACGCTTTCTTCTGCATGCTGTTCTTTCCCAGTTCAGGGCTCCTTCAAGGCTCTCCCTGAATGGCTACGCCGCCCCCTTTTATCCCAGTTCTCTTCAATGCTCACAGCTGCAGCCCATCAAGGACAACCAGGACCTGTGGGGCAAAGCCTCTAGACAGATATTCAAATAGAATCCATTTCCTCTACTCTAGCCAGTAAGTACTACCCTACAAGTCCTCAGAACCCCAAAGGCCACCTTTCATCTGACACCCAGACCCTGGGGAAAGGACTTCTTTTTCCCATGGCAAATGGCCTCCCTTGGCAGCCACTCACCCTGGCAGAAAGTGGGAGCCTAGCTAGAATGATGCAATCGTTGCTGGATTTTTCCAAAAGAAAAGCTGGCAGCAACTAGGGCCCTGGAAGTACTTAGAGCCTCAAACGCCACCTTGAACATATTCCTGAGACCCTGGGGAAAGGACTTCTTTTTCCCATGGAAAATGGCCTTCATTTGTGGCCACTTGGCCTGGCAGGCAGGGCAGTGCCAAGCCAGGAATCTACAAACTCTGCTGGATCCTTCCAGAACGAAAGCTGCCAGCAACTAGGACCCTGCAAGTCCTTAGAGCCCCAGATGCCACCTGTCATCTGACACCCAGAGCCTGGGCCAATGACTTCGTTTTCCCCATGGAAAATGGCCTCCATTTCTGGCCACTCGCCCTGACCAAGAGGGTGGTGCCCAGCAAGAAATTTGCAAGCTTTGCTGGATTGCTCCAAATCTAAAGCTGCCACTTGTTGTTGTTCTATTTCTCTAGAGTCCCATCATGCTGTTCTCAGATTGCTAAAGTCCATACCTCCTCGGTGTGTTCTTATGGCTGCAGATCTTCACAGCACAGACGCTTTCTTCTGCATGCTGTTCTTTCCCAGTTCAGGGCTCCTTCAAGGCTCTCCCTGAATGGCTACGCCGCCCCCTTTTATCCCAGTTCTCTTCAATGCTCACAGCTGCAGCCCATCAAGGACAACCAGGACCTGTGGGGCAAAGCCTCTAGACAGATATTCAAATAGAATCCATTTCCTCTACTCTAGCCAGTAAGTAGTACCCTACAAGTCCTCAGAACCCCAAAGGCCACCTTTCATCTGACACCCAGACCCTGGGGAGAGGACTTCTTTTTCCCATGGCAAATGGCCTCCCTTGGCAGCCACTCACCCTGGCAGAAAGTGGGAGCCTAGCTAGAATGATGCAATCGTTGCTGGATTTTTCCAAAAGAAAAGCTGGCAGCAACTAGGGCCCTGGAAGTACTTAGAGCCTCAAACGCCACCTTGAACATATTCCTGAGACCCTGGGGAAAGGACTTCTTTTTCCCATGGAAAATGGCCTTCATTTGTGGCCACTTGGCCTGGCAGGCAGGGCAGTGCCAAGCCAGGAATCTACAAACTCTGCTGGATCCTTCCAGAACGAAAGCTGCCAGCAACTAGGACCCTGCAAGTCCTTAGAGCCCCAGATGCCACCTGTCATCTGACACCCAGAGCCTGGGCCAATGACTTCGTTTTCCCCATGGAAAATGGCCTCCATTTCTGGCCACTCGCCCTGACCAAGAGGGTGGTGCCCAGCAAGAAATTTGCAAGCTTTGCTGGATTGCTCCAAATCTAAAGCTGCCACTTGTTGTTGTTCTATTTCTCTAGAGTCCCATCATGCTGTTCTCAGATTGCTAAAGTCCATACCTCCTCGGTGTGTTCTTATGGCTGCAGATCTTCACAGCACAGACGCTTTCTTCTGCATGCTGTTCTTTCCCAGTTCAGGGCTCCTTCAAGGCTCTCCCTGAATGGCTACGCCGCCCCCTTTTATCCCAGTTCTCTTCAATGCTCACAGCTGCAGCCCATCAAGGACAACCAGGACCTGTGGGGCAAAGCCTCTAGACAGATATTCAAATAGAATCCATTTCCTCTACTCTAGCCAGTAAGTACTACCCTACAAGTCCTCAGAACCCCAAAGGCCACCTTTCATCTGACACCCAGACCCTGGGGAAAGGACTTCTTTTTCCCATGGCAAATGGCCTCCCTTGGCAGCCACTCACCCTGGCAGAAAGTGGGAGCCTAGCTAGAATGATGCAATCGTTGCTGGATTTTTCCAAAAGAAAAGCTGGCAGCAACTAGGGCCTTGGAAGTATTTAGAGCCTCAAACGCCACCTTGAACATATTCCTGAGACCCTGGGGAAAGGACTTCTTTTTCCCATGGAAAATGGCCTTCATTTGTGGCCACTTGGCCTGGCAGGCAGGGCAGTGCCTAGCCAGGAATCTACAAACTCTGCTGGATCCTTCCAGAACGAAAGCTGCCAGCAACTAGGACCCTGCAAGTCCTTAGAGCCCCAGATGCCACCTGTCATCTGACACCCAGAGCCTGGGCCAATGACTTCGTTTTCCCCATGGAAAATGGCCTCCATTTCTGGCCACTCGCCCTGACCAAGAGGGTGGTGCCCAGCAAGAAATTTGCAAGCTTTGCTGGATTGCTCCAAATCTAAAGCTGCCACTTGTTGTTGTTCTATTTCTCTAGAGTCCCATCATGCTGTTCTCAGATTGCTAAAGTCCATACCTCCTCGGTGTGTTCTTATGGCTGCAGATCTTCACAGCACAGACGCTTTCTTCTGCATGCTGTTCTTTCCCAGTTCAGGGCTCCTTCAAGGCTCTCCCTGAATGGCTACGCCGCCCCCTTTTATCCCAGTTCTCTTCAATGCTCACAGCTGCAGCCCATCAAGGACAACCAGGACCTGTGGGGCAAAGCCTCTAGACAGATATTCAAATAGAATCCATTTCCTCTACTCTAGCCAGTAAGTACTACCCTACAAGTCCTCAGAACCCCAAAGGCCACCTTTCATCTGACACCCAGACCCTGGGGAAAGGACTTCTTTTTCCCATGGCAAATGGCCTCCCTTGGCAGCCACTCACCCTGGCAGAAAGTGGGAGCCTAGCTAGAATGATGCAATCGTTGCTGGATTTTTCCAAAAGAAAAGCTGGCAGCAACTAGGGCCCTGGAAGTACTTAGAGCCTCAAACGCCACCTTGAACATATTCCTGAGACCCTGGGGAAAGGACTTCTTTTTCCCATGGAAAATGGCCTTCATTTGTGGCCACTTGGCCTGGCAGGCAGGGCAGTGCCAAGCCAGGAATCTACAAACTCTGCTGGATCCTTCCAGAACGAAAGCTGCCAGCAACTAGGACCCTGCAAGTCCTTAGAGCCCCAGACGCCACCTTTCATCTGACACCCAGAGCCTGGGCCAATGACTTCGTTTTCCCCATGGAAAATGGCCTCCATTTCTGGCCACTCGCCCTGACCAAGAGGGTGGTGCCCAGCAAGAAATTTGCAAGCTTTGCTGGATTGCTCCAAATCTAAAGCTGCCACTTGTTGTTGTTCTATTTCTCTAGAGTCCCATCATGCTGTTCTCAGATTGCTAAAGTCCATACCTCCTCGGTGTGTTCTTATGGCTGCAGATCTTCACAGCACAGACGCTTTCTTCTGCATGCTGTTCTTTCCCAGTTCAGGGCTCCTTCAAGGCTCTCCCTGAATGGCTACGCCGCCCCCTTTTATCCCAGTTCTCTTCAATGCTCACAGCTGCAGCCCATCAAGGACAACCAGGACCTGTGGGGCAAAGCCTCTAGACAGATATTCAAATAGAATCCATTTCCTCTACTCTAGCCAGTAAGTACTACCCTACAAGTCCTCAGAACCCCAAAGGCCACCTTTCATCTGACACCCAGACCCTGGGGAAAGGACTTCTTTTTCCCATGGCAAATGGCCTCCCTTGGCAGCCACTCACCCTGGCAGAAAGTGGGAGCCTAGCTAGAATGATGCAATCGTTGCTGGATTTTTCCAAAAGAAAAGCTGGCAGCAACTAGGGCCCTGGAAGTACTTAGAGCCTCAAACGCCACCTTGAACATATTCCTGAGACCCTGGGGAAAGGACTTCTTTTTCCCATGGAAAATGGCCTTCATTTGTGGCCACTTGGCCTGGCAGGCAGGGCAGTGCCAAGCCAGGAATCTACAAACTCTGCTGGATCCTTCCAGAACGAAAGCTGCCAGCAACTAGGACCCTGCAAGTCCTTAGAGCCCCAGATGCCACCTGTCATCTGACACCCAGAGCCTGGGCCAATGACTTCGTTTTCCCCATGGAAAATGGCCTCCATTTCTGGCCACTCGCCCTGACCAAGAGGGTGGTGCCCAGCAAGAAATTTGCAAGCTTTGCTGGATTGCTCCAAATCTAAAGCTGCCACTTGTTGTTGTTCTATTTCTCTAGAGTCCCATCATGCTGTTCTCAGATTGCTAAAGTCCATACCTCCTCGGTGTGTTCTTATGGCTGCAGATCTTCACAGCACAGACGCTTTCTTCTGCATGCTGTTCTTTCCCAGTTCAGGGCTCCTTCAAGGCTCTCCCTGAATGGCTACGCCGCCCCCTTTTATCCCAGTTCTCTTCAATGCTCACAGCTGCAGCCCATCAAGGACAACCAGGACCTGTGGGGCAAAGCCTCTAGACAGATATTCAAATAGAATCCATTTCCTCTACTCTAGCCAGTAAGTAGTACCCTACAAGTCCTCAGAACCCCAAAGGCCACCTTTCATCTGACACCCAGACCCTGGGGAGAGGACTTCTTTTTCCCATGGCAAATGGCCTCCCTTGGCAGCCACTCACCCTGGCAGAAAGTGGGAGCCTAGCTAGAATGATGCAATCGTTGCTGGATTTTTCCAAAAGAAAAGCTGGCAGCAACTAGGGCCCTGGAAGTACTTAGAGCCTCAAACGCCACCTTGAACATATTCCTGAGACCCTGGGGAAAGGACTTCTTTTTCCCATGGAGAATGGCCTTCATTTGTGGCCACTTGGCCTGGCAGGCAGGGCAGTGCCAAGCCAGGAATCTACAAACTCTGCTGGATCCTTCCAGAACGAAAGCTGCCAGCAACTAGGACCCTGCAAGTCCTTAGAGCCCCAGATGCCACCTGTCATCTGACACCCAGAGCCTGGGCCAATGACTTCGTTTTCCCCATGGAAAATGGCCTCCATTTCTGGCCACTCGCCCTGACCAAGAGGGTGGTGCCCAGCAAGAAATTTGCAAGCTTTGCTGGATTGCTCCAAATCTAAAGCTGCCACTTGTTGTTGTTCTATTTCTCTAGAGTCCCATCATGCTGTTCTCAGATTGCTAAAGTCCATACCTCCTCGGTGTGTTCTTATGGCTGCAGATCTTCACAGCACAGACGCTTTCTTCTGCATGCTGTTCTTTCCCAGTTCAGGGCTCCTTCAAGGCTCTCCCTGAATGGCTACGCCGCCCCCTTTTATCCCAGTTCTCTTCAATGCTCACAGCTGCAGCCCATCAAGGACAACCAGGACCTGTGGGGCAAAGCCTCTAGACAGATATTCAAATAGAATCCATTTCCTCTACTCTAGCCAGTAAGTAGTACCCTACAAGTCCTCAGAACCCCAAAGGCCACCTTTCATCTGACACCCAGACCCTGGGGAAAGGACTTCTTTTTCCCATGGCAAATGGCCTCCCTTGGCAGCCACTCACCCTGGCAGAAAGTGGGAGCCTAGCTAGAATGATGCAATCGTTGCTGGATTTTTCCAAAAGAAAAGCTGGCAGCAACTAGGGCCCTGGAAGTACTTAGAGCTTTAAACGCCACCTTGAACATATTACTGAGACCCTGGGGAAAGGACATCTTTTTCCCATGGAAAATGGCCTTCATTTGTGGCCACTTGGCCTGGCAGGCAGGGCAGTGCCAAGCCAGGAATCTACAAACTCTGCTGGATCCTTCCAGAACGAAAGCTGCCAGCAACTAGGACCCTGCAAGTCCTTAGAGCCCCAGACGCCACCTTTCATCTGACACCCAGAGCCTGGGCCAATGACTTCGTTTTCCCCATGGAAAATGGCCTCCATTTCTGGCCACTCGCCCTGACCAAGAGGGTGGTGCCCAGCAAGAAATTTGCAAGCTTTGCTGGATTGCTCCAAATCTAAAGCTGCCACTTGTTGTTGTTCTATTTCTCTAGAGTCCCATCATGCTGTTCTCAGATTGCTAAAGTCCATACCTCCTCGGTGTGTTCTTATGGCTGCAGATCTTCACAGCACAGACGCTTTCTTCTGCATGCTGTTCTTTCCCAGTTCAGGGCTCCTTCAAGGCTCTCCCTGAATGGCTACGCCGCCCCCTTTTATCCCAGTTCTCTTCAATGCTCACAGCTGCAGCCCATCAAGGACAACCAGGACCTGTGGGGCAAAGCCTCTAGACAGATATTCAAATAGAATCCATTTCCTCTACTCTAGCCAGTAAGTACTACCCTACAAGTCCTCAGAACCCCAAAGGCCACCTTTCATCTGACACCCAGACCCTGGGGAAAGGACTTCTTTTTCCCATGGCAAATGGCCTCCCTTGGCAGCCACTCACCCTGGCAGAAAGTGGGAGCCTAGCTAGAATGATGCAATCGTTGCTGGATTTTTCCAAAAGAAAAGCTGGCAGCAACTAGGGCCCTGGAAGTACTTAGAGCTTTAAACGCCACCTTGAACATATTACTGAGACCCTGGGGAAAGGACATCTTTTTCCCATGGAAAATGGCCTTCATTTGTGGCCACTTGGCCTGGCAGGCAGGGCAGTGCCAAGCCAGGAATCTACAAACTCTGCTGGATCCTTCCAGAACGAAAGCTGCCAGCAACTAGGACCCTGCAAGTCCTTAGAGCCCCAGACGCCACCTTTCATCTGACACCCAGAGCCTGGGCCAATGACTTCGTTTTCCCCATGGAAAATGGCCTCCATTTCTGGCCACTCGCCCTGACCAAGAGGGTGGTGCCCAGCAAGAAATTTGCAAGCTTTGCTGGATTGCTCCAAATCTAAAGCTGCCACTTGTTGTTGTTCTATTTCTCTAGAGTCCCATCATGCTGTTCTCAGATTGCTAAAGTCCATACCTCCTCGGTGTGTTCTTATGGCTGCAGATCTTCACAGCACAGACGCTTTCTTCTGCATGCTGTTCTTTCCCAGTTCAGGGCTCCTTCAAGGCTCTCCCTGAATGGCTACGCCGCCCCCTTTTATCCCAGTTCTCTTCAATGCTCACAGCTGCAGCCCATCAAGGACAACCAGGACCTGTGGGGCAAAGCCTCTAGACAGATATTCAAATAGAATCCATTTCCTCTACTCTAGCCAGTAAGTACTACCCTACAAGTCCTCAGAACCCCAAAGGCCACCTTTCATCTGACACCCAGACCCTGGGGAAAGGACTTCTTTTTCCCATGGCAAATGGCCTCCCTTGGCAGCCACTCACCCTGGCAGAAAGTGGGAGCCTAGCTAGAATGATGCAATCGTTGCTGGATTTTTCCAAAAGAAAAGCTGGCAGCAACTAGGGCCCTGGAAGTACTTAGAGCCTCAAACGCCACCTTGAACATATTCCTGAGACCCTGGGGAAAGGACTTCTTTTTCCCATGGAAAATGGCCTTCATTTGTGGCCACTTGGCCTGGCAGGCAGGGCAGTGCCAAGCCAGGAATCTACAAACTCTGCTGGATCCTTCCAGAACGAAAGCTGCCAGCAACTAGGACCCTGCAAGTCCTTAGAGCCCCAGACGCCACCTTTCATCTGACACCCAGAGCCTGGGCCAATGACTTCGTTTTCCCCATGGAAAATGGCCTCCATTTCTGGCCACTCGCCCTGACCAAGAGGGTGGTGCCCAGCAAGAAATTTGCAAGCTTTGCTGGATTGCTCCAAATCTAAAGCTGCCACTTGTTGTTGTTCTATTTCTCTAGAGTCCCATCATGCTGTTCTCAGATTGCTAAAGTCCATACCTCCTCGGTGTGTTCTTATGGCTGCAGATCTTCACAGCACAGACGCTTTCTTCTGCATGCTGTTCTTTCCCAGTTCAGGGCTCCTTCAAGGCTCTCCCTGAATGGCTACGCCGCCCCCTTTTATCCCAGTTCTCTTCAATGCTCACAGCTGCAGCCCATCAAGGACAACCAGGACCTGTGGGGCAAAGCCTCTAGACAGATATTCAAATAGAATCCATTTCCTCTACTCTAGCCAGTAAGTAGTACCCTACAAGTCCTCAGAACCCCAAAGGCCACCTTTCATCTGACACCCAGACCCTGGGGAAAGGACTTCTTTTTCCCATGGCAAATGGCCTCCCTTGGCAGCCACTCACCCTGGCAGAAAGTGGGAGCCTAGCTAGAATGATGCAATCGTTGCTGGATTTTTCCAAAAGAAAAGCTGGCAGCAACTAGGGCCCTGGAAGTACTTAGAGCCTCAAACGCCACCTTGAACATATTCCTGAGACCCTGGGGAAAGGACTTCTTTTTCCCATGGAAAATGGCCTTCATTTGTGGCCACTTGGCCTGGCAGGCAGGGCAGTGCCAAGCCAGGAATCTACAAACTCTGCTGGATCCTTCCAGAACGAAAGCTGCCAGCAACTAGGACCCTGCAAGTCCTTAGAGCCCCAGATGCCACCTGTCATCTGACACCCAGAGCCTGGGCCAATGACTTCGTTTTCCCCATGGAAAATGGCCTCCATTTCTGGCCACTCGCCCTGACCAAGAGGGTGGTGCCCAGCAAGAAATTTGCAAGCTTTGCTGGATTGCTCCAAATCTAAAGCTGCCACTTGTTGTTGTTCTATTTCTCTAGAGTCCCATCATGCTGTTCTCAGATTGCTAAAGTCCATACCTCCTCGGTGTGTTCTTATGGCTGCAGATCTTCACAGCACAGACGCTTTCTTCTGCATGCTGTTCTTTCCCAGTTCAGGGCTCCTTCAAGGCTCTCCCTGAATGGCTACGCCGCCCCCTTTTATCCCAGTTCTCTTCAATGCTCACAGCTGCAGCCCATCAAGGACAACCAGGACCTGTGGGGCAAAGCCTCTAGACAGATATTCAAATAGAATCCATTTCCTCTACTCTAGCCAGTAAGTAGTACCCTACAAGTCCTCAGAACCCCAAAGGCCACCTTTCATCTGACACCCAGACCCTGGGGAGAGGACTTCTTTTTCCCATGGCAAATGGCCTCCCTTGGCAGCCACTCACCCTGGCAGAAAGTGGGAGCCTAGCTAGAATGATGCAATCGTTGCTGGATTTTTCCAAAAGAAAAGCTGGCAGCAACTAGGGCCCTGGAAGTACTTAGAGCCTCAAACGCCACCTTGAACATATTCCTGAGACCCTGGGGAAAGGACTTCTTTTTCCCATGGAAAATGGCCTTCATTTGTGGCCACTTGGCCTGGCAGGCAGGGCAGTGCCAAGCCAGGAATCTACAAACTCTGCTGGATCCTTCCAGAACGAAAGCTGCCAGCAACTAGGACCCTGCAAGTCCTTAGAGCCCCAGATGCCACCTGTCATCTGACACCCAGAGCCTGGGCCAATGACTTCGTTTTCCCCATGGAAAATGGCCTCCATTTCTGGCCACTCGCCCTGACCAAGAGGGTGGTGCCCAGCAAGAAATTTGCAAGCTTTGCTGGATTGCTCCAAATCGAAAGCTGCCACTTGTTGTTGTTCTATTTCTCTAGAGTCCCATCATGCTGTTCTCAGATTGCTAAAGTCCATACCTCCTCGGTGTGTTCTTATGGCTGCAGATCTTCACAGCACAGACGCTTTCTTCTGCATGCTGTTCTTTCCCAGTTCAGGGCTCCTTCAAGGCTCTCCCTGAATGGCTACGCCGCCCCCTTTTATCCCAGTTCTCTTCAATGCTCACAGCTGCAGCCCATCAAGGACAACCAGGACCTGTGGGGCAAAGCCTCTAGACAGATATTCAAATAGAATCCATTTCCTCTACTCTAGCCAGTAAGTAGTACCCTACAAGTCCTCAGAACCCCAAAGGCCACCTTTCATCTGACACCCAGACCCTGGGGAAAGGACTTCTTTTTCCCATGGCAAATGGCCTCCCTTGGCAGCCACTCACCCTGGCAGAAAGTGGGAGCCTAGCTAGAATGATGCAATCGTTGCTGGATTTTTCCAAAAGAAAAGCTGGCAGCAACTAGGGCCCTGGAAGTACTTAGAGCCTCAAACGCCACCTTGAACATATTCCTGAGACCCTGGGGAAAGGACTTCTTTTTCCCATGGAAAATGGCCTTCATTTGTGGCCACTTGGCCTGGCAGGCAGGGCAGTGCCAAGCCAGGAATCTACAAACTCTGCTGGATCCTTCCAGAACGAAAGCTGCCAGCAACTAGGACCCTGCAAGTCCTTAGAGCCCCAGATGCCACCTGTCATCTGACACCCAGAGCCTGGGCCAATGACTTCGTTTTCCCCATGGAAAATGGCCTCCATTTCTGGCCACTCGCCCTGACCAAGAGGGTGGTGCCCAGCAAGAAATTTGCAAGCTTTGCTGGATTGCTCCAAATCTAAAGCTGCCACTTGTTGTTGTTCTATTTCTCTAGAGTCCCATCATGCTGTTCTCAGATTGCTAAAGTCCATACCTCCTCGGTGTGTTCTTATGGCTGCAGATCTTCACAGCACAGACGCTTTCTTCTGCATGCTGTTCTTTCCCAGTTCAGGGCTCCTTCAAGGCTCTCCCTGAATGGCTACGCCGCCCCCTTTTATCCCAGTTCTCTTCAATGCTCACAGCTGCAGCCCATCAAGGACAACCAGGACCTGTGGGGCAAAGCCTCTAGACAGATATTCAAATAGAATCCATTTCCTCTACTCTAGCCAGTAAGTACTACCCTACAAGTCCTCAGAACCCCAAAGGCCACCTTTCATCTGACACCCAGACCCTGGGGAAAGGACTTCTTTTTCCCATGGCAAATGGCCTCCCTTGGCAGCCACTCACCCTGGCAGAAAGTGGGAGCCTAGCTAGAATGATGCAATCGTTGCTGGATTTTTCCAAAAGAAAAGCTGGCAGCAACTAGGGCCCTGGAAGTACTTAGAGCCTCAAACGCCACCTTGAACATATTCCTGAGACCCTGGGGAAAGGACTTCTTTTTCCCATGGAAAATGGCCTTCATTTGTGGCCACTTGGCCTGGCAGGCAGGGCAGTGCCAAGCCAGGAATCTACAAACTCTGCTGGATCCTTCCAAAACTAAAGCTGCCAGCAACTAGGACCCTGCAAGTCCTTAGAGCCCCAGATGCCACCTGTCATCTGACACCCAGAGCCTGGGCCAATGACTTCGTTTTCCCCATGGAAAATGGCCTCCATTTCTGGCCACTCGCCCTGACCAAGAGGGTGGTGCCCAGCAAGAAATTTGCAAGCTTTGCTGGATTGCTCCAAATCTAAAGCTGCCACTTGTTGTTGTTCTATTTCTCTAGAGTCCCATCATGCTGTTCTCAGATTGCTAAAGTCCATACCTCCTCGGTGTGTTCTTATGGCTGCAGATCTTCACAGCACAGACGCTTTCTTCTGCATGCTGTTCTTTCCCAGTTCAGGGCTCCTTCAAGGCTCTCCCTGAATGGCTACGCCGCCCCCTTTTATCCCAGTTCTCTTCAATGCTCACAGCTGCAGCCCATCAAGGACAACCAGGACCTGTGGGGCAAAGCCTCTAGACAGATATTCAAATAGAATCCATTTCCTCTACTCTAGCCAGTAAGTACTACCCTACAAGTCCTCAGAACCCCAAAGGCCACCTTTCATCTGACACCCAGACCCTGGGGAAAGGACTTCTTTTTCCCATGGCAAATGGCCTCCCTTGGCAGCCACTCACCCTGGCAGAAAGTGGGAGCCTAGCTAGAATGATGCAATCGTTGCTGGATTTTTCCAAAAGAAAAGCTGGCAGCAACTAGGGCCCTGGAAGTACTTAGAGCCTCAAACGCCACCTTGAACATATTCCTGAGACCCTGGGGAAAGGACTTCTTTTTCCCATGGAAAATGGCCTTCATTTGTGGCCACTTGGCCTGGCAGGCAGGGCAGTGCCAAGCCAGGAATCTACAAACTCTGCTGGATCCTTCCAGAACGAAAGCTGCCAGCAACTAGGACCCTGCAAGTCCTTAGAGCCCCAGATGCCACCTGTCATCTGACACCCAGAGCCTGGGCCAATGACTTCGTTTTCCCCATGGAAAATGGCCTCCATTTCTGGCCACTCGCCCTGACCAAGAGGGTGGTGCCCAGCAAGAAATTTGCAAGCTTTGCTGGATTGCTCCAAATCTAAAGCTGCCACTTGTTGTTGTTCTATTTCTCTAGAGTCCCATCATGCTGTTCTCAGATTGCTAAAGTCCATACCTCCTCGGTGTGTTCTTATGGCTGCAGATCTTCACAGCACAGACGCTTTCTTCTGCATGCTGTTCTTTCCCAGTTCAGGGCTCCTTCAAGGCTCTCCCTGAATGGCTACGCCGCCCCCTTTTATCCCAGTTCTCTTCAATGCTCACAGCTGCAGCCCATCAAGGACAACCAGGACCTGTGGGGCAAAGCCTCTAGACAGATATTCAAATAGAATCCATTTCCTCTACTCTAGCCAGTAAGTAGTACCCTACAAGTCCTCAGAACCCCAAAGGCCACCTTTCATCTGACACCCAGACCCTGGGGAAAGGACTTCTTTTTCCCATGGCAAATGGCCTCCCTTGGCAGCCACTCACCCTGGCAGAAAGTGGGAGCCTAGCTAGAATGATGCAATCGTTGCTGGATTTTTCCAAAAGAAAAGCTGGCAGCAACTAGGGCCCTGGAAGTACTTAGAGCCTCAAACGCCACCTTGAACATATTCCTGAGACCCTGGGGAAAGGACTTCTTTTTCCCATGGAAAATGGCCTTCATTTGTGGCCACTTGGCCTGGCAGGCAGGGCAGTGCCAAGCCAGGAATCTACAAACTCTGCTGGATCCTTCCAGAACGAAAGCTGCCAGCAACAAGGACCCTGCAAGTCCTTAGAGCCCCAGATGCCACCTGTCATCTGACACCCAGAGCCTGGGCCAATGACTTCGTTTTCCCCATGGAAAATGGCCTCCATTTCTGGCCACTCGCCCTGACCAAGAGGGTGGTGCCCAGCAAGAAATTTGCAAGCTTTGCTGGATTGCTCCAAATCTAAAGCTGCCACTTGTTGTTGTTCTATTTCTCTAGAGTCCCATCATGCTGTTCTCAGATTGCTAAAGTCCATACCTCCTCGGTGTGTTCTTATGGCTGCAGATCTTCACAGCACAGACGCTTTCTTCTGCATGCTGTTCTTTCCCAGTTCAGGGCTCCTTCAAGGCTCTCCCTGAATGGCTACGCCGCCCCCTTTTATCCCAGTTCTCTTCAATGCTCACAGCTGCAGCCCATCAAGGACAACCAGGACCTGTGGGGCAAAGCCTCTAGACAGATATTCAAATAGAATCCATTTCCTCTACTCTAGCCAGTAAGTACTACCCTACAAGTCCTCAGAACCCCAAAGGCCACCTTTCATCTGACACCCAGACCCTGGGGAAAGGACTTCTTTTTCCCATGGCAAATGGCCTCCCTTGGCAGCCACTCACCCTGGCAGAAAGTGGGAGCCTAGCTAGAATGATGCAATCGTTGCTGGATTTTTCCAAAAGAAAAGCTGGCAGCAACTAGGGCCCTGGAAGTACTTAGAGCTTTAAACGCCACCTTGAACATATTCCTGAGACCCTGGGGAAAGGACATCTTTTTCCCATGGAAAATGGCCTTCATTTGTGGCCACTTGGCCTGGCAGGCAGGGCAGTGCCAAGCCAGGAATCTACAAACTCTGCTGGATCCTTCCAGAACGAAAGCTGCCAGCAACTAGGACCCTGCAAGTCCTTAGAGCCCCAGACGCCACCTTTCATCTGACACCCAGAGCCTGGGCCAATGACTTCGTTTTCCCCATGGAAAATGGCCTCCATTTCTGGCCACTCGCCCTGACCAAGAGGGTGGTGCCCAGCAAGAAATTTGCAAGCTTTGCTGGATTGCTCCAAATCTAAAGCTGCCACTTGTTGTTGTTCTATTTCTCTAGAGTCCCATCATGCTGTTCTCAGATTGCTAAAGTCCATACCTCCTCGGTGTGTTCTTATGGCTGCAGATCTTCACAGCACAGACGCTTTCTTCTGCATGCTGTTCTTTCCCAGTTCAGGGCTCCTTCAAGGCTCTCCCTGAATGGCTACGCCGCCCCCTTTTATCCCAGTTCTCTTCAATGCTCACAGCTGCAGCCCATCAAGGACAACCAGGACCTGTGGGGCAAAGCCTCTAGACAGATATTCAAATAGAATCCATTTCCTCTACTCTAGCCAGTAAGTACTACCCTACAAGTCCTCAGAACCCCAAAGGCCACCTTTCATCTGACACCCAGACCCTGGGGAAAGGACTTCTTTTTCCCATGGCAAATGGCCTCCCTTGGCAGCCACTCACCCTGGCAGAAAGTGGGAGCCTAGCTAGAATGATGCAATCGTTGCTGGATTTTTCCAAAAGAAAAGCTGGCAGCAACTAGGGCCCTGGAAGTACTTAGAGCCTCAAACGCCACCTTGAACATATTCCTGAGACCCTGGGGAAAGGACTTCTTTTTCCCATGGAAAATGGCCTTCATTTGTGGCCACTTGGCCTGGCAGGCAGGGCAGTGCCAAGCCAGGAATCTACAAACTCTGCTGGATCCTTCCAGAACGAAAGCTGCCAGCAACTAGGACCCTGCAAGTCCTTAGAGCCCCAGATGCCACCTGTCATCTGACACCCAGAGCCTGGGCCAATGACTTCGTTTTCCCCATGGAAAATGGCCTCCATTTCTGGCCACTCGCCCTGACCAAGAGGGTGGTGCCCAGCAAGAAATTTGCAAGCTTTGCTGGATTGCTCCAAATCTAAAGCTGCCACTTGTTGTTGTTCTATTTCTCTAGAGTCCCATCATGCTGTTCTCAGATTGCTAAAGTCCATACCTCCTCGGTGTGTTCTTATGGCTGCAGATCTTCACAGCACAGACGCTTTCTTCTGCATGCTGTTCTTTCCCAGTTCAGGGCTCCTTCAAGGCTCTCCCTGAATGGCTACGCCGCCCCCTTTTATCCCAGTTCTCTTCAATGCTCACAGCTGCAGCCCATCAAGGACAACCAGGACCTGTGGGGCAAAGCCTCTAGACAGATATTCAAATAGAATCCATTTCCTCTACTCTAGCCAGTAAGTAGTACCCTACAAGTCCTCAGAACCCCAAAGGCCACCTTTCATCTGACACCCAGACCCTGGGGAGAGGACTTCTTTTTCCCATGGCAAATGGCCTCCCTTGGCAGCCACTCACCCTGGCAGAAAGTGGGAGCCTAGCTAGAATGATGCAATCGTTGCTGGATTTTTCCAAAAGAAAAGCTGGCAGCAACTAGGGCCCTGGAAGTACTTAGAGCCTCAAACGCCACCTTGAACATATTCCTGAGACCCTGGGGAAAGGACTTCTTTTTCCCATGGAAAATGGCCTTCATTTGTGGCCACTTGGCCTGGCAGGCAGGGCAGTGCCAAGCCAGGAATCTACAAACTCTGCTGGATCCTTCCAGAACGAAAGCTGCCAGCAACTAGGACCCTGCAAGTCCTTAGAGCCCCAGATGCCACCTGTCATCTGACACCCAGAGCCTGGGCCAATGACTTCGTTTTCCCCATGGAAAATGGCCTCCATTTCTGGCCACTCGCCCTGACCAAGAGGGTGGTGCCCAGCAAGAAATTTGCAAGCTTTGCTGGATTGCTCCAAATCTAAAGCTGCCACTTGTTGTTGTTCTATTTCTCTAGAGTCCCATCATGCTGTTCTCAGATTGCTAAAGTCCATACCTCCTCGGTGTGTTCTTATGGCTGCAGATCTTCACAGCACAGACGCTTTCTTCTGCATGCTGTTCTTTCCCAGTTCAGGGCTCCTTCAAGGCTCTCCCTGAATGGCTACGCCGCCCCCTTTTATCCCAGTTCTCTTCAATGCTCACAGCTGCAGCCCATCAAGGACAACCAGGACCTGTGGGGCAAAGCCTCTAGACAGATATTCAAATAGAATCCATTTCCTCTACTCTAGCCAGTAAGTACTACCCTACAAGTCCTCAGAACCCCAAAGGCCACCTTTCATCTGACACCCAGACCCTGGGGAAAGGACTTCTTTTTCCCATGGCAAATGGCCTCCCTTGGCAGCCACTCACCCTGGCAGAAAGTGGGAGCCTAGCTAGAATGATGCAATCGTTGCTGGATTTTTCCAAAAGAAAAGCTGGCAGCAACTAGGGCCCTGGAAGTACTTAGAGCCTCAAACGCCACCTTGAACATATTCCTGAGACCCTGGGGAAAGGACTTCTTTTTCCCATGGAAAATGGCCTTCATTTGTGGCCACTTGGCCTGGCAGGCAGGGCAGTGCCAAGCCAGGAATCTACAAACTCTGCTGGATCCTTCCAGAACGAAAGCTGCCAGCAACTAGGACCCTGCAAGTCCTTAGAGCCCCAGACGCCACCTTTCATCTGACACCCAGAGCCTGGGCCAATGACTTCGTTTTCCCCATGGAAAATGGCCTCCATTTCTGGCCACTCGCCCTGACCAAGAGGGTGGTGCCCAGCAAGAAATTTGCAAGCTTTGCTGGATTGCTCCAAATCTAAAGCTGCCACTTGTTGTTGTTCTATTTCTCTAGAGTCCCATCATGCTGTTCTCAGATTGCTAAAGTCCATACCTCCTCGGTGTGTTCTTATGGCTGCAGATCTTCACAGCACAGACGCTTTCTTCTGCATGCTGTTCTTTCCCAGTTCAGGGCTCCTTCAAGGCTCTCCCTGAATGGCTACGCCGCCCCCTTTTATCCCAGTTCTCTTCAATGCTCACAGCTGCAGCCCATCAAGGACAACCAGGACCTGTGGGGCAAAGCCTCTAGACAGATATTCAAATAGAATCCATTTCCTCTACTCTAGCCAGTAAGTAGTACCCTACAAGTCCTCAGAACCCCAAAGGCCACCTTTCATCAGACACCCAGACCCTGGGGAAAGGACTTCTTTTTCCCATGGCAAATGGCCTCCCTTGGCAGCCACTCACCCTGGCAGAAAGTGGGAGCCTAGCTAGAATGATGCAATCGTTGCTGGATTTTTCCAAAAGAAAAGCTGGCAGCAACTAGGGCCCTGGAAGTACTTAGAGCCTCAAACGCCACCTTGAACATATTCCTGAGACCCTGGGGAAAGGACTTCTTTTTCCCATGGAAAATGGCCTTCATTTGTGGCCACTTGGCCTGGCAGGCAGGGCAGTGCCAAGCCAGGAATCTACAAACTCTGCTGGATCCTTCCAGAACGAAAGCTGCCAGCAACTAGGACCCTGCAAGTCCTTAGAGCCCCAGATGCCACCTGTCATCTGACACCCAGAGCCTGGGCCAATGACTTCGTTTTCCCCATGGAAAATGGCCTCCATTTCTGGCCACTCGCCCTGACCAAGAGGGTGGTGCCCAGCAAGAAATTTGCAAGCTTTGCTGGATTGCTCCAAATCTAAAGCTGCCACTTGTTGTTGTTCTATTTCTCTAGAGTCCCATCATGCTGTTCTCAGATTGCTAAAGTCCATACCTCCTCGGTGTGTTCTTATGGCTGCAGATCTTCACAGCACAGACGCTTTCTTCTGCATGCTGTTCTTTCCCAGTTCAGGGCTCCTTCAAGGCTCTCCCTGAATGGCTACACCGCCCCCTTTTATCCCAGTTCTCTTCAATGCTCACAGCTGCAGCCCATCAAGGACAACCAGGACCTGTGGGGCAAAGCCTCTAGACAGATATTCAAATAGAATCCATTTCCTCTACTCTAGCCAGTAAGTAGTACCCTACAAGTCCTCAGAACCCCAAAGGCCACCTTTCATCTGACACCCAGACCCTGGGGAGAGGACTTCTTTTTCCCATGGCAAATGGCCTCCCTTGGCAGCCACTCACCCTGGCAGAAAGTGGGAGCCTAGCTAGAATGATGCAATCGTTGCTGGATTTTTCCAAAAGAAAAGCTGGCAGCAACTAGGGCCCTGGAAGTACTTAGAGCCTCAAACGCCACCTTGAACATATTCCTGAGACCCTGGGGAAAGGACTTCTTTTTCCCATGGAAAATGGCCTTCATTTGTGGCCACTTGGCCTGGCAGGCAGGGCAGTGCCAAGCCAGGAATCTACAAACTCTGCTGGATCCTTCCAGAACGAAAGCTGCCAGCAACTAGGACCCTGCAAGTCCTTAGAGCCCCAGATGCCACCTGTCATCTGACACCCAGAGCCTGGGCCAATGACTTCGTTTTCCCCATGGAAAATGGCCTCCATTTCTGGCCACTCGCCCTGACCAAGAGGGTGGTGCCCAGCAAGAAATTTGCAAGCTTTGCTGGATTGCTCCAAATCTAAAGCTGCCACTTGTTGTTGTTCTATTTCTCTAGAGTCCCATCATGCTGTTCTCAGATTGCTAAAGTCCATACCTCCTCGGTGTGTTCTTATGGCTGCAGATCTTCACAGCACAGACGCTTTCTTCTGCATGCTGTTCTTTCCCAGTTCAGGGCTCCTTCAAGGCTCTCCCTGAATGGCTACGCCGCCCCCTTTTATCCCAGTTCTCTTCAATGCTCACAGCTGCAGCCCATCAAGGACAACCAGGACCTGTGGGGCAAAGCCTCTAGACAGATATTCAAATAGAATCCATTTCCTCTACTCTAGCCAGTAAGTAGTACCCTACAAGTCCTCAGAACCCCAAAGGCCACCTTTCATCTGACACCCAGACCCTGGGGAAAGGACTTCTTTTTCCCATGGCAAATGGCCTCCCTTGGCAGCCACTCACCCTGGCAGAAAGTGGGAGCCTAGCTAGAATGATGCAATCGTTGCTGGATTTTTCCAAAAGAAAAGCTGGCAGCAACTAGGGCCCTGGAAGTACTTAGAGCCTCAAACGCCACCTTGAACATATTCCTGAGACCCTGGGGAAAGGACTTCTTTTTCCCATGGAAAATGGCCTTCATTTGTGGCCACTTGGCCTGGCAGGCAGGGCAGTGCCAAGCCAGGAATCTACAAACTCTGCTGGATCCTTCCAGAACGAAAGCTGCCAGCAACTAGGACCCTGCAAGTCCTTAGAGCCCCAGATGCCACCTGTCATCTGACACCCAGAGCCTGGGCCAATGACTTCGTTTTCCCCATGGAAAATGGCCTCCATTTCTGGCCACTCGCCCTGACCAAGAGGGTGGTGCCCAGCAAGAAATTTGCAAGCTTTGCTGGATTGCTCCAAATCTAAAGCTGCCACTTGTTGTTGTTCTATTTCTCTAGAGTCCCATCATGCTGTTCTCAGATTGCTAAAGTCCATACCTCCTCGGTGTGTTCTTATGGCTGCAGATCTTCACAGCACAGACGCTTTCTTCTGCATGCTGTTCTTTCCCAGTTCAGGGCTCCTTCAAGGCTCTCCCTGAATGGCTACGCCGCCCCCTTTTATCCCAGTTCTCTTCAATGCTCACAGCTGCAGCCCATCAAGGACAACCAGGACCTGTGGGGCAAAGCCTCTAGACAGATATTCAAATAGAATCCATTTCCTCTACTCTAGCCAGTAAGTACTACCCTACAAGTCCTCAGAACCCCAAAGGCCACCTTTCATCTGACACCCAGACCCTGGGGAAAGGACTTCTTTTTCCCATGGCAAATGGCCTCCCTTGGCAGCCACTCACCCTGGCAGAAAGTGGGAGCCTAGCTAGAATGATGCAATCGTTGCTGGATTTTTCCAAAAGAAAAGCTGGCAGCAACTAGGGCCCTGGAAGTACTTAGAGCCTCAAACGCCACCTTGAACATATTCCTGAGACCCTGGGGAAAGGACTTCTTTTTCCCATGGAAAATGGCCTTCATTTGTGGCCACTTGGCCTGGCAGGCAGGGCAGTGCCAAGCCAGGAATCTACAAACTCTGCTGGATCCTTCCAAAACTAAAGCTGCCAGCAACTAGGACCCTGCAAGTCCTTAGAGCCCCAGATGCCACCTGTCATCTGACACCCAGAGCCTGGGCCAATGACTTCGTTTTCCCCATGGAAAATGGCCTCCATTTCTGGCCACTCGCCCTGACCAAGAGGGTGGTGCCCAGCAAGAAATTTGCAAGCTTTGCTGGATTGCTCCAAATCTAAAGCTGCCACTTGTTGTTGTTCTATTTCTCTAGAGTCCCATCATGCTGTTCTCAGATTGCTAAAGTCCATACCTCCTCGGTGTGTTCTTATGGCTGCAGATCTTCACAGCACAGACGCTTTCTTCTGCATGCTGTTCTTTCCCAGTTCAGGGCTCCTTCAAGGCTCTCCCTGAATGGCTACGCCGCCCCCTTTTATCCCAGTTCTCTTCAATGCTCACAGCTGCAGCCCATCAAGGACAACCAGGACCTGTGGGGCAAAGCCTCTAGACAGATATTCAAATAGAATCCATTTCCTCTACTCTAGCCAGTAAGTACTACCCTACAAGTCCTCAGAACCCCAAAGGCCACCTTTCATCTGACACCCAGACCCTGGGGAAAGGACTTCTTTTTCCCATGGCAAATGGCCTCCCTTGGCAGCCACTCACCCTGGCAGAAAGTGGGAGCCTAGCTAGAATGATGCAATCGTTGCTGGATTTTTCCAAAAGAAAAGCTGGCAGCAACTAGGGCCCTGGAAGTACTTAGAGCCTCAAACGCCACCTTGAACATATTCCTGAGACCCTGGGGAAAGGACTTCTTTTTCCCATGGAAAATGGCCTTCATTTGTGGCCACTTGGCCTGGCAGGCAGGGCAGTGCCAAGCCAGGAATCTACAAACTCTGCTGGATCCTTCCAGAACGAAAGCTGCCAGCAACTAGGACCCTGCAAGTCCTTAGAGCCCCAGATGCCACCTGTCATCTGACACCCAGAGCCTGGGCCAATGACTTCGTTTTCCCCATGGAAAATGGCCTCCATTTCTGGCCACTCGCCCTGACCAAGAGGGTGGTGCCCAGCAAGAAATTTGCAAGCTTTGCTGGATTGCTCCAAATCTAAAGCTGCCACTTGTTGTTGTTCTATTTCTCTAGAGTCCCATCATGCTGTTCTCAGATTGCTAAAGTCCATACCTCCTCGGTGTGTTCTTATGGCTGCAGATCTTCACAGCACAGACGCTTTCTTCTGCATGCTGTTCTTTCCCAGTTCAGGGCTCCTTCAAGGCTCTCCCTGAATGGCTACGCCGCCCCCTTTTATCCCAGTTCTCTTCAATGCTCACAGCTGCAGCCCATCAAGGACAACCAGGACCTGTGGGGCAAAGCCTCTAGACAGATATTCAAATAGAATCCATTTCCTCTACTCTAGCCAGTAAGTACTACCCTACAAGTCCTCAGAACCCCAAAGGCCACCTTTCATCTGACACCCAGACCCTGGGGAAAGGACTTCTTTTTCCCATGGCAAATGGCCTCCCTTGGCAGCCACTCACCCTGGCAGAAAGTGGGAGCCTAGCTAGAATGATGCAATCGTTGCTGGATTTTTCCAAAAGAAAAGCTGGCAGCAACTAGGGCCCTGGAAGTACTTAGAGCTTTAAACGCCACCTTGAACATATTCCTGAGACCCTGGGGAAAGGACATCTTTTTCCCATGGAAAATGGCCTTCATTTGTGGCCACTTGGCCTGGCAGGCAGGGCAGTGCCAAGCCAGGAATCTACAAACTCTGCTGGATCCTTCCAGAACGAAAGCTGCCAGCAACTAGGACCCTGCAAGTCCTTAGAGCCCCAGACGCCACCTTTCATCTGACACCCAGAGCCTGGGCCAATGACTTCGTTTTCCCCATGGAAAATGGCCTCCATTTCTGGCCACTCGCCCTGACCAAGAGGGTGGTGCCCAGCAAGAAATTTGCAAGCTTTGCTGGATTGCTCCAAATCTAAAGCTGCCACTTGTTGTTGTTCTATTTCTCTAGAGTCCCATCATGCTGTTCTCAGATTGCTAAAGTCCATACCTCCTCGGTGTGTTCTTATGGCTGCAGATCTTCACAGCACAGACGCTTTCTTCTGCATGCTGTTCTTTCCCAGTTCAGGGCTCCTTCAAGGCTCTCCCTGAATGGCTACGCCGCCCCCTTTTATCCCAGTTCTCTTCAATGCTCACAGCTGCAGCCCATCAAGGACAACCAGGACCTGTGGGGCAAAGCCTCTAGACAGATATTCAAATAGAATCCATTTCCTCTACTCTAGCCAGTAAGTACTACCCTACAAGTCCTCAGAACCCCAAAGGCCACCTTTCATCTGACACCCAGACCCTGGGGAAAGGACTTCTTTTTCCCATGGCAAATGGCCTCCCTTGGCAGCCACTCACCCTGGCAGAAAGTGGGAGCCTAGCTAGAATGATGCAATCGTTGCTGGATTTTTCCAAAAGAAAAGCTGGCAGCAACTAGGGCCCTGGAAGTACTTAGAGCCTCAAACGCCACCTTGAACATATTCCTGAGACCCTGGGGAAAGGACTTCTTTTTCCCATGGAAAATGGCCTTCATTTGTGGCCACTTGGCCTGGCAGGCAGGGCAGTGCCAAGCCAGGAATCTACAAACTCTGCTGGATCCTTCCAGAACGAAAGCTGCCAGCAACTAGGACCCTGCAAGTCCTTAGAGCCCCAGATGCCACCTGTCATCTGACACCCAGAGCCTGGGCCAATGACTTCGTTTTCCCCATGGAAAATGGCCTCCATTTCTGGCCACTCGCCCTGACCAAGAGGGTGGTGCCCAGCAAGAAATTTGCAAGCTTTGCTGGATTGCTCCAAATCTAAAGCTGCCACTTGTTGTTGTTCTATTTCTCTAGAGTCCCATCATGCTGTTCTCAGATTGCTAAAGTCCATACCTCCTCGGTGTGTTCTTATGGCTGCAGATCTTCACAGCACAGACGCTTTCTTCTGCATGCTGTTCTTTCCCAGTTCAGGGCTCCTTCAAGGCTCTCCCTGAATGGCTACGCCGCCCCCTTTTATCCCAGTTCTCTTCAATGCTCACAGCTGCAGCCCATCAAGGACAACCAGGACCTGTGGGGCAAAGCCTCTAGACAGATATTCAAATAGAATCCATTTCCTCTACTCTAGCCAGTAAGTAGTACCCTACAAGTCCTCAGAACCCCAAAGGCCACCTTTCATCTGACACCCAGACCCTGGGGAGAGGACTTCTTTTTCCCATGGCAAATGGCCTCCCTTGGCAGCCACTCACCCTGGCAGAAAGTGGGAGCCTAGCTAGAATGATGCAATCGTTGCTGGATTTTTCCAAAAGAAAAGCTGGCAGCAACTAGGGCCCTGGAAGTACTTAGAGCCTCAAACGCCACCTTGAACATATTCCTGAGACCCTGGGGAAAGGACTTCTTTTTCCCATGGAAAATGGCCTTCATTTGTGGCCACTTGGCCTGGCAGGCAGGGCAGTGCCAAGCCAGGAATCTACAAACTCTGCTGGATCCTTCCAGAACGAAAGCTGCCAGCAACTAGGACCCTGCAAGTCCTTAGAGCCCCAGATGCCACCTGTCATCTGACACCCAGAGCCTGGGCCAATGACTTCGTTTTCCCCATGGAAAATGGCCTCCATTTCTGGCCACTCGCCCTGACCAAGAGGGTGGTGCCCAGCAAGAAATTTGCAAGCTTTGCTGGATTGCTCCAAATCTAAAGCTGCCACTTGTTGTTGTTCTATTTCTCTAGAGTCCCATCATGCTGTTCTCAGATTGCTAAAGTCCATACCTCCTCGGTGTGTTCTTATGGCTGCAGATCTTCACAGCACAGACGCTTTCTTCTGCATGCTGTTCTTTCCCAGTTCAGGGCTCCTTCAAGGCTCTCCCTGAATGGCTACGCCGCCCCCTTTTATCCCAGTTCTCTTCAATGCTCACAGCTGCAGCCCATCAAGGACAACCAGGACCTGTGGGGCAAAGCCTCTAGACAGATATTCAAATAGAATCCATTTCCTCTACTCTAGCCAGTAAGTACTACCCTACAAGTCCTCAGAACCCCAAAGGCCACCTTTCATCTGACACCCAGACCCTGGGGAAAGGACTTCTTTTTCCCATGGCAAATGGCCTCCCTTGGCAGCCACTCACCCTGGCAGAAAGTGGGAGCCTAGCTAGAATGATGCAATCGTTGCTGGATTTTTCCAAAAGAAAAGCTGGCAGCAACTAGGGCCCTGGAAGTACTTAGAGCTTTAAACGCCACCTTGAACATATTACTGAGACCCTGGGGAAAGGACATCTTTTTCCCATGGAAAATGGCCTTCATTTGTGGCCACTTGGCCTGGCAGGCAGGGCAGTGCCAAGCCAGGAATCTACAAACTCTGCTGGATCCTTCCAGAACGAAAGCTGCCAGCAACTAGGACCCTGCAAGTCCTTAGAGCCCCAGATGCCACCTTTCATCTGACACCCAGAGCCTGGGCCAATGACTTCGTTTTCCCCATGGAAAATGGCCTCCATTTCTGGCCACTCGCCCTGACCAAGAGGGTGGTGCCCAGCAAGAAATTTGCAAGCTTTGCTGGATTGCTCCAAATCGAAAGCTGCCACTTGTTGTTGTTCTATTTCTCTAGAGTCCCATCATGCTGTTCTCAGATTGCTAAAGTCCATACCTCCTCGGTGTGTTCTTATGGCTGCAGATCATCACAGCACAGACGCTTTCTTCTGCATGCTGTTCTTTCCCAGTTCAGGGCTCCTTCAAGGCTCTCCCTGAATGGCTACGCCGCCCCCTTTTATCCCAGTTCTCTTCAATGCTCACAGCTGCAGCCCATCAAGGACAACCAGGACCTGTGGGGCAAAGCCTCTAGACAGATATTCAAATAGAATCCATTTCCTCTACTCTAGCCAGTAAGTAGTACCCTACAAGTCCTCAGAACCCCAAAGGCCACCTTTCATCTGACACCCAGACCCTGGGGAAAGGACTTCTTTTTCCCATGGCAAATGGCCTCCCTTGGCAGCCACTCACCCTGGCAGAAAGTGGGAGCCTAGCTAGAATGATGCAATCGTTGCTGGATTTTTCCAAAAGAAAAGCTGGCAGCAACTAGGGCCCTGGAAGTACTTAGAGCCTCAAACGCCACCTTGAACATATTCCTGAGACCCTGGGGAAAGGACTTCTTTTTCCCATGGAAAATGGCCTTCATTTGTGGCCACTTGGCCTGGCAGGCAGGGCAGTGCCAAGCCAGGAATCTACAAACTCTGCTGGATCCTTCCAGAACGAAAGCTGCCAGCAACTAGGACCCTGCAAGTCCTTAGAGCCCCAGATGCCACCTGTCATCTGACACCCAGAGCCTGGGCCAATGACTTCGTTTTCCCCATGGAAAATGGCCTCCATTTCTGGCCACTCGCCCTGACCAAGAGGGTGGTGCCCAGCAAGAAATTTGCAAGCTTTGCTGGATTGCTCCAAATCTAAAGCTGCCACTTGTTGTTGTTCTATTTCTCTAGAGTCCCATCATGCTGTTCTCAGATTGCTAAAGTCCATACCTCCTCGGTGTGTTCTTATGGCTGCAGATCTTCACAGCACAGACGCTTTCTTCTGCATGCTGTTCTTTCCCAGTTCAGGGCTCCTTCAAGGCCCTCCCTGAATGGCTACGCCGCCCCCTTTTATCCCAGTTCTCTTCAATGCTCACAGCTGCAGCCCATCAAGGACAACCAGGACCTGTGGGGCAAAGCCTCTAGACAGATATTCAAATAGAATCCATTTCCTCTACTCTAGCCAGTAAGTACTACCCTACAAGTCCTCAGAACCCCAAAGGCCACCTTTCATCTGACACCCAGACCCTGGGGAAAGGACTTCTTTTTCCCATGGCAAATGGCCTCCCTTGGCAGCCACTCACCCTGGCAGAAAGTGGGAGCCTAGCTAGAATGATGCAATCGTTGCTGGATTTTTCCAAAAGAAAAGCTGGCAGCAACTAGGGCCTTGGAAGTATTTAGAGCCTCAAACGCCACCTTGAACATATTACTGAGACCCTGGGGAAAGGACATCTTTTTCCCATGGAAAATGGCCTTCATTTGTGGCCACTTGGCCTGGCAGGCAGGGCAGTGCCAAGCCAGGAATCTACAAACTCTGCTGGATCCTTCCAGAACGAAAGCTGCCAGCAACTAGGACCCTGCAAGTCCTTAGAGCCCCAGATGCCACCTGTCATCTGACACCCAGAGCCTGGGCCAATGACTTCGTTTTCCCCATGGAAAATGGCCTCCATTTCTGGCCACTCGCCCTGACCAAGAGGGTGGTGCCCAGCAAGAAATTTGCAAGCTTTGCTGGATTGCTCCAAATCTAAAGCTGCCACTTGTTGTTGTTCTATTTCTCTAGAGTCCCATCATGCTGTTCTCAGATTGCTAAAGTCCATACCTCCTCGGTGTGTTCTTATGGCTGCAGATCTTCACAGCACAGACGCTTTCTTCTGCATGCTGTTCTTTCCCAGTTCAGGGCTCCTTCAAGGCTCTCCCTGAATGGCTACGCCGCCCCCTTTTATCCCAGTTCTCTTCAATGCTCACAGCTGCAGCCCATCAAGGAAAACCAGGACCTGTGGGGCAAAGCCTCTAGACAGATATTCAAATAGAATCCATTTCCTCTACTCTAGCCAGTAAGTAGTACCCTACAAGTCCTCAGAACCCCAAAGGCCACCTTTCATCTGACACCCAGACCCTGGGGAAAGGACTTCTTTTTCCCATGGCAAATGGCCTCCCTTGGCAGCCACTCACCCTGGCAGAAAGTGGGAGCCTAGCTAGAATGATGCAATCGTTGCTGGATTTTTCCAAAAGAAAAGCTGGCAGCAACTAGGGCCCTGGAAGTACTTAGAGCCTCAAACGCCACCTTGAACATATTCCTGAGACCCTGGGGAAAGGACATCTTTTTCCCATGGAAAATGGCCTTCATTTGTGGCCACTTGGCCTGGCAGGCAGGGCAGTGCCAAGCCAGGAATCTACAAACTCTGCTGGATCCTTCCAGAACGAAAGCTGCCAGCAACTAGGACCCTGCAAGTCCTTAGAGCCCCAGACGCCACCTTTCATCTGACACCCAGAGCCTGGGCCAATGACTTCGTTTTCCCCATGGAAAATGGCCTCCATTTCTGGCCACTCGCCCTGACCAAGAGGGTGGTGCCCAGCAAGAAATTTGCAAGCTTTGCTGGATTGCTCCAAATCTAAAGCTGCCACTTGTTGTTGTTCTATTTCTCTAGAGTCCCATCATGCTGTTCTCAGATTGCTAAAGTCCATACCTCCTCGGTGTGTTCTTATGGCTGCAGATCTTCACAGCACAGACGCTTTCTTCTGCATGCTGTTCTTTCCCAGTTCAGGGCTCCTTCAAGGCTCTCCCTGAATGGCTACGCCGCCCCCTTTTATCCCAGTTCTCTTCAATGCTCACAGCTGCAGCCCATCAAGGACAACCAGGACCTGTGGGGCAAAGCCTCTAGACAGATATTCAAATAGAATCCATTTCCTCTACTCTAGCCAGTAAGTACTACCCTACAAGTCCTCAGAACCCCAAAGGCCACCTTTCATCTGACACCCAGACCCTGGGGAAAGGACTTCTTTTTCCCATGGCAAATGGCCTCCCTTGGCAGCCACTCACCCTGGCAGAAAGTGGGAGCCTAGCTAGAATGATGCAATCGTTGCTGGATTTTTCCAAAAGAAAAGCTGGCAGCAACTAGGGCCCTGGAAGTACTTAGAGCCTCAAACGCCACCTTGAACATATTCCTGAGACCCTGGGGAAAGGACATCTTTTTCCCATGGAAAATGGCCTTCATTTGTGGCCACTTGGCCTGGCAGGCAGGGCAGTGCCAAGCCAGGAATCTACAAACTCTGCTGGATCCTTCCAAAACTAAAGCTGCCAGCAACTAGGACCCTGCAAGTCCTTAGAGCCCCAGATGCCACCTGTCATCTGACACCCAGAGCCTGGGCCAATGACTTCGTTTTCCCCATGGAAAATGGCCTCCATTTCTGGCCTCTCGCCCTGACCAAGAGGGTGGTGCCCAGCAAGAAATTTGCAAGCTTTGCTGGATTGCTCCAAATCTAAAGCTGCCACTTGTTGTTGTTCTATTTCTCTAGAGTCCCATCATGCTGTTCTCAGATTGCTAAAGTCCATACCTCCTCGGTGTGTTCTTATGGCTGCAGATCTTCACAGCACAGACGCTTTCTTCTGCATGCTGTTCTTTCCCAGTTCAGGGCTCCTTCAAGGCTCTCCCTGAATGGCTACGCCGCCCCCTTTTATCCCAGTTCTCTTCAATGCTCACAGCTGCAGCCCATCAAGGACAACCAGGACCTGTGGGGCAAAGCCTCTAGACAGATATTCAAATAGAATCCATTTCCTCTACTCTAGCCAGTAAGTACTACCCTACAAGTCCTCAGAACCCCAAAGGCCACCTTTCATCTGACACCCAGACCCTGGGGAAAGGACTTCTTTTTCCCATGGCAAATGGCCTCCCTTGGCAGCCACTCACCCTGGCAGAAAGTGGGAGCCTAGCTAGAATGATGCAATCGTTGCTGGATTTTTCCAAAAGAAAAGCTGGCAGCAACTAGGGCCCTGGAAGTACTTAGAGCCTCAAACGCCACCTTGAACATATTCCTGAGACCCTGGGGAAAGGACTTCTTTTTCCCATGGAAAATGGCCTTCATTTGTGGCCACTTGGCCTGGCAGGCAGGGCAGTGCCAAGCCAGGAATCTACAAACTCTGCTGGATCCTTCCAGAACGAAAGCTGCCAGCAACTAGGACCCTGCAAGTCCTTAGAGCCCCAGATGCCACCTGTCATCTGACACCCAGAGCCTGGGCCAATGACTTCGTTTTCCCCATGGAAAATGGCCTCCATTTCTGGCCACTCGCCCTGACCAAGAGGGTGGTGCCCAGCAAGAAATTTGCAAGCTTTGCTGGATTGCTCCAAATCTAAAGCTGCCACTTGTTGTTGTTCTATTTCTCTAGAGTCCCATCATGCTGTTCTCAGATTGCTAAAGTCCATACCTCCTCGGTGTGTTCTTATGGCTGCAGATCTTCACAGCACAGACGCTTTCTTCTGCATGCTGTTCTTTCCCAGTTCAGGGCTCCTTCAAGGCTCTCCCTGAATGGCTACGCCGCCCCCTTTTATCCCAGTTCTCTTCAATGCTCACAGCTGCAGCCCATCAAGGACAACCAGGACCTGTGGGGCAAAGCCTCTAGACAGATATTCAAATAGAATCCATTTCCTCTACTCTAGCCAGTAAGTACTACCCTACAAGTCCTCAGAACCCCAAAGGCCACCTTTCATCTGACACCCAGACCCTGGGGAAAGGACTTCTTTTTCCCATGGCAAATGGCCTCCCTTGGCAGCCACTCACCCTGGCAGAAAGTGGGAGCCTAGCTAGAATGATGCAATCGTTGCTGGATTTTTCCAAAAGAAAAGCTGGCAGCAACTAGGGCCCTGGAAGTACTTAGAGCTTTAAACGCCACCTTGAACATATTACTGAGACCCTGGGGAAAGGACATCTTTTTCCCATGGAAAATGGCCTTCATTTGTGGCCACTTGGCCTGGCAGGCAGGGCAGTGCCAAGCCAGGAATCTACAAACTCTGCTGGATCCTTCCAGAACGAAAGCTGCCAGCAACTAGGACCCTGCAAGTCCTTAGAGCCCCAGACGCCACCTTTCATCTGACACCCAGAGCCTGGGCCAATGACTTCGTTTTCCCCATGGAAAATGGCCTCCATTTCTGGCCTCTCGCCCTGACCAAGAGGGTGGTGCCCAGCAAGAAATTTGCAAGCTTTGCTGGATTGCTCCAAATCTAAAGCTGCCACTTGTTGTTGTTCTATTTCTCTAGAGTCCCATCATGCTGTTCTCAGATTGCTAAAGTCCATACCTCCTCGGTGTGTTCTTATGGCTGCAGATCTTCACAGCACAGACGCTTTCTTCTGCATGCTGTTCTTTCCCAGTTCAGGGCTCCTTCAAGGCTCTCCCTGAATGGCTACGCCGCCCCCTTTTATCCCAGTTCTCTTCAATGCTCACAGCTGCAGCCCATCAAGGACAACCAGGACCTGTGGGGCAAAGCCTCTAGACAGATATTCAAATAGAATCCATTTCCTCTACTCTAGCCAGTAAGTACTACCCTACAAGTCCTCAGAACCCCAAAGGCCACCTTTCATCTGACACCCAGACCCTGGGGAAAGGACTTCTTTTTCCCATGGCAAATGGCCTCCCTTGGCAGCCACTCACCCTGGCAGAAAGTGGGAGCCTAGCTAGAATGATGCAATCGTTGCTGGATTTTTCCAAAAGAAAAGCTGGCAGCAACTAGGGCCCTGGAAGTACTTAGAGCCTCAAACGCCACCTTGAACATATTCCTGAGACCCTGGGGAAAGGACTTCTTTTTCCCATGGAAAATGGCCTTCATTTGTGGCCACTTGGCCTGGCAGGCAGGGCAGTGCCAAGCCAGGAATCTACAAACTCTGCTGGATCCTTCCAGAACGAAAGCTGCCAGCAACTAGGACCCTGCAAGTCCTTAGAGCCCCAGATGCCACCTGTCATCTGACACCCAGAGCCTGGGCCAATGACTTCGTTTTCCCCATGGAAAATGGCCTCCATTTCTGGCCACTCGCCCTGACCAAGAGGGTGGTGCCCAGCAAGAAATTTGCAAGCTTTGCTGGATTGCTCCAAATCTAAAGCTGCCACTTGTTGTTGTTCTATTTCTCTAGAGTCCCATCATGCTGTTCTCAGATTGCTAAAGTCCATACCTCCTCGGTGTGTTCTTATGGCTGCAGATCTTCACAGCACAGACGCTTTCTTCTGCATGCTGTTCTTTCCCAGTTCAGGGCTCCTTCAAGGCTCTCCCTGAATGGCTACGCCGCCCCCTTTTATCCCAGTTCTCTTCAATGCTCACAGCTGCAGCCCATCAAGGACAACCAGGACCTGTGGGGCAAAGCCTCTAGACAGATATTCAAATAGAATCCATTTCCTCTACTCTAGCCAGTAAGTACTACCCTACAAGTCCTCAGAACCCCAAAGGCCACCTTTCATCTGACACCCAGACCCTGGGGAAAGGACTTCTTTTTCCCATGGCAAATGGCCTCCCTTGGCAGCCACTCACCCTGGCAGAAAGTGGGAGCCTAGCTAGAATGATGCAATCGTTGCTGGATTTTTCCAAAAGAAAAGCTGGCAGCAACTAGGGCCCTGGAAGTACTTAGAGCCTCAAACGCCACCTTGAACATATTCCTGAGACCCTGGGGAAAGGACTTCTTTTTCCCATGGAAAATGGCCTTCATTTGTGGCCACTTGGCCTGGCAGGCAGGGCAGTGCCAAGCCAGGAATCTACAAACTCTGCTGGATCCTTCCAGAACGAAAGCTGCCAGCAACTAGGACCCTGCAAGTCCTTAGAGCCCCAGATGCCACCTGTCATCTGACACCCAGAGCCTGGGCCAATGACTTCGTTTTCCCCATGGAAAATGGCCTCCATTTCTGGCCACTCGCCCTGACCAAGAGGGTGGTGCCCAGCAAGAAATTTGCAAGCTTTGCTGGATTGCTCCAAATCTAAAGCTGCCACTTGTTGTTGTTCTATTTCTCTAGAGTCCCATCATGCTGTTCTCAGATTGCTAAAGTCCATACCTCCTCGGTGTGTTCTTATGGCTGCAGATCTTCACAGCACAGACGCTTTCTTCTGCATGCTGTTCTTTCCCAGTTCAGGGCTCCTTCAAGGCTCTCCCTGAATGGCTACGCCGCCCCCTTTTATCCCAGTTCTCTTCAATGCTCACAGCTGCAGCCCATCAAGGACAACCAGGACCTGTGGGGCAAAGCCTCTAGACAGATATTCAAATAGAATCCATTTCCTCTACTCTAGCCAGTAAGTACTACCCTACAAGTCCTCAGAACCCCAAAGGCCACCTTTCATCTGACACCCAGACCCTGGGGAAAGGACTTCTTTTTCCCATGGCAAATGGCCTCCCTTGGCAGCCACTCACCCTGGCAGAAAGTGGGAGCCTAGCTAGAATGATGCAATCGTTGCTGGATTTTTCCAAAAGAAAAGCTGGCAGCAACTAGGGCCCTGGAAGTACTTAGAGCCTCAAACGCCACCTTGAACATATTCCTGAGACCCTGGGGAAAGGACTTCTTTTTCCCATGGAAAATGGCCTTCATTTGTGGCCACTTGGCCTGGCAGGCAGGGCAGTGCCAAGCCAGGAATCTACAAACTCTGCTGGATCCTTCCAGAACGAAAGCTGCCAGCAACTAGGACCCTGCAAGTCCTTAGAGCCCCAGATGCCACCTGTCATCTGACACCCAGAGCCTGGGCCAATGACTTCGTTTTCCCCATGGAAAATGGCCTCCATTTCTGGCCACTCGCCCTGACCAAGAGGGTGGTGCCCAGCAAGAAATTTGCAAGCTTTGCTGGATTGCTCCAAATCTAAAGCTGCCACTTGTTGTTGTTCTATTTCTCTAGAGTCCCATCATGCTGTTCTCAGATTGCTAAAGTCCATACCTCCTCGGTGTGTTCTTATGGCTGCAGATCTTCACAGCACAGACGCTTTCTTCTGCATGCTGTTCTTTCCCAGTTCAGGGCTCCTTCAAGGCTCTCCCTGAATGGCTACGCCGCCCCCTTTTATCCCAGTTCTCTTCAATGCTCACAGCTGCAGCCCATCAAGGACAACCAGGACCTGTGGGGCAAAGCCTCTAGACAGATATTCAAATAGAATCCATTTCCTCTACTCTAGCCAGTAAGTACTACCCTACAAGTCCTCAGAACCCCAAAGGCCACCTTTCATCTGACACCCAGACCCTGGGGAAAGGACTTCTTTTTCCCATGGCAAATGGCCTCCCTTGGCAGCCACTCACCCTGGCAGAAAGTGGGAGCCTAGCTAGAATGATGCAATCGTTGCTGGATTTTTCCAAAAGAAAAGCTGGCAGCAACTAGGGCCCTGGAAGTACTTAGAGCTTTAAACGCCACCTTGAACATATTACTGAGACCCTGGGGAAAGGACATCTTTTTCCCATGGAAAATGGCCTTCATTTGTGGCCACTTGGCCTGGCAGGCAGGGCAGTGCCAAGCCAGGAATCTACAAACTCTGCTGGATCCTTCCAGAACGAAAGCTGCCAGCAACTAGGACCCTGCAAGTCCTTAGAGCCCCAGACGCCACCTTTCATCTGACACCCAGAGCCTGGGCCAATGACTTCGTTTTCCCCATGGAAAATGGCCTCCATTTCTGGCCACTCGCCCTGACCAAGAGGGTGGTGCCCAGCAAGAAATTTGCAAGCTTTGCTGGATTGCTCCAAATCTAAAGCTGCCACTTGTTGTTGTTCTATTTCTCTAGAGTCCCATCATGCTGTTCTCAGATTGCTAAAGTCCATACCTCCTCGGTGTGTTCTTATGGCTGCAGATCTTCACAGCACAGACGCTTTCTTCTGCATGCTGTTCTTTCCCAGTTCAGGGCTCCTTCAAGGCTCTCCCTGAATGGCTACGCCGCCCCCTTTTATCCCAGTTCTCTTCAATGCTCACAGCTGCAGCCCATCAAGGACAACCAGGACCTGTGGGGCAAAGCCTCTAGACAGATATTCAAATAGAATCCATTTCCTCTACTCTAGCCAGTAAGTACTACCCTACAAGTCCTCAGAACCCCAAAGGCCACCTTTCATCTGACACCCAGACCCTGGGGAAAGGACTTCTTTTTCCCATGGCAAATGGCCTCCCTTGGCAGCCACTCACCCTGGCAGAAAGTGGGAGCCTAGCTAGAATGATGCAATCGTTGCTGGATTTTTCCAAAAGAAAAGCTGGCAGCAACTAGGGCCCTGGAAGTACTTAGAGCCTCAAACGCCACCTTGAACATATTCCTGAGACCCTGGGGAAAGGACTTCTTTTTCCCATGGAAAATGGCCTTCATTTGTGGCCACTTGGCCTGGCAGGCAGGGCAGTGCCAAGCCAGGAATCTACAAACTCTGCTGGATCCTTCCAGAACGAAAGCTGCCAGCAACTAGGACCCTGCAAGTCCTTAGAGCCCCAGATGCCACCTGTCATCTGACACCCAGAGCCTGGGCCAATGACTTCGTTTTCCCCATGGAAAATGGCCTCCATTTCTGGCCACTCGCCCTGACCAAGAGGGTGGTGCCCAGCAAGAAATTTGCAAGCTTTGCTGGATTGCTCCAAATCTAAAGCTGCCACTTGTTGTTGTTCTATTTCTCTAGAGTCCCATCATGCTGTTCTCAGATTGCTAAAGTCCATACCTCCTCGGTGTGTTCTTATGGCTGCAGATCTTCACAGCACAGACGCTTTCTTCTGCATGCTGTTCTTTCCCAGTTCAGGGCTCCTTCAAGGCTCTCCCTGAATGGCTACGCCGCCCCCTTTTATCCCAGTTCTCTTCAATGCTCACAGCTGCAGCCCATCAAGGACAACCAGGACCTGTGGGGCAAAGCCTCTAGACAGATATTCAAATAGAATCCATTTCCTCTACTCTAGCCAGTAAGTAGTACCCTACAAGTCCTCAGAACCCCAAAGGCCACCTTTCATCTGACACCCAGACCCTGGGGAGAGGACTTCTTTTTCCCATGGCAAATGGCCTCCCTTGGCAGCCACTCACCCTGGCAGAAAGTGGGAGCCTAGCTAGAATGATGCAATCGTTGCTGGATTTTTCCAAAAGAAAAGCTGGCAGCAACTAGGGCCCTGGAAGTACTTAGAGCCTCAAACGCCACCTTGAACATATTCCTGAGACCCTGGGGAAAGGACTTCTTTTTCCCATGGAAAATGGCCTTCATTTGTGGCCACTTGGCCTGGCAGGCAGGGCAGTGCCAAGCCAGGAATCTACAAACTCTGCTGGATCCTTCCAGAACGAAAGCTGCCAGCAACTAGGACCCTGCAAGTCCTTAGAGCCCCAGATGCCACCTGTCATCTGACACCCAGAGCCTGGGCCAATGACTTCGTTTTCCCCATGGAAAATGGCCTCCATTTCTGGCCACTCGCCCTGACCAAGAGGGTGGTGCCCAGCAAGAAATTTGCAAGCTTTGCTGGATTGCTCCAAATCTAAAGCTGCCACTTGTTGTTGTTCTATTTCTCTAGAGTCCCATCATGCTGTTCTCAGATTGCTAAAGTCCATACCTCCTCGGTGTGTTCTTATGGCTGCAGATCTTCACAGCACAGACGCTTTCTTCTGCATGCTGTTCTTTCCCAGTTCAGGGCTCCTTCAAGGCTCTCCCTGAATGGCTACGCCGCCCCCTTTTATCCCAGTTCTCTTCAATGCTCACAGCTGCAGCCCATCAAGGACAACCAGGACCTGTGGGGCAAAGCCTCTAGACAGATATTCAAATAGAATCCATTTCCTCTACTCTAGCCAGTAAGTAGTACCCTACAAGTCCTCAGAACCCCAAAGGCCACCTTTCATCTGACACCCAGACCCTGGGGAAAGGACTTCTTTTTCCCATGGCAAATGGCCTCCCTTGGCAGCCACTCACCCTGGCAGAAAGTGGGAGCCTAGCTAGAATGATGCAATCGTTGCTGGATTTTTCCAAAAGAAAAGCTGGCAGCAACTAGGGCCCTGGAAGTACTTAGAGCTTTAAACGCCACCTTGAACATATTACTGAGACCCTGGGGAAAGGACATCTTTTTCCCATGGAAAATGGCCTTCATTTGTGGCCACTTGGCCTGGCAGGCAGGGCAGTGCCAAGCCAGGAATCTACAAACTCTGCTGGATCCTTCCAGAACGAAAGCTGCCAGCAACTAGGACCCTGCAAGTCCTTAGAGCCCCAGACGCCACCTTTCATCTGACACCCAGAGCCTGGGCCAATGACTTCGTTTTCCCCATGGAAAATGGCCTCCATTTCTGGCCACTCGCCCTGACCAAGAGGGTGGTGCCCAGCAAGAAATTTGCAAGCTTTGCTGGATTGCTCCAAATCTAAAGCTGCCACTTGTTGTTGTTCTATTTCTCTAGAGTCCCATCATGCTGTTCTCAGATTGCTAAAGTCCATACCTCCTCGGTGTGTTCTTATGGCTGCAGATCTTCACAGCACAGACGCTTTCTTCTGCATGCTGTTCTTTCCCAGTTCAGGGCTCCTTCAAGGCTCTCCCTGAATGGCTACGCCACCCCCTTTTATCCCAGTTCTCTTCAATGCTCACAGCTGCAGCCCATCAAGGACAACCAGGACCTGTGGGGCAAAGCCTCTAGACAGATATTCAAATAGAATCCATTTCCTCTACTCTAGCCAGTAAGTAGTACCCTACAAGTCCTCAGAACCCCAAAGGCCACCTTTCATCTGACACCCAGACCCTGGGGAAAGGACTTCTTTTTCCCATGGCAAATGGCCTCCCTTGGCAGCCACTCACCCTGGCAGAAAGTGGGAGCCTAGCTAGAATGATGCAATCGTTGCTGGATTTTTCCAAAAGAAAAGCTGGCAGCAACTAGGGCCCTGGAAGTACTTAGAGCCTCAAACGCCACCTTGAACATATTCCTGAGACCCTGGGGAAAGGACTTCTTTTTCCCATGGAAAATGGCCTTCATTTGTGGCCACTTGGCCTGGCAGGCAGGGCAGTGCCAAGCCAGGAATCTACAAACTCTGCTGGATCCTTCCAGAACGAAAGCTGCCAGCAACTAGGACCCTGCAAGTCCTTAGAGCCCCAGATGCCACCTGTCATCTGACACCCAGAGCCTGGGCCAATGACTTCGTTTTCCCCATGGAAAATGGCCTCCATTTCTGGCCACTCGCCCTGACCAAGAGGGTGGTGCCCAGCAAGAAATTTGCAAGCTTTGCTGGATTGCTCCAAATCTAAAGCTGCCACTTGTTGTTGTTCTATTTCTCTAGAGTCCCATCATGCTGTTCTCAGATTGCTAAAGTCCATACCTCCTCGGTGTGTTCTTATGGCTGCAGATCTTCACAGCACAGACGCTTTCTTCTGCATGCTGTTCTTTCCCAGTTCAGGGCTCCTTCAAGGCTCTCCCTGAATGGCTACGCCGCCCCCTTTTATCCCAGTTCTCTTCAATGCTCACAGCTGCAGCCCATCAAGGACAACCAGGACCTGTGGGGCAAAGCCTCTAGACAGATATTCAAATAGAATCCATTTCCTCTACTCTAGCCAGTAAGTACTACCCTACAAGTCCTCAGAACCCCAAAGGCCACCTTTCATCTGACACCCAGACCCTGGGGAAAGGACTTCTTTTTCCCATGGCAAATGGCCTCCCTTGGCAGCCACTCACCCTGGCAGAAAGTGGGAGCCTAGCTAGAATGATGCAATCGTTGCTGGATTTTTCCAAAAGAAAAGCTGGCAGCAACTAGGGCCCTGGAAGTACTTAGAGCCTCAAACGCCACCTTGAACATATTACTGAGACCCTGGGGAAAGGACTTCTTTTTCCCATGGAAAATGGCCTTCATTTGTGGCCACTTGGCCTGGCAGGCAGGGCAGTGCCAAGCCAGGAATCTACAAACTCTGCTGGATCCTTCCAAAACTAAAGCTGCCAGCAACTAGGACCCTGCAAGTCCTTAGAGCCCCAGATGCCACCTGTCATCTGACACCCAGAGCCTGGGCCAATGACTTCGTTTTCCCCATGGAAAATGGCCTCCATTTCTGGCCACTCGCCCTGACCAAGAGGGTGGTGCCCAGCAAGAAATTTGCAAGCTTTGCTGGATTGCTCCAAATCTAAAGCTGCCACTTGTTGTTGTTCTATTTCTCTAGAGTCCCATCATGCTGTTCTCAGATTGCTAAAGTCCATACCTCCTCGGTGTGTTCTTATGGCTGCAGATCTTCACAGCACAGACGCTTTCTTCTGCATGCTGTTCTTTCCCAGTTCAGGGCTCCTTCAAGGCTCTCCCTGAATGGCTACGCCGCCCCCTTTTATCCCAGTTCTCTTCAATGCTCACAGCTGCAGCCCATCAAGGACAACCAGGACCTGTGGGGCAAAGCCTCTAGACAGATATTCAAATAGAATCCATTTCCTCTACTCTAGCCAGTAAGTAGTACCCTACAAGTCCTCAGAACCCCAAAGGCCACCTTTCATCTGACACCCAGACCCTGGGGAAAGGACTTCTTTTTCCCATGGCAAATGGCCTCCCTTGGCAGCCACTCACCCTGGCAGAAAGTGGGAGCCTAGCTAGAATGATGCAATCGTTGCTGGATTTTTCCAAAAGAAAAGCTGGCAGCAACTAGGGCCCTGGAAGTACTTAGAGCTTTAAACGCCACCTTGAACATATTACTGAGACCCTGGGGAAAGGACATCTTTTTCCCATGGAAAATGGCCTTCATTTGTGGCCACTTGGCCTGGCAGGCAGGGCAGTGCCAAGCCAGGAATCTACAAACTCTGCTGGATCCTTCCAGAACGAAAGCTGCCAGCAACTAGGACCCTGCAAGTCCTTAGAGCCCCAGATGCCACCTTTCATCTGACACCCAGAGCCTGGGCCAATGACTTCGTTTTCCCCATGGAAAATGGCCTCCATTTCTGGCCACTCGCCCTGACCAAGAGGGTGGTGCCCAGCAAGAAATTTGCAAGCTTTGCTGGATTGCTCCAAATCTAAAGCTGCCACTTGTTGTTGTTCTATTTCTCTAGAGTCCCATCATGCTGTTCTCAGATTGCTAAAGTCCATACCTCCTCGGTGTGTTCTTATGGCTGCAGATCTTCACAGCACAGACGCTTTCTTCTGCATGCTGTTCTTTCCCAGTTCAGGGCTCCTTCAAGGCTCTCCCTGAATGGCTACGCCGCCCCCTTTTATCCCAGTTCTCTTCAATGCTCACAGCTGCAGCCCATCAAGGACAACCAGGACCTGTGGGGCAAAGCCTCTAGACAGATATTCAAATAGAATCCATTTCCTCTACTCTAGCCAGTAAGTACTACCCTACAAGTCCTCAGAACCCCAAAGGCCACCTTTCATCTGACACCCAGACCCTGGGGAAAGGACTTCTTTTTCCCATGGCAAATGGCCTCCCTTGGCAGCCACTCACCCTGGCAGAAAGTGGGAGCCTAGCTAGAATGATGCAATCGTTGCTGGATTTTTCCAAAAGAAAAGCTGGCAGCAACTAGGGCCCTGGAAGTACTTAGAGCTTTAAACGCCACCTTGAACATATTACTGAGACCCTGGGGAAAGGACATCTTTTTCCCATGGAAAATGGCCTTCATTTGTGGCCACTTGGCCTGGCAGGCAGGGCAGTGCCAAGCCAGGAATCTACAAACTCTGCTGGATCCTTCCAGAACGAAAGCTGCCAGCAACTAGGACCCTGCAAGTCCTTAGAGCCCCAGATGCCACCTTTCATCTGACACCCAGAGCCTGGGCCAATGACTTCGTTTTCCCCATGGAAAATGGCCTCCATTTCTGGCCACTCGCCCTGACCAAGAGGGTGGTGCCCAGCAAGAAATTTGCAAGCTTTGCTGGATTGCTCCAAATCTAAAGCTGCCACTTGTTGTTGTTCTATTTCTCTAGAGTCCCATCATGCTGTTCTCAGATTGCTAAAGTCCATACCTCCTCGGTGTGTTCTTATGGCTGCAGATCATCACAGCACAGACGCTTTCTTCTGCATGCTGTTCTTTCCCAGTTCAGGGCTCCTTCAAGGCTCTCCCTGAATGGCTACGCCGCCCCCTTTTATCCCAGTTCTCTTCAATGCTCACAGCTGCAGCCCATCAAGGACAACCAGGACCTGTGGGGCAAAGCCTCTAGACAGATATTCAAATAGAATCCATTTCCTCTACTCTAGCCAGTAAGTACTACCCTACAAGTCCTCAGAACCCCAAAGGCCACCTTTCATCTGACACCCAGACCCTGGGGAAAGGACTTCTTTTTCCCATGGCAAATGGCCTCCCTTGGCAGCCACTCACCCTGGCAGAAAGTGGGAGCCTAGCTAGAATGATGCAATCGTTGCTGGATTTTTCCAAAAGAAAAGCTGGCAGCAACTAGGGCCCTGGAAGTACTTAGAGCTTTAAACGCCACCTTGAACATATTACTGAGACCCTGGGGAAAGGACATCTTTTTCCCATGGAAAATGGCCTTCATTTGTGGCCACTTGGCCTGGCAGGCAGGGCAGTGCCAAGCCAGGAATCTACAAACTCTGCTGGATCCTTCCAGAACGAAAGCTGCCAGCAACTAGGACCCTGCAAGTCCTTAGAGCCCCAGATGCCACCTGTCATCTGACACCCAGAGCCTGGGCCAATGACTTCGTTTTCCCCATGGAAAATGGCCTCCATTTCTGGCCACTCGCCCTGACCAAGAGGGTGGTGCCCAGCAAGAAATTTGCAAGCTTTGCTGGATTGCTCCAAATCTAAAGCTGCCACTTGTTGTTGTTCTATTTCTCTAGAGTCCCATCATGCTGTTCTCAGATTGCTAAAGTCCATACCTCCTCGGTGTGTTCTTATGGCTGCAGATCTTCACAGCACAGACGCTTTCTTCTGCATGCTGTTCTTTCCCAGTTCAGGGCTCCTTCAAGGCTCTCCCTGAATGGCTACGCCGCCCCCTTTTATCCCAGTTCTCTTCAATGCTCACAGCTGCAGCCCATCAAGGACAACCAGGACCTGTGGGGCAAAGCCTCTAGACAGATATTCAAATAGAATCCATTTCCTCTACTCTAGCCAGTAAGTACTACCCTACAAGTCCTCAGAACCCCAAAGGCCACCTTTCATCTGACACCCAGACCCTGGGGAAAGGACTTCTTTTTCCCATGGCAAATGGCCTCCCTTGGCAGCCACTCACCCTGGCAGAAAGTGGGAGCCTAGCTAGAATGATGCAATCGTTGCTGGATTTTTCCAAAAGAAAAGCTGGCAGCAACTAGGGCCCTGGAAGTACTTAGAGCCTCAAACGCCACCTTGAACATATTCCTGAGACCCTGGGGAAAGGACTTCTTTTTCCCATGGAAAATGGCCTTCATTTGTGGCCACTTGGCCTGGCAGGCAGGGCAGTGCCAAGCCAGGAATCTACAAACTCTGCTGGATCCTTCCAAAACGAAAGCTGCCAGCAACTAGGACCCTGCAAGTCCTTAGAGCCCCAGATGCCACCTGTCATCTGACACCCAGAGCCTGGGCCAATGACTTCGTTTTCCCCATGGAAAATGGCCTCCATTTCTGGCCTCTCGCCCTGACCAAGAGGGTGGTGCCCAGCAAGAAATTTGCAAGCTTTGCTGGATTGCTCCAAATCTAAAGCTGCCACTTGTTGTTGTTCTATTTCTCTAGAGTCCCATCATGCTGTTCTCAGATTGCTAAAGTCCATACCTCCTCGGTGTGTTCTTATGGCTGCAGATCTTCACAGCACAGACGCTTTCTTCTGCATGCTGTTCTTTCCCAGTTCAGGGCTCCTTCAAGGCTCTCCCTGAATGGCTACGCCGCCCCCTTTTATCCCAGTTCTCTTCAATGCTCACAGCTGCAGCCCATCAAGGACAACCAGGACCTGTGGGGCAAAGCCTCTAGACAGATATTCAAATAGAATCCATTTCCTCTACTCTAGCCAGTAAGTAGTACCCTACAAGTCCTCAGAACCCCAAAGGCCACCTTTCATCTGACACCCAGACCCTGGGGAAAGGACTTCTTTTTCCCATGGCAAATGGCCTCCCTTGGCAGCCACTCACCCTGGCAGAAAGTGGGAGCCTAGCTAGAATGATGCAATCGTTGCTGGATTTTTCCAAAAGAAAAGCTGGCAGCAACTAGGGCCCTGGAAGTACTTAGAGCCTCAAACGCCACCTTGAACATATTCCTGAGACCCTGGGGAAAGGACTTCTTTTTCCCATGGAAAATGGCCTTCATTTGTGGCCACTTGGCCTGGCAGGCAGGGCAGTGCCAAGCCAGGAATCTACAAACTCTGCTGGATCCTTCCAAAACTAAAGCTGCCAGCAACTAGGACCCTGCAAGTCCTTAGAGCCCCAGATGCCACCTGTCATCTGACACCCAGAGCCTGGGCCAATGACTTCGTTTTCCCCATGGAAAATGGCCTCCATTTCTGGCCTCTCGCCCTGACCAAGAGGGTGGTGCCCAGCAAGAAATTTGCAAGCTTTGCTGGATTGCTCCAAATCTAAAGCTGCCACTTGTTGTTGTTCTATTTCTCTAGAGTCCCATCATGCTGTTCTCAGATTGCTAAAGTCCATACCTCCTCGGTGTGTTCTTATGGCTGCAGATCTTCACAGCACAGACGCTTTCTTCTGCATGCTGTTCTTTCCCAGTTCAGGGCTCCTTCAAGGCTCTCCCTGAATGGCTACGCCGCCCCCTTTTATCCCAGTTCTCTTCAATGCTCACAGCTGCAGCCCATCAAGGACAACCAGGACCTGTGGGGCAAAGCCTCTAGACAGATATTCAAATAGAATCCATTTCCTCTACTCTAGCCAGTAAGTACTACCCTACAAGTCCTCAGAACCCCAAAGGCCACCTTTCATCTGACACCCAGACCCTGGGGAAAGGACTTCTTTTTCCCATGGCAAATGGCCTCCCTTGGCAGCCACTCACCCTGGCAGAAAGTGGGAGCCTAGCTAGAATGATGCAATCGTTGCTGGATTTTTCCAAAAGAAAAGCTGGCAGCAACTAGGGCCCTGGAAGTACTTAGAGCCTCAAACGCCACCTTGAACATATTCCTGAGACCCTGGGGAAAGGACTTCTTTTTCCCATGGAAAATGGCCTTCATTTGTGGCCACTTGGCCTGGCAGGCAGGGCAGTGCCAAGCCAGGAATCTACAAACTCTGCTGGATCCTTCCAAAACTAAAGCTGCCAGCAACTAGGACCCTGCAAGTCCTTAGAGCCCCAGATGCCACCTGTCATCTGACACCCAGAGCCTGGGCCAATGACTTCGTTTTCCCCATGGAAAATGGCCTCCATTTCTGGCCACTCGCCCTGACCAAGAGGGTGGTGCCCAGCAAGAAATTTGCAAGCTTTGCTGGATTGCTCCAAATCTAAAGCTGCCACTTGTTGTTGTTCTATTTCTCTAGAGTCCCATCATGCTGTTCTCAGATTGCTAAAGTCCATACCTCCTCGGTGTGTTCTTATGGCTGCAGATCTTCACAGCACAGACGCTTTCTTCTGCATGCTGTTCTTTCCCAGTTCAGGGCTCCTTCAAGGCTCTCCCTGAATGGCTACGCCGCCCCCTTTTATCCCAGTTCTCTTCAATGCTCACAGCTGCAGCCCATCAAGGACAACCAGGACCTGTGGGGCAAAGCCTCTAGACAGATATTCAAATAGAATCCATTTCCTCTACTCTAGCCAGTAAGTAGTACCCTACAAGTCCTCAGAACCCCAAAGGCCACCTTTCATCTGACACCCAGACCCTGGGGAAAGGACTTCTTTTTCCCATGGCAAATGGCCTCCCTTGGCAGCCACTCACCCTGGCAGAAAGTGGGAGCCTAGCTAGAATGATGCAATCGTTGCTGGATTTTTCCAAAAGAAAAGCTGGCAGCAACTAGGGCCCTGGAAGTACTTAGAGCCTCAAACGCCACCTTGAACATATTCCTGAGACCCTGGGGAAAGGACATCTTTTTCCCATGGAAAATGGCCTTCATTTGTGGCCACTTGGCCTGGCAGGCAGGGCAGTGCCAAGCCAGGAATCTACAAACTCTGCTGGATCCTTCCAGAACGAAAGCTGCCAGCAACTAGGACCCTGCAAGTCCTTAGAGCCCCAGATGCCACCTGTCATCTGACACCCAGAGCCTGGGCCAATGACTTCGTTTTCCCCATGGAAAATGGCCTCCATTTCTGGCCTCTCGCCCTGACCAAGAGGGTGGTGCCCAGCAAGAAATTTGCAAGCTTTGCTGGATTGCTCCAAATCTAAAGCTGCCAGTTGTTGTTGTTCTATTTCTCTAGAGTCCCATCATGCTGTTCTCAGATTGCTAAAGTCCATACCTCCTCGGTGTGTTCTTATGGCTGCAGATCTTCACAGCACAGACGCTTTCTTCTGCATGCTGTTCTTTCCCAGTTCAGGGCTCCTTCAAGGCTCTCCCTGAATGGCTACGCCGCCCCCTTTTATCCCAGTTCTCTTCAATGCTCACAGCTGCAGCCCATCAAGGACAACCAGGACCTGTGGGGCAAAGCCTCTAGACAGATATTCAAATAGAATCCATTTCCTCTACTCTAGCCAGTAAGTACTACCCTACAAGTCCTCAGAACCCCAAAGGCCACCTTTCATCTGACACCCAGACCTTGGGGAAAGGACTTCTTTTTCCCATGGCAAATGGCCTCCCTTGGCAGCCACTCACCCTGGCAGAAAGTGGGAGCCTAGCTAGAATGATGCAATCGTTGCTGGATTTTTCCAAAAGAAAAGCTGGCAGCAACTAGGGCCCTGGAAGTACTTAGAGCTTTAAACGCCACCTTGAACATATTACTGAGACCCTGGGGAAAGGACATCTTTTTCCCATGGAAAATGGCCTTCATTTGTGGCCACTTGGCCTGGCAGGCAGGGCAGTGCCAAGCCAGGAATCTACAAACTCTGCTGGATCCTTCCAGAACGAAAGCTGCCAGCAACTAGGACCCTGCAAGTCCTTAGAGCCCCAGACGCCACCTTTCATCTGACACCCAGAGCCTGGGCCAATGACTTCGTTTTCCCCATGGAAAATGGCCTCCATTTCTGGCCACTCGCCCTGACCAAGAGGGTGGTGCCCAGCAAGAAATTTGCAAGCTTTGCTGGATTGCTCCAAATCTAAAGCTGCCACTTGTTGTTGTTCTATTTCTCTAGAGTCCCATCATGCTGTTCTCAGATTGCTAAAGTCCATACCTCCTCGGTGTGTTCTTATGGCTGCAGATCTTCACAGCACAGACGCTTTCTTCTGCATGCTGTTCTTTCCCAGTTCAGGGCTCCTTCAAGGCTCTCCCTGAATGGCTACGCCGCCCCCTTTTATCCCAGTTCTCTTCAATGCTCACAGCTGCAGCCCATCAAGGACAACCAGGACCTGTGGGGCAAAGCCTCTAGACAGATATTCAAATAGAATCCATTTCCTCTACTCTAGCCAGTAAGTAGTACCCTACAAGTCCTCAGAACCCCAAAGGCCACCTTTCATCTGACACCCAGACCCTGGGGAAAGGACTTCTTTTTCCCATGGCAAATGGCCTCCCTTGGCAGCCACTCACCCTGGCAGAAAGTGGGAGCCTAGCTAGAATGATGCAATCGTTGCTGGATTTTTCCAAAAGAAAAGCTGGCAGCAACTAGGGCCCTGGAAGTACTTAGAGCCTCAAACGCCACCTTGAACATATTCCTGAGACCCTGGGGAAAGGACTTCTTTTTCCCATGGAAAATGGCCTTCATTTGTGGCCACTTGGCCTGGCAGGCAGGGCAGTGCCAAGCCAGGAATCTACAAACTCTGCTGGATCCTTCCAAAACTAAAGCTGCCAGCAACTAGGACCCTGCAAGTCCTTAGAGCCCCAGATGCCACCTGTCATCTGACACCCAGAGCCTGGGCCAATGACTTCGTTTTCCCCATGGAAAATGGCCTCCATTTCTGGCCTCTCGCCCTGACCAAGAGGGTGGTGCCCAGCAAGAAATTTGCAAGCTTTGCTGGATTGCTCCAAATCTAAAGCTGCCACTTGTTGTTGTTCTATTTCTCTAGAGTCCCATCATGCTGTTCTCAGATTGCTAAAGTCCATACCTCCTCGGTGTGTTCTTATGGCTGCAGATCTTCACAGCACAGACGCTTTCTTCTGCGTGCTGTTCTTTCCCAGTTCAGGGCTCCTTCAAGGCTCTCCCTGAATGGCTACGCCGCCCCCTTTTATCCCAGTTCTCTTCAATGCTCACAGCTGCAGCCCATCAAGGACAACCAGGACCTGTGGGGCAAAGCCTCTAGACAGATATTCAAATAGAATCCATTTCCTCTACTCTAGCCAGTAAGTAGTACCCTACAAGTCCTCAGAACCCCAAAGGCCACCTTTCATCTGACACCCAGACCCTGGGGAAAGGACTTCTTTTTCCCATGGCAAATGGCCTCCCTTGGCAGCCACTCACCCTGGCAGAAAGTGGGAGCCTAGCTAGAATGATGCAATCGTTGCTGGATTTTTCCAAAAGAAAAGCTGGCAGCAACTAGGGCCCTGGAAGTACTTAGAGCCTCAAACGCCACCTTGAACTTATTCCTGAGACCCTGGGGAAAGGACTTCTTTTTCCCATGGAAAATGGCCTTCATTTGTGGCCACTTGGCCTGGCAGGCAGGGCAGTGCCAAGCCAGGAATCTACAAACTCTGCTGGATCCTTCCAGAACGAAAGCTGCCAGCAACTAGGACCCTGCAAGTCCTTAGAGCCCCAGATGCCACCTGTCATCTGACACCCAGAGCCTGGGCCAATGACTTCGTTTTCCCCATGGAAAATGGCCTCCATTTCTGGCCACTCGCCCTGACCAAGAGGGTGGTGCCCAGCAAGAAATTTGCAAGCTTTGCTGGATTGCTCCAAATCTAAAGCTGCCACTTGTTGTTGTTCTATTTCTCTAGAGTCCCATCATGCTGTTCTCAGATTGCTAAAGTCCATACCTCCTCGGTGTGTTCTTATGGCTGCAGATCTTCACAGCACAGACGCTTTCTTCTGCATGCTGTTCTTTCCCAGTTCAGGGCTCCTTCAAGGCTCTCCCTGAATGGCTACGCCGCCCCCTTTTATCCCAGTTCTCTTCAATGCTCACAGCTGCAGCCCATCAAGGACAACCAGGACCTGTGGGGCAAAGCCTCTAGACAGATATTCAAATAGAATCCATTTCCTCTACTCTAGCCAGTAAGTACTACCCTACAAGTCCTCAGAACCCCAAAGGCCACCTTTCATCTGACACCCAGACCCTGGGGAAAGGACTTCTTTTTCCCATGGCAAATGGCCTCCCTTGGCAGCCACTCACCCTGGCAGAAAGTGGGAGCCTAGCTAGAATGATGCAATCGTTGCTGGATTTTTCCAAAAGAAAAGCTGGCAGCAACTAGGGCCCTGGAAGTACTTAGAGCCTCAAACGCCACCTTGAACATATTCCTGAGACCCTGGGGAAAGGACTTCTTTTTCCCATGGAAAATGGCCTTCATTTGTGGCCACTTGGCCTGGCAGGCAGGGCAGTGCCAAGCCAGGAATCTACAAACTCTGCTGGATCCTTCCAGAACGAAAGCTGCCAGCAACTAGGACCCTGCAAGTCCTTAGAGCCCCAGATGCCACCTGTCATCTGACACCCAGAGCCTGGGCCAATGACTTCGTTTTCCCCATGGAAAATGGCCTCCATTTCTGGCCACTCGCCCTGACCAAGAGGGTGGTGCCCAGCAAGAAATTTGCAAGCTTTGCTGGATTGCTCCAAATCTAAAGCTGCCACTTGTTGTTGTTCTATTTCTCTAGAGTCCCATCATGCTGTTCTCAGATTGCTAAAGTCCATACCTCCTCGGTGTGTTCTTATGGCTGCAGATCTTCACAGCACAGACGCTTTCTTCTGCATGCTGTTCTTTCCCAGTTCAGGGCTCCTTCAAGGCTCTCCCTGAATGGCTACGCCGCCCCCTTTTATCCCAGTTCTCTTCAATGCTCACAGCTGCAGCCCATCAAGGACAACCAGGACCTGTGGGGCAAAGCCTCTAGACAGATATTCAAATAGAATCCATTTCCTCTACTCTAGCCAGTAAGTACTACCCTACAAGTCCTCAGAACCCCAAAGGCCACCTTTCATCTGACACCCAGACCCTGGGGAAAGGACTTCTTTTTCCCATGGCAAATGGCCTCCCTTGGCAGCCACTCACCCTGGCAGAAAGTGGGAGCCTAGCTAGAATGATGCAATCGTTGCTGGATTTTTCCAAAAGAAAAGCTGGCAGCAACTAGGGCCCTGGAAGTACTTAGAGCCTCAAACGCCACCTTGAACATATTCCTGAGACCCTGGGGAAAGGACTTCTTTTTCCCATGGAAAATGGCCTTCATTTGTGGCCACTTGGCCTGGCAGGCAGGGCAGTGCCAAGCCAGGAATCTACAAACTCTGCTGGATCCTTCCAGAACGAAAGCTGCCAGCAACTAGGACCCTGCAAGTCCTTAGAGCCCCAGATGCCACCTGTCATCTGACACCCAGAGCCTGGGCCAATGACTTCGTTTTCCCCATGGAAAATGGCCTCCATTTCTGGCCACTCGCCCTGACCAAGAGGGTGGTGCCCAGCAAGAAATTTGCAAGCTTTGCTGGATTGCTCCAAATCTAAAGCTGCCACTTGTTGTTGTTCTATTTCTCTAGAGTCCCATCATGCTGTTCTCAGATTGCTAAAGTCCATACCTCCTCGGTGTGTTCTTATGGCTGCAGATCTTCACAGCACAGACGCTTTCTTCTGCATGCTGTTCTTTCCCAGTTCAGGGCTCCTTCAAGGCTCTCCCTGAATGGCTACGCCGCCCCCTTTTATCCCAGTTCTCTTCAATGCTCACAGCTGCAGCCCATCAAGGACAACCAGGACCTGTGGGGCAAAGCCTCTAGACAGATATTCAAATAGAATCCATTTCCTCTACTCTAGCCAGTAAGTACTACCCTACAAGTCCTCAGAACCCCAAAGGCCACCTTTCATCTGACACCCAGACCCTGGGGAAAGGACTTCTTTTTCCCATGGCAAATGGCCTCCCTTGGCAGCCACTCACCCTGGCAGAAAGTGGGAGCCTAGCTAGAATGATGCAATCGTTGCTGGATTTTTCCAAAAGAAAAGCTGGCAGCAACTAGGGCCCTGGAAGTACTTAGAGCCTCAAACGCCACCTTGAACATATTCCTGAGACCCTGGGGAAAGGACTTCTTTTTCCCATGGAAAATGGCCTTCATTTGTGGCCACTTGGCCTGGCAGGCAGGGCAGTGCCAAGCCAGGAATCTACAAACTCTGCTGGATCCTTCCAAAACTAAAGCTGCCAGCAACTAGGACCCTGCAAGTCCTTAGAGCCCCAGATGCCACCTGTCATCTGACACCCAGAGCCTGGGCCAATGACTTCGTTTTCCCCATGGAAAATGGCCTCCATTTCTGGCCACTCGCCCTGACCAAGAGGGTGGTGCCCAGCAAGAAATTTGCAAGCTTTGCTGGATTGCTCCAAATCTAAAGCTGCCACTTGTTGTTGTTCTATTTCTCTAGAGTCCCATCATGCTGTTCTCAGATTGCTAAAGTCCATACCTCCTCGGTGTGTTCTTATGGCTGCAGATCTTCACAGCACAGACGCTTTCTTCTGCATGCTGTTCTTTCCCAGTTCAGGGCTCCTTCAAGGCTCTCCCTGAATGGCTACGCCGCCCCCTTTTATCCCAGTTCTCTTCAATGCTCACAGCTGCAGCCCATCAAGGACAACCAGGACCTGTGGGGCAAAGCCTCTAGACAGATATTCAAATAGAATCCATTTCCTCTACTCTAGCCAGTAAGTAGTACCCTACAAGTCCTCAGAACCCCAAAGGCCACCTTTCATCTGACACCCAGACCCTGGGGAAAGGACTTCTTTTTCCCATGGCAAATGGCCTCCCTTGGCAGCCACTCACCCTGGCAGAAAGTGGGAGCCTAGCTAGAATGATGCAATCGTTGCTGGATTTTTCCAAAAGAAAAGCTGGCAGCAACTAGGGCCCTGGAAGTACTTAGAGCCTCAAACGCCACCTTGAACATATTCCTGAGACCCTGGGGAAAGGACATCTTTTTCCCATGGAAAATGGCCTTCATTTGTGGCCACTTGGCCTGGCAGGCAGGGCAGTGCCAAGCCAGGAATCTACAAACTCTGCTGGATCCTTCCAGAACGAAAGCTGCCAGCAACTAGGACCCTGCAAGTCCTTAGAGCCCCAGATGCCACCTGTCATCTGACACCCAGAGCCTGGGCCAATGACTTCGTTTTCCCCATGGAAAATGGCCTCCATTTCTGGCCTCTCGCCCTGACCAAGAGGGTGGTGCCCAGCAAGAAATTTGCAAGCTTTGCTGGATTGCTCCAAATCTAAAGCTGCCAGTTGTTGTTGTTCTATTTCTCTAGAGTCCCATCATGCTGTTCTCAGATTGCTAAAGTCCATACCTCCTCGGTGTGTTCTTATGGCTGCAGATCTTCACAGCACAGACGCTTTCTTCTGCATGCTGTTCTTTCCCAGTTCAGGGCTCCTTCAAGGCTCTCCCTGAATGGCTACGCCGCCCCCTTTTATCCCAGTTCTCTTCAATGCTCACAGCTGCAGCCCATCAAGGACAACCAGGACCTGTGGGGCAAAGCCTCTAGACAGATATTCAAATAGAATCCATTTCCTCTACTCTAGCCAGTAAGTACTACCCTACAAGTCCTCAGAACCCCAAAGGCCACCTTTCATCTGACACCCAGACCTTGGGGAAAGGACTTCTTTTTCCCATGGCAAATGGCCTCCCTTGGCAGCCACTCACCCTGGCAGAAAGTGGGAGCCTAGCTAGAATGATGCAATCGTTGCTGGATTTTTCCAAAAGAAAAGCTGGCAGCAACTAGGGCCCTGGAAGTACTTAGAGCTTTAAACGCCACCTTGAACATATTACTGAGACCCTGGGGAAAGGACATCTTTTTCCCATGGAAAATGGCCTTCATTTGTGGCCACTTGGCCTGGCAGGCAGGGCAGTGCCAAGCCAGGAATCTACAAACTCTGCTGGATCCTTCCAGAACGAAAGCTGCCAGCAACTAGGACCCTGCAAGTCCTTAGAGCCCCAGACGCCACCTTTCATCTGACACCCAGAGCCTGGGCCAATGACTTCGTTTTCCCCATGGAAAATGGCCTCCATTTCTGGCCACTCGCCCTGACCAAGAGGGTGGTGCCCAGCAAGAAATTTGCAAGCTTTGCTGGATTGCTCCAAATCTAAAGCTGCCACTTGTTGTTGTTCTATTTCTCTAGAGTCCCATCATGCTGTTCTCAGATTGCTAAAGTCCATACCTCCTCGGTGTGTTCTTATGGCTGCAGATCTTCACAGCACAGACGCTTTCTTCTGCATGCTGTTCTTTCCCAGTTCAGGGCTCCTTCAAGGCTCTCCCTGAATGGCTACGCCGCCCCCTTTTATCCCAGTTCTCTTCAATGCTCACAGCTGCAGCCCATCAAGGACAACCAGGACCTGTGGGGCAAAGCCTCTAGACAGATATTCAAATAGAATCCATTTCCTCTACTCTAGCCAGTAAGTAGTACCCTACAAGTCCTCAGAACCCCAAAGGCCACCTTTCATCTGACACCCAGACCCTGGGGAAAGGACTTCTTTTTCCCATGGCAAATGGCCTCCCTTGGCAGCCACTCACCCTGGCAGAAAGTGGGAGCCTAGCTAGAATGATGCAATCGTTGCTGGATTTTTCCAAAAGAAAAGCTGGCAGCAACTAGGGCCCTGGAAGTACTTAGAGCCTCAAACGCCACCTTGAACATATTCCTGAGACCCTGGGGAAAGGACTTCTTTTTCCCATGGAAAATGGCCTTCATTTGTGGCCACTTGGCCTGGCAGGCAGGGCAGTGCCAAGCCAGGAATCTACAAACTCTGCTGGATCCTTCCAAAACTAAAGCTGCCAGCAACTAGGACCCTGCAAGTCCTTAGAGCCCCAGATGCCACCTGTCATCTGACACCCAGAGCCTGGGCCAATGACTTCGTTTTCCCCATGGAAAATGGCCTCCATTTCTGGCCTCTCGCCCTGACCAAGAGGGTGGTGCCCAGCAAGAAATTTGCAAGCTTTGCTGGATTGCTCCAAATCTAAAGCTGCCACTTGTTGTTGTTCTATTTCTCTAGAGTCCCATCATGCTGTTCTCAGATTGCTAAAGTCCATACCTCCTCGGTGTGTTCTTATGGCTGCAGATCTTCACAGCACAGACGCTTTCTTCTGCGTGCTGTTCTTTCCCAGTTCAGGGCTCCTTCAAGGCTCTCCCTGAATGGCTACGCCGCCCCCTTTTATCCCAGTTCTCTTCAATGCTCACAGCTGCAGCCCATCAAGGACAACCAGGACCTGTGGGGCAAAGCCTCTAGACAGATATTCAAATAGAATCCATTTCCTCTACTCTAGCCAGTAAGTAGTACCCTACAAGTCCTCAGAACCCCAAAGGCCACCTTTCATCTGACACCCAGACCCTGGGGAAAGGACTTCTTTTTCCCATGGCAAATGGCCTCCCTTGGCAGCCACTCACCCTGGCAGAAAGTGGGAGCCTAGCTAGAATGATGCAATCGTTGCTGGATTTTTCCAAAAGAAAAGCTGGCAGCAACTAGGGCCCTGGAAGTACTTAGAGCCTCAAACGCCACCTTGAACTTATTCCTGAGACCCTGGGGAAAGGACTTCTTTTTCCCATGGAAAATGGCCTTCATTTGTGGCCACTTGGCCTGGCAGGCAGGGCAGTGCCAAGCCAGGAATCTACAAACTCTGCTGGATCCTTCCAGAACGAAAGCTGCCAGCAACTAGGACCCTGCAAGTCCTTAGAGCCCCAGATGCCACCTGTCATCTGACACCCAGAGCCTGGGCCAATGACTTCGTTTTCCCCATGGAAAATGGCCTCCATTTCTGGCCACTCGCCCTGACCAAGAGGGTGGTGCCCAGCAAGAAATTTGCAAGCTTTGCTGGATTGCTCCAAATCTAAAGCTGCCACTTGTTGTTGTTCTATTTCTCTAGAGTCCCATCATGCTGTTCTCAGATTGCTAAAGTCCATACCTCCTCGGTGTGTTCTTATGGCTGCAGATCTTCACAGCACAGACGCTTTCTTCTGCATGCTGTTCTTTCCCAGTTCAGGGCTCCTTCAAGGCTCTCCCTGAATGGCTACGCCGCCCCCTTTTATCCCAGTTCTCTTCAATGCTCACAGCTGCAGCCCATCAAGGACAACCAGGACCTGTGGGGCAAAGCCTCTAGACAGATATTCAAATAGAATCCATTTCCTCTACTCTAGCCAGTAAGTACTACCCTACAAGTCCTCAGAACCCCAAAGGCCACCTTTCATCTGACACCCAGACCCTGGGGAAAGGACTTCTTTTTCCCATGGCAAATGGCCTCCCTTGGCAGCCACTCACCCTGGCAGAAAGTGGGAGCCTAGCTAGAATGATGCAATCGTTGCTGGATTTTTCCAAAAGAAAAGCTGGCAGCAACTAGGGCCCTGGAAGTACTTAGAGCCTCAAACGCCACCTTGAACATATTCCTGAGACCCTGGGGAAAGGACTTCTTTTTCCCATGGAAAATGGCCTTCATTTGTGGCCACTTGGCCTGGCAGGCAGGGCAGTGCCAAGCCAGGAATCTACAAACTCTGCTGGATCCTTCCAGAACGAAAGCTGCCAGCAACTAGGACCCTGCAAGTCCTTAGAGCCCCAGATGCCACCTGTCATCTGACACCCAGAGCCTGGGCCAATGACTTCGTTTTCCCCATGGAAAATGGCCTCCATTTCTGGCCACTCGCCCTGACCAAGAGGGTGGTGCCCAGCAAGAAATTTGCAAGCTTTGCTGGATTGCTCCAAATCTAAAGCTGCCACTTGTTGTTGTTCTATTTCTCTAGAGTCCCATCATGCTGTTCTCAGATTGCTAAAGTCCATACCTCCTCGGTGTGTTCTTATGGCTGCAGATCTTCACAGCACAGACGCTTTCTTCTGCATGCTGTTCTTTCCCAGTTCAGGGCTCCTTCAAGGCTCTCCCTGAATGGCTACGCCGCCCCCTTTTATCCCAGTTCTCTTCAATGCTCACAGCTGCAGCCCATCAAGGACAACCAGGACCTGTGGGGCAAAGCCTCTAGACAGATATTCAAATAGAATCCATTTCCTCTACTCTAGCCAGTAAGTACTACCCTACAAGTCCTCAGAACCCCAAAGGCCACCTTTCATCTGACACCCAGACCCTGGGGAAAGGACTTCTTTTTCCCATGGCAAATGGCCTCCCTTGGCAGCCACTCACCCTGGCAGAAAGTGGGAGCCTAGCTAGAATGATGCAATCGTTGCTGGATTTTTCCAAAAGAAAAGCTGGCAGCAACTAGGGCCCTGGAAGTACTTAGAGCCTCAAACGCCACCTTGAACATATTCCTGAGACCCTGGGGAAAGGACTTCTTTTTCCCATGGAAAATGGCCTTCATTTGTGGCCACTTGGCCTGGCAGGCAGGGCAGTGCCAAGCCAGGAATCTACAAACTCTGCTGGATCCTTCCAGAACGAAAGCTGCCAGCAACTAGGACCCTGCAAGTCCTTAGAGCCCCAGATGCCACCTGTCATCTGACACCCAGAGCCTGGGCCAATGACTTCGTTTTCCCCATGGAAAATGGCCTCCATTTCTGGCCACTCGCCCTGACCAAGAGGGTGGTGCCCAGCAAGAAATTTGCAAGCTTTGCTGGATTGCTCCAAATCTAAAGCTGCCACTTGTTGTTGTTCTATTTCTCTAGAGTCCCATCATGCTGTTCTCAGATTGCTAAAGTCCATACCTCCTCGGTGTGTTCTTATGGCTGCAGATCTTCACAGCACAGACGCTTTCTTCTGCATGCTGTTCTTTCCCAGTTCAGGGCTCCTTCAAGGCTCTCCCTGAATGGCTACGCCGCCCCCTTTTATCCCAGTTCTCTTCAATGCTCACAGCTGCAGCCCATCAAGGACAACCAGGACCTGTGGGGCAAAGCCTCTAGACAGATATTCAAATAGAATCCATTTCCTCTACTCTAGCCAGTAAGTAGTACCCTACAAGTCCTCAGAACCCCAAAGGCCACCTTTCATCTGACACCCAGACCCTGGGGAAAGGACTTCTTTTTCCCATGGCAAATGGCCTCCCTTGGCAGCCACTCACCCTGGCAGAAAGTGGGAGCCTAGCTAGAATGATGCAATCGTTGCTGGATTTTTCCAAAAGAAAAGCTGGCAGCAACTAGGGCCCTGGAAGTACTTAGAGCCTCAAACGCCACCTTGAACATATTCCTGAGACCCTGGGGAAAGGACTTCTTTTTCCCATGGAAAATGGCCTTCATTTGTGGCCACTTGGCCTGGCAGGCAGGGCAGTGCCAAGCCAGGAATCTACAAACTCTGCTGGATCCTTCCAGAACGAAAGCTGCCAGCAACTAGGACCCTGCAAGTCCTTAGAGCCCCAGATGCCACCTGTCATCTGACACCCAGAGCCTGGGCCAATGACTTCGTTTTCCCCATGGAAAATGGCCTCCATTTCTGGCCACTCGCCCTGACCAAGAGGGTGGTGCCCAGCAAGAAATTTGCAAGCTTTGCTGGATTGCTCCAAATCTAAAGCTGCCACTTGTTGTTGTTCTATTTCTCTAGAGTCCCATCATGCTGTTCTCAGATTGCTAAAGTCCATACCTCCTCGGTGTGTTCTTATGGCTGCAGATCTTCACAGCACAGACGCTTTCTTCTGCATGCTGTTCTTTCCCAGTTCAGGGCTCCTTCAAGGCTCTCCCTGAATGGCTACGCCGCCCCCTTTTATCCCAGTTCTCTTCAATGCTCACAGCTGCAGCCCATCAAGGACAACCAGGACCTGTGGGGCAAAGCCTCTAGACAGATATTCAAATAGAATCCATTTCCTCTACTCTAGCCAGTAAGTACTACCCTACAAGTCCTCAGAACCCCAAAGGCCACCTTTCATCTGACACCCAGACCCTGGGGAAAGGACTTCTTTTTCCCATGGCAAATGGCCTCCCTTGGCAGCCACTCACCCTGGCAGAAAGTGGGAGCCTAGCTAGAATGATGCAATCGTTGCTGGATTTTTCCAAAAGAAAAGCTGGCAGCAACTAGGGCCCTGGAAGTACTTAGAGCTTTAAACGCCACCTTGAACATATTACTGAGACCCTGGGGAAAGGACATCTTTTTCCCATGGAAAATGGCCTTCATTTGTGGCCACTTGGCCTGGCAGGCAGGGCAGTGCCAAGCCAGGAATCTACAAACTCTGCTGGATCCTTCCAGAACGAAAGCTGCCAGCAACTAGGACCCTGCAAGTCCTTAGAGCCCCAGACGCCACCTTTCATCTGACACCCAGAGCCTGGGCCAATGACTTCGTTTTCCCCATGGAAAATGGCCTCCATTTCTGGCCACTCGCCCTGACCAAGAGGGTGGTGCCCAGCAAGAAATTTGCAAGCTTTGCTGGATTGCTCCAAATCTAAAGCTGCCACTTGTTGTTGTTCTATTTCTCTAGAGTCCCATCATGCTGTTCTCAGATTGCTAAAGTCCATACCTCCTCGGTGTGTTCTTATGGCTGCAGATCTTCACAGCACAGACGCTTTCTTCTGCATGCTGTTCTTTCCCAGTTCAGGGCTCCTTCAAGGCTCTCCCTGAATGGCTACGCCGCCCCCTTTTATCCCAGTTCTCTTCAATGCTCACAGCTGCAGCCCATCAAGGACAACCAGGACCTGTGGGGCAAAGCCTCTAGACAGATATTCAAATAGAATCCATTTCCTCTACTCTAGCCAGTAAGTAGTACCCTACAAGTCCTCAGAACCCCAAAGGCCACCTTTCATCTGACACCCAGACCCTGGGGAAAGGACTTCTTTTTCCCATGGCAAATGGCCTCCCTTGGCAGCCACTCACCCTGGCAGAAAGTGGGAGCCTAGCTAGAATGATGCAATCGTTGCTGGATTTTTCCAAAAGAAAAGCTGGCAGCAACTAGGGCCCTGGAAGTACTTAGAGCCTCAAACGCCACCTTGAACATATTCCTGAGACCCTGGGGAAAGGACTTCTTTTTCCCATGGAAAATGGCCTTCATTTGTGGCCACTTGGCCTGGCAGGCAGGGCAGTGCCAAGCCAGGAATCTACAAACTCTGCTGGATCCTTCCAAAACTAAAGCTGCCAGCAACTAGGACCCTGCAAGTCCTTAGAGCCCCAGATGCCACCTGTCATCTGACACCCAGAGCCTGGGCCAATGACTTCGTTTTCCCCATGGAAAATGGCCTCCATTTCTGGCCTCTCGCCCTGACCAAGAGGGTGGTGCCCAGCAAGAAATTTGCAAGCTTTGCTGGATTGCTCCAAATCTAAAGCTGCCACTTGTTGTTGTTCTATTTCTCTAGAGTCCCATCATGCTGTTCTCAGATTGCTAAAGTCCATACCTCCTCGGTGTGTTCTTATGGCTGCAGATCTTCACAGCACAGACGCTTTCTTCTGCGTGCTGTTCTTTCCCAGTTCAGGGCTCCTTCAAGGCTCTCCCTGAATGGCTACGCCGCCCCCTTTTATCCCAGTTCTCTTCAATGCTCACAGCTGCAGCCCATCAAGGACAACCAGGACCTGTGGGGCAAAGCCTCTAGACAGATATTCAAATAGAATCCATTTCCTCTACTCTAGCCAGTAAGTAGTACCCTACAAGTCCTCAGAACCCCAAAGGCCACCTTTCATCTGACACCCAGACCCTGGGGAAAGGACTTCTTTTTCCCATGGCAAATGGCCTCCCTTGGCAGCCACTCACCCTGGCAGAAAGTGGGAGCCTAGCTAGAATGATGCAATCGTTGCTGGATTTTTCCAAAAGAAAAGCTGGCAGCAACTAGGGCCCTGGAAGTACTTAGAGCCTCAAACGCCACCTTGAACTTATTCCTGAGACCCTGGGGAAAGGACTTCTTTTTCCCATGGAAAATGGCCTTCATTTGTGGCCACTTGGCCTGGCAGGCAGGGCAGTGCCAAGCCAGGAATCTACAAACTCTGCTGGATCCTTCCAGAACGAAAGCTGCCAGCAACTAGGACCCTGCAAGTCCTTAGAGCCCCAGATGCCACCTGTCATCTGACACCCAGAGCCTGGGCCAATGACTTCGTTTTCCCCATGGAAAATGGCCTCCATTTCTGGCCACTCGCCCTGACCAAGAGGGTGGTGCCCAGCAAGAAATTTGCAAGCTTTGCTGGATTGCTCCAAATCTAAAGCTGCCACTTGTTGTTGTTCTATTTCTCTAGAGTCCCATCATGCTGTTCTCAGATTGCTAAAGTCCATACCTCCTCGGTGTGTTCTTATGGCTGCAGATCTTCACAGCACAGACGCTTTCTTCTGCATGCTGTTCTTTCCCAGTTCAGGGCTCCTTCAAGGCTCTCCCTGAATGGCTACGCCGCCCCCTTTTATCCCAGTTCTCTTCAATGCTCACAGCTGCAGCCCATCAAGGACAACCAGGACCTGTGGGGCAAAGCCTCTAGACAGATATTCAAATAGAATCCATTTCCTCTACTCTAGCCAGTAAGTACTACCCTACAAGTCCTCAGAACCCCAAAGGCCACCTTTCATCTGACACCCAGACCCTGGGGAAAGGACTTCTTTTTCCCATGGCAAATGGCCTCCCTTGGCAGCCACTCACCCTGGCAGAAAGTGGGAGCCTAGCTAGAATGATGCAATCGTTGCTGGATTTTTCCAAAAGAAAAGCTGGCAGCAACTAGGGCCCTGGAAGTACTTAGAGCCTCAAACGCCACCTTGAACATATTCCTGAGACCCTGGGGAAAGGACTTCTTTTTCCCATGGAAAATGGCCTTCATTTGTGGCCACTTGGCCTGGCAGGCAGGGCAGTGCCAAGCCAGGAATCTACAAACTCTGCTGGATCCTTCCAGAACGAAAGCTGCCAGCAACTAGGACCCTGCAAGTCCTTAGAGCCCCAGATGCCACCTGTCATCTGACACCCAGAGCCTGGGCCAATGACTTCGTTTTCCCCATGGAAAATGGCCTCCATTTCTGGCCACTCGCCCTGACCAAGAGGGTGGTGCCCAGCAAGAAATTTGCAAGCTTTGCTGGATTGCTCCAAATCTAAAGCTGCCACTTGTTGTTGTTCTATTTCTCTAGAGTCCCATCATGCTGTTCTCAGATTGCTAAAGTCCATACCTCCTCGGTGTGTTCTTATGGCTGCAGATCTTCACAGCACAGACGCTTTCTTCTGCATGCTGTTCTTTCCCAGTTCAGGGCTCCTTCAAGGCTCTCCCTGAATGGCTACGCCGCCCCCTTTTATCCCAGTTCTCTTCAATGCTCACAGCTGCAGCCCATCAAGGACAACCAGGACCTGTGGGGCAAAGCCTCTAGACAGATATTCAAATAGAATCCATTTCCTCTACTCTAGCCAGTAAGTACTACCCTACAAGTCCTCAGAACCCCAAAGGCCACCTTTCATCTGACACCCAGACCCTGGGGAAAGGACTTCTTTTTCCCATGGCAAATGGCCTCCCTTGGCAGCCACTCACCCTGGCAGAAAGTGGGAGCCTAGCTAGAATGATGCAATCGTTGCTGGATTTTTCCAAAAGAAAAGCTGGCAGCAACTAGGGCCCTGGAAGTACTTAGAGCCTCAAACGCCACCTTGAACATATTCCTGAGACCCTGGGGAAAGGACTTCTTTTTCCCATGGAAAATGGCCTTCATTTGTGGCCACTTGGCCTGGCAGGCAGGGCAGTGCCAAGCCAGGAATCTACAAACTCTGCTGGATCCTTCCAGAACGAAAGCTGCCAGCAACTAGGACCCTGCAAGTCCTTAGAGCCCCAGATGCCACCTGTCATCTGACACCCAGAGCCTGGGCCAATGACTTCGTTTTCCCCATGGAAAATGGCCTCCATTTCTGGCCACTCGCCCTGACCAAGAGGGTGGTGCCCAGCAAGAAATTTGCAAGCTTTGCTGGATTGCTCCAAATCTAAAGCTGCCACTTGTTGTTGTTCTATTTCTCTAGAGTCCCATCATGCTGTTCTCAGATTGCTAAAGTCCATACCTCCTCGGTGTGTTCTTATGGCTGCAGATCTTCACAGCACAGACGCTTTCTTCTGCATGCTGTTCTTTCCCAGTTCAGGGCTCCTTCAAGGCTCTCCCTGAATGGCTACGCCGCCCCCTTTTATCCCAGTTCTCTTCAATGCTCACAGCTGCAGCCCATCAAGGACAACCAGGACCTGTGGGGCAAAGCCTCTAGACAGATATTCAAATAGAATCCATTTCCTCTACTCTAGCCAGTAAGTAGTACCCTACAAGTCCTCAGAACCCCAAAGGCCACCTTTCATCTGACACCCAGACCCTGGGGAAAGGACTTCTTTTTCCCATGGCAAATGGCCTCCCTTGGCAGCCACTCACCCTGGCAGAAAGTGGGAGCCTAGCTAGAATGATGCAATCGTTGCTGGATTTTTCCAAAAGAAAAGCTGGCAGCAACTAGGGCCCTGGAAGTACTTAGAGCCTCAAACGCCACCTTGAACATATTCCTGAGACCCTGGGGAAAGGACTTCTTTTTCCCATGGAAAATGGCCTTCATTTGTGGCCACTTGGCCTGGCAGGCAGGGCAGTGCCAAGCCAGGAATCTACAAACTCTGCTGGATCCTTCCAGAACGAAAGCTGCCAGCAACTAGGACCCTGCAAGTCCTTAGAGCCCCAGATGCCACCTGTCATCTGACACCCAGAGCCTGGGCCAATGACTTCGTTTTCCCCATGGAAAATGGCCTCCATTTCTGGCCACTCGCCCTGACCAAGAGGGTGGTGCCCAGCAAGAAATTTGCAAGCTTTGCTGGATTGCTCCAAATCTAAAGCTGCCACTTGTTGTTGTTCTATTTCTCTAGAGTCCCATCATGCTGTTCTCAGATTGCTAAAGTCCATACCTCCTCGGTGTGTTCTTATGGCTGCAGATCTTCACAGCACAGACGCTTTCTTCTGCATGCTGTTCTTTCCCAGTTCAGGGCTCCTTCAAGGCTCTCCCTGAATGGCTACGCCGCCCCCTTTTATCCCAGTTCTCTTCAATGCTCACAGCTGCAGCCCATCAAGGACAACCAGGACCTGTGGGGCAAAGCCTCTAGACAGATATTCAAATAGAATCCATTTCCTCTACTCTAGCCAGTAAGTACTACCCTACAAGTCCTCAGAACCCCAAAGGCCACCTTTCATCTGACACCCAGACCCTGGGGAAAGGACTTCTTTTTCCCATGGCAAATGGCCTCCCTTGGCAGCCACTCACCCTGGCAGAAAGTGGGAGCCTAGCTAGAATGATGCAATCGTTGCTGGATTTTTCCAAAAGAAAAGCTGGCAGCAACTAGGGCCCTGGAAGTACTTAGAGCTTTAAACGCCACCTTGAACATATTACTGAGACCCTGGGGAAAGGACATCTTTTTCCCATGGAAAATGGCCTTCATTTGTGGCCACTTGGCCTGGCAGGCAGGGCAGTGCCAAGCCAGGAATCTACAAACTCTGCTGGATCCTTCCAGAACGAAAGCTGCCAGCAACTAGGACCCTGCAAGTCCTTAGAGCCCCAGACGCCACCTTTCATCTGACACCCAGAGCCTGGGCCAATGACTTCGTTTTCCCCATGGAAAATGGCCTCCATTTCTGGCCACTCGCCCTGACCAAGAGGGTGGTGCCCAGCAAGAAATTTGCAAGCTTTGCTGGATTGCTCCAAATCTAAAGCTGCCACTTGTTGTTGTTCTATTTCTCTAGAGTCCCATCATGCTGTTCTCAGATTGCTAAAGTCCATACCTCCTCGGTGTGTTCTTATGGCTGCAGATCTTCACAGCACAGACGCTTTCTTCTGCATGCTGTTCTTTCCCAGTTCAGGGCTCCTTCAAGGCTCTCCCTGAATGGCTACGCCGCCCCCTTTTATCCCAGTTCTCTTCAATGCTCACAGCTGCAGCCCATCAAGGACAACCAGGACCTGTGGGGCAAAGCCTCTAGACAGATATTCAAATAGAATCCATTTCCTCTACTCTAGCCAGTAAGTAGTACCCTACAAGTCCTCAGAACCCCAAAGGCCACCTTTCATCTGACACCCAGACCCTGGGGAAAGGACTTCTTTTTCCCATGGCAAATGGCCTCCCTTGGCAGCCACTCACCCTGGCAGAAAGTGGGAGCCTAGCTAGAATGATGCAATCGTTGCTGGATTTTTCCAAAAGAAAAGCTGGCAGCAACTAGGGCCCTGGAAGTACTTAGAGCCTCAAACGCCACCTTGAACATATTCCTGAGACCCTGGGGAAAGGACTTCTTTTTCCCATGGAAAATGGCCTTCATTTGTGGCCACTTGGCCTGGCAGGCAGGGCAGTGCCAAGCCAGGAATCTACAAACTCTGCTGGATCCTTCCAGAACGAAAGCTGCCAGCAACTAGGACCCTGCAAGTCCTTAGAGCCCCAGATGCCACCTGTCATCTGACACCCAGAGCCTGGGCCAATGACTTCGTTTTCCCCATGGAAAATGGCCTCCATTTCTGGCCACTCGCCCTGACCAAGAGGGTGGTGCCCAGCAAGAAATTTGCAAGCTTTGCTGGATTGCTCCAAATCTAAAGCTGCCACTTGTTGTTGTTCTATTTCTCTAGAGTCCCATCATGCTGTTCTCAGATTGCTAAAGTCCATACCTCCTCGGTGTGTTCTTATGGCTGCAGATCTTCACAGCACAGACGCTTTCTTCTGCATGCTGTTCTTTCCCAGTTCAGGGCTCCTTCAAGGCTCTCCCTGAATGGCTACGCCGCCCCCTTTTATCCCAGTTCTCTTCAATGCTCACAGCTGCAGCCCATCAAGGACAACCAGGACCTGTGGGGCAAAGCCTCTAGACAGATATTCAAATAGAATCCATTTCCTCTACTCTAGCCAGTAAGTAGTACCCTACAAGTCCTCAGAACCCCAAAGGCCACCTTTCATCTGACACCCAGACCCTGGGGAAAGGACTTCTTTTTCCCATGGCAAATGGCCTCCCTTGGCAGCCACTCACCCTGGCAGAAAGTGGGAGCCTAGCTAGAATGATGCAATCGTTGCTGGATTTTTCCAAAAGAAAAGCTGGCAGCAACTAGGGCCCTGGAAGTACTTAGAGCCTCAAACGCCACCTTGAACATATTCCTGAGACCCTGGGGAAAGGACATCTTTTTCCCATGGAAAATGGCCTTCATTTGTGGCCACTTGGCCTGGCAGGCAGGGCAGTGCCAAGCCAGGAATCTACAAACTCTGCTGGATCCTTCCAGAACGAAAGCTGCCAGCAACTAGGACCCTGCAAGTCCTTAGAGCCCCAGATGCCACCTGTCATCTGACACCCAGAGCCTGGGCCAATGACTTCGTTTTCCCCATGGAAAATGGCCTCCATTTCTGGCCTCTCGCCCTGACCAAGAGGGTGGTGCCCAGCAAGAAATTTGCAAGCTTTGCTGGATTGCTCCAAATCTAAAGCTGCCAGTTGTTGTTGTTCTATTTCTCTAGAGTCCCATCATGCTGTTCTCAGATTGCTAAAGTCCATACCTCCTCGGTGTGTTCTTATGGCTGCAGATCTTCACAGCACAGACGCTTTCTTCTGCATGCTGTTCTTTCCCAGTTCAGGGCTCCTTCAAGGCTCTCCCTGAATGGCTACGCCGCCCCCTTTTATCCCAGTTCTCTTCAATGCTCACAGCTGCAGCCCATCAAGGACAACCAGGACCTGTGGGGCAAAGCCTCTAGACAGATATTCAAATAGAATCCATTTCCTCTACTCTAGCCAGTAAGTAGTACCCTACAAGTCCTCAGAACCCCAAAGGCCACCTTTCATCTGACACCCAGACCTTGGGGAAAGGACTTCTTTTTCCCATGGCAAATGGCCTCCCTTGGCAGCCACTCACCCTGGCAGAAAGTGGGAGCCTAGCTAGAATGATGCAATCGTTGCTGGATTTTTCCAAAAGAAAAGCTGGCAGCAACTAGGGCCCTGGAAGTACTTAGAGCTTTAAACGCCACCTTGAACATATTACTGAGACCCTGGGGAAAGGACATCTTTTTCCCATGGAAAATGGCCTTCATTTGTGGCCACTTGGCCTGGCAGGCAGGGCAGTGCCAAGCCAGGAATCTACAAACTCTGCTGGATCCTTCCAGAACGAAAGCTGCCAGCAACTAGGACCCTGCAAGTCCTTAGAGCCCCAGACGCCACCTTTCATCTGACACCCAGAGCCTGGGCCAATGACTTCGTTTTCCCCATGGAAAATGGCCTCCATTTCTGGCCACTCGCCCTGACCAAGAGGGTGGTGCCCAGCAAGAAATTTGCAAGCTTTGCTGGATTGCTCCAAATCTAAAGCTGCCACTTGTTGTTGTTCTATTTCTCTAGAGTCCCATCATGCTGTTCTCAGATTGCTAAAGTCCATACCTCCTCGGTGTGTTCTTATGGCTGCAGATCTTCACAGCACAGACGCTTTCTTCTGCATGCTGTTCTTTCCCAGTTCAGGGCTCCTTCAAGGCTCTCCCTGAATGGCTACGCCGCCCCCTTTTATCCCAGTTCTCTTCAATGCTCACAGCTGCAGCCCATCAAGGACAACCAGGACCTGTGGGGCAAAGCCTCTAGACAGATATTCAAATAGAATCCATTTCCTCTACTCTAGCCAGTAAGTAGTACCCTACAAGTCCTCAGAACCCCAAAGGCCACCTTTCATCTGACACCCAGACCCTGGGGAAAGGACTTCTTTTTCCCATGGCAAATGGCCTCCCTTGGCAGCCACTCACCCTGGCAGAAAGTGGGAGCCTAGCTAGAATGATGCAATCGTTGCTGGATTTTTCCAAAAGAAAAGCTGGCAGCAACTAGGGCCCTGGAAGTACTTAGAGCCTCAAACGCCACCTTGAACATATTCCTGAGACCCTGGGGAAAGGACTTCTTTTTCCCATGGAAAATGGCCTTCATTTGTGGCCACTTGGCCTGGCAGGCAGGGCAGTGCCAAGCCAGGAATCTACAAACTCTGCTGGATCCTTCCAAAACTAAAGCTGCCAGCAACTAGGACCCTGCAAGTCCTTAGAGCCCCAGATGCCACCTGTCATCTGACACCCAGAGCCTGGGCCAATGACTTCGTTTTCCCCATGGAAAATGGCCTCCATTTCTGGCCTCTCGCCCTGACCAAGAGGGTGGTGCCCAGCAAGAAATTTGCAAGCTTTGCTGGATTGCTCCAAATCTAAAGCTGCCACTTGTTGTTGTTCTATTTCTCTAGAGTCCCATCATGCTGTTCTCAGATTGCTAAAGTCCATACCTCCTCGGTGTGTTCTTATGGCTGCAGATCTTCACAGCACAGACGCTTTCTTCTGCGTGCTGTTCTTTCCCAGTTCAGGGCTCCTTCAAGGCTCTCCCTGAATGGCTACGCCGCCCCCTTTTATCCCAGTTCTCTTCAATGCTCACAGCTGCAGCCCATCAAGGACAACCAGGACCTGTGGGGCAAAGCCTCTAGACAGATATTCAAATAGAATCCATTTCCTCTACTCTAGCCAGTAAGTAGTACCCTACAAGTCCTCAGAACCCCAAAGGCCACCTTTCATCTGACACCCAGACCCTGGGGAAAGGACTTCTTTTTCCCATGGCAAATGGCCTCCCTTGGCAGCCACTCACCCTGGCAGAAAGTGGGAGCCTAGCTAGAATGATGCAATCGTTGCTGGATTTTTCCAAAAGAAAAGCTGGCAGCAACTAGGGCCCTGGAAGTACTTAGAGCCTCAAACGCCACCTTGAACTTATTCCTGAGACCCTGGGGAAAGGACTTCTTTTTCCCATGGAAAATGGCCTTCATTTGTGGCCACTTGGCCTGGCAGGCAGGGCAGTGCCAAGCCAGGAATCTACAAACTCTGCTGGATCCTTCCAGAACGAAAGCTGCCAGCAACTAGGACCCTGCAAGTCCTTAGAGCCCCAGATGCCACCTGTCATCTGACACCCAGAGCCTGGGCCAATGACTTCGTTTTCCCCATGGAAAATGGCCTCCATTTCTGGCCACTCGCCCTGACCAAGAGGGTGGTGCCCAGCAAGAAATTTGCAAGCTTTGCTGGATTGCTCCAAATCTAAGGCTGCCACTTGTTGTTGTTCTATTTCTCTAGAGTCCCATCATGCTGTTCTCAGATTGCTAAAGTCCATACCTCCTCGGTGTGTTCTTATGGCTGCAGATCTTCACAGCACAGACGCTTTCTTCTGCATGCTGTTCTTTCCCAGTTCAGGGCTCCTTCAAGGCTCTCCCTGAATGGCTACGCCGCCCCCTTTTATCCCAGTTCTCTTCAATGCTCACAGCTGCAGCCCATCAAGGACAACCAGGACCTGTGGGGCAAAGCCTCTAGACAGATATTCAAATAGAATCCATTTCCTCTACTCTAGCCAGTAAGTACTACCCTACAAGTCCTCAGAACCCCAAAGGCCACCTTTCATCTGACACCCAGACCCTGGGGAAAGGACTTCTTTTTCCCATGGCAAATGGCCTCCCTTGGCAGCCACTCACCCTGGCAGAAAGTGGGAGCCTAGCTAGAATGATGCAATCGTTGCTGGATTTTTCCAAAAGAAAAGCTGGCAGCAACTAGGGCCCTGGAAGTACTTAGAGCCTCAAACGCCACCTTGAACATATTCCTGAGACCCTGGGGAAAGGACTTCTTTTTCCCATGGAAAATGGCCTTCATTTGTGGCCACTTGGCCTGGCAGGCAGGGCAGTGCCAAGCCAGGAATCTACAAACTCTGCTGGATCCTTCCAGAACGAAAGCTGCCAGCAACTAGGACCCTGCAAGTCCTTAGAGCCCCAGATGCCACCTGTCATCTGACACCCAGAGCCTGGGCCAATGACTTCGTTTTCCCATGGAAAATGGCCTCCATTTCTGGCCACTCGCCCTGACCAAGAGGGTGGTGCCCAGCAAGAAATTTGCAAGCTTTGCTGGATTGCTCCAAATCTAAAGCTGCCACTTGTTGTTGTTCTATTTCTCTAGAGTCCCATCATGCTGTTCTCAGATTGCTAAAGTCCATACCTCCTCGGTGTGTTCTTATGGCTGCAGATCTTCACAGCACAGACGCTTTCTTCTGCATGCTGTTCTTTCCCAGTTCAGGGCTCCTTCAAGGCTCTCCCTGAATGGCTACGCCGCCCCCTTTTATCCCAGTTCTCTTCAATGCTCACAGCTGCAGCCCATCAAGGACAACCAGGACCTGTGGGGCAAAGCCTCTAGACAGATATTCAAATAGAATCCATTTCCTCTACTCTAGCCAGTAAGTACTACCCTACAAGTCCTCAGAACCCCAAAGGCCACCTTTCATCTGACACCCAGACCCTGGGGAAAGGACTTCTTTTTCCCATGGCAAATGGCCTCCCTTGGCAGCCACTCACCCTGGCAGAAAGTGGGAGCCTAGCTAGAATGATGCAATCGTTGCTGGATTTTTCCAAAAGAAAAGCTGGCAGCAACTAGGGCCCTGGAAGTACTTAGAGCCTCAAACGCCACCTTGAACATATTCCTGAGACCCTGGGGAAAGGACTTCTTTTTCCCATGGAAAATGGCCTTCATTTGTGGCCACTTGGCCTGGCAGGCAGGGCAGTGCCAAGCCAGGAATCTACAAACTCTGCTGGATCCTTCCAGAACGAAAGCTGCCAGCAACTAGGACCCTGCAAGTCCTTAGAGCCCCAGATGCCACCTGTCATCTGACACCCAGAGCCTGGGCCAATGACTTCGTTTTCCCCATGGAAAATGGCCTCCATTTCTGGCCACTCGCCCTGACCAAGAGGGTGGTGCCCAGCAAGAAATTTGCAAGCTTTGCTGGATTGCTCCAAATCTAAAGCTGCCACTTGTTGTTGTTCTATTTCTCTAGAGTCCCATCATGCTGTTCTCAGATTGCTAAAGTCCATACCTCCTCGGTGTGTTCTTATGGCTGCAGATCTTCACAGCACAGACGCTTTCTTCTGCATGCTGTTCTTTCCCAGTTCAGGGCTCCTTCAAGGCTCTCCCTGAATGGCTACGCCGCCCCCTTTTATCCCAGTTCTCTTCAATGCTCACAGCTGCAGCCCATCAAGGACAACCAGGACCTGTGGGGCAAAGCCTCTAGACAGATATTCAAATAGAATCCATTTCCTCTACTCTAGCCAGTAAGTACTACCCTACAAGTCCTCAGAACCCCAAAGGCCACCTTTCATCTGACACCCAGACCCTGGGGAAAGGACTTCTTTTTCCCATGGCAAATGGCCTCCCTTGGCAGCCACTCACCCTGGCAGAAAGTGGGAGCCTAGCTAGAATGATGCAATCGTTGCTGGATTTTTCCAAAAGAAAAGCTGGCAGCAACTAGGGCCCTGGAAGTACTTAGAGCCTCAAACGCCACCTTGAACATATTCCTGAGACCCTGGGGAAAGGACTTCTTTTTCCCATGGAAAATGGCCTTCATTTGTGGCCACTTGGCCTGGCAGGCAGGGCAGTGCCAAGCCAGGAATCTACAAACTCTGCTGGATCCTTCCAGAACGAAAGCTGCCAGCAACTAGGACCCTGCAAGTCCTTAGAGCCCCAGATGCCACCTGTCATCTGACACCCAGAGCCTGGGCCAATGACTTCGTTTTCCCCATGGAAAATGGCCTCCATTTCTGGCCACTCGCCCTGACCAAGAGGGTGGTGCCCAGCAAGAAATTTGCAAGCTTTGCTGGATTGCTCCAAATCTAAAGCTGCCACTTGTTGTTGTTCTATTTCTCTAGAGTCCCATCATGCTGTTCTCAGATTGCTAAAGTCCATACCTCCTCGGTGTGTTCTTATGGCTGCAGATCTTCACAGCACAGACGCTTTCTTCTGCATGCTGTTCTTTCCCAGTTCAGGGCTCCTTCAAGGCTCTCCCTGAATGGCTACGCCGCCCCCTTTTATCCCAGTTCTCTTCAATGCTCACAGCTGCAGCCCATCAAGGACAACCAGGACCTGTGGGGCAAAGCCTCTAGACAGATATTCAAATAGAATCCATTTCCTCTACTCTAGCCAGTAAGTACTACCCTACAAGTCCTCAGAACCCCAAAGGCCACCTTTCATCTGACACCCAGACCCTGGGGAAAGGACTTCTTTTTCCCATGGCAAATGGCCTCCCTTGGCAGCCACTCACCCTGGCAGAAAGTGGGAGCCTAGCTAGAATGATGCAATCGTTGCTGGATTTTTCCAAAAGAAAAGCTGGCAGCAACTAGGGCCCTGGAAGTACTTAGAGCTTTAAACGCCACCTTGAACATATTACTGAGACCCTGGGGAAAGGACATCTTTTTCCCATGGAAAATGGCCTTCATTTGTGGCCACTTGGCCTGGCAGGCAGGGCAGTGCCAAGCCAGGAATCTACAAACTCTGCTGGATCCTTCCAGAACGAAAGCTGCCAGCAACTAGGACCCTGCAAGTCCTTAGAGCCCCAGACGCCACCTTTCATCTGACACCCAGAGCCTGGGCCAATGACTTCGTTTTCCCCATGGAAAATGGCCTCCATTTCTGGCCACTCGCCCTGACCAAGAGGGTGGTGCCCAGCAAGAAATTTGCAAGCTTTGCTGGATTGCTCCAAATCTAAAGCTGCCACTTGTTGTTGTTCTATTTCTCTAGAGTCCCATCATGCTGTTCTCAGATTGCTAAAGTCCATACCTCCTCGGTGTGTTCTTATGGCTGCAGATCTTCACAGCACAGACGCTTTCTTCTGCATGCTGTTCTTTCCCAGTTCAGGGCTCCTTCAAGGCTCTCCCTGAATGGCTACGCCGCCCCCTTTTATCCCAGTTCTCTTCAATGCTCACAGCTGCAGCCCATCAAGGACAACCAGGACCTGTGGGGCAAAGCCTCTAGACAGATATTCAAATAGAATCCATTTCCTCTACTCTAGCCAGTAAGTACTACCCTACAAGTCCTCAGAACCCCAAAGGCCACCTTTCATCTGACACCCAGACCCTGGGGAAAGGACTTCTTTTTCCCATGGCAAATGGCCTCCCTTGGCAGCCACTCACCCTGGCAGAAAGTGGGAGCCTAGCTAGAATGATGCAATCGTTGCTGGATTTTTCCAAAAGAAAAGCTGGCAGCAACTAGGGCCCTGGAAGTACTTAGAGCCTCAAACGCCACCTTGAACATATTCCTGAGACCCTGGGGAAAGGACTTCTTTTTCCCATGGAAAATGGCCTTCATTTGTGGCCACTTGGCCTGGCAGGCAGGGCAGTGCCAAGCCAGGAATCTACAAACTCTGCTGGATCCTTCCAGAACGAAAGCTGCCAGCAACTAGGACCCTGCAAGTCCTTAGAGCCCCAGATGCCACCTGTCATCTGACACCCAGAGCCTGGGCCAATGACTTCGTTTTCCCCATGGAAAATGGCCTCCATTTCTGGCCACTCGCCCTGACCAAGAGGGTGGTGCCCAGCAAGAAATTTGCAAGCTTTGCTGGATTGCTCCAAATCTAAAGCTGCCACTTGTTGTTGTTCTATTTCTCTAGAGTCCCATCATGCTGTTCTCAGATTGCTAAAGTCCATACCTCCTCGGTGTGTTCTTATGGCTGCAGATCTTCACAGCACAGACGCTTTCTTCTGCATGCTGTTCTTTCCCAGTTCAGGGCTCCTTCAAGGCTCTCCCTGAATGGCTACGCCGCCCCCTTTTATCCCAGTTCTCTTCAATGCTCACAGCTGCAGCCCATCAAGGACAACCAGGACCTGTGGGGCAAAGCCTCTAGACAGATATTCAAATAGAATCCATTTCCTCTACTCTAGCCAGTAAGTACTACCCTACAAGTCCTCAGAACCCCAAAGGCCACCTTTCATCTGACACCCAGACCCTGGGGAAAGGACTTCTTTTTCCCATGGCAAATGGCCTCCCTTGGCAGCCACTCACCCTGGCAGAAAGTGGGAGCCTAGCTAGAATGATGCAATCGTTGCTGGATTTTTCCAAAAGAAAAGCTGGCAGCAACTAGGGCCCTGGAAGTACTTAGAGCTTTAAACGCCACCTTGAACATATTACTGAGACCCTGGGGAAAGGACATCTTTTTCCCATGGAAAATGGCCTTCATTTGTGGCCACTTGGCCTGGCAGGCAGGGCAGTGCCAAGCCAGGAATCTACAAACTCTGCTGGATCCTTCCAGAACGAAAGCTGCCAGCAACTAGGACCCTGCAAGTCCTTAGAGCCCCAGACGCCACCTTTCATCTGACACCCAGAGCCTGGGCCAATGACTTCGTTTTCCCCATGGAAAATGGCCTCCATTTCTGGCCACTCGCCCTGACCAAGAGGGTGGTGCCCAGCAAGAAATTTGCAAGCTTTGCTGGATTGCTCCAAATCTAAAGCTGCCACTTGTTGTTGTTCTATTTCTCTAGAGTCCCATCATGCTGTTCTCAGATTGCTAAAGTCCATACCTCCTCGGTGTGTTCTTATGGCTGCAGATCTTCACAGCACAGACGCTTTCTTCTGCATGCTGTTCTTTCCCAGTTCAGGGCTCCTTCAAGGCTCTCCCTGAATGGCTACGCCGCCCCCTTTTATCCCAGTTCTCTTCAATGCTCACAGCTGCAGCCCATCAAGGACAACCAGGACCTGTGGGGCAAAGCCTCTAGACAGATATTCAAATAGAATCCATTTCCTCTACTCTAGCCAGTAAGTACTACCCTACAAGTCCTCAGAACCCCAAAGGCCACCTTTCATCTGACACCCAGACCCTGGGGAAAGGACTTCTTTTTCCCATGGCAAATGGCCTCCCTTGGCAGCCACTCACCCTGGCAGAAAGTGGGAGCCTAGCTAGAATGATGCAATCGTTGCTGGATTTTTCCAAAAGAAAAGCTGGCAGCAACTAGGGCCCTGGAAGTACTTAGAGCCTCAAACGCCACCTTGAACATATTCCTGAGACCCTGGGGAAAGGACTTCTTTTTCCCATGGAAAATGGCCTTCATTTGTGGCCACTTGGCCTGGCAGGCAGGGCAGTGCCAAGCCAGGAATCTACAAACTCTGCTGGATCCTTCCAGAACGAAAGCTGCCAGCAACTAGGACCCTGCAAGTCCTTAGAGCCCCAGATGCCACCTGTCATCTGACACCCAGAGCCTGGGCCAATGACTTCGTTTTCCCCATGGAAAATGGCCTCCATTTCTGGCCACTCGCCCTGACCAAGAGGGTGGTGCCCAGCAAGAAATTTGCAAGCTTTGCTGGATTGCTCCAAATCTAAAGCTGCCACTTGTTGTTGTTCTATTTCTCTAGAGTCCCATCATGCTGTTCTCAGATTGCTAAAGTCCATACCTCCTCGGTGTGTTCTTATGGCTGCAGATCTTCACAGCACAGACGCTTTCTTCTGCATGCTGTTCTTTCCCAGTTCAGGGCTCCTTCAAGGCTCTCCCTGAATGGCTACGCCGCCCCCTTTTATCCCAGTTCTCTTCAATGCTCACAGCTGCAGCCCATCAAGGACAACCAGGACCTGTGGGGCAAAGCCTCTAGACAGATATTCAAATAGAATCCATTTCCTCTACTCTAGCCAGTAAGTAGTACCCTACAAGTCCTCAGAACCCCAAAGGCCACCTTTCATCTGACACCCAGACCCTGGGGAAAGGACTTCTTTTTCCCATGGCAAATGGCCTCCCTTGGCAGCCACTCACCCTGGCAGAAAGTGGGAGCCTAGCTAGAATGATGCAATCGTTGCTGGATTTTTCCAAAAGAAAAGCTGGCAGCAACTAGGGCCCTGGAAGTACTTAGAGCCTCAAACGCCACCTTGAACATATTCCTGAGACCCTGGGGAAAGGACTTCTTTTTCCCATGGAAAATGGCCTTCATTTGTGGCCACTTGGCCTGGCAGGCAGGGCAGTGCCAAGCCAGGAATCTACAAACTCTGCTGGATCCTTCCAGAACGAAAGCTGCCAGCAACTAGGACCCTGCAAGTCCTTAGAGCCCCAGATGCCACCTGTCATCTGACACCCAGAGCCTGGGCCAATGACTTCGTTTTCCCCATGGAAAATGGCCTCCATTTCTGGCCACTCGCCCTGACCAAGAGGGTGGTGCCCAGCAAGAAATTTGCAAGCTTTGCTGGATTGCTCCAAATCTAAAGCTGCCACTTGTTGTTGTTCTATTTCTCTAGAGTCCCATCATGCTGTTCTCAGATTGCTAAAGTCCATACCTCCTCGGTGTGTTCTTATGGCTGCAGATCTTCACAGCACAGACGCTTTCTTCTGCATGCTGTTCTTTCCCAGTTCAGGGCTCCTTCAAGGCTCTCCCTGAATGGCTACGCCGCCCCCTTTTATCCCAGTTCTCTTCAATGCTCACAGCTGCAGCCCATCAAGGACAACCAGGACCTGTGGGGCAAAGCCTCTAGACAGATATTCAAATAGAATCCATTTCCTCTACTCTAGCCAGTAAGTAGTACCCTACAAGTCCTCAGAACCCCAAAGGCCACCTTTCATCTGACACCCAGACCCTGGGGAAAGGACTTCTTTTTCCCATGGCAAATGGCCTCCCTTGGCAGCCACTCACCCTGGCAGAAAGTGGGAGCCTAGCTAGAATGATGCAATCGTTGCTGGATTTTTCCAAAAGAAAAGCTGGCAGCAACTAGGGCCCTGGAAGTACTTAGAGCTTTAAACGCCACCTTGAACATATTACTGAGACCCTGGGGAAAGGACATCTTTTTCCCATGGAAAATGGCCTTCATTTGTGGCCACTTGGCCTGGCAGGCAGGGCAGTGCCAAGCCAGGAATCTACAAACTCTGCTGGATCCTTCCAGAACGAAAGCTGCCAGCAACTAGGACCCTGCAAGTCCTTAGAGCCCCAGACGCCACCTTTCATCTGACACCCAGAGCCTGGGCCAATGACTTCGTTTTCCCCATGGAAAATGGCCTCCATTTCTGGCCACTCGCCCTGACCAAGAGGGTGGTGCCCAGCAAGAAATTTGCAAGCTTTGCTGGATTGCTCCAAATCTAAAGCTGCCACTTGTTGTTGTTCTATTTCTCTAGAGTCCCATCATGCTGTTCTCAGATTGCTAAAGTCCATACCTCCTCGGTGTGTTCTTATGGCTGCAGATCTTCACAGCACAGACGCTTTCTTCTGCGTGCTGTTCTTTCCCAGTTCAGGGCTCCTTCAAGGCTCTCCCTGAATGGCTACGCCGCCCCCTTTTATCCCAGTTCTCTTCAATGCTCACAGCTGCAGCCCATCAAGGACAACCAGGACCTGTGGGGCAAAGCCTCTAGACAGATATTCAAATAGAATCCATTTCCTCTACTCTAGCCAGTAAGTAGTACCCTACAAGTCCTCAGAACCCCAAAGGCCACCTTTCATCTGACACCCAGACCCTGGGGAAAGGACTTCTTTTTCCCATGGCAAATGGCCTCCCTTGGCAGCCACTCACCCTGGCAGAAAGTGGGAGCCTAGCTAGAATGATGCAATCGTTGCTGGATTTTTCCAAAAGAAAAGCTGGCAGCAACTAGGGCCCTGGAAGTACTTAGAGCCTCAAACGCCACCTTGAACTTATTCCTGAGACCCTGGGGAAAGGACTTCTTTTTCCCATGGAAAATGGCCTTCATTTGTGGCCACTTGGCCTGGCAGGCAGGGCAGTGCCAAGCCAGGAATCTACAAACTCTGCTGGATCCTTCCAGAACGAAAGCTGCCAGCAACTAGGACCCTGCAAGTCCTTAGAGCCCCAGATGCCACCTGTCATCTGACACCCAGAGCCTGGGCCAATGACTTCGTTTTCCCCATGGAAAATGGCCTCCATTTCTGGCCACTCGCCCTGACCAAGAGGGTGGTGCCCAGCAAGAAATTTGCAAGCTTTGCTGGATTGCTCCAAATCTAAGGCTGCCACTTGTTGTTGTTCTATTTCTCTAGAGTCCCATCATGCTGTTCTCAGATTGCTAAAGTCCATACCTCCTCGGTGTGTTCTTATGGCTGCAGATCTTCACAGCACAGACGCTTTCTTCTGCATGCTGTTCTTTCCCAGTTCAGGGCTCCTTCAAGGCTCTCCCTGAATGGCTACGCCGCCCCCTTTTATCCCAGTTCTCTTCAATGCTCACAGCTGCAGCCCATCAAGGACAACCAGGACCTGTGGGGCAAAGCCTCTAGACAGATATTCAAATAGAATCCATTTCCTCTACTCTAGCCAGTAAGTACTACCCTACAAGTCCTCAGAACCCCAAAGGCCACCTTTCATCTGACACCCAGACCCTGGGGAAAGGACTTCTTTTTCCCATGGCAAATGGCCTCCCTTGGCAGCCACTCACCCTGGCAGAAAGTGGGAGCCTAGCTAGAATGATGCAATCGTTGCTGGATTTTTCCAAAAGAAAAGCTGGCAGCAACTAGGGCCCTGGAAGTACTTAGAGCCTCAAACGCCACCTTGAACATATTCCTGAGACCCTGGGGAAAGGACTTCTTTTTCCCATGGAAAATGGCCTTCATTTGTGGCCACTTGGCCTGGCAGGCAGGGCAGTGCCAAGCCAGGAATCTACAAACTCTGCTGGATCCTTCCAGAACGAAAGCTGCCAGCAACTAGGACCCTGCAAGTCCTTAGAGCCCCAGATGCCACCTGTCATCTGACACCCAGAGCCTGGGCCAATGACTTCGTTTTCCCCATGGAAAATGGCCTCCATTTCTGGCCACTCGCCCTGACCAAGAGGGTGGTGCCCAGCAAGAAATTTGCAAGCTTTGCTGGATTGCTCCAAATCTAAAGCTGCCACTTGTTGTTGTTCTATTTCTCTAGAGTCCCATCATGCTGTTCTCAGATTGCTAAAGTCCATACCTCCTCGGTGTGTTCTTATGGCTGCAGATCTTCACAGCACAGACGCTTTCTTCTGCATGCTGTTCTTTCCCAGTTCAGGGCTCCTTCAAGGCTCTCCCTGAATGGCTACGCCGCCCCCTTTTATCCCAGTTCTCTTCAATGCTCACAGCTGCAGCCCATCAAGGACAACCAGGACCTGTGGGGCAAAGCCTCTAGACAGATATTCAAATAGAATCCATTTCCTCTACTCTAGCCAGTAAGTACTACCCTACAAGTCCTCAGAACCCCAAAGGCCACCTTTCATCTGACACCCAGACCCTGGGGAAAGGACTTCTTTTTCCCATGGCAAATGGCCTCCCTTGGCAGCCACTCACCCTGGCAGAAAGTGGGAGCCTAGCTAGAATGATGCAATCGTTGCTGGATTTTTCCAAAAGAAAAGCTGGCAGCAACTAGGGCCCTGGAAGTACTTAGAGCCTCAAACGCCACCTTGAACATATTCCTGAGACCCTGGGGAAAGGACTTCTTTTTCCCATGGAAAATGGCCTTCATTTGTGGCCACTTGGCCTGGCAGGCAGGGCAGTGCCAAGCCAGGAATCTACAAACTCTGCTGGATCCTTCCAGAACGAAAGCTGCCAGCAACTAGGACCCTGCAAGTCCTTAGAGCCCCAGATGCCACCTGTCATCTGACACCCAGAGCCTGGGCCAATGACTTCGTTTTCCCCATGGAAAATGGCCTCCATTTCTGGCCACTCGCCCTGACCAAGAGGGTGGTGCCCAGCAAGAAATTTGCAAGCTTTGCTGGATTGCTCCAAATCTAAAGCTGCCACTTGTTGTTGTTCTATTTCTCTAGAGTCCCATCATGCTGTTCTCAGATTGCTAAAGTCCATACCTCCTCGGTGTGTTCTTATGGCTGCAGATCTTCACAGCACAGACGCTTTCTTCTGCATGCTGTTCTTTCCCAGTTCAGGGCTCCTTCAAGGCTCTCCCTGAATGGCTACGCCGCCCCCTTTTATCCCAGTTCTCTTCAATGCTCACAGCTGCAGCCCATCAAGGACAACCAGGACCTGTGGGGCAAAGCCTCTAGACAGATATTCAAATAGAATCCATTTCCTCTACTCTAGCCAGTAAGTACTACCCTACAAGTCCTCAGAACCCCAAAGGCCACCTTTCATCTGACACCCAGACCCTGGGGAAAGGACTTCTTTTTCCCATGGCAAATGGCCTCCCTTGGCAGCCACTCACCCTGGCAGAAAGTGGGAGCCTAGCTAGAATGATGCAATCGTTGCTGGATTTTTCCAAAAGAAAAGCTGGCAGCAACTAGGGCCCTGGAAGTACTTAGAGCCTCAAACGCCACCTTGAACATATTCCTGAGACCCTGGGGAAAGGACTTCTTTTTCCCATGGAAAATGGCCTTCATTTGTGGCCACTTGGCCTGGCAGGCAGGGCAGTGCCAAGCCAGGAATCTACAAACTCTGCTGGATCCTTCCAGAACGAAAGCTGCCAGCAACTAGGACCCTGCAAGTCCTTAGAGCCCCAGATGCCACCTGTCATCTGACACCCAGAGCCTGGGCCAATGACTTCGTTTTCCCCATGGAAAATGGCCTCCATTTCTGGCCACTCGCCCTGACCAAGAGGGTGGTGCCCAGCAAGAAATTTGCAAGCTTTGCTGGATTGCTCCAAATCTAAAGCTGCCACTTGTTGTTGTTCTATTTCTCTAGAGTCCCATCATGCTGTTCTCAGATTGCTAAAGTCCATACCTCCTCGGTGTGTTCTTATGGCTGCAGATCTTCACAGCACAGACGCTTTCTTCTGCATGCTGTTCTTTCCCAGTTCAGGGCTCCTTCAAGGCTCTCCCTGAATGGCTACGCCGCCCCCTTTTATCCCAGTTCTCTTCAATGCTCACAGCTGCAGCCCATCAAGGACAACCAGGACCTGTGGGGCAAAGCCTCTAGACAGATATTCAAATAGAATCCATTTCCTCTACTCTAGCCAGTAAGTACTACCCTACAAGTCCTCAGAACCCCAAAGGCCACCTTTCATCTGACACCCAGACCCTGGGGAAAGGACTTCTTTTTCCCATGGCAAATGGCCTCCCTTGGCAGCCACTCACCCTGGCAGAAAGTGGGAGCCTAGCTAGAATGATGCAATCGTTGCTGGATTTTTCCAAAAGAAAAGCTGGCAGCAACTAGGGCCCTGGAAGTACTTAGAGCTTTAAACGCCACCTTGAACATATTACTGAGACCCTGGGGAAAGGACATCTTTTTCCCATGGAAAATGGCCTTCATTTGTGGCCACTTGGCCTGGCAGGCAGGGCAGTGCCAAGCCAGGAATCTACAAACTCTGCTGGATCCTTCCAGAACGAAAGCTGCCAGCAACTAGGACCCTGCAAGTCCTTAGAGCCCCAGACGCCACCTTTCATCTGACACCCAGAGCCTGGGCCAATGACTTCGTTTTCCCCATGGAAAATGGCCTCCATTTCTGGCCACTCGCCCTGACCAAGAGGGTGGTGCCCAGCAAGAAATTTGCAAGCTTTGCTGGATTGCTCCAAATCTAAAGCTGCCACTTGTTGTTGTTCTATTTCTCTAGAGTCCCATCATGCTGTTCTCAGATTGCTAAAGTCCATACCTCCTCGGTGTGTTCTTATGGCTGCAGATCTTCACAGCACAGACGCTTTCTTCTGCATGCTGTTCTTTCCCAGTTCAGGGCTCCTTCAAGGCTCTCCCTGAATGGCTACGCCGCCCCCTTTTATCCCAGTTCTCTTCAATGCTCACAGCTGCAGCCCATCAAGGACAACCAGGACCTGTGGGGCAAAGCCTCTAGACAGATATTCAAATAGAATCCATTTCCTCTACTCTAGCCAGTAAGTACTACCCTACAAGTCCTCAGAACCCCAAAGGCCACCTTTCATCTGACACCCAGACCCTGGGGAAAGGACTTCTTTTTCCCATGGCAAATGGCCTCCCTTGGCAGCCACTCACCCTGGCAGAAAGTGGGAGCCTAGCTAGAATGATGCAATCGTTGCTGGATTTTTCCAAAAGAAAAGCTGGCAGCAACTAGGGCCCTGGAAGTACTTAGAGCCTCAAACGCCACCTTGAACATATTCCTGAGACCCTGGGGAAAGGACTTCTTTTTCCCATGGAAAATGGCCTTCATTTGTGGCCACTTGGCCTGGCAGGCAGGGCAGTGCCAAGCCAGGAATCTACAAACTCTGCTGGATCCTTCCAGAACGAAAGCTGCCAGCAACTAGGACCCTGCAAGTCCTTAGAGCCCCAGATGCCACCTGTCATCTGACACCCAGAGCCTGGGCCAATGACTTCGTTTTCCCCATGGAAAATGGCCTCCATTTCTGGCCACTCGCCCTGACCAAGAGGGTGGTGCCCAGCAAGAAATTTGCAAGCTTTGCTGGATTGCTCCAAATCTAAAGCTGCCACTTGTTGTTGTTCTATTTCTCTAGAGTCCCATCATGCTGTTCTCAGATTGCTAAAGTCCATACCTCCTCGGTGTGTTCTTATGGCTGCAGATCTTCACAGCACAGACGCTTTCTTCTGCATGCTGTTCTTTCCCAGTTCAGGGCTCCTTCAAGGCTCTCCCTGAATGGCTACGCCGCCCCCTTTTATCCCAGTTCTCTTCAATGCTCACAGCTGCAGCCCATCAAGGACAACCAGGACCTGTGGGGCAAAGCCTCTAGACAGATATTCAAATAGAATCCATTTCCTCTACTCTAGCCAGTAAGTAGTACCCTACAAGTCCTCAGAACCCCAAAGGCCACCTTTCATCTGACACCCAGACCCTGGGGAAAGGACTTCTTTTTCCCATGGCAAATGGCCTCCCTTGGCAGCCACTCACCCTGGCAGAAAGTGGGAGCCTAGCTAGAATGATGCAATCGTTGCTGGATTTTTCCAAAAGAAAAGCTGGCAGCAACTAGGGCCCTGGAAGTACTTAGAGCCTCAAACGCCACCTTGAACATATTCCTGAGACCCTGGGGAAAGGACTTCTTTTTCCCATGGAAAATGGCCTTCATTTGTGGCCACTTGGCCTGGCAGGCAGGGCAGTGCCAAGCCAGGAATCTACAAACTCTGCTGGATCCTTCCAAAACTAAAGCTGCCAGCAACTAGGACCCTGCAAGTCCTTAGAGCCCCAGATGCCACCTGTCATCTGACACCCAGAGCCTGGGCCAATGACTTCGTTTTCCCCATGGAAAATGGCCTCCATTTCTGGCCACTCGCCCTGACCAAGAGGGTGGTGCCCAGCAAGAAATTTGCAAGCTTTGCTGGATTGCTCCAAATCTAAAGCTGCCACTTGTTGTTGTTCTATTTCTCTAGAGTCCCATCATGCTGTTCTCAGATTGCTAAAGTCCATACCTCCTCGGTGTGTTCTTATGGCTGCAGATCTTCACAGCACAGACGCTTTCTTCTGCATGCTGTTCTTTCCCAGTTCAGGGCTCCTTCAAGGCTCTCCCTGAATGGCTACGCCGCCCCCTTTTATCCCAGTTCTCTTCAATGCTCACAGCTGCAGCCCATCAAGGACAACCAGGACCTGTGGGGCAAAGCCTCTAGACAGATATTCAAATAGAATCCATTTCCTCTACTCTAGCCAGTAAGTAGTACCCTACAAGTCCTCAGAACCCCAAAGGCCACCTTTCATCTGACACCCAGACCCTGGGGAAAGGACTTCTTTTTCCCATGGCAAATGGCCTCCCTTGGCAGCCACTCACCCTGGCAGAAAGTGGGAGCCTAGCTAGAATGATGCAATCGTTGCTGGATTTTTCCAAAAGAAAAGCTGGCAGCAACTAGGGCCCTGGAAGTACTTAGAGCCTCAAACGCCACCTTGAACATATTCCTGAGACCCTGGGGAAAGGACATCTTTTTCCCATGGAAAATGGCCTTCATTTGTGGCCACTTGGCCTGGCAGGCAGGGCAGTGCCAAGCCAGGAATCTACAAACTCTGCTGGATCCTTCCAGAACGAAAGCTGCCAGCAACTAGGACCCTGCAAGTCCTTAGAGCCCCAGACGCCACCTTTCATCTGACACCCAGAGCCTGGGCCAATGACTTCGTTTTCCCCATGGAAAATGGCCTCCATTTCTGGCCACTCGCCCTGACCAAGAGGGTGGTGCCCAGCAAGAAATTTGCAAGCTTTGCTGGATTGCTCCAAATCTAAAGCTGCCACTTGTTGTTGTTCTATTTCTCTAGAGTCCCATCATGCTGTTCTCAGATTGCTAAAGTCCATACCTCCTCGGTGTGTTCTTATGGCTGCAGATCTTCACAGCACAGACGCTTTCTTCTGCATGCTGTTCTTTCCCAGTTCAGGGCTCCTTCAAGGCTCTCCCTGAATGGCTACGCCACCCCCTTTTATCCCAGTTCTCTTCAATGCTCACAGCTGCAGCCCATCAAGGACAACCAGGACCTGTGGGGCAAAGCCTCTAGACAGATATTCAAATAGAATCCATTTCCTCTACTCTAGCCAGTAAGTAGTACCCTACAAGTCCTCAGAACCCCAAAGGCCACCTTTCATCTGACACCCAGACCCTGGGGAAAGGACTTCTTTTTCCCATGGCAAATGGCCTCCCTTGGCAGCCACTCACCCTGGCAGAAAGTGGGAGCCTAGCTAGAATGATGCAATCGTTGCTGGATTTTTCCAAAAGAAAAGCTGGCAGCAACTAGGGCCCTGGAAGTACTTAGAGCCTCAAACGCCACCTTGAACATATTCCTGAGACCCTGGGGAAAGGACTTCTTTTTCCCATGGAAAATGGCCTTCATTTGTGGCCACTTGGCCTGGCAGGCAGGGCAGTGCCAAGCCAGGAATCTACAAACTCTGCTGGATCCTTCCAAAACTAAAGCTGCCAGCAACTAGGACCCTGCAAGTCCTTAGAGCCCCAGATGCCACCTGTCATCTGACACCCAGAGCCTGGGCCAATGACTTCGTTTTCCCCATGGAAAATGGCCTCCATTTCTGGCCACTCGCCCTGACCAAGAGGGTGGTGCCCAGCAAGAAATTTGCAAGCTTTGCTGGATTGCTCCAAATCTAAAGCTGCCACTTGTTGTTGTTCTATTTCTCTAGAGTCCCATCATGCTGTTCTCAGATTGCTAAAGTCCATACCTCCTCGGTGTGTTCTTATGGCTGCAGATCTTCACAGCACAGACGCTTTCTTCTGCATGCTGTTCTTTCCCAGTTCAGGGCTCCTTCAAGGCTCTCCCTGAATGGCTACGCCGCCCCCTTTTATCCCAGTTCTCTTCAATGCTCACAGCTGCAGCCCATCAAGGACAACCAGGACCTGTGGGGCAAAGCCTCTAGACAGATATTCAAATAGAATCCATTTCCTCTACTCTAGCCAGTAAGTACTACCCTACAAGTCCTCAGAACCCCAAAGGCCACCTTTCATCTGACACCCAGACCCTGGGGAAAGGACTTCTTTTTCCCATGGCAAATGGCCTCCCTTGGCAGCCACTCACCCTGGCAGAAAGTGGGAGCCTAGCTAGAATGATGCAATCGTTGCTGGATTTTTCCAAAAGAAAAGCTGGCAGCAACTAGGGCCCTGGAAGTACTTAGAGCCTCAAACGCCACCTTGAACATATTCCTGAGACCCTGGGGAAAGGACTTCTTTTTCCCATGGAAAATGGCCTTCATTTGTGGCCACTTGGCCTGGCAGGCAGGGCAGTGCCAAGCCAGGAATCTACAAACTCTGCTGGATCCTTCCAAAACTAAAGCTGCCAGCAACTAGGACCCTGCAAGTCCTTAGAGCCCCAGATGCCACCTGTCATCTGACACCCAGAGCCTGGGCCAATGACTTCGTTTTCCCCATGGAAAATGGCCTCCATTTCTGGCCACTCGCCCTGACCAAGAGGGTGGTGCCCAGCAAGAAATTTGCAAGCTTTGCTGGATTGCTCCAAATCTAAAGCTGCCACTTGTTGTTGTTCTATTTCTCTAGAGTCCCATCATGCTGTTCTCAGATTGCTAAAGTCCATACCTCCTCGGTGTGTTCTTATGGCTGCAGATCTTCACAGCACAGACGCTTTCTTCTGCATGCTGTTCTTTCCCAGTTCAGGGCTCCTTCAAGGCTCTCCCTGAATGGCTACGCCGCCCCCTTTTATCCCAGTTCTCTTCAATGCTCACAGCTGCAGCCCATCAAGGACAACCAGGACCTGTGGGGCAAAGCCTCTAGACAGATATTCAAATAGAATCCATTTCCTCTACTCTAGCCAGTAAGTACTACCCTACAAGTCCTCAGAACCCCAAAGGCCACCTTTCATCTGACACCCAGACCCTGGGGAAAGGACTTCTTTTTCCCATGGCAAATGGCCTCCCTTGGCAGCCACTCACCCTGGCAGAAAGTGGGAGCCTAGCTAGAATGATGCAATCGTTGCTGGATTTTTCCAAAAGAAAAGCTGGCAGCAACTAGGGCCCTGGAAGTACTTAGAGCTTTAAACGCCACCTTGAACATATTACTGAGACCCTGGGGAAAGGACATCTTTTTCCCATGGAAAATGGCCTTCATTTGTGGCCACTTGGCCTGGCAGGCAGGGCAGTGCCAAGCCAGGAATCTACAAACTCTGCTGGATCCTTCCAGAACGAAAGCTGCCAGCAACTAGGACCCTGCAAGTCCTTAGAGCCCCAGATGCCACCTTTCATCTGACACCCAGAGCCTGGGCCAATGACTTCGTTTTCCCCATGGAAAATGGCCTCCATTTCTGGCCACTCGCCCTGACCAAGAGGGTGGTGCCCAGCAAGAAATTTGCAAGCTTTGCTGGATTGCTCCAAATCTAAAGCTGCCACTTGTTGTTGTTCTATTTCTCTAGAGTCCCATCATGCTGTTCTCAGATTGCTAAAGTCCATACCTCCTCGGTGTGTTCTTATGGCTGCAGATCTTCACAGCACAGACGCTTTCTTCTGCATGCTGTTCTTTCCCAGTTCAGGGCTCCTTCAAGGCTCTCCCTGAATGGCTACGCCGCCCCCTTTTATCCCAGTTCTCTTCAATGCTCACAGCTGCAGCCCATCAAGGACAACCAGGACCTGTGGGGCAAAGCCTCTAGACAGATATTCAAATAGAATCCATTTCCTCTACTCTAGCCAGTAAGTAGTACCCTACAAGTCCTCAGAACCCCAAAGGCCACCTTTCATCTGACACCCAGACCCTGGGGAAAGGACTTCTTTTTCCCATGGCAAATGGCCTCCCTTGGCAGCCACTCACCCTGGCAGAAAGTGGGAGCCTAGCTAGAATGATGCAATCGTTGCTGGATTTTTCCAAAAGAAAAGCTGGCAGCAACTAGGGCCCTGGAAGTACTTAGAGCCTCAAACGCCACCTTGAACATATTCCTGAGACCCTGGGGAAAGGACTTCTTTTTCCCATGGAAAATGGCCTTCATTTGTGGCCACTTGGCCTGGCAGGCAGGGCAGTGCCAAGCCAGGAATCTACAAACTCTGCTGGATCCTTCCAAAACTAAAGCTGCCAGCAACTAGGACCCTGCAAGTCCTTAGAGCCCCAGATGCCACCTGTCATCTGACACCCAGAGCCTGGGCCAATGACTTCGTTTTCCCCATGGAAAATGGCCTCCATTTCTGGCCACTCGCCCTGACCAAGAGGGTGGTGCCCAGCAAGAAATTTGCAAGCTTTGCTGGATTGCTCCAAATCTAAAGCTGCCACTTGTTGTTGTTCTATTTCTCTAGAGTCCCATCATGCTGTTCTCAGATTGCTAAAGTCCATACCTCCTCGGTGTGTTCTTATGGCTGCAGATCTTCACAGCACAGACGCTTTCTTCTGCATGCTGTTCTTTCCCAGTTCAGGGCTCCTTCAAGGCTCTCCCTGAATGGCTACGCCGCCCCCTTTTATCCCAGTTCTCTTCAATGCTCACAGCTGCAGCCCATCAAGGACAACCAGGACCTGTGGGGCAAAGCCTCTAGACAGATATTCAAATAGAATCCATTTCCTCTACTCTAGCCAGTAAGTAGTACCCTACAAGTCCTCAGAACCCCAAAGGCCACCTTTCATCTGACACCCAGACCCTGGGGAAAGGACTTCTTTTTCCCATGGCAAATGGCCTCCCTTGGCAGCCACTCACCCTGGCAGAAAGTGGGAGCCTAGCTAGAATGATGCAATCGTTGCTGGATTTTTCCAAAAGAAAAGCTGGCAGCAACTAGGGCCCTGGAAGTACTTAGAGCCTCAAACGCCACCTTGAACATATTCCTGAGACCCTGGGGAAAGGACATCTTTTTCCCATGGAAAATGGCCTTCATTTGTGGCCACTTGGCCTGGCAGGCAGGGCAGTGCCAAGCCAGGAATCTACAAACTCTGCTGGATCCTTCCAGAACGAAAGCTGCCAGCAACTAGGACCCTGCAAGTCCTTAGAGCCCCAGATGCCACCTGTCATCTGACACCCAGAGCCTGGGCCAATGACTTCGTTTTCCCCATGGAAAATGGCCTCCATTTCTGGCCTCTCGCCCTGACCAAGAGGGTGGTGCCCAGCAAGAAATTTGCAAGCTTTGCTGGATTGCTCCAAATCTAAAGCTGCCAGTTGTTGTTGTTCTATTTCTCTAGAGTCCCATCATGCTGTTCTCAGATTGCTAAAGTCCATACCTCCTCGGTGTGTTCTTATGGCTGCAGATCTTCACAGCACAGACGCTTTCTTCTGCATGCTGTTCTTTCCCAGTTCAGGGCTCCTTCAAGGCTCTCCCTGAATGGCTACGCCGCCCCCTTTTATCCCAGTTCTCTTCAATGCTCACAGCTGCAGCCCATCAAGGACAACCAGGACCTGTGGGGCAAAGCCTCTAGACAGATATTCAAATAGAATCCATTTCCTCTACTCTAGCCAGTAAGTACTACCCTACAAGTCCTCAGAACCCCAAAGGCCACCTTTCATCTGACACCCAGACCTTGGGGAAAGGACTTCTTTTTCCCATGGCAAATGGCCTCCCTTGGCAGCCACTCACCCTGGCAGAAAGTGGGAGCCTAGCTAGAATGATGCAATCGTTGCTGGATTTTTCCAAAAGAAAAGCTGGCAGCAACTAGGGCCCTGGAAGTACTTAGAGCTTTAAACGCCACCTTGAACATATTACTGAGACCCTGGGGAAAGGACATCTTTTTCCCATGGAAAATGGCCTTCATTTGTGGCCACTTGGCCTGGCAGGCAGGGCAGTGCCAAGCCAGGAATCTACAAACTCTGCTGGATCCTTCCAGAACGAAAGCTGCCAGCAACTAGGACCCTGCAAGTCCTTAGAGCCCCAGACGCCACCTTTCATCTGACACCCAGAGCCTGGGCCAATGACTTCGTTTTCCCCATGGAAAATGGCCTCCATTTCTGGCCACTCGCCCTGACCAAGAGGGTGGTGCCCAGCAAGAAATTTGCAAGCTTTGCTGGATTGCTCCAAATCTAAAGCTGCCACTTGTTGTTGTTCTATTTCTCTAGAGTCCCATCATGCTGTTCTCAGATTGCTAAAGTCCATACCTCCTCGGTGTGTTCTTATGGCTGCAGATCTTCACAGCACAGACGCTTTCTTCTGCATGCTGTTCTTTCCCAGTTCAGGGCTCCTTCAAGGCTCTCCCTGAATGGCTACGCCGCCCCCTTTTATCCCAGTTCTCTTCAATGCTCACAGCTGCAGCCCATCAAGGACAACCAGGACCTGTGGGGCAAAGCCTCTAGACAGATATTCAAATAGAATCCATTTCCTCTACTCTAGCCAGTAAGTAGTACCCTACAAGTCCTCAGAACCCCAAAGGCCACCTTTCATCTGACACCCAGACCCTGGGGAAAGGACTTCTTTTTCCCATGGCAAATGGCCTCCCTTGGCAGCCACTCACCCTGGCAGAAAGTGGGAGCCTAGCTAGAATGATGCAATCGTTGCTGGATTTTTCCAAAAGAAAAGCTGGCAGCAACTAGGGCCCTGGAAGTACTTAGAGCCTCAAACGCCACCTTGAACATATTCCTGAGACCCTGGGGAAAGGACTTCTTTTTCCCATGGAAAATGGCCTTCATTTGTGGCCACTTGGCCTGGCAGGCAGGGCAGTGCCAAGCCAGGAATCTACAAACTCTGCTGGATCCTTCCAAAACTAAAGCTGCCAGCAACTAGGACCCTGCAAGTCCTTAGAGCCCCAGATGCCACCTGTCATCTGACACCCAGAGCCTGGGCCAATGACTTCGTTTTCCCCATGGAAAATGGCCTCCATTTCTGGCCTCTCGCCCTGACCAAGAGGGTGGTGCCCAGCAAGAAATTTGCAAGCTTTGCTGGATTGCTCCAAATCTAAAGCTGCCACTTGTTGTTGTTCTATTTCTCTAGAGTCCCATCATGCTGTTCTCAGATTGCTAAAGTCCATACCTCCTCGGTGTGTTCTTATGGCTGCAGATCTTCACAGCACAGACGCTTTCTTCTGCGTGCTGTTCTTTCCCAGTTCAGGGCTCCTTCAAGGCTCTCCCTGAATGGCTACGCCGCCCCCTTTTATCCCAGTTCTCTTCAATGCTCACAGCTGCAGCCCATCAAGGACAACCAGGACCTGTGGGGCAAAGCCTCTAGACAGATATTCAAATAGAATCCATTTCCTCTACTCTAGCCAGTAAGTAGTACCCTACAAGTCCTCAGAACCCCAAAGGCCACCTTTCATCTGACACCCAGACCCTGGGGAAAGGACTTCTTTTTCCCATGGCAAATGGCCTCCCTTGGCAGCCACTCACCCTGGCAGAAAGTGGGAGCCTAGCTAGAATGATGCAATCGTTGCTGGATTTTTCCAAAAGAAAAGCTGGCAGCAACTAGGGCCCTGGAAGTACTTAGAGCCTCAAACGCCACCTTGAACTTATTCCTGAGACCCTGGGGAAAGGACTTCTTTTTCCCATGGAAAATGGCCTTCATTTGTGGCCACTTGGCCTGGCAGGCAGGGCAGTGCCAAGCCAGGAATCTACAAACTCTGCTGGATCCTTCCAGAACGAAAGCTGCCAGCAACTAGGACCCTGCAAGTCCTTAGAGCCCCAGATGCCACCTGTCATCTGACACCCAGAGCCTGGGCCAATGACTTCGTTTTCCCCATGGAAAATGGCCTCCATTTCTGGCCACTCGCCCTGACCAAGAGGGTGGTGCCCAGCAAGAAATTTGCAAGCTTTGCTGGATTGCTCCAAATCTAAAGCTGCCACTTGTTGTTGTTCTATTTCTCTAGAGTCCCATCATGCTGTTCTCAGATTGCTAAAGTCCATACCTCCTCGGTGTGTTCTTATGGCTGCAGATCTTCACAGCACAGACGCTTTCTTCTGCATGCTGTTCTTTCCCAGTTCAGGGCTCCTTCAAGGCTCTCCCTGAATGGCTACGCCGCCCCCTTTTATCCCAGTTCTCTTCAATGCTCACAGCTGCAGCCCATCAAGGACAACCAGGACCTGTGGGGCAAAGCCTCTAGACAGATATTCAAATAGAATCCGTTTCCTCTACTCTAGCCAGTAAGTACTACCCTACAAGTCCTCAGAACCCCAAAGGCCACCTTTCATCTGACACCCAGACCCTGGGGAAAGGACTTCTTTTTCCCATGGCAAATGGCCTCCCTTGGCAGCCACTCACCCTGGCAGAAAGTGGGAGCCTAGCTAGAATGATGCAATCGTTGCTGGATTTTTCCAAAAGAAAAGCTGGCAGCAACTAGGGCCCTGGAAGTACTTAGAGCCTCAAACGCCACCTTGAACATATTCCTGAGACCCTGGGGAAAGGACTTTTTCCCATGGAAAATGGCCTTCATTTGTGGCCACTTGGCCTGGCAGGCAGGGCAGTGCCAAGCCAGGAATCTACAAACTCTGCTGGATCCTTCCAGAACGAAAGCTGCCAGCAACTAGGACCCTGCAAGTCCTTAGAGCCCCAGATGCCACCTGTCATCTGACACCCAGAGCCTGGGCCAATGACTTCGTTTTCCCCATGGAAAATGGCCTCCATTTCTGGCCACTCGCCCTGACCAAGAGGGTGGTGCCCAGCAAGAAATTTGCAAGCTTTGCTGGATTGCTCCAAATCTAAAGCTGCCACTTGTTGTTGTTCTATTTCTCTAGAGTCCCATCATGCTGTTCTCAGATTGCTAAAGTCCATACCTCCTCGGTGTGTTCTTATGGCTGCAGATCTTCACAGCACAGACGCTTTCTTCTGCATGCTGTTCTTTCCCAGTTCAGGGCTCCTTCAAGGCCCTCCCTGAATGGCTACGCCGCCCCCTTTTATCCCAGTTCTCTTCAATGCTCACAGCTGCAGCCCATCAAGGACAACCAGGACCTGTGGGGCAAAGCCTCTAGACAGATATTCAAATAGAATCCATTTCCTCTACTCTAGCCAGTAAGTACTACCCTACAAGTCCTCAGAACCCCAAAGGCCACCTTTCATCTGACACCCAGACCCTGGGGAAAGGACTTCTTTTTCCCATGGCAAATGGCCTCCCTTGGCAGCCACTCACCCTGGCAGAAAGTGGGAGCCTAGCTAGAATGATGCAATCGTTGCTGGATTTTTCCAAAAGAAAAGCTGGCAGCAACTAGGGCCTTGGAAGTATTTAGAGCCTCAAACGCCACCTTGAACATATTACTGAGACCCTGGGGAAAGGACATCTTTTTCCCATGGAAAATGGCCTTCATTTGTGGCCACTTGGCCTGGCAGGCAGGGCAGTGCCAAGCCAGGAATCTACAAACTCTGCTGGATCCTTCCAGAACGAAAGCTGCCAGCAACTAGGACCCTGCAAGTCCTTAGAGCCCCAGATGCCACCTGTCATCTGACACCCAGAGCCTGGGCCAATGACTTCGTTTTCCCCATGGAAAATGGCCTCCATTTCTGGCCACTCGCCCTGACCAAGAGGGTGGTGCCCAGCAAGAAATTTGCAAGCTTTGCTGGATTGCTCCAAATCTAAAGCTGCCACTTGTTGTTGTTCTATTTCTCTAGAGTCCCATCATGCTGTTCTCAGATTGCTAAAGTCCATACCTCCTCGGTGTGTTCTTATGGCTGCAGATCTTCACAGCACAGACGCTTTCTTCTGCATGCTGTTCTTTCCCAGTTCAGGGCTCCTTCAAGGCTCTCCCTGAATGGCTACGCCGCCCCCTTTTATCCCAGTTCTCTTCAATGCTCACAGCTGCAGCCCATCAAGGAAAACCAGGACCTGTGGGGCAAAGCCTCTAGACAGATATTCAAATAGAATCCATTTCCTCTACTCTAGCCAGTAAGTACTACCCTACAAGTCCTCAGAACCCCAAAGGCCACCTTTCATCTGACACCCAGACCCTGGGGAGAGGACTTCTTTTTCCCATGGCAAATGGCCTCCCTTGGCAGCCACTCACCCTGGCAGAAAGTGGGAGCCTAGCTAGAATGATGCAATCGTTGCTGGATTTTTCCAAAAGAAAAGCTGGCAGCAACTAGGGCCCTGGAAGTACTTAGAGCCTCAAACGCCACCTTGAACATATTCCTGAGACCCTGGGGAAAGGACTTCTTTTTCCCATGGAAAATGGCCTTCATTTGTGGCCACTTGGCCTGGCAGGCAGGGCAGTGCCAAGCCAGGAATCTACAAACTCTGCTGGATCCTTCCAAAACTAAAGCTGCCAGCAACTAGGACCCTGCAAGTCCTTAGAGCCCCAGATGCCACCTGTCATCTGACACCCAGAGCCTGGGCCAATGACTTCGTTTTCCCCATGGAAAATGGCCTCCATTTCTGGCCTCTCGCCCTGACCAAGAGGGTGGTGCCCAGCAAGAAATTTGCAAGCTTTGCTGGATTGCTCCAAATCTAAAGCTGCCACTTGTTGTTGTTCTATTTCTCTAGAGTCCCATCATGCTGTTCTCAGATTGCTAAAGTCCATACCTCCTCGGTGTGTTCTTATGGCTGCAGATCTTCACAGCACAGACGCTTTCTTCTGCATGCTGTTCTTTCCCAGTTCAGGGCTCCTTCAAGGCTCTCCCTGAATGGCTACGCCGCCCCCTTTTATCCCAGTTCTCTTCAATGCTCACAGCTGCAGCCCATCAAGGACAACCAGGACCTGTGGGGCAAAGCCTCTAGACAGATATTCAAATAGAATCCATTTCCTCTACTCTAGCCAGTAAGTAGTACCCTACAAGTCCTCAGAACCCCAAAGGCCACCTTTCATCTGACACCCAGACCCTGGGGAAAGGACTTCTTTTTCCCATGGCAAATGGCCTCCCTTGGCAGCCACTCACCCTGGCAGAAAGTGGGAGCCTAGCTAGAATGATGCAATCGTTGCTGGATTTTTCCAAAAGAAAAGCTGGCAGCAACTAGGGCCCTGGAAGTACTTAGAGCCTCAAACGCCACCTTGAACATATTCCTGAGACCCTGGGGAAAGGACTTCTTTTTCCCATGGAAAATGGCCTTCATTTGTGGCCACTTGGCCTGGCAGGCAGGGCAGTGCCAAGCCAGGAATCTACAAACTCTGCTGGATCCTTCCAAAACTAAAGCTGCCAGCAACTAGGACCCTGCAAGTCCTTAGAGCCCCAGATGCCACCTGTCATCTGACACCCAGAGCCTGGGCCAATGACTTCGTTTTCCCCATGGAAAATGGCCTCCATTTCTGGCCTCTCGCCCTGACCAAGAGGGTGGTGCCCAGCAAGAAATTTGCAAGCTTTGCTGGATTGCTCCAAATCTAAAGCTGCCACTTGTTGTTGTTCTATTTCTCTAGAGTCCCATCATGCTGTTCTCAGATTGCTAAAGTCCATACCTCCTCGGTGTGTTCTTATGGCTGCAGATCTTCACAGCACAGACGCTTTCTTCTGCATGCTGTTCTTTCCCAGTTCAGGGCTCCTTCAAGGCTCTCCCTGAATGGCTACGCCGCCCCCTTTTATCCCAGTTCTCTTCAATGCTCACAGCTGCAGCCCATCAAGGACAACCAGGACCTGTGGGGCAAAGCCTCTAGACAGATATTCAAATAGAATCCATTTCCTCTACTCTAGCCAGTAAGTACTACCCTACAAGTCCTCAGAACCCCAAAGGCCACCTTTCATCTGACACCCAGACCCTGGGGAAAGGACTTCTTTTTCCCATGGCAAATGGCCTCCCTTGGCAGCCACTCACCCTGGCAGAAAGTGGGAGCCTAGCTAGAATGATGCAATCGTTGCTGGATTTTTCCAAAAGAAAAGCTGGCAGCAACTAGGGCCCTGGAAGTACTTAGAGCCTCAAACGCCACCTTGAACATATTCCTGAGACCCTGGGGAAAGGACTTCTTTTTCCCATGGAAAATGGCCTTCATTTGTGGCCACTTGGCCTGGCAGGCAGGGCAGTGCCAAGCCAGGAATCTACAAACTCTGCTGGATCCTTCCAGAACGAAAGCTGCCAGCAACTAGGACCCTGCAAGTCCTTAGAGCCCCAGATGCCACCTGTCATCTGACACCCAGAGCCTGGGCCAATGACTTCGTTTTCCCCATGGAAAATGGCCTCCATTTCTGGCCACTCGCCCTGACCAAGAGGGTGGTGCCCAGCAAGAAATTTGCAAGCTTTGCTGGATTGCTCCAAATCTAAAGCTGCCACTTGTTGTTGTTCTATTTCTCTAGAGTCCCATCATGCTGTTCTCAGATTGCTAAAGTCCATACCTCCTCGGTGTGTTCTTATGGCTGCAGATCTTCACAGCACAGACGCTTTCTTCTGCATGCTGTTCTTTCCCAGTTCAGGGCTCCTTCAAGGCTCTCCCTGAATGGCTACGCCGCCCCCTTTTATCCCAGTTCTCTTCAATGCTCACAGCTGCAGCCCATCAAGGACAACCAGGACCTGTGGGGCAAAGCCTCTAGACAGATATTCAAATAGAATCCATTTCCTCTACTCTAGCCAGTAAGTAGTACCCTACAAGTCCTCAGAACCCCAAAGGCCACCTTTCATCTGACACCCAGACCCTGGGGAAAGGACTTCTTTTTCCCATGGCAAATGGCCTCCCTTGGCAGCCACTCACCCTGGCAGAAAGTGGGAGCCTAGCTAGAATGATGCAATCGTTGCTGGATTTTTCCAAAAGAAAAGCTGGCAGCAACTAGGGCCCTGGAAGTACTTAGAGCCTCAAACGCCACCTTGAACATATTCCTGAGACCCTGGGGAAAGGACTTCTTTTTCCCATGGAAAATGGCCTTCATTTGTGGCCACTTGGCCTGGCAGGCAGGGCAGTGCCAAGCCAGGAATCTACAAACTCTGCTGGATCCTTCCAGAACGAAAGCTGCCAGCAACTAGGACCCTGCAAGTCCTTAGAGCCCCAGATGCCACCTGTCATCTGACACCCAGAGCCTGGGCCAATGACTTCGTTTTCCCCATGGAAAATGGCCTCCATTTCTGGCCACTCGCCCTGACCAAGAGGGTGGTGCCCAGCAAGAAATTTGCAAGCTTTGCTGGATTGCTCCAAATCTAAAGCTGCCACTTGTTGTTGTTCTATTTCTCTAGAGTCCCATCATGCTGTTCTCAGATTGCTAAAGTCCATACCTCCTCGGTGTGTTCTTATGGCTGCAGATCTTCACAGCACAGACGCTTTCTTCTGCATGCTGTTCTTTCCCAGTTCAGGGCTCCTTCAAGGCTCTCCCTGAATGGCTACGCCGCCCCCTTTTATCCCAGTTCTCTTCAATGCTCACAGCTGCAGCCCATCAAGGAAAACCAGGACCTGTGGGGCAAAGCCTCTAGACAGATATTCAAATAGAATCCATTTCCTCTACTCTAGCCAGTAAGTAGTACCCTACAAGTCCTCAGAACCCCAAAGGCCACCTTTCATCTGACACCCAGACCCTGGGGAAAGGACTTCTTTTTCCCATGGCAAATGGCCTCCCTTGGCAGCCACTCACCCTGGCAGAAAGTGGGAGCCTAGCTAGAATGATGCAATCGTTGCTGGATTTTTCCAAAAGAAAAGCTGGCAGCAACTAGGGCCTTGGAAGTATTTAGAGCCTCAAACGCCACCTTGAACATATTACTGAGACCCTGGGGAAAGGACATCTTTTTCCCATGGAAAATGGCCTTCATTTGTGGCCACTTGGCCTGGCAGGCAGGGCAGTGCCAAGCCAGGAATCTACAAACTCTGCTGGATCCTTCCAGAACGAAAGCTGCCAGCAACTAGGACCCTGCAAGTCCTTAGAGCCCCAGATGCCACCTGTCATCTGACACCCAGAGCCTGGGCCAATGACTTCGTTTTCCCCATGGAAAATGGCCTCCATTTCTGGCCACTCGCCCTGACCAAGAGGGTGGTGCCCAGCAAGAAATTTGCAAGCTTTGCTGGATTGCTCCAAATCTAAAGCTGCCACTTGTTGTTGTTCTATTTCTCTAGAGTCCCATCATGCTGTTCTCAGATTGCTAAAGTCCATACCTCCTCGGTGTGTTCTTATGGCTGCAGATCTTCACAGCACAGACGCTTTCTTCTGCATGCTGTTCTTTCCCAGTTCAGGGCTCCTTCAAGGCTCTCCCTGAATGGCTACGCCGCCCCCTTTTATCCCAGTTCTCTTCAATGCTCACAGCTGCAGCCCATCAAGGACAACCAGGACCTGTGGGGCAAAGCCTCTAGACAGATATTCAAATAGAATCCATTTCCTCTACTCTAGCCAGTAAGTAGTACCCTACAAGTCCTCAGAACCCCAAAGGCCACCTTTCATCTGACACCCAGACCCTGGGGAGAGGACTTCTTTTTCCCATGGCAAATGGCCTCCCTTGGCAGCCACTCACCCTGGCAGAAAGTGGGAGCCTAGCTAGAATGATGCAATCGTTGCTGGATTTTTCCAAAAGAAAAGCTGGCAGCAACTAGGGCCCTGGAAGTACTTAGAGCCTCAAACGCCACCTTGAACATATTCCTGAGACCCTGGGGAAAGGACATCTTTTTCCCATGGAAAATGGCCTTCATTTGTGGCCACTTGGCCTGGCAGGCAGGGCAGTGCCAAGCCAGGAATCTACAAACTCTGCTGGATCCTTCCAAAACTAAAGCTGCCAGCAACTAGGACCCTGCAAGTCCTTAGAGCCCCAGATGCCACCTGTCATCTGACACCCAGAGCCTGGGCCAATGACTTCGTTTTCCCCATGGAAAATGGCCTCCATTTCTGGCCTCTCGCCCTGACCAAGAGGGTGGTGCCCAGCAAGAAATTTGCAAGCTTTGCTGGATTGCTCCAAATCTAAAGCTGCCAGTTGTTGTTGTTCTATTTCTCTAGAGTCCCATCATGCTGTTCTCAGATTGCTAAAGTCCATACCTCCTCGGTGTGTTCTTATGGCTGCAGATCTTCACAGCACAGACGCTTTCTTCTGCATGCTGTTCTTTCCCAGTTCAGGGCTCCTTCAAGGCTCTCCCTGAATGGCTACGCCGCCCCCTTTTATCCCAGTTCTCTTCAATGCTCACAGCTGCAGCCCATCAAGGACAACCAGGACCTGTGGGGCAAAGCCTCTAGACAGATATTCAAATAGAATCCATTTCCTCTACTCTAGCCAGTAAGTAGTACCCTACAAGTCCTCAGAACCCCAAAGGCCACCTTTCATCTGACACCCAGACCCTGGGGAAAGGACTTCTTTTTCCCATGGCAAATGGCCTCCCTTGGCAGCCACTCACCCTGGCAGAAAGTGGGAGCCTAGCTAGAATGATGCAATCGTTGCTGGATTTTTCCAAAAGAAAAGCTGGCAGCAACTAGGGCCCTGGAAGTACTTAGAGCCTCAAACGCCACCTTGAACATATTCCTGAGACCCTGGGGAAAGGACTTCTTTTTCCCATGGAAAATGGCCTTCATTTGTGGCCACTTGGCCTGGCAGGCAGGGCAGTGCCAAGCCAGGAATCTACAAACTCTGCTGGATCCTTCCAAAACTAAAGCTGCCAGCAACTAGGACCCTGCAAGTCCTTAGAGCCCCAGATGCCACCTGTCATCTGACACCCAGAGCCTGGGCCAATGACTTCGTTTTCCCCATGGAAAATGGCCTCCATTTCTGGCCTCTCGCCCTGACCAAGAGGGTGGTGCCCAGCAAGAAATTTGCAAGCTTTGCTGGATTGCTCCAAATCTAAAGCTGCCACTTGTTGTTGTTCTATTTCTCTAGAGTCCCATCATGCTGTTCTCAGATTGCTAAAGTCCATACCTCCTCGGTGTGTTCTTATGGCTGCAGATCTTCACAGCACAGACGCTTTCTTCTGCATGCTGTTCTTTCCCAGTTCAGGGCTCCTTCAAGGCTCTCCCTGAATGGCTACGCCGCCCCCTTTTATCCCAGTTCTCTTCAATGCTCACAGCTGCAGCCCATCAAGGACAACCAGGACCTGTGGGGCAAAGCCTCTAGACAGATATTCAAATAGAATCCATTTCCTCTACTCTAGCCAGTAAGTACTACCCTACAAGTCCTCAGAACCCCAAAGGCCACCTTTCATCTGACACCCAGACCCTGGGGAAAGGACTTCTTTTTCCCATGGCAAATGGCCTCCCTTGGCAGCCACTCACCCTGGCAGAAAGTGGGAGCCTAGCTAGAATGATGCAATCGTTGCTGGATTTTTCCAAAAGAAAAGCTGGCAGCAACTAGGGCCCTGGAAGTACTTAGAGCCTCAAACGCCACCTTGAACATATTCCTGAGACCCTGGGGAAAGGACTTCTTTTTCCCATGGAAAATGGCCTTCATTTGTGGCCACTTGGCCTGGCAGGCAGGGCAGTGCCAAGCCAGGAATCTACAAACTCTGCTGGATCCTTCCAGAACGAAAGCTGCCAGCAACTAGGACCCTGCAAGTCCTTAGAGCCCCAGATGCCACCTGTCATCTGACACCCAGAGCCTGGGCCAATGACTTCGTTTTCCCCATGGAAAATGGCCTCCATTTCTGGCCACTCGCCCTGACCAAGAGGGTGGTGCCCAGCAAGAAATTTGCAAGCTTTGCTGGATTGCTCCAAATCTAAAGCTGCCACTTGTTGTTGTTCTATTTCTCTAGAGTCCCATCATGCTGTTCTCAGATTGCTAAAGTCCATACCTCCTCGGTGTGTTCTTATGGCTGCAGATCTTCACAGCACAGACGCTTTCTTCTGCATGCTGTTCTTTCCCAGTTCAGGGCTCCTTCAAGGCTCTCCCTGAATGGCTACGCCGCCCCCTTTTATCCCAGTTCTCTTCAATGCTCACAGCTGCAGCCCATCAAGGAAAACCAGGACCTGTGGGGCAAAGCCTCTAGACAGATATTCAAATAGAATCCATTTCCTCTACTCTAGCCAGTAAGTACTACCCTACAAGTCCTCAGAACCCCAAAGGCCACCTTTCATCTGACACCCAGACCCTGGGGAAAGGACTTCTTTTTCCCATGGCAAATGGCCTCCCTTGGCAGCCACTCACCCTGGCAGAAAGTGGGAGCCTAGCTAGAATGATGCAATCGTTGCTGGATTTTTCCAAAAGAAAAGCTGGCAGCAACTAGGGCCCTGGAAGTACTTAGAGCCTCAAACGCCACCTTGAACATATTCCTGAGACCCTGGGGAAAGGACTTCTTTTTCCCATGGAAAATGGCCTTCATTTGTGGCCACTTGGCCTGGCAGGCAGGGCAGTGCCAAGCCAGGAATCTACAAACTCTGCTGGATCCTTCCAAAACTAAAGCTGCCAGCAACTAGGACCCTGCAAGTCCTTAGAGCCCCAGATGCCACCTGTCATCTGACACCCAGAGCCTGGGCCAATGACTTCGTTTTCCCCATGGAAAATGGCCTCCATTTCTGGCCACTCGCCCTGACCAAGAGGGTGGTGCCCAGCAAGAAATTTGCAAGCTTTGCTGGATTGCTCCAAATCTAAAGCTGCCACTTGTTGTTGTTCTATTTCTCTAGAGTCCCATCATGCTGTTCTCAGATTGCTAAAGTCCATACCTCCTCGGTGTGTTCTTATGGCTGCAGATCTTCACAGCACAGACGCTTTCTTCTGCATGCTGTTCTTTCCCAGTTCAGGGCTCCTTCAAGGCTCTCCCTGAATGGCTACGCCGCCCCCTTTTATCCCAGTTCTCTTCAATGCTCACAGCTGCAGCCCATCAAGGACAACCAGGACCTGTGGGGCAAAGCCTCTAGACAGATATTCAAATAGAATCCATTTCCTCTACTCTAGCCAGTAAGTAGTACCCTACAAGTCCTCAGAACCCCAAAGGCCACCTTTCATCTGACACCCAGACCCTGGGGAAAGGACTTCTTTTTCCCATGGCAAATGGCCTCCCTTGGCAGCCACTCACCCTGGCAGAAAGTGGGAGCCTAGCTAGAATGATGCAATCGTTGCTGGATTTTTCCAAAAGAAAAGCTGGCAGCAACTAGGGCCCTGGAAGTACTTAGAGCCTCAAACGCCACCTTGAACATATTCCTGAGACCCTGGGGAAAGGACATCTTTTTCCCATGGAAAATGGCCTTCATTTGTGGCCACTTGGCCTGGCAGGCAGGGCAGTGCCAAGCCAGGAATCTACAAACTCTGCTGGATCCTTCCAGAACGAAAGCTGCCAGCAACTAGGACCCTGCAAGTCCTTAGAGCCCCAGATGCCACCTGTCATCTGACACCCAGAGCCTGGGCCAATGACTTCGTTTTCCCCATGGAAAATGGCCTCCATTTCTGGCCTCTCGCCCTGACCAAGAGGGTGGTGCCCAGCAAGAAATTTGCAAGCTTTGCTGGATTGCTCCAAATCTAAAGCTGCCACTTGTTGTTGTTCTATTTCTCTAGAGTCCCATCATGCTGTTCTCAGATTGCTAAAGTCCATACCTCCTCGGTGTGTTCTTATGGCTGCAGATCTTCACAGCACAGACGCTTTCTTCTGCATGCTGTTCTTTCCCAGTTCAGGGCTCCTTCAAGGCTCTCCCTGAATGGCTACGCCGCCCCCTTTTATCCCAGTTCTCTTCAATGCTCACAGCTGCAGCCCATCAAGGACAACCAGGACCTGTGGGGCAAAGCCTCTAGACAGATATTCAAATAGAATCCATTTCCTCTACTCTAGCCAGTAAGTACTACCCTACAAGTCCTCAGAACCCCAAAGGCCACCTTTCATCTGACACCCAGACCTTGGGGAAAGGACTTCTTTTTCCCATGGCAAATGGCCTCCCTTGGCAGCCACTCACCCTGGCAGAAAGTGGGAGCCTAGCTAGAATGATGCAATCGTTGCTGGATTTTTCCAAAAGAAAAGCTGGCAGCAACTAGGGCCCTGGAAGTATTTAGAGCCTCAAACGCCACCTTGAACATATTACTGAGACCCTGGGGAAAGGACATCTTTTTCCCATGGAAAATGGCCTTCATTTGTGGCCACTTGGCCTGGCAGGCAGGGCAGTGCCAAGCCAGGAATCTACAAACTCTGCTGGATCCTTCCAGAACGAAAGCTGCCAGCAACTAGGACCCTGCAAGTCCTTAGAGCCCCAGACGCCACCTTTCATCTGACACCCAGAGCCTGGGCCAATGACTTTGTTTTCCCCATGGAAAATGGCCTCCATTTCTGGCCACTCGCCCTGACCAAGAGGGTGGTGCCCAGCAAGAAATTTGCAAGCTTTGCTGGATTGCTCCAAATCTAAAGCTGCCACTTGTTAATGTTCTATTTCTCTAGAGTCCCATCATGCTGTTCTCAGATTGCTAAAGTCCATACCTCCTCGGTGTGTTCTTATGGCTGCAGATCTTCACAGCACAGACGCTTTCTTCTGCATGCTGTTCTTTCCCAGTTCAGGGCTCCTTCAAGGCTCTCCCTGAATGGCTACGCCGCCCCCTTTTATCCCAGTTCTCTTCAATGCTCACAGCTGCAGCCCATCAAGGACAACCAGGACCTGTGGGGCAAAGCCTCTAGACAGATATTCAAATAGAATCCATTTCCTCTACTCTAGCCAGTAAGTACTACCCTACAAGTCCTCAGAACCCCAAAGGCCACCTTTCATCTGACACCCAGACCCTGGGGAAAGGACTTCTTTTTCCCATGGCAAATGGCCTCCCTTGGCAGCCACTCACCCTGGCAGAAAGTGGGAGCCTAGCTAGAATGATGCAATCGTTGCTGGATTTTTCCAAAAGAAAAGCTGGCAGCAACTAGGGCCCTGGAAGTACTTAGAGCCTCAAACGCCACCTTGAACATATTCCTGAGACCCTGGGGAAAGGACTTCTTTTTCCCATGGAAAATGGCCTTCATTTGTGGCCACTTGGCCTGGCAGGCAGGGCAGTGCCAAGCCAGGAATCTACAAACTCTGCTGGATCCTTCCAAAACTAAAGCTGCCAGCAACTAGGACCCTGCAAGTCCTTAGAGCCCCAGATGCCACCTGTCATCTGACACCCAGAGCCTGGGCCAATGACTTCGTTTTCCCCATGGAAAATGGCCTCCATTTCTGGCCTCTCGCCCTGACCAAGAGGGTGGTGCCCAGCAAGAAATTTGCAAGCTTTGCTGGATTGCTCCAAATCTAAAGCTGCCACTTGTTGTTGTTCTATTTCTCTAGAGTCCCATCATGCTGTTCTCAGATTGCTAAAGTCCATACCTCCTCGGTGTGTTCTTATGGCTGCAGATCTTCACAGCACAGACGCTTTCTTCTGCGTGCTGTTCTTTCCCAGTTCAGGGCTCCTTCAAGGCTCTCCCTGAATGGCTACGCCGCCCCCTTTTATCCCAGTTCTCTTCAATGCTCACAGCTGCAGCCCATCAAGGACAACCAGGACCTGTGGGGCAAAGCCTCTAGACAGATATTCAAATAGAATCCATTTCCTCTACTCTAGCCAGTAAGTAGTACCCTACAAGTCCTCAGAACCCCAAAGGCCACCTTTCATCTGACACCCAGACCCTGGGGAAAGGACTTCTTTTTCCCATGGCAAATGGCCTCCCTTGGCAGCCACTCACCCTGGCAGAAAGTGGGAGCCTAGCTAGAATGATGCAATCGTTGCTGGATTTTTCCAAAAGAAAAGCTGGCAGCAACTAGGGCCCTGGAAGTACTTAGAGCCTCAAACGCCACCTTGAACTTATTCCTGAGACCCTGGGGAAAGGACTTCGTTTTCCCATGGAAAATGGCCTTCATTTGTGGCCACTTGGCCTGGCAGGCAGGGCAGTGCCAAGCCAGGAATCTACAAACTCTGCTGGATCCTTCCAGAACGAAAGCTGCCAGCAACTAGGACCCTGCAAGTCCTTAGAGCCCCAGATGCCACCTGTCATCTGACACCCAGAGCCTGGGCCAATGACTTCGTTTTCCCCATGGAAAATGGCCTCCATTTCTGGCCACTCGCCCTGACCAAGAGGGTGGTGCCCAGCAAGAAATTTGCAAGCTTTGCTGGATTGCTCCAAATCTAAAGCTGCCACTTGTTGTTGTTCTATTTCTCTAGAGTCCCATCATGCTGTTCTCAGATTGCTAAAGTCCATACCTCCTCGGTGTGTTCTTATGGCTGCAGATCTTCACAGCACAGACGCTTTCTTCTGCATGCTGTTCTTTCCCAGTTCAGGGCTCCTTCAAGGCTCTCCCTGAATGGCTACGCCGCCCCCTTTTATCCCAGTTCTCTTCAATGCTCACAGCTGCAGCCCATCAAGGACAACCAGGACCTGTGGGGCAAAGCCTCTAGACAGATATTCAAATAGAATCCATTTCCTCTACTCTAGCCAGTAAGTAGTACCCTACAAGTCCTCAGAACCCCAAAGGCCACCTTTCATCTGACACCCAGACCCTGGGGAAAGGACTTCTTTTTCCCATGGCAAATGGCCTCCCTTGGCAGCCACTCACCCTGGCAGAAAGTGGGAGCCTAGCTAGAATGATGCAATCGTTGCTGGATTTTTCCAAAAGAAAAGCTGGCAGCAACTAGGGCCCTGGAAGTACTTAGAGCCTCAAACGCCACCTTGAACATATTCCTGAGACCCTGGGGAAAGGACTTTTTCCCATGGAAAATGGCCTTCATTTGTGGCCACTTGGCCTGGCAGGCAGGGCAGTGCCAAGCCAGGAATCTACAAACTCTGCTGGATCCTTCCAGAACGAAAGCTGCCAGCAACTAGGACCCTGCAAGTCCTTAGAGCCCCAGATGCCACCTGTCATCTGACACCCAGAGCCTGGGCCAATGACTTCGTTTTCCCCATGGAAAATGGCCTCCATTTCTGGCCACTCGCCCTGACCAAGAGGGTGGTGCCCAGCAAGAAATTTGCAAGCTTTGCTGGATTGCTCCAAATCTAAAGCTGCCACTTGTTGTTGTTCTATTTCTCTAGAGTCCCATCATGCTGTTCTCAGATTGCTAAAGTCCATACCTCCTCGGTGTGTTCTTATGGCTGCAGATCTTCACAGCACAGACGCTTTCTTCTGCATGCTGTTCTTTCCCAGTTCAGGGCTCCTTCAAGGCCCTCCCTGAATGGCTACGCCGCCCCCTTTTATCCCAGTTCTCTTCAATGCTCACAGCTGCAGCCCATCAAGGACAACCAGGACCTGTGGGGCAAAGCCTCTAGACAGATATTCAAATAGAATCCATTTCCTCTACTCTAGCCAGTAAGTACTACCCTACAAGTCCTCAGAACCCCAAAGGCCACCTTTCATCTGACACCCAGACCCTGGGGAAAGGACTTCTTTTTCCCATGGCAAATGGCCTCCCTTGGCAGCCACTCACCCTGGCAGAAAGTGGGAGCCTAGCTAGAATGATGCAATCGTTGCTGGATTTTTCCAAAAGAAAAGCTGGCAGCAACTAGGGCCTTGGAAGTATTTAGAGCCTCAAACGCCACCTTGAACATATTACTGAGACCCTGGGGAAAGGACATCTTTTTCCCATGGAAAATGGCCTTCATTTGTGGCCACTTGGCCTGGCAGGCAGGGCAGTGCCAAGCCAGGAATCTACAAACTCTGCTGGATCCTTCCAGAACGAAAGCTGCCAGCAACTAGGACCCTGCAAGTCCTTAGAGCCCCAGACGCCACCTTTCATCTGACACCCAGAGCCTGGGCCAATGACTTCGTTTTCCCCATGGAAAATGGCCTCCATTTCTGGCCTCTCACCCTGACCAAGAGGGTGGTGCCCAGCAAGAAATTTGCAAGCTTTGCTGGATTGCTCCAAATCTAAAGCTGCCACTTGTTGTTGTTCTATTTCTCTAGAGTCCCATAATGCTGTTCTCAGATTGCTAAAGTCCATACCTCCTCGGCGTGTTCTTATGGCTGCAGATCTTCACAGCACAGACGCTTTCTTCTGCATGCTGTTCTTTCCCAGTTCAGGGCTCCTTCAAGGCTCTCCCTGAATGGCTAAGCCGCCCCCTTTTATCCCAGTTCTCTTCAATGCTCACAGCTGCAGCCCATCAAGGACAACCAGGACCTGTGGGGCAAAGCCTCTAGACAGATATTCAAATAGAATCCATTTCCTCTACTCTAGCCAGTAAGTACTACCCTACAAGTCCTCAGAACCCCAAAGGCCACCTTTCATCTGACACCCAGACCCTGGGGAAAGGAATTCTTTTTCCCATGGCAAATGGCCTCCCTTGGCAGCCACTCACCCTGGCAGAAAGTGGGAGCCTTGCTAGAATGATGCAATCGTTGCTGGATTTTTCCAAAAGAAAAGCTGGCAGCAACTAGGGCCCTGGAAGTACTTAGAGCCTCAAACGCCACCTTGAACATATTACTGAGACCTTGGGGAAAGGACATCTTTTTCCCATGGAAAATGGCCTTCATTTGTGGCCACTTGGCCTGGCAGGCAGGGCAGTGCCAAGCCAGGAATCTACAAACTGTGCTGGATCCTTCCAGAACGAAAGCTGCCAGCAACTAGGACCCTGCAAGTCCTTAGAGCCCCAGACGCCACCTTTCATCTGACACCCAGAGCCTGGGCCAATGACTTCGTTTTCCCCATGGAAAATGGCCTCCATTTCTGGCCTCTCACCCTGACCAAGAGGGTGGTGCCCAGCAAGAAATTTGCAAGCTTTGCTGGATTGCTCCAAATCTAAAGCTGCCCTTGTTGTTGTTCTATTTCTCTAGAGTCCCATCATGCTGTTCTCAGCTTGCTAAAGTCCATACCTCCTCGGTGTGTTCTTATGGCTGCAGATCTTCACAGCACAGACGCTTTCTTCTGCATGCTGTTCTTTCCCAGTTCAGGGCTCCTTCAAGGCTCTCCCTGAATGGCTAAGCCGCCCCCTTTTATCCCAGTTCTCTTCAATGCTCACAGCTGTAGCCCATCAAGGACAACCAGGACCTGTGGGGCAAAGCCTCTAGACAGATATTCAAATAGAATCCATTTCCTCTACTCTAGCCAGTAAGTACTACCCTACAAGTCCTCAGAACCCCAAAGGCCACCTTTCATCTGACACCCAGACCCTGGGGAAAGGACTTCTTTTTCCCATGGCAAATGGCCTCCCTTGGCAGCCACTCACCCTGGCAGAAAGTGGGAGCCTTGCTAGAATGATGCAATCGTTGCTGGATTTTTCCAAAAGAAAAGCTGGCAGCAACTAGGGCCCTGGAAGTACTTAGAGCCTCAAACGCCACCTTGAACATATTACTGAGACCCTGGGGAAAGGACATCTTTTTCCCATGGAAAATGGCCTTCATTTGTGGCCACTTGGCCTGGCAGGCAGGGCAGTGCCAAGCCAGGAATCGACAAACTCTGCTGGATCCTTCCAGAACAAAAGCTGCCAGCAACTAGGACCCTGCAAGTCCTTAGAGCCCCAGACGCCACCTGTCATCTGACACCCAGAGCCTGGGCCAATGACTTCGTTTTCCCCATGGAAAATGGCCTCCATTTCTGGCCTCTCACCCTGACCAAGAGGGTGGTGCCCAGCAAGAAATTTGCAAGCTTTGCTGGATTGCTCCAAATCGAAAGCTGCCACTTGTTGTTGTTCTATTTCTCTAGAGTCCCATCATGCTGTTCTCAGATTGCTAAAGTCCATACCTCCTCGGTGTGTTCTTATGGCTGCAGATCTTCACAGCACAGACGCTTTCTTCTGCATGCTGTTCTTTCCCAGTTCAGGGCTCCTTCAAGGCTCTCCCTGAATGGCTAAGCCGCCCCCTTTTATCCCAGTTCTCTTCAATGCTCACAGCTGCAGCCCAGCAAGGACAACCAGGACCTGTGGGGCAAAGCCTCTAGACAGATATTCAAATAGAATCCATTTCCTCTACTCTAGCCAGTAAGTACTACCCTACAAGTCCTCAGAACCCCAAAGGCCACCTTTCATCTGACACCCAGACCCTGGGGAAAGGAATTCTTTTTCCCATGGCAAATGGCCTCCCTTGGCAGCCACTCACCCTGGCAGAAAGTGGGATCCTTGCTAGAATGATGCAATCGTTGCTGGATTTTTCCAAAAGAAAAGCTGGCAGCAACTAGGGCCCTGGAAGTACTTAGAGCCTCAAACGCCACCTTGAACATATTACTGAGACCCTGGGGAAAGGACATCTTTTTCCCATGGAAAATGGCCTTCATTTGTGGCCACTTGGCCTGGCAGGCAGGGCAGTGCCAAGCCAGGAATCGACAAACTGTGCTGGATCCTTCCAGAACAAAAGCTGCCAGCAACTAGGACCCTGCAAGTCCTTAGAGCCCCAGACGCCACCTGTCATCTGACACCCAGAGCCTGGGCCAATGACTTCGTTTTCCCCATGGAAAATGGCCTCCATTTCTGGCCTCTCACCCTGACCAAGAGGGTGGTGCCCAGCAAGAAATTTGCAAGCTTTGCTGGATTGCTCCAAATCTAAAGCTGCCACTTGTTGTTGTTCTATTTCTCTAGAGTCCCATCATGCTGTTCTCAGATTGCTAAAGTCCATACCTCCTCGGTGTGTTCTTATGGCTGCAGATCTTCACAGCACAGACGCTTTCTTCTGCATGCTGTTCTTTCCCAGTTCAGGGCTCCTTCAAGGCTCTCCCTGAATGGCTAAGCCGCCCCCTTTTATCCCAGTTCTCTTCAATGCTCACAGCTGCAGCCCAGCAAGGACAACCAGGACCTGTGGGGCAAAGCCTCTAGACAGATATTCAAATAGAATCCATTTCCTCTACTCTAGCCAGTAAGTACTACCCTACAAGTCCTCAGAACCCCAAAGGCCACCTTTCATCTGACACCCAGACCCTGGGGAAAGGAATTCTTTTTCCCATGGCAAATGGCCTCCCTTGGCAGCCACTCATCCTGGCAGAAAGTGGGAGCCTTGCTAGAATGATGCAATCGTTGCTGGATTTTTCCAAAAGAAAAGCTGGCAGCAACTAGGGCCCTGGAAGTACTTAGAGCCTCAAACGCCACCTTGAACATATTACTGAGACCCTGGGGAAAGGACATCTTTTTCCCATGGAAAATGGCCTTCATTTGTGGCCACTTGGCCTGGCAGGCAGGGCAGTGCCAAGCCAGGAATCTACAAACTCTGCTGGATCCTTCCAGAACGAAAGCTGCCAGCAACTAGGACCCTGCAAGTCCTTAGAGCCCCAGACGTCACCTTTCATCTGACACCCAGAGCCTGGGCCAATGACTTCGTTTTCCCCATGGAAAATGGCCTCCATTTCTGGCCTCTCACCCTGACCAAGAGGGTGGTGCCCAGCAAGAAATTTGCAAGCTTTGCTGGATTGCTCCAAATCTAAAGCTGCCACTTGTTGTTGTTCTATTTCTCTAGAGTCCCATCATGCTGTTCTCAGCTTGCTAAAGTCCATACCTCCTCGGTGTGTTCTTATGGCTGCAGATCTTCACAGCACAGACGCTTTCTTCTGCATGCTGTTCTTTCCCAGTTCAGGGCTCCTTCAAGGCTCTCCCTGAATGGCTAAGCCGCCCCCTTTTATCCCAGTTCTCTTCAATGCTCACAGCTGCAGCCCATCAAGGACAACCAGGACCTGTGGGGCAAAGCCTCTAGACAGATATTCAAATAGAATCCATTTCCTCTACTCTAGCCAGTAAGTACTACCCTACAAGTCCTCAGAACCCCAAAGGCCACCTTTCATCTGACACCCAGACCCTGGGGAAAGGACTTCTTTTTCCCATGGCAAATGGCCTCCCTTGGCAGCCACTCACCCTGGCAGAAAGTGGGAGCCTTGCTAGAATGATGCAATCGTTGCTGGATTTTTCCAAAAGAAAAGCTGGCAGCAACTAGGGCCCTGGAAGTACTTAGAGCCTCAAACGCCACCTTGAACATATTCCTGAGACCCTGGGGAAAGGACATCTTTTTCCCATGGAAAATGGCCTTCATTTGTGGCCACTTGGCCTGGCAGGCAGGGCAGTGCCAAGCCAGGAATCTACAAACTCTGCTGGATCCTTCCAGAACGAAAGCTGCCAGCAACTAGGACCCTGCAAGTCCTTAGAGCCCCAGATGCCACCTGTCATCTGACACCCAGAGCCTGGGCCAATGACTTCGTTTTCCCCATGGAAAATGGCCTCCATTTCTGGCCACTCGCTCTGACCAAGAGGGTGGTGCCCAGCAAGAAATTTGCAAGCTTTGCTGGATTGCTCCAAATCTAAAGCTGCCACTTGTTGTTGTTCTATTTCTCTAGAGTCCCATCATGCTGTTCTCAGATTGCTAAAGTCCATACCTCCTCGGTGTGTTCTTATGGCTGCAGATCTTCACAGCACAGACGCTTTCTTCTGCATGCTGTTCTTTCCCAGTTCAGGGCTCCTTCAAGGCTCTCCCTGAATGGCTAAGCCGCCCCCTTTTATCCCAGTTCTCTTCAATGCTCACAGCTGCAGCACATCAAGGACAACCAGGACCTGTGGGGCAAAGCCTCTAGACAGATATTCAAATAGAATCCATTTCCTCTACTCTAGCCAGTAAGTACTACCCTACAAGTCCTCAGAACCCCAAAGGCCACCTTTCATCTGACACCCAGACCCTGGGGAAAGGACTTCTTTTTCCCATGGCAAATGGCCTCCCTTGGCAGCCACTCACCCTGGCAGAAAGTGGGAGCCTTGCTAGAATGATGCAATCGTTGCTGGATTTTTCCAAAAGAAAAGCTGGCAGCAACTAGGGCCCTGGAAGTACTTAGAGCCTCAAACGCCACCTTGAACATATTACTGAGACCCTGGGGAAAGGACATTTTTTCCCATGGAAAATGGCCTTCATTTGTGGCCACTTGGCCTGGCAGGCAGGGCAGTGCCAAGCCAGGAATCTACAAACTCTGCTGGATCCTTCCAGAACGAAAGCTGCCAGCAACTAGGACCCTGCAAGTCCTTAGAGCCCCAGACGCCACCTTTCATCTGACACCCAGAGCCTGGGCCAATGACTTCGTTTTCCCCATGGAAAATGGCCTCCATTTCTGGCCTCTCACCCTGACCAAGAGGGTGGTGCCCAGGAAGTAATTTGCAAGCTTTGCTTGATTGCTCCAAATCTAAAGCTGCCACTTGTTGTTGTTCTATTTCTCTAGAGTCCCATAATGCTGTTCTCAGCTTGCTAAAGTCCATACCTCCTCGGTGTGTTCTTATGGCTGCAGATCTTCACAGCACAGACGCTTTCTTCTGCATGCTGTTCTTTCCCAGTTCAGGGCTCCTTCAAGGCTCTCCCTGAATGGCTAAGCCGCCCCCTTTTATCCCAGTTCTCTTCAATGCTCACAGCTGCAGCCCATCAAGGACAACCAGGACCTGTGGGGCAAAGCCTCTAGACAGATATTCAAATAGAATCCATTTCCTCTACTCTAGCCAGTAAGTACTACCCTACAAGTCCTCAGAACCCCAAAGGCCACCTTTCATCTGACACCCAGACCCTGGGGAAAGGAATTCTTTTTCCCATGGCAAATGGCCTCCCTTGGCAGCCACTCACCCTGGCAGAAAGTGGGAGCCTTGCTAGAATGATGCAATCGTTGCTGGATTTTTCCAAAAGAAAAGCTGGCAGCAACTAGGGCCCTGGAAGTACTTAGAGCCTCAAACGCCACCTTGAACATATTACTGAGACCCTGGGGAAAGGACTTCGTTTTTCCCATGGAAAATGGCCTTCATTTGTGGCCACTTGGCCTGGCAGGCAGGGCAGTGCCAAGCCAGGAATCTACAAACTCTGCTGGATCCTTCCAGAACGAAAGCTGCCAGCAACTAGGACCCTGCAAGTCCTTAGAGCCCCAGATGCCACCTGTCATCTGACACCCAGAGCCTGGGCCAATGACTTCGTTTTCCCCATGGAAAATGGCCTCCATTTCTGGCCACTCGCCCTGACCAAGAGGGTGGTGCCCAGTAAGAAATTTGCAAGCTTTGCTGGATTGCTCCAAATCGAAAGCTGCCACTTGTTGTTGTTCTATTTCTCTAGAGTCCCATCATGCTGTTCTCAGATTGCTAAAGTCCATACCTCCTCGGTGTGTTCATATGGCTGCAGATCTTCACAGCACAGACGCTTTCTTCTGCATGCTGTTCTTTCCCAGTTCAGGGCTCCTTCAAGGCTCTCCCTGAATGGCTAAGCCGCCCCCTTTTATCCCAGTTCTCTTCAATGCTCACAGCTGCAGCCCATCAAGGACAACCAGGACCTGTGGGGCAAAGCCTCTAGACAGATATTCAAATAGAATCCATTTCCTCTACTCTAGCCAGTAAGTACTACCCTACAAGTCCTCAGAACCCCAAAGGCCACCTTTCATCTGACACCCAGACCCTGGGGAAAGGACTTCTTTTTCCCATGGCAAATGGCCTCCCTTGGCAGCCACTCACCCTGGCAGAAAGTGGGAGCCTTGCTAGAATGATGCAATCGTTGCTGGATTTTTCCAAAAGAAAAGCTGGCAGCAACTAGGGCCCTGGAAGTACTTAGAGCCTCAAAAGCCACCTTGAACATATTACTGAGACCCTGGGGAAAGGACATCTTTTTCCCATGGAAAATGGCCTTCATTTGTGGCCACTTGGCCTGGCAGGCAGGGCAGTGCCAAGCCAGGAATCTACAAACTCTGCTGGATCCTTCCAGAACGAAAGCTGCCAGCAACTAGGACCCTGCAAGTCCTTAGAGCCCCAGACGCCACCTTTCATCTGACACCCAGAGCCTGGGCCAATGACTTCGTTTTCCCCATGGAAAATGGCCTCCATTTCTGGCCTCTCACCCTGACCAAGAGGGTGGTGCCCAGCAAGAAATTTGCAAGCTTTGCTGGATTGCTCCAAATCTAAAGCTGCCACTTGTTGTTGTTCTATTTCTCTAGAGTCCCATCATGCTGTTCTCAGATTGCTAAAGTCCATACCTCCTCGGCGTGTTCTTATGGCTGCAGATCTTCACAGCACAGACGCTTTCTTCTGCATGCTGTTCTTTCCCAGTTCAGGGCTCCTTCAAGGCTCTCCCTGAATGGCTAAGCCGCCCCCTTTTATCCCAGTTCTCTTCAATGCTCACAGCTGCAGCCCATCAAGGACAACCAGGACCTGTGGGGCAAAGCCTCTAGACAGATATTCAAATAGAATCCATTTCCTCTACTCTAGCCAGTAAGTACTACCCTACAAGTCCTCAGAACCCCAAAGGCCACCTTTCATCTGACACCCAGACCCTGGGGAAAGGAATTCTTTTTCCCATGGCAAATGGCCTCCCTTGGCAGCCACTCACCCTGGCAGAAAGTGGGAGCCTTGCTAGAATGATGCAATCGTTGCTGGATTTTTCCAAAAGAAAAGCTGGCAGCAACTAGGGCCCTGGAAGTACTTAGAGCCTCAAACGCCACCTTGAACATATTACTGAGACCTTGGGGAAAGGACATCTTTTTCCCATGGAAAATGGCCTTCATTTGTGGCCACTTGGCCTGGCAGGCAGGGCAGTGCCAAGCCAGGAATCTACAAACTGTGCTGGATCCTTCCAGAACGAAAGCTGCCAGCAACTAGGACCCTGCAAGTCCTTAGAGCCCCAGACGCCACCTTTCATCTGACACCCAGAGCCTGGGCCAATGACTTCGTTTTCCCCATGGAAAATGGCCTCCATTTCTGGCCTCTCACCCTGACCAAGAGGGTGGTGCCCAGCAAGAAATTTGCAAGCTTTGCTGGATTGCTCCAAATCTAAAGCTGCCCTTGTTGTTGTTCTATTTCTCTAGAGTCCCATCATGCTGTTCTCAGCTTGCTAAAGTCCATACCTCCTCGGTGTGTTCTTATGGCTGCAGATCTTCACAGCACAGACGCTTTCTTCTGCATGCTGTTCTTTCCCAGTTCAGGGCTCCTTCAAGGCTCTCCCTGAATGGCTAAGCCGCCCCCTTTTATCCCAGTTCTCTTCAATGCTCACAGCTGTAGCCCATCAAGGACAACCAGGACCTGTGGGGCAAAGCCTCTAGACAGATATTCAAATAGAATCCATTTCCTCTACTCTAGCCAGTAAGTACTACCCTACAAGTCCTCAGAACCCCAAAGGCCACCTTTCATCTGACACCCAGACCCTGGGGAAAGGACTTCTTTTTCCCATGGCAAATGGCCTCCCTTGGCAGCCACTCACCCTGGCAGAAAGTGGGAGCCTTGCTAGAATGATGCAATCGTTGCTGGATTTTTCCAAAAGAAAAGCTGGCAGCAACTAGGGCCCTGGAAGTACTTAGAGCCTCAAACGCCACCTTGAACATATTACTGAGACCCTGGGGAAAGGACATCTTTTTCCCATGGAAAATGGCCTTCATTTGTGGCCACTTGGCCTGGCAGGCAGGGCAGTGCCAAGCCAGGAATCGACAAACTCTGCTGGATCCTTCCAGAACAAAAGCTGCCAGCAACTAGGACCCTGCAAGTCCTTAGAGCCCCAGACGCCACCTGTCATCTGACACCCAGAGCCTGGGCCAATGACTTCGTTTTCCCCATGGAAAATGGCCTCCATTTCTGGCCTCTCACCCTGACCAAGAGGGTGGTGCCCAGCAAGAAATTTGCAAGCTTTGCTGGATTGCTCCAAATCGAAAGCTGCCACTTGTTGTTGTTCTATTTCTCTAGAGTCCCATCATGCTGTTCTCAGATTGCTAAAGTCCATACCTCCTCGGTGTGTTCTTATGGCTGCAGATCTTCACAGCACAGACGCTTTCTTCTGCATGCTGTTCTTTCCCAGTTCAGGGCTCCTTCAAGGCTCTCCCTGAATGGCTAAGCCGCCCCCTTTTATCCCAGTTCTCTTCAATGCTCACAGCTGCAGCCCAGCAAGGACAACCAGGACCTGTGGGGCAAAGCCTCTAGACAGATATTCAAATAGAATCCATTTCCTCTACTCTAGCCAGTAAGTACTACCCTACAAGTCCTCAGAACCCCAAAGGCCACCTTTCATCTGACACCCAGACCCTGGGGAAAGGAATTCTTTTTCCCATGGCAAATGGCCTCCCTTGGCAGCCACTCACCCTGGCAGAAAGTGGGATCCTTGCTAGAATGATGCAATCGTTGCTGGATTTTTCCAAAAGAAAAGCTGGCAGCAACTAGGGCCCTGGAAGTACTTAGAGCCTCAAACGCCACCTTGAACATATTACTGAGACCCTGGGGAAAGGACATCTTTTTCCCATGGAAAATGGCCTTCATTTGTGGCCACTTGGCCTGGCAGGCAGGGCAGTGCCAAGCCAGGAATCGACAAACTGTGCTGGATCCTTCCAGAACAAAAGCTGCCAGCAACTAGGACCCTGCAAGTCCTTAGAGCCCCAGACGCCACCTGTCATCTGACACCCAGAGCCTGGGCCAATGACTTCGTTTTCCCCATGGAAAATGGCCTCCATTTCTGGCCTCTCACCCTGACCAAGAGGGTGGTGCCCAGCAAGAAATTTGCAAGCTTTGCTGGATTGCTCCAAATCTAAAGCTGCCACTTGTTGTTGTTCTATTTCTCTAGAGTCCCATCATGCTGTTCTCAGATTGCTAAAGTCCATACCTCCTCGGTGTGTTCTTATGGCTGCAGATCTTCACAGCACAGACGCTTTCTTCTGCATGCTGTTCTTTCCCAGTTCAGGGCTCCTTCAAGGCTCTCCCTGAATGGCTAAGCCGCCCCCTTTTATCCCAGTTCTCTTCAATGCTCACAGCTGCAGCCCAGCAAGGACAACCAGGACCTGTGGGGCAAAGCCTCTAGACAGATATTCAAATAGAATCCATTTCCTCTACTCTAGCCAGTAAGTACTACCCTACAAGTCCTCAGAACCCCAAAGGCCACCTTTCATCTGACACCCAGACCCTGGGGAAAGGAATTCTTTTTCCCATGGCAAATGGCCTCCCTTGGCAGCCACTCATCCTGGCAGAAAGTGGGAGCCTTGCTAGAATGATGCAATCGTTGCTGGATTTTTCCAAAAGAAAAGCTGGCAGCAACTAGGGCCCTGGAAGTACTTAGAGCCTCAAACGCCACCTTGAACATATTACTGAGACCCTGGGGAAAGGACATCTTTTTCCCATGGAAAATGGCCTTCATTTGTGGCCACTTGGCCTGGCAGGCAGGGCAGTGCCAAGCCAGGAATCTACAAACTCTGCTGGATCCTTCCAGAACGAAAGCTGCCAGCAACTAGGACCCTGCAAGTCCTTAGAGCCCCAGACGTCACCTTTCATCTGACACCCAGAGCCTGGGCCAATGACTTCGTTTTCCCCATGGAAAATGGCCTCCATTTCTGGCCTCTCACCCTGACCAAGAGGGTGGTGCCCAGCAAGAAATTTGCAAGCTTTGCTGGATTGCTCCAAATCTAAAGCTGCCACTTGTTGTTGTTCTATTTCTCTAGAGTCCCATCATGCTGTTCTCAGCTTGCTAAAGTCCATACCTCCTCGGTGTGTTCTTATGGCTGCAGATCTTCACAGCACAGACGCTTTCTTCTGCATGCTGTTCTTTCCCAGTTCAGGGCTCCTTCAAGGCTCTCCCTGAATGGCTAAGCCGCCCCCTTTTATCCCAGTTCTCTTCAATGCTCACAGCTGCAGCCCATCAAGGACAACCAGGACCTGTGGGGCAAAGCCTCTAGACAGATATTCAAATAGAATCCATTTCCTCTACTCTAGCCAGTAAGTACTACCCTACAAGTCCTCAGAACCCCAAAGGCCACCTTTCATCTGACACCCAGACCCTGGGGAAAGGACTTCTTTTTCCCATGGCAAATGGCCTCCCTTGGCAGCCACTCACCCTGGCAGAAAGTGGGAGCCTTGCTAGAATGATGCAATCGTTGCTGGATTTTTCCAAAAGAAAAGCTGGCAGCAACTAGGGCCCTGGAAGTACTTAGAGCCTCAAACGCCACCTTGAACATATTCCTGAGACCCTGGGGAAAGGACATCTTTTTCCCATGGAAAATGGCCTTCATTTGTGGCCACTTGGCCTGGCAGGCAGGGCAGTGCCAAGCCAGGAATCTACAAACTCTGCTGGATCCTTCCAGAACGAAAGCTGCCAGCAACTAGGACCCTGCAAGTCCTTAGAGCCCCAGATGCCACCTGTCATCTGACACCCAGAGCCTGGGCCAATGACTTCGTTTTCCCCATGGAAAATGGCCTCCATTTCTGGCCACTCGCTCTGACCAAGAGGGTGGTGCCCAGCAAGAAATTTGCAAGCTTTGCTGGATTGCTCCAAATCTAAAGCTGCCACTTGTTGTTGTTCTATTTCTCTAGAGTCCCATCATGCTGTTCTCAGATTGCTAAAGTCCATACCTCCTCGGTGTGTTCTTATGGCTGCAGATCTTCACAGCACAGACGCTTTCTTCTGCATGCTGTTCTTTCCCAGTTCAGGGCTCCTTCAAGGCTCTCCCTGAATGGCTAAGCCGCCCCCTTTTATCCCAGTTCTCTTCAATGCTCACAGCTGCAGCACATCAAGGACAACCAGGACCTGTGGGGCAAAGCCTCTAGACAGATATTCAAATAGAATCCATTTCCTCTACTCTAGCCAGTAAGTACTACCCTACAAGTCCTCAGAACCCCAAAGGCCACCTTTCATCTGACACCCAGACCCTGGGGAAAGGACTTCTTTTTCCCATGGCAAATGGCCTCCCTTGGCAGCCACTCACCCTGGCAGAAAGTGGGAGCCTTGCTAGAATGATGCAATCGTTGCTGGATTTTTCCAAAAGAAAAGCTGGCAGCAACTAGGGCCCTGGAAGTACTTAGAGCCTCAAACGCCACCTTGAACATATTACTGAGACCCTGGGGAAAGGACATTTTTTCCCATGGAAAATGGCCTTCATTTGTGGCCACTTGGCCTGGCAGGCAGGGCAGTGCCAAGCCAGGAATCTACAAACTCTGCTGGATCCTTCCAGAACGAAAGCTGCCAGCAACTAGGACCCTGCAAGTCCTTAGAGCCCCAGACGCCACCTTTCATCTGACACCCAGAGCCTGGGCCAATGACTTCGTTTTCCCCATGGAAAATGGCCTCCATTTCTGGCCTCTCACCCTGACCAAGAGGGTGGTGCCCAGGAAGTAATTTGCAAGCTTTGCTTGATTGCTCCAAATCTAAAGCTGCCACTTGTTGTTGTTCTATTTCTCTAGAGTCCCATAATGCTGTTCTCAGCTTGCTAAAGTCCATACCTCCTCGGTGTGTTCTTATGGCTGCAGATCTTCACAGCACAGACGCTTTCTTCTGCATGCTGTTCTTTCCCAGTTCAGGGCTCCTTCAAGGCTCTCCCTGAATGGCTAAGCCGCCCCCTTTTATCCCAGTTCTCTTCAATGCTCACAGCTGCAGCCCATCAAGGACAACCAGGACCTGTGGGGCAAAGCCTCTAGACAGATATTCAAATAGAATCCATTTCCTCTACTCTAGCCAGTAAGTACTACCCTACAAGTCCTCAGAACCCCAAAGGCCACCTTTCATCTGACACCCAGACCCTGGGGAAAGGAATTCTTTTTCCCATGGCAAATGGCCTCCCTTGGCAGCCACTCACCCTGGCAGAAAGTGGGAGCCTTGCTAGAATGATGCAATCGTTGCTGGATTTTTCCAAAAGAAAAGCTGGCAGCAACTAGGGCCCTGGAAGTACTTAGAGCCTCAAACGCCACCTTGAACATATTACTGAGACCCTGGGGAAAGGACTTCGTTTTTCCCATGGAAAATGGCCTTCATTTGTGGCCACTTGGCCTGGCAGGCAGGGCAGTGCCAAGCCAGGAATCTACAAACTCTGCTGGATCCTTCCAGAACGAAAGCTGCCAGCAACTAGGACCCTGCAAGTCCTTAGAGCCCCAGATGCCACCTGTCATCTGACACCCAGAGCCTGGGCCAATGACTTCGTTTTCCCCATGGAAAATGGCCTCCATTTCTGGCCACTCGCCCTGACCAAGAGGGTGGTGCCCAGTAAGAAATTTGCAAGCTTTGCTGGATTGCTCCAAATCGAAAGCTGCCACTTGTTGTTGTTCTATTTCTCTAGAGTCCCATCATGCTGTTCTCAGATTGCTAAAGTCCATACCTCCTCGGTGTGTTCATATGGCTGCAGATCTTCACAGCACAGACGCTTTCTTCTGCATGCTGTTCTTTCCCAGTTCAGGGCTCCTTCAAGGCTCTCCCTGAATGGCTAAGCCGCCCCCTTTTATCCCAGTTCTCTTCAATGCTCACAGCTGCAGCCCATCAAGGACAACCAGGACCTGTGGGGCAAAGCCTCTAGACAGATATTCAAATAGAATCCATTTCCTCTACTCTAGCCAGTAAGTACTACCCTACAAGTCCTCAGAACCCCAAAGGCCACCTTTCATCTGACACCCAGACCCTGGGGAAAGGACTTCTTTTTCCCATGGCAAATGGCCTCCCTTGGCAGCCACTCACCCTGGCAGAAAGTGGGAGCCTTGCTAGAATGATGCAATCGTTGCTGGATTTTTCCAAAAGAAAAGCTGGCAGCAACTAGGGCCCTGGAAGTACTTAGAGCCTCAAAAGCCACCTTGAACATATTACTGAGACCCTGGGGAAAGGACATCTTTTTCCCATGGAAAATGGCCTTCATTTGTGGCCACTTGGCCGTGCAGGCAGGGCAGTGCCAAGCCAGGAATCTACAAACTCTGCTGGATCCTTCCAGAACCAAAGCTGCCAGCAACTAGGACCCTGCAAGTCCTTAGAGCCCCAGACGCCACCTTTCATCTGACACCCAGAGCCTGGGCCAATGACTTCGTTTTCCCCATGGAAAATGGCCTCCATTTCTGGCCTCTCACCCTGACCAAGAGGGTGGTGCCCAGCAAGAAATTTGCAAGCTTTGCTGGATTGCTCCAAATCTAAAGCTGCCACTTGTTGTTGTTCTATTTCTCTAGAGTCCCATCATGCTGTTCTCAGCTTGCTAAAGTCCATACCTCCTCGGTGTGTTCTTATGGCTGCAGATCTTCACAGCACAGACGCTTTCTTCTGCATGCTGTTCTTTCCCAGTTCAGGGCTCCTTCAAGGCTCTCCCTGAATGGCTAAGCCGCCCCCTTTTATCCCAGTTCTCTTCAATGCTCACAGCTGCAGCCCATCAAGGACAACCAGGACCTGTGGGGCAAAGCCTCTAGACAGATATTCAAATAGAATCCATTTCCTCTACTCTAGCCAGTAAGTACTACCCTACAAGTCCTCAGAACCCCAAAGGCCACCTTTCATCTGACACCCAGACCCTGGGGAAAGGAATTCTTTTTCCCATGGCAAATGGCCTCCCTTGGCAGCCACTCACCCTGGCAGAAAGTGGGAGCCTTGCTAGAATGATGCAATCGTTGCTGGATTTTTCCAAAAGAAAAGCTGGCAGCAACTAGGGCCCTGGAAGTACTTAGAGCCTCAAACGCCACCTTGAACATATTACTGAGACCCTGGGGAAAGGACTTCGTTTTTCCCATGGAAAATGGCCTTCATTTGTGGCCACTTGGCCTGGCAGGCAGGGCAGTGCCAAGCCAGGAATCTACAAACTCTGCTGGATCCTTCCAGAACGAAAGCTGCCAGCAACTAGGACCCTGCAAGTCCTTAGAGCCCCAGATGCCACCTGTCATCTGACACCCAGAGCCTGGGCCAATGACTTCGTTTTCCCCATGGAAAATGGCCTCCATTTCTGGCCACTCGCCCTGACCAAGAGGGTGGTGCCCAGTAAGAAATTTGCAAGCTTTGCTGGATTGCTCCAAATCGAAAGCTGCCACTTGTTGTTGTTCTATTTCTCTAGAGTCCCATCATGCTGTTCTCAGATTGCTAAAGTCCATACCTCCTCGGTGTGTTCATATGGCTGCAGATCTTCACAGCACAGACGCTTTCTTCTGCATGCTGTTCTTTCCCAGTTCAGGGCTCCTTCAAGGCTCTCCCTGAATGGCTAAGCCGCCCCCTTTTATCCCAGTTCTCTTCAATGCTCACAGCTGCAGCCCATCAAGGACAACCAGGACCTGTGGGGCAAAGCCTCTAGACAGATATTAAAATAGAATCCATTTCCTCTACTCTAGCCAGTAAGTACTACCCTACAAGTCCTCAGAACCCCAAAGGCCACCTTTCATCTGACACCCAGACCCTGGGGAAAGGACTTCTTTTTCCCATGGCAAATGGCCTCCCTTGGCAGCCACTCACCCTGGCAGAAAGTGGGAGCCTTGCTAGAATGATGCAATCGTTGCTGGATTTTTCCAAAAGAAAAGCTGGCAGCAACTAGGGCCCTGGAAGTACTTAGAGCCTCAAAAGCCACCTTGAACATATTACTGAGACCCTGGGGAAAGGACATCTTTTTCCCATGGAAAATGGCCTTCATTTGTGGCCACTTGGCCGTGCAGGCAGGGCAGTGCCAAGCCAGGAATCTACAAACTCTGCTGGATCCTTCCAGAACGAAAGCTGCCAGCAACTAGGACCCTGCAAGTCCTTAGAGCCCCAGACGCCACCTTTCATCTGACACCCAGAGCCTGGGCCAATGACTTCGTTTTCCCCATGGAAAATGGCCTCCATTTCTGGCCTCTCACCCTGACCAAGAGGGTGGTGCCCAGCAAGAAATTTGCAAGCTTTGCTGGATTGCTCCAAATCGAAAGCTGCCACTTGTTGTTGTTCTATTTCTCTAGAGTCCCATCATGCTGTTCTCAGATTGCTAAAGTCCATACCTCCTCGGCGTGTTCTTATGGCTGCAGATCTTCACAGCACAGACGCTTTCTTCTGCATGCTGTTCTTTCCCAGTTCAGGGCTCCTTCAAGGCTCTCCCTGAATGGCTAAGCCGCCCCCTTTTATCCCAGTTCTCTTCAATGCTCACAGCTGCAGCCCATCAAGGACAACCAGGACCTGTGGGGCAAAGCCTCTAGACAGATATTCAAATAGAATCCATTTCCTCTACTCTAGCCAGTAAGTACTACCCTACAAGTCCTCAGAACCCCAAAGGCCACCTTTCATCTGACACCCAGACCCTGGGGAAAGGACTTCTTTTTCCCATGGCAAATGGCCTCCCTTGGCAGCCACTCACCCTGGCAGAAAGTGGGAGCCTTGCTAGAATGATGCAATCGTTGCTGGATTTTTCCAAAAGAAAAGCTGGCAGCAACTAGGGCCCTGGAAGTACTTAGAGCCTCAAACGCCACCTTGAACATATTACTGAGACCCTGGGGAAAGGACATCTTTTTCCCATGGAAAATGGCCTTCATTTGTGGCCACTTGGCCTGGCAGGCAGGGCAGTGCCAAGCCAGGAATCTACAAACTCTGCTGGATCCTTCCAGAACGAAAGCTGCCAGCAACTAGGACCCTGCAAGTCCTTAGAGCCCCAGACGCCACCTTTCATCTGACACCCAGAGCCTGGGCCAATGACTTCGTTTTCCCCATGGAAAATGGCCTCCATTTCTGGCCTCTCACCCTGACCAAGAGGGTGGTGCCCAGCAAGAAATTTGCAAGCTTTGCTGGATTGCTCCAAATCTAAAGCTGCCACTTGTTGTTGTTCTATTTCTCTAGAGTCCCATCATGCTGTTCTCAGATTGCTAAAGTCCATACCTCCTCGGTGTGTTCTTATGGCTGCAGATCTTCACAGCACAGACGCTTTCTTCTGCATGCTGTTCTTTCCCAGTTCAGGGCTCCTTCAAGGCTCTCCCTGAATGGCTAAGCCGCCCCCTTTTATCCCAGTTCTCTTCAATGCTCACAGCTGCAGCCCATCAAGGACAACCAGGACCTGTGGGGCAAAGCCTCTAGACAGATATTCAAATAGAATCCATTTCCTCTACTCTAGCCAGTAAGTACTACCCTACAAGTCCTCAGAACCCCAAAGGCCACCTTTCATCTGACACCCAGACCCTGGGGAAAGGAATTCTTTTTCCCATGGCAAATGGCCTCCCTTGGCAGCCACTCACCCTGGCAGAAAGTGGGAGCCTTGCTAGAATGATGCAATCGTTGCTGGATTTTTCCAAAAGAAAAGCTGGCAGCAACTAGGGCCCTGGAAGTACTTAGAGCCTCAAACGCCACCTTGAACATATTACTGAGACCCTGGGGAAAGGACTTCGTTTTTCCCATGGAAAATGGCCTTCATTTGTGGCCACTTGGCCTGGCAGGCAGGGCAGTGCCAAGCCAGGAATCTACAAACTCTGCTGGATCCTTCCAGAACGAAAGCTGCCAGCAACTAGGACCCTGCAAGTCCTTAGAGCCCCAGACGCCACCTTTCATCTGACACCCAGAGCCTGGGCCAATGACTTCATTATCCCCATGGAAAATGGCCTCCATTTCTGGCCTCTCACCCTGACCAAGAGGGTGGTGCCCAGCAAGAAATTTGCAAGCTTTGCTGGATTGCTCCAAATCTAAAGCTGCCACTTGTTGTTGTTCTATTTCTCTAGAGTCCCATCATGCTGTTCTCAGCTTGCTAAAGTCCATACCTCCTCGGTGTGTTCTTATGGCTGCAGATCTTCACAGCACAGACGCTTTCTTCTGCATGCTGTTCTTTCCCAGTTCAGGGCTCCTTCAAGGCTCTCCCTGAATGGCTAAGCCGCCCCCTTTTATCCCAGTTCTCTTCAATGCTCACAGCTGCAGCCCATCAAGGACAACCAGGACCTGTGGGGCAAAGCCTCTAGACAGATATTCAAATAGAATCCATTTCCTCTACTCTAGCCAGTAAGTACTACCCTACAAGTCCTCAGAACCCCAAAGGCCACCTTTCATCTGACACCCAGACCCTGGGGAAAGGAATTCTTTTTCCCATGGCAAATGGCCTCCCTTGGCAGCCACTCACCCTGGCAGAAAGTGGGAGCCTTGCTAGAATGATGCAATCGTTGCTGGATTTTTCCAAAAGAAAAGCTGGCAGCAACTAGGGCCCTGGAAGTACTTAGAGCCTCAAACGCCACCTTGAACATATTACTGAGACCCTGGGGAAAGGACTTCTTTTTCCCATGGAAAATGGCCTTCATTTGTGGCATCTTGGCCTGGCAGGCAGGGCAGTGCCAAGCCAGGAATCTACAAACTCTGCTGGATCCTTCCAGAACGAAAGCTGCCAGCAACTAGGACCCTGCAAGTCCTTAGAGCCCCAGACGCCACCTTTCATCTGACACCCAGAGCCTGGGCCAATGACTTCGTTTTCCCCATGGAAAATGGCCTCCATTTCTGGCCACTCGCCCTGACCAAGAGGGTGGTGCCCAGCAAGAAATTTGCAAGCTTTGCTGGATTGCTCCAAATCTAAAGCTGCCACTTGTTGTTGTTCTATTTCTCTAGAGTCCCATAATGCTGTTCTCAGCTTGCTAAAGTCCATACCTCCTCGGTGTGTTCATATGGCTGCAGATCTTCACAGCACAGACGCTTTCTTCTGCATGCTGTTCTTTCCCAGTTCAGGGCTCCTTCAAGGCTCTCCCTGAATGGCTAAGCCGCCCCCTTTTATCCCAGTTCTCTTCAATGCTCACAGCTGCAGCCCATCAAGGACAACCAGGACCTGTGGGGCAAAGCCTCTAGACAGATATTCAAATAGAATCCATTTCCTCTACTCTAGCCAGTAAGTACTACCCTACAAGTCCTTAGAACCCCAAAGGCCACCTTTCATCTGACACCCAGACCCTGGGGAAAGGACTTCTTTTTCCCATGGCAAATGGCCTCCCTTGGCAGCCACTCACCCTGGCAGAAAGTGGGAGCCTTGCTAGAATGATGCAATCGTTGCTGGATTTTTCCAAAAGAAAAGCTGGCAGCAACTAGGGCCCTGGAAGTACTTAGAGCCTCAAACGCCACCTTGAACATATTACTGAGATTCTGGGGAAAGGACATCTTTTTCCCATGGAAAATGGCCTTCATTTGTGGCCACTTGGCCTGGCAGGCAGGGCAGTGCCAAGCCAGGAATCTACAAACTCTGCTGGATCCTTCCAGAACGAAAGCTGCCAGCAACTAGGACCCTGCAAGTCCTTAGAGCCCCAGACGCCACCTTTCATCTGACACCCAGAGCCTGGGCCAATGACTTCGTTTTCCCCATGGAAAATGGCCTCCATTTCTGGCCTCTCACCCTGACCAAGAGGGTGGTGCCCAGCAAGAAATTTGCAAGCTTTGCTGGATTGCTCCAAATCTAAAGCTGCCACTTGTTGTTGTTCTATTTCTCTAGAGTCCCATCATGCTGTTCTCAGATTGCTAAAGTCCATACCTCCTCGGTGTGTTCTTATGGCTGCAGATCTTCACAGCACAGACGCTTTCTTCTGCATGCTGTTCTTTCCCAGTTCAGGGCTCCTTCAAGGCTCTCCCTGAATGGCTAAGCCGCCCCCTTTTATCCCAGTTCTCTTCAATGCTCACAGCTGCAGCCCAGCAAGGACAACCAGGACCTGTGGGGCAAAGCCTCTAGACAGATATTCAAATAGAATCCATTTCCTCTACTCTAGCCAGTAAGTACTACCCTACAAGTCCTCAGAACCCCAAAGGCCACCTTTCATCTGACACCCAGACCCTGGGGAAAGGACTTCTTTTTCCCATGGCAAATGGCCTCCCTTGGCAGCCACTCACCCTGGCAGAAAGTGGGAGCCTTGCTAGAATGATGCAATCGTTGCTGGATTTTTCCAAAAGAAAAGCTGGCAGCAACTAGGGCCCTGGAAGTACTTAGAGCCTCAAACGCCACCTTGAACATATTACTGAGACCCTGGGGAAAGGACATCTTTTTCCCATGGAAAATGGCCTTCATTTGTGGCCACTTGGCCTGGCAGGCAGGGCAGTGCCAAGCCAGGAATCTACAAACTCTGCTGGATCCTTCCAGAACGAAAGCTGCCAGCAACTAGGACCCTGCAAGTCCTTAGAGCCCCAGACGCCACCTTTCATCTGACACCCAGAGCCTGGGCCAATGACTTCGTTTTCCCCATGGAAAATGGCCTCCATTTCTGGCCTCTCACCCTGACCAAGAGGGTGGTGCCCAGCAAGAAATTTGCAAGCTTTGCTGGATTGCTCCAAATCTAAAGCTGCTACTTGTTGTTGTTCTATTTCTCTAGAGTCCCATCATGCTGTTCTCAGCTTGCTAAAGTCCATACCTCCTCGGTGTGTTCTTATGGCTGCAGATCTTCACAGCACAGACGCTTTCTTCTGCATGCTGTTCTTTCCCAGTTCAGGGCTCCTTCAAGGCTCTCCCTGAATGGCTAAGCCGCCCCCTTTTATCCCAGTTCTCTTCAATGCTCACAGCTGCAGCCCATCAAGGACAACCAGGACCTGTGGGGCAAAGCCTCTAGACAGATATTCAAATAGAATCCATTTCCTCTACTCTAGCCAGTAAGTACTACCCTACAAGTCCTCAGAACCCCAAAGGCCACCTTTCATCTGACACCCAGACCCTGGGGAAAGGAATTCTTTTTCCCATGGCAAATGGCCTCCCTTGGCAGCCACTCACCCTGGCAGAAAGTGGGAGCCTTGCTAGAATGATGCAATCGTTGCTGGATTTTTCCAAAAGAAAAGCTGCCAGCAACTAGGGCCCTGGAAGTACTTAGAGCCTCAAACGCCACCTTGAACATATTACTGAGACCCTGGGGAAAGGACATCTTTTTCCCATGGAAAATGGCCTTCATTTGTGGCCACTTGGCCTGGCAGGCAGGGCAGTGCCAAGCTAGGAATCTACAAACTCTGCTGGATCCTTCCAGAACGAAAGCTGCCAGCAACTAGGACCCTGCAAGTCCTTAGAGCCCCAGACGCCACCTTTCATCTGACACCCAGAGCCTGGGCCAATGACTTCGTTTTCCCCATGGAAAATGGCCTCCATTTCTGGCCTCTCACCCTGACCAAGAGGGTGGTGCCCAGCAAGAAATTTGCAATCTTTGCTGGATTGCTCCAAATCTAAAGCTGCCACTTGTTGTTGTTCTATTTCTCTAGAGTCCCATCATGCTGTTCTCAGCTTGCTAAAGTCCATACCTCCTCGGTGTGTTCTTATGGCTGCAGATCTTCACAGCACAGACGCTTTCTTCTGCATGCTGTTCTTTCCCAGTTCAGGGCTCCTTCAAGGCTCTCCCTGAATGGCTAAGCCGCCCCCTTTTATCCCAGTTCTCTTCAATGCTCACAGCTGCAGCCCATCAAGGACAACCAGGACCTGTGGGGCAAAGCCTCTAGACAGATATTCAAATAGAATCCATTTCCTCTACTCTAGCCAGTAAGTACTACCCTACAAGTCCTCAGAACCCCAAAGGCCACCTTTCATCTGACACCCAGACCCTGGGGAAAGGACTTCTTTTTCCCATGGCAAATGGCCTCCCTTGGCAGCCACTCACCCTGGCAGAAAGTGGGAGCCTTGCTAGAATGATGCAATCGTTGCTGGATTTTTCCAAAAGAAAAGCTGGCAGCAACTAGGGCCCTGGAAGTACTTAGAGCCTCAAACGCCACCTTGAACATATTACTGAGACCCTGGGGAAAGGACATCTTTTTCCCATGGAAAATGGCCTTCATTTGTGGCCACTTGGCCTGGCAGGCAGGGCAGTGCCAAGCCAGGAATCGACAAACTCTGCTGGATCCTTCCAGAACAAAAGCTGCCAGCAACTAGGACCCTGCAAGTCCTTAGAGCCCCAGACGCCACCTGTCATCTGACACCCAGAGCCTGGGCCAATGACTTCGTTTTCCCCATGGAAAATGGCCTCCATTTCTGGCCTCTCACCCTGACCAAGAGGGTGGTGCCCAGCAAGAAATTTGCAAGCTTTGCTGGATTGCTCCAAATCTAAAGCTGCCACTTGTTGTTGTTCTATTTCTCTAGAGTCCCATCATGCTGTTCTCAGATTGCTAAAGTCCATACCTCCTCGGTGTGTTCTTATGGCTGCAGATCTTCACAGCAGAGACGCTTTCTTCTGCATGCTGTTCTTTCCCAGTTCAGGGCTCCTTCAAGGCTCTCCCTGAATGGCTAAGCCGCCCCCTTTTATCCCAGTTCTCTTCAATGCTCACAGCTGCAGCCCATCAAGGACAACCAGGACCTGTGGGGCAAAGCCTCTAGACAGATATTCAAATAGAATCCATTTCCTCTACTCTAGCCAGTAAGTACTACCCTACAAGTCCTCAGAACCCCAAAGGCCACCTTTCATCTGACACCCAGACCCTGGGGAAAGGAATTCTTTTTCCCATGGCAAATGGCCTCCCTTGGCAGCCACTCATCCTGGCAGAAGGTGGGAGCCTAGCTAGAATGATGCAATCGTTGCTGGATTTTTCCAAAAGAAAAGCTGGCAGCAACTAGGGCCCTGGAAGTACTTAGAGCCTCAAATGCCACCTTGAACATATTACTGAGACCCTGGGGAAAGGACATCTTTTTCCCATGGAAAATGGCCTTCATTTGTGGCCACTTGGCCTGGCAGGCAGGGCAGTGCCAAGCCAGGAATCTACAAACTCTGCTGGATCCTTCCAGAACGAAAGCTGCCAGCAACTAGGACCCTGCAAGTCCTTAGAGCCCCAGACGCCACCTTTCATCTGACACCCAGAGCCTGGGCCAATGACTTCGTTTTCCCCATGGAAAATGGCCTCCATTTCTGGCCTCTCACCCTGACCAAGAGGGTGGTGCCCAGCAAGAAATTTGCAAGCTTTGCTGGATTGCTCCAAATCGAAAGCTGCCACTTGTTGTTGTTCTATTTCTCTAGAGTCCCATAATGCTGTTCTCAGCTTGCTAAAGTCCATACCTCCTCGGTGTGTTCTTATGGCTGCAGATCTTCACAGCACAGACGCTTTCTTCTGCATGCTGTTCTTTCCCAGTTCAGGGCTCCTTCAAGGCTCTCCCTGAATGGCTAAGCCGCCCCCTTTTATCCCAGTTCTCTTCAATGCTCACAGCTGCAGCCCATCAAGGACAACCAGGACCTGTGGGGCAAAGCCTCTAGACAGATATTCAAATAGAATCCATTTCCTCTACTCTAGCCAGTAAGTACTACCCTACAAGTCCTCAGAACCCCAAAGGCCACCTTTCATCTGACACCCAGACCCTGGGGAAAGGACTTCTTTTTCCCATGGCAAATGGCCTCCCTTGGCAGCATCTCAGCCTGGCAGAAGGTGGGAGCCTAGCTAGAATGATGCAATCGTTGCTGGATTTTTCCAAAAGAAAAGCTGGCAGCAACTAGGGCCCTGGAAGTACTTAGAGCCTCAAACGCCACCTTGAACATATTACTGAGACCCTGGGGAAAGGACATCTTTTTCCCATGGAAAATGGCCTTCATTTGTGGCCACTTGGCCTGGCAGGCAGGGCAGTGCCAAGCCAGGAATCTACAAACTCTGCTGGATCCTTCCAGAACGAAAGCTGCCAGCAACTAGGACCCTGCAAGTCCTTAGAGCCCCAGACGCCACCTTTCATCTGACACCCAGAGCCTGGGCCAATGACTTCGTTTTCCCCATGGAAAATGGCCTCCATTTCTGGCCTCTCACCCTGACCAAGAGGGTGGTGCCCAGCAAGAAATTTGCAAGCTTTGCTGGATTGCTCCAAATCTAAAGCTGCCACTTGTTGTTGTTCTATTTCTCTAGAGTCCCATCATGCTGTTCTCAGCTTGCTAAAGTCCATACCTCCTCGGTGTGTTCCTATGGCTGCAGATCTTCACAGCACAGACGCTTTCTTCTGCATGCTGTTCTTTCCCAGTTCAGGGCTCCTTCAAGGCTCTCCCTGAATGGCTAAGCCGCCCCCTTTTATCCCAGTTCTCTTCAATGCTCACAGCTGCAGCCCATCAAGGACAACCAGGACCTGTGGGGCAAAGCCTCTAGACAGATATTCAAATAGAATCCATTTCCTCTACTCTAGCCAGTAAGTACTACCCTACAAGTCCTCAGAACCCCAAAGGCCACCTTTCATCTGACACCCAGACCCTGGGGAAAGGACTTCTTTTTCCCATGGCAAATGGCCTCCCTTGGCAGCCACTCACCCTGGCAGAAAGTGGGAGCCTTGCTAGAATGATGCAATCGTTGCTGGATTTTTCCAAAAGAAAAGCTGGCAGCAACTAGGGCCCTGGAAGTACTTAGAGCCTCAAACGCCACCTTGAACATATTACTGAGACCCTGGGGAAAGGACTTCTTTTTCCCATGGAAAATGGCCTTCATTTGTGGCATCTTGGCCTGGCAGGCAGGGCAGTGCCAAGCCAGGAATCTACAAACTCTGCTGGATCCTTCCAGAACGAAAGCTGCCAGCAACTAGGACCCTGCAAGTCCTTAGAGCCCCAGACGCCACCTTTCATCTGACACCCAGAGCCTGGGCCAATGACTTCGTTTTCCCCATGGAAAATGGCCTCCATTTCTGGCCTCTCACCCTGACCAAGAGGGTGGTGCCCAGCAAGAAATTTGCAAGCTTTGCTGGATTGCTCCAAATCTAAAGCTGCCACTTGTTGTTGTTCTATTTCTCTAGAGTCCCATAATGCTGTTCTCAGCTTGCTAAAGTCCATACCTCCTCGGTGTGTTCTTATGGCTGCAGATCTTCACAGCACAGACGCTTTCTTCTGCATGCTGTTCTTTCCCAGGTCAGGGCTCCTTCAAGGCTCTCCCTGAATGGCTAAGCCGCCCCCTTTTATCCCAGTTCTCTTCAATGCTCACAGCTGCAGCCCATCAAGGACAACCAGGACCTGTGGGGCAAAGCCTCTAGACAGATATTCAAATAGAATCCATTTCCTCTACTCTAGCCAGTAAGTACTACCCTACAAGTCCTCAGAACCCCAAAGGCCACCTTTCATCTGACACCCAGACCCTGGGGAAAGGAATTCTTTTTCCCATGGCAAATGGCCTCCCTTGGCAGCATCTCAGCCTGGCAGAAGGTGGGAGCCTAGCTAGAATGATGCAATCGTTGCTGGATTGTTCCAAAAGAAAAGCTGGCAGCAACTAGGGCCCTGGAAGTACTTAGAGCCTCAAACGCCACCTTGAACATATTACTGAGATTCTGGGGAAAGGACATCTTTTTCCCATGGAAAATGGCCTTCATTTGTGGCCACTTGGCCTGGCAGGCAGGGCAGTGCCAAGCCAGGAATCTACAAACTCTGCTGGATCCTTCCAGAACAAAAGCTGCCAGCAACTAGGACCCTGCAAGTCCTTAGAGCCCCAGATGCCACCTGTCATCTGACACCCAGAGCCTGGGCCAATGACTTCGTTTTCCCCATGGAAAATGGCCTCCATTTCTGGCCACTCGCCCTGACCAAGAGGGTGGTGCCCAGCAAGAAATTTGCAAGCTTTGCTGGATTGCTCCAAATCTAAAGCTGCCACTTGTTGTTGTTCTATTTCTCTAGAGTCCCATAATGCTGTTCTCAGCTTGCTATAGTCCATACCTCCTCGGTGTGTTCATATGGCTGCAGATCTTCACAGCACAGACGCTTTCTTCTGCATGCTGTTCTTTCCCAGTTCAGGGCTCCTTCAAGGCTCTCCCTGAATGGCTAAGCCGCCCCCTTTTATCCCAGTTCTCTTCAATGCTCACAGCTGCAGCCCATCAAGGACAACCAGGACCTGTGGGGCAAAGCCTCTAGACAGATATTCAAATAGAATCCATTTCCTCTACTCTAGCCAGTAAGTACTACCCTACAAGTCCTTAGAACCCCAAAGGCCACCTTTCATCTGACACCCAGACCCTGGGGAAAGGACTTCTTTTTCCCATGGCAAATGGCCTCCCTTGGCAGCCACTCACCCTGGCAGAAAGTGGGAGCCTTGCTAGAATGATGCAATCGTTGCTGGATTTTTCCAAAAGAAAAGCTGGCAGCAACTAGGGCCCTGGAAGTACTTAGAGCCTCAAACGCCACCTTGAACATATTACTGAGATTCTGGGGAAAGGACATCTTTTTCCCATGGAAAATGGCCTTCATTTGTGGCCACTTGGCCTGGCAGGCAGGGCAGTGCCAAGCCAGGAATCTACAAACTCTGCTGGATCCTTCCAGAACGAAAGCTGCCAGCAACTAGGACCCTGCAAGTCCTTAGAGCCCCAGACGCCACCTTTCATCTGACACCCAGAGCCTGGGCCAATGACTTCGTTTTCCCCATGGAAAATGGCCTCCATTTCTGGCCTCTCACCCTGACCAAGAGGGTGGTGCCCAGCAAGAAATTTGCAAGCTTTGCTGGATTGCTCCAAATCTAAAGCTGCCACTTGTTGTTGTTCTATTTCTCTAGAGTCCCATCATGCTGTTCTCAGATTGCTAAAGTCCATACCTCCTCGGTGTGTTCTTATGGCTGCAGATCTTCACAGCACAGACGCTTTCTTCTGCATGCTGTTCTTTCCCAGTTCAGGGCTCCTTCAAGGCTCTCCCTGAATGGCTAAGCCGCCCCCTTTTATCCCAGTTCTCTTCAATGCTCACAGCTGCAGCCCAGCAAGGACAACCAGGACCTGTGGGGCAAAGCCTCTAGACAGATATTCAAATAGAATCCATTTCCTCTACTCTAGCCAGTAAGTACTACCCTACAAGTCCTCAGAACCCCAAAGGCCACCTTTCATCTGACACCCAGACCCTGGGGAAAGGACTTCTTTTTCCCATGGCAAATGGCCTCCCTTGGCAGCTACTCACCCTGGCAGAAAGTGGGAGCCTTGCTAGAATGATGCAATCGTTGCTGGATTTTTCCAAAAGAAAAGCTGGCAGCAACTAGGGCCCTGGAAGTACTTAGAGCCTCAAACGCCACCTTGAACATATTACTGAGACCCTGGGGAAAGGACATCTTTTTCCCATGGAAAATGGCCTTCATTTGTGGCCACTTGGCCTGGCAGGCAGGGCAGTGCCAAGCCAGGAATCTACAAACTCTGCTGGATCCTTCCAGAACGAAAGCTGCCAGCAACTAGGACCCTGCAAGTCCTTAGAGCCCCAGACGCCACCTTTCATCTGACACCCAGAGCCTGGGCCAATGACTTCGTTTTCCCCATGGAAAATGGCCTCCATTTCTGGCCTCTCACCCTGACCAAGAGGGTGGTGCCCAGCAAGAAATTTGCAAGCTTTGCTGGATTGCTCCAAATCTAAAGCTGCCACTTGTTGTTGTTCTATTTCTCTAGAGTCCCATCATGCTGTTCTCAGCTTGCTAAAGTCCATACCTCCTCGGTGTGTTCTTATGGCTGCAGATCTTCACAGCACAGACGCTTTCTTCTGCATGCTGTTCTTTCCCAGTTCAGGGCTCCTTCAAGGCTCTCCCTGAATGGCTAAGCCGCCCCCTTTTATCCCAGTTCTCTTCAATGCTCACAGCTGCAGCCCATCAAGGACAACCAGGACCTGTGGGGCAAAGCCTCTAGACAGATATTCAAATAGAATCCATTTCCTCTACTCTAGCCAGTAAGTACTACCCTACAAGTCCTCAGAACCCCAAAGGCCACCTTTCATCTGACACCCAGACCCTGGGGAAAGGAATTCTTTTTCCCATGGCAAATGGCCTCCCTTGGCAGCCACTCACCCTGGCAGAAAGTGGGAGCCTTGCTAGAATGATGCAATCGTTGCTGGATTTTTCCAAAAGAAAAGCTGCCAGCAACTAGGGCCCTGGAAGTACTTAGAGCCTCAAACGCCACCTTGAACATATTACTGAGACCCTGGGGAAAGGACATCTTTTTCCCATGGAAAATGGCCTTCATTTGTGGCCACTTGGCCTGGCAGGCAGGGCAGTGCCAAGCTAGGAATCTACAAACTCTGCTGGATCCTTCCAGAACGAAAGCTGCCAGCAACTAGGACCCTGCAAGTCCTTAGAGCCCCAGACGCCACCTTTCATCTGACACCCAGAGCCTGGGCCAATGACTTCGTTTTCCCCATGGAAAATGGCCTCCATTTCTGGCCTCTCACCCTGACCAAGAGGGTGGTGCCCAGCAAGAAATTTGCAATCTTTGCTGGATTGCTCCAAATCTAAAGCTGCCACTTGTTGTTGTTCTATTTCTCTAGAGTCCCATCATGCTGTTCTCAGCTTGCTAAAGTCCATACCTCCTCGGTGTGTTCTTATGGCTGCAGATCTTCACAGCACAGACGCTTTCTTCTGCATGCTGTTCTTTCCCAGTTCAGGGCTCCTTCAAGGCTCTCCCTGAATGGCTAAGCCGCCCCCTTTTATCCCAGTTCTCTTCAATGCTCACAGCTGCAGCCCATCAAGGACAACCAGGACCTGTGGGGCAAAGCCTCTAGACAGATATTCAAATAGAATCCATTTCCTCTACTCTAGCCAGTAAGTACTACCCTACAAGTCCTCAGAACCCCAAAGGCCACCTTTCATCTGACACCCAGACCCTGGGGAAAGGACTTCTTTTTCCCATGGCAAATGGCCTCCCTTGGCAGCCACTCACCCTGGCAGAAAGTGGGAGCCTTGCTAGAATGATGCAATCGTTGCTGGATTTTTCCAAAAGAAAAGCTGGCAGCAACTAGGGCCCTGGAAGTACTTAGAGCCTCAAACGCCACCTTGAACATATTACTGAGACCCTGGGGAAAGGACATCTTTTTCCCATGGAAAATGGCCTTCATTTGTGGCCACTTGGCCTGGCAGGCAGGGCAGTGCCAAGCCAGGAATCGACAAACTCTGCTGGATCCTTCCAGAACAAAAGCTGCCAGCAACTAGGACCCTGCAAGTCCTTAGAGCCCCAGACGCCACCTGTCATCTGACACCCAGAGCCTGGGCCAATGACTTCGTTTTCCCCATGGAAAATGGCCTCCATTTCTGGCCTCTCACCCTGACCAAGAGGGTGGTGCCCAGCAAGAAATTTGCAAGCTTTGCTGGATTGCTCCAAATCTAAAGCTGCCACTTGTTGTTGTTCTATTTCTCTAGAGTCCCATAATGCTGTTCTCAGATTGCTAAAGTCCATACCTCCTCGGTGTGTTCTTATGGCTGCAGATCTTCACAGCACAGACGCTTTCTTCTGCATGCTGTTCTTTCCCAGTTCAGGGCTCCTTCAAGGCTCTCCCTGAATGGCTAAGCCGCCCCCTTTTATCCCAGTTCTCTTCAATGCTCACAGCTGCAGCCCATCAAGGACAACCAGGACCTGTGGGGCAAAGCCTCTAGACAGATATTCAAATAGAATCCATTTCCTCTACTCTAGCCAGTAAGTACTACCCTACAAGTCCTCAGAACCCCAAAGGCCACCTTTCATCTGACACCCAGACCCTGGGGAAAGGAATTCTTTTTCCCATGGCAAATGGCCTCCCTTGGCAGCCACTCATCCTGGCAGAAGGTGGGAGCCTAGCTAGAATGATGCAATCGTTGCTGGATTTTTCCAAAAGAAAAGCTGGCAGCAACTAGGGCCCTGGAAGTACTTAGAGCCTCAAATGCCACCTTGAACATATTACTGAGACCCTGGGGAAAGGACATCTTTTTCCCATGGAAAATGGCCTTCATTTGTGGCCACTTGGCCTGGCAGGCAGGGCAGTGCCAAGCCAGGAATCTACAAACTCTGCTGGATCCTTCCAGAACGAAAGCTGCCAGCAACTAGGACCCTGCAAGTCCTTAGAGCCCCAGACGCCACCTTTCATCTGACACCCAGAGCCTGGGCCAATGACTTCGTTTTCCCCATGGAAAATGGCCTCCATTTCTGGCCTCTCACCCTGACCAAGAGGGTGGTGCCCAGCAAGAAATTTGCAAGCTTTGCTGGATTGCTCCAAATCGAAAGCTGCCACTTGTTGTTGTTCTATTTCTCTAGAGTCCCATAATGCTGTTCTCAGCTTGCTAAAGTCCATACCTCCTCGGTGTGTTCTTATGGCTGCAGATCTTCACAGCACAGACGCTTTCTTCTGCATGCTGTTCTTTCCCAGTTCAGGGCTCCTTCAAGGCTCTCCCTGAATGGCTAAGCCGCCCCCTTTTATCCCAGTTCTCTTCAATGCTCACAGCTGCAGCCCATCAAGGACAACCAGGACCTGTGGGGCAAAGCCTCTAGACAGATATTCAAATAGAATCCATTTCCTCTACTCTAGCCAGTAAGTACTACCCTACAAGTCCTCAGAACCCCAAAGGCCACCTTTCATCTGACACCCAGACCCTGGGGAAAGGACTTCTTTTTCCCATGGCAAATGGCCTCCCTTGGCAGCATCTCAGCCTGGCAGAAGGTGGGAGCCTAGCTAGAATGATTCAATCGTTGCTGGATTTTTCCAAAAGAAAAGCTGCCAGCAACTAGGGCCCTGGAAGTACTTAGAGCCTCAAACGCCACCTTGAACATATTACTGAGACCCTGGGGAAAGGACTTCTTTTTCCCATGGAAAATGGCCTTCATTTGTGGCCACTTGGCCTGGCAGGCAGGGCAGTGCCAAGCCAGGAATCGACAAACTCTGCTGGATCCTTCCAGAACAAAAGCTGCCAGCAACTAGGACCCTGCAAGTCCTTAGAGCCCCAGATGCCACCTGTCATCTGACACCCAGAGCCTGGGCCAATGACTTCGTTTTCCCCATGGAAAATGGCCTCCATTTCTGGCCTCTCACCCTGACCAAGAGGGTGGTGCCCAGCAAGAAATTTGCAAGCTTTGCTGGATTGCTCCAAATCTAAAGCTGCCACTTGTTGTTGTTCTATTTCTCTAGAGTCCCATCATGCTGTTCTCAGCTTGCTAAAGTCCATACCTCCTCGGTGTGTTCTTATGGCTGCAGATCTTCACAGCACAGACGCTTTCTTCTGCATGCTGTTCTTTCCCAGTTCAGGGCTCCTTCAAGGCTCTCCCTGAATGGCTAAGCCGCCCCCTTTTATCCCAGTTCTCTTCAATGCTCACAGCTGCAGCCCATCAAGGACAACCAGGACCTGTGGGGCAAAGCCTCTAGACAGATATTCAAATAGAATCCATTTCCTCTACTCTAGCCAGTAAGTACTACCCTACAAGTCCTCAGAACCCCAAAGGCCACCTTTCATCTGACACCCAGACCCTGGGGAAAGGAATTCTTTTTCCCATGGCAAATGGCCTCCCTTGGCAGCATCTCAGCCTGGCAGAAGGTGGGAGCCTAGCTAGAATGATGCAATCGTTGCTGGATTGTTCCAAAAGAAAAGCTGGCAGCAACTAGGGCCCTGGAAGTACTTAGAGCCTCAAACGCCACCTTGAACATATTACTGAGACCCTGGGGAAAGGACTTCTTTTTCCCATGGAAAATGGCCTTCATTTGTGGCCACTTGGCCTGGCAGGCAGGGCAGTGCCAAGCCAGGAATCTACAAACTCTGCTGGATCCTTCCAGAACAAAAGCTGCCAGCAACTAGGACCCTGCAAGTCCTTAGAGCCCCAGATGCCACCTGTCATCTGACACCCAGAGCCTGGGCCAATGACTTCGTTTTCCCCATGGAAAATGGCCTCCATTTCTGGCCACTCGCCCTGACCAAGAGGGTGGTGCCCAGCAAGAAATTTGCAAGCTTTGCTGGATTGCTCCAAATCTAAAGCTGCCACTTGTTGTTGTTCTATTTCTCTAGAGTCCCATAATGCTGTTCTCAGCTTGCTAAAGTCCATACCTCCTCGGTGTGTTCATATGGCTGCAGATCTTCACAGCACAGACGCTTTCTTCTGCATGCTGTTCTTTCCCAGTTCAGGGCTCCTTCAAGGCTCTCCCTGAATGGCTAAGCCGCCCCCTTTTATCCCAGTTCTCTTCAATGCTCACAGCTGCAGCCCATCAAGGACAACCAGGACCTGTGGGGCAAAGCCTCTAGACAGATATTCAAATAGAATCCATTTCCTCTACTCTAGCCAGTAAGTACTACCCTACAAGTCCTTAGAACCCCAAAGGCCACCTTTCATCTGACACCCAGACCCTGGGGAAAGGACTTCTTTTTCCCATGGCAAATGGCCTCCCTTGGCAGCCACTCACCCTGGCAGAAAGTGGGAGCCTTGCTAGAATGATGCAATCGTTGCTGGATTTTTCCAAAAGAAAAGCTGGCAGCAACTAGGGCCCTGGAAGTACTTAGAGCCTCAAACGCCACCTTGAACATATTACTGAGATTCTGGGGAAAGGACATCTTTTTCCCATGGAAAATGGCCTTCATTTGTGGCCACTTGGCCTGGCAGGCAGGGCAGTGCCAAGCCAGGAATCTACAAACTCTGCTGGATCCTTCCAGAACGAAAGCTGCCAGCAACTAGGACCCTGCAAGTCCTTAGAGCCCCAGACACCACCTTTCATCTGACACCCAGAGCCTGGGCCAATGACTTCGTTTTCCCCATGGAAAATGGCCTCCATTTCTGGCCTCTCACCCTGACCAAGAGGGTGGTGCCCAGCAAGAAATTTGCAAGCTTTGCTGGATTGCTCCAAATCTAAAGCTGCCACTTGTTGTTGTTCTATTTCTCTAGAGTCCCATAATGCTGTTCTCAGCTTGCTAAAGTCCATACCTCCTCGGTGTGTTCTTATGGCTGCAGATCTTCACAGCACAGACGCTTTCTTCTGCATGCTGTTCTTTCCCAGTTCAGGGCTCCTTCAAGGCTCTCCCTGAATGGCTAAGCCGCCCCCTTTTATCCCAGTTCTCTTCAATGCTCACAGCTGCAGCCCATCAAGGACAACCAGGACCTGTGGGGCAAAGCCTCTAGACAGATATTCAAATAGAATCCATTTCCTCTACTCTAGCCAGTAAGTACTACCCTACAAGTCCTCAGAACCCCAAAGGCCACCTTTCATCTGACACCCAGACCCTGGGGAAAGGAATTCTTTTTCCCATGGCAAATGGCCTCCCTTGGCAGCCACTCACCCTGGCAGAAAGTGGGAGCCTTGCTAGAATGATGCAATCGTTGCTGGATTTTTCCAAAAGAAAAGCTGGCAGCAACTAGGGCCCTGGAAGTACTTAGAGCCTCAAACGCCACCTTGAACATATTACTGAGACCCTGGGGAAAGGACATCTTTTTCCCATGGAAAATGGCCTTCATTTGTGGCCACTTGGCCTGGCAGGCAGGGCAGTGCCAAGCTAGGAATCTACAAACTCTGCTGGATCCTTCCAGAACGAAAGCTGCCAGCAACTAGGACCCTGCAAGTCCTTAGAGCCCCAGACGCCACCTTTCATCTGACACCCAGAGCCTGGGCCAATGACTTCGTTTTCCCCATGGAAAATGGCCTCCATTTCTGGCCTCTCACCCTGACCAAGAGGGTGGTGCCCAGCAAGAAATTTGCAATCTTTGCTGGATTGCTCCAAATCTAAAGCTGCCACTTGTTGTTGTTCTATTTCTCTAGAGTCCCATCATGCTGTTCTCAGCTTGCTAAAGTCCATACCTCCTCGGTGTGTTCTTATGGCTGCAGATCTTCACAGCACAGACGCTTTCTTCTGCATGCTGTTCTTTCCCAGTTCAGGGCTCCTTCAAGGCTCTCCCTGAATGGCTAAGCCGCCCCCTTTTATCCCAGTTCTCTTCAATGCTCACAGCTGCAGCCCATCAAGGACAACCAGGACCTGTGGGGCAAAGCCTCTAGACAGATATTCAAATAGAATCCATTTCCTCTACTCTAGCCAGTAAGTACTACCCTACAAGTCCTCAGAACCCCAAAGGCCACCTTTCATCTGACACCCAGACCCTGGGGAAAGGACTTCTTTTTCCCATGGCAAATGGCCTCCCTTGGCAGCCACTCACCCTGGCAGAAAGTGGGAGCCTTGCTAGAATGATGCAATCGTTGCTGGATTTTTCCAAAAGAAAAGCTGGCAGCAACTAGGGCCCTGGAAGTACTTAGAGCCTCAAACGCCACCTTGAACATATTACTGAGACCCTGGGGAAAGGACATCTTTTTCCCATGGAAAATGGCCTTCATTTGTGGCCACTTGGCCTGGCAGGCAGGGCAGTGCCAAGCCAGGAATCGACAAACTCTGCTGGATCCTTCCAGAACAAAAGCTGCCAGCAACTAGGACCCTGCAAGTCCTTAGAGCCCCAGACGCCACCTGTCATCTGACACCCAGAGCCTGGGCCAATGACTTCGTTTTCCCCATGGAAAATGGCCTCCATTTCTGGCCTCTCACCCTGACCAAGAGGGTGGTGCCCAGCAAGAAATTTGCAAGCTTTGCTGGATTGCTCCAAATCTAAAGCTGCCACTTGTTGTTGTTCTATTTCTCTAGAGTCCCATAATGCTGTTCTCAGATTGCTAAAGTCCATACCTCCTCGGTGTGTTCTTATGGCTGCAGATCTTCACAGCACAGACGCTTTCTTCTGCATGCTGTTCTTTCCCAGTTCAGGGCTCCTTCAAGGCTCTCCCTGAATGGCTAAGCCGCCCCCTTTTATCCCAGTTCTCTTCAATGCTCACAGCTGCAGCCCATCAAGGACAACCAGGACCTGTGGGGCAAAGCCTCTAGACAGATATTCAAATAGAATCCATTTCCTCTACTCTAGCCAGTAAGTACTACCCTACAAGTCCTCAGAACCCCAAAGGCCACCTTTCATCTGACACCCAGACCCTGGGGAAAGGAATTCTTTTTCCCATGGCAAATGGCCTCCCTTGGCAGCCACTCATCCTGGCAGAAGGTGGGAGCCTAGCTAGAATGATGCAATCGTTGCTGGATTTTTCCAAAAGAAAAGCTGGCAGCAACTAGGGCCCTGGAAGTACTTAGAGCCTCAAATGCCACCTTGAACATATTACTGAGACCCTGGGGAAAGGACATCTTTTTCCCATGGAAAATGGCCTTCATTTGTGGCCACTTGGCCTGGCAGGCAGGGCAGTGCCAAGCCAGGAATCTACAAACTCTGCTGGATCCTTCCAGAACGAAAGCTGCCAGCAACTAGGACCCTGCAAGTCCTTAGAGCCCCAGACGCCACCTTTCATCTGACACCCAGAGCCTGGGCCAATGACTTCGTTTTCCCCATGGAAAATGGCCTCCATTTCTGGCCTCTCACCCTGACCAAGAGGGTGGTGCCCAGCAAGAAATTTGCAAGCTTTGCTGGATTGCTCCAAATCTAAAGCTGCCACTTGTTGTTGTTCTATTTCTCTAGAGTCCCATCATGCTGTTCTCAGCTTGCTAAAGTCCATACCTCCTCGGTGTGTTCTTATGGCTGCAGATCTTCACAGCACAGACGCTTTCTTCTGCATGCTGTTCTTTCCCAGTTCAGGGCTCCTTCAAGGCTCTCCCTGAATGGCTAAGCCGCCCCCTTTTATCCCAGTTCTCTTCAATGCTCACAGCTGCAGCCCATCAAGGACAACCAGGACCTGTGGGGCAAAGCCTCTAGACAGATATTCAAATAGAATCCATTTCCTCTACTCTAGCCAGTAAGTACTACCCTACAAGTCCTCAGAACCCCAAAGGCCACCTTTCATCTGACACCCAGACCCTGGGGAAAGGAATTCTTTTTCCCATGGCAAATGGCCTCCCTTGGCAGCCACTCACCCTGGCAGAAAGTGGGAGCCTTGCTAGAATGATGCAATCGTTGCTGGATTTTTCCAAAAGAAAAGCTGGCAGCAACTAGGGCCCTGGAAGTACTTAGAGCCTCAAACGCCACCTTGAACATATTACTGAGACCCTGGGGAAAGGACTTCTTTTTCCCATGGAAAATGGCCTTCATTTGTGGCCACTTGGCCTGGCAGGCAGGGCAGTGCCAAGCCAGGAATCGACAAACTCTGCTGGATCCTTCCAGAACAAAAGCTGCCAGCAACTAGGACCCTGCAAGTCCTTAGAGCCCCAGATGCCACCTGTCATCTGACACCCAGAGCCTGGGCCAATGACTTCGTTTTCCCCATGGAAAATGGCCTCCATTTCTGGCCTCTCACCCTGACCAAGAGGGTGGTGCCCAGCAAGAAATTTGCAAGCTTTGCTGGATTGCTCCAAATCTAAAGCTGCCACTTGTTGTTGTTCTATTTCTCTAGAGTCCCATCATGCTGTTCTCAGCTTGCTAAAGTCCATACCTCCTCGGTGTGTTCTTATGGCTGCAGATCTTCACAGCACAGACGCTTTCTTCTGCATGCTGTTCTTTCCCAGTTCAGGGCTCCTTCAAGGCTCTCCCTGAATGGCTAAGCCGCCCCCTTTTATCCCAGTTCTCTTCAATGCTCACAGCTGCAGCCCATCAAGGACAACCAGGACCTGTGGGGCAAAGCCTCTAGACAGATATTCAAATAGAATCCATTTCCTCTACTCTAGCCAGTAAGTACTACCCTACAAGTCCTCAGAACCCCAAAGGCCACCTTTCATCTGACACCCAGACCCTGGGGAAAGGAATTCTTTTTCCCATGGCAAATGGCCTCCCTTGGCAGCATCTCAGCCTGGCAGAAGGTGGGAGCCTAGCTAGAATGATTCAATCGTTGCTGGATTGTTCCAAAAGAAAAGCTGGCAGCAACTAGGGCCCTGGAAGTACTTAGAGCCTCAAACGCCACCTTGAACATATTACTGAGACCCTGGGGAAAGGACTTCTTTTTCCCATGGAAAATGGCCTTCATTTGTGGCCACTTGGCCTGGCAGGCAGGGCAGTGCCAAGCCAGGAATCGACAAACTCTGCTGGATCCTTCCAGAACAAAAGCTGCCAGCAACTAGGACCCTACAAGTCCTTAGAGCCCCAGATGCCACCTGTCATCTGACACCCAGAGCCTGGGCCAATGACTTCGTTTTCCCCATGGAAAATGGCCTCCATTTCTGGCCACTCACCCTGACCAAGAGGGTGGTGCCCAGCAAGAAATTTGCAAGCTTTGCTGGATTGCTCCAAATCTAAAGCTGCCACTTGTTGTTGTTCTATTTCTCTAGAGTCCCATAATGCTGTTCTCAGCTTGCTAAAGTCCATACCTCCTCGGTGTGTTCATATGGCTGCAGATCTTCACAGCACAGACGCTTTCTTCTGCATGCTGTTCTTTCCCAGTTCAGGGCTCCTTCAAGGCTCTCCCTGAATGGCTAAGCGCCCCCTTTTATCCCAGTTCTCTTCAATGCTCACAGCTGCAGCCCATCAAGGACAACCAGGACCTGTGGGGCAAAGCCTCTAGACAGATATTCAAATAGAATCCATTTCCTCTACTCTAGCCAGTAAGTACTACCCTACAAGTCCTCAGAACCCCAAAGGCCACCTTTCATCTGACACCCAGACCCTGGGGAAAGGACTTCTTTTTCCCATGGCAAATGGCCTCCCTTGGCAGCCACTCACCCTGGCAGAAAGTGGGAGCCTAGCTAGAATGATGCAATCGTTGCTGGATTTTTCCAAAAGAAAAGCTGGCAGCAACTAGGGCCCTGGAAGTACTTAGAGCCTCAAACGCCACCTTGAACATATTACTGAGACCCTGGGGAAAGGACATCTTTTTCCCATGGAAAATGGCCTTCATTTGTGGCCACTTGGCCTGGCAGGCAGGGCAGTGCCAAGCCAGGAATCTACAAACTCTGCTGGATCCTTCCAGAACAAAAGCTGCCAGCAACTAGGACCCTGCAAGTCCTTAGAGCCCCAGACGCCACCTTTCATCTGACACCCAGAGCCTGGGCCAATGACTTCGTTTTCCCCATGGAAAATGGCCTCCATTTCTGGCCTCTCACCCTGACCAAGAGGGTGGTGCCCAGCAAGAAATTTGCAAGCTTTGCTGGATTGCTCCAAATCTAAAGCTGCCACTTGTTGTTGTTCTATTTCTCTAGAGTCCCATCATGCTGTTCTCAGCTTGCTAAAGTCCATACCTCCTCGGTGTGTTCTTATGGCTGCAGATCTTCACAGCACAGACGCTTTCTTCTGCATGCTGTTCTTTCCCAGTTCAGGGCTCCTTCAAGGCTCTCCCTGAATGGCTAAGCCGCCCCCTTTTATCCCAGTTCTCTTCAATGCTCACAGCTGCAGCCCATCAAGGACAACCAGGACCTGTGGGGCAAAGCCTCTAGACAGATATTCAAATAGAATCCATTTCCTCTACTCTAGCCAGTAAGTACTACCCTACAAGTCCTCAGAACCCCAAAGGCCACCTTTCATCTGACACCCAGACCCTGGGGAAAGGACTTCTTTTTCCCATGGCAAATGGCCTCCCTTGGCAGCCACTCACCCTGGCAGAAAGTGGGAGCCTTGCTAGAATGATGCAATCGTTGCTGGATTTTTCCAAAAGAAAAGCTGGCAGCAACTAGGGCCCTGGAAGTACTTAGAGCCTCAAACGCCACCTTGAACATATTACTGAGACCCTGGGGAAAGGACATCTTTTTCCCATGGAAAATGGCCTTCATTTGTGGCCACTTGGCCTGGCAGGCAGGGCAGTGCCAAGCCAGGAATCGACAAACTGTGCTGGATCCTTCCAGAACAAAAGCTGCCAGCAACTAGGACCCTGCAAGTCCTTAGAGCCCCAGACGCCACCTGTCATCTGACACCCAGAGCCTGGGCCAATGACTTCGTTTTCCCCATGGAAAATGGCCTCCATTTCTGGCCTCTCACCCTGACCAAGAGGGTGGTGCCCAGCAAGAAATTTGCAAGCTTTGCTGGATTGCTCCAAATCTAAAGCTGCCACTTGTTGTTGTTCTATTTCTCTAGAGTCCCATAATGCTGTTCTCAGCTTGCTAAAGTCCATACCTCCTCGGTGTGTTCTTATGGCTGCAGATCTTCACAGCACAGACGCTTTCTTCTGCATGCTGTTCTTTCCCAGTTCAGGGCTCCTTCAAGGCTCTCCCTGAATGGCTAAGCCGCCCCCTTTTATCCCAGTTCTCTTCAATGCTCACAGCTGCAGCCCATCAAGGACAACCAGGACCTGTGGGGCAAAGCCTCTAGACAGATATTCAAATAGAATCCATTTCCTCTACTCTAGCCAGTAAGTACTACCCTACAAGTCCTCAGAACCCCAAAGGCCACCTTTCATCTGACACCCAGACCCTGGGGAAAGGAATTCTTTTTCCCATGGCAAATGGCCTCCCTTGGCAGCCACTCATCCTGGCAGAAGGTGGGAGCCTAGCTAGAATGATGCAATCGTTGCTGGATTTTTCCAAAAGAAAAGCTGGCAGCAACTAGGGCCCTGGAAGTACTTAGAGCCTCAAATGCCACCTTGAACATATTACTGAGACCCTGGGGAAAGGACATCTTTTTCCCATGGAAAATGGCCTTCATTTGTGGCCACTTGGCCTGGCAGGCAGGGCAGTGCCAAGCCAGGAATCTACAAACTCTGCTGGATCCTTCCAGAACGAAAGCTGCCAGCAACTAGGACCCTGCAAGTCCTTAGAGCCCCAGACGCCACCTTTCATCTGACACCCAGAGCCTGGGCCAATGACTTCGTTTTCCCCATGGAAAATGGCCTCCATTTCTGGCCTCTCACCCTGACCAAGAGGGTGGTGCCCAGCAAGAAATTTGCAAGCTTTGCTGGATTGCTCCAAATCTAAAGCTGCCACTTGTTGTTGTTCTATTTCTCTAGAGTCCCATCATGCTGTTCTCAGATTGCTAAAGTCCATACCTCCTCGGTGTGTTCTTATGGCTGCAGATCTTCACAGCACAGACGCTTTCTTCTGCATGCTGTTCTTTCCCAGTTCAGGGCTCCTTCAAGGCTCTCCCTGAATGGCTAAGCCGCCCCCTTTTATCCCAGTTCTCTTCAATGCTCACAGCTGCAGCCCATCAAGGACAACCAGGACCTGTGGGGCAAAGCCTCTAGACAGATATTCAAATAGAATCCATTTCCTCTACTCTAGCCAGTAAGTACTACCCTACAAGTCCTCAGAACCCCAAAGGCCACCTTTCATCTGACACCCAGACCCTGGGGAAAGGACTTCTTTTTCCCATGGCAAATGGCCTCCCTTGGCAGCATCTCAGCCTGGCAGAAGGTGGGAGCCTAGCTAGAATGATTCAATCGTTGCTGGATTTTTCCAAAAGAAAAGCTGGCAGCAACTAGGGCCCTGGAAGTACTTAGAGCCTCAAACGCCACCTTGAACATATTACTGAGACCCTGGGGAAAGGACATCTTTTTCCCATGGAAAATGGCCTTCATTTGTGGCCACTTGGCCTGGCAGGCAGGGCAGTGCCAAGCCAGGAATCTACAAACTGTGCTGGATCCTTCCAGAACAAAAGCTGCCAGCAACTAGGACCCTGCAAGTCCTTAGAGCCCCAGACGCCACCTGTCATCTGACACCCAGAGCCTGGGCCAATGACTTCGTTTTCCCCATGGAAAATGGCCTCCATTTCTGGCCTCTCACCCTGACCAAGAGGGTGGTGCCCAGCAAGAAATTTGCAAGCTTTGCTGGATTGCTCCAAATCTAAAGCTGCCACTTGTTGTTGTTCTATTTCTCTAGAGTCCCATCATGCTGTTCTCAGCTTGCTAAAGTCCATACCTCCTCGGTGTGTTCTTATGGCTGCAGATCTTCACAGCACAGACGCTTTCTTCTGCATGCTGTTCTTTCCCAGTTCAGGGCTCCTTCAAGGCTCTCCCTGAATGGCTAAGCCGCCCCCTTTTATCCCAGTTCTCTTCAATGCTCACAGCTGCAGCCCATCAAGGACAACCAGGACCTGTGGGGCAAAGCCTCTAGACAGATATTCAAATAGAATCCATTTCCTCTACTCTAGCCAGTAAGTACTACCCTACAAGTCCTCAGAACCCCAAAGGCCACCTTTCATCTGACACCCAGACCCTGGGGAAAGTACTTCTTTTTCCCATGGCAAATGGCCTCCCTTGGCAGCCACTCACCCTGGCAGAAAGTGGGAGCCTTGCTAGAATGATGCAATCGTTGCTGGATTTTTCCAAAAGAAAAGCTGGCAGCAACTAGGGCCCTGGAAGTACTTAGAGCCTCAAACGCCACCTTGAATATATTACTGAGACCCTGGGGAAAGGACATCTTTTTCCCATGGAAAATGGCCTTCATTTGTGGCCACTTGGCCTGGCAGGCAGGGCAGTGCCAAGCCAGGAATCTACAAACTCTGCTGGATCCTTCCAGAACGAAAGCTGCCAGCAACTAGGACCCTGCAAGTCCTTAGAGCCCCAGACGCCACCTTTCATCTGACACCCAGAGCCTGGGCCAATGACTTCGTTTTCCCCATGGAAAATGGCCTCCATTTCTGGCCTCTCACCCTGACCAAGAGGGTGGTGCCCAGCAAGAAATTTGCAAGCTTTGCTGGATTGCTCCAAATCTAAAGCTGCCACTTGTTGTTGTTCTATTTCTCTAGAGTCCCATCATGCTGTTCTCAGATTGCTAAAGTCCATACCTCCTCGGTGTGTTCTTATGGCTGCAGATCTTCACAGCACAGACGCTTTCTTCTGCATGCTGTTCTTTCCCAGTTCAGGGCTCCTTCAAGGCTCTCCCTGAATGGCTACGCCGCCCCCTTTTATCCCAGTTCTCTTCAATGCTCACAGCTGCAGCCCATCAAGGACAACCAGGACCTGTGGGGCAAAGCCTCTAGACAGATATTCAAATAGAATCCATTTCCTCTACTCTAGCCAGTAAGTACTACCCTACAAGTCCTCAGAACCCCAAAGGCCACCTTTCATCTGACACCCAGACCCTGGGGAAAGGAATTCTTTTTCCCATGGCAAATGGCCTCCCTTGGCAGCCACTCATCCTGGCAGAAGGTGGGAGCCTAGCTAGAATGATTCAATCGTTGCTGGATTGTTCCAAAAGAAAAGCTGGCAGCAACTAGGGCCCTGGAAGTACTTAGAGCCTCAAACGCCACCTTGAACATATTACTGAGACCCTGGGGAAAGGACTTCTTTTTCCCATGGAAAATGGCCTTCATTTGTGGCCACTTGGCCTGGCAGGCAGGGCAGTGCCAAGCCAGGAATCGACAAACTCTGCTGGATCCTTCCAGAACGAAAGCTGCCAGCAACTAGGACCCTGCAAGTCCTTAGAGCCCCAGATGCCACCTGTCATCTGACACCCAGAGCCTGGGCCAATGACTTCGTTTTCCCCATGGAAAATGGCCTCCATTTCTGGCCTCTCACCCTGACCAAGAGGGTGGTGCCCAGCAAGAAATTTGCAAGCTTTGCTGGATTGCTCCAAATCGAAAGCTGCCACTTGTTGTTGTTCTATTTCTCTAGAGTCCCATCATGCTGTTCTCAGATTGCTAAAGTCCATACCTCCTCGGTGTGTTCTTATGGCTGCAGATCTTCACAGCACAGACGCTTTCTTCTGCATGCTGTTCTTTCCCAGTTCAGGGCTCCTTCAAGGCTCTCCCTGAATGGCTAAGCCGCCCCCTTTTATCCCAGTTCTCTTCAATGCTCACAGCTGCAGCCCATCAAGGACAACCAGGACCTGTGGGGCAAAGCCTCTAGACAGATATTCAAATAGAATCCATTTCCTCTACTCTAGCCAGTAAGTACTACCCTACAAGTCCTCAGAACCCCAAAGGCCACCTTTCATCTGACACCCAGACCCTGGGGAAAGGAATTCTTTTTCCCATGGCAAATGGCCTCCCTTGGCAGCATCTCAGCCTGGCAGAAGGTGGGAGCCTAGCTAGAATGATGCAATCGTTGCTGGATTGTTCCAAAAGAAAAGCTGGCAGCAACTAGGGCCCTGGAAGTACTTAGAGCCTCAAACGCCACCTTGAACATATTACTGAGACCCTGGGGAAAGGACTTCTTTTTCCCATGGAAAATGGCCTTCATTTGTGGCCACTTGGCCTGGCAGGCAGGGCAGTGCCAAGCCAGGAATCTACAAACTCTGCTGGATCCTTCCAGAACAAAAGCTGCCAGCAACTAGGACCCTGCAAGTCCTTAGAGCCCCAGATGCCACCTGTCATCTGACACCCAGAGCCTGGGCCAATGACTTCGTTTTCCCCATGGAAAATGGCCTCCATTTCTGGCCACTCGCCCTGACCAAGAGGGTGGTGCCCAGCAAGAAATTTGCAAGCTTTGCTGGATTGCTCCAAATCTAAAGCTGCCACTTGTTGTTGTTCTATTTCTCTAGAGTCCCATAATGCTGTTCTCAGCTTGCTAAAGTCCATACCTCCTCGGTGTGTTCATATGGCTGCAGATCTTCACAGCACAGACGCTTTCTTCTGCATGCTGTTCTTTCCCAGTTCAGGGCTCCTTCAAGGCTCTCCCTGAATGGCTAAGCCGCCCCCTTTTATCCCAGTTCTCTTCAATGCTCACAGCTGCAGCCCATCAAGGACAACCAGGACCTGTGGGGCAAAGCCTCTAGACAGATATTCAAATAGAATCCATTTCCTCTACTCTAGCCAGTAAGTACTACCCTACAAGTCCTTAGAACCCCAAAGGCCACCTTTCATCTGACACCCAGACCCTGGGGAAAGGACTTCTTTTTCCCATGGCAAATGGCCTCCCTTGGCAGCCACTCACCCTGGCAGAAAGTGGGAGCCTTGCTAGAATGATGCAATCGTTGCTGGATTTTTCCAAAAGAAAAGCTGGCAGCAACTAGGGCCCTGGAAGTACTTAGAGCCTCAAACGCCACCTTGAACATATTACTGAGATTCTGGGGAAAGGACATCTTTTTCCCATGGAAAATGGCCTTCATTTGTGGCCACTTGGCCTGGCAGGCAGGGCAGTGCCAAGCCAGGAATCTACAAACTCTGCTGGATCCTTCCAGAACGAAAGCTGCCAGCAACTAGGACCCTGCAAGTCCTTAGAGCCCCAGACGCCACCTTTCATCTAACACCCAGAGCCTGGGCCAATGACTTCGTTTTCCCCATGGAAAATGGCCTCCATTTCTGGCCTCTCACCCTGACCAAGAGGGTGGTGCCCAGCAAGAAATTTGCAAGCTTTGCTGGATTGCTCCAAATCTAAAGCTGCCACTTGTTGTTGTTCTATTTCTCTAGAGTCCCATAATGCTGTTCTCAGCTTGCTAAAGTCCATACCTCCTCGGTGTGTTCTTATGGCTGCAGATCTTCACAGCACAGACGCTTTCTTCTGCATGCTGTTCTTTCCCAGTTCAGGGCTCCTTCAAGGCTCTCCCTGAATGGCTAAGCCGCCCCCTTTTATCCCAGTTCTCTTCAATGCTCACAGCTGCAGCCCATCAAGGACAACCAGGACCTGTGGGGCAAAGCCTCTAGACAGATATTCAAATAGAATCCATTTCCTCTACTCTAGCCAGTAAGTACTACCCTACAAGTCCTCAGAACCCCAAAGGCCACCTTTCATCTGACACCCAGACCCTGGGGAAAGGAATTCTTTTTCCCATGGCAAATGGCCTCCCTTGGCAGCCACTCACCCTGGCAGAAAGTGGGAGCCTTGCTAGAATGATGCAATCGTTGCTGGATTTTTCCAAAAGAAAAGCTGGCAGCAACTAGGGCCCTGGAAGTACTTAGAGCCTCAAACGCCACCTTGAACATATTACTGAGACCCTGGGGAAAGGACATCTTTTTCCCATGGAAAATGGCCTTCATTTGTGGCCACTTGGCCTGGCAGGCAGGGCAGTGCCAAGCTAGGAATCTACAAACTCTGCTGGATCCTTCCAGAACGAAAGCTGCCAGCAACTAGGACCCTGCAAGTCCTTAGAGCCCCAGACGCCACCTTTCATCTGACACCCAGAGCCTGGGCCAATGACTTCGTTTTCCCCATGGAAAATGGCCTCCATTTCTGGCCTCTCACCCTGACCAAGAGGGTGGTGCCCAGCAAGAAATTTGCAATCTTTGCTGGATTGCTCCAAATCTAAAGCTGCCACTTGTTGTTGTTCTATTTCTCTAGAGTCCCATCATGCTGTTCTCAGCTTGCTAAAGTCCATACCTCCTCGGTGTGTTCTTATGGCTGCAGATCTTCACAGCACAGACGCTTTCTTCTGCATGCTGTTCTTTCCCAGTTCAGGGCTCCTTCAAGGCTCTCCCTGAATGGCTAAGCCGCCCCCTTTTATCCCAGTTCTCTTCAATGCTCACAGCTGCAGCCCATCAAGGACAACCAGGACCTGTGGGGCAAAGCCTCTAGACAGATATTCAAATAGAATCCATTTCCTCTACTCTAGCCAGTAAGTACTACCCTACAAGTCCTCAGAACCCCAAAGGCCACCTTTCATCTGACACCCAGACCCTGGGGAAAGGACTTCTTTTTCCCATGGCAAATGGCCTCCCTTGGCAGCCACTCACCCTGGCAGAAAGTGGGAGCCTTGCTAGAATGATGCAATCGTTGCTGGATTTTTCCAAAAGAAAAGCTGGCAGCAACTAGGGCCCTGGAAGTACTTAGAGCCTCAAACGCCACCTTGAACATATTCCTGAGACCCTGGGGAAAGGACATCTTTTTCCCATGGAAAATGGCCTTCATTTGTGGCCACTTGGCCTGGCAGGCAGGGCAGTGCCAAGCCAGGAATCGACAAACTCTGCTGGATCCTTCCAGAACAAAAGCTGCCAGCAACTAGGACCCTGCAAGTCCTTAGAGCCCCAGACGCCACCTGTCATCTGACACCCAGAGCCTGGGCCAATGACTTCGTTTTCCCCATGGAAAATGGCCTCCATTTCTGGCCTCTCACCCTGACCAAGAGGGTGGTGCCCAGCAAGAAATTTGCAAGCTTTGCTGGATTGCTCCAAATCTAAAGCTGCCACTTGTTGTTGTTCTATTTCTCTAGAGTCCCATCATGCTGTTCTCAGATTGCTAAAGTCCATACCTCCTCGGTGTGTTCTTATGGCTGCAGATCTTCACAGCACAGACGCTTTCTTCTGCATGCTGTTCTTTCCCAGTTCAGGGCTCCTTCAAGGCTCTCCCTGAATGGCTAAGCCGCCCCCTTTTATCCCAGTTCTCTTCAATGCTCACAGCTGCAGCCCATCAAGGACAACCAGGACCTGTGGGGCAAAGCCTCTAGACAGATATTCAAATAGAATCCATTTCCTCTACTCTAGCCAGTAAGTACTACCCTACAAGTCCTCAGAACCCCAAAGGCCACCTTTCATCTGACACCCAGACCCTGGGGAAAGGAATTCTTTTTCCCATGGCAAATGGCCTCCCTTGGCAGCCACTCATCCTGGCAGAAGGTGGGAGCCTAGCTAGAATGATGCAATCGTTGCTGGATTTTTCCAAAAGAAAAGCTGGCAGCAACTAGGGCCCTGGAAGTACTTAGAGCCTCAAATGCCACCTTGAACATATTACTGAGACCCTGGGGAAAGGACATCTTTTTCCCATGGAAAATGGCCTTCATTTGTGGCCACTTGGCCTGGCAGGCAGGGCAGTGCCAAGCCAGGAATCTACAAACTCTGCTGGATCCTTCCAGAACGAAAGCTGCCAGCAACTAGGACCCTGCAAGTCCTTAGAGCCCCAGACGCCACCTTTCATCTGACACCCAGAGCCTGGGCCAATGACTTCGTTTTCCCCATGGAAAATGGCCTCCATTTCTGGCCTCTCACCCTGACCAAGAGGGTGGTGCCCAGCAAGAAATTTGCAAGCTTTGCTGGATTGCTCCAAATCGAAAGCTGCCACTTGTTGTTGTTCTATTTCTCTAGAGTCCCATCATGCTGTTCTCAGCTTGCTAAAGTCCATACCTCCTCGGTGTGTTCTTATGGCTGCAGATCTTCACAGCACAGACGCTTTCTTCTGCATGCTGTTCTTTCCCAGTTCAGGGCTCCTTCAAGGCTCTCCCTGAATGGCTAAGCCGCCCCCTTTTATCCCAGTTCTCTTCAATGCTCACAGCTGCAGCCCATCAAGGACAACCAGGACCTGTGGGGCAAAGCCTCTAGACAGATATTCAAATAGAATCCATTTCCTCTACTCTAGCCAGTAAGTACTACCCTACAAGTCCTCAGAACCCCAAAGGCCACCTTTCATCTGACACCCAGACCCTGGGGAAAGGAATTCTTTTTCCCATGGCAAATGGCCTCCCTTGGCAGCCACTCACCCTGGCAGAAAGTGGGAGCCTTGCTAGAATGATGCAATCGTTGCTGGATTTTTCCAAAAGAAAAGCTGGCAGCAACTAGGGCCCTGGAAGTACTTAGAGCCTCAAACGCCACCTTGAACATATTACTGAGACCCTGGGGAAAGGACTTCTTTTTCCCATGGAAAATGGCCTTCATTTGTGGCCACTTGGCCTGGCAGGCAGGGCAGTGCCAAGCCAGGAATCGACAAACTCTGCTGGATCCTTCCAGAACAAAAGCTGCCAGCAACTAGGACCCTGCAAGTCCTTAGAGCCCCAGATGCCACCTGTCATCTGACACCCAGAGCCTGGGCCAATGACTTCGTTTTCCCCATGGAAAATGGCCTCCATTTCTGGCCTCTCACCCTGACCAAGAGGGTGGTGCCCAGCAAGAAATTTGCAAGCTTTGCTGGATTGCTCCAAATCTAAAGCTGCCACTTGTTGTTGTTCTATTTCTCTAGAGTCCCATCATGCTGTTCTCAGATTGCTAAAGTCCATACCTCCTCGGTGTGTTCTTATGGCTGCAGATCTTCACAGCACAGACGCTTTCTTCTGCATGCTGTTCTTTCCCAGTTCAGGGCTCCTTCAAGGCTCTCCCTGAATGGCTAAGCCGCCCCCTTTTATCCCAGTTCTCTTCAATGCTCACAGCTGCAGCCCATCAAGGACAACCAGGACCTGTGGGGCAAAGCCTCTAGACAGATATTCAAATAGAATCCATTTCCTCTACTCTAGCCAGTAAGTACTACCCTACAAGTCCTCAGAACCCCAAAGGCCACCTTTCATCTGACACCCAGACCCTGGGGAAAGGAATTCTTTTTCCCATGGCAAATGGCCTCCCTTGGCAGCATCTCAGCCTGGCAGAAGGTGGGAGCCTAGCTAGAATGATTCAATCGTTGCTGGATTGTTCCAAAAGAAAAGCTGGCAGCAACTAGGGCCCTGGAAGTACTTAGAGCCTCAAACGCCACCTTGAACATATTACTGAGACCCTGGGGAAAGGACTTCTTTTTCCCATGGAAAATGGCCTTCATTTGTGGCCACTTGGCCTGGCAGGCAGGGCAGTGCCAAGCCAGGAATCGACAAACTCTGCTGGATCCTTCCAGAACAAAAGCTGCCAGCAACTAGGACCCTGCAAGTCCTTAGAGCCCCAGATGCCACCTGTCATCTGACACCCAGAGCCTGGGCCAATGACTTCGTTTTCCCCATGGAAAATGGCCTCCATTTCTGGCCACTCACCCTGACCAAGAGGGTGGTGCCCAGCAAGAAATTTGCAAGCTTTGCTGGATTGCTCCAAATCTAAAGCTGCCACTTGTTGTTGTTCTATTTCTCTAGAGTCCCATAATGCTGTTCTCAGCTTGCTAAAGTCCATACCTCCTCGGTGTGTTCATATGGCTGCAGATCTTCACAGCACAGACGCTTTCTTCTGCATGCTGTTCTTTCCCAGTTCAGGGCTCCTTCAAGGCTCTCCCTGAATGGCTAAGCGCCCCCTTTTATCCCAGTTCTCTTCAATGCTCACAGCTGCAGCCCATCAAGGACAACCAGGACCTGTGGGGCAAAGCCTCTAGACAGATATTCAAATAGAATCCATTTCCTCTACTCTAGCCAGTAAGTACTACCCTACAAGTCCTCAGAACCCCAAAGGCCACCTTTCATCTGACACCCAGACCCTGGGGAAAGGACTTCTTTTTCCCATGGCAAATGGCCTCCCTTGGCAGCCACTCACCCTGGCAGAAAGTGGGAGCCTTGCTAGAATGATGCAATCGTTGCTGGATTTTTCCAAAAGAAAAGCTGGCAGCAACTAGGGCCCTGGAAGTACTTAGAGCCTCAAACGCCACCTTGAACATATTACTGAGACCCTGGGGAAAGGACATCTTTTTCCCATGGAAAATGGCCTTCATTTGTGGCCACTTGGCCTGGCAGGCAGGGCAGTGCCAAGCCAGGAATCTACAAACTCTGCTGGATCCTTCCAGAACGAAAGCTGCCAGCAACTAGGACCCTGCAAGTCCTTAGAGCCCCAGACGCCACCTTTCATCTGACACCCAGAGCCTGGGCCAATGACTTCGTTTTCCCCATGGAAAATGGCCTCCATTTCTGGCCTCTCACCCTGACCAAGAGGGTGGTGCCCAGCAAGAAATTTGCAAGCTTTGCTGGATTGCTCCAAATCTAAAGCTGCCACTTGTTGTTGTTCTATTTCTCTAGAGTCCCATAATGCTGTTCTCAGCTTGCTAAAGTCCATACCTCCTCGGTGTGTTCTTATGGCTGCAGATCTTCACAGCACAGACGCTTTCTTCTGCATGCTGTTCTTTCCCAGTTCAGGGCTCCTTCAAGGCTCTCCCTGAATGGCTAAGCCGCCCCCTTTTATCCCAGTTCTCTTCAATGCTCACAGCTGCAGCCCATCAAGGACAACCAGGACCTGTGGGGCAAAGCCTCTAGACAGATATTCAAATAGAATCCATTTCCTCTACTCTAGCCAGTAAGTACTACCCTACAAGTCCTCAGAACCCCAAAGGCCACCTTTCATCTGACACCCAGACCCTGGGGAAAGGACTTCTTTTTCCCATGGCAAATGGCCTCCCTTGGCAGCCACTCACCCTGGCAGAAAGTGGGAGCCTTGCTAGAATGATGCAATCGTTGCTGGATTTTTCCAAAAGAAAAGCTGGCAGCAACTAGGGCCCTGGAAGTACTTAGAGCCTCAAACGCCACCTTGAACATATTACTGAGACCCTGGGGAAAGGACATCTTTTTCCCATGGAAAATGGCCTTCATTTGTGGCCACTTGGCCTGGCAGGCAGGGCAGTGCCAAGCCAGGAATCGACAAACTGTGCTGGATCCTTCCAGAACAAAAGCTGCCAGCAACTAGGACCCTGCAAGTCCTTAGAGCCCCAGACGCCACCTGTCATCTGACACCCAGAGCCTGGGCCAATGACTTCGTTTTCCCCATGGAAAATGGCCTCCATTTCTGGCCTCTCACCCTGACCAAGAGGGTGGTGCCCAGCAAGAAATTTGCAAGCTTTGCTGGATTGCTCCAAATCTAAAGCTGCCACTTGTTGTTGTTCTATTTCTCTAGAGTCCCATAATGCTGTTCTCAGCTTGCTAAAGTCCATACCTCCTCGGTGTGTTCTTATGGCTGCAGATCTTCACAGCACAGACGCTTTCTTCTGCATGCTGTTCTTTCCCAGTTCAGGGCTCCTTCAAGGCTCTCCCTGAATGGCTAAGCCGCCCCCTTTTATCCCAGTTCTCTTCAATGCTCACAGCTGCAGCCCATCAAGGACAACCAGGACCTGTGGGGCAAAGCCTCTAGACAGATATTCAAATAGAATCCATTTCCTCTACTCTAGCCAGTAAGTACTACCCTACAAGTCCTCAGAACCCCAAAGGCCACCTTTCATCTGACACCCAGACCCTGGGGAAAGGACTTCTTTTTCCCATGGCAAATGGCCTCCCTTGGCAGCATCTCAGCCTGGCAGAAGGTGGGAGCCTAGCTAGAATGATTCAATCGTTGCTGGATTTTTCCAAAAGAAAAGCTGGCAGCAACTAGGGCCCTGGAAGTACTTAGAGCCTCAAACGCCACCTTGAACATATTACTGAGACCCTGGGGAAAGGACATCTTTTTCCCATGGAAAATGGCCTTCATTTGTGGCCACTTGGCCTGGCAGGCAGGGCAGTGCCAAGCCAGGAATCTACAAACTGTGCTGGATCCTTCCAGAACAAAAGCTGCCAGCAACTAGGACCCTGCAAGTCCTTAGAGCCCCAGACGCCACCTGTCATCTGACACCCAGAGCCTGGGCCAATGACTTCGTTTTCCCCATGGAAAATGGCCTCCATTTCTGGCCTCTCACCCTGACCAAGAGGGTGGTGCCCAGCAAGAAATTTGCAAGCTTTGCTGGATTGCTCCAAATCTAAAGCTGCCACTTGTTGTTGTTCTATTTCTCTAGAGTCCCATCATGCTGTTCTCAGCTTGCTAAAGTCCATACCTCCTCGGTGTGTTCTTATGGCTGCAGATCTTCACAGCACAGACGCTTTCTTCTGCATGCTGTTCTTTCCCAGTTCAGGGCTCCTTCAAGGCTCTCCCTGAATGGCTAAGCCGCCCCCTTTTATCCCAGTTCTCTTCAATGCTCACAGCTGCAGCCCATCAAGGACAACCAGGACCTGTGGGGCAAAGCCTCTAGACAGATATTCAAATAGAATCCATTTCCTCTACTCTAGCCAGTAAGTACTACCCTACAAGTCCTCAGAACCCCAAAGGCCACCTTTCATCTGACACCCAGACCCTGGGGAAAGTACTTCTTTTTCCCATGGCAAATGGCCTCCCTTGGCAGCCACTCACCCTGGCAGAAAGTGGGAGCCTTGCTAGAATGATGCAATCGTTGCTGGATTTTTCCAAAAGAAAAGCTGGCAGCAACTAGGGCCCTGGAAGTACTTAGAGCCTCAAACGCCACCTTGAATATATTACTGAGACCCTGGGGAAAGGACATCTTTTTCCCATGGAAAATGGCCTTCATTTGTGGCCACTTGGCCTGGCAGGCAGGGCAGTGCCAAGCCAGGAATCTACAAACTCTGCTGGATCCTTCCAGAACGAAAGCTGCCAGCAACTAGGACCCTGCAAGTCCTTAGAGCCCCAGACGCCACCTTTCATCTGACACCCAGAGCCTGGGCCAATGACTTCGTTTTCCCCATGGAAAATGGCCTCCATTTCTGGCCTCTCACCCTGACCAAGAGGGTGGTGCCCAGCAAGAAATTTGCAAGCTTTGCTGGATTGCTCCAAATCTAAAGCTGCCACTTGTTGTTGTTCTATTTCTCTAGAGTCCCATCATGCTGTTCTCAGATTGCTAAAGTCCATACCTCCTCGGTGTGTTCTTATGGCTGCAGATCTTCACAGCACAGACGCTTTCTTCTGCATGCTGTTCTTTCCCAGTTCAGGGCTCCTTCAAGGCTCTCCCTGAATGGCTACGCCGCCCCCTTTTATCCCAGTTCTCTTCAATGCTCACAGCTGCAGCCCATCAAGGACAACCAGGACCTGTGGGGCAAAGCCTCTAGACAGATATTCAAATAGAATCCATTTCCTCTACTCTAGCCAGTAAGTACTACCCTACAAGTCCTCAGAACCCCAAAGGCCACCTTTCATCTGACACCCAGACCCTGGGGAAAGGAATTCTTTTTCCCATGGCAAATGGCCTCCCTTGGCAGCCACTCATCCTGGCAGAAGGTGGGAGCCTAGCTAGAATGATTCAATCGTTGCTGGATTGTTCCAAAAGAAAAGCTGGCAGCAACTAGGGCCCTGGAAGTACTTAGAGCCTCAAACGCCACCTTGAACATATTACTGAGACCCTGGGGAAAGGACTTCTTTTTCCCATGGAAAATGGCCTTCATTTGTGGCCACTTGGCCTGGCAGGCAGGGCAGTGCCAAGCCAGGAATCGACAAACTCTGCTGGATCCTTCCAGAACAAAAGCTGCCAGCAACTAGGACCCTGCAAGTCCTTAGAGCCCCAGATGCCACCTGTCATCTGACACCCAGAGCCTGGGCCAATGACTTCGTTTTCCCCATGGAAAATGGCCTCCATTTCTGGCCTCTCACCCTGACCAAGAGGGTGGTGCCCAGCAAGAAATTTGCAAGCTTTGCTGGATTGCTCCAAATCGAAAGCTGCCACTTGTTGTTGTTCTATTTCTCTAGAGTCCCATAATGCTGTTCTCAGCTTGCTAAAGTCCATACCTCCTCGGTGTGTTCTTATGGCTGCAGATCTTCACAGCACAGACGCTTTCTTCTGCATGCTGTTCTTTCCCAGTTCAGGGCTCCTTCAAGGCTCTCCCTGAATGGCTAAGCCGCCCCCTTTTATCCCAGTTCTCTTCAATGCTCACAGCTGCAGCCCATCAAGGACAACCAGGACCTGTGGGGCAAAGCCTCTAGACAGATATTCAAATAGAATCCATTTCCTCTACTCTAGCCAGTAAGTACTACCCTACAAGTCCTCAGAACCCCAAAGGCCACCTTTCATCTGACACCCAGACCCTGGGGAAAGGAATTCTTTTTCCCATGGCAAATGGCCTCCCTTGGCAGCATCTCAGCCTGGCAGAAGGTGGGAGCCTAGCTAGAATGATTCAATCGTTGCTGGATTTTTCCAAAAGAAAAGCTGGCAGCAACTAGGGCCCTGGAAGTACTTAGAGCCTCAAACGCCACCTTGAACATATTACTGAGACCCTGGGGAAAGGACTTCGTTTTTCCCATGGAAAATGGCCTTCATTTGTGGCCACTTGGCCTGGCAGGCAGGGCAGTGCCAAGCCAGGGATCAACAAACTCTGCTGGATCCTTCCAGAACAAAAGCTGCCAGCAACTAGGACCCTGCAAGTCCTTAGAGCCCCAGATGCCACCTGTCATCTGACACCCAGAGCCTGGGCCAATGACTTCATTTTCCCCATGGAAAATGGCCTCCATTTCTGGCCTCTCACCCTGACCAAGAGGGTGGTGCCCAGCAAGAAATTTGCAAGCTTTGCTGGATTGCTCCAAATCTAAAGCTGCCACTTGTTGTTGTTCTATTTCTCTAGAGTCCCATAATGCTGTTCTCAGCTTGCTAAAGTCCATACCTCCTCGGTGTGTTCTTATGGCTGCAGATCTTCACAGCACAGACGCTTTCTTCTGCATGCTGTTCTTTCCCAGTTCAGGGCTCCTTCAAGGCTCTCCCTGAATGGCTAAGCCGCCCCCTTTTATCCCAGTTCTCTTCAATGCTCACAGCTGCAGCCCATCAAGGACAACCAGGACCTGTGGGGCAAAGCCTCTAGACAGATATTCAAATAGAATCCATTTCCTCTACTCTAGCCAGTAAGTACTACCCTACAAGTCCTTAGAACCCCAAAGGCCACCTTTCATCTGACACCCAGACCCTGGGGAAAGGACTTCTTTTTCCCATGGCAAATGGCCTCCCTTGGCAGCCACTCACCCTGGCAGAAAGTGGGAGCCTTGCTAGAATGATGCAATCGTTGCTGGATTTTTCCAAAAGAAAAGCTGCCAGCAACTAGGGCCCTGGAAGTACTTAGAGCCTCAAACGCCACCTTGAACATATTACTGAGATTCTGGGGAAAGGACATCTTTTTCCCATGGAAAATGGCCTTCATTTGTGGCCACTTGGCCTGGCAGGCAGGGCAGTGCCAAGCCAGGAATCTACAAACTCTGCTGGATCCTTCCAGAACGAAAGCTGCCAGCAACTAGGACCCTGCAAGTCCTTAGAGCCCCAGACGCCACCTTTCATCTGACACCCAGAGCCTGGGCCAATGACTTCGTTTTCCCCATGGAAAATGGCCTCCATTTCTGGCCTCTCACCCTGACCAAGAGGGTGGTGCCCAGCAAGAAATTTGCAAGCTTTGCTGGATTGCTCCAAATCTAAAGCTGCCACTTGTTGTTGTTCTATTTCTCTAGAGTCCCATAATGCTGTTCTCAGCTTGCTAAAGTCCATACCTCCTCGGTGTGTTCTTATGGCTGCAGATCTTCACAGCACAGACGCTTTCTTCTGCATGCTGTTCTTTCCCAGTTCAGGGCTCCTTCAAGGCTCTCCCTGAATGGCTAAGCCGCCCCCTTTTATCCCAGTTCTCTTCAATGCTCACAGCTGCAGCCCATCAAGGACAACCAGGACCTGTGGGGCAAAGCCTCTAGACAGATATTCAAATAGAATCCATTTCCTCTACTCTAGCCAGTAAGTACTACCCTACAAGTCCTTAGAACCCCAAAGGCCACCTTTCATCTGACACCCAGACCCTGGGGAAAGGACTTCTTTTTCCCATGGCAAATGGCCTCCCTTGGCAGCCACTCACCCTGGCAGAAAGTGGGAGCCTTGCTAGAATGATGCAATCGTTGCTGGATTTTTCCAAAAGAAAAGCTGCCAGCAACTAGGGCCCTGGAAGTACTTAGAGCCTCAAACGCCACCTTGAACATATTACTGAGATTCTGGGGAAAGGACATCTTTTTCCCATGGAAAATGGCCTTCATTTGTGGCCACTTGGCCTGGCAGGCAGGGCAGTGCCAAGCCAGGAATCTACAAACTCTGCTGGATCCTTCCAGAACGAAAGCTGCCAGCAACTAGGACCCTGCAAGTCCTTAGAGCCCCAGACGCCACCTTTCATCTGACACCCAGAGCCTGGGCCAATGACTTCGTTTTCCCCATGGAAAATGGCCTCCATTTCTGGCCTCTCACCCTGACCAAGAGGGTGGTGCCCAGCAAGAAATTTGCAAGCTTTGCTGGATTGCTCCAAATCTAAAGCTGCCACTTGTTGTTGTTCTATTTCTCTAGAGTCCCATCATGCTGTTCTCAGCTTGCTAAAGTCCATACCTCCTCGGTGTGTTCTTATGGCTGCAGATCTTCACAGCACAGACGCTTTCTTCTGCATGCTGTTCTTTCCCAGTTCAGGGCTCCTTCAAGGCTCTCCCTGAATGGCTAAGCCGCCCCCTTTTATCCCAGTTCTCTTCAATGCTCACAGCTGCAGCCCATCAACGACAACCAGGACCTGTGGGGCAAAGCCTCTAGACAGATATTCAAATAGAATCCATTTCCTCTACTCTAGCCAGTAAGTACTACCCTACAAGTCCTCAGAACCCCAAAGGCCACCTTTCATCTGACACCCAGACCCTGGGGAAAGTACTTCTTTTTCCCATGGCAAATGGCCTCCCTTGGCAGCCACTCACCCTGGCAGAAAGTGGGAGCCTTGCTAGAATGATGCAATCGTTGCTGGATTTTTCCAAAAGAAAAGCTGGCAGCAACTAGGGCCCTGGAAGTACTTAGAGCCTCAAACGCCACCTTGAACATATTACTGAGACCCTGGGGAAAGGACATCTTTTTCCCATGGAAAATGGCCTTCATTTGTGGCCACTTGGCCTGGCAGGCAGGGCAGTGCCAAGCCAGGAATCTACAAACTGTGCTGGATCCTTCCAGAACGAAAGCTGCCAGCAACTAGGACCCTGCAAGTCCTTAGAGCCCCAGACGCCACCTGTCATCTGACACCCAGAGCCTGGGCCAATGACTTCGTTTTCCCCATGGAAAATGGCCTCCATTTCTGGCCTCTCACCCTGACCAAGAGGGTGGTGCCCAGCAAGAAATTTGCAAGCTTTGCTGGATTGCTCCAAATCTAAAGCTGCCACTTGTTGTTGTTCTATTTCTCTAGAGTCCCATCATGCTGTTCTCAGATTGCTAAAGTCCATACCTCCTCGGTGTGTTCTTATGGCTGCAGATCTTCACAGCACAGACGCTTTCTTCTGCATGCTGTTCTTTCCCAGTTCAGGGCTCCTTCAAGGCTCTCCCTGAATGGCTAAGCCGCCCCCTTTTATCCCAGTTCTCTTCAATGCTCACAGCTGCAGCCCATCAAGGACAACCAGGACCTGTGGGGCAAAGCCTCTAGACAGATATTCAAATAGAATCCATTTCCTCTACTCTAGCCAGTAAGTACTACCCTACAAGTCCTCAGAACCCCAAAGGCCACCTTTCATCTGACACCCAGACCCTGGGGAAAGGAATTCTTTTTCCCATGGCAAATGGCCTCCCTTGGCAGCATCTCAGCCTGGCAGAAGGTGGGAGCCTAGCTAGAATGATTCAATCGTTGCTGGATTTTTCCAAAAGAAAAGCTGGCAGCAACTAGGGCCCTGGAAGTACTTAGAGCCTCAAACGCCACCTTGAACATATTACTGAGACCCTGGGGAAAGGACTTCGTTTTTCCCATGGAAAATGGCCTTCATTTGTGGCCACTTGGCCTGGCAGGCAGGGCAGTGCCAAGCCAGGGATCGACAAACTCTGCTGGATCCTTCCAGAACAAAAGCTGCCAGCAACTAGGACCCTGCAAGTCCTTAGAGCCCCAGATGCCACCTGTCATCTGACACCCAGAGCCTGGGCCAATGACTTCGTTTTCCCCATGGAAAATGGCCTCCATTTCTGGCCTCTCACCCTGACCAAGAGGGTGGTGCCCAGCAAGAAATTTGCAAGCTTTGCTGGATTGCTCCAAATCTAAAGCTGCCACTTGTTGTTGTTCTATTTCTCTAGAGTCCCATCATGCTGTTCTCAGCTTGCTAAAGTCCATACCTCCTCGGTGTGTTCTTATGGCTGCAGATCTTCACAGCACAGACGCTTTCTTCTGCATGCTGTTCTTTCCCAGTTCAGGGCTCCTTCAAGGCTCTCCCTGAATGGCTAAGCCGCCCCCTTTTATCCCAGTTCTCTTCAATGCTCACAGCTGCAGCCCATCAAGGACAACCAGGACCTGTGGGGCAAAGCCTCTAGACAGATATTCAAATAGAATCCATTTCCTCTACTCTAGCCAGTAAGTACTACCCTACAAGTCCTTAGAACCCCAAAGGCCACCTTTCATCTGACACCCAGACCCTGGGGAAAGGACTTCTTTTTCCCATGGCAAATGGCCTCCCTTGGCAGCCACTCACCCTGGCAGAAAGTGGGAGCCTTGCTAGAATGATGCAATCGTTGCTGGATTTTTCCAAAAGAAAAGCTGCCAGCAACTAGGGCCCTGGAAGTACTTAGAGCCTCAAACGCCACCTTGAACATATTACTGAGATTCTGGGGAAAGGACATCTTTTTCCCATGGAAAATGGCCTTCATTTGTGGCCACTTGGCCTGGCAGGCAGGGCAGTGCCAAGCCAGGAATCTACAAACTCTGCTGGATCCTTCCAGAACGAAAGCTGCCAGCAACTAGGACCCTGCAAGTCCTTAGAGCCCCAGACGCCACCTGTCATCTGACACCCAGAGCCTGGGCCAATGACTTCGTTTTCCCCATGGAAAATGGCCTCCATTTCTGGCCTCTCACCCTGACCAAGAGGGTGGTGCCCAGCAAGAAATTTGCAAGCTTTGCTGGATTGCTCCAAATCTAAAGCTGCCACTTGTTGTTGTTCTATTTCTCTAGAGTCCCATCATGCTGTTCTCAGATTGCTAAAGTCCATACCTCCTCGGTGTGTTCTTATGGCTGCAGATCTTCACAGCACAGACGCTTTCTTCTGCATGCTGTTCTTTCCCAGTTCAGGGCTCCTTCAAGGCTCTCCCTGAATGGCTAAGCCGCCCCCTTTTATCCCAGTTCTCTTCAATGCTCACAGCTGCAGCCCATCAAGGACAACCAGGACCTGTGGGGCAAAGCCTCTAGACAGATATTCAAATAGAATCCATTTCCTCTACTCTAGCCAGTAAGTACTACCCTACAAGTCCTCAGAACCCCAAAGGCCACCTTTCATCTGACACCCAGACCCTGGGGAAAGGAATTCTTTTTCCCATGGCAAATGGCCTCCCTTGGCAGCCACTCATCCTGGCAGAAGGTGGGAGCCTAGCTAGAATGATGCAATCGTTGCTGGATTGTTCCAAAAGAAAAGCTGGCAGCAACTAGGGCCCTGGAAGTACTTAGAGCCTCAAACGCCACCTTGAACATATTACTGAGACCCTGGGGAAAGGACATCTTTTTCCCATGGAAAATGGCCTTCATTTGTGGCCACTTGGCCTGGCAGGCAGGGCAGTGCCAAGCCAGGAATCTACAAACTGTGCTGGATCCTTCCAGAACGAAAGCTGCCAGCAACTAGGACCCTGCAAGTCCTTAGAGCCCCAGACGCCACCTTTCATCTGACACCCAGAGCCTGGGCCAATGACTTCGTTTTCCCCATGGAAAATGGCCTCCATTTCTGGCCTCTCACCCTGACCAAGAGGGTGGTGCCCAGCAAGAAATTTGCAAGCTTTGCTGGATTGCTCCAAATCTAAAGCTGCCACTTGTTGTTGTTCTATTTCTCTAGAGTCCCATAATGCTGTTCTCAGCTTGCTAAAGTCCATACCTCCTCGGTGTGTTCTTATGGCTGCAGATCTTCACAGCACAGACGCTTTCTTCTGCATGCTGTTCTTTCCCAGTTCAGGGCTCCTTCAAGGCTCTCCCTGAATGGCTAAGCCGCCCCCTTTTATCCCAGTTCTCTTCAATGCTCACAGCTGCAGCCCATCAAGGACAACCAGGACCTGTGGGGCAAAGCCTCTAGACAGATATTCAAATAGAATCCATTTCCTCTACTCTAGCCAGTAAGTACTACCCTACAAGTCCTCAGAACCCCAAAGGCCACCTTTCATCTGACACCCAGACCCTGGGGAAAGGACTTCTTTTTCCCATGGCAAATGGCCTCCCTTGGCAGCCACTCACCCTGGCAGAAAGTGGGAGCCTTGCTAGAATGATGCAATCGTTGCTGGATTTTTCCAAAAGAAAAGCTGGCAGCAACTAGGGCCCTGGAAGTACTTAGAGCCTCAAACGCCACCTTGAACATATTACTGAGACCCTGGGGAAAGGACATCTTTTTCCCATGGAAAATGGCCTTCATTTGTGGCCACTTGGCCTGGCAGGCAGGGCAGTGCCAAGCCAGGAATCGACAAACTCTGCTGGATCCTTCCAGAACAAAAGCTGCCAGCAACTAGGACCCTGCAAGTCCTTAGAGCCCCAGACGCCACCTTTCATCTGACACCCAGAGCCTGGGCCAATGACTTCGTTTTCCCCATGGAAAATGGCCTCCATTTCTGGCCTCTCACCCTGACCAAGAGGGTGGTGCCCAGCAAGAAATTTGCAAGCTTTGCTGGATTGCTCCAAATCTAAAGCTGCCACTTGTTGTTGTTCTATTTCTCTAGAGTCCCATAATGCTGTTCTCAGCTTGCTAAAGTCCATACCTCCTCGGTGTGTTCTTATGGCTGCAGATCTTCACAGCACAGACGCTTTCTTCTGCATGCTGTTCTTTCCCAGTTCAGGGCTCCTTCAAGGCTCTCCCTGAATGGCTAAGCCGCCCCCTTTTATCCCAGTTCTCTTCAATGCTCACAGCTGCAGCCCATCAAGGACAACCAGGACCTGTGGGGCAAAGCCTCTAGACAGATATTCAAATAGAATCCATTTCCTCTACTCTAGCCAGTAAGTACTACCCTACAAGTCCTCAGAACCCCAAAGGCCACCTTTCATCTGACACCCAGACCCTGGGGAAAGGACTTCTTTTTCCCATGGCAAATGGCCTCCCTTGGCAGCCACTCACCCTGGCAGAAAGTGGGAGCCTTGCTAGAATGATGCAATCGTTGCTGGATTTTTCCAAAAGAAAAGCTGCCAGCAACTAGGGCCCTGGAAGTACTTAGAGCCTCAAACGCCACCTTGAACATATTACTGAGACCCTGGGGAAAGGACATCTTTTTCCCATGGGAAATGGCCTTCATTTGTGGCCACTTGGCCTGGCAGGCAGGGCAGTGCCAAGCCAGGAATCGACAAACTCTGCTGGATCCTTCCAGAACCAAAGCTGCCAGCAACTAGGACCCTGCAAGTCCTTAGAGCCCCAGACGCCACCTTTCATCTGACACCCAGAGCCTGGGCCAATGACTTCGTTTTCCCCATGGAAAATGGCCTCCATTTCTGGCCTCTCACCCTGACCAAGAGGGTGGTGCCCAGCAAGAAATTTGCAAGCTTTGCTGGATTGCTCCAAATCTAAAGCTGCCACTTGTTGTTGTTCTATTTCTCTAGAGTCCCATAATGCTGTTCTCAGATTGCTAAAGTCCATACCTCCTCGGTGTGTTCTTATGGCTGCAGATCTTCACAGCACAGACGCTTTCTTCTGCATGCTGTTCTTTCCCAGTTCAGGGCTCCTTCAAGGCTCTCCCTGAATGGCTAAGCCGCCCCCTTTTATCCCAGTTCTCTTCAATGCTCACAGCTGCAGCCCATCAAGGACAACCAGGACCTGTGGGGCAAAGCCTCTAGACAGATATTCAAATAGAATCCATTTCCTCTACTCTAGCCAGTAAGTACTACCCTACAAGTCCTCAGAACCCCAAAGGCCACCTTTCATCTGACACCCAGACCCTGGGGAAAGGAATTCTTTTTCCCATGGCAAATGGCCTCCCTTGGCAGCATCTCAGCCTGGCAGAAGGTGGGAGCCTAGCTAGAATGATTCAATCGTTGCTGGATTGTTCCAAAAGAAAAGCTGGCAGCAACTAGGGCCCTGGAAGTACTTAGAGCCTCAAACGCCACCTTGAACATATTACTGAGACCCTGGGGAAAGGACTTCTTTTTCCCATGGAAAATGGCCTTCATTTGTGGCCACTTGGCCTGGCAGGCAGGGCAGTGCCAAGCCAGGAATCGACAAACTCTGCTGGATCCTTCCAGAACAAAAGCTGCCAGCAACTAGGACCCTGCAAGTCCTTAGAGCCCCAGATGCCACCTGTCATCTGACACCCAGAGCCTGGGCAAATGACTTCGTTTTCCCCATGGAAAATGGCCTCCATTTCTGGCCACTCACCCTGACCAAGAGGGTGGTGCCCAGCAAGAAATTTGCAAGCTTTGCTGGATTGCTCCAAATCGAAAGCTGCCACTTGTTGTTGTTCTATTTCTCTAGAGTCCCATAATGCTGTTCTCAGCTTGCTAAAGTCCATACCTCCTCGGTGTGTTCATATGGCTGCAGATCTTCACAGCACAGACGCTTTCTTCTGCATGCTGTTCTTTCCCAGTTCAGGGCTCCTTCAAGGCTCTCCCTGAATGGCTAAGCCGCCCCCTTTTATCCCAGTTCTCTTCAATGCTCACAGCTGCAGCCCATCAAGGACAACCAGGACCTGTGGGGCAAAGCCTCTAGACAGATATTCAAATAGAATCCATTTCCTCTACTCTAGCCAGTAAGTACTACCCTACAAGTCCTCAGAACCCCAAAGGCCACCTTTCATCTGACACCCAGACCCTGGGGAAAGGAATTCTTTTTCCCATGGCAAATGGCCTCCCTTGGCAGCCACTCATCCTGGCAGAAGGTGGGAGCCTAGCTAGAATGATGCAATCGTTGCTGGATTTTTCCAAAAGAAAAGCTGGCAGCAACTAGGGCCCTGGAAGTACTTAGAGCCTCAAACGCCACCTTGAACATATTACTGAGACCCTGGGGAAAGGACATCTTTTTCCCATGGAAAATGGCCTTCATTTGTGGCCACTTGGCCTGGCAGGCAGGGCAGTGCCAAGCCAGGAATCTACAAACTGTGCTGGATCCTTCCAGAACGAAAGCTGCCAGCAACTAGGACCCTGCAAGTCCTTAGAGCCCCAGACGCCACCTTTCATCTGACACCCAGAGCCTGGGCCAATGACTTCGTTTTCCCCATGGAAAATGGCCTCCATTTCTGGCCTCTCACCCTGACCAAGAGGGTGGTGCCCAGCAAGAAATTTGCAAGCTTTGCTGGATTGCTCCAAATCGAAAGCTGCCACTTGTTGTTGTTCTATTTCTCTAGAGTCCCATAATGCTGTTCTCAGCTTGCTAAAGTCCATACCTCCTCGGTGTGTTCTTATGGCTGCAGATCTTCACAGCACAGACGCTTTCTTCTGCATGCTGTTCTTTCCCAGTTCAGGGCTCCTTCAAGGCTCTCCCTGAATGGCTAAGCCGCCCCCTTTTATCCCAGTTCTCTTCAATGCTCACAGCTGCAGCCCATCAAGGACAACCAGGACCTGTGGGGCAAAGCCTCTAGACAGATATTCAAATAGAATCCATTTCCTCTACTCTAGCCAGTAAGTACTACCCTACAAGTCCTCAGAACCCCAAAGGCCACCTTTCATCTGACACCCAGACCCTGGGGAAAGGAATTCTTTTTCCCATGGCAAATGGCCTCCCTTGGCAGCATCTCAGCCTGGCAGAAGGTGGGAGCCTAGCTAGAATGATTCAATCGTTGCTGGATTGTTCCAAAAGAAAAGCTGGCAGCAACTAGGGCCCTGGAAGTACTTAGAGCCTCAAACGCCACCTTGAACATATTACTGAGACCCTGGGGAAAGGACTTCTTTTTCCCATGGAAAATGGCCTTCATTTGTGGCCACTTGGCCTGGCAGGCAGGGCAGTGCCAAGCCAGGAATCGACAAACTCTGCTGGATCCTTCCAGAACAAAAGCTGCCAGCAACTAGGACCCTGCAAGTCCTTAGAGCCCCAGATGCCACCTGTCATCTGACACCCAGAGCCTGGGCCAATGACTTCATTTTCCCCATGGAAAATGGCCTCCATTTCTGGCCACTCGCCCTGACCAAGAGGGTGGTGCCCAGCAAGAAATTTGCAAGCTTTGCTGGATTGCTCCAAATCTAAAGCTGCCACTTGTTGTTGTTCTATTTCTCTAGAGTCCCATAATGCTGTTCTCAGCTTGCTAAAGTCCATACCTCCTCGGTGTGTTCATATGGCTGCAGATCTTCACAGCACAGACGCTTTCTTCTGCATGCTGTTCTTTCCCAGTTCAGGGCTCCTTCAAGGCTCTCCCTGAATGGCTAAGCCGCCCCCTTTTATCCCAGTTCTCTTCAATGCTCACAGCTGCAGCCCATCAAGGACAACCAGGACCTGTGGGGCAAAGCCTCTAGACAGATATTCAAATAGAATCCATTTCCTCTACTCTAGCCAGTAAGTACTACCCTACAAGTCCTCAGAACCCCAAAGGCCACCTTTCATCTGACACCCAGACCCTGGGGAAAGGAATTCTTTTTCCCATGGCAAATGGCCTCCCTTGGCAGCCACTCACCCTGGCAGAAAGTGGGAGCCTTGCTAGAATGATGCAATCGTTGCTGGATTTTTCCAAAAGAAAACCTGGCAGCAACTAGGGCCCTGGAAGTACTTAGAGCCTCAAACGCCACCTTGAACATATTACTGAGACCCTGGGGAAAGGACATCTTTTTCCCATGGAAAATGGCCTTCATTTGTGGCCACTTGGCCTGGCAGGCAGGGCAGTGCCAAGCCAGGAATCTACAAACTGTGCTGGATCCTTCCAGAACGAAAGCTGCCAGCAACTAGGACCCTGCAAGTCCTTAGAGCCCCAGACGCCACCTTTCATCTGACACCCAGAGCCTGGGCCAATGACTTCGTTTTCCCCATGGAAAATGGCCTCCATTTCTGGCCTCTCACCCTGACCAAGAGGGTGGTGCCCAGCAAGAAATTTGCAAGCTTTGCTGGATTGCTCCAAATCTAAAGCTGCCACTTGTTGTTGTTCTATTTCTCTAGAGTCCCATAATGCTGTTCTCAGATTGCTAAAGTCCATACCTCCTCGGTGTGTTCTTATGGCTGCAGATCTTCACAGCACAGACGCTTTCTTCTGCATGCTGTTCTTTCCCAGTTCAGGGCTCCTTCAAGGCTCTCCCTGAATGGCTAAGCCGCCCCCTTTTATCCCAGTTCTCTTCAATGCTCACAGCTGCAGCCCATCAAGGACAACCAGGACCTGTGGGGCAAAGCCTCTAGACAGATATTCAAATAGAATCCATTTCCTCTACTCTAGCCAGTAAGTACTACCCTACAAGTCCTCAGAACCCCAAAGGCCACCTTTCATCTGACACCCAGACCCTGGGGAAAGGAATTCTTTTTCCCATGGCAAATGGCCTCCCTTGGCAGCATCTCAGCCTGGCAGAAGGTGGGAGCCTAGCTAGAATGATTCAATCGTTGCTGGATTGTTCCAAAAGAAAAGCTGGCAGCAACTAGGGCCCTGGAAGTACTTAGAGCCTCAAACGCCACCTTGAACATATTACTGAGACCCTGGGGAAAGGACTTCTTTTTCCCATGGAAAATGGCCTTCATTTGTGGCCACTTGGCCTGGCAGGCAGGGCAGTGCCAAGCCAGGAATCGACAAACTCTGCTGGATCCTTCCAGAACAAAAGCTGCCAGCAACTAGGACCCTGCAAGTCCTTAGAGCCCCAGATGCCACCTGTCATCTGACACCCAGAGCCTGGGCCAATGACTTCGTTTTCCCCATGGAAAATGGCCTCCATTTCTGGCCACTCGCCCTGACCAAGAGGGTGGTGCCCAGCAAGAAATTTGCAAGCTTTGCTGGATTGCTCCAAATCTAAAGCTGCCACTTGTTGTTGTTCTATTTCTCTAGAGTCCCATAATGCTGTTCTCAGCTTGCTAAAGTCCATACCTCCTCGGTGTGTTCATATGGCTGCAGATCTTCACAGCACAGACGCTTTCTTCTGCATGCTGTTCTTTCCCAGTTCAGGGCTCCTTCAAGGCTCTCCCTGAATGGCTAAGCCGCCCCCTTTTATCCCAGTTCTCTTCAATGCTCACAGCTGCAGCCCATCAAGGACAACCAGGACCTGTGGGGCAAAGCCTCTAGACAGATATTCAAATAGAATCCATTTCCTCTACTCTAGCCAGTAAGTACTACCCTACAAGTCCTTAGAACCCCAAAGGCCACCTTTCATCTGACACCCAGACCCTGGGGAAAGGACTTCTTTTTCCCATGGCAAATGGCCTCCCTTGGCAGCCACTCACCCTGGCAGAAAGTGGGAGCCTTGCTAGAATGATGCAATCGTTGCTGGATTTTTCCAAAAGAAAAGCTGCCAGCAACTAGGGCCCTGGAAGTACTTAGAGCCTCAAACGCCACCTTGAACATATTACTGAGATTCTGGGGAAAGGACATCTTTTTCCCATGGAAAATGGCCTTCATTTGTGGCCACTTGGCCTGGCAGGCAGGGCAGTGCCAAGCCAGGAATCTACAAACTCTGCTGGATCCTTCCAGAACCAAAGCTGCCAGCAACTAGGACCCTGCAAGTCCTTAGAGCCCCAGACGCCACCTTTCATCTGACACCCAGAGCCTGGGCCAATGACTTCGTTTTCCCCATGGAAAATGGCCTCCATTTCTGGCCTCTCACCCTGACCAAGAGGGTGGTGCCCAGCAAGAAATTTGCAAGCTTTGCTGGATTGCTCCAAATCTAAAGCTGCCACTTGTTGTTGTTCTATTTCTCTAGAGTCCCATCATGCTGTTCTCAGCTTGCTAAAGTCTATACCTCCTCGGTGTGTTCTTATGGCTGCAGATCTTCACAGCACAGACGCTTTCTTCTGCATGCTGCTCTTTCCCAGTTCAGGGCTCCTTCAAGGCTCTCCCTGAATGGCTAAGCCGCCCCCTTTTATCCCAGTTCTCTTCAATGCTCACAGCTGCAGCCCATCAAGGACAACCAGGACCTGTGGGGCAAAGCCTCTAGACAGATATTCAAATAGAATCCATTTCCTCTACTCTAGCCAGTAAGTACTACCCTACAAGTCCTCAGAACCCCAAAGGCCACCTTTCATCTGACACCCAGACCCTGGGGAAAGGACTTCTTTTTCCCATGGCAAATGGCCTCCCTTGGCAGCCACTCACCCTGGCAGAAAGTGGGAGCCTAGCTAGAATGATGCAATCGTTGCTGGATTTTTCCAAAAGAAAAGCTGGCAGCAACTAGGGCCCTGGAAGTACTTAGAGCCTCAAACGCCACCTTGAACATATTACTGAGACCCTGGGGAAAGGACATCTTTTTCCCATGGAAAATGGCCTTCATTTTTGGCCACTTGGCCTGGCAGGCAGGGCAGTGCCAAGCCAGGAATCTACAAACTCTGCTGGATCCTTCCAGAACGAAAGCTGCCAGCAACTAGGACCCTGCAAGTCCTTAGAGCCCCAGACGCCACCTTTCATCTGACACCCAGAGCCTGGGCCAATGACTTCGTTTTCCCCATGGAAAATGGCCTCCATTTCTGGCCTCTCACCCTGACCAAGAGGGTGGTGCCCAGCAAGAAATTTGCAAGCTTTGCTGGATTGCTCCAAATCTAAAGCTGCCACTTGTTGTTGTTCTATTTCTCTAGAGTCCCATAATGCTGTTCTCAGATTGCTAAAGTCCATACCTCCTCGGTGTGTTCTTATGGCTGCAGATCTTCACAGCACAGACGCTTTCTTCTGCATGCTGTTCTTTCCCAGTTCAGGGCTCCTTCAAGGCTCTCCCTGAATGGCTAAGCCGCCCCCTTTTATCCCAGTTCTCTTCAATGCTCACAGCTGCAGCCCATCAAGGACAACCAGGACCTGTGGGGCAAAGCCTCTAGACAGATATTCAAATAGAATCCATTTCCTCTACTCTAGCCAGTAAGTACTACCCTACAAGTCCTCAGAACCCCAAAGGCCACCTTTCATCTGACACCCAGACCCTGGGGAAAGGAATTCTTTTTCCCATGGCAAATGGCCTCCCTTGGCAGCCACTCATCCTGGCAGAAGGTGGGAGCCTAGCTAGAATGATGCAATCGTTGCTGGATTTTTCCAAAAGAAAAGCTGGCAGCAACTAGGGCCCTGGAAGTACTTAGAGCCTCAAACGCCACCTTGAACATATTACTGAGACCCTGGGGAAAGGACATCTTTTTCCCATGGAAAATGGCCTTCATTTGTGGCCACTTGGCCTGGCAGGCAGGGCAGTGCCAAGCCAGGAATCTACAAACTCTGCTGGATCCTTCCAGAACGAAAGCTGCCAGCAACTAGGACCCTGCAAGTCCTTAGAGCCCCAGACGCCACCTTTCATCTGACACCCAGAGCCTGGGCCAATGACTTCGTTTTCCCCATGGAAAATGGCCTCCATTTCTGGCCTCTCACCCTGACCAAGAGGGTGGTGCCCAGCAAGAAATTTGCAAGCTTTGCTGGATTGCTCCAAATCTAAAGCTGCCACTTGTTGTTGTTCTATTTCTCTAGAGTCCCATCATGCTGTTCTCAGCTTGCTAAAGTCCATACCTCCTCGGTGTGTTCTTATGGCTGCAGATCTTCACAGCACAGACGCTTTCTTCTGCATGCTGTTCTTTCCCAGTTCAGGGCTCCTTCAAGGCTCTCCCTGAATGGCTAAGCCGCCCCCTTTTATCCCAGTTCTCTTCAATGCTCACAGCTGCAGCCCATCAAGGACAACCAGGACCTGTGGGGCAAAGCCTCTAGACAGATATTCAAATAGAATCCATTTCCTCTACTCTAGCCAGTAAGTACTACCCTACAAGTCCTCAGAACCCCAAAGGCCACCTTTCATCTGACACCCAGACCCTGGGGAAAGGAATTCTTTTTCCCATGGCAAATGGCCTCCCTTGGCAGCCACTCACCCTGGCAGAAAGTGGGAGCCTTGCTAGAATGATGCAATCGTTGCTGGATTTTTCCAAAAGAAAACCTGGCAGCAACTAGGGCCCTGGAAGTACTTAGAGCCTCAAACGCCACCTTGAACATATTACTGAGACCCTGGGGAAAGGACATCTTTTTCCCATGGAAAATGGCCTTCATTTGTGGCCACTTGGCCTGGCAGGCAGGGCAGTGCCAAGCCAGGAATCTACAAACTGTGCTGGATCCTTCCAGAATGAAAGCTGCCAGCAACTAGGACCCTGCAAGTCCTTAGAGCCCCAGACGCCACCTTTCATCTGACACCCAGAGCCTGGGCCAATGACTTCGTTTTCCCCATGGAAAATGGCCTCCATTTCTGGCCTCTCACCCTGACCAAGAGGGTGGTGCCCAGCAAGAAATTTGCAAGCTTTGCTGGATTGCTCCAAATCTAAAGCTGCCACTTGTTGTTGTTCTATTTCTCTAGAGTCCCATAATGCTGTTCTCAGATTGCTAAAGTCCATACCTCCTCGGTGTGTTCTTATGGCTGCAGATCTTCACAGCACAGACGCTTTCTTCTGCATGCTGTTCTTTCCCAGTTCAGGGCTCCTTCAAGGCTCTCCCTGAATGGCTAAGCCGCCCCCTTTTATCCCAGTTCTCTTCAATGCTCACAGCTGCAGCCCATCAAGGACAACCAGGACCTGTGGGGCAAAGCCTCTAGACAGATATTCAAATAGAATCCATTTCCTCTACTCTAGCCAGTAAGTACTACCCTACAAGTCCTCAGAACCCCAAAGGCCACCTTTCATCTGACACCCAGACCCTGGGGAAAGGAATTCTTTTTCCCATGGCAAATGGCCTCCCTTGGCAGCATCTCAGCCTGGCAGAAGGTGGGAGCCTAGCTAGAATGATTCAATCGTTGCTGGATTGTTCCAAAAGAAAAGCTGGCAGCAACTAGGGCCCTGGAAGTACTTAGAGCCTCAAACGCCACCTTGAACATATTACTGAGACCCTGGGGAAAGGACTTCTTTTTCCCATGGAAAATGGCCTTCATTTGTGGCCACTTGGCCTGGCAGGCAGGGCAGTGCCAAGCCAGGAATCGACAAACTCTGCTGGATCCTTCCAGAACAAAAGCTGCCAGCAACTAGGACCCTGCAAGTCCTTAGAGCCCCAGATGCCACCTGTCATCTGACACCCAGAGCCTGGGCCAATGACTTCGTTTTCCCCATGGAAAATGGCCTCCATTTCTGGCCACTCGCCCTGACCAAGAGGGTGGTGCCCAGCAAGAAATTTGCAAGCTTTGCTGGATTGCTCCAAATCTAAAGCTGCCACTTGTTGTTGTTCTATTTCTCTAGAGTCCCATCATGCTGTTCTCAGCTTGCTAAAGTCCATACCTCCTCGGTGTGTTCATATGGCTGCAGATCTTCACAGCACAGACGCTTTCTTCTGCATGCTGTTCTTTCCCAGTTCAGGGCTCCTTCAAGGCTCTCCCTGAATGGCTAAGCCGCCCCCTTTTATCCCAGTTCTCTTCAATGCTCACAGCTGCAGCCCATCAAGGACAACCAGGACCTGTGGGGCAAAGCCTCTAGACAGATATTCAAATAGAATCCATTTCCTCTACTCTAGCCAGTAAGTACTACCCTACAAGTCCTTAGAACCCCAAAGGCCACCTTTCATCTGACACCCAGACCCTGGGGAAAGGACTTCTTTTTCCCATGGCTAATGGCCTCCCTTGGCAGCCACTCACCCTGGCAGAAAGTGGGAGCCTTGCTAGAATGATGCAATCGTTGCTGGATTTTTCCAAAAGAAAAGCTGCCAGCAACTAGGGCCCTGGAAGTACTTAGAGCCTCAAACGCCACCTTGAACATATTACTGAGATTCTGGGGAAAGGACATCTTTTTCCCATGGAAAATGGCCTTCATTTGTGGCCACTTGGCCTGGCAGGCAGGGCAGTGCCAAGCCAGGAATCTACAAACTCTGCTGGATCCTTCCAGAACGAAAGCTGCCAGCAACTAGGACCCTGCAAGTCCTTAGAGCCCCAGACGCCACCTTTCATCTGACACCCAGAGCCTGGGCCAATGACTTCGTTTTCCCCATGGAAAATGGCCTCCATTTCTGGCCTCTCACCCTGACCAAGAGGGTGGTGCCCAGCAAGAAATTTGCAAGCTTTGCTGGATTGCTCCAAATCTAAAGCTGCCACTTGTTGTTGTTCTATTTCTCTAGAGTCCCATCATGCTGTTCTCAGCTTGCTAAAGTCTATACCTCCTCGGTGTGTTCTTATGGCTGCAGATCTTCACAGCACAGACGCTTTCTTCTGCATGCTGCTCTTTCCCAGTTCAGGGCTCCTTCAAGGCTCTCCCTGAATGGCTAAGCCGCCCCCTTTTATCCCAGTTCTCTTCAATGCTCACAGCTGCAGCCCATCAAGGACAACCAGGACCTGTGGGGCAAAGCCTCTAGACAGATATTCAAATAGAATCCATTTCCTCTACTCTAGCCAGTAAGTACTACCCTACAAGTCCTCAGAACCCCAAAGGCCACCTTTCATCTGACACCCAGACCCTGGGGAAAGGAATTCTTTTTCCCATGGCAAATGGCCTCCCTTGGCAGCATCTCAGCCTGGCAGAAGGTGGGAGCCTAGCTAGAATGATTCAATCGTTGCTGGATTGTTCCAAAAGAAAAGCTGGCAGCAACTAGGGCCCTGGAAGTACTTAGAGCCTCAAACGCCACCTTGAACATATTACTGAGACCCTGGGGAAAGGACTTCTTTTTCCCATGGAAAATGGCCTTCATTTGTGGCCACTTGGCCTGGCAGGCAGGGCAGTGCCAAGCCAGGAATCGACAAACTCTGCTGGATCCTTCCAGAACAAAAGCTGCCAGCAACTAGGACCCTGCAAGTCCTTAGAGCCCCAGATGCCACCTGTCATCTGACACCCAGAGCCTGGGCCAATGACTTCGTTTTCCCCATGGAAAATGGCCTCCATTTCTGGCCACTCGCCCTGACCAAGAGGGTGGTGCCCAGCAAGAAATTTGCAAGCTTTGCTGGATTGCTCCAAATCTAAAGCTGCCACTTGTTGTTGTTCTATTTCTCTAGAGTCCCATAATGCTGTTCTCAGCTTGCTAAAGTCCATACCTCCTCGGTGTGTTCATATGGCTGCAGATCTTCACAGCACAGACGCTTTCTTCTGCATGCTGTTCTTTCCCAGTTCAGGGCTCCTTCAAGGCTCTCCCTGAATGGCTAAGCCGCCCCCTTTTATCCCAGTTCTCTTCAATGCTCACAGCTGCAGCCCATCAAGGACAACCAGGACCTGTGGGGCAAAGCCTCTAGACAGATATTCAAATAGAATCCATTTCCTCTACTCTAGCCAGTAAGTACTACCCTACAAGTCCTTAGAACCCCAAAGGCCACCTTTCATCTGACACCCAGACCCTGGGGAAAGGACTTCTTTTTCCCATGGCTAATGGCCTCCCTTGGCAGCCACTCACCCTGGCAGAAAGTGGGAGCCTTGCTAGAATGATGCAATCGTTGCTGGATTTTTCCAAAAGAAAAGCTGCCAGCAACTAGGGCCCTGGAAGTACTTAGAGCCTCAAACGCCACCTTGAACATATTACTGAGACCCTGGGGAAAGGACATCTTTTTCCCATGGAAAATGGCCTTCATTTGTGGCCACTTGGCCTGGCAGGCAGGGCAGTGCCAAGCCAGGAATCTACAAACTGTGCTGGATCCTTCCAGAACGAAAGCTGCCAGCAACTAGGACCCTGCAAGTCCTTAGAGCCCCAGACGCCACCTTTCATCTGACACCCAGAGCCTGGGCCAATGACTTCGTTTTCCCCATGGAAAATGGCCTCCATTTCTGGCCTCTCACCCTGACCAAGAGGGTGGTGCCCAGCAAGAAATTTGCAAGCTTTGCTGGATTGCTCCAAATCTAAAGCTGCCACTTGTTGTTGTTCTATTTCTCTAGAGTCCCATAATGCTGTTCTCAGCTTGCTAAAGTCCATACCTCCTCGGTGTGTTCTTATGGCTGCAGATCTTCACAGCACAGACGCTTTCTTCTGCATGCTGTTCTTTCCCAGTTCAGGGCTCCTTCAAGGCTCTCCCTGAATGGCTAAGCCGCCCCCTTTTATCCCAGTTCTCTTCAATGCTCACAGCTGCAGCCCATCAAGGACAACCAGGACCTGTGGGGCAAAGCCTCTAGACAGATATTCAAATAGAATCCATTTCCTCTACTCTAGCCAGTAAGTACTACCCTACAAGTCCTCAGAACCCCAAAGGCCACCTTTCATCTGACACCCAGACCCTGGGGAAAGGACTTCTTTTTCCCATGGCAAATGGCCTCCCTTGGCAGCCACTCACCCTGGCAGAAAGTGGGAGCCTTGCTAGAATGATGCAATCGTTGCTGGATTTTTCCAAAAGAAAAGCTGGCAGCAACTAGGGCCCTGGAAGTACTTAGAGCCTCAAACGCCACCTTGAACATATTACTGAGACCCTGGGGAAAGGACATCTTTTTCCCATGGAAAATGGCCTTCATTTGTGGCCACTTGGCCTGGCAGGCAGGGCAGTGCCAAGCCAGGAATCGACAAACTCTGCTGGATCCTTCCAGAACCAAAGCTGCCAGCAACTAGGACCCTGCAAGTCCTTAGAGCCCCAGACGCCACCTTTCATCTGACACCCAGAGCCTGGGCCAATGACTTCGTTTTCCCCATGGAAAATGGCCTCCATTTCTGGCCTCTCACCCTGACCAAGAGGGTGGTGCCCAGCAAGAAATTTGCAAGCTTTGCTGGATTGCTCCAAATCTAAAGCTGCCACTTGTTGTTGTTCTATTTCTCTAGAGTCCCATAATGCTGTTCTCAGATTGCTAAAGTCCATACCTCCTCGGTGTGTTCTTATGGCTGCAGATCTTCACAGCACAGACGCTTTCTTCTGCATGCTGTTCTTTCCCAGTTCAGGGCTCCTTCAAGGCTCTCCCTGAATGGCTAAGCCGCCCCCTTTTATCCCAGTTCTCTTCAATGCTCACAGCTGCAGCCCATCAAGGACAACCAGGACCTGTGGGGCAAAGCCTCTAGACAGATATTCAAATAGAATCCATTTCCTCTACTCTAGCCAGTAAGTACTACCCTACAAGTCCTCAGAACCCCAAAGGCCACCTTTCATCTGACACCCAGACCCTGGGGAAAGGAATTCTTTTTCCCATGGCAAATGGCCTCCCTTGGCAGCATCTCAGCCTGGCAGAAGGTGGGAGCCTAGCTAGAATGATTCAATCGTTGCTGGATTGTTCCAAAAGAAAAGCTGGCAGCAACTAGGGCCCTGGAAGTACTTAGAGCCTCAAACGCCACCTTGAACATATTACTGAGACCCTGGGGAAAGGACTTCTTTTTCCCATGGAAAATGGCCTTCATTTGTGGCCACTTGGCCTGGCAGGCAGGGCAGTGCCAAGCCAGGAATCGACAAACTCTGCTGGATCCTTCCAGAACAAAAGCTGCCAGCAACTAGGACCCTGCAAGTCCTTAGAGCCCCAGATGCCACCTGTCATCTGACACCCAGAGCCTGGGCAAATGACTTCGTTTTCCCCATGGAAAATGGCCTCCATTTCTGGCCACTCACCCTGACCAAGAGGGTGGTGCCCAGCAAGAAATTTGCAAGCTTTGCTGGATTGCTCCAAATCGAAAGCTGCCACTTGTTGTTGTTCTATTTCTCTAGAGTCCCATAATGCTGTTCTCAGCTTGCTAAAGTCCATACCTCCTCGGTGTGTTCATATGGCTGCAGATCTTCACAGCACAGACGCTTTCTTCTGCATGCTGTTCTTTCCCAGTTCAGGGCTCCTTCAAGGCTCTCCCTGAATGGCTAAGCCGCCCCCTTTTATCCCAGTTCTCTTCAATGCTCACAGCTGCAGCCCATCAAGGACAACCAGGACCTGTGGGGCAAAGCCTCTAGACAGATATTCAAATAGAATCCATTTCCTCTACTCTAGCCAGTAAGTACTACCCTACAAGTCCTCAGAACCCCAAAGGCCACCTTTCATCTGACACCCAGACCCTGGGGAAAGGAATTCTTTTTCCCATGGCAAATGGCCTCCCTTGGCAGCCACTCATCCTGGCAGAAGGTGGGAGCCTAGCTAGAATGATGCAATCGTTGCTGGATTTTTCCAAAAGAAAAGCTGGCAGCAACTAGGGCCCTGGAAGTACTTAGAGCCTCAAACGCCACCTTGAACATATTACTGAGACCCTGGGGAAAGGACATCTTTTTCCCATGGAAAATGGCCTTCATTTGTGGCCACTTGGCCTGGCAGGCAGGGCAGTGCCAAGCCAGGAATCTACAAACTGTGCTGGATCCTTCCAGAACGAAAGCTGCCAGCAACTAGGACCCTGCAAGTCCTTAGAGCCCCAGACGCCACCTTTCATCTGACACCCAGAGCCTGGGCCAATGACTTCGTTTTCCCCATGGAAAATGGCCTCCATTTCTGGCCTCTCACCCTGACCAAGAGGGTGGTGCCCAGCAAGAAATTTGCAAGCTTTGCTGGATTGCTCCAAATCGAAAGCTGCCACTTGTTGTTGTTCTATTTCTCTAGAGTCCCATAATGCTGTTCTCAGCTTGCTAAAGTCCATACCTCCTCGGTGTGTTCTTATGGCTGCAGATCTTCACAGCACAGACGCTTTCTTCTGCATGCTGTTCTTTCCCAGTTCAGGGCTCCTTCAAGGCTCTCCCTGAATGGCTAAGCCGCCCCCTTTTATCCCAGTTCTCTTCAATGCTCACAGCTGCAGCCCATCAAGGACAACCAGGACCTGTGGGGCAAAGCCTCTAGACAGATATTCAAATAGAATCCATTTCCTCTACTCTAGCCAGTAAGTACTACCCTACAAGTCCTCAGAACCCCAAAGGCCACCTTTCATCTGACACCCAGACCCTGGGGAAAGGAATTCTTTTTCCCATGGCAAATGGCCTCCCTTGGCAGCATCTCAGCCTGGCAGAAGGTGGGAGCCTAGCTAGAATGATTCAATCGTTGCTGGATTGTTCCAAAAGAAAAGCTGGCAGCAACTAGGGCCCTGGAAGTACTTAGAGCCTCAAACGCCACCTTGAACATATTACTGAGACCCTGGGGAAAGGACTTCTTTTTCCCATGGAAAATGGCCTTCATTTGTGGCCACTTGGCCTGGCAGGCAGGGCAGTGCCAAGCCAGGAATCGACAAACTCTGCTGGATCCTTCCAGAACAAAAGCTGCCAGCAACTAGGACCCTGCAAGTCCTTAGAGCCCCAGATGCCACCTGTCATCTGACACCCAGAGCCTGGGCCAATGACTTCATTTTCCCCATGGAAAATGGCCTCCATTTCTGGCCACTCGCCCTGACCAAGAGGGTGGTGCCCAGCAAGAAATTTGCAAGCTTTGCTGGATTGCTCCAAATCTAAAGCTGCCACTTGTTGTTGTTCTATTTCTCTAGAGTCCCATCATGCTGTTCTCAGCTTGCTAAAGTCCATACCTCCTCGGTGTGTTCATATGGCTGCAGATCTTCACAGCACAGACGCTTTCTTCTGCATGCTGTTCTTTCCCAGTTCAGGGCTCCTTCAAGGCTCTCCCTGAATGGCTAAGCCGCCCCCTTTTATCCCAGTTCTCTTCAATGCTCACAGCTGCAGCCCATCAAGGACAACCAGGACCTGTGGGGCAAAGCCTCTAGACAGATATTCAAATAGAATCCATTTCCTCTACTCTAGCCAGTAAGTACTACCCTACAAGTCCTCAGAACCCCAAAGGCCACCTTTCATCTGACACCCAGACCCTGGGGAAAGGACTTCTTTTTCCCATGGCAAATGGCCTCCCTTGGCAGCCACTCACCCTGGCAGAAAATGGGAGCCTAGCTAGAATGATGCAATCGTTGCTGGATTTTTCCAAAAGAAAAGCTGGCAGCAACTAGGGCCCTGGAAGTACTTAGAGCCTCAAACGCCACCTTGAACATATTACTGAGACCCTGGGGAAAGGACATCTTTTTCCCATGGAAAATGGCCTTCATTTTTGGCCACTTGGCCTGGCAGGCAGGGCAGTGCCAAGCCAGGAATCTACAAACTCTGCTGGATCCTTCCAGAACGAAAGCTGCCAGCAACTAGGACCCTGCAAGTCCTTAGAGCCCCAGACGCCACCTTTCATCTGACACCCAGAGCCTGGGCCAATGACTTCGTTTTCCCCATGGAAAATGGCCTCCATTTCTGGCCTCTCACCCTGACCAAGAGGGTGGTGCCCAGCAAGAAATTTGCAAGCTTTGCTGGATTGCTCCAAATCTAAAGCTGCCACTTGTTGTTGTTCTATTTCTCTAGAGTCCCATAATGCTGTTCTCAGATTGCTAAAGTCCATACCTCCTCGGTGTGTTCTTATGGCTGCAGATCTTCACAGCACAGACGCTTTCTTCTGCATGCTGTTCTTTCCCAGTTCAGGGCTCCTTCAAGGCTCTCCCTGAATGGCTAAGCCGCCCCCTTTTATCCCAGTTCTCTTCAATGCTCACAGCTGCAGCCCATCAAGGACAACCAGGACCTGTGGGGCAAAGCCTCTAGACAGATATTCAAATAGAATCCATTTCCTCTACTCTAGCCAGTAAGTACTACCCTACAAGTCCTCAGAACCCCAAAGGCCACCTTTCATCTGACACCCAGACCCTGGGGAAAGGAATTCTTTTTCCCATGGCAAATGGCCTCCCTTGGCAGCCACTCATCCTGGCAGAAGGTGGGAGCCTAGCTAGAATGATGCAATCGTTGCTGGATTTTTCCAAAAGAAAAGCTGGCAGCAACTAGGGCCCTGGAAGTACTTAGAGCCTCAAACGCCACCTTGAACATATTACTGAGACCCTGGGGAAAGGACATCTTTTTCCCATGGAAAATGGCCTTCATTTGTGGCCACTTGGCCTGGCAGGCAGGGCAGTGCCAAGCCAGGAATCTACAAACTCTGCTGGATCCTTCCAGAACGAAAGCTGCCAGCAACTAGGACCCTGCAAGTCCTTAGAGCCCCAGACGCCACCTTTCATCTGACACCCAGACCCTGGGCCAATGACTTCGTTTTCCCCATGGAAAATGGCCTCCATTTCTGGCCTCTCACCCTGACCAAGAGGGTGGTGCCCAGCAAGAAATTTGCAAGCTTTGCTGGATTGCTCCAAATCTAAAGCTGCCACTTGTTGTTGTTCTATTTCTCTAGAGTCCCATAATGCTGTTCTCAGCTTGCTAAAGTCCATACCTCCTCGGTGTGTTCTTATGGCTGCAGATCTTCACAGCACAGACGCTTTCTTCTGCATGCTGTTCTTTCCCAGTTCAGGGCTCCTTCAAGGCTCTCCCTGAATGGCTAAGCCGCCCCCTTTTATCCCAGTTCTCTTCAATGCTCACAGCTGCAGCCCATCAAGGACAACCAGGACCTGTGGGGCAAAGCCTCTAGACAGATATTCAAATAGAATCCATTTCCTCTACTCTAGCCAGTAAGTACTACCCTACAAGTCCTCAGAACCCCAAAGGCCACCTTTCATCTGACACCCAGACCCTGGGGAAAGGAATTCTTTTTCCCATGGCAAATGGCCTCCCTTGGCAGCCACTCACCCTGGCAGAAAGTGGGAGCCTTGCTAGAATGATGCAATCGTTGCTGGATTTTTCCAAAAGAAAACCTGGCAGCAACTAGGGCCCTGGAAGTACTTAGAGCCTCAAACGCCACCTTGAACATATTACTGAGACCCTGGGGAAAGGACATCTTTTTCCCATGGAAAATGGCCTTCATTTGTGGCCACTTGGCCTGGCAGGCAGGGCAGTGCCAAGCCAGGAATCTACAAACTGTGCTGGATCCTTCCAGAACGAAAGCTGCCAGCAACTAGGACCCTGCAAGTCCTTAGAGCCCCAGACGCCACCTTTCATCTGACACCCAGAGCCTGGGCCAATGACTTCGTTTTCCCCATGGAAAATGGCCTCCATTTCTGGCCTCTCACCCTGACCAAGAGGGTGGTGCCCAGCAAGAAATTTGCAAGCTTTGCTGGATTGCTCCAAATCTAAAGCTGCCACTTGTTGTTGTTCTATTTCTCTAGAGTCCCATAATGCTGTTCTCAGATTGCTAAAGTCCATACCTCCTCGGTGTGTTCTTATGGCTGCAGATCTTCACAGCACAGACGCTTTCTTCTGCATGCTGTTCTTTCCCAGTTCAGGGCTCCTTCAAGGCTCTCCCTGAATGGCTAAGCCGCCCCCTTTTATCCCAGTTCTCTTCAATGCTCACAGCTGCAGCCCATCAAGGACAACCAGGACCTGTGGGGCAAAGCCTCTAGACAGATATTCAAATAGAATCCATTTCCTCTACTCTAGCCAGTAAGTACTACCCTACAAGTCCTCAGAACCCCAAAGGCCACCTTTCATCTGACACCCAGACCCTGGGGAAAGGAATTCTTTTTCCCATGGCAAATGGCCTCCCTTGGCAGCATCTCAGCCTGGCAGAAGGTGGGAGCCTAGCTAGAATGATTCAATCGTTGCTGGATTGTTCCAAAAGAAAAGCTGGCAGCAACTAGGGCCCTGGAAGTACTTAGAGCCTCAAACGCCACCTTGAACATATTACTGAGACCCTGGGGAAAGGACTTCTTTTTCCCATGGAAAATGGCCTTCATTTGTGGCCACTTGGCCTGGCAGGCAGGGCAGTGCCAAGCCAGGAATCGACAAACTCTGCTGGATCCTTCCAGAACAAAAGCTGCCAGCAACTAGGACCCTGCAAGTCCTTAGAGCCCCAGATGCCACCTGTCATCTGACACCCAGAGCCTGGGCCAATGACTTCGTTTTCCCCATGGAAAATGGCCTCCATTTCTGGCCACTCGCCCTGACCAAGAGGGTGGTGCCCAGCAAGAAATTTGCAAGCTTTGCTGGATTGCTCCAAATCTAAAGCTGCCACTTGTTGTTGTTCTATTTCTCTAGAGTCCCATAATGCTGTTCTCAGCTTGCTAAAGTCCATACCTCCTCGGTGTGTTCATATGGCTGCAGATCTTCACAGCACAGACGCTTTCTTCTGCATGCTGTTCTTTCCCAGTTCAGGGCTCCTTCAAGGCTCTCCCTGAATGGCTAAGCCGCCCCCTTTTATCCCAGTTCTCTTCAATGCTCACAGCTGCAGCCCATCAAGGACAACCAGGACCTGTGGGGCAAAGCCTCTAGACAGATATTCAAATAGAATCCATTTCCTCTACTCTAGCCAGTAAGTACTACCCTACAAGTCCTTAGAACCCCAAAGGCCACCTTTCATCTGACACCCAGACCCTGGGGAAAGGACTTCTTTTTCCCATGGCAAATGGCCTCCCTTGGCAGCCACTCACCCTGGCAGAAAGTGGGAGCCTTGCTAGAATGATGCAATCGTTGCTGGATTTTTCCAAAAGAAAAGCTGCCAGCAACTAGGGCCCTGGAAGTACTTAGAGCCTCAAACGCCACCTTGAACATATTACTGAGATTCTGGGGAAAGGACATCTTTTTCCCATGGAAAATGGCCTTCATTTGTGGCCACTTGGCCTGGCAGGCAGGGCAGTGCCAAGCCAGGAATCTACAAACTCTGCTGGATCCTTCCAGAACGAAAGCTGCCAGCAACTAGGACCCTGCAAGTCCTTAGAGCCCCAGACGCCACCTTTCATCTGACACCCAGAGCCTGGGCCAATGACTTCGTTTTCCCCATGGAAAATGGCCTCCATTTCTGGCCTCTCACCCTGACCAAGAGGGTGGTGCCCAGCAAGAAATTTGCAAGCTTTGCTGGATTGCTCCAAATCTAAAGCTGCCACTTGTTGTTGTTCTATTTCTCTAGAGTCCCATCATGCTGTTCTCAGCTTGCTAAAGTCTATACCTCCTCGGTGTGTTCTTATGGCTGCAGATCTTCACAGCACAGACGCTTTCTTCTGCATGCTGCTCTTTCCCAGTTCAGGGCTCCTTCAAGGCTCTCCCTGAATGGCTAAGCCGCCCCCTTTTATCCCAGTTCTCTTCAATGCTCACAGCTGCAGCCCATCAAGGACAACCAGGACCTGTGGGGCAAAGCCTCTAGACAGATATTCAAATAGAATCCATTTCCTCTACTCTAGCCAGTAAGTACTACCCTACAAGTCCTCAGAACCCCAAAGGCCACCTTTCATCTGACACCCAGACCCTGGGGAAAGGACTTCTTTTTCCCATGGCAAATGGCCTCCCTTGGCAGCCACTCACCCTGGCAGAAAGTGGGAGCCTAGCTAGAATGATGCAATCGTTGCTGGATTTTTCCAAAAGAAAAGCTGGCAGCAACTAGGGCCCTGGAAGTACTTAGAGCCTCAAACGCCACCTTGAACATATTACTGAGACCCTGGGGAAAGGACATCTTTTTCCCATGGAAAATGGCCTTCATTTTTGGCCACTTGGCCTGGCAGGCAGGGCAGTGCCAAGCCAGGAATCTACAAACTCTGCTGGATCCTTCCAGAACGAAAGCTGCCAGCAACTAGGACCCTGCAAGTCCTTAGAGCCCCAGACGCCACCTTTCATCTGACACCCAGAGCCTGGGCCAATGACTTCGTTTTCCCCATGGAAAATGGCCTCCATTTCTGGCCTCTCACCCTGACCAAGAGGGTGGTGCCCAGCAAGAAATTTGCAAGCTTTGCTGGATTGCTCCAAATCTAAAGCTGCCACTTGTTGTTGTTCTATTTCTCTAGAGTCCCATAATGCTGTTCTCAGATTGCTAAAGTCCATACCTCCTCGGTGTGTTCTTATGGCTGCAGATCTTCACAGCACAGACGCTTTCTTCTGCATGCTGTTCTTTCCCAGTTCAGGGCTCCTTCAAGGCTCTCCCTGAATGGCTAAGCCGCCCCCTTTTATCCCAGTTCTCTTCAATGCTCACAGCTGCAGCCCATCAAGGACAACCAGGACCTGTGGGGCAAAGCCTCTAGACAGATATTCAAATAGAATCCATTTCCTCTACTCTAGCCAGTAAGTACTACCCTACAAGTCCTCAGAACCCCAAAGGCCACCTTTCATCTGACACCCAGACCCTGGGGAAAGGAATTCTTTTTCCCATGGCAAATGGCCTCCCTTGGCAGCCACTCATCCTGGCAGAAGGTGGGAGCCTAGCTAGAATGATGCAATCGTTGCTGGATTTTTCCAAAAGAAAAGCTGGCAGCAACTAGGGCCCTGGAAGTACTTAGAGCCTCAAACGCCACCTTGAACATATTACTGAGACCCTGGGGAAAGGACATCTTTTTCCCATGGAAAATGGCCTTCATTTGTGGCCAGTTGGCCTGGCAGGCAGGGCAGTGCCAAGCCAGGAATCTACAAACTCTGCTGGATCCTTCCAGAACGAAAGCTGCCAGCAACTAGGACCCTGCAAGTCCTTAGAGCCCCAGACGCCACCTTTCATCTGACACCCAGAGCCTGGGCCAATGACTTCGTTTTCCCCATGGAAAATGGCCTCCATTTCTGGCCTCTCACCCTGACCAAGAGGGTGGTGCCCAGCAAGAAATTTGCAAGCTTTGCTGGATTGCTCCAAATCTAAAGCTGCCACTTGTTGTTGTTCTATTTCTCTAGAGTCCCATAATGCTGTTCTCAGCTTGCTAAAGTCCATACCTCCTCGGTGTGTTCTTATGGCTGCAGATCTTCACAGCACAGACGCTTTCTTCTGCATGCTGTTCTTTCCCAGTTCAGGGCTCCTTCAAGGCTCTCCCTGAATGGCTAAGCCGCCCCCTTTTATCCCAGTTCTCTTCAATGCTCACAGCTGCAGCCCATCAAGGACAACCAGGACCTGTGGGGCAAAGCCTCTAGACAGATATTCAAATAGAATCCATTTCCTCTACTCTAGCCAGTAAGTACTACCCTACAAGTCCTCAGAACCCCAAAGGCCACCTTTCATCTGACACCCAGACCCTGGGGAAAGGAATTCTTTTTCCCATGGCAAATGGCCTCCCTTGGCAGCCACTCACCCTGGCAGAAAGTGGGAGCCTTGCTAGAATGATGCAATCGTTGCTGGATTTTTCCAAAAGAAAAGCTGGCAGCAACTAGGGCCCTGGAAGTACTTAGAGCCTCAAACGCCACCTTGAACATATTACTGAGACCCTGGGGAAAGGACATCTTTTTCCCATGGAAAATGGCCTTCATTTGTGGCCACTTGGCCTGGCAGGCAGGGCAGTGCCAAGCCAGGAATCTACAAACTGTGCTGGATCCTTCCAGAACGAAAGCTGCCAGCAACTAGGACCCTGCAAGTCCTTAGAGCCCCAGACGCCACCTTTCATCTGACACCCAGAGCCTGGGCCAATGACTTCGTTTTCCCCATGGAAAATGGCCTCCATTTCTGGCCTCTCACCCTGACCAAGAGGGTGGTGCCCAGCAAGAAATTTGCAAGCTTTGCTGGATTGCTCCAAATCTAAAGCTGCCACTTGTTGTTGTTCTATTTCTCTAGAGTCCCATAATGCTGTTCTCAGATTGCTAAAGTCCATACCTCCTCGGTGTGTTCTTATGGCTGCAGATCTTCACAGCACAGACGCTTTCTTCTGCATGCTGTTCTTTCCCAGTTCAGGGCTCCTTCAAGGCTCTCCCTGAATGGCTAAGCCGCCCCCTTTTATCCCAGTTCTCTTCAATGCTCACAGCTGCAGCCCATCAAGGACAACCAGGACCTGTGGGGCAAAGCCTCTAGACAGATATTCAAATAGAATCCATTTCCTCTACTCTAGCCAGTAAGTACTACCCTACAAGTCCTCAGAACCCCAAAGGCCACCTTTCATCTGACACCCAGACCCTGGGGAAAGGAATTCTTTTTCCCATGGCAAATGGCCTCCCTTGGCAGCATCTCAGCCTGGCAGAAGGTGGGAGCCTAGCTAGAATGATTCAATCGTTGCTGGATTGTTCCAAAAGAAAAGCTGGCAGCAACTAGGGCCCTGGAAGTACTTAGAGCCTCAAACGCCACCTTGAACATATTACTGAGACCCTGGGGAAAGGACTTCTTTTTCCCATGGAAAATGGCCTTCATTTGTGGCCACTTGGCCTGGCAGGCAGGGCAGTGCCAAGCCAGGAATCGACAAACTCTGCTGGATCCTTCCAGAACAAAAGCTGCCAGCAACTAGGACCCTGCAAGTCCTTAGAGCCCCAGATGCCACCTGTCATCTGACACCCAGAGCCTGGGCCAATGACTTCGTTTTCCCCATGGAAAATGGCCTCCATTTCTGGCCACTCGCCCTGACCAAGAGGGTGGTGCCCAGCAAGAAATTTGCAAGCTTTGCTGGATTGCTCCAAATCTAAAGCTGCCACTTGTTGTTGTTCTATTTCTCTAGAGTCCCATCATGCTGTTCTCAGCTTGCTAAAGTCCATACCTCCTCGGTGTGTTCATATGGCTGCAGATCTTCACAGCACAGACGCTTTCTTCTGCATGCTGTTCTTTCCCAGTTCAGGGCTCCTTCAAGGCTCTCCCTGAATGGCTAAGCCGCCCCCTTTTATCCCAGTTCTCTTCAATGCTCACAGCTGCAGCCCATCAAGGACAACCAGGACCTGTGGGGCAAAGCCTCTAGACAGATATTCAAATAGAATCCATTTCCTCTACTCTAGCCAGTAAGTACTACCCTACAAGTCCTTAGAACCCCAAAGGCCACCTTTCATCTGACACCCAGACCCTGGGGAAAGGACTTCTTTTTCCCATGGCAAATGGCCTCCCTTGGCAGCCACTCACCCTGGCAGAAAGTGGGAGCCTTGCTAGAATGATGCAATCGTTGCTGGATTTTTCCAAAAGAAAAGCTGCCAGCAACTAGGGCCCTGGAAGTACTTAGAGCCTCAAACGCCACCTTGAACATATTACTGAGATTCTGGGGAAAGGACATCTTTTTCCCATGGAAAATGGCCTTCATTTGTGGCCACTTGGCCTGGCAGGCAGGGCAGTGCCAAGCCAGGAATCTACAAACTCTGCTGGATCCTTCCAGAACGAAAGCTGCCAGCAACTAGGACCCTGCAAGTCCTTAGAGCCCCAGACGCCACCTTTCATCTGACACCCAGAGCCTGGGCCAATGACTTCGTTTTCCCCATGGAAAATGGCCTCCATTTCTGGCCTCTCACCCTGACCAAGAGGGTGGTGCCCAGCAAGAAATTTGCAAGCTTTGCTGGATTGCTCCAAATCTAAAGCTGCCACTTGTTGTTGTTCTATTTCTCTAGAGTCCCATCATGCTGTTCTCAGCTTGCTAAAGTCTATACCTCCTCGGTGTGTTCTTATGGCTGCAGATCTTCACAGCACAGACGCTTTCTTCTGCATGCTGCTCTTTCCCAGTTCAGGGCTCCTTCAAGGCTCTCCCTGAATGGCTAAGCCGCCCCCTTTTATCCCAGTTCTCTTCAATGCTCACAGCTGCAGCCCATCAAGGACAACCAGGACCTGTGGGGCAAAGCCTCTAGACAGATATTCAAATAGAATCCATTTCCTCTACTCTAGCCAGTAAGTACTACCCTACAAGTCCTCAGAACCCCAAAGGCCACCTTTCATCTGACACCCAGACCCTGGGGAAAGGAATTCTTTTTCCCATGGCAAATGGCCTCCCTTGGCAGCATCTCAGCCTGGCAGAAGGTGGGAGCCTAGCTAGAATGATTCAATCGTTGCTGGATTGTTCCAAAAGAAAAGCTGGCAGCAACTAGGGCCCTGGAAGTACTTAGAGCCTCAAACGCCACCTTGAACATATTACTGAGACCCTGGGGAAAGGACTTCTTTTTCCCATGGAAAATGGCCTTCATTTGTGGCCACTTGGCCTGGCAGGCAGGGCAGTGCCAAGCCAGGAATCGACAAACTCTGCTGGATCCTTCCAGAACAAAAGCTGCCAGCAACTAGGACCCTGCAAGTCCTTAGAGCCCCAGATGCCACCTGTCATCTGACACCCAGAGCCTGGGCCAATGACTTCGTTTTCCCCATGGAAAATGGCCTCCATTTCTGGCCACTCGCCCTGACCAAGAGGGTGGTGCCCAGCAAGAAATTTGCAAGCTTTGCTGGATTGCTCCAAATCTAAAGCTGCCACTTGTTGTTGTTCTATTTCTCTAGAGTCCCATAATGCTGTTCTCAGCTTGCTAAAGTCCATACCTCCTCGGTGTGTTCATATGGCTGCAGATCTTCACAGCACAGACGCTTTCTTCTGCATGCTGTTCTTTCCCAGTTCAGGGCTCCTTCAAGGCTCTCCCTGAATGGCTAAGCCGCCCCCTTTTATCCCAGTTCTCTTCAATGCTCACAGCTGCAGCCCATCAAGGACAACCAGGACCTGTGGGGCAAAGCCTCTAGACAGATATTCAAATAGAATCCATTTCCTCTACTCTAGCCAGTAAGTACTACCCTACAAGTCCTTAGAACCCCAAAGGCCACCTTTCATCTGACACCCAGACCCTGGGGAAAGGACTTCTTTTTCCCATGGCTAATGGCCTCCCTTGGCAGCCACTCACCCTGGCAGAAAGTGGGAGCCTTGCTAGAATGATGCAATCGTTGCTGGATTTTTCCAAAAGAAAAGCTGCCAGCAACTAGGGCCCTGGAAGTACTTAGAGCCTCAAACGCCACCTTGAACATATTACTGAGATTCTGGGGAAAGGACATCTTTTTCCCATGGAAAATGGCCTTCATTTGTGGCCACTTGGCCTGGCAGGCAGGGCAGTGCCAAGCCAGGAATCTACAAACTCTGCTGGATCCTTCCAGAACGAAAGCTGCCAGCAACTAGGACCCTGCAAGTCCTTAGAGCCCCAGACGCCACCTTTCATCTGACACCCAGAGCCTGGGCCAATGACTTCGTTTTCCCCATGGAAAATGGCCTCCATTTCTGGCCTCTCACCCTGACCAAGAGGGTGGTGCCCAGCAAGAAATTTGCAAGCTTTGCTGGATTGCTCCAAATCTAAAGCTGCCACTTGTTGTTGTTCTATTTCTCTAGAGTCCCATCATGCTGTTCTCAGCTTGCTAAAGTCCATACCTCCTCGGTGTGTTCTTATGGCTGCAGATCTTCACAGCACAGACGCTTTCTTCTGCATGCTGCTCTTTCCCAGTTCAGGGCTCCTTCAAGGCTCTCCCTGAATGGCTAAGCCGCCCCCTTTTATCCCAGTTCTCTTCAATGCTCACAGCTGCAGCCCATCAAGGACAACCAGGACCTGTGGGGCAAAGCCTCTAGACAGATATTCAAATAGAATCCATTTCCTCTACTCTAGCCAGTAAGTACTACCCTACAAGTCCTCAGAACCCCAAAGGCCACCTTTCATCTGACACCCAGACCCTGGGGAAAGGACTTCTTTTTCCCATGGCAAATGGCCTCCCTTGGCAGCCATTCACCCTGGCAGAAAGTGGGAGCCTTGCTAGAATGATGCAATCGTTGCTGGATTTTTCCAAAAGAAAAGCTGGCAGCAACTAGGGCCCTGGAAGTACTTAGAGCCTCAAACGCCACCTTGAACATATTCCTGAGACCCTGGGGAAAGGACATCTTTTTCCCATGGAAAATGGCCTTCATTTGTGGCCACTTAGCCTGGCAGGCAGGGCAGTGCCAAGCCAGGAATCGACAAACTCTGCTGGATCCTTCCAGAACAAAAGCTGCCAGCAACTAGGACCCTGCAAGTCCTTAGAGCCCCAGACGCCACCTGTCATCTGACACCCAGAGCCTGGGCCAATGACTTCGTTTTCCCCATGGAAAATGGCCTCCATTTCTGGCCTCTCACCCTGACCAAGAGGGTGGTGCCCAGCAAGAAATTTGCAAGCTTTGCTGGATTGCTCCAAATCTAAAGCTGCCACTTGTTGTTGTTCTATTTCTCTAGAGTCCCATCATGCTGTTCTCAGATTGCTAAAGTCCATACCTCCTCGGTGTGTTCTTATGGCTGCAGATCTTCACAGCACAGACGCTTTCTTCTGCATGCTGTTCTTTCCCAGTTCAGGGCTCCTTCAAGGCTCTCCCTGAATGGCTAAGCCGCCCCCTTTTATCCCAGTTCTCTTCAATGCTCACAGCTGCAGCCCATCAAGGACAACCAGGACCTGTGGGGCAAAGCCTCTAGACAGATATTCAAATAGAATCCATTTCCTCTACTCTAGCCAGTAAGTACTACCCTACAAGTCCTCAGAACCCCAAAGGCCACCTTTCATCTGACACCCAGACCCTGGGGAAAGGAATTCTTTTTCCCATGGCAAATGGCCTCCCTTGGCAGCCACTCATCCTGGCAGAAGGTGGGAGCCTAGCTAGAATGATGCAATCGTTGCTGGATTTTTCCAAAAGAAAAGCTGGCAGCAACTAGGGCCCTGGAAGTACTTAGAGCCTCAAACGCCACCTTGAATATATTACTGAGACCCTGGGGAAAGGACATCTTTTTCCCATGGAAAATGGCCTTCATTTGTGGCCACTTGGCCTGGCAGGCAGGGCAGTGCCAAGCCAGGAATCTACAAACTCTGCTGGATCCTTCCAGAACGAAAGCTGCCAGCAACTAGGACCCTGCAAGTCCTTAGAGCCCCAGACGCCACCTTTCATCTGACACCCAGAGCCTGGGCCAATGACTTCGTTTTCCCCATGGAAAATGGCCTCCATTTCTGGCCTCTCACCCTGACCAAGAGGGTGGTGCCCAGCAAGAAATTTGCAAGCTTTGCTGGATTGCTCCAAATCTAAAGCTGCCACTTGTTGTTGTTCTATTTCTCTAGAGTCCCATCATGCTGTTCTCAGCTTGCTAAAGTCCATACCTCCTCGGTGTGTTCTTATGGCTGCAGATCTTCACAGCACAGACGCTTTCTTCTGCATGCTGTTCTTTCCCAGTTCAGGGCTCCTTCAAGGCTCTCCCTGAATGGCTAAGCCGCCCCCTTTTATCCCAGTTCTCTTCAATGCTCACAGCTGCAGCCCATCAAGGACAACCAGGACCTGTGGGGCAAAGCCTCTAGACAGATATTCAAATAGAATCCATTTCCTCTACTCTAGCCAGTAAGTACTACCCTACAAGTCCTCAGAACCCCAAAGGCCACCTTTCATCTGACACCCAGACCCTGGGGAAAGGACTTCTTTTTCCCATGGCAAATGGCCTCCCTTGGCAGCCACTCACCCTGGCAGAAAGTGGGAGCCTTGCTAGAATGATGCAATCGTTGCTGGATTTTTCCAAAAGAAAAGCTGCCAGCAACTAGGGCCCTGGAAGTACTTAGAGCCTCAAACGCCACCTTGAACATATTACTGAGACCCTGGGGAAAGGACATCTTTTTCCCATGGAAAATGGCCTTCATTTGTGGCCACTTGGCCTGGCAGGCAGGGCAGTGCCAAGCCAGGAATCGACAAACTGTGCTGGATCCTTCCAGAACAAAAGCTGCCAGCAACTAGGACCCTGCAAGTCCTTAGAGCCCCAGACGCCACCTTTCATCTGACACCCAGAGCCTGGGCCAATGACTTCGTTTTCCCCATGGAAAATGGCCTCCATTTCTGGCCTCTCACCCTGACCAAGAGGGTGGTGCCCAGCAAGAAATTTGCAAGCTTTGCTGGATTGCTCCAAATCTAAAGCTGCCACTTGTTGTTGTTCTATTTCTCTAGAGTCCCATCATGCTGTTCTCAGCTTGCTAAAGTCCATACCTCCTCGGTGTGTTCTTATGGCTGCAGATCTTCACAGCACAGACGCTTTCTTCTGCATGCTGTTCTTTCCCAGTTCAGGGCTCCTTCAAGGCTCTCCCTGAATGGCTAAGCCGCCCCCTTTTATCCCAGTTCTCTTCAATGCTCACAGCTGCAGCCCATCAAGGACAACCAGGACCTGTGGGGCAAAGCCTCTAGACAGATATTCAAATAGAATCCATTTCCTCTACTCTAGCCAGTAAGTACTACCCTACAAGTCCTCAGAACCCCAAAGGCCACCTTTCATCTGACACCCAGACCCTGGGGAAAGGACTTCTTTTTCCCATGGCAAATGGCCTCCCTTGGCAGCCACTCACCCTGGCAGAAAGTGGGAGCCTTGCTAGAATGATGCAATCGTTGCTGGATTTTTCCAAAAGAAAAGCTGGCAGCAACTAGGGCCCTGGAAGTACTTAGAGCCTCAAACGCCACCTTGAACATATTACTGAGACCCTGGGGAAAGGACATCTTTTTCCCATGGAAAATGGCCTTCATTTGTGGCCACTTGGCCTGGCAGGCAGGGCAGTGCCAAGCCAGGAATCGACAAACTCTGCTGGATCCTTCCAGAACAAAAGCTGCCAGCAACTAGGACCCTGCAAGTCCTTAGAGCCCCAGACGCCACCTTTCATCTGACACCCAGAGCCTGGGCCAATGACTTCGTTTTCCCCATGGAAAATGGCCTCCATTTCTGGCCTCTCACCCTGACCAAGAGGGTGGTGCCCAGCAAGAAATTTGCAAGCTTTGCTGGATTGCTCCAAATCGAAAGCTGCCACTTGTTGTTGTTCTATTTCTCTAGAGTCCCATAATGCTGTTCTCAGCTTGCTAAAGTCCATACCTCCTCGGTGTGTTCTTATGGCTGCAGATCTTCACAGCACAGACGCTTTCTTCTGCATGCTGCTCTTTCCCAGTTCAGGGCTCCTTCAAGGCTCTCCCTGAATGGCTAAGCCGCCCCCTTTTATCCCAGTTCTCTTCAATGCTCACAGCTGCAGCCCATCAAGGACAACCAGGACCTGTGGGGCAAAGCCTCTAGACAGATATTCAAATAGAATCCATTTCCTCTACTCTAGCCAGTAAGTACTACCCTACAAGTCCTCAGAACCCCAAAGGCCACCTTTCATCTGACACCCAGACCCTGGGGAAAGGACTTCTTTTTCCCATGGCTAATGGCCTCCCTTGGCAGCCACTCACCCTGGCAGAAAGTGGGAGCCTTGCTAGAATGATGCAATCGTTGCTGGATTTTTCCAAAAGAAAAGCTGGCAGCAACTAGGGCCCTGGAAGTACTTAGAGCCTCAAACGCCACCTTGAACATATTACTGAGACCCTGGGGAAAGGACATCTTTTTCCCATGGAAAATGGCCTTCATTTGTGGCCACTTGGCCTGGCAGGCAGGGCAGTGCCAAGCCAGGAATCGACAAACTGTGCTGGATCCTTCCAGAACAAAAGCTGCCAGCAACTAGGACCCTGCAAGTCCTTAGAGCCCCAGACGCCACCTGTCATCTGACACCCAGAGCCTGGGCCAATGACTTCGTTTTCCCCATGGAAAATGGCCTCCATTTCTGGCCTCTCACCCTGACCAAGAGGGTGGTGCCCAGCAAGAAATTTGCAAGCTTTGCTGGATTGCTCCAAATCTAAAGCTGCCACTTGTTGTTGTTCTATTTCTCTAGAGTCCCATCATGCTGTTCTCAGCTTGCTAAAGTCCATACCTCCTCGGTGTGTTCTTATGGCTGCAGATCTTCACAGCACAGACGCTTTCTTCTGCATGCTGTTCTTTCCCAGTTCAGGGCTCCTTCAAGGCTCTCCCTGAATGGCTAAGCCGCCCCCTTTTATCCCAGTTCTCTTCAATGCTCACAGCTGCAGCCCATCAAGGACAACCAGGACCTGTGGGGCAAAGCCTCTAGACAGATATTCAAATAGAATCCATTTCCTCTACTCTAGCCAGTAAGTACTACCCTACAAGTCCTCAGAACCCCAAAGGCCACCTTTCATCTGACACCCAGACCCTGGGGAAAGGACTTCTTTTTCCCATGGCAAATGGCCTCCCTTGGCAGCCATTCACCCTGGCAGAAAGTGGGAGCCTTGCTAGAATGATGCAATCGTTGCTGGATTTTTCCAAAAGAAAAGCTGGCAGCAACTAGGGCCCTGGAAGTACTTAGAGCCTCAAACGCCACCTTGAACATATTACTGAGACCCTGGGGAAAGGACATCTTTTTCCCATGGAAAATGGCCTTCATTTGTGGCCACTTGGCCTGGCAGGCAGGGCAGTGCCAAGCCAGGAATCGACAAACTGTGCTGGATCCTTCCAGAACAAAAGCTGCCAGCAACTAGGACCCTGCAAGTCCTTAGAGCCCCAGACGCCACCTGTCATCTGACACCCAGAGCCTGGGCCAATGACTTCGTTTTCCCCATGGAAAATGGCCTCCATTTCTGGCCTCTCACCCTGACCAAGAGGGTGGTGCCCAGCAAGAAATTTGCAAGCTTTGCTGGATTGCTCCAAATCTAAAGCTGCCACTTGTTGTTGTTCTATTTCTCTAGAGTCCCATAATGCTGTTCTCAGCTTGCTAAAGTCCATACCTCCTCGGTGTGTTCTTATGGCTGCAGATCTTCACAGCACAGACGCTTTCTTCTGCATGCTGTTCTTTCCCAGTTCAGGGCTCCTTCAAGGCTCTCCCTGAATGGCTAAGCCGCCCCCTTTTATCCCAGTTCTCTTCAATGCTCACAGCTGCAGCCCATCAAGGACAACCAGGACCTGTGGGGCAAAGCCTCTAGACAGATATTCAAATAGAATCCATTTCCTCTACTCTAGCCAGTAAGTACTACCCTACAAGTCCTCAGAACCCCAAAGGCCACCTTTCATCTGACACCCAGACCCTGGGGAAAGGACTTCTTTTTCCCATGGCAAATGGCCTCCCTTGGCAGCCACTCACCCTGGCAGAAAGTGGGAGCCTTGCTAGAATGATGCAATCGTTGCTGGATTTTTCCAAAAGAAAAGCTGGCAGCAACTAGGGCCCTGGAAGTACTTAGAGCCTCAAACGCCACCTTGAACATATTACTGAGACCCTGGGGAAAGGACATCTTTTTCCCATGGAAAATGGCCTTCATTTGTGGCCACTTGGCCTGGCAGGCAGGGCAGTGCCAAGCCAGGAATCGACAAACTCTGCTGGATCCTTCCAGAACAAAAGCTGCCAGCAACTAGGACCCTGCAAGTCCTTAGAGCCCCAGACGCCACCTTTCATCTGACACCCAGAGCCTGGGCCAATGACTTCGTTTTCCCCATGGAAAATGGCCTCCATTTCTGGCCTCTCACCCTGACCAAGAGGGTGGTGCCCAGCAAGAAATTTGCAAGCTTTGCTGGATTGCTCCAAATCGAAAGCTGCCACTTGTTGTTGTTCTATTTCTCTAGAGTCCCATAATGCTGTTCTCAGCTTGCTAAAGTCCATACCTCCTCGGTGTGTTCTTATGGCTGCAGATCTTCACAGCACAGACGCTTTCTTCTGCATGCTGTTCTTTCCCAGTTCAGGGCTCCTTCAAGGCTCTCCCTGAATGGCTAAGCCGCCCCCTTTTATCCCAGTTCTCTTCAATGCTCACAGCTGCAGCCCATCAAGGACAACCAGGACCTGTGGGGCAAAGCCTCTAGACAGATATTCAAATAGAATCCATTTCCTCTACTCTAGCCAGTAAGTACTACCCTACAAGTCCTCAGAACCCCAAAGGCCACCTTTCATCTGACACCCAGACCCTGGGGAAAGGACTTCTTTTTCCCATGGCTAATGGCCTCCCTTGGCAGCCACTCACCCTGGCAGAAAGTGGGAGCCTTGCTAGAATGATGCAATCGTTGCTGGATTTTTCCAAAAGAAAAGCTGGCAGCAACTAGGGCCCTGGAAGTACTTAGAGCCTCAAACGCCACCTTGAACATATTACTGAGACCCTGGGGAAAGGACATCTTTTTCCCATGGAAAATGGCCTTCATTTGTGGCCACTTGGCCTGGCAGGCAGGGCAGTGCCAAGCCAGGAATCGACAAACTGTGCTGGATCCTTCCAGAACAAAAGCTGCCAGCAACTAGGACCCTGCAAGTCCTTAGAGCCCCAGACGCCACCTGTCATCTGACACCCAGAGCCTGGGCCAATGACTTCGTTTTCCCCATGGAAAATGGCCTCCATTTCTGGCCTCTCACCCTGACCAAGAGGGTGGTGCCCAGCAAGAAATTTGCAAGCTTTGCTGGATTGCTCCAAATCTAAAGCTGCCACTTGTTGTTGTTCTATTTCTCTAGAGTCCCATCATGCTGTTCTCAGCTTGCTAAAGTCCATACCTCCTCGGTGTGTTCTTATGGCTGCAGATCTTCACAGCACAGACGCTTTCTTCTGCATGCTGTTCTTTCCCAGTTCAGGGCTCCTTCAAGGCTCTCCCTGAATGGCTAAGCCGCCCCCTTTTATCCCAGTTCTCTTCAATGCTCACAGCTGCAGCCCATCAAGGACAACCAGGACCTGTGGGGCAAAGCCTCTAGACAGATATTCAAATAGAATCCATTTCCTCTACTCTAGCCAGTAAGTACTACCCTACAAGTCCTCAGAACCCCAAAGGCCACCTTTCATCTGACACCCAGACCCTGGGGAAAGGACTTCTTTTTCCCATGGCAAATGGCCTCCCTTGGCAGCCACTCACCCTGGCAGAAAGTGGGAGCCTTGCTAGAATGATGCAATCGTTGCTGGATTTTTCCAAAACAAAAGCTGGCAGCAACTAGGGCCCTGGAAGTACTTAGAGCCTCAAACGCCACCTTGAACATATTACTGAGACCCTGGGGAAAGGACATCTTTTTCCCATGGAAAATGGCCTTCATTTGTGGCCACTTGGCCTGGCAGGCAGGGCAGTGCTAAGCCAGGAATCTACAAACTCTGCTGGATCCTTCCAGAACAAAAGCTGCCAGCAACTAGGACCCTGCAAGTCCTTAGAGCCCCAGACGCCACCTTTCATCTGACACCCAGAGCCTGGGCCAATGACTTCGTTTTCCCCATGGAAAATGGCCTCCATTTCTGGCCTCTCACCCTGACCAAGAGGGTGGTGCCCAGCAAGAAATTTGCAAGCTTTGCTGGATTGCTCCAAATCTAAAGCTGCCACTTGTTGTTGTTCTATTTCTCTAGAGTCCCATAATGCTGTTCTCAGCTTGCTAAAGTCCATACCTCCTCGGTGTGTTCTTATGGCTGCAGATCTTCACAGCACAGACGCTTTCTTCTGCATGCTGTTCTTTCCCAGTTCAGGGCTCCTTCAAGGCTCTCCCTGAATGGCTAAGCCGCCCCCTTTTATCCCAGTTCTCTTCAATGCTCACAGCTGCAGCCCATCAAGGACAACCAGGACCTGTGGGGCAAAGCCTCTAGACAGATATTCAAATAGAATCCATTTCCTCTACTCTAGCCAGTAAGTACTACCCTACAAGTCCTCAGAACCCCAAAGGCCACCTTTCATCTGACACCCAGACCCTGGGGAAAGGACTTCTTTTTCCCATGGCAAATGGCCTCCCTTGGCAGCCATTCACCCTGGCAGAAAGTGGGAGCCTTGCTAGAATGATGCAATCGTTGCTGGATTTTTCCAAAAGAAAAGCTGGCAGCAACTAGGGCCCTGGAAGTACTTAGAGCCTCAAACGCCACCTTGAACATATTACTGAGACCCTGGGGAAAGGACATCTTTTTCCCATGGAAAATGGCCTTCATTTGTGGCCACTTGGCCTGGCAGGCAGGGCAGTGCCAAGCCAGGAATCGACAAACTGTGCTGGATCCTTCCAGAACAAAAGCTGCCAGCAACTAGGACCCTGCAAGTCCTTAGAGCCCCAGACGCCACCTGTCATCTGACACCCAGAGCCTGGGCCAATGACTTCGTTTTCCCCATGGAAAATGGCCTCCATTTCTGGCCTCTCACCCTGACCAAGAGGGTGGTGCCCAGCAAGAAATTTGCAAGCTTTGCTGGATTGCTCCAAATCTAAAGCTGCCACTTGTTGTTGTTCTATTTCTCTAGAGTCCCATAATGCTGTTCTCAGCTTGCTAAAGTCCATACCTCCTCGGTGTGTTCTTATGGCTGCAGATCTTCACAGCACAGACGCTTTCTTCTGCATGCTGTTCTTTCCCAGTTCAGGGCTCCTTCAAGGCTCTCCCTGAATGGCTAAGCCGCCCCCTTTTATCCCAGTTCTCTTCAATGCTCACAGCTGCAGCCCAGCAAGGACAACCAGGACCTGTGGGGCAAAGCCTCTAGACAGATATTCAAATAGAATCCATTTCCTCTACTCTAGCCAGTAAGTACTACCCTACAAGTCCTCAGAACCCCAAAGGCCACCTTTCATCTGACACCCAGACCCTGGGGAAAGGACTTCTTTTTCCCATGGCAAATGGCCTCCCTTGGCAGCCACTCACCCTGGCAGAAAGTGGGAGCCTTGCTAGAATGATGCAATCGTTGCTGGATTTTTCCAAAAGAAAAGCTGGCAGCAACTAGGGCCCTGGAAGTACTTAGAGCCTCAAACGCCACCTTGAACATATTACTGAGATTCTGGGGAAAGGACATCTTTTTCCCATGGAAAATGGCCTTCATTTGTGGCCACTTGGCCTGGCAGGCAGGGCAGTGCCAAGCCAGGAATCTACAAACTCTGCTGGATCCTTCCAGAACAAAAGCTGCCAGCAACTAGGACCCTGCAAGTCCTTAGAGCCCCAGACGCCACCTTTCATCTGACACCCAGAGCCTGGGCCAATGACTTCGTTTTCCCCATGGAAAATGGCCTCCATTTCTGGCCTCTCACCCTGACCAAGAGGGTGGTGCCCAGCAAGAAATTTGCAAGCTTTGCTGGATTGCTCCAAATCTAAAGCTGCCACTTGTTGTTGTTCTATTTCTCTAGAGTCCCATCATGCTGTTCTCAGCTTGCTAAAGTCCATACCTCCTCGGTGTGTTCTTATGGCTGCAGATCTTCACAGCACAGACGCTTTCTTCTGCATGCTGCTCTTTCCCAGTTCAGGGCTCCTTCAAGGCTCTCCCTGAATGGCTAAGCCGCCCCCTTTTATCCCAGTTCTCTTCAATGCTCACAGCTGCAGCCCATCAAGGACAACCAGGACCTGTGGGGCAAAGCCTCTAGACAGATATTCAAATAGAATCCATTTCCTCTACTCTAGCCAGTAAGTACTACCCTACAAGTCCTCAGAACCCCAAAGGCCACCTTTCATCTGACACCCAGACCCTGGGGAAAGGACTTCTTTTTCCCATGGCAAATGGCCTCCCTTGGCAGCCATTCACCCTGGCAGAAAGTGGGAGCCTTGCTAGAATGATGCAATCGTTGCTGGATTTTTCCAAAAGAAAAGCTGGCAGCAACTAGGGCCCTGGAAGTACTTAGAGCCTCAAACGCCACCTTGAACATATTCCTGAGACCCTGGGGAAAGGACATCTTTTTCCCATGGAAAATGGCCTTCATTTGTGGCCACTTAGCCTGGCAGGCAGGGCAGTGCCAAGCCAGGAATCGACAAACTCTGCTGGATCCTTCCAGAACAAAAGCTGCCAGCAACTAGGACCCTGCAAGTCCTTAGAGCCCCAGACGCCACCTGTCATCTGACACCCAGAGCCTGGGCCAATGACTTCGTTTTCCCCATGGAAAATGGCCTCCATTTCTGGCCTCTCACCCTGACCAAGAGGGTGGTGCCCAGCAAGAAATTTGCAAGCTTTGCTGGATTGCTCCAAATCTAAAGCTGCCACTTGTTGTTGTTCTATTTCTCTAGAGTCCCATAATGCTGTTCTCAGCTTGCTAAAGTCCATACCTCCTCGGTGTGTTCTTATGGCTGCAGATCTTCACAGCACAGACGCTTTCTTCTGCATGCTGTTCTTTCCCAGTTCAGGGCTCCTTCAAGGCTCTCCCTGAATGGCTAAGCCGCCCCCTTTTATCCCAGTTCTCTTCAATGCTCACAGCTGCAGCCCATCAAGGACAACCAGGACCTGTGGGGCAAAGCCTCTAGACAGATATTCAAATAGAATCCATTTCCTCTACTCTAGCCAGTAAGTACTACCCTACAAGTCCTCAGAACCCCAAAGGCCACCTTTCATCTGACACCCAGACCCTGGGGAAAGGAATTCTTTTTCCCATGGCAAATGGCCTCCCTTGGCAGCCACTCATCCTGGCAGAAGGTGGGAGCCTAGCTAGAATGATGCAATCGTTGCTGGATTTTTCCAAAAGAAAAGCTGGCAGCAACTAGGGCCCTGGAAGTACTTAGAGCCTCAAACGCCACCTTGAATATATTACTGAGACCCTGGGGAAAGGACATCTTTTTCCCATGGAAAATGGCCTTCATTTGTGGCCACTTGGCCTGGCAGGCAGGGCAGTGCCAAGCCAGGAATCTACAAACTCTGCTGGATCCTTCCAGAACGAAAGCTGCCAGCAACTAGGACCCTGCAAGTCCTTAGAGCCCCAGACGCCACCTTTCATCTGACACCCAGAGCCTGGGCCAATGACTTCGTTTTCCCCATGGAAAATGGCCTCCATTTCTGGCCTCTCACCCTGACCAAGAGGGTGGTGCCCAGCAAGAAATTTGCAAGCTTTGCTGGATTGCTCCAAATCTAAAGCTGCCACTTGTTGTTGTTCTATTTCTCTAGAGTCCCATCATGCTGTTCTCAGCTTGCTAAAGTCCATACCTCCTCGGTGTGTTCTTATGGCTGCAGATCTTCACAGCACAGACGCTTTCTTCTGCATGCTGTTCTTTCCCAGTTCAGGGCTCCTTCAAGGCTCTCCCTGAATGGCTAAGCCGCCCCCTTTTATCCCAGTTCTCTTCAATGCTCACAGCTGCAGCCCATCAAGGACAACCAGGACCTGTGGGGCAAAGCCTCTAGACAGATATTCAAATAGAATCCATTTCCTCTACTCTAGCCAGTAAGTACTACCCTACAAGTCCTCAGAACCCCAAAGGCCACCTTTCATCTGACACCCAGACCCTGGGGAAAGGACTTCTTTTTCCCATGGCAAATGGCCTCCCTTGGCAGCCACTCACCCTGGCAGAAAGTGGGAGCCTTGCTAGAATGATGCAATCGTTGCTGGATTTTTCCAAAAGAAAAGCTGGCAGCAACTAGGGCCCTGGAAGTACTTAGAGCCTCAAACGCCACCTTGAACATATTACTGAGACCCTGGGGAAAGGACATCTTTTTCCCATGGAAAATGGCCTTCATTTGTGGCCACTTGGCCTGGCAGGCAGGGCAGTGCCAAGCCAGGAATCGACAAACTGTGCTGGATCCTTCCAGAACAAAAGCTGCCAGCAACTAGGACCCTGCAAGTCCTTAGAGCCCCAGACGCCACCTTTCATCTGACACCCAGAGCCTGGGCCAATGACTTCGTTTTCCCCATGGAAAATGGCCTCCATTTCTGGCCTCTCACCCTGACCAAGAGGGTGGTGCCCAGCAAGAAATTTGCAAGCTTTGCTGGATTGCTCCAAATCTAAAGCTGCCACTTGTTGTTGTTCTATTTCTCTAGAGTCCCATCATGCTGTTCTCAGCTTGCTAAAGTCCATACCTCCTCGGTGTGTTCTTATGGCTGCAGATCTTCACAGCACAGACGCTTTCTTCTGCATGCTGTTCTTTCCCAGTTCAGGGCTCCTTCAAGGCTCTCCCTGAATGGCTAAGCCGCCCCCTTTTATCCCAGTTCTCTTCAATGCTCACAGCTGCAGCCCATCAAGGACAACCAGGACCTGTGGGGCAAAGCCTCTAGACAGATATTCAAATAGAATCCATTTCCTCTACTCTAGCCAGTAAGTACTACCCTACAAGTCCTCAGAACCCCAAAGGCCACCTTTCATCTGACACCCAGACCCTGGGGAAAGGACTTCTTTTTCCCATGGCAAATGGCCTCCCTTGGCAGCCACTCACCCTGGCAGAAAGTGGGAGCCTTGCTAGAATGATGCAATCGTTGCTGGATTTTTCCAAAAGAAAAGCTGGCAGCAACTAGGGCCCTGGAAGTACTTAGAGCCTCAAACGCCACCTTGAACATATTACTGAGACCCTGGGGAAAGGACATCTTTTTCCCATGGAAAATGGCCTTCATTTGTGGCCACTTGGCCTGGCAGGCAGGGCAGTGCCAAGCCAGGAATCGACAAACTCTGCTGGATCCTTCCAGAACAAAAGCTGCCAGCAACTAGGACCCTGCAAGTCCTTAGAGCCCCAGACGCCACCTTTCATCTGACACCCAGAGCCTGGGCCAATGACTTCGTTTTCCCCATGGAAAATGGCCTCCATTTCTGGCCTCTCACCCTGACCAAGAGGGTGGTGCCCAGCAAGAAATTTGCAAGCTTTGCTGGATTGCTCCAAATCTAAAGCTGCCACTTGTTGTTGTTCTATTTCTCTAGAGTCCCATCATGCTGTTCTCAGCTTGCTAAAGTCCATACCTCCTCGGTGTGTTCTTATGGCTGCAGATCTTCACAGCACAGACGCTTTCTTCTGCATGCTGCTCTTTCCCAGTTCAGGGCTCCTTCAAGGCTCTCCCTGAATGGCTAAGCCGCCCCCTTTTATCCCAGTTCTCTTCAATGCTCACAGCTGCAGCCCATCAAGGACAACCAGGACCTGTGGGGCAAAGCCTCTAGACAGATATTCAAATAGAATCCATTTCCTCTACTCTAGCCAGTAAGTACTACCCTACAAGTCCTCAGAACCCCAAAGGCCACCTTTCATCTGACACCCAGACCCTGGGGAAAGGACTTCTTTTTCCCATGGCTAATGGCCTCCCTTGGCAGCCACTCACCCTGGCAGAAAGTGGGAGCCTTGCTAGAATGATGCAATCGTTGCTGGATTTTTCCAAAAGAAAAGCTGGCAGCAACTAGGGCCCTGGAAGTACTTAGAGCCTCAAACGCCACCTTGAACATATTACTGAGACCCTGGGGAAAGGACATCTTTTTCCCATGGAAAATGGCCTTCATTTGTGGCCACTTGGCCTGGCAGGCAGGGCAGTGCCAAGCCAGGAATCGACAAACTGTGCTGGATCCTTCCAGAACAAAAGCTGCCAGCAACTAGGACCCTGCAAGTCCTTAGAGCCCCAGACGCCACCTGTCATCTGACACCCAGAGCCTGGGCCAATGACTTCGTTTTCCCCATGGAAAATGGCCTCCATTTCTGGCCTCTCACCCTGACCAAGAGGGTGGTGCCCAGCAAGAAATTTGCAAGCTTTGCTGGATTGCTCCAAATCTAAAGCTGCCACTTGTTGTTGTTCTATTTCTCTAGAGTCCCATCATGCTGTTCTCAGCTTGCTAAAGTCCATACCTCCTCGGTGTGTTCTTATGGCTGCAGATCTTCACAGCACAGACGCTTTCTTCTGCATGCTGTTCTTTCCCAGTTCAGGGCTCCTTCAAGGCTCTCCCTGAATGGCTAAGCCGCCCCCTTTTATCCCAGTTCTCTTCAATGCTCACAGCTGCAGCCCATCAAGGACAACCAGGACCTGTGGGGCAAAGCCTCTAGACAGATATTCAAATAGAATCCATTTCCTCTACTCTAGCCAGTAAGTACTACCCTACAAGTCCTCAGAACCCCAAAGGCCACCTTTCATCTGACACCCAGACCCTGGGGAAAGGACTTCTTTTTCCCATGGCAAATGGCCTCCCTTGGCAGCCATTCACCCTGGCAGAAAGTGGGAGCCTTGCTAGAATGATGCAATCGTTGCTGGATTTTTCCAAAAGAAAAGCTGGCAGCAACTAGGGCCCTGGAAGTACTTAGAGCCTCAAACGCCACCTTGAACATATTACTGAGACCCTGGGGAAAGGACATCTTTTTCCCATGGAAAATGGCCTTCATTTGTGGCCACTTGGCCTGGCAGGCAGGGCAGTGCCAAGCCAGGAATCGACAAACTGTGCTGGATCCTTCCAGAACAAAAGCTGCCAGCAACTAGGACCCTGCAAGTCCTTAGAGCCCCAGACGCCACCTGTCATCTGACACCCAGAGCCTGGGCCAATGACTTCGTTTTCCCCATGGAAAATGGCCTCCATTTCTGGCCTCTCACCCTGACCAAGAGGGTGGTGCCCAGCAAGAAATTTGCAAGCTTTGCTGGATTGCTCCAAATCTAAAGCTGCCACTTGTTGTTGTTCTATTTCTCTAGAGTCCCATAATGCTGTTCTCAGCTTGCTAAAGTCCATACCTCCTCGGTGTGTTCTTATGGCTGCAGATCTTCACAGCACAGACGCTTTCTTCTGCATGCTGTTCTTTCCCAGTTCAGGGCTCCTTCAAGGCTCTCCCTGAATGGCTAAGCCGCCCCCTTTTATCCCAGTTCTCTTCAATGCTCACAGCTGCAGCCCATCAAGGACAACCAGGACCTGTGGGGCAAAGCCTCTAGACAGATATTCAAATAGAATCCATTTCCTCTACTCTAGCCAGTAAGTACTACCCTACAAGTCCTCAGAACCCCAAAGGCCACCTTTCATCTGACACCCAGACCCTGGGGAAAGGACTTCTTTTTCCCATGGCTAATGGCCTCCCTTGGCAGCCACTCACCCTGGCAGAAAGTGGGAGCCTTGCTAGAATGATGCAATCGTTGCTGGATTTTTCCAAAAGAAAAGCTGGCAGCAACTAGGGCCCTGGAAGTACTTAGAGCCTCAAACGCCACCTTGAACATATTACTGAGACCCTGGGGAAAGGACATCTTTTTCCCATGGAAAATGGCCTTCATTTGTGGCCACTTGGCCTGGCAGGCAGGGCAGTGCCAAGCCAGGAATCGACAAACTGTGCTGGATCCTTCCAGAACAAAAGCTGCCAGCAACTAGGACCCTGCAAGTCCTTAGAGCCCCAGACGCCACCTGTCATCTGACACCCAGAGCCTGGGCCAATGACTTCGTTTTCCCCATGGAAAATGGCCTCCATTTCTGGCCTCTCACCCTGACCAAGAGGGTGGTGCCCAGCAAGAAATTTGCAAGCTTTGCTGGATTGCTCCAAATCTAAAGCTGCCACTTGTTGTTGTTCTATTTCTCTAGAGTCCCATCATGCTGTTCTCAGCTTGCTAAAGTCCATACCTCCTCGGTGTGTTCTTATGGCTGCAGATCTTCACAGCACAGACGCTTTCTTCTGCATGCTGTTCTTTCCCAGTTCAGGGCTCCTTCAAGGCTCTCCCTGAATGGCTAAGCCGCCCCCTTTTATCCCAGTTCTCTTCAATGCTCACAGCTGCAGCCCATCAAGGACAACCAGGACCTGTGGGGCAAAGCCTCTAGACAGATATTCAAATAGAATCCATTTCCTCTACTCTAGCCAGTAAGTACTACCCTACAAGTCCTCAGAACCCCAAAGGCCACCTTTCATCTGACACCCAGACCCTGGGGAAAGGACTTCTTTTTCCCATGGCAAATGGCCTCCCTTGGCAGCCATTCACCCTGGCAGAAAGTGGGAGCCTTGCTAGAATGATGCAATCGTTGCTGGATTTTTCCAAAACAAAAGCTGGCAGCAACTAGGGCCCTGGAAGTACTTAGAGCCTCAAACGCCACCTTGAACATATTACTGAGACCCTGGGGAAAGGACATCTTTTTCCCATGGAAAATGGCCTTCATTTGTGGCCACTTGGCCTGGCAGGCAGGGCAGTGCCAAGCCAGGAATCGACAAACTCTGCTGGATCCTTCCAGAACAAAAGCTGCCAGCAACTAGGACCCTGCAAGTCCTTAGAGCCCCAGACGCCACCTTTCATCTGACACCCAGAGCCTGGGCCAATGACTTCGTTTTCCCCATGGAAAATGGCCTCCATTTCTGGCCTCTCACCCTGACCAAGAGGGTGGTGCCCAGCAAGAAATTTGCAAGCTTTGCTGGATTGCTCCAAATCTAAAGCTGCCACTTGTTGTTGTTCTATTTCTCTAGAGTCCCATAATGCTGTTCTCAGCTTGCTAAAGTCCATACCTCCTCGGTGTGTTCTTATGGCTGCAGATCTTCACAGCACAGACGCTTTCTTCTGCATGCTGTTCTTTCCCAGTTCAGGGCTCCTTCAAGGCTCTCCCTGAATGGCTAAGCCGCCCCCTTTTATCCCAGTTCTCTTCAATGCTCACAGCTGCAGCCCATCAAGGACAACCAGGACCTGTGGGGCAAAGCCTCTAGACAGATATTCAAATAGAATCCATTTCCTCTACTCTAGCCAGTAAGTACTACCCTACAAGTCCTCAGAACCCCAAAGGCCACCTTTCATCTGACACCCAGACCCTGGGGAAAGGACTTCTTTTTCCCATGGCAAATGGCCTCCCTTGGCAGCCATTCACCCTGGCAGAAAGTGGGAGCCTTGCTAGAATGATGCAATCGTTGCTGGATTTTTCCAAAAGAAAAGCTGGCAGCAACTAGGGCCCTGGAAGTACTTAGAGCCTCAAACGCCACCTTGAACATATTACTGAGACCCTGGGGAAAGGACATCTTTTTCCCATGGAAAATGGCCTTCATTTGTGGCCACTTGGCCTGGCAGGCAGGGCAGTGCCAAGCCAGGAATCGACAAACTGTGCTGGATCCTTCCAGAACAAAAGCTGCCAGCAACTAGGACCCTGCAAGTCCTTAGAGCCCCAGACGCCACCTGTCATCTGACACCCAGAGCCTGGGCCAATGACTTCGTTTTCCCCATGGAAAATGGCCTCCATTTCTGGCCTCTCACCCTGACCAAGAGGGTGGTGCCCAGCAAGAAATTTGCAAGCTTTGCTGGATTGCTCCAAATCTAAAGCTGCCACTTGTTGTTGTTCTATTTCTCTAGAGTCCCATAATGCTGTTCTCAGCTTGCTAAAGTCCATACCTCCTCGGTGTGTTCTTATGGCTGCAGATCTTCACAGCACAGACGCTTTCTTCTGCATGCTGTTCTTTCCCAGTTCAGGGCTCCTTCAAGGCTCTCCCTGAATGGCTAAGCCGCCCCCTTTTATCCCAGTTCTCTTCAATGCTCACAGCTGCAGCCCAGCAAGGACAACCAGGACCTGTGGGGCAAAGCCTCTAGACAGATATTCAAATAGAATCCATTTCCTCTACTCTAGCCAGTAAGTACTACCCTACAAGTCCTCAGAACCCCAAAGGCCACCTTTCATCTGACACCCAGACCCTGGGGAAAGGACTTCTTTTTCCCATGGCAAATGGCCTCCCTTGGCAGCCACTCACCCTGGCAGAAAGTGGGAGCCTTGCTAGAATGATGCAATCGTTGCTGGATTTTTCCAAAAGAAAAGCTGCCAGCAACTAGGGCCCTGGAAGTACTTAGAGCCTCAAACGCCACCTTGAACATATTACTGAGACCCTGGGGAAAGGACATCTTTTTCCCATGGAAAATGGCCTTCATTTGTGGCCACTTGGCCTGGCAGGCAGGGCAGTGCCAAGCCAGGAATCGACAAACTCTGCTGGATCCTTCCAGAACAAAAGCTGCCAGCAACTAGGACCCTGCAAGTCCTTAGAGCCCCAGACGCCACCTTTCATCTGACACCCAGAGCCTGGGCCAATGACTTCGTTTTCCCCATGGAAAATGGCCTCCATTTCTGGCCTCTCACCCTGACCAAGAGGGTGGTGCCCAGCAAGAAATTTGCAAGCTTTGCTGGATTGCTCCAAATCGAAAGCTGCCACTTGTTGTTGTTCTATTTCTCTAGAGTCCCATCATGCTGTTCTCAGCTTGCTAAAGTCCATACCTCCTCGGTGTGTTCTTATGGCTGCAGATCTTCACAGCACAGACGCTTTCTTCTGCATGCTGCTCTTTCCCAGTTCAGGGCTCCTTCAAGGCTCTCCCTGAATGGCTAAGCCGCCCCCTTTTATCCCAGTTCTCTTCAATGCTCACAGCTGCAGCCCATCAAGGACAACCAGGACCTGTGGGGCAAAGCCTCTAGACAGATATTCAAATAGAATCCATTTCCTCTACTCTAGCCAGTAAGTACTACCCTACAAGTCCTCAGAACCCCAAAGGCCACCTTTCATCTGACACCCAGACCCTGGGGAAAGGACTTCTTTTTCCCATGGCTAATGGCCTCCCTTGGCAGCCACTCACCCTGGCAGAAAGTGGGAGCCTTGCTAGAATGATGCAATCGTTGCTGGATTTTTCCAAAAGAAAAGCTGGCAGCAACTAGGGCCCTGGAAGTACTTAGAGCCTCAAACGCCACCTTGAACATATTACTGAGACCCTGGGGAAAGGACATCTTTTTCCCATGGAAAATGGCCTTCATTTGTGGCCACTTGGCCTGGCAGGCAGGGCAGTGCCAAGCCAGGAATCGACAAACTGTGCTGGATCCTTCCAGAACAAAAGCTGCCAGCAACTAGGACCCTGCAAGTCCTTAGAGCCCCAGACGCCACCTGTCATCTGACACCCAGAGCCTGGGCCAATGACTTCGTTTTCCCCATGGAAAATGGCCTCCATTTCTGGCCTCTCACCCTGACCAAGAGGGTGGTGCCCAGCAAGAAATTTGCAAGCTTTGCTGGATTGCTCCAAATCTAAAGCTGCCACTTGTTGTTGTTCTATTTCTCTAGAGTCCCATAATGCTGTTCTCAGCTTGCTAAAGTCCATACCTCCTCGGTGTGTTCTTATGGCTGCAGATCTTCACAGCACAGACGCTTTCTTCTGCATGCTGTTCTTTCCCAGTTCAGGGCTCCTTCAAGGCTCTCCCTGAATGGCTAAGCCGCCCCCTTTTATCCCAGTTCTCTTCAATGCTCACAGCTGCAGCCCATCAAGGACAACCAGGACCTGTGGGGCAAAGCCTCTAGACAGATATTCAAATAGAATCCATTTCCTCTACTCTAGCCAGTAAGTACTACCCTACAAGTCCTCAGAACCCCAAAGGCCACCTTTCATCTGACACCCAGACCCTGGGGAAAGGACTTCTTTTTCCCATGGCAAATGGCCTCCCTTGGCAGCCACTCACCCTGGCAGAAAGTGGGAGCCTTGCTAGAATGATGCAATCGTTGCTGGATTTTTCCAAAAGAAAAGCTGGCAGCAACTAGGGCCCTGGAAGTACTTAGAGCCTCAAACGCCACCTTGAACATATTACTGAGACCCTGGGGAAAGGACATCTTTTTCCCATGGAAAATGGCCTTCATTTGTGGCCACTTGGCCTGGCAGGCAGGGCAGTGCCAAGCCAGGAATCGACAAACTCTGCTGGATCCTTCCAGAACAAAAGCTGCCAGCAACTAGGACCCTGCAAGTCCTTAGAGCCCCAGACGCCACCTTTCATCTGACACCCAGAGCCTGGGCCAATGACTTCGTTTTCCCCATGGAAAATGGCCTCCATTTCTGGCCTCTCACCCTGACCAAGAGGGTGGTGCCCAGCAAGAAATTTGCAAGCTTTGCTGGATTGCTCCAAATCTAAAGCTGCCACTTGTTGTTGTTCTATTTCTCTAGAGTCCCATAATGCTGTTCTCAGCTTGCTAAAGTCCATACCTCCTCGGTGTGTTCTTATGGCTGCAGATCTTCACAGCACAGACGCTTTCTTCTGCATGCTGTTCTTTCCCAGTTCAGGGCTCCTTCAAGGCTCTCCCTGAATGGCTAAGCCGCCCCCTTTTATCCCAGTTCTCTTCAATGCTCACAGCTGCAGCCCATCAAGGACAACCAGGACCTGTGGGGCAAAGCCTCTAGACAGATATTCAAATAGAATCCATTTCCTCTACTCTAGCCAGTAAGTACTACCCTACAAGTCCTCAGAACCCCAAAGGCCACCTTTCATCTGACACCCAGACCCTGGGGAAAGGACTTCTTTTTCCCATGGCAAATGGCCTCCCTTGGCAGCCACTCACCCTGGCAGAAAGTGGGAGCCTTGCTAGAATGATGCAATCGTTGCTGGATTTTTCCAAAAGAAAAGCTGGCAGCAACTAGGGCCCTGGAAGTACTTAGAGCCTCAAACGCCACCTTGAACATATTACTGAGACCCTGGGGAAAGGACATCTTTTTCCCATGGAAAATGGCCTTCATTTGTGGCCACTTGGCCTGGCAGGCAGGGCAGTGCCAAGCCAGGAATCGACAAACTGTGCTGGATCCTTCCAGAACAAAAGCTGCCAGCAACTAGGACCCTGCAAGTCCTTAGAGCCCCAGACGCCACCTTTCATCTGACACCCAGAGCCTGGGCCAATGACTTCGTTTTCCCCATGGAAAATGGCCTCCATTTCTGGCCTCTCACCCTGACCAAGAGGGTGGTGCCCAGCAAGAAATTTGCAAGCTTTGCTGGATTGCTCCAAATCTAAAGCTGCCACTTGTTGTTGTTCTATTTCTCTAGAGTCCCATAATGCTGTTCTCAGCTTGCTAAAGTCCATACCTCCTCGGTGTGTTCTTATGGCTGCAGATCTTCACAGCACAGACGCTTTCTTCTGCATGCTGTTCTTTCCCAGTTCAGGGCTCCTTCAAGGCTCTCCCTGAATGGCTAAGCCGCCCCCTTTTATCCCAGTTCTCTTCAATGCTCACAGCTGCAGCCCATCAAGGACAACCAGGACCTGTGGGGCAAAGCCTCTAGACAGATATTCAAATAGAATCCATTTCCTCTACTCTAGCCAGTAAGTACTACCCTACAAGTCCTCAGAACCCCAAAGGCCACCTTTCATCTGACACCCAGACCCTGGGGAAAGGACTTCTTTTTCCCATGGCAAATGGCCTCCCTTGGCAGCCACTCACCCTGGCAGAAAGTGGGAGCCTTGCTAGAATGATGCAATCGTTGCTGGATTTTTCCAAAAGAAAAGCTGGCAGCAACTAGGGCCCTGGAAGTACTTAGAGCCTCAAACGCCACCTTGAACATATTACTGAGACCCTGGGGAAAGGACATCTTTTTCCCATGGAAAATGGCCTTCATTTGTGGCCACTTGGCCTGGCAGGCAGGGCAGTGCTAAGCCAGGAATCTACAAACTCTGCTGGATCCTTCCAGAACAAAAGCTGCCAGCAACTAGGACCCTGCAAGTCCTTAGAGCCCCAGACGCCACCTGTCATCTCACACCCAGAGCCTGGGCCAATGACTTCGTTTTCCCCATGGAAAATGGCCTCCATTTCTGGCCTCTCACCCTGACCAAGAGGGTGGTGCCCAGCAAGAAATTTGCAAGCTTTGCTGGATTGCTCCAAATCTAAAGCTGCCACTTGTTGTTGTTCTATTTCTCTAGAGTCCCATAATGCTGTTCTCAGCTTGCTAAAGTCCATACCTCCTCGGTGTGTTCTTATGGCTGCAGATCTTCACAGCACAGACGCTTTCTTCTGCATGCTGTTCTTTCCCAGTTCAGGGCTCCTTCAAGGCTCTCCCTGAATGGCTAAGCCGCCCCCTTTTATCCCAGTTCTCTTCAATGCTCACAGCTGCAGCCCAGCAAGGACAACCAGGACCTGTGGGGCAAAGCCTCTAGACAGATATTCAAATAGAATCCATTTCCTCTACTCTAGCCAGTAAGTACTACCCTACAAGTCCTCAGAACCCCAAAGGCCACCTTTCATCTGACACCCAGACCCTGGGGAAAGGACTTCTTTTTCCCATGGCAAATGGCCTCCCTTGGCAGCCACTCACCCTGGCAGAAAGTGGGAGCCTTGCTAGAATGATGCAATCGTTGCTGGATTTTTCCAAAAGAAAAGCTGGCAGCAACTAGGGCCCTGGAAGTACTTAGAGCCTCAAACGCCACCTTGAACATATTACTGAGACCCTGGGGAAAGGACATCTTTTTCCCATGGAAAATGGCCTTCATTTGTGGCCACTTGGCCTGGCAGGCAGGGCAGTGCCAAGCCAGGAATCGACAAACTGTGCTGGATCCTTCCAGAACAAAAGCTGCCAGCAACTAGGACCCTGCAAGTCCTTAGAGCCCCAGACGCCACCTTTCATCTGACACCCAGAGCCTGGGCCAATGACTTCGTTTTCCCCATGGAAAATGGCCTCCATTTCTGGCCTCTCACCCTGACCAAGAGGGTGGTGCCCAGCAAGAAATTTGCAAGCTTTGCTGGATTGCTCCAAATCGAAAGCTGCCACTTGTTGTTGTTCTATTTCTCTAGAGTCCCATCATGCTGTTCTCAGCTTGCTAAAGTCCATACCTCCTCGGTGTGTTCTTATGGCTGCAGATCTTCACAGCACAGACGCTTTCTTCTGCATGCTGCTCTTTCCCAGTTCAGGGCTCCTTCAAGGCTCTCCCTGAATGGCTAAGCCGCCCCCTTTTATCCCAGTTCTCTTCAATGCTCACAGCTGCAGCCCATCAAGGACAACCAGGACCTGTGGGGCAAAGCCTCTAGACAGATATTCAAATAGAATCCATTTCCTCTACTCTAGCCAGTAAGTACTACCCTACAAGTCCTCAGAACCCCAAAGGCCACCTTTCATCTGACACCCAGACCCTGGGGAAAGGACTTCTTTTTCCCATGGCTAATGGCCTCCCTTGGCAGCCACTCACCCTGGCAGAAAGTGGGAGCCTTGCTAGAATGATGCAATCGTTGCTGGATTTTTCCAAAAGAAAAGCTGGCAGCAACTAGGGCCCTGGAAGTACTTAGAGCCTCAAACGCCACCTTGAACATATTACTGAGACCCTGGGGAAAGGACATCTTTTTCCCATGGAAAATGGCCTTCATTTGTGGCCACTTGGCCTGGCAGGCAGGGCAGTGCCAAGCCAGGAATCGACAAACTGTGCTGGATCCTTCCAGAACAAAAGCTGCCAGCAACTAGGACCCTGCAAGTCCTTAGAGCCCCAGACGCCACCTGTCATCTGACACCCAGAGCCTGGGCCAATGACTTCGTTTTCCCCATGGAAAATGGCCTCCATTTCTGGCCTCTCACCCTGACCAAGAGGGTGGTGCCCAGCAAGAAATTTGCAAGCTTTGCTGGATTGCTCCAAATCTAAAGCTGCCACTTGTTGTTGTTCTATTTCTCTAGAGTCCCATAATGCTGTTCTCAGCTTGCTAAAGTCCATACCTCCTCGGTGTGTTCTTATGGCTGCAGATCTTCACAGCACAGACGCTTTCTTCTGCATGCTGTTCTTTCCCAGTTCAGGGCTCCTTCAAGGCTCTCCCTGAATGGCTAAGCCGCCCCCTTTTATCCCAGTTCTCTTCAATGCTCACAGCTGCAGCCCATCAAGGACAACCAGGACCTGTGGGGCAAAGCCTCTAGACAGATATTCAAATAGAATCCATTTCCTCTACTCTAGCCAGTAAGTACTACCCTACAAGTCCTCAGAACCCCAAAGGCCACCTTTCATCTGACACCCAGACCCTGGGGAAAGGACTTCTTTTTCCCATGGCAAATGGCCTCCCTTGGCAGCCACTCACCCTGGCAGAAAGTGGGAGCCTTGCTAGAATGATGCAATCGTTGCTGGATTTTTCCAAAACAAAAGCTGGCAGCAACTAGGGCCCTGGAAGTACTTAGAGCCTCAAACGCCACCTTGAACATATTACTGAGACCCTGGGGAAAGGACATCTTTTTCCCATGGAAAATGGCCTTCATTTGTGGCCACTTGGCCTGGCAGGCAGGGCAGTGCCAAGCCAGGAATCGACAAACTCTGCTGGATCCTTCCAGAACAAAAGCTGCCAGCAACTAGGACCCTGCAAGTCCTTAGAGCCCCAGACGCCACCTGTCATCTGACACCCAGAGCCTGGGCCAATGACTTCGTTTTCCCCATGGAAAATGGCCTCCATTTCTGGCCTCTCACCCTGACCAAGAGGGTGGTGCCCAGCAAGAAATTTGCAAGCTTTGCTGGATTGCTCCAAATCTAAAGCTGCCACTTGTTGTTGTTCTATTTCTCTAGAGTCCCATAATGCTGTTCTCAGATTGCTAAAGTCCATACCTCCTCGGTGTGTTCTTATGGCTGCAGATCTTCACAGCACAGACGCTTTCTTCTGCATGCTGTTCTTTCCCAGTTCAGGGCTCCTTCAAGGCTCTCCCTGAATGGCTAAGCCGCCCCCTTTTATCCCAGTTCTCTTCAATGCTCACAGCTGCAGCCCATCAAGGACAACCAGGACCTGTGGGGCAAAGCCTCTAGACAGATATTCAAATAGAATCCATTTCCTCTACTCTAGCCAGTAAGTACTACCCTACAAGTCCTCAGAACCCCAAAGGCCACCTTTCATCTGACACCCAGACCCTGGGGAAAGGACTTCTTTTTCCCATGGCAAATGGCCTCCCTTGGCAGCCACTCACCCTGGCAGAAAGTGGGAGCCTTGCTAGAATGATGCAATCGTTGCTGGATTTTTCCAAAAGAAAAGCTGGCAGCAACTAGGGCCCTGGAAGTACTTAGAGCCTCAAACGCCACCTTGAACATATTACTGAGACCCTGGGGAAAGGACATCTTTTTCCCATGGAAAATGGCCTTCATTTGTGGCCACTTGGCCTGGCAGGCAGGGCAGTGCCAAGCCAGGAATCGACAAACTCTGCTGGATCCTTCCAGAACAAAAGCTGCCAGCAACTAGGACCCTGCAAGTCCTTAGAGCCCCAGACGCCACCTTTCATCTGACACCCAGAGCCTGGGCCAATGACTTCGTTTTCCCCATGGAAAATGGCCTCCATTTCTGGCCTCTCACCCTGACCAAGAGGGTGGTGCCCAGCAAGAAATTTGCAAGCTTTGCTGGATTGCTCCAAATCTAAAGCTGCCACTTGTTGTTGTTCTATTTCTCTAGAGTCCCATAATGCTGTTCTCAGCTTGCTAAAGTCCATACCTCCTCGGTGTGTTCTTATGGCTGCAGATCTTCACAGCACAGACGCTTTCTTCTGCATGCTGTTCTTTCCCAGTTCAGGGCTCCTTCAAGGCTCTCCCTGAATGGCTAAGCCGCCCCCTTTTATCCCAGTTCTCTTCAATGCTCACAGCTGCAGCCCATCAAGGACAACCAGGACCTGTGGGGCAAAGCCTCTAGACAGATATTCAAATAGAATCCATTTCCTCTACTCTAGCCAGTAAGTACTACCCTACAAGTCCTCAGAACCCCAAAGGCCACCTTTCATCTGACACCCAGACCCTGGGGAAAGGACTTCTTTTTCCCATGGCAAATGGCCTCCCTTGGCAGCCACTCACCCTGGCAGAAAGTGGGAGCCTTGCTAGAATGATGCAATCGTTGCTGGATTTTTCCAAAAGAAAAGCTGGCAGCAACTAGGGCCCTGGAAGTACTTAGAGCCTCAAACGCCACCTTGAACATATTACTGAGACCCTGGGGAAAGGACATCTTTTTCCCATGGAAAATGGCCTTCATTTGTGGCCACTTGGCCTGGCAGGCAGGGCAGTGCTAAGCCAGGAATCTACAAACTCTGCTGGATCCTTCCAGAACAAAAGCTGCCAGCAACTAGGACCCTGCAAGTCCTTAGAGCCCCAGACGCCACCTGTCATCTCACACCCAGAGCCTGGGCCAATGACTTCGTTTTCCCCATGGAAAATGGCCTCCATTTCTGGCCTCTCACCCTGACCAAGAGGGTGGTGCCCAGCAAGAAATTTGCAAGCTTTGCTGGATTGCTCCAAATCTAAAGCTGCCACTTGTTGTTGTTCTATTTCTCTAGAGTCCCATAATGCTGTTCTCAGCTTGCTAAAGTCCATACCTCCTCGGTGTGTTCTTATGGCTGCAGATCTTCACAGCACAGACGCTTTCTTCTGCATGCTGTTCTTTCCCAGTTCAGGGCTCCTTCAAGGCTCTCCCTGAATGGCTAAGCCGCCCCCTTTTATCCCAGTTCTCTTCAATGCTCACAGCTGCAGCCCATCAAGGACAACCAGGACCTGTGGGGCAAAGCCTCTAGACAGATATTCAAATAGAATCCATTTCCTCTACTCTAGCCAGTAAGTACTACCCTACAAGTCCTCAGAACCCCAAAGGCCACCTTTCATCTGACACCCAGACCCTGGGGAAAGGACTTCTTTTTCCCATGGCTAATGGCCTCCCTTGGCAGCCACTCACCCTGGCAGAAAGTGGGAGCCTTGCTAGAATGATGCAATCGTTGCTGGATTTTTCCAAAAGAAAAGCTGGCAGCAACTAGGGCCCTGGAAGTACTTAGAGCCTCAAACGCCACCTTGAACATATTACTGAGACCCTGGGGAAAGGACATCTTTTTCCCATGGAAAATGGCCTTCATTTGTGGCCACTTGGCCTGGCAGGCAGGGCAGTGCTAAGCCAGGAATCTACAAACTCTGCTGGATCCTTCCAGAACAAAAGCTGCCAGCAACTAGGACCCTGCAAGTCCTTAGAGCCCCAGACGCCACCTGTCATCTCACACCCAGAGCCTGGGCCAATGACTTCGTTTTCCCCATGGAAAATGGCCTCCATTTCTGGCCTCTCACCCTGACCAAGAGGGTGGTGCCCAGCAAGAAATTTGCAAGCTTTGCTGGATTGCTCCAAATCTAAAGCTGCCACTTGTTGTTGTTCTATTTCTCTAGAGTCCCATAATGCTGTTCTCAGCTTGCTAAAGTCCATACCTCCTCGGTGTGTTCTTATGGCTGCAGATCTTCACAGCACAGACGCTTTCTTCTGCATGCTGTTCTTTCCCAGTTCAGGGCTCCTTCAAGGCTCTCCCTGAATGGCTAAGCCGCCCCCTTTTATCCCAGTTCTCTTCAATGCTCACAGCTGCAGCCCATCAAGGACAACCAGGACCTGTGGGGCAAAGCCTCTAGACAGATATTCAAATAGAATCCATTTCCTCTACTCTAGCCAGTAAGTACTACCCTACAAGTCCTCAGAACCCCAAAGGCCACCTTTCATCTGACACCCAGACCCTGGGGAAAGGACTTCTTTTTCCCATGGCAAATGGCCTCCCTTGGCAGCCACTCACCCTGGCAGAAAGTGGGAGCCTTGCTAGAATGATGCAATCGTTGCTGGATTTTTCCAAAAGAAAAGCTGGCAGCAACTAGGGCCCTGGAAGTACTTAGAGCCTCAAACGCCACCTTGAACATATTACTGAGACCCTGGGGAAAGGACATCTTTTTCCCATGGAAAATGGCCTTCATTTGTGGCCACTTGGCCTGGCAGGCAGGGCAGTGCCAAGCCAGGAATCGACAAACTCTGCTGGATCCTTCCAGAACAAAAGCTGCCAGCAACTAGGACCCTGCAAGTCCTTAGAGCCCCAGACGCCACCTTTCATCTGACACCCAGAGCCTGGGCCAATGACTTCGTTTTCCCCATGGAAAATGGCCTCCATTTCTGGCCTCTCACCCTGACCAAGAGGGTGGTGCCCAGCAAGAAATTTGCAAGCTTTGCTGGATTGCTCCAAATCTAAAGCTGCCACTTGTTGTTGTTCTATTTCTCTAGAGTCCCATAATGCTGTTCTCAGCTTGCTAAAGTCCATACCTCCTCGGTGTGTTCTTATGGCTGCAGATCTTCACAGCACAGACGCTTTCTTCTGCATGCTGTTCTTTCCCAGTTCAGGGCTCCTTCAAGGCTCTCCCTGAATGGCTAAGCCGCCCCCTTTTATCCCAGTTCTCTTCAATGCTCACAGCTGCAGCCCATCAAGGACAACCAGGACCTGTGGGGCAAAGCCTCTAGACAGATATTCAAATAGAATCCATTTCCTCTACTCTAGCCAGTAAGTACTACCCTACAAGTCCTCAGAACCCCAAAGGCCACCTTTCATCTGACACCCAGACCCTGGGGAAAGGACTTCTTTTTCCCATGGCAAATGGCCTCCCTTGGCAGCCACTCACCCTGGCAGAAAGTGGGAGCCTTGCTAGAATGATGCAATCGTTGCTGGATTTTTCCAAAAGAAAAGCTGGCAGCAACTAGGGCCCTGGAAGTACTTAGAGCCTCAAACGCCACCTTGAACATATTCCTGAGACCCTGGGGAAAGGACATCTTTTTCCCATGGAAAATGGCCTTCATTTGTGGCCACTTGGCCTGGCAGGCAGGGCAGTGCCAAGCCAGGAATCGACAAACTGTGCTGGATCCTTCCAGAACAAAAGCTGCCAGCAACTAGGACCCTGCAAGTCCTTAGAGCCCCAGACGCCACCTGTCATCTGACACCCAGAGCCTGGGCCAATGACTTCGTTTTCCCCATGGAAAATGGCCTCCATTTCTGGCCTCTCACCCTGACCAAGAGGGTGGTGCCCAGCAAGAAATTTGCAAGCTTTGCTGGATTGCTCCAAATCGAAAGCTGCCACTTGTTGTTGTTCTATTTCTCTAGAGTCCCATCATGCTGTTCTCAGCTTGCTAAAGTCCATACCTCCTCGGTGTGTTCTTATGGCTGCAGATCTTCACAGCACAGACGCTTTCTTCTGCATGCTGTTCTTTCCCAGTTCAGGGCTCCTTCAAGGCTCTCCCTGAATGGCTAAGCCGCCCCCTTTTATCCCAGTTCTCTTCAATGCTCACAGCTGCAGCCCATCAAGGACAACCAGGACCTGTGGGGCAAAGCCTCTAGACAGATATTCAAATAGAATCCATTTCCTCTACTCTAGCCAGTAAGTACTACCCTACAAGTCCTCAGAACCCCAAAGGCCACCTTTCATCTGACACCCAGACCCCGGGGAAAGGACTTCTTTTTCCCATGGCAAATGGCCTCCCTTGGCAGCCACTCACCCTGGCAGAAAGTGGGAGCCTTGCTAGAATGATGCAATCGTTGCTGGATTTTTCCAAAAGAAAAGCTGGCAGCAACTAGGGCCCTGGAAGTACTTAGAGCCTCAAACGCCACCTTGAACATATTACTGAGACCCTGGGGAAAGGACATCTTTTTCCCATGGAAAATGGCCTTCATTTGTGGCCACTTGGCCTGGCAGGCAGGGCAGTGCCAAGCCAGGAATCTACAAACTGTGCTGGATCCTTCCAGAACGAAAGCTGCCAGCAACTAGGACCCTGCAAGTCCTTAGAGCCCCAGACACCACCTTTCATCTGACACCCAGAGCCTGGGCCAATGACTTCGTTTTCCCCATGGAAAATGGCCTCCATTTCTGGCCTCTCACCCTGACCAAGAGGGTGGTGCCCAGCAAGAAATTTGCAAGCTTTGCTGGATTGCTCCAAATCTAAAGCTGCCACTTGTTGTTGTTCTATTTCTCTAGAGTCCCATCATGCTGTTCTCAGCTTGCTAAAGTCCATACCTCCTCGGTGTGTTCTTATGGCTGCAGATCTTCACAGCACAGACGCTTTCTTCTGCATGCTGTTCTTTCCCAGTTCAGGGCTCCTTCAAGGCTCTCCCTGAATGGCTAAGCCGCCCCCTTTTATCCCAGTTCTCTTCAATGCTCACAGCTGCAGCCCATCAAGGACAACCAGGACCTGTGGGGCAAAGCCTCTAGACAGATATTCAAATAGAATCCATTTCCTCTACTCTAGCCAGTAAGTACTACCCTACAAGTCCTCAGAACCCCAAAGGCCACCTTTCATCTGACACCCAGACCCTGGGGAAAGGAATTCTTTTTCCCATGGCTAATGGCCTCCCTTGGCAGCCACTCACCCTGGCAGAAAGTGGGAGCCTTGCTAGAATGATGCAATCGTTGCTGGATTTTTCCAAAAGAAAAGCTGCCAGCAACTAGGGCCCTGGAAGTACTTAGAGCCTCAAACGCCACCTTGAACATATTACTGAGACCCTGGGGAAAGGACATCTTTTTCCCATGGAAAATGGCCTTCATTTGTGGCCACTTGGCCTGGCAGGCAGGGCAGTGCCAAGCCAGGAATCTACAAACTCTGCTGGATCCTTCCAGAACGAAAGCTGCCAGCAACTAGGACCCTGCAAGTCCTTAGAGCCCCAGACGCCACCTTTCATCTGACACCCAGAGCCTGGGCCAATGACTTCGTTTTCCCCATGGAAAATGGCCTCCATTTCTGGCCTCTCACCCTGACCAAGAGGGTGGTGCCCAGCAAGAAATTTGCAAGCTTTGCTGGATTGCTCCAAATCTAAAGCTGCCACTTGTTGTTGTTCTATTTCTCTAGAGTCCCATCATGCTGTTCTCAGCTTGCTAAAGTCCATACCTCCTCGGTGTGTTCTTATGGCTGCAGATCTTCACAGCACAGACGCTTTCTTCTGCATGCTGTTCTTTCCCAGTTCAGGGCTCCTTCAAGGCTCTCCCTGAATGGCTAAGCCGCCCCCTTTTATCCCAGTTCTCTTCAATGCTCACAGCTGCAGCCCATCAAGGACAACCAGGACCTGTGGGGCAAAGCCTCTAGACAGATATTCAAATAGAATCCATTTCCTCTACTCTAGCCAGTAAGTACTACCCTACAAGTCCTCAGAACCCCAAAGGCCACCTTTCATCTGACACCCAGACCCTGGGGAAAGGACTTCTTTTTCCCATGGCAAATGGCCTCCCTTGGCAGCCACTCACCCTGGCAGAAAGTGGGAGCCTTGCTAGAATGATGCAATCGTTGCTGGATTTTTCCAAAAGAAAAGCTGGCAGCAACTAGGGCCCTGGAAGTACTTAGAGCCTCAAACGCCACCTTGAACATATTACTGAGACCCTGGGGAAAGGACATCTTTTTCCCATGGAAAATGGCCTTCATTTGTGGCCACTTGGCCTGGCAGGCAGGGCAGTGCCAAGCCAGGAATCGACAAACTGTGCTGGATCCTTCCAGAACAAAAGCTGCCAGCAACTAGGACCCTGCAAGTCCTTAGAGCCCCAGACGCCACCTGTCATCTGACACCCAGAGCCTGGGCCAATGACTTCGTTTTCCCCATGGAAAATGGCCTCCATTTCTGGCCTCTCACCCTGACCAAGAGGGTGGTGCCCAGCAAGAAATTTGCAAGCTTTGCTGGATTGCTCCAAATCGAAAGCTGCCACTTGTTGTTGTTCTATTTCTCTAGAGTCCCATCATGCTGTTCTCAGCTTGCTAAAGTCCATACCTCCTCGGTGTGTTCTTATGGCTGCAGATCTTCACAGCACAGACGCTTTCTTCTGCATGCTGTTCTTTCCCAGTTCAGGGCTCCTTCAAGGCTCTCCCTGAATGGCTAAGCCGCCCCCTTTTATCCCAGTTCTCTTCAATGCTCACAGCTGCAGCCCATCAAGGACAACCAGGACCTGTGGGGCAAAGCCTCTAGACAGATATTCAAATAGAATCCATTTCCTCTACTCTAGCCAGTAAGTACTACCCTACAAGTCCTCAGAACCCCAAAGGCCACCTTTCATCTGACACCCAGACCCCGGGGAAAGGACTTCTTTTTCCCATGGCAAATGGCCTCCCTTGGCAGCCACTCACCCTGGCAGAAAGTGGGAGCCTTGCTAGAATGATGCAATCGTTGCTGGATTTTTCCAAAAGAAAAGCTGGCAGCAACTAGGGCCCTGGAAGTACTTAGAGCCTCAAACGCCACCTTGAACATATTACTGAGACCCTGGGGAAAGGACATCTTTTTCCCATGGAAAATGGCCTTCATTTGTGGCCACTTGGCCTGGCAGGCAGGGCAGTGCCAAGCCAGGAATCTACAAACTGTGCTGGATCCTTCCAGAACGAAAGCTGCCAGCAACTAGGACCCTGCAAGTCCTTAGAGCCCCAGACACCACCTTTCATCTGACACCCAGAGCCTGGGCCAATGACTTCGTTTTCCCCATGGAAAATGGCCTCCATTTCTGGCCTCTCACCCTGACCAAGAGGGTGGTGCCCAGCAAGAAATTTGCAAGCTTTGCTGGATTGCTCCAAATCTAAAGCTGCCACTTGTTGTTGTTCTATTTCTCTAGAGTCCCATCATGCTGTTCTCAGCTTGCTAAAGTCCATACCTCCTCGGTGTGTTCTTATGGCTGCAGATCTTCACAGCACAGACGCTTTCTTCTGCATGCTGTTCTTTCCCAGTTCAGGGCTCCTTCAAGGCTCTCCCTGAATGGCTAAGCCGCCCCCTTTTATCCCAGTTCTCTTCAATGCTCACAGCTGCAGCCCATCAAGGACAACCAGGACCTGTGGGGCAAAGCCTCTAGACAGATATTCAAATAGAATCCATTTCCTCTACTCTAGCCAGTAAGTACTACCCTACAAGTCCTCAGAACCCCAAAGGCCACCTTTCATCTGACACCCAGACCCTGGGGAAAGGAATTCTTTTTCCCATGGCTAATGGCCTCCCTTGGCAGCCACTCACCCTGGCAGAAAGTGGGAGCCTTGCTAGAATGATGCAATCGTTGCTGGATTTTTCCAAAAGAAAAGCTGCCAGCAACTAGGGCCCTGGAAGTACTTAGAGCCTCAAACGCCACCTTGAACATATTACTGAGACCCTGGGGAAAGGACATCTTTTTCCCATGGAAAATGGCCTTCATTTGTGGCCACTTGGCCTGGCAGGCAGGGCAGTGCCAAGCCAGGAATCTACAAACTCTGCTGGATCCTTCCAGAACGAAAGCTGCCAGCAACTAGGACCCTGCAAGTCCTTAGAGCCCCAGACGCCACCTTTCATCTGACACCCAGAGCCTGGGCCAATGACTTCGTTTTCCCCATGGAAAATGGCCTCCATTTCTGGCCTCTCACCCTGACCAAGAGGGTGGTGCCCAGCAAGAAATTTGCAAGCTTTGCTGGATTGCTCCAAATCTAAAGCTGCCACTTGTTGTTGTTCTATTTCTCTAGAGTCCCATCATGCTGTTCTCAGCTTGCTAAAGTCCATACCTCCTCGGTGTGTTCTTATGGCTGCAGATCTTCACAGCACAGACGCTTTCTTCTGCATGCTGTTCTTTCCCAGTTCAGGGCTCCTTCAAGGCTCTCCCTGAATGGCTAAGCCGCCCCCTTTTATCCCAGTTCTCTTCAATGCTCACAGCTGCAGCCCATCAAGGACAACCAGGACCTGTGGGGCAAAGCCTCTAGACAGATATTCAAATAGAATCCATTTCCTCTACTCTAGCCAGTAAGTACTACCCTACAAGTCCTCAGAACCCCAAAGGCCACCTTTCATCTGACACCCAGACCCTGGGGAAAGGACTTCTTTTTCCCATGGCAAATGGCCTCCCTTGGCAGCCACTCACCCTGGCAGAAAGTGGGAGCCTTGCTAGAATGATGCAATCGTTGCTGGATTTTTCCAAAAGAAAAGCTGGCAGCAACTAGGGCCCTGGAAGTACTTAGAGCCTCAAACGCCACCTTGAACATATTACTGAGACCCTGGGGAAAGGACATCTTTTTCCCATGGAAAATGGCCTTCATTTGTGGCCACTTGGCCTGGCAGGCAGGGCAGTGCTAAGCCAGGAATCTACAAACTCTGCTGGATCCTTCCAGAACAAAAGCTGCCAGCAACTAGGACCCTGCAAGTCCTTAGAGCCCCAGACGCCACCTGTCATCTCACACCCAGAGCCTGGGCCAATGACTTCGTTTTCCCCATGGAAAATGGCCTCCATTTCTGGCCTCTCACCCTGACCAAGAGGGTGGTGCCCAGCAAGAAATTTGCAAGCTTTGCTGGATTGCTCCAAATCTAAAGCTGCCACTTGTTGTTGTTCTATTTCTCTAGAGTCCCATCATGCTGTTCTCAGCTTGCTAAAGTCCATACCTCCTCGGTGTGTTCTTATGGCTGCAGATCTTCACAGCACAGACGCTTTCTTCTGCATGCTGTTCTTTCCCAGTTCAGGGCTCCTTCAAGGCTCTCCCTGAATGGCTAAGCCGCCCCCTTTTATCCCAGTTCTCTTCAATGCTCACAGCTGCAGCCCATCAAGGACAACCAGGACCTGTGGGGCAAAGCCTCTAGACAGATATTCAAATAGAATCCATTTCCTCTACTCTAGCCAGTAAGTACTACCCTACAAGTCCTCAGAACCCCAAAGGCCACCTTTCATCTGACACCCAGACCCTGGGGAAAGGACTTCTTTTTCCCATGGCAAATGGCCTCCCTTGGCAGCCACTCACCCTGGCAGAAAGTGGGAGCCTTGCTAGAATGATGCAATCGTTGCTGGATTTTTCCAAAAGAAAAGCTGGCAGCAACTAGGGCCCTGGAAGTACTTAGAGCCTCAAACGCCACCTTGAACATATTACTGAGACCCTGGGGAAAGGACATCTTTTTCCCATGGAAAATGGCCTTCATTTGTGGCCACTTGGCCTGGCAGGCAGGGCAGTGCCAAGCCAGGAATCGACAAACTCTGCTGGATCCTTCCAGAACAAAAGCTGCCAGCAACTAGGACCCTGCAAGTCCTTAGAGCCCCAGACGCCACCTTTCATCTGACACCCAGAGCCTGGGCCAATGACTTCGTTTTCCCCATGGAAAATGGCCTCCATTTCTGGCCTCTCACCCTGACCAAGAGGGTGGTGCCCAGCAAGAAATTTGCAAGCTTTGCTGGATTGCTCCAAATCTAAAGCTGCCACTTGTTGTTGTTCTATTTCTCTAGAGTCCCATAATGCTGTTCTCAGCTTGCTAAAGTCCATACCTCCTCGGTGTGTTCTTATGGCTGCAGATCTTCACAGCACAGACGCTTTCTTCTGCATGCTGTTCTTTCCCAGTTCAGGGCTCCTTCAAGGCTCTCCCTGAATGGCTAAGCCGCCCCCTTTTATCCCAGTTCTCTTCAATGCTCACAGCTGCAGCCCATCAAGGACAACCAGGACCTGTGGGGCAAAGCCTCTAGACAGATATTCAAATAGAATCCATTTCCTCTACTCTAGCCAGTAAGTACTACCCTACAAGTCCTCAGAACCCCAAAGGCCACCTTTCATCTGACACCCAGACCCTGGGGAAAGGACTTCTTTTTCCCATGGCAAATGGCCTCCCTTGGCAGCCACTCACCCTGGCAGAAAGTGGGAGCCTTGCTAGAATGATGCAATCGTTGCTGGATTTTTCCAAAAGAAAAGCTGGCAGCAACTAGGGCCCTGGAAGTACTTAGAGCCTCAAACGCCACCTTGAACATATTCCTGAGACCCTGGGGAAAGGACATCTTTTTCCCATGGAAAATGGCCTTCATTTGTGGCCACTTGGCCTGGCAGGCAGGGCAGTGCCAAGCCAGGAATCGACAAACTGTGCTGGATCCTTCCAGAACAAAAGCTGCCAGCAACTAGGACCCTGCAAGTCCTTAGAGCCCCAGACGCCACCTGTCATCTGACACCCAGAGCCTGGGCCAATGACTTCGTTTTCCCCATGGAAAATGGCCTCCATTTCTGGCCTCTCACCCTGACCAAGAGGGTGGTGCCCAGCAAGAAATTTGCAAGCTTTGCTGGATTGCTCCAAATCGAAAGCTGCCACTTGTTGTTGTTCTATTTCTCTAGAGTCCCATCATGCTGTTCTCAGCTTGCTAAAGTCCATACCTCCTCGGTGTGTTCTTATGGCTGCAGATCTTCACAGCACAGACGCTTTCTTCTGCATGCTGTTCTTTCCCAGTTCAGGGCTCCTTCAAGGCTCTCCCTGAATGGCTAAGCCGCCCCCTTTTATCCCAGTTCTCTTCAATGCTCACAGCTGCAGCCCATCAAGGACAACCAGGACCTGTGGGGCAAAGCCTCTAGACAGATATTCAAATAGAATCCATTTCCTCTACTCTAGCCAGTAAGTACTACCCTACAAGTCCTCAGAACCCCAAAGGCCACCTTTCATCTGACACCCAGACCCCGGGGAAAGGACTTCTTTTTCCCATGGCAAATGGCCTCCCTTGGCAGCCACTCACCCTGGCAGAAAGTGGGAGCCTTGCTAGAATGATGCAATCGTTGCTGGATTTTTCCAAAAGAAAAGCTGGCAGCAACTAGGGCCCTGGAAGTACTTAGAGCCTCAAACGCCACCTTGAACATATTACTGAGACCCTGGGGAAAGGACATCTTTTTCCCATGGAAAATGGCCTTCATTTGTGGCCACTTGGCCTGGCAGGCAGGGCAGTGCCAAGCCAGGAATCTACAAACTGTGCTGGATCCTTCCAGAACGAAAGCTGCCAGCAACTAGGACCCTGCAAGTCCTTAGAGCCCCAGACACCACCTTTCATCTGACACCCAGAGCCTGGGCCAATGACTTCGTTTTCCCCATGGAAAATGGCCTCCATTTCTGGCCTCTCACCCTGACCAAGAGGGTGGTGCCCAGCAAGAAATTTGCAAGCTTTGCTGGATTGCTCCAAATCTAAAGCTGCCACTTGTTGTTGTTCTATTTCTCTAGAGTCCCATCATGCTGTTCTCAGCTTGCTAAAGTCCATACCTCCTCGGTGTGTTCTTATGGCTGCAGATCTTCACAGCACAGACGCTTTCTTCTGCATGCTGTTCTTTCCCAGTTCAGGGCTCCTTCAAGGCTCTCCCTGAATGGCTAAGCCGCCCCCTTTTATCCCAGTTCTCTTCAATGCTCACAGCTGCAGCCCATCAAGGACAACCAGGACCTGTGGGGCAAAGCCTCTAGACAGATATTCAAATAGAATCCATTTCCTCTACTCTAGCCAGTAAGTACTACCCTACAAGTCCTCAGAACCCCAAAGGCCACCTTTCATCTGACACCCAGACCCTGGGGAAAGGAATTCTTTTTCCCATGGCTAATGGCCTCCCTTGGCAGCCACTCACCCTGGCAGAAAGTGGGAGCCTTGCTAGAATGATGCAATCGTTTCTGGATTTTTCCAAAAGAAAAGCTGGCAGCAACTAGGGCCCTGGAAGTACTTAGAGCCTCAAACGCCACCTTGAACATATTACTGAGACCCTGGGGAAAGGACATCTTTTTCCCATGGAAAATGGCCTTCATTTGTGGCCACTTGGCCTGGCAGGCAGGGCAGTGCCAAGCCAGGAATCTACAAACTCTGCTGGATCCTTCCAGAACGAAAGCTGCCAGCAACTAGGACCCTGCAAGTCCTTAGAGCCCCAGACGCCACCTTTCATCTGACACCCAGAGCCTGGGCCAATGACTTCGTTTTCCCCATGGAAAATGGCCTCCATTTCTGGCCTCTCACCCTGACCAAGAGGGTGGTGCCCAGCAAGAAATTTGCAAGCTTTGCTGGATTGCTCCAAATCTAAAGCTGCCACTTGTTGTTGTTCTATTTCTCTAGAGTCCCATCATGCTGTTCTCAGCTTGCTAAAGTCCATACCTCCTCGGTGTGTTCTTATGGCTGCAGATCTTCACAGCACAGACGCTTTCTTCTGCATGCTGTTCTTTCCCAGTTCAGGGCTCCTTCAAGGCTCTCCCTGAATGGCTAAGCCGCCCCCTTTTATCCCAGTTCTCTTCAATGCTCACAGCTGCAGCCCATCAAGGACAACCAGGACCTGTGGGGCAAAGCCTCTAGACAGATATTCAAATAGAATCCATTTCCTCTACTCTAGCCAGTAAGTACTACCCTACAAGTCCTCAGAACCCCAAAGGCCACCTTTCATCTGACACCCAGACCCTGGGGAAAGGACTTCTTTTTCCCATGGCAAATGGCCTCCCTTGGCAGCCACTCACCCTGGCAGAAAGTGGGAGCCTTGCTAGAATGATGCAATCGTTGCTGGATTTTTCCAAAAGAAAAGCTGGCAGCAACTAGGGCCCTGGAAGTACTTAGAGCCTCAAACGCCACCTTGAACATATTCCTGAGACCCTGGGGAAAGGACATCTTTTTCCCATGGAAAATGGCCTTCATTTGTGGCCACTTGGCCTGGCAGGCAGGGCAGTGCCAAGCCAGGAATCGACAAACTGTGCTGGATCCTTCCAGAACAAAAGCTGCCAGCAACTAGGACCCTGCAAGTCCTTAGAGCCCCAGACGCCACCTGTCATCTGACACCCAGAGCCTGGGCCAATGACTTCGTTTTCCCCATGGAAAATGGCCTCCATTTCTGGCCTCTCACCCTGACCAAGAGGGTGGTGCCCAGCAAGAAATTTGCAAGCTTTGCTGGATTGCTCCAAATCTAAAGCTGCCACTTGTTGTTGTTCTATTTCTCTAGAGTCCCATCATGCTGTTCTCAGCTTGCTAAAGTCCATACCTCCTCGGTGTGTTCTTATGGCTGCAGATCTTCACAGCACAGACGCTTTCTTCTGCATGCTGTTCTTTCCCAGTTCAGGGCTCCTTCAAGGCTCTCCCTGAATGGCTAAGCCGCCCCCTTTTATCCCAGTTCTCTTCAATGCTCACAGCTGCAGCCCATCAAGGACAACCAGGACCTGTGGGGCAAAGCCTCTAGACAGATATTCAAATAGAATCCATTTCCTCTACTCTAGCCAGTAAGTACTACCCTACAAGTCCTCAGAACCCCAAAGGCCACCTTTCATCTGACACCCAGACCCTGGGGAAAGGACTTCTTTTTCCCATGGCAAATGGCCTCCCTTGGCAGCCACTCACCCTGGCAGAAAGTGGGAGCCTTGCTAGAATGATGCAATCGTTGCTGGATTTTTCCAAAAGAAAAGGTGGCAGCAACTAGGGCCCTGGAAGTACTTAGAGCCTCAAACGCCACCTTGAACATATTACTGAGACCCTGGGGAAAGGACATCTTTTTCCCATGGAAAATGGCCTTCATTTGTGGCCACTTGGCCTGGCAGGCAGGGCAGTGCCAAGCCAGGAATCTACAAACTCTGCTGGATCCTTCCAGAACGAAAGCTGCCAGCAACTAGGACCCTGCAAGTCCTTAGAGCCCCAGACGCCACCTTTCATCTGACACCCAGAGCCTGGGCCAATGACTTCGTTTTCCCCATGGAAAATGGCCTCCATTTCTGGCCTCTCACCCTGACCAAGAGGGTGGTGCCCAGCAAGAAATTTGCAAGCTTTGCTGGATTGCTCCAAATCTAAAGCTGCCACTTGTTGTTGTTCTATTTCTCTAGAGTCCCATCATGCTGTTCTCAGCTTGCTAAAGTCCATACCTCCTCGGTGTGTTCTTATGGCTGCAGATCTTCACAGCACAGACGCTTTCTTCTGCATGCTGTTCTTTCCCAGTTCAGGGCTCCTTCAAGGCTCTCCCTGAATGGCTAAGCCGCCCCCTTTTATCCCAGTTCTCTTCAATGCTCACAGCTGCAGCCCATCAAGGACAACCAGGACCTGTGGGGCAAAGCCTCTAGACAGATATTCAAATAGAATCCATTTCCTCTACTCTAGCCAGTAAGTACTACCCTACAAGTCCTCAGAACCCCAAAGGCCACCTTTCATCTGACACCCAGACCCCGGGGAAAGGACTTCTTTTTCCCATGGCAAATGGCCTCCCTTGGCAGCCACTCACCCTGGCAGAAAGTGGGAGCCTTGCTAGAATGATGCAATCGTTGCTGGATTTTTCCAAAAGAAAAGCTGGCAGCAACTAGGGCCCTGGAAGTACTTAGAGCCTCAAACGCCACCTTGAACATATTACTGAGACCCTGGGGAAAGGACATCTTTTTCCCATGGAAAATGGCCTTCATTTGTGGCCACTTGGCCTGGCAGGCAGGGCAGTGCCAAGCCAGGAATCGACAAACTCTGCTGGATCCTTCCAGAACCAAAGCTGCCAGCAACTAGGACCCTGCAAGTCCTTAGAGCCCCAGACGCCACCTTTCATCTGACACCCAGAGCCTGGGCCAATGACTTCGTTTTCCCCATGGAAAATGGCCTCCATTTCTGGCCTCTCACCCTGACCAAGAGGGTGGTGCCCAGCAAGAAATTTGCAAGCTTTGCTGGATTGCTCCAAATCTAAAGCTGCCACTTGTTGTTGTTCTATTTCTCTAGAGTCCCATCATGCTGTTCTCAGCTTGCTAAAGTCCATACCTCCTCGGTGTGTTCTTATGGCTGCAGATCTTCACAGCACAGACGCTTTCTTCTGCATGCTGTTCTTTCCCAGTTCAGGGCTCCTTCAAGGCTCTCCCTGAATGGCTAAGCCGCCCCCTTTTATCCCAGTTCTCTTCAATGCTCACAGCTGCAGCCCATCAAGGACAACCAGGACCTGTGGGGCAAAGCCTCTAGACAGATATTCAAATAGAATCCATTTCCTCTACTCTAGCCAGTAAGTACTACCCTACAAGTCCTCAGAACCCCAAAGGCCACCTTTCATCTGACACCCAGACCCTGGGGAAAGGACTTCTTTTTCCCATGGAAAATGGCCTCCCTTGGCAGCCACTCACCCTGGCAGAAAGTGGGAGCCTTGCTAGAATGATGCAATCGTTGCTGGATTTTTCCAAAAGAAAACCTGGCAGCAACTAGGGCCCTGGAAGTACTTAGAGCCTCAAACGCCACCTTGAACATATTACTGAGACCCTGGGGAAAGGACATCTTTTTCCCATGGAAAATGGCCTTCATTTGTGGCCACTTGGCCTGGCAGGCAGGGCAGTGCCAAGCCAGGAATCGACAAACTGTGCTGGATCCTTCCAGAACAAAAGCTGCCAGCAACTAGGACCCTGCAAGTCCTTAGAGCCCCAGACGCCACCTTTCATCTGACACCCAGAGCCTGGGCCAATGACTTCGTTTTCCCCATGGAAAATGGCCTCCATTTCTGGCCTCTCACCCTGACCAAGAGGGTGGTGCCCAGCAAGAAATTTGCAAGCTTTGCTGGATTGCTCCAAATCTAAAGCTGCCACTTGTTGTTGTTCTATTTCTCTAGAGTCCCATAATGCTGTTCTCAGCTTGCTAAAGTCCATACCTCCTCGGTGTGTTCTTATGGCTGCAGATCTTCACAGCACAGACGCTTTCTTCTGCATGCTGTTCTTTCCCAGTTCAGGGCTCCTTCAAGGCTCTCCCTGAATGGCTAAGCCGCCCCCTTTTATCCCAGTTCTCTTCAATGCTCACAGCTGCAGCCCATCAAGGACAACCAGGACCTGTGGGGCAAAGCCTCTAGACAGATATTCAAATAGAATCCATTTCCTCTACTCTAGCCAGTAAGTACTACCCTACAAGTCCTCAGAACCCCAAAGGCCACCTTTCATCTGACACCCAGACCCTGGGGAAAGGACTTCTTTTTCCCATGGCTAATGGCCTCCCTTGGCAGCCACTCACCCTGGCAGAAAGTGGGAGCCTTGCTAGAATGATGCAATCGTTGCTGGATTTTTCCAAAAGAAAAGCTGGCAGCAACTAGGGCCCTGGAAGTACTTAGAGCCTCAAACGCCACCTTGAACATATTACTGAGACCCTGGGGAAAGGACATCTTTTTCCCATGGAAAATGGCCTTCATTTGTGGCCACTTGGCCTGGCAGGCAGGGCAGTGCCAAGCCAGGAATCTACAAACTCTGCTGGATCCTTCCAGAACGAAAGCTGCCAGCAACTAGGACCCTGCAAGTCCTTAGAGCCCCAGACGCCACCTTTTATCTGACACCCAGAGCCTGGGCCAATGACTTCGTTTTCCCCATGGAAAATGGCCTCCATTTCTGGCCTCTCACCCTGACCAAGAGGGTGGTGCCCAGCAAGAAATTTGCAAGCTTTGCTGGATTGCTCCAAATCTAAAGCTGCCACTTGTTGTTGTTCTATTTCTCTAGAGTCCCATAATGCTGTTCTCAGCTTGCTAAAGTCCATACCTCCTCGGTGTGTTCTTATGGCTGCAGATCTTCACAGCACAGACGCTTTCTTCTGCATGCTGTTCTTTCCCAGTTCAGGGCTCCTTCAAGGCTCTCCCTGAATGGCTAAGCCGCCCCCTTTTATCCCAGTTCTCTTCAATGCTCACAGCTGCAGCCCATCAAGGACAACCAGGACCTGTGGGGCAAAGCCTCTAGACAGATATTCAAATAGAATCCATTTCCTCTACTCTAGCCAGTAAGTAGTACCCTACAAGTCCTCAGAACCCCAAAGGCCACCTTTCATCTGACACCCAGACCCTGGGGAAAGGAATTCTTTTTCCCATGGCAAATGGCCTCCCTTGGCAGCCACTCACCCTGGCAGAAAGTGGGAGCCTTGCTAGAATGATGCAATCGTTGCTGGATTTTTCCAAAAGAAAAGCTGGCAGCAACTAGGGCCCTGGAAGTACTTAGAGCCTCAAACGCCACCTTGAACATATTACTGAGACCCTGGGGAAAGGACATCTTTTTCCCATGGAAAATGGCCTTCATTTGTGGCCACTTGGCCTGGCAGGCAGGGCAGTGCCAAGCCAGGAATCTACAAACTCTGCTGGATCCTTCCAGAACGAAAGCTGCCAGCAACTTGGACCCTGCAAGTCCTTAGAGCCCCAGATGCCACCTGTCATCTGACACCCAGAGCCTGGGCCAATGACTTCGTTTTCCCCATGGAAAATGGCCTCCATTTCTGGCCACTCGCTCTGACCAAGAGGGTGGTGCCCAGCAAGAAATTTGCAATCTTTGCTGGATTGCTCCAAATCTAAAGTTGCCACTTGTTGTTGTTCTATTTCTCTAGAGTCCCATCATGCTGTTCTCAGATTGCTAAAGTTCATACCTCCTCGGTGTGTTCTTATGGCTGCAGATCTTCACAGCACAGACGCTTTCTTCTGCATGCTGTTCTTTCCCAGTTCAGGGCTCCTTCAAGGCTCTCCCTGAATGGCTAAGCCGCCCCCTTTTATCCCAGTTCTCTTCAATGCTCACAGCTGCAGCCCATCAAGGACAACCAGGACCTGTGGGGCAAAGCCTCTAGACAGATATTCAAATAGAATCCATTTCCTCTACTCTAGCCAGTAAGTACTACCCTACAAGTCCTCAGAACCCCAAAGGCCACCTTTCATCTGACACCCAGACCCTGGGGAAAGGAATTCTTTTTCCCATGGCAAATGGCCTCCCTTGGCAGCCACTCACCCTGGCAGAAAGTGGGAGCCTTGCTAGAATGATGCAATCGTTGCTGGATTTTTCCAAAAGAAAAGCTGGCAGCAACTAGGGCCCTGGAAGTACTTAGAGCCTCAAACGCCACCTTGAACATATTACTGAGACCCTGGGGAAAGGACATCTTTTTCCCATGGAAAATGGCCTTCATTTGTGGCCACTTGGCCTGGCAGGCAGGGCAGTGCCAAGCCAGGAATCTACAAACTCTGCTGGATCCTTCCAGAACGAAAGCTGCCAGCAACTTGGACCCTGCAAGTCCTTAGAGCCCCAGATGCCACCTGTCATCTGACACCCAGAGCCTGGGCCAATGACTTCGTTTTCCCCATGGAAAATGGCCTCCATTTCTGGCCACTCGCTCTGACCAAGAGGGTGGTGCCCAGCAAGAAATTTGCAATCTTTGCTGGATTGCTCCAAATCGAAAGTTGCCACTTGTTGTTGTTCTATTTCTCTAGAGTCCCATCATGCTGTTCTCAGATTGCTAAAGTTCATACCTCCTCGGTGTGTTCTTATGGCTGCAGATCTTCACAGCACAGACGCTTTCTTCTGCATGCTGTTCTTTCCCAGTTCAGGGCTCCTTCAAGGCTCTCCCTGAATGGCTAAGCCGCCCCCTTTTATCCCAGTTCTCTTCAATGCTCACAGCTGCAGCCCATCAAGGACAACCAGGACCTGTGGGGCAAAGCCTCTAGACAGATATTCAAATAGAATCCATTTCCTCTACTCTAGCCAGTAAGTACTACCCTACAAGTCCTCAGAACCCCAAAGGCCACCTTTCATCTGACACCCAGACCCTGGGGAAAGGACTTCTTTTTCCCATGGCAAATGGCCTCCCTTGGCAGCCACTCACCCTGGCAGAAAGTGGGAGCCTTGCTAGAATGATGCAATCGTTGCTGGATTTTTCCAAAAGAAAAGCTGGCAGCAACTAGGGCCCTGGAAGTACTTAGAGCCTCAAACGCCACCTTGAACATATTACTGAGACCCTGGGGAAAGGACATCTTTTTCCCATGGAAAATGGCCTTCATTTGTGGCCACTTGGCCTGGCAGGCAGGGCAGTGCCAAGCCAGGAATCTACAAACTCTGCTGGATCCTTCCAGAATGAAAGCTGCCAGCAACTAGGACCCTGCAAGTCCTTAGAGCCCCAGACGCCACCTTTCATCTGACACCCAGAGCCTGGGCCAATGACTTCGTTTTCCCCATGGAAAATGGCCTCCATTTCTGGCCTCTCACCCTGACCAAGAGGGTGGTGCCCAGCAAGAAATTTGCAAGCTTTGCTGGATTGCTCCAAATCTAAAGCTGCCACTTGTTGTTGTTCTATTTCTCTAGAGTCCCATAATGCTGTTCTCAGCTTGCTAAAGTCCATACCTCCTCGGTGTGTTCTTATGGCTGCAGATCTTCACAGCACAGACGCTTTCTTCTGCATGCTGTTCTTTCCCAGTTCAGGGCTCCTTCAAGGCTCTCCCTGAATGGCTAAGCCGCCCCCTTTTATCCCAGTTCTCTTCAATGCTCACAGCTGCAGCCCATCAAGGACAACCAGGACCTGTGGGGCAAAGCCTCTAGACAGATATTCAAATAGAATCCATTTCCTCTACTCTAGCCAGTAAGTACTACCCTACAAGTCCTCAGAACCCCAAAGGCCACCTTTCATCTGACACCCAGACCCTGGGGAAAGGAATTCTTTTTCCCATGGCAAATGGCCTCCCTTGGCAGCCACTCACCCTGGCAGAAAGTGGGAGCCTTGCTAGAATGATGCAATCGTTGCTGGATTTTTCCAAAAGAAAACCTGGCAGCAACTAGGGCCCTGGAAGTACTTAGAGCCTCAAACGCCACCTTGAACATATTACTGAGACCCTGGGGAAAGGACATCTTTTTCCCATGGAAAATGGCCTTCATTTGTGGCCACTTGGCCTGGCAGGCAGGGCAGTGCCAAGCCAGGAATCTACAAACTCTGCTGGATCCTTCCAGAATGAAAGCTGCCAGCAACTAGGACCCTGCAAGTCCTTAGAGCCCCAGACGCCACCTTTCATCTGACACCCAGAGCCTGGGCCAATGACTTCGTTTTCCCCATGGAAAATGGCCTCCATTTCTGGCCTCTCACCCTGACCAAGAGGGTGGTGCCCAGCAAGAAATTTGCAAGCTTTGCTGGATTGCTCCAAATCGAAAGCTGCCACTTGTTGTTGTTCTATTTCTCTAGAGTCCCATAATGCTGTTCTCAGCTTGCTAAAGTCCATACCTCCTCGGTGTGTTCTTATGGCTGCAGATCTTCACAGCACAGACGCTTTCTTCTGCATGCTGTTCTTTCCCAGTTCAGGGCTCCTTCAAGGCTCTCCCTGAATGGCTAAGCCGCCCCCTTTTATCCCAGTTCTCTTCAATGCTCACAGCTGCAGCCCATCAAGGACAACCAGGACCTGTGGGGCAAAGCCTCTAGACAGATATTCAAATAGAATCCATTTCCTCTACTCTAGCCAGTAAGTACTACCCTACAAGTCCTCAGAACCCCAAAGGCCACCTTTCATCTGACACCCAGACCCTGGGGAAAGGACTTCTTTTTCCCATGGCAAATGGCCTCCCTTGGCAGCCACTCACCCTGGCAGAAAGTGGGAGCCTTGCTAGAATGATGCAATCGTTGCTGGATTTTTCCAAAAGAAAAGCTGGCAGCAACTAGGGCCCTGGAAGTACTTAGAGCCTCAAACGCCACCTTGAACATATTACTGAGACCCTGGGGAAAGGACATCTTTTTCCCATGGAAAATGGCCTTCATTTGTGGCCACTTGGCCTGGCAGGCAGGGCAGTGCCAAGCCAGGAATCGACAAACTCTGCTGGATCCTTCCAGAACAAAAGCTGCCAGCAACTAGGACCCTGCAAGTCCTTAGAGCCCCAGACGCCACCTTTCATCTGACACCCAGAGCCTGGGCCAATGACTTCGTTTTCCCCATGGAAAATGGCCTCCATTTCTGGCCTCTCACCCTGACCAAGAGGGTGGTGCCCAGCAAGAAATTTGCAAGCTTTGCTGGATTGCTCCAAATCTAAAGCTGCCACTTGTTGTTGTTCTATTTCTCTAGAGTCCCATAATGCTGTTCTCAGCTTGCTAAAGTCCATACCTCCTCGGTGTGTTCTTATGGCTGCAGATCTTCACAGCACAGACGCTTTCTTCTGCATGCTGTTCTTTCCCAGTTCAGGGCTCCTTCAAGGCTCTCCCTGAATGGCTAAGCCGCCCCCTTTTATCCCAGTTCTCTTCAATGCTCACAGCTGCAGCCCATCAAGGACAACCAGGACCTGTGGGGCAAAGCCTCTAGACAGATATTCAAATAGAATCCATTTCCTCTACTCTAGCCAGTAAGTACTACCCTACAAGTCCTCAGAACCCCAAAGGCCACCTTTCATCTGACACCCAGACCCTGGGGAAAGGACTTCTTTTTCCCATGGCAAATGGCCTCCCTTGGCAGCCACTCACCCTGGCAGAAAGTGGGAGCCTTGCTAGAATGATGCAATCGTTGCTGGATTTTTCCAAAAGAAAAGCTGGCAGCAACTAGGGCCCTGGAAGTACTTAGAGCCTCAAACGCCACCTTGAACATATTACTGAGACCCTGGGGAAAGGACATCTTTTTCCCATGGAAAATGGCCTTCATTTGTGGCCACTTGGCCTGGCAGGCAGGGCAGTGCCAAGCCAGGAATCGACAAACTGTGCTGGATCCTTCCATAAGAAAAGCTGCCAGCAACTAGGACCCTGCAAGTCCTTAGAGCCCCAGACGCCACCTGTCATCTGACACCCAGAGCCTGGGCCAATGACTTCGTTTTCCCCATGGAAAATGGCCTCCATTTCTGGCCTCTCACCCTGACCAAGAGGGTGGTGCCCAGCAAGAAATTTGCAAGCTTTGCTGGATTGCTCCAAATCGAAAGCTGCCACTTGTTGTTGTTCTATTTCTCTAGAGTCCCATCATGCTGTTCTCAGATTGCTAAAGTCCATACCTCCTCGGTGTGTTCTTATGGCTGCAGATCTTCACAGCACAGACGCTTTCTTCTGCATGCTGTTCTTTCCCAGTTCAGGGCTCCTTCAAGGCTCTCCCTGAATGGCTAAGCCGCCCCCTTTTATCCCAGTTCTCTTCAATGCTCACAGCTGCAGCCCATCAAGGACAACCAGGACCTGTGGGGCAAAGCCTCTAGACAGATATTCAAATAGAATCCATTTCCTCTACTCTAGCCAGTAAGTACTACCCTACAAGTCCTCAGAACCCCAAAGGCCACCTTTCATCTGACACCCAGACCCCGGGGAAAGGACTTCTTTTTCCCATGGCAAATGGCCTCCCTTGGCAGCCACTCACCCTGGCAGAAAGTGGGAGCCTTGCTAGAATGATGCAATCGTTGCTGGATTTTTCCAAAAGAAAAGCTGGCAGCAACTAGGGCCCTGGAAGTACTTAGAGCCTCAAACGCCACCTTGAACATATTACTGAGACCCTGGGGAAAGGACATCTTTTTCCCATGGAAAATGGCCTTCATTTGTGGCCACTTGGCCTGGCAGGCAGGGCAGTGCTAAGCCAGGAATCTACAAACTCTGCTGGATCCTTCCAGAACAAAAGCTGCCAGCAACTAGGACCCTGCAAGTCCTTAGAGCCCCAGACGCCACCTGTCATCTGACACCCAGAGCCTGGGCCAATGACTTCGTTTTCCCCATGGAAAATGGCCTCCATTTCTGGCCTCTCACCCTGACCAAGAGGGTGGTGCCCAGCAAGAAATTTGCAAGCTTTGCTGGATTGCTCCAAATCTAAAGCTGCCACTTGTTGTTGTTCTATTTCTCTAGAGTCCCATAATGCTGTTCTCAGCTTGCTAAAGTCCATACCTCCTCGGTGTGTTCTTATGGCTGCAGATCTTCACAGCACAGACGCTTTCTTCTGCATGCTGTTCTTTCCCAGTTCAGGGCTCCTTCAAGGCTCTCCCTGAATGGCTAAGCCGCCCCCTTTTATCCCAGTTCTCTTCAATGCTCACAGCTGCAGCCCATCAAGGACAACCAGGACCTGTGGGGCAAAGCCTCTAGACAGATATTCAAATAGAATCCATTTCCTCTACTCTAGCCAGTAAGTACTACCCTACAAGTCCTCAGAACCCCAAAGGCCACCTTTCATCTGACACCCAGACCCTGGGGAAAGGACTTCTTTTTCCCATGGCAAATGGCCTCCCTTGGCAGCCACTCACCCTGGCAGAAAGTGGGAGCCTTGCTAGAATGATGCAATCGTTGCTGGATTTTTCCAAAAGAAAAGCTGGCAGCAACTAGGGCCCTGGAAGTACTTAGAGCCTCAAACGCCACCTTGAACATATTACTGAGACCCTGGGGAAAGGACATCTTTTTCCCATGGAAAATGGCCTTCATTTGTGGCCACTTGGCCTGGCAGGCAGGGCAGTGCCAAGCCAGGAATCGACAAACTCTGCTGGATCCTTCCAGAACAAAAGCTGCCAGCAACTAGGACCCTGCAAGTCCTTAGAGCCCCAGACGCCACCTTTCATCTGACACCCAGAGCCTGGGCCAATGACTTCGTTTTCCCCATGGAAAATGGCCTCCATTTCTGGCCTCTCACCCTGACCAAGAGGGTGGTGCCCAGCAAGAAATTTGCAAGCTTTGCTGGATTGCTCCAAATCTAAAGCTGCCACTTGTTGTTGTTCTATTTCTCTAGAGTCCCATCATGCTGTTCTCAGCTTGCTAAAGTCCATACCTCCTCGGTGTGTTCTTATGGCTGCAGATCTTCACAGCACAGACGCTTTCTTCTGCATGCTGTTCTTTCCCAGTTCAGGGCTCCTTCAAGGCTCTCCCTGAATGGCTAAGCCGCCCCCTTTTATCCCAGTTCTCTTCAATGCTCACAGCTGCAGCCCATCAAGGACAACCAGGACCTGTGGGGCAAAGCCTCTAGACAGATATTCAAATAGAATCCATTTCCTCTACTCTAGCCAGTAAGTACTACCCTACAAGTCCTCAGAACCCCAAAGGCCACCTTTCATCTGACACCCAGACCCCGGGGAAAGGACTTCTTTTTCCCATGGCAAATGGCCTCCCTTGGCAGCCACTCACCCTGGCAGAAAGTGGGAGCCTTGCTAGAATGATGCAATCGTTGCTGGATTTTTCCAAAAGAAAAGCTGGCAGCAACTAGGGCCCTGGAAGTACTTAGAGCCTCAAACGCCACCTTGAACATATTACTGAGACCCTGGGGAAAGGACATCTTTTTCCCATGGAAAATGGCCTTCATTTGTGGCCACTTGGCCTGGCAGGCAGGGCAGTGCCAAGCCAGGAATCTACAAACTGTGCTGGATCCTTCCAGAACGAAAGCTGCCAGCAACTAGGACCCTGCAAGTCCTTAGAGCCCCAGACACCACCTTTCATCTGACACCCAGAGCCTGGGCCAATGACTTCGTTTTCCCCATGGAAAATGGCCTCCATTTCTGGCCTCTCACCCTGACCAAGAGGGTGGTGCCCAGCAAGAAATTTGCAAGCTTTGCTGGATTGCTCCAAATCTAAAGCTGCCACTTGTTGTTGTTCTATTTCTCTAGAGTCCCATCATGCTGTTCTCAGATTGCTAAAGTCCATACCTCCTCGGTGTGTTCTTATGGCTGCAGATCTTCACAGCACAGACGCTTTCTTCTGCATGCTGTTCTTTCCCAGTTCAGGGCTCCTTCAAGGCTCTCCCTGAATGGCTAAGCCGCCCCCTTTTATCCCAGTTCTCTTCAATGCTCACAGCTGCAGCCCATCAAGGACAACCAGGACCTGTGGGGCAAAGCCTCTAGACAGATATTCAAATAGAATCCATTTCCTCTACTCTAGCCAGTAAGTACTACCCTACAAGTCCTCAGAACCCCAAAGGCCACCTTTCATCTGACACCCAGACCCTGGGGAAAGGAATTCTTTTTCCCATGGCTAATGGCCTCCCTTGGCAGCCACTCACCCTGGCAGAAAGTGGGAGCCTTGCTAGAATGATGCAATCGTTGCTGGATTTTTCCAAAAGAAAAGCTGCCAGCAACTAGGGCCCTGGAAGTACTTAGAGCCTCAAACGCCACCTTGAACATATTACTGAGACCCTGGGGAAAGGACATCTTTTTCCCATGGAAAATGGCCTTCATTTGTGGCCACTTGGCCTGGCAGGCAGGGCAGTGCCAAGCCAGGAATCTACAAACTCTGCTGGATCCTTCCAGAACGAAAGCTGCCAGCAACTAGGACCCTGCAAGTCCTTAGAGCCCCAGACGCCACCTTTCATCTGACACCCAGAGCCTGGGCCAATGACTTCGTTTTCCCCATGGAAAATGGCCTCCATTTCTGGCCTCTCACCCTGACCAAGAGGGTGGTGCCCAGCAAGAAATTTGCAAGCTTTGCTGGATTGCTCCAAATCTAAAGCTGCCACTTGTTGTTGTTCTATTTCTCTAGAGTCCCATCATGCTGTTCTCAGCTTGCTAAAGTCCATACCTCCTCGGTGTGTTCTTATGGCTGCAGATCTTCACAGCACAGACGCTTTCTTCTGCATGCTGTTCTTTCCCAGTTCAGGGCTCCTTCAAGGCTCTCCCTGAATGGCTAAGCCGCCCCCTTTTATCCCAGTTCTCTTCAATGCTCACAGCTGCAGCCCATCAAGGACAACCAGGACCTGTGGGGCAAAGCCTCTAGACAGATATTCAAATAGAATCCATTTCCTCTACTCTAGCCAGTAAGTACTACCCTACAAGTCCTCAGAACCCCAAAGGCCACCTTTCATCTGACACCCAGACCCTGGGGAAAGGACTTCTTTTTCCCATGGCAAATGGCCTCCCTTGGCAGCCACTCACCCTGGCAGAAAGTGGGAGCCTTGCTAGAATGATGCAATCGTTGCTGGATTTTTCCAAAAGAAAACCTGGCAGCAACTAGGGCCCTGGAAGTACTTAGAGCCTCAAACGCCACCTTGAACATATTACTGAGACCCTGGGGAAAGGACATCTTTTTCCCATGGAAAATGGCCTTCATTTGTGGCCACTTGGCCTGGCAGGCAGGGCAGTGCCAAGCCAGGAATCTACAAACTCTGCTGGATCCTTCCAGAACAAAAGCTGCCAGCAACTAGGACCCTGCAAGTCCTTAGAGCCCCAGACGCCACCTGTCATCTGACACCCAGAGCCTGGGCCAATGACTTCGTTTTCCCCATGGAAAATGGCCTCCATTTCTGGCCTCTCACCCTGACCAAGAGGGTGGTGCCCAGCAAGAAATTTGCAAGCTTTGCTGGATTGCTCCAAATCTAAAGCTGCCACTTGTTGTTGTTCTATTTCTCTAGAGTCCCATAATGCTGTTCTCAGCTTGCTAAAGTCCATACCTCCTCGGTGTGTTCTTATGGCTGCAGATCTTCACAGCACAGACGCTTTCTTCTGCATGCTGTTCTTTCCCAGTTCAGGGCTCCTTCAAGGCTCTCCCTGAATGGCTAAGCCGCCCCCTTTTATCCCAGTTCTCTTCAATGCTCACAGCTGCAGCCCATCAAGGACAACCAGGACCTGTGGGGCAAAGCCTCTAGACAGATATTCAAATAGAATCCATTTCCTCTACTCTAGCCAGTAAGTACTACCCTACAAGTCCTCAGAACCCCAAAGGCCACCTTTCATCTGACACCCAGACCCTGGGGAAAGGACTTCTTTTTCCCATGGCTAATGGCCTCCCTTGGCAGCCACTCACCCTGGCAGAAAGTGGGAGCCTTGCTAGAATGATGCAATCGTTGCTGGATTTTTCCAAAAGAAAAGGTGGCAGCAGCTAGGGCCCTGGAAGTACTTAGAGCCTCAAACGCCACCTTGAACATATTACTGAGACCCTGGGGAAAGGACATCTTTTTCCCATGGAAAATGGCCTTCATTTGTGGCCACTTGGCCTGGCAGGCAGGGCAGTGCCAAGCCAGGAATCTACAAACTCTGCTGGATCCTTCCAGAACGAAAGCTGCCAGCAACTAGGACCCTGCAAGTCCTTAGAGCCCCAGACGCCACCTGTCATCTGACACCCAGAGCCTGGGCCAATGACTTCGTTTTCCCCATGGAAAATGGCCTCCATTTCTGGCCTCTCACCCTGACCAAGAGGGTGGTGCCCAGCAAGAAATTTGCAAGCTTTGCTGGATTGCTCCAAATCTAAAGCTGCCACTTGTTGTTGTTCTATTTCTCTAGAGTCCCATCATGCTGTTCTCAGATTGCTAAAGTCCATACCTCCTCGGTGTGTTCTTATGGCTGCAGATCTTCACAGCACAGACGCTTTCTTCTGCATGCTGTTCTTTCCCAGTTCAGGGCTCCTTCAAGGCTCTCCCTGAATGGCTAAGCCGCCCCCTTTTATCCCAGTTCTCTTCAATGCTCACAGCTGCAGCCCATCAAGGACAACCAGGACCTGTGGGGCAAAGCCTCTAGACAGATATTCAAATAGAATCCATTTCCTCTACTCTAGCCAGTAAGTACTACCCTACAAGTCCTCAGAACCCCAAAGGCCACCTTTCATCTGACACCCAGACCCTGGGGAAAGGAATTCTTTTTCCCATGGCTAATGGCCTCCCTTGGCAGCCACTCACCCTGGCAGAAAGTGGGAGCCTTGCTAGAATGATGCAATCGTTGCTGGATTTTTCCAAAAGAAAAGCTGCCAGCAACTAGGGCCCTGGAAGTACTTAGAGCCTCAAACGCCACCTTGAACATATTACTGAGACCCTGGGGAAAGGACATCTTTTTCCCATGGAAAATGGCCTTCATTTGTGGCCACTTGGCCTGGCAGGCAGGGCAGTGCCAAGCCAGGAATCTACAAACTCTGCTGGATCCTTCCAGAACGAAAGCTGCCAGCAACTAGGACCCTGCAAGTCCTTAGAGCCCCAGACGCCACCTTTCATCTGACACCCAGAGCCTGGGCCAATGACTTCGTTTTCCCCATGGAAAATGGCCTCCATTTCTGGCCTCTCACCCTGACCAAGAGGGTGGTGCCCAGCAAGAAATTTGCAAGCTTTGCTGGATTGCTCCAAATCTAAAGCTGCCACTTGTTGTTGTTCTATTTCTCTAGAGTCCCATCATGCTGTTCTCAGCTTGCTAAAGTCCATACCTCCTCGGTGTGTTCTTATGGCTGCAGATCTTCACAGCACAGACGCTTTCTTCTGCATGCTGTTCTTTCCCAGTTCAGGGCTCCTTCAAGGCTCTCCCTGAATGGCTAAGCCGCCCCCTTTTATCCCAGTTCTCTTCAATGCTCACAGCTGCAGCCCATCAAGGACAACCAGGACCTGTGGGGCAAAGCCTCTAGACAGATATTCAAATAGAATCCATTTCCTCTACTCTAGCCAGTAAGTACTACCCTACAAGTCCTCAGAACCCCAAAGGCCACCTTTCATCTGACACCCAGACCCTGGGGAAAGGACTTCTTTTTCCCATGGCAAATGGCCTCCCTTGGCAGCCACTCACCCTGGCAGAAAGTGGGAGCCTTGCTAGAATGATGCAATCGTTGCTGGATTTTTCCAAAAGAAAACCTGGCAGCAACTAGGGCCCTGGAAGTACTTAGAGCCTCAAACGCCACCTTGAACATATTACTGAGACCCTGGGGAAAGGACATCTTTTTCCCATGGAAAATGGCCTTCATTTGTGGCCACTTGGCCTGGCAGGCAGGGCAGTGCCAAGCCAGGAATCTACAAACTCTGCTGGATCCTTCCAGAACAAAAGCTGCCAGCAACTAGGACCCTGCAAGTCCTTAGAGCCCCAGACGCCACCTGTCATCTGACACCCAGAGCCTGGGCCAATGACTTCGTTTTCCCCATGGAAAATGGCCTCCATTTCTGGCCTCTCACCCTGACCAAGAGGGTGGTGCCCAGCAAGAAATTTGCAAGCTTTGCTGGATTGCTCCAAATCTAAAGCTGCCACTTGTTGTTGTTCTATTTCTCTAGAGTCCCATAATGCTGTTCTCAGCTTGCTAAAGTCCATACCTCCTCGGTGTGTTCTTATGGCTGCAGATCTTCACAGCACAGACGCTTTCTTCTGCATGCTGTTCTTTCCCAGTTCAGGGCTCCTTCAAGGCTCTCCCTGAATGGCTAAGCCGCCCCCTTTTATCCCAGTTCTCTTCAATGCTCACAGCTGCAGCCCATCAAGGACAACCAGGACCTGTGGGGCAAAGCCTCTAGACAGATATTCAAATAGAATCCATTTCCTCTACTCTAGCCAGTAAGTACTACCCTACAAGTCCTCAGAACCCCAAAGGCCACCTTTCATCTGACACCCAGACCCTGGGGAAAGGACTTCTTTTTCCCATGGCTAATGGCCTCCCTTGGCAGCCACTCACCCTGGCAGAAAGTGGGAGCCTTGCTAGAATGATGCAATCGTTGCTGGATTTTTCCAAAAGAAAAGGTGGCAGCAGCTAGGGCCCTGGAAGTACTTAGAGCCTCAAACGCCACCTTGAACATATTACTGAGACCCTGGGGAAAGGACATCTTTTTCCCATGGAAAATGGCCTTCATTTGTGGCCACTTGGCCTGGCAGGCAGGGCAGTGCCAAGCCAGGAATCTACAAACTCTGCTGGATCCTTCCAGAACGAAAGCTGCCAGCAACTAGGACCCTGCAAGTCCTTAGAGCCCCAGACGCCACCTGTCATCTGACACCCAGAGCCTGGGCCAATGACTTCGTTTTCCCCATGGAAAATGGCCTCCATTTCTGGCCTCTCACCCTGACCAAGAGGGTGGTGCCCAGCAAGAAATTTGCAAGCTTTGCTGGATTGCTCCAAATCTAAAGCTGCCACTTGTTGTTGTTCTATTTCTCTAGAGTCCCATCATGCTGTTCTCAGATTGCTAAAGTCCATACCTCCTCGGTGTGTTCTTATGGCTGCAGATCTTCACAGCACAGACGCTTTCTTCTGCATGCTGTTCTTTCCCAGTTCAGGGCTCCTTCAAGGCTCTCCCTGAATGGCTAAGCCGCCCCCTTTTATCCCAGTTCTCTTCAATGCTCACAGCTGCAGCCCATCAAGGACAACCAGGACCTGTGGGGCAAAGCCTCTAGACAGATATTCAAATAGAATCCATTTCCTCTACTCTAGCCAGTAAGTACTACCCTACAAGTCCTCAGAACCCCAAAGGCCACCTTTCATCTGACACCCAGACCCTGGGGAAAGGACTTCTTTTTCCCATGGCAAATGGCCTCCCTTGGCAGCCACTCACCCTGGCAGAAAGTGGGAGCCTTGCTAGAATGATGCAATCGTTGCTGGATTTTTCCAAAAGAAAAGCTGGCAGCAACTAGGGCCCTGGAAGTACTTAGAGCCTCAAACGCCACCTTGAACATATTACTGAGACCCTGGGGAAAGGACATCTTTTTCCCATGGAAAATGGCCTTCATTTGTGGCCACTTGGCCTGGCAGGCAGGGCAGTGCCAAGCCAGGAATCGACAAACTCTGCTGGATCCTTCCAGAACAAAAGCTGCCAGCAACTAGGACCCTGCAAGTCCTTAGAGCCCCAGACGCCACCTTTCATCTGACACCCAGAGCCTGGGCCAATGACTTCGTTTTCCCCATGGAAAATGGCCTCCATTTCTGGCCTCTCACCCTGACCAAGAGGGTGGTGCCCAGCAAGAAATTTGCAAGCTTTGCTGGATTGCTCCAAATCTAAAGCTGCCACTTGTTGTTGTTCTATTTCTCTAGAGTCCCATAATGCTGTTCTCAGCTTGCTAAAGTCCATACATCCTCGGTGTGTTCTTATGGCTGCAGATCTTCACAGCACAGACGCTTTCTTCTGCATGCTGTTCTTTCCCAGTTCAGGGCTCCTTCAAGGCTCTCCCTGAATGGCTAAGCCGCCCCCTTTTATCCCAGTTCTCTTCAATGCTCACAGCTGCAGCCCATCAAGGACAACCAGGACCTGTGGGGCAAAGCCTCTAGACAGATATTCAAATAGAATCCATTTCCTCTACTCTAGCCAGTAAGTACTACCCTACAAGTCCTCAGAACCCCAAAGGCCACCTTTCATCTGACACCCAGACCCTGGGGAAAGGACTTCTTTTTCCCATGGCAAATGGCCTCCCTTGGCAGCCACTCACCCTGGCAGAAAGTGGGAGCCTTGCTAGAATGATGCAATCGTTGCTGGATTTTTCCAAAAGAAAAGCTGGCAGCAACTAGGGCCCTGGAAGTACTTAGAGCCTCAAACGCCACCTTGAACATATTACTGAGACCCTGGGGAAAGGACATCTTTTTCCCATGGAAAATGGCCTTCATTTGTGGCCACTTGGCCTGGCAGGCAGGGCAGTGCCAAGCCAGGAATCGACAAACTGTGCTGGATCCTTCCAGAACAAAAGCTGCCAGCAACTAGGACCCTGCAAGTCCTTAGAGCCCCAGACGCCACCTGTCATCTGACACCCAGAGCCTGGGCCAATGACTTCGTTTTCCCCATGGAAAATGGCCTCCATTTCTGGCCTCTCACCCTGACCAAGAGGGTGGTGCCCAGCAAGAAATTTGCAAGCTTTGCTGGATTGCTCCAAATCTAAAGCTGCCACTTGTTGTTGTTCTATTTCTCTAGAGTCCCATCATGCTGTTCTCAGCTTGCTAAAGTCCATACCTCCTCGGTGTGTTCTTATGGCTGCAGATCTTCACAGCACAGACACTTTCTTCTGCATGCTGCTCTTTCCCAGTTCAGGGCTCCTTCAAGGCTCTCCCTGAATGGCTAAGCCGCCCCCTTTTATCCCAGTTCTCTTCAATGCTCACAGCTGCAGCCCATCAAGGACAACCAGGACCTGTGGGGCAAAGCCTCTAGACAGATATTCAAATAGAATCCATTTCCTCTACTCTAGCCAGTAAGTACTACCCTACAAGTCCTCAGAACCCCAAAGGCCACCTTTCATCTGACACCCAGACCCCGGGGAAAGGACTTCTTTTTCCCATGGCAAATGGCCTCCCTTGGCAGCCACTCACCCTGGCAGAAAGTGGGAGCCTTGCTAGAATGATGCAATGGTTGCTGGATTTTTCCAAAAGAAAAGCTGCCAGCAACTAGGGCCCTGGAAGTACTTAGAGCCTCAAACGCCACCTTGAACATATTACTGAGACCCTGGGGAAAGGACATCTTTTTCCCATGGAAAATGGCCTTCATTTGTGGCCACTTGGCCTGGCAGGCAGGGCAGTGCCAAGCCAGGAATCTACAAACTCTGCTGGATCCTTCCAGAACGAAAGCTGCCAGCAACTAGGACCCTGCAAGTCCTTAGAGCCCCAGACACCACCTTTCATCTGACACCCAGAGCCTGGGCCAATGACTTCGTTTTCCCCATGGAAAATGGCCTCCATTTCTGGCCTCTCACCCTGACCAAGAGGGTGGTGCCCAGCAAGAAATTTGCAAGCTTTGCTGGATTGCTCCAAATCTAAAGCTGCCACTTGTTGTTGTTCTATTTCTCTAGAGTCCCATCATGCTGTTCTCAGATTGCTAAAGTCCATACCTCCTCGGTGTGTTCTTATGGCTGCAGATCTTCACAGCACAGACGCTTTCTTCTGCATGCTGTTCTTTCCCAGTTCAGGGCTCCTTCAAGGCTCTCCCTGAATGGCTAAGCCGCCCCCTTTTATCCCAGTTCTCTTCAATGCTCACAGCTGCAGCCCATCAAGGACAACCAGGACCTGTGGGGCAAAGCCTCTAGACAGATATTCAAATAGAATCCATTTCCTCTACTCTAGCCAGTAAGTACTACCCTACAAGTCCTCAGAACCCCAAAGGCCACCTTTCATCTGACACCCAGACCCTGGGGAAAGGAATTCTTTTTCCCATGGCTAATGGCCTCCCTTGGCAGCCACTCACCCTGGCAGAAAGTGGGAGCCTTGCTAGAATGATGCAATCGTTGCTGGATTTTTCCAAAAGAAAAGCTGGCAGCAACTAGGGCCCTGGAAGTACTTAGAGCCTCAAACGCCACCTTGAACATATTACTGAGACCCTGGGGAAAGGACATCTTTTTCCCATGGAAAATGGCCTTCATTTGTGGCCACTTGGCCTGGCAGGCAGGGCAGTGCCAAGCCAGGAATCTACAAACTCTGCTGGATCCTTCCAGAACGAAAGCTGCCAGCAACTAGGACCCTGCAAGTCCTTAGAGCCCCAGACGCCACCTTTCATCTGACACCCAGAGCCTGGGCCAATGACTTCGTTTTCCCCATGGAAAATGGCCTCCATTTCTGGCCTCTCACCCTGACCAAGAGGGTGGTGCCCAGCAAGAAATTTGCAAGCTTTGCTGGATTGCTCCAAATCTAAAGCTGCCACTTGTTGTTGTTCTATTTCTCTAGAGTCCCATAATGCTGTTCTCAGCTTGCTAAAGTCCATACCTCCTCGGTGTGTTCTTATGGCTGCAGATCTTCACAGCACAGACGCTTTCTTCTGCATGCTGTTCTTTCCCAGTTCAGGGCTCCTTCAAGGCTCTCCCTGAATGGCTAAGCCGCCCCCTTTTATCCCAGTTCTCTTCAATGCTCACAGCTGCAGCCCATCAAGGACAACCAGGACCTGTGGGGCAAAGCCTCTAGACAGATATTCAAATAGAATCCATTTCCTCTACTCTAGCCAGTAAGTACTACCCTACAAGTCCTCAGAACCCCAAAGGCCACCTTTCATCTGACACCCAGACCCTGGGGAAAGGACTTCTTTTTCCCATGGCTAATGGCCTCCCTTGGCAGCCACTCACCCTGGCAGAAAGTGGGAGCCTTGCTAGAATGATGCAATCGTTGCTGGATTTTTCCAAAAGAAAAGGTGGCAGCAGCTAGGGCCCTGGAAGTACTTAGAGCCTCAAACGCCACCTTGAACATATTACTGAGACCCTGGGGAAAGGACATCTTTTTCCCATGGAAAATGGCCTTCATTTGTGGCCACTTGGCCTGGCAGGCAGGGCAGTGCCAAGCCAGGAATCTACAAACTCTGCTGGATCCTTCCAGAACGAAAGCTGCCAGCAACTAGGACCCTGCAAGTCCTTAGAGCCCCAGACGCCACCTGTCATCTGACACCCAGAGCCTGGGCCAATGACTTCGTTTTCCCCATGGAAAATGGCCTCCATTTCTGGCCTCTCACCCTGACCAAGAGGGTGGTGCCCAGCAAGAAATTTGCAAGCTTTGCTGGATTGCTCCAAATCTAAAGCTGCCACTTGTTGTTGTTCTATTTCTCTAGAGTCCCATCATGCTGTTCTCAGATTGCTAAAGTCCATACCTCCTCGGTGTGTTCTTATGGCTGCAGATCTTCACAGCACAGACGCTTTCTTCTGCATGCTGTTCTTTCCCAGTTCAGGGCTCCTTCAAGGCTCTCCCTGAATGGCTAAGCCGCCCCCTTTTATCCCAGTTCTCTTCAATGCTCACAGCTGCAGCCCATCAAGGACAACCAGGACCTGTGGGGCAAAGCCTCTAGACAGATATTCAAATAGAATCCATTTCCTCTACTCTAGCCAGTAAGTACTACCCTACAAGTCCTCAGAACCCCAAAGGCCACCTTTCATCTGACACCCAGACCCCGGGGAAAGGACTTCTTTTTCCCATGGCAAATGGCCTCCCTTGGCAGCCACTCACCCTGGCAGAAAGTGGGAGCCTTGCTAGAATGATGCAATGGTTGCTGGATTTTTCCAAAAGAAAAGCTGCCAGCAACTAGGGCCCTGGAAGTACTTAGAGCCTCAAACGCCACCTTGAACATATTACTGAGACCCTGGGGAAAGGACATCTTTTTCCCATGGAAAATGGCCTTCATTTGTGGCCACTTGGCCTGGCAGGCAGGGCAGTGCCAAGCCAGGAATCTACAAACTGTGCTGGATCCTTCCAGAACGAAAGCTGCCAGCAACTAGGACCCTGCAAGTCCTTAGAGCCCCAGACACCACCTTTCATCTGACACCCAGAGCCTGGGCCAATGACTTCGTTTTCCCCATGGAAAATGGCCTCCATTTCTGGCCTCTCACCCTGACCAAGAGGGTGGTGCCCAGCAAGAAATTTGCAAGCTTTGCTGGATTGCTCCAAATCTAAAGCTGCCACTTGTTGTTGTTCTATTTCTCTAGAGTCCCATCATGCTGTTCTCAGATTGCTAAAGTCCATACCTCCTCGGTGTGTTCTTATGGCTGCAGATCTTCACAGCACAGACGCTTTCTTCTGCATGCTGTTCTTTCCCAGTTCAGGGCTCCTTCAAGGCTCTCCCTGAATGGCTAAGCCGCCCCCTTTTATCCCAGTTCTCTTCAATGCTCACAGCTGCAGCCCATCAAGGACAACCAGGACCTGTGGGGCAAAGCCTCTAGACAGATATTCAAATAGAATCCATTTCCTCTACTCTAGCCAGTAAGTACTACCCTACAAGTCCTCAGAACCCCAAAGGCCACCTTTCATCTGACACCCAGACCCTGGGGAAAGGAATTCTTTTTCCCATGGCTAATGGCCTCCCTTGGCAGCCACTCACCCTGGCAGAAAGTGGGAGCCTTGCTAGAATGATGCAATCGTTGCTGGATTTTTCCAAAAGAAAAGCTGGCAGCAACTAGGGCCCTGGAAGTACTTAGAGCCTCAAACGCCACCTTGAACATATTACTGAGACCCTGGGGAAAGGACATCTTTTTCCCATGGAAAATGGCCTTCATTTGTGGCCACTTGGCCTGGCAGGCAGGGCAGTGCCAAGCCAGGAATCTACAAACTCTGCTGGATCCTTCCAGAACGAAAGCTGCCAGCAACTAGGACCCTGCAAGTCCTTAGAGCCCCAGACGCCACCTTTCATCTGACACCCAGAGCCTGGGCCAATGACTTCGTTTTCCCCATGGAAAATGGCCTCCATTTCTGGCCTCTCACCCTGACCAAGAGGGTGGTGCCCAGCAAGAAATTTGCAAGCTTTGCTGGATTGCTCCAAATCTAAAGCTGCCACTTGTTGTTGTTCTATTTCTCTAGAGTCCCATAATGCTGTTCTCAGCTTGCTAAAGTCCATACCTCCTCGGTGTGTTCTTATGGCTGCAGATCTTCACAGCACAGACGCTTTCTTCTGCATGCTGTTCTTTCCCAGTTCAGGGCTCCTTCAAGGCTCTCCCTGAATGGCTAAGCCGCCCCCTTTTATCCCAGTTCTCTTCAATGCTCACAGCTGCAGCCCATCAAGGACAACCAGGACCTGTGGGGCAAAGCCTCTAGACAGATATTCAAATAGAATCCATTTCCTCTACTCTAGCCAGTAAGTACTACCCTACAAGTCCTCAGAACCCCAAAGGCCACCTTTCATCTGACACCCAGACCCTGGGGAAAGGACTTCTTTTTCCCATGGCTAATGGCCTCCCTTGGCAGCCACTCACCCTGGCAGAAAGTGGGAGCCTTGCTAGAATGATGCAATCGTTGCTGGATTTTTCCAAAAGAAAAGGTGGCAGCAGCTAGGGCCCTGGAAGTACTTAGAGCCTCAAACGCCACCTTGAACATATTACTGAGACCCTGGGGAAAGGACATCTTTTTCCCATGGAAAATGGCCTTCATTTGTGGCCACTTGGCCTGGCAGGCAGGGCAGTGCCAAGCCAGGAATCTACAAACTCTGCTGGATCCTTCCAGAACGAAAGCTGCCAGCAACTAGGACCCTGCAAGTCCTTAGAGCCCCAGACGCCACCTGTCATCTGACACCCAGAGCCTGGGCCAATGACTTCGTTTTCCCCATGGAAAATGGCCTCCATTTCTGGCCTCTCACCCTGACCAAGAGGGTGGTGCCCAGCAAGAAATTTGCAAGCTTTGCTGGATTGCTCCAAATCTAAAGCTGCCACTTGTTGTTGTTCTATTTCTCTAGAGTCCCATCATGCTGTTCTCAGATTGCTAAAGTCCATACCTCCTCGGTGTGTTCTTATGGCTGCAGATCTTCACAGCACAGACGCTTTCTTCTGCATGCTGTTCTTTCCCAGTTCAGGGCTCCTTCAAGGCTCTCCCTGAATGGCTAAGCCGCCCCCTTTTATCCCAGTTCTCTTCAATGCTCACAGCTGCAGCCCATCAAGGACAACCAGGACCTGTGGGGCAAAGCCTCTAGACAGATATTCAAATAGAATCCATTTCCTCTACTCTAGCCAGTAAGTACTACCCTACAAGTCCTCAGAACCCCAAAGGCCACCTTTCATCTGACACCCAGACCCTGGGGAAAGGACTTCTTTTTCCCATGGCAAATGGCCTCCCTTGGCAGCCACTCACCCTGGCAGAAAGTGGGAGCCTTGCTAGAATGATGCAATCGTTGCTGGATTTTTCCAAAAGAAAAGCTGGCAGCAACTAGGGCCCTGGAAGTACTTAGAGCCTCAAACGCCACCTTGAACATATTACTGAGACCCTGGGGAAAGGACATCTTTTTCCCATGGAAAATGGCCTTCATTTGTGGCCACTTGGCCTGGCAGGCAGGGCAGTGCCAAGCCAGGAATCGACAAACTCTGCTGGATCCTTCCAGAACAAAAGCTGCCAGCAACTAGGACCCTGCAAGTCCTTAGAGCCCCAGACGCCACCTTTCATCTGACACCCAGAGCCTGGGCCAATGACTTCGTTTTCCCCATGGAAAATGGCCTCCATTTCTGGCCTCTCACCCTGACCAAGAGGGTGGTGCCCAGCAAGAAATTTGCAAGCTTTGCTGGATTGCTCCAAATCTAAAGCTGCCACTTGTTGTTGTTCTATTTCTCTAGAGTCCCATAATGCTGTTCTCAGCTTGCTAAAGTCCATACCTCCTCGGTGTGTTCTTATGGCTGCAGATCTTCACAGCACAGACGCTTTCTTCTGCATGCTGTTCTTTCCCAGTTCAGGGCTCCTTCAAGGCTCTCCCTGAATGGCTAAGCCGCCCCCTTTTATCCCAGTTCTCTTCAATGCTCACAGCTGCAGCCCATCAAGGACAACCAGGACCTGTGGGGCAAAGCCTCTAGACAGATATTCAAATAGAATCCATTTCCTCTACTCTAGCCAGTAAGTACTACCCTACAAGTCCTCAGAACCCCAAAGGCCACCTTTCATCTGACACCCAGACCCTGGGGAAAGGACTTCTTTTTCCCATGGCAAATGGCCTCCCTTGGCAGCCACTCACCCTGGCAGAAAGTGGGAGCCTTGCTAGAATGATGCAATCGTTGCTGGATTTTTCCAAAAGAAAAGCTGGCAGCAACTAGGGCCCTGGAAGTACTTAGAGCCTCAAACGCCACCTTGAACATATTACTGAGACCCTGGGGAAAGGACATCTTTTTCCCATGGAAAATGGCCTTCATTTGTGGCCACTTGGCCTGGCAGGCAGGGCAGTGCCAAGCCAGGAATCGACAAACTGTGCTGGATCCTTCCAGAACAAAAGCTGCCAGCAACTAGGACCCTGCAAGTCCTTAGAGCCCCAGACGCCACCTGTCATCTGACACCCAGAGCCTGGGCCAATGACTTCGTTTTCCCCATGGAAAATGGCCTCCATTTCTGGCCTCTCACCCTGACCAAGAGGGTGGTGCCCAGCAAGAAATTTGCAAGCTTTGCTGGATTGCTCCAAATCTAAAGCTGCCACTTGTTGTTGTTCTATTTCTCTAGAGTCCCATCATGCTGTTCTCAGATTGCTAAAGTCCATACCTCCTCGGTGTGTTCTTATGGCTGCAGATCTTCACAGCACAGACGCTTTCTTCTGCATGCTGTTCTTTCCCAGTTCAGGGCTCCTTCAAGGCTCTCCCTGAATGGCTAAGCCGCCCCCTTTTATCCCAGTTCTCTTCAATGCTCACAGCTGCAGCCCATCAAGGACAACCAGGACCTGTGGGGCAAAGCCTCTAGACAGATATTCAAATAGAATCCATTTCCTCTACTCTAGCCAGTAAGTACTACCCTACAAGTCCTCAGAACCCCAAAGGCCACCTTTCATCTGACACCCAGACCCTGGGGAAAGGAATTCTTTTTCCCATGGCTAATGGCCTCCCTTGGCAGCCACTCACCCTGGCAGAAAGTGGGAGCCTTGCTAGAATGATGCAATCGTTGCTGGATTTTTCCAAAAGAAAAGCTGGCAGCAACTAGGGCCCTGGAAGTACTTAGAGCCTCAAACGCCACCTTGAACATATTACTGAGACCCTGGGGAAAGGACATCTTTTTCCCATGGAAAATGGCCTTCATTTGTGGCCACTTGGCCTGGCAGGCAGGGCAGTGCCAAGCCAGGAATCTACAAACTCTGCTGGATCCTTCCAGAACGAAAGCTGCCAGCAACTAGGACCCTGCAAGTCCTTAGAGCCCCAGACGCCACCTTTCATCTGACACCCAGAGCCTGGGCCAATGACTTCGTTTTCCCCATGGAAAATGGCCTCCATTTCTGGCCTCTCACCCTGACCAAGAGGGTGGTGCCCAGCAAGAAATTTGCAAGCTTTGCTGGATTGCTCCAAATCTAAAGCTGCCACTTGTTGTTGTTCTATTTCTCTAGAGTCCCATAATGCTGTTCTCAGCTTGCTAAAGTCCATACCTCCTCGGTGTGTTCTTATGGCTGCAGATCTTCACAGCACAGACGCTTTCTTCTGCATGCTGTTCTTTCCCAGTTCAGGGCTCCTTCAAGGCTCTCCCTGAATGGCTAAGCCGCCCCCTTTTATCCCAGTTCTCTTCAATGCTCACAGCTGCAGCCCATCAAGGACAACCAGGACCTGTGGGGCAAAGCCTCTAGACAGATATTCAAATAGAATCCATTTCCTCTACTCTAGCCAGTAAGTACTACCCTACAAGTCCTCAGAACCCCAAAGGCCACCTTTCATCTGACACCCAGACCCTGGGGAAAGGACTTCTTTTTCCCATGGCTAATGGCCTCCCTTGGCAGCCACTCACCCTGGCAGAAAGTGGGAGCCTTGCTAGAATGATGCAATCGTTGCTGGATTTTTCCAAAAGAAAAGGTGGCAGCAGCTAGGGCCCTGGAAGTACTTAGAGCCTCAAACGCCACCTTGAACATATTACTGAGACCCTGGGGAAAGGACATCTTTTTCCCATGGAAAATGGCCTTCATTTGTGGCCACTTGGCCTGGCAGGCAGGGCAGTGCCAAGCCAGGAATCTACAAACTCTGCTGGATCCTTCCAGAACGAAAGCTGCCAGCAACTAGGACCCTGCAAGTCCTTAGAGCCCCAGACGCCACCTGTCATCTGACACCCAGAGCCTGGGCCAATGACTTCGTTTTCCCCATGGAAAATGGCCTCCATTTCTGGCCTCTCACCCTGACCAAGAGGGTGGTGCCCAGCAAGAAATTTGCAAGCTTTGCTGGATTGCTCCAAATCTAAAGCTGCCACTTGTTGTTGTTCTATTTCTCTAGAGTCCCATCATGCTGTTCTCAGATTGCTAAAGTCCATACCTCCTCGGTGTGTTCTTATGGCTGCAGATCTTCACAGCACAGACGCTTTCTTCTGCATGCTGTTCTTTCCCAGTTCAGGGCTCCTTCAAGGCTCTCCCTGAATGGCTAAGCCGCCCCCTTTTATCCCAGTTCTCTTCAATGCTCACAGCTGCAGCCCATCAAGGACAACCAGGACCTGTGGGGCAAAGCCTCTAGACAGATATTCAAATAGAATCCATTTCCTCTACTCTAGCCAGTAAGTACTACCCTACAAGTCCTCAGAACCCCAAAGGCCACCTTTCATCTGACACCCAGACCCCGGGGAAAGGACTTCTTTTTCCCATGGCAAATGGCCTCCCTTGGCAGCCACTCACCCTGGCAGAAAGTGGGAGCCTTGCTAGAATGATGCAATGGTTGCTGGATTTTTCCAAAAGAAAAGCTGCCAGCAACTAGGGCCCTGGAAGTACTTAGAGCCTCAAACGCCACCTTGAACATATTACTGAGACCCTGGGGAAAGGACATCTTTTTCCCATGGAAAATGGCCTTCATTTGTGGCCACTTGGCCTGGCAGGCAGGGCAGTGCCAAGCCAGGAATCTACAAACTGTGCTGGATCCTTCCAGAACGAAAGCTGCCAGCAACTAGGACCCTGCAAGTCCTTAGAGCCCCAGACACCACCTTTCATCTGACACCCAGAGCCTGGGCCAATGACTTCGTTTTCCCCATGGAAAATGGCCTCCATTTCTGGCCTCTCACCCTGACCAAGAGGGTGGTGCCCAGCAAGAAATTTGCAAGCTTTGCTGGATTGCTCCAAATCTAAAGCTGCCACTTGTTGTTGTTCTATTTCTCTAGAGTCCCATCATGCTGTTCTCAGATTGCTAAAGTCCATACCTCCTCGGTGTGTTCTTATGGCTGCAGATCTTCACAGCACAGACGCTTTCTTCTGCATGCTGTTCTTTCCCAGTTCAGGGCTCCTTCAAGGCTCTCCCTGAATGGCTAAGCCGCCCCCTTTTATCCCAGTTCTCTTCAATGCTCACAGCTGCAGCCCATCAAGGACAACCAGGACCTGTGGGGCAAAGCCTCTAGACAGATATTCAAATAGAATCCATTTCCTCTACTCTAGCCAGTAAGTACTACCCTACAAGTCCTCAGAACCCCAAAGGCCACCTTTCATCTGACACCCAGACCCTGGGGAAAGGAATTCTTTTTCCCATGGCTAATGGCCTCCCTTGGCAGCCACTCACCCTGGCAGAAAGTGGGAGCCTTGCTAGAATGATGCAATCGTTGCTGGATTTTTCCAAAAGAAAAGCTGGCAGCAACTAGGGCCCTGGAAGTACTTAGAGCCTCAAACGCCACCTTGAACATATTACTGAGACCCTGGGGAAAGGACATCTTTTTCCCATGGAAAATGGCCTTCATTTGTGGCCACTTGGCCTGGCAGGCAGGGCAGTGCCAAGCCAGGAATCTACAAACTCTGCTGGATCCTTCCAGAACGAAAGCTGCCAGCAACTAGGACCCTGCAAGTCCTTAGAGCCCCAGACGCCACCTTTCATCTGACACCCAGAGCCTGGGCCAATGACTTCGTTTTCCCCATGGAAAATGGCCTCCATTTCTGGCCTCTCACCCTGACCAAGAGGGTGGTGCCCAGCAAGAAATTTGCAAGCTTTGCTGGATTGCTCCAAATCTAAAGCTGCCACTTGTTGTTGTTCTATTTCTCTAGAGTCCCATAATGCTGTTCTCAGCTTGCTAAAGTCCATACCTCCTCGGTGTGTTCTTATGGCTGCAGATCTTCACAGCACAGACGCTTTCTTCTGCATGCTGTTCTTTCCCAGTTCAGGGCTCCTTCAAGGCTCTCCCTGAATGGCTAAGCCGCCCCCTTTTATCCCAGTTCTCTTCAATGCTCACAGCTGCAGCCCATCAAGGACAACCAGGACCTGTGGGGCAAAGCCTCTAGACAGATATTCAAATAGAATCCATTTCCTCTACTCTAGCCAGTAAGTACTACCCTACAAGTCCTCAGAACCCCAAAGGCCACCTTTCATCTGACACCCAGACCCTGGGGAAAGGACTTCTTTTTCCCATGGCTAATGGCCTCCCTTGGCAGCCACTCACCCTGGCAGAAAGTGGGAGCCTTGCTAGAATGATGCAATCGTTGCTGGATTTTTCCAAAAGAAAAGGTGGCAGCAGCTAGGGCCCTGGAAGTACTTAGAGCCTCAAACGCCACCTTGAACATATTACTGAGACCCTGGGGAAAGGACATCTTTTTCCCATGGAAAATGGCCTTCATTTGTGGCCACTTGGCCTGGCAGGCAGGGCAGTGCCAAGCCAGGAATCTACAAACTCTGCTGGATCCTTCCAGAACGAAAGCTGCCAGCAACTAGGACCCTGCAAGTCCTTAGAGCCCCAGACGCCACCTGTCATCTGACACCCAGAGCCTGGGCCAATGACTTCGTTTTCCCCATGGAAAATGGCCTCCATTTCTGGCCTCTCACCCTGACCAAGAGGGTGGTGCCCAGCAAGAAATTTGCAAGCTTTGCTGGATTGCTCCAAATCTAAAGCTGCCACTTGTTGTTGTTCTATTTCTCTAGAGTCCCATCATGCTGTTCTCAGATTGCTAAAGTCCATACCTCCTCGGTGTGTTCTTATGGCTGCAGATCTTCACAGCACAGACGCTTTCTTCTGCATGCTGTTCTTTCCCAGTTCAGGGCTCCTTCAAGGCTCTCCCTGAATGGCTAAGCCGCCCCCTTTTATCCCAGTTCTCTTCAATGCTCACAGCTGCAGCCCATCAAGGACAACCAGGACCTGTGGGGCAAAGCCTCTAGACAGATATTCAAATAGAATCCATTTCCTCTACTCTAGCCAGTAAGTACTACCCTACAAGTCCTCAGAACCCCAAAGGCCACCTTTCATCTGACACCCAGACCCTGGGGAAAGGACTTCTTTTTCCCATGGCAAATGGCCTCCCTTGGCAGCCACTCACCCTGGCAGAAAGTGGGAGCCTTGCTAGAATGATGCAATCGTTGCTGGATTTTTCCAAAAGAAAAGCTGGCAGCAACTAGGGCCCTGGAAGTACTTAGAGCCTCAAACGCCACCTTGAACATATTACTGAGACCCTGGGGAAAGGACATCTTTTTCCCATGGAAAATGGCCTTCATTTGTGGCCACTTGGCCTGGCAGGCAGGGCAGTGCCAAGCCAGGAATCGACAAACTCTGCTGGATCCTTCCAGAACAAAAGCTGCCAGCAACTAGGACCCTGCAAGTCCTTAGAGCCCCAGACGCCACCTTTCATCTGACACCCAGAGCCTGGGCCAATGACTTCGTTTTCCCCATGGAAAATGGCCTCCATTTCTGGCCTCTCACCCTGACCAAGAGGGTGGTGCCCAGCAAGAAATTTGCAAGCTTTGCTGGATTGCTCCAAATCTAAAGCTGCCACTTGTTGTTGTTCTATTTCTCTAGAGTCCCATAATGCTGTTCTCAGCTTGCTAAAGTCCATACCTCCTCGGTGTGTTCTTATGGCTGCAGATCTTCACAGCACAGACGCTTTCTTCTGCATGCTGTTCTTTCCCAGTTCAGGGCTCCTTCAAGGCTCTCCCTGAATGGCTAAGCCGCCCCCTTTTATCCCAGTTCTCTTCAATGCTCACAGCTGCAGCCCATCAAGGACAACCAGGACCTGTGGGGCAAAGCCTCTAGACAGATATTCAAATAGAATCCATTTCCTCTACTCTAGCCAGTAAGTACTACCCTACAAGTCCTCAGAACCCCAAAGGCCACCTTTCATCTGACACCCAGACCCTGGGGAAAGGACTTCTTTTTCCCATGGCAAATGGCCTCCCTTGGCAGCCACTCACCCTGGCAGAAAGTGGGAGCCTTGCTAGAATGATGCAATCGTTGCTGGATTTTTCCAAAAGAAAAGCTGGCAGCAACTAGGGCCCTGGAAGTACTTAGAGCCTCAAACGCCACCTTGAACATATTACTGAGACCCTGGGGAAAGGACATCTTTTTCCCATGGAAAATGGCCTTCATTTGTGGCCACTTGGCCTGGCAGGCAGGGCAGTGCCAAGCCAGGAATCGACAAACTGTGCTGGATCCTTCCAGAACAAAAGCTGCCAGCAACTAGGACCCTGCAAGTCCTTAGAGCCCCAGACGCCACCTGTCATCTGACACCCAGAGCCTGGGCCAATGACTTCGTTTTCCCCATGGAAAATGGCCTCCATTTCTGGCCTCTCACCCTGACCAAGAGGGTGGTGCCCAGCAAGAAATTTGCAAGCTTTGCTGGATTGCTCCAAATCTAAAGCTGCCACTTGTTGTTGTTCTATTTCTCTAGAGTCCCATCATGCTGTTCTCAGCTTGCTAAAGTCCATACCTCCTCGGTGTGTTCTTATGGCTGCAGATCTTCACAGCACAGACACTTTCTTCTGCATGCTGCTCTTTCCCAGTTCAGGGCTCTTTCAAGGCTCTCCCTGAATGGCTAAGCCGCCCCCTTTTATCCCAGTTCTCTTCAATGCTCACAGCTGCAGCCCATCAAGGACAACCAGGACCTGTGGGGCAAAGCCTCTAGACAGATATTCAAATAGAATCCATTTCCTCTACTCTAGCCAGTAAGTACTACCCTACAAGTCCTCAGAACCCCAAAGGCCACCTTTCATCTGACACCCAGACCCCGGGGAAAGGACTTCTTTTTCCCATGGCAAATGGCCTCCCTTGGCAGCCACTCACCCTGGCAGAAAGTGGGAGCCTTGCTAGAATGATGCAATGGTTGCTGGATTTTTCCAAAAGAAAAGCTGCCAGCAACTAGGGCCCTGGAAGTACTTAGAGCCTCAAACGCCACCTTGAACATATTACTGAGACCCTGGGGAAAGGACATCTTTTTCCCATGGAAAATGGCCTTCATTTGTGGCCACTTGGCCTGGCAGGCAGGGCAGTGCCAAGCCAGGAATCTACAAACTGTGCTGGATCCTTCCAGAACGAAAGCTGCCAGCAACTAGGACCCTGCAAGTCCTTAGAGCCCCAGACACCACCTTTCATCTGACACCCAGAGCCTGGGCCAATGACTTCGTTTTCCCCATGGAAAATGGCCTCCATTTCTGGCCTCTCACCCTGACCAAGAGGGTGGTGCCCAGCAAGAAATTTGCAAGCTTTGCTGGATTGCTCCAAATCTAAAGCTGCCACTTGTTGTTGTTCTATTTCTCTAGAGTCCCATCATGCTGTTCTCAGATTGCTAAAGTCCATACCTCCTCGGTGTGTTCTTATGGCTGCAGATCTTCACAGCACAGACGCTTTCTTCTGCATGCTGTTCTTTCCCAGTTCAGGGCTCCTTCAAGGCTCTCCCTGAATGGCTAAGCCGCCCCCTTTTATCCCAGTTCTCTTCAATGCTCACAGCTGCAGCCCATCAAGGACAACCAGGACCTGTGGGGCAAAGCCTCTAGACAGATATTCAAATAGAATCCATTTCCTCTACTCTAGCCAGTAAGTACTACCCTACAAGTCCTCAGAACCCCAAAGGCCACCTTTCATCTGACACCCAGACCCTGGGGAAAGGAATTCTTTTTCCCATGGCTAATGGCCTCCCTTGGCAGCCACTCACCCTGGCAGAAAGTGGGAGCCTTGCTAGAATGATGCAATCGTTGCTGGATTTTTCCAAAAGAAAAGCTGGCAGCAACTAGGGCCCTGGAAGTACTTAGAGCCTCAAACGCCACCTTGAACATATTACTGAGACCCTGGGGAAAGGACATCTTTTTCCCATGGAAAATGGCCTTCATTTGTGGCCACTTGGCCTGGCAGGCAGGGCAGTGCCAAGCCAGGAATCTACAAACTCTGCTGGATCCTTCCAGAACGAAAGCTGCCAGCAACTAGGACCCTGCAAGTCCTTAGAGCCCCAGACGCCACCTTTCATCTGACACCCAGAGCCTGGGCCAATGACTTCGTTTTCCCCATGGAAAATGGCCTCCATTTCTGGCCTCTCACCCTGACCAAGAGGGTGGTGCCCAGCAAGAAATTTGCAAGCTTTGCTGGATTGCTCCAAATCTAAAGCTGCCACTTGTTGTTGTTCTATTTCTCTAGAGTCCCATAATGCTGTTCTCAGCTTGCTAAAGTCCATACCTCCTCGGTGTGTTCTTATGGCTGCAGATCTTCACAGCACAGACGCTTTCTTCTGCATGCTGTTCTTTCCCAGTTCAGGGCTCCTTCAAGGCTCTCCCTGAATGGCTAAGCCGCCCCCTTTTATCCCAGTTCTCTTCAATGCTCACAGCTGCAGCCCATCAAGGACAACCAGGACCTGTGGGGCAAAGCCTCTAGACAGATATTCAAATAGAATCCATTTCCTCTACTCTAGCCAGTAAGTACTACCCTACAAGTCCTCAGAACCCCAAAGGCCACCTTTCATCTGACACCCAGACCCTGGGGAAAGGACTTCTTTTTCCCATGGCTAATGGCCTCCCTTGGCAGCCACTCACCCTGGCAGAAAGTGGGAGCCTTGCTAGAATGATGCAATCGTTGCTGGATTTTTCCAAAAGAAAAGGTGGCAGCAGCTAGGGCCCTGGAAGTACTTAGAGCCTCAAACGCCACCTTGAACATATTACCGAGACCCTGGGGAAAGGACATCTTTTTCCCATGGAAAATGGCCTTCATTTGTGGCCACTTGGCCTGGCAGGCAGGGCAGTGCCAAGCCAGGAATCTACAAACTCTGCTGGATCCTTCCAGAACGAAAGCTGCCAGCAACTAGGACCCTGCAAGTCCTTAGAGCCCCAGACGCCACCTGTCATCTGACACCCAGAGCCTGGGCCAATGACTTCGTTTTCCCCATGGAAAATGGCCTCCATTTCTGGCCTCTCACCCTGACCAAGAGGGTGGTGCCCAGCAAGAAATTTGCAAGCTTTGCTGGATTGCTCCAAATCTAAAGCTGCCACTTGTTGTTGTTCTATTTCTCTAGAGTCCCATAATGCTGTTCTCAGCTTGCTAAAGTCCATACCTCCTCGGTGTGTTCTTATGGCTGCAGATCTTCACAGCACAGACGCTTTCTTCTGCATGCTGTTCTTTCCCAGTTCAGGGCTCCTTCAAGGCTCTCCCTGAATGGCTAAGCCGCCCCCTTTTATCCCAGTTCTCTTCAATGCTCACAGCTGCAGCCCATCAAGGACAACCAGGACCTGTGGGGCAAAGCCTCTAGACAGATATTCAAATAGAATCCATTTCCTCTACTCTAGCCAGTAAGTACTACCCTACAAGTCCTCAGAACCCCAAAGGCCACCTTTCATCTGACACCCAGACCCCGGGGAAAGGACTTCTTTTTCCCATGGCAAATGGCCTCCCTTGGCAGCCACTCACCCTGGCAGAAAGTGGGAGCCTTGCTAGAATGATGCAATCGTTGCTGGATTTTTCCAAAAGAAAAGCTGGCAGCAACTAGGGCCCTGGAAGTACTTAGAGCCTCAAACGCCACCTTGAACATATTACTGAGACCCTGGGGAAAGGACATCTTTTTCCCATGGAAAATGGCCTTCATTTGTGGCCACTTGGCCTGGCAGGCAGGGCAGTGCCAAGCCAGGAATCTACAAACTCTGCTGGATCCTTCCAGAACGAAAGCTGCCAGCAACTAGGACCCTGCAAGTCCTTAGAGCCCCAGACGCCACCTTTCATCTGACACCCAGAGCCTGGGCCAATGACTTCGTTTTCCCCATGGAAAATGGCCTCCATTTCTGGCCTCTCACCCTGACCAAGAGGGTGGTGCCCAGCAAGAAATTTGCAAGCTTTGCTGGATTGCTCCAAATCGAAAGCTGCCACTTGTTGTTGTTCTATTTCTCTAGAGTCCCATCATGCTGTTCTCAGATTGCTAAAGTCCATACCTCCTCGGTGTGTTCTTATGGCTGCAGATCTTCACAGCACAGACGCTTTCTTCTGCATGCTGTTCTTTCCCAGTTCAGGGCTCCTTCAAGGCTCTCCCTGAATGGCTAAGCCGCCCCCTTTTATCCCAGTTCTCTTCAATGCTCACAGCTGCAGCCCATCAAGGACAACCAGGACCTGTGGGGCAAAGCCTCTAGACAGATATTCAAATAGAATCCATTTCCTCTACTCTAGCCAGTAAGTACTACCCTACAAGTCCTCAGAACCCCAAAGGCCACCTTTCATCTGACACCCAGAGCCTGGGGAAAGGACTTCTTTTTCCCATGGCAAATGGCCTCCCTTGGCAGCCACTCACCCTGGCAGAAAGTGGGAGCCTTGCTAGAATGATGCAATCGTTGCTGGATTTTTCCAAAAGAAAAGCTGGCAGCAACTAGGGCCCTGGAAGTACTTAGAGCCTCAAACGCCACCTTGAACATATTACTGAGACCCTGGGGAAAGGACATCTTTTTCCCATGGAAAATGGCCTTCATTTGTGGCCACTTGGCCTGGCAGGCAGGGCAGTGCCAAGCCAGGAATCTACAAACTGTGCTGGATCCTTCCAGAACGAAAGCTGCCAGCAACTAGGACCCTGCAAGTCCTTAGAGCCCCAGACGCCACCTTTCATCTGACACCCAGACCCTGGGCCAATGACTTCGTTTTCCCCATGGAAAATGGCCTCCATTTCTGGCCTCTCACCCTGACCAAGAGGGTGGTGCCCAGCAAGAAATTTGCAAGCTTTGCTGGATTGCTCCAAATCGAAAGCTGCCACTTGTTGTTGTTCTATTTCTCTAGAGTCCCATAATGCTGTTCTCAGCTTGCTAAAGTCCATACCTCCTCGGTGTGTTCTTATGGCTGCAGATCTTCACAGCACAGACGCTTTCTTCTGCATGCTGTTCTTTCCCAGTTCAGGGCTCCTTCAAGGCTCTCCCTGAATGGCTACGCCGCCCCCTTTTATCCCAGTTCTCTTCAATGCTCACAGCTGCAGCCCATCAAGGACAACCAGGACCTGTGGGGCAAAGCCTCTAGACAGATATTCAAATAGAATCCATTTCCTCTACTCTAGCCAGTAAGTACTACCCTACAAGTCCTCAGAACCCCAAAGGCCACCTTTCATCTGACACCCAGACCCTGGGGAAAGGACTTCTTTTTCCCATGGCAAATGGCCTCCCTTGGCAGCCACTCACCCTGGCAGAAAGTGGGAGCCTTGCTAGAATGATGCAATCGTTGCTGGATTTTTCCAAAAGAAAAGCTGGCAGCAACTAGGGCCCTGGAAGTACTTAGAGCCTCAAACGCCACCTTGAACATATTACTGAGACCCTGGGGAAAGGACATCTTTTTCCCATGGAAAATGGCCTTCATTTGTGGCCACTTGGCCTGGCAGGCAGGGCAGTGCCAAGCCAGGAATCGACAAACTGTGCTGGATCCTTCCAGAACAAAAGCTGCCAGCAACTAGGACCCTGCAAGTCCTTAGAGCCCCAGACGCCACCTGTCATCTGACACCCAGAGCCTGGGCCAATGACTTCGTTTTCCCCATGGAAAATGGCCTCCATTTCTGGCCTCTCACCCTGACCAAGAGGGTGGTGCCCAGCAAGAAATTTGCAAGCTTTGCTGGATTGCTCCAAATCTAAAGCTGCCACTTGTTGTTGTTCTATTTCTCTAGAGTCCCATCATGCTGTTCTCAGCTTGCTAAAGTCCATACCTCCTCGGTGTGTTCTTATGGCTGCAGATCTTCACAGCACAGACACTTTCTTCTGCATGCTGCTCTTTCCCAGTTCAGGGCTCTTTCAAGGCTCTCCCTGAATGGCTAAGCCGCCCCCTTTTATCCCAGTTCTCTTCAATGCTCACAGCTGCAGCCCATCAAGGACAACCAGGACCTGTGGGGCAAAGCCTCTAGACAGATATTCAAATAGAATCCATTTCCTCTACTCTAGCCAGTAAGTACTACCCTACAAGTCCTCAGAACCCCAAAGGCCACCTTTCATCTGACACCCAGACCCCGGGGAAAGGACTTCTTTTTCCCATGGCAAATGGCCTCCCTTGGCAGCCACTCACCCTGGCAGAAAGTGGGAGCCTTGCTAGAATGATGCAATGGTTGCTGGATTTTTCCAAAAGAAAAGCTGCCAGCAACTAGGGCCCTGGAAGTACTTAGAGCCTCAAACGCCACCTTGAACATATTACTGAGACCCTGGGGAAAGGACATCTTTTTCCCATGGAAAATGGCCTTCATTTGTGGCCACTTGGCCTGGCAGGCAGGGCAGTGCCAAGCCAGGAATCTACAAACTGTGCTGGATCCTTCCAGAACGAAAGCTGCCAGCAACTAGGACCCTGCAAGTCCTTAGAGCCCCAGACACCACCTTTCATCTGACACCCAGAGCCTGGGCCAATGACTTCGTTTTCCCCATGGAAAATGGCCTCCATTTCTGGCCTCTCACCCTGACCAAGAGGGTGGTGCCCAGCAAGAAATTTGCAAGCTTTGCTGGATTGCTCCAAATCTAAAGCTGCCACTTGTTGTTGTTCTATTTCTCTAGAGTCCCATCATGCTGTTCTCAGATTGCTAAAGTCCATACCTCCTCGGTGTGTTCTTATGGCTGCAGATCTTCACAGCACAGACGCTTTCTTCTGCATGCTGTTCTTTCCCAGTTCAGGGCTCCTTCAAGGCTCTCCCTGAATGGCTAAGCCGCCCCCTTTTATCCCAGTTCTCTTCAATGCTCACAGCTGCAGCCCATCAAGGACAACCAGGACCTGTGGGGCAAAGCCTCTAGACAGATATTCAAATAGAATCCATTTCCTCTACTCTAGCCAGTAAGTACTACCCTACAAGTCCTCAGAACCCCAAAGGCCACCTTTCATCTGACACCCAGACCCTGGGGAAAGGAATTCTTTTTCCCATGGCTAATGGCCTCCCTTGGCAGCCACTCACCCTGGCAGAAAGTGGGAGCCTTGCTAGAATGATGCAATCGTTGCTGGATTTTTCCAAAAGAAAAGCTGGCAGCAACTAGGGCCCTGGAAGTACTTAGAGCCTCAAACGCCACCTTGAACATATTACTGAGACCCTGGGGAAAGGACATCTTTTTCCCATGGAAAATGGCCTTCATTTGTGGCCACTTGGCCTGGCAGGCAGGGCAGTGCCAAGCCAGGAATCTACAAACTCTGCTGGATCCTTCCAGAACGAAAGCTGCCAGCAACTAGGACCCTGCAAGTCCTTAGAGCCCCAGACGCCACCTTTCATCTGACACCCAGAGCCTGGGCCAATGACTTCGTTTTCCCCATGGAAAATGGCCTCCATTTCTGGCCTCTCACCCTGACCAAGAGGGTGGTGCCCAGCAAGAAATTTGCAAGCTTTGCTGGATTGCTCCAAATCTAAAGCTGCCACTTGTTGTTGTTCTATTTCTCTAGAGTCCCATCATGCTGTTCTCAGCTTGCTAAAGTCCATACCTCCTCGGTGTGTTCTTATGGCTGCAGATCTTCACAGCACAGACGCTTTCTTCTGCATGCTGTTCTTTCCCAGTTCAGGGCTCCTTCAAGGCTCTCCCTGAATGGCTAAGCCGCCCCCTTTTATCCCAGTTCTCTTCAATGCTCACAGCTGCAGCCCATCAAGGACAACCAGGACCTGTGGGGCAAAGCCTCTAGACAGATATTCAAATAGAATCCATTTCCTCTACTCTAGCCAGTAAGTACTACCCTACAAGTCCTCAGAACCCCAAAGGCCACCTTTCATCTGACACCCAGACCCTGGGGAAAGGACTTCTTTTTCCCATGGCTAATGGCCTCCCTTGGCAGCCACTCACCCTGGCAGAAAGTGGGAGCCTTGCTAGAATGATGCAATCGTTGCTGGATTTTTCCAAAAGAAAAGGTGGCAGCAGCTAGGGCCCTGGAAGTACTTAGAGCCTCAAACGCCACCTTGAACATATTACCGAGACCCTGGGGAAAGGACATCTTTTTCCCATGGAAAATGGCCTTCATTTGTGGCCACTTGGCCTGGCAGGCAGGGCAGTGCCAAGCCAGGAATCTACAAACTCTGCTGGATCCTTCCAGAACGAAAGCTGCCAGCAACTAGGACCCTGCAAGTCCTTAGAGCCCCAGACGCCACCTGTCATCTGACACCCAGAGCCTGGGCCAATGACTTCGTTTTCCCCATGGAAAATGGCCTCCATTTCTGGCCTCTCACCCTGACCAAGAGGGTGGTGCCCAGCAAGAAATTTGCAAGCTTTGCTGGATTGCTCCAAATCTAAAGCTGCCACTTGTTGTTGTTCTATTTCTCTAGAGTCCCATAATGCTGTTCTCAGCTTGCTAAAGTCCATACCTCCTCGGTGTGTTCTTATGGCTGCAGATCTTCACAGCACAGACGCTTTCTTCTGCATGCTGTTCTTTCCCAGTTCAGGGCTCCTTCAAGGCTCTCCCTGAATGGCTAAGCCGCCCCCTTTTATCCCAGTTCTCTTCAATGCTCACAGCTGCAGCCCATCAAGGACAACCAGGACCTGTGGGGCAAAGCCTCTAGACAGATATTCAAATAGAATCCATTTCCTCTACTCTAGCCAGTAAGTACTACCCTACAAGTCCTCAGAACCCCAAAGGCCACCTTTCATCTGACACCCAGACCCTGGGGAAAGGACTTCTTTTTCCCATGGCAAATGGCCTCCCTTGGCAGCCACTCACCCTGGCAGAAAGTGGGAGCCTTGCTAGAATGATGCAATCGTTGCTGGATTTTTCCAAAAGAAAAGCTGGCAGCAACTAGGGCCCTGGAAGTACTTAGAGCCTCAAACGCCACCTTGAACATATTACTGAGACCCTGGGGAAAGGACATCTTTTTCCCATGGAAAATGGCCTTCATTTGTGGCCACTTGGCCTGGCAGGCAGGGCAGTGCCAAGCCAGGAATCGACAAACTCTGCTGGATCCTTCCAGAACAAAAGCTGCCAGCAACTAGGACCCTGCAAGTCCTTAGAGCCCCAGACGCCACCTTTCATCTGACACCCAGAGCCTGGGCCAATGACTTCGTTTTCCCCATGGAAAATGGCCTCCATTTCTGGCCTCTCACCCTGACCAAGAGGGTGGTGCCCAGCAAGAAATTTGCAAGCTTTGCTGGATTGCTCCAAATCTAAAGCTGCCACTTGTTGTTGTTCTATTTCTCTAGAGTCCCATAATGCTGTTCTCAGCTTGCTAAAGTCCATACCTCCTCGGTGTGTTCTTATGGCTGCAGATCTTCACAGCACAGACGCTTTCTTCTGCATGCTGTTCTTTCCCAGTTCAGGGCTCCTTCAAGGCTCTCCCTGAATGGCTAAGCCGCCCCCTTTTATCCCAGTTCTCTTCAATGCTCACAGCTGCAGCCCATCAAGGACAACCAGGACCTGTGGGGCAAAGCCTCTAGACAGATATTCAAATAGAATCCATTTCCTCTACTCTAGCCAGTAAGTACTACCCTACAAGTCCTCAGAACCCCAAAGGCCACCTTTCATCTGACACCCAGACCCTGGGGAAAGGACTTCTTTTTCCCATGGCAAATGGCCTCCCTTGGCAGCCACTCACCCTGGCAGAAAGTGGGAGCCTTGCTAGAATGATGCAATCGTTGCTGGATTTTTCCAAAAGAAAAGCTGGCAGCAACTAGGGCCCTGGAAGTACTTAGAGCCTCAAACGCCACCTTGAACATATTACTGAGACCCTGGGGAAAGGACATCTTTTTCCCATGGAAAATGGCCTTCATTTGTGGCCACTTGGCCTGGCAGGCAGGGCAGTGCCAAGCCAGGAATCGACAAACTGTGCTGGATCCTTCCAGAACAAAAGCTGCCAGCAACTAGGACCCTGCAAGTCCTTAGAGCCCCAGACGCCACCTGTCATCTGACACCCAGAGCCTGGGCCAATGACTTCGTTTTCCCCATGGAAAATGGCCTCCATTTCTGGCCTCTCACCCTGACCAAGAGGGTGGTGCCCAGCAAGAAATTTGCAAGCTTTGCTGGATTGCTCCAAATCTAAAGCTGCCACTTGTTGTTGTTCTATTTCTCTAGAGTCCCATCATGCTGTTCTCAGCTTGCTAAAGTCCATACCTCCTCGGTGTGTTCTTATGGCTGCAGATCTTCACAGCACAGACACTTTCTTCTGCATGCTGCTCTTTCCCAGTTCAGGGCTCTTTCAAGGCTCTCCCTGAATGGCTAAGCCGCCCCCTTTTATCCCAGTTCTCTTCAATGCTCACAGCTGCAGCCCATCAAGGACAACCAGGACCTGTGGGGCAAAGCCTCTAGACAGATATTCAAATAGAATCCATTTCCTCTACTCTAGCCAGTAAGTACTACCCTACAAGTCCTCAGAACCCCAAAGGCCACCTTTCATCTGACACCCAGACCCCGGGGAAAGGACTTCTTTTTCCCATGGCAAATGGCCTCCCTTGGCAGCCACTCACCCTGGCAGAAAGTGGGAGCCTTGCTAGAATGATGCAATGGTTGCTGGATTTTTCCAAAAGAAAAGCTGCCAGCAACTAGGGCCCTGGAAGTACTTAGAGCCTCAAACGCCACCTTGAACATATTACTGAGACCCTGGGGAAAGGACATCTTTTTCCCATGGAAAATGGCCTTCATTTGTGGCCACTTGGCCTGGCAGGCAGGGCAGTGCCAAGCCAGGAATCTACAAACTGTGCTGGATCCTTCCAGAACGAAAGCTGCCAGCAACTAGGACCCTGCAAGTCCTTAGAGCCCCAGACACCACCTTTCATCTGACACCCAGAGCCTGGGCCAATGACTTCGTTTTCCCCATGGAAAATGGCCTCCATTTCTGGCCTCTCACCCTGACCAAGAGGGTGGTGCCCAGCAAGAAATTTGCAAGCTTTGCTGGATTGCTCCAAATCTAAAGCTGCCACTTGTTGTTGTTCTATTTCTCTAGAGTCCCATCATGCTGTTCTCAGATTGCTAAAGTCCATACCTCCTCGGTGTGTTCTTATGGCTGCAGATCTTCACAGCACAGACGCTTTCTTCTGCATGCTGTTCTTTCCCAGTTCAGGGCTCCTTCAAGGCTCTCCCTGAATGGCTAAGCCGCCCCCTTTTATCCCAGTTCTCTTCAATGCTCACAGCTGCAGCCCATCAAGGACAACCAGGACCTGTGGGGCAAAGCCTCTAGACAGATATTCAAATAGAATCCATTTCCTCTACTCTAGCCAGTAAGTACTACCCTACAAGTCCTCAGAACCCCAAAGGCCACCTTTCATCTGACACCCAGACCCTGGGGAAAGGAATTCTTTTTCCCATGGCTAATGGCCTCCCTTGGCAGCCACTCACCCTGGCAGAAAGTGGGAGCCTTGCTAGAATGATGCAATCGTTGCTGGATTTTTCCAAAAGAAAAGCTGGCAGCAACTAGGGCCCTGGAAGTACTTAGAGCCTCAAACGCCACCTTGAACATATTACTGAGACCCTGGGGAAAGGACATCTTTTTCCCATGGAAAATGGCCTTCATTTGTGGCCACTTGGCCTGGCAGGCAGGGCAGTGCCAAGCCAGGAATCTACAAACTCTGCTGGATCCTTCCAGAACGAAAGCTGCCAGCAACTAGGACCCTGCAAGTCCTTAGAGCCCCAGACGCCACCTTTCATCTGACACCCAGAGCCTGGGCCAATGACTTCGTTTTCCCCATGGAAAATGGCCTCCATTTCTGGCCTCTCACCCTGACCAAGAGGGTGGTGCCCAGCAAGAAATTTGCAAGCTTTGCTGGATTGCTCCAAATCTAAAGCTGCCACTTGTTGTTGTTCTATTTCTCTAGAGTCCCATAATGCTGTTCTCAGCTTGCTAAAGTCCATACCTCCTCGGTGTGTTCTTATGGCTGCAGATCTTCACAGCACAGACGCTTTCTTCTGCATGCTGTTCTTTCCCAGTTCAGGGCTCCTTCAAGGCTCTCCCTGAATGGCTAAGCCGCCCCCTTTTATCCCAGTTCTCTTCAATGCTCACAGCTGCAGCCCATCAAGGACAACCAGGACCTGTGGGGCAAAGCCTCTAGACAGATATTCAAATAGAATCCATTTCCTCTACTCTAGCCAGTAAGTACTACCCTACAAGTCCTCAGAACCCCAAAGGCCACCTTTCATCTGACACCCAGACCCTGGGGAAAGGACTTCTTTTTCCCATGGCTAATGGCCTCCCTTGGCAGCCACTCACCCTGGCAGAAAGTGGGAGCCTTGCTAGAATGATGCAATCGTTGCTGGATTTTTCCAAAAGAAAAGGTGGCAGCAGCTAGGGCCCTGGAAGTACTTAGAGCCTCAAACGCCACCTTGAACATATTACCGAGACCCTGGGGAAAGGACATCTTTTTCCCATGGAAAATGGCCTTCATTTGTGGCCACTTGGCCTGGCAGGCAGGGCAGTGCCAAGCCAGGAATCTACAAACTCTGCTGGATCCTTCCAGAACGAAAGCTGCCAGCAACTAGGACCCTGCAAGTCCTTAGAGCCCCAGACGCCACCTGTCATCTGACACCCAGAGCCTGGGCCAATGACTTCGTTTTCCCCATGGAAAATGGCCTCCATTTCTGGCCTCTCACCCTGACCAAGAGGGTGGTGCCCAGCAAGAAATTTGCAAGCTTTGCTGGATTGCTCCAAATCTAAAGCTGCCACTTGTTGTTGTTCTATTTCTCTAGAGTCCCATAATGCTGTTCTCAGCTTGCTAAAGTCCATACCTCCTCGGTGTGTTCTTATGGCTGCAGATCTTCACAGCACAGACGCTTTCTTCTGCATGCTGTTCTTTCCCAGTTCAGGGCTCCTTCAAGGCTCTCCCTGAATGGCTAAGCCGCCCCCTTTTATCCCAGTTCTCTTCAATGCTCACAGCTGCAGCCCATCAAGGACAACCAGGACCTGTGGGGCAAAGCCTCTAGACAGATATTCAAATAGAATCCATTTCCTCTACTCTAGCCAGTAAGTACTACCCTACAAGTCCTCAGAACCCCAAAGGCCACCTTTCATCTGACACCCAGACCCCGGGGAAAGGACTTCTTTTTCCCATGGCAAATGGCCTCCCTTGGCAGCCACTCACCCTGGCAGAAAGTGGGAGCCTTGCTAGAATGATGCAATCGTTGCTGGATTTTTCCAAAAGAAAAGCTGGCAGCAACTAGGGCCCTGGAAGTACTTAGAGCCTCAAACGCCACCTTGAACATATTACTGAGACCCTGGGGAAAGGACATCTTTTTCCCATGGAAAATGGCCTTCATTTGTGGCCACTTGGCCTGGCAGGCAGGGCAGTGCCAAGCCAGGAATCTACAAACTCTGCTGGATCCTTCCAGAACGAAAGCTGCCAGCAACTAGGACCCTGCAAGTCCTTAGAGCCCCAGACGCCACCTTTCATCTGACACCCAGAGCCTGGGCCAATGACTTCGTTTTCCCCATGGAAAATGGCCTCCATTTCTGGCCTCTCACCCTGACCAAGAGGGTGGTGCCCAGCAAGAAATTTGCAAGCTTTGCTGGATTGCTCCAAATCGAAAGCTGCCACTTGTTGTTGTTCTATTTCTCTAGAGTCCCATCATGCTGTTCTCAGATTGCTAAAGTCCATACCTCCTCGGTGTGTTCTTATGGCTGCAGATCTTCACAGCACAGACGCTTTCTTCTGCATGCTGTTCTTTCCCAGTTCAGGGCTCCTTCAAGGCTCTCCCTGAATGGCTAAGCCGCCCCCTTTTATCCCAGTTCTCTTCAATGCTCACAGCTGCAGCCCATCAAGGACAACCAGGACCTGTGGGGCAAAGCCTCTAGACAGATATTCAAATAGAATCCATTTCCTCTACTCTAGCCAGTAAGTACTACCCTACAAGTCCTCAGAACCCCAAAGGCCACCTTTCATCTGACACCCAGAGCCTGGGGAAAGGACTTCTTTTTCCCATGGCAAATGGCCTCCCTTGGCAGCCACTCACCCTGGCAGAAAGTGGGAGCCTTGCTAGAATGATGCAATCGTTGCTGGATTTTTCCAAAAGAAAAGCTGGCAGCAACTAGGGCCCTGGAAGTACTTAGAGCCTCAAACGCCACCTTGAACATATTACTGAGACCCTGGGGAAAGGACATCTTTTTCCCATGGAAAATGGCCTTCATTTGTGGCCACTTGGCCTGGCAGGCAGGGCAGTGCCAAGCCAGGAATCTACAAACTGTGCTGGATCCTTCCAGAACGAAAGCTGCCAGCAACTAGGACCCTGCAAGTCCTTAGAGCCCCAGACGCCACCTTTCATCTGACACCCAGACCCTGGGCCAATGACTTCGTTTTCCCCATGGAAAATGGCCTCCATTTCTGGCCTCTCACCCTGACCAAGAGGGTGGTGCCCAGCAAGAAATTTGCAAGCTTTGCTGGATTGCTCCAAATCGAAAGCTGCCACTTGTTGTTGTTCTATTTCTCTAGAGTCCCATAATGCTGTTCTCAGCTTGCTAAAGTCCATACCTCCTCGGTGTGTTCTTATGGCTGCAGATCTTCACAGCACAGACGCTTTCTTCTGCATGCTGTTCTTTCCCAGTTCAGGGCTCCTTCAAGGCTCTCCCTGAATGGCTACGCCGCCCCCTTTTATCCCAGTTCTCTTCAATGCTCACAGCTGCAGCCCATCAAGGACAACCAGGACCTGTGGGGCAAAGCCTCTAGACAGATATTCAAATAGAATCCATTTCCTCTACTCTAGCCAGTAAGTACTACCCTACAAGTCCTCAGAACCCCAAAGGCCACCTTTCATCTGACACCCAGACCCTGGGGAAAGGACTTCTTTTTCCCATGGCAAATGGCCTCCCTTGGCAGCCACTCACCCTGGCAGAAAGTGGGAGCCTTGCTAGAATGATGCAATCGTTGCTGGATTTTTCCAAAAGAAAAGCTGGCAGCAACTAGGGCCCTGGAAGTACTTAGAGCCTCAAACGCCACCTTGAACATATTACTGAGACCCTGGGGAAAGGACATCTTTTTCCCATGGAAAATGGCCTTCATTTGTGGCCACTTGGCCTGGCAGGCAGGGCAGTGCCAAGCCAGGAATCGACAAACTGTGCTGGATCCTTCCAGAACAAAAGCTGCCAGCAACTAGGACCCTGCAAGTCCTTAGAGCCCCAGACGCCACCTGTCATCTGACACCCAGAGCCTGGGCCAATGACTTCGTTTTCCCCATGGAAAATGGCCTCCATTTCTGGCCTCTCACCCTGACCAAGAGGGTGGTGCCCAGCAAGAAATTTGCAAGCTTTGCTGGATTGCTCCAAATCTAAAGCTGCCACTTGTTGTTGTTCTATTTCTCTAGAGTCCCATCATGCTGTTCTCAGCTTGCTAAAGTCCATACCTCCTCGGTGTGTTCTTATGGCTGCAGATCTTCACAGCACAGACACTTTCTTCTGCATGCTGCTCTTTCCCAGTTCAGGGCTCTTTCAAGGCTCTCCCTGAATGGCTAAGCCGCCCCCTTTTATCCCAGTTCTCTTCAATGCTCACAGCTGCAGCCCATCAAGGACAACCAGGACCTGTGGGGCAAAGCCTCTAGACAGATATTCAAATAGAATCCATTTCCTCTACTCTAGCCAGTAAGTACTACCCTACAAGTCCTCAGAACCCCAAAGGCCACCTTTCATCTGACACCCAGACCCCGGGGAAAGGACTTCTTTTTCCCATGGCAAATGGCCTCCCTTGGCAGCCACTCACCCTGGCAGAAAGTGGGAGCCTTGCTAGAATGATGCAATGGTTGCTGGATTTTTCCAAAAGAAAAGCTGCCAGCAACTAGGGCCCTGGAAGTACTTAGAGCCTCAAACGCCACCTTGAACATATTACTGAGACCCTGGGGAAAGGACATCTTTTTCCCATGGAAAATGGCCTTCATTTGTGGCCACTTGGCCTGGCAGGCAGGGCAGTGCCAAGCCAGGAATCTACAAACTGTGCTGGATCCTTCCAGAACGAAAGCTGCCAGCAACTAGGACCCTGCAAGTCCTTAGAGCCCCAGACACCACCTTTCATCTGACACCCAGAGCCTGGGCCAATGACTTCGTTTTCCCCATGGAAAATGGCCTCCATTTCTGGCCTCTCACCCTGACCAAGAGGGTGGTGCCCAGCAAGAAATTTGCAAGCTTTGCTGGATTGCTCCAAATCTAAAGCTGCCACTTGTTGTTGTTCTATTTCTCTAGAGTCCCATCATGCTGTTCTCAGATTGCTAAAGTCCATACCTCCTCGGTGTGTTCTTATGGCTGCAGATCTTCACAGCACAGACGCTTTCTTCTGCATGCTGTTCTTTCCCAGTTCAGGGCTCCTTCAAGGCTCTCCCTGAATGGCTAAGCCGCCCCCTTTTATCCCAGTTCTCTTCAATGCTCACAGCTGCAGCCCATCAAGGACAACCAGGACCTGTGGGGCAAAGCCTCTAGACAGATATTCAAATAGAATCCATTTCCTCTACTCTAGCCAGTAAGTACTACCCTACAAGTCCTCAGAACCCCAAAGGCCACCTTTCATCTGACACCCAGACCCTGGGGAAAGGAATTCTTTTTCCCATGGCTAATGGCCTCCCTTGGCAGCCACTCACCCTGGCAGAAAGTGGGAGCCTTGCTAGAATGATGCAATCGTTGCTGGATTTTTCCAAAAGAAAAGCTGGCAGCAACTAGGGCCCTGGAAGTACTTAGAGCCTCAAACGCCACCTTGAACATATTACTGAGACCCTGGGGAAAGGACATCTTTTTCCCATGGAAAATGGCCTTCATTTGTGGCCACTTGGCCTGGCAGGCAGGGCAGTGCCAAGCCAGGAATCTACAAACTCTGCTGGATCCTTCCAGAACGAAAGCTGCCAGCAACTAGGACCCTGCAAGTCCTTAGAGCCCCAGACGCCACCTTTCATCTGACACCCAGAGCCTGGGCCAATGACTTCGTTTTCCCCATGGAAAATGGCCTCCATTTCTGGCCTCTCACCCTGACCAAGAGGGTGGTGCCCAGCAAGAAATTTGCAAGCTTTGCTGGATTGCTCCAAATCTAAAGCTGCCACTTGTTGTTGTTCTATTTCTCTAGAGTCCCATCATGCTGTTCTCAGCTTGCTAAAGTCCATACCTCCTCGGTGTGTTCTTATGGCTGCAGATCTTCACAGCACAGACGCTTTCTTCTGCATGCTGTTCTTTCCCAGTTCAGGGCTCCTTCAAGGCTCTCCCTGAATGGCTAAGCCGCCCCCTTTTATCCCAGTTCTCTTCAATGCTCACAGCTGCAGCCCATCAAGGACAACCAGGACCTGTGGGGCAAAGCCTCTAGACAGATATTCAAATAGAATCCATTTCCTCTACTCTAGCCAGTAAGTACTACCCTACAAGTCCTCAGAACCCCAAAGGCCACCTTTCATCTGACACCCAGACCCTGGGGAAAGGACTTCTTTTTCCCATGGCTAATGGCCTCCCTTGGCAGCCACTCACCCTGGCAGAAAGTGGGAGCCTTGCTAGAATGATGCAATCGTTGCTGGATTTTTCCAAAAGAAAAGGTGGCAGCAGCTAGGGCCCTGGAAGTACTTAGAGCCTCAAACGCCACCTTGAACATATTACCGAGACCCTGGGGAAAGGACATCTTTTTCCCATGGAAAATGGCCTTCATTTGTGGCCACTTGGCCTGGCAGGCAGGGCAGTGCCAAGCCAGGAATCTACAAACTCTGCTGGATCCTTCCAGAACGAAAGCTGCCAGCAACTAGGACCCTGCAAGTCCTTAGAGCCCCAGACGCCACCTGTCATCTGACACCCAGAGCCTGGGCCAATGACTTCGTTTTCCCCATGGAAAATGGCCTCCATTTCTGGCCTCTCACCCTGACCAAGAGGGTGGTGCCCAGCAAGAAATTTGCAAGCTTTGCTGGATTGCTCCAAATCTAAAGCTGCCACTTGTTGTTGTTCTATTTCTCTAGAGTCCCATAATGCTGTTCTCAGCTTGCTAAAGTCCATACCTCCTCGGTGTGTTCTTATGGCTGCAGATCTTCACAGCACAGACGCTTTCTTCTGCATGCTGTTCTTTCCCAGTTCAGGGCTCCTTCAAGGCTCTCCCTGAATGGCTAAGCCGCCCCCTTTTATCCCAGTTCTCTTCAATGCTCACAGCTGCAGCCCATCAAGGACAACCAGGACCTGTGGGGCAAAGCCTCTAGACAGATATTCAAATAGAATCCATTTCCTCTACTCTAGCCAGTAAGTACTACCCTACAAGTCCTCAGAACCCCAAAGGCCACCTTTCATCTGACACCCAGACCCCGGGGAAAGGACTTCTTTTTCCCATGGCAAATGGCCTCCCTTGGCAGCCACTCACCCTGGCAGAAAGTGGGAGCCTTGCTAGAATGATGCAATCGTTGCTGGATTTTTCCAAAAGAAAAGCTGGCAGCAACTAGGGCCCTGGAAGTACTTAGAGCCTCAAACGCCACCTTGAACATATTACTGAGACCCTGGGGAAAGGACATCTTTTTCCCATGGAAAATGGCCTTCATTTGTGGCCACTTGGCCTGGCAGGCAGGGCAGTGCCAAGCCAGGAATCTACAAACTCTGCTGGATCCTTCCAGAACGAAAGCTGCCAGCAACTAGGACCCTGCAAGTCCTTAGAGCCCCAGACGCCACCTTTCATCTGACACCCAGAGCCTGGGCCAATGACTTCGTTTTCCCCATGGAAAATGGCCTCCATTTCTGGCCTCTCACCCTGACCAAGAGGGTGGTGCCCAGCAAGAAATTTGCAAGCTTTGCTGGATTGCTCCAAATCGAAAGCTGCCACTTGTTGTTGTTCTATTTCTCTAGAGTCCCATCATGCTGTTCTCAGATTGCTAAAGTCCATACCTCCTCGGTGTGTTCTTATGGCTGCAGATCTTCACAGCACAGACGCTTTCTTCTGCATGCTGTTCTTTCCCAGTTCAGGGCTCCTTCAAGGCTCTCCCTGAATGGCTAAGCCGCCCCCTTTTATCCCAGTTCTCTTCAATGCTCACAGCTGCAGCCCATCAAGGACAACCAGGACCTGTGGGGCAAAGCCTCTAGACAGATATTCAAATAGAATCCATTTCCTCTACTCTAGCCAGTAAGTACTACCCTACAAGTCCTCAGAACCCCAAAGGCCACCTTTCATCTGACACCCAGACCCTGGGGAAAGGACTTCTTTTTCCCATGGCAAATGGCCTCCCTTGGCAGCCACTCACCCTGGCAGAAAGTGGGAGCCTTGCTAGAATGATGCAATCGTTGCTGGATTTTTCCAAAAGAAAAGCTGGCAGCAACTAGGGCCCTGGAAGTACTTAGAGCCTCAAACGCCACCTTGAACATATTACTGAGACCCTGGGGAAAGGACATCTTTTTCCCATGGAAAATGGCCTTCATTTGTGGCCACTTGGCCTGGCAGGCAGGGCAGTGCCAAGCCAGGAATCGACAAACTCTGCTGGATCCTTCCAGAACAAAAGCTGCCAGCAACTAGGACCCTGCAAGTCCTTAGAGCCCCAGACGCCACCTTTCATCTGACACCCAGAGCCTGGGCCAATGACTTCGTTTTCCCCATGGAAAATGGCCTCCATTTCTGGCCTCTCACCCTGACCAAGAGGGTGGTGCCCAGCAAGAAATTTGCAAGCTTTGCTGGATTGCTCCAAATCTAAAGCTGCCACTTGTTGTTGTTCTATTTCTCTAGAGTCCCATAATGCTGTTCTCAGCTTGCTAAAGTCCATACCTCCTCGGTGTGTTCTTATGGCTGCAGATCTTCACAGCACAGACGCTTTCTTCTGCATGCTGTTCTTTCCCAGTTCAGGGCTCCTTCAAGGCTCTCCCTGAATGGCTAAGCCGCCCCCTTTTATCCCAGTTCTCTTCAATGCTCACAGCTGCAGCCCATCAAGGACAACCAGGACCTGTGGGGCAAAGCCTCTAGACAGATATTCAAATAGAATCCATTTCCTCTACTCTAGCCAGTAAGTACTACCCTACAAGTCCTCAGAACCCCAAAGGCCACCTTTCATCTGACACCCAGACCCTGGGGAAAGGACTTCTTTTTCCCATGGCAAATGGCCTCCCTTGGCAGCCACTCACCCTGGCAGAAAGTGGGAGCCTTGCTAGAATGATGCAATCGTTGCTGGATTTTTCCAAAAGAAAAGCTGGCAGCAACTAGGGCCCTGGAAGTACTTAGAGCCTCAAACGCCACCTTGAACATATTACTGAGACCCTGGGGAAAGGACATCTTTTTCCCATGGAAAATGGCCTTCATTTGTGGCCACTTGGCCTGGCAGGCAGGGCAGTGCCAAGCCAGGAATCGACAAACTGTGCTGGATCCTTCCAGAACAAAAGCTGCCAGCAACTAGGACCCTGCAAGTCCTTAGAGCCCCAGACGCCACCTGTCATCTGACACCCAGAGCCTGGGCCAATGACTTCGTTTTCCCCATGGAAAATGGCCTCCATTTCTGGCCTCTCACCCTGACCAAGAGGGTGGTGCCCAGCAAGAAATTTGCAAGCTTTGCTGGATTGCTCCAAATCTAAAGCTGCCACTTGTTGTTGTTCTATTTCTCTAGAGTCCCATCATGCTGTTCTCAGCTTGCTAAAGTCCATACCTCCTCGGTGTGTTCTTATGGCTGCAGATCTTCACAGCACAGACACTTTCTTCTGCATGCTGCTCTTTCCCAGTTCAGGGCTCTTTCAAGGCTCTCCCTGAATGGCTAAGCCGCCCCCTTTTATCCCAGTTCTCTTCAATGCTCACAGCTGCAGCCCATCAAGGACAACCAGGACCTGTGGGGCAAAGCCTCTAGACAGATATTCAAATAGAATCCATTTCCTCTACTCTAGCCAGTAAGTACTACCCTACAAGTCCTCAGAACCCCAAAGGCCACCTTTCATCTGACACCCAGACCCCGGGGAAAGGACTTCTTTTTCCCATGGCAAATGGCCTCCCTTGGCAGCCACTCACCCTGGCAGAAAGTGGGAGCCTTGCTAGAATGATGCAATGGTTGCTGGATTTTTCCAAAAGAAAAGCTGCCAGCAACTAGGGCCCTGGAAGTACTTAGAGCCTCAAACGCCACCTTGAACATATTACTGAGACCCTGGGGAAAGGACATCTTTTTCCCATGGAAAATGGCCTTCATTTGTGGCCACTTGGCCTGGCAGGCAGGGCAGTGCCAAGCCAGGAATCTACAAACTGTGCTGGATCCTTCCAGAACGAAAGCTGCCAGCAACTAGGACCCTGCAAGTCCTTAGAGCCCCAGACACCACCTTTCATCTGACACCCAGAGCCTGGGCCAATGACTTCGTTTTCCCCATGGAAAATGGCCTCCATTTCTGGCCTCTCACCCTGACCAAGAGGGTGGTGCCCAGCAAGAAATTTGCAAGCTTTGCTGGATTGCTCCAAATCTAAAGCTGCCACTTGTTGTTGTTCTATTTCTCTAGAGTCCCATCATGCTGTTCTCAGATTGCTAAAGTCCATACCTCCTCGGTGTGTTCTTATGGCTGCAGATCTTCACAGCACAGACGCTTTCTTCTGCATGCTGTTCTTTCCCAGTTCAGGGCTCCTTCAAGGCTCTCCCTGAATGGCTAAGCCGCCCCCTTTTATCCCAGTTCTCTTCAATGCTCACAGCTGCAGCCCATCAAGGACAACCAGGACCTGTGGGGCAAAGCCTCTAGACAGATATTCAAATAGAATCCATTTCCTCTACTCTAGCCAGTAAGTACTACCCTACAAGTCCTCAGAACCCCAAAGGCCACCTTTCATCTGACACCCAGACCCTGGGGAAAGGAATTCTTTTTCCCATGGCTAATGGCCTCCCTTGGCAGCCACTCACCCTGGCAGAAAGTGGGAGCCTTGCTAGAATGATGCAATCGTTGCTGGATTTTTCCAAAAGAAAAGCTGGCAGCAACTAGGGCCCTGGAAGTACTTAGAGCCTCAAACGCCACCTTGAACATATTACTGAGACCCTGGGGAAAGGACATCTTTTTCCCATGGAAAATGGCCTTCATTTGTGGCCACTTGGCCTGGCAGGCAGGGCAGTGCCAAGCCAGGAATCTACAAACTCTGCTGGATCCTTCCAGAACGAAAGCTGCCAGCAACTAGGACCCTGCAAGTCCTTAGAGCCCCAGACGCCACCTTTCATCTGACACCCAGAGCCTGGGCCAATGACTTCGTTTTCCCCATGGAAAATGGCCTCCATTTCTGGCCTCTCACCCTGACCAAGAGGGTGGTGCCCAGCAAGAAATTTGCAAGCTTTGCTGGATTGCTCCAAATCTAAAGCTGCCACTTGTTGTTGTTCTATTTCTCTAGAGTCCCATAATGCTGTTCTCAGCTTGCTAAAGTCCATACCTCCTCGGTGTGTTCTTATGGCTGCAGATCTTCACAGCACAGACGCTTTCTTCTGCATGCTGTTCTTTCCCAGTTCAGGGCTCCTTCAAGGCTCTCCCTGAATGGCTAAGCCGCCCCCTTTTATCCCAGTTCTCTTCAATGCTCACAGCTGCAGCCCATCAAGGACAACCAGGACCTGTGGGGCAAAGCCTCTAGACAGATATTCAAATAGAATCCATTTCCTCTACTCTAGCCAGTAAGTACTACCCTACAAGTCCTCAGAACCCCAAAGGCCACCTTTCATCTGACACCCAGACCCTGGGGAAAGGACTTCTTTTTCCCATGGCTAATGGCCTCCCTTGGCAGCCACTCACCCTGGCAGAAAGTGGGAGCCTTGCTAGAATGATGCAATCGTTGCTGGATTTTTCCAAAAGAAAAGGTGGCAGCAGCTAGGGCCCTGGAAGTACTTAGAGCCTCAAACGCCACCTTGAACATATTACCGAGACCCTGGGGAAAGGACATCTTTTTCCCATGGAAAATGGCCTTCATTTGTGGCCACTTGGCCTGGCAGGCAGGGCAGTGCCAAGCCAGGAATCTACAAACTCTGCTGGATCCTTCCAGAACGAAAGCTGCCAGCAACTAGGACCCTGCAAGTCCTTAGAGCCCCAGACGCCACCTGTCATCTGACACCCAGAGCCTGGGCCAATGACTTCGTTTTCCCCATGGAAAATGGCCTCCATTTCTGGCCTCTCACCCTGACCAAGAGGGTGGTGCCCAGCAAGAAATTTGCAAGCTTTGCTGGATTGCTCCAAATCTAAAGCTGCCACTTGTTGTTGTTCTATTTCTCTAGAGTCCCATAATGCTGTTCTCAGCTTGCTAAAGTCCATACCTCCTCGGTGTGTTCTTATGGCTGCAGATCTTCACAGCACAGACGCTTTCTTCTGCATGCTGTTCTTTCCCAGTTCAGGGCTCCTTCAAGGCTCTCCCTGAATGGCTAAGCCGCCCCCTTTTATCCCAGTTCTCTTCAATGCTCACAGCTGCAGCCCATCAAGGACAACCAGGACCTGTGGGGCAAAGCCTCTAGACAGATATTCAAATAGAATCCATTTCCTCTACTCTAGCCAGTAAGTACTACCCTACAAGTCCTCAGAACCCCAAAGGCCACCTTTCATCTGACACCCAGACCCCGGGGAAAGGACTTCTTTTTCCCATGGCAAATGGCCTCCCTTGGCAGCCACTCACCCTGGCAGAAAGTGGGAGCCTTGCTAGAATGATGCAATCGTTGCTGGATTTTTCCAAAAGAAAAGCTGGCAGCAACTAGGGCCCTGGAAGTACTTAGAGCCTCAAACGCCACCTTGAACATATTACTGAGACCCTGGGGAAAGGACATCTTTTTCCCATGGAAAATGGCCTTCATTTGTGGCCACTTGGCCTGGCAGGCAGGGCAGTGCCAAGCCAGGAATCTACAAACTCTGCTGGATCCTTCCAGAACGAAAGCTGCCAGCAACTAGGACCCTGCAAGTCCTTAGAGCCCCAGACGCCACCTTTCATCTGACACCCAGAGCCTGGGCCAATGACTTCGTTTTCCCCATGGAAAATGGCCTCCATTTCTGGCCTCTCACCCTGACCAAGAGGGTGGTGCCCAGCAAGAAATTTGCAAGCTTTGCTGGATTGCTCCAAATCGAAAGCTGCCACTTGTTGTTGTTCTATTTCTCTAGAGTCCCATCATGCTGTTCTCAGATTGCTAAAGTCCATACCTCCTCGGTGTGTTCTTATGGCTGCAGATCTTCACAGCACAGACGCTTTCTTCTGCATGCTGTTCTTTCCCAGTTCAGGGCTCCTTCAAGGCTCTCCCTGAATGGCTAAGCCGCCCCCTTTTATCCCAGTTCTCTTCAATGCTCACAGCTGCAGCCCATCAAGGACAACCAGGACCTGTGGGGCAAAGCCTCTAGACAGATATTCAAATAGAATCCATTTCCTCTACTCTAGCCAGTAAGTACTACCCTACAAGTCCTCAGAACCCCAAAGGCCACCTTTCATCTGACACCCAGAGCCTGGGGAAAGGACTTCTTTTTCCCATGGCAAATGGCCTCCCTTGGCAGCCACTCACCCTGGCAGAAAGTGGGAGCCTTGCTAGAATGATGCAATCGTTGCTGGATTTTTCCAAAAGAAAAGCTGGCAGCAACTAGGGCCCTGGAAGTACTTAGAGCCTCAAACGCCACCTTGAACATATTACTGAGACCCTGGGGAAAGGACATCTTTTTCCCATGGAAAATGGCCTTCATTTGTGGCCACTTGGCCTGGCAGGCAGGGCAGTGCCAAGCCAGGAATCTACAAACTGTGCTGGATCCTTCCAGAACGAAAGCTGCCAGCAACTAGGACCCTGCAAGTCCTTAGAGCCCCAGACGCCACCTTTCATCTGACACCCAGACCCTGGGCCAATGACTTCGTTTTCCCCATGGAAAATGGCCTCCATTTCTGGCCTCTCACCCTGACCAAGAGGGTGGTGCCCAGCAAGAAATTTGCAAGCTTTGCTGGATTGCTCCAAATCGAAAGCTGCCACTTGTTGTTGTTCTATTTCTCTAGAGTCCCATAATGCTGTTCTCAGCTTGCTAAAGTCCATACCTCCTCGGTGTGTTCTTATGGCTGCAGATCTTCACAGCACAGACGCTTTCTTCTGCATGCTGTTCTTTCCCAGTTCAGGGCTCCTTCAAGGCTCTCCCTGAATGGCTACGCCGCCCCCTTTTATCCCAGTTCTCTTCAATGCTCACAGCTGCAGCCCATCAAGGACAACCAGGACCTGTGGGGCAAAGCCTCTAGACAGATATTCAAATAGAATCCATTTCCTCTACTCTAGCCAGTAAGTACTACCCTACAAGTCCTCAGAACCCCAAAGGCCACCTTTCATCTGACACCCAGACCCTGGGGAAAGGACTTCTTTTTCCCATGGCAAATGGCCTCCCTTGGCAGCCACTCACCCTGGCAGAAAGTGGGAGCCTTGCTAGAATGATGCAATCGTTGCTGGATTTTTCCAAAAGAAAAGCTGGCAGCAACTAGGGCCCTGGAAGTACTTAGAGCCTCAAACGCCACCTTGAACATATTACTGAGACCCTGGGGAAAGGACATCTTTTTCCCATGGAAAATGGCCTTCATTTGTGGCCACTTGGCCTGGCAGGCAGGGCAGTGCCAAGCCAGGAATCGACAAACTGTGCTGGATCCTTCCAGAACAAAAGCTGCCAGCAACTAGGACCCTGCAAGTCCTTAGAGCCCCAGACGCCACCTGTCATCTGACACCCAGAGCCTGGGCCAATGACTTCGTTTTCCCCATGGAAAATGGCCTCCATTTCTGGCCTCTCACCCTGACCAAGAGGGTGGTGCCCAGCAAGAAATTTGCAAGCTTTGCTGGATTGCTCCAAATCTAAAGCTGCCACTTGTTGTTGTTCTATTTCTCTAGAGTCCCATCATGCTGTTCTCAGCTTGCTAAAGTCCATACCTCCTCGGTGTGTTCTTATGGCTGCAGATCTTCACAGCACAGACACTTTCTTCTGCATGCTGCTCTTTCCCAGTTCAGGGCTCTTTCAAGGCTCTCCCTGAATGGCTAAGCCGCCCCCTTTTATCCCAGTTCTCTTCAATGCTCACAGCTGCAGCCCATCAAGGACAACCAGGACCTGTGGGGCAAAGCCTCTAGACAGATATTCAAATAGAATCCATTTCCTCTACTCTAGCCAGTAAGTACTACCCTACAAGTCCTCAGAACCCCAAAGGCCACCTTTCATCTGACACCCAGACCCCGGGGAAAGGACTTCTTTTTCCCATGGCAAATGGCCTCCCTTGGCAGCCACTCACCCTGGCAGAAAGTGGGAGCCTTGCTAGAATGATGCAATGGTTGCTGGATTTTTCCAAAAGAAAAGCTGCCAGCAACTAGGGCCCTGGAAGTACTTAGAGCCTCAAACGCCACCTTGAACATATTACTGAGACCCTGGGGAAAGGACATCTTTTTCCCATGGAAAATGGCCTTCATTTGTGGCCACTTGGCCTGGCAGGCAGGGCAGTGCCAAGCCAGGAATCTACAAACTGTGCTGGATCCTTCCAGAACGAAAGCTGCCAGCAACTAGGACCCTGCAAGTCCTTAGAGCCCCAGACACCACCTTTCATCTGACACCCAGAGCCTGGGCCAATGACTTCGTTTTCCCCATGGAAAATGGCCTCCATTTCTGGCCTCTCACCCTGACCAAGAGGGTGGTGCCCAGCAAGAAATTTGCAAGCTTTGCTGGATTGCTCCAAATCTAAAGCTGCCACTTGTTGTTGTTCTATTTCTCTAGAGTCCCATCATGCTGTTCTCAGATTGCTAAAGTCCATACCTCCTCGGTGTGTTCTTATGGCTGCAGATCTTCACAGCACAGACGCTTTCTTCTGCATGCTGTTCTTTCCCAGTTCAGGGCTCCTTCAAGGCTCTCCCTGAATGGCTAAGCCGCCCCCTTTTATCCCAGTTCTCTTCAATGCTCACAGCTGCAGCCCATCAAGGACAACCAGGACCTGTGGGGCAAAGCCTCTAGACAGATATTCAAATAGAATCCATTTCCTCTACTCTAGCCAGTAAGTACTACCCTACAAGTCCTCAGAACCCCAAAGGCCACCTTTCATCTGACACCCAGACCCTGGGGAAAGGAATTCTTTTTCCCATGGCTAATGGCCTCCCTTGGCAGCCACTCACCCTGGCAGAAAGTGGGAGCCTTGCTAGAATGATGCAATCGTTGCTGGATTTTTCCAAAAGAAAAGCTGGCAGCAACTAGGGCCCTGGAAGTACTTAGAGCCTCAAACGCCACCTTGAACATATTACTGAGACCCTGGGGAAAGGACATCTTTTTCCCATGGAAAATGGCCTTCATTTGTGGCCACTTGGCCTGGCAGGCAGGGCAGTGCCAAGCCAGGAATCTACAAACTCTGCTGGATCCTTCCAGAACGAAAGCTGCCAGCAACTAGGACCCTGCAAGTCCTTAGAGCCCCAGACGCCACCTTTCATCTGACACCCAGAGCCTGGGCCAATGACTTCGTTTTCCCCATGGAAAATGGCCTCCATTTCTGGCCTCTCACCCTGACCAAGAGGGTGGTGCCCAGCAAGAAATTTGCAAGCTTTGCTGGATTGCTCCAAATCTAAAGCTGCCACTTGTTGTTGTTCTATTTCTCTAGAGTCCCATCATGCTGTTCTCAGCTTGCTAAAGTCCATACCTCCTCGGTGTGTTCTTATGGCTGCAGATCTTCACAGCACAGACGCTTTCTTCTGCATGCTGTTCTTTCCCAGTTCAGGGCTCCTTCAAGGCTCTCCCTGAATGGCTAAGCCGCCCCCTTTTATCCCAGTTCTCTTCAATGCTCACAGCTGCAGCCCATCAAGGACAACCAGGACCTGTGGGGCAAAGCCTCTAGACAGATATTCAAATAGAATCCATTTCCTCTACTCTAGCCAGTAAGTACTACCCTACAAGTCCTCAGAACCCCAAAGGCCACCTTTCATCTGACACCCAGACCCTGGGGAAAGGACTTCTTTTTCCCATGGCTAATGGCCTCCCTTGGCAGCCACTCACCCTGGCAGAAAGTGGGAGCCTTGCTAGAATGATGCAATCGTTGCTGGATTTTTCCAAAAGAAAAGGTGGCAGCAGCTAGGGCCCTGGAAGTACTTAGAGCCTCAAACGCCACCTTGAACATATTACCGAGACCCTGGGGAAAGGACATCTTTTTCCCATGGAAAATGGCCTTCATTTGTGGCCACTTGGCCTGGCAGGCAGGGCAGTGCCAAGCCAGGAATCTACAAACTCTGCTGGATCCTTCCAGAACGAAAGCTGCCAGCAACTAGGACCCTGCAAGTCCTTAGAGCCCCAGACGCCACCTGTCATCTGACACCCAGAGCCTGGGCCAATGACTTCGTTTTCCCCATGGAAAATGGCCTCCATTTCTGGCCTCTCACCCTGACCAAGAGGGTGGTGCCCAGCAAGAAATTTGCAAGCTTTGCTGGATTGCTCCAAATCTAAAGCTGCCACTTGTTGTTGTTCTATTTCTCTAGAGTCCCATAATGCTGTTCTCAGCTTGCTAAAGTCCATACCTCCTCGGTGTGTTCTTATGGCTGCAGATCTTCACAGCACAGACGCTTTCTTCTGCATGCTGTTCTTTCCCAGTTCAGGGCTCCTTCAAGGCTCTCCCTGAATGGCTAAGCCGCCCCCTTTTATCCCAGTTCTCTTCAATGCTCACAGCTGCAGCCCATCAAGGACAACCAGGACCTGTGGGGCAAAGCCTCTAGACAGATATTCAAATAGAATCCATTTCCTCTACTCTAGCCAGTAAGTACTACCCTACAAGTCCTCAGAACCCCAAAGGCCACCTTTCATCTGACACCCAGACCCCGGGGAAAGGACTTCTTTTTCCCATGGCAAATGGCCTCCCTTGGCAGCCACTCACCCTGGCAGAAAGTGGGAGCCTTGCTAGAATGATGCAATCGTTGCTGGATTTTTCCAAAAGAAAAGCTGGCAGCAACTAGGGCCCTGGAAGTACTTAGAGCCTCAAACGCCACCTTGAACATATTACTGAGACCCTGGGGAAAGGACATCTTTTTCCCATGGAAAATGGCCTTCATTTGTGGCCACTTGGCCTGGCAGGCAGGGCAGTGCCAAGCCAGGAATCTACAAACTCTGCTGGATCCTTCCAGAACGAAAGCTGCCAGCAACTAGGACCCTGCAAGTCCTTAGAGCCCCAGACGCCACCTTTCATCTGACACCCAGAGCCTGGGCCAATGACTTCGTTTTCCCCATGGAAAATGGCCTCCATTTCTGGCCTCTCACCCTGACCAAGAGGGTGGTGCCCAGCAAGAAATTTGCAAGCTTTGCTGGATTGCTCCAAATCGAAAGCTGCCACTTGTTGTTGTTCTATTTCTCTAGAGTCCCATCATGCTGTTCTCAGATTGCTAAAGTCCATACCTCCTCGGTGTGTTCTTATGGCTGCAGATCTTCACAGCACAGACGCTTTCTTCTGCATGCTGTTCTTTCCCAGTTCAGGGCTCCTTCAAGGCTCTCCCTGAATGGCTAAGCCGCCCCCTTTTATCCCAGTTCTCTTCAATGCTCACAGCTGCAGCCCATCAAGGACAACCAGGACCTGTGGGGCAAAGCCTCTAGACAGATATTCAAATAGAATCCATTTCCTCTACTCTAGCCAGTAAGTACTACCCTACAAGTCCTCAGAACCCCAAAGGCCACCTTTCATCTGACACCCAGAGCCTGGGGAAAGGACTTCTTTTTCCCATGGCAAATGGCCTCCCTTGGCAGCCACTCACCCTGGCAGAAAGTGGGAGCCTTGCTAGAATGATGCAATCGTTGCTGGATTTTTCCAAAAGAAAAGCTGGCAGCAACTAGGGCCCTGGAAGTACTTAGAGCCTCAAACGCCACCTTGAACATATTACTGAGACCCTGGGGAAAGGACATCTTTTTCCCATGGAAAATGGCCTTCATTTGTGGCCACTTGGCCTGGCAGGCAGGGCAGTGCCAAGCCAGGAATCTACAAACTGTGCTGGATCCTTCCAGAACGAAAGCTGCCAGCAACTAGGACCCTGCAAGTCCTTAGAGCCCCAGACGCCACCTTTCATCTGACACCCAGAGCCTGGGCCAATGACTTCGTTTTCCCCATGGAAAATGGCCTCCATTTCTGGCCTCTCACCCTGACCAAGAGGGTGGTGCCCAGCAAGAAATTTGCAAGCTTTGCTGGATTGCTCCAAATCGAAAGCTGCCACTTGTTGTTGTTCTATTTCTCTAGAGTCCCATAATGCTGTTCTCAGCTTGCTAAAGTCCATACCTCCTCGGTGTGTTCTTATGGCTGCAGATCTTCACAGCACAGACGCTTTCTTCTGCATGCTGTTCTTTCCCAGTTCAGGGCTCCTTCAAGGCTCTCCCTGAATGGCTAAGCCGCCCCCTTTTATCCCAGTTCTCTTCAATGCTCACAGCTGCAGCCCATCAAGGACAACCAGGACCTGTGGGGCAAAGCCTCTAGACAGATATTCAAATAGAATCCATTTCCTCTACTCTAGCCAGTAAGTACTACCCTACAAGTCCTCAGAACCCCAAAGGCCACCTTTCATCTGACACCCAGACCCTGGGGAAAGGACTTCTTTTTCCCATGGCAAATGGCCTCCCTTGGCAGCCACTCACCCTGGCAGAAAGTGGGAGCCTTGCTAGAATGATGCAATCGTTGCTGGATTTTTCCAAAAGAAAAGCTGGCAGCAACTAGGGCCCTGGAAGTACTTAGAGCCTCAAACGCCACCTTGAACATATTACTGAGACCCTGGGGAAAGGACATCTTTTTCCCATGGAAAATGGCCTTCATTTGTGGCCACTTGGCCTGGCAGGCAGGGCAGTGCCAAGCCAGGAATCTACAAACTGTGCTGGATCCTTCCAGAACAAAAGCTGCCAGCAACTAGGACCCTGCAAGTCCTTAGAGCCCCAGACGCCACCTGTCATCTGACACCCAGAGCCTGGGCCAATGACTTCGTTTTCCCCATGGAAAATGGCCTCCATTTCTGGCCTCTCACCCTGACCAAGAGGGTGGTGCCCAGCAAGAAATTTGCAAGCTTTGCTGGATTGCTCCAAATCTAAAGCTGCCACTTGTTGTTGTTCTATTTCTCTAGAGTCCCATAATGCTGTTCTCAGCTTGCTAAAGTCCATACCTCCTCGGTGTGTTCTTATGGCTGCAGATCTTCACAGCACAGACGCTTTCTTCTGCATGCTGTTCTTTCCCAGTTCAGGGCTCCTTCAAGGCTCTCCCTGAATGGCTAAGCCGCCCCCTTTTATCCCAGTTCTCTTCAATGCTCACAGCTGCAGCCCATCAAGGACAACCAGGACCTGTGGGGCAAAGCCTCTAGACAGATATTCAAATAGAATCCATTTCCTCTACTCTAGCCAGTAAGTACTACCCTACAAGTCCTCAGAACCCCAAAGGCCACCTTTCATCTGACACCCAGACCCCGGGGAAAGGACTTCTTTTTCCCATGGCTAATGGCCTCCCTTGGCAGCCACTCACCCTGGCAGAAAGTGGGAGCCTTGCTAGAATGATGCAATCGTTGCTGGATTTTTCCAAAAGAAAAGCTGGCAGCAACTAGGGCCCTGGAAGTACTTAGAGCCTCAAACGCCACCTTGAACATATTACTGAGACCCTGGGGAAAGGACTTCTTTTTCCCATGGAAAATGGCCTTCATTTGTGGCCACTTGGCCTGGCAGGCAGGGCAGTGCCAAGCCAGGAATCTACAAACTCTGCTGGATCCTTCCAGAACGAAAGCTGCCAGCAACTAGGACCCTGCAAGTCCTTAGAGCCCCAGACGCCACCTTTCATCTGACACCCAGAGCCTGGGCCAATGACTTCGTTTTCCCCATGGAAAATGGCCTCCATTTCTGGCCTCTCACCCTGACCAAGAGGGTGGTGCCCAGCAAGAAATTTGCAAGCTTTGCTGGATTGCTCCAAATCTAAAGCTGCCACTTGTTGTTGTTCTATTTCTCTAGAGTCCCATAATGCTGTTCTCAGCTTGCTAAAGTCCATACCTCCTCGGTGTGTTCTTATGGCTGCAGATCTTCACAGCACAGACGCTTTCTTCTGCATGCTGTTCTTTCCCAGTTCAGGGCTCCTTCAAGGCTCTCCCTGAATGGCTAAGCCGCCCCCTTTTATCCCAGTTCTCTTCAATGCTCACAGCTGCAGCCCATCAAGGACAACCAGGACCTGTGGGGCAAAGCCTCTAGACAGATATTCAAATAGAATCCATTTCCTCTACTCTAGCCAGTAAGTACTACCCTACAAGTCCTCAGAACCCCAAAGGCCACCTTTCATCTGACACCCAGACCCTGGGGAAAGGACTTCTTTTTCCCATGGCAAATGGCCTCCCTTGGCAGCCACTCACCCTGGCAGAAAGTGGGAGCCTTGCTAGAATGATGCAATCGTTGCTGGATTTTTCCAAAAGAAAAGCTGGCAGCAACTAGGGCCCTGGAAGTACTTAGAGCCTCAAACGCCACCTTGAACATATTACTGAGACCCTGGGGAAAGGACATCTTTTTCCCATGGAAAATGGCCTTCATTTGTGGCCACTTGGCCTGGCAGGCAGGGCAGTGCCAAGCCAGGAATCTACAAACTCTGCTGGATCCTTCCAGAACAAAAGCTGCCAGCAACTAGGACCCTGCAAGTCCTTAGAGCCCCAGACGCCACCTTTCATCTGACACCCAGAGCCTGGGCCAATGACTTCGTTTTCCCCATGGAAAATGGCCTCCATTTCTGGCCTCTCACCCTGACCAAGAGGGTGGTGCCCAGCAAGAAATTTGCAAGCTTTGCTGGATTGCTCCAAATCTAAAGCTGCCACTTGTTGTTGTTCTATTTCTCTAGAGTCCCATAATGCTGTTCTCAGCTTGCTAAAGTCCATACCTCCTCGGTGTGTTCTTATGGCTGCAGATCTTCACAGCACAGACGCTTTCTTCTGCATGCTGCTCTTTCCCAGTTCAGGGCTCCTTCAAGGCTCTCCCTGAATGGCTAAGCCGCCCCCTTTTATCCCAGTTCTCTTCAATGCTCACAGCTGCAGCCCATCAAGGACAACCAGGACCTGTGGGGCAAAGCCTCTAGACAGATATTCAAATAGAATCCATTTCCTCTACTCTAGCCAGTAAGTACTACCCTACAAGTCCTCAGAACCCCAAAGGCCACCTTTCATCTGACACCCAGACCCTGGGGAAAGGACTTCTTTTTCCCATGGCAAATGGCCTCCCTTGGCAGCCACTCACCCTGGCAGAAAGTGGGAGCCTTGCTAGAATGATGCAATCGTTGCTGGATTTTTCCAAAAGAAAAGCTGGCAGCAACTAGGGCCCTGGAAGTACTTAGAGCCTCAAACGCCACCTTGAACATATTACTGAGACCCTGGGGAAAGGACATCTTTTTCCCATGGAAAATGGCCTTCATTTGTGGCCACTTGGCCTGGCAGGCAGGGCAGTGCCAAGCCAGGAATCTACAAACTCTGCTGGATCCTTCCAGAACGAAAGCTGCCAGCAACTTGGACCCTGCAAGTCCTTAGAGCCCCAGATGCCACCTGTCATCTGACACCCAGAGCCTGGGCCAATGACTTTGTTTTCCCCATGGAAAATGGCCTCCATTTCTGGCCACTCGCTCTGACCAAGAGGGTGGTGCCCAGCAAGAAATTTGCAATCTTTGCTGGATTGCTCCAAATCGAAAGTTGCCACTTGTTGTTGTTCTATTTCTCTAGAGTCCCATCATGCTGTTCTCAGATTGCTAAAGTTCATACCTCCTCGGTGTGTTCTTATGGCTGCAGATCTTCACAGCACAGACGCTTTCTTCTGCATGCTGTTCTTTCCCAGTTCAGGGCTCCTTCAAGGCTCTCCCTGAATGGCTAAGCCGCCCCCTTTTATCCCAGTTCTCTTCAATGCTCACAGCTGCAGCCCATCAAGGACAACCAGGACCTGTGGGGCAAAGCCTCTAGACAGATATTCAAATAGAATCCATTTCCTCTACTCTAGCCAGTAAGTACTACCCTACAAGTCCTCAGAACCCCAAAGGCCACCTTTCATCTGACACCCAGACCCTGGGGAAAGGACTTCTTTTTCCCATGGCAAATGGCCTCCCTTGGCAGCCACTCACCCTGGCAGAAAGTGGGAGCCTTGCTAGAATGATGCAATCGTTGCTGGATTTTTCCAAAAGAAAAGCTGCCAGCAACTAGGGCCCTGGAAGTACTTAGAGCCTCAAACGCCACCTTGAACATATTACTGAGACCCTGGGGAAAGGACATCTTTTTCCCATGGAAAATGGCCTTCATTTGTGGCCACTTGGCCTGGCAGGCAGGGCAGTGCCAAGCCAGGAATCTACAAACTCTGCTGGATCCTTCCAGAACGAAAGCTGCCAGCAACTAGGACCCTGCAAGTCCTTAGAGCCCCAGATGCCACCTGTCATCTGACACCCAGAGCCTGGGCCAATGACTTCGTTTTCCCCATGGAAAATGGCCTCCATTTCTGGCCACTCGCTCTGACCAAGAGGGTGGTGCCCAGCAAGAAATTTGCAATCTTTGCTGGATTGCTCCAAATCTAAAGCTGCCACTTGTTGTTGTTCTATTTCTCTAGAGTCCCATCATGCTGTTCTCAGCTTGCTAAAGTCCATACCTCCTCGGTATGTTCTTATGGCTGCAGATCTTCACAGCACAGACGCTTTCTTCTGCATGCTGTTCTTTCCCAGTTCAGGGCTCCTTCAAGGCTCTCCCTGAATGGCTAAGCCGCCCCCTTTTATCCCAGTTCTCTTCAATGCTCACAGCTGCAGCCCATCAAGGACAACCAGGACCTGTGGGGCAAAGCCTCTAGACAGATATTCAAATAGAATCCATTTCCTCTACTCTAGCCAGTAAGTACTACCCTACAAGTCCTCAGAACCCCAAAGGCCACCTTTCATCTGACACCCAGACCCTGGGGAAAGGACTTCTTTTTCCCATGGCAAATGGCCTCCCTTGGCAGCCACTCACCCTGGCAGAAAGTGGGAGCCTTGCTAGAATGATGCAATCGTTGCTGGATTTTTCCAAAAGAAAAGCTGCCAGCAACTAGGGCCCTGGAAGTACTTAGAGCCTCAAACGCCACCTTGAACATATTACTGAGACCCTGGGGAAAGGACATCTTTTTCCCATGGAAAATGGCCTTCATTTGTGGCCACTTGGCCTGGCAGGCAGGGCAGTGCCAAGCCAGGAATCTACAAACTGTGCTGGATCCTTCCAGAACGAAAGCTGCCAGCAACTAGGACCCTGCAAGTCCTTAGAGCCCCAGACGCCACCTGTCATCTGACACCCAGAGCCTGGGCCAATGACTTCGTTTTCCCCATGGAAAATGGCCTCCATTTCTGGCCACTCGCTCTGACCAAGAGGGTGGTGCCCAGCAAGAAATTTGCAATCTTTGCTGGATTGCTCCAAATCTAAAGCTGCCACTTGTTGTTGTTCTATTTCTCTAGAGTCCCATCATGCTGTTCTCAGATTGCTAAAGTCCATACCTCCTCTGTGTGTTCTTATGGCTGCAGATCTTCACAGCACAGACGCTTTCTTCTGCATGCTGTTCTTTCCCAGTTCAGGGCTCCTTCAAGGCTCTCCCTGAATGGCTAAGCCGCCCCCTTTTATCCCAGTTCTCTTCAATGCTCACAGCTGCAGCCCATCAAGGACAACCAGGACCTGTGGGGCAAAGCCTCTAGACAGATATTCAAATAGAATCCATTTCCTCTACTCTAGCCAGTAAGTACTACCCTACAAGTCCTCAGAACCCCAAAGGCCACCTTTCATCTGACACCCAGACCCTGGGGAAAGGACTTCTTTTTCCCATGGCTAATGGCCTCCCTTGGCAGCCACTCACCCTGGCAGAAAGTGGGAGCCTTGCTAGAATGATGCAATCGTTGCTGGATTTTTCCAAAAGAAAAGCTGGCAGCAACTAGGGCCCTGGAAGTACTTAGAGCCTCAAACGCCACCTTGAACATATTACTGAGACCCTGGGGAAAGGACATCTTTTTCCCATGGAAAATGGCCTTCATTTGTGGCCACTTGGCCTGGCAGGCAGGGCAGTGCCAAGCCAGGAATCTACAAACTCTGCTGGATCCTTCCAGAACGAAAGCTGCCAGCAACTAGGACCCTGCAAGTCCTTAGAGCCCCAGACGCCACCTTTCATCTGACACCCAGAGCCTGGGCCAATGACTTCGTTTTCCCCATGGAAAATGGCCTCCATTTCTGGCCTCTCACCCTGACCAAGAGGGTGGTGCCCAGCAAGAAATTTGCAAGCTTTGCTGGATTGCTCCAAATCGAAAGCTGCCACTTGTTGTTGTTCTATTTCTCTAGAGTCCCATAATGCTGTTCTCAGCTTGCTAAAGTCCATACCTCCTCGGTGTGTTCTTATGGCTGCAGATCTTCACAGCACAGACGCTTTCTTCTGCATGCTGTTCTTTCCCAGTTCAGGGCTCCTTCAAGGCTCTCCCTGAATGGCTACGCCGCCCCCTTTTATCCCAGTTCTCTTCAATGCTCACAGCTGCAGCCCATCAACGACAACCAGGACCTGTGGGGCAAAGCCTCTAGACAGATATTCAAATAGAATCCATTTCCTCTACTCTAGCCAGTAAGTACTACCCTACAAGTCCTCAGAACCCCAAAGGCCACCTTTCATCTGACACCCAGACCCTGGGGAAAGGACTTCTTTTTCCCATGGCAAATGGCCTCCCTTGGCAGCCACTCACCCTGGCAGAAAGTGGGAGCCTTGCTAGAATGATGCAATCGTTGCTGGATTTTTCCAAAAGAAAAGCTGGCAGCAACTAGGGCCCTGGAAGTACTTAGAGCCTCAAACGCCACCTTGAATATATTACTGAGACCCTGGGGAAAGGACATCTTTTTCCCATGGAAAATGGCCTTCATTTGTGGCCACTTGGCCTGGCAGGCAGGGCAGTGCCAAGCCAGGAATCTACAAACTCTGCTGGATCCTTCCAGAACAAAAGCTGCCAGCAACTAGGACCCTGCAAGTCCTTAGAGCCCCAGATGCCACCTGTCATCTGACACCCAGAGCCTGGGCCAATGACTTCGTTTTCCCCATGGAAAATGGCCTCCATTTCTGGCCACTCGCTCTGACCAAGAGGGTGGTGCCCAGCAAGAAATTTGCAAGCTTTGCTGGATTGCTCCAAATCGAAAGCTGCCACTTGTTGTTGTTCTATTTCTCTAGAGTCCCATAATGCTGTTCTCAGCTTGCTAAAGTCCATACCTCCTCGGTGTGTTCTTATGGCTGCAGATCTTCACAGCACAGACGCTTTCTTCTGCATGCTGTTCTTTCCCAGTTCAGGGCTCCTTCAAGGCTCTCCCTGAATGGCTACGCCGCCCCCTTTTATCCCAGTTCTCTTCAATGCTCACAGCTGCAGCCCATCAACGACAACCAGGACCTGTGGGGCAAAGCCTCTAGACAGATATTCAAATAGAATCCATTTCCTCTACTCTAGCCAGTAAGTACTACCCTACAAGTCCTCAGAACCCCAAAGGCCACCTTTCATCTGACACCCAGACCCTGGGGAAAGGACTTCTTTTTCCCATGGCAAATGGCCTCCCTTGGCAGCCACTCACCCTGGCAGAAAGTGGGAGCCTTGCTAGAATGATGCAATCGTTGCTGGATTTTTCCAAAAGAAAAGCTGGCAGCAACTAGGGCCCTGGAAGTACTTAGAGCCTCAAACGCCACCTTGAATATATTACTGAGACCCTGGGGAAAGGACATCTTTTTCCCATGGAAAATGGCCTTCATTTGTGGCCACTTGGCCTGGCAGGCAGGGCAGTGCCAAGCCAGGAATCTACAAACTCTGCTGGATCCTTCCAGAACAAAAGCTGCCAGCAACTAGGACCCTGCAAGTCCTTAGAGCCCCAGATGCCACCTGTCATCTGACACCCAGAGCCTGGGCCAATGACTTCGTTTTCCCCATGGAAAATGGCCTCCATTTCTGGCCACTCGCTCTGACCAAGAGGGTGGTGCCCAGCAAGAAATTTGCAAGCTTTGCTGGATTGCTCCAAATCGAAAGCTGCCACTTGTTGTTGTTCTATTTCTCTAGAGTCCCATCATGCTGTTCTCAGCTTGCTAAAGTCCATACCTCCTCGGTGTGTTCTTATGGCTGCAGATCTTCACAGCACAGACGCTTTCTTCTGCATGCTGTTCTTTCCCAGTTCAGGGCTCCTTCAAGGCTCTCCCTGAATGGCTAAGCCGCCCCCTTTTATCCCAGTTCTCTTCAATGCTCACAGCTGCAGCCCATCAAGGACAACCAGGACCTGTGGGGCAAAGCCTCTAGACAGATATTCAAATAGAATCCATTTCCTCTACTCTAGCCAGTAAGTACTACCCTACAAGTCCTCAGAACCCCAAAGGCCACCTTTCATCTGACACCCAGACCCTGGGGAAAGGACTTCTTTTTCCCATGGCAAATGGCCTCCCTTGGCAGCCACTCACCCTGGCAGAAAGTGGGAGCCTTGCTAGAATGATGCAATCGTTGCTGGATTTTTCCAAAAGAAAAGCTGGCAGCAACTAGGGCCCTGGAAGTACTTAGAGCCTCAAACGCCACCTTGAACATATTACTGAGACCCTGGGGAAAGGACATCTTTTTCCCATGGAAAATGGCCTTCATTTGTGGCCACTTGGCCTGGCAGGCAGGGCAGTGCCAAGCCAGGAATCTACAAACTGTGCTGGATCCTTCCAGAACGAAAGCTGCCAGCAACTAGGACCCTGCAAGTCCTTAGAGCCCCAGATGCCACCTGTCATCTGACACCCAGAGCCTGGGCCAATGACTTCGTTTTCCCCATGGAAAATGGCCTCCATTTCTGGCCACTCGCTCTGACCAAGAGGGTGGTGCCCAGCAAGAAATTTGCAATCTTTGCTGGATTGCTCCAAATCTAAAGCTGCCACTTGTTGTTGTTCTATTTCTCTAGAGTCCCATCATGCTGTTCTCAGATTGCTAAAGTCCATACCTCCTCGGTGTGTTCTTATGGCTGCAGATCTTCACAGCACAGACGCTTTCTTCTGCATGCTGTTCTTTCCCAGTTTAGGGCTCCTTCAAGGCTCTCCCTGAATAGCTAAGCCGCCCCCTTTTATCCCAGTTCTCTTCAATGCTCACAGCTGCAGCCCATCAAGGACAACCAGGACCTGTGGGGCAAAGCCTCTAGACAGATATTCAAATAGAATCCATTTCCTCTACTCTAGCCAGTAAGTACTACCCTACAAGTCCTCAGAACCCCAAAGGCCACCTTTCATCTGACACCCAGACCCTGGGGAAAGGACTTCTTTTTCCCATGGCAAATGGCCTCCCTTGGCAGCCACTCACCCTGGCAGAAAGTGGGAGCCTTGCTAGAATGATGCAATCGTTGCTGGATTTTTCCAAAAGAAAAGCTGGCAGCAACTAGGGCCCTGGAAGTACTTAGAGCCTCAAACGCCACCTTGAATATATTACTGAGACCCTGGGGAAAGGACATCTTTTTCCCATGGAAAATGGCCTTCATTTGTGGCCACTTGGCCTGGCAGGCAGGGCAGTGCCAAGCCAGGAATCTACAAACTCTGCTGGATCCTTCCAGAACGAAAGCTGCCAGCAACTAGGACCCTGCAAGTCCTTAGAGCCCCAGATGCCACCTGTCATCTGACACCCAGAGCCTGGGCCAATGACTTCGTTTTCCCCATGGAAAATGGCCTCCATTTCTGGCCACTCGCTCTGACCAAGAGGGTGGTGCCCAGCAAGAAATTTGCAAGCTTTGCTGGATTGCTCCAAATCGAAAGCTGCCACTTGTTGTTGTTCTATTTCTCTAGAGTCCCATCATGCTGTTCTCAGCTTGCTAAAGTCCATACCTCCTCGGTGTGTTCTTATGGCTGCAGATCTTCACAGCACAGACGCTTTCTTCTGCATGCTGTTCTTTCCCAGTTCAGGGCTCCTTCAAGGCTCTCCCTGAATGGCTAAGCCGCCCCCTTTTATCCCAGTTCTCTTCAATGCTCACAGCTGCAGCCCATCAAGGACAACCAGGACCTGTGGGGCAAAGCCTCTAGACAGATATTCAAATAGAATCCATTTCCTCTACTCTAGCCAGTAAGTACTACCCTACAAGTCCTCAGAACCCCAAAGGCCACCTTTCATCTGACACCCAGACCCTGGGGAAAGGACTTCTTTTTCCCATGGCTAATGGCCTCCCTTGGCAGCCACTCACCCTGGCAGAAAGTGGGAGCCTAGCTAGAATGATGCAATCGTTGCTGGATTTTTCCAAAAGAAAAGCTGGCAGCAACTAGGGCCCTGGAAGTACTTAGAGCCTCAAACGCCACCTTGAACATATTACTGAGACCCTGGGGAAAGGACATCTTTTTCCCATGGAAAATGGCCTTCATTTGTGGCCACTTGGCCTGGCAGGCAGGGCAGTGCCAAGCCAGGAATCTACAAACTGTGCTGGATCCTTCCAGAACGAAAGCTGCCAGCAACTAGGACCCTGCAAGTCCTTAGAGCCCCAGACGCCACCTTTCATCTGACACCCAGAGCCTGGGCCAATGACTTCGTTTTCCCCATGGAAAATGGCCTCCATTTCTGGCCTCTCACCCTGACCAAGAGGGTGGTGCCCAGCAAGAAATTTGCAAGCTTTGCTGGATTGCTCCAAATCGAAAGCTGCCACTTGTTGTTGTTCTATTTCTCTAGAGTCCCATCATGCTGTTCTCAGCTTGCTAAAGTCCATACCTCCTCGGTGTGTTCTTATGGCTGCAGATCTTCACAGCACAGACGCTTTCTTCTGCATGCTGTTCTTTCCCAGTTCAGGGCTCCTTCAAGGCTCTCCCTGAATGGCTACGCCGCCCCCTTTTATCCCAGTTCTCTTCAATGCTCACAGCTGCAGCCCATCAACGACAACCAGGACCTGTGGGGCAAAGCCTCTAGACAGATATTCAAATAGAATCCATTTCCTCTACTCTAGCCAGTAAGTACTACCCTACAAGTCCTCAGAACCCCAAAGGCCACCTTTCATCTGACACCCAGACCCTGGGGAAAGGACTTCTTTTTCCCATGGCAAATGGCCTCCCTTGGCAGCCACTCACCCTGGCAGAAAGTGGGAGCCTTGCTAGAATGATGCAATCGTTGCTGGATTTTTCCAAAAGAAAAGCTGGCAGCAACTAGGGCCCTGGAAGTACTTAGAGCCTCAAACGCCACCTTGAATATATTACTGAGACCCTGGGGAAAGGACATCTTTTTCCCATGGAAAATGGCCTTCATTTGTGGCCACTTGGCCTGGCAGGCAGGGCAGTGCCAAGCCAGGAATCTACAAACTCTGCTGGATCCTTCCAGAACAAAAGCTGCCAGCAACTAGGACCCTGCAAGTCCTTAGAGCCCCAGATGCCACCTGTCATCTGACACCCAGAGCCTGGGCCAATGACTTCGTTTTCCCCATGGAAAATGGCCTCCATTTCTGGCCACTCGCTCTGACCAAGAGGGTGGTGCCCAGCAAGAAATTTGCAAGCTTTGCTGGATTGCTCCAAATCGAAAGCTGCCACTTGTTGTTGTTCTATTTCTCTAGAGTCCCATAATGCTGTTCTCAGCTTGCTAAAGTCCATACCTCCTCGGTGTGTTCTTATGGCTGCAGATCTTCACAGCACAGACGCTTTCTTCTGCATGCTGTTCTTTCCCAGTTCAGGGCTCCTTCAAGGCTCTCCCTGAATGGCTACGCCGCCCCCTTTTATCCCAGTTCTCTTCAATGCTCACAGCTGCAGCCCATCAACGACAACCAGGACCTGTGGGGCAAAGCCTCTAGACAGATATTCAAATAGAATCCATTTCCTCTACTCTAGCCAGTAAGTACTACCCTACAAGTCCTCAGAACCCCAAAGGCCACCTTTCATCTGACACCCAGACCCTGGGGAAAGGACTTCTTTTTCCCATGGCAAATGGCCTCCCTTGGCAGCCACTCACCCTGGCAGAAAGTGGGAGCCTTGCTAGAATGATGCAATCGTTGCTGGATTTTTCCAAAAGAAAAGCTGGCAGCAACTAGGGCCCTGGAAGTACTTAGAGCCTCAAACGCCACCTTGAATATATTACTGAGACCCTGGGGAAAGGACATCTTTTTCCCATGGAAAATGGCCTTCATTTGTGGCCACTTGGCCTGGCAGGCAGGGCAGTGCCAAGCCAGGAATCTACAAACTCTGCTGGATCCTTCCAGAACAAAAGCTGCCAGCAACTAGGACCCTGCAAGTCCTTAGAGCCCCAGATGCCACCTGTCATCTGACACCCAGAGCCTGGGCCAATGACTTCGTTTTCCCCATGGAAAATGGCCTCCATTTCTGGCCACTCGCTCTGACCAAGAGGGTGGTGCCCAGCAAGAAATTTGCAAGCTTTGCTGGATTGCTCCAAATCGAAAGCTGCCACTTGTTGTTGTTCTATTTCTCTAGAGTCCCATCATGCTGTTCTCAGCTTGCTAAAGTCCATACCTCCTCGGTGTGTTCTTATGGCTGCAGATCTTCACAGCACAGACGCTTTCTTCTGCATGCTGTTCTTTCCCAGTTCAGGGCTCCTTCAAGGCTCTCCCTGAATGGCTAAGCCGCCCCCTTTTATCCCAGTTCTCTTCAATGCTCACAGCTGCAGCCCATCAAGGACAACCAGGACCTGTGGGGCAAAGCCTCTAGACAGATATTCAAATAGAATCCATTTCCTCTACTCTAGCCAGTAAGTACTACCCTACAAGTCCTCAGAACCCCAAAGGCCACCTTTCATCTGACACCCAGACCCTGGGGAAAGGACTTCTTTTTCCCATGGCAAATGGCCTCCCTTGGCAGCCACTCACCCTGGCAGAAAGTGGGAGCCTTGCTAGAATGATGCAATCGTTGCTGGATTTTTCCAAAAGAAAAGCTGGCAGCAACTAGGGCCCTGGAAGTACTTAGAGCCTCAAACGCCACCTTGAACATATTACTGAGACCCTGGGGAAAGGACATCTTTTTCCCATGGAAAATGGCCTTCATTTGTGGCCACTTGGCCTGGCAGGCAGGGCAGTGCCAAGCCAGGAATCTACAAACTGTGCTGGATCCTTCCAGAACGAAAGCTGCCAGCAACTAGGACCCTGCAAGTCCTTAGAGCCCCAGATGCCACCTGTCATCTGACACCCAGAGCCTGGGCCAATGACTTCGTTTTCCCCATGGAAAATGGCCTCCATTTCTGGCCACTCGCTCTGACCAAGAGGGTGGTGCCCAGCAAGAAATTTGCAATCTTTGCTGGATTGCTCCAAATCTAAAGCTGCCACTTGTTGTTGTTCTATTTCTCTAGAGTCCCATCATGCTGTTCTCAGATTGCTAAAGTCCATACCTCCTCGGTGTGTTCTTATGGCTGCAGATCTTCACAGCACAGACGCTTTCTTCTGCATGCTGTTCTTTCCCAGTTTAGGGCTCCTTCAAGGCTCTCCCTGAATAGCTAAGCCGCCCCCTTTTATCCCAGTTCTCTTCAATGCTCACAGCTGCAGCCCATCAAGGACAACCAGGACCTGTGGGGCAAAGCCTCTAGACAGATATTCAAATAGAATCCATTTCCTCTACTCTAGCCAGTAAGTACTACCCTACAAGTCCTCAGAACCCCAAAGGCCACCTTTCATCTGACACCCAGACCCTGGGGAAAGGACTTCTTTTTCCCATGGCAAATGGCCTCCCTTGGCAGCCACTCACCCTGGCAGAAAGTGGGAGCCTTGCTAGAATGATGCAATCGTTGCTGGATTTTTCCAAAAGAAAAGCTGGCAGCAACTAGGGCCCTGGAAGTACTTAGAGCCTCAAACGCCACCTTGAATATATTACTGAGACCCTGGGGAAAGGACATCTTTTTCCCATGGAAAATGGCCTTCATTTGTGGCCACTTGGCCTGGCAGGCAGGGCAGTGCCAAGCCAGGAATCTACAAACTCTGCTGGATCCTTCCAGAACGAAAGCTGCCAGCAACTAGGACCCTGCAAGTCCTTAGAGCCCCAGATGCCACCTGTCATCTGACACCCAGAGCCTGGGCCAATGACTTCGTTTTCCCCATGGAAAATGGCCTCCATTTCTGGCCACTCGCTCTGACCAAGAGGGTGGTGCCCAGCAAGAAATTTGCAAGCTTTGCTGGATTGCTCCAAATCGAAAGCTGCCACTTGTTGTTGTTCTATTTCTCTAGAGTCCCATCATGCTGTTCTCAGCTTGCTAAAGTCCATACCTCCTCGGTGTGTTCTTATGGCTGCAGATCTTCACAGCACAGACGCTTTCTTCTGCATGCTGTTCTTTCCCAGTTCAGGGCTCCTTCAAGGCTCTCCCTGAATGGCTAAGCCGCCCCCTTTTATCCCAGTTCTCTTCAATGCTCACAGCTGCAGCCCATCAAGGACAACCAGGACCTGTGGGGCAAAGCCTCTAGACAGATATTCAAATAGAATCCATTTCCTCTACTCTAGCCAGTAAGTACTACCCTACAAGTCCTCAGAACCCCAAAGGCCACCTTTCATCTGACACCCAGACCCTGGGGAAAGGACTTCTTTTTCCCATGGCTAATGGCCTCCCTTGGCAGCCACTCACCCTGGCAGAAAGTGGGAGCCTAGCTAGAATGATGCAATCGTTGCTGGATTTTTCCAAAAGAAAAGCTGGCAGCAACTAGGGCCCTGGAAGTACTTAGAGCCTCAAACGCCACCTTGAACATATTACTGAGACCCTGGGGAAAGGACATCTTTTTCCCATGGAAAATGGCCTTCATTTGTGGCCACTTGGCCTGGCAGGCAGGGCAGTGCCAAGCCAGGAATCTACAAACTGTGCTGGATCCTTCCAGAACGAAAGCTGCCAGCAACTAGGACCCTGCAAGTCCTTAGAGCCCCAGACGCCACCTTTCATCTGACACCCAGACCCTGGGCCAATGACTTCGTTTTCCCCATGGAAAATGGCCTCCATTTCTGGCCTCTCACCCTGACCAAGAGGGTGGTGCCCAGCAAGAAATTTGCAAGCTTTGCTGGATTGCTCCAAATCTAAAGCTGCCACTTGTTGTTGTTCTATTTCTCTAGAGTCCCATCATGCTGTTCTCAGCTTGCTAAAGTCCATACCTCCTCGGTGTGTTCTTATGGCTGCAGATCTTCACAGCACAGACGCTTTCTTCTGCATGCTGTTCTTTCCCAGTTCAGGGCTCCTTCAAGGCTCTCCCTGAATGGCTAAGCCGCCCCCTTTTATCCCAGTTCTCTTCAATGCTCACAGCTGCAGCCCATCAAGGACAACCAGGACCTGTGGGGCAAAGCCTCTAGACAGATATTCAAATAGAATCCATTTCCTCTACTCTAGCCAGTAAGTACTACCCTACAAGTCCTCAGAACCCCAAAGGCCACCTTTCATCTGACACCCAGACCCTGGGGAAAGGACTTCTTTTTCCCATGGCAAATGGCCTCCCTTGGCAGCCACTCACCCTGGCAGAAAGTGGGAGCCTTGCTAGAATGATGCAATCGTTGCTGGATTTTTCCAAAAGAAAAGCTGGCAGCAACTAGGGCCCTGGAAGTACTTAGAGCCTCAAACGCCACCTTGAACATATTACTGAGACCCTGGGGAAAGGACATCTTTTTCCCATGGAAAATGGCCTTCATTTGTGGCCACTTGGCCTGGCAGGCAGGGCAGTGCCAAGCCAGGAATCGACAAACTCTGCTGGATCCTTCCAGAACAAAAGCTGCCAGCAACTAGGACCCTGCAAGTCCTTAGAGCCCCAGACGCCACCTTTCATCTGACACCCAGAGCCTGGGCCAATGACTTCGTTTTCCCCATGGAAAATGGCCTCCATTTCTGGCCTCTCACCCTGACCAAGAGGGTGGTGCCCAGCAAGAAATTTGCAAGCTTTGCTGGATTGCTCCAAATCTAAAGCTGCCACTTGTTGTTGTTCTATTTCTCTAGAGTCCCATAATGCTGTTCTCAGCTTGCTAAAGTCCATACCTCCTCGGTGTGTTCTTATGGCTGCAGATCTTCACAGCACAGACGCTTTCTTCTGCATGCTGTTCTTTCCCAGTTCAGGGCTCCTTCAAGGCTCTCCCTGAATGGCTAAGCCGCCCCCTTTTATCCCAGTTCTCTTCAATGCTCACAGCTGCAGCCCATCAAGGACAACCAGGACCTGTGGGGCAAAGCCTCTAGACAGATATTCAAATAGAATCCATTTCCTCTACTCTAGCCAGTAAGTACTACCCTACAAGTCCTCAGAACCCCAAAGGCCACCTTTCATCTGACACCCAGACCCTGGGGAAAGGACTTCTTTTTCCCATGGCAAATGGCCTCCCTTGGCAGCCACTCACCCTGGCAGAAAGTGGGAGCCTTGCTAGAATGATGCAATCGTTGCTGGATTTTTCCAAAAGAAAAGCTGGCAGCAACTAGGGCCCTGGAAGTACTTAGAGCCTCAAACGCCACCTTGAACATATTACTGAGACCCTGGGGAAAGGACATCTTTTTCCCATGGAAAATGGCCTTCATTTGTGGCCACTTGGCCTGGCAGGCAGGGCAGTGCCAAGCCAGGAATCGACAAACTGTGCTGGATCCTTCCATAAGAAAAGCTGCCAGCAACTAGGACCCTGCAAGTCCTTAGAGCCCCAGACGCCACCTGTCATCTGACACCCAGAGCCTGGGCCAATGACTTCGTTTTCCCCATGGAAAATGGCCTCCATTTCTGGCCTCTCACCCTGACCAAGAGGGTGGTGCCCAGCAAGAAATTTGCAAGCTTTGCTGGATTGCTCCAAATCTAAAGCTGCCACTTGTTGTTGTTCTATTTCTCTAGAGTCCCATCATGCTGTTCTCAGATTGCTAAAGTCCATACCTCCTCGGTGTGTTCTTATGGCTGCAGATCTTCACAGCACAGACGCTTTCTTCTGCATGCTGTTCTTTCCCAGTTCAGGGCTCCTTCAAGGCTCTCCCTGAATGGCTAAGCCGCCCCCTTTTATCCCAGTTCTCTTCAATGCTCACAGCTGCAGCCCATCAAGGACAACCAGGACCTGTGGGGCAAAGCCTCTAGACAGATATTCAAATAGAATCCATTTCCTCTACTCTAGCCAGTAAGTACTACCCTACAAGTCCTCAGAACCCCAAAGGCCACCTTTCATCTGACACCCAGACCCCGGGGAAAGGACTTCTTTTTCCCATGGCAAATGGCCTCCCTTGGCAGCCACTCACCCTGGCAGAAAGTGGGAGCCTTGCTAGAATGATGCAATCGTTGCTGGATTTTTCCAAAAGAAAAGCTGGCAGCAACTAGGGCCCTGGAAGTACTTAGAGCCTCAAACGCCACCTTGAACATATTACTGAGACCCTGGGGAAAGGACATCTTTTTCCCATGGAAAATGGCCTTCATTTGTGGCCACTTGGCCTGGCAGGCAGGGCAGTGCTAAGCCAGGAATCTACAAACTCTGCTGGATCCTTCCAGAACAAAAGCTGCCAGCAACTAGGACCCTGCAAGTCCTTAGAGCCCCAGACGCCACCTGTCATCTGACACCCAGAGCCTGGGCCAATAACTTCGTTTTCCCCATGGAAAATGGCCTCCATTTCTGGCCTCTCACCCTGACCAAGAGGGTGGTGCCCAGCAAGAAATTTGCAAGCTTTGCTGGATTGCTCCAAATCTAAAGCTGCCACTTGTTGTTGTTCTATTTCTCTAGAGTCCCATCATGCTGTTCTCAGATTGCTAAAGTCCATACCTCCTCGGTGTGTTCTTATGGCTGCAGATCTTCACAGCACAGACGCTTTCTTCTGCATGCTGTTCTTTCCCAGTTCAGGGCTCCTTCAAGGCTCTCCCTGAATGGCTAAGCCGCCCCCTTTTATCCCAGTTCTCTTCAATGCTCACAGCTGCAGCCCATCAAGGACAACCAGGACCTGTGGGGCAAAGCCTCTAGACAGATATTCAAATAGAATCCATTTCCTCTACTCTAGCCAGTAAGTACTACCCTACAAGTCCTCAGAACCCCAAAGGCCACCTTTCATCTGACACCCAGACCCCGGGGAAAGGACTTCTTTTTCCCATGGCAAATGGCCTCCCTTGGCAGCCACTCACCCTGGCAGAAAGTGGGAGCCTTGCTAGAATGATGCAATCGTTGCTGGATTTTTCCAAAAGAAAAGCTGGCAGCAACTAGGGCCCTGGAAGTACTTAGAGCCTCAAACGCCACCTTGAACATATTACTGAGACCCTGGGGAAAGGACATCTTTTTCCCATGGAAAATGGCCTTCATTTGTGGCCACTTGGCCTGGCAGGCAGGGCAGTGCTAAGCCAGGAATCTACAAACTCTGCTGGATCCTTCCAGAACAAAAGCTGCCAGCAACTAGGACCCTGCAAGTCCTTAGAGCCCCAGACGCCACCTGTCATCTGACACCCAGAGCCTGGGCCAATGACTTCGTTTTCCCCATGGAAAATGGCCTCCATTTCTGGCCTCTCACCCTGACCAAGAGGGTGGTGCCCAGCAAGAAATTTGCAAGCTTTGCTGGATTGCTCCAAATCTAAAGCTGCCACTTGTTGTTGTTCTATTTCTCTAGAGTCCCATAATGCTGTTCTCAGCTTGCTAAAGTCCATACCTCCTCGGTGTGTTCTTATGGCTGCAGATCTTCACAGCACAGACGCTTTCTTCTGCATGCTGTTCTTTCCCAGTTCAGGGCTCCTTCAAGGCTCTCCCTGAATGGCTAAGCCGCCCCCTTTTATCCCAGTTCTCTTCAATGCTCACAGCTGCAGCCCATCAAGGACAACCAGGACCTGTGGGGCAAAGCCTCTAGACAGATATTCAAATAGAATCCATTTCCTCTACTCTAGCCAGTAAGTACTACCCTACAAGTCCTCAGAACCCCAAAGGCCACCTTTCATCTGACACCCAGACCCTGGGGAAAGGACTTCTTTTTCCCATGGCAAATGGCCTCCCTTGGCAGCCATTCACCCTGGCAGAAAGTGGGAGCCTTGCTAGAATGATGCAATCGTTGCTGGATTTTTCCAAAAGAAAAGCTGGCAGCAACTAGGGCCCTGGAAGTACTTAGAGCCTCAAACGCCACCTTGAACATATTACTGAGACCCTGGGGAAAGGACATCTTTTTCCCATGGAAAATGGCCTTCATTTGTGGCCACTTGGCCTGGCAGGCAGGGCAGTGCCAAGCCAGGAATCGACAAACTGTGCTGGATCCTTCCAGAACAAAAGCTGCCAGCAACTAGGACCCTGCAAGTCCTTAGAGCCCCAGACGCCACCTGTCATCTGACACCCAGAGCCTGGGCCAATGACTTCGTTTTCCCCATGGAAAATGGCCTCCATTTCTGGCCTCTCACCCTGACCAAGAGGGTGGTGCCCAGCAAGAAATTTGCAAGCTTTGCTGGATTGCTCCAAATCTAAAGCTGCCACTTGTTGTTGTTCTATTTCTCTAGAGTCCCATCATGCTGTTCTCAGATTGCTAAAGTCCATACCTCCTCGGTGTGTTCTTATGGCTGCAGATCTTCACAGCACAGACGCTTTCTTCTGCATGCTGTTCTTTCCCAGTTCAGGGCTCCTTCAAGGCTCTCCCTGAATGGCTAAGCCGCCCCCTTTTATCCCAGTTCTCTTCAATGCTCACAGCTGCAGCCCATCAAGGACAACCAGGACCTGTGGGGCAAAGCCTCTAGACAGATATTCAAATAGAATCCATTTCCTCTACTCTAGCCAGTAAGTACTACCCTACAAGTCCTCAGAACCCCAAAGGCCACCTTTCATCTGACACCCAGACCCTGGGGAAAGGACTTCTTTTTCCCATGGCAAATGGCCTCCCTTGGCAGCCACTCACCCTGGCAGAAAGTGGGAGCCTTGCTAGAATGATGCAATCGTTGCTGGATTTTTCCAAAAGAAAAGCTGGCAGCAACTAGGGCCCTGGAAGTACTTAGAGCCTCAAACGCCACCTTGAACATATTACTGAGACCCTGGGGAAAGGACATCTTTTTCCCATGGAAAATGGCCTTCATTTGTGGCCACTTGGCCTGGCAGGCAGGGCAGTGCCAAGCCAGGAATCTACAAACTGTGCTGGATCCTTCCAGAACGAAAGCTGCCAGCAACTAGGACCCTGCAAGTCCTTAGAGCCCCAGACACCACCTTTCATCTGACACCCAGAGCCTGGGCCAATGACTTCGTTTTCCCCATGGAAAATGGCCTCCATTTCTGGCCTCTCACCCTGACCAAGAGGGTGGTGCCCAGCAAGAAATTTGCAAGCTTTGCTGGATTGCTCCAAATCTAAAGCTGCCACTTGTTGTTGTTCTATTTCTCTAGAGTCCCATCATGCTGTTCTCAGCTTGCTAAAGTCCATACCTCCTCGGTGTGTTCTTATGGCTGCAGATCTTCACAGCACAGACGCTTTCTTCTGCATGCTGTTCTTTCCCAGTTCAGGGCTCCTTCAAGGCTCTCCCTGAATGGCTAAGCCGCCCCCTTTTATCCCAGTTCTCTTCAATGCTCACAGCTGCAGCCCATCAAGGACAACCAGGACCTGTGGGGCAAAGCCTCTAGACAGATATTCAAATAGAATCCATTTCCTCTACTCTAGCCAGTAAGTACTACCCTACAAATCCTCAGAACCCCAAAGGCCACCTTTCATCTGACACCCAGACCCTGGGGAAAGGAATTCTTTTTCCCATGGCTAATGGCCTCCCTTGGCAGCCACTCACCCTGGCAGAAAGTGGGAGCCTTGCTAGAATGATGCAATCGTTGCTGGATTTTTCCAAAAGAAAAGCTGGCAGCAACTAGGGCCCTGGAAGTACTTAGAGCCTCAAACGCCACCTTGAACATATTACTGAGACCCTGGGGAAAGGACATCTTTTTCCCATGGAAAATGGCCTTCATTTGTGGCCACTTGGCCTGGCAGGCAGGGCAGTGCCAAGCCAGGAATCTACAAACTCTGCTGGATCCTTCCAGAACGAAAGCTGCCAGCAACTAGGACCCTGCAAGTCCTTAGAGCCCCAGACGCCACCTTTCATCTGACACCCAGAGCCTGGGCCAATGACTTCGTTTTCCCCATGGAAAATGGCCTCCATTTCTGGCCTCTCACCCTGACCAAGAGGGTGGTGCCCAGCAAGAAATTTGCAAGCTTTGCTGGATTGCTCCAAATCTAAAGCTGCCACTTGTTGTTGTTCTATTTCTCTAGAGTCCCATCATGCTGTTCTCAGCTTGCTAAAGTCCATACCTCCTCGGTGTGTTCTTATGGCTGCAGATCTTCACAGCACAGACGCTTTCTTCTGCATGCTGTTCTTTCCCAGTTCAGGGCTCCTTCAAGGCTCTCCCTGAATGGCTAAGCCGCCCCCTTTTATCCCAGTTCTCTTCAATGCTCACAGCTGCAGCCCATCAAGGACAACCAGGACCTGTGGGGCAAAGCCTCTAGACAGATATTCAAATAGAATCCATTTCCTCTACTCTAGCCAGTAAGTACTACCCTACAAGTCCTCAGAACCCCAAAGGCCACCTTTCATCTGACACCCAGACCCTGGGGAAAGGACTTCTTTTTCCCATGGCTAATGGCCTCCCTTGGCAGCCACTCACCCTGGCAGAAAGTGGGAGCCTTGCTAGAATGATGCAATCGTTGCTGGATTTTTCCAAAAGAAAAGCTGGCAGCAACTAGGGCCCTGGAAGTACTTAGAGCCTCAAACGCCACCTTGAACATATTACTGAGACCCTGGGGAAAGGACATCTTTTTCCCATGGAAAATGGCCTTCATTTGTGGCCACTTGGCCTGGCAGGCAGGGCAGTGCCAAGCCAGGAATCTACAAACTCTGCTAGATCCTTCCAGAACAAAAGCTGCCAGCAACTAGGACCCTGCAAGTCCTTAGAGCCCCAGACGCCACCTGTCATCTGACACCCAGAGCCTGGGCCAATGACTTCGTTTTCCCCATGGAAAATGGCCTCCATTTCTGGCCTCTCACCCTGACCAAGAGGGTGGTGCCCAGCAAGAAATTTGCAAGCTTTGCTGGATTGCTCCAAATCTAAAGCTGCCACTTGTTGTTGTTCTATTTCTCTAGAGTCCCATCATGCTGTTCTCAGCTTGCTAAAGTCCATACCTCCTCGGTGTGTTCTTATGGCTGCAGATCTTCACAGCACAGACACTTTCTTCTGCATGCTGTTCTTTCCCAGTTCAGGGCTCCTTCAAGGCTCTCCCTGAATGGCTAAGCCGCCCCCTTTTATCCCAGTTCTCTTCAATGCTCACAGCTGCAGCCCATCAAGGACAACCAGGACCTGTGGGGCAAAGCCTCTAGACAGATATTCAAATAGAATCCATTTCCTCTACTCTAGCCAGTAAGTACTACCCTACAAGTCCTCAGAACCCCAAAGGCCACCTTTCATCTGACACCCAGACCCCGGGGAAAGGACTTCTTTTTCCCATGGCAAATGGCCTCCCTTGGCAGCCACTCACCCTGGCAGAAAGTGGGAGCCTTGCTAGAATGATGCAATCGTTGCTGGATTTTTCCAAAAGAAAAGCTGGCAGCAACTAGGGCCCTGGAAGTACTTAGAGCCTCAAACGCCACCTTGAACATATTACTGAGACCCTGGGGAAAGGACATCTTTTTCCCATGGAAAATGGCCTTCATTTGTGGCCACTTGGCCTGGCAGGCAGGGCAGTGCCAAGCCAGGAATCTACAAACTCTGCTGGATCCTTCCAGAACGAAAGCTGCCAGCAACTAGGACCCTGCAAGTCCTTAGAGCCCCAGACGCCACCTGTCATCTGACACCCAGAGCCTGGGCCAATGACTTCGTTTTCCCCATGGAAAATGGCCTCCATTTCTGGCCTCTCACCCTGACCAAGAGGGTGGTGCCCAGCAAGAAATTTGCAAGCTTTGCTGGATTGCTCCAAATCTAAAGCTGCCACTTGTTGTTGTTCTATTTCTCTAGAGTCCCATCATGCTGTTCTCAGCTTGCTAAAGTCCATACCTCCTCGGTGTGTTCTTATGGCTGCAGATCTTCACAGCACAGACGCTTTCTTCTGCATGCTGTTCTTTCCCAGTTCAGGGCTCCTTCAAGGCTCTCCCTGAATGGCTAAGCCGCCCCCTTTTATCCCAGTTCTCTTCAATGCTCACAGCTGCAGCCCATCAAGGACAACCAGGACCTGTGGGGCAAAGCCTCTAGACAGATATTCAAATAGAATCCATTTCCTCTACTCTAGCCAGTAAGTACTACCCTACAAGTCCTCAGAACCCCAAAGGCCACCTTTCATCTGACACCCAGACCCTGGGGAAAGGAATTCTTTTTCCCATGGCTAATGGCCTCCCTTGGCAGCCACTCACCCTGGCAGAAAGTGGGAGCCTTGCTAGAATGATGCAATCGTTGCTGGATTTTTCCAAAAGAAAAGCTGGCAGCAACTAGGGCCCTGGAAGTACTTAGAGCCTCAAACGCCACCTTGAACATATTACTGAGTCCCTGGGGAAAGGACATCTTTTTCCCATGGAAAATGGCCTTCATTTGTGGCCACTTGGCCTGGCAGGCAGGGCAGTGCCAAGCCAGGAATCTACAAACTCTGCTGGATCCTTCCAGAACGAAAGCTGCCAGCAACTAGGACCCTGCAAGTCCTTAGAGCCCCAGACGCCACCTGTCATCTGACACCCAGAGCCTGGGCCAATGACTTCGTTTTCCCCATGGAAAATGGCCTCCATTTCTGGCCTCTCACCCTGACCAAGAGGGTGGTGCCCAGCAAGAAATTTGCAAGCTTTGCTGGATTGCTCCAAATCTAAAGCTGCCACTTGTTGTTGTTCTATTTCTCTAGAGTCCCATCATGCTGTTCTCAGCTTGCTAAAGTCCATACCTCCTCGGTGTGTTCTTATGGCTGCAGATCTTCACAGCACAGACGCTTTCTTCTGCATGCTGTTCTTTCCCAGTTCAGGGCTCCTTCAAGGCTCTCCCTGAATGGCTAAGCCGCCCCCTTTTATCCCAGTTCTCTTCAATGCTCACAGCTGCAGCCCATCAAGGACAACCAGGACCTGTGGGGCAAAGCCTCTAGACAGATATTCAAATAGAATCCATTTCCTCTACTCTAGCCAGTAAGTACTACCCTACAAGTCCTCAGAACCCCAAAGGCCACCTTTCATCTGACACCCAGACCCTGGGGAAAGGACTTCTTTTTCCCATGGCAAATGGCCTCCCTTGGCAGCCACTCACCCTGGCAGAAAGTGGGAGCCTTGCTAGAATGATGCAATCATTGCTGGATTTTTCCAAAAGAAAAGCTGGCAGCAACTAGGGCCCTGGAAGTACTTAGAGCCTCAAACGCCACCTTGAACATATTACTGAGACCCTGGGGAAAGGACATCTTTTTCCCATGGAAAATGGCCTTCATTTGTGGCCACTTGGCCTGGCAGGCAGGGCAGTGCCAAGCCAGGAATCGACAAACTGTGCTGGATCCTTCCAGAACAAAAGCTGCCAGCAACTAGGACCCTGCAAGTCCTTAGAGCCCCAGACGCCACCTGTCATCTGACACCCAGAGCCTGGGCCAATGACTTCGTTTTCCCCATGGAAAATGGCCTCCATTTCTGGCCTCTCACCCTGACCAAGAGGGTGGTGCCCAGCAAGAAATTTGCAAGCTTTGCTGGATTGCTCCAAATCTAAAGCTGCCACTTGTTGTTGTTCTATTTCTCTAGAGTCCCATAATGCTGTTCTCAGCTTGCTAAAGTCCATACCTCCTCGGTGTGTTCTTATGGCTGCAGATCTTCACAGCACAGACGCTTTCTTCTGCATGCTGTTCTTTCCCAGTTCAGGGCTCCTTCAAGGCTCTCCCTGAATGGCTAAGCCGCCCCCTTTTATCCCAGTTCTCTTCAATGCTCACAGCTGCAGCCCATCAAGGACAACCAGGACCTGTGGGGCAAAGCCTCTAGACAGATATTCAAATAGAATCCATTTCCTCTACTCTAGCCAGTAAGTACTACCCTACAAGTCCTCAGAACCCCAAAGGCCACCTTTCATCTGACACCCAGACCCTGGGGAAAGGACTTCTTTTTCCCATGGCTAATGGCCTCCCTTGGCAGCCACTCACCCTGGCAGAAAGTGGGAGCCTTGCTAGAATGATGCAATCGTTGCTGGATTTTTCCAAAAGAAAAGGTGGCAGCAGCTAGGGCCCTGGAAGTACTTAGAGCCTCAAACGCCACCTTGAACATATTACTGAGACCCTGGGGAAAGGACATCTTTTTCCCATGGAAAATGGCCTTCATTTGTGGCCACTTGGCCTGGCAGGCAGGGCAGTGCCAAGCCAGGAATCTACAAACTCTGCTGGATCCTTCCAGAACGAAAGCTGCCAGCAACTAGGACCCTGCAAGTCCTTAGAGCCCCAGACGCCACCTGTCATCTGACACCCAGAGCCTGGGCCAATGACTTCGTTTTCCCCATGGAAAATGGCCTCCATTTCTGGCCTCTCACCCTGACCAAGAGGGTGGTGCCCAGCAAGAAATTTGCAAGCTTTGCTGGATTGCTCCAAATCTAAAGCTGCCACTTGTTGTTGTTCTATTTCTCTAGAGTCCCATAATGCTGTTCTCAGCTTGCTAAAGTCCATACCTCCTCGGTGTGTTCTTATGGCTGCAGATCTTCACAGCACAGACGCTTTCTTCTGCATGCTGTTCTTTCCCAGTTCAGGGCTCCTTCAAGGCTCTCCCTGAATGGCTAAGCCGCCCCCTTTTATCCCAGTTCTCTTCAATGCTCACAGCTGCAGCCCATCAAGGACAACCAGGACCTGTGGGGCAAAGCCTCTAGACAGATATTCAAATAGAATCCATTTCCTCTACTCTAGCCAGTAAGTACTACCCTACAAGTCCTCAGAACCCCAAAGGCCACCTTTCATCTGACACCCAGACCCCGGGGAAAGGACTTCTTTTTCCCATGGCAAATGGCCTCCCTTGGCAGCCACTCACCCTGGCAGAAAGTGGGAGCCTTGCTAGAATGATGCAATCGTTGCTGGATTTTTCCAAAAGAAAAGCTGGCAGCAACTAGGGCCCTGGAAGTACTTAGAGCCTCAAACGCCACCTTGAACATATTACTGAGACCCTGGGGAAAGGACATCTTTTTCCCATGGAAAATGGCCTTCATTTGTGGCCACTTGGCCTGGCAGGCAGGGCAGTGCCAAGCCAGGAATCTACAAACTCTGCTGGATCCTTCCAGAACGAAAGCTGCCAGCAACTAGGACCCTGCAAGTCCTTAGAGCCCCAGACGCCACCTTTCATCTGACACCCAGAGCCTGGGCCAATGACTTCGTTTTCCCCATGGAAAATGGCCTCCATTTCTGGCCTCTCACCCTGACCAAGAGGGTGGTGCCCAGCAAGAAATTTGCAAGCTTTGCTGGATTGCTCCAAATCTAAAGCTGCCACTTGTTGTTGTTCTATTTCTCTAGAGTCCCATCATGCTGTTCTCAGCTTGCTAAAGTCCATACCTCCTCGGTGTGTTCTTATGGCTGCAGATCTTCACAGCACAGACGCTTTCTTCTGCATGCTGTTCTTTCCCAGTTCAGGGCTCCTTCAAGGCTCTCCCTGAATGGCTAAGCCGCCCCCTTTTATCCCAGTTCTCTTCAATGCTCACAGCTGCAGCCCATCAAGGACAACCAGGACCTGTGGGGCAAAGCCTCTAGACAGATATTCAAATAGAATCCATTTCCTCTACTCTAGCCAGTAAGTACTACCCTACAAGTCCTCAGAACCCCAAAGGCCACCTTTCATCTGACACCCAGACCCTGGGGAAAGGACTTCTTTTTCCCATGGCAAATGGCCTCCCTTGGCAGCCACTCACCCTGGCAGAAAGTGGGAGCCTTGCTAGAATGATGCAATCGTTGCTGGATTTTTCCAAAAGAAAAGCTGGCAGCAACTAGGGCCCTGGAAGTACTTAGAGCCTCAAACGCCACCTTGAACATATTACTGAGACCCTGGGGAAAGGACATCTTTTTCCCATGGAAAATGGCCTTCATTTGTGGCCACTTGGCCTGGCAGGCAGGGCAGTGCCAAGCCAGGAATCGACAAACTGTGCTGGATCCTTCCAGAACAAAAGCTGCCAGCAACTAGGACCCTGCAAGTCCTTAGAGCCCCAGACGCCACCTGTCATCTGACACCCAGAGCCTGGGCCAATGACTTCGTTTTCCCCATGGAAAATGGCCTCCATTTCTGGCCTCTCACCCTGACCAAGAGGGTGGTGCCCAGCAAGAAATTTGCAAGCTTTGCTGGATTGCTCCAAATCTAAAGCTGCCACTTGTTGTTGTTCTATTTCTCTAGAGTCCCATAATGCTGTTCTCAGCTTGCTAAAGTCCATACCTCCTCGGTGTGTTCTTATGGCTGCAGATCTTCACAGCACAGACGCTTTCTTCTGCATGCTGTTCTTTCCCAGTTCAGGGCTCCTTCAAGGCTCTCCCTGAATGGCTAAGCCGCCCCCTTTTATCCCAGTTCTCTTCAATGCTCACAGCTGCAGCCCATCAAGGACAACCAGGACCTGTGGGGCAAAGCCTCTAGACAGATATTCAAATAGAATCCATTTCCTCTACTCTAGCCAGTAAGTACTACCCTACAAGTCCTCAGAACCCCAAAGGCCACCTTTCATCTGACACCCAGACCCTGGGGAAAGGACTTCTTTTTCCCATGGCTAATGGCCTCCCTTGGCAGCCACTCACCCTGGCAGAAAGTGGGAGCCTTGCTAGAATGATGCAATCGTTGCTGGATTTTTCCAAAAGAAAAGCTGGCAGCAACTAGGGCCCTGGAAGTACTTAGAGCCTCAAACGCCACCTTGAACATATTACTGAGACCCTGGGGAAAGGACATCTTTTTCCCATGGAAAATGGCCTTCATTTGTGGCCACTTGGCCTGGCAGGCAGGGCAGTGCCAAGCCAGGAATCTACAAACTCTGCTGGATCCTTCCAGAACGAAAGCTGCCAGCAACTAGGACCCTGCAAGTCCTTAGAGCCCCAGACGCCACCTTTCATCTGACACCCAGAGCCTGGGCCAATGACTTCGTTTTCCCCATGGAAAATGGCCTCCATTTCTGGCCTCTCACCCTGACCAAGAGGGTGGTGCCCAGCAAGAAATTTGCAAGCTTTGCTGGATTGCTCCAAATCTAAAGCTGCCACTTGTTGTTGTTCTATTTCTCTAGAGTCCCATCATGCTGTTCTCAGCTTGCTAAAGTCCATACCTCCTCGGTGTGTTCTTATGGCTGCAGATCTTCACAGCACAGACGCTTTCTTCTGCATGCTGTTCTTTCCCAGTTCAGGGCTCCTTCAAGGCTCTCCCTGAATGGCTAAGCCGCCCCCTTTTATCCCAGTTCTCTTCAATGCTCACAGCTGCAGCCCATCAAGGACAACCAGGACCTGTGGGGCAAAGCCTCTAGACAGATATTCAAATAGAATCCATTTCCTCTACTCTAGCCAGTAAGTACTACCCTACAAGTCCTCAGAACCCCAAAGGCCACCTTTCATCTGACACCCAGACCCTGGGGAAAGGACTTCTTTTTCCCATGGCAAATGGCCTCCCTTGGCAGCCATTCACCCTGGCAGAAAGTGGGAGCCTTGCTAGAATGATGCAATCGTTGCTGGATTTTTCCAAAAGAAAAGCTGGCAGCAACTAGGGCCCTGGAAGTACTTAGAGCCTCAAACGCCACCTTGAACATATTACTGAGACCCTGGGGAAAGGACATCTTTTTCCCATGGAAAATGGCCTTCATTTGTGGCCACTTGGCCTGGCAGGCAGGGCAGTGCCAAGCCAGGAATCGACAAACTGTGCTGGATCCTTCCAGAACAAAAGCTGCCAGCAACTAGGACCCTGCAAGTCCTTAGAGCCCCAGACGCCACCTGTCATCTGACACCCAGAGCCTGGGCCAATGACTTCGTTTTCCCCATGGAAAATGGCCTCCATTTCTGGCCTCTCACCCTGACCAAGAGGGTGGTGCCCAGCAAGAAATTTGCAAGCTTTGCTGGATTGCTCCAAATCTAAAGCTGCCACTTGTTGTTGTTCTATTTCTCTAGAGTCCCATCATGCTGTTCTCAGCTTGCTAAAGTCCATACCTCCTCGGTGTGTTCTTATGGCTGCAGATCTTCACAGCACAGACGCTTTCTTCTGCATGCTGTTCTTTCCCAGTTCAGGGCTCCTTCAAGGCTCTCCCTGAATGGCTAAGCCGCCCCCTTTTATCCCAGTTCTCTTCAATGCTCACAGCTGCAGCCCATCAAGGACAACCAGGACCTGTGGGGCAAAGCCTCTAGACAGATATTCAAATAGAATCCATTTCCTCTACTCTAGCCAGTAAGTACTACCCTACAAGTCCTCAGAACCCCAAAGGCCACCTTTCATCTGACACCCAGACCCTGGGGAAAGGACTTCTTTTTCCCATGGCAAATGGCCTCCCTTGGCAGCCACTCACCCTGGCAGAAAGTGGGAGCCTTGCTAGAATGATGCAATCGTTGCTGGATTTTTCCAAAAGAAAAGCTGGCAGCAACTAGGGCCCTGGAAGTACTTAGAGCCTCAAACGCCACCTTGAACATATTACTGAGACCCTGGGGAAAGGACATCTTTTTCCCATGGAAAATGGCCTTCATTTGTGGCCACTTGGCCTGGCAGGCAGGGCAGTGCCAAGCCAGGAATCGACAAACTGTGCTGGATCCTTCCAGAACAAAAGCTGCCAGCAACTAGGACCCTGCAAGTCCTTAGAGCCCCAGACGCCACCTGTCATCTGACACCCAGAGCCTGGGCCAATGACTTCGTTTTCCCCATGGAAAATGGCCTCCATTTCTGGCCTCTCACCCTGACCAAGAGGGTGGTGCCCAGCAAGAAATTTGCAAGCTTTGCTGGATTGCTCCAAATCTAAAGCTGCCACTTGTTGTTGTTCTATTTCTCTAGAGTCCCATCATGCTGTTCTCAGCTTGCTAAAGTCCATACCTCCTCGGTGTGTTCTTATGGCTGCAGATCTTCACAGCACAGACGCTTTCTTCTGCATGCTGTTCTTTCCCAGTTCAGGGCTCCTTCAAGGCTCTCCCTGAATGGCTAAGCCGCCCCCTTTTATCCCAGTTCTCTTCAATGCTCACAGCTGCAGCCCATCAAGGACAACCAGGACCTGTGGGGCAAAGCCTCTAGACAGATATTCAAATAGAATCCATTTCCTCTACTCTAGCCAGTAAGTACTACCCTACAAGTCCTCAGAACCCCAAAGGCCACCTTTCATCTGACACCCAGACCCCGGGGAAAGGACTTCTTTTTCCCATGGCAAATGGCCTCCCTTGGCAGCCACTCACCCTGGCAGAAAGTGGGAGCCTTGCTAGAATGATGCAATCGTTGCTGGATTTTTCCAAAAGAAAAGCTGGCAGCAACTAGGGCCCTGGAAGTACTTAGAGCCTCAAACGCCACCTTGAACATATTACTGAGACCCTGGGGAAAGGACATCTTTTTCCCATGGAAAATGGCCTTCATTTGTGGCCACTTGGCCTGGCAGGCAGGGCAGTGCCAAGCCAGGAATCTACAAACTGTGCTGGATCCTTCCAGAACGAAAGCTGCCAGCAACTAGGACCCTGCAAGTCCTTAGAGCCCCAGACACCACCTTTCATCTGACACCCAGAGCCTGGGCCAATGACTTCGTTTTCCCCATGGAAAATGGCCTCCATTTCTGGCCTCTCACCCTGACCAAGAGGGTGGTGCCCAGCAAGAAATTTGCAAGCTTTGCTGGATTGCTCCAAATCTAAAGCTGCCACTTGTTGTTGTTCTATTTCTCTAGAGTCCCATCATGCTGTTCTCAGATTGCTAAAGTCCATACCTCCTCGGTGTGTTCTTATGGCTGCAGATCTTCACAGCACAGACGCTTTCTTCTGCATGCTGTTCTTTCCCAGTTCAGGGCTCCTTCAAGGCTCTCCCTGAATGGCTAAGCCGCCCCCTTTTATCCCAGTTCTCTTCAATGCTCACAGCTGCAGCCCATCAAGGACAACCAGGACCTGTGGGGCAAAGCCTCTAGACAGATATTCAAATAGAATCCATTTCCTCTACTCTAGCCAGTAAGTACTACCCTACAAGTCCTCAGAACCCCAAAGGCCACCTTTCATCTGACACCCAGACCCTGGGGAAAGGAATTCTTTTTCCCATGGCTAATGGCCTCCCTTGGCAGCCACTCACCCTGGCAGAAAGTGGGAGCCTTGCTAGAATGATGCAATCGTTGCTGGATTTTTCCAAAAGAAAAGCTGCCAGCAACTAGGGCCCTGGAAGTACTTAGAGCCTCAAACGCCACCTTGAACATATTACTGAGACCCTGGGGAAAGGACATCTTTTTCCCATGGAAAATGGCCTTCATTTGTGGCCACTTGGCCTGGCAGGCAGGGCAGTGCCAAGCCAGGAATCTACAAACTCTGCTGGATCCTTCCAGAACGAAAGCTGCCAGCAACTAGGACCCTGCAAGTCCTTAGAGCCCCAGACGCCACCTGTCATCTGACACCCAGAGCCTGGGCCAATGACTTCGTTTTCCCCATGGAAAATGGCCTCCATTTCTGGCCTCTCACCCTGACCAAGAGGGTGGTGCCCAGCAAGAAATTTGCAAGCTTTGCTGGATTGCTCCAAATCTAAAGCTGCCACTTGTTGTTGTTCTATTTCTCTAGAGTCCCATCATGCTGTTCTCAGCTTGCTAAAGTCCATACCTCCTCGGTGTGTTCTTATGGCTGCAGATCTTCACAGCACAGACGCTTTCTTCTGCATGCTGTTCTTTCCCAGTTCAGGGCTCCTTCAAGGCTCTCCCTGAATGGCTAAGCCGCCCCCTTTTATCCCAGTTCTCTTCAATGCTCACAGCTGCAGCCCATCAAGGACAACCAGGACCTGTGGGGCAAAGCCTCTAGACAGATATTCAAATAGAATCCATTTCCTCTACTCTAGCCAGTAAGTACTACCCTACAAGTCCTCAGAACCCCAAAGGCCACCTTTCATCTGACACCCAGACCCTGGGGAAAGGACTTCTTTTTCCCATGGCAAATGGCCTCCCTTGGCAGCCACTCACCCTGGCAGAAAGTGGGAGCCTTGCTAGAATGATGCAATCGTTGCTGGATTTTTCCAAAAGAAAACCTGGCAGCAACTAGGGCCCTGGAAGTACTTAGAGCCTCAAACGCCACCTTGAACATATTACTGAGACCCTGGGGAAAGGACATCTTTTTCCCATGGAAAATGGCCTTCATTTGTGGCCACTTGGCCTGGCAGGCAGGGCAGTGCCAAGCCAGGAATCTACAAACTCTGCTAGATCCTTCCAGAACGAAAGCTGCCAGCAACTAGGACCCTGCAAGTCCTTAGAGCCCCAGACGCCACCTGTCATCTGACACCCAGAGCCTGGGCCAATGACTTCGTTTTCCCCATGGAAAATGGCCTCCATTTCTGGCCTCTCACCCTGACCAAGAGGGTGGTGCCCAGCAAGAAATTTGCAAGCTTTGCTGGATTGCTCCAAATCTAAAGCTGCCACTTGTTGTTGTTCTATTTCTCTAGAGTCCCATAATGCTGTTCTCAGCTTGCTAAAGTCCATACCTCCTCGGTGTGTTCTTATGGCTGCAGATCTTCACAGCACAGACGCTTTCTTCTGCATGCTGTTCTTTCCCAGTTCAGGGCTCCTTCAAGGCTCTCCCTGAATGGCTAAGCCGCCCCCTTTTATCCCAGTTCTCTTCAATGCTCACAGCTGCAGCCCATCAAGGACAACCAGGACCTGTGGGGCAAAGCCTCTAGACAGATATTCAAATAGAATCCATTTCCTCTACTCTAGCCAGTAAGTACTACCCTACAAGTCCTCAGAACCCCAAAGGCCACCTTTCATCTGACACCCAGACCCTGGGGAAAGGACTTCTTTTTCCCATGGCTAATGGCCTCCCTTGGCAGCCACTCACCCTGGCAGAAAGTGGGAGCCTTGCTAGAATGATGCAATCGTTGCTGGATTTTTCCAAAAGAAAAGCTGGCAGCAACTAGGGCCCTGGAAGTACTTAGAGCCTCAAACGCCACCTTGAACATATTACTGAGACCCTGGGGAAAGGACATCTTTTTCCCATGGAAAATGGCCTTCATTTGTGGCCACTTGGCCTGGCAGGCAGGGCAGTGCCAAGCCAGGAATCTACAAACTCTGCTAGATCCTTCCAGAACAAAAGCTGCCAGCAACTAGGACCCTGCAAGTCCTTAGAGCCCCAGACGCCACCTGTCATCTGACACCCAGAGCCTGGGCCAATGACTTCGTTTTCCCCATGGAAAATGGCCTCCATTTCTGGCCTCTCACCCTGACCAAGAGGGTGGTGCCCAGCAAGAAATTTGCAAGCTTTGCTGGATTGCTCCAAATCGAAAGCTGCCACTTGTTGTTGTTCTATTTCTCTAGAGTCCCATAATGCTGTTCTCAGCTTGCTAAAGTCCATACCTCCTCGGTGTGTTCTTATGGCTGCAGATCTTCACAGCACAGACGCTTTCTTCTGCATGCTGTTCTTTCCCAGTTCAGGGCTCCTTCAAGGCTCTCCCTGAATGGCTAAGCCGCCCCCTTTTATCCCAGTTCTCTTCAATGCTCACAGCTGCAGCCCATCAAGGACAACCAGGACCTGTGGGGCAAAGCCTCTAGACAGATATTCAAATAGAATCCATTTCCTCTACTCTAGCCAGTAAGTACTACCCTACAAGTCCTCAGAACCCCAAAGGCCACCTTTCATCTGACACCCAGACCCTGGGGAAAGGACTTCTTTTTCCCATGGCAAATGGCCTCCCTTGGCAGCCACTCACCCTGGCAGAAAGTGGGAGCCTTGCTAGAATGATGCAATCGTTGCTGGATTTTTCCAAAAGAAAAGCTGGCAGCAACTAGGGCCCTGGAAGTACTTAGAGCCTCAAACGCCACCTTGAACATATTACTGAGACCCTGGGGAAAGGACATCTTTTTCCCATGGAAAATGGCCTTCATTTGTGGCCACTTGGCCTGGCAGGCAGGGCAGTGCTAAGCCAGGAATCTACAAACTCTGCTGGATCCTTCCAGAACAAAAGCTGCCAGCAACTAGGACCCTGCAAGTCCTTAGAGCCCCAGACGCCACCTGTCATCTGACACCCAGAGCCTGGGCCAATGACTTCGTTTTCCCCATGGAAAATGGCCTCCATTTCTGGCCTCTCACCCTGACCAAGAGGGTGGTGCCCAGCAAGAAATTTGCAAGCTTTGCTGGATTGCTCCAAATCTAAAGCTGCCACTTGTTGTTGTTCTATTTCTCTAGAGTCCCATCATGCTGTTCTCAGCTTGCTAAAGTCCATACCTCCTCGGTGTGTTCTTATGGCTGCAGATCTTCACAGCACAGACGCTTTCTTCTGCATGCTGTTCTTTCCCAGTTCAGGGCTCCTTCAAGGCTCTCCCTGAATGGCTAAGCCGCCCCCTTTTATCCCAGTTCTCTTCAATGCTCACAGCTGCAGCCCATCAAGGACAACCAGGACCTGTGGGGCAAAGCCTCTAGACAGATATTCAAATAGAATCCATTTCCTCTACTCTAGCCAGTAAGTACTACCCTACAAGTCCTCAGAACCCCAAAGGCCACCTTTCATCTGACACCCAGACCCTGGGGAAAGGACTTCTTTTTCCCATGGCAAATGGCCTCCCTTGGCAGCCATTCACCCTGGCAGAAAGTGGGAGCCTTGCTAGAATGATGCAATCGTTGCTGGATTTTTCCAAAAGAAAAGCTGGCAGCAACTAGGGCCCTGGAAGTACTTAGAGCCTCAAACGCCACCTTGAACATATTACTGAGACCCTGGGGAAAGGACATCTTTTTCCCATGGAAAATGGCCTTCATTTGTGGCCACTTGGCCTGGCAGGCAGGGCAGTGCCAAGCCAGGAATCTACAAACTCTGCTGGATCCTTCCAGAACAAAAGCTGCCAGCAACTAGGACCCTGCAAGTCCTTAGAGCCCCAGACGCCACCTGTCATCTGACACCCAGAGCCTGGGCCAATGACTTCGTTTTCCCCATGGAAAATGGCCTCCATTTCTGGCCTCTCACCCTGACCAAGAGGGTGGTGCCCAGCAAGAAATTTGCAAGCTTTGCTGGATTGCTCCAAATCTAAAGCTGCCACTTGTTGTTGTTCTATTTCTCTAGAGTCCCATCATGCTGTTCTCAGCTTGCTAAAGTCCATACCTCCTCGGTGTGTTCTTATGGCTGCAGATCTTCACAGCACAGACGCTTTCTTCTGCATGCTGTTCTTTCCCAGTTCAGGGCTCCTTCAAGGCTCTCCCTGAATGGCTAAGCCGCCCCCTTTTATCCCAGTTCTCTTCAATGCTCACAGCTGCAGCCCATCAAGGACAACCAGGACCTGTGGGGCAAAGCCTCTAGACAGATATTCAAATAGAATCCATTTCCTCTACTCTAGCCAGTAAGTACTACCCTACAAGTCCTCAGAACCCCAAAGGCCACCTTTCATCTGACACCCAGACCCTGGGGAAAGGACTTCTTTTTCCCATGGCTAATGGCCTCCCTTGGCAGCCACTCACCCTGGCAGAAAGTGGGAGCCTTGCTAGAATGATGCAATCGTTGCTGGATTTTTCCAAAAGAAAAGCTGGCAGCAACTAGGGCCCTGGAAGTACTTAGAGCCTCAAACGCCACCTTGAACATATTACTGAGACCCTGGGGAAAGGACATCTTTTTCCCATGGAAAATGGCCTTCATTTGTGGCCACTTGGCCTGGCAGGCAGGGCAGTGCCAAGCCAGGAATCTACAAACTCTGCTAGATCCTTCCAGAACGAAAGCTGCCAGCAACTAGGACCCTGCAAGTCCTTAGAGCCCCAGACGCCACCTGTCATCTGACACCCAGAGCCTGGGCCAATGACTTCGTTTTCCCCATGGAAAATGGCCTCCATTTCTGGCCTCTCACCCTGACCAAGAGGGTGGTGCCCAGCAAGAAATTTGCAAGCTTTGCTGGATTGCTCCAAATCGAAAGCTGCCACTTGTTGTTGTTCTATTTCTCTAGAGTCCCATAATGCTGTTCTCAGCTTGCTAAAGTCCATACCTCCTCGGTGTGTTCTTATGGCTGCAGATCTTCACAGCACAGACGCTTTCTTCTGCATGCTGTTCTTTCCCAGTTCAGGGCTCCTTCAAGGCTCTCCCTGAATGGCTAAGCCGCCCCCTTTTATCCCAGTTCTCTTCAATGCTCACAGCTGCAGCCCATCAAGGACAACCAGGACCTGTGGGGCAAAGCCTCTAGACAGATATTCAAATAGAATCCATTTCCTCTACTCTAGCCAGTAAGTACTACCCTACAAGTCCTCAGAACCCCAAAGGCCACCTTTCATCTGACACCCAGACCCTGGGGAAAGGACTTCTTTTTCCCATGGCAAATGGCCTCCCTTGGCAGCCACTCACCCTGGCAGAAAGTGGGAGCCTTGCTAGAATGATGCAATCGTTGCTGGATTTTTCCAAAAGAAAAGCTGGCAGCAACTAGGGCCCTGGAAGTACTTAGAGCCTCAAACGCCACCTTGAACATATTACTGAGACCCTGGGGAAAGGACATCTTTTTCCCATGGAAAATGGCCTTCATTTGTGGCCACTTGGCCTGGCAGGCAGGGCAGTGCTAAGCCAGGAATCTACAAACTCTGCTGGATCCTTCCAGAACAAAAGCTGCCAGCAACTAGGACCCTGCAAGTCCTTAGAGCCCCAGACGCCACCTGTCATCTGACACCCAGAGCCTGGGCCAATGACTTCGTTTTCCCCATGGAAAATGGCCTCCATTTCTGGCCTCTCACCCTGACCAAGAGGGTGGTGCCCAGCAAGAAATTTGCAAGCTTTGCTGGATTGCTCCAAATCTAAAGCTGCCACTTGTTGTTGTTCTATTTCTCTAGAGTCCCATCATGCTGTTCTCAGCTTGCTAAAGTCCATACCTCCTCGGTGTGTTCTTATGGCTGCAGATCTTCACAGCACAGACGCTTTCTTCTGCATGCTGTTCTTTCCCAGTTCAGGGCTCCTTCAAGGCTCTCCCTGAATGGCTAAGCCGCCCCCTTTTATCCCAGTTCTCTTCAATGCTCACAGCTGCAGCCCATCAAGGACAACCAGGACCTGTGGGGCAAAGCCTCTAGACAGATATTCAAATAGAATCCATTTCCTCTACTCTAGCCAGTAAGTACTACCCTACAAGTCCTCAGAACCCCAAAGGCCACCTTTCATCTGACACCCAGACCCTGGGGAAAGGACTTCTTTTTCCCATGGCAAATGGCCTCCCTTGGCAGCCATTCACCCTGGCAGAAAGTGGGAGCCTTGCTAGAATGATGCAATCGTTGCTGGATTTTTCCAAAAGAAAAGCTGGCAGCAACTAGGGCCCTGGAAGTACTTAGAGCCTCAAACGCCACCTTGAACATATTACTGAGACCCTGGGGAAAGGACATCTTTTTCCCATGGAAAATGGCCTTCATTTGTGGCCACTTGGCCTGGCAGGCAGGGCAGTGCCAAGCCAGGAATCTACAAACTCTGCTGGATCCTTCCAGAACGAAAGCTGCCAGCAACTAGGACCCTGCAAGTCCTTAGAGCCCCAGACGCCACCTTTCATCTGACACCCAGAGCCTGGGCCAATGACTTCGTTTTCCCCATGGAAAATGGCCTCCATTTCTGGCCTCTCACCCTGACCAAGAGGGTGGTGCCCAGCAAGAAATTTGCAAGCTTTGCTGGATTGCTCCAAATCTAAAGCTGCCACTTGTTGTTGTTCTATTTCTCTAGAGTCCCATCATGCTGTTCTCAGCTTGCTAAAGTCCATACCTCCTCGGTGTGTTCTTATGGCTGCAGATCTTCACAGCACAGACGCTTTCTTCTGCATGCTGTTCTTTCCCAGTTCAGGGCTCCTTCAAGGCTCTCCCTGAATGGCTAAGCCGCCCCCTTTTATCCCAGTTCTCTTCAATGCTCACAGCTGCAGCCCATCAAGGACAACCAGGACCTGTGGGGCAAAGCCTCTAGACAGATATTCAAATAGAATCCATTTCCTCTACTCTAGCCAGTAAGTACTACCCTACAAGTCCTCAGAACCCCAAAGGCCACCTTTCATCTGACACCCAGACCCTGGGGAAAGGACTTCTTTTTCCCATGGCAAATGGCCTCCCTTGGCAGCCATTCACCCTGGCAGAAAGTGGGAGCCTTGCTAGAATGATGCAATCGTTGCTGGATTTTTCCAAAAGAAAAGCTGGCAGCAACTAGGGCCCTGGAAGTACTTAGAGCCTCAAACGCCACCTTGAACATATTACTGAGACCCTGGGGAAAGGACATCTTTTTCCCATGGAAAATGGCCTTCATTTGTGGCCACTTGGCCTGGCAGGCAGGGCAGTGCCAAGCCAGGAATCGACAAACTGTGCTGGATCCTTCCAGAACAAAAGCTGCCAGCAACTAGGACCCTGCAAGTCCTTAGAGCCCCAGACGCCACCTGTCATCTGACACCCAGAGCCTGGGCCAATGACTTCGTTTTCCCCATGGAAAATGGCCTCCATTTCTGGCCTCTCACCCTGACCAAGAGGGTGGTGCCCAGCAAGAAATTTGCAAGCTTTGCTGGATTGCTCCAAATCTAAAGCTGCCACTTGTTGTTGTTCTATTTCTCTAGAGTCCCATCATGCTGTTCTCAGCTTGCTAAAGTCCATACCTCCTCGGTGTGTTCTTATGGCTGCAGATCTTCACAGCACAGACGCTTTCTTCTGCATGCTGTTCTTTCCCAGTTCAGGGCTCCTTCAAGGCTCTCCCTGAATGGCTAAGCCGCCCCCTTTTATCCCAGTTCTCTTCAATGCTCACAGCTGCAGCCCATCAAGGACAACCAGGACCTGTGGGGCAAAGCCTCTAGACAGATATTCAAATAGAATCCATTTCCTCTACTCTAGCCAGTAAGTACTACCCTACAAGTCCTCAGAACCCCAAAGGCCACCTTTCATCTGACACCCAGACCCTGGGGAAAGGACTTCTTTTTCCCATGGCAAATGGCCTCCCTTGGCAGCCACTCACCCTGGCAGAAAGTGGGAGCCTTGCTAGAATGATGCAATCGTTGCTGGATTTTTCCAAAAGAAAAGCTGGCAGCAACTAGGGCCCTGGAAGTACTTAGAGCCTCAAACGCCACCTTGAACATATTACTGAGACCCTGGGGAAAGGACATCTTTTTCCCATGGAAAATGGCCTTCATTTGTGGCCACTTGGCCTGGCAGGCAGGGCAGTGCCAAGCCAGGAATCGACAAACTGTGCTGGATCCTTCCAGAACAAAAGCTGCCAGCAACTAGGACCCTGCAAGTCCTTAGAGCCCCAGACGCCACCTGTCATCTGACACCCAGAGCCTGGGCCAATGACTTCGTTTTCCCCATGGAAAATGGCCTCCATTTCTGGCCTCTCACCCTGACCAAGAGGGTGGTGCCCAGCAAGAAATTTGCAAGCTTTGCTGGATTGCTCCAAATCTAAAGCTGCCACTTGTTGTTGTTCTATTTCTCTAGAGTCCCATCATGCTGTTCTCAGCTTGCTAAAGTCCATACCTCCTCGGTGTGTTCTTATGGCTGCAGATCTTCACAGCACAGACGCTTTCTTCTGCATGCTGTTCTTTCCCAGTTCAGGGCTCCTTCAAGGCTCTCCCTGAATGGCTAAGCCGCCCCCTTTTATCCCAGTTCTCTTCAATGCTCACAGCTGCAGCCCATCAAGGACAACCAGGACCTGTGGGGCAAAGCCTCTAGACAGATATTCAAATAGAATCCATTTCCTCTACTCTAGCCAGTAAGTACTACCCTACAAGTCCTCAGAACCCCAAAGGCCACCTTTCATCTGACACCCAGACCCCGGGGAAAGGACTTCTTTTTCCCATGGCAAATGGCCTCCCTTGGCAGCCACTCACCCTGGCAGAAAGTGGGAGCCTTGCTAGAATGATGCAATCGTTGCTGGATTTTTCCAAAAGAAAAGCTGGCAGCAACTAGGGCCCTGGAAGTACTTAGAGCCTCAAACGCCACCTTGAACATATTACTGAGACCCTGGGGAAAGGACATCTTTTTCCCATGGAAAATGGCCTTCATTTGTGGCCACTTGGCCTGGCAGGCAGGGCAGTGCCAAGCCAGGAATCTACAAACTGTGCTGGATCCTTCCAGAACGAAAGCTGCCAGCAACTAGGACCCTGCAAGTCCTTAGAGCCCCAGACACCACCTTTCATCTGACACCCAGAGCCTGGGCCAATGACTTCGTTTTCCCCATGGAAAATGGCCTCCATTTCTGGCCTCTCACCCTGACCAAGAGGGTGGTGCCCAGCAAGAAATTTGCAAGCTTTGCTGGATTGCTCCAAATCTAAAGCTGCCACTTGTTGTTGTTCTATTTCTCTAGAGTCCCATCATGCTGTTCTCAGATTGCTAAAGTCCATACCTCCTCGGTGTGTTCTTATGGCTGCAGATCTTCACAGCACAGACGCTTTCTTCTGCATGCTGTTCTTTCCCAGTTCAGGGCTCCTTCAAGGCTCTCCCTGAATGGCTAAGCCGCCCCCTTTTATCCCAGTTCTCTTCAATGCTCACAGCTGCAGCCCATCAAGGACAACCAGGACCTGTGGGGCAAAGCCTCTAGACAGATATTCAAATAGAATCCATTTCCTCTACTCTAGCCAGTAAGTACTACCCTACAAGTCCTCAGAACCCCAAAGGCCACCTTTCATCTGACACCCAGACCCTGGGGAAAGGAATTCTTTTTCCCATGGCTAATGGCCTCCCTTGGCAGCCACTCACCCTGGCAGAAAGTGGGAGCCTTGCTAGAATGATGCAATCGTTGCTGGATTTTTCCAAAAGAAAAGCTGCCAGCAACTAGGGCCCTGGAAGTACTTAGAGCCTCAAACGCCACCTTGAACATATTACTGAGACCCTGGGGAAAGGACATCTTTTTCCCATGGAAAATGGCCTTCATTTGTGGCCACTTGGCCTGGCAGGCAGGGCAGTGCCAAGCCAGGAATCTACAAACTCTGCTGGATCCTTCCAGAACGAAAGCTGCCAGCAACTAGGACCCTGCAAGTCCTTAGAGCCCCAGACGCCACCTGTCATCTGACACCCAGAGCCTGGGCCAATGACTTCGTTTTCCCCATGGAAAATGGCCTCCATTTCTGGCCTCTCACCCTGACCAAGAGGGTGGTGCCCAGCAAGAAATTTGCAAGCTTTGCTGGATTGCTCCAAATCTAAAGCTGCCACTTGTTGTTGTTCTATTTCTCTAGAGTCCCATCATGCTGTTCTCAGCTTGCTAAAGTCCATACCTCCTCGGTGTGTTCTTATGGCTGCAGATCTTCACAGCACAGACGCTTTCTTCTGCATGCTGTTCTTTCCCAGTTCAGGGCTCCTTCAAGGCTCTCCCTGAATGGCTAAGCCGCCCCCTTTTATCCCAGTTCTCTTCAATGCTCACAGCTGCAGCCCATCAAGGACAACCAGGACCTGTGGGGCAAAGCCTCTAGACAGATATTCAAATAGAATCCATTTCCTCTACTCTAGCCAGTAAGTACTACCCTACAAGTCCTCAGAACCCCAAAGGCCACCTTTCATCTGACACCCAGACCCTGGGGAAAGGACTTCTTTTTCCCATGGCAAATGGCCTCCCTTGGCAGCCACTCACCCTGGCAGAAAGTGGGAGCCTTGCTAGAATGATGCAATCGTTGCTGGATTTTTCCAAAAGAAAACCTGGCAGCAACTAGGGCCCTGGAAGTACTTAGAGCCTCAAACGCCACCTTGAACATATTACTGAGACCCTGGGGAAAGGACATCTTTTTCCCATGGAAAATGGCCTTCATTTGTGGCCACTTGGCCTGGCAGGCAGGGCAGTGCCAAGCCAGGAATCTACAAACTCTGCTAGATCCTTCCAGAACAAAAGCTGCCAGCAACTAGGACCCTGCAAGTCCTTAGAGCCCCAGACGCCACCTGTCATCTGACACCCAGAGCCTGGGCCAATGACTTCGTTTTCCCCATGGAAAATGGCCTCCATTTCTGGCCTCTCACCCTGACCAAGAGGGTGGTGCCCAGCAAGAAATTTGCAAGCTTTGCTGGATTGCTCCAAATCTAAAGCTGCCACTTGTTGTTGTTCTATTTCTCTAGAGTCCCATAATGCTGTTCTCAGCTTGCTAAAGTCCATACCTCCTCGGTGTGTTCTTATGGCTGCAGATCTTCACAGCACAGACGCTTTCTTCTGCATGCTGTTCTTTCCCAGTTCAGGGCTCCTTCAAGGCTCTCCCTGAATGGCTAAGCCGCCCCCTTTTATCCCAGTTCTCTTCAATGCTCACAGCTGCAGCCCATCAAGGACAACCAGGACCTGTGGGGCAAAGCCTCTAGACAGATATTCAAATAGAATCCATTTCCTCTACTCTAGCCAGTAAGTACTACCCTACAAGTCCTCAGAACCCCAAAGGCCACCTTTCATCTGACACCCAGACCCTGGGGAAAGGACTTCTTTTTCCCATGGCTAATGGCCTCCCTTGGCAGCCACTCACCCTGGCAGAAAGTGGGAGCCTTGCTAGAATGATGCAATCGTTGCTGGATTTTTCCAAAAGAAAAGCTGGCAGCAACTAGGGCCCTGGAAGTACTTAGAGCCTCAAACGCCACCTTGAACATATTACTGAGACCCTGGGGAAAGGACATCTTTTTCCCATGGAAAATGGCCTTCATTTGTGGCCACTTGGCCTGGCAGGCAGGGCAGTGCCAAGCCAGGAATCTACAAACTCTGCTAGATCCTTCCAGAACAAAAGCTGCCAGCAACTAGGACCCTGCAAGTCCTTAGAGCCCCAGACGCCACCTGTCATCTGACACCCAGAGCCTGGGCCAATGACTTCGTTTTCCCCATGGAAAATGGCCTCCATTTCTGGCCTCTCACCCTGACCAAGAGGGTGGTGCCCAGCAAGAAATTTGCAAGCTTTGCTGGATTGCTCCAAATCGAAAGCTGCCACTTGTTGTTGTTCTATTTCTCTAGAGTCCCATAATGCTGTTCTCAGCTTGCTAAAGTCCATACCTCCTCGGTGTGTTCTTATGGCTGCAGATCTTCACAGCACAGACGCTTTCTTCTGCATGCTGTTCTTTCCCAGTTCAGGGCTCCTTCAAGGCTCTCCCTGAATGGCTAAGCCGCCCCCTTTTATCCCAGTTCTCTTCAATGCTCACAGCTGCAGCCCATCAAGGACAACCAGGACCTGTGGGGCAAAGCCTCTAGACAGATATTCAAATAGAATCCATTTCCTCTACTCTAGCCAGTAAGTACTACCCTACAAGTCCTCAGAACCCCAAAGGCCACCTTTCATCTGACACCCAGACCCTGGGGAAAGGACTTCTTTTTCCCATGGCAAATGGCCTCCCTTGGCAGCCACTCACCCTGGCAGAAAGTGGGAGCCTTGCTAGAATGATGCAATCGTTGCTGGATTTTTCCAAAAGAAAAGCTGGCAGCAACTAGGGCCCTGGAAGTACTTAGAGCCTCAAACGCCACCTTGAACATATTACTGAGACCCTGGGGAAAGGACATCTTTTTCCCATGGAAAATGGCCTTCATTTGTGGCCACTTGGCCTGGCAGGCAGGGCAGTGCTAAGCCAGGAATCTACAAACTCTGCTGGATCCTTCCAGAACAAAAGCTGCCAGCAACTAGGACCCTGCAAGTCCTTAGAGCCCCAGACGCCACCTGTCATCTGACACCCAGAGCCTGGGCCAATGACTTCGTTTTCCCCATGGAAAATGGCCTCCATTTCTGGCCTCTCACCCTGACCAAGAGGGTGGTGCCCAGCAAGAAATTTGCAAGCTTTGCTGGATTGCTCCAAATCTAAAGCTGCCACTTGTTGTTGTTCTATTTCTCTAGAGTCCCATCATGCTGTTCTCAGCTTGCTAAAGTCCATACCTCCTCGGTGTGTTCTTATGGCTGCAGATCTTCACAGCACAGACGCTTTCTTCTGCATGCTGTTCTTTCCCAGTTCAGGGCTCCTTCAAGGCTCTCCCTGAATGGCTAAGCCGCCCCCTTTTATCCCAGTTCTCTTCAATGCTCACAGCTGCAGCCCATCAAGGACAACCAGGACCTGTGGGGCAAAGCCTCTAGACAGATATTCAAATAGAATCCATTTCCTCTACTCTAGCCAGTAAGTACTACCCTACAAGTCCTCAGAACCCCAAAGGCCACCTTTCATCTGACACCCAGACCCTGGGGAAAGGACTTCTTTTTCCCATGGCAAATGGCCTCCCTTGGCAGCCATTCACCCTGGCAGAAAGTGGGAGCCTTGCTAGAATGATGCAATCGTTGCTGGATTTTTCCAAAAGAAAAGCTGGCAGCAACTAGGGCCCTGGAAGTACTTAGAGCCTCAAACGCCACCTTGAACATATTACTGAGACCCTGGGGAAAGGACATCTTTTTCCCATGGAAAATGGCCTTCATTTGTGGCCACTTGGCCTGGCAGGCAGGGCAGTGCCAAGCCAGGAATCTACAAACTCTGCTGGATCCTTCCAGAACAAAAGCTGCCAGCAACTAGGACCCTGCAAGTCCTTAGAGCCCCAGACGCCACCTGTCATCTGACACCCAGAGCCTGGGCCAATGACTTCGTTTTCCCCATGGAAAATGGCCTCCATTTCTGGCCTCTCACCCTGACCAAGAGGGTGGTGCCCAGCAAGAAATTTGCAAGCTTTGCTGGATTGCTCCAAATCTAAAGCTGCCACTTGTTGTTGTTCTATTTCTCTAGAGTCCCATCATGCTGTTCTCAGCTTGCTAAAGTCCATACCTCCTCGGTGTGTTCTTATGGCTGCAGATCTTCACAGCACAGACGCTTTCTTCTGCATGCTGTTCTTTCCCAGTTCAGGGCTCCTTCAAGGCTCTCCCTGAATGGCTAAGCCGCCCCCTTTTATCCCAGTTCTCTTCAATGCTCACAGCTGCAGCCCATCAAGGACAACCAGGACCTGTGGGGCAAAGCCTCTAGACAGATATTCAAATAGAATCCATTTCCTCTACTCTAGCCAGTAAGTACTACCCTACAAGTCCTCAGAACCCCAAAGGCCACCTTTCATCTGACACCCAGACCCTGGGGAAAGGACTTCTTTTTCCCATGGCTAATGGCCTCCCTTGGCAGCCACTCACCCTGGCAGAAAGTGGGAGCCTTGCTAGAATGATGCAATCGTTGCTGGATTTTTCCAAAAGAAAAGCTGGCAGCAACTAGGGCCCTGGAAGTACTTAGAGCCTCAAACGCCACCTTGAACATATTACTGAGACCCTGGGGAAAGGACATCTTTTTCCCATGGAAAATGGCCTTCATTTGTGGCCACTTGGCCTGGCAGGCAGGGCAGTGCCAAGCCAGGAATCTACAAACTCTGCTAGATCCTTCCAGAACAAAAGCTGCCAGCAACTAGGACCCTGCAAGTCCTTAGAGCCCCAGACGCCACCTGTCATCTGACACCCAGAGCCTGGGCCAATGACTTCGTTTTCCCCATGGAAAATGGCCTCCATTTCTGGCCTCTCACCCTGACCAAGAGGGTGGTGCCCAGCAAGAAATTTGCAAGCTTTGCTGGATTGCTCCAAATCGAAAGCTGCCACTTGTTGTTGTTCTATTTCTCTAGAGTCCCATAATGCTGTTCTCAGCTTGCTAAAGTCCATACCTCCTCGGTGTGTTCTTATGGCTGCAGATCTTCACAGCACAGACGCTTTCTTCTGCATGCTGTTCTTTCCCAGTTCAGGGCTCCTTCAAGGCTCTCCCTGAATGGCTAAGCCGCCCCCTTTTATCCCAGTTCTCTTCAATGCTCACAGCTGCAGCCCATCAAGGACAACCAGGACCTGTGGGGCAAAGCCTCTAGACAGATATTCAAATAGAATCCATTTCCTCTACTCTAGCCAGTAAGTACTACCCTACAAGTCCTCAGAACCCCAAAGGCCACCTTTCATCTGACACCCAGACCCTGGGGAAAGGACTTCTTTTTCCCATGGCAAATGGCCTCCCTTGGCAGCCACTCACCCTGGCAGAAAGTGGGAGCCTTGCTAGAATGATGCAATCGTTGCTGGATTTTTCCAAAAGAAAAGCTGGCAGCAACTAGGGCCCTGGAAGTACTTAGAGCCTCAAACGCCACCTTGAACATATTACTGAGACCCTGGGGAAAGGACATCTTTTTCCCATGGAAAATGGCCTTCATTTGTGGCCACTTGGCCTGGCAGGCAGGGCAGTGCTAAGCCAGGAATCTACAAACTCTGCTGGATCCTTCCAGAACAAAAGCTGCCAGCAACTAGGACCCTGCAAGTCCTTAGAGCCCCAGACGCCACCTGTCATCTGACACCCAGAGCCTGGGCCAATGACTTCGTTTTCCCCATGGAAAATGGCCTCCATTTCTGGCCTCTCACCCTGACCAAGAGGGTGGTGCCCAGCAAGAAATTTGCAAGCTTTGCTGGATTGCTCCAAATCTAAAGCTGCCACTTGTTGTTGTTCTATTTCTCTAGAGTCCCATCATGCTGTTCTCAGCTTGCTAAAGTCCATACCTCCTCGGTGTGTTCTTATGGCTGCAGATCTTCACAGCACAGACGCTTTCTTCTGCATGCTGTTCTTTCCCAGTTCAGGGCTCCTTCAAGGCTCTCCCTGAATGGCTAAGCCGCCCCCTTTTATCCCAGTTCTCTTCAATGCTCACAGCTGCAGCCCATCAAGGACAACCAGGACCTGTGGGGCAAAGCCTCTAGACAGATATTCAAATAGAATCCATTTCCTCTACTCTAGCCAGTAAGTACTACCCTACAAGTCCTCAGAACCCCAAAGGCCACCTTTCATCTGACACCCAGACCCTGGGGAAAGGACTTCTTTTTCCCATGGCAAATGGCCTCCCTTGGCAGCCATTCACCCTGGCAGAAAGTGGGAGCCTTGCTAGAATGATGCAATCGTTGCTGGATTTTTCCAAAAGAAAAGCTGGCAGCAACTAGGGCCCTGGAAGTACTTAGAGCCTCAAACGCCACCTTGAACATATTACTGAGACCCTGGGGAAAGGACATCTTTTTCCCATGGAAAATGGCCTTCATTTGTGGCCACTTGGCCTGGCAGGCAGGGCAGTGCCAAGCCAGGAATCTACAAACTCTGCTGGATCCTTCCAGAACAAAAGCTGCCAGCAACTAGGACCCTGCAAGTCCTTAGAGCCCCAGACGCCACCTGTCATCTGACACCCAGAGCCTGGGCCAATGACTTCGTTTTCCCCATGGAAAATGGCCTCCATTTCTGGCCTCTCACCCTGACCAAGAGGGTGGTGCCCAGCAAGAAATTTGCAAGCTTTGCTGGATTGCTCCAAATCTAAAGCTGCCACTTGTTGTTGTTCTATTTCTCTAGAGTCCCATCATGCTGTTCTCAGCTTGCTAAAGTCCATACCTCCTCGGTGTGTTCTTATGGCTGCAGATCTTCACAGCACAGACGCTTTCTTCTGCATGCTGTTCTTTCCCAGTTCAGGGCTCCTTCAAGGCTCTCCCTGAATGGCTAAGCCGCCCCCTTTTATCCCAGTTCTCTTCAATGCTCACAGCTGCAGCCCATCAAGGACAACCAGGACCTGTGGGGCAAAGCCTCTAGACAGATATTCAAATAGAATCCATTTCCTCTACTCTAGCCAGTAAGTACTACCCTACAAGTCCTCAGAACCCCAAAGGCCACCTTTCATCTGACACCCAGACCCTGGGGAAAGGACTTCTTTTTCCCATGGCAAATGGCCTCCCTTGGCAGCCACTCACCCTGGCAGAAAGTGGGAGCCTTGCTAGAATGATGCAATCGTTGCTGGATTTTTCCAAAAGAAAAGCTGGCAGCAACTAGGGCCCTGGAAGTACTTAGAGCCTCAAACGCCACCTTGAACATATTACTGAGACCCTGGGGAAAGGACATCTTTTTCCCATGGAAAATGGCCTTCATTTGTGGCCACTTGGCCTGGCAGGCAGGGCAGTGCCAAGCCAGGAATCGACAAACTGTGCTGGATCCTTCCAGAACAAAAGCTGCCAGCAACTAGGACCCTGCAAGTCCTTAGAGCCCCAGACGCCACCTGTCATCTGACACCCAGAGCCTGGGCCAATGACTTCGTTTTCCCCATGGAAAATGGCCTCCATTTCTGGCCTCTCACCCTGACCAAGAGGGTGGTGCCCAGCAAGAAATTTGCAAGCTTTGCTGGATTGCTCCAAATCTAAAGCTGCCACTTGTTGTTGTTCTATTTCTCTAGAGTCCCATCATGCTGTTCTCAGCTTGCTAAAGTCCATACCTCCTCGGTGTGTTCTTATGGCTGCAGATCTTCACAGCACAGACGCTTTCTTCTGCATGCTGTTCTTTCCCAGTTCAGGGCTCCTTCAAGGCTCTCCCTGAATGGCTAAGCCGCCCCCTTTTATCCCAGTTCTCTTCAATGCTCACAGCTGCAGCCCATCAAGGACAACCAGGACCTGTGGGGCAAAGCCTCTAGACAGATATTCAAATAGAATCCATTTCCTCTACTCTAGCCAGTAAGTACTACCCTACAAGTCCTCAGAACCCCAAAGGCCACCTTTCATCTGACACCCAGACCCCGGGGAAAGGACTTCTTTTTCCCATGGCAAATGGCCTCCCTTGGCAGCCACTCACCCTGGCAGAAAGTGGGAGCCTTGCTAGAATGATGCAATCGTTGCTGGATTTTTCCAAAAGAAAAGCTGGCAGCAACTAGGGCCCTGGAAGTACTTAGAGCCTCAAACGCCACCTTGAACATATTACTGAGACCCTGGGGAAAGGACATCTTTTTCCCATGGAAAATGGCCTTCATTTGTGGCCACTTGGCCTGGCAGGCAGGGCAGTGCCAAGCCAGGAATCTACAAACTCTGCTGGATCCTTCCAGAACGAAAGCTGCCAGCAACTAGGACCCTGCAAGTCCTTAGAGCCCCAGACACCACCTTTCATCTGACACCCAGAGCCTGGGCCAATGACTTCGTTTTCCCCATGGAAAATGGCCTCCATTTCTGGCCTCTCACCCTGACCAAGAGGGTGGTGCCCAGCAAGAAATTTGCAAGCTTTGCTGGATTGCTCCAAATCTAAAGCTGCCACTTGTTGTTGTTCTATTTCTCTAGAGTCCCATCATGCTGTTCTCAGATTGCTAAAGTCCATACCTCCTCGGTGTGTTCTTATGGCTGCAGATCTTCACAGCACAGACGCTTTCTTCTGCATGCTGTTCTTTCCCAGTTCAGGGCTCCTTCAAGGCTCTCCCTGAATGGCTAAGCCGCCCCCTTTTATCCCAGTTCTCTTCAATGCTCACAGCTGCAGCCCATCAAGGACAACCAGGACCTGTGGGGCAAAGCCTCTAGACAGATATTCAAATAGAATCCATTTCCTCTACTCTAGCCAGTAAGTACTACCCTACAAGTCCTCAGAACCCCAAAGGCCACCTTTCATCTGACACCCAGACCCTGGGGAAAGGACTTCTTTTTCCCATGGCAAATGGCCTCCCTTGGCAGCCACTCACCCTGGCAGAAAGTGGGAGCCTTGCTAGAATGATGCAATCGTTGCTGGATTTTTCCAAAAGAAAAGCTGGCAGCAACTAGGGCCCTGGAAGTACTTAGAGCCTCAAACGCCACCTTGAACATATTACTGAGACCCTGGGGAAAGGACATCTTTTTCCCATGGAAAATGGCCTTCATTTGTGGCCACTTGGCCTGGCAGGCAGGGCAGTGCTAAGCCAGGAATCTACAAACTCTGCTGGATCCTTCCAGAACAAAAGCTGCCAGCAACTAGGACCCTGCAAGTCCTTAGAGCCCCAGACGCCACCTGTCATCTGACACCCAGAGCCTGGGCCAATGACTTCGTTTTCCCCATGGAAAATGGCCTCCATTTCTGGCCTCTCACCCTGACCAAGAGGGTGGTGCCCAGCAAGAAATTTGCAAGCTTTGCTGGATTGCTCCAAATCGAAAGCTGCCACTTGTTGTTGTTCTATTTCTCTAGAGTCCCATAATGCTGTTCTCAGCTTGCTAAAGTCCATACCTCCTCGGTGTGTTCTTATGGCTGCAGATCTTCACAGCACAGACGCTTTCTTCTGCATGCTGTTCTTTCCCAGTTCAGGGCTCCTTCAAGGCTCTCCCTGAATGGCTAAGCCGCCCCCTTTTATCCCAGTTCTCTTCAATGCTCACAGCTGCAGCCCATCAAGGACAACCAGGACCTGTGGGGCAAAGCCTCTAGACAGATATTCAAATAGAATCCATTTCCTCTACTCTAGCCAGTAAGTACTACCCTACAAGTCCTCAGAACCCCAAAGGCCACCTTTCATCTGACACCCAGACCCTGGGGAAAGGACTTCTTTTTCCCATGGCAAATGGCCTCCCTTGGCAGCCATTCACCCTGGCAGAAAGTGGGAGCCTTGCTAGAATGATGCAATCGTTGCTGGATTTTTCCAAAAGAAAAGCTGGCAGCAACTAGGGCCCTGGAAGTACTTAGAGCCTCAAACGCCACCTTGAACATATTACTGAGACCCTGGGGAAAGGACATCTTTTTCCCATGGAAAATGGCCTTCATTTGTGGCCACTTGGCCTGGCAGGCAGGGCAGTGCCAAGCCAGGAATCTACAAACTCTGCTGGATCCTTCCAGAACAAAAGCTGCCAGCAACTAGGACCCTGCAAGTCCTTAGAGCCCCAGACGCCACCTGTCATCTGACACCCAGAGCCTGGGCCAATGACTTCGTTTTCCCCATGGAAAATGGCCTCCATTTCTGGCCTCTCACCCTGACCAAGAGGGTGGTGCCCAGCAAGAAATTTGCAAGCTTTGCTGGATTGCTCCAAATCTAAAGCTGCCACTTGTTGTTGTTCTATTTCTCTAGAGTCCCATCATGCTGTTCTCAGATTGCTAAAGTCCATACCTCCTCGGTGTGTTCTTATGGCTGCAGATCTTCACAGCACAGACGCTTTCTTCTGCATGCTGTTCTTTCCCAGTTCAGGGCTCCTTCAAGGCTCTCCCTGAATGGCTAAGCCGCCCCCTTTTATCCCAGTTCTCTTCAATGCTCACAGCTGCAGCCCATCAAGGACAACCAGGACCTGTGGGGCAAAGCCTCTAGACAGATATTCAAATAGAATCCATTTCCTCTACTCTAGCCAGTAAGTACTACCCTACAAGTCCTCAGAACCCCAAAGGCCACCTTTCATCTGACACCCAGACCCTGGGGAAAGGACTTCTTTTTCCCATGGCAAATGGCCTCCCTTGGCAGCCACTCACCCTGGCAGAAAGTGGGAGCCTTGCTAGAATGATGCAATCGTTGCTGGATTTTTCCAAAAGAAAAGCTGGCAGCAACTAGGGCCCTGGAAGTACTTAGAGCCTCAAACGCCACCTTGAACATATTACTGAGACCCTGGGGAAAGGACATCTTTTTCCCATGGAAAATGGCCTTCATTTGTGGCCACTTGGCCTGGCAGGCAGGGCAGTGCCAAGCCAGGAATCGACAAACTGTGCTGGATCCTTCCAGAACAAAAGCTGCCAGCAACTAGGACCCTGCAAGTCCTTAGAGCCCCAGACGCCACCTGTCATCTGACACCCAGAGCCTGGGCCAATGACTTCGTTTTCCCCATGGAAAATGGCCTCCATTTCTGGCCTCTCACCCTGACCAAGAGGGTGGTGCCCAGCAAGAAATTTGCAAGCTTTGCTGGATTGCTCCAAATCTAAAGCTGCCACTTGTTGTTGTTCTATTTCTCTAGAGTCCCATCATGCTGTTCTCAGCTTGCTAAAGTCCATACCTCCTCGGTGTGTTCTTATGGCTGCAGATCTTCACAGCACAGACGCTTTCTTCTGCATGCTGTTCTTTCCCAGTTCAGGGCTCCTTCAAGGCTCTCCCTGAATGGCTAAGCCGCCCCCTTTTATCCCAGTTCTCTTCAATGCTCACAGCTGCAGCCCATCAAGGACAACCAGGACCTGTGGGGCAAAGCCTCTAGACAGATATTCAAATAGAATCCATTTCCTCTACTCTAGCCAGTAAGTACTACCCTACAAGTCCTCAGAACCCCAAAGGCCACCTTTCATCTGACACCCAGACCCTGGGGAAAGGACTTCTTTTTCCCATGGCAAATGGCCTCCCTTGGCAGCCATTCACCCTGGCAGAAAGTGGGAGCCTTGCTAGAATGATGCAATCGTTGCTGGATTTTTCCAAAAGAAAAGCTGGCAGCAACTAGGGCCCTGGAAGTACTTAGAGCCTCAAACGCCACCTTGAACATATTACTGAGACCCTGGGGAAAGGACATCTTTTTCCCATGGAAAATGGCCTTCATTTGTGGCCACTTGGCCTGGCAGGCAGGGCAGTGCCAAGCCAGGAATCTACAAACTCTGCTGGATCCTTCCAGAACAAAAGCTGCCAGCAACTAGGACCCTGCAAGTCCTTAGAGCCCCAGACGCCACCTGTCATCTGACACCCAGAGCCTGGGCCAATGACTTCGTTTTCCCCATGGAAAATGGCCTCCATTTCTGGCCTCTCACCCTGACCAAGAGGGTGGTGCCCAGCAAGAAATTTGCAAGCTTTGCTGGATTGCTCCAAATCTAAAGCTGCCACTTGTTGTTGTTCTATTTCTCTAGAGTCCCATCATGCTGTTCTCAGCTTGCTAAAGTCCATACCTCCTCGGTGTGTTCTTATGGCTGCAGATCTTCACAGCACAGACGCTTTCTTCTGCATGCTGTTCTTTCCCAGTTCAGGGCTCCTTCAAGGCTCTCCCTGAATGGCTAAGCCGCCCCCTTTTATCCCAGTTCTCTTCAATGCTCACAGCTGCAGCCCATCAAGGACAACCAGGACCTGTGGGGCAAAGCCTCTAGACAGATATTCAAATAGAATCCATTTCCTCTACTCTAGCCAGTAAGTACTACCCTACAAGTCCTCAGAACCCCAAAGGCCACCTTTCATCTGACACCCAGACCCTGGGGAAAGGACTTCTTTTTCCCATGGCAAATGGCCTCCCTTGGCAGCCACTCACCCTGGCAGAAAGTGGGAGCCTTGCTAGAATGATGCAATCGTTGCTGGATTTTTCCAAAAGAAAAGCTGGCAGCAACTAGGGCCCTGGAAGTACTTAGAGCCTCAAACGCCACCTTGAACATATTACTGAGACCCTGGGGAAAGGACATCTTTTTCCCATGGAAAATGGCCTTCATTTGTGGCCACTTGGCCTGGCAGGCAGGGCAGTGCCAAGCCAGGAATCGACAAACTGTGCTGGATCCTTCCAGAACAAAAGCTGCCAGCAACTAGGACCCTGCAAGTCCTTAGAGCCCCAGACGCCACCTGTCATCTGACACCCAGAGCCTGGGCCAATGACTTCGTTTTCCCCATGGAAAATGGCCTCCATTTCTGGCCTCTCACCCTGACCAAGAGGGTGGTGCCCAGCAAGAAATTTGCAAGCTTTGCTGGATTGCTCCAAATCTAAAGCTGCCACTTGTTGTTGTTCTATTTCTCTAGAGTCCCATCATGCTGTTCTCAGCTTGCTAAAGTCCATACCTCCTCGGTGTGTTCTTATGGCTGCAGATCTTCACAGCACAGACGCTTTCTTCTGCATGCTGTTCTTTCCCAGTTCAGGGCTCCTTCAAGGCTCTCCCTGAATGGCTAAGCCGCCCCCTTTTATCCCAGTTCTCTTCAATGCTCACAGCTGCAGCCCATCAAGGACAACCAGGACCTGTGGGGCAAAGCCTCTAGACAGATATTCAAATAGAATCCATTTCCTCTACTCTAGCCAGTAAGTACTACCCTACAAGTCCTCAGAACCCCAAAGGCCACCTTTCATCTGACACCCAGACCCCGGGGAAAGGACTTCTTTTTCCCATGGCAAATGGCCTCCCTTGGCAGCCACTCACCCTGGCAGAAAGTGGGAGCCTTGCTAGAATGATGCAATCGTTGCTGGATTTTTCCAAAAGAAAAGCTGGCAGCAACTAGGGCCCTGGAAGTACTTAGAGCCTCAAACGCCACCTTGAACATATTACTGAGACCCTGGGGAAAGGACATCTTTTTCCCATGGAAAATGGCCTTCATTTGTGGCCACTTGGCCTGGCAGGCAGGGCAGTGCCAAGCCAGGAATCTACAAACTCTGCTGGATCCTTCCAGAACGAAAGCTGCCAGCAACTAGGACCCTGCAAGTCCTTAGAGCCCCAGACACCACCTTTCATCTGACACCCAGAGCCTGGGCCAATGACTTCGTTTTCCCCATGGAAAATGGCCTCCATTTCTGGCCTCTCACCCTGACCAAGAGGGTGGTGCCCAGCAAGAAATTTGCAAGCTTTGCTGGATTGCTCCAAATCTAAAGCTGCCACTTGTTGTTGTTCTATTTCTCTAGAGTCCCATCATGCTGTTCTCAGATTGCTAAAGTCCATACCTCCTCGGTGTGTTCTTATGGCTGCAGATCTTCACAGCACAGACGCTTTCTTCTGCATGCTGTTCTTTCCCAGTTCAGGGCTCCTTCAAGGCTCTCCCTGAATGGCTAAGCCGCCCCCTTTTATCCCAGTTCTCTTCAATGCTCACAGCTGCAGCCCATCAAGGACAACCAGGACCTGTGGGGCAAAGCCTCTAGACAGATATTCAAATAGAATCCATTTCCTCTACTCTAGCCAGTAAGTACTACCCTACAAGTCCTCAGAACCCCAAAGGCCACCTTTCATCTGACACCCAGACCCTGGGGAAAGGACTTCTTTTTCCCATGGCAAATGGCCTCCCTTGGCAGCCACTCACCCTGGCAGAAAGTGGGAGCCTTGCTAGAATGATGCAATCGTTGCTGGATTTTTCCAAAAGAAAAGCTGCCAGCAACTAGGGCCCTGGAAGTACTTAGAGCCTCAAACGCCACCTTGAACATATTACTGAGACCCTGGGGAAAGGACATCTTTTTCCCATGGAAAATGGCCTTCATTTGTGGCCACTTGGCCTGGCAGGCAGGGCAGTGCTAAGCCAGGAATCTACAAACTCTGCTGGATCCTTCCAGAACAAAAGCTGCCAGCAACTAGGACCCTGCAAGTCCTTAGAGCCCCAGACGCCACCTGTCATCTGACACCCAGAGCCTGGGCCAATGACTTCGTTTTCCCCATGGAAAATGGCCTCCATTTCTGGCCTCTCACCCTGACCAAGAGGGTGGTGCCCAGCAAGAAATTTGCAAGCTTTGCTGGATTGCTCCAAATCTAAAGCTGCCACTTGTTGTTGTTCTATTTCTCTAGAGTCCCATCATGCTGTTCTCAGCTTGCTAAAGTCCATACCTCCTCGGTGTGTTCTTATGGCTGCAGATCTTCACAGCACAGACGCTTTCTTCTGCATGCTGTTCTTTCCCAGTTCAGGGCTCCTTCAAGGCTCTCCCTGAATGGCTAAGCCGCCCCCTTTTATCCCAGTTCTCTTCAATGCTCACAGCTGCAGCCCATCAAGGACAACCAGGACCTGTGGGGCAAAGCCTCTAGACAGATATTCAAATAGAATCCATTTCCTCTACTCTAGCCAGTAAGTACTACCCTACAAGTCCTCAGAACCCCAAAGGCCACCTTTCATCTGACACCCAGACCCTGGGGAAAGGACTTCTTTTTCCCATGGCAAATGGCCTCCCTTGGCAGCCATTCACCCTGGCAGAAAGTGGGAGCCTTGCTAGAATGATGCAATCGTTGCTGGATTTTTCCAAAAGAAAAGCTGGCAGCAACTAGGGCCCTGGAAGTACTTAGAGCCTCAAACGCCACCTTGAACATATTACTGAGACCCTGGGGAAAGGACATCTTTTTCCCATGGAAAATGGCCTTCATTTGTGGCCACTTGGCCTGGCAGGCAGGGCAGTGCCAAGCCAGGAATCTACAAACTCTGCTGGATCCTTCCAGAACAAAAGCTGCCAGCAACTAGGACCCTGCAAGTCCTTAGAGCCCCAGACGCCACCTGTCATCTGACACCCAGAGCCTGGGCCAATGACTTCGTTTTCCCCATGGAAAATGGCCTCCATTTCTGGCCTCTCACCCTGACCAAGAGGGTGGTGCCCAGCAAGAAATTTGCAAGCTTTGCTGGATTGCTCCAAATCTAAAGCTGCCACTTGTTGTTGTTCTATTTCTCTAGAGTCCCATCATGCTGTTCTCAGCTTGCTAAAGTCCATACCTCCTCGGTGTGTTCTTATGGCTGCAGATCTTCACAGCACAGACGCTTTCTTCTGCATGCTGTTCTTTCCCAGTTCAGGGCTCCTTCAAGGCTCTCCCTGAATGGCTAAGCCGCCCCCTTTTATCCCAGTTCTCTTCAATGCTCACAGCTGCAGCCCATCAAGGACAACCAGGACCTGTGGGGCAAAGCCTCTAGACAGATATTCAAATAGAATCCATTTCCTCTACTCTAGCCAGTAAGTACTACCCTACAAGTCCTCAGAACCCCAAAGGCCACCTTTCATCTGACACCCAGACCCTGGGGAAAGGACTTCTTTTTCCCATGGCAAATGGCCTCCCTTGGCAGCCACTCACCCTGGCAGAAAGTGGGAGCCTTGCTAGAATGATGCAATCGTTGCTGGATTTTTCCAAAAGAAAAGCTGGCAGCAACTAGGGCCCTGGAAGTACTTAGAGCCTCAAACGCCACCTTGAACATATTACTGAGACCCTGGGGAAAGGACATCTTTTTCCCATGGAAAATGGCCTTCATTTGTGGCCACTTGGCCTGGCAGGCAGGGCAGTGCCAAGCCAGGAATCGACAAACTGTGCTGGATCCTTCCAGAACAAAAGCTGCCAGCAACTAGGACCCTGCAAGTCCTTAGAGCCCCAGACGCCACCTGTCATCTGACACCCAGAGCCTGGGCCAATGACTTCGTTTTCCCCATGGAAAATGGCCTCCATTTCTGGCCTCTCACCCTGACCAAGAGGGTGGTGCCCAGCAAGAAATTTGCAAGCTTTGCTGGATTGCTCCAAATCTAAAGCTGCCACTTGTTGTTGTTCTATTTCTCTAGAGTCCCATCATGCTGTTCTCAGCTTGCTAAAGTCCATACCTCCTCGGTGTGTTCTTATGGCTGCAGATCTTCACAGCACAGACGCTTTCTTCTGCATGCTGTTCTTTCCCAGTTCAGGGCTCCTTCAAGGCTCTCCCTGAATGGCTAAGCCGCCCCCTTTTATCCCAGTTCTCTTCAATGCTCACAGCTGCAGCCCATCAAGGACAACCAGGACCTGTGGGGCAAAGCCTCTAGACAGATATTCAAATAGAATCCATTTCCTCTACTCTAGCCAGTAAGTACTACCCTACAAGTCCTCAGAACCCCAAAGGCCACCTTTCATCTGACACCCAGACCCCGGGGAAAGGACTTCTTTTTCCCATGGCAAATGGCCTCCCTTGGCAGCCACTCACCCTGGCAGAAAGTGGGAGCCTTGCTAGAATGATGCAATCGTTGCTGGATTTTTCCAAAAGAAAAGCTGGCAGCAACTAGGGCCCTGGAAGTACTTAGAGCCTCAAACGCCACCTTGAACATATTACTGAGACCCTGGGGAAAGGACATCTTTTTCCCATGGAAAATGGCCTTCATTTGTGGCCACTTGGCCTGGCAGGCAGGGCAGTGCCAAGCCAGGAATCTACAAACTCTGCTGGATCCTTCCAGAACGAAAGCTGCCAGCAACTAGGACCCTGCAAGTCCTTAGAGCCCCAGACACCACCTTTCATCTGACACCCAGAGCCTGGGCCAATGACTTCGTTTTCCCCATGGAAAATGGCCTCCATTTCTGGCCTCTCACCCTGACCAAGAGGGTGGTGCCCAGCAAGAAATTTGCAAGCTTTGCTGGATTGCTCCAAATCTAAAGCTGCCACTTGTTGTTGTTCTATTTCTCTAGAGTCCCATCATGCTGTTCTCAGATTGCTAAAGTCCATACCTCCTCGGTGTGTTCTTATGGCTGCAGATCTTCACAGCACAGACGCTTTCTTCTGCATGCTGTTCTTTCCCAGTTCAGGGCTCCTTCAAGGCTCTCCCTGAATGGCTAAGCCGCCCCCTTTTATCCCAGTTCTCTTCAATGCTCACAGCTGCAGCCCATCAAGGACAACCAGGACCTGTGGGGCAAAGCCTCTAGACAGATATTCAAATAGAATCCATTTCCTCTACTCTAGCCAGTAAGTACTACCCTACAAGTCCTCAGAACCCCAAAGGCCACCTTTCATCTGACACCCAGACCCTGGGGAAAGGAATTCTTTTTCCCATGGCTAATGGCCTCCCTTGGCAGCCACTCACCCTGGCAGAAAGTGGGAGCCTTGCTAGAATGATGCAATCGTTGCTGGATTTTTCCAAAAGAAAAGCTGGCAGCAACTAGGGCCCTGGAAGTACTTAGAGCCTCAAACGCCACCTTGAACATATTACTGAGACCCTGGGGAAAGGACATCTTTTTCCCATGGAAAATGGCCTTCATTTGTGGCCACTTGGCCTGGCAGGCAGGGCAGTGCCAAGCCAGGAATCTACAAACTCTGCTGGATCCTTCCAGAACGAAAGCTGCCAGCAACTAGGACCCTGCAAGTCCTTAGAGCCCCAGACGCCACCTTTCATCTGACACCCAGAGCCTGGGCCAATGACTTCGTTTTCCCCATGGAAAATGGCCTCCATTTCTGGCCTCTCACCCTGACCAAGAGGGTGGTGCCCAGCAAGAAATTTGCAAGCTTTGCTGGATTGCTCCAAATCTAAAGCTGCCACTTGTTGTTGTTCTATTTCTCTAGAGTCCCATCATGCTGTTCTCAGCTTGCTAAAGTCCATACCTCCTCGGTGTGTTCTTATGGCTGCAGATCTTCACAGCACAGACGCTTTCTTCTGCATGCTGTTCTTTCCCAGTTCAGGGCTCCTTCAAGGCTCTCCCTGAATGGCTAAGCCGCCCCCTTTTATCCCAGTTCTCTTCAATGCTCACAGCTGCAGCCCATCAAGGACAACCAGGACCTGTGGGGCAAAGCCTCTAGACAGATATTCAAATAGAATCCATTTCCTCTACTCTAGCCAGTAAGTACTACCCTACAAGTCCTCAGAACCCCAAAGGCCACCTTTCATCTGACACCCAGACCCTGGGGAAAGGACTTCTTTTTCCCATGGCAAATGGCCTCCCTTGGCAGCCACTCACCCTGGCAGAAAGTGGGAGCCTTGCTAGAATGATGCAATCGTTGCTGGATTTTTCCAAAAGAAAACCTGGCAGCAACTAGGGCCCTGGAAGTACTTAGAGCCTCAAACGCCACCTTGAACATATTACTGAGACCCTGGGGAAAGGACATCTTTTTCCCATGGAAAATGGCCTTCATTTGTGGCCACTTGGCCTGGCAGGCAGGGCAGTGCCAAGCCAGGAATCTACAAACTCTGCTAGATCCTTCCAGAACAAAAGCTGCCAGCAACTAGGACCCTGCAAGTCCTTAGAGCCCCAGACGCCACCTGTCATCTGACACCCAGAGCCTGGGCCAATGACTTCGTTTTCCCCATGGAAAATGGCCTCCATTTCTGGCCTCTCACCCTGACCAAGAGGGTGGTGCCCAGCAAGAAATTTGCAAGCTTTGCTGGATTGCTCCAAATCGAAAGCTGCCACTTGTTGTTGTTCTATTTCTCTAGAGTCCCATAATGCTGTTCTCAGCTTGCTAAAGTCCATACCTCCTCGGTGTGTTCTTATGGCTGCAGATCTTCACAGCACAGACGCTTTCTTCTGCATGCTGTTCTTTCCCAGTTCAGGGCTCCTTCAAGGCTCTCCCTGAATGGCTAAGCCGCCCCCTTTTATCCCAGTTCTCTTCAATGCTCACAGCTGCAGCCCATCAAGGACAACCAGGACCTGTGGGGCAAAGCCTCTAGACAGATATTCAAATAGAATCCATTTCCTCTACTCTAGCCAGTAAGTACTACCCTACAAGTCCTCAGAACCCCAAAGGCCACCTTTCATCTGACACCCAGACCCTGGGGAAAGGAATTCTTTTTCCCATGGCTAATGGCCTCCCTTGGCAGCCACTCACCCTGGCAGAAAGTGGGAGCCTTGCTAGAATGATGCAATCGTTGCTGGATTTTTCCAAAAGAAAAGCTGGCAGCAACTAGGGCCCTGGAAGTACTTAGAGCCTCAAACGCCACCTTGAACATATTACTGAGACCCTGGGGAAAGGACATCTTTTTCCCATGGAAAATGGCCTTCATTTGTGGCCACTTGGCCTGGCAGGCAGGGCAGTGCCAAGCCAGGAATCTACAAACTCTGCTGGATCCTTCCAGAACGAAAGCTGCCAGCAACTAGGACCCTGCAAGTCCTTAGAGCCCCAGACGCCACCTTTCATCTGACACCCAGAGCCTGGGCCAATGACTTCGTTTTCCCCATGGAAAATGGCCTCCATTTCTGGCCTCTCACCCTGACCAAGAGGGTGGTGCCCAGCAAGAAATTTGCAAGCTTTGCTGGATTGCTCCAAATCTAAAGCTGCCACTTGTTGTTGTTCTATTTCTCTAGAGTCCCATCATGCTGTTCTCAGCTTGCTAAAGTCCATACCTCCTCGGTGTGTTCTTATGGCTGCAGATCTTCACAGCACAGACGCTTTCTTCTGCATGCTGTTCTTTCCCAGTTCAGGGCTCCTTCAAGGCTCTCCCTGAATGGCTAAGCCGCCCCCTTTTATCCCAGTTCTCTTCAATGCTCACAGCTGCAGCCCATCAAGGACAACCAGGACCTGTGGGGCAAAGCCTCTAGACAGATATTCAAATAGAATCCATTTCCTCTACTCTAGCCAGTAAGTACTACCCTACAAGTCCTCAGAACCCCAAAGGCCACCTTTCATCTGACACCCAGACCCTGGGGAAAGGACTTCTTTTTCCCATGGCAAATGGCCTCCCTTGGCAGCCACTCACCCTGGCAGAAAGTGGGAGCCTTGCTAGAATGATGCAATCGTTGCTGGATTTTTCCAAAAGAAAACCTGGCAGCAACTAGGGCCCTGGAAGTACTTAGAGCCTCAAACGCCACCTTGAACATATTACTGAGACCCTGGGGAAAGGACATCTTTTTCCCATGGAAAATGGCCTTCATTTGTGGCCACTTGGCCTGGCAGGCAGGGCAGTGCCAAGCCAGGAATCTACAAACTCTGCTAGATCCTTCCAGAACAAAAGCTGCCAGCAACTAGGACCCTGCAAGTCCTTAGAGCCCCAGACGCCACCTGTCATCTGACACCCAGAGCCTGGGCCAATGACTTCGTTTTCCCCATGGAAAATGGCCTCCATTTCTGGCCTCTCACCCTGACCAAGAGGGTGGTGCCCAGCAAGAAATTTGCAAGCTTTGCTGGATTGCTCCAAATCGAAAGCTGCCACTTGTTGTTGTTCTATTTCTCTAGAGTCCCATAATGCTGTTCTCAGCTTGCTAAAGTCCATACCTCCTCGGTGTGTTCTTATGGCTGCAGATCTTCACAGCACAGACGCTTTCTTCTGCATGCTGTTCTTTCCCAGTTCAGGGCTCCTTCAAGGCTCTCCCTGAATGGCTAAGCCGCCCCCTTTTATCCCAGTTCTCTTCAATGCTCACAGCTGCAGCCCATCAAGGACAACCAGGACCTGTGGGGCAAAGCCTCTAGACAGATATTCAAATAGAATCCATTTCCTCTACTCTAGCCAGTAAGTACTACCCTACAAGTCCTCAGAACCCCAAAGGCCACCTTTCATCTGACACCCAGACCCTGGGGAAAGGACTTCTTTTTCCCATGGCAAATGGCCTCCCTTGGCAGCCACTCACCCTGGCAGAAAGTGGGAGCCTTGCTAGAATGATGCAATCGTTGCTGGATTTTTCCAAAAGAAAAGCTGGCAGCAACTAGGGCCCTGGAAGTACTTAGAGCCTCAAACGCCACCTTGAACATATTACTGAGACCCTGGGGAAAGGACATCTTTTTCCCATGGAAAATGGCCTTCATTTGTGGCCACTTGGCCTGGCAGGCAGGGCAGTGCCAAGCCAGGAATCGACAAACTGTGCTGGATCCTTCCAGAACAAAAGCTGCCAGCAACTAGGACCCTGCAAGTCCTTAGAGCCCCAGACGCCACCTGTCATCTGACACCCAGAGCCTGGGCCAATGACTTCGTTTTCCCCATGGAAAATGGCCTCCATTTCTGGCCTCTCACCCTGACCAAGAGGGTGGTGCCCAGCAAGAAATTTGCAAGCTTTGCTGGATTGCTCCAAATCGAAAGCTGCCACTTGTTGTTGTTCTATTTCTCTAGAGTCCCATAATGCTGTTCTCAGCTTGCTAAAGTCCATACCTCCTCGGTGTGTTCTTATGGCTGCAGATCTTCACAGCACAGACGCTTTCTTCTGCATGCTGTTCTTTCCCAGTTCAGGGCTCCTTCAAGGCTCTCCCTGAATGGCTAAGCCGCCCCCTTTTATCCCAGTTCTCTTCAATGCTCACAGCTGCAGCCCATCAAGGACAACCAGGACCTGTGGGGCAAAGCCTCTAGACAGATATTCAAATAGAATCCATTTCCTCTACTCTAGCCAGTAAGTACTACCCTACAAGTCCTCAGAACCCCAAAGGCCACCTTTCATCTGACACCCAGACCCTGGGGAAAGGACTTCTTTTTCCCATGGCAAATGGCCTCCCTTGGCAGCCACTCACCCTGGCAGAAAGTGGGAGCCTTGCTAGAATGATGCAATCGTTGCTGGATTTTTCCAAAAGAAAAGCTGCCAGCAACTAGGGCCCTGGAAGTACTTAGAGCCTCAAACGCCACCTTGAACATATTACTGAGACCCTGGGGAAAGGACATCTTTTTCCCATGGAAAATGGCCTTCATTTGTGGCCACTTGGCCTGGCAGGCAGGGCAGTGCCAAGCCAGGAATCGACAAACTGTGCTGGATCCTTCCAGAACAAAAGCTGCCAGCAACTAGGACCCTGCAAGTCCTTAGAGCCCCAGACGCCACCTGTCATCTGACACCCAGAGCCTGGGCCAATGACTTCGTTTTCCCCATGGAAAATGGCCTCCATTTCTGGCCTCTCACCCTGACCAAGAGGGTGGTGCCCAGCAAGAAATTTGCAAGCTTTGCTGGATTGCTCCAAATCTAAAGCTGCCACTTGTTGTTGTTCTATTTCTCTAGAGTCCCATCATGCTGTTCTCAGCTTGCTAAAGTCCATACCTCCTCGGTGTGTTCTTATGGCTGCAGATCTTCACAGCACAGACACTTTCTTCTGCATGCTGTTCTTTCCCAGTTCAGGGCTCCTTCAAGGCTCTCCCTGAATGGCTAAGCCGCCCCCTTTTATCCCAGTTCTCTTCAATGCTCACAGCTGCAGCCCATCAAGGACAACCAGGACCTGTGGGGCAAAGCCTCTAGACAGATATTCAAATAGAATCCATTTCCTCTACTCTAGCCAGTAAGTACTACCCTACAAGTCCTCAGAACCCCAAAGGCCACCTTTCATCTGACACCCAGACCCCGGGGAAAGGACTTCTTTTTCCCATGGCAAATGGCCTCCCTTGGCAGCCACTCACCCTGGCAGAAAGTGGGAGCCTTGCTAGAATGATGCAATCGTTGCTGGATTTTTCCAAAAGAAAAGCTGCCAGCAACTAGGGCCCTGGAAGTACTTAGAGCCTCAAACGCCACCTTGAACATATTACTGAGACCCTGGGGAAAGGACATCTTTTTCCCATGGAAAATGGCCTTCATTTGTGGCCACTTGGCCTGGCAGGCAGGGCAGTGCCAAGCCAGGAATCTACAAACTGTGCTGGATCCTTCCAGAACGAAAGCTGCCAGCAACTAGGACCCTGCAAGTCCTTAGAGCCCCAGACACCACCTTTCATCTGACACCCAGAGCCTGGGCCAATGACTTCGTTTTCCCCATGGAAAATGGCCTCCATTTCTGGCCTCTCACCCTGACCAAGAGGGTGGTGCCCAGCAAGAAATTTGCAAGCTTTGCTGGATTGCTCCAAATCTAAAGCTGCCACTTGTTGTTGTTCTATTTCTCTAGAGTCCCATCATGCTGTTCTCAGATTGCTAAAGTCCATACCTCCTCGGTGTGTTCTTATGGCTGCAGATCTTCACAGCACAGACGCTTTCTTCTGCATGCTGTTCTTTCCCAGTTCAGGGCTCCTTCAAGGCTCTCCCTGAATGGCTAAGCCGCCCCCTTTTATCCCAGTTCTCTTCAATGCTCACAGCTGCAGCCCATCAAGGACAACCAGGACCTGTGGGGCAAAGCCTCTAGACAGATATTCAAATAGAATCCATTTCCTCTACTCTAGCCAGTAAGTACTACCCTACAAGTCCTCAGAACCCCAAAGGCCACCTTTCATCTGACACCCAGACCCTGGGGAAAGGACTTCTTTTTCCCATGGCAAATGGCCTCCCTTGGCAGCCACTCACCCTGGCAGAAAGTGGGAGCCTTGCTAGAATGATGCAATCATTGCTGGATTTTTCCAAAAGAAAACCTGGCAGCAACTAGGGCCCTGGAAGTACTTAGAGCCTCAAACGCCACCTTGAACATATTACTGAGACCCTGGGGAAAGGACATCTTTTTCCCATGGAAAATGGCCTTCATTTGTGGCCACTTGGCCTGGCAGGCAGGGCAGTGCCAAGCCAGGAATCGACAAACTGTGCTGGATCCTTCCAGAACAAAAGCTGCCAGCAACTAGGACCCTGCAAGTCCTTAGAGCCCCAGACGCCACCTGTCATCTGACACCCAGAGCCTGGGCCAATGACTTCGTTTTCCCCATGGAAAATGGCCTCCATTTCTGGCCTCTCACCCTGACCAAGAGGGTGGTGCCCAGCAAGAAATTTGCAAGCTTTGCTGGATTGCTCCAAATCTAAAGCTGCCACTTGTTGTTGTTCTATTTCTCTAGAGTCCCATAATGCTGTTCTCAGCTTGCTAAAGTCCATACCTCCTCGGTGTGTTCTTATGGCTGCAGATCTTCACAGCACAGACGCTTTCTTCTGCATGCTGTTCTTTCCCAGTTCAGGGCTCCTTCAAGGCTCTCCCTGAATGGCTAAGCCGCCCCCTTTTATCCCAGTTCTCTTCAATGCTCACAGCTGCAGCCCATCAAGGACAACCAGGACCTGTGGGGCAAAGCCTCTAGACAGATATTCAAATAGAATCCATTTCCTCTACTCTAGCCAGTAAGTACTACCCTACAAGTCCTCAGAACCCCAAAGGCCACCTTTCATCTGACACCCAGACCCTGGGGAAAGGACTTCTTTTTCCCATGGCTAATGGCCTCCCTTGGCAGCCACTCACCCTGGCAGAAAGTGGGAGCCTTGCTAGAATGATGCAATCGTTGCTGGATTTTTCCAAAAGAAAAGGTGGCAGCAGCTAGGGCCCTGGAAGTACTTAGAGCCTCAAACGCCACCTTGAACATATTACTGAGACCCTGGGGAAAGGACATCTTTTTCCCATGGAAAATGGCCTTCATTTGTGGCCACTTGGCCTGGCAGGCAGGGCAGTGCCAAGCCAGGAATCTACAAACTCTGCTGGATCCTTCCAGAACGAAAGCTGCCAGCAACTAGGACCCTGCAAGTCCTTAGAGCCCCAGACGCCACCTGTCATCTGACACCCAGAGCCTGGGCCAATGACTTCGTTTTCCCCATGGAAAATGGCCTCCATTTCTGGCCTCTCACCCTGACCAAGAGGGTGGTGCCCAGCAAGAAATTTGCAAGCTTTGCTGGATTGCTCCAAATCTAAAGCTGCCACTTGTTGTTGTTCTATTTCTCTAGAGTCCCATCATGCTGTTCTCAGCTTGCTAAAGTCCATACCTCCTCGGTGTGTTCTTATGGCTGCAGATCTTCACAGCACAGACGCTTTCTTCTGCATGCTGTTCTTTCCCAGTTCAGGGCTCCTTCAAGGCTCTCCCTGAATGGCTAAGCCGCCCCCTTTTATCCCAGTTCTCTTCAATGCTCACAGCTGCAGCCCATCAAGGACAACCAGGACCTGTGGGGCAAAGCCTCTAGACAGATATTCAAATAGAATCCATTTCCTCTACTCTAGCCAGTAAGTACTACCCTACAAGTCCTCAGAACCCCAAAGGCCACCTTTCATCTGACACCCAGACCCCGGGGAAAGGACTTCTTTTTCCCATGGCAAATGGCCTCCCTTGGCAGCCACTCACCCTGGCAGAAAGTGGGAGCCTTGCTAGAATGATGCAATCGTTGCTGGATTTTTCCAAAAGAAAAGCTGGCAGCAACTAGGGCCCTGGAAGTACTTAGAGCCTCAAACGCCACCTTGAACATATTACTGAGACCCTGGGGAAAGGACATCTTTTTCCCATGGAAAATGGCCTTCATTTGTGGCCACTTGGCCTGGCAGGCAGGGCAGTGCCAAGCCAGGAATCTACAAACTCTGCTGGATCCTTCCAGAACGAAAGCTGCCAGCAACTAGGACCCTGCAAGTCCTTAGAGCCCCAGACGCCACCTTTCATCTGACACCCAGAGCCTGGGCCAATGACTTCGTTTTCCCCATGGAAAATGGCCTCCATTTCTGGCCTCTCACCCTGACCAAGAGGGTGGTGCCCAGCAAGAAATTTGCAAGCTTTGCTGGATTGCTCCAAATCTAAAGCTGCCACTTGTTGTTGTTCTATTTCTCTAGAGTCCCATCATGCTGTTCTCAGCTTGCTAAAGTCCATACCTCCTCGGTGTGTTCTTATGGCTGCAGATCTTCACAGCACAGACGCTTTCTTCTGCATGCTGTTCTTTCCCAGTTCAGGGCTCCTTCAAGGCTCTCCCTGAATGGCTAAGCCGCCCCCTTTTATCCCAGTTCTCTTCAATGCTCACAGCTGCAGCCCATCAAGGACAACCAGGACCTGTGGGGCAAAGCCTCTAGACAGATATTCAAATAGAATCCATTTCCTCTACTCTAGCCAGTAAGTACTACCCTACAAGTCCTCAGAACCCCAAAGGCCACCTTTCATCTGACACCCAGACCCTGGGGAAAGGACTTCTTTTTCCCATGGCAAATGGCCTCCCTTGGCAGCCACTCACCCTGGCAGAAAGTGGGAGCCTTGCTAGAATGATGCAATCGTTGCTGGATTTTTCCAAAAGAAAAGCTGGCAGCAACTAGGGCCCTGGAAGTACTTAGAGCCTCAAACGCCACCTTGAACATATTACTGAGACCCTGGGGAAAGGACATCTTTTTCCCATGGAAAATGGCCTTCATTTGTGGCCACTTGGCCTGGCAGGCAGGGCAGTGCCAAGCCAGGAATCGACAAACTGTGCTGGATCCTTCCAGAACAAAAGCTGCCAGCAACTAGGACCCTGCAAGTCCTTAGAGCCCCAGACGCCACCTGTCATCTGACACCCAGAGCCTGGGCCAATGACTTCGTTTTCCCCATGGAAAATGGCCTCCATTTCTGGCCTCTCACCCTGACCAAGAGGGTGGTGCCCAGCAAGAAATTTGCAAGCTTTGCTGGATTGCTCCAAATCTAAAGCTGCCACTTGTTGTTGTTCTATTTCTCTAGAGTCCCATCATGCTGTTCTCAGCTTGCTAAAGTCCATACCTCCTCGGTGTGTTCTTATGGCTGCAGATCTTCACAGCACAGACGCTTTCTTCTGCATGCTGTTCTTTCCCAGTTCAGGGCTCCTTCAAGGCTCTCCCTGAATGGCTAAGCCGCCCCCTTTTATCCCAGTTCTCTTCAATGCTCACAGCTGCAGCCCATCAAGGACAACCAGGACCTGTGGGGCAAAGCCTCTAGACAGATATTCAAATAGAATCCATTTCCTCTACTCTAGCCAGTAAGTACTACCCTACAAGTCCTCAGAACCCCAAAGGCCACCTTTCATCTGACACCCAGACCCTGGGGAAAGGACTTCTTTTTCCCATGGCTAATGGCCTCCCTTGGCAGCCACTCACCCTGGCAGAAAGTGGGAGCCTTGCTAGAATGATGCAATCGTTGCTGGATTTTTCCAAAAGAAAAGCTGGCAGCAACTAGGGCCCTGGAAGTACTTAGAGCCTCAAACGCCACCTTGAACATATTACTGAGACCCTGGGGAAAGGACATCTTTTTCCCATGGAAAATGGCCTTCATTTGTGGCCACTTGGCCTGGCAGGCAGGGCAGTGCCAAGCCAGGAATCTACAAACTCTGCTGGATCCTTCCAGAACGAAAGCTGCCAGCAACTAGGACCCTGCAAGTCCTTAGAGCCCCAGACGCCACCTTTCATCTGACACCCAGAGCCTGGGCCAATGACTTCGTTTTCCCCATGGAAAATGGCCTCCATTTCTGGCCTCTCACCCTGACCAAGAGGGTGGTGCCCAGCAAGAAATTTGCAAGCTTTGCTGGATTGCTCCAAATCTAAAGCTGCCACTTGTTGTTGTTCTATTTCTCTAGAGTCCCATAATGCTGTTCTCAGCTTGCTAAAGTCCATACCTCCTCGGTGTGTTCTTATGGCTGCAGATCTTCACAGCACAGACGCTTTCTTCTGCATGCTGTTCTTTCCCAGTTCAGGGCTCCTTCAAGGCTCTCCCTGAATGGCTAAGCCGCCCCCTTTTATCCCAGTTCTCTTCAATGCTCACAGCTGCAGCCCATCAAGGACAACCAGGACCTGTGGGGCAAAGCCTCTAGACAGATATTCAAATAGAATCCATTTCCTCTACTCTAGCCAGTAAGTACTACCCTACAAGTCCTCAGAACCCCAAAGGCCACCTTTCATCTGACACCCAGACCCTGGGGAAAGGACTTCTTTTTCCCATGGCAAATGGCCTCCCTTGGCAGCCACTCACCCTCGCAGAAAGTGGGAGCCTTGCTAGAATGATGCAATCGTTGCTGGATTTTTCCAAAAGAAAAGCTGGCAGCAACTAGGGCCCTGGAAGTACTTAGAGCCTCAAACGCCACCTTGAACATATTACTGAGACCCTGGGGAAAGGACATCTTTTTCCCATGGAAAATGGCCTTCATTTGTGGCCACTTGGCCTGGCAGGCAGGGCAGTGCCAAGCCAGGAATCTACAAACTCTGCTGGATCCTTCCAGAACAAAAGCTGCCAGCAACTAGGACCCTGCAAGTCCTTAGAGCCCCAGACGCCACCTTTCATCTGACACCCAGAGCCTGGGCCAATGACTTCGTTTTCCCCATGGAAAATGGCCTCCATTTCTGGCCTCTCACCCTGACCAAGAGGGTGGTGCCCAGCAAGAAATTTGCAAGCTTTGCTGGATTGCTCCAAATCGAAAGCTGCCACTTGTTGTTGTTCTATTTCTCTAGAGTCCCATAATGCTGTTCTCAGCTTGCTAAAGTCCATACCTCCTCGGTGTGTTCTTATGGCTGCAGATCTTCACAGCACAGACGCTTTCTTCTGCATGCTGCTCTTTCCCAGTTCAGGGCTCCTTCAAGGCTCTCCCTGAATGGCTAAGCCGCCCCCTTTTATCCCAGTTCTCTTCAATGCTCACAGCTGCAGCCCATCAAGGACAACCAGGACCTGTGGGGCAAAGCCTCTAGACAGATATTCAAATAGAATCCATTTCCTCTACTCTAGCCAGTAAGTACTACCCTACAAGTCCTCAGAACCCCAAAGGCCACCTTTCATCTGACACCCAGACCCTGGGGAAAGGACTTCTTTTTCCCATGGCAAATGGCCTCCCTTGGCAGCCACTCACCCTGGCAGAAAGTGGGAGCCTTGCTAGAATGATGCAATCGTTGCTGGATTTTTCCAAAAGAAAAGCTGGCAGCAACTAGGGCCCTGGAAGTACTTAGAGCCTCAAACGCCACCTTGAACATATTACTGAGACCCTGGGGAAAGGACATCTTTTTCCCATGGAAAATGGCCTTCATTTGTGGCCACTTGGCCTGGCAGGCAGGGCAGTGCCAAGCCAGGAATCTACAAACTCTGCTGGATCCTTCCAGAACGAAAGCTGCCAGCAACTAGGACCCTGCAAGTCCTTAGAGCCCCAGATGCCACCTGTCATCTGACACCCAGAGCCTGGGCCAATGACTTCGTTTTCCCCATGGAAAATGGCCTCCATTTCTGGCCACTCGCTCTGACCAAGAGGGTGGTGCCCAGCAAGAAATTTGCAATCTTTGCTGGATTGCTCCAAATCTAAAGCTGCCACTTGTTGTTGTTCTATTTCTCTAGAGTCCCATCATGCTGTTCTCAGCTTGCTAAAGTCCATACCTCCTCGGTGTGTTCTTATGGCTGCAGATCTTCACAGCACAGACGCTTTCTTCTGCATGCTGTTCTTTCCCAGTTCAGGGCTCCTTCAAGGCTCTCCCTGAATGGCTAAGCCGCCCCCTTTTATCCCAGTTCTCTTCAATGCTCACAGCTGCAGCCCATCAAGGACAACCAGGACCTGTGGGGCAAAGCCTCTAGACAGATATTCAAATAGAATCCATTTCCTCTACTCTAGCCAGTAAGTACTACCCTACAAGTCCTCAGAACCCCAAAGGCCACCTTTCATCTGACACCCAGACCCTGGGGAAAGGACTTCTTTTTCCCATGGCAAATGGCCTCCCTTGGCAGCCACTCACCCTGGCAGAAAGTGGGAGCCTTGCTAGAATGATGCAATCGTTGCTGGATTTTTCCAAAAGAAAAGCTGGCAGCAACTAGGGCCCTGGAAGTACTTAGAGCCTCAAACGCCACCTTGAACATATTACTGAGACCCTGGGGAAAGGACATCTTTTTCCCATGGAAAATGGCCTTCATTTGTGGCCACTTGGCCTGGCAGGCAGGGCAGTGCCAAGCCAGGAATCGACAAACTGTGCTGGATCCTTCCAGAACAAAAGCTGCCAGCAACTAGGACCCTGCAAGTCCTTAGAGCCCCAGACGCCACCTGTCATCTGACACCCAGAGCCTGGGCCAATGACTTCGTTTTCCCCATGGAAAATGGCCTCCATTTCTGGCCTCTCACCCTGACCAAGAGGGTGGTGCCCAGCAAGAAATTTGCAAGCTTTGCTGGATTGCTCCAAATCTAAAGCTGCCACTTGTTGTTGTTCTATTTCTCTAGAGTCCCATCATGCTGTTCTCAGCTTGCTAAAGTCCATACCTCCTCGGTGTGTTCTTATGGCTGCAGATCTTCACAGCACAGACGCTTTCTTCTGCATGCTGTTCTTTCCCAGTTCAGGGCTCCTTCAAGGCTCTCCCTGAATGGCTAAGCCGCCCCCTTTTATCCCAGTTCTCTTCAATGCTCACAGCTGCAGCACATCAAGGACAACCAGGACCTGTGGGGCAAAGCCTCTAGACAGATATTCAAATAGAATCCATTTCCTCTACTCTAGCCAGTAAGTACTACCCTACAAGTCCTCAGAACCCCAAAGGCCACCTTTCATCTGACACCCAGACCCTGGGGAAAGGACTTCTTTTTCCCATGGCAAATGGCCTCCCTTGGCAGCCACTCACCCTGGCAGAAAGTGGGAGCCTTGCTAGAATGATGCAATCGTTGCTGGATTTTTCCAAAAGAAAAGCTGGCAGCAACTAGGGCCCTGGAAGTACTTAGAGCCTCAAACGCCACCTTGAACATATTACTGAGACCCTGGGGAAAGGACATCTTTTTCCCATGGAAAATGGCCTTCATTTGTGGCCACTTGGCCTGGCAGGCAGGGCAGTGCCAAGCCAGGAATCTACAAACTGTGCTGGATCCTTCCAGAACGAAAGCTGCCAGCAACTAGGACCCTGCAAGTCCTTAGAGCCCCAGATGCCACCTGTCATCTGACACCCAGAGCCTGGGCCAATGACTTCGTTTTCCCCATGGAAAATGGCCTCCATTTCTGGCCACTCGCTCTGACCAAGAGGGTGGTGCCCAGCAAGAAATTTGCAAGCTTTGCTGGATTGCTCCAAATCGAAAGTTGCCACTTGTTGTTGTTCTATTTCTCTAGAGTCCCATCATGCTGTTCTCAGATTGCTAAAGTCCATACCTCCTCTGTGTGTTCTTATGGCTGCAGATCTTCACAGCACAGACGCTTTCTTCTGCATGCTGTTCTTTCCCAGTTCAGGGCTCCTTCAAGGCTCTCCCTGAATGGCTAAGCCGCCCCCTTTTATCCCAGTTCTCTTCAATGCTCACAGCTGCAGCCCATCAAGGACAACCAGGACCTGTGGGGCAAAGCCTCTAGACAGATATTCAAATAGAATCCATTTCCTCTACTCTAGCCAGTAAGTACTACCCTACAAGTCCTCAGAACCCCAAAGGCCACCTTTCATCTGACACCCAGACCCTGGGGAAAGGACTTCTTTTTCCCATGGCTAATGGCCTCCCTTGGCAGCCACTCACCCTGGCAGAAAGTGGGAGCCTTGCTAGAATGATGCAATCGTTGCTGGATTTTTCCAAAAGAAAAGCTGCCAGCAACTAGGGCCCTGGAAGTACTTAGAGCCTCAAACGCCACCTTGAACATATTACTGAGACCCTGGGGAAAGGACATCTTTTTCCCATGGAAAATGGCCTTCATTTGTGGCCACTTGGCCTGGCAGGCAGGGCAGTGCCAAGCCAGGAATCTACAAACTCTGCTGGATCCTTCCAGAACGAAAGCTGCCAGCAACTAGGACCCTGCAAGTCCTTAGAGCCCCAGACGCCACCTTTCATCTGACACCCAGAGCCTGGGCCAATGACTTCGTTTTCCCCATGGAAAATGGCCTCCATTTCTGGCCTCTCACCCTGACCAAGAGGGTGGTGCCCAGCAAGAAATTTGCAAGCTTTGCTGGATTGCTCCAAATCGAAAGCTGCCACTTGTTGTTGTTCTATTTCTCTAGAGTCCCATAATGCTGTTCTCAGCTTGCTAAAGTCCATACCTCCTCGGTGTGTTCTTATGGCTGCAGATCTTCACAGCACAGACGCTTTCTTCTGCATGCTGTTCTTTCCCAGTTCAGGGCTCCTTCAAGGCTCTCCCTGAATGGCTACGCCGCCCCCTTTTATCCCAGTTCTCTTCAATGCTCACAGCTGCAGCCCATCAACGACAACCAGGACCTGTGGGGCAAAGCCTCTAGACAGATATTCAAATAGAATCCATTTCCTCTACTCTAGCCAGTAAGTACTACCCTACAAGTCCTCAGAACCCCAAAGGCCACCTTTCATCTGACACCCAGACCCTGGGGAAAGGACTTCTTTTTCCCATGGCAAATGGCCTCCCTTGGCAGCCACTCACCCTGGCAGAAAGTGGGAGCCTTGCTAGAATGATGCAATCGTTGCTGGATTTTTCCAAAAGAAAAGCTGGCAGCAACTAGGGCCCTGGAAGTACTTAGAGCCTCAAACGCCACCTTGAACATATTACTGAGACCCTGGGGAAAGGACATCTTTTTCCCATGGAAAATGGCCTTCATTTGTGGCCACTTGGCCTGGCAGGCAGGGCAGTGCCAAGCCAGGAATCGACAAACTGTGCTGGATCCTTCCAGAACAAAAGCTGCCAGCAACTAGGACCCTGCAAGTCCTTAGAGCCCCAGACGCCACCTGTCATCTGACACCCAGAGCCTGGGCCAATGACTTCGTTTTCCCCATGGAAAATGGCCTCCATTTCTGGCCTCTCACCCTGACCAAGAGGGTGGTGCCCAGCAAGAAATTTGCAAGCTTTGCTGGATTGCTCCAAATCTAAAGCTGCCACTTGTTGTTGTTCTATTTCTCTAGAGTCCCATCATGCTGTTCTCAGCTTGCTAAAGTCCATACCTCCTCGGTGTGTTCTTATGGCTGCAGATCTTCACAGCACAGACGCTTTCTTCTGCATGCTGTTCTTTCCCAGTTCAGGGCTCCTTCAAGGCTCTCCCTGAATGGCTAAGCCGCCCCCTTTTATCCCAGTTCTCTTCAATGCTCACAGCTGCAGCACATCAAGGACAACCAGGACCTGTGGGGCAAAGCCTCTAGACAGATATTCAAATAGAATCCATTTCCTCTACTCTAGCCAGTAAGTACTACCCTACAAGTCCTCAGAACCCCAAAGGCCACCTTTCATCTGACACCCAGACCCTGGGGAAAGGACTTCTTTTTCCCATGGCAAATGGCCTCCCTTGGCAGCCACTCACCCTGGCAGAAAGTGGGAGCCTTGCTAGAATGATGCAATCGTTGCTGGATTTTTCCAAAAGAAAAGCTGGCAGCAACTAGGGCCCTGGAAGTACTTAGAGCCTCAAACGCCACCTTGAACATATTACTGAGACCCTGGGGAAAGGACATCTTTTTCCCATGGAAAATGGCCTTCATTTGTGGCCACTTGGCCTGGCAGGCAGGGCAGTGCCAAGCCAGGAATCTACAAACTGTGCTGGATCCTTCCAGAACGAAAGCTGCCAGCAACTAGGACCCTGCAAGTCCTTAGAGCCCCAGATGCCACCTGTCATCTGACACCCAGAGCCTGGGCCAATGACTTCGTTTTCCCCATGGAAAATGGCCTCCATTTCTGGCCACTCGCTCTGACCAAGAGGGTGGTGCCCAGCAAGAAATTTGCAAGCTTTGCTGGATTGCTCCAAATCGAAAGTTGCCACTTGTTGTTGTTCTATTTCTCTAGAGTCCCATCATGCTGTTCTCAGATTGCTAAAGTCCATACCTCCTCTGTGTGTTCTTATGGCTGCAGATCTTCACAGCACAGACGCTTTCTTCTGCATGCTGTTCTTTCCCAGTTCAGGGCTCCTTCAAGGCTCTCCCTGAATGGCTAAGCCGCCCCCTTTTATCCCAGTTCTCTTCAATGCTCACAGCTGCAGCCCATCAAGGACAACCAGGACCTGTGGGGCAAAGCCTCTAGACAGATATTCAAATAGAATCCATTTCCTCTACTCTAGCCAGTAAGTACTACCCTACAAGTCCTCAGAACCCCAAAGGCCACCTTTCATCTGACACCCAGACCCTGGGGAAAGGACTTCTTTTTCCCATGGCTAATGGCCTCCCTTGGCAGCCACTCACCCTGGCAGAAAGTGGGAGCCTTGCTAGAATGATGCAATCGTTGCTGGATTTTTCCAAAAGAAAAGCTGCCAGCAACTAGGGCCCTGGAAGTACTTAGAGCCTCAAACGCCACCTTGAACATATTACTGAGACCCTGGGGAAAGGACATCTTTTTCCCATGGAAAATGGCCTTCATTTGTGGCCACTTGGCCTGGCAGGCAGGGCAGTGCCAAGCCAGGAATCTACAAACTCTGCTGGATCCTTCCAGAACGAAAGCTGCCAGCAACTAGGACCCTGCAAGTCCTTAGAGCCCCAGACGCCACCTTTCATCTGACACCCAGAGCCTGGGCCAATGACTTCGTTTTCCCCATGGAAAATGGCCTCCATTTCTGGCCTCTCACCCTGACCAAGAGGGTGGTGCCCAGCAAGAAATTTGCAAGCTTTGCTGGATTGCTCCAAATCGAAAGCTGCCACTTGTTGTTGTTCTATTTCTCTAGAGTCCCATAATGCTGTTCTCAGCTTGCTAAAGTCCATACCTCCTCGGTGTGTTCTTATGGCTGCAGATCTTCACAGCACAGACGCTTTCTTCTGCATGCTGTTCTTTCCCAGTTCAGGGCTCCTTCAAGGCTCTCCCTGAATGGCTACGCCGCCCCCTTTTATCCCAGTTCTCTTCAATGCTCACAGCTGCAGCCCATCAACGACAACCAGGACCTGTGGGGCAAAGCCTCTAGACAGATATTCAAATAGAATCCATTTCCTCTACTCTAGCCAGTAAGTACTACCCTACAAGTCCTCAGAACCCCAAAGGCCACCTTTCATCTGACACCCAGACCCTGGGGAAAGGACTTCTTTTTCCCATGGCAAATGGCCTCCCTTGGCAGCCACTCACCCTGGCAGAAAGTGGGAGCCTTGCTAGAATGATGCAATCGTTGCTGGATTTTTCCAAAAGAAAAGCTGGCAGCAACTAGGGCCCTGGAAGTACTTAGAGCCTCAAACGCCACCTTGAACATATTACTGAGACCCTGGGGAAAGGACATCTTTTTCCCATGGAAAATGGCCTTCATTTGTGGCCACTTGGCCTGGCAGGCAGGGCAGTGCCAAGCCAGGAATCTACAAACTCTGCTGGATCCTTCCAGAACAAAAGCTGCCAGCAACTAGGACCCTGCAAGTCCTTAGAGCCCCAGACGCCACCTGTCATCTGACACCCAGAGCCTGGGCCAATGACTTCGTTTTCCCCATGGAAAATGGCCTCCATTTCTGGCCTCTCACCCTGACCAAGAGGGTGGTGCCCAGCAAGAAATTTGCAAGCTTTGCTGGATTGCTCCAAATCTAAAGCTGCCACTTGTTGTTGTTCTATTTCTCTAGAGTCCCATAATGCTGTTCTCAGCTTGCTAAAGTCCATACCTCCTCGGTGTGTTCTTATGGCTGCAGATCTTCACAGCACAGACGCTTTCTTCTGCATGCTGTTCTTTCCCAGTTTAGGGCTCCTTCAAGGCTCTCCCTGAATGGCTAAGCCGCCCCCTTTTATCCCAGTTCTCTTCAATGCTCACAGCTGCAGCCCATCAAGGACAACCAGGACCTGTGGGGCAAAGCCTCTAGACAGATATTCAAATAGAATCCATTTCCTCTACTCTAGCCAGTAAGTACTACCCTACAAGTCCTCAGAACCCCAAAGGCCACCTTTCATCTGACACCCAGACCCTGGGGAAAGGACTTCTTTTTCCCATGGCAAATGGCCTCCCTTGGCAGCCACTCACCCTGGCAGAAAGTGGGAGCCTTGCTAGAATGATGCAATCGTTGCTGGATTTTTCCAAAAGAAAAGCTGGCAGCAACTAGGGCCCTGGAAGTACTTAGAGCCTCAAACGCCACCTTGAATATATTACTGAGACCCTGGGGAAAGGACATCTTTTTCCCATGGAAAATGGCCTTCATTTGTGGCCACTTGGCCTGGCAGGCAGGGCAGTGCCAAGCCAGGAATCTACAAACTCTGCTGGATCCTTCCAGAACGAAAGCTGCCAGCAACTAGGACCCTGCAAGTCCTTAGAGCCCCAGATGCCACCTGTCATCTGACACCCAGAGCCTGGGCCAATGACTTCGTTTTCCCCATGGAAAATGGCCTCCATTTCTGGCCACTCGCTCTGACCAAGAGGGTGGTGCCCAGCAAGAAATTTGCAATCTTTGCTGGATTGCTCCAAATCGAAAGCTGCCACTTGTTGTTGTTCTATTTCTCTAGAGTCCCATCATGCTGTTCTCAGCTTGCTAAAGTCCATACCTCCTCGGTGTGTTCTTATGGCTGCAGATCTTCACAGCACAGACGCTTTCTTCTGCATGCTGTTCTTTCCCAGTTCAGGGCTCCTTCAAGGCTCTCCCTGAATGGCTAAGCCGCCCCCTTTTATCCCAGTTCTCTTCAATGCTCACAGCTGCAGCCCATCAAGGACAACCAGGACCTGTGGGGCAAAGCCTCTAGACAGATATTCAAATAGAATCCATTTCCTCTACTCTAGCCAGTAAGTACTACCCTACAAGTCCTCAGAACCCCAAAGGCCACCTTTCATCTGACACCCAGACCCTGGGGAAAGGACTTCTTTTTCCCATGGCAAATGGCCTCCCTTGGCAGCCACTCACCCTGGCAGAAAGTGGGAGCCTTGCTAGAATGATGCAATCGTTGCTGGATTTTTCCAAAAGAAAAGCTGCCAGCAACTAGGGCCCTGGAAGTACTTAGAGCCTCAAACGCCACCTTGAACATATTACTGAGACCCTGGGGAAAGGACATCTTTTTCCCATGGAAAATGGCCTTCATTTGTGGCCACTTGGCCTGGCAGGCAGGGCAGTGCCAAGCCAGGAATCTACAAACTCTGCTGGATCCTTCCAGAACGAAAGCTGCCAGCAACTAGGACCCTGCAAGTCCTTAGAGCCCCAGATGCCACCTGTCATCTGACACCCAGAGCCTGGGCCAATGACTTCGTTTTCCCCATGGAAAATGGCCTCCATTTCTGGCCACTCGCTCTGACCAAGAGGGTGGTGCCCAGCAAGAAATTTGCAATCTTTGCTGGATTGCTCCAAATCTAAAGCTGCCACTTGTTGTTGTTCTATTTCTCTAGAGTCCCATCATGCTGTTCTCAGCTTGCTAAAGTCCATACCTCCTCGGTGTGTTCTTATGGCTGCAGATCTTCACAGCACAGACGCTTTCTTCTGCATGCTGTTCTTTCCCAGTTCAGGGCTCCTTCAAGGCTCTCCCTGAATGGCTAAGCCGCCCCCTTTTATCCCAGTTCTCTTCAATGCTCACAGCTGCAGCCCATCAAGGACAACCAGGACCTGTGGGGCAAAGCCTCTAGACAGATATTCAAATAGAATCCATTTCCTCTACTCTAGCCAGTAAGTACTACCCTACAAGTCCTCAGAACCCCAAAGGCCACCTTTCATCTGACACCCAGACCCTGGGGAAAGGACTTCTTTTTCCCATGGCTAATGGCCTCCCTTGGCAGCCACTCACCCTGGCAGAAAGTGGGAGCCTAGCTAGAATGATGCAATCGTTGCTGGATTTTTCCAAAAGAAAAGCTGGCAGCAACTAGGGCCCTGGAAGTACTTAGAGCCTCAAACGCCACCTTGAACATATTACTGAGACCCTGGGGAAAGGACATCTTTTTCCCATGGAAAATGGCCTTCATTTGTGGCCACTTGGCCTGGCAGGCAGGGCAGTGCCAAGCCAGGAATCTACAAACTCTGCTGGATCCTTCCAGAACAAAAGCTGCCAGCAACTAGGACCCTGCAAGTCCTTAGAGCCCCAGACGCCACCTGTCATCTGACACCCAGAGCCTGGGCCAATGACTTCGTTTTCCCCATGGAAAATGGCCTCCATTTCTGGCCTCTCACCCTGACCAAGAGGGTGGTGCCCAGCAAGAAATTTGCAATCTTTGCTGGATTGCTCCAAATCTAAAGCTGCCACTTGTTGTTGTTCTATTTCTCTAGAGTCCCATAATGCTGTTCTCAGCTTGCTAAAGTCCATACCTCCTCGGTGTGTTCTTATGGCTGCAGATCTTCACAGCACAGACGCTTTCTTCTGCATGCTGTTCTTTCCCAGTTTAGGGCTCCTTCAAGGCTCTCCCTGAATGGCTAAGCCGCCCCCTTTTATCCCAGTTCTCTTCAATGCTCACAGCTGCAGCCCATCAAGGACAACCAGGACCTGTGGGGCAAAGCCTCTAGACAGATATTCAAATAGAATCCATTTCCTCTACTCTAGCCAGTAAGTACTACCCTACAAGTCCTCAGAACCCCAAAGGCCACCTTTCATCTGACACCCAGACCCTGGGGAAAGGACTTCTTTTTCCCATGGCAAATGGCCTCCCTTGGCAGCCACTCACCCTGGCAGAAAGTGGGAGCCTTGCTAGAATGATGCAATCGTTGCTGGATTTTTCCAAAAGAAAAGCTGGCAGCAACTAGGGCCCTGGAAGTACTTAGAGCCTCAAACGCCACCTTGAATATATTACTGAGACCCTGGGGAAAGGACATCTTTTTCCCATGGAAAATGGCCTTCATTTGTGGCCACTTGGCCTGGCAGGCAGGGCAGTGCCAAGCCAGGAATCTACAAACTCTGCTGGATCCTTCCAGAACGAAAGCTGCCAGCAACTAGGACCCTGCAAGTCCTTAGAGCCCCAGATGCCACCTGTCATCTGACACCCAGAGCCTGGGCCAATGACTTCGTTTTCCCCATGGAAAATGGCCTCCATTTCTGGCCACTCGCTCTGACCAAGAGGGTGGTGCCCAGCAAGAAATTTGCAAGCTTTGCTGGATTGCTCCAAATCGAAAGCTGCCACTTGTTGTTGTTCTATTTCTCTAGAGTCCCATCATGCTGTTCTCAGCTTGCTAAAGTCCATACCTCCTCGGTGTGTTCTTATGGCTGCAGATCTTCACAGCACAGACGCTTTCTTCTGCATGCTGTTCTTTCCCAGTTCAGGGCTCCTTCAAGGCTCTCCCTGAATGGCTAAGCCGCCCCCTTTTATCCCAGTTCTCTTCAATGCTCACAGCTGCAGCCCATCAAGGACAACCAGGACCTGTGGGGCAAAGCCTCTAGACAGATATTCAAATAGAATCCATTTCCTCTACTCTAGCCAGTAAGTACTACCCTACAAGTCCTCAGAACCCCAAAGGCCACCTTTCATCTGACACCCAGACCCTGGGGAAAGGACTTCTTTTTCCCATGGCTAATGGCCTCCCTTGGCAGCCACTCACCCTGGCAGAAAGTGGGAGCCTTGCTAGAATGATGCAATCGTTGCTGGATTTTTCCAAAAGAAAAGCTGGCAGCAACTAGGGCCCTGGAAGTACTTAGAGCCTCAAACGCCACCTTGAACATATTACTGAGACCCTGGGGAAAGGACATCTTTTTCCCATGGAAAATGGCCTTCATTTGTGGCCACTTGGCCTGGCAGGCAGGGCAGTGCCAAGCCAGGAATCTACAAACTCTGCTGGATCCTTCCAGAACGAAAGCTGCCAGCAACTAGGACCCTGCAAGTCCTTAGAGCCCCAGACGCCACCTTTCATCTGACACCCAGACCCTGGGCCAATGACTTCGTTTTCCCCATGGAAAATGGCCTCCATTTCTGGCCTCTCACCCTGACCAAGAGGGTGGTGCCCAGCAAGAAATTTGCAAGCTTTGCTGGATTGCTCCAAATCGAAAGCTGCCACTTGTTGTTGTTCTATTTCTCTAGAGTCCCATAATGCTGTTCTCAGCTTGCTAAAGTCCATACCTCCTCGGTGTGTTCTTATGGCTGCAGATCTTCACAGCACAGACGCTTTCTTCTGCATGCTGTTCTTTCCCAGTTCAGGGCTCCTTCAAGGCTCTCCCTGAATGGCTAAGCCGCCCCCTTTTATCCCAGTTCTCTTCAATGCTCACAGCTGCAGCCCATCAAGGACAACCAGGACCTGTGGGGCAAAGCCTCTAGACAGATATTCAAATAGAATCCATTTCCTCTACTCTAGCCAGTAAGTACTACCCTACAAGTCCTCAGAACCCCAAAGGCCACCTTTCATCTGACACCCAGACCCTGGGGAAAGGACTTCTTTTTCCCATGGCAAATGGCCTCCCTTGGCAGCCACTCACCCTGGCAGAAAGTGGGAGCCTTGCTAGAATGATGCAATCGTTGCTGGATTTTTCCAAAAGAAAAGCTGGCAGCAACTAGGGCCCTGGAAGTACTTAGAGCCTCAAACGCCACCTTGAACATATTACTGAGACCCTGGGGAAAGGACATCTTTTTCCCATGGAAAATGGCCTTCATTTGTGGCCACTTGGCCTGGCAGGCAGGGCAGTGCCAAGCCAGGAATCGACAAACTGTGCTGGATCCTTCCAGAACAAAAGCTGCCAGCAACTAGGACCCTGCAAGTCCTTAGAGCCCCAGACGCCACCTGTCATCTGACACCCAGAGCCTGGGCCAATGACTTCGTTTTCCCCATGGAAAATGGCCTCCATTTCTGGCCTCTCACCCTGACCAAGAGGGTGGTGCCCAGCAAGAAATTTGCAAGCTTTGCTGGATTGCTCCAAATCTAAAGCTGCCACTTGTTGTTGTTCTATTTCTCTAGAGTCCCATCATGCTGTTCTCAGCTTGCTAAAGTCCATACCTCCTCGGTGTGTTCTTATGGCTGCAGATCTTCACAGCACAGACGCTTTCTTCTGCATGCTGTTCTTTCCCAGTTCAGGGCTCCTTCAAGGCTCTCCCTGAATGGCTAAGCCGCCCCCTTTTATCCCAGTTCTCTTCAATGCTCACAGCTGCAGCCCATCAAGGACAACCAGGACCTGTGGGGCAAAGCCTCTAGACAGATATTCAAATAGAATCCATTTCCTCTACTCTAGCCAGTAAGTACTACCCTACAAGTCCTCAGAACCCCAAAGGCCACCTTTCATCTGACACCCAGACCCTGGGGAAAGGACTTCTTTTTCCCATGGCAAATGGCCTCCCTTGGCAGCCACTCACCCTGGCAGAAAGTGGGAGCCTTGCTAGAATGATGCAATCGTTGCTGGATTTTTCCAAAAGAAAAGCTGGCAGCAACTAGGGCCCTGGAAGTACTTAGAGCCTCAAACGCCACCTTGAACATATTACTGAGACCCTGGGGAAAGGACATCTTTTTCCCATGGAAAATGGCCTTCATTTGTGGCCACTTGGCCTGGCAGGCAGGGCAGTGCCAAGCCAGCAATCTACAAACTGTGCTGGATCCTTCCAGAACGAAAGCTGCCAGCAACTAGGACCCTGCAAGTCCTTAGAGCCCCAGATGCCACCTGTCATCTGACACCCAGAGCCTGGGCCAATGACTTCGTTTTCCCCATGGAAAATGGCCTCCATTTCTGGCCACTCGCTCTGACCAAGAGGGTGGTGCCCAGCAAGAAATTTGCAATCTTTGCTGGATTGCTCCAAATCGAAAGCTGCCACTTTTTGTTGTTCTATTTCTCTAGAGTCCCATCATGCTGTTCTCAGATTGCTAAAGTCCATACCTCCTCTGTGTGTTCTTATGGCTGCAGATCTTCACAGCACAGACGCTTTCTTCTGCATGCTGTTCTTTCCCAGTTCAGGGCTCCTTCAAGGCTCTCCCTGAATGGCTAAGCCGCCCCCTTTTATCCCAGTTCTCTTCAATGCTCACAGCTGCAGCCCATCAAGGACAACCAGGACCTGTGGGGCAAAGCCTCTAGACAGATATTCAAATAGAATCCATTTCCTCTACTCTAGCCAGTAAGTACTACCCTACAAGTCCTCAGAACCCCAAAGGCCACCTTTCATCTGACACCCAGACCCTGGGGAAAGGACTTCTTTTTCCCATGGCTAATGGCCTCCCTTGGCAGCCACTCACCCTGGCAGAAAGTGGGAGCCTAGCTAGAATGATGCAATCGTTGCTGGATTTTTCCAAAAGAAAAGCTGGCAGCAACTAGGGCCCTGGAAGTACTTAGAGCCTCAAACGCCACCTTGAACATATTACTGAGACCCTGGGGAAAGGACATCTTTTTCCCATGGAAAATGGCCTTCATTTGTGGCCACTTGGCCTGGCAGGCAGGGCAGTGCCAAGCCAGGAATCGACAAACTGTGCTGGATCCTTCCAGAACAAAAGCTGCCAGCAACTAGGACCCTGCAAGTCCTTAGAGCCCCAGACGCCACCTGTCATCTGACACCCAGAGCCTGGGCCAATGACTTCGTTTTCCCCATGGAAAATGGCCTCCATTTCTGGCCTCTCACCCTGACCAAGAGGGTGGTGCCCAGCAAGAAATTTGCAAGCTTTGCTGGATTGCTCCAAATCTAAAGCTGCCACTTGTTGTTGTTCTATTTCTCTAGAGTCCCATCATGCTGTTCTCAGCTTGCTAAAGTCCATACCTCCTCGGTGTGTTCTTATGGCTGCAGATCTTCACAGCACAGACGCTTTCTTCTGCATGCTGTTCTTTCCCAGTTCAGGGCTCCTTCAAGGCTCTCCCTGAATGGCTAAGCCGCCCCCTTTTATCCCAGTTCTCTTCAATGCTCACAGCTGCAGCCCATCAAGGACAACCAGGACCTGTGGGGCAAAGCCTCTAGACAGATATTCAAATAGAATCCATTTCCTCTACTCTAGCCAGTAAGTACTACCCTACAAGTCCTCAGAACCCCAAAGGCCACCTTTCATCTGACACCCAGACCCTGGGGAAAGGACTTCTTTTTCCCATGGCAAATGGCCTCCCTTGGCAGCCACTCACCCTGGCAGAAAGTGGGAGCCTTGCTAGAATGATGCAATCGTTGCTGGATTTTTCCAAAAGAAAAGCTGGCAGCAACTAGGGCCCTGGAAGTACTTAGAGCCTCAAACGCCACCTTGAATATATTACTGAGACCCTGGGGAAAGGACATCTTTTTCCCATGGAAAATGGCCTTCATTTGTGGCCACTTGGCCTGGCAGGCAGGGCAGTGCCAAGCCAGGAATCTACAAACTCTGCTGGATCCTTCCAGAACGAAAGCTGCCAGCAACTAGGACCCTGCAAGTCCTTAGAGCCCCAGATGCCACCTGTCATCTGACACCCAGAGCCTGGGCCAATGACTTCGTTTTCCCCATGGAAAATGGCCTCCATTTCTGGCCACTCGCTCTGACCAAGAGGGTGGTGCCCAGCAAGAAATTTGCAAGCTTTGCTGGATTGCTCCAAATCGAAAGCTGCCACTTGTTGTTGTTCTATTTCTCTAGAGTCCCATAATGCTGTTCTCAGCTTGCTAAAGTCCATACCTCCTCGGTGTGTTCTTATGGCTGCAGATCTTCACAGCACAGACGCTTTCTTCTGCATGCTGTTCTTTCCCAGTTCAGGGCTCCTTCAAGGCTCTCCCTGAATGGCTAAGCCGCCCCCTTTTATCCCAGTTCTCTTCAATGCTCACAGCTGCAGCCCATCAAGGACAACCAGGACCTGTGGGGCAAAGCCTCTAGACAGATATTCAAATAGAATCCATTTCCTCTACTCTAGCCAGTAAGTACTACCCTACAAGTCCTCAGAACCCCAAAGGCCACCTTTCATCTGACACCCAGACCCTGGGGAAAGGACTTCTTTTTCCCATGGCAAATGGCCTCCCTTGGCAGCCACTCACCCTGGCAGAAAGTGGGAGCCTTGCTAGAATGATGCAATCGTTGCTGGATTTTTCCAAAAGAAAAGCTGGCAGCAACTAGGGCCCTGGAAGTACTTAGAGCCTCAAACGCCACCTTGAACATATTACTGAGACCCTGGGGAAAGGACATCTTTTTCCCATGGAAAATGGCCTTCATTTGTGGCCACTTGGCCTGGCAGGCAGGGCAGTGCCAAGCCAGGAATCTACAAACTCTGCTGGATCCTTCCAGAACGAAAGCTGCCAGCAACTAGGACCCTGCAAGTCCTTAGAGCCCCAGACGCCACCTTTCATCTGACACCCAGAGCCTGGGCCAATGACTTCGTTTTCCCCATGGAAAATGGCCTCCATTTCTGGCCTCTCACCCTGACCAAGAGGGTGGTGCCCAGCAAGAAATTTGCAAGCTTTGCTGGATTGCTCCAAATCGAAAGCTGCCACTTGTTGTTGTTCTATTTCTCTAGAGTCCCATAATGCTGTTCTCAGCTTGCTAAAGTCCATACCTCCTCGGTGTGTTCTTATGGCTGCAGATCTTCACAGCACAGACGCTTTCTTCTGCATGCTGTTCTTTCCCAGTTCAGGGCTCCTTCAAGGCTCTCCCTGAATGGCTAAGCCGCCCCCTTTTATCCCAGTTCTCTTCAATGCTCACAGCTGCAGCCCATCAAGGACAACCAGGACCTGTGGGGCAAAGCCTCTAGACAGATATTCAAATAGAATCCATTTCCTCTACTCTAGCCAGTAAGTACTACCCTACAAGTCCTCAGAACCCCAAAGGCCACCTTTCATCTGACACCCAGACCCTGGGGAAAGGACTTCTTTTTCCCATGGCAAATGGCCTCCCTTGGCAGCCACTCACCCTGGCAGAAAGTGGGAGCCTTGCTAGAATGATGCAATCGTTGCTGGATTTTTCCAAAAGAAAAGCTGGCAGCAACTAGGGCCCTGGAAGTACTTAGAGCCTCAAACGCCACCTTGAACATATTACTGAGACCCTGGGGAAAGGACATCTTTTTCCCATGGAAAATGGCCTTCATTTGTGGCCACTTGGCCTGGCAGGCAGGGCAGTGCCAAGCCAGGAATCGACAAACTGTGCTGGATCCTTCCAGAACAAAAGCTGCCAGCAACTAGGACCCTGCAAGTCCTTAGAGCCCCAGACGCCACCTGTCATCTGACACCCAGAGCCTGGGCCAATGACTTCGTTTTCCCCATGGAAAATGGCCTCCATTTCTGGCCTCTCACCCTGACCAAGAGGGTGGTGCCCAGCAAGAAATTTGCAAGCTTTGCTGGATTGCTCCAAATCTAAAGCTGCCACTTGTTGTTGTTCTATTTCTCTAGAGTCCCATAATGCTGTTCTCAGCTTGCTAAAGTCCATACCTCCTCAGTGTGTTCTTATGGCTGCAGATCTTCACAGCACAGACGCTTTCTTCTGCATGCTGTTCTTTCCCAGTTCAGGGCTCCTTCAAGGCTCTCCCTGAATGGCTAAGCCGCCCCCTTTTATCCCAGTTCTCTTCAATGCTCACAGCTGCAGCCCATCAAGGACAACCAGGACCTGTGGGGCAAAGCCTCTAGACAGATATTCAAATAGAATCCATTTCCTCTACTCTAGCCAGTAAGTACTACCCTACAAGTCCTCAGAACCCCAAAGGCCACCTTTCATCTGACACCCAGACCCTGGGGAAAGGACTTCTTTTTCCCATGGCAAATGGCCTCCCTTGGCAGCCACTCACCCTGGCAGAAAGTGGGAGCCTTGCTAGAATGATGCAATCGTTGCTGGATTTTTCCAAAAGAAAAGCTGGCAGCAACTAGGGCCCTGGAAGTACTTAGAGCCTCAAACGCCACCTTGAATATATTACTGAGACCCTGGGGAAAGGACATCTTTTTCCCATGGAAAATGGCCTTCATTTGTGGCCACTTGGCCTGGCAGGCAGGGCAGTGCCAAGCCAGGAATCTACAAACTCTGCTGGATCCTTCCAGAACGAAAGCTGCCAGCAACTAGGACCCTGCAAGTCCTTAGAGCCCCAGATGCCACCTGTCATCTGACACCCAGAGCCTGGGCCAATGACTTCGTTTTCCCCATGGAAAATGGCCTCCATTTCTGGCCACTCGCTCTGACCAAGAGGGTGGTGCCCAGCAAGAAATTTGCAATCTTTGCTGGATTGCTCCAAATCGAAAGCTGCTTGTTGTTGTTCTATTTCTCTAGAGTCCCATAATGCTGTTCTCAGCTTGCTAAAGTCCATACCTCCTCGGTGTGTTCTTATGGCTGCAGATCTTCACAGCACAGACGCTTTCTTCTGCATGCTGTTCTTTCCCAGTTCAGGGCTCCTTCAAGGCTCTCCCTGAATGGCTAAGCCGCCCCCTTTTATCCCAGTTCTCTTCAATGCTCACAGCTGCAGCCCATCAAGGACAACCAGGACCTGTGGGGCAAAGCCTCTAGACAGATATTCAAATAGAATCCATTTCCTCTACTCTAGCCAGTAAGTACTACCCTACAAGTCCTCAGAACCCCAAAGGCCACCTTTCATCTGACACCCAGACCCCGGGGAAAGGACTTCTTTTTCCCATGGCAAATGGCCTCCCTTGGCAGCCACTCACCCTGGCAGAAAGTGGGAGCCTTGCTAGAATGATGCAATCGTTGCTGGATTTTTCCAAAAGAAAAGCTGGCAGCAACTAGGGCCCTGGAAGTACTTAGAGCCTCAAACGCCACCTTGAATATATTACTGAGACCCTGGGGAAAGGACATCTTTTTCCCATGGAAAATGGCCTTCATTTGTGGCCACTTGGCCTGGCAGGCAGGGCAGTGCCAAGCCAGGAATCTACAAACTCTGCTGGATCCTTCCAGAACGAAAGCTGCCAGCAACTAGGACCCTGCAAGTCCTTAGAGCCCCAGATGCCACCTGTCATCTGACACCCAGAGCCTGGGCCAATGACTTCGTTTTCCCCATGGAAAATGGCCTCCATTTCTGGCCACTCGCTCTGACCAAGAGGGTGGTGCCCAGCAAGAAATTTGCAATCTTTGCTGGATTGCTCCAAATCGAAAGCTGCTTGTTGTTGTTCTATTTCTCTAGAGTCCCATAATGCTGTTCTCAGCTTGCTAAAGTCCATACCTCCTCGGTGTGTTCTTATGGCTGCAGATCTTCACAGCACAGACGCTTTCTTCTGCATGCTGTTCTTTCCCAGTTCAGGGCTCCTTCAAGGCTCTCCCTGAATGGCTAAGCCGCCCCCTTTTATCCCAGTTCTCTTCAATGCTCACAGCTGCAGCCCATCAAGGACAACCAGGACCTGTGGGGCAAAGCCTCTAGACAGATATTCAAATAGAATCCATTTCCTCTACTCTAGCCAGTAAGTACTACCCTACAAGTCCTCAGAACCCCAAAGGCCACCTTTCATCTGACACCCAGACCCTGGGGAAAGGACTTCTTTTTCCCATGGCTAATGGCCTCCCTTGGCAGCCACTCACCCTGGCAGAAAGTGGGAGCCTAGCTAGAATGATGCAATCGTTGCTGGATTTTTCCAAAAGAAAAGCTGGCAGCAACTAGGGCCCTGGAAGTACTTAGAGCCTCAAACGCCACCTTGAACATATTACTGAGACCCTGGGGAAAGGACATCTTTTTCCCATGGAAAATGGCCTTCATTTGTGGCCACTTGGCCTGGCAGGCAGGGCAGTGCCAAGCCAGGAATCTACAAACTCTGCTGGATCCTTCCAGAACGAAAGCTGCCAGCAACTAGGACCCTGCAAGTCCTTAGAGCCCCAGACGCCACCTTTCATCTGACACCCAGAGCCTGGGCCAATGACTTCGTTTTCCCCATGGAAAATGGCCTCCATTTCTGGCCTCTCACCCTGACCAAGAGGGTGGTGCCCAGCAAGAAATTTGCAAGCTTTGCTGGATTGCTCCAAATCTAAAGCTGCCACTTGTTGTTGTTCTATTTCTCTAGAGTCCCATCATGCTGTTCTCAGCTTGCTAAAGTCCATACCTCCTCGGTGTGTTCTTATGGCTGCAGATCTTCACAGCACAGACGCTTTCTTCTGCATGCTGTTCTTTCCCAGTTCAGGGCTCCTTCAAGGCTCTCCCTGAATGGCTAAGCCGCCCCCTTTTATCCCAGTTCTCTTCAATGCTCACAGCTGCAGCCCATCAAGGACAACCAGGACCTGTGGGGCAAAGCCTCTAGACAGATATTCAAATAGAATCCATTTCCTCTACTCTAGCCAGTAAGTACTACCCTACAAGTCCTCAGAACCCCAAAGGCCACCTTTCATCTGACACCCAGACCCTGGGGAAAGGACTTCTTTTTCCCATGGCAAATGGCCTCCCTTGGCAGCCACTCACCCTGGCAGAAAGTGGGAGCCTTGCTAGAATGATGCAATCGTTGCTGGATTTTTCCAAAAGAAAAGCTGGCAGCAACTAGGGCCCTGGAAGTACTTAGAGCCTCAAACGCCACCTTGAACATATTACTGAGACCCTGGGGAAAGGACATCTTTTTCCCATGGAAAATGGCCTTCATTTGTGGCCACTTGGCCTGGCAGGCAGGGCAGTGCCAAGCCAGGAATCTACAAACTGTGCTGGATCCTTCCAGAACGAAAGCTGCCAGCAACTAGGACCCTGCAAGTCCTTAGAGCCCCAGATGCCACCTGTCATCTGACACCCAGAGCCTGGGCCAATGACTTCGTTTTCCCCATGGAAAATGGCCTCCATTTCTGGCCACTCGCTCTGACCAAGAGGGTGGTGCCCAGCAAGAAATTTGCAATCTTTGCTGGATTGCTCCAAATCGAAAGTTGCCACTTTTTGTTGTTCTATTTCTCTAGAGTCCCATCATGCTGTTCTCAGATTGCTAAAGTCCATACCTCCTCTGTGTGTTCTTATGGCTGCAGATCTTCACAGCACAGACGCTTTCTTCTGCATGCTGTTCTTTCCCAGTTCAGGGCTCCTTCAAGGCTCTCCCTGAATGGCTAAGCCGCCCCCTTTTATCCCAGTTCTCTTCAATGCTCACAGCTGCAGCCCATCAAGGACAACCAGGACCTGTGGGGCAAAGCCTCTAGACAGATATTCAAATAGAATCCATTTCCTCTACTCTAGCCAGTAAGTACTACCCTACAAGTCCTCAGAACCCCAAAGGCCACCTTTCATCTGACACCCAGACCCTGGGGAAAGGACTTCTTTTTCCCATGGCTAATGGCCTCCCTTGGCAGCCACTCACCCTGGCAGAAAGTGGGAGCCTTGCTAGAATGATGCAATCGTTGCTGGATTTTTCCAAAAGAAAAGCTGGCAGCAACTAGGGCCCTGGAAGTACTTAGAGCCTCAAACGCCACCTTGAACATATTACTGAGACCCTGGGGAAAGGACATCTTTTTCCCATGGAAAATGGCCTTCATTTGTGGCCACTTGGCCTGGCAGGCAGGGCAGTGCCAAGCCAGGAATCTACAAACTCTGCTGGATCCTTCCAGAACGAAAGCTGCCAGCAACTAGGACCCTGCAAGTCCTTAGAGCCCCAGACACCACCTTTCATCTGACACCCAGAGCCTGGGCCAATGACTTCGTTTTCCCCATGGAAAATGGCCTCCATTTCTGGCCTCTCACCCTGACCAAGAGGGTGGTGCCCAGCAAGAAATTTGCAAGCTTTGCTGGATTGCTCCAAATCTAAAGCTGCCACTTGTTGTTGTTCTATTTCTCTAGAGTCCCATCATGCTGTTCTCAGCTTGCTAAAGTCCATACCTCCTCGGTGTGTTCTTATGGCTGCAGATCTTCACAGCACAGACGCTTTCTTCTGCATGCTGCTCTTTCCCAGTTCAGGGCTCCTTCAAGGCTCTCCCTGAATGGCTAAGCCGCCCCCTTTTATCCCAGTTCTCTTCAATGCTCACAGCTGCAGCCCATCAAGGACAACCAGGACCTGTGGGGCAAAGCCTCTAGACAGATATTCAAATAGAATCCATTTCCTCTACTCTAGCCAGTAAGTACTACCCTACAAGTCCTCAGAACCCCAAAGGCCACCTTTCATCTGACACCCAGACCCTGGGGAAAGGAATTCTTTTTCCCATGGCAAATGGCCTCCCTTGGCAGCCACTCACCCTGGCAGAAAGTGGGAGCCTTGCTAGAATGATGCAATCGTTGCTGGATTTTTCCAAAAGAAAAGCTGCCAGCAACTAGGGCCCTGGAAGTACTTAGAGCCTCAAACGCCACCTTGAACATATTACTGAGACCCTGGGGAAAGGACATCTTTTTCCCATGGAAAATGGCCTTCATTTGTGGCCACTTGGCCTGGCAGGCAGGGCAGTGCCAAGCCATGAATCTACAAACTCTGCTGGATCCTTCCAGAACGAAAGCTGCCAGCAACTAGGACCCTGCAAGTCCTTAGAGCCCCAGACGCCACCTGTCATCTGACACCCAGAGCCTGGGCCAATGACTTCGTTTTCCCCATGGAAAATGGCCTCCATTTCTGGCCTCTCGCTCTGACCAAGAGGGTGGTGCCCAGCAAGAAATTTGCAAGCTTTGCTGGATTGCTCCAAATCGAAAGTTGCCACTTGTTGTTGTTCTATTTCTCTAGAGTCCCATCATGCTGTTCTCAGCTTGCTAAAGTCCATACCTCCTCGGTGTGTTCTTATGGCTGCAGATCTTCACAGCACAGACGCTTTCTTCTGCATGCTGTTCTTTCCCAGTTCAGGGCTCCTTCAAGGCTCTCCCTGAATGGCTAAGCCGCCCCCTTTTATCCCAGTTCTCTTCAATGCTCACAGCTGCAGCCCATCGAGGACAACCAGGACCTGTGGGGCAAAGCCTCTAGACAGATATTCAAATAGAATCCATTTCCTCTACTCTAGCCAGTAAGTACTACCCTACAAGTCCTCAGAACCCCAAAGGCCACCTTTCATCTGACACCCAGACCCTGGGGAAAGGACTTCTTTTTCCCATGGCAAATGGCCTCCCTTGGCAGCCACTCACCCTGGCAGAAAGTGGGAGCCTTGCTAGAATGATGCAATCGTTGCTGGATTTTTCCAAAAGAAAAGCTGGCAGCAACTAGGGCCCTGGAAGTACTTAGAGCCTCAAACGCCACCTTGAATATATTACTGAGACCCTGGGGAAAGGACATCTTTTTCCCATGGAAAATGGCCTTCATTTGTGGCCACTTGGCCTGGCAGGCAGGGCAGTGCCAAGCCAGGAATCTACAAACTCTGCTGGATCCTTCCAGAACGAAAGCTGCCAGCAACTAGGACCCTGCAAGTCCTTAGAGCCCCAGATGCCACCTGTCATCTGACACCCAGAGCCTGGGCCAATGACTTCGTTTTCCCCATGGAAAATGGCCTCCATTTCTGGCCACTCGCTCTGACCAAGAGGGTGGTGCCCAGCAAGAAATTTGCAATCTTTGCTGGATTGCTCCAAATCTAAAGCTGCCACTTGTTGTTGTTCTATTTCTCTAGAGTCCCATCATGCTGTTCTCAGATTGCTAAAGTCCATACCTCCTCGGTGTGTTCTTATGGCTGCAGATCTTCACAGCACAGACGCTTTCTTCTGCATGCTGTTCTTTCCCAGTTCAGGGCTCCTTCAAGGCTCTCCCTGAATGGCTAAGCCGCCCCCTTTTATCCCAGTTCTCTTCAATGCTCACAGCTGCAGCCCATCAAGGACAACCAGGACCTGTGGGGCAAAGCCTCTAGACAGATATTCAAATAGAATCCATTTCCTCTACTCTAGCCAGTAAGTACTACCCTACAAGTCCTCAGAACCCCAAAGGCCACCTTTCATCTGACACCCAGACCCTGGGGAAAGGACTTCTTTTTCCCATGGCTAATGGCCTCCCTTGGCAGCCACTCACCCTGGCAGAAAGTGGGAGCCTTGCTAGAATGATGCAATCGTTGCTGGATTTTTCCAAAAGAAAAGCTGGCAGCAACTAGGGCCCTGGAAGTACTTAGAGCCTCAAACGCCACCTTGAACATATTACTGAGACCCTGGGGAAAGGACATCTTTTTCCCATGGAAAATGGCCTTCATTTGTGGCCACTTGGCCTGGCAGGCAGGGCAGTGCCAAGCCAGGAATCTACAAACTCTGCTGGATCCTTCCAGAACGAAAGCTGCCAGCAACTAGGACCCTGCAAGTCCTTAGAGCCCCAGACGCCACCTGTCATCTGACACCCAGAGCCTGGGCCAATGACTTCGTTTTCCCCATGGAAAATGGCCTCCATTTCTGGCCTCTCACCCTGACCAAGAGGGTGGTGCCCAGCAAGAAATTTGCAAGCTTTGCTGGATTGCTCCAAATCGAAAGCTGCCACTTGTTGTTGTTCTATTTCTCTAGAGTCCCATCATGCTGTTCTCAGATTGCTAAAGTCCATACCTCCTCAGTGTGTTCTTATGGCTGCAGATCTTCACAGCACAGACGCTTTCTTCTGCATGCTGTTCTTTCCCAGTTCAGGGCTCCTTCAAGGCTCTCCCTGAATGGCTAAGCCGCCCCCTTTTATCCCAGTTCTCTTCAATGCTCACAGCTGCAGCCCATCAAGGACAACCAGGACCTGTGGGGCAAAGCCTCTAGACAGATATTCAAATAGAATCCATTTCCTCTACTCTAGCCAGTAAGTACTACCCTACAAGTCCTCAGAACCCCAAAGGCCACCTTTCATCTGACACCCAGACCCTGGGGAAAGGACTTCTTTTTCCCATGGCAAATGGCCTCCCTTGGCAGCCACTCACCCTGGCAGAAAGTGGGAGCCTTGCTAGAATGATGCAATCGTTGCTGGATTTTTCCAAAAGAAAAGCTGCCAGCAACTAGGGCCCTGGAAGTACTTAGAGCCTCAAACGCCACCTTGAACATATTACTGAGACCCTGGGGAAAGGACATCTTTTTCCCATGGAAAATGGCCTTCATTTGTGGCCACTTGGCCTGGCAGGCAGGGCAGTGCCAAGCCATGAATCTACAAACTCTGCTGGATCCTTCCAGAACGAAAGCTGCCAGCAACTAGGACCCTGCAAGTCCTTAGAGCCCCAGACGCCACCTGTCATCTGACACCCAGAGCCTGGGCCAATGACTTCGTTTTCCCCATGGAAAATGGCCTCCATTTCTGGCCTCTCGCTCTGACCAAGAGGGTGGTGCCCAGCAAGAAATTTGCAAGCTTTGCTGGATTGCTCCAAATCGAAAGTTGCCACTTGTTGTTGTTCTATTTCTCTAGAGTCCCATCATGCTGTTCTCAGCTTGCTAAAGTCCATACCTCCTCGGTGTGTTCTTATGGCTGCAGATCTTCACAGCACAGACGCTTTCTTCTGCATGCTGTTCTTTCCCAGTTCAGGGCTCCTTCAAGGCTCTCCCTGAATGGCTAAGCCGCCCCCTTTTATCCCAGTTCTCTTCAATGCTCACAGCTGCAGCCCATCGAGGACAACCAGGACCTGTGGGGCAAAGCCTCTAGACAGATATTCAAATAGAATCCATTTCCTCTACTCTAGCCAGTAAGTACTACCCTACAAGTCCTCAGAACCCCAAAGGCCACCTTTCATCTGACACCCAGACCCTGGGGAAAGGACTTCTTTTTCCCATGGCAAATGGCCTCCCTTGGCAGCCACTCACCCTGGCAGAAAGTGGGAGCCTTGCTAGAATGATGCAATCGTTGCTGGATTTTTCCAAAAGAAAAGCTGGCAGCAACTAGGGCCCTGGAAGTACTTAGAGCCTCAAACGCCACCTTGAATATATTACTGAGACCCTGGGGAAAGGACATCTTTTTCCCATGGAAAATGGCCTTCATTTGTGGCCACTTGGCCTGGCAGGCAGGGCAGTGCCAAGCCAGGAATCTACAAACTCTGCTGGATCCTTCCAGAACGAAAGCTGCCAGCAACTAGGACCCTGCAAGTCCTTAGAGCCCCAGATGCCACCTGTCATCTGACACCCAGAGCCTGGGCCAATGACTTCGTTTTCCCCATGGAAAATGGCCTCCATTTCTGGCCACTCGCTCTGACCAAGAGGGTGGTGCCCAGCAAGAAATTTGCAATCTTTGCTGGATTGCTCCAAATCTAAAGCTGCCACTTGTTGTTGTTCTATTTCTCTAGAGTCCCATCATGCTGTTCTCAGATTGCTAAAGTCCATACCTCCTCGGTGTGTTCTTATGGCTGCAGATCTTCACAGCACAGACGCTTTCTTCTGCATGCTGTTCTTTCCCAGTTCAGGGCTCCTTCAAGGCTCTCCCTGAATGGCTAAGCCGCCCCCTTTTATCCCAGTTCTCTTCAATGCTCACAGCTGCAGCCCATCAAGGACAACCAGGACCTGTGGGGCAAAGCCTCTAGACAGATATTCAAATAGAATCCATTTCCTCTACTCTAGCCAGTAAGTACTACCCTACAAGTCCTCAGAACCCCAAAGGCCACCTTTCATCTGACACCCAGACCCTGGGGAAAGGACTTCTTTTTCCCATGGCTAATGGCCTCCCTTGGCAGCCACTCACCCTGGCAGAAAGTGGGAGCCTTGCTAGAATGATGCAATCGTTGCTGGATTTTTCCAAAAGAAAAGCTGGCAGCAACTAGGGCCCTGGAAGTACTTAGAGCCTCAAACGCCACCTTGAACATATTACTGAGACCCTGGGGAAAGGACATCTTTTTCCCATGGAAAATGGCCTTCATTTGTGGCCACTTGGCCTGGCAGGCAGGGCAGTGCCAAGCCAGGAATCTACAAACTCTGCTGGATCCTTCCAGAACGAAAGCTGCCAGCAACTAGGACCCTGCAAGTCCTTAGAGCCCCAGACGCCACCTGTCATCTGACACCCAGAGCCTGGGCCAATGACTTCGTTTTCCCCATGGAAAATGGCCTCCATTTCTGGCCTCTCACCCTGACCAAGAGGGTGGTGCCCAGCAAGAAATTTGCAAGCTTTGCTGGATTGCTCCAAATCGAAAGCTGCCACTTGTTGTTGTTCTATTTCTCTAGAGTCCCATCATGCTGTTCTCAGATTGCTAAAGTCCATACCTCCTCAGTGTGTTCTTATGGCTGCAGATCTTCACAGCACAGACGCTTTCTTCTGCATGCTGTTCTTTCCCAGTTCAGGGCTCCTTCAAGGCTCTCCCTGAATGGCTAAGCCGCCCCCTTTTATCCCAGTTCTCTTCAATGCTCACAGCTGCAGCCCATCAAGGACAACCAGGACCTGTGGGGCAAAGCCTCTAGACAGATATTCAAATAGAATCCATTTCCTCTACTCTAGCCAGTAAGTACTACCCTACAAGTCCTCAGAACCCCAAAGGCCACCTTTCATCTGACACCCAGACCCTGGGGAAAGGACTTCTTTTTCCCATGGCAAATGGCCTCCCTTGGCAGCCACTCACCCTGGCAGAAAGTGGGAGCCTTGCTAGAATGATGCAATCGTTGCTGGATTTTTCCAAAAGAAAAGCTGGCAGCAACTAGGGCCCTGGAAGTACTTAGAGCCTCAAACGCCACCTTGAACATATTACTGAGACCCTGGGGAAAGGACATCTTTTTCCCATGGAAAATGGCCTTCATTTGTGGCCACTTGGCCTGGCAGGCAGGGCAGTGCCAAGTCAGGAATCTACAAACTCTGCTGGATCCTTCCAGAACGAAAGCTGCCAGCAACTAGGACCCTGCAAGTCCTTAGAGCCCCAGACGCCACCTTTCATCTGACACCCAGAGCCTGGGCCAATGACTTCGTTTTCCCCATGGAAAATGGCCTCCATTTCTGGCCTCTCACCCTGACCAAGAGGGTGGTGCCCAGCAAGAAATTTGCAAGCTTTGCTGGATTGCTCCAAATCTAAAGCTGCCACTTGTTGTTGTTCTATTTCTCTAGAGTCCCATCATGCTGTTCTCAGCTTACTAAAGTCCATACCTCCTCGGTGTGTTCTTATGGCTGCAGATCTTCACAGCACAGACGCTTTCTTCTGCATGCTGTTCTTTCCCAGTTCAGGGCTCCTTCAAGGCTCTCCCTGAATGGCTAAGCCGCCCCCTTTTATCCCAGTTCTCTTCAATGCTCACAGCTGCAGCCCATCAAGGACAACCAGGACCTGTGGGGCAAAGCCTCTAGACAGATATTCAAATAGAATCCATTTCCTCTACTCTAGCCAGTAAGTACTACCCTACAAGTCCTCAGAACCCCAAAGGCCACCTTTCATCTGACACCCAGACCCTGGGGAAAGGACTTCTTTTTCCCATGGCAAATGGCCTCCCTTGGCAGCCACTCACCCTGGCAGAAAGTGGGAGCCTTGCTAGAATGATGCAATCGTTGCTGGATTTTTCCAAAAGAAAAGCTGCCAGCAACTAGGGCCCTGGAAGTACTTAGAGCCTCAAACGCCACCTTGAACATATTACTGAGACCCTGGGGAAAGGACATATTTCCCATGGAAAATGGCCTTCATTTGTGGCCACTTGGCCTGGCAGGCAGGGCAGTGCCAAGCCAGGAATCTACAAACTCTGCTGGATCCTTCCAGAACGAAAGCTGCCAGCAACTAGGACCCTGCAAGTCCTTAGACCCCAGACGCCACCTGTCATCTGACACCCAGAGCCTGGGCCAATGACTTCGTTTTCCCCATGGAAAATGGCCTCCATTTCTGGCCTCTCGCCCTGGCCAATAGGGTGGTGCCCAGCAAGAAATTTGCAATCTTTGCTGGATTCCTCCAAATCTAAAGCTGCCAGTAAGAAGTACCCTGCAAGTCCTTAGAGCCCCAAAGGCCACCTTGCATTTGATTTGCAGACCGTGGGGAAAGGACTTCTTTTTCCCATGGGAAATGGCCTGTGTTTGCAGCCACTAACTATGGCAGAAAGTGGGGAGCCAAGCTAGAGTGATGCAATCTTTGCTGGATTTCTCCAAACCCAATGCTGGCAGCAACTAGGACCCTGCAAGTCCTTAGAGCCCCAGATGCCACCTTTCATCTTATACCCAGACCCTGGGGACATGACTTCATTTCCCCATGGAAAATGGGGTCAGTTTGGGGCCACTCGCCCCGGCCATCTGCTTCATTCCCTGTCTGAAATTTGCAAACTTGGCTGATTTTCTCCAAAACTAAACCTGCTGGCAACGAGAAGCCTGCAGCTCCTTAGAGCCCCAAATTTCACCTCTCTGCTGATACCCACATGATGGGGAAATTACTTCTTTTTCCCATAGAAATAGTATCCCTGTGCTGCAACTTGCCCTGGCAGAAAGTAGGGTGCCAAGCAGGAAATTTGAAAATTCTGCTGGATTTCTCCAAACCTAAAGCTGGCAGCAACTAAGACCCTGCAAGTCCTTAGAGCCCCAAAGGCCACCTTTCATCTGATACCCAGACCCTGGGCCAATGACTTCATTTTCCCCATGGAAAATGGCCTCCATTTCTGGCCTCTCGCCCTGGCCAATAGGGTGGTGCCCAGCAAGAAATTTGCAACCTTGCTGGATTTCTCCAAATCTAAAGCTGCCAGTAAGAAGTACCCTGCATGTCCTCAGAGCCCCAAAGGCCACCTTGCATTTGATTTGCAGACCGTGGGGAAAGGACTTCTTTTTCCCATGGGAAATGGCCTGTGTTTGCAGCCACTCACCATGGCAGAAAGTGGGGAGCCAAGCTAGAGTGATGCAATCTTTGCTGGATTTCTCCAAACCTAATGCTGGCAGCAACTTGGACCCTGCAAGTCCTTAGAGCCCCAGATGCCGCCTTTCATCTGATACCCAGACCCTGGGCCAATGACTTCATTTTCCCCATGGAAAATGGCCTCCATTTCTGGCCTCTCGCCCTGGCCAATAGGGTGGTGCCCAGCAAGAAATTTGCAATCTTTGCTGGATTGCTCCAAATCTAAAGCTGCCAGTAAGAAGTACCCTGCAAGTCCTTAGAGCCCCAAAGGCCACCTTGCATTTGATTTGCAGACCGTGGGGAAAGGACTTCTTTTTCCCATGGGAAATGGCCTCTGTTTGCAGCCACTCACCATGGCAGAAAGTAGGGAGCCAAGGTAGAGTGATACAATCTTTGCTGGATTCTTCCAAACCTAAAGTTGGCAGCAACCAGGAGCCTGAAAGTCCTTAGAGCCTGAAAGGCCACCTTGAACATATTACTGAGACCCTGGGTTAAGGACATTTTTCCCATGGAAAATGCCCTTCATTTGTCGCCACATGGCCTGGCAGGCAGGCTGTGCCTAGCGAGAAATTTGCAAACTGTGCTGGATTCTTCCAAACATAAAGCTGCCAGCAACTAGGACCCTGCAAGTCCTTAGAGCCCCAAAGGCCACCTTTCATCTGATACCCAGACCCTGGGCCAATGACTTCATTTTCCCCAAGGAAAATGGCCTCCATTTCTGGCCTCTCGCCCTGGCCAATAGGGTGGTGCCCAGCAAGAAATTTGCAATCTTTGCTGGATTGCTCCAAATCTAAAGCTGCCAGTAAGAAGTACCCTGCAAGTCCTTAGAGCCCCAAAGGCCACCTTGCATTTGATTTGCAGACCGTGGGGAAAGGACTTCTTTTTCCCATGGGAAATGGCCTGTGTTTGCAGCCACTCACCATGGCAGAAAGTGGGGAGCCAAGCTAGAGTGATGCAATCTTTGCTGGATTTCTCCAAACCCAATGCTGGCAGCAACTAGGACCCTGCAAGTCCTTAGAGCCCCAGATGCCACCTTTCATCTTATACCCAGACCCTGGGGACATGACTTCATTTCCCCATGGAAAATGGGGTCAGTTTGGGGCCACTCGCCCCGGCCATCTGCTTCATTCCCTGTCTGAAATTTGCAATCTTGGCTGATTTTCTCCAAAACTAAACCTGCTGGCAACGAGGAGCCTGCAGCTCCTTAGAGCCCCAAATTTCACCTCTCTGCTGATACCCACATGATGGGGAAATTACTTCTTTTTCCCATAGAAATAGTATCCCTGTGCTGCAACTTGCCCTGGCAGAAAGTAGGGTGCCAAGCAGGAAATTTGAAAATTCTGCTGGATTTCTCCAAACCTAAAGCTGGCAGCAACTAAGACCCTGCAAGTCCTTAGAGCCCCAAAGGCCACCTTGCATTTGATTTGCAGACCGTGGGGAAAGGACTTCTTTTTCCCATGGGAAATGGCCTCCGTTTGCAGCCACTATCTATGGCAGAAAGTGGGGAGCCAAGCTAGAGGGATACAATCTTTGCTGGATTCTTCCAAACCTAAAGTGTGCAGCAACTAGGACCCTGAATGTCCTTAGAGCCTGAAAGGCCACCTTGAACATATTACTGAGACCCTGGGTTAAGGACATTTTTCCCATGGAAAATGCCCTTCATTTCTGGCCATTTGGCCTGGCAGGCAGGGCAGTGCCTAACGAGAAATTTGCAAACTGTGCTGGATTCTTCCAAACATAAAGCTGCCAGCAACTAGGACCCTGCAAGTCCTTAGAGCCCCAGATGCCGCCATTCATCTGATACCCAGACCCTGGGCCAATGACTTCATTTTCCCCATGGAAAATGGCCTCCATTTCTGGCCTCTCGCCCTGGCCAATAGGGTGGTGCCCAGCAAGAAATTTGCAATCTTTGCTGGATTCCTCCAAATCGAAAGCTGCCAGTAAGAAGTACCCTGCAAGTCCTTAGAGCCCCAAAGGCCACCTTGCATTTGATTTGCAGACCGTGGGGAAAGGACTTCTTTTTCCCATGGGAAATGGCCTGTGTTTGCAGCCACTAACTATGGCAGAAAGTGGGGAGCCAAGCTAGAGTGATGCAATCTTTGCTGGATTTCTCCAAACCCAATGCTGGCAGCAACTAGGACCCTGCAAGTCCTTAGAGCCCCAGATGCCACCTTTCATCTTATACCCAGACCCTGGGGACATGACTTCATTTCCCCATGGAAAATGGGGTCAGTTTGGGGCCACTCGCCCCGGCCATCTGCTTCATTCCCTGTCTGAAATTTGCAAACTTGGCTGATTTTCTCCAAAACTAAACCTGCTGGCAACGAGAAGCCTGCAGCTCCTTAGAGCCCCAAATTTCACCTCTCTGCTGATACCCACATGATGGGGAAATTACTTCTTTTTCCCATAGAAATAGTATCCCTGTGCTGCAACTTGCCCTGGCAGAAAGTAGGGTGCCAAGCAGGAAATTTGAAAATTCTGCTGGATTTCTCCAAACCTAAAGCTGGCAGCAACTAAGACCCTGCAAGTCCTTAGAGCCCCAAAGGCCACCTTTCATCTGATACCCAGACCCTGGGCCAATGACTTCATTTTCCCCATGGAAAATGGCCTCCATTTCTGGCCTCTCGCCCTGGCCAATAGGGTGGTGCCCAGCAAGAAATTTGCAACCTTGCTGGATTTCTCCAAATCTAAAGCTGCCAGTAAGAAGTACCCTGCATGTCCTCAGAGCCCCAAAGGCCACCTTGCATTTGATTTGCAGACCGTGGGGAAAGGACTTCTTTTTCCCATGGGAAATGGCCTGTGTTTGCAGCCACTCACCATGGCAGAAAGTGGGGAGCCAAGCTAGAGTGATGCAATCTTTGCTGGATTTCTCCAAACCTAATGCTGGCAGCAACTTGGACCCTGCAAGTCCTTAGAGCCCCAGATGCCGCCTTTCATCTGATACCCAGACCCTGGGCCAATGACTTCATTTTCCCCATGGAAAATGGCCTCCATTTCTGGCCTCTCGCCCTGGCCAATAGGGTGGTGCCCAGCAAGAAATTTGCAATCTTTGCTGGATTGCTCCAAATCTAAAGCTGCCAGTAAGAAGTACCCTGCAAGTCCTTAGAGCCCCAAAGGCCACCTTGCATTTGATTTGCAGACCGTGGGGAAAGGACTTCTTTTTCCCATGGGAAATGGCCTCTGTTTGCAGCCACTCACCATGGCAGAAAGTAGGGAGCCAAGGTAGAGTGATACAATCTTTGCTGGATTCTTCCAAACCTAAAGTTGGCAGCAACCAGGAGCCTGAAAGTCCTTAGAGCCTGAAAGGCCACCTTGAACATATTACTGAGACCCTGGGTTAAGGACATTTTTCCCATGGAAAATGCCCTTCATTTGTCGCCACATGGCCTGGCAGGCAGGCTGTGCCTAGCGAGAAATTTGCAAACTGTGCTGGATTCTTCCAAACATAAAGCTGCCAGCAACTAGGACCCTGCAAGTCCTTAGAGCCCCAAAGGCCACCTTTCATCTGATACCCAGACCCTGGGCCAATGACTTCATTTTCCCCAAGGAAAATGGCCTCCATTTCTGGCCTCTCGCCCTGGCCAATAGGGTGGTGCCCAGCAAGAAATTTGCAATCTTTGCTGGATTGCTCCAAATCTAAAGCTGCCAGTAAGAAGTACCCTGCAAGTCCTTAGAGCCCCAAAGGCCACCTTGCATTTGATTTGCAGACCGTGGGGAAAGGACTTCTTTTTCCCATGGGAAATGGCCTGTGTTTGCAGCCACTCACCATGGCAGAAAGTGGGGAGCCAAGCTAGAGTGATGCAATCTTTGCTGGATTTCTCCAAACCCAATGCTGGCAGCAACTAGGACCCTGCAAGTCCTTAGAGCCCCAGATGCCACCTTTCATCTTATACCCAGACCCTGGGGACATGACTTCATTTCCCCATGGAAAATGGGGTCAGTTTGGGGCCACTCGCCCCGGCCATCTGCTTCATTCCCTGTCTGAAATTTGCAATCTTGGCTGATTTTCTCCAAAACTAAACCTGCTGGCAACGAGGAGCCTGCAGCTCCTTAGAGCCCCAAATTTCACCTCTCTGCTGATACCCACATGATGGGGAAATTACTTCTTTTTCCCATAGAAATAGTATCCCTGTGCTGCAACTTGCCCTGGCAGAAAGTAGGGTGCCAAGCAGGAAATTTGAAAATTCTGCTGGATTTCTCCAAACCTAAAGCTGGCAGCAACTAAGACCCTGCAAGTCCTTAGAGCCCCAAAGGCCACCTTTCATCTGTGGCCCAGACCCTGGGCCAATGACTTCATTTTCCCCATGGAAAATGGCCTCCATTTCTGGCCTCTCGCCCTGGCCAATAGGGTGGTGCCCAGCAAGAAATTTGCAATCTTTGCTGGATTTCTCCAAATCGAAAGCTGCCAGTAAGAAGTACCCTGCAAGTCCTTAGAGCCCCAAAGGCCACCTTGCATTTGATTTGCAGACCGTGGGGAAAGGACTTCTTTTTCCCATGGGAAATGGCCTCCGTTTGCAGCCACTATCTATGGCAGAAAGTGGGGAGCCAAGCTAGAGGGATACAATCTTTGCTGGATTCTTCCAAACCTAAAGTGTGCAGCAACTAGGACCCTGAATGTCCTTAGAGCCTGAAAGGCCACCTTGAACATATTACTGAGACCCTGGGTTAAGGACATTTTTCCCATGGAAAATGCCCTTCATTTCTGGCCATTTGGCCTGGCAGGCAGGGCAGTGCCTAACGAGAAATTTGCAAACTGTGCTGGATTCTTCCAAACATAAAGCTGCCAGCAACTAGGACCCTGCAAGTCCTTAGAGCCCCAGATGCCGCCATTCATCTGATACCCAGACCCTGGGCCAATGACTTCATTTTCCCCATGGAAAATGGCCTCCATTTCTGGCCTCTCGCCCTGGCCAATAGGGTGGTGCCCAGCAAGAAATTTGCAATCTTTGCTGGATTCCTCCAAATCGAAAGCTGCCAGTAAGAAGTACCCTGCAAGTCCTTAGAGCCCCAAAGGCCACCTTGCATTTGATTTGCAGACCGTGGGGAAAGGACTTCTTTTTCCCATGGGAAATGGCCTGTGTTTGCAGCCACTAACTATGGCAGAAAGTGGGGAGCCAAGCTAGAGTGATGCAATCTTTGCTGGATTTCTCCAAACCCAATGCTGGCAGCAACTAGGACCCTGCAAGTCCTTAGAGCCCCAGATGCCACCTTTCATCTTATACCCAGACCCTGGGGACATGACTTCATTTCCCCATGGAAAATGGGGTCAGTTTGGGGCCACTCGCCCCGGCCATCTGCTTCATTCCCTGTCTGAAATTTGCAAACTTGGCTGATTTTCTCCAAAACTAAACCTGCTGGCAACGAGAAGCCTGCAGCTCCTTAGAGCCCCAAATTTCACCTCTCTGCTGATACCCACATGATGGGGAAATTACTTCTTTTTCCCATAGAAATAGTATCCCTGTGCTGCAACTTGCCCTGGCAGAAAGTAGGGTGCCAAGCAGGAAATTTGAAAATTCTGCTGGATTTCTCCAAACCTAAAGCTGGCAGCAACTAAGACCCTGCAAGTCCTTAGAGCCCCAAAGGCCACCTTTCATCTGATACCCAGACCCTGGGCCAATGACTTCATTTTCCCCATGGAAAATGGCCTCCATTTCTGGCCTCTCGCCCTGGCCAATAGGGTGGTGCCCAGCAAGAAATTTGCAACCTTGCTGGATTTCTCCAAATCTAAAGCTGCCAGTAAGAAGTACCCTGCATGTCCTCAGAGCCCCAAAGGCCACCTTGCATTTGATTTGCAGACCGTGGGGAAAGGACTTCTTTTTCCCATGGGAAATGGCCTGTGTTTGCAGCCACTCACCATGGCAGAAAGTGGGGAGCCAAGCTAGAGTGATGCAATCTTTGCTGGATTTCTCCAAACCTAATGCTGGCAGCAACTTGGACCCTGCAAGTCCTTAGAGCCCCAGATGCCGCCTTTCATCTGTGGCCCAGACCCTGGGCCAATGACTTCATTTTCCCCATGGAAAATGGCCTCCATTTCTGGCCTCTCGCCCTGGCCAATAGGGTGGTGCCCAGCAAGAAATTTGCAATCTTTGCTGGATTGCTCCAAATCTAAAGCTGCCAGTAAGAAGTACCCTGCAAGTCCTTAGAGCCCCAAAGGCCACCTTGCATTTGATTTGCAGACCGTGGGGAAAGGACTTCTTTTTCCCATGGGAAATGGCCTCTGTTTGCAGCCACTCACCATGGCAGAAAGTAGGGAGCCAAGGTAGAGTGATACAATCTTTGCTGGATTCTTCCAAACCTAAAGTTGGCAGCAACCAGGAGCCTGAAAGTCCTTAGAGCCTGAAAGGCCACCTTGAACATATTACTGAGACCCTGGGTTAAGGACATTTTTCCCATGGAAAATGCCCTTCATTTGTCGCCACATGGCCTGGCAGGCAGGCTGTGCCTAGCGAGAAATTTGCAAACTGTGCTGGATTCTTCCAAACATAAAGCTGCCAGCAACTAGGACCCTGCAAGTCCTTAGAGCCCCAAAGGCCACCTTTCATCTGATACCCAGACCCTGGGCCAATGACTTCATTTTCCCCAAGGAAAATGGCCTCCATTTCTGGCCTCTCGCCCTGGCCAATAGGGTGGTGCCCAGCAAGAAATTTGCAATCTTTGCTGGATTGCTCCAAATCTAAAGCTGCCAGTAAGAAGTACCCTGCAAGTCCTTAGAGCCCCAAAGGCCACCTTGCATTTGATTTGCAGACCGTGGGGAAAGGACTTCTTTTTCCCATGGGAAATGGCCTGTGTTTGCAGCCACTCACCATGGCAGAAAGTGGGGAGCCAAGCTAGAGTGATGCAATCTTTGCTGGATTTCTCCAAACCCAATGCTGGCAGCAACTAGGACCCTGCAAGTCCTTAGAGCCCCAGATGCCACCTTTCATCTTATACCCAGACCCTGGGGACATGACTTCATTTCCCCATGGAAAATGGGGTCAGTTTGGGGCCACTCGCCCCGGCCATCTGCTTCATTCCCTGTCTGAAATTTGCAATCTTGGCTGATTTTCTCCAAAACTAAACCTGCTGGCAACGAGGAGCCTGCAGCTCCTTAGAGCCCCAAATTTCACCTCTCTGCTGATACCCACATGATGGGGAAATTACTTCTTTTTCCCATAGAAATAGTATCCCTGTGCTGCAACTTGCCCTGGCAGAAAGTAGGGTGCCAAGCAGGAAATTTGAAAATTCTGCTGGATTTCTCCAAACCTAAAGCTGGCAGCAACTAAGACCCTGCAAGTCCTTAGAGCCCCAAAGGCCACCTTTCATCTGTGGCCCAGACCCTGGGCCAATGACTACATTTTCCCCATGGAAAATGGCCTCAATTTCTGGCCTCTCGCCCTGGCCAATAGGGTGGTGCCCAGCAAGAAATTTGCAATCTTTGCTGGATTTCTCCAAATCGAAAGCTGCCAGTAAGAAGTACCCTGCAAGTCCTTAGAGCCCCAAAGGCCACCTTGCATTTGATTTGCAGACCGTGGGGAAAGGACTTCTTTTTCCCATGGGAAATGGCCTCCGTTTGCAGCCACTATCTATGGCAGAAAGTGGGGAGCCAAGCTAGAGGGATACAATCTTTGCTGGATTCTTCCAAACCTAAAGTGTGCAGCAACTAGGACCCTGAATGTCCTTAGAGCCTGAAAGGCCACCTTGAACATATTACTGAGACCCTGGGTTAAGGACATTTTTCCCATGGAAAATGCCCTTCATTTCTGGCCATTTGGCCTGGCAGGCAGGGCAGTGCCTAACGAGAAATTTGCAAACTGTGCTGGATTCTTCCAAACATAAAGCTGCCAGCAACTAGGACCCTGCAAGTCCTTAGAGCCCCAGATGCCGCCATTCATCTGATACCCAGACCCTGGGCCAATGACTTCATTTTCCCCATGGAAAATGGCCTCCATTTCTGGCCTCTCGCCCTGGCCAATAGGGTGGTGCCCAGCAAGAAATTTGCAATCTTTGCTGGATTCCTCCAAATCAAAAGCTGCCAGTAAGAAGTACCCTGCAAGTCCTTAGAGCCCCAAAGGCCACCTTGCATTTGATTTGCAGACCGTGGGGAAAGGACTTCTTTTTCCCATGGGAAATGGCCTGTGTTTGCAGCCACTAACTATGGCAGAAAGTGGGGAGCCAAGCTAGAGTGATGCAATCTTTGCTGGATTTCTCCAAACCCAATGCTGGCAGCAACTAGGACCCTGCAAGTCCTTAGAGCCCCAGATGCCACCTTTCATCTTATACCCAGACCCTGGGGACATGACTTCATTTCCCCATGGAAAATGGGGTCAGTTTGGGGCCACTCGCCCCGGCCATCTGCTTCATTCCCTGTCTGAAATTTGCAAACTTGGCTGATTTTCTCCAAAACTAAACCTGCTGGCAACGAGAAGCCTGCAGCTCCTTAGAGCCCCAAATTTCACCTCTCTGCTGATACCCACATGATGGGGAAATTACTTCTTTTTCCCATAGAAATAGTATCCCTGTGCTGCAACTTGCCCTGGCAGAAAGTAGGGTGCCAAGCAGGAAATTTGAAAATTCTGCTGGATTTCTCCAAACCTAAAGCTGGCAGCAACTAAGACCCTGCAAGTCCTTAGAGCCCCAAAGGCCACCTTTCATCTGATACCCAGACCCTGGGCCAATGACTTCATTTTCCCCATGGAAAATGGCCTCCATTTCTGGCCTCTCGCCCTGGCCAATAGGGTGGTGCCCAGCAAGAAATTTGCAACCTTGCTGGATTTCTCCAAATCTAAAGCTGCCAGTAAGAAGTACCCTGCATGTCCTCAGAGCCCCAAAGGCCACCTTGCATTTGATTTGCAGACCGTGGGGAAAGGACTTCTTTTTCCCATGGGAAATGGCCTGTGTTTGCAGCCACTCACCATGGCAGAAAGTGGGGAGCCAAGCTAGAGTGATGCAATCTTTGCTGGATTTCTCCAAACCTAATGCTGGCAGCAACTTGGACCCTGCAAGTCCTTAGAGCCCCAGATGCCGCCTTTCATCTGATACCCAGACCCTGGGCCAATGACTTCATTTTCCCCATGGAAAATGGCCTCCATTTCTGGCCTCTCGCCCTGGCCAATAGGGTGGTGCCCAGCAAGAAATTTGCAATCTTTGCTGGATTGCTCCAAATCTAAAGCTGCCAGTAAGAAGTACCCTGCAAGTCCTTAGAGCCCCAAAGGCCACCTTGCATTTGATTTGCAGACCGTGGGGAAAGGACTTCTTTTTCCCATGGGAAATGGCCTCTGTTTGCAGCCACTCACCATGGCAGAAAGTAGGGAGCCAAGGTAGAGTGATACAATCTTTGCTGGATTCTTCCAAACCTAAAGTTGGCAGCAACCAGGAGCCTGAAAGTCCTTAGAGCCTGAAAGGCCACCTTGAACATATTACTGAGACCCTGGGTTAAGGACATTTTTCCCATGGAAAATGCCCTTCATTTGTCGCCACATGGCCTGGCAGACAGGCTGTGCCTAGCGAGAAATTTGCAAACTGTGCTGGATTCTTCCAAACATAAAGCTGCCAGCAACTAGGACCCTGCAAGTCCTTAGAGCCCCAAAGGCCACCTTTCATCTGATACCCAGACCCTGGGCCAATGACTTCATTTTCCCCAAGGAAAATGGCCTCCATTTCTGGCCTCTCGCCCTGGCCAATAGGGTGGTGCCCAGCAAGAAATTTGCAATCTTTGCTGGATTGCTCCAAATCTAAAGCTGCCAGTAAGAAGTACCCTGCAAGTCCTTAGAGCCCCAAAGGCCACCTTGCATTTGATTTGCAGACCGTGGGGAAAGGACTTCTTTTTCCCATGGGAAATGGCCTGTGTTTGCAGCCACTCACCATGGCAGAAAGTGGGGAGCCAAGCTAGAGTGATGCAATCTTTGCTGGATTTCTCCAAACCCAATGCTGGCAGCAACTAGGACCCTGCAAGTCCTTAGAGCCCCAGATGCCACCTTTCATCTTATACCCAGACCCTGGGGACATGACTTCATTTCCCCATGGAAAATGGGGTCAGTTTGGGGCCACTCGCCCCGGCCATCTGCTTCATTCCCTGTCTGAAATTTGCAAACTTGGCTGATTTTCTCCAAAACTAAACCTGCTGGCAACGAGAAGCCTGCAGCTCCTTAGAGCCCCAAATTTCACCTCTCTGCTGATACCCACATGATGGGGAAATTACTTCTTTTTCCCATAGAAATAGTATCCCTGTGCTGCAACTTGCCCTGGCAGAAAGTAGGGTGCCAAGCAGGAAATTTGAAAATTCTGCTGGATTTCTCCAAACCTAAAGCTGGCAGCAACTAAGACCCTGCAAGTCCTTAGAGCCCCAAAGGCCACCTTTCATCTGATACCCAGACCCTGGGCCAATGACTTCATTTTCCCCATGGAAAATGGCCTCCATTTCTGGCCTCTCGCCCTGGCCAATAGGGTGGTGCCCAGCAAGAAATTTGCAACCTTGCTGGATTTCTCCAAATCTAAAGCTGCCAGTAAGAAGTACCCTGCATGTCCTCAGAGCCCCAAAGGCCACCTTGCATTTGATTTGCAGACCGTGGGGAAAGGACTTCTTTTTCCCATGGGAAATGGCCTGTGTTTGCAGCCACTCACCATGGCAGAAAGTGGGGAGCCAAGCTAGAGTGATGCAATCTTTGCTGGATTTCTCCAAACCTAATGCTGGCAGCAACTTGGACCCTGCAAGTCCTTAGAGCCCCAGATGCCGCCTTTCATCTGATACCCAGACCCTGGGCCAATGACTTCATTTTCCCCATGGAAAATGGCCTCCATTTCTGGCCTCTCGCCCTGGCCAATAGGGTGGTGCCCAGCAAGAAATTTGCAATCTTTGCTGGATTGCTCCAAATCTAAAGCTGCCAGTAAGAAGTACCCTGCAAGTCCTTAGAGCCCCAAAGGCCACCTTGCATTTGATTTGCAGACCGTGGGGAAAGGACTTCTTTTTCCCATGGGAAATGGCCTCTGTTTGCAGCCACTCACCATGGCAGAAAGTAGGGAGCCAAGGTAGAGTGATACAATCTTTGCTGGATTCTTCCAAACCTAAAGTTGGCAGCAACCAGGAGCCTGAAAGTCCTTAGAGCCTGAAAGGCCACCTTGAACATATTACTGAGACCCTGGGTTAAGGACATTTTTCCCATGGAAAATGCCCTTCATTTGTCGCCACATGGCCTGGCAGGCAGGCTGTGCCTAGCGAGAAATTTGCAAACTGTGCTGGATTCTTCCAAACATAAAGCTGCCAGCAACTAGGACCCTGCAAGTCCTTAGAGCCCCAAAGGCCACCTTTCATCTGATACCCAGACCCTGGGCCAATGACTTCATTTTCCCCAAGGAAAATGGCCTCCATTTCTGGCCTCTCGCCCTGGCCAATAGGGTGGTGCCCAGCAAGAAATTTGCAATCTTTGCTGGATTGCTCCAAATCTAAAGCTGCCAGTAAGAAGTACCCTGCAAGTCCTTAGAGCCCCAAAGGCCACCTTGCATTTGATTTGCAGACCGTGGGGAAAGGACTTCTTTTTCCCATGGGAAATGGCCTGTGTTTGCAGCCACTCACCATGGCAGAAAGTGGGGAGCCAAGCTAGAGTGATGCAATCTTTGCTGGATTTCTCCAAACCCAATGCTGGCAGCAACTAGGACCCTGCAAGTCCTTAGAGCCCCAGATGCCACCTTTCATCTTATACCCAGACCCTGGGGACATGACTTCATTTCCCCATGGAAAATGGGGTCAGTTTGGGGCCACTCGCCCCGGCCATCTGCTTCATTCCCTGTCTGAAATTTGCAAACTTGGCTGATTTTCTCCAAAACTAAACCTGCTGGCAACGAGAAGCCTGCAGCTCCTTAGAGCCCCAAATTTCACCTCTCTGCTGATACCCACATGATGGGGAAATTACTTCTTTTTCCCATAGAAATAGTATCCCTGTGCTGCAACTTGCCCTGGCAGAAAGTAGGGTGCCAAGCAGGAAATTTGAAAATTCTGCTGGATTTCTCCAAACCTAAAGCTGGCAGCAACTAAGACCCTGCAAGTCCTTAGAGCCCCAAAGGCCACCTTTCATCTGATACCCAGACCCTGGGCCAATGACTTCATTTTCCCCATGGAAAATGGCCTCCATTTCTGGCCTCTCGCCCTGGCCAATAGGGTGGTGCCCAGCAAGAAATTTGCAACCTTGCTGGATTTCTCCAAATCTAAAGCTGCCAGTAAGAAGTACCCTGCATGTCCTCAGAGCCCCAAAGGCCACCTTGCATTTGATTTGCAGACCGTGGGGAAAGGACTTCTTTTTCCCATGGGAAATGGCCTGTGTTTGCAGCCACTCACCATGGCAGAAAGTGGGGAGCCAAGCTAGAGTGATGCAATCTTTGCTGGATTTCTCCAAACCTAATGCTGGCAGCAACTTGGACCCTGCAAGTCCTTAGAGCCCCAGATGCCGCCTTTCATCTGATACCCAGACCCTGGGCCAATGACTTCATTTTCCCCATGGAAAATGGCCTCCATTTCTGGCCTCTCGCCCTGGCCAATAGGGTGGTGCCCAGCAAGAAATTTGCAATCTTTGCTGGATTGCTCCAAATCTAAAGCTGCCAGTAAGAAGTACCCTGCAAGTCCTTAGAGCCCCAAAGGCCACCTTGCATTTGATTTGCAGACCGTGGGGAAAGGACTTCTTTTTCCCATGGGAAATGGCCTCTGTTTGCAGCCACTCACCATGGCAGAAAGTAGGGAGCCAAGGTAGAGTGATACAATCTTTGCTGGATTCTTCCAAACCTAAAGTTGGCAGCAACCAGGAGCCTGAAAGTCCTTAGAGCCCCAGATGCCACCTTTCATCTTATACCCAGACCCTGGGGACATGACTTCATTTCCCCATGGAAAATGGGGTCAGTTTGGGGCCACTCGCCCCGGCCATCTGCTTCATTCCCTGTCTGAAATTTGCAATCTTGGCTGATTTTCTCCAAAACTAAACCTGCTGGCAACGAGGAGCCTGCAGCTCCTTAGAGCCCCAAATTTCACCTCTCTGCTGATACCCACATGATGGGGAAATTACTTCTTTTTCCCATAGAAATAGTATCCCTGTGCTGCAACTTGCCCTGGCAGAAAGTAGGGTGCCAAGCAGGAAATTTGAAAATTCTGCTGGATTTCTCCAAACCTAAAGCTGGCAGCAACTAAGACCCTGCAAGTCCTTAGAGCCCCAAAGGCCACCTTTCATCTGTGGCCCAGACCCTGGGCCAATGACTACATTTTCCCCATGGAAAATGGCCTCAATTTCTGGCCTCTCGCCCTGGCCAATAGGGTGGTGCCCAGCAAGAAATTTGCAATCTTTGCTGGATTTCTCCAAATCGAAAGCTGCCAGTAAGAAGTACCCTGCAAGTCCTTAGAGCCCCAAAGGCCACCTTGCATTTGATTTGCAGACCGTGGGGAAAGGACTTCTTTTTCCCATGGGAAATGGCCTCCGTTTGCAGCCACTATCTATGGCAGAAAGTGGGGAGCCAAGCTAGAGGGATACAATCTTTGCTGGATTCTTCCAAACCTAAAGTGTGCAGCAACTAGGACCCTGAATGTCCTTAGAGCCTGAAAGGCCACCTTGAACATATTACTGAGACCCTGGGTTAAGGACATTTTTCCCATGGAAAATGCCCTTCATTTCTGGCCATTTGGCCTGGCAGGCAGGGCAGTGCCTAACGAGAAATTTGCAAACTGTGCTGGATTCTTCCAAACATAAAGCTGCCAGCAACTAGGACCCTGCAAGTCCTTAGAGCCCCAGATGCCGCCATTCATCTGATACCCAGACCCTGGGCCAATGACTTCATTTTCCCCATGGAAAATGGCCTCCATTTCTGGCCTCTCGCCCTGGCCAATAGGGTGGTGCCCAGCAAGAAATTTGCAATCTTTGCTGGATTCCTCCAAATCGAAAGCTGCCAGTAAGAAGTACCCTGCAAGTCCTTAGAGCCCCAAAGGCCACCTTGCATTTGATTTGCAGACCGTGGGGAAAGGACTTCTTTTTCCCATGGGAAATGGCCTCTGTTTGCAGCCACTCACCATGGCAGAAAGTAGGGAGCCAAGGTAGAGTGATACAATCTTTGCTGGATTCTTCCAAACCTAAAGTTGGCAGCAACCAGGAGCCTGAAAGTCCTTAGAGCCTGAAAGGCCACCTTGAACATATTACTGAGACCCTGGGTTAAGGACATTTTTCCCATGGAAAATGCCCTTCATTTGTCGCCACATGGCCTGGCAGGCAGGCTGTGCCTAGCGAGAAATTTGCAAACTGTGCTGGATTCTTCCAAACATAAAGCTGCCAGCAACTAGGACCCTGCAAGTCCTTAGAGCCCCAAAGGCCACCTTTCATCTGATACCCAGAGCCTGGGCCAATGACTTCATTTTCCCCAAGGAAAATGGCCTCCATTTCTGGCCTCTCGCCCTGGCCAATAGGGTGGTGCCCAGCAAGAAATTTGCAATCTTTGCTGGATTGCTCCAAATCTAAAGCTGCCAGTAAGAAGTACCCTGCAAGTCCTTAGAGCCCCAAAGGCCACCTTGCATTTGATTTGCAGACCGTGGGGAAAGGACTTCTTTTTCCCATGGGAAATGGCCTGTGTTTGCAGCCACTCACCATGGCAGAAAGTGGGGAGCCAAGCTAGAGTGATGCAATCTTTGCTGGATTTCTCCAAACCCAATGCTGGCAGCAACTAGGACCCTGCAAGTCCTTAGAGCCCCAGATGCCACCTTTCATCTTATACCCAGACCCTGGGGACATGACTTCATTTCCCCATGGAAAATGGGGTCAGTTTGGGGCCACTCGCCCCGGCCATCTGCTTCATTCCCTGTCTGAAATTTGCAATCTTGGCTGATTTTCTCCAAAACTAAACCTGCTGGCAACGAGGAGCCTGCAGCTCCTTAGAGCCCCAAATTTCACCTCTCTGCTGATACCCACATGATGGGGAAATTACTTCTTTTTCCCATAGAAATAGTATCCCTGTGCTGCAACTTGCCCTGGCAGAAAGTAGGGTGCCAAGCAGGAAATTTGAAAATTCTGCTGGATTTCTCCAAACCTAAAGCTGGCAGCAACTAAGACCCTGCAAGTCCTTAGAGCCCCAAAGGCCACCTTTCATCTGTGGCCCAGACCCTGGGCCAATGACTTCATTTTCCCCATGGAAAATGGCCTCCATTTCTGGCCTCTCGCCCTGGCCAATAGGGTGGTGCCCAGCAAGAAATTTGCAATCTTTGCTGGATTTCTCCAAATCGAAAGCTGCCAGTAAGAAGTACCCTGCAAGTCCTTAGAGCCCCAAAGGCCACCTTGCATTTGATTTGCAGACCGTGGGGAAAGGACTTCTTTTTCCCATGGGAAATGGCCTCCGTTTGCAGCCACTATCTATGGCAGAAAGTGGGGAGCCAAGCTAGAGGGATACAATCTTTGCTGGATTCTTCCAAACCTAAAGTGTGCAGCAACTAGGACCCTGAATGTCCTTAGAGCCTGAAAGGCCACCTTGAACATATTACTGAGACCCTGGGTTAAGGACATTTTTCCCATGGAAAATGCCCTTCATTTCTGGCCATTTGGCCTGGCAGGCAGGGCAGTGCCTAACGAGAAATTTGCAAACTGTGCTGGATTCTTCCAAACATAAAGCTGCCAGCAACTAGGACCCTGCAAGTCCTTAGAGCCCCAGATGCCGCCATTCATCTGATACCCAGACCCTGGGCCAATGACTTCATTTTCCCCATGGAAAATGGCCTCCATTTCTGGCCTCTCGCCCTGGCCAATAGGGTGGTGCCCAGCAAGAAATTTGCAATCTTTGCTGGATTCCTCCAAATCGAAAGCTGCCAGTAAGAAGTACCCTGCAAGTCCTTAGAGCCCCAAAGGCCACCTTGCATTTGATTTGCAGACCGTGGGGAAAGGACTTCTTTTTCCCATGGGAAATGGCCTGTGTTTGCAGCCACTAACTATGGCAGAAAGTGGGGAGCCAAGCTAGAGTGATGCAATCTTTGCTGGATTTCTCCAAACCCAATGCTGGCAGCAACTAGGACCCTGCAAGTCCTTAGAGCCCCAGATGCCACCTTTCATCTTATACCCAGACCCTGGGGACATGACTTCATTTCCCCATGGAAAATGGGGTCAGTTTGGGGCCACTCGCCCCGGCCATCTGCTTCATTCCCTGTCTGAAATTTGCAAACTTGGCTGATTTTCTCCAAAACTAAACCTGCTGGCAACGAGAAGCCTGCAGCTCCTTAGAGCCCCAAATTTCACCTCTCTGCTGATACCCACATGATGGGGAAATTACTTCTTTTTCCCATAGAAATAGTATCCCTGTGCTGCAACTTGCCCTGGCAGAAAGTAGGGTGCCAAGCAGGAAATTTGAAAATTCTGCTGGATTTCTCCAAACCTAAAGCTGGCAGCAACTAAGACCCTGCAAGTCCTTAGAGCCCCAAAGGCCACCTTTCATCTGATACCCAGACCCTGGGCCAATGACTTCATTTTCCCCATGGAAAATGGCCTCCATTTCTGGCCTCTCGCCCTGGCCAATAGGGTGGTGCCCAGCAAGAAATTTGCAACCTTGCTGGATTTCTCCAAATCTAAAGCTGCCAGTAAGAAGTACCCTGCATGTCCTCAGAGCCCCAAAGGCCACCTTGCATTTGATTTGCAGACCGTGGGGAAAGGACTTCTTTTTCCCATGGGAAATGGCCTGTGTTTGCAGCCACTCACCATGGCAGAAAGTGGGGAGCCAAGCTAGAGTGATGCAATCTTTGCTGGATTTCTCCAAACCTAATGCTGGCAGCAACTTGGACCCTGCAAGTCCTTAGAGCCCCAGATGCCGCCTTTCATCTGATACCCAGACCCTGGGCCAATGACTTCATTTTCCCCATGGAAAATGGCCTCCATTTCTGGCCTCTCGCCCTGGCCAATAGGGTGGTGCCCAGCAAGAAATTTGCAATCTTTGCTGGATTGCTCCAAATCTAAAGCTGCCAGTAAGAAGTACCCTGCAAGTCCTTAGAGCCCCAAAGGCCACCTTGCATTTGATTTGCAGACCGTGGGGAAAGGACTTCTTTTTCCCATGGGAAATGGCCTCTGTTTGCAGCCACTCACCATGGCAGAAAGTAGGGAGCCAAGGTAGAGTGATACAATCTTTGCTGGATTCTTCCAAACCTAAAGTTGGCAGCAACCAGGAGCCTGAAAGTCCTTAGAGCCTGAAAGGCCACCTTGAACATATTACTGAGACCCTGGGTTAAGGACATTTTTCCCATGGAAAATGCCCTTCATTTGTCGCCACATGGCCTGGCAGGCAGGCTGTGCCTAGCGAGAAATTTGCAAACTGTGCTGGATTCTTCCAAACATAAAGCTGCCAGCAACTAGGACCCTGCAAGTCCTTAGAGCCCCAAAGGCCACCTTTCATCTGATACCCAGACCCTGGGCCAATGACTTCATTTTCCCCAAGGAAAATGGCCTCCATTTCTGGCCTCTCGCCCTGGCCAATAGGGTGGTGCCCAGCAAGAAATTTGCAATCTTTGCTGGATTGCTCCAAATCTAAAGCTGCCAGTAAGAAGTACCCTGCAAGTCCTTAGAGCCCCAAAGGCCACCTTGCATTTGATTTGCAGACCGTGGGGAAAGGACTTCTTTTTCCCATGGGAAATGGCCTGTGTTTGCAGCCACTCACCATGGCAGAAAGTGGGGAGCCAAGCTAGAGTGATGCAATCTTTGCTGGATTTCTCCAAACCCAATGCTGGCAGCAACTAGGACCCTGCAAGTCCTTAGAGCCCCAGATGCCACCTTTCATCTTATACCCAGACCCTGGGGACATGACTTCATTTCCCCATGGAAAATGGGGTCAGTTTGGGGCCACTCGCCCCGGCCATCTGCTTCATTCCCTGTCTGAAATTTGCAATCTTGGCTGATTTTCTCCAAAACTAAACCTGCTGGCAACGAGGAGCCTGCAGCTCCTTAGAGCCCCAAATTTCACCTCTCTGCTGATACCCACATGATGGGGAAATTACTTCTTTTTCCCATAGAAATAGTATCCCTGTGCTGCAACTTGCCCTGGCAGAAAGTAGGGTGCCAAGCAGGAAATTTGAAAATTCTGCTGGATTTCTCCAAACCTAAAGCTGGCAGCAACTAAGACCCTGCAAGTCCTTAGAGCCCCAAAGGCCACCTTTCATCTGTGGCCCAGACCCTGGGCCAATGACTACATTTTCCCCATGGAAAATGGCCTCAATTTCTGGCCTCTCGCCCTGGCCAATAGGGTGGTGCCCAGCAAGAAATTTGCAATCTTTGCTGGATTTCTCCAAATCGAAAGCTGCCAGTAAGAAGTACCCTGCAAGTCCTTAGAGCCCCAAAGGCCACCTTGCATTTGATTTGCAGACCGTGGGGAAAGGACTTCTTTTTCCCATGGGAAATGGCCTCCGTTTGCAGCCACTATCTATGGCAGAAAGTGGGGAGCCAAGCTAGAGGGATACAATCTTTGCTGGATTCTTCCAAACCTAAAGTTGGCAGCAACCAGGACCCTGAATGTCCTTAGAGCCTGAAAGGCCACCTTGAACATATTACTGAGACCCTGGGTTAAGGACATTTTTCCCATGGAAAATGCCCTTCATTTCTGGCCATTTGGCCTGGCAGGCAGGGCAGTGCCTAACGAGAAATTTGCAAACTGTGCTGGATTCTTCCAAACATAAAGCTGCCAGCAACTAGGACCCTGCAAGTCCTTAGAGCCCCAGATGCCGCCATTCATCTGATACCCAGACCCTGGGCCAATGACTTCATTTTCCCCATGGAAAATGGCCTCCATTTCTGGCCTCTCGCCCTGGCCAATAGGGTGGTGCCCAGCAAGAAATTTGCAATCTTTGCTGGATTCCTCCAAATCGAAAGCTGCCAGTAAGAAGTACCCTGCAAGTCCTTAGAGCCCCAAAGGCCACCTTGCATTTGATTTGCAGACCGTGGGGAAAGGACTTCTTTTTCCCATGGGAAATGGCCTGTGTTTGCAGCCACTCACCATGGCAGAAATTAGGGAGCCAAGCTAGAGTGATACAATCATTGCTGGATTCTTCCAAACCTAAAGTTGGCAGCAACCAGGACCCTGAAAGTCCTTAGAGCCTGAAAGGCCACCTTGAACATATTACTGAGACCCTGGGTTAAGGACATTTTTCCCATGGAAAATGCCCTTCATTTGTCGCCACATGGCCTGGCAGGCAGGCTGTGCCTAGCGAGAAATTTGCAAACTGTGCTGGATTCTTCCAAACATAAAGCTGCCAGCAACTAGGACCCTGCAAGTCCTTAGAGCCCCAAAGGCCACCTTTCATCTGATACCCAGACCCTGGGCCAATGACTTCATTTTCCCCAAGGAAAATGGCCTCCATTTCTGGCCTCTCGCCCTGGCCAATAGGGTGGTGCCCAGCAAGAAATTTGCAATCTTTGCTGGATTTCTCCAAATCTAAAGCTGCCAGTAAGAAGTACCCTGCAAGTCCTTAGAGCCCCAAAGGCCACCTTGCATTTGATTTGCAGACCGTGGGGAAAGGACTTCTTTTTCCCATGGGAAATGGCCTCCGTTTGCAGCCACTCACCATGGCAGAAAGTAGGGAGCCAAGGTAGAGTGATACAATCTTTGCTGGATTCTTCCAAACCTAAAGTTGGCAGCAACCAGGACCCTGAAAGTCCTTAGAGCCTGAAAGGCCACCTTGAACATATTACTGAGACCCTGGGTTAAGGACATTTTTCCCATGGAAAATGCCCTTCATTTGTGGCCACTTGGCCTGGCAGGCAGGCTGTGCCTAGCGAGAAATTTGCAAACTGTGCTGGATTCTTCCAAACATAAAGCTGCCAGCAACTAGGACCCTGCAAGTCCTTAGAGCCCCAGATGCCACCTTTCATCTGATACCCAGAGCCTGGGCCAATGACTTCATTTTCCCCAAGGAAAATGGCCTCCATTTCTGGCCTCTCGCCCTGGCCAATAGGGTGGTGCCCAGCAAGAAATTTGCAATCTTTGCTGGATTTCTCCAAATCTAAAGCTGCCAGTAAGAAGTACCCTGCAAGTCCTTAGAGCCCCAAAGGCCACCTTGCATTTGATTTGCAGACCGTGGGGAAAGGACTTCTTTTTCCCATGGGAAATGGCCTGTGTTTGCAGCCACTAACTATGGCAGAAAGTGGGGAGCCAAGCCTGAGTGATGCAATCTTTGCTGGATTTCTCCAAACCCAATGCTGGCAGCAACTAGGACCCTGCAAGTCCTTAGAGCCCCAGATGCCACCTTTCATCTTATACCCAGACCCTGGGGACATGACTTCTTTTCCCCATGGAAAATTGGGTCAGTTTGGGGCCACTCGCCCCGGCCATCTGCTTCATTCCCTGTCTGAAATTTGCAAACTTGGCTGATTTTCTCCAAAACTAAACCTGCTGGCAACGAGAAGCCTGCAGCTCCTTAGAGCCCCAAATTTCACCTCTCTGCTGATACCCACATGATGGGGAAATTACTTCTTTTTCCCATAGAAATAGTATCCCTGTGCTGCAACTTGCCCTGGCAGAAAGTAGGGTGCCAAGCAGGAAATTTGAAAATTCTGCTGGATTTCTCCAAACCTAAAGCTGGCAGCAACTAAGACCCTGCAAGTCCTTAGAGCCCCAAAGGCCACCTTTCATCTGATACCCAGACCCTGGGCCAATGACTTCATTTTCCCCATGGAAAATGGCCTCCATTTCTGGCCTCTCGCCCTGGCCAATAGGGTGGTGCCCAGCAAGAAATTTGCAACCTTGCTGGATTTCTCCAAATCTAAAGCTGCCAGTAAGAAGTACCCTGCATGTCCTCAGAGCCCCAAAGGCCACCTTGCATTTGATTTGCAGACCGTGGGGAAAGGACTTCTTTTTCCCATGGGAAATGGCCTGTGTTTGCAGCCACTCACCATGGCAGAAAGTGGGGAGCCAAGCTAGAGTGATGCAATCTTTGCTGGATTTCTCCAAACCTAATGCTGGCAGCAACTTGGACCCTGCAAGTCCTTAGAGCCCCAGATGCCGCCTTTCATCTGATACCCAGACCCTGGGCCAATGACTTCATTTTCCCCATGGAAAATGGCCTCCATTTCTGGCCTCTCGCCCTGGCCAATAGGGTGGTGCCCAGCAAGAAATTTGCAATCTTTGCTGGATTGCTCCAAATCTAAAGCTGCCAGTAAGAAGTACCCTGCAAGTCCTTAGAGCCCCAAAGGCCACCTTGCATTTGATTTGCAGACCGTGGGGAAAGGACTTCTTTTTCCCATGGGAAATGGCCTCTGTTTGCAGCCACTCACCATGGCAGAAAGTAGGGAGCCAAGGTAGAGTGATACAATCTTTGCTGGATTCTTCCAAACCTAAAGTTGGCAGCAACCAGGAGCCTGAAAGTCCTTAGAGCCTGAAAGGCCACCTTGAACATATTACTGAGACCCTGGGTTAAGGACATTTTTCCCATGGAAAATGCCCTTCATTTGTCGCCACATGGCCTGGCAGGCAGGCTGTGCCTAGCGAGAAATTTGCAAACTGTGCTGGATTCTTCCAAACATAAAGCTGCCAGCAACTAGGACCCTGCAAGTCCTTAGAGCCCCAAAGGCCACCTTTCATCTGATACCCAGACCCTGGGCCAATGACTTCATTTTCCCCAAGGAAAATGGCCTCCATTTCTGGCCTCTCGCCCTGGCCAATAGGGTGGTGCCCAGCAAGAAATTTGCAATCTTTGCTGGATTGCTCCAAATCTAAAGCTGCCAGTAAGAAGTACCCTGCAAGTCCTTAGAGCCCCAAAGGCCACCTTGCATTTGATTTGCAGACCGTGGGGAAAGGACTTCTTTTTCCCATGGGAAATGGCCTGTGTTTGCAGCCACTCACCATGGCAGAAAGTGGGGAGCCAAGCTAGAGTGATGCAATCTTTGCTGGATTTCTCCAAACCCAATGCTGGCAGCAACTAGGACCCTGCAAGTCCTTAGAGCCCCAGATGCCACCTTTCATCTTATACCCAGACCCTGGGGACATGACTTCATTTCCCCATGGAAAATGGGGTCAGTTTGGGGCCACTCGCCCCGGCCATCTGCTTCATTCCCTGTCTGAAATTTGCAATCTTGGCTGATTTTCTCCAAAACTAAACCTGCTGGCAACGAGGAGCCTGCAGCTCCTTAGAGCCCCAAATTTCACCTCTCTGCTGATACCCACATGATGGGGAAATTACTTCTTTTTCCCATAGAAATAGTATCCCTGTGCTGCAACTTGCCCTGGCAGAAAGTAGGGTGCCAAGCAGGAAATTTGAAAATTCTGCTGGATTTCTCCAAACCTAAAGCTGGCAGCAACTAAGACCCTGCAAGTCCTTAGAGCCCCAAAGGCCACCTTTCATCTGTGGCCCAGACCCTGGGCCAATGACTACATTTTCCCCATGGAAAATGGCCTCAATTTCTGGCCTCTCGCCCTGGCCAATAGGGTGGTGCCCAGCAAGAAATTTGCAATCTTTGCTGGATTTCTCCAAATCGAAAGCTGCCAGTAAGAAGTACCCTGCAAGTCCTTAGAGCCCCAAAGGCCACCTTGCATTTGATTTGCAGACCGTGGGGAAAGGACTTCTTTTTCCCATGGGAAATGGCCTCCGTTTGCAGCCACTATCTATGGCAGAAAGTGGGGAGCCAAGCTAGAGGGATACAATCTTTGCTGGATTCTTCCAAACCTAAAGTTGGCAGCAACCAGGACCCTGAATGTCCTTAGAGCCTGAAAGGCCACCTTGAACATATTACTGAGACCCTGGGTTAAGGACATTTTTCCCATGGAAAATGCCCTTCATTTCTGGCCATTTGGCCTGGCAGGCAGGGCAGTGCCTAACGAGAAATTTGCAAACTGTGCTGGATTCTTCCAAACATAAAGCTGCCAGCAACTAGGACCCTGCAAGTCCTTAGAGCCCCAGATGCCGCCATTCATCTGATACCCAGACCCTGGGCCAATGACTTCATTTTCCCCATGGAAAATGGCCTCCATTTCTGGCCTCTCGCCCTGGCCAATAGGGTGGTGCCCAGCAAGAAATTTGCAATCTTTGCTGGATTCCTCCAAATCGAAAGCTGCCAGTAAGAAGTACCCTGCAAGTCCTTAGAGCCCCAAAGGCCACCTTGCATTTGATTTGCAGACCGTGGGGAAAGGACTTCTTTTTCCCATGGGAAATGGCCTGTGTTTGCAGCCACTCACCATGGCAGAAATTAGGGAGCCAAGCTAGAGTGATACAATCATTGCTGGATTCTTCCAAACCTAAAGTTGGCAGCAACCAGGACCCTGAAAGTCCTTAGAGCCTGAAAGGCCACCTTGAACATATTACTGAGACCCTGGGTTAAGGACATTTTTCCCATGGAAAATGCCCTTCATTTGTCGCCACATGGCCTGGCAGGCAGGCTGTGCCTAGCGAGAAATTTGCAAACTGTGCTGGATTCTTCCAAACATAAAGCTGCCAGCAACTAGGACCCTGCAAGTCCTTAGAGCCCCAAAGGCCACCTTTCATCTGATACCCAGACCCTGGGCCAATGACTTCATTTTCCCCAAGGAAAATGGCCTCCATTTCTGGCCTCTCGCCCTGGCCAATAGGGTGGTGCCCAGCAAGAAATTTGCAATCTTTGCTGGATTTCTCCAAATCTAAAGCTGCCAGTAAGAAGTACCCTGCAAGTCCTTAGAGCCCCAAAGGCCACCTTGCATTTGATTTGCAGACCGTGGGGAAAGGACTTCTTTTTCCCATGGGAAATGGCCTCCGTTTGCAGCCACTCACCATGGCAGAAAGTAGGGAGCCAAGGTAGAGTGATACAATCTTTGCTGGATTCTTCCAAACCTAAAGTTGGCAGCAACCAGGACCCTGAAAGTCCTTAGAGCCTGAAAGGCCACCTTGAACATATTACTGAGACCCTGGGTTAAGGACATTTTTCCCATGGAAAATGCCCTTCATTTGTGGCCACTTGGCCTGGCAGGCAGGCTGTGCCTAGCGAGAAATTTGCAAACTGTGCTGGATTCTTCCAAACATAAAGCTGCCAGCAACTAGGACCCTGCAAGTCCTTAGAGCCCCAGATGCCACCTTTCATCTGATACCCAGAGCCTGGGCCAATGACTTCATTTTCCCCAAGGAAAATGGCCTCCATTTCTGGCCTCTCGCCCTGGCCAATAGGGTGGTGCCCAGCAAGAAATTTGCAATCTTTGCTGGATTTCTCCAAATCTAAAGCTGCCAGTAAGAAGTACCCTGCAAGTCCTTAGAGCCCCAAAGGCCACCTTGCATTTGATTTGCAGACCGTGGGGAAAGGACTTCTTTTTCCCATGGGAAATGGCCTGTGTTTGCAGCCACTAACTATGGCAGAAAGTGGGGAGCCAAGCCTGAGTGATGCAATCTTTGCTGGATTTCTCCAAACCCAATGCTGGCAGCAACTAGGACCCTGCAAGTCCTTAGAGCCCCAGATGCCACCTTTCATCTTATACCCAGACCCTGGGGACATGACTTCTTTTCCCCATGGAAAATTGGGTCAGTTTGGGGCCACTCGCCCCGGCCATCTGCTTCATTCCCTGTCTGAAATTTGCAAACTTGGCTGATTTTCTCCAAAACTAAACCTGCTGGCAACGAGAAGCCTGCAGCTCCTTAGAGCCCCAAATTTCACCTCTCTGCTGATACCCACATGATGGGGAAATTACTTCTTTTTCCCATAGAAATAGTATCCCTGTGCTGCAACTTGCCCTGGCAGAAAGTAGGGTGCCAAGCAGGAAATTTGAAAATTCTGCTGGATTTCTCCAAACCTAAAGCTGGCAGCAACTAAGACCCTGCAAGTCCTTAGAGCCCCAAAAGCCACCTTTCATCTGATACCCAGACCCTGGGCCAATGACTTCATTTTCCCCAAGGAAAATGGCCTCCATTTCTGGCCTCTCGCCCTGGCCAATAGGGTGGTGCCCAGCAAGAAATTTGCAATCTTTGCTGGATTTCTCCAAATCTAAAGCTGCCAGTAAGAAGTACCCTGCAAGTCCTTAGAGCCCCAAAGGCCACCTTGCATTTGATTTGCAGACCGTGGGGAAAGGACTTCTTTTTCCCATGGGAAATGGCCTGTGTTTGCAGCCACTCACCATGGCAGAAAGTGGGGAGCCAAGCTAGAGTGATGCAATCTTTGCTGGATTTCTCCAAACCTAATGCTGGCAGCAACTTGGACCCTGCAAGTCCTTAGAGCCCCAGATGCCGCCTTTCATCTGATACCCAGACCCTGGGCCAATGACTTCATTTTCCCCATGGAAAATGGCCTCCATTTCTGGCCTCTCGCCCTGGCCAATAGGGTGGTGCCCAGCAAGAAATTTGCAATCTTTGCTGGATTGCTCCAAATCTAAAGCTGCCAGTAAGAAGTACCCTGCAAGTCCTTAGAGCCCCAAAGGCCACCTTGCATTTGATTTGCAGACCGTGGGGAAAGGACTTCTTTTTCCCATGGGAAATGGCCTCTGTTTGCAGCCACTCACCATGGCAGAAAGTAGGGAGCCAAGGTAGAGTGATACAATCTTTGCTGGATTCTTCCAAACCTAAAGTTGGCAGCAACCAGGAGCCTGAAAGTCCTTAGAGCCTGAAAGGCCACCTTGAACATATTACTGAGACCCTGGGTTAAGGACATTTTTCCCATGGAAAATGCCCTTCATTTGTCGCCACATGGCCTGGCAGGCAGGCTGTGCCTAGCGAGAAATTTGCAAACTGTGCTGGATTCTTCCAAACATAAAGCTGCCAGCAACTAGGACCCTGCAAGTCCTTAGAGCCCCAAAGGCCACCTTTCATCTGATACCCAGAGCCTGGGCCAATGACTTCATTTTCCCCAAGGAAAATGGCCTCCATTTCTGGCCTCTCGCCCTGGCCAATAGGGTGGTGCCCAGCAAGAAATTTGCAATCTTTGCTGGATTGCTCCAAATCTAAAGCTGCCAGTAAGAAGTACCCTGCAAGTCCTTAGAGCCCCAAAGGCCACCTTGCATTTGATTTGCAGACCGTGGGGAAAGGACTTCTTTTTCCCATGGGAAATGGCCTGTGTTTGCAGCCACTCACCATGGCAGAAAGTGGGGAGCCAAGCTAGAGTGATGCAATCTTTGCTGGATTTCTCCAAACCCAATGCTGGCAGCAACTAGGACCCTGCAAGTCCTTAGAGCCCCAGATGCCACCTTTCATCTTATACCCAGACCCTGGGGACATGACTTCATTTCCCCATGGAAAATGGGGTCAGTTTGGGGCCACTCGCCCCGGCCATCTGCTTCATTCCCTGTCTGAAATTTGCAATCTTGGCTGATTTTCTCCAAAACTAAACCTGCTGGCAACGAGGAGCCTGCAGCTCCTTAGAGCCCCAAATTTCACCTCTCTGCTGATACCCACATGATGGGGAAATTACTTCTTTTTCCCATAGAAATAGTATCCCTGTGCTGCAACTTGCCCTGGCAGAAAGTAGGGTGCCAAGCAGGAAATTTGAAAATTCTGCTGGATTTCTCCAAACCTAAAGCTGGCAGCAACTAAGACCCTGCAAGTCCTTAGAGCCCCAAAGGCCACCTTTCATCTGTGGCCCAGACCCTGGGCCAATGACTTCATTTTCCCCATGGAAAATGGCCTCCATTTCTGGCCTCTCGCCCTGGCCAATAGGGTGGTGCCCAGCAAGAAATTTGCAATCTTTGCTGGATTTCTCCAAATCGAAAGCTGCCAGTAAGAAGTACCCTGCAAGTCCTTAGAGCCCCAAAGGCCACCTTGCATTTGATTTGCAGACCGTGGGGAAAGGACTTCTTTTTCCCATGGGAAATGGCCTCCGTTTGCAGCCACTATCTATGGCAGAAAGTGGGGAGCCAAGCTAGAGGGATACAATCTTTGCTGGATTCTTCCAAACCTAAAGTGTGCAGCAACTAGGACCCTGAATGTCCTTAGAGCCTGAAAGGCCACCTTGAACATATTACTGAGACCCTGGGTTAAGGACATTTTTCCCATGGAAAATGCCCTTCATTTCTGGCCATTTGGCCTGGCAGGCAGGGCAGTGCCTAACGAGAAATTTGCAAACTGTGCTGGATTCTTCCAAACATAAAGCTGCCAGCAACTAGGACCCTGCAAGTCCTTAGAGCCCCAGATGCCGCCATTCATCTGATACCCAGACCCTGGGCCAATGACTTCATTTTCCCCATGGAAAATGGCCTCCATTTCTGGCCTCTCGCCCTGGCCAATAGGGTGGTGCCCAGCAAGAAATTTGCAATCTTTGCTGGATTCCTCCAAATCGAAAGCTGCCAGTAAGAAGTACCCTGCAAGTCCTTAGAGCCCCAAAGGCCACCTTGCATTTGATTTGCAGACCGTGGGGAAAGGACTTCTTTTTCCCATGGGAAATGGCCTGTGTTTGCAGCCACTAACTATGGCAGAAAGTGGGGAGCCAAGCTAGAGTGATGCAATCTTTGCTGGATTTCTCCAAACCCAATGCTGGCAGCAACTAGGACCCTGCAAGTCCTTAGAGCCCCAGATGCCACCTTTCATCTTATACCCAGACCCTGGGGACATGACTTCATTTCCCCATGGAAAATGGGGTCAGTTTGGGGCCACTCGCCCCGGCCATCTGCTTCATTCCCTGTCTGAAATTTGCAAACTTGGCTGATTTTCTCCAAAACTAAACCTGCTGGCAACGAGAAGCCTGCAGCTCCTTAGAGCCCCAAATTTCACCTCTCTGCTGATACCCACATGATGGGGAAATTACTTCTTTTTCCCATAGAAATAGTATCCCTGTGCTGCAACTTGCCCTGGCAGAAAGTAGGGTGCCAAGCAGGAAATTTGAAAATTCTGCTGGATTTCTCCAAACCTAAAGCTGGCAGCAACTAAGACCCTGCAAGTCCTTAGAGCCCCAAAGGCCACCTTTCATCTGATACCCAGACCCTGGGCCAATGACTTCATTTTCCCCATGGAAAATGGCCTCCATTTCTGGCCTCTCGCCCTGGCCAATAGGGTGGTGCCCAGCAAGAAATTTGCAACCTTGCTGGATTTCTCCAAATCTAAAGCTGCCAGTAAGAAGTACCCTGCATGTCCTCAGAGCCCCAAAGGCCACCTTGCATTTGATTTGCAGACCGTGGGGAAAGGACTTCTTTTTCCCATGGGAAATGGCCTGTGTTTGCAGCCACTCACCATGGCAGAAAGTGGGGAGCCAAGCTAGAGTGATGCAATCTTTGCTGGATTTCTCCAAACCTAATGCTGGCAGCAACTTGGACCCTGCAAGTCCTTAGAGCCCCAGATGCCGCCTTTCATCTGATACCCAGACCCTGGGCCAATGACTTCATTTTCCCCATGGAAAATGGCCTCCATTTCTGGCCTCTCGCCCTGGCCAATAGGGTGGTGCCCAGCAAGAAATTTGCAATCTTTGCTGGATTGCTCCAAATCTAAAGCTGCCAGTAAGAAGTACCCTGCAAGTCCTTAGAGCCCCAAAGGCCACCTTGCATTTGATTTGCAGACCGTGGGGAAAGGACTTCTTTTTCCCATGGGAAATGGCCTCTGTTTGCAGCCACTCACCATGGCAGAAAGTAGGGAGCCAAGGTAGAGTGATACAATCTTTGCTGGATTCTTCCAAACCTAAAGTTGGCAGCAACCAGGAGCCTGAAAGTCCTTAGAGCCTGAAAGGCCACCTTGAACATATTACTGAGACCCTGGGTTAAGGACATTTTTCCCATGGAAAATGCCCTTCATTTGTCGCCACATGGCCTGGCAGGCAGGCTGTGCCTAGCGAGAAATTTGCAAACTGTGCTGGATTCTTCCAAACATAAAGCTGCCAGCAACTAGGACCCTGCAAGTCCTTAGAGCCCCAAAGGCCACCTTTCATCTGATACCCAGACCCTGGGCCAATGACTTCATTTTCCCCAAGGAAAATGGCCTCCATTTCTGGCCTCTCGCCCTGGCCAATAGGGTGGTGCCCAGCAAGAAATTTGCAATCTTTGCTGGATTGCTCCAAATCTAAAGCTGCCAGTAAGAAGTACCCTGCAAGTCCTTAGAGCCCCAAAGGCCACCTTGCATTTGATTTGCAGACCGTGGGGAAAGGACTTCTTTTTCCCATGGGAAATGGCCTGTGTTTGCAGCCACTCACCATGGCAGAAAGTGGGGAGCCAAGCTAGAGTGATGCAATCTTTGCTGGATTTCTCCAAACCCAATGCTGGCAGCAACTAGGACCCTGCAAGTCCTTAGAGCCCCAGATGCCACCTTTCATCTTATACCCAGACCCTGGGGACATGACTTCATTTCCCCATGGAAAATGGGGTCAGTTTGGGGCCACTCGCCCCGGCCATCTGCTTCATTCCCTGTCTGAAATTTGCAATCTTGGCTGATTTTCTCCAAAACTAAACCTGCTGGCAACGAGGAGCCTGCAGCTCCTTAGAGCCCCAAATTTCACCTCTCTGCTGATACCCACATGATGGGGAAATTACTTCTTTTTCCCATAGAAATAGTATCCCTGTGCTGCAACTTGCCCTGGCAGAAAGTAGGGTGCCAAGCAGGAAATTTGAAAATTCTGCTGGATTTCTCCAAACCTAAAGCTGGCAGCAACTAGGACCCTGCAAGTCCTTAGAGCCCCAAAGGCCACCTTTCATCTGTGGCCCAGAGCCTGGGCCAATGACTTCATTTTCCCCATGGAAAATGGCCTCCATTTCTGGCCTCTCGCCCTGGCCAATAGGGTGGTGCCCAGCAAGAAATTTGCAATCTTTGCTGGATTTCTCCAAATCGAAAGCTGCCAGTAAGAAGTACCCTGCAAGTCCTTAGAGCCCCAAAGGCCACCTTGCATTTGATTTGCAGACCGTGGGGAAAGGACTTCTTTTTCCCATGGGAAATGGCCTCCGTTTGCAGCCACTATCTATGGCAGAAAGTGGGGAGCCAAGCTAGAGGGATACAATCTTTGCTGGATTCTTCCAAACCTAAAGTGTGCAGCAACTAGGACCCTGAATGTCCTTAGAGCCTGAAAGGCCACCTTGAACATATTACTGAGACCCTGGGTTAAGGACATTTTTCCCATGGAAAATGCCCTTCATTTCTGGCCATTTGGCCTGGCAGGCAGGGCAGTGCCTAACGAGAAATTTGCAAACTGTGCTGGATTCTTCCAAACATAAAGCTGCCAGCAACTAGGACCCTGCAAGTCCTTAGAGCCCCAGATGCCGCCATTCATCTGATACCCAGACCCTGGGCCAATGACTTCATTTTCCCCATGGAAAATGGCCTCCATTTCTGGCCTCTCGCCCTGGCCAATAGGGTGGTGCCCAGCAAGAAATTTGCAATCTTTGCTGGATTCCTCCAAATCGAAAGCTGCCAGTAAGAAGTACCCTGCAAGTCCTTAGAGCCCCAAAGGCCACCTTGCATTTGATTTGCAGACCGTGGGGAAAGGACTTCTTTTTCCCATGGGAAATGGCCTGTGTTTGCAGCCACTCACCATGGCAGAAATTAGGGAGCCAAGCTAGAGTGATACAATCATTGCTGGATTCTTCCAAACCTAAAGTTGGCAGCAACCAGGACCCTGAAAGTCCTTAGAGCCTGAAAGGCCACCTTGAACATATTACTGAGACCCTGGGTTAAGGACATTTTTCCCATGGAAAATGCCCTTCATTTGTCGCCACATGGCCTGGCAGGCAGGCTGTGCCTAGCGAGAAATTTGCAAACTGTGCTGGATTCTTCCAAACATAAAACTGCCAGCAACTAGGACCCTGCAAGTCCTTAGAGCCCCAAAGGCCACCTTTCATCTGATACCCAGACCCTGGGCCAATGACTTCATTTTCCCCAAGGAAAATGGCCTCCATTTCTGGCCTCTCGCCCTGGCCAATAGGGTGGTGCCCAGCAAGAAATTTGCAATCTTTGCTGGATTGCTCCAAATCTAAAGCTGCCAGTAAGAAGTACCCTGCAAGTCCTTAGAGCCCCAAAGGCCACCTTGCATTTCATTTGCAGACCGTGGGGAAAGGACTTCTTTTTCCCATGGGAAATGGCCTGTGTTTGCAGCCACTCACCATGGCAGAAAGTGGGGAGCCAAGCTAGAGTGATGCAATCTTTGCTGGATTTCTCCAAACCCAATGCTGGCAGCAACTAGGACCCTGCAAGTCCTTAGAGCCCCAGATGCCACCTTTCATCTTATACCCAGACCCTGGGGACATGACTTCATTTCCCCATGGAAAATGGGGTCAGTTTGGGGCCACTCGCCCCGGCCATCTGCTTCATTCCCTGTCTGAAATTTGCAATCTTGGCTGATTTTCTCCAAAACTAAACCTGCTGGCAACGAGGAGCCTGCAGCTCCTTAGAGCCCCAAATTTCACCTCTCTGCTGATACCCACATGATGGGGAAATTACTTCTTTTTCCCATAGAAATAGTATCCCTGTGCTGCAACTTGCCCTGGCAGAAAGTAGGGTGCCAAGCAGGAAATTTGAAAATTCTGCTGGATTTCTCCAAACCTAAAGCTGGCAGCAACTAAGACCCTGCAAGTCCTTAGAGCCCCAAAGGCCACCTTTCATCTGATACCCAGAGCCTGGGCCAATGACTTCATTTTCCCCATGGAAAATGGCCTCCATTTCTGGCCTCTCGCCCTGGCCAATAGGGTGGTGCCCAGCAAGAAATTTGCAATCTTTGCTGGATTTCTCCAAATCTAAAGCTGCCAGTAAGAAGTACCCTGCAAGTCCTTAGAGCCCCAAAGGCCACCTTGCATTTGATTTGCAGACCGTGGGGAAAGGACTTCTTTTTCCCATGGGAAATGGCCTCCGTTTGCAGCCACTCACCATGGCAGAAAGTAGGGAGCCAAGGTAGAGTGATACAATCTTTGCTGGATTCTTCCAAACCTAAAGTTGGCAGCAACCAGGACCCTGAAAGTCCTTAGAGCCTGAAAGGCCACCTTGAACATATTACTGAGACCCTGGGTTAAGGACATTTTTCCCATGGAAAATGCCCTTCATTTGTGGCCACTTGGCCTGGCAGGCAGGCTGTGCCTAGCGAGAAATTTGCAAACTGTGCTGGATTCTTCCAAACATAAAGCTGCCAGCAACTAGGACCCTGCAAGTCCTTAGAGCCCCAGATGCCACCTTTCATCTGATACCCAGAGCCTGGGCCAATGACTTCATTTTCCCCAAGGAAAATGGCCTCCATTTCTGGCCTCTCGCCCTGGCCAATAGGGTGGTGCCCAGCAAGAAATTTGCAATCTTTGCTGGATTTCTCCAAATCTAAAGCTGCCAGTAAGAAGTACCCTGCAAGTCCTTAGAGCCCCAAAGGCCACCTTGCATTTGATTTGCAGACCGTGGGGAAAGGACTTCTTTTTCCCATGGGAAATGGCCTGTGTTTGCAGCCACTCACCATGGCAGAAAGTGGGGAGCCAAGCCTGAGTGATGCAATCTTTGCTGGATTTCTCCAAACCCAATGCTGGCAGCAACTAGGACCCTGCAAGTCCTTAGAGCCCCAGATGCCACCTTTCATCTTATACCCAGACCCTGGGGACATGACTTCTTTTCCCCATGGAAAATTGGGTCAGTTTGGGGCCACTCGCCCCGGCCATCTGCTTCATTCCCTGTCTGAAATTTGCAAACTTGGCTGATTTTCTCCAAAACTAAACCTGCTGGCAACGAGAAGCCTGCAGCTCCTTAGAGCCCCAAATTTCACCTCTCTGCTGATACCCACATGATGGGGAAATTACTTCTTTTTCCCATAGAAATAGTATCCCTGTGCTGCAACTTGCCCTGGCAGAAAGTAGGGTGCCAAGCAGGAAATTTGAAAATTCTGCTGGATTTCTCCAAACCTAAAGCTGGCAGCAACTAAGACCCTGCAAGTCCTTAGAGCCCCAGATGCCACCTTTCATCTGATACCCAGACCCTGGGCCAATGACTTCATTTTCCCCAAGGAAAATGGCCTCCATTTCTGGCCTCTCGCCCTGGCCAATAGGGTGGTGCCCAGCAAGAAATTTGCAATCTTTGCTGGATTGCTCCAAATCTAAAGCTGCCAGTAAGAAGTACCCTGCAAGTCCTTAGAGCCCCAAAGGCCACCTTGCATTTCATTTGCAGACCGTGGGGAAAGGACTTCTTTTTCCCATGGGAAATGGCCTGTGTTTGCAGCCACTCACCATGGCAGAAAGTGGGGAGCCAAGCTAGAGTGATGCAATCTTTGCTGGATTTCTCCAAGCCCAATGCTGGCAGCAACTAGGACCCTGCAAGTCCTTAGAGCCCCAGATGCCACCTTTCATCTTATACCCAGACCCTGGGGACATGACTTCATTTCCCCATGGAAAATGGGGTCAGTTTGGGGCCACTCGCCCCGGCCATCTGCTTCATTCCCTGTCTGAAATTTGCAAACTTGGCTGATTTTCTCCAAAACTAAACCTGCTGGCAACGAGGAGCCTGCAGCTCCTTAGAGCCCCAAATTTCACCTCTCTGCTGATACCCACATGATGGGGAAATTACTTCTTTTTCCCATAGAAATAGTATCCCTGTGCTGCAACTTGCCCTGGCAGAAAGTAGGGTGCCAAGCAGGAAATTTGAAAATTCTGCTGGATTTCTCCAAACCTAAAGCTGGCAGCAACTAAGACCCTGCAAGTCCTTAGAGCCCCAAAGGCCACCTTTCATCTGTGGCCCAGACCCTGGGCCAATGACTTCATTTTCCCCATGGAAAATGGCCTCCATTTCTGGCCTCTCGCCCTGGCCAATAGGGTGGTGCCCAGCAAGAAATTTGCAATCTTTGCTGGATTTCTCCAAATGGAAAGCTGCCAGTAAGAAGTACCCTGCAAGTCCTTAGAGCCCCAAAGGCCACCTTGCATTTGATTTGCAGACCGTGGGGAAAGGACTTCTTTTTCCCATGGGAAATGGCCTCCGTTTGCAGCCACTATCTATGGCAGAAAGTGGGGAGCCAAGCTAGAGGGATACAATCTTTGCTGGATTCTTCCAAACCTAAAGTGTGCAGCAACTAGGACCCTGAATGTCCTTAGAGCCTGAAAGGCCACCTTGAACATATTACTGAGACCCTGGGTTAAGGACATTTTTCCCATGGAAAATGGCCTTCATTTCTGGCCATTTGGCCTGGCAGGCAGGGCAGTGCCTAACGAGAAATTTGCAAACTGTGCTGGATTCTTCCAAACATAAAGCTGCCAGCAACTAGGACCCTGCAAGTCCTTAGAGCCCCAGATGCCGCCATTCATCTGATACCCAGACCCTGGGCCAATGACTTCATTTTCCCCAAGGAAAATGGCCTCCATTTCTGGCCTCTCGCCCTGGCCAATAGGGTGGTGCCCAGCAAGAAATTTGCAATCTTTGCTGGATTCCTCCAAATCGAAAGCTGCCAGTAAGAAGTACCCTGCAAGTCCTTAGAGCCCCAAAGGCCACCTTGCATTTGATTTGCAGACCGTGGGGAAAGGACTTCTTTTTCCCATGGGAAATGGCCTCCGTTTGCAGCCACTCACCATGGCAGAAAGTGGGGAGCCAAGCCTGAGTGATGCAATCTTTGCTGGATTTCTCCAAACCCAATGCTGGCAGCAACTAGGACCCTGCAAGTCCTTAGAGCCCCAGATGCCACCTTTCATCTTATACCCAGACCCTGGGGACATGACTTCTTTTCCCCATGGAAAATTGGGTCAGTTTGGGGCCACTCGCCCCGGCCATCTGCTTCATTCCCTGTCTGAAATTTGCAAACTTGGCTGATTTTCTCCAAAACTAAACCTGCTGGCAACGAGAAGCCTGCAGCTCCTTAGAGCCCCAAATTTCACCTCTCTGCTGATACCCACATGATGGGGAAATTACTTCTTTTTCCCATAGAAATAGTATCCCTGTGCTGCAACTTGCCCTGGCAGAAAGTAGGGTGCCAAGCAGGAAATTTGAAAATTCTGCTGGATTTCTCCAAACCTAAAGCTGGCAGCAACTAAGACCCTGCAAGTCCTTAGAGCCCCAAAAGCCACCTTTCATCTGATACCCAGACCCTGGGCCAATGACTTCATTTTCCCCAAGGAAAATGGCCTCCATTTCTGGCCTCTCGCCCTGGCCAATAGGGTGGTGCCCAGCAAGAAATTTGCAATCTTTGCTGGATTTCTCCAAATCGAAAGCTGCCAGTAAGAAGTACCCTGCAAGTCCTTAGAGCCCCAAAGGCCACCTTGCATTTGATTTGCAGACCGTGGGGAAAGGACTTCTTTTTCCCATGGGAAATGGCCTCCGTTTGCAGCCACTATCTATGGCAGAAAGTGGGGAGCCAAGCTAGAGGGATACAATCTTTGCTGGATTTCTCCAAACCTAATGCTGGCAGCAACTTGGACCCTGCAAGTCCTTAGAGCCCCAGATGCCGCCTTTCATCTGATACCCAGACCCTGGGCCAATGACTTCATTTTCCCCATGGAAAATGGCCTCCATTTCTGGCCTCTCGCCCTGGCCAATAGGGTGGTGCCCAGCAAGAAATTTGCAATCTTTGCTGGATTGCTCCAAATCTAAAGCTGCCAGTAAGAAGTACCCTGCAAGTCCTTAGAGCCCCAAAGGCCACCTTGCATTTGATTTGCAGACCGTGGGGAAAGGACTTCTTTTTCCCATGGGAAATGGCCTCTGTTTGCAGCCACTCACCATGGCAGAAAGTAGGGAGCCAAGGTAGAGTGATACAATCTTTGCTGGATTCTTCCAAACCTAAAGTTGGCAGCAACCAGGAGCCTGAAAGTCCTTAGAGCCTGAAAGGCCACCTTGAACATATTACTGAGACCCTGGGTTAAGGACATTTTTCCCATGGAAAATGCCCTTCATTTGTCGCCACATGGCCTGGCAGGCAGGCTGTGCCTAGCGAGAAATTTGCAAACTGTGCTGGATTCTTCCAAACATAAAGCTGCCAGCAACTAGGACCCTGCAAGTCCTTAGAGCCCCAAAGGCCACCTTTCATCTGATACCCAGAGCCTGGGCCAATGACTTCATTTTCCCCAAGGAAAATGGCCTCCATTTCTGGCCTCTCGCCCTGGCCAATAGGGTGGTGCCCAGCAAGAAATTTGCAATCTTTGCTGGATTGCTCCAAATCTAAAGCTGCCAGTAAGAAGTACCCTGCAAGTCCTTAGAGCCCCAAAGGCCACCTTGCATTTGATTTGCAGACCGTGGGGAAAGGACTTCTTTTTCCCATGGGAAATGGCCTGTGTTTGCAGCCACTCACCATGGCAGAAAGTGGGGAGCCAAGCTAGAGTGATGCAATCTTTGCTGGATTTCTCCAAACCCAATGCTGGCAGCAACTAGGACCCTGCAAGTCCTTAGAGCCCCAGATGCCACCTTTCATCTTATACCCAGACCCTGGGGACATGACTTCATTTCCCCATGGAAAATGGGGTCAGTTTGGGGCCACTCGCCCCGGCCATCTGCTTCATTCCCTGTCTGAAATTTGCAATCTTGGCTGATTTTCTCCAAAACTAAACCTGCTGGCAACGAGGAGCCTGCAGCTCCTTAGAGCCCCAAATTTCACCTCTCTGCTGATACCCACATGATGGGGAAATTACTTCTTTTTCCCATAGAAATAGTATCCCTGTGCTGCAACTTGCCCTGGCAGAAAGTAGGGTGCCAAGCAGGAAATTTGAAAATTCTGCTGGATTTCTCCAAACCTAAAGCTGGCAGCAACTAAGACCCTGCAAGTCCTTAGAGCCCCAAAGGCCACCTTTCATCTGTGGCCCAGACCCTGGGCCAATGACTTCATTTTCCCCATGGAAAATGGCCTCCATTTCTGGCCTCTCGCCCTGGCCAATAGGGTGGTGCCCAGCAAGAAATTTGCAATCTTTGCTGGATTTCTCCAAATCGAAAGCTGCCAGTAAGAAGTACCCTGCAAGTCCTTAGAGCCCCAAAGGCCACCTTGCATTTGATTTGCAGACCGTGGGGAAAGGACTTCTTTTTCCCATGGGAAATGGCCTCCGTTTGCAGCCACTATCTATGGCAGAAAGTGGGGAGCCAAGCTAGAGGGATACAATCTTTGCTGGATTCTTCCAAACCTAAAGTGTGCAGCAACTAGGACCCTGAATGTCCTTAGAGCCTGAAAGGCCACCTTGAACATATTACTGAGACCCTGGGTTAAGGACATTTTTCCCATGGAAAATGCCCTTCATTTCTGGCCATTTGGCCTGGCAGGCAGGGCAGTGCCTAACGAGAAATTTGCAAACTGTGCTGGATTCTTCCAAACATAAAGCTGCCAGCAACTAGGACCCTGCAAGTCCTTAGAGCCCCAGATGCCGCCATTCATCTGATACCCAGACCCTGGGCCAATGACTTCATTTTCCCCATGGAAAATGGCCTCCATTTCTGGCCTCTCGCCCTGGCCAATAGGGTGGTGCCCAGCAAGAAATTTGCAATCTTTGCTGGATTCCTCCAAATCGAAAGCTGCCAGTAAGAAGTACCCTGCAAGTCCTTAGAGCCCCAAAGGCCACCTTGCATTTGATTTGCAGACCGTGGGGAAAGGACTTCTTTTTCCCATGGGAAATGGCCTGTGTTTGCAGCCACTAACTATGGCAGAAAGTGGGGAGCCAAGCTAGAGTGATGCAATCTTTGCTGGATTTCTCCAAACCCAATGCTGGCAGCAACTAGGACCCTGCAAGTCCTTAGAGCCCCAGATGCCACCTTTCATCTTATACCCAGACCCTGGGGACATGACTTCATTTCCCCATGGAAAATGGGGTCAGTTTGGGGCCACTCGCCCCGGCCATCTGCTTCATTCCCTGTCTGAAATTTGCAAACTTGGCTGATTTTCTCCAAAACTAAACCTGCTGGCAACGAGAAGCCTGCAGCTCCTTAGAGCCCCAAATTTCACCTCTCTGCTGATACCCACATGATGGGGAAATTACTTCTTTTTCCCATAGAAATAGTATCCCTGTGCTGCAACTTGCCCTGGCAGAAAGTAGGGTGCCAAGCAGGAAATTTGAAAATTCTGCTGGATTTCTCCAAACCTAAAGCTGGCAGCAACTAAGACCCTGCAAGTCCTTAGAGCCCCAAAGGCCACCTTTCATCTGATACCCAGACCCTGGGCCAATGACTTCATTTTCCCCATGGAAAATGGCCTCCATTTCTGGCCTCTCGCCCTGGCCAATAGGGTGGTGCCCAGCAAGAAATTTGCAACCTTGCTGGATTTCTCCAAATCTAAAGCTGCCAGTAAGAAGTACCCTGCATGTCCTCAGAGCCCCAAAGGCCACCTTGCATTTGATTTGCAGACCGTGGGGAAAGGACTTCTTTTTCCCATGGGAAATGGCCTGTGTTTGCAGCCACTCACCATGGCAGAAAGTGGGGAGCCAAGCTAGAGTGATGCAATCTTTGCTGGATTTCTCCAAACCTAATGCTGGCAGCAACTTGGACCCTGCAAGTCCTTAGAGCCCCAGATGCCGCCTTTCATCTGATACCCAGACCCTGGGCCAATGACTTCATTTTCCCCATGGAAAATGGCCTCCATTTCTGGCCTCTCGCCCTGGCCAATAGGGTGGTGCCCAGCAAGAAATTTGCAATCTTTGCTGGATTGCTCCAAATCTAAAGCTGCCAGTAAGAAGTACCCTGCAAGTCCTTAGAGCCCCAAAGGCCACCTTGCATTTGATTTGCAGACCGTGGGGAAAGGACTTCTTTTTCCCATGGGAAATGGCCTCTGTTTGCAGCCACTCACCATGGCAGAAAGTAGGGAGCCAAGGTAGAGTGATACAATCTTTGCTGGATTCTTCCAAACCTAAAGTTGGCAGCAACCAGGAGCCTGAAAGTCCTTAGAGCCTGAAAGGCCACCTTGAACATATTACTGAGACCCTGGGTTAAGGACATTTTTCCCATGGAAAATGCCCTTCATTTGTCGCCACATGGCCTGGCAGGCAGGCTGTGCCTAGCGAGAAATTTGCAAACTGTGCTGGATTCTTCCAAACATAAAGCTGCCAGCAACTAGGACCCTGCAAGTCCTTAGAGCCCCAAAGGCCACCTTTCATCTGATACCCAGACCCTGGGCCAATGACTTCATTTTCCCCAAGGAAAATGGCCTCCATTTCTGGCCTCTCGCCCTGGCCAATAGGGTGGTGCCCAGCAAGAAATTTGCAATCTTTGCTGGATTGCTCCAAATCTAAAGCTGCCAGTAAGAAGTACCCTGCAAGTCCTTAGAGCCCCAAAGGCCACCTTGCATTTGATTTGCAGACCGTGGGGAAAGGACTTCTTTTTCCCATGGGAAATGGCCTGTGTTTGCAGCCACTCACCATGGCAGAAAGTGGGGAGCCAAGCTAGAGTGATGCAATCTTTGCTGGATTTCTCCAAACCCAATGCTGGCAGCAACTAGGACCCTGCAAGTCCTTAGAGCCCCAGATGCCACCTTTCATCTTATACCCAGACCCTGGGGACATGACTTCATTTCCCCATGGAAAATGGGGTCAGTTTGGGGCCACTCGCCCCGGCCATCTGCTTCATTCCCTGTCTGAAATTTGCAATCTTGGCTGATTTTCTCCAAAACTAAACCTGCTGGCAACGAGGAGCCTGCAGCTCCTTAGAGCCCCAAATTTCACCTCTCTGCTGATACCCACATGATGGGGAAATTACTTCTTTTTCCCATAGAAATAGTATCCCTGTGCTGCAACTTGCCCTGGCAGAAAGTAGGGTGCCAAGCAGGAAATTTGAAAATTCTGCTGGATTTCTCCAAACCTAAAGCTGGCAGCAACTAGGACCCTGCAAGTCCTTAGAGCCCCAAAGGCCACCTTTCATCTGTGGCCCAGAGCCTGGGCCAATGACTTCATTTTCCCCATGGAAAATGGCCTCCATTTCTGGCCTCTCGCCCTGGCCAATAGGGTGGTGCCCAGCAAGAAATTTGCAATCTTTGCTGGATTTCTCCAAATCGAAAGCTGCCAGTAAGAAGTACCCTGCAAGTCCTTAGAGCCCCAAAGGCCACCTTGCATTTGATTTGCAGACCGTGGGGAAAGGACTTCTTTTTCCCATGGGAAATGGCCTCCGTTTGCAGCCACTATCTATGGCAGAAAGTGGGGAGCCAAGCTAGAGGGATACAATCTTTGCTGGATTCTTCCAAACCTAAAGTGTGCAGCAACTAGGACCCTGAATGTCCTTAGAGCCTGAAAGGCCACCTTGAACATATTACTGAGACCCTGGGTTAAGGACATTTTTCCCATGGAAAATGCCCTTCATTTCTGGCCATTTGGCCTGGCAGGCAGGGCAGTGCCTAACGAGAAATTTGCAAACTGTGCTGGATTCTTCCAAACATAAAGCTGCCAGCAACTAGGACCCTGCAAGTCCTTAGAGCCCCAGATGCCGCCATTCATCTGATACCCAGACCCTGGGCCAATGACTTCATTTTCCCCATGGAAAATGGCCTCCATTTCTGGCCTCTCGCCCTGGCCAATAGGGTGGTGCCCAGCAAGAAATTTGCAATCTTTGCTGGATTCCTCCAAATCGAAAGCTGCCAGTAAGAAGTACCCTGCAAGTCCTTAGAGCCCCAAAGGCCACCTTGCATTTGATTTGCAGACCGTGGGGAAAGGACTTCTTTTTCCCATGGGAAATGGCCTGTGTTTGCAGCCACTCACCATGGCAGAAATTAGGGAGCCAAGCTAGAGTGATACAATCATTGCTGGATTCTTCCAAACCTAAAGTTGGCAGCAACCAGGACCCTGAAAGTCCTTAGAGCCTGAAAGGCCACCTTGAACATATTACTGAGACCCTGGGTTAAGGACATTTTTCCCATGGAAAATGCCCTTCATTTGTCGCCACATGGCCTGGCAGGCAGGCTGTGCCTAGCGAGAAATTTGCAAACTGTGCTGGATTCTTCCAAACATAAAACTGCCAGCAACTAGGACCCTGCAAGTCCTTAGAGCCCCAAAGGCCACCTTTCATCTGATACCCAGACCCTGGGCCAATGACTTCATTTTCCCCAAGGAAAATGGCCTCCATTTCTGGCCTCTCGCCCTGGCCAATAGGGTGGTGCCCAGCAAGAAATTTGCAATCTTTGCTGGATTGCTCCAAATCTAAAGCTGCCAGTAAGAAGTACCCTGCAAGTCCTTAGAGCCCCAAAGGCCACCTTGCATTTCATTTGCAGACCGTGGGGAAAGGACTTCTTTTTCCCATGGGAAATGGCCTGTGTTTGCAGCCACTCACCATGGCAGAAAGTGGGGAGCCAAGCTAGAGTGATGCAATCTTTGCTGGATTTCTCCAAACCCAATGCTGGCAGCAACTAGGACCCTGCAAGTCCTTAGAGCCCCAGATGCCACCTTTCATCTTATACCCAGACCCTGGGGACATGACTTCATTTCCCCATGGAAAATGGGGTCAGTTTGGGGCCACTCGCCCCGGCCATCTGCTTCATTCCCTGTCTGAAATTTGCAATCTTGGCTGATTTTCTCCAAAACTAAACCTGCTGGCAACGAGGAGCCTGCAGCTCCTTAGAGCCCCAAATTTCACCTCTCTGCTGATACCCACATGATGGGGAAATTACTTCTTTTTCCCATAGAAATAGTATCCCTGTGCTGCAACTTGCCCTGGCAGAAAGTAGGGTGCCAAGCAGGAAATTTGAAAATTCTGCTGGATTTCTCCAAACCTAAAGCTGGCAGCAACTAAGACCCTGCAAGTCCTTAGAGCCCCAAAGGCCACCTTTCATCTGATACCCAGAGCCTGGGCCAATGACTTCATTTTCCCCATGGAAAATGGCCTCCATTTCTGGCCTCTCGCCCTGGCCAATAGGGTGGTGCCCAGCAAGAAATTTGCAATCTTTGCTGGATTTCTCCAAATCTAAAGCTGCCAGTAAGAAGTACCCTGCAAGTCCTTAGAGCCCCAAAGGCCACCTTGCATTTGATTTGCAGACCGTGGGGAAAGGACTTCTTTTTCCCATGGGAAATGGCCTCCGTTTGCAGCCACTCACCATGGCAGAAAGTAGGGAGCCAAGGTAGAGTGATACAATCTTTGCTGGATTCTTCCAAACCTAAAGTTGGCAGCAACCAGGACCCTGAAAGTCCTTAGAGCCTGAAAGGCCACCTTGAACATATTACTGAGACCCTGGGTTAAGGACATTTTTCCCATGGAAAATGCCCTTCATTTGTGGCCACTTGGCCTGGCAGGCAGGCTGTGCCTAGCGAGAAATTTGCAAACTGTGCTGGATTCTTCCAAACATAAAGCTGCCAGCAACTAGGACCCTGCAAGTCCTTAGAGCCCCAGATGCCACCTTTCATCTGATACCCAGAGCCTGGGCCAATGACTTCATTTTCCCCAAGGAAAATGGCCTCCATTTCTGGCCTCTCGCCCTGGCCAATAGGGTGGTGCCCAGCAAGAAATTTGCAATCTTTGCTGGATTTCTCCAAATCTAAAGCTGCCAGTAAGAAGTACCCTGCAAGTCCTTAGAGCCCCAAAGGCCACCTTGCATTTGATTTGCAGACCGTGGGGAAAGGACTTCTTTTTCCCATGGGAAATGGCCTGTGTTTGCAGCCACTCACCATGGCAGAAAGTGGGGAGCCAAGCCTGAGTGATGCAATCTTTGCTGGATTTCTCCAAACCCAATGCTGGCAGCAACTAGGACCCTGCAAGTCCTTAGAGCCCCAGATGCCACCTTTCATCTTATACCCAGACCCTGGGGACATGACTTCTTTTCCCCATGGAAAATTGGGTCAGTTTGGGGCCACTCGCCCCGGCCATCTGCTTCATTCCCTGTCTGAAATTTGCAAACTTGGCTGATTTTCTCCAAAACTAAACCTGCTGGCAACGAGAAGCCTGCAGCTCCTTAGAGCCCCAAATTTCACCTCTCTGCTGATACCCACATGATGGGGAAATTACTTCTTTTTCCCATAGAAATAGTATCCCTGTGCTGCAACTTGCCCTGGCAGAAAGTAGGGTGCCAAGCAGGAAATTTGAAAATTCTGCTGGATTTCTCCAAACCTAAAGCTGGCAGCAACTAAGACCCTGCAAGTCCTTAGAGCCCCAGATGCCACCTTTCATCTGATACCCAGACCCTGGGCCAATGACTTCATTTTCCCCAAGGAAAATGGCCTCCATTTCTGGCCTCTCGCCCTGGCCAATAGGGTGGTGCCCAGCAAGAAATTTGCAATCTTTGCTGGATTGCTCCAAATCTAAAGCTGCCAGTAAGAAGTACCCTGCAAGTCCTTAGAGCCCCAAAGGCCACCTTGCATTTCATTTGCAGACCGTGGGGAAAGGACTTCTTTTTCCCATGGGAAATGGCCTGTGTTTGCAGCCACTCACCATGGCAGAAAGTGGGGAGCCAAGCTAGAGTGATGCAATCTTTGCTGGATTTCTCCAAGCCCAATGCTGGCAGCAACTAGGACCCTGCAAGTCCTTAGAGCCCCAGATGCCACCTTTCATCTTATACCCAGACCCTGGGGACATGACTTCATTTCCCCATGGAAAATGGGGTCAGTTTGGGGCCACTCGCCCCGGCCATCTGCTTCATTCCCTGTCTGAAATTTGCAAACTTGGCTGATTTTCTCCAAAACTAAACCTGCTGGCAACGAGGAGCCTGCAGCTCCTTAGAGCCCCAAATTTCACCTCTCTGCTGATACCCACATGATGGGGAAATTACTTCTTTTTCCCATAGAAATAGTATCCCTGTGCTGCAACTTGCCCTGGCAGAAAGTAGGGTGCCAAGCAGGAAATTTGAAAATTCTGCTGGATTTCTCCAAACCTAAAGCTGGCAGCAACTAAGACCCTGCAAGTCCTTAGAGCCCCAAAGGCCACCTTTCATCTGTGGCCCAGACCCTGGGCCAATGACTTCATTTTCCCCATGGAAAATGGCCTCCATTTCTGGCCTCTCGCCCTGGCCAATAGGGTGGTGCCCAGCAAGAAATTTGCAATCTTTGCTGGATTTCTCCAAATGGAAAGCTGCCAGTAAGAAGTACCCTGCAAGTCCTTAGAGCCCCAAAGGCCACCTTGCATTTGATTTGCAGACCGTGGGGAAAGGACTTCTTTTTCCCATGGGAAATGGCCTCCGTTTGCAGCCACTATCTATGGCAGAAAGTGGGGAGCCAAGCTAGAGGGATACAATCTTTGCTGGATTCTTCCAAACCTAAAGTGTGCAGCAACTAGGACCCTGAATGTCCTTAGAGCCTGAAAGGCCACCTTGAACATATTACTGAGACCCTGGGTTAAGGACATTTTTCCCATGGAAAATGGCCTTCATTTCTGGCCATTTGGCCTGGCAGGCAGGGCAGTGCCTAACGAGAAATTTGCAAACTGTGCTGGATTCTTCCAAACATAAAGCTGCCAGCAACTAGGACCCTGCAAGTCCTTAGAGCCCCAGATGCCGCCATTCATCTGATACCCAGACCCTGGGCCAATGACTTCATTTTCCCCAAGGAAAATGGCCTCCATTTCTGGCCTCTCGCCCTGGCCAATAGGGTGGTGCCCAGCAAGAAATTTGCAATCTTTGCTGGATTCCTCCAAATCGAAAGCTGCCAGTAAGAAGTACCCTGCAAGTCCTTAGAGCCCCAAAGGCCACCTTGCATTTGATTTGCAGACCGTGGGGAAAGGACTTCTTTTTCCCATGGGAAATGGCCTCCGTTTGCAGCCACTCACCATGGCAGAAAGTGGGGAGCCAAGCCTGAGTGATGCAATCTTTGCTGGATTTCTCCAAACCCAATGCTGGCAGCAACTAGGACCCTGCAAGTCCTTAGAGCCCCAGATGCCACCTTTCATCTTATACCCAGACCCTGGGGACATGACTTCTTTTCCCCATGGAAAATTGGGTCAGTTTGGGGCCACTCGCCCCGGCCATCTGCTTCATTCCCTGTCTGAAATTTGCAAACTTGGCTGATTTTCTCCAAAACTAAACCTGCTGGCAACGAGAAGCCTGCAGCTCCTTAGAGCCCCAAATTTCACCTCTCTGCTGATACCCACATGATGGGGAAATTACTTCTTTTTCCCATAGAAATAGTATCCCTGTGCTGCAACTTGCCCTGGCAGAAAGTAGGGTGCCAAGCAGGAAATTTGAAAATTCTGCTGGATTTCTCCAAACCTAAAGCTGGCAGCAACTAAGACCCTGCAAGTCCTTAGAGCCCCAAAAGCCACCTTTCATCTGATACCCAGACCCTGGGCCAATGACTTCATTTTCCCCAAGGAAAATGGCCTCCATTTCTGGCCTCTCGCCCTGGCCAATAGGGTGGTGCCCAGCAAGAAATTTGCAATCTTTGCTGGATTTCTCCAAATCGAAAGCTGCCAGTAAGAAGTACCCTGCAAGTCCTTAGAGCCCCAAAGGCCACCTTGCATTTGATTTGCAGACCGTGGGGAAAGGACTTCTTTTTCCCATGGGAAATGGCCTCCGTTTGCAGCCACTATCTATGGCAGAAAGTGGGGAGCCAAGCTAGAGGGATACAATCTTTGCTGGATTTCTCCAAACCTAATGCTGGCAGCAACTTGGACCCTGCAAGTCCTTAGAGCCCCAGATGCCGCCTTTCATCTGATACCCAGACCCTGGGCCAATGACTTCATTTTCCCCATGGAAAATGGCCTCCATTTCTGGCCTCTCGCCCTGGCCAATAGGGTGGTGCCCAGCAAGAAATTTGCAATCTTTGCTGGATTGCTCCAAATCTAAAGCTGCCAGTAAGAAGTACCCTGCAAGTCCTTAGAGCCCCAAAGGCCACCTTGCATTTGATTTGCAGACCGTGGGGAAAGGACTTCTTTTTCCCATGGGAAATGGCCTCTGTTTGCAGCCACTCACCATGGCAGAAAGTAGGGAGCCAAGGTAGAGTGATACAATCTTTGCTGGATTCTTCCAAACCTAAAGTTGGCAGCAACCAGGAGCCTGAAAGTCCTTAGAGCCTGAAAGGCCACCTTGAACATATTACTGAGACCCTGGGTTAAGGACATTTTTCCCATGGAAAATGCCCTTCATTTGTCGCCACATGGCCTGGCAGGCAGGCTGTGCCTAGCGAGAAATTTGCAAACTGTGCTGGATTCTTCCAAACATAAAGCTGCCAGCAACTAGGACCCTGCAAGTCCTTAGAGCCCCAAAGGCCACCTTTCATCTGATACCCAGAGCCTGGGCCAATGACTTCATTTTCCCCAAGGAAAATGGCCTCCATTTCTGGCCTCTCGCCCTGGCCAATAGGGTGGTGCCCAGCAAGAAATTTGCAATCTTTGCTGGATTGCTCCAAATCTAAAGCTGCCAGTAAGAAGTACCCTGCAAGTCCTTAGAGCCCCAAAGGCCACCTTGCATTTGATTTGCAGACCGTGGGGAAAGGACTTCTTTTTCCCATGGGAAATGGCCTGTGTTTGCAGCCACTCACCATGGCAGAAAGTGGGGAGCCAAGCTAGAGTGATGCAATCTTTGCTGGATTTCTCCAAACCCAATGCTGGCAGCAACTAGGACCCTGCAAGTCCTTAGAGCCCCAGATGCCACCTTTCATCTTATACCCAGACCCTGGGGACATGACTTCATTTCCCCATGGAAAATGGGGTCAGTTTGGGGCCACTCGCCCCGGCCATCTGCTTCATTCCCTGTCTGAAATTTGCAATCTTGGCTGATTTTCTCCAAAACTAAACCTGCTGGCAACGAGGAGCCTGCAGCTCCTTAGAGCCCCAAATTTCACCTCTCTGCTGATACCCACATGATGGGGAAATTACTTCTTTTTCCCATAGAAATAGTATCCCTGTGCTGCAACTTGCCCTGGCAGAAAGTAGGGTGCCAAGCAGGAAATTTGAAAATTCTGCTGGATTTCTCCAAACCTAAAGCTGGCAGCAACTAAGACCCTGCAAGTCCTTAGAGCCCCAAAGGCCACCTTTCATCTGTGGCCCAGACCCTGGGCCAATGACTTCATTTTCCCCATGGAAAATGGCCTCCATTTCTGGCCTCTCGCCCTGGCCAATAGGGTGGTGCCCAGCAAGAAATTTGCAATCTTTGCTGGATTTCTCCAAATCGAAAGCTGCCAGTAAGAAGTACCCTGCAAGTCCTTAGAGCCCCAAAGGCCACCTTGCATTTGATTTGCAGACCGTGGGGAAAGGACTTCTTTTTCCCATGGGAAATGGCCTCCGTTTGCAGCCACTATCTATGGCAGAAAGTGGGGAGCCAAGCTAGAGGGATACAATCTTTGCTGGATTCTTCCAAACCTAAAGTGTGCAGCAACTAGGACCCTGAATGTCCTTAGAGCCTGAAAGGCCACCTTGAACATATTACTGAGACCCTGGGTTAAGGACATTTTTCCCATGGAAAATGCCCTTCATTTCTGGCCATTTGGCCTGGCAGGCAGGGCAGTGCCTAACGAGAAATTTGCAAACTGTGCTGGATTCTTCCAAACATAAAGCTGCCAGCAACTAGGACCCTGCAAGTCCTTAGAGCCCCAGATGCCGCCATTCATCTGATACCCAGACCCTGGGCCAATGACTTCATTTTCCCCATGGAAAATGGCCTCCATTTCTGGCCTCTCGCCCTGGCCAATAGGGTGGTGCCCAGCAAGAAATTTGCAATCTTTGCTGGATTCCTCCAAATCGAAAGCTGCCAGTAAGAAGTACCCTGCAAGTCCTTAGAGCCCCAAAGGCCACCTTGCATTTGATTTGCAGACCGTGGGGAAAGGACTTCTTTTTCCCATGGGAAATGGCCTGTGTTTGCAGCCACTAACTATGGCAGAAAGTGGGGAGCCAAGCTAGAGTGATGCAATCTTTGCTGGATTTCTCCAAACCCAATGCTGGCAGCAACTAGGACCCTGCAAGTCCTTAGAGCCCCAGATGCCACCTTTCATCTTATACCCAGACCCTGGGGACATGACTTCATTTCCCCATGGAAAATGGGGTCAGTTTGGGGCCACTCGCCCCGGCCATCTGCTTCATTCCCTGTCTGAAATTTGCAAACTTGGCTGATTTTCTCCAAAACTAAACCTGCTGGCAACGAGAAGCCTGCAGCTCCTTAGAGCCCCAAATTTCACCTCTCTGCTGATACCCACATGATGGGGAAATTACTTCTTTTTCCCATAGAAATAGTATCCCTGTGCTGCAACTTGCCCTGGCAGAAAGTAGGGTGCCAAGCAGGAAATTTGAAAATTCTGCTGGATTTCTCCAAACCTAAAGCTGGCAGCAACTAAGACCCTGCAAGTCCTTAGAGCCCCAAAGGCCACCTTTCATCTGATACCCAGACCCTGGGCCAATGACTTCATTTTCCCCATGGAAAATGGCCTCCATTTCTGGCCTCTCGCCCTGGCCAATAGGGTGGTGCCCAGCAAGAAATTTGCAACCTTGCTGGATTTCTCCAAATCTAAAGCTGCCAGTAAGAAGTACCCTGCATGTCCTCAGAGCCCCAAAGGCCACCTTGCATTTGATTTGCAGACCGTGGGGAAAGGACTTCTTTTTCCCATGGGAAATGGCCTGTGTTTGCAGCCACTCACCATGGCAGAAAGTGGGGAGCCAAGCTAGAGTGATGCAATCTTTGCTGGATTTCTCCAAACCTAATGCTGGCAGCAACTTGGACCCTGCAAGTCCTTAGAGCCCCAGATGCCGCCTTTCATCTGATACCCAGACCCTGGGCCAATGACTTCATTTTCCCCATGGAAAATGGCCTCCATTTCTGGCCTCTCGCCCTGGCCAATAGGGTGGTGCCCAGCAAGAAATTTGCAATCTTTGCTGGATTGCTCCAAATCTAAAGCTGCCAGTAAGAAGTACCCTGCAAGTCCTTAGAGCCCCAAAGGCCACCTTGCATTTGATTTGCAGACCGTGGGGAAAGGACTTCTTTTTCCCATGGGAAATGGCCTCTGTTTGCAGCCACTCACCATGGCAGAAAGTAGGGAGCCAAGGTAGAGTGATACAATCTTTGCTGGATTCTTCCAAACCTAAAGTTGGCAGCAACCAGGAGCCTGAAAGTCCTTAGAGCCTGAAAGGCCACCTTGAACATATTACTGAGACCCTGGGTTAAGGACATTTTTCCCATGGAAAATGCCCTTCATTTGTCGCCACTTGGCCTGGCAGGGAGGCTGTGCCTAGCGAGAAATTTGCAAACTGTGCTGGATTCTTCCAAACATAAAGCTGCCAGCAACTAGGACCCTGCAAGTCCTTAGAGCCCCAAAGGCCACCTTTCATCTGATACCCAGAGCCTGGGCCAATGACTTCATTTTCCCCAAGGAAAATGGCCTCCATTTCTGGCCTCTCGCCCTGGCCAATAGGGTGGTGCCCAGCAAGAAATTTGCAATCTTTGCTGGATTGCTCCAAATCTAAAGCTGCCAGAAAGAAGTACCCTGCAAGTCCTTAGAGCCCCAAAGGCCACCTTGCATTTCATTTGCAGACCGTGGGGAAAGGACTTCTTTTTCCCATGGGAAATGGCCTGTGTTTGCAGCCACTCACCATGGCAGAAAGTGGGGAGCCAAGCTAGAGTGATGCAATCTTTGCTGGATTTCTCCAAACCCAATTCTGGCAGCAACTAGGACCCTGCAAGTCCTTAGAGCCCCAGATGCCACCTTTCATCTTATACCCAGACCCTGGGGACATGACTTCATTTCCCCATGGAAAATGGGGTCAGTTTGGGGCCAGTCGCCCCTACCATCTGCTTCATTCCCTGTCTGAAATTTGCAAACTTGGCTGATTTTCTCCAAAACTAAACCTGCTGGCAACGAGGAGCCTGCAGCTCCTTAGAGCCCCAAATTTCACCTCTCTGCTGATACCCACATGATGGGGAAATTACTTCTTTTTCCCATAGAAATAGTATCCCTGTGCTGCAACTTGCCCTGGCAGAAAGTAGGGTGCCAAGCAGGAAATTTGAAAATTCTGCTGGATTTCTCCAAACCTAAAGCTGGCAGCAACTAAGACCCTGCAAGTCCTTAGAGCCCCAAAGGCCACCTTTCATCTGATACCCAGACCCTGGGCCAATGACTTCATTTTCCCCATGGAAAATGGCCTCCATTTCTGGCCTCTCGCCCTGGCCAATAGGGTGGTGCCCAGCAAGAAATTTGCAATCTTTGCTGGATTGCTCCAAATCTAAAGCTGCCAGTAAGAAGTACCCTGCAAGTCCTTAGAGCCCCAAAGGCCACCTTGCATTTGATTTGCAGACCGTGGGGAAAGGACTTCTTTTTCCCATGGGAAATGGCCTCCGTTTGCAGCCACTATCTATGGCAGAAAGTGGGGAGCCAAGCTAGAGGGATACAATCTTTGCTGGATTCTTCCAAACCTAAAGTGTGCAGCAACTAGGACCCTGAATGTCCTTAGAGCCTGAAAGGCCACCTTGAACATATTACTGAGACCCTGGGTTAAGGACATTTTTCCCATGGAAAATGCCCTTCATTTCTGGCCATTTGGCCTGGCAGGCAGGGCAGTGCCTAACGAGAAATTTGCAAACTGTGCTGGATTCTTCCAAACATAAAGCTGCCAGCAACTAGGACCCTGCAAGTCCTTAGAGCCCCAGATGCCGCCTTTCATCTGATACCCAGAGCCTGGGCCAATGACTTCATTTTCCCCAAGGAAAATGGCCTCCATTTCTGGCCTCTCGCCCTGGCCAATAGGGTGGTGCCCAGCAAGAAATTTGCAATCTTTGCTGGATTTCTCCAAATCGAAAGCTGCCAGTAAGAAGTACCCTGCAAGTCCTTAGAGCCCCAAAGGCCACCTTGCATTTCATTTGCAGACCGTGGGGAAAGGACTTCTTTTTCCCATGGGAAATGGCCTGTGTTTGCAGCCACTCACCATGGCAGAAAGTGGGGAGCCAAGCCTGAGTGATGCAATCTTTGCTGGATTTCTCCAAACCCAATGCTGGCAGCAACTAGGACCCTGCAAGTCCTTAGAGCCCCAGATGCCACCTTTCATCTTATACCCAGACCCTGGGGACATGACTTCTTTTCCCCATGGAAAATTGGGTCAGTTTGGGGCCACTCGCCCCGGCCATCTGCTTCATTCCCTGTCTGAAATTTGCAAACTTGGCTGATTTTCTCCAAAACTAAACCTGCTGGCAACGAGGAGCCTGCAGCTCCTTAGAGCCCCAAATTTCACCTCTCTGCTGATACCCACATGATGGGGAAATTACTTCTTTTTCCCATAGAAATAGTATCCCTGTGCTGCAACTTGCCCTGGCAGAAAGTAGGGTGCCAAGCAGGAAATTTGAAAATTCTGCTGGATTTCTCCAAACCTAAAGCTGGCAGCAACTAAGACCCTGCAAGTCCTTAGAGCCCCAAAGGCCACCTTTCATCTGTGGCCCAGACCCTGGGCCAATGACTTCATTTTCCCCATGGAAAATGGCCTCCATTTCTGGCCTCTCGCCCTGGCCAATAGGGTGGTGCCCAGCAAGAAATTTGCAATCTTTGCTGGATTTCTCCAAATCGAAAGCTGCCAGTAAGAAGTACCCTGCAAGTCCTTAGAGCCCCAAAGGCCACCTTGCATTTGATTTGCAGACCGTGGGGAAAGGACTTCTTTTTCCCATGGGAAATGGCCTCCGTTTGCAGCCACTATCTATGGCAGAAAGTGGGGAGCCAAGCTAGAGGGATACAATCTTTGCTGGATTCTTCCAAACCTAAAGTGTGCAGCAACTAGGACCCTGAATGTCCTTAGAGCCTGAAAGGCCACCTTGAACATATTACTGAGACCCTGGGTTAAGGACATTTTTCCCATGGAAAATGGCCTTCATTTCTGGCCATTTGGCCTGGCAGGCAGGGCAGTGCCTAACGAGAAATTTGCAAACTGTGCTGGATTCTTCCAAACATAAAGCTGCCAGCAACTAGGACCCTGCAAGTCCTTAGAGCCCCAGATGCCGCCATTCATCTGATACCCAGACCCTGGGCCAATGACTTCATTTTCCCCATGGAAAATGGCCTCCATTTCTGGCCTCTCGCCCTGGCCAATAGGGTGGTGCCCAGCAAGAAATTTGCAATCTTTGCTGGATTCCTCCAAATCGAAAGCTGCCAGTAAGAAGTACCCTGCAAGTCCTTAGAGCCCCAAAGGCCACCTTGCATTTGATTTGCAGACCGTGGGGAAAGGACTTCTTTTTCCCATGGGAAATGGCCTCCGTTTGCAGCCACTAACTGTGGCAGAAAGTAGGGAGCCAAGCCTGAGTGATGCAATCTTTGCTGGATTTCTCCAAACCCAATGCTGGCAGCAACTAGGACCCTGCAAGTCCTTAGAGCCCCAGATGCCACCTTTCATCTTATACCCAGACCCTGGGGACATGACTTCTTTTCCCCATGGAAAATGGGGTCAGTTTGGGGCCACTCGCCCCGGCCATCTGCTTCATTCCCTGTCTGAAATTTGCAAACTTGGCTGATTTTCTCCAAAACTAAACCTGCTGGCAACGAGAAGCCTGCAGCTCCTTAGAGCCCCAAATTTCACCTCTCTGCTGATACCCACATGATGGGGAAATTACTTCTTTTTCCCATAGAAATAGTATCCCTGTGCTGCAACTTGCCCTGGCAGAAAGTAGGGTGCCAAGCAGGAAATTTGAAAATTCTGCTGGATTTCTCCAAACCTAAAGCTGGCAGCAACTAAGACCCTGCAAGTCCTTAGAGCCCCAAAGGCCACCTTTCATCTGATACCCAGAGCCTGGGCCAATGACTTCATTTTCCCCATGGAAAATGGCCTCCATTTCTGGCCTCTCGCCCTGGCCAATAGGGTGGTGCCCAGCAAGAAATTTGCAATCTTTGCTGGATTTCTCCAAATCTAAAGCTGCCAGTAAGAAGTACCCTGCAAGTCCTTAGAGCCCCAAAGGCCACCTTGCATTTGATTTGCAGACCGTGGGGAAAGGACTTCTTTTTCCCATGGGAAATGGCCTGTGTTTGCAGCCACTCACCATGGCAGAAAGTGGGGAGCCAAGCTAGAGTGATGCAATCTTTGCTGGATTTCTCCAAACCTAATGCTGGCAGCAACTTGGACCCTGCAAGTCCTTAGAGCCCCAGATGCCGCCTTTCATCTGATACCCAGACCCTGGGCCAATGACTTCATTTTCCCCATGGAAAATGGCCTCCATTTCTGGCCTCTCGGCCTGGCCAATAGGGTGGTGCCCAGCAAGAAATTTGCAATCTTTGCTGGATTTCTCCAAATCTAAAGCTGCCAGTAAGAAGTACCCTGCAAGTCCTTAGAGCCCCAAAGGCCACCTTGCATTTCATTTGCAGACCGTGGGGAAAGGACTTCTTTTTCCCATGGGAAATGGCCTCCGTTTGCAGCCACTCACCATGGCAGAAAGTAGGGAGCCAAGGTAGAGTGATACAATCTTTGCTGGATTCTTCCAAACCTAAAGTTGGCAGCAACCAGGAGCCTGAAAGTCCTTAGAGCCTGAAAGGCCACCTTGAACATATTACTGAGACCCTGGGTTAAGGACATTTTTCCCATGGAAAATGCCCTTCATTTGTCGCCACTTGGCCTGGCAGGGAGGCTGTGCCTAGCGAGAAATTTGCAAACTGTGCTGGATTCTTCCAAACATAAAGCTGCCAGCAACTAGGACCCTGCAAGTCCTTAGAGCCCCAAAGGCCACCTTTCATCTGATACCCAGAGCCTGGGCCAATGACTTCATTTTCCCCAAGGAAAATGGCCTCCATTTCTGGCCTCTCGCCCTGGCCAATAGGGTGGTGCCCAGCAAGAAATTTGCAATCTTTGCTGGATTGCTCCAAATCTAAAGCTGCCAGAAAGAAGTACCCTGCAAGTCCTTAGAGCCCCAAAGGCCACCTTGCATTTGATTTGCAGACCGTGGGGAAAGGACTTCTTTTTCCCATGGGAAATGGCCTGTGTTTGCAGCCACTAACTGTGGCAGAAAGTAGGGAGCCAAGCCTGAGTGATGCAATCTTTGCTGGATTTCTCCAAACCCAATGCTGGCAGCAACTAGGACCCTGCAAGTCCTTAGAGCCCCAGATGCCACCTTTCATCTTATACCCAGACCCTGGGGACATGACTTCTTTTCCCCATGGAAAATGGGGTCAGTTTGGGGCCACTCGCCCCGGCCATCTGCTTCATTCCCTGTCTGAAATTTGCAAACTTGGCTGATTTTCTCCAAAACTAAACCTGCTGGCAACGAGAAGCCTGCAGCTCCTTAGAGCCCCAAATTTCACCTCTCTGCTGATACCCACATGATGGGGAAATTACTTCTTTTTCCCATAGAAATAGTATCCCTGTGCTGCAACTTGCCCTGGCAGAAAGTAGGGTGCCAAGCAGGAAATTTGAAAATTCTGCTGGATTTCTCCAAACCTAAAGCTGGCAGCAACTAAGACCCTGCAAGTCCTTAGAGCCCCAAAGGCCACCTTTCATCTGATACCCAGACCCTGGGCCAATGACTTCATTTTCCCCATGGAAAATGGCCTCCATTTCTGGCCTCTCGCCCTGGCCAATAGGGTGGTGCCCAGCAAGAAATTTGCAATCTTTGCTGGATTTCTCCAAATCTAAAGCTGCCAGTAAGAAGTACCCTGCAAGTCCTTAGAGCCCCAAAGGCCACCTTGCATTTGATTTGCAGACCGTGGGGAAAGGACTTCTTTTTCCCATGGGAAATGGCCTGTGTTTGCAGCCACTCACCATGGCAGAAAGTGGGGAGCCAAGCTAGAGTGATGCAATCTTTGCTGGATTTCTCCAAACCTAATGCTGGCAGCAACTTGGACCCTGCAAGTCCTTAGAGCCCCAGATGCCGCCTTTCATCTGATACCCAGACCCTGGGCCAATGACTTCATTTTCCCCATGGAAAATGGCCTCCATTTCTGGCCTCTCGGCCTGGCCAATAGGGTGGTGCCCAGCAAGAAATTTGCAATCTTTGCTGGATTTCTCCAAATCTAAAGCTGCCAGTAAGAAGTACCCTGCAAGTCCTTAGAGCCCCAAAGGCCACCTTGCATTTCATTTGCAGACCGTGGGGAAAGGACTTCTTTTTCCCATGGGAAATGGCCTGTGTTTGCAGCCACTCACCATGGCAGAAAGTAGGGAGCCAAGGTAGAGTGATACAATCTTTGCTGGATTCTTCCAAACCTAAAGTTGGCAGCAACCAGGAGCCTGAAAGTCCTTAGAGCCTGAAAGGCCACCTTGAACATATTACTGAGACCCTGGGTTAAGGACATCTTTTTCCCATGGAAAATGCCCTTCATTTGTCGCCACTTGGCCTGGCAGGGAGGCTGTGCCTAGCGAGAAATTTGCAAACTGTGCTGGATTCTTCCAAACATAAAGCTGCCAGCAACTAGGACCCTGCAAGTCCTTAGAGCCCCAAAGGCCACCTTTCATCTGATACCCAGAGCCTGGGCCAATGACTTCATTTTCCCCAAGGAAAATGGCCTCCATTTCTGGCCTCTCGCCCTGGCCAATAGGGTGGTGCCCAGCAAGAAATTTGCAATCTTTGCTGGATTGCTCCAAATCTAAAGCTGCCAGAAAGAAGTACCCTGCAAGTCCTTAGAGCCCCAAAGGCCACCTTGCATTTCATTTGCAGACCGTGGGGAAAGGACTTCTTTTTCCCATGGGAAATGGCCTGTGTTTGCAGCCACTCACCATGGCAGAAAGTGGGGAGCCAAGCTAGAGTGATGCAATCTTTGCTGGATTTCTCCAAACCCAATGCTGGCAGCAACTAGGACCCTGCAAGTCCTTAGAGCCCCAGATGCCACCTTTCATCTTATACCCAGACCCTGGGGACATGACTTCATTTCCCCATGGAAAATGGGGTCAGTTTGGGGCCAGTCGCCCCTACCATCTGCTTCATTCCCTGTCTGAAATTTGCAAACTTGGCTGATTTTCTCCAAAACTAAACCTGCTGGCAACGAGGCGCCTGCAGCTCCTTAGAGCCCCAAATTTCACCTCTCTGCTGATACCCACATGATGGGGAAATTACTTCTTTTTCCCATAGAAATAGTATCCCTGTGCTGCAACTTGCCCTGGCAGAAAGTAGGGTGCCAAGCAGGAAATTTGAAAATTCTGCTGGATTTCTCCAAACCTAAAGCTGGCAGCAACTAAGACCCTGCAAGTCCTTAGAGCCCCAAAGGCCACCTTTCATCTGATACCCAGACCCTGGGCCAATGACTTCATTTTCCCCATGGAAAATGGCCTCCATTTCTGGCCTCTCGCCCTGGCCAATAGGGTGGTGCCCAGCAAGAAATTTGCAATCTTTGCTGGATTGCTCCAAATCTAAAGCTGCCAGTAAGAAGTACCCTGCAAGTCCTTAGAGCCCCAAAGGCCACCTTGCATTTGATTTGCAGACCGTGGGGAAAGGACTTCTTTTTCCCATGGGAAATGGCCTCCGTTTGCAGCCACTATCTATGGCAGAAAGTGGGGAGCCAAGCTAGAGGGATACAATCTTTGCTGGATTCTTCCAAACCTAAAGTGTGCAGCAACTAGGACCCTGAATGTCCTTAGAGCCTGAAAGGCCACCTTGAACATATTACTGAGACCCTGGGTTAAGGACATTTTTCCCATGGAAAATGCCCTTCATTTCTGGCCATTTGGCCTGGCAGGCAGGGCAGTGCCTAACGAGAAATTTGCAAACTGTGCTGGATTCTTCCAAACATAAAGCTGCCAGCAACTAGGACCCTGCAAGTCCTTAGAGCCCCAGATGCCGCCTTTCATCTGATACCCAGAGCCTGGGCCAATGACTTCATTTTCCCCAAGGAAAATGGCCTCCATTTCTGGCCTCTCGCCCTGGCCAATAGGGTGGTGCCCAGCAAGAAATTTGCAATCTTTGCTGGATTTCTCCAAATCTAAAGCTGCCAGTAAGAAGTACCCTGCAAGTCCTTAGAGCCCCAAAGGCCACCTTGCATTTCATTTGCAGACCGTGGGGAAAGGACTTCTTTTTCCCATGGGAAATGGCCTGTGTTTGCAGCCACTCACCATGGCAGAAAGTGGGGAGCCAAGCTAGAGTGATGCAATCTTTGCTGGATTTCTCCAAACCCAATGCTGGCAGCAACTAGGACCCTGCAAGTCCTTAGAGCCCCAGATGCCACCTTTCATCTTATACCCAGACCCTGGGGACATGACTTCATTTCCCCATGGAAAATGGGGTCAGTTTGGGGCCACTCGCCCCGGCCATCTGCTTCATTCCCTGTCTGAAATTTGCAAACTTGGCTGATTTTCTCCAAAACTAAACCTGCTGGCAACGAGAAGCCTGCAGCTCCTTAGAGCCCCAAATTTCACCTCTCTGCTGATACCCACATGATGGGGAAATTACTTCTTTTTCCCATAGAAATAGTATCCCTGTGCTGCAACTTGCCCTGGCAGAAAGTAGGGTGCCAAGCAGGAAATTTGAAAATTCTGCTGGATTTCTCCAAACCTAAAGCTGGCAGCAACTAAGACCCTGCAAGTCCTTAGAGCCCCAAAGGCCACCTTTCATCTGTGGCCCAGAGCCTGGGCCAATGACTTCATTTTCCCCATGGAAAATGGCCTCCATTTCTGGCCTCTCGCCCTGGCCAATAGGGTGGTGCCCAGCAAGAAATTTGCAATCTTTGCTGGATTTCTCCAAATCGAAAGCTGCCAGTAAGAAGTACCCTGCAAGTCCTTAGAGCCCCAAAGGCCACCTTGCATTTGATTTGCAGACCGTGGGGAAAGGACTTCTTTTTCCCATGGGAAATGGCCTCCGTTTGCAGCCACTATCTATGGCAGAAAGTGGGGAGCCAAGCTAGAGGGATACAATCTTTGCTGGATTCTTCCAAACCTAAAGTGTGCAGCAACTAGGACCCTGAATGTCCTTAGAGCCTGAAAGGCCACCTTGAACATATTACTGAGACCCTGGGTTAAGGACATTTTTCCCATGGAAAATGCCCTTCATTTCTGGCCATTTGGCCTGGCAGGCAGGGCAGTGCCTAACGAGAAATTTGCAAACTGTGCTGGATTCTTCCAAACATAAAGCTGCCAGCAACTAGGACCCTGCAAGTCCTTAGAGCCCCAGATGCCGCCATTCATCTGATACCCAGAGCCTGGGCCAATGACTTCATTTTCCCCATGGAAAATGGCCTCCATTTCTGGCCTCTCGCCCTGGCCAATAGGGTGGTGCCCAGCAAGAAATTTGCAATCTTTGCTGGATTCCTCCAAATCTAAAGCTGCCAGTAAGAAGTACCCTGCAAGTCCTTAGAGCCCCAAAGGCCACCTTGCATTTGATTTGCAGACCGTGGGGAAAGGACTTCTTTTTCCCATGGGAAATGGCCTGTGTTTGCAGCCACTAACTGTGGCAGAAAGTAGGGAGCCAAGCCTGAGTGATGCAATCTTTGCTGGATTTCTCCAAACCCAATGCTGGCAGCAACTAGGACCCTGCAAGTCCTTAGAGCCCCAGATGCCACCTTTCATCTTATACCCAGACCCTGGGGACATGACTTCTTTTCCCCATGGAAAATGGGGTCAGTTTGGGGCCACTCGCCCCGGCCATCTGCTTCATTCCCTGTCTGAAATTTGCAAACTTGGCTGATTTTCTCCAAAACTAAACCTGCTGGCAACGAGGAGCCTGCAGCTCCTTAGAGCCCCAAATTTCACCTCTCTGCTGATACCCACATGATGGGGAAATTACTTCTTTTTCCCATAGAAATAGTATCCCTGTGCTGCAACTTGCCCTGGCAGAAAGTAGGGTGCCAAGCAGGAAATTTGAAAATTCTGCTGGATTTCTCCAAACCTAAAGCTGGCAGCAACTAAGACCCTGCAAGTCCTTAGAGCCCCAAAGGCCACCTTTCATCTGATACCCAGACCCTGGGCCAATGACTTCATTTTCCCCATGGAAAATGGCCTCCATTTCTGGCCTCTCGCCCTGGCCAATAGGGTGGTGCCCAGCAAGAAATTTGCAATCTTTGCTGGATTTCTCCAAATCTAAAGCTGCCAGTAAGAAGTACCCTGCAAGTCCTTAGAGCCCCAAAGGCCACCTTGCATTTGATTTGCAGACCGTGGGGAAAGGACTTCTTTTTCCCATGGGAAATGGCCTGTGTTTGCAGCCACTCACCATGGCAGAAAGTGGGGAGCCAAGCTAGAGTGATGCAATCTTTGCTGGATTTCTCCAAACCTAATGCTGGCAGCAACTTGGACCCTGCAAGTCCTTAGAGCCCCAGATGCCGCCTTTCATCTGATACCCAGACCCTGGGCCAATGACTTCATTTTCCCCATGGAAAATGGCCTCCATTTCTGGCCTCTCGGCCTGGCCAATAGGGTGGTGCCCAGCAAGAAATTTGCAATCTTTGCTGGATTTCTCCAAATCTAAAGCTGCCAGTAAGAAGTACCCTGCAAGTCCTTAGAGCCCCAAAGGCCACCTTGCATTTCATTTGCAGACCGTGGGGAAAGGACTTCTTTTTCCCATGGGAAATGGCCTGTGTTTGCAGCCACTCACCATGGCAGAAAGTAGGGAGCCAAGGTAGAGTGATACAATCTTTGCTGGATTCTTCCAAACCTAAAGTTGGCAGCAACCAGGAGCCTGAAAGTCCTTAGAGCCTGAAAGGCCACCTTGAACATATTACTGAGACCCTGGGTTAAGGACATCTTTTTCCCATGGAAAATGCCCTTCATTTGTCGCCACTTGGCCTGGCAGGGAGGCTGTGCCTAGCGAGAAATTTGCAAACTGTGCTGGATTCTTCCAAACATAAAGCTGCCAGCAACTAGGACCCTGCAAGTCCTTAGAGCCCCAAAGGCCACCTTTCATCTGATACCCAGAGCCTGGGCCAATGACTTCATTTTCCCCAAGGAAAATGGCCTCCATTTCTGGCCTCTCGCCCTGGCCAATAGGGTGGTGCCCAGCAAGAAATTTGCAATCTTTGCTGGATTGCTCCAAATCTAAAGCTGCCAGAAAGAAGTACCCTGCAAGTCCTTAGAGCCCCAAAGGCCACCTTGCATTTCATTTGCAGACCGTGGGGAAAGGACTTCTTTTTCCCATGGGAAATGGCCTGTGTTTGCAGCCACTCACCATGGCAGAAAGTGGGGAGCCAAGCTAGAGTGATGCAATCTTTGCTGGATTTCTCCAAACCCAATGCTGGCAGCAACTAGGACCCTGCAAGTCCTTAGAGCCCCAGATGCCACCTTTCATCTTATACCCAGACCCTGGGGACATGACTTCTTTTCCCCATGGAAAATGGGGTCAGTTTGGGGCCAGTCGCCCCTACCATCTGCTTCATTCCCTGTCTGAAATTTGCAAACTTGGCTGATTTTCTCCAAAACTAAACCTGCTGGCAACGAGGCGCCTGCAGCTCCTTAGAGCCCCAAATTTCACCTCTCTGCTGATACCCACATGATGGGGAAATTACTTCTTTTTCCCATAGAAATAGTATCCCTGTGCTGCAACTTGCCCTGGCAGAAAGTAGGGTGCCAAGCAGGAAATTTGAAAATTCTGCTGGATTTCTCCAAACCTAAAGCTGGCAGCAACTAAGACCCTGCAAGTCCTTAGAGCCCCAAAGGCCACCTTTCATCTGATACCCAGACCCTGGGCCAATGACTTCATTTTCCCCATGGAAAATGGCCTCCATTTCTGGCCTCTCGCCCTGGCCAATAGGGTGGTGCCCAGCAAGAAATTTGCAATCTTTGCTGGATTGCTCCAAATCTAAAGCTGCCAGTAAGAAGTACCCTGCAAGTCCTTAGAGCCCCAAAGGCCACCTTGCATTTGATTTGCAGACCGTGGGGAAAGGACTTCTTTTTCCCATGGGAAATGGCCTCCGTTTGCAGCCACTATCTATGGCAGAAAGTGGGGAGCCAAGCTAGAGGGATACAATCTTTGCTGGATTCTTCCAAACCTAAAGTGTGCAGCAACTAGGACCCTGAATGTCCTTAGAGCCTGAAAGGCCACCTTGAACATATTACTGAGACCCTGGGTTAAGGACATTTTTCCCATGGAAAATGCCCTTCATTTCTGGCCATTTGGCCTGGCAGGCAGGGCAGTGCCTAACGAGAAATTTGCAAACTGTGCTGGATTCTTCCAAACATAAAGCTGCCAGCAACTAGGACCCTGCAAGTCCTTAGAGCCCCAGATGCCGCCTTTCATCTGATACCCAGAGCCTGGGCCAATGACTTCATTTTCCCCAAGGAAAATGGCCTCCATTTCTGGCCTCTCGCCCTGGCCAATAGGGTGGTGCCCAGCAAGAAATTTGCAATCTTTGCTGGATTTCTCCAAATCTAAAGCTGCCAGTAAGAAGTACCCTGCAAGTCCTTAGAGCCCCAAAGGCCACCTTGCATTTCATTTGCAGACCGTGGGGAAAGGACTTCTTTTTCCCATGGGAAATGGCCTGTGTTTGCAGCCACTCACCATGGCAGAAAGTGGGGAGCCAAGCTAGAGTGATGCAATCTTTGCTGGATTTCTCCAAACCCAATGCTGGCAGCAACTAGGACCCTGCAAGTCCTTAGAGCCCCAGATGCCACCTTTCATCTTATACCCAGACCCTGGGGACATGACTTCATTTCCCCATGGAAAATGGGGTCAGTTTGGGGCCACTCGCCCCGGCCATCTGCTTCATTCCCTGTCTGAAATTTGCAAACTTGGCTGATTTTCTCCAAAACTAAACCTGCTGGCAACGAGAAGCCTGCAGCTCCTTAGAGCCCCAAATTTCACCTCTCTGCTGATACCCACATGATGGGGAAATTACTTCTTTTTCCCATAGAAATAGTATCCCTGTGCTGCAACTTGCCCTGGCAGAAAGTAGGGTGCCAAGCAGGAAATTTGAAAATTCTGCTGGATTTCTCCAAACCTAAAGCTGGCAGCAACTAAGACCCTGCAAGTCCTTAGAGCCCCAAAGGCCACCTTTCATCTGTGGCCCAGAGCCTGGGCCAATGACTTCATTTTCCCCATGGAAAATGGCCTCCATTTCTGGCCTCTCGCCCTGGCCAATAGGGTGGTGCCCAGCAAGAAATTTGCAATCTTTGCTGGATTTCTCCAAATCGAAAGCTGCCAGTAAGAAGTACCCTGCAAGTCCTTAGAGCCCCAAAGGCCACCTTGCATTTGATTTGCAGACCGTGGGGAAAGGACTTCTTTTTCCCATGGGAAATGGCCTCCGTTTGCAGCCACTATCTATGGCAGAAAGTGGGGAGCCAAGCTAGAGGGATACAATCTTTGCTGGATTCTTCCAAACCTAAAGTGTGCAGCAACTAGGACCCTGAATGTCCTTAGAGCCTGAAAGGCCACCTTGAACATATTACTGAGACCCTGGGTTAAGGACATTTTTCCCATGGAAAATGCCCTTCATTTCTGGCCATTTGGCCTGGCAGGCAGGGCAGTGCCTAACGAGAAATTTGCAAACTGTGCTGGATTCTTCCAAACATAAAGCTGCCAGCAACTAGGACCCTGCAAGTCCTTAGAGCCCCAGATGCCGCCATTCATCTGATACCCAGAGCCTGGGCCAATGACTTCATTTTCCCCATGGAAAATGGCCTCCATTTCTGGCCTCTCGCCCTGGCCAATAGGGTGGTGCCCAGCAAGAAATTTGCAATCTTTGCTGGATTCCTCCAAATCTAAAGCTGCCAGTAAGAAGTACCCTGCAAGTCCTTAGAGCCCCAAAGGCCACCTTGCATTTGATTTGCAGACCGTGGGGAAAGGACTTCTTTTTCCCATGGGAAATGGCCTGTGTTTGCAGCCACTAACTGTGGCAGAAAGTAGGGAGCCAAGCCTGAGTGATGCAATCTTTGCTGGATTTCTCCAAACCCAATGCTGGCAGCAACTAGGACCCTGCAAGTCCTTAGAGCCCCAGATGCCACCTTTCATCTTATACCCAGACCCTGGGGACATGACTTCTTTTCCCCATGGAAAATGGGGTCAGTTTGGGGCCACTCGCCCCGGCCATCTGCTTCATTCCCTGTCTGAAATTTGCAAACTTGGCTGATTTTCTCCAAAACTAAACCTGCTGGCAACGAGGAGCCTGCAGCTCCTTAGAGCCCCAAATTTCACCTCTCTGCTGATACCCACATGATGGGGAAATTACTTCTTTTTCCCATAGAAATAGTATCCCTGTGCTGCAACTTGCCCTGGCAGAAAGTAGGGTGCCAAGCAGGAAATTTGAAAATTCTGCTGGATTTCTCCAAACCTAAAGCTGGCAGCAACTAAGACCCTGCAAGTCCTTAGAGCCCCAAAGGCCACCTTTCATCTGATACCCAGACCCTGGGCCAATGACTTCATTTTCCCCATGGAAAATGGCCTCCATTTCTGGCCTCTCGCCCTGGCCAATAGGGTGGTGCCCAGCAAGAAATTTGCAATCTTTGCTGGATTTCTCCAAATCTAAAGCTGCCAGTAAGAAGTACCCTGCAAGTCCTTAGAGCCCCAAAGGCCACCTTGCATTTGATTTGCAGACCGTGAGGAAAGGACTTCTTTTTCCCATGGGAAATGGCCTGTGTTTGCAGCCACTCACCATGGCAGAAAGTGGGGAGCCAAGCTAGAGTGATGCAATCTTTGCTGGATTTCTCCAAACCTAATGCTGGCAGCAACTTGGACCCTGCAAGTCCTTAGAGCCCCAGATGCCGCCTTTCATCTGATACCCAGACCCTGGGCCAATGACTTCATTTTCCCCATGGAAAATGGCCTCCATTTCTGGCCTCTCGCCCTGGCCAATAGGGTGGTGCCCAGCAAGAAATTTGCAATCTTTGCTGGATTTCTCCAAATCTAAAGCTGCCAGTAAGAAGTACCCTGCAAGTCCTTAGAGCCCCAAAGGCCACCTTGCATTTCATTTGCAGACCGTGGGGAAAGGACTTCTTTTTCCCATGGGAAATGGCCTGTGTTTGCAGCCACTCACCATGGCAGAAAGTAGGGAGCCAAGGTAGAGTGATACAATCTTTGCTGGATTCTTCCAAACCTAAAGTTGGCAGCAACCAGGAGCCTGAAAGTCCTTAGAGCCTGAAAGGCCACCTTGAACATATTACTGAGACCCTGGGTTAAGGACATTTTTCCCATGGAAAATGCCCTTCATTTGTCGCCACTTGGCCTGGCAGGGAGGCTGTGCCTAGCGAGAAATTTGCAAACTGTGCTGGATTCTTCCAAACATAAAGCTGCCAGCAACTAGGACCCTGCAAGTCCTTAGAGCCCCAAAGGCCACCTTTCATCTGATACCCAGAGCCTGGGCCAATGACTTCATTTTCCCCAAGGAAAATGGCCTCCATTTCTGGCCTCTCGCCCTGGCCAATAGGGTGGTGCCCAGCAAGAAATTTGCAATCTTTGCTGGATTGCTCCAAATCTAAAGCTGCCAGAAAGAAGTACCCTGCAAGTCCTTAGAGCCCCAAAGGCCACCTTGCATTTCATTTGCAGACCGTGGGGAAAGGACTTCTTTTTCCCATGGGAAATGGCCTGTGTTTGCAGCCACTCACCATGGCAGAAAGTGGGGAGCCAAGCTAGAGTGATGCAATCTTTGCTGGATTTCTCCAAACCCAATGCTGGCAGCAACTAGGACCCTGCAAGTCCTTAGAGCCCCAGATGCCACCTTTCATCTGACACCCAGACCCTGGGGACATGACTTCATTTCCCCATGGAAAATGGGGTCAGTTTGGGGCCAGTCGCCCCTACCATCTGCTTCATTCCCTGTCTGAAATTTGCAAACTTGGCTGATTTTCTCCAAAACTAAACCTGCTGGCAACGAGGCGCCTGCAGCTCCTTAGAGCCCCAAATTTCACCTCTCTGCTGATACCCACATGATGGGGAAATTACTTCTTTTTCCCATAGAAATAGTATCCCTGTGCTGCAACTTGCCCTGGCAGAAAGTAGGGTGCCAAGCAGGAAATTTGAAAATTCTGCTGGATTTCTCCAAACCTAAAGCTGGCAGCAACTAAGACCCTGCAAGTCCTTAGAGCCCCAAAGGCCACCTTTCATCTGATACCCAGACCCTGGGCCAATGACTTCATTTTCCCCATGGAAAATGGCCTCCATTTCTGGCCTCTCGCCCTGGCCAATAGGGTGGTGCCCAGCAAGAAATTTGCAATCTTTGCTGGATTGCTCCAAATCTAAAGCTGCCAGTAAGAAGTACCCTGCAAGTCCTTAGAGCCCCAAAGGCCACCTTGCATTTGATTTGCAGACCGTGGGGAAAGGACTTCTTTTTCCCATGGGAAATGGCCTCCGTTTGCAGCCACTATCTATGGCAGAAAGTGGGGAGCCAAGCTAGAGGGATACAATCTTTGCTGGATTCTTCCAAACCTAAAGTGTGCAGCAACTAGGACCCTGAATGTCCTTAGAGCCTGAAAGGCCACCTTGAACATATTACTGAGACCCTGGGTTAAGGACATTTTTCCCATGGAAAATGCCCTTCATTTCTGGCCATTTGGCCTGGCAGGCAGGGCAGTGCCTAACGAGAAATTTGCAAACTGTGCTGGATTCTTCCAAACATAAAGCTGCCAGCAACTAGGACCCTGCAAGTCCTTAGAGCCCCAGATGCCGCCTTTCATCTGATACCCAGAGCCTGGGCCAATGACTTCATTTTCCCCAAGGAAAATGGCCTCCATTTCTGGCCTCTCGCCCTGGCCAATAGGGTGGTGCCCAGCAAGAAATTTGCAATCTTTGCTGGATTTCTCCAAATCTAAAGCTGCCAGTAAGAAGTACCCTGCAAGTCCTTAGAGCCCCAAAGGCCACCTTGCATTTCATTTGCAGACCGTGGGGAAAGGACTTCTTTTTCCCATGGGAAATGGCCTGTGTTTGCAGCCACTCACCATGGCAGAAAGTGGGGAGCCAAGCTAGAGTGATGCAATCTTTGCTGGATTTCTCCAAACCCAATGCTGGCAGCAACTAGGACCCTGCAAGTCCTTAGAGCCCCAGATGCCACCTTTCATCTTATACCCAGACCCTGGGGACATGACTTCATTTCCCCATGGAAAATGGGGTCAGTTTGGGGCCACTCGCCCCGGCCATCTGCTTCATTCCCTGTCTGAAATTTGCAAACTTGGCTGATTTTCTCCAAAACTAAACCTGCTGGCAACGAGAAGCCTGCAGCTCCTTAGAGCCCCAAATTTCACCTCTCTGCTGATACCCACATGATGGGGAAATTACTTCTTTTTCCCATAGAAATAGTATCCCTGTGCTGCAACTTGCCCTGGCAGAAAGTAGGGTGCCAAGCAGGAAATTTGAAAATTCTGCTGGATTTCTCCAAACCTAAAGCTGGCAGCAACTAAGACCCTGCAAGTCCTTAGAGCCCCAAAGGCCACCTTTCATCTGTGGCCCAGAGCCTGGGCCAATGACTTCATTTTCCCCATGGAAAATGGCCTCCATTTCTGGCCTCTCGCCCTGGCCAATAGGGTGGTGCCCAGCAAGAAATTTGCAATCTTTGCTGGATTTCTCCAAATCGAAAGCTGCCAGTAAGAAGTACCCTGCAAGTCCTTAGAGCCCCAAAGGCCACCTTGCATTTGATTTGCAGACCGTGGGGAAAGGACTTCTTTTTCCCATGGGAAATGGCCTCCGTTTGCAGCCACTATCTATGGCAGAAAGTGGGGAGCCAAGCTAGAGGGATACAATCTTTGCTGGATTCTTCCAAACCTAAAGTGTGCAGCAACTAGGACCCTGAATGTCCTTAGAGCCTGAAAGGCCACCTTGAACATATTACTGAGACCCTGGGTTAAGGACATTTTTCCCATGGAAAATGCCCTTCATTTCTGGCCATTTGGCCTGGCAGGCAGGGCAGTGCCTAACGAGAAATTTGCAAACTGTGCTGGATTCTTCCAAACATAAAGCTGCCAGCAACTAGGACCCTGCAAGTCCTTAGAGCCCCAGATGCCGCCATTCATCTGATACCCAGAGCCTGGGCCAATGACTTCATTTTCCCCATGGAAAATGGCCTCCATTTCTGGCCTCTCGCCCTGGCCAATAGGGTGGTGCCCAGCAAGAAATTTGCAATCTTTGCTGGATTCCTCCAAATCTAAAGCTGCCAGTAAGAAGTACCCTGCAAGTCCTTAGAGCCCCAAAGGCCACCTTGCATTTGATTTGCAGACCGTGGGGAAAGGACTTCTTTTTCCCATGGGAAATGGCCTGTGTTTGCAGCCACTAACTGTGGCAGAAAGTAGGGAGCCAAGCCTGAGTGATGCAATCTTTGCTGGATTTCTCCAAACCCAATGCTGGCAGCAACTAGGACCCTGCAAGTCCTTAGAGCCCCAGATGCCACCTTTCATCTTATAGCCAGACCCTGGGGACATGACTTCTTTTCCCCATGGAAAATGGGGTCAGTTTGGGGCCACTCGCCCCGGCCATCTGCTTCATTCCCTGTCTGAAATTTGCAAACTTGGCTGATTTTCTCCAAAACTAAACCTGCTGGCAACGAGGAGCCTGCAGCTCCTTAGAGCCCCAAATTTCACCTCTCTGCTGATACCCACATGATGGGGAAATTACTTCTTTTTCCCATAGAAATAGTATCCCTGTGCTGCAACTTGCCCTGGCAGAAAGTAGGGTGCCAAGCAGGAAATTTGAAAATTCTGCTGGATTTCTCCAAACCTAAAGCTGGCAGCAACTAAGACCCTGCAAGTCCTTAGAGCCCCAAAGGCCACCTTTCATCTGATACCCAGACCCTGGGCCAATGACTTCATTTTCCCCATGGAAAATGGCCTCCATTTCTGGCCTCTCGCCCTGGCCAATAGGGTGGTGCCCAGCAAGAAATTTGCAATCTTTGCTGGATTGCTCCAAATCTAAAGCTGCCAGTAAGAAGTACCCTGCAAGTCCTTAGAGCCCCAAAGGCCACCTTGCATTTGATTTGCAGACCGTGAGGAAAGGACTTCTTTTTCCCATGGGAAATGGCCTGTGTTTGCAGCCACTCACCATGGCAGAAAGTGGGGAGCCAAGCTAGAGTGATGCAATCTTTGCTGGATTTCTCCAAACCTAATGCTGGCAGCAACTTGGACCCTGCAAGTCCTTAGAGCCCCAGATGCCGCCTTTCATCTGATACCCAGACCCTGGGCCAATGACTTCATTTTCCCCATGGAAAATGGCCTCCATTTCTGGCCTCTCGCCCTGGCCAATAGGGTGGTGCCCAGCAAGAAATTTGCAATCTTTGCTGGATTTCTCCAAATCTAAAGCTGCCAGTAAGAAGTACCCTGCAAGTCCTTAGAGCCCCAAAGGCCACCTTGCATTTCATTTGCAGACCGTGGGGAAAGGACTTCTTTTTCCCATGGGAAATGGCCTGTGTTTGCAGCCACTCACCATGGCAGAAAGTAGGGAGCCAAGGTAGAGTGATACAATCTTTGCTGGATTCTTCCAAACCTAAAGTTGGCAGCAACCAGGAGCCTGAAAGTCCTTAGAGCCTGAAAGGCCACCTTGAACATATTACTGAGACCCTGGGTTAAGGACATTTTTCCCATGGAAAATGCCCTTCATTTGTCGCCACTTGGCCTGGCAGGGAGGCTGTGCCTAGCGAGAAATTTGCAAACTGTGCTGGATTCTTCCAAACATAAAGCTGCCAGCAACTAGGACCCTGCAAGTCCTTAGAGCCCCAAAGGCCACCTTTCATCTGATACCCAGAGCCTGGGCCAATGACTTCATTTTCCCCAAGGAAAATGGCCTCCATTTCTGGCCTCTCGCCCTGGCCAATAGGGTGGTGCCCAGCAAGAAATTTGCAATCTTTGCTGGATTGCTCCAAATCTAAAGCTGCCAGAAAGAAGTACCCTGCAAGTCCTTAGAGCCCCAAAGGCCACCTTGCATTTCATTTGCAGACCGTGGGGAAAGGACTTCTTTTTCCCATGGGAAATGGCCTGTGTTTGCAGCCACTCACCATGGCAGAAAGTGGGGAGCCAAGCTAGAGTGATGCAATCTTTGCTGGATTTCTCCAAACCCAATGCTGGCAGCAACTAGGACCCTGCAAGTCCTTAGAGCCCCAGATGCCACCTTTCATCTTATACCCAGACCCTGGGGACATGACTTCATTTCCCCATGGAAAATGGGGTCAGTTTGGGGCCAGTCGCCCCTACCATCTGCTTCATTCCCTGTCTGAAATTTGCAAACTTGGCTGATTTTCTCCAAAACTAAACCTGCTGGCAACGAGGCGCCTGCAGCTCCTTAGAGCCCCAAATTTCACCTCTCTGCTGATACCCACATGATGGGGAAATTACTTCTTTTTCCCATAGAAATAGTATCCCTGTGCTGCAACTTGCCCTGGCAGAAAGTAGGGTGCCAAGCAGGAAATTTGAAAATTCTGCTGGATTTCTCCAAACCTAAAGCTGGCAGCAACTAAGACCCTGCAAGTCCTTAGAGCCCCAAAGGCCACCTTTCATCTGATACCCAGAGCCTGGGCCAATGACTTCATTTTCCCCATGGAAAATGGCCTCCATTTCTGGCCTCTCGCCCTGGCCAATAGGGTGGTGCCCAGCAAGAAATTTGCAATCTTTGCTGGATTGCTCCAAATCTAAAGCTGCCAGTAAGAAGTACCCTGCAAGTCCTTAGAGCCCCAAAGGCCACCTTGCATTTGATTTGCAGACCGTGGGGAAAGGACTTCTTTTTCCCATGGGAAATGGCCTCCGTTTGCAGCCACTATCTATGGCAGAAAGTGGGGAGCCAAGCTAGAGGGATACAATCTTTGCTGGATTCTTCCAAACCTAAAGTGTGCAGCAACTAGGACCCTGAATGTCCTTAGAGCCTGAAAGGCCACCTTGAACATATTACTGAGACCCTGGGTTAAGGACATTTTTCCCATGGAAAATGCCCTTCATTTCTGGCCATTTGGCCTGGCAGGCAGGGCAGTGCCTAACGAGAAATTTGCAAACTGTGCTGGATTCTTCCAAACATAAAGCTGCCAGCAACTAGGACCCTGCAAGTCCTTAGAGCCCCAGATGCCGCCTTTCATCTGATACCCAGAGCCTGGGCCAATGACTTCATTTTCCCCAAGGAAAATGGCCTCCATTTCTGGCCTCTCGCCCTGGCCAATAGGGTGGTGCCCAGCAAGAAATTTGCAATCTTTGCTGGATTTCTCCAAATCTAAAGCTGCCAGTAAGAAGTACCCTGCAAGTCCTTAGAGCCCCAAAGGCCACCTTGCATTTCATTTGCAGACCGTGGGGAAAGGACTTCTTTTTCCCATGGGAAATGGCCTGTGTTTGCAGCCACTCACCATGGCAGAAAGTGGGGAGCCAAGCTAGAGTGATGCAATCTTTGCTGGATTTCTCCAAACCCAATGCTGGCAGCAACTAGGACCCTGCAAGTCCTTAGAGCCCCAGATGCCACCTTTCATCTTATAGCCAGACCCTGGGGACATGACTTCTTTTCCCCATGGAAAATGGGGTCAGTTTGGGGCCACTCGCCCCGGCCATCTGCTTCATTCCCTGTCTGAAATTTGCAAACTTGGCTGATTTTCTCCAAAACTAAACCTGCTGGCAACGAGGAGCCTGCAGCTCCTTAGAGCCCCAAATTTCACCTCTCTGCTGATACCCACATGATGGGGAAATTACTTCTTTTTCCCATAGAAATAGTATCCCTGTGCTGCAACTTGCCCTGGCAGAAAGTAGGGTGCCAAGCAGGAAATTTGAAAATTCTGCTGGATTTCTCCAAACCTAAAGCTGGCAGCAACTAAGACCCTGCAAGTCCTTAGAGCCCCAAAGGCCACCTTTCATCTGTGGCCCAGAGCCTGGGCCAATGACTTCATTTTCCCCATGGAAAATGGCCTCCATTTCTGGCCTCTCGCCCTGGCCAATAGGGTGGTGCCCAGCAAGAAATTTGCAATCTTTGCTGGATTTCTCCAAATCGAAAGCTGCCAGTAAGAAGTACCCTGCAAGTCCTTAGAGCCCCAAAGGCCACCTTGCATTTGATTTGCAGACCGTGGGGAAAGGACTTCTTTTTCCCATGGGAAATGGCCTCCGTTTGCAGCCACTATCTATGGCAGAAAGTGGGGAGCCAAGCTAGAGGGATACAATCTTTGCTGGATTCTTCCAAACCTAAAGTGTGCAGCAACTAGGACCCTGAATGTCCTTAGAGCCTGAAAGGCCACCTTGAACATATTACTGAGACCCTGGGTTAAGGACATTTTTCCCATGGAAAATGCCCTTCATTTCTGGCCATTTGGCCTGGCAGGCAGGGCAGTGCCTAACGAGAAATTTGCAAACTGTGCTGGATTCTTCCAAACATAAAGCTGCCAGCAACTAGGACCCTGCAAGTCCTTAGAGCCCCAGATGCCGCCATTCATCTGATACCCAGACCCTGGGCCAATGACTTCATTTTCCCCATGGAAAATGGCCTCCATTTCTGGCCTCTTGCCCTGGCCAATAGGGTGGTGCCCAGCAAGAAATTTGCAATCTTTGCTGGATTCCTCCAAATCGAAAGCTGCCAGTAAGAAGTACCCTGCAAGTCCTTAGAGCCCCAAAGGCCACCTTGCATTTGATTTGCAGACCGTGGGGAAAGGACTTCTTTTTCCCATGGGAAATGGCCTGTGTTTGCAGCCACTAACTGTGGCAGAAAGTAGGGAGCCAAGCCTGAGTGATGCAATCTTTGCTGGATTTCTCCAAACCCAATGCTGGCAGCAACTAGGACCCTGCAAGTCCTTAGAGCCCCAGATGCCACCTTTCATCTTATAGCCAGACCCTGGGGACATGACTTCTTTTCCCCATGGAAAATGGGGTCAGTTTGGGGCCACTCGCCCCGGCCATCTGCTTCATTCCCTGTCTGAAATTTGCAAACTTGGCTGATTTTCTCCAAAACTAAACCTGCTGGCAACGAGGAGCCTGCAGCTCCTTAGAGCCCCAAATTTCACCTCTCTGCTGATACCCACATGATGGGGAAATTACTTCTTTTTCCCATAGAAATAGTATCCCTGTGCTGCAACTTGCCCTGGCAGAAAGTAGGGTGCCAAGCAGGAAATTTGAAAATTCTGCTGGATTTCTCCAAACCTAAAGCTGGCAGCAACTAAGACCCTGCAAGTCCTTAGAGCCCCAAAGGCCACCTTTCATCTGATACCCAGACCCTGGGCCAATGACTTCATTTTCCCCATGGAAAATGGCCTCCATTTCTGGCCTCTCGCCCTGGCCAATAGGGTGGTGCCCAGCAAGAAATTTGCAATCTTTGCTGGATTTCTCCAAATCTAAAGCTGCCAGTAAGAAGTACCCTGCAAGTCCTTAGAGCCCCAAAGGCCACCTTGCATTTGATTTGCAGACCGTGGGGAAAGGACTTCTTTTTCCCATGGGAAATGGCCTGTGTTTGCAGCCACTCACCATGGCAGAAAGTGGGGAGCCAAGCTAGAGTGATGCAATCTTTGCTGGATTTCTCCAAACCTAATGCTGGCAGCAACTTGGACCCTGCAAGTCCTTAGAGCCCCAGATGCCGCCTTTCATCTGATACCCAGACCCTGGGCCAATGACTTCATTTTCCCCATGGAAAATGGCCTCCATTTCTGGCCTCTCGCCCTGGCCAATAGGGTGGTGCCCAGCAAGAAATTTGCAATCTTTGCTGGATTTCTCCAAATCTAAAGCTGCCAGTAAGAAGTACCCTGCAAGTCCTTAGAGCCCCAAAGGCCACCTTGCATTTCATTTGCAGACCGTGGGGAAAGGACTTCTTTTTCCCATGGGAAATGGCCTGTGTTTGCAGCCACTCACCATGGCAGAAAGTAGGGAGCCAAGGTAGAGGGATACAATCTTTGCTGGATTCTTCCAAACCTAAAGTGTGCAGCAACTAGGACCCTGAATGTCCTTAGAGCCTGAAAGGCCACCTTGAACATATTACTGAGACCCTGGGTTAAGGACATTTTTCCCATGGAAAATGGCCTTCATTTCTGGCCATTTGGCCTGGCAGGCAGGGCAGTGCCTAACGAGAAATTTGCAAACTGTGCTGGATTCTTCCAAACATAAAGCTGCCAGCAACTAGGACCCTGCAAGTCCTTAGAGCCCCAGATGCCGCCTTTCATCTGATACCCAGACCCTGGGCCAATGACTTCATTTTCCCCAAGGAAAATGGCCTCCATTTCTGGCCTCTCGCCCTGGCCAATAGGGTGGTGCCCAGCAAGAAATTTGCAATCTTTGCTGGATTTCTCCAAATCTAAAGCTGCCAGTAAGAAGTACCCTGCAAGTCCTTAGAGCCCCAAAGGCTACCTTGCATTTGATTTGCAGACCGTGGGGAAAGGACTTCTTTTTCCCATGGGAAATGGCCTGTGTTTGCAGCCACTAACTGTGGCAGAAAGTGGGGAGCCAAGCCTGAGTGATGCAATCTTTGCTGGATTTCTCCAAACCCAATGCTGGCAGCAACTAGGACCCTGCAAGTCCTTAGAGCCCCAGATGCCACCTTTCATCTTATACCCAGACCCTGGGGACATGACTTCTTTTCCCCATGGAAAATGGGGTCAGTTTGGGGCCACTCGCCCCGGCCATCTGCTTCATTCCCTGTCTGAAATTTGCAAACTTGGCTGATTTTCTCCAAAACTAAACCTGCTGGCAACGAGAAGCCTGCAGCTCCTTAGAGCCCCAAATTTCACCTCTCTGCTGATACCCACATGATGGGGAAATTACTTCTTTTTCCCATAGAAATAGTATCCCTGTGCTGCAACTTGCCCTGGCAGAAAGTAGGGTGCCAAGCAGGAAATTTGAAAATTCTGCTGGATTTCTCCAAACCTAAAGCTGGCAGCAACTAAGACCCTGCAAGTCCTTAGAGCCCCAAAGGCCACCTTTCATCTGTGGCCCAGACCCTGGGCCAATGACTTCATTTTCCCCATGGAAAATGGCCTCCATTTCTGGCCTCTCGCCCTGGCCAATAGGGTGGTGCCCAGCAAGAAATTTGCAATCTTTGCTGGATTTCTCCAAATCGAAAGCTGCCAGTAAGAAGTACCCTGCAAGTCCTTAGAGCCCCAAAGGCCACCTTGCATTTCATTTGCAGACCGTGGGGAAAGGACTTCTTTTTCCCATGGGAAATGGCCTGTGTTTGCAGCCACTCACCATGGCAGAAAGTAGGGAGCCAAGGTAGAGTGATACAATCTTTGCTGGATTCTTCCAAACCTAAAGTGTGCAGCAACTAGGACCCTGAATGTCCTTAGAGCCTGAAAGGCCACCTTGAACATATTACTGAGACCCTGGGTTAAGGACATTTTTCCCATGGAAAATGCCCTTCATTTCTGGCCATTTGGCCTGGCAGGCAGGGCAGTGCCTAACGAGAAATTTGCAAACTGTGCTGGATTCTTCCAAACATAAAGCTGCCAGCAACTAGGACCCTGCAAGTCCTTAGAGCCCCAGATGCCGCCATTCATCTGATACCCAGACCCTGGGCCAATGACTTCATTTTCCCCATGGAAAATGGCCTCCATTTCTGGCCTCTTGCCCTGGCCAATAGGGTGGTGCCCAGCAAGAAATTTGCAATCTTTGCTGGATTTCTCCAAATCTAAAGCTGCCAGTAAGAAGTACCCTGCAAGTCCTTAGAGCCCCAAAGGCCACCTTGCATTTGATTTGCAGACCGTGGGGAAAGGACTTCTTTTTCCCATGGGAAATGGCCTGTGTTTGCAGCCACTCACCATGGCAGAAAGTGGGGAGCCAAGCTAGAGTGATGCAATCTTTGCTGGATTTCTCCAAACCTAATGCTGGCAGCAACTTGGACCCTGCAAGTCCTTAGAGCCCCAGATGCCGCCTTTCATCTGATACCCAGACCCTGGGCCAATGACTTCATTTTCCCCATGGAAAATGGCCTCCATTTCTGGCCTCTCGGCCTGGCCAATAGGGTGGTGCCCAGCAAGAAATTTGCAATCTTTGCTGGATTTCTCCAAATCTAAAGCTGCCAGTAAGAAGTACCCTGCAAGTCCTTAGAGCCCCAAAGGCCACCTTGCATTTCATTTGCAGACCGTGGGGAAAGGACTTCTTTTTCCCATGGGAAATGGCCTGTGTTTGCAGCCACTCACCATGGCAGAAAGTAGGGAGCCAAGGTAGAGTGATACAATCTTTGCTGGATTCTTCCAAACCTAAAGTTGGCAGCAACCAGGAGCCTGAAAGTCCTTAGAGCCTGAAAGGCCACCTTGAACATATTACTGAGACCCTGGGTTAAGGACATTTTTCCCATGGAAAATGCCCTTCATTTGTCGCCACTTGGCCTGGCAGGGAGGCTGTGCCTAGCGAGAAATTTGCAAACTGTGCTGGATTCTTCCAAACATAAAGCTGCCAGCAACTAGGACCCTGCAAGTCCTTAGAGCCCCAAAGGCCACCTTTCATCTGATACCCAGAGCCTGGGCCAATGACTTCATTTTCCCCAAGGAAAATGGCCTCCATTTCTGGCCTCTCGCCCTGGCCAATAGGGTGGTGCCCAGCAAGAAATTTGCAATCTTTGCTGGATTGCTCCAAATCTAAAGCTGCCAGAAAGAAGTACCCTGCAAGTCCTTAGAGCCCCAAAGGCCACCTTGCATTTCATTTGCAGACCGTGGGGAAAGGACTTCTTTTTCCCATGGGAAATGGCCTGTGTTTGCAGCCACTCACCATGGCAGAAAGTGGGGAGCCAAGCTAGAGTGATGCAATCTTTGCTGGATTTCTCCAAACCCAATGCTGGCAGCAACTAGGACCCTGCAAGTCCTTAGAGCCCCAGATGCCACCTTTCATCTTATACCCAGACCCTGGGGACATGACTTCATTTCCCCATGGAAAATGGGGTCAGTTTGGGGCCAGTCGCCCCTACCATCTGCTTCATTCCCTGTCTGAAATTTGCAAACTTGGCTGATTTTCTCCAAAACTAAACCTGCTGGCAACGAGGAGCCTGCAGCTCCTTAGAGCCCCAAATTTCACCTCTCTGCTGATACCCACATGATGGGGAAATTACTTCTTTTTCCCATAGAAATAGTATCCCTGTGCTGCAACTTGCCCTGGCAGAAAGTAGGGTGCCAAGCAGGAAATTTGAAAATTCTGCTGGATTTCTCCAAACCTAAAGCTGGCAGCAACTAAGACCCTGCAAGTCCTTAGAGCCCCAAAGGCCACCTTTCATCTGATACCCAGACCCTGGGCCAATGACTTCATTTTCCCCATGGAAAATGGCCTCCATTTCTGGCCTCTCGCCCTGGCCAATAGGGTGGTGCCCAGCAAGAAATTTGCAATCTTTGCTGGATTGCTCCAAATCTAAAGCTGCCAGTAAGAAGTACCCTGCAAGTCCTTAGAGCCCCAAAGGCCACCTTGCATTTGATTTGCAGACCGTGGGGAAAGGACTTCTTTTTCCCATGGGAAATGGCCTCCGTTTGCAGCCACTATCTATGGCAGAAAGTGGGGAGCCAAGCTAGAGGGATACAATCTTTGCTGGATTCTTCCAAACCTAAAGTGTGCAGCAACTAGGACCCTGAATGTCCTTAGAGCCTGAAAGGCCACCTTGAACATATTACTGAGACCCTGGGTTAAGGACATTTTTCCCATGGAAAATGCCCTTCATTTCTGGCCATTTGGCCTGGCAGGCAGGGCAGTGCCTAACGAGAAATTTGCAAACTGTGCTGGATTCTTCCAAACATAAAGCTGCCAGCAACTAGGACCCTGCAAGTCCTTAGAGCCCCAGATGCCGCCTTTCATCTGATACCCAGAGCCTGGGCCAATGACTTCATTTTCCCCAAGGAAAATGGCCTCCATTTCTGGCCTCTCGCCCTGGCCAATAGGGTGGTGCCCAGCAAGAAATTTGCAATCTTTGCTGGATTTCTCCAAATCTAAAGCTGCCAGTAAGAAGTACCCTGCAAGTCCTTAGAGCCCCAAAGGCCACCTTGCATTTCATTTGCAGACCGTGGGGAAAGGACTTCTTTTTCCCATGGGAAATGGCCTGTGTTTGCAGCCACTCACCATGGCAGAAAGTGGGGAGCCAAGCTAGAGTGATGCAATCTTTGCTGGATTTCTCCAAACCCAATGCTGGCAGCAACTAGGACCCTGCAAGTCCTTAGAGCCCCAGATGCCACCTTTCATCTTATACCCAGACCCTGGGGACATGACTTCATTTCCCCATGGAAAATGGGGTCAGTTTGGGGCCACTCGCCCCGGCCATCTGCTTCATTCCCTGTCTGAAATTTGCAAACTTGGCTGATTTTCTCCAAAACTAAACCTGCTGGCAACGAGAAGCCTGCAGCTCCTTAGAGCCCCAAATTTCACCTCTCTGCTGATACCCACATGATGGGGAAATTACTTCTTTTTCCCATAGAAATAGTATCCCTGTGCTGCAACTTGCCCTGGCAGAAAGTAGGGTGCCAAGCAGGAAATTTGAAAATTCTGCTGGATTTCTCCAAACCTAAAGCTGGCAGCAACTAAGACCCTGCAAGTCCTTAGAGCCCCAAAGGCCACCTTTCATCTGTGGCCCAGAGCCTGGGCCAATGACTTCATTTTCCCCATGGAAAATGGCCTCCATTTCTGGCCTCTCGCCCTGGCCAATAGGGTGGTGCCCAGCAAGAAATTTGCAATCTTTGCTGGATTTCTCCAAATCGAAAGCTGCCAGTAAGAAGTACCCTGCAAGTCCTTAGAGCCCCAAAGGCCACCTTGCATTTGATTTGCAGACCGTGGGGAAAGGACTTCTTTTTCCCATGGGAAATGGCCTCCGTTTGCAGCCACTATCTATGGCAGAAAGTGGGGAGCCAAGCTAGAGGGATACAATCTTTGCTGGATTCTTCCAAACCTAAAGTGTGCAGCAACTAGGACCCTGAATGTCCTTAGAGCCTGAAAGGCCACCTTGAACATATTACTGAGACCCTGGGTTAAGGACATTTTTCCCATGGAAAATGCCCTTCATTTCTGGCCATTTGGCCTGGCAGGCAGGGCAGTGCCTAACGAGAAATTTGCAAACTGTGCTGGATTCTTCCAAACATAAAGCTGCCAGCAACTAGGACCCTGCAAGTCCTTAGAGCCCCAGATGCCGCCATTCATCTGATACCCAGACCCTGGGCCAATGACTTCATTTTCCCCATGGAAAATGGCCTCCATTTCTGGCCTCTTGCCCTGGCCAATAGGGTGGTGCCCAGCAAGAAATTTGCAATCTTTGCTGGATTCCTCCAAATCGAAAGCTGCCAGTAAGAAGTACCCTGCAAGTCCTTAGAGCCCCAAAGGCCACCTTGCATTTGATTTGCAGACCGTGGGGAAAGGACTTCTTTTTCCCATGGGAAATGGCCTGTGTTTGCAGCCACTAACTGTGGCAGAAAGTAGGGAGCCAAGCCTGAGTGATGCAATCTTTGCTGGATTTCTCCAAACCCAATGCTGGCAGCAACTAGGACCCTGCAAGTCCTTAGAGCCCCAGATGCCACCTTTCATCTTATACCCAGACCCTGGGGACATGACTTCTTTTCCCCATGGAAAATGGGGTCAGTTTGGGGCCACTCGCCCCGGCCATCTGCTTCATTCCCTGTCTGAAATTTGCAAACTTGGCTGATTTTCTCCAAAACTAAACCTGCTGGCAACGAGGAGCCTGCAGCTCCTTAGAGCCCCAAATTTCACCTCTCTGCTGATACCCACATGATGGGGAAATTACTTCTTTTTCCCATAGAAATAGTATCCCTGTGCTGCAACTTGCCCTGGCAGAAAGTAGGGTGCCAAGCAGGAAATTTGAAAATTCTGCTGGATTTCTCCAAACCTAAAGCTGGCAGCAACTAAGACCCTGCAAGTCCTTAGAGCCCCAAAGGCCACCTTTCATCTGATACCCAGACCCTGGGCCAATGACTTCATTTTCCCCATGGAAAATGGCCTCCATTTCTGGCCTCTCGCCCTGACCAATAGGGTGGTGCCCAGCAAGAAATTTGCAATCTTTGCTGGATTTCTCCAAATCTAAAGCTGCCAGTAAGAAGTACCCTGCAAGTCCTTAGAGCCCCAAAGGCCACCTTGCATTTGATTTGCAGACCGTGGGGAAAGGACTTCTTTTTCCCATGGGAAATGGCCTGTGTTTGCAGCCACTCACCATGGCAGAAAGTGGGGAGCCAAGCTAGAGTGATGCAATCTTTGCTGGATTTCTCCAAACCTAATGCTGGCAGCAACTTGGACCCTGCAAGTCCTTAGAGCCCCAGATGCCGCCTTTCATCTGATACCCAGACCCTGGGCCAATGACTTCATTTTCCCCATGGAAAATGGCCTCCATTTCTGGCCTCTCGCCCTGGCCAATAGGGTGGTGCCCAGCAAGAAATTTGCAATCTTTGCTGGATTTCTCCAAATCTAAAGCTGCCAGTAAGAAGTACCCTGCAAGTCCTTAGAGCCCCAAAGGCCACCTTGCATTTCATTTGCAGACCGTGGGGAAAGGACTTCTTTTTCCCATGGGAAATGGCCTGTGTTTGCAGCCACTCACCATGGCAGAAAGTAGGGAGCCAAGGTAGAGTGATACAATCTTTGCTGGATTCTTCCAAACCTAAAGTGTGCAGCAACTAGGACCCTGAATGTCCTTAGAGCCTGAAAGGCCACCTTGAACATATTACTGAGACCCTGGGTTAAGGACATTTTTCCCATGGAAAATGGCCTTCATTTCTGGCCATTTGGCCTGGCAGGCAGGGCAGTGCCTAACGAGAAATTTGCAAACTGTGCTGGATTCTTCCAAACATAAAGCTGCCAGCAACTAGGACCCTGCAAGTCCTTAGAGCCCCAGATGCCGCCTTTCATCTGATACCCAGACCCTGGGCCAATGACTTCATTTTCCCCATGGAAAATGGCCTCCATTTCTGGCCTCTCGCCCTGGCCAATAGGGTGGTGCCCAGCAAGAAATTTGCAATCTTTGCTGGATTTCTCCAAATCTAAAGCTGCCAGTAAGAAGTACCCTGCAAGTCCTTAGAGCCCCAAAGGCTACCTTGCATTTGATTTGCAGACCGTGGGGAAAGGACTTCTTTTTCCCATGGGAAATGGCCTGTGTTTGCAGCCACTAACTGTGGCAGAAAGTGGGGAGCCAAGCCTGAGTGATGCAATCTTTGCTGGATTTCTCCAAACCCAATGCTGGCAGCAACTAGGACCCTGCAAGTCCTTAGAGCCCCAGATGCCACCTTTCATCTGACACCCAGACCCTGGGGACATGACTTCTTTTCCCCATGGAAAATGGGGTCAGTTTGGGGCCACTCGCCCCGGCCATCTGCTTCATTCCCTGTCTGAAATTTGCAAACTTGGCTGATTTTCTCCAAAACTAAACCTGCTGGCAACGAGGAGCCTGCAGCTCCTTAGAGCCCCAAATTTCACCTCTCTGCTGATACCCACATGATGGGGAAATTACTTCTTTTTCCCATAGAAATAGTATCCCTGTGCTGCAACTTGCCCTGGCAGAAAGTAGGGTGCCAAGCAGGAAATTTGAAAATTCTGCTGGATTTCTCCAAACCTAAAGCTGGCAGCAACTAAGACCCTGCAAGTCCTTAGAGCCCCAGATGCCACCTTTCATCTGATACCCAGACCCTGGGGACATGACTTCATTTCCCCATGGAAAATGGGGTCAGTTTGGGGCCACTCGCCCCGGCCATCTGCTTCATTCCCTGTCTGAAATTTGCAAACTTGGCTGATTTTCTCCAAAACTAAACCTGCTGGCAACGAGGAGCCTGCAGCTCCTTAGAGCCCCAAATTTCACCTCTCTGCTGATACCCACATGATGGGGAAATTACTTCTTTTTCCCATAGAAATAGTATCCCTGTGCTGCAACTTGCCCTGGCAGAAAGTAGGGTGCCAAGCAGGAAATTTGAAAATTCTGCTGGATTTCTCCAAACCTAAAGCTGGCAGCAACTAAGACCCTGCAAGTCCTTAGAGCCCCAAAGGCCACCTTTCATCTGATACCCAGAGCCTGGGCCAATGACTTCATTTTCCCCATGGAAAATGGCCTCCATTTCTGGCCTCTCGCCCTGGCCAATAGGGTGGTGCCCAGCAAGAAATTTGCAATCTTTGCTGGATTTCTCCAAATCGAAAGCTGCCAGTAAGAAGTACCCTGCAAGTCCTTAGAGCCCCAAAGGCCACCTTGCATTTGATTTGCAGACCGTGGGGAAAGGACTTCTTTTTCCCATGGGAAATGGCCTGTGTTTGCAGCCACTCACCATGGCAGAAAGTGGGGAGCCAAGCTAGAGTGATGCAATCTTTGCTGGATTTCTCCAAACCTAATGCTGGCAGCAACTTGGACCCTGCAAGTCCTTAGAGCCCCAGATGCCGCCTTTCATCTGATACCCAGACCCTGGGCCAATGACTTCATTTTCCCCATGGAAAATGGCCTCCATTTCTGGCCTCTCGCCCTGGCCAATAGGGTGGTGCCCAGCAAGAAATTTGCAATCTTTGCTGGATTTCTCCAAATCTAAAGCTGCCAGTAAGAAGTACCCTGCAAGTCCTTAGAGCCCCAAAGGCCACCTTGCATTTCATTTGCAGACCGTGGGGAAAGGACTTCTTTTTCCCATGGGAAATGGCCTGTGTTTGCAGCCACTCACCATGGCAGAAAGTAGGGAGCCAAGGTAGAGTGATACAATCTTTGCTGGATTCTTCCAAACCTAAAGTGTGCAGCAACTAGGACCCTGAATGTCCTTAGAGCCTGAAAGGCCACCTTGAACATATTACTGAGACCCTGGGTTAAGGACATTTTTCCCATGGAAAATGCCCTTCATTTCTGGCCATTTGGCCTGGCAGGCAGGGCAGTGCCTAACGAGAAATTTGCAAACTGTGCTGGATTCTTCCAAACATAAAGCTGCCAGCAACTAGGACCCTGCAAGTCCTTAGAGCCCCAGATGCCGCCTTTCATCTGATACCCAGACCCTGGGCCAATGACTTCATTTTCCCCATGGAAAATGGCCTCCATTTCTGGCCTCTCGCCCTGGCCAATAGGGTGGTGCCCAGCAAGAAATTTGCAATCTTTGCTGGATTTCTCCAAATCTAAAGCTGCCAGTAAGAAGTACCCTGCAAGTCCTTAGAGCCCCAAAGGCTACCTTGCATTTGATTTGCAGACCGTGGGGAAAGGACTTCTTTTTCCCATGGGAAATGGCCTGTGTTTGCAGCCACTAACTGTGGCAGAAAGTGGGGAGCCAAGCCTGAGTGATGCAATCTTTGCTGGATTTCTCCAAACCCAATGCTGGCAGCAACTAGGACCCTGCAAGTCCTTAGAGCCCCAGATGCCACCTTTCATCTTATACCCAGACCCTGGGGACATGACTTCTTTTCCCCATGGAAAATGGGGTCAGTTTGGGGCCACTCGCCCCGGCCATCTGCTTCATTCCCTGTCTGAAATTTGCAAACTTGGCTGATTTTCTCCAAAACTAAACCTGCTGGCAACGAGAAGCCTGCAGCTCCTTAGAGCCCCAAATTTCACCTCTCTGCTGATACCCACATGATGGGGAAATTACTTCTTTTTCCCATAGAAATAGTATCCCTGTGCTGCAACTTGCCCTGGCAGAAAGTAGGGTGCCAAGCAGGAAATTTGAAAATTCTGCTGGATTTCTCCAAACCTAAAGCTGGCAGCAACTAAGACCCTGCAAGTCCTTAGAGCCCCAAAGGCCACCTTTCATCTGATACCCAGAGCCTGGGCCAATGACTTCATTTTCCCCATGGAAAATGGCCTCCATTTCTGGCCTCTCGCCCTGGCCAATAGGGTGGTGCCCAGCAAGAAATTTGCAATCTTTGCTGGATTTCTCCAAATCTAAAGCTGCCAGTAAGAAGTACCCTGCAAGTCCTTAGAGCCCCAAAGGCTACCTTGCATTTGATTTGCAGACCGTGGGGAAAGGACTTCTTTTTCCCATGGGAAATGGCCTGTGTTTGCAGCCACTAACTGTGGCAGAAAGTGGGGAGCCAAGCCTGAGTGATGCAATCTTTGCTGGATTTCTCCAAACCCAATGCTGGCAGCAACTAGGACCCTGCAAGTCCTTAGAGCCCCAGATGCCACCTTTCATCTTATACCCAGACCCTGGGGACATGACTTCTTTTCCCCATGGAAAATGGGGTCAGTTTGGGGCCACTCGCCCCGGCCATCTGCTTCATTCCCTGTCTGAAATTTGCAAACTTGGCTGATTTTCTCCAAAACTAAACCTGCTGGCAACGAGAAGCCTGCAGCTCCTTAGAGCCCCAAATTTCACCTCTCTGCTGATACCCACATGATGGGGAAATTACTTCTTTTTCCCATAGAAATAGTATCCCTGTGCTGCAACTTGCCCTGGCAGAAAGTAGGGTGCCAAGCAGGAAATTTGAAAATTCTGCTGGATTTCTCCAAACCTAAAGCTGGCAGCAACTAAGACCCTGCAAGTCCTTAGAGCCCCAAAGGCCACCTTTCATCTGATACCCAGAGCCTGGGCCAATGACTTCATTTTCCCCATGGAAAATGGCCTCCATTTCTGGCCTCTCGCCCTGGCCAATAGGGTGGTGCCCAGCAAGAAATTTGCAATCTTTGCTGGATTTCTCCAAATCTAAAGCTGCCAGTAAGAAGTACCCTGCAAGTCCTTAGAGCCCCAAAGGCCACCTTGCATTTGATTTGCAGACCGTGGGGAAAGGACTTCTTTTTCCCATGGGAAATGGCCTGTGTTTGCAGCCACTCACCATGGCAGAAAGTGGGGAGCCAAGCTAGAGTGATGCAATCTTTGCTGGATTTCTCCAAACCTAATGCTGGCAGCAACTTGGACCCTGCAAGTCCTTAGAGCCCCAGATGCCGCCTTTCATCTGATACCCAGACCCTGGGCCAATGACTTCATTTTCCCCATGGAAAATGGCCTCCATTTCTGGCCTCTCGCCCTGGCCAATAGGGTGGTGCCCAGCAAGAAATTTGCAATCTTTGCTGGATTTCTCCAAATCTAAAGCTGCCAGTAAGAAGTACCCTGCAAGTCCTTAGAGCCCCAAAGGCCACCTTGCATTTCATTTGCAGACCGTGGGGAAAGGACTTCTTTTTCCCATGGGAAATGGCCTGTGTTTGCAGCCACTCACCATGGCAGAAAGTAGGGAGCCAAGGTAGAGTGATACAATCTTTGCTGGATTCTTCCAAACCTAAAGTGTGCAGCAACTAGGACCCTGAATGTCCTTAGAGCCTGAAAGGCCACCTTGAACATATTACTGAGACCCTGGGTTAAGGACATTTTTCCCATGGAAAATGCCCTTCATTTCTGGCCATTTGGCCTGGCAGGCAGGGCAGTGCCTAACGAGAAATTTGCAAACTGTGCTGGATTCTTCCAAACATAAAGCTGCCAGCAACTAGGACCCTGCAAGTCCTTAGAGCCCCAGATGCCGCCATTCATCTGATACCCAGACCCTGGGCCAATGACTTCATTTTCCCCATGGAAAATGGCCTCCATTTCTGGCCTCTCGCCCTGGCCAATAGGGTGGTGCCCAGCAAGAAATTTGCAATCTTTGCTGGATTCCTCCAAATCGAAAGCTGCCAGTAAGAAGTACCCTGCAAGTCCTTAGAGCCCCAAAGGCCACCTTGCATTTGATTTGCAGACCGTGGGGAAAGGACTTCTTTTTCCCATGGGAAATGGCCTGTGTTTGCAGCCACTAACTGTGGCAGAAAGTAGGGAGCCAAGCCTGAGTGATGCAATCTTTGCTGGATTTCTCCAAACCCAATGCTGGCAGCAACTAGGACCCTGCAAGTCCTTAGAGCCCCAGATGCCACCTTTCATCTTATACCCAGACCCTGGGGACATGACTTCTTTTCCCCATGGAAAATGGGGTCAGTTTGGGGCCACTCGCCCCGGCCATCTGCTTCATTCCCTGTCTGAAATTTGCAAACTTGGCTGATTTTCTCCAAAACTAAACCTGCTGGCAACGAGAAGCCTGCAGCTCCTTAGAGCCCCAAATTTCACCTCTCTGCTGATACCCACATGATGGGGAAATTACTTCTTTTTCCCATAGAAATAGTATCCCTGTGCTGCAACTTGCCCTGGCAGAAAGTAGGGTGCCAAGCAGGAAATTTGAAAATTCTGCTGGATTTCTCCAAACCTAAAGCTGGCAGCAACTAAGACCCTGCAAGTCCTTAGAGCCCCAAAGGCCACCTTTCATCTGATACCCAGACCCTGGGCCAATGACTTCATTTTCCCCATGGAAAATGGCCTCCATTTCTGGCCTCTCGCCCTGGCCAATAGGGTGGTGCCCAGCAAGAAATTTGCAATCTTTGCTGGATTTCTCCAAATCTAAAGCTGCCAGTAAGAAGTACCCTGCAAGTCTTTAGAGCCCCAAAGGCCACCTTGCATTTGATTTGCAGACCGTGGGGAAAGGACTTCTTTTTCCCATGGGAAATGGCCTGTGTTTGCAGCCACTCACCATGGCAGAAAGTGGGGAGCCAAGCTAGAGTGATGCAATCTTTGCTGGATTTCTCCAAACCTAATGCTGGCAGCAACTTGGACCCTGCAAGTCCTTAGAGCCCCAGATGCCGCCTTTCATCTGATACCCAGACCCTGGGCCAATGACTTCATTTTCCCCATGGAAAATGGCCTCCATTTCTGGCCTCTCGGCCTGGCCAATAGGGTGGTGCCCAGCAAGAAATTTGCAATCTTTGCTGGATTTCTCCAAATCTAAAGCTGCCAGTAAGAAGTACCCTGCAAGTCCTTAGAGCCCCAAAGGCCACCTTGCATTTGATTTGCAGACCGTGGGGAAAGGACTTCTTTTTCCCATGGGAAATGGCCTGTGTTTGCAGCCACTCACCATGGCAGAAAGTAGGGAGCCAAGGTAGAGTGATACAATCTTTGCTGGATTCTTCCAAACCTAAAGTTGGCAGCAACCAGGAGCCTGAAAGTCCTTAGAGCCTGAAAGGCCACCTTGAACATATTACTGAGACCCTGGGTTAAGGACATTTTTCCCATGGAAAATGGCCTTCATTTCTGGCCATTTGGCCTGGCAGGCAGGGCAGTGCCTAACGAGAAATTTGCAAACTGTGCTGGATTCTTCCAAACATAAAGCTGCCAGCAACTAGGACCCTGCAAGTCCTTAGAGCCCCAGATGCCGCCATTCATCTGATACCCAGACCCTGGGCCAATGACTTCATTTTCCCCATGGAAAATGGCCTCCATTTCTGGCCTCTCGCCCTGGCCAATAGGGTGGTGCCCAGCAAGAAATTTGCAATCTTTGCTGGATTTCTCCAAATCTAAAGCTGCCAGTAAGAAGTACCCTGCAAGTCCTTAGAGCCCCAAAGGCCACCTTGCATTTGATTTGCAGACCGTGGGGAAAGGACTTCTTTTTCCCATGGGAAATGGCCTGTGTTTGCAGCCACTCACCATGGCAGAAAGTGGGGAGCCAAGCTAGAGTGATGCAATCTTTGCTGGATTTCTCCAAACCTAATGCTGGCAGCAACTTGGACCCTGCAAGTCCTTAGAGCCCCAGATGCCGCCTTTCATCTGATACCCAGACCCTGGGCCAATGACTTCATTTTCCCCATGGAAAATGGCCTCCATTTCTGGCCTCTCGCCCTGGCCAATAGGGTGGTGCCCAGCAAGAAATTTGCAATCTTTGCTGGATTTCTCCAAATCTAAAGCTGCCAGTAAGAAGTACCCTGCAAGTCCTTAGAGCCCCAAAGGCCACCTTGCATTTGATTTGCAGACCGTGGGGAAAGGACTTCTTTTTCCCATGGGAAATGGCCTGTGTTTGCAGCCACTCACCATGGCAGAAAGTAGGGAGCCAAGGTAGAGTGATACAATCTTTGCTGGATTCTTCCAAACCTAAAGTTGGCAGCAACCAGGAGCCTGAAAGTCCTTAGAGCCTGAAAGGCCACCTTGAACATATTACTGAGACCCTGGGTTAAGGACATTTTTCCCATGGAAAATGCCCTTCATTTGTCGCCACTTGGCCTGGCAGGGAGGCTGTGCCTAGCGAGAAATTTGCAAACTGTGCTGGATTCTTCCAAACATAAAGCTGCCAGCAACTAGGACCCTGCAAGTCCTTAGAGCCCCAAAGGCCACCTTTCATCTGATACCCAGAGCCTGGGCCAATAACTTCATTTTCCCCAAGGAAAATGGCCTCCATTTCTGGCCTCTCGCCCTGGCCAATAGGGTGGTGCCCAGCAAGAAATTTGCAATCTTTGCTGGATTGCTCCAAATCTAAAGCTGCCAGAAAGAAGTACCCTGCAAGTCCTTAGAGCCCCAAAGGCCACCTTGCATTTCATTTGCAGACCGTGGGGAAAGGACTTCTTTTTCCCATGGGAAATGGCCTGTGTTTGCAGCCACTCACCATGGCAGAAAGTGGGGAGCCAAGCTAGAGTGATGCAATCTTTGCTGGATTTCTCCAAACCCAATGCTGGCAGCAACTAGGACCCTGCAAGTCCTTAGAGCCCCAGATGCCACCTTTCATCTTATACCCAGACCCTGGGGACATGACTTCATTTCCCCATGGAAAATGGGGTCAGTTTGGGGCCACTCGCCCCGGCCATCTGCTTCATTCCCTGTCTGAAATTTGCAAACTTGGCTGATTTTCTCCAAAACTAAACCTGCTGGCAACGAGGAGCCTGCAGCTCCTTAGAGCCCCAAATTTCACCTCTCTGCTGATACCCACATGATGGGGAAATTACTTCTTTTTCCCATAGAAATAGTATCCCTGTGCTGCAACTTGCCCTGGCAGAAAGTAGGGTGCCAAGCAGGAAATTTGAAAATTCTGCTGGATTTCTCCAAACCTAAAGCTGGCAGCAACTAAGACCCTGCAAGTCCTTAGAGCCCCAAAGGCCACCTTTCATCTGATACCCAGACCCTGGGCCAATGACTTCATTTTCCCCATGGAAAATGGCCTCCATTTCTGGCCTCTCGCCCTGGCCAATAGGGTGGTGCCCAGCAAGAAATTTGCAATCTTTGCTGGATTCCTCCAAATCGAAAGCTGCCAGTAAGAAGTACCCTGCAAGTCCTTAGAGCCCCAAAGGCCACCTTGCATTTGATTTGCAGACCGTGGGGAAAGGACTTCTTTTTCCCATGGGAAATGGCCTCCGTTTGCAGCCACTATCTATGGCAGAAAGTGGGGAGCCAAGCTAGAGGGATACAATCTTTGCTGGATTCTTCCAAACCTAAAGTGTGCAGCAACTAGGACCCTGAATGTCCTTAGAGCCTGAAAGGCCACCTTGAACATATTACTGAGACCCTGGGTTAAGGACATTTTTCCCATGGAAAATGCCCTTCATTTCTGGCCATTTGGCCTGGCAGGCAGGGCAGTGCCTAACGAGAAATTTGCAAACTGTGCTGGATTCTTCCAAACATAAAGCTGCCAGCAACTAGGACCCTGCAAGTCCTTAGAGCCCCAGATGCCGCCTTTCATCTGATACCCAGACCCTGGGCCAATGACTTCATTTTCCCCATGGAAAATGGCCTCCATTTCTGGCCTCTCGCCCTGGCCAATAGGGTGGTGCCCAGCAAGAAATTTGCAATCTTTGCTGGATTCCTCCAAATCGAAAGCTGCCAGTAAGAAGTACCCTGCAAGTCCTTAGAGCCCCAAAGGCTACCTTGCATTTGATTTGCAGACCGTGGGGAAAGGACTTCTTTTTCCCATGGGAAATGGCCTGTGTTTGCAGCCACTAACTGTGGCAGAAAGTGGGGAGCCAAGCCTGAGTGATGCAATCTTTGCTGGATTTCTCCAAACCCAATGCTGGCAGCAACTAGGACCCTGCAAGTCCTTAGAGCCCCAGATGCCACCTTTCATCTTATACCCAGACCCTGGGGACATGACTTCTTTTCCCCATGGAAAATGGGGTCAGTTTGGGGCCACTCGCCCCGGCCATCTGCTTCATTCCCTGTCTGAAATTTGCAAACTTGGCTGATTTTCTCCAAAACTAAACCTGCTGGCAACGAGAAGCCTGCAGCTCCTTAGAGCCCCAAATTTCACCTCTCTGCTGATACCCACATGATGGGGAAATTACTTCTTTTTCCCATAGAAATAGTATCCCTGTGCTGCAACTTGCCCTGGCAGAAAGTAGGGTGCCAAGCAGGAAATTTGAAAATTCTGCTGGATTTCTCCAAACCTAAAGCTGGCAGCAACTAAGACCCTGCAAGTCCTTAGAGCCCCAAAGGCCACCTTTCATCTGATACCCAGACCCTGGGCCAATGACTTCATTTTCCCCATGGAAAATGGCCTCCATTTCTGGCCTCTCGCCCTGGCCAATAGGGTGGTGCCCAGCAAGAAATTTGCAATCTTTGCTGGATTTCTCCAAATCTAAAGCTGCCAGTAAGAAGTACCCTGCAAGTCCTTAGAGCCCCAAATTTCACCTTGCATTTGATTTGCAGACCGTGGGGAAAGGACTTCTTTTTCCCATGGGAAATGGCCTGTGTTTGCAGCCACTCACCATGGCAGAAAGTGGGGAGCCAAGCTAGAGTGATGCAATCTTTGCTGGATTTCTCCAAACCTAATGCTGGCAGCAACTTGGACCCTGCAAGTCCTTAGAGCCCCAGATGCCGCCTTTCATCTGATACCCAGACCCTGGGCCAATGACTTCATTTTCCCCATGGAAAATGGCCTCCATTTCTGGCCTCTCGCCCTGGCCAATAGGGTGGTGCCCAGCAAGAAATTTGCAATCTTTGCTGGATTTCTCCAAATCTAAAGCTGCCAGTAAGAAGTACCCTGCAAGTCCTTAGAGCCCCAAAGGCCACCTTGCATTTGATTTGCAGACCGTGGGGAAAGGACTTCTTTTTCCCATGGGAAATGGACTGTGTTTGCAGCCACTCACCATGGCAGAAAGTAGGGAGCAGAGGTAGAGTGATACAATCTTTGCTGGATTCTTCCAAACCTAAAGTTGGCAGCAACCAGGAGCCTGAAAGTCCTTAGAGCCTGAAAGGCCACCTTGAACATATTACTGAGACCCTGGGTTAAGGACATTTTTCCCATGGAAAATGCCCTTCATTTGTAGCCACTTGGCCTGGCAGGCAGGGCAGTGCCTAACGAGAAATTTGCAAACTGTGCTGGATTCTTCCAAACATAAAGCTGCCAGCAACTAGGACCCTGCAAGTCCTTAGAGCCCCAAAGGCCACCTTTCATCTGATACCCAGAGCCTGGGCCAATGACTTCATTTTCCCCAAGGAAAATGGCCTCCATTTCTGGCCTCTCGCCCTGGCCAATAGGGTGGTGCCCAGCAAGAAATTTGCAATCTTTGCTGGATTGCTCCAAATCTAAAGCTGCCAGAAAGAAGTACCCTGCAAGTCCTTAGAGCCCCAAAGGCCACCTTGCATTTCATTTGCAGACCGTGGGGAAAGGACTTCTTTTTCCCATGGGAAATGGCCTGTGTTTGCAGCCACTCACCATGGCAGAAAGTGGGGAGCCAAGCTAGAGTGATGCAATCTTTGCTGGATTTCTCCAAACCCAATGCTGGCAGCAACTAGGACCCTGCAAGTCCTTAGAGCCCCAGATGCCACCTTTCATCTTATACCCAGACCCTGGGGACATGACTTCATTTCCCCATGGAAAATGGGGTCAGTTTGGGGCCACTCGCCCCGGCCATCTGCTTCATTCCCTGTCTGAAATTTGCAAACTTGGCTGATTTTCTCCAAAACTAAACCTGCTGGCAACGAGGAGCCTGCAGCTCCTTAGAGCCCCAAATTTCACCTCTCTGCTGATACCCACATGATGGGGAAATTACTTCTTTTTCCCATAGAAATAGTATCCCTGTGCTGCAACTTGCCCTGGCAGAAAGTAGGGTGCCAAGCAGGAAATTTGAAAATTCTGCTGGATTTCTCCAAACCTAAAGCTGGCAGCAACTAAGACCCTGCAAGTCCTTAGAGCCCCAAAGGCCACCTTTCATCTGATACCCAGAGCCTGGGCCAATGACTTCATTTTCCCCATGGAAAATGGCCTCCATTTCTGGCCTCTCGCCCTGGCCAATAGGGTGGTGCCCAGCAAGAAATTTGCAATCTTTGCTGGATTTCTCCAAATCGAAAGCTGCCAGTAAGAAGTACCCTGCAAGTCCTTAGAGCCCCAAAGGCCACCTTGCATTTGATTTGCAGACCGTGGGGAAAGGACTTCTTTTTCCCATGGGAAATGGCCTCCGTTTGCAGCCACTATCTATGGCAGAAAGTGGGGAGCCAAGCTAGAGGGATACAATCTTTGCTGGATTCTTCCAAACCTAAAGTGTGCAGCAACTAGGACCCTGAATGTCCTTAGAGCCTGAAAGGCCACCTTGAACATATTACTGAGACCCTGGGTTAAGGACATTTTTCCCATGGAAAATGCCCTTCATTTCTGGCCATTTGGCCTGGCAGGCAGGGCAGTGCCTAACGAGAAATTTGCAAACTGTGCTGGATTCTTCCAAACATAAAGCTGCCAGCAACTAGGACCCTGCAAGTCCTTAGAGCCCCAGATGCCGCCTTTCATCTGATACCCAGACCCTGGGCCAATGACTTCATTTTCCCCATGGAAAATGGCCTCCATTTCTGGCCTCTCGCCCTGGCCAATAGGGTGGTGCCCAGCAAGAAATTTGCAATCTTTGCTGGATTCCTCCAAATCGAAAGCTGCCAGTAAGAAGTACCCTGCAAGTCCTTAGAGCCCCAAAGGCTACCTTGCATTTGATTTGCAGACCGTGGGGAAAGGACTTCTTTTTCCCATGGGAAATGGCCTGTGTTTGCAGCCACTAACTGTGGCAGAAAGTAGGGAGCCAAGCCTGAGTGATGCAATCTTTGCTGGATTTCTCCAAACCCAATGCTGGCAGCAACTAGGACCCTGCAAGTCCTTAGAGCCCCAGATGCCACCTTTCATCTTATACCCAGACCCTGGGGACATGACTTCTTTTCCCCATGGAAAATGGGGTCAGTTTGGGGCCACTCGCCCCGGCCATCTGCTTCATTCCCTGTCTGAAATTTGCAAACTTGGCTGATTTTCTCCAAAACTAAACCTGCTGGCAACGAGAAGCCTGCAGCTCCTTAGAGCCCCAAATTTCACCTCTCTGCTGATACCCACATGATGGGGAAATTACTTCTTTTTCCCATAGAAATAGTATCCCTGTGCTGCAACTTGCCCTGGCAGAAAGTAGGGTGCCAAGCAGGAAATTTGAAAATTCTGCTGGATTTCTCCAAACCTAAAGCTGGCAGCAACTAAGACCCTGCAAGTCCTTAGAGCCCCAAAGGCCACCTTTCATCTGATACCCAGACCCTGGGCCAATGACTTCATTTTCCCCATGGAAAATGGCCTCCATTTCTGGCCTCTCGCCCTGGCCAATAGGGTGGTGCCCAGCAAGAAATTTGCAATCTTTGCTGGATTTCTCCAAATCTAAAGCTGCCAGTAAGAAGTACCCTGCAAGTCCTTAGAGCCCCAAAGGCCACCTTGCATTTGATTTGCAGACCGTGGGGAAAGGACTTCTTTTTCCCATGGGAAATGGCCTGTGTTTGCAGCCACTCACCATGGCAGAAAGTGGGGAGCCAAGCTAGAGTGATGCAATCTTTGCTGGATTTCTCCAAACCTAATGCTGGCAGCAACTTGGACCCTGCAAGTCCTTAGAGCCCCAGATGCCGCCTTTCATCTGATACCCAGACCCTGGGCCAATGACTTCATTTTCCCCATGGAAAATGGCCTCCATTTCTGGCCTCTCGCCCTGGCCAATAGGGTGGTGCCCAGCAAGAAATTTGCAATCTTTGCTGGATTGCTCCAAATCTAAAGCTGCCAGTAAGAAGTACCCTGCAAGTCCTTAGAGCCCCAAAGGCCACCTTGCATTTCATTTGCAGACCGTGGGGAAAGGACTTCTTTTTCCCATGGGAAATGGCCTCCGTTTGCAGCAACTAACTATGGCAGAAAGTGGGGAGCCAAGCTAGAGTGATGCAATCTTTGCTGGATTTCTCCAAACCCAATGCTGGCAGCAACTAGGACCCTGCAAGTCCTTAGAGCCCCAGATGCCACCTTTCATCTTATACCCAGACCCTGGGGACATGACTTCATTTCCCCATGGAAAATGGGGTCAGTTTGGGGCCACTCGCCCCGGCCATCTGCTTCATTCCCTGTCTGAAATTTGCAAACTTGGCTGATTTTCTCCAAAACTAAACCTGCTGGCAACGAGGAGCCTGCAGCTCCTTAGAGCCCCAAATTTCACCTCTCTGCTGATACCCACATGATGGGGAAATTACTTCTTTTTCCCATAGAAATAGTATCCCTGTGCTGCAACTTGCCCTGGCAGAAAGTAGGGTGCCAAGCAGGAAATTTGAAAATTCTGCTGGATTTCTCCAAACCTAAAGCTGGCAGCAACTAAGACCCTGCAAGTCCTTAGAGCCCCAAAGGCCACCTTTCATCTGATACCCAGACCCTGGGCCAATGACTTCATTTTCCCCATGGAAAATGGCCTCCATTTCTGGCCTCTCGCCCTGGCCAATAGGGTGGTGCCCAGCAAGAAATTTGCCTCTTTGCTGGATTGCTCCAAATCTAAAGCTGCCAGTAAGAAGTACCCTGCAAGTCCTTAGAGCCCCAAAGGCCACCTTGCATTTGATTTGCAGACCGTGGGGAAAGGACTTTTTTTTCCCATGGGAAATGGCCTCCGTTTGCAGCCACTATCTATGGCAGAAAGTGGGGAGCCAAGCTAGAGGGATACAATCTTTGCTGGATTCTTCCAAACCTAAAGTGTTCGGCAACTAGGACCCTGAATGTCCTTAGAGCCTGAAAGGCCACCTTGAACATATTACTGAGACCCTGGGTTAAGGACATTTTTCCCATGGAAAATGCCCTTCATTTCTGGCCATTTGGCCTGGCAGGCAGGGCAGTGCCTAACGAGAAATTTGCAAACTGTGCTGGATTCTTCCAAACATAAAGCTGCCAGCAACTAGGACCCTGCAAGTCCTTAGAGCCCCAGATGCCGCCTTTCATCTGATACCCAGACCCTGGGCCAATGACTTCATTTTCCCCATGGAAAATGGCCTCCATTTCTGGCCTCTCGCCCTGGCCAATAGGGTGGTGCCCAGCAAGAAATTTGCAATCTTTGCTGGATTCCTCCAAATCGAAAGCTGCCAGTAAGAAGTACCCTGCAAGTCCTTAGAGCCCCAAAGGCTACCTTGCATTTGATTTGCAGACCTTGGGGAAAGGACTTCTTTTTCCCATGGGAAATGGCCTGTGTTTGCAGCCACTAACTGTGGCAGAAAGTAGGGAGCCAAGCCTGAGTGATGCAATCTTTGCTGGATTTCTCCAAACCCAATGCTGGCAGCAACTAGGACCCTGCAAGTCCTTAGAGCCCCAGATGCCACCTTTCATCTTATACCCAGACCCTGGGGACATGACTTCTTTTCCCCATGGAAAATGGGGTCAGTTTGGGGCCACTCGCCCCGGCCATCTGCTTCATTCCCTGTCTGAAATTTGCAAACTTGGCTGATTTTCTCCAAAACTAAACCTGCTGGCAACGAGAAGCCTGCAGCTCCTTAGAGCCCCAAATTTCACCTCTCTGCTGATACCCACATGATGGGGAAATTACTTCTTTTTCCCATAGAAATAGTATCCCTGTGCTGCAACTTGCCCTGGCAGAAAGTAGGGTGCCAAGCAGGAAATTTGAAAATTCTGCTGGATTTCTCCAAACCTAAAGCTGGCAGCAACTAAGACCCTGCAAGACCTTAGAGCCCCAAAGGCCACCTTTCATCTGATACCCAGACCCTGGGCCAATGACTTCATTTTCCCCATGGAAAATGGCCTCCATTTCTGGCCTCTCGCCCTGGCCAATAGGGTGGTGCCCAGCAAGAAATTTGCAATCTTTGCTGGATTTCTCCAAATCGAAAGCTGCCAGTAAGAAGTACCCTGCAAGTCCTTAGAGCCCCAAAGGCCACCTTGCATTTCATTTGCAGACCGTGGGGAAAGGACTTCTTTTTCCCATGGGAAATGGCCTGTGTTTGCAGCCACTCACCATGGCAGAAAGTGGGGAGCCAAGCTAGAGTGATGCAATCTTTGCTGGATTTCTCCAAACCTAATGCTGGCAGCAACTTGGACCCTGCAAGTCCTTAGAGCCCCAGATGCCGCCTTTCATCTGATACCCAGACCCTGGGCCAATGACTTCATTTTCCCCATGGAAAATGGCCTCCATTTCTGGCCTCTCGCCCTGGCCAATAGGGTGGTGCCCAGCAAGAAATTTGCAATCTTTGCTGGATTTCTCCAAATCTAAAGCTGCCAGAAAGAAGTACCCTGCAAGTCCTTAGAGCCCCAAAGGCCACCTTTCATCTGATACCCAGAGCCTGGGCCAATGACTTCATTTTCCCCATGGAAAATGGCCTCCATTTCTGGCCTCTCGCCCTGGCCAATAGGGTGGTGCCCAGCAAGAAATTTGCAATCTTTGCTGGATTGCTCCAAATCTAAAGCTGCCAGTAAGAAGTACCCTGCAAGTCCTTAGAGCCCCAAAGGCCACCTTGCATTTGATTTGCAGACCGTGGGGAAAGGACTTCTTTTTCCCATGGGAAATGGCCTCCGTTTGCAGCCACTATCTATGGCAGAAAGTGGGGAGCCAAGCTAGAGGGATACAATCTTTGCTGGATTCTTCCAAACCTAAAGTGTGCAGCAACTAGGACCCTGAATGTCCTTAGAGCCTGAAAGGCCACCTTGAACATATTACTGAGACCCTGGGTTAAGGACATTTTTCCCATGGAAAATGCCCTTCATTTCTGGCCATTTGGCCTGGCAGGCAGGGCAGTGCCTAACGAGAAATTTGCAAACTGTGCTGGATTCTTCCAAACATAAAGCTGCCAGCAACTAGGACCCTGCAAGTCCTTAGAGCCCCAGATGCCGCCTTTCATCTGATACCCAGAGCCTGGGCCAATGACTTCATTTTCCCCATGGAAAATGGCCTCCATTTCTGGCCTCTCGCCCTGGCCAATAGGGTGGTGCCCAGCAAGAAATTTGCAATCTTTGCTGGATTCCTCCAAATCGAAAGCTGCCAGTAAGAAGTACCCTGCAAGTCCTCAGAGCCCCAAAGGCTACCTTGCATTTGATTTGCAGACCGTGGGGAAAGGACTTCTTTTTCCCATGGGAAATGGCCTGTGTTTGCAGCCACTAACTGTGGCAGAAAGTAGGGAGCCAAGCCTGAGTGATGCAATCTTTGCTGGATTTCTCCAAACCCAATGCTGGCAGCAACTAGGACCCTGCAAGTCCTTAGAGCCCCAGATGCCACCTTTCATCTTATACCCAGACCCTGGGGACATGACTTCTTTTCCCCATGGAAAATGGGGTCAGTTTGGGGCCACTCGCCCCGGCCATCTGCTTCATTCCCTGTCTGAAATTTGCAAACTTGGCTGATTTTCTCCAAAACTAAACCTGCTGGCAACGAGAAGCCTGCAGCTCCTTAGAGCCCCAAATTTCACCTCTCTGCTGATACCCACATGATGGGGAAATTACTTCTTTTTCCCATAGAAATAGTATCCCTGTGCTGCAACTTGCCCTGGCAGAAAGTAGGGTGCCAAGCAGGAAATTTGAAAATTCTGCTGGATTTCTCCAAACCTAAAGCTGGCAGCAACTAAGACCCTGCAAGTCCTTAGAGCCCCAAAGGCCACCTTTCATCTGATACCCAGACCCTGGGCCAATGACTTCATTTTCCCCATGGAAAATGGCCTCCATTTCTGGCCTCTCGCCCTGGCCAATAGGGTGGTGCCCAGCAAGAAATTTGCAATCTTTGCTGGATTGCTCCAAATCGAAAGCTGCCAGTAAGAAGTACCCTGCATGTCCTCAGAGCCCCAAAGGCCACCTTGCATTTCATTTGAAGACCGTGGGGAAAGGACTTCTTTTTCCCATGGGAAATGGCCTGTGTTTGCAGCCACTCACCATGGCAGAAAGTGGGGAGCCAAGCTAGAGTGATGCAATCTTTGCTGGATTTCTCCAAACCTAATGCTGGCAGCAACTTGGACCCTGCAAGTCCTTAGAGCCCCAGATGCCGCCTTTCATCTGATACCCAGACCCTGGGCCAATGACTTCATTTTCCCCATGGAAAATGGCCTCCATTTCTGGCCTCTCGGCCTGGCCAATAGGGTGGTGCCCAGCAAGAAATTTGCAATCTTTGCTGGATTTCTCCAAATCGAAAGCTGCCAGTAAGAAGTACCCTGCAAGTCCTTAGAGCCCCAAAGGCCACCTTGCATTTCATTTGCAGACCGTGGGGAAAGGACTTCTTTTTCCCATGGGAAATGGCCTGTGTTTGCAGCCACTCACCATGGCAGAAAGTAGGGAGCCAAGGTAGAGTGATACAATCTTTGCTGGATTCTTCCAAACCTAAAGTTGGCAGCAACCAGGAGCCTGAAAGTCCTTAGAGCCTGAAAGGCCACCTTGAACATATTACTGAGACCCTGGGTTAAGGACATTTTTCCCATGGAAAATGTCCTTCATTTGTCGCCACTTGGCCTGGCAGGGAGGCTGTGCCTAGCGAGAAATTTGCAAACTGTGCTGGATTCTTCCAAACATAAAGCTGCCAGCAACTAGGACCCTGCAAGTCCTTAGAGCCCCAAAGGCCACCTTTCATCTGATACCCAGAGCCTGGGCCAATGACTTCATTTTCCCCAAGGAAAATGGCCTCCATTTCTGGCCTCTCGCCCTGGCCAATAGGGTGGTGCCCAGCAAGAAATTTGCAATCTTTGCTGGATTGCTCCAAATCTAAAGCTGCCAGAAAGAAGTACCCTGCAAGTCCTTAGAGCCCCAAAGGCCACCTTGCATTTCATTTGAAGACCGTGGGGAAAGGACTTCTTTTTCCCATGGGAAATGGCCTGTGTTTGCAGCCACTCACCATGGCAGAAAGTGGGGAGCCAAGCTAGAGTGATGCAATCTTTGCTGGATTTCTCCAAACCCAATGCTGGCAGCAACTAGGACCCTGCAAGTCCTTAGAGCCCCAGATGCCACCTTTCATCTTATACCCAGACCCTGGGGACATGACTTCATTTCCCCATGGAAAATGGGGTCAGTTTGGGGCCACTCGCCCCGGCCATCTGCTTCATTCCCTGTCTGAAATTTGCAAACTTGGCTGATTTTCTCCAAAACTAAACCTGCTGGCAACGAGGAGCCTGCAGCTCCTTAGAGCCCCAAATTTCACCTCTCTGCTGATACCCACATGATGGGGAAATTACTTCTTTTTCCCATAGAAATAGTATCCCTGTGCTGCAACTTGCCCTGGCAGAAAGTAGGGTGCCAAGCAGGAAATTTGAAAATTCTGCTGGATTTCTCCAAACCTAAAGCTGGCAGCAACTAAGACCCTGCAAGACCTTAGAGCCCCAAAGGCCACCTTTCATCTGATACCCAGACCCTGGGCCAATGACTTCATTTTCCCCATGGAAAATGGCCTCCATTTCTGGCCTCTCGCCCTGGCCAATAGGGTGGTGCCCAGCAAGAAATTTGCAATCTTTGCTGGATTTCTCCAAATCGAAAGCTGCCAGTAAGAAGTACCCTGCAAGTCCTTAGAGCCCCAAAGGCCACCTTGCATTTCATTTGCAGACCGTGGGGAAAGGACTTCTTTTTCCCATGGGAAATGGCCTGTGTTTGCAGCCACTCACCATGGCAGAAAGTGGGGAGCCAAGCTAGAGTGATGCAATCTTTGCTGGATTTCTCCAAACCTAATGCTGGCAGCAACTTGGACCCTGCAAGTCCTTAGAGCCCCAGATGCCGCCTTTCATCTGATACCCAGACCCTGGGCCAATGACTTCATTTTCCCCATGGAAAATGGCCTCCATTTCTGGCCTCTCGCCCTGGCCAATAGGGTGGTGCCCAGCAAGAAATTTGCAATCTTTGCTGGATTTCTCCAAATCTAAAGCTGCCAGAAAGAAGTACCCTGCAAGTCCTTAGAGCCCCAAAGGCCACCTTTCATCTGATACCCAGAGCCTGGTCCAATGACTTCATTTTCCCCAAGGAAAATGGCCTCCATTTCTGGCCTCTCGCCCTGGCCAATAGGGTGGTGCCCAGCAAGAAATTTGCAATCTTTGCTGGATTGCTCCAAATCTAAAGCTGCCAGTAAGAAGTACCCTGCAAGTCCTTAGAGCCCCAAAGGCCACCTTGCATTTGATTTGCAGACCGTGGGGAAAGGACTTCTTTTTCCCATGGGAAATGGCCTCCGTTTGCAGCCACTATCTATGGCAGAAAGTGGGGAGCCAAGCTAGAGGGATACAATCTTTGCTGGATTCTTCCAAACCTAAAGTGTGCAGCAACTAGGACCCTGAATGTCCTTAGAGCCTGAAAGGCCACCTTGAACATATTACTGAGACCCTGGGTTAAGGACATTTTTCCCATGGAAAATGCCCTTCATTTCTGGCCATTTGGCCTGGCAGGCAGGGCAGTGCCTAACGAGAAATTTGCAAACTGTGCTGGATTCTTCCAAACATAAAGCTGCCAGCAACTAGGACCCTGCAAGTCCTTAGAGCCCCAGATGCCGCCTTTCATCTGATACCCAGAGCCTGGGCCAATGACTTCATTTTCCCCATGGAAAATGGCCTCCATTTCTGGCCTCTCGCCCTGGCCAATAGGGTGGTGCCCAGCAAGAAATTTGCAATCTTTGCTGGATTCCTCCAAATCGAAAGCTGCCAGTAAGAAGTACCCTGCAAGTCCTCAGAGCCCCAAAGGCTACCTTGCATTTGATTTGCAGACCGTGGGGAAAGGACTTCTTTTTCCCATGGGAAATGGCCTGTGTTTGCAGCCACTAACTGTGGCAGAAAGTAGGGAGCCAAGCCTGAGTGATGCAATCTTTGCTGGATTTCTCCAAACCCAATGCTGGCAGCAACTAGGACCCTGCAAGTCCTTAGAGCCCCAGATGCCACCTTTCATCTTATACCCAGACCCTGGGGACATGACTTCTTTTCCCCATGGAAAATGGGGTCAGTTTGGGGCCACTCGCCCCGGCCATCTGCTTCATTCCCTGTCTGAAATTTGCAAACTTGGCTGATTTTCTCCAAAACTAAACCTGCTGGCAATGAGAAGCCTGCAGCTCCTTAGAGCCCCAAATTTCACCTCTCTGCTGATACCCACATGATGGGGAAATTACTTCTTTTTCCCATAGAAATAGTATCCCTGTGCTGCAACTTGCCCTGGCAGAAAGTAGGGTGCCAAGCAGGAAATTTGAAAATTCTGCTGGATTTCTCCAAACCTAAAGCTGGCAGCAACTAAGACCCTGCAAGTCCTTAGAGCCCCAAAGGCCACCTTTCATCTGATACCCAGACCCTGGGCCAATGACTTCATTTTCCCCATGGAAAATGGCCTCCATTTCTGGCCTCTCGCCCTGGCCAATAGGGTGGTGCCCAGCAAGAAATTTGCAATCTTTGCTGGATTGCTCCAAATCGAAACATGCCAGTAAGAAGTACCCTGCATGTCCTCAGAGCCCCAAAGGCCACCTTGCATTTCATTTGAAGACCGTGGGGAAAGGACTTCTTTTTCCCATGGGAAATGGCCTGTGTTTGCAGCCACTCACCATGGCAGAAAGTGGGGAGCCAAGCTAGAGTGATGCAATCTTTGCTGGATTTCTCCAAACCTAATGCTGGCAGCAACTTGGACCCTGCAAGTCCTTAGAGCCCCAGATGCCGCCTTTCATCTGATACCCAGACCCTGGGCCAATGACTTCATTTTCCCCATGGAAAATGGCCTCCATTTCTGGCCTCTCGCCCTGGCCAATAGGGTGGTGCCCAGCAAGAAATTTGCAATCTTTGCTGGATTTCTCCAAATCTAAAGCTGCCAGTAAGAAGTACCCTGCAAGTCCTTAGAGCCCCATAGGCCACCTTGCATTTCATTTGCAGACCGTGGGGAAAGGACTTCTTTTTCCCATGGGAAATGGCCTGTGTTTGCAGCCACTCACCATGGCAGAAAGTAGGGAGCCAAGGTAGAGTGATACAATCTTTGCTGGATTCTTCCAAACCTAAAGTTGGCAGCAACCAGGAGCCTGAAAGTCCTTAGAGCCTGAAAGGCCACCTTGAACATATTACTGAGACCCTGGGTTAAGGACATTTTTCCCATGGAAAATGTCCTTCATTTGTCGCCACTTGGCCTGGCAGGGAGGCTGTGCCTAGCGAGAAATTTGCAAACTGTGCTGGATTCTTCCAAACATAAAGCTGCCAGCAACTAGGACCCTGCAAGTCCTTAGAGCCCCAAAGGCCACCTTTCATCTGATACCCAGAGCCTGGGCCAATGACTTCATTTTCCCCAAGGAAAATGGCCTCCATTTCTGGCCTCTCGCCCTGGCCAATAGGGTGGTGCCCAGCAAGAAATTTGCAATCTTTGCTGGATTGCTCCAAATCTAAAGCTGCCAGAAAGAAGTACCCTGCAAGTCCTTAGAGCCCCAAAGGCCACCTTGCATTTCATTTGAAGACCGTGGGGAAAGGACTTCTTTTTCCCATGGGAAATGGCCTGTGTTTGCAGCCACTCACCATGGCAGAAAGTGGGGAGCCAAGCTAGAGTGATGCAATCTTTGCTGGATTTCTCCAAACCCAATGCTGGCAGCAACTAGGACCCTGCAAGTCCTTAGAGCCCCAGATGCCACCTTTCATCTTATACCCAGACCCTGGGGACATGACTTCATTTCCCCATGGAAAATGGGGTCAGTTTGGGGCCACTCGCCCCGGCCATCTGCTTCATTCCCTGTCTGAAATTTGCAAACTTGGCTGATTTTCTCCAAAACTAAACCTGCTGGCAACGAGGAGCCTGCAGCTCCTTAGAGCCCCAAATTTCACCTCTCTGCTGATACCCACATGATGGGGAAATTACTTCTTTTTCCCATAGAAATAGTATCCCTGTGCTGCAACTTGCCCTGGCAGAAAGTAGGGTGCCAAGCAGGAAATTTGAAAATTCTGCTGGATTTCTCCAAACCTAAAGCTGGCAGCAACTAAGACCCTGCAAGTCCTTAGAGCCCCAAAGGCCACCTTTCATCTGATACCCAGAGCCTGGGCCAATGACTTCATTTTCCCCATGGAAAATGGCCTCCATTTCTGGCCTCTCGCCCTGGCCAATAGGGTGGTGCCCAGCAAGAAATTTGCAATCTTTGCTGGATTTCTCCAAATCGAAAGCTGCCAGTAAGAAGTACCCTGCAAGTCCTTAGAGCCCCAAAGGCCACCTTGCATTTGATTTGCAGACCGTGGGGAAAGGACTTCTTTTTCCCATGGGAAATGGCCTCCGTTTGCAGCCACTATCTATGGCAGAAAGTGGGGAGCCAAGCTAGAGGGATACAATCTTTGCTGGATTCTTCCAAACCTAAAGTGTGCAGCAACTAGGACCCTGAATGTCCTTAGAGCCTGAAAGGCCACCTTGAACATATTACTGAGACCCTGGGTTAAGGACATTTTTCCCATGGAAAATGCCCTTCATTTCTGGCCATTTGGCCTGGCAGGCAGGGCAGTGCCTAACGAGAAATTTGCAAACTGTGCTGGATTCTTCCAAACATAAAGCTGCCAGCAACTAGGACCCTGCAAGTCCTTAGAGCCCCAGATGCCGCCTTTCATCTGATACCCAGACCCTGGGCCAATGACTTCATTTTCCCCATGGAAAATGGCCTCCATTTCTGGCCTCTCGCCCTGGCCAATAGGGTGGTGCCCAGCAAGAAATTTGCAATCTTTGCTGGATTCCTCCAAATCGAAAGCTGCCAGTAAGAAGTACCCTGCAAGTCCTTAGAGCCCCAAAGGCTACCTTGCATTTGATTTGCAGACCGTGGGGAAAGGACTTCTTTTTCCCATGGGAAATGGCCTGTGTTTGCAGCCACTAACTGTGGCAGAAAGTAGGGAGCCAAGCCTGAGTGATGCAATCTTTGCTGGATTTCTCCAAACCCAATGCTGGCAGCAACTAGGACCCTGCAAGTCCTTAGAGCCCCAGATGCCACCTTTCATCTTATACCCAGACCCTGGGGACATGACTTCTTTTCCCCATGGAAAATGGGGTCAGTTTGGGGCCACTCGCCCCGGCCATCTGCTTCATTCCCTGTCTGAAATTTGCAAACTTGGCTGATTTTCTCCAAAACTAAACCTGCTGGCAACGAGAAGCCTGCAGCTCCTTAGAGCCCCAAATTTCACCTCTCTGCTGATACCCACATGATGGGGAAATTACTTCTTTTTCCCATAGAAATAGTATCCCTGTGCTGCAACTTGCCCTGGCAGAAAGTAGGGTGCCAAGCAGGAAATTTGAAAATTCTGCTGGATTTCTCCAAACCTAAAGCTGGCAGCAACTAAGACCCTGCAAGTCCTTAGAGCCCCAAAGGCCACCTTTCATCTGATACCCAGACCCTGGGCCAATGACTTCATTTTCCCCATGGAAAATGGCCTCCATTTCTGGCCTCTCGCCCTGGCCAATAGGGTGGTGCCCAGCAAGAAATTTGCAATCTTTGCTGGATTGCTCCAAATCTAAAGCTGCCAGTAAGAAGTACCCTGCAAGTCCTTAGAGCCCCAAAGGCCACCTTGCATTTCATTTGCAGACCGTGGGGAAAGGACTTCTTTTTCCCATGGGAAATGGCCTGTGTTTGCAGCCACTCACCATGGCAGAAAGTGGGGAGCCAAGCTAGAGTGATGCAATCTTTGCTGGATTTCTCCAAACCTAATGCTGGCAGCAACTTGGACCCTGCAAGTCCTTAGAGCCCCAGATGCCGCCTTTCATCTGATACCCAGACCCTGGGCCAATGACTTCATTTTCCCCATGGAAAATGGCCTCCATTTCTGGCCTCTCGCCCTGGCCAATAGGGTGGTGCCCAGCAAGAAATTTGCAATCTTTGCTGGATTTCTCCAAATCTAAAGCTGCCAGTAAGAAGTACCCTGCAAGTCCTTAGAGCCCCAAAGGCCACCTTGCATTTGATTTGCAGACCGTGGGGAAAGGACTTCTTTTTCCCATGGGAAATGGCCTCCGTTTGCAGCCACTCACCATGGCAGAAAGTAGGGAGCCAAGCTAGAGTGATACAATCTTTGCTGGATTTCTTCCAAACCTAAAGTTGGCAGCAACCAGGAGCCTGAAAGTCCTTAGAGCCTGAAAGGCCACCTTGAACATATTACTGAGACCCTGGGTTAAGGACATTTTTCCCATGGAAAATGCCCTTCATTTCTGGCCACTTGGCCTGGCAGGGAGGCTGTGCCTAGCGAGAAATTTGCAAACTGTGCTGGATTCTTCCAAACATAAAGCTGCCAGCAACTAGGACCCTGCAAGTCCTTAGAGCCCCAAAGGCCACCTTTCATCTGATACCCAGAGCCTGGGCCAATGACTTCATTTTCCCCAAGGAAAATGGCCTCCATTTCTGGCCTCTCGCCCTGGCCAATAGGGTGGTGCCCAGCAAGAAATTTGCAATCTTTGCTGGATTGCTCCAAATCTAAAGCTGCCAGAAAGAAGTACGCTGCAAGTCCTTAGAGCCCCAAAGGCCACCTTGCATTTCATTTGCAGACCGTGGGGAAAGGACTTCTTTTTCCCATGGGAAATGGCCTGTGTTTGCAGCCACTCACCATGGCAGAAAGTGGGGAGCCAAGCTAGAGTGATGCAATCTTTGCTGGATTTCTCCAAACCCAATGCTGGCAGCAACTAGGACCCTGCAAGTCCTTAGAGCCCCAGATGCCACCTTTCATCTTATACCCAGACCCTGGGGACATGACTTCATTTCCCCATGGAAAATGGGGTCAGTTTGGGGCCAGTCGCCCCGGCCATCTGCTTCATTCCCTGTCTGAAATTTGCAAACTTGGCTGATTTTCTCCAAAACTAAACCTGCTGGCAACGAGGAGCCTGCAGCTCCTTAGAGCCCCAAATTTCACCTCTCTGCTGATACCCACATGATGGGGAAATTACTTCTTTTTCCCATAGAAATAGTATCCCTGTGCTGCAACTTGCCCTGGCAGAAAGTAGGGTGCCAAGCAGGAAATTTGAAAATTCTGCTGGATTTCTCCAAACCTAAAGCTGGCAGCAACTAAGACCCTGCAAGTCCTTAGAGCCCCAAAGGCCACCTTTCATCTGATACCCAGAGCCTGGGCCAATGACTTCATTTTCCCCATGGAAAATGGCCTCCATTTCTGGCCTCTCGCCCTGGCCAATAGGGTGGTGCCCAGCAAGAAATTTGCAATCTTTGCTGGATTTCTCCAAATGGAAAGCTGCCAGTAAGAAGTACGCTGCAAGTCCTTAGAGCCCCAAAGGCCACCTTGCATTTGATTTGCAGACCGTGGGGAAAGGACTTCTTTTTCCCATGGGAAATGGCCTCCGTTTGCAGCCACTATCTATGGCAGAAAGTGGGGAGCCAAGCTAGAGGGATACAATCTTTGCTGGATTCTTCCAAACCTAAAGTGTGCAGCAACTAGGACCCTGAATGTCCTTAGAGCCTGAAAGGCCACCTTGAACATATTACTGAGACCCTGGGTTAAGGACATTTTTCCCATGGAAAATGCCCTTCATTTCTGGCCATTTGGCCTGGCAGGCAGGGCAGTGCCTAACGAGAAATTTGCAAACTGTGCTGGATTCTTCCAAACATAAAGCTGCCAGCAACTAGGACCCTGCAAGTCCTTAGAGCCCCAGATGCCGCCTTTCATCTGATACCCAGACCCTGGGCCAATGACTTCATTTTCCCCATGGAAAATGGCCTCCATTTCTGGCCTCTCGCCCTGGCCAATAGGGTGGTGCCCAGCAAGAAATTTGCAATCTTTGCTGGATTCCTCCAAATCGAAAGCTGCCAGTAAGAAGTACCCTGCAAGTCCTTAGAGCCCCAAAGGCTACCTTGCATTTGATTTGCAGACCATGGGGAAAGGACTTCTTTTTCCCATGGGAAATGGCCTGTGTTTGCAGCCACTAACTGTGGCAGAAAGTAGGGAGCCAAGCCTGAGTGATGCAATCTTTGCTGGATTTCTCCAAACCCAATGCTGGCAGCAACTAGGACCCTGCAAGTCCTTAGAGCCCCAGATGCCACCTTTCATCTTATACCCAGACCCTGGGGACATGACTTCTTTTCCCCATGGAAAATGGGGTCAGTTTGGGGCCACTCGCCCCGGCCATCTGCTTCATTCCCTGTCTGAAATTTGCAAACTTGGCTGATTTTCTCCAAAACTAAACCTGCTGGCAACGAGAAGCCTGCAGCTCCTTAGAGCCCCAAATTTCACCTCTCTGCTGATACCCACATGATGGGGAAATTACTTCTTTTTCCCATAGAAATAGTATCCCTGTGCTGCAACTTGCCCTGGCAGAAAGTAGGGTGCCAAGCAGGAAATTTGAAAATTCTGCTGGATTTCTCCAAACCTAAAGCTGGCAGCAACTAAGACCCTGCAAGTCCTTAGAGCCCCAAAGGCCACCTTTCATCTGATACCCAGACCCTGGGCCAATGACTTCATTTTCCCCATGGAAAATGGCCTCCATTTCTGGCCTCTCGCCCTGGCCAATAGGGTGGTGCCCAGCAAGAAATTTGCAATCTTTGCTGGATTTCTCCAAATCGAAAGCTGCCAGTAAGAAGTACCCTGCAAGTCCTTAGAGCCCCAAAGGCCACCTTGCATTTCATTTGCAGACCGTGGGGAAAGGACTTCTTTTTCCCATGGGAAATGGCCTGTGTTTGCAGCCACTCACCATGGCAGAAAGTGGGGAGCCAAGCTAGAGTGATGCAATCTTTGCTGGATTTCTCCAAACCTAATGCTGGCAGCAACTTGGACCCTGCAAGTCCTTAGAGCCCCAGATGCCGCCTTTCATCTGATACCCAGACCCTGGGCCAATGACTTCATTTTCCCCATGGAAAATGGCCTCCATTTCTGGCCTCTCGCCCTGGCCAATAGGGTGGTGCCCAGCAAGAAATTTGCAATCTTTGCTGGATTTCTCCAAATCTAAAGCTGCCAGAAAGAAGTACCCTGCAAGTCCTTAGAGCCCCAAAGGCCACCTTTCATCTGATACCCAGAGCCTGGGCCAATGACTTCATTTTCCCCATGGAAAATGGCCTCCATTTCTGGCCTCTCGCCCTGGCCAATAGGGTGGTGCCCAGCAAGAAATTTGCAATCTTTGCTGGATTGCTCCAAATCTAAAGCTGCCAGTAAGAAGTACCCTGCAAGTCCTTAGAGCCCCAAAGGCCACCTTGCATTTGATTTGCAGACCGTGGGGAAAGGACTTCTTTTTCCCATGGGAAATGGCCTCCGTTTGCAGCCACTATCTATGGCAGAAAGTGGGGAGCCAAGCTAGAGGGATACAATCTTTGCTGGATTCTTCCAAACCTAAAGTGTGCAGCAACTAGGACCCTGAATGTCCTTAGAGCCTGAAAGGCCACCTTGAACATATTACTGAGACCCTGGGTTAAGGACATTTTTCCCATGGAAAATGCCCTTCATTTCTGGCCATTTGGCCTGGCAGGCAGGGCAGTGCCTAACGAGAAATTTGCAAACTGTGCTGGATTCTTCCAAACATAAAGCTGCCAGCAACTAGGACCCTGCAAGTCCTTAGAGCCCCAGATGCCGCCTTTCATCTGATACCCAGAGCCTGGGCCAATGACTTCATTTTCCCCATGGAAAATGGCCTCCATTTCTGGCCTCTCGCCCTGGCCAATAGGGTGGTGCCCAGCAAGAAATTTGCAATCTTTGCTGGATTCCTCCAAATCGAAAGCTGCCAGTAAGAAGTACCCTGCAAGTCCTCAGAGCCCCAAAGGCTACCTTGCATTTGATTTGCAGACCGTGGGGAAAGGACTTCTTTTTCCCATGGGAAATGGCCTGTGTTTGCAGCCACTAACTGTGGCAGAAAGTAGGGAGCCAAGCCTGAGTGATGCAATCTTTGCTGGATTTCTCCAAACCCAATGCTGGCAGCAACTAGGACCCTGCAAGTCCTTAGAGCCCCAGATGCCACCTTTCATCTTATACCCAGACCCTGGGGACATGACTTCTTTTCCCCATGGAAAATGGGGTCAGTTTGGGGCCACTCGCCCCGGCCATCTGCTTCATTCCCTGTCTGAAATTTGCAAACTTGGCTGATTTTCTCCAAAACTAAACCTGCTGGCAACGAGAAGCCTGCAGCTCCTTAGAGCCCCAAATTTCACCTCTCTGCTGATACCCACATGATGGGGAAATTACTTCTTTTTCCCATAGAAATAGTATCCCTGTGCTGCAACTTGCCCTGGCAGAAAGTAGGGTGCCAAGCAGGAAATTTGAAAATTCTGCTGGATTTCTCCAAACCTAAAGCTGGCAGCAACTAAGACCCTGCAAGTCCTTAGAGCCCCAAAGGCCACCTTTCATCTGATACCCAGAGCCTGGGCCAATGACTTCATTTTCCCCATGGAAAATGGCCTCCATTTCTGGCCTCTCGCCCTGGCCAATAGGGTGGTGCCCAGCAAGAAATTTGCAATCTTTGCTGGATTGCTCCAAATCGAAAGCTGCCAGTAAGAAGTACCCTGCATGTCCTCAGAGCCCCAAAGGCCACCTTGCATTTCATTTGAAGACCGTGGGGAAAGGACTTCTTTTTCCCATGGGAAATGGCCTGTGTTTGCAGCCACTCACCATGGCAGAAAGTGGGGAGCCAAGCTAGAGTGATGCAATCTTTGCTGGATTTCTCCAAACCTAATGCTGGCAGCAACTTGGACCCTGCAAGTCCTTAGAGCCCCAGATGCCGCCTTTCATCTGATACCCAGACCCTGGGCCAATGACTTCATTTTCCCCATGGAAAATGGCCTCCATTTCTGGCCTCTCGCCCTGGCCAATAGGGTGGTGCCCAGCAAGAAATTTGCAATCTTTGCTGGATTTCTCCAAATCTAAAGCTGCCAGTAAGAAGTACCCTGCAAGTCCTTAGAGCCCCAAAGGCCACCTTGCATTTGATTTGCAGACCGTGGGGAAAGGACTTCTTTTTCCCATGGGAAATGGCCTCCGTTTGCAGCCACTCACCATGGCAGAAAGTAGGGAGCCAAGGTAGAGTGATACAATCTTTGCTGGATTCTTCCAAACCTAAAGTTGGCAGCAACCAGGAGCCTGAAAGTCCTTAGAGCCTGAAAGGCCACCTTGAACATATTACTGAGACCCTGGGTTAAGGACATTTTTCCCATGGAAAATGTCCTTCATTTGTCGCCACTTGGCCTGGCAGGGAGGCTGTGCCTAGCGAGAAATTTGCAAACTGTGCTGGATTCTTCCAAACATAAAGCTGCCAGCAACTAGGACCCTGCAAGTCCTTAGAGCCCCAAAGGCCACCTTTCATCTGATACCCAGAGCCTGGGCCAATGACTTCATTTTCCCCAAGGAAAATGGCCTCCATTTCTGGCCTCTCGCCCTGGCCAATAGGGTGGTGCCCAGCAAGAAATTTGCAATCTTTGCTGGATTTCTCCAAATGTAAAGCTGCCAGAAAGAAGTACCCTGCAAGTCCTTAGAGCCCCAAAGGCCACCTTGCATTTCATTTGCAGACCATGGGGAAAGGACTTCTTTTTCCCATGGGAAATGGCCTGTGTTTGCAGCCACTCACCATGGCAGAAAGTGGGGAGCCAAGCTAGAGTGATGCAATCTTTGCTGGATTTCTCCAAACCCAATGCTGGCAGCAACTAGGACCCTGCAAGTCCTTAGAGCCCCAGATGCCACCTTTCATCTTATACCCAGACCCTGGGGACATGACTTCTTTTCCCCATGGAAAATGGGGTCAGTTTGGGGCCACTCGCCCCGGCCATCTGCTTCATTCCCTGTCTGAAATTTGCAAACTTGGCTGATTTTCTCCAAAACTAAACCTGCTGGCAACGAGGAGCCTGCAGCTCCTTAGAGCCCCAAATTTCACCTCTCTGCTAATACCCACATGATGGGGAAATTACTTCTTTTTCCCATAGAAATAGTATCCCTGTGCTGCAACTTGCCCTGGCAGAAAGTAGGGTGCCAAGCAGGAAATTTGAAAATTCTGCTGGATTTCTCCAAACCTAAAGCTGGCAGCAACTAAGACCCTGCAAGTCCTTAGAGCCCCAAAGGCCACCTTTCATCTGATACCCAGAGCCTGGGCCAATGACTTCATTTTCCCCATGGAAAATGGCCTCCATTTCTGGCCTCTCGCCCTGGCCAATAGGGTGGTGCCCAGCAAGAAATTTGCAATCTTTGCTGGATTTCTCCAAATGGAAAGCTGCCAGTAAGAAGTACCCTGCAAGTCCTTAGAGCCCCAAAGGCCACCTTGCATTTGATTTGCAGACCGTGGGGAAAGGACTTCTTTTTCCCATGGGAAATGGCCTCCGTTTGCAGCCACTATCTATGGCAGAAAGTGGGGAGCCAAGCTAGAGGGATACAATCTTTGCTGGATTCTTCCAAACCTAAAGTGTGCAGCAACTAGGACCCTGAATGTCCTTAGAGCCTGAAAGGCCACCTTGAACATATTACTGAGACCCTGGGTTAAGGACATTTTTCCCATGGAAAATGCCCTTCATTTCTGGCCATTTGGCCTGGCAGGCAGGGCAGTGCCTAACGAGAAATTTGCAAACTGTGCTGGATTCTTCCAAACATAAAGCTGCCAGCAACTAGGACCCTGCAAGTCCTTAGAGCCCCAGATGCCGCCTTTCATCTGATACCCAGAGCCTGGGCCAATGACTTCATTTTCCCCATGGAAAATGGCCTCCATTTCTGGCCTCTCGCCCTGGCCAATAGGGTGGTGCCCAGCAAGAAATTTGCAATCTTTGCTGGATTCCTCCAAATCGAAAGCTGCCAGTAAGAAGTACCCTGCAAGTCCTCAGAGCCCCAAAGGCTACCTTGCATTTGATTTGCAGACCGTGGGGAAAGGACTTCTTTTTCCCATGGGAAATGGCCTGTGTTTGCAGCCACTAACTGTGGCAGAAAGTAGGGAGCCAAGCCTGAGTGATGCAATCTTTGCTGGATTTCTCCAAACCCAATGCTGGCAGCAACTAGGACCCTGCAAGTCCTTAGAGCCCCAGATGCCACCTTTCATCTTATACCCAGACCCTGGGGACATGACTTCTTTTCCCCATGGAAAATGGGGTCAGTTTGGGGCCACTCGCCCCGGCCATCTGCTTCATTCCCTGTCTGAAATTTGCAAACTTGGCTGATTTTCTCCAAAACTAAACCTGCTGGAAACGAGAAGCCTGCAGCTCCTTAGAGCCCCAAATTTCACCTCTCTGCTGATACCCACATGATGGGGAAATTACTTCTTTTTCCCATAGAAATAGTATCCCTGTGCTGCAACTTGCCCTGGCAGAAAGTAGGGTGCCAAGCAGGAAATTTGAAAATTCTGCTGGATTTCTCCAAACCTAAAGCTGGCAGCAACTAAGACCCTGCAAGTCCTTAGAGCCCCAAAGGCCACCTTTCATCTGATACCCAGACCCTGGGCCAATGACTTCATTTTCCCCATGGAAAATGGCCTCCATTTCTGGCCTCTCGCCCTGGCCAATAGGGTGGTGCCCAGCAAGAAATTTGCAATCTTTGCTGGATTGCTCCAAATCGAAAGCTGCCAGTAAGAAGTACCCTGCATGTCCTCAGAGCCCCAAAGGCCACCTTGCATTTCATTTGAAGACCGTGGGGAAAGGACTTCTTTTTCCCATGGGAAATGGCCTGTGTTTGCAGCCACTCACCATGGCAGAAAGTGGGGAGCCAAGCTAGAGTGATGCAATCTTTGCTGGATTTCTCCAAACCTAATGCTGGCAGCAACTTGGACCCTGCAAGTCCTTAGAGCCCCAGATGCCGCCTTTCATCTGATACCCAGACCCTGGGCCAATGACTTCATTTTCCCCATGGAAAATGCCCTCCATTTCTGGCCTCTCGCCCTGGCCAATAGGGTGGTGCCCAGCAAGAAATTTGCAATCTTTGCTGGATTTCTCCAAATCTAAAGCTGCCAGTAAGAAGTACCCTGCAAGTCCTTAGAGCCCCAAAGGCCACCTTGCATTTCATTTGCAGACCGTGGGGAAAGGACTTCTTTTTCCCATGGGAAATGGCCTCCGTTTGCAGCCACTCACCATGGCAGAAAGTAGGGAGCCAAGGTAGAGTGATACAATCTTTGCTGGATTCTTCCAAACCTAAAGTTGGCAGCAACCAGGAGCCTGAAAGTCCTTAGAGCCTGAAAGGCCACCTTGAACATATTACTGAGACCCTGGGTTAAGGACATTTTTCCCATGGAAAATGCCCTTCATTTGTCGCCACTTGGCCTGGCAGGGAGGCTGTGCCTAGCGAGAAATTTGCAAACTGTGCTGGATTCTTCCAAACATAAAGCTGCCAGCAACTAGGACCCTGCAAGTCCTTAGAGCCCCAAAGGCCGCCTTTCATCTGATACCCAGAGCCTGGGCCAATGACTTCATTTTCCCCAAGGAAAATGGCCTCCATTTCTGGCCTCTCGCCCTGGCCAATAGGGTGGTGCCCAGCAAGAAATTTGCAATCTTTGCTGGATTTCTCCAAATCTAAAGCTGCCAGAAAGAAGTACCCTGCAAGTCCTTAGAGCCCCAAAGGCCACCTTGCATTTCATTTGCAGACCATGGGGAAAGGACTTCTTTTTCCCATGGGAAATGGCCTGTGTTTGCAGCCACTCACCATGGCAGAAAGTGGGGAGCCAAGCTAGAGTGATGCAATCTTTGCTGGATTTCTCCAAACCCAATGCTGGCAGCAACTAGGACCCTGCAAGTCCTTAGAGCCCCAGATGCCACCTTTCATCTTATACCCAGACCCTGGGGACATGACTTCTTTTCCCCATGGAAAATGGGGTCAGTTTGGGGCCACTCGCCCCGGCCATCTGCTTCATTCCCTGTCTGAAATTTGCAAACTTGGCTGATTTTCTCCAAAACTAAACCTGCTGGCAACGAGGAGCCTGCAGCTCCTTAGAGCCCCAAATTTCACCTCTCTGCTGATACCCACATGATGGGGAAATTACTTCTTTTTCCCATAGAAATAGTATCCCTGTGCTGCAACTTGCCCTGGCAGAAAGTAGGGTGCCAAGCAGGAAATTTGAAAATTCTGCTGGATTTCTCCAAACCTAAAGCTGGCAGCAACTAAGACCCTGCAAGTCCTTAGAGCCCCAAAGGCCACCTTTCATCTGATACCCAGAGCCTGGGCCAATGACTTCATTTTCCCCATGGAAAATGGCCTCCATTTCTGGCCTCTCGCCCTGGCCAATAGGGTGGTGCCCAGCAAGAAATTTGCAATCTTTGCTGGATTTCTCCAAATGGAAAGCTGCCAGTAAGAAGTACCCTGCAAGTCCTTAGAGCCCCAAAGGCCACCTTGCATTTGATTTGCAGACCGTGGGGAAAGGACTTCTTTTTCCCATGGGAAATGGCCTCCGTTTGCAGCCACTATCTATGGCAGAAAGTGGGGAGCCAAGCTAGAGGGATACAATCTTTGCTGGATTCTTCCAAACCTAAAGTGTGCAGCAACTAGGACCCTGAATGTCCTTAGAGCCTGAAAGGCCACCTTGAACATATTACTGAGACCCTGGGTTAAGGACATTTTTCCCATGGAAAATGCCCTTCATTTCTGGCCATTTGGCCTGGCAGGCAGGGCAGTGCCTAACGAGAAATTTGCAAACTGTGCTGGATTCTTCCAAACATAAAGCTGCCAGCAACTAGGACCCTGCAAGTCCTTAGAGCCCCAGATGCCGCCTTTCATCTGATACCCAGAGCCTGGGCCAATGACTTCATTTTCCCCATGGAAAATGGCCTCCATTTCTGGCCTCTCGCCCTGGCCAATAGGGTGGTGCCCAGCAAGAAATTTGCAATCTTTGCTGGATTCCTCCAAATCGAAAGCTGCCAGTAAGAAGTACCCTGCAAGTCCTCAGAGCCCCAAAGGCTACCTTGCATTTGATTTGCAGACCGTGGGGAAAGGACTTCTTTTTCCCATGGGAAATGGCCTCCGTTTGCAGCCACTCACCATGGCAGAAAGTAGGGAGCCAAGGTAGAGTGATACAATCTTTGCTGGATTCTTCCAAACCTAAAGTTGGCAGCAACCAGGAGCCTGAAAGTCCTTAGAGCCTGAAAGGCCACCTTGAACATATTACTGAGACCCTGGGTTAAGGACATTTTTCCCATGGAAAATGCCCTTCATTTGTCGCCACTTGGCCTGGCAGGGAGGCTGTGCCTAGCGAGAAATTTGCAAACTGTGCTGGATTCTTCCAAACATAAAGCTGCCAGCAACTAGGACCCTGCAAGTCCTTAGAGCCCCAAAGGCCACCTTTCATCTGATACCCAGAGCCTGGGCCAATGACTTCATTTTCCCCAAGGAAAATGGCCTCCATTTCTGGCCTCTCGCCCTGGCCAATAGGGTGGTGCCCAGCAAGAAATTTGCAATCTTTGCTGGATTTCTCCAAATCTAAAGCTGCCAGAAAGAAGTACCCTGCAAGTCCTTAGAGCCCCAAAGGCCACCTTGCATTTCATTTGCAGACCGTGGGGAAAGGACTTCTTTTTCCCATGGGAAATGGCCTGTGTTTGCAGCCACTCACCATGGCAGAAAGTGGGGAGCCAAGCTAGAGTGATGCAATCTTTGCTGGATTTCTCCAAACCCAATGCTGGCAGCAACTAGGACCCTGCAAGTCCTTAGAGCCCCAGATGCCACCTTTCATCTTATACCCAGACCCTGGGGACATGACTTCATTTCCCCATGGAAAATGGGGTCAGTTTGGGGCCACTCGCCCCGGCCATCTGCTTCATTCCCTGTCTGAAATTTGCAAACTTGGCTGATTTTCTCCAAAACTAAACCTGCTGGCAACGAGGAGCCTGCAGCTCCTTAGAGCCCCAAATTTCACCTCTCTGCTGATACCCACATGATGGGGAAATTACTTCTTTTTCCCATAGAAATAGTATCCCTGTGCTGCAACTTGCCCTGGCAGAAAGTAGGGTGCCAAGCAGGAAATTTGAAAATTCTGCTGGATTTCTCCAAACCTAAAGCTGGCAGCAACTAAGACCCTGCAAGTCCTTAGAGCCCCAAAGGCCACCTTTCATCTGATACCCAGAGCCTGGGCCAATGACTTCATTTTCCCCATGGAAAATGGCCTCCATTTCTGGCCTCTCGCCCTGGCCAATAGGGTGGTGCCCAGCAAGAAATTTGCAATCTTTGCTGGATTTCTCCAAATGGAAAGCTGCCAGTAAGAAGTACCCTGCAAGTCCTTAGAGCCCCAAAGGCCACCTTGCATTTGATTTGCAGACCGTGGGGAAAGGACTTCTTTTTCCCATGGGAAATGGCCTCCGTTTGCAGCCACTATCTATGGCAGAAAGTGGGGAGCCAAGCTAGAGGGATACAATCTTTGCTGGATTCTTCCAAACCTAAAGTGTGCAGCAACTAGGACCCTGAATGTCCTTAGAGCCTGAAAGGCCACCTTGAACATATTACTGAGACCCTGGGTTAAGGACATTTTTCCCATGGAAAATGCCCTTCATTTCTGGCCATTTGGCCTGGCAGGCAGGGCAGTGCCTAACGAGAAATTTGCAAACTGTGCTGGATTCTTCCAAACATAAAGCTGCCAGCAACTAGGACCCTGCAAGTCCTTAGAGCCCCAGATGCCGCCTTTCATCTGATACCCAGAGCCTGGGCCAATGACTTCATTTTCCCCATGGAAAATGGCCTCCATTTCTGGCCTCTCGCCCTGGCCAATAGGGTGGTGCCCAGCAAGAAATTTGCAATCTTTGCTGGATTCCTCCAAATCGAAAGCTGCCAGTAAGAAGTACCCTGCAAGTCCTCAGAGCCCCAAAGGCTACCTTGCATTTGATTTGCAGACCGTGGGGAAAGGACTTCTTTTTCCCATGGGAAATGGCCTGTGTTTGCAGCCACTAACTGTGGCAGAAAGTAGGGAGCCAAGCCTGAGTGATGCAATCTTTGCTGGATTTCTCCAAACCCAATGCTGGCAGCAACTAGGACCCTGCAAGTCCTTAGAGCCCCAGATGCCACCTTTCATCTTATACCCAGACCCTGGGGACATGACTTCTTTTCCCCATGGAAAATGGGGTCAGTTTGGGGCCACTCGCCCCGGCCATCTGCTTCATTCCCTGTCTGAAATTTGCAAACTTGGCTGATTTTCTCCAAAACTAAACCTGCTGGCAACGAGAAGCCTGCAGCTCCTTAGAGCCCCAAATTTCACCTCTCTGCTGATACCCACATGATGGGGAAATTACTTCTTTTTCCCATAGAAATAGTATCCCTGTGCTGCAACTTGCCCTGGCAGAAAGTAGGGTGCCAAGCAGGAAATTTGAAAATTCTGCTGGATTTCTCCAAACCTAAAGCTGGCAGCAACTAAGACCCTGCAAGTCCTTAGAGCCCCAAAGGCCACCTTTCATCTGATACCCAGAGCCTGGGCCAATGACTTCATTTTCCCCATGGAAAATGGCCTCCATTTCTGGCCTCTCGCCCTGGCCAATAGGGTGGTGCCCAGCAAGAAATTTGCAATCTTTGCTGGATTGCTCCAAATCGAAAGCTGCCAGTAAGAAGTACCCTGCATGTCCTCAGAGCCCCAAAGGCCACCTTGCATTTCATTTGAAGACCGTGGGGAAAGGACTTCTTTTTCCCATGGGAAATGGCCTGTGTTTGCAGCCACTCACCATGGCAGAAAGTGGGGAGCCAAGCTAGAGTGATGCAATCTTTGCTGGATTTCTCCAAACCTAATGCTGGCAGCAACTTGGACCCTGCAAGTCCTTAGAGCCCCAGATGCCGCCTTTCATCTGATACCCAGACCCTGGGCCAATGACTTCATTTTCCCCATGGAAAATGGCCTCCATTTCTGGCCTCTCGCCCTGGCCAATAGGGTGGTGCCCAGCAAGAAATTTGCAATCTTTGCTGGATTTCTCCAAATCTAAAGCTGCCAGTAAGAAGTACCCTGCAAGTCCTTAGAGCCCCAAAGGCCACCTTGCATTTCATTTGCAGACCGTGGGGAAAGGACTTCTTTTTCCCATGGGAAATGGCCTCCGTTTGCAGCCACTCACCATGGCAGAAAGTAGGGAGCCAAGGTAGAGTGATACAATCTTTGCTGGATTCTTCCAAACCTAAAGTTGGCAGCAACCAGGAGCCTGAAAGTCCTTAGAGCCTGAAAGGCCACCTTGAACATATTACTGAGACCCTGGGTTAAGGACATTTTTCCCATGGAAAATGTCCTTCATTTGTCGCCACTTGGCCTGGCAGGGAGGCTGTGCCTAGCGAGAAATTTGCAAACTGTGCTGGATTCTTCCAAACATAAAGCTGCCAGCAACTAGGACCCTGCAAGTCCTTAGAGCCCCAAAGGCCACCTTTCATCTGATACCCAGAGCCTGGGCCAATGACTTCATTTTCCCCAAGGAAAATGGCCTCCATTTCTGGCCTCTCGCCCTGGCCAATAGGGTGGTGCCCAGCAAGAAATTTGCAATCTTTGCTGGATTTCTCCAAATGTAAAGCTGCCAGAAAGAAGTACCCTGCAAGTCCTTAGAGCCCCAAAGGCCACCTTGCATTTCATTTGCAGACCATGGGGAAAGGACTTCTTTTTCCCATGGGAAATGGCCTGTGTTTGCAGCCACTCACCATGGCAGAAAGTGGGGAGCCAAGCTAGAGTGATGCAATCTTTGCTGGATTTCTCCAAACCCAATGCTGGCAGCAACTAGGACCCTGCAAGTCCTTAGAGCCCCAGATGCCACCTTTCATCTTATACCCAGACCCTGGGGACATGACTTCTTTTCCCCATGGAAAATGGGGTCAGTTTGGGGCCACTCGCCCCGGCCATCTGCTTCATTCCCTGTCTGAAATTTGCAAACTTGGCTGATTTTCTCCAAAACTAAACCTGCTGGCAACGAGGAGCCTGCAGCTCCTTAGAGCCCCAAATTTCACCTCTCTGCTAATACCCACATGATGGGGAAATTACTTCTTTTTCCCATAGAAATAGTATCCCTGTGCTGCAACTTGCCCTGGCAGAAAGTAGGGTGCCAAGCAGGAAATTTGAAAATTCTGCTGGATTTCTCCAAACCTAAAGCTGGCAGCAACTAAGACCCTGCAAGTCCTTAGAGCCCCAAAGGCCACCTTTCATCTGATACCCAGAGCCTGGGCCAATGACTTCATTTTCCCCATGGAAAATGGCCTCCATTTCTGGCCTCTCGCCCTGGCCAATAGGGTGGTGCCCAGCAAGAAATTTGCAATCTTTGCTGGATTTCTCCAAATGGAAAGCTGCCAGTAAGAAGTACCCTGCAAGTCCTTAGAGCCCCAAAGGCCACCTTGCATTTGATTTGCAGACCGTGGGGAAAGGACTTCTTTTTCCCATGGGAAATGGCCTCCGTTTGCAGCCACTATCTATGGCAGAAAGTGGGGAGCCAAGCTAGAGGGATACAATCTTTGCTGGATTCTTCCAAACCTAAAGTGTGCAGCAACTAGGACCCTGAATGTCCTTAGAGCCTGAAAGGCCACCTTGAACATATTACTGAGACCCTGGGTTAAGGACATTTTTCCCATGGAAAATGCCCTTCATTTCTGGCCATTTGGCCTGGCAGGCAGGGCAGTGCCTAACGAGAAATTTGCAAACTGTGCTGGATTCTTCCAAACATAAAGCTGCCAGCAACTAGGACCCTGCAAGTCCTTAGAGCCCCAGATGCCGCCTTTCATCTGATACCCAGAGCCTGGGCCAATGACTTCATTTTCCCCATGGAAAATGGCCTCCATTTCTGGCCTCTCGCCCTGGCCAATAGGGTGGTGCCCAGCAAGAAATTTGCAATCTTTGCTGGATTCCTCCAAATCGAAAGCTGCCAGTAAGAAGTACCCTGCAAGTCCTCAGAGCCCCAAAGGCTACCTTGCATTTGATTTGCAGACCGTGGGGAAAGGACTTCTTTTTCCCATGGGAAATGGCCTGTGTTTGCAGCCACTAACTGTGGCAGAAAGTAGGGAGCCAAGCCTGAGTGATGCAATCTTTGCTGGATTTCTCCAAACCCAATGCTGGCAGCAACTAGGACCCTGCAAGTCCTTAGAGCCCCAGATGCCACCTTTCATCTTATACCCAGACCCTGGGGACATGACTTCTTTTCCCCATGGAAAATGGGGTCAGTTTGGGGCCACTCGCCCCGGCCATCTGCTTCATTCCCTGTCTGAAATTTGCAAACTTGGCTGATTTTCTCCAAAACTAAACCTGCTGGAAACGAGAAGCCTGCAGCTCCTTAGAGCCCCAAATTTCACCTCTCTGCTGATACCCACATGATGGGGAAATTACTTCTTTTTCCCATAGAAATAGTATCCCTGTGCTGCAACTTGCCCTGGCAGAAAGTAGGGTGCCAAGCAGGAAATTTGAAAATTCTGCTGGATTTCTCCAAACCTAAAGCTGGCAGCAACTAAGACCCTGCAAGTCCTTAGAGCCCCAAAGGCCACCTTTCATCTGATACCCAGACCCTGGGCCAATGACTTCATTTTCCCCATGGAAAATGGCCTCCATTTCTGGCCTCTCGCCCTGGCCAATAGGGTGGTGCCCAGCAAGAAATTTGCAATCTTTGCTGGATTGCTCCAAATCGAAAGCTGCCAGTAAGAAGTACCCTGCATGTCCTCAGAGCCCCAAAGGCCACCTTGCATTTCATTTGAAGACCGTGGGGAAAGGACTTCTTTTTCCCATGGGAAATGGCCTGTGTTTGCAGCCACTCACCATGGCAGAAAGTGGGGAGCCAAGCTAGAGTGATGCAATCTTTGCTGGATTTCTCCAAACCTAATGCTGGCAGCAACTTGGACCCTGCAAGTCCTTAGAGCCCCAGATGCCGCCTTTCATCTGATACCCAGACCCTGGGCCAATGACTTCATTTTCCCCATGGAAAATGCCCTCCATTTCTGGCCTCTCGCCCTGGCCAATAGGGTGGTGCCCAGCAAGAAATTTGCAATCTTTGCTGGATTTCTCCAAATCTAAAGCTGCCAGTAAGAAGTACCCTGCAAGTCCTTAGAGCCCCAAAGGCCACCTTGCATTTCATTTGCAGACCGTGGGGAAAGGACTTCTTTTTCCCATGGGAAATGGCCTCCGTTTGCAGCCACTCACCATGGCAGAAAGTAGGGAGCCAAGGTAGAGTGATACAATCTTTGCTGGATTCTTCCAAACCTAAAGTTGGCAGCAACCAGGAGCCTGAAAGTCCTTAGAGCCTGAAAGGCCACCTTGAACATATTACTGAGACCCTGGGTTAAGGACATTTTTCCCATGGAAAATGCCCTTCATTTGTCGCCACTTGGCCTGGCAGGGAGGCTGTGCCTAGCGAGAAATTTGCAAACTGTGCTGGATTCTTCCAAACATAAAGCTGCCAGCAACTAGGACCCTGCAAGTCCTTAGAGCCCCAAAGGCCGCCTTTCATCTGATACCCAGAGCCTGGGCCAATGACTTCATTTTCCCCAAGGAAAATGGCCTCCATTTCTGGCCTCTCGCCCTGGCCAATAGGGTGGTGCCCAGCAAGAAATTTGCAATCTTTGCTGGATTTCTCCAAATCTAAAGCTGCCAGAAAGAAGTACCCTGCAAGTCCTTAGAGCCCCAAAGGCCACCTTGCATTTCATTTGCAGACCATGGGGAAAGGACTTCTTTTTCCCATGGGAAATGGCCTGTGTTTGCAGCCACTCACCATGGCAGAAAGTGGGGAGCCAAGCTAGAGTGATGCAATCTTTGCTGGATTTCTCCAAACCCAATGCTGGCAGCAACTAGGACCCTGCAAGTCCTTAGAGCCCCAGATGCCACCTTTCATCTTATACCCAGACCCTGGGGACATGACTTCTTTTCCCCATGGAAAATGGGGTCAGTTTGGGGCCACTCGCCCCGGCCATCTGCTTCATTCCCTGTCTGAAATTTGCAAACTTGGCTGATTTTCTCCAAAACTAAACCTGCTGGCAACGAGGAGCCTGCAGCTCCTTAGAGCCCCAAATTTCACCTCTCTGCTGATACCCACATGATGGGGAAATTACTTCTTTTTCCCATAGAAATAGTATCCCTGTGCTGCAACTTGCCCTGGCAGAAAGTAGGGTGCCAAGCAGGAAATTTGAAAATTCTGCTGGATTTCTCCAAACCTAAAGCTGGCAGCAACTAAGACCCTGCAAGTCCTTAGAGCCCCAAAGGCCACCTTTCATCTGATACCCAGAGCCTGGGCCAATGACTTCATTTTCCCCATGGAAAATGGCCTCCATTTCTGGCCTCTCGCCCTGGCCAATAGGGTGGTGCCCAGCAAGAAATTTGCAATCTTTGCTGGATTCCTCCAAATCGAAAGCTGCCAGTAAGAAGTACCCTGCAAGTCCTCAGAGCCCCAAAGGCTACCTTGCATTTGATTTGCAGACCGTGGGGAAAGGACTTCTTTTTCCCATGGGAAATGGCCTCCGTTTGCAGCCACTCACCATGGCAGAAAGTAGGGAGCCAAGGTAGAGTGATACAATCTTTGCTGGATTCTTCCAAACCTAAAGTTGGCAGCAACCAGGAGCCTGAAAGTCCTTAGAGCCTGAAAGGCCACCTTGAACATATTACTGAGACCCTGGGTTAAGGACATTTTTCCCATGGAAAATGCCCTTCATTTGTCGCCACTTGGCCTGGCAGGGAGGCTGTGCCTAGCGAGAAATTTGCAAACTGTGCTGGATTCTTCCAAACATAAAGCTGCCAGCAACTAGGACCCTGCAAGTCCTTAGAGCCCCAAAGGCCACCTTTCATCTGATACCCAGAGCCTGGGCCAATGACTTCATTTTCCCCAAGGAAAATGGCCTCCATTTCTGGCCTCTCGCCCTGGCCAATAGGGTGGTGCCCAGCAAGAAATTTGCAATCTTTGCTGGATTTCTCCAAATCTAAAGCTGCCAGAAAGAAGTACCCTGCAAGTCCTTAGAGCCCCAAAGGCCACCTTGCATTTCATTTGCAGACCGTGGGGAAAGGACTTCTTTTTCCCATGGGAAATGGCCTGTGTTTGCAGCCACTCACCATGGCAGAAAGTGGGGAGCCAAGCTAGAGTGATGCAATCTTTGCTGGATTTCTCCAAACCCAATGCTGGCAGCAACTAGGACCCTGCAAGTCCTTAGAGCCCCAGATGCCACCTTTCATCTTATACCCAGACCCTGGGGACATGACTTCATTTCCCCATGGAAAATGGGGTCAGTTTGGGGCCACTCGCCCCGGCCATCTGCTTCATTCCCTGTCTGAAATTTGCAAACTTGGCTGATTTTCTCCAAAACTAAACCTGCTGGCAACGAGGAGCCTGCAGCTCCTTAGAGCCCCAAATTTCACCTCTCTGCTGATACCCACATGATGGGGAAATTACTTCTTTTTCCCATAGAAATAGTATCCCTGTGCTGCAACTTGCCCTGGCAGAAAGTAGGGTGCCAAGCAGGAAATTTGAAAATTCTGCTGGATTTCTCCAAACCTAAAGCTGGCAGCAACTAAGACCCTGCAAGTCCTTAGAGCCCCAAAGGCCACCTTTCATCTGATACCCAGAGCCTGGGCCAATGACTTCATTTTCCCCATGGAAAATGGCCTCCATTTCTGGCCTCTCGCCCTGGCCAATAGGGTGGTGCCCAGCAAGAAATTTGCAATCTTTGCTGGATTTCTCCAAATGGAAAGCTGCCAGTAAGAAGTACCCTGCAAGTCCTTAGAGCCCCAAAGGCCACCTTGCATTTGATTTGCAGACCGTGGGGAAAGGACTTCTTTTTCCCATGGGAAATGGCCTCCGTTTGCAGCCACTATCTATGGCAGAAAGTGGGGAGCCAAGCTAGAGGGATACAATCTTTGCTGGATTCTTCCAAACCTAAAGTGTGCAGCAACTAGGACCCTGAATGTCCTTAGAGCCTGAAAGGCCACCTTGAACATATTACTGAGACCCTGGGTTAAGGACATTTTTCCCATGGAAAATGCCCTTCATTTCTGGCCATTTGGCCTGGCAGGCAGGGCAGTGCCTAACGAGAAATTTGCAAACTGTGCTGGATTCTTCCAAACATAAAGCTGCCAGCAACTAGGACCCTGCAAGTCCTTAGAGCCCCAGATGCCGCCTTTCATCTGATACCCAGAGCCTGGGCCAATGACTTCATTTTCCCCATGGAAAATGGCCTCCATTTCTGGCCTCTCGCCCTGGCCAATAGGGTGGTGCCCAGCAAGAAATTTGCAATCTTTGCTGGATTCCTCCAAATCGAAAGCTGCCAGTAAGAAGTACCCTGCAAGTCCTCAGAGCCCCAAAGGCTACCTTGCATTTGATTTGCAGACCGTGGGGAAAGGACTTCTTTTTCCCATGGGAAATGGCCTGTGTTTGCAGCCACTAACTGTGGCAGAAAGTAGGGAGCCAAGCCTGAGTGATGCAATCTTTGCTGGATTTCTCCAAACCCAATGCTGGCAGCAACTAGGACCCTGCAAGTCCTTAGAGCCCCAGATGCCACCTTTCATCTTATACCCAGACCCTGGGGACATGACTTCTTTTCCCCATGGAAAATGGGGTCAGTTTGGGGCCACTCGCCCCGGCCATCTGCTTCATTCCCTGTCTGAAATTTGCAAACTTGGCTGATTTTCTCCAAAACTAAACCTGCTGGAAACGAGAAGCCTGCAGCTCCTTAGAGCCCCAAATTTCACCTCTCTGCTGATACCCACATGATGGGGAAATTACTTCTTTTTCCCATAGAAATAGTATCCCTGTGCTGCAACTTGCCCTGGCAGAAAGTAGGGTGCCAAGCAGGAAATTTGAAAATTCTGCTGGATTTCTCCAAACCTAAAGCTGGCAGCAACTAAGACCCTGCAAGTCCTTAGAGCCCCAAAGGCCACCTTTCATCTGATACCCAGACCCTGGGCCAATGACTTCATTTTCCCCATGGAAAATGGCCTCCATTTCTGGCCTCTCGCCCTGGCCAATAGGGTGGTGCCCAGCAAGAAATTTGCAATCTTTGCTGGATTGCTCCAAATCGAAAGCTGCCAGTAAGAAGTACCCTGCATGTCCTCAGAGCCCCAAAGGCCACCTTGCATTTCATTTGAAGACCGTGGGGAAAGGACTTCTTTTTCCCATGGGAAATGGCCTGTGTTTGCAGCCACTCACCATGGCAGAAAGTGGGGAGCCAAGCTAGAGTGATGCAATCTTTGCTGGATTTCTCCAAACCTAATGCTGGCAGCAACTTGGACCCTGCAAGTCCTTAGAGCCCCAGATGCCGCCTTTCATCTGATACCCAGACCCTGGGCCAATGACTTCATTTTCCCCATGGAAAATGCCCTCCATTTCTGGCCTCTCGCCCTGGCCAATAGGGTGGTGCCCAGCAAGAAATTTGCAATCTTTGCTGGATTTCTCCAAATCTAAAGCTGCCAGTAAGAAGTACCCTGCAAGTCCTTAGAGCCCCAAAGGCCACCTTGCATTTCATTTGCAGACCGTGGGGAAAGGACTTCTTTTTCCCATGGGAAATGGCCTCCGTTTGCAGCCACTCACCATGGCAGAAAGTAGGGAGCCAAGGTAGAGTGATACAATCTTTGCTGGATTCTTCCAAACCTAAAGTTGGCAGCAACCAGGAGCCTGAAAGTCCTTAGAGCCTGAAAGGCCACCTTGAACATATTACTGAGACCCTGGGTTAAGGACATTTTTCCCATGGAAAATGCCCTTCATTTGTCGCCACTTGGCCTGGCAGGGAGGCTGTGCCTAGCGAGAAATTTGCAAACTGTGCTGGATTCTTCCAAACATAAAGCTGCCAGCAACTAGGACCCTGCAAGTCCTTAGAGCCCCAAAGGCCGCCTTTCATCTGATACCCAGAGCCTGGGCCAATGACTTCATTTTCCCCAAGGAAAATGGCCTCCATTTCTGGCCTCTCGCCCTGGCCAATAGGGTGGTGCCCAGCAAGAAATTTGCAATCTTTGCTGGATTTCTCCAAATCTAAAGCTGCCAGAAAGAAGTACCCTGCAAGTCCTTAGAGCCCCAAAGGCCACCTTGCATTTCATTTGCAGACCATGGGGAAAGGACTTCTTTTTCCCATGGGAAATGGCCTGTGTTTGCAGCCACTCACCATGGCAGAAAGTGGGGAGCCAAGCTAGAGTGATGCAATCTTTGCTGGATTTCTCCAAACCCAATGCTGGCAGCAACTAGGACCCTGCAAGTCCTTAGAGCCCCAGATGCCACCTTTCATCTTATACCCAGACCCTGGGGACATGACTTCTTTTCCCCATGGAAAATGGGGTCAGTTTGGGGCCACTCGCCCCGGCCATCTGCTTCATTCCCTGTCTGAAATTTGCAAACTTGGCTGATTTTCTCCAAAACTAAACCTGCTGGCAACGAGGAGCCTGCAGCTCCTTAGAGCCCCAAATTTCACCTCTCTGCTGATACCCACATGATGGGGAAATTACTTCTTTTTCCCATAGAAATAGTATCCCTGTGCTGCAACTTGCCCTGGCAGAAAGTAGGGTGCCAAGCAGGAAATTTGAAAATTCTGCTGGATTTCTCCAAACCTAAAGCTGGCAGCAACTAAGACCCTGCAAGTCCTTAGAGCCCCAAAGGCCACCTTTCATCTGATACCCAGAGCCTGGGCCAATGACTTCATTTTCCCCATGGAAAATGGCCTCCATTTCTGGCCTCTCGCCCTGGCCAATAGGGTGGTGCCCAGCAAGAAATTTGCAATCTTTGCTGGATTTCTCCAAATGGAAAGCTGCCAGTAAGAAGTACCCTGCAAGTCCTTAGAGCCCCAAAGGCCACCTTGCATTTGATTTGCAGACCGTGGGGAAAGGACTTCTTTTTCCCATGGGAAATGGCCTCCGTTTGCAGCCACTATCTATGGCAGAAAGTGGGGAGCCAAGCTAGAGGGATACAATCTTTGCTGGATTCTTCCAAACCTAAAGTGTGCAGCAACTAGGACCCTGAATGTCCTTAGAGCCTGAAAGGCCACCTTGAACATATTACTGAGACCCTGGGTTAAGGACATTTTTCCCATGGAAAATGCCCTTCATTTCTGGCCATTTGGCCTGGCAGGCAGGGCAGTGCCTAACGAGAAATTTGCAAACTGTGCTGGATTCTTCCAAACATAAAGCTGCCAGCAACTAGGACCCTGCAAGTCCTTAGAGCCCCAGATGCCGCCTTTCATCTGATACCCAGAGCCTGGGCCAATGACTTCATTTTCCCCATGGAAAATGGCCTCCATTTCTGGCCTCTCGCCCTGGCCAATAGGGTGGTGCCCAGCAAGAAATTTGCAATCTTTGCTGGATTCCTCCAAATCGAAAGCTGCCAGTAAGAAGTACCCTGCAAGTCCTCAGAGCCCCAAAGGCTACCTTGCATTTGATTTGCAGACCGTGGGGAAAGGACTTCTTTTTCCCATGGGAAATGGCCTCCGTTTGCAGCCACTCACCATGGCAGAAAGTAGGGAGCCAAGGTAGAGTGATACAATCTTTGCTGGATTCTTCCAAACCTAAAGTTGGCAGCAACCAGGAGCCTGAAAGTCCTTAGAGCCTGAAAGGCCACCTTGAACATATTACTGAGACCCTGGGTTAAGGACATTTTTCCCATGGAAAATGCCCTTCATTTGTCGCCACTTGGCCTGGCAGGGAGGCTGTGCCTAGCGAGAAATTTGCAAACTGTGCTGGATTCTTCCAAACATAAAGCTGCCAGCAACTAGGACCCTGCAAGTCCTTAGAGCCCCAAAGGCCACCTTTCATCTGATACCCAGAGCCTGGGCCAATGACTTCATTTTCCCCAAGGAAAATGGCCTCCATTTCTGGCCTCTCGCCCTGGCCAATAGGGTGGTGCCCAGCAAGAAATTTGCAATCTTTGCTGGATTTCTCCAAATCTAAAGCTGCCAGAAAGAAGTACCCTGCAAGTCCTTAGAGCCCCAAAGGCCACCTTGCATTTCATTTGCAGACCGTGGGGAAAGGACTTCTTTTTCCCATGGGAAATGGCCTGTGTTTGCAGCCACTCACCATGGCAGAAAGTGGGGAGCCAAGCTAGAGTGATGCAATCTTTGCTGGATTTCTCCAAACCCAATGCTGGCAGCAACTAGGACCCTGCAAGTCCTTAGAGCCCCAGATGCCACCTTTCATCTTATACCCAGACCCTGGGGACATGACTTCATTTCCCCATGGAAAATGGGGTCAGTTTGGGGCCACTCGCCCCGGCCATCTGCTTCATTCCCTGTCTGAAATTTGCAAACTTGGCTGATTTTCTCCAAAACTAAACCTGCTGGCAACGAGGAGCCTGCAGCTCCTTAGAGCCCCAAATTTCACCTCTCTGCTGATACCCACATGATGGGGAAATTACTTCTTTTTCCCATAGAAATAGTATCCCTGTGCTGCAACTTGCCCTGGCAGAAAGTAGGGTGCCAAGCAGGAAATTTGAAAATTCTGCTGGATTTCTCCAAACCTAAAGCTGGCAGCAACTAAGACCCTGCAAGTCCTTAGAGCCCCAAAGGCCACCTTTCATCTGATACCCAGAGCCTGGGCCAATGACTTCATTTTCCCCATGGAAAATGGCCTCCATTTCTGGCCTCTCGCCCTGGCCAATAGGGTGGTGCCCAGCAAGAAATTTGCAATCTTTGCTGGATTTCTCCAAATGGAAAGCTGCCAGTAAGAAGTACCCTGCAAGTCCTTAGAGCCCCAAAGGCCACCTTGCATTTGATTTGCAGACCGTGGGGAAAGGACTTCTTTTTCCCATGGGAAATGGCCTCCGTTTGCAGCCACTATCTATGGCAGAAAGTGGGGAGCCAAGCTAGAGGGATACAATCTTTGCTGGATTCTTCCAAACCTAAAGTGTGCAGCAACTAGGACCCTGAATGTCCTTAGAGCCTGAAAGGCCACCTTGAACATATTACTGAGACCCTGGGTTAAGGACATTTTTCCCATGGAAAATGCCCTTCATTTCTGGCCATTTGGCCTGGCAGGCAGGGCAGTGCCTAACGAGAAATTTGCAAACTGTGCTGGATTCTTCCAAACATAAAGCTGCCAGCAACTAGGACCCTGCAAGTCCTTAGAGCCCCAGATGCCGCCTTTCATCTGATACCCAGAGCCTGGGCCAATGACTTCATTTTCCCCATGGAAAATGGCCTCCATTTCTGGCCTCTCGCCCTGGCCAATAGGGTGGTGCCCAGCAAGAAATTTGCAATCTTTGCTGGATTCCTCCAAATCGAAAGCTGCCAGTAAGAAGTACCCTGCAAGTCCTCAGAGCCCCAAAGGCTACCTTGCATTTGATTTGCAGACCGTGGGGAAAGGACTTCTTTTTCCCATGGGAAATGGCCTGTGTTTGCAGCCACTAACTGTGGCAGAAAGTAGGGAGCCAAGCCTGAGTGATGCAATCTTTGCTGGATTTCTCCAAACCCAATGCTGGCAGCAACTAGGACCCTGCAAGTCCTTAGAGCCCCAGATGCCACCTTTCATCTTATACCCAGACCCTGGGGACATGACTTCTTTTCCCCATGGAAAATGGGGTCAGTTTGGGGCCACTCGCCCCGGCCATCTGCTTCATTCCCTGTCTGAAATTTGCAAACTTGGCTGATTTTCTCCAAAACTAAACCTGCTGGCAACGAGAAGCCTGCAGCTCCTTAGAGCCCCAAATTTCACCTCTCTGCTGATACCCACATGATGGGGAAATTACTTCTTTTTCCCATAGAAATAGTATCCCTGTGCTGCAACTTGCCCTGGCAGAAAGTAGGGTGCCAAGCAGGAAATTTGAAAATTCTGATGGATTTCTCCAAACCTAAAGCTGGCAGCAACTAAGACCCTGCAAGTCCTTAGAGCCCCAAAGGCCACCTTTCATCTGATACCCAGAGCCTGGGCCAATGACTTCATTTTCCCCATGGAAAATGGCCTCCATTTCTGGCCTCTCGCCCTGGCCAATAGGGTGGTGCCCAGCAAGAAATTTGCAATCTTTGCTGGATTCCTCCAAATCGAAAGCTGCCAGTAAGAAGTACCCTGCATGTCCTCAGAGCCCCAAAGGCCACCTTGCAATTCATTTGCAGACCGTGGGGAAAGGACTTCTTTTTCCCATGGGAAATGGCCTGTGTTTGCAGCCACTCACCATGGCAGAAAGTGGGGAGCCAAGCTAGAGTGATGCAATCTTTGCTGGATTTCTCCAAACCTAATGCTGGCAGCAACTTGGACCCTGCAAGTCCTTAGAGCCCCAGATGCCGCCTTTCATCTGATACCCAGACCCTGGGCCAATGACTTCATTTTCCCCATGGAAAATGGCCTCCATTTCTGGCCTCTCGGCCTGGCCAATAGGGTGGTGCCCAGCAAGAAATTTGCAATCTTTGCTGGATTTCTCCAAATCGAAAGCTGCCAGTAAGAAGTACCCTGCAAGTCCTTAGAGCCCCAAAGGCCACCTTGCATTTGATTTGCAGACCGTGGGGAAAGGACTTCTTTTTCCCATGGGAAATGGCCTCCGTTTGCAGCCACTATCTATGGCAGAAAGTGGGGAGCCAAGCTAGAGGGATACAATCTTTGCTGGATTCTTCCAAACCTAAAGTGTGCAGCAACTAGGACCCTGAAAGTCCTTAGAGCCTGAAAGGCCACCTTGAACATATTACTGAGACCCTGGGTTAAGGACATTTTTCCCATGGAAAATGCCCTTCATTTCTGGCCATTTGGCCTGGCAGGCAGGGCAGTGCCTAACGAGAAATTTGCAAACTGTGCTGGATTCTTCCAAACATAAAGCTGGCAGCAACTAGGACCCTGCAAGTCCTTAGAGCCCCAGATGCCGCCTTTCATCTGATACCCAGAGCCTGGGCCAATGACTTCATTTTCCCCATGGAAAATGGCCTCCATTTCTGGCCTCTCGCCCTGGCTAATTGGGTGGTGCCCAGCAAGAAATTTGCAATCTTTGCTGGATTTCTCCAAATCTAAAGCTGCCAGAAAGAAGTACCCTGCAAGTCCTTAGAGCCCCAAAGGCCACCTTGCATTTCATTTGCAGACCGTGGGGAAAGGACTTCTTTTTCCCATGGGAAATGGCCTGTGTTTGCAGCCACTCACCATGGCAGAAAGTGGGGAGCCAAGCTAGAGTGATGCAATCTTTGCTGGATTTCTCCAAACCCAATGCTGGCAGCAACTAGGACCCTGCAAGTCCTTAGAGCCCCAGATGCCACCTTTCATCTTATACCCAGACCCTGGGGACATGACTTCTTTTCCCCATGGAAAATGGGGTCAGTTTGGGGCCACTCGCCCCGGCCATCTGCTTCATTCCCTGTCTGAAATTTGCAAACTTGGCTGATTTTCTCCAAAACTAAACCTGCTGGCAACGAGGAGCCTGCAGCTCCTTAGAGCCCCAAATTTCACCTCTCTGCTGATACCCACATGATGGGGAAATTACTTCTTTTTCCCATAGAAATAGTATCCCTGTGCTGCAACTTGCCCTGGCAGAAAGTAGGGTGCCAAGCAGGAAATTTGAAAATTCTGCTGGATTTCTCCAAACCTAAAGCTGGCAGCAACTAAGACCCTGCAAGTCCTTAGAGCCCCAAAGGCCACCTTTCATCTGATACCCAGAGCCTGGGCCAATGACTTCATTTTCCCCATGGAAAATGGCCTCCATTTCTGGCCTCTCGCCCTGGCCAATAGGGTGGTGCCCAGCAAGAAATTTGCAATCTTTGCTGGATTTCTCCAAATGGAAAGCTGCCAGTAAGAAGTACCCTGCAAGTCCTTAGAGCCCCAAAGGCCACCTTGCATTTGATTTGCAGACCGTGGGGAAAGGACTTCTTTTTCCCATGGGAAATGGCCTCCGTTTGCAGCCACTATCTATGGCAGAAAGTGGGGAGCCAAGCTAGAGGGATACAATCTTTGCTGGATTCTTCCAAACCTAAAGTGTGCAGCAACTAGGACCCTGAATGTCCTTAGAGCCTGAAAGGCCACCTTGAACATATTACTGAGACCCTGGGTTAAGGACATTTTTCCCATGGAAAATGCCCTTCATTTCTGGCCATTTGGCCTGGCAGGCAGGGCAGTGCCTAACGAGAAATTTGCAAACTGTGCTGGATTCTTCCAAACATAAAGCTGGCAGCAACTAGGACCCTGCAAGTCCTTAGAGCCCCAGATGCCGCCTTTCATCTGATACCCAGACCCTGGGCCAATGACTTCATTTTCCCCATGGAAAATGGCCTCCATTTCTGGCCTCTCGCCCTGGCCAATAGGGTGGTGCCCAGCAAGAAATTTGCAATCTTTGCTGGATTCCTCCAAATCGAAAGCTGCCAGTAAGAAGTACCCTGCAAGTCCTCAGAGCCCCAAAGGCTACCTTGCATTTGATTTGCAGACCGTGGGGAAAGGACTTCTTTTTCCCATGGGAAATGGCCTCCGTTTGCAGCCACTCACCATGGCAGAAAGTAGGGAGCCAAGGTAGAGTGATACAATCTTTGCTGGATTCTTCCAAACCTAAAGTTGGCAGCAACCAGGAGCCTGAAAGTCCTTAGAGCCTGAAAGGCCACCTTGAACATATTACTGAGACCCTGGGTTAAGGACATTTTTCCCATGGAAAATGCCCTTCATTTGTCGCCACTTGGCCTGGCAGGGAGGCTGTGCCTAGCGAGAAATTTGCAAACTGTGCTGGATTCTTCCAAACATAAAGCTGCCAGCAACTAGGACCCTGCAAGTCCTTAGAGCCCCAAAGGCCACCTTTCATCTGATACCCAGAGCCTGGGCCAATGACTTCATTTTCCCCAAGGAAAATGGCCTCCATTTCTGGCCTCTCGCCCTGGCCAATAGGGTGGTGCCCAGCAAGAAATTTGCAATCTTTGCTGGATTTCTCCAAATCTAAAGCTGCCAGAAAGAAGTACCCTGCAAGTCCTTAGAGCCCCAAAGGCCACCTTGCATTTCATTTGCAGACCGTGGGGAAAGGACTTCTTTTTCCCATGGGAAATGGCCTGTGTTTGCAGCCACTCACCATGGCAGAAAGTGGGGAGCCAAGCTAGAGTGATGCAATCTTTGCTGGATTTCTCCAAACCCAATGCTGGCAGCAACTAGGACCCTGCAAGTCCTTAGAGCCCCAGATGCCACCTTTCATCTTCTACCCAGACCCTGGGGACATGACTTCATTTCCCCATGGAAAATGGGGTCAGTTTGGGGCCACTCGCCCCGGCCATCTGCTTCATTCCCTGTCTGAAATTTGCAAACTTGGCTGATTTTCTCCAAAACTAAACCTGCTGGCAACGAGGAGCCTGCAGCTCCTTAGAGCCCCAAATTTCACCTCTCTGCTGATACCCACATGATGGGGAAATTACTTCTTTTTCCCATAGAAATAGTATCCCTGTGCTGCAACTTGCCCTGGCAGAAAGTAGGGTGCCAAGCAGGAAATTTGAAAATTCTGCTGGATTTCTCCAAACCTAAAGCTGGCAGCAACTAAGACCCTGCAAGTCCTTAGAGCCCCAAAGGCCACCTTTCATCTGATACCCAGAGCCTGGGCCAATGACTTCATTTTCCCCATGGAAAATGGCCTCCATTTCTGGCCTCTCGCCCTGGCCAATAGGGTGGTGCCCAGCAAGAAATTTGCAATCTTTGCTGGATTTCTCCAAATGGAAAGCTGCCAGTAAGAAGTACCCTGCAAGTCCTTAGAGCCCCAAAGGCCACCTTGCATTTGATTTGCAGACCGTGGGGAAAGGACTTCTTTTTCCCATGGGAAATGGCCTCCGTTTGCAGCCACTATCTATGGCAGAAAGTGGGGAGCCAAGCTAGAGGGATACAATCTTTGCTGGATTCTTCCAAACCTAAAGTGTGCAGCAACTAGGACCCTGAATGTCCTTAGAGCCTGAAAGGCCACCTTGAACATATTACTGAGACCCTGGGTTAAGGACATTTTTCCCATGGAAAATGCCCTTCATTTCTGGCCATTTGGCCTGGCAGGCAGGGCAGTGCCTAACGAGAAATTTGCAAACTGTGCTGGATTCTTCCAAACATAAAGCTGCCAGCAACTAGGACCCTGCAAGTCCTTAGAGCCCCAGATGCCGCCTTTCATCTGATACCCAGAGCCTGGGCCAATGACTTCATTTTCCCCATGGAAAATGGCCTCCATTTCTGGCCTCTCGCCCTGGCCAATAGGGTGGTGCCCAGCAAGAAATTTGCAATCTTTGCTGGATTCCTCCAAATCGAAAGCTGCCAGTAAGAAGTACCCTGCAAGTCCTCAGAGCCCCAAAGGCTACCTTGCATTTGATTTGCAGACCGTGGGGAAAGGACTTCTTTTTCCCATGGGAAATGGCCTGTGTTTGCAGCCACTAACTGTGGCAGAAAGTGGGGAGCCAAGCCTGAGTGATGCAATCTTTGCTGGATTTCTCCAAACCCAATGCTGGCAGCAACTAGGACCCTGCAAGTCCTTAGAGCCCCAGATGCCACCTTTCATCTTATACCCAGACCCTGGGGACATGACTTCTTTTCCCCATGGAAAATGGGGTCAGTTTGGGGCCACTCGCCCCGGCCATCTGCTTCATTCCCTGTCTGAAATTTGCAAACTTGGCTGATTTTCTCCAAAACTAAACCTGCTGGCAACGAGAAGCCTGCAGCTCCTTAGAGCCCCAAATTTCACCTCTCTGCTGATACCCACATGATGGGGAAATTACTTCTTTTTCCCATAGAAATAGTATCCCTGTGCTGCAACTTGCCCTGGCAGAAAGTAGGGTGCCAAGCAGGAAATTTGAAAATTCTGATGGATTTCTCCAAACCTAAAGCTGGCAGCAACTAAGACCCTGCAAGTCCTTAGAGCCCCAAAGGCCACCTTTCATCTGATACCCAGAGCCTGGGCCAATGACTTCATTTTCCCCATGGAAAATGGCCTCCATTTTTGGCCTCTCGCCCTGGCCAATAGGGTGGTGCCCAGCAAGAAATTTGCAATCTTTGCTGGATTCCTCCAAATCGAAAGCTGCCAGTAAGAAGTACCCTGCATGTCCTCAGAGCCCCAAAGGCCACCTTGCATTTCATTTGCAGACCGTGGGGAAAGGACTTCTTTTTCCCATGGGAAATGGCCTGTGTTTGCAGCCACTCACCATGGCAGAAAGTGGGGAGCCAAGCTAGAGTGATGCAATCTTTGCTGGATTTCTCCAAACCTAATGCTGGCAGCAACTTGGACCCTGCAAGTCCTTAGAGCCCCAGATGCCGCCTTTCATCTGATACCCAGACCCTGGGCCAATGACTTCATTTTCCCCATGGAAAATATCCTCCATTTCTGGCCTCTCGGCCTGGCCAATAGGGTGGTGCCCAGCAAGAAATTTGCAATCTTTGCTGGATTTCTCCAAATCGAAAGCTGCCAGTAAGAAGTACCCTGCAAGTCCTTAGAGCCCCAAAGGCCACCTTGCATTTCATTTGCAGACCGTGGGGAAAGGACTTCTTTTTCCCATGGGAAATTGCCTCCGTTTGCAGCCACTCACCATGGCAGAAAGTAGGGAGCCAAGGTAGAGTGATACAATCTTTGCTGGATTCTTCCAAACCTAAAGTTGGCAGCAACCAGGAGCCTGAAAGTCCTTAGAGCCTGAAAGGCCACCTTGAACATATTACTGAGACCCTGGGTTAAGGACATTTTTCCCATGGAAAATGCCCTTCATTTGTCGCCACTTGGCCTGGCAGGCAGGCTGTGCCTAGCGAGAAATTTGCAAACTGTGCTGGATTCTTCCAAACATAAAGCTGCCAGCAACTAGGACCCTGCAAGTCCTTAGAGCCTCAAAGGCCACCTTTCATCTGATACCCAGAGCCTGGGCCAATGACTTCATTTTCCCCAAGGAAAATGGCCTCCATTTCTGGCCTCTCGCCCTGGCTAATAGGGTGGTGCCCAGCAAGAAATTTGCAATCTTTGCTGGATTTCTCCAAATCTAAAGCTGCCAGAAAGAAGTACCCTGCAAGTCCTTAGAGCCCCAAAGGCCACCTTGCATTTGATTTGCAGACCGTGGGGAAAGGACTTCTTTTTCCCATGGGAAATGGCCTGTGTTTGCAGCCACTCACCATGGCAGAAAGTGTGGAGCCAAGCTAGAGTGATGCAATCTTTGCTGGATTTCTCCAAACCCAATGCTGGCAGCAACTAGGACCCTGCAAGTCCTTAGAGCCCCAGATGCCACCTTTCATCTTATACCCAGACCCTGGGGACATGACTTCATTTCCCCATGGAAAATGGGGTCAGTTTGGGGCCACTCGCCCCGGCCATCTGCTTCATTCCCTGTCTGAAATTTGCAAACTTGGCTGATTTTCTCCAAAACTAAACCTGCTGGCAACGAGGAGCCTGCAGCTCCTTAGAGCCCCAAATTTCACCTCTCTGCTGATACCCACATGATGGGGAAATTACTTCTTTTTCCCATAGAAATAGTATCCCTGTGCTGCAACTTGCCCTGGCAGAAAGTAGGGTGCCAAGCAGGAAATTTGAAAATTCTGCTGGATTTCTCCAAACCTAAAGCTGGCAGCAACTAAGACCCTGCAAGTCCTTAGAGCCCCAAAGGCCACCTTTCATCTGATACCCAGAGCCTGGGCCAATGACTTCATTTTCCCCAAGGAAAATGGCCTCCATTTCTGGCCTCTCGCCCTGGCCAATAGGGTGGTGCCCAGCAAGAAATTTGCAATCTTTGCTGGATTTCTCCAAATCTAAAGCTGCCAATAAGAAGTACGCTGCAAGTCCTTAGAGCCCCAAAGGCCACCTTGCATTTGATTTGCAGACCGTGGGGAAAGGACTTCTTTTTCCCATGGGAAATGGCCTGTGTTTGCAGCCACTCACCATGGCAGAAAGTGGGGAGCCAAGCTAGAGTGATACAATCTTTGCTGGATTCTTCCAAACCTAAAGTTGGCAGCAACCAGGACCCTGAAAGTCCTTAGAGCCTGAAAGGCCACCTTGAACACATTACTGAGACCCTGGGTTAAGGACATTTTTCCCATGGAAAATGGCCTTCATTTCTGGCCATTTGGCCTGGCAGGCAGGGCAGTGCCTAACGAGAAATTTGCAAACTGTGCTGGATTCTTCCAAACATAAAGCTGCCAGCAACTAGGACCCTGCAAGTCCTTAGAGCCCCAGATGCCACCTTTCATCTGATACCCAGACCCTGGGCCAATGACTTCATTTTCCCCAAGGAAAATGGCCTCCATTTCTGGCCTCTCGCCCTGGCCAATAGGGTGGTGCCCAGCAAGAAATTTGCAATCTTTGCTGGATTTCTCCAAATCTAAAGCTGCCAGTAAGAAGTACCCTGCAAGTCCTTAGAGCCCCAAAGGCCACCTTGCATTTCATTTGCAGACCGTGGGGAAAGGACTTCTTTTTCCCATGGGAAATGGCCTCCGTTTGCAGCAACTAACTATGGCAGAAAGTGGGGAGCCAAGCTAGAGTGATGCAATCTTTGCTGGATTTCTCCAAACCCAATGCTGGCAGCAACTAGGACCCTGCAAGTCCTTAGAGCCCCAGATGCCACCTTTCATCTTATACCCAGACCCTGGGGACATGACTTCTTTTCCCCATGGAAAATGGGGTCAGTTTGGGGCCACTCGCCCCGGCCATCTGCTTCATTCCCTGTCTGAAATTTGCAAACTTGGCTGATTTTCTCCAAAACTAAACCTGCTGGCAACGAGGCGCCTGCAGCTCCTTAGAGCCCCAAATTTCACCTCTCTGCTGATACCCACATGATGGGGAAATTACTTCTTTTTCCCATAGAAATAGTATCCCTGTGCTGCAACTTGCCCTGGCAGAAAGTAGGGTGCCAAGCAGGAAATTTGAAAATTCTGCTGGATTTCTCCAAACCTAAAGCTGGCAGCAACTAAGACCCTGCAAGTCCTTAGAGCCCCAAAGGCCACCTTTCATCTGATACCCAGAGCCTGGGCCAATGACTTCATTTTCCCCATGGAAAATGGCCTCCATTTCTGGCCTCTCGCCCTGGCCAATAGGGTGGTGCCCAGCAAGAAATTTGCAATCTTTGCTGGATTTCTCCAAATCTAAAGCTGCCAATAAGAAGTACCCTGCAAGTCCTTAGAGCCCCAAAGGCCACCTTGCATTTGATTTGCAGACCGTGGGGAAAGGACTTCTTTTTCCCATGGGAAATGGCCTGTGTTTGCAGCCACTCACCATGGCAGAAAGTAGGGAGCCAAGCTAGAGTGATACAACCTTTGCTGGATTCTTCCAAACCTAAAGTTGGCAGCAACCAGGAGCCTGAAAGTCCTTAGAGCCTGAAAGGCCACCTTGAACATATTACTGAGACCCTGGGTTAAGGACATTTTTCCCATGGAAAATGGCCTTCATTTCTGGCCACTTGGCCTGGCAGGCAGGCTGTGCCTAGCGAGAAATTTGCAAACTGTGCTGGATTCTTCCAAACATAAAGCTGCCAGCAACTAGGACCCTGCAAGTCCTTAGAGCCCCAAAGGCCACCTTTCATCTGATACCCAGAGCCTGGGCCAATGACTTCATTTTCCCCAAGGAAAATGGCCTCCATTTCTGGCCTCTCGCCCTGGCCAATAGGGTGGTGCCCAGCAAGAAATTTGCAATCTTTGCTGGATTGCTCCAAATCGAAAGCTGCCAGTAAGAAGTACCCTGCAAGTCCTTAGAGCCCCAAAGGCCACCTTGCATTTCATTTGCAGACCGTGGGGAAAGGACTTCTTTTTCCCATGGGAAATGGCCTGTGTTTGCAGCCACTCACCATGGCAGAAAGTGGGGAGCCAAGCTAGAGTGATGCAATCTTTGCTGGATTTCTCCAAACCCAATGCTGGCAGCAACTAGGACCCTGCAAGTCCTTAGAGCCCCAGATGCCACCTTTCATCTTTTACCCAGACCCTGGGCACATGACTTCTTTTCCCCATGGAAAATGGGGTCAGTTTGGGGCCACTCGCCCCGGCCATCTGCTTCATTCCCTGTCTGAAATTTGCAAACTTGGCTGATTTTCTCCAAAACTAAACCTGCTGGCAACGAGAAGCCTGCAGCTCCTTAGAGCCCCAAATTTCACCTCTCTGCTGATACCCACATGATGGGGAAATTACTTCTTTTTCCCATAGAAATAGTATCCCTGTGCTGCAACTTGCCCTGGCAGAAAGTAGGGTGCCAAGCAGGAAATTTGAAAATTCTGATGGATTTCTCCAAACCTAAAGCTGGCAGCAACTAAGACCCTGCAAGTCCTTAGAGCCCCAGAGGCCACCTTTCATCTGATACCCAGACCCTGGGCCAATGACTTCATTTTCCCCATGGAAAATGGCCTCCATTTCTGGTCTCTCGCCCTGGCCAATAGGGTGGTGCCCAGCAAGAAATTTGCAATCATTGCTGGATTTCTCCAAATCTAAAGCTGCCAGTAAGAAGTACCCTGCAAGTCCTTAGAGCCCCAAAGGCCACTTTTCATTTCATTTGAACACCGTGGGGAAAGGACTTCTTTTTCCCATGGGAAATGGCCATTGTTTGCAGCCACTCACCATGGCAGAAAGTGGGGAGCCAAGCTAGAGTGATACAATCTTTGCTGGATTCTTCCAAACCTAAAGTTGGCAGCAACCAGGACCCTGAAAGTCCTTAGAGCCTGAAAGGCCACCTTGAACACATTACTGAGACCCTGGGTTAAGGACATTTTTCCCATGGAAAATGCCCTTCATTTCTGGCCATTTGGCCTGGCAGGCAGGGCAGTGCCTAACGAGAAATTTGCAAACTGTGCTGGATTCTTCCAAACATAAAGCTGCCAGCAACTAGGACCCTGCAAGTCCTTAGAGCCCCAGATGCCACCTTTCATCTGATACCCAGACCCTGGGCCAATGACTTCATTTTCCCCAAGGAAAATGGCCTCCATTTCTGGCCTCTCGCCCTGGCCAATAGGGTGGTGCCCAGCAAGAAATTTGCAATCTTTGCTGGATTCCTCCAAATCGAAAGCTGCCAGTAAGAAGTACCCTGCAAGTCCTCAGAGCCCCAAAGGCTACCTTGCATTTGATTTGCAGACCGTGGGGAAAGGACTTCTTTTTCCCATGGGAAATGGCCTCCGTTTGCAGCCACTCACCATGGCAGAAAGTAGGGAGCCAAGGTAGAGTGATACAATCTTTGCTGGATTCTTCCAAACCTAAAGTTGGCAGCAACCAGGAGCCTGAAAGTCCTTAGAGCCTGAAAGGCCACCTTGAACATATTACTGAGACCCTGGGTTAAGGACATTTTTCCCATGGAAAATGCCCTTCATTTGTCGCCACTTGGCCTGGCAGGGAGGCTGTGCCTAGCGAGAAATTTGCAAACTGTGCTGGATTCTTCCAAACATAAAGCTGCCAGCAACTAGGACCCTGCAAGTCCTTAGAGCCCCAAAGGCCACCTTTCATCTGATACCCAGAGCCTGGGCCAATGACTTCATTTTCCCCAAGGAAAATGGCCTCCATTTCTGGCCTCTCGCCCTGGCCAATAGGGTGGTGCCCAGCAAGAAATTTGCAATCTTTGCTGGATTTCTCCAAATCTAAAGCTGCCAGAAAGAAGTACCCTGCAAGTCCTTAGAGCCCCAAAGGCCACCTTGCATTTCATTTGCAGACCGTGGGGAAAGGACTTCTTTTTCCCATGGGAAATGGCCTGTGTTTGCAGCCACTCACCATGGCAGAAAGTGGGGAGCCAAGCTAGAGTGATGCAATCTTTGCTGGATTTCTCCAAACCCAATGCTGGCAGCAACTAGGACCCTGCAAGTCCTTAGAGCCCCAGATGCCACCTTTCATCTTATACCCAGACCCTGGGGACATGACTTCATTTCCCCATGGAAAATGGGGTCAGTTTGGGGCCACTCGCCCCGGCCATCTGCTTCATTCCCTGTCTGAAATTTGCAAACTTGGCTGATTTTCTCCAAAACTAAACCTGCTGGCAACGAGGAGCCTGCAGCTCCTTAGAGCCCCAAATTTCACCTCTCTGCTGATACCCACATGATGGGGAAATTACTTCTTTTTCCCATAGAAATAGTATCCCTGTGCTGCAACTTGCCCTGGCAGAAAGTAGGGTGCCAAGCAGGAAATTTGAAAATTCTGCTGGATTTCTCCAAACCTAAAGCTGGCAGCAACTAAGACCCTGCAAGTCCTTAGAGCCCCAAAGGCCACCTTTCATCTGATACCCAGAGCCTGGGCCAATGACTTCATTTTCCCCATGGAAAATGGCCTCCATTTCTGGCCTCTCGCCCTGGCCAATAGGGTGGTGCCCAGCAAGAAATTTGCAATCTTTGCTGGATTTCTCCAAATGGAAAGCTGCCAGTAAGAAGTACCCTGCAAGTCCTTAGAGCCCCAAAGGCCACCTTGCATTTGATTTGCAGACCGTGGGGAAAGGACTTCTTTTTCCCATGGGAAATGGCCTCCGTTTGCAGCCACTATCTATGGCAGAAAGTGGGGAGCCAAGCTAGAGGGATACAATCTTTGCTGGATTCTTCCAAACCTAAAGTGTGCAGCAACTAGGACCCTGAATGTCCTTAGAGCCTGAAAGGCCACCTTGAACATATTACTGAGACCCTGGGTTAAGGACATTTTTCCCATGGAAAATGCCCTTCATTTCTGGCCATTTGGCCTGGCAGGCAGGGCAGTGCCTAACGAGAAATTTGCAAACTGTGCTGGATTCTTCCAAACATAAAGCTGCCAGCAACTAGGACCCTGCAAGTCCTTAGAGCCCCAGATGCCGCCTTTCATCTGATACCCAGAGCCTGGGCCAATGACTTCATTTTCCCCATGGAAAATGGCCTCCATTTCTGGCCTCTCGCCCTGGCCAATAGGGTGGTGCCCAGCAAGAAATTTGCAATCTTTGCTGGATTCCTCCAAATCGAAAGCTGCCAGTAAGAAGTACCCTGCAAGTCCTCAGAGCCCCAAAGGCTACCTTGCATTTGATTTGCAGACCGTGGGGAAAGGACTTCTTTTTCCCATGGGAAATGGCCTCCGTTTGCAGCCACTCACCATGGCAGAAAGTAGGGAGCCAAGCTAGAGTGATACAATCTTTGCTGGATTCTTCCAAACCTAAAGTTGGCAGCAACCAGGAGCCTGAAAGTCCTTAGAGCCTGAAAGGCCACCTTGAACATATTACTGAGACCCTGGGTTAAGGACATTTTTCCCATGGAAAATGCCCTTCATTTGTCGCCACTTGGCCTGGCAGGGAGGCTGTGCCTAGCGAGAAATTTGCAAACTGTGCTGGATTCTTCCAAACATAAAGCTGCCAGCAACTAGGACCCTGCAAGTCCTTAGAGCCCCAAAGGCCACCTTTCATCTGATACCCAGAGCCTGGGCCAATGACTTCATTTTCCCCAAGGAAAATGGCCTCCATTTCTGGCCTCTCGCCCTGGCCAATAGGGTGGTGCCCAGCAAGAAATTTGCAATCTTTGCTGGATTTCTCCAAATCTAAAGCTGCCAGAAAGAAGTACCCTGCAAGTCCTTAGAGCCCCAAAGGCCACCTTGCATTTCATTTGCAGACCGTGGGGAAAGGACTTCTTTTTCCCATGGGAAATGGCCTGTGTTTGCAGCCACTCACCATGGCAGAAAGTGGGGAGCCAAGCTAGAGTGATGCAATCTTTGCTGGATTTCTCCAAACCCAATGCTGGCAGCAACTAGGACCCTGCAAGTCCTTAGAGCCCCAGATGCCACCTTTCATCTTATACCCAGACCCTGGGGACATGACTTCATTTCCCCATGGAAAATGGGGTCAGTTTGGGGCCACTCGCCCCGGCCATCTGCTTCATTCCCTGTCTGAAATTTGCAAACTTGGCTGATTTTCTCCAAAACTAAACCTGCTGGCAACGAGGAGCCTGCAGCTCCTTAGAGCCCCAAATTTCACCTCTCTGCTGATACCCACATGATGGGGAAATTACTTCTTTTTCCCATAGAAATAGTATCCCTGTGCTGCAACTTGCCCTGGCAGAAAGTAGGGTGCCAAGCAGGAAATTTGAAAATTCTGCTGGATTTCTCCAAACCTAAAGCTGGCAGCAACTAAGACCCTGCAAGTCCTTAGAGCCCCAAAGGCCACCTTTCATCTGATACCCAGAGCCTGGGCCAATGACTTCATTTTCCCCATGGAAAATGGCCTCCATTTCTGGCCTCTCGCCCTGGCCAATAGGGTGGTGCCCAGCAAGAAATTTGCAATCTTTGCTGGATTTCTCCAAATGGAAAGCTGCCAGTAAGAAGTACCCTGCAAGTCCTTAGAGCCCCAAAGGCCACCTTGCATTTGATTTGCAGACCGTGGGGAAAGGACTTCTTTTTCCCATGGGAAATGGCCTCCGTTTGCAGCCACTATCTATGGCAGAAAGTGGGGAGCCAAGCTAGAGGGATACAATCTTTGCTGGATTCTTCCAAACCTAAAGTGTGCAGCAACTAGGACCCTGAATGTCCTTAGAGCCTGAAAGGCCACCTTGAACATATTACTGAGACCCTGGGTTAAGGACATTTTTCCCATGGAAAATGCCCTTCATTTCTGGCCATTTGGCCTGGCAGGCAGGGCAGTGCCTAACGAGAAATTTGCAAACTGTGCTGGATTCTTCCAAACATAAAGCTGCCAGCAACTAGGACCCTGCAAGTCCTTAGAGCCCCAGATGCCGCCTTTCATCTGATACCCAGAGCCTGGGCCAATGACTTCATTTTCCCCATGGAAAATGGCCTCCATTTCTGGCCTCTCGCCCTGGCCAATAGGGTGGTGCCCAGCAAGAAATTTGCAATCTTTGCTGGATTCCTCCAAATCGAAAGCTGCCAGTAAGAAGTACCCTGCAAGTCCTCAGAGCCCCAAAGGCTACCTTGCATTTGATTTGCAGACCGTGGGGAAAGGACTTCTTTTTCCCATGGGAAATGGCCTGTGTTTGCAGCCACTAACTGTGGCAGAAAGTAGGGAGCCAAGCCTGAGTGATGCAATCTTTGCTGGATTTCTCCAAACCCAGTGCTGGCAGCAACTAGGACCCTGCAAGTCCTTAGAGCCCCAGATGCCACCTTTCATCTTATACCCAGACCCTGGGGACATGACTTCTTTTCCCCATGGAAAATGGGGTCAGTTTGGGGCCACTCGCCCCGGCCATCTGCTTCATTCCCTGTCTGAAATTTGCAAACTTGGCTGATTTTCTCCAAAACTAAACCTGCTGGCAACGAGAAGCCTGCAGCTCCTTAGAGCCCCAAATTTCACCTCTCTGCTGATACCCACATGATGGGGAAATTACTTCTTTTTCCCATAGAAATAGTATCCCTGTGCTGCAACTTGCCCTGGCAGAAAGTAGGGTGCCAAGCAGGAAATTTGAAAATTCTGATGGATTTCTCCAAACCTAAAGCTGGCAGCAACTAAGACCCTGCAAGTCCTTAGAGCCCCAAAGGCCACCTTTCATCTGATACCCAGAGCCTGGGCCAATGACTTCATTTTCCCCATGGAAAATGGCCTCCATTTCTGGCCTCTCGCCCTGGCCAATAGGGTGGTGCCCAGCAAGAAATTTGCAATCTTTGCTGGATTCCTCCAAATCGAAAGCTGCCAGTAAGAAGTACCCTGCATGTCCTCAGAGCCCCAAAGGCCACCTTGCAATTCATTTGCAGACCGTGGGGAAAGGACTTCTTTTTCCCATGGGAAATGGCCTGTGTTTGCAGCCACTCACCATGGCAGAAAGTGGGGAGCCAAGCTAGAGTGATGCAATCTTTGCTGGATTTCTCCAAACCTAATGCTGGCAGCAACTTGGACCCTGCAAGTCCTTAGAGCCCCAGATGCCGCCTTTCATCTGATACCCAGACCCTGGGCCAATGACTTCATTTTCCCCATGGAAAATGGCCTCCATTTCTGGCCTCTCGGCCTGGCCAATAGGGTGGTGCCCAGCAAGAAATTTGCAATCTTTGCTGGATTTCTCCAAATCGAAAGCTGCCAGTAAGAAGTACCCTGCAAGTCCTTAGAGCCCCAAAGGCCACCTTGCATTTGATTTGCAGACCGTGGGGAAAGGACTTCTTTTTCCCATGGGAAATGGCCTCCGTTTGCAGCCACTATCTATGGCAGAAAGTGGGGAGCCAAGCTAGAGGGATACAATCTTTGCTGGATTCTTCCAAACCTAAAGTGTGCAGCAACTAGGACCCTGAATGTCCTTAGAGCCTGAAAGGCCACCTTGAACATATTACTGAGACCCTGGGTTAAGGACATTTTTCCCATGGAAAATGCCCTTCATTTCTGGCCATTTGGCCTGGCAGGCAGGGCAGTGCCTAACGAGAAATTTGCAAACTGTGCTGGATTCTTCCAAACATAAAGCTGGCAGCAACTAGGACCCTGCAAGTCCTTAGAGCCCCAGATGCCGCCTTTCATCTGATACCCAGAGCCTGGGCCAATGACTTCATTTTCCCCATGGAAAATGGCCTCCATTTCTGGCCTCTCGCCCTGGCTAATTGGGTGGTGCCCAGCAAGAAATTTGCAATCTTTGCTGGATTTCTCCAAATCTAAAGCTGCCAGAAAGAAGTACCCTGCAAGTCCTTAGAGCCCCAAAGGCCACCTTGCATTTCATTTGCAGACCGTGGGGAAAGGACTTCTTTTTCCCATGGGAAATGGCCTGTGTTTGCAGCCACTCACCATGGCAGAAAGTGGGGAGCCAAGCTAGAGTGATGCAATCTTTGCTGGATTTCTCCAAACCCAATGCTGGCAGCAACTAGGACCCTGCAAGTCCTTAGAGCCCCAGATGCCACCTTTCATCTTATACCCAGACCCTGGGGACATGACTTCATTTCCCCATGGAAAATGGGGTCAGTTTGGGGCCCCTCGCCCCGGCCATCTGCTTCATTCCCTGTCTGAAATTTGCAAACTTGGCTGATTTTCTCCAAAACTAAACCTGCTGGCAACGAGGAGCCTGCAGCTCCTTAGAGCCCCAAATTTCACCTCTCTGCTGATACCCACATGATGGGGAAATTACTTCTTTTTCCCATAGAAATAGTATCCCTGTGCTGCAACTTGCCCTGGCAGAAAGTAGGGTGCCAAGCAGGAAATTTGAAAATTCTGCTGGATTTCTCCAAACCTAAAGCTGGCAGCAACTAAGACCCTGCAAGTCCTTAGAGCCCCAAAGGCCACCTTTCATCTGATACCCAGACCCTGGGCCAATGACTTCATTTTCCCCATGGAAAATGGCCTCCATTTCTGGCCTCTCGCCCTGGCCAATAGGGTGGTGCCCAGCAAGAAATTTGCAATCTTTGCTGGATTGCTCCAAATCGAAAGCTGCCAGTAAGAAGTACCCTGCATGTCCTCAGAGCCCCAAAGGCCACCTTGCATTTCATTTGAAGACCGTGGGGAAAGGACTTCTTTTTCCCATGGGAAATGGCCTGTGTTTGCAGCCACTCACCATGGCAGAAAGTGGGGAGCCAAGCTAGAGTGATGCAATCTTTGCTGGATTTCTCCAAACCTAATGCTGGCAGCAACTTGGACCCTGCAAGTCCTTAGAGCCCCAGATGCCGCCTTTCATCTGATACCCAGACCCTGGGCCAATGACTTCATTTTCCCCATGGAAAATGCCCTCCATTTCTGGCCTCTCGCCCTGGCCAATAGGGTGGTGCCCAGCAAGAAATTTGCAATCTTTGCTGGATTTCTCCAAATCTAAAGCTGCCAGTAAGAAGTACCCTGCAAGTCCTTAGAGCCCCAAAGGCCACCTTGCATTTCATTTGCAGACCGTGGGGAAAGGACTTCTTTTTCCCATGGGAAATGGCCTCCGTTTGCAGCCACTCACCATGGCAGAAAGTAGGGAGCCAAGGTAGAGTGATACAATCTTTGCTGGATTCTTCCAAACCTAAAGTTGGCAGCAACCAGGAGCCTGAAAGTCCTTAGAGCCTGAAAGGCCACCTTGAACATATTACTGAGACCCTGGGTTAAGGACATTTTTCCCATGGAAAATGCCCTTCATTTGTCGCCACTTGGCCTGGCAGGGAGGCTGTGCCTAGCGAGAAATTTGCAAACTGTGCTGGATTCTTCCAAACATAAAGCTGCCAGCAACTAGGACCCTGCAAGTCCTTAGAGCCCCAAAGGCCACCTTTCATCTGATACCCAGAGCCTGGGCCAATGACTTCATTTTCCCCAAGGAAAATGGCCTCCATTTCTGGCCTCTCGCCCTGGCCAATAGGGTGGTGCCCAGCAAGAAATTTGCAATCTTTGCTGGATTTCTCCAAATCTAAAGCTGCCAGAAAGAAGTACCCTGCAAGTCCTTAGAGCCCCAAAGGCCACCTTGCATTTCATTTGCAGACCGTGGGGAAAGGACTTCTTTTTCCCATGGGAAATGGCCTGTGTTTGCAGCCACTCACCATGGCAGAAAGTGGGGAGCCAAGCTAGAGTGATGCAATCTTTGCTGGATTTCTCCAAACCCAATGCTGGCAGCAACTAGGACCCTGCAAGTCCTTAGAGCCCCAGATGCCACCTTTCATCTTATACCCAGACCCTGGGGACATGACTTCATTTCCCCATGGAAAATGGGGTCAGTTTGGGGCCACTCGCCCCGGCCATCTGCTTCATTCCCTGTCTGAAATTTGCAAACTTGGCTGATTTTCTCCAAAACTAAACCTGCTGGCAACGAGGAGCCTGCAGCTCCTTAGAGCCCCAAATTTCACCTCTCTGCTGATACCCACATGATGGGGAAATTACTTCTTTTTCCCATAGAAATAGTATCCCTGTGCTGCAACTTGCCCTGGCAGAAAGTAGGGTGCCAAGCAGGAAATTTGAAAATTCTGCTGGATTTCTCCAAACCTAAAGCTGGCAGCAACTAAGACCCTGCAAGTCCTTAGAGCCCCAAAGGCCACCTTTCATCTGATACCCAGAGCCTGGGCCAATGACTTCATTTTCCCCATGGAAAATGGCCTCCATTTCTGGCCTCTCGCCCTGGCCAATAGGGTGGTGCCCAGCAAGAAATTTGCAATCTTTGCTGGATTTCTCCAAATCTAAAGCTGCCAGTAAGAAGTACCCTGCAAGTCCTTAGAGCCCCAAAGGCCACCTTGCATTTGATTTGCAGACCGTGGGGAAAGGACTTCTTTTTCCCATGGGAAATGGCCTCCGTTTGCAGCCACTATCTATGGCAGAAAGTGGGGAGCCAAGCTAGAGGGATACAATCTTTGCTGGATTCTTCCAAACCTAAAGTGTGCAGCAACTAGGACCCTGAATGTCCTTAGAGCCTGAAAGGCCACCTTGAACATATTACTGAGACCCTGGGTTAAGGACATTTTTCCCATGGAAAATGCCCTTCATTTCTGGCCATTTGGCCTGGCAGGCAGGGCAGTGCCTAACGAGAAATTTGCAAACTGTGCTGGATTCTTCCAAACATAAAGCTGCCAGCAACTAGGACCCTGCAAGTCCTTAGAGCCCCAGATGCCGCCTTTCATCTGATACCCAGAGCCTGGGCCAATGACTTCATTTTCCCCATGGAAAATGGCCTCCATTTCTGGCCTCTCGCCCTGGCCAATAGGGTGGTGCCCAGCAAGAAATTTGCAATCTTTGCTGGATTCCTCCAAATCGAAAGCTGCCAGTAAGAAGTACCCTGCAAGTCCTCAGAGCCCCAAAGGCTACCTTGCATTTGATTTGCAGACCGTGGGGAAAGGACTTCTTTTTCCCATGGGAAATGGCCTGTGTTTGCAGCCACTAACTGTGGCAGAAAGTAGGGAGCCAAGCCTGAGTGATGCAATCTTTGCTGGATTTCTCCAAACCCAATGCTGGCAGCAACTAGGACCCTGCAAGTCCTTAGAGCCCCAGATGCCACCTTTCATCTTATACCCAGACCCTGGGGACATGACTTCTTTTCCCCATGGAAAATGGGGTCAGTTTGGGGCCACTCGCCCCGGCCATCTGCTTCATTCCCTGTCTGAAATTTGCAAACTTGGCTGATTTTCTCCAAAACTAAACCTGCTGGCAACGAGAAGCCTGCAGCTCCTTAGAGCCCCAAATTTCACCTCTCTGCTGATACCCACATGATGGGGAAATTACTTCTTTTTCCCATAGAAATAGTATCCCTGTGCTGCAACTTGCCCTGGCAGAAAGTAGGGTGCCAAGCAGGAAATTTGAAAATTCTGATGGATTTCTCCAAACCTAAAGCTGGCAGCAACTAAGACCCTGCAAGTCCTTAGAGCCCCAAAGGCCACCTTTCATCTGATACCCAGAGCCTGGGCCAATGACTTCATTTTCCCCATGGAAAATGGCCTCCATTTTTGGCCTCTCGCCCTGGCCAATAGGGTGGTGCCCAGCAAGAAATTTGCAATCTTTGCTGGATTCCTCCAAATCGAAAGCTGCCAGTAAGAAGTACCCTGCATGTCCTCAGAGCCCCAAAGGCCACCTTGCAATTCATTTGCAGACCGTGGGGAAAGGACTTCTTTTTCCCATGGGAAATGGCCTGTGTTTGCAGCCACTCACCATGGCAGAAAGTGGGGAGCCAAGCTAGAGTGATGCAATCTTTGCTGGATTTCTCCAAACCTAATGCTGGCAGCAACTTGGACCCTGCAAGTCCTTAGAGCCCCAGATGCCGCCTTTCATCTGATACCCAGACCCTGGGCCAATGACTTCATTTTCCCCATGGAAAATGGCCTCCATTTCTGGCCTCTCGGCCTGGCCAATAGGGTGGTGCCCAGCAAGAAATTTGCAATCTTTGCTGGATTTCTCCAAATCGAAAGCTGCCAGTAAGAAGTACCCTGCAAGTCCTTAGAGCCCCAAAGGCCACCTTGCATTTCATTTGCAGACCGTGGGGAAAGGACTTCTTTTTCCCATGGGAAATTGCCTCCGTTTGCAGCCACTCACCATGGCAGAAAGTAGGGAGCCAAGGTAGAGTGATACAATCTTTGCTGGATTCTTCCAAACCTAAAGTTGGCAGCAACCAGGAGCCTGAAAGTCCTTAGAGCCTGAAAGGCCACCTTGAACATATTACTGAGACCCTGGGTTAAGGACATTTTTCCCATGGAAAATGCCCTTCATTTGTCGCCACTTGGCCTGGCAGGGAGGCTGTGCCTAGCGAGAAATTTGCAAACTGTGCTGGATTCTTCCAAACATAAAGCTGCCAGCAACTAGGACCCTGCAAGTCCTTAGAGCCTCAAAGGCCACCTTTCATCTGATACCCAGAGCCTGGGCCAATGACTTCATTTTCCCCAAGGAAAATGGCCTCCATTTCTGGCCTCTCGCCCTGGCTAATTGGGTGGTGCCCAGCAAGAAATTTGCAATCTTTGCTGGATTTCTCCAAATCTAAAGCTGCCAGAAAGAAGTACCCTGCAAGTCCTTAGAGCCCCAAAGGCCACCTTGCATTTGATTTGCAGACCGTGGGGAAAGGACTTCTTTTTCCCATGGGAAATGGCCTGTGTTTGCAGCCACTCACCATGGCAGAAAGTGGGGAGCCAAGCTAGAGTGATGCAATCTTTGCTGGATTTCTCCAAACCCAATGCTGGCAGCAACTAGGACCCTGCAAGTCCTTAGAGCCCCAGATGCCACCTTTCATCTTATACCCAGACCCTGGGGACATGACTTCATTTCCCCATGGAAAATGGGGTCAGTTTGGGGCCACTCGCCCCGGCCATCTGCTTCATTCCCTGTCTGAAATTTGCAAACTTGGCTGATTTTCTCCAAAACTAAACCTGCTGGCAACGAGGAGCCTGCAGCTCCTTAGAGCCCCAAATTTCACCTCTCTGCTGATACCCACATGATGGGGAAATTACTTCTTTTTCCCATAGAAATAGTATCCCTGTGCTGCAACTTGCCCTGGCAGAAAGTAGGGTGCCAAGCAGGAAATTTGAAAATTCTGCTGGATTTCTCCAAACCTAAAGCTGGCAGCAACTAAGACCCTGCAAGTCCTTAGAGCCCCAAAGGCCACCTTTCATCTGATACCCAGAGCCTGGGCCAATGACTTCATTTTCCCCATGGAAAATGGCCTCCATTTCTGGCCTCTCGCCCTGGCCAATAGGGTGGTGCCCAGCAAGAAATTTGCAATCTTTGCTGGATTTCTCCAAATGGAAAGCTGCCAGTAAGAAGTACCCTGCAAGTCCTTAGAGCCCCAAAGGCCACCTTGCATTTGATTTGCAGACCGTGGGGAAAGGACTTCTTTTTCCCATGGGAAATGGCCTCCGTTTGCAGCCACTATCTATGGCAGAAAGTGGGGAGCCAAGCTAGAGGGATACAATCTTTGCTGGATTCTTCCAAACCTAAAGTGTGCAGCAACTAGGACCCTGAATGTCCTTAGAGCCTGAAAGGCCACCTTGAACATATTACTGAGACCCTGGGTTAAGGACATTTTTCCCATGGAAAATGCCCTTCATTTCTGGCCATTTGGCCTGGCAGGCAGGGCAGTGCCTAACGAGAAATTTGCAAACTGTGCTGGATTCTTCCAAACATAAAGCTGGCAGCAACTAGGACCCTGCAAGTCCTTAGAGCCCCAGATGCCACCTTTCATCTGATACCCAGACCCTGGGCCAATGACTTCATTTTCCCCATGGAAAATGGCCTCCATTTCTGGCCTCTCGCCCTGGCCAATAGGGTGGTGCCCAGCAAGAAATTTGCAATCTTTGCTGGATTCCTCCAAATCGAAAGCTGCCAGTAAGAAGTACCCTGCAAGTCCTCAGAGCCCCAAAGGCTACCTTGCATTTGATTTGCAGACCGTGGGGAAAGGACTTCTTTTTCCCATGGGAAATGGCCTCCGTTTGCAGCCACTCACCATGGCAGAAAGTAGGGAGCCAAGGTAGAGTGATACAATCTTTGCTGGATTCTTCCAAACCTAAAGTTGGCAGCAACCAGGAGCCTGAAAGTCCTTAGAGCCTGAAAGGCCACCTTGAACATATTACTGAGACCCTGGGTTAAGGACATTTTTCCCATGGAAAATGCCCTTCATTTGTCGCCACTTGGCCTGGCAGGGAGGCTGTGCCTAGCGAGAAATTTGCAAACTGTGCTGGATTCTTCCAAACATAAAGCTGCCAGCAACTAGGACCCTGCAAGTCCTTAGAGCCCCAAAGGCCACCTTTCATCTGATACCCAGAGCCTGGGCCAATGACTTCATTTTCCCCAAGGAAAATGGCCTCCATTTCTGGCCTCTCGCCCTGGCCAATAGGGTGGTGCCCAGCAAGAAATTTGCAATCTTTGCTGGATTTCTCCAAATCTAAAGCTGCCAGAAAGAAGTACCCTGCAAGTCCTTAGAGCCCCAAAGGCCACCTTGCATTTCATTTGCAGACCGTGGGGAAAGGACTTCTTTTTCCCATGGGAAATGGCCTGTGTTTGCAGCCACTCACCATGGCAGAAAGTGGGGAGCCAAGCTAGAGTGATGCAATCTTTGCTGGATTTCTCCAAACCCAATGCTGGCAGCAACTAGGACCCTGCAAGTCCTTAGAGCCCCAGATGCCACCTTTCATCTTATACCCAGACCCTGGGGACATGACTTCATTTCCCCATGGAAAATGGGGTCAGTTTGGGGCCACTCGCCCCGGCCATCTGCTTCATTCCCTGTCTGAAATTTGCAAACTTGGCTGATTTTCTCCAAAACTAAACCTGCTGGCAACGAGGAGCCTGCAGCTCCTTAGAGCCCCAAATTTCACCTCTCTGCTGATACCCACATGATGGGGAAATTACTTCTTTTTCCCATAGAAATAGTATCCCTGTGCTGCAACTTGCCCTGGCAGAAAGTAGGGTGCCAAGCAGGAAATTTGAAAATTCTGCTGGATTTCTCCAAACCTAAAGCTGGCAGCAACTAAGACCCTGCAAGTCCTTAGAGCCCCAAAGGCCACCTTTCATCTGATACCCAGAGCCTGGGCCAATGACTTCATTTTCCCCATGGAAAATGGCCTCCATTTCTGGCCTCTCGCCCTGGCCAATAGGGTGGTGCCCAGCAAGAAATTTGCAATCTTTGCTGGATTTCTCCAAATCTAAAGCTGCCAGTAAGAAGTACCCTGCAAGTCCTTAGAGCCCCAAAGGCCACCTTGCATTTGATTTGCAGACCGTGGGGAAAGGACTTCTTTTTCCCATGGGAAATGGCCTCCGTTTGCAGCCACTATCTATGGCAGAAAGTGGGGAGCCAAGCTAGAGGGATACAATCTTTGCTGGATTCTTCCAAACCTAAAGTGTGCAGCAACTAGGACCCTGAATGTCCTTAGAGCCTGAAAGGCCACCTTGAACATATTACTGAGACCCTGGGTTAAGGACATTTTTCCCATGGAAAATGCCCTTCATTTCTGGCCATTTGGCCTGGCAGGCAGGGCAGTGCCTAACGAGAAATTTGCAAACTGTGCTGGATTCTTCCAAACATAAAGCTGCCAGCAACTAGGACCCTGCAAGTCCTTAGAGCCCCAGATGCCGCCTTTCATCTGATACCCAGAGCCTGGGCCAATGACTTCATTTTCCCCATGGAAAATGGCCTCCATTTCTGGCCTCTCGCCCTGGCCAATAGGGTGGTGCCCAGCAAGAAATTTGCAATCTTTGCTGGATTCCTCCAAATCGAAAGCTGCCAGTAAGAAGTACCCTGCAAGTCCTCAGAGCCCCAAAGGCTACCTTGCATTTGATTTGCAGACCGTGGGGAAAGGACTTCTTTTTCCCATGGGAAATGGCCTGTGTTTGCAGCCACTAACTGTGGCAGAAAGTAGGGAGCCAAGCCTGAGTGATGCAATCTTTGCTGGATTTCTCCAAACCCAATGCTGGCAGCAACTAGGACCCTGCAAGTCCTTAGAGCCCCAGATGCCACCTTTCATCTTATACCCAGACCCTGGGGACATGACTTCTTTTCCCCATGGAAAATGGGGTCAGTTTGGGGCCACTCGCCCCGGCCATCTGCTTCATTCCCTGTCTGAAATTTGCAAACTTGGCTGATTTTCTCCAAAACTAAACCTGCTGGCAACGAGAAGCCTGCAGCTCCTTAGAGCCCCAAATTTCACCTCTCTGCTGATACCCACATGATGGGGAAATTACTTCTTTTTCCCATAGAAATAGTATCCCTGTGCTGCAACTTGCCCTGGCAGAAAGTAGGGTGCCAAGCAGGAAATTTGAAAATTCTGATGGATTTCTCCAAACCTAAAGCTGGCAGCAACTAAGACCCTGCAAGTCCTTAGAGCCCCAAAGGCCACCTTTCATCTGATACCCAGAGCCTGGGCCAATGACTTCATTTTCCCCATGGAAAATGGCCTCCATTTTTGGCCTCTCGCCCTGGCCAATAGGGTGGTGCCCAGCAAGAAATTTGCAATCTTTGCTGGATTCCTCCAAATCGAAAGCTGCCAGTAAGAAGTACCCTGCATGTCCTCAGAGCCCCAAAGGCCACCTTGCAATTCATTTGCAGACCGTGGGGAAAGGACTTCTTTTTCCCATGGGAAATGGCCTGTGTTTGCAGCCACTCACCATGGCAGAAAGTGGGGAGCCAAGCTAGAGTGATGCAATCTTTGCTGGATTTCTCCAAACCTAATGCTGGCAGCAACTTGGACCCTGCAAGTCCTTAGAGCCCCAGATGCCGCCTTTCATCTGATACCCAGACCCTGGGCCAATGACTTCATTTTCCCCATGGAAAATGGCCTCCATTTCTGGCCTCTCGGCCTGGCCAATAGGGTGGTGCCCAGCAAGAAATTTGCAATCTTTGCTGGATTTCTCCAAATCGAAAGCTGCCAGTAAGAAGTACCCTGCAAGTCCTTAGAGCCCCAAAGGCCACCTTGCATTTCATTTGCAGACCGTGGGGAAAGGACTTCTTTTTCCCATGGGAAATTGCCTCCGTTTGCAGCCACTCACCATGGCAGAAAGTAGGGAGCCAAGGTAGAGTGATACAATCTTTGCTGGATTCTTCCAAACCTAAAGTTGGCAGCAACCAGGACCATGAAAGTCCTTAGAGCCTGAAAGGCCACCTTGAACACATTACTGAGACCCTGGGTTAAGGACATTTTTCCCATGGAAAATGCCCTTCATTTCTGGCCATTTGGCCTGGCAGGCAGGGCAGTGCCTAACGAGAAATTTGCAAACTGTGCTGGATTCTTCCAAACATAAAGCTGCCAGCAACTAGGACCCTGCAAGTCCTTAGAGCCCCAGATGCCACCTTTCATCTGATACCCAGAGCCTGGGCCAATGACTTCATTTTCCCCAAGGAAAATGGCCTCCATTTCTGGCCTCTCGCCCTGGCCAATAGGGTGGTGCCCAGCAAGAAATTTGCAATCTTTGCTGGATTTCTCCAAATCTAAAGCTGCCAGAAAGAAGTACCCTGCAAGTCCTTAGAGCCCCAAAGGCCACCTTGCATTTCATTTGCAGACCATGGGGAAAGGACTTCTTTTTCCCATGGGAAATGGCCTGTGTTTGCAGCCACTCACCATGGCAGAAAGTGGGGAGCCAAGCTAGAGTGATGCAATCTTTGCTGGATTTCTCCAAACCCAATGCTGGCAGCAACTAGGACCCTGCAAGTCCTTAGAGCCCCAGATGCCACCTTTCATCTTATACCCAGACCCTGGGGACATGACTTCTTTTCCCCATGGAAAATGGGGTCAGTTTGGGGCCACTCGCCCCGGCCATCTGCTTCATTCCCTGTCTGAAATTTGCAAACTTGGCTGATTTTCTCCAAAACTAAACCTGCTGGCAACGAGGAGCCTGCAGCTCCTTAGAGCCCCAAATTTCACCTCTCTGCTGATACCCACATGATGGGGAAATTACTTCTTTTTCCCATAGAAATAGTATCCCTGTGCTGCAACTTGCCCTGGCAGAAAGTAGGGTGCCAAGCAGGAAATTTGAAAATTCTGCTGGATTTCTCCAAACCTAAAGCTGGCAGCAACTAAGACCCTGCAAGTCCTTAGAGCCCCAAAGGCCACCTTTCATCTGATACCCAGAGCCTGGGCCAATGACTTCATTTTCCCCATGGAAAATGGCCTCCATTTCTGGCCTCTCGCCCTGGCCAATAGGGTGGTGCCCAGCAAGAAATTTGCAATCTTTGCTGGATTTCTCCAAATGGAAAGCTGCCAGTAAGAAGTACCCTGCAAGTCCTTAGAGCCCCAAAGGCCACCTTGCATTTGATTTGCAGACCGTGGGGAAAGGACTTCTTTTTCCCATGGGAAATGGCCTCCGTTTGCAGCCACTATCTATGGCAGAAAGTGGGGAGCCAAGCTAGAGGGATACAATCTTTGCTGGATTCTTCCAAACCTAAAGTGTGCAGCAACTAGGACCCTGAATGTCCTTAGAGCCTGAAAGGCCACCTTGAACATATTACTGAGACCCTGGGTTAAGGACATTTTTCCCATGGAAAATGCCCTTCATTTCTGGCCATTTGGCCTGGCAGGCAGGGCAGTGCCTAACGAGAAATTTGCAAACTGTGCTGGATTCTTCCAAACATAAAGCTGCCAGCAACTAGGACCCTGCAAGTCCTTAGAGCCCCAGATGCCGCCTTTCATCTGATACCCAGAGCCTGGGCCAATGACTTCATTTTCCCCATGGAAAATGGCCTCCATTTCTGGCCTCTCGCCCTGGCCAATAGGGTGGTGCCCAGCAAGAAATTTGCAATCTTTGCTGGATTCCTCCAAATCGAAAGCTGCCAGTAAGAAGTACCCTGCAAGTCCTCAGAGCCCCAAAGGCTACCTTGCATTTGATTTGCAGACCGTGGGGAAAGGACTTCTTTTTCCCATGGGAAATGGCCTCCGTTTGCAGCCACTCACCATGGCAGAAAGTAGGGAGCCAAGGTAGAGTGATACAATCTTTGCTGGATTCTTCCAAACCTAAAGTTGGCAGCAACCAGGAGCCTGAAAGTCCTTAGAGCCTGAAAGGCCACCTTGAACATATTACTGAGACCCTGGGTTAAGGACATTTTTCCCATGGAAAATGCCCTTCATTTGTCGCCACTTGGCCTGGCAGGGAGGCTGTGCCTAGCGAGAAATTTGCAAACTGTGCTGGATTCTTCCAAACATAAAGCTGCCAGCAACTAGGACCCTGCAAGTCCTTAGAGCCCCAAAGGCCACCTTTCATCTGATACCCAGAGCCTGGGCCAATGACTTCATTTTCCCCAAGGAAAATGGCCTCCATTTCTGGCCTCTCGCCCTGGCCAATAGGGTGGTGCCCAGCAAGAAATTTGCAATCTTTGCTGGATTTCTCCAAATCTAAAGCTGCCAGAAAGAAGTACCCTGCAAGTCCTTAGAGCCCCAAAGGCCACCTTGCATTTCATTTGCAGACCGTGGGGAAAGGACTTCTTTTTCCCATGGGAAATGGCCTGTGTTTGCAGCCACTCACCATGGCAGAAAGTGGGGAGCCAAGCTAGAGTGATGCAATCTTTGCTGGATTTCTCCAAACCCAATGCTGGCAGCAACTAGGACCCTGCAAGTCCTTAGAGCCCCAGATGCCACCTTTCATCTTATACCCAGACCCTGGGGACATGACTTCATTTCCCCATGGAAAATGGGGTCAGTTTGGGGCCACTCGCCCCGGCCATCTGCTTCATTCCCTGTCTGAAATTTGCAAACTTGGCTGATTTTCTCCAAAACTAAACCTGCTGGCAACGAGGAGCCTGCAGCTCCTTAGAGCCCCAAATTTCACCTCTCTGCTGATACCCACATGATGGGGAAATTACTTCTTTTTCCCATAGAAATAGTATCCCTGTGCTGCAACTTGCCCTGGCAGAAAGTAGGGTGCCAAGCAGGAAATTTGAAAATTCTGCTGGATTTCTCCAAACCTAAAGCTGGCAGCAACTAAGACCCTGCAAGTCCTTAGAGCCCCAAAGGCCACCTTTCATCTGATACCCAGAGCCTGGGCCAATGACTTCATTTTCCCCATGGAAAATGGCCTCCATTTCTGGCCTCTCGCCCTGGCCAATAGGGTGGTGCCCAGCAAGAAATTTGCAATCTTTGCTGGATTTCTCCAAATGGAAAGCTGCCAGTAAGAAGTACCCTGCAAGTCCTTAGAGCCCCAAAGGCCACCTTGCATTTGATTTGCAGACCGTGGGGAAAGGACTTCTTTTTCCCATGGGAAATGGCCTCCGTTTGCAGCCACTATCTATGGCAGAAAGTGGGGAGCCAAGCTAGAGGGATACAATCTTTGCTGGATTCTTCCAAACCTAAAGTGTGCAGCAACTAGGACCCTGAATGTCCTTAGAGCCTGAAAGGCCACCTTGAACATATTACTGAGACCCTGGGTTAAGGACATTTTTCCCATGGAAAATGCCCTTCATTTCTGGCCATTTGGCCTGGCAGGCAGGGCAGTGCCTAACGAGAAATTTGCAAACTGTGCTGGATTCTTCCAAACATAAAGCTGCCAGCAACTAGGACCCTGCAAGTCCTTAGAGCCCCAGATGCCGCCTTTCATCTGATACCCAGAGCCTGGGCCAATGACTTCATTTTCCCCATGGAAAATGGCCTCCATTTCTGGCCTCTCGCCCTGGCCAATAGGGTGGTGCCCAGCAAGAAATTTGCAATCTTTGCTGGATTCCTCCAAATCGAAAGCTGCCAGTAAGAAGTACCCTGCAAGTCCTCAGAGCCCCAAAGGCTACCTTGCATTTGATTTGCAGACCGTGGGGAAAGGACTTCTTTTTCCCATGGGAAATGGCCTGTGTTTGCAGCCACTAACTGTGGCAGAAAGTAGGGAGCCAAGCCTGAGTGATGCAATCTTTGCTGGATTTCTCCAAACCCAGTGCTGGCAGCAACTAGGACCCTGCAAGTCCTTAGAGCCCCAGATGCCACCTTTCATCTTATACCCAGACCCTGGGGACATGACTTCTTTTCCCCATGGAAAATGGGGTCAGTTTGGGGCCACTCGCCCCGGCCATCTGCTTCATTCCCTGTCTGAAATTTGCAAACTTGGCTGATTTTCTCCAAAACTAAACCTGCTGGCAACGAGAAGCCTGCAGCTCCTTAGAGCCCCAAATTTCACCTCTCTGCTGATACCCACATGATGGGGAAATTACTTCTTTTTCCCATAGAAATAGTATCCCTGTGCTGCAACTTGCCCTGGCAGAAAGTAGGGTGCCAAGCAGGAAATTTGAAAATTCTGCTGGATTTCTCCAAACCTAAAGCTGGCAGCAACTAAGACCCTGCAAGTCCTTAGAGCCCCAAAGGCCACCTTTCATCTGATACCCAGAGCCTGGGCCAATGACTTCATTTTCCCCATGGAAAATGGCCTCCATTTCTGGCCTCTCGCCCTAGCCAATAGGGTGGTGCCCAGCAAGAAATTTGCAATCTTTGCTGGATTCCTCCAAATCGAAAGCTGCCAGTAAGAAGTACCCTGCATGTCCTCAGAGCCCCAAAGGCCACCTTGCATTTCATTTGCAGACCGTGGGGAAAGGACTTCTTTTTCCCATGGGAAATGGCCTGTGTTTGCAGCCACTCACCATGGCAGAAAGTAGGGAGCCAAGGTAGAGTGATACAATCTTTGCTGGATTCTTCCAAACCTAAAGTTGGCAGCAACCAGGAGCCTGAAAGTCCTTAGAGCCTGAAAGGCCACCTTGAACATATTACTGAGACCCTGGGTTAAGGACATTTTTCCCATGGAAAATGCCCTTCATTTGTCGCCACTTGGCCTGGCAGGCAGGCTGTGCCTAGCGAGAAATTTGCAAACTGTGCTGGATTCTTCCAAACATAAAGCTGCCAGCAACTAGGACCCTGCAAGTCCTTAGAGCCCCAAAGGCCACCTTTCATCTGATACCCAGAGCCTGGGCCAATGACTTCATTTTCCCCAAGGAAAATGGCCTCCATTTCTGGCCTCTCGCCCTGGCCAATAGGGTGGTGCCCAGCAAGAAATTTGCAATCTTTGCTGGATTTCTCCAAATCTAAAGCTGCCAGAAAGAAGTACCCTGCAAGTCCTTAGAGCCCCAAAGGCCACCTTGCATTTGATTTGCAGACCGTGGGGAAAGGACTTCTTTTTCCCATGGGAAATGGCCTGTGTTTGCAGCCACTCACCATGGCAGAAAGTGGGGAGCCAAGCTAGAGTGATGCAATCTTTGCTGGATTTCTCCAAACCCAATGCTGGCAGCAACTAGGACCCTGCAAGTCCTTAGAGCCCCAGATGCCACCTTTCATCTTATACCCAGACCCTGGGGACATGACTTCATTTCCCCATGGAAAATGGGGTCAGTTTGGGGCCACTCGCCCCGGCCATCTGCTTCATTCCCTGTCTGAAATTTGCAAACTTGGCTGATTTTCTCCAAAACTAAACCTGCTGGCAACGAGGAGCCTGCAGCTCCTTAGAGCCCCAAATTTCACCTCTCTGCTGATACCCACATGATGGGGAAATTACTTCTTTTTCCCATAGAAATAGTATCCCTGTGCTGCAACTTGCCCTGGCAGAAAGTAGGGTGCCAAGCAGGAAATTTGAAAATTCTGCTGGATTTCTCCAAACCTAAAGCTGGCAGCAACTAAGACCCTGCAAGTCCTTAGAGCCCCAAAGGCCACCTTTCATCTGATACCCAGAGCCTGGGCCAATGACTTCATTTTCCCCATGGAAAATGGCCTCCATTTCTGGCCTCTCGCCCTGGCCAATAGGGTGGTGCCCAGCAAGAAATTTGCAATCTTTGCTGGATTTCTCCAAATGGAAAGCTGCCAGTAAGAAGTACCCTGCAAGTCCTTAGAGCCCCAAAGGCCACCTTGCATTTGATTTGCAGACCGTGGGGAAAGGACTTCTTTTTCCCATGGGAAATGGCCTCCGTTTGCAGCCACTATCTATGGCAGAAAGTGGGGAGCCAAGCTAGAGGGATACAATCTTTGCTGGATTCTTCCAAACCTAAAGTGTGCAGCAACTAGGACCCTGAATGTCCTTAGAGCCTGAAAGGCCACCTTGAACATATTACTGAGACCCTGGGTTAAGGACATTTTTCCCATGGAAAATGCCCTTCATTTCTGGCCATTTGGCCTGGCAGGCAGGGCAGTGCCTAACGAGAAATTTGCAAACTGTGCTGGATTCTTCCAAACATAAAGCTGCCAGCAACTAGGACCCTGCAAGTCCTTAGAGCCCCAGATGCCGCCTTTCATCTGATACCCAGAGCCTGGGCCAATGACTTCATTTTCCCCATGGAAAATGGCCTCCATTTCTGGCCTCTCGCCCTGGCCAATAGGGTGGTGCCCAGCAAGAAATTTGCAATCTTTGCTGGATTCCTCCAAATCGAAAGCTGCCAGTAAGAAGTACCCTGCAAGTCCTCAGAGCCCCAAAGGCTACCTTGCATTTGATTTGCAGACCGTGGGGAAAGGACTTCTTTTTCCCATGGGAAATGGCCTCCGTTTGCAGCCACTCACCATGGCAGAAAGTAGGGAGCCAAGCTAGAGTGATACAATCTTTGCTGGATTCTTCCAAACCTAAAGTTGGCAGCAACCAGGAGCCTGAAAGTCCTTAGAGCCTGAAAGGCCACCTTGAACATATTACTGAGACCCTGGGTTAAGGACATTTTTCCCATGGAAAATGCCCTTCATTTGTCGCCACTTGGCCTGGCAGGGAGGCTGTGCCTAGCGAGAAATTTGCAAACTGTGCTGGATTCTTCCAAACATAAAGCTGCCAGCAACTAGGACCCTGCAAGTCCTTAGAGCCCCAAAGGCCACCTTTCATCTGATACCCAGAGCCTGGGCCAATGACTTCATTTTCCCCAAGGAAAATGGCCTCCATTTCTGGCCTCTCGCCCTGGCCAATAGGGTGGTGCCCAGCAAGAAATTTGCAATCTTTGCTGGATTTCTCCAAATCTAAAGCTGCCAGAAAGAAGTACCCTGCAAGTCCTTAGAGCCCCAAAGGCCACCTTGCATTTCATTTGCAGACCGTGGGGAAAGGACTTCTTTTTCCCATGGGAAATGGCCTGTGTTTGCAGCCACTCACCATGGCAGAAAGTGGGGAGCCAAGCTAGAGTGATGCAATCTTTGCTGGATTTCTCCAAACCCAATGCTGGCAGCAACTAGGACCCTGCAAGTCCTTAGAGCCCCAGATGCCACCTTTCATCTTCTACCCAGACCCTGGGGACATGACTTCATTTCCCCATGGAAAATGGGGTCAGTTTGGGGCCACTCGCCCCGGCCATCTGCTTCATTCCCTGTCTGAAATTTGCAAACTTGGCTGATTTTCTCCAAAACTAAACCTGCTGGCAACGAGGAGCCTGCAGCTCCTTAGAGCCCCAAATTTCACCTCTCTGCTGATACCCACATGATGGGGAAATTACTTCTTTTTCCCATAGAAATAGTATCCCTGTGCTGCAACTTGCCCTGGCAGAAAGTAGGGTGCCAAGCAGGAAATTTGAAAATTCTGCTGGATTTCTCCAAACCTAAAGCTGGCAGCAACTAAGACCCTGCAAGTCCTTAGAGCCCCAAAGGCCACCTTTCATCTGATACCCAGAGCCTGGGCCAATGACTTCATTTTCCCCATGGAAAATGGCCTCCATTTCTGGCCTCTCGCCCTGGCCAATAGGGTGGTGCCCAGCAAGAAATTTGCAATCTTTGCTGGATTTCTCCAAATGGAAAGCTGCCAGTAAGAAGTACGCTGCAAGTCCTTAGAGCCCCAAAGGCCACCTTGCATTTGATTTGCAGACCGTGGGGAAAGGACTTCTTTTTCCCATGGGAAATGGCCTCCGTTTGCAGCCACTATCTATGGCAGAAAGTGGGGAGCCAAGCTAGAGGGATACAATCTTTGCTGGATTCTTCCAAACCTAAAGTGTGCAGCAACTAGGACCCTGAATGTCCTTAGAGCCTGAAAGGCCACCTTGAACATATTACTGAGACCCTGGGTTAAGGACATTTTTCCCATGGAAAATGCCCTTCATTTCTGGCCATTTGGCCTGGCAGGCAGGGCAGTGCCTAACGAGAAATTTGCAAACTGTGCTGGATTCTTCCAAACATAAAGCTGCCAGCAACTAGGACCCTGCAAGTCCTTAGAGCCCCAGATGCCGCCTTTCATCTGATACCCAGAGCCTGGGCCAATGACTTCATTTTCCCCATGGAAAATGGCCTCCATTTCTGGCCTCTCGCCCTGGCCAATAGGGTGGTGCCCAGCAAGAAATTTGCAATCTTTGCTGGATTCCTCCAAATCGAAAGCTGCCAGTAAGAAGTACCCTGCAAGTCCTCAGAGCCCCAAAGGCTACCTTGCATTTGATTTGCAGACCGTGGGGAAAGGACTTCTTTTTCCCATGGGAAATGGCCTGTGTTTGCAGCCACTAACTGTGGCAGAAAGTAGGGAGCCAAGCCTGAGTGATGCAATCTTTGCTGGATTTCTCCAAACCCAGTGCTGGCAGCAACTAGGACCCTGCAAGTCCTTAGAGCCCCAGATGCCACCTTTCATCTTATACCCAGACCCTGGGGACATGACTTCTTTTCCCCATGGAAAATGGGGTCAGTTTGGGGCCACTCGCCCCGGCCATCTGCTTCATTCCCTGTCTGAAATTTGCAAACTTGGCTGATTTTCTCCAAAACTAAACCTGCTGGCAACGAGAAGCCTGCAGCTCCTTAGAGCCCCAAATTTCACCTCTCTGCTGATACCCACATGATGGGGAAATTACTTCTTTTTCCCATAGAAATAGTATCCCTGTGCTGCAACTTGCCCTGGCAGAAAGTAGGGTGCCAAGCAGGAAATTTGAAAATTCTGATGGATTTCTCCAAACCTAAAGCTGGCAGCAACTAAGACCCTGCAAGTCCTTAGAGCCCCAAAGGCCACCTTTCATCTGATACCCAGAGCCTGGGCCAATGACTTCATTTTCCCCATGGAAAATGGCCTCCATTTCTGGCCTCTCGCCCTGGCCAATAGGGTGGTGCCCAGCAAGAAATTTGCAATCTTTGCTGGATTCCTCCAAATCGAAAGCTGCCAGTAAGAAGTACCCTGCATGTCCTCAGAGCCCCAAAGGCCACCTTGCATTTCATTTGCAGACCGTGGGGAAAGGACTTCTTTTTCCCATGGGAAATGGCCTGTGTTTGCAGCCACTCACCATGGCAGAAAGTGGGGACCCAAGCTAGAGTGATGCAATCTTTGCTGGATTTCTCCAAACCTAATGCTGGCAGCAACTTGGACCCTGCAAGTCCTTAGAGCCCCAGATGCCGCCTTTCATCTGATACCCAGACCCTGGGCCAATGACTTCATTTTCCCCATGGAAAATGGCCTCCATTTCTGGCCTCTCGGCCTGGCCAATAGGGTGGTGCCCAGCAAGAAATTTGCAATCTTTGCTGGATTTCTCCAAATCGAAAGCTGCCAGTAAGAAGTACCCTGCAAGTCCTTAGAGCCCCAAAGGCCACCTTGCATTTCATTTGCAGACCGTGGGGAAAGGACTTCTTTTTCCCATGGGAAATGGCCTGTGTTTGCAGCCACTCACCATGGCAGAAAGTAGGGAGCCAAGGTAGAGTGATACAATCTTTGCTGGATTCTTCCAAACCTAAAGTTGGCAGCAACCAGGAGCCTGAAAGTCCTTAGAGCCTGAAAGGCCACCTTGAACATATTACTGAGACCCTGGGTTAAGGACATTTTTCCCATGGAAAATGCCCTTCATTTGTCGCCACTTGGCCTGGCAGGCAGGCTGTGCCTAGCGAGAAATTTGCAAACTGTGCTGGATTCTTCCAAACATAAAGCTGCCAGCAACTAGGACCCTGCAAGTCCTTAGAGCCCCAAAGGCCACCTTTCATCTGATACCCAGAGCCTGGGCCAATGACTTCATTTTCCCCAAGGAAAATGGCCTCCATTTCTGGCCTCTCGCCCTGGCCAATAGGGTGGTGCCCAGCAAGAAATTTGCAATCTTTGCTGGATTTCTCCAAATCTAAAGCTGCCAGAAAGAAGTACCCTGCAAGTCCTTAGAGCCCCAAAGGCCACCTTGCATTTCATTTGCAGACCGTGGGGAAAGGACTTCTTTTTCCCATGGGAAATGGCCTGTGTTTGCAGCCACTCACCATGGCAGAAAGTGGGGAGCCAAGCTAGAGTGATGCAATCTTTGCTGGATTTCTCCAAACCCAATGCTGGCAGCAACTAGGACCCTGCAAGTCCTTAGAGCCCCAGATGCCACCTTTCATCTTCTACCCAGACCCTGGGGACATGACTTCATTTCCCCATGGAAAATGGGGTCAGTTTGGGGCCACTCGCCCCGGCCATCTGCTTCATTCCCTGTCTGAAATTTGCAAACTTGGCTGATTTTCTCCAAAACTAAACCTGCTGGCAACGAGGAGCCTGCAGCTCCTTAGAGCCCCAAATTTCACCTCTCTGCTGATACCCACATGATGGGGAAATTACTTCTTTTTCCCATAGAAATAGTATCCCTGTGCTGCAACTTGCCCTGGCAGAAAGTAGGGTGCCAAGCAGGAAATTTGAAAATTCTGCTGGATTTCTCCAAACCTAAAGCTGGCAGCAACTAAGACCCTGCAAGTCCTTAGAGCCCCAAAGGCCACCTTTCATCTGATACCCAGAGCCTGGGCCAATGACTTCATTTTCCCCATGGAAAATGGCCTCCATTTCTGGCCTCTCGCCCTGGCCAATAGGGTGGTGCCCAGCAAGAAATTTGCAATCTTTGCTGGATTTCTCCAAATCTAAAGCTGCCAATAAGAAGTACGCTGCAAGTCCTTAGAGCCCCAAAGGCCACCTTGCATTTGATTTGCAGACCGTGGGGAAAGGACTTCTTTTTCCCATGGGAAATGGCCTGTGTTTGCAGCCACTCACCATGGCAGAAAGTGGGGAGCCAAGCTAGAGTGATACAATCTTTGCTGGATTCTTCCAAACCTAAAGTTGGCAGCAACCAGGACCCTGAAAGTCCTTAGAGCCTGAAAGGCCACCTTGAACACATTACTGAGACCCTGGGTTAAGGACATTTTTCCCATGGAAAATGGCCTTCATTTCTGGCCATTTGGCCTGGCAGGCAGGGCAGTGCCTAACGAGAAATTTGCAAACTGTGCTGGATTCTTCCAAACATAAAGCTGCCAGCAACTAGGACCCTGCAAGTCCTTAGAGCCCCAGATGCCACCTTTCATCTGATACCCAGACCCTGGGCCAATGACTTCATTTTCCCCAAGGAAAATGGCCTCCATTTCTGGCCTCTCGCCCTGGCCAATAGGGTGGTGCCCAGCAAGAAATTTGCAATCTTTGCTGGATTTCTCCAAATCTAAAGCTGCCAGTAAGAAGTACCCTGCAAGTCCTTAGAGCCCCAAAGGCCACCTTGCATTTCATTTGCAGACCGTGGGGAAAGGACTTCTTTTTCCCATGGGAAATGGCCTCCGTTTGCAGAAACTAACTATGGCAGAAAGTGGGGAGCCAAGCTAGAGTGATGCAATCTTTGCTGGATTTCTCCAAACCCAATGCTGGCAGCAACTAGGACCCTGCAAGTCCTTAGAGCCCCAGATGCCACCTTTCATCTTATACCCAGACCCTGGGGACATGACTTCTTTTCCCCATGGAAAATGGGGTCAGTTTGGGGCCACTCGCCCCGGCCATCTGCTTCATTCCCTGTCTGAAATTTGCAAACTTGGCTGATTTTCTCCAAAACTAAACCTGCTGGCAACGAGGCGCCTGCAGCTCCTTAGAGCCCCAAATTTCACCTCTCTGCTGATACCCACATGATTGGGAAATTACTTCTTTTTCCCATAGAAATAGTATCCCTGTGCTGCAACTTGCCCTGGCAGAAAGTAGGGTGCCAAGCAGGAAATTTGAAAATTCTGCTGGATTTCTCCAAACCTAAAGCTGGCAGCAACTAAGACCCTGCAAGTCCTTAGAGCCCCAAAGGCCACCTTTCATCTGATACCCAGAGCCTGGGCCAATGACTTCATTTTCCCCATGGAAAATGGCCTCCATTTCTGGCCTCTCGCCCTGGCCAATAGGGTGGTGCCCAGCAAGAAATTTGCAATCTTTGCTGGATTTCTCCAAATCTAAAGCTGCCAATAAGAAGTACCCTGCAAGTCCTTAGAGCCCCAAAGGCCACCTTGCATTTGATTTGCAGACCGTGGGGAAAGGACTTCTTTTTCCCATGGGAAATGGCCTGTGTTTGCAGCCACTCACCATGGCAGAAAGTAGGGAGCCAAGGTAGAGTGATACAATCTTTGCTGGATTCTTCCAAACCTAAAGTTGGCAGCAACCAGGAGCCTGAAAGTCCTTAGAGCCTGAAAGGCCACCTTGAACATATTACTGAGACCCTGGGTTAAGGACATTTTTCCCATGGAAAATGGCCTTCATTTCTGGCCACTTGGCCTGGCAGGCAGGCTGTGCCTAGCGAGAAATTTGCAAACTGTGCTGGATTCTTCCAAACATAAAGCTGCCAGCAACTAGGACCCTGCAAGTCCTTAGAGCCCCAAAGGCCACCTTTCATCTGGTACCCAGAGCCTGGGCCAATGACTTCATTTTCCCCAAGGAAAATGGCCTCCATTTCTGGCCTCTCGCCCTGGCCAATAGGGTGGTGCCCAGCAAGAAATTTGCAATCTTTGCTGGATTGCTCCAAATCGAAAGCTGCCAGTAAGAAGTACCCTGCAAGTCCTTAGAGCCCCAAAGGCCACCTTGCATTTCATTTGCAGACCGTGGGGAAAGGACTTCTTTTTCCCATGGGAAATGGCCTGTGTTTGCAGCCACTCACCATGGCAGAAAGTGGGGAGCCAAGCTAGAGTGATGCAATCTTTGCTGGATTTCTCCAAACCCAATGCTGGCAGCAACTAGGACCCTGCAAGTCCTTAGAGCCCCAGATGCCACCTTTCATCTTTTACCCAGACCCTGGGGACATGACTTCTTTTCCCCATGGAAAATGGGGTCAGTTTGGGGCCACTCGCCCCGGCCATCTGCTTCATTCCCTGTCTGAAATTTGCAAACTTGGCTGATTTTCTCCAAAACTAAACCTGCTGGCAACGAGAAGCCTGCAGCTCCTTAGAGCCCCAAATTTCACCTCTCTGCTGATACCCACATGATGGGGAAATTACTTCTTTTTCCCATAGAAATAGTATCCCTGTGCTGCAACTTGCCCTGGCAGAAAGTAGGGTGCCAAGCAGGAAATTTGAAAATTCTGATGGATTTCTCCAAACCTAAAGCTGGCAGCAACTAAGACCCTGCAAGTCCTTAGAGCCCCAGAGGCCACCTTTCATCTGATACCCAGACCCTGGGCCAATGACTTCATTTTCCCCATGGAAAATGGCCTCCATTTCTGGTCTCTCGCCCTGGCCAATAGGGTGGTGCCCAGCAAGAAATTTGCAATCATTGCTGGATTTCTCCAAATCTAAAGCTGCCAGTAAGAAGTACCCTGCAAGTCCTTAGAGCCCCAAAGGCCACTTTTCATTTCATTTGAACACCGTGGGGAAAGGACTTCTTTTTCCCATGGGAAATGGCCTGTGTTTGCAGCCACTCACCATGGCAGAAAGTGGGGAGCCAAGCTAGAGTGATGCAATCTTTGCTGGATTTCTCCAAACCCAATGCTGGCAGCAACTAGGACCCTGCAAGTCCTTAGAGCCCCAGATGCCACCTTTCATCTTATACCCAGACCCTGGGGACATGACTTCTTTTCCCCATGGAAAATGGGGTCAGTTTGGGGCCACTCGCCCCGGCCATCTGCTTCATTCCCTGTCTGAAATTTGCAAACTTGGCTGATTTTCTCCAAAACTAAACCTGCTGGCAACGAGGCGCCTGCAGCTCCTTAGAGCCCCAAATTTCACCTCTCTGCTGATACCCACATGATTGGGAAATTACTTCTTTTTCCCATAGAAATAGTATCCCTGTGCTGCAACTTGCCCTGGCAGAAAGTAGGGTGCCAAGCAGGAAATTTGAAAATTCTGATGGATTTCTCCAAACCTAAAGCTGGCAGCAACTAAGACCCTGCAAGTCCTTAGAGCCCCAAAGGCCACCTTTCATCTGATACCCAGAGCCTGGGCCAATGACTTCATTTTCCCCATGGAAAATGGCCTCCATTTCTGGCCTCTCGCCCTGGCTAATTGGGTGGTGCCCAGCAAGAAACTTGCAATCTTTGCTGGATTTCTCCAAATCTAAAGCTGCCAGAAAGAAGTACCCTGCAAGTCCTTAGAGCCCCAAAGGCCACCTTGCATTTGATTTGCAGACCGTGGGGAAAGGACTTCTTTTTCCCATGGGAAATGGCCTGTGTTTGCAGCCACTCACCATGGCAGAAAGTGGGGAGCCAAGCTAGAGTGATGCAATCTTTGCTGGATTTCTCCAAACCCAATGCTGGCAGCAACTAGGACCCTGCAAGTCCTTAGAGCCCCAGATGCCACCTTTCATCTTCTACCCAGACCCTGGGGACATGACTTCATTTCCCCATGGAAAATGGGGTCAGTTTGGGGCCACTCGCCCCGGCCATCTGCTTCATTCCCTGTCTGAAATTTGCAAACTTGGCTGATTTTCTCCAAAACTAAACCTGCTGGCAACGAGGAGCCTGCAGCTCCTTAGAGCCCCAAATTTCACCTCTCTGCTGATACCCACATGATGGGGAAATTACTTCTTTTTCCCATAGAAATAGTATCCCTGTGCTGCAACTTGCCCTGGCAGAAAGTAGGGTGCCAAGCAGGAAATTTGAAAATTCTGCTGGATTTCTCCAAACCTAAAGCTGGCAGCAACTAAGACCCTGCAAGTCCTTAGAGCCCCAAAGGCCACCTTTCATCTGATACCCAGAGCCTGGGCCAATGACTTCATTTTCCCCATGGAAAATGGCCTCCATTTCTGGCCTCTCGCCCTGGCCAATAGGGTGGTGCCCAGCAAGAAATTTGCAATCTTTGCTGGATTTCTCCAAATCTAAAGCTGCCAATAAGAAGTACGCTGCAAGTCCTTAGAGCCCCAAAGGCCACCTTGCATTTGATTTGCAGACCGTGGGGAAAGGACTTCTTTTTCCCATGGGAAATGGCCTGTGTTTGCAGCCACTCACCATGGCAGAAAGTGGGGAGCCAAGCTAGAGTGATACAATCTTTGCTGGATTCTTCCAAACCTAAAGTGTGCGGCAACTAGGACCCTGAATGTCCTTAGAGCCTGAAAGGCCACCTTGAACATATTACTGAGACCCTGGGTTAAGGACATTTTTCCCATGGAAAATGCCCTTCATTTCTGGCCACTTGGCCTGGCAGGCAGGCTGTGCCTAGCGAGAAATTTGCAAACTGTGCTGGATTCTTCCAAACATAAAGCTGCCAGCAACTAGGACCCTGCAAGTCCTTAGAGCCCCAAAGGCCACCTTTCATCTGATACCCAGAGCCTGGGCCAATGACTTCATTTTCCCCAAGGAAAATGGCCTCCATTTCTGGCCTCTCGCCCTGGCCAATAGGGTGGTGCCCAGCAAGAAATTTGCAATCTTTGCTGGATTGCTCCAAATCGAAAGCTGCCAGTAAGAAGTACCCTGCAAGTCCTTAGAGCCCCAAAGGCCACCTTGCATTTCATTTGCAGACCGTGGGGAAAGGACTTCTTTTTCCCATGGGAAATGGCCTGTGTTTGCAGCCACTCACCATGGCAGAAAGTGGGGAGCCAAGCTAGAGTGATGCAATCTTTGCTGGATTTCTCCAAACCCAATGCTGGCAGCAACTAGGACCCTGCAAGTCCTTAGAGCCCCAGATGCCACCTTTCATCTTTTACCCAGACCCTGGGGACATGACTTCTTTTCCCCATGGAAAATGGGGTCAGTTTGGGGCCACTCGCCCCGGCCATCTGCTTCATTCCCTGTCTGAAATTTTCAAACTTGGCTGATTTTCTCCAAAACTAAACCTGCTGGCAACGAGAAGCCTGCAGCTCCTTAGAGCCCCAAATTTCACCTCTCTGCTGATACCCACATGATGGGGAAATTACTTCTTTTTCCCATAGAAATAGTATCCCTGTGCTGCAACTTGCCCTGGCAGAAAGTAGGGTGCCAAGCAGGAAATTTGAAAATTCTGATGGATTTCTCCAAACCTAAAGCTGGCAGCAACTAAGACCCTGCAAGTCCTTAGAGCCCCAGAGGCCACCTTTCATCTGATACCCAGACCCTGGGCCAATGACTTCATTTTCCCCATGGAAAATGGCCTCCATTTCTGGCCTCTCGCCCTGGCCAATAGGGTGGTGCCCAGCAAGAAATTTGCAATCATTGCTGGATTTCTCCAAATCTAAAGCTGCCAGTAAGAAGTACCCTGCAAGTCCTTAGAGCCCCAAAGGCCACTTTTCATTTCATTTGAACACCGTGGGGAAAGGACTTCTTTTTCCCATGGGAAATGGCCATTGTTTGCAGCCACTCACCATGGCAGAAAGTGGGGAGCCAAGCTAGAGTGATACAATCTTTGCTGGATTCTTCCAAACCTAAAGTGTGCGGCAACTAGGACCCTGAAAGTCCTTAGAGCCTGAAAGGCCACCTTGAACACATTACTGAGACCCTGGGTTAAGGACATTTTTCCCATGGAAAATGGCCTTCATTTCTGGCCATTTGGCCTGGCAGGCAGGGCAGTGCCTAACGAGAAATTTGCAAACTGTGCTGGATTCTTCCAAACATAAAGCTGCCAGCAACTAGGACCCTGCAAGTCCTTAGAGCCCCAGATGCCACCTTTCATCTGATACCCAGACCCTGGGCCAATGACTTCATTTTCCCCAAGGAAAATGGCCTCCATTTCTGGCCTCTCGCCCTGGCTAATTGGGTGGTGCCCAGCAAGAAATTTGCAATCTTTGCTGGATTTCTCCAAATCTAAAGCTGCCAGAAAGAAGTACCCTGCAAGTCCTTAGAGCCCCAAAGGCCACCTTGCATTTGATTTGCAGACCGTGGGGAAAGGACTTCTTTTTCCCATGGGAAATGGCCTGTGTTTGCAGCCACTCACCATGGCAGAAAGTGGGGAGCCAAGCTAGAGTGATGCAATCTTTGCTGGATTTCTCCAAACCCAATGCTGGCAGCAACTAGGACCCTGCAAGTCCTTAGAGCCCCAGATGCCACCTTTCATCTTATACCCAGACCCTGGGGACATGACTTCTTTTCCCCATGGAAAATGGGGTCAGTTTGGGGCCACTCGCCCCGGCCATCTGCTTCATTCCCTGTCTGAAATTTGCAAACTTGGCTGATTTTCTCCAAAACTAAACCTGCTGGCAACGAGGCGCCTGCAGCTCCTTAGAGCCCCAAATTTCACCTCTCTGCTGATACCCACATGATTGGGAAATTACTTCTTTTTCCCATAGAAATAGTATCCCTGTGCTGCAACTTGCCCTGGCAGAAAGTAGGGTGCCAAGCAGGAAATTTGAAAATTCTGATGGATTTCTCCAAACCTAAAGCTGGCAGCAACTAAGACCCTGCAAGTCCTTAGAGCCCCAAAGGCCACCTTTCATCTGATACCCAGAGCCTGGGCCAATGACTTCATTTTCCCCATGGAAAATGGCCTCCATTTCTGGCCTCTCGCCCCGGCTAATTGGGTGGTGCCCAGCAAGAAATTTGCAATCTTTGCTGGATTTCTCCAAATCTAAAGCTGCCAGAAAGAAGTACCCTGCAAGTCCTTAGAGCCCCAAAGGCCACCTTGCATTTGATTTGCAGACCGTGGGGAAAGGACTTCTTTTTCCCATGGGAAATGGCCTGTGTTTGCAGCCACTCACAATGGCAGAAAGTGGGGAGCCAAGCTAGAGTGATACAATCTTTGCTGGATTCTTCCAAACCTAAAGTGTGCGGCAACTAGGACCCTGAATGTCCTTAGAGCCTGAAAGGCCACCTTGAACATATTACTGAGACCCTGGGTTAAGGACATTTTTCCCATGGAAAATGCCCTTCATTTCTGGCCACTTGGCCTGGCAGGCAGGCTGTGCCTAGCGAGAAATTTGCAAACTGTGCTGGATTCTTCCAAACATAAAGCTGCCAGCAACTAGGACCCTGCAAGTCCTTAGAGCCCCAAAGGCCACCTTTCATCTGATACCCAGAGCCTGGGCCAATGACTTCATTTTCCCCAAGGAAAATGGCCTCCATTTCTGGCCTCTCGCCCTGGCCAATAGGGTGGTGCCCAGCAAGAAATTTGCAATCTTTGCTGGATTGCTCCAAATCGAAAGCTGCCAGTAAGAAGTACCCTGCAAGTCCTTAGAGCCCCAAAGGCCACCTTGCATTTCATTTGCAGACCGTGGGGAAAGGACTTCTTTTTCCCATGGGAAATGGCCTCCGTTTGCAGCAACTAACTATGGCAGAAAGTGGGGAGCCAAGCTAGAGTGATGCAATCTTTGCTGGATTTCTCCAAACCCAATGCTGGCAGCAACTAGGACCCTGCAAGTCCTTAGAGCCCCAGATGCCACCTTTCATCTTATACCCAGACCCTGGGGACATGACTTCTTTTCCCCATGGAAAATGGGGTCAGTTTGGGGCCACTCGCCCCGGCCATCTGCTTCATTCCCTGTCTGAAATTTGCAAACTTGGCTGATTTTCTCCAAAACTAAACCTGCTGGCAACGAGAAGCCTGCAGCTCCTTAGAGCCCCAAATTTCACCTCTCTGCTGATACCCACATGATTGGGAAATTACTTCTTTTTCCCATAGAAATAGTATCCCTGTGCTGCAACTTGCCCTGGCAGAAAGTAGGGTGCCAAGCAGGAAATTTGAAAATTCTGCTGGATTTCTCCAAACCTAAAGCTGGCAGCAACTAAGACCCTGCAAGTCCTTAGAGCCCCAAAGGCCACCTTTCATCTGATACCCAGAGCCTGGGCCAATGACTTCATTTTCCCCATGGAAAATGGCCTCCATTTCTGGCCTCTCGCCCTGGCCAATAGGGTGGTGCCCAGCAAGAAATTTGCAATCTTTGCTGGATTTCTCCAAATCTAAAGCTGCCAATAAGAAGTACCCTGCAAGTCCTTAGAGCCCCAAAGGCCACCTTGCATTTGATTTGCAGACCGTGGGGAAAGGACTTCTTTTTCCCATGGGAAATGGCCTGTGTTTGCAGCCACTCACCATGGCAGAAAGTAGGGAGCCAAGCTAGAGTGATACAATCTTTGCTGGATTCTTCCAAACCTAAAGTTGGCAGCAACCAGGAGCCTGAAAGTCCTTAGAGCCTGAAAGGCCACCTTGAACATATTACTGAGACCCTGGGTTAAGGACATTTTTCCCATGGAAAATGCCCTTCATTTGTCGCCACTTGGCCTGGCAGGCAGGCTGTGCCTAGCGAGAAATTTGCAAACTGTGCTGGATTCTTCCAAACATAAAGCTGCCAGCAACTAGGACCCTGCAAGTCCTTAGAGCCCCAAAGGCCACCTTTCATCTGATACCCAGAGCCTGGGCCAATGACTTCATTTTCCCCAAGGAAAATGGCCTCCATTTCTGGCCTCTCGCCCTGGCCAATAGGGTGGTGCCCAGCAAGAAATTTGCAATCTTTGCAGGATTGCTCCAAATCGAAAGCTGACAGTAAGAAGTACCCTGCAAGTCCTTAGAGCCCCAAAGGCCACCTTGCATTTCATTTGCAGACCGTGGGGAAAGGACTTCTTTTTCCCATGGGAAATGGCCTGTGTTTGCAGCCACTCACCATGGCAGAAAGTAGGGAGCCAAGCTAGAGTGATGCAATCTTTGCTGGATTTCTCCAAACCCAATGCTGGCAGCAACTAGGACCCTGCAAGTCCTTAGAGCCCCAGATGCCACCTTTCATCTTATACCCAGACCCTGGGGACATGACTTTATTTCCCCATGGACAATGGGGTCAGTTTGGGGCCACTCGCCCCGGCCATCTGCTTCATTCCCTGTCTGAAATTTGCAAACTTGGCTGATTTTCTCCAAAACTAAACCTGCTGGCAACGAGGAGCCTGCAGCTCCATAGAGCCCCAAATTTCACCTCTCTGCTGATACCCACATGATGGGGAAATTACTTCTTTTTCCCATAGAAATAGTATCCCTGTGCTGCAACTTGCCCTGGCAGAAAGTAGGGTGCCAAGCAGGAAATTTGAAAATTCTGCTGGATTTCTCCAAACCTAAAGCTGGCAGCAACTAAGACCCTGCAAGTCCTTAGAGCCCCAGATGCCGCCTTTCATCTGATACCCAGACCCTGGGCCAATGACTTCATTTTCCCCAAGGAAAATGGCCTCCATTTCTGGCCTCTCGCCCTGGCCAATAGGGTGGTGCCCAGCAAGAAATTTGCAATCTTTGCTGGATTGCTCCAAATCGAAAGCTGCCAGTAAGAAGTACCCTGCAAGTCCTTAGAGCCCCAAAGGCCACCTTGCATTTGATTTGCAGACCGTGGGGAAAGGACTTCTTTTTCCCATGGGAAGTGGCCTCCGTTTGCAGCCACTCACCATGGCAGAAAGTAGGGAGCCAAGCTAGAGTGATACAATCTTTGCTGGATTCTTCCAAACCTAAAGTTGGCAGCAACCAGGAGCCTGAAAGTCCTTAGAGCCTGAAAGGCCACCTTGAACATATTACTGAGACCCTGGGTTAAGGACATTTTTCCCATGGAAAATGCCCTTCATTTGTCGCCACTTGGCCTGGCAGGGAGGCTGTGCCTAGCGAGAAATTTGCAAACTGTGCTGGATTCTTCCAAACATAAAGCTGCCAGCAACTAGGACCCTGCAAGTCCTTAGAGCCCCAGATGCCGCCTTTCATCTGATACCCAGAGCCTGGGCCAATGACTTCATTTTCCCCATGGAAAATGGCCTCCATTTCTGGCCTCTCGCCCTGGCCAATAGGGTGGTGCCCAGCAAGAAATTTGCAATCTTTGCTGGATTTCTCCAAATCTAAAGCTGCCAGTAAGAAGTACCCTGCAAGTCCTCAGAGCCCCAAAGGCTACCTTGCATTTGATTTGCAGACCGTGGGGAAAGGACTTCTTTTTCCCATGGGAAATGGCCTGTGTTTGCAGCCACTAACTGTGGCAGAAAGTAGGGAGCCAAGCCTGAGTGATGCAATCTTTGCTGGATTTCTCCAAACCCAATGCTGGCAGCAACTAGGACCCTGCAAGTCCTTAGAGCCCCAGATGCCACCTTTCATCTTATACCCAGACCCTGGGGACATGACTTCATTTCCCCATGGAAAATGGGGTCAGTTTGGGGCCACTCGCCCCGGCCATCTGCTTCATTCCCTGTCTGAAATTTGCAATCTTGGCTGATTTTCTCCAAAACTAAACCTGCTGGCAACGAGGAGCCTGCAGCTCCTTAGAGCCCCAAATTTCACCTCTCTGCTGATACCCACATGATGGGGAAATTACTTCTTTTTCCCATAGAAATAGTATCCCTGTGCTGCAACTTGCCCTGGCAGAAAGTAGGGTGCCAAGCAGGAAATTTGAAAATTCTACTGGATTTCTCCAAACCTAAAGCTGGCAGCAACTAAGACCCTGCAAGTCCTTAGAGCCCCAGATGCCACCTTTCATCTGATACCCAGACCCTGGGCCAATGACTTCATTTTCCCCATGGAAAATGGCCTCCATTTCTGGCCTCTCGCCCTGGCCAATAGGGTGGTGCCCAGCAAGAAATTTGCAATCTTTGCTGGATTTCTCCAAATCTAAAGCTGCCAATAAGAAGTACCCTGCAAGTCCTTAGAGCCCCAAAGGCCACCTTGCATTTGATTTGCAGACCGTGGGGAAAGGACTTCTTTTTCCCATGGGAAATGGCCTGTGTTTGCGGCCACTCACCATGGCAGAAAGTGGGGAGCCAAGCTAGAGTGATGCAATCTTTTCTGGATTTCTCCAAACCTAATGCTGGCAGCAACTTGGACCCTGCAAGTCCTTAGAGCCCCAGATGCCGCCTTTCATCTGATACCCAGACCCTGGGCCAATGACTTCATTTTCCCCATGGAAAATGGCCTCCATTTCTGGCCTCTCGCCCTGGCCAATAGGGTGGTGCCCAGCAAGAAATTTGCAATCTTTGCTGGATTGCTCCAAATCGAAAGCTGCCAGTAAGAAGTACCCTGCAAGTCCTTAGAGCCCCAAAGGCCACCTTGCATTTGATTTGCAGACCGTGGGGAAAGGACTTCTTTTTCCCATGGGAAATGGCCTCCGTTTGCAGCCACTCACCATGGCAGAAAGTAGGGAGCCAAGGTAGAGTGATACAATCTTTGCTGGATTCTTCCAAACCTAAAGTTGGCAGCAACCAGGAGCCTGAAAGTCCTTAGAGCCTGAAAGGCCACCTTGAACATATTACTGAGACCCTGGGTTAAGGACATTTTTCCCATGGAAAATGCCCTTCATTTGTCGCCACTTGGCCTGGCAGGGAGGCTGTGCCTAGCGAGAAATTTGCAAACTGTGCTGGATTCTTCCAAACATAAAGCTGCCAGCAACTAGGACCCTGCAAGTCCTTAGAGCCCCAGATGCCGCCTTTCATCTGATACCCAGACCCTGGGCCAATGACTTCATTTTCCCCATGGAAAATGGCCTCCATTTCTGGCCTCTCGCCCTGGCCAATAGGGTGGTGCCCAGCAAGAAATTTGCAATCTTTGCTGGATTCCTCCAAATCGAAAGCTGCCAGTAAGAAGTACCCTGCAAGTCCTCAGAGCCCCAAAGGCTACCTTGCATTTGATTTGCAGACCGTGGGGAAAGGACTTCTTTTTCCCATGGGAAATGGCCTGTGTTTGCAGCCACTAACTGTGGCAGAAAGTAGGGAGCCAAGCCTGAGTGATGCAATCTTTGCTGGATTTCTCCAAACCCAATGCTGGCAGCAACTAGGACCCTGCAAGTCCTTAGAGCCCCAGATGCCACCTTTCATCTTATACCCAGACCCTGGGGACATGACTTCTTTTCCCCATGGAAAATGGGGTCAGTTTGGGGCCACTCGCCCCGGCCATCTGCTTCATTCCCTGTCTGAAATTTGCAAACTTGGCTGATTTTCTCCAAAACTAAACCTGCTGGCAACGAGAAGCCTGCAGCTCCTTAGAGCCCCAAATTTCACCTCTCTGCTGATACCCACATGATGGGGAAATTACTTCTTTTTCCCATAGAAATAGTATCCCTGTGCTGCAACTTGCCCTGGCAGAAAGTAGGGTGCCAAGCAGGAAATTTGAAAATTCTGCTGGATTTCTCCAAACCTAAAGCTGGCAGCAACTAAGACCCTGCAAGTCCTTAGAGCCCCAAAGGCCACCTTTCATCTGATACCCAGAGCCTGGGCCAATGACTTCATTTTCCCCATGGAAAATGGCCTCCATTTCTGGCCTCTCGCCCTGGCCAATAGGGTGGTGCCCAGCAAGAAATTTGCAATCTTTGCTGGATTTCTCCAAATCTAAAGCTGCCAATAAGAAGTACGCTGCAAGTCCTTAGAGCCCCAAAGGCCACCTTGCATTTGATTTGCAGACCGTGGGGAAAGGACTTCTTTTTCCCATGGGAAATGGCCTGTGTTTGCAGCCACTCACCATGGCAGAAAGTGGGGAGCCAAGCTAGAGTGATACAATCTTTGCTGGATTCTTCCAAACCTAAAGTGTGCGGCAACTAGGACCCTGAATGTCCTTAGAGCCTGAAAGGCCACCTTGAACATATTACTGAGACCCTGGGTTAAGGACATTTTTCCCATGGAAAATGCCCTTCATTTCTGGCCATTTGGCCTGGCAGGCAGGGCAGTGCCTAACGAGAAATTTGCAAACTGTGCTGGATTCTTCCAAACATAAAGCTGCCAGCAACTAGGACCCTGCAAGTCCTTAGAGCCCCAGATGCCGCCTTTCATCTGATACCCAGACCCTGGGCCAATGACTTCATTTTCCCCATGGAAAATGGCCTCCATTTCTGGCCTCTCGCCCTGGCCAATAGGGTGGTGCCCAGCAAGAAATTTGCAATCTTTGCTGGATTTCTCCAAATCTAAAGCTGCCAATAAGAAGTACCCTGCAAGTCCTTAGAGCCCCAAAGGCCACCTTGCATTTCATTTGCAGACCGTGGGGAAAGGACTTCTTTTTCCCATGGGAAATGGCCTGTGTTTGCAGCCACTCACCATGGCAGAAAGTGGGGAGCCAAGCTAGAGTGATGCAATCTTTTCTGGATTTCTCCAAACCTAATGCTGGCAGCAACTTGGACCCTGCAAGTCCTTAGAGCCCCAGATGCCGCCTTTCATCTGATACCCAGACCCTGGGCCAATGACTTCATTTTCCCCATGGAAAATGGCCTCCATTTCTGGCCTCTCGCCCTGGCCAATAGGGTGGTGCCCAGCAAGAAATTTGCAATCTTTGCTGGATTCCTCCAAATCTAAAGCTGCCAGTAAGAAGTACCCTGCAAGTCCTTAGAGCCCCAAAGGCCACCTTGCATTTCATTTGCAGACCGTGGGGAAAGGACTTCTTTTTCCCATGGGAAATGGCCTCCGTTTGCAGCCACTCACCATGGCAGAAAGTAGGGAGCCAAGGTAGAGTGATACAATCTTTGCTGGATTCTTCCAAACCTAAAGTTGGCAGCAACCAGGAGCCTGAAAGTCCTTAGAGCCTGAAAGGCCACCTTGAACATATTACTGAGACCCTGGGTTAAGGACATTTTTCCCATGGAAAATGCCCTTCATTTGTCGCCACTTGGCCTGGCAGGGAGGCTGTGCCTAGCGAGAAATTTGCAAACTGTGCTGGATTCTTCCAAACATAAAGCTGCCAGCAACTAGGACCCTGCAAGTCCTTAGAGCCCCAAAGGCCACCTTTCATCTGATACCCAGAGCCTGGGCCAATGACTTCATTTTCCCCATGGAAAATGGCCTCCATTTCTGGCCTCTCGCCCTGGCCAATAGGGTGGTGCCCAGCAAGAAATTTGCAATCTTTGCTGGATTTCTCCAAATCGAAAGCTGCCAGTAAGAAGTACCCTGCAAGTCCTTAGAGCCCCAAAGGCCACCTTGCATTTGATTTGCAGACCGTGGGGAAAGGACTTCTTTTTCCCATGGGAAATGGCCTCCGTTTGCAGCCACTATCTATGGCAGAAAGTGGGGAGCCAAGCTAGAGGGATACAATTTTTGCTGGATTCTTCCAAACCTAAAGTGTGCAGCAACTAGGACCCTGAATGTCCTTAGAGCCTGAAAGGCCACCTTGAACATATTACTGAGACCCTGGGTTAAGGACATTTTTCCCATGGAAAATGGCCTTCATTTCTGGCCATTTGGCCTGGCAGGCAGGGCAGTGCCTAACGAGAAATTTGCAAACTGTGCTGGATTCTTCCAAACATAAAGCTGCCAGCAACTAGGACCCTGCAAGTCCTTAGAGCCCCAGATGCCGCCTTTCATCTGATACCCAGACCCTGGGCCAATGACTTCATTTTCCCCATGGAAAATGGCCTCCATTTCTGGCCTCTCGCCCTGGCCAATAGGGTGGTGCCCAGCAAGAAATTTGCAATCTTTGCTGGATTCCTCCAAATCGAAAGCTGCCAGTAAGAAGTACCCTGCAAGTCCTCAGAGCCCCAAAGGCTACCTTGCATTTGATTTGCAGACCGTGGGGAAAGGACTTCTTTTTCCCATGGGAAATGGCCTGTGTTTGCAGCCACTCACCATGGCAGAAAGTAGGGAGCCAAGCTAGAGTGATACAATCTTTGCTGGATTCTTCCAAACCTAAAGTTGGCAGCAACCAGGACCCTGAAAGTCCTTAGAGCCTGAAAGGCCACCTTGAACATATTACTGAGACCCTGGGTTAAGGACATTTTTCCCATGGAAAATGCCCTTCATTTGTCGCCACTTGGCCTGGCAGGCAGGGCAGTGCCTAACGAGAAATTTGAAAACTGTGCTGGATTCTTCCAAACATAAAGCTGCCAGCAACTAGGACCCTGCAAGTCCTTAGAGCCCCAAAGGCCACCTTTCATCTGATACCCAGAGCCTGGGCCAATGACTTCATTTTCCCCAAGGAAAATGGCCTCCATTTCTGGCCTCTCGCCCTGGCTAATTGGGTGGTGCCCAGCAAGAAATTTGCAATCTTTGCTGGATTTCTCCAAATCTAAAGCTGCCAGAAAGAAGTACCCTGCAAGTCCTTAGAGCCCCAAAGGCCACCTTGCATTTCATTTGCAGACCGTGGGGAAAGGACTTCTTTTTCCCATGGGAAATGGCCTGTGTTTGCAGCCACTCACCATGGCAGAAAGTGGGGAGCCAAGCTAGAGTGATGCAATCTTTGCTGGATTTCTCCAAACCCAATGCTGGCAGCAACTAGGACCCTGCAAGTCCTTAGAGCCCCAGATGCCACCTTTCATCTTATACCCAGACCCTGGGGACATGACTTCATTTCCCCATGGAAAATGGGGTCAGTTTGGGGCCACTCGCCCCGGCCATCTGCTTCATTCCCTGTCTGAAATTTGCAAACTTGGCTGATTTTCTCCAAAACTAAACCTGCTGGCAACGAGGAGCCTGCAGCTCCTTAGAGCCCCAAATTTCACCTCTCTGCTGATACCCACATGATGGGGAAATTACTTCTTTTTCCCATAGAAATAGTATCCCTGTGCTGCAACTTGCCCTGGCAGAAAGTAGGGTGCCAAGCAGGAAATTTGAAAATTCTGCTGGATTTCTCCAAACCTAAAGCTGGCAGCAACTAAGACCCTGCAAGTCCTTAGAGCCCCAAAGGCCACCTTTCATCTGATACCCAGAGCCTGGGCCAATGACTTCATTTTCCCCATGGAAAATGGCCTCCATTTCTGGCCTCTCGCCCTGGCCAATAGGGTGGTGCCCAGCAAGAAATTTGCAATCTTTGCTGGATTTCTCCAAATCTAAAGCTGCCAATAAGAAGTACGCTGCAAGTCCTTAGAGCCCCAAAGGCCACCTTGCATTTGATTTGCAGACCGTGGGGAAAGGACTTCTTTTTCCCGTGGGAAATGGCCTGTGTTTGCAGCCACTCACCATGGCAGAAAGTGGGGAGCCAAGCTAGAGTGATACAATCTTTGCTGGATTCTTCCAAACCTAAAGTGTGCGGCAACTAGGACCCTGCAAGTCCTTAGAGCCTGAAAGGCCACCTTGAACATATTACTGAGACCCTGGGTTAAGGACATTTTTCCCATGGAAAATGGCCTTCATTTCTGGCCATTTGGCCTGGCAGGCAGGGCAGTGCCTAACGAGAAATTTGCAAACTGTGCTGGATTCTTCCAAACATAAAGCTGCCAGCAACTAGGACCCTGCAAGTCCTTAGAGCCCCAGATGCCGCCTTTCATCTGATACCCAGACCCTGGGCCAATGACTTCATTTTCCCCATGGAAAATGGCCTCCATTTCTGGCCTCTCGCCCTGGCCAATAGGGTGGTGCCCAGCAAGAAATTTGCAATCTTTGCTGGATTTCTCCAAATCTAAAGCTGCCAGTAAGAAGTACCCTGCAAGTCCTCAGAGCCCCAAAGGCTACCTTGCATTTGATTTGCAGACCGTGGGGAAAGGACTTCTTTTTCCCATGGGAAATGGCCTGTGTTTGCAGCCACTAACTGTGGCAGAAAGTAGGGAGCCAAGCCTGAGTGATGCAATCTTTGCTGGATTTCTCCAAACCCAATGCTGGCAGCAACTAGGACCCTGCAAGTCCTTAGAGCCCCAGATGCCACCTTTCATCTTATACCCAGACCCTGGGGACATGACTTCATTTCCCCATGGAAAATGGGGTCAGTTTGGGGCCACTCGCCCCGGCCATCTGCTTCATTCCCTGTCTGAAATTTGCAATCTTGGCTGATTTTCTCCAAAACTAAACCTGCTGGCAACGAGGAGCCTGCAGCTCCTTAGAGCCCCAAATTTCACCTCTCTGCTGATACCCACATGATGGGGAAATTACTTCTTTTTCCCATAGAAATAGTATCCCTGTGCTGCAACTTGCCCTGGCAGAAAGTAGGGTGCCAAGCAGGAAATTTGAAAATTCTACTGGATTTCTCCAAACCTAAAGCTGGCAGCAACTAAGACCCTGCAAGTCCTTAGAGCCCCAGATGCCACCTTTCATCTGATACCCAGACCCTGGGCCAATGACTTCATTTTCCCCATGGAAAATGGCCTCCATTTCTGGCCTCTCGCCCTGGCCAATAGGGTGGTGCCCAGCAAGAAATTTGCAATCTTTGCTGGATTTCTCCAAATCTAAAGCTGCCAATAAGAAGTACCCTGCAAGTCCTTAGAGCCCCAAAGGCCACCTTGCATTTGATTTGCAGACCGTGGGGAAAGGACTTCTTTTTCCCATGGGAAATGGCCTGTGTTTGCGGCCACTCACCATGGCAGAAAGTGGGGAGCCAAGCTAGAGTGATGCAATCTTTTCTGGATTTCTCCAAACCTAATGCTGGCAGCAACTTGGACCCTGCAAGTCCTTAGAGCCCCAGATGCCGCCTTTCATCTGATACCCAGACCCTGGGCCAATGACTTCATTTTCCCCATGGAAAATGGCCTCCATTTCTGGCCTCTCGCCCTGGCCAATAGGGTGGTGCCCAGCAAGAAATTTGCAATCTTTGCTGGATTGCTCCAAATCGAAAGCTGCCAGTAAGAAGTACCCTGCAAGTCCTTAGAGCCCCAAAGGCCACCTTGCATTTGATTTGCAGACCGTGGGGAAAGGACTTCTTTTTCCCATGGGAAATGGCCTCCGTTTGCAGCCACTCACCATGGCAGAAAGTAGGGAGCCAAGGTAGAGTGATACAATCTTTGCTGGATTCTTCCAAACCTAAAGTTGGCAGCAACCAGGAGCCTGAAAGTCCTTAGAGCCTGAAAGGCCACCTTGAACATATTACTGAGACCCTGGGTTAAGGACATTTTTCCCATGGAAAATGCCCTTCATTTGTCGCCACTTGGCCTGGCAGGGAGGCTGTGCCTAGCGAGAAATTTGCAAACTGTGCTGGATTCTTCCAAACATAAAGCTGCCAGCAACTAGGACCCTGCAAGTCCTTAGAGCCCCAGATGCCGCCTTTCATCTGATACCCAGACCCTGGGCCAATGACTTCATTTTCCCCATGGAAAATGGCCTCCATTTCTGGCCTCTCGCCCTGGCCAATAGGGTGGTGCCCAGCAAGAAATTTGCAATCTTTGCTGGATTCCTCCAAATCGAAAGCTGCCAGTAAGAAGTACCCTGCAAGTCCTCAGAGCCCCAAAGGCTACCTTGCATTTGATTTGCAGACCGTGGGGAAAGGACTTCTTTTTCCCATGGGAAATGGCCTGTGTTTGCAGCCACTAACTGTGGCAGAAAGTAGGGAGCCAAGCCTGAGTGATGCAATCTTTGCTGGATTTCTCCAAACCCAATGCTGGCAGCAACTAGGACCCTGCAAGTCCTTAGAGCCCCAGATGCCACCTTTCATCTTATACCCAGACCCTGGGGACATGACTTCTTTTCCCCATGGAAAATGGGGTCAGTTTGGGGCCACTCGCCCCGGCCATCTGCTTCATTCCCTGTCTGAAATTTGCAAACTTGGCTGATTTTCTCCAAAACTAAACCTGCTGGCAACGAGAAGCCTGCAGCTCCTTAGAGCCCCAAATTTCACCTCTCTGCTGATACCCACATGATGGGGAAATTACTTCTTTTTCCCATAGAAATAGTATCCCTGTGCTGCAACTTGCCCTGGCAGAAAGTAGGGTGCCAAGCAGGAAATTTGAAAATTCTGCTGGATTTCTCCAAACCTAAAGCTGGCAGCAACTAAGACCCTGCAAGTCCTTAGAGCCCCAAAGGCCACCTTTCATCTGATACCCAGACCCTGGGCCAATGACTTCATTTTCCCCAAGGAAAATGGCCTCCATTTCTGGCCTCTCGCCCTGGCCAATAGGGTGGTGCCCAGCAAGAAATTTGCAATCTTTGCTGGATTTCTCCAAATCTAAAGCTGCCAGTAAGAAGTACCCTGCAAGTCCTTAGAGCCCCAAAGGCCACCTTGCATTTGATTTGCAGACCGTGGGGAAAGGACTTCTTTTTCCCATGGGAAATGGCCTGTGTTTGCAGCCACTCACCATGGCAGAAAGTGGGGAGCCAAGCTAGAGTGATACAATCTTTGCTGGATTCTTCCAAACCTAAAGTTGGCAGCAACCAGGACCCTGAAAGTCCTTAGAGCCTGAAAGGCCACCTTGAACACATTACTGAGACCCTGGGTTAAGGACATTTTTCCCATGGAAAATGCCCTTCATTTCTGGCCATTTGGCCTGGCAGGCAGGGCAGTGCCTAACGAGAAATTTTAAAACTGTGCTGGATTCTTCCAAACATAAAGCTGCCAGCAACTAGGACCCTGCAAGTCCTTAGAGCCCCAGATGCCACCTTTCATCTGATACCCAGAGCCTGGGCCAATGACTTCATTTTCCCCAAGGAAAATGGCCTCCATTTCTGGCCTCTCGCCCTGGCTAATTGGGTGGTGCCCAGCAAGAAATTTGCAATCTTTGCTGGATTTCTCCAAATCTAAAGCTGCCAATAAGAAGTACCCTGCAAGTCCTTAGAGCCCCAAAGGCCACCTTGCATTTGATTTGCAGACCGTGGGGAAAGGACTTCTTTTTCCCATGGGAAATGGCCTGTGTTTGCGGCCACTCACCATGGCAGAAAGTGGGGAGCCAAGCTAGAGTGATGCAATCTTTTCTGGATTTCTCCAAACCTAATGCTGGCAGCAACTTGGACCCTGCAAGTCCTTAGAGCCCCAGATGCCGCCTTTCATCTGATACCCAGACCCTGGGCCAATGACTTCATTTTCCCCATGGAAAATGGCCTCCATTTCTGGCCTCTCGCCCTGGCCAATAGGGTGGTGCCCAGCAAGAAATTTGCAATCTTTGCTGGATTGCTCCAAATCGAAAGCTGCCAGTAAGAAGTACCCTGCAAGTCCTTAGAGCCCCAAAGGCCACCTTGCATTTGATTTGCAGACCGTGGGGAAAGGACTTCTTTTTCCCATGGGAAGTGGCCTCCGTTTGCAGCCACTCACCATGGCAGAAAGTAGGGAGCCAAGCTAGAGTGATACAATCTTTGCTGGATTCTTCCAAACCTAAAGTTGGCAGCAACCAGGAGCCTGAAAGTCCTTAGAGCCTGAAAGGCCACCTTGAACATATTACTGAGACCCTGGGTTAAGGACATTTTTCCCATGGAAAATGCCCTTCATTTGTCGCCACTTGGCCTGGCAGGGAGGCTGTGCCTAGCGAGAAATTTGCAAACTGTGCTGGATTCTTCCAAACATAAAGCTGCCAGCAACTAGGACCCTGCAAGTCCTTAGAGCCCCAGATGCCGCCTTTCATCTGATACCCAGAGCCTGGGCCAATGACTTCATTTTCCCCATGGAAAATGGCCTCCATTTCTGGCCTCTCGCCCTGGCCAATAGGGTGGTGCCCAGCAAGAAATTTGCAATCTTTGCTGGATTTCTCCAAATCTAAAGCTGCCAGTAAGAAGTACCCTGCAAGTCCTCAGAGCCCCAAAGGCTACCTTGCATTTGATTTGCAGACCGTGGGGAAAGGACTTCTTTTTCCCATGGGAAATGGCCTGTGTTTGCAGCCACTAACTGTGGCAGAAAGTAGGGAGCCAAGCCTGAGTGATGCAATCTTTGCTGGATTTCTCCAAACCCAATGCTGGCAGCAACTAGGACCCTGCAAGTCCTTAGAGCCCCAGATGCCACCTTTCATCTTATACCCAGACCCTGGGGACATGACTTCATTTCCCCATGGAAAATGGGGTCAGTTTGGGGCCACTCGCCCCGGCCATCTGCTTCCTTCCCTGTCTGAAATTTGCAATCTTGGCTGATTTTCTCCAAAACTAAACCTGCTGGCAACGAGGAGCCTGCAGCTCCTTAGAGCCCCAAATTTCACCTCTCTGCTGATACCCACATGATGGGGAAATTACTTCTTTTTCCCATAGAAATAGTATCCCTGTGCTGCAACTTGCCCTGGCAGAAAGTAGGGTGCCAAGCAGGAAATTTGAAAATTCTACTGGATTTCTCCAAACCTAAAGCTGGCAGCAACTAAGACCCTGCAAGTCCTTAGAGCCCCAGATGCCACCTTTCATCTGATACCCAGACCCTGGGCCAATGACTTCATTTTCCCCATGGAAAATGGCCTCCATTTCTGGCCTCTCGCCCTGGCCAATAGGGTGGTGCCCAGCAAGAAATTTGCAATCTTTGCTGGATTTCTCCAAATCTAAAGCTGCCAATAAGAAGTACCCTGCAAGTCCTTAGAGCCCCAAAGGCCACCTTGCATTTGATTTGCAGACCGTGGGGAAAGGACTTCTTTTTCCCATGGGAAATGGCTTGTGTTTGCGGCCACTCACCATGGCAGAAAGTGGGGAGCCAAGCTAGAGTGATGCAATCTTTTCTGGATTTCTCCAAACCTAATGCTGGCAGCAACTTGGACCCTGCAAGTCCTTAGAGCCCCAGATGCCGCCTTTCATCTGATACCCAGACCCTGGGCCAATGACTTCATTTTCCCCATGGAAAATGGCCTCCATTTCTGGCCTCTCGCCCTGGCCAATAGGGTGGTGCCCAGCAAGAAATTTGCAATCTTTGCTGGATTCCTCCAAATCGAAAGCTGCCAGTAAGAAGTACCCTGCAAGTCCTTAGAGCCCCAAAGGCCACCTTGCATTTGATTTGCAGACCGTGGGGAAAGGACTTCTTTTTCCCATGGGAAATGGCCTCCGTTTGCAGCCACTCACCATGGCAGAAAGTAGGGAGCCAAGGTAGAGTGATACAATCTTTGCTGGATTCTTCCAAACCTAAAGTTGGCAGCAACCAGGAGCCTGAAAGTCCTTAGAGCCTGAAAGGCCACCTTGAACATATTACTGAGACCCTGGGTTAAGGACATTTTTCCCATGGAAAATGCCCTTCATTTGTCGCCACTTGGCCTGGCAGGGAGGCTGTGCCTAGCGAGAAATTTGCAAACTGTGCTGGATTCTTCCAAACATAAAGCTGCCAGCAACTAGGACCCTGCAAGTCCTTAGAGCCCCAGATGCCGCCTTTCATCTGATACCCAGACCCTGGGCCAATGACTTCATTTTCCCCATGGAAAATGGCCTCCATTTCTGGCCTCTCGCCCTGGCCAATAGGGTGGTGCCCAGCAAGAAATTTGCAATCTTTGCTGGATTCCTCCAAATCGAAAGCTGCCAGTAAGAAGTACCCTGCAAGTCCTCAGAGCCCCAAAGGCTACCTTGCATTTGATTTGCAGACCGTGGGGAAAGGACTTCTTTTTCCCATGGGAAATGGCCTGTGTTTGCAGCCACTAACTGTGGCAGAAAGTAGGGAGCCAAGCCTGAGTGATGCAATCTTTGCTGGATTTCTCCAAACCCAATGCTGGCAGCAACTAGGACCCTGCAAGTCCTTAGAGCCCCAGATGCCACCTTTCATCTTATACCCAGACCCTGGGGACATGACTTCCCTTCCCCATGGAAAATGGGGTCAGTTTGGGGCCACTCGCCCCGGCCATCTGCTTCATTCCCTGTCTGAAATTTGCAAACTTGGCTGATTTTCTCCAAAACTAAACCTGCTGGCAACGAGAAGCCTGCAGCTCCTTAGAGCCCCAAATTTCACCTCTCTGCTGATACCCACATGATGGGGAAATTACTTCTTTTTCCCATAGAAATAGTATCCCTGTGCTGCAACTTGCCCTGGCAGAAAGTAGGGTGCCAAGCAGGAAATTTGAAAATTCTGCTGGATTTCTCCAAACCTAAAGCTGGCAGCAACTAAGACCCTGCAAGTCCTTAGAGCCCCAGATGCCACCTTTCATCTGATACCCAGAGCCTGGGCCAATGACTTCATTTTCCCCATGGAAAATGGCCTCCATTTCTGGCCTCTCGCCCTGGCCAATAGGGTGGTGCCCAGCAAGAAATTTGCAATCTTTGCTGGATTTCTCCAAATCTAAAGCTGCCAATAAGAAGTACGCTGCAAGTCCTTAGAGCCCCAAAGGCCACCTTGCATTTGATTTGCAGACCGTGGGGAAAGGACTTCTTTTTCCCATGGGAAATGGCCTGTGTTTGCAGCCACTCACCATGGCAGAAAGTGGGGAGCCAAGCTAGAGTGATACAATCTTTGCTGGATTCTTCCAAACCTAAAGTGTGCGGCAACTAGGACCCTGAATGTCCTTAGAGCCTGAAAGGCCACCTTGAACATATTACTGAGACCCTGGGTTAAGGACATTTTTCCCATGGAAAATGGCCTTCATTTCTGGCCATTTGGCCTGGCAGGCAGGGCAGTGCCTAACGAGAAATTTGCAAACTGTGCTGGATTCTTCCAAACATAAAGCTGCCAGCAACTAGGACCCTGCAAGTCCTTAAAGCCCCAGATGCCGCCTTTCATCTGATACCCAGACCCTGGGCCAATGACTTCATTTTCCCCATGGAAAATGGCCTCCATTTCTGGCCTCTCGCCCTGGCCAATAGGGTGGTGCCCAGCAAGAAATTTGCAATCTTTGCTGGATTTCTCCAAATCTAAAGCTGCCAATAAGAAGTACCCTGCAAGTCCTTAGAGCCCCAAAGGCCACCTTGCATTTCATTTGCAGACCGTGGGGAAAGGACTTCTTTTTCCCATGGGAAATGGCCTGTGTTTGCAGCCACTCACCATGGCAGAAAGTGGGGAGCCAAGCTAGAGTGATGCAATCTTTTCTGGATTTCTCCAAACCTAATGCTGGCAGCAACTTGGACCCTGCAAGTCCTTAGAGCCCCAGATGCCGCCTTTCATCTGATACCCAGACCCTGGGCCAATGACTTCATTTTCCCCATGGAAAATGGCCTCCATTTCTGGCCTCTCGCCCTGGCCAATAGGGTGGTGCCCAGCAAGAAATTTGCAATCTTTGCTGGATTCCTCCAAATCTAAAGCTGCCAGTAAGAAGTACCCTGCAAGTCCTTAGAGCCCCAAAGGCCACCTTGCATTTGATTTGCAGACCGTGGGGAAAGGACTTCTTTTTCCCATGGGAAATGGCCTCCGTTTGCAGCCACTCACCATGGCAGAAAGTAGGGAGCCAAGGTAGAGTGATACAATCTTTGCTGGATTCTTCCAAACCTAAAGTTGGCAGCAACCAGGAGCCTGAAAGTCCTTAGAGCCTGAAAGGCCACCTTGAACATATTACTGAGACCCTGGGTTAAGGACATTTTTCCCATGGAAAATGCCCTTCATTTGTCGCCACTTGGCCTGGCAGGGAGGCTGTGCCTAGCGAGAAATTTGCAAACTGTGCTGGATTCTTCCAAACATAAAGCTGCCAGCAACTAGGACCCTGCAAGTCCTTAGAGCCCCAAAGGCCACCTTTCATCTGATACCCAGAGCCTGGGCCAATGACTTCATTTTCCCCATGGAAAATGGCCTCCATTTCTGGCCTCTCGCCCTGGCCAATAGGGTGGTGCCCAGCAAGAAATTTGCAATCTTTGCTGGATTTCTCCAAATCTAAAGCTGCCAGAAAGAAGTACCCTGCAAGTCCTTAGAGCCCCAAAGGCCACCTTGCATTTCATTTGCAGACCGTGGGGAAAGGACTTCTTTTTCCCATGGGAAATGGCCTGTGTTTGCAGCCACTCACCATGGCAGAAAGTAGGGAGCCAAGCTAGAGTGATGCAATCTTTGCTGGATTTCTCCAAACCCAATGCTGGCAGCAACTAGGACCCTGCAAGTCCTTAGAGCCCCAGATGCCACCTTTCATCTTATACCCAGACCCTGGGGACATGACTTTATTTCCCCATGGACAATGGGGTCAGTTTGGGGCCACTCGCCCCGGCCATCTGCTTCATTCCCTGTCTGAAATTTGCAAACTTGGCTGATTTTCTCCAAAACTAAACCTGCTGGCAACGAGGAGCCTGCAGCTCCTTAGAGCCCCAAATTTCACCTCTCTGCTGATACCCACATGATGGGGAAATTACTTCTTTTTCCCATAGAAATAGTATCCCTGTGCTGCAACTTGCCCTGGCAGAAAGTAGGGTGCCAAGCAGGAAATTTGAAAATTCTGATGGATTTCTCCAAACCTAAAGCTGGCAGCAACTAAGACCCTGCAAGTCCTTAGAGCCCCAAAGGCCACCTTTCATCTGATACCCAGAGCCTGGGCCAATGACTTCATTTTCCCCATGGAAAATGGCCTCCATTTCTGGCCTCTCGCCCTGGCCAATAGGGTGGTGCCCAGCAAGAAATTTGCAATCTTTGCTGGATTTCTCCAAATCGAAAGCTGCCAGTAAGAAGTACCCTGCAAGTCCTTAGAGCCCCAAAGGCCACCTTGCATTTGATTTGCAGACCGTGGGGAAAGGACTTCTTTTTCCCATGGGAAATGGCCTCCGTTTGCAGCCACTATCTATGGCAGAAAGTGGGGAGCCAAGCTAGAGGGATACAATTTTTGCTGGATTCTTCCAAACCTAAAGTGTGCAGCAACTAGGACCCTGAATGTCCTTAGAGCCTGAAAGGCCACCTTGAACATATTACTGAGACCCTGGGTTAAGGACATTTTTCCCATGGAAAATGGCCTTCATTTCTGGCCATTTGGCCTGGCAGGCAGGGCAGTGCCTAACGAGAAATTTGCAAACTGTGCTGGATTCTTCCAAACATAAAGCTGCCAGCAACTAGGACCCTGCAAGTCCTTAGAGCCCCAGATGCCGCCTTTCATCTGATACCCAGACCCTGGGCCAATGACTTCATTTTCCCCATGGAAAATGGCCTCCATTTCTGGCCTCTCGCCCTGGCCAATAGGGTGGTGCCCAGCAAGAAATTTGCAATCTTTGCTGGATTCCTCCAAATCGAAAGCTGCCAGTAAGAAGTACCCTGCAAGTCCTCAGAGCCCCAAAGGCTACCTTGCATTTGATTTGCAGACCGTGGGGAAAGGACTTCTTTTTCCCATGGGAAATGGCCTGTGTTTGCAGCCACTCACCATGGCAGAAAGTAGGGAGCCAAGCTAGAGTGATACAATCTTTGCTGGATTCTTCCAAACCTAAAGTTGGCAGCAACCAGGACCCTGAAAGTCCTTAGAGCCTGAAAGGCCACCTTGAACATATTACTGAGACCCTGGGTTAAGGACATTTTTCCCATGGAAAATGCCCTTCATTTGTCGCCACTTGGCCTGGCAGGCAGGGCAGTGCCTAACGAGAAATTTGAAAACTGTGCTGGATTCTTCCAAACATAAAGCTGCCAGCAACTAGGACCCTGCAAGTCCTTAGAGCCCCAAAGGCCACCTTTCATCTGATACCCAGAGCCTGGGCCAATGACTTCATTTTCCCCAAGGAAAATGGCCTCCATTTCTGGCCTCTCGCCCTGGCTAATTGGGTGGTGCCCAGCAAGAAATTTGCAATCTTTGCTGGATTGCTCCAAATCGAAAGCTGACAGTAAGAAGTACCCTGCAAGTCCTTAGAGCCCCAAAGGCCACCTTGCATTTCATTTGCAGACCGTGGGGAAAGGACTTCTTTTTCCCATGGGAAATGGCCTGTGTTTGCAGCCACTCACCATGGCAGAAAGTGGGGAGCCAAGCTAGAGTGATGCAATCTTTGCTGGATTTCTCCAAACCCAATGCTGGCAGCAACTAGGACCCTGCAAGTCCTTAGAGCCCCAGATGCCACCTTTCATCTTCTACCCAGACCCTGGGGACATGACTTCATTTCCCCATGGAAAATGGGGTCAGTTTGGGGCCACTCGCCCCGGCCATCTGCTTCATTCCCTGTCTGAAATTTGCAAACTTGGCTGATTTTCTCCAAAACTAAACCTGCTGGCAACGAGGAGCCTGCAGCTCCTTAGAGCCCCAAATTTCACCTCTCTGCTGATACCCACATGATGGGGAAATTACTTCTTTTTCCCATAGAAATAGTATCCCTGTGCTGCAACTTGCCCTGGCAGAAAGTAGGGTGCCAAGCAGGAAATTTGAAAATTCTGCTGGATTTCTCCAAACCTAAAGCTGGCAGCAACTAAGACCCTGCAAGTCCTTAGAGCCCCAAAGGCCACCTTTCATCTGATACCCAGAGCCTGGGCCAATGACTTCATTTTCCCCATGGAAAATGGCCTCCATTTCTGGCCTCTCGCCCTGGCCAATAGGGTGGTGCCCAGCAAGAAATTTGCAATCTTTGCTGGATTTCTCCAAATCTAAAGCTGCCAATAAGAAGTACGCTGCAAGTCCTTAGAGCCCCAAAGGCCACCTTGCATTTGATTTGCAGACCGTGGGGAAAGGACTTCTTTTTCCCATGGGAAATGGCCTGTGTTTGCAGCCACTCACCATGGCAGAAAGTGGGGAGCCAAGCTAGAGTGATACAATCTTTGCTGGATTCTTCCAAACCTAAAGTGTGCGGCAACTAGGACCCTGAATGTCCTTAGAGCCTGAAAGGCCACCTTGAACATATTACTGAGACCCTGGGTTAAGGACATTTTTCCCATGGAAAATGCCCTTCATTTCTGGCCATTTGGCCTGGCAGGCAGGGCAGTGCCTAACGAGAAATTTGCAAACTGTGCTGGATTCTTCCAAACATAAAGCTGCCAGCAACTAGGACCCTGCAAGTCCTTAGAGCCCCAGATGCCGCCTTTCATCTGATACCCAGAGCCTGGGCCAATGACTTCATTTTCCCCATGGAAAATGGCCTCCATTTCTGGCCTCTCGCCCTGGCCAATAGGGTGGTGCCCAGCAAGGAATTTGCAATCTTTGCTGGATTTCTCCAAATCTAAAGCTGCCAGTAAGAAGTACCCTGCAAGTCCTTAGAGCCCCAAAGGCCACCTTGCATTTCATTTGCAGACCGTGGGGAAAGGACTTCTTTTTCCCATGGGAAATGGCCTGTGTTTGCAGCCACTCACCATGGCAGAAAGTGGGGAGCCAAGCTAGAGTGATGCAATCTTTTCTGGATTTCTCCAAACCTAATGCTGGCAGCAACTTGGACCCTGCAAGTCCTTAGAGCCCCTGATGCCACCTTTCATCTTATACCCAGAGCCTGGGGACATGACTTCTCTTCCCCATGGAAAATGGGGTCAGTTTGGGGCCACTCGCCCCGGCCATCTGCTTCATTCCCTGTCTGAAATTTGCAAACTTGGCTGATTTTCTCCAAAACTAAACCTGCTGGCAACGAGAAGCCTGCAGCTCCTTAGAGCCCCAAATTTCACCTCTCTGCTGATACCCACATGATGGGGAAATTACTTCTTTTTCCCATAGAAATAGTATCCCTGTGCTGCAACTTGCCCTGGCAGAAAGTAGGGTGCCAAGCAGGAAATTTGAAAATTCTGATGGATTTCTCCAAACCTAAAGCTGGCAGCAACTAAGACCCTGCAAGTCCTTAGAGCCCCAGAGGCCACCTTTCATCTGATACCCAGACCCTGGGCCAATGACTTCATTTTCCCCATGGAAAATGGCCTCCATTTCTGGCCTCTCGCCCTGGCCAATAGGGTGGTGCCCAGCAAGAAATTTGCAATCTTTGCTGGATTCCTCCAAATCGAAAGCTGCCAGTAAGAAGTACCCTGCAAGTCCTCAGAGCCCCAAAGGCTACCTTGCATTTGATTTGCAGACCGTGGGGAAAGGACTTCTTTTTCCCATGGGAAATGGCCTGTGTTTGCAGCCACTCACCATGGCAGAAAGTAGGGAGCCAAGCTAGAGTGATACAATCTTTGCTGGATTCTTCCAAACCTAAAGTTGGCAGCAACCAGGACCCTGAAAGTCCTTAGAGCCTGAAAGGCCACCTTGAACATATTACTGAGACCCTGGGTTAAGGACATTTTTCCCATGGAAAATGCCCTTCATTTGTCGCCACTTGGCCTGGCAGGCAGGGCAGTGCCTAACGAGAAATTTGAAAACTGTGCTGGATTCTTCCAAACATAAAGCTGCCAGCAACTAGGACCCTGCAAGTCCTTAGAGCCCCAGATGCCACCTTTCATCTGATACCCAGAGCCTGGGCCAATGACTTCATTTTCCCCAAGGAAAATGGCCTCCATTTCTGGCCTCTCGCCCTGGCTAATTGGGTGGTGCCCAGCAAGAAATTTGCAATCTTTGCTGGATTTCTCCAAATCTAAAGCTGCCAGAAAGAAGTACCCTGCAAGTCCTTAGAGCCCCAAAGGCCACCTTGCATTTCATTTGCAGACCGTGGGGAAAGGACTTCTTTTTCCCATGGGAAATGGCCTGTGTTTGCAGCCACTCACCATGGCAGAAAGTGGGGAGCCAAGCTAGAGTGATGCAATCTTTGCTGGATTTCTCCAAACCCAATGCTGGCAGCAACTAGGACCCTGCAAGTCCTTAGAGCCCCAGATGCCACCTTTCATCTTCTACCCAGACCCTGGGGACATGACTTCATTTCCCCATGGAAAATGGGGTCAGTTTGGGGCCACTCGCCCCGGCCATCTGCTTCATTCCCTGTCTGAAATTTGCAAACTTGGCTGATTTTCTCCAAAACTAAACCTGCTGGCAACGAGGAGCCTGCAGCTCCTTAGAGCCCCAAATTTCACCTCTCTGCTGATACCCACATGATGGGGAAATTACTTCTTTTTCCCATAGAAATAGTATCCCTGTGCTGCAACTTGCCCTGGCAGAAAGTAGGGTGCCAAGCAGGAAATTTGAAAATTCTGATGGATTTCTCCAAACCTAAAGCTGGCAGCAACTAAGACCCTGCAAGTCCTTAGAGCCCCAAAGGCCACCTTTCATCTGATACCCAGAGCCTGGGCCAATGACTTCATTTTCCCCATGGAAAATGGCCTCCATTTCTGGCCTCTCGCCCTGGCCAATAGGGTGGTGCCCAGCAAGAAATTTGCAATCTTTGCTGGATTTCTCCAAATCTAAAGCTGCCAATAAGAAGTACGCTGCAAGTCCTTAGAGCCCCAAAGGCCACCTTGCATTTGATTTGCAGACCGTGGGGAAAGGACTTCTTTTTCCCATGGGAAATGGCCTGTGTTTGCAGCCACTCACCATGGCAGAAAGTGGGGAGCCAAGCTAGAGTGATACAATCTTTGCTGGATTCTTCCAAACCTAAAGTGTGCGGCAACTAGGACCCTGAATGTCCTTAGAGCCTGAAAGGCCACCTTGAACATATTACTGAGACCCTGGGTTAAGGACATTTTTCCCATGGAAAATGGCCTTCATTTCTGGCCATTTGGCCTGGCAGGCAGGGCAGTGCCTAACGAGAAATTTGCAAACTGTGCTGGATTCTTCCAAACATAAAGCTGCCAGCAACTAGGACCCTGCAAGTCCTTAGAGCCCCAGATGCCGCCTTTCATCTGATACCCAGACCCTGGGCCAATGACTTCATTTTCCCCATGGAAAATGGCCTCCATTTCTGGCCTCTCGCCCTGGCCAATAGGGTGGTGCCCAGCAAGAAATTTGCAATCTTTGCTGGATTTCTCCAAATCTAAAGCTGCCAGTAAGAAGTACCCTGCAAGTCCTTAGAGCCCCAAAGGCCACCTTGCATTTCATTTGCAGACCGTGGGGAAAGGACTTCTTTTTCCCATGGGAAATGGCCATTGTTTGCAGCCACTCACCATGGCAGAAAGTGGGGAGCCAAGCTAGAGTGATACAATCTTTGCTGGATTCTTCCAAACCTAAAGTTGGCAGCAACCAGGACCCTGAAAGTCCTTAGAGCCTGAAAGGCCACCTTGAACACATTACTGAGACCCTGGGTTAAGGACATTTTTCCCATGGAAAATGGCCTTCATTTCTGGCCATTTGGCCTGGCAGGCAGGGCAGTGCCTAACGAGAAATTTGCAAACTGTGCTGGATTCTTCCAAACATAAAGCTGCCAGCAACTAGGACCCTGCAAGTCCTTAGAGCCCCAAAGGCCACCTTTCATCTGATACCCAGAGCCTGGGCCAATGACTTCATTTTCCCCAAGGAAAATGGCCTCCATTTCTGGCCTCTCGCCCTGGCCAATAGGGTGGTGCCCAGCAAGAAATTTGCAATCTTTGCTGGATTTCTCCAAATCGAAAGCTGCCAGTAAGAAGTACCCTGCAAGTCCTTAGAGCCCCAAAGGCCACCTTGCATTTGATTTGCAGACCGTGGGGAAAGGACTTCTTTTTCCCGTGGGAAATGGCCTCCGTTTGCAGCCACTATCTATGGCAGAAAGTGGGGAGCCAAGCTAGAGGGATACAATCTTTGCTGGATTCTTCCAAACCTAAAGTGTGCAGCAACTAGGACCCTGAAAGTCCTTAGAGCCTGAAGGGCCACCTTGAACATATTACTGAGACCCTGGGTTAAGGACATTTTTCCCATGGAAAATGCCCTTCATTTCTGGCCATTTGGCCTGGCAGGGAGGCTGTGCCTAGCGAGAAATTTGCAAACTGTGCTGGATTCTTCCAAACATAAAGCTGCCAGCAACTAGGACCCTGCAAGTCCTTAGAGCCCCAAAGGCCACCTTTCATCTGATACCCAGAGCCTGGGCCAATGACTTCATTTTCCCCAAGGAAAATGGCCTCCATTTCTGGCCTCTCGCCCTGGCCAATAGGGTGGTGCCCAGCAAGAAATTTGCAATCTTTGCTGGATTTCTCCAAATCTAAAGCTGCCAGAAAGAAGTACCCTGCAAGTCCTTAGAGCCCCAAAGGCCACCTTGCATTTCATTTGCAGACCGTGGGGAAAGGACTTCTTTTTCCCATGGGAAATGGCCTGTGTTTGCAGCCACTCACCATGGCAGAAAGTGGGGAGCCAAGCTAGAGTGATGCAATCTTTGCTGGATTTCTCCAAACCCAATGCTGGCAGCAACTAGGACCCTGCAAGTCCTTAGAGCCCCAGATGCCACCTTTCATCTTCTACCCAGACCCTGGGGACATGACTTCATTTCCCCATGGAAAATGGGGTCAGTTTGGGGCCACTCGCCCCGGCCATCTGCTTCATTCCCTGTCTGAAATTTGCAAACTTGGCTGATTTTCTCCAAAACTAAACCTGCTGGCAACGAGGAGCCTGCAGCTCCTTAGAGCCCCAAATTTCACCTCTCTGCTGATACCCACATGATGGGGAAATTACTTCTTTTTCCCATAGAAATAGTATCCCTGTGCTGCAACTTGCCCTGGCAGAAAGTAGGGTGCCAAGCAGGAAATTTGAAAATTCTGATGGATTTCTCCAAACCTAAAGCTGGCAGCAACTAAGACCCTGCAAGTCCTTAGAGCCCCAAAGGCCACCTTTCATCTGATACCCAGAGCCTGGGCCAATGACTTCATTTTCCCCATGGAAAATGGCCTCCATTTCTGGCCTCTCGCCCTGGCCAATAGGGTGGTGCCCAGCAAGAAATTTGCAATCTTTGCTGGATTTCTCCAAATCTAAAGCTGCCAATAAGAAGTACGCTGCAAGTCCTTAGAGCCCCAAAGGCCACCTTGCATTTGATTTGCAGACCGTGGGGAAAGGACTTCTTTTTCCCATGGGAAATGGCCTGTGTTTGCAGCCACTCACCATGGCAGAAAGTGGGGAGCCAAGCTAGAGTGATACAATCTTTGCTGGATTCTTCCAAACCTAAAGTGTGCGGCAACTAGGACACTGAAAGTCCTTAGAGCCTGAAAGGCCACCTTGAACATATTACTGAGACCCTGGGTTAAGGACATTTTTCCCATGGAAAATGGCCTTCATTTCTGGCCATTTGGCCTGGCAGGCAGGGCAGTGCCTAACGAGAAATTTGCAAACTGTGCTGGATTCTTCCAAACATAAAGCTGGCAGCAACTAGGACCCTGCAAGTCCTTAGAGCCCCAGATGCCGCCTTTCATCTGATACCCAGACCCTGGGCCAATGACTTCATTTTCCCCATGGAAAATGGCCTCCATTTCTGGCCTCTCGCCCTGGCCAATAGGGTGGTGCCCAGCAAGAAATTTGCAATCTTTGCTGGATTTCTCCAAATCTAAAGCTGCCAGTAAGAAGTACCCTGCAAGTCCTTAGAGCCCCAAAGGCCACCTTGCATTTGATTTGCAGACCGTGGGGAAAGGACTTCTTTTTCCCATGGGAAATGGCCTGTGTTTGCAGCCACTCACCATGGCAGAAAGTGGGGAGCCAAGCTAGAGTGATACAATCTTTGCTGGATTTCTCCAAACCCAATGCTGGCAGCAACTAGGACCCTGCAAGTCCTTAGAGCCCCAGATGCCACCTTTCATCTTTTACCCAGACCCTGGGGACATGACTTCTTTTCCCCATGGAAAATGGGGTCAGTTTGGGGCCACTCGCCCCGGCCATCTGCTTCATTCCCTGTCTGAAATTTGCAAACTTGGCTGATTTTCTCCAAAACTAAACCTGCTGGCAACGAGAAGCCTGCAGCTCCTTAGAGCCCCAAATTTCACCTCTCTGCTGATACCCACATGATGGGGAAATTACTTCTTTTTCCCATAGAAATAGTATCCCTGTGCTGCAACTTGCCCTGGCAGAAAGTAGGGTGCCAAGCAGGAAATTTGAAAATTCTGATGGATTTCTCCAAACCTAAAGCTGGCAGCAACTAAGACCCTGCAAGTCCTTAGAGCCCCAGAGGCCACCTTTCATCTGATACCCAGAGCCTGGGCCAATGACTTCATTTTCCCCATGGAAAATGGCCTCCATTTCTGGCCTCTCGCCCTGGCCAATAGGGTGGTGCCCAGCAAGAAATTTGCAATCATTGCTGGATTTCTCCAAATCTAAAGCTGCCAGTAAGAAGTACCCTGCAAGTCCTTAGAGCCCCAAAGGCCACCTTGCATTTGATTTGCAGACCGTGGGGAAAGGACTTCTTTTTCCCATGGGAAATGGCCATTGTTTGCAGCCACTCACCATGGCAGAAAGTGGGGAGCCAAGCTAGAGTGATACAATCTTTGCTGGATTCTTCCAAACCTAAAGTTGGCAGCAACCAGGACCCTGAAAGTCCTTAGAGCCTGAAAGGCCACCTTGAACACATTACTGAGACCCTGGGTTAAGGACATTTTTCCCATGGAAAATGGCCTTCATTTCTGGCCATTTGGCCTGGCAGGCAGGGCAGTGCCTAACGAGAAATTTGCAAACTGTGCTGGATTCTTCCAAACATAAAGCTGCCAGCAACTAGGACCCTGCAAGTCCTTAGAGCCCCAAAGGCCACCTTTCATCTGATACCCAGAGCCTGGGCCAATGACTTCATTTTCCCCAAGGAAAATGGCCTCCATTTCTGGCCTCTCGCCCTGGCCAATAGGGTGGTGCCCAGCAAGAAATTTGCAATCTTTGCTGGATTTCTCCAAATCGAAAGCTGCCAGTAAGAAGTACCCTGCAAGTCCTTAGAGCCCCAAAGGCCACCTTGCATTTGATTTGCAGACCGTGGGGAAAGGACTTCTTTTTCCCGTGGGAAATGGCCTCCGTTTGCAGCCACTATCTATGGCAGAAAGTGGGGAGCCAAGCTAGAGGGATACAATCTTTGCTGGATTCTTCCAAACCTAAAGTGTGCAGCAACTAGGACCCTGAAAGTCCTTAGAGCCTGAAGGGCCACCTTGAACATATTACTGAGACCCTGGGTTAAGGACATTTTTCCCATGGAAAATGCCCTTCATTTCTGGCCATTTGGCCTGGCAGGGAGGCTGTGCCTAGCGAGAAATTTGCAAACTGTGCTGGATTCTTCCAAACATAAAGCTGCCAGCAACTAGGACCCTGCAAGTCCTTAGAGCCCCAAAGGCCACCTTTCATCTGATACCCAGAGCCTGGGCCAATGACTTCATTTTCCCCAAGGAAAATGGCCTCCATTTCTGGCCTCTCGCCCTGGCCAATAGGGTGGTGCCCAGCAAGAAATTTGCAATCTTTGCTGGATTTCTCCAAATCTAAAGCTGCCAGAAAGAAGTACCCTGCAAGTCCTTAGAGCCCCAAAGGCCACCTTGCATTTCATTTGCAGACCGTGGGGAAAGGACTTCTTTTTCCCATGGGAAATGGCCTGTGTTTGCAGCCACTCACCATGGCAGAAAGTGGGGAGCCAAGCTAGAGTGATGCAATCTTTGCTGGATTTCTCCAAACCCAATGCTGGCAGCAACTAGGACCCTGCAAGTCCTTAGAGCCCCAGATGCCACCTTTCATCTTCTACCCAGACCCTGGGGACATGACTTCATTTCCCCATGGACAATGGGGTCAGTTTGGGGCCACTCGCCCCGGCCATCTGCTTCATTCCCTGTCTGAAATTTGCAAACTTGGCTGATTTTCTCCAAAACTAAACCTGCTGGCAACGAGGAGCCTGCAGCTCCTTAGAGCCCCAAATTTCACCTCTCTGCTGATACCCACATGATGGGGAAATTACTTCTTTTTCCCATAGAAATAGTATCCCTGTGCTGCAACTTGCCCTGGCAGAAAGTAGGGTGCCAAGCAGGAAATTTGAAAATTCTGATGGATTTCTCCAAACCTAAAGCTGGCAGCAACTAAGACCCTGCAAGTCCTTAGAGCCCCAAAGGCCACCTTTCATCTGATACCCAGAGCCTGGGCCAATGACTTCATTTTCCCCATGGAAAATGGCCTCCATTTCTGGCCTCTCGCCCTGGCCAATAGGGTGGTGCCCAGCAAGAAATTTGCAATCTTTGCTGGATTTCTCCAAATCTAAAGCTGCCAATAAGAAGTACGCTGCAAGTCCTTAGAGCCCCAAAGGCCACCTTGCATTTGATTTGCAGACCGTGGGGAAAGGACTTCTTTTTCCCATGGGAAATGGCCTGTGTTTGCAGCCACTCACCATGGCAGAAAGTGGGGAGCCAAGCTAGAGTGATACAATCTTTGCTGGATTCTTCCAAACCTAAAGTGTGCGGCAACTAGGACACTGAAAGTCCTTAGAGCCTGAAAGGCCACCTTGAACATATTACTGAGACCCTGGGTTAAGGACATTTTTCCCATGGAAAATGGCCTTCATTTCTGGCCATTTGGCCTGGCAGGCAGGGCAGTGCCTAACGAGAAATTTGCAAACTGTGCTGGATTCTTCCAAACATAAAGCTGGCAGCAACTAGGACCCTGCAAGTCCTTAGAGCCCCAGATGCCGCCTTTCATCTGATACCCAGACCCTGGGCCAATGACTTCATTTTCCCCATGGAAAATGGCCTCCATTTCTGGCCTCTCGCCCTGGCCAATAGGGTGGTGCCCAGCAAGAAATTTGCAATCTTTGCTGGATTTCTCCAAATCTAAAGCTGCCAGTAAGAAGTACCCTGCAAGTCCTTAGAGCCCCAAAGGCCACCTTGCATTTGATTTGCAGACCGTGGGGAAAGGACTTCTTTTTCCCATGGGAAATGGCCTGTGTTTGCAGCCACTCACCATGGCAGAAAGTGGGGAGCCAAGCTAGAGTGATACAATCTTTGCTGGATTTCTCCAAACCCAATGCTGGCAGCAACTAGGACCCTGCAAGTCCTTAGAGCCCCAGATGCCACCTTTCATCTTTTACCCAGACCCTGGGGACATGACTTCTTTTCCCCATGGAAAATGGGGTCAGTTTGGGGCCACTCGCCCCGGCCATCTGCTTCATTCCCTGTCTGAAATTTGCAAACTTGGCTGATTTTCTCCAAAACTAAACCTGCTGGCAACGAGAAGCCTGCAGCTCCTTAGAGCCCCAAATTTCACCTCTCTGCTGATACCCACATGATGGGGAAATTACTTCTTTTTCCCATAGAAATAGTATCCCTGTGCTGCAACTTGCCCTGGCAGAAAGTAGGGTGCCAAGCAGGAAATTTGAAAATTCTGATGGATTTCTCCAAACCTAAAGCTGGCAGCAACTAAGACCCTGCAAGTCCTTAGAGCCCCAGAGGCCACCTTTCATCTGATACCCAGAGCCTGGGCCAATGACTTCATTTTCCCCATGGAAAATGGCCTCCATTTCTGGCCTCTCGCCCTGGCCAATAGGGTGGTGCCCAGCAAGAAATTTGCAATCATTGCTGGATTTCTCCAAATCTAAAGCTGCCAGTAAGAAGTACCCTGCAAGTCCTTAGAGCCCCAAAGGCCACTTTTCATTTCATTTGAACACCGTGGGGAAAGGACTTCTTTTTCCCATGGGAAATGGCCATTGTTTGCAGCCACTCACCATGGCAGAAAGTGGGGAGCCAAGCTAGAGTGATACAATCTTTGCTGGATTCTTCCAAACCTAAAGTTGGCAGCAACCAGGACCCTGAAAGTCCTTAGAGCCTGAAAGGCCACCTTGAACACATTACTGAGACCCTGGGTTAAGGACATTTTTCCCATGGAAAATGGCCTTCATTTCTGGCCATTTGGCCTGGCAGGCAGGGCAGTGCCTAACGAGAAATTTGCAAACTGTGCTGGATTCTTCCAAACATAAAGCTGCCAGCAACTAGGACCCTGCAAGTCCTTAGAGCCCCAGATGCCACCTTTCATCTGATACCCAGAGCCTGGGCCAATGACTTCATTTTCCCCAAGGAAAATGGCCTCCATTTCTGGCCTCTCGCCCTGGCCAATAGGGTGGTGCCCAGCAAGAAATTTGCAATCTTTGCTGGATTTCTCCAAATCTAAAGCTGCCAGTAAGAAGTACCCTGCAAGTCCTTAGAGCCCCAAAGGCCACCTTGCATTTCATTTGCAGACCGTGGGGAAAGGACTTCTTTTTCCCATGGGAAATGGCCTCCGTTTGCAGCAACTAACTATGGCAGAAAGTGGGGAGCCAAGCTAGAGTGATACAATCTTTGCTGGATTTCTCCAAACCCAATGCTGGCAGCAACTAGGACCCTGCAAGTCCTTAGAGCCCCAGATGCCACCTTTCATCTTATACCCAGACCCTGGGGACATGACTTCTTTTCCCCATGGAAAATGGGGTCAGTTTGGGGCCACTCGCCCCGGCCATCTGCTTCATTCCCTGTCTGAAATTTGCAAACTTGGCTGATTTTCTCCAAAACTAAACCTGCTGGCAACGAGGAGCCTGCAGCTCCTTAGAGCCCCAAATTTCACCTCTCTGCTGATACCCACATGATGGGGAAATTACTTCTTTTTCCCATAGAAATAGTATCCCTGTGCTGCAACTTGCCCTGGCAGAAAGTAGGTTGCCAAGCAGGAAATTTGAAAATTCTGATGGATTTCTCCAAACCTAAAGCTGGCAGCAACTAAGACCCTGCAAGTCCTTAGAGCCCCAAAGGCCACCTTTCATCTGATACCCAGACCCTGGGCCAATGACTTCATTTTCCCCATGGAAAATGGCCTCCATTTCTGGCCTCTCGCCCTGGCCAATAGGGTGGTGCCCAGCAAGAAATTTGCAATCTTTGCTGGATTTCTCCAAATCGAAAGCTGCCAGTAAGAAGTACCCTGCAAGTCCTTAGAGCCCCAAAGGCCACCTTGCATTTGATTTGCAGACCGTGGGGAAAGGACTTCTTTTTCCCGTGGGAAATGGCCTGTGTTTGCAGCCACTCACCATGGCAGAAAGTGGGGAGCCAAGCTAGAGTGATACAATCTTTGCTGGATTCTTCCAAACCTAAAGTTGGCAGCAACCAGGACCCTGAAAGTCCTTAGAGCCTGAAAGGCCACCTTGAACACATTACTGAGACCCTGGGTTAAGGACATTTTTCCCATGGAAAATGGCCTTCATTTCTGGCCATTTGGCCTGGCAGGCAGGGCAGTGCCTAACGAGAAATTTGCAAACTGTGCTGGATTCTTCCAAACATAAAGCTGCCAGCAACTAGGACCCTGCAAGTCCTTAGAGCCCCAGATGCCACCTTTCATCTGATACCCAGAGCCTGGGCCAATGACTTCATTTTCCCCAAGGAAAATGGCCTCCATTTCTGGCCTCTCGCCCTGGCCAATAGGGTGGTGCCCAGCAAGAAATTTGCAATCTTTGCTGGATTTCTCCAAATCTAAAGCTGCCAGTAAGAAGTACCCTGCAAGTCCTTAGAGCCCCAAAGGCCACCTTGCATTTCATTTGCAGACCGTGGGGAAAGGACTTCTTTTTCCCATGGGAAATGGCCTCCGTTTCCAGCCACTAACTAGGGCAGAAAGTGGGGAGCCAAGCTAGAGTGATACAATCTTTGCTGGATTTCTCCAAACCCAATGCTGGCAGCAACTAGGACCCTGCAAGTCCTTAGAGCCCCAGATGCCACCTTTCATCTTATACCCAGACCCTGGGGACATGACTTCTTTTCCCCATGGAAAATGGGGTCAGTTTGGGGCCACTCGCCCCGGCCATCTGCTTCATTCCCTGTCTGAAATTTGCAAACTTGGCTGATTTTCTCCAAAACTAAACCTGCTGGCAACGAGGAGCCTGCAGCTCCTTAGAGCCCCAAATTTCACCTCTCTGCTGATACCCACATGATGGGGAAATTACTTCTTTTTCCCATAGAAATAGTATCCCTGTGCTGCAACTTGCCCTGGCAGAAAGTAGGGTGCCAAGCAGGAAATTTGAAAATTCTGCTGGATTTCTCCAAACCTAAAGCTGGCAGCAACTAAGACCCTGCAAGTCCTTAGAGCCCCAAAGGCCACCTTTCATCTGATACCCAGACCCTGGGCCAATGACTTCATTTTCCCCATGGAAAATGGCCTCCATTTCTGGCCTCTCGCCCTGGCCAATAGGGTGGTGCCCAGCAAGAAATTTGCAATCTTTGCTGGATTTCTCCAAATCGAAAGCTGCCAGTAAGAAGTACCCTGCAAGTCCTTAGAGCCCCAAAGGCCACCTTGCATTTGATTTGCAGACCGTGGGGAAAGGACTTCTTTTTCCCGTGGGAAATGGCCTGTGTTTGCAGCCACTCACCATGGCAGAAAGTGGGGAGCCAAGCTAGAGTGATACAATCTTTGCTGGATTCTTCCAAACCTAAAGTTGGCAGCAACCAGGACCCTGAAAGTCCTTAGAGCCTGAAAGGCCACCTTGAACACATTACTGAGACCCTGGGTTAAGGACATTTTTCCCATGGAAAATGGCCTTCATTTCTGGCCATTTGGCCTGGCAGGCAGGGCAGTGCCTAACGAGAAATTTGCAAACTGTGCTGGATTCTTCCAAACATAAAGCTGCCAGCAACTAGGACCCTGCAAGTCCTTAGAGCCCCAGATGCCACCTTTCATCTGATACCCAGAGCCTGGGCCAATGACTTCATTTTCCCCAAGGAAAATGGCCTCCATTTCTGGCCTCTCGCCCTGGCCAATAGGGTGGTGCCCAGCAAGAAATTTGCAATCTTTGCTGGATTTCTCCAAATCTAAAGCTGCCAGTAAGAAGTACCCTGCAAGTCCTTAGAGCCCCAAAGGCCACCTTGCATTTCATTTGCAGACCGTGGGGAAAGGACTTCTTTTTCCCATGGGAAATGGCCTCCGTTTCCAGCCACTAACTAGGGCAGAAAGTGGGGAGCCAAGCTAGAGTGATGCAATCTTTGCTGGATTTCTCCAAACCCAATGCTGGCAGCAACTAGGACCCTGCAAGTCCTTAGAGCCCCAGATGCCACCTTTCATCTTCTACCCAGACCCTGGGGACATGACTTCATTTCCCCATGGACAATGGGGTCAGTTTGGGGCCACTCGCCCCGGCCATCTGCTTCATTCCCTGTCTGAAATTTGCAAACTTGGCTGATTTTCTCCAAAACTAAACCTGCTGGCAACGAGGAGCCTGCAGCTCCTTAGAGCCCCAAATTTCACCTCTCTGCTGATACCCACATGATGGGGAAATTACTTCTTTTTCCCATAGAAATAGTATCCCTGTGCTGCAACTTGCCCTGGCAGAAAGTAGGGTGCCAAGCAGGAAATTTGAAAATTCTGCTGGATTTCTCCAAACCTAAAGCTGGCAGCAACTAAGACCCTGCAAGTCCTTAGAGCCCCAAAGGCCACCTTTCATCTGATACCCAGACCCTGGGCCAATGACTTCATTTTCCCCATGGAAAATGGCCTCCATTTCTGGCCTCTCGCCCTGGCCAATAGGGTGGTGCCCAGCAAGAAATTTGCAATCTTTGCTGGATTTCTCCAAATCGAAAGCTGCCAGTAAGAAGTACCCTGCAAGTCCTTAGAGCCCCAAAGGCCACCTTGCATTTGATTTGCAGACCGTGGGGAAAGGACTTCTTTTTCCCGTGGGAAATGGCCTGTGTTTGCAGCCACTCACCATGGCAGAAAGTGGGGAGCCAAGCTAGAGTGATACAATCTTTGCTGGATTCTTCCAAACCTAAAGTTGGCAGCAACCAGGACCCTGAAAGTCCTTAGAGCCTGAAAGGCCACCTTGAACACATTACTGAGACCCTGGGTTAAGGACATTTTTCCCATGGAAAATGGCCTTCATTTCTGGCCATTTGGCCTGGCAGGCAGGGCAGTGCCTAACGAGAAATTTGCAAACTGTGCTGGATTCTTCCAAACATAAAGCTGCCAGCAACTAGGACCCTGCAAGTCCTTAGAGCCCCAGATGCCACCTTTCATCTGATACCCAGAGCCTGGGCCAATGACTTCATTTTCCCCATGGAAAATGGCCTCCATTTCTGGCCTCTCGCCCTGGCCAATAGGGTGGTGCCCAGCAAGAAATTTGCAATCTTTGCTGGATTTCTCCAAATCTAAAGCTGCCAATAAGAAGTACCCTGCAAGTCCTTAGAGCCCCAAAGGCCACCTTGCATTTCATTTGCAGACCGTGGGGAAAGGACTTCTTTTTCCCATGGGAAATGGCCTCCGTTTCCAGCCACTAACTAGGGCAGAAAGTGGGGAGCCAAGCTAGAGTGATGCAATCTTTGCTGGATTTCTCCAAACCCAATGCTGGCAGCAACTAGGACCCTGCAAGTCCTTAGAGCCCCAGATGCCACCTTTCATCTTCTACCCAGACCCTGGGGACATGACTTCATTTCCCCATGGACAATGGGGTCAGTTTGGGGCCACTCGCCCCGGCCATCTGCTTCATTCCCTGTCTGAAATTTGCAAACTTGGCTGATTTTCTCCAAAACTAAACCTGCTGGCAACGAGGAGCCTGCAGCTCCTTAGAGCCCCAAATTTCACCTCTCTGCTGATACCCACATGATGGGGAAATTACTTCTTTTTCCCATAGAAATAGTATCCCTGTGCTGCAACTTGCCCTGGCAGAAAGTAGGGTGCCAAGCAGGAAATTTGAAAATTCTACTGGATTTCTCCAAACCTAAAGCTGGCAGCAACTAAGACCCTGCAAGTCCTTAGAGCCCCAAAGGCCACCTTTCATCTGATACCCAGACCCTGGGCCAATGACTTCATTTTCCCCATGGAAAATGGCCTCCATTTCTGGCCTCTCGCCCTGGCCAATAGGGTGGTGCCCAGCAAGAAATTTGCAATCTTTGCTGGATTTCTCCAAATCTAAAGCTGCCAATAAGAAGTACCCTGCAAGTCCTTAGAGCCCCAAAGGCCACCTTGCATTTGATTTGCAGACCGTGGGGAAAGGACTTCTTTTTCCCATGGGAAATGGCCTGTGTTTGCGGCCACTCACCATGTCAGAAAGTGGGGAGCCAAGCTAGAGTGATGCAATCTTTTCTGGATTTCTCCAAACCTAATGCTGGCAGCAACTTGGACCCTGCAAGTCCTTAGAGCCCCAGATGCCGCCTTTCATCTGATACCCAGACCCTGGGCCAATGACTTCATTTTCCCCATGGAAAATGGCCTCCATTTCTGGCCTCTCGGCCTGGCCAATAGGGTGGTGCCCAGCAAGAAATTTGCAATCTTTGCTGGATTTCTCCAAATCTAAAGCTGCCAGTAAGAAGTACCCTGCAAGTCCTTAGAGCCCCAAAGGCCACCTTGCATTTGATTTGCAGACCGTGGGGAAAGGACTTCTTTTTCCCATGGGAAATGGCCTGTGTTTGCAGCCACTAACTATGGCAGAAAGTGGGGAGCCAAGCTAGAGTGATGCAATCTTTGCTGGATTTCTCCAAACCCAATGCTGGCAGCAACTAGGACCCTGCAAGTCCTTAGAGCCCCAGATGCCACCTTTCATCTTATACCCAGATCCTGGGGACATGACTTCATTTCCCCATGGAAAATGGGGTCAGTTTGGGGCCACTCGCCCCGGCCATCTGCTTCATTCCCTGTCTGAAATTTGCAAACTTGGCTGATTTTCTCCAAAACTAAACCTGCTGGCAACGAGGAGCCTGCAGCTCCTTAGAGCCCCAAATTTCACCTCTCTGCTGATACCCACATGATGGGGAAATTACTTCTTTTTCCCATAGAAATAGTATCCCTGTGCTGCAACTTGCCCTGGCAGAAAGTAGGGTGCAAACAGGAAATTTGAAAATTCTGCTGGATTTCTCCAAACCTAAAGCTGGCAGCAACTAAGACCCTGCAAGTCCTTAGAGCCCCAAAGGCCACCTTTCATCTGATACCCAGAGCCTGGGCCAATGACTTCATTTTCCCCATGGAAAATGGCCTCCATTTCTGGCCTCTCGCCCTGGCCAATAGGGTGGTGCCCAGCAAGAAATTTGCAATCTTTGCTGGATTTCTCCAAATCTAAAGCTGCCAATAAGAAGTACCCTGCAAGTCCTTAGAGCCCCAAAGGCCACCTTGCATTTCATTTGCAGACCGTGGGGAAAGGACTTCTTTTTCCCATGGGAAATGGCCTCCGTTTGCAGCCACTCACCATGGCAGAAAGTAGGGAGCCAAGCTAGAGTGATACAATCTTTGCTGGATTCTTCCAAACCTAAAGTGTGCGGCAACTAGGACCCTGAAAGTCCTTAGAGCCTGAAAGGCCACCTTGAACATATTACTGAGACCCTGGGTTAAGGACATTTTTCCCATGGAAAATGGCCTTCATTTCTGGCCATTTAGCCTGGCAGGCAGGGCAGTGCCTAACGAGAAATTTGCAAACTGTGCTGGATTCTTCCAAACATAAAGCTGCCAGCAACTAGGACCCTGCAAGTCCTTAGAGCCCCAGATGCCGCCTTTCATCTGATACCCAGAGCCTGGGCCAATGACTTCATTTTCCCCAAGGAAAATGGCCTCCATTTCTGGCCTCTCGCCCTGGCCAATAGGGTGGTGCCCGGCAAGAAATTTGCAATCTTTGCTGGATTTCTCCAAATCTAAAGCTGCCAGTAAGAAGTACCCTGCAAGTCCTTAGAGCCCCAAAGGCCACCTTGCATTTCATTTGCAGACCGTGGGGAAAGGACTTCTTTTTCCCATGGGAAATGGCCTGTGTTTGCACCCACTCACCATGGCAGAAAGTGGGGAGCCAAGCTAGAGTGATGCAATCTTTGCTGGATTTCTCCAAACCCAATGCTGGCAGCAACTAGGACCCTGCAAGTCCTTAGAGCCCCAGATGCCACCTTTCATCTTATACCCAGACCCTGGGGACATGACTTCATTTCCCCATGGACAATGGGGTCAGTTTGGGGCCACTCGCCCCGGCCATCTGCTTCATTCCCTGTCTGAAATTTGCAAACTTGGCTGATTTTCTCCAAAACTAAACCTGCTGGCAACGAGGAGCCTGCAGCTCCTTAGAGCCCCAAATTTCACCTCTCTGCTGATACCCACATGATGGGGAAATTACTTCTTTTTCCCATAGAAATAGTATCCCTGTGCTGCAACTTGCCCTGGCAGAAAGTAGGGTGCCAAGCAGGAAATTTGAAAATTCTGCTGGATTTCTCCAAACCTAAAGCTGGCAGCAACTAAGACCCTGCAAGTCCTTAGAGCCCCAAAGGCCACCTTTCATCTGATACCCAGACCCTGGGCCAATGACTTCATTTTCCCCATGGAAAATGGCCTCCATTTCTGGCCTCTCGCCCTGGCCAATAGGGTGGTGCCCAGCAAGAAATTTGCAATCTTTGCTGGATTTCTCCAAATCGAAAGCTGCCAGTAAGAAGTACCCTGCAAGTCCTTAGAGCCCCAAAGGCCACCTTGCATTTGATTTGCAGACCGTGGGGAAAGGACTTCTTTTTCCCGTGGGAAATGGCCTGTGTTTGCAGCCACTCACCATGGCAGAAAGTGGGGAGCCAAGCTAGAGTGATACAATCTTTGCTGGATTCTTCCAAACCTAAAGTTGGCAGCAACCAGGACCCTGAAAGTCCTTAGAGCCTGAAAGGCCACCTTGAACACATTACTGAGACCCTGGGTTAAGGACATTTTTCCCATGGAAAATGGCCTTCATTTCTGGCCATTTGGCCTGGCAGGCAGGGCAGTGCCTAACGAGAAATTTGCAAACTGTGCTGGATTCTTCCAAACATAAAGCTGCCAGCAACTAGGACCCTGCAAGTCCTTAGAGCCCCAAAGGCCACCTTTCATCTGATACCCAGAGCCTGGGCCAATGACTTCATTTTCCCCAAGGAAAATGGCCTCCATTTCTGGCCTCTCGCCCTGGCCAATAGGGTGGTGCCCAGCAAGAAATTTGCAATCTTTGCTGGATTTCTCCAAATCGAAACCTGCCAGTAAGAAGTACCCTGCAAGTCCTTAGAGCCCCAAAGGCCACCTTGCATTTCATTTGCAGACCGTGGGGAAAGGACTTCTTTTTCCCATGGGAAATGGCCTCCGTTTCCAGCCACTAACTAGGGCAGAAAGTGGGGAGCCAAGCTAGAGTGATGCAATCTTTGCTGGATTTCTCCAAACCCAATGCTGGCAGCAACTAGGACCCTGCAAGTCCTTAGAGCCCCAGATGCCACCTTTCATCTTCTACCCAGACCCTGGGGACATGACTTCATTTCCCCATGGAAAATGGGGTCAGTTTGGGGCCACTCGCCCCGGCCATCTGCTTCATTCCCTGTCTGAAATTTGCAAACTTGGCTGATTTTCTCCAAAACTAAACCTGCTGGCAACGAGGAGCCTGCAGCTCCTTAGAGCCCCAAATTTCACCTCTCTGCTGATACCCACATGATGGGGAAATTACTTCTTTTTCCCATAGAAATAGTATCCCTGTGCTGCAACTTGCCCTGGCAGAAAGTAGGGTGCCAAGCAGGAAATTTGAAAATTCTACTGGATTTCTCCAAACCTAAAGCTGGCAGCAACTAAGACCCTGCAAGTCCTTAGAGCCCCAGATGCCACCTTTCATCTGATACCCAGACCCTGGGCCAATGACTTCATTTTCCCCATGGAAAATGGCCTCCATTTCTGGCCTCTCGCCCTGGCCAATAGGGTGGTGCCCAGCAAGAAATTTGCAATCTTTGCTGGATTTCTCCAAATCTAAAGCTGCCAATAAGAAGTACCCTGCAAGTCCTTAGAGCCCCAAAGGCCACCTTGCATTTGATTTGCAGACCGTGGGGAAAGGACTTCTTTTTCCCATGGGAAATGGCCTGTGTTTGCGGCCACTCACCATGTCAGAAAGTGGGGAGCCAAGCTAGAGTGATGCAATCTTTTCTGGATTTCTCCAAACCTAATGCTGGCAGCAACTTGGACCCTGCAAGTCCTTAGAGCCCCAGATGCCGCCTTTCATCTGATACCCAGACCCTGGGCCAATGACTTCATTTTCCCCATGGAAAATGGCCTCCATTTCTGGCCTCTCGCCCTGGCCAATAGGGTGGTGCCCAGCAAGAAATTTGCAATCTTTGCTGGATTGCTCCAAATCTAAAGCTGCCAGTAAGAAGTACCCTGCAAGTCCTTAGAGCCCCAAAGGCCACCTTGCATTTGATTTGCAGACCGTGGGGAAAGGACTTCTTTTTCCCATGGGAAATGGCCTGTGTTTGCAGCCACTAACTATGGCAGAAAGTGGGGAGCCAAGCTAGAGTGATGCAATCTTTGCTGGATTTCTCCAAACCCAATGCTGGCAGCAACTAGGACCCTGCAAGTCCTTAGAGCCCCAGATGCCACCTTTCATCTTATACCCAGACCCTGGGGACATGACTTCTTTTCCCCATGGAAAATGGGGTCAGTTTGGGGCCACTCGCCCCGGCCATCTGCTTCATTCCCTGTCTGAAATTTGCAAACTTGGCTGATTTTCTCCAAAACTAAACCTGCTGGCAACGAGGAGCCTGCAGCTCCTTAGAGCCCCAAATTTCACCTCTCTGCTGATACCCACATGATGGGGAAATTACTTCTTTTTCCCATAGAAATAGTATCCCTGTGCTGCAACTTGCCCTGGCAGAAAGTAGGGTGCCAAGCAGGAAATTTGAAAATTCTGCTGGATTTCTCCAAACCTAAAGCTGGCAGCAACTAAGACCCTGCAAGTCCTTAGAGCCCCAAAGGCCACCTTTCATCTGATACCCAGACCCTAGGCCAATGACTTCATTTTCCCCATGGAAAATGGCCTCCATTTCTGGCCTCTCGCCCTGGCCAATAGGGTGGTGCCCAGCAAGAAATTTGCAATCTTTGCTGGATTTCTCCAAATCTAAAGCTGCCAATAAGAAGTACGCTGCAAGTCCTTAGAGCCCCAAAGGCCACCTTGCATTTGATTTGCAGACCGTGGGGAAAGGACTTCTTTTTCCCATGGGAAATGGCCTGTGTTTGCAGCCACTCACCATGGCAGAAAGTGGGGAGCCAAGCTAGAGTGATACAATCTTTGCTGGATTCTTCCAAACCTTAAGTGTGCGGCAACTAGGACCCTGAATGTCCTTAGAGCCTGAAAGGCCACCTTGAACATATTACTGAGACCCTGGGTTAAGGACATTTTTCCCATGGAAAATGGCCTTCATTTCTGGCCATTTGGCCTGGCAGGCAGGGCAGTGCCTAACGAGAAATTTGCAAACTGTGCTGGATTCTTCCAAACATAAAGCTGCCAGCAACTAGGACCCTGCAAGTCCTTAGAGCCCCAGATGCCGCCTTTCATCTGATACCCAGACCCTGGGCCAATGACTTCATTTTCCCCATGGAAAATGGCCTCCATTTCTGGCCTCTCGCCCTGGCCAATAGGGTGGTGCCCAGCAAGAAATTTGCAATCTTTGCTGGATTTCTCCAAATCTAAAGCTGCCAATAAGAAGTACGCTGCAAGTCCTTAGAGCCCCAAAGGCCACCTTGCATTTGATTTGCAGACCGTGGGGAAAGGACTTCTTTTTCCCATGGGAAATGGCCTGTGTTTGCAGCCACTCACCATGGCAGAAAGTGGGGAGCCAAGCTAGAGTGATACAATCTTTGCTGGATTCTTCCAAACCTAAAGTGTGCGGCAACTAGGACCCTGAATGTCCTTAGAGCCTGAAAGGCCACCTTGAACATATTACTGAGACCCTGGGTTAAGGACATTTTTCCCATGGAAAATGCCCTTCATTTCTGGCCATTTGGCCTGGCAGGCAGGGCAGTGCCTAACGAGAAATTTGCAAACTGTGCTGGATTCTTCCAAACATAAAGCTGCCAGCAACTAGGACCCTGCAAGTCCTTAGAGCCCCAGATGCCGCCTTTCATCTGATACCCAGACCCTGGGCCAATGACTTCATTTTCCCCATGGAAAATGGCCTCCATTTCTGGCCTCTCGCCCTGGCCAATAGGGTGGTGCCCAGCAAGAAATTTGCAATCTTTGCTGGATTTCTCCAAATCTAAAGCTGCCAGTAAGAAGTACCCTGCATGTCCTTAGAGCCCCAAAGGCCACCTTGCATTTCATTTGCAGACCGTGGGGAAAGGACTTCTTTTTCCCATGGGAAATGGCCTGTGTTTGCAGCCACTCACCATGGCAGAAAGTGGGGAGCCAAGCTAGAGTGATGCAATCTTTGCTGGATTTCTCCAAACCCAATGCTGGCAGCAACTAGGACCCTGCAAGTCCTTAGAGCCCCAGATGCCACCTTTCATCTTATACCCAGACCCTGGGGACATGACTTCTTTTCCCCATGGAAAATGGGGTCAGTTTGGGGCCACTCGCCCCGGCCATCTGCTTCATTCCCTGTCTGAAATTTGCAAACTTGGCTGATTTTCTCCAAAACTAAACCTGCTGGCAACGAGAAGCCTGCAGCTCCTTAGAGCCCCAAATTTCACCTCTCTGCTGATACCCACATGATGGGGAAATTACTTCTTTTTCCCATAGAAATAGTATCCCTGTGCTGCAACTTGCCCTGGCAGAAAGTAGGGTGCCAAGCAGGAAATTTGAAAATTCTGCTGGATTTCTCCAAACCTAAAGCTGGCAGCAACTAAGACCCTGCAAGTCCTTAGAGCCCCAGAGGCCACCTTTCATCTGATACCCAGACCCTGGGCCAATGACTTCATTTTCCCCATGGAAAATGGCCTCCATTTCTGGCCTCTCGCCCTGGCCAATAGGGTGGTGCCCAGCAAGAAATTTGCAATCATTGCTGGATTTCTCCAAATTTAAAGCTGCCAGTAGGAAGTACCCTGCAAGTCCTTAGAGCCCCAAAGGCCACTTTTCATTTCATTTGAACACCGTGGGGAAAGGACTTCTTTTTCCCATGGGAAATGGCCATTGTTTGCAGCCACTCACCATGGCAGAAAGTGGGGAGCCAAGCTAGAGTGATACAATCTTTGCTGGATTCTTCCAAACCTAAAGTTGGCAGCAACCAGGACCCTGAAAGTCCTTAGAGCCTGAAAGGCCACCTTGAACACATTACTGAGACCCTGGGTTAAGGACATTTTTCCCATGGAAAATGCCCTTCATTTCTGGCCATTTGGCCTGGCAGGCAGGGCAGTGCCTAACGAGAAATTTGCAAACTGTGCTGGATTCTTCCAAACATAAAGCTGCCAGCAACTAGGACCCTGCAAGTCCTTAGAGCCCCAGATGCCACCTTTCATCTGATACCCAGAGCCTGGGCCAATGACTTCATTTTCCCCAAGGAAAATGGCCTCCATTTCTGGCCTCTCGCCCTGGCCAATAGGGTGGTGCCCAGCAAGAAATTTGCAATCTTTGCTGGATTTCTCCAAATCTAAAGCTGCCAGTAAGAAGTACCCTGCAAGTCCTTAGAGCCCCAAAGGCCACCTTGCATTTCATTTGCAGACCGTGGGGAAAGGACTTCTTTTTCCCATGGGAAATGGCCTCCGTTTGCAGCAACTAACTATGGCAGAAAGTGGGGAGCCAAGCTAGAGTGATACAATCTTTGCTGGATTTCTCCAAACCCAATGCTGGCAGCAACTAGGACCCTGCAAGTCCTTAGAGCCCCAGATGCCACCTTTCATCTTCTACCCAGACCCTGGGGACATGACTTCATTTCCCCATGGACAATGGGGTCAGTTTGGGGCCACTCGCCCCGGCCATCTGCTTCATTCCCTGTCTGAAATTTGCAAACTTGGCTGATTTTCTCCAAAACTAAACCTGCTGGCAACGAGGAGCCTGCAGCTCCTTAGAGCCCCAAATTTCACCTCTCTGCTGATACCCACATGATGGGGAAATTACTTCTTTTTCCCATAGAAATAGTATCCCTGTGCTGCAACTTGCCCTGGCAGAAAGTAGGGTGCCAAGCAGGAAATTTGAAAATTCTGCTGGATTTCTCCAAACCTAAAGCTGGCAGCAACTAAGACCCTGCAAGTCCTTAGAGCCCCAAAGGCCACCTTTCATCTGATACCCAGAGCCTGGGCCAATGACTTCATTTTCCCCATGGAAAATGGCCTCCATTTCTGGCCTCTCGCCCTGGCCAATAGGGTGGTGCCCAGCAAGAAATTTGCAATCTTTGCTGGATTTCTCCAAATCTAAAGCTGCCAATAAGAAGTACCCTGCAAGTCCTTAGAGCCCCAAAGGCCACCTTGCATTTGATTTGCAGACCGTGGGGAAAGGACTTCTTTTTCCCATGGGAAATGGCCTGTGTTTGCAGCCACTCACCATGGCAGAAAGTGGGGAGCCAAGCTAGAGTGATACAATCTTTGCTGGATTCTTCCAAACCTAAAGTGTTCGGCAACTAGGACCCTGAATGTCCTTAGAGCCTGAAAGGCCACCTTGAACATATTACTGAGACCCTGGGTTAAGGACATTTTTCCCATGGAAAATGCCCTTCATTTCTGGCCATTTGGCCTGGCAGGCAGGGCAGTGCCTAACGAGAAATTTGCAAACTGTGCTGGATTCTTCCAAACATAAAGCTGCCAGCAACTAGGACCCTGCAAGTCCTTAGAGCCCCAAAGGCCACCTTTCATCTGATACCCAGAGCCTGGGCCAATGACTTCATTTTCCCCAAGGAAAATGGCCTCCATTTCTGGCCTCTCGCCCTGGCCAATAGGGTGGTGCCCAGCAAGAAATTTGCAATCTTTGCTGGATTTCTCCAAATCTAAAGCTGCCAGTAAGAAGTACCCTGCAAGTCCTTAGAGCCCCAAAGGCCACCTTGCATTTCATTTGCAGACCGTGGGGAAAGGACTTCTTTTTCCCATGGGAAATGGCCTCCGTTTGCAGCCACTAACTATGGCAGAAAGTGGGGAGCCAAGCTAGAGTGATGCAATCTTTGCTGGATTTCTCCAAACCCAATGCTGGCAGCAACTAGGACCCTGCAAGTCCTTAGAGCCCCAGATGCCACCTTTCATCTTATACCCAGACCCTGGGGACATGACTTCTTTTCCCCATGGAAAATGGGGTCAGTTTGGGGCCACTCGCCCCGGCCATCTGCTTCATTCCCTGTCTGAAATTTGCAAACTTGGCTGATTTTCTCCAAAACTAAACCTGCTGGCAACGAGGAGCCTGCAGCTCCTTAGAGCCCCAAATTTCACCTCTCTGCTGATACCCACATGATGGGGAAATTACTTCTTTTTCCCATAGAAATAGTATCCCTGTGCTGCAACTTGCCCTGGCAGAAAGTAGGTTGCCAAGCAGGAAATTTGAAAATTCTGATGGATTTCTCCAAACCTAAAGCTGGCAGCAACTAAGACCCTGCAAGTCCTTAGAGCCCCAGAGGCCACCTTTCATCTGATACCCAGACCCTGGGCCAATGACTTCATTTTCCCCATGGAAAATGGCCTCCATTTCTGGCCTCTCGCCCTGGCCAATAGGGTGGTGCCCAGCAAGAAATTTGCAATCTTTGCTGGATTTCTCCAAATCGAAAGCTGCCAGTAAGAAGTACCCTGCAAGTCCTTAGAGCCCCAAAGGCCACCTTGCATTTGATTTGCAGACCGTGGGGAAAGGACTTCTTTTTCCCGTGGGAAATGGCCTGTGTTTGCAGCCACTCACCATGGCAGAAAGTGGGGAGCCAAGCTAGAGTGATACAATCTTTGCTGGATTCTTCCAAACCTAAAGTTGGCAGCAACCAGGACCCTGAAAGTCCTTAGAGCCTGAAAGGCCACCTTGAACACATTACTGAGACCCTGGGTTAAGGACATTTTTCCCATGGAAAATGGCCTTCATTTCTGGCCATTTGGCCTGGCAGGCAGGGCAGTGCCTAACGAGAAATTTGCAAACTGTGCTGGATTCTTCCAAACATAAAGCTGCCAGCAACTAGGACCCTGCAAGTCCTTAGAGCCCCAAAGGCCACCTTTCATCTGATACCCAGAGCCTGGGCCAATGACTTCATTTTCCCCAAGGAAAATGGCCTCCATTTCTGGCCTCTCGCCCTGGCCAATAGGGTGGTGCCCAGCAAGAAATTTGCAATCTTTGCTGGATTTCTCCAAATCGAAACCTGCCAGTAAGAAGTACCCTGCAAGTCCTTAGAGCCCCAAAGGCCACCTTGCATTTCATTTGCAGACCGTGGGGAAAGGACTTCTTTTTCCCATGGGAAATGGCCTCCGTTTGCAGCCACTAACTAGGGCAGAAAGTGGGGAGCCAAGCTAGAGTGATGCAATCTTTGCTGGATTTCTCCAAACCCAATGCTGGCAGCAACTAGGACCCTGCAAGTCCTTAGAGCCCCAGATGCCACCTTTCATCTTCTACCCAGACCCTGGGGACATGACTTCATTTCCCCATGGACAATGGGGTCAGTTTGGGGCCACTCGCCCCGGCCATCTGCTTCATTCCCTGTCTGAAATTTGCAAACTTGGCTGATTTTCTCCAAAACTAAACCTGCTGGCAACGAGGAGCCTGCAGCTCCTTAGAGCCCCAAATTTCACCTCTCTGCTGATACCCACATGATGGGGAAATTACTTCTTTTTCCCATAGAAATAGTATCCCTGTGCTGCAACTTGCCCTGGCAGAAAGTAGGGTGCCAAGCAGGAAATTTGAAAATTCTGCTGGATTTCTCCAAACCTAAAGCTGGCAGCAACTAAGACCCTGCAAGTCCTTAGAGCCCCAAAGGCCACCTTTCATCTGATACCCAGAGCCTGGGCCAATGACTTCATTTTCCCCATGGAAAATGGCCTCCATTTCTGGCCTCTCGCCCTGGCCAATAGGGTGGTGCCCAGCAAGAAATTTGCAATCTTTGCTGGATTTCTCCAAATCGAAACCTGCCAGTAAGAAGTACCCTGCAAGTCCTTAGAGCCCCAAAGGCCACCTTGCATTTGATTTGCAGACCGTGGGGAAAGGACTTCTTTTTCCCATGGGAAATGGCCTGTGTTTGCAGCCACTCACCATGGCAGAAAGTGGGGAGCCAAGCTAGAGTGATACAATCTTTGCTGGATTCTTCCAAACCTAAAGTGTGCGGCAACTAGGACCCTGAATGTCCTTAGAGCCTGAAAGGCCACCTTGAACATATTACTGAGACCCTGGGTTAAGGACATTTTTCCCATGGAAAATGGCCTTCATTTCTGGCCATTTGGCCTGGCAGGCAGGGCAGTGCCTAACGAGAAATTTGCAAACTGTGCTGGATTCTTCCAAACATAAAGCTGCCAGCAACTAGGACCCTGCAAGTCCTTAGAGCCCCAGATGCCGCCTTTCATCTGATACCCAGAGCCTGGGCCAATGACTTCATTTTCCCCATGGAAAATGGCCTCCATTTCTGGCCTCTCGCCCTGGCCAATAGGGTGGTGCCCAGCAAGAAATTTGCAATCTTTGCTGGATTTCTCCAAATCGAAAGCTGCCAATAAGAAGTACGCTGCAAGTCCTTAGAGCCCCAAAGGCCACCTTGCATTTGATTTGCAGACCGTGGGGAAAGGACTTCTTTTTCCCATGGGAAATGGCCTGTGTTTGCAGCCACTCACCATGGCAGAAAGTGGGGAGCCAAGCTAGAGTGATGCAATCTTTGCTGGATTTCTCCAAACCCAATGCTGGCAGCAACTAGGACCCTGCAAGTCCTTAGAGCCCCAGATGCCACCTTTCATCTGACACCCAGACCCTGGGGACATGACTTCTTTTCCCCATGGAAAATGGGGTCAGTTTGGGGCCACTCGCCCCGGTCATCTGCTTCATTCCCTGTCTGAAATTTGCAAACTTGGCTGATTTTCTCCAAAACTAAACCTGCTGGCAACGAGAAGCCTGCAGCTCCTTAGAGCCCCAAATTTCACCTCTCTGCTGATACCCACATGATGGGGAAATTACTTCTTTTTCCCATAGAAATAGTATCCCTGTGCTGCAACTTGCCCTGGCAGAAAGTAGGGTGCCAAGCAGGAAATTTGAAAATTCTGCTGGATTTCTCCAAAACCTAAAGCTGGCAGCAACTAAGACCCTGCAAGTCCTTAGAGCCCCAGAGGCCACCTTTCATCTGATACCCAGACCCTGGGCCAATGACTTCATTTTCCCCATGGAAAATGGCCTCCATTTCTGGCCTCTCGCCCTGGCCAATAGGGTGGTGCCCAGCAAGAAATTTGCAATCATTGCTGGATTTCTCCAAATTTAAAGCTGCCAGTAAGAAGTACCCTGCAAGTCCTTAGAGCCCCAAAGGCCACTTTTCATTTCATTTGAACACCGTGGGGAAAGGACTTCTTTTTCCCATGGGAAATGGCCATTGTTTGCAGCCACTCACCATGGCAGAAAGTGGGGAGCCAAGCTAGAGTGATACAATCTTTGCTGGATTCTTCCAAACCTAAAGTTGGCAGCAACCAGGACCCTGAAAGTCCTTAGAGCCTGAAAGGCCACCTTGAACATATTACTGAGACCCTGGGTTAAGGACATTTTTCCCATGGAAAATGCCCTTCATTTCTGGCCATTTGGCCTGGCAGGCAGGGCAGTGCCTAACGAGAAATTTGCAAACTGTGCTGGATTCTTCCAAACATAAAGCTGCCAGCAACTAGGACCCTGCAAGTCCTTAGAGCCCCAGATGCCACCTTTCATCTGATACCCAGAGCCTGGGCCAATGACTTCATTTTCCCCAAGGAAAATGGCCTCCATTTCTGGCCTCTCGCCCTGGCCAATAGGGTGGTGCCCAGCAAGAAATTTGCAATCTTTGCTGGATTTCTCCAAATCTAAAGCTGCCAGTAAGAAGTACCCTGCAAGTCCTTAGAGCCCCAAAGGCCACCTTGCATTTCATTTGCAGACCGTGGGGAAAGGACTTCTTTTTCCCATGGGAAATGGCCTCCGTTTGCAGCAACTAACTATGGCAGAAAGTGGGGAGCCAAGCTAGAGTGATACAATCTTTGCTGGATTTCTCCAAACCCAATGCTGGCAGCAACTAGGACCCTGCAAGTCCTTAGAGCCCCAGATGCCACCTTTCATCTTCTACCCAGACCCTGGGGACATGACTTCATTTCCCCATGGAAAATGGGGTCAGTTTGGGGCCACTCGCCCCGGCCATCTGCTTCATTCCCTGTCTGAAATTTGCAAACTTGGCTGATTTTCTCCAAAACTAAACCTGCTGGCAACGAGGAGCCTGCAGCTCCTTAGAGCCCCAAATTTCACCTCTCTGCTGATACCCACATGATGGGGAAATTACTTCTTTTTCCCATAGAAATAGTATCCCTGTGCTGCAACTTGCCCTGGCAGAAAGTAGGGTGCCAAGCAGGAAATTTGAAAATTCTGCTGGATTTCTCCAAACCTAAAGCTGGCAGCAACTAAGACCCTGCAAGTCCTTAGAGCCCCAAAGGCCACCTTTCATCTGATACCCAGAGCCTGGGCCAATGACTTCATTTTCCCCATGGAAAATGGCCTCCATTTCTGGCCTCTCGCCCTGGCCAATAGGGTGGTGCCCAGCAAGAAATTTGCAATCTTTGCTGGATTTCTCCAAATCTAAAGCTGCCAATAAGAAGTACGCTGCAAGTCCTTAGAGCCCCAAAGGCCACCTTGCATTTGATTTGCAGACCGTGGGGAAAGGACTTCTTTTTCCCATGGGAAATGGCCTGTGTTTGCAGCCACTCACCATGGCAGAAAGTGGGGAGCCAAGCTAGAGTGATACAATCTTTGCTGGATTCTTCCAAACCTAAAGTGTTCGGCAACTAGGACCCTGAATGTCCTTAGAGCCTGAAAGGCCACCTTGAACATATTACTGAGACCCTGGGTTAAGGACATTTTTCCCATGGAAAATGGCCTTCATTTCTGGCCATTTGGCCTGGCAGGCAGGGCAGTGCCTAACGAGAAATTTGCAAACTGTGCTGGATTCTTCCAAACATAAAGCTGCCAGCAACTAGGACCCTGCAAGTCCTTAGAGCCCCAAAGGCCACCTTTCATCTGATACCCAGAGCCTGGGCCAATGACTTCATTTTCCCCAAGGAAAATGGCCTCCATTTCTGGCCTCTCGCCCTGGCCAATAGGGTGGTGCCCAGCAAGAAATTTGCAATCTTTGCTGGATTTCTCCAAATCGAAAGCTGCCAGTAAGAAGTACCCTGCAAGTCCTTAGAGCCCCAAAGGCCACCTTGCATTTCATTTGCAGACCGTGGGGAAAGGACTTCTTTTTCCCATGGGAAATGGCCTCCGTTTGCAGCCACTAACTAGGGCAGAAAGTGGGGAGCCAAGCTAGAGTGATGCAATCTTTGCTGGATTTCTCCAAACCCAATGCTGGCAGCAACTAGGACCCTGCAAGTCCTTAGAGCCCCAGATGCCACCTTTCATCTTATACCCAGACCCTGGGGACATGACTTCTTTTCCCCATGGAAAATGGGGTCAGTTTGGGGCCACTCGCCCCGGCCATCTGCTTCATTCCCTGTCTGAAATTTGCAAACTTGGCTGATTTTCTCCAAAACTAAACCTGCTGGCAACGAGGAGCCTGCAGCTCCTTAGAGCCCCAAATTTCACCTCTCTGCTGATACCCACATGATGGGGAAATTACTTCTTTTTCCCATAGAAATAGTATCCCTGTGCTGCAACTTGCCCTGGCAGAAAGTAGGTTGCCAAGCAGGAAATTTGAAAATTCTGATGGATTTCTCCAAACCTAAAGCTGGCAGCAACTAAGACCCTGCAAGTCCTTAGAGCCCCAGAGGCCACCTTTCATCTGATACCCAGACCCTGGGCCAATGACTTCATTTTCCCCATGGAAAATGGCCTCCATTTCTGGCCTCTCGCCCTGGCCAATAGGGTGGTGCCCAGCAAGAAATTTGCAATCATTGCTGGATTTCTCCAAATCTAAAGCTGCCAGTAAGAAGTACCCTGCAAGTCCTTAGAGCCCCAAAGGCCACTTTTCATTTCATTTGAACACCGTGGGGAAAGGACTTCTTTTTCCCATGGGAAATGGCCATTGTTTGCAGCCACTCACCATGGCAGAAAGTGGGGAGCCAAGCTAGAGTGATACAATCTTTGCTGGATTCTTCCAAACCTAAAGTTGGCAGCAACCAGGACCCTGAAAGTCCTTAGAGCCTGAAAGGCCACCTTGAACACATTACTGAGACCCTGGGTTAAGGACATTTTTCCCATGGAAAATGCCCTTCATTTCTGGCCATTTGGCCTGGCAGGCAGGGCAGTGCCTAACGAGAAATTTGCAAACTGTGCTGGATTCTTCCAAACATAAAGCTGCCAGCAACTAGGACCCTGCAAGTCCTTAGAGCCACAAAGGCCACCTTTCATCTGATACCCAGAGCCTGGGCCAATGACTTCATTTTCCCCATGGAAAATGGCCTCCATTTCTGGCCTCTCGCCCTGGCCAATAGGGTGGTGCCCAGCAAGAAATTTGCAATCTTTGCTGGATTTCTCCAAATCGAAAGCTGCCAGTAAGAAGTACCCTGCAAGTCCTTAGAGCCCCAAAGGCCACCTTGCATTTGATTTGCAGACCGTGGGGAAAGGACTTCTTTTTCCCGTGGGAAATGGCCTGTGTTTGCAGCCACTCACCATGGCAGAAAGTGGGGAGCCAAGCTAGAGTGATACAATCTTTGCTGGATTCTTCCAAACCTAAAGTTGGCAGCAACCAGGACCCTGAAAGTCCTTAGAGCCTGAAAGGCCACCTTGAACACATTACTGAGACCCTGGGTTAAGGACATTTTTCCCATGGAAAATGGCCTTCATTTCTGGCCATTTGGCCTGGCAGGCAGGGCAGTGCCTAACGAGAAATTTGCAAACTGTGCTGGATTCTTCCAAACATAAAGCTGCCAGCAACTAGGACCCTGCAAGTCCTTAGAGCCCCAAAGGCCACCTTTCATCTGATACCCAGAGCCTGGGCCAATGACTTCATTTTCCCCAAGGAAAATGGCCTCCATTTCTGGCCTCTCGCCCTGGCCAATAGGGTGGTGCCCAGCAAGAAATTTGCAATCTTTGCTGGATTTCTCCAAATCGAAACATGCCAGTAAGAAGTACCCTGCAAGTCCTTAGAGCCCCAAAGGCCACCTTGCATTTCATTTGCAGACCGTGGGGAAAGGACTTCTTTTTCCCATGGGAAATGGCCTGTGTTTGCAGCCACTAACTAGGGCAGAAAGTGGGGAGCCAAGCTAGAGTGATGCAATCTTTGCTGGATTTCTCCAAACCCAATGCTGGCAGCAACTAGGACCCTGCAAGTCCTTAGAGCCCCAGATGCCACCTTTCATCTTCTACCCAGACCCTGGGGACATGACTTCATTTCCCCATGGACAATGGGGTCAGTTTGGGGCCACTCGCCCCGGCCATCTGCTTCATTCCCTGTCTGAAATTTGCAAACTTGGCTGATTTTCTCCAAAACTAAACCTGCTGGCAACGAGGAGCCTGCAGCTCCTTAGAGCCCCAAATTTCACCTCTCTGCTGATACCCACATGATGGGGAAATTACTTCTTTTTCCCATAGAAATAGTATCCCTGTGCTGCAACTTGCCCTGGCAGAAAGTAGGGTGCCAAGCAGGAAATTTGAAAATTCTGCTGGATTTCTCCAAACCTAAAGCTGGCAGCAACTAAGACCCTGCAAGTCCTTAGAGCCCCAAAGGCCACCTTTCATCTGATACCCAGAGCCTGGGCCAATGACTTCATTTTCCCCATGGAAAATGGCCTCCATTTCTGGCCTCTCGCCCTGGCCAATAGGGTGGTGCCCAGCAAGAAATTTGCAATCTTTGCTGGATTTCTCCAAATCGAAAGCTGCCAGTAAGAAGTACCCTGCAAGTCCTTAGAGCCCCAAAGGCCACCTTGCATTTGATTTGCAGACCGTGGGGAAAGGACTTCTTTTTCCCATGGGAAATGGCCTGTGTTTGCAGCCACTCACCATGGCAGAAAGTGGGGAGCCAAGCTAGAGTGATACAATCTTTGCTGGATTCTTCCAAACCTAAAGTGTGCGGCAACTAGGACCCTGAATGTCCTTAGAGCCTGAAAGGCCACCTTGAACATATTACTGAGACCCTGGGTTAAGGACATTTTTCCCATGGAAAATGGCCTTCATTTCTGGCCATTTGGCCTGGCAGGCAGGGCAGTGCCTAACGAGAAATTTGCAAACTGTGCTGGATTCTTCCAAACATAAAGCTGCCAGCAACTAGGACCCTGCAAGTCCTTAGAGCCCCAGATGCCGCCTTTCATCTGATACCCAGAGCCTGGGCCAATGACTTCATTTTCCCCATGGAAAATGGCCTCCATTTCTGGCCTCTCGCCCTGGCCAATAGGGTGGTGCCCAGCAAGAAATTTGCAATCTTTGCTGGATTTCTCCAAATCTAAAGCTGCCAGTAAGAAGTACCCTGCAAGTCCTTAGAGCCCCAAAGGCCACCTTGCATTTCATTTGCAGACCGTGGGGAAAGGACTTCTTTTTCCCATGGGAAATGGCCTCCGTTTGCAGCCACTAACTATGGCAGAAAGTGGGGAGCCAAGCTAGAGTGATGCAATCTTTGCTGGATTTCTCCAAACCCAATGCTGGCAGCAACTAGGACCCTGCAAGTCCTTAGAGCCCCAGATGCCACCTTTCATCTTATACCCAGACCCTGGGGACATGACTTCTTTTCCCCATGGAAAATGGGGTCAGTTTGGGGCCACTCGCCCCGGCCATCTGCTTCATTCCCTGTCTGAAATTTGCAAACTTGGCTGATTTTCTCCAAAACTAAACCTGCTGGCAACGAGGAGCCTGCAGCTCCTTAGAGCCCCAAATTTCACCTCTCTGCTGATACCCACATGATGGGGAAATTACTTCTTTTTCCCATAGAAATAGTATCCCTGTGCTGCAACTTGCCCTGGCAGAAAGTAGGTTGCCAAGCAGGAAATTTGAAAATTCTGATGGATTTCTCCAAACCTAAAGCTGGCAGCAACTAAGACCCTGCAAGTCCTTAGAGCCCCAGAGGCCACCTTTCATCTGATACCCAGACCCTGGGCCAATGACTTCATTTTCCCCATGGAAAATGGCCTCCATTTCTGGCCTCTCGCCCTGGCCAATAGGGTGGTGCCCAGCAAGAAATTTGCAATCATTGCTGGATTTCTCCAAATCTAAAGCTGCCAGTAAGAAGTACCCTGCAAGTCCTTAGAGCCCCAAAGGCCACTTTTCATTTCATTTGAACACCGTGGGGAAAGGACTTCTTTTTCCCATGGGAAATGGCCATTGTTTGCAGCCACTCACCATGGCAGAAAGTGGGGAGCCAAGCTAGAGTGATACAATCTTTGCTGGATTCTTCCAAACCTAAAGTTGGCAGCAACCAGGACCCTGAAAGTCCTTAGAGCCTGAAAGGCCACCTTGAACACATTACTGAGACCCTGGGTTAAGGACATTTTTCCCATGGAAAATGGCCTTCATTTCTGGCCATTTGGCCTGGCAGGCAGGGCAGTGCCTAACGAGAAATTTGCAAACTGTGCTGGATTCTTCCAAACATAAAGCTGCCAGCAACTAGGACCCTGCAAGTCCTTAGAGCCACAAAGGCCACCTTTCATCTGATACCCAGACCCTGGGCCAATGACTTCATTTTCCCCATGGAAAATGGCCTCCATTTCTGGCCTCTCGCCCTGGCCAATAGGGTGGTGCCCAGCAAGAAATTTGCAATCTTTGCTGGATTTCTCCAAATCGAAAGCTGCCAGTAAGAAGTACCCTGCAAGTCCTTAGAGCCCCAAAGGCCACCTTGCATTTGATTTGCAGACCGTGGGGAAAGGACTTCTTTTTCCCATGGGAAATGGCCTCCGTTTCCAGCCACTAACTAGGGCAGAAAGTGGGGAGCCAAGCTAGAGTGATGCAATCTTTGCTGGATTTCTCCAAACCCAATGCTGGCAGCAACTAGGACCCTGCAAGTCCTTAGAGCCCCAGATGCCACCTTTCATCTTCTACCCAGACCCTGGGGACATGACTTCATTTCCCCATGGAAAATGGGGTCAGTTTGGGGCCACTCGCCCCGGCCATCTGCTTCATTCCCTGTCTGAAATTTGCAAACTTGGCTGATTTTCTCCAAAACTAAACCTGCTGGCAACGAGGAGCCTGCAGCTCCTTAGAGCCCCAAATTTCACCTCTCTGCTGATACCCACATGATGGGGAAATTACTTCTTTTTCCCATAGAAATAGTATCCCTGTGCTGCAACTTGCCCTGGCAGAAAGTAGGGTGCCAAGCAGGAAATTTGAAAATTCTACTGGATTTCTCCAAACCTAAAGCTGGCAGCAACTAAGACCCTGCAAGTCCTTAGAGCCCCAGATGCCACCTTTCATCTGATACCCAGACCCTGGGCCAATGACTTCATTTTCCCCATGGAAAATGGCCTCCATTTCTGGCCTCTCGCCCTGGCCAATAGGGTGGTGCCCAGCAAGAAATTTGCAATCTTTGCTGGATTTCTCCAAATCTAAAGCTGCCAATAAGAAGTACGCTGCAAGTCCTTAGAGCCCCAAAGGCCACCTTGCATTTGATTTGCAGACCGTGGGGAAAGGACTTCTTTTTCCCATGGGAAATGGCCTGTGTTTGCGGCCACTCACCATGTCAGAAAGTGGGGAGCCAAGCTAGAGTGATGCAATCTTTTCTGGATTTCTCCAAACCTAATGCTGGCAGCAACTTGGACCCTGCAAGTCCTTAGAGCCCCAGATGCCGCCTTTCATCTGATACCCAGACCCTGGGCCAATGACTTCATTTTCCCCATGGAAAATGGCCTCCATTTCTGGCCTCTCGGCCTGGCCAATAGGGTGGTGCCCAGCAAGAAATTTGCAATCTTTGCTGGATTTCTCCAAATCTAAAGCTGCCAGTAAGAAGTACCCTGCAAGTCCTTAGAGCCCCAAAGGCCACCTTGCATTTGATTTGCAGACCGTGGGGAAAGGACTTCTTTTTCCCATGGGAAATGGCCTGTGTTTGCAGCCACTAACTATGGCAGAAAGTGGGGAGCCAAGCTAGAGTGATGCAATCTTTGCTGGATTTCTCCAAACCCAATGCTGGCAGCAACTAGGACCCTGCAAGTCCTTAGAGCCCCAGATGCCACCTTTCATCTTATACCCAGATCCTGGGGACATGACTTCATTTCCCCATGGAAAATGGGGTCAGTTTGGGGCCACTCGCCCCGGCCATCTGCTTCATTCCCTGTCTGAAATTTGCAAACTTGGCTGATTTTCTCCAAAACTAAACCTGCTGGCAACGAGGAGCCTGCAGCTCCTTAGAGCCCCAAATTTCACCTCTCTGCTGATACCCACATGATGGGGAAATTACTTCTTTTTCCCATAGAAATAGTATCCCTGTGCTGCAACTTGCCCTGGCAGAAAGTAGGGTGCAAACAGGAAATTTGAAAATTCTGCTGGATTTCTCCAAACCTAAAGCTGGCAGCAACTAAGACCCTGCAAGTCCTTAGAGCCCCAAAGGCCACCTTTCATCTGATACCCAGAGCCTGGGCCAATGACTTCATTTTCCCCATGGAAAATGGCCTCCATTTCTGGCCTCTCGCCCTGGCCAATAGGGTGGTGCCCAGCAAGAAATTTGCAATCTTTGCTGGATTTCTCCAAATCTAAAGCTGCCAATAAGAAGTACCCTGCAAGTCCTTAGAGCCCCAAAGGCCACCTTGCATTTCATTTGCAGACCGTGGGGAAAGGACTTCTTTTTCCCATGGGAAATGGCCTCCGTTTGCAGCCACTCACCATGGCAGAAAGTAGGGAGCCAAGCTAGAGTGATACAATCTTTGCTGGATTCTTCCAAACCTAAAGTGTGCGGCAACTAGGACCCTGAAAGTCCTTAGAGCCTGAAAGGCCACCTTGAACATATTACTGAGACCCTGGGTTAAGGACATTTTTCCCATGGAAAATGGCCTTCATTTCTGGCCATTTGGCCTGGCAGGCAGGGCAGTGCCTAACGAGAAATTTGCAAACTGTGCTGGATTCTTCCAAACATAAAGCTGCCAGCAACTAGGACCCTGCAAGTCCTTAGAGCCCCAGATGCCGCCTTTCATCTGATACCCAGAGCCTGGGCCAATGACTTCATTTTCCCCAAGGAAAATGGCCTCCATTTCTGGCCTCTCGCCCTGGCCAATAGGGTGGTGCCCGGCAAGAAATTTGCAATCTTTGCTGGATTTCTCCAAATCTAAAGCTGCCAGTAAGAAGTACCCTGCAAGTCCTTAGAGCCCCAAAGGCCACCTTGCATTTGATTTGCAGACCGTGGGGAAAGGACTTCTTTTTCCCATGGGAAATGGCCTGTGTTTGCACCCACTCACCATGGCAGAAAGTGGGGAGCCAAGCTAGAGTGATGCAATCTTTGCTGGATTTCTCCAAACCCAATGCTGGCAGCAACTAGGACCCTGCAAGTCCTTAGAGCCCCAGATGCCACCTTTCATCTTCTACCCAGACCCTGGGGACATGACTTCATTTCCCCATGGACAATGGGGTCAGTTTGGGGCCACTCGCCCCGGCCATCTGCTTCATTCCCTGTCTGAAATTTGCAAACTTGGCTGATTTTCTCCAAAACTAAACCTGCTGGCAACGAGGAGCCTGCAGCTCCTTAGAGCCCCAAATTTCACCTCTCTGCTGATACCCACATGATGGGGAAATTACTTCTTTTTCCCATAGAAATAGTATCCCTGTGCTGCAACTTGCCCTGGCAGAAAGTAGGGTGCCAAGCAGGAAATTTGAAAATTCTGCTGGATTTCTCCAAACCTAAAGCTGGCAGCAACTAAGACCCTGCAAGTCCTTAGAGCCCCAAAGGCCACCTTTCATCTGATACCCAGACCCTGGGCCAATGACTTCATTTTCCCCATGGAAAATGGCCTCCATTTCTGGCCTCTCGCCCTGGCCAATAGGGTGGTGCCCAGCAAGAAATTTGCAATCTTTGCTGGATTTCTCCAAATCTAAAGCTGCCAGTAAGAAGTACCCTGCAAGTCCTTAGAGCCCCAAAGGCCACCTTGCATTTGATTTGCAGACCGTGGGGAAAGGACTTCTTTTTCCCGTGGGAAATGGCCTGTGTTTGCAGCCACTCACCATGGCAGAAAGTGGGGAGCCAAGCTAGAGTGATACAATCTTTGCTGGATTCTTCCAAACCTAAAGTTGGCAGCAACCAGGACCCTGAAAGTCCTTAGAGCCTGAAAGGCCACCTTGAACACATTACTGAGACCCTGGGTTAAGGACATTTTTCCCATGGAAAATGGCCTTCATTTCTGGCCATTTGGCCTGGCAGGCAGGGCAGTGCCTAACGAGAAATTTGCAAACTGTGCTGGATTCTTCCAAACATAAAGCTGCCAGCAACTAGGACCCTGCAAGTCCTTAGAGCCCCAAAGGCCACCTTTCATCTGATACCCAGAGCCTGGGCCAATGACTTCATTTTCCCCAAGGAAAATGGCCTCCATTTCTGGCCTCTCGCCCTGGCCAATAGGGTGGTGCCCAGCAAGAAATTTGCAATCTTTGCTGGATTTCTCCAAATCGAAACCTGCCAGTAAGAAGTACCCTGCAAGTCCTTAGAGCCCCAAAGGCCACCTTGCATTTCATTTGCAGACCGTGGGGAAAGGACTTCTTTTTCCCATGGGAAATGGCCTCCGTTTCCAGCCACTAACTAGGGCAGAAAGTGGGGAGCCAAGCTAGAGTGATGCAATCTTTGCTGGATTTCTCCAAACCCAATGCTGGCAGCAACTAGGACCCTGCAAGTCCTTAGAGCCCCAGATGCCACCTTTCATCTTCTACCCAGACCCTGGGGACATGACTTCATTTCCCCATGGAAAATGGGGTCAGTTTGGGGCCACTCGCCCCGGCCATCTGCTTCATTCCCTGTCTGAAATTTGCAAACTTGGCTGATTTTCTCCAAAACTAAACCTGCTGGCAACGAGGAGCCTGCAGCTCCTTAGAGCCCCAAATTTCACCTCTCTGCTGATACCCACATGATGGGGAAATTACTTCTTTTTCCCATAGAAATAGTATCCCTGTGCTGCAACTTGCCCTGGCAGAAAGTAGGGTGCCAAGCAGGAAATTTGAAAATTCTACTGGATTTCTCCAAACCTAAAGCTGGCAGCAACTAAGACCCTGCAAGTCCTTAGAGCCCCAGATGCCACCTTTCATCTGATACCCAGACCCTGGGCCAATGACTTCATTTTCCCCATGGAAAATGGCCTCCATTTCTGGCCTCTCGCCCTGGCCAATAGGGTGGTGCCCAGCAAGAAATTTGCAATCTTTGCTGGATTTCTCCAAATCTAAAGCTGCCAATAAGAAGTACCCTGCAAGTCCTTAGAGCCCCAAAGGCCACCTTGCATTTGATTTGCAGACCGTGGGGAAAGGACTTCTTTTTCCCATGGGAAATGGCCTGTGTTTGCGGCCACTCACCATGTCAGAAAGTGGGGAGCCAAGCTAGAGTGATGCAATCTTTTCTGGATTTCTCCAAACCTAATGCTGGCAGCAACTTGGACCCTGCAAGTCCTTAGAGCCCCAGATGGCGCCTTTCATCTGATACCCAGACCCTGGGCCAATGACTTCATTTTCCCCATGGAAAATGGCCTCCATTTCTGGCCTCTCGCCCTGGCCAATAGGGTGGTGCCCAGCAAGAAATTTGCAATCTTTGCTGGATTGCTCCAAATCTAAAGCTGCCAGTAAGAAGTACCCTGCAAGTCCTTAGAGCCCCAAAGGCCACCTTGCATTTGATTTGCAGACCGTGGGGAAAGGACTTCTTTTTCCCATGGGAAATGGCCTGTGTTTGCAGCCACTAACTATGGCAGAAAGTGGGGAGCCAAGCTAGAGTGATGCAATCTTTGCTGGATTTCTCCAAACCCAATGCTGGCAGCAACTAGGACCCTGCAAGTCCTTAGAGCCCCAGATGCCACCTTTCATCTTATACCCAGACCCTGGGGACATGACTTCATTTCCCCATGGAAAATGGGGTCAGTTTGGGGCCACTCGCCCCGGCCATCTGCTTCATTCCCTGTCTGAAATTTGCAAACTTGGCTGATTTTCTCCAAAACTAAACCTGCTGGCAACGAGGAGCCTGCAGCTCCTTAGAGCCCCAAATTTCACCTCTCTGCTGATACCCACATGATGGGGAAATTACTTCTTTTTCCCATAGAAATAGTATCCCTGTGCTGCAACTTGCCCTGGCAGAAAGTAGGGTGCCAAGCAGGAAATTTGAAAATTCTGCTGGATTTCTCCAAACCTAAAGCTGGCAGCAACTAAGACCCTGCAAGTCCTTAGAGCCCCAAAGGCCACCTTTCATCTGATACCCAGACCCTGGGCCAATGACTTCATTTTCCCCATGGAAAATGGCCTCCATTTCTGGCCTCTCGCCCTGGCCAATAGGGTGGTGCCCAGCAAGAAATTTGCAATCTTTGCTGGATTTCTCCAAATCTAAAGCTGCCAATAAGAAGTACGCTGCAAGTCCTTAGAGCCCCAAAGGCCACCTTGCATTTCATTTGCAGACCGTGGGGAAAGGACTTCTTTTTCCCATGGGAAATGGCCTGTGTTTGCAGCCACTCACCATGGCAGAAAGTGGGGAGCCAAGCTAGAGTGATACAATCTTTGCTGGATTCTTCCAAACCTTAAGTGTGCGGCAACTAGGACCCTGAATGTCCTTAGAGCCTGAAAGGCCACCTTGAACATATTACTGAGACCCTGGGTTAAGGACATTTTTCCCATGGAAAATGCCCTTCATTTCTGGCCATTTGGCCTGGCAGGCAGGGCAGTGCCTAACGAGAAATTTGCAAACTGTGCTGGATTCTTCCAAACATAAAGCTGCCAGCAACTAGGACCCTGCAAGTCCTTAGAGCCCCAGATGCCGCCTTTCATCTGATACCCAGACCCTGGGCCAATGACTTCATTTTCCCCATGGAAAATGGCCTCCATTTCTGGCCTCTCGCCCTGGCCAATAGGGTGGTGCCCAGCAAGAAATTTGCAATCTTTGCTGGATTTCTCCAAATCTAAAGCTGCCAATAAGAAGTACGCTGCAAGTCCTTAGAGCCCCAAAGGCCACCTTGCATTTGATTTGCAGACCGTGGGGAAAGGACTTCTTTTTCCCATGGGAAATGGCCTGTGTTTGCAGCCACTCACCATGGCAGAAAGTGGGGAGCCAAGCTAGAGTGATACAATCTTTGCTGGATTCTTCCAAACCTAAAGTGTGCGGCAACTAGGACCCTGAATGTCCTTAGAGCCTGAAAGGCCACCTTGAACATATTACTGAGACCCTGGGTTAAGGACATTTTTCCCATGGAAAATGCCCTTCATTTCTGGCCATTTGGCCTGGCAGGCAGGGCAGTGCCTAACGAGAAATTTGCAAACTGTGCTGGATTCTTCCAAACATAAAGCTGCCAGCAACTAGGACCCTGCAAGTCCTTAGAGCCCCAGATGCCGCCTTTCATCTGATACCCAGACCCTGGGCCAATGACTTCATTTTCCCCATGGAAAATGGCCTCCATTTCTGGCCTCTCGCCCTGGCCAATAGGGTGGTGCCCAGCAAGAAATTTGCAATCTTTGCTGGATTTCTCCAAATCTAAAGCTGCCAGTAAGAAGTACCCTGCATGTCCTTAGAGCCCCAAAGGCCACCTTGCATTTCATTTGCAGACCGTGGGGAAAGGACTTCTTTTTCCCATGGGAAATGGCCTGTGTTTGCAGCCACTCACCATGGCAGAAAGTGGGGAGCCAAGCTAGAGTGATGCAATCTTTGCTGGATTTCTCCAAACCCAATGCTGGCAGCAACTAGGACCCTGCAAGTCCTTAGAGCCCCAGATGCCACCTTTCATCTTATACCCAGACCCTGGGGACATGACTTCTTTTCCCCATGGAAAATGGGGTCAGTTTGGGGCCACTCGCCCCGGCCATCTGCTTCATTCCCTGTCTGAAATTTGCAAACTTGGCTGATTTTCTCCAAAACTAAACCTGCTGGCAACGAGAAGCCTGCAGCTCCTTAGAGCCCCAAATTTCACCTCTCTGCTGATACCCACATGATGGGGAAATTACTTCTTTTTCCCATAGAAATAGTATCCCTGTGCTGCAACTTGCCCTGGCAGAAAGTAGGGTGCCAAGCAGGAAATTTGAAAATTCTGCTGGATTTCTCCAAACCTAAAGCTGGCAGCAACTAAGACCCTGCAAGTCCTTAGAGCCCCAGAGGCCACCTTTCATCTGATACCCAGAGCCTGGGCCAATGACTTCATTTTCCCCATGGAAAATGGCCTCCATTTCTGGCCTCTCGCCCTGGCCAATAGGGTGGTGCCCAGCAAGAAATTTGCAATCATTGCTGGATTTCTCCAAATTTAAAGCTGCCAATAAGAAGTACGCTGCAAGTCCTTAGAGCCCCAAAGGCCACCTTGCATTTGATTTGCAGACCGTGGGGAAAGGACTTCTTTTTCCCATGGGAAATGGCCTGTGTTTGCAGCCACTCACCATGGCAGAAAGTGGGGAGCCAAGCTAGAGTGATACAATCTTTGCTGGATTCTTCCAAACCTAAAGTGTTCGGCAACTAGGACCCTGAATGTCCTTAGAGCCTGAAAGGCCACCTTGAACATATTACTGAGACCCTGGGTTAAGGACATTTTTCCCATGGAAAATGCCCTTCATTTCTGGCCATTTGGCCTGGCAGGCAGGGCAGTGCCTAACGAGAAATTTGCAAACTGTGCTGGATTCTTCCAAACATAAAGCTGCCAGCAACTAGGACCCTGCAAGTCCTTAGAGCCCCAAAGGCCACCTTTCATCTGATACCCAGAGCCTGGGCCAATGACTTCATTTTCCCCAAGGAAAATGGCCTCCATTTCTGGCCTCTCGCCCTGGCCAATAGGGTGGTGCCCAGCAAGAAATTTGCAATCTTTGCTGGATTTCTCCAAATCGAAACCTGCCAGTAAGAAGTACCCTGCAAGTCCTTAGAGCCCCAAAGGCCACCTTGCATTTCATTTGCAGACCGTGGGGAAAGGACTTCTTTTTCCCATGGGAAATGGCCTCCGTTTCCAGCCACTAACTAGGGCAGAAAGTGGGGAGCCAAGCTAGAGTGATGCAATCTTTGCTGGATTTCTCCAAACCCAATGCTGGCAGCAACTAGGACCCTGCAAGTCCTTAGAGCCCCAGATGCCACCTTTCATCTTCTACCCAGACCCTGGGGACATGACTTCATTTCCCCATGGAAAATGGGGTCAGTTTGGGGCCACTCGCCCCGGCCATCTGCTTCATTCCCTGTCTGAAATTTGCAAACTTGGCTGATTTTCTCCAAAACTAAACCTGCTGGCAACGAGGAGCCTGCAGCTCCTTAGAGCCCCAAATTTCACCTCTCTGCTGATACCCACATGATGGGGAAATTACTTCTTTTTCCCATAGAAATAGTATCCCTGTGCTGCAACTTGCCCTGGCAGAAAGTAGGGTGCCAAGCAGGAAATTTGAAAATTCTACTGGATTTCTCCAAACCTAAAGCTGGCAGCAACTAAGACCCTGCAAGTCCTTAGAGCCCCAGATGCCACCTTTCATCTGATACCCAGACCCTGGGCCAATGACTTCATTTTCCCCATGGAAAATGGCCTCCATTTCTGGCCTCTCGCCCTGGCCAATAGGGTGGTGCCCAGCAAGAAATTTGCAATCTTTGCTGGATTTCTCCAAATCTAAAGCTGCCAATAAGAAGTACCCTGCAAGTCCTTAGAGCCCCAAAGGCCACCTTGCATTTGATTTGCAGACCGTGGGGAAAGGACTTCTTTTTCCCATGGGAAATGGCCTGTGTTTGCGGCCACTCACCATGTCAGAAAGTGGGGAGCCAAGCTAGAGTGATGCAATCTTTTCTGGATTTCTCCAAACCTAATGCTGGCAGCAACTTGGACCCTGCAAGTCCTTAGAGCCCCAGATGCCGCCTTTCATCTGATACCCAGACCCTGGGCCAATGACTTCATTTTCCCCATGGAAAATGGCCTCCATTTCTGGCCTCTCGCCCTGGCCAATAGGGTGGTGCCCAGCAAGAAATTTGCAATCTTTGCTGGATTGCTCCAAATCTAAAGCTGCCAGTAAGAAGTACCCTGCAAGTCCTTAGAGCCCCAAAGGCCACCTTGCATTTGATTTGCAGACCGTGGGGAAAGGACTTCTTTTTCCCATGGGAAATGGCCTGTGTTTGCAGCCACTAACTATGGCAGAAAGTGGGGAGCCAAGCTAGAGTGATGCAATCTTTGCTGGATTTCTCCAAACCCAATGCTGGCAGCAACTAGGACCCTGCAAGTCCTTAGAGCCCCAGATGCCACCTTTCATCTTATACCCAGACCCTGGGGACATGACTTCATTTCCCCATGGAAAATGGGGTCAGTTTGGGGCCACTCGCCCCGGCCATCTGCTTCATTCCCTGTCTGAAATTTGCAAACTTGGCTGATTTTCTCCAAAACTAAACCTGCTGGCAACGAGGAGCCTGCAGCTCCTTAGAGCCCCAAATTTCACCTCTCTGCTGATACCCACATGATGGGGAAATTACTTCTTTTTCCCATAGAAATAGTATCCCTGTGCTGCAACTTGCCCTGGCAGAAAGTAGGGTGCCAAGCAGGAAATTTGAAAATTCTGCTGGATTTCTCCAAACCTAAAGCTGGCAGCAACTAAGACCCTGCAAGTCCTTAGAGCCCCAAAGGCCACCTTTCATCTGATACCCAGACCCTGGGCCAATGACTTCATTTTCCCCATGGAAAATGGCCTCCATTTCTGGCCTCTCGCCCTGGCCAATAGGGTGGTGCCCAGCAAGAAATTTGCAATCTTTGCTGGATTTCTCCAAATCTAAAGCTGCCAATAAGAAGTACGCTGCAAGTCCTTAGAGCCCCAAAGGCCACCTTGCATTTCATTTGCAGACCGTGGGGAAAGGACTTCTTTTTCCCATGGGAAATGGCCTGTGTTTGCAGCCACTCACCATGGCAGAAAGTGGGGAGCCAAGCTAGAGTGATACAATCTTTGCTGGATTCTTCCAAACCTTAAGTGTGCGGCAACTAGGACCCTGAATGTCCTTAGAGCCTGAAAGGCCACCTTGAACATATTACTGAGACCCTGGGTTAAGGACATTTTTCCCATGGAAAATGGCCTTCATTTCTGGCCATTTGGCCTGGCAGGCAGGGCAGTGCCTAACGAGAAATTTGCAAACTGTGCTGGATTCTTCCAAACATAAAGCTGCCAGCAACTAGGACCCTGCAAGTCCTTAGAGCCCCAGATGCCGCCTTTCATCTGATACCCAGACCCTGGGCCAATGACTTCATTTTCCCCATGGAAAATGGCCTCCATTTCTGGCCTCTCGCCCTGGCCAATAGGGTGGTGCCCAGCAAGAAATTTGCAATCTTTGCTGGATTTCTCCAAATCTAAAGCTGCCAATAAGAAGTACGCTGCAAGTCCTTAGAGCCCCAAAGGCCACCTTGCATTTGATTTGCAGACCGTGGGGAAAGGACTTCTTTTTCCCATGGGAAATGGCCTGTGTTTGCAGCCACTCACCATGGCAGAAAGTGGGGAGCCAAGCTAGAGTGATACAATCTTTGCTGGATTCTTCCAAACCTAAAGTGTGCGGCAACTAGGACCCTGAATGTCCTTAGAGCCTGAAAGGCCACCTTGAACATATTACTGAGACCCTGGGTTAAGGACATTTTTCCCATGGAAAATGCCCTTCATTTCTGGCCATTTGGCCTGGCAGGCAGGGCAGTGCCTAACGAGAAATTTGCAAACTGTGCTGGATTCTTCCAAACATAAAGCTGCCAGCAACTAGGACCCTGCAAGTCCTTAGAGCCCCAGATGCCGCCTTTCATCTGATACCCAGACCCTGGGCCAATGACTTCATTTTCCCCATGGAAAATGGCCTCCATTTCTGGCCTCTCGCCCTGGCCAATAGGGTGGTGCCCAGCAAGAAATTTGCAATCTTTGCTGGATTTCTCCAAATCTAAAGCTGCCAGTAAGAAGTACCCTGCATGTCCTTAGAGCCCCAAAGGCCACCTTGCATTTCATTTGCAGACCGTGGGGAAAGGACTTCTTTTTCCCATGGGAAATGGCCTGTGTTTGCAGCCACTCACCATGGCAGAAAGTGGGGAGCCAAGCTAGAGTGATGCAATCTTTGCTGGATTTCTCCAAACCCAATGCTGGCAGCAACTAGGACCCTGCAAGTCCTTAGAGCCCCAGATGCCACCTTTCATCTTATACCCAGACCCTGGGGACATGACTTCTTTTCCCCATGGAAAATGGGGTCAGTTTGGGGCCACTCGCCCCGGCCATCTGCTTCATTCCCTGTCTGAAATTTGCAAACTTGGCTGATTTTCTCCAAAACTAAACCTGCTGGCAACGAGAAGCCTGCAGCTCCTTAGAGCCCCAAATTTCACCTCTCTGCTGATACCCACATGATGGGGAAATTACTTCTTTTTCCCATAGAAATAGTATCCCTGTGCTGCAACTTGCCCTGGCAGAAAGTAGGGTGCCAAGCAGGAAATTTGAAAATTCTGCTGGATTTCTCCAAACCTAAAGCTGGCAGCAACTAAGACCCTGCAAGTCCTTAGAGCCCCAGAGGCCACCTTTCATCTGATACCCAGACCCTGGGCCAATGACTTCATTTTCCCCATGGAAAATGGCCTCCATTTCTGGCCTCTCGCCCTGGCCAATAGGGTGGTGCCCAGCAAGAAATTTGCAATCATTGCTGGATTTCTCCAAATTTAAAGCTGCCAATAAGAAGTACGCTGCAAGTCCTTAGAGCCCCAAAGGCCACCTTGCATTTGATTTGCAGACCGTGGGGAAAGGACTTCTTTTTCCCATGGGAAATGGCCTGTGTTTGCAGCCACTCACCATGGCAGAAAGTGGGGAGCCAAGCTAGAGTGATACAATCTTTGCTGGATTCTTCCAAACCTAAAGTGTTCGGCAACTAGGACCCTGAATGTCCTTAGAGCCTGAAAGGCCACCTTGAACATATTACTGAGACCCTGGGTTAAGGACATTTTTCCCATGGAAAATGCCCTTCATTTCTGGCCATTTGGCCTGGCAGGCAGGGCAGTGCCTAACGAGAAATTTGCAAACTGTGCTGGATTCTTCCAAACATAAAGCTGCCAGCAACTAGGACCCTGCAAGTCCTTAGAGCCCCAAAGGCCACCTTTCATCTGATACCCAGAGCCTGGGCCAATGACTTCATTTTCCCCAAGGAAAATGGCCTCCATTTCTGGCCTCTCGCCCTGGCCAATAGGGTGGTGCCCAGCAAGAAATTTGCAATCTTTGCTGGATTTCTCCAAATCGAAACCTGCCAGTAAGAAGTACCCTGCAAGTCCTTAGAGCCCCAAAGGCCACCTTGCATTTCATTTGCAGACCGTGGGGAAAGGACTTCTTTTTCCCATGGGAAATGGCCTCCGTTTCCAGCCACTAACTAGGGCAGAAAGTGGGGAGCCAAGCTAGAGTGATGCAATCTTTGCTGGATTTCTCCAAACCCAATGCTGGCAGCAACTAGGACCCTGCAAGTCCTTAGAGCCCCAGATGCCACCTTTCATCTTCTACCCAGACCCTGGGGACATGACTTCATTTCCCCATGGAAAATGGGGTCAGTTTGGGGCCACTCGCCCCGGCCATCTGCTTCATTCCCTGTCTGAAATTTGCAAACTTGGCTGATTTTCTCCAAAACTAAACCTGCTGGCAACGAGGAGCCTGCAGCTCCTTAGAGCCCCAAATTTCACCTCTCTGCTGATACCCACATGATGGGGAAATTACTTCTTTTTCCCATAGAAATAGTATCCCTGTGCTGCAACTTGCCCTGGCAGAAAGTAGGGTGCCAAGCAGGAAATTTGAAAATTCTGCTGGATTTCTCCAAACCTAAAGCTGGCAGCAACTAAGACCCTGCAAGTCCTTAGAGCCCCAGATGCCACCTTTCATCTGATACCCAGACCCTGGGCCAATGACTTCATTTTCCCCATGGAAAATGGCCTCCATTTCTGGCCTCTCGCCCTGGCCAATAGGGTGGTGCCCAGCAAGAAATTTGCAATCTTTGCTGGATTTCTCCAAATCTAAAGCTGCCAATAAGAAGTACCCTGCAAGTCCTTAGAGCCCCAAAGGCCACCTTGCATTTGATTTGCAGACCGTGGGGAAAGGACTTCTTTTTCCCATGGGAAATGGCCTGTGTTTGCGGCCACTCACCATGTCAGAAAGTGGGGAGCCAAGCTAGAGTGATGCAATCTTTTCTGGATTTCTCCAAACCTAATGCTGGCAGCAACTTGGACCCTGCAAGTCCTTAGAGCCCCAGATGCCGCCTTTCATCTGATACCCAGACCCTGGGCCAATGACTTCATTTTCCCCATGGAAAATGGCCTCCATTTCTGGCCTCTCGCCCTGGCCAATAGGGTGGTGCCCAGCAAGAAATTTGCAATCTTTGCTGGATTGCTCCAAATCTAAAGCTGCCAGTAAGAAGTACCCTGCAAGTCCTTAGAGCCCCAAAGGCCACCTTGCATTTGATTTGCAGACCGTGGGGAAAGGACTTCTTTTTCCCATGGGAAATGGCCTGTGTTTGCAGCCACTAACTATGGCAGAAAGTGGGGAGCCAAGCTAGAGTGATGCAATCTTTGCTGGATTTCTCCAAACCCAATGCTGGCAGCAACTAGGACCCTGCAAGTCCTTAGAGCCCCAGATGCCACCTTTCATCTTATACCCAGACCCTGGGGACATGACTTCATTTCCCCATGGAAAATGGGGTCAGTTTGGGGCCACTCGCCCCGGCCATCTGCTTCATTCCCTGTCTGAAATTTGCAAACTTGGCTGATTTTCTCCAAAACTAAACCTGCTGGCAACGAGGAGCCTGCAGCTCCTTAGAGCCCCAAATTTCACCTCTCTGCTGATACCCACATGATGGGGAAATTACTTCTTTTTCCCATAGAAATAGTATCCCTGTGCTGCAACTTGCCCTGGCAGAAAGTAGGGTGCCAAGCAGGAAATTTGAAAATTCTGCTGGATTTCTCCAAACCTAAAGCTGGCAGCAACTAAGACCCTGCAAGTCCTTAGAGCCCCAAAGGCCACCTTTCATCTGATACCCAGACCCTGGGCCAATGACTTCATTTTCCCCATGGAAAATGGCCTCCATTTCTGGCCTCTCGCCCTGGCCAATAGGGTGGTGCCCAGCAAGAAATTTGCAATCTTTGCTGGATTTCTCCAAATCTAAAGCTGCCAATAAGAAGTACGCTGCAAGTCCTTAGAGCCCCAAAGGCCACCTTGCATTTCATTTGCAGACCGTGGGGAAAGGACTTCTTTTTCCCATGGGAAATGGCCTGTGTTTGCAGCCACTCACCATGGCAGAAAGTGGGGAGCCAAGCTAGAGTGATACAATCTTTGCTGGATTCTTCCAAACCTTAAGTGTGCGGCAACTAGGACCCTGAATGTCCTTAGAGCCTGAAAGGCCACCTTGAACATATTACTGAGACCCTGGGTTAAGGACATTTTTCCCATGGAAAATGGCCTTCATTTCTGGCCATTTGGCCTGGCAGGCAGGGCAGTGCCTAACGAGAAATTTGCAAACTGTGCTGGATTCTTCCAAACATAAAGCTGCCAGCAACTAGGACCCTGCAAGTCCTTAGAGCCCCAGATGCCGCCTTTCATCTGATACCCAGACCCTGGGCCAATGACTTCATTTTCCCCATGGAAAATGGCCTCCATTTCTGGCCTCTCGCCCTGGCCAATAGGGTGGTGCCCAGCAAGAAATTTGCAATCTTTGCTGGATTTCTCCAAATCTAAAGCTGCCAATAAGAAGTACGCTGCAAGTCCTTAGAGCCCCAAAGGCCACCTTGCATTTGATTTGCAGACCGTGGGGAAAGGACTTCTTTTTCCCATGGGAAATGGCCTGTGTTTGCAGCCACTCACCATGGCAGAAAGTGGGGAGCCAAGCTAGAGTGATACAATCTTTGCTGGATTCTTCCAAACCTAAAGTGTGCGGCAACTAGGACCCTGAATGTCCTTAGAGCCTGAAAGGCCACCTTGAACATATTACTGAGACCCTGGGTTAAGGACATTTTTCCCATGGAAAATGCCCTTCATTTCTGGCCATTTGGCCTGGCAGGCAGGGCAGTGCCTAACGAGAAATTTGCAAACTGTGCTGGATTCTTCCAAACATAAAGCTGCCAGCAACTAGGACCCTGCAAGTCCTTAGAGCCCCAGATGCCGCCTTTCATCTGATACCCAGAGCCTGGGCCAATGACTTCATTTTCCCCATGGAAAATGGCCTCCATTTCTGGCCTCTCGCCCTGGCCAATAGGGTGGTGCCCAGCAAGAAATTTGCAATCTTTGCTGGATTTCTCCAAATCTAAAGCTGCCAGTAAGAAGTACCCTGCATGTCCTTAGAGCCCCAAAGGCCACCTTGCATTTCATTTGCAGACCGTGGGGAAAGGACTTCTTTTTCCCATGGGAAATGGCCTGTGTTTGCAGCCACTCACCATGGCAGAAAGTGGGGAGCCAAGCTAGAGTGATGCAATCTTTGCTGGATTTCTCCAAACCCAATGCTGGCAGCAACTAGGACCCTGCAAGTCCTTAGAGCCCCAGATGCCACCTTTCATCTTATACCCAGACCCTGGGGACATGACTTCTTTTCCCCATGGAAAATGGGGTCAGTTTGGGGCCACTCGCCCCGGCCATCTGCTTCATTCCCTGTCTGAAATTTGCAAACTTGGCTGATTTTCTCCAAAACTAAACCTGCTGGCAACGAGAAGCCTGCAGCTCCTTAGAGCCCCAAATTTCACCTCTCTGCTGATACCCACATGATGGGGAAATTACTTCTTTTTCCCATAGAAATAGTATCCCTGTGCTGCAACTTGCCCTGGCAGAAAGTAGGGTGCCAAGCAGGAAATTTGAAAATTCTGCTGGATTTCTCCAAACCTAAAGCTGGCAGCAACTAAGACCCTGCAAGTCCTTAGAGCCCCAGAGGCCACCTTTCATCTGATACCCAGACCCTGGGCCAATGACTTCATTTTCCCCATGGAAAATGGCCTCCATTTCTGGCCTCTCGCCCTGGCCAATAGGGTGGTGCCCAGCAAGAAATTTGCAATCATTGCTGGATTTCTCCAAATTTAAAGCTGCCAATAAGAAGTACGCTGCAAGTCCTTAGAGCCCCAAAGGCCACCTTGCATTTGATTTGCAGACCGTGGGGAAAGGACTTCTTTTTCCCATGGGAAATGGCCTGTGTTTGCAGCCACTCACCATGGCAGAAAGTGGGGAGCCAAGCTAGAGTGATACAATCTTTGCTGGATTCTTCCAAACCTAAAGTGTTCGGCAACTAGGACCCTGAATGTCCTTAGAGCCTGAAAGGCCACCTTGAACATATTACTGAGACCCTGGGTTAAGGACATTTTTCCCATGGAAAATGCCCTTCATTTCTGGCCATTTGGCCTGGCAGGCAGGGCAGTGCCTAACGAGAAATTTGCAAACTGTGCTGGATTCTTCCAAACATAAAGCTGCCAGCAACTAGGACCCTGCAAGTCCTTAGAGCCCCAAAGGCCACCTTTCATCTGATACCCAGAGCCTGGGCCAATGACTTCATTTTCCCCAAGGAAAATGGCCTCCATTTCTGGCCTCTCGCCCTGGCCAATAGGGTGGTGCCCAGCAAGAAATTTGCAATCTTTGCTGGATTTCTCCAAATCGAAACCTGCCAGTAAGAAGTACCCTGCAAGTCCTTAGAGCCCCAAAGGCCACCTTGCATTTCATTTGCAGACCGTGGGGAAAGGACTTCTTTTTCCCATGGGAAATGGCCTCCGTTTCCAGCCACTAACTAGGGCAGAAAGTGGGGAGCCAAGCTAGAGTGATGCAATCTTTGCTGGATTTCTCCAAACCCAATGCTGGCAGCAACTAGGACCCTGCAAGTCCTTAGAGCCCCAGATGCCACCTTTCATCTTCTACCCAGACCCTGGGGACATGACTTCATTTCCCCATGGAAAATGGGGTCAGTTTGGGGCCACTCGCCCCGGCCATCTGCTTCATTCCCTGTCTGAAATTTGCAAACTTGGCTGATTTTCTCCAAAACTAAACCTGCTGGCAACGAGGAGCCTGCAGCTCCTTAGAGCCCCAAATTTCACCTCTCTGCTGATACCCACATGATGGGGAAATTACTTCTTTTTCCCATAGAAATAGTATCCCTGTGCTGCAACTTGCCCTGGCAGAAAGTAGGGTGCCAAGCAGGAAATTTGAAAATTCTGCTGGATTTCTCCAAACCTAAAGCTGGCAGCAACTAAGACCCTGCAAGTCCTTAGAGCCCCAGATGCCACCTTTCATCTGATACCCAGACCCTGGGCCAATGACTTCATTTTCCCCATGGAAAATGGCCTCCATTTCTGGCCTCTCGCCCTGGCCAATAGGGTGGTGCCCAGCAAGAAATTTGCAATCTTTGCTGGATTTCTCCAAATCTAAAGCTGCCAATAAGAAGTACCCTGCAAGTCCTTAGAGCCCCAAAGGCCACCTTGCATTTGATTTGCAGACCGTGGGGAAAGGACTTCTTTTTCCCATGGGAAATGGCCTGTGTTTGCGGCCACTCACCATGTCAGAAAGTGGGGAGCCAAGCTAGAGTGATGCAATCTTTTCTGGATTTCTCCAAACCTAATGCTGGCAGCAACTTGGACCCTGCAAGTCCTTAGAGCCCCAGATGCCGCCTTTCATCTGATACCCAGACCCTGGGCCAATGACTTCATTTTCCCCATGGAAAATGGCCTCCATTTCTGGCCTCTCGCCCTGGCCAATAGGGTGGTGCCCAGCAAGAAATTTGCAATCTTTGCTGGATTGCTCCAAATCTAAAGCTGCCAGTAAGAAGTACCCTGCAAGTCCTTAGAGCCCCAAAGGCCACCTTGCATTTGATTTGCAGACCGTGGGGAAAGGACTTCTTTTTCCCATGGGAAATGGCCTGTGTTTGCAGCCACTAACTATGGCAGAAAGTGGGGAGCCAAGCTAGAGTGATGCAATCTTTGCTGGATTTCTCCAAACCCAATGCTGGCAGCAACTAGGACCCTGCAAGTCCTTAGAGCCCCAGATGCCACCTTTCATCTTATACCCAGACCCTGGGGACATGACTTCATTTCCCCATGGAAAATGGGGTCAGTTTGGGGCCACTCGCCCCGGCCATCTGCTTCATTCCCTGTCTGAAATTTGCAAACTTGGCTGATTTTCTCCAAAACTAAACCTGCTGGCAACGAGGAGCCTGCAGCTCCTTAGAGCCCCAAATTTCACCTCTCTGCTGATACCCACATGATGGGGAAATTACTTCTTTTTCCCATAGAAATAGTATCCCTGTGCTGCAACTTGCCCTGGCAGAAAGTAGGGTGCCAAGCAGGAAATTTGAAAATTCTGCTGGATTTCTCCAAACCTAAAGCTGGCAGCAACTAAGACCCTGCAAGTCCTTAGAGCCCCAAAGGCCACCTTTCATCTGATACCCAGACCCTGGGCCAATGACTTCATTTTCCCCATGGAAAATGGCCTCCATTTCTGGCCTCTCGCCCTGGCCAATAGGGTGGTGCCCAGCAAGAAATTTGCAATCTTTGCTGGATTTCTCCAAATCTAAAGCTGCCAATAAGAAGTACGCTGCAAGTCCTTAGAGCCCCAAAGGCCACCTTGCATTTCATTTGCAGACCGTGGGGAAAGGACTTCTTTTTCCCATGGGAAATGGCCTGTGTTTGCAGCCACTCACCATGGCAGAAAGTGGGGAGCCAAGCTAGAGTGATACAATCTTTGCTGGATTCTTCCAAACCTTAAGTGTGCGGCAACTAGGACCCTGAATGTCCTTAGAGCCTGAAAGGCCACCTTGAACATATTACTGAGACCCTGGGTTAAGGACATTTTTCCCATGGAAAATGGCCTTCATTTCTGGCCATTTGGCCTGGCAGGCAGGGCAGTGCCTAACGAGAAATTTGCAAACTGTGCTGGATTCTTCCAAACATAAAGCTGCCAGCAACTAGGACCCTGCAAGTCCTTAGAGCCCCAGATGCCGCCTTTCATCTGATACCCAGACCCTGGGCCAATGACTTCATTTTCCCCATGGAAAATGGCCTCCATTTCTGGCCTCTCGCCCTGGCCAATAGGGTGGTGCCCAGCAAGAAATTTGCAATCTTTGCTGGATTTCTCCAAATCTAAAGCTGCCAATAAGAAGTACGCTGCAAGTCCTTAGAGCCCCAAAGGCCACCTTGCATTTGATTTGCAGACCGTGGGGAAAGGACTTCTTTTTCCCATGGGAAATGGCCTGTGTTTGCAGCCACTCACCATGGCAGAAAGTGGGGAGCCAAGCTAGAGTGATACAATCTTTGCTGGATTCTTCCAAACCTAAAGTGTGCGGCAACTAGGACCCTGAATGTCCTTAGAGCCTGAAAGGCCACCTTGAACATATTACTGAGACCCTGGGTTAAGGACATTTTTCCCATGGAAAATGCCCTTCATTTCTGGCCATTTGGCCTGGCAGGCAGGGCAGTGCCTAACGAGAAATTTGCAAACTGTGCTGGATTCTTCCAAACATAAAGCTGCCAGCAACTAGGACCCTGCAAGTCCTTAGAGCCCCAGATGCCGCCTTTCATCTGATACCCAGACCCTGGGCCAATGACTTCATTTTCCCCATGGAAAATGGCCTCCATTTCTGGCCTCTCGCCCTGGCCAATAGGGTGGTGCCCAGCAAGAAATTTGCAATCTTTGCTGGATTTCTCCAAATCTAAAGCTGCCAGTAAGAAGTACCCTGCATGTCCTTAGAGCCCCAAAGGCCACCTTGCATTTCATTTGCAGACCGTGGGGAAAGGACTTCTTTTTCCCATGGGAAATGGCCTGTGTTTGCAGCCACTCACCATGGCAGAAAGTGGGGAGCCAAGCTAGAGTGATGCAATCTTTGCTGGATTTCTCCAAACCCAATGCTGGCAGCAACTAGGACCCTGCAAGTCCTTAGAGCCCCAGATGCCACCTTTCATCTGACACCCAGACCCTGGGGACATGACTTCTTTTCCCCATGGAAAATGGGGTCAGTTTGGGGCCACTCGCCCCGGTCATCTGCTTCATTCCCTGTCTGAAATTTGCAAACTTGGCTGATTTTCTCCAAAACTAAACCTGCTGGCAACGAGAAGCCTGCAGCTCCTTAGAGCCCCAAATTTCACCTCTCTGCTGATACCCACATGATGGGGAAATTACTTCTTTTTCCCATAGAAATAGTATCCCTGTGCTGCAACTTGCCCTGGCAGAAAGTAGGGTGCCAAGCAGGAAATTTGAAAATTCTGCTGGATTTCTCCAAACCTAAAGCTGGCAGCAACTAAGACCCTGCAAGTCCTTAGAGCCCCAGAGGCCACCTTTCATCTGATACCCAGACCCTGGGCCAATGACTTCATTTTCCCCATGGAAAATGGCCTCCATTTCTGGCCTCTCGCCCTGGCCAATAGGGTGGTGCCCAGCAAGAAATTTGCAATCATTGCTGGATTTCTCCAAATTTAAAGCTGCCAGTAGGAAGTACCCTGCAAGTCCTTAGAGCCCCAAAGGCCACTTTTCATTTCATTTGAACACCGTGGGGAAAGGACTTCTTTTTCCCATGGGAAATGGCCATTGTTTGCAGCCACTCACCATGGCAGAAAGTGGGGAGCCAAGCTAGAGTGATACAATCATTGCTGGATTCTTCCAAACCTAAAGTTGGCAGCAACCAGGACCCTGAAAGTCCTTAGAGCCTGAAAGGCCACCTTGAACACATTACTGAGACCCTGGGTTAAGGACATTTTTCCCATGGAAAATGCCCTTCATTTCTGGCCATTTGGCCTGGCAGGCAGGGCAGTGCCTAACGAGAAATTTGCAAACTGTGCTGGATTCTTCCAAACATAAAGCTGCCAGCAACTAGGACCCTGCAAGTCCTTAGAGCCCCAGATGCCACCTTTCATCTGATACCCAGAGCCTGGGCCAATGACTTCATTTTCCCCAAGGAAAATGGCCTCCATTTCTGGCCTCTCGCCCTGGCCAATAGGGTGGTGCCCAGCAAGAAATTTGCAATCTTTGCTGGATTTCTCCAAATCGAAACCTGCCAGTAAGAAGTACCCTGCAAGTCCTTAGAGCCCCAAAGGCCACCTTGCATTTCATTTGCAGACCGTGGGGAAAGGACTTCTTTTTCCCATGGGAAATGGCCTCCGTTTGCAGCAACTAACTATGGCAGAAAGTGGGGAGCCAAGCTAGAGTGATACAATCTTTGCTGGATTTCTCCAAACCCAATGCTGGCAGCAACTAGGACCCTGCAAGTCCTTAGAGCCCCAGATGCCACCTTTCATCTTCTACCCAGACCCTGGGGACATGACTTCATTTCCCCATGGAAAATGGGGTCAGTTTGGGGCCAGTCGCCCCGGCCATCTGCTTCATTCCCTGTCTGAAATTTGCAAACTTGGCTGATTTTCTCCAAAACTAAACCTGCTGGCAACGAGGAGCCTGCAGCTCCTTAGAGCCCCAAATTTCACCTCTCTGCTGATACCCACATGATGGGGAAATTACTTCTTTTTCCCATAGAAATAGTATCCCTGTGCTGCAACTTGCCCTGGCAGAAAGTAGGGTGCCAAGCAGGAAATTTGAAAATTCTGCTGGATTTCTCCAAACCTAAAGCTGGCAGCAACTAAGACCCTGCAAGTCCTTAGAGCCCCAAAGGCCACCTTTCATCTGATACCCAGAGCCTGGGCCAATGACTTCATTTTCCCCATGGAAAATGGCCTCCATTTCTGGCCTCTCGCCCTGGCCAATAGGGTGGTGCCCAGCAAGAAATTTGCAATCTTTGCTGGATTTCTCCAAATCTAAAGCTGCCAATAAGAAGTACGCTGCAAGTCCTTAGAGCCCCAAAGGCCACCTTGCATTTGATTTGCAGACCGTGGGGAAAGGACTTCTTTTTCCCATGGGAAATGGCCTGTGTTTGCAGCCACTCACCATGGCAGAAAGTGGGGAGCCAAGCTAGAGTGATACAATCTTTGCTGGATTCTTCCAAACCTAAAGTGTTCGGCAACTAGGACCCTGAATGTCCTTAGAGCCTGAAAGGCCACCTTGAACATATTACTGAGACCCTGGGTTAAGGACATTTTTCCCATGGAAAATGCCCTTCATTTCTGGCCATTTGGCCTGGCAGGCAGGGCAGTGCCTAACGAGAAATTTGCAAACTGTGCTGGATTCTTCCAAACATAAAGCTGCCAGCAACTAGGACCCTGCAAGTCCTTAGAGCCCCAAAGGCCACCTTTCATCTGATACCCAGAGCCTGGGCCAATGACTTCATTTTCCCCAAGGAAAATGGCCTCCATTTCTGGCCTCTCGCCCTGGCCAATAGGGTGGTGCCCAGCAAGAAATTTGCAATCTTTGCTGGATTTCTCCAAATCTAAAGCTGCCAGTAAGAAGTACCCTGCAAGTCCTTAGAGCCCCAAAGGCCACCTTGCATTTCATTTGCAGACCGTGGGGAAAGGACTTCTTTTTCCCATGGGAAATGGCCTCCGTTTGCAGCCACTAACTATGGCAGAAAGTGGGGAGCCAAGCTAGAGTGATGCAATCTTTGCTGGATTTCTCCAAACCCAATGCTGGCAGCAACTAGGACCCTGCAAGTCCTTAGAGCCCCAGATGCCACCTTTCATCTTATACCCAGACCCTGGGGACATGACTTCTTTTCCCCATGGAAAATGGGGTCAGTTTGGGGCCACTCGCCCCGGCCATCTGCTTCATTCCCTGTCTGAAATTTGCAAACTTGGCTGATTTTCTCCAAAACTAAACCTGCTGGCAACGAGGAGCCTGCAGCTCCTTAGAGCCCCAAATTTCACCTCTCTGCTGATACCCACATGATGGGGAAATTACTTCTTTTTCCCATAGAAATAGTATCCCTGTGCTGCAACTTGCCCTGGCAGAAAGTAGGTTGCCAAGCAGGAAATTTGAAAATTCTGATGGATTTCTCCAAACCTAAAGCTGGCAGCAACTAAGACCCTGCAAGTCCTTAGAGCCCCAGAGGCCACCTTTCATCTGATACCCAGACCCTGGGCCAATGCCTTCATTTTCCCCATGGAAAATGGCCTCCATTTCTGGCCTCTCGCCCTGGCCAATAGGGTGGTGCCCAGCAAGAAATTTGCAATCATTGCTGGATTTCTCCAAATCTAAAGCTGCCAGTAAGAAGTACCCTGCAAGTCCTTAGAGCCCCAAAGGCCACTTTTCATTTCATTTGAACACCGTGGGGAAAGGACTTCTTTTTCCCATGGGAAATGGCCATTGTTTGCAGCCACTCACCATGGCAGAAAGTGGGGAGCCAAGCTAGAGTGATACAATCTTTGCTGGATTCTTCCAAACCTAAAGTTGGCAGCAACCAGGAGCCTGAAAGTCCTTAGAGCCTGAAAGGCCACCTTGAACATATTACTGAGACCCTGGGTTAAGGACATTTTTCCCATGGAAAATGCCCTTCATTTGTCGCCACTTGGCCTGGCAGGGAGGCTGTGCCTAGCGAGAAATTTGCAAACTGTGCTGGATTCTTCCAAACATAAAGCTGCCAGCAACTAGGACCCTGCAAGTCCTTAGAGCCACAAAGGCCACCTTTCATCTGATACCCAGACCCTGGGCCAATGACTTCATTTTCCCCATGGAAAATGGCCTCCATTTCTGGCCTCTCGCCCTGGCCAATAGGGTGGTGCCCAGCAAGAAATTTGCAATCTTTGCTGGATTTCTCCAAATCGAAAGCTGCCAGTAAGAAGTACCCTGCAAGTCCTTAGAGCCCCAAAGGCCACCTTGCATTTGATTTGCAGACCGTGGGGAAAGGACTTCTTTTTCCCGTGGGAAATGGCCTGTGTTTGCAGCCACTCACCATGGCAGAAAGTGGGGAGCCAAGCTAGAGTGATACAATCTTTGCTGGATTCTTCCAAACCTAAAGTTGGCAGCAACCAGGACCCTGAAAGTCCTTAGAGCCTGAAAGGCCACCTTGAACACATTACTGAGACCCTGGGTTAAGGACATTTTTCCCATGGAAAATGGCCTTCATTTCTGGCCATTTGGCCTGGCAGGCAGGGCAGTGCCTAACGAGAAATTTGCAAACTGTGCTGGATTCTTCCAAACATAAAGCTGCCAGCAACTAGGACCCTGCAAGTCCTTAGAGCCCCAAAGGCCACCTTTCATCTGATACCCAGAGCCTGGGCCAATGACTTCATTTTCCCCAAGGAAAATGGCCTCCATTTCTGGCCTCTCGCCCTGGCCAATAGGGTGGTGCCCAGCAAGAAATTTGCAATCTTTGCTGGATTTCTCCAAATCGAAACCTGCCAGTAAGAAGTACCCTGCAAGTCCTTAGAGCCCCAAAGGCCACCTTGCATTTCATTTGCAGACCGTGGGGAAAGGACTTCTTTTTCCCATGGGAAATGGCCTCCGTTTGCAGCCACTAACTAGGGCAGAAAGTGGGGAGCCAAGCTAGAGTGATGCAATCTTTGCTGGATTTCTCCAAACCCAATGCTGGCAGCAACTAGGACCCTGCAAGTCCTTAGAGCCCCAGATGCCACCTTTCATCTTCTACCCAGACCCTGGGGACATGACTTCATTTCCCCATGGACAATGGGGTCAGTTTGGGGCCACTCGCCCCGGCCATCTGCTTCATTCCCTGTCTGAAATTTGCAAACTTGGCTGATTTTCTCCAAAACTAAACCTGCTGGCAACGAGGAGCCTGCAGCTCCTTAGAGCCCCAAATTTCACCTCTCTGCTGATACCCACATGATGGGGAAATTACTTCTTTTTCCCATAGAAATAGTATCCCTGTGCTGCAACTTGCCCTGGCAGAAAGTAGGGTGCCAAGCAGGAAATTTGAAAATTCTGCTGGATTTCTCCAAACCTAAAGCTGGCAGCAACTAAGACCCTGCAAGTCCTTAGAGCCCCAAAGGCCACCTTTCATCTGATACCCAGAGCCTGGGCCAATGACTTCATTTTCCCCATGGAAAATGGCCTCCATTTCTGGCCTCTCGCCCTGGCCAATAGGGTGGTGCCCAGCAAGAAATTTGCAATCTTTGCTGGATTTCTCCAAATCGAAACCTGCCAGTAAGAAGTACCCTGCAAGTCCTTAGAGCCCCAAAGGCCACCTTGCATTTGATTTGCAGACCGTGGGGAAAGGACTTCTTTTTCCCATGGGAAATGGCCTGTGTTTGCAGCCACTCACCATGGCAGAAAGTGGGGAGCCAAGCTAGAGTGATACAATCTTTGCTGGATTCTTCCAAACCTAAAGTGTGCGGCAACTAGGACCCTGAATGTCCTTAGAGCCTGAAAGGCCACCTTGAACATATTACTGAGACCCTGGGTTAAGGACATTTTTCCCATGGAAAATGGCCTTCATTTCTGGCCATTTGGCCTGGCAGGCAGGGCAGTGCCTAACGAGAAATTTGCAAACTGTGCTGGATTCTTCCAAACATAAAGCTGCCAGCAACTAGGACCCTGCAAGTCCTTAGAGCCCCAGATGCCGCCTTTCATCTGATACCCAGAGCCTGGGCCAATGACTTCATTTTCCCCATGGAAAATGGCCTCCATTTCTGGCCTCTCGCCCTGGCCAATAGGGTGGTGCCCAGCAAGAAATTTGCAATCTTTGCTGGATTTCTCCAAATCGAAAGCTGCCAATAAGAAGTACGCTGCAAGTCCTTAGAGCCCCAAAGGCCACCTTGCATTTGATTTGCAGACCGTGGGGAAAGGACTTCTTTTTCCCATGGGAAATGGCCTGTGTTTGCAGCCACTCACCATGGCAGAAAGTGGGGAGCCAAGCTAGAGTGATGCAATCTTTGCTGGATTTCTCCAAACCCAATGCTGGCAGCAACTAGGACCCTGCAAGTCCTTAGAGCCCCAGATGCCACCTTTCATCTGACACCCAGACCCTGGGGACATGACTTCTTTTCCCCATGGAAAATGGGGTCAGTTTGGGGCCACTCGCCCCGGTCATCTGCTTCATTCCCTGTCTGAAATTTGCAAACTTGGCTGATTTTCTCCAAAACTAAACCTGCTGGCAACGAGAAGCCTGCAGCTCCTTAGAGCCCCAAATTTCACCTCTCTGCTGATACCCACATGATGGGGAAATTACTTCTTTTTCCCATAGAAATAGTATCCCTGTGCTGCAACTTGCCCTGGCAGAAAGTAGGGTGCCAAGCAGGAAATTTGAAAATTCTGCTGGATTTCTCCAAAACCTAAAGCTGGCAGCAACTAAGACCCTGCAAGTCCTTAGAGCCCCAGAGGCCACCTTTCATCTGATACCCAGACCCTGGGCCAATGACTTCATTTTCCCCATGGAAAATGGCCTCCATTTCTGGCCTCTCGCCCTGGCCAATAGGGTGGTGCCCAGCAAGAAATTTGCAATCATTGCTGGATTTCTCCAAATTTAAAGCTGCCAGTAAGAAGTACCCTGCAAGTCCTTAGAGCCCCAAAGGCCACTTTTCATTTCATTTGAACACCGTGGGGAAAGGACTTCTTTTTCCCATGGGAAATGGCCATTGTTTGCAGCCACTCACCATGGCAGAAAGTGGGGAGCCAAGCTAGAGTGATACAATCTTTGCTGGATTCTTCCAAACCTAAAGTTGGCAGCAACCAGGACCCTGAAAGTCCTTAGAGCCTGAAAGGCCACCTTGAACACATTACTGAGACCCTGGGTTAAGGACATTTTTCCCATGGAAAATGCCCTTCATTTCTGGCCATTTGGCCTGGCAGGCAGGGCAGTGCCTAACGAGAAATTTGCAAACTGTGCTGGATTCTTCCAAACATAAAGCTGCCAGCAACTAGGACCCTGCAAGTCCTTAGAGCCCCAGATGCCACCTTTCATCTGATACCCAGAGCCTGGGCCAATGACTTCATTTTCCCCAAGGAAAATGGCCTCCATTTCTGGCCTCTCGCCCTGGCCAATAGGGTGGTGCCCAGCAAGAAATTTGCAATCTTTGCTGGATTTCTCCAAATCTAAAGCTGCCAGTAAGAAGTACCCTGCAAGTCCTTAGAGCCCCAAAGGCCACCTTGCATTTCATTTGCAGACCGTGGGGAAAGGACTTCTTTTTCCCATGGGAAATGGCCTCCGTTTGCAGCAACTAACTATGGCAGAAAGTGGGGAGCCAAGCTAGAGTGATACAATCTTTGCTGGATTTCTCCAAACCCAATGCTGGCAGCAACTAGGACCCTGCAAGTCCTTAGAGCCCCAGATGCCACCTTTCATCTTCTACCCAGACCCTGGGGACATGACTTCATTTCCCCATGGAAAATGGGGTCAGTTTGGGGCCACTCGCCCCGGCCATCTGCTTCATTCCCTGTCTGAAATTTGCAAACTTGGCTGATTTTCTCCAAAACTAAACCTGCTGGCAACGAGGAGCCTGCAGCTCCTTAGAGCCCCAAATTTCACCTCTCTGCTGATACCCACATGATGGGGAAATTACTTCTTTTTCCCATAGAAATAGTATCCCTGTGCTGCAACTTGCCCTGGCAGAAAGTAGGGTGCCAAGCAGGAAATTTGAAAATTCTGCTGGATTTCTCCAAACCTAAAGCTGGCAGCAACTAAGACCCTGCAAGTCCTTAGAGCCCCAAAGGCCACCTTTCATCTGATACCCAGACCCTGGGCCAATGACTTCATTTTCCCCATGGAAAATGGCCTCCATTTCTGGCCTCTCGCCCTGGCCAATAGGGTGGTGCCCAGCAAGAAATTTGCAATCTTTGCTGGATTTCTCCAAATCTAAAGCTGCCAATAAGAAGTACGCTGCAAGTCCTTAGAGCCCCAAAGGCCACCTTGCATTTGATTTGCAGACCGTGGGGAAAGGACTTCTTTTTCCCATGGGAAATGGCCTGTGTTTGCAGCCACTCACCATGGCAGAAAGTGGGGAGCCAAGCTAGAGTGATACAATCTTTGCTGGATTCTTCCAAACCTAAAGTGTTCGGCAACTAGGACCCTGAATGTCCTTAGAGCCTGAAAGGCCACCTTGAACATATTACTGAGACCCTGGGTTAAGGACATTTTTCCCATGGAAAATGGCCTTCATTTCTGGCCATTTGGCCTGGCAGGCAGGGCAGTGCCTAACGAGAAATTTGCAAACTGTGCTGGATTCTTCCAAACATAAAGCTGCCAGCAACTAGGACCCTGCAAGTCCTTAGAGCCCCAAAGGCCACCTTTCATCTGATACCCAGAGCCTGGGCCAATGACTTCATTTTCCCCAAGGAAAATGGCCTCCATTTCTGGCCTCTCGCCCTGGCCAATAGGGTGGTGCCCAGCAAGAAATTTGCAATCTTTGCTGGATTTCTCCAAATCTAAAGCTGCCAGTAAGAAGTACCCTGCAAGTCCTTAGAGCCCCAAAGGCCACCTTGCATTTCATTTGCAGACCGTGGGGAAAGGACTTCTTTTTCCCATGGGAAATGGCCTCCGTTTGCAGCCACTAACTATGGCAGAAAGTGGGGAGCCAAGCTAGAGTGATGCAATCTTTGCTGGATTTCTCCAAACCCAATGCTGGCAGCAACCAGGACCCTGAAAGTCCTTAGAGCCTGAAAGGCCACCTTGAACACATTACTGAGACCCTGGGTTAAGGACATTTTTCCCATGGAAAATGGCCTTCATTTCTGGCCATTTGGCCTGGCAGGCAGGGCAGTGCCTAACGAGAAATTTGCAAACTGTGCTGGATTCTTCCAAACATAAAGCTGCCAGCAACTAGGACCCTGCAAGTCCTTAGAGCCCCAAAGGCCACCTTTCATCTGATACCCAGACCCTGGGCCAATGACTTCATTTTCCCCAAGGAAAATGGCCTCCATTTCTGGCCTCTCGCCCTGGCCAATAGGGTGGTGCCCAGCAAGAAATTTGCAATCTTTGCTGGATTTCTCCAAATCGAAACATGCCAGTAAGAAGTACCCTGCAAGTCCTTAGAGCCCCAAAGGCCACCTTGCATTTCATTTGCAGACCGTGGGGAAAGGACTTCTTTTTCCCATGGGAAATGGCCTGTGTTTGCAGCCACTAACTAGGGCAGAAAGTGGGGAGCCAAGCTAGAGTGATGCAATCTTTGCTGGATTTCTCCAAACCCAATGCTGGCAGCAACTAGGACCCTGCAAGTCCTTAGAGCCCCAGATGCCACCTTTCATCTTCTACCCAGACCCTGGGGACATGACTTCATTTCCCCATGGACAATGGGGTCAGTTTGGGGCCACTCGCCCCGGCCATCTGCTTCATTCCCTGTCTGAAATTTGCAAACTTGGCTGATTTTCTCCAAAACTAAACCTGCTGGCAACGAGGAGCCTGCAGCTCCTTAGAGCCCCAAATTTCACCTCTCTGCTGATACCCACATGATGGGGAAATTACTTCTTTTTCCCATAGAAATAGTATCCCTGTGCTGCAACTTGCCCTGGCAGAAAGTAGGGTGCCAAGCAGGAAATTTGAAAATTCTGCTGGATTTCTCCAAACCTAAAGCTGGCAGCAACTAAGACCCTGCAAGTCCTTAGAGCCCCAAAGGCCACCTTTCATCTGATACCCAGAGCCTGGGCCAATGACTTCATTTTCCCCATGGAAAATGGCCTCCATTTCTGGCCTCTCGCCCTGGCCAATAGGGTGGTGCCCAGCAAGAAATTTGCAATCTTTGCTGGATTTCTCCAAATCGAAAGCTGCCAGTAAGAAGTACCCTGCAAGTCCTTAGAGCCCCAAAGGCCACCTTGCATTTGATTTGCAGACCGTGGGGAAAGGACTTCTTTTTCCCATGGGAAATGGCCTGTGTTTGCAGCCACTCACCATGGCAGAAAGTGGGGAGCCAAGCTAGAGTGATACAATCTTTGCTGGATTCTTCCAAACCTAAAGTGTGCGGCAACTAGGACCCTGAATGTCCTTAGAGCCTGAAAGGCCACCTTGAACATATTACTGAGACCCTGGGTTAAGGACATTTTTCCCATGGAAAATGGCCTTCATTTCTGGCCATTTGGCCTGGCAGGCAGTGCAGTGCCTAACGAGAAATTTGCAAACTGTGCTGGATTCTTCCAAACATAAAGCTGCCAGCAACTAGGACCCTGCAAGTCCTTAGAGCCCCAGATGCCGCCTTTCATCTGATACCCAGAGCCTGGGCCAATGACTTCATTTTCCCCATGGAAAATGGCCTCCATTTCTGGCCTCTCGCCCTGGCCAATAGGGTGGTGCCCAGCAAGAAATTTGCAATCTTTGCTGGATTTCTCCAAATCTAAAGCTGCCAGTAAGAAGTACCCTGCAAGTCCTTAGAGCCCCAAAGGCCACCTTGCATTTCATTTGCAGACCGTGGGGAAAGGACTTCTTTTTCCCATGGGAAATGGCCTCCGTTTGCAGCCACTAACTATGGCAGAAAGTGGGGAGCCAAGCTAGAGTGATGCAATCTTTGCTGGATTTCTCCAAACCCAATGCTGGCAGCAACTAGGACCCTGCAAGTCCTTAGAGCCCCAGATGCCACCTTTCATCTTATACCCAGACCCTGGGGACATGACTTCTTTTCCCCATGGAAAATGGGGTCAGTTTGGGGCCACTCGCCCCGGCCATCTGCTTCATTCCCTGTCTGAAATTTGCAAACTTGGCTGATTTTCTCCAAAACTAAACCTGCTGGCAACGAGGAGCCTGCAGCTCCTTAGAGCCCCAAATTTCACCTCTCTGCTGATACCCACATGATGGGGAAATTACTTCTTTTTCCCATAGAAATAGTATCCCTGTGCTGCAACTTGCCCTGGCAGAAAGTAGGTTGCCAAGCAGGAAATTTGAAAATTCTGATGGATTTCTCCAAACCTAAAGCTGGCAGCAACTAAGACCCTGCAAGTCCTTAGAGCCCCAGAGGCCACCTTTCATCTGATACCCAGACCCTGGGCCAATGACTTCATTTTCCCCATGGAAAATGGCCTCCATTTCTGGCCTCTCGCCCTGGCCAATAGGGTGGTGCCCAGCAAGAAATTTGCAATCTTTGCTGGATTTCTCCAAATCTAAAGCTGCCAGTAAGAAGTACCCTGCAAGTCCTTAGAGCCCCAAAGGCCACCTTGCATTTCATTTGCAGACCGTGGGGAAAGGACTTCTTTTTCCCATGGGAAATGGCCTCCGTTTGCAGCCACTAACTATGGCAGAAAGTGGGGAGCCAAGCTAGAGTGATGCAATCTTTGCTGGATTTCTCCAAACCCAATGCTGGCAGCAACCAGGACCCTGAAAGTCCTTAGAGCCTGAAAGGCCACCTTGAACACATTACTGAGACCCTGGGTTAAGGACATTTTTCCCATGGAAAATGGCCTTCATTTCTGGCCATTTGGCCTGGCAGGCAGGGCAGTGCCTAACGAGAAATTTGCAAACTGTGCTGGATTCTTCCAAACATAAAGCTGCCAGCAACTAGGACCCTGCAAGTCCTTAGAGCCCCAAAGGCCACCTTTCATCTGATACCCAGAGCCTGGGCCAATGACTTCATTTTCCCCAAGGAAAATGGCCTCCATTTCTGGCCTCTCGCCCTGGCCAATAGGGTGGTGCCCAGCAAGAAATTTGCAATCTTTGCTGGATTTCTCCAAATCGAAACATGCCAGTAAGAAGTACCCTGCAAGTCCTTAGAGCCCCAAAGGCCACCTTGCATTTCATTTGCAGACCGTGGGGAAAGGACTTCTTTTTCCCATGGGAAATGGCCTGTGTTTGCAGCCACTAACTAGGGCAGAAAGTGGGGAGCCAAGCTAGAGTGATGCAATCTTTGCTGGATTTCTCCAAACCCAATGCTGGCAGCAACTAGGACCCTGCAAGTCCTTAGAGCCCCAGATGCCACCTTTCATCTTCTACCCAGACCCTGGGGACATGACTTCATTTCCCCATGGACAATGGGGTCAGTTTGGGGCCACTCGCCCCGGCCATCTGCTTCATTCCCTGTCTGAAATTTGCAAACTTGGCTGATTTTCTCCAAAACTAAACCTGCTGGCAACGAGGAGCCTGCAGCTCCTTAGAGCCCCAAATTTCACCTCTCTGCTGATACCCACATGATGGGGAAATTACTTCTTTTTCCCATAGAAATAGTATCCCTGTGCTGCAACTTGCCCTGGCAGAAAGTAGGGTGCCAAGCAGGAAATTTGAAAATTCTGCTGGATTTCTCCAAACCTAAAGCTGGCAGCAACTAAGACCCTGCAAGTCCTTAGAGCCCCAAAGGCCACCTTTCATCTGATACCCAGACCCTGGGCCAATGACTTCATTTTCCCCATGGAAAATGGCCTCCATTTCTGGCCTCTCGCCCTGGCCAATAGGGTGGTGCCCAGCAAGAAATTTGCAATCTTTGCTGGATTTCTCCAAATCGAAAGCTGCCAGTAAGAAGTACCCTGCAAGTCCTTAGAGCCCCAAAGGCCACCTTGCATTTGATTTGCAGACCGTGGGGAAAGGACTTCTTTTTCCCATGGGAAATGGCCTGTGTTTGCAGCCACTCACCATGGCAGAAAGTGGGGAGCCAAGCTAGAGTGATACAATCTTTGCTGGATTCTTCCAAACCTAAAGTGTGCGGCAACTAGGACCCTGAATGTCCTTAGAGCCTGAAAGGCCACCTTGAACATATTACTGAGACCCTGGGTTAAGGACATTTTTCCCATGGAAAATGGCCTTCATTTCTGGCCATTTGGCCTGGCAGGCAGGGCAGTGCCTAACGAGAAATTTGCAAACTGTGCTGGATTCTTCCAAACATAAAGCTGCCAGCAACTAGGACCCTGCAAGTCCTTAGAGCCCCAGATGCCGCCTTTCATCTGATACCCAGAGCCTGGGCCAATGACTTCATTTTCCCCATGGAAAATGGCCTCCATTTCTGGCCTCTCGCCCTGGCCAATAGGGTGGTGCCCAGCAAGAAATTTGCAATCTTTGCTGGATTTCTCCAAATCTAAAGCTGCCAGTAAGAAGTACCCTGCAAGTCCTTAGAGCCCCAAAGGCCACCTTGCATTTCATTTGCAGACCGTGGGGAAAGGACTTCTTTTTCCCATGGGAAATGGCCTCCGTTTGCAGCCACTAACTATGGCAGAAAGTGGGGAGCCAAGCTAGAGTGATGCAATCTTTGCTGGATTTCTCCAAACCCAATGCTGGCAGCAACTAGGACCCTGCAAGTCCTTAGAGCCCCAGATGCCACCTTTCATCTTATACCCAGACCCTGGGGACATGACTTCTTTTCCCCATGGAAAATGGGGTCAGTTTGGGGCCACTCGCCCCGGCCATCTGCTTCATTCCCTGTCTGAAATTTGCAAACTTGGCTGATTTTCTCCAAAACTAAACCTGCTGGCAACGAGGAGCCTGCAGCTCCTTAGAGCCCCAAATTTCACCTCTCTGCTGATACCCACATGATGGGGAAATTACTTCTTTTTCCCATAGAAATAGTATCCCTGTGCTGCAACTTGCCCTGGCAGAAAGTAGGTTGCCAAGCAGGAAATTTGAAAATTCTGATGGATTTCTCCAAACCTAAAGCTGGCAGCAACTAAGACCCTGCAAGTCCTTAGAGCCCCAGAGGCCACCTTTCATCTGATACCCAGACCCTGGGCCAATGACTTCATTTTCCCCATGGAAAATGGCCTCCATTTCTGGCCTCTCGCCCTGGCCAATAGGGTGGTGCCCAGCAAGAAATTTGCAATCATTGCTGGATTTCTCCAAATCTAAAGCTGCCAGTAAGAAGTACCCTGCAAGTCCTTAGAGCCCCAAAGGCCACTTTTCATTTCATTTGAACACCGTGGGGAAAGGACTTCTTTTTCCCATGGGAAATGGCCATTGTTTGCAGCCACTCACCATGGCAGAAAGTGGGGAGCCAAGCTAGAGTGATACAATCTTTGCTGGATTCTTCCAAACCTAAAGTTGGCAGCAACCAGGACCCTGAAAGTCCTTAGAGCCTGAAAGGCCACCTTGAACACATTACTGAGACCCTGGGTTAAGGACATTTTTCCCATGGAAAATGGCCTTCATTTCTGGCCATTTGGCCTGGCAGGCAGGGCAGTGCCTAACGAGAAATTTGCAAACTGTGCTGGATTCTTCCAAACATAAAGCTGCCAGCAACTAGGACCCTGCAAGTCCTTAGAGCCACAAAGGCCACCTTTCATCTGATACCCAGAGCCTGGGCCAATGACTTCATTTTCCCCATGGAAAATGGCCTCCATTTCTGGCCTCTCGCCCTGGCCAATAGGGTGGTGCCCAGCAAGAAATTTGCAATCTTTGCTGGATTTCTCCAAATCGAAAGCTGCCAGTAAGAAGTACCCTGCAAGTCCTTAGAGCCCCAAAGGCCACCTTGCATTTGATTTGCAGACCGTGGGGAAAGGACTTCTTTTTCCTGTGGGAAATGGCCTGTGTTTGCAGCCACTCACCATGGCAGAAAGTGGGGAGCCAAGCTAGAGTGATACAATCTTTGCTGGATTCTTCCAAACCTAAAGTTGGCAGCAACCAGGACCCTGAAAGTCCTTAGAGCCTGAAAGGCCACCTTGAACACATTACTGAGACCCTGGGTTAAGGACATTTTTCCCATGGAAAATGGCCTTCATTTCTGGCCATTTGGCCTGGCAGGCAGGGCAGTGCCTAACGAGAAATTTGCAAACTGTGCTGGATTCTTCCAAACATAAAGCTGCCAGCAACTAGGACCCTGCAAGTCCTTAGAGCCCCAAAGGCCACCTTTCATCTGATACCCAGAGCCTGGGCCAATGACTTCATTTTCCCCAAGGAAAATGGCCTCCATTTCTGGCCTCTCGCCCTGGCCAATAGGGTGGTGCCCAGCAAGAAATTTGCAATCTTTGCTGGATTTCTCCAAATCGAAACATGCCAGTAAGAAGTACCCTGCAAGTCCTTAGAGCCCCAAAGGCCACCTTGCATTTCATTTGCAGACCGTGGGGAAAGGACTTCTTTTTCCCATGGGAAATGGCCTCCGTTTGCAGCCACTAACTAGGGCAGAAAGTGGGGAGCCAAGCTAGAGTGATGCAATCTTTGCTGGATTTCTCCAAACCCAATGCTGGCAGCAACTAGGACCCTGCAAGTCCTTAGAGCCCCTGATGCCACCTTTCATCTTCTACCCAGACCCTGGGGACATGACTTCATTTCCCCATGGACAATGGGGTCAGTTTGGGGCCACTCGCCCCGGCCATCTGCTTCATTCCCTGTCTGAAATTTGCAAACTTGGCTGATTTTCTCCAAAACTAAACCTGCTGGCAACGAGGAGCCTGCAGCTCCTTAGAGCCCCAAATTTCACCTCTCTGCTGATACCCACATGATGGGGAAATTACTTCTTTTTCCCATAGAAATAGTATCCCTGTGCTGCAACTTGCCCTGGCAGAAAGTAGGGTGCCAAGCAGGAAATTTGAAAATTCTGCTGGATTTCTCCAAACCTAAAGCTGGCAGCAACTAAGACCCTGCAAGTCCTTAGAGCCCCAAAGGCCACCTTTCATCTGATACCCAGAGCCTGGGCCAATGACTTCATTTTCCCCATGGAAAATGGCCTCCATTTCTGGCCTCTCGCCCTGGCCAATAGGGTGGTGCCCGGCAAGAAATTTGCAATCTTTGCTGGATTTCTCCAAATCGAAACCTGCCAGTAAGAAGTACCCTGCAAGTCCTTAGAGCCCCAAAGGCCACCTTGCATTTGATTTGCAGACCGTGGGGAAAGGACTTCTTTTTCCCATGGGAAATGGCCTGTGTTTGCAGCCACTCACCATGGCAGAAAGTGGGGAGCCAAGCTAGAGTGATACAATCTTTGCTGGATTCTTCCAAACCTAAAGTGTGCGGCAACTAGGACCCTGAATGTCCTTAGAGCCTGAAAGGCCACCTTGAACATATTACTGAGACCCTGGGTTAAGGACATTTTTCCCATGGAAAATGGCCTTCATTTCTGGCCATTTGGCCTGGCAGGCAGGGCAGTGCCTAACGAGAAATTTGCAAACTGTGCTGGATTCTTCCAAACATAAAGCTGCCAGCAACTAGGACCCTGCAAGTCCTTAGAGCCCCAGATGCCGCCTTTCATCTGATACCCAGACCCTGGGCCAATGACTTCATTTTCCCCATGGAAAATGGCCTCCATTTCTGGCCTCTCGCCCTGGCCAATAGGGTGGTGCCCAAGAAATTTGCAATCTTTGCTGGATTTCTCCAAATCTAAAGCTGCCAGTAAGAAGTACCCTGCAAGTCCTTAGAGCCCCAAAGGCCACCTTGCATTTCATTTGCAGACCGTGGGGAAAGGACTTCTTTTTCCCATGGGAAATGGCCTGTGTTTGCAGCCACTCACCATGGCAGAAAGTGGGGAGCCAAGCTAGAGTGATGCAATCTTTGCTGGATTTCTCCAAACCCAATGCTGGCAGCAACTAGGACCCTGCAAGTCCTTAGAGCCCCAGATGCCACCTTTCATCTTATACCCAGACCCTGGGGACATGACTTCTTTTCCCCATGGAAAATGGGGTCAGTTTGGGGCCACTCGCCCCGGCCATCTGCTTCATTCCCTGTCTGAAATTTGCAAACTTGGCTGATTTTCTCCAAAACTAAACCTGCTGGCAACGAGGAGCCTGCAGCTCCTTAGAGCCCCAAATTTCACCTCTCTGCTGATACCCACATGATGGGGAAATTACTTCTTTTTCCCATAGAAATAGTATCCCTGTGCTGCAACTTGCCCTGGCAGAAAGTAGGTTGCCAAGCAGGAAATTTGAAAATTCTGATGGATTTCTCCAAACCTAAAGCTGGCAGCAACTAAGACCCTGCAAGTCCTTAGAGCCCCAGAGGCCACCTTTCATCTGATACCCAGACCCTGGGCCAATGACTTCATTTTCCCCATGGAAAATGGCCTCCATTTCTGGCCTCTCGCCCTGGCCAATAGGGTGGTGCCCAGCAAGAAATTTGCAATCTTTGCTGGATTTCTCCAAATCTAAAGCTGCCAGTAAGAAGTACCCTGCAAGTCCTTAGAGCCCCAAAGGCCACCTTGCATTTCATTTGCAGACCGTGGGGAAAGGACTTCTTTTTCCCATGGGAAATGGCCTGTGTTTGCAGCCACTAACTATGGCAGAAAGTGGGGAGCCAAGCTAGAGTGATGCAATCTTTGCTGGATTTCTCCAAACCCAATGCTGGCAGCAACCAGGACCCTGAAAGTCCTTAGAGCCTGAAAGGCCACCTTGAACACATTACTGAGACCCTGGGTTAAGGACATTTTTCCCATGGAAAATGGCCTTCATTTCTGGCCATTTGGCCTGGCAGGCAGGGCAGTGCCTAACGAGAAATTTGCAAACTGTGCTGGATTCTTCCAAACATAAAGCTGCCAGCAACTAGGACCCTGCAAGTCCTTAGAGCCCCAAAGGCCACCTTTCATCTGATACCCAGAGCCTGGGCCAATGACTTCATTTTCCCCAAGGAAAATGGCCTCCATTTCTGGCCTCTCGCCCTGGCCAATAGGGTGGTGCCCAGCAAGAAATTTGCAATCTTTGCTGGATTTCTCCAAATCGAAACATGCCAGTAAGAAGTACCCTGCAAGTCCTTAGAGCCCCAAAGGCCACCTTGCATTTCATTTGCAGACCGTGGGGAAAGGACTTCTTTTTCCCATGGGAAATGGCCTGTGTTTGCAGCCACTAACTAGGGCAGAAAGTGGGGAGCCAAGCTAGAGTGATGCAATCTTTGCTGGATTTCTCCAAACCCAATGCTGGCAGCAACTAGGACCCTGCAAGTCCTTAGAGCCCCAGATGCCACCTTTCATCTTCTACCCAGACCCTGGGGACATGACTTCATTTCCCCATGGACAATGGGGTCAGTTTGGGGCCACTCGCCCCGGCCATCTGCTTCATTCCCTGTCTGAAATTTGCAAACTTGGCTGATTTTCTCCAAAACTAAACCTGCTGGCAACGAGGAGCCTGCAGCTCCTTAGAGCCCCAAATTTCACCTCTCTGCTGATACCCACATGATGGGGAAATTACTTCTTTTTCCCATAGAAATAGTATCCCTGTGCTGCAACTTGCCCTGGCAGAAAGTAGGGTGCCAAGCAGGAAATTTGAAAATTCTGCTGGATTTCTCCAAACCTAAAGCTGGCAGCAACTAAGACCCTGCAAGTCCTTAGAGCCCCAAAGGCCACCTTTCATCTGATACCCAGAGCCTGGGCCAATGACTTCATTTTCCCCATGGAAAATGGCCTCCATTTCTGGCCTCTCGCCCTGGCCAATAGGGTGGTGCCCAGCAAGAAATTTGCAATCTTTGCTGGATTTCTCCAAATCGAAAGCTGCCAGTAAGAAGTACCCTGCAAGTCCTTAGAGCCCCAAAGGCCACCTTGCATTTGATTTGCAGACCGTGGGGAAAGGACTTCTTTTTCCCATGGGAAATGGCCTGTGTTTGCAGCCACTCACCATGGCAGAAAGTGGGGAGCCAAGCTAGAGTGATACAATCTTTGCTGGATTCTTCCAAACCTAAAGTGTGCGGCAACTAGGACCCTGAATGTCCTTAGAGCCTGAAAGGCCACCTTGAACATATTACTGAGACCCTGGGTTAAGGACATTTTTCCCATGGAAAATGGCCTTCATTTCTGGCCATTTGGCCTGGCAGGCAGGGCAGTGCCTAACGAGAAATTTGCAAACTGTGCTGGATTCTTCCAAACATAAAGCTGCCAGCAACTAGGACCCTGCAAGTCCTTAGAGCCCCAGATGCCGCCTTTCATCTGATACCCAGAGCCTGGGCCAATGACTTCATTTTCCCCATGGAAAATGGCCTCCATTTCTGGCCTCTCGCCCTGGCCAATAGGGTGGTGCCCAGCAAGAAATTTGCAATCTTTGCTGGATTTCTCCAAATCTAAAGCTGCCAGTAAGAAGTACCCTGCAAGTCCTTAGAGCCCCAAAGGCCACCTTGCATTTCATTTGCAGACCGTGGGGAAAGGACTTCTTTTTCCCATGGGAAATGGCCTCCGTTTGCAGCCACTAACTATGGCAGAAAGTGGGGAGCCAAGCTAGAGTGATGCAATCTTTGCTGGATTTCTCCAAACCCAATGCTGGCAGCAACTAGGACCCTGCAAGTCCTTAGAGCCCCAGATGCCACCTTTCATCTTATACCCAGACCCTGGGGACATGACTTCTTTTCCCCATGGAAAATGGGGTCAGTTTGGGGCCACTCGCCCCGGCCATCTGCTTCATTCCCTGTCTGAAATTTGCAAACTTGGCTGATTTTCTCCAAAACTAAACCTGCTGGCAACGAGGAGCCTGCAGCTCCTTAGAGCCCCAAATTTCACCTCTCTGCTGATACCCACATGATGGGGAAATTACTTCTTTTTCCCATAGAAATAGTATCCCTGTGCTGCAACTTGCCCTGGCAGAAAGTAGGTTGCCAAGCAGGAAATTTGAAAATTCTGCTGGATTTCTCCAAACCTAAAGCTGGCAGCAACTAAGACCCTGCAAGTCCTTAGAGCCCCAGAGGCCACCTTTCATCTGATACCCAGACCCTGGGCCAATGACTTCATTTTCCCCATGGAAAATGGCCTCCATTTCTGGCCTCTCGCCCTGGCCAATAGGGTGGTGCCCAGCAAGAAATTTGCAATCATTGCTGGATTTCTCCAAATCTAAAGCTGCCAGTAAGAAGTACCCTGCAAGTCCTTAGAGCCCCAAAGGCCACTTTTCATTTCATTTGAACACCGTGGGGAAAGGACTTCTTTTTCCCATGGGAAATGGCCATTGTTTGCAGCCACTCACCATGGCAGAAAGTGGGGAGCCAAGCTAGAGTGATACAATCTTTGCTGGATTCTTCCAAACCTAAAGTTGGCAGCAACCAGGACCCTGAAAGTCCTTAGAGCCTGAAAGGCCACCTTGAACACATTACTGAGACCCTGGGTTAAGGACATTTTTCCCATGGAAAATGGCCTTCATTTCTGGCCATTTGGCCTGGCAGGCAGGGCAGTGCCTAACGAGAAATTTGCAAACTGTGCTGGATTCTTCCAAACATAAAGCTGCCAGCAACTAGGACCCTGCAAGTCCTTAGAGCCACAAAGGCCACCTTTCATCTGATACCCAGACCCTGGGCCAATGACTTCATTTTCCCCATGGAAAATGGCCTCCATTTCTGGCCTCTCGCCCTGGCCAATAGGGTGGTGCCCAGCAAGAAATTTGCAATCTTTGCTGGATTTCTCCAAATCGAAAGCTGCCAGTAAGAAGTACCCTGCAAGTCCTTAGAGCCCCAAAGGCCACCTTGCATTTGATTTGCAGACCGTGGGGAAAGGACTTCTTTTTCCTGTGGGAAATGGCCTGTGTTTGCAGCCACTCACCATGGCAGAAAGTGGGGAGCCAAGCTAGAGTGATACAATCTTTGCTGGATTCTTCCAAACCTAAAGTTGGCAGCAACCAGGACCCTGAAAGTCCTTAGAGCCTGAAAGGCCACCTTGAACACATTACTGAGACCCTGGGTTAAGGACATTTTTCCCATGGAAAATGGCCTTCATTTCTGGCCATTTGGCCTGGCAGGCAGGGCAGTGCCTAACGAGAAATTTGCAAACTGTGCTGGATTCTTCCAAACATAAAGCTGCCAGCAACTAGGACCCTGCAAGTCCTTAGAGCCCCAAAGGCCACCTTTCATCTGATACCCAGAGCCTGGGCCAATGACTTCATTTTCCCCAAGGAAAATGGCCTCCATTTCTGGCCTCTCGCCCTGGCCAATAGGGTGGTGCCCAGCAAGAAATTTGCAATCTTTGCTGGATTTCTCCAAATCGAAACATGCCAGTAAGAAGTACCCTGCAAGTCCTTAGAGCCCCAAAGGCCACCTTGCATTTCATTTGCAGACCGTGGGGAAAGGACTTCTTTTTCCCATGGGAAATGGCCTCCGTTTGCAGCCACTAACTAGGGCAGAAAGTGGGGAGCCAAGCTAGAGTGATGCAATCTTTGCTGGATTTCTCCAAACCCAATGCTGGCAGCAACTAGGACCCTGCAAGTCCTTAGAGCCCCTGATGCCACCTTTCATCTTCTACCCAGACCCTGGGGACATGACTTCATTTCCCCATGGACAATGGGGTCAGTTTGGGGCCACTCGCCCCGGCCATCTGCTTCATTCCCTGTCTGAAATTTGCAAACTTGGCTGATTTTCTCCAAAACTAAACCTGCTGGCAACGAGGAGCCTGCAGCTCCTTAGAGCCCCAAATTTCACCTCTCTGCTGATACCCACATGATGGGGAAATTACTTCTTTTTCCCATAGAAATAGTATCCCTGTGCTGCAACTTGCCCTGGCAGAAAGTAGGGTGCCAAGCAGGAAATTTGAAAATTCTGCTGGATTTCTCCAAACCTAAAGCTGGCAGCAACTAAGACCCTGCAAGTCCTTAGAGCCCCAAAGGCCACCTTTCATCTGATACCCAGAGCCTGGGCCAATGACTTCATTTTCCCCATGGAAAATGGCCTCCATTTCTGGCCTCTCGCCCTGGCCAATAGGGTGGTGCCCGGCAAGAAATTTGCAATCTTTGCTGGATTTCTCCAAATCGAAACCTGCCAGTAAGAAGTACCCTGCAAGTCCTTAGAGCCCCAAAGGCCACCTTGCATTTGATTTGCAGACCGTGGGGAAAGGACTTCTTTTTCCCATGGGAAATGGCCTGTGTTTGCAGCCACTCACCATGGCAGAAAGTGGGGAGCCAAGCTAGAGTGATACAATCTTTGCTGGATTCTTCCAAACCTAAAGTGTGCGGCAACTAGGACCCTGAATGTCCTTAGAGCCTGAAAGGCCACCTTGAACATATTACTGAGACCCTGGGTTAAGGACATTTTTCCCATGGAAAATGGCCTTCATTTCTGGCCATTTGGCCTGGCAGGCAGGGCAGTGCCTAACGAGAAATTTGCAAACTGTGCTGGATTCTTCCAAACATAAAGCTGCCAGCAACTAGGACCCTGCAAGTCCTTAGAGCCCCAGATGCCGCCTTTCATCTGATACCCAGAGCCTGGGCCAATGACTTCATTTTCCCCATGGAAAATGGCCTCCATTTCTGGCCTCTCGCCCTGGCCAATAGGGTGGTGCCCAGCAAGAAATTTGCAATCTTTGCTGGATTTCTCCAAATCGAAAGCTGCCAATAAGAAGTACGCTGCAAGTCCTTAGAGCCCCAAAGGCCACCTTGCATTTGATTTGCAGACCGTGGGGAAAGGACTTCTTTTTCCCATGGGAAATGGCCTGTGTTTGCAGCCACTCACCATGGCAGAAAGTGGGGAGCCAAGCTAGAGTGATGCAATCTTTGCTGGATTTCTCCAAACCCAATGCTGGCAGCAACTAGGACCCTGCAAGTCCTTAGAGCCCCAGATGCCACCTTTCATCTGACACCCAGACCCTGGGGACATGACTTCTTTTCCCCATGGAAAATGGGGTCAGTTTGGGGCCACTCGCCCCGGTCATCTGCTTCATTCCCTGTCTGAAATTTGCAAACTTGGCTGATTTTCTCCAAAACTAAACCTGCTGGCAACGAGAAGCCTGCAGCTCCTTAGAGCCCCAAATTTCACCTCTCTGCTGATACCCACATGATGGGGAAATTACTTCTTTTTCCCATAGAAATAGTATCCCTGTGCTGCAACTTGCCCTGGCAGAAAGTAGGGTGCCAAGCAGGAAATTTGAAAATTCTGCTGGATTTCTCCAAAACCTAAAGCTGGCAGCAACTAAGACCCTGCAAGTCCTTAGAGCCCCAGAGGCCACCTTTCATCTGATACCCAGACCCTGGGCCAATGACTTCATTTTCCCCATGGAAAATGGCCTCCATTTCTGGCCTCTCGCCCTGGCCAATAGGGTGGTGCCCAGCAAGAAATTTGCAATCATTGCTGGATTTCTCCAAATTTAAAGCTGCCAGTAAGAAGTACCCTGCAAGTCCTTAGAGCCCCAAAGGCCACTTTTCATTTCATTTGAACACCGTGGGGAAAGGACTTCTTTTTCCCATGGGAAATGGCCATTGTTTGCAGCCACTCACCATGGCAGAAAGTGGGGAGCCAAGCTAGAGTGATACAATCTTTGCTGGATTCTTCCAAACCTAAAGTTGGCAGCAACCAGGACCCTGAAAGTCCTTAGAGCCTGAAAGGCCACCTTGAACACATTACTGAGACCCTGGGTTAAGGACATTTTTCCCATGGAAAATGCCCTTCATTTCTGGCCATTTGGCCTGGCAGGCAGGGCAGTGCCTAACGAGAAATTTGCAAACTGTGCTGGATTCTTCCAAACATAAAGCTGCCAGCAACTAGGACCCTGCAAGTCCTTAGAGCCCCAGATGCCACCTTTCATCTGATACCCAGAGCCTGGGCCAATGACTTCATTTTCCCCAAGGAAAATGGCCTCCATTTCTGGCCTCTCGCCCTGGCCAATAGGGTGGTGCCCAGCAAGAAATTTGCAATCTTTGCTGGATTTCTCCAAATCTAAAGCTGCCAGTAAGAAGTACCCTGCAAGTCCTTAGAGCCCCAAAGGCCACCTTGCATTTCATTTGCAGACCGTGGGGAAAGGACTTCTTTTTCCCATGGGAAATGGCCTCCGTTTGCAGCAACTAACTATGGCAGAAAGTGGGGAGCCAAGCTAGAGTGATACAATCTTTGCTGGATTTCTCCAAACCCAATGCTGGCAGCAACTAGGACCCTGCAAGTCCTTAGAGCCCCAGATGCCACCTTTCATCTTCTACCCAGACCCTGGGGACATGACTTCATTTCCCCATGGAAAATGGGGTCAGTTTGGGGCCACTCGCCCCGGCCATCTGCTTCATTCCCTGTCTGAAATTTGCAAACTTGGCTGATTTTCTCCAAAACTAAACCTGCTGGCAACGAGGAGCCTGCAGCTCCTTAGAGCCCCAAATTTCACCTCTCTGCTGATACCCACATGATGGGGAAATTACTTCTTTTTCCCATAGAAATAGTATCCCTGTGCTGCAACTTGCCCTGGCAGAAAGTAGGGTGCCAAGCAGGAAATTTGAAAATTCTGCTGGATTTCTCCAAACCTAAAGCTGGCAGCAACTAAGACCCTGCAAGTCCTTAGAGCCCCAAAGGCCACCTTTCATCTGATACCCAGACCCTGGGCCAATGACTTCATTTTCCCCATGGAAAATGGCCTCCATTTCTGGCCTCTCGCCCTGGCCAATAGGGTGGTGCCCAGCAAGAAATTTGCAATCTTTGCTGGATTTCTCCAAATCGAAAGCTGCCAATAAGAAGTACGCTGCAAGTCCTTAGAGCCCCAAAGGCCACCTTGCATTTGATTTGCAGACCGTGGGGAAAGGACTTCTTTTTCCCATGGGAAATGGCCTGTGTTTGCAGCCACTCACCATGGCAGAAAGTGGGGAGCCAAGCTAGAGTGATACAATCTTTGCTGGATTCTTCCAAACCTAAAGTGTTCGGCAACTAGGACCCTGAAAGTCCTTAGAGCCTGAAAGGCCACCTTGAACATATTACTGAGACCCTGGGTTAAGGACATTTTTCCCATGGAAAATGGCCTTCATTTCTGGCCATTTGGCCTGGCAGGCAGGGCAGTGCCTAACGAGAAATTTGCAAACTGTGCTGGATTCTTCCAAACATAAAGCTGCCAGCAACTAGGACCCTGCAAGTCCTTAGAGCCCCAAAGGCCACCTTTCATCTGATACCCAGAGCCTGGGCCAATGACTTCATTTTCCCCAAGGAAAATGGCCTCCATTTCTGGCCTCTCGCCCTGGCCAATAGGGTGGTGCCCAGCAAGAAATTTGCAATCTTTGCTGGATTTCTCCAAATCTAAAGCTGCCAGTAAGAAGTACCCTGCAAGTCCTTAGAGCCCCAAAGGCCACCTTGCATTTCATTTGCAGACCGTGGGGAAAGGACTTCTTTTTCCCATGGGAAATGGCCTCCGTTTGCAGCCACTAACTATGGCAGAAAGTGGGGAGCCAAGCTAGAGTGATGCAATCTTTGCTGGATTTCTCCAAACCCAATGCTGGCAGCAACTAGGACCCTGCAAGTCCTTAGAGCCCCAGATGCCACCTTTCATCTTATACCCAGACCCTGGGGACATGACTTCTTTTCCCCATGGAAAATGGGGTCAGTTTGGGGCCACTCGCCCCGGCCATCTGCTTCATTCCCTGTCTGAAATTTGCAAACTTGGCTGATTTTCTCCAAAACTAAACCTGCTGGCAACGAGGAGCCTGCAGCTCCTTAGAGCCCCAAATTTCACCTCTCTGCTGATACCCACATGATGGGGAAATTACTTCTTTTTCCCATAGAAATAGTATCCCTGTGCTGCAACTTGCCCTGGCAGAAAGTAGGGTGCCAAGCAGGAAATTTGAAAATTCTGCTGGATTTCTCCAAACCTAAAGCTGGCAGCAACTAAGACCCTGCAAGTCCTTAGAGCCCCAAAGGCCACCTTTCATCTGATACCCAGAGCCTGGGCCAATGACTTCATTTTCCCCATGGAAAATGGCCTCCATTTCTGGCCTCTCGCCCTGGCCAATAGGGTGGTGCCCAGCAAGAAATTTGCAATCTTTGCTGGATTTCTCCAAATCGAAAGCTGCCAGTAAGAAGTACCCTGCAAGTCCTTAGAGCCCCAAAGGCCACCTTGCATTTGATTTGCAGACCGTGGGGAAAGGACTTCTTTTTCCCATGGGAAATGGCCTGTGTTTGCAGCCACTCACCATGGCAGAAAGTGGGGAGCCAAGCTAGAGTGATACAATCTTTGCTGGATTCTTCCAAACCTAAAGTGTGCGGCAACTAGGACCCTGAATGTCCTTAGAGCCTGAAAGGCCACCTTGAACATATTACTGAGACCCTGGGTTAAGGACATTTTTCCCATGGAAAATGGCCTTCATTTCTGGCCATTTGGCCTGGCAGGCAGGGCAGTGCCTAACGAGAAATTTGCAAACTGTGCTGGATTCTTCCAAACATAAAGCTGCCAGCAACTAGGACCCTGCAAGTCCTTAGAGCCCCAGATGCCGCCTTTCATCTGATACCCAGAGCCTGGGCCAATGACTTCATTTTCCCCATGGAAAATGGCCTCCATTTCTGGCCTCTCGCCCTGGCCAATAGGGTGGTGCCCAGCAAGAAATTTGCAATCTTTGCTGGATTTCTCCAAATCTAAAGCTGCCAGTAAGAAGTACCCTGCAAGTCCTTAGAGCCCCAAAGGCCACCTTGCATTTCATTTGCAGACCGTGGGGAAAGGACTTCTTTTTCCCATGGGAAATGGCCTCCGTTTGCAGCCACTAACTATGGCAGAAAGTGGGGAGCCAAGCTAGAGTGATGCAATCTTTGCTGGATTTCTCCAAACCCAATGCTGGCAGCAACTAGGACCCTGCAAGTCCTTAGAGCCCCAGATGCCACCTTTCATCTTATACCCAGACCCTGGGGACATGACTTCTTTTCCCCATGGAAAATGGGGTCAGTTTGGGGCCACTCGCCCCGGCCATCTGCTTCATTCCCTGTCTGAAATTTGCAAACTTGGCTGATTTTCTCCAAAACTAAACCTGCTGGCAACGAGGAGCCTGCAGCTCCTTAGAGCCCCAAATTTCACCTCTCTGCTGATACCCACATGATGGGGAAATTACTTCTTTTTCCCATAGAAATAGTATCCCTGTGCTGCAACTTGCCCTGGCAGAAAGTAGGTTGCCAAGCAGGAAATTTGAAAATTCTGATGGATTTCTCCAAACCTAAAGCTGGCAGCAACTAAGACCCTGCAAGTCCTTAGAGCCCCAGAGGCCACCTTTCATCTGATACCCAGACCCTGGGCCAATGACTTCATTTTCCCCATGGAAAATGGCCTCCATTTCTGGCCTCTCGCCCTGGCCAATAGGGTGGTGCCCAGCAAGAAATTTGCAATCATTGCTGGATTTCTCCAAATCGAAAGCTGCCAGTAAGAAGTACCCTGCAAGTCCTTAGAGCCCCAAAGGCCACTTTTCATTTCATTTGAACACCGTGGGGAAAGGACTTCTTTTTCCCATGGGAAATGGCCATTGTTTGCAGCCACTCACCATGGCAGAAAGTGGGGAGCCAAGCTAGAGTGATACAATCTTTGCTGGATTCTTCCAAACCTAAAGTTGGCAGCAACCAGGACCCTGAAAGTCCTTAGAGCCTGAAAGGCCACCTTGAACACATTACTGAGACCCTGGGTTAAGGACATTTTTCCCATGGAAAATGGCCTTCATTTCTGGCCATTTGGCCTGGCAGGCAGGGCAGTGCCTAACGAGAAATTTGCAAACTGTGCTGGATTCTTCCAAACATAAAGCTGCCAGCAACTAGGACCCTGCAAGTCCTTAGAGCCACAAAGGCCACCTTTCATCTGATACCCAGACCCTGGGCCAATGACTTCATTTTCCCCATGGAAAATGGCCTCCATTTCTGGCCTCTCGCCCTGGCCAATAGGGTGGTGCCCAGCAAGAAATTTGCAATCTTTGCTGGATTTCTCCAAATCTAAAGCTGCCAGTAAGAAGTACCCTGCAAGTCCTTAGAGCCCCAAAGGCCACCTTGCATTTGATTTGCAGACCGTGGGGAAAGGACTTCTTTTTCCCGTGGGAAATGGCCTGTGTTTGCAGCCACTCACCATGGCAGAAAGTGGGGAGCCAAGCTAGAGTGATACAATCTTTGCTGGATTCTTCCAAACCTAAAGTTGGCAGCAACCAGGACCCTGAAAGTCCTTAGAGCCTGAAAGGCCACCTTGAACACATTACTGAGACCCTGGGTTAAGGACATTTTTCCCATGGAAAATGGCCTTCATTTCTGGCCATTTGGCCTGGCAGGCAGGGCAGTGCCTAACGAGAAATTTGCAAACTGTGCTGGATTCTTCCAAACATAAAGCTGCCAGCAACTAGGACCCTGCAAGTCCTTAGAGCCCCAAAGGCCACCTTTCATCTGATACCCAGAGCCTGGGCCAATGACTTCATTTTCCCCAAGGAAAATGGCCTCCATTTCTGGCCTCTCGCCCTGGCCAATAGGGTGGTGCCCAGCAAGAAATTTGCAATCTTTGCTGGATTTCTCCAAATCGAAACATGCCAGTAAGAAGTACCCTGCAAGTCCTTAGAGCCCCAAAGGCCACCTTGCATTTCATTTGCAGACCGTGGGGAAAGGACTTCTTTTTCCCATGGGAAATGGCCTCCGTTTGCAGCCACTAACTAGGGCAGAAAGTGGGGAGCCAAGCTAGAGTGATGCAATCTTTGCTGGATTTCTCCAAACCCAATGCTGGCAGCAACTAGGACCCTGCAAGTCCTTAGAGCCCCTGATGCCACCTTTCATCTTCTACCCAGACCCTGGGGAATGACTTCATTTCCCCATGGACAATGGGGTCAGTTTGGGGCCACTCGCCCCGGCCATCTGCTTCATTCCCTGTCTGAAATTTGCAAACTTGGCTGATTTTCTCCAAAACTAAACCTGCTGGCAACGAGGAGCCTGCAGCTCCTTAGAGCCCCAAATTTCACCTCTCTGCTGATACCCACATGATGGGGAAATTACTTCTTTTTCCCATAGAAATAGTATCCCTGTGCTGCAACTTGCCCTGGCAGAAAGTAGGGTGCCAAGCAGGAAATTTGAAAATTCTGCTGGATTTCTCCAAACCTAAAGCTGGCAGCAACTAAGACCCTGCAAGTCCTTAGAGCCCCAAAGGCCACCTTTCATCTGATACCCAGAGCCTGGGCCAATGACTTCATTTTCCCCATGGAAAATGGCCTCCATTTCTGGCCTCTCGCCCTGGCCAATAGGGTGGTGCCCAGCAAGAAATTTGCAATCTTTGCTGGATTTCTCCAAATCGAAAGCTGCCAGTAAGAAGTACCCTGCAAGTCCTTAGAGCCCCAAAGGCCACCTTGCATTTGACTTGCAGACCGTGGGGAAAGGACTTCTTTTTCCCATGGGAAATGGCCTGTGTTTGCAGCCACTCACCATGGCAGAAAGTGGGGAGCCAAGCTAGAGTGATACAATCTTTGCTGGATTCTTCCAAACCTAAAGTGTGCGGCAACTAGGACCCTGAATGTCCTTAGAGCCTGAAAGGCCACCTTGAACATATTACTGAGACCCTGGGTTAAGGACATTTTTCCCATGGAAAATGGCCTTCATTTCTGGCCATTTGGCCTGGCAGGCAGGGCAGTGCCTAACGAGAAATTTGCAAACTGTGCTGGATTCTTCCAAACATAAAGCTGCCAGCAACTAGGACCCTGCAAGTCCTTAGAGCCCCAGATGCCGCCTTTCATCTGATACCCAGAGCCTGGGCCAATGACTTCATTTTCCCCATGGAAAATGGCCTCCATTTCTGGCCTCTCGCCCTGGCCAATAGGGTGGTGCCCAGCAAGAAATTTGCAATCTTTGCTGGATTTCTCCAAATCGAAAGCTGCCAATAAGAAGTACGCTGCAAGTCCTTAGAGCCCCAAAGGCCACCTTGCATTTGATTTGCAGACCGTGGGGAAAGGACTTCTTTTTCCCATGGGAAATGGCCTGTGTTTGCAGCCACTCACCATGGCAGAAAGTGGGGAGCCAAGCTAGAGTGATGCAATCTTTGCTGGATTTCTCCAAACCCAATGCTGGCAGCAACTAGGACCCTGCAAGTCCTTAGAGCCCCAGATGCCACCTTTCATCTGACACCCAGACCCTGGGGACATGACTTCTTTTCCCCATGGAAAATGGGGTCAGTTTGGGGCCACTCGCCCCGGTCATCTGCTTCATTCCCTGTCTGAAATTTGCAAACTTGGCTGATTTTCTCCAAAACTAAACCTGCTGGCAACGAGAAGCCTGCAGCTCCTTAGAGCCCCAAATTTCACCTCTCTGCTGATACCCACATGATGGGGAAATTACTTCTTTTTCCCATAGAAATAGTATCCCTGTGCTGCAACTTGCCCTGGCAGAAAGTAGGGTGCCAAGCAGGAAATTTGAAAATTCTGCTGGATTTCTCCAAAACCTAAAGCTGGCAGCAACTAAGACCCTGCAAGTCCTTAGAGCCCCAGAGGCCACCTTTCATCTGATACCCAGAGCCTGGGCCAATGACTTCATTTTCCCCATGGAAAATGGCCTCCATTTCTGGCCTCTCGCCCTGGCCAATAGGGTGGTGCCCAGCAAGAAATTTGCAATCATTGCTGGATTTCTCCAAATTTAAAGCTGCCAGTAAGAAGTACCCTGCAAGTCCTTAGAGCCCCAAAGGCCACTTTTCATTTCATTTGAACACCGTGGGGAAAGGACTTCTTTTTCCCATGGGAAATGGCCATTGTTTGCAGCCACTCACCATGGCAGAAAGTGGGGAGCCAAGCTAGAGTGATACAATCTTTGCTGGATTCTTCCAAACCTAAAGTTGGCAGCAACCAGGACCCTGAAAGTCCTTAGAGCCTGAAAGGCCACCTTGAACACATTACTGAGACCCTGGGTTAAGGACATTTTTCCCATGGAAAATGCCCTTCATTTCTGGCCATTTGGCCTGGCAGGCAGGGCAGTGCCTAACGAGAAATTTGCAAACTGTGCTGGATTCTTCCAAACATAAAGCTGCCAGCAACTAGGACCCTGCAAGTCCTTAGAGCCCCAAAGGCCACCTTTCATCTGATACCCAGAGCCTGGGCCAATGACTTCATTTTCCCCAAGGAAAATGGCCTCCATTTCTGGCCTCTCGCCCTGGCCAATAGGGTGGTGCCCAGCAAGAAATTTGCAATCTTTGCTGGATTTCTCCAAATCTAAAGCTGCCAGTAAGAAGTACCCTGCAAGTCCTTAGAGCCCCAAAGGCCACCTTGCATTTCATTTGCAGACCGTGGGGAAAGGACTTCTTTTTCCCATGGGAAATGGCCTCCGTTTGCAGCAACTAACTATGGCAGAAAGTGGGGAGCCAAGCTAGAGTGATACAATCTTTGCTGGATTTCTCCAAACCCAATGCTGGCAGCAACTAGGACCCTGCAAGTCCTTAGAGCCCCAGATGCCACCTTTCATCTTCTACCCAGACCCTGGGGACATGACTTCATTTCCCCATGGAAAATGGGGTCAGTTTGGGGCCACTCGCCCCGGCCATCTGCTTCATTCCCTGTCTGAAATTTGCAAACTTGGCTGATTTTCTCCAAAACTAAACCTGCTGGCAACGAGGAGCCTGCAGCTCCTTAGAGCCCCAAATTTCACCTCTCTGCTGATACCCACATGATGGGGAAATTACTTCTTTTTCCCATAGAAATAGTATCCCTGTGCTGCAACTTGCCCTGGCAGAAAGTAGGGTGCCAAGCAGGAAATTTGAAAATTCTGCTGGATTTCTCCAAACCTAAAGCTGGCAGCAACTAAGACCCTGCAAGTCCTTAGAGCCCCAAAGGCCACCTTTCATCTGATACCCAGACCCTGGGCCAATGACTTCATTTTCCCCATGGAAAATGGCCTCCATTTCTGGCCTCTCGCCCTGGCCAATAGGGTGGTGCCCAGCAAGAAATTTGCAATCTTTGCTGGATTTCTCCAAATCTAAAGCTGCCAATAAGAAGTACGCTGCAAGTCCTTAGAGCCCCAAAGGCCACCTTGCATTTGATTTGCAGACCGTGGGGAAAGGACTTCTTTTTCCCATGGGAAATGGCCTGTGTTTGCAGCCACTCACCATGGCAGAAAGTGGGGAGCCAAGCTAGAGTGATACAATCTTTGCTGGATTCTTCCAAACCTAAAGTGTTCGGCAACTAGGACCCTGAATGTCCTTAGAGCCTGAAAGGCCACCTTGAACATATTACTGAGACCCTGGGTTAAGGACATTTTTCCCATGGAAAATGGCCTTCATTTCTGGCCATTTGGCCTGGCAGGCAGGGCAGTGCCTAACGAGAAATTTGCAAACTGTGCTGGATTCTTCCAAACATAAAGCTGCCAGCAACTAGGACCCTGCAAGTCCTTAGAGCCCCAAAGGCCACCTTTCATCTGATACCCAGAGCCTGGGCCAATGACTTCATTTTCCCCAAGGAAAATGGCCTCCATTTCTGGCCTCTCGCCCTGGCCAATAGGGTGGTGCCCAGCAAGAAATTTGCAATCTTTGCTGGATTTCTCCAAATCTAAAGCTGCCAGTAAGAAGTACCCTGCAAGTCCTTAGAGCCCCAAAGGCCACCTTGCATTTCATTTGCAGACCGTGGGGAAAGGACTTCTTTTTCCTATGGGAAATGGCCTCCGTTTGCAGCAACTAACTATGGCAGAAAGTGGGGAGCCAAGCTAGAGTGATACAATCTTTGCTGGATTTCTCCAAACCCAATGCTGGCAGCAACTAGGACCCTGCAAGTCCTTAGAGCCCCAGATGCCACCTTTCATCTTCTACCCAGACCCTGGGGACATGACTTCATTTCCCCATGGAAAATGGGGTCAGTTTGGGGCCACTCGCCCCGGCCATCTGCTTCATTCCCTGTCTGAAATTTGCAAACTTGGCTGATTTTCTCCAAAACTAAACCTGCTGGCAACGAGGAGCCTGCAGCTCCTTAGAGCCCCAAATTTCACCTCTCTGCTGATACCCACATGATGGGGAAATTACTTCTTTTTCCCATAGAAATAGTATCCCTGTGCTGCAACTTGCCCTGGCAGAAAGTAGGGTGCCAAGCAGGAAATTTGAAAATTCTGCTGGATTTCTCCAAACCTAAAGCTGGCAGCAACTAAGACCCTGCAAGTCCTTAGAGCCCCAAAGGCCACCTTTCATCTGATACCCAGAGCCTGGGCCAATGACTTCATTTTCCCCATGGAAAATGGCCTCCATTTCTGGCCTCTCGCCCTGGCCAATAGGGTGGTGCCCAGCAAGAAATTTGCAATCTTTGCTGGATTTCTCCAAATCGAAAGCTGCCAGTAAGAAGTACCCTGCAAGTCCTTAGAGCCCCAAAGGCCACTTTTCATTTCATTTGAACACCGTGGGGAAAGGACTTCTTTTTCCCATGGGAAATGGCCATTGTTTGCAGCCACTCACCATGGCAGAAAGTGGGGAGCCAAGCTAGAGTGATACAATCTTTGCTGGATTCTTCCAAACCTAAAGTTGGCAGCAACCAGGACCCTGAAAGTCCTTAGAGCCTGAAAGGCCACCTTGAACACATTACTGAGACCCTGGGTTAAGGACATTTTTCCCATGGAAAATGGCCTTCATTTCTGGCCATTTGGCCTGGCAGGCAGGGCAGTGCCTAACGAGAAATTTGCAAACTGTGCTGGATTCTTCCAAACATAAAGCTGCCAGCAACTAGGACCCTGCAAGTCCTTAGAGCCCCAAAGGCCACCTTTCATCTGATACCCAGAGCCTGGGCCAATGACTTCATTTTCCCCAAGGAAAATGGCCTCCATTTCTGGCCTCTCGCCCTGGCCAATAGGGTGGTGCCCAGCAAGAAATTTGCAATCTTTGCTGGATTTCTCCAAATCGAAACATGCCAGTAAGAAGTACCCTGCAAGTCCTTAGAGCCCCAAAGGCCACCTTGCATTTCATTTGCAGACCGTGGGGAAAGGACTTCTTTTTCCCATGGGAAATGGCCTGTGTTTGCAGCCACTAACTAGGGCAGAAAGTGGGGAGCCAAGCTAGAGTGATGCAATCTTTGCTGGATTTCTCCAAACCCAATGCTGGCAGCAACTAGGACCCTGCAAGTCCTTAGAGCCCCAGATGCCACCTTTCATCTTCTACCCAGACCCTGGGGACATGACTTCATTTCCCCATGGACAATGGGGTCAGTTTGGGGCCACTCGCCCCGGCCATCTGCTTCATTCCCTGTCTGAAATTTGCAAACTTGGCTGATTTTCTCCAAAACTAAACCTGCTGGCAACGAGGAGCCTGCAGCTCCTTAGAGCCCCAAATTTCACCTCTCTGCTGATACCCACATGATGGGGAAATTACTTCTTTTTCCCATAGAAATAGTATCCCTGTGCTGCAACTTGCCCTGGCAGAAAGTAGGGTGCCAAGCAGGAAATTTGAAAATTCTGCTGGATTTCTCCAAACCTAAAGCTGGCAGCAACTAAGACCCTGCAAGTCCTTAGAGCCCCAAAGGCCACCTTTCATCTGATACCCAGAGCCTGGGCCAATGACTTCATTTTCCCCATGGAAAATGGCCTCCATTTCTGGCCTCTCGCCCTGGCCAATAGGGTGGTGCCCAGCAAGAAATTTGCAATCTTTGCTGGATTTCTCCAAATCGAAAGCTGCCAGTAAGAAGTACCCTGCAAGTCCTTAGAGCCCCAAAGGCCACTTTTCATTTCATTTGAACACCGTGGGGAAAGGACTTCTTTTTCCCATGGGAAATGGCCATTGTTTGCAGCCACTCACCATGGCAGAAAGTGGGGAGCCAAGCTAGAGTGATACAATCTTTGCTGGATTCTTCCAAACCTAAAGTTGGCAGCAACCAGGACCCTGAAAGTCCTTAGAGCCTGAAAGGCCACCTTGAACACATTACTGAGACCCTGGGTTAAGGACATTTTTCCCATGGAAAATGGCCTTCATTTCTGGCCATTTGGCCTGGCAGGCAGGGCAGTGCCTAACGAGAAATTTGCAAACTGTGCTGGATTCTTCCAAACATAAAGCTGCCAGCAACTAGGACCCTGCAAGTCCTTAGAGCCCCAAAGGCCACCTTTCATCTGATACCCAGAGCCTGGGCCAATGACTTCATTTTCCCCAAGGAAAATGGCCTCCATTTCTGGCCTCTCGCCCTGGCCAATAGGGTGGTGCCCAGCAAGAAATTTGCAATCTTTGCTGGATTTCTCCAAATCGAAACATGCCAGTAAGAAGTACCCTGCAAGTCCTTAGAGCCCCAAAGGCCACCTTGCATTTCATTTGCAGACCGTGGGGAAAGGACTTCTTTTTCCCATGGGAAATGGCCTGTGTTTGCAGCCACTAACTAGGGCAGAAAGTGGGGAGCCAAGCTAGAGTGATGCAATCTTTGCTGGATTTCTCCAAACCCAATGCTGGCAGCAACTAGGACCCTGCAAGTCCTTAGAGCCCCAGATGCCACCTTTCATCTTCTACCCAGACCCTGGGGACATGACTTCATTTCCCCATGGACAATGGGGTCAGTTTGGGGCCACTCGCCCCGGCCATCTGCTTCATTCCCTGTCTGAAATTTGCAAACTTGGCTGATTTTCTCCAAAACTAAACCTGCTGGCAACGAGGAGCCTGCAGCTCCTTAGAGCCCCAAATTTCACCTCTCTGCTGATACCCACATGATGGGGAAATTACTTCTTTTTCCCATAGAAATAGTATCCCTGTGCTGCAACTTGCCCTGGCAGAAAGTAGGGTGCCAAGCAGGAAATTTGAAAATTCTGCTGGATTTCTCCAAACCTAAAGCTGGCAGCAACTAAGACCCTGCAAGTCCTTAGAGCCCCAAAGGCCACCTTTCATCTGATACCCAGAGCCTGGGCCAATGACTTCATTTTCCCCATGGAAAATGGCCTCCATTTCTGGCCTCTCGCCCTGGCCAATAGGGTGGTGCCCAGCAAGAAATTTGCAATCTTTGCTGGATTTCTCCAAATCGAAAGCTGCCAGTAAGAAGTACCCTGCAAGTCCTTAGAGCCCCAAAGGCCACCTTGCATTTGATTTGCAGACCGTGGGGAAAGGACTTCTTTTTCCCATGGGAAATGGCCTGTGTTTGCAGCCACTCACCATGGCAGAAAGTGGGGAGCCAAGCTAGAGTGATACAATCTTTGCTGGATTCTTCCAAACCTAAAGTGTGCGGCAACTAGGACCCTGAATGTCCTTAGAGCCTGAAAGGCCACCTTGAACATATTACTGAGACCCTGGGTTAAGGACATTTTTCCCATGGAAAATGGCCTTCATTTCTGGCCATTTGGCCTGGCAGGCAGGGCAGTGCCTAACGAGAAATTTGCAAACTCTGCTGGATTCTTCCAAACATAAAGCTGCCAGCAACTAGGACCCTGCAAGTCCTTAGAGCCCCAGATGCCGCCTTTCATCTGATACCCAGAGCCTGGGCCAATGACTTCATTTTCCCCATGGAAAATGGCCTCCATTTCTGGCCTCTCGCCCTGGCCAATAGGGTGGTGCCCAGCAAGAAATTTGCAATCTTTGCTGGATTTCTCCAAATCTAAAGCTGCCAGTAAGAAGTACCCTGCAAGTCCTTAGAGCCCCAAAGGCCACCTTGCATTTCATTTGCAGACCGTGGGGAAAGGACTTCTTTTTCCCATGGGAAATGGCCTCCGTTTGCAGCCACTAACTATGGCAGAAAGTGGGGAGCCAAGCTAGAGTGATGCAATCTTTGCTGGATTTCTCCAAACCCAATGCTGGCAGCAACTAGGACCCTGCAAGTCCTTAGAGCCCCAGATGCCACCTTTCATCTTATACCCAGACCCTGGGGACATGACTTCTTTTCCCCATGGAAAATGGGGTCAGTTTGGGGCCACTCGCCCCGGCCATCTGCTTCATTCCCTGTCTGAAATTTGCAAACTTGGCTGATTTTCTCCAAAACTAAACCTGCTGGCAACGAGGAGCCTGCAGCTCCTTAGAGCCCCAAATTTCACCTCTCTGCTGATACCCACATGATGGGGAAATTACTTCTTTTTCCCATAGAAATAGTATCCCTGTGCTGCAACTTGCCCTGGCAGAAAGTAGGTTGCCAAGCAGGAAATTTGAAAATTCTGCTGGATTTCTCCAAACCTAAAGCTGGCAGCAACTAAGACCCTGCAAGTCCTTAGAGCCCCAGAGGCCACCTTTCATCTGATACCCAGACCCTGGGCCAATGACTTCATTTTCCCCATGGAAAATGGCCTCCATTTCTGGCCTCTCGCCCTGGCCAATAGGGTGGTGCCCAGCAAGAAATTTGCAATCATTGCTGGATTTCTCCAAATCTAAAGCTGCCAGTAAGAAGTACCCTGCAAGTCCTTAGAGCCCCAAAGGCCACTTTTCATTTCATTTGAACACCGTGGGGAAAGGACTTCTTTTTCCCATGGGAAATGGCCATTGTTTGCAGCCACTCACCATGGCAGAAAGTGGGGAGCCAAGCTAGAGTGATACAATCTTTGCTGGATTCTTCCAAACCTAAAGTTGGCAGCAACCAGGACCCTGAAAGTCCTTAGAGCCTGAAAGGCCACCTTGAACACATTACTGAGACCCTGGGTTAAGGACATTTTTCCCATGGAAAATGGCCTTCATTTCTGGCCATTTGGCCTGGCAGGCAGGGCAGTGCCTAACGAGAAATTTGCAAACTGTGCTGGATTCTTCCAAACATAAAGCTGCCAGCAACTAGGACCCTGCAAGTCCTTAGAGCCCCAAAGGCCACCTTTCATCTGATACCCAGAGCCTGGGCCAATGACTTCATTTTCCCCATGGAAAATGGCCTCCATTTCTGGCCTCTCGCCCTGGCCAATAGGGTGGTGCCCAGCAAGAAATTTGCAATCTTTGCTGGATTTCTCCAAATCGAAACATGCCAGTAAGAAGTACCCTGCAAGTCCTTAGAGCCCCAAAGGCCACCTTGCATTTCATTTGCAGACCGTGGGGAAAGGACTTCTTTTTCCCATGGGAAATGGCCTCCGTTTGCAGCAACTAACTATGGCAGAAAGTGGGGAGCCAAGCTAGAGTGATACAATCTTTGCTGGATTTCTCCAAACCCAATGCTGGCAGCAACTAGGACCCTGCAAGTCCTTAGAGCCCCAGATGCCACCTTTCATCTTCTACCCAGACCCTGGGGACATGACTTCATTTCCCCATGGAAAATGGGGTCAGTTTGGGGCCACTCGCCCCGGCCATCTGCTTCATTCCCTGTCTGAAATTTGCAAACTTGGCTGATTTTCTCCAAAACTAAACCTGCTGGCAACGAGGAGCCTGCAGCTCCTTAGAGCCCCAAATTTCACCTCTCTGCTGATACCCACATGATGGGGAAATTACTTCTTTTTCCCATAGAAATAGTATCCCTGTGCTGCAACTTGCCCTGGCAGAAAGTAGGGTGCCAAGCAGGAAATTTGAAAATTCTGCTGGATTTCTCCAAACCTAAAGCTGGCAGCAACTAAGACCCTGCAAGTCCTTAGAGCCCCAAAGGCCACCTTTCATCTGATACCCAGAGCCTGGGCCAATGACTTCATTTTCCCCATGGAAAATGGCCTCCATTTCTGGCCTCTCGCCCTGGCCAATAGGGTGGTGCCCAGCAAGAAATTTGCAATCTTTGCTGGATTTCTCCAAATCTAAAGCTGCCAATAAGAAGTACGCTGCAAGTCCTTAGAGCCCCAAAGGCCACCTTGCATTTGATTTGCAGACCGTGGGGAAAGGACTTCTTTTTCCCATGGGAAATGGCCTGTGTTTGCAGCCACTCACCATGGCAGAAAGTGGGGAGCCAAGCTAGAGTGATACAATCTTTGCTGGATTCTTCCAAACCTAAAGTGTTCGGCAACTAGGACCCTGAATGTCCTTAGAGCCTGAAAGGCCACCTTGAACATATTACTGAGACCCTGGGTTAAGGACATTTTTCCCATGGAAAATGCCCTTCATTTCTGGCCATTTGGCCTGGCAGGCAGGGCAGTGCCTAACGAGAAATTTGCAAACTGTGCTGGATTCTTCCAAACATAAAGCTGCCAGCAACTAGGACCCTGCAAGTCCTTAGAGCCCCAAAGGCCACCTTTCATCTGATACCCAGAGCCTGGGCCAATGACTTCATTTTCCCCAAGGAAAATGGCCTCCATTTCTGGCCTCTCGCCCTGGCCAATAGGGTGGTGCCCAGCAAGAAATTTGCAATCTTTGCTGGATTTCTCCAAATCTAAAGCTGCCAGTAAGAAGTACCCTGCAAGTCCTTAGAGCCCCAAAGGCCACCTTGCATTTCATTTGCAGACCGTGGGGAAAGGACTTCTTTTTCCCATGGGAAATGGCCTCCGTTTGCAGCCACTAACTATGGCAGAAAGTGGGGAGCCAAGCTAGAGTGATGCAATCTTTGCTGGATTTCTCCAAACCCAATGCTGGCAGCAACTAGGACCCTGCAAGTCCTTAGAGCCCCAGATGCCACCTTTCATCTTATACCCAGACCCTGGGGACATGACTTCTTTTCCCCATGGAAAATGGGGTCAGTTTGGGGCCACTCGCCCCGGCCATCTGCTTCATTCCCTGTCTGAAATTTGCAAACTTGGCTGATTTTCTCCAAAACTAAACCTGCTGGCAACGAGGAGCCTGCAGCTCCTTAGAGCCCCAAATTTCACCTCTCTGCTGATACCCACATGATGGGGAAATTACTTCTTTTTCCCATAGAAATAGTATCCCTGTGCTGCAACTTGCCCTGGCAGAAAGTAGGTTGCCAAGCAGGAAATTTGAAAATTCTGATGGATTTCTCCAAACCTAAAGCTGGCAGCAACTAAGACCCTGCAAGTCCTTAGAGCCCCAGAGGCCACCTTTCATCTGATACCCAGAGCCTGGGCCAATGACTTCATTTTCCCCATGGAAAATGGCCTCCATTTCTGGCCTCTCGCCCTGGCCAATAGGGTGGTGCCCAGCAAGAAATTTGCAATCATTGCTGGATTTCTCCAAATCTAAAGCTGCCAGTAAGAAGTACCCTGCAAGTCCTTAGAGCCCCAAAGGCCACTTTTCATTTCATTTGAACACCGTGGGGAAAGGACTTCTTTTTCCCATGGGAAATGGCCATTGTTTGCAGCCACTCACCATGGCAGAAAGTGGGGAGCCAAGCTAGAGTGATACAATCTTTGCTGGATTCTTCCAAACCTAAAGTTGGCAGCAACCAGGACCCTGAAAGTCCTTAGAGCCTGAAAGGCCACCTTGAACACATTACTGAGACCCTGGGTTAAGGACATTTTTCCCATGGAAAATGCCCTTCATTTCTGGCCATTTGGCCTGGCAGGCAGGGCAGTGCCTAACGAGAAATTTGCAAACTGTGCTGGATTCTTCCAAACATAAAGCTGCCAGCAACTAGGACCCTGCAAGTCCTTAGAGCCACAAAGGCCACCTTTCATCTGATACCCAGACCCTGGGCCAATGACTTCATTTTCCCCATGGAAAATGGCCTCCATTTCTGGCCTCTCGCCCTGGCCAATAGGGTGGTGCCCAGCAAGAAATTTGCAATCTTTGCTGGATTTCTCCAAATCGAAAGCTGCCAGTAAGAAGTACCCTGCAAGTCCTTAGAGCCCCAAAGGCCACCTTGCATTTGATTTGCAGACCGTGGGGAAAGGACTTCTTTTTCCCGTGGGAAATGGCCTGTGTTTGCAGCCACTCACCATGGCAGAAAGTGGGGAGCCAAGCTAGAGTGATACAATCTTTGCTGGATTCTTCCAAACCTAAAGTTGGCAGCAACCAGGACCCTGAAAGTCCTTAGAGCCTGAAAGGCCACCTTGAACACATTACTGAGACCCTGGGTTAAGGACATTTTTCCCATGGAAAATGCCCTTCATTTCTGGCCATTTGGCCTGGCAGGCAGGGCAGTGCCTAACGAGAAATTTGCAAACTGTGCTGGATTCTTCCAAACATAAAGCTGCCAGCAACTAGGACCCTGCAAGTCCTTAGAGCCCCAAAGGCCACCTTTCATCTGATACCCAGAGCCTGGGCCAATGACTTCATTTTCCCCAAGGAAAATGGCCTCCATTTCTGGCCTCTCGCCCTGGCCAATAGGGTGGTGCCCAGCAAGAAATTTGCAATCTTTGCTGGATTTCTCCAAATCTAAAGCTGCCAGTAAGAAGTACCCTGCAAGTCCTTAGAGCCCCAAAGGCCACCTTGCATTTCATTTGCAGACCGTGGGGAAAGGACTTCTTTTTCCCGTGGGAAATGGCCTGTGTTTGCAGCCACTCACCATGGCAGAAAGTGGGGAGCCAAGCTAGAGTGATACAATCTTTGCTGGATTCTTCCAAACCTAAAGTGTTCGGCAACTAGGACCCTGAAAGTCCTTAGAGCCTGAAAGGCCACCTTGAACATATTACTGAGACCCTGGGTTAAGGACATTTTTCCCATGGAAAATGGCCTTCATTTCTGGCCATTTGGCCTGGCAGGCAGGGCAGTGCCTAACGAGAAATTTGCAAACTGTGCTGGATTCTTCCAAACATAAAGCTGCCAGCAACTGGGACCCTGCAAGTCCTTAGAGCCCCAAAGGCCACCTTTCATCTGATACCCAGAGCCTGGGCCAATGACTTCATTTTCCCCAAGGAAAATGGCCTCCATTTCTGGCCTCTCGCCCTGGCCAATAGGGTGGTGCCCAGCAAGAAATTTGCAATCTTTGCTGGATTTCTCCAAATCTAAAGCTGCCAGTAAGAAGTACCCTGCAAGTCCTTAGAGCCCCAAAGGCCACCTTGCATTTCATTTGCAGACCGTGGGGAAAGGACTTCTTTTTCCCATGGGAAATGGCCTCCGTTTGCAGCCACTAACTATGGCAGAAAGTGGGGAGCCAAGCTAGAGTGATGCAATCTTTGCTGGATTTCTCCAAACCCAATGCTGGCAGCAACTAGGACCCTGCAAGTCCTTAGAGCCCCAGATGCCACCTTTCATCTTATACCCAGACCCTGGGGACATGACTTCTTTTCCCCATGGAAAATGGGGTCAGTTTGGGGCCACTCGCCCCGGCCATCTGCTTCATTCCCTGTCTGAAATTTGCAAACTTGGCTGATTTTCTCCAAAACTAAACCTGCTGGCAACGAGGAGCCTGCAGCTCCTTAGAGCCCCAAATTTCACCTCTCTGCTGATACCCACATGATGGGGAAATTACTTCTTTTTCCCATAGAAATAGTATCCCTGTGCTGCAACTTGCCCTGGCAGAAAGTAGGGTGCCAAGCAGGAAATTTGAAAATTCTGCTGGATTTCTCCAAACCTAAAGCTGGCAGCAACTAAGACCCTGCAAGTCCTTAGAGCCCCAAAGGCCACCTTTCATCTGATACCCAGAGCCTGGGCCAATGACTTCATTTTCCCCATGGAAAATGGCCTCCATTTCTGGCCTCTCGCCCTGGCCAATAGGGTGGTGCCCAGCAAGAAATTTGCAATCTTTGCTGGATTTCTCCAAATCGAAAGCTGCCAGTAAGAAGTACCCTGCAAGTCCTTAGAGCCCCAAAGGCCACCTTGCATTTGATTTGCAGACCGTGGGGAAAGGACTTCTTTTTCCCATGGGAAATGGCCTGTGTTTGCAGCCACTCACCATGGCAGAAAGTGGGGAGCCAAGCTAGAGTGATACAATCTTTGCTGGATTCTTCCAAACCTAAAGTTGGCAGCAACCAGGACCCTGAAAGTCCTTAGAGCCTGAAAGGCCACCTTGAACACATTACTGAGACCCTGGGTTAAGGACATTTTTCCCATGGAAAATGGCCTTCATTTCTGGCCATTTGGCCTGGCAGGCAGGGCAGTGCCTAACGAGAAATTTGCAAACTGTGCTGGATTCTTCCAAACATAAAGCTGCCAGCAACTAGGACCCTGCAAGTCCTTAGAGCCACAAAGGCCACCTTTCATCTGATACCCAGACCCTGGGCCAATGACTTCATTTTCCCCATGGAAAATGGCCTCCATTTCTGGCCTCTCGCCCTGGCCAATAGGGTGGTGCCCAGCAAGAAATTTGCAATCTTTGCTGGATTTCTCCAAATCTAAAGCTGCCAGTAAGAAGTACCCTGCAAGTCCTTAGAGCCCCAAAGGCCACCTTGCATTTGATTTGCAGACCGTGGGGAAAGGACTTCTTTTTCCCGTGGGAAATGGCCTGTGTTTGCAGCCACTCACCATGGCAGAAAGTGGGGAGCCAAGCTAGAGTGATACAATCTTTGCTGGATTCTTCCAAACCTAAAGTTGGCAGCAACCAGGACCCTGAAAGTCCTTAGAGCCTGAAAGGCCACCTTGAACACATTACTGAGACCCTGGGTTAAGGACATTTTTCCCATGGAAAATGGCCTTCATTTCTGGCCATTTGGCCTGGCAGGCAGGGCAGTGCCTAACGAGAAATTTGCAAACTGTGCTGGATTCTTCCAAACATAAAGCTGCCAGCAACTAGGACCCTGCAAGTCCTTAGAGCCCCAAAGGCCACCTTTCATCTGATACCCAGAGCCTGGGCCAATGACTTCATTTTCCCCAAGGAAAATGGCCTCCATTTCTGGCCTCTCGCCCTGGCCAATAGGGTGGTGCCCAGCAAGAAATTTGCAATCTTTGCTGGATTTCTCCAAATCGAAACATGCCAGTAAGAAGTACCCTGCAAGTCCTTAGAGCCCCAAAGGCCACCTTGCATTTCATTTGCAGACCGTGGGGAAAGGACTTCTTTTTCCCATGGGAAATGGCCTCCGTTTGCAGCCACTAACTAGGGCAGAAAGTGGGGAGCCAAGCTAGAGTGATGCAATCTTTGCTGGATTTCTCCAAACCCAATGCTGGCAGCAACTAGGACCCTGCAAGTCCTTAGAGCCCCTGATGCCACCTTTCATCTTCTACCCAGACCCTGGGGAATGACTTCATTTCCCCATGGACAATGGGGTCAGTTTGGGGCCACTCGCCCCGGCCATCTGCTTCATTCCCTGTCTGAAATTTGCAAACTTGGCTGATTTTCTCCAAAACTAAACCTGCTGGCAACGAGGAGCCTGCAGCTCCTTAGAGCCCCAAATTTCACCTCTCTGCTGATACCCACATGATGGGGAAATTACTTCTTTTTCCCATAGAAATAGTATCCCTGTGCTGCAACTTGCCCTGGCAGAAAGTAGGGTGCCAAGCAGGAAATTTGAAAATTCTGCTGGATTTCTCCAAACCTAAAGCTGGCAGCAACTAAGACCCTGCAAGTCCTTAGAGCCCCAAAGGCCACCTTTCATCTGATACCCAGAGCCTGGGCCAATGACTTCATTTTCCCCATGGAAAATGGCCTCCATTTCTGGCCTCTCGCCCTGGCCAATAGGGTGGTGCCCAGCAAGAAATTTGCAATCTTTGCTGGATTTCTCCAAATCGAAAGCTGCCAGTAAGAAGTACCCTGCAAGTCCTTAGAGCCCCAAAGGCCACCTTGCATTTGACTTGCAGACCGTGGGGAAAGGACTTCTTTTTCCCATGGGAAATGGCCTGTGTTTGCAGCCACTCACCATGGCAGAAAGTGGGGAGCCAAGCTAGAGTGATACAATCTTTGCTGGATTCTTCCAAACCTAAAGTGTGCGGCAACTAGGACCCTGAATGTCCTTAGAGCCTGAAAGGCCACCTTGAACATATTACTGAGACCCTGGGTTAAGGACATTTTTCCCATGGAAAATGGCCTTCATTTCTGGCCATTTGGCCTGGCAGGCAGGGCAGTGCCTAACGAGAAATTTGCAAACTGTGCTGGATTCTTCCAAACATAAAGCTGCCAGCAACTAGGACCCTGCAAGTCCTTAGAGCCCCAGATGCCGCCTTTCATCTGATACCCAGAGCCTGGGCCAATGACTTCATTTTCCCCATGGAAAATGGCCTCCATTTCTGGCCTCTCGCCCTGGCCAATAGGGTGGTGCCCAGCAAGAAATTTGCAATCTTTGCTGGATTTCTCCAAATCGAAAGCTGCCAATAAGAAGTACGCTGCAAGTCCTTAGAGCCCCAAAGGCCACCTTGCATTTGATTTGCAGACCGTGGGGAAAGGACTTCTTTTTCCCATGGGAAATGGCCTGTGTTTGCAGCCACTCACCATGGCAGAAAGTGGGGAGCCAAGCTAGAGTGATGCAATCTTTGCTGGATTTCTCCAAACCCAATGCTGGCAGCAACTAGGACCCTGCAAGTCCTTAGAGCCCCAGATGCCACCTTTCATCTGACACCCAGACCCTGGGGACATGACTTCTTTTCCCCATGGAAAATGGGGTCAGTTTGGGGCCACTCGCCCCGGTCATCTGCTTCATTCCCTGTCTGAAATTTGCAAACTTGGCTGATTTTCTCCAAAACTAAACCTGCTGGCAACGAGAAGCCTGCAGCTCCTTAGAGCCCCAAATTTCACCTCTCTGCTGATACCCACATGATGGGGAAATTACTTCTTTTTCCCATAGAAATAGTATCCCTGTGCTGCAACTTGCCCTGGCAGAAAGTAGGGTGCCAAGCAGGAAATTTGAAAATTCTGCTGGATTTCTCCAAAACCTAAAGCTGGCAGCAACTAAGACCCTGCAAGTCCTTAGAGCCCCAGAGGCCACCTTTCATCTGATACCCAGAGCCTGGGCCAATGACTTCATTTTCCCCATGGAAAATGGCCTCCATTTCTGGCCTCTCGCCCTGGCCAATAGGGTGGTGCCCAGCAAGAAATTTGCAATCATTGCTGGATTTCTCCAAATTTAAAGCTGCCAGTAAGAAGTACCCTGCAAGTCCTTAGAGCCCCAAAGGCCACTTTTCATTTCATTTGAACACCGTGGGGAAAGGACTTCTTTTTCCCATGGGAAATGGCCATTGTTTGCAGCCACTCACCATGGCAGAAAGTGGGGAGCCAAGCTAGAGTGATACAATCTTTGCTGGATTCTTCCAAACCTAAAGTTGGCAGCAACCAGGACCCTGAAAGTCCTTAGAGCCTGAAAGGCCACCTTGAACACATTACTGAGACCCTGGGTTAAGGACATTTTTCCCATGGAAAATGCCCTTCATTTCTGGCCATTTGGCCTGGCAGGCAGGGCAGTGCCTAACGAGAAATTTGCAAACTGTGCTGGATTCTTCCAAACATAAAGCTGCCAGCAACTAGGACCCTGCAAGTCCTTAGAGCCCCAAAGGCCACCTTTCATCTGATACCCAGAGCCTGGGCCAATGACTTCATTTTCCCCAAGGAAAATGGCCTCCATTTCTGGCCTCTCGCCCTGGCCAATAGGGTGGTGCCCAGCAAGAAATTTGCAATCTTTGCTGGATTTCTCCAAATCTAAAGCTGCCAGTAAGAAGTACCCTGCAAGTCCTTAGAGCCCCAAAGGCCACCTTGCATTTCATTTGCAGACCGTGGGGAAAGGACTTCTTTTTCCCATGGGAAATGGCCTCCGTTTGCAGCAACTAACTATGGCAGAAAGTGGGGAGCCAAGCTAGAGTGATACAATCTTTGCTGGATTTCTCCAAACCCAATGCTGGCAGCAACTAGGACCCTGCAAGTCCTTAGAGCCCCAGATGCCACCTTTCATCTTCTACCCAGACCCTGGGGACATGACTTCATTTCCCCATGGAAAATGGGGTCAGTTTGGGGCCACTCGCCCCGGCCATCTGCTTCATTCCCTGTCTGAAATTTGCAAACTTGGCTGATTTTCTCCAAAACTAAACCTGCTGGCAACGAGGAGCCTGCAGCTCCTTAGAGCCCCAAATTTCACCTCTCTGCTGATACCCACATGATGGGGAAATTACTTCTTTTTCCCATAGAAATAGTATCCCTGTGCTGCAACTTGCCCTGGCAGAAAGTAGGGTGCCAAGCAGGAAATTTGAAAATTCTGCTGGATTTCTCCAAACCTAAAGCTGGCAGCAACTAAGACCCTGCAAGTCCTTAGAGCCCCAAAGGCCACCTTTCATCTGATACCCAGACCCTGGGCCAATGACTTCATTTTCCCCATGGAAAATGGCCTCCATTTCTGGCCTCTCGCCCTGGCCAATAGGGTGGTGCCCAGCAAGAAATTTGCAATCTTTGCTGGATTTCTCCAAATCTAAAGCTGCCAATAAGAAGTACGCTGCAAGTCCTTAGAGCCCCAAAGGCCACCTTGCATTTGATTTGCAGACCGTGGGGAAAGGACTTCTTTTTCCCATGGGAAATGGCCTGTGTTTGCAGCCACTCACCATGGCAGAAAGTGGGGAGCCAAGCTAGAGTGATACAATCTTTGCTGGATTCTTCCAAACCTAAAGTGTTCGGCAACTAGGACCCTGAATGTCCTTAGAGCCTGAAAGGCCACCTTGAACATATTACTGAGACCCTGGGTTAAGGACATTTTTCCCATGGAAAATGGCCTTCATTTCTGGCCATTTGGCCTGGCAGGCAGGGCAGTGCCTAACGAGAAATTTGCAAACTGTGCTGGATTCTTCCAAACATAAAGCTGCCAGCAACTAGGACCCTGCAAGTCCTTAGAGCCCCAAAGGCCACCTTTCATCTGATACCCAGAGCCTGGGCCAATGACTTCATTTTCCCCAAGGAAAATGGCCTCCATTTCTGGCCTCTCGCCCTGGCCAATAGGGTGGTGCCCAGCAAGAAATTTGCAATCTTTGCTGGATTTCTCCAAATCTAAAGCTGCCAGTAAGAAGTACCCTGCAAGTCCTTAGAGCCCCAAAGGCCACCTTGCATTTCATTTGCAGACCGTGGGGAAAGGACTTCTTTTTCCTATGGGAAATGGCCTCCGTTTGCAGCAACTAACTATGGCAGAAAGTGGGGAGCCAAGCTAGAGTGATACAATCTTTGCTGGATTTCTCCAAACCCAATGCTGGCAGCAACTAGGACCCTGCAAGTCCTTAGAGCCCCAGATGCCACCTTTCATCTTCTACCCAGACCCTGGGGACATGACTTCATTTCCCCATGGAAAATGGGGTCAGTTTGGGGCCACTCGCCCCGGCCATCTGCTTCATTCCCTGTCTGAAATTTGCAAACTTGGCTGATTTTCTCCAAAACTAAACCTGCTGGCAACGAGGAGCCTGCAGCTCCTTAGAGCCCCAAATTTCACCTCTCTGCTGATACCCACATGATGGGGAAATTACTTCTTTTTCCCATAGAAATAGTATCCCTGTGCTGCAACTTGCCCTGGCAGAAAGTAGGGTGCCAAGCAGGAAATTTGAAAATTCTGCTGGATTTCTCCAAACCTAAAGCTGGCAGCAACTAAGACCCTGCAAGTCCTTAGAGCCCCAAAGGCCACCTTTCATCTGATACCCAGAGCCTGGGCCAATGACTTCATTTTCCCCATGGAAAATGGCCTCCATTTCTGGCCTCTCGCCCTGGCCAATAGGGTGGTGCCCAGCAAGAAATTTGCAATCTTTGCTGGATTTCTCCAAATCGAAAGCTGCCAGTAAGAAGTACCCTGCAAGTCCTTAGAGCCCCAAAGGCCACTTTTCATTTCATTTGAACACCGTGGGGAAAGGACTTCTTTTTCCCATGGGAAATGGCCATTGTTTGCAGCCACTCACCATGGCAGAAAGTGGGGAGCCAAGCTAGAGTGATACAATCTTTGCTGGATTCTTCCAAACCTAAAGTTGGCAGCAACCAGGACCCTGAAAGTCCTTAGAGCCTGAAAGGCCACCTTGAACACATTACTGAGACCCTGGGTTAAGGACATTTTTCCCATGGAAAATGGCCTTCATTTCTGGCCATTTGGCCTGGCAGGCAGGGCAGTGCCTAACGAGAAATTTGCAAACTGTGCTGGATTCTTCCAAACATAAAGCTGCCAGCAACTAGGACCCTGCAAGTCCTTAGAGCCCCAAAGGCCACCTTTCATCTGATACCCAGAGCCTGGGCCAATGACTTCATTTTCCCCAAGGAAAATGGCCTCCATTTCTGGCCTCTCGCCCTGGCCAATAGGGTGGTGCCCAGCAAGAAATTTGCAATCTTTGCTGGATTTCTCCAAATCGAAACATGCCAGTAAGAAGTACCCTGCAAGTCCTTAGAGCCCCAAAGGCCACCTTGCATTTCATTTGCAGACCGTGGGGAAAGGACTTCTTTTTCCCATGGGAAATGGCCTGTGTTTGCAGCCACTAACTAGGGCAGAAAGTGGGGAGCCAAGCTAGAGTGATGCAATCTTTGCTGGATTTCTCCAAACCCAATGCTGGCAGCAACTAGGACCCTGCAAGTCCTTAGAGCCCCAGATGCCACCTTTCATCTTCTACCCAGACCCTGGGGACATGACTTCATTTCCCCATGGACAATGGGGTCAGTTTGGGGCCACTCGCCCCGGCCATCTGCTTCATTCCCTGTCTGAAATTTGCAAACTTGGCTGATTTTCTCCAAAACTAAACCTGCTGGCAACGAGGAGCCTGCAGCTCCTTAGAGCCCCAAATTTCACCTCTCTGCTGATACCCACATGATGGGGAAATTACTTCTTTTTCCCATAGAAATAGTATCCCTGTGCTGCAACTTGCCCTGGCAGAAAGTAGGGTGCCAAGCAGGAAATTTGAAAATTCTGCTGGATTTCTCCAAACCTAAAGCTGGCAGCAACTAAGACCCTGCAAGTCCTTAGAGCCCCAAAGGCCACCTTTCATCTGATACCCAGAGCCTGGGCCAATGACTTCATTTTCCCCATGGAAAATGGCCTCCATTTCTGGCCTCTCGCCCTGGCCAATAGGGTGGTGCCCAGCAAGAAATTTGCAATCTTTGCTGGATTTCTCCAAATCGAAAGCTGCCAGTAAGAAGTACCCTGCAAGTCCTTAGAGCCCCAAAGGCCACCTTGCATTTGATTTGCAGACCGTGGGGAAAGGACTTCTTTTTCCCATGGGAAATGGCCTGTGTTTGCAGCCACTCACCATGGCAGAAAGTGGGGAGCCAAGCTAGAGTGATACAATCTTTGCTGGATTCTTCCAAACCTAAAGTGTGCGGCAACTAGGACCCTGAATGTCCTTAGAGCCTGAAAGGCCACCTTGAACATATTACTGAGACCCTGGGTTAAGGACATTTTTCCCATGGAAAATGGCCTTCATTTCTGGCCATTTGGCCTGGCAGGCAGGGCAGTGCCTAACGAGAAATTTGCAAACTCTGCTGGATTCTTCCAAACATAAAGCTGCCAGCAACTAGGACCCTGCAAGTCCTTAGAGCCCCAGATGCCGCCTTTCATCTGATACCCAGAGCCTGGGCCAATGACTTCATTTTCCCCATGGAAAATGGCCTCCATTTCTGGCCTCTCGCCCTGGCCAATAGGGTGGTGCCCAGCAAGAAATTTGCAATCTTTGCTGGATTTCTCCAAATCTAAAGCTGCCAGTAAGAAGTACCCTGCAAGTCCTTAGAGCCCCAAAGGCCACCTTGCATTTCATTTGCAGACCGTGGGGAAAGGACTTCTTTTTCCCATGGGAAATGGCCTCCGTTTGCAGCCACTAACTATGGCAGAAAGTGGGGAGCCAAGCTAGAGTGATGCAATCTTTGCTGGATTTCTCCAAACCCAATGCTGGCAGCAACTAGGACCCTGCAAGTCCTTAGAGCCCCAGATGCCACCTTTCATCTTATACCCAGACCCTGGGGACATGACTTCTTTTCCCCATGGAAAATGGGGTCAGTTTGGGGCCACTCGCCCCGGCCATCTGCTTCATTCCCTGTCTGAAATTTGCAAACTTGGCTGATTTTCTCCAAAACTAAACCTGCTGGCAACGAGGAGCCTGCAGCTCCTTAGAGCCCCAAATTTCACCTCTCTGCTGATACCCACATGATGGGGAAATTACTTCTTTTTCCCATAGAAATAGTATCCCTGTGCTGCAACTTGCCCTGGCAGAAAGTAGGTTGCCAAGCAGGAAATTTGAAAATTCTGATGGATTTCTCCAAACCTAAAGCTGGCAGCAACTAAGACCCTGCAAGTCCTTAGAGCCCCAGAGGCCACCTTTCATCTGATACCCAGACCCTGGGCCAATGACTTCATTTTCCCCATGGAAAATGGCCTCCATTTCTGGCCTCTCGCCCTGGCCAATAGGGTGGTGCCCAGCAAGAAATTTGCAATCATTGCTGGATTTCTCCAAATCTAAAGCTGCCAGTAAGAAGTACCCTGCAAGTCCTTAGAGCCCCAAAGGCCACTTTTCATTTCATTTGAACACCGTGGGGAAAGGACTTCTTTTTCCCATGGGAAATGGCCATTGTTTGCAGCCACTCACCATGGCAGAAAGTGGGGAGCCAAGCTAGAGTGATACAATCTTTGCTGGATTCTTCCAAACCTAAAGTTGGCAGCAACCAGGACCCTGAAAGTCCTTAGAGCCTGAAAGGCCACCTTGAACACATTACTGAGACCCTGGGTTAAGGACATTTTTCCCATGGAAAATGGCCTTCATTTCTGGCCATTTGGCCTGGCAGGCAGGGCAGTGCCTAACGAGAAATTTGCAAACTGTGCTGGATTCTTCCAAACATAAAGCTGCCAGCAACTAGGACCCTGCAAGTCCTTAGAGCCCCAAAGGCCACCTTTCATCTGATACCCAGAGCCTGGGCCAATGACTTCATTTTCCCCATGGAAAATGGCCTCCATTTCTGGCCTCTCGCCCTGGCCAATAGGGTGGTGCCCAGCAAGAAATTTGCAATCTTTGCTGGATTTCTCCAAATCGAAACATGCCAGTAAGAAGTACCCTGCAAGTCCTTAGAGCCCCAAAGGCCACCTTGCATTTCATTTGCAGACCGTGGGGAAAGGACTTCTTTTTCCCATGGGAAATGGCCTCCGTTTGCAGCAACTAACTATGGCAGAAAGTGGGGAGCCAAGCTAGAGTGATACAATCTTTGCTGGATTTCTCCAAACCCAATGCTGGCAGCAACTAGGACCCTGCAAGTCCTTAGAGCCCCAGATGCCACCTTTCATCTTCTACCCAGACCCTGGGGACATGACTTCATTTCCCCATGGACAATGGGGTCAGTTTGGGGCCACTCGCCCCGGCCATCTGCTTCATTCCCTGTCTGAAATTTGCAAACTTGGCTGATTTTCTCCAAAACTAAACCTGCTGGCAACGAGGAGCCTGCAGCTCCTTAGAGCCCCAAATTTCACCTCTCTGCTGATACCCACATGATGGGGAAATTACTTCTTTTTCCCATAGAAATAGTATCCCTGTGCTGCAACTTGCCCTGGCAGAAAGTAGGGTGCCAAGCAGGAAATTTGAAAATTCTGCTGGATTTCTCCAAACCTAAAGCTGGCAGCAACTAAGACCCTGCAAGTCCTTAGAGCCCCAAAGGCCACCTTTCATCTGATACCCAGAGCCTGGGCCAATGACTTCATTTTCCCCATGGAAAATGGCCTCCATTTCTGGCCTCTCGCCCTGGCCAATAGGGTGGTGCCCAGCAAGAAATTTGCAATCTTTGCTGGATTTCTCCAAATCTAAAGCTGCCAATAAGAAGTACGCTGCAAGTCCTTAGAGCCCCAAAGGCCACCTTGCATTTGATTTGCAGACCGTGGGGAAAGGACTTCTTTTTCCCATGGGAAATGGCCTGTGTTTGCAGCCACTCACCATGGCAGAAAGTGGGGAGCCAAGCTAGAGTGATACAATCTTTGCTGGATTCTTCCAAACCTAAAGTGTTCGGCAACTAGGACCCTGAATGTCCTTAGAGCCTGAAAGGCCACCTTGAACATATTACTGAGACCCTGGGTTAAGGACATTTTTCCCATGGAAAATGCCCTTCATTTCTGGCCATTTGGCCTGGCAGGCAGGGCAGTGCCTAACGAGAAATTTGCAAACTGTGCTGGATTCTTCCAAACATAAAGCTGCCAGCAACTAGGACCCTGCAAGTCCTTAGAGCCCCAAAGGCCACCTTTCATCTGATACCCAGAGCCTGGGCCAATGACTTCATTTTCCCCAAGGAAAATGGCCTCCATTTCTGGCCTCTCGCCCTGGCCAATAGGGTGGTGCCCAGCAAGAAATTTGCAATCTTTGCTGGATTTCTCCAAATCTAAAGCTGCCAGTAAGAAGTACCCTGCAAGTCCTTAGAGCCCCAAAGGCCACCTTGCATTTCATTTGCAGACCGTGGGGAAAGGACTTCTTTTTCCCATGGGAAATGGCCTCCGTTTGCAGCCACTAACTATGGCAGAAAGTGGGGAGCCAAGCTAGAGTGATGCAATCTTTGCTGGATTTCTCCAAACCCAATGCTGGCAGCAACTAGGACCCTGCAAGTCCTTAGAGCCCCAGATGCCACCTTTCATCTTATACCCAGACCCTGGGGACATGACTTCTTTTCCCCATGGAAAATGGGGTCAGTTTGGGGCCACTCGCCCCGGCCATCTGCTTCATTCCCTGTCTGAAATTTGCAAACTTGGCTGATTTTCTCCAAAACTAAACCTGCTGGCAACGAGGAGCCTGCAGCTCCTTAGAGCCCCAAATTTCACCTCTCTGCTGATACCCACATGATGGGGAAATTACTTCTTTTTCCCATAGAAATAGTATCCCTGTGCTGCAACTTGCCCTGGCAGAAAGTAGGTTGCCAAGCAGGAAATTTGAAAATTCTGATGGATTTCTCCAAACCTAAAGCTGGCAGCAACTAAGACCCTGCAAGTCCTTAGAGCCCCAGAGGCCACCTTTCATCTGATACCCAGACCCTGGGCCAATGACTTCATTTTCCCCATGGAAAATGGCCTCCATTTCTGGCCTCTCGCCCTGGCCAATAGGGTGGTGCCCAGCAAGAAATTTGCAATCATTGCTGGATTTCTCCAAATCTAAAGCTGCCAGTAAGAAGTACCCTGCAAGTCCTTAGAGCCCCAAAGGCCACTTTTCATTTCATTTGAACACCGTGGGGAAAGGACTTCTTTTTCCCATGGGAAATGGCCATTGTTTGCAGCCACTCACCATGGCAGAAAGTGGGGAGCCAAGCTAGAGTGATACAATCTTTGCTGGATTCTTCCAAACCTAAAGTTGGCAGCAACCAGGACCCTGAAAGTCCTTAGAGCCTGAAAGGCCACCTTGAACACATTACTGAGACCCTGGGTTAAGGACATTTTTCCCATGGAAAATGCCCTTCATTTCTGGCCATTTGGCCTGGCAGGCAGGGCAGTGCCTAACGAGAAATTTGCAAACTGTGCTGGATTCTTCCAAACATAAAGCTGCCAGCAACTAGGACCCTGCAAGTCCTTAGAGCCACAAAGGCCACCTTTCATCTGATACCCAGACCCTGGGCCAATGACTTCATTTTCCCCATGGAAAATGGCCTCCATTTCTGGCCTCTCGCCCTGGCCAATAGGGTGGTGCCCAGCAAGAAATTTGCAATCTTTGCTGGATTTCTCCAAATCGAAAGCTGCCAGTAAGAAGTACCCTGCAAGTCCTTAGAGCCCCAAAGGCCACCTTGCATTTGATTTGCAGACCGTGGGGAAAGGACTTCTTTTTCCCGTGGGAAATGGCCTGTGTTTGCAGCCACTCACCATGGCAGAAAGTGGGGAGCCAAGCTAGAGTGATACAATCTTTGCTGGATTCTTCCAAACCTAAAGTTGGCAGCAACCAGGACCCTGAAAGTCCTTAGAGCCTGAAAGGCCACCTTGAACACATTACTGAGACCCTGGGTTAAGGACATTTTTCCCATGGAAAATGGCCTTCATTTCTGGCCATTTGGCCTGGCAGGCAGGGCAGTGCCTAACGAGAAATTTGCAAACTGTGCTGGATTCTTCCAAACATAAAGCTGCCAGCAACTAGGACCCTGCAAGTCCTTAGAGCCCCAAAGGCCACCTTTCATCTGATACCCAGAGCCTGGGCCAATGACTTCATTTTCCCCAAGGAAAATGGCCTCCATTTCTGGCCTCTCGCCCTGGCCAATAGGGTGGTGCCCAGCAAGAAATTTGCAATCTTTGCTGGATTTCTCCAAATCTAAAGCTGCCAGTAAGAAGTACCCTGCAAGTCCTTAGAGCCCCAAAGGCCACCTTGCATTTCATTTGCAGACCGTGGGGAAAGGACTTCTTTTTCCCATGGGAAATGGCCTGTGTTTGCAGCCACTCACCATGGCAGAAAGTGGGGAGCCAAGCTAGAGTGATGCAATCTTTGCTGGATTTCTCCAAACCCAATGCTGGCAGCAACTAGGACCCTGCAAGTCCTTAGAGCCCCAGATGCCACCTTTCATCTTATACCCAGACCCTGGGGACATGACTTCTTTTCCCCATGGAAAATGGGGTCAGTTTGGGGCCACTCGCCCCGGCCATCTGCTTCATTCCCTGTCTGAAATTTGCAAACTTGGCTGATTTTCTCCAAAACTAAACCTGCTGGCAACGAGGAGCCTGCAGCTCCTTAGAGCCCCAAATTTCACCTCTCTGCTGATACCCACATGATGGGGAAATTACTTCTTTTTCCCATAGAAATAGTATCCCTGTGCTGCAACTTGCCCTGGCAGAAAGTAGGTTGCCAAGCAGGAAATTTGAAAATTCTGATGGATTTCTCCAAACCTAAAGCTGGCAGCAACTAAGACCCTGCAAGTCCTTAGAGCCCCAGAGGCCACCTTTCATCTGATACCCAGACCCTGGGCCAATGACTTCATTTTCCCCATGGAAAATGGCCTCCATTTCTGGCCTCTCGCCCTGGCCAATAGGGTGGTGCCCAGCAAGAAATTTGCAATCATTGCTGGATTTCTCCAAATCTAAAGCTGCCAGTAAGAAGTACCCTGCAAGTCCTTAGAGCCCCAAAGGCCACTTTTCATTTCATTTGAACACCGTGGGGAAAGGACTTCTTTTTCCCATGGGAAATGGCCATTGTTTGCAGCCACTCACCATGGCAGAAAGTGGGGAGCCAAGCTAGAGTGATACAATCTTTGCTGGATTCTTCCAAACCTAAAGTTGGCAGCAACCAGGACCCTGAAAGTCCTTAGAGCCTGAAAGGCCACCTTGAACACATTACTGAGACCCTGGGTTAAGGACATTTTTCCCATGGAAAATGGCCTTCATTTCTGGCCATTTGGCCTGGCAGGCAGGGCAGTGCCTAACGAGAAATTTGCAAACTGTGCTGGATTCTTCCAAACATAAAGCTGCCAGCAACTAGGACCCTGCAAGTCCTTAGAGCCACAAAGGCCACCTTTCATCTGATACCCAGACCCTGGGCCAATGACTTCATTTTCCCCATGGAAAATGGCCTCCATTTCTGGCCTCTCGCCCTGGCCAATAGGGTGGTGCCCAGCAAGAAATTTGCAATCTTTGCTGGATTTCTCCAAATCGAAAGCTGCCAGTAAGAAGTACCCTGCAAGTCCTTAGAGCCCCAAAGGCCACCTTGCATTTGATTTGCAGACCGTGGGGAAAGGACTTCTTTTTCCCGTGGGAAATGGCCTGTGTTTGCAGCCACTCACCATGGCAGAAAGTGGGGAGCCAAGCTAGAGTGATACAATCTTTGCTGGATTCTTCCAAACCTAAAGTTGGCAGCAACCAGGACCCTGAAAGTCCTTAGAGCCTGAAAGGCCACCTTGAACACATTACTGAGACCCTGGGTTAAGGACATTTTTCCCATGGAAAATGGCCTTCATTTCTGGCCATTTGGCCTGGCAGGCAGGGCAGTGCCTAACGAGAAATTTGCAAACTGTGCTGGATTCTTCCAAACATAAAGCTGCCAGCAACTAGGACCCTGCAAGTCCTTAGAGCCCCAAAGGCCACCTTTCATCTGATACCCAGAGCCTGGGCCAATGACTTCATTTTCCCCAAGGAAAATGGCCTCCATTTCTGGCCTCTCGCCCTGGCCAATAGGGTGGTGCCCAGCAAGAAATTTGCAATCTTTGCTGGATTTCTCCAAATCTAAAGCTGCCAGTAAGAAGTACCCTGCAAGTCCTTAGAGCCCCAAAGGCCACCTTGCATTTCATTTGCAGACCGTGGGGAAAGGACTTCTTTTTCCCATGGGAAATGGCCTGTGTTTGCAGCCACTCACCATGGCAGAAAGTGGGGAGCCAAGCTAGAGTGATGCAATCTTTGCTGGATTTCTCCAAACCCAATGCTGGCAGCAACTAGGACCCTGCAAGTCCTTAGAGCCCCAGATGCCACCTTTCATCTTATACCCAGACCCTGGGGACATGACTTCTTTTCCCCATGGAAAATGGGGTCAGTTTGGGGCCACTCGCCCCGGCCATCTGCTTCATTCCCTGTCTGAAATTTGCAAACTTGGCTGATTTTCTCCAAAACTAAACCTGCTGGCAACGAGGAGCCTGCAGCTCCTTAGAGCCCCAAATTTCACCTCTCTGCTGATACCCACATGATGGGGAAATTACTTCTTTTTCCCATAGAAATAGTATCCCTGTGCTGCAACTTGCCCTGGCAGAAAGTAGGTTGCCAAGCAGGAAATTTGAAAATTCTGATGGATTTCTCCAAACCTAAAGCTGGCAGCAACTAAGACCCTGCAAGTCCTTAGAGCCCCAGAGGCCACCTTTCATCTGATACCCAGACCCTGGGCCAATGACTTCATTTTCCCCATGGAAAATGGCCTCCATTTCTGGCCTCTCGCCCTGGCCAATAGGGTGGTGCCCAGCAAGAAATTTGCAATCATTGCTGGATTTCTCCAAATCTAAAGCTGCCAGTAAGAAGTACCCTGCAAGTCCTTAGAGCCCCAAAGGCCACTTTTCATTTCATTTGAACACCGTGGGGAAAGGACTTCTTTTTCCCATGGGAAATGGCCATTGTTTGCAGCCACTCACCATGGCAGAAAGTGGGGAGCCAAGCTAGAGTGATACAATCTTTGCTGGATTCTTCCAAACCTAAAGTTGGCAGCAACCAGGACCCTGAAAGTCCTTAGAGCCTGAAAGGCCACCTTGAACACATTACTGAGACCCTGGGTTAAGGACATTTTTCCCATGGAAAATGGCCTTCATTTCTGGCCATTTGGCCTGGCAGGCAGGGCAGTGCCTAACGAGAAATTTGCAAACTGTGCTGGATTCTTCCAAACATAAAGCTGCCAGCAACTAGGACCCTGCAAGTCCTTAGAGCCACAAAGGCCACCTTTCATCTGATACCCAGACCCTGGGCCAATGACTTCATTTTCCCCATGGAAAATGGCCTCCATTTCTGGCCTCTCGCCCTGGCCAATAGGGTGGTGCCCAGCAAGAAATTTGCAATCTTTGCTGGATTTCTCCAAATCGAAAGCTGCCAGTAAGAAGTACCCTGCAAGTCCTTAGAGCCCCAAAGGCCACCTTGCATTTGATTTGCAGACCGTGGGGAAAGGACTTCTTTTTCCCGTGGGAAATGGCCATTGTTTGCAGCCACTCACCATGGCAGAAAGTGGGGAGCCAAGCTAGAGTGATACAATCTTTGCTGGATTCTTCCAAACCTAAAGTTGGCAGCAACCAGGACCCTGAAAGTCCTTAGAGCCTGAAAGGCCACCTTGAACACATTACTGAGACCCTGGGTTAAGGACATTTTTCCCATGGAAAATGGCCTTCATTTCTGGCCATTTGGCCTGGCAGGCAGGGCAGTGCCTAACGAGAAATTTGCAAACTGTGCTGGATTCTTCCAAACATAAAGCTGCCAGCAACTAGGACCCTGCAAGTCCTTAGAGCCCCAAAGGCCACCTTTCATCTGATACCCAGAGCCTGGGCCAATGACTTCATTTTCCCCAAGGAAAATGGCCTCCATTTCTGGCCTCTCGCCCTGGCCAATAGGGTGGTGCCCAGCAAGAAATTTGCAATCTTTGCTGGATTTCTCCAAATCGAAAGCTGCCAGTAAGAAGTACCCTGCAAGTCCTTAGAGCCCCAAAGGCCACCTTGCATTTCATTTGCAGACCGTGGGGAAAGGACTTCTTTTTCCCATGGGAAATGGCCTGTGTTTGCAGCCACTAACTAGGGCAGAAAGTGGGGAGCCAAGCTAGAGTGATGCAATCTTTGCTGGATTTCTCCAAACCCAATGCTGGCAGCAACTAGGACCCTGCAAGTCCTTAGAGCCCCAGATGCCACCTTTCATCTTCTACCCAGACCCTGGGGACATGACTTCATTTCCCCATGGACAATGGGGTCAGTTTGGGGCCACTCGCCCCGGCCATCTGCTTCATTCCCTGTCTGAAATTTGCAAACTTGGCTGATTTTCTCCAAAACTAAACCTGCTGGCAACGAGGAGCCTGCAGCTCCATAGAGCCCCAAATTTCACCTCTCTGCTGATACCCACATGATGGGGAAATTACTTCTTTTTCCCATAGAAATAGTATCCCTGTGCTGCAACTTGCCCTGGCAGAAAGTAGGGTGCCAAGCAGGAAATTTGAAAATTCTGCTGGATTTCTCCAAACCTAAAGCTGGCAGCAACTAAGACCCTGCAAGTCCTTAGAGCCCCAAAGGCCACCTTTCATCTGATACCCAGAGCCTGGGCCAATGACTTCATTTTCCCCATGGAAAATGGCCTCCATTTCTGGCCTCTCGCCCTGGCCAATAGGGTGGTGCCCAGCAAGAAATTTGCAATCTTTGCTGGATTTCTCCAAATCGAAAGCTGCCAGTAAGAAGTACCCTGCAAGTCCTTAGAGCCCCAAAGGCCACCTTGCATTTGATTTGCAGACCGTGGGGAAAGGACTTCTTTTTCCCATGGGAAATGGCCTGTGTTTGCAGCCACTCACCATGGCAGAAAGTGGGGAGCCAAGCTAGAGTGATACAATCTTTGCTGGATTCTTCCAAACCTAAAGTGTGCGGCAACTAGGACCCTGAATGTCCTTAGAGCCTGAAAGGCCACCTTGAACATATTACTGAGACCCTGGGTTAAGGACATTTTTCCCATGGAAAATGGCCTTCATTTCTGGCCATTTGGCCTGGCAGGCAGGGCAGTGCCTAACGAGAAATTTGCAAACTGTGCTGGATTCTTCCAAACATAAAGCTGCCAGCAACTAGGACCCTGCAAGTCCTTAGAGCCCCAGATGCCGCCTTTCATCTGATACCCAGAGCCTGGGCCAATGACTTCATTTTCCCCATGGAAAATGGCCTCCATTTCTGGCCTCTCGCCCTGGCCAATAGGGTGGTGCCCAGCAAGAAATTTGCAATCTTTGCTGGATTTCTCCAAATCTAAAGCTGCCAGTAAGAAGTACCCTGCAAGTCCTTAGAGCCCCAAAGGCCACCTTGCATTTCATTTGCAGACCGTGGGGAAAGGACTTCTTTTTCCCATGGGAAATGGCCTCCGTTTGCAGCCACTAACTATGGCAGAAAGTGGGGAGCCAAGCTAGAGTGATGCAATCTTTGCTGGATTTCTCCAAACCCAATGCTGGCAGCAACTAGGACCCTGCAAGTCCTTAGAGCCCCAGATGCCACCTTTCATCTTATACCCAGACCCTGGGGACATGACTTCTTTTCCCCATGGAAAATGGGGTCAGTTTGGGGCCACTCGCCCCGGCCATCTGCTTCATTCCCTGTCTGAAATTTGCAAACTTGGCTGATTTTCTCCAAAACTAAACCTGCTGGCAACGAGGAGCCTGCAGCTCCTTAGAGCCCCAAATTTCACCTCTCTGCTGATACCCACATGATGGGGAAATTACTTCTTTTTCCCATAGAAATAGTATCCCTGTGCTGCAACTTGCCCTGGCAGAAAGTAGGTTGCCAAGCAGGAAATTTGAAAATTCTGATGGATTTCTCCAAACCTAAAGCTGGCAGCAACTAAGACCCTGCAAGTCCTTAGAGCCCCAAAGGCCACCTTTCATCTGATACCCAGAGCCTGGGCCAATGACTTCATTTTCCCCATGGAAAATGGCCTCCATTTCTGGCCTCTCGCCCTGGCCAATAGGGTGGTGCCCAGCAAGAAATTTGCAATCTTTGCTGGATTTCTCCAAATCGAAAGCTGCCAGTAAGAAGTACCCTGCAAGTCCTTAGAGCCCCAAAGGCCACCTTGCATTTGACTTGCAGACCGTGGGGAAAGGACTTCTTTTTCCCATGGGAAATGGCCTGTGTTTGCAGCCACTCACCATGGCAGAAAGTGGGGAGCCAAGCTAGAGTGATACAATCTTTGCTGGATTCTTCCAAACCTAAAGTGTGCGGCAACTAGGACCCTGAATGTCCTTAGAGCCTGAAAGGCCACCTTGAACATATTACTGAGACCCTGGGTTAAGGACATTTTTCCCATGGAAAATGGCCTTCATTTCTGGCCATTTGGCCTGGCAGGCAGTGCAGTGCCTAACGAGAAATTTGCAAACTGTGCTGGATTCTTCCAAACATAAAGCTGCCAGCAACTAGGACCCTGCAAGTCCTTAGAGCCCCAGATGCCGCCTTTCATCTGATACCCAGAGCCTGGGCCAATGACTTCATTTTCCCCAAGGAAAATGGCCTCCATTTCTGGCCTCTCGCCCTGGCCAATAGGGTGGTGCCCAGCAAGAAATTTGCAATCTTTGCTGGATTTCTCCAAATCTAAAGCTGCCAATAAGAAGTACGCTGCAAGTCCTTAGAGCCCCAAAGGCCACCTTGCATTTGATTTGCAGACCGTGGGGAAAGGACTTCTTTTTCCCATGGGAAATGGCCTGTGTTTGCACCCACTCACCATGGCAGAAAGTGGGGAGCCAAGCTAGAGTGATGCAATCTTTGCTGGATTTCTCCAAACCCAATGCTGGCAGCAACTAGGACCCTGCAAGTCCTTAGAGCCCCAGATGCCACCTTTCATCTGACACCCAGACCCTGGGGACATGACTTCATTTCCCCATGGAAAATGGGGTCAGTTTGGGGCCACTCGCCCCGGCCATCTGCTTCATTCCCTGTCTGAAATTTGCAAACTTGGCTGATTTTCTCCAAAACTAAACCTGCTGGCAACGAGGAGCCTGCAGCTCCTTAGAGCCCCAAATTTCACCTCTCTGCTGATACCCACATGATGGGGAAATTACTTCTTTTTCCCATAGAAATAGTATCCCTGTGCTGCAACTTGCCCTGGCAGAAAGTAGGGTGCCAAGCAGGAAATTTGAAAATTCTGCTGGATTTCTCCAAACCTAAAGCTGGCAGCAACTAAGACCCTGCAAGTCCTTAGAGCCCCAAAGGCCACCTTTCATCTGATACCCAGAGCCTGGGCCAATGACTTCATTTTCCCCATGGAAAATGGCCTCCATTTCTGGCCTCTCGCCCTGGCCAATAGGGTGGTGCCCAGCAAGAAATTTGCAATCTTTGCTGGATTTCTCCAAATCTAAAGCTGCCAATAAGAAGTACACTGCAAGTCCTTAGAGCCCCAAAGGCCACCTTGCATTTGATTTGCAGACCGTGGGGAAAGGACTTCTTTTTCCCATGGGAAATGGCCTGTGTTTGCAGCCACTCACCATGGCAGAAAGTGGGGAGCCAAGCTAGAGTGATACAATCTTTGCTGGATTCTTCCAAACCTAAAGTGTTCGGCAACTAGGACCCTGAATGTCCTTAGAGCCTGAAAGGCCACCTTGAACATATTACTGAGACCCTGGGTTAAGGACATTTTTCCCATGGAAAATGGCCTTCATTTCTGGCCATTTGGCCTGGCAGGCAGGGCAGTGCCTAACGAGAAATTTGCAAACTGTGCTGGATTCTTCCAAACATAAAGCTGCCAGCAACTAGGACCCTGCAAGTCCTTAGAGCCCCAAAGGCCACCTTTCATCTGATACCCAGAGCCTGGGCCAATGACTTCATTTTCCCCAAGGAAAATGGCCTCCATTTCTGGCCTCTCGCCCTGGCCAATAGGGTGGTGCCCAGCAAGAAATTTGCAATCTTTGCTGGATTTCTCCAAATCTAAAGCTGCCAGTAAGAAGTACCCTGCAAGTCCTTAGAGCCCCAAAGGCCACCTTGCATTTCATTTGCAGACCGTGGGGAAAGGACTTCTTTTTCCCATGGGAAATGGCCTCCGTTTGCAGCCACTAACTATGGCAGAAAGTGGGGAGCCAAGCTAGAGTGATGCAATCTTTGCTGGATTTCTCCAAACCCAATGCTGGCAGCAACTAGGACCCTGCAAGTCCTTAGAGCCCCAGATGCCACCTTTCATCTTATACCCAGACCCTGGGGACATGACTTCTTTTCCCCATGGAAAATGGGGTCAGTTTGGGGCCACTCGCCCCGGCCATCTGCTTCATTCCCTGTCTGAAATTTGCAAACTTGGCTGATTTTCTCCAAAACTAAACCTGCTGGCAACGAGGAGCCTGCAGCTCCTTAGAGCCCCAAATTTCACCTCTCTGCTGATACCCACATGATGGGGAAATTACTTCTTTTTCCCATAGAAATAGTATCCCTGTGCTGCAACTTGCCCTGGCAGAAAGTAGGTTGCCAAGCAGGAAATTTGAAAATTCTGATGGATTTCTCCAAACCTAAAGCTGGCAGCAACTAAGACCCTGCAAGTCCTTAGAGCCCCAGAGGCCACCTTTCATCTGATACCCAGACCCTGGGCCAATGACTTCATTTTCCCCATGGAAAATGGCCTCCATTTCTGGCCTCTCGCCCTGGCCAATAGGGTGGTGCCCAGCAAGAAATTTGCAATCATTGCTGGATTTCTCCAAATCTAAAGCTGCCAGTAAGAAGTACCCTGCAAGTCCTTAGAGCCCCAAAGGCCACTTTTCATTTCATTTGAACACCGTGGGGAAAGGACTTCTTTTTCCCATGGGAAATGGCCATTGTTTGCAGCCACTCACCATGGCAGAAAGTGGGGAGCCAAGCTAGAGTGATACAATCTTTGCTGGATTCTTCCAAACCTAAAGTTGGCAGCAACCAGGACCCTGAAAGTCCTTAGAGCCTGAAAGGCCACCTTGAACACATTACTGAGACCCTGGGTTAAGGACATTTTTCCCATGGAAAATGCCCTTCATTTCTGGCCATTTGGCCTGGCAGGCAGGGCAGTGCCTAACGAGAAATTTGCAAACTGTGCTGGATTCTTCCAAACATAAAGCTGCCAGCAACTAGGACCCTGCAAGTCCTTAGAGCCACAAAGGCCACCTTTCATCTGATACCCAGACCCTGGGCCAATGACTTCATTTTCCCCATGGAAAATGGCCTCCATTTCTGGCCTCTCGCCCTGGCCAATAGGGTGGTGCCCAGCAAGAAATTTGCAATCTTTGCTGGATTTCTCCAAATCGAAAGCTGCCAGTAAGAAGTACCCTGCAAGTCCTTAGAGCCCCAAAGGCCACCTTGCATTTGATTTGCAGACCGTGGGGAAAGGACTTCTTTTTCCCGTGGGAAATGGCCTGTGTTTGCAGCCACTCACCATGGCAGAAAGTGGGGAGCCAAGCTAGAGTGATACAATCTTTGCTGGATTCTTCCAAACCTAAAGTTGGCAGCAACCAGGACCCTGAAAGTCCTTAGAGCCTGAAAGGCCACCTTGAACACATTACTGAGACCCTGGGTTAAGGACATTTTTCCCATGGAAAATGGCCTTCATTTCTGGCCATTTGGCCTGGCAGGCAGGGCAGTGCCTAACGAGAAATTTGCAAACTGTGCTGGATTCTTCCAAACATAAAGCTGCCAGCAACTAGGACCCTGCAAGTCCTTAGAGCCCCAAAGGCCACCTTTCATCTGATACCCAGAGCCTGGGCCAATGACTTCATTTTCCCCAAGGAAAATGGCCTCCATTTCTGGCCTCTCGCCCTGGCCAATAGGGTGGTGCCCAGCAAGAAATTTGCAATCTTTGCTGGATTTCTCCAAATCTAAAGCTGCCAGTAAGAAGTACCCTGCAAGTCCTTAGAGCCCCAAAGGCCACCTTGCATTTCATTTGCAGACCGTGGGGAAAGGACTTCTTTTTCCCATGGGAAATGGCCTGTGTTTGCAGCCACTCACCATGGCAGAAAGTGGGGAGCCAAGCTAGAGTGATGCAATCTTTGCTGGATTTCTCCAAACCCAATGCTGGCAGCAACTAGGACCCTGCAAGTCCTTAGAGCCCCAGATGCCACCTTTCATCTTATACCCAGACCCTGGGGACATGACTTCTTTTCCCCATGGAAAATGGGGTCAGTTTGGGGCCACTCGCCCCGGCCATCTGCTTCATTCCCTGTCTGAAATTTGCAAACTTGGCTGATTTTCTCCAAAACTAAACCTGCTGGCAACGAGGAGCCTGCAGCTCCTTAGAGCCCCAAATTTCACCTCTCTGCTGATACCCACATGATGGGGAAATTACTTCTTTTTCCCATAGAAATAGTATCCCTGTGCTGCAACTTGCCCTGGCAGAAAGTAGGTTGCCAAGCAGGAAATTTGAAAATTCTGATGGATTTCTCCAAACCTAAAGCTGGCAGCAACTAAGACCCTGCAAGTCCTTAGAGCCCCAGAGGCCACCTTTCATCTGATACCCAGACCCTGGGCCAATGACTTCATTTTCCCCATGGAAAATGGCCTCCATTTCTGGCCTCTCGCCCTGGCCAATAGGGTGGTGCCCAGCAAGAAATTTGCAATCATTGCTGGATTTCTCCAAATCTAAAGCTGCCAGTAAGAAGTACCCTGCAAGTCCTTAGAGCCCCAAAGGCCACTTTTCATTTCATTTGAACACCGTGGGGAAAGGACTTCTTTTTCCCATGGGAAATGGCCATTGTTTGCAGCCACTCACCATGGCAGAAAGTGGGGAGCCAAGCTAGAGTGATACAATCTTTGCTGGATTCTTCCAAACCTAAAGTTGGCAGCAACCAGGACCCTGAAAGTCCTTAGAGCCTGAAAGGCCACCTTGAACACATTACTGAGACCCTGGGTTAAGGACATTTTTCCCATGGAAAATGCCCTTCATTTCTGGCCATTTGGCCTGGCAGGCAGGGCAGTGCCTAACGAGAAATTTGCAAACTGTGCTGGATTCTTCCAAACATAAAGCTGCCAGCAACTAGGACCCTGCAAGTCCTTAGAGCCACAAAGGCCACCTTTCATCTGATACCCAGACCCTGGGCCAATGACTTCATTTTCCCCATGGAAAATGGCCTCCATTTCTGGCCTCTCGCCCTGGCCAATAGGGTGGTGCCCAGCAAGAAATTTGCAATCTTTGCTGGATTTCTCCAAATCGAAAGCTGCCAGTAAGAAGTACCCTGCAAGTCCTTAGAGCCCCAAAGGCCACCTTGCATTTGATTTGCAGACCGTGGGGAAAGGACTTCTTTTTCCCGTGGGAAATGGCCATTGTTTGCAGCCACTCACCATGGCAGAAAGTGGGGAGCCAAGCTAGAGTGATACAATCTTTGCTGGATTCTTCCAAACCTAAAGTTGGCAGCAACCAGGACCCTGAAAGTCCTTAGAGCCTGAAAGGCCACCTTGAACACATTACTGAGACCCTGGGTTAAGGACATTTTTCCCATGGAAAATGGCCTTCATTTCTGGCCATTTGGCCTGGCAGGCAGGGCAGTGCCTAACGAGAAATTTGCAAACTGTGCTGGATTCTTCCAAACATAAAGCTGCCAGCAACTAGGACCCTGCAAGTCCTTAGAGCCCCAAAGGCCACCTTTCATCTGATACCCAGAGCCTGGGCCAATGACTTCATTTTCCCCAAGGAAAATGGCCTCCATTTCTGGCCTCTCGCCCTGGCCAATAGGGTGGTGCCCAGCAAGAAATTTGCAATCTTTGCTGGATTTCTCCAAATCGAAAGCTGCCAGTAAGAAGTACCCTGCAAGTCCTTAGAGCCCCAAAGGCCACCTTGCATTTCATTTGCAGACCGTGGGGAAAGGACTTCTTTTTCCCATGGGAAATGGCCTGTGTTTGCAGCCACTAACTAGGGCAGAAAGTGGGGAGCCAAGCTAGAGTGATGCAATCTTTGCTGGATTTCTCCAAACCCAATGCTGGCAGCAACTAGGACCCTGCAAGTCCTTAGAGCCCCAGATGCCACCTTTCATCTTATACCCAGACCCTGGGGACATGACTTCTTTTCCCCATGGAAAATGGGGTCAGTTTGGGGCCACTCGCCCCGGCCATCTGCTTCATTCCCTGTCTGAAATTTGCAAACTTGGCTGATTTTCTCCAAAACTAAACCTGCTGGCAACGAGGAGCCTGCAGCTCCTTAGAGCCCCAAATTTCACCTCTCTGCTGATACCCACATGATGGGGAAATTACTTCTTTTTCCCATAGAAATAGTATCCCTGTGCTGCAACTTGCCCTGGCAGAAAGTAGGTTGCCAAGCAGGAAATTTGAAAATTCTGATGGATTTCTCCAAACCTAAAGCTGGCAGCAACTAAGACCCTGCAAGTCCTTAGAGCCCCAAAGGCCACCTTTCATCTGATACCCAGAGCCTGGGCCAATGACTTCATTTTCCCCATGGAAAATGGCCTCCATTTCTGGCCTCTCGCCCTGGCCAATAGGGTGGTGCCCAGCAAGAAATTTGCAATCTTTGCTGGATTTCTCCAAATCGAAAGCTGCCAGTAAGAAGTACCCTGCAAGTCCTTAGAGCCCCAAAGGCCACCTTGCATTTGACTTGCAGACCGTGGGGAAAGGACTTCTTTTTCCCATGGGAAATGGCCTGTGTTTGCAGCCACTCACCATGGCAGAAAGTGGGGAGCCAAGCTAGAGTGATACAATCTTTGCTGGATTCTTCCAAACCTAAAGTGTGCGGCAACTAGGACCCTGAATGTCCTTAGAGCCTGAAAGGCCACCTTGAACATATTACTGAGACCCTGGGTTAAGGACATTTTTCCCATGGAAAATGGCCTTCATTTCTGGCCATTTGGCCTGGCAGGCAGTGCAGTGCCTAACGAGAAATTTGCAAACTGTGCTGGATTCTTCCAAACATAAAGCTGCCAGCAACTAGGACCCTGCAAGTCCTTAGAGCCCCAGATGCCGCCTTTCATCTGATACCCAGAGCCTGGGCCAATGACTTCATTTTCCCCAAGGAAAATGGCCTCCATTTCTGGCCTCTCGCCCTGGCCAATAGGGTGGTGCCCAGCAAGAAATTTGCAATCTTTGCTGGATTTCTCCAAATCTAAAGCTGCCAATAAGAAGTACGCTGCAAGTCCTTAGAGCCCCAAAGGCCACCTTGCATTTGATTTGCAGACCGTGGGGAAAGGACTTCTTTTTCCCATGGGAAATGGCCTGTGTTTGCACCCACTCACCATGGCAGAAAGTGGGGAGCCAAGCTAGAGTGATGCAATCTTTGCTGGATTTCTCCAAACCCAATGCTGGCAGCAACTAGGACCCTGCAAGTCCTTAGAGCCCCAGATGCCACCTTTCATCTGACACCCAGACCCTGGGGACATGACTTCATTTCCCCATGGAAAATGGGGTCAGTTTGGGGCCACTCGCCCCGGCCATCTGCTTCATTCCCTGTCTGAAATTTGCAAACTTGGCTGATTTTCTCCAAAACTAAACCTGCTGGCAACGAGGAGCCTGCAGCTCCTTAGAGCCCCAAATTTCACCTCTCTGCTGATACCCACATGATGGGGAAATTACTTCTTTTTCCCATAGAAATAGTATCCCTGTGCTGCAACTTGCCCTGGCAGAAAGTAGGGTGCCAAGCAGGAAATTTGAAAATTCTGCTGGATTTCTCCAAACCTAAAGCTGGCAGCAACTAAGACCCTGCAAGTCCTTAGAGCCCCAAAGGCCACCTTTCATCTGATACCCAGAGCCTGGGCCAATGACTTCATTTTCCCCATGGAAAATGGCCTCCATTTCTGGCCTCTCGCCCTGGCCAATAGGGTGGTGCCCAGCAAGAAATTTGCAATCTTTGCTGGATTTCTCCAAATCTAAAGCTGCCAATAAGAAGTACACTGCAAGTCCTTAGAGCCCCAAAGGCCACCTTGCATTTGATTTGCAGACCGTGGGGAAAGGACTTCTTTTTCCCATGGGAAATGGCCTGTGTTTGCAGCCACTCACCATGGCAGAAAGTGGGGAGCCAAGCTAGAGTGATACAATCTTTGCTGGATTCTTCCAAACCTAAAGTGTTCGGCAACTAGGACCCTGAATGTCCTTAGAGCCTGAAAGGCCACCTTGAACATATTACTGAGACCCTGGGTTAAGGACATTTTTCCCATGGAAAATGGCCTTCATTTCTGGCCATTTGGCCTGGCAGGCAGGGCAGTGCCTAACGAGAAATTTGCAAACTGTGCTGGATTCTTCCAAACATAAAGCTGCCAGCAACTAGGACCCTGCAAGTCCTTAGAGCCCCAAAGGCCACCTTTCATCTGATACCCAGAGCCTGGGCCAATGACTTCATTTTCCCCAAGGAAAATGGCCTCCATTTCTGGCCTCTCGCCCTGGCCAATAGGGTGGTGCCCAGCAAGAAATTTGCAATCTTTGCTGGATTTCTCCAAATCTAAAGCTGCCAGTAAGAAGTACCCTGCAAGTCCTTAGAGCCCCAAAGGCCACCTTGCATTTCATTTGCAGACCGTGGGGAAAGGACTTCTTTTTCCCATGGGAAATGGCCTCCGTTTGCAGCCACTAACTATGGCAGAAAGTGGGGAGCCAAGCTAGAGTGATGCAATCTTTGCTGGATTTCTCCAAACCCAATGCTGGCAGCAACTAGGACCCTGCAAGTCCTTAGAGCCCCAGATGCCACCTTTCATCTTATACCCAGACCCTGGGGACATGACTTCTTTTCCCCATGGAAAATGGGGTCAGTTTGGGGCCACTCGCCCCGGCCATCTGCTTCATTCCCTGTCTGAAATTTGCAAACTTGGCTGATTTTCTCCAAAACTAAACCTGCTGGCAACGAGGAGCCTGCAGCTCCTTAGAGCCCCAAATTTCACCTCTCTGCTGATACCCACATGATGGGGAAATTACTTCTTTTTCCCATAGAAATAGTATCCCTGTGCTGCAACTTGCCCTGGCAGAAAGTAGGTTGCCAAGCAGGAAATTTGAAAATTCTGATGGATTTCTCCAAACCTAAAGCTGGCAGCAACTAAGACCCTGCAAGTCCTTAGAGCCCCAGAGGCCACCTTTCATCTGATACCCAGACCCTGGGCCAATGACTTCATTTTCCCCATGGAAAATGGCCTCCATTTCTGGCCTCTCGCCCTGGCCAATAGGGTGGTGCCCAGCAAGAAATTTGCAATCATTGCTGGATTTCTCCAAATCTAAAGCTGCCAGTAAGAAGTACCCTGCAAGTCCTTAGAGCCCCAAAGGCCACTTTTCATTTCATTTGAACACCGTGGGGAAAGGACTTCTTTTTCCCATGGGAAATGGCCATTGTTTGCAGCCACTCACCATGGCAGAAAGTGGGGAGCCAAGCTAGAGTGATACAATCTTTGCTGGATTCTTCCAAACCTAAAGTTGGCAGCAACCAGGACCCTGAAAGTCCTTAGAGCCTGAAAGGCCACCTTGAACACATTACTGAGACCCTGGGTTAAGGACATTTTTCCCATGGAAAATGCCCTTCATTTCTGGCCATTTGGCCTGGCAGGCAGGGCAGTGCCTAACGAGAAATTTGCAAACTGTGCTGGATTCTTCCAAACATAAAGCTGCCAGCAACTAGGACCCTGCAAGTCCTTAGAGCCACAAAGGCCACCTTTCATCTGATACCCAGACCCTGGGCCAATGACTTCATTTTCCCCATGGAAAATGGCCTCCATTTCTGGCCTCTCGCCCTGGCCAATAGGGTGGTGCCCAGCAAGAAATTTGCAATCTTTGCTGGATTTCTCCAAATCGAAAGCTGCCAGTAAGAAGTACCCTGCAAGTCCTTAGAGCCCCAAAGGCCACCTTGCATTTGATTTGCAGACCGTGGGGAAAGGACTTCTTTTTCCCGTGGGAAATGGCCTGTGTTTGCAGCCACTCACCATGGCAGAAAGTGGGGAGCCAAGCTAGAGTGATACAATCTTTGCTGGATTCTTCCAAACCTAAAGTTGGCAGCAACCAGGACCCTGAAAGTCCTTAGAGCCTGAAAGGCCACCTTGAACACATTACTGAGACCCTGGGTTAAGGACATTTTTCCCATGGAAAATGGCCTTCATTTCTGGCCATTTGGCCTGGCAGGCAGGGCAGTGCCTAACGAGAAATTTGCAAACTGTGCTGGATTCTTCCAAACATAAAGCTGCCAGCAACTAGGACCCTGCAAGTCCTTAGAGCCCCAAAGGCCACCTTTCATCTGATACCCAGAGCCTGGGCCAATGACTTCATTTTCCCCAAGGAAAATGGCCTCCATTTCTGGCCTCTCGCCCTGGCCAATAGGGTGGTGCCCAGCAAGAAATTTGCAATCTTTGCTGGATTTCTCCAAATCTAAAGCTGCCAGTAAGAAGTACCCTGCAAGTCCTTAGAGCCCCAAAGGCCACCTTGCATTTCATTTGCAGACCGTGGGGAAAGGACTTCTTTTTCCCATGGGAAATGGCCTGTGTTTGCAGCCACTCACCATGGCAGAAAGTGGGGAGCCAAGCTAGAGTGATGCAATCTTTGCTGGATTTCTCCAAACCCAATGCTGGCAGCAACTAGGACCCTGCAAGTCCTTAGAGCCCCAGATGCCACCTTTCATCTTATACCCAGACCCTGGGGACATGACTTCTTTTCCCCATGGAAAATGGGGTCAGTTTGGGGCCACTCGCCCCGGCCATCTGCTTCATTCCCTGTCTGAAATTTGCAAACTTGGCTGATTTTCTCCAAAACTAAACCTGCTGGCAACGAGGAGCCTGCAGCTCCTTAGAGCCCCAAATTTCACCTCTCTGCTGATACCCACATGATGGGGAAATTACTTCTTTTTCCCATAGAAATAGTATCCCTGTGCTGCAACTTGCCCTGGCAGAAAGTAGGTTGCCAAGCAGGAAATTTGAAAATTCTGATGGATTTCTCCAAACCTAAAGCTGGCAGCAACTAAGACCCTGCAAGTCCTTAGAGCCCCAGAGGCCACCTTTCATCTGATACCCAGACCCTGGGCCAATGACTTCATTTTCCCCATGGAAAATGGCCTCCATTTCTGGCCTCTCGCCCTGGCCAATAGGGTGGTGCCCAGCAAGAAATTTGCAATCATTGCTGGATTTCTCCAAATCTAAAGCTGCCAGTAAGAAGTACCCTGCAAGTCCTTAGAGCCCCAAAGGCCACTTTTCATTTCATTTGAACACCGTGGGGAAAGGACTTCTTTTTCCCATGGGAAATGGCCATTGTTTGCAGCCACTCACCATGGCAGAAAGTGGGGAGCCAAGCTAGAGTGATACAATCTTTGCTGGATTCTTCCAAACCTAAAGTTGGCAGCAACCAGGACCCTGAAAGTCCTTAGAGCCTGAAAGGCCACCTTGAACACATTACTGAGACCCTGGGTTAAGGACATTTTTCCCATGGAAAATGCCCTTCATTTCTGGCCATTTGGCCTGGCAGGCAGGGCAGTGCCTAACGAGAAATTTGCAAACTGTGCTGGATTCTTCCAAACATAAAGCTGCCAGCAACTAGGACCCTGCAAGTCCTTAGAGCCACAAAGGCCACCTTTCATCTGATACCCAGACCCTGGGCCAATGACTTCATTTTCCCCATGGAAAATGGCCTCCATTTCTGGCCTCTCGCCCTGGCCAATAGGGTGGTGCCCAGCAAGAAATTTGCAATCTTTGCTGGATTTCTCCAAATCGAAAGCTGCCAGTAAGAAGTACCCTGCAAGTCCTTAGAGCCCCAAAGGCCACCTTGCATTTGATTTGCAGACCGTGGGGAAAGGACTTCTTTTTCCCGTGGGAAATGGCCATTGTTTGCAGCCACTCACCATGGCAGAAAGTGGGGAGCCAAGCTAGAGTGATACAATCTTTGCTGGATTCTTCCAAACCTAAAGTTGGCAGCAACCAGGACCCTGAAAGTCCTTAGAGCCTGAAAGGCCACCTTGAACACATTACTGAGACCCTGGGTTAAGGACATTTTTCCCATGGAAAATGGCCTTCATTTCTGGCCATTTGGCCTGGCAGGCAGGGCAGTGCCTAACGAGAAATTTGCAAACTGTGCTGGATTCTTCCAAACATAAAGCTGCCAGCAACTAGGACCCTGCAAGTCCTTAGAGCCCCAAAGGCCACCTTTCATCTGATACCCAGAGCCTGGGCCAATGACTTCATTTTCCCCAAGGAAAATGGCCTCCATTTCTGGCCTCTCGCCCTGGCCAATAGGGTGGTGCCCAGCAAGAAATTTGCAATCTTTGCTGGATTTCTCCAAATCGAAAGCTGCCAGTAAGAAGTACCCTGCAAGTCCTTAGAGCCCCAAAGGCCACCTTGCATTTCATTTGCAGACCGTGGGGAAAGGACTTCTTTTTCCCATGGGAAATGGCCTGTGTTTGCAGCCACTAACTAGGGCAGAAAGTGGGGAGCCAAGCTAGAGTGATGCAATCTTTGCTGGATTTCTCCAAACCCAATGCTGGCAGCAACTAGGACCCTGCAAGTCCTTAGAGCCCCAGATGCCACCTTTCATCTTCTACCCAGACCCTGGGGACATGACTTCATTTCCCCATGGACAATGGGGTCAGTTTGGGGCCACTCGCCCCGGCCATCTGCTTCATTCCCTGTCTGAAATTTGCAAACTTGGCTGATTTTCTCCAAAACTAAACCTGCTGGCAACGAGGAGCCTGCAGCTCCATAGAGCCCCAAATTTCACCTCTCTGCTGATACCCACATGATGGGGAAATTACTTCTTTTTCCCATAGAAATAGTATCCCTGTGCTGCAACTTGCCCTGGCAGAAAGTAGGGTGCCAAGCAGGAAATTTGAAAATTCTGCTGGATTTCTCCAAACCTAAAGCTGGCAGCAACTAAGACCCTGCAAGTCCTTAGAGCCCCAAAGGCCACCTTTCATCTGATACCCAGAGCCTGGGCCAATGACTTCATTTTCCCCATGGAAAATGGCCTCCATTTCTGGCCTCTCGCCCTGGCCAATAGGGTGGTGCCCAGCAAGAAATTTGCAATCTTTGCTGGATTTCTCCAAATCGAAAGCTGCCAGTAAGAAGTACCCTGCAAGTCCTTAGAGCCCCAAAGGCCACCTTGCATTTGATTTGCAGACCGTGGGGAAAGGACTTCTTTTTCCCATGGGAAATGGCCTGTGTTTGCAGCCACTCACCATGGCAGAAAGTGGGGAGCCAAGCTAGAGTGATACAATCTTTGCTGGATTCTTCCAAACCTAAAGTGTGCGGCAACTAGGACCCTGAATGTCCTTAGAGCCTGAAAGGCCACCTTGAACATATTACTGAGACCCTGGGTTAAGGACATTTTTCCCATGGAAAATGGCCTTCATTTCTGGCCATTTGGCCTGGCAGGCAGGGCAGTGCCTAACGAGAAATTTGCAAACTGTGCTGGATTCTTCCAAACATAAAGCTGCCAGCAACTAGGACCCTGCAAGTCCTTAGAGCCCCAGATGCCGCCTTTCATCTGATACCCAGAGCCTGGGCCAATGACTTCATTTTCCCCATGGAAAATGGCCTCCATTTCTGGCCTCTCGCCCTGGCCAATAGGGTGGTGCCCAGCAAGAAATTTGCAATCTTTGCTGGATTTCTCCAAATCTAAAGCTGCCAGTAAGAAGTACCCTGCAAGTCCTTAGAGCCCCAAAGGCCACCTTGCATTTCATTTGCAGACCGTGGGGAAAGGACTTCTTTTTCCCATGGGAAATGGCCTCCGTTTGCAGCCACTAACTATGGCAGAAAGTGGGGAGCCAAGCTAGAGTGATGCAATCTTTGCTGGATTTCTCCAAACCCAATGCTGGCAGCAACTAGGACCCTGCAAGTCCTTAGAGCCCCAGATGCCACCTTTCATCTTATACCCAGACCCTGGGGACATGACTTCTTTTCCCCATGGAAAATGGGGTCAGTTTGGGGCCACTCGCCCCGGCCATCTGCTTCATTCCCTGTCTGAAATTTGCAAACTTGGCTGATTTTCTCCAAAACTAAACCTGCTGGCAACGAGGAGCCTGCAGCTCCTTAGAGCCCCAAATTTCACCTCTCTGCTGATACCCACATGATGGGGAAATTACTTCTTTTTCCCATAGAAATAGTATCCCTGTGCTGCAACTTGCCCTGGCAGAAAGTAGGTTGCCAAGCAGGAAATTTGAAAATTCTGATGGATTTCTCCAAACCTAAAGCTGGCAGCAACTAAGACCCTGCAAGTCCTTAGAGCCCCAGAGGCCACCTTTCATCTGATACCCAGACCCTGGGCCAATGACTTCATTTTCCCCATGGAAAATGGCCTCCATTTCTGGCCTCTCGCCCTGGCCAATAGGGTGGTGCCCAGCAAGAAATTTGCAATCATTGCTGGATTTCTCCAAATCTAAAGCTGCCAGTAAGAAGTACCCTGCAAGTCCTTAGAGCCCCAAAGGCCACTTTTCATTTCATTTGAACACCGTGGGGAAAGGACTTCTTTTTCCCATGGGAAATGGCCATTGTTTGCAGCCACTCACCATGGCAGAAAGTGGGGAGCCAAGCTAGAGTGATACAATCTTTGCTGGATTCTTCCAAACCTAAAGTTGGCAGCAACCAGGACCCTGAAAGTCCTTAGAGCCTGAAAGGCCACCTTGAACACATTACTGAGACCCTGGGTTAAGGACATTTTTCCCATGGAAAATGGCCTTCATTTCTGGCCATTTGGCCTGGCAGGCAGGGCAGTGCCTAACGAGAAATTTGCAAACTGTGCTGGATTCTTCCAAACATAAAGCTGCCAGCAACTAGGACCCTGCAAGTCCTTAGAGCCACAAAGGCCACCTTTCATCTGATACCCAGACCCTGGGCCAATGACTTCATTTTCCCCATGGAAAATGGCCTCCATTTCTGGCCTCTCGCCCTGGCCAATAGGGTGGTGCCCAGCAAGAAATTTGCAATCTTTGCTGGATTTCTCCAAATCGAAAGCTGCCAGTAAGAAGTACCCTGCAAGTCCTTAGAGCCCCAAAGGCCACCTTGCATTTGATTTGCAGACCGTGGGGAAAGGACTTCTTTTTCCCGTGGGAAATGGCCTGTGTTTGCAGCCACTCACCATGGCAGAAAGTGGGGAGCCAAGCTAGAGTGATACAATCTTTGCTGGATTCTTCCAAACCTAAAGTTGGCAGCAACCAGGACCCTGAAAGTCCTTAGAGCCTGAAAGGCCACCTTGAACACATTACTGAGACCCTGGGTTAAGGACATTTTTCCCATGGAAAATGCCCTTCATTTCTGGCCATTTGGCCTGGCAGGCAGGGCAGTGCCTAACGAGAAATTTGAAAACTGTGCTGGATTCTTCCAAACATAAAGCTGCCAGCAACTAGGACCCTGCAAGTCCTTAGAGCCCCAAAGGCCACCTTTCATCTGATACCCAGAGCCTGGGCCAATGACTTCATTTTCCCCAAGGAAAATGGCCTCCATTTCTGGCCTCTCGCCCTGGCCAATAGGGTGGTGCCCAGCAAGAAATTTGCAATCTTTGCTGGATTTCTCCAAATCGAAACATGCCAGTAAGAAGTACCCTGCAAGTCCTTAGAGCCCCAAAGGCCACCTTGCATTTCATTTGCAGACCGTGGGGAAAGGACTTCTTTTTCCCATGGGAAATGGCCTCCGTTTGCAGCCACTAACTAGGGCAGAAAGTGGGGAGCCAAGCTAGAGTGATGCAATCTTTGCTGGATTTCTCCAAACCCAATGCTGGCAGCAACTAGGACCCTGCAAGTCCTTAGAGCCCCTGATGCCACCTTTCATCTGACACCCAGACCCTGGGGACATGACTTCATTTCCCCATGGACAATGGGGTCAGTTTGGGGCCACTCGCCCCGGCCATCTGCTTCATTCCCTGTCTGAAATTTGCAAACTTGGCTGATTTTCTCCAAAACTAAACCTGCTGGCAACGAGGAGCCTGCAGCTCCTTAGAGCCCCAAATTTCACCTCTCTGCTGATACCCACATGATGGGGAAATTACTTCTTTTTCCCATAGAAATAGTATCCCTGTGCTGCAACTTGCCCTGGCAGAAAGTAGGGTGCCAAGCAGGAAATTTGAAAATTCTGCTGGATTTCTCCAAACCTAAAGCTGGCAGCAACTAAGACCCTGCAAGTCCTTAGAGCCCCAAAGGCCACCTTTCATCTGATACCCAGACCCTGGGCCAATGACTTCATTTTCCCCATGGAAAATGGCCTCCATTTCTGGCCTCTCGCCCTGGCCAATAGGGTGGTGCCCAGCAAGAAATTTGCAATCTTTGCTGGATTTCTCCAAATCGAAAGCTGCCAGTAAGAAGTACCCTGCAAGTCCTTAGAGCCCCAAAGGCCACCTTGCATTTGACTTGCAGACCGTGGGGAAAGGACTTCTTTTTCCCATGGGAAATGGCCTGTGTTTGCAGCCACTCACCATGGCAGAAAGTGGGGAGCCAAGCTAGAGTGATACAATCTTTGCTGGATTCTTCCAAACCTAAAGTGTGCGGCAACTAGGACCCTGAATGTCCTTAGAGCCTGAAAGGCCACCTTGAACATATTACTGAGACCCTGGGTTAAGGACATTTTTCCCATGGAAAATGGCCTTCATTTCTGGCCATTTGGCCTGGCAGGCAGGGCAGTGCCTAACGAGAAATTTGCAAACTGTGCTGGATTCTTCCAAACATAAAGCTGCCAGCAACTAGGACCCTGCAAGTCCTTAGAGCCCCAGATGCCGCCTTTCATCTGATACCCAGAGCCTGGGCCAATGACTTCATTTTCCCCATGGAAAATGGCCTCCATTTCTGGCCTCTCGCCCTGGCCAATAGGGTGGTGCCCAGCAAGAAATTTGCAATCTTTGCTGGATTTCTCCAAATCTAAAGCTGCCAATAAGAAGTACGCTGCAAGTCCTTAGAGCCCCAAAGGCCACCTTGCATTTGATTTGCAGACCGTGGGGAAAGGACTTCTTTTTCCCATGGGAAATGGCCTGTGTTTGCACCCACTCACCATGGCAGAAAGTGGGGAGCCAAGCTAGAGTGATGCAATCTTTGCTGGATTTCTCCAAACCCAATGCTGGCAGCAACTAGGACCCTGCAAGTCCTTAGAGCCCCAGATGCCACCTTTCATCTGACACCCAGACCCTGGGGACATGACTTCTTTTCCCCATGGAAAATGGGGTCAGTTTGGGGCCACTCGCCCCGGTCATCTGCTTCATTCCCTGTCTGAAATTTGCAAACTTGGCTGATTTTCTCCAAAACTAAACCTGCTGGCAACGAGAAGCCTGCAGCTCCTTAGAGCCCCAAATTTCACCTCTCTGCTGATACCCACATGATGGGGAAATTACTTCTTTTTCCCATAGAAATAGTATCCCTGTGCTGCAACTTGCCCTGGCAGAAAGTAGGGTGCCAAGCAGGAAATTTGAAAATTCTGCTGGATTTCTCCAAAACCTAAAGCTGGCAGCAACTAAGACCCTGCAAGTCCTTAGAGCCCCAGAGGCCACCTTTCATCTGATACCCAGACCCTGGGCCAATGACTTCATTTTCCCCATGGAAAATGGCCTCCATTTCTGGCCTCTCGCCCTGGCCAATAGGGTGGTGCCCAGCAAGAAATTTGCAATCATTGCTGGATTTCTCCAAATTTAAAGCTGCCAGTAAGAAGTACCCTGCAAGTCCTTAGAGCCCCAAAGGCCACTTTTCATTTCATTTGAACACCGTGGGGAAAGGACTTCTTTTTCCCATGGGAAATGGCCATTGTTTGCAGCCACTCACCATGGCAGAAAGTGGGGACCCAAGCTAGAGTGATACAATCTTTGCTGGATTCTTCCAAACCTAAAGTTGGCAGCAACCAGGACCCTGAAAGTCCTTAGAGCCTGAAAGGCCACCTTGAACACATTACTGAGACCCTGGGTTAAGGACATTTTTCCCATGGAAAATGCCCTTCATTTCTGGCCATTTGGCCTGGCAGGCAGGGCAGTGCCTAACGAGAAATTTGCAAACTGTGCTGGATTCTTCCAAACATAAAGCTGCCAGCAACTAGGACCCTGCAAGTCCTTAGAGCCCCAGATGCCACCTTTCATCTGATACCCAGAGCCTGGGCCAATGACTTCATTTTCCCCAAGGAAAATGGCCTCCATTTCTGGCCTCTCGCCCTGGCCAATAGGGTGGTGCCCAGCAAGAAATTTGCAATCTTTGCTGGATTTCTCCAAATCTAAAGCTGCCAGTAAGAAGTACCCTGCAAGTCCTTAGAGCCCCAAAGGCCACCTTGCATTTCATTTGCAGACCGTGGGGAAAGGACTTCTTTTTCCCATGGGAAATGGCCTCCGTTTGCAGCAACTAACTATGGCAGAAAGTGGGGAGCCAAGCTAGAGTGATACAATCTTTGCTGGATTTCTCCAAACCCAATGCTGGCAGCAACTAGGACCCTGCAAGTCCTTAGAGCCCCAGATGCCACCTTTCATCTTCTACCCAGACCCTGGGGACATGACTTCATTTCCCCATGGAAAATGGGGTCAGTTTGGGGCCACTCGCCCCGGCCATCTGCTTCATTCCCTGTCTGAAATTTGCAAACTTGGCTGATTTTCTCCAAAACTAAACCTGCTGGCAACGAGGAGCCTGCAGCTCCTTAGAGCCCCAAATTTCACCTCTCTGCTGATACCCACATGATGGGGAAATTACTTCTTTTTCCCATAGAAATAGTATCCCTGTGCTGCAACTTGCCCTGGCAGAAAGTAGGGTGCCAAGCAGGAAATTTGAAAATTCTGCTGGATTTCTCCAAACCTAAAGCTGGCAGCAACTAAGACCCTGCAAGTCCTTAGAGCCCCAAAGGCCACCTTTCATCTGATACCCAGAGCCTGGGCCAATGACTTCATTTTCCCCATGGAAAATGGCCTCCATTTCTGGCCTCTCGCCCTGGCCAATAGGGTGGTGCCCAGCAAGAAATTTGCAATCTTTGCTGGATTTCTCCAAATCTAAAGCTGCCAATAAGAAGTACGCTGCAAGTCCTTAGAGCCCCAAAGGCCACCTTGCATTTGATTTGCAGACCGTGGGGAAAGGACTTCTTTTTCCCATGGGAAATGGCCTGTGTTTGCAGCCACTCACCATGGCAGAAAGTGGGGAGCCAAGCTAGAGTGATACAATCTTTGCTGGATTCTTCCAAACCTAAAGTGTTCGGCAACCAGGACCCTGAATGTCCTTAGAGCCTGAAAGGCCACCTTGAACACATTACTGAGACCCTGGGTTAAGGACATTTTTCCCATGGAAAATGGCCTTCATTTCTGGCCATTTGGCCTGGCAGGCAGGGCAGTGCCTAACGAGAAATTTGCAAACTGTGCTGGATTCTTCCAAACATAAAGCTGCCAGCAACTAGGACCCTGCAAGTCCTTAGAGCCCCAGATGCCACCTTTCATCTGATACCCAGAGCCTGGGCCAATGACTTCATTTTCCCCAAGGAAAATGGCCTCCATTTCTGGCCTCTCGCCCTGGCCAATAGGGTGGTGCCCAGCAAGAAATTTGCAATCTTTGCTGGATTTCTCCAAATCTAAAGCTGCCAGTAAGAAGTACCCTGCAAGTCCTTAGAGCCCCAAAGGCCACCTTGCATTTCATTTGCAGACCGTGGGGAAAGGACTTCTTTTTCCCATGGGAAATGGCCTCCGTTTGCAGCAACTAACTATGGCAGAAAGTGGGGAGCCAAGCTAGAGTGATGCAATCTTTGCTGGATTTCTCCAAACCCAATGCTGGCAGCAACTAGGACCCTGCAAGTCCTTAGAGCCCCAGATGCCACCTTTCATCTTCTACCCAGACCCTGGGGACATGACTTCATTTCCCCATGGAAAATGGGGTCAGTTTGGGGCCACTCGCCCCGGCCATCTGCTTCATTCCCTGTCTGAAATTTGCAAACTTGGCTGATTTTCTCCAAAACTAAACCTGCTGGCAACGAGGAGCCTGCAGCTCCTTAGAGCCCCAAATTTCACCTCTCTGCTGATACCCACATGATGGGGAAATTACTTCTTTTTCCCATAGAAATAGTATCCCTGTGCTGCAACTTGCCCTGGCAGAAAGTAGGGTGCCAAGCAGGAAATTTGAAAATTCTGCTGGATTTCTCCAAACCTAAAGCTGGCAGCAACTAAGACCCTGCAAGTCCTTAGAGCCCCAAAGGCCACCTTTCATCTGATACCCAGACCCTGGGCCAATGACTTCATTTTCCCCATGGAAAATGGCCTCCATTTCTGGCCTCTCGCCCTGGCCAATAGGGTGGTGCCCAGCAAGAAATTTGCAATCTTTGCTGGATTTCTCCAAATCGAAAGCTGCCAATAAGAAGTACGCTGCAAGTCCTTAGAGCCCCAAAGGCCACCTTGCATTTGATTTGCAGACCGTGGGGAAAGGACTTCTTTTTCCCATGGGAAATGGCCTGTGTTTGCAGCCACTCACCATGGCAGAAAGTGGGGAGCCAAGCTAGAGTGATACAATCTTTGCTGGATTCTTCCAAACCTAAAGTGTTCGGCAACTAGGACCCTGAATGTCCTTAGAGCCTGAAAGGCCACCTTGAACATATTACTGAGACCCTGGGTTAAGGACATTTTTCCCATGGAAAATGGCCTTCATTTCTGGCCATTTGGCCTGGCAGGCAGGGCAGTGCCTAACGAGAAATTTGCAAACTGTGCTGGATTCTTCCAAACATAAAGCTGCCAGCAACTAGGACCCTGCAAGTCCTTAGAGCCCCAAAGGCCACCTTTCATCTGATACCCAGAGCCTGGGCCAATGACTTCATTTTCCCCAAGGAAAATGGCCTCCATTTCTGGCCTCTCGCCCTGGCCAATAGGGTGGTGCCCAGCAAGAAATTTGCAATCTTTGCTGGATTTCTCCAAATCTAAAGCTGCCAGTAAGAAGTACCCTGCAAGTCCTTAGAGCCCCAAAGGCCACCTTGCATTTCATTTGCAGACCGTGGGGAAAGGACTTCTTTTTCCCATGGGAAATGGCCTCCGTTTGCAGCCACTAACTAGGGCAGAAAGTGGGGAGCCAAGCTAGAGTGATGCAATCTTTGCTGGATTTCTCCAAACCCAATGCTGGCAGCAACTAGGACCCTGCAAGTCCTTAGAGCCCCAGATGCCACCTTTCATCTTATACCCAGACCCTGGGGACATGACTTCTTTTCCCCATGGAAAATGGGGTCAGTTTGGGGCCACTCGCCCCGGCCATCTGCTTCATTCCCTGTCTGAAATTTGCAAACTTGGCTGATTTTCTCCAAAACTAAACCTGCTGGCAACGAGGAGCCTGCAGCTCCTTAGAGCCCCAAATTTCACCTCTCTGCTGATACCCACATGATGGGGAAATTACTTCTTTTTCCCATAGAAATAGTATCCCTGTGCTGCAACTTGCCCTGGCAGAAAGTAGGTTGCCAAGCAGGAAATTTGAAAATTCTGATGGATTTCTCCAAACCTAAAGCTGGCAGCAACTAAGACCCTGCAAGTCCTTAGAGCCCCAGAGGCCACCTTTCATCTGATACCCAGACCCTGGGCCAATGACTTCATTTTCCCCATGGAAAATGGCCTCCATTTCTGGCCTCTCGCCCTGGCCAATAGGGTGGTGCCCAGCAAGAAATTTGCAATCATTGCTGGATTTCTCCAAATCTAAAGCTGCCAGTAAGAAGTACCCTGCAAGTCCTTAGAGCCCCAAAGGCCACTTTTCATTTCATTTGAACACCGTGGGGAAAGGACTTCTTTTTCCCATGGGAAATGGCCATTGTTTGCAGCCACTCACCATGGCAGAAAGTGGGGAGCCAAGCTAGAGTGATACAATCTTTGCTGGATTCTTCCAAACCTAAAGTTGGCAGCAACCAGGACCCTGAAAGTCCTTAGAGCCTGAAAGGCCACCTTGAACACATTACTGAGACCCTGGGTTAAGGACATTTTTCCCATGGAAAATGGCCTTCATTTCTGGCCATTTGGCCTGGCAGGCAGGGCAGTGCCTAACGAGAAATTTGCAAACTGTGCTGGATTCTTCCAAACATAAAGCTGCCAGCAACTAGGACCCTGCAAGTCCTTAGAGCCCCAAAGGCCACCTTTCATCTGATACCCAGAGCCTGGGCCAATGACTTCATTTTCCCCAAGGAAAATGGCCTCCATTTCTGGCCTCTCGCCCTGGCCAATAGGGTGGTGCCCAGCAAGAAATTTGCAATCTTTGCTGGATTTCTCCAAATCTAAAGCTGCCAGTAAGAAGTACCCTGCAAGTCCTTAGAGCCCCAAAGGCCACCTTGCATTTCATTTGCAGACCGTGGGGAAAGGACTTCTTTTTCCCATGGGAAATGGCCTCCGTTTGCAGCAACTAACTATGGCAGAAAGTGGGGAGCCAAGCTAGAGTGATACAATCTTTGCTGGATTTCTCCAAACCCAATGCTGGCAGCAACTAGGACCCTGCAAGTCCTTAGAGCCCCAGATGCCACCTTTCATCTTCTACCCAGACCCTGGGGACATGACTTCATTTCCCCATGGAAAATGGGGTCAGTTTGGGGCCACTCGCCCCGGCCATCTGCTTCATTCCCTGTCTGAAATTTGCAAACTTGGCTGATTTTCTCCAAAACTAAACCTGCTGGCAACGAGGAGCCTGCAGCTCCTTAGAGCCCCAAATTTCACCTCTCTGCTGATACCCACATGATGGGGAAATTACTTCTTTTTCCCATAGAAATAGTATCCCTGTGCTGCAACTTGCCCTGGCAGAAAGTAGGGTGCCAAGCAGGAAATTTGAAAATTCTGCTGGATTTCTCCAAACCTAAAGCTGGCAGCAACTAAGACCCTGCAAGTCCTTAGAGCCCCAAAGGCCACCTTTCATCTGATACCCAGACCCTGGGCCAATGACTTCATTTTCCCCATGGAAAATGGCCTCCATTTCTGGCCTCTCGCCCTGGCCAATAGGGTGGTGCCCAGCAAGAAATTTGCAATCTTTGCTGGATTTCTCCAAATCTAAAGCTGCCAATAAGAAGTACGCTGCAAGTCCTTAGAGCCCCAAAGGCCACCTTGCATTTGATTTGCAGACCGTGGGGAAAGGACTTCTTTTTCCCATGGGAAATGGCCTGTGTTTGCAGCCACTCACCATGGCAGAAAGTGGGGAGCCAAGCTAGAGTGATACAATCTTTGCTGGATTCTTCCAAACCTAAAGTGTTCGGCAACCAGGACCCTGAATGTCCTTAGAGCCTGAAAGGCCACCTTGAACACATTACTGAGACCCTGGGTTAAGGACATTTTTCCCATGGAAAATGGCCTTCATTTCTGGCCATTTGGCCTGGCAGGCAGGGCAGTGCCTAACGAGAAATTTGCAAACTGTGCTGGATTCTTCCAAACATAAAGCTGCCAGCAACTAGGACCCTGCAAGTCCTTAGAGCCCCAGATGCCACCTTTCATCTGATACCCAGAGCCTGGGCCAATGACTTCATTTTCCCCAAGGAAAATGGCCTCCATTTCTGGCCTCTCGCCCTGGCCAATAGGGTGGTGCCCAGCAAGAAATTTGCAATCTTTGCTGGATTTCTCCAAATCTAAAGCTGCCAGTAAGAAGTACCCTGCAAGTCCTTAGAGCCCCAAAGGCCACCTTGCATTTCATTTGCAGACCGTGGGGAAAGGACTTCTTTTTCCCATGGGAAATGGCCTCCGTTTGCAGCAACTAACTATGGCAGAAAGTGGGGAGCCAAGCTAGAGTGATGCAATCTTTGCTGGATTTCTCCAAACCCAATGCTGGCAGCAACTAGGACCCTGCAAGTCCTTAGAGCCCCAGATGCCACCTTTCATCTTCTACCCAGACCCTGGGGACATGACTTCATTTCCCCATGGAAAATGGGGTCAGTTTGGGGCCACTCGCCCCGGCCATCTGCTTCATTCCCTGTCTGAAATTTGCAAACTTGGCTGATTTTCTCCAAAACTAAACCTGCTGGCAACGAGGAGCCTGCAGCTCCTTAGAGCCCCAAATTTCACCTCTCTGCTGATACCCACATGATGGGGAAATTACTTCTTTTTCCCATAGAAATAGTATCCCTGTGCTGCAACTTGCCCTGGCAGAAAGTAGGGTGCCAAGCAGGAAATTTGAAAATTCTGCTGGATTTCTCCAAACCTAAAGCTGGCAGCAGCTAAGACCCTGCAAGTCCTTAGAGCCCCAAAGGCCACCTTTCATCTGATACCCAGACCCTGGGCCAATGACTTCATTTTCCCCATGGAAAATGGCCTCCATTTCTGGCCTCTCGCCCTGGCCAATAGGGTGGTGCCCAGCAAGAAATTTGCAATCTTTGCTGGATTTCTCCAAATCTAAAGCTGCCAATAAGAAGTACGCTGCAAGTCCTTAGAGCCCCAAAGGCCACCTTGCATTTGATTTGCAGACCGTGGGGAAAGGACTTCTTTTTCCCATGGGAAATGGCCTGTGTTTGCAGCCACTCACCATGGCAGAAAGTGGGGAGCCAAGCTAGAGTGATACAATCTTTGCTGGATTCTTCCAAACCTAAAGTGTTCGGCAACTAGGACCCTGAATGTCCTTAGAGCCTGAAAGGCCACCTTGAACATATTACTGAGACCCTGGGTTAAGGACATTTTTCCCATGGAAAATGGCCTTCATTTCTGGCCATTTGGCCTGGCAGGCAGGGCAGTGCCTAACGAGAAATTTGCAAACTGTGCTGGATTCTTCCAAACATAAAGCTGCCAGCAACTAGGACCCTGCAAGTCCTTAGAGCCCCAAAGGCCACCTTTCATCTGATACCCAGAGCCTGGGCCAATGACTTCATTTTCCCCAAGGAAAATGGCCTCCATTTCTGGCCTCTCGCCCTGGCCAATAGGGTGGTGCCCAGCAAGAAATTTGCAATCTTTGCTGGATTTCTCCAAATCTAAAGCTGCCAGTAAGAAGTACCCTGCAAGTCCTTAGAGCCCCAAAGGCCACCTTGCATTTCATTTGCAGACCGTGGGGAAAGGACTTCTTTTTCCCATGGGAAATGGCCTCCGTTTCCAGCCACTAACTAGGGCAGAAAGTGGGGAGCCAAGCTAGAGTGATGCAATCTTTGCTGGATTTCTCCAAACCCAATGCTGGCAGCAACTAGGACCCTGCAAGTCCTTAGAGCCCCAGATGCCACCTTTCATCTTATACCCAGACCCTGGGGACATGACTTCTTTTCCCCATGGAAAATGGGGTCAGTTTGGGGCCACTCGCCCCGGCCATCTGCTTCATTCCCTGTCTGAAATTTGCAAACTTGGCTGATTTTCTCCAAAACTAAACCTGCTGGCAACGAGGAGCCTGCAGCTCCTTAGAGCCCCAAATTTCACCTCTCTGCTGATACCCACATGATGGGGAAATTACTTCTTTTTCCCATAGAAATAGTATCCCTGTGCTGCAACTTGCCCTGGCAGAAAGTAGGTTGCCAAGCAGGAAATTTGAAAATTCTGATGGATTTCTCCAAACCTAAAGCTGGCAGCAACTAAGACCCTGCAAGTCCTTAGAGCCCCAGAGGCCACCTTTCATCTGATACCCAGACCCTGGGCCAATGACTTCATTTTCCCCATGGAAAATGGCCTCCATTTCTGGCCTCTCGCCCTGGCCAATAGGGTGGTGCCCAGCAAGAAATTTGCAATCATTGCTGGATTTCTCCAAATCTAAAGCTGCCAGTAAGAAGTACCCTGCAAGTCCTTAGAGCCCCAAAGGCCACTTTTCATTTCATTTGAACACCGTGGGGAAAGGACTTCTTTTTCCCATGGGAAATGGCCATTGTTTGCAGCCACTCACCATGGCAGAAAGTGGGGAGCCAAGCTAGAGTGATACAATCTTTGCTGGATTCTTCCAAACCTAAAGTTGGCAGCAACCAGGACCCTGAAAGTCCTTAGAGCCTGAAAGGCCACCTTGAACACATTACTGAGACCCTGGGTTAAGGACATTTTTCCCATGGAAAATGGCCTTCATTTCTGGCCATTTGGCCTGGCAGGCAGGGCAGTGCCTAACGAGAAATTTGCAAACTGTGCTGGATTCTTCCAAACATAAAGCTGCCAGCAACTAGGACCCTGCAAGTCCTTAGAGCCCCAAAGGCCACCTTTCATCTGATACCCAGAGCCTGGGCCAATGACTTCATTTTCCCCAAGGAAAATGGCCTCCATTTCTGGCCTCTCGCCCTGGCCAATAGGGTGGTGCCCAGCAAGAAATTTGCAATCTTTGCTGGATTTCTCCAAATCGAAAGCTGCCAGTAAGAAGTACCCTGCAAGTCCTTAGAGCCCCAAAGGCCACCTTGCATTTGATTTGCAGACCGTGGGGAAAGGACTTCTTTTTCCCATGGGAAATGGCCTGTGTTTGCAGCCACTCACCATGGCAGAAAGTGGGGAGCCAAGCTAGAGTGATACAATCTTTGCTGGATTCTTCCAAACCTAAAGTGTGCGGCAACTAGGACCCTGAATGTCCTTAGAGCCTGAAAGGCCACCTTGAACATATTACTGAGACCCTGGGTTAAGGACATTTTTCCCATGGAAAATGGCCTTCATTTCTGGCCATTTGGCCTGGCAGGCAGGGCAGTGCCTAACGAGAAATTTGCAAACTGTGCTGGATTCTTCCAAACATAAAGCTGCCAGCAACTAGGACCCTGCAAGTCCTTAGAGCCCCAGATGCCGCCTTTCATCTGATACCCAGAGCCTGGGCCAATGACTTCATTTTCCCCATGGAAAATGGCCTCCATTTCTGGCCTCTCGCCCTGGCCAATAGGGTGGTGCCCAGCAAGAAATTTGCAATCTTTGCTGGATTTCTCCAAATCTAAAGCTGCCAGTAAGAAGTACCCTGCAAGTCCTTAGAGCCCCAAAGGCCACCTTGCATTTCATTTGCAGACCGTGGGGAAAGGACTTCTTTTTCCCATGGGAAATGGCCTCCGTTTGCAGCCACTAACTATGGCAGAAAGTGGGGAGCCAAGCTAGAGTGATGCAATCTTTGCTGGATTTCTCCAAACCCAATGCTGGCAGCAACTAGGACCCTGCAAGTCCTTAGAGCCCCAGATGCCACCTTTCATCTTATACCCAGACCCTGGGGACATGACTTCTTTTCCCCATGGAAAATGGGGTCAGTTTGGGGCCACTCGCCCCGGCCATCTGCTTCATTCCCTGTCTGAAATTTGCAAACTTGGCTGATTTTCTCCAAAACTAAACCTGCTGGCAACGAGGAGCCTGCAGCTCCTTAGAGCCCCAAATTTCACCTCTCTGCTGATACCCACATGATGGGGAAATTACTTCTTTTTCCCATAGAAATAGTATCCCTGTGCTGCAACTTGCCCTGGCAGAAAGTAGGTTGCCAAGCAGGAAATTTGAAAATTCTGATGGATTTCTCCAAACCTAAAGCTGGCAGCAACTAAGACCCTGCAAGTCCTTAGAGCCCCAGAGGCCACCTTTCATCTGATACCCAGACCCTGGGCCAATGACTTCATTTTCCCCATGGAAAATGGCCTCCATTTCTGGCCTCTCGCCCTGGCCAATAGGGTGGTGCCCAGCAAGAAATTTGCAATCATTGCTGGATTTCTCCAAATCTAAAGCTGCCAGTAAGAAGTACCCTGCAAGTCCTTAGAGCCCCAAAGGCCACTTTTCATTTCATTTGAACACCGTGGGGAAAGGACTTCTTTTTCCCATGGGAAATGGCCATTGTTTGCAGCCACTCACCATGGCAGAAAGTGGGGAGCCAAGCTAGAGTGATACAATCTTTGCTGGATTCTTCCAAACCTAAAGTTGGCAGCAACCAGGACCCTGAAAGTCCTTAGAGCCTGAAAGGCCACCTTGAACACATTACTGAGACCCTGGGTTAAGGACATTTTTCCCATGGAAAATGGCCTTCATTTCTGGCCATTTGGCCTGGCAGGCAGGGCAGTGCCTAACGAGAAATTTGCAAACTGTGCTGGATTCTTCCAAACATAAAGCTGCCAGCAACTAGGACCCTGCAAGTCCTTAGAGCCACAAAGGCCACCTTTCATCTGATACCCAGACCCTGGGCCAATGACTTCATTTTCCCCATGGAAAATGGCCTCCATTTCTGGCCTCTCGCCCTGGCCAATAGGGTGGTGCCCAGCAAGAAATTTGCAATCTTTGCTGGATTTCTCCAAATCGAAAGCTGCCAGTAAGAAGTACCCTGCAAGTCCTTAGAGCCCCAAAGGCCACCTTGCATTTGATTTGCAGACCGTGGGGAAAGGACTTCTTTTTCCCGTGGGAAATGGCCTGTGTTTGCAGCCACTCACCATGGCAGAAAGTGGGGAGCCAAGCTAGAGTGATACAATCTTTGCTGGATTCTTCCAAACCTAAAGTTGGCAGCAACCAGGACCCTGAAAGTCCTTAGAGCCTGAAAGGCCACCTTGAACACATTACTGAGACCCTGGGTTAAGGACATTTTTCCCATGGAAAATGGCCTTCATTTCTGGCCATTTGGCCTGGCAGGCAGGGCAGTGCCTAACGAGAAATTTGCAAACTGTGCTGGATTCTTCCAAACATAAAGCTGCCAGCAACTAGGACCCTGCAAGTCCTTAGAGCCCCAAAGGCCACCTTTCATCTGATACCCAGAGCCTGGGCCAATGACTTCATTTTCCCCATGGAAAATGGCCTCCATTTCTGGCCTCTCGCCCTGGCCAATAGGGTGGTGCCCAGCAAGAAATTTGCAATCTTTGCTGGATTTCTCCAAATCGAAACATGCCAGTAAGAAGTACCCTGCAAGTCCTTAGAGCCCCAAAGGCCACCTTGCATTTCATTTGCAGACCGTGGGGAAAGGACTTCTTTTTCCCATGGGAAATGGCCTCCGTTTGCAGCCACTAACTAGGGCAGAAAGTGGGGAGCCAAGCTAGAGTGATGCAATCTTTGCTGGATTTCTCCAAACCCAATGCTGGCAGCAACTAGGACCCTGCAAGTCCTTAGAGCCCCAGATGCCACCTTTCATCTTCTACCCAGACCCTGGGGACATGACTTCATTTCCCCATGGACAATGGGGTCAGTTTGGGGCCACTCGCCCCGGCCATCTGCTTCATTCCCTGTCTGAAATTTGCAAACTTGGCTGATTTTCTCCAAAACTAAACCTGCTGGCAACGAGGAGCCTGCAGCTCCTTAGAGCCCCAAATTTCACCTCTCTGCTGATACCCACATGATGGGGAAATTACTTCTTTTTCCCATAGAAATAGTATCCCTGTGCTGCAACTTGCCCTGGCAGAAAGTAGGGTGCCAAGCAGGAAATTTGAAAATTCTGCTGGATTTCTCCAAACCTAAAGCTGGCAGCAACTAAGACCCTGCAAGTCCTTAGAGCCCCAAAGGCCACCTTTCATCTGATACCCAGAGCCTGGGCCAATGACTTCATTTTCCCCATGGAAAATGGCCTCCATTTCTGGCCTCTCGCCCTGGCCAATAGGGTGGTGCCCAGCAAGAAATTTGCAATCTTTGCTGGATTTCTCCAAATCGAAAGCTGCCAGTAAGAAGTACCCTGCAAGTCCTTAGAGCCCCAAAGGCCACCTTGCATTTGACTTGCAGACCGTGGGGAAAGGACTTCTTTTTCCCATGGGAAATGGCCTGTGTTTGCAGCCACTCACCATGGCAGAAAGTGGGGAGCCAAGCTAGAGTGATACAATCTTTGCTGGATTCTTCCAAACCTAAAGTGTGCGGCAACTAGGACCCTGAATGTCCTTAGAGCCTGAAAGGCCACCTTGAACATATTACTGAGACCCTGGGTTAAGGACATTTTTCCCATGGAAAATGGCCTTCATTTCTGGCCATTTGGCCTGGCAGGCAGGGCAGTGCCTAACGAGAAATTTGCAAACTGTGCTGGATTCTTCCAAACATAAAGCTGCCAGCAACTAGGACCCTGCAAGTCCTTAGAGCCCCAGATGCCGCCTTTCATCTGATACCCAGAGCCTGGGCCAATGACTTCATTTTCCCCATGGAAAATGGCCTCCATTTCTGGCCTCTCGCCCTGGCCAATAGGGTGGTGCCCAGCAAGAAATTTGCAATCTTTGCTGGATTTCTCCAAATCGAAAGCTGCCAATAAGAAGTACGCTGCAAGTCCTTAGAGCCCCAAAGGCCACCTTGCATTTGATTTGCAGACCGTGGGGAAAGGACTTCTTTTTCCCATGGGAAATGGCCTGTGTTTGCAGCCACTCACCATGGCAGAAAGTGGGGAGCCAAGCTAGAGTGATACAATCTTTGCTGGATTCTTCCAAACCTAAAGTGTGCGGCAACTAGGACCCTGAATGTCCTTAGAGCCTGAAAGGCCACCTTGAACATATTACTGAGACCCTGGGTTAAGGACATTTTTCCCATGGAAAATGCCCTTCATTTCTGGCCATTTGGCCTGGCAGGCAGGGCAGTGCCTAACGAGAAATTTGCAAACTGTGCTGGATTCTTCCAAACATAAAGCTGCCAGCAACTAGGACCCTGCAAGTCCTTAGAGCCCCAGATGCCGCCTTTCATCTGATACCCAGACCCTGGGCCAATGACTTCATTTTCCCCATGGAAAATGGCCTCCATTTCTGGCCTCTCGCCCTGGCCAATAGGGTGGTGCCCAGCAAGAAATTTGCAATCTTTGCTGGATTTCTCCAAATCTAAAGCTGCCAGTAAGAAGTACCCTGCATGTCCTTAGAGCCCCAAAGGCCACCTTGCATTTCATTTGCAGACCGTGGGGAAAGGACTTCTTTTTCCCATGGGAAATGGCCTGTGTTTGCAGCCACTCACCATGGCAGAAAGTGGGGAGCCAAGCTAGAGTGATGCAATCTTTGCTGGATTTCTCCAAACCCAATGCTGGCAGCAACTAGGACCCTGCAAGTCCTTAGAGCCCCAGATGCCACCTTTCATCTGACACCCAGACCCTGGGGACATGACTTCATTTCCCCATGGAAAATGGGGTCAGTTTGGGGCCACTCGCCCCGGTCATCTGCTTCATTCCCTGTCTGAAATTTGCAAACTTGGCTGATTTTCTCCAAAACTAAACCTGCTGGCAACGAGAAGCCTGCAGCTCCTTAGAGCCCCAAATTTCACCTCTCTGCTGATACCCACATGATGGGGAAATTACTTCTTTTTCCCATAGAAATAGTATCCCTGTGCTGCAACTTGCCCTGGCAGAAAGTAGGGTGCCAAGCAGGAAATTTGAAAATTCTGCTGGATTTCTCCAAACCTAAAGCTGGCAGCAACTAAGACCCTGCAAGTCCTTAGAGCCCCAAAGGCCACCTTTCATCTGATACCCAGACCCTGGGCCAATGACTTCATTTTCCCCATGGAAAATGGCCTCCATTTCTGGCCTCTCGCCCTGGCCAATAGGGTGGTGCCCAGCAAGAAATTTGCAATCTTTGCTGGATTTCTCCAAATCTAAAGCTGCCAATAAGAAGTACGCTGCAAGTCCTTAGAGCCCCAAAGGCCACCTTGCATTTGATTTGCAGACCGTGGGGAAAGGACTTCTTTTTCCCATGGGAAATGGCCTGTGTTTGCAGCCACTCACCATGGCAGAAAGTGGGGAGCCAAGCTAGAGTGATACAATCTTTGCTGGATTCTTCCAAACCTAAAGTGTTCGGCAACTAGGACCCTGAATGTCCTTAGAGCCTGAAAGGCCACCTTGAACATATTACTGAGACCCTGGGTTAAGGACATTTTTCCCATGGAAAATGGCCTTCATTTCTGGCCATTTGGCCTGGCAGGCAGGGCAGTGCCTAACGAGAAATTTGCAAACTGTGCTGGATTCTTCCAAACATAAAGCTGCCAGCAACTAGGACCCTGCAAGTCCTTAGAGCCCCAGATGCCGCCTTTCATCTGATACCCAGAGCCTGGGCCAATGACTTCATTTTCCCCATGGAAAATGGCCTCCATTTCTGGCCTCTCGCCCTGGCCAATAGGGTGGTGCCCAGCAAGAAATTTGCAATCTTTGCTGGATTGCTCCAAATCGAAAGCTGCCAGTAAGAAGTACCCTGCAAGTCCTTAGAGCCCCAAAGGCCACCTTGCATTTCATTTGCAGACCGTGGGGAAAGGACTTCTTTTTCCCATGGGAAATGGCCTCCGTTTGCAGCCACTAACTAGGGCAGAAAGTGGGGAGCCAAGCTAGAGTGATGCAATCTTTGCTGGATTTCTCCAAACCCAATGCTGGCAGCAACTAGGACCCTGCAAGTCCTTAGAGCCCCAGATGCCACCTTTCATCTTCTACCCAGACCCTGGGGACATGACTTCATTTCCCCATGGACAATGGGGTCAGTTTGGGGCCACTCGCCCCGGCCATCTGCTTCATTCCCTGTCTGAAATTTGCAAACTTGGCTGATTTTCTCCAAAACTAAACCTGCTGGCAACGAGGAGCCTGCAGCTCCTTAGAGCCCCAAATTTCACCTCTCTGCTGATACCCACATGATGGGGAAATTACTTCTTTTTCCCATAGAAATAGTATCCCTGTGCTGCAACTTGCCCTGGCAGAAAGTAGGGTGCCAAGCAGGAAATTTGAAAATTCTGCTGGATTTCTCCAAACCTAAAGCTGGCAGCAACTAAGACCCTGCAAGTCCTTAGAGCCCCAAAGGCCACCTTTCATCTGATACCCAGAGCCTGGGCCAATGACTTCATTTTCCCCATGGAAAATGGCCTCCATTTCTGGCCTCTCGCCCTGGCCAATAGGGTGGTGCCCAGCAAGAAATTTGCAATCTTTGCTGGATTTCTCCAAATCGAAAGCTGCCAGTAAGAAGTACCCTGCAAGTCCTTAGAGCCCCAAAGGCCACCTTGCATTTGACTTGCAGACCGTGGGGAAAGGACTTCTTTTTCCCATGGGAAATGGCCTGTGTTTGCAGCCACTCACCATGGCAGAAAGTGGGGAGCCAAGCTAGAGTGATACAATCTTTGCTGGATTCTTCCAAACCTAAAGTGTGCGGCAACTAGGACCCTGAATGTCCTTAGAGCCTGAAAGGCCACCTTGAACATATTACTGAGACCCTGGGTTAAGGACATTTTTCCCATGGAAAATGGCCTTCATTTCTGGCCATTTGGCCTGGCAGGCAGGGCAGTGCCTAACGAGAAATTTGCAAACTGTGCTGGATTCTTCCAAACATAAAGCTGCCAGCAACTAGGACCCTGCAAGTCCTTAGAGCCCCAGATGCCGCCTTTCATCTGATACCCAGAGCCTGGGCCAATGACTTCATTTTCCCCATGGAAAATGGCCTCCATTTCTGGCCTCTCGCCCTGGCCAATAGGGTGGTGCCCAGCAAGAAATTTGCAATCTTTGCTGGATTTCTCCAAATCGAAAGCTGCCAATAAGAAGTACGCTGCAAGTCCTTAGAGCCCCAAAGGCCACCTTGCATTTGATTTGCAGACCGTGGGGAAAGGACTTCTTTTTCCCATGGGAAATGGCCTGTGTTTGCAGCCACTCACCATGGCAGAAAGTGGGGAGCCAAGCTAGAGTGATACAATCTTTGCTGGATTCTTCCAAACCTAAAGTGTGCGGCAACTAGGACCCTGAATGTCCTTAGAGCCTGAAAGGCCACCTTGAACATATTACTGAGACCCTGGGTTAAGGACATTTTTCCCATGGAAAATGCCCTTCATTTCTGGCCATTTGGCCTGGCAGGCAGGGCAGTGCCTAACGAGAAATTTGCAAACTGTGCTGGATTCTTCCAAACATAAAGCTGCCAGCAACTAGGACCCTGCAAGTCCTTAGAGCCCCAGATGCCGCCTTTCATCTGATACCCAGACCCTGGGCCAATGACTTCATTTTCCCCATGGAAAATGGCCTCCATTTCTGGCCTCTCGCCCTGGCCAATAGGGTGGTGCCCAGCAAGAAATTTGCAATCTTTGCTGGATTTCTCCAAATCTAAAGCTGCCAGTAAGAAGTACCCTGCATGTCCTTAGAGCCCCAAAGGCCACCTTGCATTTCATTTGCAGACCGTGGGGAAAGGACTTCTTTTTCCCATGGGAAATGGCCTGTGTTTGCAGCCACTCACCATGGCAGAAAGTGGGGAGCCAAGCTAGAGTGATGCAATCTTTGCTGGATTTCTCCAAACCCAATGCTGGCAGCAACTAGGACCCTGCAAGTCCTTAGAGCCCCAGATGCCACCTTTCATCTGACACCCAGACCCTGGGGACATGACTTCATTTCCCCATGGAAAATGGGGTCAGTTTGGGGCCACTCGCCCCGGTCATCTGCTTCATTCCCTGTCTGAAATTTGCAAACTTGGCTGATTTTCTCCAAAACTAAACCTGCTGGCAACGAGAAGCCTGCAGCTCCTTAGAGCCCCAAATTTCACCTCTCTGCTGATACCCACATGATGGGGAAATTACTTCTTTTTCCCATAGAAATAGTATCCCTGTGCTGCAACTTGCCCTGGCAGAAAGTAGGGTGCCAAGCAGGAAATTTGAAAATTCTGCTGGATTTCTCCAAACCTAAAGCTGGCAGCAACTAAGACCCTGCAAGTCCTTAGAGCCCCAAAGGCCACCTTTCATCTGATACCCAGACCCTGGGCCAATGACTTCATTTTCCCCATGGAAAATGGCCTCCATTTCTGGCCTCTCGCCCTGGCCAATAGGGTGGTGCCCAGCAAGAAATTTGCAATCTTTGCTGGATTTCTCCAAATCTAAAGCTGCCAATAAGAAGTACGCTGCAAGTCCTTAGAGCCCCAAAGGCCACCTTGCATTTGATTTGCAGACCGTGGGGAAAGGACTTCTTTTTCCCATGGGAAATGGCCTGTGTTTGCAGCCACTCACCATGGCAGAAAGTGGGGAGCCAAGCTAGAGTGATACAATCTTTGCTGGATTCTTCCAAACCTAAAGTGTTCGGCAACTAGGACCCTGAATGTCCTTAGAGCCTGAAAGGCCACCTTGAACATATTACTGAGACCCTGGGTTAAGGACATTTTTCCCATGGAAAATGGCCTTCATTTCTGGCCATTTGGCCTGGCAGGCAGGGCAGTGCCTAACGAGAAATTTGCAAACTGTGCTGGATTCTTCCAAACATAAAGCTGCCAGCAACTAGGACCCTGCAAGTCCTTAGAGCCCCAGATGCCGCCTTTCATCTGATACCCAGAGCCTGGGCCAATGACTTCATTTTCCCCATGGAAAATGGCCTCCATTTCTGGCCTCTCGCCCTGGCCAATAGGGTGGTGCCCAGCAAGAAATTTGCAATCTTTGCTGGATTTCTCCAAATCGAAAGCTGCCAATAAGAAGTACGCTGCAAGTCCTTAGAGCCCCAAAGGCCACCTTGCATTTGATTTGCAGACCGTGGGGAAAGGACTTCTTTTTCCCATGGGAAATGGCCTGTGTTTGCAGCCACTCACCATGGCAGAAAGTGGGGAGCCAAGCTAGAGTGATACAATCTTTGCTGGATTCTTCCAAACCTAAAGTGTGCGGCAACTAGGACCCTGAATGTCCTTAGAGCCTGAAAGGCCACCTTGAACATATTACTGAGACCCTGGGTTAAGGACATTTTTCCCATGGAAAATGCCCTTCATTTCTGGCCATTTGGCCTGGCAGGCAGGGCAGTGCCTAACGAGAAATTTGCAAACTGTGCTGGATTCTTCCAAACATAAAGCTGCCAGCAACTAGGACCCTGCAAGTCCTTAGAGCCCCAGATGCCGCCTTTCATCTGATACCCAGACCCTGGGCCAATGACTTCATTTTCCCCATGGAAAATGGCCTCCATTTCTGGCCTCTCGCCCTGGCCAATAGGGTGGTGCCCAGCAAGAAATTTGCAATCTTTGCTGGATTTCTCCAAATCTAAAGCTGCCAGTAAGAAGTACCCTGCATGTCCTTAGAGCCCCAAAGGCCACCTTGCATTTCATTTGCAGACCGTGGGGAAAGGACTTCTTTTTCCCATGGGAAATGGCCTGTGTTTGCAGCCACTCACCATGGCAGAAAGTGGGGAGCCAAGCTAGAGTGATGCAATCTTTGCTGGATTTCTCCAAACCCAATGCTGGCAGCAACTAGGACCCTGCAAGTCCTTAGAGCCCCAGATGCCACCTTTCATCTGACACCCAGACCCTGGGGACATGACTTCTTTTCCCCATGGAAAATGGGGTCAGTTTGGGGCCACTCGCCCCGGTCATCTGCTTCATTCCCTGTCTGAAATTTGCAAACTTGGCTGATTTTCTCCAAAACTAAACCTGCTGGCAACGAGAAGCCTGCAGCTCCTTAGAGCCCCAAATTTCACCTCTCTGCTGATACCCACATGATGGGGAAATTACTTCTTTTTCCCATAGAAATAGTATCCCTGTGCTGCAACTTGCCCTGGCAGAAAGTAGGGTGCCAAGCAGGAAATTTGAAAATTCTGCTGGATTTCTCCAAACCTAAAGCTGGCAGCAACTAAGACCCTGCAAGTCCTTAGAGCCCCAAAGGCCACCTTTCATCTGATACCCAGACCCTGGGCCAATGACTTCATTTTCCCCATGGAAAATGGCCTCCATTTCTGGCCTCTCGCCCTGGCCAATAGGGTGGTGCCCAGCAAGAAATTTGCAATCTTTGCTGGATTTCTCCAAATCTAAAGCTGCCAATAAGAAGTACGCTGCAAGTCCTTAGAGCCCCAAAGGCCACCTTGCATTTGATTTGCAGACCGTGGGGAAAGGACTTCTTTTTCCCATGGGAAATGGCCTGTGTTTGCAGCCACTCACCATGGCAGAAAGTGGGGAGCCAAGCTAGAGTGATACAATCTTTGCTGGATTCTTCCAAACCTAAAGTGTTCGGCAACTAGGACCCTGAATGTCCTTAGAGCCTGAAAGGCCACCTTGAACATATTACTGAGACCCTGGGTTAAGGACATTTTTCCCATGGAAAATGGCCTTCATTTCTGGCCATTTGGCCTGGCAGGCAGGGCAGTGCCTAACGAGAAATTTGCAAACTGTGCTGGATTCTTCCAAACATAAAGCTGCCAGCAACTAGGACCCTGCAAGTCCTTAGAGCCCCAAAGGCCACCTTTCATCTGATACCCAGAGCCTGGGCCAATGACTTCATTTTCCCCAAGGAAAATGGCCTCCATTTCTGGCCTCTCGCCCTGGCCAATAGGGTGGTGCCCAGCAAGAAATTTGCAATCTTTGCTGGATTTCTCCAAATCTAAAGCTGCCAGTAAGAAGTACCCTGCAAGTCCTTAGAGCCCCAAAGGCCACCTTGCATTTCATTTGCAGACCGTGGGGAAAGGACTTCTTTTTCCCATGGGAAATGGCCTCCGTTTCCAGCCACTAACTAGGGCAGAAAGTGGGGAGCCAAGCTAGAGTGATGCAATCTTTGCTGGATTTCTCCAAACCCAATGCTGGCAGCAACTAGGACCCTGCAAGTCCTTAGAGCCCCAGATGCCACCTTTCATCTTATACCCAGACCCTGGGGACATGACTTCTTTTCCCCATGGAAAATGGGGTCAGTTTGGGGCCACTCGCCCCGGCCATCTGCTTCATTCCCTGTCTGAAATTTGCAAACTTGGCTGATTTTCTCCAAAACTAAACCTGCTGGCAACGAGGAGCCTGCAGCTCCTTAGAGCCCCAAATTTCACCTCTCTGCTGATACCCACATGATGGGGAAATTACTTCTTTTTCCCATAGAAATAGTATCCCTGTGCTGCAACTTGCCCTGGCAGAAAGTAGGTTGCCAAGCAGGAAATTTGAAAATTCTGATGGATTTCTCCAAACCTAAAGCTGGCAGCAACTAAGACCCTGCAAGTCCTTAGAGCCCCAAAGGCCACCTTTCATCTGATACCCAGACCCTGGGCCAATGACTTCATTTTCCCCATGGAAAATGGCCTCCATTTCTGGCCTCTCGCCCTGGCCAATAGGGTGGTGCCCAGCAAGAAATTTGCAATCATTGCTGGATTTCTCCAAATCTAAAGCTGCCAGTAAGAAGTACCCTGCAAGTCCTTAGAGCCCCAAAGGCCACTTTTCATTTCATTTGAACACCGTGGGGAAAGGACTTCTTTTTCCCATGGGAAATGGCCATTGTTTGCAGCCACTCACCATGGCAGAAAGTGGGGAGCCAAGCTAGAGTGATACAATCTTTGCTGGATTCTTCCAAACCTAAAGTTGGCAGCAACCAGGACCCTGAAAGTCCTTAGAGCCTGAAAGGCCACCTTGAACACATTACTGAGACCCTGGGTTAAGGACATTTTTCCCATGGAAAATGGCCTTCATTTCTGGCCATTTGGCCTGGCAGGCAGGGCAGTGCCTAACGAGAAATTTGCAAACTGTGCTGGATTCTTCCAAACATAAAGCTGCCAGCAACTAGGACCCTGCAAGTCCTTAGAGCCCCAAAGGCCACCTTTCATCTGATACCCAGACCCTGGGCCAATGACTTCATTTTCCCCAAGGAAAATGGCCTCCATTTCTGGCCTCTCGCCCTGGCCAATAGGGTGGTGCCCAGGAAGAAATTTGCAATCTTTGCTGGATTTCTCCAAATCGAAAGCTGCCAGTAAGAAGTACCCTGCAAGTCCTTAGAGCCCCAAAGGCCACCTTGCATTTGATTTGCAGACCGTGGGGAAAGGACTTCTTTTTCCCATGGGAAATGGCCTGTGTTTGCAGCCACTCACCATGGCAGAAAGTGGGGAGCCAAGCTAGAGTGATACAATCTTTGCTGGATTCTTCCAAACCTAAAGTGTGCGGCAACTAGGACCCTGAATGTCCTTAGAGCCTGAAAGGCCACCTTGAACATATTACTGAGACCCTGGGTTAAGGACATTTTTCCCATGGAAAATGGCCTTCATTTCTGGCCATTTGGCCTGGCAGGCAGGGCAGTGCCTAACGAGAAATTTGCAAACTGTGCTGGATTCTTCCAAACATAAAGCTGGCAGCAACTAGGACCCTGCAAGTCCTTAGAGCCCCAGATGCCGCCTTTCATCTGATACCCAGAGCCTGGGCCAATGACTTCATTTTCCCCATGGAAAATGGCCTCCATTTCTGGCCTCTCGCCCTGGCCAATAGGGTGGTGCCCAGCAAGAAATTTGCAATCTTTGCTGGATTTCTCCAAATCTAAAGCTGCCAGTAAGAAGTACCCTGCAAGTCCTTAGAGCCCCAAAGGCCACCTTGCATTTCATTTGCAGACCGTGGGGAAAGGACTTCTTTTTCCCATGGGAAATGGCCTCCGTTTGCAGCCACTAACTATGGCAGAAAGTGGGGAGCCAAGCTAGAGTGATGCAATCTTTGCTGGATTTCTCCAAACCCAATGCTGGCAGCAACTAGGACCCTGCAAGTCCTTAGAGCCCCAGATGCCACCTTTCATCTTATACCCAGACCCTGGGGACATGACTTCTTTTCCCCATGGAAAATGGGGTCAGTTTGGGGCCACTCGCCCCGGCCATCTGCTTCATTCCCTGTCTGAAATTTGCAAACTTGGCTGATTTTCTCCAAAACTAAACCTGCTGGCAACGAGGAGCCTGCAGCTCCTTAGAGCCCCAAATTTCACCTCTCTGCTGATACCCACATGATGGGGAAATTACTTCTTTTTCCCATAGAAATAGTATCCCTGTGCTGCAACTTGCCCTGGCAGAAAGTAGGTTGCCAAGCAGGAAATTTGAAAATTCTGATGGATTTCTCCAAACCTAAAGCTGGCAGCAACTAAGACCCTGCAAGTCCTTAGAGCCCCAGAGGCCACCTTTCATCTGATACCCAGACCCTGGGCCAATGACTTCATTTTCCCCATGGAAAATGGCCTCCATTTCTGGCCTCTCGCCCTGGCCAATAGGGTGGTGCCCAGCAAGAAATTTGCAATCATTGCTGGATTTCTCCAAATCTAAAGCTGCCAGTAAGAAGTACCCTGCAAGTCCTTAGAGCCCCAAAGGCCACTTTTCATTTCATTTGAACACCGTGGGGAAAGGACTTCTTTTTCCCATGGGAAATGGCCATTGTTTGCAGCCACTCACCATGGCAGAAAGTGGGGAGCCAAGCTAGAGTGATACAATCTTTGCTGGATTCTTCCAAACCTAAAGTTGGCAGCAACCAGGACCCTGAAAGTCCTTAGAGCCTGAAAGGCCACCTTGAACACATTACTGAGACCCTGGGTTAAGGACATTTTTCCCATGGAAAATGGCCTTCATTTCTGGCCATTTGGCCTGGCAGGCAGGGCAGTGCCTAACGAGAAATTTGCAAACTGTGCTGGATTCTTCCAAACATAAAGCTGCCAGCAACTAGGACCCTGCAAGTCCTTAGAGCCACAAAGGCCACCTTTCATCTGATACCCAGACCCTGGGCCAATGACTTCATTTTCCCCATGGAAAATGGCCTCCATTTCTGGCCTCTCGCCCTGGCCAATAGGGTGGTGCCCAGCAAGAAATTTGCAATCTTTGCTGGATTTCTCCAAATCGAAAGCTGCCAGTAAGAAGTACCCTGCAAGTCCTTAGAGCCCCAAAGGCCACCTTGCATTTGATTTGCAGACCGTGGGGAAAGGACTTCTTTTTCCCGTGGGAAATGGCCTGTGTTTGCAGCCACTCACCATGGCAGAAAGTGGGGAGCCAAGCTAGAGTGATACAATCTTTGCTGGATTCTTCCAAACCTAAAGTTGGCAGCAACCAGGACCCTGAAAGTCCTTAGAGCCTGAAAGGCCACCTTGAACACATTACTGAGACCCTGGGTTAAGGACATTTTTCCCATGGAAAATGGCCTTCATTTCTGGCCATTTGGCCTGGCAGGCAGGGCAGTGCCTAACGAGAAATTTGCAAACTGTGCTGGATTCTTCCAAACATAAAGCTGCCAGCAACTAGGACCCTGCAAGTCCTTAGAGCCCCAAAGGCCACCTTTCATCTGATACCCAGAGCCTGGGCCAATGACTTCATTTTCCCCATGGAAAATGGCCTCCATTTCTGGCCTCTCGCCCTGGCCAATAGGGTGGTGCCCAGCAAGAAATTTGCAATCTTTGCTGGATTTCTCCAAATCGAAACATGCCAGTAAGAAGTACCCTGCAAGTCCTTAGAGCCCCAAAGGCCACCTTGCATTTCATTTGCAGACCGTGGGGAAAGGACTTCTTTTTCCCATGGGAAATGGCCTCCGTTTGCAGCCACTAACTAGGGCAGAAAGTGGGGAGCCAAGCTAGAGTGATGCAATCTTTGCTGGATTTCTCCAAACCCAATGCTGGCAGCAACTAGGACCCTGCAAGTCCTTAGAGCCCCAGATGCCACCTTTCATCTTCTACCCAGACCCTGGGGACATGACTTCATTTCCCCATGGACAATGGGGTCAGTTTGGGGCCACTCGCCCCGGCCATCTGCTTCATTCCCTGTCTGAAATTTGCAAACTTGGCTGATTTTCTCCAAAACTAAACCTGCTGGCAACGAGGAGCCTGCAGCTCCTTAGAGCCCCAAATTTCACCTCTCTGCTGATACCCACATGATGGGGAAATTACTTCTTTTTCCCATAGAAATAGTATCCCTGTGCTGCAACTTGCCCTGGCAGAAAGTAGGGTGCCAAGCAGGAAATTTGAAAATTCTGCTGGATTTCTCCAAACCTAAAGCTGGCAGCAACTAAGACCCTGCAAGTCCTTAGAGCCCCAAAGGCCACCTTTCATCTGATACCCAGAGCCTGGGCCAATGACTTCATTTTCCCCATGGAAAATGGCCTCCATTTCTGGCCTCTCGCCCTGGCCAATAGGGTGGTGCCCAGCAAGAAATTTGCAATCTTTGCTGGATTTCTCCAAATCGAAAGCTGCCAGTAAGAAGTACCCTGCAAGTCCTTAGAGCCCCAAAGGCCACCTTGCATTTGACTTGCAGACCGTGGGGAAAGGACTTCTTTTTCCCATGGGAAATGGCCTGTGTTTGCAGCCACTCACCATGGCAGAAAGTGGGGAGCCAAGCTAGAGTGATACAATCTTTGCTGGATTCTTCCAAACCTAAAGTGTGCGGCAACTAGGACCCTGAATGTCCTTAGAGCCTGAAAGGCCACCTTGAACATATTACTGAGACCCTGGGTTAAGGACATTTTTCCCATGGAAAATGGCCTTCATTTCTGGCCATTTGGCCTGGCAGGCAGGGCAGTGCCTAACGAGAAATTTGCAAACTGTGCTGGATTCTTCCAAACATAAAGCTGCCAGCAACTAGGACCCTGCAAGTCCTTAGAGCCCCAGATGCCGCCTTTCATCTGATACCCAGAGCCTGGGCCAATGACTTCATTTTCCCCATGGAAAATGGCCTCCATTTCTGGCCTCTCGCCCTGGCCAATAGGGTGGTGCCCAGCAAGAAATTTGCAATCTTTGCTGGATTTCTCCAAATCGAAAGCTGCCAATAAGAAGTACGCTGCAAGTCCTTAGAGCCCCAAAGGCCACCTTGCATTTGATTTGCAGACCGTGGGGAAAGGACTTCTTTTTCCCATGGGAAATGGCCTGTGTTTGCAGCCACTCACCATGGCAGAAAGTGGGGAGCCAAGCTAGAGTGATACAATCTTTGCTGGATTCTTCCAAACCTAAAGTGTGCGGCAACTAGGACCCTGAATGTCCTTAGAGCCTGAAAGGCCACCTTGAACATATTACTGAGACCCTGGGTTAAGGACATTTTTCCCATGGAAAATGCCCTTCATTTCTGGCCATTTGGCCTGGCAGGCAGGGCAGTGCCTAACGAGAAATTTGCAAACTGTGCTGGATTCTTCCAAACATAAAGCTGCCAGCAACTAGGACCCTGCAAGTCCTTAGAGCCCCAGATGCCGCCTTTCATCTGATACCCAGACCCTGGGCCAATGACTTCATTTTCCCCATGGAAAATGGCCTCCATTTCTGGCCTCTCGCCCTGGCCAATAGGGTGGTGCCCAGCAAGAAATTTGCAATCTTTGCTGGATTTCTCCAAATCTAAAGCTGCCAGTAAGAAGTACCCTGCATGTCCTTAGAGCCCCAAAGGCCACCTTGCATTTCATTTGCAGACCGTGGGGAAAGGACTTCTTTTTCCCATGGGAAATGGCCTGTGTTTGCAGCCACTCACCATGGCAGAAAGTGGGGAGCCAAGCTAGAGTGATGCAATCTTTGCTGGATTTCTCCAAACCCAATGCTGGCAGCAACTAGGACCCTGCAAGTCCTTAGAGCCCCAGATGCCACCTTTCATCTGACACCCAGACCCTGGGGACATGACTTCTTTTCCCCATGGAAAATGGGGTCAGTTTGGGGCCACTCGCCCCGGTCATCTGCTTCATTCCCTGTCTGAAATTTGCAAACTTGGCTGATTTTCTCCAAAACTAAACCTGCTGGCAACGAGAAGCCTGCAGCTCCTTAGAGCCCCAAATTTCACCTCTCTGCTGATACCCACATGATGGGGAAATTACTTCTTTTTCCCATAGAAATAGTATCCCTGTGCTGCAACTTGCCCTGGCAGAAAGTAGGGTGCCAAGCAGGAAATTTGAAAATTCTGATGGATTTCTCCAAACCTAAAGCTGGCAGCAACTAAGACCCTGCAAGTCCTTAGAGCCCCAGAGGCCACCTTTCATCTGATACCCAGACCCTGGGCCAATGACTTCATTTTCCCCATGGAAAATGGCCTCAATTTCTGGCCTCTCGCCCTGGCCAATAGGGTGGTGCCCAGCAAGAAATTTGCAATCATTGCTGGATTTCTCCAAATTTAAAGCTGCCAGTAAGAAGTACCCTGCAAGTCCTTAGAGCCCCAAAGGCCACTTTTCATTTCATTTGAACACCGTGGGGAAAGGACTTCTTTTTCCCATGGGAAATGGCCTGTGTTTGCAGCCACTCACCATGGCAGAAAGTGGGGAGCCAAGCTAGAGTGATACAATCTTTGCTGGATTCTTCCAAACCTAAAGTTGGCAGCAACCAGGACCCTGAAAGTCCTTAGAGCCTGAAAGGCCACCTTGAACACATTACTGAGACCCTGGGTTAAGGACATTTTTCCCATGGAAAATGCCCTTCATTTCTGGCCATTTGGCCTGGCAGGCAGGGCAGTGCCTAACGAGAAATTTGCAAACTGTGCTGGATTCTTCCAAACATAAAGCTGCCAGCAACTAGGACCCTGCAAGTCCTTAGAGCCCCAGATGCCACCTTTCATCTGATACCCAGAGCCTGGGCCAATGACTTCATTTTCCCCAAGGAAAATGGCCTCCATTTCTGGCCTCTCGCCCTGGCCAATAGGGTGGTGCCCAGCAAGAAATTTGCAATCTTTGCTGGATTTCTCCAAATCTAAAGCTGCCAGTAAGAAGTACCCTGCAAGTCCTTAGAGCCCCAAAGGCCACCTTGCATTTCATTTGCAGACCGTGGGGAAAGGACTTCTTTTTCCCATGGGAAATGGCCTCCGTTTGCAGCAACTAACTATGGCAGAAAGTGGGGAGCCAAGCTAGAGTGATACAATCTTTGCTGGATTTCTCCAAACCCAATGCTGGCAGCAACTAGGACCCTGCAAGTCCTTAGAGCCCCAGATGCCACCTTTCATCTGACACCCAGACCCTGGGGACATGACTTCATTTCCCCATGGAAAATGGGGTCAGTTTGGGGCCACTCGCCCCGGCCATCTGCTTCATTCCCTGTCTGAAATTTGCAAACTTGGCTGATTTTCTCCAAAACTAAACCTGCTGGCAACGAGGAGCCTGCAGCTCCTTAGAGCCCCAAATTTCACCTCTCTGCTGATACCCACATGATGGGGAAATTACTTCTTTTTCCCATAGAAATAGTATCCCTGTGCTGCAACTTGCCCTGGCAGAAAGTAGGGTGCCAAGCAGGAAATTTGAAAATTCTGCTGGATTTCTCCAAACCTAAAGCTGGCAGCAACTAAGACCCTGCAAGTCCTTAGAGCCCCAAAGGCCACCTTTCATCTGATACCCAGACCCTGGGCCAATGACTTCATTTTCCCCATGGAAAATGGCCTCCATTTCTGGCCTCTCGCCCTGGCCAATAGGGTGGTGCCCAGCAAGAAATTTGCAATCTTTGCTGGATTTCTCCAAATCGAAAGCTGCCAGTAAGAAGTACCCTGCAAGTCCTTAGAGCCCCAAAGGCCACCTTGCATTTGATTTGCAGACCGTGGGGAAAGGACTTCTTTTTCCCATGGGAAATGGCCTGTGTTTGCAGCCACTCACCATGGCAGAAAGTGGGGAGCCAAGCTAGAGTGATACAATCTTTGCTGGATTCTTCCAAACCTAAAGTGTGCGGCAACTAGGACCCTGAATGTCCTTAGAGCCTGAAAGGCCACCTTGAACATATTACTGAGACCCTGGGTTAAGGACATTTTTCCCATGGAAAATGCCCTTCATTTCTGGCCATTTGGCCTGGCAGGCAGGGCAGTGCCTAACGAGAAATTTGCAAACTGTGCTGGATTCTTCCAAACATAAAGCTGCCAGCAACTAGGACCCTGCAAGTCCTTAGAGCCCCAGATGCCGCCTTTCATCTGATACCCAGAGCCTGGGCCAATGACTTCATTTTCCCCATGGAAAATGGCCTCCATTTCTGGCCTCTCGCCCTGGCCAATAGGGTGGTGCCCAGCAAGAAATTTGCAATCTTTGCTGGATTTCTCCAAATCGAAAGCTGCCAATAAGAAGTACGCTGCAAGTCCTTAGAGCCCCAAAGGCCACCTTGCATTTGATTTGCAGACCGTGGGGAAAGGACTTCTTTTTCCCATGGGAAATGGCCTGTGTTTGCAGCCACTCACCATGGCAGAAAGTGGGGAGCCAAGCTAGAGTGATACAATCTTTGCTGGATTCTTCCAAACCTAAAGTGTGCGGCAACTAGGACCCTGAATGTCCTTAGAGCCTGAAAGGCCACCTTGAACATATTACTGAGACCCTGGGTTAAGGACATTTTTCCCATGGAAAATGGCCTTCATTTCTGGCCATTTGGCCTGGCAGGCAGGGCAGTGCCTAACGAGAAATTTGCAAACTGTGCTGGATTCTTCCAAACATAAAGCTGCCAGCAACTAGGACCCTGCAAGTCCTTAGAGCCCCAGATGCCGCCTTTCATCTGATACCCAGACCCTGGGCCAATGACTTCATTTTCCCCATGGAAAATGGCCTCCATTTCTGGCCTCTCGCCCTGGCCAATAGGGTGGTGCCCAGCAAGAAATTTGCAATCTTTGCTGGATTTCTCCAAATCTAAAGCTGCCAGTAAGAAGTACCCTGCATGTCCTTAGAGCCCCAAAGGCCACCTTGCATTTCATTTGCAGACCGTGGGGAAAGGACTTCTTTTTCCCATGGGAAATGGCCTGTGTTTGCAGCCACTCACCATGGCAGAAAGTGGGGAGCCAAGCTAGAGTGATGCAATCTTTGCTGGATTTCTCCAAACCCAATGCTGGCAGCAACTAGGACCCTGCAAGTCCTTAGAGCCCCAGATGCCACCTTTCATCTGACACCCAGACCCTGGGGACATGACTTCTTTTCCCCATGGAAAATGGGGTCAGTTTGGGGCCACTCGCCCCGGTCATCTGCTTCATTCCCTGTCTGAAATTTGCAAACTTGGCTGATTTTCTCCAAAACTAAACCTGCTGGCAACGAGAAGCCTGCAGCTCCTTAGAGCCCCAAATTTCACCTCTCTGCTGATACCCACATGATGGGGAAATTACTTCTTTTTCCCATAGAAATAGTATCCCTGTGCTGCAACTTGCCCTGGCAGAAAGTAGGGTGCCAAGCAGGAAATTTGAAAATTCTGCTGGATTTCTCCAAACCTAAAGCTGGCAGCAACTAAGACCCTGCAAGTCCTTAGAGCCCCAGAGGCCACCTTTCATCTGATACCCAGACCCTGGGCCAATGACTTCATTTTCCCCATGGAAAATGGCCTCCATTTCTGGCCTCTCGCCCTGGCCAATAGGGTGGTGCCCAGCAAGAAATTTGCAATCATTGCTGGATTTCTCCAAATTTAAAGCTGCCAGTAAGAAGTACCCTGCAAGTCCTTAGAGCCCCAAAGGCCACTTTTCATTTCATTTGAACACCGTGGGGAAAGGACTTCTTTTTCCCATGGGAAATGGCCTGTGTTTGCAGCCACTCACCATGGCAGAAAGTGGGGAGCCAAGCTAGAGTGATACAATCTTTGCTGGATTCTTCCAAACCTAAAGTTGGCAGCAACCAGGACCCTGAAAGTCCTTAGAGCCTGAAAGGCCACCTTGAACACATTACTGAGACCCTGGGTTAAGGACATTTTTCCCATGGAAAATGCCCTTCATTTCTGGCCATTTGGCCTGGCAGGCAGGGCAGTGCCTAACGAGAAATTTGCAAACTGTGCTGGATTCTTCCAAACATAAAGCTGCCAGCAACTAGGACCCTGCAAGTCCTTAGAGCCCCAGATGCCACCTTTCATCTGATACCCAGAGCCTGGGCCAATGACTTCATTTTCCCCAAGGAAAATGGCCTCCATTTCTGGCCTCTCACCCTGGCCAATAGGGTGGTGCCCAGCAAGAAATTTGCAATTTTTGCTGGATTTCTCCAAATCTAAAGCTGCCAGTAAGAAGTACCCTGCAAGTCCTTAGAGCCCCAAAGGCCACCTTGCATTTCATTTGCAGACCGTGGGGAAAGGACTTCTTTTTCCCATGGGAAATGGCCTCCGTTTGCAGCAACTAACTATGGCAGAAAGTGGGGAGCCAAGCTAGAGTGATACAATCTTTGCTGGATTTCTCCAAACCCAATGCTGGCAGCAACTAGGACCCTGCAAGTCCTTAGAGCCCCAGATGCCACCTTTCATCTTCTACCCAGACCCTGGGGACATGACTTCATTTCCCCATGGAAAATGGGGTCAGTTTGGGGCCACTCGCCCCGGCCATCTGCTTCATTCCCTGTCTGAAATTTGCAAACTTGGCTGATTTTCTCCAAAACTAAACCTGCTGGCAACGAGGAGCCTGCAGCTCCTTAGAGCCCCAAATTTCACCTCTCTGCTGATACCCACATGATGGGGAAATTACTTCTTTTTCCCATAGAAATAGTATCCCTGTGCTGCAACTTGCCCTGGCAGAAAGTAGGGTGCCAAGCAGGAAATTTGAAAATTCTGCTGGATTTCTCCAAACCTAAAGCTGGCAGCAACTAAGACCCTGCAAGTCCTTAGAGCCCCAAAGGCCACCTTTCATCTGATACCCAGAGCCTGGGCCAATGACTTCATTTTCCCCATGGAAAATGGCCTCCATTTCTGGCCTCTCGCCCTGGCCAATAGGGTGGTGCCCAGCAAGAAATTTGCAATCTTTGCTGGATTTCTCCAAATCTAAAGCTGCCAATAAGAAGTACGCTGCAAGTCCTTAGAGCCCCAAAGGCCACCTTGCATTTGATTTGCAGACCGTGGGGAAAGGACTTCTTTTTCCCATGGGAAATGGCCTGTGTTTGCAGCCACTCACCATGGCAGAAAGTGGGGAGCCAAGCTAGAGTGATACAATCTTTGCTGGATTCTTCCAAACCTAAAGTGTTCGGCAACTAGGACCCTGAATGTCCTTAGAGCCTGAAAGGCCACCTTGAACATATTACTGAGACCCTGGGTTAAGGACATTTTTCCCATGGAAAATGCCCTTCATTTCTGGCCATTTGGCCTGGCAGGCAGGGCAGTGCCTAACGAGAAATTTGCAAACTGTGCTGGATTCTTCCAAACATAAAGCTGCCAGCAACTAGGACCCTGCAAGTCCTTAGAGCCCCAAAGGCCACCTTTCATCTGATACCCAGAGCCTGGGCCAATGACTTCATTTTCCCCAAGGAAAATGGCCTCCATTTCTGGCCTCTCGCCCTGGCCAATAGGGTGGTGCCCAGCAAGAAATTTGCAATCTTTGCTGGATTTCTCCAAATCTAAAGCTGCCAGTAAGAAGTACGCTGCAAGTCCTTAGAGCCCCAAAGGCCACCTTGCATTTCATTTGCAGACCGTGGGGAAAGGACTTCTTTTTCCCATGGGAAATGGCCTCCGTTTGCAGCCACTAACTATGGCAGAAAGTGGGGAGCCAAGCTAGAGTGATGCAATCTTTGCTGGATTTCTCCAAACCCAATGCTGGCAGCAACTAGGACCCTGCAAGTCCTTAGAGCCCCAGATGCCACCTTTCATCTTATACCCAGACCCTGGGGACATGACTTCTTTTCCCCATGGAAAATGGGGTCAGTTTGGGGCCACTCGCCCCGGCCATCTGCTTCATTCCCTGTCTGAAATTTGCAAACTTGGCTGATTTTCTCCAAAACTAAACCTGCTGGCAACGAGGAGCCTGCAGCTCCTTAGAGCCCCAAATTTCACCTCTCTGCTGATACCCACATGATGGGGAAATTACTTCTTTTTCCCATAGAAATAGTATCCCTGTGCTGCAACTTGCCCTGGCAGAAAGTAGGTTGCCAAGCAGGAAATTTGAAAATTCTGATGGATTTCTCCAAACCTAAAGCTGGCAGCAACTAAGACCCTGCAAGTCCTTAGAGCCCCAGAGGCCACCTTTCATCTGATACCCAGACCCTGGGCCAATGACTTCATTTTCCCCATGGAAAATGGCCTCCATTTCTGGCCTCTCGCCCTGGCCAATAGGGTGGTGCCCAGCAAGAAATTTGCAATCTTTGCTGGATTTCTCCAAATCTAAAGCTGCCAGTAAGAAGTACCCTGCAAGTCCTTAGAGCCCCAAAGGCCACTTTTCATTTCATTTGAACACCGTGGGGAAAGGACTTCTTTTTCCCATGGGAAATGGCCATTGTTTGCAGCCACTCACCATGGCAGAAAGTGGGGAGCCAAGCTAGAGTGATACAATCTTTGCTGGATTCTTCCAAACCTAAAGTTGGCAGCAACCAGGAGCCTGAAAGTCCTTAGAGCCTGAAAGGCCACCTTGAACACATTACTGAGACCCTGGGTTAAGGACATTTTTCCCATGGAAAATGGCCTTCATTTCTGGCCATTTGGCCTGGCAGGCAGGGCAGTGCCTAACGAGAAATTTGCAAACTGTGCTGGATTCTTCCAAACATAAAGCTGCCAGCAACTAGGACCCTGCAAGTCCTTAGAGCCCCAGATGCCACCTTTCATCTGATACCCAGAGCCTGGGCCAATGACTTCATTTTCCCCAAGGAAAATGGCCTCCATTTCTGGCCTCTCGCCCTGGCCAATAGGGTGGTGCCCAGCAAGAAATTTGCAATCTTTGCTGGATTTCTCCAAATCGAAAGCTGCCAGTAAGAAGTACCCTGCAAGTCCTTAGAGCCCCAAAGGCCACCTTGCATTTGATTTGCAGACCGTGGGGAAAGGACTTCTTTTTCCCGTGGGAAATGGCCTGTGTTTGCAGCCACTCACCATGGCAGAAAGTGGGGAGCCAAGCTAGAGTGATACAATCTTTGCTGGATTCTTCCAAACCTAAAGTTGGCAGCAACCAGGACCCTGAAAGTCCTTAGAGCCTGAAAGGCCACCTTGAACACATTACTGAGACCCTGGGTTAAGGACATTTTTCCCATGGAAAATGGCCTTCATTTCTGGCCATTTGGCCTGGCAGGCAGGGCAGTGCCTAACGAGAAATTTGCAAACTGTGCTGGATTCTTCCAAACATAAAGCTGCCAGCAACTAGGACCCTGCAAGTCCTTAGAGCCCCAGATGCCACCTTTCATCTGATACCCAGAGCCTGGGCCAATGACTTCATTTTCCCCAAGGAAAATGGCCTCCATTTCTGGCCTCTCGCCCTGGCCAATAGGGTGGTGCCCAGCAAGAAATTTGCAATCTTTGCTGGATTTCTCCAAATCTAAAGCTGCCAGTAAGAAGTACCCTGCAAGTCCTTAGAGCCCCAAAGGCCACCTTGCATTTGATTTGCAGACCGTGGGGAAAGGACTTCTTTTTCCCATGGGAAATGGCCTCCGTTTGCAGCCACTAACTAGGGCAGAAAGTGGGGAGCCAAGCTAGAGTGATGCAATCTTTGCTGGATTTCTCCAAACCCAATGCTGGCAGCAACTAGGACCCTGCAAGTCCTTAGAGCCCCTGATGCCACCTTTCATCTTCTACCCAGACCCTGGGGACATGACTTCATTTCCCCATGGAAAATGGGGTCAGTTTGGGGCCACTCGCCCCGGCCATCTGCTTCATTCCCTGTCTGAAATTTGCAAACTTGGCTGATTTTCTCCAAAACTAAACCTGCTGGCAACGAGGAGCCTGCAGCTCCTTAGAGCCCCAAATTTCACCTCTCTGCTGATACCCACATGATGGGGAAATTACTTCTTTTTCCCATAGAAATAGTATCCCTGTGCTGCAACTTGCCCTGACAGAAAGTAGGGTGCCAAGCAGGAAATTTGAAAATTCTGCTGGATTTCTCCAAACCTAAAGCTGGCAGCAACTAAGACCCTGCAAGTCCTTAGAGCCCCAAAGGCCACCTTTCATCTGATACCCAGAGCCTGGGCCAATGACTTCATTTTCCCCATGGAAAATGGCCTCCATTTCTGGCCTCTCGCCCTGGCCAATAGGGTGGTGCCCAGCAAGAAATTTGCAATCTTTGCTGGATTTCTCCAAATCGAAAGCTGCCAGTAAGAAGTACGCTGCAAGTCCTTAGAGCCCCAAAGGCCACCTTGCATTTGATTTGCAGACCGTGGGGAAAGGACTTCTTTTTCCCATGGGAAATGGCCTGTGTTTGCAGCCACTCACCATGGCAGAAAGTGGGGACCCAAGCTAGAGTGATGCAATCTTTGCTGGATTTCTCCAAACCTAATGCTGGCAGCAACTTTGACCCTGCAAGTCCTTAGAGCCCCAAAAGCCACCTTTCATCTGATACCCAGAGCCTGGGCCAATGACTTCATTTTCCCCATGGAAAATGGCCTCCATTTCTGGCCTCTCGCCCTGGCCAATAGGGTGGTGCCCAGCAAGAAATTTGCAATCTTTGCTGGATTTCTCCAAATCGAAACCTGCCAGTAAGAAGTACCCTGCAAGTCCTTAGAGCCCCAAAGGCCACTTTTCATTTCATTTGAACACCGTGGGGAAAGGACTTCTTTTTCCCATGGGAAATGGCCATTGTTTGCAGCCACTCACCATGGCAGAAAGTGGGGAGCCAAGCTAGAGTGATACAATCTTTGCTGGATTCTTCCAAACCTAAAGTTGGCAGCAACCAGGACCCTGAAAGTCCTTAGAGCCTGAAAGGCCACCTTGAACACATTACTGAGACCCTGGGTTAAGGACATTTTTCCCATGGAAAATGGCCTTCATTTCTGGCCATTTGGCCTGGCAGGCAGGGCAGTGCCTAACGAGAAATTTGCAAACTGTGCTGGATTCTTCCAAACATAAAGCTGCCAGCAACTAGGACCCTGCAAGTCCTTAGAGCCCCAGATGCCACCTTTCATCTGATACCCAGAGCCTGGGCCAATGACTTCATTTTCCCCAAGGAAAATGGCCTCCATTTCTGGCCTCTCGCCCTGGCCAATAGGGTGGTGCCCAGCAAGAAATTTGCAATCTTTGCTGGATTTCTCCAAATCTAAAGCTGCCAGTAAGAAGTACCCTGCAAGTCCTTAGAGCCCCAAAGGCCACCTTGCATTTGATTTGCAGACCGTGGGGAAAGGACTTCTTTTTCCCATGGGAAATGGCCTCCGTTTCCAGCCACTAACTAGGGCAGAAAGTGGGGAGCCAAGCTAGAGTGATGCAATCTTTGCTGGATTTCTCCAAACCCAATGCTGGCAGCAACTAGGACCCTGCAAGTCCTTAGAGCCCCAGATGCCACCTTTCATCTTATACCCAGACCCTGGGGACATGACTTCATTTCCCCATGGAAAATGGGGTCAGTTTGGGGCCACTCGCCCCGGCCATCTGCTTCATTCCCTGTCTGAAATTTGAAAACTTGGCTGATTTTCTCCAAAACTAAACCTGCTGGCAACGAGGAGCCTGCAGCTCCTTAGAGCCCCAAATTTCACCTCTCTGCTGATACCCACATGATGGGGAAATTACTTCTTTTTCCCATAGAAATAGTATCCCTGTGCTGCAACTTGCCCTGGCAGAAAGTAGGGTGCCAAGCAGGAAATTTGAAAATTCTGCTGGATTTCTCCAAACCTAAAGCTGGTAGCAACTAAGACCCTGCAAGTCCTTAGAGCCCCAAAGGCCACCTTTCATCTGATACCCAGACCCTGGGCCAATGACTTCATTTTCCCCATGGAAAATGGCCTCCATTTCTGGCCTCTCGCCCTGGCCAATAGGGTGGTGCCCAGCAAGAAATTTGCAATCTTTGCTGGATTTCTCCAAATCGAAAGCTGCCAGTAAGAAGTACCCTGCATGTCCTCAGAGCCCCAATGGCCACCTTGCATTTGATTTGCAGACCGTGGGGAAAGGACTTCTTTTTCCCATGGGAAATGGCCTGTGTTTGCAGCCACTCACCATGGCAGAAAGTGGGGACCCAAGCTAGAGTGATGCAATCTTTGCTGGATTTCTCCAAACCTAATGCTGGCAGCAACTTGGACCCTGCAAGTCATTAGAGCCCCAAAAGCCACCTTTCATCTGATACCCAGAGCCTGGGCCAATGACTTCATTTTCCCCATGGAAAATGGCCTCCATTTCTGGCCTCTCGCCCTGGCCAATAGGGTGGTGCCCAGCAAGAAATTTGCAATCTTTGCTGGATTTCTCCAAATCGAAACCTGCCAGTAAGAAGTACCCTGCAAGTCCTTAGAGCCCCAAAGGCCACCTTGCATTTGATTTGCAGACCGTGGGGAAAGGACTTCTTTTTCCCGTGGGAAATGGCCTGTGTTTGCAGCCACTCACCATGGCAGAAAGTGGGGAGCCAAGCTAGAGTGATACAATCTTTGCTGGATTCTTCCAGACCTAAAGTTGGCAGCAACCAGGACCCTGAAAGTCCTTAGAGCCTGAAAGGCCACCTTGAACACATTACTGAGACCCGGATTTAAGGACATTTTTCCCATGGAAAATGGCCTTCATTTCTGGCCATTTGGCCTGGCAGGCAGGGCAGTGCCTAACGAGAAATTTGCAAACTGTGCTGGATTCTTCCAAACATAAAGCTGCCAGCAACTAGGACCCTGCAAGTCCTTAGAGCCCCAGATGCCGCCTTTCATCTGATACCCAGACCCTGGGCCAATGACTTCATTTTCCCCAAGGAAAATGGCCTCCATTTCTGGCCTCTCGCCCTGGCCAATAGGGTGGTGCCCAGCAAGAAATTTGCAATCTTTGCTGGATTTCTCCAAATCTAAAGCTGCCAGTAAGAAGTACCCTGCAAGTCCTTAGAGCCCCAAAGGCCACCTTGCATTTCATTTGCAGACCGTGGGGAAAGGACTTCTTTTTCCCATGGGAAATGGCCTCCGTTTGCAGCCACTAACTATGGCAGAAAGTGGGGAGCCAAGCTAGAGTGATGCAATCTTTGCTGGATTTCTCCAAACCCAATGCTGGCAGCAACTAGGACCCTGCAAGTCCTTAGAGCCCCAGATGCCACCTTTCATCTTATACCCAGACCCTGGGGACATGACTTCTTTTCCCCATGGAAAATGGGGTCAGTTTGGGGCCACTCGCCCCGGCCATCTGCTTCATTCCCTGTCTGAAATTTGCAAACTTGGCTGATTTTCTCCAAAACTAAACCTGCTGGCAACGAGGAGCCTGCAGCTCCTTAGAGCCCCAAATTTCACCTCTCTGCTGATACCCACATGATGGGGAAATTACTTCTTTTTCCCATAGAAATAGTATCCCTGTGCTGCAACTTGCCCTGGCAGAAAGTAGGTTGCCAAGCAGGAAATTTGAAAATTCTGCTGGATTTCTCCAAACCTAAAGCTGGCAGCAACTAAGACCCTGCAAGTCCTTAGAGCCCCAGAGGCCACCTTTCATCTGATACCCAGACCCTGGGCCAATGACTTCATTTTCCCCATGGAAAATGGCCTCCATTTCTGGCCTCTCGCCCTGGCCAATAGGGTGGTGCCCAGCAAGAAATTTGCAATCTTTGCTGGATTTCTCCAAATCTAAAGCTGCCAATAAGAAGTACGCTGCAAGTCCTTAGAGCCCCAAAGGCCACCTTGCATTTGATTTGCAGACCGTGGGGAAAGGACTTCTTTTTCCCATGGGAAATGGCCTGTGTTTGCAGCCACTCACCATGGCAGAAAGTGGGGAGCCAAGCTAGAGTGATACAATCTTTGCTGGATTCTTCCAAACCTAAAGTGTTCGGCAACTAGGACCCTGAATGTCCTTAGAGCCTGAAAGGCCACCTTGAACATATTACTGAGACCCTGGGTTAAGGACATTTTTCCCATGGAAAATGCCCTTCATTTCTGGCCATTTGGCCTGGCAGGCAGGGCAGTGCCTAACGAGAAATTTGCAAACTGTGCTGGATTCTTCCAAACATAAAGCTGCCAGCAACTAGGACCCTGCAAGTCCTTAGAGCCCCAAAGGCCACCTTTCATCTGATACCCAGAGCCTGGGCCAATGACTTCATTTTCCCCAAGGAAAATGGCCTCCATTTCTGGCCTCTCGCCCTGGCCAATAGGGTGGTGCCCAGCAAGAAATTTGCAATCTTTGCTGGATTTCTCCAAATCTAAAGCTGCCAGTAAGAAGTACGCTGCAAGTCCTTAGAGCCCCAAAGGCCACCTTGCATTTCATTTGCAGACCGTGGGGAAAGGACTTCTTTTTCCCATGGGAAATGGCCTCCGTTTGCAGCCACTAACTATGGCAGAAAGTGGGGAGCCAAGCTAGAGTGATGCAATCTTTGCTGGATTTCTCCAAACCCAATGCTGGCAGCAACTAGGACCCTGCAAGTCCTTAGAGCCCCAGATGCCACCTTTCATCTTATACCCAGACCCTGGGGACATGACTTCTTTTCCCCATGGAAAATGGGGTCAGTTTGGGGCCACTCGCCCCGGCCATCTGCTTCATTCCCTGTCTGAAATTTGCAAACTTGGCTGATTTTCTCCAAAACTAAACCTGCTGGCAACGAGGAGCCTGCAGCTCCTTAGAGCCCCAAATTTCACCTCTCTGCTGATACCCACATGATGGGGAAATTACTTCTTTTTCCCATAGAAATAGTATCCCTGTGCTGCAACTTGCCCTGGCAGAAAGTAGGTTGCCAAGCAGGAAATTTGAAAATTCTGATGGATTTCTCCAAACCTAAAGCTGGCAGCAACTAAGACCCTGCAAGTCCTTAGAGCCCCAGAGGCCACCTTTCATCTGATACCCAGACCCTGGGCCAATGACTTCATTTTCCCCATGGAAAATGGCCTCCATTTCTGGCCTCTCGCCCTGGCCAATAGGGTGGTGCCCAGCAAGAAATTTGCAATCTTTGCTGGATTTCTCCAAATCTAAAGCTGCCAGTAAGAAGTACCCTGCAAGTCCTTAGAGCCCCAAAGGCCACTTTTCATTTCATTTGAACACCGTGGGGAAAGGACTTCTTTTTCCCATGGGAAATGGCCATTGTTTGCAGCCACTCACCATGGCAGAAAGTGGGGAGCCAAGCTAGAGTGATACAATCTTTGCTGGATTCTTCCAAACCTAAAGTTGGCAGCAACCAGGAGCCTGAAAGTCCTTAGAGCCTGAAAGGCCACCTTGAACACATTACTGAGACCCTGGGTTAAGGACATTTTTCCCATGGAAAATGGCCTTCATTTCTGGCCATTTGGCCTGGCAGGCAGGGCAGTGCCTAACGAGAAATTTGCAAACTGTGCTGGATTCTTCCAAACATAAAGCTGCCAGCAACTAGGACCCTGCAAGTCCTTAGAGCCCCAGATGCCACCTTTCATCTGATACCCAGAGCCTGGGCCAATGACTTCATTTTCCCCAAGGAAAATGGCCTCCATTTCTGGCCTCTCACCCTGGCCAATAGGGTGGTGCCCAGCAAGAAATTTGCAATTTTTGCTGGATTTCTCCAAATCTAAAGCTGCCAGTAAGAAGTACCCTGCAAGTCCTTAGAGCCCCAAAGGCCACCTTGCATTTCATTTGCAGACCGTGGGGAAAGGACTTCTTTTTCCCATGGGAAATGGCCTCCGTTTGCAGCAACTAACTATGGCAGAAAGTGGGGAGCCAAGCTAGAGTGATACAATCTTTGCTGGATTTCTCCAAACCCAATGCTGGCAGCAACTAGGACCCTGCAAGTCCTTAGAGCCCCAGATGCCACCTTTCATCTTCTACCCAGACCCTGGGGACATGACTTCATTTCCCCATGGAAAATGGGGTCAGTTTGGGGCCACTCGCCCCGGCCATCTGCTTCATTCCCTGTCTGAAATTTGCAAACTTGGCTGATTTTCTCCAAAACTAAACCTGCTGGCAACGAGGAGCCTGCAGCTCCTTAGAGCCCCAAATTTCACCTCTCTGCTGATACCCACATGATGGGGAAATTACTTCTTTTTCCCATAGAAATAGTATCCCTGTGCTGCAACTTGCCCTGGCAGAAAGTAGGGTGCCAAGCAGGAAATTTGAAAATTCTGCTGGATTTCTCCAAACCTAAAGCTGGCAGCAACTAAGACCCTGCAAGTCCTTAGAGCCCCAAAGGCCACCTTTCATCTGATACCCAGAGCCTGGGCCAATGACTTCATTTTCCCCATGGAAAATGGCCTCCATTTCTGGCCTCTCGCCCTGGCCAATAGGGTGGTGCCCAGCAAGAAATTTGCAATCTTTGCTGGATTTCTCCAAATCTAAAGCTGCCAATAAGAAGTACGCTGCAAGTCCTTAGAGCCCCAAAGGCCACCTTGCATTTGATTTGCAGACCGTGGGGAAAGGACTTCTTTTTCCCATGGGAAATGGCCTGTGTTTGCAGCCACTCACCATGGCAGAAAGTGGGGAGCCAAGCTAGAGTGATACAATCTTTGCTGGATTCTTCCAAACCTAAAGTGTTCGGCAACTAGGACCCTGAATGTCCTTAGAGCCTGAAAGGCCACCTTGAACATATTACTGAGACCCTGGGTTAAGGACATTTTTCCCATGGAAAATGCCCTTCATTTCTGGCCATTTGGCCTGGCAGGCAGGGCAGTGCCTAACGAGAAATTTGCAAACTGTGCTGGATTCTTCCAAACATAAAGCTGCCAGCAACTAGGACCCTGCAAGTCCTTAGAGCCCCAAAGGCCACCTTTCATCTGATACCCAGAGCCTGGGCCAATGACTTCATTTTCCCCAAGGAAAATGGCCTCCATTTCTGGCCTCTCGCCCTGGCCAATAGGGTGGTGCCCAGCAAGAAATTTGCAATCTTTGCTGGATTTCTCCAAATCTAAAGCTGCCAGTAAGAAGTACGCTGCAAGTCCTTAGAGCCCCAAAGGCCACCTTGCATTTCATTTGCAGACCGTGGGGAAAGGACTTCTTTTTCCCATGGGAAATGGCCTCCGTTTGCAGCCACTAACTATGGCAGAAAGTGGGGAGCCAAGCTAGAGTGATGCAATCTTTGCTGGATTTCTCCAAACCCAATGCTGGCAGCAACTAGGACCCTGCAAGTCCTTAGAGCCCCAGATGCCACCTTTCATCTTATACCCAGACCCTGGGGACATGACTTCTTTTCCCCATGGAAAATGGGGTCAGTTTGGGGCCACTCGCCCCGGCCATCTGCTTCATTCCCTGTCTGAAATTTGCAAACTTGGCTGATTTTCTCCAAAACTAAACCTGCTGGCAACGAGGAGCCTGCAGCTCCTTAGAGCCCCAAATTTCACCTCTCTGCTGATACCCACATGATGGGGAAATTACTTCTTTTTCCCATAGAAATAGTATCCCTGTGCTGCAACTTGCCCTGGCAGAAAGTAGGTTGCCAAGCAGGAAATTTGAAAATTCTGATGGATTTCTCCAAACCTAAAGCTGGCAGCAACTAAGACCCTGCAAGTCCTTAGAGCCCCAGAGGCCACCTTTCATCTGATACCCAGACCCTGGGCCAATGACTTCATTTTCCCCATGGAAAATGGCCTCCATTTCTGGCCTCTCGCCCTGGCCAATAGGGTGGTGCCCAGCAAGAAATTTGCAATCTTTGCTGGATTTCTCCAAATCTAAAGCTGCCAGTAAGAAGTACCCTGCAAGTCCTTAGAGCCCCAAAGGCCACTTTTCATTTCATTTGAACACCGTGGGGAAAGGACTTCTTTTTCCCATGGGAAATGGCCATTGTTTGCAGCCACTCACCATGGCAGAAAGTGGGGAGCCAAGCTAGAGTGATACAATCTTTGCTGGATTCTTCCAAACCTAAAGTTGGCAGCAACCAGGAGCCTGAAAGTCCTTAGAGCCTGAAAGGCCACCTTGAACACATTACTGAGACCCTGGGTTAAGGACATTTTTCCCATGGAAAATGGCCTTCATTTCTGGCCATTTGGCCTGGCAGGCAGGGCAGTGCCTAACGAGAAATTTGCAAACTGTGCTGGATTCTTCCAAACATAAAGCTGCCAGCAACTAGGACCCTGCAAGTCCTTAGAGCCCCAGATGCCACCTTTCATCTGATACCCAGAGCCTGGGCCAATGACTTCATTTTCCCCAAGGAAAATGGCCTCCATTTCTGGCCTCTCGCCCTGGCCAATAGGGTGGTGCCCAGCAAGAAATTTGCAATCTTTGCTGGATTTCTCCAAATCGAAAGCTGCCAGTAAGAAGTACCCTGCAAGTCCTTAGAGCCCCAAAGGCCACCTTGCATTTGATTTGCAGACCGTGGGGAAAGGACTTCTTTTTCCCGTGGGAAATGGCCTGTGTTTGCAGCCACTCACCATGGCAGAAAGTGGGGAGCCAAGCTAGAGTGATACAATCTTTGCTGGATTCTTCCAAACCTAAAGTTGGCAGCAACCAGGACCCTGAAAGTCCTTAGAGCCTGAAAGGCCACCTTGAACACATTACTGAGACCCTGGGTTAAGGACATTTTTCCCATGGAAAATGGCCTTCATTTCTGGCCATTTGGCCTGGCAGGCAGGGCAGTGCCTAACGAGAAATTTGCAAACTGTGCTGGATTCTTCCAAACATAAAGCTGCCAGCAACTAGGACCCTGCAAGTCCTTAGAGCCCCAGATGCCACCTTTCATCTGATACCCAGAGCCTGGGCCAATGACTTCATTTTCCCCAAGGAAAATGGCCTCCATTTCTGGCCTCTCGCCCTGGCCAATAGGGTGGTGCCCAGCAAGAAATTTGCAATCTTTGCTGGATTTCTCCAAATCTAAAGCTGCCAGTAAGAAGTACCCTGCAAGTCCTTAGAGCCCCAAAGGCCACCTTGCATTTGATTTGCAGACCGTGGGGAAAGGACTTCTTTTTCCCATGGGAAATGGCCTCCGTTTGCAGCCACTAACTAGGGCAGAAAGTGGGGAGCCAAGCTAGAGTGATGCAATCTTTGCTGGATTTCTCCAAACCCAATGCTGGCAGCAACTAGGACCCTGCAAGTCCTTAGAGCCCCTGATGCCACCTTTCATCTTCTACCCAGACCCTGGGGACATGACTTCATTTCCCCATGGAAAATGGGGTCAGTTTGGGGCCACTCGCCCCGGCCATCTGCTTCATTCCCTGTCTGAAATTTGCAAACTTGGCTGATTTTCTCCAAAACTAAACCTGCTGGCAACGAGGAGCCTGCAGCTCCTTAGAGCCCCAAATTTCACCTCTCTGCTGATACCCACATGATGGGGAAATTACTTCTTTTTCCCATAGAAATAGTATCCCTGTGCTGCAACTTGCCCTGACAGAAAGTAGGGTGCCAAGCAGGAAATTTGAAAATTCTGCTGGATTTCTCCAAACCTAAAGCTGGCAGCAACTAAGACCCTGCAAGTCCTTAGAGCCCCAAAGGCCACCTTTCATCTGATACCCAGAGCCTGGGCCAATGACTTCATTTTCCCCATGGAAAATGGCCTCCATTTCTGGCCTCTCGCCCTGGCCAATAGGGTGGTGCCCAGCAAGAAATTTGCAATCTTTGCTGGATTTCTCCAAATCGAAAGCTGCCAGTAAGAAGTACGCTGCAAGTCCTTAGAGCCCCAAAGGCCACCTTGCATTTGATTTGCAGACCGTGGGGAAAGGACTTCTTTTTCCCATGGGAAATGGCCTGTGTTTGCAGCCACTCACCATGGCAGAAAGTGGGGACCCAAGCTAGAGTGATGCAATCTTTGCTGGATTTCTCCAAACCTAATGCTGGCAGCAACTTTGACCCTGCAAGTCCTTAGAGCCCCAAAAGCCACCTTTCATCTGATACCCAGAGCCTGGGCCAATGACTTCATTTTCCCCATGGAAAATGGCCTCCATTTCTGGCCTCTCGCCCTGGCCAATAGGGTGGTGCCCAGCAAGAAATTTGCAATCTTTGCTGGATTTCTCCAAATCGAAACCTGCCAGTAAGAAGTACCCTGCAAGTCCTTAGAGCCCCAAAGGCCACTTTTCATTTCATTTGAACACCGTGGGGAAAGGACTTCTTTTTCCCATGGGAAATGGCCATTGTTTGCAGCCACTCACCATGGCAGAAAGTGGGGAGCCAAGCTAGAGTGATACAATCTTTGCTGGATTCTTCCAAACCTAAAGTTGGCAGCAACCAGGACCCTGAAAGTCCTTAGAGCCTGAAAGGCCACCTTGAACACATTACTGAGACCCTGGGTTAAGGACATTTTTCCCATGGAAAATGGCCTTCATTTCTGGCCATTTGGCCTGGCAGGCAGGGCAGTGCCTAACGAGAAATTTGCAAACTGTGCTGGATTCTTCCAAACATAAAGCTGCCAGCAACTAGGACCCTGCAAGTCCTTAGAGCCCCAGATGCCACCTTTCATCTGATACCCAGAGCCTGGGCCAATGACTTCATTTTCCCCAAGGAAAATGGCCTCCATTTCTGGCCTCTCGCCCTGGCCAATAGGGTGGTGCCCAGCAAGAAATTTGCAATCTTTGCTGGATTTCTCCAAATCTAAAGCTGCCAGTAAGAAGTACCCTGCAAGTCCTTAGAGCCCCAAAGGCCACCTTGCATTTGATTTGCAGACCGTGGGGAAAGGACTTCTTTTTCCCATGGGAAATGGCCTCCGTTTCCAGCCACTAACTAGGGCAGAAAGTGGGGAGCCAAGCTAGAGTGATGCAATCTTTGCTGGATTTCTCCAAACCCAATGCTGGCAGCAACTAGGACCCTGCAAGTCCTTAGAGCCCCAGATGCCACCTTTCATCTTATACCCAGACCCTGGGGACATGACTTCATTTCCCCATGGAAAATGGGGTCAGTTTGGGGCCACTCGCCCCGGCCATCTGCTTCATTCCCTGTCTGAAATTTGAAAACTTGGCTGATTTTCTCCAAAACTAAACCTGCTGGCAACGAGGAGCCTGCAGCTCCTTAGAGCCCCAAATTTCACCTCTCTGCTGATACCCACATGATGGGGAAATTACTTCTTTTTCCCATAGAAATAGTATCCCTGTGCTGCAACTTGCCCTGGCAGAAAGTAGGGTGCCAAGCAGGAAATTTGAAAATTCTGCTGGATTTCTCCAAACCTAAAGCTGGCAGCAACTAAGACCCTGCAAGTCCTTAGAGCCCCAAAGGCCACCTTTCATCTGATACCCAGACCCTGGGCCAATGACTTCATTTTCCCCATGGAAAATGGCCTCCATTTCTGGCCTCTCGCCCTGGCCAATAGGGTGGTGCCCAGCAAGAAATTTGCAATCTTTGCTGGATTTCTCCAAATCGAAAGCTGCCAGTAAGAAGTACCCTGCATGTCCTCAGAGCCCCAATGGCCACCTTGCATTTGATTTGCAGACCGTGGGGAAAGGACTTCTTTTTCCCATGGGAAATGGCCTGTGTTTGCAGCCACTCACCATGGCAGAAAGTGGGGACCCAAGCTAGAGTGATGCAATCTTTGCTGGATTTCTCCAAACCTAATGCTGGCAGCAACTTGGACCCTGCAAGTCATTAGAGCCCCAAAAGCCACCTTTCATCTGATACCCAGAGCCTGGGCCAATGACTTCATTTTCCCCATGGAAAATGGCCTCCATTTCTGGCCTCTCGCCCTGGCCAATAGGGTGGTGCCCAGCAAGAAATTTGCAATCTTTGCTGGATTTCTCCAAATCGAAACCTGCCAGTAAGAAGTACCCTGCAAGTCCTTAGAGCCCCAAAGGCCACCTTGCATTTGATTTGCAGACCGTGGGGAAAGGACTTCTTTTTCCCGTGGGAAATGGCCTGTGTTTGCAGCCACTCACCATGGCAGAAAGTGGGGAGCCAAGCTAGAGTGATACAATCTTTGCTGGATTCTTCCAGACCTAAAGTTGGCAGCAACCAGGACCCTGAAAGTCCTTAGAGCCTGAAAGGCCACCTTGAACACATTACTGAGACCCGGATTTAAGGACATTTTTCCCATGGAAAATGGCCTTCATTTCTGGCCATTTGGCCTGGCAGGCAGGGCAGTGCCTAACGAGAAATTTGCAAACTGTGCTGGATTCTTCCAAACATAAAGCTGCCAGCAACTAGGACCCTGCAAGTCCTTAGAGCCCCAGATGCCGCCTTTCATCTGATACCCAGACCCTGGGCCAATGACTTCATTTTCCCCAAGGAAAATGGCCTCCATTTCTGGCCTCTCGCCCTGGCCAATAGGGTGGTGCCCAGCAAGAAATTTGCAATCTTTGCTGGATTTCTCCAAATCTAAAGCTGCCAGTAAGAAGTACCCTGCAAGTCCTTAGAGCCCCAAAGGCCACCTTGCATTTCATTTGCAGACCGTGGGGAAAGGACTTCTTTTTCCCATGGGAAATGGCCTCCGTTTGCAGCCACTAACTATGGCAGAAAGTGGGGAGCCAAGCTAGAGTGATGCAATCTTTGCTGGATTTCTCCAAACCCAATGCTGGCAGCAACTAGGACCCTGCAAGTCCTTAGAGCCCCAGATGCCACCTTTCATCTTATACCCAGACCCTGGGGACATGACTTCTTTTCCCCATGGAAAATGGGGTCAGTTTGGGGCCACTCGCCCCGGCCATCTGCTTCATTCCCTGTCTGAAATTTGCAAACTTGGCTGATTTTCTCCAAAACTAAACCTGCTGGCAACGAGGAGCCTGCAGCTCCTTAGAGCCCCAAATTTCACCTCTCTGCTGATACCCACATGATGGGGAAATTACTTCTTTTTCCCATAGAAATAGTATCCCTGTGCTGCAACTTGCCCTGGCAGAAAGTAGGTTGCCAAGCAGGAAATTTGAAAATTCTGCTGGATTTCTCCAAACCTAAAGCTGGCAGCAACTAAGACCCTGCAAGTCCTTAGAGCCCCAGAGGCCACCTTTCATCTGATACCCAGACCCTGGGCCAATGACTTCATTTTCCCCATGGAAAATGGCCTCCATTTCTGGCCTCTCGCCCTGGCCAATAGGGTGGTGCCCAGCAAGAAATTTGCAATCTTTGCTGGATTTCTCCAAATCTAAAGCTGCCAATAAGAAGTACGCTGCAAGTCCTTAGAGCCCCAAAGGCCACCTTGCATTTGATTTGCAGACCGTGGGGAAAGGACTTCTTTTTCCCATGGGAAATGGCCTGTGTTTGCAGCCACTCACCATGGCAGAAAGTGGGGAGCCAAGCTAGAGTGATACAATCTTTGCTGGATTCTTCCAAACCTAAAGTGTTCGGCAACTAGGACCCTGAATGTCCTTAGAGCCTGAAAGGCCACCTTGAACATATTACTGAGACCCTGGGTTAAGGACATTTTTCCCATGGAAAATGCCCTTCATTTCTGGCCATTTGGCCTGGCAGGCAGGGCAGTGCCTAACGAGAAATTTGCAAACTGTGCTGGATTCTTCCAAACATAAAGCTGCCAGCAACTAGGACCCTGCAAGTCCTTAGAGCCCCAAAGGCCACCTTTCATCTGATACCCAGAGCCTGGGCCAATGACTTCATTTTCCCCAAGGAAAATGGCCTCCATTTCTGGCCTCTCGCCCTGGCCAATAGGGTGGTGCCCAGCAAGAAATTTGCAATCTTTGCTGGATTTCTCCAAATCTAAAGCTGCCAGTAAGAAGTACGCTGCAAGTCCTTAGAGCCCCAAAGGCCACCTTGCATTTCATTTGCAGACCGTGGGGAAAGGACTTCTTTTTCCCATGGGAAATGGCCTCCGTTTGCAGCCACTAACTATGGCAGAAAGTGGGGAGCCAAGCTAGAGTGATGCAATCTTTGCTGGATTTCTCCAAACCCAATGCTGGCAGCAACTAGGACCCTGCAAGTCCTTAGAGCCCCAGATGCCACCTTTCATCTTATACCCAGACCCTGGGGACATGACTTCTTTTCCCCATGGAAAATGGGGTCAGTTTGGGGCCACTCGCCCCGGCCATCTGCTTCATTCCCTGTCTGAAATTTGCAAACTTGGCTGATTTTCTCCAAAACTAAACCTGCTGGCAACGAGGAGCCTGCAGCTCCTTAGAGCCCCAAATTTCACCTCTCTGCTGATACCCACATGATGGGGAAATTACTTCTTTTTCCCATAGAAATAGTATCCCTGTGCTGCAACTTGCCCTGGCAGAAAGTAGGTTGCCAAGCAGGAAATTTGAAAATTCTGATGGATTTCTCCAAACCTAAAGCTGGCAGCAACTAAGACCCTGCAAGTCCTTAGAGCCCCAGAGGCCACCTTTCATCTGATACCCAGACCCTGGGCCAATGACTTCATTTTCCCCATGGAAAATGGCCTCCATTTCTGGCCTCTCGCCCTGGCCAATAGGGTGGTGCCCAGCAAGAAATTTGCAATCTTTGCTGGATTTCTCCAAATCTAAAGCTGCCAGTAAGAAGTACCCTGCAAGTCCTTAGAGCCCCAAAGGCCACTTTTCATTTCATTTGAACACCGTGGGGAAAGGACTTCTTTTTCCCATGGGAAATGGCCATTGTTTGCAGCCACTCACCATGGCAGAAAGTGGGGAGCCAAGCTAGAGTGATACAATCTTTGCTGGATTCTTCCAAACCTAAAGTTGGCAGCAACCAGGAGCCTGAAAGTCCTTAGAGCCTGAAAGGCCACCTTGAACACATTACTGAGACCCTGGGTTAAGGACATTTTTCCCATGGAAAATGGCCTTCATTTCTGGCCATTTGGCCTGGCAGGCAGGGCAGTGCCTAACGAGAAATTTGCAAACTGTGCTGGATTCTTCCAAACATAAAGCTGCCAGCAACTAGGACCCTGCAAGTCCTTAGAGCCCCAGATGCCACCTTTCATCTGATACCCAGAGCCTGGGCCAATGACTTCATTTTCCCCAAGGAAAATGGCCTCCATTTCTGGCCTCTCGCCCTGGCCAATAGGGTGGTGCCCAGCAAGAAATTTGCAATCTTTGCTGGATTTCTCCAAATCGAAAGCTGCCAGTAAGAAGTACCCTGCAAGTCCTTAGAGCCCCAAAGGCCACCTTGCATTTGATTTGCAGACCGTGGGGAAAGGACTTCTTTTTCCCGTGGGAAATGGCCTGTGTTTGCAGCCACTCACCATGGCAGAAAGTGGGGAGCCAAGCTAGAGTGATACAATCTTTGCTGGATTCTTCCAAACCTAAAGTTGGCAGCAACCAGGACCCTGAAAGTCCTTAGAGCCTGAAAGGCCACCTTGAACACATTACTGAGACCCTGGGTTAAGGACATTTTTCCCATGGAAAATGGCCTTCATTTCTGGCCATTTGGCCTGGCAGGCAGGGCAGTGCCTAACGAGAAATTTGCAAACTGTGCTGGATTCTTCCAAACATAAAGCTGCCAGCAACTAGGACCCTGCAAGTCCTTAGAGCCCCAGATGCCACCTTTCATCTGATACCCAGAGCCTGGGCCAATGACTTCATTTTCCCCAAGGAAAATGGCCTCCATTTCTGGCCTCTCGCCCTGGCCAATAGGGTGGTGCCCAGCAAGAAATTTGCAATCTTTGCTGGATTTCTCCAAATCTAAAGCTGCCAGTAAGAAGTACCCTGCAAGTCCTTAGAGCCCCAAAGGCCACCTTGCATTTGATTTGCAGACCGTGGGGAAAGGACTTCTTTTTCCCATGGGAAATGGCCTCCGTTTGCAGCCACTAACTAGGGCAGAAAGTGGGGAGCCAAGCTAGAGTGATGCAATCTTTGCTGGATTTCTCCAAACCCAATGCTGGCAGCAACTAGGACCCTGCAAGTCCTTAGAGCCCCTGATGCCACCTTTCATCTTCTACCCAGACCCTGGGGACATGACTTCATTTCCCCATGGAAAATGGGGTCAGTTTGGGGCCACTCGCCCCGGCCATCTGCTTCATTCCCTGTCTGAAATTTGCAAACTTGGCTGATTTTCTCCAAAACTAAACCTGCTGGCAACGAGGAGCCTGCAGCTCCTTAGAGCCCCAAATTTCACCTCTCTGCTGATACCCACATGATGGGGAAATTACTTCTTTTTCCCATAGAAATAGTATCCCTGTGCTGCAACTTGCCCTGACAGAAAGTAGGGTGCCAAGCAGGAAATTTGAAAATTCTGCTGGATTTCTCCAAACCTAAAGCTGGCAGCAACTAAGACCCTGCAAGTCCTTAGAGCCCCAAAGGCCACCTTTCATCTGATACCCAGAGCCTGGGCCAATGACTTCATTTTCCCCATGGAAAATGGCCTCCATTTCTGGCCTCTCGCCCTGGCCAATAGGGTGGTGCCCAGCAAGAAATTTGCAATCTTTGCTGGATTTCTCCAAATCGAAAGCTGCCAGTAAGAAGTACGCTGCAAGTCCTTAGAGCCCCAAAGGCCACCTTGCATTTGATTTGCAGACCGTGGGGAAAGGACTTCTTTTTCCCATGGGAAATGGCCTGTGTTTGCAGCCACTCACCATGGCAGAAAGTGGGGACCCAAGCTAGAGTGATGCAATCTTTGCTGGATTTCTCCAAACCTAATGCTGGCAGCAACTTTGACCCTGCAAGTCCTTAGAGCCCCAAAAGCCACCTTTCATCTGATACCCAGAGCCTGGGCCAATGACTTCATTTTCCCCATGGAAAATGGCCTCCATTTCTGGCCTCTCGCCCTGGCCAATAGGGTGGTGCCCAGCAAGAAATTTGCAATCTTTGCTGGATTTCTCCAAATCGAAACCTGCCAGTAAGAAGTACCCTGCAAGTCCTTAGAGCCCCAAAGGCCACTTTTCATTTCATTTGAACACCGTGGGGAAAGGACTTCTTTTTCCCATGGGAAATGGCCATTGTTTGCAGCCACTCACCATGGCAGAAAGTGGGGAGCCAAGCTAGAGTGATACAATCTTTGCTGGATTCTTCCAAACCTAAAGTTGGCAGCAACCAGGACCCTGAAAGTCCTTAGAGCCTGAAAGGCCACCTTGAACACATTACTGAGACCCTGGGTTAAGGACATTTTTCCCATGGAAAATGGCCTTCATTTCTGGCCATTTGGCCTGGCAGGCAGGGCAGTGCCTAACGAGAAATTTGCAAACTGTGCTGGATTCTTCCAAACATAAAGCTGCCAGCAACTAGGACCCTGCAAGTCCTTAGAGCCCCAGATGCCACCTTTCATCTGATACCCAGAGCCTGGGCCAATGACTTCATTTTCCCCAAGGAAAATGGCCTCCATTTCTGGCCTCTCGCCCTGGCCAATAGGGTGGTGCCCAGCAAGAAATTTGCAATCTTTGCTGGATTTCTCCAAATCTAAAGCTGCCAGTAAGAAGTACCCTGCAAGTCCTTAGAGCCCCAAAGGCCACCTTGCATTTGATTTGCAGACCGTGGGGAAAGGACTTCTTTTTCCCATGGGAAATGGCCTCCGTTTCCAGCCACTAACTAGGGCAGAAAGTGGGGAGCCAAGCTAGAGTGATGCAATCTTTGCTGGATTTCTCCAAACCCAATGCTGGCAGCAACTAGGACCCTGCAAGTCCTTAGAGCCCCAGATGCCACCTTTCATCTTATACCCAGACCCTGGGGACATGACTTCATTTCCCCATGGAAAATGGGGTCAGTTTGGGGCCACTCGCCCCGGCCATCTGCTTCATTCCCTGTCTGAAATTTGAAAACTTGGCTGATTTTCTCCAAAACTAAACCTGCTGGCAACGAGGAGCCTGCAGCTCCTTAGAGCCCCAAATTTCACCTCTCTGCTGATACCCACATGATGGGGAAATTACTTCTTTTTCCCATAGAAATAGTATCCCTGTGCTGCAACTTGCCCTGGCAGAAAGTAGGGTGCCAAGCAGGAAATTTGAAAATTCTGCTGGATTTCTCCAAACCTAAAGCTGGTAGCAACTAAGACCCTGCAAGTCCTTAGAGCCCCAAAGGCCACCTTTCATCTGATACCCAGACCCTGGGCCAATGACTTCATTTTCCCCATGGAAAATGGCCTCCATTTCTGGCCTCTCGCCCTGGCCAATAGGGTGGTGCCCAGCAAGAAATTTGCAATCTTTGCTGGATTTCTCCAAATCGAAAGCTGCCAGTAAGAAGTACCCTGCATGTCCTCAGAGCCCCAATGGCCACCTTGCATTTGATTTGCAGACCGTGGGGAAAGGACTTCTTTTTCCCATGGGAAATGGCCTGTGTTTGCAGCCACTCACCATGGCAGAAAGTGGGGACCCAAGCTAGAGTGATGCAATCTTTGCTGGATTTCTCCAAACCTAATGCTGGCAGCAACTTGGACCCTGCAAGTCATTAGAGCCCCAAAAGCCACCTTTCATCTGATACCCAGAGCCTGGGCCAATGACTTCATTTTCCCCATGGAAAATGGCCTCCATTTCTGGCCTCTCGCCCTGGCCAATAGGGTGGTGCCCAGCAAGAAATTTGCAATCTTTGCTGGATTTCTCCAAATCGAAACCTGCCAGTAAGAAGTACCCTGCAAGTCCTTAGAGCCCCAAAGGCCACCTTGCATTTGATTTGCAGACCGTGGGGAAAGGACTTCTTTTTCCCGTGGGAAATGGCCTGTGTTTGCAGCCACTCACCATGGCAGAAAGTGGGGAGCCAAGCTAGAGTGATACAATCTTTGCTGGATTCTTCCAGACCTAAAGTTGGCAGCAACCAGGACCCTGAAAGTCCTTAGAGCCTGAAAGGCCACCTTGAACACATTACTGAGACCCGGATTTAAGGACATTTTTCCCATGGAAAATGGCCTTCATTTCTGGCCATTTGGCCTGGCAGGCAGGGCAGTGCCTAACGAGAAATTTGCAAACTGTGCTGGATTCTTCCAAACATAAAGCTGCCAGCAACTAGGACCCTGCAAGTCCTTAGAGCCCCAGATGCCGCCTTTCATCTGATACCCAGACCCTGGGCCAATGACTTCATTTTCCCCAAGGAAAATGGCCTCCATTTCTGGCCTCTCGCCCTGGCCAATAGGGTGGTGCCCAGCAAGAAATTTGCAATCTTTGCTGGATTTCTCCAAATCTAAAGCTGCCAGTAAGAAGTACCCTGCAAGTCCTTAGAGCCCCAAAGGCCACCTTGCATTTCATTTGCAGACCGTGGGGAAAGGACTTCTTTTTCCCATGGGAAATGGCCTCCGTTTGCAGCCACTAACTATGGCAGAAAGTGGGGAGCCAAGCTAGAGTGATGCAATCTTTGCTGGATTTCTCCAAACCCAATGCTGGCAGCAACTAGGACCCTGCAAGTCCTTAGAGCCCCAGATGCCACCTTTCATCTTATACCCAGACCCTGGGGACATGACTTCTTTTCCCCATGGAAAATGGGGTCAGTTTGGGGCCACTCGCCCCGGCCATCTGCTTCATTCCCTGTCTGAAATTTGCAAACTTGGCTGATTTTCTCCAAAACTAAACCTGCTGGCAACGAGGAGCCTGCAGCTCCTTAGAGCCCCAAATTTCACCTCTCTGCTGATACCCACATGATGGGGAAATTACTTCTTTTTCCCATAGAAATAGTATCCCTGTGCTGCAACTTGCCCTGGCAGAAAGTAGGTTGCCAAGCAGGAAATTTGAAAATTCTGATGGATTTCTCCAAACCTAAAGCTGGCAGCAACTAAGACCCTGCAAGTCCTTAGAGCCCCAGAGGCCACCTTTCATCTGATACCCAGACCCTGGGCCAATGACTTCATTTTCCCCATGGAAAATGGCCTCCATTTCTGGCCTCTCGCCCTGGCCAATAGGGTGGTGCCCAGCAAGAAATTTGCAATCATTGCTGGATTTCTCCAAATCTAAAGCTGCCAGTAAGAAGTACCCTGCAAGTCCTTAGAGCCCCAAAGGCCACTTTTCATTTCATTTGAACACCGTGGGGAAAGGACTTCTTTTTCCCATGGGAAATGGCCATTGTTTGCAGCCACTCACCATGGCAGAAAGTGGGGAGCCAAGCTAGAGTGATACAATCTTTGCTGGATTCTTCCAAACCTAAAGTTGGCAGCAACCAGGACCCTGAAAGTCCTTAGAGCCTGAAAGGCCACCTTGAACACATTACTGAGACCCTGGGTTAAGGACATTTTTCCCATGGAAAATGGCCTTCATTTCTGGCCATTTGGCCTGGCAGGCAGGGCAGTGCCTAACGAGAAATTTGCAAACTGTGCTGGATTTCTCCAAACATAAAGCTGCCAGCAACTAGGACCCTGCAAGTCCTTAGAGCCACAAAGGCCACCTTTCATCTGATACCCAGACCCTGGGCCAATGACTTCATTTTCCCCATGGAAAATGGCCTCCATTTCTGGCCTCTCGCCCTGGCCAATAGGGTGGTGCCCAGCAAGAAATTTGCAATCTTTGCTGGATTTCTCCAAATCTAAAGCTGCCAGTAAGAAGTACCCTGCAAGTCCTTAGAGCCCCAAAGGCCACCTTGCATTTGATTTGCAGACCGTGGGGAAAGGACTTCTTTTTCCCGTGGGAAATGGCCTGTGTTTGCAGCCACTCACCATGGCAGAAAGTGGGGAGCCAAGCTAGAGTGATACAATCTTTGCTGGATTCTTCCAAACCTAAAGTTGGCAGCAACCAGGACCCTGAAAGTCCTTAGAGCCTGAAAGGCCACCTTGAACACATTACTGAGACCCTGGGTTAAGGACATTTTTCCCATGGAAAATGGCCTTCATTTCTGGCCATTTGGCCTGGCAGGCAGGGCAGTGCCTAACGAGAAATTTGCAAACTGTGCTGGATTCTTCCAAACATAAAGCTGCCAGCAACTAGGACCCTGCAAGTCCTTAGAGCCCCAGATGCCGCCTTTCATCTGATACCCAGAGCCTGGGCCAATGACTTCATTTTCCCCAAGGAAAATGGCCTCCATTTCTGGCCTCTCGCCCTGGCCAATAGGGTGGTGCCCAGCAAGAAATTTGCAATCTTTGCTGGATTTCTCCAAATCTAAAGCTGCCAGTAAGAAGTACCCTGCAAGTCCTTAGAGCCCCAAAGGCCACCTTGCATTTCATTTGCAGACCATGGGGAAAGGACTTCTTTTTCCCATGGGAAATGGCCTCCGTTTGCAGCCACTAACTATGGCAGAAAGTGGGGAGCCAAGCTAGAGTGATGCAATCTTTGCTGGATTTCTCCAAACCCAATGCTGGCAGCAACTAGGACCCTGCAAGTCCTTAGAGCCCCAGATGCCACCTTTCATCTTATACCCAGACCCTGGGGACATGACTTCTTTTCCCCATGGAAAATGGGGTCAGTTTGGGGCCACTCGCCCCGGCCATCTGCTTCATTCCCTGTCTGAAATTTGCAAACTTGGCTGATTTTCTCCAAAACTAAACCTGCTGGCAACGAGGAGCCTGCAGCTCCTTAGAGCCCCAAATTTCACCTCTCTGCTGATACCCACATGATGGGGAAATTACTTCTTTTTCCCATAGAAATAGTATCCCTGTGCTGCAACTTGCCCTGGCAGAAAGTAGGTTGCCAAGCAGGAAATTTGAAAATTCTGATGGATTTCTCCAAACCTAAAGCTGGCAGCAACTAAGACCCTGCAAGTCCTTAGAGCCCCAGAGGCCACCTTTCATCTGATACCCAGACCCTGGGCCAATGACTTCATTTTCCCCATGGAAAATGGCCTCCATTTCTGGCCTCTCGCCCTGGCCAATAGGGTGGTGCCCAGCAAGAAATTTGCAATCATTGCTGGATTTCTCCAAATCTAAAGCTGCCAGTAAGAAGTACCCTGCAAGTCCTTAGAGCCCCAAAGGCCACTTTTCATTTCATTTGAACACCGTGGGGAAAGGACTTCTTTTTCCCATGGGAAATGGCCATTGTTTGCAGCCACTCACCATGGCAGAAAGTGGGGAGCCAAGCTAGAGTGATACAATCTTTGCTGGATTCTTCCAAACCTAAAGTTGGCAGCAACCAGGACCCTGAAAGTCCTTAGAGCCTGAAAGGCCACCTTGAACACATTACTGAGACCCTGGGTTAAGGACATTTTTCCCATGGAAAATGGCCTTCATTTCTGGCCATTTGGCCTGGCAGGCAGGGCAGTGCCTAACGAGAAATTTGCAAACTGTGCTGGATTCTTCCAAACATAAAGCTGCCAGCAACTAGGACCCTGCAAGTCCTTAGAGCCCCAGATGCCACCTTTCATCTGATACCCAGAGCCTGGGCCAATGACTTCATTTTCCCCAAGGAAAATGGCCTCCATTTCTGGCCTCTCGCCCTGGCCAATAGGGTGGTGCCCAGCAAGAAATTTGCAATCTTTGCTGGATTTCTCCAAATCTAAAGCTGCCAGTAAGAAGTACCCTGCAAGTCCTTAGAGCCCCAAAGGCCACCTTGCATTTGATTTGCAGACCGTGGGGAAAGGACTTCTTTTTCCCATGGGAAATGGCCTCCGTTTGCAGCCACTAACTAGGGCAGAAAGTGGGGAGCCAAGCTAGAGTGATGCAATCTTTGCTGGATTTCTCCAAACCCAATGCTGGCAGCAACTAGGACCCTGCAAGTCCTTAGAGCCCCAGATGCCACCTTTCATCTTATACCCAGACCCTGGGGACATGACTTCATTTCCCCATGGAAAATGGGGTCAGTTTGGGGCCACTCGCCCCGGCCATCTGCTTCATTCCCTGTCTGAAATTTGAAAACTTGGCTGATTTTCTCCAAAACTAAACCTGCTGGCAACGAGGAGCCTGCAGCTCCTTAGAGCCCCAAATTTCACCTCTCTGCTGATACCCACATGATGGGGAAATTACTTCTTTTTCCCATAGAAATAGTATCCCTGTGCTGCAACTTGCCCTGGCAGAAAGTAGGGTGCCAAGCAGGAAATTTGAAAATTCTGCTGGATTTCTCCAAACCTAAAGCTGGTAGCAACTAAGACCCTGCAAGTCCTTAGAGCCCCAAAGGCCACCTTTCATCTGATACCCAGACCCTGGGCCAATGACTTCATTTTCCCCATGGAAAATGGCCTCCATTTCTGGCCTCTCGCCCTGGCCAATAGGGTGGTGCCCAGCAAGAAATTTGCAATCTTTGCTGGATTTCTCCAAATCGAAAGCTGCCAGTAAGAAGTACCCTGCATGTCCTCAGAGCCCCAATGGCCACCTTGCATTTGATTTGCAGACCGTGGGGAAAGGACTTCTTTTTCCCATGGGAAATGGCCTGTGTTTGCAGCCACTCACCATGGCAGAAAGTGGGGACCCAAGCTAGAGTGATGCAATCTTTGCTGGATTTCTCCAAACCTAATGCTGGCAGCAACTTGGACCCTGCAAGTCCTTAGAGCCCCAAAAGCCACCTTTCATCTGATACCCAGAGCCTGGGCCAATGACTTCATTTTCCCCATGGAAAATGGCCTCCATTTCTGGCCTCTCGCCCTGGCCAATAGGGTGGTGCCCAGCAAGAAATTTGCAATCTTTGCTGGATTTCTCCAAATCGAAACCTGCCAGTAAGAAGTACCCTGCAAGTCCTTAGAGCCCCAAAGGCCACCTTGCATTTGATTTGCAGACCGTGGGGAAAGGACTTCTTTTTCCCGTGGGAAATGGCCTGTGTTTGCAGCCACTCACCATGGCAGAAAGTGGGGAGCCAAGCTAGAGTGATACAATCTTTGCTGGATTCTTCCAGACCTAAAGTTGGCAGCAACCAGGACCCTGAAAGTCCTTAGAGCCTGAAAGGCCACCTTGAACACATTACTGAGACCCGGATTTAAGGACATTTTTCCCATGGAAAATGGCCTTCATTTCTGGCCATTTGGCCTGGCAGGCAGGGCAGTGCCTAACGAGAAATTTGCAAACTGTGCTGGATTCTTCCAAACATAAAGCTGCCAGCAACTAGGACCCTGCAAGTCCTTAGAGCCCCAGATGCCGCCTTTCATCTGATACCCAGACCCTGGGCCAATGACTTCATTTTCCCCAAGGAAAATGGCCTCCATTTCTGGCCTCTCGCCCTGGCCAATAGGGTGGTGCCCAGCAAGAAATTTGCAATCTTTGCTGGATTTCTCCAAATCTAAAGCTGCCAGTAAGAAGTACCCTGCAAGTCCTTAGAGCCCCAAAGGCCACCTTGCATTTCATTTGCAGACCGTGGGGAAAGGACTTCTTTTTCCCATGGGAAATGGCCTGTGTTTGCAGCCACTAACTATGGCAGAAAGTGGGGAGCCAAGCTAGAGTGATGCAATCTTTGCTGGATTTCTCCAAACCCAATGCTGGCAGCAACTAGGACCCTGCAAGTCCTTAGAGCCCCAGATGCCACCTTTCATCTTATACCCAGACCCTGGGGACATGACTTCTTTTCCCCATGGAAAATGGGGTCAGTTTGGGGCCACTCGCCCCGGCCATCTGCTTCATTCCCTGTCTGAAATTTGCAAACTTGGCTGATTTTCTCCAAAACTAAACCTGCTGGCAACGAGGAGCCTGCAGCTCCTTAGAGCCCCAAATTTCACCTCTCTGCTGATACCCACATGATGGGGAAATTACTTCTTTTTCCCATAGAAATAGTATCCCTGTGCTGCAACTTGCCCTGGCAGAAAGTAGGTTGCCAAGCAGGAAATTTGAAAATTCTGATGGATTTCTCCAAACCTAAAGCTGGCAGCAACTAAGACCCTGCAAGTCCTTAGAGCCCCAGAGGCCACCTTTCATCTGATACCCAGACCCTGGGCCAATGACTTCATTTTCCCCATGGAAAATGGCCTCCATTTCTGGCCTCTCGCCCTGGCCAATAGGGTGGTGCCCAGCAAGAAATTTGCAATCATTGCTGGATTTCTCCAAATCTAAAGCTGCCAGTAAGAAGTACCCTGCAAGTCCTTAGAGCCCCAAAGGCCACTTTTCATTTCATTTGAACACCGTGGGGAAAGGACTTCTTTTTCCCATGGGAAATGGCCATTGTTTGCAGCCACTCACCATGGCAGAAAGTGGGGAGCCAAGCTAGAGTGATACAATCTTTGCTGGATTCTTCCAAACCTAAAGTTGGCAGCAACCAGGACCCTGAAAGTCCTTAGAGCCTGAAAGGCCACCTTGAACACATTACTGAGACCCTGGGTTAAGGACATTTTTCCCATGGAAAATGGCCTTCATTTCTGGCCATTTGGCCTGGCAGGCAGGGCAGTGCCTAACGAGAAATTTGCAAACTGTGCTGGATTCTTCCAAACATAAAGCTGCCAGCAACTAGGACCCTGCAAGTCCTTAGAGCCCCAGATGCCGCCTTTCATCTGATACCCAGAGCCTGGGCCAATGACTTCATTTTCCCCATGGAAAATGGCCTCCATTTCTGGCCTCTCGCCCTGGCCAATAGGGTGGTGCCCAGCAAGAAATTTGCAATCTTTGCTGGATTTCTCCAAATCGAAAGCTGCCAATAAGAAGTACGCTGCAAGTCCTTAGAGCCCCAAAGGCCACCTTGCATTTGATTTGCAGACCGTGGGGAAAGGACTTCTTTTTCCCATGGGAAATGGCCTGTGTTTGCAGCCACTCACCATGGCAGAAAGTGGGGAGCCAAGCTAGAGTGATGCAATCTTTGCTGGATTTCTCCAAACCCAATGCTGGCAGCAACTAGGACCCTGCAAGTCCTTAGAGCCCCAGATGCCACCTTTCATCTGACACCCAGACCCTGGGGACATGACTTCTTTTCCCCATGGAAAATGGGGTCAGTTTGGGGCCACTCGCCCCGGTCATCTGCTTCATTCCCTGTCTGAAATTTGCAAACTTGGCTGATTTTCTCCAAAACTAAACCTGCTGGCAACGAGAAGCCTGCAGCTCCTTAGAGCCCCAAATTTCACCTCTCTGCTGATACCCACATGATGGGGAAATTACTTCTTTTTCCCATAGAAATAGTATCCCTGTGCTGCAACTTGCCCTGGCAGAAAGTAGGGTGCCAAGCAGGAAATTTGAAAATTCTGCTGGATTTCTCCAAACCTAAAGCTGGCAGCAACTAAGACCCTGCAAGTCCTTAGAGCCCCAGAGGCCACCTTTCATCTGATACCCAGACCCTGGGCCAATGACTTCATTTTCCCCATGGAAAATGGCCTCCATTTCTGGCCTCTCGCCCTGGCCAATAGGGTGGTGCCCAGCAAGAAATTTGCAATCATTGCTGGATTTCTCCAAATTTAAAGCTGCCAGTAAGAAGTACCCTGCAAGTCCTTAGAGCCCCAAAGGCCACTTTTCATTTCATTTGAACACCGTGGGGAAAGGACTTCTTTTTCCCATGGGAAATGGCCTGTGTTTGCAGCCACTCACCATGGCAGAAAGTGGGGAGCCAAGCTAGAGTGATACAATCTTTGCTGGATTCTTCCAAACCTAAAGTTGGCAGCAACCAGGACCCTGAAAGTCCTTAGAGCCTGAAAGGCCACCTTGAACACATTACTGAGACCCTGGGTTAAGGACATTTTTCCCATGGAAAATGGCCTTCATTTCTGGCCATTTGGCCTGGCAGGCAGGGCAGTGCCTAACGAGAAATTTGCAAACTGTGCTGGATTTCTCCAAACATAAAGCTGCCAGCAACTAGGACCCTGCAAGTCCTTAGAGCCACAAAGGCCACCTTTCATCTGATACCCAGACCCTGGGCCAATGACTTCATTTTCCCCATGGAAAATGGCCTCCATTTCTGGCCTCTCGCCCTGGCCAATAGGGTGGTGCCCAGCAAGAAATTTGCAATCTTTGCTGGATTTCTCCAAATCGAAACCTGCCAGTAAGAAGTACCCTGCAAGTCCTTAGAGCCCCAAAGGCCACCTTGCATTTCATTTGCAGACCGTGGGGAAAGGACTTCTTTTTCCCATGGGAAATGGCCTCCGTTTGCAGCAACTAACTATGGCAGAAAGTGGGGAGCCAAGCTAGAGTGATACAATCTTTGCTGGATTTCTCCAAACCCAATGCTGGCAGCAACTAGGACCCTGCAAGTCCTTAGAGCCCCAGATGCCACCTTTCATCTTCTACCCAGACCCTGGGGACATGACTTCATTTCCCCATGGAAAATGGGGTCAGTTTGGGGCCACTCGCCCCGGCCATCTGCTTCATTCCCTGTCTGAAATTTGCAAACTTGGCTGATTTTCTCCAAAACTAAACCTGCTGGCAACGAGGAGCCTGCAGCTCCTTAGAGCCCCAAATTTCACCTCTCTGCTGATACCCACATGATGGGGAAATTACTTCTTTTTCCCATAGAAATAGTATCCCTGTGCTGCAACTTGCCCTGGCAGAAAGTAGGTTGCCAAGCAGGAAATTTGAAAATTCTGCTGGATTTCTCCAAACCTAAAGCTGGCAGCAACTAAGACCCTGCAAGTCCTTAGAGCCCCAAAGGCCACCTTTCATCTGATACCCAGACCCTGGGCCAATGACTTCATTTTCCCCATGGAAAATGGCCTCCATTTCTGGCCTCTCGCCCTGGCCAATAGGGTGGTGCCCGGCAAGAAATTTGCAATCTTTGCTGGATTTCTCCAAATCGAAAGCTGCCAATAAGAAGTACGCTGCAAGTCCTTAGAGCCCCAAAGGCCACCTTGCATTTGATTTGCAGACCGTGGGGAAAGGACTTCTTTTTCCCATGGGAAATGGCCTGTGTTTGCAGCCACTCACCATGGCAGAAAGTGGGGAGCCAAGCTAGAGTGATACAATCTTTGCTGGATTCTTCCAAACCTAAAGTGTTCGGCAACTAGGACCCTGAATGTCCTTAGAGCCTGAAAGGCCACCTTGAACATATTACTGAGACCCTGGGTTAAGGACATTTTTCCCATGGAAAATGGCCTTCATTTCTGGCCATTTGGCCTGGCAGGCAGGGCAGTGCCTAACGAGAAATTTGCAAACTGTGCTGGATTTCTCCAAACATAAAGCTGCCAGCAACTAGGACCCTGCAAGTCCTTAGAGCCACAAAGGCCACCTTTCATCTGATACCCAGACCCTGGGCCAATGACTTCATTTTCCCCATGGAAAATGGCCTCCATTTCTGGCCTCTCGCCCTGGCCAATAGGGTGGTGCCCAGCAAGAAATTTGCAATCTTTGCTGGATTTCTCCAAATCGAAAGCTGCCAGTAAGAAGTACCCTGCAAGTCCTTAGAGCCCCAAAGGCCACCTTGCATTTGATTTGCAGACCGTGGGGAAAGGACTTCTTTTTCCCGTGGGAAATGGCCTGTGTTTGCAGCCACTCACCATGGCAGAAAGTGGGGACCCAAGCTAGAGTGATACAATCTTTGCTGGATTCTTCCAAACCTAAAGTTGGCAGCAACCAGGACCCTGAAAGTCCTTAGAGCCTGAAAGGCCACCTTGAACACATTACTGAGACCCTGGGTTAAGGACATTTTTCCCATGGAAAATGGCCTTCATTTCTGGCCATTTGGCCTGGCAGGCAGGGCAGTGCCTAACGAGAAATTTGCAAACTGTGCTGGATTCTTCCAAACATAAAGCTGCCAGCAACTAGGACCCTGCAAGTCCTTAGAGCCCCAGATGCCGCCTTTCATCTGATACCCAGAGCCTGGGCCAATGACTTCATTTTCCCCATGGAAAATGGCCTCCATTTCTGGCCTCTCGCCCTGGCCAATAGGGTGGTGCCCAGCAAGAAATTTGCAATCTTTGCTGGATTTCTCCAAATCGAAAGCTGCCAATAAGAAGTACGCTGCAAGTCCTTAGAGCCCCAAAGGCCACCTTGCATTTGATTTGCAGACCGTGGGGAAAGGACTTCTTTTTCCCATGGGAAATGGCCTGTGTTTGCAGCCACTCACCATGGCAGAAAGTGGGGAGCCAAGCTAGAGTGATGCAATCTTTGCTGGATTTCTCCAAACCCAATGCTGGCAGCAACTAGGACCCTGCAAGTCCTTAGAGCCCCAGATGCCACCTTTCATCTGACACCCAGACCCTGGGGACATGACTTCTTTTCCCCATGGAAAATGGGGTCAGTTTGGGGCCACTCGCCCCGGTCATCTGCTTCATTCCCTGTCTGAAATTTGCAAACTTGGCTGATTTTCTCCAAAACTAAACCTGCTGGCAACGAGAAGCCTGCAGCTCCTTAGAGCCCCAAATTTCACCTCTCTGCTGATACCCACATGATGGGGAAATTACTTCTTTTTCCCATAGAAATAGTATCCCTGTGCTGCAACTTGCCCTGGCAGAAAGTAGGGTGCCAAGCAGGAAATTTGAAAATTCTGCTGGATTTCTCCAAACCTAAAGCTGGCAGCAACTAAGACCCTGCAAGTCCTTAGAGCCCCAGAGGCCACCTTTCATCTGATACCCAGACCCTGGGCCAATGACTTCATTTTCCCCATGGAAAATGGCCTCCATTTCTGGCCTCTCGCCCTGGCCAATAGGGTGGTGCCCAGCAAGAAATTTGCAATCATTGCTGGATTTCTCCAAATTTAAAGCTGCCAGTAAGAAGTACCCTGCAAGTCCTTAGAGCCCCAAAGGCCACTTTTCATTTCATTTGAACACCGTGGGGAAAGGACTTCTTTTTCCCATGGGAAATGGCCATTGTTTGCAGCCACTCACCATGGCAGAAAGTGGGGAGCCAAGCTAGAGTGATACAATCTTTGCTGGATTCTTCCAAACCTAAAGTTGGCAGCAACCAGGACCCTGAAAGTCCTTAGAGCCTGAAAGGCCACCTTGAACACATTACTGAGACCCTGGGTTAAGGACATTTTTCCCATGGAAAATGCCCTTCATTTCTGGCCATTTGGCCTGGCAGGCAGGGCAGTGCCTAACGAGAAATTTGCAAACTGTGCTGGATTCTTCCAAACATAAAGCTGCCAGCAACTAGGACCCTGCAAGTCCTTAGAGCCCCAGATGCCACCTTTCATCTGATACCCAGAGCCTGGGCCAATGACTTCATTTTCCCCAAGGAAAATGGCCTCCATTTCTGGCCTCTCGCCCTGGCCAATAGGGTGGTGCCCAGCAAGAAATTTGCAATCATTGCTGGATTTCTCCAAATTTAAAGCTGCCAGTAAGAAGTACCCTGCAAGTCCTTAGAGCCCCAAAGGCCACTTTTCATTTCATTTGAACACCGTGGGGAAAGGACTTCTTTTTCCCATGGGAAATGGCCTGTGTTTGCAGCCACTCACCATGGCAGAAAGTGGGGAGCCAAGCTAGAGTGATACAATCTTTGCTGGATTCTTCCAAACCTAAAGTTGGCAGCAACCAGGACCCTGAAAGTCCTTAGAGCCTGAAAGGCCACCTTGAACACATTACTGAGACCCTGGGTTAAGGACATTTTTCCCATGGAAAATGCCCTTCATTTCTGGCCATTTGGCCTGGCAGGCAGGGCAGTGCCTAACGAGAAATTTGAAAACTGTGCTGGATTCTTCCAAACATAAAGCTGCCAGCAACTAGGACCCTGCAAGTCCTTAGAGCCCCAGATGCCACCTTTCATCTGATACCCAGAGCCTGGGCCAATGACTTCATTTTCCCCAAGGAAAATGGCCTCCATTTCTGGCCTCTCGCCCTGGCCAATAGGGTGGTGCCCAGCAAGAAATTTGCAATCTTTGCTGGATTTCTCCAAATCTAAAGCTGCCAGTAAGAAGTACCCTGCAAGTCCTTAGAGCCCCAAAGGCCACCTTGCATTTCATTTGCAGACCGTGGGGAAAGGACTTCTTTTTCCCATGGGAAATGGCCTCCGTTTGCAGCAACTAACTATGGCAGAAAGTGGGGAGCCAAGCTAGAGTGATACAATCTTTGCTGGATTTCTCCAAACCCAATGCTGGCAGCAACTAGGACCCTGCAAGTCCTTAGAGCCCCAGATGCCACCTTTCATCTTCTACCCAGACCCTGGGGACATGACTTCATTTCCCCATGGAAAATGGGGTCAGTTTGGGGCCACTCGCCCCGGCCATCTGCTTCATTCCCTGTCTGAAATTTGCAAACTTGGCTGATTTTCTCCAAAACTAAACCTGCTGGCAACGAGGAGCCTGCAGCTCCTTAGAGCCCCAAATTTCACCTCTCTGCTGATACCCACATGATGGGGAAATTACTTCTTTTTCCCATAGAAATAGTATCCCTGTGCTGCAACTTGCCCTGGCAGAAAGTAGGGTGCCAAGCAGGAAATTTGAAAATTCTGCTGGATTTCTCCAAACCTAAAGCTGGCAGCAACTAAGACCCTGCAAGTCCTTAGAGCCCCAAAGGCCACCTTTCATCTGATACCCAGACCCTGGGCCAATGACTTCATTTTCCCCATGGAAAATGGCCTCCATTTCTGGCCTCTCGCCCTGGCCAATAGGGTGGTGCCCGGCAAGAAATTTGCAATCTTTGCTGGATTTCTCCAAATCTAAAGCTGCCAATAAGAAGTACGCTGCAAGTCCTTAGAGCCCCAAAGGCCACCTTGCATTTGATTTGCAGACCGTGGGGAAAGGACTTCTTTTTCCCATGGGAAATGGCCTGTGTTTGCAGCCACTCACCATGGCAGAAAGTGGGGAGCCAAGCTAGAGTGATACAATCTTTGCTGGATTCTTCCAAACCTAAAGTGTTCGGCAACTAGGACCCTGAATGTCCTTAGAGCCTGAAAGGCCACCTTGAACATATTACTGAGACCCTGGGTTAAGGACATTTTTCCCATGGAAAATGGCCTTCATTTCTGGCCATTTGGCCTGGCAGGCAGGGCAGTGCCTAACGAGAAATTTGCAAACTGTGCTGGATTTCTCCAAACATAAAGCTGCCAGCAACTAGGACCCTGCAAGTCCTTAGAGCCACAAAGGCCACCTTTCATCTGATACCCAGACCCTGGGCCAATGACTTCATTTTCCCCATGGAAAATGGCCTCCATTTCTGGCCTCTCGCCCTGGCCAATAGGGTGGTGCCCAGCAAGAAATTTGCAATCTTTGCTGGATTTCTCCAAATCGAAAGCTGCCAGTAAGAAGTACCCTGCAAGTCCTTAGAGCCCCAAAGGCCACCTTGCATTTGATTTGCAGACCGTGGGGAAAGGACTTCTTTTTCCCGTGGGAAATGGCCTGTGTTTGCAGCCACTCACCATGGCAGAAAGTGGGGACCCAAGCTAGAGTGATACAATCTTTGCTGGATTCTTCCAAACCTAAAGTTGGCAGCAACCAGGACCCTGAAAGTCCTTAGAGCCTGAAAGGCCACCTTGAACACATTACTGAGACCTTGGGTTAAGGACATTTTTCCCATGGAAAATGCCCTTCATTTCTGGCCATTTGGCCTGGCAGGCAGGGCAGTGCCTAACGAGAAATTTGCAAACTGTGCTGGATTCTTCCAAACATAAAGCTGCCAGCAACTAGGACCCTGCAAGTCCTTAGAGCCCCAGATGCCGCCTTTCATCTGATACCCAGAGCCTGGGCCAATGACTTCATTTTCCCCATGGAAAATGGCCTCCATTTCTGGCCTCTCGCCCTGGCCAATAGGGTGGTGCCCAGCAAGAAATTTGCAATCTTTGCTGGATTTCTCCAAATCGAAAGCTGCCAATAAGAAGTACGCTGCAAGTCCTTAGAGCCCCAAAGGCCACCTTGCATTTGATTTGCAGACCGTGGGGAAAGGACTTCTTTTTCCCATGGGAAATGGCCTGTGTTTGCAGCCACTCACCATGGCAGAAAGTGGGGAGCCAAGCTAGAGTGATGCAATCTTTGCTGGATTTCTCCAAACCCAATGCTGGCAGCAACTAGGACCCTGCAAGTCCTTAGAGCCCCAGATGCCACCTTTCATCTGACACCCAGACCCTGGGGACATGACTTCTTTTCCCCATGGAAAATGGGGTCAGTTTGGGGCCACTCGCCCCGGCCATCTGCTTCATTCCCTGTCTGAAATTTGCAAACTTGGCTGATTTTCTCCAAAACTAAACCTGCTGGCAACGAGAAGCCTGCAGCTCCTTAGAGCCCCAAATTTCACCTCTCTGCTGATACCCACATGATGGGGAAATTACTTCTTTTTCCCATAGAAATAGTATCCCTGTGCTGCAACTTGCCCTGGCAGAAAGTAGGGTGCCAAGCAGGAAATTTGAAAATTCTGCTGGATTTCTCCAAACCTAAAGCTGGCAGCAACTAAGACCCTGCAAGTCCTTAGAGCCCCAGAGGCCACCTTTCATCTGATACCCAGACCCTGGGCCAATGACTTCATTTTCCCCATGGAAAATGGCCTCCATTTCTGGCCTCTCGCCCTGGCCAATAGGGTGGTGCCCAGCAAGAAATTTGCAATCATTGCTGGATTTCTCCAAATTTAAAGCTGCCAGTAAGAAGTACCCTGCAAGTCCTTAGAGCCCCAAAGGCCACTTTTCATTTCATTTGAACACCGTGGGGAAAGGACTTCTTTTTCCCATGGGAAATGGCCTGTGTTTGCAGCCACTCACCATGGCAGAAAGTGGGGAGCCAAGCTAGAGTGATACAATCTTTGCTGGATTCTTCCAAACCTAAAGTTGGCAGCAACCAGGACCCTGAAAGTCCTTAGAGCCTGAAAGGCCACCTTGAACACATTACTGAGACCCTGGGTTAAGGACATTTTTCCCATGGAAAATGCCCTTCATTTCTGGCCATTTGGCCTGGCAGGCAGGGCAGTGCCTAACGAGAAATTTGCAAACTGTGCTGGATTCTTCCAAACATAAAGCTGCCAGCAACTAGGACCCTGCAAGTCCTTAGAGCCCCAGATGCCACCTTTCATCTGATACCCAGAGCCTGGGCCAATGACTTCATTTTCCCCAAGGAAAATGGCCTCCATTTCTGGCCTCTCGCCCTGGCCAATAGGGTGGTGCCCAGCAAGAAATTTGCAATCTTTGCTGGATTTCTCCAAATCTAAAGCTGCCAGTAAGAAGTACCCTGCAAGTCCTTAGAGCCCCAAAGGCCACCTTGCATTTCATTTGCAGACCGTGGGGAAAGGACTTCTTTTTCCCATGGGAAATGGCCTCCGTTTGCAGCAACTAACTATGGCAGAAAGTGGGGAGCCAAGCTAGAGTGATACAATCTTTGCTGGATTTCTCCAAACCCAATGCTGGCAGCAACTAGGACCCTGCAAGTCCTTAGAGCCCCAGATGCCACCTTTCATCTTCTACCCAGACCCTGGGGACATGACTTCATTTCCCCATGGAAAATGGGGTCAGTTTGGGGCCACTCGCCCCGGCCATCTGCTTCATTCCCTGTCTGAAATTTGCAAACTTGGCTGATTTTCTCCAAAACTAAACCTGCTGGCAACGAGGAGCCTGCAGCTCCTTAGAGCCCCAAATTTCACCTCTCTGCTGATACCCACATGATGGGGAAATTACTTCTTTTTCCCATAGAAATAGTATCCCTGTGCTGCAACTTGCCCTGGCAGAAAGTAGGGTGCCAAGCAGGAAATTTGAAAATTCTGCTGGATTTCTCCAAACCTAAAGCTGGCAGCAACTAAGACCCTGCAAGTCCTTAGAGCCCCAAAAGCCACCTTTCATCTGATACCCAGAGCCTGGGCCAATGACTTCATTTTCCCCATGGAAAATGGCCTCCATTTCTGGCCTCTCGCCCTGGCCAATAGGGTGGTGCCCAGCAAGAAATTTGCAATCTTTGCTGGATTTCTCCAAATCGAAACCTGCCAGTAAGAAGTACCCTGCAAGTCCTTAGAGCCCCAAAGGCCACCTTGCATTTGATTTGCAGACCGTGGGGAAAGGACTTCTTTTTCCCGTGGGAAATGGCCTGTGTTTGCAGCCACTCACCATGGCAGAAAGTGGGGAGCCAAGCTAGAGTGATACAATCTTTGCTGGATTCTTCCAGACCTAAAGTTGGCAGCAACCAGGACCCTGAAAGTCCTTAGAGCCTGAAAGGCCACCTTGAACACATTACTGAGACCCGGATTTAAGGACATTTTTCCCATGGAAAATGGCCTTCATTTCTGGCCATTTGGCCTGGCAGGCAGGGCAGTGCCTAACGAGAAATTTGCAAACTGTGCTGGATTCTTCCAAACATAAAGCTGCCAGCAACTAGGACCCTGCAAGTCCTTAGAGCCCCAGATGCCGCCTTTCATCTGATACCCAGACCCTGGGCCAATGACTTCATTTTCCCCAAGGAAAATGGCCTCCATTTCTGGCCTCTCGCCCTGGCCAATAGGGTGGTGCCCAGCAAGAAATTTGCAATCTTTGCTGGATTTCTCCAAATCTAAAGCTGCCAGTAAGAAGTACCCTGCAAGTCCTTAGAGCCCCAAAGGCCACCTTGCATTTCATTTGCAGACCGTGGGGAAAGGACTTCTTTTTCCCATGGGAAATGGCCTCCGTTTGCAGCCACTAACTATGGCAGAAAGTGGGGAGCCAAGCTAGAGTGATGCAATCTTTGCTGGATTTCTCCAAACCCAATGCTGGCAGCAACTAGGACCCTGCAAGTCCTTAGAGCCCCAGATGCCACCTTTCATCTTATACCCAGACCCTGGGGACATGACTTCTTTTCCCCATGGAAAATGGGGTCAGTTTGGGGCCACTCGCCCCGGCCATCTGCTTCATTCCCTGTCTGAAATTTGCAAACTTGGCTGATTTTCTCCAAAACTAAACCTGCTGGCAACGAGGAGCCTGCAGCTCCTTAGAGCCCCAAATTTCACCTCTCTGCTGATACCCACATGATGGGGAAATTACTTCTTTTTCCCATAGAAATAGTATCCCTGTGCTGCAACTTGCCCTGGCAGAAAGTAGGTTGCCAAGCAGGAAATTTGAAAATTCTGATGGATTTCTCCAAACCTAAAGCTGGCAGCAACTAAGACCCTGCAAGTCCTTAGAGCCCCAGAGGCCACCTTTCATCTGATACCCAGACCCTGGGCCAATGACTTCATTTTCCCCATGGAAAATGGCCTCCATTTCTGGCCTCTCGCCCTGGCCAATAGGGTGGTGCCCAGCAAGAAATTTGCAATCATTGCTGGATTTCTCCAAATCTAAAGCTGCCAGTAAGAAGTACCCTGCAAGTCCTTAGAGCCCCAAAGGCCACTTTTCATTTCATTTGAACACCGTGGGGAAAGGACTTCTTTTTCCCATGGGAAATGGCCATTGTTTGCAGCCACTCACCATGGCAGAAAGTGGGGAGCCAAGCTAGAGTGATACAATCTTTGCTGGATTCTTCCAAACCTAAAGTTGGCAGCAACCAGGACCCTGAAAGTCCTTAGAGCCTGAAAGGCCACCTTGAACACATTACTGAGACCCTGGGTTAAGGACATTTTTCCCATGGAAAATGGCCTTCATTTCTGGCCATTTGGCCTGGCAGGCAGGGCAGTGCCTAACGAGAAATTTGCAAACTGTGCTGGATTTCTCCAAACATAAAGCTGCCAGCAACTAGGACCCTGCAAGTCCTTAGAGCCACAAAGGCCACCTTTCATCTGATACCCAGACCCTGGGCCAATGACTTCATTTTCCCCATGGAAAATGGCCTCCATTTCTGGCCTCTCGCCCTGGCCAATAGGGTGGTGCCCAGCAAGAAATTTGCAATCTTTGCTGGATTTCTCCAAATCGAAAGCTGCCAGTAAGAAGTACCCTGCAAGTCCTTAGAGCCCCAAAGGCCACCTTGCATTTGATTTGCAGACCGTGGGGAAAGGACTTCTTTTTCCCGTGGGAAATGGCCTGTGTTTGCAGCCACTCACCATGGCAGAAAGTGGGGACCCAAGCTAGAGTGATACAATCTTTGCTGGATTCTTCCAAACCTAAAGTTGGCAGCAACCAGGACCCTGAAAGTCCTTAGAGCCTGAAAGGCCACCTTGAACACATTACTGAGACCCTGGGTTAAGGACATTTTTCCCATGGAAAATGCCCTTCATTTCTGGCCATTTGGCCTGGCAGGCAGGGCAGTGCCTAACGAGAAATTTGCAAACTGTGCTGGATTCTTCCAAACATAAAGCTGCCAGCAACTAGGACCCTGCAAGTCCTTAGAGCCCCAGATGCCGCCTTTCATCTGATACCCAGAGCCTGGGCCAATGACTTCATTTTCCCCATGGAAAATGGCCTCCATTTCTGGCCTCTCGCCCTGGCCAATAGGGTGGTGCCCAGCAAGAAATTTGCAATCTTTGCTGGATTTCTCCAAATCGAAAGCTGCCAATAAGAAGTACGCTGCAAGTCCTTAGAGCCCCAAAGGCCACCTTGCATTTGATTTGCAGACCGTGGGGAAAGGACTTCTTTTTCCCATGGGAAATGGCCTGTGTTTGCAGCCACTCACCATGGCAGAAAGTGGGGAGCCAAGCTAGAGTGATGCAATCTTTGCTGGATTTCTCCAAACCCAATGCTGGCAGCAACTAGGACCCTGCAAGTCCTTAGAGCCCCAGATGCCACCTTTCATCTGACACCCAGACCCTGGGGACATGACTTCTTTTCCCCATGGAAAATGGGGTCAGTTTGGGGCCACTCGCCCCGGTCATCTGCTTCATTCCCTGTCTGAAATTTGCAAACTTGGCTGATTTTCTCCAAAACTAAACCTGCTGGCAACGAGAAGCCTGCAGCTCCTTAGAGCCCCAAATTTCACCTCTCTGCTGATACCCACATGATGGGGAAATTACTTCTTTTTCCCATAGAAATAGTATCCCTGTGCTGCAACTTGCCCTGGCAGAAAGTAGGGTGCCAAGCAGGAAATTTGAAAATTCTGATGGATTTCTCCAAACCTAAAGCTGGCAGCAACTAAGACCCTGCAAGTCCTTAGAGCCCCAGAGGCCACCTTTCATCTGATACCCAGACCCTGGGCCAATGACTTCATTTTCCCCATGGAAAATGGCCTCCATTTCTGGCCTCTCGCCCTGGCCAATAGGGTGGTGCCCAGCAAGAAATTTGCAATCATTGCTGGATTTCTCCAAATTTAAAGCTGCCAGTAAGAAGTACCCTGCAAGTCCTTAGAGCCCCAAAGGCCACTTTTCATTTCATTTGAACACCGTGGGGAAAGGACTTCTTTTTCCCATGGGAAATGGCCTGTGTTTGCAGCCACTCACCATGGCAGAAAGTGGGGAGCCAAGCTAGAGTGATACAATCTTTGCTGGATTCTTCCAAACCTAAAGTTGGCAGCAACCAGGACCCTGAAAGTCCTTAGAGCCTGAAAGGCCACCTTGAACACATTACTGAGACCCTGGGTTAAGGACATTTTTCCCATGGAAAATGCCCTTCATTTCTGGCCATTTGGCCTGGCAGGCAGGGCAGTGCCTAACGAGAAATTTGCAAACTGTGCTGGATTCTTCCAAACATAAAGCTGCCAGCAACTAGGACCCTGCAAGTCCTTAGAGCCCCAGATGCCACCTTTCATCTGATACCCAGAGCCTGGGCCAATGACTTCATTTTCCCCAAGGAAAATGGCCTCCATTTCTGGCCTCTCGCCCTGGCCAATAGGGTGGTGCCCAGCAAGAAATTTGCAATCATTGCTGGATTTCTCCAAATTTAAAGCTGCCAGTAAGAAGTACCCTGCAAGTCCTTAGAGCCCCAAAGGCCACTTTTCATTTCATTTGAACACCGTGGGGAAAGGACTTCTTTTTCCCATGGGAAATGGCCTGTGTTTGCAGCCACTCACCATGGCAGAAAGTGGGGAGCCAAGCTAGAGTGATACAATCTTTGCTGGATTCTTCCAAACCTAAAGTTGGCAGCAACCAGGACCCTGAAAGTCCTTAGAGCCTGAAAGGCCACCTTGAACACATTACTGAGACCCTGGGTTAAGGACATTTTTCCCATGGAAAATGCCCTTCATTTCTGGCCATTTGGCCTGGCAGGCAGGGCAGTGCCTAACGAGAAATTTGAAAACTGTGCTGGATTCTTCCAAACATAAAGCTGCCAGCAACTAGGACCCTGCAAGTCCTTAGAGCCCCAGATGCCACCTTTCATCTGATACCCAGAGCCTGGGCCAATGACTTCATTTTCCCCAAGGAAAATGGCCTCCATTTCTGGCCTCTCGCCCTGGCCAATAGGGTGGTGCCCAGCAAGAAATTTGCAATCTTTGCTGGATTTCTCCAAATCTAAAGCTGCCAGTAAGAAGTACCCTGCAAGTCCTTAGAGCCCCAAAGGCCACCTTGCATTTCATTTGCAGACCGTGGGGAAAGGACTTCTTTTTCCCATGGGAAATGGCCTCCGTTTGCAGCAACTAACTATGGCAGAAAGTGGGGAGCCAAGCTAGAGTGATACAATCTTTGCTGGATTTCTCCAAACCCAATGCTGGCAGCAACTAGGACCCTGCAAGTCCTTAGAGCCCCAGATGCCACCTTTCATCTTCTACCCAGACCCTGGGGACATGACTTCATTTCCCCATGGAAAATGGGGTCAGTTTGGGGCCACTCGCCCCGGCCATCTGCTTCATTCCCTGTCTGAAATTTGCAAACTTGGCTGATTTTCTCCAAAACTAAACCTGCTGGCAACGAGGAGCCTGCAGCTCCTTAGAGCCCCAAATTTCACCTCTCTGCTGATACCCACATGATGGGGAAATTACTTCTTTTTCCCATAGAAATAGTATCCCTGTGCTGCAACTTGCCCTGGCAGAAAGTAGGGTGCCAAGCAGGAAATTTGAAAATTCTGCTGGATTTCTCCAAACCTAAAGCTGGCAGCAACTAAGACCCTGCAAGTCCTTAGAGCCCCAAAGGCCACCTTTCATCTGATACCCAGAGCCTGGGCCAATGACTTCATTTTCCCCATGGAAAATGGCCTCCATTTCTGGCCTCTCGCCCTGGCCAATAGGGTGGTGCCCGGCAAGAAATTTGCAATCTTTGCTGGATTTCTCCAAATCTAAAGCTGCCAATAAGAAGTACGCTGCAAGTCCTTAGAGCCCCAAAGGCCACCTTGCATTTGATTTGCAGACCGTGGGGAAAGGACTTCTTTTTCCCATGGGAAATGGCCTGTGTTTGCAGCCACTCACCATGGCAGAAAGTGGGGAGCCAAGCTAGAGTGATACAATCTTTGCTGGATTCTTCCAAACCTAAAGTGTTCGGCAACTAGGACCCTGAATGTCCTTAGAGCCTGAAAGGCCACCTTGAACATATTACTGAGACCCTGGGTTAAGGACATTTTTCCCATGGAAAATGGCCTTCATTTCTGGCCATTTGGCCTGGCAGGCAGGGCAGTGCCTAATGAGAAATTTGCAAACTGTGCTGGATTTCTCCAAACATAAAGCTGCCAGCAACTAGGACCCTGCAAGTCCTTAGAGCCACAAAGGCCACCTTTCATCTGATACCCAGACCCTGGGCCAATGACTTCATTTTCCCCATGGAAAATGGCCTCCATTTCTGGCCTCTCGCCCTGGCCAATAGGGTGGTGCCCAGCAAGAAATTTGCAATCTTTGCTGGATTTCTCCAAATCGAAAGCTGCCAGTAAGAAGTACCCTGCAAGTCCTTAGAGCCCCAAAGGCCACCTTGCATTTGATTTGCAGACCGTGGGGAAAGGACTTCTTTTTCCCGTGGGAAATGGCCTGTGTTTGCAGCCACTCACCATGGCAGAAAGTGGGGACCCAAGCTAGAGTGATACAATCTTTGCTGGATTCTTCCAAACCTAAAGTTGGCAGCAACCAGGACCCTGAAAGTCCTTAGAGCCTGAAAGGCCACCTTGAACACATTACTGAGACCCTGGGTTAAGGACATTTTTCCCATGGAAAATGGCCTTCATTTCTGGCCATTTGGCCTGGCAGGCAGGGCAGTGCCTAACGAGAAATTTGCAAACTGTGCTGGATTCTTCCAAACATAAAGCTGCCAGCAACTAGGACCCTGCAAGTCCTTAGAGCCCCAGATGCCGCCTTTCATCTGATACCCAGAGCCTGGGCCAATGACTTCATTTTCCCCATGGAAAATGGCCTCCATTTCTGGCCTCTCGCCCTGGCCAATAGGGTGGTGCCCAGCAAGAAATTTGCAATCTTTGCTGGATTTCTCCAAATCGAAAGCTGCCAATAAGAAGTACGCTGCAAGTCCTTAGAGCCCCAAAGGCCACCTTGCATTTGATTTGCAGACCGTGGGGAAAGGACTTCTTTTTCCCATGGGAAATGGCCTGTGTTTGCAGCCACTCACCATGGCAGAAAGTGGGGAGCCAAGCTAGAGTGATGCAATCTTTGCTGGATTTCTCCAAACCCAATGCTGGCAGCAACTAGGACCCTGCAAGTCCTTAGAGCCCCAGATGCCACCTTTCATCTGACACCCAGACCCTGGGGACATGACTTCTTTTCCCCATGGAAAATGGGGTCAGTTTGGGGCCACTCGCCCCGGCCATCTGCTTCATTCCCTGTCTGAAATTTGCAAACTTGGCTGATTTTCTCCAAAACTAAACCTGCTGGCAACGAGAAGCCTGCAGCTCCTTAGAGCCCCAAATTTCACCTCTCTGCTGATACCCACATGATGGGGAAATTACTTCTTTTTCCCATAGAAATAGTATCCCTGTGCTGCAACTTGCCCTGGCAGAAAGTAGGGTGCCAAGCAGGAAATTTGAAAATTCTGCTGGATTTCTCCAAACCTAAAGCTGGCAGCAACTAAGACCCTGCAAGTCCTTAGAGCCCCAGAGGCCACCTTTCATCTGATACCCAGACCCTGGGCCAATGACTTCATTTTCCCCATGGAAAATGGCCTCCATTTCTGGCCTCTCGCCCTGGCCAATAGGGTGGTGCCCAGCAAGAAATTTGCAATCATTGCTGGATTTCTCCAAATTTAAAGCTGCCAGTAAGAAGTACCCTGCAAGTCCTTAGAGCCCCAAAGGCCACTTTTCATTTCATTTGAACACCGTGGGGAAAGGACTTCTTTTTCCCATGGGAAATGGCCTGTGTTTGCAGCCACTCACCATGGCAGAAAGTGGGGAGCCAAGCTAGAGTGATACAATCTTTGCTGGATTCTTCCAAACCTAAAGTTGGCAGCAACCAGGACCCTGAAAGTCCTTAGAGCCTGAAAGGCCACCTTGAACACATTACTGAGACCCTGGGTTAAGGACATTTTTCCCATGGAAAATGCCCTTCATTTCTGGCCATTTGGCCTGGCAGGCAGGGCAGTGCCTAACGAGAAATTTGCAAACTGTGCTGGATTCTTCCAAACATAAAGCTGCCAGCAACTAGGACCCTGCAAGTCCTTAGAGCCCCAGATGCCACCTTTCATCTGATACCCAGAGCCTGGGCCAATGACTTCATTTTCCCCAAGGAAAATGGCCTCCATTTCTGGCCTCTCGCCCTGGCCAATAGGGTGGTGCCCAGCAAGAAATTTGCAATCTTTGCTGGATTTCTCCAAATCTAAAGCTGCCAGTAAGAAGTACCCTGCAAGTCCTTAGAGCCCCAAAGGCCACCTTGCATTTCATTTGCAGACCGTGGGGAAAGGACTTCTTTTTCCCATGGGAAATGGCCTCCGTTTGCAGCAACTAACTATGGCAGAAAGTGGGGAGCCAAGCTAGAGTGATACAATCTTTGCTGGATTTCTCCAAACCCAATGCTGGCAGCAACTAGGACCCTGCAAGTCCTTAGAGCCCCAGATGCCACCTTTCATCTTCTACCCAGACCCTGGGGACATGACTTCATTTCCCCATGGAAAATGGGGTCAGTTTGGGGCCACTCGCCCCGGCCATCTGCTTCATTCCCTGTCTGAAATTTGCAAACTTGGCTGATTTTCTCCAAAACTAAACCTGCTGGCAACGAGGAGCCTGCAGCTCCTTAGAGCCCCAAATTTCACCTCTCTGCTGATACCCACATGATGGGGAAATTACTTCTTTTTCCCATAGAAATAGTATCCCTGTGCTGCAACTTGCCCTGGCAGAAAGTAGGGTGCCAAGCAGGAAATTTGAAAATTCTGCTGGATTTCTCCAAACCTAAAGCTGGCAGCAACTAAGACCCTGCAAGTCCTTAGAGCCCCAAAAGCCACCTTTCATCTGATACCCAGAGCCTGGGCCAATGACTTCATTTTCCCCATGGAAAATGGCCTCCATTTCTGGCCTCTCGCCCTGGCCAATAGGGTGGTGCCCAGCAAGAAATTTGCAATCTTTGCTGGATTTCTCCAAATCGAAACCTGCCAGTAAGAAGTACCCTGCAAGTCCTTAGAGCCCCAAAGGCCACCTTGCATTTGATTTGCAGACCGTGGGGAAAGGACTTCTTTTTCCCGTGGGAAATGGCCTGTGTTTGCAGCCACTCACCATGGCAGAAAGTGGGGAGCCAAGCTAGAGTGATACAATCTTTGCTGGATTCTTCCAGACCTAAAGTTGGCAGCAACCAGGACCCTGAAAGTCCTTAGAGCCTGAAAGGCCACCTTGAACACATTACTGAGACCCGGATTTAAGGACATTTTTCCCATGGAAAATGGCCTTCATTTCTGGCCATTTGGCCTGGCAGGCAGGGCAGTGCCTAACGAGAAATTTGCAAACTGTGCTGGATTCTTCCAAACATAAAGCTGCCAGCAACTAGGACCCTGCAAGTCCTTAGAGCCCCAGATGCCGCCTTTCATCTGATACCCAGACCCTGGGCCAATGACTTCATTTTCCCCAAGGAAAATGGCCTCCATTTCTGGCCTCTCGCCCTGGCCAATAGGGTGGTGCCCAGCAAGAAATTTGCAATCTTTGCTGGATTTCTCCAAATCGAAAGCTGCCAGTAAGAAGTACCCTGCAAGTCCTTAGAGCCCCAAAGGCCACCTTGCATTTCATTTGCAGACCGTGGGGAAAGGACTTCTTTTTCCCATGGGAAATGGCCTCCGTTTGCAGCCACTAACTATGGCAGAAAGTGGGGAGCCAAGCTAGAGTGATGCAATCTTTGCTGGATTTCTCCAAACCCAATGCTGGCAGCAACTAGGACCCTGCAAGTCCTTAGAGCCCCAGATGCCACCTTTCATCTGACACCCAGACCCTGGGGACATGACTTCTTTTCCCCATGGAAAATGGGGTCAGTTTGGGGCCACTCGCCCCGGCCATCTGCTTCATTCCCTGTCTGAAATTTGCAAACTTGGCTGATTTTCTCCAAAACTAAACCTGCTGGCAACGAGAAGCCTGCAGCTCCTTAGAGCCCCAAATTTCACCTCTCTGCTGATACCCACATGATGGGGAAATTACTTCTTTTTCCCATAGAAATAGTATCCCTGTGCTGCAACTTGCCCTGGCAGAAAGTAGGGTGCCAAGCAGGAAATTTGAAAATTCTGCTGGATTTCTCCAAACCTAAAGCTGGCAGCAACTAAGACCCTGCAAGTCCTTAGAGCCCCAGAGGCCACCTTTCATCTGATACCCAGACCCTGGGCCAATGACTTCATTTTCCCCATGGAAAATGGCCTCCATTTCTGGCCTCTCGCCCTGGCCAATAGGGTGGTGCCCAGCAAGAAATTTGCAATCATTGCTGGATTTCTCCAAATTTAAAGCTGCCAGTAAGAAGTACCCTGCAAGTCCTTAGAGCCCCAAAGGCCACTTTTCATTTCATTTGAACACCGTGGGGAAAGGACTTCTTTTTCCCATGGGAAATGGCCTGTGTTTGCAGCCACTCACCATGGCAGAAAGTGGGGAGCCAAGCTAGAGTGATACAATCTTTGCTGGATTCTTCCAAACCTAAAGTTGGCAGCAACCAGGACCCTGAATGTCCTTAGAGCCTGAAAGGCCACCTTGAACACATTACTGAGACCCTGGGTTAAGGACATTTTTCCCATGGAAAATGCCCTTCATTTCTGGCCATTTGGCCTGGCAGGCAGGGCAGTGCCTAACGAGAAATTTGCAAACTGTGCTGGATTCTTCCAAACATAAAGCTGCCAGCAACTAGGACCCTGCAAGTCCTTAGAGCCCCAGATGCCACCTTTCATCTGATACCCAGAGCCTGGGCCAATGACTTCATTTTCCCCAAGGAAAATGGCCTCCATTTCTGGCCTCTCGCCCTGGCCAATAGGGTGGTGCCCAGCAAGAAATTTGCAATCTTTGCTGGATTTCTCCAAATCTAAAGCTGCCAGTAAGAAGTACCCTGCAAGTCCTTAGAGCCCCAAAGGCCACCTTGCATTTCATTTGCAGACCGTGGGGAAAGGACTTCTTTTTCCCATGGGAAATGGCCTCCGTTTGCAGCAACTAACTATGGCAGAAAGTGGGGAGCCAAGCTAGAGTGATACAATCTTTGCTGGATTTCTCCAAACCCAATGCTGGCAGCAACTAGGACCCTGCAAGTCCTTAGAGCCCCAGATGCCACCTTTCATCTTCTACCCAGACCCTGGGGACATGACTTCATTTCCCCATGGAAAATGGGGTCAGTTTGGGGCCACTCGCCCCGGCCATCTGCTTCATTCCCTGTCTGAAATTTGCAAACTTGGCTGATTTTCTCCAAAACTAAACCTGCTGGCAACGAGGAGCCTGCAGCTCCTTAGAGCCCCAAATTTCACCTCTCTGCTGATACCCACATGATGGGGAAATTACTTCTTTTTCCCATAGAAATAGTATCCCTGTGCTGCAACTTGCCCTGGCAGAAAGTAGGGTGCCAAGCAGGAAATTTGAAAATTCTGCTGGATTTCTCCAAACCTAAAGCTGGCAGCAACTAAGACCCTGCAAGTCCTTAGAGCCCCAAAGGCCACCTTTCATCTGATACCCAGACCCTGGGCCAATGACTTCATTTTCCCCATGGAAAATGGCCTCCATTTCTGGCCTCTCGCCCTGGCCAATAGGGTGGTGCCCGGCAAGAAATTTGCAATCTTTGCTGGATTTCTCCAAATCTAAAGCTGCCAATAAGAAGTACGCTGCAAGTCCTTAGAGCCCCAAAGGCCACCTTGCATTTGATTTGCAGACCGTGGGGAAAGGACTTCTTTTTCCCATGGGAAATGGCCTGTGTTTGCAGCCACTCACCATGGCAGAAAGTGGGGAGCCAAGCTAGAGTGATACAATCTTTGCTGGATTCTTCCAAACCTAAAGTGTTCGGCAACTAGGACCCTGAATGTCCTTAGAGCCTGAAAGGCCACCTTGAACATATTACTGAGACCCTGGGTTAAGGACATTTTTCCCATGGAAAATGGCCTTCATTTCTGGCCATTTGGCCTGGCAGGCAGGGCAGTGCCTAACGAGAAATTTGCAAACTGTGCTGGATTCTTCCAAACATAAAGCTGCCAGCAACTAGGACCCTGCAAGTCCTTAGAGCCCCAGAGGCCACCTTTCATCTGATACCCAGAGCCTGGGCCAATGACTTCATTTTCCCCATGGAAAATGGCCTCCATTTCTGGCCTCTCGCCCTGGCCAATAGGGTGGTGCCCAGCAAGAAATTTGCAATCATTGCTGGATTTCTCCAAATCTAAAGCTGCCAGTAAGAAGTACCCTGCAAGTCCTTAGAGCCCCAAAGGCCACTTTTCATTTCATTTGAACACCGTGGGGAAAGGACTTCTTTTTCCCATGGGAAATGGCCATTGTTTGCAGCCACTCACCATGGCAGAAAGTGGGGAGCCAAGCTAGAGTGATACAATCTTTGCTGGATTCTTCCAAACCTAAAGTTGGCAGCAACCAGGACCCTGAAAGTCCTTAGAGCCTGAAAGGCCACCTTGAACACATTACTGAGACCCTGGGTTAAGGACATTTTTCCCATGGAAAATGGCCTTCATTTCTGGCCATTTGGCCTGGCAGGCAGGGCAGTGCCTAACGAGAAATTTGCAAACTGTGCTGGATTCTTCCAAACATAAAGCTGCCAGCAACTAGGACCCTGCAAGTCCTTAGAGCCACAAAGGCCACCTTTCATCTGATACCCAGACCCTGGGCCAATGACTTCATTTTCCCCATGGAAAATGGCCTCCATTTCTGGCCTCTCGCCCTGGCCAATAGGGTGGTGCCCAGCAAGAAATTTGCAATCTTTGCTGGATTTCTCCAAATCTAAAGCTGCCAGTAAGAAGTACCCTGCAAGTCCTTAGAGCCCCAAAGGCCACCTTGCATTTGATTTGCAGACCGTGGGGAAAGGACTTTTTTTTCCCGTGGGAAATGGCCTGTGTTTGCAGCCACTCACCATGGCAGAAAGTGGGGAGCCAAGCTAGAGTGATACAATCTTTGCTGGATTCTTCCAAACCTAAAGTTGGCAGCAACCAGGACCCTGAAAGTCCTTAGAGCCTGAAAGGCCACCTTGAACACATTACTGAGACCCTGGGTTAAGGACATTTTTCCCATGGAAAATGCCCTTCATTTCTGGCCATTTGGCCTGGCAGGCAGGGCAGTGCCTAACGAGAAATTTGCAAACTGTGCTGGATTCTTCCAAACATAAAGCTGCCAGCAACTAGGACCCTGCAAGTCCTTAGAGCCCCAAAGGCCACCTTTCATCTGATACCCAGAGCCTGGGCCAATGACTTCATTTTCCCCAAGGAAAATGGCCTCCATTTCTGGCCTCTCGCCCTGGCCAATAGGGTGGTGCCCAGCAAGAAATTTGCAATCTTTGCTGGATTTCTCCAAATCGAAACATGCCAGTAAGAAGTACCCTGCAAGTCCTTAGAGCCCCAAAGGCCACCTTGCATTTCATTTGCAGACCGTGGGGAAAGGACTTCTTTTTCCCATGGGAAATGGCCTCCGTTTGCAGCCACTAACTAGGGCAGAAAGTGGGGAGCCAAGCTAGAGTGATGCAATCTTTGCTGGATTTCTCCAAACCCAATGCTGGCAGCAACTAGGACCCTGCAAGTCCTTAGAGCCCCAGATGCCACCTTTCATCTTATACCCAGACCCTGGGGACATGACTTCATTTCCCCATGGACAATGGGGTCAGTTTGGGGCCACTCGCCCCGGCCATCTGCTTCATTCCCTGTCTGAAATTTGCAAACTTGGCTGATTTTCTCCAAAACTAAACCTGCTGGCAACGAGGAGCCTGCAGCTCCTTAGAGCCCCAAATTTCACCTCTCTGCTGATACCCACATGATGGGGAAATTACTTCTTTTTCCCATAGAAATAGTATCCCTGTGCTGCAACTTGCCCTGGCAGAAAGTAGGGTGCCAAGCAGGAAATTTGAAAATTCTGCTGGATTTCTCCAAACCTAAAGCTGGCAGCAACTAAGACCCTGCAAGTCCTTAGAGCCCCAAAGGCCACCTTTCATCTGATACCCAGAGCCTGGGCCAATGACTTCATTTTCCCCATGGAAAATGGCCTCCATTTCTGGCCTCTCGCCCTGGCCAATAGGGTGGTGCCCAGCAAGAAATTTGCAATCTTTGCTGGATTTCTCCAAATCGAAAGCTGCCAGTAAGAAGTACCCTGCAAGTCCTTAGAGCCCCAAAGGCCACCTTGCATTTGATTTGCAGACCGTGGGGAAAGGACTTCTTTTTCCCATGGGAAATGGCCTGTGTTTGCAGCCACTCACCATGGCAGAAAGTGGGGAGCCAAGCTAGAGTGATACAATCTTTGCTGGATTCTTCCAAACCTAAAGTGTGCGGCAACTAGGACCCTGAATGTCCTTAGAGCCTGAAAGGCCACCTTGAACATATTACTGAGACCCTGGGTTAAGGACATTTTTCCCATGGAAAATGGCCTTCATTTCTGGCCATTTGGCCTGGCAGGCAGGGCAGTGCCTAACGAGAAATTTGCAAACTGTGCTGGATTCTTCCAAACATAAAGCTGCCAGCAACTAGGACCCTGCAAGTCCTTAGAGCCCCAGATGCCGCCTTTCATCTGATACCCAGAGCCTGGGCCAATGACTTCATTTTCCCCATGGAAAATGGCCTCCATTTCTGGCCTCTCGCCCTGGCCAATAGGGTGGTGCCCAGCAAGAAATTTGCAATCTTTGCTGGATTTCTCCAAATCTAAAGCTGCCAGTAAGAAGTACCCTGCAAGTCCTTAGAGCCCCAAAGGCCACCTTGCATTTCATTTGCAGACCGTGGGGAAAGGACTTCTTTTTCCCATGGGAAATGGCCTCCGTTTGCAGCCACTAACTATGGCAGAAAGTGGGGAGCCAAGCTAGAGTGATGCAATCTTTGCTGGATTTCTCCAAACCCAATGCTGGCAGCAACTAGGACCCTGCAAGTCCTTAGAGCCCCAGATGCCACCTTTCATCTTATACCCAGACCCTGGGGACATGACTTCTTTTCCCCATGGAAAATGGGGTCAGTTTGGGGCCACTCGCCCCGGCCATCTGCTTCATTCCCTGTCTGAAATTTGCAAACTTGGCTGATTTTCTCCAAAACTAAACCTGCTGGCAACGAGGAGCCTGCAGCTCCTTAGAGCCCCAAATTTCACCTCTCTGCTGATACCCACATGATGGGGAAATTACTTCTTTTTCCCATAGAAATAGTATCCCTGTGCTGCAACTTGCCCTGGCAGAAAGTAGGTTGCCAAGCAGGAAATTTGAAAATTCTGATGGATTTCTCCAAACCTAAAGCTGGCAGCAACTAAGACCCTGCAAGTCCTTAGAGCCCCAGAGGCCACCTTTCATCTGATACCCAGACCCTGGGCCAATGACTTCATTTTCCCCATGGAAAATGGCCTCCATTTCTGGCCTCTCGCCCTGGCCAATAGGGTGGTGCCCAGCAAGAAATTTGCAATCATTGCTGGATTTCTCCAAATCTAAAGCTGCCAGTAAGAAGTACCCTGCAAGTCCTTAGAGCCCCAAAGGCCACTTTTCATTTCATTTGAACACCGTGGGGAAAGGACTTCTTTTTCCCATGGGAAATGGCCATTGTTTGCAGCCACTCACCATGGCAGAAAGTGGGGAGCCAAGCTAGAGTGATACAATCTTTGCTGGATTCTTCCAAACCTAAAGTTGGCAGCAACCAGGACCCTGAAAGTCCTTAGAGCCTGAAAGGCCACCTTGAACACATTACTGAGACCCTGGGTTAAGGACATTTTTCCCATGGAAAATGGCCTTCATTTCTGGCCATTTGGCCTGGCAGGCAGGGCAGTGCCTAACGAGAAATTTGCAAACTGTGCTGGATTCTTCCAAACATAAAGCTGCCAGCAACTAGGACCCTGCAAGTCCTTAGAGCCACAAAGGCCACCTTTCATCTGATACCCAGACCCTGGGCCAATGACTTCATTTTCCCCATGGAAAATGGCCTCCATTTCTGGCCTCTCGCCCTGGCCAATAGGGTGGTGCCCAGCAAGAAATTTGCAATCTTTGCTGGATTTCTCCAAATCGAAAGCTGCCAGTAAGAAGTACCCTGCAAGTCCTTAGAGCCCCAAAGGCCACCTTGCATTTGATTTGCAGACCGTGGGGAAAGGACTTCTTTTTCCCGTGGGAAATGGCCTGTGTTTGCAGCCACTCACCATGGCAGAAAGTGGGGAGCCAAGCTAGAGTGATACAATCTTTGCTGGATTCTTCCAAACCTAAAGTTGGCAGCAACCAGGACCCTGAAAGTCCTTAGAGCCTGAAAGGCCACCTTGAACACATTACTGAGACCCTGGGTTAAGGACATTTTTCCCATGGAAAATGGCCTTCATTTCTGGCCATTTGGCCTGGCAGGCAGGGCAGTGCCTAACGAGAAATTTGCAAACTGTGCTGGATTCTTCCAAACATAAAGCTGCCAGCAACTAGGACCCTGCAAGTCCTTAGAGCCCCAAAGGCCACCTTTCATCTGATACCCAGAGCCTGGGCCAATGACTTCATTTTCCCCAAGGAAAATGGCCTCCATTTCTGGCCTCTCGCCCTGGCCAATAGGGTGGTGCCCAGCAAGAAATTTGCAATCTTTGCTGGATTTCTCCAAATCGAAACATGCCAGTAAGAAGTACCCTGCAAGTCCTTAGAGCCCCAAAGGCCACCTTGCATTTCATTTGCAGACCGTGGGGAAAGGACTTCTTTTTCCCATGGGAAATGGCCTCCGTTTGCAGCCACTAACTAGGGCAGAAAGTGGGGAGCCAAGCTAGAGTGATGCAATCTTTGCTGGATTTCTCCAAACCCAATGCTGGCAGCAACTAGGACCCTGCAAGTCCTTAGAGCCCCAGATGCCACCTTTCATCTTCTACCCAGACCCTGGGGACATGACTTCATTTCCCCATGGACAATGGGGTCAGTTTGGGGCCACTCGCCCCGGCCATCTGCTTCATTCCCTGTCTGAAATTTGCAAACTTGGCTGATTTTCTCCAAAACTAAACCTGCTGGCAACGAGAAGCCTGCAGCTCCTTAGAGCCCCAAATTTCACCTCTCTGCTGATACCCACATGATGGGGAAATTACTTCTTTTTCCCATAGAAATAGTATCCCTGTGCTGCAACTTGCCCTGGCAGAAAGTAGGGTGCCAAGCAGGAAATTTGAAAATTCTGCTGGATTTCTCCAAACCTAAAGCTGGCAGCAACTAAGACCCTGCAAGTCCTTAGAGCCCCAAAGGCCACCTTTCATCTGATACCCAGAGCCTGGGCCAATGACTTCATTTTCCCCATGGAAAATGGCCTCCATTTCTGGCCTCTCGCCCTGGCCAATAGGGTGGTGCCCAGCAAGAAATTTGCAATCTTTGCTGGATTTCTCCAAATCGAAAGCTGCCAGTAAGAAGTACCCTGCAAGTCCTTAGAGCCCCAAAGGCCACCTTGCATTTGATTTGCAGACCGTGGGGAAAGGACTTCTTTTTCCCATGGGAAATGGCCTGTGTTTGCAGCCACTCACCATGGCAGAAAGTGGGGAGCCAAGCTAGAGTGATACAATCTTTGCTGGATTCTTCCAAACCTAAAGTGTGCGGCAACTAGGACCCTGAATGTCCTTAGAGCCTGAAAGGCCACCTTGAACATATTACTGAGACCCTGGGTTAAGGACATTTTTCCCATGGAAAATGGCCTTCATTTCTGGCCATTTGGCCTGGCAGGCAGGGCAGTGCCTAACGAGAAATTTGCAAACTGTGCTGGATTCTTCCAAACATAAAGCTGCCAGCAACTAGGACCCTGCAAGTCCTTAGAGCCCCAGATGCCGCCTTTCATCTGATACCCAGACCCTGGGCCAATGACTTCATTTTCCCCATGGAAAATGGCCTCCATTTCTGGCCTCTCGCCCTGGCCAATAGGGTGGTGCCCAGCAAGAAATTTGCAATCTTTGCTGGATTTCTCCAAATCTAAAGCTGCCAATAAGAAGTACGCTGCAAGTCCTTAGAGCCCCAAAGGCCACCTTGCATTTGATTTGCAGACCGTGGGGAAAGGACTTCTTTTTCCCATGGGAAATGGCCTGTGTTTGCAGCCACTCACCATGGCAGAAAGTGGGGAGCCAAGCTAGAGTGATACAATCTTTGCTGGATTCTTCCAAACCTAAAGTGTGCGGCAACTAGGACCCTGAATGTCCTTAGAGCCTGAAAGGCAACCTTGAACATATTACTGAGACCCTGGGTTAAGGACATTTTTCCCATGGAAAATGCCCTTCATTTCTGGCCATTTGGCCTGGCAGGCAGGGCAGTGCCTAACGAGAAATTTGCAAACTGTGCTGGATTCTTCCAAACATAAAGCTGCCAGCAACTAGGACCCTGCAAGTCCTTAGAGCCCCAGATGCCGCCTTTCATCTGATACCCAGACCCTGGGCCAATGACTTCATTTTCCCCATGGAAAATGGCCTCCATTTCTGGCCTCTCGCCCTGGCCAATAGGGTGGTGCCCAGCAAGAAATTTGCAATCTTTGCTGGATTTCTCCAAATCTAAAGCTGCCAGTAAGAAGTACCCTGCATGTCCTTAGAGCCCCAAAGGCCACCTTGCATTTCATTTGCAGACCGTGGGGAAAGGACTTCTTTTTCCCATGGGAAATGGCCTGTGTTTGCAGCCACTCACCATGGCAGAAAGTGGGGAGCCAAGCTAGAGTGATGCAATCTTTGCTGGATTTCTCCAAACCCAATGCTGGCAGCAACTAGGACCCTGCAAGTCCTTAGAGCCCCAGATGCCACCTTTCATCTTCTACCCAGACCCTGGGGACATGACTTCTTTTCCCCATGGAAAATGGGGTCAGTTTGGGGCCACTCGCCCCGGTCATCTGCTTCATTCCCTGTCTGAAATTTGCAAACTTGGCTGATTTTCTCCAAAACTAAACCTGCTGGCAACGAGAAGCCTGCAGCTCCTTAGAGCCCCAAATTTCACCTCTCTGCTGATACCCACATGATGGGGAAATTACTTCTTTTTCCCATAGAAATAGTATCCCTGTGCTGCAACTTGCCCTGGCAGAAAGTAGGGTGCCAAGCAGGAAATTTGAAAATTCTGCTGGATTTCTCCAAACCTAAAGCTGGCAGCAACTAAGACCCTGCAAGTCCTTAGAGCCCCAGAGGCCACCTTTCATCTGATACCCAGACCCTGGGCCAATGACTTCATTTTCCCCATGGAAAATGGCCTCCATTTCTGGCCTCTCGCCCTGGCCAATAGGGTGGTGCCCAGCAAGAAATTTGCAATCATTGCTGGATTTCTCCAAATCTAAAGCTGCCAGTAAGAAGTACCCTGCAAGTCCTTAGAGCCCCAAAGGCCACTTTTCATTTCATTTGAACACCGTGGGGAAAGGACTTCTTTTTCCCATGGGAAATGGCCTGTGTTTGCAGCCACTCACCATGGCAGAAAGTGGGGAGCCAAGCTAGAGTGATACAATCTTTGCTGGATTCTTCCAAACCTAAAGTTGGCAGCAACCAGGACCCTGAAAGTCCTTAGAGCCTGAAAGGCCACCTTGAACACATTACTGAGACCCTGGGTTAAGGACATTTTTCCCATGGAAAATGCCCTTCATTTCTGGCCATTTGGCCTGGCAGGCAGGGCAGTGCCTAACGAGAAATTTGCAAACTGTGCTGGATTCTTCCAAACATAAAGCTGCCAGCAACTAGGACCCTGCAAGTCCTTAGAGCCCCAGATGCCACCTTTCATCTGATACCCAGAGCCTGGGCCAATGACTTCATTTTCCCCAAGGAAAATGGCCTCCATTTCTGGCCTCTCGCCCTGGCCAATAGGGTGGTGCCCAGCAAGAAATTTGCAATCTTTGCTGGATTTCTCCAAATCTAAAGCTGCCAGTAAGAAGTACCCTGCAAGTCCTTAGAGCCCCAAAGGCCACCTTGCATTTGATTTGCAGACCGTGGGGAAAGGACTTCTTTTTCCCGTGGGAAATGGCCTGTGTTTGCAGCCACTCACCATGGCAGAAAGTGGGGAGCCAAGCTAGAGTGATACAATCTTTGCTGGATTCTTCCAAACCTAAAGTTGGCAGCAACCAGGACCCTGAAAGTCCTTAGAGCCTGAAAGGCCACCTTGAACACATTACTGAGACCCTGGGTTAAGGACATTTTTCCCATGGAAAATGCCCTTCATTTCTGGCCATTTGGCCTGGCAGGCAGGGCAGTGCCTAACGAGAAATTTGCAAACTGTGCTGGATTCTTCCAAACATAAAGCTGCCAGCAACTAGGACCCTGCAAGTCCTTAGAGCCCCAGATGCCGCCTTTCATCTGATACCCAGAGCCTGGGCCAATGACTTCATTTTCCCCATGGAAAATGGCCTCCATTTCTGGCCTCTCGCCCTGGCCAATAGGGTGGTGCCCAGCAAGAAATTTGCAATCTTTGCTGGATTTCTCCAAATCGAAAGCTGCCAATAAGAAGTACGCTGCAAGTCCTTAGAGCCCCAAAGGCCACCTTGCATTTGATTTGCAGACCGTGGGGAAAGGACTTCTTTTTCCCATGGGAAATGGCCTGTGTTTGCAGCCACTCACCATGGCAGAAAGTGGGGAGCCAAGCTAGAGTGATGCAATCTTTGCTGGATTTCTCCAAACCCAATGCTGGCAGCAACTAGGACCCTGCAAGTCCTTAGAGCCCCAGATGCCACCTTTCATCTGACACCCAGACCCTGGGGACATGACTTCTTTTCCCCATGGAAAATGGGGTCAGTTTGGGGCCACTCGCCCCGGTCATCTGCTTCATTCCCTGTCTGAAATTTGCAAACTTGGCTGATTTTCTCCAAAACTAAACCTGCTGGCAACGAGAAGCCTGCAGCTCCTTAGAGCCCCAAATTTCACCTCTCTGCTGATACCCACATGATGGGGAAATTACTTCTTTTTCCCATAGAAATAGTATCCCTGTGCTGCAACTTGCCCTGGCAGAAAGTAGGGTGCCAAGCAGGAAATTTGAAAATTCTGCTGGATTTCTCCAAACCTAAAGCTGGCAGCAACTAAGACCCTGCAAGTCCTTAGAGCCCCAGAGGCCACCTTTCATCTGATACCCAGACCCTGGGCCAATGACTTCATTTTCCCCATGGAAAATGGCCTCCATTTCTGGCCTCTCGCCCTGGCCAATAGGGTGGTGCCCAGCAAGAAATTTGCAATCATTGCTGGATTTCTCCAAATTTAAAGCTGCCAGTAAGAAGTACCCTGCAAGTCCTTAGAGCCCCAAAGGCCACTTTTCATTTCATTTGAACACCGTGGGGAAAGGACTTCTTTTTCCCATGGGAAATGGCCTGTGTTTGCAGCCACTCACCATGGCAGAAAGTGGGGAGCCAAGCTAGAGTGATACAATCTTTGCTGGATTCTTCCAAACCTAAAGTTGGCAGCAACCAGGACCCTGAAAGTCCTTAGAGCCTGAAAGGCCACCTTGAACACATTACTGAGACCCTGGGTTAAGGACATTTTTCCCATGGAAAATGCCCTTCATTTCTGGCCATTTGGCCTGGCAGGCAGGGCAGTGCCTAACGAGAAATTTGCAAACTGTGCTGGATTCTTCCAAACATAAAGCTGCCAGCAACTAGGACCCTGCAAGTCCTTAGAGCCCCAGATGCCACCTTTCATCTGATACCCAGAGCCTGGGCCAATGACTTCATTTTCCCCAAGGAAAATGGCCTCCATTTCTGGCCTCTCGCCCTGGCCAATAGGGTGGTGCCCAGCAAGAAATTTGCAATCTTTGCTGGATTTCTCCAAATCTAAAGCTGCCAGTAAGAAGTACCCTGCAAGTCCTTAGAGCCCCAAAGGCCACCTTGCATTTCATTTGCAGACCGTGGGGAAAGGACTTCTTTTTCCCATGGGAAATGGCCTCCGTTTGCAGCAACTAACTATGGCAGAAAGTGGGGAGCCAAGCTAGAGTGATACAATCTTTGCTGGATTTCTCCAAACCCAATGCTGGCAGCAACTAGGACCCTGCAAGTCCTTAGAGCCCCAGATGCCACCTTTCATCTTCTACCCAGACCCTGGGGACATGACTTCATTTCCCCATGGAAAATGGGGTCAGTTTGGGGCCACTCGCCCCGGCCATCTGCTTCATTCCCTGTCTGAAATTTGCAAACTTGGCTGATTTTCTCCAAAACTAAACCTGCTGGCAACGAGGAGCCTGCAGCTCCTTAGAGCCCCAAATTTCACCTCTCTGCTGATACCCACATGATGGGGAAATTACTTCTTTTTCCCATAGAAATAGTATCCCTGTGCTGCAACTTGCCCTGGCAGAAAGTAGGGTGCCAAGCAGGAAATTTGAAAATTCTGCTGGATTTCTCCAAACCTAAAGCTGGCAGCAACTAAGACCCTGCAAGTCCTTAGAGCCCCAAAGGCCACCTTTCATCTGATACCCAGAGCCTGGGCCAATGACTTCATTTTCCCCATGGAAAATGGCCTCCATTTCTGGCCTCTCGCCCTGGCCAATAGGGTGGTGCCCGGCAAGAAATTTGCAATCTTTGCTGGATTTCTCCAAATCTAAAGCTGCCAATAAGAAGTACGCTGCAAGTCCTTAGAGCCCCAAAGGCCACCTTGCATTTGATTTGCAGACCGTGGGGAAAGGACTTCTTTTTCCCATGGGAAATGGCCTGTGTTTGCAGCCACTCACCATGGCAGAAAGTGGGGAGCCAAGCTAGAGTGATACAATCTTTGCTGGATTCTTCCAAACCTAAAGTGTTCGGCAACTAGGACCCTGAATGTCCTTAGAGCCTGAAAGGCCACCTTGAACATATTACTGAGACCCTGGGTTAAGGACATTTTTCCCATGGAAAATGGCCTTCATTTCTGGCCATTTGGCCTGGCAGGCAGGGCAGTGCCTAACGAGAAATTTGCAAACTGTGCTGGATTCTTCCAAACATAAAGCTGCCAGCAACTAGGACCCTGCAAGTCCTTAGAGCCCCAGAGGCCACCTTTCATCTGATACCCAGAGCCTGGGCCAATGACTTCATTTTCCCCATGGAAAATGGCCTCCATTTCTGGCCTCTCGCCCTGGCCAATAGGGTGGTGCCCAGCAAGAAATTTGCAATCTTTGCTGGATTTCTCCAAATCTAAAGCTGCCAGTAAGAAGTACCCTGCAAGTCCTTAGAGCCCCAAAGGCCACTTTTCATTTCATTTGAACACCGTGGGGAAAGGACTTCTTTTTCCCATGGGAAATGGCCTGTGTTTGCAGCCACTCACCATGGCAGAAAGTGGGGAGCCAAGCTAGAGTGATACAATCTTTGCTGGATTCTTCCAAACCTAAAGTTGGCAGCAACCAGGAGCCTGAAAGTCCTTAGAGCCTGAAAGGCCACCTTGAACACATTACTGAGACCCTGGGTTAAGGACATTTTTCCCATGGAAAATGGCCTTCATTTCTGGCCATTTGGCCTGGCAGGCAGGGCAGTGCCTAACGAGAAATTTGCAAACTGTGCTGGATTCTTCCAAACATAAAGCTGCCAGCAACTAGGACCCTGCAAGTCCTTAGAGCCCCAAAGGCCACCTTTCATCTGATACCCAGAGCCTGGGCCAATGACTTCATTTTCCCCAAGGAAAATGGCCTCCATTTCTGGCCTCTCGCCCTGGCCAATAGGGTGGTGCCCAGCAAGAAATTTGCAATCTTTGCTGGATTTCTCCAAATCTAAAGCTGCCAGTAAGAAGTACCCTGCAAGTCCTTAGAGCCCCAAAGGCCACCTTGCATTTGATTTGCAGACCGTGGGGAAAGGACTTCTTTTTCCCGTGGGAAATGGCCTGTGTTTGCAGCCACTCACCATGGCAGAAAGTGGGGAGCCAAGCTAGAGTGATACAATCTTTGCTGGATTCTTCCAAACCTAAAGTTGGCAGCAACCAGGACCCTGAAAGTCCTTAGAGCCTGAAAGGCCACCTTGAACACATTACTGAGACCCTGGGTTAAGGACATTTTTCCCATGGAAAATGGCCTTCATTTCTGGCCATTTGGCCTGGCAGGCAGGGCAGTGCCTAACGAGAAATTTGCAAACTGTGCTGGATTCTTCCAAACATAAAGCTGCCAGCAACTAGGACCCTGCAAGTCCTTAGAGCCCCAGATGCCGCCTTTCATCTGATACCCAGAGCCTGGGCCAATGACTTCATTTTCCCCATGGAAAATGGCCTCCATTTCTGGCCTCTCGCCCTGGCCAATAGGGTGGTGCCCAGCAAGAAATTTGCAATCTTTGCTGGATTTCTCCAAATCGAAAGCTGCCAATAAGAAGTACGCTGCAAGTCCTTAGAGCCCCAAAGGCCACCTTGCATTTGATTTGCAGACCGTGGGGAAAGGACTTCTTTTTCCCATGGGAAATGGCCTGTGTTTGCAGCCACTCACCATGGCAGAAAGTGGGGAGCCAAGCTAGAGTGATGCAATCTTTGCTGGATTTCTCCAAACCCAATGCTGGCAGCAACTAGGACCCTGCAAGTCCTTAGAGCCCCAGATGCCACCTTTCATCTGACACCCAGACCCTGGGGACATGACTTCTTTTCCCCATGGAAAATGGGGTCAGTTTGGGGCCACTCGCCCCGGTCATCTGCTTCATTCCCTGTCTGAAATTTGCAAACTTGGCTGATTTTCTCCAAAACTAAACCTGCTGGCAACGAGAAGCCTGCAGCTCCTTAGAGCCCCAAATTTCACCTCTCTGCTGATACCCACATGATGGGGAAATTACTTCTTTTTCCCATAGAAATAGTATCCCTGTGCTGCAACTTGCCCTGGCAGAAAGTAGGGTGCCAAGCAGGAAATTTGAAAATTCTGCTGGATTTCTCCAAACCTAAAGCTGGCAGCAACTAAGACCCTGCAAGTCCTTAGAGCCCCAGAGGCCACCTTTCATCTGATACCCAGACCCTGGGCCAATGACTTCATTTTCCCCATGGAAAATGGCCTCCATTTCTGGCCTCTCGCCCTGGCCAATAGGGTGGTGCCCAGCAAGAAATTTGCAATCATTGCTGGATTTCTCCAAATTTAAAGCTGCCAGTAAGAAGTACCCTGCAAGTCCTTAGAGCCCCAAAGGCCACTTTTCATTTCATTTGAACACCGTGGGGAAAGGACTTCTTTTTCCCATGGGAAATGGCCTGTGTTTGCAGCCACTCACCATGGCAGAAAGTGGGGAGCCAAGCTAGAGTGATACAATCTTTGCTGGATTCTTCCAAACCTAAAGTTGGCAGCAACCAGGACCCTGAAAGTCCTTAGAGCCTGAAAGGCCACCTTGAACACATTACTGAGACCCTGGGTTAAGGACATTTTTCCCATGGAAAATGCCCTTCATTTCTGGCCATTTGGCCTGGCAGGCAGGGCAGTGCCTAACGAGAAATTTGCAAACTGTGCTGGATTCTTCCAAACATAAAGCTGCCAGCAACTAGGACCCTGCAAGTCCTTAGAGCCCCAGATGCCACCTTTCATCTGATACCCAGAGCCTGGGCCAATGACTTCATTTTCCCCAAGGAAAATGGCCTCCATTTCTGGCCTCTCGCCCTGGCCAATAGGGTGGTGCCCAGCAAGAAATTTGCAATCTTTGCTGGATTTCTCCAAATCGAAACCTGCCAGTAAGAAGTACCCTGCAAGTCCTTAGAGCCCCAAAGGCCACCTTGCATTTCATTTGCAGACCGTGGGGAAAGGACTTCTTTTTCCCATGGGAAATGGCCTCCGTTTGCAGCAACTAACTATGGCAGAAAGTGGGGAGCCAAGCTAGAGTGATACAATCTTTGCTGGATTTCTCCAAACCCAATGCTGGCAGCAACTAGGACCCTGCAAGTCCTTAGAGCCCCAGATGCCACCTTTCATCTTCTACCCAGACCCTGGGGACATGACTTCATTTCCCCATGGAAAATGGGGTCAGTTTGGGGCCACTCGCCCCGGCCATCTGCTTCATTCCCTGTCTGAAATTTGCAAACTTGGCTGATTTTCTCCAAAACTAAACCTGCTGGCAACGAGGAGCCTGCAGCTCCTTAGAGCCCCAAATTTCACCTCTCTGCTGATACCCACATGATGGGGAAATTACTTCTTTTTCCCATAGAAATAGTATCCCTGTGCTGCAACTTGCCCTGGCAGAAAGTAGGGTGCCAAGCAGGAAATTTGAAAATTCTGCTGGATTTCTCCAAACCTAAAGCTGGCAGCAACTAAGACCCTGCAAGTCCTTAGAGCCCCAAAGGCCACCTTTCATCTGATACCCAGAGCCTGGGCCAATGACTTCATTTTCCCCATGGAAAATGGCCTCCATTTCTGGCCTCTCGCCCTGGCCAATAGGGTGGTGCCCGGCAAGAAATTTGCAATCTTTGCTGGATTTCTCCAAATCTAAAGCTGCCAATAAGAAGTACGCTGCAAGTCCTTAGAGCCCCAAAGGCCACCTTGCATTTGATTTGCAGACCGTGGGGAAAGGACTTCTTTTTCCCATGGGAAATGGCCTGTGTTTGCAGCCACTCACCATGGCAGAAAGTGGGGAGCCAAGCTAGAGTGATACAATCTTTGCTGGATTCTTCCAAACCTAAAGTGTTCGGCAACTAGGACCCTGAATGTCCTTAGAGCCTGAAAGGCCACCTTGAACATATTACTGAGACCCTGGGTTAAGGACATTTTTCCCATGGAAAATGGCCTTCATTTCTGGCCATTTGGCCTGGCAGGCAGGGCAGTGCCTAACGAGAAATTTGCAAACTGTGCTGGATTCTTCCAAACATAAAGCTGCCAGCAACTAGGACCCTGCAAGTCCTTAGAGCCCCAGAGGCCACCTTTCATCTGATACCCAGAGCCTGGGCCAATGACTTCATTTTCCCCATGGAAAATGGCCTCCATTTCTGGCCTCTCGCCCTGGCCAATAGGGTGGTGCCCAGCAAGAAATTTGCAATCATTGCTGGATTTCTCCAAATCTAAAGCTGCCAGTAAGAAGTACCCTGCAAGTCCTTAGAGCCCCAAAGGCCACTTTTCATTTCATTTGAACACCGTGGGGAAAGGACTTCTTTTTCCCATGGGAAATGGCCATTGTTTGCAGCCACTCACCATGGCAGAAAGTGGGGAGCCAAGCTAGAGTGATACAATCTTTGCTGGATTCTTCCAAACCTAAAGTTGGCAGCAACCAGGACCCTGAAAGTCCTTAGAGCCTGAAAGGCCACCTTGAACACATTACTGAGACCCTGGGTTAAGGACATTTTTCCCATGGAAAATGGCCTTCATTTCTGGCCATTTGGCCTGGCAGGCAGGGCAGTGCCTAACGAGAAATTTGCAAACTGTGCTGGATTCTTCCAAACATAAAGCTGCCAGCAACTAGGACCCTGCAAGTCCTTAGAGCCACAAAGGCCACCTTTCATCTGATACCCAGACCCTGGGCCAATGACTTCATTTTCCCCATGGAAAATGGCCTCCATTTCTGGCCTCTCGCCCTGGCCAATAGGGTGGTGCCCAGCAAGAAATTTGCAATCTTTGCTGGATTTCTCCAAATCTAAAGCTGCCAGTAAGAAGTACCCTGCAAGTCCTTAGAGCCCCAAAGGCCACCTTGCATTTGATTTGCAGACCGTGGGGAAAGGACTTTTTTTTCCCGTGGGAAATGGCCTGTGTTTGCAGCCACTCACCATGGCAGAAAGTGGGGAGCCAAGCTAGAGTGATACAATCTTTGCTGGATTCTTCCAAACCTAAAGTTGGCAGCAACCAGGACCCTGAAAGTCCTTAGAGCCTGAAAGGCCACCTTGAACACATTACTGAGACCCTGGGTTAAGGACATTTTTCCCATGGAAAATGGCCTTCATTTCTGGCCATTTGGCCTGGCAGGCAGGGCAGTGCCTAACGAGAAATTTGCAAACTGTGCTGGATTCTTCCAAACATAAAGCTGCCAGCAACTAGGACCCTGCAAGTCCTTAGAGCCCCAAAGGCCACCTTTCATCTGATACCCAGAGCCTGGGCCAATGACTTCATTTTCCCCAAGGAAAATGGCCTCCATTTCTGGCCTCTCGCCCTGGCCAATAGGGTGGTGCCCAGCAAGAAATTTGCAATCTTTGCTGGATTTCTCCAAATCGAAACATGCCAGTAAGAAGTACCCTGCAAGTCCTTAGAGCCCCAAAGGCCACCTTGCATTTCATTTGCAGACCGTGGGGAAAGGACTTCTTTTTCCCATGGGAAATGGCCTCCGTTTGCAGCCACTAACTAGGGCAGAAAGTGGGGAGCCAAGCTAGAGTGATGCAATCTTTGCTGGATTTCTCCAAACCCAATGCTGGCAGCAACTAGGACCCTGCAAGTCCTTAGAGCCCCAGATGCCACCTTTCATCTTATACCCAGACCCTGGGGACATGACTTCTTTTCCCCATGGAAAATGGGGTCAGTTTGGGGCCACTCGCCCCGGCCATCTGCTTCATTCCCTGTCTGAAATTTGCAAACTTGGCTGATTTTCTCCAAAACTAAACCTGCTGGCAACGAGGAGCCTGCAGCTCCTTAGAGCCCCAAATTTCACCTCTCTGCTGATACCCACATGATGGGGAAATTACTTCTTTTTCCCATAGAAATAGTATCCCTGTGCTGCAACTTGCCCTGGCAGAAAGTAGGTTGCCAAGCAGGAAATTTGAAAATTCTGATGGATTTCTCCAAACCTAAAGCTGGCAGCAACTAAGACCCTGCAAGTCCTTAGAGCCCCAGAGGCCACCTTTCATCTGATACCCAGACCCTGGGCCAATGACTTCATTTTCCCCATGGAAAATGGCCTCCATTTCTGGCCTCTCGCCCTGGCCAATAGGGTGGTGCCCAGCAAGAAATTTGCAATCTTTGCTGGATTGCTCCAAATCTAAAGCTGCCAGTAAGAAGTACCCTGCAAGTCCTTAGAGCCCCAAAGGCCACTTTTCATTTCATTTGAACACCGTGGGGAAAGGACTTCTTTTTCCCATGGGAAATGGCCATTGTTTGCAGCCACTCACCATGGCAGAAAGTGGGGAGCCAAGCTAGAGTGATACAATCTTTGCTGGATTCTTCCAAACCTAAAGTTGGCAGCAACCAGGACCCTGAAAGTCCTTAGAGCCTGAAAGGCCACCTTGAACACATTACTGAGACCCTGGGTTAAGGACATTTTTCCCATGGAAAATGGCCTTCATTTCTGGCCATTTGGCCTGGCAGGCAGGGCAGTGCCTAACGAGAAATTTGCAAACTGTGCTGGATTCTTCCAAACATAAAGCTGCCAGCAACTAGGACCCTGCAAGTCCTTAGAGCCACAAAGGCCACCTTTCATCTGATACCCAGACCCTGGGCCAATGACTTCATTTTCCCCATGGAAAATGGCCTCCATTTCTGGCCTCTCGCCCTGGCCAATAGGGTGGTGCCCAGCAAGAAATTTGCAATCTTTGCTGGATTTCTCCAAATCGAAAGCTGCCAGTAAGAAGTACCCTGCAAGTCCTTAGAGCCCCAAAGGCCACCTTGCATTTGATTTGCAGACCGTGGGGAAAGGACTTCTTTTTCCCGTGGGAAATGGCCTGTGTTTGCAGCCACTCACCATGGCAGAAAGTGGGGAGCCAAGCTAGAGTGATACAATCTTTGCTGGATTCTTCCAAACCTAAAGTTGGCAGCAACCAGGACCCTGAAAGTCCTTAGAGCCTGAAAGGCCACCTTGAACACATTACTGAGACCCTGGGTTAAGGACATTTTTCCCATGGAAAATGGCCTTCATTTCTGGCCATTTGGCCTGGCAGGCAGGGCAGTGCCTAACGAGAAATTTGCAAACTGTGCTGGATTCTTCCAAACATAAAGCTGCCAGCAACTAGGACCCTGCAAGTCCTTAGAGCCCCAAAGGCCACCTTTCATCTGATACCCAGAGCCTGGGCCAATGACTTCATTTTCCCCAAGGAAAATGGCCTCCATTTCTGGCCTCTCGCCCTGGCCAATAGGGTGGTGCCCAGCAAGAAATTTGCAATCTTTGCTGGATTTCTCCAAATCGAAACATGCCAGTAAGAAGTACCCTGCAAGTCCTTAGAGCCCCAAAGGCCACCTTGCATTTCATTTGCAGACCGTGGGGAAAGGACTTCTTTTTCCCATGGGAAATGGCCTCCGTTTGCAGCCACTAACTAGGGCAGAAAGTGGGGAGCCAAGCTAGAGTGATGCAATCTTTGCTGGATTTCTCCAAACCCAATGCTGGCAGCAACTAGGACCCTGCAAGTCCTTAGAGCCCCAGATGCCACCTTTCATCTTCTACCCAGACCCTGGGGACATGACTTCATTTCCCCATGGACAATGGGGTCAGTTTGGGGCCACTCGCCCCGGCCATCTGCTTCATTCCCTGTCTGAAATTTGCAAACTTGGCTGATTTTCTCCAAAACTAAACCTGCTGGCAACGAGAAGCCTGCAGCTCCTTAGAGCCCCAAATTTCACCTCTCTGCTGATACCCACATGATGGGGAAATTACTTCTTTTTCCCATAGAAATAGTATCCCTGTGCTGCAACTTGCCCTGGCAGAAAGTAGGGTGCCAAGCAGGAAATTTGAAAATTCTGCTGGATTTCTCCAAACCTAAAGCTGGCAGCAACTAAGACCCTGCAAGTCCTTAGAGCCCCAGAGGCCACCTTTCATCTGATACCCAGAGCCTGGGCCAATGACTTCATTTTCCCCATGGAAAATGGCCTCCATTTCTGGCCTCTCGCCCTGGCCAATAGGGTGGTGCCCAGCAAGAAATTTGCAATCTTTGCTGGATTTCTCCAAATCGAAAGCTGCCAGTAAGAAGTACCCTGCAAGTCCTTAGAGCCCCAAAGGCCACTTTTCATTTCATTTGAACACCGTGGGGAAAGGACTTCTTTTTCCCATGGGAAATGGCCTGTGTTTGCAGCCACTCACCATGGCAGAAAGTGGGGAGCCAAGCTAGAGTGATACAATCTTTGCTGGATTCTTCCAAACCTAAAGTGTGCGGCAACTAGGACCCTGAATGTCCTTAGAGCCTGAAAGGCCACCTTGAACATATTACTGAGACCCTGGGTTAAGGACATTTTTCCCATGGAAAATGGCCTTCATTTCTGGCCATTTGGCCTGGCAGGCAGGGCAGTGCCTAACGAGAAATTTGCAAACTGTGCTGGATTCTTCCAAACATAAAGCTGCCAGCAACTAGGACCCTGCAAGTCCTTAGAGCCCCAGATGCCGCCTTTCATCTGATACCCAGACCCTGGGCCAATGACTTCATTTTCCCCATGGAAAATGGCCTCCATTTCTGGCCTCTCGCCCTGGCCAATAGGGTGGTGCCCAGCAAGAAATTTGCAATCTTTGCTGGATTTCTCCAAATCTAAAGCTGCCAATAAGAAGTACGCTGCAAGTCCTTAGAGCCCCAAAGGCCACCTTGCATTTGATTTGCAGACCGTGGGGAAAGGACTTCTTTTTCCCATGGGAAATGGCCTGTGTTTGCAGCCACTCACCATGGCAGAAAGTGGGGAGCCAAGCTAGAGTGATACAATCTTTGCTGGATTCTTCCAAACCTAAAGTGTGCGGCAACTAGGACCCTGAATGTCCTTAGAGCCTGAAAGGCAACCTTGAACATATTACTGAGACCCTGGGTTAAGGACATTTTTCCCATGGAAAATGCCCTTCATTTCTGGCCATTTGGCCTGGCAGGCAGGGCAGTGCCTAACGAGAAATTTGCAAACTGTGCTGGATTCTTCCAAACATAAAGCTGCCAGCAACTAGGACCCTGCAAGTCCTTAGAGCCCCAGATGCCGCCTTTCATCTGATACCCAGACCCTGGGCCAATGACTTCATTTTCCCCATGGAAAATGGCCTCCATTTCTGGCCTCTCGCCCTGGCCAATAGGGTGGTGCCCAGCAAGAAATTTGCAATCTTTGCTGGATTTCTCCAAATCTAAAGCTGCCAGTAAGAAGTACCCTGCATGTCCTTAGAGCCCCAAAGGCCACCTTGCATTTCATTTGCAGACCGTGGGGAAAGGACTTCTTTTTCCCATGGGAAATGGCCTGTGTTTGCAGCCACTCACCATGGCAGAAAGTGGGGAGCCAAGCTAGAGTGATGCAATCTTTGCTGGATTTCTCCAAACCCAATGCTGGCAGCAACTAGGACCCTGCAAGTCCTTAGAGCCCCAGATGCCACCTTTCATCTTCTACCCAGACCCTGGGGACATGACTTCTTTTCCCCATGGAAAATGGGGTCAGTTTGGGGCCACTCGCCCCGGTCATCTGCTTCATTCCCTGTCTGAAATTTGCAAACTTGGCTGATTTTCTCCAAAACTAAACCTGCTGGCAACGAGAAGCCTGCAGCTCCTTAGAGCCCCAAATTTCACCTCTCTGCTGATACCCACATGATGGGGAAATTACTTCTTTTTCCCATAGAAATAGTATCCCTGTGCTGCAACTTGCCCTGGCAGAAAGTAGGGTGCCAAGCAGGAAATTTGAAAATTCTGCTGGATTTCTCCAAACCTAAAGCTGGCAGCAACTAAGACCCTGCAAGTCCTTAGAGCCCCAGAGGCCACCTTTCATCTGATACCCAGACCCTGGGCCAATGACTTCATTTTCCCCATGGAAAATGGCCTCCATTTCTGGCCTCTCGCCCTGGCCAATAGGGTGGTGCCCAGCAAGAAATTTGCAATCATTGCTGGATTTCTCCAAATTTAAAGCTGCCAGTAAGAAGTACCCTGCAAGTCCTTAGAGCCCCAAAGGCCACTTTTCATTTCATTTGAACACCGTGGGGAAAGGACTTCTTTTTCCCATGGGAAATGGCCTGTGTTTGCAGCCACTCACCATGGCAGAAAGTGGGGAGCCAAGCTAGAGTGATACAATCTTTGCTGGATTCTTCCAAACCTAAAGTTGGCAGCAACCAGGACCCTGAAAGTCCTTAGAGCCTGAAAGGCCACCTTGAACACATTACTGAGACCCTGGGTTAAGGACATTTTTCCCATGGAAAATGCCCTTCATTTCTGGCCATTTGGCCTGGCAGGCAGGGCAGTGCCTAACGAGAAATTTGCAAACTGTGCTGGATTCTTCCAAACATAAAGCTGCCAGCAACTAGGACCCTGCAAGTCCTTAGAGCCCCAGATGCCACCTTTCATCTGATACCCAGAGCCTGGGCCAATGACTTCATTTTCCCCAAGGAAAATGGCCTCCATTTCTGGCCTCTCGCCCTGGCCAATAGGGTGGTGCCCAGCAAGAAATTTGCAATCTTTGCTGGATTTCTCCAAATCTAAAGCTGCCAGTAAGAAGTACCCTGCAAGTCCTTAGAGCCCCAAAGGCCACCTTGCATTTCATTTGCAGACCGTGGGGAAAGGACTTCTTTTTCCCATGGGAAATGGCCTCCGTTTGCAGCAACTAACTATGGCAGAAAGTGGGGAGCCAAGCTAGAGTGATACAATCTTTGCTGGATTTCTCCAAACCCAATGCTGGCAGCAACTAGGACCCTGCAAGTCCTTAGAGCCCCAGATGCCACCTTTCATCTTCTACCCAGACCCTGGGGACATGACTTCATTTCCCCATGGAAAATGGGGTCAGTTTGGGGCCACTCGCCCCGGCCATCTGCTTCATTCCCTGTCTGAAATTTGCAAACTTGGCTGATTTTCTCCAAAACTAAACCTGCTGGCAACGAGGAGCCTGCAGCTCCTTAGAGCCCCAAATTTCACCTCTCTGCTGATACCCACATGATGGGGAAATTACTTCTTTTTCCCATAGAAATAGTATCCCTGTGCTGCAACTTGCCCTGGCAGAAAGTAGGGTGCCAAGCAGGAAATTTGAAAATTCTGCTGGATTTCTCCAAACCTAAAGCTGGCAGCAACTAAGACCCTGCAAGTCCTTAGAGCCCCAAAGGCCACCTTTCATCTGATACCCAGACCCTGGGCCAATGACTTCATTTTCCCCATGGAAAATGGCCTCCATTTCTGGCCTCTCGCCCTGGCCAATAGGGTGGTGCCCAGCAAGAAATTTGCAATCTTTGCTGGATTTCTCCAAATCGAAAGCTGCCAGTAAGAAGTACCCTGCAAGTCCTTAGAGCCCCAAAGGCCACCTTGCATTTGATTTGCAGACCGTGGGGAAAGGACTTCTTTTTCCCATGGGAAATGGCCTGTGTTTGCAGCCACTCACCATGGCAGAAAGTGGGGAGCCAAGCTAGAGTGATACAATCTTTGCTGGATTCTTCCAAACCTAAAGTGTGCGGCAACTAGGACCCTGAATGTCCTTAGAGCCTGAAAGGCCACCTTGAACATATTACTGAGACCCTGGGTTAAGGACATTTTTCCCATGGAAAATGCCCTTCATTTCTGGCCATTTGGCCTGGCAGGCAGGGCAGTGCCTAACGAGAAATTTGCAAACTGTGCTGGATTCTTCCAAACATAAAGCTGCCAGCAACTAGGACCCTGCAAGTCCTTAGAGCCCCAGATGCCGCCTTTCATCTGATACCCAGAGCCTGGGCCAATGACTTCATTTTCCCCATGGAAAATGGCCTCCATTTCTGGCCTCTCGCCCTGGCCAATAGGGTGGTGCCCAGCAAGAAATTTGCAATCTTTGCTGGATTTCTCCAAATCTAAAGCTGCCAATAAGAAGTACGCTGCAAGTCCTTAGAGCCCCAAAGGCCACCTTGCATTTGATTTGCAGACCGTGGGGAAAGGACTTCTTTTTCCCATGGGAAATGGCCTGTGTTTGCAGCCACTCACCATGGCAGAAAGTGGGGAGCCAAGCTAGAGTGATACAATCTTTGCTGGATTCTTCCAAACCTAAAGTGTGCGGCAACTAGGACCCTGAATGTCCTTAGAGCCTGAAAGGCCACCTTGAACATATTACTGAGACCCTGGGTTAAGGACATTTTTCCCATGGAAAATGCCCTTCATTTCTGGCCATTTGGCCTGGCAGGCAGGGCAGTGCCTAACGAGAAATTTGCAAACTGTGCTGGATTCTTCCAAACAAAAAGCTGCCAGCAACTAGGACCCTGCAAGTCCTTAGAGCCCCAGATGCCGCCTTTCATCTGATACCCAGACCCTGGGCCAATGACTTCATTTTCCCCATGGAAAATGGCCTCCATTTCTGGCCTCTCGCCCTGGCCAATAGGGTGGTGCCCAGCAAGAAATTTGCAATCTTTGCTGGATTTCTCCAAATCTAAAGCTGCCAGTAAGAAGTACCCTGCATGTCCTTAGAGCCCCAAAGGCCACCTTGCATTTCATTTGCAGACCGTGGGGAAAGGACTTCTTTTTCCCATGGGAAATGGCCTGTGTTTGCAGCCACTCACCATGGCAGAAAGTGGGGAGCCAAGCTAGAGTGATGCAATCTTTGCTGGATTTCTCCAAACCCAATGCTGGCAGCAACTAGGACCCTGCAAGTCCTTAGAGCCCCAGATGCCACCTTTCATCTTCTACCCAGACCCTGGGGACATGACTTCTTTTCCCCATGGAAAATGGGGTCAGTTTGGGGCCACTCACCCCGGTCATCTGCTTCATTCCCTGTCTGAAATTTTCAAACTTGGCTGATTTTCTCCAAAACTAAACCTGCTGGCAACGAGAAGCCTGCAGCTCCTTAGAGCCCCAAATTTCACCTCTCTGCTGATACCCACATGATGGGGAAATTACTTCTTTTTCCCATAGAAATAGTATCCCTGTGCTGCAACTTGCCCTGGCAGAAAGTAGGGTGCCAAGCAGGAAATTTGAAAATTCTGCTGGATTTCTCCAAACCTAAAGCTGGCAGCAACTAAGACCCTGCAAGTCCTTAGAGCCCCAGAGGCCACCTTTCATCTGATACCCAGACCCTGGGCCAATGACTTCATTTTCCCCATGGAAAATGGCCTCCATTTCTGGCCTCTCGCCCTGGCCAATAGGGTGGTGCCCAGCAAGAAATTTGCAATCATTGCTGGATTTCTCCAAATTTAAAGCTGCCAGTAAGAAGTACCCTGCAAGTCCTTAGAGCCCCAAAGGCCACTTTTCATTTCATTTGAACACCGTGGGGAAAGGACTTCTTTTTCCCATGGGAAATGGCCTGTGTTTGCAGCCACTCACCATGGCAGAAAGTGGGGAGCCAAGCTAGAGTGATACAATCTTTGCTGGATTCTTCCAAACCTAAAGTTGGCAGCAACCAGGACCCTGAAAGTCCTTAGAGCCTGAAAGGCCACCTTGAACACATTACTGAGACCCTGGGTTAAGGACATTTTTCCCATGGAAAATGCCCTTCATTTCTGGCCATTTGGCCTGGCAGGCAGGGCAGTGCCTAACGAGAAATTTGCAAACTGTGCTGGATTCTTCCAAACATAAAGCTGCCAGCAACTAGGACCCTGCAAGTCCTTAGAGCCCCAGATGCCACCTTTCATCTGATACCCAGACCCTGGGCCAATGACTTCATTTTCCCCAAGGAAAATGGCCTCCATTTCTGGCCTCTCACCCTGGCCAATAGGGTGGTGCCCAGCAAGAAATTTGCAATCTTTGCTGGATTTCTCCAAATCGAAAGCTGCCAGTAAGAAGTACCCTGCAAGTCCTTAGAGCCCCAAAGGCCACCTTGCATTTCATTTGCAGACCGTGGGGAAAGGACTTCTTTTTCCCATGGGAAATGGCCTCCGTTTGCAGCCACTAACTATGGCAGAAAGTGGGGAGCCAAGCTAGAGTGATACAATCTTTGCTGGATTTCTCCAAACCCAATGCTGGCAGCAACTAGGACCCTGCAAGTCCTTAGAGCCCCAGATGCCACCTTTCATCTTCTACCCAGACCCTGGGGACATGACTTCATTTCCCCATGGAAAATGGGGTCAGTTTGGGGCCACTCGCCCCGGCCATCTGCTTCATTCCCTGTCTGAAATTTGCAAACTTGGCTGATTTTCTCCAAAACTAAACCTGCTGGCAACGAGGAGCCTGCAGCTCCTTAGAGCCCCAAATTTCACCTCTCTGCTGATACCCACATGATGGGGAAATTACTTCTTTTTCCCATAGAAATAGTATCCCTGTGCTGCAACTTGCCCTGGCAGAAAGTAGGGTGCCAAGCAGGAAATTTGAAAATTCTGCTGGATTTCTCCAAACCTAAAGCTGGCAGCAACTAAGACCCTGCAAGTCCTTAGAGCCCCAAAGGCCACCTTTCATCTGATACCCAGACCCTGGGCCAATGACTTCATTTTCCCCATGGAAAATGGCCTCCATTTCTGGCCTCTCGCCCTGGCCAATAGGGTGGTGCCCAGCAAGAAATTTGCAATCTTTGCTGGATTTCTCCAAATCTAAAGCTGCCAATAAGAAGTACGCTGCAAGTCCTTAGAGCCCCAAAGGCCACCTTGCATTTGATTTGCAGACCGTGGGGAAAGGACTTCTTTTTCCCATGGGAAATGGCCTGTGTTTGCAGCCACTCACCATGGCAGAAAGTGGGGAGCCAAGCTAGAGTGATACAATCTTTGCTGGATTCTTCCAAACCTAAAGTGTTCGGCAACTAGGACCCTGAATGTCCTTAGAGCCTGAAAGGCCACCTTGAACATATTACTGAGACCCTGGGTTAAGGACATTTTTCCCATGGAAAATGCCCTTCATTTCTGGCCATTTGGCCTGGCAGGCAGGGCAGTGCCTAACGAGAAATTTGCAAACTGTGCTGGATTCTTCCAAACATAAAGCTGCCAGCAACTAGGACCCTGCAAGTCCTTAGAGCCCCAAAGGCCACCTTTCATCTGATACCCAGAGCCTGGGCCAATGACTTCATTTTCCCCAAGGAAAATGGCCTCCATTTCTGGCCTCTCGCCCTGGCCAATAGGGTGGTGCCCAGCAAGAAATTTGCAATCTTTGCTGGATTTCTCCAAATCGAAAGCTGCCAGTAAGAAGTACCCTGCAAGTCCTTAGAGCCCCAAAGGCCACCTTGCATTTCATTTGCAGACCGTGGGGAAAGGACTTCTTTTTCCCATGGGAAATGGCCTCCGTTTGCAGCCACTAACTAGGGCAGAAAGTGGGGAGCCAAGCTAGAGTGATGCAATCTTTGCTGGATTTCTCCAAACCCAATGCTGGCAGCAACTAGGACCCTGCAAGTCCTTAGAGCCCCAGATGCCACCTTTCATCTTATACCCAGACCCTGGGGACATGACTTCTTTTCCCCATGGAAAATGGGGTCAGTTTGGGGCCACTCGCCCCGGCCATCTGCTTCATTCCCTGTCTGAAATTTGAAAACTTGGCTGATTTTCTCCAAAACTAAACCTGCTGGCAACGAGGAGCCTGCAGCTCCTTAGAGCCCCAAATTTCACCTCTCTGCTGATACCCACATGATGGGGAAATTACTTCTTTTTCCCATAGAAATAGTATCCCTGTGCTGCAACTTGCCCTGGCAGAAAGTAGGGTGCCAAGCAGGAAATTTGAAAATTCTGCTGGATTTCTCCAAACCTAAAGCTGGTAGCAACTAAGACCCTGCAAGTCCTTAGAGCCCCAAAGGCCACCTTTCATCTGATACCCAGAGCCTGGGCCAATGACTTCATTTTCCCCATGGAAAATGGCCTCCATTTCTGGCCTCTCGCCCTGGCCAATAGGGTGGTGCCCAGCAAGAAATTTGCAATCTTTGCTGGATTTCTCCAAATCGAAAGCTGCCAGTAAGAAGTACCCTGCAAGTCCTTAGAGCCCCAAAGGCCACCTTGCATTTGATTTGCAGACCGTGGGGAAAGGACTTCTTTTTCCCATGGGAAATGGCCTGTGTTTGCAGCCACTCACCATGGCAGAAAGTGGGGACCCAAGCTAGAGTGATGCAATCTTTGCTGGATTTCTCCAAACCTAATGCTGGCAGCAACTTGGACCCTGCAAGTCCTTAGAGCCCCAAAAGCCACCTTTCATCTGATACCCAGAGCCTGGGCCAATGACTTCATTTTCCCCATGGAAAATGGCCTCCATTTCTGGCCTCTCGCCCTGGCCAATAGGGTGGTGCCCAGCAAGAAATTTGCAATCTTTGCTGGATTTCTCCAAATCGAAACCTGCCAGTAAGAAGTACCCTGCAAGTCCTTAGAGCCCCAAAGGCCACCTTGCATTTGATTTGCAGACCGTGGGGAAAGGACTTCTTTTTCCCGTGGGAAATGGCCTGTGTTTGCAGCCACTCACCATGGCAGAAAGTGGGGAGCCAAGCTAGAGTGATACAATCTTTGCTGGATTCTTCCAGACCTAAAGTTGGCAGCAACCAGGACCCTGAAAGTCCTTAGAGCCTGAAAGGCCACCTTGAACACATTACTGAGACCCGGATTTAAGGACATTTTTCCCATGGAAAATGGCCTTCATTTCTGGCCATTTGGCTTGGCAGGCAGGGCAGTGCCTAACGAGAAATTTGCAAACTGTGCTGGATTCTTCCAAACATAAAGCTGCCAGCAACTAGGACCCTGCAAGTCCTTAGAGCCCCAGATGCCGCCTTTCATCTGATACCCAGACCCTGGGCCAATGACTTCATTTTCCCCAAGGAAAATGGCCTCCATTTCTGGCCTCTCGCCCTGGCCAATAGGGTGGTGCCCAGCAAGAAATTTGCAATCTTTGCTGGATTTCTCCAAATCGAAAGCTGCCAGTAAGAAGTACCCTGCAAGTCCTTAGAGCCCCAAAGGCCACCTTGCATTTGATTTGCAGACCGTGGGGAAAGGACTTCTTTTTCCCATGGGAAATGGCCTGTGTTTGCAGCCACTCACCATGGCAGAAAGTGGGGAGCCAAGCTAGAGTGATGCAATCTTTGCTGGATTTCTCCAAACCCAATGCTGGCAGCAACTAGGACCCTGCAAGTCCTTAGAGCCCCAGATGCCACCTTTCATCTTATACCCAGACCCTGGGGACATGACTTCATTTCCCCATGGAAAATGGGGTCAGTTTGGGGCCACTCGCCCCGGCCATCTGCTTCATTCCCTGTCTGAAATTTGCAAACTTGGCTGATTTTCTCCAAAACTAAACCTGCTGGCAACGAGGAGCCTGCAGCTCCTTAGAGCCCCAAATTTCACCTCTCTGCTGATACCCACATGATGGGGAAATTACTTCTTTTTCCCATAGAAATAGTATCCCTGTGCTGCAACTTGCCCTGGCAGAAAGTAGGTTGCCAAGCAGGAAATTTGAAAATTCTGATGGATTTCTCCAAACCTAAAGCTGGCAGCAACTAAGACCCTGCAAGTCCTTAGAGTCCCAGAGGCCACCTTTCATCTGATACCCAGACCCTGGGCCAATGACTTCATTTTCCCCATGGAAAATGGCCTCCATTTCTGGCCTCTCGCCCTGGCCAATAGGGTGGTGCCCAGCAAGAAATTTGCAATCATTGCTGGATTTCTCCAAATCTAAAGCTGCCAGTAAGAAGTACCCTGCAAGTCCTTAGAGCCCCAAAGGCCACTTTTCATTTCATTTGAACACCGTGGGGAAAGGACTTCTTTTTCCCATGGGAAATGGCCATTGTTTGCAGCCACTCACCATGGCAGAAAGTGGGGAGCCAAGCTAGAGTGATACAATCTTTGCTGGATTCTTCCAAACCTAAAGTTGGCAGCAACCAGGACCCTGAAAGTCCTTAGAGCCTGAAAGGCCACCTTGAACACATTACTGAGACCCTGGGTTAAGGACATTTTTCCCATGGAAAATGGCCTTCATTTCTGGCCATTTGGCCTGGCAGGCAGGGCAGTGCCTAACGAGAAATTTGCAAACTGTGCTGGATTCTTCCAAACATAAAGCTGCCAGCAACTAGGACCCTGCAAGTCCTTAGAGCCCCAAAGGCCACCTTTCATCTGATACCCAGAGCCTGGGCCAATGACTTCATTTTCCCCAAGGAAAATGGCCTCCATTTCTGGCCTCTCGCCCTGGCCAATAGGGTGGTGCCCAGCAAGAAATTTGCAATCTTTGCTGGATTTCTCCAAATCTAAAGCTGCCAGTAAGAAGTACCCTGCAAGTCCTTAGAGCCCCAAAGGCCACCTTGCATTTCATTTGCAGACCGTGGGGAAAGGACTTCTTTTTCCCATGGGAAATGGCCTCCGTTTCCAGCCACTAACTAGGGCAGAAAGTGGGGAGCCAAGCTAGAGTGATGCAATCTTTGCTGGATTTCTCCAAACCCAATGCTGGCAGCAACTAGGACCCTGCAAGTCCTTAGAGCCCCAGATGCCACCTTTCATCTTATACCCAGACCCTGGGGACATGACTTCATTTCCCCATGGAAAATGGGGTCAGTTTGGGGCCACTCGCCCCGGCCATCTGCTTCATTCCCTGTCTGAAATTTGCAAACTTGGCTGATTTTCTCCAAAACTAAACCTGCTGGCAACGAGGAGCCTGCAGCTCCTTAGAGCCCCAAATTTCACCTCTCTGCTGATACCCACATGATGGGGAAATTACTTCTTTTTCCCATAGAAATAGTATCCCTGTGCTGCAACTTGCCCTGGCAGAAAGTAGGGTGCCAAGCAGGAAATTTGAAAATTCTGCTGGATTTCTCCAAACCTAAAGCTGGTAGCAACTAAGACCCTGCAAGTCCTTAGAGCCCCAAAGGCCACCTTTCATCTGATACCCAGAGCCTGGGCCAATGACTTCATTTTCCCCATGGAAAATGGCCTCCATTTCTGGCCTCTCGCCCTGGCCAATAGGGTGGTGCCCAGCAAGAAATTTGCAATCTTTGCTGGATTTCTCCAAATCGAAAGCTGCCAGTAAGAAGTACCCTGCATGTCCTCAGAGCCCCAATGGCCACCTTGCATTTGATTTGCAGACCGTGGGGAAAGGACTTCTTTTTCCCATGGGAAATGGCCTGTGTTTGCAGCCACTCACCATGGCAGAAAGTGGGGACCCAAGCTAGAGTGATGCAATCTTTGCTGGATTTCTCCAAACCTAATGCTGGCAGCAACTTGGACCCTGCAAGTCCTTAGAGCCCCAAAAGCCACCTTTCATCTGATACCCAGAGCCTGGGCCAATGACTTCATTTTCCCCATGGAAAATGGCCTCCATTTCTGGCCTCTCGCCCTGGCCAATAGGGTGGTGCCCAGCAAGAAATTTGCAATCTTTGCTGGATTTCTCCAAATCGAAACCTGCCAGTAAGAAGTACCCTGAAAGTCCTTAGAGCCCCAAAGGCCACCTTGCATTTGATTTGCAGACCGTGGGGAAAGGACTTCTTTTTCCCGTGGGAAATGGCCTGTGTTTGCAGCCACTCACCATGGCAGAAAGTGGGGAGCCAAGCTAGAGTGATACAATCTTTGCTGGATTCTTCCAGACCTAAAGTTGGCAGCAACCAGGACCCTGAAAGTCCTTAGAGCCTGAAAGGCCACCTTGAACACATTACTGAGACCCGGATTTAAGGACATTTTTCCCATGGAAAATGGCCTTCATTTCTGGCCATTTGGCCTGGCAGGCAGGGCAGTGCCTAACGAGAAATTTGCAAACTGTGCTGGATTCTTCCAAACATAAAGCTGCCAGCAACTAGGACCCTGCAAGTCCTTAGAGCCCCAGATGCCGCCTTTCATCTGATACCCAGACCCTGGGCCAATGACTTCATTTTCCCCAAGGAAAATGGCCTCCATTTCTGGCCTCTCGCCCTGGCCAATAGGGTGGTGCCCAGCAAGAAATTTGCAATCTTTGCTGGATTTCTCCAAATCTAAAGCTGCCAGTAAGAAGTACCCTGCAAGTCCTTAGAGCCCCAAAGGCCACCTTGCATTTGATTTGCAGACCGTGGGGAAAGGACTTCTTTTTCCCGTGGGAAATGGCCTGTGTTTGCAGCCACTCACCATGGCAGAAAGTGGGGAGCCAAGCTAGAGTGATACAATCTTTGCTGGATTCTTCCAAACCTAAAGTTGGCAGCAACCAGGACCCTGAAAGTCCTTAGAGCCTGAAAGGCCACCTTGAACACATTACTGAGACCCTGGGTTAAGGACATTTTTCCCATGGAAAATGGCCTTCATTTCTGGCCATTTGGCCTGGCAGGCAGGGCAGTGCCTAACGAGAAATTTGCAAACTGTGCTGGATTCTTCCAAACATAAAGCTGCCAGCAACTAGGACCCTGCAAGTCCTTAGAGCCCCAGATGCCACCTTTCATCTGATACCCAGAGCCTGGGCCAATGACTTCATTTTCCCCAAGGAAAATGGCCTCCATTTCTGGCCTCTCGCCCTGGCCAATAGGGTGGTGCCCAGCAAGAAATTTGCAATCTTTGCTGGATTTCTCCAAATCTAAAGCTGCCAGTAAGAAGTACCCTGCAAGTCCTTAGAGCCCCAAAGGCCACCTTGCATTTCATTTGCAGACCGTGGGGAAAGGACTTCTTTTTCCCATGGGAAATGGCCTCCGTTTGCAGCCACTAACTATGGCAGAAAGTGGGGAGCCAAGCTAGAGTGATACAATCTTTGCTGGATTTCTCCAAACCCAATGCTGGCAGCAACTAGGACCCTGCAAGTCCTTAGAGCCCCAGATGCCACCTTTCATCTTCTACCCAGACCCTGGGGACATGACTTCATTTCCCCATGGAAAATGGGGTCAGTTTGGGGCCACTCGCCCCGGCCATCTGCTTCATTCCCTGTCTGAAATTTGCAAACTTGGCTGATTTTCTCCAAAACTAAACCTGCTGGCAACGAGGAGCCTGCAGCTCCTTAGAGCCCCAAATTTCACCTCTCTGCTGATACCCACATGATGGGGAAATTACTTCTTTTTCCCATAGAAATAGTATCCCTGTGCTGCAACTTGCCCTGGCAGAAAGTAGGGTGCCAAGCAGGAAATTTGAAAATTCTGCTGGATTTCTCCAAACCTAAAGCTGGCAGCAACTAAGACCCTGCAAGTCCTTAGAGCCCCAAAGGCCACCTTTCATCTGATACCCAGACCCTGGGCCAATGACTTCATTTTCCCCATGGAAAATGGCCTCCATTTCTGGCCTCTCGCCCTGGCCAATAGGGTGGTGCCCAGCAAGAAATTTGCAATCTTTGCTGGATTTCTCCAAATCTAAAGCTGCCAATAAGAAGTACGCTGCAAGTCCTTAGAGCCCCAAAGGCCACCTTGCATTTGATTTGCAGACCGTGGGGAAAGGACTTCTTTTTCCCATGGGAAATGGCCTGTGTTTGCAGCCACTCACCATGGCAGAAAGTGGGGAGCCAAGCTAGAGTGATACAATCTTTGCTGGATTCTTCCAAACCTAAAGTGTTCGGCAACTAGGACCCTGAATGTCCTTAGAGCCTGAAAGGCCACCTTGAACATATTACTGAGACCCTGGGTTAAGGACATTTTTCCCATGGAAAATGCCCTTCATTTCTGGCCATTTGGCCTGGCAGGCAGGGCAGTGCCTAACGAGAAATTTGCAAACTGTGCTGGATTCTTCCAAACATAAAGCTGCCAGCAACTAGGACCCTGCAAGTCCTTAGAGCCCCAAAGGCCACCTTTCATCTGATACCCAGAGCCTGGGCCAATGACTTCATTTTCCCCAAGGAAAATGGCCTCCATTTCTGGCCTCTCGCCCTGGCCAATAGGGTGGTGCCCAGCAAGAAATTTGCAATCTTTGCTGGATTTCTCCAAATCGAAAGCTGCCAGTAAGAAGTACCCTGCAAGTCCTTAGAGCCCCAAAGGCCACCTTGCATTTCATTTGCAGACCGTGGGGAAAGGACTTCTTTTTCCCATGGGAAATGGCCTCCGTTTGCAGCCACTAACTATGGCAGAAAGTGGGGAGCCAAGCTAGAGTGATGCAATCTTTGCTGGATTTCTCCAAACCCAATGCTGGCAGCAACTAGGACCCTGCAAGTCCTTAGAGCCCCAGATGCCACCTTTCATCTTATACCCAGACCCTGGGGACATGACTTCTTTTCCCCATGGAAAATGGGGTCAGTTTGGGGCCACTCGCCCCGGCCATCTGCTTCATTCCCTGTCTGAAATTTGAAAACTTGGCTGATTTTCTCCAAAACTAAACCTGCTGGCAACGAGGAGCCTGCAGCTCCTTAGAGCCCCAAATTTCACCTCTCTGCTGATACCCACATGATGGGGAAATTACTTCTTTTTCCCATAGAAATAGTATCCCTGTGCTGCAACTTGCCCTGGCAGAAAGTAGGGTGCCAAGCAGGAAATTTGAAAATTCTGCTGGATTTCTCCAAACCTAAAGCTGGTAGCAACTAAGACCCTGCAAGTCCTTAGAGCCCCAAAGGCCACCTTTCATCTGATACCCAGAGCCTGGGCCAATGACTTCATTTTCCCCATGGAAAATGGCCTCCATTTCTGGCCTCTCGCCCTGGCCAATAGGGTGGTGCCCAGCAAGAAATTTGCAATCTTTGCTGGATTTCTCCAAATCGAAAGCTGCCAGTAAGAAGTACCCTGCAAGTCCTTAGAGCCCCAAAGGCCACCTTGCATTTGATTTGCAGACCGTGGGGAAAGGACTTCTTTTTCCCATGGGAAATGGCCTGTGTTTGCAGCCACTCACCATGGCAGAAAGTGGGGACCCAAGCTAGAGTGATGCAATCTTTGCTGGATTTCTCCAAACCTAATGCTGGCAGCAACTTGGACCCTGCAAGTCCTTAGAGCCCCAAAAGCCACCTTTCATCTGATACCCAGAGCCTGGGCCAATGACTTCATTTTCCCCATGGAAAATGGCCTCCATTTCTGGCCTCTCGCCCTGGCCAATAGGGTGGTGCCCAGCAAGAAATTTGCAATCTTTGCTGGATTTCTCCAAATCGAAACCTGCCAGTAAGAAGTACCCTGCAAGTCCTTAGAGCCCCAAAGGCCACCTTGCATTTGATTTGCAGACCGTGGGGAAAGGACTTCTTTTTCCCGTGGGAAATGGCCTGTGTTTGCAGCCACTCACCATGGCAGAAAGTGGGGAGCCAAGCTAGAGTGATACAATCTTTGCTGGATTCTTCCAGACCTAAAGTTGGCAGCAACCAGGACCCTGAAAGTCCTTAGAGCCTGAAAGGCCACCTTGAACACATTACTGAGACCCGGATTTAAGGACATTTTTCCCATGGAAAATGGCCTTCATTTCTGGCCATTTGGCTTGGCAGGCAGGGCAGTGCCTAACGAGAAATTTGCAAACTGTGCTGGATTCTTCCAAACATAAAGCTGCCAGCAACTAGGACCCTGCAAGTCCTTAGAGCCCCAGATGCCGCCTTTCATCTGATACCCAGACCCTGGGCCAATGACTTCATTTTCCCCAAGGAAAATGGCCTCCATTTCTGGCCTCTCGCCCTGGCCAATAGGGTGGTGCCCAGCAAGAAATTTGCAATCTTTGCTGGATTTCTCCAAATCGAAAGCTGCCAGTAAGAAGTACCCTGCAAGTCCTTAGAGCCCCAAAGGCCACCTTGCATTTGATTTGCAGACCGTGGGGAAAGGACTTCTTTTTCCCATGGGAAATGGCCTGTGTTTGCAGCCACTCACCATGGCAGAAAGTGGGGAGCCAAGCTAGAGTGATGCAATCTTTGCTGGATTTCTCCAAACCCAATGCTGGCAGCAACTAGGACCCTGCAAGTCCTTAGAGCCCCAGATGCCACCTTTCATCTTATACCCAGACCCTGGGGACATGACTTCATTTCCCCATGGAAAATGGGGTCAGTTTGGGGCCACTCGCCCCGGCCATCTGCTTCATTCCCTGTCTGAAATTTGCAAACTTGGCTGATTTTCTCCAAAACTAAACCTGCTGGCAACGAGGAGCCTGCAGCTCCTTAGAGCCCCAAATTTCACCTCTCTGCTGATACCCACATGATGGGGAAATTACTTCTTTTTCCCATAGAAATAGTATCCCTGTGCTGCAACTTGCCCTGGCAGAAAGTAGGTTGCCAAGCAGGAAATTTGAAAATTCTGATGGATTTCTCCAAACCTAAAGCTGGCAGCAACTAAGACCCTGCAAGTCCTTAGAGTCCCAGAGGCCACCTTTCATCTGATACCCAGACCCTGGGCCAATGACTTCATTTTCCCCATGGAAAATGGCCTCCATTTCTGGCCTCTCGCCCTGGCCAATAGGGTGGTGCCCAGCAAGAAATTTGCAATCATTGCTGGATTTCTCCAAATCTAAAGCTGCCAGTAAGAAGTACCCTGCAAGTCCTTAGAGCCCCAAAGGCCACTTTTCATTTCATTTGAACACCGTGGGGAAAGGACTTCTTTTTCCCATGGGAAATGGCCATTGTTTGCAGCCACTCACCATGGCAGAAAGTGGGGAGCCAAGCTAGAGTGATACAATCTTTGCTGGATTCTTCCAAACCTAAAGTTGGCAGCAACCAGGACCCTGAAAGTCCTTAGAGCCTGAAAGGCCACCTTGAACACATTACTGAGACCCTGGGTTAAGGACATTTTTCCCATGGAAAATGGCCTTCATTTCTGGCCATTTGGCCTGGCAGGCAGGGCAGTGCCTAACGAGAAATTTGCAAACTGTGCTGGATTCTTCCAAACATAAAGCTGCCAGCAACTAGGACCCTGCAAGTCCTTAGAGCCCCAAAGGCCACCTTTCATCTGATACCCAGAGCCTGGGCCAATGACTTCATTTTCCCCAAGGAAAATGGCCTCCATTTCTGGCCTCTCGCCCTGGCCAATAGGGTGGTGCCCAGCAAGAAATTTGCAATCTTTGCTGGATTTCTCCAAATCTAAAGCTGCCAGTAAGAAGTACCCTGCAAGTCCTTAGAGCCCCAAAGGCCACCTTGCATTTCATTTGCAGACCGTGGGGAAAGGACTTCTTTTTCCCATGGGAAATGGCCTCCGTTTCCAGCCACTAACTAGGGCAGAAAGTGGGGAGCCAAGCTAGAGTGATGCAATCTTTGCTGGATTTCTCCAAACCCAATGCTGGCAGCAACTAGGACCCTGCAAGTCCTTAGAGCCCCAGATGCCACCTTTCATCTTATACCCAGACCCTGGGGACATGACTTCATTTCCCCATGGAAAATGGGGTCAGTTTGGGGCCACTCGCCCCGGCCATCTGCTTCATTCCCTGTCTGAAATTTGAAAACTTGGCTGATTTTCTCCAAAACTAAACCTGCTGGCAACGAGGAGCCTGCAGCTCCTTAGAGCCCCAAATTTCACCTCTCTGCTGATACCCACATGATGGGGAAATTACTTCTTTTTCCCATAGAAATAGTATCCCTGTGCTGCAACTTGCCCTGGCAGAAAGTAGGGTGCCAAGCAGGAAATTTGAAAATTCTGCTGGATTTCTCCAAACCTAAAGCTGGTAGCAACTAAGACCCTGCAAGTCCTTAGAGCCCCAAAGGCCACCTTTCATCTGATACCCAGAGCCTGGGCCAATGACTTCATTTTCCCCATGGAAAATGGCCTCCATTTCTGGCCTCTCGCCCTGGCCAATAGGGTGGTGCCCAGCAAGAAATTTGCAATCTTTGCTGGATTTCTCCAAATCGAAAGCTGCCAGTAAGAAGTACCCTGCATGTCCTCAGAGCCCCAATGGCCACCTTGCATTTGATTTGCAGACCGTGGGGAAAGGACTTCTTTTTCCCATGGGAAATGGCCTGTGTTTGCAGCCACTCACCATGGCAGAAAGTGGGGACCCAAGCTAGAGTGATGCAATCTTTGCTGGATTTCTCCAAACCTAATGCTGGCAGCAACTTGGACCCTGCAAGTCCTTAGAGCCCCAAAAGCCACCTTTCATCTGATACCCAGAGCCTGGGCCAATGACTTCATTTTCCCCATGGAAAATGGCCTCCATTTCTGGCCTCTCGCCCTGGCCAATAGGGTGGTGCCCAGCAAGAAATTTGCAATCTTTGCTGGATTTCTCCAAATCGAAACCTGCCAGTAAGAAGTACCCTGAAAGTCCTTAGAGCCCCAAAGGCCACCTTGCATTTGATTTGCAGACCGTGGGGAAAGGACTTCTTTTTCCCGTGGGAAATGGCCTGTGTTTGCAGCCACTCACCATGGCAGAAAGTGGGGAGCCAAGCTAGAGTGATACAATCTTTGCTGGATTCTTCCAGACCTAAAGTTGGCAGCAACCAGGACCCTGAAAGTCCTTAGAGCCTGAAAGGCCACCTTGAACACATTACTGAGACCCGGATTTAAGGACATTTTTCCCATGGAAAATGGCCTTCATTTCTGGCCATTTGGCCTGGCAGGCAGGGCAGTGCCTAACGAGAAATTTGCAAACTGTGCTGGATTCTTCCAAACATAAAGCTGCCAGCAACTAGGACCCTGCAAGTCCTTAGAGCCCCAGATGCCGCCTTTCATCTGATACCCAGACCCTGGGCCAATGACTTCATTTTCCCCAAGGAAAATGGCCTCCATTTCTGGCCTCTCGCCCTGGCCAATAGGGTGGTGCCCAGCAAGAAATTTGCAATCTTTGCTGGATTTCTCCAAATCTAAAGCTGCCAGTAAGAAGTACCCTGCAAGTCCTTAGAGCCCCAAAGGCCACCTTGCATTTGATTTGCAGACCGTGGGGAAAGGACTTCTTTTTCCCGTGGGAAATGGCCTGTGTTTGCAGCCACTCACCATGGCAGAAAGTGGGGAGCCAAGCTAGAGTGATACAATCTTTGCTGGATTCTTCCAAACCTAAAGTTGGCAGCAACCAGGACCCTGAAAGTCCTTAGAGCCTGAAAGGCCACCTTGAACACATTACTGAGACCCTGGGTTAAGGACATTTTTCCCATGGAAAATGGCCTTCATTTCTGGCCATTTGGCCTGGCAGGCAGGGCAGTGCCTAACGAGAAATTTGCAAACTGTGCTGGATTCTTCCAAACATAAAGCTGCCAGCAACTAGGACCCTGCAAGTCCTTAGAGCCCCAGATGCCACCTTTCATCTGATACCCAGAGCCTGGGCCAATGACTTCATTTTCCCCAAGGAAAATGGCCTCCATTTCTGGCCTCTCGCCCTGGCCAATAGGGTGGTGCCCAGCAAGAAATTTGCAATCTTTGCTGGATTTCTCCAAATCTAAAGCTGCCAGTAAGAAGTACCCTGCAAGTCCTTAGAGCCCCAAAGGCCACCTTGCATTTCATTTGCAGACCGTGGGGAAAGGACTTCTTTTTCCCATGGGAAATGGCCTCCGTTTGCAGCCACTAACTATGGCAGAAAGTGGGGAGCCAAGCTAGAGTGATACAATCTTTGCTGGATTTCTCCAAACCCAATGCTGGCAGCAACTAGGACCCTGCAAGTCCTTAGAGCCCCAGATGCCACCTTTCATCTTCTACCCAGACCCTGGGGACATGACTTCATTTCCCCATGGAAAATGGGGTCAGTTTGGGGCCACTCGCCCCGGCCATCTGCTTCATTCCCTGTCTGAAATTTGCAAACTTGGCTGATTTTCTCCAAAACTAAACCTGCTGGCAACGAGGAGCCTGCAGCTCCTTAGAGCCCCAAATTTCACCTCTCTGCTGATACCCACATGATGGGGAAATTACTTCTTTTTCCCATAGAAATAGTATCCCTGTGCTGCAACTTGCCCTGGCAGAAAGTAGGGTGCCAAGCAGGAAATTTGAAAATTCTGCTGGATTTCTCCAAACCTAAAGCTGGCAGCAACTAAGACCCTGCAAGTCCTTAGAGCCCCAAAGGCCACCTTTCATCTGATACCCAGACCCTGGGCCAATGACTTCATTTTCCCCATGGAAAATGGCCTCCATTTCTGGCCTCTCGCCCTGGCCAATAGGGTGGTGCCCAGCAAGAAATTTGCAATCTTTGCTGGATTTCTCCAAATCTAAAGCTGCCAATAAGAAGTACGCTGCAAGTCCTTAGAGCCCCAAAGGCCACCTTGCATTTGATTTGCAGACCGTGGGGAAAGGACTTCTTTTTCCCATGGGAAATGGCCTGTGTTTGCAGCCACTCACCATGGCAGAAAGTGGGGAGCCAAGCTAGAGTGATACAATCTTTGCTGGATTCTTCCAAACCTAAAGTGTTCGGCAACTAGGACCCTGAATGTCCTTAGAGCCTGAAAGGCCACCTTGAACATATTACTGAGACCCTGGGTTAAGGACATTTTTCCCATGGAAAATGCCCTTCATTTCTGGCCATTTGGCCTGGCAGGCAGGGCAGTGCCTAACGAGAAATTTGCAAACTGTGCTGGATTCTTCCAAACATAAAGCTGCCAGCAACTAGGACCCTGCAAGTCCTTAGAGCCCCAAAGGCCACCTTTCATCTGATACCCAGAGCCTGGGCCAATGACTTCATTTTCCCCAAGGAAAATGGCCTCCATTTCTGGCCTCTCGCCCTGGCCAATAGGGTGGTGCCCAGCAAGAAATTTGCAATCTTTGCTGGATTTCTCCAAATCGAAAGCTGCCAGTAAGAAGTACCCTGCAAGTCCTTAGAGCCCCAAAGGCCACCTTGCATTTCATTTGCAGACCGTGGGGAAAGGACTTCTTTTTCCCATGGGAAATGGCCTCCGTTTGCAGCCACTAACTATGGCAGAAAGTGGGGAGCCAAGCTAGAGTGATGCAATCTTTGCTGGATTTCTCCAAACCCAATGCTGGCAGCAACTAGGACCCTGCAAGTCCTTAGAGCCCCAGATGCCACCTTTCATCTTATACCCAGACCCTGGGGACATGACTTCTTTTCCCCATGGAAAATGGGGTCAGTTTGGGGCCACTCGCCCCGGCCATCTGCTTCATTCCCTGTCTGAAATTTGAAAACTTGGCTGATTTTCTCCAAAACTAAACCTGCTGGCAACGAGGAGCCTGCAGCTCCTTAGAGCCCCAAATTTCACCTCTCTGCTGATACCCACATGATGGGGAAATTACTTCTTTTTCCCATAGAAATAGTATCCCTGTGCTGCAACTTGCCCTGGCAGAAAGTAGGGTGCCAAGCAGGAAATTTGAAAATTCTGCTGGATTTCTCCAAACCTAAAGCTGGTAGCAACTAAGACCCTGCAAGTCCTTAGAGCCCCAAAGGCCACCTTTCATCTGATACCCAGAGCCTGGGCCAATGACTTCATTTTCCCCATGGAAAATGGCCTCCATTTCTGGCCTCTCGCCCTGGCCAATAGGGTGGTGCCCAGCAAGAAATTTGCAATCTTTGCTGGATTTCTCCAAATCGAAAGCTGCCAGTAAGAAGTACCCTGCAAGTCCTTAGAGCCCCAAAGGCCACCTTGCATTTGATTTGCAGACCGTGGGGAAAGGACTTCTTTTTCCCATGGGAAATGGCCTGTGTTTGCAGCCACTCACCATGGCAGAAAGTGGGGACCCAAGCTAGAGTGATGCAATCTTTGCTGGATTTCTCCAAACCTAATGCTGGCAGCAACTTGGACCCTGCAAGTCCTTAGAGCCCCAAAAGCCACCTTTCATCTGATACCCAGAGCCTGGGCCAATGACTTCATTTTCCCCATGGAAAATGGCCTCCATTTCTGGCCTCTCGCCCTGGCCAATAGGGTGGTGCCCAGCAAGAAATTTGCAATCTTTGCTGGATTTCTCCAAATCGAAACCTGCCAGTAAGAAGTACCCTGCAAGTCCTTAGAGCCCCAAAGGCCACCTTGCATTTGATTTGCAGACCGTGGGGAAAGGACTTCTTTTTCCCGTGGGAAATGGCCTGTGTTTGCAGCCACTCACCATGGCAGAAAGTGGGGAGCCAAGCTAGAGTGATACAATCTTTGCTGGATTCTTCCAGACCTAAAGTTGGCAGCAACCAGGACCCTGAAAGTCCTTAGAGCCTGAAAGGCCACCTTGAACACATTACTGAGACCCGGATTTAAGGACATTTTTCCCATGGAAAATGGCCTTCATTTCTGGCCATTTGGCTTGGCAGGCAGGGCAGTGCCTAACGAGAAATTTGCAAACTGTGCTGGATTCTTCCAAACATAAAGCTGCCAGCAACTAGGACCCTGCAAGTCCTTAGAGCCCCAGATGCCGCCTTTCATCTGATACCCAGACCCTGGGCCAATGACTTCATTTTCCCCAAGGAAAATGGCCTCCATTTCTGGCCTCTCGCCCTGGCCAATAGGGTGGTGCCCAGCAAGAAATTTGCAATCTTTGCTGGATTTCTCCAAATCGAAAGCTGCCAGTAAGAAGTACCCTGCAAGTCCTTAGAGCCCCAAAGGCCACCTTGCATTTGATTTGCAGACCGTGGGGAAAGGACTTCTTTTTCCCATGGGAAATGGCCTGTGTTTGCAGCCACTCACCATGGCAGAAAGTGGGGAGCCAAGCTAGAGTGATGCAATCTTTGCTGGATTTCTCCAAACCCAATGCTGGCAGCAACTAGGACCCTGCAAGTCCTTAGAGCCCCAGATGCCACCTTTCATCTTATACCCAGACCCTGGGGACATGACTTCATTTCCCCATGGAAAATGGGGTCAGTTTGGGGCCACTCGCCCCGGCCATCTGCTTCATTCCCTGTCTGAAATTTGCAAACTTGGCTGATTTTCTCCAAAACTAAACCTGCTGGCAACGAGGAGCCTGCAGCTCCTTAGAGCCCCAAATTTCACCTCTCTGCTGATACCCACATGATGGGGAAATTACTTCTTTTTCCCATAGAAATAGTATCCCTGTGCTGCAACTTGCCCTGGCAGAAAGTAGGTTGCCAAGCAGGAAATTTGAAAATTCTGATGGATTTCTCCAAACCTAAAGCTGGCAGCAACTAAGACCCTGCAAGTCCTTAGAGTCCCAGAGGCCACCTTTCATCTGATACCCAGACCCTGGGCCAATGACTTCATTTTCCCCATGGAAAATGGCCTCCATTTCTGGCCTCTCGCCCTGGCCAATAGGGTGGTGCCCAGCAAGAAATTTGCAATCATTGCTGGATTTCTCCAAATCTAAAGCTGCCAGTAAGAAGTACCCTGCAAGTCCTTAGAGCCCCAAAGGCCACTTTTCATTTCATTTGAACACCGTGGGGAAAGGACTTCTTTTTCCCATGGGAAATGGCCATTGTTTGCAGCCACTCACCATGGCAGAAAGTGGGGAGCCAAGCTAGAGTGATACAATCTTTGCTGGATTCTTCCAAACCTAAAGTTGGCAGCAACCAGGACCCTGAAAGTCCTTAGAGCCTGAAAGGCCACCTTGAACACATTACTGAGACCCTGGGTTAAGGACATTTTTCCCATGGAAAATGGCCTTCATTTCTGGCCATTTGGCCTGGCAGGCAGGGCAGTGCCTAACGAGAAATTTGCAAACTGTGCTGGATTCTTCCAAACATAAAGCTGCCAGCAACTAGGACCCTGCAAGTCCTTAGAGCCCCAAAGGCCACCTTTCATCTGATACCCAGAGCCTGGGCCAATGACTTCATTTTCCCCAAGGAAAATGGCCTCCATTTCTGGCCTCTCGCCCTGGCCAATAGGGTGGTGCCCAGCAAGAAATTTGCAATCTTTGCTGGATTTCTCCAAATCTAAAGCTGCCAGTAAGAAGTACCCTGCAAGTCCTTAGAGCCCCAAAGGCCACCTTGCATTTCATTTGCAGACCGTGGGGAAAGGACTTCTTTTTCCCATGGGAAATGGCCTCCGTTTCCAGCCACTAACTAGGGCAGAAAGTGGGGAGCCAAGCTAGAGTGATGCAATCTTTGCTGGATTTCTCCAAACCCAATGCTGGCAGCAACTAGGACCCTGCAAGTCCTTAGAGCCCCAGATGCCACCTTTCATCTTATACCCAGACCCTGGGGACATGACTTCATTTCCCCATGGAAAATGGGGTCAGTTTGGGGCCACTCGCCCCGGCCATCTGCTTCATTCCCTGTCTGAAATTTGAAAACTTGGCTGATTTTCTCCAAAACTAAACCTGCTGGCAACGAGGAGCCTGCAGCTCCTTAGAGCCCCAAATTTCACCTCTCTGCTGATACCCACATGATGGGGAAATTACTTCTTTTTCCCATAGAAATAGTATCCCTGTGCTGCAACTTGCCCTGGCAGAAAGTAGGGTGCCAAGCAGGAAATTTGAAAATTCTGCTGGATTTCTCCAAACCTAAAGCTGGTAGCAACTAAGACCCTGCAAGTCCTTAGAGCCCCAAAGGCCACCTTTCATCTGATACCCAGAGCCTGGGCCAATGACTTCATTTTCCCCATGGAAAATGGCCTCCATTTCTGGCCTCTCGCCCTGGCCAATAGGGTGGTGCCCAGCAAGAAATTTGCAATCTTTGCTGGATTTCTCCAAATCGAAAGCTGCCAGTAAGAAGTACCCTGCATGTCCTCAGAGCCCCAATGGCCACCTTGCATTTGATTTGCAGACCGTGGGGAAAGGACTTCTTTTTCCCATGGGAAATGGCCTGTGTTTGCAGCCACTCACCATGGCAGAAAGTGGGGACCCAAGCTAGAGTGATGCAATCTTTGCTGGATTTCTCCAAACCTAATGCTGGCAGCAACTTGGACCCTGCAAGTCCTTAGAGCCCCAAAAGCCACCTTTCATCTGATACCCAGAGCCTGGGCCAATGACTTCATTTTCCCCATGGAAAATGGCCTCCATTTCTGGCCTCTCGCCCTGGCCAATAGGGTGGTGCCCAGCAAGAAATTTGCAATCTTTGCTGGATTTCTCCAAATCGAAACCTGCCAGTAAGAAGTACCCTGAAAGTCCTTAGAGCCCCAAAGGCCACCTTGCATTTGATTTGCAGACCGTGGGGAAAGGACTTCTTTTTCCCGTGGGAAATGGCCTGTGTTTGCAGCCACTCACCATGGCAGAAAGTGGGGAGCCAAGCTAGAGTGATACAATCTTTGCTGGATTCTTCCAGACCTAAAGTTGGCAGCAACCAGGACCCTGAAAGTCCTTAGAGCCTGAAAGGCCACCTTGAACACATTACTGAGACCCGGATTTAAGGACATTTTTCCCATGGAAAATGGCCTTCATTTCTGGCCATTTGGCCTGGCAGGCAGGGCAGTGCCTAACGAGAAATTTGCAAACTGTGCTGGATTCTTCCAAACATAAAGCTGCCAGCAACTAGGACCCTGCAAGTCCTTAGAGCCCCAGATGCCGCCTTTCATCTGATACCCAGACCCTGGGCCAATGACTTCATTTTCCCCAAGGAAAATGGCCTCCATTTCTGGCCTCTCGCCCTGGCCAATAGGGTGGTGCCCAGCAAGAAATTTGCAATCTTTGCTGGATTTCTCCAAATCTAAAGCTGCCAGTAAGAAGTACCCTGCAAGTCCTTAGAGCCCCAAAGGCCACCTTGCATTTGATTTGCAGACCGTGGGGAAAGGACTTCTTTTTCCCATGGGAAATGGCCTGTGTTTGCAGCCACTCACCATGGCAGAAAGTGGGGAGCCAAGCTAGAGTGATACAATCTTTGCTGGATTCTTCCAAACCTAAAGTTGGCAGCAACCAGGACCCTGAAAGTCCTTAGAGCCTGAAAGGCCACCTTGAACACATTACTGAGACCCTGGGTTAAGGACATTTTTCCCATGGAAAATGGCCTTCATTTCTGGCCATTTGGCCTGGCAGGCAGGGCAGTGCCTAACGAGAAATTTGCAAACTGTGCTGGATTCTTCCAAACATAAAGCTGCCAGCAACTAGGACCCTGCAAGTCCTTAGAGCCCCAGATGCCACCTTTCATCTGATACCCAGAGCCTGGGCCAATGACTTCATTTTCCCCAAGGAAAATGGCCTCCATTTCTGGCCTCTCGCCCTGGCCAATAGGGTGGTGCCCAGCAAGAAATTTGCAATCTTTGCTGGATTTCTCCAAATCTAAAGCTGCCAGTAAGAAGTACCCTGCAAGTCCTTAGAGCCCCAAAGGCCACCTTGCATTTCATTTGCAGACCGTGGGGAAAGGACTTCTTTTTCCCATGGGAAATGGCCTCCGTTTGCAGCCACTAACTAGGGCAGAAAGTGGGGAGCCAAGCTAGAGTGATGCAATCTTTGCTGGATTTCTCCAAACCCAATGCTGGCAGCAACTAGGACCCTGCAAGTCCTTAGAGCCCCAGATGCCACCTTTCATCTTATACCCAGACCCTGGGGACATGACTTCATTTCCCCATGGAAAATGGGGTCAGTTTGGGGCCACTCGCCCCGGCCATCTGCTTCATTCCCTGTCTGAAATTTGCAAACTTGGCTGATTTTCTCCAAAACTAAACCTGCTGGCAACGAGGAGCCTGCAGCTCCTTAGAGCCCCAAATTTCACCTCTCTGCTGATACCCACATGATGGGGAAATTACTTCTTTTTCCCATAGAAATAGTATCCCTGTGCTGCAACTTGCCCTGGCAGAAAGTAGGGTGCCAAGCAGGAAATTTGAAAATTCTGCTGGATTTCTCCAAACCTAAAGCTGGCAGCAACTAAGACCCTGCAAGTCCTTAGAGCCCCAAAGGCCACCTTTCATCTGATACCCAGACCCTGGGCCAATGACTTCATTTTCCCCATGGAAAATGGCCTCCATTTCTGGCCTCTCGCCCTGGCCAATAGGGTGGTGCCCAGCAAGAAATTTGCAATCTTTGCTGGATTTCTCCAAATCGAAAGCTGCCAGTAAGAAGTACCCTGCAAGTCCTTAGAGACCCAAAGGCCACCTTGCATTTGATTTGCAGACCGTGGGGAAAGGACTTCTTTTTCCCGTGGGAAATGGCCTGTGTTTGCAGCCACTCACCATGGCAGAAAGTGGGGAGCCAAGCTAGAGTGATACAATCTTTGCTGGATTCTTCCAAACCTAAAGTTGGCAGCAACCAGGACCCTGAAAGTCCTTAGAGCCTGAAAGGCCACCTTGAACACATTACTGAGACCCTGGGTTAAGGACATTTTTCCCATGGAAAATGGCCTTCATTTCTGGCCATTTGGCCTGGCAGGCAGGGCAGTGCCTAACGAGAAATTTGCAAACTGTGCTGGATTCTTCCAAACATAAAGCTGCCAGCAACTAGGACCCTGGAAGTCCTTAGAGCCCCAGATGCCACCTTTCATCTGATACCCAGAGCCTGGGCCAATGACTTCATTTTCCCCAAGGAAAATGGCCTCCATTTCTGGCCTCTCGCCCTGGCCAATAGGGTGGTGCCCAGCAAGAAATTTGCGATCTTTGCTGGATTTCTCCAAATCTAAAGCTGCCAGTAAGAAGTACCCTGCAAGTCCTTAGAGCCCCAAAGGCCACCTTGCATTTGATTTGCAGACCGTGGGGAAAGGACTTCTTTTTCCCATGGGAAATGGCCTCCGTTTCCAGCCACTAACTAGGGCAGAAAGTGGGGAGCCAAGCTAGAGTGATGCAATCTTTGCTGGATTTCTCCAAACCCAATGCTGGCAGCAACTAGGACCCTGCAAGTCCTTAGAGCCCCAGATGCCACCTTTCATCTTATACCCAGACCCTGGGGACATGACTTCATTTCCCCATGGAAAATGGGGTCAGTTTGGGGCCACTCGCCCCGGCCATCTGCTTCATTCCCTGTCTGAAATTTGAAAACTTGGCTGATTTTCTCCAAAACTAAACCTGCTGGCAACGAGGAGCCTGCAGCTCCTTAGAGCCCCAAATTTCACCTCTCTGCTGATACCCACATGATGGGGAAATTACTTCTTTTTCCCATAGAAATAGTATCCCTGTGCTGCAACTTGCCCTGGCAGAAAGTAGGGTGCCAAGCAGGAAATTTGAAAATTCTGATGGATTTCTCCAAACCTAAAGCTGGCAGCAACTAAGACCCTGCAAGTCCTTAGAGCCCCAAAGGCCACCTTTCATCTGATACCCAGAGCCTGGGCCAATGACTTCATTTTCCCCATGGAAAATGGCCTCCATTTCTGGCCTCTCGCCCTGGCCAATAGGGTGGTGCCCAGCAAGAAATTTGCAATCTTTGCTGGATTTCTCCAAATCGAAAGCTGCCAGTAAGAAGTACCCTGCATGTCCTCAGAGCCCCAATGGCCACCTTGCATTTGATTTGCAGACCGTGGGGAAAGGACTTCTTTTTCCCATGGGAAATGGCCTGTGTTTGCAGCCACTCACCATGGCAGAAAGTGGGGACCCAAGCTAGAGTGATGCAATCTTTGCTGGATTTCTCCAAACCTAATGCTGGCAGCAACTTGGACCCTGCAAGTCCTTAGAGCCCCAAAAGCCACCTTTCATCTGATACCCAGAGCCTGGGCCAATGACTTCATTTTCCCCATGGAAAATGGCCTCCATTTCTGGCCTCTCGCCCTGGCCAATAGGGTGGTGCCCAGCAAGAAATTTGCAATCTTTGCTGGATTTCTCCAAATCGAAACCTGCCAGTAAGAAGTACCCTGCAAGTCCTTAGAGCCCCAAAGGCCACCTTGCATTTGATTTGCAGACCGTGGGGAAAGGACTTCTTTTTCCCATGGGAAATGGCCTGTGTTTGCAGCCACTCACCATGGCAGAAAGTGGGGAGCCAAGCTAGAGTGATACAATCTTTGCTGGATTCTTCCAGACCTAAAGTTGGCAGCAACCAGGACCCTGAAAGTCCTTAGAGCCTGAAAGGCCACCTTGAACACATTACTGAGACCCGGATTTAAGGACATTTTTCCCATGGAAAATGGCCTTCATTTCTGGCCATTTGGCCTGGCAGGCAGGGCAGTGCCTAACGAGAAATTTGCAAACTGTGCTGGATTCTTCCAAACATAAAGCTGCCAGCAACTAGGACCCTGCAAGTCCTTAGAGCCCCAGATGCCGCCTTTCATCTGATACCCAGACCCTGGGCCAATGACTTCATTTTCCCCAAGGAAAATGGCCTCCATTTCTGGCCTCTCGCCCTGGCCAATAGGGTGGTGCCCAGCAAGAAATTTGCAATCTTTGCTGGATTTCTCCAAATCTAAAGCTGCCAGTAAGAAGTACCCTGCAAGTCCTTAGAGCCCCAAAGGCCACCTTGCATTTCATTTGCAGACCGTGGGGAAAGGACTTCTTTTTCCCATGGGAAATGGCCTCCGTTTGCAGCCACTAACTATGGCAGAAAGTGGGGAGCCAAGCTAGAGTGATGCAATCTTTGCTGGATTTCTCCAAACCCAATGCTGGCAGCAACTAGGACCCTGCAAGTCCTTAGAGCCCCAGATGCCACCTTTCATCTTATACCCAGACCCTGGGGACATGACTTCTTTTCCCCATGGAAAATGGGGTCAGTTTGGGGCCACTCGCCCCGGCCATCTGCTTCATTCCCTGTCTGAAATTTGCAAACTTGGCTGATTTTCTCCAAAACTAAACCTGCTGGCAACGAGGAGCCTGCAGCTCCTTAGAGCCCCAAATTTCACCTCTCTGCTGATACCCACATGATGGGGAAATTACTTCTTTTTCCCATAGAAATAGTATCCCTGTGCTGCAACTTGCCCTGGCAGAAAGTAGGGTGCCAAGCAGGAAATTTGAAAATTCTGATGGATTTCTCCAAACCTAAAGCTGGCAGCAACTAAGACCCTGCAAGTCCTTAGAGCCCCAAAGGCCACCTTTCATCTGATACCCAGAGCCTGGGCCAATGACTTCATTTTCCCCAAGGAAAATGGCCTCCATTTCTGGCCTCTCGCCCTGGCCAATAGGGTGGTGCCCAGCAAGAAATTTGCAATCTTTGCTGGATTTCTCCAAATCGAAAGCTGCCAGTAAGAAGTACCCTGCATGTCCTTAGAGCCCCAAAGGCCACCTTGCATTTGATTTGCAGACCGTGGGGAAAGGACTTCTTTTTCCCATGGGAAATGGCCTGTGTTTGCAGCCACTCACCATGGCAGAACGTAGGGAGCCAAGCTAGAGTGATACAATCATTGCTGGATTCTTCCAAACCTAAAGTTGGCAGCAACCAGGAGCCTGAAAGTCCTTAGAGCCTGAAAGGCCACCTTGAACATATTACTGAGACCCTGGGTTAAGGACATTTTTCCCATGGAAAATGCCCTTCATTTCTGGCCACTTGGCCTGGCAGGCAGGCTGTGCCTAGCGAGAAATTTGCAAACTGTGCTGGATTCTTCCAAACATAAAGCTGCCAGCAACTAGGACCCTGCAAGTCCTTAGAGCCCCAAAGGCCACCTTTCATCTGATACCCAGAGCCTGGGCCAATGACTTCATTTTCCCCAAGGAAAATGGCCTCCATTTCTGGCCTCTCGCCCTGGCCAATAGGGTGGTGCCCAGCAAGAAATTTGCAATCTTTGCTGGATTTCTCCAAATCGAAAGCTGCCAGTAAGAAGTACCCTGCAAGTCCTTAGAGCCCCAAAGGCCACCTTGCATTTGATTTGCAGACCGTGGGGAAAGGACTTCTTTTTCCCATGGGAAATGGCCTCCGTTTCCAGCCACTAACTAGGGCAGAAAGTGGGGAGCCAAGCTAGAGTGATGCAATCTTTGCTGGATTTCTCCAAACCCAATGCTGGCAGCAACTAGGACCCTGCAAGTCCTTAGAGCCCCAGATGCCACCTTTCATCTTATACCCAGACCCTGGGGACATGACTTCATTTCCCCATGGAAAATGGGGTCAGTTTGGGGCCACTCGCCCCGGCCATCTGCTTCATTCCCTGTCTGAAATTTGAAAACTTGGCTGATTTTCTCCAAAACTAAACCTGCTGGCAACGAGGAGCCTGCAGCTCCTTAGAGCCCCAAATTTCACCTCTCTGCTGATACCCACATGATGGGGAAATTACTTCTTTTTCCCATAGAAATAGTATCCCTGTGCTGCAACTTGCCCTGGCAGAAAGTAGGGTGCCAAGCAGGAAATTTGAAAATTCTGATGGATTTCTCCAAACCTAAAGCTGGCAGCAACTAAGACCCTGCAAGTCCTTAGAGCCCCAAAGGCCACCTTTCATCTGATACCCAGAGCCTGGGCCAATGACTTCATTTTCCCCATGGAAAATGGCCTCCATTTCTGGCCTCTCGCCCTGGCCAATAGGGTGGTGCCCAGCAAGAAATTTGCAATCTTTGCTGGATTTCTCCAAATCGAAAGCTGCCAGTAAGAAGTACCCTGCATGTCCTCAGAGCCCCAATGGCCACCTTGCATTTGATTTGCAGACCGTGGGGAAAGGACTTCTTTTTCCCATGGGAAATGGCCTGTGTTTGCAGCCACTCACCATGGCAGAAAGTGGGGACCCAAGCTAGAGTGATGCAATCTTTGCTGGATTTCTCCAAACCTAATGCTGGCAGCAACTTGGACCCTGCAAGTCCTTAGAGCCCCAAAAGCCACCTTTCATCTGATACCCAGAGCCTGGGCCAATGACTTCATTTTCCCCATGGAAAATGGCCTCCATTTCTGGCCTCTCGCCCTGGCCAATAGGGTGGTGCCCAGCAAGAAATTTGCAATCTTTGCTGGATTTCTCCAAATCGAAACCTGCCAGTAAGAAGTACCCTGCAAGTCCTTAGAGCCCCAAAGGCCACCTTGCATTTGATTTGCAGACCGTGGGGAAAGGACTTCTTTTTCCCATGGGAAATGGCCTGTGTTTGCAGCCACTCACCATGGCAGAAAGTGGGGAGCCAAGCTAGAGTGATACAATCTTTGCTGGATTCTTCCAGACCTAAAGTTGGCAGCAACCAGGACCCTGAAAGTCCTTAGAGCCTGAAAGGCCACCTTGAACACATTACTGAGACCCGGATTTAAGGACATTTTTCCCATGGAAAATGGCCTTCATTTCTGGCCATTTGGCCTGGCAGGCAGGGCAGTGCCTAACGAGAAATTTGCAAACTGTGCTGGATTCTTCCAAACATAAAGCTGCCAGCAACTAGGACCCTGCAAGTCCTTAGAGCCCCAGATGCCGCCTTTCATCTGATACCCAGACCCTGGGCCAATGACTTCATTTTCCCCAAGGAAAATGGCCTCCATTTCTGGCCTCTCGCCCTGGCCAATAGGGTGGTGCCCAGCAAGAAATTTGCAATCTTTGCTGGATTTCTCCAAATCGAAAGCTGCCAGTAAGAAGTACCCTGCAAGTCCTTAGAGCCCCAAAGGCCACCTTGCATTTCATTTGCAGACCGTGGGGAAAGGACTTCTTTTTCCCATGGGAAATGGCCTCCGTTTGCAGCCACTAACTATGGCAGAAAGTGGGGAGCCAAGCTAGAGTGATGCAATCTTTGCTGGATTTCTCCAAACCCAATGCTGGCAGCAACTAGGACCCTGCAAGTCCTTAGAGCCCCAGATGCCACCTTTCATCTTATACCCAGACCCTGGGGACATGACTTCTTTTCCCCATGGAAAATGGGGTCAGTTTGGGGCCACTCGCCCCGGCCATCTGCTTCATTCCCTGTCTGAAATTTGCAAACTTGGCTGATTTTCTCCAAAACTAAACCTGCTGGCAACGAGGAGCCTGCAGCTCCTTAGAGCCCCAAATTTCACCTCTCTGCTGATACCCACATGATGGGGAAATTACTTCTTTTTCCCATAGAAATAGTATCCCTGTGCTGCAACTTGCCCTGGCAGAAAGTAGGGTGCCAAGCAGGAAATTTGAAAATTCTGATGGATTTCTCCAAACCTAAAGCTGGCAGCAACTAAGACCCTGCAAGTCCTTAGAGCCCCAAAGGCCACCTTTCATCTGATACCCAGAGCCTGGGCCAATGACTTCATTTTCCCCAAGGAAAATGGCCTCCATTTCTGGCCTCTCGCCCTGGCCAATAGGGTGGTGCCCAGCAAGAAATTTGCAATCTTTGCTGGATTTCTCCAAATCGAAAGCTGCCAGTAAGAAGTACCCTGCATGTCCTTAGAGCCCCAAAGGCCACCTTGCATTTGATTTGCAGACCGTGGGGAAAGGACTTCTTTTTCCCATGGGAAATGGCCTGTGTTTGCAGCCACTCACCATGGCAGAACGTAGGGAGCCAAGCTAGAGTGATACAATCATTGCTGGATTCTTCCAAACCTAAAGTTGGCAGCAACCAGGAGCCTGAAAGTCCTTAGAGCCTGAAAGGCCACCTTGAACATATTACTGAGACCCTGGGTTAAGGACATTTTTCCCATGGAAAATGCCCTTCATTTCTGGCCACTTGGCCTGGCAGGCAGGCTGTGCCTAGCGAGAAATTTGCAAACTGTGCTGGATTCTTCCAAACATAAAGCTGCCAGCAACTAGGACCCTGCAAGTCCTTAGAGCCCCAAAGGCCACCTTTCATCTGATACCCAGAGCCTGGGCCAATGACTTCATTTTCCCCAAGGAAAATGGCCTCCATTTCTGGCCTCTCGCCCTGGCCAATAGGGTGGTGCCCAGCAAGAAATTTGCAATCTTTGCTGGATTTCTCCAAATCGAAAGCTGCCAGTAAGAAGTACCCTGCAAGTCCTTAGAGCCCCAAAGGCCACCTTGCATTTGATTTGCAGACCGTGGGGAAAGGACTTCTTTTTCCCATGGGAAATGGCCTGTGTTTGCAGCCACTCACCATGGCAGAAAGTGGGGAGCCAAGCTAGAGTGATGCAATCTTTGCTGGATTTCTCCAAACCCAATGCTGGCAGCAACTAGGACCCTGCAAGTCCTTAGAGCCCCAGATGCCACCTTTCATCTTATACCCAGACCCTGGGGACATGACTTCATTTCCCCATGGAAAATGGGGTCAGTTTGGGGCCACTCGCCCCGGCCATCTGCTTCATTCCCTGTCTGAAATTTGCAAACTTGGCTGATTTTCTCCAAAACTAAACCTGCTGGCAACGAGGAGCCTGCAGCTCCTTAGAGCCCCAAATTTCACCTCTCTGCTGATACCCACATGATGGGGAAATTACTTCTTTTTCCCATAGAAATAGTATCCCTGTGCTGCAACTTGCCCTGGCAGAAAGTAGGGTGCCAAGCAGGAAATTTGAAAATTCTGATGGATTTCTCCAAACCTAAAGCTGGCAGCAACTAAGACCCTGCAAGTCCTTAGAGCCCCAAAGGCCACCTTTCATCTGATACCCAGAGCCTGGGCCAATGACTTCATTTTCCCCATGGAAAATGGCCTCCATTTCTGGCCTCTCGCCCTGGCCAATAGGGTGGTGCCCAGCAAGAAATTTGCAATCTTTGCTGGATTTCTCCAAATCGAAAGCTGCCAGTAAGAAGTACCCTGCAAGTCCTTAGAGCCCCAAAGGCCACCTTGCATTTGATTTGCAGACCGTGGGGAAAGGACTTCTTTTTCCCGTGGGAAATGGCCTGTGTTTGCAGCCACTCACCATGGCAGAAAGTGGGGAGCCAAGCTAGAGTGATACAATCTTTGCTGGATTCTTCCAAACCTAAAGTTGGCAGCAACCAGGACCCTGAAAATCCTTAGAGCCTGAAAGGCCACCTTGAACACATTACTGAGACCCTGGGTTAAGGACATTTTTCCCATGGAAAATGGCCTTCATTTCTGGCCATTTGGCCTGGCAGGCAGGGCAGTGCCTAACGAGAAATTTGAAAACTGTGCTGGATTCTTCCAAACATAAAGCTGCCAGCAACTAGGACCCTGCAAGTCCTTAGAGCCCCAAAGGCCACCTTTCATCTGATACCCAGACCCTGGGCCAATGACTTCATTTTCCCCAAGGAAAATGGCCTCCATTTCTGGCCTCTCGCCCTGGCCAATAGGGTGGTGCCCAGCAAGAAATTTGCAATCTTTGCTGGATTTCTCCAAATCTAAAGCTGCCAGTAAGAAGTACCCTGCAAGTCCTTAGAGCCCCAAAGGCCACCTTGCATTTGATTTGCAGACCGTGGGGAAAGGACTTCTTTTTCCCATGGGAAATGGCCTCCGTTTCCAGCCACTAACTAGGGCAGAAAGTGGGGAGCCAAGCTAGAGTGATGCAATCTTTGCTGGATTTCTCCAAACCCAATGCTGGCAGCAACTAGGACCCTGCAAGTCCTTAGAGCCCCAGATGCCACCTTTCATCTTATACCCAGACCCTGGGGACATGACTTCATTTCCCCATGGAAAATGGGGTCAGTTTGGGGCCACTCGCCCCGGCCATCTGCTTCATTCCCTGTCTGAAATTTGCAAACTTGGCTGATTTTCTCCAAAACTAAACCTGCTGGCAACGAGGAGCCTGCAGCTCCTTAGAGCCCCAAATTTCACCTCTCTGCTGATACCCACATGATGGGGAAATTACTTCTTTTTCCCATAGAAATAGTATCCCTGTGCTGCAACTTGCCCTGGCAGAAAGTAGGGTGCCAAGCAGGAAATTTGAAAATTCTGCTGGATTTCTCCAAACCTAAAGCTGGTAGCAACTAAGACCCTGCAAGTCCTTAGAGCCCCAAAGGCCACCTTTCATCTGATACCCAGAGCCTGGGCCAATGACTTCATTTTCCCCATGGAAAATGGCCTCCATTTCTGGCCTCTCGCCCTGGCCAATAGGGTGGTGCCCAGCAAGAAATTTGCAATCTTTGCTGGATTGCTCCAAATCTAAAGCTGCCAGTAAGAAGTACCCTGCATGTCCTCAGAGCCCCAATGGCCACCTTGCATTTGATTTGCAGACCGTGGGGAAAGGACTTCTTTTTCCCATGGGAAATGGCCTGTGTTTGCAGCCACTCACCATGGCAGAAAGTGGGGACCCAAGCTAGAGTGATGCAATCTTTGCTGGATTTCTCCAAACCTAATGCTGGCAGCAACTTGGACCCTGCAAGTCCTTAGAGCCCCAAAAGCCACCTTTCATCTGATACCCAGAGCCTGGGCCAATGACTTCATTTTCCCCATGGAAAATGGCCTCCATTTCTGGCCTCTCGCCCTGGCCAATAGGGTGGTGCCCAGCAAGAAATTTGCAATCTTTGCTGGATTTCTCCAAATCGAAACCTGCCAGTAAGAAGTACCCTGCAAGTCCTTAGAGCCCCAAAGGCCACCTTGCATTTGATTTGCAGACCGTGGGGAAAGGACTTCTTTTTCCCGTGGGAAATGGCCTGTGTTTGCAGCCACTCACCATGGCAGAAAGTGGGGAGCCAAGCTAGAGTGATACAATCTTTGCTGGATTCTTCCAGACCTAAAGTTGGCAGCAACCAGGACCCTGAAAGTCCTTAGAGCCTGAAAGGCCACCTTGAACACATTACTGAGACCCGGATTTAAGGACATTTTTCCCATGGAAAATGGCCTTCATTTCTGGCCATTTGGCCTGGCAGGCAGGGCAGTGCCTAACGAGAAATTTGCAAACTGTGCTGGATTCTTCCAAACATAAAGCTGCCAGCAACTAGGACCCTGCAAGTCCTTAGAGCCCCAGATGCCGCCTTTCATCTGATACCCAGACCCTGGGCCAATGACTTCATTTTCCCCAAGGAAAATGGCCTCCATTTCTGGCCTCTCGCCCTGGCCAATAGGGTGGTGCCCAGCAAGAAATTTGCAATCTTTGCTGGATTTCTCCAAATCGAAAGCTGCCAGTAAGAAGTACCCTGCAAGTCCTTAGAGCCCCAAAGGCCACCTTGCATTTCATTTGCAGACCGTGGGGAAAGGACTTCTTTTTCCCATGGGAAATGGCCTCCGTTTCCAGCCACTAACTAGGGCAGAAAGTGGGGAGCCAAGCTAGAGTGATGCAATCTTTGCTGGATTTCTCCAAACCCAATGCTGGCAGCAACTAGGACCCTGCAAGTCCTTAGAGCCCCAGATGCCACCTTTCATCTTATACCCAGACCCTGGGGACATGACTTCTTTTCCCCATGGAAAATGGGGTCAGTTTGGGGCCACTCGCCCCGGCCATCTGCTTCATTCCCTGTCTGAAATTTGCAAACTTGGCTGATTTTCTCCAAAACTAAACCTGCTGGCAACGAGGAGCCTGCAGCTCCTTAGAGCCCCAAATTTCACCTCTCTGCTGATACCCACATGATGGGGAAATTACTTCTTTTTCCCATAGAAATAGTATCCCTGTGCTGCAACTTGCCCTGGCAGAAAGTAGGGTGCCAAGCAGGAAATTTGAAAATTCTGCTGGATTTCTCCAAACCTAAAGCTGGCAGCAACTAAGACCCTGCAAGTCCTTAGAGCCCCAAAGGCCACCTTTCATCTGATACCCAGACCCTGGGCCAATGACTTCATTTTCCCCATGGAAAATGGCCTCCATTTCTGGCCTCTCGCCCTGGCCAATAGGGTGGTGCCCGGCAAGAAATTTGCAATCTTTGCTGGATTTCTCCAAATCTAAAGCTGCCAATAAGAAGTACCCTGCAAGTCCTTAGAGCCCCAAAGGCCACCTTGCATTTGATTTGCAGACCGTGGGGAAAGGACTTCTTTTTCCCATGGGAAATGGCCTGTGTTTGCAGCCACTCACCATGGCAGAAAGTGGGGAGCCAAGCTAGAGTGATACAATCTTTGCTGGATTCTTCCAAACCTAAAGTTGGCAGCAACCAGGACCCTGAAAGTCCTTAGAGCCTGAAAGGCCACCTTGAACATATTACTGAGACCCTGGGTTAAGGACATTTTTCCCATGGAAAATGCCCTTCATTTCTGGCCACTTGGCCTGGCAGGCAGGCTGTGCCTAGCGAGAAATTTGCAAACTGTGCTGGATTCTTCCAAACATAAAGCTGCCAGCAACTAGGACCCTGCAAGTCCTTAGAGCCCCAAAGGCCACCTTTCATCTGATACCCAGAGCCTGGGCCAATGACTTCATTTTCCCCAAGGAAAATGGCCTCCATTTCTGGCCTCTCGCCCTGGCCAATAGGGTGGTGCCCAGCAAGAAATTTGCAATCTTTGCTGGATTTCTCCAAATCGAAAGCTGCCAGTAAGAAGTACCCTGCATGTCCTTAGAGCCCCAAAGGCCACCTTGCATTTGATTTGCAGACCGTGGGGAAAGGACTTCTTTTTCCCGTGGGAAATGGCCTGTGTTTGCAGCCACTCACCATGGCAGAAAGTGGGGAGCCAAGCTAGAGTGATACAATCATTGCTGGATTCTTCCAAACCTAAAGTTGGCAGCAACCAGGACCCTGAAAGTCCTTAGAGCCTGAAAGGCCACCTTGAACACATTACTGAGACCCTGGGTTAAGGACATTTTTCCCATGGAAAATGCCCTTCATTTCTGGCCATTTGGCCTGGCAGGCAGGGCAGTGCCTAACGAGAAATTTGAAAACTGTGCTGGATTCTTCCAAACATAAAGCTGCCAGCAACTAGGACCCTGCAAGTCCTTAGAGCCCCAAAGGCCACCTTTCATCTGATACCCAGACCCTGGGCCAATGACTTCATTTTCCCCAAGGAAAATGGCCTCCATTTCTGGCCTCTCGCCCTGGCCAATAGGGTGGTGCCCAGCAAGAAATTTGCAATCTTTGCTGGATTTCTCCAAATCGAAAGCTGCCAGTAAGAAGTACCCTGCAAGTCCTTAGAGCCCCAAAGGCCACCTTGCATTTGATTTGCAGACCGTGGGGAAAGGACTTCTTTTTCCCATGGGAAATGGCCTGTGTTTGCAGCCACTCACCATGGCAGAAAGTGGGGAGCCAAGCTAGAGTGATGCAATCTTTGCTGGATTTCTCCAAACCCAATGCTGGCAGCAACTAGGACCCTGCAAGTCCTTAGAGCCCCAGATGCCACCTTTCATCTTATACCCAGACCCTGGCGACATGACTTCATTTCCCCATGGAAAATGGGGTCAGTTTGGGGCCACTCGCCCCGGCCATCTGCTTCATTCCCTGTCTGAAATTTGCAAACTTGGCTGATTTTCTCCAAAACTAAACCTGCTGGCAACGAGGAGCCTGCAGCTCCTTAGAGCCCCAAATTTCACCTCTCTGCTGATACCCACATGATGGGGAAATTACTTCTTTTTCCCATAGAAATAGTATCCCTGTGCTGCAACTTGCCCTGGCAGAAAGTAGGGTGCCAAGCAGGAAATTTGAAAATTCTGATGGATTTCTCCAAACCTAAAGCTGGCAGCAACTAAGACCCTGCAAGTCCTTAGAGCCCCAAAGGCCACCTTTCATCTGATACCCAGAGCCTGGGCCAATGACTTCATTTTCCCCATGGAAAATGGCCTCCATTTCTGGCCTCTCGCCCTGGCCAATAGGGTGGTGCCCAGCAAGAAATTTGCAATCTTTGCTGGATTTCTCCAAATCGAAAGCTGCCAGTAAGAAGTACCCTGCAAGTCCTTAGAGCCCCAAAGGCCACCTTGCATTTGATTTGCAGACCGTGGGGAAAGGACTTCTTTTTCCCGTGGGAAATGGCCTGTGTTTGCAGCCACTCACCATGGCAGAAAGTGGGGAGCCAAGCTAGAGTGATACAATCTTTGCTGGATTCGTCCAAACCTAAAGTTGGCAGCAACCAGGACCCTGAAAATCCTTAGAGCCTGAAAGGCCACCTTGAACACATTACTGAGACCCTGGGTTAAGGACATTTTTCCCATGGAAAATGGCCTTCATTTCTGGCCATTTGGCCTGGCAGGCAGGGCAGTGCCTAACGAGAAATTTGAAAACTGTGCTGGATTCTTCCAAACATAAAGCTGCCAGCAACTAGGACCCTGCAAGTCCTTAGAGCCCCAAAGGCCACCTTTCATCTGATACCCAGACCCTGGGCCAATGACTTCATTTTCCCCAAGGAAAATGGCCTCCATTTCTGGCCTCTCGCCCTGGCCAATAGGGTGGTGCCCAGCAAGAAATTTGCAATCTTTGCTGGATTTCTCCAAATCTAAAGCTGCCAGTAAGAAGTACCCTGCAAGTCCTTAGAGCCCCAAAGGCCACCTTGCATTTGATTTGCAGACCGTGGGGAAAGGACTTCTTTTTCCCATGGGAAATGGCCTCCGTTTCCAGCCACTAACTAGGGCAGAAAGTGGGGAGCCAAGCTAGAGTGATGCAATCTTTGCTGGATTTCTCCAAACCCAATGCTGGCAGCAACTAGGACCCTGCAAGTCCTTAGAGCCCCAGATGCCACCTTTCATCTTATACCCAGACCCTGGGGACATGACTTCATTTCCCCATGGAAAATGGGGTCAGTTTGGGGCCACTCGCCCCGGCCATCTGCTTCATTCCCTGTCTGAAATTTGCAAACTTGGCTGATTTTCTCCAAAACTAAACCTGCTGGCAACGAGGAGCCTGCAGCTCCTTAGAGCCCCAAATTTCACCTCTCTGCTGATACCCACATGATGGGGAAATTACTTCTTTTTCCCATAGAAATAGTATCCCTGTGCTGCAACTTGCCCTGGCAGAAAGTAGGGTGCCAAGCAGGAAATTTGAAAATTCTGCTGGATTTCTCCAAACCTAAAGCTGGTAGCAACTAAGACCCTGCAAGTCCTTAGAGCCCCAAAGGCCACCTTTCATCTGATACCCAGAGCCTGGGCCAATGACTTCATTTTCCCCATGGAAAATGGCCTCCATTTCTGGCCTCTCGCCCTGGCCAATAGGGTGGTGCCCAGCAAGAAATTTGCAATCTTTGCTGGATTTCTCCAAATCTAAAGCTGCCAGTAAGAAGTACCCTGCATGTCCTCAGAGCCCCAATGGCCACCTTGCATTTGATTTGCAGACCGTGGAGAAAGGACTTCTTTTTCCCATGGGAAATGGCCTGTGTTTGCAGCCACTCACCATGGCAGAAAGTGGGGACCCAAGCTAGAGTGATGCAATCTTTGCTGGATTTCTCCAAACCTAATGCTGGCAGCAACTTGGACCCTGCAAGTCCTTAGAGCCCCAAAAGCCACCTTTCATCTGATACCCAGAGCCTGGGCCAATGACTTCATTTTCCCCATGGAAAATGGCCTCCATTTCTGGCCTCTCGCCCTGGCCAATAGGGTGGTGCCCAGCAAGAAATTTGCAATCTTTGCTGGATTTCTCCAAATCGAAACCTGCCAGTAAGAAGTACCCTGCAAGTCCTTAGAGCCCCAAAGGCCACCTTGCATTTGATTTGCAGACCGTGGGGAAAGGACTTCTTTTTCCCGTGGGAAATGGCCTGTGTTTGCAGCCACTCACCATGGCAGAAAGTGGGGAGCCAAGCTAGAGTGATACAATCTTTGCTGGATTCTTCCAGACCTAAAGTTGGCAGCAACCAGGACCCTGAAAGTCCTTAGAGCCTGAAAGGCCACCTTGAACACATTACTGAGACCCGGATTTAAGGACATTTTTCCCATGGAAAATGGCCTTCATTTCTGGCCATTTGGCCTGGCAGGCAGGGCAGTGCCTAACGAGAAATTTGCAAACTGTGCTGGATTCTTCCAAACATAAAGCTGCCAGCAACTAGGACCCTGCAAGTCCTTAGAGCCCCAGATGCCGCCTTTCATCTGATACCCAGACCCTGGGCCAATGACTTCATTTTCCCCAAGGAAAATGGCCTCCATTTCTGGCCTCTCGCCCTGGCCAATAGGGTGGTGCCCAGCAAGAAATTTGCAATCTTTGCTGGATTTCTCCAAATCGAAAGCTGCCAGTAAGAAGTACCCTGCAAGTCCTTAGAGCCCCAAAGGCCACCTTGCATTTCATTTGCAGACCGTGGGGAAAGGACTTCTTTTTCCCATGGGAAATGGCCTCCGTTTCCAGCCACTAACTAGGGCAGAAAGTGGGGAGCCAAGCTAGAGTGATGCAATCTTTGCTGGATTTCTCCAAACCCAATGCTGGCAGCAACTAGGACCCTGCAAGTCCTTAGAGCCCCAGATGCCACCTTTCATCTTATACCCAGACCCTGGGGACATGACTTCTTTTCCCCATGGAAAATGGGGTCAGTTTGGGGCCACTCGCCCCGGCCATCTGCTTCATTCCCTGTCTGAAATTTGCAAACTTGGCTGATTTTCTCCAAAACTAAACCTGCTGGCAACGAGGAGCCTGCAGCTCCTTAGAGCCCCAAATTTCACCTCTCTGCTGATACCCACATGATGGGGAAATTACTTCTTTTTCCCATAGAAATAGTATCCCTGTGCTGCAACTTGCCCTGGCAGAAAGTAGGGTGCCAAGCAGGAAATTTGAAAATTCTGCTGGATTTCTCCAAACCTAAAGCTGGCAGCAACTAAGACCCTGCAAGTCCTTAGAGCCCCAAAGGCCACCTTTCATCTGATACCCAGACCCTGGGCCAATGACTTCATTTTCCCCATGGAAAATGGCCTCCATTTCTGGCCTCTCGCCCTGGCCAATAGGGTGGTGCCCGGCAAGAAATTTGCAATCTTTGCTGGATTTCTCCAAATCTAAAGCTGCCAATAAGAAGTACCCTGCAAGTCCTTAGAGCCCCAAAGGCCACCTTGCATTTGATTTGCAGACCGTGGGGAAAGGACTTCTTTTTCCCATGGGAAATGGCCTGTGTTTGCAGCCACTCACCATGGCAGAAAGTGGGGAGCCAAGCTAGAGTGATACAATCTTTGCTGGATTCTTCCAAACCTAAAGTTGGCAGCAACCAGGAGCCTGAAAGTCCTTAGAGCCTGAAAGGCCACCTTGAACATATTACTGAGACCCTGGGTTAAGGACATTTTTCCCATGGAAAATGCCCTTCATTTCTGGCCACTTGGCCTGGCAGGCAGGCTGTGCCTAGCGAGAAATTTGCAAACTGTGCTGGATTCTTCCAAACATAAAGCTGCCAGCAACTAGGACCCTGCAAGTCCTTAGAGCCCCAAAGGCCACCTTTCATCTGATACCCAGACCCTGGGCCAATGACTTCATTTTCCCCAAGGAAAATGGCCTCCATTTCTGGCCTCTCGCCCTGGCCAATAGGGTGGTGCCCAGCAAGAAATTTGCAATCTTTGCTGGATTTCTCCAAATCTAAAGCTGCCAGTAAGAAGTACCCTGCAAGTCCTTAGAGCCCCAAAGGCCACCTTGCATTTGATTTGCAGACCGTGGGGAAAGGACTTCTTTTTCCCATGGGAAATGGCCTCCGTTTGCAGCCACTAACTAGGGCAGAAAGTGGGGAGCCAAGCTAGAGTGATGCAATCTTTGCTGGATTTCTCCAAACCCAATGCTGGCAGCAACTAGGACCCTGCAAGTCCTTAGAGCCCCAGATGCCACCTTTCATCTTATACCCAGACCCTGGGGACATGACTTCATTTCCCCATGGAAAATGGGGTCAGTTTGGGGCCACTCGCCCCGGCCATCTGCTTCATTCCCTGTCTGAAATTTGCAAACTTGGCTGATTTTCTCCAAAACTAAACCTGCTGGCAACGAGGAGCCTGCAGCTCCTTAGAGCCCCAAATTTCACCTCTCTGCTGATACCCACATGATGGGGAAATTACTTCTTTTTCCCATAGAAATAGTATCCCTGTGCTGCAACTTGCCCTGGCAGAAAGTAGGGTGCCAAGCAGGAAATTTGAAAATTCTGCTGGATTTCTCCAAACCTAAAGCTGGTAGCAACTAAGACCCTGCAAGTCCTTAGAGCCCCAAAGGCCACCTTTCATCTGATACCCAGAGCCTGGGCCAATGACTTCATTTTCCCCATGGAAAATGGCCTCCATTTCTGGCCTCTCGCCCTGGCCAATAGGGTGGTGCCCAGCAAGAAATTTGCAATCTTTGCTGGATTTCTCCAAATCTAAAGCTGCCAGTAAGAAGTACCCTGCATGTCCTCAGAGCCCCAATGGCCACCTTGCATTTGATTTGCAGACCGTGGAGAAAGGACTTCTTTTTCCCATGGGAAATGGCCTGTGTTTGCAGCCACTCACCATGGCAGAAAGTGGGGACCCAAGCTAGAGTGATGCAATCTTTGCTGGATTTCTCCAAACCTAATGCTGGCAGCAACTTGGACCCTGCAAGTCCTTAGAGCCCCAAAAGCCACCTTTCATCTGATACCCAGAGCCTGGGCCAATGACTTCATTTTCCCCATGGAAAATGGCCTCCATTTCTGGCCTCTCGCCCTGGCCAATAGGGTGGTGCCCAGCAAGAAATTTGCAATCTTTGCTGGATTTCTCCAAATCGAAACCTGCCAGTAAGAAGTACCCTGCAAGTCCTTAGAGCCCCAAAGGCCACCTTGCATTTGATTTGCAGACCGTGGGGAAAGGACTTCTTTTTCCCGTGGGAAATGGCCTGTGTTTGCAGCCACTCACCATGGCAGAAAGTGGGGAGCCAAGCTAGAGTGATACAATCTTTGCTGGATTCTTCCAGACCTAAAGTTGGCAGCAACCAGGACCCTGAAAGTCCTTAGAGCCTGAAAGGCCACCTTGAACACATTACTGAGACCCGGATTTAAGGACATTTTTCCCATGGAAAATGGCCTTCATTTCTGGCCATTTGGCCTGGCAGGCAGGGCAGTGCCTAACGAGAAATTTGCAAACTGTGCTGGATTCTTCCAAACATAAAGCTGCCAGCAACTAGGACCCTGCAAGTCCTTAGAGCCCCAGATGCCGCCTTTCATCTGATACCCAGACCCTGGGCCAATGACTTCATTTTCCCCAAGGAAAATGGCCTCCATTTCTGGCCTCTCGCCCTGGCCAATAGGGTGGTGCCCAGCAAGAAATTTGCAATCTTTGCTGGATTTCTCCAAATCGAAAGCTGCCAGTAAGAAGTACCCTGCAAGTCCTTAGAGCCCCAAAGGCCACCTTGCATTTCATTTGCAGACCGTGGGGAAAGGACTTCTTTTTCCCATGGGAAATGGCCTCCGTTTCCAGCCACTAACTAGGGCAGAAAGTGGGGAGCCAAGCTAGAGTGATGCAATCTTTGCTGGATTTCTCCAAACCCAATGCTGGCAGCAACTAGGACCCTGCAAGTCCTTAGAGCCCCAGATGCCACCTTTCATCTTATACCCAGACCCTGGGGACATGACTTCTTTTCCCCATGGAAAATGGGGTCAGTTTGGGGCCACTCGCCCCGGCCATCTGCTTCATTCCCTGTCTGAAATTTGCAAACTTGGCTGATTTTCTCCAAAACTAAACCTGCTGGCAACGAGGAGCCTGCAGCTCCTTAGAGCCCCAAATTTCACCTCTCTGCTGATACCCACATGATGGGGAAATTACTTCTTTTTCCCATAGAAATAGTATCCCTGTGCTGCAACTTGCCCTGGCAGAAAGTAGGGTGCCAAGCAGGAAATTTGAAAATTCTGCTGGATTTCTCCAAACCTAAAGCTGGCAGCAACTAAGACCCTGCAAGTCCTTAGAGCCCCAAAGGCCACCTTTCATCTGATACCCAGACCCTGGGCCAATGACTTCATTTTCCCCATGGAAAATGGCCTCCATTTCTGGCCTCTCGCCCTGGCCAATAGGGTGGTGCCCGGCAAGAAATTTGCAATCTTTGCTGGATTTCTCCAAATCTAAAGCTGCCAATAAGAAGTACCCTGCAAGTCCTTAGAGCCCCAAAGGCCACCTTGCATTTGATTTGCAGACCGTGGGGAAAGGACTTCTTTTTCCCATGGGAAATGGCCTGTGTTTGCAGCCACTCACCATGGCAGAAAGTGGGGAGCCAAGCTAGAGTGATACAATCTTTGCTGGATTCTTCCAAACCTAAAGTTGGCAGCAACCAGGAGCCTGAAAGTCCTTAGAGCCTGAAAGGCCACCTTGAACATATTACTGAGACCCTGGGTTAAGGACATTTTTCCCATGGAAAATGCCCTTCATTTCTGGCCACTTGGCCTGGCAGGCAGGCTGTGCCTAGCGAGAAATTTGCAAACTGTGCTGGATTCTTCCAAACATAAAGCTGCCAGCAACTAGGACCCTGCAAGTCCTTAGAGCCCCAAAGGCCACCTTTCATCTGATACCCAGAGCCTGGGCCAATGACTTCATTTTCCCCAAGGAAAATGGCCTCCATTTCTGGCCTCTCGCCCTGGCCAATAGGGTGGTGCCCAGCAAGAAATTTGCAATCTTTGCTGGATTTCTCCAAATCGAAAGCTGCCAGTAAGAAGTACCCTGCATGTCCTTAGAGCCCCAAAGGCCACCTTGCATTTGATTTGCAGACCGTGGGGAAAGGACTTCTTTTTCCCGTGGGAAATGGCCTGTGTTTGCAGCCACTCACCATGGCAGAAAGTGGGGAGCCAAGCTAGAGTGATACAATCATTGCTGGATTCTTCCAAACCTAAAGTTGGCAGCAACCAGGACCCTGAAAGTCCTTAGAGCCTGAAAGGCCACCTTGAACACATTACTGAGACCCTGGGTTAAGGACATTTTTCCCATGGAAAATGCCCTTCATTTCTGGCCATTTGGCCTGGCAGGCAGGGCAGTGCCTAACGAGAAATTTGAAAACTGTGCTGGATTCTTCCAAACATAAAGCTGCCAGCAACTAGGACCCTGCAAGTCCTTAGAGCCCCAAAGGCCACCTTTCATCTGATACCCAGACCCTGGGCCAATGACTTCATTTTCCCCAAGGAAAATGGCCTCCATTTCTGGCCTCTCGCCCTGGCCAATAGGGTGGTGCCCAGCAAGAAATTTGCAATCTTTGCTGGATTGCTCCAAATCTAAAGCTGCCAGTAAGAAGTACCCTGCAAGTCCTTAGAGCCCCAAAGGCCACCTTGCATTTCATTTGCAGACCGTGGGGAAAGGACTTCTTTTTCCCATGGGAAATGGCCTCCGTTTCCAGCCACTAACTAGGGCAGAAAGTGGGGAGCCAAGCTAGAGTGATGCAATCTTTGCTGGATTTCTCCAAACCCAATGCTGGCAGCAACTAGGACCCTGCAAGTCCTTAGAGCCCCAGATGCCACCTTTCATCTTATACCCAGACCCTGGGGACATGACTTCATTTCCCCATGGAAAATGGGGTCAGTTTGGGGCCACTCGCCCCGGCCATCTGCTTCATTCCCTGTCTGAAATTTGCAAACTTGGCTGATTTTCTCCAAAACTAAACCTGCTGGCAACGAGGAGCCTGCAGCTCCATAGAGCCCCAAATTTCACCTCTCTGCTGATACCCACATGATGGGGAAATTACTTCTTTTTCCCATAGAAATAGTATCCCTGTGCTGCAACTTGCCCTGGCAGAAAGTAGGGTGCCAAGCAGGAAATTTGAAAATTCTGCTGGATTTCTCCAAACCTAAAGCTGGCAGCAACTAAGACCCTGCAAGTCCTTAGAGCCCCAAAGGCCACCTTTCATCTGATACCCAGAGCCTGGGCCAATGACTTCATTTTCCCCATGGAAAATGGCCTCCATTTCTGGCCTCTCGCCCTGGCCAATAGGGTGGTGCCCAGCAAGAAATTTGCAATCTTTGCTGGATTTCTCCAAATCGAAAGCTGCCAGTAAGAAGTACCCTGCAAGTCCTTAGAGCCCCAAAGGCCACCTTGCATTTGATTTGCAGACCGTGGGGAAAGGACTTCTTTTTCCCATGGGAAATGGCCTGTGTTTGCAGCCACTCACCATGGCAGAAAGTGGGGAGCCAAGCTAGAGTGATGCAATCTTTGCTGGATTTCTCCAAACCTAATGCTGGCAGCAACTTGGACCCTGCAAGTCCTTAGAGCCCCAGATGCCGCCTTTCATCTTATACCCAGACCCTGGGGACATGACTTCATTTCCCCATGGAAAATGGGGTCAGTTTGGGGCCACTCGCCCCGGCCATCTGCCTCATTCCCTGTCTGAAATTTGCAAACTTGGCTGATTTTCTCCAAAACTAAACCTGCTGGCAACGAGGAGCCTGCAGCTCCTTAGAGCCCCAAATTTCACCTCTCTGCTGATACCCACATGATGGGGAAATTACTTCTTTTTCCCATAGAAATAGTATCCCTGTGCTGCAACTTGCCCTGGCAGAAAGTAGGGTGCCAAGCAGGAAATTTGAAAATTCTGATGGATTTCTCCAAACCTAAAGCTGGCAGCAACTAAGACCCTGCAAGTCCTTAGAGCCCCAAAGGCCACCTTTCATCTGATACCCAGAGCCTGGGCCAATGACTTCATTTTCCCCATGGAAAATGGCCTCCATTTCTGGCCTCTCGCCCTGGCCAATAGGGTGGTGCCCAGCAAGAAATTTGCAATCTTTGCTGGATTTCTCCAAATCTAAAGCTGCCAATAAGAAGTACCCTGCAAGTCCTTAGAGCCCCAAAGGCCACCTTGCATTTGATTTGCAGACCGTGGGGAAAGGACTTCTTTTTCCCATGGGAAATGGCCTCCGTTTGCAGCCACTCACCATGGCAGAAAGTAGGGAGCCAAGCTAGAGTGATATAATCTTTGCTGGATTCTTCCAAACCTAAAGTTGGCAGCAACCAGGACCCTGAAAGTCCTTAGAGCCTGAAAGGCCACCTTGAACATATTACTGAGACCCTGGGTTAAGGACATTTTTCCCATGGAAAATGCCCTTCATTTCTGGCCACTTGGCCTGGCAGGCAGGCTGTGCCTAGCGAGAAATTTGCAAACTGTGCTGGATTCTTCCAAACATAAAGCTGCCAGCAACTAGGACCCTGCAAGTCCTTAGAGCCCCAAAGGCCACCTTTCATCTGATACCCAGACCCTGGGCCAATGACTTCATTTTCCCCAAGGAAAATGGCCTCCATTTCTGGCCTCTCGCCCTGGCCAATAGGGTGGTGCCCAGCAAGAAATTTGCAATCTTTGCTGGATTGCTCCAAATCTAAAGCTGCCAGTAAGAAGTACCCTGCAAGTCCTTAGAGCCCCAAAGGCCACCTTGCATTTCATTTGCAGACCGTGGGGAAAGGACTTCTTTTTCCCATGGGAAATGGCCTCCGTTTCCAGCCACTAACTAGGGCAGAAAGTGGGGAGCCAAGCTAGAGTGATGCAATCTTTGCTGGATTTCTCCAAACCCAATGCTGGCAGCAACTAGGACCCTGCAAGTCCTTAGAGCCCCAGATGCCACCTTTCATCTGATACCCAGACCCTGGGCCAATGACTTCATTTTCCCCAAGGAAAATGGCCTCCATTTCTGGCCTCTCGCCCTGGCCAATAGGGTGGTGCCCAGCAAGAAATTTGCAATCTTTGCTGGATTGCTCCAAATCTAAAGCTGCCAGAAAGAAGTACCCTGCAAGTCCTTAGAGCCCCAAAGGCCACCTTGCATTTCATTTGCAGACCGTAGGGAAAGGACTTCTTTTTCCCATGGGAAATGGCCTGTGTTTGCAGCCACTCACCATGGCAGAAAGTGGGGAGCCAAGCTAGAGTGATGCAATCTTTGCTGGATTTCTCCAAACCCAATGCTGGCAGCAACTAGGACCCTGCAAGTCCTTAGAGCCCCAGATGCCACCTTTCATCTTATACCCAGACCCTGGGGACATGACTTCATTTCCCCATGGAAAATGGGGTCAGTTTGGGGCCACTCGCCCCGGCCATCTGCCTCATTCCCTGTCTGAAATTTGCAAACTTGGCTGATTTTCTCCAAAACTAAACCTGCTGGCAACGAGGAGCCTGCAGCTCCTTAGAGCCCCAAATTTCACCTCTCTGCTGATACCCACATGATGGGGAAATTACTTCTTTTTCCTATAGAAATAGTATCCCTGGGCTGCAACTTGCCCTGGCAGAAAGTAGGGTGCCAAGCAGGAAATTTGAAAATTCTGCTGGATTTCTCCAAACCTAAAGCTGGCAGCAACTAAGACCCTGCAAGTCCTTAGAGCCCCAAAGGCCACCTTTCATCTGATACCCAGACCCTGGGCCAATGACTTCATTTTCCCCATGGAAAATGGCCTCCATTTCTGGCCTCTCGCCCTGGCCAATAGGGTGGTGCCCAGCAAGAAATTTGCAATCTTTGCTGGATTTCTCCAAATCTAAAGCTGCCAGTAAGAAGTACCCTGCAAGTCCTTAGAGCCCCAAAGGCCACCTTGCATTTGATTTGCAGACCGTGGGGAAAGGACTTCTTTTTCCCATGGGAAATGGCCTGTGTTTGCAGCCACTCACCATGGCAGAACGTAGGGAGCCAAGCTAGAGTGATACAATCATTGCTGGATTCTTCCAAACCTAAAGTTGGCAGCAACCAGGAGCCTGAAAGTCCTTAGAGCCTGAAAGGCCACCTTGAACATATTACTGAGACCCTGGGTTAAGGACATTTTTCCCATGGAAAATGCCCTTCATTTCTGGCCACTTGGCCTGGCAGGCAGGCTGTGCCTAGCGAGAAATTTGCAAACTGTGCTGGATTCTTCCAAACATAAAGCTGCCAGCAACTAGGACCCTGCAAGTCCTTAGAGCCCCAAAGGCCACCTTTCATCTGATACCCAGACCCTGGGCCAATGACTTCATTTTCCCCAAGGAAAATGGCCTCCATTTCTGGCCTCTCGCCCTGGCCAATAGGGTGGTGCCCAGCAAGAAATTTGCAATCTTTGCTGGATTTCTCCAAATCGAAAGCTGCCAGTAAGAAGTACCCTGCAAGTCCTTAGAGCCCCAAAGGCCACCTTGCATTTCATTTGCAGACCGTGGGGAAAGGACTTCTTTTTCCCATGGGAAATGGCCTGTGTTTGCAGCCACTCACCATGGCAGAAAGTGGGGAGCCAAGCTAGAGTGATGCAATCTTTGCTGGATTTCTCCAAACCCAATGCTGGCAGCAACTAGGACCCTGCAAGTCCTTAGAGCCCCAGATGCCACCTTTCATCTTATACCCAGAGCCTGGGGACATGACTTCATTTCCCCATGGAAAATGGGGTCAGTTTGGGGCCACTCGCCCCGGCCATCTGCTTCATTCCCTGTCTGAAATTTGCAAACTTGGCTGATTTTCTCCAAAACTAAACCTGCTGGCAACGAGGAGCCTGCAGCTCCTTAGAGCCCCAAATTTCACCTCTCTGCTGATACCCACATGATGGGGAAATTACTTCTTTTTCCCATAGAAATAGTATCCCTGTGCTGCAACTTGCCCTGGCAGAAAGTAGGGTGCCAAGCAGGAAATTTGAAAATTCTGATGGATTTCTCCAAACCTAAAGCTGGCAGCAACTAAGACCCTGCAAGTCCTTAGAGCCCCAAAGGCCACCTTTCATCTGATACCCAGAGCCTGGGCCAATGACTTCATTTTCCCCATGGAAAATGGCCTCCATTTCTGGCCTCTCGCCCTGGCCAATAGGGTGGTGCCCAGCAAGAAATTTGCAATCTTTGCTGGATTTCTCCAAATCGAAAGCTGCCAGTAAGAAGTACCCTGCAAGTCCTTAGAGCCCCAAAGGCCACCTTGCATTTGATTTGCAGACCGTGGGGAAAGGACTTCTTTTTCCCGTGGGAAATGGCCTGTGTTTGCAGCCACTCACCATGGCAGAAAGTGGGGAGCCAAGCTAGAGTGATACAATCTTTGCTGGATTCTTCCAAACCTAAAGTTGGCAGCAACCAGGACCCTGAAAATCCTTAGAGCCTGAAAGGCCACCTTGAACACATTACTGAGACCCTGGGTTAAGGACATTTTTCCCATGGAAAATGGCCTTCATTTCTGGCCATTTGGCCTGGCAGGCAGGGCAGTGCCTAACGAGAAATTTGAAAACTGTGCTGGATTCTTCCAAACATAAAGCTGCCAGCAACTAGGACCCTGCAAGTCCTTAGAGCCCCAAAGGCCACCTTTCATCTGATACCCAGAGCCTGGGCCAATGACTTCATTTTCCCCAAGGAAAATGGCCTCCATTTCTGGCCTCTCGCCCTGGCCAATAGGGTGGTGCCCAGCAAGAAATTTGCAATCTTTGCTGGATTTCTCCAAATCTAAAGCTGCCAGTAAGAAGTACCCTGCAAGTCCTTAGAGCCCCAAAGGCCACCTTGCATTTCATTTGCAGACCGTGGGGAAAGGACTTCTTTTTCCCATGGGAAATGGCCTCCGTTTCCAGCCACTAACTAGGGCAGAAAGTGGGGAGCCAAGCTAGAGTGATGCAATCTTTGCTGGATTTCTCCAAACCCAATGCTGGCAGCAACTAGGACCCTGCAAGTCCTTAGAGCCCCAGATGCCACCTTTCATCTTATACCCAGACCCTGGGGACATGACTTCATTTCCCCATGGAAAATGGGGTCAGTTTGGGGCCACTCGCCCCGGCCATCTGCTTCATTCCCTGTCTGAAATTTGCAAACTTGGCTGATTTTCTCCAAAACTAAACCTGCTGGCAACGAGGAGCCTGCAGCTCCTTAGAGCCCCAAATTTCACCTCTCTGCTGATACCCACATGATGGGGAAATTACTTCTTTTTCCCATAGAAATAGTATCCCTGTGCTGCAACTTGCCCTGGCAGAAAGTAGGGTGCCAAGCAGGAAATTTGAAAATTCTGCTGGATTTCTCCAAACCTAAAGCTGGTAGCAACTAAGACCCTGCAAGTCCTTAGAGCCCCAAAGGCCACCTTTCATCTGATACCCAGAGCCTGGGCCAATGACTTCATTTTCCCCAAGGAAAATGGCCTCCATTTCTGGCCTCTCGCCCTGGCCAATAGGGTGGTGCCCAGCAAGAAATTTGCAATCTTTGCTGGATTTCTCCAAATCGAAAGCTGCCAGTAAGAAGTACCCTGCATGTCCTTAGAGCCCCAAAGGCCACCTTGCATTTGATTTGCAGACCGTGGGGAAAGGACTTCTTTTTCCCGTGGGAAATGGCCTGTGTTTGCAGCCACTCACCATGGCAGAAAGTGGGGAGCCAAGCTAGAGTGATACAATCTTTGCTGGATTCTTCCAAACCTAAAGTTGGCAGCAACCAGGACCCTGAAAGTCCTTAGAGCCTGAAAGGCCACCTTGAACACATTACTGAGACCCTGGGTTAAGGACATTTTTCCCATGGAAAATGGCCTTCATTTCTGGCCATTTGGCCTGGCAGGCAGGGCAGTGCCTAACGAGAAATTTGAAAACTGTGCTGGATTCTTCCAAACATAAAGCTGCCAGCAACTAGGACCCTGCAAGTCCTTAGAGCCCCAAAGGCCACCTTTCATCTGATACCCAGACCCTGGGCCAATGACTTCATTTTCCCCAAGGAAAATGGCCTCCATTTCTGGCCTCTCGCCCTGGCCAATAGGGTGGTGCCCAGCAAGAAATTTGCAATCTTTGCTGGATTGCTCCAAATCTAAAGCTGCCAGTAAGAAGTACCCTGCAAGTCCTTAGAGCCCCAAAGGCCACCTTGCATTTCATTTGCAGACCGTGGGGAAAGGACTTCTTTTTCCCATGGGAAATGGCCTCCGTTTCCAGCCACTAACTAGGGCAGAAAGTGGGGAGCCAAGCTAGAGTGATGCAATCTTTGCTGGATTTCTCCAAACCCAATGCTGGCAGCAACTAGGACCCTGCAAGTCCTTAGAGCCCCAGATGCCACCTTTCATCTTATACCCAGACCCTGGGGACATGACTTCATTTCCCCATGGAAAATGGGGTCAGTTTGGGGCCACTCGCCCCGGCCATCTGCTTCATTCCCTGTCTGAAATTTGCAAACTTGGCTGATTTTCTCCAAAACTAAACCTGCTGGCAACGAGGAGCCTGCAGCTCCATAGAGCCCCAAATTTCACCTCTCTGCTGATACCCACATGATGGGGAAATTACTTCTTTTTCCCATAGAAATAGTATCCCTGTGCTGCAACTTGCCCTGGCAGAAAGTAGGGTGCCAAGCAGGAAATTTGAAAATTCTGCTGGATTTCTCCAAACCTAAAGCTGGCAGCAACTAAGACCCTGCAAGTCCTTAGAGCCCCAAAGGCCACCTTTCATCTGATACCCAGACCCTGGGCCAATGACTTCATTTTCCCCATGGAAAATGGCCTCCATTTCTGGCCTCTCGCCCTGGCCAATAGGGTGGTGCCCGGCAAGAAATTTGCAATCTTTGCTGGATTTCTCCAAATCTAAAGCTGCCAGTAAGAAGTACCCTGCAAGTCCTTAGAGCCCCAAAGGCCACCTTGCATTTGATTTGCAGACCGTGGGGAAAGGACTTCTTTTTCCCATGGGAAATGGCCTGTGTTTGCAGCCACTCACCATGGCAGAAAGTAGGGAGCCAAGCTAGAGTGATACAATCATTGCTGGATTCTTCCAAACCTAAAGTTGGCAGCAACCAGGAGCCTGAAAGTCCTTAGAGCCTGAAAGGCCACCTTGAACACATTACTGAGACCCTGGGTTAAGGACATTTTTCCCATGGAAAATGGCCTTCATTTCTGGCCATTTGGCCTGGCAGGCAGGGCAGTGCCTAAGGAGAAATTTGAAAACTGTGCTGGATTCTTCCAAACATAAAGCTGCCAGCAACTAGGACCCTGCAAGTCCTTAGAGCCCCAAAGGCCACCTTTCATCTGATACCCAGACCCTGGGCCAATGACTTCATTTTCCCCAAGGAAAATGGCCTCCATTTCTGGCCTCTCGCCCTGGCCAATAGGGTGGTGCCCAGCAAGAAATTTGCAATCTTTGCTGGATTTCTCCAAATCTAAAGCTGCCAGTAAGAAGTACCCTGCAAGTCCTTAGAGCCCCAAAGGCCACCTTGCATTTGATTTGCAGACCGTGGGGAAAGGACTTCTTTTTCCCATGGGAAATGGCCTCCGTTTCCAGCCACTAACTAGGGCAGAAAGTGGGGAGCCAAGCTAGAGTGATGCAATCTTTGCTGGATTTCTCCAAACCCAATGCTGGCAGCAACTAGGACCCTGCAAGTCCTTAGAGCCCCAGATGCCACCTTTCATCTTATACCCAGACCCTGGGGACATGACTTCATTTCCCCATGGAAAATGGGGTCAGTTTGGGGCCACTCGCCCCGGCCATCTGCTTCATTCCCTGTCTGAAATTTGCAAACTTGGCTGATTTTCTCCAAAACTAAACCTGCTGGCAACGAGGAGCCTGCAGCTCCTTAGAGCCCCAAATTTCACCTCTCTGCTGATACCCACATGATGGGGAAATTACTTCTTTTTCCCATAGAAATAGTATCCCTGTGCTGCAACTTGCCCTGGCAGAAAGTAGGGTGCCAAGCAGGAAATTTGAAAATTCTGCTGGATTTCTCCAAACCTAAAGCTGGTAGCAACTAAGACCCTGCAAGTCCTTAGAGCCCCAAAGGCCACCTTTCATCTGATACCCAGAGCCTGGGCCAATGACTTCATTTTCCCCATGGAAAATGGCCTCCATTTCTGGCCTCTCGCCCTGGCCAATAGGGTGGTGCCCAGCAAGAAATTTGCAATCTTTGCTGGATTTCTCCAAATCGAAAGCTGCCAGTAAGAAGTACCCTGCAAGTCCTTAGAGCCCCAAAGGCCACCTTGCATTTGATTTGCAGACCGTGGGGAAAGGACTTCTTTTTCCCATGGGAAATGGCCTGTGTTTGCAGCCACTCACCATGGCAGAAAGTGGGGAGCCAAGCTAGAGTGATGCAATCTTTGCTGGATTTCTCCAAACCTAATGCTGGCAGCAACTTGGACCCTGCAAGTCCTTAGAGCCCCAGATGCCGCCTTTCATCTTATACCCAGACCCTGGGGACATGACTTCATTTCCCCATGGAAAATGGGGTCAGTTTGGGGCCACTCGCCCCGGCCATCTGCCTCATTCCCTGTCTGAAATTTGAAAACTTGGCTGATTTTCTCCAAAACTAAACCTGCTGGCAACGAGGAGCCTGCAGCTCCTTAGAGCCCCAAATTTCACCTCTCTGCTGATACCCACATGATGGGGAAATTACTTCTTTTTCCCATAGAAATAGTATCCCTGTGCTGCAACTTGCCCTGGCAGAAAGTAGGGTGCCAAGCAGGAAATTTGAAAATTCTGATGGATTTCTCCAAACCTAAAGCTGGCAGCAACTAAGACCCTGCAAGTCCTTAGAGCCCCAAAGGCCACCTTTCATCTGATACCCAGAGCCTGGGCCAATGACTTCATTTTCCCCATGGAAAATGGCCTCCATTTCTGGCCTCTCGCCCTGGCCAATAGGGTGGTGCCCAGCAAGAAATTTGCAATCTTTGCTGGATTTCTCCAAATCTAAAGCTGCCAGTAAGAAGTACCCTGCAAGTCCTTAGAGCCCCAAAGGCCACCTTGCATTTGATTTGCAGACCGTGGGGAAAGGACTTCTTTTTCCCATGGGAAATGGCCTGTGTTTGCAGCCACTCACCATGGCAGAAAGTAGGGAGCCAAGCTAGAGTGATATAATCTTTGCTGGATTCTTCCAAACCTAAAGTTGGCAGCAACCAGGAGCCTGAAAGTCCTTAGAGCCTGAAAGGCCACCTTGAACATATTACTGAGACCCTGGGTTAAGGACATTTTTCCCATGGAAAATGCCCTTCATTTCTGGCCACTTGGCCTGGCAGGCAGGCTGTGCCTAGCGAGAAATTTGCAAACTGTGCTGGATTCTTCCAAACATAAAGCTGCCAGCAACTAGGACCCTGCAAGTCCTTAGAGCCCCAAAGGCCACCTTTCATCTGATACCCAGACCCTGGGCCAATGACTTCATTTTCCCCAAGGAAAATGGCCTCCATTTCTGGCCTCTCGCCCTGGCCAATAGGGTGGTGCCCAGCAAGAAATTTGCAATCTTTGCTGGATTTCTCCAAATCGAAAGCTGCCAGTAAGAAGTACCCTGCAAGTCCTTAGAGCCCCAAAGGCCACCTTGCATTTCATTTGCAGACCGTGGGGAAAGGACTTCTTTTTCCCATGGGAAATGGCCTGTGTTTGCAGCCACTCACCATGGCAGAAAGTGGGGAGCCAAGCTAGAGTGATGCAATCTTTGCTGGATTTCTCCAAACCCAATGCTGGCAGCAACTAGGACCCTGCAAGTCCTTAGAGCCCCAGATGCCACCTTTCATCTTATACCCAGACCCTGGGGACATGACTTCATTTCCCCATGGAAAATGGGGTCAGTTTGGGGCCACTCGCCCCGGCCATCTGCTTCATTCCCTGTCTGAAATTTGCAAACTTGGCTGATTTTCTCCAAAACTAAACCTGCTGGCAACGAGGAGCCTGCAGCTCCTTAGAGCCCCAAATTTCACCTCTCTGCTGATACCCACATGATGGGGAAATTACTTCTTTTTCCCATAGAAATAGTATCCCTGTGCTGCAACTTGCCCTGGCAGAAAGTAGGGTGCCAAGCAGGAAATTTGAAAATTCTGATGGATTTCTCCAAACCTAAAGCTGGCAGCAACTAAGACCCTGCAAGTCCTTAGAGCCCCAAAGGCCACCTTTCATCTGATACCCAGAGCCTGGGCCAATGACTTCATTTTCCCCATGGAAAATGGCCTCCATTTCTGGCCTCTCGCCCTGGCCAATAGGGTGGTGCCCAGCAAGAAATTTGCAATCTTTGCTGGATTTCTCCAAATCGAAAGCTGCCAGTAAGAAGTACCCTGCAAGTCCTTAGAGCCCCAAAGGCCACCTTGCATTTGATTTGCAGACCGTGGGGAAAGGACTTCTTTTTCCCGTGGGAAATGGCCTGTGTTTGCAGCCACTCACCATGGCAGAAAGTGGGGAGCCAAGCTAGAGTGATACAATCTTTGCTGGATTCTTCCAAACCTAAAGTTGGCAGCAACCAGGACCCTGAAAATCCTTAGAGCCTGAAAGGCCACCTTGAACACATTACTGAGACCCTGGGTTAAGGACATTTTTCCCATGGAAAATGGCCTTCATTTCTGGCCATTTGGCCTGGCAGGCAGGGCAGTGCCTAACGAGAAATTTGAAAACTGTGCTGGATTCTTCCAAACATAAAGCTGCCAGCAACTAGGACCCTGCAAGTCCTTAGAGCCCCAAAGGCCACCTTTCATCTGATACCCAGACCCTGGGCCAATGACTTCATTTTCCCCAAGGAAAATGGCCTCCATTTCTGGCCTCTCGCCCTGGCCAATAGGGTGGTGCCCAGCAAGAAATTTGCAATCTTTGCTGGATTTCTCCAAATCTAAAGCTGCCAGTAAGAAGTACCCTGCAAGTCCTTAGAGCCCCAAAGGCCACCTTGCATTTGATTTGCAGACCGTGGGGAAAGGACTTCTTTTTCCCATGGGAAATGGCCTCCGTTTCCAGCCACTAACTAGGGCAGAAAGTGGGGAGCCAAGCTAGAGTGATGCAATCTTTGCTGGATTTCTCCAAACCCAATGCTGGCAGCAACTAGGACCCTGCAAGTCCTTAGAGCCCCAGATGCCACCTTTCATCTTATACCCAGACCCTGGGGACATGACTTCATTTCCCCATGGAAAATGGGGTCAGTTTGGGGCCACTCGCCCCGGCCATCTGCTTCATTCCCTGTCTGAAATTTGCAAACTTGGCTGATTTTCTCCAAAACTAAACCTGCTGGCAACGAGGAGCCTGCAGCTCCTTAGAGCCCCAAATTTCACCTCTCTGCTGATACCCACATGATGGGGAAATTACTTCTTTTTCCCATAGAAATAGTATCCCTGTGCTGCAACTTGCCCTGGCAGAAAGTAGGGTGCCAAGCAGGAAATTTGAAAATTCTGCTGGATTTCTCCAAACCTAAAGCTGGTAGCAACTAAGACCCTGCAAGTCCTTAGAGCCCCAAAGGCCACCTTTCATCTGATACCCAGAGCCTGGGCCAATGACTTCATTTTCCCCATGGAAAATGGCCTCCATTTCTGGCCTCTCGCCCTGGCCAATAGGGTGGTGCCCGGCAAAAAATTTGCAATCTTTGCTGGATTTCTCCAAATCTAAAGCTGCCAGTAAGAAGTACCCTGCAAGTCCTTAGAGCCCCAAAGGCCACCTTGCATTTGATTTGCAGACCGTGGGGAAAGGACTTCTTTTTCCCATGGGAAATGGCCTCCGTTTCCAGCCACTAACTAGGGCAGAAAGTGGGGAGCCAAGCTAGAGTGATGCAATCTTTGCTGGATTTCTCCAAACCCAATGCTGGCAGCAACTAGGACCCTGCAAGTCCTTAGAGCCCCAGATGCCACCTTTCATCTTATACCCAGACCCTGGGGACATGACTTCATTTCCCCATGGAAAATGGGGTCAGTTTGGGGCCACTCGCCCCGGCCATCTGCTTCATTCCCTGTCTGAAATTTGCAAACTTGGCTGATTTTCTCCAAAACTAAACCTGCTGGCAACGAGGAGCCTGCAGCTCCTTAGAGCCCCAAATTTCACCTCTCTGCTGATACCCACATGATGGGGAAATTACTTCTTTTTCCCATAGAAATAGTATCCCTGTGCTGCAACTTGCCCTGGCAGAAAGTAGGGTGCCAAGCAGGAAATTTGAAAATTCTGCTGGATTTCTCCAAACCTAAAGCTGGTAGCAACTAAGACCCTGCAAGTCCTTAGAGCCCCAAAGGCCACCTTTCATCTGATACCCAGAGCCTGGGCCAATGACTTCATTTTCCCCATGGAAAATGGCCTCCATTTCTGGCCTCTCGCCCTGGCCAATAGGGTGGTGCCCAGCAAGAAATTTGCAATCTTTGCTGGATTTCTCCAAATCGAAAGCTGCCAGTAAGAAGTACCCTGCAAGTCCTTAGAGCCCCAAAGGCCACCTTGCATTTGATTTGCAGACCGTGGGGAAAGGACTTCTTTTTCCCATGGGAAATGGCCTGTGTTTGCAGCCACTCACCATGGCAGAAAGTGGGGAGCCAAGCTAGAGTGATGCAATCTTTGCTGGATTTCTCCAAACCTAATGCTGGCAGCAACTTGGACCCTGCAAGTCCTTAGAGCCCCAGATGCCGCCTTTCATCTTATACCCAGACCCTGGGGACATGACTTCATTTCCCCATGGAAAATGGGGTCAGTTTGGGGCCACTCGCCCCGGCCATCTGCCTCATTCCCTGTCTGAAATTTGAAAACTTGGCTGATTTTCTCCAAAACTAAACCTGCTGGCAACGAGGAGCCTGCAGCTCCTTAGAGCCCCAAATTTCACCTCTCTGCTGATACCCACATGATGGGGAAATTACTTCTTTTTCCCATAGAAATAGTATCCCTGTGCTGCAACTTGCCCTGGCAGAAAGTAGGGTGCCAAGCAGGAAATTTGAAAATTCTGATGGATTTCTCCAAACCTAAAGCTGGCAGCAACTAAGACCCTGCAAGTCCTTAGAGCCCCAAAGGCCACCTTTCATCTGATACCCAGAGCCTGGGCCAATGACTTCATTTTCCCCATGGAAAATGGCCTCCATTTCTGGCCTCTCGCCCTGGCCAATAGGGTGGTGCCCAGCAAGAAATTTGCAATCTTTGCTGGATTTCTCCAAATCTAAAGCTGCCAGTAAGAAGTACCCTGCAAGTCCTTAGAGCCCCAAAGGCCACCTTGCATTTGATTTGCAGACCGTGGGGAAAGGACTTCTTTTTCCCATGGGAAATGGCCTGTGTTTGCAGCCACTCACCATGGCAGAAAGTAGGGAGCCAAGCTAGAGTGATATAATCTTTGCTGGATTCTTCCAAACCTAAAGTTGGCAGCAACCAGGAGCCTGAAAGTCCTTAGAGCCTGAAAGGCCACCTTGAACATATTACTGAGACCCTGGGTTAAGGACATTTTTCCCATGGAAAATGCCCTTCATTTCTGGCCACTTGGCCTGGCAGGCAGGCTGTGCCTAGCGAGAAATTTGCAAACTGTGCTGGATTCTTCCAAACATAAAGCTGCCAGCAACTAGGACCCTGCAAGTCCTTAGAGCCCCAAAGGCCACCTTTCATCTGATACCCAGACCCTGGGCCAATGACTTCATTTTCCCCAAGGAAAATGGCCTCCATTTCTGGCCTCTCGCCCTGGCCAATAGGGTGGTGCCCAGCAAGAAATTTGCAATCTTTGCTGGATTTCTCCAAATCGAAAGCTGCCAGTAAGAAGTACCCTGCAAGTCCTTAGAGCCCCAAAGGCCACCTTGCATTTCATTTGCAGACCGTGGGGAAAGGACTTCTTTTTCCCATGGGAAATGGCCTGTGTTTGCAGCCACTCACCATGGCAGAAAGTGGGGAGCCAAGCTAGAGTGATGCAATCTTTGCTGGATTTCTCCAAACCCAATGCTGGCAGCAACTAGGACCCTGCAAGTCCTTAGAGCCCCAGATGCCACCTTTCATCTTATACCCAGACCCTGGGGACATGACTTCATTTCCCCATGGAAAATGGGGTCAGTTTGGGGCCACTCGCCCCGGCCATCTGCTTCATTCCCTGTCTGAAATTTGCAAACTTGGCTGATTTTCTCCAAAACTAAACCTGCTGGCAACGAGGAGCCTGCAGCTCCTTAGAGCCCCAAATTTCACCTCTCTGCTGATACCCACATGATGGGGAAATTACTTCTTTTTCCCATAGAAATAGTATCCCTGTGCTGCAACTTGCCCTGGCAGAAAGTAGGGTGCCAAGCAGGAAATTTGAAAATTCTGATGGATTTCTCCAAACCTAAAGCTGGCAGCAACTAAGACCCTGCAAGTCCTTAGAGCCCCAAAGGCCACCTTTCATCTGATACCCAGAGCCTGGGCCAATGACTTCATTTTCCCCATGGAAAATGGCCTCCATTTCTGGCCTCTCGCCCTGGCCAATAGGGTGGTGCCCAGCAAGAAATTTGCAATCTTTGCTGGATTTCTCCAAATCGAAAGCTGCCAGTAAGAAGTACCCTGCAAGTCCTTAGAGCCCCAAAGGCCACCTTGCATTTGATTTGCAGACCGTGGGGAAAGGACTTCTTTTTCCCGTGGGAAATGGCCTGTGTTTGCAGCCACTCACCATGGCAGAAAGTGGGGAGCCAAGCTAGAGTGATACAATCTTTGCTGGATTCTTCCAAACCTAAAGTTGGCAGCAACCAGGACCCTGAAAATCCTTAGAGCCTGAAAGGCCACCTTGAACACATTACTGAGACCCTGGGTTAAGGACATTTTTCCCATGGAAAATGGCCTTCATTTCTGGCCATTTGGCCTGGCAGGCAGGGCAGTGCCTAACGAGAAATTTGAAAACTGTGCTGGATTCTTCCAAACATAAAGCTGCCAGCAACTAGGACCCTGCAAGTCCTTAGAGCCCCAAAGGCCACCTTTCATCTGATACCCAGACCCTGGGCCAATGACTTCATTTTCCCCAAGGAAAATGGCCTCCATTTCTGGCCTCTCGCCCTGGCCAATAGGGTGGTGCCCAGCAAGAAATTTGCAATCTTTGCTGGATTTCTCCAAATCTAAAGCTGCCAGTAAGAAGTACCCTGCAAGTCCTTAGAGCCCCAAAGGCCACCTTGCATTTGATTTGCAGACCGTGGGGAAAGGACTTCTTTTTCCCATGGGAAATGGCCTCCGTTTCCAGCCACTAACTAGGGCAGAAAGTGGGGAGCCAAGCTAGAGTGATGCAATCTTTGCTGGATTTCTCCAAACCCAATGCTGGCAGCAACTAGGACCCTGCAAGTCCTTAGAGCCCCAGATGCCACCTTTCATCTTATACCCAGACCCTGGGGACATGACTTCATTTCCCCATGGAAAATGGGGTCAGTTTGGGGCCACTCGCCCCGGCCATCTGCTTCATTCCCTGTCTGAAATTTGCAAACTTGGCTGATTTTCTCCAAAACTAAACCTGCTGGCAACGAGGAGCCTGCAGCTCCTTAGAGCCCCAAATTTCACCTCTCTGCTGATACCCACATGATGGGGAAATTACTTCTTTTTCCCATAGAAATAGTATCCCTGTGCTGCAACTTGCCCTGGCAGAAAGTAGGGTGCCAAGCAGGAAATTTGAAAATTCTGCTGGATTTCTCCAAACCTAAAGCTGGTAGCAACTAAGACCCTGCAAGTCCTTAGAGCCCCAAAGGCCACCTTTCATCTGATACCCAGAGCCTGGGCCAATGACTTCATTTTCCCCATGGAAAATGGCCTCCATTTCTGGCCTCTCGCCCTGGCCAATAGGGTGGTGCCCGGCAAAAAATTTGCAATCTTTGCTGGATTTCTCCAAATCTAAAGCTGCCAGTAAGAAGTACCCTGCAAGTCCTTAGAGCCCCAAAGGCCACCTTGCATTTGATTTGCAGACCGTGGGGAAAGGACTTCTTTTTCCCATGGGAAATGGCCTGTGTTTGCAGCCACTCACCATGGCAGAAAGTAGGGAGCCAAGCTAGAGTGATACAATCATTGCTGGATTCTTCCAAACCTAAAGTTGGCAGCAACCAGGACCCTGAAAGTCCTTAGAGCCTGAAAGGCCACCTTGAACACATTACTGAGACCCTGGGTTAAGGACATTTTTCCCATGGAAAATGGCCTTCATTTCTGGCCATTTGGCCTGGCAGGCAGGGCAGTGCCTAAGGAGAAATTTGAAAACTGTGCTGGATTCTTCCAAACATAAAGCTGCCAGCAACTAGGACCCTGCAAGTCCTTAGAGCCCCAAAGGCCACCTTTCATCTGATACCCAGACCCTGGGCCAATGACTTCATTTTCCCCAAGGAAAATGGCCTCCATTTCTGGCCTCTCGCCCTGGCCAATAGGGTGGTGCCCAGCAAGAAATTTGCAATCTTTGCTGGATTTCTCCAAATCTAAAGCTGCCAGTAAGAAGTACCCTGCAAGTCCTTAGAGCCCCAAAGGCCACCTTGCATTTGATTTGCAGACCGTGGGGAAAGGACTTCTTTTTCCCATGGGAAATGGCCTCCGTTTCCAGCCACTAACTAGGGCAGAAAGTGGGGAGCCAAGCTAGAGTGATGCAATCTTTGCTGGATTTCTCCAAACCCAATGCTGGCAGCAACTAGGACCCTGCAAGTCCTTAGAGCCCCAGATGCCACCTTTCATCTTATACCCAGACCCTGGGGACATGACTTCATTTCCCCATGGAAAATGGGGTCAGTTTGGGGCCACTCGCCCCGGCCATCTGCTTCATTCCCTGTCTGAAATTTGCAAACTTGGCTGATTTTCTCCAAAACTAAACCTGCTGGCAACGAGGAGCCTGCAGCTCCTTAGAGCCCCAAATTTCACCTCTCTGCTGATACCCACATGATGGGGAAATTACTTCTTTTTCCCATAGAAATAGTATCCCTGTGCTGCAACTTGCCCTGGCAGAAAGTAGGGTGCCAAGCAGGAAATTTGAAAATTCTGCTGGATTTCTCCAAACCTAAAGCTGGTAGCAACTAAGACCCTGCAAGTCCTTAGAGCCCCAAAGGCCACCTTTCATCTGATACCCAGAGCCTGGGCCAATGACTTCATTTTCCCCATGGAAAATGGCCTCCATTTCTGGCCTCTCGCCCTGGCCAATAGGGTGGTGCCCAGCAAGAAATTTGCAATCTTTGCTGGATTTCTCCAAATCTAAAGCTGCCAGTAAGAAGTACCCTGCAAGTCCTTAGAGCCCCAAAGGCCACCTTGCATTTGATTTGCAGACCGTGGGGAAAGGACTTCTTTTTCCCATGGGAAATGGCCTGTGTTTGCAGCCACTCACCATGGCAGAAAGTGGGGAGCCAAGCTAGAGTGATGCAATCTTTGCTGGATTTCTCCAAACCTAATGCTGGCAGCAACTTGGACCCTGCAAGTCCTTAGAGCCCCAGATGCCGCCTTTCATCTTATACCCAGACCCTGGGGACATGACTTCATTTCCCCATGGAAAATGGGGTCAGTTTGGGGCCACTCGCCCCGGCCATCTGCCTCATTCCCTGTCTGAAATTTGAAAACTTGGCTGATTTTCTCCAAAACTAAACCTGCTGGCAACGAGGAGCCTGCAGCTCCTTAGAGCCCCAAATTTCACCTCTCTGCTGATACCCACATGATGGGGAAATTACTTCTTTTTCCCATAGAAATAGTATCCCTGTGCTGCAACTTGCCCTGGCAGAAAGTAGGGTGCCAAGCAGGAAATTTGAAAATTCTGATGGATTTCTCCAAACCTAAAGCTGGCAGCAACTAAGACCCTGCAAGTCCTTAGAGCCCCAAAGGCCACCTTTCATCTGATACCCAGAGCCTGGGCCAATGACTTCATTTTCCCCAAGGAAAATGGCCTCCATTTCTGGCCTCTCGCCCTGGCCAATAGGGTGGTGCCCAGCAAGAAATTTGCAATCTTTGCTGGATTTCTCCAAATCTAAAGCTGCCAGTAAGAAGTACCCTGCAAGTCCTTAGAGCCCCAAAGGCCACCTTGCATTTGATTTGCAGACCGTGGGGAAAGGACTTCTTTTTCCCATGGGAAATGGCCTCCGTTTCCAGCCACTAACTAGGGCAGAAAGTGGGGAGCCAAGCTAGAGTGATGCAATCTTTGCTGGATTTCTCCAAACCCAATGCTGGCAGCAACTAGGACCCTGCAAGTCCTTAGAGCCCCAGATGCCACCTTTCATCTTATACCCAGACCCTGGGGACATGACTTCATTTCCCCATGGAAAATGGGGTCAGTTTGGGGCCACTCGCCCCGGCCATCTGCTTCATTCCCTGTCTGAAATTTGCAAACTTGGCTGATTTTCTCCAAAACTAAACCTGCTGGCAACGAGGAGCCTGCAGCTCCTTAGAGCCCCAAATTTCACCTCTCTGCTGATACCCACATGATGGGGAAATTACTTCTTTTTCCCATAGAAATAGTATCCCTGTGCTGCAACTTGCCCTGGCAGAAAGTAGGGTGCCAAGCAGGAAATTTGAAAATTCTGCTGGATTTCTCCAAACCTAAAGCTGGTAGCAACTAAGACCCTGCAAGTCCTTAGAGCCCCAAAGGCCACCTTTCATCTGATACCCAGAGCCTGGGCCAATGACTTCATTTTCCCCATGGAAAATGGCCTCCATTTCTGGCCTCTCGCCCTGGCCAATAGGGTGGTGCCCAGCAAGAAATTTGCAATCTTTGCTGGATTTCTCCAAATCTAAAGCTGCCAGTAAGAAGTACCCTGCAAGTCCTTAGAGCCCCAAAGGCCACCTTGCATTTGATTTGCAGACCGTGGGGAAAGGACTTCTTTTTCCCATGGGAAATGGCCTGTGTTTGCAGCCACTCACCATGGCAGAAAGTGGGGAGCCAAGCTAGAGTGATGCAATCTTTGCTGGATTTCTCCAAACCTAATGCTGGCAGCAACTTGGACCCTGCAAGTCCTTAGAGCCTCAGATGCCGCCTTTCATCTTATACCCAGACCCTGGGGACATGACTTCATTTCCCCATGGAAAATGGGGTCAGTTTGGGGCCACTCGCCCCGGCCATCTGCCTCATTCCCTGTCTGAAATTTGAAAACTTGGCTGATTTTCTCCAAAACTAAACCTGCTGGCAACGAGGAGCCTGCAGCTCCTTAGAGCCCCAAATTTCACCTCTCTGCTGATACCCACATGATGGGGAAATTACTTCTTTTTCCCATAGAAATAGTATCCCTGTGCTGCAACTTGCCCTGGCAGAAAGTAGGGTGCCAAGCAGGAAATTTGAAAATTCTGATGGATTTCTCCAAACCTAAAGCTGGCAGCAACTAAGACCCTGCAAGTCCTTAGAGCCCCAAAGGCCACCTTTCATCTGATACCCAGAGCCTGGGCCAATGACTTCATTTTCCCCATGGAAAATGGCCTCCATTTCTGGCCTCTCGCCCTGGCCAATAGGGTGGTGCCCAGCAAGAAATTTGCAATCTTTGCTGGATTTCTCCAAATCTAAAGCTGCCAATAAGAAGTACCCTGCAAGTCCTTAGAGCCCCAAAGGCCACCTTGCATTTGATTTGCAGACCGTGGGGAAAGGACTTCTTTTTCCCATGGGAAATGGCCTCCGTTTGCAGCCACTCACCATGGCAGAAAGTAGGGAGCCAAGCTAGAGTGATATAATCTTTGCTGGATTCTTCCAAACCTAAAGTTGGCAGCAACCAGGACCCTGAAAGTCCTTAGAGCCTGAAAGGCCACCTTGAACATATTACTGAGACCCTGGGTTAAGGACATTTTTCCCATGGAAAATGCCCTTCATTTCTGGCCACTTGGCCTGGCAGGCAGGCTGTGCCTAGCGAGAAATTTGCAAACTGTGCTGGATTCTTCCAAACATAAAGCTGCCAGCAACTAGGACCCTGCAAGTCCTTAGAGCCCCAAAGGCCACCTTTCATCTGATACCCAGACCCTGGGCCAATGACTTCATTTTCCCCAAGGAAAATGGCCTCCATTTCTGGCCTCACGCCCTGGCCAATAGGGTGGTGCCCAGCAAGAAATTTGCAATCTTTGCTGGATTGCTCCAAATCTAAAGCTGCCAGTAAGAAGTACCCTGCAAGTCCTTAGAGCCCCAAAGGCCACCTTGCATTTGATTTGCAGACCGTGGGGAAAGGACTTCTTTTTCCCATGGGAAATGGCCTCCGTTTCCAGCCACTAACTAGGGCAGAAAGTGGGGAGCCAAGCTAGAGTGATGCAATCTTTGCTGGATTTCTCCAAACCCAATGCTGGCAGCAACTAGGACCCTGCAAGTCCTTAGAGCCCCAAAGGCCACCTTTCATCTGATACCCAGACCCTGGGCCAATGACTTCATTTTCCCCAAGGAAAATGGCCTCCATTTCTGGCCTCTCGCCCTGGCCAATAGGGTGGTGCCCAGCAAGAAATTTGCAATCTTTGCTGGATTGCTCCAAATCTAAAGCTGCCAGTAAGAAGTACCCTGCAAGTCCTTAGAGCCCCAAAGGCCACCTTGCATTTCATTTGCAGACCGTGGGGAAAGGACTTCTTTTTCCCATGGGAAATGGCCTCCGTTTCCAGCCACTAACTAGGGCAGAAAGTGGGGAGCCAAGCTAGAGTGATGCAATCTTTGCTGGATTTCTCCAAACCCAATGCTGGCAGCAACTAGGACCCTGCAAGTCCTTAGAGCCCCAGATGCCACCTTTCATCTTATACCCAGACCCTGGGGACATGACTTCATTTCCCCATGGAAAATGGGGTCAGTTTGGGGCCACTCGCCCCGGCCATCTGCTTCATTCCCTGTCTGAAATTTGCAAACTTGGCTGATTTTCTCCAAAACTAAACCTGCTGGCAACGAGGAGCCTGCAGCTCCATAGAGCCCCAAATTTCACCTCTCTGCTGATACCCACATGATGGGGAAATTACTTCTTTTTCCCATAGAAATAGTATCCCTGTGCTGCAACTTGCCCTGGCAGAAAGTAGGGTGCCAAGCAGGAAATTTGAAAATTCTGCTGGATTTCTCCAAACCTAAAGCTGGCAGCAACTAAGACCCTGCAAGTCCTTAGAGCCCCAAAGGCCACCTTTCATCTGATACCCAGACCCTGGGCCAATGACTTCATTTTCCCCATGGAAAATGGCCTCCATTTCTGGCCTCTCGCCCTGGCCAATAGGGTGGTGCCCGGCAAGAAATTTGCAATCTTTGCTGGATTTCTCCAAATCTAAAGCTGCCAGTAAGAAGTACCCTGCAAGTCCTTAGAGCCCCAAAGGCCACCTTGCATTTGATTTGCAGACCGTGGGGAAAGGACTTCTTTTTCCCATGGGAAATGGCCTGTGTTTGCAGCCACTCACCATGGCAGAAAGTAGGGAGCCAAGCTAGAGTGATACAATCATTGCTGGATTCTTCCAAACCTAAAGTTGGCAGCAACCAGGAGCCTGAAAGTCCTTAGAGCCTGAAAGGCCACCTTGAACACATTACTGAGACCCTGGGTTAAGGACATTTTTCCCATGGAAAATGGCCTTCATTTCTGGCCATTTGGCCTGGCAGGCAGGGCAGTGCCTAAGGAGAAATTTGAAAACTGTGCTGGATTCTTCCAAACATAAAGCTGCCAGCAACTAGGACCCTGCAAGTCCTTAGAGCCCCAAAGGCCACCTTTCATCTGATACCCAGACCCTGGGCCAATGACTTCATTTTCCCCAAGGAAAATGGCCTCCATTTCTGGCCTCTCGCCCTGGCCAATAGGGTGGTGCCCAGCAAGAAATTTGCAATCTTTGCTGGATTTCTCCAAATCTAAAGCTGCCAGTAAGAAGTACCCTGCAAGTCCTTAGAGCCCCAAAGGCCACCTTGCATTTGATTTGCAGACCGTGGGGAAAGGACTTCTTTTTCCCATGGGAAATGGCCTCCGTTTCCAGCCACTAACTAGGGCAGAAAGTGGGGAGCCAAGCTAGAGTGATGCAATCTTTGCTGGATTTCTCCAAACCCAATGCTGGCAGCAACTAGGACCCTGCAAGTCCTTAGAGCCCCAGATGCCACCTTTCATCTTATACCCAGACCCTGGGGACATGACTTCATTTCCCCATGGAAAATGGGGTCAGTTTGGGGCCACTCGCCCCGGCCATCTGCTTCATTCCCTGTCTGAAATTTGCAAACTTGGCTGATTTTCTCCAAAACTAAACCTGCTGGCAACGAGGAGCCTGCAGCTCCTTAGAGCCCCAAATTTCACCTCTCTGCTGATACCCACATGATGGGGAAATTACTTCTTTTTCCCATAGAAATAGTATCCCTGTGCTGCAACTTGCCCTGGCAGAAAGTAGGGTGCCAAGCAGGAAATTTGAAAATTCTGCTGGATTTCTCCAAACCTAAAGCTGGTAGCAACTAAGACCCTGCAAGTCCTTAGAGCCCCAAAGGCCACCTTTCATCTGATACCCAGAGCCTGGGCCAATGACTTCATTTTCCCCATGGAAAATGGCCTCCATTTCTGGCCTCTCGCCCTGGCCAATAGGGTGGTGCCCAGCAAGAAATTTGCAATCTTTGCTGGATTTCTCCAAATCGAAAGCTGCCAGTAAGAAGTACCCTGCAAGTCCTTAGAGCCCCAAAGGCCACCTTGCATTTGATTTGCAGACCGTGGGGAAAGGACTTCTTTTTCCCATGGGAAATGGCCTGTGTTTGCAGCCACTCACCATGGCAGAAAGTGGGGAGCCAAGCTAGAGTGATGCAATCTTTGCTGGATTTCTCCAAACCTAATGCTGGCAGCAACTTGGACCCTGCAAGTCCTTAGAGCCCCAGATGCCGCCTTTCATCTTATACCCAGACCCTGGGGACATGACTTCATTTCCCCATGGAAAATGGGGTCAGTTTGGGGCCACTCGCCCCGGCCATCTGCCTCATTCCCTGTCTGAAATTTGAAAACTTGGCTGATTTTCTCCAAAACTAAACCTGCTGGCAACGAGGAGCCTGCAGCTCCTTAGAGCCCCAAATTTCACCTCTCTGCTGATACCCACATGATGGGGAAATTACTTCTTTTTCCCATAGAAATAGTATCCCTGTGCTGCAACTTGCCCTGGCAGAAAGTAGGGTGCCAAGCAGGAAATTTGAAAATTCTGATGGATTTCTCCAAACCTAAAGCTGGCAGCAACTAAGACCCTGCAAGTCCTTAGAGCCCCAAAGGCCACCTTTCATCTGATACCCAGAGCCTGGGCCAATGACTTCATTTTCCCCATGGAAAATGGCCTCCATTTCTGGCCTCTCGCCCTGGCCAATAGGGTGGTGCCCAGCAAGAAATTTGCAATCTTTGCTGGATTTCTCCAAATCTAAAGCTGCCAATAAGAAGTACCCTGCAAGTCCTTAGAGCCCCAAAGGCCACCTTGCATTTGATTTGCAGACCGTGGGGAAAGGACTTCTTTTTCCCATGGGAAATGGCCTCCGTTTGCAGCCACTCACCATGGCAGAAAGTAGGGAGCCAAGCTAGAGTGATATAATCTTTGCTGGATTCTTCCAAACCTAAAGTTGGCAGCAACCAGGACCCTGAAAGTCCTTAGAGCCTGAAAGGCCACCTTGAACATATTACTGAGACCCTGGGTTAAGGACATTTTTCCCATGGAAAATGCCCTTCATTTCTGGCCACTTGGCCTGGCAGGCAGGCTGTGCCTAGCGAGAAATTTGCAAACTGTGCTGGATTCTTCCAAACATAAAGCTGCCAGCAACTAGGACCCTGCAAGTCCTTAGAGCCCCAAAGGCCACCTTTCATCTGATACCCAGAGCCTGGGCCAATGACTTCATTTTCCCCAAGGAAAATGGCCTCCATTTCTGGCCTCACGCCCTGGCCAATAGGGTGGTGCCCAGCAAGAAATTTGCAATCTTTGCTGGATTGCTCCAAATCTAAAGCTGCCAGTAAGAAGTACCCTGCAAGTCCTTAGAGCCCCAAAGGCCACCTTGCATTTCATTTGCAGACCGTGGGGAAAGGACTTCTTTTTCCCATGGGAAATGGCCTCCGTTTCCAGCCACTAACTAGGGCAGAAAGTGGGGAGCCAAGCTAGAGTGATGCAATCTTTGCTGGATTTCTCCAAACCCAATGCTGGCAGCAACTAGGACCCTGCAAGTCCTTAGAGCCCCAGATGCCACCTTTCATCTGATACCCAGACCCTGGGCCAATGACTTCATTTTCCCCAAGGAAAATGGCCTCCATTTCTGGCCTCTCGCCCTGGCCAATAGGGTGGTGCCCAGCAAGAAATTTGCAATCTTTGCTGGATTGCTCCAAATCTAAAGCTGCCAGAAAGAAGTACCCTGCAAGTCCTTAGAGCCCCAAAGGCCACCTTGCATTTCATTTGCAGACCGTAGGGAAAGGACTTCTTTTTCCCATGGGAAATGGCCTGTGTTTGCAGCCACTCACCATGGCAGAAAGTGGGGAGCCAAGCTAGAGTGATGCAATCTTTGCTGGATTTCTCCAAACCCAATGCTGGCAGCAACTAGGACCCTGCAAGTCCTTAGAGCCCCAGATGCCACCTTTCATCTTATACCCAGACCCTGGGGACATGACTTCATTTCCCCATGGAAAATGGGGTCAGTTTGGGGCCACTCGCCCCGGCCATCTGCCTCATTCCCTGTCTGAAATTTGCAAACTTGGCTGATTTTCTCCAAAACTAAACCTGCTGGCAACGAGGAGCCTGCAGCTCCTTAGAGCCCCAAATTTCACCTCTCTGCTGATACCCACATGATGGGGAAATTACTTCTTTTTCCTATAGAAATAGTATCCCTGGGCTGCAACTTGCCCTGGCAGAAAGTAGGGTGCCAAGCAGGAAATTTGAAAATTCTGCTGGATTTCTCCAAACCTAAAGCTGGCAGCAACTAAGACCCTGCAAGTCCTTAGAGCCCCAAAGGCCACCTTTCATCTGATACCCAGAGCCTGGGCCAATGACTTCATTTTCCCCATGGAAAATGGCCTCCATTTCTGGCCTCTCGCCCTGGCCAATAGGGTGGTGCCCAGCAAGAAATTTGCAATCTTTGCTGGATTTCTCCAAATCTAAAGCTGCCAGTAAGAAGTACCCTGCAAGTCCTTAGAGCCCCAAAGGCCACCTTGCATTTGATTTGCAGACCGTGGGGAAAGGACTTCTTTTTCCCATGGGAAATGGCCTGTGTTTGCAGCCACTCACCATGGCAGAACGTAGGGAGCCAAGCTAGAGTGATACAATCATTGCTGGATTCTTCCAAACCTAAAGTTGGCAGCAACCAGGAGCCTGAAAGTCCTTAGAGCCTGAAAGGCCACCTTGAACATATTACTGAGACCCTGGGTTAAGGACATTTTTCCCATGGAAAATGCCCTTCATTTCTGGCCACTTGGCCTGGCAGGCAGGCTGTGCCTAGCGAGAAATTTGCAAACTGTGCTGGATTCTTCCAAACATAAAGCTGCCAGCAACTAGGACCCTGCAAGTCCTTAGAGCCCCAAAGGCCACCTTTCATCTGATACCCAGACCCTGGGCCAATGACTTCATTTTCCCCAAGGAAAATGGCCTCCATTTCTGGCCTCTCGCCCTGGCCAATAGGGTGGTGCCCAGCAAGAAATTTGCAATCTTTGCTGGATTTCTCCAAATCGAAAGCTGCCAGTAAGAAGTACCCTGCAAGTCCTTAGAGCCCCAAAGGCCACCTTGCATTTGATTTGCAGACCGTGGGGAAAGGACTTCTTTTTCCCATGGGAAATGGCCTGTGTTTGCAGCCACTCACCATGGCAGAAAGTGGGGAGCCAAGCTAGAGTGATGCAATCTTTGCTGGATTTCTCCAAACCCAATGCTGGCAGCAACTAGGACCCTGCAAGTCCTTAGAGCCCCAGATGCCACCTTTCATCTTATACCCAGACCCTGGGGACATGACTTCATTTCCCCATGGAAAATGGGGTCAGTTTGGGGCCACTCGCCCCGGCCATCTGCTTCATTCCCTGTCTGAAATTTGCAAACTTGGCTGATTTTCTCCAAAACTAAACCTGCTGGCAACGAGGAGCCTGCAGCTCCTTAGAGCCCCAAATTTCACCTCTCTGCTGATACCCACATGATGGGGAAATTACTTCTTTTTCCCATAGAAATAGTATCCCTGTGCTGCAACTTGCCCTGGCAGAAAGTAGGGTGCCAAGCAGGAAATTTGAAAATTCTGATGGATTTCTCCAAACCTAAAGCTGGCAGCAACTAAGACCCTGCAAGTCCTTAGAGCCCCAAAGGCCACCTTTCATCTGATACCCAGAGCCTGGGCCAATGACTTCATTTTCCCCATGGAAAATGGCCTCCATTTCTGGCCTCTCGCCCTGGCCAATAGGGTGGTGCCCAGCAAGAAATTTGCAATCTTTGCTGGATTTCTCCAAATCGAAAGCTGCCAGTAAGAAGTACCCTGCAAGTCCTTAGAGCCCCAAAGGCCACCTTGCATTTGATTTGCAGACCGTGGGGAAAGGACTTCTTTTTCCCGTGGGAAATGGCCTGTGTTTGCAGCCACTCACCATGGCAGAAAGTGGGGAGCCAAGCTAGAGTGATACAATCTTTGCTGGATTCTTCCAAACCTAAAGTTGGCAGCAACCAGGACCCTGAAAATCCTTAGAGCCTGAAAGGCCACCTTGAACACATTACTGAGACCCTGGGTTAAGGACATTTTTCCCATGGAAAATGGCCTTCATTTCTGGCCATTTGGCCTGGCAGGCAGGGCAGTGCCTAACGAGAAATTTGCAAACTGTGCTGGATTCTTCCAAACATAAAGCTGCCAGCAACTAGGACCCTGCAAGTCCTTAGAGCCCCAAAGGCCACCTTTCATCTGATACCCAGACCCTGGGCCAATGACTTCATTTTCCCCAAGGAAAATGGCCTCCATTTCTGGCCTCTCGCCCTGGCCAATAGGGTGGTGCCCAGCAAGAAATTTGCAATCTTTGCTGGATTTCTCCAAATCTAAAGCTGCCAGTAAGAAGTACCCTGCAAGTCCTTAGAGCCCCAAAGGCCACCTTGCATTTGATTTGCAGACCGTGGGGAAAGGACTTCTTTTTCCCATGGGAAATGGCCTCCGTTTCCAGCCACTAACTAGGGCAGAAAGTGGGGAGCCAAGCTAGAGTGATGCAATCTTTGCTGGATTTCTCCAAACCCAATGCTGGCAGCAACTAGGACCCTGCAAGTCCTTAGAGCCCCAGATGCCACCTTTCATCTTATACCCAGACCCTGGGGACATGACTTCATTTCCCCATGGAAAATGGGGTCAGTTTGGGGCCACTCGCCCCGGCCATCTGCTTCATTCCCTGTCTGAAATTTGCAAACTTGGCTGATTTTCTCCAAAACTAAACCTGCTGGCAACGAGGAGCCTGCAGCTCCTTAGAGCCCCAAATTTCACCTCTCTGCTGATACCCACATGATGGGGAAATTACTTCTTTTTCCCATAGAAATAGTATCCCTGTGCTGCAACTTGCCCTGGCAGAAAGTAGGGTGCCAAGCAGGAAATTTGAAAATTCTGCTGGATTTCTCCAAACCTAAAGCTGGTAGCAACTAAGACCCTGCAAGTCCTTAGAGCCCCAAAGGCCACCTTTCATCTGATACCCAGACCCTGGGCCAATGACTTCATTTTCCCCAAGGAAAATGGCCTCCATTTCTGGCCTCTCGCCCTGGCCAATAGGGTGGTGCCCAGCAAGAAATTTGCAATCTTTGCTGGATTTCTCCAAATCGAAAGCTGCCAGTAAGAAGTACCCTGCATGTCCTTAGAGCCCCAAAGGCCACCTTGCATTTGATTTGCAGACCGTGGGGAAAGGACTTCTTTTTCCCGTGGGAAATGGCCTGTGTTTGCAGCCACTCACCATGGCAGAAAGTGGGGAGCCAAGCTAGAGTGATACAATCTTTGCTGGATTCTTCCAAACCTAAAGTTGGCAGCAACCAGGACCCTGAAAGTCCTTAGAGCCTGAAAGGCCACCTTGAACACATTACTGAGACCCTGGGTTAAGGACATTTTTCCCATGGAAAATGGCCTTCATTTCTGGCCATTTGGCCTGGCAGGCAGGGCAGTGCCTAACGAGAAATTTGAAAACTGTGCTGGATTCTTCCAAACATAAAGCTGCCAGCAACTAGGACCCTGCAAGTCCTTAGAGCCCCAAAGGCCACCTTTCATCTGATACCCAGACCCTGGGCCAATGACTTCATTTTCCCCAAGGAAAATGGCCTCCATTTCTGGCCTCTCGCCCTGGCCAATAGGGTGGTGCCCAGCAAGAAATTTGCAATCTTTGCTGGATTGCTCCAAATCTAAAGCTGCCAGTAAGAAGTACCCTGCAAGTCCTTAGAGCCCCAAAGGCCACCTTGCATTTCATTTGCAGACCGTGGGGAAAGGACTTCTTTTTCCCATGGGAAATGGCCTCCGTTTCCAGCCACTAACTAGGGCAGAAAGTGGGGAGCCAAGCTAGAGTGATGCAATCTTTGCTGGATTTCTCCAAACCCAATGCTGGCAGCAACTAGGACCCTGCAAGTCCTTAGAGCCCCAGATGCCACCTTTCATCTTATACCCAGACCCTGGGGACATGACTTCATTTCCCCATGGAAAATGGGGTCAGTTTGGGGCCACTCGCCCCGGCCATCTGCTTCATTCCCTGTCTGAAATTTGCAAACTTGGCTGATTTTCTCCAAAACTAAACCTGCTGGCAACGAGGAGCCTGCAGCTCCATAGAGCCCCAAATTTCACCTCTCTGCTGATACCCACATGATGGGGAAATTACTTCTTTTTCCCATAGAAATAGTATCCCTGTGCTGCAACTTGCCCTGGCAGAAAGTAGGGTGCCAAGCAGGAAATTTGAAAATTCTGCTGGATTTCTCCAAACCTAAAGCTGGCAGCAACTAAGACCCTGCAAGTCCTTAGAGCCCCAAAGGCCACCTTTCATCTGATACCCAGACCCTGGGCCAATGACTTCATTTTCCCCATGGAAAATGGCCTCCATTTCTGGCCTCTCGCCCTGGCCAATAGGGTGGTGCCCAGCAAGAAATTTGCAATCTTTGCTGGATTTCTCCAAATCTAAAGCTGCCAGTAAGAAGTACCCTGCAAGTCCTTAGAGCCCCAAAGGCCACCTTGCATTTCATTTGCAGACCGTGGGGAAAGGACTTCTTTTTCCCATGGGAAATGGCCTGTGTTTGCAGCCACTCACCATGGCAGAAAGTAGGGAGCCAAGCTAGAGTGATACAATCATTGCTGGATTCTTCCAAACCTAAAGTTGGCAGCAACCAGGAGCCTGAAAGTCCTTAGAGCCTGAAAGGCCACCTTGAACACATTACTGAGACCCTGGGTTAAGGACATTTTTCCCATGGAAAATGGCCTTCATTTCTGGCCATTTGGCCTGGCAGGCAGGGCAGTGCCTAACGAGAAATTTGCAAACTGTGCTGGATTCTTCCAAACATAAAGCTGCCAGCAACTAGGACCCTGCAAGTCCTTAGAGCCCCAAAGGCCACCTTTCATCTGATACCCAGACCCTGGGCCAATGACTTCATTTTCCCCAAGGAAAATGGCCTCCATTTCTGGCCTCTCGCCCTGGCCAATAGGGTGGTGCCCAGCAAGAAATTTGCAATCTTTGCTGGATTTCTCCAAATCTAAAGCTGCCAGTAAGAAGTACCCTGCAAGTCCTTAGAGCCCCAAAGGCCACCTTGCATTTGATTTGCAGACCGTGGGGAAAGGACTTCTTTTTCCCATGGGAAATGGCCTCCGTTTCCAGCCACTAACTAGGGCAGAAAGTGGGGAGCCAAGCTAGAGTGATGCAATCTTTGCTGGATTTCTCCAAACCCAATGCTGGCAGCAACTAGGACCCTGCAAGTCCTTAGAGCCCCAGATGCCACCTTTCATCTTATACCCAGACCCTGGGGACATGACTTCATTTCCCCATGGAAAATGGGGTCAGTTTGGGGCCACTCGCCCCGGCCATCTGCTTCATTCCCTGTCTGAAATTTGCAAACTTGGCTGATTTTCTCCAAAACTAAACCTGCTGGCAACGAGGAGCCTGCAGCTCCTTAGAGCCCCAAATTTCACCTCTCTGCTGATACCCACATGATGGGGAAATTACTTCTTTTTCCCATAGAAATAGTATCCCTGTGCTGCAACTTGCCCTGGCAGAAAGTAGGGTGCCAAGCAGGAAATTTGAAAATTCTGCTGGATTTCTCCAAACCTAAAGCTGGTAGCAACTAAGACCCTGCAAGTCCTTAGAGCCCCAAAGGCCACCTTTCATCTGATACCCAGAGCCTGGGCCAATGACTTCATTTTCCCCATGGAAAATGGCCTCCATTTCTGGCCTCTCGCCCTGGCCAATAGGGTGGTGCCCAGCAAGAAATTTGCAATCTTTGCTGGATTTCTCCAAATCTAAAGCTGCCAGTAAGAAGTACCCTGCAAGTCCTTAGAGCCCCAAAGGCCACCTTGCATTTGATTTGCAGACCGTGGGGAAAGGACTTCTTTTTCCCATGGGAAATGGCCTGTGTTTGCAGCCACTCACCATGGCAGAAAGTGGGGAGCCAAGCTAGAGTGATGCAATCTTTGCTGGATTTCTCCAAACCTAATGCTGGCAGCAACTTGGACCCTGCAAGTCCTTAGAGCCCCAGATGCCGCCTTTCATCTTATACCCAGACCCTGGGGACATGACTTCATTTCCCCATGGAAAATGGGGTCAGTTTGGGGCCACTCGCCCCGGCCATCTGCCTCATTCCCTGTCTGAAATTTGCAAACTTGGCTGATTTTCTCCAAAACTAAACCTGCTGGCAACGAGGAGCCTGCAGCTCCTTAGAGCCCCAAATTTCACCTCTCTGCTGATACCCACATGATGGGGAAATTACTTCTTTTTCCCATAGAAATAGTATCCCTGTGCTGCAACTTGCCCTGGCAGAAAGTAGGGTGCCAAGCAGGAAATTTGAAAATTCTGATGGATTTCTCCAAACCTAAAGCTGGCAGCAACTAAGACCCTGCAAGTCCTTAGAGCCCCAAAGGCCACCTTTCATCTGATACCCAGAGCCTGGGCCAATGACTTCATTTTCCCCATGGAAAATGGCCTCCATTTCTGGCCTCTCGCCCTGGCCAATAGGGTGGTGCCCAGCAAGAAATTTGCAATCTTTGCTGGATTTCTCCAAATCTAAAGCTGCCAATAAGAAGTACCCTGCAAGTCCTTAGAGCCCCAAAGGCCACCTTGCATTTGATTTGCAGACCGTGGGGAAAGGACTTCTTTTTCCCATGGGAAATGGCCTCCGTTTGCAGCCACTCACCATGGCAGAAAGTAGGGAGCCAAGCTAGAGTGATATAATCTTTGCTAGATTCTTCCAAACCTAAAGTTGGCAGCAACCAGGACCCTGAAAGTCCTTAGAGCCTGAAAGGCCACCTTGAACATATTACTGAGACCCTGGGTTAAGGACATTTTTCCCATGGAAAATGCCCTTCATTTCTGGCCACTTGGCCTGGCAGGCAGGCTGTGCCTAGCGAGAAATTTGCAAACTGTGCTGGATTCTTCCAAACATAAAGCTGCCAGCAACTAGGACCCTGCAAGTCCTTAGAGCCCCAAAGGCCACCTTTCATCTGATACCCAGACCCTGGGCCAATGACTTCATTTTCCCCAAGGAAAATGGCCTCCATTTCTGGCCTCACGCCCTGGCCAATAGGGTGGTGCCCAGCAAGAAATTTGCAATCTTTGCTGGATTGCTCCAAATCTAAAGCTGCCAGTAAGAAGTACCCTGCAAGTCCTTAGAGCCCCAAAGGCCACCTTGCATTTCATTTGCAGACCGTGGGGAAAGGACTTCTTTTTCCCATGGGAAATGGCCTCCGTTTCCAGCCACTAACTAGGGCAGAAAGTGGGGAGCCAAGCTAGAGTGATGCAATCTTTGCTGGATTTCTCCAAACCCAATGCTGGCAGCAACTAGGACCCTGCAAGTCCTTAGAGCCCCAGATGCCACCTTTCATCTGATACCCAGACCCTGGGCCAATGACTTCATTTTCCCCAAGGAAAATGGCCTCCATTTCTGGCCTCTCGCCCTGGCCAATAGGGTGGTGCCCAGCAAGAAATTTGCAATCTTTGCTGGATTGCTCCAAATCTAAAGCTGCCAGAAAGAAGTACCCTGCAAGTCCTTAGAGCCCCAAAGGCCACCTTGCATTTCATTTGCAGACCGTAGGGAAAGGACTTCTTTTTCCCATGGGAAATGGCCTGTGTTTGCAGCCACTCACCATGGCAGAAAGTGGGGAGCCAAGCTAGAGTGATGCAATCTTTGCTGGATTTCTCCAAACCCAATGCTGGCAGCAACTAGGACCCTGCAAGTCCTTAGAGCCCCAGATGCCACCTTTCATCTTATACCCAGACCCTGGGGACATGACTTCATTTCCCCATGGAAAATGGGGTCAGTTTGGGGCCACTCGCCCCGGCCATCTGCCTCATTCCCTGTCTGAAATTTGCAAACTTGGCTGATTTTCTCCAAAACTAAACCTGCTGGCAACGAGGAGCCTGCAGCTCCTTAGAGCCCCAAATTTCACCTCTCTGCTGATACCCACATGATGGGGAAATTACTTCTTTTTCCTATAGAAATAGTATCCCTGGGCTGCAACTTGCCCTGGCAGAAAGTAGGGTGCCAAGCAGGAAATTTGAAAATTCTGCTGGATTTCTCCAAACCTAAAGCTGGCAGCAACTAAGACCCTGCAAGTCCTTAGAGCCCCAAAGGCCACCTTTCATCTGATACCCAGACCCTGGGCCAATGACTTCATTTTCCCCATGGAAAATGGCCTCCATTTCTGGCCTCTCGCCCTGGCCAATAGGGTGGTGCCCAGCAAGAAATTTGCAATCTTTGCTGGATTTCTCCAAATCTAAAGCTGCCAGTAAGAAGTACCCTGCAAGTCCTTAGAGCCCCAAAGGCCACCTTGCATTTGATTTGCAGACCGTGGGGAAAGGACTTCTTTTTCCCATGGGAAATGGCCTGTGTTTGCAGCCACTCACCATGGCAGAACGTAGGGAGCCAAGCTAGAGTGATACAATCATTGCTGGATTCTTCCAAACCTAAAGTTGGCAGCAACCAGGAGCCTGAAAGTCCTTAGAGCCTGAAAGGCCACCTTGAACATATTACTGAGACCCTGGGTTAAGGACATTTTTCCCATGGAAAATGCCCTTCATTTCTGGCCACTTGGCCTGGCAGGCAGGCTGTGCCTAGCGAGAAATTTGCAAACTGTGCTGGATTCTTCCAAACATAAAGCTGCCAGCAACTAGGACCCTGCAAGTCCTTAGAGCCCCAAAGGCCACCTTTCATCTGATACCCAGAGCCTGGGCCAATGACTTCATTTTCCCCAAGGAAAATGGCCTCCATTTCTGGCCTCTCGCCCTGGCCAATAGGGTGGTGCCCAGCAAGAAATTTGCAATCTTTGCTGGATTTCTCCAAATCGAAAGCTGCCAGTAAGAAGTACCCTGCAAGTCCTTAGAGCCCCAAAGGCCACCTTGCATTTGATTTGCAGACCGTGGGGAAAGGACTTCTTTTTCCCATGGGAAATGGCCTGTGTTTGCAGCCACTCACCATGGCAGAAAGTGGGGAGCCAAGCTAGAGTGATGCAATCTTTGCTGGATTTCTCCAAACCCAATGCTGGCAGCAACTAGGACCCTGCAAGTCCTTAGAGCCCCAGATGCCACCTTTCATCTTATACCCAGACCCTGGGGACATGACTTCATTTCCCCATGGAAAATGGGGTCAGTTTGGGGCCACTCGCCCCGGCCATCTGCTTCATTCCCTGTCTGAAATTTGCAAACTTGGCTGATTTTCTCCAAAACTAAACCTGCTGGCAACGAGGAGCCTGCAGCTCCTTAGAGCCCCAAATTTCACCTCTCTGCTGATACCCACATGATGGGGAAATTACTTCTTTTTCCCATAGAAATAGTATCCCTGTGCTGCAACTTGCCCTGGCAGAAAGTAGGGTGCCAAGCAGGAAATTTGAAAATTCTGATGGATTTCTCCAAACCTAAAGCTGGCAGCAACTAAGACCCTGCAAGTCCTTAGAGCCCCAAAGGCCACCTTTCATCTGATACCCAGAGCCTGGGCCAATGACTTCATTTTCCCCATGGAAAATGGCCTCCATTTCTGGCCTCTCGCCCTGGCCAATAGGGTGGTGCCCAGCAAGAAATTTGCAATCTTTGCTGGATTTCTCCAAATCGAAAGCTGCCAGTAAGAAGTACCCTGCAAGTCCTTAGAGCCCCAAAGGCCACCTTGCATTTGATTTGCAGACCGTGGGGAAAGGACTTCTTTTTCCCGTGGGAAATGGCCTGTGTTTGCAGCCACTCACCATGGCAGAAAGTGGGGAGCCAAGCTAGAGTGATACAATCTTTGCTGGATTCTTCCAAACCTAAAGTTGGCAGCAACCAGGACCCTGAAAATCCTTAGAGCCTGAAAGGCCACCTTGAACACATTACTGAGACCCTGGGTTAAGGACATTTTTCCCATGGAAAATGGCCTTCATTTCTGGCCATTTGGCCTGGCAGGCAGGGCAGTGCCTAACGAGAAATTTGAAAACTGTGCTGGATTCTTCCAAACATAAAGCTGCCAGCAACTAGGACCCTGCAAGTCCTTAGAGCCCCAAAGGCCACCTTTCATCTGATACCCAGACCCTGGGCCAATGACTTCATTTTCCCCAAGGAAAATGGCCTCCATTTCTGGCCTCTCGCCCTGGCCAATAGGGTGGTGCCCAGCAAGAAATTTGCAATCTTTGCTGGATTTCTCCAAATCTAAAGCTGCCAGTAAGAAGTACCCTGCAAGTCCTTAGAGCCCCAAAGGCCACCTTGCATTTGATTTGCAGACCGTGGGGAAAGGACTTCTTTTTCCCATGGGAAATGGCCTCCGTTTCCAGCCACTAACTAGGGCAGAAAGTGGGGAGCCAAGCTAGAGTGATGCAATCTTTGCTGGATTTCTCCAAACCCAATGCTGGCAGCAACTAGGACCCTGCAAGTCCTTAGAGCCCCAGATGCCACCTTTCATCTTATACCCAGACCCTGGGGACATGACTTCATTTCCCCATGGAAAATGGGGTCAGTTTGGGGCCACTCGCCCCGGCCATCTGCTTCATTCCCTGTCTGAAATTTGCAAACTTGGCTGATTTTCTCCAAAACTAAACCTGCTGGCAACGAGGAGCCTGCAGCTCCTTAGAGCCCCAAATTTCACCTCTCTGCTGATACCCACATGATGGGGAAATTACTTCTTTTTCCCATAGAAATAGTATCCCTGTGCTGCAACTTGCCCTGGCAGAAAGTAGGGTGCCAAGCAGGAAATTTGAAAATTCTGCTGGATTTCTCCAAACCTAAAGCTGGTAGCAACTAAGACCCTGCAAGTCCTTAGAGCCCCAAAGGCCACCTTTCATCTGATACCCAGAGCCTGGGCCAATGACTTCATTTTCCCCATGGAAAATGGCCTCCATTTCTGGCCTCTCGCCCTGGCCAATAGGGTGGTGCCCAGCAAGAAATTTGCAATCTTTGCTGGATTTCTCCAAATCGAAAGCTGCCAGTAAGAAGTACCCTGCATGTCCTCAGAGCCCCAATGGCCACCTTGCATTTGATTTGCAGACCGTGGGGAAAGGACTTCTTTTTCCCATGGGAAATGGCCTGTGTTTGCAGCCACTCACCATGGCAGAAAGTGGGGACCCAAGCTAGAGTGATGCAATCTTTGCTGGATTTCTCCAAACCTAATGCTGGCAGCAACTTGGACCCTGCAAGTCCTTAGAGCCCCAAAAGCCACCTTTCATCTGATACCCAGAGCCTGGGCCAATGACTTCATTTTCCCCATGGAAAATGGCCTCCATTTCTGGCCTCTCGCCCTGGCCAATAGGGTGGTGCCCAGCAAGAAATTTGCAATCTTTGCTGGATTTCTCCAAATCGAAACCTGCCAGTAAGAAGTACCCTGCAAGTCCTTAGAGCCCCAAAGGCCACCTTGCATTTGATTTGCAGACCGTGGGGAAAGGACTTCTTTTTCCCGTGGGAAATGGCCTGTGTTTGCAGCCACTCACCATGGCAGAAAGTGGGGAGCCAAGCTAGAGTGATACAATCTTTGCTGGATTCTTCCAGACCTAAAGTTGGCAGCAACCAGGACCCTGAAAGTCCTTAGAGCCTGAAAGGCCACCTTGAACACATTACTGAGACCCGGATTTAAGGACATTTTTCCCATGGAAAATGGCCTTCATTTCTGGCCATTTGGCCTGGCAGGCAGGGCAGTGCCTAACGAGAAATTTGCAAACTGTGCTGGATTCTTCCAAACATAAAGCTGCCAGCAACTAGGACCCTGCAAGTCCTTAGAGCCCCAGATGCCGCCTTTCATCTGATACCCAGACCCTGGGCCAATGACTTCATTTTCCCCAAGGAAAATGGCCTCCATTTCTGGCCTCTCGCCCTGGCCAATAGGGTGGTGCCCAGCAAGAAATTTGCAATCTTTGCTGGATTTCTCCAAATCTAAAGCTGCCAGTAAGAAGTACCCTGCAAGTCCTTAGAGCCCCAAAGGCCACCTTGCATTTCATTTGCAGACCGTGGGGAAAGGACTTCTTTTTCCCATGGGAAATGGCCTCCGTTTCCAGCCACTAACTAGGGCAGAAAGTGGGGAGCCAAGCTAGAGTGATGCAATCTTTGCTGGATTTCTCCAAACCCAATGCTGGCAGCAACTAGGACCCTGCAAGTCCTTAGAGCCCCAGATGCCACCTTTCATCTTATACCCAGACCCTGGGGACATGACTTCATTTCCCCATGGAAAATGGGGTCAGTTTGGGGCCACTCGCCCCGGCCATCTGCCTCATTCCCTGTCTGAAATTTGCAAACTTGGCTGATTTTCTCCAAAACTAAACCTGCTGGCAACGAGGAGCCTGCAGCTCCTTAGAGCCCCAAATTTCACCTCTCTGCTGATACCCACATGATGGGGAAATTACTTCTTTTTCCTATAGAAATAGTATCCCTGGGCTGCAACTTGCCCTGGCAGAAAGTAGGGTGCCAAGCAGGAAATTTGAAAATTCTGCTGGATTTCTCCAAACCTAAAGCTGGCAGCAACTAAGACCCTGCAAGTCCTTAGAGCCCCAAAGGCCACCTTTCATCTGATACCCAGACCCTGGGCCAATGACTTCATTTTCCCCATGGAAAATGGCCTCCATTTCTGGCCTCTCGCCCTGGCCAATAGGGTGGTGCCCAGCAAGAAATTTGCAATCTTTGCTGGATTTCTCCAAATCGAAAGCTGCCAGTAAGAAGTACCCTGCAAGTCCTTAGAGCCCCAAAGGCCACCTTGCATTTCATTTGCAGACCGTGGGGAAAGGACTTCTTTTTCCCATGGGAAATGGCCTGTGTTTGCAGCCACTCACCATGGCAGAACGTAGGGAGCCAAGCTAGAGTGATACAATCATTGCTGGATTCTTCCAAACCTAAAGTTGGCAGCAACCAGGAGCCTGAAAGTCCTTAGAGCCTGAAAGGCCACCTTGAACATATTACTGAGACCCTGGGTTAAGGACATTTTTCCCATGGAAAATGCCCTTCATTTCTGGCCACTTGGCCTGGCAGGCAGGCTGTGCCTAGCGAGAAATTTGCAAACTGTGCTGGATTCTTCCAAACATAAAGCTGCCAGCAACTAGGACCCTGCAAGTCCTTAGAGCCCCAAAGGCCACCTTTCATCTGATACCCAGAGCCTGGGCCAATGACTTCATTTTCCCCAAGGAAAATGGCCTCCATTTCTGGCCTCTCGCCCTGGCCAATAGGGTGGTGCCCAGCAAGAAATTTGCAATCTTTGCTGGATTTCTCCAAATCGAAACCTGCCAGTAAGAAGTACCCTGCAAGTCCTTAGAGCCCCAAAGGCCACCTTGCATTTGATTTGCAGACCGTGGGGAAAGGACTTCTTTTTCCCATGGGAAATGGCCTGTGTTTGCAGCCACTCACCATGGCAGAAAGTGGGGAGCCAAGCTAGAGTGATGCAATCTTTGCTGGATTTCTCCAAACCCAATGCTGGCAGCAACTAGGACCCTGCAAGTCCTTAGAGCCCCAGATGCCACCTTTCATCTTATACCCAGACCCTGGGGACATGACTTCATTTCCCCATGGAAAATGGGGTCAGTTTGGGGCCACTCGCCCCGGCCATCTGCTTCATTCCCTGTCTGAAATTTGCAAACTTGGCTGATTTTCTCCAAAACTAAACCTGCTGGCAACGAGGAGCCTGCAGCTCCTTAGAGCCCCAAATTTCACCTCTCTGCTGATACCCACATGATGGGGAAATTACTTCTTTTTCCCATAGAAATAGTATCCCTGTGCTGCAACTTGCCCTGGCAGAAAGTAGGGTGCCAAGCAGGAAATTTGAAAATTCTGCTGGATTTCTCCAAACCTAAAGCTGGTAGCAACTAAGACCCTGCAAGTCCTTAGAGCCCCAAAGGCCACCTTTCATCTGATACCCAGAGCCTGGGCCAATGACTTCATTTTCCCCATGGAAAATGGCCTCCATTTCTGGCCTCTCGCCCTGGCCAATAGGGTGGTGCCCAGCAAGAAATTTGCAATCTTTGCTGGATTTCTCCAAATCGAAAGCTGCCAGTAAGAAGTACCCTGCAAGTCCTTAGAGCCCCAAAGGCCACCTTGCATTTCATTTGCAGACCGTGGGGAAAGGACTTCTTTTTCCCATGGGAAATGGCCTGTGTTTGCAGCCACTCACCATGGCAGAAAGTGGGGAGCCAAGCTAGAGTGATGCAATCTTTGCTGGATTTCTCCAAACCTAATGCTGGCAGCAACTTGGACCCTGCAAGTCCTTAGAGCCCCAGATGCCGCCTTTCATCTTATACCCAGACCCTGGGGACATGACTTCATTTCCCCATGGAAAATGGGGTCAGTTTGGGGCCACTCGCCCCGGCCATCTGCCTCATTCCCTGTCTGAAATTTGAAAACTTGGCTGATTTTCTCCAAAACTAAACCTGCTGGCAACGAGGAGCCTGCAGCTCCTTAGAGCCCCAAATTTCACCTCTCTGCTGATACCCACATGATGGGGAAATTACTTCTTTTTCCCATAGAAATAGTATCCCTGTGCTGCAACTTGCCCTGGCAGAAAGTAGGGTGCCAAGCAGGAAATTTGAAAATTCTGATGGATTTCTCCAAACCTAAAGTTGGCAGCAACCAGGACCCTGAAAGTCCTTAGAGCCTGAAAGGCCACCTTGAACATATTACTGAGACCCTGGGTTAAGGACATTTTTCCCATGGAAAATGCCCTTCATTTCTGGCCACTTGGCCTGGCAGGCAGGCTGTGCCTAGCGAGAAATTTGCAAACTGTGCTGGATTCTTCCAAACATAAAGCTGCCAGCAACTAGGACCCTGCAAGTCCTTAGAGCCCCAAAGGCCACCTTTCATCTGATACCCAGACCCTGGGCCAATGACTTCATTTTCCCCAAGGAAAATGGCCTCCATTTCTGGCCTCTCGCCCTGGCCAATAGGGTGGTGCCCAGCAAGAAATTTGCAATCTTTGCTGGATTGCTCCAAATCGAAAGCTGACAGTAAGAAGTACCCTGCAAGTCCTTAGAGCCCCAAAGGCCACCTTGCATTTCATTTGCAGACCGTGGGGAAAGGACTTCTTTTTCCCATGGGAAATGGCCTGTGTTTGCAGCCACTCACCATGGCAGAAAGTGGGGAGCCAAGCTAGAGTGATGCAATCTTTGCTGGATTTCTCCAAACCCAATGCTGGCAGCAACTAGGACCCTGCAAGTCCTTAGAGCCCCAGATGCCACCTTTCATCTTATACCCAGACCCTGGGGACATGACTTCTTTTCCCCATGGAAAATGGGGTCAGTTTGGGGCCACTCGCCCCGGCCATCTGCTTCATTCCCTGTCTGAAATTTGCAAACTTGGCTGATTTTCTCCAAAACTAAACCTGCTGGCAACGAGGAGCCTGCAGCTCCATAGAGCCCCAAATTTCACCTCTCTGCTGATACCCACATGATGGGGAAATTACTTCTTTTTCCCATAGAAATAGTATCCCTGTGCTGCAACTTGCCCTGGCAGAAAGTAGGGTGCCAAGCAGGAAATTTGAAAATTCTGCTGGATTTCTCCAAACCTAAAGCTGGCAGCAACTAAGACCCTGCAAGTCCTTAGAGCCCCAAAGGCCACCTTTCATCTGATACCCAGAGCCTGGGCCAATGACTTCATTTTCCCCATGGAAAATGGCCTCCATTTCTGGCCTCTCGCCCTGGCCAATAGGGTGGTGCCCAGCAAGAAATTTGCAATCTTTGCTGGATTTCTCCAAATCGAAAGCTGCCAGTAAGAAGTACCCTGCAAGTCCTTAGAGCCCCAAAGGCCACCTTGCATTTGATTTGCAGACCGTGGGGAAAGGACTTCTTTTTCCCATGGGAAATGGCCTCCGTTTCCAGCCACTAACTAGGGCAGAAAGTGGGGAGCCAAGCTAGAGTGATGCAATCTTTGCTGGATTTCTCCAAACCCAATGCTGGCAGCAACTAGGACCCTGCAAGTCCTTAGAGCCCCAGATGCCACCTTTCATCTTATACCCAGACCCTGGGGACATGACTTCATTTCCCCATGGAAAATGGGGTCAGTTTGGGGCCACTCGCCCCGGCCATCTGCTTCATTCCCTGTCTGAAATTTGCAAACTTGGCTGATTTTCTCCAAAACTAAACCTGCTGGCAACGAGGAGCCTGCAGCTCCTTAGAGCCCCAAATTTCACCTCTCTGCTGATACCCACATGATGGGGAAATTACTTCTTTTTCCCATAGAAATAGTATCCCTGTGCTGCAACTTGCCCTGGCAGAAAGTAGGGTGCCAAGCAGGAAATTTGAAAATTCTGCTGGATTTCTCCAAACCTAAAGCTGGTAGCAACTAAGACCCTGCAAGTCCTTAGAGCCCCAAAGGCCACCTTTCATCTGATACCCAGAGCCTGGGCCAATGACTTCATTTTCCCCATGGAAAATGGCCTCCATTTCTGGCCTCTCGCCCTGGCCAATAGGGTGGTGCCCAGCAAGAAATTTGCAATCTTTGCTGGATTTCTCCAAATCGAAAGCTGCCAGTAAGAAGTACCCTGCAAGTCCTTAGAGCCCCAAAGGCCACCTTGCATTTGATTTGCAGACCGTGGGGAAAGGACTTCTTTTTCCCATGGGAAATGGCCTCCGTTTGCAGCCACTCACCATGGCAGAAAGTAGGGAGCCAAGCTAGAGTGATATAATCTTTGCTGGATTCTTCCAAACCTAAAGTTGGCAGCAACCAGGACCCTGAAAGTCCTTAGAGCCTGAAAGGCCACCTTGAACATATTACTGAGACCCTGGGTTAAGGACATTTTTCCCATGGAAAATGCCCTTCATTTCTGGCCACTTGGCCTGGCAGGCAGGCTGTGCCTAGCGAGAAATTTGCAAACTGTGCTGGATTCTTCCAAACATAAAGCTGCCAGCAACTAGGACCCTGCAAGTCCTTAGAGCCCCAAAGGCCACCTTTCATCTGATACCCAGACCCTGGGCCAATGACTTCATTTTCCCCAAGGAAAATGGCCTCCATTTCTGGCCTCTCGCCCTGGCCAATAGGGTGGTGCCCAGCAAGAAATTTGCAATCTTTGCTGGATTGCTCCAAATCGAAAGCTGACAGTAAGAAGTACCCTGCAAGTCCTTAGAGCCCCAAAGGCCACCTTGCATTTCATTTGCAGACCGTGGGGAAAGGACTTCTTTTTCCCATGGGAAATGGCCTGTGTTTGCAGCCACTCACCATGGCAGAAAGTGGGGAGCCAAGCTAGAGTGATACAATCTTTGCTGGATTCTTCCAAACCTAAAGTTGGCAGCAACCAGGAGCCTTAATGTCCTTAGAGCCTGAAAAGCCACCTTGAACACATTACTGAGACCCTGGGTTAAGGACATTTTTCCCATGGAAAATGCCCTTCATTTCTGGCCATTTGGCCTGGCAGGCAGGGCAGTGCCTAACGAGAAATTTGAAAACTGTGCTGGATTCTTCCAAACATAAAGCTGCCAGCAACTAGGACCCTGCAAGTCCTTAGAGCCCCAAAGGCCACCTTTCATCTGATACCCAGAGCCTGGGCTAATGACTTCATTTTCCCCAAGGAAAATGGCCTCCATTTCTGGCCTCTCGCCCTGGCCAATAGGGTGGTGCCCAGCAAGAAATTTGCAATCTTTGCTGGATTTCTCCAAATCGAAAGCTGCCAGTAAGAAGTACCCTGCAAGTCCTTAGAGCCCCAAAGGCCACCTTGCATTTGATTTGCAGACCGTGGGGAAAGGACTTCTTTTTCCCATGGGAAATGGCCTGTGTTTGCAGCCACTCACCATGGCAGAAAGTGGGGAGCCAAGCTAGAGTGATGCAATCTTTGCTGGATTTCTCCAAACCCAATGCTGGCAGCAACTAGGACCCTGCAAGTCCTTAGAGCCCCAGATGCCACCTTTCATCTTATACCCAGACCCTGGGGACATGACTTCATTTCCCCATGGAAAATGGGGTCAGTTTGGGGCCACTCGCCCCGGCCATCTGCTTCATTCCCTGTCTGAAATTTGCAAACTTGGCTGATTTTCTCCAAAACTAAAACTGCTGGCAACGAGGAGCCTGCAGCTCCTTAGAGCCCCAAATTTCACCTCTCTGCTGATACCCACATGATGGGGAAATTACTTCTTTTTCCCATAGAAATAGTATCCCTGTGCTGCAACTTGCCCTGGCAGAAAGTAGGGTGCCAAGCAGGAAATTTGAAAATTCTGATGGATTTCTCCAAACCTAAAGCTGGCAGCAACTAAGACCCTGCAAGTCCTTAGAGCCCCAAAAGCCACCTTTCATCTGATACCCAGAGCCTGGGCCAATGACTTCATTTTCCCCATGGAAAATGGCCTCCATTTCTGGCCTCTCGCCCTGGCCAATAGGGTGGTGCCCAGCAAGAAATTTGCAATCTTTGCTGGATTTCTCCAAATCGAAACCTGCCAGTAAGAAGTACCCTGCAAGTCCTTAGAGCCCCAAAGGCCACCTTGCATTTGATTTGCAGACCGTGGGGAAAGGACTTCTTTTTCCCGTGGGAAATGGCCTGTGTTTGCAGCCACTCACCATGGCAGAAAGTGGGGAGCCAAGCTAGAGTGATACAATCTTTGCTGGATTCTTCCAGACCTAAAGTTGGCAGCAACCAGGACCCTGAAAGTCCTTAGAGCCTGAAAGGCCACCTTGAACACATTACTGAGACCCGGATTTAAGGACATTTTTCCCATGGAAAATGCCCTTCATTTCTGGCCATTTGGCCTGGCAGGCAGGGCAGTGCCTAACGAGAAATTTGCAAACTGTGCTGGATTCTTCCAAACATAAAGCTGCCAGCAACTAGGACCCTGCAAGTCCTTAGAGCCCCAGATGCCGCCTTTCATCTGATACCCAGACCCTGGGCCAATGACTTCATTTTCCCCAAGGAAAATGGCCTCCATTTCTGGCCTCTCGCCCTGGCCAATAGGGTGGTGCCCAGCAAGAAATTTGCAATCTTTGCTGGATTTCTCCAAATCGAAAGCTGCCAGTAAGAAGTACCCTGCAAGTCCTTAGAGCCCCAAAGGCCACCTTGCATTTCATTTGCAGACCGTGGGGAAAGGACTTCTTTTTCCCATGGGAAATGGCCTCCGTTTGCAGCCACTAACTAGGGCAGAAAGTGGGGAGCCAAGCTAGAGTGATGCAATCTTTGCTGGATTTCTCCAAACCCAATGCTGGCAGCAACTAGGACCCTGCAAGTCCTTAGAGCCCCAGATGCCACCTTTCATCTTATACCCAGACCCTGGGGACATGACTTCATTTCCCCATGGAAAATGGGGTCAGTTTGGGGCCACTCGCCCCGGCCATCTGCTTCATTCCCTGTCTGAAATTTGCAAACTTGGCTGATTTTCTCCAAAACTAAACCTGCTGGCAACGAGGAGCCTGCAGCTCCTTAGAGCCCCAAATTTCACCTCTCTGCTGATACCCACATGATGGGGAAATTACTTCTTTTTCCCATAGAAATAGTATCCCTGTGCTGCAACTTGCCCTGGCAGAAAGTAGGGTGCCAAGCAGGAAATTTGAAAATTCTGCTGGATTTCTCCAAACCTAAAGCTGGCAGCAACTAAGACCCTGCAAGTCCTTAGAGCCCCAGATGCCGCCTTTCATCTGATACCCAGACCCTGGGCCAATGACTTCATTTTCCCCATGGAAAATGGCCTCCATTTCTGGCCTCTCGCCCTGGCCAATAGGGTGGTGCCCGGCAAGAAATTTGCAATCTTTGCTGGATTTCTCCAAATCTAAAGCTGCCAATAAGAAGTACCCTGCAAGTCCTTAGAGCCCCAAAGGCCACCTTGCATTTGATTTGCAGACCGTGGGGAAAGGACTTCTTTTTCCCGTGGGAAATGGCCTGTGTTTGCAGCCACTCACCATGGCAGAAAGTGGGGAGCCAAGCTAGAGTGATACAATCTTTGCTGGATTCTTCCAAACCTAAAGTTGGCAGCAACCAGGAGCCTTAATGTCCTTAGAGCCTGAAAGGCCACCTTGAACACATTACTGAGACCCTGGGTTAAGGACATTTTTCCCATGGAAAATGGCCTTCATTTCTGGCCATTTGGCCTGGCAGGCAGGGCAGTGCCTAACGAGAAATTTGAAAACTGTGCTGGATTCTTCCAAACATAAAGCTGCCAGCAACTAGGACCCTGCAAGTCCTTAGAGCCCCAAAGGCCACCTTTCATCTGATACCCAGAGCCTGGGCTAATGACTTCATTTTCCCCAAGGAAAATGGCCTCCATTTCTGGCCTCTCGCCCTGGCCAATAGGGTGGTGCCCAGCAAGAAATTTGCAATCTTTGCTGGATTTCTCCAAATCTAAAGCTGCCAGTAAGAAGTACCCTGCAAGTCCTTAGAGCCCCAAAGGCCACCTTGCATTTGATTTGCAGACCGTGGGGAAAGGACTTCTTTTTCCCATGGGAAATGGCCTGTGTTTGCAGCCACTCACCATGGCAGAAAGTGGGGAGCCAAGCTAGAGTGATGCAATCTTTGCTGGATTTCTCCAAACCCAATGCTGGCAGCAACTAGGACCCTGCAAGTCCTTAGAGCCCCAGATGCCACCTTTCATCTTATACCCAGACCCTGGGGACATGACTTCATTTCCCCATTGAAAATGGGGTCAGTTTGGGGCCACTCGCCCCGGCCATCTGCTTCATTCCCTGTCTGAAATTTGCAAACTTGGCTGATTTTCTCCAAAACTAAACCTGCTGGCAACGAGGAGCCTGCAGCTCCTTAGAGCCCCAAATTTCACCTCTCTGCTGATACCCACATGATGGGGAAATTACTTCTTTTTCCCATAGAAATAGTATCCCTGTGCTGCAACTTGCCCTGGCAGAAAGTAGGGTGCCAAGCAGGAAATTTGAAAATTCTGATGGATTTCTCCAAACCTAAAGCTGGCAGCAACTAAGACCCTGCAAGTCCTTAGAGCCCCAAAAGCCACCTTTCATCTGATACCCAGAGCCTGGGCCAATGACTTCATTTTCCCCATGGAAAATGGCCTCCATTTCTGGCCTCTCGCCCTGGCCAATAGGGTGGTGCCCAGCAAGAAATTTGCAATCTTTGCTGGATTTCTCCAAATCGAAACCTGCCAGTAAGAAGTACCCTGCAAGTCCTTAGAGCCCCAAAGGCCACCTTGCATTTGATTTGCAGACCGTGGGGAAAGGACTTCTTTTTCCCGTGGGAAATGGCCTGTGTTTGCAGCCACTCACCATGGCAGAAAGTGGGGAGCCAAGCTAGAGTGATACAATCTTTGCTGGATTCTTCCAGACCTAAAGTTGGCAGCAACCAGGACCCTGAAAGTCCTTAGAGCCTGAAAGGCCACCTTGAACACATTACTGAGACCCGGATTTAAGGACATTTTTCCCATGGAAAATGGCCTTCATTTCTGGCCATTTGGCCTGGCAGGCAGGGCAGTGCCTAACGAGAAATTTGCAAACTGTGCTGGATTCTTCCAAACATAAAGCTGCCAGCAACTAGGACCCTGCAAGTCCTTAGAGCCCCAGATGCCGCCTTTCATCTGATACCCAGACCCTGGGCCAATGACTTCATTTTCCCCAAGGAAAATGGCCTCCATTTCTGGCCTCTCGCCCTGGCCAATAGGGTGGTGCCCAGCAAGAAATTTGCAATCTTTGCTGGATTTCTCCAAATCGAAAGCTGCCAGTAAGAAGTACCCTGCAAGTCCTTAGAGCCCCAAAGGCCACCTTGCATTTCATTTGCAGACCGTGGGGAAAGGACTTCTTTTTCCCATGGGAAATGGCCTCCGTTTGCAGCCACTAACTATGGCAGAAAGTGGGGAGCCAAGCTAGAGTGATGCAATCTTTGCTGGATTTCTCCAAACCCAATGCTGGCAGCAACTAGGACCCTGCAAGTCCTTAGAGCCCCAGATGCCACCTTTCATCTTATACCCAGACCCTGGCGACATGACTTCATTTCCCCATGGAAAATGGGGTCAGTTTGGGGCCACTCGCCCCGGCCATCTGCTTCATTCCCTGTCTGAAATTTGCAAACTTGGCTGATTTTCTCCAAAACTAAACCTGCTGGCAACGAGGAGCCTGCAGCTCCTTAGAGCCCCAAATTTCACCTCTCTGCTGATACCCACATGATGGGGAAATTACTTCTTTTTCCCATAGAAATAGTATCCCTGTGCTGCAACTTGCCCTGGCAGAAAGTAGGGTGCCAAGCAGGAAATTTGAAAATTCTGCTGGATTTCTCCAAACCTAAAGCTGGCAGCAACTAAGACCCTGCAAGTCCTTAGAGCCCCAGATGCCGCCTTTCATCTGATACCCAGACCCTGGGCCAATGACTTCATTTTCCCCATGGAAAATGGCCTCCATTTCTGGCCTCTCGCCCTGGCCAATAGGGTGGTGCCCGGCAAGAAATTTGCAATCTTTGCTGGATTTCTCCAAATCTAAAGCTGCCAATAAGAAGTACCCTGCAAGTCCTTAGAGCCCCAAAGGCCACCTTGCATTTGATTTGCAGACCGTGGGGAAAGGACTTCTTTTTCCCGTGGGAAATGGCCTGTGTTTGCAGCCACTCACCATGGCAGAAAGTGGGGAGCCAAGCTAGAGTGATACAATCTTTGCTGGATTCTTCCAAACCTAAAGTTGGCAGCAACCAGGACCCTGAAAGTCCTTAGAGCCTGAAAGGCCACCTTGAACATATTACTGAGACCCTGGGTTAAGGACATTTTTCCCATGGAAAATGGCCTTCATTTCTGGCCATTTGGCCTGGCAGGCAGGGCAGTGCCTAACGAGAAATTTGCAAACTGTGCTGGATTCTTCCAAACATAAAGCTGCCAGCAACTAGGACCCTGCAAGTCCTTAGAGCCCCAAAGGCCACCTTTCATCTGATACCCAGACCCTGGGCCAATGACTTCATTTTCCCCAAGGAAAATGGCCTCCATTTCTGGCCTCTCGCCCTGGCCAATAGGGTGGTGCCCAGCAAGAAATTTGCAATCTTTGCTGGATTTCTCCAAATCTAAAGCTGCCAGTAAGAAGTACCCTGCAAGTCCTTAGAGCCCCAAAGGCCACCTTGCATTTGATTTGCAGACCGTGGGGAAAGGACTTCTTTTTCCCATGGGAAATGGCCTCCGTTTCCAGCCACTAACTAGGGCAGAAAGTGGGGAGCCAAGCTAGAGTGATGCAATCTTTGCTGGATTTCTCCAAACCCAATGCTGGCAGCAACTAGGACCCTGCAAGTCCTTAGAGCCCCAGATGCCACCTTTCATCTTATACCCAGACCCTGGGGACATGACTTCATTTCCCCATGGAAAATGGGGTCAGTTTGGGGCCACTCGCCCCGGCCATCTGCTTCATTCCCTGTCTGAAATTTGCAAACTTGGCTGATTTTCTCCAAAACTAAACCTGCTGGCAACGAGGAGCCTGCAGCTCCATAGAGCCCCAAATTTCACCTCTCTGCTGATACCCACATGATGGGGAAATTACTTCTTTTTCCCATAGAAATAGTATCCCTGTGCTGCAACTTGCCCTGGCAGAAAGTAGGGTGCCAAGCAGGAAATTTGAAAATTCTGCTGGATTTCTCCAAACCTAAAGCTGGCAGCAACTAAGACCCTGCAAGTCCTTAGAGCCCCAAAGGCCACCTTTCATCTGATACCCAGACCCTGGGCCAATGACTTCATTTTCCCCATGGAAAATGGCCTCCATTTCTGGCCTCTCGCCCTGGCCAATAGGGTGGTGCCCGGCAAGAAATTTGCAATCTTTGCTGGATTTCTCCAAATCTAAAGCTGCCAATAAGAAGTACCCTGCAAGTCCTTAGAGCCCCAAAGGCCACCTTGCATTTGATTTGCAGACCGTGGGGAAAGGACTTCTTTTTCCCATGGGAAATGGCCTGTGTTTGCAGCCACTCACCATGGCAGAAAGTAGGGAGCCAAGCTAGAGTGATACAATCATTGCTGGATTCTTCCAAACCTAAAGTTGGCAGCAACCAGGAGCCTGAAAGTCCTTAGAGCCTGAAAGGCCACCTTGAACATATTACTGAGACCCTGGGTTAAGGACATTTTTCCCATGGAAAATGCCCTTCATTTCTGGCCATTTGGCCTGGCAGGCAGGGCAGTGCCTAACGAGAAATTTGAAAACTGTGCTGGATTCTTCCAAACATAAAGCTGCCAGCAACTAGGACCCTGCAAGTCCTTAGAGCCCCAAAGGCCACCTTTCATCTGATACCCAGACCCTGGGCCAATGACTTCATTTTCCCCAAGGAAAATGGCCTCCATTTCTGGCCTCTCGCCCTGGCCAATAGGGTGGTGCCCAGCAAGAAATTTGCAATCTTTGCTGGATTTCTCCAAATCGAAAGCTGCCAGTAAGAAGTACCCTGCAAGTCCTTAGAGCCCCAAAGGCCACCTTGCATTTCATTTGCAGACCGTGGGGAAAGGACTTCTTTTTCCCATGGGAAATGGCCTCCGTTTCCAGCCACTAACTAGGGCAGAAAGTGGGGAGCCAAGCTAGAGTGATGCAATCTTTGCTGGATTTCTCCAAACCCAATGCTGGCAGCAACTAGGACCCTGCAAGTCCTTAGAGCCCCAGATGCCACCTTTCATCTTATACCCAGACCCTGGGGACATGACTTCATTTCCCCATGGAAAATGGGGTCAGTTTGGGGCCACTCGCCCCGGCCATCTGCTTCATTCCCTGTCTGAAATTTGCAAACTTGGCTGATTTTCTCCAAAACTAAACCTGCTGGCAACGAGGAGCCTGCAGCTCCTTAGAGCCCCAAATTTCACCTCTCTGCTGATACCCACATGATGGGGAAATTACTTCTTTTTCCCATAGAAATAGTATCCCTGTGCTGCAACTTGCCCTGGCAGAAAGTAGGGTGCCAAGCAGGAAATTTGAAAATTCTGCTGGATTTCTCCAAACCTAAAGCTGGCAGCAACTAAGACCCTGCAAGTCCTTAGAGCCCCAGATGCCGCCTTTCATCTGATACCCAGACCCTGGGCCAATGACTTCATTTTCCCCATGGAAAATGGCCTCCATTTCTGGCCTCTCGCCCTGGCCAATAGGGTGGTGCCCGGCAAGAAATTTGCAATCTTTGCTGGATTTCTCCAAATCTAAAGCTGCCAATAAGAAGTACCCTGCAAGTCCTTAGAGCCCCAAAGGCCACCTTGCATTTGATTTGCAGACCGTGGGGAAAGGACTTCTTTTTCCCGTGGGAAATGGCCTGTGTTTGCAGCCACTCACCATGGCAGAAAGTGGGGAGCCAAGCTAGAGTGATACAATCTTTGCTGGATTCTTCCAAACCTAAAGTTGGCAGCAACCAGGACCCTGAAAGTCCTTAGAGCCTGAAAGGCCACCTTGAACACATTACTGAGACCCTGGGTTAAGGACATTTTTCCCATGGAAAATGGCCTTCATTTCTGGCCATTTGGCCTGGCAGGCAGGGCAGTGCCTAACGAGAAATTTGAAAACTGTGCTGGATTCTTCCAAACATAAAGCTGCCAGCAACTAGGACCCTGCAAGTCCTTAGAGCCCCAAAGGCCACCTTTCATCTGATACCCAGAGCCTGGGCTAATGACTTCATTTTCCCCAAGGAAAATGGCCTCCATTTCTGGCCTCTCGCCCTGGCCAATAGGGTGGTGCCCAGCAAGAAATTTGCAATCTTTGCTGGATTTCTCCAAATCTAAAGCTGCCAGTAAGAAGTACCCTGCAAGTCCTTAGAGCCCCAAAGGCCACCTTGCATTTGATTTGCAGACCGTGGGGAAAGGACTTCTTTTTCCCATGGGAAATGGCCTGTGTTTGCAGCCACTCACCATGGCAGAAAGTGGGGAGCCAAGCTAGAGTGATGCAATCTTTGCTGGATTTCTCCAAACCCAATGCTGGCAGCAACTAGGACCCTGCAAGTCCTTAGAGCCCCAGATGCCACCTTTCATCTTATACCCAGACCCTGGGGACATGACTTCATTTCCCCATTGAAAATGGGGTCAGTTTGGGGCCACTCGCCCCGGCCATCTGCTTCATTCCCTGTCTGAAATTTGCAAACTTGGCTGATTTTCTCCAAAACTAAACCTGCTGGCAACGAGGAGCCTGCAGCTCCTTAGAGCCCCAAATTTCACCTCTCTGCTGATACCCACATGATGGGGAAATTACTTCTTTTTCCCATAGAAATAGTATCCCTGTGCTGCAACTTGCCCTGGCAGAAAGTAGGGTGCCAAGCAGGAAATTTGAAAATTCTGATGGATTTCTCCAAACCTAAAGCTGGCAGCAACTAAGACCCTGCAAGTCCTTAGAGCCCCAAAAGCCACCTTTCATCTGATACCCAGAGCCTGGGCCAATGACTTCATTTTCCCCATGGAAACTGGCCTCCATTTCTGGCCTCTCGCCCTGGCCAATAGGGTGGTGCCCAGCAAGAAATTTGCAATCTTTGCTGGATTTCTCCAAATCGAAAGCTGCCAGTAAGAAGTACCCTGCAAGTCCTTAGAGCCCCAAAGGCCACCTTGCATTTGATTTGCAGACCGTGGGGAAAGGACTTCTTTTTCCCGTGGGAAATGGCCTGTGTTTGCAGCCACTCACCATGGCAGAAAGTGGGGAGCCAAGCTAGAGTGATACAATCTTTGCTGGATTCTTCCAGACCTAAAGTTGGCAGCAACCAGGACCCTGAAAGTCCTTAGAGCCTGAAAGGCCACCTTGAACACATTACTGAGACCCGGATTTAAGGACATTTTTCCCATGGAAAATGGCCTTCATTTCTGGCCATTTGGCCTGGCAGGCAGGGCAGTGCCTAACGAGAAATTTGCAAACTGTGCTGGATTCTTCCAAACATAAAGCTGCCAGCAACTAGGACCCTGCAAGTCCTTAGAGCCCCAAAGGCCACCTTTCATCTGATACCCAGACCCTGGGCCAATGACTTCATTTTCCCCAAGGAAAATGGCCTCCATTTCTGGCCTCTCGCCCTGGCCAATAGGGTGGTGCCCAGCAAGAAATTTGCAATCTTTGCTGGATTTCTCCAAATCGAAAGCTGCCAGTAAGAAGTACCCTGCAAGTCCTTAGAGCCCCAAAGGCCACCTTGCATTTCATTTGCAGACCGTGGGGAAAGGACTTCTTTTTCCCATGGGAAATGGCCTCCGTTTGCAGCCACTAACTATGGCAGAAAGTGGGGAGCCAAGCTAGAGTGATGCAATCTTTGCTGGATTTCTCCAAACCCAATGCTGGCAGCAACTAGGACCCTGCAAGTCCTTAGAGCCCCAGATGCCACCTTTCATCTTATACCCAGACCCTGGCGACATGACTTCATTTCCCCATGGAAAATGGGGTCAGTTTGGGGCCACTCGCCCCGGCCATCTGCTTCATTCCCTGTCTGAAATTTGCAAACTTGGCTGATTTTCTCCAAAACTAAACCTGCTGGCAACGAGGAGCCTGCAGCTCCTTAGAGCCCCAAATTTCACCTCTCTGCTGATACCCACATGATGGGGAAATTACTTCTTTTTCCCATAGAAATAGTATCCCTGTGCTGCAACTTGCCCTGGCAGAAAGTAGGGTGCCAAGCAGGAAATTTGAAAATTCTGCTGGATTTCTCCAAACCTAAAGCTGGCAGCAACTAAGACCCTGCAAGTCCTTAGAGCCCCAGATGCCGCCTTTCATCTGATACCCAGACCCTGGGCCAATGACTTCATTTTCCCCATGGAAAATGGCCTCCATTTCTGGCCTCTCGCCCTGGCCAATAGGGTGGTGCCCGGCAAGAAATTTGCAATCTTTGCTGGATTTCTCCAAATCTAAAGCTGCCAATAAGAAGTACCCTGCAAGTCCTTAGAGCCCCAAAGGCCACCTTGCATTTGATTTGCAGACCGTGGGGAAAGGACTTCTTTTTCCCGTGGGAAATGGCCTGTGTTTGCAGCCACTCACCATGGCAGAAAGTGGGGAGCCAAGCTAGAGTGATACAATCTTTGCTGGATTCTTCCAAACCTAAAGTTGGCAGCAACCAGGAGCCTGAAAGTCCTTAGAGCCTGAAAGGCCACCTTGAACATATTACTGAGACCCTGGGTTAAGGACATTTTTCCCATGGAAAATGCCCTTCATTTCTGGCCACTTGGCCTGGCAGGCAGGCTGTGCCTAGCGAGAAATTTGCAAACTGTGCTGGATTCTTCCAAACATAAAGCTGCCAGCAACTAGGACCCTGCAAGTCCTTAGAGCCCCAAAGGCCACCTTTCATCTGATACCCAGACCCTGGGCCAATGACTTCATTTTCCCCAAGGAAAATGGCCTCCATTTCTGGCCTCTCGCCCTGGCCAATAGGGTGGTGCCCAGCAAGAAATTTGCAATCTTTGCTGGATTTCTCCAAATCGAAAGCTGCCAGTAAGAAGTACCCTGCAAGTCCTTAGAGCCCCAAAGGCCACCTTGCATTTGATTTGCAGACCGTGGGGAAAGGACTTCTTTTTCCCATGGGAAATGGCCTCCGTTTCCAGCCACTAACTAGGGCAGAAAGTGGGGAGCCAAGCTAGAGTGATGCAATCTTTGCTGGATTTCTCCAAACCCAATGCTGGCAGCAACTAGGACCCTGCAAGTCCTTAGAGCCCCAGATGCCACCTTTCATCTTATACCCAGACCCTGGGGACATGACTTCATTTCCCCATGGAAAATGGGGTCAGTTTGGGGCCACTCGCCCCGGCCATCTGCTTCATTCCCTGTCTGAAATTTGCAAACTTGGCTGATTTTCTCCAAAACTAAACCTGCTGGCAACGAGGAGCCTGCAGCTCCTTAGAGCCCCAAATTTCACCTCTCTGCTGATACCCACATGATGGGGAAATTACTTCTTTTTCCCATAGAAATAGTATCCCTGTGCTGCAACTTGCCCTGGCAGAAAGTAGGGTGCCAAGCAGGAAATTTGAAAATTCTGATGGATTTCTCCAAACCTAAAGCTGGCAGCAACTAAGACCCTGCAAGTCCTTAGAGCCCCAAAGGCCACCTTTCATCTGATACCCAGAGCCTGGGCCAATGACTTCATTTTCCCCATGGAAAATGGCCTCCATTTCTGGCCTCTCGCCCTGGCCAATAGGGTGGTGCCCGGCAAGAAATTTGCAATCTTTGCTGGATTTCTCCAAATCTAAAGCTGCCAATAAGAAGTACCCTGCAAGTCCTTAGAGCCCCAAAGGCCACCTTGCATTTGATTTACAGACCGTGGGGAAAGGACTTCTTTTTCCCGTGGGAAATGGCCTGTGTTTGCAGCCACTCACCATGGCAGAAAGTGGGGAGCCAAGCTAGAGTGATACAATCTTTGCTGGATTCTTCCAGACCTAAAGTTGGCAGCAACCAGGACCCTGAAAGTCCTTAGAGCCTGAAAGGCCACCTTGAACACATTACTGAGACCCGGGGTTAAGGACATTTTTCCCATGGAAAATGGCCTTCATTTCTGGCCATTTGGCCTGGCAGGCAGGGCAGTGCCTAACGAGAAATTTGCAAACTGTGCTGGATTCTTCCAAACATAAAGCTGCCAGCAACTAGGACCCTGCAAGTCCTTAGAGCCCCAGATGCCGCCTTTCATCTGATACCCAGACCCTGGGCCAATGACTTCATTTTCCCCAAGGAAAATGGCCTCCATTTCTGGCCTCTCGCCCTGGCCAATAGGGTGGTGCCCAGCAAGAAATTTGCAATCTTTGCTGGATTTCTCCAAATCTAAAGCTGCCAATAAGAAGTACCCTGCAAGTCCTTAGAGCCCCAAAGGCCACCTTGCATTTGATTTGCAGACCGTGGGGAAAGGACTTCTTTTTCCCATGGGAAATGGCCTGTGTTTGCAGCCACTCACCATGGCAGAAAGTAGGGAGCCAAGCTAGAGTGATACAATCATTGCTGGATTCTTCCAAACCTAAAGTTGGCAGCAACCAGGAGCCTGAAAGTCCTTAGAGCCTGAAAGGCCACCTTGAACATATTACTGAGACCCTGGGTTAAGGACATTTTTCCCATGGAAAATGGCCTTCATTTCTGGCCATTTGGCCTGGCAGGCAGGGCAGTGCCTAACGAGAAATTTGAAAACTGTGCTGGATTCTTCCAAACATAAAGCTGCCAGCAACTAGGACCCTGCAAGTCCTTAGAGCCCCAAAGGCCACCTTTCATCTGATACCCAGACCCTGGGCCAATGACTTCATTTTCCCCAAGGAAAATGGCCTCCATTTCTGGCCTCTCGCCCTGGCCAATAGGGTGGTGCCCAGCAAGAAATTTGCAATCTTTGCTGGATTTCTCCAAATCGAAAGCTGCCAGTAAGAAGTACCCTGCAAGTCCTTAGAGCCCCAAAGGCCACCTTGCATTTCATTTGCAGACCGTGGGGAAAGGACTTCTTTTTCCCATGGGAAATGGCCTCCGTTTGCAGCCACTAACTATGGCAGAAAGTGGGGAGCCAAGCTAGAGTGATGCAATCTTTGCTGGATTTCTCCAAACCCAATGCTGGCAGCAACTAGGACCCTGCAAGTCCTTAGAGCCCCAGATGCCACCTTTCATCTTATACCCAGACCCTGGCGACATGACTTCATTTCCCCATGGAAAATGGGGTCAGTTTGGGGCCACTCGCCCCGGCCATCTGCTTCATTCCCTGTCTGAAATTTGCAAACTTGGCTGATTTTCTCCAAAACTAAACCTGCTGGCAACGAGGAGCCTGCAGCTCCTTAGAGCCCCAAATTTCACCTCTCTGCTGATACCCACATGATGGGGAAATTACTTCTTTTTCCCATAGAAATAGTATCCCTGTGCTGCAACTTGCCCTGGCAGAAAGTAGGGTGCCAAGCAGGAAATTTGAAAATTCTGCTGGATTTCTCCAAACCTAAAGCTGGCAGCAACTAAGACCCTGCAAGTCCTTAGAGCCCCAGATGCCGCCTTTCATCTGATACCCAGACCCTGGGCCAATGACTTCATTTTCCCCATGGAAAATGGCCTCCATTTCTGGCCTCTCGCCCTGGCCAATAGGGTGGTGCCCGGCAAGAAATTTGCAATCTTTGCTGGATTTCTCCAAATCTAAAGCTGCCAATAAGAAGTACCCTGCAAGTCCTTAGAGCCCCAAAGGCCACCTTGCATTTGATTTGCAGACCGTGGGGAAAGGACTTCTTTTTCCCGTGGGAAATGGCCTGTGTTTGCAGCCACTCACCATGGCAGAAAGTGGGGAGCCAAGCTAGAGTGATACAATCTTTGCTGGATTCTTCCAAACCTAAAGTTGGCAGCAACCAGGACCCTGAAAGTCCTTAGAGCCTGAAAGGCCACCTTGAACATATTACTGAGACCCGGATTTAAGGACATTTTTCCCATGGAAAATGGCCTTCATTTCTGGCCATTTGGCCTGGCAGGCAGGGCAGTGCCTAACGAGAAATTTGCAAACTGTGCTGGATTCTTCCAAACATAAAGCTGCCAGCAACTAGGACCCTGCAAGTCCTTAGAGCCCCAAAGGCCACCTTTCATCTGATACCCAGACCCTGGGCCAATGACTTCATTTTCCCCAAGGAAAATGGCCTCCATTTCTGGCCTCTCGCCCTGGCCAATAGGGTGGTGCCCAGCAAGAAATTTGCAATCTTTGCTGGATTTCTCCAAATCGAAAGCTGCCAGTAAGAAGTACCCTGCAAGTCCTTAGAGCCCCAAAGGCCACCTTGCATTTGATTTGCAGACCGTGGGGAAAGGACTTCTTTTTCCCATGGGAAATGGCCTCCGTTTCCAGCCACTAACTAGGGCAGAAAGTGGGGAGCCAAGCTAGAGTGATGCAATCTTTGCTGGATTTCTCCAAACCCAATGCTGGCAGCAACTAGGACCCTGCAAGTCCTTAGAGCCCCAGATGCCACCTTTCATCTTATACCCAGACCCTGGGGACATGACTTCATTTCCCCATGGAAAATGGGGTCAGTTTGGGGCCACTCGCCCCGGCCATCTGCTTCATTCCCTGTCTGAAATTTGCAAACTTGGCTGATTTTCTCCAAAACTAAACCTGCTGGCAACGAGGAGCCTGCAGCTCCATAGAGCCCCAAATTTCACCTCTCTGCTGATACCCACATGATGGGGAAATTACTTCTTTTTCCCATAGAAATAGTATCCCTGTGCTGCAACTTGCCCTGGCAGAAAGTAGGGTGCCAAGCAGGAAATTTGAAAATTCTGCTGGATTTCTCCAAACCTAAAGCTGGCAGCAACTAAGACCCTGCAAGTCCTTAGAGCCCCAAAGGCCACCTTTCATCTGATACCCAGACCCTGGGCCAATGACTTCATTTTCCCCATGGAAAATGGCCTCCATTTCTGGCCTCTCGCCCTGGCCAATAGGGTGGTGCCCGGCAAGAAATTTGCAATCTTTGCTGGATTTCTCCAAATCTAAAGCTGCCAATAAGAAGTACCCTGCAAGTCCTTAGAGCCCCAAAGGCCACCTTGCATTTGATTTGCAGACCGTGGGGAAAGGACTTCTTTTTCCCATGGGAAATGGCCTGTGTTTGCAGCCACTCACCATGGCAGAAAGTAGGGAGCCAAGCTAGAGTGATACAATCATTGCTGGATTCTTCCAAACCTAAAGTTGGCAGCAACCAGGAGCCTGAAAGTCCTTAGAGCCTGAAAGGCCACCTTGAACATATTACTGAGACCCTGGGTTAAGGACATTTTTCCCATGGAAAATGGCCTTCATTTCTGGCCATTTGGCCTGGCAGGCAGGGCAGTGCCTAACGAGAAATTTGAAAACTGTGCTGGATTCTTCCAAACATAAAGCTGCCAGCAACTAGGACCCTGCAAGTCCTTAGAGCCCCAAAGGCCACCTTTCATCTGATACCCAGACCCTGGGCCAATGACTTCATTTTCCCCAAGGAAAATGGCCTCCATTTCTGGCCTCTCGCCCTGGCCAATAGGGTGGTGCCCAGCAAGAAATTTGCAATCTTTGCTGGATTTCTCCAAATCGAAAGCTGCCAGTAAGAAGTACCCTGCAAGTCCTTAGAGCCCCAAAGGCCACCTTGCATTTCATTTGCAGACCGTGGGGAAAGGACTTCTTTTTCCCATGGGAAATGGCCTCCGTTTCCAGCCACTAACTAGGGCAGAAAGTGGGGAGCCAAGCTAGAGTGATGCAATCTTTGCTGGATTTCTCCAAACCCAATGCTGGCAGCAACTAGGACCCTGCAAGTCCTTAGAGCCCCAGATGCCACCTTTCATCTTATACCCAGACCCTGGGGACATGACTTCATTTCCCCATGGAAAATGGGGTCAGTTTGGGGCCACTCGCCCCGGCCATCTGCTTCATTCCCTGTCTGAAATTTGCAAACTTGGCTGATTTTCTCCAAAACTAAACCTGCTGGCAACGAGGAGCCTGCAGCTCCATAGAGCCCCAAATTTCACCTCTCTGCTGATACCCACATGATGGGGAAATTACTTCTTTTTCCCATAGAAATAGTATCCCTGTGCTGCAACTTGCCCTGGCAGAAAGTAGGGTGCCAAGCAGGAAATTTGAAAATTCTGCTGGATTTCTCCAAACCTAAAGCTGGCAGCAACTAAGACCCTGCAAGTCCTTAGAGCCCCAAAGGCCACCTTTCATCTGATACCCAGAGCCTGGGCCAATGACTTCATTTTCCCCATGGAAAATGGCCTCCATTTCTGGCCTCTCGCCCTGGCCAATAGGGTGGTGCCCGGCAAGAAATTTGCAATCTTTGCTGGATTTCTCCAAATCTAAAGCTGCCAATAAGAAGTACCCTGCAAGTCCTTAGAGCCCCAAAGGCCACCTTGCATTTGATTTGCAGACCGTGGGGAAAGGACTTCTTTTTCCCATGGGAAATGGCCTGTGTTTGCAGCCACTCACCATGGCAGAAAGTAGGGAGCCAAGGTAGAGTGATACAATCTTTGCTGGATTCTTCCAAACCTTAAGTTGGCAGCAACCAGGAGCCTGAAAGTCCTTAGAGCCTGAAAGGCCACCTTGAACATATTACTGAGACCCTGGGTTAAGGACATTTTTCCCATGGAAAATGCCCTTCATTTCTGGCCACTTGGCCTGGCAGGCAGGCTGTGCCTAGCGAGAAATTTGCAAACTGTGCTGGATTCTTCCAAACATAAAGCTGCCAGCAACTAGGACCCTGCAAGTCCTTAGAGCCCCAAAAGCCACCTTTCATCTGATACCCAGACCCTGGGCCAATGACTTCATTTTCCCCAAGGAAAATGGCCTCCATTTCTGGCCTCTCGCCCTGGCCAATAGGGTGGTGCCCAGCAAGAAATTTGCAATCTTTGCTGGATTTCTCCAAATCGAAAGCTGCCAGTAAGAAGTACCCTGCAAGTCCTTAGAGCCCCAAAGGCCACCTTGCATTTCATTTGCAGACCGTGGGGAAAGGACTTCTTTTTCCCATGGGAAATGGCCTCCGTTTCCAGCCACTAACTAGGGCAGAAAGTGGGGAGCCAAGCTAGAGTGATGCAATCTTTGCTGGATTTCTCCAAACCCAATGCTGGCAGCAACTAGGACCCTGCAAGTCCTTAGAGCCCCAGATGCCACCTTTCATCTTATACCCAGACCCTGGGGACATGACTTCATTTCCCCATGGAAAATGGGGTCAGTTTGGGGCCACTCGCCCCGGCCATCTGCTTCATTCCCTGTCTGAAATTTGCAAACTTGGCTGATTTTCTCCAAAACTAAACCTGCTGGCAACGAGGAGCCTGCAGCTCCTTAGAGCCCCAAATTTCACCTCTCTGCTGATACCCACATGATGGGGAAATTACTTCTTTTTCCCATAGAAATAGTATCCCTGTGCTGCAACTTGCCCTGGCAGAAAGTAGGGTGCCAAGCAGGAAATTTGAAAATTCTGCTGGATTTCTCCAAACCTAAAGCTGGCAGCAACTAAGACCCTGCAAGTCCTTAGAGCCCCAAAAGCCACCTTTCATCTGATACCCAGAGCCTGGGCCAATGACTTCATTTTCCCCATGGAAAATGGCCTCCATTTCTGGCCTCTCGCCCTGGCCAATAGGGTGGTGCCCAGCAAGAAATTTGCAATCTTTGCTGGATTTCTCCAAATCGAAAGCTGCCAGTAAGAAGTACCCTGCAAGTCCTTAGAGCCCCAAAGGCCACCTTGCATTTGATTTACAGACCGTGGGGAAAGGACTTCTTTTTCCCGTGGGAAATGGCCTGTGTTTGCAGCCACTCACCATGGCAGAAAGTGGGGAGCCAAGCTAGAGTGATACAATCTTTGCTGGATTCTTCCAGACCTAAAGTTGGCAGCAACCAGGACCCTGAAAGTCCTTAGAGCCTGAAAGGCCACCTTGAACACATTACTGAGACCCGGGGTTAAGGACATTTTTCCCATGGAAAATGGCCTTCATTTCTGGCCATTTGGCCTGGCAGGCAGGGCAGTGCCTAACGAGAAATTTGAAAACTGTGCTGGATTCTTCCAAACATAAAGCTGCCAGCAACTAGGACCCTGCAAGTCCTTAGAGCCCCAAAGGCCACCTTTCATCTGATACCCAGACCCTGGGCCAATGACTTCATTTTCCCCAAGGAAAATGGCCTCCATTTCTGGCCTCTCGCCCTGGCCAATAGGGTGGTGCCCAGCAAGAAATTTGCAATCTTTGCTGGATTTCTCCAAATCGAAAGCTGCCAGTAAGAAGTACCCTGCAAGTCCTTAGAGCCCCAAAGGCCACCTTGCATTTCATTTGCAGACCGTGGGGAAAGGACTTCTTTTTCCCATGGGAAATGGCCTCCGTTTCCAGCCACTAACTAGGGCAGAAAGTGGGGAGCCAAGCTAGAGTGATGCAATCTTTGCTGGATTTCTCCAAACCCAATGCTGGCAGCAACTAGGACCCTGCAAGTCCTTAGAGCCCCAGATGCCACCTTTCATCTTATACCCAGACCCTGGGGACATGACTTCATTTCCCCATGGAAAATGGGGTCAGTTTGGGGCCACTCGCCCCGGCCATCTGCTTCATTCCCTGTCTGAAATTTGCAAACTTGGCTGATTTTCTCCAAAACTAAACCTGCTGGCAACGAGGAGCCTGCAGCTCCATAGAGCCCCAAATTTCACCTCTCTGCTGATACCCACATGATGGGGAAATTACTTCTTTTTCCCATAGAAATAGTATCCCTGTGCTGCAACTTGCCCTGGCAGAAAGTAGGGTGCCAAGCAGGAAATTTGAAAATTCTGCTGGATTTCTCCAAACCTAAAGCTGGCAGCAACTAAGACCCTGCAAGTCCTTAGAGCCCCAAAGGCCACCTTTCATCTGATACCCAGAGCCTGGGCCAATGACTTCATTTTCCCCATGGAAAATGGCCTCCATTTCTGGCCTCTCGCCCTGGCCAATAGGGTGGTGCCCGGCAAGAAATTTGCAATCTTTGCTGGATTTCTCCAAATCTAAAGCTGCCAATAAGAAGTACCCTGCAAGTCCTTAGAGCCCCAAAGGCCACCTTGCATTTGATTTGCAGACCGTGGGGAAAGGACTTCTTTTTCCCATGGGAAATGGCCTGTGTTTGCAGCCACTCACCATGGCAGAAAGTAGGGAGCCAAGGTAGAGTGATACAATCTTTGCTGGATTCTTCCAAACCTAAAGTTGGCAGCAACCAGGAGCCTGAAAGTCCTTAGAGCCTGAAAGGCCACCTTGAACATATTACTGAGACCCTGGGTTAAGGACATTTTTCCCATGGAAAATGCCCTTCATTTCTGGCCACTTGGCCTGGCAGGCAGGCTGTGCCTAGCGAGAAATTTGCAAACTGTGCTGGATTCTTCCAAACATAAAGCTGCCAGCAACTAGGACCCTGCAAGTCCTTAGAGCCCCAAAAGCCACCTTTCATCTGATACCCAGACCCTGGGCCAATGACTTCATTTTCCCCAAGGAAAATGGCCTCCATTTCTGGCCTCTCGCCCTGGCCAATAGGGTGGTGCCCAGCAAGAAATTTGCAATCTTTGCTGGATTTCTCCAAATCGAAAGCTGCCAGTAAGAAGTACCCTGCAAGTCCTTAGAGCCCCAAAGGCCACCTTGCATTTCATTTGCAGACCGTGGGGAAAGGACTTCTTTTTCCCATGGGAAATGGCCTCCGTTTCCAGCCACTAACTAGGGCAGAAAGTGGGGAGCCAAGCTAGAGTGATGCAATCTTTGCTGGATTTCTCCAAACCCAATGCTGGCAGCAACTAGGACCCTGCAAGTCCTTAGAGCCCCAGATGCCACCTTTCATCTTATACCCAGACCCTGGGGACATGACTTCATTTCCCCATGGAAAATGGGGTCAGTTTGGGGCCACTCGCCCCGGCCATCTGCTTCATTCCCTGTCTGAAATTTGCAAACTTGGCTGATTTTCTCCAAAACTAAACCTGCTGGCAACGAGGAGCCTGCAGCTCCTTAGAGCCCCAAATTTCACCTCTCTGCTGATACCCACATGATGGGGAAATTACTTCTTTTTCCCATAGAAATAGTATCCCTGTGCTGCAACTTGCCCTGGCAGAAAGTAGGGTGCCAAGCAGGAAATTTGAAAATTCTGCTGGATTTCTCCAAACCTAAAGCTGGCAGCAACTAAGACCCTGCAAGTCCTTAGAGCCCCAAAAGCCACCTTTCATCTGATACCCAGAGCCTGGGCCAATGACTTCATTTTCCCCATGGAAAATGGCCTCCATTTCTGGCCTCTCGCCCTGGCCAATAGGGTGGTGCCCAGCAAGAAATTTGCAATCTTTGCTGGATTTCTCCAAATCGAAAGCTGCCAGTAAGAAGTACCCTGCAAGTCCTTAGAGCCCCAAAGGCCACCTTGCATTTGATTTACAGACCGTGGGGAAAGGACTTCTTTTTCCCGTGGGAAATGGCCTGTGTTTGCAGCCACTCACCATGGCAGAAAGTGGGGAGCCAAGCTAGAGTGATACAATCTTTGCTGGATTCTTCCAGACCTAAAGTTGGCAGCAACCAGGACCCTGAAAGTCCTTAGAGCCTGAAAGGCCACCTTGAACACATTACTGAGACCCGGGGTTAAGGACATTTTTCCCATGGAAAATGGCCTTCATTTCTGGCCATTTGGCCTGGCAGGCAGGGCAGTGCCTAACGAGAAATTTGCAAACTGTGCTGGATTCTTCCAAACATAAAGCTGCCAGCAACTAGGACCCTGCAAGTCCTTAGAGCCCCAGATGCCGCCTTTCATCTGATACCCAGACCCTGGGCCAATGACTTCATTTTCCCCAAGGAAAATGGCCTCCATTTCTGGCCTCTCGCCCTGGCCAATAGGGTGGTGCCCAGCAAGAAATTTGCAATCTTTGCTGGATTTCTCCAAATCGAAAGCTGCCAGTAAGAAGTACCCTGCAAGTCCTTAGAGCCCCAAAGGCCACCTTGCATTTCATTTGCAGACCGTGGGGAAAGGACTTCTTTTTCCCATGGGAAATGGCCTCCGTTTGCAGCCACTAACTATGGCAGAAAGTGGGGAGCCAAGCTAGAGTGATGCAATCTTTGCTGGATTTCTCCAAACCCAATGCTGGCAGCAACTAGGACCCTGCAAGTCCTTAGAGCCCCAGATGCCACCTTTCATCTTATACCCAGACCCTGGGGACATGACTTCATTTCCCCATGGAAAATGGGGTCAGTTTGGGGCCACTCGCCCCGGCCATCTGCTTCATTCCCTGTCTGAAATTTGCAAACTTGGCTGATTTTCTCCAAAACTAAACCTGCTGGCAACGAGGAGCCTGCAGCTCCTTAGAGCCCCAAATTTCACCTCTCTGCTGATACCCACATGATGGGGAAATTACTTCTTTTTCCCATAGAAATAGTATCCCTGTGCTGCAACTTGCCCTGGCAGAAAGTAGGGTGCCAAGCAGGAAATTTGAAAATTCTGCTGGATTTCTCCAAACCTAAAGCTGGCAGCAACTAAGACCCTGCAAGTCCTTAGAGCCCCAGATGCCGCCTTTCATCTGATACCCAGACCCTGGGCCAATGACTTCATTTTCCCCATGGAAAATGGCCTCCATTTCTGGCCTCTCGCCCTGGCCAATAGGGTGGTGCCCGGCAAGAAATTTGCAATCTTTGCTGGATTTCTCCAAATCTAAAGCTGCCAATAAGAAGTACCCTGCAAGTCCTTAGAGCCCCAAAGGCCACCTTGCATTTGATTTGCAGACCGTGGGGAAAGGACTTCTTTTTCCCGTGGGAAATGGCCTGTGTTTGCAGCCACTCACCATGGCAGAAAGTGGGGAGCCAAGCTAGAGTGATACAATCTTTGCTGGATTCTTCCAAACCTAAAGTTGGCAGCAACCAGGAGCCTTAATGTCCTTAGAGCCTGAAAGGCCACCTTGAACACATTACTGAGACCCTGGGTTAAGGACATTTTTCCCATGGAAAATGCCCTTCATTTCTGGCCATTTGGCCTGGCAGGCAGGGCAGTGCCTAACGAGAAATTTGAAAACTGTGCTGGATTCTTCCAAACATAAAGCTGCCAGCAACTAGGACCCTGCAAGTCCTTAGAGCCCCAAAGGCCACCTTTCATCTGATACCCAGAGCCTGGGCTAATGACTTCATTTTCCCCAAGGAAAATGGCCTCCATTTCTGGCCTCTCGCCCTGGCCAATAGGGTGGTGCCCAGCAAGAAATTTGCAATCTTTGCTGGATTTCTCCAAATCTAAAGCTGCCAGTAAGAAGTACCCTGCAAGTCCTTAGAGCCCCAAAGGCCACCTTGCATTTCATTTGCAGACCGTGGGGAAAGGACTTCTTTTTCCCATGGGAAATGGCCTCCGTTTGCAGCCACTCACCATGGCAGAAAGTGGGGAGCCAAGCTAGAGTGATGCAATCTTTGCTGGATTTCTCCAAACCCAATGCTGGCAGCAACTAGGACCCTGCAAGTCCTTAGAGCCCCAGATGCCACCTTTCATCTTATACCCAGACCCTGGGGACATGACTTCATTTCCCCATTGAAAATGGGGTCAGTTTGGGGCCACTCGCCCCGGCCATCTGCTTCATTCCCTGTCTGAAATTTGCAAACTTGGCTGATTTTCTCCAAAACTAAACCTGCTGGCAACGAGGAGCCTGCAGCTCCTTAGAGCCCCAAATTTCACCTCTCTGCTGATACCCACATGATGGGGAAATTACTTCTTTTTCCCATAGAAATAGTATCCCTGTGCTGCAACTTGCCCTGGCAGAAAGTAGGGTGCCAAGCAGGAAATTTGAAAATTCTGATGGATTTCTCCAAACCTAAAGCTGGCAGCAACTAAGACCCTGCAAGTCCTTAGAGCCCCAAAAGCCACCTTTCATCTGATACCCAGAGCCTGGGCCAATGACTTCATTTTCCCCATGGAAAATGGCCTCCATTTCTGGCCTCTCGCCCTGGCCAATAGGGTGGTGCCCAGCAAGAAATTTGCAATCTTTGCTGGATTTCTCCAAATCGAAAGCTGCCAGTAAGAAGTACCCTGCAAGTCCTTAGAGCCCCAAAGGCCACCTTGCATTTGATTTGCAGACCGTGGGGAAAGGACTTCTTTTTCCCGTGGGAAATGGCCTGTGTTTGCAGCCACTCACCATGGCAGAAAGTGGGGAGCCAAGCTAGAGTGATACAATCTTTGCTGGATTCTTCCAGACCTAAAGTTGGCAGCAACCAGGACCCTGAAAGTCCTTAGAGCCTGAAAGGCCACCTTGAACACATTACTGAGACCCGGATTTAAGGACATTTTTCCCATGGAAAATGGCCTTCATTTCTGGCCATTTGGCCTGGCAGGCAGGGCAGTGCCTAACGAGAAATTTGCAAACTGTGCTGGATTCTTCCAAACATAAAGCTGCCAGCAACTAGGACCCTGCAAGTCCTTAGAGCCCCAGATGCCGCCTTTCATCTGATACCCAGACCCTGGGCCAATGACTTCATTTTCCCCAAGGAAAATGGCCTCCATTTCTGGCCTCTCGCCCTGGCCAATAGGGTGGTGCCCAGCAAGAAATTTGCAATCTTTGCTGGATTTCTCCAAATCTAAAGCTGCCAGTAAGAAGTACCCTGCAAGTCCTTAGAGCCCCAAAGGCCACCTTGCATTTGATTTGCAGACCGTGGGGAAAGGACTTCTTTTTCCCATGGGAAATGGCCTCCGTTTGCAGCCACTAACTATGGCAGAAAGTGGGGAGCCAAGCTAGAGTGATGCAATCTTTGCTGGATTTCTCCAAACCCAATGCTGGCAGCAACTAGGACCCTGCAAGTCCTTAGAGCCCCAGATGCCACCTTTCATCTTATACCCAGACCCTGGCGACATGACTTCATTTCCCCATGGAAAATGGGGTCAGTTTGGGGCCACTCGCCCCGGCCATCTGCTTCATTCCCTGTCTGAAATTTGCAAACTTGGCTGATTTTCTCCAAAACTAAACCTGCTGGCAACGAGGAGCCTGCAGCTCCTTAGAGCCCCAAATTTCACCTCTCTGCTGATACCCACATGATGGGGAAATTACTTCTTTTTCCCATAGAAATAGTATCCCTGTGCTGCAACTTGCCCTGGCAGAAAGTAGGGTGCCAAGCAGGAAATTTGAAAATTCTGCTGGATTTCTCCAAACCTAAAGCTGGCAGCAACTAAGACCCTGCAAGTCCTTAGAGCCCCAGATGCCGCCTTTCATCTGATACCCAGACCCTGGGCCAATGACTTCATTTTCCCCATGGAAAATGGCCTCCATTTCTGGCCTCTCGCCCTGGCCAATAGGGTGGTGCCCGGCAAGAAATTTGCAATCTTTGCTGGATTTCTCCAAATCTAAAGCTGCCAATAAGAAGTACCCTGCAAGTCCTTAGAGCCCCAAAGGCCACCTTGCATTTGATTTGCAGACCGTGGGGAAAGGACTTCTTTTTCCCGTGGGAAATGGCCTGTGTTTGCAGCCACTCACCATGGCAGAAAGTGGGGAGCCAAGCTAGAGTGATACAATCTTTGCTGGATTCTTCCAAACCTAAAGTTGGCAGCAACCAGGACCCTGAAAGTCCTTAGAGCCTGAAAGGCCACCTTGAACATATTACTGAGACCCTGGGTTAAGGACATTTTTCCCATGGAAAATGGCCTTCATTTCTGGCCATTTGGCCTGGCAGGCAGGGCAGTGCCTAACGAGAAATTTGAAAACTGTGCTGGATTCTTCCAAACATAAAGCTGCCAGCAACTAGGACCCTGCAAGTCCTTAGAGCCCCAAAGGCCACCTTTCATCTGATACCCAGACCCTGGGCCAATGACTTCATTTTCCCCAAGGAAAATGGCCTCCATTTCTGGCCTCTCGCCCTGGCCAATAGGGTGGTGCCCAGCAAGAAATTTGCAATCTTTGCTGGATTTCTCCAAATCTAAAGCTGCCAGTAAGAAGTACCCTGCAAGTCCTTAGAGCCCCAAAGGCCACCTTGCATTTGATTTGCAGACCGTGGGGAAAGGACTTCTTTTTCCCATGGGAAATGGCCTCCGTTTCCAGCCACTAACTAGGGCAGAAAGTGGGGAGCCAAGCTAGAGTGATGCAATCTTTGCTGGATTTCTCCAAACCCAATGCTGGCAGCAACTAGGACCCTGCAAGTCCTTAGAGCCCCAGATGCCACCTTTCATCTTATACCCAGACCCTGGGGACATGACTTCATTTCCCCATGGAAAATGGGGTCAGTTTGGGGCCACTCGCCCCGGCCATCTGCTTCATTTCCTGTCTGAAATTTGCAAACTTGGCTGATTTTCTCCAAAACTAAACCTGCTGGCAACGAGGAGCCTGCAGCTCCATAGAGCCCCAAATTTCACCTCTCTGCTGATACCCACATGATGGGGAAATTACTTCTTTTTCCCATAGAAATAGTATCCCTGTGCTGCAACTTGCCCTGGCAGAAAGTAGGGTGCCAAGCAGGAAATTTGAAAATTCTGCTGGATTTCTCCAAACCTAAAGCTGGCAGCAACTAAGACCCTGCAAGTCCTTAGAGCCCCAAAGGCCACCTTTCATCTGATACCCAGACCCTGGGCCAATGACTTCATTTTCCCCATGGAAAATGGCCTCCATTTCTGGCCTCTCGCCCTGGCCAATAGGGTGGTGCCCGGCAAGAAATTTGCAATCTTTGCTGGATTTCTCCAAATCTAAAGCTGCCAATAAGAAGTACCCTGCAAGTCCTTAGAGCCCCAAAGGCCACCTTGCATTTGATTTGCAGACCGTGGGGAAAGGACTTCTTTTTCCCATGGGAAATGGCCTGTGTTTGCAGCCACTCACCATGGCAGAAAGTAGGGAGCCAAGCTAGAGTGATACAATCATTGCTGGATTCTTCCAAACCTAAAGTTGGCAGCAACCAGGAGCCTGAAAGTCCTTAGAGCCTGAAAGGCCACCTTGAACATATTACTGAGACCCTGGGTTAAGGACATTTTTCCCATGGAAAATGGCCTTCATTTCTGGCCATTTGGCCTGGCAGGCAGGGCAGTGCCTAACGAGAAATTTGAAAACTGTGCTGGATTCTTCCAAACATAAAGCTGCCAGCAACTAGGACCCTGCAAGTCCTTAGAGCCCCAAAGGCCACCTTTCATCTGATACCCAGACCCTGGGCCAATGACTTCATTTTCCCCATGGAAAATGGCCTCCATTTCTGGCCTCTCGCCCTGGCCAATAGGGTGGTGCCCAGCAAGAAATTTGCAATCTTTGCTGGATTTCTCCAAATCGAAAGCTGCCAGTAAGAAGTACCCTGCAAGTCCTTAGAGCCCCAAAGGCCACCTTGCATTTGATTTGCAGACCGTGGGGAAAGGACTTCTTTTTCCCATGGGAAATGGCCTCCGTTTCCAGCCACTAACTAGGGCAGAAAGTGGGGAGCCAAGCTAGAGTGATGCAATCTTTGCTGGATTTCTCCAAACCCAATGCTGGCAGCAACTAGGACCCTGCAAGTCCTTAGAGCCCCAGATGCCACCTTTCATCTTATACCCAGACCCTGGGGACATGACTTCATTTCCCCATTGAAAATGGGGTCAGTTTGGGGCCACTCGCCCCGGCCATCTGCTTCATTCCCTGTCTGAAATTTGCAAACTTGGCTGATTTTCTCCAAAACTAAACCTGCTGGCAACGAGGAGCCTGCAGCTCCTTAGAGCCCCAAATTTCACCTCTCTGCTGATACCCACATGATGGGGAAATTACTTCTTTTTCCCATAGAAATAGTATCCCTGTGCTGCAACTTGCCCTGGCAGAAAGTAGGGTGCCAAGCAGGAAATTTGAAAATTCTGATGGATTTCTCCAAACCTAAAGCTGGCAGCAACTAAGACCCTGCAAGTCCTTAGAGCCCCAAAAGCCACCTTTCATCTGATACCCAGAGCCTGGGCCAATGACTTCATTTTCCCCATGGAAAATGGCCTCCATTTCTGGCCTCTCGCCCTGGCCAATAGGGTGGTGCCCAGCAAGAAATTTGCAATCTTTGCTGGATTTCTCCAAATCGAAACCTGCCAGTAAGAAGTACCCTGCAAGTCCTTAGAGCCCCAAAGGCCACCTTGCATTTGATTTGCAGACCGTGGGGAAAGGACTTCTTTTTCCCGTGGGAAATGGCCTGTGTTTGCAGCCACTCACCATGGCAGAAAGTGGGGAGCCAAGCTAGAGTGATACAATCTTTGCTGGATTCTTCCAGACCTAAAGTTGGCAGCAACCAGGACCCTGAAAGTCCTTAGAGCCTGAAAGGCCACCTTGAACACATTACTGAGACCCGGATTTAAGGACATTTTTCCCATGGAAAATGGCCTTCATTTCTGGCCATTTGGCCTGGCAGGCAGGGCAGTGCCTAACGAGAAATTTGCAAACTGTGCTGGATTCTTCCAAACATAAAGCTGCCAGCAACTAGGACCCTGCAAGTCCTTAGAGCCCCAGATGCCGCCTTTCATCTGATACCCAGACCCTGGGCCAATGACTTCATTTTCCCCAAGGAAAATGGCCTCCATTTCTGGCCTCTCGCCCTGGCCAATAGGGTGGTGCCCAGCAAGAAATTTGCAATCTTTGCTGGATTTCTCCAAATCTAAAGCTGCCAGTAAGAAGTACCCTGCAAGTCCTTAGAGCCCCAAAGGCCACCTTGCATTTCATTTGCAGACCGTGGGGAAAGGACTTCTTTTTCCCATGGGAAATGGCCTCCGTTTGCAGCCACTAACTATGGCAGAAAGTGGGGAGCCAAGCTAGAGTGATGCAATCTTTGCTGGATTTCTCCAAACCCAATGCTGGCAGCAACTAGGACCCTGCAAGTCCTTAGAGCCCCAGATGCCACCTTTCATCTTATACCCAGACCCTGGGGACATGACTTCTTTTCCCCATGGAAAATGGGGTCAGTTTGGGGCCACTCGCCCCGGCCATCTGCTTCATTCCCTGTCTGAAATTTGCAAACTTGGCTGATTTTCTCCAAAACTAAACCTGCTGGCAACGAGGAGCCTGCAGCTCCTTAGAGCCCCAAATTTCACCTCTCTGCTGATACCCACATGATGGGGAAATTACTTCTTTTTCCCATAGAAATAGTATCCCTGTGCTGCAACTTGCCCTGGCAGAAAGTAGGGTGCCAAGCAGGAAATTTGAAAATTCTGCTGGATTTCTCCAAACCTAAAGCTGGCAGCAACTAAGACCCTGCAAGTCCTTAGAGCCCCAGATGCCGCCTTTCATCTGATACCCAGACCCTGGGCCAATGACTTCATTTTCCCCATGGAAAATGGCCTCCATTTCTGGCCTCTCGCCCTGGCCAATAGGGTGGTGCCCGGCAAGAAATTTGCAATCTTTGCTGGATTTCTCCAAATCTAAAGCTGCCAATAAGAAGTACCCTGCAAGTCCTTAGAGCCCCAAAGGCCACCTTGCATTTGATTTGCAGACCGTGGGGAAAGGACTTCTTTTTCCCGTGGGAAATGGCCTGTGTTTGCAGCCACTCACCATGGCAGAAAGTGGGGAGCCAAGCTAGAGTGATACAATCTTTGCTGGATTCTTCCAAACCTAAAGTTGGCAGCAACCAGGACCCTGAAAGTCCTTAGAGCCTGAAAGGCCACCTTGAACATATTACTGAGACCCTGGGTTAAGGACATTTTTCCCATGGAAAATGGCCTTCATTTCTGGCCATTTGGCCTGGCAGGCAGGGCAGTGCCTAACGAGAAATTTGAAAACTGTGCTGGATTCTTCCAAACATAAAGCTGCCAGCAACTAGGACCCTGCAAGTCCTTAGAGCCCCAAAGGCCACCTTTCATCTGATACCCAGACCCTGGGCCAATGACTTCATTTTCCCCAAGGAAAATGGCCTCCATTTCTGGCCTCTCGCCCTGGCCAATAGGGTGGTGCCCAGCAAGAAATTTGCAATCTTTGCTGGATTTCTCCAAATCTAAAGCTGCCAGTAAGAAGTACCCTGCAAGTCCTTAGAGCCCCAAAGGCCACCTTGCATTTGATTTGCAGACCGTGGGGAAAGGACTTCTTTTTCCCATGGGAAATGGCCTCCGTTTCCAGCCACTAACTAGGGCAGAAAGTGGGGAGCCAAGCTAGAGTGATGCAATCTTTGCTGGATTTCTCCAAACCCAATGCTGGCAGCAACTAGGACCCTGCAAGTCCTTAGAGCCCCAGATGCCACCTTTCATCTTATACCCAGACCCTGGGGACATGACTTCATTTCCCCATGGAAAATGGGGTCAGTTTGGGGCCACTCGCCCCGGCCATCTGCTTCATTTCCTGTCTGAAATTTGCAAACTTGGCTGATTTTCTCCAAAACTAAACCTGCTGGCAACGAGGAGCCTGCAGCTCCATAGAGCCCCAAATTTCACCTCTCTGCTGATACCCACATGATGGGGAAATTACTTCTTTTTCCCATAGAAATAGTATCCCTGTGCTGCAACTTGCCCTGGCAGAAAGTAGGGTGCCAAGCAGGAAATTTGAAAATTCTGCTGGATTTCTCCAAACCTAAAGCTGGCAGCAACTAAGACCCTGCAAGTCCTTAGAGCCCCAAAGGCCACCTTTCATCTGATACCCAGACCCTGGGCCAATGACTTCATTTTCCCCATGGAAAATGGCCTCCATTTCTGGCCTCTCGCCCTGGCCAATAGGGTGGTGCCCGGCAAGAAATTTGCAATCTTTGCTGGATTTCTCCAAATCTAAAGCTGCCAATAAGAAGTACCCTGCAAGTCCTTAGAGCCCCAAAGGCCACCTTGCATTTGATTTGCAGACCGTGGGGAAAGGACTTCTTTTTCCCATGGGAAATGGCCTGTGTTTGCAGCCACTCACCATGGCAGAAAGTAGGGAGCCAAGCTAGAGTGATACAATCATTGCTGGATTCTTCCAAACCTAAAGTTGGCAGCAACCAGGAGCCTGAAAGTCCTTAGAGCCTGAAAGGCCACCTTGAACATATTACTGAGACCCTGGGTTAAGGACATTTTTCCCATGGAAAATGGCCTTCATTTCTGGCCATTTGGCCTGGCAGGCAGGGCAGTGCCTAACGAGAAATTTGAAAACTGTGCTGGATTCTTCCAAACATAAAGCTGCCAGCAACTAGGACCCTGCAAGTCCTTAGAGCCCCAAAGGCCACCTTTCATCTGATACCCAGACCCTGGGCCAATGACTTCATTTTCCCCATGGAAAATGGCCTCCATTTCTGGCCTCTCGCCCTGGCCAATAGGGTGGTGCCCAGCAAGAAATTTGCAATCTTTGCTGGATTTCTCCAAATCTAAAGCTGCCAGTAAGAAGTACCCTGCAAGTCCTTAGAGCCCCAAAGGCCACCTTGCATTTGATTTGCAGACCGTGGGGAAAGGACTTCTTTTTCCCATGGGAAATGGCCTCCGTTTCCAGCCACTAACTAGGGCAGAAAGTGGGGAGCCAAGCTAGAGTGATGCAATCTTTGCTGGATTTCTCCAAACCCAATGCTGGCAGCAACTAGGACCCTGCAAGTCCTTAGAGCCCCAGATGCCACCTTTCATCTTATACCCAGACCCTGGGGACATGACTTCATTTCCCCATGGAAAATGGGGTCAGTTTGGGGCCACTCGCCCCGGCCATCTGCTTCATTCCCTGTCTGAAATTTGCAAACTTGGCTGATTTTCTCCAAAACTAAACCTGCTGGCAACGAGGAGCCTGCAGCTCCATAGAGCCCCAAATTTCACCTCTCTGCTGATACCCACATGATGGGGAAATTACTTCTTTTTCCCATAGAAATAGTATCCCTGTGCTGCAACTTGCCCTGGCAGAAAGTAGGGTGCCAAGCAGGAAATTTGAAAATTCTGCTGGATTTCTCCAAACCTAAAGCTGGCAGCAACTAAGACCCTGCAAGTCCTTAGAGCCCCAAAGGCCACCTTTCATCTGATACCCAGAGCCTGGGCCAATGACTTCATTTTCCCCATGGAAAATGGCCTCCATTTCTGGCCTCTCGCCCTGGCCAATAGGGTGGTGCCCGGCAAGAAATTTGCAATCTTTGCTGGATTTCTCCAAATCTAAAGCTGCCAATAAGAAGTACCCTGCAAGTCCTTAGAGCCCCAAAGGCCACCTTGCATTTGATTTGCAGACCGTGGGGAAAGGACTTCTTTTTCCCATGGGAAATGGCCTGTGTTTGCAGCCACTCACCATGGCAGAAAGTAGGGAGCCAAGGTAGAGTGATACAATCTTTGCTGGATTCTTCCAAACCTAAAGTTGGCAGCAACCAGGAGCCTGAAAGTCCTTAGAGCCTGAAAGGCCACCTTGAACATATTACTGAGACCCTGGGTTAAGGACATTTTTCCCATGGAAAATGCCCTTCATTTCTGGCCACTTGGCCTGGCAGGCAGGCTGTGCCTAGCGAGAAATTTGCAAACTGTGCTGGATTCTTCCAAACATAAAGCTGCCAGCAACTAGGACCCTGCAAGTCCTTAGAGCCCCAAAAGCCACCTTTCATCTGATACCCAGACCCTGGGCCAATGACTTCATTTTCCCCAAGGAAAATGGCCTCCATTTCTGGCCTCTCGCCCTGGCCAATAGGGTGGTGCCCAGCAAGAAATTTGCAATCTTTGCTGGATTTCTCCAAATCGAAAGCTGCCAGTAAGAAGTACCCTGCAAGTCCTTAGAGCCCCAAAGGCCACCTTGCATTTCATTTGCAGACCGTGGGGAAAGGACTTCTTTTTCCCATGGGAAATGGCCTCCGTTTCCAGCCACTAACTAGGGCAGAAAGTGGGGAGCCAAGCTAGAGTGATGCAATCTTTGCTGGATTTCTCCAAACCCAATGCTGGCAGCAACTAGGACCCTGCAAGTCCTTAGAGCCCCAGATGCCACCTTTCATCTTATACCCAGACCCTGGGGACATGACTTCATTTCCCCATGGAAAATGGGGTCAGTTTGGGGCCACTCGCCCCGGCCATCTGCTTCATTCCCTGTCTGAAATTTGCAAACTTGGCTGATTTTCTCCAAAACTAAACCTGCTGGCAACGAGGAGCCTGCAGCTCCTTAGAGCCCCAAATTTCACCTCTCTGCTGATACCCACATGATGGGGAAATTACTTCTTTTTCCCATAGAAATAGTATCCCTGTGCTGCAACTTGCCCTGGCAGAAAGTAGGGTGCCAAGCAGGAAATTTGAAAATTCTGCTGGATTTCTCCAAACCTAAAGCTGGCAGCAACTAAGACCCTGCAAGTCCTTAGAGCCCCAAAAGCCACCTTTCATCTGATACCCAGAGCCTGGGCCAATGACTTCATTTTCCCCATGGAAAATGGCCTCCATTTCTGGCCTCTCGCCCTGGCCAATAGGGTGGTGCCCAGCAAGAAATTTGCAATCTTTGCTGGATTTCTCCAAATCGAAACCTGCCAGTAAGAAGTACCCTGCAAGTCCTTAGAGCCCCAAAGGCCACCTTGCATTTGATTTACAGACCGTGGGGAAAGGACTTCTTTTTCCCGTGGGAAATGGCCTGTGTTTGCAGCCACTCACCATGGCAGAAAGTGGGGAGCCAAGCTAGAGTGATACAATCTTTGCTGGATTCTTCCAGACCTAAAGTTGGCAGCAACCAGGACCCTGAAAGTCCTTAGAGCCTGAAAGGCCACCTTGAACATATTACTGAGACCCGGGGTTAAGGACATTTTTCCCATGGAAAATGGCCTTCATTTCTGGCCATTTGGCCTGGCAGGCAGGGCAGTGCCTAACGAGAAATTTGCAAACTGTGCTGGATTCTTCCAAACATAAAGCTGCCAGCAACTAGGACCCTGCAAGTCCTTAGAGCCCCAGATGCCGCCTTTCATCTGATACCCAGACCCTGGGCCAATGACTTCATTTTCCCCAAGGAAAATGGCCTCCATTTCTGGCCTCTCGCCCTGGCCAATAGGGTGGTGCCCAGCAAGAAATTTGCAATCTTTGCTGGATTTCTCCAAATCGAAAGCTGCCAGTAAGAAGTACCCTGCAAGTCCTTAGAGCCCCAAAGGCCACCTTGCATTTCATTTGCAGACCGTGGGGAAAGGACTTCTTTTTCCCATGGGAAATGGCCTCCGTTTCCAGCCACTAACTATGGCAGAAAGTGGGGAGCCAAGCTAGAGTGATGCAATCTTTGCTGGATTTCTCCAAACCCAATGCTGGCAGCAACTAGGACCCTGCAAGTCCTTAGAGCCCCAGATGCCACCTTTCATCTTATACCCAGACCCTGGGGACATGACTTCTTTTCCCCATGGAAAATGGGGTCAGTTTGGGGCCACTCGCCCCGGCCATCTGCTTCATTCCCTGTCTGAAATTTGCAAACTTGGCTGATTTTCTCCAAAACTAAACCTGCTGGCAACGAGGAGCCTGCAGCTCCTTAGAGCCCCAAATTTCACCTCTCTGCTGATACCCACATGATGGGGAAATTACTTCTTTTTCCCATAGAAATAGTATCCCTGTGCTGCAACTTGCCCTGGCAGAAAGTAGGGTGCCAAGCAGGAAATTTGAAAATTCTGCTGGATTTCTCCAAACCTAAAGCTGGCAGCAACTAAGACCCTGCAAGTCCTTAGAGCCCCAAAGGCCACCTTTCATCTGATACCCAGACCCTGGGCCAATGACTTCATTTTCCCCATGGAAAATGGCCTCCATTTCTGGCCTCTCGCCCTGGCCAATAGGGTGGTGCCCGGCAAGAAATTTGCAATCTTTGCTGGATTTCTCCAAATCTAAAGCTGCCAATAAGAAGTACCCTGCAAGTCCTTAGAGCCCCAAAGGCCACCTTGCATTTGATTTGCAGACCGTGGGGAAAGGACTTCTTTTTCCCATGGGAAATGGCCTGTGTTTGCAGCCACTCACCATGGCAGAAAGTAGGGAGCCAAGCTAGAGTGATACAATCATTGCTGGATTCTTCCAAACCTAAAGTTGGCAGCAACCAGGAGCCTGAAAGTCCTTAGAGCCTGAAAGGCCACCTTGAACATATTACTGAGACCCTGGGTTAAGGACATTTTTCCCATGGAAAATGCCCTTCATTTCTGGCCACTTGGCCTGGCAGGCAGGCTGTGCCTAGCGAGAAATTTGCAAACTGTGCTGGATTCTTCCAAACATAAAGCTGCCAGCAACTAGGACCCTGCAAGTCCTTAGAGCCCCAAAAGCCACCTTTCATCTGATACCCAGAGCCTGGGCCAATGACTTCATTTTCCCCAAGGAAAATGGCCTCCATTTCTGGCCTCTCGCCCTGGCCAATAGGGTGGTGCCCAGCAAGAAATTTGCAATCTTTGCTGGATTTCTCCAAATCGAAAGCTGCCAGTAAGAAGTACCCTGCAAGTCCTTAGAGCCCCAAAGGCCACCTTGCATTTGATTTGCAGACCGTGGGGAAAGGACTTCTTTTTCCCATGGGAAATGGCCTCCGTTTCCAGCCACTAACTAGGGCAGAAAGTGGGGAGCCAAGCTAGAGTGATGCAATCTTTGCTGGATTTCTCCAAACCCAATGCTGGCAGCAACTAGGACCCTGCAAGTCCTTAGAGCCCCAGATGCCACCTTTCATCTTATACCCAGACCCTGGGGACATGACTTCTTTTCCCCATGGAAAATGGGGTCAGTTTGGGGCCACTCGCCCCGGCCATCTGCTTCATTCCCTGTCTGAAATTTGCAAACTTGGCTGATTTTCTCCAAAACTAAACCTGCTGGCAACGAGGAGCCTGCAGCTCCTTAGAGCCCCAAATTTCACCTCTCTGCTGATACCCACATGATGGGGAAATTACTTCTTTTTCCCATAGAAATAGTATCCCTGTGCTGCAACTTGCCCTGGCAGAAAGTAGGGTGCCAAGCAGGAAATTTGAAAATTCTGCTGGATTTCTCCAAACCTAAAGCTGGCAGCAACTAAGACCCTGCAAGTCCTTAGAGCCCCAAAAGCCACCTTTCATCTGATACCCAGAGCCTGGGCCAATGACTTCATTTTCCCCATGGAAAATGGCCTCCATTTCTGGCCTCTCGCCCTGGCCAATAGGGTGGTGCCCAGCAAGAAATTTGCAATCTTTGCTGGATTTCTCCAAATCGAAACCTGCCAGTAAGAAGTACCCTGCAAGTCCTTAGAGCCCCAAAGGCCACCTTGCATTTGATTTGCAGACCGTGGGGAAAGGACTTCTTTTTCCCGTGGGAAATGGCCTGTGTTTGCAGCCACTCACCATGGCAGAAAGTGGGGAGCCAAGCTAGAGTGATACAATCTTTGCTGGATTCTTCCAGACCTAAAGTTGGCAGCAACCAGGACCCTGAAAGTCCTTAGAGCCTGAAAGGCCACCTTGAACACATTACTGAGACCCGGGGTTAAGGACATTTTTCCCATGGAAAATGGCCTTCATTTCTGGCCATTTGGCCTGGCAGGCAGGGCAGTGCCTAACGAGAAATTTGCAAACTGTGCTGGATTCTTCCAAACATAAAGCTGCCAGCAACTAGGACCCTGCAAGTCCTTAGAGCCCCAGATGCCGCCTTTCATCTGATACCCAGACCCTGGGCCAATGACTTCATTTTCCCCAAGGAAAATGGCCTCCATTTCTGGCCTCTCGCCCTGGCCAATAGGGTGGTGCCCAGCAAGAAATTTGCAATCTTTGCTGGATTTCTCCAAATCGAAAGCTGCCAGTAAGAAGTACCCTGCAAGTCCTTAGAGCCCCAAAGGCCACCTTGCATTTCATTTGCAGACCGTGGGGAAAGGACTTCTTTTTCCCATGGGAAATGGCCTCCGTTTGCAGCCACTAACTATGGCAGAAAGTGGGGAGCCAAGCTAGAGTGATGCAATCTTTGCTGGATTTCTCCAAACCCAATGCTGGCAGCAACTAGGACCCTGCAAGTCCTTAGAGCCCCAGATGCCACCTTTCATCTTATACCCAGACCCTGGGGACATGACTTCTTTTCCCCATGGAAAATGGGGTCAGTTTGGGGCCACTCGCCCCGGCCATCTGCTTCATTCCCTGTCTGAAATTTGCAAACTTGGCTGATTTTCTCCAAAACTAAACCTGCTGGCAACGAGGAGCCTGCAGCTCCTTAGAGCCCCAAATTTCACCTCTCTGCTGATACCCACATGATGGGGAAATTACTTCTTTTTCCCATAGAAATAGTATCCCTGTGCTGCAACTTGCCCTGGCAGAAAGTAGGGTGCCAAGCAGGAAATTTGAAAATTCTGCTGGATTTCTCCAAACCTAAAGCTGGCAGCAACTAAGCCCCTGCAAGTCCTTAGAGCCCCAAAGGCCACCTTTCATCTGATACCCAGAGCCTGGGCCAATGACTTCATTTTCCCCATGGAAAATGGCCTCCATTTCTGGCCTCTCGCCCTGGCCAATAGGGTGGTGCCCGGCAAGAAATTTGCAATCTTTGCTGGATTTCTCCAAATCTAAAGCTGCCAATAAGAAGTACCCTGCAAGTCCTTAGAGCCCCAAAGGCCACCTTGCATTTGATTTGCAGACCGTGGGGAAAGGACTTCTTTTTCCCATGGGAAATGGCCTGTGTTTGCAGCCACTCACCATGGCAGAAAGTAGGGAGCCAAGCTAGAGTGATACAATCATTGCTGGATTCTTCCAAACCTAAAGTTGGCAGCAACCAGGAGCCTGAAAGTCCTTAGAGCCTGAAAGGCCACCTTGAACATATTACTGAGACCCTGGGTTAAGGACATTTTTCCCATGGAAAATGCCCTTCATTTCTGGCCACTTGGCCTGGCAGGCAGGCTGTGCCTAGCGAGAAATTTGCAAACTGTGCTGGATTCTTCCAAACATAAAGCTGCCAGCAACTAGGACCCTGCAAGTCCTTAGAGCCCCAGATGCCACCTTTCATCTGATACCCAGAGCCTGGGCCAATGACTTCATTTTCCCCAAGGAAAATGGCCTCCATTTCTGGCCTCTCGCCCTGGCCAATAGGGTGGTGCCCAGCAAGAAATTTGCAATCTTTGCTGGATTTCTCCAAATCTAAAGCTGCCAGTAAGAAGTACCCTGCAAGTCCTTAGAGCCCCAAAGGCCACCTTGCATTTGATTTGCAGACCGTGGGGAAAGGACTTCTTTTTCCCATGGGAAATGGCCTCCGTTTCCAGCCACTAACTAGGGCAGAAAGTGGGGAGCCAAGCTAGAGTGATGCAATCTTTGCTGGATTTCTCCAAACCCAATGCTGGCAGCAACTAGGACCCTGCAAGTCCTTAGAGCCCCAGATGCCACCTTTCATCTTATACCCAGACCCTGGGGACATGACTTCATTTCCCCATGGAAAATGGGGTCAGTTTGGGGCCACTCGCCCCGGCCATCTGCTTCATTCCCTGTCTGAAATTTGCAAACTTGGCTGATTTTCTCCAAAACTAAACCTGCTGGCAACGAGGAGCCTGCAGCTCCTTAGAGCCCCAAATTTCACCTCTCTGCTGATACCCACATGATGGGGAAATTACTTCTTTTTCCCATAGAAATAGTATCCCTGTGCTGCAACTTGCCCTGGCAGAAAGTAGGGTGCCAAGCAGGAAATTTGAAAATTCTGCTGGATTTCTCCAAACCTAAAGCTGGCAGCAACTAAGACCCTGCAAGTCCTTAGAGCCCCAAAAGCCACCTTTCATCTGATACCCAGAGCCTGGGCCAATGACTTCATTTTCCCCATGGAAAATGGCCTCCATTTCTGGCCTCTCGCCCTGGCCAATAGGGTGGTGCCCAGCAAGAAATTTGCAATCTTTGCTGGATTTCTCCAAATCGAAAGCTGCCAGTAAGAAGTACCCTGCAAGTCCTTAGAGCCCCAAAGGCCACCTTGCATTTGATTTGCAGACCGTGGGGAAAGGACTTCTTTTTCCCGTGGGAAATGGCCTGTGTTTGCAGCCACTCACCATGGCAGAAAGTGGGGAGCCAAGCTAGAGTGATACAATCTTTGCTGGATTCTTCCAGACCTAAAGTTGGCAGCAACCAGGACCCTGAAAGTCCTTAGAGCCTGAAAGGCCACCTTGAACACATTACTGAGACCCGGGGTTAAGGACATTTTTCCCATGGAAAATGGCCTTCATTTCTGGCCATTTGGCCTGGCAGGCAGGGCAGTGCCTAACGAGAAATTTGCAAACTGTGCTGGATTCTTCCAAACATAAAGCTGCCAGCAACTAGGACCCTGCAAGTCCTTAGAGCCCCAGATGCCGCCTTTCATCTGATACCCAGACCCTGGGCCAATGACTTCATTTTCCCCAAGGAAAATGGCCTCCATTTCTGGCCTCTCGCCCTGGCCAATAGGGTGGTGCCCAGCAAGAAATTTGCAATCTTTGCTGGATTTCTCCAAATCGAAAGCTGCCAGTAAGAAGTACCCTGCAAGTCCTTAGAGCCCCAAAGGCCACCTTGCATTTCATTTGCAGACCGTGGGGAAAGGACTTCTTTTTCCCATGGGAAATGGCCTCCGTTTGCAGCCACTAACTATGGCAGAAAGTGGGGAGCCAAGCTAGAGTGATGCAATCTTTGCTGGATTTCTCCAAACCCAATGCTGGCAGCAACTAGGACCCTGCAAGTCCTTAGAGCCCCAGATGCCACCTTTCATCTTATACCCAGACCCTGGGGACATGACTTCTTTTCCCCATGGAAAATGGGGTCAGTTTGGGGCCACTCGCCCCGGCCATCTGCTTCATTCCCTGTCTGAAATTTGCAAACTTGGCTGATTTTCTCCAAAACTAAACCTGCTGGCAACGAGGAGCCTGCAGCTCCTTAGAGCCCCAAATTTCACCTCTCTGCTGATACCCACATGATGGGGAAATTACTTCTTTTTCCCATAGAAATAGTATCCCTGTGCTGCAACTTGCCCTGGCAGAAAGTAGGGTGCCAAGCAGGAAATTTGAAAATTCTGCTGGATTTCTCCAAACCTAAAGCTGGCAGCAACTAAGCCCCTGCAAGTCCTTAGAGCCCCAAAGGCCACCTTTCATCTGATACCCAGAGCCTGGGCCAATGACTTCATTTTCCCCATGGAAAATGGCCTCCATTTCTGGCCTCTCGCCCTGGCCAATAGGGTGGTGCCCGGCAAGAAATTTGCAATCTTTGCTGGATTTCTCCAAATCTAAAGCTGCCAATAAGAAGTACCCTGCAAGTCCTTAGAGCCCCAAAGGCCACCTTGCATTTGATTTGCAGACCGTGGGGAAAGGACTTCTTTTTCCCATGGGAAATGGCCTGTGTTTGCAGCCACTCACCATGGCAGAAAGTAGGGAGCCAAGCTAGAGTGATACAATCATTGCTGGATTCTTCCAAACCTAAAGTTGGCAGCAACCAGGAGCCTGAAAGTCCTTAGAGCCTGAAAGGCCACCTTGAACATATTACTGAGACCCTGGGTTAAGGACATTTTTCCCATGGAAAATGCCCTTCATTTCTGGCCACTTGGCCTGGCAGGCAGGCTGTGCCTAGCGAGAAATTTGCAAACTGTGCTGGATTCTTCCAAACATAAAGCTGCCAGCAACTAGGACCCTGCAAGTCCTTAGAGCCCCAGATGCCACCTTTCATCTGATACCCAGAGCCTGGGCCAATGACTTCATTTTCCCCAAGGAAAATGGCCTCCATTTCTGGCCTCTCGCCCTGGCCAATAGGGTGGTGCCCAGCAAGAAATTTGCAATCTTTGCTGGATTTCTCCAAATCGAAAGCTGCCAGTAAGAAGTACCCTGCAAGTCCTTAGAGCCCCAAAGGCCACCTTGCATTTGATTTGCAGACCGTGGGGAAAGGACTTCTTTTTCCCATGGGAAATGGCCTCCGTTTCCAGCCACTAACTAGGGCAGAAAGTGGGGAGCCAAGCTAGAGTGATGCAATCTTTGCTGGATTTCTCCAAACCCAATGCTGGCAGCAACTAGGACCCTGCAAGTCCTTAGAGCCCCAGATGCCACCTTTCATCTTATACCCAGACCCTGGGGACATGACTTCATTTCCCCATGGAAAATGGGGTCAGTTTGGGGCCACTCGCCCCGGCCATCTGCTTCATTCCCTGTCTGAAATTTGCAAACTTGGCTGATTTTCTCCAAAACTAAACCTGCTGGCAACGAGGAGCCTGCAGCTCCTTAGAGCCCCAAATTTCACCTCTCTGCTGATACCCACATGATGGGGAAATTACTTCTTTTTCCCATAGAAATAGTATCCCTGTGCTGCAACTTGCCCTGGCAGAAAGTAGGGTGCCAAGCAGGAAATTTGAAAATTCTGCTGGATTTCTCCAAACCTAAAGCTGGCAGCAACTAAGACCCTGCAAGTCCTTAGAGCCCCAAAAGCCACCTTTCATCTGATACCCAGAGCCTGGGCCAATGACTTCATTTTCCCCATGGAAAATGGCCTCCATTTCTGGCCTCTCGCCCTGGCCAATAGGGTGGTGCCCAGCAAGAAATTTGCAATCTTTGCTGGATTTCTCCAAATCGAAAGCTGCCAGTAAGAAGTACCCTGCAAGTCCTTAGAGCCCCAAAGGCCACCTTGCATTTGATTTGCAGACCGTGGGGAAAGGACTTCTTTTTCCCGTGGGAAATGGCCTGTGTTTGCAGCCACTCACCATGGCAGAAAGTGGGGAGCCAAGCTAGAGTGATACAATCTTTGCTGGATTCTTCCAGACCTAAAGTTGGCAGCAACCAGGACCCTGAAAGTCCTTAGAGCCTGAAAGGCCACCTTGAACACATTACTGAGACCCGGGGTTAAGGACATTTTTCCCATGGAAAATGGCCTTCATTTCTGGCCATTTGGCCTGGCAGGCAGGGCAGTGCCTAACGAGAAATTTGCAAACTGTGCTGGATTCTTCCAAACATAAAGCTGCCAGCAACTAGGACCCTGCAAGTCCTTAGAGCCCCAGATGCCGCCTTTCATCTGATACCCAGACCCTGGGCCAATGACTTCATTTTCCCCAAGGAAAATGGCCTCCATTTCTGGCCTCTCGCCCTGGCCAATAGGGTGGTGCCCAGCAAGAAATTTGCAATCTTTGCTGGATTTCTCCAAATCGAAAGCTGCCAGTAAGAAGTACCCTGCAAGTCCTTAGAGCCCCAAAGGCCACCTTGCATTTCATTTGCAGACCGTGGGGAAAGGACTTCTTTTTCCCATGGGAAATGGCCTCCGTTTGCAGCCACTAACTATGGCAGAAAGTGGGGAGCCAAGCTAGAGTGATGCAATCTTTGCTGGATTTCTCCAAACCCAATGCTGGCAGCAACTAGGACCCTGCAAGTCCTTAGAGCCCCAGATGCCACCTTTCATCTTATACCCAGACCCTGGGGACATGACTTCTTTTCCCCATGGAAAATGGGGTCAGTTTGGGGCCACTCGCCCCGGCCATCTGCTTCATTCCCTGTCTGAAATTTGCAAACTTGGCTGATTTTCTCCAAAACTAAACCTGCTGGCAACGAGGAGCCTGCAGCTCCTTAGAGCCCCAAATTTCACCTCTCTGCTGATACCCACATGATGGGGAAATTACTTCTTTTTCCCATAGAAATAGTATCCCTGTGCTGCAACTTGCCCTGGCAGAAAGTAGGGTGCCAAGCAGGAAATTTGAAAATTCTGATGGATTTCTCCAAACCTAAAGCTGGCAGCAACTAAGACCCTGCAAGTCCTTAGAGCCCCAAAGGCCACCTTTCATCTGATACCCAGAGCCTGGGCCAATGACTTCATTTTCCCCATGGAAAATGGCCTCCATTTCTGGCCTCTCGCCCTGGCCAATAGGGTGGTGCCCGGCAAGAAATTTGCAATCTTTGCTGGATTTCTCCAAATCGAAACCTGCCAATAAGAAGTACCCTGCAAGTCCTTAGAGCCCCAAAGGCCACCTTGCATTTGATTTGCAGACCGTGGGGAAAGGACTTCTTTTTCCCATGGGAAATGGCCTGTGTTTGCAGCCACTCACCATGGCAGAAAGTAGGGAGCCAAGCTAGAGTGATACAATCATTGCTGGATTCTTCCAAACCTAAAGTTGGCAGCAACCAGGAGCCTGAAAGTCCTTAGAGCCTGAAAGGCCACCTTGAACATATTACTGAGACCCTGGGTTAAGGACATTTTTCCCATGGAAAATGCCCTTCATTTGTGGCCACTTGGCCTGGCAGGCAGGCTGTGCCTAGCGAGAAATTTGCAAACTGTGCTGGATTCTTCCAAACATAAAGCTGCCAGCAACTAGGACCCTGCAAGTCCTTAGAGCCCCAAAAGCCACCTTTCATCTGATACCCAGAGCCTGGGCCAATGACTTCATTTTCCCCAAGGAAAATGGCCTCCATTTCTGGCCTCTCGCCCTGGCCAATAGGGTGGTGCCCAGCAAGAAATTTGCAATCTTTGCTGGATTTCTCCAAATCGAAAGCTGCCAGTAAGAAGTACCCTGCAAGTCCTTAGAGCCCCAAAGGCCACCTTGCATTTGATTTGCAGACCGTGGGGAAAGGACTTCTTTTTCCCATGGGAAATGGCCTCCGTTTCCAGCCACTAACTAGGGCAGAAAGTGGGGAGCCAAGCTAGAGTGATGCAATCTTTGCTGGATTTCTCCAAACCCAATGCTGGCAGCAACTAGGACCCTGCAAGTCCTTAGAGCCCCAGATGCCACCTTTCATCTTATACCCAGACCCTGGGGACATGACTTCATTTCCCCATGGAAAATGGGGTCAGTTTGGGGCCACTCGCCCCGGCCATCTGCTTCATTCCCTGTCTGAAATTTGCAAACTTGGCTGATTTTCTCCAAAACTAAACCTGCTGGCAACGAGGAGCCTGCAGCTCCTTAGAGCCCCAAATTTCACCTCTCTGCTGATACCCACATGATGGGGAAATTACTTCTTTTTCCCATAGAAATAGTATCCCTGTGCTGCAACTTGCCCTGGCAGAAAGTAGGGTGCCAAGCAGGAAATTTGAAAATTCTGCTGGATTTCTCCAAACCTAAAGCTGGCAGCAACTAAGACCCTGCAAGTCCTTAGAGCCCCAAAAGCCACCTTTCATCTGATACCCAGAGCCTGGGCCAATGACTTCATTTTCCCCATGGAAAATGGCCTCCATTTCTGGCCTCTCGCCCTGGCCAATAGGGTGGTGCCCAGCAAGAAATTTGCAATCTTTGCTGGATTTCTCCAAATCGAAACCTGCCAGTAAGAAGTACCCTGCAAGTCCTTAGAGCCCCAAAGGCCACCTTGCATTTGATTTGCAGACCGTGGGGAAAGGACTTCTTTTTCCCATGGGAAATGGCCTGTGTTTGCAGCCACTCACCATGGCAGAAAGTGGGGAGCCAAGCTAGAGTGATACAATCTTTGCTGGATTCTTCCAGACCTAAAGTTGGCAGCAACCAGGACCCTGAAAGTCCTTAGAGCCTGAAAGGCCACCTTGAACACATTACTGAGACCCGGGGTTAAGGACATTTTTCCCATGGAAAATGGCCTTCATTTCTGGCCATTTGGCCTGGCAGGCAGGGCAGTGCCTAACGAGAAATTTGCAAACTGTGCTGGATTCTTCCAAACATAAAGCTGCCAGCAACTAGGACCCTGCAAGTCCTTAGAGCCCCAGATGCCGCCTTTCATCTGATACCCAGACCCTGGGCCAATGACTTCATTTTCCCCAAGGAAAATGGCCTCCATTTCTGGCCTCTCGCCCTGGCCAATAGGGTGGTGCCCAGCAAGAAATTTGCAATCTTTGCTGGATTTCTCCAAATCGAAAGCTGCCAGTAAGAAGTACCCTGCAAGTCCTTAGAGCCCCAAAGGCCACCTTGCATTTCATTTGCAGACCGTGGGGAAAGGACTTCTTTTTCCCATGGGAAATGGCCTCCGTTTGCAGCCACTAACTATGGCAGAAAGTGGGGAGCCAAGCTAGAGTGATGCAATCTTTGCTGGATTTCTCCAAACCCAATGCTGGCAGCAACTAGGACCCTGCAAGTCCTTAGAGCCCCAGATGCCACCTTTCATCTTATACCCAGACCCTGGGGACATGACTTCTTTTCCCCATGGAAAATGGGGTCAGTTTGGGGCCACTCGCCCCGGCCATCTGCTTCATTCCCTGTCTGAAATTTGCAAACTTGGCTGATTTTCTCCAAAACTAAACCTGCTGGCAACGAGGAGCCTGCAGCTCCTTAGAGCCCCAAATTTCACCTCTCTGCTGATACCCACATGATGGGGAAATTACTTCTTTTTCCCATAGAAATAGTATCCCTGTGCTGCAACTTGCCCTGGCAGAAAGTAGGGTGCCAAGCAGGAAATTTGAAAATTCTGCTGGATTTCTCCAAACCTAAAGCTGGCAGCAACTAAGACCCTGCAAGTCCTTAGAGCCCCAAAGGCCACCTTTCATCTGATACCCAGAGCCTGGGCCAATGACTTCATTTTCCCCATGGAAAATGGCCTCCATTTCTGGCCTCTCGCCCTGGCCAATAGGGTGGTGCCCGGCAAGAAATTTGCAATCTTTGCTGGATTTCTCCAAATCTAAAGCTGCCAATAAGAAGTACCCTGCAAGTCCTTAGAGCCCCAAAGGCCACCTTGCATTTGATTTGCAGACCGTGGGGAAAGGACTTCTTTTTCCCATGGGAAATGGCCTGTGTTTGCAGCCACTCACCATGGCAGAAAGTAGGGAGCCAAGCTAGAGTGATACAATCATTGCTGGATTCTTCCAAACCTAAAGTTGGCAGCAACCAGGAGCCTGAAAGTCCTTAGAGCCTGAAAGGCCACCTTGAACATATTACTGAGACCCTGGGTTAAGGACATTTTTCCCATGGAAAATGCCCTTCATTTCTGGCCACTTGGCCTGGCAGGCAGGCTGTGCCTAGCGAGAAATTTGCAAACTGTGCTGGATTCTTCCAAACATAAAGCTGCCAGCAACTAGGACCCTGCAAGTCCTTAGAGCCCCAGATGCCACCTTTCATCTGATACCCAGAGCCTGGGCCAATGACTTCATTTTCCCCAAGGAAAATGGCCTCCATTTCTGGCCTCTCGCCCTGGCCAATAGGGTGGTGCCCAGCAAGAAATTTGCAATCTTTGCTGGATTTCTCCAAATCGAAAGCTGCCAGTAAGAAGTACCCTGCAAGTCCTTAGAGCCCCAAAGGCCACCTTGCATTTGATTTGCAGACCGTGGGGAAAGGACTTCTTTTTCCCATGGGAAATGGCCTCCGTTTCCAGCCACTAACTAGGGCAGAAAGTGGGGAGCCAAGCTAGAGTGATGCAATCTTTGCTGGATTTCTCCAAACCCAATGCTGGCAGCAACTAGGACCCTGCAAGTCCTTAGAGCCCCAGATGCCACCTTTCATCTTATACCCAGACCCTGGGGACATGACTTCATTTCCCCATGGAAAATGGGGTCAGTTTGGGGCCACTCGCCCCGGCCATCTGCTTCATTCCCTGTCTGAAATTTGCAAACTTGGCTGATTTTCTCCAAAACTAAACCTGCTGGCAACGAGGAGCCTGCAGCTCCTTAGAGCCCCAAATTTCACCTCTCTGCTGATACCCACATGATGGGGAAATTACTTCTTTTTCCCATAGAAATAGTATCCCTGTGCTGCAACTTGCCCTGGCAGAAAGTAGGGTGCCAAGCAGGAAATTTGAAAATTCTGCTGGATTTCTCCAAACCTAAAGCTGGCAGCAACTAAGACCCTGCAAGTCCTTAGAGCCCCAAAAGCCACCTTTCATCTGATACCCAGAGCCTGGGCCAATGACTTCATTTTCCCCATGGAAAATGGCCTCCATTTCTGGCCTCTCGCCCTGGCCAATAGGGTGGTGCCCAGCAAGAAATTTGCAATCTTTGCTGGATTTCTCCAAATCGAAACCTGCCAGTAAGAAGTACCCTGCAAGTCCTTAGAGCCCCAAAGGCCACCTTGCATTTGATTTGCAGACCGTGGGGAAAGGACTTCTTTTTCCCGTGGGAAATGGCCTGTGTTTGCAGCCACTCACCATGGCAGAAAGTGGGGAGCCAAGCTAGAGTGATACAATCTTTGCTGGATTCTTCCAGACCTAAAGTTGGCAGCAACCAGGACCCTGAAAGTCCTTAGAGCCTGAAAGGCCACCTTGAACACATTACTGAGACCCGGGGTTAAGGACATTTTTCCCATGGAAAATGGCCTTCATTTCTGGCCATTTGGCCTGGCAGGCAGGGCAGTGCCTAACGAGAAATTTGCAAACTGTGCTGGATTCTTCCAAACATAAAGCTGCCAGCAACTAGGACCCTGCAAGTCCTTAGAGCCCCAGATGCCGCCTTTCATCTGATACCCAGACCCTGGGCCAATGACTTCATTTTCCCCAAGGAAAATGGCCTCCATTTCTGGCCTCTCGCCCTGGCCAATAGGGTGGTGCCCAGCAAGAAATTTGCAATCTTTGCTGGATTTCTCCAAATCGAAAGCTGCCAGTAAGAAGTACCCTGCAAGTCCTTAGAGCCCCAAAGGCCACCTTGCATTTCATTTGCAGACCGTGGGGAAAGGACTTCTTTTTCCCATGGGAAATGGCCTGTGTTTGCAGCCACTAACTATGGCAGAAAGTGGGGAGCCAAGCTAGAGTGATGCAATCTTTGCTGGATTTCTCCAAACCCAATGCTGGCAGCAACTAGGACCCTGCAAGTCCTTAGAGCCCCAGATGCCACCTTTCATCTTATACCCAGACCCTGGGGACATGACTTCTTTTCCCCATGGAAAATGGGGTCAGTTTGGGGCCACTCGCCCCGGCCATCTGCTTCATTCCCTGTCTGAAATTTGCAAACTTGGCTGATTTTCTCCAAAACTAAACCTGATGGCAACGAGGAGCCTGCAGCTCCTTAGAGCCCCAAATTTCACCTCTCTGCTGATACCCACATGATGGGGAAATTACTTCTTTTTCCCATAGAAATAGTATCCCTGTGCTGCAACTTGCCCTGGCAGAAAGTAGGGTGCCAAGCAGGAAATTTGAAAATTCTGCTGGATTTCTCCAAACCTAAAGCTGGCAGCAACTAAGACCCTGCAAGTCCTTAGAGCCCCAAAGGCCACCTTTCATCTGATACCCAGAGCCTGGGCCAATGACTTCATTTTCCCCATGGAAAATGGCCTCCATTTCTGGCCTCTCGCCCTGGCCAATAGGGTGGTGCCCGGCAAGAAATTTGCAATCTTTGCTGGATTTCTCCAAATCTAAAGCTGCCAATAAGAAGTACCCTGCAAGTCCTTAGAGCCCCAAAGGCCACCTTGCATTTGATTTGCAGACCGTGGGGAAAGGACTTCTTTTTCCCATGGGAAATGGCCTGTGTTTGCAGCCACTCACCATGGCAGAAAGTAGGGAGCCAAGCTAGAGTGATACAATCATTGCTGGATTCTTCCAAACCTAAAGTTGGCAGCAACCAGGAGCCTGAAAGTCCTTAGAGCCTGAAAGGCCACCTTGAACATATTACTGAGACCCTGGGTTAAGGACATTTTTCCCATGGAAAATGCCCTTCATTTCTGGCCACTTGGCCTGGCAGGCAGGCTGTGCCTAGCGAGAAATTTGCAAACTGTGCTGGATTCTTCCAAACATAAAGCTGCCAGCAACTAGGACCCTGCAAGTCCTTAGAGCCCCAAAAGCCACCTTTCATCTGATACCCAGAGCCTGGGCCAATGACTTCATTTTCCCCAAGGAAAATGGCCTCCATTTCTGGCCTCTCGCCCTGGCCAATAGGGTGGTGCCCAGCAAGAAATTTGCAATCTTTGCTGGATTTCTCCAAATCGAAAGCTGCCAGTAAGAAGTACCCTGCAAGTCCTTAGAGCCCCAAAGGCCACCTTGCATTTGATTTGCAGACCGTGGGGAAAGGACTTCTTTTTCCCATGGGAAATGGCCTCCGTTTCCAGCCACTAACTAGGGCAGAAAGTGGGGAGCCAAGCTAGAGTGATGCAATCTTTGCTGGATTTCTCCAAACCCAATGCTGGCAGCAACTAGGACCCTGCAAGTCCTTAGAGCCCCAGATGCCACCTTTCATCTTATACCCAGACCCTGGGGACATGACTTCATTTCCCCATGGAAAATGGGGTCAGTTTGGGGCCACTCGCCCCGGCCATCTGCTTCATTCCCTGTCTGAAATTTGCAAACTTGGCTGATTTTCTCCAAAACTAAACCTGCTGGCAACGAGGAGCCTGCAGCTCCTTAGAGCCCCAAATTTCACCTCTCTGCTGATACCCACATGATGGGGAAATTACTTCTTTTTCCCATAGAAATAGTATCCCTGTGCTGCAACTTGCCCTGGCAGAAAGTAGGGTGCCAAGCAGGAAATTTGAAAATTCTGCTGGATTTCTCCAAACCTAAAGCTGGCAGCAACTAAGACCCTGCAAGTCCTTAGAGCCCCAAAAGCCACCTTTCATCTGATACCCAGAGCCTGGGCCAATGACTTCATTTTCCCCATGGAAAATGGCCTCCATTTCTGGCCTCTCGCCCTGGCCAATAGGGTGGTGCCCAGCAAGAAATTTGCAATCTTTGCTGGATTTCTCCAAATCGAAACCTGCCAGTAAGAAGTACCCTGCAAGTCCTTAGAGCCCCAAAGGCCACCTTGCATTTGATTTGCAGACCGTGGGGAAAGGACTTCTTTTTCCCGTGGGAAATGGCCTGTGTTTGCAGCCACTCACCATGGCAGAAAGTGGGGAGCCAAGCTAGAGTGATACAATCTTTGCTGGATTCTTCCAGACCTAAAGTTGGCAGCAACCAGGACCCTGAAAGTCCTTAGAGCCTGAAAGGCCACCTTGAACACATTACTGAGACCCGGGGTTAAGGACATTTTTCCCATGGAAAATGGCCTTCATTTCTGGCCATTTGGCCTGGCAGGCAGGGCAGTGCCTAACGAGAAATTTGCAAACTGTGCTGGATTCTTCCAAACATAAAGCTGCCAGCAACTAGGACCCTGCAAGTCCTTAGAGCCCCAGATGCCGCCTTTCATCTGATACCCAGACCCTGGGCCAATGACTTCATTTTCCCCAAGGAAAATGGCCTCCATTTCTGGCCTCTCGCCCTGGCCAATAGGGTGGTGCCCAGCAAGAAATTTGCAATCTTTGCTGGATTTCTCCAAATCGAAACCTGCCAGTAAGAAGTACCCTGCAAGTCCTTAGAGCCCCAAAGGCCACCTTGCATTTCATTTGCAGACCGTGGGGAAAGGACTTCTTTTTCCCATGGGAAATGGCCTCCGTTTGCAGCCACTAACTATGGCAGAAAGTGGGGAGCCAAGCTAGAGTGATGCAATCTTTGCTGGATTTCTCCAAACCCAATGCTGGCAGCAACTAGGACCCTGCAAGTCCTTAGAGCCCCAGATGCCACCTTTCATCTTATACCCAGACCCTGGGGACATGACTTCTTTTCCCCATGGAAAATGGGGTCAGTTTGGGGCCACTCGCCCCGGCCATCTGCTTCATTCCCTGTCTGAAATTTGCAAACTTGGCTGATTTTCTCCAAAACTAAACCTGCTGGCAACGAGGAGCCTGCAGCTCCTTAGAGCCCCAAATTTCACCTCTCTGCTGATACCCACATGATGGGGAAATTACTTCTTTTTCCCATAGAAATAGTATCCCTGTGCTGCAACTTGCCCTGGCAGAAAGTAGGGTGCCAAGCAGGAAATTTGAAAATTCTGCTGGATTTCTCCAAACCTAAAGCTGGCAGCAACTAAGCCCCTGCAAGTCCTTAGAGCCCCAAAGGCCACCTTTCATCTGATACCCAGAGCCTGGGCCAATGACTTCATTTTCCCCATGGAAAATGGCCTCCATTTCTGGCCTCTCGCCCTGGCCAATAGGGTGGTGCCCGGCAAGAAATTTGCAATCTTTGCTGGATTTCTCCAAATCTAAAGCTGCCAATAAGAAGTACCCTGCAAGTCCTTAGAGCCCCAAAGGCCACCTTGCATTTGATTTGCAGACCGTGGGGAAAGGACTTCTTTTTCCCATGGGAAATGGCCTGTGTTTGCAGCCACTCACCATGGCAGAAAGTAGGGAGCCAAGCTAGAGTGATACAATCATTGCTGGATTCTTCCAAACCTAAAGTTGGCAGCAACCAGGAGCCTGAAAGTCCTTAGAGCCTGAAAGGCCACCTTGAACATATTACTGAGACCCTGGGTTAAGGACATTTTTCCCATGGAAAATGCCCTTCATTTCTGGCCACTTGGCCTGGCAGGCAGGCTGTGCCTAGCGAGAAATTTGCAAACTGTGCTGGATTCTTCCAAACATAAAGCTGCCAGCAACTAGGACCCTGCAAGTCCTTAGAGCCCCAGATGCCACCTTTCATCTGATACCCAGAGCCTGGGCCAATGACTTCATTTTCCCCAAGGAAAATGGCCTCCATTTCTGGCCTCTCGCCCTGGCCAATAGGGTGGTGCCCAGCAAGAAATTTGCAATCTTTGCTGGATTTCTCCAAATCGAAAGCTGCCAGTAAGAAGTACCCTGCAAGTCCTTAGAGCCCCAAAGGCCACCTTGCATTTGATTTGCAGACCGTGGGGAAAGGACTTCTTTTTCCCATGGGAAATGGCCTCCGTTTCCAGCCACTAACTAGGGCAGAAAGTGGGGAGCCAAGCTAGAGTGATGCAATCTTTGCTGGATTTCTCCAAACCCAATGCTGGCAGCAACTAGGACCCTGCAAGTCCTTAGAGCCCCAGATGCCACCTTTCATCTTATACCCAGACCCTGGGGACATGACTTCATTTCCCCATGGAAAATGGGGTCAGTTTGGGGCCACTCGCCCCGGCCATCTGCTTCATTCCCTGTCTGAAATTTGCAAACTTGGCTGATTTTCTCCAAAACTAAACCTGCTGGCAACGAGGAGCCTGCAGCTCCTTAGAGCCCCAAATTTCACCTCTCTGCTGATACCCACATGATGGGGAAATTACTTCTTTTTCCCATAGAAATAGTATCCCTGTGCTGCAACTTGCCCTGGCAGAAAGTAGGGTGCCAAGCAGGAAATTTGAAAATTCTGCTGGATTTCTCCAAACCTAAAGCTGGCAGCAACTAAGACCCTGCAAGTCCTTAGAGCCCCAAAAGCCACCTTTCATCTGATACCCAGAGCCTGGGCCAATGACTTCATTTTCCCCATGGAAAATGGCCTCCATTTCTGGCCTCTCGCCCTGGCCAATAGGGTGGTGCCCAGCAAGAAATTTGCAATCTTTGCTGGATTTCTCCAAATCGAAAGCTGCCAGTAAGAAGTACCCTGCAAGTCCTTAGAGCCCCAAAGGCCACCTTGCATTTGATTTGCAGACCGTGGGGAAAGGACTTCTTTTTCCCGTGGGAAATGGCCTGTGTTTGCAGCCACTCACCATGGCAGAAAGTGGGGAGCCAAGCTAGAGTGATACAATCTTTGCTGGATTCTTCCAGACCTAAAGTTGGCAGCAACCAGGACCCTGAAAGTCCTTAGAGCCTGAAAGGCCACCTTGAACACATTACTGAGACCCGGGGTTAAGGACATTTTTCCCATGGAAAATGGCCTTCATTTCTGGCCATTTGGCCTGGCAGGCAGGGCAGTGCCTAACGAGAAATTTGCAAACTGTGCTGGATTCTTCCAAACATAAAGCTGCCAGCAACTAGGACCCTGCAAGTCCTTAGAGCCCCAGATGCCGCCTTTCATCTGATACCCAGACCCTGGGCCAATGACTTCATTTTCCCCAAGGAAAATGGCCTCCATTTCTGGCCTCTCGCCCTGGCCAATAGGGTGGTGCCCAGCAAGAAATTTGCAATCTTTGCTGGATTTCTCCAAATCGAAAGCTGCCAGTAAGAAGTACCCTGCAAGTCCTTAGAGCCCCAAAGGCCACCTTGCATTTCATTTGCAGACCGTGGGGAAAGGACTTCTTTTTCCCATGGGAAATGGCCTCCGTTTGCAGCCACTAACTATGGCAGAAAGTGGGGAGCCAAGCTAGAGTGATGCAATCTTTGCTGGATTTCTCCAAACCCAATGCTGGCAGCAACTAGGACCCTGCAAGTCCTTAGAGCCCCAGATGCCACCTTTCATCTTATACCCAGACCCTGGGGACATGACTTCTTTTCCCCATGGAAAATGGGGTCAGTTTGGGGCCACTCGCCCCGGCCATCTGCTTCATTCCCTGTCTGAAATTTGCAAACTTGGCTGATTTTCTCCAAAACTAAACCTGCTGGCAACGAGGAGCCTGCAGCTCCTTAGAGCCCCAAATTTCACCTCTCTGCTGATACCCACATGATGGGGAAATTACTTCTTTTTCCCATAGAAATAGTATCCCTGTGCTGCAACTTGCCCTGGCAGAAAGTAGGGTGCCAAGCAGGAAATTTGAAAATTCTGCTGGATTTCTCCAAACCTAAAGCTGGCAGCAACTAAGACCCTGCAAGTCCTTAGAGCCCCAAAGGCCACCTTTCATCTGATACCCAGAGCCTGGGCCAATGACTTCATTTTCCCCATGGAAAATGGCCTCCATTTCTGGCCTCTCGCCCTGGCCAATAGGGTGGTGCCCGGCAAGAAATTTGCAATCTTTGCTGGATTTCTCCAAATCGAAACCTGCCAATAAGAAGTACCCTGCAAGTCCTTAGAGCCCCAAAGGCCACCTTGCATTTGATTTGCAGACCGTGGGGAAAGGACTTCTTTTTCCCATGGGAAATGGCCTGTGTTTGCAGCCACTCACCATGGCAGAAAGTAGGGAGCCAAGCTAGAGTGATACAATCATTGCTGGATTCTTCCAAACCTAAAGTTGGCAGCAACCAGGAGCCTGAAAGTCCTTAGAGCCTGAAAGGCCACCTTGAACATATTACTGAGACCCTGGGTTAAGGACATTTTTCCCATGGAAAATGCCCTTCATTTCTGGCCACTTGGCCTGGCAGGCAGGCTGTGCCTAGCGAGAAATTTGCAAACTGTGCTGGATTCTTCCAAACATAAAGCTGCCAGCAACTAGGACCCTGCAAGTCCTTAGAGCCCCAAAAGCCACCTTTCATCTGATACCCAGAGCCTGGGCCAATGACTTCATTTTCCCCAAGGAAAATGGCCTCCATTTCTGGCCTCTCGCCCTGGCCAATAGGGTGGTGCCCAGCAAGAAATTTGCAATCTTTGCTGGATTTCTCCAAATCGAAAGCTGCCAGTAAGAAGTACCCTGCAAGTCCTTAGAGCCCCAAAGGCCACCTTGCATTTCATTTGCAGACCGTGGGGAAAGGACTTCTTTTTCCCATGGGAAATGGCCTCCGTTTCCAGCCACTAACTAGGGCAGAAAGTGGGGAGCCAAGCTAGAGTGATGCAATCTTTGCTGGATTTCTCCAAACCCAATGCTGGCAGCAACTAGGACCCTGCAAGTCCTTAGAGCCCCAGATGCCACCTTTCATCTTATACCCAGACCCTGGGGACATGACTTCATTTCCCCATGGAAAATGGGGTCAGTTTGGGGCCACTCGCCCCGGCCATCTGCTTCATTCCCTGTCTGAAATTTGCAAACTTGGCTGATTTTCTCCAAAACTAAACCTGCTGGCAACGAGGAGCCTGCAGCTCCTTAGAGCCCCAAATTTCACCTCTCTGCTGATACCCACATGATGGGGAAATTACTTCTTTTTCCCATAGAAATAGTATCCCTGTGCTGCAACTTGCCCTGGCAGAAAGTAGGGTGCCAAGCAGGAAATTTGAAAATTCTGCTGGATTTCTCCAAACCTAAAGCTGGCAGCAACTAAGCCCCTGCAAGTCCTTAGAGCCCCAAAGGCCACCTTTCATCTGATACCCAGAGCCTGGGCCAATGACTTCATTTTCCCCATGGAAAATGGCCTCCATTTCTGGCCTCTCGCCCTGGCCAATAGGGTGGTGCCCGGCAAGAAATTTGCAATCTTTGCTGGATTTCTCCAAATCTAAAGCTGCCAATAAGAAGTACCCTGCAAGTCCTTAGAGCCCCAAAGGCCACCTTGCATTTGATTTGCAGACCGTGGGGAAAGGACTTCTTTTTCCCATGGGAAATGGCCTGTGTTTGCAGCCACTCACCATGGCAGAAAGTAGGGAGCCAAGCTAGAGTGATACAATCATTGCTGGATTCTTCCAAACCTAAAGTTGGCAGCAACCAGGAGCCTGAAAGTCCTTAGAGCCTGAAAGGCCACCTTGAACATATTACTGAGACCCTGGGTTAAGGACATTTTTCCCATGGAAAATGCCCTTCATTTCTGGCCACTTGGCCTGGCAGGCAGGCTGTGCCTAGCGAGAAATTTGCAAACTGTGCTGGATTCTTCCAAACATAAAGCTGCCAGCAACTAGGACCCTGCAAGTCCTTAGAGCCCCAGATGCCACCTTTCATCTGATACCCAGAGCCTGGGCCAATGACTTCATTTTCCCCAAGGAAAATGGCCTCCATTTCTGGCCTCTCGCCCTGGCCAATAGGGTGGTGCCCAGCAAGAAATTTGCAATCTTTGCTGGATTTCTCCAAATCGAAAGCTGCCAGTAAGAAGTACCCTGCAAGTCCTTAGAGCCCCAAAGGCCACCTTGCATTTGATTTGCAGACCGTGGGGAAAGGACTTCTTTTTCCCATGGGAAATGGCCTCCGTTTCCAGCCACTAACTAGGGCAGAAAGTGGGGAGCCAAGCTAGAGTGATGCAATCTTTGCTGGATTTCTCCAAACCCAATGCTGGCAGCAACTAGGACCCTGCAAGTCCTTAGAGCCCCAGATGCCACCTTTCATCTTATACCCAGACCCTGGGGACATGACTTCATTTCCCCATGGAAAATGGGGTCAGTTTGGGGCCACTCGCCCCGGCCATCTGCTTCATTCCCTGTCTGAAATTTGCAAACTTGGCTGATTTTCTCCAAAACTAAACCTGCTGGCAACGAGGAGCCTGCAGCTCCTTAGAGCCCCAAATTTCACCTCTCTGCTGATACCCACATGATGGGGAAATTACTTCTTTTTCCCATAGAAATAGTATCCCTGTGCTGCAACTTGCCCTGGCAGAAAGTAGGGTGCCAAGCAGGAAATTTGAAAATTCTGCTGGATTTCTCCAAACCTAAAGCTGGCAGCAACTAAGACCCTGCAAGTCCTTAGAGCCCCAAAAGCCACCTTTCATCTGATACCCAGAGCCTGGGCCAATGACTTCATTTTCCCCATGGAAAATGGCCTCCATTTCTGGCCTCTCGCCCTGGCCAATAGGGTGGTGCCCAGCAAGAAATTTGCAATCTTTGCTGGATTTCTCCAAATCGAAAGCTGCCAGTAAGAAGTACCCTGCAAGTCCTTAGAGCCCCAAAGGCCACCTTGCATTTGATTTGCAGACCGTGGGGAAAGGACTTCTTTTTCCCGTGGGAAATGGCCTGTGTTTGCAGCCACTCACCATGGCAGAAAGTGGGGAGCCAAGCTAGAGTGATACAATCTTTGCTGGATTCTTCCAGACCTAAAGTTGGCAGCAACCAGGACCCTGAAAGTCCTTAGAGCCTGAAAGGCCACCTTGAACACATTACTGAGACCCGGGGTTAAGGACATTTTTCCCATGGAAAATGGCCTTCATTTCTGGCCATTTGGCCTGGCAGGCAGGGCAGTGCCTAACGAGAAATTTGCAAACTGTGCTGGATTCTTCCAAACATAAAGCTGCCAGCAACTAGGACCCTGCAAGTCCTTAGAGCCCCAGATGCCGCCTTTCATCTGATACCCAGACCCTGGGCCAATGACTTCATTTTCCCCAAGGAAAATGGCCTCCATTTCTGGCCTCTCGCCCTGGCCAATAGGGTGGTGCCCAGCAAGAAATTTGCAATCTTTGCTGGATTTCTCCAAATCGAAAGCTGCCAGTAAGAAGTACCCTGCAAGTCCTTAGAGCCCCAAAGGCCACCTTGCATTTCATTTGCAGACCGTGGGGAAAGGACTTCTTTTTCCCATGGGAAATGGCCTCCGTTTGCAGCCACTAACTATGGCAGAAAGTGGGGAGCCAAGCTAGAGTGATGCAATCTTTGCTGGATTTCTCCAAACCCAATGCTGGCAGCAACTAGGACCCTGCAAGTCCTTAGAGCCCCAGATGCCACCTTTCATCTTATACCCAGACCCTGGGGACATGACTTCTTTTCCCCATGGAAAATGGGGTCAGTTTGGGGCCACTCGCCCCGGCCATCTGCTTCATTCCCTGTCTGAAATTTGCAAACTTGGCTGATTTTCTCCAAAACTAAACCTGCTGGCAACGAGGAGCCTGCAGCTCCTTAGAGCCCCAAATTTCACCTCTCTGCTGATACCCACATGATGGGGAAATTACTTCTTTTTCCCATAGAAATAGTATCCCTGTGCTGCAACTTGCCCTGGCAGAAAGTAGGGTGCCAAGCAGGAAATTTGAAAATTCTGCTGGATTTCTCCAAACCTAAAGCTGGCAGCAACTAAGACCCTGCAAGTCCTTAGAGCCCCAAAGGCCACCTTTCATCTGATACCCAGAGCCTGGGCCAATGACTTCATTTTCCCCATGGAAAATGGCCTCCATTTCTGGCCTCTCGCCCTGGCCAATAGGGTGGTGCCCGGCAAGAAATTTGCAATCTTTGCTGGATTTCTCCAAATCTAAAGCTGCCAATAAGAAGTACCCTGCAAGTCCTTAGAGCCCCAAAGGCCACCTTGCATTTGATTTGCAGACCGTGGGGAAAGGACTTCTTTTTCCCATGGGAAATGGCCTGTGTTTGCAGCCACTCACCATGGCAGAAAGTAGGGAGCCAAGCTAGAGTGATACAATCATTGCTGGATTCTTCCAAACCTAAAGTTGGCAGCAACCAGGAGCCTGAAAGTCCTTAGAGCCTGAAAGGCCACCTTGAACATATTACTGAGACCCTGGGTTAAGGACATTTTTCCCATGGAAAATGCCCTTCATTTCTGGCCACTTGGCCTGGCAGGCAGGCTGTGCCTAGCGAGAAATTTGCAAACTGTGCTGGATTCTTCCAAACATAAAGCTGCCAGCAACTAGGACCCTGCAAGTCCTTAGAGCCCCAAAAGCCACCTTTCATCTGATACCCAGAGCCTGGGCCAATGACTTCATTTTCCCCAAGGAAAATGGCCTCCATTTCTGGCCTCTCGCCCTGGCCAATAGGGTGGTGCCCAGCAAGAAATTTGCAATCTTTGCTGGATTTCTCCAAATCGAAAGCTGCCAGTAAGAAGTACCCTGCAAGTCCTTAGAGCCCCAAAGGCCACCTTGCATTTGATTTGCAGACCGTGGGGAAAGGACTTCTTTTTCCCATGGGAAATGGCCTCCGTTTCCAGCCACTAACTAGGGCAGAAAGTGGGGAGCCAAGCTAGAGTGATGCAATCTTTGCTGGATTTCTCCAAACCCAATGCTGGCAGCAACTAGGACCCTGCAAGTCCTTAGAGCCCCAGATGCCACCTTTCATCTTATACCCAGACCCTGGGGACATGACTTCATTTCCCCATGGAAAATGGGGTCAGTTTGGGGCCACTCGCCCCGGCCATCTGCTTCATTCCCTGTCTGAAATTTGCAAACTTGGCTGATTTTCTCCAAAACTAAACCTGCTGGCAACGAGGAGCCTGCAGCTCCTTAGAGCCCCAAATTTCACCTCTCTGCTGATACCCACATGATGGGGAAATTACTTCTTTTTCCCATAGAAATAGTATCCCTGTGCTGCAACTTGCCCTGGCAGAAAGTAGGGTGCCAAGCAGGAAATTTGAAAATTCTGCTGGATTTCTCCAAACCTAAAGCTGGCAGCAACTAAGACCCTGCAAGTCCTTAGAGCCCCAAAAGCCACCTTTCATCTGATACCCAGAGCCTGGGCCAATGACTTCATTTTCCCCATGGAAAATGGCCTCCATTTCTGGCCTCTCGCCCTGGCCAATAGGGTGGTGCCCAGCAAGAAATTTGCAATCTTTGCTGGATTTCTCCAAATCGAAACCTGCCAGTAAGAAGTACCCTGCAAGTCCTTAGAGCCCCAAAGGCCACCTTGCATTTGATTTGCAGACCGTGGGGAAAGGACTTCTTTTTCCCGTGGGAAATGGCCTGTGTTTGCAGCCACTCACCATGGCAGAAAGTGGGGAGCCAAGCTAGAGTGATACAATCTTTGCTGGATTCTTCCAGACCTAAAGTTGGCAGCAACCAGGACCCTGAAAGTCCTTAGAGCCTGAAAGGCCACCTTGAACACATTACTGAGACCCGGGGTTAAGGACATTTTTCCCATGGAAAATGGCCTTCATTTCTGGCCATTTGGCCTGGCAGGCAGGGCAGTGCCTAACGAGAAATTTGCAAACTGTGCTGGATTCTTCCAAACATAAAGCTGCCAGCAACTAGGACCCTGCAAGTCCTTAGAGCCCCAGATGCCGCCTTTCATCTGATACCCACACCCTGGGCCAATGACTTCATTTTCCCCAAGGAAAATGGCCTCCATTTCTGGCCTCTCGCCCTGGCCAATAGGGTGGTGCCCAGCAAGAAATTTGCAATCTTTGCTGGATTTCTCCAAATCGAAAGCTGCCAGTAAGAAGTACCCTGCAAGTCCTTAGAGCCCCAAAGGCCACCTTGCATTTCATTTGCAGACCGTGGGGAAAGGACTTCTTTTTCCCATGGGAAATGGCCTCCGTTTGCAGCCACTAACTATGGCAGAAAGTGGGGAGCCAAGCTAGAGTGATGCAATCTTTGCTGGATTTCTCCAAACCCAATGCTGGCAGCAACTAGGACCCTGCAAGTCCTTAGAGCCCCAGATGCCACCTTTCATCTTATACCCAGACCCTGGGGACATGACTTCTTTTCCCCATGGAAAATGGGGTCAGTTTGGGGCCACTCGCCCCGGCCATCTGCTTCATTCCCTGTCTGAAATTTGCAAACTTGGCTGATTTTCTCCAAAACTAAACCTGCTGGCAACGAGGAGCCTGCAGCTCCTTAGAGCCCCAAATTTCACCTCTCTGCTGATACCCACATGATGGGGAAATTACTTCTTTTTCCCATAGAAATAGTATCCCTGTGCTGCAACTTGCCCTGGCAGAAAGTAGGGTGCCAAGCAGGAAATTTGAAAATTCTGCTGGATTTCTCCAAACCTAAAGCTGGCAGCAACTAAGACCCTGCAAGTCCTTAGAGCCCCAAAGGCCACCTTTCATCTGATACCCAGAGCCTGGGCCAATGACTTCATTTTCCCCATGGAAAATGGCCTCCATTTCTGGCCTCTCGCCCTGGCCAATAGGGTGGTGCCCGGCAAGAAATTTGCAATCTTTGCTGGATTTCTCCAAATCTAAAGCTGCCAATAAGAAGTACCCTGCAAGTCCTTAGAGCCCCAAAGGCCACCTTGCATTTGATTTGCAGACCGTGGGGAAAGGACTTCTTTTTCCCATGGGAAATGGCCTGTGTTTGCAGCCACTCACCATGGCAGAAAGTAGGGAGCCAAGCTAGAGTGATACAATCATTGCTGGATTCTTCCAAACCTAAAGTTGGCAGCAACCAGGAGCCTGAAAGTCCTTAGAGCCTGAAAGGCCACCTTGAACATATTACTGAGACCCTGGGTTAAGGACATTTTTCCCATGGAAAATGCCCTTCATTTCTGGCCACTTGGCCTGGCAGGCAGGCTGTGCCTAGCGAGAAATTTGCAAACTGTGCTGGATTCTTCCAAACATAAAGCTGCCAGCAACTAGGACCCTGCAAGTCCTTAGAGCCCCAAAAGCCACCTTTCATCTGATACCCAGAGCCTGGGCCAATGACTTCATTTTCCCCAAGGAAAATGGCCTCCATTTCTGGCCTCTCGCCCTGGCCAATAGGGTGGTGCCCAGCAAGAAATTTGCAATCTTTGCTGGATTTCTCCAAATCGAAAGCTGCCAGTAAGAAGTACCCTGCAAGTCCTTAGAGCCCCAAAGGCCACCTTGCATTTGATTTGCAGACCGTGGGGAAAGGACTTCTTTTTCCCATGGGAAATGGCCTCCGTTTCCAGCCACTAACTAGGGCAGAAAGTGGGGAGCCAAGCTAGAGTGATGCAATCTTTGCTGGATTTCTCCAAACCCAATGCTGGCAGCAACTAGGACCCTGCAAGTCCTTAGAGCCCCAGATGCCACCTTTCATCTTATACCCAGACCCTGGGGACATGACTTCATTTCCCCATGGAAAATGGGGTCAGTTTGGGGCCACTCGCCCCGGCCATCTGCTTCATTCCCTGTCTGAAATTTGCAAACTTGGCTGATTTTCTCCAAAACTAAACCTGCTGGCAACGAGGAGCCTGCAGCTCCTTAGAGCCCCAAATTTCACCTCTCTGCTGATACCCACATGATGGGGAAATTACTTCTTTTTCCCATAGAAATAGTATCCCTGTGCTGCAACTTGCCCTGGCAGAAAGTAGGGTGCCAAGCAGGAAATTTGAAAATTCTGCTGGATTTCTCCAAACCTAAAGCTGGCAGCAACTAAGACCCTGCAAGTCCTTAGAGCCCCAAAGGCCACCTTTCATCTGATACCCAGACCCTGGGCCAATGACTTCATTTTCCCCATGGAAAATGGCCTCCATTTCTGGCCTCTCGCCCTGGCCAATAGGGTGGTGCCCGGCAAGAAATTTGCAATCTTTGCTGGATTGCTCCAAATCTAAAGCTGCCAATAAGAAGTACCCTGCAAGTCCTTAGAGCCCCAAAGGCCACCTTGCATTTCATTTGCAGACCGTGGGGAAAGGACTTCTTTTTCCCATGGGAAATGGCCTGTGTTTGCAGCCACTCACCATGGCAGAAAGTAGGGAGCCAAGCTAGAGTGATACAATCATTGCTGGATTCTTCCAAACCTAAAGTTGGCAGCAACCAGGACCCTGAAAGTCCTTAGAGCCTGAAAGGCCACCTTGAACATATTACTGAGACCCTGGGTTAAGGACATTTTTCCCATGGAAAATGCCCTTCATTTCTGGCCACTTGGCCTGGCAGGCAGGCTGTGCCTAGCGAGAAATTTGCAAACTGTGCTGGATTCTTCCAAACATAAATCTGCCAGCAACTAGGACCCTGCAAGTCCTTAGAGCCCCAAAGGCCACCTTTCATCTGATACCCAGACCCTGGGCCAATGACTTCATTTTCCCCAAGGAAAATGGCCTCCATTTCTGGCCTCTCGCCCTGGCCAATAGGGTGGTGCCCAGCAAGAAATTTGCGATCTTTGCTGGATTTCTCCAAATCTAAAGCTGCCAGTAAGAAGTACCCTGCAAGTCCTTAGAGCCCCAAAGGCCACCTTGCATTTCATTTGCAGACCGTGGGGAAAGGACTTCTTTTTCCCATGGGAAATGGCCTCCGTTTCCAGCCACTAACTAGGGCAGAAAGTGGGGAGCCAAGCTAGAGTGATGCAATCTTTGCTGGATTTCTCCAAACCCAATGCTGGCAGCAACTAGGACCCTGCAAGTCCTTAGAGCCCCAGATGCCACCTTTCATCTTATACCCAGACCCTGGGGACATGACTTCATTTCCCCATGGAAAATGGGGTCAGTTTGGGGCCACTCGCCCCGGCCATCTGCTTCATTCCCTGTCTGAAATTTGCAAACTTGGCTGATTTTCTCCAAAACTAAACCTGCTGGCAACGAGGAGCCTGCAGCTCCTTAGAGCCCCAAATTTCACCTCTCTGCTGATACCCACATGATGGGGAAATTACTTCTTTTTCCCATAGAAATAGTATCCCTGTGCTGCAACTTGCCCTGGCAGAAAGTAGGGTGCCAAGCAGGAAATTTGAAAATTCTGCTGGATTTCTCCAAACCTAAAGCTGGCAGCAACTAAGACCCTGCAAGTCCTTAGAGCCCCAAAAGCCACCTTTCATCTGATACCCAGAGCCTGGGCCAATGACTTCATTTTCCCCATGGAAAATGGCCTCCATTTCTGGCCTCTCGCCCTGGCCAATAGGGTGGTGCCCAGCAAGAAATTTGCAATCTTTGCTGGATTTCTCCAAATCGAAAGCTGCCAGTAAGAAGTACCCTGCAAGTCCTTAGAGCCCCAAAGGCCACCTTGCATTTGATTTGCAGACCGTGGGGAAAGGACTTCTTTTTCCCGTGGGAAATGGCCTGTGTTTGCAGCCACTCACCATGGCAGAAAGTGGGGAGCCAAGCTAGAGTGATACAATCTTTGCTGGATTCTTCCAGACCTAAAGTTGGCAGCAACCAGGACCCTGAAAGTCCTTAGAGCCTGAAAGGCCACCTTGAACACATTACTGAGACCCGGGGTTAAGGACATTTTTCCCATGGAAAATGGCCTTCATTTCTGGCCATTTGGCCTGGCAGGCAGGGCAGTGCCTAACGAGAAATTTGAAAACTGTGCTGGATTCTTCCAAACATAAAGCTGCCAGCAACTAGGACCCTGCAAGTCCTTAGAGCCCCAGATGCCGCCTTTCATCTGATACCCAGACCCTGGGCCAATGACTTCATTTTCCCCAAGGAAAATGGCCTCCATTTCTGGCCTCTCGCCCTGGCCAATAGGGTGGTGCCCAGCAAGAAATTTGCAATCTTTGCTGGATTTCTCCAAATCGAAAGCTGCCAGTAAGAAGTACCCTGCAAGTCCTTAGAGCCCCAAAGGCCACCTTGCATTTCATTTGCAGACCGTGGGGAAAGGACTTCTTTTTCCCATGGGAAATGGCCTCCGTTTGCAGCCACTAACTATGGCAGAAAGTGGGGAGCCAAGCTAGAGTGATGCAATCTTTGCTGGATTTCTCCAAACCCAATGCTGGCAGCAACTAGGACCCTGCAAGTCCTTAGAGCCCCAGATGCCACCTTTCATCTTATACCCAGACCCTGGGGACATGACTTCATTTCCCCATGGAAAATGGGGTCAGTTTGGGGCCACTCGCCCCGGCCATCTGCTTCATTCCCTGTCTGAAATTTGCAAACTTGGCTGATTTTCTCCAAAACTAAACCTGCTGGCAACGAGGAGCCTGCAGCTCCTTAGAGCCCCAAATTTCACCTCTCTGCTGATACCCACATGATGGGGAAATTACTTCTTTTTCCCATAGAAATAGTATCCCTGTGCTGCAACTTGCCCTGGCAGAAAGTAGGGTGCCAAGCAGGAAATTTGAAAATTCTGCTGGATTTCTCCAAACCTAAAGCTGGCAGCAACTAAGACCCTGCAAGTCCTTAGAGCCCCAAAAGCCACCTTTCATCTGATACCCAGAGCCTGGGCCAATGACTTCATTTTCCCCATGGAAAATGGCCTCCATTTCTGGCCTCTCGCCCTGGCCAATAGGGTGGTGCCCAGCAAGAAATTTGCAATCTTTGCTGGATTTCTCCAAATCGAAACCTGCCAGTAAGAAGTACCCTGCAAGTCCTTAGAGCCCCAAAGGCCACCTTGCATTTGATTTGCAGACCGTGGGGAAAGGACTTCTTTTTCCCGTGGGAAATGGCCTGTGTTTGCAGCCACTCACCATGGCAGAAAGTGGGGAGCCAAGCTAGAGTGATACAATCTTTGCTGGATTCTTCCAGACCTAAAGTTGGCAGCAACCAGGACCCTGAAAGTCCTTAGAGCCTGAAAGGCCACCTTGAACACATTACTGAGACCCGGGGTTAAGGACATTTTTCCCATGGAAAATGGCCTTCATTTCTGGCCATTTGGCCTGGCAGGCAGGGCAGTGCCTAACGAGAAATTTGCAAACTGTGCTGGATTCTTCCAAACATAAAGCTGCCAGCAACTAGGACCCTGCAAGTCCTTAGAGCCCCAGATGCCGCCTTTCATCTGATACCCAGACCCTGGGCCAATGACTTCATTTTCCCCAAGGAAAATGGCCTCCATTTCTGGCCTCTCGCCCTGGCCAATAGGGTGGTGCCCAGCAAGAAATTTGCAATCTTTGCTGGATTTCTCCAAATCGAAAGCTGCCAGTAAGAAGTACCCTGCAAGTCCTTAGAGCCCCAAAGGCCACCTTGCATTTCATTTGCAGACCGTGGGGAAAGGACTTCTTTTTCCCATGGGAAATGGCCTCCGTTTGCAGCCACTAACTATGGCAGAAAGTGGGGAGCCAAGCTAGAGTGATGCAATCTTTGCTGGATTTCTCCAAACCCAATGCTGGCAGCAACTAGGACCCTGCAAGTCCTTAGAGCCCCAGATGCCACCTTTCATCTTATACCCAGACCCTGGGGACATGACTTCTTTTCCCCATGGAAAATGGGGTCAGTTTGGGGCCACTCGCCCCGGCCATCTGCTTCATTCCCTGTCTGAAATTTGCAAACTTGGCTGATTTTCTCCAAAACTAAACCTGCTGGCAACGAGGAGCCTGCAGCTCCTTAGAGCCCCAAATTTCACCTCTCTGCTGATACCCACATGATGGGGAAATTACTTCTTTTTCCCATAGAAATAGTATCCCTGTGCTGCAACTTGCCCTGGCAGAAAGTAGGGTGCCAAGCAGGAAATTTGAAAATTCTGCTGGATTTCTCCAAACCTAAAGCTGGCAGCAACTAAGACCCTGCAAGTCCTTAGAGCCCCAAAGGCCACCTTTCATCTGATACCCAGAGCCTGGGCCAATGACTTCATTTTCCCCATGGAAAATGGCCTCCATTTCTGGCCTCTCGCCCTGGCCAATAGGGTGGTGCCCGGCAAGAAATTTGCAATCTTTGCTGGATTTCTCCAAATCGAAAGCTGCCAATAAGAAGTACCCTGCAAGTCCTTAGAGCCCCAAAGGCCACCTTGCATTTCATTTGCAGACCGTGGGGAAAGGACTTCTTTTTCCCGTGGGAAATGGCCTGTGTTTGCAGCCACTCACCATGGCAGAAAGTGGGGAGCCAAGCTAGAGTGATACAATCTTTGCTGGATTCTTCCAGACCTAAAGTTGGCAGCAACCAGGACCCTGAAAGTCCTTAGAGCCTGAAAGGCCACCTTGAACACATTACTGAGACCCGGGGTTAAGGACATTTTTCCCATGGAAAATGGCCTTCATTTCTGGCCATTTGGCCTGGCAGGCAGGGCAGTGCCTAACGAGAAATTTGCAAACTGTGCTGGATTCTTCCAAACATAAAGCTGCCAGCAACTAGGACCCTGCAAGTCCTTAGAGCCCCAGATGCCGCCTTTCATCTGATACCCAGACCCTGGGCCAATGACTTCATTTTCCCCAAGGAAAATGGCCTCCATTTCTGGCCTCTCGCCCTGGCCAATAGGGTGGTGCCCAGCAAGAAATTTGCAATCTTTGCTGGATTTCTCCAAATCGAAAGCTGCCAGTAAGAAGTACCCTGCAAGTCCTTAGAGCCCCAAAGGCCACCTTGCATTTCATTTGCAGACCGTGGGGAAAGGACTTCTTTTTCCCATGGGAAATGGCCTCCGTTTGCAGCCACTAACTATGGCAGAAAGTGGGGAGCCAAGCTAGAGTGATGCAATCTTTGCTGGATTTCTCCAAACCCAATGCTGGCAGCAACTAGGACCCTGCAAGTCCTTAGAGCCCCAGATGCCACCTTTCATCTTATACCCAGACCCTGGGGACATGACTTCATTTCCCCATGGAAAATGGGGTCAGTTTGGGGCCACTCGCCCCGGCCATCTGCTTCATTCCCTGTCTGAAATTTGCAAACTTGGCTGATTTTCTCCAAAACTAAACCTGCTGGCAACGAGGAGCCTGCAGCTCCTTAGAGCCCCAAATTTCACCTCTCTGCTGATACCCACATGATGGGGAAATTACTTCTTTTTCCCATAGAAATAGTATCCCTGTGCTGCAACTTGCCCTGGCAGAAAGTAGGGTGCCAAGCAGGAAATTTGAAAATTCTGATGGATTTCTCCAAACCTAAAGCTGGCAGCAACTAAGACCCTGCAAGTCCTTAGAGCCCCAAAAGCCACCTTTCATCTGATACCCAGAGCCTGGGCCAATGACTTCATTTTCCCCATGGAAAATGGCCTCCATTTCTGGCCTCTCGCCCTGGCCAATAGGGTGGTGCCCAGCAAGAAATTTGCAATCTTTGCTGGATTTCTCCAAATCGAAAGCTGCCAGTAAGAAGTACCCTGCAAGTCCTTAGAGCCCCAAAGGCCACCTTGCATTTGATTTGCAGACCGTGGGGAAAGGACTTCTTTTTCCCGTGGGAAATGGCCTGTGTTTGCAGCCACTCACCATGGCAGAAAGTGGGGAGCCAAGCTAGAGTGATACAATCTTTGCTGGATTCTTCCAGACCTAAAGTTGGCAGCAACCAGGACCCTGAAAGTCCTTAGAGCCTGAAAGGCCACCTTGAACACATTACTGAGACCCGGGGTTAAGGACATTTTTCCCATGGAAAATGGCCTTCATTTCTGGCCATTTGGCCTGGCAGGCAGGGCAGTGCCTAACGAGAAATTTGCAAACTGTGCTGGATTCTTCCAAACATAAAGCTGCCAGCAACTAGGACCCTGCAAGTCCTTAGAGCCCCAGATGCCGCCTTTCATCTGATACCCAGACCCTGGGCCAATGACTTCATTTTCCCCAAGGAAAATGGCCTCCATTTCTGGCCTCTCGCCCTGGCCAATAGGGTGGTGCCCAGCAAGAAATTTGCAATCTTTGCTGGATTTCTCCAAATCGAAAGCTGCCAGTAAGAAGTACCCTGCAAGTCCTTAGAGCCCCAAAGGCCACCTTGCATTTCATTTGCAGACCGTGGGGAAAGGACTTCTTTTTCCCATGGGAAATGGCCTCCGTTTGCAGCCACTAACTATGGCAGAAAGTGGGGAGCCAAGCTAGAGTGATGCAATCTTTGCTGGATTTCTCCAAACCCAATGCTGGCAGCAACTAGGACCCTGCAAGTCCTTAGAGCCCCAGATGCCACCTTTCATCTTATACCCAGACCCTGGGGACATGACTTCTTTTCCCCATGGAAAATGGGGTCAGTTTGGGGCCACTCGCCCCGGCCATCTGCTTCATTCCCTGTCTGAAATTTGCAAACTTGGCTGATTTTCTCCAAAACTAAACCTGCTGGCAACGAGGAGCCTGCAGCTCCTTAGAGCCCCAAATTTCACCTCTCTGCTGATACCCACATGATGGGGAAATTACTTCTTTTTCCCATAGAAATAGTATCCCTGTGCTGCAACTTGCCCTGGCAGAAAGTAGGGTGCCAAGCAGGAAATTTGAAAATTCTGCTGGATTTCTCCAAACCTAAAGCTGGCAGCAACTAAGACCCTGCAAGTCCTTAGAGCCCCAAAGGCCACCTTTCATCTGATACCCAGAGCCTGGGCCAATGACTTCATTTTCCCCATGGAAAATGGCCTCCATTTCTGGCCTCTCGCCCTGGCCAATAGGGTGGTGCCCGGCAAGAAATTTGCAATCTTTGCTGGATTTCTCCAAATCGAAAGCTGCCAATAAGAAGTACCCTGCAAGTCCTTAGAGCCCCAAAGGCCACCTTGCATTTCATTTGCAGACCGTGGGGAAAGGACTTCTTTTTCCCATGGGAAATGGCCTGTGTTTGCAGCCACTCACCATGGCAGAAAGTAGGGAGCCAAACTAGAGTGATACAATCATTGCTGGATTCTTCCAAACCTAAAGTTGGCAGCAACCAGGAGCCTGAAAGTCCTTAGAGCCTGAAAGGCCACCTTGAACATATTACTGAGACCCTGGGTTAAGGACATTTTTCCCATGGAAAATGCCCTTCATTTCTGGCCACTTGGCCTGGCAGGCAGGCTGTGCCTAGCGAGAAATTTGCAAACTGTGCTGGATTCTTCCAAACATAAAGCTGCCAGCAACTAGGACCCTGCAAGTCCTTAGAGCCCCAAAGGCCACCTTTCATCTGATACCCAGACCCTGGGCCAATGACTTCATTTTCCCCAAGGAAAATGGCCTCCATTTCTGGCCTCTCGCCCTGGCCAATAGGGTGGTGCCCAGCAAGAAATTTGCAATCTTTGCTGGATTTCTCCAAATCGAAAGCTGCCAGTAAGAAGTACCCTGCAAGTCCTTAGAGCCCCAAAGGCCACCTTGCATTTGATTTGCAGACCGTGGGGAAAGGACTTCTTTTTCCCATGGGAAATGGCCTCCGTTTCCAGCCACTAACTAGGGCAGAAAGTGGGGAGCCAAGCTAGAGTGATGCAATCTTTGCTGGATTTCTCCAAACCCAATGCTGGCAGCAACTAGGACCCTGCAAGTCCTTAGAGCCCCAGATGCCACCTTTCATCTTATACCCAGACCCTGGGGACATGACTTCATTTCCCCATGGAAAATGGGGTCAGTTTGGGGCCACTCGCCCCGGCCATCTGCTTCATTCCCTGTCTGAAATTTGCAAACTTGGCTGATTTTCTCCAAAACTAAACCTGCTGGCAACGAGGAGCCTGCAGCTCCTTAGAGCCCCAAATTTCACCTCTCTGCTGATACCCACATGATGGGGAAATTACTTCTTTTTCCCATAGAAATAGTATCCCTGTGCTGCAACTTGCCCTGGCAGAAAGTAGGGTGCCAAGCAGGAAATTTGAAAATTCTGCTGGATTTCTCCAAACCTAAAGCTGGCAGCAACTAAGACCCTGCAAGTCCTTAGAGCCCCAAAAGCCACCTTTCATCTGATACCCAGAGCCTGGGCCAATGACTTCATTTTCCCCATGGAAAATGGCCTCCATTTCTGGCCTCTCGCCCTGGCCAATAGGGTGGTGCCCAGCAAGAAATTTGCAATCTTTGCTGGATTTCTCCAAATCGAAACCTGCCAGTAAGAAGTACCCTGCAAGTCCTTAGAGCCCCAAAGGCCACCTTGCATTTGATTTGCAGACCGTGGGGAAAGGACTTCTTTTTCCCGTGGGAAATGGCCTGTGTTTGCAGCCACTCACCATGGCAGAAAGTGGGGAGCCAAGCTAGAGTGATACAATCTTTGCTGGATTCTTCCAGACCTAAAGTTGGCAGCAACCAGGACCCTGAAAGTCCTTAGAGCCTGAAAGGCCACCTTGAACACATTACTGAGACCCGGGGTTAAGGACATTTTTCCCATGGAAAATGGCCTTCATTTCTGGCCATTTGGCCTGGCAGGCAGGGCAGTGCCTAACGAGAAATTTGCAAACTGTGCTGGATTCTTCCAAACATAAAGCTGCCAGCAACTAGGACCCTGCAAGTCCTTAGAGCCCCAGATGCCGCCTTTCATCTGATACCCAGACCCTGGGCCAATGACTTCATTTTCCCCAAGGAAAATGGCCTCCATTTCTGGCCTCTCGCCCTGGCCAATAGGGTGGTGCCCAGCAAGAAATTTGCAATCTTTGCTGGATTTCTCCAAATCGAAAGCTGCCAGTAAGAAGTACCCTGCAAGTCCTTAGAGCCCCAAAGGCCACCTTGCATTTCATTTGCAGACCGTGGGGAAAGGACTTCTTTTTCCCATGGGAAATGGCCTCCGTTTGCAGCCACTAACTATGGCAGAAAGTGGGGAGCCAAGCTAGAGTGATGCAATCTTTGCTGGATTTCTCCAAACCCAATGCTGGCAGCAACTAGGACCCTGCAAGTCCTTAGAGCCCCAGATGCCACCTTTCATCTGACACCCAGACCCTGGGGACATGACTTCTTTTCCCCATGGAAAATGGGGTCAGTTTGGGGCCACTCGCCCCGGCCATCTGCTTCATTCCCTGTCTGAAATTTGCAAACTTGGCTGATTTTCTCCAAAACTAAACCTGCTGGCAACGAGGAGCCTGCAGCTCCTTAGAGCCCCAAATTTCACCTCTCTGCTGATACCCACATGATGGGGAAATTACTTCTTTTTCCCATAGAAATAGTATCCCTGTGCTGCAACTTGCCCTGGCAGAAAGTAGGGTGCCAAGCAGGAAATTTGAAAATTCTGCTGGATTTCTCCAAACATAAAGCTGCCAGCAACTAGGACCCTGCAAGTCCTTAGAGCCCCAAAAGCCACCTTTCATCTGATACCCAGAGCCTGGGCCAATGACTTCATTTTCCCCAAGGAAAATGGCCTCCATTTCTGGCCTCTCGCCCTGGCCAATAGGGTGGTGCCCAGCAAGAAATTTGCAATCTTTGCTGGATTTCTCCAAATCGAAAGCTGCCAGTAAGAAGTACCCTGCATGTCCTTAGAGCCCCAAAGGCCACCTTGCATTTGATTTGCAGACCGTGGGGAAAGGACTTCTTTTTCCCGTGGGAAATGGCCTGTGTTTGCAGCCACTCACCATGGCAGAAAGTGGGGAGCCAAGCTAGAGTGATACAATCTTTGCTGGATTCTTCCAAACCTAAAGTTGGCAGCAACCAGGACCCTGAAAGTCCTTAGAGCCTGAAAGGCCACCTTGAACACATTACTGAGACCCTGGGTTAAGGACATTTTTCCCATGGAAAATGGCCTTCATTTCTGGCCATTTGGCCTGGCAGGCAGGGCAGTGCCTAACGAGAAATTTGAAAACTGTGCTGGATTCTTCCAAACATAAAGCTGCCAGCAACTAGGACCCTGCAAGTCCTTAGAGCCCCAAAGGCCACCTTTCATCTGATACCCAGACCCTGGGCCAATGACTTCATTTTCCCCAAGGAAAATGGCCTCCATTTCTGGCCTCTCGCCCTGGCCAATAGGGTGGTGCCCAGCAAGAAATTTGCAATCTTTGCTGGATTTCTCCAAATCGAAAGCTGCCAGTAAGAAGTACCCTGCAAGTCCTTAGAGCCCCAAAGGCCACCTTGCATTTCATTTGCAGACCGTGGGGAAAGGACTTCTTTTTCCCATGGGAAATGGCCTCCGTTTCCAGCCACTAACTAGGGCAGAAAGTGGGGAGCCAAGCTAGAGTGATGCAATCTTTGCTGGATTTCTCCAAACCCAATGCTGGCAGCAACTAGGACCCTGCAAGTCCTTAGAGCCCCAGATGCCACCTTTCATCTTATACCCAGACCCTGGGGACATGACTTCTTTTCCCCATGGAAAATGGGGTCAGTTTGGGGCCACTCGCCCCGGCCATCTGCTTCATTCCCTGTCTGAAATTTGCAAACTTGGCTGATTTTCTCCAAAACTAAACCTGCTGGCAACGAGGAGCCTGCAGCTCCTTAGAGCCCCAAATTTCACCTCTCTGCTGATACCCACATGATGGGGAAATTAATTCTTTTTCCCATAGAAATAGTATCCCTGTGCTGCAACTTGCCCTGGCAGAAAGTAGGGTGCCAAGCAGGAAATTTGAAAATTCTGCTGGATTTCTCCAAACCTAAAGCTGGCAGCAACTAAGACCCTGCAAGTCCTTAGAGCCCCAGATGCCGCCTTTCATCTGATACCCAGACCCTGGGCCAATGACTTCATTTTCCCCATGGAAAATGGCCTCCATTTCTGGCCTCTCGCCCTGGCCAATAGGGTGGTGCCCGGCAAGAAATTTGCAATCTTTGCTGGATTTCTCCAAATCTAAAGCTGCCAATAAGAAGTACCCTGCAAGTCCTTAGAGCCCCAAAGGCCACCTTGCATTTGATTTGCAGACCGTGGGGAAAGGACTTCTTTTTCCCATGGGAAATGGCCTGTGTTTGCAGCCACTCACCATGGCAGAAAGTGGGGAGCCAAGCTAGAGTGATACAATCTTTGCTGGATTCTTCCAAACCTAAAGTTGGCAGCAACCAGGAGCCTGAAAGTCCTTAGAGCCTGAAAGGCCACCTTGAACATATTACTGAGACCCTGGGTTAAGGACATTTTTCCCATGGAAAATGCCCTTCATTTCTGGCCACTTGGCCTGGCAGGCAGGCTGTGCCTAGCGAGAAATTTGCAAACTGTGCTGGATTCTTCCAAACATAAAGCTGCCAGCAACTAGGACCCTGCAAGTCCTTAGAGCCCCAAAGGCCACCTTTCATCTGATACCCAGAGCCTGGGCCAATGACTTCATTTTCCCCAAGGAAAATGGCCTCCATTTCTGGCCTCTCGCCCTGGCCAATAGGGTGGTGCCCAGCAAGAAATTTGCAATCTTTGCTGGATTTCTCCAAATCGAAAGCTGCCAGTAAGAAGTACCCTGCATGTCCTTAGAGCCCCAAAGGCCACCTTGCATTTGATTTGCAGACCGTGGGGAAAGGACTTCTTTTTCCCGTGGGAAATGGCCTGTGTTTGCAGCCACTCACCATGGCAGAAAGTGGGGAGCCAAGCTAGAGTGATACAATCTTTGCTGGATTCTTCCAAACCTAAAGTTGGCAGCAACCAGGACCCTGAAAGTCCTTAGAGCCTGAAAGGCCACCTTGAACACATTACTGAGACCCGGGGTTAAGGACATTTTTCCCATGGAAAATGGCCTTCATTTCTGGCCATTTGGCCTGGCAGGCAGGGCAGTGCCTAACGAGAAATTTGCAAACTGTGCTGGATTCTTCCAAACATAAAGCTGCCAGCAACTAGGACCCTGCAAGTCCTTAGAGCCCCAAAGGCCACCTTTCATCTGATACCCAGACCCTGGGCCAATGACTTCATTTTCCCCAAGGAAAATGGCCTCCATTTCTGGCCTCTCGCCCTGGCCAATAGGGTGGTGCCCAGCAAGAAATTTGCAATCTTTGCTGGATTTCTCCAAATCTAAAGCTGCCAGTAAGAAGTACCCTGCAAGTCCTTAGAGCCCCAAAGGCCACCTTGCATTTCATTTGCAGACCGTGGGGAAAGGACTTCTTTTTCCCATGGGAAATGGCCTCCGTTTCCAGCCACTAACTAGGGCAGAAAGTGGGGAGCCAAGCTAGAGTGATGCAATCTTTGCTGGATTTCTCCAAACCCAATGCTGGCAGCAACTAGGACCCTGCAAGTCCTTAGAGCCCCAGATGCCACCGTTCATCTTATACCCAGACCCTGGGGACATGACTTCATTTCCCCATGGAAAATGGGGTCAGTTTGGGGCCACTCGCCCCGGCCATCTGCTTCATTCCCTGTCTGAAATTTGCAAACTTGGCTGATTTTCTCCAAAACTAAACCTGCTGGCAACGAGGAGCCTGCAGCTCCTTAGAGCCCCAAATTTCACCTCTCTGCTGATACCCACATGATGGGGAAATTACTTCTTTTTCCCATAGAAATAGTATCCCTGTGCTGCAACTTGCCCTGGCAGAAAGTAGGGTGCCAAGCAGGAAATTTGAAAATTCTGCTGGATTTCTCCAAACCTAAAGCTGGCAGCAACTAAGACCCTGCAAGTCCTTAGAGCCCCAAAGGCCACCTTTCATCTGATACCCAGAGCCTGGGCCAATGACTTCATTTTCCCCAAGGAAAATGGCCTCCATTTCTGGCCTCTCGCCCTGGCCAATAGGGTGGTGCCCAGCAAGAAATTTGCAATCTTTGCTGGATTTCTCCAAATCGAAAGCTGCCAGTAAGAAGTACCCTGCATGTCCTTAGAGCCCCAAAGGCCACCTTGCATTTGATTTGCAGACCGTGGGGAAAGGACTTCTTTTTCCCGTGGGAAATGGCCTGTGTTTGCAGCCACTCACCATGGCAGAAAGTGGGGAGCCAAGCTAGAGTGATACAATCTTTGCTGGATTCTTCCAAACCTAAAGTTGGCAGCAACCAGGACCCTGAAAGTCCTTAGAGCCTGAAAGGCCACCTTGAACACATTACTGAGACCCGGGGTTAAGGACATTTTTCCCATGGAAAATGGCCTTCATTTCTGGCCATTTGGCCTGGCAGGCAGGGCAGTGCCTAACGAGAAATTTGCAAACTGTGCTGGATTCTTCCAAACATAAAGCTGCCAGCAACTAGGACCCTGCAAGTCCTTAGAGCCCCAAAGGCCACCTTTCATCTGATACCCAGACCCTGGGCCAATGACTTCATTTTCCCCAAGGAAAATGGCCTCCATTTCTGGCCTCTCGCCCTGGCCAATAGGGTGGTGCCCAGCAAGAAATTTGCAATCTTTGCTGGATTTCTCCAAATCTAAAGCTGCCAGTAAGAAGTACCCTGCAAGTCCTTAGAGCCCCAAAGGCCACCTTGCATTTGATTTGCAGACCGTGGGGAAAGGACTTCTTTTTCCCATGGGAAATGGCCTCCGTTTCCAGCCACTAACTAGGGCAGAAAGTGGGGAGCCAAGCTAGAGTGATGCAATCTTTGCTGGATTTCTCCAAACCCAATGCTGGCAGCAACTAGGACCCTGCAAGTCCTTAGAGCCCCAGATGCCACCGTTCATCTTATACCCAGACCCTGGGGACATGACTTCATTTCCCCATGGAAAATGGGGTCAGTTTGGGGCCACTCGCCCCGGCCATCTGCTTCATTCCCTGTCTGAAATTTGCAAACTTGGCTGATTTTCTCCAAAACTAAACCTGCTGGCAACGAGGAGCCTGCAGCTCCTTAGAGCCCCAAATTTCACCTCTCTGCTGATACCCACATGATGGGGAAATTACTTCTTTTTCCCATAGAAATAGTATCCCTGTGCTGCAACTTGCCCTGGCAGAAAGTAGGGTGCCAAGCAGGAAATTTGAAAATTCTGCTGGATTTCTCCAAACCTAAAGCTGGCAGCAACTAAGACCCTGCAAGTCCTTAGAGCCCCAAAGGCCACCTTTCATCTGATACCCAGAGCCTGGGCCAATGACTTCATTTTCCCCATGGAAAATGGCCTCCATTTCTGGCCTCTCGCCCTGGCCAATAGGGTGGTGCCCAGCAAGAAATTTGCAATCTTTGCTGGATTTCTCCAAATCTAAAGCTGCCAATAAGAAGTACCCTGCAAGTCCTTAGAGCCCCAAAGGCCACCTTGCATTTGATTTGCAGACCGTGGGGAAAGGACTTCTTTTTCCCATGGGAAATGGCCTGTGTTTGCAGCCACTCACCATGGCAGAAAGTAGGGAGCCAAACTAGAGTGATACAATCATTGCTGGATTCTTCCAAACCTAAAGTTGGCAGCAACCAGGAGCCTGAAAGTCCTTAGAGCCTGAAAGGCCACCTTGAACATATTACTGAGACCCTGGGTTAAGGACATTTTTCCCATGGAAAATGCCCTTCATTTCTGGCCACTTGGCCTGGCAGGCAGGCTGTGCCTAGCGAGAAATTTGCAAACTGTGCTGGATTCTTCCAAACATAAAGCTGCCAGCAACTAGGACCCTGCAAGTCCTTAGAGCCCCAGATGCCACCTTTCATCTGATACCCAGACCCTGGGCCAATGACTTCATTTTCCCCAAGGAAAATGGCCTCCATTTCTGGCCTCTCGCCCTGGCCAATAGGGTGGTGCCCAGCAAGAAATTTGCAATCTTTGCTGGATTTCTCCAAATCGAAAGCTGCCAGTAAGAAGTACCCTGCAAGTCCTTAGAGCCCCAAAGGCCACCTTGCATTTGATTTGCAGACCGTGGGGAAAGGACTTCTTTTTCCCATGGGAAATGGCCTCCGTTTCCAGCCACTAACTAGGGCAGAAAGTGGGGAGCCAAGCTAGAGTGATGCAATCTTTGCTGGATTTCTCCAAACCCAATGCTGGCAGCAACTAGGACCCTGCAAGTCCTTAGAGCCCCAGATGCCACCTTTCATCTTATACCCAGACCCTGGGGACATGACTTCATTTCCCCATGGAAAATGGGGTCAGTTTGGGGCCACTCGCCCCGGCCATCTGCTTCATTCCCTGTCTGAAATTTGCAAACTTGGCTGATTTTCTCCAAAACTAAACCTGCTGGCAACGAGGAGCCTGCAGCTCCTTAGAGCCCCAAATTTCACCTCTCTGCTGATACCCACATGATGGGGAAATTACTTCTTTTTCCCATAGAAATAGTATCCCTGTGCTGCAACTTGCCCTGGCAGAAAGTAGGGTGCCAAGCAGGAAATTTGAAAATTCTGCTGGATTTCTCCAAACCTAAAGCTGGCAGCAACTAAGACCCTGCAAGTCCTTAGAGCCCCAAAAGCCACCTTTCATCTGATACCCAGACCCTGGGCCAATGACTTCATTTTCCCCATGGAAAATGGCCTCCATTTCTGGCCTCTCGCCCTGGCCAATAGGGTGGTGCCCAGCAAGAAATTTGCAATCTTTGCTGGATTGCTCCAAATCGAAACCTGCCAGTAAGAAGTACCCTGCAAGTCCTTAGAGCCCCAAAGGCCACCTTGCATTTGATTTGCAGACCGTGGGGAAAGGACTTCTTTTTCCCGTGGGAAATGGCCTGTGTTTGCAGCCACTCACCATGGCAGAAAGTGGGGAGCCAAGCTAGAGTGATACAATCTTTGCTGGATTCTTCCAGACCTAAAGTTGGCAGCAACCAGGACCCTGAAAGTCCTTAGAGCCTGAAAGGCCACCTTGAACACATTACTGAGACCCGGGGTTAAGGACATTTTTCCCATGGAAAATGGCCTTCATTTCTGGCCATTTGGCCTGGCAGGCAGGGCAGTGCCTAACGAGAAATTTGCAAACTGTGCTGGATTCTTCCAAACATAAAGCTGCCAGCAACTAGGACCCTGCAAGTCCTTAGAGCCCCAGATGCCGCCTTTCATCTGATACCCACACCCTGGGCCAATGACTTCATTTTCCCCAAGGAAAATGGCCTCCATTTCTGGCCTCTCGCCCTGGCCAATAGGGTGGTGCCCAGCAAGAAATTTGCAATCTTTGCTGGATTTCTCCAAATCGAAAGCTGCCAGTAAGAAGTACCCTGCAAGTCCTTAGAGCCCCAAAGGCCACCTTGCATTTCATTTGCAGACCGTGGGGAAAGGACTTCTTTTTCCCATGGGAAATGGCCTCCGTTTGCAGCCACTAACTATGGCAGAAAGTGGGGAGCCAAGCTAGAGTGATGCAATCTTTGCTGGATTTCTCCAAACCCAATGCTGGCAGCAACTAGGACCCTGCAAGTCCTTAGAGCCCCAGATGCCACCTTTCATCTTATACCCAGACCCTGGGGACATGACTTCTTTTCCCCATGGAAAATGGGGTCAGTTTGGGGCCACTCGCCCCGGCCATCTGCTTCATTCCCTGTCTGAAATTTGCAAACTTGGCTGATTTTCTCCAAAACTAAACCTGCTGGCAACGAGGAGCCTGCAGCTCCTTAGAGCCCCAAATTTCACCTCTCTGCTGATACCCACATGATGGGGAAATTACTTCTTTTTCCCATAGAAATAGTATCCCTGTGCTGCAACTTGCCCTGGCAGAAAGTAGGGTGCCAAGCAGGAAATTTGAAAATTCTGCTGGATTTCTCCAAACCTAAAGCTGGCAGCAACTAAGACCCTGCAAGTCCTTAGAGCCCCAAAGGCCACCTTTCATCTGATACCCAGAGCCTGGGCCAATGACTTCATTTTCCCCATGGAAAATGGCCTCCATTTCTGGCCTCTCGCCCTGGCCAATAGGGTGGTGCCCGGCAAGCAATTTGCAATCTTTGCTGGATTTCTCCAAATCTAAAGCTGCCAATAAGAAGTACCCTGCAAGTCCTTAGAGCCCCAAAGGCCACCTTGCATTTGATTTGCAGACCGTGGGGAAAGGACTTCTTTTTCCCATGGGAAATGGCCTGTGTTTGCAGCCACTCACCATGGCAGAAAGTAGGGAGCCAAACTAGAGTGATACAATCATTGCTGGATTCTTCCAAACCTAAAGTTGGCAGCAACCAGGAGCCTGAAAGTCCTTAGAGCCTGAAAGGCCACCTTGAACATATTACTGAGACCCTGGGTTAAGGACATTTTTCCCATGGAAAATGCCCTTCATTTCTGGCCACTTGGCCTGGCAGGCAGGCTGTGCCTAGCGAGAAATTTGCAAACTGTGCTGGATTCTTCCAAACATAAAGCTGCCAGCAACTAGGACCCTGCAAGTCCTTAGAGCCCCAGATGCCACCTTTCATCTGATACCCAGACCCTGGGCCAATGACTTCATTTTCCCCAAGGAAAATGGCCTCCATTTCTGGCCTCTCGCCCTGGCCAATAGGGTGGTGCCCAGCAAGAAATTTGCAATCTTTGCTGGATTTCTCCAAATCTAAAGCTGCCAGTAAGAAGTACCCTGCAAGTCCTTAGAGCCCCAAAGGCCACCTTGCATTTGATTTGCAGACCGTGGGGAAAGGACTTCTTTTTCCCATGGGAAATGGCCTCCGTTTCCAGCCACTAACTAGGGCAGAAAGTGGGGAGCCAAGCTAGAGTGATGCAATCTTTGCTGGATTTCTCCAAACCCAATGCTGGCAGCAACTAGGACCCTGCAAGTCCTTAGAGCCCCAGATGCCACCTTTCATCTTATACCCAGACCCTGGGGACATGACTTCATTTCCCCATGGAAAATGGGGTCAGTTTGGGGCCACTCGCCCCGGCCATCTGCTTCATTCCCTGTCTGAAATTTGCAAACTTGGCTGATTTTCTCCAAAACTAAACCTGCTGGCAACGAGGAGCCTGCAGCTCCTTAGAGCCCCAAATTTCACCTCTCTGCTGATACCCACATGATGGGGAAATTACTTCTTTTTCCCATAGAAATAGTATCCCTGTGCTGCAACTTGCCCTGGCAGAAAGTAGGGTGCCAAGCAGGAAATTTGAAAATTCTGCTGGATTTCTCCAAACCTAAAGCTGGCAGCAACTAAGACCCTGCAAGTCCTTAGAGCCCCAAAAGCCACCTTTCATCTGATACCCAGACCCTGGGCCAATGACTTCATTTTCCCCATGGAAAATGGCCTCCATTTCTGGCCTCTCGCCCTGGCCAATAGGGTGGTGCCCAGCAAGAAATTTGCAATCTTTGCTGGATTGCTCCAAATCGAAAGCTGCCAGTAAGAAGTACCCTGCAAGTCCTTAGAGCCCCAAAGGCCACCTTGCATTTGATTTGCAGACCGTGGGGAAAGGACTTCTTTTTCCCGTGGGAAATGGCCTGTGTTTGCAGCCACTCACCATGGCAGAAAGTGGGGAGCCAAGCTAGAGTGATACAATCTTTGCTGGATTCTTCCAGACCTAAAGTTGGCAGCAACCAGGACCCTGAAAGTCCTTAGAGCCTGAAAGGCCACCTTGAACACATTACTGAGACCCGGGGTTAAGGACATTTTTCCCATGGAAAATGGCCTTCATTTCTGGCCATTTGGCCTGGCAGGCAGGGCAGTGCCTAACGAGAAATTTGCAAACTGTGCTGGATTCTTCCAAACATAAAGCTGCCAGCAACTAGGACCCTGCAAGTCCTTAGAGCCCCAGATGCCGCCTTTCATCTGATACCCACACCCTGGGCCAATGACTTCATTTTCCCCAAGGAAAATGGCCTCCATTTCTGGCCTCTCGCCCTGGCCAATAGGGTGGTGCCCAGCAAGAAATTTGCAATCTTTGCTGGATTTCTCCAAATCGAAAGCTGCCAGTAAGAAGTACCCTGCAAGTCCTTAGAGCCCCAAAGGCCACCTTGCATTTCATTTGCAGACCGTGGGGAAAGGACTTCTTTTTCCCATGGGAAATGGCCTCCGTTTGCAGCCACTAACTATGGCAGAAAGTGGGGAGCCAAGCTAGAGTGATGCAATCTTTGCTGGATTTCTCCAAACCCAATGCTGGCAGCAACTAGGACCCTGCAAGTCCTTAGAGCCCCAGATGCCACCTTTCATCTTATACCCAGACCCTGGGGACATGACTTCTTTTCCCCATGGAAAATGGGGTCAGTTTGGGGCCACTCGCCCCGGCCATCTGCTTCATTCCCTGTCTGAAATTTGCAAACTTGGCTGATTTTCTCCAAAACTAAACCTGCTGGCAACGAGGAGCCTGCAGCTCCTTAGAGCCCCAAATTTCACCTCTCTGCTGATACCCACATGATGGGGAAATTACTTCTTTTTCCCATAGAAATAGTATCCCTGTGCTGCAACTTGCCCTGGCAGAAAGTAGGGTGCCAAGCAGGAAATTTGAAAATTCTGCTGGATTTCTCCAAACCTAAAGCTGGCAGCAACTAAGACCCTGCAAGTCCTTAGAGCCCCAAAGGCCACCTTTCATCTGATACCCAGAGCCTGGGCCAATGACTTCATTTTCCCCATGGAAAATGGCCTCCATTTCTGGCCTCTCGCCCTGGCCAATAGGGTGGTGCCCGGCAAGAAATTTGCAATCTTTGCTGGATTTCTCCAAATCTAAAGCTGCCAATAAGAAGTACCCTGCAAGTCCTTAGAGCCCCAAAGGCCACCTTGCATTTGATTTGCAGACCGTGGGGAAAGGACTTCTTTTTCCCATGGGAAATGGCCTGTGTTTGCAGCCACTCACCATGGCAGAAAGTAGGGAGCCAAACTAGAGTGATACAATCATTGCTGGATTCTTCCAAACCTAAAGTTGGCAGCAACCAGGAGCCTGAAAGTCCTTAGAGCCTGAAAGGCCACCTTGAACATATTACTGAGACCCTGGGTTAAGGACATTTTTCCCATGGAAAATGCCCTTCATTTCTGGCCACTTGGCCTGGCAGGCAGGCTGTGCCTAGCGAGAAATTTGCAAACTGTGCTGGATTCTTCCAAACATAAAGCTGCCAGCAACTAGGACCCTGCAAGTCCTTAGAGCCCCAGATGCCACCTTTCATCTGATACCCAGACCCTGGGCCAATGACTTCATTTTCCCCAAGGAAAATGGCCTCCATTTCTGGCCTCTCGCCCTGGCCAATAGGGTGGTGCCCAGCAAGAAATTTGCAATCTTTGCTGGATTTCTCCAAATCTAAAGCTGCCAGTAAGAAGTACCCTGCAAGTCCTTAGAGCCCCAAAGGCCACCTTGCATTTGATTTGCAGACCGTGGGGAAAGGACTTCTTTTTCCCATGGGAAATGGCCTCCGTTTCCAGCCACTAACTAGGGCAGAAAGTGGGGAGCCAAGCTAGAGTGATGCAATCTTTGCTGGATTTCTCCAAACCCAATGCTGGCAGCAACTAGGACCCTGCAAGTCCTTAGAGCCCCAGATGCCACCTTTCATCTTATACCCAGACCCTGGGGACATGACTTCATTTCCCCATGGAAAATGGGGTCAGTTTGGGGCCACTCGCCCCGGCCATCTGCTTCATTCCCTGTCTGAAATTTGCAAACTTGGCTGATTTTCTCCAAAACTAAACCTGCTGGCAACGAGGAGCCTGCAGCTCCTTAGAGCCCCAAATTTCACCTCTCTGCTGATACCCACATGATGGGGAAATTACTTCTTTTTCCCATAGAAATAGTATCCCTGTGCTGCAACTTGCCCTGGCAGAAAGTAGGGTGCCAAGCAGGAAATTTGAAAATTCTGCTGGATTTCTCCAAACCTAAAGCTGGCAGCAACTAAGACCCTGCAAGTCCTTAGAGCCCCAAAAGCCACCTTTCATCTGATACCCAGACCCTGGGCCAATGACTTCATTTTCCCCATGGAAAATGGCCTCCATTTCTGGCCTCTCGCCCTGGCCAATAGGGTGGTGCCCAGCAAGAAATTTGCAATCTTTGCTGGATTGCTCCAAATCGAAAGCTGCCAGTAAGAAGTACCCTGCAAGTCCTTAGAGCCCCAAAGGCCACCTTGCATTTGATTTGCAGACCGTGGGGAAAGGACTTCTTTTTCCCGTGGGAAATGGCCTGTGTTTGCAGCCACTCACCATGGCAGAAAGTGGGGAGCCAAGCTAGAGTGATACAATCTTTGCTGGATTCTTCCAGACCTAAAGTTGGCAGCAACCAGGACCCTGAAAGTCCTTAGAGCCTGAAAGGCCACCTTGAACACATTACTGAGACCCGGGGTTAAGGACATTTTTCCCATGGAAAATGGCCTTCATTTCTGGCCATTTGGCCTGGCAGGCAGGGCAGTGCCTAACGAGAAATTTGCAAACTGTGCTGGATTCTTCCAAACATAAAGCTGCCAGCAACTAGGACCCTGCAAGTCCTTAGAGCCCCAGATGCCGCCTTTCATCTGATACCCACACCCTGGGCCAATGACTTCATTTTCCCCAAGGAAAATGGCCTCCATTTCTGGCCTCTCGCCCTGGCCAATAGGGTGGTGCCCAGCAAGAAATTTGCAATCTTTGCTGGATTGCTCCAAATCGAAACCTGCCAGTAAGAAGTACCCTGCAAGTCCTTAGAGCCCCAAAGGCCACCTTGCATTTCATTTGCAGACCGTGGGGAAAGGACTTCTTTTTCCCATGGGAAATGGCCTCCGTTTGCAGCCACTAACTATGGCAGAAAGTGGGGAGCCAAGCTAGAGTGATGCAATCTTTGCTGGATTTCTCCAAACCCAATGCTGGCAGCAACTAGGACCCTGCAAGTCCTTAGAGCCCCAGATGCCACCTTTCATCTTATACCCAGACCCTGGGGACATGACTTCTTTTCCCCATGGAAAATGGGGTCAGTTTGGGGCCACTCGCCCCGGCCATCTGCTTCATTCCCTGTCTGAAATTTGCAAACTTGGCTGATTTTCTCCAAAACTAAACCTGCTGGCAACGAGGAGCCTGCAGCTCCTTAGAGCCCCAAATTTCACCTCTCTGCTGATACCCACATGATGGGGAAATTACTTCTTTTTCCCATAGAAATAGTATCCCTGTGCTGCAACTTGCCCTGGCAGAAAGTAGGGTGCCAAGCAGGAAATTTGAAAATTCTGCTGGATTTCTCCAAACCTAAAGCTGGCAGCAACTAAGACCCTGCAAGTCCTTAGAGCCCCAAAGGCCACCTTTCATCTGATACCCAGAGCCTGGGCCAATGACTTCATTTTCCCCATGGAAAATGGCCTCCATTTCTGGCCTCTCGCCCTGGCCAATAGGGTGGTGCCCAGCAAGAAATTTGCAATCTTTGCTGGATTTCTCCAAATCTAAAGCTGCCAATAAGAAGTACCCTGCAAGTCCTTAGAGCCCCAAAGGCCACCTTGCATTTGATTTGCAGACCGTGGGGAAAGGACTTCTTTTTCCCATGGGAAATGGCCTGTGTTTGCAGCCACTCACCATGGCAGAAAGTAGGGAGCCAAGCTAGAGTGATACAATCATTGCTGGATTCTTCCAAACCTAAAGTTGGCAGCAACCAGGAGCCTGAAAGTCCTTAGAGCCTGAAAGGCCACCTTGAACATATTACTGAGACCCTGGGTTAAGGACATTTTTCCCATGGAAAATGCCCTTCATTTCTGGCCACTTGGCCTGGCAGGCAGGCTGTGCCTAGCGAGAAATTTGCAAACTGTGCTGGATTCTTCCAAACATAAAGCTGCCAGCAACTAGGACCCTGCAAGTCCTTAGAGCCCCAAAAGCCACCTTTCATCTGATACCCAGAGCCTGGGCCAATGACTTCATTTTCCCCAAGGAAAATGGCCTCCATTTCTGGCCTCTCGCCCTGGCCAATAGGGTGGTGCCCAGCAAGAAATTTGCAATCTTTGCTGGATTTCTCCAAATCGAAAGCTGCCAGTAAGAAGTACCCTGCATGTCCTTAGAGCCCCAAAGGCCACCTTGCATTTGATTTGCAGACCGTGGGGAAAGGACTTCTTTTTCCCGTGGGAAATGGCCTGTGTTTGCAGCCACTCACCATGGCAGAAAGTGGGGAGCCAAGCTAGAGTGATACAATCTTTGCTGGATTCTTCCAAACCTAAAGTTGGCAGCAACCAGGACCCTGAAAGTCCTTAGAGCCTGAAAGGCCACCTTGAACACATTACTGAGACCCTGGGTTAAGGACATTTTTCCCATGGAAAATGGCCTTCATTTCTGGCCATTTGGCCTGGCAGGCAGGGCAGTGCCTAACGAGAAATTTGAAAACTGTGCTGGATTCTTCCAAACATAAAGCTGCCAGCAACTAGGACCCTGCAAGTCCTTAGAGCCCCAAAGGCCACCTTTCATCTGATACCCAGACCCTGGGCCAATGACTTCATTTTCCCCAAGGAAAATGGCCTCCATTTCTGGCCTCTCGCCCTGGCCAATAGGGTGGTGCCCAGCAAGAAATTTGCAATCTTTGCTGGATTTCTCCAAATCTAAAGCTGCCAGTAAGAAGTACCCTGCAAGTCCTTAGAGCCCCAAAGGCCACCTTGCATTTCATTTGCAGACCGTGGGGAAAGGACTTCTTTTTCCCATGGGAAATGGCCTCCGTTTCCAGCCACTAACTAGGGCAGAAAGTGGGGAGCCAAGCTAGAGTGATGCAATCTTTGCTGGATTTCTCCAAACCCAATGCTGGCAGCAACTAGGACCCTGCAAGTCCTTAGAGCCCCAGATGCCACCTTTCATCTTATACCCAGACCCTGGGGACATGACTTCTTTTCCCCATGGAAAATGGGGTCAGTTTGGGGCCACTCGCCCCGGCCATCTGCTTCATTCCCTGTCTGAAATTTGCAAACTTGGCTGATTTTCTCCAAAACTAAACCGGCTGGCAACGAGGAGCCTGCAGCTCCTTAGAGCCCCAAATTTCACCTCTCTGCTGATACCCACATGATGGGGAAATTACTTCTTTTTCCCATAGAAATAGTATCCCTGTGCTGCAACTTGCCCTGGCAGAAAGTAGGGTGCCAAGCAGGAAATTTGAAAATTCTGCTGGATTTCTCCAAACCTAAAGCTGGCAGCAACTAAGACCCTGCAAGTCCTTAGAGCCCCAGATGCCGCCTTTCATCTGATACCCAGACCCTGGGCCAATGACTTCATTTTCCCCATGGAAAATGGCCTCCATTTCTGGCCTCTCGCCCTGGCCAATAGGGTGGTGCCCGGCAAGAAATTTGCAATCTTTGCTGGATTTCTCCAAATCTAAAGCTGCCAATAAGAAGTACCCTGCAAGTCCTTAGAGCCCCAAAGGCCACCTTGCATTTGATTTGCAGACCGTGGGGAAAGGACTTCTTTTTCCCATGGGAAATGGCCTGTGTTTGCAGCCACTCACCATGGCAGAAAGTGGGGAGCCAAGCTAGAGTGATACAATCTTTGCTGGATTCTTCCAAACCTAAAGTTGGCAGCAACCAGGACCCTGAAAGTCCTTAGAGCCTGAAAGGCCACCTTGAACATATTACTGAGACCCTGGGTTAAGGACATTTTTCCCATGGAAAATGCCCTTCATTTCTGGCCACTTGGCCTGGCAGGCAGGCTGTGCCTAGCGAGAAATTTGCAAACTGTGCTGGATTCTTCCAAACATAAAGCTGCCAGCAACTAGGACCCTGCAAGTCCTTAGAGCCCCAAAGGCCACCTTTCATCTGATACCCAGAGCCTGGGCCAATGACTTCATTTTCCCCAAGGAAAATGGCCTCCATTTCTGGCCTCTCGCCCTGGCCAATAGGGTGGTGCCCAGCAAGAAATTTGCAATCTTTGCTGGATTTCTCCAAATCGAAAGCTGCCAGTAAGAAGTACCCTGCATGTCCTTAGAGCCCCAAAGGCCACCTTGCATTTGATTTGCAGACCGTGGGGAAAGGACTTCTTTTTCCCGTGGGAAATGGCCTGTGTTTGCAGCCACTCACCATGGCAGAAAGTGGGGAGCCAAGCTAGAGTGATACAATCTTTGCTGGATTCTTCCAAACCTAAAGTTGGCAGCAACCAGGACCCTGAAAGTCCTTAGAGCCTGAAAGGCCACCTTGAACACATTACTGAGACCCTGGGTTAAGGACATTTTTCCCATGGAAAATGGCCTTCATTTCTGGCCATTTGGCCTGGCAGGCAGGGCAGTGCCTAACGAGAAATTTGAAAACTGTGCTGGATTCTTCCAAACATAAAGCTGCCAGCAACTAGGACCCTGCAAGTCCTTAGAGCCCCAAAGGCCACCTTTCATCTGATACCCAGACCCTGGGCCAATGACTTCATTTTCCCCAAGGAAAATGGCCTCCATTTCTGGCCTCTCGCCCTGGCCAATAGGGTGGTGCCCAGCAAGAAATTTGCAATCTTTGCTGGATTTCTCCAAATCGAAAGCTGCCAGTAAGAAGTACCCTGCAAGTCCTTAGAGCCCCAAAGGCCACCTTGCATTTCATTTGCAGACCGTGGGGAAAGGACTTCTTTTTCCCATGGGAAATGGCCTCCGTTTCCAGCCACTAACTAGGGCAGAAAGTGGGGAGCCAAGCTAGAGTGATGCAATCTTTGCTGGATTTCTCCAAACCCAATGCTGGCAGCAACTAGGACCCTGCAAGTCCTTAGAGCCCCAGATGCCACCTTTCATCTTATACCCAGACCCTGGGGACATGACTTCATTTCCCCATGGAAAATGGGGTCAGTTTGGGGCCACTCGCCCCGGCCATCTGCTTCATTCCCTGTCTGAAATTTGCAAACTTGGCTGATTTTCTCCAAAACTAAACCTGCTGGCAACGAGGAGCCTGCAGCTCCTTAGAGCCCCAAATTTCACCTCTCTGCTGATACCCACATGATGGGGAAATTACTTCTTTTTCCCATAGAAATAGTATCCCTGTGCTGCAACTTGCCCTGGCAGAAAGTAGGGTGCCAAGCAGGAAATTTGAAAATTCTGCTGGATTTCTCCAAACCTAAAGCTGGCAGCAACTAAGACCCTGCAAGTCCTTAGAGCCCCAAAGGCCACCTTTCATCTGATACCCAGAGCCTGTGCCAATGACTTCATTTTCCCCATGGAAAATGGCCTCCATTTCTGGCCTCTCGCCCTGGCCAATAGGGTGGTGCCCAGCAAGAAATTTGCAATCTTTGCTGGATTTCTCCAAATCGAAACCTGCCAGTAAGAAGTACCCTGCAAGTCCTTAGAGCCCCAAAGGCCACCTTGCATTTGATTTGCAGACCGTGGGGAAAGGACTTCTTTTTCCCGTGGGAAATGGCCTGTGTTTGCAGCCACTCACCATGGCAGAAAGTGGGGAGCCAAGCTAGAGTGATACAATCTTTGCTGGATTCTTCCAGACCTAAAGTTGGCAGCAACCAGGACCCTGAAAGTCCTTAGAGCCTGAAAGGCCACCTTGAACACATTACTGAGACCCGGATTTAAGGACATTTTTCCCATGGAAAATGGCCTTCATTTCTGGCCATTTGGCCTGGCAGGCAGGGCAGTGCCTAACGAGAAATTTGCAAACTGTGCTGGATTCTTCCAAACATAAAGCTGCCAGCAACTAGGACCCTGCAAGTCCTTAGAGCCCCAGATGCCGCCTTTCATCTGATACCCAGACCCTGGGCCAATGACTTCATTTTCCCCAAGGAAAATGGCCTCCATTTCTGGCCTCTCGCCCTGGCCAATAGGGTGGTGCCCAGCAAGAAATTTGCAATCTTTGCTGGATTTCTCCAAATCTAAAGCTGCCAGTAAGAAGTACCCTGCAAGTCCTTAGAGCCCCAAAGGCCACCTTGCATTTGATTTGCAGACCGTGGGGAAAGGACTTCTTTTTCCCATGGGAAATGGCCTCCGTTTGCAGCCACTAACTAGGGCAGAAAGTGGGGAGCCAAGCTAGAGTGATGCAATCTTTGCTGGATTTCTCCAAACCCAATGCTGGCAGCAACTAGGACCCTGCAAGTCCTTAGAGCCCCAGATGCCACCTTTCATCTTATACCCAGACCCTGGGGACATGACTTCTTTTCCCCATGGAAAATGGGGTCAGTTTGGGGCCACTCGCCCCGGCCATCTGCTTCATTCCCTGTCTGAAATTTGCAAACTTGGCTGATTTTCTCCAAAACTAAACCTGCTGGCAACGAGGAGCCTGCAGCTCCTTAGAGCCCCAAATTTCACCTCTCTGCTGATACCCACATGATGGGGAAATTACTTCTTTTTCCCATAGAAATAGTATCCCTGTGCTGCAACTTGCCCTGGCAGAAAGTAGGGTGCCAAGCAGGAAATTTGAAAATTCTGCTGGATTTCTCCAAACCTAAAGCTGGCAGCAACTAAGACCCTGCAAGTCCTTAGAGCCCCAGATGCCGCCTTTCATCTGATACCCAGACCCTGGGCCAATGACTTCATTTTCCCCATGGAAAATGGCCTCCATTTCTGGCCTCTCGCCCTGGCCAATAGGGTGGTGCCCGGCAAGAAATTTGCAATCTTTGCTGGATTTCTCCAAATCTAAAGCTGCCAATAAGAAGTACCCTGCAAGTCCTTAGAGCCCCAAAGGCCACCTTGCATTTGATTTGCAGACCGTGGGGAAAGGACTTCTTTTTCCCATGGGAAATGGCCTGTGTTTGCAGCCACTCACCATGGCAGAAAGTGGGGAGCCAAGCTAGAGTGATACAATCTTTGCTGGATTCTTCCAAACCTAAAGTTGGCAGCAACCAGGACCCTGAAAGTCCTTAGAGCCTGAAAGGCCACCTTGAACATATTACTGAGACCCTGGGTTAAGGACATTTTTCCCATGGAAAATGCCCTTCATTTCTGGCCACTTGGCCTGGCAGGCAGGCTGTGCCTAGCGAGAAATTTGCAAACTGTGCTGGATTCTTCCAAACATAAAGCTGCCAGCAACTAGGACCCTGCAAGTCCTTAGAGCCCCAAAGGCCACCTTTCATCTGATACCCAGAGCCTGGGCCAATGACTTCATTTTCCCCAAGGAAAATGGCCTCCATTTCTGGCCTCTCGCCCTGGCCAATAGGGTGGTGCCCAGCAAGAAATTTGCAATCTTTGCTGGATTTCTCCAAATCGAAAGCTGCCAGTAAGAAGTACCCTGCATGTCCTTAGAGCCCCAAAGGCCACCTTGCATTTGATTTGCAGACCGTGGGGAAAGGACTTCTTTTTCCCGTGGGAAATGGCCTGTGTTTGCAGCCACTCACCATGGCAGAAAGTGGGGAGCCAAGCTAGAGTGATACAATCTTTGCTGGATTCTTCCAAACCTAAAGTTGGCAGCAACCAGGACCCTGAAAGTCCTTAGAGCCTGAAAGGCCACCTTGAACACATTACTGAGACCCGGGGTTAAGGACATTTTTCCCATGGAAAATGGCCTTCATTTCTGGCCATTTGGCCTGGCAGGCAGGGCAGTGCCTAACGAGAAATTTGAAAACTGTGCTGGATTCTTCCAAACATAAAGCTGCCAGCAACTAGGACCCTGCAAGTCCTTAGAGCCCCAAAGGCCACCTTTCATCTGATACCCAGACCCTGGGCCAATGACTTCATTTTCCCCAAGGAAAATGGCCTCCATTTCTGGCCTCTCGCCCTGGCCAATAGGGTGGTGCCCAGCAAGAAATTTGCAATCTTTGCTGGATTTCTCCAAATCGAAAGCTGCCAGTAAGAAGTACCCTGCAAGTCCTTAGAGCCCCAAAGGCCACCTTGCATTTCATTTGCAGACCGTGGGGAAAGGACTTCTTTTTCCCATGGGAAATGGCCTCCGTTTGCAGCCACTAACTATGGCAGAAAGTGGGGAGCCAAGCTAGAGTGATGCAATCTTTGCTGGATTTCTCCAAACCCAATGCTGGCAGCAACTAGGACCCTGCAAGTCCTTAGAGCCCCAGATGCCACCTTTCATCTTATACCCAGACCCTGGGGACATGACTTCTTTTCCCCATGGAAAATGGGGTCAGTTTGGGGCCACTCGCCCCGGCCATCTGCTTCATTCCCTGTCTGAAATTTGCAAACTTGGCTGATTTTCTCCAAAACTAAACCTGCTGGCAACGAGGAGCCTGCAGCTCCTTAGAGCCCCAAATTTCACCTCTCTGCTGATACCCACATGATGGGGAAATTACTTCTTTTTCCCATAGAAATAGTATCCCTGTGCTGCAACTTGCCCTGGCAGAAAGTAGGGTGCCAAGCAGGAAATTTGAAAATTCTGCTGGATTTCTCCAAACCTAAAGCTGGCAGCAACTAAGACCCTGCAAGACCTTAGAGCCCCAGATGCCGCCTTTCATCTGATACCCAGACCCTGGGCCAATGACTTCATTTTCCCCATGGAAAATGGCCTCCATTTCTGGCCTCTCGCCCTGGCCAATAGGGTGGTGCCCGGCAAGAAATTTGCAATCTTTGCTGGATTTCTCCAAATCTAAAGCTGCCAATAAGAAGTACCCTGCAAGTCCTTAGAGCCCCAAAGGCCACCTTGCATTTGATTTGCAGACCGTGGGGAAAGGACTTCTTTTTCCCATGGGAAATGGCCTGTGTTTGCAGCCACTCACCATGGCAGAAAGTGGGGAGCCAAGCTAGAGTGATACAATCTTTGCTGGATTCTTCCAAACCTAAAGTTGGCAGCAACCAGGACCCTGAAAGTCCTTAGAGCCTGAAAGGCCACCTTGAACATATTACTGAGACCCTGGGTTAAGGACATTTTTCCCATGGAAAATGCCCTTCATTTCTGGCCACTTGGCCTGGCAGGCAGGCTGTGCCTAGCGAGAAATTTGCAAACTGTGCTGGATTCTTCCAAACATAAAGCTGCCAGCAACTAGGACCCTGCAAGTCCTTAGAGCCCCAAAGGCCACCTTTCATCTGATACCCAGAGCCTGGGCCAATGACTTCATTTTCCCCAAGGAAAATGGCCTCCATTTCTGGCCTCTCGCCCTGGCCAATAGGGTGGTGCCCAGCAAGAAATTTGCAATCTTTGCTGGATTTCTCCAAATCGAAAGCTGCCAGTAAGAAGTACCCTGCATGTCCTTAGAGCCCCAAAGGCCACCTTGCATTTGATTTGCAGACCGTGGGGAAAGGACTTCTTTTTCCCGTGGGAAATGGCCTGTGTTTGCAGCCACTCACCATGGCAGAAAGTGGGGAGCCAAGCTAGAGTGATACAATCTTTGCTGGATTCTTCCAAACCTAAAGTTGGCAGCAACCAGGACCCTGAAAGTCCTTAGAGCCTGAAAGGCCACCTTGAACACATTACTGAGACCCTGGGTTAAGGACATTTTTCCCATGGAAAATGGCCTTCATTTCTGGCCATTTGGCCTGGCAGGCAGGGCAGTGCCTAACGAGAAATTTGAAAACTGTGCTGGATTCTTCCAAACATAAAGCTGCCAGCAACTAGGACCCTGCAAGTCCTTAGAGCCCCAAAGGCCACCTTTCATCTGATACCCAGACCCTGGGCCAATGACTTCATTTTCCCCAAGGAAAATGGCCTCCATTTCTGGCCTCTCGCCCTGGCCAATAGGGTGGTGCCCAGCAAGAAATTTGCAATCTTTGCTGGATTTCTCCAAATCTAAAGCTGCCAGTAAGAAGTACCCTGCAAGTCCTTAGAGCCCCAAAGGCCACCTTGCATTTCATTTGCAGACCGTGGGGAAAGGACTTCTTTTTCCCATGGGAAATGGCCTCCGTTTCCAGCCACTAACTAGGGCAGAAAGTGGGGAGCCAAGCTAGAGTGATGCAATCTTTGCTGGATTTCTCCAAACCCAATGCTGGCAGCAACTAGGACCCTGCAAGTCCTTAGAGCCCCAGATGCCACCTTTCATCTTATACCCAGACCCTGGGGACATGACTTCATTTCCCCATGGAAAATGGGGTCAGTTTGGGGCCACTCGCCCCGGCCATCTGCTTCATTCCCTGTCTGAAATTTGCAAACTTGGCTGATTTTCTCCAAAACTAAACCTGCTGGCAACGAGGAGCCTGCAGCTCCATAGAGCCCCAAATTTCACCTCTCTGCTGATACCCACATGATGGGGAAATTACTTCTTTTTCCCATAGAAATAGTATCCCTGTGCTGCAACTTGCCCTGGCAGAAAGTAGGGTGCCAAGCAGGAAATTTGAAAATTCTGCTGGATTTCTCCAAACCTAAAGCTGGCAGCAACTAAGACCCTGCAAGTCCTTAGAGCCCCAAAGGCCACCTTTCATCTGATACCCAGAGCCTGGGCCAATGACTTCATTTTCCCCATGGAAAATGGCCTCCATTTCTGGCCTCTCGCCCTGGCCAATAGGGTGGTGCCCGGCAAGAAATTTGCAATCTTTGCTGGATTTCTCCAAATCTAAAGCTGCCAATAAGAAGTACCCTGCAAGTCCTTAGAGCCCCAAAGGCCACCTTGCATTTCATTTGAAGACCGTGGGGAAAGGACTTCTTTTTCCCATGGGAAATGGCCTGTGTTTGCAGCCACTCACCATGGCAGAAAGTAGGGAGCCAAGCTAGAGTGATACAATCATTGCTGGATTCTTCCAAACCTAAAGTTGGCAGCAACCAGGAGCCTGAAAGTCCTTAGAGCCTGAAAGGCCACCTTGAACATATTACTGAGACCCTGGGTTAAGGACATTTTTCCCATGGAAAATGCCCTTCATTTCTGGCCACTTGGCCTGGCAGGCAGGCTGTGCCTAGCGAGAAATTTGCAAACTGTGCTGGATTCTTCCAAACATAAAGCTGCCAGCAACTAGGACCCTGCAAGTCCTTAGAGCCCCAAAGGCCACCTTTCATCTGATACCCAGACCCTGGGCCAATGACTTCATTTTCCCCAAGGAAAATGGCCTCCATTTCTGGCCTCTCGCCCTGGCCAATAGGGTGGTGCCCAGCAAGAAATTTGCAATCTTTGCTGGATTTCTCCAAATCTAAAGCTGCCAGTAAGAAGTACCCTGCAAGTCCTTAGAGCCCCAAAGGCCACCTTGCATTTGATTTGCAGACCGTGGGGAAAGGACTTCTTTTTCCCATGGGAAATGGCCTCCGTTTCCAGCCACTAACTAGGGCAGAAAGTGGGGAGCCAAGCTAGAGTGATGCAATCTTTGCTGGATTTCTCCAAACCCAATGCTGGCAGCAACTAGGACCCTGCAAGTCCTTAGAGCCCCAGATGCCACCTTTCATCTTATACCCAGACCCTGGGGACATGACTTCATTTCCCCATGGAAAATGGGGTCAGTTTGGGGCCACTCGCCCCGGCCATCTGCTTCATTCCCTGTCTGAAATTTGCAAACTTGGCTGATTTTCTCCAAAACTAAACCTGCTGGCAACGAGGAGCCTGCAGCTCCTTAGAGCCCCAAATTTCACCTCTCTGCTGATACCCACATGATGGGGAAATTACTTCTTTTTCCCATAGAAATAGTATCCCTGTGCTGCAACTTGCCCTGGCAGAAAGTAGGGTGCCAAGCAGGAAATTTGAAAATTCTGCTGGATTTCTCCAAACCTAAAGCTGGCAGCAACTAAGACCCTGCAAGTCCTTAGAGCCCCAAAAGCCACCTTTCATCTGATACCCAGAGCCTGGGCCAATGACTTCATTTTCCCCATGGAAAATGGCCTCCATTTCTGGCCTCTCGCCCTGGCCAATAGGGTGGTGCCCGGCAAGAAATTTGCAATCTTTGCTGGATTTCTCCAAATCTAAAGCTGCCAGTAAGAAGTACCCTGCAAGTCCTTAGAGCCCCAAAGGCCACCTTGCATTTGATTTGCAGACCGTGGGGAAAGGACTTCTTTTTCCCGTGGGAAATGGCCTGTGTTTGCAGCCACTCACCATGGCAGAAAGTGGGGAGCCAAGCTAGAGTGATACAATCTTTGCTGGATTCTTCCAGACCTAAAGTTGGCAGCAACCAGGACCCTGAAAGTCCTTAGAGCCTGAAAGGCCACCTTGAACACATTACTGAGACCCGGGGTTAAGGACATTTTTCCCATGGAAAATGGCCTTCATTTCTGGCCATTTGGCCTGGCAGGCAGGGCAGTGCCTAACGAGAAATTTGCAAACTGTGCTGGATTCTTCCAAACATAAAGCTGCCAGCAACTAGGACCCTGCAAGTCCTTAGAGCCCCAGATGCCGCCTTTCATCTGATACCCAGACCCTGGGCCAATGACTTCATTTTCCCCAAGGAAAATGGCCTCCATTTCTGGCCTCTCGCCCTGGCCAATAGGGTGGTGCCCAGCAAGAAATTTGCAATCTTTGCTGGATTTCTCCAAATCGAAAGCTGCCAGTAAGAAGTACCCTGCAAGTCCTTAGAGCCCCAAAGGCCACCTTGCATTTCATTTGCAGACCGTGGGGAAAGGACTTCTTTTTCCCATGGGAAATGGCCTCCGTTTGCAGCCACTAACTATGGCAGAAAGTGGGGAGCCAAGCTAGAGTGATGCAATCTTTGCTGGATTTCTCCAAACCCAATGCTGGCAGCAACTAGGACCCTGCAAGTCCTTAGAGCCCCAGATGCCACCTTTCATCTTATACCCAGACCCTGGGGACATGACTTCTTTTCCCCATGGAAAATGGGGTCAGTTTGGGGCCACTCGCCCCGGCCATCTGCTTCATTCCCTGTCTGAAATTTGCAAACTTGGCTGATTTTCTCCAAAACTAAACCTGCTGGCAACGAGGAGCCTGCAGCTCCTTAGAGCCCCAAATTTCACCTCTCTGCTGATACCCACATGATGGGGAAATTACTTCTTTTTCCCATAGAAATAGTATCCCTGTGCTGCAACTTGCCCTGGCAGAAAGTAGGGTGCCAAGCAGGAAATTTGAAAATTCTGCTGGATTTCTCCAAACCTAAAGCTGGCAGCAACTAAGACCCTGCAAGTCCTTAGAGCCCCAAAGGCCACCTTTCATCTGATACCCAGAGCCTGGGCCAATGACTTCATTTTCCCCATGGAAAATGGCCTCCATTTCTGGCCTCTCGCCCTGGCCAATAGGGTGGTGCCCGGCAAGAAATTTGCAATCTTTGCTGGATTTCTCCAAATCTAAAGCTGCCAATAAGAAGTACCCTGCAAGTCCTTAGAGCCCCAAAGGCCACCTTGCATTTGATTTGCAGACCGTGGGGAAAGGACTTCTTTTTCCCATGGGAAATGGCCTGTGTTTGCAGCCACTCACCATGGCAGAAAGTAGGGAGCCAAGCTAGAGTGATACAATCATTGCTGGATTCTTCCAAACCTAAAGTTGGCAGCAACCAGGAGCCTGAAAGTCCTTAGAGCCTGAAAGGCCACCTTGAACATATTACTGAGACCCTGGGTTAAGGACATTTTTCCCATGGAAAATGCCCTTCATTTCTGGCCACTTGGCCTGGCAGGGAGGCTGTGCCTAGCGAGAAATTTGCAAACTGTGCTGGATTCTTCCAAACATAAAGCTGCCAGCAACTAGGACCCTGCAAGTCCTTAGAGCCCCAAAGGCCACCTTTCATCTGATACCCAGAGCCTGGGCCAATGACTTCATTTTCCCCAAGGAAAATGGCCTCCATTTCTGGCCTCTCGCCCTGGCCAATAGGGTGGTGCCCAGCAAGAAATTTGCAATCTTTGCTGGATTGCTCCAAATCGAAAGCTGCCAGTAAGAAGTACCCTGCATGTCCTTAGAGCCCCAAAGGCCACCTTGCATTTGATTTGCAGACCGTGGGGAAAGGACTTCTTTTTCCCGTGGGAAATGGCCTGTGTTTGCAGCCACTCACCATGGCAGAAAGTGGGGAGCCAAGCTAGAGTGATACAATCTTTGCTGGATTCTTCCAAACCTAAAGTTGGCAGCAACCAGGACCCTGAAAGTCCTTAGAGCCTGAAAGGCCACCTTGAACACATTACTGAGACCCTGGGTTAAGGACATTTTTCCCATGGAAAATGGCCTTCATTTCTGGCCATTTGGCCTGGCAGGCAGGGCAGTGCCTAACGAGAAATTTGAAAACTGTGCTGGATTCTTCCAAACATAAAGCTGCCAGCAACTAGGACCCTGCAAGTCCTTAGAGCCCCAAAGGCCACCTTTCATCTGATACCCAGACCCTGGGCCAATGACTTCATTTTCCCCAAGGAAAATGGCCTCCATTTCTGGCCTCTCGCCCTGGCCAATAGGGTGGTGCCCAGCAAGAAATTTGCAATCTTTGCTGGATTTCTCCAAATCTAAAGCTGCCAGTAAGAAGTACCCTGCAAGTCCTTAGAGCCCCAAAGGCCACCTTGCATTTCATTTGCAGACCGTGGGGAAAGGACTTCTTTTTCCCATGGGAAATGGCCTCCGTTTCCAGCCACTAACTAGGGCAGAAAGTGGGGAGCCAAGCTAGAGTGATGCAATCTTTGCTGGATTTCTCCAAACCCAATGCTGGCAGCAACTAGGACCCTGCAAGTCCTTAGAGCCCCAGATGCCACCTTTCATCTTATACCCAGACCCTGGGGACATGACTTCATTTCCCCATGGAAAATGGGGTCAGTTTGGGGCCACTCGCCCCGGCCATCTGCTTCATTCCCTGTCTGAAATTTGCAAACTTGGCTGATTTTCTCCAAAACTAAACCTGCTGGCAACGAGGAGCCTGCAGCTCCATAGAGCCCCAAATTTCACCTCTCTGCTGATACCCACATGATGGGGAAATTACTTCTTTTTCCCATAGAAATAGTATCCCTGTGCTGCAACTTGCCCTGGCAGAAAGTAGGGTGCCAAGCAGGAAATTTGAAAATTCTGATGGATTTCTCCAAACCTAAAGCTGGCAGCAACTAAGACCCTGCAAGTCCTTAGAGCCCCAAAGGCCACCTTTCATCTGATACCCAGACCCTGGGCCAATGACTTCATTTTCCCCATGGAAAATGGCCTCCATTTCTGGCCTCTCGCCCTGGCCAATAGGGTGGTGCCCGGCAAGAAATTTGCAATCTTTGCTGGATTGCTCCAAATCTAAAGCTGCCAATAAGAAGTACCCTGCAAGTCCTTAGAGCCCCAAAGGCCACCTTGCATTTGATTTGCAGACCGTGGGGAAAGGACTTCTTTTTCCCATGGGAAATGGCCTGTGTTTGCAGCCACTCACCATGGCAGAAAGTAGGGAGCCAAGCTAGAGTGATACAATCATTGCTGGATTCTTCCAAACCTAAAGTTGGCAGCAACCAGGAGCCTGAAAGTCCTTAGAGCCTGAAAGGCCACCTTGAACATATTACTGAGACCCTGGGTTAAGGACATTTTTCCCATGGAAAATGCCCTTCATTTCTGGCCACTTGGCCTGGCAGGCAGGCTGTGCCTAGCGAGAAATTTGCAAACTGTGCTGGATTCTTCCAAACATAAAGCTGCCAGCAACTAGGACCCTGCAAGTCCTTAGAGCCCCAAAGGCCACCTTTCATCTGATACCCAGAGCCTGGGCCAATGACTTCATTTTCCCCAAGGAAAATGGCCTCCATTTCTGGCCTCTCGCCCTGGCCAATAGGGTGGTGCCCAGCAAGAAATTTGCAATCTTTGCTGGATTTCTCCAAATCGAAAGCTGCCAGTAAGAAGTACCCTGCATGTCCTTAGAGCCCCAAAGGCCACCTTGCATTTGATTTGCAGACCGTGGGGAAAGGACTTCTTTTTCCCGTGGGAAATGGCCTGTGTTTGCAGCCACTCACCATGGCAGAAAGTGGGGAGCCAAGCTAGAGTGATACAATCTTTGCTGGATTCTTCCAAACCTAAAGTTGGCAGCAACCAGGACCCTGAAAGTCCTTAGAGCCTGAAAGGCCACCTTGAACACATTACTGAGACCCTGGGTTAAGGACATTTTTCCCATGGAAAATGGCCTTCATTTCTGGCCATTTGGCCTGGCAGGCAGGGCAGTGCCTAACGAGAAATTTGAAAACTGTGCTGGATTCTTCCAAACATAAAGCTGCCAGCAACTAGGACCCTGCAAGTCCTTAGAGCCCCAAAGGCCACCTTTCATCTGATACCCAGACCCTGGGCCAATGACTTCATTTTCCCCAAGGAAAATGGCCTCCATTTCTGGCCTCTCGCCCTGGCCAATAGGGTGGTGCCCAGCAAGAAATTTGCAATCTTTGCTGGATTTCTCCAAATCTAAAGCTGCCAGTAAGAAGTACCCTGCAAGTCCTTAGAGCCCCAAAGGCCACCTTGCATTTGATTTGCAGACCGTGGGGAAAGGACTTCTTTTTCCCATGGGAAATGGCCTCCGTTTCCAGCCACTAACTAGGGCAGAAAGTGGGGAGCCAAGCTAGAGTGATGCAATCTTTGCTGGATTTCTCCAAACCCAATGCTGGCAGCAACTAGGACCCTGCAAGTCCTTAGAGCCCCAGATGCCACCTTTCATCTTATACCCAGACCCTGGGGACATGACTTCTTTTCCCCATGGAAAATGGGGTCAGTTTGGGGCCACTCGCCCCGGCCATCTGCTTCATTCCCTGTCTGAAATTTGCAAACTTGGCTGATTTTCTCCAAAACTAAACCTGCTGGCAACGAGGAGCCTGCAGCTCCTTAGAGCCCCAAATTTCACCTCTCTGCTGATACCCACATGATGGGGAAATTACTTCTTTTTCCCATAGAAATAGTATCCCTGTGCTGCAACTTGCCCTGGCAGAAAGTAGGGTGCCAAGCAGGAAATTTGAAAATTCTGCTGGATTTCTCCAAACCTAAAGCTGGCAGCAACTAAGACCCTGCAAGTCCTTAGAGCCCCAAAGGCCACCTTTCATCTGATACCCAGAGCCTGGGCCAATGACTTCATTTTCCCCATGGAAAATGGCCTCCATTTCTGGCCTCTCGCCCTGGCCAATAGGGTGGTGCCCGGCAAGAAATTTGCAATCTTTGCTGGATTTCTCCAAATCTAAAGCTGCCAATAAGAAGTACCCTGCAAGTCCTTAGAGCCCCAAAGGCCACCTTGCATTTGATTTGCAGACCGTGGGGAAAGGACTTCTTTTTCCCATGGGAAATGGCCTGTGTTTGCAGCCACTCACCATGGCAGAAAGTAGGGAGCCAAGCTAGAGTGATACAATCATTGCTGGATTCTTCCAAACCTAAAGTTGGCAGCAACCAGGAGCCTGAAAGTCCTTAGAGCCTGAAAGGCCACCTTGAACATATTACTGAGACCCTGGGTTAAGGACATTTTTCCCATGGAAAATGCCCTTCATTTCTGGCCACTTGGCCTGGCAGGGAGGCTGTGCCTAGCGAGAAATTTGCAAACTGTGCTGGATTCTTCCAAACATAAAGCTGCCAGCAACTAGGACCCTGCAAGTCCTTAGAGCCCCAAAGGCCACCTTTCATCTGATACCCAGAGCCTGGGCCAATGACTTCATTTTCCCCAAGGAAAATGGCCTCCATTTCTGGCCTCTCGCCCTGGCCAATAGGGTGGTGCCCAGCAAGAAATTTGCAATCTTTGCTGGATTGCTCCAAATCGAAAGCTGCCAGTAAGAAGTACCCTGCATGTCCTTAGAGCCCCAAAGGCCACCTTGCATTTGATTTGCAGACCGTGGGGAAAGGACTTCTTTTTCCCGTGGGAAATGGCCTGTGTTTGCAGCCACTCACCATGGCAGAAAGTGGGGAGCCAAGCTAGAGTGATACAATCTTTGCTGGATTCTTCCAAACCTAAAGTTGGCAGCAACCAGGACCCTGAAAGTCCTTAGAGCCTGAAAGGCCACCTTGAACACATTACTGAGACCCTGGGTTAAGGACATTTTTCCCATGGAAAATGGCCTTCATTTCTGGCCATTTGGCCTGGCAGGCAGGGCAGTGCCTAACGAGAAATTTGAAAACTGTGCTGGATTCTTCCAAACATAAAGCTGCCAGCAACTAGGACCCTGCAAGTCCTTAGAGCCCCAAAGGCCACCTTTCATCTGATACCCAGACCCTGGGCCAATGACTTCATTTTCCCCAAGGAAAATGGCCTCCATTTCTGGCCTCTCGCCCTGGCCAATAGGGTGGTGCCCAGCAAGAAATTTGCAATCTTTGCTGGATTTCTCCAAATCTAAAGCTGCCAGTAAGAAGTACCCTGCAAGTCCTTAGAGCCCCAAAGGCCACCTTGCATTTCATTTGCAGACCGTGGGGAAAGGACTTCTTTTTCCCATGGGAAATGGCCTCCGTTTCCAGCCACTAACTAGGGCAGAAAGTGGGGAGCCAAGCTAGAGTGATGCAATCTTTGCTGGATTTCTCCAAACCCAATGCTGGCAGCAACTAGGACCCTGCAAGTCCTTAGAGCCCCAGATGCCACCTTTCATCTTATACCCAGACCCTGGGGACATGACTTCATTTCCCCATGGAAAATGGGGTCAGTTTGGGGCCACTCGCCCCGGCCATCTGCTTCATTCCCTGTCTGAAATTTGCAAACTTGGCTGATTTTCTCCAAAACTAAACCTGCTGGCAACGAGGAGCCTGCAGCTCCATAGAGCCCCAAATTTCACCTCTCTGCTGATACCCACATGATGGGGAAATTACTTCTTTTTCCCATAGAAATAGTATCCCTGTGCTGCAACTTGCCCTGGCAGAAAGTAGGGTGCCAAGCAGGAAATTTGAAAATTCTGATGGATTTCTCCAAACCTAAAGCTGGCAGCAACTAAGACCCTGCAAGTCCTTAGAGCCCCAAAGGCCACCTTTCATCTGATACCCAGACCCTGGGCCAATGACTTCATTTTCCCCATGGAAAATGGCCTCCATTTCTGGCCTCTCGCCCTGGCCAATAGGGTGGTGCCCGGCAAGAAATTTGCAATCTTTGCTGGATTGCTCCAAATCTAAAGCTGCCAATAAGAAGTACCCTGCAAGTCCTTAGAGCCCCAAAGGCCACCTTGCATTTGATTTGCAGACCGTGGGGAAAGGACTTCTTTTTCCCATGGGAAATGGCCTGTGTTTGCAGCCACTCACCATGGCAGAAAGTAGGGAGCCAAGCTAGAGTGATACAATCATTGCTGGATTCTTCCAAACCTAAAGTTGGCAGCAACCAGGAGCCTGAAAGTCCTTAGAGCCTGAAAGGCCACCTTGAACATATTACTGAGACCCTGGGTTAAGGACATTTTTCCCATGGAAAATGCCCTTCATTTCTGGCCACTTGGCCTGGCAGGCAGGCTGTGCCTAGCGAGAAATTTGCAAACTGTGCTGGATTCTTCCAAACATAAAGCTGCCAGCAACTAGGACCCTGCAAGTCCTTAGAGCCCCAAAGGCCACCTTTCATCTGATACCCAGAGCCTGGGCCAATGACTTCATTTTCCCCAAGGAAAATGGCCTCCATTTCTGGCCTCTCGCCCTGGCCAATAGGGTGGTGCCCAGCAAGAAATTTGCAATCTTTGCTGGATTTCTCCAAATCGAAAGCTGCCAGTAAGAAGTACCCTGCATGTCCTTAGAGCCCCAAAGGCCACCTTGCATTTGATTTGCAGACCGTGGGGAAAGGACTTCTTTTTCCCGTGGGAAATGGCCTGTGTTTGCAGCCACTCACCATGGCAGAAAGTGGGGAGCCAAGCTAGAGTGATACAATCTTTGCTGGATTCTTCCAAACCTAAAGTTGGCAGCAACCAGGACCCTGAAAGTCCTTAGAGCCTGAAAGGCCACCTTGAACACATTACTGAGACCCTGGGTTAAGGACATTTTTCCCATGGAAAATGGCCTTCATTTCTGGCCATTTGGCCTGGCAGGCAGGGCAGTGCCTAACGAGAAATTTGAAAACTGTGCTGGATTCTTCCAAACATAAAGCTGCCAGCAACTAGGACCCTGCAAGTCCTTAGAGCCCCAAAGGCCACCTTTCATCTGATACCCAGACCCTGGGCCAATGACTTCATTTTCCCCAAGGAAAATGGCCTCCATTTCTGGCCTCTCGCCCTGGCCAATAGGGTGGTGCCCAGCAAGAAATTTGCAATCTTTGCTGGATTGCTCCAAATCTAAAGCTGCCAGTAAGAAGTACCCTGCAAGTCCTTAGAGCCCCAAAGGCCACCTTGCATTTGATTTGCAGACCGTGGGGAAAGGACTTCTTTTTCCCATGGGAAATGGCCTCCGTTTCCAGCCACTAACTAGGGCAGAAAGTGGGGAGCCAAGCTAGAGTGATGCAATCTTTGCTGGATTTCTCCAAACCCAATGCTGGCAGCAACTAGGACCCTGCAAGTCCTTAGAGCCCCAGATGCCACCTTTCATCTTATACCCAGACCCTGGGGACATGACTTCATTTCCCCATGGAAAATGGGGTCAGTTTGGGGCCACTCGCCCCGGCCATCTGCTTCATTCCCTGTCTGAAATTTGCAAACTTGGCTGATTTTCTCCAAAACTAAACCTGCTGGCAACGAGGAGCCTGCAGCTCCTTAGAGCCCCAAATTTCACCTCTCTGCTGATACCCACATGATGGGGAAATTACTTCTTTTTCCCATAGAAATAGTATCCCTGTGCTGCAACTTGCCCTGGCAGAAAGTAGGGTGCCAAGCAGGAAATTTGAAAATTCTGCTGGATTTCTCCAAACCTAAAGCTGGCAGCAACTAAGACCCTGCAAGTCCTTAGAGCCCCAAAGGCCACCTTTCATCTGATACCCAGAGCCTGGGCCAATGACTTCATTTTCCCCATGGAAAATGGCCTCCATTTCTGGCCTCTCGCCCTGGCCAATAGGGTGGTGCCCAGCAAGAAATTTGCAATCTTTGCTGGATTGCTCCAAATCGAAAGCTGCCAGTAAGAAGTACCCTGCATGTCCTCAGAGCCCCAATGGCCACCTTGCATTTGATTTGCAGACCGTGGGGAAAGGACTTCTTTTTCCCATGGGAAATGGCCTGTGTTTGCAGCCACTCACCATGGCAGAAAGTGGGGACCCAAGCAAGAGTGATGCAATCTTTGCTGGATTTCTCCAAACCTAATGCTGGCAGCAACTAAGACCCTGCAAGTCCTTAGAGCCCCAAAGGCCACCTTTCATCTGATACCCAGAGCCTGGGCCAATGACTTCATTTTCCCCATGGAAAATGGCCTCCATTTCTGGCCTCTCGCCCTGGCCAATAGGGTGGTGCCCAGCAAGAAATTTGCAATCTTTGCTGGATTGCTCCAAATCGAAAGCTGCCAGTAAGAAGTACCCTGCAAGTCCTTAGAGCCCCAAAGGCCACCTTGCATTTGATTTGCAGACCGTGGGGAAAGGACTTCTTTTTCCCATGGGAAATGGCCTGTGTTTGCAGCCACTCACCATGGCAGAAAGTGGGGAGCCAAGCTAGAGTGATACAATCATTGCTGGATTCTTCCAAACCTAAAGTTGGCAGCAACTAGGACCCTGAAAGTCCTTAGAGCCTGAAAGGCCACCTTGAACATATTACTGAGACCCTGGGTTAAGGACATTTTTCCCATGGAAAATGCCCTTCATTTCTGGCCACTTGGCCTGGCAGGCAGGCTGTGCCTAGCGAGAAATTTGCAAACTGTGCTGGATTCTTCCAAACATAAAGCTGCCAGCAACTAGGACCCTGCAAGTCCTTAGAGCCCCAGATGCCACCTTTCATCTGATACCCAGACCCTGGGCCAATGACTTCATTTTCCCCAAGGAAAATGGCCTCCATTTCTGGCCTCTCGCCCTGGCCAATAGGGTGGTGCCCAGCAAGAAATTTGCAATCTTTGCTGGATTGCTCCAAATCAAAAGCTGCCAGTAAGAAGTACCCTGCAAGTCCTTAGAGCCCCAAAGGCCACCTTGCATTTGATTTGCAGACCGTGGGGAAAGGACTTCTTTTTCCCATGGGAAATGGCCTCCGTTTCCAGCCACTAACTAGGGCAGAAAGTGGGGAGCCAAGCTAGAGTGATGCAATCTTTGCTGGATTTCTCCAAACCCAATGCTGGCAGCAACTAGGACCCTGCAAGTCCTTAGAGCCCCAGATGCCACCTTTCATCTTATACCCAGACCCTGGGGACATGACTTCTTTTCCCCATGGAAAATGGGGTCAGTTTGGGGCCACTCGCCCCGGCCATCTGCTTCATTCCCTGTCTGAAATTTGCAAACTTGGCTGATTTTCTCCAAAACTAAACCTGCTGGCAACGAGGAGCCTGCAGCTCCTTAGAGCCCCAAATTTCACCTCTCTGCTGATACCCACATGATGGGGAAATTACTTCTTTTTCCCATAGAAATAGTATCCCTGTGCTGCAACTTGCCCTGGCAGAAAGTAGGGTGCCAAGCAGGAAATTTGAAAATTCTGCTGGATTTCTCCAAACCTAAAGCTGGCAGCAACTAAGACCCTGCAAGTCCTTAGAGCCCCAAAGGCCACCTTTCATCTGATACCCAGACCCTGGGCCAATGACTTCATTTTCCCCATGGAAAATGGCCTCCATTTCTGGCCTCTCGCCCTGGCCAATAGGGTGGTGCCCGGCAAGAAATTTGCAATCTTTGCTGGATTGCTCCAAATCGAAAGCTGCCAGTAAGACGTACCCTGCATGTCCTCAGAGCCCCAATGGCCACCTTGCATTTGATTTGCAGACCGTGGGGAAAGGACTTCTTTTTCCCATGGGAAATGGCCTGTGTTTGCACCCACTCACCATGGCAGAAAGTAGGGAGCCAAGCTAGAGTGATACAATCATTGCTGGATTCTTCCAAACCTAAAGTTGGCAGCAACCAGGAGCCTGAAAGTCCTTAGAGCCTGAAAGGCCACCTTGAACATATTACTGAGACCCTGGGTTAAGGACATTTTTCCCATGGAAAATGCCCTTCATTTCTGGCCACTTGGCCTGGCAGGCAGGCTGTGCCTAGCGAGAAATTTGCAAACTGTGCTGGATTCTTCCAAACATAAAGCTGCCAGCAACTAGGACCCTGCAAGTCCTTAGAGCCCCAAAGGCCACCTTTCATCTGATACCCAGAGCCTGGGCCAATGACTTCATTTTCCCCAAGGAAAATGGCCTCCATTTCTGGCCTCTCGCCCTGGCCAATAGGGTGGTGCCCAGCAAGAAATTTGCAATCTTTGCTGGATTTCTCCAAATCGAAAGCTGCCAGTAAGAAGTACCCTGCATGTCCTTAGAGCCCCAAAGGCCACCTTGCATTTGATTTGCAGACCGTGGGGAAAGGACTTCTTTTTCCCGTGGGAAATGGCCTGTGTTTGCAGCCACTCACCATGGCAGAAAGTGGGGAGCCAAGCTAGAGTGATACAATCTTTGCTGGATTCTTCCAAACCTAAAGTTGGCAGCAACCAGGACCCTGCAAGTCCTTAGAGCCTGAAAGGCCACCTTGAACACATTACTGAGACCCTGGGTTAAGGACATTTTTCCCATGGAAAATGGCCTTCATTTCTGGCCATTTGGCCTGGCAGGCAGGGCAGTGCCTAACGAGAAATTTGAAAACTGTGCTGGATTCTTCCAAACATAAAGCTGCCAGCAACTAGGACCCTGCAAGTCCTTAGAGCCCCAAAGGCCACCTTTCATCTGATACCCAGACCCTGGGCCAATGACTTCATTTTCCCCAAGGAAAATGGCCTCCATTTCTGGCCTCTCGCCCTGGCCAATAGGGTGGTGCCCAGCAAGAAATTTGCAATCTTTGCTGGATTTCTCCAAATCGAAAGCTGCCAGTAAGAAGTACCCTGCAAGTCCTTAGAGCCCCAAAGGCCACCTTGCATTTCATTTGCAGACCGTGGGGAAAGGACTTCTTTTTCCCATGGGAAATGGCCTCCGTTTGCAGCCACTAACTATGGCAGAAAGTGGGGAGCCAAGCTAGAGTGATGCAATCTTTGCTGGATTTCTCCAAACCCAATGCTGGCAGCAACTAGGACCCTGCAAGTCCTTAGAGCCCCAGATGCCACCTTTCATCTTATACCCAGACCCTGGGGACATGACTTCTTTTCCCCATGGAAAATGGGGTCAGTTTGGGGCCACTCGCCCCGGCCATCTGCTTCATTCCCTGTCTGAAATTTGCAAACTTGGCTGATTTTCTCCAAAACTAAACCTGCTGGCAACGAGGAGCCTGCAGCTCCTTAGAGCCCCAAATTTCACCTCTCTGCTGATACCCACATGATGGGGAAATTACTTCTTTTTCCCATAGAAATAGTATCCCTGTGCTGCAACTTGCCCTGGCAGAAAGTAGGGTGCCAAGCAGGAAATTTGAAAATTCTGCTGGATTTCTCCAAACCTAAAGCTGGCAGCAACTAAGACCCTGCAAGTCCTTAGAGCCCCAGATGCCGCCTTTCATCTGATACCCAGACCCTGGGCCAATGACTTCATTTTCCCCATGGAAAATGGCCTCCATTTCTGGCCTCTCGCCCTGGCCAATAGGGTGGTGCCCGGCAAGAAATTTGCAATCTTTGCTGGATTTCTCCAAATCTAAAGCTGCCAATAAGAAGTACCCTGCAAGTCCTTAGAGCCCCAAAGGCCACCTTGCATTTGATTTGCAGACCGTGGGGAAAGGACTTCTTTTTCCCATGGGAAATGGCCTGTGTTTGCAGCCACTCACCATGGCAGAAAGTGGGGAGCCAAGCTAGAGTGATACAATCTTTGCTGGATTCTTCCAAACCTAAAGTTGGCAGCAACCAGGACCCTGAAAGTCCTTAGAGCCTGAAAGGCCACCTTGAACATATTACTGAGACCCTGGGTTAAGGACATTTTTCCCATGGAAAATGCCCTTCATTTCTGGCCACTTGGCCTGGCAGGCAGGCTGTGCCTAGCGAGAAATTTGCAAACTGTGCTGGATTCTTCCAAACATAAAGCTGCCAGCAACTAGGACCCTGCAAGTCCTTAGAGCCCCAAAGGCCACCTTTCATCTGATACCCAGAGCCTGGGCCAATGACTTCATTTTCCCCAAGGAAAATGGCCTCCATTTCTGGCCTCTCGCCCTGGCCAATAGGGTGGTGCCCAGCAAGAAATTTGCAATCTTTGCTGGATTTCTCCAAATCGAAAGCTGCCAGTAAGAAGTACCCTGCATGTCCTTAGAGCCCCAAAGGCCACCTTGCATTTGATTTGCAGACCGTGGGGAAAGGACTTCTTTTTCCCGTGGGAAATGGCCTGTGTTTGCAGCCACTCACCATGGCAGAAAGTGGGGAGCCAAGCTAGAGTGATACAATCTTTGCTGGATTCTTCCAAACCTAAAGTTGGCAGCAACCAGGACCCTGAAAGTCCTTAGAGCCTGAAAGGCCACCTTGAACACATTACTGAGACCCTGGGTTAAGGACATTTTTCCCATGGAAAATGGCCTTCATTTCTGGCCATTTGGCCTGGCAGGCAGGGCAGTGCCTAACGAGAAATTTGAAAACTGTGCTGGATTCTTCCAAACATAAAGCTGCCAGCAACTAGGACCCTGCAAGTCCTTAGAGCCCCAAAGGCCACCTTTCATCTGATACCCAGACCCTGGGCCAATGACTTCATTTTCCCCAAGGAAAATGGCCTCCATTTCTGGCCTCTCGCCCTGGCCAATAGGGTGGTGCCCAGCAAGAAATTTGCAATCTTTGCTGGATTTCTCCAAATCTAAAGCTGCCAGTAAGAAGTACCCTGCAAGTCCTTAGAGCCCCAAAGGCCACCTTGCATTTCATTTGCAGACCGTGGGGAAAGGACTTCTTTTTCCCATGGGAAATGGCCTCCGTTTCCAGCCACTAACTAGGGCAGAAAGTGGGGAGCCAAGCTAGAGTGATGCAATCTTTGCTGGATTTCTCCAAACCCAATGCTGGCAGCAACTAGGACCCTGCAAGTCCTTAGAGCCCCAGATGCCACCTTTCATCTTATACCCAGACCCTGGGGACATGACTTCATTTCCCCATGGAAAATGGGGTCAGTTTGGGGCCACTCGCCCCGGCCATCTGCTTCATTCCCTGTCTGAAATTTGCAAACTTGGCTGATTTTCTCCAAAACTAAACCTGCTGGCAACGAGGAGCCTGCAGCTCCATAGAGCCCCAAATTTCACCTCTCTGCTGATACCCACATGATGGGGAAATTACTTCTTTTTCCCATAGAAATAGTATCCCTGTGCTGCAACTTGCCCTGGCAGAAAGTAGGGTGCCAAGCAGGAAATTTGAAAATTCTGCTGGATTTCTCCAAACCTAAAGCTGGCAGCAACTAAGACCCTGCAAGTCCTTAGAGCCCCAAAGGCCACCTTTCATCTGATACCCAGAGCCTGGGCCAATGACTTCATTTTCCCCATGGAAAATGGCCTCCATTTCTGGCCTCTCGCCCTGGCCAATAGGGTGGTGCCCGGCAAGAAATTTGCAATCTTTGCTGGATTTCTCCAAATCTAAAGCTGCCAATAAGAAGTACCCTGCAAGTCCTTAGAGCCCCAAAGGCCACCTTGCATTTGATTTGCAGACCGTGGGGAAAGGACTTCTTTTTCCCATGGGAAATGGCCTGTGTTTGCAGCCACTCACCATGGCAGAAAGTGGGGAGCCAAGCTAGAGTGATGCAATCTTTGCTGGATTTCTCCAAACCCAATGCTGGCAGCAACTAGGACCCTGCAAGTCCTTAGAGCCCCAGATGCCACCTTTCATCTTATACCCAGACCCTGGGGACATGACTTCATTTCCCCATGGAAAATGGGGTCAGTTTGGGGCCACTCGCCCCGGCCATCTGCTTCATTCCCTGTCTGAAATTTGCAAACTTGGCTGATTTTCTCCAAAACTAAACCTGCTGGCAACGAGGAGCCTGCAGCTCCTTAGAGCCCCAAATTTCACCTCTCTGCTGATACCCACATGATGGGGAAATTACTTCTTTTTCCCATAGAAATAGTATCCCTGTGCTGCAACTTGCCCTGGCAGAAAGTAGGGTGCCAAGCAGGAAATTTGAAAATTCTGCTGGATTTCTCCAAACCTAAAGCTGGCAGCAACTAAGACCCTGCAAGTCCTTAGAGCCCCAAAAGCCACCTTTCATCTGATACCCAGAGCCTGGGCCAATGACTTCATTTTCCCCATGGAAAATGGCCTCCATTTCTGGCCTCTCGCCCTGGCCAATAGGGTGGTGCCCAGCAAGAAATTTGCAATCTTTGCTGGATTTCTCCAAATCGAAACCTGCCAGTAAGAAGTACCCTGCAAGTCCTTAGAGCCCCAAAGGCCACCTTGCATTTGATTTGCAGACCGTGGGGAAAGGACTTCTTTTTCCCGTGGGAAATGGCCTGTGTTTGCAGCCACTCACCATGGCAGAAAGTGGGGAGCCAAGCTAGAGTGATACAATCTTTGCTGGATTCTTCCAGACCTAAAGTTGGCAGCAACCAGGACCCTGAAAGTCCTTAGAGCCTGAAAGGCCACCTTGAACACATTACTGAGACCCGGGGTTAAGGACATTTTTCCCATGGAAAATGGCCTTCATTTCTGGCCATTTGGCCTGGCAGGCAGGGCAGTGCCTAACGAGAAATTTGCAAACTGTGCTGGATTCTTCCAAACATAAAGCTGCCAGCAACTAGGACCCTGCAAGTCCTTAGAGCCCCAGATGCCGCCTTTCATCTGATACCCAGACCCTGGGCCAATGACTTCATTTTCCCCAAGGAAAATGGCCTCCATTTCTGGCCTCTCGCCCTGGCCAATAGGGTGGTGCCCAGCAAGAAATTTGCAATCTTTGCTGGATTTCTCCAAATCGAAACCTGCCAGTAAGAAGTACCCTGCAAGTCCTTAGAGCCCCAAAGGCCACCTTGCATTTCATTTGCAGACCGTGGGGAAAGGACTTCTTTTTCCCATGGGAAATGGCCTCCGTTTGCAGCCACTAACTATGGCAGAAAGTGGGGAGCCAAGCTAGAGTGATGCAATCTTTGCTGGATTTCTCCAAACCCAATGCTGGCAGCAACTAGGACCCTGCAAGTCCTTAGAGCCCCAGATGCCACCTTTCATCTTATACCCAGACCCTGGGGACATGACTTCTTTTCCCCATGGAAAATGGGGTCAGTTTGGGGCCACTCGCCCCGGCCATCTGCTTCATTCCCTGTCTGAAATTTGCAAACTTGGCTGATTTTCTCCAAAACTAAACCTGCTGGCAACGAGGAGCCTGCAGCTCCTTAGAGCCCCAAATTTCACCTCTCTGCTGATACCCACATGATGGGGAAATTACTTCTTTTTCCCATAGAAATAGTATCCCTGTGCTGCAACTTGCCCTGGCAGAAAGTAGGGTGCCAAGCAGGAAATTTGAAAATTCTGCTGGATTTCTCCAAACCTAAAGCTGGCAGCAACTAAGACCCTGCAAGTCCTTAGAGCCCCAAAGGCCACCTTTCATCTGATACCCAGAGCCTGGGCCAATGACTTCATTTTCCCCATGGAAAATGGCCTCCATTTCTGGCCTCTCGCCCTGGCCAATAGGGTGGTGCCCGGCAAGAAATTTGCAATCTTTGCTGGATTTCTCCAAATCTAAAGCTGCCAATAAGAAGTACCCTGCAAGTCCTTAGAGCCCCAAAGGCCACCTTGCATTTGATTTGCAGACCGTGGGGAAAGGACTTCTTTTTCCCATGGGAAATGGCCTGTGTTTGCAGCCACTCACCATGGCAGAAAGTAGGGAGCCAAGCTAGAGTGATACAATCATTGCTGGATTCTTCCAAACCTAAAGTTGGCAGCAACCAGGAGCCTGAAAGTCCTTAGAGCCTGAAAGGCCACCTTGAACATATTACTGAGACCCTGGGTTAAGGACATTTTTCCCATGGAAAATGCCCTTCATTTCTGGCCACTTGGCCTGGCAGGCAGGCTGTGCCTAGCGAGAAATTTGCAAACTGTGCTGGATTCTTCCAAACATAAAGCTGCCAGCAACTAGGACCCTGCAAGTCCTTAGAGCCCCAAAGGCCACCTTTCATCTGATACCCAGAGCCTGGGCCAATGACTTCATTTTCCCCAAGGAAAATGGCCTCCATTTCTGGCCTCTCGCCCTGGCCAATAGGGTGGTGCCCAGCAAGAAATTTGCAATCTTTGCTGGATTTCTCCAAATCGAAACATGCCAGTAAGAAGTACCCTGCAAGTCCTTAGAGCCCCAAAGGCCACCTTGCATTTGATTTGCAGACCGTGGGGAAAGGACTTCTTTTTCCCATGGGAAATGGCCTCCGTTTCCAGCCACTAACTAGGGCAGAAAGTGGGGAGCCAAGCTAGAGTGATGCAATCTTTGCTGGATTTCTCCAAACCCAATGCTGGCAGCAACTAGGACCCTGCAAGTCCTTAGAGCCCCAGATGCCACCTTTCATCTTATACCCAGACCCTGGGGACATGACTTCATTTCCCCATGGAAAATGGGGTCAGTTTGGGGCCACTCGCCCCGGCCATCTGCTTCATTCCCTGTCTGAAATTTGCAAACTTGGCTGATTTTCTCCAAAACTAAACCTGCTGGCAACGAGGAGCCTGCAGCTCCTTAGAGCCCCAAATTTCACCTCTCTGCTGATACCCACATGATGGGGAAATTACTTCTTTTTCCCATAGAAATAGTATCCCTGTGCTGCAACTTGCCCTGGCAGAAAGTAGGGTGCCAAGCAGGAAATTTGAAAATTCTGCTGGATTTCTCCAAACCTAAAGCTGGCAGCAACTAAGACCCTGCAAGTCCTTAGAGCCCCAAAAGCCACCTTTCATCTGATACCCAGAGCCTGGGCCAATGACTTCATTTTCCCCATGGAAAATGGCCTCCATTTCTGGCCTCTCGCCCTGGCCAATAGGGTGGTGCCCGGCAAGAAATTTGCAATCTTTGCTGGATTGCTCCAAATCTAAAGCTGCCAGTAAGAAGTACCCTGCAAGTCCTTAGAGCCCCAAAGGCCACCTTGCATTTGATTTGCAGACCGTGGGGAAAGGACTTCTTTTTCCCGTGGGAAATGGCCTGTGTTTGCAGCCACTCACCATGGCAGAAAGTGGGGAGCCAAGCTAGAGTGATACAATCTTTGCTGGATTCTTCCAGACCTAAAGTTGGCAGCAACCAGGACCCTGAAAGTCCTTAGAGCCTGAAAGGCCACCTTGAACACATTACTGAGACCCGGGGTTAAGGACATTTTTCCCATGGAAAATGGCCTTCATTTCTGGCCATTTGGCCTGGCAGGCAGGGCAGTGCCTAACGAGAAATTTGCAAACTGTGCTGGATTCTTCCAAACATAAAGCTGCCAGCAACTAGGACCCTGCAAGTCCTTAGAGCCCCAGATGCCGCCTTTCATCTGATACCCAGACCCTGGGCCAATGACTTCATTTTCCCCAAGGAAAATGGCCTCCATTTCTGGCCTCTCGCCCTGGCCAATAGGGTGGTGCCCAGCAAGAAATTTGCAATCTTTGCTGGATTTCTCCAAATCGAAAGCTGCCAGTAAGAAGTACCCTGCAAGTCCTTAGAGCCCCAAAGGCCACCTTGCATTTCATTTGCAGACCGTGGGGAAAGGACTTCTTTTTCCCATGGGAAATGGCCTGTGTTTGCAGCCACTAACTATGGCAGAAAGTGGGGAGCCAAGCTAGAGTGATGCAATCTTTGCTGGATTTCTCCAAACCCAATGCTGGCAGCAACTAGGACCCTGCAAGTCCTTAGAGCCCCAGATGCCACCTTTCATCTTATACCCAGACCCTGGGGACATGACTTCTTTTCCCCATGGAAAATGGGGTCAGTTTGGGGCCACTCGCCCCGGCCATCTGCTTCATTCCCTGTCTGAAATTTGCAAACTTGGCTGATTTTCTCCAAAACTAAACCTGCTGGCAACGAGGAGCCTGCAGCTCCTTAGAGCCCCAAATTTCACCTCTCTGCTGATACCCACATGATGGGGAAATTACTTCTTTTTCCCATAGAAATAGTATCCCTGTGCTGCAACTTGCCCTGGCAGAAAGTGGGGACCCAAGCAGGAAATTTGAAAATTCTGCTGGATTTATCCAAACCTAAAGCTGGCAGCAACTAAGACCCTGCAAGTCCTTAGAGCCCCAAAGGCCACCTTTCATCTGATACCCAGAGCCTGGGCCAATGACTTCATTTTCCCCATGGAAAATGGCCTCCATTTCTGGCCTCTCGCCCTGGCCAATAGGGTGGTGCCCGGCAAGAAATTTGCAATCTTTGCTGGATTTCTCCAAATCTAAAGCTGCCAATAAGAAGTACCCTGCAAGTCCTTAGAGCCCCAAAGGCCACCTTGCATTTGATTTGCAGACCGTGGGGAAAGGACTTCTTTTTCCCATGGGAAATGGCCTGTGTTTGCAGCCACTCACCATGGCAGAAAGTAGGGAGCCAAGCTAGAGTGATACAATCATTGCTGGATTCTTCCAAACCTAAAGTTGGCAGCAACCAGGAGCCTGAAAGTCCTTAGAGCCTGAAAGGCCACCTTGAACATATTACTGAGACCCTGGGTTAAGGACATTTTTCCCATGGAAAATGCCCTTCATTTCTGGCCACTTGGCCTGGCAGGCAGGCTGTGCCTAGCGAGAAATTTGCAAACTGTGCTGGATTCTTCCAAACATAAAGCTGCCAGCAACTAGGACCCTGCAAGTCCTTAGAGCCCCAAAGGCCACCTTTCATCTGATACCCAGAGCCTGGGCCAATGACTTCATTTTCCCCAAGGAAAATGGCCTCCATTTCTGGCCTCTCGCCCTGGCCAATAGGGTGGTGCCCAGCAAGAAATTTGCAATCTTTGCTGGATTTCTCCAAATCTAAAGCTGCCAGTAAGAAGTACCCTGCATGTCCTTAGAGCCCCAAAGGCCACCTTGCATTTGATTTGCAGACCGTGGGGAAAGGACTTCTTTTTCCCGTGGGAAATGGCCTGTGTTTGCAGCCACTCACCATGGCAGAAAGTGGGGAGCCAAGCTAGAGTGATACAATCTTTGCTGGATTCTTCCAAACCTAAAGTTGGCAGCAACCAGGACCCTGAAAGTCCTTAGAGCCTGAAAGGCCACCTTGAACACATTACTGAGACCCTGGGTTAAGGACATTTTTCCCATGGAAAATGGCCTTCATTTCTGGCCATTTGGCCTGGCAGGCAGGGCAGTGCCTAACGAGAAATTTGAAAACTGTGCTGGATTCTTCCAAACATAAAGCTGCCAGCAACTAGGACCCTGCAAGTCCTTAGAGCCCCAAAGGCCACCTTTCATCTGATACCCAGACCCTGGGCCAATGACTTCATTTTCCCCAAGGAAAATGGCCTCCATTTCTGGCCTCTCGCCCTGGCCAATAGGGTGGTGCCCAGCAAGAAATTTGCAATCTTTGCTGGATTTCTCCAAATCTAAAGCTGCCAGTAAGAAGTACCCTGCAAGTCCTTAGAGCCCCAAAGGCCACCTTGCATTTCATTTGCAGACCGTGGGGAAAGGACTTCTTTTTCCCATGGGAAATGGCCTGTGTTTGCAGCCACTAACTAGGGCAGAAAGTGGGGAGCCAAGCTAGAGTGATGCAATCTTTGCTGGATTTCTCCAAACCCAATGCTGGCAGCAACTAGGACCCTGCAAGTCCTTAGAGCCCCAGATGCCACCTTTCATCTTATACCCAGACCCTGGGGACATGACTTCATTTCCCCATGGAAAATGGGGTCAGTTTGGGGCCACTCGCCCCGGCCATCTGCTTCATTCCCTGTCTGAAATTTGCAAACTTGGCTGATTTTCTCCAAAACTAAACCTGCTGGCAACGAGGAGCCTGCAGCTCCATAGAGCCCCAAATTTCACCTCTCTGCTGATACCCACATGATGGGGAAATTACTTCTTTTTCCCATAGAAATAGTATCCCTGTGCTGCAACTTGCCCTGGCAGAAAGTAGGGTGCCAAGCAGGAAATTTGAAAATTCTGATGGATTTCTCCAAACCTAAAGCTGGCAGCAACTAAGACCCTGCAAGTCCTTAGAGCCCCAAAGGCCACCTTTCATCTGATACCCAGACCCTGGGCCAATGACTTCATTTTCCCCATGGAAAATGGCCTCCATTTCTGGCCTCTCGCCCTGGCCAATAGGGTGGTGCCCGGCAAGAAATTTGCAATCTTTGCTGGATTGCTCCAAATCTAAAGCTGCCAATAAGAAGTACCCTGCAAGTCCTTAGAGCCCCAAAGGCCACCTTGCATTTGATTTGCAGACCGTGGGGAAAGGACTTCTTTTTCCCATGGGAAATGGCCTGTGTTTGCAGCCACTCACCATGGCAGAAAGTAGGGAGCCAAGCTAGAGTGATACAATCATTGCTGGATTCTTCCAAACCTAAAGTTGGCAGCAACCAGGAGCCTGAAAGTCCTTAGAGCCTGAAAGGCCACCTTGAACATATTACTGAGACCCTGGGTTAAGGACATTTTTCCCATGGAAAATGCCCTTCATTTCTGGCCACTTGGCCTGGCAGGCAGGCTGTGCCTAGCGAGAAATTTGCAAACTGTGCTGGATTCTTCCAAACATAAAGCTGCCAGCAACTAGGACCCTGCAAGTCCTTAGAGCCCCAAAGGCCACCTTTCATCTGATACCCAGAGCCTGGGCCAATGACTTCATTTTCCCCAAGGAAAATGGCCTCCATTTCTGGCCTCTCGCCCTGGCCAATAGGGTGGTGCCCAGCAAGAAATTTGCAATCTTTGCTGGATTTCTCCAAATCGAAAGCTGCCAGTAAGAAGTACCCTGCATGTCCTTAGAGCCCCAAAGGCCACCTTGCATTTGATTTGCAGACCGTGGGGAAAGGACTTCTTTTTCCCGTGGGAAATGGCCTGTGTTTGCAGCCACTCACCATGGCAGAAAGTGGGGAGCCAAGCTAGAGTGATACAATCTTTGCTGGATTCTTCCAAACCTAAAGTTGGCAGCAACCAGGACCCTGAAAGTCCTTAGAGCCTGAAAGGCCACCTTGAACACATTACTGAGACCCTGGGTTAAGGACATTTTTCCCATGGAAAATGGCCTTCATTTCTGGCCATTTGGCCTGGCAGGCAGGGCAGTGCCTAACGAGAAATTTGAAAACTGTGCTGGATTCTTCCAAACATAAAGCTGCCAGCAACTAGGACCCTGCAAGTCCTTAGAGCCCCAAAGGCCACCTTTCATCTGATACCCAGACCCTGGGCCAATGACTTCATTTTCCCCAAGGAAAATGGCCTCCATTTCTGGCCTCTCGCCCTGGCCAATAGGGTGGTGCCCAGCAAGAAATTTGCAATCTTTGCTGGATTGCTCCAAATCTAAAGCTGCCAGTAAGAAGTACCCTGCAAGTCCTTAGAGCCCCAAAGGCCACCTTGCATTTCATTTGCAGACCGTGGGGAAAGGACTTCTTTTTCCCATGGGAAATGGCCTCCGTTTCCAGCCACTAACTAGGGCAGAAAGTGGGGAGCCAAGCTAGAGTGATGCAATCTTTGCTGGATTTCTCCAAACCCAATGCTGGCAGCAACTAGGACCCTGCAAGTCCTTAGAGCCCCAGATGCCACCTTTCATCTTCTACCCAGACCCTGGGGACATGACTTCATTTCCCCATGGAAAATGGGGTCAGTTTGGGGCCACTCGCCCCGGCCATCTGCTTCATTCCCTGTCTGAAATTTGCAAACTTGGCTGATTTTCTCCAAAACTAAACCTGCTGGCAACGAGGAGCCTGCAGCTCCTTAGAGCCCCAAATTTCACCTCTCTGCTGATACCCACATGATGGGGAAATTACTTCTTTTTCCCATAGAAATAGTATCCCTGTGCTGCAACTTGCCCTGGCAGAAAGTAGGGTGCCAAGCAGGAAATTTGAAAATTCTGATGGATTTCTCCAAACCTAAAGCTGGCAGCAACTAAGACCCTGCAAGTCCTTAGAGCCCCAAAGGCCACCTTTCATCTGATACCCAGAGCCTGGGCCAATGACTTCATTTTCCCCATGGAAAATGGCCTCCATTTCTGGCCTCTCGCCCTGGCCAATAGGGTGGTGCCCAGCAAGAAATTTGCAATCTTTGCTGGATTGCTCCAAATCGAAAGCTGCCAGTAAGAAGTACCCTGCATGTCCTCAGAGCCCCAATGGCCACCTTGCATTTGATTTGCAGACCGTGGGGAAAGGACTTCTTTTTCCCATGGGAAATGGCCTGTGTTTGCAGCCACTCACCATGGCAGAAAGTGGGGACCCAAGCTAGAGTGATGCAATCTTTGCTGGATTTCTCCAAACCTAATGCTGGCAGCAACTTGGACCCTGCAAGTCCTTAGAGCCCCAAAGGCCACCTTTCATCTGATACCCAGAGCCTGGGCCAATGACTTCATTTTCCCCATGGAAAATGGCCTCCATTTCTGGCCTCTCGCCCTGGCCAATAGGGTGGTGCCCGGAAAGAAATTTGCAATCTTTGCTGGATTGCTCCAAATCGAAAGCTGCCAGTAAGAAGTACCCTGCAAGTCCTTAGAGCCCCAAAGGCCACCTTGCATTTGATTTGCAGACCGTGGGGAAAGGACTTCTTTTTCCCATGGGAAATGGCCTGTGTTTGCAGCCACTCACCATGGCAGAAAGTGGGGAGCCAAGCTAGAGTGATACAATCTTTGCTGGATTCTTCCAAACCTAAAGTTGGCAGCAACCAGGACCCTGAAAGTCCTTAGAGCCTGAAAGGCCACCTTGAACATATTACTGAGACCCTGGGTTAAGGACATTTTTCCCATGGAAAATGCCCTTCATTTCTGGCCACTTGGCCTGGCAGGCAGGCTGTGCCTAGCGAGAAATTTGCAAACTGTGCTGGATTCTTCCAAACATAAAGCTGCCAGCAACTAGGACCCTGCAAGTCCTTAGAGCCCCAGATGCCACCTTTCATCTGATACCCAGACCCTGGGCCAATGACTTCATTTTCCCCAAGGAAAATGGCCTCCATTTCTGGCCTCTCGCCCTGGCCAATAGGGTGGTGCCCAGCAAGAAATTTGCAATCTTTGCTGGATTTCTCCAAATCTAAAGCTGCCAGTAAGAAGTACCCTGCAAGTCCTTAGAGCCCCAAAGGCCACCTTGCATTTCATTTGCAGACCGTGGGGAAAGGACTTCTTTTTCCCATGGGAAATGGCCTGTGTTTGCAGCCACTAACTAGGGCAGAAAGTGGGGAGCCAAGCTAGAGTGATGCAATCTTTGCTGGATTTCTCCAAACCCAATGCTGGCAGCAACTAGGACCCTGCAAGTCCTTAGAGCCCCAGATGCCACCTTTCATCTTATACCCAGACCCTGGGGACATGACTTCATTTCCCCATGGAAAATGGGGTCAGTTTGGGGCCACTCGCCCCGGCCATCTGCTTCATTCCCTGTCTGAAATTTGCAAACTTGGCTGATTTTCTCCAAAACTAAACCTGCTGGCAACGAGGAGCCTGCAGCTCCATAGAGCCCCAAATTTCACCTCTCTGCTGATACCCACATGATGGGGAAATTACTTCTTTTTCCCATAGAAATAGTATCCCTGTGCTGCAACTTGCCCTGGCAGAAAGTAGGGTGCCAAGCAGGAAATTTGAAAATTCTGATGGATTTCTCCAAACCTAAAGCTGGCAGCAACTAAGACCCTGCAAGTCCTTAGAGCCCCAAAGGCCACCTTTCATCTGATACCCAGACCCTGGGCCAATGACTTCATTTTCCCCATGGAAAATGGCCTCCATTTCTGGCCTCTCGCCCTGGCCAATAGGGTGGTGCCCGGCAAGAAATTTGCAATCTTTGCTGGATTGCTCCAAATCTAAAGCTGCCAATAAGAAGTACCCTGCAAGTCCTTAGAGCCCCAAAGGCCACCTTGCATTTGATTTGCAGACCGTGGGGAAAGGACTTCTTTTTCCCATGGGAAATGGCCTGTGTTTGCAGCCACTCACCATGGCAGAAAGTAGGGAGCCAAGCTAGAGTGATACAATCATTGCTGGATTCTTCCAAACCTAAAGTTGGCAGCAACCAGGAGCCTGAAAGTCCTTAGAGCCTGAAAGGCCACCTTGAACATATTACTGAGACCCTGGGTTAAGGACATTTTTCCCATGGAAAATGCCCTTCATTTGTGGCCACTTGGCCTGGCAGGCAGGCTGTGCCTAGCGAGAAATTTGCAAACTGTGCTGGATTCTTCCAAACATAAAGCTGCCAGCAACTAGGACCCTGCAAGTCCTTAGAGCCCCAAAGGCCACCTTTCATCTGATACCCAGAGCCTGGGCCAATGACTTCATTTTCCCCAAGGAAAATGGCCTCCATTTCTGGCCTCTCGCCCTGGCCAATAGGGTGGTGCCCAGCAAGAAATTTGCAATCTTTGCTGGATTTCTCCAAATCGAAAGCTGCCAGTAAGAAGTACCCTGCATGTCCTTAGAGCCCCAAAGGCCACCTTGCATTTGATTTGCAGACCGTGGGGAAAGGACTTCTTTTTCCCGTGGGAAATGGCCTGTGTTTGCAGCCACTCACCATGGCAGAAAGTGGGGAGCCAAGCTAGAGTGATACAATCTTTGCTGGATTCTTCCAAACCTAAAGTTGGCAGCAACCAGGACCCTGAAAGTCCTTAGAGCCTGAAAGGCCACCTTGAACACATTACTGAGACCCTGGGTTAAGGACATTTTTCCCATGGAAAATGGCCTTCATTTCTGGCCATTTGGCCTGGCAGGCAGGGCAGTGCCTAACGAGAAATTTGAAAACTGTGCTGGATTCTTCCAAACATAAAGCTGCCAGCAACTAGGACCCTGCAAGTCCTTAGAGCCCCAAAGGCCACCTTTCATCTGATACCCAGACCCTGGGCCAATGACTTCATTTTCCCCAAGGAAAATGGCCTCCATTTCTGGCCTCTCGCCCTGGCCAATAGGGTGGTGCCCAGCAAGAAATTTGCAATCTTTGCTGGATTGCTCCAAATCTAAAGCTGCCAGTAAGAAGTACCCTGCAAGTCCTTAGAGCCCCAAAGGCCACCTTGCATTTCATTTGCAGACCGTGGGGAAAGGACTTCTTTTTCCCATGGGAAATGGCCTCCGTTTCCAGCCACTAACTAGGGCAGAAAGTGGGGAGCCAAGCTAGAGTGATGCAATCTTTGCTGGATTTCTCCAAACCCAATGCTGGCAGCAACTAGGACCCTGCAAGTCCTTAGAGCCCCAGATGCCACCTTTCATCTTCTACCCAGACCCTGGGGACATGACTTCATTTCCCCATGGAAAATGGGGTCAGTTTGGGGCCACTCGCCCCGGCCATCTGCTTCATTCCCTGTCTGAAATTTGCAAACTTGGCTGATTTTCTCCAAAACTAAACCTGCTGGCAACGAGGAGCCTGCAGCTCCTTAGAGCCCCAAATTTCACCTCTCTGCTGATACCCACATGATGGGGAAATTACTTCTTTTTCCCATAGAAATAGTATCCCTGTGCTGCAACTTGCCCTGGCAGAAAGTAGGGTGCCAAGCAGGAAATTTGAAAATTCTGATGGATTTCTCCAAACCTAAAGCTGGCAGCAACTAAGACCCTGCAAGTCCTTAGAGCCCCAAAGGCCACCTTTCATCTGATACCCAGAGCCTGGGCCAATGACTTCATTTTCCCCATGGAAAATGGCCTCCATTTCTGGCCTCTCGCCCTGGCCAATAGGGTGGTGCCCAGCAAGAAATTTGCAATCTTTGCTGGATTGCTCCAAATCGAAAGCTGCCAGTAAGAAGTACCCTGCATGTCCTCAGAGCCCCAATGGCCACCTTGCATTTGATTTGCAGACCGTGGGGAAAGGACTTCTTTTTCCCATGGGAAATGGCCTGTGTTTGCAGCCACTCACCATGGCAGAAAGTGGGGACCCAAGCTAGAGTGATGCAATCTTTGCTGGATTTCTCCAAACCTAATGCTGGCAGCAACTTGGACCCTGCAAGTCCTTAGAGCCCCAAAGGCCACCTTTCATCTGATACCCAGAGCCTGGGCCAATGACTTCATTTTCCCCATGGAAAATGGCCTCCATTTCTGGCCTCTCGCCCTGGCCAATAGGGTGGTGCCCGGAAAGAAATTTGCAATCTTTGCTGGATTGCTCCAAATCGAAAGCTGCCAGTAAGAAGTACCCTGCAAGTCCTTAGAGCCCCAAAGGCCACCTTGCATTTGATTTGCAGACCGTGGGGAAAGGACTTCTTTTTCCCATGGGAAATGGCCTGTGTTTGCAGCCACTCACCATGGCAGAAAGTGGGGAGCCAAGCTAGAGTGATACAATCTTTGCTGGATTCTTCCAAACCTAAAGTTGGCAGCAACCAGGACCCTGAAAGTCCTTAGAGCCTGAAAGGCCACCTTGAACATATTACTGAGACCCTGGGTTAAGGACATTTTTCCCATGGAAAATGCCCTTCATTTCTGGCCACTTGGCCTGGCAGGCAGGCTGTGCCTAGCGAGAAATTTGCAAACTGTGCTGGATTCTTCCAAACATAAAGCTGCCAGCAACTAGGACCCTGCAAGTCCTTAGAGCCCCAGATGCCACCTTTCATCTGATACCCAGACCCTGGGCCAATGACTTCATTTTCCCCAAGGAAAATGGCCTCCATTTCTGGCCTCTCGCCCTGGCCAATAGGGTGGTGCCCAGCAAGAAATTTGCAATCTTTGCTGGATTGCTCCAAATCAAAAGCTGCCAGAAAGAAGTACCCTGCAAGTCCTTAGAGCCCCAAAGGCCACCTTGCATTTCATTTGCAGACCGTGGGGAAAGGACTTCTTTTTCCCATGGGAAATGGCCTGTGTTTGCAGCCACTCACCATGGCAGAAAGTGGGGAGCCAAGCTAGAGTGATGCAATCTTTGCTGGATTTCTCCATACCCAATGCTGGCAGCAACTAGGACCCTGCAAGTCCTTAGAGCCCCAGATGCCACCTTTCATCTTATACCCAGACCCTGGGGACATGACTTCATTTCCCCATGGAAAATGGGGTCAGTTTGGGGCCACTCGCCCCGGCCATCTGCCTCATTCCCTGTCTGAAATTTGCAAACTTGGCTGATTTTCTCCAAAACTAAACCTGCTGGCAACGAGGAGCCTGCAGCTCCTTAGAGCCCCAAATTTCACCTCTCTGCTGATACCCACATGATGGGGAAATTACTTCTTTTTCCCATAGAAATAGTATCCCTGTGCTGCAACTTGCCCTGGCAGAAAGTAGGGTGCCAAGCAGGAAATTTGAAAATTCTGCTGGATTTCTCCAAACCTAAAGCTGGCAGCAACTAGGACCCTGCAAGTCCTTAGAGCCCCAAAGGCCACCTTTCATCTGATACCCAGAGCCTGGGCCAATGACTTCATTTTCCCCATGGAAAATGGCCTCCATTTCTGGCCTCTCGCCCTGGCCAATAGGGTGGTGCCCAGCAAGAAATTTGCAATCTTTGCTGGATTGCTCCAAATCTAAAGCTGCCAGTAAGAAGTACCCTGCAAGTCCTTAGAGCCCCAAAGGCCACCTTGCATTTGATTTGCAGACCGTGGGGAAAGGACTTCTTTTTCCCATGGGAAATGGCCTGTGTTTGCAGCCACTCACCATGGCAGAAAGTGGGGAGCCAAGCTAGAGTGATACAATCTTTGCTGGATTCTTCCAAACCTAAAGTTGGCAGCAACCAGGAGCCTGAAAGTCCTTAGAGCCTGAAAGGCCACCTTGAACACATTACTGAGACCCTGGGTTAAGGACATTTTTCCCATGGAAAATGCCCTTCATTTCTGGCCATTTGGCCTGGCAGGCAGGGCAGTGCCTAACGAGAAATTTGAAAACTGTGCTGGATTCTTCCAAACATAAAGCTGCCAGCAACTAGGACCCTGCAAGTCCTTAGAGCCCCAAAGGCCACCTTTCATCTGATACCCAGACCCTGGGCCAATGACTTCATTTTCCCCAAGGAAAATGGCCTCCATTTCTGGCCTCTCGCCCTGGCCAATAGGGTGGTGCCCAGCAAGAAATTTGCAATCTTTGCTGGATTGCTCCAAATCGAAAGCTGCCAGAAAGAAGTACCCTGCAAGTCCTTAGAGCCCCAAAGGCCACCTTGCATTTGATTTGCAGACCGTGGGGAAAGGACTTCTTTTTCCCATGGGAAATGGCCTGTGTTTGCAGCCACTCACCATGGCAGAAAGTGGGGAGCCAAGCTAGAGTGATGCAATCTTTGCTGGATTTCTCCAAACCCAATGCTGGCAGCAACTAGGACCCTGCAAGTCCTTAGAGCCCCAGATGCCACCTTTCATCTTATACCCAGACCCTGGGGACATGACTTCTTTTCCCCATGGAAAATGGGGTCAGTTTGGGGCCACTCGCCCCGGCCATCTGCTTCATTCCCTGTCTGAAATTTGCAAACTTGGCTGATTTTCTCCAAAACTAAACCTGCTGGCAACGAGGAGCCTGCAGCTCCTTAGAGCCCCAAATTTCACCTCTCTGCTGATACCCACATGATGGGGAAATTACTTCTTTTTCCCATAGAAATAGTATCCCTGTGCTGCAACTTGCCCTGGCAGAAAGTAGGGTGCCAAGCAGGAAATTTGAAAATTCTGCTGGATTTCTCCAAACCTAAAGCTGGCAGCAACTAAGACCCTGCAAGTCCTTAGAGCCCCAAAGGCCACCTTTCATCTGATACCCAGAGCCTGGGCCAATGACTTCATTTTCCCCATGGAAAATGGCCTCCATTTCTGGCCTCTCGCCCTGGCCAATAGGGTGGTGCCCAGCAAGAAATTTGCAATCTTTGCTGGATTGCTCCAAATCGAAAGCTGCCAGTAAGACGTACCCTGCATGTCCTCAGAGCCCCAATGGCCACCTTGCATTTGATTTGCAGACCGTGGGGAAAGGACTTCTTTTTCCCATGGGAAATGGCCTGTGTTTGCAGCCACTCACCATGGCAGAAAGTAGGGAGCCAAGCTAGAGTGATACAATCATTGCTGGATTCTTCCAAACCTAAAGTTGGCAGCAACCAGGAGCCTGAAAGTCCTTAGAGCCTGAAAGGCCACCTTGAACATATTACTGAGACCCTGGGTTAAGGACATTTTTCCCATGGAAAATGCCCTTCATTTCTGGCCACTTGGCCTGGCAGGCAGGCTGTGCCTAGCGAGAAATTTGCAAACTGTGCTGGATTCTTCCAAACATAAAGCTGCCAGCAACTAGGACCCTGCAAGTCCTTAGAGCCCCAAAGGCCACCTTTCATCTGATACCCAGAGCCTGGGCCAATGACTTCATTTTCCCCAAGGAAAATGGCCTCCATTTCTGGCCTCTCGCCCTGGCCAATAGGGTGGTGCCCAGCAAGAAATTTGCAATCTTTGCTGGATTTCTCCAAATCGAAAGCTGCCAGTAAGAAGTACCCTGCATGTCCTTAGAGCCCCAAAGGCCACCTTGCATTTGATTTGCAGACCGTGGGGAAAGGACTTCTTTTTCCCGTGGGAAATGGCCTGTGTTTGCAGCCACTCACCATGGCAGAAAGTGGGGAGCCAAGCTAGAGTGATACAATCTTTGCTGGATTCTTCCAAACCTAAAGTTGGCAGCAACCAGGACCCTGAAAGTCCTTAGAGCCTGAAAGGCCACCTTGAACACATTACTGAGACCCTGGGTTAAGGACATTTTTCCCATGGAAAATGGCCTTCATTTCTGGCCATTTGGCCTGGCAGGCAGGGCAGTGCCTAACGAGAAATTTGCAAACTGTGCTGGATTCTTCCAAACATAAAGCTGCCAGCAACTAGGACCCTGCAAGTCCTTAGAGCCCCAAAGGCCACCTTTCATCTGATACCCAGACCCTGGGCCAATGACTTCATTTTCCCCAAGGAAAATGGCCTCCATTTCTGGCCTCTCGCCCTGGCCAATAGGGTGGTGCCCAGCAAGAAATTTGCAATCTTTGCTGGATTTCTCCAAATCTAAAGCTGCCAGTAAGAAGTACCCTGCAAGTCCTTAGAGCCCCAAAGGCCACCTTGCATTTGATTTGCAGACCGTGGGGAAAGGACTTCTTTTTCCCATGGGAAATGGCCTCCGTTTCCAGCCACTAACTAGGGCAGAAAGTGGGGAGCCAAGCTAGAGTGATGCAATCTTTGCTGGATTTCTCCAAACCCAATGCTGGCAGCAACTAGGACCCTGCAAGTCCTTAGAGCCCCAGATGCCACCTTTCATCTTATACCCAGACCCTGGGGACATGACTTCATTTCCCCATGGAAAATGGGGTCAGTTTGGGGCCACTCGCCCCGGCCATCTGCTTCATTCCCTGTCTGAAATTTGCAAACTTGGCTGATTTTCTCCAAAACTAAACCTGCTGGCAACGAGGAGCCTGCAGCTCCTTAGAGCCCCAAATTTCACCTCTCTGCTGATACCCACATGATGGGGAAATTACTTCTTTTTCCCATAGAAATAGTATCCCTGTGCTGCAACTTGCCCTGGCAGAAAGTAGGGTGCCAAGCAGGAAATTTGAAAATTCTGCTGGATTTCTCCAAACCTAAAGCTGGCAGCAACTAAGACCCTGCAAGTCCTTAGAGCCCCAAAGGCCACCTTTCATCTGATACCCAGAGCCTGGGCCAATGACTTCATTTTCCCCATGGAAAATGGCCTCCATTTCTGGCCTCTCGCCCTGGCCAATAGGGTGGTGCCCAGCAAGAAATTTGCAATCTTTGCTGGATTGCTCCAAATCGAAAGCTGCCAGTAAGAAGTACCCTGCATGTCCTCAGAGCCCCAATGGCCACCTTGCATTTGATTTGCAGACCGTGGGGAAAGGACTTCTTTTTCCCATGGGAAATGGCCTGTGTTTGCAGCCACTCACCATGGCAGAAAGTGGGGACCCAAGCTAGAGTGATGCAATCTTTGCTGGATTTCTCCAAACCTAATGCTGGCAGCAACTTGGACCCTGCAAGTCCTTAGAGCCCCAAAGGCCACCTTTCATCTGATACCCAGAGCCTGGGCCAATGACTTCATTTTCCCCATGGAAAATGGCCTCCATTTCTGGCCTCTCGCCCTGGCCAATAGGGTGGTGCCCGGCAAGAAATTTGCAATCTTTGCTGGATTGCTCCAAATCTAAAGCTGCCAGTAAGAAGTACCCTGCAAGTCCTTAGAGCCCCAAAGGCCACCTTGCATTTGATTTGCAGACCGTGGGGAAAGGACTTCTTTTTCCCATGGGAAATGGCCTGTGTTTGCAGCCACTCACCATGGCAGAAAGTGGGGAGCCAAGCTAGAGTGATACAATCTTTGCTGGATTCTTCCAAACCTAAAGTTGGCAGCAACCAGGAGCCTGAAAGTCCTTAGAGCCTGAAAGGCCACCTTGAACATATTACTGAGACCCTGGGTTAAGGACATTTTTCCCATGGAAAATGCCCTTCATTTGTGGCCACTTGGCCTGGCAGGCAGGCTGTGCCTAGCGAGAAATTTGCAAACTGTGCTGGATTCTTCCAAACATAAAGCTGCCAGCAACTAGGACCCTGCAAGTCCTTAGAGCCCCAGATGCCACCTTTCATCTGATACCCAGACCCTGGGCCAATGACTTCATTTTCCCCAAGGAAAATGGCCTCCATTTCTGGCCTCTCGCCCTGGCCAATAGGGTGGTGCCCAGCAAGAAATTTGCAATCTTTGCTGGATTGCTCCAAATCAAAAGCTGCCAGAAAGAAGTACCCTGCAAGTCCTTAGAGCCCCAAAGGCCACCTTGCATTTCATTTGCAGACCGTGGGGAAAGGACTTCTTTTTCCCATGGGAAATGGCCTGTGTTTGCAGCCACTCACCATGGCAGAAAGTGGGGAGCCAAGCTAGAGTGATGCAATCTTTGCTGGATTTCTCCATACCCAATGCTGGCAGCAACTAGGACCCTGCAAGTCCTTAGAGCCCCAGATGCCACCTTTCATCTTATACCCAGACCCTGGGGACATGACTTCATTTCCCCATGGAAAATGGGGTCAGTTTGGGGCCACTCGCCCCGGCCATCTGCCTCATTCCCTGTCTGAAATTTGCAAACTTGGCTGATTTTCTCCAAAACTAAACCTGCTGGCAACGAGGAGCCTGCAGCTCCTTAGAGCCCCAAATTTCACCTCTCTGCTGATACCCACATGATGGGGAAATTACTTCTTTTTCCCATAGAAATAGTATCCCTGTGCTGCAACTTGCCCTGGCAGAAAGTAGGGTGCCAAGCAGGAAATTTGAAAATTCTGATGGATTTCTCCAAACCTAAAGCTGGCAGCAACTAAGACCCTGCAAGTCCTTAGAGCCCCAAAGGCCACCTTTCATCTGATACCCAGAGCCTGGGCCAATGACTTCATTTTCCCCATGGAAAATGGCCTCCATTTCTGGCCTCTCGCCCTGGCCAATAGGGTGGTGCCCAGCAAGAAATTTGCAATCTTTGCTGGATTTCTCCAAATCGAAAGCTGCCAGTAAGAAGTACCCTGCATGTCCTTAGAGCCCCAAAGGCCACCTTGCATTTGATTTGCAGACCGTGGGGAAAGGACTTCTTTTTCCCGTGGGAAATGGCCTGTGTTTGCAGCCACTCACCATGGCAGAAAGTGGGGAGCCAAGCTAGAGTGATACAATCTTTGCTGGATTCTTCCAAACCTAAAGTTGGCAGCAACCAGGACCCTGAAAGTCCTTAGAGCCTGAAAGGCCACCTTGAACACATTACTGAGACCCTGGGTTAAGGACATTTTTCCCATGGAAAATGGCCTTCATTTCTGGCCATTTGGCCTGGCAGGCAGGGCAGTGCCTAACGAGAAATTTGCAAACTGTGCTGGATTCTTCCAAACATAAAGCTGCCAGCAACTAGGACCCTGCAAGTCCTTAGAGCCCCAAAGGCCACCTTTCATCTGATACCCAGACCCTGGGCCAATGACTTCATTTTCCCCAAGGAAAATGGCCTCCATTTCTGGCCTCTCGCCCTGGCCAATAGGGTGGTGCCCAGCAAGAAATTTGCAATCTTTGCTGGATTTCTCCAAATCTAAAGCTGCCAGTAAGAAGTACCCTGCAAGTCCTTAGAGCCCCAAAGGCCACCTTGCATTTGATTTGCAGACCGTGGGGAAAGGACTTCTTTTTCCCATGGGAAATGGCCTCCGTTTCCAGCCACTAACTAGGGCAGAAAGTGGGGAGCCAAGCTAGAGTGATGCAATCTTTGCTGGATTTCTCCAAACCCAATGCTGGCAGCAACTAGGACCCTGCAAGTCCTTAGAGCCCCAGATGCCACCTTTCATCTTATACCCAGACCCTGGGGACATGACTTCATTTCCCCATGGAAAATGGGGTCAGTTTGGGGCCACTCGCCCCGGCCATCTGCTTCATTCCCTGTCTGAAATTTGCAAACTTGGCTGATTTTCTCCAAAACTAAACCTGCTGGCAACGAGGAGCCTGCAGCTCCTTAGAGCCCCAAATTTCACCTCTCTGCTGATACCCACATGATGGGGAAATTACTTCTTTTTCCCATAGAAATAGTATCCCTGTGCTGCAACTTGCCCTGGCAGAAAGTAGGGTGCCAAGCAGGAAATTTGAAAATTCTGCTGGATTTCTCCAAACCTAAAGCTGGCAGCAACTAAGACCCTGCAAGTCCTTAGAGCCCCAAAGGCCACCTTTCATCTGATACCCAGAGCCTGGGCCAATGACTTCATTTTCCCCATGGAAAATGGCCTCCATTTCTGGCCTCTCGCCCTGGCCAATAGGGTGGTGCCCAGCAAGAAATTTGCAATCTTTGCTGGATTGCTCCAAATCGAAAGCTGCCAGTAAGAAGTACCCTGCATGTCCTCAGAGCCCCAATGGCCACCTTGCATTTGATTTGCAGACCGTGGGGAAAGGACTTCTTTTTCCCATGGGAAATGGCCTGTGTTTGCAGCCACTCACCATGGCAGAAAGTGGGGACCCAAGCTAGAGTGATGCAATCTTTGCTGGATTTCTCCAAACCTAATGCTGGCAGCAACTTGGACCCTGCAAGTCCTTAGAGCCCCAAAGGCCACCTTTCATCTGATACCCAGAGCCTGGGCCAATGACTTCATTTTCCCCTTGGAAAATGGCCTCCATTTCTGGCCTCTCGCCCTGGCCAATAGGGTGGTGCCCGGAAAGAAATTTGCAATCTTTGCTGGATTGCTCCAAATCTAAAGCTGCCAGTAAGAAGTACCCTGCAAGTCCTTAGAGCCCCAAAGGCCACCTTGCATTTGATTTGCAGACCGTGGGGAAAGGACTTCTTTTTCCCATGGGAAATGGCCTGTGTTTGCAGCCACTCACCATGGCAGAAAGTGGGGAGCCAAGCTAGAGTGATACAATCTTTGCTGGATTCTTCCAAACCTAAAGTTGGCAGCAACCAGGAGCCTGAAAGTCCTTAGAGCCTGAAAGGCCACCTTGAACACATTACTGAGACCCTGGGTTAAGGACATTTTTCCCATGGAAAATGCCCTTCATTTGTGGCCACTTGGCCTGGCAGGCAGGCTGTGCCTAGCGAGAAATTTGCAAACTGTGCTGGATTCTTCCAAACATAAAGCTGCCAGCAACTAGGACCCTGCAAGTCCTTAGAGCCCCAGATGCCACCTTTCATCTGATACCCAGACCCTGGGCCAATGACTTCATTTTCCCCAAGGAAAATGGCCTCCATTTCTGGCCTCTCGCCCTGGCCAATAGGGTGGTGCCCAGCAAGAAATTTGCAATCTTTGCTGGATTGCTCCAAATCAAAAGCTGCCAGAAAGAAGTACCCTGCAAGTCCTTAGAGCCCCAAAGGCCACCTTGCATTTCATTTGCAGACCGTGGGGAAAGGACTTCTTTTTCCCATGGGAAATGGCCTGTGTTTGCAGCCACTCACCATGGCAGAAAGTGGGGAGCCAAGCTAGAGTGATGCAATCTTTGCTGGATTTCTCCATACCCAATGCTGGCAGCAACTAGGACCCTGCAAGTCCTTAGAGCCCCAGATGCCACCTTTCATCTTATACCCAGACCCTGGGGACATGACTTCATTTCCCCATGGAAAATGGGGTCAGTTTGGGGCCACTCGCCCCGGCCATCTGCTTCATTCCCTGTCTGAAATTTGCAAACTTGGCTGATTTTCTCCAAAACTAAACCTGCTGGCAACGAGGAGCCTGCAGCTCCTTAGAGCCCCAAATTTCACCTCTCTGCTGATACCCACATGATGGGGAAATTACTTCTTTTTCCCATAGAAATAGTATCCCTGTGCTGCAACTTGCCCTGGCAGAAAGTAGGGTGCCAAGCAGGAAATTTGAAAATTCTGATGGATTTCTCCAAACCTAAAGCTGGCAGCAACTAAGACCCTGCAAGTCCTTAGAGCCCCAAAGGCCACCTTTCATCTGATACCCAGAGCCTGGGCCAATGACTTCATTTTCCCCATGGAAAATGGCCTCCATTTCTGGCCTCTCGCCCTGGCCAATAGGGTGGTGCCCAGCAAGAAATTTGCAATCTTTGCTGGATTTCTCCAAATCGAAAGCTGCCAGTAAGAAGTACCCTGCATGTCCTTAGAGCCCCAAAGGCCACCTTGCATTTGATTTGCAGACCGTGGGGAAAGGACTTCTTTTTCCCGTGGGAAATGGCCTGTGTTTGCAGCCACTCACCATGGCAGAAAGTGGGGAGCCAAGCTAGAGTGATACAATCATTGCTGGATTCTTCCAAACCTAAAGTTGGCAGCAACCAGGACCCTGAAAGTCCTTAGAGCCTGAAAGGCCACCTTGAACACATTACTGAGACCCTGGGTTAAGGACATTTTTCCCATGGAAAATGGCCTTCATTTCTGGCCATTTGGCCTGGCAGGCAGGGCAGTGCCTAACGAGAAATTTGCAAACTGTGCTGGATTCTTCCAAACATAAAGCTGCCAGCAACTAGGACCCTGCAAGTCCTTAGAGCCCCAAAGGCCACCTTTCATCTGATACCCAGACCCTGGGCCAATGACTTCATTTTCCCCAAGGAAAATGGCCTCCATTTCTGGCCTCTCGCCCTGGCCAATAGGGTGGTGCCCAGCAAGAAATTTGCAATCTTTGCTGGATTTCTCCAAATCTAAAGCTGCCAGTAAGAAGTACCCTGCAAGTCCTTAGAGCCCCAAAGGCCACCTTGCATTTGATTTGCAGACCGTGGGGAAAGGACTTCTTTTTCCCATGGGAAATGGCCTGTGTTTGCAGCCACTAACTAGGGCAGAAAGTGGGGAGCCAAGCTAGAGTGATGCAATCTTTGCTGGATTTCTCCAAACCCAATGCTGGCAGCAACTAGGACCCTGCAAGTCCTTAGAGCCCCAGATGCCACCTTTCATCTTATACCCAGACCCTGGGGACATGACTTCATTTCCCCATGGAAAATGGGGTCAGTTTGGGGCCACTCGCCCCGGCCATCTGCTTCATTCCCTGTCTGAAATTTGCAAACTTGGCTGATTTTCTCCAAAACTAAACCTGCTGGCAACGAGGAGCCTGCAGCTCCTTAGAGCCCCAAATTTCACCTCTCTGCTGATACCCACATGATGGGGAAATTACTTCTTTTTCCCATAGAAATAGTATCCCTGTGCTGCAACTTGCCCTGGCAGAAAGTAGGGTGCCAAGCAGGAAATTTGAAAATTCTGCTGGATTTCTCCAAACCTAAAGCTGGCAGCAACTAAGACCCTGCAAGTCCTTAGAGCCCCAAAGGCCACCTTTCATCTGATACCCAGAGCCTGGGCCAATGACTTCATTTTCCCCATGGAAAATGGCCTCCATTTCTGGCCTCTCGCCCTGGCCAATAGGGTGGTGCCCAGCAAGAAATTTGCAATCTTTGCTGGATTGCTCCAAATCGAAAGCTGCCAGTAAGAAGTACCCTGCATGTCCTCAGAGCCCCAATGGCCACCTTGCATTTGATTTGCAGACCGTGGGGAAAGGACTTCTTTTTCCCATGGGAAATGGCCTGTGTTTGCAGCCACTCACCATGGCAGAAAGTGGGGACCCAAGCTAGAGTGATGCAATCTTTGCTGGATTTCTCCAAACCTAATGCTGGCAGCAACTTGGACCCTGCAAGTCCTTAGAGCCCCAAAGGCCACCTTTCATCTGATACCCAGAGCCTGGGCCAATGACTTCATTTTCCCCATGGAAAATGGCCTCCATTTCTGGCCTCTCGCCCTGGCCAATAGGGTGGTGCCCGGAAAGAAATTTGCAATCTTTGCTGGATTGCTCCAAATCTAAAGCTGCCAGTAAGAAGTACCCTGCAAGTCCTTAGAGCCCCAAAGGCCACCTTGCATTCGATTTGCAGACCGTGGGGAAAGGACTTCTTTTTCCCATGGGAAATGGCCTGTGTTTGCAGCCACTCACCATGGCAGAAAGTGGGGAGCCAAGCTAGAGTGATACAATCTTTGCTGGATTCTTCCAAACCTAAAGTTGGCAGCAACCAGGAGCCTGAAAGTCCTTAGAGCCTGAAAGGCCACCTTGAACATATTACTGAGACCCTGGGTTAAGGACATTTTTCCCATGGAAAATGCCCTTCATTTGTGGCCACTTGGCCTGGCAGGCAGGCTGTGCCTAGCGAGAAATTTGCAAACTGTGCTGGATTCTTCCAAACATAAAGCTGCCAGCAACTAGGACCCTGCAAGTCCTTAGAGCCCCAGATGCCACCTTTCATCTGATACCCAGACCCTGGGCCAATGACTTCATTTTCCCCAAGGAAAATGGCCTCCATTTCTGGCCTCTCGCCCTGGCCAATAGGGTGGTGCCCAGCAAGAAATTTGCAATCTTTGCTGGATTGCTCCAAATCAAAAGCTGCCAGAAAGAAGTACCCTGCAAGTCCTTAGAGCCCCAAAGGCCACCTTGCATTTCATTTGCAGACCGTGGGGAAAGGACTTCTTTTTCCCATGGGAAATGGCCTGTGTTTGCAGCCACTCACCATGGCAGAAAGTGGGGAGCCAAGCTAGAGTGATGCAATCTTTGCTGGATTTCTCCATACCCAATGCTGGCAGCAACTAGGACCCTGCAAGTCCTTAGAGCCCCAGATGCCACCTTTCATCTTATACCCAGACCCTGGGGACATGACTTCATTTCCCCATGGAAAATGGGGTCAGTTTGGGGCCACTCGCCCCGGCCATCTGCCTCATTCCCTGTCTGAAATTTGCAAACTTGGCTGATTTTCTCCAAAACTAAACCTGCTGGCAACGAGGAGCCTGCAGCTCCTTAGAGCCCCAAATTTCACCTCTCTGCTGATACCCACATGATGGGGAAATTACTTCTTTTTCCCATAGAAATAGTATCCCTGTGCTGCAACTTGCCCTGGCAGAAAGTAGGGTGCCAAGCAGGAAATTTGAAAATTCTGATGGATTTCTCCAAACCTAAAGCTGGCAGCAACTAAGACCCTGCAAGTCCTTAGAGCCCCAAAGGCCACCTTTCATCTGATACCCAGAGCCTGGGCCAATGACTTCATTTTCCCCATGGAAAATGGCCTCCATTTCTGGCCTCTCGCCCTGGCCAATAGGGTGGTGCCCAGCAAGAAATTTGCAATCTTTGCTGGATTTCTCCAAATCGAAAGCTGCCAGTAAGAAGTACCCTGCATGTCCTTAGAGCCCCAAAGGCCACCTTGCATTTGATTTGCAGACCGTGGGGAAAGGACTTCTTTTTCCCGTGGGAAATGGCCTGTGTTTGCAGCCACTCACCATGGCAGAAAGTGGGGAGCCAAGCTAGAGTGATACAATCATTGCTGGATTCTTCCAAACCTAAAGTTGGCAGCAACCAGGACCCTGAAAGTCCTTAGAGCCTGAAAGGCCACCTTGAACACATTACTGAGACCCTGGGTTAAGGACATTTTTCCCATGGAAAATGGCCTTCATTTCTGGCCATTTGGCCTGGCAGGCAGGGCAGTGCCTAACGAGAAATTTGCAAACTGTGCTGGATTCTTCCAAACATAAAGCTGCCAGCAACTAGGACCCTGCAAGTCCTTAGAGCCCCAAAGGCCACCTTTCATCTGATACCCAGACCCTGGGCCAATGACTTCATTTTCCCCAAGGAAAATGGCCTCCATTTCTGGCCTCTCGCCCTGGCCAATAGGGTGGTGCCCAGCAAGAAATTTGCAATCTTTGCTGGATTTCTCCAAATCTAAAGCTGCCAGTAAGAAGTACCCTGCAAGTCCTTAGAGCCCCAAAGGCCACCTTGCATTTGATTTGCAGACCGTGGGGAAAGGACTTCTTTTTCCCATGGGAAATGGCCTCCGTTTCCAGCCACTAACTAGGGCAGAAAGTGGGGAGCCAAGCTAGAGTGATGCAATCTTTGCTGGATTTCTCCAAACCCAATGCTGGCAGCAACTAGGACCCTGCAAGTCCTTAGAGCCCCAGATGCCACCTTTCATCTTATACCCAGACCCTGGGGACATGACTTCATTTCCCCATGGAAAATGGGGTCAGTTTGGGGCCACTCGCCCCGGCCATCTGCTTCATTCCCTGTCTGAAATTTGCAAACTTGGCTGATTTTCTCCAAAACTAAACCTGCTGGCAACGAGGAGCCTGCAGCTCCTTAGAGCCCCAAATTTCACCTCTCTGCTGATACCCACATGATGGGGAAATTACTTCTTTTTCCCATAGAAATAGTATCCCTGTGCTGCAACTTGCCCTGGCAGAAAGTAGGGTGCCAAGCAGGAAATTTGAAAATTCTGCTGGATTTCTCCAAACCTAAAGCTGGCAGCAACTAAGACCCTGCAAGTCCTTAGAGCCCCAAAGACCACCTTTCATCTGATACCCAGAGCCTGGGCCAATGACTTCATTTTCCCCATGGAAAATGGCCTCCATTTCTGGCCTCTCGCCCTGGCCAATAGGGTGGTGCCCAGCAAGAAATTTGCAATCTTTGCTGGATTGCTCCAAATCGAAAGCTGCCAGTAAGAAGTACCCTGCATGTCCTCAGAGCCCCAATGGCCACCTTGCATTTGATTTGCAGACCGTGGGGAAAGGACTTCTTTTTCCCATGGGAAATGGCCTGTGTTTGCAGCCACTCACCATGGCAGAAAGTGGGGACCCAAGCTAGAGTGATGCAATCTTTGCTGGATTTCTCCAAACCTAATGCTGGCAGCAACTTGGACCCTGCAAGTCCTTAGAGCCCCAAAGGCCACCTTTCATCTGATACCCAGACCCTGGGCCAATGACTTCATTTTCCCCATGGAAAATGGCCTCCATTTCTGGCCTCTCGCCCTGGCCAATAGGGTGGTGCCCGGAAAGAAATTTGCAATCTTTGCTGGATTGCTCCAAATCTAAAGCTGCCAGTAAGAAGTACCCTGCAAGTCCTTAGAGCCCCAAAGGCCACCTTGCATTTCATTTGCAGACCGTGGGGAAAGGACTTCTTTTTCCCATGGGAAATGGCCTGTGTTTGCAGCCACTCACCATGGCAGAAAGTGGGGAGCCAAGCTAGAGTGATACAATCTTTGCTGGATTCTTCCAAACCTAAAGTTGGCAGCAACCAGGAGCCTGAAAGTCCTTAGAGCCTGAAAGGCCACCTTGAACATATTACTGAGACCCTGGGTTAAGGACATTTTTCCCATGGAAAATGCCCTTCATTTCTGGCCACTTGGCCTGGCAGGCAGGCTGTGCCTAGCGAGAAATTTGCAAACTGTGCTGGATTCTTCCAAACATAAAGCTGCCAGCAACTAGGACCCTGCAAGTCCTTAGAGCCCCAGATGCCACCTTTCATCTGATACCCAGACCCTGGGCCAATGACTTCATTTTCCCCAAGGAAAATGGCCTCCATTTCTGGCCTCTCGCCCTGGCCAATAGGGTGGTGCCCAGCAAGAAATTTGCAATCTTTGCTGGATTGCTCCAAATCAAAAGCTGCCAGTAAGAAGTACCCTGCAAGTCCTTAGAGCCCCAAAGGCCACCTTGCATTTCATTTGCAGACCGTGGGGAAAGGACTTCTTTTTCCCATGGGAAATGGCCTGTGTTTGCAGCCACTCACCATGGCAGAAAGTGGGGAGCCAAGCTAGAGTGATGCAATCTTTGCTGGATTTCTCCATACCCAATGCTGGCAGCAACTAGGACCCTGCAAGTCCTTAGAGCCCCAGATGCCACCTTTCATCTTATACCCAGACCCTGGGGACATGACTTCATTTCCCCATGGAAAATGGGGTCAGTTTGGGGCCACTCGCCCCGGCCATCTGCCTCATTCCCTGTCTGAAATTTGCAAACTTGGCTGATTTTCTCCAAAACTAAACCTGCTGGCAACGAGGAGCCTGCAGCTCCTTAGAGCCCCAAATTTCACCTCTCTGCTGATACCCACATGATGGGGAAATTACTTCTTTTTCCCATAGAAATAGTATCCCTGTGCTGCAACTTGCCCTGGCAGAAAGTAGGGTGCCAAGCAGGAAATTTGAAAATTCTGATGGATTTCTCCAAACCTAAAGCTGGCAGCAACTAAGACCCTGCAAGTCCTTAGAGCCCCAAAGGCCACCTTTCATCTGATACCCAGAGCCTGGGCCAATGACTTCATTTTCCCCATGGAAAATGGCCTCCATTTCTGGCCTCTCGCCCTGGCCAATAGGGTGGTGCCCAGCAAGAAATTTGCAATCTTTGCTGGATTGCTCCAAATCTAAAGCTGCCAGTAAGAAGTACCCTGCAAGTCCTTAGAGCCCCAAAGGCCACCTTGCATTTCATTTGCAGACCGTGGGGAAAGGACTTCTTTTTCCCATGGGAAATGGCCTGTGTTTGCAGCCACTCACCATGGCAGAAAGTGGGGAGCCAAGCTAGAGTGATACAATCTTTGCTGGATTCTTCCAAACCTAAAGTTGGCAGCAACCAGGACCCTGAAAGTCCTTAGAGCCTGAAAGGCCACCTTGAACACATTACTGAGACCCTGGGTTAAGGACATTTTTCCCATGGAAAATGCCCTTCATTTCTGGCCATTTGGCCTGGCAGGCAGGGCAGTGCCTAACGAGAAATTTGAAAACTGTGCTGGATTCTTCCAAACATAAAGCTGCCAGCAACTAGGACCCTGCAAGTCCTTAGAGCCCCAAAGGCCACCTTTCATCTGATACCCAGACCCTGGGCCAATGACTTCATTTTCCCCAAGGAAAATGGCCTCCATTTCTGGCCTCTCGCCCTGGCCAATAGGGTGGTGCCCAGCAAGAAATTTGCAATCTTTGCTGGATTGCTCCAAATCGAAAGCTGCCAGAAAGAAGTACCCTGCAAGTCCTTAGAGCCCCAAAGGCCACCTTGCATTTCATTTGCAGACCGTGGGGAAAGGACTTCTTTTTCCCATGGGAAATGGCCTGTGTTTGCAGCCACTCACCATGGCAGAAAGTGGGGAGCCAAGCTAGAGTGATGCAATCTTTGCTGGATTTCTCCAAACCCAATGCTGGCAGCAACTAGGACCCTGCAAGTCCTTAGAGCCCCAGATGCCACCTTTCATCTTATACCCAGACCCTGGGGACATGACTTCTTTTCCCCATGGAAAATGGGGTCAGTTTGGGGCCACTCGCCCCGGCCATCTGCTTCATTCCCTGTCTGAAATTTGCAAACTTGGCTGATTTTCTCCAAAACTAAACCTGCTGGCAACGAGGAGCCTGCAGCTCCTTAGAGCCCCAAATTTCACCTCTCTGCTGATACCCACATGATGGGGAAATTACTTCTTTTTCCCATAGAAATAGTATCCCTGTGCTGCAACTTGCCCTGGCAGAAAGTAGGGTGCCAAGCAGGAAATTTGAAAATTCTGATGGATTTCTCCAAACCTAAAGCTGGCAGCAACTAAGACCCTGCAAGTCCTTAGAGCCCCAAAGGCCACCTTTCATCTGATACCCAGAGCCTGGGCCAATGACTTCATTTTCCCCATGGAAAATGGCCTCCATTTCTGGCCTCTCGCCCTGGCCAATAGGGTGGTGCCCAGCAAGAAATTTGCAATCTTTGCTGGATTGCTCCAAATCGAAAGCTGCCAGTAAGAAGTACCCTGCATGTCCTCAGAGCCCCAATGGCCACCTTGCATTTGATTTGCAGACCGTGGGGAAAGGACTTCTTTTTCCCATGGGAAATGGCCTGTGTTTGCAGCCACTCACCATGGCAGAAAGTGGGGACCCAAGCTAGAGTGATGCAATCTTTGCTGGATTTCTCCAAACCTAATGCTGGCAGCAACTTGGACCCTGCAAGTCCTTAGAGCCCCAGATGCCGCCTTTCATCTGATACCCAGACCCTGGGCCAATGACTTCATTTTCCCCATGGAAAATGGCCTCCATTTCTGGCCTCTCGCCCTGGCCAATAGGGTGGTGCCCAGCAAGAAATTTGCAATCTTTGCTGGATTTCTCCAAATCGAAAGCTGCCAGTAAGAAGTACCCTGCAAGTCCTTAGAGCCCCAAAGGCCACCTTGCATTTCATTTGCAGACCGTGGGGAAAGGACTTCTTTTTCCCATGGGAAATGGCCTGTGTTTGCAGCCACTCACCATGGCAGAAAGTGGGGAGCCAAGCTAGAGTGATACAATCTTTGCTGGATTCTTCCAAACCTAAAGTTGGCAGCAACCAGGACCCTGAAAGTCCTTAGAGCCTGAAAGGCCACCTTGAACATATTCCTGAGACCCTGGGGAAAGGACATTTTTCCCATGGAAAATGCCCTTCATTTCTGGCCACTTGGCCTGGCAGGCCGGCTGTGCCTAGCGAGAAATTTGAAAACTGTGCTGGATTCTTCCAAACATAAAGCTGCCAGCAACTAGGACCCTGCAAGTCCTTAGAGCCCCAGATGCCACCTTTCATCTGATACCCAGACCCTGGGCCAATGACTTCATTTTCCCCAAGGAAAATGGCCTCCATTTCTGGCCTCTCGCCCTGGCCAATAGGGTGGTGCCCAGCAAGAAATTTGCAATCTTTGCTGGATTGCTCCAAATCGAAAGCTGCCAGAAAGAAGTACCCTGCAAGTCCTTAGAGCCCCAAAGGCCACCTTGCATTTCATTTGCAGACCATGGGGAAAGGACTTCTTTTTCCCATGGGAAATGGCCTGTGTTTGCAGCCACTCACCATGGCAGAAAGTGGGGAGCCAAGCTAGAGTGATGCAATCTTTGCTGGATTTCTCCATACCCAATGCTGGCAGCAACTAGGACCCTGCAAGTCCTTAGAGCCCCAGATGCCACCTTTCATCTTATACCCAGACCCTGGGGACATGACTTCATTTCCCCATGGAAAATGGGGTCAGTTTGGGGCCACTCGCCCCGGCCATCTGCCTCATTCCCTGTCTGAAATTTGCAAACTTGGCTGATTTTCTCCAAAACTAAACCTGCTGGAAACGAGGAGCCTGCAGCTCCTTAGAGCCCCAAATTTCACCTCTCTGCTGATACCCACATGATGGGGAAATTACTTCTTTTTCCCATAGAAATAGTATCCCTGTGCTGCAACTTGCCCTGGCAGAAAGTAGGGTGCCAAGCAGGAAATTTGAAAATTCTGATGGATTTCTCCAAACCTAAAGCTGGCAGCAACTAAGACCCTGCAAGTCCTTAGAGCCCCAAAGGCCACCTTTCATCTGATACCCAGAGCCTGGGCCAATGACTTCATTTTCCCCATGGAAAATGGCCTCCATTTCTGGCCTCTCGCCCTGGCCAATAGGGTGGTGCCCGGAAAGAAATTTGCAATCTTTGCTGGATTGCTCCAAATCTAAAGCTGCCAGTAAGAAGTACCCTGCATGTCCTTAGAGCCCCAAAGGCCACCTTGCATTTGATTTGCAGACCGTGGGGAAAGGACTTCTTTTTCCCATGGGAAATGGCCTGTGTTTGCAGCCACTCACCATGGCAGAAAGTGGGGAGCCAAGCTAGAGTGATACAATCTTTGCTGGATTCTTCCAAACCTAAAGTTGGCAGCAACCAGGACCCTGCAAGTCCTTAGAGCCTGAAAGGCCACCTTGAACACATTACTGAGACCCTGGGTTAAGGACATTTTTCCCATGGAAAATGCCCTTCATTTCTGGCCATTTGGCCTGGCAGGCAGGGCAGTGCCTAACGAGAAATTTGCAAACTGTGCTGGATTCTTCCAAACATAAAGCTGCCAGCAACTAGGACCCTGCAAGTCCTTAGAGCCCCAGATGCCACCTTTCATCTGATACCCAGACCCTGGGCCAATGACTTCATTTTCCCCAAGGAAAATGGCCTCCATTTCTGGCCTCTCGCCCTGGCCAATAGGGTGGTGCCCAGCAAGAAATTTGCAATCTTTGCTGGATTTCTCCAAATCGAAAGCTGCCAGTAAGAAGTACCCTGCAAGTCCTTAGAGCCCCAAAGGCCACCTTGCATTTCATTTGAAGACCGTGGGGAAAGGACTTCTTTTTCCCATGGGAAATGGCCTGTGTTTGCAGCCACTAACTATGGCAGAAAGTGGGGAGCCAAGCTAGAGTGATGCAATCTTTGCTGGATTTCTCCAAACCCAATGCTGGCAGCAACTAGGACCCTGCAAGTCCTTAGAGCCCCAGATGCCACCTTTCATCTTATACCCAGACCCTGGGGACATGACTTCTCCTCCCCATTGAAAATGGGGTCAGTTTGGGGCCACTCGCCCCGGCCATCTGCTTCATTCCCTGTCTGAAATTTGCAAACTTGGCTGATTTTCTCCAAAACTAAACCTGCTGGCAACGAGGAGCCTGCAGCTCCTTAGAGCCCCAAATTTCACCTCTCTGCTGATACCCACATGATGGGGAAATTACTTCTTTTTCCCATAGAAATAGTATCCCTGTGCTGCAACTTGCCCTGGCAGAAAGTAGGGTGCCAAGCAGGAAATTTGAAAATTCTGCTGGATTTCTCCAAACCTAAAGCTGGCAGCAACTAAGACCCTGCAAGTCCTTAGAGCCCCAAAGGCCACCTTTCATCTGATACCCAGACCCTGGGCCAATGACTTCATTTTCCCCATGGAAAATGGCCTCCATTTCTGGCCTCTCGCCCTGGCCAATAGGGTGGTGCCCAGCAAGAAATTTGCAATCTTTGCTGGATTTCTCCAAATCTAAAGCTGCCAATAAGAAGTACGCTGCAAGTCCTTAGAGCCCCAAAGGCCACCTTGCATTTGATTTGCAGACCGTGGGGAAAGGACTTCTTTTTCCCATGGGAAATGGCCTGTGTTTGCAGCCACTCACCATGGCAGAAAGTGGGGAGCCAAGCTAGAGTGATACAATCTTTGCTGGATTCTTCCAAACCTAAAGTTGGCAGCAACCAGGACCCTGAAAGTCCTTAGAGCCTGAAAGGCCACCTTGAACACATTACTGAGACCCTGGGTTAAGGACATTTTTCCCATGGAAAATGCCCTTCATTTCTGGCCATTTGGCCTGGCAGGCAGGGCAGTGCCTAACGAGAAATTTGCAAACTGTGCTGGATTCTTCCAAACATAAAGCTGGCAGCAACTAGGACCCTGCAAGTCCTTAGAGCCCCAGATGCCACCTTTCATCTGATACCCAGACCCTGGGCCAATGACTTCATTTTCCCCAAGGAAAATGGCCTCCATTTCTGGCCTCTCGCCCTGGCCAATAGGGTGGTGCCCAGCAAGAAATTTGCAATCTTTGCTGGATTGCTCCAAATCTAAAGCTGCCAGTAAGAAGTACCCTGCAAGTCCTTAGAGCCCCAAAGGCCACCTTGCATTTCATTTGCAGACCGTGGGGAAAGGACTTCTTTTTCCCATGGGAAATGGCCTGTGTTTGCAGCCACTCACCATGGCAGAAAGTGGGGAGCCAAGCTAGAGTGATGCAATCTTTGCTGGATTTCTCCAAACCCAATGCTGGCAGCAACTAGGACCCTGCAAGTCCTTAGAGCCCCAGATGCCACCTTTCATCTTATACCCAGACCCTGGGGACATGACTTCATTTCCCCATGGAAAATGGGGTCAGTTTGGGGCCACTCGCCCCGGCCATCTGCTTCATTCCCTGTCTGAAATTTGCAAACTTGGCTGATTTTCTCCAAAACTAAACCTGCTGGCAACGAGGAGCCTGCAGCTCCTTAGAGCCCCAAATTTCACCTCTCTGCTGATACCCACATGATGGGGAAATTACTTCTTTTTCCCATAGAAATAGTATCCCTGTGCTGCAACTTGCCCTGGCAGAAAGTGGGGACCCAAGCAGGAAATTTGAAAATTCTGCTGGATTTCTCCAAACCTAAAGCTGGCAGCAACTAAGACCCTGCAAGTCCTTAGAGCCCCAAAGGCCACCTTTCATCTGATACCCAGAGCCTGGGCCAATGACTTCATTTTCCCCATGGAAAATGGCCTCCATTTCTGGCCTCTCGCCCTGGCCAATAGGGTGGTGCCCAGCAAGAAATTTGCAATCTTTGCTGGATTGCTCCAAATTTAAAGCTGCCAGTAAGAAGTACCCTGCAAGTCCTTAGAGCCCCAAAGGCCACCTTGCATTTGATTTGCAGACCGTGGGGAAAGGACTTCTTTTTCCCATGGGAAATGGCCTGTGTTTGCAGCCACTCACCATGGCAGAAAGTGGGGAGCCAAGCTAGAGTGATACAATCTTTGCTGGATTCTTCCAAACCTAAAGTGTGCGGCAAATAGGACCCTGAATGTCCTTAGAGCCTGAAAGGCCACCTTGAACATATTACTGAGACCCTGGGTTAAGGACATTTTTCCCATGGAAAATGCCCTTCATTTCTGGCCATTTGGCCTGGCAGGCAGGGCAGTACCTAACGAGAAATTTGAAAACTGTGCTGGATTCTTCCAAACATAAAGCTGCCAGCAACTAGGACCCTGCAAGTCCTTAGAGCCCCAGATGCCGCCTTTCATCTGATACCCAGAGCCTGGGCCAATGACTTCATTTTCCCCAAGGAAAATGGCCTCCATTTCTGGCCTCTCGCCCTGGCCAATAGGGTGGTGCCCAGCAAGAAATTTGCAATCTTTGCTGGATTTCTCCAAATCGAAAGCTGCCAGTAAGAAGTACCCTGCAAGTCCTTAGAGCCCCAAAGGCCACCTTGCATTTCATTTGAAGACCGTGGGGAAAGGACTTCTTTTTCCCATGGGAAATGGCCTGTGTTTGCAGCCACTAACTATGGCAGAAAGTGGGGAGCCAAGCTAGAGTGATGCAATCTTTGCTGGATTTCTCCAAACCCAATGCTGGCAGCAACTAGGACCCTGCAAGTCCTTAGAGCCCCAGATGCCACCTTTCATCTTATACCCAGACCCTGGGGACATGACTTCATTTCCCCATGGAAAATGGGGTCAGTTTGGGGCCACTCGCCCCGGCCATCTGCTTCATTCCCTGTCTGAAATTTGCAAACTTGGCTGATTTTCTCCAAAACTAAACCTGCTGGCAACGAGGAGCCTGCAGCTCCTTAGAGCCCCAAATTTCACCTCTCTGCTGATACCCACATGATGGGGAAATTACTTCTTTTTCCCATAGAAATAGTATCCCTGTGCTGCAACTTGCCCTGGCAGAAAGTAGGGTGCCAAGCAGGAAATTTGAAAATTCTGCTGGATTTCTCCAAACCTAAAGCTGGCAGCAACTAAGACCCTGCAAGTCCTTAGAGCCCCAAAGGCCACCTTTCATCTGATACCCAGACCCTGGGCCAATGACTTCATTTTCCCCATGGAAAATGGCCTCCATTTCTGGCCTCTCGCCCTGGCCAATAGGGTGGTGCCCAGCAAGAAATTTGCAATCTTTGCTGGATTGCTCCAAATCTAAAGCTGCCAGTAAGAAGTACCCTGCATGTCCTCAGAGCCCCAAAGGCCACCTTGCATTTCATTTGAAGACCATGGGGAAAGGACTTCTTTTTCCCATGGGAAATGGCCTGTGTTTGCAGCCACTCACCATGGCAGAAAGTGGGGACCCAAGCTAGAGTGATGCAATCTTTGCTGGATTTCTCCAAACCTAATGCTGGCAGCAACTTGGACCCTGCAAGTCCTTAGAGCCCCAGATGCCACCTTTCATCTGATACCCAGACCCTGGGCCAATGACTTCATTTTCCCCATGGAAAATGGCCTCCATTTCTGGCCTCTCGGCCTGGCCAATAGGGTGGTGCCCAGTAAGAAATTTGCAATCTTTGCTGGATTTCTCCAAATCGAAAGCTGCCAGTAAGAAGTACCCTGCAAGTCCTTAGAGCCCCAAAGGCCACCTTGCATTTGATTTGCAGACCGTGGGGAAAGGACTTCTTTTTCCCATGGGAAATGGCCTGTGTTTGCAGCCACTCACAATGGCAGAAAGTAGGGAGCCAAGCTAGAGTGATACAATCTTTGCTGGATTCTTCCAAACCTAAAGTTGGCAGCAACCAGGAGCCTTAAAGTCCTTAGAGCCTGAAAGGCCACCTTGAACATATTACTGAGACCCTGGGTTAAGGACATTTTTCCCATGGAAAATGCCCTTCATTTGTGGCCACTTGGCCTGGCAGGCAGGCTGTGCCTAGCGAGAAATTTGCAAACTGTGCTGGATTCTTCCAAACATAAAGCTGCCAGCAACTAGGACCCTGCAAGTCCTTAGAGCCCCAAAGGCCACCTTTCATCTGATACCCAGAGCCTGGGCTAATGACTTCATTTTCCCCAAGGAAAATGGCCTCCATTTCTGGCCTCTCGCCCTGGCCAATAGGGTGGTGCCCAGCAAGAAATTTGCAATCTTTGCTGGATTTCTCCAAATCTAAAGCTGCCAGTAAGAAGTACCCTGCAAGTCCTTAGAGCCCCAAAGGCCACCTTGCATTTCATTTGCAGACCGTGGGGAAAGGACTTCTTTTTCCCATGGGAAATGGCCTGTGTTTGCAGCCACTCACCATGGCAGAAAGTGGGGAGCCAAGCTAGAGTGATGCAATCTTTGCTGGATTTCTCCAAACCCAATGCTGGCAGCAACTAGGACCCTGCAAGTCCTTAGAGCCCCAGATGCCACCTTTCATCTTATACCCAGACCCTGGGGACATGACTTCATTTCCCCATGGAAAATGGGGTCAGTTTGGGGCCACTCGCCCCGGCCATCTGCTTCATTCCCTGTCTGAAATTTGCAAACTTGGCTGATTTTCTCCAAAACTAAACCTGCTGGCAACGAGGAGCCTGCAGCTCCTTAGAGCCCCAAATTTCACCTCTCTGCTGATACCCACATGATGGGGAAATTACTTCTTTTTCCCATAGAAATAGTATCCCTGTGCTGCAACTTGCCCTGGCAGAAAGTAGGGTGCCAAGCAGGAAATTTGAAAATTCTGCTGGATTTCTCCAAACCTAAAGCTGGCAGCAACTAAGACCCTGCAAGTCCTTAGAGCCCCAAAGGCCACCTTTCATCTGATACCCAGAGCCTGGGCCAATGACTTCATTTTCCCCATGGAAAATGGCCTCCATTTCTGGCCTCTCGCCCTGGCCAATAGGGTGGTGCCCAGCAAGAAATTTGCAATCTTTGCTGGATTGCTCCAAATCGAAAGCTGCCAGTAAGAAGTACCCTGCATGTCCTCAGAGCCCCAATGGCCACCTTGCATTTGATTTGCAGACCGTGGGGAAAGGACTTCTTTTTCCCATGGGAAATGGCCTGTGTTTGCAGCCACTCACCATGGCAGAAAGTGGGGACCCAAGCTAGAGTGATGCAATCTTTGCTGGATTTCTCCAAACCTAATGCTGGCAGCAACTTGGACCCTGCAAGTCCTTAGAGCCCCAAAGGCCACCTTTCATCTGATACCCAGAGCCTGGGCCAATGACTTCATTTTCCCCATGGAAAATGGCCTCCATTTCTGGCCTCTCGCCCTGGCCAATAGGGTGGTGCCCGGAAAGAAATTTGCAATCTTTGCTGGATTGCTCCAAATCTAAAGCTGCCAGTAAGAAGTACCCTGCAAGTCCTTAGAGCCCCAAAGGCCACCTTGCATTTCATTTGCAGACCGTGGGGAAAGGACTTCTTTTTCCCATGGGAAATGGCCTGTGTTTGCAGCCACTCACCATGGCAGAAAGTGGGGAGCCAAGCTAGAGTGATACAATCTTTGCTGGATTCTTCCAAACCTAAAGTTGGCAGCAACCAGGAGCCTGAAAGTCCTTAGAGCCTGAAAGGCCACCTTGAACATATTACTGAGACCCTGGGTTAAGGACATTTTTCCCATGGAAAATGCCCTTCATTTGTGGCCACTTGGCCTGGCAGGCAGGCTGTGCCTAGCGAGAAATTTGCAAACTGTGCTGGATTCTTCCAAACATAAAGCTGCCAGCAACTAGGACCCTGCAAGTCCTTAGAGCCCCAAAGGCCACCTTTCATCTGATACCCAGAGCCTGGGCTAATGACTTCATTTTCCCCAAGGAAAATGGCCTCCATTTCTGGCCTCTCGCCCTGGCCAATAGGGTGGTGCCCAGCAAGAAATTTGCAATCTTTGCTGGATTTCTCCAAATCTAAAGCTGCCAGTAAGAAGTACCCTGCAAGTCCTTAGAGCCCCAAAGGCCACCTTGCATTTCATTTGCAGACCGTGGGGAAAGGACTTCTTTTTCCCATGGGAAATGGCCTGTGTTTGCAGCCACTCACCATGGCAGAAAGTGGGGAGCCAAGCTAGAGTGATGCAATCTTTGCTGGATTTCTCCAAACCCAATGCTGGCAGCAACTAGGACCCTGCAAGTCCTTAGAGCCCCAGATGCCACCTTTCATCTTATACCCAGACCCTGGGGACATGACTTCATTTCCCCATGGAAAATGGGGTCAGTTTGGGGCCACTCGCCCCGGCCATCTGCTTCATTCCCTGTCTGAAATTTGCAAACTTGGCTGATTTTCTCCAAAACTAAACCTGCTGGCAACGAGGAGCCTGCAGCTCCTTAGAGCCCCAAATTTCACCTCTCTGCTGATACCCACATGATGGGGAAATTACTTCTTTTTCCCATAGAAATAGTATCCCTGTGCTGCAACTTGCCCTGGCAGAAAGTGGGGACCCAAGCAGGAAATTTGAAAATTCTGCTGGATTTCTCCAAACCTAAAGCTGGCAGCAACTAAGACCCTGCAAGTCCTTAGAGCCCCAAAGGCCACCTTTCATCTGATACCCAGACCCTGGGCCAATGACTTCATTTTCCCCATGGAAAATGGCCTCCATTTCTGGCCTCTCGCCCTGGCCAATAGGGTGGTGCCCAGCAAGAAATTTGCAATCTTTGCTGGATTGCTCCAAATTTAAAGCTGCCAGTAAGAAGTACCCTGCAAGTCCTTAGAGCCCCAAAGGCCACCTTGCATTTGATTTGCAGACCGTGGGGAAAGGACTTCTTTTTCCCATGGGAAATGGCCTGTGTTTGCAGCCACTCACCATGGCAGAAAGTGGGGAGCCAAGCTAGAGTGATACAATCTTTGCTGGATTCTTCCAAACCTAAAGTGTGCGGCAAATAGGACCCTGAATGTCCTTAGAGCCTGAAAGGCCACCTTGAACATATTACTGAGACCCTGGGTTAAGGACATTTTTCCCATGGAAAATGCCCTTCATTTCTGGCCATTTGGCCTGGCAGGCAGGGCAGTGCCTAACGAGAAATTTGCAAACTGTGCTGGATTCTTCCAAACATAAAGCTGCCAGCAACTAGGACCCTGCAAGTCCTTAGAGCCCCAGATGCCGCCTTTCATCTGATACCCAGACCCTGGGCCAATGACTTCATTTTCCCCAAGGAAAATGGCCTCCATTTCTGGCCTCTCGCCCTGGCCAATAGGGTGGTGCCCAGCAAGAAATTTGCAATCTTTGCTGGATTTCTCCAAATCGAAAGCTGCCAGTAAGAAGTACCCTGCAAGTCCTTAGAGCCCCAAAGGCCACCTTGCATTTCATTTGAAGACCGTGGGGAAAGGACTTCTTTTTCCCATGGGAAATGGCCTGTGTTTGCAGCCACTAACTATGGCAGAAAGTGGGGAGCCAAGCTAGAGTGATGCAATCTTTGCTGGATTTCTCCAAACCCAATGCTGGCAGCAACTAGGACCCTGCAAGTCCTTAGAGCCCCAGATGCCACCTTTCATCTTATACCCAGACCCTGGGGACATGACTTCTCCTCCCCATTGAAAATGGGGTCAGTTTGGGGCCACTCGCCCCGGCCATCTGCTTCATTCCCTGTCTGAAATTTGCAAACTTGGCTGATTTTCTCCAAAACTAAACCTGCTGGCAACGAGGAGCCTGCAGCTCCTTAGAGCCCCAAATTTCACCTCTCTGCTGATACCCACATGATGGGGAAATTACTTCTTTTTCCCATAGAAATAGTATCCCTGTGCTGCAACTTGCCCTGGCAGAAAGTAGGGTGCCAAGCAGGAAATTTGAAAATTCTGCTGGATTTCTCCAAACCTAAAGCTGGCAGCAACTAAGACCCTGCAAGTCCTTAGAGCCCCAAAGGCCACCTTTCATCTGATACCCAGACCCTGGGCCAATGACTTCATTTTCCCCATGGAAAATGGCCTCCATTTCTGGCCTCTCGCCCTGGCCAATAGGGTGGTGCCCAGCAAGAAATTTGCAATCTTTGCTGGATTTCTCCAAATCTAAAGCTGCCAATAAGAAGTACGCTGCAAGTCCTTAGAGCCCCAAAGGCCACCTTGCATTTGATTTGCAGACCGTGGGGAAAGGACTTCTTTTTCCCATGGGAAATGGCCTCCGTTTGCAGCCACTCACCATGGCAGAAAGTGGGGAGCCAAGCTAGAGTGATACAATCTTTGCTGGATTCTTCCAAACCTAAAGTGTGCGGCAACTAGGACCCTGAATGTCCTTAGAGCCTGAAAGGCCACCTTGAACATATTACTGAGACCCTGGGTTAAGGACATTTTTCCCATGGAAAATGCCCTTCATTTCTGGCCATTTGGCCTGGCAGGCAGGGCAGTGCCTAACGAGAAATTTGCAAACTGTGCTGGATTCTTCCAAACATAAAGCTGCCAGCAACTAGGACCCTGCAAGTCCTTAGAGCCCCAGATGCCGCCTTTCATCTGATACCCAGAGCCTGGGCCAATGACTTCATTTTCCCCATGGAAAATGGCCTCCATTTCTGGCCTCTCGCCCTGGCCAATAGGGTGGTGCCCAGCAAGAAATTTGCAATCTTTGCTGGATTTCTCCAAATCTAAAGCTGCCAGTAAGAAGTACCCTGCAAGTCCTTAGAGCCCCAAAGGCTACCTTGCATTTGATTTGCAGACCGTGGGGAAAGGACTTCTTTTTCCCGTGGGAAATGGCCTGTGTTTGCAGCCACTAACTATGGCAGAAAGTGGGGAGCCAAGCTAGAGTGATGCAATCTTTGCTGGATTTCTCCAAACCCAATGCTGGCAGCAACTAGGACCCTGCAAGTCCTTAGAGCCCCTGATGCCACCTTTCATCTTATACCCAGAGCCTGGGGACATGACTTCTCTTCCCCATGGAAAATGGGGTCAGTTTGGGGCCACTCGCCCCGGCCATCTGCTTCATTCCCTGTCTGAAATTTGCAAACTTGGCTGATTTTCTCCAAAACTAAACCTGCTGGCAACGAGAAGCCTGCAGCTCCTTAGAGCCCCAAATTTCACCTCTCTGCTGATACCCACATGATGGGGAAATTACTTCTTTTTCCCATAGAAATAGTATCCCTGTGCTGCAACTTGCCCTGGCAGAAAGTAGGGTGCCAAGCAGGAAATTTGAAAATTCTGCTGGATTTCTCCAAACCTAAAGCTGGCAGCAACTAAGACCCTGCAAGTCCTTAGAGCCCCAAAGGCCACCTTTCATCTGATACCCAGAGCCTGGGCCAATGACTTCATTTCCCCATGGAAAATGGGGTCAGTTTGGGGCCACTCGCCCCGGCCATCTGCCTCATTCCCTGTCTGAAATTTGCAAACTTGGCTGATTTTCTCCAAAACTAAACCTGCTGGCAACGAGGAGCCTGCAGCTCCTTAGAGCCCCAAATTTCACCTCTCTGCTGATACCCACATGATGGGGAAATTACTTCTTTTTCCCATAGAAATAGTATCCCTGTGCTGCAACTTGCCCTGGCAGAAAGTAGGGTGCCAAGCAGGAAATTTGAAAATTCTGATGGATTTCTCCAAACCTAAAGCTGGCAGCAACTAAGACCCTGCAAGTCCTTAGAGCCCCAAAGGCCACCTTTCATCTGATACCCAGAGCCTGGGCCAATGACTTCATTTTCCCCATGGAAAATGGCCTCCATTTCTGGCCTCTCGCCCTGGCCAATAGGGTGGTGCCCAGCAAGAAATTTGCAATCTTTGCTGGATTGCTCCAAATCTAAAGCTGCCAGTAAGAAGTACCCTGCAAGTCCTTAGAGCCCCAAAGGCCACCTTGCATTTCATTTGCAGACCGTGGGGAAAGGACTTCTTTTTCCCATGGGAAATGGCCTGTGTTTGCAGCCACTCACCATGGCAGAAAGTGGGGAGCCAAGCTAGAGTGATACAATCTTTGCTGGATTCTTCCAAACCTAAAGTTGGCAGCAACCAGGACCCTGAAAGTCCTTAGAGCCTGAAAGGCCACCTTGAACACATTACTGAGACCCTGGGTTAAGGACATTTTTCCCATGGAAAATGCCCTTCATTTCTGGCCATTTGGCCTGGCAGGCAGGGCAGTGCCTAACGAGAAATTTGAAAACTGTGCTGGATTCTTCCAAACATAAAGCTGCCAGCAACTAGGACCCTGCAAGTCCTTAGAGCCCCAAAGGCCACCTTTCATCTGATACCCAGACCCTGGGCCAATGACTTCATTTTCCCCAAGGAAAATGGCCTCCATTTCTGGCCTCTCGCCCTGGCCAATAGGGTGGTGCCCAGCAAGAAATTTGCAATCTTTGCTGGATTGCTCCAAATCGAAAGCTGCCAGAAAGAAGTACCCTGCAAGTCCTTAGAGCCCCAAAGGCCACCTTGCATTTCATTTGCAGACCGTGGGGAAAGGACTTCTTTTTCCCATGGGAAATGGCCTGTGTTTGCAGCCACTCACCATGGCAGAAAGTGGGGAGCCAAGCTAGAGTGATGCAATCTTTGCTGGATTTCTCCAAACCCAATGCTGGCAGCAACTAGGACCCTGCAAGTCCTTAGAGCCCCAGATGCCACCTTTCATCTTATACCCAGACCCTGGGGACATGACTTCTTTTCCCCATGGAAAATGGGGTCAGTTTGGGGCCACTCGCCCCGGCCATCTGCTTCATTCCCTGTCTGAAATTTGCAAACTTGGCTGATTTTCTCCAAAACTAAACCTGCTGGCAACGAGGAGCCTGCAGCTCCTTAGAGCCCCAAATTTCACCTCTCTGCTGATACCCACATGATGGGGAAATTACTTCTTTTTCCCATAGAAATAGTATCCCTGTGCTGCAACTTGCCCTGGCAGAAAGTAGGGTGCCAAGCAGGAAATTTGAAAATTCTGATGGATTTCTCCAAACCTAAAGCTGGCAGCAACTAAGACCCTGCAAGTCCTTAGAGCCCCAAAGGCCACCTTTCATCTGATACCCAGAGCCTGGGCCAATGACTTCATTTTCCCCATGGAAAATGGCCTCCATTTCTGGCCTCTCGCCCTGGCCAATAGGGTGGTGCCCAGCAAGAAATTTGCAATCTTTGCTGGATTGCTCCAAATCGAAAGCTGCCAGTAAGAAGTACCCTGCATGTCCTCAGAGCCCCAATGGCCACCTTGCATTTGATTTGCAGACCGTGGGGAAAGGACTTCTTTTTCCCATGGGAAATGGCCTGTGTTTGCAGCCACTCACCATGGCAGAAAGTGGGGACCCAAGCTAGAGTGATGCAATCTTTGCTGGATTTCTCCAAACCTAATGCTGGCAGCAACTTGGACCCTGCAAGTCCTTAGAGCCCCAGATGCCGCCTTTCATCTGATACCCAGACCCTGGGCCAATGACTTCATTTTCCCCATGGAAAATGGCCTCCATTTCTGGCCTCTCGCCCTGGCCAATAGGGTGGTGCCCAGCAAGAAATTTGCAATCTTTGCTGGATTTCTCCAAATCGAAAGCTGCCAGTAAGAAGTACCCTGCAAGTCCTTAGAGCCCCAAAGGCCACCTTGCATTTCATTTGCAGACCGTGGGGAAAGGACTTCTTTTTCCCATGGGAAATGGCCTGTGTTTGCAGCCACTCACCATGGCAGAAAGTGGGGAGCCAAGCTAGAGTGATACAATCTTTGCTGGATTCTTCCAAACCTAAAGTTGGCAGCAACCAGGAGCCTGAAAGTCCTTAGAGCCTGAAAGGCCACCTTGAACATATTACTGAGACCCTGGGTTAAGGACATTTTTCCCATGGAAAATGCCCTTCATTTCTGGCCACTTGGCCTGGCAGGCCGGCTGTGCCTAGCGAGAAATTTGCAAACTGTGCTGGATTCTTCCAAACATAAAGCTGCCAGCAACTAGGACCCTGCAAGTCCTTAGAGCCCCAGATGCCACCTTTCATCTGATACCCAGACCCTGGGCCAATGACTTCATTTTCCCCAAGGAAAATGGCCTCCATTTCTGGCCTCTCGCCCTGGCCAATAGGGTGGTGCCCAGCAAGAAATTTGCAATCTTTGCTGGATTGCTCCAAATCGAAAGCTGCCAGAAAGAAGTACCCTGCAAGTCCTTAGAGCCCCAAAGGCCACCTTGCATTTCATTTGCAGACCGTGGGGAAAGGACTTCTTTTTCCCATGGGAAATGGCCTGTGTTTGCAGCCACTCACCATGGCAGAAAGTGGGGAGCCAAGCTAGAGTGATGCAATCTTTGCTGGATTTCTCCATACCCAATGCTGGCAGCAACTAGGACCCTGCAAGTCCTTAGAGCCCCAGATGCCACCTTTCATCTTATACCCAGACCCTGGGGACATGACTTCATTTCCCCATGGAAAATGGGGTCAGTTTGGGGCCACTCGCCCCGGCCATCTGCTTCATTCCCTGTCTGAAATTTGCAAACTTGGCTGATTTTCTCCAAAACTAAACCTGCTGGCAACGAGGAGCCTGCAGCTCCTTAGAGCCCCAAATTTCACCTCTCTGCTGATACCCACATGATGGGGAAATTACTTCTTTTTCCCATAGAAATAGTATCCCTGTGCTGCAACTTGCCCTGGCAGAAAGTAGGGTGCCAAGCAGGAAATTTGAAAATTCTGATGGATTTCTCCAAACCTAAAGCTGGCAGCAACTAAGACCCTGCAAGTCCTTAGAGCCCCAAAGGCCACCTTTCATCTGATACCCAGAGCCTGGGCCAATGACTTCATTTTCCCCATGGAAAATGGCCTCCATTTCTGGCCTCTCGCCCTGGCCAATAGGGTGGTGCCCGGAAAGAAATTTGCAATCTTTGCTGGATTGCTCCAAATCTAAAGCTGCCAGTAAGAAGTACCCTGCATGTCCTTAGAGCCCCAAAGGCCACCTTGCATTTGATTTGCAGACCGTGGGGAAAGGACTTCTTTTTCCCATGGGAAATGGCCTGTGTTTGCAGCCACTCACCATGGCAGAAAGTGGGGAGCCAAGCTAGAGTGATACAATCTTTGCTGGATTCTTCCAAACCTAAAGTTGGCAGCAACCAGGACCCTGCAAGTCCTTAGAGCCTGAAAGGCCACCTTGAACACATTACTGAGACCCTGGGTTAAGGACATTTTTCCCATGGAAAATGCCCTTCATTTCTGGCCATTTGGCCTGGCAGGCAGGGCAGTGCCTAACGAGAAATTTGCAAACTGTGCTGGATTCTTCCAAACATAAAGCTGCCAGCAACTAGGACCCTGCAAGTCCTTAGAGCCCCAGATGCCACCTTTCATCTGATACCCAGACCCTGGGCCAATGACTTCATTTTCCCCAAGGAAAATGGCCTCCATTTCTGGCCTCTCGCCCTGGCCAATAGGGTGGTGCCCAGCAAGAAATTTGCAATCTTTGCTGGATTTCTCCAAATCTAAAGCTGCCAGTAAGAAGTACCCTGCAAGTCCTTAGAGCCCCAAAGGCCACCTTGCATTTGATTTGCAGACCGTGGGGAAAGGACTTCTTTTTCCCATGGGAAATGGCCTCCGTTTCCAGCCACTAACTAGGGCAGAAAGTGGGGAGCCAAGCTAGAGTGATGCAATCTTTGCTGGATTTCTCCAAACCCAATGCTGGCAGCAACTAGGACCCTGCAAGTCCTTAGAGCCCCAGATGCCACCTTTCATCTTATACCCAGACCCTGGGGACATGACTTCATTTCCCCATGGAAAATGGGGTCAGTTTGGGGCCACTCGCCCCGGCCATCTGCTTCATTCCCTGTCTGAAATTTGCAAACTTGGCTGATTTTCTCCAAAACTAAACCTGCTGGCAACGAGGAGCCTGCAGCTCCTTAGAGCCCCAAATTTCACCTCTCTGCTGATACCCACATGATGGGGAAATTACTTCTTTTTCCCATAGAAATAGTATCCCTGTGCTGCAACTTGCCCTGGCAGAAAGTGGGGACCCAAGCAGGAAATTTGAAAATTCTGCTGGATTTCTCCAAACCTAAAGCTGGCAGCAACTAAGACCCTGCAAGTCCTTAGAGCCCCAAAGGCCACCTTTCATCTGATACCCAGACCCTGGGCCAATGACTTCATTTTCCCCATGGAAAATGGCCTCCATTTCTGGCCTCTCGCCCTGGCCAATAGGGTGGTGCCCAGCAAGAAATTTGCAATCTTTGCTGGATTGCTCCAAATTTAAAGCTGCCAGTAAGAAGTACCCTGCAAGTCCTTAGAGCCCCAAAGGCCACCTTGCATTTGATTTGCAGACCGTGGGGAAAGGACTTCTTTTTCCCATGGGAAATGGCCTCCGTTTGCAGCCACTCACCATGGCAGAAAGTGGGGAGCCAAGCTAGAGTGATACAATCTTTGCTGGATTCTTCCAAACCTAAAGTGTGCGGCAAATAGGACCCTGAATGTCCTTAGAGCCTGAAAGGCCACCTTGAACATATTACTGAGACCCTGGGTTAAGGACATTTTTCCCATGGAAAATGCCCTTCATTTCTGGCCATTTGGCCTGGCAGGCAGGGCAGTGCCTAACGAGAAATTTGCAAACTGTGCTGGATTCTTCCAAACATAAAGCTGCCAGCAACTAAGACCCTGCAAGTCCTTAGAGCCCCAGATGCCGCCTTTCATCTGATACCCAGAGCCTGGGCCAATGACTTCATTTTCCCCAAGGAAAATGGCCTCCATTTCTGGCCTCTCGCCCTGGCCAATAGGGTGGTGCCCAGCAAGAAATTTGCAATCTTTGCTGGATTTCTCCAAATCGAAAGCTGCCAGTAAGAAGTACCCTGCAAGTCCTTAGAGCCCCAAAGGCCACCTTGCATTTCATTTGAAGACCGTGGGGAAAGGACTTCTTTTTCCCATGGGAAATGGCCTGTGTTTGCAGCCACTAACTATGGCAGAAAGTGGGGAGCCAAGCTAGAGTGATGCAATCTTTGCTGGATTTCTCCAAACCCAATGCTGGCAGCAACTAGGACCCTGCAAGTCCTTAGAGCCCCAGATGCCACCTTTCATCTTATACCCAGAGCCTGGGGACATGACTTCTCCTCCCCATTGAAAATGGGGTCAGTTTGGGGCCACTCGCCCCGGCCATCTGCTTCATTCCCTGTCTGAAATTTGCAAACTTGGCTGATTTTCTCCAAAACTAAACCTGCTGGCAACGAGGAGCCTGCAGCTCCTTAGAGCCCCAAATTTCACCTCTCTGCTGATACCCACATGATGGGGAAATTACTTCTTTTTCCCATAGAAATAGTATCCCTGTGCTGCAACTTGCCCTGGCAGAAAGTAGGGTGCCAAGCAGGAAATTTGAAAATTCTGCTGGATTTCTCCAAACCTAAAGCTGGCAGCAACTAAGACCCTGCAAGTCCTTAGAGCCCCAAAGGCCACCTTTCATCTGATACCCAGACCCTGGGCCAATGACTTCATTTTCCCCATGGAAAATGGCCTCCATTTCTGGCCTCTCGCCCTGGCCAATAGGGTGGTGCCCAGCAAGAAATTTGCAATCTTTGCTGGATTTCTCCAAATCTAAAGCTGCCAATAAGAAGTACGCTGCAAGTCCTTAGAGCCCCAAAGGCCACCTTGCATTTGATTTGCAGACCGTGGGGAAAGGACTTCTTTTTCCCATGGGAAATGGCCTCCGTTTGCAGCCACTCACCATGGCAGAAAGTGGGGAGCCAAGCTAGAGTGATACAATCTTTGCTGGATTCTTCCAAACCTAAAGTGTGCGGCAACTAGGACCCTGAATGTCCTTAGAGCCTGAAAGGCCACCTTGAACATATTACTGAGACCCTGGGTTAAGGACATTTTTCCCATGGAAAATGCCCTTCATTTCTGGCCATTTGGCCTGGCAGGCAGGGCAGTGCCTAACGAGAAATTTGCAAACTGTGCTGGATTCTTCCAAACATAAAGCTGCCAGCAACTAGGACCCTGCAAGTCCTTAGAGCCCCAGATGCCGCCTTTCATCTGATACCCAGAGCCTGGGCCAATGACTTCATTTTCCCCATGGAAAATGGCCTCCATTTCTGGCCTCTCGCCCTGGCCAATAGGGTGGTGCCCAGCAAGAAATTTGCAATCTTTGCTGGATTGCTCCAAATCTAAAGCTGCCAGTAAGAAGTACCCTGCAAGTCCTTAGAGCCCCAAAGGCTACCTTGCATTTGATTTGCAGACCGTGGGGAAAGGACTTCTTTTTCCCGTGGGAAATGGCCTGTGTTTGCAGCCACTAACTATGGCAGAAAGTGGGGAGCCAAGCTAGAGTGATGCAATCTTTGCTGGATTTCTCCAAACCCAATGCTGGCAGCAACTAGGACCCTGCAAGTCCTTAGAGCCCCTGATGCCACCTTTCATCTTATACCCAGACCCTGGGGACATGACTTCTCTTCCCCATGGAAAATGGGGTCAGTTTGGGGCCACTCGCCCCGGCCATCTGCTTCATTCCCTGTCTGAAATTTGCAAACTTGGCTGATTTTCTCCAAAACTAAACCTGCTGGCAACGAGAAGCCTGCAGCTCCTTAGAGCCCCAAATTTCACCTCTCTGCTGATACCCACATGATGGGGAAATTACTTCTTTTTCCCATAGAAATAGTATCCCTGTGCTGCAACTTGCCCTGGCAGAAAGTAGGGTGCCAAGCAGGAAATTTGAAAATTCTGCTGGATTTCTCCAAACCTAAAGCTGGCAGCAACTAAGACCCTGCAAGTCCTTAGAGCCCCAAAGGCCACCTTTCATCTGATACCCAGAGCCTGGGCCAATGACTTCATTTTCCCCATGGAAAATGGCCTCCATTTCTGGCCTCTCGCCCTGGCCAATAGGGTGGTGCCCAGCAAGAAATTTGCAATCTTTGCTGGATTGCTCCAAATCTAAAGCTGCCAGTAAGAAGTACCCTGCATGTCCTCAGAGCCCCAAAGGCCACCTTGCATTTCATTTGAAGACCATGGGGAAAGGACTTCTTTTTCCCATGGGAAATGGCCTGTGTTTGCAGCCACTCACCATGGCAGAAAGTGGGGACCCAAGCTAGAGTGATGCAATCTTTGCTGGATTTCTCCAAACCTAATGCTGGCAGCAACTAGGACCCTGCAAGTCCTTAGAGCCCCAGATGCCACCTTTCATCTGATACCCAGACCCTGGGCCAATGACTTCATTTTCCCCATGGAAAATGGCCTCCATTTCTGGCCTCTCGGCCTGGCCAATAGGGTGGTGCCCAGTAAGAAATTTGCAATCTTTGCTGGATTTCTCCAAATCGAAAGCTGCCAGTAAGAAGTACCCTGCAAGTCCTTAGAGCCCCAAAGGCCACCTTGCATTTGATTTGCAGACCGTGTGGAAAGGACTTCTTTTTCCCATGGGAAATGGCCTGTGTTTGCAGCCACTCACCATGGCAGAAAGTAGGGAGCCAAGCTAGAGTGATACAATCTTTGCTGGATTCTTCCAAACCTAAAGTTGGCAGCAACCAGGAGCCTTAAAGTCCTTAGAGCCTGAAAGGCCACCTTGAACATATTACTGAGACCCTGGGTTAAGGACATTTTTCCCATGGAAAATGCCCTTCATTTGTGGCCACTTGGCCTGGCAGGCAGGCTGTGCCTAGCGAGAAATTTGCAAACTGTGCTGGATTCTTCCAAACATAAAGCTGCCAGCAACTAGGACCCTGCAAGTCCTTAGAGCCCCAAAGGCCACCTTTCATCTGATACCCAGAGCCTGGGCTAATGACTTCATTTTCCCCATGGAAAATGGCCTCCATTTCTGGCCTCTCGCCCTGGCCAATAGGGTGGTGCCCAGCAAGAAATTTGCAATCTTTGCTGGATTGCTCCAAATCTAAAGCTGCCAGTAAGAAGTACCCTGCAAGTCCTTAGAGCCCCAAAGGCCACCTTGCATTTCATTTGCAGACCGTGGGGAAAGGACTTCTTTTTCCCATGGGAAATGGCCTGTGTTTGCAGCCACTCACCATGGCAGAAAGTGGGGAGCCAAGCTAGAGTGATGCAATCTTTGCTGGATTTCTCCAAACCCAATGCTGGCAGCAACTAGGACCCTGCAAGTCCTTAGAGCCCCAGATGCCACCTTTCATCTTATACCCAGACCCTGGGGACATGACTTCATTTCCCCATGGAAAATGGGGTCAGTTTGGGGCCACTCGCCCCGGCCATCTGCTTCATTCCCTGTCTGAAATTTGCAAACTTGGCTGATTTTCTCCAAAACTAAACCTGCTGGCAACGAGGAGCCTGCAGCTCCTTAGAGCCCCAAATTTCACCTCTCTGCTGATACCCACATGATGGGGAAATTACTTCTTTTTCCCATAGAAATAGTATCCCTGTGCTGCAACTTGCCCTGGCAGAAAGTAGGGTGCCAAGCAGGAAATTTGAAAATTCTGCTGGATTTCTCCAAACCTAAAGCTGGCAGCAACTAAGACCCTGCAAGTCCTTAGAGCCCCAAAAGCCACCTTTCATCTGATACCCAGAGCCTGGGCCAATGACTTCATTTTCCCCATGGAAAATGGCCTCCATTTCTGGCCTCTCGCCCTGGCCAATAGGGTGGTGCCCAGCAAGAAATTTGCAATCTTTGCTGGATTTCTCCAAATCTAAAGCTGCCAGTAAGAAGTACCCTGCATGTCCTTAGAGCCCCAAAGGCCACCTTGCATTTGATTTGCAGACCGTGGGGAAAGGACTTCTTTTTCCCATGGGAAATGGCCTGTGTTTGCAGCCACTCACCATGGCAGAAAGTGGGGAGCCAAGCTAGAGTGATACAATCTTTGCTGGATTCTTCCAAACCTAAAGTTGGCAGCAACCAGGACCCTGAAAGTCCTTAGAGCCTGAAAGGCCACCTTGAACACATTACTGAGACCCTGGGTTAAGGACATTTTTCCCATGGAAAATGCCCTTCATTTCTGGCCATTTGGCCTGGCAGGCAGGGCAGTGCCTAACGAGAAATTTGCAAACTGTGCTGGATTCTTCCAAACATAAAGGTGCCAGCAACTAGGACCCTGCAAGTCCTTAGAGCCCCAGATGCCACCTTTCATCTGATACCCAGACCCTGGGCCAATGACTTCATTTTCCCCAAGGAAAATGGCCTCCATTTCTGGCCTCTCGCCCTGGCCAATAGGGTGGTGCCCAGCAAGAAATTTGCAATCTTTGCTGGATTGCTCCAAATCTAAAGCTGCCAGTAAGAAGTACCCTGCAAGTCCTTAGAGCCCCAAAGGCCACCTTGCATTTCATTTGCAGACCGTGGGGAAAGGACTTCTTTTTCCCATGGGAAATGGCCTGTGTTTGCAGCCACTCACCATGGCAGAAAGTGGGGAGCCAAGCTAGAGTGATGCAATCTTTGCTGGATTTCTCCAAACCCAATGCTGGCAGCAACTAGGACCCTGCAAGTCCTTAGAGCCCCAGATGCCACCTTTCATCTTATACCCAGACCCTGGGGACATGACTTCTCCTCCCCATTGAAAATGGGGTCAGTTTGGGGCCACTCGCCCCGGCCATCTGCTTCATTCCCTGTCTGAAATTTGCAAACTTGGCTGATTTTCTCCAAAACTAAACCTGCTGGCAACGAGGAGCCTGCAGCTCCTTAGAGCCCCAAATTTCACCTCTCTGCTGATACCCACATGATGGGGAAATTACTTCTTTTTCCCATAGAAATAGTATCCCTGTGCTGCAACTTGCCCTGGCAGAAAGTAGGGTGCCAAGCAGGAAATTTGAAAATTCTGCTGGATTTCTCCAAACCTAAAGCTGGCAGCAACTAAGACCCTGCAAGTCCTTAGAGCCCCAAAGGCCACCTTTCATCTGATACCCAGACCCTGGGCCAATGACTTCATTTTCCCCATGGAAAATGGCCTCCATTTCTGGCCTCTCGCCCTGGCCAATAGGGTGGTGCCCAGCAAGAAATTTGCAATCTTTGCTGGATTTCTCCAAATCTAAAGCTGCCAATAAGAAGTACGCTGCAAGTCCTTAGAGCCCCAAAGGCCACCTTGCATTTCATTTGCAGACCGTGGGGAAAGGACTTCTTTTTCCCATGGGAAATGGCCTCCGTTTGCAGCCACTCACCATGGCAGAAAGTGGGGAGCCAAGCTAGAGTGATACAATCTTTGCTGGATTCTTCCAAACCTAAAGTGTGTTGCAACTAGGACCCTGAATGTCCTTAGAGCCTGAAAGGCCACCTTGAACATATTACTGAGACCCTGGGTTAAGGACATTTTTCCCATGGAAAATGCCCTTCATTTCTGGCCATTTGGCCTGGCAGGCAGGGCAGTGCCTAACGAGAAATTTGCAAACTGTGCTGGATTCTTCCAAACATAAAGCTGCCAGCAACTAGGACCCTGCAAGTCCTTAGAGCCCCAGATGCCGCCTTTCATCTGATACCCAGAGCCTGGGCCAATGACTTCATTTTCCCCATGGAAAATGGCCTCCATTTCTGGCCTCTCGCCCTGGCCAATAGGGTGGTGCCCAGCAAGAAATTTGCAATCTTTGCTGGATTTCTCCAAATCTAAAGCTGCCAGTAAGAAGTACCCTGCAAGTCCTTAGAGCCCCAAAGGCTACCTTGCATTTGATTTGCAGACCGTGGGGAAAGGACTTCTTTTTCCCGTGGGAAATGGCCTGTGTTTGCAGCCACTAACTATGGCAGAAAGTGGGGAGCCAAGCTAGAGTGATGCAATCTTTGCTGGATTTCTCCAAACCCAATGCTGGCAGCAACTAGGACCCTGCAAGTCCTTAGAGCCCCTGATGCCACCTTTCATCTTATACCCAGAGCCTGGGGACATGACTTCTCTTCCCCATGGAAAATGGGGTCAGTTTGGGGCCACTCGCCCCGGCCATCTGCTTCATTCCCTGTCTGAAATTTGCAAACTTGGCTGATTTTCTCCAAAACTAAACCTGCTGGCAACGAGAAGCCTGCAGCTCCTTAGAGCCCCAAATTTCACCTCTCTGCTGATACCCACATGATGGGGAAATTACTTCTTTTTCCCATAGAAATAGTATCCCTGTGCTGCAACTTGCCCTGGCAGAAAGTAGGGTGCCAAGCAGGAAATTTGAAAATTCTGCTGGATTTCTCCAAACCTAAAGCTGGCAGCAACTAAGACCCTGCAAGTCCTTAGAGCCCCAAAGGCCACCTTTCATCTGATACCCAGAGCCTGGGCCAATGACTTCATTTTCCCCATGGAAAATGGCCTCCATTTCTGGCCTCTCGCCCTGGCCAATAGGGTGGTGCCCAGCAAGAAATTTGCAATCTTTGCTGGATTGCTCCAAATCTAAAGCTGCCAGTAAGAAGTACCCTGCATGTCCTCAGAGCCCAAAAGGCCACCTTGCATTTCATTTGAAGACCATGGGGAAAGGACTTCTTTTTCCCATGGGAAATGGCCTGTGTTTGCAGCCACTCACCATGGCAGAAAGTGGGGACCCAAGCTAGAGTGATGCAATCTTTGCTGGATTTCTCCAAACCTAATGCTGGCAGCAACTTGGACCCTGCAAGTCCTTATAGCCCCAGATGCCACCTTTCATCTGATACCCAGACCCTGGGCCAATGACTTCATTTTCCCCATGGAAAATGGCCTCCATTTCTGGCCTCTCGGCCTGGCCAATAGGGTGGTGCCCAGTAAGAAATTTGCAATCTTTGCTGGATTTCTCCAAATCGAAAGCTGCCAGTAAGAAGTACCCTGCAAGTCCTTAGAGCCCCAAAGGCCACCTTGCATTTGATTTGCAGACCGTGTGGAAAGGACTTCTTTTTCCCATGGGAAATGGCCTGTGTTTGCAGCCACTCACAATGGCAGAAAGTAGGGAGCCAAGCTAGAGTGATACAATCTTTGCTGGATTCTTCCAAACCTAAAGTTGGCAGCAACCAGGAGCCTTAAAGTCCTTAGAGCCTGAAAGGCCACCTTGAACATATTACTGAGACCCTGGGTTAAGGACATTTTTCCCATGGAAAATGCCCTTCATTTGTGGCCACTTGGCCTGGCAGGCAGGCTGTGCCTAGCGAGAAATTTGCAAACTGTGCTGGATTCTTCCAAACATAAAGCTGGCAGCAACTAGGACCCTGCAAGTCCTTAGAGCCCCAAAGGCCACCTTTCATCTGATACCCAGAGCCTGGGCTAATGACTTCATTTTCCCCAAGGAAAATGGCCTCCATTTCTGGCCTCTCGCCCTGGCCAATAGGGTGGTGCCCAGCAAGAAATTTGCAATCTTTGCTGGATTTCTCCAAATCTAAAGCTGCCAGTAAGAAGTACCCTGCAAGTCCTTAGAGCCCCAAAGGCCACCTTGCATTTCATTTGCAGACCGTGGGGAAAGGACTTCTTTTTCCCATGGGAAATGGCCTGTGTTTGCAGCCACTCACCATGGCAGAAAGTGGGGAGCCAAGCTAGAGTGATGCAATCTTTGCTGGATTTCTCCAAACCCAATGCTGGCAGCAACTAGGACCCTGCAAGTCCTTAGAGCCCCAGATGCCACCTTTCATCTTATACCCAGACCCTGGGGACATGACTTCATTTCCCCATGGAAAATGGGGTCAGTTTGGGGCCACTCGCCCCGGCCATCTGCTTCATTCCCTGTCTGAAATTTGCAAACTTGGCTGATTTTCTCCAAAACTAAACCTGCTGGCAACGAGGAGCCTGCAGCTCCTTAGAGCCCCAAATTTCACCTCTCTGCTGATACCCACATGATGGGGAAATTACTTCTTTTTCCCATAGAAATAGTATCCCTGTGCTGCAACTTGCCCTGGCAGAAAGTAGGGTGCCAAGCAGGAAATTTGAAAATTCTGCTGGATTTCTCCAAACCTAAAGCTGGCAGCAACTAAGACCCTGCAAGTCCTTAGAGCCCCAAAAGCCACCTTTCATCTGATACCCAGAGCCTGGGCCAATGACTTCATTTTCCCCATGGAAAATGGCCTCCATTTCTGGCCTCTCGCCCTGGCCAATAGGGTGGTGCCCAGCAAGAAATTTGCAATCTTTGCTGGATTGCTCCAAATCGAAAGCTGCCAGTAAGAAGTACCCTGCATGTCCTTAGAGCCCCAAAGGCCACCTTGCATTTGATTTGCAGACCGTGGGGAAAGGACTTCTTTTTCCCATGGGAAATGGCCTGTGTTTGCAGCCACTCACCATGGCAGAAAGTGGGGAGCCAAGCTAGAGTGATACAATCTTTGCTGGATTCTTCCAAACCTAAAGTTGGCAGCAACCAGGACCCTGAAAGTCCTTAGAGCCTGAAAGGCCACCTTGAACATATTACTGAGACCCTGGGTTAAGGACATTTTTCCCATGGAAAATGCCCTTCATTTCTGGCCATTTGGCCTGGCAGGCAGGGCAGTGCCTAACGAGAAATTTGCAAACTGTGCTGGATTCTTCCAAACATAAAGCTGGCAGCAACTAGGACCCTGCAAGTCCTTAGAGCCCCAGATGCCACCTTTCATCTGATACCCAGACCCTGGGCCAATGACTTCATTTTCCCCAAGGAAAATGGCCTCCATTTCTGGCCTCTCGCCCTGGCCAATAGGGTGGTGCCCAGCAAGAAATTTGCAATCTTTGCTGGATTGCTCCAAATCTAAAGCTGCCAGTAAGAAGTACCCTGCAAGTCCTTAGAGCCCCAAAGGCCACCTTGCATTTGATTTGCAGACCGTGGGGAAAGGACTTCTTTTTCCCATGGGAAATGGCCTGTGTTTGCAGCCACTCACCATGGCAGAAAGTGGGGAGCCAAGCTAGAGTGATGCAATCTTTGCTGGATTTCTCCAAACCCAATGCTGGCAGCAACTAGGACCCTGCAAGTCCTTAGAGCCCCAGATGCCACCTTTCATCTTATACCCAGACCCTGGGGACATGACTTCATTTCCCCATGGAAAATGGGGTCAGTTTGGGGCCACTCGCCCCGGCCATCTGCTTCATTCCCTGTCTGAAATTTGCAAACTTGGCTGATTTTCTCCAAAACTAAACCTGCTGGCAACGAGGAGCCTGCAGCTCCTTAGAGCCCCAAATTTCACCTCTCTGCTGATACCCACATGATGGGGAAATTACTTCTTTTTCCCATAGAAATAGTATCCCTGTGCTGCAACTTGCCCTGGCAGAAAGTGGGGACCCAAGCAGGAAATTTGAAAATTCTGCTGGATTTCTCCAAACCTAAAGCTGGCAGCAACTAAGACCCTGCAAGTCCTTAGAGCCCCAAAGGCCACCTTTCATCTGATACCCAGAGCCTGGGCCAATGACTTCATTTTCCCCATGGAAAATGGCCTCCATTTCTGGCCTCTCGCCCTGGCCAATAGGGTGGTGCCCAGCAAGAAATTTGCAATCTTTGCTGGATTTCTCCAAATCTAAAGCTGCCAGTAAGAAGTACCCTGCATGTCCTTAGAGCCCCAAAGGCCACCTTGCATTTGATTTGCAGACCGTGGGGAAAGGACTTCTTTTTCCCATGGGAAATGGCCTGTGTTTGCAGCCACTCACCATGGCAGAAAGTGGGGAGCCAAGCTAGAGTGATACAATCTTTGCTGGATTCTTCCAAACCTAAAGTTGGCAGCAACCAGGACCCTGAAAGTCCTTAGAGCCTGAAAGGCCACCTTGAACACATTACTGAGACCCTGGGTTAAGGACATTTTTCCCATGGAAAATGCCCTTCATTTCTGGCCATTTGGCCTGGCAGGCAGGGCAGTGCCTAACGAGAAATTTGCAAACTGTGCTGGATTCTTCCAAACATAAAGCTGCCAGCAACTAGGACCCTGCAAGTCCTTAGAGCCCCAGATGCCACCTTTCATCTGATACCCAGACCCTGGGCCAATGACTTCATTTTCCCCAAGGAAAATGGCCTCCATTTCTGGCCTCTCGCCCTGGCCAATAGGGTGGTGCCCAGCAAGAAATTTGCAATCTTTGCTGGATTGCTCCAAATCTAAAGCTGCCAGTAAGAAGTACCCTGCAAGTCCTTAGAGCCCCAAAGGCCACCTTGCATTTCATTTGCAGACCGTGGGGAAAGGACTTCTTTTTCCCATGGGAAATGGCCTGTGTTTGCAGCCACTCACCATGGCAGAAAGTGGGGAGCCAAGCTAGAGTGATGCAATCTTTGCTGGATTTCTCCAAACCCAATGCTGGCAGCAACTAGGACCCTGCAAGTCCTTAGAGCCCCAGATGCCACCTTTCATCTTATACCCAGACCCTGGGGACATGACTTCATTTCCCCATGGAAAATGGGGTCAGTTTGGGGCCACTCGCCCCGGCCATCTGCTTCATTCCCTGTCTGAAATTTGCAAACTTGGCTGATTTTCTCCAAAACTAAACCTGCTGGCAACGAGGAGCCTGCAGCTCCTTAGAGCCCCAAATTTCACCTCTCTGCTGATACCCACATGATGGGGAAATTACTTCTCTTTCCCATAGAAATAGTATCCCTGTGCTGCAACTTGCCCTGGCAGAAAGTGGGGACCCAAGCAGGAAATTTGAAAATTCTGCTGGATTTCTCCAAACCTAAAGCTGGCAGCAACTAAGACCCTGCAAGTCCTTAGAGCCCCAAAGGCCACCTTTCATCTGATACCCAGAGCCTGGGCCAATGACTTCATTTTCCCCATGGAAAATGGCCTCCATTTCTGGCCTCTCGCCCTGGCCAATAGGGTGGTGCCCAGCAAGAAATTTGCAATCTTTGCTGGATTTCTCCAAATCTAAAGCTGCCAGTAAGAAGTACGCTGCAAGTCCTTAGAGCCCCAAAGGCCACCTTGCATTTGATTTGCAGACCGTGGGGAAAGGACTTCTTTTTCCCATGGGAAATGGCCTCCGTTTGCAGCCACTCACCATGGCAGAAAGTGGGGAGCCAAGCTAGAGTGATACAATCTTTGCTGGATTCTTCCAAACCTAAAGTGTGCGGCAACTAGGACCCTGAATGTCCTTAGAGCCTGAAAGGCCACCTTGAACATATTACTGAGACCCTGGGTTAAGGACATTTTTCCCATGGAAAATGCCCTTCATTTCTGGCCATTTGGCCTGGCAGGCAGGGCAGTGCCTAACGAGAAATTTGCAAACTGTGCTGGATTCTTCCAAACATAAAGCTGCCAGCAACTAGGACCCTGCAAGTCCTTAGAGCCCCAGATGCCGCCTTTCATCTGATACCCAGAGCCTGGGCCAATGACTTCATTTTCCCCATGGAAAATGGCCTCCATTTCTGGCCTCTCGCCCTGGCCAATAGGGTGGTGCCCAGCAAGAAATTTGCAATCTTTGCTGGATTGCTCCAAATCTAAAGCTGCCAGTAAGAAGTACCCTGCAAGTCCTTAGAGCCCCAAAGGCTACCTTGCATTTGATTTGCAGACCGTGGGGAAAGGACTTCTTTTTCCCAAGGGAAATGGCCTGTGTTTGCAGCCACTAACTATGGCAGAAAGTGGGGAGCCAAGCTAGAGTGATGCAATCTTTGCTGGATTTCTCCAAACCCAATGCTGGCAGCAACTAGGACCCTGCAAGTCCTTAGAGCCCCTGATGCCACCTTTCATCTTATACCCAGAGCCTGGGGACATGACTTCATTTCCCCATGGAAAATGGGGTCAGTTTGGGGCCACTCGCCCCGGCCATCTGCTTCATTCCCTGTCTGAAATTTGCAAACTTGGCTGATTTTCTCCAAAACTAAACCTGCTGGCAACGAGAAGCCTGCAGCTCCTTAGAGCCCCAAATTTCACCTCTCTGCTGATACCCACATGATGGGGAAATTACTTCTTTTTCCCATAGAAATAGTATCCCTGTGCTGCAACTTGCCCTGGCAGAAAGTAGGGTGCCAAGCAGGAAATTTGAAAATTCTGCTGGATTTCTCCAAACCTAAAGCTGGCAGCAACTAAGACCCTGCAAGTCCTTAGAGCCCCAAAGGCCACCTTTCATCTGATACCCAGAGCCTGGGCCAATGACTTCATTTTCCCCATGGAAAATGGCCTCCATTTCTGGCCTCTCGCCCTGGCCAATAGGGTGGTGCCCAGCACGAAATTTGCAATCTTTGCTGGATTTCTCCAAATCTAAAGCTGCCAGTAAGAAGTACCCTGCAAGTCCTTAGAGCCCCAAAGGCCACCTTGCATTTCATTTGCAGACCGTGGGGAAAGGACTTCTTTTTCCCATGGGAAATGGCCTGTGTTTGCAGCCACTCACCATGGCAGAAAGTGGGGAGCCAAGCTAGAGTGATGCAATCTTTGCTGGATTTCTCCAAACCCAATGCTGGCAGCAACTAGGACCCTGCAAGTCCTTAGAGCCCCAGATGCCACCTTTCATCTTATACCCAGACCCTGGGGACATGACTTCATTTCCCCATGGAAAATGGGGTCAGTTTGGGGCCACTCGCCCCGGCCATCTGCTTCATTCCCTGTCTGAAATTTGCAAACTTGGCTGATTTTCTCCAAAACTAAACCTGCTGGCAACGAGGAGCCTGCAGCTCCTTAGAGCCCCAAATTTCACCTCTCTGCTGATACCCACATGATGGGGAAATTACTTCTTTTTCCCATAGAAATAGTATCCCTGTGCTGCAACTTGCCCTGGCAGAAAGTAGGGTGCCAAGCAGGAAATTTGAAAATTCTGCTGGATTTCTCCAAACCTAAAGCTGGCAGCAACTAAGACCCTGCAAGTCCTTAGAGCCCCAAAAGCCACCTTTCATCTGATACCCAGAGCCTGGGCCAATGACTTCATTTTCCCCATGGAAAATGGCCTCCATTTCTGGCCTCTCGCCCTGGCCAATAGGGTGGTGCCCAGCAAGAAATTTGCAATCTTTGCTGGATTTCTCCAAATCGAAACCTGCCAGTAAGAAGTACCCTGCAAGTCCTTAGAGCCCCAAAGGCCACCTTGCATTTGATTTGCAGACCGTGGGGAAAGGACTTCTTTTTCCCGTGGGAAATGGCCTGTGTTTGCAGCCACTCACCATGGCAGAAAGTGGGGAGCCAAGCTAGAGTGATACAATCTTTGCTGGATTCTTCCAAACCTAAAGTTGGCAGCAACCAGGACCCTGAAAGTCCTTAGAGCCTGAAAGGCCACCTTGAACACATTACTGAGACCCTGGGTTAAGGACATTTTTCCCATGGAAAATGGCCTTCATTTCTGGCCATTTGGCCTGGCAGGCAGGGCAGTGCCTAACGAGAAATTTGAAAACTGTGCTGGATTCTTCCAAACATAAAGCTGCCAGCAACTAGGACCCTGCAAGTCCTTAGAGCCCCAAAGGCCACCTTTCATCTGATACCCAGACCCTGGGCCAATGACTTCATTTTCCCCAAGGAAAATGGCCTCCATTTCTGGCCTCTCGCCCTGGCCAATAGGGTGGTGCCCAGCAAGAAATTTGCAATCTTTGCTGGATTTCTCCAAATCTAAAGCTGCCAGTAAGAAGTACCCTGCAAGTCCTTAGAGCCCCAAAGGCCACCTTGCATTTGATTTGCAGACCGTGGGGAAAGGACTTCTTTTTCCCATGGGAAATGGCCTCCGTTTCCAGCCACTAACTAGGGCAGAAAGTGGGGAGCCAAGCTAGAGTGATGCAATCTTTGCTGGATTTCTCCAAACCCAATGCTGGCAGCAACTAGGACCCTGCAAGTCCTTAGAGCCCCAGATGCCACCTTTCATCTTATACCCAGACCCTGGGGACATGACTTCATTTCCCCATGGAAAATGGGGTCAGTTTGGGGCCACTCGCCCCGGCCATCTGCTTCATTCCCTGTCTGAAATTTGCAAACTTGGCTGATTTTCTCCAAAACTAAACCTGCTGGCAACGAGGAGCCTGCAGCTCCTTAGAGCCCCAAATTTCACCTCTCTGCTGATACCCACATGATGGGGAAATTACTTCTTTTTCCCATAGAAATAGTATCCCTGTGCTGCAACTTGCCCTGGCAGAAAGTATGGTGCCAAGCAGGAAATTTGAAAATTCTGATGGATTTCTCCAAACCTAAAGCTGGCAGCAACTAAGACCCTGCAAGTCCTTAGAGCCCCAAAGGCCACCTTTCATCTGATACCCAGAGCCTGGGCCAATGACTTCATTTTCCCCATGGAAAATGGCCTCCATTCCTGGCCTCTCGCCCTGGCCAATAGGGTGGTGCCCAGCAAGAAATTTGCAATCTTTGCTGGATTTCTCCAAATCGAAAGCTGCCAGTAAGAAGTACCCTGCATGTCCTCAGAGCCCCAATGGCCACCTTGCATTTGATTTGCAGACCGTGGGGAAAGGACTTCTTTTTCCCATGGGAAATGGCCTGTGTTTGCAGCCACTCACCATGGCAGAAAGTGGGGACCCAAGCTACAGTGATGCAATCTTTGCTGGATTTCTCCAAACCTAATGCTGGCAGCAACTTGGACCCTGCAAGTCCTTAGAGCCCCAGATGCCACCTTCCATCTGATACCCAGACCCTGGGCCAATGACTTCATTTTCCCCATGGAAAATGGCCTCCATTTCTGGCCTCTCGCCCTGGCCAATAGGGTGGTGCCCAGTAAGAAATTTGCAATCTTTGCTGGATTTCTCCAAATCTAAAGCTGCCAGTAAGAAGTACCCTGCAAGTCCTTAGAGCCCCAAAGGCCACCTTGCATTTGATTTGCAGACCGTGGGGAAAGGACTTCTTTTTCCCATGGGAAATGGCCTGTGTTTGCAGCCACTCACCATGGCAGAAAGTGGGGAGCCAAGCTAGAGTGATACAATCTTTGCTGGATTCTTCCAAACCTAAAGTTGGCAGCAACCAGGACCCTGAAAGTCCTTAGAGCCTGAAAGGCCACCTTGAACATATTACTGAGACCCTGGGTTAAGGACATTTTTCCCATGGAAAATGCCCTTCATTTGTGGCCACTTGGCCTGGCAGGCAGGCTGTGCCTAGCGAGAAATTTGCAAACTGTGCTGGATTCTTCCAAACATAAAGCTGCCAGCAACTAGGACCCTGCAAGTCCTTAGAGCCCCAGATGCCACCTTTCATCTTATACCCAGACCCTGGGGACATGACTTCATTTCCCCATGGAAAATGGGGTCAGTTTGGGGCCACTCGCCCCGGCCATCTGCTTCATTCCCTGTCTGAAATTTGCAAACTTGGCTGATTTTCTCCAAAACTAAACCTGCTGGCAACGAGGAGCCTGCAGCTCCTTAGAGCCCCAAATTTCACCTCTCTGCTGATACCCACATGATGGGGAAATTACTTCTTTTTCCCATAGAAATAGTATCCCTGTGCTGCAACTTGCCCTGGCAGAAAGTAGGGTGCCAAGCAGGAAATTTGAAAATTCTGCTGGATTTCTCCAAACCTAAAGCTGGCAGCAACTAAGACCCTGCAAGTCCTTAGAGCCCCAAAAGCCACCTTTCATCTGATACCCAGAGCCTGGGCCAATGACTTCATTTTCCCCATGGAAAATGGCCTCCATTTCTGGCCTCTCGCCCTGGCCAATAGGGTGGTGCCCAGCAAGAAATTTGCAATCTTTGCTGGATTTCTCCAAATCGAAACCTGCCAGTAAGAAGTACCCTGCAAGTCCTTAGAGCCCCAAAGGCCACCTTGCATTTGATTTGCAGACCGTGGGGAAAGGACTTCTTTTTCCCGTGGGAAATGGCCTGTGTTTGCAGCCACTCACCATGGCAGAAAGTGGGGAGCCAAGCTAGAGTGATACAATCTTTGCTGGATTCTTCCAAACCTAAAGTTGGCAGCAACCAGGACCCTGAAAGTCCTTAGAGCCTGAAAGGCCACCTTGAACACATTACTGAGACCCTGGGTTAAGGACATTTTTCCCATGGAAAATGGCCTTCATTTCTGGCCATTTGGCCTGGCAGGCAGGGCAGTGCCTAACGAGAAATTTGAAAACTGTGCTGGATTCTTCCAAACATAAAGCTGCCAGCAACTAGGACCCTGCAAGTCCTTAGAGCCCCAAAGGCCACCTTTCATCTGATACCCAGAGCCTGGGCCAATGACTTCATTTTCCCCAAGGAAAATGGCCTCCATTTCTGGCCTCTCGCCCTGGCCAATAGGGTGGTGCCCAGCAAGAAATTTGCAATCTTTGCTGGATTTCTCCAAATCTAAAGCTGCCAGTAAGAAGTACCCTGCAAGTCCTTAGAGCCCCAAAGGCCACCTTGCATTTGATTTGCAGACCGTGGGGAAAGGACTTCTTTTTCCCATGGGAAATGGCCTCCGTTTCCAGCCACTAACTAGGGCAGAAAGTGGGGAGCCAAGCTAGAGTGATGCAATCTTTGCTGGATTTCTCCAAACCCAATGCTGGCAGCAACTAGGACCCTGCAAGTCCTTAGAGCCCCAGATGCCACCTTTCATCTTATACCCAGACCCTGGGGACATGACTTCATTTCCCCATGGAAAATGGGGTCAGTTTGGGGCCACTCGCCCCGGCCATCTGCTTCATTCCCTGTCTGAAATTTGCAAACTTGGCTGATTTTCTCCAAAACTAAACCTGCTGGCAACGAGGAGCCTGCAGCTCCTTAGAGCCCCAAATTTCACCTCTCTGCTGATACCCACATGATGGGGAAATTACTTCTTTTTCCCATAGAAATAGTATCCCTGTGCTGCAACTTGCCCTGGCAGAAAGTAGGGTGCCAAGCAGGAAATTTGAAAATTCTGATGGATTTCTCCAAACCTAAAGCTGGCAGCAACTAAGACCCTGCAAGTCCTTAGAGCCCCAAAGGCCACCTTTCATCTGATACCCAGAGCCTGGGCCAATGACTTCATTTTCCCCATGGAAAATGGCCTCCATTTCTGGCCTCTCGCCCTGGCCAATAGGGTGGTGCCCAGCAAGAAATTTGCAATCTTTGCTGGATTTCTCCAAATCGAAAGCTGCCAGTAAGAAGTACCCTGCATGTCCTCAGAGCCCCAATGGCCACCTTGCATTTGATTTGCAGACCGTGGGGAAAGGACTTCTTTTTCCCATGGGAAATGGCCTGTGTTTGCAGCCACTCACCATGGCAGAAAGTGGGGACCCAAGCTACAGTGATGCAATCTTTGCTGGATTTCTCCAAACCTAATGCTGGCAGCAACTTGGACCCTGCAAGTCCTTAGAGCCCCAGATGCCACCTTCCATCTGATACCCAGACCCTGGGCCAATGACTTCATTTTCCCCATGGAAAATGGCCTCCATTTCTGGCCTCTCGCCCTGGCCAATAGGGTGGTGCCCAGTAAGAAATTTGCAATCTTTGCTGGATTTCTCCAAATCTAAAGCTGCCAGTAAGAAGTACCCTGCAAGTCCTTAGAGCCCCAAAGGCCACCTTGCATTTGATTTGCAGACCGTGGGGAAAGGACTTCTTTTTCCCATGGGAAATGGCCTGTGTTTGCAGCCACTCACCATGGCAGAAAGTGGGGAGCCAAGCTAGAGTGATACAATCTTTGCTGGATTCTTCCAAACCTAAAGTTGGCAGCAACCAGGACCCTGAAAGTCCTTAGAGCCTGAAAGGCCACCTTGAACATATTACTGAGACCCTGGGTTAAGGACATTTTTCCCATGGAAAATGCCCTTCATTTGTGGCCACTTGGCCTGGCAGGCAGGCTGTGCCTAGCGAGAAATTTGCAAACTGTGCTGGATTCTTCCAAACATAAAGCTGCCAGCAACTAGGACCCTGCAAGTCCTTAGAGCCCCAGATGCCACCTTTCATCTTATACCCAGACCCTGGGGACATGACTTCATTTCCCCATGGAAAATGGGGTCAGTTTGGGGCCACTCGCCCCGGCCATCTGCTTCATTCCCTGTCTGAAATTTGCAAACTTGGCTGATTTTCTCCAAAACTAAACCTGCTGGCAACGAGGAGCCTTCAGCTCCTTAGAGCCCCAAATTTCACCTCTCTGCTGATACCCACATGATGGGGAAATTACTTCTTTTTCCCATAGAAATAGTATCCCTGTGCTGCAACTTGCCCTGGCAGAAAGTAGGGTGCCAAGCAGGAAATTTGAAAATTCTGCTGGATTTCTCCAAACCTAAAGCTGGCAGCAACTAAGACCCTGCAAGTCCTTAGAGCCCCAAAAGCCACCTTTCATCTGATACCCAGAGCCTGGGCCAATGACTTCATTTTCCCCATGGAAAATGGCCTCCATTTCTGGCCTCTCGCCCTGGCCAATAGGGTGGTGCCCAGCAAGAAATTTGCAATCTTTGCTGGATTTCTCCAAATCGAAACCTGCCAGTAAGAAGTACCCTGCAAGTCCTTAGAGCCCCAAAGGCCACCTTGCATTTGATTTGCAGACCGTGGGGAAAGGACTTCTTTTTCCCGTGGGAAATGGCCTGTGTTTGCAGCCACTCACCATGGCAGAAAGTGGGGAGCCAAGCTAGAGTGATACAATCTTTGCTGGATTCTTCCAAACCTAAAGTTGGCAGCAACCAGGACCCTGAAAGTCCTTAGAGCCTGAAAGGCCACCTTGAACACATTACTGAGACCCTGGGTTAAGGACATTTTTCCCATGGAAAATGGCCTTCATTTCTGGCCATTTGGCCTGGCAGGCAGGGCAGTGCCTAGCGAGAAATTTGAAAACTGTGCTGGATTCTTCCAAACATAAAGCTGCCAGCAACTAGGACCCTGCAAGTCCTTAGAGCCCCAAAGGCCACCTTTCATCTGATACCCAGAGCCTGGGCCAATGACTTCATTTTCCCCAAGGAAAATGGCCTCCATTTCTGGCCTCTCGCCCTGGCCAATAGGGTGGTGCCCAGCAAGAAATTTGCAATCTTTGCTGGATTTCTCCAAATCTAAAGCTGCCAGTAAGAAGTACCCTGCAAGTCCTTAGAGCCCCAAAGGCCACCTTGCATTTGATTTGCAGACCGTGGGGAAAGGACTTCTTTTTCCCATGGGAAATGGCCTCCGTTTCCAGCCACTAACTAGGGCAGAAAGTGGGGAGCCAAGCTAGAGTGATGCAATCTTTGCTGGATTTCTCCAAACCCAATGCTGGCAGCAACTAGGACCCTGCAAGTCCTTAGAGCCCCAGATGCCACCTTTCATCTTATACCCAGACCCTGGGGACATGACTTCATTTCCCCATGGAAAATGGGGTCAGTTTGGGGCCACTCGCCCCGGCCATCTGCTTCATTCCCTGTCTGAAATTTGCAAACTTGGCTGATTTTCTCCAAAACTAAACCTGCTGGCAACGAGGAGCCTGCAGCTCCTTAGAGCCCCAAATTTCACCTCTCTGCTGATACCCACATGATGGGGAAATTACTTCTTTTTCCCATAGAAATAGTATCCCTGTGCTGCAACTTGCCCTGGCAGAAAGTAGGGTGCCAAGCAGGAAATTTGAAAATTCTGATGGATTTCTCCAAACCTAAAGCTGGCAGCAACTAAGACCCTGCAAGTCCTTAGAGCCCCAAAGGCCACCTTTCATCTGATACCCAGAGCCTGGGCCAATGACTTCATTTTCCCCATGGAAAATGGCCTCCATTTCTGGCCTCTCGCCCTGGCCAATAGGGTGGTGCCCAGCAAGAAATTTGCAATCTTTGCTGGATTTCTCCAAATCGAAAGCTGCCAGTAAGAAGTACCCTGCATGTCCTCAGAGCCCCAATGGCCACCTTGCATTTGATTTGCAGACCGTGGGGAAAGGACTTCTTTTTCCCATGGGAAATGGCCTGTGTTTGCACCCACTCACCATGGCAGAAAGTGGGGAGCCAAGCTAGAGTGATGCAATCTTTGCTGGATTTCTCCAAACCTAATGCTGGCAGCAACTTGGACCCTGCAAGTCCTTAGAGCCCCAGATGCCACCTTCCATCTGATACCCAGACCCTGGGCCAATGACTTCATTTTCCCCATGGAAAATGGCCTCCATTTCTGGCCTCTCGCCCTGGCCAATAGGGTGGTGCCCAGCAAGAAATTTGCAATCTTTGCTGGATTGCTCCAAATCTAAAGCTGCCAGTAAGAAGTACCCTGCATGTCCTCAGAGCCCCAATGGCCACCTTGCATTTGATTTGCAGACCGTGGGGAAAGGACTTCTTTTTCCCATGGGAAATGGCCTGTGTTTGCAGCCACTCACCATGGCAGAAAGTGGGGAGCCAAGCTAGAGTGATACAATCTTTGCTGGATTCTTCCAAACCTAAAGTTGGCAGCAACTAGGACCCTGAAAGTCCTTAGAGCCTGAAAGGCCACCTTGAACATATTACTGAGACCCTGGGTTAAGGACATTTTTCCCATGGAAAATGCCCTTCATTTCTGGCCATTTGGCCTGGCAGGCAGGGCAGCGCCTAACGAGAAATTTGCAAATTGTGCTGGATTCTTCCAAACATAAAGCTGCCAGCAACTAGGACCCTGCAAGTCCTTAGAGCCCCAGATGCCGCCTTTCATCTGATACCCACACCCTGGGCCAATGACTTCATTTTCCCCAAGGAAAATGGCCTCCATTTCTGGCCTCTCGCCCTGGCCAATAGGGTGGTGCCCAGCAAGAAATTTGCAATCTTTGCTGGATTTCTCCAAATCGAAAGCTGCCAGTAAGAAGTACCCTGCAAGTCCTTAGAGCCCCAAAGGCCACCTTGCATTTCATTTGAAGACCGTGGGGAAAGGACTTCTTTTTCCCATGGGAAATGGCCTGTGTTTGCAGCCACTAACTATGGCAGAAAGTGGGGAGCCAAGCTAGAGTGATGCAATCTTTGCTGGATTTCTCCAAACCCAATGCTGGCAGCAACTAGGACCCTGCAAGTCCTTAGAGCCCCAGATGCCACCTTTCATCTTATACCCAGACCCTGGGGACATGACTTCATTTCCCCATGGAAAATGGGGTCAGTTTGGGGCCACTCGCCCCGGCCATCTGCTTCATTCCCTGTCTGAAATTTGCAAACTTGGCTGATTTTCTCCAAAACTAAACCTGCTGGCAACGAGGAGCCTGCAGCTCCTTAGAGCCCCAAATTTCACCTCTCTGCTGATACCCACATGATGGGGAAATTACTTCTTTTTCCCATAGAAATAGTATCCCTGTGCTGCAACTTGCCCTGGCAGAAAGTGGGGACCCAAGCAGGAAATTTGAAAATTCTGCTGGATTTCTCCAAACCTAAAGCTGGCAGCAACTAAGACCCTGCAAGTCCTTAGAGCCCCAAAGGCCACCTTTCATCTGATACCCAGAGCCTGGGCCAATGACTTCATTTTCCCCATGGAAAATGGCCTCCATTTCTGGCCTCTCGCCCTGGCCAATAGGGTGGTGCCCAGCAAGAAATTTGCAATCTTTGCTGGATTGCTCCAAATTTAAAGCTGCCAGTAAGAAGTACCCTGCAAGTCCTTAGAGCCCCAAAGGCCACCTTGCATTTGATTTGCAGACCGTGGGGAAAGGACTTCTTTTTCCCATGGGAAATGGCCTGTGTTTGCAGCCACTCACCATGGCAGAAAGTGGGGAGCCAAGCTAGAGTGATACAATCTTTGCTGGATTCTTCCAAACCTAAAGTTGGCAGCAACTAGGACCCTGAAAGTCCTTAGAGCCTGAAAGGCCACCTTGAACATATTACTGAGACCCTGGGTTAAGGACATTTTTCCCATGGAAAATGCCCTTCATTTCTGGCCATTTGGCCTGGCAGGCAGGGCAGTGCCTAACGAGAAATTTGCAAACTGTGCTGGATTCTTCCAAACATAAAGCTGCCAGCAACTAGGACCCTGCAAGTCCTTAGAGCCCCAGATGCCGCCTTTCATCTGATACCCAGACCCTGGGCCAATGACTTCATTTTCCCCAAGGAAAATGGCCTCCATTTCTGGCCTCTCGCCCTGGCCAATAGGGTGGTGCCCAGCAAGAAATTTGCAATCTTTGCTGGATTTCTCCAAATCTAAAGCTGCCAGTAAGAAGTACCCTGCAAGTCCTTAGAGCCCCAAAGGCCACCTTGCATTTCATTTGCAGACCGTGGGGAAAGGACTTCTTTTTCCCATGGGAAATGGCCTGTGTTTGCAGCCACTAACTATGGCAGAAAGTGGGGAGCCAAGCTAGAGTGATGCAATCTTTGCTGGATTTCTCCAAACCCAATGCTGGCAGCAACTAGGACCCTGCAAGTCCTTAGAGCCCCAGATGCCACCTTTCATCTTATACCCAGACCCTGGGGACATGACTTCCCTTCCCCATGGAAAATGGGGTCAGTTTGGGGCCACTCGCCCCGGCCATCTGCTTCATTCCCTGTCTGAAATTTGCAAACTTGGCTGATTTTCTCCAAAACTAAACCTGCTGGCAACGAGGAGCCTGCAGCTCCTTAGAGCCCCAAATTTCACCTCTCTGCTGATACCCACATGATGGGGAAATTACTTCTTTTTCCCATAGAAATAGTATCCCTGTGCTGCAACTTGCCCTGGCAGAAAGTAGGGTGCCAAGCAGGAAATTTGAAAATTCTGCTGGATTTCTCCAAACCTAAAGCTGGCAGCAACTAAGACCCTGCAAGTCCTTAGAGCCCCAAAAGCCACCTTTCATCTGATACCCAGAGCCTGGGCCAATGACTTCATTTTCCCCATGGAAAATGGCCTCCATTTCTGGCCTCTCGCCCTGGCCAATAGGGTGGTGCCCAGCAAGAAATTTGCAATCTTTGCTGGATTTCTCCAAATCGAAACCTGCCAGTAAGAAGTACCCTGCAAGTCCTTAGAGCCCCAAAGGCCACCTTGCATTTGATTTGCAGACCGTGGGGAAAGGACTTCTTTTTCCCGTGGGAAATGGCCTGTGTTTGCAGCCACTCACCATGGCAGAAAGTGGGGAGCCAAGCTAGAGTGATACAATCTTTGCTGGATTCTTCCAAACCTAAAGTTGGCAGCAACCAGGACCCTGAAAGTCCTTAGAGCCTGAAAGGCCACCTTGAACACATTACTGAGACCCTGGGTTAAGGACATTTTTCCCATGGAAAATGGCCTTCATTTCTGGCCATTTGGCCTGGCAGGCAGGGCAGTGCCTAACGAGAAATTTGAAAACTGTGCTGGATTCTTCCAAACATAAAGCTGCCAGCAACTAGGACCCTGCAAGTCCTTAGAGCCCCAAAGGCCACCTTTCATCTGATACCCAGAGCCTGGGCCAATGACTTCATTTTCCCCAAGGAAAATGGCCTCCATTTCTGGCCTCTCGCCCTGGCCAATAGGGTGGTGCCCAGCAAGAAATTTGCAATCTTTGCTGGATTTCTCCAAATCTAAAGCTGCCAGTAAGAAGTACCCTGCAAGTCCTTAGAGCCCCAAAGGCCACCTTGCATTTGATTTGCAGACCGTGGGGAAAGGACTTCTTTTTCCCATGGGAAATGGCCTCCGTTTCCAGCCACTAACTAGGGCAGAAAGTGGGGAGCCAAGCTAGAGTGATGCAATCTTTGCTGGATTTCTCCAAACCCAATGCTGGCAGCAACTAGGACCCTGCAAGTCCTTAGAGCCCCAGATGCCACCTTTCATCTTATACCCAGACCCTGGGGACATGACTTCATTTCCCCATGGAAAATGGGGTCAGTTTGGGGCCACTCGCCCCGGCCATCTGCTTCATTCCCTGTCTGAAATTTGCAAACTTGGCTGATTTTCTCCAAAACTAAACCTGCTGGCAACGAGGAGCCTGCAGCTCCTTAGAGCCCCAAATTTCACCTCTCTGCTGATACCCACATGATGGGGAAATTACTTCTTTTTCCCATAGAAATAGTATCCCTGTGCTGCAACTTGCCCTGGCAGAAAGTAGGGTGCCAAGCAGGAAATTTGAAAATTCTGATGGATTTCTCCAAACCTAAAGCTGGCAGCAACTAAGACCCTGCAAGTCCTTAGAGCCCCAAAGGCCACCTTTCATCTGATACCCAGAGCCTGGGCCAATGACTTCATTTTCCCCATGGAAAATGGCCTCCATTTCTGGCCTCTCGCCCTGGCCAATAGGGTGGTGCCCAGCAAGAAATTTGCAATCTTTGCTGGATTTCTCCAAATCGAAAGCTGCCAGTAAGAAGTACCCTGCATGTCCTCAGAGCCCCAATGGCCACCTTGCATTTGATTTGCAGACCGTGGGGAAAGGACTTCTTTTTCCCATGGGAAATGGCCTGTGTTTGCAGCCACTCACCATGGCAGAAAGTGGGGACCCAAGCTACAGTGATGCAATCTTTGCTGGATTTCTCCAAACCTAATGCTGGCAGCAACTTGGACCCTGCAAGTCCTTAGAGCCCCAGATGCCACCTTCCATCTGATACCCAGACCCTGGGCCAATGACTTCATTTTCCCCATGGAAAATGGCCTCCATTTCTGGCCTCTCGCCCTGGCCAATAGGGTGGTGCCCAGTAAGAAATTTGCAATCTTTGCTGGATTTCTCCAAATCTAAAGCTGCCAGTAAGAAGTACCCTGCAAGTCCTTAGAGCCCCAAAGGCCACCTTGCATTTGATTTGCAGACCGTGGGGAAAGGACTTCTTTTTCCCATGGGAAATGGCCTGTGTTTGCAGCCACTCACCATGGCAGAAAGTGGGGAGCCAAGCTAGAGTGATACAATCTTTGCTGGATTCTTCCAAACCTAAAGTTGGCAGCAACCAGGACCCTGAAAGTCCTTAGAGCCTGAAAGGCCACCTTGAACATATTACTGAGACCCTGGGTTAAGGACATTTTTCCCATGGAAAATGCCCTTCATTTGTGGCCACTTGGCCTGGCAGGCAGGCTGTGCCTAGCGAGAAATTTGCAAACTGTGCTGGATTCTTCCAAACATAAAGCTGCCAGCAACTAGGACCCTGCAAGTCCTTAGAGCCCCAGATGCCACCTTTCATCTTATACCCAGACCCTGGGGACATGACTTCATTTCCCCATGGAAAATGGGGTCAGTTTGGGGCCACTCGCCCCGGCCATCTGCTTCATTCCCTGTCTGAAATTTGCAAACTTGGCTGATTTTCTCCAAAACTAAACCTGCTGGCAACGAGGAGCCTTCAGCTCCTTAGAGCCCCAAATTTCACCTCTCTGCTGATACCCACATGATGGGGAAATTACTTCTTTTTCCCATAGAAATAGTATCCCTGTGCTGCAACTTGCCCTGGCAGAAAGTAGGGTGCCAAGCAGGAAATTTGAAAATTCTGCTGGATTTCTCCAAACCTAAAGCTGGCAGCAACTAAGACCCTGCAAGTCCTTAGAGCCCCAAAAGCCACCTTTCATCTGATACCCAGAGCCTGGGCCAATGACTTCATTTTCCCCATGGAAAATGGCCTCCATTTCTGGCCTCTCGCCCTGGCCAATAGGGTGGTGCCCAGCAAGAAATTTGCAATCTTTGCTGGATTTCTCCAAATCGAAACCTGCCAGTAAGAAGTACCCTGCAAGTCCTTAGAGCCCCAAAGGCCACCTTGCATTTGATTTGCAGACCGTGGGGAAAGGACTTCTTTTTCCCGTGGGAAATGGCCTGTGTTTGCAGCCACTCACCATGGCAGAAAGTGGGGAGCCAAGCTAGAGTGATACAATCTTTGCTGGATTCTTCCAAACCTAAAGTTGGCAGCAACCAGGACCCTGAAAGTCCTTAGAGCCTGAAAGGCCACCTTGAACACATTACTGAGACCCTGGGTTAAGGACATTTTTCCCATGGAAAATGGCCTTCATTTCTGGCCATTTGGCCTGGCAGGCAGGGCAGTGCCTAACGAGAAATTTGAAAACTGTGCTGGATTCTTCCAAACATAAAGCTGCCAGCAACTAGGACCCTGCAAGTCCTTAGAGCCCCAAAGGCCACCTTTCATCTGATACCCAGAGCCTGGGCCAATGACTTCATTTTCCCCAAGGAAAATGGCCTCCATTTCTGGCCTCTCGCCCTGGCCAATAGGGTGGTGCCCAGCAAGAAATTTGCAATCTTTGCTGGATTTCTCCAAATCTAAAGCTGCCAGTAAGAAGTACCCTGCAAGTCCTTAGAGCCCCAAAGGCCACCTTGCATTTGATTTGCAGACCGTGGGGAAAGGACTTCTTTTTCCCATGGGAAATGGCCTCCGTTTCCAGCCACTAACTAGGGCAGAAAGTGGGGAGCCAAGCTAGAGTGATGCAATCTTTGCTGGATTTCTCCAAACCCAATGCTGGCAGCAACTAGGACCCTGCAAGTCCTTAGAGCCCCAGATGCCACCTTTCATCTTATACCCAGACCCTGGGGACATGACTTCATTTCCCCATGGAAAATGGGGTCAGTTTGGGGCCACTCGCCCCGGCCATCTGCTTCATTCCCTGTCTGAAATTTGCAAACTTGGCTGATTTTCTCCAAAACTAAACCTGCTGGCAACGAGGAGCCTGCAGCTCCTTAGAGCCCCAAATTTCACCTCTCTGCTGATACCCACATGATGGGGAAATTACTTCTTTTTCCCATAGAAATAGTATCCCTGTGCTGCAACTTGCCCTGGCAGAAAGTAGGGTGCCAAGCAGGAAATTTGAAAATTCTGATGGATTTCTCCAAACCTAAAGCTGGCAGCAACTAAGACCCTGCAAGTCCTTAGAGCCCCAAAGGCCACCTTTCATCTGATACCCAGAGCCTGGGCCAATGACTTCATTTTCCCCATGGAAAATGGCCTCCATTTCTGGCCTCTCGCCCTGGCCAATAGGGTGGTGCCCAGCAAGAAATTTGCAATCTTTGCTGGATTTCTCCAAATCGAAAGCTGCCAGTAAGAAGTACCCTGCATGTCCTCAGAGCCCCAATGGCCACCTTGCATTTGATTTGCAGACCGTGGGGAAAGGACTTCTTTTTCCCATGGGAAATGGCCTGTGTTTGCAGCCACTCACCATGGCAGAAAGTGGGGACCCAAGCTACAGTGATGCAATCTTTGCTGGATTTCTCCAAACCTAATGCTGGCAGCAACTTGGACCCTGCAAGTCCTTAGAGCCCCAGATGCCACCTTCCATCTGATACCCAGACCCTGGGCCAATGACTTCATTTTCCCCATGGAAAATGGCCTCCATTTCTGGCCTCTCGCCCTGGCCAATAGGGTGGTGCCCAGTAAGAAATTTGCAATCTTTGCTGGATTTCTCCAAATCTAAAGCTGCCAGTAAGAAGTACCCTGCAAGTCCTTAGAGCCCCAAAGGCCACCTTGCATTTGATTTGCAGACCGTGGGGAAAGGACTTCTTTTTCCCATGGGAAATGGCCTGTGTTTGCAGCCACTCACCATGGCAGAAAGTGGGGAGCCAAGCTAGAGTGATACAATCTTTGCTGGATTCTTCCAAACCTAAAGTTGGCAGCAACCAGGACCCTGAAAGTCCTTAGAGCCTGAAAGGCCACCTTGAACATATTACTGAGACCCTGGGTTAAGGACATTTTTCCCATGGAAAATGCCCTTCATTTGTGGCCACTTGGCCTGGCAGGCAGGCTGTGCCTAGCGAGAAATTTGCAAACTGTGCTGGATTCTTCCAAACATAAAGCTGCCAGCAACTAGGACCCTGCAAGTCCTTAGAGCCCCAGATGCCACCTTTCATCTTATACCCAGACCCTGGGGACATGACTTCATTTCCCCATGGAAAATGGGGTCAGTTTGGGGCCACTCGCCCCGGCCATCTGCTTCATTCCCTGTCTGAAATTTGCAAACTTGGCTGATTTTCTCCAAAACTAAACCTGCTGGCAACGAGGAGCCTTCAGCTCCTTAGAGCCCCAAATTTCACCTCTCTGCTGATACCCACATGATGGGGAAATTACTTCTTTTTCCCATAGAAATAGTATCCCTGTGCTGCAACTTGCCCTGGCAGAAAGTAGGGTGCCAAGCAGGAAATTTGAAAATTCTGCTGGATTTCTCCAAACCTAAAGCTGGCAGCAACTAAGACCCTGCAAGTCCTTAGAGCCCCAAAAGCCACCTTTCATCTGATACCCAGAGCCTGGGCCAATGACTTCATTTTCCCCATGGAAAATGGCCTCCATTTCTGGCCTCTCGCCCTGGCCAATAGGGTGGTGCCCAGCAAGAAATTTGCAATCTTTGCTGGATTTCTCCAAATCGAAACCTGCCAGTAAGAAGTACCCTGCAAGTCCTTAGAGCCCCAAAGGCCACCTTGCATTTGATTTGCAGACCGTGGGGAAAGGACTTCTTTTTCCCGTGGGAAATGGCCTGTGTTTGCAGCCACTCACCATGGCAGAAAGTGGGGAGCCAAGCTAGAGTGATACAATCTTTGCTGGATTCTTCCAAACCTAAAGTTGGCAGCAACCAGGACCCTGAAAGTCCTTAGAGCCTGAAAGGCCACCTTGAACACATTACTGAGACCCTGGGTTAAGGACATTTTTCCCATGGAAAATGGCCTTCATTTCTGGCCATTTGGCCTGGCAGGCAGGGCAGTGCCTAGCGAGAAATTTGAAAACTGTGCTGGATTCTTCCAAACATAAAGCTGCCAGCAACTAGGACCCTGCAAGTCCTTAGAGCCCCAAAGGCCACCTTTCATCTGATACCCAGAGCCTGGGCCAATGACTTCATTTTCCCCAAGGAAAATGGCCTCCATTTCTGGCCTCTCGCCCTGGCCAATAGGGTGGTGCCCAGCAAGAAATTTGCAATCTTTGCTGGATTTCTCCAAATCTAAAGCTGCCAGTAAGAAGTACCCTGCAAGTCCTTAGAGCCCCAAAGGCCACCTTGCATTTGATTTGCAGACCGTGGGGAAAGGACTTCTTTTTCCCATGGGAAATGGCCTCCGTTTCCAGCCACTAACTAGGGCAGAAAGTGGGGAGCCAAGCTAGAGTGATGCAATCTTTGCTGGATTTCTCCAAACCCAATGCTGGCAGCAACTAGGACCCTGCAAGTCCTTAGAGCCCCAGATGCCACCTTTCATCTTATACCCAGACCCTGGGGACATGACTTCATTTCCCCATGGAAAATGGGGTCAGTTTGGGGCCACTCGCCCCGGCCATCTGCTTCATTCCCTGTCTGAAATTTGCAAACTTGGCTGATTTTCTCCAAAACTAAACCTGCTGGCAACGAGGAGCCTGCAGCTCCTTAGAGCCCCAAATTTCACCTCTCTGCTGATACCCACATGATGGGGAAATTACTTCTTTTTCCCATAGAAATAGTATCCCTGTGCTGCAACTTGCCCTGGCAGAAAGTAGGGTGCCAAGCAGGAAATTTGAAAATTCTGATGGATTTCTCCAAACCTAAAGCTGGCAGCAACTAAGACCCTGCAAGTCCTTAGAGCCCCAAAGGCCACCTTTCATCTGATACCCAGAGCCTGGGCCAATGACTTCATTTTCCCCATGGAAAATGGCCTCCATTTCTGGCCTCTCGCCCTGGCCAATAGGGTGGTGCCCAGCAAGAAATTTGCAATCTTTGCTGGATTTCTCCAAATCGAAAGCTGCCAGTAAGAAGTACCCTGCATGTCCTCAGAGCCCCAATGGCCACCTTGCATTTGATTTGCAGACCGTGGGGAAAGGACTTCTTTTTCCCATGGGAAATGGCCTGTGTTTGCACCCACTCACCATGGCAGAAAGTGGGGAGCCAAGCTAGAGTGATGCAATCTTTGCTGGATTTCTCCAAACCTAATGCTGGCAGCAACTTGGACCCTGCAAGTCCTTAGAGCCCCAGATGCCACCTTCCATCTGATACCCAGACCCTGGGCCAATGACTTCATTTTCCCCATGGAAAATGGCCTCCATTTCTGGCCTCTCGCCCTGGCCAATAGGGTGGTGCCCAGCAAGAAATTTGCAATCTTTGCTGGATTGCTCCAAATCTAAAGCTGCCAGTAAGAAGTACCCTGCATGTCCTCAGAGCCCCAATGGCCACCTTGCATTTGATTTGCAGACCGTGGGGAAAGGACTTCTTTTTCCCATGGGAAATGGCCTGTGTTTGCAGCCACTCACCATGGCAGAAAGTGGGGAGCCAAGCTAGAGTGATACAATCTTTGCTGGATTCTTCCAAACCTAAAGTTGGCAGCAACTAGGACCCTGAAAGTCCTTAGAGCCTGAAAGGCCACCTTGAACATATTACTGAGACCCTGGGTTAAGGACATTTTTCCCATGGAAAATGCCCTTCATTTCTGGCCATTTGGCCTGGCAGGCAGGGCAGCGCCTAACGAGAAATTTGCAAATTGTGCTGGATTCTTCCAAACATAAAGCTGCCAGCAACTAGGACCCTGCAAGTCCTTAGAGCCCCAGATGCCGCCTTTCATCTGATACCCACACCCTGGGCCAATGACTTCATTTTCCCCAAGGAAAATGGCCTCCATTTCTGGCCTCTCGCCCTGGCCAATAGGGTGGTGCCCAGCAAGAAATTTGCAATCTTTGCTGGATTTCTCCAAATCTAAAGCTGCCAGTAAGAAGTACCCTGCAAGTCCTTAGAGCCCCAAAGGCCACCTTGCATTTCATTTGAAGACCGTGGGGAAAGGACTTCTTTTTCCCATGGGAAATGGCCTGTGTTTGCAGCCACTAACTATGGCAGAAAGTGGGGAGCCAAGCTAGAGTGATGCAATCTTTGCTGGATTTCTCCAAACCCAATGCTGGCAGCAACTAGGACCCTGCAAGTCCTTAGAGCCCCAGATGCCACCTTTCATCTTATACCCAGACCCTGGGGACATGACTTCATTTCCCCATGGAAAATGGGGTCAGTTTGGGGCCACTCGCCCCGGCCATCTGCTTCATTCCCTGTCTGAAATTTGCAAACTTGGCTGATTTTCTCCAAAACTAAACCTGCTGGCAACGAGGAGCCTGCAGCTCCTTAGAGCCCCAAATTTCACCTCTCTGCTGATACCCACATGATGGGGAAATTACTTCTTTTTCCCATAGAAATAGTATCCCTGTGCTGCAACTTGCCCTGGCAGAAAGTGGGGACCCAAGCAGGAAATTTGAAAATTCTGCTGGATTTCTCCAAACCTAAAGCTGGCAGCAACTAAGACCCTGCAAGTCCTTAGAGCCCCAAAGGCCACCTTTCATCTGATACCCAGAGCCTGGGCCAATGACTTCATTTTCCCCATGGAAAATGGCCTCCATTTCTGGCCTCTCGCCCTGGCCAATAGGGTGGTGCCCAGCAAGAAATTTGCAATCTTTGCTGGATTGCTCCAAATTTAAAGCTGCCAGTAAGAAGTACCCTGCAAGTCCTTAGAGCCCCAAAGGCCACCTTGCATTTGATTTGCAGACCGTGGGGAAAGGACTTCTTTTTCCCATGGGAAATGGCCTGTGTTTGCAGCCACTCACCATGGCAGAAAGTGGGGAGCCAAGCTAGAGTGATACAATCTTTGCTGGATTCTTCCAAACCTAAAGTTGGCAGCAACTAGGACCCTGAAAGTCCTTAGAGCCTGAAAGGCCACCTTGAACATATTACTGAGACCCTGGGTTAAGGACATTTTTCCCATGGAAAATGCCCTTCATTTCTGGCCATTTGGCCTGGCAGGCAGGGCAGTGCCTAACGAGAAATTTGCAAACTGTGCTGGATTCTTCCAAACATAAAGCTGCCAGCAACTAGGACCCTGCAAGTCCTTAGAGCCCCAGATGCCGCCTTTCATCTGATACCCACACCCTGGGCCAATTACTTCATTTTCCCCATGGAAAATGGCCTCCATTTCTGGCCTCTCGCCCTGGCCAATAGGGTGGTGCCCAGCAAGAAATTTGCAATCTTTGCTGGATTTCTCCAAATCTAAAGCTGCCAGTAAGAAGTACCCTGCAAGTCCTTAGAGCCCCAAAGGCTACCTTGCATTTGATTTGCAGACCGTGGGGAAAGGACTTCTTTTTCCCAAGGGAAATGGCCTGTGTTTGCAGCCACTAACTATGGCAGAAAGTGGGGAGCCAAGCTAGAGTGATGCAATCTTTGCTGGATTTCTCCAAACCCAATGCTGGCAGCAACTAGGACCCTGCAAGTCCTTAGAGCCCCTGATGCCACCTTTCATCTTATACCCAGAGCCTGGGGACATGACTTCTCTTCCCCATGGAAAATGGGGTCAGTTTGGGGCCACTCGCCCCGGCCATCTGCTTCATTCCCTTTCTGAAATTTGCAAACTTGGCTGATTTTCTCCAAAACTAAACCTGCTGGCAACGAGAAGCCTGCAGCTCCTTAGAGACCCAAATTTCACCTCTCTGCTGATACCCACATGATGGGGAAATTACTTCTTTTTCCCATAGAAATAGTATCCCTGTGCTGCAACTTGCCCTGGCAGAAAGTAGGGTGCCAAGCAGGAAATTTGAAAATTCTGATGGATTTCTCCAAACCTAAAGCTGGCAGCAACTAAGACCCTGCAAGTCCTTAGAGCCCCAAAGGCCACCTTTCATCTGATACCCAGAGCCTGGGCCAATGACTTCATTTTCCCCATGGAAAATGGCCTCCATTTCTGGCCTCTCGCCCTGGCCAATAGGGTGGTGCCCAGCAAGAAATTTGCAATCTTTGCTGGATTTCTCCAAATCGAAAGCTGCCAGTAAGAAGTACCCTGCATGTCCTCAGAGCCCCAATGGCCACCTTGCATTTGATTTGCAGACCGTGGGGAAAGGACTTCTTTTTCCCATGGGAAATGGCCTGTGTTTGCAGCCACTCACCATGGCAGAAAGTGGGGACCCAAGCTACAGTGATGCAATCTTTGCTGGATTTCTCCAAACCTAATGCTGGCAGCAACTTGGACCCTGCAAGTCCTTAGAGCCCCAGATGCCACCTTCCATCTGATACCCAGACCCTGGGCCAATGACTTCATTTTCCCCATGGAAAATGGCCTCCATTTCTGGCCTCTCGCCCTGGCCAATAGGGTGGTGCCCAGTAAGAAATTTGCAATCTTTGCTGGATTTCTCCAAATCTAAAGCTGCCAGTAAGAAGTACCCTGCAAGTCCTTAGAGCCCCAAAGGCCACCTTGCATTTGATTTGCAGACCGTGGGGAAAGGACTTCTTTTTCCCATGGGAAATGGCCTGTGTTTGCAGCCACTCACCATGGCAGAAAGTGGGGAGCCAAGCTAGAGTGATACAATCTTTGCTGGATTCTTCCAAACCTAAAGTTGGCAGCAACCAGGACCCTGAAAGTCCTTAGAGCCTGAAAGGCCACCTTGAACATATTACTGAGACCCTGGGTTAAGGACATTTTTCCCATGGAAAATGCCCTTCATTTGTGGCCACTTGGCCTGGCAGGCAGGCTGTGCCTAGCGAGAAATTTGCAAACTGTGCTGGATTCTTCCAAACATAAAGCTGCCAGCAACTAGGACCCTGCAAGTCCTTAGAGCCCCAGATGCCACCTTTCATCTTATACCCAGACCCTGGGGACATGACTTCATTTCCCCATGGAAAATGGGGTCAGTTTGGGGCCACTCGCCCCGGCCATCTGCTTCATTCCCTGTCTGAAATTTGCAAACTTGGCTGATTTTCTCCAAAACTAAACCTGCTGGCAACGAGGAGCCTTCAGCTCCTTAGAGCCCCAAATTTCACCTCTCTGCTGATACCCACATGATGGGGAAATTACTTCTTTTTCCCATAGAAATAGTATCCCTGTGCTGCAACTTGCCCTGGCAGAAAGTAGGGTGCCAAGCAGGAAATTTGAAAATTCTGCTGGATTTCTCCAAACCTAAAGCTGGCAGCAACTAAGACCCTGCAAGTCCTTAGAGCCCCAAAAGCCACCTTTCATCTGATACCCAGAGCCTGGGCCAATGACTTCATTTTCCCCATGGAAAATGGCCTCCATTTCTGGCCTCTCGCCCTGGCCAATAGGGTGGTGCCCAGCAAGAAATTTGCAATCTTTGCTGGATTTCTCCAAATCGAAACCTGCCAGTAAGAAGTACCCTGCAAGTCCTTAGAGCCCCAAAGGCCACCTTGCATTTGATTTGCAGACCGTGGGGAAAGGACTTCTTTTTCCCGTGGGAAATGGCCTGTGTTTGCAGCCACTCACCATGGCAGAAAGTGGGGAGCCAAGCTAGAGTGATACAATCTTTGCTGGATTCTTCCAAACCTAAAGTTGGCAGCAACCAGGACCCTGAAAGTCCTTAGAGCCTGAAAGGCCACCTTGAACACATTACTGAGACCCTGGGTTAAGGACATTTTTCCCATGGAAAATGGCCTTCATTTCTGGCCATTTGGCCTGGCAGGCAGGGCAGTGCCTAGCGAGAAATTTGAAAACTGTGCTGGATTCTTCCAAACATAAAGCTGCCAGCAACTAGGACCCTGCAAGTCCTTAGAGCCCCAAAGGCCACCTTTCATCTGATACCCAGAGCCTGGGCCAATGACTTCATTTTCCCCAAGGAAAATGGCCTCCATTTCTGGCCTCTCGCCCTGGCCAATAGGGTGGTGCCCAGCAAGAAATTTGCAATCTTTGCTGGATTTCTCCAAATCTAAAGCTGCCAGTAAGAAGTACCCTGCAAGTCCTTAGAGCCCCAAAGGCCACCTTGCATTTGATTTGCAGACCGTGGGGAAAGGACTTCTTTTTCCCATGGGAAATGGCCTCCGTTTCCAGCCACTAACTAGGGCAGAAAGTGGGGAGCCAAGCTAGAGTGATGCAATCTTTGCTGGATTTCTCCAAACCCAATGCTGGCAGCAACTAGGACCCTGCAAGTCCTTAGAGCCCCAGATGCCACCTTTCATCTTATACCCAGACCCTGGGGACATGACTTCATTTCCCCATGGAAAATGGGGTCAGTTTGGGGCCACTCGCCCCGGCCATCTGCTTCATTCCCTGTCTGAAATTTGCAAACTTGGCTGATTTTCTCCAAAACTAAACCTGCTGGCAACGAGGAGCCTGCAGCTCCTTAGAGCCCCAAATTTCACCTCTCTGCTGATACCCACATGATGGGGAAATTACTTCTTTTTCCCATAGAAATAGTATCCCTGTGCTGCAACTTGCCCTGGCAGAAAGTAGGGTGCCAAGCAGGAAATTTGAAAATTCTGATGGATTTCTCCAAACCTAAAGCTGGCAGCAACTAAGACCCTGCAAGTCCTTAGAGCCCCAAAGGCCACCTTTCATCTGATACCCAGAGCCTGGGCCAATGACTTCATTTTCCCCATGGAAAATGGCCTCCATTTCTGGCCTCTCGCCCTGGCCAATAGGGTGGTGCCCAGCAAGAAATTTGCAATCTTTGCTGGATTTCTCCAAATCGAAAGCTGCCAGTAAGAAGTACCCTGCATGTCCTCAGAGCCCCAATGGCCACCTTGCATTTGATTTGCAGACCGTGGGGAAAGGACTTCTTTTTCCCATGGGAAATGGCCTGTGTTTGCACCCACTCACCATGGCAGAAAGTGGGGAGCCAAGCTAGAGTGATGCAATCTTTGCTGGATTTCTCCAAACCTAATGCTGGCAGCAACTTGGACCCTGCAAGTCCTTAGAGCCCCAGATGCCACCTTTCATCTGATACCCACACCCTGGGCCAATTACTTCATTTTCCCCATGGAAAATGGCCTCCATTTCTGGCCTCTCGCCCTGGCCAATAGGGTGGTGCCCAGCAAGAAATTTGCAATCTTTGCTGGATTGCTCCAAATCTAAAGCTGCCAGTAAGAAGTACCCTGCATGTCCTCAGAGCCCCAATGGCCACCTTGCATTTGATTTGCAGACCGTGGGGAAAGGACTTCTTTTTCCCATGGGAAATGGCCTGTGTTTGCAGCCACTCACCATGGCAGAAAGTGGGGAGCCAAGCTAGAGTGATACAATCTTTGCTGGATTCTTCCAAACCTAAAGTTGGCAGCAACTAGGACCCTGAAAGTCCTTAGAGCCTGAAAGGCCACCTTGAACATATTACTGAGACCCTGGGTTAAGGACATTTTTCCCATGGAAAATGCCCTTCATTTCTGGCCATTTGGCCTGGCAGGCAGGGCAGCGCCTAACGAGAAATTTGCAAATTGTGCTGGATTCTTCCAAACATAAAGCTGCCAGCAACTAGGACCCTGCAAGTCCTTAGAGCCCCAGATGCCGCCTTTCATCTGATACCCACACCCTGGGCCAATGACTTCATTTTCCCCAAGGAAAATGGCCTCCATTTCTGGCCTCTCGCCCTGGCCAATAGGGTGGTGCCCAGCAAGAAATTTGCAATCTTTGCTGGATTTCTCCAAATCGAAAGCTGCCAGTAAGAAGTACCCTGCAAGTCCTTAGAGCCCCAAAGGCCACCTTGCATTTCATTTGAAGACCGTGGGGAAAGGACTTCTTTTTCCCATGGGAAATGGCCTGTGTTTGCAGCCACTAACTATGGCAGAAAGTGGGGAGCCAAGCTAGAGTGATGCAATCTTTGCTGGATTTCTCCAAACCCAATGCTGGCAGCAACTAGGACCCTGCAAGTCCTTAGAGCCCCAGATGCCACCTTTCATCTTATACCCAGACCCTGGGGACATGACTTCATTTCCCCATGGAAAATGGGGTCAGTTTGGGGCCACTCGCCCCGGCCATCTGCTTCATTCCCTGTCTGAAATTTGCAAACTTGGCTGATTTTCTCCAAAACTAAACCTGCTGGCAACGAGGAGCCTGCAGCTCCTTAGAGCCCCAAATTTCACCTCTCTGCTGATACCCACATGATGGGGAAATTACTTCTTTTTCCCATAGAAATAGTATCCCTGTGCTGCAACTTGCCCTGGCAGAAAGTGGGGACCCAAGCAGGAAATTTGAAAATTCTGCTGGATTTCTCCAAACCTAAAGCTGGCAGCAACTAAGACCCTGCAAGTCCTTAGAGCCCCAAAGGCCACCTTTCATCTGATACCCAGAGCCTGGGCCAATGACTTCATTTTCCCCATGGAAAATGGCCTCCATTTCTGGCCTCTCGCCCTGGCCAATAGGGTGGTGCCCAGCAAGAAATTTGCAATCTTTGCTGGATTGCTCCAAATTTAAAGCTGCCAGTAAGAAGTACCCTGCAAGTCCTTAGAGCCCCAAAGGCCACCTTGCATTTGATTTGCAGACCGTGGGGAAAGGACTTCTTTTTCCCATGGGAAATGGCCTGTGTTTGCAGCCACTCACCATGGCAGAAAGTGGGGAGCCAAGCTAGAGTGATACAATCTTTGCTGGATTCTTCCAAACCTAAAGTTGGCAGCAACTAGGACCCTGAAAGTCCTTAGAGCCTGAAAGGCCACCTTGAACATATTACTGAGACCCTGGGTTAAGGACATTTTTCCCATGGAAAATGCCCTTCATTTCTGGCCATTTGGCCTGGCAGGCAGGGCAGTGCCTAACGAGAAATTTGCAAACTGTGCTGGATTCTTCCAAACATAAAGCTGCCAGCAACTAGGACCCTGCAAGTCCTTAGAGCCCCAGATGCCGCCTTTCATCTGATACCCAGACCCTGGGCCAATGACTTCATTTTCCCCAAGGAAAATGGCCTCCATTTCTGGCCTCTCGCCCTGGCCAATAGGGTGGTGCCCAGCAAGAAATTTGCAATCTTTGCTGGATTTCTCCAAATCTAAAGCTGCCAGTAAGAAGTACCCTGCAAGTCCTTAGAGCCCCAAAGGCCACCTTGCATTTCATTTGCAGACCGTGGGGAAAGGACTTCTTTTTCCCATGGGAAATGGCCTGTGTTTGCAGCCACTAACTATGGCAGAAAGTGGGGAGCCAAGCTAGAGTGATGCAATCTTTGCTGGATTTCTCCAAACCCAATGCTGGCAGCAACTAGGACCCTGCAAGTCCTTAGAGCCCCAGATGCCACCTTTCATCTTATACCCAGACCCTGGGGACATGACTTCCCTTCCCCATGGAAAATGGGGTCAGTTTGGGGCCACTCGCCCCGGCCATCTGCTTCATTCCCTGTCTGAAATTTGCAAACTTGGCTGATTTTCTCCAAAACTAAACCTGCTGGCAACGAGGAGCCTGCAGCTCCTTAGAGCCCCAAATTTCACCTCTCTGCTGATACCCACATGATGGGGAAATTACTTCTTTTTCCCATAGAAATAGTATCCCTGTGCTGCAACTTGCCCTGGCAGAAAGTAGGGTGCCAAGCAGGAAATTTGAAAATTCTGATGGATTTCTCCAAACCTAAAGCTGGCAGCAACTAAGACCCTGCAAGTCCTTAGAGCCCCAAAGGCCACCTTTCATCTGATACCCAGAGCCTGGGCCAATGACTTCATTTTCCCCATGGAAAATGGCCTCCATTTCTGGCCTCTCGCCCTGGCCAATAGGGTGGTGCCCAGCAAGAAATTTGCAATCTTTGCTGGATTTCTCCAAATCTAAAGCTGCCAATAAGAAGTACGCTGCAAGTCCTTAGAGCCCCAAAGGCCACCTTGCATTTGATTTGCAGACCGTGGGGAAAGGACTTCTTTTTCCCATGGGAAATGGCCTGTGTTTGCAGCCACTCACCATGGCAGAAAGTGGGGAGCCAAGCTAGAGTGATACAATCTTTGCTGGATTCTTCCAAACCTAAAGTGTTCGGCAACTAGGACCCTGAAAGTCCTTAGAGCCTGAAAGGCCACCTTGAACATATTACTGAGACCCTGGGTTAAGGACATTTTTCCCATGGAAAATGCCCTTCATTTCTGGCCATTTGGCCTGGCAGGCAGGGCAGTGCCTAACGAGAAATTTGCAAACTGTGCTGGATTCTTCCAAACATAAAGCTGCCAGCAACTAGGACCCTGCAAGTCCTTAGAGCCCCAGATGCCGCCTTTCATCTGATACCCACACCCTGGGCCAATTACTTCATTTTCCCCATGGAAAATGGCCTCCATTTCTGGCCTCTCGCCCTGGCCAATAGGGTGGTGCCCAGCAAGAAATTTGCAATCTTTGCTGGATTTCTCCAAATCTAAAGCTGCCAGTAAGAAGTACCCTGCAAGTCCTTAGAGCCCCAAAGGCTACCTTGCATTTGATTTGCAGACCGTGGGGAAAGGACTTCTTTTTCCCAAGGGAAATGGCCTGTGTTTGCAGCCACTAACTATGGCAGAAAGTGGGGAGCCAAGCTAGAGTGATGCAATCTTTGCTGGATTTCTCCAAACCCAATGCTGGCAGCAACTAGGACCCTGCAAGTCCTTAGAGCCCCTGATGCCACCTTTCATCTTATACCCAGAGCCTGGGGACATGACTTCTCTTCCCCATGGAAAATGGGGTCAGTTTGGGGCCACTCGCCCCGGCCATCTGCTTCATTCCCTTTCTGAAATTTGCAAACTTGGCTGATTTTCTCCAAAACTAAACCTGCTGGCAACGAGAAGCCTGCAGCTCCTTAGAGACCCAAATTTCACCTCTCTGCTGATACCCACATGATGGGGAAATTACTTCTTTTTCCCATAGAAATAGTATCCCTGTGCTGCAACTTGCCCTGGCAGAAAGTAGGGTGCCAAGCAGGAAATTTGAAAATTCTGCTGGATTTCTCCAAACCTAAAGCTGGCAGCAACTAAGACCCTGCAAGTCCTTAGAGCCCCAAAGGCCACCTTTCATCTGATACCCAGAGCCTGGGCCAATGACTTCATTTTCCCCATGGAAAATGGCCTCCATTTCTGGCCTCTCGCCCTGGCCAATAGGGTGGTGCCCAGCAAGAAATTTGCAATCTTTGCTGGATTTCTCCAAATCTAAAGCTGCCAGTAAGAAGTACCCTGCATGTCCTCAGAGCCCCAAAGGCCACCTTGCATTTCATTTGAAGACCATGGGGAAAGGACTTCTTTTTCCCATGGGAAATGGCCTGTGTTTGCAGCCACTCACCATGGCAGAAAGTGGGGACCCAAGCTAGAGTGATGCAATCTTTGCTGGATTTCTCCAAACCTAATGCTGGCAGCAACTTGGACCCTGCAAGTCCTTAGAGCCCCAGATGCCACCTTTCATCTGATACCCAGACCCTGGGCCAATGACTTCATTTTCCCCATGGAAAATGGCCTCCATTTCTGGCCTCTCGGCCTGGCCAATAGGGTGGTGCCCAGTAAGAAATTTGCAATCTTTGCTGGATTTCTCCAAATCGAAAGCTGCCAGTAAGAAGTACCCTGCAAGTCCTTAGAGCCCCAAAGGCCACCTTGCATTTGATTTGCAGACCGTGGGGAAAGGACTTCTTTTTCCCATGGGAAATGGCCTGTGTTTGCAGCCACTCACCATGGCAGAAAGTAGGGAGCCAAGCTAGAGTGATACAATCTTTGCTGGATTCTTCCAAACCTAAAGTTGGCAGCAACCAGGAGCCTGAAAGTCCTTAGAGCCTGAAAGGCCACCTTGAACATATTACTGAGACCCTGGGTTAAGGACATTTTTCCCATGGAAAATGCCCTTCATTTGTGGCCACTTGGCCTGGCAGGCCGGCTGTGCCTAGCGAGAAATTTGCAAACTGTGCTGGATTCTTCCAAACATAAAGCTGCCAGCAACTAGGACCCTGCAAGTCCTTAGAGCCCCAAAGGCCACCTTTCATCTGATACCCAGAGCCTGGGCTAATGACTTCATTTTCCCCAAGGAAAATGGCCTCCATTTCTGGCCTCTCGCCCTGGCCAATAGGGTGGTGCCCAGCAAGAAATTTGCAATCTTTGCTGGATTTCTCCAAATCTAAAGCTGCCAGTAAGAAGTACCCTGCAAGTCCTTAGAGCCCCAAAGGCCACCTTGCATTTCATTTGCAGACCGTGGGGAAAGGACTTCTTTTTCCCATGGGAAATGGCCTGTGTTTGCAGCCACTCACCATGGCAGAAAGTGGGGAGCCAAGCTAGAGTGATGCAATCTTTGCTGGATTTCTCCAAACCCAATGCTGGCAGCAACTAGGACCCTGCAAGTCCTTAGAGCCCCAGATGCCACCTTTCATCTTATACCCAGACCCTGGGGACATGACTTCATTTCCCCATGGAAAATGGGGTCAGTTTGGGGCCACTCGCCCCGGCCATCTGCTTCATTCCCTGTCTGAAATTTGCAAACTTGGCTGATTTTCTCCAAAACTAAACCTGCTGGCAACGAGGAGCCTTCAGCTCCTTAGAGCCCCAAATTTCACCTCTCTGCTGATACCCACATGATGGGGAAATTACTTCTTTTTCCCATAGAAATAGTATCCCTGTGCTGCAACTTGCCCTGGCAGAAAGTAGGGTGCCAAGCAGGAAATTTGAAAATTCTGATGGATTTCTCCAAACCTAAAGCTGGCAGCAACTAAGACCCTGCAAGTCCTTAGAGCCCCAAAGGCCACCTTTCATCTGATACCCAGACCCTGGGCCAATGACTTCATTTTCCCCATGGAAAATGGCCTCCATTTCTGGCCTCTCGCCCTGGCCAATAGGGTGGTGCCCAGCAAGAAATTTGCAATCTTTGCTGGATTGCTCCAAATTTAAAGCTGCCAGTAAGAAGTACCCTGCAAGTCCTTAGAGCCCCAAAGGCCACCTTGCATTTGATTTGCAGACCGTGGGGAAAGGACTTCTTTTTCCCATGGGAAATGGCCTGTGTTTGCAGCCACTCACCATGGCAGAAAGTGGGGAGCCAAGCTAGAGTGATACAATCTTTGCTGGATTCTTCCAAACCTAAAGTTGGCAGCAACTAGGACCCTGAAAGTCCTTAGAGCCTGAAAGGCCACCTTGAACATATTACTGAGACCCTGGGTTAAGGACATTTTTCCCATGGAAAATGCCCTTCATTTCTGGCCATTTGGCCTGGCAGGCAGGGCAGCGCCTAACGAGAAATTTGCAAATTGTGCTGGATTCTTCCAAACATAAAGCTGCCAGCAACTAGGACCCTGCAAGTCCTTAGAGCCCCAGATGCCGCCTTTCATCTGATACCCACACCCTGGGCCAATGACTTCATTTTCCCCAAGGAAAATGGCCTCCATTTCTGGCCTCTCGCCCTGGCCAATAGGGTGGTGCCCAGCAAGAAATTTGCAATCTTTGCTGGATTTCTCCAAATCTAAAGCTGCCAGTAAGAAGTACCCTGCAAGTCCTTAGAGCCCCAAAGGCCACCTTGCATTTCATTTGAAGACCGTGGGGAAAGGACTTCTTTTTCCCATGGGAAATGGCCTGTGTTTGCAGCCACTAACTATGGCAGAAAGTGGGGAGCCAAGCTAGAGTGATGCAATCTTTGCTGGATTTCTCCAAACCCAATGCTGGCAGCAACTAGGACCCTGCAAGTCCTTAGAGCCCCAGATGCCACCTTTCATCTTATACCCAGACCCTGGGGACATGACTTCATTTCCCCATGGAAAATGGGGTCAGTTTGGGGCCACTCGCCCCGGCCATCTGCTTCATTCCCTGTCTGAAATTTGCAAACTTGGCTGATTTTCTCCAAAACTAAACCTGCTGGCAACGAGGAGCCTGCAGCTCCTTAGAGCCCCAAATTTCACCTCTCTGCTGATACCCACATGATGGGGAAATTACTTCTTTTTCCCATAGAAATAGTATCCCTGTGCTGCAACTTGCCCTGGCAGAAAGTGGGGACCCAAGCAGGAAATTTGAAAATTCTGCTGGATTTCTCCAAACCTAAAGCTGGCAGCAACTAAGACCCTGCAAGTCCTTAGAGCCCCAAAGGCCACCTTTCATCTGATACCCAGAGCCTGGGCCAATGACTTCATTTTCCCCATGGAAAATGGCCTCCATTTCTGGCCTCTCGGCCTGGCCAATAGGGTGGTGCCCAGCAAGAAATTTGCAATCTTTGCTGGATTGCTCCAAATTTAAAGCTGCCAGTAAGAAGTACCCTGCAAGTCCTTAGAGCCCCAAAGGCCACCTTGCATTTGATTTGCAGACCGTGGGGAAAGGACTTCTTTTTCCCATGGGAAATGGCCTGTGTTTGCAGCCACTCACCATGGCAGAAAGTGGGGAGCCAAGCTAGAGTGATACAATCTTTGCTGGATTCTTCCAAACCTAAAGTTGGCAGCAACTAGGACCCTGAAAGTCCTTAGAGCCTGAAAGGCCACCTTGAACATATTACTGAGACCCTGGGTTAAGGACATTTTTCCCATGGAAAATGCCCTTCATTTCTGGCCATTTGGCCTGGCAGGCAGGGCAGTGCCTAACGAGAAATTTGCAAACTGTGCTGGATTCTTCCAAACATAAAGCTGCCAGCAACTAGGACCCTGCAAGTCCTTAGAGCCCCAGATGCCGCCTTTCATCTGATACCCAGACCCTGGGCCAATGACTTCATTTTCCCCAAGGAAAATGGCCTCCATTTCTGGCCTCTCGCCCTGGCCAATAGGGTGGTGCCCAGCAAGAAATTTGCAATCTTTGCTGGATTTCTCCAAATCTAAAGCTGCCAGTAAGAAGTACCCTGCAAGTCCTTAGAGCCCCAAAGGCCACCTTGCATTTCATTTGAAGACCGTGGGGAAAGGACTTCTTTTTCCCATGGGAAATGGCCTGTGTTTGCAGCCACTAACTATGGCAGAAAGTGGGGAGCCAAGCTAGAGTGATGCAATCTTTGCTGGATTTCTCCAAACCCAATGCTGGCAGCAACTAGGACCCTGCAAGTCCTTAGAGCCCCAGATGCCACCTTTCATCTTATACCCAGACCCTGGGGACATGACTTCCCTTCCCCATGGAAAATGGGGTCAGTTTGGGGCCACTCGCCCCGGCCATCTGCTTCATTCCCTGTCTGAAATTTGCAAACTTGGCTGATTTTCTCCAAAACTAAACCTGCTGGCAACGAGGAGCCTGCAGCTCCTTAGAGCCCCAAATTTCACCTCTCTGCTGATACCCACATGATGGGGAAATTACTTCTTTTTCCCATAGAAATAGTATCCCTGTGCTGCAAATTGCCCTGGCAGAAAGTAGGGTGCCAAGCAGGAAATTTGAAAATTCTGATGGATTTCTCCAAACCTAAAGCTGGCAGCAACTAAGACCCTGCAAGTCCTTAGAGCCCCAAAGGCCACCTTTCATCTGATACCCAGAGCCTGGGCCAATGACTTCATTTTCCCCATGGAAAATGGCCTCCATTTCTGGCCTCTCGCCCTGGCCAACAGGGTGGTGCCCAGCAAGAAATTTGCAATCTTTGCTGGATTTCTCCAAATCTAAAGCTGCCAATAAGAAGTACGCTGCAAGTCCTTAGAGCCCCAAAGGCCACCTTGCATTTGATTTGCAGACCGTGGGGAAAGGACTTCTTTTTCCCATGGGAAATGGCCTCCGTTTGCAGCCACTCACCATGGCAGAAAGTGGGGAGCCAAGCTAGAGTGATACAATCTTTGCTGGATTCTTCCAAACCTAAAGTGTTCGGCAACTAGGACCCTGAATGTCCTTAGAGCCTGAAAGGCCACCTTGAACATATTACTGAGACCCTGGGTTAAGGACATTTTTCCCATGGAAAATGCCCTTCATTTCTGACCATTTGGCCTGGCAGGCAGGGCAGTGCCTAACGAGAAATTTGCAAACTGTGCTGGATTCTTCCAAACATAAAGCTGCCAGCAACTAGGACCCTGCAAGTCCTTAGAGCCCCAGATGCCGCCTTTCATCTGATACCCAGACCCTGGGCCAATGACTTCATTTTCCCCATGGAAAATGGCCTCCATTTCTGGCCTCTCGCCCTGGCCAATAGGGTGGTGCCCAGCAAGAAATTTGCAATCTTTGCTGGATTTCTCCAAATCTAAAGCTGCCAGTAAGAAGTACCCTGCAAGTCCTTAGAGCCCCAAAGGCTACCTTGCATTTGATTTGCAGACCGTGGGGAAAGGACTTCTTTTTCCCAAGGGAAATGGCCTGTGTTTGCAGCCACTAACTATGGCAGAAAGTGGGGAGCCAAGCTAGAGTGATGCAATCTTTGCTGGATTTCTCCAAACCCAATGCTGGCAGCAACTAGGACCCTGCAAGTCCTTAGAGCCCCTGATGCCACCTTTCATCTTATACCCAGAGCCTGGGGACATGACTTCTCTTCCCCATGGAAAATGGGGTCAGTTTGGGGCCACTCGCCCTGGCCATCTGCTTCATTCCCTGTCTGAAATTTGCAAACTTGGCTGATTTTCTCCAAAACTAAACCTGCTGGCAACGAGAAGCCTGCAGCTCCTTAGAGCCCCAAATTTCACCTCTCTGCTGATACCCACATGATGGGGAAATTACTTCTTTTTCCCATAGAAATAGTATCCCTGTGCTGCAACTTGCCCTGGCAGAAAGTAGGGTGCCAAGCAGGAAATTTGAAAATTCTGATGGATTTCTCCAAACCTAAAGCTGGCAGCAACTAAGACCCTGCAAGTCCTTAGAGCCCCAAAGGCCACCTTTCATCTGATACCCAGAGCCTGGGCCAATGACTTCATTTTCCCCATGGAAAATGGCCTCCATTTCTGGCCTCTCGCCCTGGCCAATAGGGTGGTGCCCAGCAAGAAATTTGCAATCTTTGCTGGATTTCTCCAAATCTAAAGCTGCCAGTAAGAAGTACCCTGCATGTCCTCAGAGCCCAAAAGGCCACCTTGCATTTCATTTGAAGACCATGGGGAAAGGACTTCTTTTTCCCATGGGAAATGGCCTGTGTTTGCAGCCACTCACCATGGCAGAAAGTGGGGACCCAAGCTAGAGTGATGCAATCTTTGCTGGATTTCTCCAAACCTAATGCTGGCAGCAACTTGGACCCTGCAAGTCCTTAGAGCCCCAGATGCCACCTTTCATCTGATACCCAGAGCCTGGGCCAATGACTTCATTTTCCCCATGGAAAATGGCCTCCATTTCTGGCCTCTCGCCCTGGCCAATAGGGTGGTGCCCAGTAAGAAATTTGCAATCTTTGCTGGATTTCTCCAAATCGAAAGCTGCCAGTAAGAAGTACCCTGCAAGTCCTTAGAGCCCCAAAGGCCACCTTGCATTTGATTTGCAGACCGTGGGGAAAGGACTTCTTTTTCCCATGGGAAATGGCCTGTGTTTGCAGCCACTCACCATGGCAGAAAGTGGGGAGCCAAGCTAGAGTGATACAATCTTTGCTGGATTCTTCCAAACCTAAAGTTGGCAGCAACCAGGACCCTGAAAGTCCTTAGAGCCTGAAAGGCCACCTTGAACACATTACTGAGACCCTGGGTTAAGGACATTTTTCCCATGGAAAATGCCCTTCATTTCTGGCCATTTGGCCTGGCAGGCAGGGCAGTGCCTAACGAGAAATTTGCAAACTGTGCTGGATTCTTCCAAACATAAAGCTGGCAGCAACTAGGACCCTGCAAGTCCTTAGAGCCCCAGATGCCACCTTTCATCTGATACCCAGACCCTGGGGCAATGACTTCATTTTCCCCAAGGAAAATGGCCTCCATTTCTGGCCTCTCGCCCTGGCCAATAGGGTGGTGCCCAGCAAGAAATTTGCAATCTTTGCTGGATTTCTCCAAATCTAAAGCTGCCAGTAAGAAGTACCCTGCATGTCCTTAGAGCCCCAAAGGCCACCTTGCATTTGATTTGCAGACCGTGGGGAAAGGACTTCTTTTTCCCATGGGAAATGGCCTGTGTTTGCAGCCACTCACCATGGCAGAAAGTGGGGAGCCAAGCTAGAGTGATGCAATCTTTGCTGGATTTCTCCAAACCCAATGCTGGCAGCAACTAGGACCCTGCAAGTCCTTAGAGCCCCAGATGCCACCTTTCATCTTATACCCAGACCCTGGGGACATGACTTCATTTCCCCATGGAAAATGGGGTCAGTTTGGGGCCACTCGCCCCGGCCATCTGCTTCATTCCCTGTCTGAAATTTGCAAACTTGGCTGATTTTCTCCAAAACTAAACCTGCTGGCAACGAGGAGCCTGCAGCTCCTTAGAGCCCCAAATTTCACCTCTCTGCTGATACCCACATGATGGGGAAATTACTTCTTTTTCCCATAGAAATAGTATCCCTGTGCTGCAACTTGCCCTGGCAGAAAGTGGGGACCCAAGCAGGAAATTTGAAAATTCTGCTGGATTTCTCCAAACCTAAAGCTGGCAGCAACTAAGACCCTGCAAGTCCTTAGAGCCCCAAAGGCCACCTTTCATCTGATACCCAGAGCCTGGGCCAATGACTTCATTTTCCCCATGGAAAATGGCCTCCATTTCTGGCCTCTCGCCCTGGCCAATAGGGTGGTGCCCAGCAAGAAATTTGCAATCTTTGCTGGATTGCTCCAAATTTAAAGCTGCCAGTAAGAAGTACCCTGCAAGTCCTTAGAGCCCCAAAGGCCACCTTGCATTTGATTTGCAGACCGTGGGGAAAGGACTTCTTTTTCCCATGGGAAATGGCCTGTGTTTGCAGCCACTCACCATGGCAGAAAGTGGGGAGCCAAGCTAGAGTGATACAATCTTTGCTGGATTCTTCCAAACCTAAAGTTGGCAGCAACTAGGACCCTGAAAGTCCTTAGAGCCTGAAAGGCCACCTTGAACATATTACTGAGACCCTGGGTTAAGGACATTTTTCCCATGGAAAATGCCCTTCATTTCTGGCCATTTGGCCTGGCAGGCAGGGCAGCGCCTAACGAGAAATTTGCAAATTGTGCTGGATTCTTCCAAACATAAAGCTGCCAGCAACTAGGACCCTGCAAGTCCTTAGAGCCCCAGATGCCGCCTTTCATCTGATACCCACACCCTGGGCCAATGACTTCATTTTCCCCAAGGAAAATGGCCTCCATTTCTGGCCTCTCGCCCTGGCCAATAGGGTGGTGCCCAGCAAGAAATTTGCAATCTTTGCTGGATTTCTCCAAATCTAAAGCTGCCAGTAAGAAGTACCCTGCAAGTCCTTAGAGCCCCAAAGGCCACCTTGCATTTCATTTGAAGACCGTGGGGAAAGGACTTCTTTTTCCCATGGGAAATGGCCTGTGTTTGCAGCCACTAACTATGGCAGAAAGTGGGGAGCCAAGCTAGAGTGATGCAATCTTTGCTGGATTTCTCCAAACCCAATGCTGGCAGCAACTAGGACCCTGCAAGTCCTTAGAGCCCCAGATGCCACCTTTCATCTTATACCCAGACCCTGGGGACATGACTTCATTTCCCCATGGAAAATGGGGTCAGTTTGGGGCCACTCGCCCCGGCCATCTGCTTCATTCCCTGTCTGAAATTTGCAAACTTGGCTGATTTTCTCCAAAACTAAACCTGCTGGCAACGAGGAGCCTGCAGCTCCTTAGAGCCCCAAATTTCACCTCTCTGCTGATACCCACATGATGGGGAAATTACTTCTTTTTCCCATAGAAATAGTATCCCTGTGCTGCAACTTGCCCTGGCAGAAAGTGGGGACCCAAGCAGGAAATTTGAAAATTCTGCTGGATTTCTCCAAACCTAAAGCTGGCAGCAACTAAGACCCTGCAAGTCCTTAGAGCCCCAAAGGCCACCTTTCATCTGATACCCAGAGCCTGGGCCAATGACTTCATTTTCCCCATGGAAAATGGCCTCCATTTCTGGCCTCTCGGCCTGGCCAATAGGGTGGTGCCCAGCAAGAAATTTGCAATCTTTGCTGGATTGCTCCAAATTTAAAGCTGCCAGTAAGAAGTACCCTGCAAGTCCTTAGAGCCCCAAAGGCCACCTTGCATTTGATTTGCAGACCGTGGGGAAAGGACTTCTTTTTCCCATGGGAAATGGCCTGTGTTTGCAGCCACTCACCATGGCAGAAAGTGGGGAGCCAAGCTAGAGTGATACAATCTTTGCTGGATTCTTCCAAACCTAAAGTTGGCAGCAACTAGGACCCTGAAAGTCCTTAGAGCCTGAAAGGCCACCTTGAACATATTACTGAGACCCTGGGTTAAGGACATTTTTCCCATGGAAAATGCCCTTCATTTCTGGCCATTTGGCCTGGCAGGCAGGGCAGTGCCTAACGAGAAATTTGCAAACTGTGCTGGATTCTTCCAAACATAAAGCTGCCAGCAACTAGGACCCTGCAAGTCCTTAGAGCCCCAGATGCCGCCTTTCATCTGATACCCAGACCCTGGGCCAATGACTTCATTTTCCCCATGGAAAATGGCCTCCATTTCTGGCCTCTCGCCCTGGCCAATAGGGTGGTGCCCAGCAAGAAATTTGCAATCTTTGCTGGATTTCTCCAAATCTAAAGCTGCCAGTAAGAAGTACCCTGCAAGTCCTTAGAGCCCCAAAGGCTACCTTGCATTTGATTTGCAGACCGTGGGGAAAGGACTTCTTTTTCCCAAGGGAAATGGCCTGTGTTTGCAGCCACTAACTATGGCAGAAAGTGGGGAGCCAAGCTAGAGTGATGCAATCTTTGCTGGATTTCTCCAAACCCAATGCTGGCAGCAACTAGGACCCTGCAAGTCCTTAGAGCCCCTGATGCCACCTTTCATCTTATACCCAGAGCCTGGGGACATGACTTCTCTTCCCCATGGAAAATGGGGTCAGTTTGGGGCCACTCGCCCTGGCCATCTGCTTCATTCCCTGTCTGAAATTTGCAAACTTGGCTGATTTTCTCCAAAACTAAACCTGCTGGCAACGAGAAGCCTGCAGCTCCTTAGAGCCCCAAATTTCACCTCTCTGCTGATACCCACATGATGGGGAAATTACTTCTTTTTCCCATAGAAATAGTATCCCTGTGCTGCAACTTGCCCTGGCAGAAAGTAGGGTGCCAAGCAGGAAATTTGAAAATTCTGATGGATTTCTCCAAACCTAAAGCTGGCAGCAACTAAGACCCTGCAAGTCCTTAGAGCCCCAAAGGCCACCTTTCATCTGATACCCAGAGCCTGGGCCAATGACTTCATTTTCCCCATGGAAAATGGCCTCCATTTCTGGCCTCTCGCCCTGGCCAATAGGGTGGTGCCCAGCAAGAAATTTGCAATCTTTGCTGGATTTCTCCAAATCTAAAGCTGCCAGTAAGAAGTACCCTGCATGTCCTCAGAGCCCAAAAGGCCACCTTGCATTTCATTTGAAGACCATGGGGAAAGGACTTCTTTTTCCCATGGGAAATGGCCTGTGTTTGCAGCCACTCACCATGGCAGAAAGTGGGGACCCAAGCTAGAGTGATGCAATCTTTGCTGGATTTCTCCAAACCTAATGCTGGCAGCAACTTGGACCCTGCAAGTCCTTAGAGCCCCAGATGCCACCTTTCATCTGATACCCAGAGCCTGGGCCAATGACTTCATTTTCCCCATGGAAAATGGCCTCCATTTCTGGCCTCTCGCCCTGGCCAATAGGGTGGTGCCCAGTAAGAAATTTGCAATCTTTGCTGGATTTCTCCAAATCGAAAGCTGCCAGTAAGAAGTACCCTGCAAGTCCTTAGAGCCCCAAAGGCCACCTTGCATTTGATTTGCAGACCGTGGGGAAAGGACTTCTTTTTCCCATGGGAAATGGCCTGTGTTTGCAGCCACTCACCATGGCAGAAAGTGGGGAGCCAAGCTAGAGTGATACAATCTTTGCTGGATTCTTCCAAACCTAAAGTTGGCAGCAACCAGGACCCTGAAAGTCCTTAGAGCCTGAAAGGCCACCTTGAACACATTACTGAGACCCTGGGTTAAGGACATTTTTCCCATGGAAAATGCCCTTCATTTCTGGCCATTTGGCCTGGCAGGCAGGGCAGTGCCTAACGAGAAATTTGCAAACTGTGCTGGATTCTTCCAAACATAAAGCTGGCAGCAACTAGGACCCTGCAAGTCCTTAGAGCCCCAGATGCCACCTTTCATCTGATACCCAGACCCTGGGGCAATGACTTCATTTTCCCCAAGGAAAATGGCCTCCATTTCTGGCCTCTCGCCCTGGCCAATAGGGTGGTGCCCAGCAAGAAATTTGCAATCTTTGCTGGATTTCTCCAAATCTAAAGCTGCCAGTAAGAAGTACCCTGCATGTCCTTAGAGCCCCAAAGGCCACCTTGCATTTGATTTGCAGACCGTGGGGAAAGGACTTCTTTTTCCCATGGGAAATGGCCTGTGTTTGCAGCCACTCACCATGGCAGAAAGTGGGGAGCCAAGCTAGAGTGATGCAATCTTTGCTGGATTTCTCCAAACCCAATGCTGGCAGCAACTAGGACCCTGCAAGTCCTTAGAGCCCCAGATGCCACCTTTCATCTTATACCCAGACCCTGGGGACATGACTTCATTTCCCCATGGAAAATGGGGTCAGTTTGGGGCCACTCGCCCCGGCCATCTGCTTCATTCCCTGTCTGAAATTTGCAAACTTGGCTGATTTTCTCCAAAACTAAACCTGCTGGCAACGAGGAGCCTGCAGCTCCTTAGAGCCCCAAATTTCACCTCTCTGCTGATACCCACATGATGGGGAAATTACTTCTTTTTCCCATAGAAATAGTATCCCTGTGCTGCAACTTGCCCTGGCAGAAAGTGGGGACCCAAGCAGGAAATTTGAAAATTCTGCTGGATTTCTCCAAACCTAAAGCTGGCAGCAACTAAGACCCTGCAAGTCCTTAGAGCCCCAAAGGCCACCTTTCATCTGATACCCAGAGCCTGGGCCAATGACTTCATTTTCCCCATGGAAAATGGCCTCCATTTCTGGCCTCTCGCCCTGGCCAATAGGGTGGTGCCCAGCAAGAAATTTGCAATCTTTGCTGGATTGCTCCAAATTTAAAGCTGCCAGTAAGAAGTACCCTGCAAGTCCTTAGAGCCCCAAAGGCCACCTTGCATTTCATTTGAAGACCGTGGGGAAAGGACTTCTTTTTCCCATGGGAAATGGCCTGTGTTTGCAGCCACTCACCATGGCAGAAAGTGGGGAGCCAAGCTAGAGTGATACAATCTTTGCTGGATTTCTCCAAACCCAATGCTGGCAGCAACTAGGACCCTGCAAGTCCTTAGAGCCCCAGATGCCACCTTTCATCTTATACCCAGACCCTGGGGACATGACTTCATTTCCCCATGGAAAATGGGGTCAGTTTGGGGCCACTCGCCCCGGCCATCTGCTTCATTCCCTGTCTGAAATTTGCAAACTTGGCTGATTTTCTCCAAAACTAAACCTGCTGGCAACGAGGAGCCTGCAGCTCCTTAGAGCCCCAAATTTCACCTCTCTGCTGATACCCACATGATGGGGAAATTACTTCTTTTTCCCATAGAAATAGTATCCCTGTGCTGCAACTTGCCCTGGCAGAAAGTGGGGACCCAAGCAGGAAATTTGAAAATTCTGCTGGATTTCTCCAAACCTAAAGCTGGCAGCAACTAAGACCCTGCAAGTCCTTAGAGCCCCAAAGGCCACCTTTCATCTGATACCCAGAGCCTGGGCCAATGACTTCATTTTCCCCATGGAAAATGGCCTCCATTTCTGGCCTCTCGGCCTGGCCAATAGGGTGGTGCCCAGCAAGAAATTTGCAATCTTTGCTGGATTGCTCCAAATTTAAAGCTGCCAGTAAGAAGTACCCTGCAAGTCCTTAGAGCCCCAAAGGCCACCTTGCATTTGATTTGCAGACCGTGGGGAAAGGACTTCTTTTTCCCATGGGAAATGGCCTGTGTTTGCAGCCACTCACCATGGCAGAAAGTGGGGAGCCAAGCTAGAGTGATACAATCTTTGCTGGATTCTTCCAAACCTAAAGTTGGCAGCAACTAGGACCCTGAAAGTCCTTAGAGCCTGAAAGGCCACCTTGAACATATTACTGAGACCCTGGGTTAAGGACATTTTTCCCATGGAAAATGCCCTTCATTTCTGGCCATTTGGCCTGGCAGGCAGGGCAGCGCCTAACGAGAAATTTGCAAACTGTGCTGGATTCTTCCAAACATAAAGCTGCCAGCAACTAGGACCCTGCAAGTCCTTAGAGCCCCAGATGCCGCCTTTCATCTGATACCCACACCCTGGGCCAATGACTTCATTTTCCCCAAGGAAAATGGCCTCCATTTCTGGCCTCTCGCCCTGGCCAATAGGGTGGTGCCCAGCAAGAAATTTCCAATCTTTGCTGGATTTCTCCAAATCGAAAGCTGCCAGTAAGAAGTACCCTGCAAGTCCTTAGAGCCCCAAAGGCCACCTTGCATTTCATTTGAAGACCGTGGGGAAAGGACTTCTTTTTCCCATGGGAAATGGCCTGTGTTTGCAGCCACTAACTATGGCAGAAAGTGGGGAGCCAAGCTAGAGTGATGCAATCTTTGCTGGATTTCTCCAAACCCAATGCTGGCAGCAACTAGGACCCTGCAAGTCCTTAGAGCCCCAGATGCCACCTTTCATCTTATACCCAGACCCTGGGGACATGACTTCCCTTCCCCATGGAAAATGGGGTCAGTTTGGGGCCACTCGCCCCGGCCATCTGCTTCATTCCCTGTCTGAAATTTGCAAACTTGGCTGATTTTCTCCAAAACTAAACCTGCTGGCAACGAGGAGCCTGCAGCTCCTTAGAGCCCCAAATTTCACCTCTCTGCTGATACCCACATGATGGGGAAATTACTTCTTTTTCCCATAGAAATAGTATCCCTGTGCTGCAAATTGCCCTGGCAGAAAGTAGGGTGCCAAGCAGGAAATTTGAAAATTCTGATGGATTTCTCCAAACCTAAAGCTGGCAGCAACTAAGACCCTGCAAGTCCTTAGAGCCCCAAAGGCCACCTTTCATCTGATACCCAGAGCCTGGGCCAATGACTTCATTTTCCCCATGGAAAATGGCCTCCATTTCTGGCCTCTCGCCCTGGCCAATAGGGTGGTGCCCAGCAAGAAATTTGCAATCTTTGCTGGATTTCTCCAAATCTAAAGCTGCCAATAAGAAGTACGCTGCAAGTCCTTAGAGCCCCAAAGGCCACCTTGCATTTGATTTGCAGACCGTGGGGAAAGGACTTCTTTTTCCCATGGGAAATGGCCTCCGTTTGCAGCCACTCACCATGGCAGAAAGTGGGGAGCCAAGCTAGAGTGATACAATCTTTGCTGGATTCTTCCAAACCTAAAGTGTTCGGCAACTAGGACCCTGAATGTCCTTAGAGCCTGAAAGGCCACCTTGAACATATTACTGAGACCCTGGGTTAAGGACATTTTTCCCATGGAAAATGCCCTTCATTTCTGGCCATTTGGCCTGGCAGGCAGGGCAGTGCCTAACGAGAAATTTGCAAACTGTGCTGGATTCTTCCAAACATAAAGCTGCCAGCAACTAGGACCCTGCAAGTCCTTAGAGCCCCAGATGCCGCCTTTCATCTGATACCCAGACCCTGGGCCAATGACTTCATTTTCCCCATGGAAAATGGCCTCCATTTCTGGCCTCTCGCCCTGGCCAATAGGGTGGTGCCCAGCAAGAAATTTGCAATCTTTGCTGGATTTCTCCAAATCTAAAGCTGCCAGTAAGAAGTACCCTGCAAGTCCTTAGAGCCCCAAAGGCTACCTTGCATTTGATTTGCAGACCGTGGGGAAAGGACTTCTTTTTCCCAAGGGAAATGGCCTGTGTTTGCAGCCACTAACTATGGCAGAAAGTGGGGAGCCAAGCTAGAGTGATGCAATCTTTGCTGGATTTCTCCAAACCCAATGCTGGCAGCAACTAGGACCCTGCAAGTCCTTAGAGCCCCTGATGCCACCTTTCATCTTATACCCAGAGCCTGGGGACATGACTTCTCTTCCCCATGGAAAATGGGGTCAGTTTGGGGCCACTCGCCCTGGCCATCTGCTTCATTCCCTGTCTGAAATTTGCAAACTTGGCTGATTTTCTCCAAAACTAAACCTGCTGGCAACGAGAAGCCTGCAGCTCCTTAGAGCCCCAAATTTCACCTCTCTGCTGATACCCACATGATGGGGAAATTACTTCTTTTTCCCATAGAAATAGTATCCCTGTGCTGCAACTTGCCCTGGCAGAAAGTAGGGTGCCAAGCAGGAAATTTGAAAATTCTGATGGATTTCTCCAAACCTAAAGCTGGCAGCAACTAAGACCCTGCAAGTCCTTAGAGCCCCAAAGGCCACCTTTCATCTGATACCCAGAGCCTGGGCCAATGACTTCATTTTCCCCATGGAAAATGGCCTCCATTTCTGGCCTCTCGCCCTGGCCAATAGGGTGGTGCCCAGCAAGAAATTTGCAATCTTTGCTGGATTTCTCCAAATCTAAAGCTGCCAGTAAGAAGTACCCTGCATGTCCTCAGAGCCCAAAAGGCCACCTTGCATTTCATTTGAAGACCATGGGGAAAGGACTTCTTTTTCCCATGGGAAATGGCCTGTGTTTGCAGCCACTCACCATGGCAGAAAGTGGGGACCCAAGCTAGAGTGATGCAATCTTTGCTGGATTTCTCCAAACCTAATGCTGGCAGCAACTTGGACCCTGCAAGTCCTTAGAGCCCCAGATGCCACCTTTCATCTGATACCCAGAGCCTGGGCCAATGACTTCATTTTCCCCATGGAAAATGGCCTCCATTTCTGGCCTCTCGCCCTGGCCAATAGGGTGGTGCCCAGTAAGAAATTTGCAATCTTTGCTGGATTTCTCCAAATCGAAAGCTGCCAGTAAGAAGTACCCTGCAAGTCCTTAGAGCCCCAAAGGCCACCTTGCATTTGATTTGCAGACCGTGGGGAAAGGACTTCTTTTTCCCATGGGAAATGGCCTGTGTTTGCAGCCACTCACCATGGCAGAAAGTGGGGAGCCAAGCTAGAGTGATACAATCTTTGCTGGATTCTTCCAAACCTAAAGTTGGCAGCAACCAGGACCCTGAAAGTCCTTAGAGCCTGAAAGGCCACCTTGAACACATTACTGAGACCCTGGGTTAAGGACATTTTTCCCATGGAAAATGCCCTTCATTTCTGGCCATTTGGCCTGGCAGGCAGGGCAGTGCCTAACGAGAAATTTGCAAACTGTGCTGGATTCTTCCAAACATAAAGCTGGCAGCAACTAGGACCCTGCAAGTCCTTAGAGCCCCAGATGCCACCTTTCATCTGATACCCAGACCCTGGGGCAATGACTTCATTTTCCCCAAGGAAAATGGCCTCCATTTCTGGCCTCTCGCCCTGGCCAATAGGGTGGTGCCCAGCAAGAAATTTGCAATCTTTGCTGGATTTCTCCAAATCTAAAGCTGCCAGTAAGAAGTACCCTGCATGTCCTTAGAGCCCCAAAGGCCACCTTGCATTTGATTTGCAGACCGTGGGGAAAGGACTTCTTTTTCCCATGGGAAATGGCCTGTGTTTGCAGCCACTCACCATGGCAGAAAGTGGGGAGCCAAGCTAGAGTGATGCAATCTTTGCTGGATTTCTCCAAACCCAATGCTGGCAGCAACTAGGACCCTGCAAGTCCTTAGAGCCCCAGATGCCACCTTTCATCTTATACCCAGACCCTGGGGACATGACTTCATTTCCCCATGGAAAATGGGGTCAGTTTGGGGCCACTCGCCCCGGCCATCTGCTTCATTCCCTGTCTGAAATTTGCAAACTTGGCTGATTTTCTCCAAAACTAAACCTGCTGGCAACGAGGAGCCTGCAGCTCCTTAGAGCCCCAAATTTCACCTCTCTGCTGATACCCACATGATGGGGAAATTACTTCTTTTTCCCATAGAAATAGTATCCCTGTGCTGCAACTTGCCCTGGCAGAAAGTGGGGACCCAAGCAGGAAATTTGAAAATTCTGCTGGATTTCTCCAAACCTAAAGCTGGCAGCAACTAAGACCCTGCAAGTCCTTAGAGCCCCAAAGGCCACCTTTCATCTGATACCCAGAGCCTGGGCCAATGACTTCATTTTCCCCATGGAAAATGGCCTCCATTTCTGGCCTCTCGCCCTGGCCAATAGGGTGGTGCCCAGCAAGAAATTTGCAATCTTTGCTGGATTGCTCCAAATTTAAAGCTGCCAGTAAGAAGTACCCTGCAAGTCCTTAGAGCCCCAAAGGCCACCTTGCATTTCATTTGAAGACCGTGGGGAAAGGACTTCTTTTTCCCATGGGAAATGGCCTGTGTTTGCAGCCACTCACCATGGCAGAAAGTGGGGAGCCAAGCTAGAGTGATACAATCTTTGCTGGATTTCTCCAAACCCAATGCTGGCAGCAACTAGGACCCTGCAAGTCCTTAGAGCCCCAGATGCCACCTTTCATCTTATACCCAGACCCTGGGGACATGACTTCATTTCCCCATGGAAAATGGGGTCAGTTTGGGGCCACTCGCCCCGGCCATCTGCTTCATTCCCTGTCTGAAATTTGCAAACTTGGCTGATTTTCTCCAAAACTAAACCTGCTGGCAACGAGGAGCCTGCAGCTCCTTAGAGCCCCAAATTTCACCTCTCTGCTGATACCCACATGATGGGGAAATTACTTCTTTTTCCCATAGAAATAGTATCCCTGTGCTGCAACTTGCCCTGGCAGAAAGTGGGGACCCAAGCAGGAAATTTGAAAATTCTGCTGGATTTCTCCAAACCTAAAGCTGGCAGCAACTAAGACCCTGCAAGTCCTTAGAGCCCCAAAGGCCACCTTTCATCTGATACCCAGAGCCTGGGCCAATGACTTCATTTTCCCCATGGAAAATGGCCTCCATTTCTGGCCTCTCGGCCTGGCCAATAGGGTGGTGCCCAGCAAGAAATTTGCAATCTTTGCTGGATTGCTCCAAATTTAAAGCTGCCAGTAAGAAGTACCCTGCAAGTCCTTAGAGCCCCAAAGGCCACCTTGCATTTGATTTGCAGACCGTGGGGAAAGGACTTCTTTTTCCCATGGGAAATGGCCTGTGTTTGCAGCCACTCACCATGGCAGAAAGTGGGGAGCCAAGCTAGAGTGATACAATCTTTGCTGGATTCTTCCAAACCTAAAGTTGGCAGCAACTAGGACCCTGAAAGTCCTTAGAGCCTGAAAGGCCACCTTGAACATATTACTGAGACCCTGGGTTAAGGACATTTTTCCCATGGAAAATGCCCTTCATTTCTGGCCATTTGGCCTGGCAGGCAGGGCAGCGCCTAACGAGAAATTTGCAAACTGTGCTGGATTCTTCCAAACATAAAGCTGCCAGCAACTAGGACCCTGCAAGTCCTTAGAGCCCCAGATGCCGCCTTTCATCTGATACCCACACCCTGGGCCAATGACTTCATTTTCCCCAAGGAAAATGGCCTCCATTTCTGGCCTCTCGCCCTGGCCAATAGGGTGGTGCCCAGCAAGAAATTTCCAATCTTTGCTGGATTTCTCCAAATCGAAAGCTGCCAGTAAGAAGTACCCTGCAAGTCCTTAGAGCCCCAAAGGCCACCTTGCATTTCATTTGAAGACCGTGGGGAAAGGACTTCTTTTTCCCATGGGAAATGGCCTGTGTTTGCAGCCACTAACTATGGCAGAAAGTGGGGAGCCAAGCTAGAGTGATGCAATCTTTGCTGGATTTCTCCAAACCCAATGCTGGCAGCAACTAGGACCCTGCAAGTCCTTAGAGCCCCAGATGCCACCTTTCATCTTATACCCAGACCCTGGGGACATGACTTCCCTTCCCCATGGAAAATGGGGTCAGTTTGGGGCCACTCGCCCCGGCCATCTGCTTCATTCCCTGTCTGAAATTTGCAAACTTGGCTGATTTTCTCCAAAACTAAACCTGCTGGCAACGAGGAGCCTGCAGCTCCTTAGAGCCCCAAATTTCACCTCTCTGCTGATACCCACATGATGGGGAAATTACTTCTTTTTCCCATAGAAATAGTATCCCTGTGCTGCAAATTGCCCTGGCAGAAAGTAGGGTGCCAAGCAGGAAATTTGAAAATTCTGATGGATTTCTCCAAACCTAAAGCTGGCAGCAACTAAGACCCTGCAAGTCCTTAGAGCCCCAAAGGCCACCTTTCATCTGATACCCAGAGCCTGGGCCAATGACTTCATTTTCCCCATGGAAAATGGCCTCCATTTCTGGCCTCTCGCCCTGGCCAATAGGGTGGTGCCCAGCAAGAAATTTGCAATCTTTGCTGGATTTCTCCAAATCTAAAGCTGCCAATAAGAAGTACGCTGCAAGTCCTTAGAGCCCCAAAGGCCACCTTGCATTTGATTTGCAGACCGTGGGGAAAGGACTTCTTTTTCCCATGGGAAATGGCCTCCGTTTGCAGCCACTCACCATGGCAGAAAGTGGGGAGCCAAGCTAGAGTGATACAATCTTTGCTGGATTCTTCCAAACCTAAAGTGTTCGGCAACTAGGACCCTGAATGTCCTTAGAGCCTGAAAGGCCACCTTGAACATATTACTGAGACCCTGGGTTAAGGACATTTTTCCCATGGAAAATGCCCTTCATTTCTGGCCATTTGGCCTGGCAGGCAGGGCAGTGCCTAACGAGAAATTTGCAAACTGTGCTGGATTCTTCCAAACATAAAGCTGCCAGCAACTAGGACCCTGCAAGTCCTTAGAGCCCCAGATGCCGCCTTTCATCTGATACCCAGACCCTGGGCCAATGACTTCATTTTCCCCATGGAAAATGGCCTCCATTTCTGGCCTCTCGCCCTGGCCAATAGGGTGGTGCCCAGCAAGAAATTTGCAATCTTTGCTGGATTTCTCCAAATCTAAAGCTGCCAGTAAGAAGTACCCTGCAAGTCCTTAGAGCCCCAAAGGCTACCTTGCATTTGATTTGCAGACCGTGGGGAAAGGACTTCTTTTTCCCAAGGGAAATGGCCTGTGTTTGCAGCCACTAACTATGGCAGAAAGTGGGGAGCCAAGCTAGAGTGATGCAATCTTTGCTGGATTTCTCCAAACCCAATGCTGGCAGCAACTAGGACCCTGCAAGTCCTTAGAGCCCCTGATGCCACCTTTCATCTTATACCCAGAGCCTGGGGACATGACTTCTCTTCCCCATGGAAAATGGGGTCAGTTTGGGGCCACTCGCCCTGGCCATCTGCTTCATTCCCTGTCTGAAATTTGCAAACTTGGCTGATTTTCTCCAAAACTAAACCTGCTGGCAACGAGAAGCCTGCAGCTCCTTAGAGCCCCAAATTTCACCTCTCTGCTGATACCCACATGATGGGGAAATTACTTCTTTTTCCCATAGAAATAGTATCCCTGTGCTGCAACTTGCCCTGGCAGAAAGTAGGGTGCCAAGCAGGAAATTTGAAAATTCTGATGGATTTCTCCAAACCTAAAGCTGGCAGCAACTAAGACCCTGCAAGTCCTTAGAGCCCCAAAGGCCACCTTTCATCTGATACCCAGAGCCTGGGCCAATGACTTCATTTTCCCCATGGAAAATGGCCTCCATTTCTGGCCTCTCGCCCTGGCCAATAGGGTGGTGCCCAGCAAGAAATTTGCAATCTTTGCTGGATTTCTCCAAATCTAAAGCTGCCAGTAAGAAGTACCCTGCATGTCCTCAGAGCCCAAAAGGCCACCTTGCATTTCATTTGAAGACCATGGGGAAAGGACTTCTTTTTCCCATGGGAAATGGCCTGTGTTTGCAGCCACTCACCATGGCAGAAAGTGGGGACCCAAGCTAGAGTGATGCAATCTTTGCTGGATTTCTCCAAACCTAATGCTGGCAGCAACTTGGACCCTGCAAGTCCTTAGAGCCCCAGATGCCACCTTTCATCTGATACCCAGACCCTGGGCCAATGACTTCATTTTCCCCATGGAAAATGGCCTCCATTTCTGGCCTCTCGCCCTGGCCAATAGGGTGGTGCCCAGTAAGAAATTTGCAATCTTTGCTGGATTTCTCCAAATCGAAAGCTGCCAGTAAGAAGTACCCTGCAAGTCCTTAGAGCCCCAAAGGCCACCTTGCATTTGATTTGCAGACCGTGGGGAAAGGACTTCTTTTTCCCATGGGAAATGGCCTGTGTTTGCAGCCACTCACCATGGCAGAAAGTAGGGAGCCAAGCTAGAGTGATACAATCTTTGCTGGATTCTTCCAAACCTAAAGTTGGCAGCAACCAGGAGCCTGAATGTCCTTAGAGCCTGAAAGGCCACCTTGAACATATTACTGAGACCCTGGGTTAAGGACATTTTTCCCATGGAAAATGCCCTTCATTTGTGGCCACTTGGCCTGGCAGGCCGGCTGTGCCTAGCGAGAAATTTGCAAACTGTGCTGGATTCTTCCAAACATAAAGCTGCCAGCAACTAGGACCCTGCAAGTCCTTAGAGCCCCAAAGGCCACCTTTCATCTGATACCCAGACCCTGGGCTAATGACTTCATTTTCCCCAAGGAAAATGGCCTCCATTTCTGGCCTCTCGCCCTGGCCAATAGGGTGGTGCCCAGCAAGAAATTTGCAATCTTTGCTGGATTTCTCCAAATCTAAAGCTGCCAGTAAGAAGTACCCTGCAAGTCCTTAGAGCCCCAAAGGCCACCTTGCATTTCATTTGCAGACCGTGGGGAAAGGACTTCTTTTTCCCATGGGAAATGGCCTGTGTTTGCAGCCACTCACCATGGCAGAAAGTGGGGAGCCAAGCTAGAGTGATGCAATCTTTGCTGGATTTCTCCAAACCCAATGCTGGCAGCAACTAGGACCCTGCAAGTCCTTAGAGCCCCAGATGCCACCTTTCATCTTATACCCAGACCCTGGGGACATGACTTCATTTCCCCATGGAAAATGGGGTCAGTTTGGGGCCACTCGCCCCGGCCATCTGCTTCATTCCCTGTCTGAAATTTGCAAACTTGGCTGATTTTCTCCAAAACTAAACCTGCTGGCAACGAGGAGCCTGCAGCTCCTTAGAGCCCCAAATTTCACCTCTCTGCTGATACCCACATGATGGGGAAATTACTTCTTTTTCCCATAGAAATAGTATCCCTGTGCTGCAACTTGCCCTGGCAGAAAGTGGGGACCCAAGCAGGAAATTTGAAAATTCTGCTGGATTTCTCCAAACCTAAAGCTGGCAGCAACTAAGACCCTGCAAGTCCTTAGAGCCCCAAAGGCCACCTTTCATCTGATACCCAGACCCTGGGCCAATGACTTCATTTTCCCCATGGAAAATGGCCTCCATTTCTGGCCTCTCGCCCTGGCCAATAGGGTGGTGCCCAGCAAGAAATTTGCAATCTTTGCTGGATTGCTCCAAATTTAAAGCTGCCAGTAAGAAGTACCCTGCAAGTCCTTAGAGCCCCAAAGGCCACCTTGCATTTGATTTGCAGACCGTGGGGAAAGGACTTCTTTTTCCCATGGGAAATGGCCTGTGTTTGCAGCCACTCACCATGGCAGAAAGTGGGGAGCCAAGCTAGAGTGATACAATCTTTGCTGGATTCTTCCAAACCTAAAGTTGGCAGCAACTAGGACCCTGAAAGTCCTTAGAGCCTGAAAGGCCACCTTGAACATATTACTGAGACCCTGGGTTAAGGACATTTTTCCCATGGAAAATGCCCTTCATTTCTGGCCATTTGGCCTGGCAGGCAGGGCAGCGCCTAACGAGAAATTTGCAAACTGTGCTGGATTCTTCCAAACATAAAGCTGCCAGCAACTAGGACCCTGCAAGTCCTTAGAGCCCCAGATGCCGCCTTTCATCTGATACCCACACCCTGGGCCAATGACTTCATTTTCCCCAAGGAAAATGGCCTCCATTTCTGGCCTCTCGCCCTGGCCAATAGGGTGGTGCCCAGCAAGAAATTTGCAATCTTTGCTGGATTTCTCCAAATCGAAAGCTGCCAGTAAGAAGTACCCTGCAAGTCCTTAGAGCCCCAAAGGCCACCTTGCATTTCATTTGAAGACCGTGGGGAAAGGACTTCTTTTTCCCATGGGAAATGGCCTGTGTTTGCAGCCACTAACTATGGCAGAAAGTGGGGAGCCAAGCTAGAGTGATGCAATCTTTGCTGGATTTCTCCAAACCCAATGCTGGCAGCAACTAGGACCCTGCAAGTCCTTAGAGCCCCAGATGCCACCTTTCATCTTATACCCAGACCCTGGGGACATGACTTCCCTTCCCCATGGAAAATGGGGTCAGTTTGGGGCCACTCGCCCCGGCCATCTGCTTCATTCCCTGTCTGAAATTTGCAAACTTGGCTGATTTTCTCCAAAACTAAACCTGCTGGCAACGAGGAGCCTGCAGCTCCTTAGAGCCCCAAATTTCACCTCTCTGCTGATACCCACATGATGGGGAAATTACTTCTTTTTCCCATAGAAATAGTATCCCTGTGCTGCAACTTGCCCTGGCAGAAAGTAGGGTGCCAAGCAGGAAATTTGAAAATTCTGATGGATTTCTCCAAACCTAAAGCTGGCAGCAACTAAGACCCTGCAAGTCCTTAGAGCCCCAAAGGCCACCTTTCATCTGATACCCAGAGCCTGGGCCAATGACTTCATTTTCCCCATGGAAAATGGCCTCCATTTCTGGCCTCTCGCCCTGGCCAATAGGGTGGTGCCCGGCAAGAAATTTGCAATCTTTGCTGGATTGCTCCAAATCTAAAGCTGCCAGTAAGAAGTACCCTGCATGTCCTTAGAGCCCCAAAGGCCACCTTGCATTTGATTTGCAGACCGTGGGGAAAGGACTTCTTTTTCCCATGGGAAATGGCCTGTGTTTGCAGCCACTCACCATGGCAGAAAGTGGGGAGCCAAGCTAGAGTGATACAATCTTTGCTGGATTCTTCCAAACCTAAAGTTGGCAGCAACCAGGACCCTGAAAGTCCTTAGAGCCTGAAAGGCCACCTTGAACACATTACTGAGACCCTGGGTTAAGGACATTTTTCCCATGGAAAATGCCCTTCATTTCTGGCCATTTGGCCTGGCAGGCAGGGCAGTGCCTAACGAGAAATTTGCAAACTGTGCTGGATTCTTCCAAACATAAAGCTGCCAGCAACTAGGACCCTGCAAGTCCTTAGAGCCCCAGATGCCACCTTTCATCTGATACCCAGACCCTGGGCCAATGACTTCATTTTCCCCAAGGAAAATGGCCTCCATTTCTGGCCTCTCGCCCTGGCCAATAGGGTGGTGCCCAGCAAGAAATTTGCAATCTTTGCTGGATTGCTCCAAATCGAAAGCTGCCAGAAAGAAGTACCCTGCAAGTCCTTAGAGCCCCAAAGGCCACCTTGCATTTCATTTGCAGACCGTGGGGAAAGGACTTCTTTTTCCCATGGGAAATGGCCTGTGTTTGCAGCCACTCACCATGGCAGAAAGTGGGGAGCCAAGCTAGAGTGATGCAATCTTTGCTGGATTTCTCCAAACCCAATGCTGGCAGCAACTAGGACCCTGCAAGTCCTTAGAGCCCCAGATGCCACCTTTCATCTTATACCCAGACCCTGGGGACATGACTTCATTTCCCCATGGAAAATGGGGTCAGTTTGGGGCCACTCGCCCCGGCCATCTGCTTCATTCCCTGTCTGAAATTTGCAAACTTGGCTGATTTTCTCCAAAACTAAACCTGCTGGCAACGAGGAGCCTGCAGCTCCTTAGAGCCCCAAATTTCACCTCTCTGCTGATACCCACATGATGGGGAAATTACTTCTTTTTCCCATAGAAATAGTATCCCTGTGCTGCAACTTGCCCTGGCAGAAAGTAGGGTGCCAAGCAGGAAATTTGAAAATTCTGATGGATTTCTCCAAACCTAAAGCTGGCAGCAACTAAGACCCTGCAAGTCCTTAGAGCCCCAAAGGCCACCTTTCATCTGATACCCAGAGCCTGGGCCAATGACTTCATTTTCCCCATGGAAAATGGCCTCCATTTCTGGCCTCTCGCCCTGGCCAATAGGGTGGTGCCCAGCAAGAAATTTGCAATCTTTGCTGGATTGCTCCAAATTTAAAGCTGCCAGTAAGAAGTACCCTGCAAGTCCTTAGAGCCCCAAAGGCCACCTTGCATTTGATTTGCAGACCGTGGGGAAAGGACTTCTTTTTCCCATGGGAAATGGCCTGTGTTTGCAGCCACTCACCATGGCAGAAAGTGGGGAGCCAAGCTAGAGTGATACAATCTTTGCTGGATTCTTCCAAACCTAAAGTTGGCAGCAACTAGGACCCTGAAAGTCCTTAGAGCCTGAAAGGCCACCTTGAACATATTACTGAGACCCTGGGTTAAGGACATTTTTCCCATGGAAAATGCCCTTCATTTCTGGCCATTTGGCCTGGCAGGCAGGGCAGTGCCTAACGAGAAATTTGCAAACTGTGCTGGATTCTTCCAAACATAAAGCTGCCAGCAACTAGGACCCTGCAAGTCCTTAGAGCCCCAGATGCCGCCTTTCATCTGATACCCAGACCCTGGGCTAATGACTTCATTTTCCCCAAGGAAAATGGCCTCCATTTCTGGCCTCTCGCCCTGGCCAATAGGGTGGTGCCCAGCAAGAAATTTGCAATCTTTGCTGGATTGCTCCAAATCTAAAGCTGCCAGTAAGAAGTACCCTGCAAGTCCTTAGAGCCCCAAAGGCCACCTTGCATTTCATTTGAAGACCGTGGGGAAAGGACTTCTTTTTCCCATGGGAAATGGCCTGTGTTTGCAGCCACTAACTATGGCAGAAAGTGGGGAGCCAAGCTAGAGTGATGCAATCTTTGCTGGATTTCTCCAAACCCAATGCTGGCAGCAACTAGGACCCTGCAAGTCCTTAGAGCCCCAGATGCCACCTTTCATCTTATACCCAGACCCTGGGGACATGACTTCCCTTCCCCATGGAAAATGGGGTCAGTTTGGGGCCACTCGCCCCGGCCATCTGCTTCATTCCCTGTCTGAAATTTGCAAACTTGGCTGATTTTCTCCAAAACTAAACCTGCTGGCAACGAGGAGCCTGCAGCTCCTTAGAGCCCCAAATTTCACCTCTCTGCTGATACCCACATGATGGGGAAATTACTTCTTTTTCCCATAGAAATAGTATCCCTGTGCTGCAACTTGCCCTGGCAGAAAGTAGGGTGCCAAGCAGGAAATTTGAAAATTCTGCTGGATTTCTCCAAACCTAAAGCTGGCAGCAACTAAGACCCTGCAAGTCCTTAGAGCCCCAAAGGCCACCTTTCATCTGATACCCAGAGCCTGGGCCAATGACTTCATTTTCCCCATGGAAAATGGCCTCCATTTCTGGCCTCTCGCCCTGGCCAATAGGGTGGTGCCCAGCAAGAAATTTGCAATCTTTGCTGGATTTCTCCAAATCTAAAGCTGCCAATAAGAAGTACGCTGCAAGTCCTTAGAGCCCCAAAGGCCACCTTGCATTTGATTTGCAGACCGTGGGGAAAGGACTTCTTTTTCCCATGGGAAATGGCCTCCGTTTGCAGCCACTCACCATGGCAGAAAGTGGGGAGCCAAGCTAGAGTGATACAATCTTTGCTGGATTCTTCCAAACCTAAAGTGTTCGGCAACTAGGACCCTGAATGTCCTTAGAGCCTGAAAGGCCACCTTGAACATATTACTGAGACCCTGGGTTAAGGACATTTTTCCCATGGAAAATGCCCTTCATTTCTGGCCATTTGGCCTGGCAGGCAGGGCAGTGCCTAACGAGAAATTTGCAAACTGTGCTGGATTCTTCCAAACATAAAGCTGCCAGCAACTAGGACCCTGCAAGTCCTTAGAGCCCCAGATGCCGCCTTTCATCTGATACCCAGACCCTGGGCCAATGACTTCATTTTCCCCATGGAAAATGGCCTCCATTTCTGGCCTCTCGCCCTGGCCAATAGGGTGGTGCCCAGCAAGAAATTTGCAATCTTTGCTGGATTTCTCCAAATCTAAAGCTGCCAGTAAGAAGTACCCTGCAAGTCCTTAGAGCCCCAAAGGCTACCTTGCATTTGATTTGCAGACCGTGGGGAAAGGACTTCTTTTTCCCAAGGGAAATGGCCTGTGTTTGCAGCCACTAACTATGGCAGAAAGTGGGGAGCCAAGCTAGAGTGATGCAATCTTTGCTGGATTTCTCCAAACCCAATGCTGGCAGCAACTAGGACCCTGCAAGTCCTTAGAGCCCCTGATGCCACCTTTCATCTTATACCCAGAGCCTGGGGACATGACTTCTCTTCCCCATGGAAAATGGGGTCAGTTTGGGGCCACTCGCCCCGGCCATCTGCTTCATTCCCTGTCTGAAATTTGCAAACTTGGCTGATTTTCTCCAAAACTAAACCTGCTGGCAACGAGAAGCCTGCAGCTCCTTAGAGCCCCAAATTTCACCTCTCTGCTGATACCCACATGATGGGGAAATTACTTCTTTTTCCCATAGAAATAGTATCCCTGTGCTGCAACTTGCCCTGGCAGAAAGTAGGGTGCCAAGCAGGAAATTTGAAAATTCTGATGGATTTCTCCAAACCTAAAGCTGGCAGCAACTAAGACCCTGCAAGTCCTTAGAGCCCCAAAGGCCACCTTTCATCTGATACCCAGAGCCTGGGCCAATGACTTCATTTTCCCCATGGAAAATGGCCTCCATTTCTGGCCTCTCGCCCTGGCCAATAGGGTGGTGCCCAGCAAGAAATTTGCAATCTTTGCTGGATTTCTCCAAATCTAAAGCTGCCAGTAAGAAGTACCCTGCATGTCCTCAGAGCCCCAAAGGCCACCTTGCATTTCATTTGAAGACCATGGGGAAAGGACTTCTTTTTCCCATGGGAAATGGCCTGTGTTTGCAGCCACTCACCATGGCAGAAAGTGGGGACCCAAGCTAGAGTGATGCAATCTTTGCTGGATTTCTCCAAACCTAATGCTGGCAGCAACTTGGACCCTGCAAGTCCTTAGAGCCCCAGATGCCACCTTTCATCTGATACCCAGACCCTGGGCCAATGACTTCATTTTCCCCATGGAAAATGGCCTCCATTTCTGGCCTCTCGCCCTGGCCAATAGGGTGGTGCCCAGTAAGAAATTTGCAATCTTTGCTGGATTTCTCCAAATCGAAAGCTGCCAGTAAGAAGTACCCTGCAAGTCCTTAGAGCCCCAAAGGCCACCTTGCATTTGATTTGCAGACCGTGGGGAAAGGACTTCTTTTTCCCATGGGAAATGGCCTGTGTTTGCAGCCACTCACCATGGCAGAAAGTAGGGAGCCAAGCTAGAGTGATACAATCTTTGCTGGATTCTTCCAAACCTAAAGTTGGCAGCAACCAGGACCCTGAAAGTCCTTAGAGCCTGAAAGGCCACCTTGAACATATTACTGAGACCCTGGGTTAAGGACATTTTTCCCATGGAAAATGCCCTTCATTTGTGGCCACTTGGCCTGGCAGGCCGGCTGTGCCTAGCGAGAAATTTGCAAACTGTGCTGGATTCTTCCAAACATAAAGCTGCCAGCAACTAGGACCCTGCAAGTCCTTAGAGCCCCAAAGGCCACCTTTCATCTGATACCCAGAGCCTGGGCTAATGACTTCATTTTCCCCAAGGAAAATGGCCTCCATTTCTGGCCTCTCGCCCTGGCCAATAGGGTGGTGCCCAGCAAGAAATTTGCAATCTTTGCTGGATTTCTCCAAATCTAAAGCTGCCAGTAAGAAGTACCCTGCAAGTCCTTAGAGCCCCAAAGGCCACCTTGCATTTGATTTGCAGACCGTGGGGAAAGGACTTCTTTTTCCCATGGGAAATGGCCTGTGTTTGCACCCACTCACCATGGCAGAAAGTGGGGAGCCAAGCTAGAGTGATGCAATCTTTGCTGGATTTCTCCAAACCCAATGCTGGCAGCAACTAGGACCCTGCAAGTCCTTAGAGCCCCAGATGCCACCTTTCATCTTATACCCAGACCCTGGGGACATGACTTCATTTCCCCATGGAAAATGGGGTCAGTTTGGGGCCACTCGCCCCGGCCATCTGCTTCATTCCCTGTCTGAAATTTGCAAACTTGGCTGATTTTCTCCAAAACTAAACCTGCTGGCAACGAGGAGCCTGCAGCTCCTTAGAGCCCCAAATTTCACCTCTCTGCTGATACCCACATGATGGGGAAATTACTTCTTTTTCCCATAGAAATAGTATCCCTGTGCTGCAACTTGCCCTGGCAGAAAGTGGGGACCCAAGCAGGAAATTTGAAAATTCTGCTGGATTTCTCCAAACCTAAAGCTGGCAGCAACTAAGACCCTGCAAGTCCTTAGAGCCCCAAAAGCCACCTTTCATCTGATACCCAGAGCCTGGGCCAATGACTTCATTTTCCCCATGGAAAATGGCCTCCATTTCTGGCCTCTCGCCCTGGCCAATAGGGTGGTGCCCAGCAAGAAATTTGCAATCTTTGCTGGATTTCTCCAAATCTAAAGCTGCCAGTAAGAAGTACCCTGCAAGTCCTTAGAGCCCCAAAGGCCACCTTGCATTTGATTTGCAGACCGTGGGGAAAGGACTTCTTTTTCCCGTGGGAAATGGCCTGTGTTTGCAGCCACTCACCATGGCAGAAAGTGGGGAGCCAAGCTAGAGTGATACAATCTTTGCTGGATTCTTCCAAACCTAAAGTTGGCAGCAACCAGGACCCTGAAAGTCCTTAGAGCCTGAAAGGCCACCTTGAACACATTACTGAGACCCTGGGTTAAGGACATTTTTCCCATGGAAAATGGCCTTCATTTCTGGCCATTTGGCCTGGCAGGCAGGGCAGTGCCTAACGAGAAATTTGAAAACTGTGCTGGATTCTTCCAAACATAAAGCTGCCAGCAACTAGGACCCTGCAAGTCCTTAGAGCCCCAAAGGCCACCTTTCATCTGATACCCAGAGCCTGGGCCAATGACTTCATTTTCCCCAAGGAAAATGGCCTCCATTTCTGGCCTCTCGCCCTGGCCAATAGGGTGGTGCCCAGCAAGAAATTTGCAATCTTTGCTGGATTTCTCCAAATCTAAAGCTGCCAGTAAGAAGTACCCTGCAAGTCCTTAGAGCCCCAAAGGCCACCTTGCATTTCATTTGCAGACCGTGGGGAAAGGACTTCTTTTTCCCATGGGAAATGGCCTCCGTTTCCAGCCACTAACTAGGGCAGAAAGTGGGGAGCCAAGCTAGAGTGATGCAATCTTTGCTGGATTTCTCCAAACCCAATGCTGGCAGCAACTAGGACCCTGCAAGTCCTTAGAGCCCCAGATGCCACCTTTCATCTTATACCCAGACCCTGGGGACATGACTTCATTTCCCCATGGAAAATGGGGTCAGTTTGGGGCCACTCGCCCCGGCCATCTGCTTCATTCCCTGTCTGAAATTTGCAAACTTGGCTGATTTTCTCCAAAACTAAACCTGCTGGCAACGAGGAGCCTGCAGCTCCTTAGAGCCCCAAATTTCACCTCTCTGCTGATACCCACATGATGGGGAAATTACTTCTTTTTCCCATAGAAATAGTATCCCTGTGCTGCAACTTGCCCTGGCAGAAAGTAGGGTGCCAAGCAGGAAATTTGAAAATTCTGATGGATTTCTCCAAACCTAAAGCTGGCAGCAACTAAGACCCTGCAAGTCCTTAGAGCCCCAAAGGCCACCTTTCATCTGATACCCAGAGCCTGGGCCAATGACTTCATTTTCCCCATGGAAAATGGCCTCCATTTCTGGCCTCTCGCCCTGGCCAATAGGGTGGTGCCCAGCAAGAAATTTGCAATCTTTGCTGGATTTCTCCAAATCGAAAGCTGCCAGTAAGAAGTACCCTGCATGTCCTCAGAGCCCCAATGGCCACCTTGCATTTGATTTGCAGACCGTGGGGAAAGGACTTCTTTTTCCCATGGGAAATGGCCTGTGTTTGCAGCCACTCACCATGGCAGAAAGTGGGGACCCAAGCTACAGTGATGCAATCTTTGCTGGATTTCTCCAAACCTAATGCTGGCAGCAACTTGGACCCTGCAAGTCCTTAGAGCCCCAGATGCCACCTTCCATCTGATACCCAGACCCTGGGCCAATGACTTCATTTTCCCCATGGAAAATGGCCTCCATTTCTGGCCTCTCGCCCTGGCCAATAGGGTGGTGCCCAGTAAGAAATTTGCAATCTTTGCTGGATTTCTCCAAATCTAAAGCTGCCAGTAAGAAGTACCCTGCAAGTCCTTAGAGCCCCAAAGGCCACCTTGCATTTGATTTGCAGACCGTGGGGAAAGGACTTCTTTTTCCCATGGGAAATGGCCTGTGTTTGCAGCCACTCACCATGGCAGAAAGTGGGGAGCCAAGCTAGAGTGATACAATCTTTGCTGGATTCTTCCAAACCTAAAGTTGGCAGCAACTAGGACCCTGAAAGTCCTTAGAGCCTGAAAGGCCACCTTGAACATATTACTGAGACCCTGGGTTAAGGACATTTTTCCCATGGAAAATGCCCTTCATTTCTGGCCATTTGGCCTGGCAGGCAGGGCAGCGCCTAACGAGAAATTTGCAAACTGTGCTGGATTCTTCCAAACATAAAGCTGCCAGCAACTAGGACCCTGCAAGTCCTTAGAGCCCCAGATGCCGCCTTTCATCTGATACCCACACCCTGGGCCAATGACTTCATTTTCCCCAAGGAAAATGGCCTCCATTTCTGGCCTCTCGCCCTGGCCAATAGGGTGGTGCCCAGCAAGAAATTTGCAATCTTTGCTGGATTTCTCCAAATCGAAAGCTGCCAGTAAGAAGTACCCTGCAAGTCCTTAGAGCCCCAAAGGCCACCTTGCATTTCATTTGAAGACCGTGGGGAAAGGACTTCTTTTTCCCATGGGAAATGGCCTGTGTTTGCAGCCACTAACTATGGCAGAAAGTGGGGAGCCAAGCTAGAGTGATGCAATCTTTGCTGGATTTCTCCAAACCCAATGCTGGCAGCAACTAGGACCCTGCAAGTCCTTAGAGCCCCTGATGCCACCTTTCATCTTATACCCAGACCCTGGGGACATGACTTCATTTCCCCATGGAAAATGGGGTCAGTTTGGGGCCACTCGCCCCGGCCATCTGCTTCATTCCCTGTCTGAAATTTGCAAACTTGGCTGATTTTCTCCAAAACTAAACCTGCTGGCAACGAGGAGCCTGCAGCTCCTTAGAGCCCCAAATTTCACCTCTCTGCTGATACCCACATGATGGGGAAATTACTTCTTTTTCCCATAGAAATAGTATCCCTGTGCTGCAACTTGCCCTGGCAGAAAGTAGGGTGCCAAGCAGGAAATTTGAAAATTCTGCTGGATTTCTCCAAACCTAAAGCTGGCAGCAACTAAGACCCTGCAAGTCCTTAGAGCCCCAAAGGCCACCTTTCATCTGATACCCAGAGCCTGGGCCAATGACTTCATTTTCCCCATGGAAAATGGCCTCCATTTCTGGCCTCTCGCCCTGGCCAATAGGGTGGTGCCCGGCAAGAAATTTGCAATCTTTGCTGGATTGCTCCAAATTTAAAGCTGCCAGTAAGAAGTACCCTGCATGTCCTTAGAGCCCCAAAGGCCACCTTGCATTTGATTTGCAGACCGTGGGGAAAGGACTTCTTTTTCCCATGGGAAATGGCCTGTGTTTGCAGCCACTCACCATGGCAGAAAGTGGGGAGCCAAGCTAGAGTGATACAATCTTTGCTGGATTCTTCCAAACCTAAAGTTGGCAGCAACCAGGACCCTGAAAGTCCTTAGAGCCTGAAAGGCCACCTTGAACACATTACTGAGACCCTGGGTTAAGGACATTTTTCCCATGGAAAATGCCCTTCATTTCTGGCCATTTGGCCTGGCAGGCAGGGCAGTGCCTAACGAGAAATTTGCAAACTGTGCTGGATTCTTCCAAACATAAAGCTGCCAGCAACTAGGACCCTGCAAGTCCTTAGAGCCCCAGATGCCACCTTTCATCTGATACCCAGACCCTGGGCCAATGACTTCATTTTCCCCAAGGAAAATGGCCTCCATTTCTGGCCTCTCGCCCTGGCCAATAGGGTGGTGCCCAGCAAGAAATTTGCAATCTTTGCTGGATTGCTCCAAATCGAAAGCTGCCAGAAAGAAGTACCCTGCAAGTCCTTAGAGCCCCAAAGGCCACCTTGCATTTCATTTGCAGACCGTGGGGAAAGGACTTCTTTTTCCCATGGGAAATGGCCTGTGTTTGCAGCCACTCACCATGGCAGAAAGTGGGGAGCCAAGCTAGAGTGATGCAATCTTTGCTGGATTTCTCCAAACCCAATGCTGGCAGCAACTAGGACCCTGCAAGTCCTTAGAGCCCCAGATGCCACCTTTCATCTTATACCCAGACCCTGGGGACATGACTTCATTTCCCCATGGAAAATGGGGTCAGTTTGGGGCCACTCGCCCCGGCCATCTGCTTCATTCCCTGTCTGAAATTTTCAAACTTGGCTGATTTTCTCCAAAACTAAACCTGCTGGCAACGAGGAGCCTGCAGCTCCTTAGAGCCCCAAATTTCACCTCTCTGCTGATACCCACATGATGGGGAAATTACTTCTTTTTCCCATAGAAATAGTATCCCTGTGCTGCAACTTGCCCTGGCAGAAAGTAGGGTGCCAAGCAGGAAATTTGAAAATTCTGATGGATTTCTCCAAACCTAAAGCTGGCAGCAACTAAGACCCTGCAAGTCCTTAGAGCCCCAAAGGCCACCTTTCATCTGATACCCAGAGCCTGGGCCAATGACTTCATTTTCCCCATGGAAAATGGCCTCCATTTCTGGCCTCTCGCCCTGGCCAATAGGGTGGTGCCCAGCAAGAAATTTGCAATCTTTGCTGGATTGCTCCAAATTTAAAGCTGCCAGTAAGAAGTACCCTGCAAGTCCTTAGAGCCCCAAAGGCCACCTTGCATTTGATTTGCAGACCGTGGGGAAAGGACTTCTTTTTCCCATGGGAAATGGCCTGTGTTTGCAGCCACTCACCATGGCAGAAAGTGGGGAGCCAAGCTAGAGTGATACAATCTTTGCTGGATTCTTCCAAACCTAAAGTTGGCAGCAACTAGGACCCTGAAAGTCCTTAGAGCCTGAAAGGCCACCTTGAACATATTACTGAGACCCTGGGTTAAGGACATTTTTCCCATGGAAAATGCCCTTCATTTCTGGCCATTTGGCCTGGCAGGCAGGGCAGTGCCTAACGAGAAATTTGCAAACTGTGCTGGATTCTTCCAAACATAAAGCTGCCAGCAACTAGGACCCTGCAAGTCCTTAGAGCCCCAGATGCCGCCTTTCATCTGATACCCAGACCCTGGGCCAATGACTTCATTTTCCCCAAGGAAAATGGCCTCCATTTCTGGCCTCTCGCCCTGGCCAATAGGGTGGTGCCCAGCAAGAAATTTGCAATCTTTGCTGGATTTCTCCAAATCTAAAGCTGCCAGTAAGAAGTACCCTGCAAGTCCTTAGAGCCCCAAAGGCCACCTTGCATTTCATTTGAAGACCGTGGGGAAAGGACTTCTTTTTCCCATGGGAAATGGCCTCCGTTTGCAGCCACTAACTATGGCAGAAAGTGGGGAGCCAAGCTAGAGTGATGCAATCTTTGCTGGATTTCTCCAAACCCAATGCTGGCAGCAACTAGGACCCTGCAAGTCCTTAGAGCCCCAGATGCCACCTTTCATCTTATACCCAGACCCTGGGGACATGACTTCCCTTCCCCATGGAAAATGGGGTCAGTTTGGGGCCACTCGCCCCGGCCATCTGCTTCATTCCCTGTCTGAAATTTTCAAACTTGGCTGATTTTCTCCAAAACTAAACCTGCTGGCAACGAGGAGCCTGCAGCTCCTTAGAGCCCCAAATTTCACCTCTCTGCTGATACCCACATGATGGGGAAATTACTTCTTTTTCCCATAGAAATAGTATCCCTGTGCTGCAACTTGCCCTGGCAGAAAGTAGGGTGCCAAGCAGGAAATTTGAAAATTCTGATGGATTTCTCCAAACCTAAAGCTGGCAGCAACTAAGACCCTGCAAGTCCTTAGAGCCCCAAAGGCCACCTTTCATCTGATACCCAGAGCCTGGGCCAATGACTTCATTTTCCCCATGGAAAATGGCCTCCATTTCTGGCCTCTCGCCCTGGCCAATAGGGTGGTGCCCAGCAAGAAATTTGCAATCTTTGCTGGATTTCTCCAAATCTAAAGCTGCCAATAAGAAGTACGCTGCAAGTCCTTAGAGCCCCAAAGGCCACCTTGCATTTGATTTGCAGACCGTGGGGAAAGGACTTCTTTTTCCCATGGGAAATGGCCTGTGTTTGCAGCCACTCACCATGGCAGAAAGTGGGGAGCCAAGCTAGAGTGATACAATCTTTGCTGGATTCTTCCAAACCTAAAGTGTTCGGCAACTAGGACCCTGAATGTCCTTAGAGCCTGAAAGGCCACCTTGAACATATTACTGAGACCCTGGGTTAAGGACATTTTTCCCATGGAAAATGCCCTTCATTTCTGGCCATTTGGCCTGGCAGGCAGGGCAGTGCCTAACGAGAAATTTGCAAACTGTGCTGGATTCTTCCAAACATAAAGCTGCCAGCAACTAGGACCCTGCAAGTCCTTAGAGCCCCAGATGCCGCCTTTCATCTGATACCCAGACCCTGGGCCAATGACTTCATTTTCCCCATGGAAAATGGCCTCCATTTCTGGCCTCTCGCCCTGGCCAATAGGGTGGTGCCCAGCAAGAAATTTGCAATCTTTGCTGGATTTCTCCAAATCTAAAGCTGCCAGTAAGAAGTACCCTGCAAGTCCTTAGAGCCCCAAAGGCTACCTTGCATTTGATTTGCAGACCGTGGGGAAAGGACTTCTTTTTCCCAAGGGAAATGGCCTGTGTTTGCAGCCACTAACTATGGCAGAAAGTGGGGAGCCAAGCTAGAGTGATGCAATCTTTGCTGGATTTCTCCAAACCCAATGCTGGCAGCAACTAGGACCCTGCAAGTCCTTAGAGCCCCTGATGCCACCTTTCATCTTATACCCAGAGCCTGGGGACATGACTTCTCTTCCCCATGGAAAATGGGGTCAGTTTGGGGCCACTCGCCCCGGCCATCTGCTTCATTCCCTGTCTGAAATTTGCAAACTTGGCTGATTTTCTCCAAAACTAAACCTGCTGGCAACGAGAAGCCTGCAGCTCCTTAGAGCCCCAAATTTCACCTCTCTGCTGATACCCACATGATGGGGAAATTACTTCTTTTTCCCATAGAAATAGTATCCCTGTGCTGCAACTTGCCCTGGCAGAAAGTAGGGTGCCAAGCAGGAAATTTGAAAATTCTGCTGGATTTCTCCAAACCTAAAGCTGGCAGCAACTAAGACCCTGCAAGTCCTTAGAGCCCCAAAGGCCACCTTTCATCTGATACCCAGAGCCTGGGCCAATGACTTCATTTTCCCCATGGAAAATGGCCTCCATTTCTGGCCTCTCGCCCTGGCCAATAGGGTGGTGCCCAGCAAGAAATTTGCAATCTTTGCTGGATTTCTCCAAATCTAAAGCTGCCAGTAAGAAGTACCCTGCATGTCCTCAGAGCCCCAAAGGCCACCTTGCATTTCATTTGAAGACCATGGGGAAAGGACTTCTTTTTCCCATGGGAAATGGCCTGTGTTTGCAGCCACTCACCATGGCAGAAAGTGGGGAGCCAAGCTAGAGTGATGCAATCTTTGCTGGATTTCTCCAAACCTAATGCTGGCAGCAACTTGGACCCTGCAAGTCCTTAGAGCCCCAGATGCCACCTTTCATCTGATACCCAGACCCTGGGCCAATGACTTCATTTTCCCCAAGGAAAATGGCCTCCATTTCTGGCCTCTCGCCCTGGCCAATAGGGTGGTGCCCAGCAAGAAATTTGCAATCTTTGCTGGATTTCTCCAAATCTAAAGCTGCCAGTAAGAAGTACCCTGCAAGTCCTTAGAGCCCCAAAGGCCACCTTGCATTTCATTTGCAGACCGTGGGGAAAGGACTTCTTTTTCCCATGGGAAATGGCCTCCGTTTCCAGCCACTAACTAGGGCAGAAAGTGGGGAGCCAAGCTAGAGTGATGCAATCTTTGCTGGATTTCTCCAAACCCAATGCTGGCAGCAACTAGGACCCTGCAAGTCCTTAGAGCCCCAGATGCCACCTTTCATCTTATACCCAGAGCCTGGGGACATGACTTCATTTCCCCATGGAAAATGGGGTCAGTTTGGGGCCACTCGCCCCGGCCATCTGCTTCATTCCCTGTCTGAAATTTGCAAACTTGGCTGATTTTCTCCAAAACTAAACCTGCTGGCAACGAGGAGCCTGCAGCTCCTTAGAGCCCCAAATTTCACCTCTCTGCTGATACCCACATGATGGGGAAATTACTTCTTTTTCCCATAGAAATAGTATCCCTGTGCTGCAACTTGCCCTGGCAGAAAGTAGGGTGCCAAGCAGGAAATTTGAAAATTCTGATGGATTTCTCCAAACCTAAAGCTGGCAGCAACTAAGACCCTGCAAGTCCTTAGAGCCCCAAAGGCCACCTTTCATCTGATACCCAGAGCCTGGGCCAATGACTTCATTTTCCCCATGGAAAATGGCCTCCATTTCTGGCCTCTCGCCCTGGCCAATAGGGTGGTGCCCAGCAAGAAATTTGCAATCTTTGCTGGATTTCTCCAAATCGAAAGCTGCCAGTAAGAAGTACCCTGCATGTCCTCAGAGCCCCAAAGGCCACCTTGCATTTCATTTGAAGACCATGGGGAAAGGACTTCTTTTTCCCATGGGAAATGGCCTGTGTTTGCAGCCACTCACCATGGCAGAAAGTGGGGACCCAAGCTAGAGTGATGCAATCTTTGCTGGATTTCTCCAAACCTAATGCTGGCAGCAACTTGGACCCTGCAAGTCCTTAGAGCCCCAGATGCCACCTTTCATCTGATACCCAGACCCTGGGCCAATGACTTCATTTTCCCCAAGGAAAATGGCCTCCATTTCTGGCCTCTCGCCCTGGCCAATAGGGTGGTGCCCAGCAAGAAATTTGCAATCTTTGCTGGATTTCTCCAAATCTAAAGCTGCCAGTAAGAAGTACCCTGCAAGTCCTTAGAGCCCCAAAGGCCACCTTGCATTTCATTTGCAGACCGTGGGGAAAGGACTTCTTTTTCCCATGGGAAATGGCCTCCGTTTCCAGCCACTAACTAGGGCAGAAAGTGGGGAGCCAAGCTAGAGTGATGCAATCTTTGCTGGATTTCTCCAAACCCAATGCTGGCAGCAACTAGGACCCTGCAAGTCCTTAGAGCCCCAGATGCCACCTTTCATCTTATACCCAGAGCCTGGGGACATGACTTCATTTCCCCATGGAAAATGGGGTCAGTTTGGGGCCACTCGCCCCGGCCATCTGCTTCATTCCCTGTCTGAAATTTGCAAACTTGGCTGATTTTCTCCAAAACTAAACCTGCTGGCAACGAGGAGCCTGCAGCTCCTTAGAGCCCCAAATTTCACCTCTCTGCTGATACCCACATGATGGGGAAATTACTTCTTTTTCCCATAGAAATAGTATCCCTGTGCTGCAACTTGCCCTGGCAGAAAGTAGGGTGCCAAGCAGGAAATTTGAAAATTCTGATGGATTTCTCCAAACCTAAAGCTGGCAGCAACTAAGACCCTGCAAGTCCTTAGAGCCCCAAAGGCCACCTTTCATCTGATACCCAGAGCCTGGGCCAATGACTTCATTTTCCCCATGGAAAATGGCCTCCATTTCTGGCCTCTCGCCCTGGCCAATAGGGTGGTGCCCAGCAAGAAATTTGCAATCTTTGCTGGATTTCTCCAAATCGAAAGCTGCCAGTAAGAAGTACCCTGCATGTCCTCAGAGCCCCAATGGCCACCTTGCATTTGATTTGCAGACCGTGGGGAAAGGACTTCTTTTTCCCATGGGAAATGGCCTGTGTTTGCAGCCACTCACCATGGCAGAAAGTGGGGACCCAAGCTACAGTGATGCAATCTTTGCTGGATTTCTCCAAACCTAATGCTGGCAGCAACTTGGACCCTGCAAGTCCTTAGAGCCCCAGATGCCACCTTCCATCTGATACCCAGACCCTGGGCCAATGACTTCATTTTCCCCATGGAAAATGGCCTCCATTTCTGGCCTCTCGCCCTGGCCAATAGGGTGGTGCCCAGTAAGAAATTTGCAATCTTTGCTGGATTTCTCCAAATCTAAAGCTGCCAGTAAGAAGTACCCTGCAAGTCCTTAGAGCCCCAAAGGCCACCTTGCATTTGATTTGCAGACCGTGGGGAAAGGACTTCTTTTTCCCATGGGAAATGGCCTGTGTTTGCAGCCACTCACCATGGCAGAAAGTGGGGAGCCAAGCTAGAGTGATACAATCTTTGCTGGATTCTTCCAAACCTAAAGTTGGCAGCAACCAGGAGCCTGAAAGTCCTTAGAGCCTGAAAGGCCACCTTGAACATATTACTGAGACCCTGGGTTAAGGACATTTTTCCCATGGAAAATGCCCTTCATTTGTGGCCACTTGGCCTGGCAGGCAGGCTGTGCCTAGCGAGAAATTTGCAAACTGTGCTGGATTCTTCCAAACATAAAGCTGCCAGCAACTAGGACCCTGCAAGTCCTTAGAGCCCCAAAGGCCACCTTTCATCTGATACCCAGACCCTGGGCCAATGACTTCATTTTCCCCAAGGAAAATGGCCTCCATTTCTGGCCTCTCGCCCTGGCCAATAGGGTGGTGCCCAGCAAGAAATTTGCAATCTTTGCTGGATTTCTCCAAATCTAAAGCTGCCAGTAAGAAGTACCCTGCAAGTCCTTAGAGCCCCAAAGGCCACCTTGCATTTCATTTGCAGACCGTGGGGAAAGGACTTCTTTTTCCCATGGGAAATGGCCTCCGTTTCCAGCCACTCACCATGGCAGAAAGTGGGGAGCCAAGCTAGAGTGATGCAATCTTTGCTGGATTTCTCCAAACCCAATGCTGGCAGCAACTAGGACCCTGCAAGTCCTTAGAGCCCCAGATGCCACCTTTCATCTTATACCCAGACCCTGGGGACATGACTTCATTTCCCCATGGAAAATGGGGTCAGTTTGGGGCCACTCGCCCCGGCCATCTGCTTCATTCCCTGTCTGAAATTTGCAAACTTGGCTGATTTTCTCCAAAACTAAACCTGCTGGCAACGAGGAGCCTTCAGCTCCTTAGAGCCCCAAATTTCACCTCTCTGCTGATACCCACATGATGGGGAAATTACTTCTTTTTCCCATAGAAATAGTATCCCTGTGCTGCAACTTGCCCTGGCAGAAAGTAGGGTGCCAAGCAGGAAATTTGAAAATTCTGATGGATTTCTCCAAACCTAAAGCTGGCAGCAACTAAGACCCTGCAAGTCCTTAGAGCCCCAAAAGCCACCTTTCATCTGATACCCAGAGCCTGGGCCAATGACTTCATTTTCCCCATGGAAAATGGCCTCCATTTCTGGCCTCTCGCCCTGGCCAATAGGGTGGTGCCCAGCAAGAAATTTGCAATCTTTGCTGGATTTCTCCAAATCGAAACCTGCCAGTAAGAAGTACCCTGCAAGTCCTTAGAGCCCCAAAGGCCACCTTGCATTTGATTTGCAGACCGTGGGGAAAGGACTTCTTTTTCCCGTGGGAAATGGCCTGTGTTTGCAGCCACTCACCATGGCAGAAAGTGGGGAGCCAAGCTAGAGTGATACAATCTTTGCTGGATTCTTCCAAACCTAAAGTTGGCAGCAACCAGGACCCTGAAAGTCCTTAGAGCCTGAAAGGCCACCTTGAACATATTACTGAGACCCTGGGTTAAGGACATTTTTCCCATGGAAAATGGCCTTCATTTCTGGCCATTTGGCCTGGCAGGCAGGGCAGTGCCTAGCGAGAAATTTGAAAACTGTGCTGGATTCTTCCAAACATAAAGCTGCCAGCAACTAGGACCCTGCAAGTCCTTAGAGCCCCAAAGGCCACCTTTCATCTGATACCCAGAGCCTGGGCCAATGACTTCATTTTCCCCAAGGAAAATGGCCTCCATTTCTGGCCTCTCGCCCTGGCCAATAGGGTGGTGCCCAGCAAGAAATTTGCAATCTTTGCTGGATTTCTCCAAATCTAAAGCTGCCAGTAAGAAGTACCCTGCAAGTCCTTAGAGCCCCAAAGGCCACCTTGCATTTGATTTGCAGACCGTGGGGAAAGGACTTCTTTTTCCCATGGGAAATGGCCTGTGTTTGCAGCCACTCACCATGGCAGAAAGTGGGGAGCCAAGCTAGAGTGATGCAATCTTTGCTGGATTTCTCCAAACCCAATGCTGGCAGCAACTAGGACCCTGCAAGTCCTTAGAGCCCCAGATGCCACCTTTCATCTTATACCCAGACCCTGGGGACATGACTTCATTTCCCCATGGAAAATGGGGTCAGTTTGGGGCCACTCGCCCCGGCCATCTGCTTCATTCCCTGTCTGAAATTTGCAAACTTGGCTGATTTTCTCCAAAACTAAACCTGCTGGCAACGAGGAGCCTGCAGCTCCTTAGAGCCCCAAATTTCACCTCTCTGCTGATACCCACATGATGGGGAAATTACTTCTTTTTCCCATAGAAATAGTATCCCTGTGCTGCAACTTGCCCTGGCAGAAAGTAGGGTGCCAAGCAGGAAATTTGAAAATTCTGATGGATTTCTCCAAACCTAAAGCTGGCAGCAACTAAGACCCTGCAAGTCCTTAGAGCCCCAAAGGCCACCTTTCATCTGATACCCAGAGCCTGGGCCAATGACTTCATTTTCCCCATGGAAAATGGCCTCCATTTCTGGCCTCTCGCCCTGGCCAATAGGGTGGTGCCCAGCAAGAAATTTGCAATCTTTGCTGGATTGCTCCAAATCTAAAGCTGCCAGTAAGAAGTACCCTGCATGTCCTTAGAGCCCCAAAGGCCACCTTGCATTTGATTTGCAGACCGTGGGGAAAGGACTTCTTTTTCCCATGGGAAATGGCCTGTGTTTGCAGCCACTCACCATGGCAGAACGTGGGGAGCCAAGCTAGAGTGATACAATCTTTGCTGGATTCTTCCAAACCTAAAGTTGGCAGCAACCAGGACCCTGAAAGTCCTTAGAGCCTGAAAGGCCACCTTGAACACATTACTGAGACCCTGGGTTAAGGACATTTTTCCCATGGAAAATGCCCTTCATTTCTGGCCATTTGGCCTGGCAGGCAGGGCAGTGCCTAACGAGAAATTTGCAAACTGTGCTGGATTCTTCCAAACATAAAGCTGGCAGCAACTAGGACCCTGCAAGTCCTTAGAGCCCCAGATGCCACCTTTCATCTGATACCCAGACCCTGGGCCAATGACTTCATTTTCCCCAAGGAAAATGGCCTCCATTTCTGGCCTCTCGCCCTGGCCAATAGGGTGGTGCCCAGCAAGAAATTTGCAATCTTTGCTGGATTTCTCCAAATCTAAAGCTGCCAGTAAGAAGTACCCTGCAAGTCCTTAGAGCCCCAAAGGCCACCTTGCATTTCATTTGCAGACCGTGGGGAAAGGACTTCTTTTTCCCATGGGAAATGGCCTGTGTTTGCAGCCACTCACCATGGCAGAAAGTGGGGAGCCAAGCTAGAGTGATGCAATCTTTGCTGGATTTCTCCAAACCCAATGCTGGCAGCAACTAGGACCCTGCAAGTCCTTAGAGCCCCAGATGCCACCTTTCATCTTATACCCAGACCCTGGGGACATGACTTCATTTCCCCATGGAAAATGGGGTCAGTTTGGGGCCACTCGCCCTGGCCATCTGCTTCATTCCCTGTCTGAAATTTGCAAACTTGGCTGATTTTCTCCAAAACTAAACCTGCTGGCAACGAGGAGCCTGCAGCTCCTTAGAGCCCCAAATTTCACCTCTCTGCTGATACCCACATGATGGGGAAATTACTTCTTTTTCCCATAGAAATAGTATCCCTGTGCTGCAACTTGCCCTGGCAGAAAGTGGGGACCCAAGCAGGAAATTTGAAAATTCTGCTGGATTTCTCCAAACCTAAAGCTGGCAGCAACTAAGACCCTGCAAGTCCTTAGAGCCCCAAAGGCCACCTTTCATCTGATACCCAGAGCCTGGGCCAATGACTTCATTTTCCCCATGGAAAATGGCCTCCATTTCTGGCCTCTCGCCCTGGCCAATAGGGTGGTGCCCGGCAAGAAATTTGCAATCTTTGCTGGATTGCTCCAAATCTAAAGCTGCCAGTAAGAAGTACCCTGCATGTCCTTAGAGCCCCAAAGGCCACCTTGCATTTGATTTGCAGACCGTGGGGAAAGGACTTCTTTTTCCCATGGGAAATGGCCTGTGTTTGCAGCCACTCACCATGGCAGAAAGTGGGGAGCCAAGCTAGAGTGATACAATCTTTGCTGGATTCTTCCAAACCTAAAGTTGGCAGCAACCAGGACCCTGAAAGTCCTTAGAGCCTGAAAGGCCACCTTGAACACATTACTGAGACCCTGGGTTAAGGACATTTTTCCCATGGAAAATGCCCTTCATTTCTGGCCATTTGGCCTGGCAGGCAGGGCAGTGCCTAACGAGAAATTTGCAAACTGTGCTGGATTCTTCCAAACATAAAGCTGCCAGCAACTAGGACCCTGCAAGTCCTTAGAGCCCCAGATGCCGCCTTTCATCTGATACCCAGACCCTGGGCCAATGACTTCATTTTCCCCAAGGAAAATGGCCTCCATTTCTGGCCTCTCGCCCTGGCCAATAGGGTGGTGCCCAGCAAGAAATTTGCAATCTTTGCTGGATTGCTCCAAATCGAAAGCTGCCAGAAAGAAGTACCCTGCAAGTCCTTAGAGCCCCAAAGGCCACCTTGCATTTCATTTGCAGACCGTGGGGAAAGGACTTCTTTTTCCCATGGGAAATGGCCTGTGTTTGCAGCCACTCACCATGGCAGAAAGTGGGGAGCCAAGCTAGAGTGATGCAATCTTTGCTGGATTTCTCCAAACCCAATGCTGGCAGCAACTAGGACCCTGCAAGTCCTTAGAGCCCCAGATGCCACCTTTCATCTTATACCCAGACCCTGGGGACATGACTTCCCTTCCCCATGGAAAATGGGGTCAGTTTGGGGCCACTCGCCCCGGCCATCTGCTTCATTCCCTGTCTGAAATTTGCAAACTTGGCTGATTTTCTCCAAAACTAAACCTGCTGGCAACGAGGAGCCTGCAGCTCCTTAGAGCCCCAAATTTCACCTCTCTGCTGATACCCACATGATGGGGAAATTACTTCTTTTTCCCATAGAAATAGTATCCCTGTGCTGCAAATTGCCCTGGCAGAAAGTAGGGTGCCAAGCAGGAAATTTGAAAATTCTGATGGATTTCTCCAAACCTAAAGCTGGCAGCAACTAAGACCCTGCAAGTCCTTAGAGCCCCAAAGGCCACCTTTCATCTGATACCCAGAGCCTGGGCCAATGACTTCATTTTCCCCATGGAAAATGGCCTCCATTTCTGGCCTCTCGCCCTGGCCAATAGGGTGGTGCCCAGCAAGAAATTTGCAATCTTTGCTGGATTTCTCCAAATCTAAAGCTGCCAATAAGAAGTACGCTGCAAGTCCTTAGAGCCCCAAAGGCCACCTTGCATTTGATTTGCAGACCGTGGGGAAAGGACTTCTTTTTCCCATGGGAAATGGCCTCCGTTTGCAGCCACTCACCATGGCAGAAAGTGGGGAGCCAAGCTAGAGTGATACAATCTTTGCTGGATTCTTCCAAACCTAAAGTGTTCGGCAACTAGGACCCTGAATGTCCTTAGAGCCTGAAAGGCCACCTTGAACATATTACTGAGACCCTGGGTTAAGGACATTTTTCCCATGGAAAATGCCCTTCATTTCTGGCCATTTGGCCTGGCAGGCAGGGCAGTGCCTAACGAGAAATTTGCAAACTGTGCTGGATTCTTCCAAACATAAAGCTGCCAGCAACTAGGACCCTGCAAGTCCTTAGAGCCCCAGATGCCGCCTTTCATCTGATACCCAGACCCTGGGCCAATGACTTCATTTTCCCCATGGAAAATGGCCTCCATTTCTGGCCTCTCGCCCTGGCCAATAGGGTGGTGCCCAGCAAGAAATTTGCAATCTTTGCTGGATTTCTCCAAATCTAAAGCTGCCAGTAAGAAGTACCCTGCAAGTCCTTAGAGCCCCAAAGGCTACCTTGCATTTGATTTGCAGACCGTGGGGAAAGGACTTCTTTTTCCCAAGGGAAATGGCCTGTGTTTGCAGCCACTAACTATGGCAGAAAGTGGGGAGCCAAGCTAGAGTGATGCAATCTTTGCTGGATTTCTCCAAACCCAATGCTGGCAGCAACTAGGACCCTGCAAGTCCTTAGAGCCCCTGATGCCACCTTTCATCTTATACCCAGAGCCTGGGGACATGACTTCTCTTCCCCATGGAAAATGGGGTCAGTTTGGGGCCACTCGCCCCGGCCATCTGCTTCATTCCCTGTCTGAAATTTGCAAACTTGGCTGATTTTCTCCAAAACTAAACCTGCTGGCAACGAGAAGCCTGCAGCTCCTTAGAGCCCCAAATTTCACCTCTCTGCTGATACCCACATGATGGGGAAATTACTTCTTTTTCCCATAGAAATAGTATCCCTGTGCTGCAACTTGCCCTGGCAGAAAGTAGGGTGCCAAGCAGGAAATTTGAAAATTCTGATGGATTTCTCCAAACCTAAAGCTGGCAGCAACTAAGACCCTGCAAGTCCTTAGAGCCCCAAAGGCCACCTTTCATCTGATACCCAGACCCTGGGCCAATGACTTCATTTTCCCCATGGAAAATGGCCTCCATTTCTGGCCTCTCGCCCTGGCCAATAGGGTGGTGCCCAGCAAGAAATTTGCAATCTTTGCTGGATTTCTCCAAATCTAAAGCTGCCAGTAAGAAGTACCCTGCATGTCCTCAGAGCCCCAATGGCCACCTTGCATTTGATTTGCAGACCGTGGGGAAAGGACTTCTTTTTCCCATGGGAAATGGCCTGTGTTTGCAGCCACTCACCATGGCAGAAAGTGGGGACCCAAGCTACAGTGATGCAATCTTTGCTGGATTTCTCCAAACCTAATGCTGGCAGCAACTTGGACCCTGCAAGTCCTTAGAGCCCCAGATGCCACCTTCCATCTGATACCCAGAGCCTGGGCCAATGACTTCATTTTCCCCATGGAAAATGGCCTCCATTTCTGGCCTCTCGCCCTGGCCAATAGGGTGGTGCCCAGTAAGAAATTTGCAATCTTTGCTGGATTTCTCCAAATCTAAAGCTGCCAGTAAGAAGTACCCTGCAAGTCCTTAGAGCCCCAAAGGCCACCTTGCATTTGATTTGCAGACCGTGGGGAAAGGACTTCTTTTTCCCATGGGAAATGGCCTGTGTTTGCAGCCACTCACCATGGCAGAAAGTGGGGAGCCAAGCTAGAGTGATACAATCTTTGCTGGATTCTTCCAAACCTAAAGTTGGCAGCAACCAGGAGCCTGAAAGTCCTTAGAGCCTGAAAGGCCACCTTGAACATATTACTGAGACCCTGGGTTAAGGACATTTTTCCCATGGAAAATGCCCTTCATTTGTGGCCACTTGGCCTGGCAGGCAGGCTGTGCCTAGCGAGAAATTTGCAAACTGTGCTGGATTCTTCCAAACATAAAGCTGCCAGCAACTAGGACCCTGCAAGTCCTTAGAGCCCCAAAGGCCACCTTTCATCTGATACCCAGAGCCTGGGCTAATGACTTCATTTTCCCCAAGGAAAATGGCCTCCATTTCTGGCCTCTCGCCCTGGCCAATAGGGTGGTGCCCAGCAAGAAATTTGCAATCTTTGCTGGATTTCTCCAAATCTAAAGCTGCCAGTAAGAAGTACCCTGCAAGTCCTTAGAGCCCCAAAGGCCACCTTGCATTTCATTTGCAGACCGTGGGGAAAGGACTTCTTTTTCCCATGGGAAATGGCCTGTGTTTGCAGCCACTCACCATGGCAGAAAGTGGGGAGCCAAGCTAGAGTGATGCAATCTTTGCTGGATTTCTCCAAACCCAATGCTGGCAGCAACTAGGACCCTGCAAGTCCTTAGAGCCCCAGATGCCACCTTTCATCTTATACCCAGACCCTGGGGACATGACTTCATTTCCCCATGGAAAATGGGGTCAGTTTGGGGCCACTCGCCCCGGCCATCTGCTTCATTCCCTGTCTGAAATTTGCAAACTTGGCTGATTTTCTCCAAAACTAAACCTGCTGGCAACGAGGAGCCTTCAGCTCCTTAGAGCCCCAAATTTCACCTCTCTGCTGATACCCACATGATGGGGAAATTACTTCTTTTTCCCATAGAAATAGTATCCCTGTGCTGCAACTTGCCCTGGCAGAAAGTAGGGTGCCAAGCAGGAAATTTGAAAATTCTGCTGGATTTCTCCAAACCTAAAGCTGGCAGCAACTAAGACCCTGCAAGTCCTTAGAGCCCCAAAAGCCACCTTTCATCTGATACCCAGAGCCTGGGCCAATGACTTCATTTTCCCCATGGAAAATGGCCTCCATTTCTGGCCTCTCGCCCTGGCCAATAGGGTGGTGCCCAGCAAGAAATTTGCAATCTTTGCTGGATTTCTCCAAATCGAAACCTGCCAGTAAGAAGTACCCTGCAAGTCCTTAGAGCCCCAAAGGCCACCTTGCATTTGATTTGCAGACCGTGGGGAAAGGACTTCTTTTTCCCGTGGGAAATGGCCTGTGTTTGCAGCCACTCACCATGGCAGAAAGTGGGGAGCCAAGCTAGAGTGATACAATCTTTGCTGGATTCTTCCAAACCTAAAGTTGGCAGCAACCAGGACCCTGAAAGTCCTTAGAGCCTGAAAGGCCACCTTGAACACATTACTGAGACCCTGGGTTAAGGACATTTTTCCCATGGAAAATGGCCTTCATTTCTGGCCATTTGGCCTGGCAGGCAGGGCAGTGCCTAGCGAGAAATTTGAAAACTGTGCTGGATTCTTCCAAACATAAAGCTGCCAGCAACTAGGACCCTGCAAGTCCTTAGAGCCCCAAAGGCCACCTTTCATCTGATACCCAGAGCCTGGGCCAATGACTTCATTTTCCCCAAGGAAAATGGCCTCCATTTCTGGCCTCTCGCCCTGGCCAATAGGGTGGTGCCCAGCAAGAAATTTGCAATCTTTGCTGGATTTCTCCAAATCTAAAGCTGCCAGTAAGAAGTACCCTGCAAGTCCTTAGAGCCCCAAAGGCCACCTTGCATTTGATTTGCAGACCGTGGGGAAAGGACTTCTTTTTCCCATGGGAAATGGCCTCCGTTTCCAGCCACTAACTAGGGCAGAAAGTGGGGAGCCAAGCTAGAGTGATGCAATCTTTGCTGGATTTCTCCAAACCCAATGCTGGCAGCAACTAGGACCCTGCAAGTCCTTAGAGCCCCAGATGCCACCTTTCATCTTATACCCAGAGCCTGGGGACATGACTTCATTTCCCCATGGAAAATGGGGTCAGTTTGGGGCCACTCGCCCCGGCCATCTGCTTCATTCCCTGTCTGAAATTTGCAAACTTGGCTGATTTTCTCCAAAACTAAACCTGCTGGCAACGAGGAGCCTGCAGCTCCTTAGAGCCCCAAATTTCACCTCTCTGCTGATACCCACATGATGGGGAAATTACTTCTTTTTCCCATAGAAATAGTATCCCTGTGCTGCAACTTGCCCTGGCAGAAAGTAGGGTGCCAAGCAGGAAATTTGAAAATTCTGATGGATTTCTCCAAACCTAAAGCTGGCAGCAACTAAGACCCTGCAAGTCCTTAGAGCCCCAAAGGCCACCTTTCATCTGATACCCAGAGCCTGGGCCAATGACTTCATTTTCCCCATGGAAAATGGCCTCCATTTCTGGCCTCTCGCCCTGGCCAATAGGGTGGTGCCCAGCAAGAAATTTGCAATCTTTGCTGGATTTCTCCAAATCGAAAGCTGCCAGTAAGAAGTACCCTGCATGTCCTCAGAGCCCCAATGGCCACCTTGCATTTGATTTGCAGACCGTGGGGAAAGGACTTCTTTTTCCCATGGGAAATGGCCTGTGTTTGCAGCCACTCACCATGGCAGAAAGTGGGGACCCAAGCTACAGTGATGCAATCTTTGCTGGATTTCTCCAAACCTAATGCTGGCAGCAACTTGGACCCTGCAAGTCCTTAGAGCCCCAGATGCCACCTTCCATCTGATACCCAGACCCTGGGCCAATGACTTCATTTTCCCCATGGAAAATGGCCTCCATTTCTGGCCTCTCGCCCTGGCCAATAGGGTGGTGCCCAGTAAGAAATTTGCAATCTTTGCTGGATTTCTCCAAATCTAAAGCTGCCAGTAAGAAGTACCCTGCAAGTCCTTAGAGCCCCAAAGGCCACCTTGCATTTGATTTGCAGACCGTGGGGAAAGGACTTCTTTTTCCCATGGGAAATGGCCTGTGTTTGCAGCCACTCACCATGGCAGAAAGTGGGGAGCCAAGCTAGAGTGATACAATCTTTGCTGGATTCTTCCAAACCTAAAGTTGGCAGCAACCAGGAGCCTGAAAGTCCTTAGAGCCTGAAAGGCCACCTTGAACATATTACTGAGACCCTGGGTTAAGGACATTTTTCCCATGGAAAATGCCCTTCATTTGTGGCCACTTGGCCTGGCAGGCAGGCTGTGCCTAGCGAGAAATTTGCAAACTGTGCTGGATTCTTCCAAACATAAAGCTGCCAGCAACTAGGACCCTGCAAGTCCTTAGAGCCCCAAAGGCCACCTTTCATCTGATACCCAGAGCCTGGGCTAATGACTTCATTTTCCCCAAGGAAAATGGCCTCCATTTCTGGCCTCTCGCCCTGGCCAATAGGGTGGTGCCCAGCAAGAAATTTGCAATCTTTGCTGGATTTCTCCAAATCTAAAGCTGCCAGTAAGAAGTACCCTGCAAGTCCTTAGAGCCCCAAAGGCCACCTTGCATTTCATTTGCAGACCGTGGGGAAAGGACTTCTTTTTCCCATGGGAAATGGCCTGTGTTTGCAGCCACTCACCATGGCAGAAAGTGGGGAGCCAAGCTAGAGTGATGCAATCTTTGCTGGATTTCTCCAAACCCAATGCTGGCAGCAACTAGGACCCTGCAAGTCCTTAGAGCCCCAGATGCCACCTTTCATCTTATACCCAGACCCTGGGGACATGACTTCATTTCCCCATGGAAAATGGGGTCAGTTTGGGGCCACTCGCCCCGGCCATCTGCTTCATTCCCTGTCTGAAATTTGCAAACTTGGCTGATTTTCTCCAAAACTAAACCTGCTGGCAACGAGAAGCCTGCAGCTCCTTAGAGCCCCAAATTTCACCTCTCTGCTGATACCCACATGATGGGGAAATTACTTCTTTTTCCCATAGAAATAGTATCCCTGTGCTGCAACTTGCCCTGGCAGAAAGTAGGGTGCCAAGCAGGAAATTTGAAAATTCTGCTGGATTTCTCCAAACCTAAAGCTGGCAGCAACTAAGACCCTGCAAGTCCTTAGAGCCCCAAAAGCCACCTTTCATCTGATACCCAGAGCCTGGGCCAATGACTTCATTTTCCCCATGGAAAATGGCCTCCATTTCTGGCCTCTCGCCCTGGCCAATAGGGTGGTGCCCAGCAAGAAATTTGCAATCTTTGCTGGATTTCTCCAAATCGAAACCTGCCAGTAAGAAGTACCCTGCAAGTCCTTAGAGCCCCAAAGGCCACCTTGCATTTGATTTGCAGACCGTGGGGAAAGGACTTCTTTTTCCCGTGGGAAATGGCCTGTGTTTGCAGCCACTCACCATGGCAGAAAGTGGGGAGCCAAGCTAGAGTGATACAATCTTTGCTGGATTCTTCCAAACCTAAAGTTGGCAGCAACCAGGACCGTGAAAGTCCTTAGAGCCTGAAAGGCCACCTTGAACATATTACTGAGACCCTGGGTTAAGGACATTTTTCCCATGGAAAATGGCCTTCATTTCTGGCCATTTGGCCTGGCAGGCAGGGCAGTGCCTAGCGAGAAATTTGAAAACTGTGCTGGATTCTTCCAAACATAAAGCTGCCAGCAACTAGGACCCTGCAAGTCCTTAGAGCCCCAAAGGCCACCTTTCATCTGATACCCAGAGCCTGGGCCAATGACTTCATTTTCCCCAAGGAAAATGGCCTCCATTTCTGGCCTTTAGCCCTGGCCAATAGGGTGGTGCCCAGCAAGAAATTTGCAATCTTTGCTGGATTTCTCCAAATCTAAAGCTGCCAGTAAGAAGTACCCTGCAAGTCCTTAGAGCCCCAAAGGCCACCTTGCATTTGATTTGCAGACCGTGGGGAAAGGACTTCTTTTTCCCATGGGAAATGGCCTCCGTTTCCAGCCACTAACTAGGGCAGAAAGTGGGGAGCCAAGCTAGAGTGATGCAATCTTTGCTGGATTTCTCCAAACCCAATGCTGGCAGCAACTAGGACCCTGCAAGTCCTTAGAGCCCCAGATGCCACCTTTCATCTTATACCCAGAGCCTGGGGACATGACTTCATTTCCCCGTGGAAAATGGGGTCAGTTTGGGGCCACTCGCCCCGGCCATCTGCTTCATTCCCTGTCTGAAATTTGCAAACTTGGCTGATTTTCTCCAAAACTAAACCTGCTGGCAACGAGGAGCCTGCAGCTCCTTAGAGCCCCAAATTTCACCTCTCTGCTGATACCCACATGATGGGGAAATTACTTCTTTTTCCCATAGAAATAGTATCCCTGTGCTGCAACTTGCCCTGGCAGAAAGTAGGGTGCCAAGCAGGAAATTTGAAAATTCTGATGGATTTCTCCAAACCTAAAGCTGGCAGCAACTAAGACCCTGCAAGTCCTTAGAGCCCCAAAGGCCACCTTTCATCTGATACCCAGAGCCTGGGCCAATGACTTCATTTTCCCCATGGAAAATGGCCTCCATTTCTGGCCTCTCGCCCTGGCCAATAGGGTGGTGCCCAGCAAGAAATTTGCAATCTTTGCTGGATTTCTCCAAATCGAAAGCTGCCAGTAAGAAGTACCCTGCATGTCCTCAGAGCCCCAATGGCCACCTTGCATTTGATTTGCAGACCGTGGGGAAAGGACTTCTTTTTCCCATGGGAAATGGCCTGTGTTTGCAGCCACTCACCATGGCAGAAAGTGGGGACCCAAGCTACAGTGATGCAATCTTTGCTGGATTTCTCCAAACCTAATGCTGGCAGCAACTTGGACCCTGCAAGTCCTTAGAGCCCCAGATGCCACCTTCCATCTGATACCCAGAGCCTGGGCCAATGACTTCATTTTCCCCATGGAAAATGGCCTCCATTTCTGGCCTCTCGCCCTGGCCAATAGGGTGGTGCCCAGTAAGAAATTTGCAATCTTTGCTGGATTTCTCCAAATCTAAAGCTGCCAGTAAGAAGTACCCTGCAAGTCCTTAGAGCCCCAAAGGCCACCTTGCATTTGATTTGCAGACCGTGGGGAAAGGACTTCTTTTTCCCATGGGAAATGGCCTGTGTTTGCAGCCACTCACCATGGCAGAAAGTGGGGAGCCAAGCTAGAGTGATACAATCTTTGCTGGATTCTTCCAAACCTAAAGTTGGCAGCAACCAGGAGCCTGAAAGTCCTTAGAGCCTGAAAGGCCACCTTGAACATATTACTGAGACCCTGGGTTAAGGACATTTTTCCCATGGAAAATGCCCTTCATTTGTGGCCACTTGGCCTGGCAGGCAGGCTGTGCCTAGCGAGAAATTTGCAAACTGTGCTGGATTCTTCCAAACATAAAGCTGCCAGCAACTAGGACCCTGCAAGTCCTTAGAGCCCCAAAGGCCACCTTTCATCTGATACCCAGAGCCTGGGCTAATGACTTCATTTTCCCCAAGGAAAATGGCCTCCATTTCTGGCCTCTCGCCCTGGCCAATAGGGTGGTGCCCAGCAAGAAATTTGCAATCTTTGCTGGATTTCTCCAAATCTAAAGCTGCCAGTAAGAAGTACCCTGCAAGTCCTTAGAGCCCCAAAGGCCACCTTGCATTTCATTTGCAGACCGTGGGGAAAGGACTTCTTTTTCCCATGGGAAATGGCCTGTGTTTGCAGCCACTCACCATGGCAGAAAGTGGGGAGCCAAGCTAGAGTGATGCAATCTTTGCTGGATTTCTCCAAACCCAATGCTGGCAGCAACTAGGACCCTGCAAGTCCTTAGAGCCCCAGATGCCACCTTTCATCTTATACCCAGACCCTGGGGACATGACTTCATTTCCCCATGGAAAATGGGGTCAGTTTGGGGCCACTCGCCCCGGCCATCTGCTTCATTCCCTGTCTGAAATTTGCAAACTTGGCTGATTTTCTCCAAAACTAAACCTGCTGGCAACGAGGAGCCTTCAGCTCCTTAGAGCCCCAAATTTCACCTCTCTGCTGATACCCACATGATGGGGAAATTACTTCTTTTTCCCATAGAAATAGTATCCCTGTGCTGCAACTTGCCCTGGCAGAAAGTAGGGTGCCAAGCAGGAAATTTGAAAATTCTGCTGGATTTCTCCAAACCTAAAGCTGGCAGCAACTAAGACCCTGCAAGTCCTTAGAGCCCCAAAAGCCACCTTTCATCTGATACCCAGAGCCTGGGCCAATGACTTCATTTTCCCCATGGAAAATGGCCTCCATTTCTGGCCTCTCGCCCTGGCCAATAGGGTGGTGCCCAGCAAGAAATTTGCAATCTTTGCTGGATTTCTCCAAATCGAAACCTGCCAGTAAGAAGTACCCTGCAAGTCCTTAGAGCCCCAAAGGCCACCTTGCATTTGATTTGCAGACCGTGGGGAAAGGACTTCTTTTTCCCGTGGGAAATGGCCTGTGTTTGCAGCCACTCACCATGGCAGAAAGTGGGGAGCCAAGCTAGAGTGATACAATCTTTGCTGGATTCTTCCAAACCTAAAGTTGGCAGCAACCAGGACCCTGAAAGTCCTTAGAGCCTGAAAGGCCACCTTGAACACATTACTGAGACCCTGGGTTAAGGACATTTTTCCCATGGAAAATGGCCTTCATTTCTGGCCATTTGGCCTGGCAGGCAGGGCAGTGCCTAGCGAGAAATTTGAAAACTGTGCTGGATTCTTCCAAACATAAAGCTGCCAGCAACTAGGACCCTGCAAGTCCTTAGAGCCCCAAAGGCCACCTTTCATCTGATACCCAGAGCCTGGGCCAATGACTTCATTTTCCCCAAGGAAAATGGCCTCCATTTCTGGCCTCTCGCCCTGGCCAATAGGGTGGTGCCCAGCAAGAAATTTGCAATCTTTGCTGGATTTCTCCAAATCTAAAGCTGCCAGTAAGAAGTACCCTGCAAGTCCTTAGAGCCCCAAAGGCCACCTTGCATTTGATTTGCAGACCGTGGGGAAAGGACTTCTTTTTCCCATGGGAAATGGCCTCCGTTTCCAGCCACTAACTAGGGCAGAAAGTGGGGAGCCAAGCTAGAGTGATGCAATCTTTGCTGGATTTCTCCAAACCCAATGCTGGCAGCAACTAGGACCCTGCAAGTCCTTAGAGCCCCAGATGCCACCTTTCATCTTATACCCAGAGCCTGGGGACATGACTTCATTTCCCCATGGAAAATGGGGTCAGTTTGGGGCCACTCGCCCCGGCCATCTGCTTCATTCCCTGTCTGAAATTTGCAAACTTGGCTGATTTTCTCCAAAACTAAACCTGCTGGCAACGAGGAGCCTGCAGCTCCTTAGAGCCCCAAATTTCACCTCTCTGCTGATACCCACATGATGGGGAAATTACTTCTTTTTCCCATAGAAATAGTATCCCTGTGCTGCAACTTGCCCTGGCAGAAAGTAGGGTGCCAAGCAGGAAATTTGAAAATTCTGATGGATTTCTCCAAACCTAAAGCTGGCAGCAACTAAGACCCTGCAAGTCCTTAGAGCCCCAAAGGCCACCTTTCATCTGATACCCAGAGCCTGGGCCAATGACTTCATTTTCCCCATGGAAAATGGCCTCCATTTCTGGCCTCTCGCCCTGGCCAATAGGGTGGTGCCCAGCAAGAAATTTGCAATCTTTGCTGGATTTCTCCAAATCGAAAGCTGCCAGTAAGAAGTACCCTGCATGTCCTCAGAGCCCCAATGGCCACCTTGCATTTGATTTGCAGACCGTGGGGAAAGGACTTCTTTTTCCCATGGGAAATGGCCTGTGTTTGCAGCCACTCACCATGGCAGAAAGTGGGGACCCAAGCTACAGTGATGCAATCTTTGCTGGATTTCTCCAAACCTAATGCTGGCAGCAACTTGGACCCTGCAAGTCCTTAGAGCCCCAGATGCCACCTTCCATCTGATACCCAGACCCTGGGCCAATGACTTCATTTTCCCCATGGAAAATGGCCTCCATTTCTGGCCTCTCGCCCTGGCCAATAGGGTGGTGCCCAGTAAGAAATTTGCAATCTTTGCTGGATTTCTCCAAATCTAAAGCTGCCAGTAAGAAGTACCCTGCAAGTCCTTAGAGCCCCAAAGGCCACCTTGCATTTGATTTGCAGACCGTGGGGAAAGGACTTCTTTTTCCCATGGGAAATGGCCTGTGTTTGCAGCCACTCACCATGGCAGAAAGTGGGGAGCCAAGCTAGAGTGATACAATCTTTGCTGGATTCTTCCAAACCTAAAGTTGGCAGCAACCAGGAGCCTGAAAGTCCTTAGAGCCTGAAAGGCCACCTTGAACATATTACTGAGACCCTGGGTTAAGGACATTTTTCCCATGGAAAATGCCCTTCATTTGTGGCCACTTGGCCTGGCAGGCAGGCTGTGCCTAGCGAGAAATTTGCAAACTGTGCTGGATTCTTCCAAACATAAAGCTGCCAGCAACTAGGACCCTGCAAGTCCTTAGAGCCCCAAAGGCCACCTTTCATCTGATACCCAGAGCCTGGGCTAATGACTTCATTTTCCCCAAGGAAAATGGCCTCCATTTCTGGCCTCTCGCCCTGGCCAATAGGGTGGTGCCCAGCAAGAAATTTGCAATCTTTGCTGGATTTCTCCAAATCTAAAGCTGCCAGTAAGAAGTACCCTGCAAGTCCTTAGAGCCCCAAAGGCCACCTTGCATTTCATTTGCAGACCGTGGGGAAAGGACTTCTTTTTCCCATGGGAAATGGCCTGTGTTTGCAGCCACTCACCATGGCAGAAAGTGGGGAGCCAAGCTAGAGTGATGCAATCTTTGCTGGATTTCTCCAAACCCAATGCTGGCAGCAACTAGGACCCTGCAAGTCCTTAGAGCCCCAGATGCCACCTTTCATCTTATACCCAGACCCTGGGGACATGACTTCATTTCCCCATGGAAAATGGGGTCAGTTTGGGGCCACTCGCCCCGGCCATCTGCTTCATTCCCTGTCTGAAATTTGCAAACTTGGCTGATTTTCTCCAAAACTAAACCTGCTGGCAACGAGAAGCCTGCAGCTCCTTAGAGCCCCAAATTTCACCTCTCTGCTGATACCCACATGATGGGGAAATTACTTCTTTTTCCCATAGAAATAGTATCCCTGTGCTGCAACTTGCCCTGGCAGAAAGTAGGGTGCCAAGCAGGAAATTTGAAAATTCTGCTGGATTTCTCCAAACCTAAAGCTGGCAGCAACTAAGACCCTGCAAGTCCTTAGAGCCCCAAAAGCCACCTTTCATCTGATACCCAGAGCCTGGGCCAATGACTTCATTTTCCCCATGGAAAATGGCCTCCATTTCTGGCCTCTCGCCCTGGCCAATAGGGTGGTGCCCAGCAAGAAATTTGCAATCTTTGCTGGATTTCTCCAAATCGAAACCTGCCAGTAAGAAGTACCCTGCAAGTCCTTAGAGCCCCAAAGGCCACCTTGCATTTGATTTGCAGACCGTGGGGAAAGGACTTCTTTTTCCCGTGGGAAATGGCCTGTGTTTGCAGCCACTCACCATGGCAGAAAGTGGGGAGCCAAGCTAGAGTGATACAATCTTTGCTGGATTCTTCCAAACCTAAAGTTGGCAGCAACCAGGACCGTGAAAGTCCTTAGAGCCTGAAAGGCCACCATGAACACATTACTGAGACCCTGGGTTAAGGACATTTTTCCCATGGAAAATGGCCTTCATTTCTGGCCATTTGGCCTGGCAGGCAGGGCAGTGCCTAGCGAGAAATTTGAAAACTGTGCTGGATTCTTCCAAACATAAAGCTGCCAGCAACTAGGACCCTGCAAGTCCTTAGAGCCCCAAAGGCCACCTTTCATCTGATACCCAGACCCTGGGCCAATGACTTCATTTTCCCCAAGGAAAATGGCCTCCATTTCTGGCCTTTAGCCCTGGCCAATAGGGTGGTGCCCAGCAAGAAATTTGCAATCTTTGCTGGATTTCTCCAAATCTAAAGCTGCCAGTAAGAAGTACCCTGCAAGTCCTTAGAGCCCCAAAGGCCACCTTGCATTTGATTTGCAGACCGTGGGGAAAGGACTTCTTTTTCCCATGGGAAATGGCCTCCGTTTCCAGCCACTAACTAGGGCAGAAAGTGGGGAGCCAAGCTAGAGTGATGCAATCTTTGCTGGATTTCTCCAAACCCAATGCTGGCAGCAACTAGGACCCTGCAAGTCCTTAGAGCCCCAGATGCCACCTTTCATCTTATACCCAGAGCCTGGGGACATGACTTCATTTCCCCGTGGAAAATGGGGTCAGTTTGGGGCCACTCGCCCCGGCCATCTGCTTCATTCCCTGTCTGAAATTTGCAAACTTGGCTGATTTTCTCCAAAACTAAACCTGCTGGCAACGAGGAGCCTGCAGCTCCTTAGAGCCCCAAATTTCACCTCTCTGCTGATACCCACATGATGGGGAAATTACTTCTTTTTCCCATAGAAATAGTATCCCTGTGCTGCAACTTGCCCTGGCAGAAAGTAGGGTGCCAAGCAGGAAATTTGAAAATTCTGATGGATTTCTCCAAACCTAAAGCTGGCAGCAACTAAGACCCTGCAAGTCCTTAGAGCCCCAAAGGCCACCTTTCATCTGATACCCAGAGCCTGGGCCAATGACTTCATTTTCCCCATGGAAAATGGCCTCCATTTCTGGCCTCTCGCCCTGGCCAATAGGGTGGTGCCCAGCAAGAAATTTGCAATCTTTGCTGGATTTCTCCAAATCGAAAGCTGCCAGTAAGAAGTACCCTGCATGTCCTCAGAGCCCCAATGGCCACCTTGCATTTGATTTGCAGACCGTGGGGAAAGGACTTCTTTTTCCCATGGGAAATGGCCTGTGTTTGCAGCCACTCACCATGGCAGAAAGTGGGGACCCAAGCTACAGTGATGCAATCTTTGCTGGATTTCTCCAAACCTAATGCTGGCAGCAACTTGGACCCTGCAAGTCCTTAGAGCCCCAGATGCCACCTTCCATCTGATACCCAGACCCTGGGCCAATGACTTCATTTTCCCCATGGAAAATGGCCTCCATTTCTGGCCTCTCGCCCTGGCCAATAGGGTGGTGCCCAGTAAGAAATTTGCAATCTTTGCTGGATTTCTCCAAATCTAAAGCTGCCAGTAAGAAGTACCCTGCAAGTCCTTAGAGCCCCAAAGGCCACCTTGCATTTGATTTGCAGACCGTGGGGAAAGGACTTCTTTTTCCCATGGGAAATGGCCTGTGTTTGCAGCCACTCACCATGGCAGAAAGTGGGGAGCCAAGCTAGAGTGATACAATCTTTGCTGGATTCTTCCAAACCTAAAGTTGGCAGCAACCAGGAGCCTGAAAGTCCTTAGAGCCTGAAAGGCCACCTTGAACATATTACTGAGACCCTGGGTTAAGGACATTTTTCCCATGGAAAATGCCCTTCATTTGTGGCCACTTGGCCTGGCAGGCAGGCTGTGCCTAGCGAGAAATTTGCAAACTGTGCTGGATTCTTCCAAACATAAAGCTGCCAGCAACTAGGACCCTGCAAGTCCTTAGAGCCCCAAAGGCCACCTTTCATCTGATACCCAGACCCTGGGCTAATGACTTCATTTTCCCCAAGGAAAATGGCCTCCATTTCTGGCCTCTCGCCCTGGCCAATAGGGTGGTGCCCAGCAAGAAATTTGCAATCTTTGCTGGATTTCTCCAAATCTAAAGCTGCCAGTAAGAAGTACCCTGCAAGTCCTTAGAGCCCCAAAGGCCACCTTGCATTTCATTTGCAGACCGTGGGGAAAGGACTTCTTTTTCCCATGGGAAATGGCCTGTGTTTGCAGCCACTCACCATGGCAGAAAGTGGGGAGCCAAGCTAGAGTGATGCAATCTTTGCTGGATTTCTCCAAACCCAATGCTGGCAGCAACTAGGACCCTGCAAGTCCTTAGAGCCCCAGATGCCACCTTTCATCTTATACCCAGACCCTGGGGACATGACTTCATTTCCCCATGGAAAATGGGGTCAGTTTGGGGCCACTCGCCCCGGCCATCTGCTTCATTCCCTGTCTGAAATTTGCAAACTTGGCTGATTTTCTCCAAAACTAAACCTGCTGGCAACGAGGAGCCTGCAGCTCCTTAGAGCCCCAAATTTCACCTCTCTGCTGATACCCACATGATGGGGAAATTACTTCTTTTTCCCATAGAAATAGTATCCCTGTGCTGCAACTTGCCCTGGCAGAAAGTAGGGTGCCAAGCAGGAAATTTGAAAATTCTGCTGGATTTCTCCAAACCTAAAGCTGGCAGCAACTAAGACCCTGCAAGTCCTTAGAGCCCCAAAGGCCACCTTTCATCTGATACCCAGAGCCTGGGCCAATGACTTCATTTTCCCCATGGAAAATGGCCTCCATTTCTGGCCTCTCGCCCTGGCCAATAGGGTGGTGCCCGGCAAGAAATTTGCAATCTTTGCTGGATTGCTCCAAATCTAAAGCTGCCAGTAAGAAGTACCCTGCATGTCCTTAGAGCCCCAAAGGCCACCTTGCATTTGATTTGCAGACCGTGGGGAAAGGACTTCTTTTTCCCATGGGAAATGGCCTGTGTTTGCAGCCACTCACCATGGCAGAACGTGGGGAGCCAAGCTAGAGTGATACAATCTTTGCTGGATTCTTCCAAACCTAAAGTTGGCAGCAACCAGGACCCTGAAAGTCCTTAGAGCCTGAAAGGCCACCTTGAACACATTACTGAGACCCTGGGTTAAGGACATTTTTCCCATGGAAAATGCCCTTCATTTCTGGCCATTTGGCCTGGCAGGCAGGGCAGTGCCTAACGAGAAATTTGCAAACTGTGCTGGATTCTTCCAAACATAAAGCTGGCAGCAACTAGGACCCTGCAAGTCCTTAGAGCCCCAGATGCCACCTTTCATCTGATACCCAGACCCTGGGCCAATGACTTCATTTTCCCCAAGGAAAATGGCCTCCATTTCTGGCCTCTCGCCCTGGCCAATAGGGTGGTGCCCAGCAAGAAATTTGCAATCTTTGCTGGATTGCTCCAAATCGAAAGCTGCCAGTAAGAAGTACCCTGCAAGTCCTTAGAGCCCCAAAGGCCACCTTGCATTTGATTTGCAGACCGTGGGGAAAGGACTTCTTTTTCCCATGGGAAATGGCCTGTGTTTGCAGCCACTCACCATGGCAGAAAGTGGGGAGCCAAGCTAGAGTGATCCAATCTTTGCTGGATTTCTCCAAACCCAATGCTGGCAGCAACTAGGACCCTGCAAGTCCTTAGAGCCCCAGATGCCACCTTTCATCTTATACCCAGACCCTGGGGACATGACTTCATTTCCCCATGGAAAATGGGGTCAGTTTGGGGCCACTCGCCCTGGCCATCTGCTTCATTCCCTGTCTGAAATTTGCAAACTTGGCTGATTTTCTCCAAAACTAAACCTGCTGGCAACGAGGAGCCTGCAGCTCCTTAGAGCCCCAAATTTCACCTCTCTGCTGATACCCACATGATGGGGAAATTACTTCTTTTTCCCATAGAAATAGTATCCCTGTGCTGCAACTTGCCCTGGCAGAAAGTGGGGACCCAAGCAGGAAATTTGAAAATTCTGCTGGATTTCTCCAAACCTAAAGCTGGCAGCAACTAAGACCCTGCAAGTCCTTAGAGCCCCAAAGGCCACCTTTCATCTGATACCCAGAGCCTGGGCCAATGACTTCATTTTCCCCATGGAAAATGGCCTCCATTTCTGGCCTCTCGGCCTGGCCAATAGGGTGGTGCCCAGCAAGAAATTTGCAATCTTTGCTGGATTGCTCCAAATTTAAAGCTGCCAGTAAGAAGTACCCTGCAAGTCCTTAGAGCCCCAAAGGCCACCTTGCATTTGATTTGCAGACCGTGGGGAAAGGACTTCTTTTTCCCATGGGAAATGGCCTGTGTTTGCAGCCACTAACTATGGCAGAAAGTGGGGAGCCAAGCTAGAGTGATACAATCTTTGCTGGATTCTTCCAAACCTAAAGTTGGCAGCAACTAGGACCCTGAAAGTCCTTAGAGCCTGAAAGGCCACCTTGAACATATTACTGAGACCCTGGGTTAAGGACATTTTTCCCATGGAAAATGCCCTTCATTTCTGGCCATTTGGCCTGGCAGGCAGGGCAGCGCCTAACGAGAAATTTGCAAATTGTGCTGGATTCTTCCAAACATAAAGCTGCCAGCAACTAGGACCCTGCAAGTCCTTAGAGCCCCAGATGCCGCCTTTCATCTGATACCCACACCCTGGGCCAATGACTTCATTTTCCCCAAGGAAAATGGCCTCCATTTCTGGCCTCTCGCCCTGGCCAATAGGGTGGTGCCCAGCAAGAAATTTGCAATCTTTGCTGGATTTCTCCAAATCGAAAGCTGCCAGTAAGAAGTACCCTGCAAGTCCTTAGAGCCCCAAAGGCCACCTTGCATTTCATTTGAAGACCGTGGGGAAAGGACTTCTTTTTCCCATGGGAAATGGCCTGTGTTTGCAGCCACTAACTATGGCAGAAAGTGGGGAGCCAAGCTAGAGTGATGCAATCTTTGCTGGATTTCTCCAAACCCAATGCTGGCAGCAACTAGGACCCTGCAAGTCCTTAGAGCCCCAGATGCCACCTTTCATCTTATACCCAGACCCTGGGGACATGACTTCATTTCCCCATGGAAAATGGGGTCAGTTTGGGGCCACTCGCCCCGGCCATCTGCTTCATTCCCTGTCTGAAATTTGCAAACTTGGCTGATTTTCTCCAAAACTAAACCTGCTGGCAACGAGGAGCCTGCAGCTCCTTAGAGCCCCAAATTTCACCTCTCTGCTGATACCCACATGATGGGGAAATTACTTCTTTTTCCCATAGAAATAGTATCCCTGTGCTGCAACTTGCCCTGGCAGAAAGTAGGGTGCCAAGCAGGAAATTTGAAAATTCTGCTGGATTTCTCCAAACCTAAAGCTGGCAGCAACTAAGACTCTGCAAGTCCTTAGAGCCCCAAAGGCCACCTTTCATCTGATACCCAGAGCCTGGGCCAATGACTTCATTTTCCCCATGGAAAATGGCCTCCATTTCTGGCCTCTCGCCCTGGCCAATAGGGTGGTGCCCGGCAAGAAATTTGCAATCTTTGCTGGATTGCTCCAAATCTAAAGCTGCCAGTAAGAAGTACCCTGCATGTCCTTAGAGCCCCAAAGGCCACCTTGCATTTGATTTGCAGACCGTGGGGAAAGGACTTCTTTTTCCCATGGGAAATGGCCTGTGTTTGCAGCCACTCACCATGGCAGAAAGTGGGGAGCCAAGCTAGAGTGATACAATCTTTGCTGGATTCTTCCAAACCTAAAGTTGGCAGCAACCAGGACCGTGAAAGTCCTTAGAGCCTGAAAGGCCACCTTGAACACATTACTGAGACCCTGGGTTAAGGACATTTTTCCCATGGAAAATGCCCTTCATTTCTGGCCATTTGGCCTGGCAGGCAGGGCAGTGCCTAACGAGAAATTTGCAAACTGTGCTGGATTCTTCCAAACATAAAGCTGGCAGCAACTAGGACCCTGCAAGTCCTTAGAGCCCCAGATGCCACCTTTCATCTGATACCCAGACCCTGGGCCAATGACTTCATTTTCCCCAAGGAAAATGGCCTCCATTTCTGGCCTCTCGCCCTGGCCAATAGGGTGGTGCCCAGCAAGAAATTTGCAATCTTTGCTGGATTGCTCCAAATCGAAAGCTGCCAGAAAGAAGTACCCTGCAAGTCCTTAGAGCCCCAAAGGCCACCTTGCATTTCATTTGCAGACCGTGGGGAAAGGACTTCTTTTTCCCATGGGAAATGGCCTGTGTTTGCAGCCACTCACCATGGCAGAAAGTGGGGAGCCAAGCTAGAGTGATGCAATCTTTGCTGGATTTCTCCAAACCCAATGCTGGCAGCAACTAGGACCCTGCAAGTCCTTAGAGCCCCAGATGCCACCTTTCATCTTATACCCAGACCCTGGGGACATGACTTCATTTCCCCATGGAAAATGGGGTCAGTTTGGGGCCACTCGCCCCGGCCATCTGCTTCATTCCCTGTCTGAAATTTGCAAACTTGGCTGATTTTCTCCAAAACTAAACCTGCTGGCAACGAGGAGCCTGCAGCTCCTTAGAGCCCCAAATTTCACCTCTCTGCTGATACCCACATGATGGGGAAATTACTTCTTTTTCCCATAGAAATAGTATCCCTGTGCTGCAACTTGCCCTGGCAGAAAGTGGGGACCCAAGCAGGAAATTTGAAAATTCTGCTGGATTTCTCCAAACCTAAAGCTGGCAGCAACTAAGACCCTGCAAGTCCTTAGAGCCCCAAAGGCCACCTTTCATCTGATACCCAGAGCCTGGGCCAATGACTTCATTTTCCCCATGGAAAATGGCCTCCATTTCTGGCCTCTCGCCCTGGCCAATAGGGTGGTGCCCAGCAAGAAATTTGCAATCTTTGCTGGATTGCTCCAAATTTAAAGCTGCCAGTAAGAAGTACCCTGCAAGTCCTTAGAGCCCCAAAGGCCACCTTGCATTTGATTTGCAGACCGTGGGGAAAGGACTTCTTTTTCCCATGGGAAATGGCCTGTGTTTGCAGCCACTCACCATGGCAGAAAGTGGGGAGCCAAGCTAGAGTGATACAATCTTTGCTGGATTCTTCCAAACCTAAAGTTGGCAGCAACTAGGACCCTGAAAGTCCTTAGAGCCTGAAAGGCCACCTTGAACATATTACTGAGACCCTGGGTTAAGGACATTTTTCCCATGGAAAATGCCCTTCATTTCTGGCCATTTGGCCTGGCAGGCAGGGCAGTGCCTAACGAGAAATTTGCAAACTGTGCTGGATTCTTCCAAACATAAAGCTGCCAGCAACTAGGACCCTGCAAGTCCTTAGAGCCCCAGATGCCGCCTTTCATCTGATACCCAGACCCTGGGCCAATGACTTCATTTTCCCCAAGGAAAATGGCCTCCATTTCTGGCCTCTCGCCCTGGCCAATAGGGTGGTGCCCAGCAAGAAATTTGCAATCTTTGCTGGATTTCTCCAAATCTAAAGCTGCCAGTAAGAAGTACCCTGCAAGTCCTTAGAGCCCCAAAGGCCACCTTGCATTTCATTTGAAGACCGTGGGGAAAGGACTTCTTTTTCCCATGGGAAATGGCCTGTGTTTGCAGCCACTAACTATGGCAGAAAGTGGGGAGCCAAGCTAGAGTGATGCAATCTTTGCTGGATTTCTCCAAACCCAATGCTGGCAGCAACTAGGACCCTGCAAGTCCTTAGAGCCCCAGATGCCACCTTTCATCTTATACCCAGACCCTGGGGACATGACTTCCCTTCCCCATGGAAAATGGGGTCAGTTTGGGGCCACTCGCCCCGGCCATCTGCTTCATTCCCTGTCTGAAATTTGCAAACTTGGCTGATTTTCTCCAAAACTAAACCTGCTGGCAACGAGGAGCCTGCAGCTCCTTAGAGCCCCAAATTTCACCTCTCTGCTGATACCCACATGATGGGGAAATTACTTCTTTTTCCCATAGAAATAGTATCCCTGTGCTGCAAATTGCCCTGGCAGAAAGTAGGGTGCCAAGCAGGAAATTTGAAAATTCTGATGGATTTCTCCAAACCTAAAGCTGGCAGCAACTAAGACCCTGCAAGTCCTTAGAGCCCCAAAGGCCACCTTTCATCTGATACCCAGAGCCTGGGCCAATGACTTCATTTTCCCCATGGAAAATGGCCTCCATTTCTGGCCTCTCGCCCTGGCCAATAGGGTGGTGCCCAGCAAGAAATTTGCAATCTTTGCTGGATTTCTCCAAATCTAAAGCTGCCAATAAGAAGTACGCTGCAAGTCCTTAGAGCCCCAAAGGCCACCTTGCATTTGATTTGCAGACCGTGGGGAAAGGACTTCTTTTTCCCATGGGAAATGGCCTCCGTTTGCAGCCACTCACCATGGCAGAAAGTGGGGAGCCAAGCTAGAGTGATACAATCTTTGCTGGATTCTTCCAAACCTAAAGTGTTCGGCAACTAGGACCCTGAATGTCCTTAGAGCCTGAAAGGCCACCTTGAACATATTACTGAGACCCTGGGTTAAGGACATTTTTCCCATGGAAAATGCCCTTCATTTCTGGCCATTTGGCCTGGCAGGCAGGGCAGTGCCTAACGAGAAATTTGCAAACTGTGCTGGATTCTTCCAAACATAAAGCTGCCAGCAACTAGGACCCTGCAAGTCCTTAGAGCCCCAGATGCCGCCTTTCATCTGATACCCAGACCCTGGGCCAATGACTTCATTTTCCCCATGGAAAATGGCCTCCATTTCTGGCCTCTCGGCCTGGCCAATAGGGTGGTGCCCAGCAAGAAATTTGCAATCTTTGCTGGATTTCTCCAAATCTAAAGCTGCCAGTAAGAAGTACCCTGCAAGTCCTTAGAGCCCCAAAGGCTACCTTGCATTTGATTTGCAGACCGTGGGGAAAGGACTTCTTTTTCCCAAGGGAAATGGCCTGTGTTTGCAGCCACTAACTATGGCAGAAAGTGGGGAGCCAAGCTAGAGTGATGCAATCTTTGCTGGATTTCTCCAAACCCAATGCTGGCAGCAACTAGGACCCTGCAAGTCCTTAGAGCCCCTGATGCCACCTTTCATCTTATACCCAGAGCCTGGGGACATGACTTCTCTTCCCCATGGAAAATGGGGTCAGTTTGGGGCCACTCGCCCCGGCCATCTGCTTCATTCCCTGTCTGAAATTTGCAAACTTGGCTGATTTTCTCCAAAACTAAACCTGCTGGCAACGAGAAGCCTGCAGCTCCTTAGAGCCCCAAATTTCACCTCTCTGCTGATACCCACATGATGGGGAAATTACTTCTTTTTCCCATAGAAATAGTATCCCTGTGCTGCAACTTGCCCTGGCAGAAAGTAGGGTGCCAAGCAGGAAATTTGAAAATTCTGCTGGATTTCTCCAAACCTAAAGCTGGCAGCAACTAAGACCCTGCAAGTCCTTAGAGCCCCAAAGGCCACCTTTCATCTGATACCCAGAGCCTGGGCCAATGACTTCATTTTCCCCATGGAAAATGGCCTCCATTTCTGGCCTCTCGCCCTGGCCAATAGGGTGGTGCCCAGCAAGAAATTTGCAATCTTTGCTGGATTTCTCCAAATCTAAAGCTGCCAGAAAGAAGTACCCTGCATGTCCTCAGAGCCCCAAAGGCCACCTTGCATTTCATTTGAAGACCATGGGGAAAGGACTTCTTTTTCCCATGGGAAATGGCCTGTGTTTGCAGCCACTCACCATGGCAGAAAGTGGGGACCCAAGCTAGAGTGATGCAATCTTTGCTGGATTTCTCCAAACCTAATGCTGGCAGCAACTTGGACCCTGCAAGTCCTTAGAGCCCCAGATGCCACCTTTCATCTGATACCCAGACCCTGGGCCAATGACTTCATTTTCCCCATGGAAAATGGCCTCCATTTCTGGCCTCTCGGCCTGGCCAATAGGGTGGTGCCCAGTAAGAAATTTGCAATCTTTGCTGGATTGCTCCAAATCGAAAGCTGCCAGTAAGAAGTACCCTGCAAGTCCTTAGAGCCCCAAAGGCCACCTTGCATTTGATTTGCAGACCGTGGGGAAAGGACTTCTTTTTCCCATGGGAAATGGCCTGTGTTTGCAGCCACTCACCATGGCAGAAAGTAGGGAGCCAAGCTAGAGTGATACAATCTTTGCTGGATTCTTCCAAACCTAAAGTTGGCAGCAACCAGGAGCCTGAAAGTCCTTAGAGCCTGAAAGGCCACCTTGAACATATTACTGAGACCCTGGGTTAAGGACATTTTTCCCATGGAAAATGCCCTTCATTTGTGGCCACTTGGCCTGGCAGGCCGGCTGTGCCTAGCGAGAAATTTGCAAACTGTGCTGGATTCTTCCAAACATAAAGCTGCCAGCAACTAGGACCCTGCAAGTCCTTAGAGCCCCAAAGGCCACCTTTCATCTGATACCCAGAGCCTGGGCTAATGACTTCATTTTCCCCAAGGAAAATGGCCTCCATTTCTGGCCTCTCGCCCTGGCCAATAGGGTGGTGCCCAGCAAGAAATTTGCAATCTTTGCTGGATTTCTCCAAATCTAAAGCTGCCAGTAAGAAGTACCCTGCAAGTCCTTAGAGCCCCAAAGGCCACCTTGCATTTCATTTGCAGACCGTGGGGAAAGGACTTCTTTTTCCCATGGGAAATGGCCTGTGTTTGCAGCCACTCACCATGGCAGAAAGTGGGGAGCCAAGCTAGAGTGATGCAATCTTTGCTGGATTTCTCCAAACCCAATGCTGGCAGCAACTAGGACCCTGCAAGTCCTTAGAGCCCCAGATGCCACCTTTCATCTTATACCCAGACCCTGGGGACATGACTTCATTTCCCCATGGAAAATGGGGTCAGTTTGGGGCCACTCGCCCCGGCCATCTGCTTCATTCCCTGTCTGAAATTTGCAAACTTGGCTGATTTTCTCCAAAACTAAACCTGCTGGCAACGAGGAGCCTGCAGCTCCTTAGAGCCCCAAATTTCACCTCTCTGCTGATACCCACATGATGGGGAAATTACTTCTTTTTCCCATAGAAATAGTATCCCTGTGCTGCAACTTGCCCTGGCAGAAAGTGGGGACCCAAGCAGGAAATTTGAAAATTCTGCTGGATTTCTCCAAACCTAAAGCTGGCAGCAACTAAGACCCTGCAAGTCCTTAGAGCCCCAAAGGCCACCTTTCATCTGATACCCAGAGCCTGGGCCAATGACTTCATTTTCCCCATGGAAAATGGCCTCCATTTCTGGCCTCTCGGCCTGGCCAATAGGGTGGTGCCCAGCAAGAAATTTGCAATCTTTGCTGGATTGCTCCAAATTTAAAGCTGCCAGTAAGAAGTACCCTGCAAGTCCTTAGAGCCCCAAAGGCCACCTTGCATTTGATTTGCAGACCGTGGGGAAAGGACTTCTTTTTCCCATGGGAAATGGCCTGTGTTTGCAGCCACTCACCATGGCAGAAAGTGGGGAGCCAAGCTAGAGTGATACAATCTTTGCTGGATTCTTCCAAACCTAAAGTTGGCAGCAACTAGGACCCTGAAAGTCCTTAGAGCCTGAAAGGCCACCTTGAACATATTACTGAGACCCTGGGTTAAGGACATTTTTCCCATGGAAAATGCCCTTCATTTCTGGCCATTTGGCCTGGCAGGCAGGGCAGCGCCTAACGAGAAATTTGCAAACTGTGCTGGATTCTTCCAAACATAAAGCTGCCAGCAACTAGGACCCTGCAAGTCCTTAGAGCCCCAGATGCCGCCTTTCATCTGATACCCACACCCTGGGCCAATGACTTCATTTTCCCCAAGGAAAATGGCCTCCATTTCTGGCCTCTCGCCCTGGCCAATAGGGTGGTGCCCAGCAAGAAATTTGCAATCTTTGCTGGATTTCTCCAAATCGAAAGCTGCCAGTAAGAAGTACCCTGCAAGTCCTTAGAGCCCCAAAGGCCACCTTGCATTTCATTTGAAGACCGTGGGGAAAGGACTTCTTTTTCCCATGGGAAATGGCCTGTGTTTGCAGCCACTAACTATGGCAGAAAGTGGGGAGCCAAGCTAGAGTGATGCAATCTTTGCTGGATTTCTCCAAACCCAATGCTGGCAGCAACTAGGACCCTGCAAGTCCTTAGAGCCCCAGATGCCACCTTTCATCTTATACCCAGACCCTGGGGACATGACTTCCCTTCCCCATGGAAAATGGGGTCAGTTTGGGGCCACTCGCCCCGGCCATCTGCTTCATTCCCTGTCTGAAATTTGCAAACTTGGCTGATTTTCTCCAAAACTAAACCTGCTGGCAACGAGGAGCCTGCAGCTCCTTAGAGCCCCAAATTTCACCTCTCTGCTGATACCCACATGATGGGGAAATTACTTCTTTTTCCCATAGAAATAGTATCCCTGTGCTGCAACTTGCCCTGGCAGAAAGTAGGGTGCCAAGCAGGAAATTTGAAAATTCTGATGGATTTCTCCAAACCTAAAGCTGGCAGCAACTAAGACCCTGCAAGTCCTTAGAGCCCCAAAGGCCACCTTTCATCTGATACCCAGAGCCTGGGCCAATGACTTCATTTTCCCCATGGAAAATGGCCTCCATTTCTGGCCTCTCGCCCTGGCCAATAGGGTGGTGCCCAGCAAGAAATTTGCAATCTTTGCTGGATTTCTCCAAATCTAAAGCTGCCAATAAGAAGTACGCTGCAAGTCCTTAGAGCCCCAAAGGCCACCTTGCATTTGATTTGCAGACCGTGGGGAAAGGACTTCTTTTTCCCATGGGAAATGGCCTCCGTTTGCAGCCACTCACCATGGCAGAAAGTGGGGAGCCAAGCTAGAGTGATACAATCTTTGCTGGATTCTTCCAAACCTAAAGTGTTCGGCAACTAGGACCCTGAATGTCCTTAGAGCCTGAAAGGCCACCTTGAACATATTACTGAGACCCTGGGTTAAGGACATTTTTCCCATGGAAAATGCCCTTCATTTCTGGCCATTTGGCCTGGCAGGCAGGGCAGTGCCTAACGAGAAATTTGCAAACTGTGCTGGATTCTTCCAAACATAAAGCTGCCAGCAACTAGGACCCTGCAAGTCCTTAGAGCCCCAGATGCCGCCTTTCATCTGATACCCAGACCCTGGGCCAATGACTTCATTTTCCCCATGGAAAATGGCCTCCATTTCTGGCCTCTCGGCCTGGCCAATAGGGTGGTGCCCAGCAAGAAATTTGCAATCTTTGCTGGATTTCTCCAAATCTAAAGCTGCCAGTAAGAAGTACCCTGCAAGTCCTTAGAGCCCCAAAGGCTACCTTGCATTTGATTTGCAGACCGTGGGGAAAGGACTTCTTTTTCCCAAGGGAAATGGCCTGTGTTTGCAGCCACTAACTATGGCAGAAAGTGGGGAGCCAAGCTAGAGTGATGCAATCTTTGCTGGATTTCTCCAAACCCAATGCTGGCAGCAACTAGGACCCTGCAAGTCCTTAGAGCCCCTGATGCCACCTTTCATCTTATACCCAGAGCCTGGGGACATGACTTCTCTTCCCCATGGAAAATGGGGTCAGTTTGGGGCCACTCGCCCCGGCCATCTGCTTCATTCCCTGTCTGAAATTTGCAAACTTGGCTGATTTTCTCCAAAACTAAACCTGCTGGCAACGAGAAGCCTGCAGCTCCTTAGAGCCCCAAATTTCACCTCTTTGCTGATACCCACATGATGGGGAAATTACTTCTTTTTCCCATAGAAATAGTATCCCTGTGCTGCAACTTGCCCTGGCAGAAAGTAGGGTGCCAAGCAGGAAATTTGAAAATTCTGCTGGATTTCTCCAAACCTAAAGCTGGCAGCAACTAAGACCCTGCAAGTCCTTAGAGCCCCAAAGGCCACCTTTCATCTGATACCCAGAGCCTGGGCCAATGACTTCATTTTCCCCATGGAAAATGGCCTCCATTTCTGGCCTCTCGCCCTGGCCAATAGGGTGGTGCCCAGCAAGAAATTTGCAATCTTTGCTGGATTGCTCCAAATCTAAAGCTGCCAGTAAGAAGTACCCTCCATGTCCTCAGAGCCCCAAAGGCCACCTTGCATTTCATTTGAAGACCATGGGGAAAGGACTTCTTTTTCCCATGGGAAATGGCCTGTGTTTGCAGCCACTCACCATGGCAGAAAGTGGGGACCCAAGCTAGAGTGATGCAATCTTTGCTGGATTTCTCCAAACCTAATGCTGGCAGCAACTTGGACCCTGCAAGTCCTTAGAGCCCCAGATGCCACCTTTCATCTTATACCCAGACCCTGGGCCAATGACTTCATTTTCCCCATGGAAAATGGCCTCCATTTCTGGCCTCTCGGCCTGGCCAATAGGGTGGTGCCCAGTAAGAAATTTGCAATCTTTGCTGGATTTCTCCAAATCGAAAGCTGCCAGTAAGAAGTACCCTGCAAGTCCTTAGAGCCCCAAAGGCCACCTTGCATTTGATTTGCAGACCGTGGGGAAAGGACTTCTTTTTCCCATGGGAAATGGCCTGTGTTTGCAGCCACTCACCATGGCAGAAAGTAGGGAGCCAAGCTAGAGTGATACAATCTTTGCTGGATTCTTCCAAACCTAAAGTTGGCAGCAACCAGGAGCCTGAAAGTCCTTAGAGCCTGAAAGGCCACCTTGAACATATTACTGAGACCCTGGGGAAAGGACATTTTTCCCATGGAAAATGCCCTTCATTTGTGGCCACTTGGCCTGGCAGGCCGGCTGTGCCTAGCGAGAAATTTGCAAACTGTGCTGGATTCTTCCAAACATAAAGCTGCCAGCAACTAGGACCCTGCAAGTCCTTAGAGCCCCAAAGGCCACCTTTCATCTGATACCCAGAGCCTGGGCTAATGACTTCATTTTCCCCAAGGAAAATGGCCTCCATTTCTGGCCTCTCGCCCTGGCCAATAGGGTGGTGCCCAGCAAGAAATTTGCAATCTTTGCTGGATTTCTCCAAATCTAAAGCTGCCAGTAAGAAGTACCCTGCAAGTCCTTAGAGCCCCAAAGGCCACCTTGCATTTCATTTGCAGACCGTGGGGAAAGGACTTCTTTTTCCCATGGGAAATGGCCTGTGTTTGCAGCCACTCACCATGGCAGAAAGTGGGGAGCCAAGCTAGAGTGATGCAATCTTTGCTGGATTTCTCCAAACCCAATGCTGGCAGCAACTAGGACCCTGCAAGTCCTTAGAGCCCCAGATGCCACCTTTCATCTTATACCCAGACCCTGGGGACATGACTTCATTTCCCCATGGAAAATGGGGTCAGTTTGGGGCCACTCGCCCCGGCCATCTGCTTCATTCCCTGTCTGAAATTTGCAAACTTGGCTGATTTTCTCCAAAACTAAACCTGCTGGCAACGAGGAGCCTGCAGCTCCTTAGAGCCCCAAATTTCACCTCTCTGCTGATACCCACATGATGGGGAAATTACTTCTTTTTCCCATAGAAATAGTATCCCTGTGCTGCAACTTGCCCTGGCAGAAAGTGGGGACCCAAGCAGGAAATTTGAAAATTCTGCTGGATTTCTCCAAACCTAAAGCTGGCAGCAACTAGGACCCTGCAAGTCCTTAGAGCCCCAAAGGCCACCTTTCATCTGATACCCAGACCCTGGGCCAATGACTTCATTTTCCCCATGGAAAATGGCCTCCATTTCTGGCCTCTCGCCCTGGCCAATAGGGTGGTGCCCAGCAAGAAATTTGCAATCTTTGCTGGATTGCTCCAAATTTAAAGCTGCCAGTAAGAAGTACCCTGCAAGTCCTTAGAGCCCCAAAGGCCACCTTGCATTTGATTTGCAGACCGTGGGGAAAGGACTTCTTTTTCCCATGGGAAATGGCCTGTGTTTGCAGCCACTCACCATGGCAGAAAGTGGGGAGCCAAGCTAGAGTGATACAATCTTTGCTGGATTCTTCCAAACCTAAAGTTGGCAGCAACTAGGACCCTGAAAGTCCTTAGAGCCTGAAAGGCCACCTTGAACATATTACTGAGACCCTGGGTTAAGGACATTTTTCCCATGGAAAATGCCCTTCATTTCTGGCCATTTGGCCTGGCAGGCAGGGCAGCGCCTAACGAGAAATTTGCAAACTGTGCTGGATTCTTCCAAACATAAAGCTGCCAGCAACTAGGACCCTGCAAGTCCTTAGAGCCCCAGATGCCGCCTTTCATCTGATACCCACACCCTGGGCCAATGACTTCATTTTCCCCAAGGAAAATGGCCTCCATTTCTGGCCTCTCGCCCTGGCCAATAGGGTGGTGCCCAGCAAGAAATTTGCAATCTTTGCTGGATTTCTCCAAATCGAAAGCTGCCAGTAAGAAGTACCCTGCAAGTCCTTAGAGCCCCAAAGGCCACCTTGCATTTCATTTGAAGACCGTGGGGAAAGGACTTCTTTTTCCCATGGGAAATGGCCTGTGTTTGCAGCCACTAACTATGGCAGAAAGTGGGGAGCCAAGCTAGAGTGATGCAATCTTTGCTGGATTTCTCCAAACCCAATGCTGGCAGCAACTAGGACCCTGCAAGTCCTTAGAGCCCCAGATGCCACCTTTCATCTTATACCCAGACCCTGGGGACATGACTTCATTTCCCCATGGAAAATGGGGTCAGTTTGGGGCCACTCGCCCCGGCCATCTGCTTCATTCCCTGTCTGAAATTTGCAAACTTGGCTGATTTTCTCCAAAACTAAACCTGCTGGCAACGAGGAGCCTGCAGCTCCTTAGAGCCCCAAATTTCACCTCTCTGCTGATACCCACATGATGGGGAAATTACTTCTTTTTCCCATAGAAATAGTATCCCTGTGCTGCAACTTGCCCTGGCAGAAAGTAGGGTGCCAAGCAGGAAATTTGAAAATTCTGCTGGATTTCTCCAAACCTAAAGCTGGCAGCAACTAGGACCCTGCAAGTCCTTAGAGCCCCAAAGGCCACCTTTCATCTGATACCCAGACCCTGGGCCAATGACTTCATTTTCCCCATGGAAAATGGCCTCCATTTCTGGCCTCTCGCCCTGGCCAATAGGGTGGTGCCCAGCAAGAAATTTGCAATCTTTGCTGGATTGCTCCAAATTTAAAGCTGCCAGTAAGAAGTACCCTGCAAGTCCTTAGAGCCCCAAAGGCCACCTTGCATTTGATTTGCAGACCGTGGGGAAAGGACTTCTTTTTCCCATGGGAAATGGCCTGTGTTTGCAGCCACTCACCATGGCAGAAAGTGGGGAGCCAAGCTAGAGTGATACAATCTTTGCTGGATTCTTCCAAACCTAAAGTTGGCAGCAACTAGGACCCTGAAAGTCCTTAGAGCCTGAAAGGCCACCTTGAACATATTACTGAGACCCTGGGTTAAGGACATTTTTCCCATGGAAAATGCCCTTCATTTCTGGCCATTTGGCCTGGCAGGCAGGGCAGCGCCTAACGAGAAATTTGCAAACTGTGCTGGATTCTTCCAAACATAAAGCTGCCAGCAACTAGGACCCTGCAAGTCCTTAGAGCCCCAGATGCCGCCTTTCATCTGATACCCACACCCTGGGCCAATGACTTCATTTTCCCCAAGGAAAATGGCCTCCATTTCTGGCCTCTCGCCCTGGCCAATAGGGTGGTGCCCAGCAAGAAATTTGCAATCTTTGCTGGATTTCTCCAAATCGAAAGCTGCCAGTAAGAAGTACCCTGCAAGTCCTTAGAGCCCCAAAGGCCACCTTGCATTTGATTTGCAGACCGTGGGGAAAGGACTTCTTTTTCCCATGGGAAATGGCCTGTGTTTGCAGCCACTAACTATGGCAGAAAGTGGGGAGCCAAGCTAGAGTGATGCAATCTTTGCTGGATTTCTCCAAACCCAATGCTGGCAGCAACTAGGACCCTGCAAGTCCTTAGAGCCCCAGATGCCACCTTTCATCTTATACCCAGACCCTGGGGACATGACTTCATTTCCCCATGGAAAATGGGGTCAGTTTGGGGCCACTCGCCCCGGCCATCTGCTTCATTCCCTGTCTGAAATTTGCAAACTTGGCTGATTTTCTCCAAAACTAAACCTGCTGGCAACGAGGAGCCTGCAGCTCCTTAGAGCCCCAAATTTCACCTCTCTGCTGATACCCACATGATGGGGAAATTACTTCTTTTTCCCATAGAAATAGTATCCCTGTGCTGCAACTTGCCCTGGCAGAAAGTAGGGTGCCAAGCAGGAAATTTGAAAATTCTGCTGGATTTCTCCAAACCTAAAGCTGGCAGCAACTAAGACCCTGCAAGTCCTTAGAGCCCCAAAGGCCACCTTTCATCTGATACCCAGAGCCTGGGCCAATGACTTCATTTTCCCCATGGAAAATGGCCTCCATTTCTGGCCTCTCGCCCTGGCCAATAGGGTGGTGCCCGGCAAGAAATTTGCAATCTTTGCTGGATTGCTCCAAATCTAAAGCTGCCAGTAAGAAGTACCCTGCATGTCCTTAGAGCCCCAAAGGCCACCTTGCATTTGATTTGCAGACCGTGGGGAAAGGACTTCTTTTTCCCATGGGAAATGGCCTGTGTTTGCAGCCACTCACCATGGCAGAAAGTGGGGAGCCAAGCTAGAGTGATACAATCTTTGCTGGATTCTTCCAAACCTAAAGTTGGCAGCAACCAGGACCCTGAAAGTCCTTAGAGCCTGAAAGGCCACCTTGAACACATTACTGAGACCCTGGGTTAAGGACATTTTTCCCATGGAAAATGCCCTTCATTTCTGGCCATTTGGCCTGGCAGGCAGGGCAGTGCCTAACGAGAAATTTGCAAACTGTGCTGGATTCTTCCAAACATAAAGCTGCCAGCAACTAGGACCCTGCAAGTCCTTAGAGCCCCAGATGCCACCTTTCATCTGATACCCAGACCCTGGGCCAATGACTTCATTTTCCCCAAGGAAAATGGCCTCCATTTCTGGCCTCTCGCCCTGGCCAATAGGGTGGTGCCCAGCAAGAAATTTGCAATCTTTGCTGGATTGCTCCAAATCGAAAGCTGCCAGAAAGAAGTACCCTGCAAGTCCTTAGAGCCCCAAAGGCCACCTTGCATTTCATTTGCAGACCGTGGGGAAAGGACTTCTTTTTCCCATGGGAAATGGCCTGTGTTTGCAGCCACTAACTATGGCAGAAAGTGGGGAGCCAAGCTAGAGTGATGCAATCTTTGCTGGATTTCTCCAAACCCAATGCTGGCAGCAACTAGGACCCTGCAAGTCCTTAGAGCCCCAGATGCCACCTTTCATCTTATACCCAGACCCTGGGGACATGACTTCCCTTCCCCATGGAAAATGGGGTCAGTTTGGGGCCACTCGCCCCGGCCATCTGCTTCATTCCCTGTCTGAAATTTTCAAACTTGGCTGATTTTCTCCAAAACTAAACCTGCTGGCAACGAGGAGCCTGCAGCTCCTTAGAGCCCCAAATTTCACCTCTCTGCTGATACCCACATGATGGGGAAATTACTTCTTTTTCCCATAGAAATAGTATCCCTGTGCTGCAACTTGCCCTGGCAGAAAGTAGGGTGCCAAGCAGGAAATTTGAAAATTCTGCTGGATTTCTCCAAACCTAAAGCTGGCAGCAACTAAGACCCTGCAAGTCCTTAGAGCCCCAAAGGCCACCTTTCATCTGATACCCAGAGCCTGGGCCAATGACTTCATTTTCCCCATGGAAAATGGCCTCCATTTCTGGCCTCTCGCCCTGGCCAATAGGGTGGTGCCCGGCAAGAAATTTGCAATCTTTGCTGGATTGCTCCAAATCTAAAGCTGCCAGTAAGAAGTACCCTGCATGTCCTTAGAGCCCCAAAGGCCACCTTGCATTTGATTTGCAGACCGTGGGGAAAGGACTTCTTTTTCCCATGGGAAATGGCCTGTGTTTGCAGCCACTCACCATGGCAGAAAGTGGGGAGCCAAGCTAGAGTGATACAATCTTTGCTGGATTCTTCCAAACCTAAAGTTGGCAGCAACCAGGACCCTGAAAGTCCTTAGAGCCTGAAAGGCCACCTTGAACACATTACTGAGACCCTGGGTTAAGGACATTTTTCCCATGGAAAATGCCCTTCATTTCTGGCCATTTGGCCTGGCAGGCAGGGCAGTGCCTAACGAGAAATTTGCAAACTGTGCTGGATTCTTCCAAACATAAAGCTGCCAGCAACTAGGACCCTGCAAGTCCTTAGAGCCCCAGATGCCACCTTTCATCTGATACCCAGACCCTGGGCCAATGACTTCATTTTCCCCAAGGAAAATGGCCTCCATTTCTGGCCTCTCGCCCTGGCCAATAGGGTGGTGCCCAGCAAGAAATTTGCAATCTTTGCTGGATTGCTCCAAATCGAAAGCTGCCAGAAAGAAGTACCCTGCAAGTCCTTAGAGCCCCAAAGGCCACCTTGCATTTCATTTGCAGACCGTGGGGAAAGGACTTCTTTTTCCCATGGGAAATGGCCTGTGTTTGCAGCCACTAACTATGGCAGAAAGTGGGGAGCCAAGCTAGAGTGATGCAATCTTTGCTGGATTTCTCCAAACCCAATGCTGGCAGCAACTAGGACCCTGCAAGTCCTTAGAGCCCCAGATGCCACCTTTCATCTTATACCCAGACCCTGGGGACATGACTTCCCTTCCCCATGGAAAATGGGGTCAGTTTGGGGCCACTCGCCCCGGCCATCTGCTTCATTCCCTGTCTGAAATTTTCAAACTTGGCTGATTTTCTCCAAAACTAAACCTGCTGGCAACGAGGAGCCTGCAGCTCCTTAGAGCCCCAAATTTCACCTCTCTGCTGATACCCACATGATGGGGAAATTACTTCTTTTTCCCATAGAAATAGTATCCCTGTGCTGCAACTTGCCCTGGCAGAAAGTAGGGTGCCAAGCAGGAAATTTGAAAATTCTGCTGGATTTCTCCAAACCTAAAGCTGGCAGCAACTAAGACCCTGCAAGTCCTTAGAGCCCCAAAGGCCACCTTTCATCTGATACCCAGAGCCTGGGCCAATGACTTCATTTTCCCCATGGAAAATGGCCTCCATTTCTGGCCTCTCGCCCTGGCCAATAGGGTGGTGCCCAGCAAGAAATTTGCAATCTTTGCTGGATTTCTCCAAATCTAAAGCTGCCAATAAGAAGTACGCTGCAAGTCCTTAGAGCCCCAAAGGCCACCTTGCATTTGATTTGCAGACCGTGGGGAAAGGACTTCTTTTTCCCATGGGAAATGGCCTCCGTTTGCAGCCACTCACCATGGCAGAAAGTGGGGAGCCAAGCTAGAGTGATACAATCTTTGCTGGATTCTTCCAAACCTAAAGTGTTCGGCAACTAGGACCCTGAATGTCCTTAGAGCCTGAAAGGCCACCTTGAACATATTACTGAGACCCTGGGTTAAGGACATTTTTCCCATGGAAAATGCCCTTCATTTCTGGCCATTTGGCCTGGCAGGCAGGGCAGTGCCTAACGAGAAATTTGCAAACTGTGCTGGATTCTTCCAAACATAAAGCTGCCAGCAACTAGGACCCTGCAAGTCCTTAGAGCCCCAGATGCCGCCTTTCATCTGATACCCAGACCCTGGGCCAATGACTTCATTTTCCCCATGGAAAATGGCCTCCATTTCTGGCCTCTCGCCCTGGCCAATAGGGTGGTGCCCAGCAAGAAATTTGCAATCTTTGCTGGATTTCTCCAAATCTAAAGCTGCCAGTAAGAAGTACCCTGCAAGTCCTTAGAGCCCCAAAGGCTACCTTGCATTTGATTTGCAGACCGTGGGGAAAGGACTTCTTTTTCCCGTGGGAAATGGCCTGTGTTTGCAGCCACTAACTATGGCAGAAAGTGGGGAGCCAAGCTAGAGTGATGCAATCTTTGCTGGATTTCTCCAAACCCAATGCTGGCAGCAACTAGGACCCTGCAAGTCCTTAGAGCCCCTGATGCCACCTTTCATCTTATACCCAGAGCCTGGGGACATGACTTCTCTTCCCCATGGAAAATGGGGTCAGTTTGGGGCCACTCGCCCCGGCCATCTGCTTCATTCCCTGTCTGAAATTTGCAAACTTGGCTGATTTTCTCCAAAACTAAACCTGCTGGCAACGAGAAGCCTGCAGCTCCTTAGAGCCCCAAATTTCACCTCTCTGCTGATACCCACATGATGGGGAAATTACTTCTTTTTCCCATAGAAATAGTATCCCTGTGCTGCAACTTGCCCTGGCAGAAAGTAGGGTGCCAAGCAGGAAATTTGAAAATTCTGCTGGATTTCTCCAAACCTAAAGCTGGCAGCAACTAAGACCCTGCAAGTCCTTAGAGCCCCAAAGGCCACCTTTCATCTGATACCCAGAGCCTGGGCCAATGACTTCATTTTCCCCATGGAAAATGGCCTCCATTTCTGGCCTCTCGCCCTGGCCAATAGGGTGGTGCCCAGCAAGAAATTTGCAATCTTTGCTGGATTGCTCCAAATCTAAAGCTGCCAGTAAGAAGTACCCTGCATGTCCTCAGAGCCCCAAAGGCCACCTTGCATTTCATTTGAAGACCATGGGGAAAGGACTTCTTTTTCCCATGGGAAATGGCCTGTGTTTGCAGCCACACACCATGGCAGAAAGTGGGGACCCAAGCTAGAGTGATGCAATCTTTGCTGGATTTCTCCAAACCTAATGCTGGCAGCAACTTGGACCCTGCAAGTCCTTAGAGCCCCAGATGCCACCTTTCATCTGATACCCAGAGCCTGGGCCAATGACTTCATTTTCCCCATGGAAAATGGCCTCCATTTCTGGCCTCTCGGCCTGGCCAATAGGGTGGTGCCCAGTAAGAAATTTGCAATCTTTGCTGGATTTCTCCAAATCGAAAGCTGCCAGTAAGAAGTACCCTGCAAGTCCTTAGAGCCCCAAAGGCCACCTTGCATTTGATTTGCAGACCGTGGGGAAAGGACTTCTTTTTCCCATGGGAAATGGCCTGTGTTTGCAGCCACTCACCATGGCAGAAAGTAGGGAGCCAAGCTAGAGTGATACAATCTTTGCTGGATTCTTCCAAACCTAAAGTTGGCAGCAACCAGGAGCCTGAAAGTCCTTAGAGCCTGAAAGGCCACCTTGAACATATTACTGAGACCCTGGGTTAAGGACATTTTTCCCATGGAAAATGCCCTTCATTTGTGGCCACTTGGCCTGGCAGGCCGGCTGTGCCTAGCGAGAAATTTGCAAACTGTGCTGGATTCTTCCAAACATAAAGCTGCCAGCAACTAGGACCCTGCAAGTCCTTAGAGCCCCAAAGGCCACCTTTCATCTGATACCCAGAGCCTGGGCTAATGACTTCATTTTCCCCAAGGAAAATGGCCTCCATTTCTGGCCTCTCGCCCTGGCCAATAGGGTGGTGCCCAGCAAGAAATTTGCAATCTTTGCTGGATTTCTCCAAATCTAAAGCTGCCAGTAAGAAGTACCCTGCAAGTCCTTAGAGCCCCAAAGGCCACCTTGCATTTGATTTGCAGACCGTGGGGAAAGGACTTCTTTTTCCCATGGGAAATGGCCTGTGTTTGCACCCACTCACCATGGCAGAAAGTGGGGAGCCAAGCTAGAGTGATGCAATCTTTGCTGGATTTCTCCAAACCCAATGCTGGCAGCAACTAGGACCCTGCAAGTCCTTAGAGCCCCAGATGCCACCTTTCATCTTATACCCAGACCCTGGGGACATGACTTCATTTCCCCATGGAAAATGGGGTCAGTTTGGGGCCACTCGCCCCGGCCATCTGCTTCATTCCCTGTCTGAAATTTGCAAACTTGGCTGATTTTCTCCAAAACTAAACCTGCTGGCAACGAGGAGCCTGCAGCTCCTTAGAGCCCCAAATTTCACCACTCTGCTGATACCCACATGATGGGGAAATTACTTCTTTTTCCCATAGAAATAGTATCCCTGTGCTGCAACTTGCCCTGGCAGAAAGTGGGGACCCAAGCAGGAAATTTGAAAATTCTGCTGGATTTCTCCAAACCTAAAGCTGGCAGCAACTAAGACCCTGCAAGTCCTTAGAGCCCCAAAGGCCACCTTTCATCTGATACCCAGAGCCTGGGCCAATGACTTCATTTTCCCCATGGAAAATGGCCTCCATTTCTGGCCTCTCGCCCTGGCCAATAGGGTGGTGCCCAGCAAGAAATTTGCAATCTTTGCTGGATTGCTCCAAATTTAAAGCTGCCAGTAAGAAGTACCCTGCAAGTCCTTAGAGCCCCAAAGGCCACCTTGCATTTGATTTGCAGACCGTGGGGAAAGGACTTCTTTTTCCCATGGGAAATGGCCTGTGTTTGCAGCCACTCACCATGGCAGAAAGTGGGGAGCCAAGCTAGAGTGATACAATCTTTGCTGGATTCTTCCAAACCTAAAGTTGGCAGCAACTAGGACCCTGAAAGTCCTTAGAGCCTGAAAGGCCACCTTGAACATATTACTGAGACCCTGGGTTAAGGACATTTTTCCCATGGAAAATGCCCTTCATTTCTGGCCATTTGGCCTGGCAGGCAGGGCAGTGCCTAACGAGAAATTTGCAAACTGTGCTGGATTCTTCCAAACATAAAGCTGCCAGCAACTAGGACCCTGCAAGTCCTTAGAGCCCCAGATGCCGCCTTTCATCTGATACCCAGACCCTGGGCCAATGACTTCATTTTCCCCAAGGAAAATGGCCTCCATTTCTGGCCTCTCGCCCTGGCCAATAGGGTGGTGCCCAGCAAGAAATTTGCAATCTTTGCTGGATTTCTCCAAATCTAAAGCTGCCAGTAAGAAGTACCCTGCAAGTCCTTAGAGCCCCAAAGGCCACCTTGCATTTCATTTGAAGACCGTGGGGAAAGGACTTCTTTTTCCCATGGGAAATGGCCTGTGTTTGCAGCCACTAACTATGGCAGAAAGTGGGGAGCCAAGCTAGAGTGATGCAATCTTTGCTGGATTTCTCCAAACCCAATGCTGGCAGCAACTAGGACCCTGCAAGTCCTTAGAGCCCCAGATGCCACCTTTCATCTTATACCCAGACCCTGGGGACATGACTTCCCTTCCCCATGGAAAATGGGGTCAGTTTGGGGCCACTCGCCCCGGCCATCTGCTTCATTCCCTGTCTGAAATTTTCAAACTTGGCTGATTTTCTCCAAAACTAAACCTGCTGGCAACGAGGAGCCTGCAGCTCCTTAGAGCCCCAAATTTCACCTCTCTGCTGATACCCACATGATGGGGAAATTACTTCTTTTTCCCATAGAAATAGTATCCCTGTGCTGCAACTTGCCCTGGCAGAAAGTAGGGTGCCAAGCAGGAAATTTGAAAATTCTGCTGGATTTCTCCAAACCTAAAGCTGGCAGCAACTAAGACCCTGCAAGTCCTTAGAGCCCCAAAGACCACCTTTCATCTGATACCCAGAGCCTGGGCCAATGACTTCATTTTCCCCATGGAAAATGGCCTCCATTTCTGGCCTCTCGCCCTGGCCAATAGGGTGGTGCCCAGCAAGAAATTTGCAATCTTTGCTGGATTGCTCCAAATCTAAAGCTGCCAGTAAGAAGTACCCTGCATGTCCTCAGAGCCCGAAAGGCCACCTTGCATTTCATTTGAAGACCATGGGGAAAGGACTTCTTTTTCCCATGGGAAATGGCCTGTGTTTGCAGCCACACACCATGGCAGAAAGTGGGGACCCAAGCTAGAGTGATGCAATCTTTGCTGGATTTCTCCAAACCTAATGCTGGCAGCAACTTGGACCCTGCAAGTCCTTAGAGCCCCAGATGCCACCTTTCATCTGATACCCAGAGCCTGGGCCAATGACTTCATTTTCCCCATGGAAAATGGCCTCCATTTCTGGCCTCTCGGCCTGGCCAATAGGGTGGTGCCCAGTAAGAAATTTGCAATCTTTGCTGGATTTCTCCAAATCGAAAGCTGCCAGTAAGAAGTACCCTGCAAGTCCTTAGAGCCCCAAAGGCCACCTTGCATTTGATTTGCAGACCGTGGGGAAAGGACTTCTTTTTCCCATGGGAAATGGCCTGTGTTTGCAGCCACTCACCATGGCAGAAAGTAGGGAGCCAAGCTAGAGTGATACAATCTTTGCTGGATTCTTCCAAACCTAAAGTTGGCAGCAACCAGGAGCCTGAAAGTCCTTAGAGCCTGAAAGGCCACCTTGAACATATTACTGAGACCCTGGGTTAAGGACATTTTTCCCATGGAAAATGCCCTTCATTTGTGGCCACTTGGCCTGGCAGGCCGGCTGTGCCTAGCGAGAAATTTGCAAACTGTGCTGGATTCTTCCAAACATAAAGCTGCCAGCAACTAGGACCCTGCAAGTCCTTAGAGCCCCAAAGGCCACCTTTCATCTGATACCCAGAGCCTGGGCTAATGACTTCATTTTCCCCAAGGAAAATGGCCTCCATTTCTGGCCTCTCGCCCTGGCCAATAGGGTGGTGCCCAGCAAGAAATTTGCAATCTTTGCTGGATTTCTCCAAATCTAAAGCTGCCAGTAAGAAGTACCCTGCAAGTCCTTAGAGCCCCAAAGGCCACCTTGCATTTGATTTGCAGACCGTGGGGAAAGGACTTCTTTTTCCCATGGGAAATGGCCTGTGTTTGCACCCACTCACCATGGCAGAAAGTGGGGAGCCAAGCTAGAGTGATGCAATCTTTGCTGGATTTCTCCAAACCCAATGCTGGCAGCAACTAGGACCCTGCAAGTCCTTAGAGCCCCAGATGCCACCTTTCATCTTATACCCAGACCCTGGGGACATGACTTCATTTCCCCATGGAAAATGGGGTCAGTTTGGGGCCACTCGCCCCGGCCATCTGCTTCATTCCCTGTCTGAAATTTGCAAACTTGGCTGATTTTCTCCAAAACTAAACCTGCTGGCAACGAGGAGCCTGCAGCTCCTTAGAGCCCCAAATTTCACCACTCTGCTGATACCCACATGATGGGGAAATTACTTCTTTTTCCCATAGAAATAGTATCCCTGTGCTGCAACTTGCCCTGGCAGAAAGTGGGGACCCAAGCAGGAAATTTGAAAATTCTGCTGGATTTCTCCAAACCTAAAGCTGGCAGCAACTAAGACCCTGCAAGTCCTTAGAGCCCCAAAGGCCACCTTTCATCTGATACCCAGAGCCTGGGCCAATGACTTCATTTTCCCCATGGAAAATGGCCTCCATTTCTGGCCTCTCGCCCTGGCCAATAGGGTGGTGCCCAGCAAGAAATTTGCAATCTTTGCTGGATTGCTCCAAATTTAAAGCTGCCAGTAAGAAGTACCCTGCAAGTCCTTAGAGCCCCAAAGGCCACCTTGCATTTGATTTGCAGACCGTGGGGAAAGGACTTCTTTTTCCCATGGGAAATGGCCTGTGTTTGCAGCCACTCACCATGGCAGAAAGTGGGGAGCCAAGCTAGAGTGATACAATCTTTGCTGGATTCTTCCAAACCTAAAGTTGGCAGCAACTAGGACCCTGAAAGTCCTTAGAGCCTGAAAGGCCACCTTGAACATATTACTGAGACCCTGGGTTAAGGACATTTTTCCCATGGAAAATGCCCTTCATTTCTGGCCATTTGGCCTGGCAGGCAGGGCAGTGCCTAACGAGAAATTTGCAAACTGTGCTGGATTCTTCCAAACATAAAGCTGCCAGCAACTAGGACCCTGCAAGTCCTTAGAGCCCCAGATGCCGCCTTTCATCTGATACCCAGACCCTGGGCCAATGACTTCATTTTCCCCAAGGAAAATGGCCTCCATTTCTGGCCTCTCGCCCTGGCCAATAGGGTGGTGCCCAGCAAGAAATTTGCAATCTTTGCTGGATTTCTCCAAATCTAAAGCTGCCAGTAAGAAGTACCCTGCAAGTCCTTAGAGCCCCAAAGGCCACCTTGCATTTCATTTGAAGACCGTGGGGAAAGGACTTCTTTTTCCCATGGGAAATGGCCTGTGTTTGCAGCCACTAACTATGGCAGAAAGTGGGGAGCCAAGCTAGAGTGATGCAATCTTTGCTGGATTTCTCCAAACCCAATGCTGGCAGCAACTAGGACCCTGCAAGTCCTTAGAGCCCCAGATGCCACCTTTCATCTTATACCCAGACCCTGGGGACATGACTTCCCTTCCCCATGGAAAATGGGGTCAGTTTGGGGCCACTCGCCCCGGCCATCTGCTTCATTCCCTGTCTGAAATTTTCAAACTTGGCTGATTTTCTCCAAAACTAAACCTGCTGGCAACGAGGAGCCTGCAGCTCCTTAGAGCCCCAAATTTCACCTCTCTGCTGATACCCACATGATGGGGAAATTACTTCTTTTTCCCATAGAAATAGTATCCCTGTGCTGCAACTTGCCCTGGCAGAAAGTAGGGTGCCAAGCAGGAAATTTGAAAATTCTGCTGGATTTCTCCAAACCTAAAGCTGGCAGCAACTAAGACCCTGCAAGTCCTTAGAGCCCCAAAGGCCACCTTTCATCTGATACCCAGAGCCTGGGCCAATGACTTCATTTTCCCCATGGAAAATGGCCTCCATTTCTGGCCTCTCGCCCTGGCCAATAGGGTGGTGCCCAGCAAGAAATTTGCAATCTTTGCTGGATTGCTCCAAATTTAAAGCTGCCAGTAAGAAGTACCCTGCAAGTCCTTAGAGCCCCAAAGGCCACCTTGCATTTGATTTGCAGACCGTGGGGAAAGGACTTCTTTTTCCCATGGGAAATGGCCTGTGTTTGCACCCACTCACCATGGCAGAAAGTGGGGAGCCAAGCTAGAGTGATACAATCTTTGCTGGATTCTTCCAAACCTAAAGTTGGCAGCAACTAGGACCCTGAAAGTCCTTAGAGCCTGAAAGGCCACCTTGAACATATTACTGAGACCCTGGGTTAAGGACATTTTTCCCATGGAAAATGCCCTTCATTTCTGGCCATTTGGCCTGGCAGGCAGGGCAGTGCCTAACGAGAAATTTGCAAACTGTGCTGGATTCTTCCAAACATAAAGCTGCCAGCAACTAGGACCCTGCAAGTCCTTAGAGCCCCAGATGCCGCCTTTCATCTGATACCCAGACCCTGGGCCAATGACTTCATTTTCCCCAAGGAAAATGGCCTCCATTTCTGGCCTCTCGCCCTGGCCAATAGGGTGGTGCCCAGCAAGAAATTTGCAATCTTTGCTGGATTTCTCCAAATCTAAAGCTGCCAGTAAGAAGTACCCTGCAAGTCCTTAGAGCCCCAAAGGCCACCTTGCATTTCATTTGAAGACCGTGGGGAAAGGACTTCTTTTTCCCATGGGAAATGGCCTGTGTTTGCAGCCACTAACTATGGCAGAAAGTGGGGAGCCAAGCTAGAGTGATGCAATCTTTGCTGGATTTCTCCAAACCCAATGCTGGCAGCAACTAGGACCCTGCAAGTCCTTAGAGCCCCAGATGCCACCTTTCATCTTATACCCAGACCCTGGGGACATGACTTCCCTTCCCCATGGAAAATGGGGTCAGTTTGGGGCCACTCGCCCCGGCCATCTGCTTCATTCCCTGTCTGAAATTTTCAAACTTGGCTGATTTTCTCCAAAACTAAACCTGCTGGCAACGAGGAGCCTGCAGCTCCTTAGAGCCCCAAATTTCACCTCTCTGCTGATACCCACATGATGGGGAAATTACTTCTTTTTCCCATAGAAATAGTATCCCTGTGCTGCAACTTGCCCTGGCAGAAAGTAGGGTGCCAAGCAGGAAATTTGAAAATTCTGCTGGATTTCTCCAAACCTAAAGCTGGCAGCAACTAAGACCCTGCAAGTCCTTAGAGCCCCAAAGGCCACCTTTCATCTGATACCCAGAGCCTGGGCCAATGACTTCATTTTCCCCATGGAAAATGGCCTCCATTTCTGGCCTCTCGCCCTGGCCAATAGGGTGGTGCCCAGCAAGAAATTTGCAATCTTTGCTGGATTTCTCCAAATCTAAAGCTGCCAATAAGAAGTACGCTGCAAGTCCTTAGAGCCCCAAAGGCCACCTTGCATTTGATTTGCAGACCGTGGGGAAAGGACTTCTTTTTCCCATGGGAAATGGCCTGTGTTTGCAGCCACTCACCATGGCAGAAAGTGGGGAGCCAAGCTAGAGTGATACAATCTTTGCTGGATTCTTCCAAACCTAAAGTGTGCGGCAACTAGGACCCTGAATGTCCTTAGAGCCTGAAAGGCCACCTTGAACATATTACTGAGACCCTGGGTTAAGGACATTTTTCCCATGGAAAATGCCCTTCATTTCTGGCCATTTGGCCTGGCAGGCAGGGCAGTGCCTAACGAGAAATTTGCAAACTGTGCTGGATTCTTCCAAACATAAAGCTGCCAGCAACTAGGACCCTGCAAGTCCTTAGAGCCCCAGATGCCGCCTTTCATCTGATACCCAGACCCTGGGCCAATGACTTCATTTTCCCCATGGAAAATGGCCTCCATTTCTGGCCTCTCGGCCTGGCCAATAGGGTGGTGCCCAGCAAGAAATTTGCAATCTTTGCTGGATTTCTCCAAATCTAAAGCTGCCAGTAAGAAGTACCCTGCAAGTCCTTAGAGCCCCAAAGGCTACCTTGCATTTGATTTGCAGACCGTGGGGAAAGGACTTCTTTTTCCCAAGGGAACTGGCCTGTGTTTGCAGCCACTAACTATGGCAGAAAGTGGGGAGCCAAGCTAGAGTGATGCAATCTTTGCTGGATTTCTCCAAACCCAATGCTGGCAGCAACTAGGACCCTGCAAGTCCTTAGAGCCCCTGATGCCACCTTTCATCTTATACCCAGAGCCTGGGGACATGACTTCTCTTCCCCATGGAAAATGGGGTCAGTTTGGGGCCACTCGCCCCGGCCATCTGCTTCATTCCCTGTCTGAAATTTGCAAACTTGGCTGATTTTCTCCAAAACTAAACCTGCTGGCAACGAGAAGCCTGCAGCTCCTTAGAGCCCCAAATTTCACCTCTCTGCTGATACCCACATGATGGGGAAATTACTTCTTTTTCCCATAGAAATAGTATCCCTGTGCTGCAACTTGCCCTGGCAGAAAGTAGGGTGCCAAGCAGGAAATTTGAAAATTCTGCTGGATTTCTCCAAACCTAAAGCTGGCAGCAACTAAGACCCTGCAAGTCCTTAGAGCCCCAAAGGCCACCTTTCATCTGATACCCAGAGCCTGGGCCAATGACTTCATTTTCCCCATGGAAAATGGCCTCCATTTCTGGCCTCTCGCCCTGGCCAATAGGGTGGTGCCCAGCAAGAAATTTGCAATCTTTGCTGGATTGCTCCAAATCTAAAGCTGCCAGTAAGAAGTACCCTGCATGTCCTCAGAGCCCCAAAGGCCACCTTGCATTTCATTTGAAGACCATGGGGAAAGGACTTCTTTTTCCCATGGGAAATGGCCTGTGTTTGCAGCCACTCACCATGGCAGAAAGTGGGGACCCAAGCTAGAGTGATGCAATCTTTGCTGGATTTCTCCAAACCTAATGCTGGCAGCAACTTGGACCCTGCAAGTCCTTAGAGCCCCAGATGCCACCTTTCATCTGATACCCAGACCCTGGGCCAATGACTTCATTTTCCCCATGGAAAATGGCCTCCATTTCTGGCCTCTCGCCCTGGCCAATAGGGTGGTGCCCAGTAAGAAATTTGCAATCTTTGCTGGATTGCTCCAAATCGAAAGCTGCCAGTAAGAAGTACCCTGCAAGTCCTTAGAGCCCCAAAGGCCACCTTGCATTTGATTTGCAGACCGTGGGGAAAGGACTTCTTTTTCCCATGGGAAATGGCCTGTGTTTGCAGCCACTCACCATGGCAGAAAGTAGGGAGCCAAGCTAGAGTGATACAATCTTTGCTGGATTCTTCCAAACCTAAAGTTGGCAGCAACCAGGAGCCTGAAAGTCCTTAGAGCCTGAAAGGCCACCTTGAACATATTACTGAGACCCTGGGTTAAGGACATTTTTCCCATGGAAAATGCCCTTCATTTGTGGCCACTTGGCCTGGCAGGCAGGCTGTGCCTAGCGAGAAATTTGCAAACTGTGCTGGATTCTTCCAAACATAAAGCTGCCAGCAACTAGGACCCTGCAAGTCCTTAGAGCCCCAAAGGCCACCTTTCATCTGATACCCAGAGCCTGGGCTAATGACTTCATTTTCCCCAAGGAAAATGGCCTCCATTTCTGGCCTCTCGCCCTGGCCAATAGGGTGGTGCCCAGCAAGAAATTTGCAATCTTTGCTGGATTGCTCCAAATCTAAAGCTGCCAGTAAGAAGTACCCTGCAAGTCCTTAGAGCCCCAAAGGCCACCTTGCATTTCATTTGCAGACCGTGGGGAAAGGACTTCTTTTTCCCATGGGAAATGGCCTGTGTTTGCAGCCACTCACCATGGCAGAAAGTGGGGAGCCAAGCTAGAGTGATGCAATCTTTGCTGGATTTCTCCAAACCCAATGCTGGCAGCAACTAGGACCCTGCAAGTCCTTAGAGCCCCAGATGCCACCTTTCATCTTATACCCAGACCCTGGGGACATGACTTCATTTCCCCATGGAAAATGGGGTCAGTTTGGGGCCACTCGCCCCGGCCATCTGCTTCATTCCCTGTCTGAAATTTGCAAACTTGGCTGATTTTCTCCAAAACTAAACCTGCTGGCAACGAGGAGCCTGCAGCTCCTTAGAGCCCCAAATTTCACCTCTCTGCTGATACCCACATGATGGGGAAATTACTTCTTTTTCCCATAGAAATAGTATCCCTGTGCTGCAACTTGCCCTGGCAGAAAGTAGGGTGCCAAGCAGGAAATTTGAAAATTCTGCTGGATTTCTCCAAACCTAAAGCTGGCAGCAACTAAGACCCTGCAAGTCCTTAGAGCCCCAAAAGCCACCTTTCATCTGATACCCAGAGCCTGGGCCAATGACTTCATTTTCCCCATGGAAAATGGCCTCCATTTCTGGCCTCTCGCCCTGGCCAATAGGGTGGTGCCCAGCAAGAAATTTGCAATCTTTGCTGGATTTCTCCAAATCGAAACCTGCCAGTAAGAAGTACCCTGCAAGTCCTTAGAGCCCCAAAGGCCACCTTGCATTTGATTTGCAGACCGTGGGGAAAGGACTTCTTTTTCCCGTGGGAAATGGCCTGTGTTTGCAGCCACTCACCATGGCAGAAAGTGGGGAGCCAAGCTAGAGTGATACAATCTTTGCTGGATTCTTCCAAACCTAAAGTTGGCAGCAACCAGGACCCTGAAAGTCCTTAGAGCCTGAAAGGCCACCTTGAACACATTACTGAGACCCTGGGTTAAGGACATTTTTCCCATGGAAAATGCCCTTCATTTCTGGCCATTTGGCCTGGCAGGCAGGGCAGTGCCTAGCGAGAAATTTGAAAACTGTGCTGGATTCTTCCAAACATAAAGCTGCCAGCAACTAGGACCCTGCAAGTCCTTAGAGCCCCAGATGCCGCCTTTCATCTGATACCCAGACCCTGGGCCAATGACTTCATTTTCCCCATGGAAAATGGCCTCCATTTCTGGCCTCTCGCCCTGGCCAATAGGGTGGTGCCCAGCAAGAAATTTGCAATCTTTGCTGGATTTCTCCAAATCTAAAGCTGCCAGTAAGAAGTACCCTGCAAGTCCTTAGAGCCCCAAAGGCTACCTTGCATTTGATTTGCAGACCGTGGGGAAAGGACTTCTTTTTCCCGTGGGAAATGGCCTGTGTTTGCAGCCACTAACTATGGCAGAAAGTGGGGAGCCAAGCTAGAGTGATGCAATCTTTGCTGGATTTCTCCAAACCCAATGGTGGCAGCAACTAGGACCCTGCAAGTCCTTAGAGCCCCTGATGCCACCTTTCATCTTATACCCAGAGCCTGGGGACATGACTTCTCTTCCCCATGGAAAATGGGGTCAGTTTGGGGCCACTCGCCCCGGCCATCTGCTTCATTCCCTGTCTGAAATTTGCAAACTTGGCTGATTTTCTCCAAAACTAAACCTGCTGGCAACGAGAAGCCTGCAGCTCCTTAGAGCCCCAAATTTCACCTCTCTGCTGATACCCACATGATGGGGAAATTACTTCTTTTTCCCATAGAAATAGTATCCCTGTGCTGCAACTTGCCCTGGCAGAAAGTAGGGTGCCAAGCAGGAAATTTGAAAATTCTGCTGGATTTCTCCAAACCTAAAGCTGGCAGCAACTAAGACCCTGCAAGTCCTTAGAGCCCCAAAGGCCACCTTTCATCTGATACCCAGAGCCTGGGCCAATGACTTCATTTTCCCCATGGAAAATGGCCTCCATTTCTGGCCTCTCGCCCTGGCCAATAGGGTGGTGCCCAGCAAGAAATTTGCAATCTTTGCTGGATTTCTCCAAATCTAAAGCTGCCAGTAAGAAGTACCCTGCATGTCCTCAGAGCCCCAAAGGCCACCTTGCATTTCATTTGAAGACCATGGGGAAAGGACTTCTTTTTCCCATGGGAAATGGCCTGTGTTTGCAGCCACTCACCATGGCAGAAAGTGGGGACCCAAGCTAGAGTGATGCAATCTTTGCTGGATTTCTCCAAACCTAATGCTGGCAGCAACTTGGACCCTGCAAGTCCTTAGAGCCCCAGATGCCACCTTTCATCTGATACCCAGAGCCTGGGCCAATGACTTCATTTTCCCCATGGAAAATGGCCTCCATTTCTGGCCTCTCGGCCTGGCCAATAGGGTGGTGCCCAGTAAGAAATTTGCAATCTTTGCTGGATTTCTCCAAATCGAAAGCTGCCAGTAAGAAGTACCCTGCAAGTCCTTAGAGCCCCAAAGGCCACCTTGCATTTGATTTGCAGACCGTGGGGAAAGGACTTCTTTTTCCCATGGGAAATGGCCTGTGTTTGCAGCCACTCACCATGGCAGAAAGTAGGGAGCCAAGCTAGAGTGATACAATCTTTGCTGGATTCTTCCAAACCTAAAGTTGGCAGCAACCAGGAGCCTGAAAGTCCTTAGAGCCTGAAAGGCCACCTTGAACATATTACTGAGACCCTGGGTTAAGGACATTTTTCCCATGGAAAATGCCCTTCATTTGTGGCCACTTGGCCTGGCAGGCCGGCTGTGCCTAGCGAGAAATTTGCAAACTGTGCTGGATTCTTCCAAACATAAAGCTGCCAGCAACTAGGACCCTGCAAGTCCTTAGAGCCCCAAAGGCCACCTTTCATCTGATACCCAGAGCCTGGGCTAATGACTTCATTTTCCCCAAGGAAAATGGCCTCCATTTCTGGCCTCTCGCCCTGGCCAATAGGGTGGTGCCCAGCAAGAAATTTGCAATCTTTGCTGGATTTCTCCAAATCTAAAGCTGCCAGTAAGAAGTACCCTGCAAGTCCTTAGAGCCCCAAAGGCCACCTTGCATTTGATTTGCAGACCGTGGGGAAAGGACTTCTTTTTCCCATGGGAAATGGCCTGTGTTTGCACCCACTCACCATGGCAGAAAGTGGGGAGCCAAGCTAGAGTGATGCAATCTTTGCTGGATTTCTCCAAACCCAATGCTGGCAGCAACTAGGACCCTGCAAGTCCTTAGAGCCCCAGATGCCACCTTTCATCTTATACCCAGACCCTGGGGACATGACTTCATTTCCCCATGGAAAATGGGGTCAGTTTGGGGCCACTCGCCCCGGCCATCTGCTTCATTCCCTGTCTGAAATTTGCAAACTTGGCTGATTTTCTCCAAAACTAAACCTGCTGGCAACGAGGAGCCTGCAGCTCCTTAGAGCCCCAAATTTCACCACTCTGCTGATACCCACATGATGGGGAAATTACTTCTTTTTCCCATAGAAATAGTATCCCTGTGCTGCAACTTGCCCTGGCAGAAAGTGGGGACCCAAGCAGGAAATTTGAAAATTCTGCTGGATTTCTCCAAACCTAAAGCTGGCAGCAACTAAGACCCTGCAAGTCCTTAGAGCCCCAAAGGCCACCTTTCATCTGATACCCAGAGCCTGGGCCAATGACTTCATTTTCCCCATGGAAAATGGCCTCCATTTCTGGCCTCTCGCCCTGGCCAATAGGGTGGTGCCCAGCAAGAAATTTGCAATCTTTGCTGGATTGCTCCAAATTTAAAGCTGCCAGTAAGAAGTACCCTGCAAGTCCTTAGAGCCCCAAAGGCCACCTTGCATTTGATTTGCAGACCGTGGGGAAAGGACTTCTTTTTCCCATGGGAAATGGCCTGTGTTTGCAGCCACTCACCATGGCAGAAAGTGGGGAGCCAAGCTAGAGTGATACAATCTTTGCTGGATTCTTCCAAACCTAAAGTTGGCAGCAACTAGGACCCTGAAAGTCCTTAGAGCCTGAAAGGCCACCTTGAACATATTACTGAGACCCTGGGTTAAGGACATTTTTCCCATGGAAAATGCCCTTCATTTCTGGCCATTTGGCCTGGCAGGCAGGGCAGTGCCTAACGAGAAATTTGCAAACTGTGCTGGATTCTTCCAAACATAAAGCTGCCAGCAACTAGGACCCTGCAAGTCCTTAGAGCCCCAGATGCCGCCTTTCATCTGATACCCAGACCCTGGGCCAATGACTTCATTTTCCCCAAGGAAAATGGCCTCCATTTCTGGCCTCTCGCCCTGGCCAATAGGGTGGTGCCCAGCAAGAAATTTGCAATCTTTGCTGGATTTCTCCAAATCTAAAGCTGCCAGTAAGAAGTACCCTGCAAGTCCTTAGAGCCCCAAAGGCCACCTTGCATTTCATTTGAAGACCGTGGGGAAAGGACTTCTTTTTCCCATGGGAAATGGCCTGTGTTTGCAGCCACTAACTATGGCAGAAAGTGGGGAGCCAAGCTAGAGTGATGCAATCTTTGCTGGATTTCTCCAAACCCAATGCTGGCAGCAACTAGGACCCTGCAAGTCCTTAGAGCCCCAGATGCCACCTTTCATCTTATACCCAGACCCTGGGGACATGACTTCCCTTCCCCATGGAAAATGGGGTCAGTTTGGGGCCACTCGCCCCGGCCATCTGCTTCATTCCCTGTCTGAAATTTTCAAACTTGGCTGATTTTCTCCAAAACTAAACCTGCTGGCAACGAGGAGCCTGCAGCTCCTTAGAGCCCCAAATTTCACCTCTCTGCTGATACCCACATGATGGGGAAATTACTTCTTTTTCCCATAGAAATAGTATCCCTGTGCTGCAACTTGCCCTGGCAGAAAGTAGGGTGCCAAGCAGGAAATTTGAAAATTCTGCTGGATTTCTCCAAACCTAAAGCTGGCAGCAACTAAGACCCTGCAAGTCCTTAGAGCCCCAAAGGCCACCTTTCATCTGATACCCAGAGCCTGGGCCAATGACTTCATTTTCCCCATGGAAAATGGCCTCCATTTCTGGCCTCTCGCCCTGGCCAATAGGGTGGTGCCCAGCAAGAAATTTGCAATCTTTGCTGGATTGCTCCAAATTTAAAGCTGCCAGTAAGAAGTACCCTGCAAGTCCTTAGAGCCCCAAAGGCCACCTTGCATTTGATTTGCAGACCGTGGGGAAAGGACTTCTTTTTCCCATGGGAAATGGCCTGTGTTTGCACCCACTCACCATGGCAGAAAGTGGGGAGCCAAGCTAGAGTGATACAATCTTTGCTGGATTCTTCCAAACCTAAAGTTGGCAGCAACTAGGACCCTGAAAGTCCTTAGAGCCTGAAAGGCCACCTTGAACATATTACTGAGACCCTGGGTTAAGGACATTTTTCCCATGGAAAATGCCCTTCATTTCTGGCCATTTGGCCTGGCAGGCAGGGCAGTGCCTAACGAGAAATTTGCAAACTGTGCTGGATTCTTCCAAACATAAAGCTGCCAGCAACTAGGACCCTGCAAGTCCTTAGAGCCCCAGATGCCGCCTTTCATCTGATACCCAGACCCTGGGCCAATGACTTCATTTTCCCCAAGGAAAATGGCCTCCATTTCTGGCCTCTCGCCCTGGCCAATAGGGTGGTGCCCAGCAAGAAATTTGCAATCTTTGCTGGATTTCTCCAAATCGAAAGCTGCCAGTAAGAAGTACCCTGCAAGTCCTTAGAGCCCCAAAGGCCACCTTGCATTTCATTTGAAGACCGTGGGGAAAGGACTTCTTTTTCCCATGGGAAATGGCCTGTGTTTGCAGCCACTAACTATGGCAGAAAGTGGGGAGCCAAGCTAGAGTGATGCAATCTTTGCTGGATTTCTCCAAACCCAATGCTGGCAGCAACTAGGACCCTGCAAGTCCTTAGAGCCCCAGATGCCACCTTTCATCTTATACCCAGACCCTGGGGACATGACTTCCCTTCCCCATGGAAAATGGGGTCAGTTTGGGGCCACTCGCCCCGGCCATCTGCTTCATTCCCTGTCTGAAATTTTCAAACTTGGCTGATTTTCTCCAAAACTAAACCTGCTGGCAACGAGGAGCCTGCAGCTCCTTAGAGCCCCAAATTTCACCTCTCTGCTGATACCCACATGATGGGGAAATTACTTCTTTTTCCCATAGAAATAGTATCCCTGTGCTGCAACTTGCCCTGGCAGAAAGTAGGGTGCCAAGCAGGAAATTTGAAAATTCTGCTGGATTTCTCCAAACCTAAAGCTGGCAGCAACTAAGACCCTGCAAGTCCTTAGAGCCCCAAAGGCCACCTTTCATCTGATACCCAGAGCCTGGGCCAATGACTTCATTTTCCCCATGGAAAATGGCCTCCATTTCTGGCCTCTCGCCCTGGCCAATAGGGTGGTGCCCAGCAAGAAATTTGCAATCTTTGCTGGATTGCTCCAAATCTAAAGCTGCCAATAAGAAGTACGCTGCAAGTCCTTAGAGCCCCAAAGGCCACCTTGCATTTGATTTGCAGACCGTGGGGAAAGGACTTCTTTTTCCCATGGGAAATGGCCTGTGTTTGCAGCCACTCACCATGGCAGAAAGTGGGGAGCCAAGCTAGAGTGATACAATCTTTGCTGGATTCTTCCAAACCTAAAGTTGGCAGCAACTAGGACCCTGAAAGTCCTTAGAGCCTGAAAGGCCACCTTGAACATATTACTGAGACCCTGGGTTAAGGACATTTTTCCCATGGAAAATGCCCTTCATTTCTGGCCATTTGGCCTGGCAGGCAGGGCAGTGCCTAACGAGAAATTTGCAAACTGTGCTGGATTCTTCCAAACATAAAGCTGCCAGCAACTAGGACCCTGCAAGTCCTTAGAGCCCCAGATGCCGCCTTTCATCTGATACCCAGACCCTGGGCCAATGACTTCATTTTCCCCAAGGAAAATGGCCTCCATTTCTGGCCTCTCGCCCTGGCCAATAGGGTGGTGCCCAGCAAGAAATTTGCAATCTTTGCTGGATTTCTCCAAATCTAAAGCTGCCAGTAAGAAGTACCCTGCAAGTCCTTAGAGCCCCAAAGGCCACCTTGCATTTCATTTGAAGACCGTGGGGAAAGGACTTCTTTTTCCCATGGGAAATGGCCTGTGTTTGCAGCCACTAACTATGGCAGAAAGTGGGGAGCCAAGCTAGAGTGATGCAATCTTTGCTGGATTTCTCCAAACCCAATGCTGGCAGCAACTAGGACCCTGCAAGTCCTTAGAGCCCCAGATGCCACCTTTCATCTTATACCCAGACCCTGGGGACATGACTTCCCTTCCCCATGGAAAATGGGGTCAGTTTGGGGCCACTCGCCCCGGCCATCTGCTTCATTCCCTGTCTGAAATTTTCAAACTTGGCTGATTTTCTCCAAAACTAAACCTGCTGGCAACGAGGAGCCTGCAGCTCCTTAGAGCCCCAAATTTCACCTCTCTGCTGATACCCACATGATGGGGAAATTACTTCTTTTTCCCATAGAAATAGTATCCCTGTGCTGCAACTTGCCCTGGCAGAAAGTAGGGTGCCAAGCAGGAAATTTGAAAATTCTGCTGGATTTCTCCAAACCTAAAGCTGGCAGCAACTAAGACCCTGCAAGTCCTTAGAGCCCCAAAGGCCACCTTTCATCTGATACCCAGAGCCTGGGCCAATGACTTCATTTTCCCCATGGAAAATGGCCTCCATTTCTGGCCTCTCGCCCTGGCCAATAGGGTGGTGCCCAGCAAGAAATTTGCAATCTTTGCTGGATTGCTCCAAATCTAAAGCTGCCAATAAGAAGTACGCTGCAAGTCCTTAGAGCCCCAAAGGCCACCTTGCATTTGATTTGCAGACCGTGGGGAAAGGACTTCTTTTTCCCATGGGAAATGGCCTGTGTTTGCAGCCACTCACCATGGCAGAAAGTGGGGAGCCAAGCTAGAGTGATACAATCTTTGCTGGATTCTTCCAAACCTAAAGTGTGCGGCAACTAGGACCCTGAATGTCCTTAGAGCCTGAAAGGCCACCTTGAACATATTACTGAGACCCTGGGTTAAGGACATTTTTCCCATGGAAAATGCCCTTCATTTCTGGCCATTTGGCCTGGCAGGCAGGGCAGTGCCTAACGAGAAATTTGCAAACTGTGCTGGATTCTTCCAAACATAAAGCTGCCAGCAACTAGGACCCTGCAAGTCCTTAGAGCCCCAGATGCCGCCTTTCATCTGATACCCAGACCCTGGGCCAATGACTTCATTTTCCCCATGGAAAATGGCCTCCATTTCTGGCCTCTCGCCCTGGCCAATAGGGTGGTGCCCAGCAAGAAATTTGCAATCTTTGCTGGATTTCTCCAAATCTAAAGCTGCCAGTAAGAAGTACCCTGCAAGTCCTTAGAGCCCCAAAGGCTACCTTGCATTTGATTTGCAGACCGTGGGGAAAGGACTTCTTTTTCCCAAGGGAACTGGCCTGTGTTTGCAGCCACTAACTATGGCAGAAAGTGGGGAGCCAAGCTAGAGTGATGCAATCTTTGCTGGATTTCTCCAAACCCAATGCTGGCAGCAACTAGGACCCTGCAAGTCCTTAGAGCCCCTGATGCCACCTTTCATCTTATACCCAGAGCCTGGGGACATGACTTCTCTTCCCCATGGAAAATGGGGTCAGTTTGGGGCCACTCGCCCCGGCCATCTGCTTCATTCCCTGTCTGAAATTTGCAAACTTGGCTGATTTTCTCCAAAACTAAACCTGCTGGCAACGAGAAGCCTGCAGCTCCTTAGAGCCCCAAATTTCACCTCTCTGCTGATACCCACATGATGGGGAAATTACTTCTTTTTCCCATAGAAATAGTATCCCTGTGCTGCAACTTGCCCTGGCAGAAAGTAGGGTGCCAAGCAGGAAATTTGAAAATTCTGCTGGATTTCTCCAAACCTAAAGCTGGCAGCAACTAAGACCCTGCAAGTCCTTAGAGCCCCAAAGGCCACCTTTCATCTGATACCCAGAGCCTGGGCCAATGACTTCATTTTCCCCATGGAAAATGGCCTCCATTTCTGGCCTCTCGCCCTGGCCAATAGGGTGGTGCCCAGCAAGAAATTTGCAATCTTTGCTGGATTTCTCCAAATCTAAAGCTGCCAGTAAGAAGTACCCTGCATGTCCTCAGAGCCCCAAAGGCCACCTTGCATTTCATTTGAAGACCATGGGGAAAGGACTTCTTTTTCCCATGGGAAATGGCCTGTGTTTGCAGCCACTCACCATGGCAGAAAGTGGGGACCCAAGCTAGAGTGATGCAATCTTTGCTGGATTTCTCCAAACCTAATGCTGGCAGCAACTTGGACCCTGCAAGTCCTTAGAGCCCCAGATGCCACCTTTCATCTGATACCCAGACCCTGGGCCAATGACTTCATTTTCCCCATGGAAAATGGCCTCCATTTCTGGCCTCTCGCCCTGGCCAATAGGGTGGTGCCCAGCAAGAAATTTGCAATCTTTGCTGGATTGCTCCAAATTTAAAGCTGCCAGTAAGAAGTACCCTGCAAGTCCTTAGAGCCCCAAAGGCCACCTTGCATTTGATTTGCAGACCGTGGGGAAAGGACTTCTTTTTCCCATGGGAAATGGCCTGTGTTTGCACCCACTCACCATGGCAGAAAGTGGGGAGCCAAGCTAGAGTGATACAATCTTTGCTGGATTCTTCCAAACCTAAAGTTGGCAGCAACTAGGACCCTGAAAGTCCTTAGAGCCTGAAAGGCCACCTTGAACATATTACTGAGACCCTGGGTTAAGGACATTTTTCCCATGGAAAATGCCCTTCATTTCTGGCCATTTGGCCTGGCAGGCAGGGCAGTGCCTAACGAGAAATTTGCAAACTGTGCTGGATTCTTCCAAACATAAAGCTGCCAGCAACTAGGACCCTGCAAGTCCTTAGAGCCCCAGATGCCGCCTTTCATCTGATACCCAGACCCTGGGCCAATGACTTCATTTTCCCCAAGGAAAATGGCCTCCATTTCTGGCCTCTCGCCCTGGCCAATAGGGTGGTGCCCAGCAAGAAATTTGCAATCTTTGCTGGATTTCTCCAAATCTAAAGCTGCCAGTAAGAAGTACCCTGCAAGTCCTTAGAGCCCCAAAGGCCACCTTGCATTTCATTTGAAGACCGTGGGGAAAGGACTTCTTTTTCCCATGGGAAATGGCCTGTGTTTGCAGCCACTAACTATGGCAGAAAGTGGGGAGCCAAGCTAGAGTGATGCAATCTTTGCTGGATTTCTCCAAACCCAATGCTGGCAGCAACTAGGACCCTGCAAGTCCTTAGAGCCCCAGATGCCACCTTTCATCTTATACCCAGACCCTGGGGACATGACTTCCCTTCCCCATGGAAAATGGGGTCAGTTTGGGGCCACTCGCCCCGGCCATCTGCTTCATTCCCTGTCTGAAATTTTCAAACTTGGCTGATTTTCTCCAAAACTAAACCTGCTGGCAACGAGGAGCCTGCAGCTCCTTAGAGCCCCAAATTTCACCTCTCTGCTGATACCCACATGATGGGGAAATTACTTCTTTTTCCCATAGAAATAGTATCCCTGTGCTGCAACTTGCCCTGGCAGAAAGTAGGGTGCCAAGCAGGAAATTTGAAAATTCTGCTGGATTTCTCCAAACCTAAAGCTGGCAGCAACTAAGACCCTGCAAGTCCTTAGAGCCCCAAAGGCCACCTTTCATCTGATACCCAGAGCCTGGGCCAATGACTTCATTTTCCCCATGGAAAATGGCCTCCATTTCTGGCCTCTCGCCCTGGCCAATAGGGTGGTGCCCAGCAAGAAATTTGCAATCTTTGCTGGATTGCTCCAAATCTAAAGCTGCCAATAAGAAGTACGCTGCAAGTCCTTAGAGCCCCAAAGGCCACCTTGCATTTGATTTGCAGACCGTGGGGAAAGGACTTCTTTTTCCCATGGGAAATGGCCTGTGTTTGCAGCCACTCACCATGGCAGAAAGTGGGGAGCCAAGCTAGAGTGATACAATCTTTGCTGGATTCTTCCAAACCTAAAGTGTGCGGCAACTAGGACCCTGAATGTCCTTAGAGCCTGAAAGGCCACCTTGAACATATTACTGAGACCCTGGGTTAAGGACATTTTTCCCATGGAAAATGCCCTTCATTTCTGGCCATTTGGCCTGGCAGGCAGGGCAGTGCCTAACGAGAAATTTGCAAACTGTGCTGGATTCTTCCAAACATAAAGCTGCCAGCAACTAGGACCCTGCAAGTCCTTAGAGCCCCAGATGCCGCCTTTCATCTGATACCCAGACCCTGGGCCAATGACTTCATTTTCCCCATGGAAAATGGCCTCCATTTCTGGCCTCTCGCCCTGGCCAATAGGGTGGTGCCCAGCAAGAAATTTGCAATCTTTGCTGGATTTCTCCAAATCTAAAGCTGCCAGTAAGAAGTACCCTGCAAGTCCTTAGAGCCCCAAAGGCTACCTTGCATTTGATTTGCAGACCGTGGGGAAAGGACTTCTTTTTCCCAAGGGAAATGGCCTGTGTTTGCAGCCACTAACTATGGCAGAAAGTGGGGAGCCAAGCTAGAGTGATGCAATCTTTGCTGGATTTCTCCAAACCCAATGCTGGCAGCAACTAGGACCCTGCAAGTCCTTAGAGCCCCTGATGCCACCTTTCATCTTATACCCAGAGCCTGGGGACATGACTTCTCTTCCCCATGGAAAATGGGGTCAGTTTGGGGCCACTCGCCCCGGCCATCTGCTTCATTCCCTGTCTGAAATTTGCAAACTTGGCTGATTTTCTCCAAAACTAAACCTGCTGGCAACGAGAAGCCTGCAGCTCCTTAGAGCCCCAAATTTCACCTCTCTGCTGATACCCACATGATGGGGAAATTACTTCTTTTTCCCATAGAAATAGTATCCCTGTGCTGCAACTTGCCCTGGCAGAAAGTAGGGTGCCAAGCAGGAAATTTGAAAATTCTGCTGGATTTCTCCAAACCTAAAGCTGGCAGCAACTAAGACCCTGCAAGTCCTTAGAGCCCCAAAGGCCACCTTTCATCTGATACCCAGAGCCTGGGCCAATGACTTCATTTTCCCCATGGAAAATGGCCTCCATTTCTGGCCTCTCGCCCTGGCCAATAGGGTGGTGCCCAGCAAGAAATTTGCAATCTTTGCTGGATTTCTCCAAATCTAAAGCTGCCAGTAAGAAGTACCCTGCATGTCCTCAGAGCCCCAAAGGCCACCTTGCATTTCATTTGAAGACCATGGGGAAAGGACTTCTTTTTCCCATGGGAAATGGCCTGTGTTTGCAGCCACTCACCATGGCAGAAAGTGGGGACCCAAGCTAGAGTGATGCAATCTTTGCTGGATTTCTCCAAACCTAATGCTGGCAGCAACTTGGACCCTGCAAGTCCTTAGAGCCCCAGATGCCACCTTTCATCTGATACCCAGACCCTGGGCCAATGACTTCATTTTCCCCATGGAAAATGGCCTCCATTTCTGGCCTCTCGCCCTGGCCAATAGGGTGGTGCCCAGTAAGAAATTTGCAATCTTTGCTGGATTGCTCCAAATCGAAAGCTGCCAGTAAGAAGTACCCTGCAAGTCCTTAGAGCCCCAAAGGCCACCTTGCATTTGATTTGCAGACCGTGGGGAAAGGACTTCTTTTTCCCATGGGAAATGGCCTGTGTTTGCAGCCACTCACCATGGCAGAAAGTAGGGAGCCAAGCTAGAGTGATACAATCTTTGCTGGATTCTTCCAAACCTAAAGTTGGCAGCAACCAGGAGCCTGAAAGTCCTTAGAGCCTGAAAGGCCACCTTGAACATATTACTGAGACCCTGGGTTAAGGACATTTTTCCCATGGAAAATGCCCTTCATTTGTGGCCACTTGGCCTGGCAGGCAGGCTGTGCCTAGCGAGAAATTTGCAAACTGTGCTGGATTCTTCCAAACATAAAGCTGCCAGCAACTAGGACCCTGCAAGTCCTTAGAGCCCCAAAGGCCACCTTTCATCTGATACCCAGAGCCTGGGCTAATGACTTCATTTTCCCCAAGGAAAATGGCCTCCATTTCTGGCCTCTCGCCCTGGCCAATAGGGTGGTGCCCAGCAAGAAATTTGCAATCTTTGCTGGATTGCTCCAAATCTAAAGCTGCCAGTAAGAAGTACCCTGCAAGTCCTTAGAGCCCCAAAGGCCACCTTGCATTTGATTTGCAGACCGTGGGGAAAGGACTTCTTTTTCCCATGGGAAATGGCCTGTGTTTGCAGCCACTCACCATGGCAGAAAGTGGGGAGCCAAGCTAGAGTGATGCAATCTTTGCTGGATTTCTCCAAACCCAATGCTGGCAGCAACTAGGACCCTGCAAGTCCTTAGAGCCCCAGATGCCACCTTTCATCTTATACCCAGACCCTGGGGACATGACTTCATTTCCCCATGGAAAATGGGGTCAGTTTGGGGCCACTCGCCCCGGCCATCTGCTTCATTCCCTGTCTGAAATTTGCAAACTTGGCTGATTTTCTCCAAAACTAAACCTGCTGGCAACGAGGAGCCTGCAGCTCCTTAGAGCCCCAAATTTCACCTCTCTGCTGATACCCACATGATGGGGAAATTACTTCTTTTTCCCATAGAAATAGTATCCCTGTGCTGCAACTTGCCCTGGCAGAAAGTAGGGTGCCAAGCAGGAAATTTGAAAATTCTGCTGGATTTCTCCAAACCTAAAGCTGGCAGCAACTAAGACCCTGCAAGTCCTTAGAGCCCCAAAAGCCACCTTTCATCTGATACCCAGAGCCTGGGCCAATGACTTCATTTTCCCCATGGAAAATGGCCTCCATTTCTGGCCTCTCGCCCTGGCCAATAGGGTGGTGCCCAGCAAGAAATTTGCAATCTTTGCTGGATTTCTCCAAATCGAAACCTGCCAGTAAGAAGTACCCTGCAAGTCCTTAGAGCCCCAAAGGCCACCTTGCATTTGATTTGCAGACCGTGGGGAAAGGACTTCTTTTTCCCGTGGGAAATGGCCTGTGTTTGCAGCCACTCACCATGGCAGAAAGTGGGGAGCCAAGCTAGAGTGATACAATCTTTGCTGGATTCTTCCAAACCTAAAGTTGGCAGCAACCAGGACCCTGAAAGTCCTTAGAGCCTGAAAGGCCACCTTGAACACATTACTGAGACCCTGGGTTAAGGACATTTTTCCCATGGAAAATGCCCTTCATTTCTGGCCATTTGGCCTGGCAGGCAGGGCAGTGCCTAGCGAGAAATTTGAAAACTGTGCTGGATTCTTCCAAACATAAAGCTGCCAGCAACTAGGACCCTGCAAGTCCTTAGAGCCCCAAAGGCCACCTTTCATCTGATACCCAGAGCCTGGGCTAATGACTTCATTTTCCCCAAGGAAAATGGCCTCCATTTCTGGCCTCTCGCCCTGGCCAATAGGGTGGTGCCCAGCAAGAAATTTGCAATCTTTGCTGGATTTCTCCAAATCTAAAGCTGCCAGTAAGAAGTACCCTGCAAGTCCTTAGAGCCCCAAAGGCCACCTTGCATTTGATTTGCAGACCGTGGGGAAAGGACTTCTTTTTCCCATGGGAAATGGCCTGTGTTTGCAGCCACTCACCATGGCAGAAAGTGGGGAGCCAAGCTAGAGTGATGCAATCTTTGCTGGATTTCTCCAAACCCAATGCTGGCAGCAACTAGGACCCTGCAAGTCCTTAGAGCCCCAGATGCCACCTTTCATCTTATACCCAGACCCTGGGGACATGACTTCATTTCCCCATGGAAAATGGGGTCAGTTTGGGGCCACTCGCCCCGGCCATCTGCTTCATTCCCTGTCTGAAATTTGCAAACTTGGCTGATTTTCTCCAAAACTAAACCTGCTGGCAACGAGGAGCCTGCAGCTCCTTAGAGCCCCAAATTTCACCTCTCTGCTGATACCCACATGATGGGGAAATTACTTCTTTTTCCCATAGAAATAGTATCCCTGTGCTGCAACTTGCCCTGGCAGAAAGTAGGGTGCCAAGCAGGAAATTTGAAAATTCTGATGGATTTCTCCAAACCTAAAGCTGGCAGCAACTAAGACCCTGCAAGTCCTTAGAGCCCCAAAAGCCACCTTTCATCTGATACCCAGAGCCTGGGCCAATGACTTCATTTTCCCCATGGAAAATGGCCTCCATTTCTGGCCTCTCGCCCTGGCCAATAGGGTGGTGCCCAGCAAGAAATTTGCAATCTTTGCTGGATTTCTCCAAATCGAAACCTGCCAGTAAGAAGTACCCTGCAAGTCCTTAGAGCCCCAAAGGCCACCTTGCATTTGATTTGCAGACCGTGGGGAAAGGACTTCTTTTTCCCGTGGGAAATGGCCTGTGTTTGCAGCCACTCACCATGGCAGAAAGTGGGGAGCCAAGCTAGAGTGATACAATCTTTGCTGGATTCTTCCAAACCTAAAGTTGGCAGCAACCAGGAGCCTGAAAGTCCTTAGAGCCTGAAAGGCCACCTTGAACACATTACTGAGACCCTGGGTTAAGGACATTTTTCCCATGGAAAATGCCCTTCATTTCTGGCCATTTGGCCTGGCAGGCAGGGCAGTGCCTAGCGAGAAATTTGAAAACTGTGCTGGATTCTTCCAAACATAAAGCTGCCAGCAACTAGGACCCTGCAAGTCCTTAGAGCCCCAAAGGCCACCTTTCATCTGATACCCAGAGCCTGGGCCAATGACTTCATTTTCCCCAAGGAAAATGGCCTCCATTTCTGGCCTCTCGCCCTGGCCAATAGGGTGGTGCCCAGCAAGAAATTTGCAATCTTTGCTGGATTTCTCCAAATCTAAAGCTGCCAGTAAGAAGTACCCTGCAAGTCCTTAGAGCCCCAAAGGCCACCTTGCATTTCATTTGCAGACCGTGGGGAAAGGACTTCTTTTTCCCATGGGAAATGGCCTCCGTTTCCAGCCACTAACTAGGGCAGAAAGTGGGGAGCCAAGCTAGAGTGATGCAATCTTTGCTGGATTTCTCCAAACCCAATGCTGGCAGCAACTAGGACCCTGCAAGTCCTTAGAGCCCCAGATGCCACCTTTCATCTTATACCCAGACCCTGGGGACATGACTTCATTTCCCCATGGAAAATGGGGTCAGTTTGGGGCCACTCGCCCCGGCCATCTGCTTCATTCCCTGTCTGAAATTTGCAAACTTGGCTGATTTTCTCCAAAACTAAACCTGCTGGCAACGAGGAGCCTGCAGCTCCTTAGAGCCCCAAATTTCACCTCTCTGCTGATACCCACATGATGGGGAAATTACTTCTTTTTCCCATAGAAATAGTATCCCTGTGCTGCAACTTGCCCTGGCAGAAAGTAGGGTGCCAAGCAGGAAATTTGAAAATTCTGCTGGATTTCTCCAAACCTAAAGCTGGCAGCAACTAAGACCCTGCAAGTCCTTAGAGCCCCAAAGGCCACCTTTCATCTGATACCCAGAGCCTGGGCCAATGACTTCATTTTCCCCATGGAAAATGGCCTCCATTTCTGGCCTCTCGCCCTGGCCAATAGGGTGGTGCCCAGCAAGAAATTTGCAATCTTTGCTGGATTTCTCCAAATCGAAAGCTGCCAGTAAGAAGTACCCTGCATGTCCTCAGAGCCCCAATGGCCACCTTGCATTTGATTTGCAGACCGTGGGGAAAGGACTTCTTTTTCCCATGGGAAATGGCCTGTGTTTGCAGCCACTCACCATGGCAGAAAGTGGGGACCCAAGCTACAGTGATGCAATCTTTGCTGGATTTCTCCAAACCTAATGCTGGCAGCAACTTGGACCCTGCAAGTCCTTAGAGCCCCAGATGCCACCTTTCATCTGATACCCAGACCCTGGGCCAATGACTTCATTTTCCCCATGGAAAATGGCCTCCATTTCTGGCCTCTCGCCCTGGCCAATAGGGTGGTGCCCAGCAAGAAATTTGCAATCTTTGCTGGATTGCTCCAAATCTAAAGCTGCCAGTAAGAAGTACCCTGCAAGTCCTTAGAGCCCCAAAGGCCACCTTGCATTTGATTTGCAGACCGTGGGGAAAGGACTTCTTTTTCCCATGGGAAATGGCCTGTGTTTGCACCCACTCACCATGGCAGAAAGTGGGGAGCCAAGCTAGAGTGATACAATCTTTGCTGGATTCTTCCAAACCTAAAGTTGGCAGCAACCAGGAGCCTGAAAGTCCTTAGAGCCTGAAAGGCCACCTTGAACATATTACTGAGACCCTGGGTTAAGGACATTTTTCCCATGGAAAATGCCCTTCATTTCTGACCACTTGGCCTGGCAGGCCGGCTGTGCCTAGCGAGAAATTTGCAAACTGTGCTGGATTCTTCCAAACATAAAGCTGCCAGCAACTAGGACCCTGCAAGTCCTTAGAGCCCCAAAGGCCACCTTTCATCTGATACCCAGACCCTGGGCTAATGACTTCATTTTCCCCAAGGAAAATGGCCTCCATTTCTGGCCTCTCGCCCTGGCCAATAGGGTGGTGCCCAGCAAGAAATTTGCAATCTTTGCTGGATTTCTCCAAATCTAAAGCTGCCAGTAAGAAGTACCCTGCAAGTCCTTAGAGCCCCAAAGGCCACCTTGCATTTCATTTGCAGACCGTGGGGAAAGGACTTCTTTTTCCCATGGGAAATGGCCTGTGTTTGCAGCCACTCACCATGGCAGAAAGTGGGGAGCCAAGCTAGAGTGATGCAATCTTTGCTGGATTTCTCCAAACCCAATGCTGGCAGCAACTAGGACCCTGCAAGTCCTTAGAGCCCCAGATGCCACCTTTCATCTTATACCCAGACCCTGGGGACATGACTTCATTTCCCCATGGAAAATGGGGTCAGTTTGGGGCCACTCGCCCCGGCCATCTGCTTCATTCCCTGTCTGAAATTTGCAAACTTGGCTGATTTTCTCCAAAACTAAACCTGCTGGCAACGAGGAGCCTTCAGCTCCTTAGAGCCCCAAATTTCACCTCTCTGCTGATACCCACATGATGGGGAAATTACTTCTTTTTCCTATAGAAATAGTATCCCTGTGCTGCAACTTGCCCTGGCAGAAAGTAGGGTGCCAAGCAGGAAATTTGAAAATTCTGATGGATTTCTCCAAACCTAAAGCTGGCAGCAACTAAGACCCTGCAAGTCCTTAGAGCCCCAAAGGCCACCTTTCATCTGATACCCAGAGCCTGGGCCAATGACTTCATTTTCCCCATGGAAAATGGCCTCCATTTCTGGCCTCTCGCCCTGGCCAGTAGGGTGGTGCCCGGCAAGAAATTTGCAATCTTTGCTGGATTGCTCCAAATCTAAAGCTGCCAGTAAGAAGTACCCTGCATGTCCTTAGAGCCCCAAAGGCCACCTTGCATTTGATTTGCAGACCGTGGGGAAAGGACTTCTTTTTCCCATGGGAAATGGCCTGTGTTTGCAGCCACTCACCATGGCAGAAAGTGGGGAGCCAAGCTAGAGTGATACAATCTTTGCTGGATTCTTCCAAACCTAAAGTTGGCAGCAACCAGGACCCTGAAAGTCCTTAGAGCCTGAAAGGCCACCTTGAACACATTACTGAGACCCTGGGTTAAGGACATTTTTCCCATGGAAAATGCCCTTCATTTCTGGCCATTTGGCCTGGCAGGCAGGGCAGTGCCTAACGAGAAATTTGCAAACTGTGCTGGATTCTTCCAAACATAAAGCTGGCAGCAACTAGGACCCTGCAAGTCCTTAGAGCCCCAGATGCCACCTTTCATCTGATACCCAGACCCTGGGCCAATGACTTCATTTTCCCCAAGGAAAATGGCCTCCATTTCTGGCCTCTCGCCCTGGCCAATAGGGTGGTGCCCAGCAAGAAATTTGCAATCTTTGCTGGATTGCTCCAAATCTAAAGCTGCCAGTAAGAAGTACCCTGCAAGTCCTTAGAGCCCCAAAGGCCACCTTGCATTTCATTTGCAGACCGTGGGGAAAGGACTTCTTTTTCCCATGGGAAATGGCCTGTGTTTGCAGCCACTCACCATGGCAGAAAGTGGGGAGCCAAGCTAGAGTGATGCAATCTTTGCTGGATTTCTCCAAACCCAATGCTGGCAGCAACTAGGACCCTGCAAGTCCTTAGAGCCCCAGATGCCACCTTTCATCTTATACCCAGACCCTGGGGACATGACTTCATTTCCCCATGGAAAATGGGGTCAGTTTGGGGCCACTCGCCCCGGCCATCTGCTTCATTCCCTGTCTGAAATTTGCAAACTTGGCTGATTTTCTCCAAAACTAAACCTGCTGGCAACGAGGAGCCTGCAGCTCCTTAGAGCCCCAAATTTCACCTCTCTGCTGATACCCACATGATGGGGAAATTACTTCTTTTTCCCATAGAAATAGTATCCCTGTGCTGCAACTTGCCCTGGCAGAAAGTGGGGACCCAAGCAGGAAATTTGAAAATTCTGATGGATTTCTCCAAACCTAAAGCTGGCAGCAACTAAGACCCTGCAAGTCCTTAGAGCCCCAAAGGCCACCTTTCATCTGATACCCAGAGCCTGGGCCAATGACTTCATTTTCCCCATGGAAAATGGCCTCCATTTCTGGCCTCTCGCCCTGGCCAATAGGGTGGTGCCCAGCAAGAAATTTGCAATCTTTGCTGGATTGCTCCAAATTTAAAGCTGCCAGTAAGAAGTACCCTGCAAGTCCTTAGAGCCCCAAAGGCCACCTTGCATTTGATTTGCAGACCGTGGGGAAAGGACTTCTTTTTCCCATGGGAAATGGCCTGTGTTTGCAGCCACTCACCATGGCAGAAAGTGGGGAGCCAAGCTAGAGTGATACAATCTTTGCTGGATTCTTCCAAACCTAAAGTTGGCAGCAACTAGGACCCTGAAAGTCCTTAGAGCCTGAAAGGCCACCTTGAACATATTACTGAGACCCTGGGTTAAGGACATTTTTCCCATGGAAAATGCCCTTCATTTCTGGCCATTTGGCCTGGCAGGCAGGGCAGTGCCTAACGAGAAATTTGCAAACTGTGCTGGATTCTTCCAAACATAAAGCTGCCAGCAACTAGGACCCTGCAAGTCCTTAGAGCCCCAGATGCCGCCTTTCATCTGATACCCAGACCCTGGGCCAATGACTTCATTTTCCCCAAGGAAAATGGCCTCCATTTCTGGCCTCTCGCCCTGGCCAATAGGGTGGTGCCCAGCAAGAAATTTGCAATCTTTGCTGGATTGCTCCAAATCTAAAGCTGCCAGTAAGAAGTACCCTGCAAGTCCTTAGAGCCCCAAAGGCCACCTTGCATTTCATTTGAAGACCGTGGGGAAAGGACTTCTTTTTCCCATGGGAAATGGCCTGTGTTTGCAGCCACTAACTATGGCAGAAAGTGGGGAGCCAAGCTAGAGTGATGCAATCTTTGCTGGATTTCTCCAAACCCAATGCTGGCAGCAACTAGGACCCTGCAAGTCCTTAGAGCCCCAGATGCCACCTTTCATCTTATACCCAGACCCTGGGGACATGACTTCATTTCCCCATGGAAAATGGGGTCAGTTTGGGGCCACTCGCCCCGGCCATCTGCTTCATTCCCTGTCTGAAATTTGCAAACTTGGCTGATTTTCTCCAAAACTAAACCTGCTGGCAACGAGGAGCCTGCAGCTCCTTAGAGCCCCAAATTTCACCTCTCTGCTGATACCCACATGATGGGGAAATTACTTCTTTTTCCCATAGAAATAGTATCCCTGTGCTGCAACTTGCCCTGGCAGAAAGTAGGGTGCCAAGCAGGAAATTTGAAAATTCTGCTGGATTTCTCCAAACCTAAAGCTGGCAGCAACTAAGACCCTGCAAGTCCTTAGAGCCCCAAAGGCCACCTTTCATCTGATACCCAGAGCCTGGGCCAATGACTTCATTTTCCCCATGGAAAATGGCCTCCATTTCTGGCCTCTCGCCCTGGCCAATAGGGTGGTGCCCGGCAAGAAATTTGCAATCTTTGCTGGATTGCTCCAAATCTAAAGCTGCCAGTAAGAAGTACCCTGCATGTCCTTAGAGCCCCAAAGGCCACCTTGCATTTGATTTGCAGACCGTGGGGAAAGGACTTCTTTTTCCCATGGGAAATGGCCTGTGTTTGCAGCCACTCACCATGGCAGAAAGTGGGGAGCCAAGCTAGAGTGATACAATCTTTGCTGGATTCTTCCAAACCTAAAGTTGGAAGCAACCAGGACCCTGAAAGTCCTTAGAGCCTGAAAGGCCACCTTGAACACATTACTGAGACCCTGGGTTAAGGACATTTTTCCCATGGAAAATGCCCTTCATTTCTGGCCATTTGGCCTGGCAGGCAGGGCAGTGCCTAACGAGAAATTTGCAAACTGTGCTGGATTCTTCCAAACATAAAGCTGCCAGCAACTAGGACCCTGCAAGTCCTTAGAGCCCCAGATGCCACCTTTCATCTGATACCCAGAGCCTGGGCCAATGACTTCATTTTCCCCAAGGAAAATGGCCTCCATTTCTGGCCTCTCGCCCTGGCCAATAGGGTGGTGCCCAGCAAGAAATTTGCAATCTTTGCTGGATTGCTCCAAATCGAAAGCTGCCAGAAAGAAGTACCCTGCAAGTCCTTAGAGCCCCAAAGGCCACCTTGCATTTCATTTGCAGACCGTGGGGAAAGGACTTCTTTTTCCCATGGGAAATGGCCTGTGTTTGCAGCCACTCACCATGGCAGAAAGTGGGGAGCCAAGCTAGAGTGATGCAATCTTTGCTGGATTTCTCCAAACCCAATGCTGGCAGCAACTAGGACCCTGCAAGTCCTTAGAGCCCCAGATGCCACCTCTCATCTTATACCCAGACCCTGGGGACATGACTTCATTTCCCCATGGAAAATGGGGTCAGTTTGGGGCCACTCGCCCCGGCCATCTGCTTCATTCCCTGTCTGAAATTTGCAAACTTGGCTGATTTTCTCCAAAACTAAACCTGCTGGCAACGAGGAGCCTGCAGCTCCTTAGAGCCCCAAATTTCACCTCTCTGCTGATACCCACATGATGGGGAAATTACTTCTTTTTCCCATAGAAATAGTATCCCTGTGCTGCAACTTCCCCTGGCAGAAAGTGGGGACCCAAGCAGGAAATTTGAAAATTCTGCTGGATTTCTCCAAACCTAAAGCTGGCAGCAACTAAGACCCTGCAAGTCCTTAGAGCCCCAAAGGCCACCTTTCATCTGATACCCAGAGCCTGGGCCAATGACTTCATTTTCCCCATGGAAAATGGCCTCCATTTCTGGCCTCTCGCCCTGGCCAATAGGGTGGTGCCCAGCAAGAAATTTGCAATCTTTGCTGGATTGCTCCAAATTTAAAGCTGCCAGTAAGAAGTACCCTGCAAGTCCTTAGAGCCCCAAAGGCCACCTTGCATTTGATTTGCAGACCGTGGGGAAAGGACTTCTTTTTCCCATGGGAAATGGCCTCCGTTTGCAGCCACTCACCATGGCAGAAAGTGGGGAGCCAAGCTAGAGTGATACAATCTTTGCTGGATTCTTCCAAACCTAAAGTGTTCGGCAACTAGGACCCTGAATGTCCTTAGAGCCTGAAAGGCCACCTTGAACATATTACTGAGACCCTGGGTTAAGGACATTTTTCCCATGGAAAATGCCCTTCATTTCTGGCCATTTGGCCTGGCAGGCAGGGCAGTGCCTAACGAGAAATTTGCAAACTGTGCTGGATTCTTCCAAACATAAAGCTGCCAGCAACTAGGACCCTGCAAGTCCTTAGAGCCCCAGATGCCGCCTTTCATCTGATACCCAGACCCTGGGCCAATGACTTCATTTTCCCCATGGAAAATGGCCTCCATTTCTGGCCTCTCGCCCTGGCCAATAGGGTGGTGCCCAGCAAGAAATTTGCAATCTTTGCTGGATTTCTCCAAATCTAAAGCTGCCAGTAAGAAGTACCCTGCAAGTCCTTAGAGCCCCAAAGGCTACCTTGCATTTGATTTGCAGACCGTGGGGAAAGGACTTCTTTTTCCCAAGGGAAATGGCCTGTGTTTGCAGCCACTAACTATGGCAGAAAGTGGGGAGCCAAGCTAGAGTGATGCAATCTTTGCTGGATTTCTCCAAACCCAATGCTGGCAGCAACTAGGACCCTGCAAGTCCTTAGAGCCCCTGATGCCACCTTTCATCTTATACCCAGAGCCTGGGGACATGACTTCTCTTCCCCATGGAAAATGGGGTCAGTTTGGGGCCACTCGCCCCGGCCATCTGCTTCATTCCCTGTCTGAAATTTGCAAACTTGGCTGATTTTCTCCAAAACTAAACCTGCTGGCAACGAGAAGCCTGCAGCTCCTTAGAGCCCCAAATTTCACCTCTCTGCTGATACCCACATGATGGGGAAATTACTTCTTTTTCCCATAGAAATAGTATCCCTGTGCTGCCACTTGCCCTGGCAGAAAGTTGGGTGCCAAGCAGGAAATTTGAAAATTCTGCTGGATTTCTCCAAACCTAAAGCTGGCAGCAACTAAGACCCTGCAAGTCCTTAGAGCCCCAAAGGCCACCTTTCATCTGATACCCAGAGCCTGGGCCAATGACTTCATTTTCCCCATGGAAAATGGCCTCCATTTCTGGCCTCTCGCCCTGGCCAATAGGGTGGTGCCCAGCAAGAAATTTTCAATCTTTTCTGGATTTCTCCAAATCTAAAGCTGCCAGTAAGAAGTACCCTGCATGTCCTCAGAGCCCCAAAGGCCACCTTGCATTTCATTTGAAGACCATGGGGAAAGGACTTCTTTTTCCCATGGGAAATGGCCTGTGTTTGCAGCCACTCACCATGGCAGAAAGTGGGGACCCAAGCTAGAGTGATGCAATCTTTGCTGGATTTCTCCAAACCTAATGCTGGCAGCAACTTGGACCCTGCAAGTCCTTAGAGCCCCAGATGCCACCTTTCATCTGATACCCAGACCCTGGGCCAATGACTTCATTTTCCCCATGGAAAATGGCCTCCATTTCTGGCCTCTCGCCCTGGCCAATAGGGTGGTGCCCAGTAAGAAATTTGCAATCTTTGCTGGATTTCTCCAAATCGAAAGCTGCCAGTAAGAAGTACCCTGCAAGTCCTTAGAGCCCCAAAGGCCACCTTGCATTTGATTTGCAGACCGTGGGGAAAGGACTTCTTTTTCCCATGGGAAATGGCCTGTGTTTGCACCCACTCACCATGGCAGAAAGTAGGGAGCCAAGCTAGAGTGATACAATCTTTGCTGGATTCTTCCAAACCTAAAGTTGGCAGCAACCAGGAGCCTGAAAGTCCTTAGAGCCTGAAAGGCCACCTTGAACATATTACTGAGACCCTGGGTTAAGGACATTTTTCCCATGGAAAATGCCCTTCATTTGTGGCCACTTGGCCTGGCAGGCCGGCTGTGCCTAGCGAGAAATTTGCAAACTGTGCTGGATTCTTCCAAACATAAAGCTGCCAGCAACTAGGACCCTGCAAGTCCTTAGAGCCCCAAAGGCCACCTTTCATCTGATACCCAGACCCTGGGCTAATGACTTCATTTTCCCCAAGGAAAATGGCCTCCATTTCTGGCCTCTCGCCCTGGCCAATAGGGTGGTGCCCAGCAAGAAATTTGCAATCTTTGCTGGATTTCTCCAAATCTAAAGCTGCCAGTAAGAAGTACCCTGCAAGTCCTTAGAGCCCCAAAGGCCACCTTGCATTTGATTTGCAGACCGTGGGGAAAGGACTTCTTTTTCCCATGGGAAATGGCCTGTGTTTGCACCCACTCACCATGGCAGAAAGTGGGGAGCCAAGCTAGAGTGATGCAATCTTTGCTGGATTTCTCCAAACCCAATGCTGGCAGCAACTAGGACCCTGCAAGTCCTTAGAGCCCCAGATGCCACCTTTCATCTTATACCCAGACCCTGGGGACATGACTTCATTTCCCCATGGAAAATGGGGTCAGTTTGGGGCCACTCGCCCCGGCCATCTGCTTCATTCCCTGTCTGAAATTTGCAAACTTGGCTGATTTTCTCCAAAACTAAACCTGCTGGCAACGAGGAGCCTGCAGCTCCTTAGAGCCCCAAATTTCACCTCTCTGCTGATACCCACATGATGGGGAAATTACTTCTTTTTCCCATAGAAATAGTATCCCTGTGCTGCAACTTGCCCTGGCAGAAAGTGGGGACCCAAGCAGGAAATTTGAAAATTCTGCTGGATTTCTCCAAACCTAAAGCTGGCAGCAACTAAGACCCTGCAAGTCCTTAGAGCCCCAAAGGCCACCTTTCATCTGATACCCAGAGCCTGGGCCAATGACTTCATTTTCCCCATGGAAAATGGCCTCCATTTCTGGCCTCTCGCCCTGGCCAATAGGGTGGTGCCCAGCAAGAAATTTGCAATCTTTGCTGGATTGCTCCAAATTTAAAGCTGCCAGTAAGAAGTACCCTGCAAGTCCTTAGAGCCCCAAAGGCCACCTTGCATTTGATTTGCAGACCGTGGGGAAAGGACTTCTTTTTCCCATGGGAAATGGCCTCCGTTTGCAGCCACTCACCATGGCAGAAAGTGGGGAGCCAAGCTAGAGTGATACAATCTTTGCTGGATTCTTCCAAACCTAAAGTTGGCAGCAACTAGGACCCTGAAAGTCCTTAGAGCCTGAAAGGCCACCTTGAACATATTACTGAGACCCTGGGTTAAGGACATTTTTCCCATGGAAAATGCCCTTCATTTCTGGCCATTTGGCCTGGCAGGCAGGGCAGTGCCTAACGAGAAATTTGCAAACTGTGCTGGATTCTTCCAAACATAAAGCTGCCAGCAACTAGGACCCTGCAAGTCCTTAGAGCCCCAGATGCCGCCTTTCATCTGATACCCAGACCCTGGGCCAATGACTTCATTTTCCCCAAGGAAAATGGCCTCCATTTCTGGCCTCTCGCCCTGGCCAATAGGGTGGTGCCCAGCAAGAAATTTGCAATCTTTGCTGGATTTCTCCAAATCGAAAGCTGCCAGTAAGAAGTACCCTGCAAGTCCTTAGAGCCCCAAAGGCCACCTTGCATTTGATTTGCAGACCGTGGGGAAAGGACTTCTTTTTCCCATGGGAAATGGCCTGTGTTTGCAGCCACTCACCATGGCAGAAAGTGGGGAGCCAAGCTAGAGTGATGCAATCTTTGCTGGATTTCTCCAAACCCAATGCTGGCAGCAACTAGGACCCTGCAAGTCCTTAGAGCCCCAGATGCCACCTTTCATCTTATACCCAGACCCTGGGGACATGACTTCATTTCCCCATGGAAAATGGGGTCAGTTTGGGGCCACTCGCCCCGGCCATCTGCTTCATTCCCTGTCTGAAATTTGCAAACTTGGCTGATTTTCTCCAAAACTAAACCTGCTGGCAACGAGGAGCCTGCAGCTCCTTAGAGCCCCAAATTTCACCTCTCTGCTGATACCCACATGATGGGGAAATTACTTCTTTTTCCCATAGAAATAGTATCCCTGTGCTGCAACTTGCCCTGGCAGAAAGTAGGGTGCCAAGCAGGAAATTTGAAAATTCTGCTGGATTTCTCCAAACCTAAAGCTGGCAGCAACTAAGACCCTGCAAGTCCTTAGAGCCCCAAAGGCCACCTTTCATCTGATACCCAGACCCTGGGCCAATGACTTCATTTTCCCCATGGAAAATGGCCTCCATTTCTGGCCTCTCGCCCTGGCCAATAGGGTGGTGCCCAGCAAGAAATTTGCAATCTTTGCTGGATTTCTCCAAATCGAAACCTGCCAATAAGAAGTACGCTGCAAGTCCTTAGAGCCCCAAAGGCCACCTTGCATTTGATTTGCAGACCGTGGGGAAAGGACTTCTTTTTCCCATGGGAAATGGCCTCCGTTTGCAGCCACTCACCATGGCAGAAAGTGGGGAGCCAAGCTAGAGTGATACAATCTTTGCTGGATTCTTCCAAACCTAAAGTGTGCGGCAACTAGGACCCTGAAAGTCCTTAGAGCCTGAAAGGCCACCTTGAACATATTACTGAGACCCTGGGTTAAGGACATTTTTCCCATGGAAAATGCCCTTCATTTCTGGCCATTTGGCCTGGCAGGCAGGGCAGTGCCTAACGAGAAATTTGCAAACTGTGCTGGATTCTTCCAAACATAAAGCTGCCAGCAACTAGGACCCTGCAAGTCCTTAGAGCCCCAGATGCCGCCTTTAATCTGATACCCAGAGCCTGGGCCAATGACTTCATTTTCCCCATGGAAAATGGCCTCCATTTCTGGCCTCTCGCCCTGGCCAATAGGGTGGTGCCCAGCAAGAAATTTGCAATCTTTGCTGGATTTCTCCAAATCTAAAGCTGCCAGTAAGAAGTACCCTGCAAGTCCTTAGAGCCCCAAAGGCCACCTTGCATTTCATTTGCAGACCGTGGGGAAAGGACTTCTTTTTCCCATGGGAAATGGCCTGTGTTTGCAGCCACTCACCATGGCAGAAAGTGGGGAGCCAAGCTAGAGTGATGCAATCTTTGCTGGATTTCTCCATACCCAATGCTGGCAGCAACTAGGACCCTGCAAGTCCTTAGAGCCCCAGATGCCACCTTTCATCTTATACCCAGACCCTGGGGACATGACTTCATTTCCCCATGGAAAATGGGGTCAGTTTGGGGCCACTCGCCCCGGCCATCTGCCTCATTCCCTGTCTGAAATTTGCAAACTTGGCTGATTTTCTCCAAAACTAAACCTGCTGGCAACGAGGAGCCTGCAGCTCCTTAGAGCCCCAAATTTCACCTCTCTGCTGATACCCACATGATGGGGAAATTACTTCTTTTTCCCATAGAAATAGTATCCCTGTGCTGCAACTTGCCCTGGCAGAAAGTAGGGTGCCAAGCAGGAAATTTGAAAATTCTGCTGGATTTCTCCAAACCTAAAGCTGGCAGCAACTAAGACCCTGCAAGTCCTTAGAGCCCCAAAGGCCACCTTTCATCTGATACCCAGAGCCTGGGCCAATGACTTCATTTTCCCCATGGAAAATGGCCTCCATTTCTGGCCTCTCGCCCTGGCCAATAGGGTGGTGCCCAGCAAGAAATTTGCAATCTTTGCTGGATTGCTCCAAATCTAAAGCTGCCAGTAAGAAGTACCCTGCATGTCCTTAGAGCCCCAAAGGCCACCTTGCATTTGATTTGCAGACCGTGGGGAAAGGACTTCTTTTTCCCATGGGAAATGGCCTGTGTTTGCAGCCACTCACCATGGCAGAAAGTGGGGAGCCAAGCTAGAGTGATACAATCTTTGCTGGATTCTTCCAAACCTAAAGTTGGCAGCAACCAGGACCCTGAAAGTCCTTAGAGCCTGAAAGGCCACCTTGAACACATTACTGAGACCCTGGGTTAAGGACATTTTTCCCATGGAAAATGCCCTTCATTTCTGGCCATTTGGCCTGGCAGGCAGGGCAGTGCCTAGCGAGAAATTTGAAAACTGTGCTGGATTCTTCCAAACATAAAGCTGCCAGCAACTAGGACCCTGCAAGTCCTTAGAGCCCCAAAGGCCACCTTTCATCTGATACCCAGAGCCTGGGCCAATGACTTCATTTTCCCCAAGGAAAATGGCCTCCATTTCTGGCCTCTCGTCCTGGCCAATAGGGTGGTGCCCAGCAAGAAATTTGCAATCTTTGCTGGATTGCTCCAAATCTAAAGCTGCCAGTAAGAAGTACCCTGCAAGTCCTTAGAGCCCCAAAGGCCACCTTGCATTTGATTTGCAGACCGTGGGGAAAGGACTTCTTTTTCCCATGGGAAATGGCCTCCGTTTCCAGCCACTAACTAGGGCAGAAAGTGGGGAGCCAAGCTAGAGTGATGCAATCTTTGCTGGATTTCTCCAAACCTAATGCTGGCAGCAACTTGGACCCTGCAAGTCCTTAGAGCCCCAGATGCCGCCTTTCATCTGATACCCAGACCCTGGGCCAATGACTTCATTTTCCCCATGGAAAATGGCCTCCATTTCTGGCCTCTCGCCCTGGCCAATAGGGTGGTGCCCAGCAAGAAATTTGCAATCTTTGCTGGATTTCTCCAAATCGAAAGCTGCCAGTAAGAAGTACCCTGCAAGTCCTTAGAGCCCCAAAGGCCACCTTGCATTTCATTTGCAGACCGTGGGGAAAGGACTTCTTTTTCCCATGGGAAATGGCCTGTGTTTGCAGCCACTCACCATGGCAGAAAGTGGGGAGCCAAGCTAGAGTGATACAATCTTTGCTGGATTCTTCCAAACCTAAAGTTGGCAGCAACTAGGACCCTGAAAGTCCTTAGAGCCTGAAAGGCCACCTTGAACATATTACTGAGACCCTGGGTTAAGGACATTTTTCCCATGGAAAATGCCCTTCATTTCTGGCCACTTGGCCTGGCAGGCAGGCTGTGCCTAGCGAGAAATTTGCAAACTGTGCTGGATTCTTCCAAACATAAAGCTGCCAGCAACTAGGACCCTGCAAGTCCTTAGAGCCCCAGATGCCACCTTTCATCTGATACCCAGACCCTGGGCCAATGACTTCATTTTCCCCAAGGAAAATGGCCTCCATTTCTGGCCTCTCGCCCTGGCCAATAGGGTGGTGCCCAGCAAGAAATTTGCAATCTTTGCTGGATTGCTCCAAATCGAAAGCTGCCAGAAAGAAGTACCCTGCAAGTCCTTAGAGCCCCAAAGGCCACCTTGCATTTCATTTGAAGACCGTGGGGAAAGGACTTCTTTTTCCCATGGGAAATGGCCTGTGTTTGCAGCCACTCACCATGGCAGAAAGTGGGGAGCCAAGCTAGAGTGATGCAATCTTTGCTGGATTTCTCCATACCCAATGCTGGCAGCAACTAGGACCCTGCAAGTCCTTAGAGCCCCAGATGCCACCTTTCATCTTATACCCAGACCCTGGGGACATCACTTCATTTCCCCATGGAAAATGGGGTCAGTTTGGGGCCACTCGCCCCGGCCATCTGCCTCATTCCCTGTCTGAAATTTGCAAACTTGGCTGATTTTCTCCAAAACTAAACCTGCTGGCAACGAGGAGCCTGCAGCTCCTTAGAGCCCCAAATTTCACCTCTCTGCTGATACCCACATGATGGGGAAATTACTTCTTTTTCCCATAGAAATAGTATCCCTGTGCTGCAACTTGCCCTGGCAGAAAGTAGGGTGCCAAGCAGGAAATTTGAAAATTCTGCTGGATTTCTCCAAACCTAAAGCTGGCAGCAACTAAGACCCTGCAAGTCCTTAGAGCCCCAAAGGCCACCTTTCATCTGATACCCAGACCCTGGGCCAATGACTTCATTTTCCCCATGGAAAATGGCCTCCATTTCTGGCCTCTCGCCCTGGCCAATAGGGTGGTGCCCAGCAAGAAATTTGCAATCTTTGCTGGATTTCTCCAAATCGAAACCTGCCAATAAGAAGTACGCTGCAAGTCCTTAGAGCCCCAAAGGCCACCTTGCATTTGATTTGCAGACCGTGGGGAAAGGACTTCTTTTTCCCATGGGAAATGGCCTCCGTTTGCAGCCACTCACCATGGCAGAAAGTGGGGAGCCAAGCTAGAGTGATACAATCTTTGCTGGATTCTTCCAAACCTAAAGTGTGCGGCAACTAGGACCCTGAAAGTCCTTAGAGCCTGAAAGGCCACCTTGAACATATTACTGAGACCCTGGGTTAAGGACATTTTTCCCATGGAAAATGCCCTTCATTTCTGGCCATTTGGCCTGGCAGGCAGGGCAGTGCCTAACGAGAAATTTGCAAACTGTGCTGGATTCTTCCAAACATAAAGCTGCCAGCAACTAGGACCCTGCAAGTCCTTAGAGCCCCAGATGCCGCCTTTAATCTGATACCCAGAGCCTGGGCCAATGACTTCATTTTCCCCATGGAAAATGGCCTCCATTTCTGGCCTCTCGCCCTGGCCAATAGGGTGGTGCCCAGCAAGAAATTTGCAATCTTTGCTGGATTTCTCCAAATCTAAAGCTGCCAGTAAGAAGTACCCTGCAAGTCCTTAGAGCCCCAAAGGCCACCTTGCATTTCATTTGCAGACCGTGGGGAAAGGACTTCTTTTTCCCATGGGAAATGGCCTGTGTTTGCAGCCACTCACCATGGCAGAAAGTGGGGAGCCAAGCTAGAGTGATGCAATCTTTGCTGGATTTCTCCATACCCAATGCTGGCAGCAACTAGGACCCTGCAAGTCCTTAGAGCCCCAGATGCCACCTTTCATCTTATACCCAGACCCTGGGGACATGACTTCATTTCCCCATGGAAAATGGGGTCAGTTTGGGGCCACTCGCCCCGGCCATCTGCCTCATTCCCTGTCTGAAATTTGCAAACTTGGCTGATTTTCTCCAAAACTAAACCTGCTGGCAACGAGGAGCCTGCAGCTCCTTAGAGCCCCAAATTTCACCTCTCTGCTGATACCCACATGATGGGGAAATTACTTCTTTTTCCCATAGAAATAGTATCCCTGTGCTGCAACTTGCCCTGGCAGAAAGTAGGGTGCCAAGCAGGAAATTTGAAAATTCTGCTGGATTTCTCCAAACCTAAAGCTGGCAGCAACTAAGACCCTGCAAGTCCTTAGAGCCCCAAAGGCCACCTTTCATCTGATACCCAGAGCCTGGGCCAATGACTTCATTTTCCCCATGGAAAATGGCCTCCATTTCTGGCCTCTCGCCCTGGCCAATAGGGTGGTGCCCAGCAAGAAATTTGCAATCTTTGCTGGATTGCTCCAAATCTAAAGCTGCCAGTAAGAAGTACCCTGCATGTCCTTAGAGCCCCAAAGGCCACCTTGCATTTGATTTGCAGACCGTGGGGAAAGGACTTCTTTTTCCCATGGGAAATGGCCTGTGTTTGCAGCCACTCACCATGGCAGAAAGTGGGGAGCCAAGCTAGAGTGATACAATCTTTGCTGGATTCTTCCAAACCTAAAGTTGGCAGCAACCAGGACCCTGAAAGTCCTTAGAGCCTGAAAGGCCACCTTGAACACATTACTGAGACCCTGGGTTAAGGACATTTTTCCCATGGAAAATGCCCTTCATTTCTGGCCATTTGGCCTGGCAGGCAGGGCAGTGCCTAGCGAGAAATTTGAAAACTGTGCTGGATTCTTCCAAACATAAAGCTGCCAGCAACTAGGACCCTGCAAGTCCTTAGAGCCCCAAAGGCCACCTTTCATCTGATACCCAGAGCCTGGGCCAATGACTTCATTTTCCCCAAGGAAAATGGCCTCCATTTCTGGCCTCTCGTCCTGGCCAATAGGGTGGTGCCCAGCAAGAAATTTGCAATCTTTGCTGGATTGCTCCAAATCTAAAGCTGCCAGTAAGAAGTACCCTGCAAGTCCTTAGAGCCCCAAAGGCCACCTTGCATTTGATTTGCAGACCGTGGGGAAAGGACTTCTTTTTCCCATGGGAAATGGCCTCCGTTTCCAGCCACTAACTAGGGCAGAAAGTGGGGAGCCAAGCTAGAGTGATGCAATCTTTGCTGGATTTCTCCAAACCTAATGCTGGCAGCAACTTGGACCCTGCAAGTCCTTAGAGCCCCAGATGCCGCCTTTCATCTGATACCCAGACCCTGGGCCAATGACTTCATTTTCCCCATGGAAAATGGCCTCCATTTCTGGCCTCTCGCCCTGGCCAATAGGGTGGTGCCCAGCAAGAAATTTGCAATCTTTGCTGGATTTCTCCAAATCGAAAGCTGCCAGTAAGAAGTACCCTGCAAGTCCTTAGAGCCCCAAAGGCCACCTTGCATTTCATTTGCAGACCGTGGGGAAAGGACTTCTTTTTCCCATGGGAAATGGCCTGTGTTTGCAGCCACTCACCATGGCAGAAAGTGGGGAGCCAAGCTAGAGTGATACAATCTTTGCTGGATTCTTCCAAACCTAAAGTTGGCAGCAACTAGGACCCTGAAAGTCCTTAGAGCCTGAAAGGCCACCTTGAACATATTACTGAGACCCTGGGTTAAGGACATTTTTCCCATGGAAAATGCCCTTCATTTCTGGCCACTTGGCCTGGCAGGCAGGCTGTGCCTAGCGAGAAATTTGCAAACTGTGCTGGATTCTTCCAAACATAAAGCTGCCAGCAACTAGGACCCTGCAAGTCCTTAGAGCCCCAGATGCCACCTTTCATCTGATACCCAGACCCTGGGCCAATGACTTCATTTTCCCCAAGGAAAATGGCCTCCATTTCTGGCCTCTCGCCCTGGCCAATAGGGTGGTGCCCAGCAAGAAATTTGCAATCTTTGCTGGATTGCTCCAAATCGAAAGCTGCCAGAAAGAAGTACCCTGCAAGTCCTTAGAGCCCCAAAGGCCACCTTGCATTTCATTTGAAGACCGTGGGGAAAGGACTTCTTTTTCCCATGGGAAATGGCCTGTGTTTGCAGCCACTCACCATGGCAGAAAGTGGGGAGCCAAGCTAGAGTGATGCAATCTTTGCTGGATTTCTCCATACCCAATGCTGGCAGCAACTAGGACCCTGCAAGTCCTTAGAGCCCCAGATGCCACCTTTCATCTTATACCCAGACCCTGGGGACATCACTTCATTTCCCCATGGAAAATGGGGTCAGTTTGGGGCCACTCGCCCCGGCCATCTGCCTCATTCCCTGTCTGAAATTTGCAAACTTGGCTGATTTTCTCCAAAACTAAACCTGCTGGCAACGAGGAGCCTGCAGCTCCTTAGAGCCCCAAATTTCACCTCTCTGCTGATACCCACATGATGGGGAAATTACTTCTTTTTCCCATAGAAATAGTATCCCTGTGCTGCAACTTGCCCTGGCAGAGAGTAGGGTGCCAAGCAGGAAATTTGAAAATTCTGCTGGATTTCTCCAAACCTAAAGCTGGCAGCAACTAAGACCCTGCAAGTCCTTAGAGCCCCAAAGGCCACCTTTCATCTGATACCCAGAGCCTGGGCCAATGACTTCATTTTCCCCATGGAAAATGGCCTCCATTTCTGGCCTCTCGCCCTGGCCAATAGGGTGGTGCCCAGCAAGAAATTTGCAATCTTTGCTGGATTGCTCCAAATCTAAAGCTGCCAGTAAGAAGTACCCTGCATGTCCTTAGAGCCCCAAAGGCCACCTTGCATTTGATTTGCAGACCGTGGGGAAAGGACTTCTTTTTCCCATGGGAAATGGCCTGTGTTTGCAGCCACTCACCATGGCAGAAAGTGGGGAGCCAAGCTAGAGTGATACAATCTTTGCTGGATTCTTCCAAACCTAAAGTTGGCAGCAACCAGGACCCTGAAAGTCCTTAGAGCCTGAAAGGCCACCTTGAACACATTACTGAGACCCTGGGTTAAGGACATTTTTCCCATGGAAAATGCCCTTCATTTCTGGCCATTTGGCCTGGCAGGCAGGGCAGTGCCTAGCGAGAAATTTGAAAACTGTGCTGGATTCTTCCAAACATAAAGCTGGCAGCAACTAGGACCCTGCAAGTCCTTAGAGCCCCAGATGCCACCTTTCATCTGATACCCAGAGCCTGGGCCAATGACTTCATTTTCCCCAAGGAAAATGGCCTCCATTTCTGGCCTCTCGCCCTGGCCAATAGGGTGGTGCCCAGCAAGAAATTTGCAATCTTTGCTGGATTGCTCCAAATCTAAAGCTGCCAGTAAGAAGTACCCTGCAAGTCCTTAGAGCCCCAAAGGCCACCTTGCATTTCATTTGCAGACCGTGGGGAAAGGACTTCTTTTTCCCATGGGAAATGGCCTGTGTTTGCAGCCACTCACCATGGCAGAAAGTGGGGAGCCAAGCTAGAGTGATGCAATCTTTGCTGGATTTCTCCAAACCCAATGCTGGCAGCAACTAGGACCCTGCAAGTCCTTAGAGCCCCAGATGCCACCTTTCATCTTATACCCAGAGCCTGGGGATATGACTTCATTTCCCCATGGAAAATGGGGTCAGTTTGGGGCCACTCGCCCCGGCCATCTGCTTCATTCCCTGTCTGAAATTTGCAATCTTGGCTGATTTTCTCCAAAACTAAAGCTGCTGGCAACGAGGAGCCTGCAGCTCCTTAGAGCCCCAAATTTCACCTCTCTGCTGATACCCACATGATGGGGAAATTACTTCTTTTTCCCATAGAAATAGTATCCCTGTGCTGCAACTTGCCCTGGCAGAAAGTAGGGTGCCAAGCAGGAAATTTGAAAATTCTGATGGATTTCTCCAAACCTAAAGCTGGCAGTAACTAGGACCCTGAAAGTCCTTAGAGCCCCAAAGGCCACCTTTCATCTGATACCCAGAGCCTGGGCCAATGACTTCATTTTCCCCATGGAAAATGGCCTCCATTTCTGGCCTCTCGCCCTGGCCAATAGGGTGGTGCCCAGCAAGAAATTTGCAATCTTTGCTGGATTGCTCCAAATCGAAAGCTGCCAGTAAGAAGTACCCTGCATGTCCTTAGAGCCCCAAAGGCCACCTTGCATTTCATTTGCAGACCGTGGGGAAAGGACTTCTTTTTCCCATGGGAAATGGCCTGTGTTTGCACCCACTCACCATGGCAGAAAGTGGGGAGCCAAGCTAGAGTGATACAATCTTTGCTGGATTCTTCCAAACCTAAAGTTGGCAGCAACTAGGATCCTGAAAGTCCTTAGAGCCTGAAAGGCCACCTTGAACATATTACTGAGACCCTGGGTTAAGGACATTTTTCCCATGGAAAATGCCCTTCATTTCTGGCCATTTGGCCTGGCAGGCAGGGCAGTGCCTAACGAGAAATTTGCAAACTGTGCTGGAATCTTCCAAACAAAAAGCTGCCAGCAACTAGGACCCTGCAAGTCCTTAGAGCCCCAGATGCCACCTTTCATCTGATACCCAGAGCCTGGGCCAATGACTTCATTTTCCCCAAGGAAAATGGCCTCCATTTCTGGCCTCTCGCCCTGGCCAATAGGGTGGTGCCCAGCAAGAAATTTGCAATCTTTGCTGGATTTCTCCAAATCGAAAGCTGCCAGTAAGAAGTACCCTGCAAGTCCTTAGAGCCCCAAAGGCCACCTTGCATTTCATTTGCAGACCGTGGGGAAAGGACTTCTTTTTCCCATGGGAAATGGCCTCCGTTTGCAGCCACTAACTATGGCAGAAAGTTGGGAGCCAAGCTAGAGTGATGCAATCTTTGCTGCATTTCTCCAAACCCAATGGTGGCAGCAACTAGGACCCTGCAAGTCCTTAGAGCCCCAGATGCCACCTTTCATCTTATACCCAGACCCTGGGGACATGACTTCTTTTCCCCATGGAAAATGGGGTCAGTTTGGGGCCACTCGCCCCGGCCATCTGCTTCATTCCCTGTCTGAAATTTGCAATCTTGGCTGATTTTCTCCAAAACTAAAGCTGCTGGCAACGAGGAGCCTGCAGCTCCTTAGAGCCCCAAATTTCACCTCTCTGCTGATACCCACATGATGGGGAAATTACTTCTTTTTCCCATAGAAATAGTATCCCTGTGCTGCAACTTGCCCTGGCAGAAAGTAGGGTGCCAAGCAGGAAATTTGAAAATTCTGCTGGATTTCTCCAAACCTAAAGCTGGCAGCAACTAAGACCCTGCAAGTCCTTAGAGCCCCAAAGGCCACCTTTCATCTGATACCCAGAGCCTGGGCCAATGACTTCATTTTCCCCATGGAAAATGGCCTCCATTTCTGGCCTCTCGCCCTGGCCAATAGGGTGGTGCCCAGCAAGAAATTTGCAATCTTTGCTGGATTGCTCCAAATCGAAAGCTGCCAGTAAGAAGTACCCTGCAAGTCCTTAGAGCCCCAAAGGCCACCTTGCATTTCATTTGCAGACCGTGGGGAAAGGACTTCTTTTTCCCATGGGAAATGGCCTGTGTTTGCAGCCACTCACCATGGCAGAAAGTGGGGAGCCAAGCTAGAGTGATACAATCTTTGCTGGATTCTTCCAAACCTAAAGTTGGCAGCAACTAGGACCCTGAAAGTCCTTAGAGCCTGAAAGGCCACCTTGAACATATTACTGAGACCCTGGGGAAAGGACATTTTTCCCATGGAAAATGCCCTTCATTTCTGGCCACTTGGCCTGGCAGGCAGGCTGTGCCTAGCGAGAAATTTGCAAACTGTGCTGGAATCTTCCAAACAAAAAGCTGCCAGCAACTAGGACCCTGCAAGTCCTTAGAGCCCCAGATGCCACCTTTCATCTGATACCCAGAGCCTGGGCCAATGACTTCATTTTCCCCATGGAAAATGGCCTCCATTTCTGGCCTCTCGCCCTGGCCAATAGGGTGGTGCCCAGCAAGAAATTTGCAATCTTTGCTGGATTTCTCCAAATCGAAAGCTGCCAGTAAGAAGTACCCTGCAAGTCCTTAGAGCCCCAAAGGCCACCTTGCATTTGATTTGCAGACCGTGGGGAAAGGACTTCTTTTTCCCATGGGAAATGGCCTGTGTTTGCAGCCACTCACCATGGCAGAAAGTGGGGAGCCAAGCTAGAGTGATGCAATCTTTGCTGGATTTCTCCAAACCCAATGCTGGCAGCAACTAGGACCCTGCAAGTCCTTAGAGCCCCAGATGCCACCTTTCATCTTATACCCAGACCCTGGGGACATGACTTCATTTCCCCATGGAAAATGGGGTCAGTTTGGGGCCACTCGCCCCGGCCATCTGCTTCATTCCCTGTCTGAAATTTGCAAACTTGGCTGATTTTCTCCAAAACTAAACCTGCTGGCAACGAGGAGCCTGCAGCTCCTTAGAGCCCCAAATTTCACCTCTCTGCTGATACCCACATGATGGGGAAATTACTTCTTTTTCCCATAGAAATAGTATCCCTGTGCTGCAACTTGCCCTGGCAGAAAGTAGGGTGCCAAGCAGGAAATTTGAAAATTCTGCTGGATTTCTCCAAACCTAAAGCTGGCAGCAACTAAGACCCTGCAAGTCCTTAGAGCCCCAAAGGCCACCTTTCATCTGATACCCAGAGCCTGGGCCAATGACTTCATTTTCCCCATGGAAAATGGCCTCCATTTCTGGCCTCTCGCCCTGGCCAATAGGGTGGTGCCCAGCAAGAAATTTGCAATCTTTGCTGGATTGCTCCAAATCTAAAGCTGCCAGTAAGAAGTACCCTGCATGTCCTTAGAGCCCCAAAGGCCACCTTGCATTTGATTTGCAGACCGTGGGGAAAGGACTTCTTTTTCCCATGGGAAATGGCCTGTGTTTGCAGCCACTCACCATGGCAGAAAGTGGGGAGCCAAGCTAGAGTGATACAATCTTTGCTGGATTCTTCCAAACCTAAAGTTGGCAGCAACCAGGACCCTGAAAGTCCTTAGAGCCTGAAAGGCCACCTTGAACACATTACTGAGACCCTGGGTTAAGGACATTTTTCCCATGGAAAATGCCCTTCATTTCTGGCCATTTGGCCTGGCAGGCAGGGCAGTGCCTAGCGAGAAATTTGAAAACTGTGCTGGATTCTTCCAAACATAAAGCTGCCAGCAACTAGGACCCTGCAAGTCCTTAGAGCCCCAAAGGCCACCTTTCATCTGATACCCAGAGCCTGGGCCAATGACTTCATTTTCCCCAAGGAAAATGGCCTCCATTTCTGGCCTCTCGTCCTGGCCAATAGGGTGGTGCCCAGCAAGAAATTTGCAATCTTTGCTGGATTGCTCCAAATCTAAAGCTGCCAGTAAGAAGTACCCTGCAAGTCCTTAGAGCCCCAAAGGCCACCTTGCATTTGATTTGCAGACCGTGGGGAAAGGACTTCTTTTTCCCATGGGAAATGGCCTCCGTTTCCAGCCACTAACTAGGGCAGAAAGTGGGGAGCCAAGCTAGAGTGATGCAATCTTTGCTGGATTTCTCCAAACCTAATGCTGGCAGCAACTTGGACCCTGCAAGTCCTTAGAGCCCCAGATGCCGCCTTTCATCTGATACCCAGACCCTGGGCCAATGACTTCATTTTCCCCATGGAAAATGGCCTCCATTTCTGGCCTCTCGCCCTGGCCAATAGGGTGGTGCCCAGCAAGAAATTTGCAATCTTTGCTGGATTTCTCCAAATCGAAAGCTGCCAGTAAGAAGTACCCTGCAAGTCCTTAGAGCCCCAAAGGCCACCTTGCATTTCATTTGCAGACCGTGGGGAAAGGACTTCTTTTTCCCATGGGAAATGGCCTGTGTTTGCAGCCACTCACCATGGCAGAAAGTGGGGAGCCAAGCTAGAGTGATACAATCTTTGCTGGATTCTTCCAAACCTAAAGTTGGCAGCAACTAGGACCCTGAAAGTCCTTAGAGCCTGAAAGGCCACCTTGAACATATTACTGAGACCCTGGGTTAAGGACATTTTTCCCATGGAAAATGCCCTTCATTTCTGGCCACTTGGCCTGGCAGGCAGGCTGTGCCTAGCGAGAAATTTGCAAACTGTGCTGGATTCTTCCAAACATAAAGCTGCCAGCAACTAGGACCCTGCAAGTCCTTAGAGCCCCAGATGCCACCTTTCATCTGATACCCAGACCCTGGGCCAATGACTTCATTTTCCCCAAGGAAAATGGCCTCCATTTCTGGCCTCTCGCCCTGGCCAATAGGGTGGTGCCCAGCAAGAAATTTGCAATCTTTGCTGGATTGCTCCAAATCGAAAGCTGCCAGAAAGAAGTACCCTGCAAGTCCTTAGAGCCCCAAAGGCCACCTTGCATTTCATTTGAAGACCGTGGGGAAAGGACTTCTTTTTCCCATGGGAAATGGCCTGTGTTTGCAGCCACTCACCATGGCAGAAAGTGGGGAGCCAAGCTAGAGTGATGCAATCTTTGCTGGATTTCTCCATACCCAATGCTGGCAGCAACTAGGACCCTGCAAGTCCTTAGAGCCCCAGATGCCACCTTTCATCTTATACCCAGACCCTGGGGACATCACTTCATTTCCCCATGGAAAATGGGGTCAGTTTGGGGCCACTCGCCCCGGCCATCTGCCTCATTCCCTGTCTGAAATTTGCAAACTTGGCTGATTTTCTCCAAAACTAAACCTGCTGGCAACGAGGAGCCTGCAGCTCCTTAGAGCCCCAAATTTCACCTCTCTGCTGATACCCACATGATGGGGAAATTACTTCTTTTTCCCATAGAAATAGTATCCCTGTGCTGCAACTTGCCCTGGCAGAGAGTAGGGTGCCAAGCAGGAAATTTGAAAATTCTGCTGGATTTCTCCAAACCTAAAGCTGGCAGCAACTAAGACCCTGCAAGTCCTTAGAGCCCCAAAGGCCACCTTTCATCTGATACCCAGAGCCTGGGCCAATGACTTCATTTTCCCCATGGAAAATGGCCTCCATTTCTGGCCTCTCGCCCTGGCCAATAGGGTGGTGCCCAGCAAGAAATTTGCAATCTTTGCTGGATTGCTCCAAATCTAAAGCTGCCAGTAAGAAGTACCCTGCATGTCCTTAGAGCCCCAAAGGCCACCTTGCATTTGATTTGCAGACCGTGGGGAAAGGACTTCTTTTTCCCATGGGAAATGGCCTGTGTTTGCAGCCACTCACCATGGCAGAAAGTGGGGAGCCAAGCTAGAGTGATACAATCTTTGCTGGATTCTTCCAAACCTAAAGTTGGCAGCAACCAGGACCCTGAAAGTCCTTAGAGCCTGAAAGGCCACCTTGAACACATTACTGAGACCCTGGGTTAAGGACATTTTTCCCATGGAAAATGCCCTTCATTTCTGGCCATTTGGCCTGGCAGGCAGGGCAGTGCCTAGCGAGAAATTTGAAAACTGTGCTGGATTCTTCCAAACATAAAGCTGGCAGCAACTAGGACCCTGCAAGTCCTTAGAGCCCCAGATGCCACCTTTCATCTGATACCCAGAGCCTGGGCCAATGACTTCATTTTCCCCAAGGAAAATGGCCTCCATTTCTGGCCTCTCGCCCTGGCCAATAGGGTGGTGCCCAGCAAGAAATTTGCAATCTTTGCTGGATTGCTCCAAATCTAAAGCTGCCAGTAAGAAGTACCCTGCAAGTCCTTAGAGCCCCAAAGGCCACCTTGCATTTCATTTGCAGACCGTGGGGAAAGGACTTCTTTTTCCCATGGGAAATGGCCTGTGTTTGCAGCCACTCACCATGGCAGAAAGTGGGGAGCCAAGCTAGAGTGATGCAATCTTTGCTGGATTTCTCCAAACCCAATGCTGGCAGCAACTAGGACCCTGCAAGTCCTTAGAGCCCCAGATGCCACCTTTCATCTTATACCCAGAGCCTGGGGATATGACTTCATTTCCCCATGGAAAATGGGGTCAGTTTGGGGCCACTCGCCCCGGCCATCTGCTTCATTCCCTGTCTGAAATTTGCAATCTTGGCTGATTTTCTCCAAAACTAAAGCTGCTGGCAACGAGGAGCCTGCAGCTCCTTAGAGCCCCAAATTTCACCTCTCTGCTGATACCCACATGATGGGGAAATTACTTCTTTTTCCCATAGAAATAGTATCCCTGTGCTGCAACTTGCCCTGGCAGAAAGTAGGGTGCCAAGCAGGAAATTTGAAAATTCTGATGGATTTCTCCAAACCTAAAGCTGGCAGTAACTAGGACCCTGAAAGTCCTTAGAGCCCCAAAGGCCACCTTTCATCTGATACCCAGAGCCTGGGCCAATGACTTCATTTTCCCCATGGAAAATGGCCTCCATTTCTGGCCTCTCGCCCTGGCCAATAGGGTGGTGCCCAGCAAGAAATTTGCAATCTTTGCTGGATTGCTCCAAATCGAAAGCTGCCAGTAAGAAGTACCCTGCATGTCCTTAGAGCCCCAAAGGCCACCTTGCATTTCATTTGCAGACCGTGGGGAAAGGACTTCTTTTTCCCATGGGAAATGGCCTGTGTTTGCACCCACTCACCATGGCAGAAAGTGGGGAGCCAAGCTAGAGTGATACAATCTTTGCTGGATTCTTCCAAACCTAAAGTTGGCAGCAACTAGGACCCTGAAAGTCCTTAGAGCCTGAAAGGCCACCTTGAACATATTACTGAGACCCTGGGGAAAGGACATTTTTCCCATGGAAAATGCCCTTCATTTCTGGCCACTTGGCCTGGCAGGCAGGCTGTGCCTAGCGAGAAATTTGCAAACTGTGCTGGAATCTTCCAAACAAAAAGCTGCCAGCAACTAGGACCCTGCAAGTCCTTAGAGCCCCAGATGCCACCTTTCATCTGATACCCAGAGCCTGGGCCAATGACTTCATTTTCCCCATGGAAAATGGCCTCCATTTCTGGCCTCTCGCCCTGGCCAATAGGGTGGTGCCCAGCAAGAAATTTGCAATCTTTGCTGGATTTCTCCAAATCGAAAGCTGCCAGTAAGAAGTACCCTGCAAGTCCTTAGAGCCCCAAAGGCCACCTTGCATTTGATTTGCAGACCGTGGGGAAAGGACTTCTTTTTCCCATGGGAAATGGCCTGTGTTTGCAGCCACTCACCATGGCAGAAAGTGGGGAGCCAAGCTAGAGTGATGCAATCTTTGCTGGATTTCTCCAAACCCAATGCTGGCAGCAACTAGGACCCTGCAAGTCCTTAGAGCCCCAGATGCCACCTTTCATCTTATACCCAGACCCTGGGGACATGACTTCATTTCCCCATGGAAAATGGGGTCAGTTTGGGGCCACTCGCCCCGGCCATCTGCTTCATTCCCTGTCTGAAATTTGCAAACTTGGCTGATTTTCTCCAAAACTAAACCTGCTGGCAACGAGGAGCCTGCAGCTCCTTAGAGCCCCAAATTTCACCTCTCTGCTGATACCCACATGATGGGGAAATTACTTCTTTTTCCCATAGAAATAGTATCCCTGTGCTGCAACTTGCCCTGGCAGAAAGTAGGGTGCCAAGCAGGAAATTTGAAAATTCTGCTGGATTTCTCCAAACCTAATGCTGGCAGCAACTAGGACCCTGCAAGTCCTTAGAGCCCCAAAGGCCACCTTTCATCTGATACCCAGACCCTGGGCCAATGACTTCATTTTCCCCATGGAAAATGGCCTCCATTTCTGGCCTCTCGCCCTGGCCAATAGGGTGGTGCCCAGCAAGAAATTTGCAATCTTTGCTGGATTGCTCCAAATTTGAAGCTGCCAGTAAGAAGTACCCTGCATGTCCTTAGAGCCCCAAAGGCCACCTTGCATTTGATTTGCAGACCGTGGGGAAAGGACTTCTTTTTCCCATGGGAAATGGCCTGTGTTTGCAGCCACTCACCATGGCAGAAAGTGGGGAGCCAAGCTAGAGTGATACAATCTTTGCTGGATTCTTCCAAACCTAAAGTTGGCAGCAACTAGGATCCTGAAAGTCCTTAGAGCCTGAAAGGCCACCTTGAACATATTACTGAGACCCTGGGTTAAGGACATTTTTCCCATGGAAAATGCCCTTCATTTCTGGCCATTTGGCCTGGCAGGCAGGGCAGTGCCTAACGAGAAATTTGCAAACTGTGCTGGAATCTTCCAAACAAAAAGCTGCCAGCAACTAGGACCCTGCAAGTCCTTAGAGCCCCAGATGCCACCTTTCATCTGATACCCAGAGCCTGGGCCAATGACTTCATTTTCCCCAAGGAAAATGGCCTCCATTTCTGGCCTCTCGCCCTGGCCAATAGGGTGGTGCCCAGCAAGAAATTTGCAATCTTTGCTGGATTTCTCCAAATCGAAAGCTGCCAGTAAGAAGTACCCTGCAAGTCCTTAGAGCCCCAAAGGCCACCTTGCATTTCATTTGCAGACCGTGGGGAAAGGACTTCTTTTTCCCATGGGAAATGGCCTCCGTTTGCAGCCACTAACTATGGCAGAAAGTTGGGAGCCAAGCTAGAGTGATGCAATCTTTGCTGCATTTCTCCAAACCCAATGGTGGCAGCAACTAGGACCCTGCAAGTCCTTAGAGCCCCAGATGCCACCTTTCATCTTATACCCAGACCCTGGGGACATGACTTCTTTTCCCCATGGAAAATGGGGTCAGTTTGGGGCCACTCGCCCCGGCCATCTGCTTCATTCCCTGTCTGAAATTTGCAATCTTGGCTGATTTTCTCCAAAACTAAAGCTGCTGGCAACGAGGAGCCTGCAGCTCCTTAGAGCCCCAAATTTCACCTCTCTGCTGATACCCACATGATGGGGAAATTACTTCTTTTTCCCATAGAAATAGTATCCCTGTGCTGCAACTTGCCCTGGCAGAAAGTAGGGTGCCAAGCAGGAAATTTGAAAATTCTGCTGGATTTCTCCAAACCTAAAGCTGGCAGCAACTAAGACCCTGCAAGTCCTTAGAGCCCCAAAGGCCACCTTTCATCTGATACCCAGAGCCTGGGCCAATGACTTCATTTTCCCCATGGAAAATGGCCTCCATTTCTGGCCTCTCGCCCTGGCCAATAGGGTGGTGCCCAGCAAGAAATTTGCAATCTTTGCTGGATTGCTCCAAATCGAAAGCTGCCAGTAAGAAGTACCCTGCAAGTCCTTAGAGCCCCAAAGGCCACCTTGCATTTCATTTGCAGACCGTGGGGAAAGGACTTCTTTTTCCCATGGGAAATGGCCTGTGTTTGCACCCACTCACCATGGCAGAAAGTGGGGAGCCAAGCTAGAGTGATACAATCTTTGCTGGATTCTTCCAAACCTAAAGTTGGCAGCAACTAGGACCCTGAAAGTCCTTAGAGCCTGAAAGGCCACCTTGAACATATTACTGAGACCCTGGGGAAAGGACATTTTTCCCATGGAAAATGCCCTTCATTTCTGGCCACTTGGCCTGGCAGGCAGGCTGTGCCTAGCGAGAAATTTGCAAACTGTGCTGGAATCTTCCAAACAAAAAGCTGCCAGCAACTAGGACCCTGCAAGTCCTTAGAGCCCCAGATGCCACCTTTCATCTGATACCCAGAGCCTGGGCCAATGACTTCATTTTCCCCATGGAAAATGGCCTCCATTTCTGGCCTCTCGCCCTGGCCAATAGGGTGGTGCCCAGCAAGAAATTTGCAATCTTTGCTGGATTTCTCCAAATCGAAAGCTGCCAGTAAGAAGTACCCTGCAAGTCCTTAGAGCCCCAAAGGCCACCTTGCATTTGATTTGCAGACCGTGGGGAAAGGACTTCTTTTTCCCATGGGAAATGGCCTGTGTTTGCAGCCACTCACCATGGCAGAAAGTGGGGAGCCAAGCTAGAGTGATGCAATCTTTGCTGGATTTCTCCAAACCCAATGCTGGCAGCAACTAGGACCCTGCAAGTCCTTAGAGCCCCAGATGCCACCTTTCATCTTATACCCAGACCCTGGGGACATGACTTCATTTCCCCATGGAAAATGGGGTCAGTTTGGGGCCACTCGCCCCGGCCATCTGCTTCATTCCCTGTCTGAAATTTGCAAACTTGGCTGATTTTCTCCAAAACTAAACCTGCTGGCAACGAGGAGCCTGCAGCTCCTTAGAGCCCCAAATTTCACCTCTCTGCTGATACCCACATGATGGGGAAATTACTTCTTTTTCCCATAGAAATAGTATCCCTGTGCTGCAACTTGCCCTGGCAGAAAGTAGGGTGCCAAGCAGGAAATTTGAAAATTCTGCTGGATTTCTCCAAACCTAAAGCTGGCAGCAACTAGGACCCTGCAAGTCCTTAGAGCCCCAAAGGCCACCTTTCATCTGATACCCAGACCCTGGGCCAATGACTTCATTTTCCCCATGGAAAATGGCCTCCATTTCTGGCCTCTCGCCCTGGCCAATAGGGTGGTGCCCAGCAAGAAATTTGCAATCTTTGCTGGATTGCTCCAAATTTGAAGCTGCCAGTAAGAAGTACCCTGCATGTCCTTAGAGCCCCAAAGGCCACCTTGCATTTGATTTGCAGACCGTGGGGAAAGGACTTCTTTTTCCCATGGGAAATGGCCTGTGTTTGCAGCCACTCACCATGGCAGAAAGTGGGGAGCCAAGCTAGAGTGATACAATCTTTGCTGGATTCTTCCAAACCTAAAGTTGGCAGCAACTAGGACCCTGAAAGTCCTTAGAGCCTGAAAGGCCACCTTGAACATATTACTGAGACCCTGGGTTAAGGACATTTTTCCCATGGAAAATGCCCTTCATTTCTGGCCATTTGGCCTGGCAGGCAGGGCAGTGCCTAACGAGAAATTTGCAAACTGTGCTGGAATCTTCCAAACAAAAAGCTGCCAGCAACTAGGACCCTGCAAGTCCTTAGAGCCCCAGATGCCACCTTTCATCTGATACCCAGAGCCTGGGCCAATGACTTCATTTTCCCCAAGGAAAATGGCCTCCATTTCTGGCCTCTCGCCCTGGCCAATAGGGTGGTGCCCAGCAAGAAATTTGCAATCTTTGCTGGATTTCTCCAAATCGAAAGCTGCCAGTAAGAAGTACCCTGCAAGTCCTTAGAGCCCCAAAGGCCACCTTGCATTTCATTTGCAGACCGTGGGGAAAGGACTTCTTTTTCCCATGGGAAATGGCCTCCGTTTGCAGCCACTAACTATGGCAGAAAGTTGAGAGCCAAGCTAGAGTGATGCAATCTTTGCTGCATTTCTCCAAACCCAATGGTGGCAGCAACTAGGACCCTGCAAGTCCTTAGAGCCCCAGATGCCACCTTTCATCTTATACCCAGACCCTGGGGACATGACTTCTTTTCCCCATGGAAAATGGGGTCAGTTTGGGGCCACTCGCCCCGGCCATCTGCTTCATTCCCTGTCTGAAATTTGCAATCTTGGCTGATTTTCTCCAAAACTAAAGCTGCTGGCAACGAGGAGCCTGCAGCTCCTTAGAGCCCCAAATTTCACCTCTCTGCTGATACCCACATGATGGGGAAATTACTTCTTTTTCCCATAGAAATAGTATCCCTGTGCTGCAACTTGCCCTGGCAGAAAGTAGGGTGCCAAGCAGGAAATTTGAAAATTCTGCTGGATTTCTCCAAACCTAAAGCTGGCAGCAACTAAGACCCTGCAAGTCCTTAGAGCCCCAAAGGCCACCTTTCATCTGATACCCAGAGCCTGGGCCAATGACTTCATTTTCCCCATGGAAAATGGCCTCCATTTCTGGCCTCTCGCCCTGGCCAATAGGGTGGTGCCCAGCAAGAAATTTGCAATCTTTGCTGGATTTCTCCAAATCGAAAGCTGCCAGTAAGAAGTACCCTGCAAGTCCTTAGAGCCCCAAAGGCCACCTTGCATTTGATTTGCAGACCGTGGGGAAAGGACTTCTTTTTCCCATGGGAAATGGCCTGTGTTTGCAGCCACTCACCATGGCAGAAAGTGGGGAGCCAAGCTAGAGTGATGCAATCTTTGCTGGATTTCTCCAAACCCAATGCTGGCAGCAACTAGGACCCTGCAAGTCCTTAGAGCCCCAGATGCCACCTTTCATCTTATACCCAGACCCTGGGGACATGACTTCATTTCCCCATGGAAAATGGGGTCAGTTTGGGGCCACTCGCCCCGGCCATCTGCTTCATTCCCTGTCTGAAATTTGCAAACTTGGCTGATTTTCTCCAAAACTAAACCTGCTGGCAACGAGGAGCCTGCAGCTCCTTAGAGCCCCAAATTTCACCTCTCTGCTGATACCCACATGATGGGGAAATTACTTCTTTTTCCCATAGAAATAGTATCCCTGTGCTGCAACTTGCCCTGGCAGAAAGTAGGGTGCCAAGCAGGAAATTTGAAAATTCTGCTGGATTTCTCCAAACCTAAAGCTGGCAGCAACTAGGACCCTGCAAGTCCTTAGAGCCCCAAAGGCCACCTTTCATCTGATACCCAGACCCTGGGCCAATGACTTCATTTTCCCCATGGAAAATGGCCTCCATTTCTGGCCTCTCGCCCTGGCCAATAGGGTGGTGCCCGGCAAGAAATTTGCAATCTTTGCTGGATTGCTCCAAATTTGAAGCTGCCAGTAAGAAGTACCCTGCAAGTCCTTAGAGCCCCAAAGGCCACCTTGCATTTGATTTGCAGACCGTGGGGAAAGGACTTCTTTTTCCCATGGGAAATGGCCTGTGTTTGCAGCCACTCACCATGGCAGAAAGTGGGGAGCCAAGCTAGAGTGATACAATCTTTGCTGGATTCTTCCAAACCTAAAGTTGGCAGCAACCAGGAGCCTGAAAGTCCTTAGAGCCTGAAAGGCCACCTTGAACATATTACTGAGACCCTGGGTTAAGGACATTTTTCCCATGGAAAATGCCCTTCATTTCTGGCCACTTGGCCTGGCAGGCAGGCTGTGCCTAGCGAGAAATTTGCAAACTGTGCTGGATTCTTCCAAACATAAAGCTGGCAGCAACTAGGACCCTGCAAGTCCTTAGAGCCCCAGATGCCGCCTTTCATCTGATACCCAGACCCTGGGCCAATGACTTCATTTTCCCCATGGAAAATGGCCTCCATTTCTGGCCTCTCGCCCTGGCCAATAGGGTGGTGCCCAGCAAGAAATTTGCAATCTTTGCTGGATTGCTCCAAATCTAAAGCTGCCAGTAAGAAGTACCCTGCAAGTCCTTAGAGCCCCAAAGGCCACCTTGCATTTCATTTGCAGACCGTGGGGAAAGGACTTCTTTTTCCCATGGGAAATGGCCTGTGTTTGCAGCCACTCACCATGGCAGAAAGTGGGGAGCCAAGCTAGAGTGATGCAATCTTTGCTGGATTTCTCCAAACCCAATGCTGGCAGCAACTAGGACCCTGCAAGTCCTTAGAGCCCCAGATGCCACCTTTCATCTTATACCCAGACCCTGGGGACATGACTTCATTTCCCCATGGAAAATGGGGTCAGTTTGGGGCCACTCGCCCCGGCCATCTGCTTCATTCCCTGTCTGAAATTTTCAAACTTGGCTGATTTTCTCCAAAACTAAACCTGCTGGCAACGAGGAGCCTGCAGCTCCTTAGAGCCCCAAATTTCACCTCTCTGCTGATACCCACATGATGGGGAAATTACTTCTTTTTCCCATAGAAATAGTATCCCTGTGCTGCAACTTGCCCTGGCAGAAAGTAGGGTGCCAAGCAGGAAATTTGAAAATTCTGATGGATTTCTCCAAACCTAAAGCTGGCAGCAACTAAGACCCTGCAAGTCCTTAGAGCCCCAAAGACCACCTTTCATCTGATACCCAGAGCCTGGGCCAATGACTTCATTTTCCCCATGGAAAATGGCCTCCATTTCTGGCCTCTCGCCCTGGCCAATAGGGTGGTGCCCAGCAAGAAATTTGCAATCTTTGCTGGATTTCTCCAAATCGAAACCTGCCAGTAAGAAGTACCCTGCAAGTCCTTAGAGCCCCAAAGGCAACCTTGCATTTCATTTGAAGACCGTGGGGAAAGGACTTCTTTTTCCCGTGGGAAATGGCCTGTGTTTGCAGCCACTCACCATGGCAGAAAGTGGGGAGCCAAGCTAGAGTGATACAATCTTTGCTGGATTCTTCCAAACCTAAAGTTGGCAGCAACCAGGAGCCTGAAAGTCCTTAGAGCCTGAAAGGCCACCTTGAACACATTACTGAGACCCTGGGTTAAGGACATTTTTCCCATGGAAAATGCCCTTCATTTCTGGCCATTTGGCCTGGCAGGCAGGGCAGTGCCTAGCGAGAAATTTTAAAACTGTGCTGGATTCTTCCAAACATAAAGCTGCCAGCAACTAGGACCCTGCAAGTCCTTAGAGCCCCAAAGGCCACCTTTCATCTGATACCCAGAGCCTGGGCCAATGACTTCATTTTCCCCAAGGAAAATGGCCTCCATTTCTGGCCTCTCGCCCTGGCCAATAGGGTGGTGCCCAGCAAGAAATTTGCAATCTTTGCTGGATTTCTCCAAATCTAAAGCTGCCAGTAAGAAGTACCCTGCAAGTCCTTAGAGCCCCAAAGGCCACCTTGCATTTGATTTGCAGACCGTGGGGAAAGGACTTCTTTTTCCCATGGGAAATGGCCTCCGTTTCCAGCCACTAACTAGGGCAGAAAGTGGGGAGCCAAGCTAGAGTGATGCAATCTTTGCTGGATTTCTCCAAACCCAATGCTGGCAGCAACTAGGACCCTGCAAGTCCTTAGAGCCCCAGATGCCACCTTTCATCTTATACCCAGACCCTGGGGACATGACTTCATTTCCCCATGGAAAATGGGGTCAGTTTGGGGCCACTCGCCCCGGCCATCTGCTTCATTCCCTGTCTGAAATTTGCAAACTTGGCTGATTTTCTCCAAAACTAAACCTGCTGGCAACGAGGAGCCTGCAGCTCCTTAGAGCCCCAAATTTCACCTCTCTGCTGATACCCACATGATGGGGAAATTACTTCTTTTTCCCATAGAAATAGTATCCCTGTGCTGCAACTTGCCCTGGCAGAAAGTAGGGTGCCAAGCAGGAAATTTGAAAATTCTGCTGGATTTCTCCAAACCTAAAGCTGGCAGCAACTAAGACCCTGCAAGTCCTTAGAGCCCCAAAGGCCACCTTTCATCTGATACCCAGACCCTGGGCCAATGACTTCATTTTCCCCATGGAAAATGGCCTCCATTTCTGGCCTCTCGCCCTGGCCAATAGGGTGGTGCCCAGCAAGAAATTTGCAATCTTTGCTGGATTTCTCCAAATCGAAAGCTGCCAGTAAGAAGTACCCTGCATGTCCTCAGAGCCCCAATGGCCACCTTGCATTTGATTTGCAGACCGTGGGGAAAGGACTTCTTTTTCCCATGGGAAATGGCCTGTGTTTGCAGCCACTCACCATGGCAGAAAGTGGGGAGCCAAGCTAGAGTGATGCAATCTTTGCTGGATTTCTCCAAACCTAATGCTGGCAGCAACTTGGACCCTGCAAGTCCTTAGAGCCCCAGATGCCGCCTTTCATCTGATACCCAGACCCTGGGCCAATGACTTCATTTTCCCCATGGAAAATGGCCTCCATTTCTGGCCTCTCGCCCTGGCCAATAGGGTGGTGCCCAGCAAGAAATTTGCAATCTTTGCTGGATTTCTCCAAATCGAAAGCTGCCAGTAAGAAGTACCCTGCAAGTCCTTAGAGCCCCAAAGGCCACCTTGCATTTCATTTGCAGACCGTGGGGAAAGGACTTCTTTTTCCCATGGGAAATGGCCTGTGTTTGCAGCCACTCACCATGGCAGAAAGTGGGGAGCCAAGCTAGAGTGATACAATCTTTGCTGGATTCTTCCAAACCTAAAGTTGGCAGCAACAAGGACCCTGAAAGTCCTTAGAGCCTGAAAGGCCACCTTGAACATATTACTGAGACCCTGGGTAAAGGACATTTTTCCCATGGAAAATGCCCTTCATTTCTGGCCACTTGGCCTGGCAGGCAGGCTGTGCCTAGCGAGAAATTTGCAAACTGTGCTGGATTCTTCCAAACATAAAGCTGCCAGCAACTAGGACCCTGCAAGTCCTTAGAGCCCCAGATGCCACCTTTCATCTGATACCCAGACCCTGGGCCAATGACTTCATTTTCCCCAAGGAAAATGGCCTCCATTTCTGGCCTCTCGCCCTGGCCAATAGGGTGGTGCCCAGCAAGAAATTTGCAATCTTTGCTGGATTGCTCCAAATCGAAAGCTGCCAGTAAGAAGTACCCTGCAAGTCCTTAGAGCCCCAAAGGCCACCTTGCATTTCATTTGAAGACCGTGGGGAAAGGACTTCTTTTTCCCATGGGAAATGGCCTGTGTTTGCAGCCACTCACCATGGCAGAAAGTGGGGAGCCAAGCTAGAGTGATACAATCTTTGCTGGATTTCTCCATACCCAATGCTGGCAGCAACTAGGACCCTGCAAGTCCTTAGAGCCCCAGATGCCACCTTTCATCTTATACCCAGACCCTGGGGACATGACTTCATTTCCCCATGGAAAATGGGGTCAGTTTGGGGCCACTCGCCCCGGCCATCTGCCTCATTCCCTGTCTGAAATTTGCAAACTTGGCTGATTTTCTCCAAAACTAAACCTGCTGGCAACGAGGAGCCTGCAGCTCCTTAGAGCCCCAAATTTCACCTCTCTGCTGATACCCACATGATGGGGAAATTACTTCTTTTTCCCATAGAAATAGTATCCCTGTGCTGCAACTTGCCCTGGCAGAAAGTAGGGTGCCAAGCAGGAAATTTGAAAATTCTGCTGGATTTCTCCAAACCTAAAGCTGGCAGCAACTAAGACCCTGCAAGTCCTTAGAGCCCCAAAGGCCACCTTTCATCTGATACCCAGACCCTGGGCCAATGACTTCATTTTCCCCATGGAAAATGGCCTCCATTTCTGGCCTCTCGCCCTGGCCAATAGGGTGGTGCCCAGCAAGAAATTTGCAATCTTTGCTGGATTGCTCCAAATCTAAAGCTGCCAGTAAGAAGTACCCTGCATGTCCTTAGAGCCCCAAAGGCCACCTTGCATTTGATTTGCAGACCGTGGGGAAAGGACTTCTTTTTCCCATGGGAAATGGCCTGTGTTTGCACCCACTCACCATGGCAGAAAGTGGGGAGCCAAGCTAGAGTGATACAATCTTTGCTGGATTCTTCCAAACCTAAAGTTGGCAGCAACCAGGACCCTGAAAGTCCTTAGAGCCTGAAAGGCCACCTTGAACACATTACTGAGACCCTGGGTTAAGGACATTTTTCCCATGGAAAATGCCCTTCATTTCTGGCCACTTGGCCTGGCAGGCAGGCTGTGCCTAGCGAGAAATTTGCAAACTGTGCTGGAATCTTCCAAACAAAAAGCTGCCAGCAACTAGGACCCTGCAAGTCCTTAGAGCCCCAGATGCCACCTTTCATCTGATACCCAGAGCCTGGGCCAATGACTTCATTTTCCCCATGGAAAATGGCCTCCATTTCTGGCCTCTCGCCCTGGCCAATAGGGTGGTGCCCAGCAAGAAATTTGCAATCTTTGCTGGATTTCTCCAAATCGAAAGCTGCCAGTAAGAAGTACCCTGCAAGTCCTTAGAGCCCCAAAGGCCACCTTGCATTTGATTTGCAGACCGTGGGGAAAGGACTTCTTTTTCCCATGGGAAATGGCCTGTGTTTGCAGCCACTCACCATGGCAGAAAGTGGGGAGCCAAGCTAGAGTGATGCAATCTTTGCTGGATTTCTCCAAACCCAATGCTGGCAGCAACTAGGACCCTGCAAGTCCTTAGAGCCCCAGATGCCACCTTTCATCTTATACCCAGACCCTGGGGACATGACTTCATTTCCCCATGGAAAATGGGGTCAGTTTGGGGCCACTCGCCCCGGCCATCTGCTTCATTCCCTGTCTGAAATTTGCAAACTTGGCTGATTTTCTCCAAAACTAAACCTGCTGGCAACGAGGAGCCTGCAGCTCCTTAGAGCCCCAAATTTCACCTCTCTGCTGATACCCACATGATGGGGAAATTACTTCTTTTTCCCATAGAAATAGTATCCCTGTGCTGCAACTTGCCCTGGCAGAAAGTAGGGTGCCAAGCAGGAAATTTGAAAATTCTGCTGGATTTCTCCAAACCTAAAGCTGGCAGCAACTAGGACCCTGCAAGTCCTTAGAGCCCCAAAGGCCACCTTTCATCTGATACCCAGAGCCTGGGCCAATGACTTCATTTTCCCCATGGAAAATGGCCTCCATTTCTGGCCTCTCGCCCTGGCCAATAGGGTGGTGCCCGGCAAGAAATTTGCAATCTTTGCTGGATTGCTCCAAATTTGAAGCTGCCAGTAAGAAGTACCCTGCAAGTCCTTAGAGCCCCAAAGGCCACCTTGCATTTGATTTGCAGACCGTGGGGAAAGGACTTCTTTTTCCCATGGGAAATGGCCTGTGTTTGCAGCCACTCACCATGGCAGAAAGTGGGGAGCCAAGCTAGAGTGATACAATCTTTGCTGGATTCTTCCAAACCTAAAGTTGGCAGCAACTAGGACCCTGAAAGTCCTTAGAGCCTGAAAGGCCACCTTGAACATATTACTGAGACCCTGGGTTAAGGACATTTTTCCCATGGAAAATGCCCTTCATTTCTGGCCATTTGGCCTGGCAGGCAGGGCAGTGCCTAACGAGAAATTTGCAAACTGTGCTGGATTCTTCCAAATATAAAGCTGCCAGCAACTAGGACCCTGCAAGTCCTTAGAGCCCCAGATGCCGCCTTTCATCTGATACCCAGAGCCTGGGCCAATGACTTCATTTTCCCCAAGGAAAATGGCCTCCATTTCTGGCCTCTCGCCCTGGCCAATAGGGTGGTGCCCAGCAAGAAATTTGCAATCTTTGCTGGATTGCTCCAAATCTAAAGCTGCCAGTAAGAAGTACCCTGCAAGTCCTTAGAGCCCCAAAGGCCACCTTGCATTTCATTTGCAGACCGTGGGGAAAGGACTTCTTTTTCCCATGGGAAATGGCCTCCGTTTGCAGCCACTAACTATGGCAGAAAGTTGGGAGCCAAGCTAGAGTGATGCAATCTTTGCTGGATTTCTCCAAACCCAATGGTGGCAGCAACTAGGACCCTGCAAGTCCTTAGAGCCCCAGATGCCACCTTTCATCTTATACCCAGACCCTGGGGACATGACTTCATTTCCCCATGGAAAATGGGGTCAGTTTGGGGCCACTCGCCCCGGCCATCTGCTTCATTCCCTGTCTGAAATTTGCAATCTTGGCTGATTTTCTCCAAAACTAAAGCTGCTGGCAACGAGGAGCCTGCAGCTCCTTAGAGCCCCAAATTTCACCTCTCTGCTGATACCCACATGATGGGGAAATTACTTCTTTTTCCCATAGAAATAGTATCCCTGTGCTGCAACTTGCCCTGGCAGAAAGTAGGGTGCCAAGCAGGAAATTTGAAAATTCTGCTGGATTTCTCCAAACCTAAAGCTGGCAGTAACTAGGACCCTGAAAGTCCTTAGAGCCCCAAAGGCCACCTTTCATCTGATACCCAGAGCCTGGGCCAATGACTTCATTTTCCCCATGGAAAATGGCCTCCATTTCTGGCCTCTCGCCCTGGCCAATAGGGTGGTGCCCAGCAAGAAATTTGCAATCTTTGCTGGATTTCTCCAAATCGAAAGCTGCCAGCAAGAAGTACCCTGCATGTCCTCAGAGCCCCAAAGGCCACCTTGCATTTGATTTGCAGACCGTGGGGAAAGGACTTCTTTTTCCCATGGGAAATGGCCTGTGTTTGCAGCCACTCACCATGGCAGAAAGTGGGGAGCCAAGCTAGAGTGATGCAATCTTTGCTGGATTTCTCCAAACCTAATGCTGGCAGCAACTTGGACGCTGCAAGTCCTTAGAGCCCCAGATGCCACCTTTCATCTTATACCCAGACCCTGGGGACATGACTTCATTTCCCCATGGAAAATGGGGTCAGTTTGGGGCCACTCGCCCCGGCCATCTGCTTCATTCCCTGTCTGAAATTTGCAAACTTGGCTGATTTTCTCCAAAACTAAACCTGCTGGCAACGAGGAGCCTGCAGCTCCTTAGAGCCCCAAATTTCACCTCTCTGCTGATACCCACATGATGGGGAAATTACTTCTTTTTCCCATAGAAATAGTATCCCTGTGCTGCAACTTGCCCTGGCAGAAAGTAGGGTGCCAAGCAGGAAATTTGAAAATTCTGCTGGATTTCTCCAAACCTAAAGCTGGCAGCAACTAAGACCCTGCAAGTCCTTAGAGCCCCAAAGGCCACCTTTCATCTGATACCCAGAGCCTGGGCCAATGACTTCATTTTCCCCATGGAAAATGGCCTCCATTTCTGGCCTCTCGCCCTGGCCAATAGGGTGGTGCCCGGCAAAAAATTTGCAATCTTTGCTGGATTTCTCCAAATTTGAAGCTGCCAGTAAGAAGTACCCTGCAAGTCCTTAGAGCCCCAATGGCCACCTTGCATTTGATTTGCAGACCGTGGGGAAAGGACTTCTTTTTCCCATGGGAAATGGCCTGTGTTTGCAGCCACTCACCATGGCAGAAAGTGGGGAGCCAAGCTAGAGTGATACAATCTTTGCTGGATTCTTCCAAACCTAAAGTTGGCAGCAACTAGGACCCTGAAAGTCCTTAGAGCCTGAAAGGCCACCTTGAACATATTACTGAGACCCTGGGTTAAGGACATTTTTCCCATGGAAAATGCCCTTCATTTCTGGCCATTTGGCCTGGCAGGCAGGGCAGTGCCTAACGAGAAATTTGCAAACTGTGCTGGATTCTTCCAAACATAAAGCTGCCAGCAACTAGGACCCTGCAAGTCCTTAGAGCCCCAGATGCCGCCTTTCATCTGATACCCAGAGCCTGGGCCAATGACTTCATTTTCCCCAAGGAAAATGGCCTCCATTTCTGGCCTCTCGCCCTGGCCAATAGGGTGGTGCCCAGCAAGAAATTTGCAATCTTTGCTGGATTGCTCCAAATCTAAAGCTGCCAGTAAGAAGTACCCTGCAAGTCCTTAGAGCCCCAAAGGCCACCTTGCATTTCATTTGCAGACCGTGGGGAAAGGACTTCTTTTTCCCATGGGAAATGGCCTCCGTTTGCAGCCACTAACTATGGCAGAAAGTTGGGAGCCAAGCTAGAGTGATGCAATCTTTGCTGGATTTCTCCAAACCCAATGGTGGCAGCAACTAGGACCCTGCAAGTCCTTAGAGCCCCAGATGCCACCTTTCATCTTATACCCAGACCCTGGGGACATGACATCTTTTCCCCATGGAAAATGGGGTCAGTTTGGGGCCACTCGCCCCGGCCATCTGCTTCATTCCCTGTCTGAAATTTGCAATCTTGGCTGATTTTCTCCAAAACTAAAGCTGCTGGCAACGAGGAGCCTGCAGCTCCTTAGAGCCCCAAATTTCACCTCTCTGCTGATACCCACATGATGGGGAAATTAATTCTTTTTCCCATAGAAATAGTATCCCTGTGCTGCAACTTGCCCTGGCAGAAAGTAGGGTGCCAAGCAGGAAATTTGAAAATTCTGCTGGATTTCTCCAAACCTAAAGCTGGCAGTAACTAGGACCCTGAAAGTCCTTAGAGCCCCAAAGGCCACCTTTCATCTGATACCCAGACCCTGGGCCAATGACTTCATTTTCCCCATGGAAAATGGCCTCCATTTCTGGCCTCTCGCCCTGGCCAATAGGGTGGTGCCCAGCAAGAAATTTGCAATCTTTGCTGGATTTCTCCAAATCGAAAGCTGCCAGTAAGAAGTACCCTGCATGTCCTCAGAGCCCCAAAGGCCACCTTGCATTTGATTTGCAGACCGTGGGGAAAGGACTTCTTTTTCCCATGGGAAATGGCCTGTGTTTGCAGCCACTCACCATGGCAGAAAGTGGGGAGCCAAGCTAGAGTGATGCAATCTTTGCTGGATTTCTCCAAACCTAATGCTGGCAGCAACTTGGACCCTGCAAGTCCTTAGATCCCATGATGCCGCCTTTCATCTGATACCCAGACCCTGGGCCAATGACTTCATTTTCCCCATGGAAAATGGCCTCCATTTCTGGCCTCTCGCCCTGGCCAATAGGGTGGTGCCCAGCAAGAAATTTGCAATCTTACTGGATTGCTCCAAATCTAAAGCTGCCAGTAAGAAGTACCCTGCAAGTCCTTAGAGCCCCAAAGGCCACCTTGCATTTCATTTGCAGACCGTGGGGAAAGGACTTCTTTTTCCCATGGGAAATGGCCTGTGTTTGCACCCACTCACCATGGCAGAAAGTGGGGAGCCAAGCTAGAGTGATACAATCTTTGCTGGATTCTTCCAAACCTAAAGTTGGCAGCAACCAGGAGCCTGAAAGTCCTTAGAGCCTGAAAGGCCACCTTGAACATATTACTGAGACCCTGGGTTAAGGACATTTTTCCCATGGAAAATGCCCTTCATTTCTGGCCACTTGGCCTGGCAGGCAGGCTGTGCCTAGCGAGAAATTTGCAAACTGTGCTGGATTCTTCCAAACATAAAGCTGGCAGCAACTAGGACCCTGCAAGTCCTTAGAGCCCCAGATGCCGCCTTTCATCTGATACCCAGACCCTGGGCCAATGACTTCATTTTCCCCATGGAAAATGGCCTCCATTTCTGGCCTCTCGCCCTGGCCAATAGGGTGGTGCCCAGCAAGAAATTTGCAATCTTTGCTGGATTGCTCCAAATCTAAAGCTGCCAGTAAGAAGTACCCTGCAAGTCCTTAGAGCCCCAAAGGCCACCTTGCATTTCATTTGCAGACCGTGGGGAAAGGACTTCTTTTTCCCATGGGAAATGGCCTGTGTTTGCACCCACTCACCATGGCAGAAAGTGGGGAGCCAAGCTAGAGTGATACAATCTTTGCTGGATTTCTCCAAACCCAATGCTGGCAGCAACTAGGACCCTGCAAGTCCTTAGAGCCCCAGATGCCACCTTTCATCTTATACCCAGACCCTGGGGACATGACTTCATTTCCCCATGGAAAATGGGGTCAGTTTGGGGCCACTCGCCCCGGCCATCTGCTTCATTCCCTGTCTGAAATTTGCAAACTTGGCTGATTTTCTCCAAAACTAAACCTGCTGGCAACGAGGAGCCTGCAGCTCCTTAGAGCCCCAAATTTCACCTCTCTGCTGATACCCACATGATGGGGAAATTACTTCTTTTTCCCATAGAAATAGTATCCCTGTGCTGCAACTTCCCCTGGCAGAAAGTGGGGACCCAAGCAGGAAATTTGAAAATTCTGCTGGATTTCTCCAAACCTAAAGCTGGCAGCAACTAAGACCCTGCAAGTCCTTAGAGCCCCAAAGGCCACCTTTCATCTGATACCCAGAGCCTGGGCCAATGACTTCATTTTCCCCATGGAAAATGGCCTCCATTTCTGGCCTCTCGCCCTGGCCAATAGGGTGGTGCCCAGCAAGAAATTTGCAATCTTTGCTGGATTGCTCCAAATTTGAAGCTGCCAGTAAGAAGTACCCTGCATGTCCTTAGAGCCCCAAAGGCCACCTTGCATTTGATTTGCAGACCGTGGGGAAAGGACTTCTTTTTCCCATGGGAAATGGCCTGTGTTTGCACCCACTCACCATGGCAGAAAGTGGGGAGCCAAGCTAGAGTGATGCAATCTTTGCTGGATTTCTCCAAACCTAATGCTGGCAGCAACTTGGACCCTGCAAGTCCTTAGAGCCCCAGATGCCGCCTTTCATCTGATACCCAGACCCTGGGCCAATGACTTCATTTTCCCCATGGAAAATGGCCTCCATTTCTGGCCTCTCGCCCTGGCCAATAGGGTGGTGCCCAGCAAGAAATTTGCAATCTTTGCTGGATTGCTCCAAATCTAAAGCTGCCAGTAAGAAGTACCCTGCAAGTCCTTAGAGCCCCAAAGGCCACCTTGCATTTCATTTGCAGACCGTGGGGAAAGGACTTCTTTTTCCCATGGGAAATGGCCTGTGTTTGCAGCCACTCACCATGGCAGAAAGTGGGGAGCCAAGCTAGAGTGATGCAATCTTTGCTGGATTTCTCCAAACCCAATGCTGGCAGCAACTAGGACCCTGAAAGTCCTTAGAGCCTGAAAGGCCACCTTGAACATATTACTGAGACCCTGGGTTAAGGACATTTTTCCCATGGAAAATGCCCTTCATTTCTGGCCATTTGGCCTGGCAGGCAGGGCAGTGCCTAACGAGAAATTTGCAAACTGTGCTGGATTCTTCCAAACATAAAGCTGCCAGCAACTAGGACCCTGCAAGTCCTTAGAGCCCCAGATGCCGCCTTTCATCTGATACCCAGAGCCTGGGCCAATGACTTCATTTTCCCCAAGGAAAATGGCCTCCATTTCTGGCCTCTCGCCCTGGCCAATAGGGTGGTGCCCAGCAAGAAATTTGCAATCTTTGCTGGATTGCTCCAAATCTAAAGCTGCCAGTAAGAAGTACCCTGCAAGTCCTTAGAGCCCCAAAGGCCACCTTGCATTTCATTTGCAGACCGTGGGGAAAGGACTTCTTTTTCCCATGGGAAATGGCCTGTGTTTGCAGCCACTAACTATGGCAGAAAGTGGGGAGCCAAGCTAGAGTGATGCAATCTTTGCTGGATTTCTCCAAACCCAATGGTGGCAGCAACTAGGACCCTGCAAGTCCTTAGAGCCCCAGATGCCACCTTTCATCTTATACCCAGACCCTGGGGACATGACTTCTTTTCCCCATGGAAAATGGGGTCAGTTTGGGGCCACTCGCCCCGGCCATCTGCTTCATTCCCTGTCTGAAATTTGCAATCTTGGCTGATTTTCTCCAAAACTAAAGCTGCTGGCAACGAGGAGCCTGCAGCTCCTTAGAGCCCCAAATTTCACCTCTCTGCTGATACCCACATGATGGGGAAATTACTTCTTTTTCCCATAGAAATAGTATCCCTGTGCTGCAACTTGCCCTGGCAGAAAGTAGGGTGCCAAGCAGGAAATTTGAAAATTCTGCTGGATTTCTCCAAACCTAAAGCTGGCAGTAACTAGGACCCTGAAAGTCCTTAGAGCCCCAAAGGCCACCTTTCATCTGATACCCAGAGCCTGGGCCAATGACTTCATTTTCCCCATGGAAAATGGCCTCCATTTCTGGCCTCTCGCCCTGGCCAATAGGGTGGTGCCCAGCAAGAAATTTGCAATCTTTGCTGGATTTCTCCAAATCGAAAGCTGCCAGTAAGAAGTACCCTGCATGTCCTCAGAGCCCCAAAGGCCACCTTGCATTTCATTTGCAGACCGTGGGGAAAGGACTTCTTTTTCCCATGGGAAATGGCCTGTGTTTGCAGCCACTCACCATGGCAGAAAGTGGGGAGCCAAGCTAGAGTGATGCAATCTTTGCTGGATTTCTCCAAACCTAATGCTGGCAGCAACTTGGACCCTGCAAGTATTTAGATCCCATGATGCCGCCTTTCATCTGATACCCAGACCCTGGGCCAATGACTTCATTTTCCCCAAGGAAAATGGCCTCCATTTCTGGCCTCTCGCCCTGGCCAATAGGGTGGTGCCCAGCAAGAAATTTGCAATCTTTGCTGGATTTCTCCAAATCGAAAGCTGCCAGTAAGAAGTACCCTGCAAGTCCTTAGAGCCCCAAAGGCCACCTTGCATTTCATTTGCAGACCGTGGGGAAAGGACTTCTTTTTCCCATGGGAAATGGCCTGTGTTTGCAGCCACTCACCATGGCAGAAAGTGGGGAGCCAAGCTAGAGTGATACAATCTTTGCTGGATTCTTCCAAACCTAAAGTTGGCAGCAACCAGGAGCCTGAAAGTCCTTAGAGCCTGAAAGGCCACCTTGAACATATTACTGAGACCCTGGGTTAAGGACATTTTTCCCATGGAAAATGCCCTTCATTTCTGGCCACTTGGCCTGGCAGGCAGGCTGTGCCTAGCGAGAAATTTGCAAACTGTGCTGGATTCTTCCAAACATAAAGCTGGCAGCAACTAGGACCCTGCAAGTCCTTAGAGCCCCAGATGCCGCCTTTCATCTGATACCCAGACCCTGGGCCAATGACTTCATTTTCCCCATGGAAAATGGCCTCCATTTCTGGCCTCTCGCCCTGGCCAATAGGGTGGTGCCCAGCAAGAAATTTGCAATCTTTGCTGGATTGCTCCAAATCTAAAGCTGCCAGTAAGAAGTACCCTGCAAGTCCTTAGAGCCCCAAAGGCCACCTTGCATTTCATTTGCAGACCGTGGGGAAAGGACTTCTTTTTCCCATGGGAAATGGCCTGTGTTTGCAGCCACTCACCATGGCAGAAAGTGGGGAGCCAAGCTAGAGTGATGCAATCTTTGCTGGATTTCTACAAACCCAATGCTGGCAGCAACTAGGACCCTGCAAGTCCTTAGAGCCCCAGATGCCACCTTTCATCTTATACCCAGACCCTGGGGACATGACTTCATTTCCCCATGGAAAATGGGGTCAGTTTGGGGCCACTCGCCCCGGCCATCTGCTTCATTCCCTGTCTGAAATTTGCAAACTTGGCTGATTTTCTCCAAAACTAAACCTGCTGGCAACGAGGAGCCTGCAGCTCCTTAGAGCCCCAAATTTCACCTCTCTGCTGATACCCACATGATGGGGAAATTACTTCTTTTTCCCATAGAAATAGTATCCCTGTGCTGCAACTTCCCCTGGCAGAAAGTGGGGACCCAAGCAGGAAATTTGAAAATTCTGCTGGATTTCTCCAAACCTAAAGCTGGCAGCAACTAAGACCCTGCAAGTCCTTAGAGCCCCAAAGGCCACCTTTCATCTGATACCCAGAGCCTGGGCCAATGACTTCATTTTCCCCATGGAAAATGGCCTCCATTTCTGGCCTCTCGCCCTGGCCAATAGGGTGGTGCCCGGCAAGAAATTTGCAATCTTTGCTGGATTGCTCCAAATTTGAAGCTGCCAGTAAGAAGTACCCTGCATGTCCTTAGAGCCCCAAAGGCCACCTTGCATTTGATTTGCAGACCGTGGGGAAAGGACTTCTTTTTCCCATGGGAAATGGCCTGTGTTTGCACCCACTCACCATGGCAGAAAGTGGGGAGCCAAGCTAGAGTGATGCAATCTTTGCTGGATTTCTCCAAACCTAATGCTGGCAGCAACTTGGACCCTGCAAGTCCTTAGAGCCCCAGATGCCGCCTTTCATCTGATACCCAGACCCTGGGCCAATGACATCATTTTCCCCATGGAAAATGGCCTCCATTTCTGGCCTCTCGCCCTGGCCAATAGGGTGGTGCCCAGCAAGAAATTTGCAATCTTTGCTGGATTTCTCCAAATCTAAAGCTGCCAGTAAGAAGTACCCTGCAAGTCCTTAGAGCCCCAAAGGCCACCTTGCATTTCATTTGCAGACCGTGGGGAAAGGACTTCTTTTTCCCATGGGAAATGGCCTGTGTTTGCACCCACTCACCATGGCAGAAAGTGGGGAGCCAAGCTAGAGTGATACAATCTTTGCTGGATTCTTCCAAACCTAAAGTTGGCAGCAACCAGGAGCCTTAAAGTCCTTAGAGCCTGAAAGGCCACCTTGAACATATTACTGAGACCCTGGGTTAAGGACATTTTTCTCATGGAAAATGCCCTTCATTTGTGGCCACTTGGCCTGGCAGGCAGGCTGTGCCTAGCGAGAAATTTGCAAACTGTGCTGGAATCTTCCAAACATAAAGCTGCCAGCAACTAGGACCCTGCAAGTCCTTAGAGCCCCAGATGCCGCCTTTCATCTGATACCCAGAGCCTGGGCCAATGACTTCATTTTCCCCAAGGAAAATGGCCTCCATTTCTGGCCTCTCGCCCTGGCCAATAGGGTGGTGCCCAGCAAGAAATTTGCAATCTTTGCTGGATTTCTCCAAATCTAAAGCTGCCAGTAAGAAGTACCCTGCAAGTCCTTAGAGCCCCAAAGGCCACCTTGCATTTCATTTGCAGACCGTGGGGAAAGGACTTCTTTTTCCCATGGGAAATGGCCTCCGTTTGCAGCCACTAACTATGGCAGAAAGTTGGGAGCCAAGCTAGAGTGATGCAATCTTTGCTGGATTTCTCCAAACCCAATGGTGGCAGCAACTAGGACCCTGCAAGTCCTTAGAGCCCCAGATGCCACCTTTCATCTTATACCCAGACCCTGGGGACATGACTTCTTTTCCCCATGGAAAATGGGGTCAGTTTGGGGCCACTCGCCCCGGCCATCTGCTTCATTCCCTGTCTGAAATTTGCAATCTTGGCTGATTTTCTCCAAAACTAAAGCTGCTGGCAACGAGGAGCCTGCAGCTCCTTAGAGCCCCAAATTTCACCTCTCTGCTGATACCCACATGATGGGGAAATTACTTCTTTTTCCCATAGAAATAGTATCCCTGTGCTGCAACTTGCCCTGGCAGAAAGTAGGGTGCCAAGCAGGAAATTTGAAAATTCTGCTGGATTTCTCCAAACCTAAAGCTGGCAGCAACTAAGACCCTGCAAGTCCTTAGAGCCCCAAAGGCCACCTTTCATCTGATACCCAGAGCCTGGGCCAATGACTTCATTTTCCCCATGGAAAATGGCCTCCATTTCTGGCCTCTCGCCCTGGCCAATAGGGTGGTGCCCAGCAAGAAATTTGCAATCTTTGCTGGATTTCTCCAAATCGAAAGCTGCCAGTAAGAAGTACCCTGCAAGTCCTTAGAGCCCCAAAGGCCACCTTGCATTTCATTTGCAGACCGTGGGGAAAGGACTTCTTTTTCCCATGGGAAATGGCCTGTGTTTGCAGCCACTCACCATGGCAGAAAGTGGGGAGCCAAGCTAGAGTGATGCAATCTTTGCTGGATTTCTCCAAACCCAATGCTGGCAGCAACTAGGACCCTGCAAGTCCTTAGAGCCCCAGATGCCACCTTTCATCTTATACCCAGACCCTGGGGACATGACTTCATTTCCCCATGGAAAATGGGGTCAGTTTGGGGCCACTCGCCCCGGCCATCTGCTTCATTCCCTGTCTGAAATTTGCAAACTTGGCTGATTTTCTCCAAAACTAAACCTGCTGGCAACGAGGAGCCTGCAGCTCCTTAGAGCCCCAAATTTCACCTCTCTGCTGATACCCACATGATGGGGAAATTACTTCTTTTTCCCATAGAAATAGTATCCCTGTGCTGCAACTTGCCCTGGCAGAAAGTAGGGTGCCAAGCAGGAAATTTGAAAATTCTGCTGGATTTCTCCAAACCTAAAGCTGGCAGCAACTAGGACCCTGCAAGTCCTTAGAGCCCCAAAGGCCACCTTTCATCTGATACCCAGACCCTGGGCCAATGACTTCATTTTCCCCATGGAAAATGGCCTCCATTTCTGGCCTCTCGCCCTGGCCAATAGGGTGGTGCCCGGCAAGAAATTTGCAATCTTTGCTGGATTGCTCCAAATTTGAAGCTGCCAGTAAGAAGTACCCTGCAAGTCCTTAGAGCCCCAAAGGCCACCTTGCATTTGATTTGCAGACCGTGGGGAAAGGACTTCTTTTTCCCATGGGAAATGGCCTGTGTTTGCACCCACTCACCATGGCAGAAAGTGGGGAGCCAAGCTAGAGTGATACAATCTTTGCTGGATTCTTCCAAACCTAAAGTTGGCAGCAACTAGGACCCTGAAAGTCCTTAGAGCCTGAAAGGCCACCTTGAACATATTACTGAGACCCTGGGTTAAGGACATTTTTCCCATGGAAAATGCCCTTCATTTCTGGCCATTTGGCCTGGCAGGCAGGGCAGTGCCTAACGAGAAATTTGCAAACTGTGCTGGATTCTTCCAAACATAAAGCTGCCAGCAACTAGGACCCTGCAAGTCCTTAGAGCCCCAGATGCCGCCTTTCATCTGATACCCAGACCCTGGGCCAATGACTTCATTTTCCCCAAGGAAAATGGCCTCCATTTCTGGCCTCTCGCCCTGGCCAATAGGGTGGTGCCCAGCAAGAAATTTGCAATCTTTGCTGGATTTCTCCAAATCGAAAGCTGCCAGTAAGAAGTACCCTGCAAGTCCTTAGAGCCCCAAAGGCCACCTTGCATTTCATTTGCAGACCGTGGGGAAAGGACTTCTTTTTCCCATGGGAAATGGCCTGTGTTTGCAGCCACTCACCATGGCAGAAAGTGGGGAGCCAAGCTAGAGTGATGCAATCTTTGCTGGATTTCTCCAAACCCAATGGTGGCAGCAACTAGGACCCTGCAAGTCCTTAGAGCCCCAGATGCCACCTTTCATCTTATACCCAGACCCTGGGGACATGACTTCTTTTCCCCATGGAAAATGGGGTCAGTTTGGGGCCACTCGCCCCGGCCATCTGCTTCATTCCCTGTCTGAAATTTGCAAACTTGGCTGATTTTCTCCAAAACTAAACCTGCTGGCAACGAGGAGCCTGCAGCTCCTTAGAGCCCCAAATTTCACCTCTCTGCTGATACCCACATGATGGGGAAATTACTTCTTTTTCCCATAGAAATAGTATCCCTGTGCTGCAACTTGCCCTGGCAGAAAGTAGGGTGCCAAGCAGGAAATTTGAAAATTCTGCTGGATTTCTCCAAACCTAAAGCTGGCAGCAACTAGGACCCTGCAAGTCCTTAGAGCCCCAAAGGCCACCTTTCATCTGATACCCAGAGCCTGGGCCAATGACTTCATTTTCCCCATGGAAAATGGCCTCCATTTCTGGCCTCTCGCCCTGGCCAATAGGGTGGTGCCCGGCAAGAAATTTGCAATCTTTGCTGGATTGCTCCAAATTTGAAGGTGCCAGTAAGAAGTACCCTGCAAGTCCTTAGAGCCCCAATGGCCACCTTGCATTTGATTTGCAGACCGTGGGGAAAGGACTTCTTTTTCCCATGGGAAATGGCCTGTGTTTGCAGCCACTCACCATGGCAGAAAGTGGGGAGCCAAGCTAGAGTGATACAATCTTTGCTGGATTCTTCCAAACCTAAAGTTGGCAGCAACTAGGACCCTGAAAGTCCTTAGAGCCTGAAAGGCCACCTTGAACATATTACTGAGACCCTGGGTTAAGGACATTTTTCCCATGGAAAATGCCCTTCATTTCTGGCCATTTGGCCTGGCAGGCAGGGCAGTGCCTAACGAGAAATTTGCAAACTGTGCTGGATTCTTCCAAACATAAAGCTGCCAGCAACTAGGACCCTGCAAGTCCTTAGAGCCCCAGATGCCGCCTTTCATCTGATACCCAGAGCCTGGGCCAATGACTTCATTTTCCCCAAGGAAAATGGCCTCCATTTCTGGCCTCTCGCCCTGGCCAATAGGGTGGTGCCCAGCAAGAAATTTGCAATCTTTGCTGGATTTCTCCAAATCGAAAGCTGCCAGTAAGAAGTACCCTGCAAGTCCTTAGAGCCCCAAAGGCCACCTTGCATTTCATTTGCAGACCGTGGGGAAAGGACTTCTTTTTCCCATGGGAAATGGCCTCCGTTTGCAGCCACTAACTATGGCAGAAAGTTGGGAGCCAAGCTAGAGTGATGCAATCTTTGCTGGATTTCTCCAAACCCAATGGTGGCAGCAACTAGGACCCTGCAAGTCCTTAGAGCCCCAGATGCCACCTTTCATCTTATACCCAGACCCTGGGGACATGACTTCTTTTCCCCATGGAAAATGGGGTCAGTTTGGGGCCACTCGCCCCGGCCATCTGCTTCATTCCCTGTCTGAAATTTGCAATCTTGGCTGATTTTCTCCAAAACTAAAGCTGCTGGCAACGAGGAGCCTGCAGCTCCTTAGAGCCCCAAATTTCACCTCTCTGCTGATACCCACATGATGGGGAAATTACTTCTTTTTCCCATAGAAATAGTATCCCTGTGCTGCAACTTGCCCTGGCAGAAAGTAGGGTGCCAAGCAGGAAATTTGAAAATTCTGCTGGATTTCTCCAAACATAAAGCTGGCAGTAACTAGGACCCTTAAAGTCCTTAGAGCCCCAAAGGCCACCTTTCATCTGATACCCAGAGCCTGGGCCAATGACTTCATTTTCCCCATGGAAAATGGCCTCCATTTCTGGCCTCTCGCCCTGGCCAATAGGGTGGTGCCCAGCAAGAAATTTGCAATCTTTGCTGGATTGCTCCAAATCTAAAGCTGCCAGTAAGAAGTACCCGGCATGTCCTTAGAGCCCCAAAGGCCACCTTGCATTTGATTTGCAGACCGTGGGGAAAGGACTTCTTTTTCCCATGGGAAATGGCCTGTGTTTGCAGCCACTCACCATGGCAGAAAGTGGGGAGCCAAGCTAGAGTGATGCAATCTTTGCTGGATTTCTCCAAACCTAATGCTGGCAGCAACTTGGACGCTGCAAGTCCTTAGAGCCCCAGATGCCACCTTTCATCTTATACCCAGACCCTGGGGACATGACTTCATTTCCCCATGGAAAATGGGGTCAGTTTGGGGCCACTCGCCCCGGCCATCTGCTTCATTCCCTGTCTGAAATTTGCAATCTTGGCTGATTTTCTCCAAAACTAAAGCTGCTGGCAACGAGGAGCCTGCAGCTCCTTAGAGCCCCAAATTTCACCTCTCTGCTGATACCCACATGATGGGGAAATTACTTCTTTTTCCCATAGAAATAGTATCCCTGTGCTGCAACTTGCCCTGGCAGAAAGTAGGGTGCCAAGCAGGAAATTTGAAAATTCTGCTGGATTTCTCCAAACCTAAAGCTGGCAGCAACTAGGACCCTGCAAGTCCTTAGAGCCCCAAAGGCCACCTTTCATCTGATACCCAGACCCTGGGCCAATGACTTCATTTTCCCCATGGAAAATGGCCTCCATTTCTGGCCTCTCGCCCTGGCCAATAGGGTGGTGCCCGGCAAGAAATTTGCAATCTTTGCTGGATTGCTCCAAATTTGAAGCTGCCAGTAAGAAGTACCCTGCATGTCCTTAGAGCCCCAAAGGCCACCTTGCATTTGATTTGCAGACCGTGGGGAAAGGACTTCTTTTTCCCATGGGAAATGGCCTGTGTTTGCAGCCACTCACCATGGCAGAAAGTGGGGAGCCAAGCTAGAGTGATACAATCTTTGCTGGATTCTTCCAAACCTAAAGTTGGCAGCAACTAGGACCCTGAAAGTCCTTAGAGCCTGAAAGGCCACCTTGAACATATTACTGAGACCCTGGGTTAAGGACATTTTTCCCATGGAAAATGCCCTTCATTTCTGGCCATTTGGCCTGGCAGGCAGGGCAGTGCCTAACGAGAAATTTGGAAACTGTGCTGGATTCTTCCAAACATAAAGCTGCCAGCAACTAGGACCCTGCAAGTCCTTAGAGCCCCAGATGCCGCCTTTCATCTGATACCCAGACCCTGGGCCAATGACTTCATTTTCCCCAAGGAAAATGGCCTCCATTTCTGGCCTCTCGCCCTGGCCAATAGGGTGGTGCCCAGCAAGAAATTTGCAATCTTTGCTGGATTTCTCCAAATCGAAAGCTGCCAGTAAGAAGTACCCTGCAAGTCCTTAGAGCCCCAAAGGCCACCTTGCATTTCATTTGCAGACCGTGGGGAAAGGACTTCTTTTTCCCATGGGAAATGGCCTCCGTTTGCAGCCACTAACTATGGCAGAAAGTTGGGAGCCAAGCTAGAGTGATGCAATCTTTGCTGGATTTCTCCAAACCCAATGGTGGCAGCAACTAGGACCCTGCAAGTCCTTAGAGCCCCAGATGCCACCTTTCATCTTATACCCAGACCCTGGGGACATGACTTCTTTTCCCCATGGAAAATGGGGTCAGTTTGGGGCCACTCGCCCCGGCCATCTGCTTCATTCCCTGTCTGAAATTTGCAATCTTGGCTGATTTTCTCCAAAACTAAAGCTGCTGGCAACGAGGAGCCTGCAGCTCCTTAGAGCCCCAAATTTCACCTCTCTGCTGATACCCACATGATGGGGAAATTACTTCTTTTTCCCATAGAAATAGTATCCCTGTGCTGCAACTTGCCCTGGCAGAAAGTAGGGTGCCAAGCAGGAAATTTGAAAATTCTGCTGGATTTCTCCAAACCTAAAGCTGGCAGCAACTAGGACCCTGAAAGTCCTTAGAGCCCCAAAGGCCACCTTTCATCTGATACCCAGACCCTGGGCCAATGACTTCATTTTCCCCATGGAAAATGGCCTCCATTTCTGGCCTCTCGCCCTGGCCAATAGGGTGGTGCCCAGCAAGAAATTTGCAATCTTTGCTGGATTTCTCACAATCGAAAGCTGCCAGTAAGAAGTACCCTGCATGTCCTTAGAGCCCCAAAGGCCACCTTGCATTTCATTTGAAGACCGTGGGGAAAGGACTTCTTTTTCCCATGGGAAATGGCCTGTGTTTGCAGCCACTCACCATGGCAGAAAGTGGGGAGCCAAGCTAGAGTGATGCAATCTTTGCTGGATTTCTCCAAACCTAATGCTGGCAGCAACTTGGACGCTGCAAGTCCTTAGAGCCCCAGATGCCACCTTTCATCTTATACCCAGACCCTGGGGACATGACTTCATTTCCCCATGGAAAATGGGGTCAGTTTGGGGCCACTCGCCCCGGCCATCTGCTTCATTCCCTGTCTGAAATTTGCAAACTTGGCTGATTTTCTCCAAAACTAAACCTGCTGGCAACGAGGAGCCTGCAGCTCCTTAGAGCCCCAAATTTCACCTCTCTGCTGATACCCACATGATGGGGAAATTACTTCTTTTTCCCATAGAAATAGTATCCCTGTGCTGCAACTTGCCCTGGCAGAAAGTAGGGTGCCAAGCAGGAAATTTGAAAATTCTGCTGGATTTCTCCAAACCTAAAGCTGGCAGCAACTAGGACCCTGCAAGTCCTTAGAGCCCCAAAGGCCACCTTTCATCTGATACCCAGAGCCTGGGCCAATGACTTCATTTTCCCCATGGAAAATGGCCTCCATTTCTGGCCTCTCGCCCTGGCCAATAGGGTGGTGCCCGGCAAGAAATTTGCAATCTTTGCTGGATTGCTCCAAATTTGAAGGTGCCAGTAAGAAGTACCCTGCAAGTCCTTAGAGCCCCAATGGCCACCTTGCATTTGATTTGCAGACCGTGGGGAAAGGACTTCTTTTTCCCATGGGAAATGGCCTGTGTTTGCAGCCACTCACCATGGCAGAAAGTGGGGAGCCAAGCTAGAGTGATACAATCTTTGCTGGATTCTTCCAAACCTAAAGTTGGCAGCAACTAGGACCCTGAAAGTCCTTAGAGCCTGAAAGGCCACCTTGAACATATTACTGAGACCCTGGGTTAAGGACATTTTTCCCATGGAAAATGCCCTTCATTTCTGGCCATTTGGCCTGGCAGGCAGGGCAGTGCCTAACGAGAAATTTGCAAACTGTGCTGGATTCTTCCAAACATAAAGCTGCCAGCAACTAGGACCCTGCAAGTCCTTAGAGCCCCAGATGCCGCCTTTCATCTGATACCCAGAGCCTGGGCCAATGACTTCATTTTCCCCAAGGAAAATGGCCTCCATTTCTGGCCTCTCGCCCTGGCCAATAGGGTGGTGCCCAGCAAGAAATTTGCAATCTTTGCTGGATTTCTCCAAATCGAAAGCTGCCAGTAAGAAGTACCCTGCAAGTCCTTAGAGCCCCAAAGGCCACCTTGCATTTCATTTGCAGACCGTGGGGAAAGGACTTCTTTTTCCCATGGGAAATGGCCTCCGTTTGCAGCCACTAACTATGGCAGAAAGTTGGGAGCCAAGCTAGAGTGATGCAATCTTTGCTGGATTTCTCCAAACCCAATGGTGGCAGCAACTAGGACCCTGCAAGTCCTTAGAGCCCCAGATGCCACCTTTCATCTTATACCCAGACCCTGGGGACATGACTTCTTTTCCCCATGGAAAATGGGGTCAGTTTGGGGCCACTCGCCCCGGCCATCTGCTTCATTCCCTGTCTGAAATTTGCAATCTTGGCTGATTTTCTCCAAAACTAAAGCTGCTGGCAACGAGGAGCCTGCAGCTCCTTAGAGCCCCAAATTTCACCTCTCTGCTGATACCCACATGATGGGGAAATTACTTCTTTTTCCCATAGAAATAGTATCCCTGTGCTGCAACTTGCCCTGGCAGAAAGTAGGGTGCCAAGCAGGAAATTTGAAAATTCTGCTGGATTTCTCCAAACCTAAAGCTGGCAGCAACTAGGACCCTGCAAGTCCTTAGAGCCCCAAAGGCCACCTTTCATCTGATACCCAGAGCCTGGGCCAATGACTTCATTTTCCCCATGGAAAATGGCCTCCATTTCTGGCCTCTCGCCCTGGCCAATAGGGTGGTGCCCAGCAAGAAATTTGCAATCTTTGCTGGATTGCTCCAAATTTGAAGCTGCCAGTAAGAAGTACCCGGCATGTCCTTAGAGCCCCAAAGGCCACCTTGCATTTGATTTGCAGACCGTGGGGAAAGGACTTCTTTTTCCCATGGGAAATGGCCTGTGTTTGCAGCCACTCACCATGGCAGAAAGTGGGGAGCCAAGCTAGAGTGATGCAATCTTTGCTGGATTTCTCCAAACCTAATGCTGGCAGCAACTTGGACGCTGCAAGTCCTTAGAGCCCCAGATGCCACCTTTCATCTTATACCCAGACCCTGGGGACATGACTTCATTTCCCCATGGAAAATGGGGTCAGTTTGGGGCCACTCGCCCCGGCCATCTGCTTCATTCCCTGTCTGAAATTTGCAATCTTGGCTGATTTTCTCCAAAACTAAAGCTGCTGGCAACGAGGAGCCTGCAGCTCCTTAGAGCCCCAAATTTCACCTCTCTGCTGATACCCACATGATGGGGAAATTACTTCTTTTTCCCATAGAAATAGTATCCCTGTGCTGCAACTTGCCCTGGCAGAAAGTAGGGTGCCAAGCAGGAAATTTGAAAATTCTGCTGGATTTCTCCAAACCTAAAGCTGGCAGCAACTAGGACCCTGCAAGTCCTTAGAGCCCCAAAGGCCACCTTTCATCTGATACCCAGACCCTGGGCCAATGACTTCATTTTCCCCATGGAAAATGGCCTCCATTTCTGGCCTCTCGCCCTGGCCAATAGGGTGGTGCCCGGCAAGAAATTTGCAATCTTTGCTGGATTGCTCCAAATTTGAAGCTGCCAGTAAGAAGTACCCTGCATGTCCTTAGAGCCCCAAAGGCCACCTTGCATTTGATTTGCAGACCGTGGGGAAAGGACTTCTTTTTCCCATGGGAAATGGCCTGTGTTTGCAGCCACTCACCATGGCAGAAAGTGGGGAGCCAAGCTAGAGTGATACAATCTTTGCTGGATTCTTCCAAACCTAAAGTTGGCAGCAACTAGGACCCTGAAAGTCCTTAGAGCCTGAAAGGCCACCTTGAACATATTACTGAGACCCTGGGTTAAGGACATTTTTCCCATGGAAAATGCCCTTCATTTCTGGCCATTTGGCCTGGCAGGCAGGGCAGTGCCTAACGAGAAATTTGGAAACTGTGCTGGATTCTTCCAAACATAAAGGTGCCAGCAACTAGGACCCTGCAAGTCCTTAGAGCCCCAGATGCCGCCTTTCATCTGATACCCAGACCCTGGGCCAATGACTTCATTTTCCCCAAGGAAAATGGCCTCCATTTCTGGCCTCTCGCCCTGGCCAATAGGGTGGTGCCCAGCAAGAAATTTGCAATCTTTGCTGGATTTCTCCAAATCGAAAGCTGCCAGTAAGAAGTACCCTGCAAGTCCTTAGAGCCCCAAAGGCCACCTTGCATTTCATTTGCAGACCGTGGGGAAAGGACTTCTTTTTCCCATGGGAAATGGCCTCCGTTTGCAGCCACTAACTATGGCAGAAAGTTGGGAGCCAAGCTAGAGTGATGCAATCTTTGCTGGATTTCTCCAAACCCAATGGTGGCAGCAACTAGGACCCTGCAAGTCCTTAGAGCCCCAGATGCCACCTTTCATCTTATACCCAGACCCTGGGGACATGACTTCTTTTCCCCATGGAAAATGGGGTCAGTTTGGGGCCACTCGCCCCGGCCATCTGCTTCATTCCCTGTCTGAAATTTGCAATCTTGGCTGATTTTCTCCAAAACTAAAGCTGCTGGCAACGAGGAGCCTGCAGCTCCTTAGAGCCCCAAATTTCACCTCTCTGCTGATACCCACATGATGGGGAAATTACTTCTTTTTCCCATAGAAATAGTATCCCTGTGCTGCAACTTGCCCTGGCAGAAAGTAGGGTGCCAAGCAGGAAATTTGAAAATTCTGCTGGATTTCTCCAAACCTAAAGCTGGCAGCAACTAGGACCCTGAAAGTCCTTAGAGCCCCAAAGGCCACCTTTCATCTGATACCCAGACCCTGGGCCAATGACTTCATTTTCCCCATGGAAAATGGCCTCCATTTCTGGCCTCTCGCCCTGGCCAATAGGGTGGTGCCCAGCAAGAAATTTGCAATCTTTGCTGGATTTCTCACAATCGAAAGCTGCCAGTAAGAAGTACCCTGCATGTCCTTAGAGCCCCAAAGGCCACCTTGCATTTCATTTGAAGACCGTGGGGAAAGGACTTCTTTTTCCCATGGGAAATGGCCTGTGTTTGCAGCCACTCACCATGGCAGAAAGTGGGGAGCCAAGCTAGAGTGATGCAATCTTTGCTGGATTTCTCCAAACCTAATGCTGGCAGCAACTTGGACCCTGCAAGTCCTTAGATCCCATGATGCCGCCTTTCATCTGATACCCAGACCCTGGGCCAATGACTTCATTTTCCCCATGGAAAATGGCCTCCATTTCTGGCCTCTCGCCCTGGCCAATAGGGTGGTGCCCAGCAAGAAATTTGCAATCTTACTGGATTGCTCCAAATCTAAAGCTGCCAGTAAGAAGTACCCTGCAAGTCCTTAGAGCCCCAAAGGCCACCTTGCATTTCATTTGCAGACCGTGGGGAAAGGACTTCTTTTTCCCATGGGAAATGGCCTGTGTTTGCACCCACTCACCATGGCAGAAAGTGGGGAGCCAAGCTAGAGTGATACAATCTTTGCTGGATTCTTCCAAACCTAAAGTTGGCAGCAACCAGGAGCCTGAAAGTCCTTAGAGCCTGAAAGGCCACCTTGAACATATTACTGAGACCCTGGGTTAAGGACATTTTTCCCATGGAAAATGCCCTTCATTTCTGGCCACTTGGCCTGGCAGGCAGGCTGTGCCTAGCGAGAAATTTGCAAACTGTGCTGGATTCTTCCAAACATAAAGCTGGCAGCAACTAGGACCCTGCAAGTCCTTAGAGCCCCAGATGCCGCCTTTCATCTGATACCCAGACCCTGGGCCAATGACTTCATTTTCCCCATGGAAAATGGCCTCCATTTCTGGCCTCTCGCCCTGGCCAATAGGGTGGTGCCCAGCAAGAAATTTGCAATCTTTGCTGGATTGCTCCAAATCTAAAGCTGCCAGTAAGAAGTACCCTGCAAGTCCTTAGAGCCCCAAAGGCCACCTTGCATTTCATTTGCAGACCGTGGGGAAAGGACTTCTTTTTCCCATGGGAAATGGCCTGTGTTTGCAGCCACTCACCATGGCAGAAAGTGGGGAGCCAAGCTAGAGTGATGCAATCTTTGCTGGATTTCTCCAAACCCAATGGTGGCAGCAACTAGGACCCTGCAAGTCCTTAGAGCCCCAGATGCCACCTTTCATCTTATACCCAGACCCTGGGGACATGACTTCTTTTCCCCATGGAAAATGGGGTCAGTTTGGGGCCACTCGCCCCGGCCATCTGCTTCATTCCCTGTCTGAAATTTGCAATCTTGGCTGATTTTCTCCAAAACTAAACCTGCTGGCAACGAGGAGCCTGCAGCTCCTTAGAGCCCCAAATTTCACCTCTCTGCTGATACCCACATGATGGGGAAATTACTTCTTTTTCCCATAGAAATAGTATCCCTGTGCTGCAACTTGCCCTGGCAGAAAGTAGGGTGCCAAGCAGGAAATTTGAAAATTCTGCTGGATTTCTCCAAACCTAAAGCTGGCAGCAACTAGGACCCTGAAAGTCCTTAGAGCCCCAAAGGCCACCTTTCATCTGATACCCAGACCCTGGGCCAATGACTTCATTTTCCCCATGGAAAATGGCCTCCATTTCTGGCCTCTCGCCCTGGCCAATAGGGTGGTGCCCAGCAAGAAATTTGCAATCTTTGCTGGATTTCTCCAAATCGAAAGCTGCCAGTAAGAAGTACCCTGCATGTCCTTAGAGCCCCAAAGGCCACCTTGCATTTCATTTGAAGACCGTGGGGAAAGGACTTCTTTTTCCCATGGGAAATGGCCTGTGTTTGCAGCCACTCACCATGGCAGAAAGTGGGGAGCCAAGCTAGAGTGATGCAATCTTTGCTGGATTTCTCCAAACCTAATGCTGGCAGCAACTTGGACCCTGCAAGTCCTTAGATCCCATGATGCCGCCTTTCATCTGATACCCAGACCCTGGGCCAATGACTTCATTTTCCCCATGGAAAATGGCCTCCATTTCTGGCCTCTCGCCCTGGCCAATAGGGTGGTGCCCAGCAAGAAATTTGCAATCTTACTGGATTGCTCCAAATCTAAAGCTGCCAGTAAGAAGTACCTTGCAAGTCCTTAGAGCCCCAAAGGCCACCTTGCATTTCATTTGCAGACCGTGGGGAAAGGACTTCTTTTTCCCATGGGAAATGGCCTGTGTTTGCACCCACTCACCATGGCAGAAAGTGGGGAGCCAAGCTAGAGTGATACAATCTTTGCTGGATTCTTCCAAACCTAAAGTTGGCAGCAACCAGGAGCCTGAAAGTCCTTAGAGCCTGAAAGGCCACCTTGAACATATTACTGAGACCCTGGGTTAAGGACATTTTTCCCATGGAAAATGCCCTTCATTTCTGGCCACTTGGCCTGGCAGGCAGGCTGTGCCTAGCGAGAAATTTGCAAACTGTGCTGGATTCTTCCAAACATAAAGCTGGCAGCAACTAGGACCCTGCAAGTCCTTAGAGCCCCAGATGCCGCCTTTCATCTGATACCCAGAGCCTGGGCCAATGACTTCATTTTCCCCATGGAAAATGGCCTCCATTTCTGGCCTCTCGCCCTGGCCAATAGGGTGGTGCCCAGCAAGAAATTTGCAATCTTTGCTGGATTGCTCCAAATCTAAAGCTGCCAGTAAGAAGTACCCTGCAAGTCCTTAGAGCCCCAAAGGCCACCTTGCATTTCATTTGCAGACCGTGGGGAAAGGACTTCTTTTTCCCATGGGAAATGGCCTGTGTTTGCACCCACTCACCATGGCAGAAAGTTGGGAGCCAAGCTAGAGTGATGCAATCTTTGCTGGATTTCTCCAAACCCAATGGTGGCAGCAACTAGGACCCTGCAAGTCCTTAGAGCCCCAGATGCCACCTTTCATCTTATACCCAGACCCTGGGGACATGACTTCATTTCCCCATGGAAAATGGGGTCAGTTTGGGGCCACTCGCCCCGGCCATCTGCTTCATTCCCTGTCTGAAATTTGCAAACTTGGCTGATTTTCTCCAAAACTAAAGCTGCTGGCAACGAGGAGCCTGCAGCTCCTTAGAGCCCCAAATTTCACCTCTCTGCTGATACCCACATGATGGGGAAATTACTTCTTTTTCCCATAGAAATAGTATCCCTGTGCTGCAACTTCCCCTGGCAGAAAGTGGGGACCCAAGAAGGAAATTTGAAAATTCTGCTGGATTTCTCCAAACCTAAAGCTTGCAGCAACTAAGACCCTGCAAGTCCTTAGAGCCCCAAAGGCCACCTTTCATCTGATACCCAGAGCCTGGGCCAATGACTTCATTTTCCCCATGGAAAATGGCCTCCATTTCTGGCCTCTCGCCCTGGCCAATAGGGTGGTGCCCAGCAAGAAATTTGCAATCTTTGCTGGATTGCTCCAAATTTGAAGCTGCCAGTAAGAAGTACCCTGCATGTCCTTAGAGCCCCAAAGGCCACCTTGCATTTGATTTGCAGACCGTGGGGAAAGGACTTCTTTTTCCCATGGGAAATGGCCTGTGTTTGCACCCACTCACCATGGCAGAAAGTGGGGAGCCAAGCTAGAGTGATGCAATCTTTGCTGGATTTCTCCAAACCTAATGCTGGCAGCAACTTGGACCCTGCAAGTCCTTAGATCCCATGATGCCGCCTTTCATCTGATACCCAGACCCTGGGCCAATGACTTCATTTTCCCCATGGAAAATGGCCTCCATTTCTGGCCTCTCGCCCTGGCCAATAGGGTGGTGCCCAGCAAGAAATTTGCAATCTTACTGGATTGCTCCAAATCTAAAGCTGCCAGTAAGAAGTACCCTGCAAGTCCTTAGAGCCCCAAAGGCCACCTTGCATTTCATTTGCAGACCGTGGGGAAAGGACTTCTTTTTCCCATGGGAAATGGCCTGTGTTTGCAGCCACTCACCATGGCAGAAAGTGGGGAGCCAAGCTAGAGTGATGCAATCTTTGCTGGATTTCTCCAAACCCAATGCTGGCAGCAACTAGGACCCTGCAAGTCCTTAGAGCCCCAGATGCCACCTTTCATCTTATACCCAGACCCTGGGGACATGACTTCATTTCCCCATGGAAAATGGGGTCAGTTTGGGGCCACTCGCCCCAGCCATCTGCTTCATTCCCTGTCTGAAATTTGCAAACTTGGCTGATTTTCTCCAAAACTAAACCTGCTGGCAACGAGGAGCCTGCAGCTCCTTAGAGCCCCAAATTTCACCTCTCTGCTGATACCCACATGATGGGGAAATTACTTCTTTTTCCCATAGAAATAGTATCCCTGTGCTGCAACTTCCCCTGGCAGAAACTGGGGACCCAAGCAGGAAATTTGAAAATTCTGCTGGATTTCTCCAAACATAAAGCTGGCAGTAACTAGGACCCTTAAAGTCCTTAGAGCCCCAAAGGCCACCTTTCATCTGATACCCAGAGCCTGGGCCAATGACTTCATTTTCCCCATGGAAAATGGCCTCCATTTCTGGCCTCTCGCCCTGGCCAATAGGGTGGTGCCCAGCAAGAAATTTGCAATCTTTGCTGGATTTCTCCAAATCGAAAGCTGCCAGTAAGAAGTACCCGGCATGTCCTCAGAGCCCCAAAGGCCACCTTGCATTTGATTTGCAGACCGTGGGGAAAGGACTTCTTTTTCCCATGGGAAATGGCCTGTGTTTGCAGCCACTCACCACGGCAGAAAGTGGGGAGCCAAGCTAGAGTGATGCAATCTTTGCTGGATTTCTCCAAACCTAATGCTGGCAGCAACTTGGACGCTGCAAGTCCTTAGAGCCCCAGATGCCACCTTTCATCTTATACCCAGACCCTGGGGACATGACTTCATTTCCCCATGGAAAATGGGGTCAGTTTGGGGCCACTCGCCCCGGCCATCTGCTTCATTCCCTGTCTGAAATTTGCAATCTTGGCTGATTTTCTCCAAAACTAAAGCTGCTGGCAACGAGGAGCCTGCAGCTCCTTAGAGCCCCAAATTTCACCTCTCTGCTGATACCCACATGATGGGGAAATTACTTCTTTTTCCCATAGAAATAGTATCCCTGTGCTGCAACTTGCCCTGGCAGAAAGTAGGGTGCCAAGCAGGAAATTTGAAAATTCTGCTGGATTTCTCCAAACCTAAAGCTGGCAGCAACTAGGACCCTGCAAGTCCTTAGAGCCCCAAAGGCCACCTTTCATCTGATACCCAGAGCCTGGGCCAATGACTTCATTTTCCCCATGGAAAATGGCCTCCATTTCTGGCCTCTCGCCCTGGCCAATAGGGTGGTGCCCGGCAAGAAATTTGCAATCTTTGCTGGATTGCTCCAAATTTGAAGCTGCCAGTAAGAAGTACCCTGCATGTCCTTAGAGCCCCAAAGGCCACCTTGCATTTGATTTGCAGACCGTGGGGAAAGGACTTCTTTTTCCCATGGGAAATGGCCTGTGTTTGCAGCCACTCACCATGGCAGAAAGTGGGGAGCCAAGCTAGAGTGATACAATCTTTGCTGGATTCTTCCAAACCTAAAGTTGGCAGCAACTAGGACCCTGAAAGTCCTTAGAGCCTGAAAGGCCACCTTGAACATATTACTGAGACCCTGGGTTAAGGACATTTTTCCCATGGAAAATGCCCTTCATTTCTGGCCATTTGGCCTGGCAGGCAGGGCAGTGCCTAACGAGAAATTTGCAAACTGTGCTGGATTCTTCCAAACATAAAGGTGCCAGCAACTAGGACCCTGCAAGTCCTTAGAGCCCCAGATGCCGCCTTTCATCTGATACCCAGACCCTGGGCCAATGACTTCATTTTCCCCAAGGAAAATGGCCTCCATTTCTGGCCTCTCGCCCTGGCCAATAGGGTGGTGCCCAGCAAGAAATTTGCAATCTTTGCTGGATTTCTCCAAATCGAAAGCTGCCAGTAAGAAGTACCCTGCAAGTCCTTAGAGCCCCAAAGGCCACCTTGCATTTCATTTGCAGACCGTGGGGAAAGGACTTCTTTTTCCCATGGGAAATGGCCTCCGTTTGCAGCCACTAACTATGGCAGAAAGTTGGGAGCCAAGCTAGAGTGATGCAATCTTTGCTGGATTTCTCCAAACCCAATGGTGGCAGCAACTAGGACCCTGCAAGTCCTTAGAGCCCCAGATGCCACCTTTCATCTTATACCCAGACCCTGGGGACATGACTTCTTTTCCCCATGGAAAATGGGGTCAGTTTGGGGCCACTCGCCCCGGCCATCTGCTTCATTCCCTGTCTGAAATTTGCAAACTTGGCTGATTTTCTCCAAAACTAAACCTGCTGGCAACGAGGAGCCTGCAGCTCCTTAGAGCCCCAAATTTCACCTCTCTGCTGATACCCACATGATGGGGAAATTACTTCTTTTTCCCATAGAAATAGTATCCCTGTGCTGCAACTTGCCCTGGCAGAAAGTAGGGTGCCAAGCAGGAAATTTGAAAATTCTGCTGGATTTCTCCAAACCTAAAGCTGGCAGCAACTAGGACCCTGAAAGTCCTTAGAGCCCCAAAGGCCACCTTTCATCTGATACCCAGACCCTGGGCCAATGACTTCATTTTCCCCATGGAAAATGGCCTCCATTTCTGGCCTCTCGCCCTGGCCAATAGGGTGGTGCCCAGCAAGAAATTTGCAATCTTTGCTGGATTTCTCACAATCGAAAGCTGCCAGTAAGAAGTACCCTGCAAGTCCTTAGAGCCCCAAAGGCCACCTTGCATTTCATTTGAAGACCGTGGGGAAAGGACTTCTTTTTCCCATGGGAAATGGCCTGTGTTTGCAGCCACTCACCATGGCAGAAAGTGGGGAGCCAAGCTAGAGTGATGCAATCTTTGCTGGATTTCTCCAAACCTAATGCTGGCAGCAACTTGGACCCTGCAAGTCCTTAGATCCCATGATGCCGCCTTTCATCTGATACCCAGACCCTGGGCCAATGACTTCATTTTCCCCATGGAAAATGGCCTCCATTTCTGGCCTCTCGCCCTGGCCAATAGGGTGGTGCCCAGCAAGAAATTTGCAATCTTACTGGATTGCTCCAAATCTAAAGCTGCCAGTAAGAAGTACCCTGCAAGTCCTTAGAGCCCCAAAGGCCACCTTGCATTTCATTTGCAGACCGTGGGGAAAGGACTTCTTTTTCCCATGGGAAATGGCCTGTGTTTGCACCCACTCACCATGGCAGAAAGTGGGGAGCCAAGCTAGAGTGATACAATCTTTGCTGGATTCTTCCAAACCTAAAGTTGGCAGCAACCAGGAGCCTGAAAGTCCTTAGAGCCTGAAAGGCCACCTTGAACATATTACTGAGACCCTGGGTTAAGGACATTTTTCCCATGGAAAATGCCCTTCATTTCTGGCCACTTGGCCTGGCAGGCAGGCTGTGCCTAGCGAGAAATTTGCAAACTGTGCTGGATTCTTCCAAACATAAAGCTGGCAGCAACTAGGACCCTGCAAGTCCTTAGAGCCCCAGATGCCGCCTTTCATCTGATACCCAGACCCTGGGCCAATGACTTCATTTTCCCCATGGAAAATGGCCTCCATTTCTGGCCTCTCGCCCTGGCCAATAGGGTGGTGCCCAGCAAGAAATTTGCAATCTTTGCTGGATTGCTCCAAATCTAAAGCTGCCAGTAAGAAGTACCCTGCAAGTCCTTAGAGCCCCAAAGGCCACCTTGCATTTCATTTGCAGACCGTGGGGAAAGGACTTCTTTTTCCCATGGGAAATGGCCTGTGTTTGCAGCCACTCACCATGGCAGAAAGTGGGGAGCCAAGCTAGAGTGATGCAATCTTTGCTGGATTTCTCCAAACCCAATGGTGGCAGCAACTAGGACCCTGCAAGTCCTTAGAGCCCCAGATGCCACCTTTCATCTTATACCCAGACCCTGGGGACATGACTTCTTTTCCCCATGGAAAATGGGGTCAGTTTGGGGCCACTCGCCCCGGCCATCTGCTTCATTCCCTGTCTGAAATTTGCAATCTTGGCTGATTTTCTCCAAAACTAAAGCTGCTGGCAACGAGGAGCCTGCAGCTCCTTAGAGCCCCAAATTTCACCTCTCTGCTGATACCCACATGATGGGGAAATTACTTCTTTTTCCCATAGAAATAGTATCCCTGTGCTGCAACTTGCCCTGGCAGAAAGTAGGGTGCCAAGCAGGAAATTTGAAAATTCTGCTGGATTTCTCCAAACCTAAAGCTGGCAGCAACTAGGACCCTGAAAGTCCTTAGAGCCCCAAAGGCCACCTTTCATCTGATACCCAGACCCTGGGCCAATGACTTCATTTTCCCCATGGAAAATGGCCTCCATTTCTGGCCTCTCGCCCTGGCCAATAGGGTGGTGCCCAGCAAGAAATTTGCAATCTTTGCTGGATTTCTCACAATCGAAAGCTGCCAGTAAGAAGTACCCTGCATGTCCTTAGAGCCCCAAAGGCCACCTTGCATTTCATTTGAAGACCGTGGGGAAAGGACTTCTTTTTCCCATGGGAAATGGCCTGTGTTTGCAGCCACTCACCATGGCAGAAAGTGGGGAGCCAAGCTAGAGTGATGCAATCTTTGCTGGATTTCTCCAAACCTAATGCTGGCAGCAACTTGGACCCTGCAAGTCCTTAGATCCCATGATGCCGCCTTTCATCTGATACCCAGACCCTGGGCCAATGACTTCATTTTCCCCATGGAAAATGGCCTCCATTTCTGGCCTCTCGCCCTGGCCAATAGGGTGGTGCCCAGCAAGAAATTTGCAATCTTACTGGATTGCTCCAAATCTAAAGCTGCCAGTAAGAAGTACCTTGCAAGTCCTTAGAGCCCCAAAGGCCACCTTGCATTTCATTTGCAGACCGTGGGGAAAGGACTTCTTTTTCCCATGGGAAATGGCCTGTGTTTGCACCCACTCACCATGGCAGAAAGTGGGGAGCCAAGCTAGAGTGATACAATCTTTGCTGGATTCTTCCAAACCTAAAGTTGGCAGCAACCAGGAGCCTGAAAGTCCTTAGAGCCTGAAAGGCCACCTTGAACATATTACTGAGACCCTGGGTTAAGGACATTTTTCCCATGGAAAATGCCCTTCATTTCTGGCCACTTGGCCTGGCAGGCAGGCTGTGCCTAGCGAGAAATTTGCAAACTGTGCTGGATTCTTCCAAACATAAAGCTGGCAGCAACTAGGACCCTGCAAGTCCTTAGAGCCCCAGATGCCGCCTTTCATCTGATACCCAGACCCTGGGCCAATGACTTCATTTTCCCCATGGAAAATGGCCTCCATTTCTGGCCTCTCGCCCTGGCCAATAGGGTGGTGCCCAGCAAGAAATTTGCAATCTTTGCTGGATTTCTCCAAATCTAAAGCTGCCAGTAAGAAGTACCCTGCAAGTCCTTAGAGCCCCAAAGGCCACCTTGCATTTCATTTGCAGACCGTGGGGAAAGGACTTCTTTTTCCCATGGGAAATGGCCTGTGTTTGCAGCCACTCACCATGGCAGAAAGTGGGGAGCCAAGCTAGAGTGATGCAATCTTTGCTGGATTTCTCCAAACCCAATGCTGGCAGCAACTAGGACCCTGCAAGTCCTTAGAGCCCCAGATGCCACCTTTCATCTTATACCCAGACCCTGGGGACATGACTTCATTTCCCCATGGAAAATGGGGTCAGTTTGGGGCCACTCGCCCCGGCCATCTGCTTCATTCCCTGTCTGAAATTTGCAAACTTGGCTGATTTTCTCCAAAACTAAACCTGCTGGCAACGAGGAGCCTGCAGCTCCTTAGAGCCCCAAATTTCACCTCTCTGCTGATACCCACATGATGGGGAAATTACTTCTTTTTCCCATAGAAATAGTATCCCTGTGCTGCAACTTCCCCTGGCAGAAAGTGGGGACCCAAGCAGGAAATTTGAAAATTCTGCTGGATTTCTCCAAACCTAAAGCTGGCAGCAACTAAGACCCTGCAAGTCCTTAGAGCCCCAAAGGCCACCTTTCATCTGATACCCAGACCCTGGGCCAATGACTTCATTTTCCCCATGGAAAATGGCCTCCATTTCTGGCCTCTCGCCCTGGCCAATAGGGTGGTGCCCAGCAAGAAATTTGCAATCTTTGCTGGATTGCTCCAAATTTGAAGCTGCCAGTAAGAAGTACCCTGCATGTCCTTAGAGCCTCAAAGGCCACCTTGCATTTCATTTGCAGACCGTGGGGAAAGGACTTCTTTTTCCCATGGGAAATGGCCTGTGTTTGCACCCACTCACCATGGCAGAAAGTGGGGAGCCAAGCTAGAGTGATGCAATCTTTGCTGGATTTCTCCAAACCTAATGCTGGCAGCAACTTGGACCCTGCAAGTCCTTAGAGCCCCAGATGCCGCCTTTCATCTGATACCCAGACCCTGGGCCAATGACATCATTTTCCCCATGGAAAATGGCCTCCATTTCTGGCCTCTCGCCCTGGCCAATAGGGTGGTGCCCAGCAAGAAATTTGCAATCTTTGCTGGATTTCTCCAAATCTAAAGCTGCCAGTAAGAAGTACCCTGCAAGTCCTTAGAGCCCCAAAGGCCACCTTGCATTTCATTTGCAGACCGTGGGGAAAGGACTTCTTTTTCCCATGGGAAATGGCCTGTGTTTGCACCCACTCACCATGGCAGAAAGTGGGGAGCCAAGCTAGAGTGATACAATCTTTGCTGGATTCTTCCAAACCTAAAGTTGGCAGCAACCAGGAGCCTTAAAGTCCTTAGAGCCTGAAAGGCCACCTTGAACATATTACTGAGACCCTGGGTTAAGGACATTTTTCTCATGGAAAATGCCCTTCATTTGTGGCCACTTGGCCTGGCAGGCAGGCTGTGCCTAGCGAGAAATTTGCAAACTGTGCTGGAATCTTCCAAACATAAAGCTGCCAGCAACTAGGACCCTGCAAGTCCTTAGAGCCCCAGATGCCGCCTTTCATCTGATACCCAGAGCCTGGGCCAATGACTTCATTTTCCCCAAGGAAAATGGCCTCCATTTCTGGCCTCTCGCCCTGGCCAATAGGGTGGTGCCCAGCAAGAAATTTGCAATCTTTGCTGGATTTCTCCAAATCTAAAGCTGCCAGTAAGAAGTACCCTGCAAGTCCTTAGAGCCCCAAAGGCCACCTTGCATTTCATTTGCAGACCGTGGGGAAAGGACTTCTTTTTCCCATGGGAAATGGCCTGTGTTTGCACCCACTCACCATGGCAGAAAGTTGGGAGCCAAGCTAGAGTGATGCAATCTTTGCTGGATTTCTCCAAACCCAATGGTGGCAGCAACTAGGACCCTGCAAGTCCTTAGAGCCCCAGATGCCACCTTTCATCTTATACCCAGACCCTGGGGACATGACTTCATTTCCCCATGGAAAATGGGGTCAGTTTGGGGCCACTCGCCCCGGCCATCTGCTTCATTCCCTGTCTGAAATTTGCAAACTTGGCTGATTTTCTCCAAAACTAAAGCTGCTGGCAACGAGGAGCCTGCAGCTCCTTAGAGCCCCAAATTTCACCTCTCTGCTGATACCCACATGATGGGGAAATTACTTCTTTTTCCCATAGAAATAGTATCCCTGTGCTGCAACTTCCCCTGGCAGAAAGTGGGGACCCAAGAAGGAAATTTGAAAATTCTGCTGGATTTCTCCAAACCTAAAGCTGGCAGCAACTAAGACCCTGCAAGTCCTTAGAGCCCCAAAGGCCACCTTTCATCTGATACCCAGAGCCTGGGCCAATGACTTCATTTTCCCCATGGAAAATGGCCTCCATTTCTGGCCTCTCGCCCTGGCCAATAGGGTGGTGCCCAGCAAGAAATTTGCAATCTTTGCTGGATTGCTCCAAATTTGAAGCTGCCAGTAAGAAGTACCCTGCATGTCCTTAGAGCCCCAAAGGCCACCTTGCATTTGATTTGCAGACCGTGGGGAAAGGACTTCTTTTTCCCATGGGAAATGGCCTGTGTTTGCACCCACTCACCATGGCAGAAAGTGGGGAGCCAAGCTAGAGTGATGCAATCTTTGCTGGATTTCTCCAAACCTAATGCTGGCAGCAACTTGGACCCTGCAAGTCCTTAGATCCCATGATGCCGCCTTTCATCTGATACCCAGACCCTGGGCCAATGACTTCATTTTCCCCATGGAAAATGGCCTCCATTTCTGGCCTCTCGCCCTGGCCAATAGGGTGGTGCCCAGCAAGAAATTTGCAATCTTACTGGATTTCTCCAAATCGAAAGCTGCCAGTAAGAAGTACCCTGCAAGTCCTTAGAGCCCCAAAGGCCACCTTGCATTTCATTTGCAGACCGTGGGGAAAGGACTTCTTTTTCCCATGGGAAATGGCCTGTGTTTGCAGCCACTCACCATGGCAGAAAGTGGGGAGCCAAGCTAGAGTGATGCAATCTTTGCTGGATTTCTCCAAACCCAATGCTGGCAGCAACTAGGACCCTGCAAGTCCTTAGAGCCCCAGATGCCACCTTTCATCTTATACCCAGACCCTGGGGACATGACTTCATTTCCCCATGGAAAATGGGGTCAGTTTGGGGCCACTCGCCCCAGCCATCTGCTTCATTCCCTGTCTGAAATTTGCAAACTTGGCTGATTTTCTCCAAAACTAAACCTGCTGGCAACGAGGAGCCTGCAGCTCCTTAGAGCCCCAAATTTCACCTCTCTGCTGATACCCACATGATGGGGAAATTACTTCTTTTTCCCATAGAAATAGTATCCCTGTGCTGCAACTTCCCCTGGCAGAACGTGGGGACCCAAGCAGGAAATTTGAAAATTCTGCTGGATTTCTCCAAACCTAAAGCTGGCAGCAACTAAGACCCTGCAAGTCCTTAGAGCCCCAAAGGCCACCTTTCATCTGATACCCAGAGCCTGGGCCAATGACTTCATTTTCCCCATGGAAAATGGCCTCCATTTCTGGCCTCTCGCCCTGGCCAATAGGGTGGTGCCCAGCAAGAAATTTGCAATCTTTGCTGGATTGCTCCAAATTTGAAGCTGCCAGTAAGAAGTACCCTGCATGTCCTTAGAGCCCCAAAGGCCACCTTGCATTTCATTTGCAGACCGTGGGGAAAGGACTTCTTTTTCCCATGGGAAATGGCCTGTGTTTGCAGCCACTCACCATGGCAGAAAGTGGGGAGCCAAGCTAGAGTGATACAATCTTTGCTGGATTCTTCCAAACCTAAAGTTGGCAGCAACCAGGAGCCTTAAAGTCCTTAGAGCCTGAAAGGCCACCTTGAACATATTACTGAGACCCTGGGTTAAGGACATTTTTCCCATGGAAAATGCCCTTCATTTGTGGCCACATGGCCTGGCAGGCAGGCTGTGCCTAGCGAGAAATTTGCAAACTGTGCTGGAATCTTCCAAACAAAAAGCTGCCAGCAACTAGGACCCTGCAAGTCCTTAGAGCCCCAGATGCCACCTTTCATCTGATACCCAGACCCTGGGCCAATGACTTCATTTTCCCCATGGAAAATGGCCTCCATTTCTGGCCTCTCGCCCTGGCCAATAGGGTGGTGCCCAGCAAGAAATTTGCAATCTTTGCTGGATTGCTCCAAATCTAAAGCTGCCAGTAAGAAGTACCCTGCATGTCCTCAGAGCCCCAAAGGCCACCTTGCATTTCATTTGCAGACCGTGGGGAAAGGACTTCTTTTTCCCATGGGAAATGGCCTGTGTTTGCAGCCACTCACCATGGCAGAAAGTGGGGAGCCAAGCTAGAGTGATGCAATCTTTGCTGGATTTCTCCAAACCTAATGCTGGCAGCAACTTGGACCCTGCAAGTCCTTAGAGCCCCAGATGCCGCCTTTCATCTGATACCCAGACCCTGGGCCAATGACTTCATTTTCCCCATGGAAAATGGCCTCCATTTCTGGCCTCTCGCCCTGGCCAATAGGGTGGTGCCCAGCAAGAAATTTGTAATCTTTGCTGGATTGCTCCAAATCTAAAGCTGCCAGTAAGAAGTACCCTGCAAGTCCTTAGAGCCCCAAAGGCCACCTTGCATTTCATTTGCAGACCGTGGGGAAAGGACTTCTTTTTCCCATGGGAAATGGCCTGTGTTTGCAGCCACTCACCATGGCAGAAAGTGGGGAGCCAAGCTAGAGTGGTACAATCTTTGCTGGATTCTTCCAAACCTAAAGTTGGCAGCAACCAGGAGCCTGAAAGTCCTTAGAGCCTGAAAGGCCACCTTGAACATATTACTGAGACCCTGGGTTAAGGACAATTTTCCCATGGAAAATGCCCTTCATTTCTGGCCACTTGGCCTGGCAGGCAGGCTGTGCCTAGCGAGAAATTTGCAAACTGTGCTGGATTCTTCCAAACATAAAGCTGCCAGCAACTAGGACCCTGCAAGTCCTTAGAGCCCCAGATGCCACCTTTCATCTGATACCCAGAGCCTGGGCCAATGACTTCATTTTCCCCATGGAAAATGGCCTCCATTTCTGGCCTCTCGCCCTGGCCAATAGGGTGGTGCCCAGCAAGAAATTTGCAATCTTTGCTGGATTTCTCCAAATCGAAAGCTGCCAGTAAGAAGTACCCTGCAAGTCCTTAGAGCCCCAAAGGCCACCTTGCATTTCATTTGCAGACCGTGGGGAAAGGACTTCTTTTTCCCATGGGAAATGGCCTGTGTTTGCAGCCACTCACCATGGCAGAAAGTGGGGAGCCAAGCTAGAGTGATGCAATCTTTGCTGGATTTCTCCAAACCCAATGCTGGCAGCAACTAGGACCCTGCAAGTCCTTAGAGCCCCAGATGCCACCTTTCATCTTATACCCAGACCCTGGGGACATGACTTCATTTCCCCATGGAAAATGGGGTCAGTTTGGGGCCACTCGCCCCGGCCATCTGCTTCATTCCCTGTCTGAAATTTGCAAACTTGGCTGATTTTCTCCAAAACTAAACCTGCTGGCAACGAGGAGCCTGCAGCTCCTTAGAGCCCCAAATTTCACCTCTCTGCTGATACCCACATGATGGGGAAATTACTTCTTTTTCCCATAGAAATAGTATCCCTGTGCTGCAACTTCCCCTGGCAGAAAGTGGGGACCCAAGCAGGAAATTTGAAAATTCTGCTGGATTTCTCCAAACCTAAAGCTGGCAGCAACTAAGACCCTGCAAGTCCTTAGAGCCCCAAAGGCCACCTTTCATCTGATACCCAGAGCCTGGGCCAATGACTTCATTTTCCCCATGGAAAATGGCCTCCATTTCTGGCCTCTCGCCCTGGCCAATAGGGTGGTGCCCAGCAAGAAATTTGCAATCTTTGCTGGATTGCTCCAAATTTGAAGCTGCCAGTAAGAAGTACCCTGCATGTCCTTAGAGCCCCAAAGGCCACCTTGCATTTGATTTGCAGACCGTGGGGAAAGGACTTCTTTTTCCCATGGGAAATGGCCTGTGTTTGCACCCACTCACCATGGCAGAAAGTGGGGAGCCAAGCTAGAGTGATGCAATCTTTGCTGGATTTCTCCAAACCTAATGCTGGCAGCAACTTGGACCCTGCAAGTCCTTAGAGCCCCAGATGCCGCCTTTCATCTGATACCCAGACCCTGGGCCAATGACATCATTTTCCCCATGGAAAATGGCCTCCATTTCTGGCCTCTCGCCCTGGCCAATAGGGTGGTGCCCAGCAAGAAATTTGCAATCTTTGCTGGATTTCTCCAAATCTAAAGCTGCCAGTAAGAAGTACCCTGCAAGTCCTTAGAGCCCCAAAGGCCACCTTGCATTTCATTTGCAGACCGTGGGGAAAGGACTTCTTTTTCCCATGGGAAATGGCCTGTGTTTGCAGCCACTCACCATGGCAGAAAGTGGGGAGCCAAGCTAGAGTGATACAATCTTTGCTGGATTCTTCCAAAACTAAAGTTGGCAGCAACCAGGAGCCTTAAAGTCCTTAGAGCCTGAAAGGCCACCTTGAACATATTACTGAGACCCTGGGTTAAGGACATTTTTCTCATGGAAAATGCCCTTCATTTGTGGCCACTTGGCCTGGCAGGCAGGCTGTGCCTAGCGAGAAATTTGCAAACTGTGCTGGAATCTTCCAAACATAAAGCTGCCAGCAACTAGGACCCTGCAAGTCCTTAGAGCCCCAGATGCCGCCTTTCATCTGATACCCAGAGCCTGGGCCAATGACTTCATTTTCCCCAAGGAAAATGGCCTCCATTTCTGGCCTCTCGCCCTGGCCAATAGGGTGGTGCCCAGCAAGAAATTTGCAATCTTTGCTGGATTTCTCCAAATCTAAAGCTGCCAGTAAGAAGTACCCTGCAAGTCCTTAGAGCCCCAAAGGCCACCTTGCATTTGATTTGCAGACCGTGGGGAAAGGACTTCTTTTTCCCATGGGAAATGGCCTGTGTTTGCACCCACTCCCCATGGCAGAAAGTTGGGAGCCAAGCTAGAGTGATGCAATCTTTGCTGGATTTCTCCAAACCCAATGGTGGCAGCAACTAGGACCCTGCAAGTCCTTAGAGCCCCAGATGCCACCTTTCATCTTATACCCAGACCCTGGGGACATGACTTCTTTTCCCCATGGAAAATGGGGTCAGTTTGGGGCCACTCGCCCCGGCCATCTGCTTCATTCCCTGTCTGAAATTTGCAATCTTGGCTGATTTTCTCCAAAACTAAAGCTGCTGGCAACGAGGAGCCTGCAGCTCCTTAGAGCCCCAAATTTCACCTCTCTGCTGATACCCACATGATGGGGAAATTACTTCTTTTTCCCATAGAAATAGTATCCCTGTGCTGCAACTTCCCCTGGAAGAAAGTGGGGACCCAAGAAGGAAATTTGAAAATTCTGCTGGATTTCTCCAAACCTAAAGCTGGCAGCAACTAAGACCCTGCAAGTCCTTAGAGCCCCAAAGGCCACCTTTCATCTGATACCCAGAGCCTGGGCCAATGACTTCATTTTCCCCATGGAAAATGGCCTCCATTTCTGGCCTCTCGCCCTGGCCAATAGGGTGGTGCCCAGCAAGAAATTTGCAATCTTTGCTGGATTGCTCCAAATTTGAAGCTGCCAGTAAGAAGTACCCTGCATGTCCTTAGAGCCCCAAAGGCCACCTTGCATTTGATTTGCAGACCGTGGGGAAAGGACTTCTTTTTCCCATGGGAAATGGCCTGTGTTTGCACCCACTCACCATGGCAGAAAGTGGGGAGCCAAGCTAGAGTGATGCAATCTTTGCTGGATTTCTCCAAACCTAATGCTGGCAGCAACTTGGACCCTGCAAGTCCTTAGATCCCATGATGCCGCCTTTCATCTGATACCCAGACCCTGGGCCAATGACTTCATTTTCCCCATGGAAAATGGCCTCCATTTCTGGCCTCTCGCCCTGGCCAATAGGGTGGTGCCCAGCAAGAAATTTGCAATCTTACTGGATTGCTCCAAATCTAAAGCTGCCAGTAAGAAGTACCCTGCAAGTCCTTAGAGCCCCAAAGGCCACCTTGCATTTGATTTGCAGACCGTGGGGAAAGGACTTCTTTTTCCCATGGGAAATGGCCTGTGTTTGCAGCCACTCACCATGGCAGAAAGTGGGGAGCCAAGCTAGAGTGATGCAATCTTTGCTGGATTTCTCCAAACCCAATGCTGGCAGCAACTAGGACCCTGCAAGTCCTTAGAGCCCCAGATGCCACCTTTCATCTTATACCCAGACCCTGGGGACATGACTTCATTTCCCCATGGAAAATGGGGTCAGTTTGGGGCCACTCGCCCCAGCCATCTGCTTCATTCCCTGTCTGAAATTTGCAAACTTGGCTGATTTTCTCCAAAACTAAACCTGCTGGCAACGAGGAGCCTGCAGCTCCTTAGAGCCCCAAATTTCACCTCTCTGCTGATACCCACATGATGGGGAAATTACTTCTTTTTCCCATAGAAATAGTATCCCTGTGCTGCAACTTCCCCTGGCAGAAAGTGGGGACCCAAGCAGGAAATTTGAAAATTCTGCTGGATATCTCCAAACCTAAAGCTGGCAGCAACTAAGACCCTGCAAGTCCTTAGAGCCCCAAAGGCCACCTTTCATCTGATACCCAGAGCCTGGGCCAATGACTTCATTTTCCCCATGGAAAATGGCCTCCATTTCTGGCCTCTCGCCCTGGCCAATAGGGTGGTGCCCAGCAAGAAATTTGCAATCTTTGCTGGATTGCTCCAAATCTAAAGCTGCCAGTAAGAAGTACCCTGCATGTCCTCAGAGCCCCAAAGGCCACCTTGCATTTCATTTGCAGACCGTGGGGAAAGGACTTCTTTTTCCCATGGGAAATGGCCTGTGTTTGCAGCCACTCACCATGGCAGAAAGTGGGGAGCCAAGCTAGAGTGATGCAATCTTTGCTGGATTTCTCCAAACCTAATGCTGGCAGCAACTTGGACCCTGCAAGTCCTTAGAGCCCCAGATGCCGCCTTTCATCTGATACCCAGACCCTGGGCCAATGACTTCATTTTCCCCATGGAAAATGGCCTCCATTTCTGGCCTCTCGCCCTGGCCAATAGGGTGGTGCCCAGCAAGAAATTTGTAATCTTTGCTGGATTGTTCCAAATCTAAAGCTGCCAGTAAGAAGTACCCTGCAAGTCCTTAGAGCCCCAAAGGCCACCTTGCATTTCATTTGCAGACCGTGGGGAAAGGACTTCTTTTTCCCATGGGAAATGGCCTGTGTTTGCAGCCACTCACCATGGCAGAAAGTGGGGAGCCAAGCTAGAGTGATACAATCTTTGCTGGATTCTTCCAAACCTAAAGTTGGCAGCAACCAGGAGCCTGAAAGTCCTTAGAGCCTGAAAGGCCACCTTGAACATATTACTGAGACCCTGGGTTAAGGACAATTTTCCCATGGAAAATGCCCTTCATTTCTGGCCACTTGGCCTGGCAGGCAGGCTGTGCCTAGCGAGAAATTTGCAAACTGTGCTGGATTCTTCCAAACATAAAGCTGCCAGCAACTAGGACCCTGCAAGTCCTTAGAGCCCCAGATGCCACCTTTCATCTGATACCCAGACCCTGGGCCAATGACTTCATTTTCCCCATGGAAAATGGCCTCCATTTCTGGCCTCTCGCCCTGGCCAATAGGGTGGTGCCCAGCAAGAAATTTGCAATCTTTGCTGGATTGCTCCAAATCTAAAGCTGCCAGTAAGAAGTACCCTGCATGTCCTCAGAGCCCCAAAGGCCACCTTGCATTTCATTTGCAGACCGTGGGGAAAGGACTTCTTTTTCCCATGGGAAATGGCCTGTGTTTGCAGCCACTCACCATGGCAGAAAGTGGGGAGCCAAGCTAGAGTGATGCAATCTTTGCTGGATTTCTCCAAACCCAATGCTGGCAGCAACTAGGACCCTGCAAGTCCTTAGAGCCCCAGATGCCACCTTTCATCTTATACCCAGACCCTGGGGACATGACTTCATTTCCCCATGGAAAATGGGGTCAGTTTGGGGCCACTCGCCCCGGCCATCTGCTTCATTCCCTGTCTGAAATTTGCAAACTTGGCTGATTTTCTCCAAAACTAAACCTGCTGGCAACGAGGAGCCTGCAGCTCCTTAGAGCCCCAAATTTCACCTCTCTGCTGATACCCACATGATGGGGAAATTACTTCTTTTTCCCATAGAAATAGTATCCCTGTGCTGCAACTTCCCCTGGCAGAAAGTGGGGACCCAAGCAGGAAATTTGAAAATTCTGCTGGATTTCTCCAAACCTAAAGCTGGCAGCAACTAAGACCCTGCAAGTCCTTAGAGCCCCAAAGGCCACCTTTCATCTGATACCCAGAGCCTGGGCCAATGACTTCATTTTCCCCATGGAAAATGGCCTCCATTTCTGGCCTCTCGCCCTGGCCAATAGGGTGGTGCCCAGCAAGAAATTTGCAATCTTTGCTGTATTTCTCCAAATCTAAAGCTGCCAGTAAGAAGTACCCTGCAAGTCCTTAGAGCCCCAAAGGCCACCTTGCATTTCATTTGCAGACCGTGGGGAAAGGACTTCTTTTTCCCATGGGAAATGGCCTGTGTTTGCACCCACTCACCATGGCAGAAAGTGGGGAGCCAAGCTAGAGTGATGCAATCTTTGCTGGATTTCTCCAAACCTAATGCTGGCAGCAACTTGGACCCTGCAAGTCCTTAGAGCCCCAGATGCCGCCTTTCATCTGATACCCAGACCCTGGGCCAATGACATCATTTTCCCCATGGAAAATGGCCTCCATTTCTGGCCTCTCGCCCTGGCCAATAGGGTGGTGCCCAGCAAGAAATTTGCAATCTTTGCTGGATTTCTCCAAATCGAAAGCTGCCAGTAAGAAGTACCCTGCAAGTCCTTAGAGCCCCAAAGGCCACCTTGCATTTCATTTGCAGACCGTGGGGAAAGGACTTCTTTTTCCCATGGGAAATGGCCTGTGTTTGCACCCACTCACCATGGCAGAAAGTGGGGAGCCAAGCTAGAGTGATACAATCTTTGCTGGATTCTTCCAAACCTAAAGTTGGCAGCAACCAGGAGCCTTAAAGTCCTTAGAGCCTGAAAGGCCACCTTGAACATATTACTGAGACCCTGGGTTAAGGACATTTTTCCCATGGAAAATGCCCTTCATTTCTGGCCACTTGGCCTGGCAGGCAGGCTGTGCCTAGCGAGAAATTTGCAAACTGTGCTGGATTCTTCCAAACAAAAAGCTGCCAGCAACTAGGACCCTGCAAGTCCTTAGAGCCCCAGATGCCACCTTTCATCTGATACCCAGAGCCTGGGCCAATGACTTCATTTTCCCCATGGAAAATGGCCTCCATTTCTGGCCTCTCGCCCTGGCCAATAGGGTGGTGCCCAGCAAGAAATTTGCAATCTTTGCTGGATTGCTCCAAATCTAAAGCTGCCAGTAAGAAGTACCCTGCATGTCCTCAGAGCCCCAAAGGCCACCTTGCATTTCATTTGCAGACCGTGGGGAAAGGACTTCTTTTTCCCATGGGAAATGGCCTGTGTTTGCAGCCACTCACCATGGCAGAAAGTGGGGAGCCAAGCTAGAGTGATGCAATCTTTGCTGGATTTCTCCAAACCTAATGCTGGCAGCAACTTGGACCCTGCAAGTCCTTAGAGCCCCAGATGCCGCCTTTCATCTGATACCCAGAGCCTGGGCCAATGACTTCATTTTCCCCATGGAAAATGGCCTCCATTTCTGGCCTCTCGCCCTGGCCAATAGGGTGGTGCCCAGCAAGAAATTTGCAATCTTTGCTGGATTGCTCCAAATCTAAAGCTGCCAGTAAGAAGTACCCTGCATGTCCTCAGAGCCCCAAAGGCCACCTTGCATTTCATTTGCAGACCGTGGGGAAAGGACTTCTTTTTCCCATGGGAAATGGCCTGTGTTTGCAGCCACTCACCATGGCAGAAAGTGGGGAGCCAAGCTAGAGTGATGCAATCTTTGCTGGATTTCTCCAAACCCAATGCTGGCAGCAACTAGGACCCTGCAAGTCCTTAGAGCCCCAGATGCCACCTTTCATCTTATACCCAGACCCTGGGGACATGACTTCATTTCCCCATGGAAAATGGGGTCAGTTTGGGGCCACTCGCCCCGGCCATCTGCTTCATTCCCTGTCTGAAATTTGCAAACTTGGCTGATTTTCTCCAAAACTAAACCTGCTGGCAACGAGGAGCCTGCAGCTCCTTAGACCCCCAAATTTCACCTCTCTGCTGATACCCACATGATGGGGAAATTACTTCTTTTTCCCATAGAAATAGTATCCCTGTGCTGACTCTTCCCCTGGCAGAAAGTGGGGACCCAAGCAGGAAATTTGAAAATTCTGCTGGATTTCTCCAAACCTAAAGCTGGCAGCAACTAAGACCCTGCAAGTCCTTAGAGCCCCAAAGGCCACCTTTCATCTGATACCCAGAGCCTGGGCCAATGACTTCATTTTCCCCATGGAAAATGGCCTCCATTTCTGGCCTCTCGCCCTGGCCAATAGGGTGGTGCCCAGCAAGAAATTTGCAATCTTTGCTGTATTTCTCCAAATCTAAAGCTGCCAGTAAGAAGTACCCTGCAAGTCCTTAGAGCCCCAAAGGCCACCTTGCATTTCATTTGCAGACCGTGGGGAAAGGACTTCTTTTTCCCATGGGAAATGGCCTGTGTTTGCACCCACTCACCATGGCAGAAAGTGGGGAGCCAAGCTAGAGTGATGCAATCTTTGCTGGATTTCTCCAAACCTAATGCTGGCAGCAACTTGGACCCTGCAAGTCCTTAGAGCCCCAGATGCCGCCTTTCATCTGATACCCAGACCCTGGGCCAATGACATCATTTTCCCCATGGAAAATGGCCTCCATTTCTGGCCTCTCGCCCTGGCCAATAGGGTGGTGCCCAGCAAGAAATTTGCAATCTTTGCTGGATTTCTCCAAATCTAAAGCTGCCAGTAAGAAGTACCCTGCAAGTCCTTAGAGCCCCAAAGGCCACCTTGCATTTCATTTGCAGACCGTGGGGAAAGGACTTCTTTTTCCCATGGGAAATGGCCTGTGTTTGCAGCCACTCACCATGGCAGAAAGTGGGGAGCCAAGCTAGAGTGATACAATCTTTGCTGGATTCTTCCAAACCTAAAGTTGGCAGCAACCAGGAGCCTTAAAGTCCTTAGAGCCTGAAAGGCCACCTTGAACATATTACTGAGACCCTGGGTTAAGGACATTTTTCCCATGGAAAATGCCCTTCATTTCTGGCCACTTGGCCTGGCAGGCAGGCTGTGCCTAGCGAGAAATTTGCAAACTGTGCTGGATTCTTCCAAACATAAAGCTGCCAGCAACTAGGACCCTGCAAGTCCTTAGAGCCCCAGATGCCACCTTTCATCTGATACCCAGACCCTGGGCCAATGACTTCATTTTCCCCATGGAAAATGGCCTCCATTTCTGGCCTCTCGCCCTGGCCAATAGGGTGGTGCCCAGCAAGAAATTTGCAATCTTTGCTGGATTGCTCCAAATCTAAAGCTGCCAGTAAGAAGTACCCTGCATGTCCTCAGAGCCCCAAAGGCCACCTTGCATTTCATTTGCAGACCGTGGGGAAAGGACTTCTTTTTCCCATGGGAAATGGCCTGTGTTTGCAGCCACTCACCATGGCAGAAAGTGGGGAGCCAAGCTAGAGTGATGCAATCTTTGCTGGATTTCTCCAAACCTAATGCTGGCAGCAACTTGGACCCTGCAAGTCCTTAGAGCCCCAGATGCCGCCTTTCATCTGATACCCAGACCCTGGGCCAATGACTTCATTTTCCCCATGGAAAATGGCCTCCATTTCTGGCCTCTCGCCCTGGCCAATAGGGTGGTGCCCAGCAAGAAATTTGTAATCTTTGCTGGATTGCTCCAAATCTAAAGCTGCCAGTAAGAAGTACCCTGCAAGTCCTTAGAGCCCCAAAGGCCACCTTGCATTTCATTTGCAGACCGTGGGGAAAGGACTTCTTTTTCCCATGGGAAATGGCCTGTGTTTGCAGCCACTCACCATGGCAGAAAGTGGGGAGCCAAGCTAGAGTGATACAATCTTTGCTGGATTCTTCCAAACCTAAAGTTGGCAGCAACCAGGAGCCTGCAAGTCCTTAGAGCCTGAAAGGCCACCTTGAACATAATTCTGAGACCCTGGGTTAAGGACATTTTTCCCATGGAAAATGCCCTTCATTTCTGGCCACTTGGCCTGGCAGGCAGGCTGTGCCTAGCGAGAAATTTGCAAACTGTGCTGGATTCTTCCAAACATAAATCTGGCAGCAACTAAGACCCTGCAAGTCCTTAGAGCCCCAGATGCCACCTTTCATCTGATACCCAGAGCCTGGGCCAATGACTTCATTTTCCCCATGGAAAATGGCCTCCATTTCTGGCCTCTCGCCCTGGCCAATAGGGTGGTGCCCAGCAAGAAATTTGCAATCTTTGCTGGATTGCTCCAAATCGAAAGCTGCCAGTAAGAAGTACCCTGCAAGTCCTTAGAGCCCCAAAGGCCACCTTGCATTTCATTTGCAGACCGTGGGGAAAGGACTTCTTTTTCCCATGGGAAATGGCCTGTGTTTGCAGCCACTCACCATGGCAGAAAGTGGGGAGCCAAGCTAGAGTGATGCAATCTTTGCTGGATTTCTCCAAACCCAATGCTGGCAGCAACTAGGACCCTGCAAGTCCTTAGAGCCCCAGATGCCACCTTTCATCTTATACCCAGACCCTGGGGACATGACTTCATTTCCCCATGGAAAATGGGGTCAGTTTGGGGCCACTCGCCCCGGCCATCTGCTTCATTCCCTGTCTGAAATTTGCAAACTTGGCTGATTTTCTCCAAAACTAAACCTGCTGGCAACGAGGAGCCTGCAGCTCCTTAGAGCCCCAAATTTCACCTCTCTGCTGATACCCACATGATGGGGAAATTACTTCTTTTTCCCATAGAAATAGTATCCCTGTGCTGCAACTTCCCCTGGCAGAAAGTGGGGACCCAAGCAGGAAATTTGAAAATTCTGCTGGATTTCTCCAAACCTAAAGCTGGCAGCAACTAAGACCCTGCAAGTCCTTAGAGCCCCAAAGGCCACCTTTCATCTGATACCCAGAGCCTGGGCCAATGACTTCATTTTCCCCATGGAAAATGGCCTCCATTTCTGGCCTCTCGCCCTGGCCAATAGGGTGGTGCCCAGCAAGAAATTTGCAATCTTTGCTGGATTGCTCCAAATTTGAAGCTGCCAGTAAGAAGTAACTGCATGTCCTTAGAGCCCCAAAGGCCACCTTGCATTTGATTTGCAGACCGTGGGGAAAGGACTTCTTTTTCCCATGGGAAATGGCCTGTGTTTGCACCCACTCACCATGGCAGAAAGTGGGGAGCCAAGCTAGAGTGATGCAATCTTTGCTGGATTTCTCCAAACCTAATGCTGGCAGCAACTTGGACCCTGCAAGTCCTTAGAGCCCCAGATGCCGCCTTTCATCTGATACCCAGACCCTGGGCCAATGACATCATTTTCCCCATGGAAAATGGCCTCCATTTCTGGCCTCTCGCCCTGGCCAATAGGGTGGTGCCCAGCAAGAAATTTGCAATCTTTGCTGGATTGCTCCAAATCTAAAGCTGCCAGTAAGAAGTACCCTGCAAGTCCTTAGAGCCCCAAAGGCCACCTTGCATTTGATTTGCAGACCGTGGGGAAAGGACTTCTTTTTCCCATGGGAAATGGCCTGTGTTTGCAGCCACTCACCATGGCAGAAAGTGGGGAGCCAAGCTAGAGTGATACAATCTTTGCTGGATTCTTCCAAACCTAAAGTTGGCAGCAACCAGGAGCCTGAAAGTCCTTAGAGCCTGAAAGGCCACCTTGAACATATTACTGAGACCCTGGGTTAAGGACATTTTTCCCATGGAAAATGCCCTTCATTTGTGGCCACTTGGCCTGGCAGGCAGGCTGTGCCTAGCGAGAAATTTGCAAACTGTGCTGGAATCTTCCAAACAAAAAGCTGCCAGCAACTAGGACCCTGCAAGTCCTTAGAGCCCCAGATGCCACCTTTCATCTGATACCCAGACCCTGGGCCAATGACTTCATTTTCCCCATGGAAAATGGCCTCCATTTCTGGCCTCTCGCCCTGGCCAATAGGGTGGTGCCCAGCAAGAAATTTGCAATCTTTGCTGGATTGCTCCAAATCTAAAGCTGCCAGTAAGAAGTACCCTGCATGTCCTCAGAGCCCCAAAGGCCACCTTGCATTTCATTTGCAGACCGTGGGGAAAGGACTTCTTTTTCCCATGGGAAATGGCCTGTGTTTGCAGCCACTCACCATGGCAGAAAGTGGGGAGCCAAGCTAGAGTGATGCAATCTTTGCTGGATTTCTCCAAACCTAATGCTGGCAGCAACTTGGACCCTGCAAGTCCTTAGAGCCCCAGATGCCGCCTTTCATCTGATACCCAGAGCCTGGGCCAATGACTTCATTTTCCCCATGGAAAATGGCCTCCATTTCTGGCCTCTCGCCCTGGCCAATAGGGTGGTGCCCAGCAAGAAATTTGTAATCTTTGCTGGATTGCTCCAAATCTAAAGCTGCCAGTAAGAAGTACCCTGCAAGTCCTTAGAGCCCCAAAGGCCACCTTGCATTTGATTTGCAGACCGTGGGGAAAGGACTTCTTTTTCCCATGGGAAATGGCCTGTGTTTGCACCCACTCACCATGGCAGAAAGTGGGGAGCCAAGCTAGAGTGATGCAATCTTTGCTGGATTTCTCCAAACCTAATGCTGGCAGCAACTTGGACCCTGCAAGTCCTTAGAGCCCCAGATGCCGCCTTTCATCTGATACCCAGAGCCTGGGCCAATGACTTCATTTTCCCCATGGAAAATGGCCTCCATTTCTGGCCTCTCGCCCTGGCCAATAGGGTGGTGCCCAGCAAGAAATTTGTAATCTTTGCTGGATTGCTCCAAATCTAAAGCTGCCAGTAAGAAGTACCCTGCAAGTCCTTAGAGCCCCAAAGGCCACCTTGCATTTCATTTGCAGACCGTGGGGAAAGGACTTCTTTTTCCCATGGGAAATGGCCTGTGTTTGCAGCCACTCACCATGGCAGAAAGTGGGGAGCCAAGCTAGAGTGATACAATCTTTGCTGGATTCTTCCAAACCTAAAGTTGGCAGCAACCAGGAGCCTGAAAGTCCTTAGAGCCTGAAAGGCCACCTTGAACATAATTCTGAGACCCTGGGTTAAGGACATTTTTCCCATGGAAAATGCCCTTCATTTCTGGCCACTTGGCCTGGCAGGCAGGCTGTGCCTAGCGAGAAATTTGCAAACTGTGCTGGATTCTTCCAAACATAAAGCTGGCAGCAACTAAGACCCTGCAAGTCCTTAGAGCCCCAGATGCCACCTTTCATCTGATACCCAGAGCCTGGGCCAATGACTTCATTTTCCCCATGGAAAATGGCCTCCATTTCTGGCCTCTCGCCCTGGCCAATAGGGTGGTGCCCAGCAAGAAATTTGTAATCTTTGCTGGATTGCTCCAAATCTAAAGCTGCCAGTAAGAAGTACCCTGCAAGTCCTTAGAGCCCCAAAGGCCACCTTGCATTTCATTTGCAGACCGTGGGGAAAGGACTTCTTTTTCCCATGGGAAATGGCCTGTGTTTGCACCCACTCACCATGGCAGAAAGTGGGGAGCCAAGCTAGAGTGATGCAATCTTTGCTGGATTTCTCCAAACCCAATGCTGGCAGCAACTAGGACCCTGCAAGTCCTTAGAGCCCCAGATGCCACCTTTCATCTGACACCCAGACCCTGGGGACATGACTTCTTTTCCCCATGGAAAATGGGGTCAGTTTGGGGCCACTCGCCCCGGCCATCTGCTTCATTCCCTGTCTGAAATTTGCAAACTTGGCTGATTTTCTCCAAACCTAAACCTGCTGGCAACGAGAAGCCTGCAGCTCCTTAGAGCCCCAAATTTCACCTCTCTGCTGATACCCACATGATGGGGAAATTACTTCTTTTTCCCATAGAAATAGTATCCCTGTGCTGCAACTTGCCCTGGCAGAAAGTAGGGTGCCAAGCAGGAAATTTGAAAATTCTGATGGATTTCTCCAAACCTAAAGCTGGCAGCAACTAAGACCCTGCAAGTCCTTAGAGCCCCAAAGGCCACCTTTCATCTGATACCCAGAGCCTGGGCCAATGACTTCATTTTCCCCATGGAAAATGGCCTCCATTTCTGGCCTCTCGCCCTGGCCAATAGGGTGGTGCCCAGCAAGAAATTTGCAATCTTTGCTGGATTGCTCCAAATCTAAAGCTGCCAGTAAGAAGTACCCTGCAAGTCCTTAGAGCCCCAAAGGCCACCTTGCATTTCATTTGCAGACCGTGGGGAAAGGACTTCTTTTTCCCATGGGAAATGGCCTGTGTTTGCACCCACTCACCATGGCAGAAAGTGGGGAGCCAAGCTAGAGTGATACAATCTTTGCTGGATTCTTCCAAACCTAAAGTTGGCAGCAACCAGGAGCCTTAAAGTCCTTAGAGCCTGAAAGGCCACCTTGAACATATTACTGAGACCCTGGGTTAAGGACATTTTTCCCATGGAAAATGCCCTTCATTTGTGGCCACTTGGCCGGGCAGGCAGGCTGTGCCTAGCGAGAAATTTGCAAACTGTGCTGGATTCTTCCAAACAAAAAGCTGCCAGCAACTAGGACCCTGCAAGTCCTTAGAGCCCCAGATGCCACCTTTCATCTGATACCCAGAGCCTGGGCCAATGACTTCATTTTCCCCATGGAAAATGGCCTCCATTTCTGGCCTCTCGCCCTGGCCAATAGGGTGGTGCCCAGCAAGAAATTTGCAATCTTTGCTGGATTGCTCCAAATCTAAAGCTGCCAGTAAGAAGTACCCTGCATGTCCTCAGAGCCCCAAAGGCCACCTTGCATTTCATTTGCAGACCGTGGGGAAAGGACTTCTTTTTCCCATGGGAAATGGCCTGTGTTTGCAGCCACTCACCATGGCAGAAAGTGGGGAGCCAAGCTAGAGTGATGCAATCTTTGCTGGATTTCTCCAAACCTAATGCTGGCAGCAACTTGGACCCTGCAAGTCCTTAGAGCCCCAGATGCCGCCTTTCATCTGATACCCAGACCCTGGGCCAATGACTTCATTTTCCCCATGGAAAATGGCCTCCATTTCTGGCCTCTCGCCCTGGCCAATTGGGTGGTGCCCAGCAAGAAATTTGCAATCTTTGCTGGATTGCTCCAAATCTAAAGCTGCCAGTAAGAAGTACCCTGCAAGTCCTTAGAGCCCCAAAGGCCACCTTGCATTTCATTTGCAGACCGTGGGGAAAGGACTTCTTTTTCCCATGGGAAATGGCCTGTGTTTGCAGCCACTCACCATGGCAGAAAGTGGGGAGCCAAGCTAGAGTGATACAATCTTTGCTGGATTCTTCCAAACCTAAAGTTGGCAGCAACCAGGAGCCTGCAAGTCCTTAGAGCCTGAAAGGCCACCTTGAACATAATTCTGAGACCCTGGGTTAAGGACATTTTTCCCATGGAAAATGCCCTTCATTTCTGGCCACTTGGCCTGGCAGGCAGGCTGTGCCTAGCGAGAAATTTGCAAACTGTGCTGGATTCTTCCAAACATAAAGCTGGCAGCAACTAAGACCCTGCAAGTCCTTAGAGCCCCAGATGCCACCTTTCATCTGATACCCAGAGCCTGGGCCAATGACTTCATTTTCCCCATGGAAAATGGCCTCCATTTCTGGCCTCTCGCCCTGGCCAATAGGGTGGTGCCCAGCAAGAAATTTGCAATCTTTGCTGGATTGCTCCAAATCTAAAGCTGCCAGTAAGAAGTACCCTGCAAGTCCTTAGAGCCCCAAAGGCCACCTTGCATTTCATTTGCAGACCGTGGGGAAAGGACTTCTTTTTCCCATGGGAAATGGCCTGTGTTTGCAGCCACTCACCATGGCAGAAAGTGGGGAGCCAAGCTAGAGTGATGCAATCTTTGCTGGATTTCTCCAAACCCAATGCTGGCAGCAACTAGGACCCTGCAAGTCCTTAGAGCCCCAGATGCCACCTTTCATCTTATACCCAGACCCTGGGGACATGACTTCATTTCCCCATGGAAAATGGGGTCAGTTTGGGGCCACTCGCCCCGGCCATCTGCTTCATTCCCTGTCTGAAATTTGCAAACTTGGCTGATTTTCTCCAAAACTAAACCTGCTGGCAACGAGGAGCCTGCAGCTCCTTAGAGCCCCAAATTTCACCTCTCTGCTGATACCCACATGATGGGGAAATTACTTCTTTTTCCCATAGAAATAGTATCCCTGTGCTGCAACTTCCCCTGGCAGAAAGTGGGGACCCAAGCAGGAAATTTGAAAATTCTGCTGGATTTCTCCAAACCTAAAGCTGGCAGCAACTAAGACCCTGCAAGTCCTTAGAGCCCCAAAGGCCACCTTTCATCTGATACCCAGAGCCTGGGCCAATGACTTCATTTTCCCCATGGAAAATGGCCTCCATTTCTGGCCTCTCGCCCTGGCCAATAGGGTGGTGCCCAGCAAGAAATTTGCAATCTTTGCTGGATTGCTCCAAATTTGAAGCTGCCAGTAAGAAGTAACTGCATGTCCTTAGAGCCCCAAAGGCCACCTTGCATTTGATTTGCAGACCGTGGGGAAAGGACTTCTTTTTCCCATGGGAAATGGCCTGTGTTTGCACCCACTCACCATGGCAGAAAGTGGGGAGCCAAGCTAGAGTGATGCAATCTTTGCTGGATTTCTCCAAACCTAATGCTGGCAGCAACTTGGACCCTGCAAGTCCTTAGAGCCCCAGATGCCGCCTTTCATCTGATACCCAGACCCTGGGCCAATGACATCATTTTCCCCATGGAAAATGGCCTCCATTTCTGGCCTCTCGCCCTGGCCAATAGGGTGGTGCCCAGCAAGAAATTTGCAATCTTTGCTGGATTTCTCCAAATCTAAAGCTGCCAGTAAGAAGTACCCTGCAAGTCCTTAGAGCCCCAAAGGCCACCTTGCATTTGATTTGCAGACCGTGGGGAAAGGACTTCTTTTTCCCATGGGAAATGGCCTGTGTTTGCAGCCACTCACCATGGCAGAAAGTGGGGAGCCAAGCTAGAGTGATACAATCTTTGCTGGATTCTTCCAAACCTAAAGTTGGCAGCAACCAGGAGCCTTAAAGTCCTTAGAGCCTGAAAGGCCACCTTGAACATATTACTGAGACCCTGGGTTAAGGACATTTTTCCCATGGAAAATGCCCTTCATTTGTGGCCACTTGGCCTGGCAGGCAGGCTGTGCCTAGCGAGAAATTTGCAAACTGTGCTGGAATCTTCCAAACAAAAAGCTGCCAGCAACTAGGACCCTGCAAGTCCTTAGAGCCCCAGATGCCACCTTTCATCTGATACCCAGACCCTGGGCCAATGACTTCATTTTCCCCATGGAAAATGGCCTCCATTTCTGGCCTCTCGCCCTGGCCAATAGGGTGGTGCCCAGCAAGAAATTTGCAATCTTTGCTGGATTGCTCCAAATCTAAAGCTGCCAGTAAGAAGTACCCTGCATGTCCTCAGAGCCCCAAAGGCCACCTTGCATTTGATTTGCAGACCGTGGGGAAAGGACTTCTTTTTCCCATGGGAAATGGCCTGTGTTTGCAGCCACTCACCATGGCAGAAAGTGGGGAGCCAAGCTAGAGTGATGCAATCTTTGCTGGATTTCTCCAAACCTAATGCTGGCAGCAACTTGGACCCTGCAAGTCCTTAGAGCCCCAGATGCCGCCTTTCATCTGATACCCAGAGCCTGGGCCAATGACTTCATTTTCCCCATGGAAAATGGCCTCCATTTCTGGCCTCTCGCCCTGGCCAATAGGGTGGTGCCCAGCAAGAAATTTGTAATCTTTGCTGGATTGCTCCAAATCTAAAGCTGCCAGTAAGAAGTACCCTGCAAGTCCTTAGAGCCCCAAAGGCCACCTTGCATTTCATTTGCAGACCGTGGGGAAAGGACTTCTTTTTCCCATGGGAAATGGCCTGTGTTTGCAGCCACTCACCATGGCAGAAAGTGGGGAGCCAAGCTAGAGTGATACAATCTTTGCTGGATTCTTCCAAACCTAAAGTTGGCAGCAACCAGGAGCCTGAAAGTCCTTAGAGCCTGAAAGGCCACCTTGAACATAATTCTGAGACCCTGGGTTAAGGACATTTTTCCCATGGAAAATGCCCTTCATTTCTGGCCACTTGGCCTGGCAGGCAGGCTGTGCCTAGCGAGAAATTTGCAAACTGTGCTGGATTCTTCCAAACATAAAGCTGGCAGCAACTAAGACCCTGCAAGTCCTTAGAGCCCCAGATGCCACCTTTCATCTGATACCCAGAGCCTGGGCCAATGACTTCATTTTCCCCATGGAAAATGGCCTCCATTTCTGGCCTCTCGCCCTGGCCAATAGGGTGGTGCCCAGCAAGAAATTTGCAATCTTTGCTGGATTGCTCCAAATCGAAAGCTGCCAGTAAGAAGTACCCTGCAAGTCCTTAGAGCCCCAAAGGCCACCTTGCATTTCATTTGCAGACCGTGGGGAAAGGACTTCTTTTTCCCATGGGAAATGGCCTGTGTTTGCAGCCACTCACCATGGCAGAAAGTGGGGAGCCAAGCTAGAGTGATGCAATCTTTGCTGGATTTCTCCAAACCCAATGCTGGCAGCAACTAGGACCCTGCAAGTCCTTAGAGCCCCAGATGCCACCTTTCATCTTATACCCAGACCCTGGGGACATGACTTCATTTCCCCATGGAAAATGGGGTCAGTTTGGGGCCACTCGCCCCGGCCATCTGCTTCATTCCCTGTCTGAAATTTGCAAACTTGGCTGATTTTCTCCAAAACTAAACCTGCTGGCAACGAGGAGCCTGCAGCTCCTTAGAGCCCCAAATTTCACCTCTCTGCTGATACCCACATGATGGGGAAATTACTTCTTTTTCCCATAGAAATAGTATCCCTGTGCTGCAACTTCCCCTGGCAGAAAGTGGGGACCCAAGCAGGAAATTTGAAAATTCTGCTGGATTTCTCCAAACCTAAAGCTGGCAGCAACTAAGACCCTGCAAGTCCTTAGAGCCCCAAAGGCCACCTTTCATCTGATACCCAGAGCCTGGGCCAATGACTTCATTTTCCCCATGGAAAATGGCCTCCATTTCTGGCCTCTCGCCCTGGCCAATAGGGTGGTGCCCAGCAAGAAATTTGCAATCTTTGCTGGATTGCTCCAAATTTGAAGCTGCCAGTAAGAAGTAACTGCATGTCCTTAGAGCCCCAAAGGCCACCTTGCATTTGATTTGCAGACCGTGGGGAAAGGACTTCTTTTTCCCATGGGAAATGGCCTGTGTTTGCACCCACTCACCATGGCAGAAAGTGGGGAGCCAAGCTAGAGTGATACAATCTTTGCTGGATTCTTCCAAACCTAAAGTTGGCAGCAACCAGGAGCCTTAAAGTCCTTAGAGCCTGAAAGGCCACCTTGAACATATTACTGAGACCCTGGGTTAAGGACATTTTTCCCATGGAAAATGCCCTTCATTTCTGGCCACTTGGCCTGGCAGGCAGGCTGTGCCTAGCGAGAAATTTGCAAACTGTGCTGGAATCTTCCAAACAAAAAGCTGCCAGCAACTAGGACCCTGCAAGTCCTTAGAGCCCCAGATGCCACCTTTCATCTGATACCCAGACCCTGGGCCAATGACTTCATTTTCCCCATGGAAAATGGCCTCCATTTCTGGCCTCTCGCCCTGGCCAATAGGGTGGTGCCCAGCAAGAAATTTGCAATCTTTGCTGGATTGCTCCAAATCTAAAGCTGCCAGTAAGAAGTACCCTGCATGTCCTTAGAGCCCCAAAGGCCACCTTGCATTTGATTTGCAGACCGTGGGGAAAGGACTTCTTTTTCCCATGGGAAATGGCCTGTGTTTGCACCCACTCACCATGGCAGAAAGTGGGGAGCCAAGCTAGAGTGATGCAATCTTTGCTGGATTTCTCCAAACCTAATGCTGGCAGCAACTTGGACCCTGCAAGTCCTTAGAGCCCCAGATGCCGCCTTTCATCTGATACCCAGACCCTGGGCCAATGACATCATTTTCCCCATGGAAAATGGCCTCCATTTCTGGCCTCTCGCCCTGGCCAATAGGGTGGTGCCCAGCAAGAAATTTGCAATCTTTGCTGGATTGCTCCAAATCTAAAGCTGCCAGTAAGAAGTACCCTGCAAGTCCTTAGAGCCCCAAAGGCCACCTTGCATTTCATTTGCAGACCGTGGGGAAAGGACTTCTTTTTCCCATGGGAAATGGCCTGTGTTTGCAGCCACTCACCATGGCAGAAAGTGGGGAGCCAAGCTAGAGTGATACAATCTTTGCTGGATTCTTCCAAACCTAAAGTTGGCAGCAACCAGGAGCCTTAAAGTCCTTAGAGCCTGAAAGGCCACCTTGAACATATTACTGAGACCCTGGGTTAAGGACATTTTTCCCATGGAAAATGCCCTTCATTTCTGGCCATTTGGCCTGGCAGGCAGGGCAGCGCCTAACGAGAAATTTGCAAACTGTGCTGGATTCTTCCAAACATAAAGCTGCCAGCAACTAGGACCCTGCAAGTCCTTAGAGCCCCAGATGCCGCCTTACATCTGATACCCAGAGCCTGGGCCAATGACTTCATTTTCCCCAAGGAAAATGGCCTCCATTTCTGGCCTCTCGCCCTGGCCAATAGGGTGGTGCCCAGCAAGAAATTTGCAATCTTTGCTGGATTTCTCCAAATCGAAAGCTGCCAGTAAGAAGTACCCTGCAAGTCCTTAGAGCCCCAAAGGCCACCTTGCATTTCATTTGCAGACTGTGGGGAAAGGACTTCTTTTTCCCATGGGAAATGGCCTGTGTTTGCAGCCACTCACCATGGCAGAAAATGGGGAGCCAAGCTAGAGTGATGCAATCTTTGCTGGATTTCTCCAAACCCAATGCTGGCAGCAACTAGGACCCTGCAAGTCCTTAGAGCCCCAGATGCCACCTTTCATCTTATACCCAGACCCTGGGGACATGACTTCATTTCCCCATGGAAAATGGGGTCAGTTTGGGGCCACTCGCCCCGGCCATCTGCTTCATTCCCTGTCTGAAATTTGCAAACTTGGCTGATTTTCTCCAAAACTAAACCTGCTGGCAACGAGGAGCCTGCAGCTCCTTAGAGCCCCAAATTTCACCTCTCTGCTGATACCCACATGATGGGGAAATTACTTCTTTTTCCCATAGAAATAGTATCCCTGTGCTGCAACTTCCCCTGGCAGAAAGTGGGGACCCAAGCAGGAAATTTGAAAGTTCTGCTGGATTTCTCCAAACCTAAAGCTGGCAGCAACTAAGACCCTGCAAGTCCTTAGAGCCCCAAAGGCCACCTTTCATCTGATACCCAGAGCCTGGGCCAATGACTTCATTTTCCCCATGGAAAATGGCCTCCATTTCTGGCCTCTCGCCCTGGCCAATAGGGTGGTGCCCAGCAAGAAATTTGCAATCTTTGCTGGATTGCTCCAAATTTGAAGCTGCCAGTAAGAAGTACCCTGCATGTCCTTAGAGCCCCAAAGGCCACCTTGCATTTGATTTGCAGACCGTGGGGAAAGGACTTCTTTTTCCCATGGGAAATGGCCTGTGTTTGCAGCCACTCACCATGGCAGAAAGTGGGGAGCCAAGCTAGAGTGATACAATCTTTGCTGGATTCTTCCAAACCTAAAGTTGGCAGCAACTAGGACCCTGAAAGTCCTTAGAGCCTGAAAGGCCACCTTGAACATATTACTGAGACCCTGGGTTAAGGACATTTTTCCCATGGAAAATGCCCTTCATTTCTGGCCATTTGGCCTGGCAGGCAGGGCAGTGCCTAACAAGAAATTTGCAAACTGTGCTGGATTCTTCCAAACATAAAGCTGCCAGCAACTAGGACCCTGCAAGTCCTTAGAGCCCCAGATGCCGCCTTTCATCTGATACCCAGACCCTGGGCCAATGACTTCATTTTCCCCAAGGAAAATGGCCTCCATTTCTGGCCTCTCGCCCTGGCCAATAGGGTGGTGCCCAGCAAGAAATTTGCAATCTTTGCTGGATTTCTCCAAATCGAAAGCTGCCAGTAAGAAGTACTCTGCAAGTCCTTAGAGCCCCAAAGGCTACCTTGCATTTGATTTGCAGACCGTGGGGAAAGGACTTCTTTTTCCCATGGGAAATGGCCTGTGTTTGCAGCCACTAACTATGGCAGAAAGTGGGGAGCCAAGCTAGAGTGATGCAATCTTTGCTGGATTTCTCCAAACCTAATGCTGGCAGCAACTTGGACCCTGCAAGTCCTTAGAGCCCCAGATGCCGCCTTTCATCTGATACCCAGACCCTGGGCCAATGACATCATTTTCCCCATGGAAAATGGCCTCCATTTCTGGCCTCTCGCCCTGGCCAATAGGGTGGTGCCCAGCAAGAAATTTGCAATCTTTGCTGGATTGCTCCAAATCTAAAGCTGCCAGTAAGAAGTACCCTGCAAGTCCTTAGAGCCCCAAAGGCCACCTTGCATTTCATTTGCAGACCGTGGGGAAAGGACTTCTTTTTCCCATGGGAAATGGCCTGTGTTTGCACCCACTCACCATGGCAGAAAGTGGGGAGCCAAGCTAGAGTGATACAATCTTTGCTGGATTCTTCCAAACCTAAAGTTGGCAGCAACCAGGAGCCTTAAAGTCCTTAGAGCCTGAAAGGCCACCTTGAACATATTACTGAGACCCTGGGTTAAGGACATTTTTCCCATGGAAAATGCCCTTCATTTGTGGCCACTTGGCCTGGCAGGCAGGCTGTGCCTAGCGAGAAATTTGCAAACTGTGCTGGATTCTTCCAAACATAAAGCTGGCAGCAACTAGGACCCTGCAAGTCCTTAGAGCCCCAGATGCCACCTTTCATCTGATACCCAGAGCCTGGGCCAATGACTTCATTTTCCCCAAGGAAAATGGCCTCCATTTCTGGCCTCTCGCCCTGGCCAATAGGGTGGTGCCCAGCAAGAAATTTGCAATCTTTGCTGGATTTCTCCAAATCGAAAGCTGCCAGTAAGAAGTACTCTGCAAGTCCTTAGAGCCCCAAAGGCTACCTTGCATTTGATTTGCAGACCGTGGGGAAAGGACTTCTTTTTCCCATGGGAAATGGCCTGTGTTTGCAGCCACTAACTATGGCAGAAAGTGGGGAGCCAAGCTAGAGTGATGCAATCTTTGCTGGATTTCTCCAAACCCAATGCTGGCAGCAACTAGGACCCTGCAAGTCCTTAGAGCCCCAGATGCCACCTTTCATCTTATACCCAGACCCTGGGGACATGACTTCTTTTCCCCATGGAAAATGGGGTCAGTTTGGGGCCACTCGCCCCGGCCATCTGCTTCATTCCCTGTCTGAAATTTGCAAACTTGGCTGATTTTCTCCAAAACTAAACCTGCTGGCAACGAGAAGCCTGCAGCTCCTTAGAGCCCCAAATTTCACCTCTCTGCTGATACCCACATGATGGGGAAATTACTTCTTTTTCCCATAGAAATAGTATCCCTGTGCTGCAACTTGCCCTGGCAGAAAGTAGGGTGCCAAGCAGGAAATTTGAAAATTCTGCTGGATTTCTCCAAACCTAAAGCTGGCAGCAACTAAGACCCTGCAAGTCCTTAGAGCCCCAAAGGCCACCTTTCATCTGATACCCAGAGCCTGGGCCAATGACTTCATTTTCCCCAAGGAAAATGGCCTCCATTTCTGGCCTCTCGCCCTGGCCAATAGGGTGGTGCCCAGCAAGAAATTTGCAATCTTTGCTGGATTTCTCCAAATCGAAACCTGCCAGTAAGAAGTACCCTGCAAGTCCTTAGAGCCCCAAAGGCCACCTTGCATTTGATTTGCAGACCGTGGGGAAAGGACTTCTTTTTCCCATGGGAAATGGCCTGTGTTTGCAGCCACTCACCATGGCAGAAAGTGGGGAGCCAAGCTAGAGTGATACAATCTTTGCTGGATTCTTCCAAACCTAAAGTTGGCAGCAACCAGGAGCCTGAAAGTCCTTAGAGCCTGAAAGGCCACCTTGAACATATTACTGAGACCCTGGGTTAAGGACATTTTTCCCATGGAAAATGCCCTTCATTTCTGGCCATTTGGCCTGGCAGGCAGGGCAGTGCCTAACGAGAAATTTGCAAACTGTGCTGGATTCTTCCAAACATAAAGCTGCCAGCAACTAGGACCCTGCAAGTCCTTAGAGCCCCAGATGCCGCCTTTCATCTGATACCCAGACCCTGGGCCAATGACTTCATTTTCCCCAAGGAAAATGGCCTCCATTTCTGGCCTCTCGCCCTGGCCAATAGGGTGGTGCCCAGCAAGAAATTTGCAATCTTTGCTGGATTTCTCCAAATCGAAAGCTGCCAGTAAGAAGTACCCTGCAAGTCCTTAGAGCCCCAAAGGCCACCTTGCATTTCATTTGCAGACCGTGGGGAAAGGACTTCTTTTTCCCATGGGAAATGGCCTGTGTTTGCAGCCACTCACCATGGCAGAAAGTGGGGAGCCAAGCTAGAGTGATGCAATCTTTGCTGGATTTCTCCAAACCCAATGCTGGCAGCAACTAGGACCCTGCAAGTCCTTAGAGCCCCAGATGCCACCTTTCATCTTATACCCAGACCCTGGGGACATGACTTCATTTCCCCATGGAAAATGGGGTCAGTTTGGGGCCACTCGCCCCGGCCATCTGCTTCATTCCCTGTCTGAAATTTGCAAACTTGGCTGATTTTCTCCAAAACTAAACCTGCTGGCAACGAGGAGCCTGCAGCTCCTTAGAGCCCCAAATTTCACCTCTCTGCTGATACCCACATGATGGGGAAATTACTTCTTTATCCCATAGAAATAGTATCCCTGTGCTGCAACTTCCCCTGGCACAAAGTGGGGACCCCAGCAGGAAATTTGAAAATTCTGCTGGATTTCTCCAAACCTAAAGCTGGCAGCAACTAAGACCCTGCAAGTCCTTAGAGCCCCAAAGGCCACCTTTCATCTGATACCCAGACCCTGGGCCAATGACATCATTTTCCCCATGGAAAATGGCCTCCATTTCTGGCCTCTCGCCCTGGCCAATAGGGTGGTGCCCAGCAAGAAATTTGCAATCTTTGCTGGATTGCTCCAAATCTAAAGCTGCCAGTAAGAAGTACCCTGCAAGTCCTTAGAGCCCCAAAGGCCACCTTGCATTTCATTTGCAGACCGTGGGGAAAGGACTTCTTTTTCCCATGGGAAATGGCCTGTGTTTGCACCCACTCACCATGGCAGAAAGTGGGGAGCCAAGCTAGAGTGATACAATCTTTGCTGGATTCTTCCAAACCTAAAGTTGGCAGCAACCAGGAGCCTTAAAGTCCTTAGAGCCTGAAAGGCCACCTTGAACATATTACTGAGACCCTGGGTTAAGGACATTTTTCCCATGGAAAATGCCCTTCATTTGTGGCCACTTGGCCTGGCAGGCAGGCTGTGCCTAGCGAGAAATTTGCAAACTGTGCTGGATTCTTCCAAACATAAAGCTGGCAGCAACTAGGACCCTGCAAGTCCTTAGAGCCCCAGATGCCACCTTTCATCTGATACCCAGAGCCTGGGCCAATGACTTCATTTTCCCCATGGAAAATGGCCTCCATTTCTGGCCTCTCGCCCTGGCCAATAGGGTGGTGCCCAGCAAGAAATTTGCAATCTTTGCTGGATTGCTCCAAATCGAAAGCTGCCAGTAAGAAGTACCCTGCAAGTCCTTAGAGCCCCAAAGGCTACCTTGCATTTGATTTGCAGACCGTTTGGGAAAGGACTTCTTTTTCCCAAGGGAAATGGCCTGTGTTTGCAGCCACTAACTATGGCAGAAAGTGGGGAGCCAAGCTAGAGTGATGCAATCTTTGCTGGATTTCTCCAAACCCAATGCTGGCAGCAACTAGGACCCTGCAAGTCCTTAGAGCCCCAGATGCCACCTTTCATCTTATACCCAGACCCTGGGGACATGACTTCTTTTCCCCATGGAAAATGGGGTCAGTTTGGGGCCACTCGCCCCGGCCATCTGCTTCATTCCCTGTCTGAAATTTGCAAACTTGGCTGATTTTCTCCAAAACTAAACCTGCTGGCAACGAGAAGCCTGCAGCTCCTTAGAGCCCCAAATTTCACCTCTCTGCTGATACCCACATGATGGGGAAATTACTTCTTTTTCCCATAGAAATAGTATCCCTGTGCTGCAACTTGCCCTGGCAGAAAGTAGGGTGCCAAGCAGGAAATTTGAAAATTCTGCTGGATTTCTCCAAACCTAAAGCTGGCAGCAACTAAGACCCTGCAAGTCCTTAGAGCCCCAAAGGCCACCTTTCATCTGATACCCAGAGCCTGGGCCAATGACTTCATTTTCCCCAAGGAAAATGGCCTCCATTTCTGGCCTCTCGCCCTGGCCAATAGGGTGGTGCCCAGCAAGAAATTTGCAATCTTTGCTGGATTTCTCCAAATCGAAACCTGCCAGTAAGAAGTACCCTGCAAGTCCTTAGAGCCCCAAAGGCCACCTTGCATTTGATTTGCAGACCGTGGGGAAAGGACTTCTTTTTCCCATGGGAAATGGCCTGTGTTTGCAGCCACTCACCATGGCAGAAAGTGGGGAGCCAAGCTAGAGTGATACAATCTTTGCTGGATTCTTCCAAACCTAAAGTTGGCAGCAACCAGGAGCCTGAAAGTCCTTAGAGCCTGAAAGGCCACCTTGAACATATTACTGAGACCCTGGGTTAAGGACATTTTTCCCATGGAAAATGCCCTTCATTTCTGGCCATTTGGCCTGGCAGGCAGGGCAGTGCCTAACGAGAAATTTGCAAACTGTGCTGGATTCTTCCAAACATAAAGCTGCCAGCAACTAGGACCCTGCAAGTCCTTAGAGCCCCAGATGCCGCCTTTCATCTGATACCCAGACCCTGGGCCAATGACTTCATTTTCCCCAAGGAAAATGGCCTCCATTTCTGGCCTCTCGCCCTGGCCAATAGGGTGGTGCCCAGCAAGAAATTTGCAATCTTTGCTGGATTTCTCCAAATCGAAAGCTGCCAGTAAGAAGTACCCTGCAAGTCCTTAGAGCCCCAAAGGCCACCTTGCATTTCATTTGCAGACCGTGGGGAAAGGACTTCTTTTTCCCATGGGAAATGGCCTGTGTTTGCAGCCACTCACCATGGCAGAAAGTGGGGAGCCAAGCTAGAGTGATGCAATCTTTGCTGGATTTCTCCAAACCCAATGCTGGCAGCAACTAGGACCCTGCAAGTCCTTAGAGCCCCAGATGCCACCTTTCATCTTATACCCAGACCCTGGGGACATGACTTCATTTCCCCATGGAAAATGGGGTCAGTCTGGGGCCACTCGCCCCGGCCATCTGCTTCATTCCCTGTCTGAAATTTGCAAACTTGGCTGATTTTCTCCAAAACTAAACCTGCTGGCAACGAGGAGCCTGCAGCTCCTTAGACCCCCAAATTTCACCTCTCTGCTGATACCCACATGATGGGGAAATTACTTCTTTATCCCATAGAAATAGTATCCCTGTGCTGCAACTTCCCCTGGCACAAAGTGGGGACCCCAGCAGGAAATTTGAAAATTCTGCTGGATTTCTCCAAACCTAAAGCTGGCAGCAACTAAGACCCTGCAAGTCCTTAGAGCCCCAAAGGCCACCTTTCATCTGATACCCAGAGCCTGGGCCAATGACTTCATTTTCCCCATGGAAAATGGCCTCCATTTCTGGCCTCTCGCCCTGGCCAATAGGGTGGTGCCCAGCAAGAAATTTGCAATCTTTGCTGGATTGCTCCAAATTTGAAGCTGCCAGTAAGAAGTACCCTGCATGTCCTTAGAGCCCCAAAGGCCACCTTGCATTTGATTTGCAGACCGTGGGGAAAGGACTTCTTTATCCCATGGGAAATGGCCTGTGTTTGCACCCACTCACCATGGCAGAAAGTGGGGAGCCAAGCTAGAGTGATGCAATCTTTGCTGGATTTCTCCAAACCTAATGCTGGCAGCAACTTGGACCCTGCAAGTCCTTAGAGCCCCAGATGCCGCCTTTCATCTGATACCCAGACCCTGGGCCAATGACATCATTTTCCCCATGGAAAATGGCCTCCATTTCTGGCCTCTCGCCCTGGCCAATAGGGTGGTGCCCAGCAAGAAATTTGCAATCTTTGCTGGATTTCTCCAAATCTAAAGCTGCCAGTAAGAAGTACCCTGCAAGTCCTTAGAGCCCCAAAGGCCTCCTTGCATTTCATTTGCAGACCGTGGGGAAAGGACTTCTTTTTCCCATGGGAAATGGCCTGTGTTTGCACCCACTCACCATGGCAGAAAGTGGGGAGCCAAGCTAGAGTGATACAATCTTTGCTGGATTCTTCCAAACCTAAAGTTGGCAGCAACCAGGAGCCTTAAAGTCCTTAGAGCCTGAAAGGCCACCTTGAACATATTACTGAGACCCTGGGTTAAGGACATTTTTCCCATGGAAAATGCCCTTCATTTCTGGCCATTTGGCCTGGCAGGCAGGACAGCGCCTAACGAGAAATTTGCAAACTGTGCTGGATTCTTCCAAACATAAAGCTGCCAGCAACTAGGACCCTGCAAGTCCTTAGAGCCCCAGATGCCGCCTTACATCTGATACCCAGACCCTGGGCCAATGACTTCATTTTCCCCAAGGAAAATGGCCTCCATTTCTGGCCTCTCGCCCTGGCCAATAGGGTGGTGCCCAGCAAGAAATTTGCAATCTTTGCTGGATTTCTCCAAATCGAAAGCTGCCAGTAAGAAGTACCCTGCAAGTCCTTAGAGCCCCAAAGGCCACCTTGCATTTCATTTGCAGACTGTGGGGAAAGGACTTCTTTTTCCCATGGGAAATGGCCTGTGTTTGCAGCCACTCACCATGGCAGAAAATGGGGAGCCAAGCTAGAGTGATGCAATCTTTGCTGGATTTCTCCAAACCCAATGCTGGCAGCAACTAGGACCCTGCAAGTCCTTAGAGCCCCAGATGCCACCTTTCATCTTATACCCAGACCCTGGGGACATGACTTCATTTCCCCATGGAAAATGGGGTCAGTTTGGGGCCACTCGCCCCGGCCATCTGCTTCATTCCCTGTCTGAAATTTGCAAACTTGGCTGATTTTCTCCAAAACTAAACCTGCTGGCAACGAGGAGCCTGCAGCTCCTTAGAGCCCCAAATTTCACCTCTCTGCTGATACCCACATGATGGGGAAATTACTTCTTTTTCCCATAGAAATAGTATCCCTGTGCTGCAACTTCCCCTGGCAGAAAGTGGGGACCCAAGCAGGAAATTTGAAAGTTCTGCTGGATTTCTCCAAACCTAAAGCTGGCAGCAACTAAGACCCTGCAAGTCCTTAGAGCCCCAAAGGCCACCTTTCATCTGATACCCAGAGCCTGGGCCAATGACTTCATTTTCCCCATGGAAAATGGCCTCCATTTCTGGCCTCTCGCCCTGGCCAATAGGGTGGTGCCCAGCAAGAAATTTGCAATCTTTGCTGGATTGCTCCAAATTTGAAGCTGCCAGTAAGAAGTACCCTGCATGTCCTTAGAGCCCCAAAGGCCACCTTGCATTTGATTTGCAGACCGTGGGGAAAGGACTTCTTTTTCCCATGGGAAATGGCCTGTGTTTGCAGCCACTCACCATGGCAGAAAGTGGGGAGCCAAGCTAGAGTGATACAATCTTTGCTGGATTCTTCCAAACCTAAAGTTGGCAGCAACTAGGACCCTGAAAGTCCTTAGAGCCTGAAAGGCCACCTTGAACATATTACTGAGACCCTGGGTTAAGGACATTTTTCCCATGGAAAATGCCCTTCATTTCTGGCCATTTGGCCTGGCAGGCAGGGCAGTGCCTAACGAGAAATTTGCAAACTGTGCTGGATTCTTCCAAACATAAAGCTGCCAGCAACTAGGACCCTGCAAGTCCTTAGAGCCCCAGATGCCGCCTTTCATCTGATACCCAGACCCTGGGCCAATGACTTCATTTTCCCCAAGGAAAATGGCCTCCATTTCTGGCCTCTCGCCCTGGCCAATAGGGTGGTGCCCAGCAAGAAATTTGCAATCTTTGCTGGATTTCTCCAAATCGAAAGCTGCCAGTAAGAAGTACCCTGCAAGTCCTTAGAGCCCCAAAGGCTACCTTGCATTTGATTTGCAGACCGTGGGGAAAGGACTTCTTTTTCCCATGGGAAATGGCCTGTGTTTGCAGCCACTAACTATGGCAGAAAGTGGGGAGCCAAGCTAGAGTGATGCAATCTTTGCTGGATTTCTCCAAACCCAATGCTGGCAGCAACTAGGACCCTGCAAGTCCTTAGAGCCCCTGATGCCACCTTTCATCTTATACCCAGACCCTGGGGACATGACTTCATTTCCCCATGGAAAATGGGGTCAGTTTGGGGCCACTCGCCCCGGCCATCTGCTTCATTCCCTGTCTGAAATTTGCAAACTTGGCTGATTTTCTCCAAAACTAAACCTGCTGGCAACGAGAAGCCTGCAGCTCCTTAGAGCCCCAAATTTCACCTCTCTGCTGATACCCACATGATGGGGAAATTACTTCTTTTTCCCATAGAAATAGTATCCCTGTGCTGCAACTTCCCCTGGCAGAAAGTGGGGACCCAAGCAGGAAATTTGAAAGTTCTGCTTGATTTCTCCAAACCTAAAGCTGGCAGCAACTAAGACCCTGCAAGTCCTTAGAGCCCCAAAGGCCACCTTTCATCTGATACCCAGAGCCTGGGCCAATGACTTCATTTTCCCCATGGAAAATGGCCTCCATTTCTGGCCTCTCACCCTGGCCAATAGGGTGGTGCCCAGCAAGAAATTTGCAATCTTTGCTGGATTGCTCCAAATTTGAAGCTGCCAGTAAGAAGTACCCTGCATGTCCTTAGAGCCCCAAAGGCCACCTTGCATTTGATTTGCAGACCGTGGGGAAAGGACTTCTTTTTCCCATGGGAAATGGCCTGTGTTTGCAGCCACTCACCATGGCAGAAAGTGGGGAGCCAAGCTAGAGTGATGCAATCTTTGCTGGATTTCTCCAAACCTAATGCTGGCAGCAACTTGGACCCTGCAAGTCCTTAGAGCCCCAGATGCCGCCTTTCATCTGATACCCAGACCCTGGGCCAATGACATCATTTTCCCCATGGAAAATGGCCTCCATTTCTGGCCTCTCGCCCTGGCCAATAGGGTGGTGCCCAGCAAGAAATTTGCAATCTTTGCTGGATTGCTCCAAATCTAAAGCTGCCAGTAAGAAGTACCCTGCAAGTCCTTAGAGCCCCAAAGGCCACCTTGCATTTCATTTGCAGACCGTGGGGAAAGGACTTCTTTTTCCCATGGGAAATGGCCTGTGTTTGCACCCACTCACCATGGCAGAAAGTGGGGAGCCAAGCTAGAGTGATACAATCTTTGCTGGATTCTTCCAAACCTAAAGTTGGCAGCAACCAGGAGCCTTAAAGTCCTTAGAGCCTGAAAGGCCACCTTGAACATAATTCTGAGACCCTGGGTTAAGGACATTTTTCCCATGGAAAATGCCCTTCATTTCTGGCCATTTGGCCTGGCAGGCAGGGCAGTGCCTAACGAGAAATTTGCAAACTGTGCTGGATTCTTCCAAACATAAAGCTGCCAGCAACTAGGACCCTGCAAGTCCTTAGAGCCCCAGATGCCGCCTTTCATCTGATACCCAGACCCTGGGCCAATGACTTCATTTTCCCCAAGGAAAATGGCCTCCATTTCTGGCCTCTCGCCCTGGCCAATAGGGTGGTGCCCAGCAAGAAATTTGCAATCTTTGCTGGATTTCTCCAAATCGAAAGCTGCCAGTAAGAAGTACCCTGCAAGTCCTTAGAGCCCCAAAGGCCACCTTGCATTTCATTTGCAGACCGTGGGGAAAGGACTTCTTTTTCCCATGGGAAATGGCCTGTGTTTGCAGCCACTCACCATGGCAGAAAGTGGGGAGCCAAGCTAGAGTGATGCAATCTTTGCTGGATTTCTCCAAACCCAATGCTGGCAGCAACTAGGACCCTGCAAGTCCTTAGAGCCCCAGATGCCACCTTTCATCTTATACCCAGACCCTGGGGACATGACTTCTTTTCCCCATGGAAAATGGGGTCAGTTTGGGGCCACTCGCCCCGGCCATCTGCTTCATTCCCTGTCTGAAATTTGCAAACTTGGCTGATTTTCTCCAAAACTAAACCTGCTGGCAACGAGAAGCCTGCAGCTCCTTAGAGCCCCAAATTTCACCTCTCTGCTGATACCCACATGATGGGGAAATTACTTCTTTTTCCCATAGAAATAGTATCCCTGTGCTGCAACTTGCCCTGGCAGAAAGTAGGGTGCCAAGCAGGAAATTTGAAAATTCTGCTGGATTTCTCCAAACCTAAAGCTGGCAGCAACTAAGACCCTGCAAGTCCTTAGAGCCCCAAAGGCCACCTTTCATCTGGTACCCAGAGCCTGGGCCAATGACTTCATTTTCCCCATGGAAAATGGCCTCCATTTCTGGCCTCTCGCCCTGGCCAATAGGGTGGTGCCCAGCAAGAAATTTGCAATCTTTGCTGCTTTTCTCCAAATCGAAAGCTGCCAGTAAGAAGTACCCTGCATGTCCTCAGAGCCCCAAAGGCCACCTTGCATTTGATTTGCAGACCGTGGGGAAAGGACTTCTTTTTCCCATGGGAAATGGCCTGTGTTTGCACCCACTCACCATGGCAGAAAGTGGGGAGCCAAGCTAGAGTGATGCAATCTTTGCTGGATTTCTCCAAACCTAATGCTGGCAGCAACTTGGACCCTGCAAGTCCTTAGAGCCCCAGATGCCGCCTTTCATCTGATACCCTGACCCTGGGCCAATGACATCATTTTCCCCATGGAAAATGGCCTCCATTTCTGGCCTCTCGCCCTGGCCAATAGGGTGGTGCCCGGCAAGAAATTTGCAATCTTTGCTGGATTGCTCCAAATTTGAAGCTGCCAGTAAGAAGTACCCTGCATGTCCTTAGAGCCCCAAAGGCCACCTTGCATTTGATTTGCAGACCGTGGGGAAAGGACTTCTTTTTCCCATGGGAAATGGCCTGTGTTTGCAGCCACTCACCATGGCAGAAAGTGGGGAGCCAAGCTAGAGTGATACAATCTTTGCTGGATTCTTCCAAACCTAAAGTTGGCAGCAACTAGGACCCTGAAAGTCCTTAGAGCCTGAAAGGCCACCTTGAACATATTACTGAGACCCTGGGTTAAGGACATTTTTCCCATGGAAAATGCCCTTCATTTCTGGCCATTTGGCCTGGCAGGCAGGGCAGTGCCTAACGAGAAATTTGCAAACTGTGCTGGATTCTTCCAAACATAAAGCTGCCAGCAACTAGGACCCTGCAAGTCCTTAGAGCCCCAGATGCCGCCTTTCATCTGATACCCAGACCCTGGGCCAATGACTTCATTTTCCCCAAGGAAAATGGCCTCCATTTCTGGCCTCTCGCCCTGGCCAATAGGGTGGTGCCCAGCAAGAAATTTGCAATCTTTGCTGGATTTCTCCAAATCGAAAGCTGCCAGTAAGAAGTACCCTGCAAGTCCTTAGAGCCCCAAAGGCTACCTTGCATTTGATTTGCAGACCGTGGGGAAAGGACTTCTTTTTCCCATGGGAAATGGCCTGTGTTTGCAGCCACTAACTATGGCAGAAAGTGGGGAGCCAAGCTAGAGTGATGCAATCTTTGCTGGATTTCTCCAAACCCAATGCTGGCAGCAACTAGGACCCTGCAAGTCCTTAGAGCCCCTGATGCCACCTTTCATCTTATACCCAGACCCTGGGGACATGACTTCATTTCCCCATGGAAAATGGGGTCAGTTTGGGGCCACTCGCCCCGGCCATCTGCTTCATTCCCTGTCTGAAATTTGCAAACTTGGCTGATTTTCTCCAAAACTAAACCTGCTGGCAACGAGAAGCCTGCAGCTCCTTAGAGCCCCAAATTTCACCTCTCTGCTGATACCCACATGATGGGGAAATTACTTCTTTTTCCCATAGAAATAGTATCCCTGTGCTGCAACTTCCCCTGGCAGAAAGTGGGGACCCAAGCAGGAAATTTGAAAGTTCTGCTTGATTTCTCCAAACCTAAAGCTGGCAGCAACTAAGACCCTGCAAGTCCTTAGAGCCCCAAAGGCCACCTTTCATCTGATACCCAGAGCCTGGGCCAATGACTTCATTTTCCCCATGGAAAATGGCCTCCATTTCTGGCCTCTCACCCTGGCCAATAGGGTGGTGCCCAGCAAGAAATTTGCAATCTTTGCTGGATTGCTCCAAATTTGAAGCTGCCAGTAAGAAGTACCCTGCATGTCCTTAGAGCCCCAAAGGCCACCTTGCATTTGATTTGCAGACCGTGGGGAAAGGACTTCTTTTTCCCATGGGAAATGGCCTGTGTTTGCAGCCACTCACCATGGCAGAAAGTGGGGAGCCAAGCTAGAGTGATGCAATCTTTGCTGGATTTCTCCAAACCTAATGCTGGCAGCAACTTGGACCCTGCAAGTCCTTAGAGCCCCAGATGCCGCCTTTCATCTGATACCCAGACCCTGGGCCAATGACATCATTTTCCCCATGGAAAATGGCCTCCATTTCTGGCCTCTCGCCCTGGCCAATAGGGTGGTGCCCAGCAAGAAATTTGCAATCTTTGCTGGATTGCTCCAAATCTAAAGCTGCCAGTAAGAAGTACCCTGCAAGTCCTTAGAGCCCCAAAGGCCACCTTGCATTTGATTTGCAGACCGTGGGGAAAGGACTTCTTTTTCCCATGGGAAATGGCCTGTGTTTGCACCCACTCACCATGGCAGAAAGTGGGGAGCCAAGCTAGAGTGATACAATCTTTGCTGGATTCTTCCAAACCTAAAGTTGGCAGCAACCAGGAGCCTTAAAGTCCTTAGAGCCTGAAAGGCCACCTTGAACATAATTCTGAGACCCTGGGTTAAGGACATTTTTCCCATGGAAAATGCCCTTCATTTGTGGCCACTTGGCCTGGCAGGCAGGCTGTGCCTAGCGAGAAATTTGCAAACTGTGCTGGATTCTTCCAAACATAAAGCTGGCAGCAACTAGGACCCTGCAAGTCCTTAGAGCCCCAGATGCCACCTTTCATCTGATACCCAGAGCCTGGGCCAATGACTTCATTTTCCCCATGGAAAATGGCCTCCATTTCTGGCCTCTCGCCCTGGCCAATAGGGTGGTGCCCAGCAAGAAATTTGCAATCTTTGCTGGATTGCTCCAAATCGAAAGCTGCCAGTAAGAAGTACCCTGCAAGTCCTTAGAGCCCCAAAGGCTACCTTGCATTTGATTTGCAGACCGTTTGGGAAAGGACTTCTTTTTCCCATGGGAAATGGCCTGTGTTTGCAGCCACTAACTATGGCAGAAAGTGGGGAGCCAAGCTAGAGTGATGCAATCTTTGCTGGATTTCTCCAAACCCAATGCTGGCAGCAACTAGGACCCTGCAAGTCCTTAGAGCCCCAGATGCCACCTTTCATCTTATACCCAGACCCTGGGGACATGACTTCTTTTCCCCATGGAAAATGGGGTCAGTTTGGGGCCACTCGCCCCGGCCATCTGCTTCATTCCCTGTCTGAAATTTGCAAACTTGGCTGATTTTCTCCAAAACTAAACCTGCTGGCAACGAGGAGCCTGCAGCTCCTTAGAGCCCCAAATTTCACCTCTCTGCTGATACCCACATGATGGGGAAATTACTTCTTTTTCCCATAGAAATAGTATCCCTGTGCTGCAACTTGCCCTGGCAGAAAGTAGGGTGCCAAGCAGGAAATTTGAAAATTCTGCTGGATTTCTCCAAACCTAAAGCTGGCAGCAACTAAGACCCTGCAAGTCCTTAGAGCCCCAAAGGCCACCTTTCATCTGATACACAGAGCCTGGGCCAATGACTTCATTTTCCCCAAGGAAAATGGCCTCCATTTCTGGCCTCTCGCCCTGGCCAATAGGGTGGTGCCCAGCAAGAAATTTGCAATCTTTGCTGGATTTCTCCAAATCTAAAGCTGCCAGTAAGAAGTACCCTGCAAGTCCTTAGAGCCCCAAAGGCCACCTTGCATTTGATTTGCAGACCGTGGGGAAAGGACTTCTTTTTCCCATGGGAAATGGCCTGTGTTTGCAGCCACTCACCATGGCAGAAAGTGGGGAGCCAAGCTAGAGTGATACAATCTTTGCTGGATTCTTCCAAACCTAAAGTTGGCAGCAACCAGGAGCCTGAAAGTCCTTAGAGCCTGAAAGGCCACCTTGAACATATTACTGAGACCCTGGGTTAAGGACATTTTTCCCATGGAAAATGCCCTTCATTTCTGGCCATTTGGCCTGGCAGGCAGGGCAGTGCCTAACGAGAAATTTGCAAACTGTGCTGGATTCTTCCAAACATAAAGCTGCCAGCAACTAGGACCCTGCAAGTCCTTAGAGCCCCAGATGCCGCCTTTCATCTGATACCCAGACCCTGGGCCAATGACTTCATTTTCCCCAAGGAAAATGGCCTCCATTTCTGGCCTCTCGCCCTGGCCAATAGGGTGGTGCCCAGCAAGAAATTTGCAATCTTTGCTGGATTTCTCCAAATCGAAAGCTGCCAGTAAGAAGTACCCTGCAAGTCCTTAGAGCCCCAAAGGCCACCTTGCATTTCATTTGCAGACCGTGGGGAAAGGACTTCTTTTTCCCATGGGAAATGGCCTGTGTTTGCAGCCACTCACCATGGCAGAAAGTGGGGAGCCAAGCTAGAGTGATGCAATCTTTGCTGGATTTCTCCAAACCCAATGCTGGCAGCAACTAGGACCCTGCAAGTCCTTAGAGCCCCAGATGCCACCTTTCATCTTATACCCAGACCCTGGGGACATGACTTCTTTTCCCCATGGAAAATGGGGTCAGTTTGGGGCCACTCGCCCCGGCCATCTGCTTCATTCCCTGTCTGAAATTTGCAAACTTGGCTGATTTTCTCCAAAACTAAACCTGCTGGCAACGAGAAGCCTGCAGCTCCTTAGAGCCCCAAATTTCACCTCTCTGCTGATACCCACATGATGGGGAAATTACTTCTTTTTCCCATAGAAATAGTATCCCTGTGCTGCAACTTGCCCTGGCAGAAAGTAGGGTGCCAAGCAGGAAATTTGAAAATTCTGCTGGATTTCTCCAAACCTAAAGCTGGCAGCAACTAAGACCCTGCAAGTCCTTAGAGCCCCAAAGGCCACCTTTCATCTGGTACCCAGAGCCTGGGCCAATGACTTCATTTTCCCCATGGAAAATGGCCTCCATTTCTGGCCTCTCGCCCTGGCCAATAGGGTGGTGCCCAGCAAGAAATTTGCAATCTTTGCTGCTTTTCTCCAAATCGAAAGCTGCCAGTAAGAAGTACCCTGCATGTCCTCAGAGCCCCAAAGGCCACCTTGCATTTGATTTGCAGACCGTGGGGAAAGGACTTCTTTTTCCCATGGGAAATGGCCTGTGTTTGCACCCACTCACCATGGCAGAAAGTGGGGAGCCAAGCTAGAGTGATGCAATCTTTGCTGGATTTCTCCAAACCTAATGCTGGCAGCAACTTGGACCCTGCAAGTCCTTAGAGCCCCAGATGCCGCCTTTCATCTGATACCCTGACCCTGGGCCAATGACATCATTTTCCCCATGGAAAATGGCCTCCATTTCTGGCCTCTCGCCCTGGCCAATAGGGTGGTGCCCGGCAAGAAATTTGCAATCTTTGCTGGATTGCTCCAAATCGAAAGCTGCCAGTAACAAGTACCCTGCATGTCCTTAGAGCCCCAAAGGCCACCTTGCATTTGATTTGCAGACCGTGGGGAAAGGACTTCTTTTTCCCATGGGAAATGGCCTCTGTTTGCAGCCACTCACCATGGCAGAAAGTGGGGAGCCAAGCTAGAGTGATACAATCTTTGCTGGATTCTTCCAAACCTAAAGTTGGCAGCAACTAGGACCCTGAAAGTCCTTAGAGCCTGAAAGGCCACCTTGAACATATTACTGAGACCCTGGGTTAAGGACATTTTTCCCATGGAAAATGCCCTTCATTTCTGGCCATTTGGCCTGGCAGGCAGGGCAGTGCCTAACGAGAAATTTGCAAATTGTGCTGGATTCTTCCAAACAAAAAGCTGGCAGCAACTAGGACCCTGCAAGTCCTTAGAGCCCCAGATGCCACCTTTCATCTGATACCCAGACCCTGGGCCAATGACTTCATTTTCCCCAAGGAAAATGGCCTCCATTTCTGGCCTCTCGCCCTGGCCAATAGGGTGGTGCCCAGCAAGAAATTTGCAATCTTTGCTGGATTGCTCCAAATCTAAAGCTGCCAGTAAGAAGTACCCTGCAAGTCCTTAGAGCCCCAAAGGCTACCTTGCATTTCATTTGCAGACCGTGGGGAAAGGACTTCTTTTTCCCATGGGAAATGGCCTGTGTTTGCAGCCACTAACTATGGCAGAAAGTGGGGAGCCAAGCTAGAGTGATGCAATCTTTGCTGGATTTCTCCGAACCCAATGCTGGCAGCAACTTGGACCCTGCAAGTCCTTAGAGCCCCAGATGCCACCTTTCATCTGATACCCAGAGCCTGGGCCAATGACTTCATTTTCCCCATGGAAAATGGCCTCCATTTCTGGCCTCTCGCCCTGGCCAATAGGGTGGTGCCCAGCAAGAAATTTGCAATCTTTGCTGGATTTCTCCAAATCGAAAGCTGCCAGTAAGAAGTACCCTGCAAGTCCTTAGAGCCCCAAAGGCCACCTTGCATTTCATTTGCAGACCGTGGGGAAAGGACTTCTTTTTCCCATGGGAAATGGCCTGTGTTTGCAGCCACTCACCATGGCAGAAAGTGGGGAGCCAAGCTAGAGTGATGCAATCTTTGCTGGATTTCTCCAAACCCAATGCTGGCAGCAACTAGGACCCTGCAAGTCCTTAGAGCCCCAGATGCCACCTTTCATCTTATACACAGACCCTGGGGACATGACTTCATTTCCCCATGGAAAATGGGGTCAGTTTGGGGCCACTCGCCCCGGCCATCTGCTTCATTCCCTGTCTGAAATTTGCAAACTTGGCTGATTTTCTCCAAAACTAAACCTGCTGGCAACGAGGAGCCTGCAGCTCCTTAGACCCCCAAATTTCACCTCTCTGCTGATACCCACATGATGGGGAAATTACTTCTTTTTCCCATAGAAATAGTATCCCTGTGCTGCAACTTCCCCTGGCAGAAAGTGGGGACCCAAGAAGGAAATTTGAAAATTCTGCTGGATTTCTCCAAACCTAAAGCTGGCAGCAACTAAGACCCTGCAAGCCCTTAGAGCCCCAAAGGCCACCTTTCATCTGATACCCAGAGCCTGGGCCAATGACTTCATTTTCCCCATGGAAAATCGCCTCCATTTCTGGCCTCTCGCCCTGGCCAATAGGGTGGTGCCCAGCAAGAAATTTGCAATCTTTGCTGGATTTCTCCAAATCGAAAGCTGCCATTAAGAAGTACTCTGCAAGTCCTTAGAGCCCCAAAGGCTACCTTGCATTTGATTTGCAGACCGTGGGGAAAGGACTTCTTTTTCCCATGGGAAATGGCCTGTGTTTGCACCCACTCACCATGGCAGAAAGTGGGGAGCCAAGCTAGAGTGATGCAATCTTTGCTGGATTTCTCCAAACCTAATGCTGGCAGCAACTTGGACCCTGCAAGTCCTTAGAGCCCCAGATGCCGCCTTTCATCTGATACGCAGACCCTGGGCCAATGATATCATTTTCCCCATGGAAAATGGCCTCCATTTCTGGCCTCTCGCCCTGGCCAATAGGGTGGTGCCCAGCAAGAAATTTGCAATCTTTGCTGGATTGCTCCAAATCTAAAGCTGCCAGTAAGAAGTACCCTGCAAGTCCTTAGAGCCCCAAAGGCCACCTTGCATTTCATTTGCAGACCGTGGGGAAAGGACTTCTTTTTCCCATGGGAAATGGCCTGTGTTTGCAGCCACTCACCATGGCAGAAAGTGGGGAGCCAAGCTAGAGTGATACAATCTTTGCTGGATTCTTCCAAACCTAAAGTTGGCAGCAACCAGGACCCTGAAAGTCCTTAGAGCCTGAAAGGCCACCTTGAACATATTACTGAGACCCTGGGTTAAGGACATTTTTCCCATGGAAAATGCCCTTCATTTGTGACCACTTGGCCTGGCAGGCAGGGCAGTGCCTAGCGAGAAATTTGCAAACTGTGCTGGATTCTTCCAAACATAAAGCTGCCAGCAACTAGGACCCTGCAAGTCCTTAGAGCCCCTGATGCCACCTTTCATCTGATACCCAGAGCCTGGGCCAATGACTTCATTTTCCCCATGGAAAATGGCCTCCATTTCTGGCCTCTCGCCCTGGCCAATAGGGTGGTGCCCAGCAAGAAATTTGCAATCTTTGCTGGATTTCTCCAAATCGAAAGCTGCCAGTAAGAAGTACCCTGCAAGTCCTTAGAGCCCCAAAGGCCACCTTGCATTTCATTTGCAGACCGTGGGGAAAGGACTTCTTTTTCCCATGGGAAATGGCCTGTGTTTGCAGCCACTCACCATGGCAGAAAGTGGGGAGCCAAGCTAGAGTGATGCAATCTTTGCTGGATTTCTCCAAACCCAATGCTGGCAGCAACTAGGACCCTGCAAGTCCTTAGAGCCCCAGATGCCACCTTTCATCTGACACCCAGACCCTGGGGACATGACTTCTTTTCCCCATGGAAAATGGGGTCAGTTTGGGGCCACTCGCCCCGGCCATCTGCTTCATTCCCTGTCTGAAATTTGCAAACTTGGCTGATTTTCTCCAAAACTAAACCTGCTGGCAACGAGGAGCCTGCAGCTCCTTAGAGCCCCAAATTTCACCTCTCTGCTGATACCCACATGATGGGGAAATTACTTCTTTTTCCCATAGAAATAGTATCCCTGTGCTGCAACTTGCCCTGGCAGAAAGTAGGGTGCCAAGCAGGAAATTTGAAAATTCTGCTGGATTTCTCCAAACCTAAAGCTGGCAGCAACTAAGACCCTGCAAGTCCTTAGAGCCCCAAAGGCCACCTTTCATCTGATACCCAGAGCCTGGGCCAATGACTTCATTTTCCCCATGGAAAATGGCCTCCATTTCTGGCCTCTCGCCCTGGCCAATAGGGTGGTGCCCAGCAAGAAATTTGCAATCTTTGCTGCTTTTCTCCAAATCGAAAGCTGCCAGTAAGAAGTACCCTGCATGTCCTCAGAGCCCCAAAGGCCACCTTGCATTTCATTTGCAGACCGTGGGGAAAGGACTTCTTTTTCCCATGGGAAATGGCCTGTGTTTGCACCCACTCACCATGGCAGAAAGTGGGGAGCCAAGCTAGAGTGATGCAATCTTTGCTGGATTTCTCCAAACCTAATGCTGGCAGCAACTTGGACCCTGCAAGTCCTTAGAGCCCCAGATGCCGCCTTTCATCTGATACCCTGACCCTGGGCCAATGACATCATTTTCCCCATGGAAAATGGCCTCCATTTCTGGCCTCTCGCCCTGGCCAATAGGGTGGTGCCCGGCAAGAAATTTGCAATCTTTGCTGGATTGCTCCAAATCGAAAGCTGCCAGTAACAAGTACCCTGCATGTCCTTAGAGCCCCAAAGGCCACCTTGCATTTGATTTGCAGACCGTGGGGAAAGGACTTCTTTTTCCCATGGGAAATGGCCTGTGTTTGCAGCCACTCACCATGGCAGAAAGTGGGGAGCCAAGCTAGAGTGATACAATCTTTGCTGGATTCTTCCAAACCTAAAGTTGGCAGCAACTAGGACCCTGAAAGTCCTTAGAGCCTGAAAGGCCACCTTGAACATATTACTGAGACCCTGGGTTAAGGACATTTTTCCCATGGAAAATGCCCTTCATTTCTGGCCATTTGGCCTGGCAGGCAGGGCAGTGCCTAACGAGAAATTTGCAAATTGTGCTGGATTCTTCCAAACATAAAGCTGCCAGCAACTAGGACCCTGCAAGTCCTTAGAGCCCCAAAGGCCACCTTTCATCTGATACCCAGACCCTGGGCCAATGACTTCATTTTCCCCAAGGAAAATGGCCTCCATTTCTGGCCTCTCGCCCTGGCCAATAGGGTGGTGCCCAGCAAGAAATTTGCAATCTTTGCTGGATTTCTCCAAATCGAAAGCTGCCAGTAAGAAGTACCCTGCAAGTTCTTAGAGCCCCAAAGGCTACCTTGCATTTGATTTGCAGACCGTGGGGAAAGGACTTCTTTTTCCCATGGGAAATGGCCTGTGTTTGCAGCCACTAACTATGGCAGAAAGTGGGGAGCCAAGCTAGAGTGATGCAATCTTTGCTGGATTTCTCCAAACCCAATGCTGGCAGCAACTAGGACCCTGCAAGTCCTTAGAGCCCCAGATGCCACCTTTCATCCTATACCCAGACCCTGGGGACATGACTTCTTTTCCCCATGGAAAATGGGGTCAGTTTGGGGCCACTCGCCCCAGCCATCTGCTTCATTCCCTGTCTGAAATTTGCAAACTTGGCTGATTTTCTCCAAAACTAAACCTGCTGGCAACGAGGAGCCTGCAGCTCCTTAGAGCCCCAAATTTCACCTCTCTGCTGATGCCCACATGATGGGGAAATTACTTCTTTTTCCCATAGAAATAGTATCCCTGTGCTGCAACTTGCCCTGGCAGAAAGTAGGGTGCCAAGCAGGAAATTTGAAAATTCTGCTGGATTTCTCCAAACCTAAAGCTGGCAGCAACTAAGACCCTGCAAGTCCTTAGAGCCCCAAAGGCCACCTTTCATCTGATACCCAGACCCTGGGCCAATGACTTCATTTTCCCCAAGGAAAATGGCCTCCATTTCTGGCCTCTCGCCCTGGCCAATAGGGTGGTGCCCAGCAAGAAATTTGCAATCTTTGCTGGATTTCTCCAAATCTAAAGCTGCCAGTAAGAAGTACCCTGCAAGTCCTTAGAGCCCCAAAGGCCACCTTGCATTTGATTTGCAGACCGTGGGGAAAGGACTTCTTTTTCCCATGGGAAATGGCCTGTGTTTGCAGCCACTCACCATGGCAGAAAGTGGGGAGCCAAGCAAGAGTGATACAATCTTTGCTGGATTCTTCCAAACCTAAAGTTGGCAGCAACTAGGACCCTGAAAGTCCTTAGAGCCTGAAAGGCCACCTTGAACATATTACTGAGACCCTGGGTTAAGGACATTTTTCCCATGGAAAATGCCCTTCATTTCTGGCCATTTGGCCTGGCAGGCAGGGCAGTGCCTAACGAGAAATTTGCAAACTGTGCTGGATTCTTCCAAACATAAAGCTGCCAGCAACTAGGACGCTGCAAGTCCTTAGAGCCTCAGATGCCACCTTTCATCTGATAGCCAGACCCTGGGGAAATTACTTCTTCTTGCCATGCAAAATGGGCTCTCTTTGCAGCCATTTGCCCTGGCAGACAGGGCATTGCCCTTTAAGAAATTTTTAAACTTTGCTGGATTCCTCCAGAAATAAAGCTGCCGGCAAGTAGGAGCTTGCAAGTCCTTAGAGCCCCAAAGGCCACCTTTCATCTGACACCCAGACCCTGGGGAAAGGACTTCATTTTCCCCATGGAAAATGGCCTCCCTTTGCAGCCATTTGCCCTGGCCAACAGGGCAGTGCCCTGTGAGAAATTTTTACACTTTGCTGGATTCCTCCAGAAATAAAGCTGCCGGCAACTAGGAGCTTGCAAGTCCTTAGAGCCCCAAAGGCCACCTTTCATCTGACACCCAGACCCTGGGGACATGACTTCATTTTCCCCAAGGAAGTTGGGGTCAGTTTGAGGCCACTCGCCCTGGCCATCTGCATCGTTCCTGGTGTGAAATTTGCACACTTGGCTGATTTTCTCCAAAAGTAAAGTTGCTGGGAACGAGGACCCTGGAAGTCCTTAGGGCCCCAGATGATACCTTTCATCTGACTCGCAGACCCTGGGCCAATGACTTCATTTTCCCCATGGAAAATGGCCTCCATTTGCAGCCATTTGCCCTGGCCAACAGGGCAGTGCCCAGTGAGAAATTTTTACACTTTGCTGGATTCCTCCACAACTAAAGGTGCCAGCAACTAGGAGCTTGCAAGTCCTTAGAGCCCCAAAGGCCACCTTTCATCTGACACCCAGACCCTGGGGAAAGGACTTCTTTTTCCCATGGGAAATGGCCTCCGTTTGCAGCCACTCATCCTGGCAGAAAGAGGGGAGACAAGCTAGAATTACCAAATCTTTGCTGGATTTTTCCAAAAGGAAAGCTGGCAGCAACTTGGATCCTGTAAGTACTTAGAGCCTCAAAGGCCACCTTGAACATAATACTGAGACCCTGAGGAAAGGACATTTTTCCAATGGAAAAATCTGCATCGTTCCCGGTGTGAAATTTGCAATCATGGCTGATTTTCTCCAAAAGCAAAGCTGCTGGGAACGAGGACCCTGGAAGTCCTTGGAGCCCCAAAGGCCACCTTTCATCTGACACCCAGACCCTGGGCCAATGACTTCATTTTCCCCATGGAAAATGGCCTCCCTTTGCAGCCATTTGCCCTGGCCAACACGGCAATGCCCTGTGAGAAATTTTTACACTTTGCTGGATTCCTCCAGAAATAAAGCTACCGGCAACTAGGAGCTTGCAAGTCCTTAGAGCCCCAAAGGCCACCTTTCATCTGACACCCAGACCCTGGGGACGTGACTTCATTTTCCCCAAGGAAGTTGGGGTCAGTTTGAGGCCACTCGCCCTGGCCGTCTGCATTGTTCCCGGTGTGAAATTTGCAAACTTGGCTGATTTTCTCCAAAACTAAAGCTGCTGGCAACGAGCACACTGGAAGTCCTTAGAGCCCCAAAGGCCACCTTTCATTTGACACCCAGACCCGGGGGAAAGGACTTCTTTTTCCCATGGGAAATGGCCTCCGTTTGCAGCCACTCATCCTGGCAGAAAGAGGGGAGACAAGCTAGAGTGATACAATCTTTGCTGGATTTTTCCAAAAGGAAAGCTGGCAGTAACTAGGATCCTGTAAGTACTTAGAGCCTCAAAGGCCACCTTGAACATATTACTGAGAGCCTGGGTAAAGGACATTTTTCCCATGGAAAATGGCCTTCATTTTTGGCCACTTGGCGTGGCACGTAGGCAGTGCCAAGCGAGCAATTTGCAAATGCTGCTGGATTCTTCCAAAACAAAAGCTGCCAGCAACTAGGACGCTGCAAGTCCTTAGAGCCCCAGATGCCACCTTTCATCTGATAGCCAGACCCTGGGGAAAGGACTTCTTTTTCCCATGCAAAATGGGCTCTCTTTGCAGCCATTTGCCCTGGCCAACAGGGCAGTGCCCAGTGAGAAATTTTTACACTTTGCTGGATTCCTCCAGAAATAAAGCTTCCGGCAACTAGGAGCTTGCAAGTCCTTAGAGCCCCAAAGGCCACCTTTCATCTGACACCCAGACCCTGGGGAAAGGACTTCATTTTCCCCATGGAAAATGGCCTCCCTTTGCAGCCATTTGCCCTGGCCAACAGGGCAGTGCCCTGTGAGAAATTTTTACACTTTGCTGGATTCCTCCAGAAATAAAGCTGCCGGCAAGTAGGAGCTTGCAAGTCCTTAGAGCCCCAAAGGCCACCTTTCATCTGACACCCAGACCCTGGGGACATGACTTCATTTTCCCCAAGGAAGTTGGGGTCAGTTTGAGGCCACTCGCCCTGGCCATCTGCATCGTTCCTGGTGTGAAATTTGCACACTTGGCTGATTTTCTCCAAAAGTAAAGTTGCTGGGAACGAGGACCCTGGAAGTCCTTAGGGCCCCAGATGATACCTTTCATCTGACTCGCAGACCCTGGGCCAATGACTTCATTTTCCCCATGGAAAATGGCCTCCATTTGCAGCCATTTGCCCTGGCCAACAGGGCAGTGCCCAGTGAGAAATTTTTACACTTTGCTGGATTCCTCCACAACTAAAGGTGCCAGCAACTAGGAGCTTGCAAGTCCTTAGAGCCCCAAAGGCCACCTTTCATCTGACACCCAGACCCTGGGGAAAGGACTTCTTTTTCCCATGGGAAATGGCCTCCATTTGCAGCCACTCACCCTGGCAGAAAGTGGGGAGCCAAGCTAGAATTACCAAATCTTTGCTGGATTTTTCCAAAAGTAAAGCTGGCAGCAACTTGGATCCTGTAAGTACTTAGAGCCTCAAAGGCCACCTTGAACATAATACTGAGACCCTGAGGAAAGGACATTTTTCCCGTGGAAAAATCTGCATCGTTCCCGGTGTGAAATTTGCAATCATGGCTGATTTTCTCCAAAAGTAAAGCTGCTGGGAACGAGGACCCTGGAAGTCCTTAGAGCCCCAAAGGCCACCTTTCATCTGACACCCAGACCCTGGGGAAAGGACTTCTTTTTCCCATGGGAAATGGCCTCCGTTTGCAGCCACTCATCCTGGCAGAAATAGGGGAGACAAGCTAGAATTACCAAATCTTTGCTGGATTTTTCCAAAAAGAAAGCTGGCAGCAACTTGAATCCTGTAAGTACTGAGAGCCTCAAAGGCCACCTTGAACATATTAATGAGACCCTGGGTAAAGGACATTTTTCCCATGGAAAATGGCCTTCATTTTTGGCCACTTGGCGTGGCACGTAGGCAGTGCCAAGCGAGCAATTTGCAAACTCTGCTGGATTCTTCCAAAAGAAAAGCTTCCAGCAACTAGGACGCTGCAAGTCCTTAGAGCCCCAGATGCCAACTTTCATCTGATAGCCAGACCCTGGGGAAAGGACTTCTTTTTCCCATGCAAAATGGCCTCTTTTTGCAGCCATATGCCCCGGCCAACAGGGCAGTGCCCAGTGAGAAATTTTTACACTTTGCTGGATTCCTCCACAACTAAAGGTGCCAGCAACTAGGAGCTTGCAAGTCCTTAGAGCCCCAAAGGCCACCTTTCATCTGACACCCAGACCCTGGGGAAAGGACTTCTTTTTCCCATGGGAAATGGCCTCCGTTTGCAGCCACTCATCCTGGCAGAAAGAGGGGAGACAAGCTAGAATTACCAAATCTTTGCTGGATTTTTCCAAAAGGAAAGCTGGCAGCAACTTGGATCCTGTAAGTACTTAGAGCCTCAAAGGCCACCTTGAACATAATACTGAGACCCTGAGGAAAGGACATTTTTCCAATGGAAAAATCTGCATCGTTCCCGGTGTGAAATTTGCAATCATGGCTGATTTTCTCCAAAAGCAAAGCTGCTGGGAACGAGGACCCTGGAAGTCCTTGGAGCCCCAAAGGCCACCTTTCATCTGACACCCAGACCCTGGGCCAATGACTTCATTTTCCCCATGGAAAATGGCCTCCCTTTGCAGCCATTTGCCCTGGCCAACACGGCAATGCCCTGTGAGAAATTTTTACACTTTGCTGGATTCCTCCAGAAATAAAGCTACCGGCAACTAGGAGCTTGCAAGTCCTTAGAGCCCCAAAGGCCACCTTTCATCTGACACCCAGACCCTGGGGACGTGACTTCATTTTCCCCAAGGAAGTTGGGGTCAGTTTGAGGCCACTCGCCCTGGCCGTCTGCATTGTTCCCGGTGTGAAATTTGCAAACTTGGCTGATTTTCTCCAAAACTAAAGCTGCTGGCAACGAGCACACTGGAAGTCCTTAGAGCCCCAAAGGCCACCTTTCATTTGACACCCAGACCCGGGGGAAAGGACTTCTTTTTCCCATGGGAAATGGCCTCCGTTTGCAGCCACTCATCCTGGCAGAAAGAGGGGAGACAAGCTAGAATTACCAAATCTTTGCTGGATTTTTCCAAAAGGAAAGCTGGCAGCAACTAGGATCCTGTAAGTACTTAGAGCCTCAAAGGCCACCTTGAACATATTACTGAGAGCCTGGGTAAAGGACATTTTTCCCATGGAAAATGGCCTTCATTTTTGGCCACTTGGCGTGGCACGTAGGCAGTGCCAAGCGAGCAATTTGCAAACGCTGCTGGATTCTTCCAAAACAAAAGCTGCCAGCAACTAGGACGCTGCAAGTCCTTAGAGCCCCAGATGCCACCTTTCATCTGATAGCCAGACCCTGGGGAAAGGACTTCTTTTTCCCATGCAAAATGGGCTCTCTTTGCAGCCATTTGCCCTGGCCAACAGGGCAGTGCCCAGTGAGAAATTTTTACACTTTGCTGGATTCCTCCAGAAATAAAGCTTCCGGCAACTAGGAGCTTGCAAGTCCTTAGAGCCCCAAAGGCCACCTTTCATCTGACACCCAGACCCTGGGGACATGACTTCATTTTCCCCAAGGAAGTTTGGGTCAGTTTGAGGCCACTCGCCCTGGCCATCTGCATCGTTCCTGGTGTGAAATTTGCACACTTGGCTGATTTTCTCCAAAAGTAAAGTTGCTGGGAACGAGGACCCTGGAAGTCCTTAGGGCCCCAGATGATACCTTTCATCTGACTCCCAGACCCTGGGCCAATGACTTCATTTCCCCATGGAAAATGGCCTCCATTTGCAGCCATTTGCCCTGGCCAACAGGGCAGTGCCCAGTGAGAAATTTTTACACTTTGCTGGATTCCTCCACAACTAAAGGTGCCAGCAACTAGGAGCTTGCAAGTCCTTAGAGCCCCAAAGGCCACCTTTCATCTGACACCCAGACCCTGGGGAAAGGACTTCTTTTTCCCATGGGAAATGGCCTCCGTTTGCAGCCACTCATCCTGGCAGAAAGAGGGGAGACAAGCTAGAATTACCAAATCTTTGCTGGATTTTTCCAAAAGGAAAGCTGGCAGCAACTTGGATCCTGTAAGTACTTAGAGCCTCAAAGGCCACCTTGAACATAATACTGAGACCCTGAGGAAAGGACATTTTTCCAATGGAAAAATCTGCATCGTTCCCGGTGTGAAATTTGCAATCATGGCTGATTTTCTCCAAAAGCAAAGCTGCTGGGAACGAGGACCCTGGAAGTCCTTAGAGCCCCAAAGGCCACCTTTCATCTGACACCCAGACCCTGGGCCAATGACTTCATTTTCCCCATGGAAAATGGCCTCCCTTTGCAGCCATTTGCCCTGGCCAACACGGCAATGCCCTGTGAGAAATTTTTACACTTTGCTGGATTCCTCCAGAAATAAAGCTACCGGCAACTAGGAGATTGCAAGTCCTTAGAGCCCCAAAGGCCACCTTTCATCTGACACCCAGACCCTGGGGACGTGACTTCATTTTCCCCAAGGAAGTTGGGGCCAGTTTGAGGCCACTCGCCCTGGCCATCTGCATTGTTCCCGGTGTGAAATTTGCAAACTTGGCTGATTTTCTCCAAAACTAAAGCTGCTGGGAACGAGGACCCTGGAAGTCCTTAGAGCCCCAAAGGCCACCTTTCATTTGACACCCAGACCCTGGGGAAAGGAGTTTTTTTTCCCATGGGAAATGGCCTCCATTTGCAGCCACTCTCCCGGAGGAAAGAGGGGAGACAAGCTAGAATTACCAAATCTTTGCTGGATTTTTCCAAAAGGAAAGCTGGCAGCAACTTGGATCCTGTAAGTACTTAGAGCCTCAAAGGCCACCTTGAACATATTAATGAGACCCTGGGTAAAGGACATTTTTCCCATAGAAAATGGCCTTCATTTTTGGCCACTTGGCGTGGCAGGTAGGCAGTGCCAAGCGAGCAATTTGCAAACTCTGCTGGATTCTTCCAAAAGAAAAGCTGCCAGCAACTAGGACGCTGCAAGTCCTTAGAGCCCCAGATGCCACCTTTCATCTGATAGCCAGACCCTGGGGAAATTACTTCTTTTTCCCATGCAAAATGGGCTCTCTTTGCAGCCATTTGCCCTGGCAGACAGGGCATTGCCCTGTGAGAAATTTTTAAACTTTGCTGGATTCCTCCAGAAATAAAGCTGCCGGCAAGTAGGAGCTTGCAAGTCCTTAGAGCCCCAAAGGCCACCTTTCATCTGACACCCAGACCCTGGGGAAAGGACTTCATTTTCCCCATGGAAAATGGCCTCCCTTTGCAGCCATTTGCCCTGGCCAACAGGGCAGTGCCCTGTGAGAAATTTTTACACTTTGCTGGATTCCTCCAGAAATAAAGCTGCCGGCAAGTAGGAGCTTGCAAGTCCTTAGAGCCCCAAAGGCCACCTTTCATCTGACACCCAGACCCTGGGGACATGACTTCATTTTCCCCAAGGAAGTTTGGGTCAGTTTGAGGCCACTCGCCCTGGCCATCTGCATCGTTCCTGGTGTGAAATTTGCACACTTGGCTGATTTTCTCCAAAAGTAAAGTTGCTGGGAACGAGGACCCTGGAAGTCCTTAGGGCCCCAGATGATACCTTTCATCTGACTCGCAGACCCTGGGCCAATGACTTCATTTTCCCCATGGAAAATGGCCTCCATTTGCAGCCATTTGCCCTGGCCAACAGGGCAGTGCCCAGTGAGAAATTTTTACACTTTGCTGGATTCCTCCACAACTAAAGGTGCCAGCAACTAGGAGCTTGCAAGTCCTTAGAGCCCCAAAGGCCACCTTTCATCTGACACCCAGACCCTGGGGAAAGGACTTCTTTTTCCCATGGGAAATGGCCTCCGTTTGCAGCCACTCACCCTGGCAGAAAGTGGGGAGCCAAGCTAGAATTACCAAATCTTTGCTGGATTTTTCCAAAAGTAAAGCTGGCAGCAACTTGGATCCTGTAAGTACTTAGAGCCTCAAAGGCCACCTTGAACATAATACTGAGACCCTGAGGAAAGGACATTTTTCCCGTGGAAAAATCTGCATCGTTCCCGGTGTGAAATTTGCAATCATGGCTGATTTTCTCCAAAAGTAAAGCTGCTGGGAACGAGGACACTGGAAGTCCTTAGAGCCCCAAAGGCCACCTTTCATCTGACACCCAGACCCTGGGGAAAGGACTTCTTTTTCCCATGGGAAATGGCCTCCGTTTGCAGCCACTCATCCTGGCAGAAATAGGGGAGACAAGCTAGAATTACCAAATCTTTGCTGGATTTTTCCAAAAAGAAAGCTGGCAGCAACTTGAATCCTGTAAGTACTGAGAGCCTCAAAGGCCACCTTGAACATATTAATGAGACCCTGGGTAAAGGACATTTTTCCCATGGAAAATGGCCTTCATTTTTGGCCACTTGGCGTGGCACGTAGGCAGTGCCAAGCGAGCAATTTGCAAACTCTGCTGGATTCTTCCAAAAGAAAAGCTTCCAGCAACTAGGACGCTGCAAGTCCTTAGAGCCCCAGATGCCAACTTTCATCTGATAGCCAGACCCTGGGGAAAGGACTTCTTTTTCCCATGCAAAATGGCCTCTTTTTGCAGCCATATGCCCCGGCCAACAGGGCAGTGCCCAGTGAGAAATTTTTACACTTTGCTGGATTCCTCCACAACTAAAGGTGCCAGCAACTAGGAGCTTGCAAGTCCTTAGAGCCCCAAAGGCCACCTTTCATCTGACACCCAGACCCTGGGGAAAGGACTTCTTTTTCCCATGGGAAATGGCCTCCGTTTGCAGCCACTCATCCTGGCAGAAAGAGGGGAGACAAGCTAGAATTACCAAATCTTTGCTGGATTTTTCCAAAAGGAAAGCTGGCAGCAACTTGGATCCTGTAAGTACTTAGAGCCTCAAAGGCCACCTTGAACATAATACTGAGACCCTGAGGAAAGGACATTTTTCCAATGGAAAAATCTGCATCGTTCCCGGTGTGAAATTTGCAATCATGGCTGATTTTCTCCAAAAGCAAAGCTGCTGGGAACGAGGACCCTGGAAGTCCTTGGAGCCCCAAAGGCCACCTTTCATCTGACACCCAGACCCTGGGCCAATGACTTCATTTTCCCCATGGAAAATGGCCTCCCTTTGCAGCCATTTGCCCTGGCCAACACGGCAATGCCCTGTGAGAAATTTTTACACTTTGCTGGATTCCTCCAGAAATAAAGCTACCGGCAACTAGGAGCTTGCAAGTCCTTAGAGCCCCAAAGGCCACCTTTCATCTGACACCCAGACCCTGGGGACGTGACTTCATTTTCCCCAAGGAAGTTGGGGTCAGTTTGAGGCCACTCGCCCTGGCCGTCTGCATTGTTCCCGGTGTGAAATTTGCAAACTTGGCTGATTTTCTCCAAAACTAAAGCTGCTGGCAACGAGCACACTGGAAGTCCTTAGAGCCCCAAAGGCCACCTTTCATTTGACACCCAGACCCGGGGGAAAGGACTTCTTTTTCCCATGGGAAATGGCCTCCGTTTGCAGCCACTCTCCCTGGAGGAAAGAGGGGAGACAAGCTAGAATTACCAAATCTTTGCTGGATTTTTCCAAAAGGAAAGCTGGCAGCAACTAGGATCCTGTAAGTACTTAGAGCCTCAAAGGCCACCTTGAACATATTACTGAGAGCCTGGGTAAAGGACATTTTTCCCATGGAAAATGGCCTTCATTTTTGGCCACTTGGCGTGGCACGTAGGCAGTGCCAAGCGAGCAATTTGCAAACGCTGCTGGATTCTTCCAAAACAAAAGCTGCCAGCAACTAGGACGCTGCAAGTCCTTAGAGCCCCAGATGCCACCTTTCATCTGATAGCCAGACCCTGGGGAAAGGACTTCTTTTTCCCATGCAAAATGGGCTCTCTTTGCAGCCATTTGCCCTGGCCAACAGGGCAGTGCCCAGTGAGAAATTTTTACACTTTGCTGGATTCCTCCAGAAATAAAGCTTCCGGCAACTAGGAGCTTGCAAGTCCTTAGAGCCCCAAAGGCCACCTTTCATCTGACACCCAGACCCTGGGGACATGACTTCATTTTCCCCAAGGAAGTTTGGGTCAGTTTGAGGCCACTCGCCCTGGCCATCTGCATCGTTCCTGGTGTGAAATTTGCACACTTGGCTGATTTTCTCCAAAAGTAAAGTTGCTGGGAACGAGGACCCTGGAAGTCCTTAGGGCCCCAGATGATACCTTTCATCTGACTCCCAGACCCTGGGCCAATGACTTCATTTCCCCATGGAAAATGGCCTCCATTTGCAGCCATTTGCCCTGGCCAACAGGGCAGTGCCCAGTGAGAAATTTTTACACTTTGCTGGATTCCTCCACAACTAAATGTGCCAGCAACTAGGAGCTTGCAAGTCCTTAGAGCCCCAAAGGCCACCTTTCATCTGACACCCAGACCCTGGGGAAAGGACTTCTTTTTCCCATGGGAAATGGCCTCCGTTTGCAGCCACTCATCCTGGCAGAAAGAGGGGAGACAAGCTAGAATTACCAAATCTTTGCTGGATTTTTCCAAAAAGAAAGCTGGCAGCAACTTGAATCCTGTAAGTACTGAGAGCCTCAAAGGCCACCTTGAACATATTAATGAGACCCTGGGTAAAGGACATTTTTCCCATGGAAAATGGCCTTCATTTTTGGCCACTTGGCGTGGCACGTAGGCAGTGCCAAGCGAGCAATTTGCAAACTCTGCTGGATTCTTCCAAAAGAAAAGCTTCCAGCAACTAGGACGCTGCAAGTCCTTAGAGCCCCAGATGCCAACTTTCATCTGATAGCCAGACCCTGGGGAAAGGACTTCTTTTTCCCATGCAAAATGGCCTCTTTTTGCAGCCATATGCCCCGGCCAACAGGGCAGTGCCCAGTGAGAAATTTTTACACTTTGCTGGATTCCTCCACAACTAAAGGTGCCAGCAACTAGGAGCTTGCAAGTCCTTAGAGCCCCAAAGGCCACCTTTCATCTGACACCCAGACCCTGGGGAAAGGACTTCTTTTTCCCATGGGAAATGGCCTCCGTTTGCAGCCACTCATCCTGGCAGAAAGAGGGGAGACAAGCTAGAATTACCAAATCTTTGCTGGATTTTTCCAAAAGGAAAGCTGGCAGCAACTTGGATCCTGTAAGTACTTAGAGCCTCAAAGGCCACCTTGAACATAATACTGAGACCCTGAGGAAAGGACATTTTTCCAATGGAAAAATCTGCATCGTTCCCGGTGTGAAATTTGCAATCATGGCTGATTTTCTCCAAAAGCAAAGCTGCTGGGAACGAGGACCCTGGAAGTCCTTGGAGCCCCAAAGGCCACCTTTCATCTGACACCCAGACCCTGGGCCAATGACTTCATTTTCCCCATGGAAAATGGCCTCCCTTTGCAGCCATTTGCCCTGGCCAACACGGCAATGCCCTGTGAGAAATTTTTACACTTTGCTGGATTCCTCCAGAAATAAAGCTACCGGCAACTAGGAGATTGCAAGTCCTTAGAGCCCCAAAGGCCACCTTTCATCTGACACCCAGACCCTGGGGACGTGACTTCATTTTCCCCAAGGAAGTTGGGGTCAGTTTGAGGCCACTCGCCCTGGCCGTCTGCATTGTTCCCGGTGTGAAATTTGCAAACTTGGCTGATTTTCTCCAAAACTAAAGCTGCTGGCAACGAGCACACTGGAAGTCCTTAGAGCCCCAAAGGCCACCTTTCATTTGACACCCAGACCCGGGGGAAAGGACTTCTTTTTCCCATGGGAAATGGCCTCCGTTTGCAGCCACTCATCCTGGCAGAAAGAGGGGAGACAAGCTAGAATTACCAAATCTTTGCTGGATTTTTCCAAAAGGAAAGCTGGCAGCAACTAGGATCCTGTAAGTACTTAGAGCCTCAAAGGCCACCTTGAACATATTACTGAGAGCCTGGGTAAAGGACATTTTTCCCATGGAAAATGGCCTTCATTTTTGGCCACTTGGCGTGGCACGTAGGCAGTGCCAAGCGAGCAATTTGCAAACGCTGCTGGATTCTTCCAAAACAAAAGCTGCCAGCAACTAGGACGCTGCAAGTCCTTAGAGCCCCAGATGCCACCTTTCATCTGATAGCCAGACCCTGGGGAAAGGACTTCTTTTTCCCATGCAAAATGGGCTCTCTTTGCAGCCATTTGCCCTGGCCAACAGGGCAGTGCCCAGTGAGAAATTTTTACACTTTGCTGGATTCCTCCAGAAATAAAGCTTCCGGCAACTAGGAGCTTGCAAGTCCTTAGAGCCCCAAAGGCCACCTTTCATCTGACACCCAGACCCTGGGGACATGACTTCATTTTCCCCAAGGAAGTTTGGGTCAGTTTGAGGCCACTCGCCCTGGCCATCTGCATCGTTCCTGGTGTGAAATTTGCACACTTGGCTGATTTTCTCCAAAAGTAAAGTTGCTGGGAACGAGGACCCTGGAAGTCCTTAGGGCCCCAGATGATACCTTTCATCTGACTCCCAGACCCTGGGCCAATGACTTCATTTCCCCATGGAAAATGGCCTCCATTTGCAGCCATTTGCCCTGGCCAACAGGGCAGTGCCCAGTGAGAAATTTTTACACTTTGCTGGATTCCTCCACAACTAAAGGTGCCAGCAACTAGGAGCTTGCAAGTCCTTAGAGCCCCAAAGGCCACCTTTCATCTGACACCCAGACCCTGGGGAAAGGACTTCTTTTTCCCATGGGAAATGGCCTCCGTTTGCAGCCACTCATCCTGGCAGAAAGAGGGGAGACAAGCTAGAATTACCAAATCTTTGCTGGATTTTTCCAAAAGGAAAGCTGGCAGCAACTTGGATCCTGTAAGTACTTAGAGCCTCAAAGGCCACCTTGAACATAATACTGAGACCCTGAGGAAAGGACATTTTTCCAATGGAAAAATCTGCATCGTTCCCGGTGTGAAATTTGCAATCATGGCTGATTTTCTCCAAAAGCAAAGCTGCTGGGAACGAGGACCCTGGAAGTCCTTAGAGCCCCAAAGGCCACCTTTCATCTGACACCCAGACCCTGGGCCAATGACTTCATTTTCCCCATGGAAAATGGCCTCCCTTTGCAGCCATTTGCCCTGGCCAACACGGCAATGCCCTGTGAGAAATTTTTACACTTTGCTGGATTCCTCCAGAAATAAAGCTACCGGCAACTAGGAGATTGCAAGTCCTTAGAGCCCCAAAGGCCACCTTTCATCTGACACCCAGACCCTGGGGACGTGACTTCATTTTCCCCAAGGAAGTTGGGGCCAGTTTGAGGCCACTCGCCCTGGCCATCTGCATTGTTCCCGGTGTGAAATTTGCAAACTTGGCTGATTTTCTCCAAAACTAAAGCTGCTGGGAACGAGGACCCTGGAAGTCCTTAGAGCCCCAAAGGCCACCTTTCATTTGACACCCAGACCCTGGGGAAAGGAGTTTTTTTTCCCATGGGAAATGGCCTCCATTTGCAGCCACTCTCCCGGAGGAAAGAGGGGAGACAAGCTAGAATTACCAAATCTTTGCTGGATTTTTCCAAAAGGAAAGCTGGCAGCAACTTGGATCCTGTAAGTACTTAGAGCCTCAAAGGCCACCTTGAACATATTAATGAGACCCTGGGTAAAGGACATTTTTCCCATAGAAAATGGCCTTCATTTTTGGCCACTTGGCGTGGCAGGTAGGCAGTGCCAAGCGAGCAAGTTGCAAACTCTGCTGGATTCTTCCAAAAGAAAAGCTGCCAGCAACTAGGACGCTGCAAGTCCTTAGAGCCCCAGATGCCACCTTTCATCTGATAGCCAGACCCTGGGGAAATTACTTCTTTTTCCCATGCAAAATGGGCTCTCTTTGCAGCCATTTGCCCTGGCAGACAGGGCATTGCCCTGTGAGAAATTTTTAAACTTTGCTGGATTCCTCCAGAAATAAAGCTGCCGGCAAGTAGGAGCTTGCAAGTCCTTAGAGCCCCAAAGGCCACCTTTCATCTGACACCCAGACCCTGGGCCAATGACTTCATTTTCCCCATGGAAAATGGCCTCCCTTTGCAGCCATTTGCCCTGGCCAACAGGGCAGTGCCCTGTGAGAAATTTTTACACTTTGCTGGATTCCTCCAGAAATAAAGCTGCCGGCAAGTAGGAGCTTGCAAGTCCTTAGAGCCCCAAAGGCCACCTTTCATCTGACACCCAGACCCTGGGGACATGACTTCATTTTCCCCAAGGAAGTTTGGGTCAGTTTGAGGCCACTCGCCCTGGCCATCTGCATCGTTCCTGGTGTGAAATTTGCACACTTGGCTGATTTTCTCCAAAAGTAAAGTTGCTGGGAACGAGGACCCTGGAAGTCCTTAGGGCCCCAGATGATACCTTTCATCTGACTCGCAGACCCTGGGCCAATGACTTCATTTTCCCCATGGAAAATGGCCTCCATTTGCAGCCATTTGCCCTGGCCAACAGGGCAGTGCCCAGTGAGAAATTTTTACACTTTGCTGGATTCCTCCACAACTAAAGGTGCCAGCAACTAGGAGCTTGCAAGTCCTTAGAGCCCCAAAGGCCACCTTTCATCTGACACCCAGACCCTGGGGAAAGGACTTCTTTTTCCCATGGGAAATGGCCTCCGTTTGCAGCCACTCATCCTGGCAGAAAGAGGGGAGACAAGCTAGAATTACCAAATCTTTGCTGGATTTTTCCAAAAAGAAAGCTGGCAGCAACTTGAATCCTGTAAGTACTGAGAGCCTCAAAGGCCACCTTGAACATATTAATGAGACCCTGGGTAAAGGACATTTTTCCCATGGAAAATGGCCTTCATTTTTGGCCACTTGGCGTGGCACGTAGGCAGTGCCAAGCGAGCAATTTGCAAACTCTGCTGGATTCTTCCAAAAGAAAAGCTTCCAGCAACTAGGACGCTGCAAGTCCTTAGAGCCCCAGATGCCAACTTTCATCTGATAGCCAGACCCTGGGGAAAGGACTTCTTTTTCCCATGCAAAATGGCCTCTTTTTGCAGCCATATGCCCCGGCCAACAGGGCAGTGCCCAGTGAGAAATTTTTACACTTTGCTGGATTCCTCCACAACTAAAGGTGCCAGCAACTAGGAGCTTGCAAGTCCTTAGAGCCCCAAAGGCCACCTTTCATCTGACACCCAGACCCTGGGGAAAGGACTTCTTTTTCCCATGGGAAATGGCCTCCGTTTGCAGCCACTCATCCTGGCAGAAAGAGGGGAGACAAGCTAGAATTACCAAATCTTTGCTGGATTTTTCCAAAAGGAAAGCTGGCAGCAACTAGGATCCTGTAAGTACTTAGAGCCTCAAAGGCCACCTTGAACATAATACTGAGACCCTGAGGAAAGGACATTTTTCCAATGGAAAAATCTGCATCGTTCCCGGTGTGAAATTTGCAATCATGGCTGATTTTCTCCAAAAGCAAAGCTGCTGGGAACGAGGACCCTGGAAGTCCTTGGAGCCCCAAAGGCCACCTTTCATCTGACACCCAGACCCTGGGCCAATGACTTCATTTTCCCCATGGAAAATGGCCTCCCTTTGCAGCCATTTGCCCTGGCCAACACGGCAATGCCCTGTGAGAAATTTTTACACTTTGCTGGATTCCTCCAGAAATAAAGCTACCGGCAACTAGGAGCTTGCAAGTCCTTAGAGCCCCAAAGGCCACCTTTCATCTGACACCCAGACCCTGGGGACGTGACTTCATTTTCCCCAAGGAAGTTGGGGTCAGTTTGAGGCCACTCGCCCTGGCCGTCTGCATTGTTCCCGGTGTGAAATTTGCAAACTTGGCTGATTTTCTCCAAAACTAAAGCTGCTGGCAACGAGCACACTGGAAGTCCTTAGAGCCCCAAAGGCCACCTTTCATTTGACACCCAGACCCGGGGGAAAGGACTTCTTTTTCCCATGGGAAATGGCCTCCGTTTGCAGCCACTCATCCTGGCAGAAAGAGGGGAGACAAGCTAGAATTACCAAATCTTTGCTGGATTTTTCCAAAAGGAAAGCTGGCAGCAACTAGGATCCTGTAAGTACTTAGAGCCTCAAAGGCCACCTTGAACATATTACTGAGAGCCTGGGTAAAGGACATTTTTCCCATGGAAAATGGCCTTCATTTTTGGCCACTTGGCGTGGCACGTAGGCAGTGCCAAGCGAGCAATTTGCAAACGCTGCTGGATTCTTCCAAAACAAAAGCTGCCAGCAACTAGGACGCTGCAAGTCCTTAGAGCCCCAGATGCCACCTTTCATCTGATAGCCAGACCCTGGGGAAAGGACTTCTTTTTCCCATGCAAAATGGGCTCTCTTTGCAGCCATTTGCCCTGGCCAACAGGGCAGTGCCCAGTGAGAAATTTTTACACTTTGCTGGATTCCTCCAGAAATAAAGCTGCCGGCAACTAGGAGCTTGCAAGACCTTAGAGCCCCAAAGGCCACCTTTCATCTGACACCCAGACCCTGGGGACATGACTTCATTTTCCCCAAGGAAGTTTGGGTCAGTTTGAGGCCACTCGCCCTGGCCATCTGCATCGTTCCTGGTGTGAAATTTGCACACTTGGCTGATTTTCTCCAAAAGTAAAGTTGCTGGGAACGAGGACCCTGGAAGTCCTTAGGGCCCCAGATGATACCTTTCATCTGACTCCCAGACCCTGGGCCAATGACTTCATTTCCCCATGGAAAATGGCCTCCATTTGCAGCCATTTGCCCTGGCCAACAGGGCAGTGCCCAGTGAGAAATTTTTACACTTTGCTGGATTCCTCCACAACTAAAGGTGCCAGCAACTAGGAGCTTGCAAGTCCTTAGAGCCCCAAAGGCCACCTTTCATCTGACACCCAGACCCTGGGGAAAGGACTTCTTTTTCCCATGGGAAATGGCCTCCGTTTGCAGCCACTCATCCTGGCAGAAATAGGGGAGACAAGCTAGAATTACCAAATCTTTGCTGGATTTTTCCAAAAAGAAAGCTGGCAGCAACTTGAATCCTGTAAGTACTGAGAGCCTCAAAGGCCACCTTGAACATATTAATGAGACCCTGGGTAAAGGACATTTTTCCCATGGAAAATGGCCTTCATTTTTGGCCACTTGGCGTGGCACGTAGGCAGTGCCAAGCGAGCAATTTGCAAACTCTGCTGGATTCTTCCAAAAGAAAAGCTTCCAGCAACTAGGACGCTGCAAGTCCTTAGAGCCCCAGATGCCAACTTTCATCTGATAGCCAGACCCTGGGGAAAGGACTTCTTTTTCCCATGCAAAATGGCCTCTTTTTGCAGCCATATGCCCCGGCCAACAGGGCAGTGCCCAGTGAGAAATTTTTACACTTTGCTGGATTCCTCCACAACTAAAGGTGCCAGCAACTAGGAGCTTGCAAGTCCTTAGAGCCCCAAAGGCCACCTTTCATCTGACACCCAGACCCTGGGGAAAGGACTTCTTTTTCCCATGGGAAATGGCCTCCGTTTGCAGCCACTCATCCTGGCAGAAAGAGGGGAGACAAGCTAGAATTACCAAATCTTTGCTGGATTTTTCCAAAAGGAAAGCTGGCAGCAACTTGGATCCTGTAAGTACTTAGAGCCTCAAAGGCCACCTTGAACATAATACTGAGACCCTGAGGAAAGGACATTTTTCCAATGGAAAAATCTGCATCGTTCCCGGTGTGAAATTTGCAATCATGGCTGATTTTCTCCAAAAGCAAAGCTGCTGGGAACGAGGACCCTGGAAGTCCTTGGAGCCCCAAAGGCCACCTTTCATCTGACACCCAGACCCTGGGCCAATGACTTCATTTTCCCCATGGAAAATGGCCTCCCTTTGCAGCCATTTGCCCTGGCCAACACGGCAATGCCCTGTGAGAAATTTTTACACTTTGCTGGATTCCTCCAGAAATAAAGCTACCGGCAACTAGGAGATTGCAAGTCCTTAGAGCCCCAAAGGCCACCTTTCATCTGACACCCAGACCCTGGGGACGTGACTTCATTTTCCCCAAGGAAGTTGGGGTCAGTTTGAGGCCACTCGCCCTGGCCGTCTGCATTGTTCCCGGTGTGAAATTTGCAAACTTGGCTGATTTTCTCCAAAACTAAAGCTGCTGGCAACGAGCACACTGGAAGTCCTTAGAGCCCCAAAGGCCACCTTTCATTTGACACCCAGACCCGGGGGAAAGGACTTCTTTTTCCCATGGGAAATGGCCTCCGTTTGCAGCCACTCATCCTGGCAGAAAGAGGGGAGACAAGCTAGAATTACCAAATCTTTGCTGGATTTTTCCAAAAGGAAAGCTGGCAGCAACTAGGATCCTGTAAGTACTTAGAGCCTCAAAGGCCACCTTGAACATATTACTGAGAGCCTGGGTAAAGGACATTTTTCCCATGGAAAATGGCCTTCATTTTTGGCCACTTGGCGTGGCACGTAGGCAGTGCCAAGCGAGCAATTTGCAAACGCTGCTGGATTCTTCCAAAACAAAAGCTGCCAGCAACTAGGACGCTGCAAGTCCTTAGAGCCCCAGATGCCACCTTTCATCTGATAGCCAGACCCTGGGGAAAGGACTTCTTTTTCCCATGCAAAATGGGCTCTCTTTGCAGCCATTTGCCCTGGCCAACAGGGCAGTGCCCAGTGAGAAATTTTTACACTTTGCTGGATTCCTCCAGAAATAAAGCTTCCGGCAACTAGGAGCTTGCAAGTCCTTAGAGCCCCAAAGGCCACCTTTCATCTGACACCCAGACCCTGGGGACATGACTTCATTTTCCCCAAGGAAGTTTGGGTCAGTTTGAGGCCACTCGCCCTGGCCATCTGCATCGTTCCTGGTGTGAAATTTGCACACTTGGCTGATTTTCTCCAAAAGTAAAGTTGCTGGGAACGAGGACCCTGGAAGTCCTTAGGGCCCCAGATGATACCTTTCATCTGACTCCCAGACCCTGGGCCAATGACTTCATTTCCCCATGGAAAATGGCCTCCATTTGCAGCCATTTGCCCTGGCCAACAGGGCAGTGCCCAGTGAGAAATTTTTACACTTTGCTGGATTCCTCCACAACTAAAGGTGCCAGCAACTAGGAGCTTGCAAGTCCTTAGAGCCCCAAAGGCCACCTTTCATCTGACACCCAGACCCTGGGGAAAGGACTTCTTTTTCCCATGGGAAATGGCCTCCGTTTGCAGCCACTCATCCTGGCAGAAAGAGGGGAGACAAGCTAGAATTACCAAATCTTTGCTGGATTTTTCCAAAAGGAAAGCTGGCAGCAACTTGGATCCTGTAAGTACTTAGAGCCTCAAAGGCCACCTTGAACATAATACTGAGACCCTGAGGAAAGGACATTTTTCCAATGGAAAAATCTGCATCGTTCCCGGTGTGAAATTTGCAATCATGGCTGATTTTCTCCAAAAGCAAAGCTGCTGGGAACGAGGACCCTGGAAGTCCTTAGAGCCCCAAAGGCCACCTTTCATCTGACACCCAGACCCTGGGCCAATGACTTCATTTTCCCCATGGAAAATGGCCTCCCTTTGCAGCCATTTGCCCTGGCCAACACGGCAATGCCCTGTGAGAAATTTTTACACTTTGCTGGATTCCTCCAGAAATAAAGCTACCGGCAACTAGGAGATTGCAAGTCCTTAGAGCCCCAAAGGCCACCTTTCATCTGACACCCAGACCCTGGGGACGTGACTTCATTTTCCCCAAGGAAGTTGGGGCCAGTTTGAGGCCACTCGCCCTGGCCATCTGCATTGTTCCCGGTGTGAAATTTGCAAACTTGGCTGATTTTCTCCAAAACTAAAGCTGCTGGGAACGAGGACCCTGGAAGTCCTTAGAGCCCCAAAGGCCACCTTTCATTTGACACCCAGACCCTGGGGAAAGGAGTTTTTTTTCCCATGGGAAATGGCCTCCATTTGCAGCCACTCTCCCGGAGGAAAGAGGGGAGACAAGCTAGAATTACCAAATCTTTGCTGGATTTTTCCAAAAGGAAAGCTGGCAGCAACTTGGATCCTGTAAGTACTTAGAGCCTCAAAGGCCACCTTGAACATATTAATGAGACCCTGGGTAAAGGACATTTTTCCCATAGAAAATGGCCTTCATTTTTGGCCACTTGGCGTGGCAGGTAGGCAGTGCCAAGCGAGCAAGTTGCAAACTCTGCTGGATTCTTCCAAAAGAAAAGCTGCCAGCAACTAGGACGCTGCAAGTCCTTAGAGCCCCAGATGCCACCTTTCATCTGATAGCCAGACCCTGGGGAAATTACTTCTTTTTCCCATGCAAAATGGGCTCTCTTTGCAGCCATTTGCCCTGGCAGACAGGGCATTGCCCTGTGAGAAATTTTTAAACTTTGCTGGATTCCTCCAGAAATAAAGCTGCCGGCAAGTAGGAGCTTGCAAGTCCTTAGAGCCCCAAAGGCCACCTTTCATCTGACACCCAGACCCTGGGGAAAGGACTTCATTTTCCCCATGGAAAATGGCCTCCCTTTGCAGCCATTTGCCCTGGCCAACAGGGCAGTGCCCTGTGAGAAATTTTTACACTTTGCTGGATTCCTCCAGAAATAAAGCTGCCGGCAAGTAGGAGCTTGCAAGTCCTTAGAGCCCCAAAGGCCACCTTTCATCTGACACCCAGACCCTGGGGACATGACTTCATTTTCCCCAAGGAAGTTTGGGTCAGTTTGAGGCCACTCGCCCTGGCCATCTGCATCGTTCCTGGTGTGAAATTTGCACACTTGGCTGATTTTCTCCAAAAGTAAAGTTGCTGGGAACGAGGACCCTGGAAGTCCTTAGGGCCCCAGATGATACCTTTCATCTGACTCGCAGACCCTGGGCCAATGACTTCATTTTCCCCATGGAAAATGGCCTCCATTTGCAGCCATTTGCCCTGGCCAACAGGGCAGTGCCCAGTGAGAAATTTTTACACTTTGCTGGATTCCTCCACAACTAAAGGTGCCAGCAACTAGGAGCTTGCAAGTCCTTAGAGCCCCAAAGGCCACCTTTCATCTGACACCCAGACCCTGGGGAAAGGACTTCTTTTTCCCATGGGAAATGGCCTCCGTTTGCAGCCACTCACCCTGGCAGAAAGTGGAGAGCCAAGCTAGAATTACCAAATCTTTGCTGGATTTTTCCAAAAGTAAAGCTGGCAGCAACTTGGATCCTGTAAGTACTTAGAGCCTCAAAGGCCACCTTGAACATAATACTGAGACCCTGAGGAAAGGACATTTTTCCCGTGGAAAAATCTGCATCGTTCCCGGTGTGAAATTTGCAATCATGGCTGATTTTCTCCAAAAGTAAAGCTGCTGGGAACGAGGACACTGGAAGTCCTTAGAGCCCCAAAGGCCACCTTTCATCTGACACCCAGACCCTGGGGAAAGGACTTCTTTTTCCCATGGGAAATGGCCTCCGTTTGCAGCCACTCATCCTGGCAGAAATAGGGGAGACAAGCTAGAATTACCAAATCTTTGCTGGATTTTTCCAAAAAGAAAGCTGGCAGCAACTTGAATCCTGTAAGTACTGAGAGCCTCAAAGGCCACCTTGAACATATTAATGAGACCCTGGGTAAAGGACATTTTTCCCATGGAAAATGGCCTTCATTTTTGGCCACTTGGCGTGGCACGTAGGCAGTGCCAAGCGAGCAATTTGCAAACTCTGCTGGATTCTTCCAAAAGAAAAGCTTCCAGCAACTAGGACGCTGCAAGTCCTTAGAGCCCCAGATGCCAACTTTCATCTGATAGCCAGACCCTGGGGAAAGGACTTCTTTTTCCCATGCAAAATGGCCTCTTTTTGCAGCCATATGCCCCGGCCAACAGGGCAGTGCCCAGTGAGAAATTTTTACACTTTGCTGGATTCCTCCACAACTAAAGGTGCCAGCAACTAGGAGCTTGCAAGTCCTTAGAGCCCCAAAGGCCACCTTTCATCTGACACCCAGACCCTGGGGAAAGGACTTCTTTTTCCCATGGGAAATGGCCTCCGTTTGCAGCCACTCATCCTGGCAGAAAGAGGGGAGACAAGCTAGAATTACCAAATCTTTGCTGGATTTTTCCAAAAGGAAAGCTGGCAGCAACTAGGATCCTGTAAGTACTTAGAGCCTCAAAGGCCACCTTGAACATAATACTGAGACCCTGAGGAAAGGACATTTTTCCAATGGAAAAATCTGCATCGTTCCCGGTGTGAAATTTGCAATCATGGCTGATTTTCTCCAAAAGCAAAGCTGCTGGGAACGAGGACCCTGGAAGTCCTTGGAGCCCCAAAGGCCACCTTTCATCTGACACCCAGACCCTGGGCCAATGACTTCATTTTCCCCATGGAAAATGGCCTCCCTTTGCAGCCATTTGCCCTGGCCAACACGGCAATGCCCTGTGAGAAATTTTTACACTTTGCTGGATTCCTCCAGAAATAAAGCTACCGGCAACTAGGAGCTTGCAAGTCCTTAGAGCCCCAAAGGCCACCTTTCATCTGACACCCAGACCCTGGGGACGTGACTTCATTTTCCCCAAGGAAGTTGGGGTCAGTTTGAGGCCACTCGCCCTGGCCGTCTGCATTGTTCCCGGTGTGAAATTTGCAAACTTGGCTGATTTTCTCCAAAACTAAAGCTGCTGGCAACGAGCACACTGGAAGTCCTTAGAGCCCCAAAGGCCACCTTTCATTTGACACCCAGACCCGGGGGAAAGGACTTCTTTTTCCCATGGGAAATGGCCTCCGTTTGCAGCCACTCATCCTGGCAGAAAGAGGGGAGACAAGCTAGAATTACCAAATCTTTGCTGGATTTTTCCAAAAGGAAAGCTGGCAGCAACTAGGATCCTGTAAGTACTTAGAGCCTCAAAGGCCACCTTGAACATATTACTGAGAGCCTGGGTAAAGGACATTTTTCCCATGGAAAATGGCCTTCATTTTTGGCCACTTGGCGTGGCACGTAGGCAGTGCCAAGCGAGCAATTTGCAAACGCTGCTGGATTCTTCCAAAACAAAAGCTGCCAGCAACTAGGACGCTGCAAGTCCTTAGAGCCCCAGATGCCACCTTTCATCTGATAGCCAGACCCTGGGGAAAGGACTTCTTTTTCCCATGCAAAATGGGCTCTCTTTGCAGCCATTTGCCCTGGCCAACAGGGCAGTGCCCAGTGAGAAATTTTTACACTTTGCTGGATTCCTCCAGAAATAAAGCTGCCGGCAACTAGGAGCTTGCAAGACCTTAGAGCCCCAAAGGCCACCTTTCATCTGACACCCAGACCCTGGGGACATGACTTCATTTTCCCCAAGGAAGTTAGGGTCAGTTTGAGGCCACTCGCCCTGGCCATCTGCATCGTTCCTGGTGTGAAATTTGCACACTTGGCTGATTTTCTCCAAAAGTAAAGTTGCTGGGAACGAGGACCCTGGAAGTCCTTAGGGCCCCAGATGATACCTTTCATCTGACTCCCAGACCCTGGGCCAATGACTTCATTTCCCCATGGAAAATGGCCTCCATTTGCAGCCATTTGCCCTGGCCAACAGGGCAGTGCCCAGTGAGAAATTTTTACACTTTGCTGGATTCCTCCACAACTAAAGGTGCCAGCAACTAGGAGCTTGCAAGTCCTTAGAGCCCCAAAGGCCACCTTTCATCTGACACCCAGACCCTGGGGAAAGGACTTCTTTTCCCCATGGGAAATGGCCTCCGTTTGCAGCCACTCATCCTGGCAGAAAGAGGGGAGACAAGCTAGAATTACCAAATCTTTGCTGGATTTTTCCAAAAGGAAAGCTGGCAGCAACTTGGATCCTGTAAGTACTTAGAGCCTCAAAGGCCACCTTGAACATAATACTGAGACCCTGAGGAAAGGACATTTTTCCAATGGAAAAATCTGCATCGTTCCCGGTGTGAAATTTGCAATCATGGCTGATTTTCTCCAAAAGCAAAGCTGCTGGGAACGAGGACCCTGGAAGTCCTTAGAGCCCCAAAGGCCACCTTTCATCTGACACCCAGACCCTGGGCCAATGACTTCATTTTCCCCATGGAAAATGGCCTCCCTTTGCAGCCATTTGCCCTGGCCAACACGGCAATGCCCTGTGAGAAATTTTTACACTTTGCTGGATTCCTCCAGAAATAAAGCTACCGGCAACTAGGAGATTGCAAGTCCTTAGAGCCCCAAAGGCCACCTTTCATCTGACACCCAGACCCTGGGGACGTGACTTCATTTTCCCCAAGGAAGTTGGGGCCAGTTTGAGGCCACTCGCCCTGGCCATCTGCATTGTTCCCGGTGTGAAATTTGCAAACTTGGCTGATTTTCTCCAAAACTAAAGCTGCTGGGAACGAGGACCCTGGAAGTCCTTAGAGCCCCAAAGGCCACCTTTCATTTGACACCCAGACCCTGGGGAAAGGAGTTTTTTTTCCCATGGGAAATGGCCTCCATTTGCAGCCACTCTCCCGGAGGAAAGAGGGGAGACAAGCTAGAATTACCAAATCTTTGCTGGATTTTTCCAAAAGGAAAGCTGGCAGCAACTTGGATCCTGTAAGTACTTAGAGCCTCAAAGGCCACCTTGAACATATTAATGAGACCCTGGGTAAAGGACATTTTTCCCATAGAAAATGGCCTTCATTTTTGGCCACTTGGCGTGGCAGGTAGGCAGTGCCAAGCGAGCAATTTGCAAACTCTGCTGGATTCTTCCAAAAGAAAAGCTGCCAGCAACTAGGACGCTGCAAGTCCTTAGAGCCCCAGATGCCACCTTTCATCTGATAGCCAGACCCTGGGGAAATTACTTCTTTTTCCCATGCAAAATGGGCTCTCTTTGCAGCCATTTGCCCTGGCAGACAGGGCATTGCCCTGTGAGAAATTTTTAAACTTTGCTGGATTCCTCCAGAAATAAAGCTGCCGGCAAGTAGGAGCTTGCAAGTCCTTAGAGCCCCAAAGGCCACCTTTCATCTGACACCCAGACCCTGGGGAAAGGACTTCATTTTCCCCATGGAAAATGGCCTCCCTTTGCAGCCATTTGCCCTGGCCAACAGGGCAGTGCCCTGTGAGAAATTTTTACACTTTGCTGGATTCCTCCAGAAATAAAGCTGCCGGCAAGTAGGAGCTTGCAAGTCCTTAGAGCCCCAAAGGCCACCTTTCATCTGACACCCAGACCCTGGGGACATGACTTCATTTTCCCCAAGGAAGTTGGGGTCAGTTTGAGGCCACTCGCCCTGGCCATCTGCATCGTTCCTGGTGTGAAATTTGCACACTTGGCTGATTTTCTCCAAAAGTAAAGTTGCTGGGAACGAGGACCCTGGAAGTCCTTAGGGCCCCAGATGATACCTTTCATCTGACTCGCAGACCCTGGGCCAATGACTTCATTTTCCCCATGGAAAATGGCCTCCATTTGCAGCCATTTGCCCTGGCCAACAGGGCAGTGCCCAGTGAGAAATTTTTACACTTTGCTGGATTCCTCCACAACTAAAGGTGCCAGCAACTAGGAGCTTGCAAGTCCTTAGAGCCCCAAAGGCCACCTTTCATCTGACACCCAGACCCTGGGGAAAGGACTTCTTTTTCCCATGGGAAATGGCCTCCGTTTGCAGCCACTCACCCTGGCAGAAAGTGGGGAGCCAAGCTAGAATTACCAAATCTTTGCTGGATTTTTCCAAAAGTAAAGCTGGCAGCAACTTGGATCCTGTAAGTACTTAGAGCCTCAAAGGCCACCTTGAACATAATACTGAGACCCTGAGGAAAGGACATTTTTCCCGTGGAAAAATCTGCATCGTTCCCGGTGTGAAATTTGCAATCATGGCTGATTTTCTCCAAAAGTAAAGCTGCTGGGAACGAGGACACTGGAAGTCCTTAGAGCCCCAAAGGCCACCTTTCATCTGACACCCAGACCCTGGGGAAAGGACTTCTTTTTCCCATGGGAAATGGCCTCCGTTTGCAGCCACTCATCCTGGCAGAAAGAGGGGAGACAAGCTAGAATTACCAAATCTTTGCTGGATTTTTCCAAAAAGAAAGCTGGCAGCAACTTGAATCCTGTAAGTACTGAGAGCCTCAAAGGCCACCTTGAACATATTAATGAGACCCTGGGTAAAGGACATTTTTCCCATGGAAAATGGCCTTCATTTTTGGCCACTTGGCGTGGCACGTAGGCAGTGCCAAGCGAGCAATTTGCAAACTCTGCTGGATTCTTCCAAAAGAAAAGCTTCCAGCAACTAGGACGCTGCAAGTCCTTAGAGCCCCAGATGCCAACTTTCATCTGATAGCCAGACCCTGGGGAAAGGACTTCTTTTTCCCATGCAAAATGGCCTCTTTTTGCAGCCATATGCCCCGGCCAACAGGGCAGTGCCCAGTGAGAAATTTTTACACTTTGCTGGATTCCTCCACAACTAAAGGTGCCAGCAACTAGGAGCTTGCAAGTCCTTAGAGCCCCAAAGGCCACCTTTCATCTGACACCCAGACCCTGGGGAAAGGACTTCTTTTTCCCATGGGAAATGGCCTCCGTTTGCAGCCACTCATCCTGGCAGAAAGAGGGGAGACAAGCTAGAATTACCAAATCTTTGCTGGATTTTTCCAAAAGGAAAGCTGGCAGCAACTTGGATCCTGTAAGTACTTAGAGCCTCAAAGGCCACCTTGAACATAATACTGAGACCCTGAGGAAAGGACATTTTTCCAATGGAAAAATCTGCATCGTTCCCGGTGTGAAATTTGCAATCATGGCTGATTTTCTCCAAAAGCAAAGCTGCTGGGAACGAGGACCCTGGAAGTCCTTGGAGCCCCAAAGGCCACCTTTCATCTGTCACCCAGACCCTGGGCCAATGACTTCATTTTCCCCATGGAAAATGGCCTCCCTTTGCAGCCATTTGCCCTGGCCAACACGGCAATGCCCTGTGAGAAATTTTTACACTTTGCTGGATTCCTCCAGAAATAAAGCTACCGGCAACTAGGAGCTTGCAAGTCCTTAGAGCCCCAAAGGCCACCTTTCATCTGACACCCAGACCCTGGGGACGTGACTTCATTTTCCCCAAGGAAGTTGGGGTCAGTTTGAGGCCACTCGCCCTGGCCGTCTGCATTGTTCCCGGTGTGAAATTTGCAAACTTGGCTGATTTTCTCCAAAACTAAAGCTGCTGGCAACGAGCACACTGGAAGTCCTTAGAGCCCCAAAGGCCACCTTTCATTTGACACCCAGACCCGGGGGAAAGGACTTCTTTTTCCCATGGGAAATGGCCTCCGTTTGCAGCCACTCATCCTGGCAGAAAGAGGGGAGACAAGCTAGAATTACCAAATCTTTGCTGGATTTTTCCAAAAGGAAAGCTGGCAGCAACTAGGATCCTGTAAGTACTTAGAGCCTCAAAGGCCACCTTGAACATATTACTGAGAGCCTGGGTAAAGGACATTTTTCCCATGGAAAATGGCCTTCATTTTTGGCCACTTGGCGTGGCACGTAGGCAGTGCCAAGCGAGCAATTTGCAAACGCTGCTGGATTCTTCCAAAACAAAAGCTGCCAGCAACTAGGACGCTGCAAGTCCTTAGAGCCCCAGATGCCACCTTTCATCTGATAGCCAGACCCTGGGGAAAGGACTTCTTTTTCCCATGCAAAATGGGCTCTCTTTGCAGCCATTTGCCCTGGCCAACAGGGCAGTGCCCAGTGAGAAATTTTTACACTTTGCTGGATTCCTCCAGAAATAAAGCTGCCGGCAACTAGGAGCTTGCAAGACCTTAGAGCCCCAAAGGCCACCTTTCATCTGACACCCAGACCCTGGGGACATGACTTCATTTTCCCCAAGGAAGTTTGGGTCAGTTTGAGGCCACTCGCCCTGGCCATCTGCATCGTTCCTGGTGTGAAATTTGCACACTTGGCTGATTTTCTCCAAAAGTAAAGTTGCTGGGAACGAGGACCCTGGAAGTCCTTAGGGCCCCAGATGATACCTTTCATCTGACTCCCAGACCCTGGGCCAATGACTTCATTTCCCCATGGAAAATGGCCTCCATTTGCAGCCATTTGCCCTGGCCAACAGGGCAGTGCCCAGTGAGAAATTTTTACACTTTGCTGGATTCCTCCACAACTAAAGGTGCCAGCAACTAGGAGCTTGCAAGTCCTTAGAGCCCCAAAGGCCACCTTTCATCTGACACCCAGACCCTGGGGAAAGGACTTCTTTTTCCCATGGGAAATGGCCTCCGTTTGCAGCCACTCATCCTGGCAGAAAGAGGGGAGCCAAGCTAGAATTACCAAATCTTTGCTGGATTTTTCCAAAAGGAAAGCTGGCAGCAACTTGGATCCTGTAAGTACTTAGAGCCTCAAAGGCCACCTTGAACATAATACTGAGACCCTGAGGAAAGGACATTTTTCCAATGGAAAAATCTGCATCGTTCCCGGTGTGAAATTTGCAATCATGGCTGATTTTCTCCAAAAGCAAAGCTGCTGGGAACGAGGACCCTGGAAGTCCTTAGAGCCCCAAAGGCCACCTTTCATCTGACACCCAGACCCTGGGCCAATGACTTCATTTTCCCCATGGAAAATGGCCTCCCTTTGCAGCCATTTGCCCTGGCCAACACGGCAATGCCCTGTGAGAAATTTTTACACTTTGCTGGATTCCTCCAGAAATAAAGCTACCGGCAACTAGGAGATTGCAAGTCCTTAGAGCCCCAAAGGCCACCTTTCATCTGACACCCAGACCCTGGGGACGTGACTTCATTTTCCCCAAGGAAGTTGGGGCCAGTTTGAGGCCACTCGCCCTGGCCATCTGCATTGTTCCCGGTGTGAAATTTGCAAACTTGGCTGATTTTCTCCAAAACTAAAGCTGCTGGGAACGAGGACCCTGGAAGTCCTTAGAGCCCCAAAGGCCACCTTTCATTTGACACCCAGACCCTGGGGAAAGGAGTTTTTTTTCCCATGGGAAATGGCCTCCATTTGCAGCCACTCTCCCGGAGGAAAGAGGGGAGACAAGCTAGAATTACCAAATCTTTGCTGGATTTTTCCAAAAGGAAAGCTGGCAGCAACTTGGATCCTGTAAGTACTTAGAGCCTCAAAGGCCACCTTGAACATATTAATGAGACCCTGGGTAAAGGACATTTTTCCCATAGAAAATGGCCTTCATTTTTGGCCACTTGGCGTGGCAGGTAGGCAGTGCCAAGCGAGCAATTTGCAAACTCTGCTGGATTCTTCCAAAAGAAAAGCTGCCAGCAACTAGGACGCTGCAAGTCCTTAGAGCCCCAGATGCCACCTTTCATCTGATAGCCAGACCCTGGGGAAATTACTTCTTTTTCCCATGCAAAATGGGCTCTCTTTGCAGCCATTTGCCCTGGCAGACAGGGCATTGCCCTGTGAGAAATTTTTAAACTTTGCTGGATTCCTCCAGAAATAAAGCTGCCGGCAAGTAGGAGCTTGCAAGTCCTTAGAGCCCCAAAGGCCACCTTTCATCTGACACCCAGACCCTGGGGAAAGGACTTCATTTTCCCCATGGAAAATGGCCTCCCTTTGCAGCCATTTGCCCTGGCCAACAGGGCAGTGCCCTGTGAGAAATTTTTACACTTTGCTGGATTCCTCCAGAAATAAAGCTGCCGGCAAGTAAGAGCTTGCAAGTCCTTAGAGCCCCAAAGGCCACCTTTCATCTGACACCCAGACCCTGGGGACATGACTTCATTTTCCCCAAGGAAGTTGGGGTCAGTTTGAGGCCACTCGCCCTGGCCATCTGCATCGATCCTGGTGTGAAATTTGCACACTTGGCTGATTTTCTCCAAAAGTAAAGTTGCTGGGAACGAGGACCCTGGAAGCCCTTAGGGCCCCAGATGATACCTTTCATCTGACTCCCAGACCCTGGGCCAATGACTTCATTTTCCCCATGGAAAATGGCCTCCATTTGCAGCCATTTGCCCTGGCCAACAGGGCAGTGCCCAGTGAGAAATTTTTACACTTTGCTGGATTCCTCCACAACTAAAGGTGCCAGCAACTAGGAGCTTGCAAGTCCTTAGAGCCCCAAAGGCCACCTTTCATCTGACACCCAGACCCTGGGGAAAGGACTTCTTTTTCCCATGGGAAATGGCCTCCGTTTGCAGCCACTCACCCTGGCAGAAAGTGGGGAGCCAAGCTAGAATTACCAAATCTTTGCTGGATTTTTCCAAAAGTAAAGCTGGCAGCAACTTGGATCCTGTAAGTACTTAGAGCCTCAAAGGCCACCTTGAACATAATACTGAGACCCTGAGGAAAGGACATTTTTCCCGTGGAAAAATCTGCATCGTTCCCGGTGTGAAATTTGCAATCATGGCTGATTTTCTCCAAAAGTAAAGCTGCTGGGAACGAGGACACTGGAAGTCCTTAGAGCCCCAAAGGCCACCTTTCATCTGACACCCAGACCCTGGGGAAAGGACTTCTTTTTCCCATGGGAAATGGCCTCCGTTTGCAGCCACTCATCCTGGCATAAAGAGGGGAGACAAGCTAGAATTACCAAATCTTTGCTGGATTTTTCCAAAAAGAAAGCTGGCAGCAACTTGAATCCTGTAAGTACTGAGAGCCTCAAAGGCCACCTTGAACATATTAATGAGACCCTGGGTAAAGGACATTTTTCCCATGGAAAATGGCCTTCATTTTTGGCCACTTGGCGTGGCACGTAGGCAGTGCCAAGCGAGCAATTTGCAAACTCTGCTGGATTCTTCCAAAAGAAAAGCTTCCAGCAACTAGGACGCTGCAAGTCCTTAGAGCCCCAGATGCCAACTTTCATCTGATAGCCAGACCCTGGGGAAAGGACTTCTTTTTCCCATGCAAAATGGCCTCTTTTTGCAGCCATATGCCCCGGCCAACAGGGCAGTGCCCAGTGAGAAATTTTTACACTTTGCTGGATTCCTCCACAACTAAAGGTGCCAGCAACTAGGAGCTTGCAAGTCCTTAGAGCCCCAAAGGCCACCTTTCATCTGACACCCAGACCCTGGGGAAAGGACTTCTTTTTCCCATGGGAAATGGCCTCCGTTTGCAGCCACTCATCCTGGCAGAAAGAGGGGAGACAAGCTAGAATTACCAAATCTTTGCTGGATTTTTCCAAAAGGAAAGCTGGCAGCAACTTGGATCCTGTAAGTACTTAGAGCCTCAAAGGCCACCTTGAACATAATACTGAGACCCTGAGGAAAGGACATTTTTCCAATGGAAAAATCTGCATCGTTCCCGGTGTGAAATTTGCAATCATGGCTGATTTTCTCCAAAAGCAAAGCTGCTGGGAACGAGGACCCTGGAAGTCCTTGGAGCCCCAAAGGCCACCTTTCATCTGACACCCAGACCCTGGGCCAATGACTTCATTTTCCCCATGGAAAATGGCCTCCCTTTGCAGCCATTTGCCCTGGCCAACACGGCAATGCCCTGTGAGAAATTTTTACACTTTGCTGGATTCCTCCAGAAATAAAGCTACCGGCAACTAGGAGCTTGCAAGTCCTTAGAGCCCCAAAGGCCACCTTTCATCTGACACCCAGACCCTGGGGACGTGACTTCATTTTCCCCAAGGAAGTTGGGGTCAGTTTGAGGCCACTCGCCCTGGCCGTCTGCATTGTTCCCGGTGTGAAATTTGCAAACTTGGCTGATTTTCTCCAAAACTAAAGCTGCTGGCAACGAGCACACTGGAAGTCCTTAGAGCCCCAAAGGCCACCTTTCATTTGACACCCAGACCCGGGGGAAAGGACTTCTTTTTCCCATGGGAAATGGCCTCCGTTTGCAGCCACTCATCCTGGCAGAAAGAGGGGAGACAAGCTAGAATTACCAAATCTTTGCTGGATTTTTCCAAAAGGAAAGCTGGCAGCAACTTGGATCCTGTAAGTACTTAGAGCCTCAAAGGCCACCTTGAACATATTACTGAGAGCCTGGGTAAAGGACATTTTTCCCATGGAAAATGGCCTTCATTTTTGGCCACTTGGCGTGGCACGTAGGCAGTGCCAAGCGAGCAATTTGCAAACGCTGCTGGATTCTTCCAAAACAAAAGCTGCCAGCAACTAGGACGCTGCAAGTCCTTAGAGCCCCAGATGCCACCTTTCATCTGATAGCCAGACCCTGGGGAAAGGACTTCTTTTTCCCATGCAAAATGGGCTCTCTTTGCAGCCATTTGCCCTGGCCAACAGGGCAGTGCCCAGTGAGAAATTTTTACACTTTGCTGGATTCCTCCAGAAATAAAGCTTCCGGCAACTAGGAGCTTGCAAGTCCTTAGAGCCCCAAAGGCCACCTTTCATCTGACACCCAGACCCTGGGGACATGACTTCATTTTCCCCAAGGAAGTTTGGGTCAGTTTGAGGCCACTCGCCCTGGCCATCTGCATCGTTCCTGGTGTGAAATTTGCACACTTGGCTGATTTTCTCCAAAAGTAAAGTTGCTGGGAACGAGGACCCTGGAAGTCCTTAGGGCCCCAGATGATACCTTTCATCTGACTCCCAGACCCTGGGCCAATGACTTCATTTCCCCATGGAAAATGGCCTCCATTTGCAGCCATTTGCCCTGGCCAACAGGGCAGTGCCCAGTGAGAAATTTTTACACTTTGCTGGATTCCTCCACAACTAAAGGTGCCAGCAACTAGGAGCTTGCAAGTCCTTAGAGCCCCAAAGGCCACCTTTCATCTGACACCCAGACCCTGGGGAAAGGACTTCTTTTTCCCATGGGAAATGGCCTCCGTTTGCAGCCACTCATCCTGGCAGAAAGAGGGGAGACAAGCTAGAATTACCAAATCTTTGCTGGATTTTTCCAAAAGGAAAGCTGGCAGCAACTTGGATCCTGTAAGTACTTAGAGCCTCAAAGGCCACCTTGAACATAATACTGAGACCCTGAGGAAAGGACATTTTTCCAATGGAAAAATCTGCATCGTTCCCGGTGTGAAATTTGCAATCATGGCTGATTTTCTCCAAAAGCAAAGCTGCTGGGAACGAGGACCCTGGAAGTCCTTAGAGCCCCAAAGGCCACCTTTCATCTGACACCCAGACCCTGGGCCAATGACTTCATTTTCCCCATGGAAAATGGCCTCCCTTTGCAGCCATTTGCCCTGGCCAACACGGCAATGCCCTGTGAGAAATTTTTACACTTTGCTGGATTCCTCCAGAAATAAAGCTACCGGCAACTAGGAGCTTGCAAGTCCTTAGAGCCCCAAAGGCCACCTTTCATCTGACACCCAGACCCTGGGGACGTGACTTCATTTTCCCCAAGGAAGTTGGGGTCAGTTTGAGGCCACTCGCCCTGGCCGTCTGCATTGTTCCCGGTGTGAAATTTGCAAACTTGGCTGATTTTCTCCAAAACTAAAGCTGCTGGCAACGAGCACACTGGAAGTCCTTAGAGCCCCAAAGGCCACCTTTCATTTGACACCCAGACCCGGGGGAAAGGACTTCTTTTTCCCATGGGAAATGGCCTCCGTTTGCAGCCACTCATCCTGGCAGAAAGAGGGGAGACAAGCTAGAATTACCAAATCTTTGCTGGATTTTTCCAAAAGGAAAGCTGGCAGCAACTTGGATCCTGTAAGTACTTAGAGCCTCAAAGGCCACCTTGAACATATTACTGAGAGCCTGGGTAAAGGACATTTTTCCCATGGAAAATGGCCTTCATTTTTGGCCACTTGGCGTGGCACGTAGGCAGTGCCAAGCGAGCAATTTGCAAACGCTGCTGGATTCTTCCAAAACAAAAGCTGCCAGCAACTAGGACGCTGCAAGTCCTTAGAGCCCCAGATGCCACCTTTCATCTGATAGCCAGACCCTGGGGAAAGGACTTCTTTTTCCCATGCAAAATGGGCTCTCTTTGCAGCCATTTGCCCTGGCCAACAGGGCAGTGCGCAGTGAGAAATTTTTACACTTTGCTGGATTCCTCCAGAAATAAAGCTTCCGGCAACTAGGAGCTTGCAAGTCCTTAGAGCCCCAAAGGCCACCTTTCATCTGACACCCAGACCCTGGGGACATGACTTCATTTTCCCCAAGGAAGTTTGGGTCAGTTTGAGGCCACTCGCCCTGGCCATCTGCATCGTTCCTGGTGTGAAATTTGCACACTTGGCTGATTTTCTCCAAAAGTAAAGTTGCTGGGAACGAGGACCCTGGAAGTCCTTAGGGCCCCAGATGATACCTTTCATCTGACTCCCAGACCCTGGGCCAATGACTTCATTTCCCCATGGAAAATGGCCTCCATTTGCAGCCATTTGCCCTGGCCAACAGGGCAGTGCCCAGTGAGAAATTTTTACACTTTGCTGGATTCCTCCACAACTAAAGGTGCCAGCAACTAGGAGCTTGCAAGTCCTTAGAGCCCCAAAGGCCACCTTTCATCTGACACCCAGACCCTGGGGAAAGGACTTCTTTTTCCCATGGGAAATGGCCTCCGTTTGCAGCCACTCATCCTGGCAGAAAGAGGGGAGACAAGCTAGAATTACCAAATCTTTGCTGGATTTTTCCAAAAGGAAAGCTGGCAGCAACTTGGATCCTGTAAGTACTTAGAGCCTCAAAGGCCACCTTGAACATAATACTGAGACCCTGAGGAAAGGACATTTTTCCAATGGAAAAATCTGCATCGTTCCCGGTGTGAAATTTGCAATCATGGCTGATTTTCTCCAAAAGCAAAGCTGCTGGGAACGAGGACCCTGGAAGTCCTTAGAGCCCCAAAGGCCACCTTTCATCTGACACCCAGACCCTGGGCCAATGACTTCATTTTCCCCATGGAAAATGGCCTCCCTTTGCAGCCATTTGCCCTGGCCAACACGGCAATGCCCTGTGAGAAATTTTTACACTTTGCTGGATTCCTCCAGAAATAAAGCTACCGGCAACTAGGAGATTGCAAGTCCTTAGAGCCCCAAAGGCCACCTTTCATCTGACACCCAGACCCTGGGGACGTGACTTCATTTTCCCCAAGGAAGTTGGGGCCAGTTTGAGGCCACTCGCCCTGGCCATCTGCATTGTTCCCGGTGTGAAATTTGCAAACTTGGCTGATTTTCTCCAAAACTAAAGCTGCTGGGAACGAGGACCCTGGAAGTCCTTAGAGCCCCAAAGGCCACCTTTCATTTGACACCCAGACCCTGGGGAAAGGAGTTTTTTTTCCCATGGGAAATGGCCTCCATTTGCAGCCACTCTCCCGGAGGAAAGAGGGGAGACAAGCTAGAATTACCAAATCTTTGCTGGATTTTTCCAAAAGGAAAGCTGGCAGCAACAAGGATCCTGTAAGTACTTAGAGCCTCAAAGGCCACCTTGAACATATTAATGAGACCCTGGGTAAAGGACATTTTTCCCATAGAAAATGGCCTTCATTTTTGGCCACTTGGCGTGGCAGGTAGGCAGTGCCAAGCGAGCAATTTGCAAACTCTGCTGGATTCTTCCAAAAGAAAAGCTGCCAGCAACTAGGACGCTGCAAGTCCTTAGAGCCCCAGATGCCACCTTTCATCTGATAGCCAGACCCTGGGGAAATTACTTCTTTTTCCCATGCAAAATGGGCTCTCTTTGCAGCCATTTGCCCTGGCAGACAGGGCATTGCCCTGTGAGAAATTTTTAAACTTTGCTGGATTCCTCCAGAAATAAAGCTGCCGGCAAGTAGGAGCTTGCAAGTCCTTAGAGCCCCAAAGGCCACCTTTCATCTGACACCCAGACCCTGGGGAAAGGACTTCATTTTCCCCATGGAAAATGGCCTCCCTTTGCAGCCATTTGCCCTGGCCAACAGGGCAGTGCCCTGTGAGAAATTTTTACACTTTGCTGGATTCCTCCAGAAATAAAGCTGCCGGCAAGTAAGAGCTTGCAAGTCCTTAGAGCCCCAAAGGCCACCTTTCATCTGACACCCAGACCCTGGGGACATGACTTCATTTTCCCCAAGGAAGTTGGGGTCAGTTTGAGGCCACTCGCCCTGGCCATCTGCATCGATCCTGGTGTGAAATTTGCACACTTGGCTGATTTTCTCCAAAAGTAAAGTTGCTGGGAACGAGGACCCTGGAAGCCCTTAGGGCCCCAGATGATACCTTTCATCTGACTCCCAGACCCTGGGCCAATGACTTCATTTTCCCCATGGAAAATGGCCTCCATTTGCAGCCATTTGCCCTGGCCAACAGGGCAGTGCCCAGTGAGAAATTTTTACACTTTGCTGGATTCCTCCACAACTAAAGGTGCCAGCAACTAGGAGCTTGCAAGTCCTTAGAGCCCCAAAGGCCACCTTTCATCTGACACCCAGACCCTGGGGAAAGGACTTCTTTTTCCCATGGGAAATGGCCTCCGTTTGCAGCCACTCACCCTGGCAGAAAGTGGGGAGCCAAGCTAGAATTACCAAATCTTTGCTGGATTTTTCCAAAAGTAAAGCTGGCAGCAACTTGGATCCTGTAAGTACTTAGAGCCTCAAAGGCCACCTTGAACATAATACTGAGACCCTGAGGAAAGGACATTTTTCCCGTGGAAAAATCTGCATCGTTCCCGGTGTGAAATTTGCAATCATGGCTGATTTTCTCCAAAAGTAAAGCTGCTGGGAACGAGGACACTGGAAGTCCTTAGAGCCCCAAAGGCCACCTTTCATCTGACACCCAGACCCTGGGGAAAGGACTTCTTTTTCCCATGGGAAATGGCCTCCGTTTGCAGCCACTCATCCTGGCAGAAAGAGGGGAGACAAGCTAGAATTACCAAATCTTTGCTGGATTTTTCCAAAAAGAAAGCTGGCAGCAACTTGAATCCTGTAAGTACTGAGAGCCTCAAAGGCCACCTTGAACATATTAATGAGACCCTGGGTAAAGGACATTTTTCCCATGGAAAATGGCCTTCATTTTTGGCCACTTGGCGTGGCACGTAGGCAGTGCCAAGCGAGCAATTTGCAAACTCTGCTGGATTCTTCCAAAAGAAAAGCTTCCAGCAACTAGGACGCTGCAAGTCCTTAGAGCCCCAGATGCCAACTTTCATCTGATAGCCAGACCCTGGGGAAAGGACTTCTTTTTCCCATGCAAAATGGCCTCTTTTTGCAGCCATATGCCCCGGCCAACAGGGCAGTGCCCAGTGAGAAATTTTTACACTTTGCTGGATTCCTCCACAACTAAAGGTGCCAGCAACTAGGAGCTTGCAAGTCCTTAGAGCCCCAAAGGCCACCTTTCATCTGACACCCAGACCCTGGGGAAAGGACTTCTTTTTCCCATGGGAAATGGCCTCCGTTTGCAGCCACTCATCCTGGCAGAAAGAGGGGAGACAAGCTAGAATTACCAAATCTTTGCTGGATTTTTCCAAAAGGAAAGCTGGCAGCAACTTGGATCCTGTAAGTACTTAGAGCCTCAAAGGCCACCTTGAACATAATACTGAGACCCTGAGGAAAGGACATTTTTCCAATGGAAAAATCTGCATCGTTCCCGGTGTGAAATTTGCAATCATGGCTGATTTTCTCCAAAAGCAAAGCTGCTGGGAACGAGGACCCTGGAAGTCCTTGGAGCCCCAAAGGCCACCTTTCATCTGACACCCAGACCCTGGGCCAATGACTTCATTTTCCCCATGGAAAATGGCCTCCCTTTGCAGCCATTTGCCCTGGCCAACACGGCAATGCCCTGTGAGAAATTTTTACACTTTGCTGGATTCCTCCAGAAATAAAGCTACCGGCAACTAGGAGCTTGCAAGTCCTTAGAGCCCCAAAGGCCACCTTTCATCTGACACCCAGACCCTGGGGACGTGACTTCATTTTCCCCAAGGAAGTTGGGGTCAGTTTGAGGCCACTCGCCCTGGCCGTCTGCATTGTTCCCGGTGTGAAATTTGCAAACTTGGCTGATTTTCTCCAAAACTAAAGCTGCTGGCAACGAGCACACTGGAAGTCCTTAGAGCCCCAAAGGCCACCTTTCATTTGACACCCAGACCCGGGGGAAAGGACTTCTTTTTCCCATGGGAAATGGCCTCCGTTTGCAGCCACTCATCCTGGCAGAAAGAGGGGAGACAAGCTAGAATTACCAAATCTTTGCTGGATTTTTCCAAAAGGAAAGCTGGCAGCAACTTGGATCCTGTAAGTACTTAGAGCCTCAAAGGCCACCTTGAACATATTACTGAGAGCCTGGGTAAAGGACATTTTTCCCATGGAAAATGGCCTTCATTTTTGGCCACTTGGCGTGGCACGTAGGCAGTGCCAAGCGAGCAATTTGCAAACGCTGCTGGATTCTTCCAAAACAAAAGCTGCCAGCAACTAGGACGCTGCAAGTCCTTAGAGCCCCAGATGCCACCTTTCATCTGATAGCCAGACCCTGGGGAAAGGACTTCTTTTTCCCATGCAAAATGGGCTCTCTTTGCAGCCATTTGCCCTGGCCAACAGGGCAGTGCCCAGTGAGAAATTTTTACACTTTGCTGGATTCCTCCAGAAATAAAGCTTCCGGCAACTAGGAGCTTGCAAGTCCTTAGAGCCCCAAAGGCCACCTTTCATCTGACACCCAGACCCTGGGGACATGACTTCATTTTCCCCAAGGAAGTTTGGGTCAGTTTGAGGCCACTCGCCCTGGCCATCTGCATCGTTCCTGGTGTGAAATTTGCACACTTGGCTGATTTTCTCCAAAAGTAAAGTTGCTGGGAACGAGGACCCTGGAAGTCCTTAGGGCCCCAGATGATACCTTTCATCTGACTCCCAGACCCTGGGCCAATGACTTCATTTCCCCATGGAAAATGGCCTCCATTTGCAGCCATTTGCCCTGGCCAACAGGGCAGTGCCCAGTGAGAAATTTTTACACTTTGCTGGATTCCTCCACAACTAAAGGTGCCAGCAACTAGGAGCTTGCAAGTCCTTAGAGCCCCAAAGGCCACCTTTCATCTGACACCCAGACCCTGGGGAAAGGACTTCTTTTTCCCATGGGAAATGGCCTCCGTTTGCAGCCACTCATCCTGGCAGAAAGAGGGGAGACAAGCTAGAATTACCAAATCTTTGCTGGATTTTTCCAAAAGGAAAGCTGGCAGCAACTTGGATCCTGTAAGTACTTAGAGCCTCAAAGGCCACCTTGAACATAATACTGAGACCCTGAGGAAAGGACATTTTTCCAATGGAAAAATCTGCATCGTTCCCGGTGTGAAATTTGCAATCATGGCTGATTTTCTCCAAAAGCAAAGCTGCTGGGAACGAGGACCCTGGAAGTCCTTAGAGCCCCAAAGGCCACCTTTCATCTGACACCCAGACCCTGGGCCAATGACTTCATTTTCCCCATGGAAAATGGCCTCCCTTTGCAGCCATTTGCCCTGGCCAACACGGCAATGCCCTGTGAGAAATTTTTACACTTTGCTGGATTCCTCCAGAAATAAAGCTACCGGCAACTAGGAGATTGCAAGTCCTTAGAGCCCCAAAGGCCACCTTTCATCTGACACCCAGACCCTGGGGACGTGACTTCATTTTCCCCAAGGAAGTTGGGGCCAGTTTGAGGCCACTCGCCCTGGCCATCTGCATTGTTCCCGGTGTGAAATTTGCAAACTTGGCTGATTTTCTCCAAAACTAAAGCTGCTGGGAACGAGGACCCTGGAAGTCCTTAGAGCCCCAAAGGCCACCTTTCATTTGACACCCAGACCCTGGGGAAAGGAGTTTTTTTTCCCATGGGAAATGGCCTCCATTTGCAGCCACTCTCCCGGAGGAAAGAGGGGAGACAAGCTAGAATTACCAAATCTTTGCTGGATTTTTCCAAAAGGAAAGCTGGCAGCAACAAGGATCCTGTAAGTACTTAGAGCCTCAAAGGCCACCTTGAACATATTAATGAGACCCTGGGTAAAGGACATTTTTCCCATAGAAAATGGCCTTCATTTTTGGCCACTTGGCGTGGCAGGTAGGCAGTGCCAAGCGAGCAATTTGCAAACTCTGCTGGATTCTTCCAAAAGAAAAGCTGCCAGCAACTAGGACGCTGCAAGTCCTTAGAGCCCCAGATGCCACCTTTCATCTGATAGCCAGACCCTGGGGAAATTACTTCTTTTTCCCATGCAAAATGGGCTCTCTTTGCAGCCATTTGCCCTGGCAGACAGGGCATTGCCCTGTGAGAAATTTTTAAACTTTGCTGGATTCCTCCAGAAATAAAGCTGCCGGCAAGTAGGAGCTTGCAAGTCCTTAGAGCCCCAAAGGCCACCTTTCATCTGACACCCAGACCCTGGGGAAAGGACTTCATTTTCCCCATGGAAAATGGCCTCCCTTTGCAGCCATTTGCCCTGGCCAACAGGGCAGTGCCCTGTGAGAAATTTTTACACTTTGCTGGATTCCTCCAGAAATAAAGCTGCCGGCAAGTAAGAGCTTGCAAGTCCTTAGAGCCCCAAAGGCCACCTTTCATCTGACACCCAGACCCTGGGGACATGACTTCATTTTCCCCAAGGAAGTTGGGGTCAGTTTGAGGCCACTCGCCCTGGCCATCTGCATCGATCCTGGTGTGAAATTTGCACACTTGGCTGATTTTCTCCAAAAGTAAAGTTGCTGGGAACGAGGACCCTGGAAGCCCTTAGGGCCCCAGATGATACCTTTCATCTGACTCCCAGACCCTGGGCCAATGACTTCATTTTCCCCATGGAAAATGGCCTCCATTTGCAGCCATTTGCCCTGGCCAACAGGGCAGTGCCCAGTGAGAAATTTTTACACTTTGCTGGATTCCTCCACAACTAAAGGTGCCAGCAACTAGGAGCTTGCAAGTCCTTAGAGCCCCAAAGGCCACCTTTCATCTGACACCCAGACCCTGGGGAAAGGACTTCTTTTTCCCATGGGAAATGGCCTCCGTTTGCAGCCACTCACCCTGGCAGAAAGTGGGGAGCCAAGCTAGAATTACCAAATCTTTGCTGGATTTTTCCAAAAGTAAAGCTGGCAGCAACTTGGATCCTGTAAGTACTTAGAGCCTCAAAGGCCACCTTGAACATAATACTGAGACCCTGAGGAAAGGACATTTTTCCCGTGGAAAAATCTGCATCGTTCCCGGTGTGAAATTTGCAATCATGGCTGATTTTCTCCAAAAGTAAAGCTGCTGGGAACGAGGACACTGGAAGTCCTTAGAGCCCCAAAGGCCACCTTTCATCTGACACCCAGACCCTGGGGAAAGGACTTCTTTTTCCCATGGGAAATGGCCTCCGTTTGCAGCCACTCATCCTGGCAGAAAGAGGGGAGACAAGCTAGAATTACCAAATCTTTGCTGGATTTTTCCAAAAAGAAAGCTGGCAGCAACTTGAATCCTGTAAGTACTGAGAGCCTCAAAGGCCACCTTGAACATATTAATGAGACCCTGGGTAAAGGACATTTTTCCCATGGAAAATGGCCTTCATTTTTGGCCACTTGGCGTGGCACGTAGGCAGTGCCAAGCGAGCAATTTGCAAACTCTGCTGGATTCTTCCAAAAGAAAAGCTTCCAGCAACTAGGACACTGCAAGTCCTTAGAGCCCCAGATGCCAACTTTCATCTGATAGCCAGACCCTGGGGAAAGGACTTCTTTTTCCCATGCAAAATGGCCTCTTTTTGCAGCCATATGCCCCGGCCAACAGGGCAGTGCCCAGTGAGAAATTTTTACACTTTGCTGGATTCCTCCACAACTAAAGGTGCCAGCAACTAGGAGCTTGCAAGTCCTTAGAGCCCCAAAGGCCACCTTTCATCTGACACCCAGACCCTGGGGAAAGGACTTCTTTTTCCCATGGGAAATGGCCTCCGTTTGCAGCCACTCATCCTGGCAGAAAGAGGGGAGACAAGCTAGAATTACCAAATCTTTGCTGGATTTTTCCAAAAGGAAAGCTGGCAGCAACTTGGATCCTGTAAGTACTTAGAGCCTCAAAGGCCACCTTGAACATAATACTGAGACCCTGAGGAAAGGACATTTTTCCAATGGAAAAATCTGCATCGTTCCCGGTGTGAAATTTGCAATCATGGCTGATTTTCTCCAAAAGCAAAGCTGCTGGGAACGAGGACCCTGGAAGTCCTTGGAGCCCCAAAGGCCACCTTTCATCTGACACCCAGACCCTGGGCCAATGACTTCATTTTCCCCATGGAAAATGGCCTCCCTTTGCAGCCATTTGCCCTGGCCAACACGGCAATGCCCTGTGAGAAATTTTTACACTTTGCTGGATTCCTCCAGAAATAAAGCTACCGGCAACTAGGAGCTTGCAAGTCCTTAGAGCCCCAAAGGCCACCTTTCATCTGACACCCAGACCCTGGGGACGTGACTTCATTTTCCCCAAGGAAGTTGGGGTCAGTTTGAGGCCACTCGCCCTGGCCGTCTGCATTGTTCCCGGTGTGAAATTTGCAAACTTGGCTGATTTTCTCCAAAACTAAAGCTGCTGGCAACGAGCACACTGGAAGTCCTTAGAGCCCCAAAGGCCACCTTTCATTTGACACCCAGACCCGGGGGAAAGGACTTCTTTTTCCCATGGGAAATGGCCTCCGTTTGCAGCCACTCATCCTGGCAGAAAGAGGGGAGACAAGCTAGAATTACCAAATCTTTGCTGGATTTTTCCAAAAGGAAAGCTGGCAGCAACTAGGATCCTGTAAGTACTTAGAGCCTCAAAGGCCACCTTGAACATATTACTGAGAGCCTGGGTAAAGGACATTTTTCCCATGGAAAATGGCCTTCATTTTTGGCCACTTGGCGTGGCACGTAGGCAGTGCCAAGCGAGCAATTTGCAAACGCTGCTGGATTCTTCCAAAACAAAAGCTTCCAGCAACTAGGACGCTGCAAGTCCTTAGAGCCCCAGATGCCACCTTTCATCTGATCGCCAGACCCTGGGGAAAGGACTTCTTTTTCCCATGCAAAATGGGCTCTCTTTGCAGCCATTTGCCCTGGCCAACAGGGCAGTGCCCAGTGAGAAATTTTTACACTTTGCTGGATTCCTCCAGAAATAAAGCTACCGGCAAGTAGGAGCTTGCAAGTCCTTAGAGCCCCAAAGGCCACCTTTCATCTGACACCCAGACCCTGGGGAAAGGACTTCATTTTCCCCATGGAAAATGGCCTCCCTTTGCAGCCATTTGCCCTGGCCAACAGGGCAGTGCCCTGTGAGAAATTTTTACACTTTGCTGGATTCCTCCAGAAATAAAGCTGCCGGCAAGTAAGAGCTTGCAAGTCCTTAGAGCCCCAAAGGCCACCTTTCATCTGACACCCAGACCCTGGGGACATGACTTCATTTTCCCCAAGGAAGTTGGGGTCAGTTTGAGGCCACTCGCCCTGGCCATCTGCATCGTTCCTGGTGTGAAATTTGCACACTTGGCTGATTTTCTCCAAAAGTAAAGTTGCTGGGAACGAGGACCCTGGAAGTCCTTAGGGCCCCAGATGATACCTTTCATCTGACTCCCAGACCCTGGGCCAATGACTTCATTTCCCCATGGAAAATGGCCTCCATTTGCAGCCATTTGCCCTGGCCAACAGGGCAGTGCCCAGTGAGAAATTTTTACACTTTGCTGGATTCCTCCACAACTAAAGGTGCCAGCAACTAGGAGCTTGCAAGTCCTTAGAGCCCCAAAGGCCACCTTTCATCTGACACCCAGACCCTGGGGAAAGGACTTCTTTTTCCCATGGGAAATGGCCTCCGTTTGCAGCCACTCATCCTGGCAGAAAGAGGGGAGACAAGCTAGAATTACCAAATCTTTGCTGGATTTTTCCAAAAGGAAAGCTGGCAGCAACTTGGATCCTGTAAGTACTTAGAGCCTCAAAGGCCACCTTGAACATAATACTGAGACCCTGAGGAAAGGACATTTTTCCAATGGAAAAATCTGCATCGTTCCCGGTGTGAAATTTGCAATCATGGCTGATTTTCTCCAAAAGCAAAGCTGCTGGGAACGAGGACCCTGGAAGTCCTTAGAGCCCCAAAGGCCACCTTTCATCTGACACCCAGACCCTGGGCCAATGACTTCATTTTCCCCATGGAAAATGGCCTCCCTTTGCAGCCATTTGCCCTGGCCAACACGGCAATGCCCTGTGAGAAATTTTTACACTTTGCTGGATTCCTCCAGAAATAAAGCTACCGGCAACTAGGAGATTGCAAGTCCTTAGAGCCCCAAAGGCCACCTTTCATCTGACACCCAGACCCTGGGGACGTGACTTCATTTTCCCCAAGGAAGTTGGGGCCAGTTTGAGGCCACTCGCCCTGGCCATCTGCATTGTTCCCGGTGTGAAATTTGCAAACTTGGCTGATTTTCTCCAAAACTAAAGCTGCTGGGAACGAGGACCCTGGAAGTCCTTAGAGCCCCAAAGGCCACCTTTCATTTGACACCCAGACCCTGGGGAAAGGAGTTTTTTTTCCCATGGGAAATGGCCTCCATTTGCAGCCACTCTCCCGGAGGAAAGAGGGGAGACAAGCTAGAATTACCAAATCTTTGCTGGATTTTTCCAAAAGGAAAGCTGGCAGCAACTTGGATCCTGTAAGTACTTAGAGCCTCAAAGGCCACCTTGAACATATTAATGAGACCCTGGGTAAAGGACATTTTTCCCATAGAAAATGGCCTTCATTTTTGGCCACTTGGCGTGGCAGGTAGGCAGTGCCAAGCGAGCAATTTGCAAACTCTGCTGGATTCTTCCAAAAGAAAAGCTGCCAGCAACTAGGACGCTGCAAGTCCTTAGAGCCCCAGATGCCACCTTTCATCTGATAGCCAGACCCTGGGGAAATTACTTCTTTTTCCCATGCAAAATGGGCTCTCTTTGCAGCCATTTGCCCTGGCAGACAGGGCATTGCCCTGTGAGAAATTTTTAAACTTTGCTGGATTCCTCCAGAAATAAAGCTGCCGGCAAGTAGGAGCTTGCAAGTCCTTAGAGCCCCAAAGGCCACCTTTCATCTGACACCCAGACCCTGGGGAAAGGACTTCATTTTCCCCATGGAAAATGGCCTCCCTTTGCAGCCATTTGCCCTGGCCAACAGGGCAGTGCCCTGTGAGAAATTTTTACACTTTGCTGGATTCCTCCAGAAATAAAGCTGCCGGCAAGTAGGAGCTTGCAAGTCCTTAGAGCCCCAAAGGCCACCTTTCATCTGACACCCAGACCCTGGGGACATGACTTCATTTTCCCCAAGGAAGTTGGGGTCAGTTTGAGGCCACTCGCCCTGGCCATCTGCATCGTTCCTGGTGTGAAATTTGCACACTTGGCTGATTTTCTCCAAAAGTAAAGTTGCTGGGAACGAGGACCCTGGAAGTCCTTAGGGCCCCAGATGATACCTTTCATCTGACTCGCAGACCCTGGGCCAATGACTTCATTTTCCCCATGGAAAATGGCCTCCATTTGCAGCCATTTGCCCTGGCCAACAGGGCAGTGCCCAGTGAGAAATTTTTACACTTTGCTGGATTCCTCCACAACTAAAGGTGCCAGCAACTAGGAGCTTGCAAGTCCTTAGAGCCCCAAAGGCCACCTTTCATCTGACACCCAGACCCTGGGGAAAGGACTTCTTTTTCCCATGGGAAATGGCCTCCGTTTGCAGCCACTCACCCTGGCAGAAAGTGGGGAGCCAAGCTAGAATTACCAAATCTTTGCTGGATTTTTCCAAAAGTAAAGCTGGCAGCAACTTGGATCCTGTAAGTACTTAGAGCCTCAAAGGCCACCTTGAACATAATACTGAGACCCTGAGGAAAGGACATTTTTCCCGTGGAAAAATCTGCATCGTTCCCGGTGTGAAATTTGCAATCATGGCTGATTTTCTCCAAAAGTAAAGCTGCTGGGAACGAGGACACTGGAAGTCCTTAGAGCCCCAAAGGCCACCTTTCATCTGACACCCAGACCCTGGGGAAAGGACTTCTTTTTCCCATGGGAAATGGCCTCCGTTTGCAGCCACTCATCCTGGCAGAAAGAGGGGAGACAAGCTAGAATTACCAAATCTTTGCTGGATTTTTCCAAAAAGAAAGCTGGCAGCAACTTGAATCCTGTAAGTACTGAGAGCCTCAAAGGCCACCTTGAACATATTAATGAGACCCTGGGTAAAGGACATTTTTCCCATGGAAAATGGCCTTCATTTTTGGCCACTTGGCGTGGCACGTAGGCAGTGCCAAGCGAGCAATTTGCAAACTCTGCTGGATTCTTCCAAAAGAAAAGCTTCCAGCAACTAGGACGCTGCAAGTCCTTAGAGCCCCAGATGCCAACTTTCATCTGATAGCCAGACCCTGGGGAAAGGACTTCTTTTTCCCATGCAAAATGGCCTCTTTTTGCAGCCATATGCCCCGGCCAACAGGGCAGTGCCCAGTGAGAAATTTTTACACTTTGCTGGATTCCTCCACAACTAAAGGTGCCAGCAACTAGGAGCTTGCAAGTCCTTAGAGCCCCAAAGGCCACCTTTCATCTGACACCCAGACCCTGGGGAAAGGACTTCTTTTTCCCATGGGAAATGGCCTCCGTTTGCAGCCACTCATCCTGGCAGAAAGAGGGGAGACAAGCTAGAATTACCAAATCTTTGCTGGATTTTTCCAAAAGGAAAGCTGGCAGCAACTTGGATCCTGTAAGTACTTAGAGCCTCAAAGGCCACCTTGAACATAATACTGAGACCCTGAGGAAAGGACATTTTTCCAATGGAAAAATCTGCATCGTTCCCGGTGTGAAATTTGCAATCATGGCTGATTTTCTCCAAAAGCAAAGCTGCTGGGAACGAGGACCCTGGAAGTCCTTGGAGCCCCAAAGGCCACCTTTCATCTGACACCCAGACCCTGGGCCAATGACTTCATTTTCCCCATGGAAAATGGCCTCCCTTTGCAGCCATTTGCCCTGGCCAACACGGCAATGCCCTGTGAGAAATTTTTACACTTTGCTGGATTCCTCCAGAAATAAAGCTACCGGCAACTAGGAGCTTGCAAGTCCTTAGAGCCCCAAAGGCCACCTTTCATCTGACACCCAGACCCTGGGGACGTGACTTCATTTTCCCCAAGGAAGTTGGGGTCAGTTTGAGGCCACTCGCCCTGGCCGTCTGCATTGTTCCCGGTGTGAAATTTGCAAACTTGGCTGATTTTCTCCAAAACTAAAGCTGCTGGCAACGAGCACACTGGAAGTCCTTAGAGCCCCAAAGGCCACCTTTCATTTGACACCCAGACCCGGGGGAAAGGACTTCTTTTTCCCATGGGAAATGGCCTCCGTTTGCAGCCACTCATCCTGGCAGAAAGAGGGGAGACAAGCTAGAATTACCAAATCTTTGCTGGATTTTTCCAAAAGGAAAGCTGGCAGCAACTAGGATCCTGTAAGTACTTAGAGCCTCAAAGGCCACCTTGAACATATTACTGAGAGCCTGGGTAAAGGACATTTTTCCCATGGAAAATGGCCTTCATTTTTGGCCACTTGGCGTGGCACGTAGGCAGTGCCAAGCGAGCAATTTGCAAACGCTGCTGGATTCTTCCAAAACAAAAGCTGCCAGCAACTAGGACGCTGCAAGTCCTTAGAGCCCCAGATGCCACCTTTCATCTGATAGCCAGACCCTGGGGAAAGGACTTCTTTTTCCCATGCAAAATGGGCTCTCTTTGCAGCCATTTGCCCTGGCCAACAGGGCAGTGCCCAGTGAGAAATTTTTACACTTTGCTGGATTCCTCCAGAAATAAAGCTGCCGGCAACTAGGAGCTTGCAAGACCTTAGAGCCCCAAAGGCCACCTTTCATCTGACACCCAGACCCTGGGGACATGACTTCATTTTCCCCAAGGAAGTTTGGGTCAGTTTGAGGCCACTCGCCCTGGCCATCTGCATCGTTCCTGGTGTGAAATTTGCACACTTGGCTGATTTTCTCCAAAAGTAAAGTTGCTGGGAACGAGGACCCTGGAAGTCCTTAGGGCCCCAGATGATACCTTTCATCTGACTCCCAGACCCTGGGCCAATGACTTCATTTCCCCATGGAAAATGGCCTCCATTTGCAGCCATTTGCCCTGGCCAACAGGGCAGTGCCCAGTGAGAAATTTTTACACTTTGCTGGATTCCTCCACAACTAAAGGTGCCAGCAACTAGGAGCTTGCAAGTCCTTAGAGCCCCAAAGGCCACCTTTCATCTGACACCCAGACCCTGGGGACGTGACTTCATTTTCCCCAAGGAAGTTGGGGCCAGTTTGAGGCCACTCGCCCTGGCCGTCTGCATTGTTCCCAGTGTGAAATTTGCAAACTTGGCTGATTTTCTCCAAAACTAAAGCTGCTGGCAACGAGCACACTGGAAGTCCTTAGAGCCCCAAAGGCCACCTTTCATCTGATATGCAGACCCTGGGGAAAGGAGTTTTTTTTTCCCATGGGTAATGGCCTCCATTTGCAGCCACTCTCCCTGGAGGAAAGAGGGGAGACAAGCTAGAATTACCAAATCTTTGCTGGATTTTTCCAAAAGGAAAGCTGGCAGCAACTAGGATCCTGTAAGTACTTAGAGCCTCAAAGGCCACCTTGAACATATTAATGAGACCCTGGGTAAAGGACATTTTTCCCATAGAAAATGGCCTTCATTTTTGGCCACTTGGCATGGCAGGTAGGCAGTGCCAAGCGAACAATTTGCAAACTCTGCTGGATTCTTCCGAAAGAAAAGCTGCCAGCAACTAGGACGCTGCAAGTCCTTAGAGCCCCAGATGCCACCTTTCATCTGATAGCCAGACCCTGGGGAAAGGACTTCTTTTTCCCATGCAAAATGGCCTCTCTTTGCAGCCATTTGCCCTGGCCAACAGGGCAGTGCTCAGTGAGAAATTTTTGCAATTTGCTGGATTCCTGCAGAACTAACGCTGTTGGCAACTAGGAGCTTGCAAGACCTTAGAGCCCCAAAGGCCACCTTTCATCTGACACCCAGACGCTGGGGACATGACTTCATTTTCCCCAGGGAAAATGGGGTCAGTTTGAGGCCACTCGCCCTGGCCATCTGCATCATTCCTGGTGTTAAATTTGCAAACTTGGCTGATTTTCTTCAAAACTGAAGCTGCTGGCAACGAGGACCCTGGAAGTCCTTAGAGCCCCAAATGCCACCTTTCATCTGACACCCAGACCCTGGGCCAATGACTTCATTTTCCCCATGCAAAATGGCCTCTCTTTGCAGCCATTTGCCCTGGCCAACAGGGCAGTGCGCAGTGAGAAATTTTTAAACTTTGCTGATTTCCTCTACCACTAAAGCTGCCAGCAAGTAGGAGCTTGCAAGTCCTTAGAGCCCCAAAGGCCGCCTTTCATCTGACACCCAGACGCTGGGGACATGACTTCATTTTCCCCAAGGAAGTTGGGGTCAGTTTGAGGCCACTCGCCCTGGCCATCTGCATCGTTCCTGGTGTGAAATTTGCACACTTGGCTGATTTTCTCCAAAAGTAAAGTTGCTGGGAACGAGGACCCTGGAAGTCCTTAGGGCCCCAGATGATACCTTTCATCTGACTCGCAGACCCTGGGCCAATGACTTCATTTTCCCCATGGAAAATGGCCTCCATTTGCAGCCATTTGCCCTGGCCAACAGGGCAGTGCCCAGTGAGAAATTTTTACACTTTGCTGGATTCCTCCACAACTAAAGGTGCCAGCAACTAGGAGCTTGCAAGTCCTTAGAGCCCCAAAGGCCACCTTTCATCTGACACCCAGACCCTGGGGAAAGGACTTCTTTTTCCCATGGGAAATGGCCTCCGTTTGCAGCCACTCACCCTGGCAGAAAGTGGGGAGCCAAGCTAGAATTACCAAATCTTTGCTGGATTTTTCCAAAAGTAAAGCTGGCAGCAACTTGGATCCTGTAAGTACTTAGAGCCTCAAAGGCCACCTTGAACATAATACTGAGACCCTGAGGAAAGGACATTTTTCCCGTGGAAAAATCTGCATCGTTCCCGGTGTGAAATTTGCAATCATGGCTGATTTTCTCCAAAAGTAAAGCTGCTGGGAACGAGGACACTGGAAGTCCTTAGAGCCCCAAAGGCCACCTTTCATCTGACACCCAGACCCTGGGGAAAGGACTTCTTTTTCCCATGGGAAATGGCCTCCGTTTGCAGCCACTCATCCTGGCAGAAAGAGGGGAGACAAGCTAGAATTACCAAATCTTTGCTGGATTTTTCCAAAAAGAAAGCTGGCAGCAACTTGAATCCTGTAAGTACTGAGAGCCTCAAAGGCCACCTTGAACATATTAATGAGACCCTGGGTAAAGGACATTTTTCCCATGGAAAATGGCCTTCATTTTTGGCCACTTGGCGTGGCACGTAGGCAGTGCCAAGCGAGCAATTTGCAAACTCTGCTGGATTCTTCCAAAAGAAAAGCTTCCAGCAACTAGGACGCTGCAAGTCCTTAGAGCCCCAGATGCCAACTTTCATCTGATAGCCAGACCCTGGGGAAAGGACTTCTTTTTCCCATGCAAAATGGCCTCTTTTTGCAGCCATATGCCCCGGCCAACAGGGCAGTGCCCAGTGAGAAATTTTTACACTTTGCTGGATTCCTCCACAACTAAAGGTGCCAGCAACTAGGAGCTTGCAAGTCCTTAGAGCCCCAAAGGCCACCTTTCATCTGACACCCAGACCCTGGGGAAAGGACTTCTTTTTCCCATGGGAAATGGCCTCCGTTTGCAGCCACTCATCCTGGCAGAAAGAGGGGAGACAAGCTAGAATTACCAAATCTTTGCTGGATTTTTCCAAAAGGAAAGCTGGCAGCAACTTGGATCCTGTAAGTACTTAGAGCCTCAAAGGCCACCTTGAACATAATACTGAGACCCTGAGGAAAGGACATTTTTCCAATGGATAAATCTGCATCGTTCCCGGTGTGAAATTTGCAATCATGGCTGATTTTCTCCAAAAGCAAAGCTGCTGGGAACGAGGACCCTGGAAGTCCTTGGAGCCCCAAAGGCCACCTTTCATCTGACACCCAGACCCTGGGCCAATGACTTCATTTTCCCCATGGAAAATGGCCTCCCTTTGCAGCCATTTGCCCTGGCCAACACGGCAATGCCCTGTGAGAAATTTTTACACTTTGCTGGATTCCTCCAGAAATAAAGCTACCGGCAACTAGGAGCTTGCAAGTCCTTAGAGCCCCAAAGGCCACCTTTCATCTGACACCCAGACCCTGGGGACGTGACTTCATTTTCCCCAAGGAAGTTGGGGTCAGTTTGAGGCCACTCGCCCTGGCCGTCTGCATTGTTCCCGGTGTGAAATTTGCAAACTTGGCTGATTTTCTCCAAAACTAAAGCTGCTGGCAACGAGCACACTGGAAGTCCTTAGAGCCCCAAAGGCCACCTTTCATTTGACACCCAGACCCGGGGGAAAGGACTTCTTTTTCCCATGGGAAATGGCCTCCGTTTGCAGCCACTCATCCTGGCAGAAAGAGGGGAGACAAGCTAGAATTACCAAATCTTTGCTGGATTTTTCCAAAAGGAAAGCTGGCAGCAACTAGGATCCTGTAAGTACTTAGAGCCTCAAAGGCCACCTTGAACATATTACTGAGAGCCTGGGTAAAGGACATTTTTCCCATGGAAAATGGCCTTCATTTTTGGCCACTTGGCGTGGCACGTAGGCAGTGCCAAGCGAGCAATTTGCAAACGCTGCTGGATTCTTCCAAAACAAAAGCTGCCAGCAACTAGGACGCTGCAAGTCCTTAGAGCCCCAGATGCCACCTTTCATCTGATAGCCAGACCCTGGGGAAAGGACTTCTTTTTCCCATGCAAAATGGGCTCTCTTTGCAGCCATTTGCCCTGGCCAACAGGGCAGTGCCCTGTGAGAAATTTTTACACTTTGCTGGATTCCTCCAGAAATAAAGCTTCCGGCAACTAGGAGCTTGCAAGTCCTTAGAGCCCCAAAGGCCACCTTTCATCTGACACCCAGACCCTGGGGACATGACTTCATTTTCCCCAAGGAAGTTTGGGTCAGTTTGAGGCCACTCGCCCTGGCCATCTGCATCGTTCCTGGTGTGAAATTTGCACACTTGGCTGATTTTCTCCAAAAGTAAAGTTGCTGGGAACGAGGACCCTGGAAGTCCTTAGGGCCCCAGATGATACCTTTCATCTGACTCCCAGACCCTGGGCCAATGACTTCATTTCCCCATGGAAAATGGCCTCCATTTGCAGCCATTTGCCCTGGCCAACAGGGCAGTGCCCAGTGAGAAATTTTTACACTTTGCTGGATTCCTCCACAACTAAAGGTGCCAGCAACTAGGAGCTTGCAAGTCCTTAGAGCCCCAAAGGCCACCTTTCATCTGACACCCAGACCCTGGGGAAAGGACTTCTTTTTCCCATGGGAAATGGCCTCCGTTTGCAGCCACTCATCCTGGCAGAAAGAGGGGAGACAAGCTAGAATTACCAAATCTTTGCTGGATTTTTCCAAAAGGAAAGCTGGCAGCAACTTGGATCCTGTAAGTACTTAGAGCCTCAAAGGCCACCTTGAACATAATACTGAGACCCTGAGGAAAGGACATTTTTCCAATGGAAAAATCTGCATCGTTCCCGGTGTGAAATTTGCAATCATGGCTGATTTTCTCCAAAAGCAAAGCTGCTGGGAACGAGGACCCTGGAAGTCCTTAGAGCCCCAAAGGCCACCTTTCATCTGACACCCAGACCCTGGGCCAATGACTTCATTTTCCCCATGGAAAATGGCCTCCCTTTGCAGCCATTTGCCCTGGCCAACACGGCAATGCCCTGTGAGAAATTTTTACACTTTGCTGGATTCCTCCAGAAATAAAGCTACCGGCAACTAGGAGATTGCAAGTCCTTAGAGCCCCAAAGGCCACCTTTCATCTGACACCCAGACCCTGGGGACGTGACTTCATTTTCCCCAAGGAAGTTGGGGCCAGTTTGAGGCCACTCGCCCTGGCCATCTGCATTGTTCCCGGTGTGAAATTTGCAAACTTGGCTGATTTTCTCCAAAACTAAAGCTGCTGGGAACGAGGACCCTGGAAGTCCTTAGAGCCCCAAAGGCCACCTTTCATTTGACACCCAGACCCTGGGGAAAGGAGTTTTTTTTCCCATGGGAAATGGCCTCCATTTGCAGCCACTCTCCCGGAGGAAAGAGGGGAGACAAGCTAGAATTACCAAATCTTTGCTGGATTTTTCCAAAAGGAAAGCTGGCAGCAACAAGGATCCTGTAAGTACTTAGAGCCTCAAAGGCCACCTTGAACATATTAATGAGACCCTGGGTAAAGGACATTTTTCCCATAGAAAATGGCCTTCATTTTTGGCCACTTGGCGTGGCAGGTAGGCAGTGCCAAGCGAGCAATTTGCAAACTCTGCTGGATTCTTCCAAAAGAAAAGCTGCCAGCAACTAGGACGCTGCAAGTCCTTAGAGCCCCAGATGCCACCTTTCATCTGATAGCCAGACCCTGGGGAAATTACTTCTTTTTCCCATGCAAAATGGGCTCTCTTTGCAGCCATTTGCCCTGGCAGACAGGGCATTGCCCTGTGAGAAATTTTTAAACTTTGCTGGATTCCTCCAGAAATAAAGCTGCCGGCAACTAGGAGCTTGCAAGTCCTTAGAGCCCCAAAGGCCACCTTTCATCTGACACCCAGACCCTGGGGACATGACTTCATTTTCCCCAAGGAAGTTGGGGTCAGTTTGAGGCCACTCGCCCTGGCCATCTGCATCGATCCTGGTGTGAAATTTGCACACTTGGCTGATTTTCTCCAAAAGTAAAGTTGCTGGGAACGAGGACCCTGGAAGTCCTTAGGGCCCCAGATGATACCTTTCATCTGACTCGCAGACCCTGGGCCAATGACTTCATTTTCCCCATGGAAAATGGCCTCCATTTGCAGCCATTTGCCCTGGCCAACAGGGCAGTGCCCAGTGAGAAATTTTTACACTTTGCTGGATTCCTCCACAACTAAAGGTGCCAGCAACTAGGAGCTTGCAAGTCCTTAGAGCCCCAAAGGCCACCTTTCATCTGACACCCAGACCCTGGGGAAAGGACTTCTTTTTCCCATGGGAAATGGCCTCCGTTTGCAGCCACTCACCCTGGCAGAAAGTGGGGAGCCAAGCTAGAATTACCAAATCTTTGCTGGATTTTTCCAAAAGTAAAGCTGGCAGCAACTTGGATCCTGTAAGTACTTAGAGCCTCAAAGGCATCCTTGAACATAATACTGAGACCCTGAGGAAAGGACATTTTTCCCGTGGAAAAATCTGCATCGTTCCCGGTGTGAAATTTGCAATCATGGCTGATTTTCTCCAAAAGTAAAGCTGCTGGGAACGAGGACCCTGGAAGTCCTTAGAGCCCCAAAGGCCACCTTTCATCTGACACCCAGACCCTGGGGAAAGGACTTCTTTTTCCCATGGGAAATGGCCTCCGTTTGCAGCCACTCATCCTGGCAGAAAGAGGGGAGACAAGCTAGAATTACCAAATCTTTGCTGGATTTTTCCAAAAGGAAAGCTGGCAGCAACTTGGATCCTGTAAGTACTTAGAGCCTCAAAGGCCACCTTGAACATAATACTGAGACCCTGAGGAAAGGACATTTTTCCAATGGAAAAATCTGCATCGTTCCCGGTGTGAAATTTGCAATCATGGCTGATTTTCTCCAAAAGCAAAGCTGCTGGGAACGAGGACCCTGGAAGTCCTTAGAGCCCCAAAGGCCACCTTTCATCTGACACCCAGACCCTGGGCCAATGACTTCATTTTCCCCATGGAAAATGGCCTCCCTTTGCAGCCATTTGCCCTGGCCAACACGGCAATGCCCTGTGAGAAATTTTTACACTTTGCTGGATTCCTCCAGAAATAAAGCTACCGGCAACTAGGAGATTGCAAGTCCTTAGAGCCCCAAAGGCCACCTTTCATCTGACACCCAGACCCTGGGGACGTGACTTCATTTTCCCCAAGGAAGTTGGGGCCAGTTTGAGGCCACTCGCCCTGGCCATCTGCATTGTTCCCGGTGTGAAATTTGCAAACTTGGCTGATTTTCTCCAAAACTAAAGCTGCTGGGAACGAGGACCCTGGAAGTCCTTAGAGCCCCAAAGGCCACCTTTCATTTGACACCCAGACCCTGGGGAAAGGAGTTTTTTTTCCCATGGGAAATGGCCTCCATTTGCAGCCACTCTCCCGGAGGAAAGAGGGGAGACAAGCTAGAATTACCAAATCTTTGCTGGATTTTTCCAAAAGGAAAGCTGGCAGCAACAAGGATCCTGTAAGTACTTAGAGCCTCAAAGGCCACCTTGAACATATTAATGAGACCCTGGGTAAAGGACATTTTTCCCATAGAAAATGGCCTTCATTTTTGGCCACTTGGCGTGGCAGGTAGGCAGTGCCAAGCGAGCAATTTGCAAACTCTGCTGGATTCTTCCAAAAGAAAAGCTGCCAGCAACTAGGACGCTGCAAGTCCTTAGAGCCCCAGATGCCACCTTTCATCTGATAGCCAGACCCTGGGGAAATTACTTCTTTTTCCCATGCAAAATGGGCTCTCTTTGCAGCCATTTGCCCTGGCAGACAGGGCATTGCCCTGTGAGAAATTTTTAAACTTTGCTGGATTCCTCCAGAAATAAAGCTGCCGGCAACTAGGAGCTTGCAAGTCCTTAGAGCCCCAAAGGCCACCTTTCATCTGACACCCAGACCCTGGGGACATGACTTCATTTTCCCCAAGGAAGTTGGGGTCAGTTTGAGGCCACTCGCCCTGGCCATCTGCATCGTTCCTGGTGTGAAATTTGCACACTTGGCTGATTTTCTCCAAAAGTAAAGTTGCTGGGAACGAGGACCCTGGAAGTCCTTAGGGCCCCAGATGATACCTTTCATCTGACTCGCAGACCCTGGGCCAATGACTTCATTTTCCCCATGGAAAATGGCCTCCATTTGCAGCCATTTGCCCTGGCCAACAGGGCAGTGCCCAGTGAGAAATTTTTACACTTTGCTGGATTCCTCCACAACTAAAGGTGCCAGCAACTAGGAGCTTGCAAGTCCTTAGAGCCCCAAAGGCCACCTTTCATCTGACACCCAGACCCTGGGGACATGACTTCATTTTCCCCAAGGAAGTTGGGGTCAGTTTGAGGCCACTCGCCCTGGCCGTCTGCATTGTTCCCGGTGTGAAATTTGCAAACTTGGCTGATTTTCTCCAAAACTAAAGCTGCTGGCAACGAGCACACTGGAAGTCCTTAGAGCCCCAAAGGCCACCTTTCATTTGACACCCAGACCCGGGGGAAAGGACTTCTTTTTCCCATGGGAAATGGCCTCCGTTTGCAGCCACTCATCCTGGCAGAAAGAGGGGAGCCAAGCTAGAATTACCAAATCTTTGCTGGATTTTTCCAAAAGGAAAGCTGGCAGCAACTAGGATCCTGTAAGTACTTAGAGCCTCAAAGGCCACCTTGAACATATTACTGAGAGCCTGGGTAAAGGACATTTTTCCCATGGAAAATGGCCTTCATTTTTGGCCACTTGGCGTGGCACGTAGGCAGTGCCAAGCGAGCAATTTGCAAACGCTGCTGGATTCTTCCAAAACAAAAGCTGCCAGCAACTAGGACGCTGCAAGTCCTTAGAGCCCCAGATGCCACCTTTCATCTGATAGCCAGACCCTGGGGAAAGGACTTCTTTTTCCCATGCAAAATGGGCTCTCTTTGCAGCCATTTGCCCTGGCCAACAGGGCAGTGCCCTGTGAGAAATTTTTACACTTTGCTGGATTCCTCCAGAAATAAAGCTTCCGGCAACTAGGAGCTTGCAAGTCCTTAGAGCCCCAAAGGCCACCTTTCATCTGACACCCAGACCCTGGGGACATGACTTCATTTTCCCCAAGGAAGTTTGGGTCAGTTTGAGGCCACTCGCCCTGGCCATCTGCATCGTTCCTGGTGTGAAATTTGCACACTTGGCTGATTTTCTCCAAAAGTAAAGTTGCTGGGAACGAGGACCCTGGAAGTCCTTAGGGCCCCAGATGATACCTTTCATCTGACTCCCAGACCCTGGGCCAATGACTTCATTTCCCCATGGAAAATGGCCTCCATTTGCAGCCATTTGCCCTGGCCAACAGGGCAGTGCCCAGTGAGAAATTTTTACACTTTGCTGGATTCCTCCACAACTAAAGGTGCCAGCAACTAGGAGCTTGCAAGTCCTTAGAGCCCCAAAGGCCACCTTTCATCTGACACCCAGACCCTGGGGAAAGGACTTCTTTTCCCCATGGGAAATGGCCTCCGTTTGCAGCCACTCATCCTGGCAGAAAGAGGGGAGACAAGCTAGAATTACCAAATCTTTGCTGGATTTTTCCAAAAGGAAAGCTGGCAGCAACTTGGATCCTGTAAGTACTTAGAGCCTCAAAGGCCACCTTGAACATAATACTGAGACCCTGAGGAAAGGACATTTTTCCAATGGAAAAATCTGCATCGTTCCCGGTGTGAAATTTGCAATCATGGCTGATTTTCTCCAAAAGCAAAGCTGCTGGGAACGAGGACCCTGGAAGTCCTTAGAGCCCCAAAGGCCACCTTTCATCTGACACCCAGACCCTGGGCCAATGACTTCATTTTCCCCATGGAAAATGGCCTCCCTTTGCAGCCATTTGCCCTGGCCAACACGGCAATGCCCTGTGAGAAATTTTTACACTTTGCTGGATTCCTCCAGAAATAAAGCTACCGGCAACTAGGAGATTGCAAGTCCTTAGAGCCCCAAAGGCCACCTTTCATCTGACACCCAGACCCTGGGGACGTGACTTCATTTTCCCCAAGGAAGTTGGGGCCAGTTTGAGGCCACTCGCCCTGGCCATCTGCATTGTTCCCGGTGTGAAATTTGCAAACTTGGCTGATTTTCTCCAAAACTAAAGCTGCTGGGAACGAGGACCCTGGAAGTCCTTAGAGCCCCAAAGGCCACCTTTCATTTGACACCCAGACCCTGGGGAAAGGAGTTTTTTTTCCCATGGGAAATGGCCTCCATTTGCAGCCACTCTCCCGGAGGAAAGAGGGGAGACAAGCTAGAATTACCAAATCTTTGCTGGATTTTTCCAAAAGGAAAGCTGGCAGCAACTTGGATCCTGTAAGTACTTAGAGCCTCAAAGGCCACCTTGAACATATTACTGAGACCCTGGGTAAAGGACATTTTTCCCATAGAAAATGGCCTTCATTTTTGGCCACTTGGCGTGGCAGGTAGGCAGTGCCAAGCGAGCAATTTGCAAACTCTGCTGGATTCTTCCAAAAAAAAGCTGCCAGCAACTAGGACGCTGCAAGTCCTTAGAGCCCCAGATGCCACCTTTCATCTGATAGCCAGACCCTGGGGAAATTACTTCTTTTTCCCATGCAAAATGGGCTCTCTTTGCAGCCATTTGCCCTGGCAGACAGGGCATTGCCCTGTGAGAAATTTTTAAACTTTGCTGGATTCCTCCAGAAATAAAGCTGCCGGCAAGTAGGAGCTTGCAAGTCCTTAGAGCCCCAAAGGCCACCTTTCATCTGACACCCAGACCCTGGGGAAAGGACTTCATTTTCCCCATGGAAAATGGCCTCCCTTTGCAGCCATTTGCCCTGGCCAACAGGGCAGTGCCCTGTGAGAAATTTTTACACTTTGCTGGATTCCTCCAGAAATAAAGCTGCCGGCAAGTAGGAGCTTGCAAGTCCTTAGAGCCCCAAAGGCCACCTTTCATCTGACACCCAGACCCTGGGGACATGACTTCATTTTCCCCAAGGAAGTTGGGGTCAGTTTGAGGCCACTCGCCCTGGCCATCTGCATCGTTCCTGGTGTGAAATTTGCACACTTGGCTGATTTTCTCCAAAAGTAAAGTTGCTGGGAACGAGGACCCTGGAAGTCCTTAGGGCCCCAGATGATACCTTTCATCTGACTCCCAGACTCTGGGCCAATGACTTCATTTTCCCCATGGAAAATGGCCTCCATTTGCAGCCATTTGCCCTGGCCAACAGGGCAGTGCCCAGTGAGAAATTTTTACACTTTGCTGGATTCCTCCACAACTAAAGGTGCCAGCAACTAGGAGCTTGCAAGTCCTTAGAGCCCCAAAGGCCACCTTTCATCTGACACCCAGACCCTGGGGAAAGGACTTCTTTTTCCCATGGGAAATGGCCTCCGTTTGCAGCCACTCACCCTGGCAGAAAGTGGGGAGCCAAGCTAGAATTACCAAATCTTTGCTGGATTTTTCCAAAAGTAAAGCTGGCAGCAACTTGGATCCTGTAAGTACTTAGAGCCTCAAAGGCATCCTTGAACATAATACTGAGACCCTGAGGAAAGGACATTTTTCCCGTGGAAAAATCTGCATCGTTCCCGGTGTGAAATTTGCAATCATGGCTGATTTTCTCCAAAAGTAAAGCTGCTGGGAACGAGGACCCTGGAAGTCCTTAGAGCCCCAAAGGCCACCTTTCATCTGACACCCAGACCCTGGGGAAAGGACTTCTTTTTCCCATGGGAAATGGCCTCCGTTTGCAGCCACTCATCCTGGCAGAAATAGGGGAGACAAGCTAGAATTACCAAATCTTTGCTGGATTTTTCCAAAAAGAAAGCTGGCAGCAACTTGAATCCTGTAAGTACTGAGAGCCTCAAAGGCCACCTTGAACATATTAATGAGAGCCTGGGTAAAGGACATTTTTCCCATGGAAAATGGCCTTCATTTTTGGCCACTTGGCGTGGCACGTAGGCAGTGCCAAGCGAGCAATTTGCAAACGCTGCTGGATTCTTCCAAAACAAAAGCTGCCAGCAACTAGGACGCTGCAAGTCCTTAGAGCCCCAGATGCCAACTTTCATCTGATAGCCAGACCCTGGGGAAAGGACTTCTTTTTCCCATGCAAAATGGCCTCTTTTTGCAGCCATATGCCCCGGCCAACAGGGCAGTGCCCAGTGAGAAATTTTTACACTTTGCTGGATTCCTCCACAACTAAAGGTGCCAGCAACTAGGAGCTTGCAAGTCCTTAGAGCCCCAAAGGCCACCTTTCATCTGACACCCAGACCCTGGGGAAAGGACTTCTTTTTCCCATGGGAAATGGCCTCCGTTTGCAGCCACTCATCCTGGCAGAAAGAGGGGAGACAAGCTAGAATTACCAAATCTTTGCTGGATTTTTCCAAAAGGAAAGCTGGCAGCAACTTGGATCCTGTAAGTACTTAGAGCCTCAAAGGCCACCTTGAACATAATACTGAGACCCTGAGGAAAGGACATTTTTCCAATGGAAAAATCTGCATCGTTCCCGGTGTGAAATTTGCAATCATGGCTGATTTTCTCCAAAAGCAAAGCTGCTGGGAACGAGGACCCTGGAAGTCCTTGGAGCCCCAAAGGCCACCTTTCATCTGACACCCAGACCCTGGGGACGTGACTTCATTTTCCCCAAGGAAGTTGGGGTCAGTTTGAGGCCACTCGCCCTGGCCGTCTGCATTGTTCCCGGTGTGAAATTTGCAAACTTGGCTGATTTTCTCCAAAACTAAAGCTGCTGGCAACGAGCACACCGGAAGTCCTTAGAGCCCCAAAGGCCACCTTTCATTTGACACCCAGACCCGGGGGAAAGGACTTCTTTTTCCCATGGGAAATGGCCTCCGTTTGCAGCCACTCATCCTGGCAGAAAGAGGGGAGACAAGCTAGAATTACCAAATCTTTGCTGGATTTTTCCAAAAGGAAAGCTGGCAGCAACTAGGATCCTGTAAGTACTTAGAGCCTCAAAGGCCACCTTGAACATATTACTGAGAGCCTGGGTAAAGGACATTTTTCCCATGGAAAATGGCCTTCATTTTTGGCCACTTGGCGTGGCACGTAGGCAGTGCCAAGCGAGCAATTTGCAAACGCTGCTGGATTCTTCCAAAACAAAAGCTGCCAGCAACTAGGACGCTGCAAGTCCTTAGAGCCCCAGATGCCACCTTTCATCTGATAGCCAGACCCTGGGGAAAGGACTTCTTTTTCCCATGCAAAATGGCCTCCCTTTGCAGCCATTTGCCCTGGCCAACAGGGCAGTGCCCTGTGAGAAATTTTTACACTTTGCTGGATTCCTCCAGAAATAAAGCTGCCGGCAAGTAGGAGCTTGCAAGTCCTTAGAGCCCCAAAGGCCACCTTTCATCTGACACCCAGACCCTGGGGACATGACTTCATTTTCCCCAAGGAAGTTGGGGTCAGTTTGAGGCCACTCGCCCTGGCCATCTGCATCGTTCCTGGTGTGAAATTTGCACACTTGGCTGATTTTCTCCAAAAGTAAAGTTGCTGGGAACGAGGACCCTGGAAGTCCTTAGGGCCCCAGATGATACCTTTCATCTGATAGCCAGACCCTGGGCCAATGACTTCATTTCCCCATGGAAAATGGCCTCCATTTGCAGCCATTTGCCCTGGCCAACAGGGCAGTGCCCAGTGAGAAATTTTTACACTTTGCTGGATTCCTCCACAACTAAAGGTGCCAGCAACTAGGAGCTTGCAAGTCCTTAGAGCCCCAAAGGCCACCTTTCATCTGACACCCAGACCCTGGGGAAAGGACTTCTTTTTCCCATGGGAAATGGCCTCCGTTTGCAGCCACTCACCCTGGCAGAAAGAGGGGAGCCAAGCTAGAATTACCAAATCTTTGCTGGATTTTTCCAAAAGGAAAGCTGGCAGCAACTAGGATCCTGTAAGTACTTAGAGCCTCAAAGGCCACCTTGAACATAATACTGAGACCCTGAGGAAAGGACATTTTTCCCATGGAAAAATCTGCATCGTTCCTGGTGTGAAATTTGCAAACTTGGCAGATATTCTCCAAAAGTAAAGCTGCTGGGAACGAGGACACTGGAAGTCCTTAGAGCCCCAAAGGCCACCTTTCATCTGACACCCAGACCCTGGGGAAAGGACTTCTTTTCCCCATGGGAAATGGCCTCCGTTTGCAGCCACTCATCCTGGCAGAAAGAGGGGAGACAAGCTAGAATTACCAAATCTTTGCTGGATTTTTCCAAAAGGAAAGCTGGCAGCAACTTGGATCCTGTAAGTACTTAGAGCCTCAAAGGCCACCTTGAACATAATACTGAGACCCTGAGGAAAGGACATTTTTCCAATGGAAAAATCTGCATCGTTCCCGGTGTGAAATTTGCAATCATGGCTGATTTTCTCCAAAAGCAAAGCTGCTGGGAACGAGGACCCTGGAAGTCCTTGGAGCCCCAAAGGCCACCTTTCATCTGACACCCAGACCCTGGGCCAATGACTTCATTTTCCCCATGGAAAATGGCCTCCCTTTGCAGCCATTTGCCCTGGCCAACACGGCAATGCCCTGTGAGAAATTTTTACACTTTGCTGGATTCCTCCAGAAATAAAGCTACCGGCAACTAGGAGCTTGCAAGTCCTTAGAGCCCCAAAGGCCACCTTTCATCTGACACCCAGACCCTGGGGACGTGACTTCATTTTCCCCAAGGAAGTTGGGGCCAGTTTGAGGCCACTCGCCCTGGCCATCTGCATTGTTCCCGGTGTTAAATTTGCAAACTTGGCTGATTTTCTCCAAAACTAAAGCTGCTGGGAACGAGGACCCTGGAAGTCCTTAGAGCCCCAAAGGCCACCTTTCATTTGACACCCAGACCCTGGGGAAAGGAGTTTTTTTTCCCATGGGAAATGGCCTCCATTTGCAGCCACTCTCCCGGAGGAAAGAGGGGAGACAAGCTAGAATTACCAAATCTTTGCTGGATTTTTCCAAAAGAAAAGCTGGCAGCAACTTGGATCCTGTAAGTACTTAGAGCCTCAAAGGCCACCTTGAACATATTAATGAGACCCTGGGTAAAGGACATTTTTCCCATAGAAAATGGCCTTCATTTTTGGCCACTTGGCATGGCAGGTAGGCAGTGCCAAGCGAGCAATTTGCAAACTCTGCTGGATTCTTCCGAAAGAAAAGCTGCCAGCAACTAGGACGCTGCAAGTCCTTAGAGCCCCAGATGCCACCTTTCATCTGATAGCCAGACCCTGGGGAAATTACTTCTTTTTCCCATGCAAAATGGGCTCTCTTTGCAGCCATTTGCCCTGGCAGACAGGGCATTGCCCTGTGAGAAATTTTTAAACTTTGCTGGATTCCTCCAGAAATAAAGCTGCCGGCAAGTAGGAGCTTGCAAGTCCTTAGAGCCCCAAAGGCCACCTTTCATCTGACACCCAGACCCTGGGGAAAGGACTTCATTTTCCCCATGGAAAATGGCCTCCCTTTGCAGCCATTTGCCCTGGCCAACAGGGCAGTGCCCTGTGAGAAATTTTTACACTTTGCTGGATTCCTCCAGAAATAAAGCTGCCGGCAAGTAGGAGCTTGCAAGTCCTTAGAGCCCCAAAGGCCACCTTTCATCTGACACCCAGACCCTGGGGAAAGGACTTCTTTTTCCCATGGGAAATGGCCTCCGTTTGCAGCCACTCATCCTGGCAGAAAGAGGGGAGACAAGCTAGAATTACCAAATCTTTGCTGGATTTTTCCAAAAGGAAAGCTGGCAGCAACTTGGATCCTGTAAGTACTTAGAGCCTCAAAGGCCACCTTGAACATAATACTGAGACCCTGAGGAAAGGACATTTTTCCAATGGAAAAATCTGCATCGTTCCCGGTGTGAAATTTACAATCATGGCTGATTTTCTCCAAAAGCAAAGCTGCTGGGAACGAGGACCCTGGAAGTCCTTGGAGCCCCAAAGGCCACCTTTCATCTGACACCCAGACCCTGGGGACGTGACTTCATTTTCCCCAAGGAAGTTGGGGTCAGTTTGAGGCCACTCGCCCTGGCCGTCTGCATTGTTCCCGGTGTGAAATTTGCACACTTGGCTGATTTTCTCCAAAACTAAAGCTGCTGGCAACGAGCACACTGGAAGTCCTTAGAGCCCCAAAGGCCACCTTTCATTTGACACCCAGACCCGGGGGAAAGGACTTCTTTTTCCCATGGGAAATGGCCTCCGTTTGCAGCCACTCATCCTGGCAGAAAGAGGGGAGACAAGCTAGAATTACCAAATCTTTGCTGGATTTTTCCAAAAGGAAAGCTGGCAGCAACTAGGATCCTGTAAGTACTTAGAGCCTCAAAGGCCACCTTGAACATATTACTGAGAGCCTGGGTAAAGGACATTTTTCCCATGGAAAATGGCCTTCATTTTTGGCCACTTGGCGTGGCACGTAGGCAGTGCCAAGCGAGCAATTTGCAAACGCTGCTGGATTCTTCCAAAACAAAAGCTGCCAGCAACTAGGACGCTGCAAGTCCTTAGAGCCCCAGATGCCACCTTTCATCTGATAGCCAGACCCTGGGGAAATTACTTCTTTTTCCCATGCAAAATGGCCTCCCTTTGCAGCCATTTGCCCTGGCCAACAGGGCAGTGCCCTGTGAGAAATTTTTACACTTTGCTGGATTCCTCCAGAAATAAAGCTGCCGGCAAGTAGGAGCTTGCAAGTCCTTAGAGCCCCAAAGGCCACCTTTCATCTGACACCCAGACCCTGGGGACATGACTTCATTTTCCCCAAGGAAGTTGGGGTCAGTTTGAGGCCACTCGCCCTGGCCATCTGCATCGTTCCTGGTGTGAAATTTGCACACTTGGCTGATTTTCTCCAAAAGTAAAGTTGCTGGGAACGAGGACCCTGGAAGTCCTTAGGGCCCCAGATGATACCTTTCATCTGACTCCCAGACCCTGGGCCAATGACTTCATTTCCCCATGGAAAATGGCCTCCATTTGCAGCCATTTGCCCTGGCCAACAGGGCAGTGCCCAGTGAGAAATTTTTACACTTTGCTGGATTCCTCCACAACTAAAGGTGCCAGCAACTAGGAGCTTGCAAGTCCTTAGAGCCCCAAAGGCCACCTTTCATCTGACACCCAGACCCTGGGGAAAGGACTTCTTTTTCCCATGGGAAATGGCCTCCGTTTGCAGCCACTCACCCTGGCAGAAAGAGGGGAGCCAAGCTAGAATTACCAAATCTTTGCTGGATTTTTCCAAAAGGAAAGCTGGCAGCAACTAGGATCCTGTAAGTACTTAGAGCCTCAAAGGCCACCTTGAACATAATACTGAGACCCTGAGGAAAGGACATTTTTCCCATGGAAAAATCTGCATCGTTCCTGGTGTGAAATTTGCAAACTTGGCAGATATTCTCCAAAAGTAAAGCTTCTGGGAACGAGGACACTGGAAGTCCTTAGAGCCCCAAAGGCCACCTTTCATCTGACACCCAGACCCTGGGGAAAGGACTTCTTTTCCCCATGGGAAATGGCCTCCGTTTGCAGCCACTCATCCTGGCAGAAAGAGGGGAGACAAGCTAGAATTACCAAATCTTTGCTGGATTTTTCCAAAAGGAAAGCTGGCAGCAACTTGGATCCTGTAAGTACTTAGAGCCTCAAAGGCCACCTTGAACATAATACTGAGACCCTGAGGAAAGGACATTTTTCCAATGGAAAAATCTGCATCGTTCCCGGTGTGAAATTTGCAATCATGGCTGATTTTCTCCAAAAGCAAAGCTGCTGGGAACGAGGACCCTGGAAGTCCTTAGAGCCCCAAAGGCCACCTTTCATCTGACACCCAGACCCTGGGCCAATGACTTCATTTTCCCCATGGAAAATGGCCTCCCTTTGCAGCCATTTGCCCTGGCCAACAGGGCAGTGCCCTGTGAGAAATTTTTACACTTTGCTGGATTCCTCCAGAAATAAAGCTACCGGCAACTAGGAGCTTGCAAGTCCTTAGAGCCCCAAAGGCCACCTTTCATCTGACACCCAGACCCTGGGGAAAGGACTTCTTTTTCCCATGGGAAATGGCCTCCGTTTGCAGCCACTCACCCTGGCAGAAAGTGGGGAGCCAAGCTAGAATTACCAAATCTTTGCTGGATTTTTCCAAAAGTAAAGCTGGCAGCAACTTGGATCCTGTAAGTACTTAGAGCCTCAAAGGCCACCTTGAACATAATACTGAGACCCTGAGGAAAGGACATTTTTCCTGTGGAAAAATCTGCATCGTTCCCGGTGTGAAATTTGCAATCATGGCTGATTTTCTCCAAAAGTAAAGCTGCTGGGAACGAGGACACTGGAAGTCCTTAGAGCCCCAAAGGCCACCTTTCATCTGACACCCAGACCCTGGGGACGTGCCTTCATTTTCCCCAAGGAAGTTGGGGCCAGTTTGACGCCACTCGCCCTGGCCATCTGCATTGTTCCCGGTGTGAAATTTGCAAACTTGGCTGATTTTCTCCAAAACTAAAGCTGCTGGGAACGAGGACCCTGGAAGTCCTTAGAGCCCCAAAGGCCACCTTTCATTTGACACCCAGACCCTGGGGAAAGGAGTTTTTTTTCCCATGGGAAATGGCCTCCATTTGCAGCCACTCATCCTGGCAGAAAGAGGGGAGACAAGCTAGAATTACCAAATCTTTGCTGGATTTTTCCAAAAGGAAAGCTGGCAGCAACTAGGATCCTGTAAGTACTTAGAGCCTCAAAGGCCACCTTGAACATATTAATGAGACCCTGGGTAAAGGACATTTTTCCCATAGAAAATGGCCTTCATTTTTGGCCACTTGGCGTGGCAGGTAGGCAGTGCCAAGCGAGCAATTTGCAAACTCTGCTGGATTCTTCCAAAAGAAAAGCTGCCAGCAACTAGGACGCTGCAAGTCCTTAGAGCCCCAGATGCCACCTTTCATCTGATAGCCAGACCCTGGGGAAATTACTTCTTTTTCCCATGCAAAATGGGCTCTCTTTGCAGCCATTTGCCCTGGCAGACAGGGCATTGCCCTGTGAGAAATTTTTAAACTTTGCTGGATTCCTCCAGAAATAAAGCTGCCGGCAAGTAGGAGCTTGCAAGTCCTTAGAGCCCCAAAGGCCACCTTTCATCTGACACCCAGACCCTGGGGAAAGGACTTCATTTTCCCCATGGAAAATGGCCTCCCTTTGCAGCCATTTGCCCTGGCCAACACGGCAATGCCCTGTGAGAAATTTTTACACTTTGCTGGATTCCTCCAGAAATAAAGCTGCCGGCAAGTAGGAGCTTGCAAGTCCTTAGAGCCCCAAAGGCCACCTTTCATCTGACACCCAGACCCTGGGGACATGACTTCATTTTCCCCAAGGAAGTTGGGGTCAGTTTGAGGCCACTCGCCCTGGCCATCTGCATCGTTCCTGGTGTGAAATTTGCACACTTGGCTGATTTTCTCCAAAAGTAAAGTTGCTGGGAACGAGGACCCTGGAAGTCCTTAGGGCCCCAGATGATACCTTTCATCTGACTCGCAGACCCTGGGCCAATGACTTCATTTTCCCCATGGAAAATGGCCTCCCTTTGCAGCCATTTGCCCTGGCCAACAGGGCAGTGCCCAGTGAGAAATTTTTACACTTTGCTGGATTCCTCCACAACTAAAGGTGCCAGGAACTAGGAGCTTGCAAGTCCTTAGAGCCCCAAAGGCCACCTTTCATCTGACACCCAGACCCTGGGGAAAGGACTTCTTTTTCCCATGGGAAATGGCCTCCGTTTGCAGCCACTCACCCTGGCAGAAAGTGGGGAGCCAAGCTAGAATTACCAAATCTTTGCTGGATTTTTCCAAAAGTAAAGCTGGCAGCAACTTGGATCCTGTAAGTACTTAGAGCCTCAAAGGCCACCTTGAACATAATACTGAGACCCTGAGGAAAGGACATTTTTCCCGTGGAAAAATCTGCATCGTTCCCGGTGTGAAATTTGCAAACTTGGCTGATTTTCTCCAAAACTAAAGCTGCTGGGAACGAGGACACTGGAAGTCCTTAGAGCCCCAAAGGCCACCTTTCATCTGACACCCAGACCCTGGGGAAAGGACTTCTTTTTCCCATGGGAAATGGCCTCCGTTTGCAGCCACTCATCCTGGCAGAAATAGGGGAGACAAACTAGAATTACCAAATCTTTGCTGGATTTTTCCAAAAAGAAAGCTGGCAGCAACTTGAATCCTGTAAGTACTTAGAGCCTCAAAGGCCACCTTGAACATATTAATGAGACCCTGGGTAAAGGACATTTTTCCCATGGAAAATGGCCTTCATTTTTGGCCACTTGGCGTGGCACGTAGGCAGTGCCAAGCGAGCAATTTCCAAACTCTGCTGGATTCTTCCAAAAGAAAAGCTGCCAGCAACTAGGACGCTGCAAGTCCTTAGAGCCCCAGATGCCAACTTTCATCTGATAGCCAGACCCTGGGGAAAGGACTTCTTTTTCCCATGCAAAATGGCCTCTTTTTGCAGCCATATGCCCCGGCCAACAGGGCAGTGCCCAGTGAGAAATTTTTACACTTTGCTGGATTCCTCCACAACTAAAGGTGCCAGCAACTAGGAGCTTGCAAGTCCTTAGAGCCCCAAAGGCCACCTTTCATCTGACACCCAGACCCTGGGGAAAGGACTTCTTTTTCCCATGGGAAATGGCCTCCGTTTGCAGCCACTCATCCTGGCAGAAAGAGGGGAGACAAGCTAGAATTACCAAATCTTTGCTGGATTTTTCCAAAAGGAAAGCTGGCAGCAACTTGGATCCTGTAAGTACTTAGAGCCTCAAAGGCCACCTTGAACATAATACTGAGACCCTGAGGAAAGGACATTTTTCCAATGGAAAAATCTGCATCGTTCCCGGTGTGAAATTTGCAATCATGGCTGATTTTCTCCAAAAGCAAAGCTGCTGGGAACGAGGACCCTGGAAGTCCTTGGAGCCCCAAAGGCCACCTTTCATCTGACACCCAGACCCTGGGCCAATGACTTCATTTTCCCCATGGAAAATGGCCTCCCTTTGCAGCCATTTGCCCTGGCCAACACGGCAATGCCCTGTGAGAAATTTTTACACTTTGCTGGATTCCTCCAGAAATAAAGCTACCGGCAACTAGGAGCTTGCAAGTCCTTAGAGCCCCAAAGGCCACCTTTCATCTGACACCCAGACCCTGGGGACGTGACTTCATTTTCCCCAAGGAAGTTGGGGTCAGTTTGAGGCCACTCGCCCTGGCCGTCTGCATTGTTCCCGGTGTGAAATTTGCAAACTTGGCTGATTTTCTCCAAAACTAAAGCTGCTGGCAACGAGCACACTGGAAGTCCTTAGAGCCCCAAAGGCCACCTTTCATTTGACACCCAGACCCGGGGGAAAGGACTTCTTTTTCCCATGGGAAATGGCCTCCGTTTGCAGCCACTCATCCTGGCAGAAAGAGGGGAGACAAGCTAGAATTACCAAATCTTTGCTGGATTTTTCCAAAAGGAAAGCTGGCAGCAACTAGGATCCTGTAAGTACTTAGAGCCTCAAAGGCCACCTTGAACATATTACTGAGAGCCTGGGTAAAGGACATTTTTCCCATGGAAAATGGCCTTCATTTGTGGCCACTTGGCGTGGCACGTAGGCAGTGCCAAGCGAGCAATTTGCAAACGCTGCTGGATTCTTCCAAAACAAAAGCTGCCAGCAACTAGGACGCTGCAAGTCCTTAGAGCCCCAGATGCCACCTTTCATCTGATAGCCAGACCCTGGGGAAAGGACTTCTTTTTCCCATGCAAAATGGCCTCCCTTTGCAGCCATTTGCCCTGGCCAACAGGGCAGTGCCCAGTGAGAAATTTTTACACTTTGCTGGATGCCTCCAGAAATAAAGCTGCCGGCAACTAGGAGCTTGCAAGTCCTTAGAGCCCCAAAGGCCACCTTTCATCTGACACCCAGACCCTGGGGACATGACTTCATTTTCCCCAAGGAAGTTGGGGTCAGTTTGAGGCCACTCGCCCTGGCCATCTGCATCGTTCCTGGTGTGAAATTTGCACACTTGGCTGATTTTCTCCAAAAGTAAAGTTGCTGGGAACGAGGACCCTGGAAGTCCTTAGGGCCCCAGATGATACCTTTCATCTGACTCCCAGACCCTGGGCCAATGACTTCATTTCCCCATGGAAAATGGCCTCCATTTGCAGCCATTTGCCCTGGCCAACAGGGCAGTGCCCAGTGAGAAATTTTTACACTTTGCTGGATTCCTCCACAACTAAAGGTGCCAGCAACTAGGAGCCTGCAAGTCCTTAGAGCCCCAAAGGCCACCTTTCATCTGACACCCAGACCCTGGGGAAAGGACTTCTTTTTCCCATGGGAAATGGCCTCCGTTTGCAGCCACTCACCCTGGCAGAAAGAGGGGAGCCAAGCTAGAATTACCAAATCTTTGCTGGATTTTTCCAAAAGGAAAGCTGGCAGCAACTAGGATCCTGTAAGTACTTAGAGCCTCAAAGGCCACCTTGAACATAATACTGAGACCCTGAGGAAAGGACATTTTTCCCGTGGAAAAATCTGCATCGTTCCTGGTGTGAAATTTGCAAACTTGGCAGATATTCTCCAAAAGTAAAGCTGCTGGGAACGAGGACACTGGAAGTCCTTAGAGCCCCAAAGGCCACCTTTCATCTGACACCCAGACCCTGGGGAAAGGACTTCTTTTTCCCATGGCAAATGGCCTCCGTTTGCAGCCACTCACCCTGGCAGAAAGTGGGGAGCCAAGCTAGAATTACCAAATCTTTGCTGGATTTTTCCAAAAGGAAAGCTGGCAGCAACTTGGATCCTGTAAGTACTTAGAGCCTCAAAGGCCACCTTGAACATAATACTGAGACCCTGAGGAAAGGACATTTTTCCTGTGGAAAAATCTGCATCGTTCCCGGTGTGAAATTTGCAATCATGGCTGATTTTCTCCAAAAGTAAAGCTGCTGGGAACGAGGACACTGGAAGTCCTTAGAGCCCCAAAGGCCACCTTTCATCTGACACCCAGACCCTGGGGACGTGCCTTCATTTTCCCCAAGGAAGTTGGGGCCAGTTTGACGCCACTCGCCCTGGCCATCTGCATTGTTCCCGGTGTGAAATTTGCAAACTTGGCTGATTTTCTCCAAAACTAAAGCTGCTGGGAACGAGGACCCTGGAAGTCCTTAGAGCCCCAAAGGCCACCTTTCATTTGACACCCAGACCCTGGGGAAAGGAGTTTTTTTTCCCATGGGAAATGGCCTCCATTTGCAGCCACTCATCCTGGCAGAAAGAGGGGAGACAAGCTAGAATTACCAAATCTTTGCTGGATTTTTCCAAAAGGAAAGCTGGCAGCAACTAGGATCCTGTAAGTACTTAGAGCCTCAAAGGCCACCTTGAACATATTAATGAGACCCTGGGTAAAGGACATTTTTCCCATAGAAAATGGCCTTCATTTTTGGCCACTTGGCGTGGCAGGTAGGCAGTGCCAAGCGAGCAATTTGCAAACTCTGCTGGATTCTTCCAAAAGAAAAGCTGCCAGCAACTAGGACGCTGCAAGTCCTTAGAGCCCCAGATGCCACCTTTCATCTGATAGCCAGACCCTGGGGAAATTACTTCTTTTTCCCATGCAAAATGGGCTCTCTTTGCAGCCATTTGCCCTGGCAGACAGGGCATTGCCCTGTGAGAAATTTTTAAACTTTGCTGGATTCCTCCAGAAATAAAGCTGCCGGCAAGTAGGAGCTTGCAAGTCCTTAGAGCCCCAAAGGCCACCTTTCATCTGACACCCAGACCCTGGGGAAAGGACTTCATTTTCCCCATGGAAAATGGCCTCCCTTTGCAGCCATTTGCCCTGGCCAACACGGCAATGCCCTGTGAGAAATTTTTACACTTTGCTGGATTCCTCCAGAAATAAAGCTGCCGGCAAGTAGGAGCTTGCAAGTCCTTAGAGCCCCAAAGGCCACCTTTCATCTGACACCCAGACCCTGGGGACATGACTTCATTTTCCCCAAGGAAGTTGGGGTCAGTTTGAGGCCACTCGCCCTGGCCATCTGCATCGTTCCTGGTGTGAAATTTGCACACTTGGCTGATTTTCTCCAAAAGTAAAGTTGCTGGGAACGAGGACCCTGGAAGTCCTTAGGGCCCCAGATGATACCTTTCATCTGACTCGCAGACCCTGGGCCAATGACTTCATTTTCCCCATGGAAAATGGCCTCCCTTTGCAGCCATTTGCCCTGGCCAACAGGGCAGTGCCCAGTGAGAAATTTTTACACTTTGCTGGATTCCTCCACAACTAAAGGTGCCAGGAACTAGGAGCTTGCAAGTCCTTAGAGCCCCAAAGGCCACCTTTCATCTGACACCCAGACCCTGGGGAAAGGACTTCTTTTTCCCATGGGAAATGGCCTCCGTTTGCAGCCACTCACCCTGGCAGAAAGTGGGGAGCCAAGCTAGAATTACCAAATCTTTGCTGGATTTTTCCAAAAGTAAAGCTGGCAGCAACTTGGATCCTGTAAGTACTTAGAGCCTCAAAGGCCACCTTGAACATAATACTGAGACCCTGAGGAAAGGACATTTTTCCCGTGGAAAAATCTGCATCGTTCCCGGTGTGAAATTTGCAAACTTGGCTGATTTTCTCCAAAACTAAAGCTGCTGGGAACGAGGACACTGGAAGTCCTTAGAGCCCCAAAGGCCACCTTTCATCTGACACCCAGACCCTGGGGAAAGGACTTCTTTTTCCCATGGGAAATGGCCTCCGTTTGCAGCCACTCATCCTGGCAGAAATAGGGGAGACAAACTAGAATTACCAAATCTTTGCTGGATTTTTCCAAAAAGAAAGCTGGCAGCAACTTGAATCCTGTAAGTACTTAGAGCCTCAAAGGCCACCTTGAACATATTAATGAGACCCTGGGTAAAGGACATTTTTCCCATGGAAAATGGCCTTCATTTTTGGCCACTTGGCGTGGCACGTAGGCAGTGCCAAGCGAGCAATTTCCAAACTCTGCTGGATTCTTCCAAAAGAAAAGCTGCCAGCAACTAGGACGCTGCAAGTCCTTAGAGCCCCAGATGCCAACTTTCATCTGATAGCCAGACCCTGGGGAAAGGACTTCTTTTTCCCATGCAAAATGGCCTCTTTTTGCAGCCATATGCCCCGGCCAACAGGGCAGTGCCCAGTGAGAAATTTTTACACTTTGCTGGATTCCTCCACAACTAAAGGTGCCAGCAACTAGGAGCTTGCAAGTCCTTAGAGCCCCAAAGGCCACCTTTCATCTGACACCCAGACCCTGGGGAAAGGACTTCTTTTTCCCATGGGAAATGGCCTCCGTTTGCAGCCACTCATCCTGGCAGAAAGAGGGGAGACAAGCTAGAATTACCAAATCTTTGCTGGATTTTTCCAAAAGGAAAGCTGGCAGCAACTTGGATCCTGTAAGTACTTAGAGCCTCAAAGGCCACCTTGAACATAATACTGAGACCCTGAGGAAAGGACATTTTTCCAATGGAAAAATCTGCATCGTTCCCGGTGTGAAATTTGCAATCATGGCTGATTTTCTCCAAAAGCAAAGCTGCTGGGAACGAGGACCCTGGAAGTCCTTGGAGCCCCAAAGGCCACCTTTCATCTGACACCCAGACCCTGGGCCAATGACTTCATTTTCCCCATGGAAAATGGCCTCCCTTTGCAGCCATTTGCCCTGGCCAACACGGCAATGCCCTGTGAGAAATTTTTACACTTTGCTGGATTCCTCCAGAAATAAAGCTACCGGCAACTAGGAGCTTGCAAGTCCTTAGAGCCCCAAAGGCCACCTTTCATCTGACACCCAGACCCTGGGGACGTGACTTCATTTTCCCCAAGGAAGTTGGGGTCAGTTTGAGGCCACTCGCCCTGGCCGTCTGCATTGTTCCCGGTGTGAAATTTGCAAACTTGGCTGATTTTCTCCAAAACTAAAGCTGCTGGCAACGAGCACACTGGAAGTCCTTAGAGCCCCAAAGGCCACCTTTCATTTGACACCCAGACCCGGGGGAAAGGACTTCTTTTTCCCATGGGAAATGGCCTCCGTTTGCAGCCACTCATCCTGGCAGAAAGAGGGGAGACAAGCTAGAATTACCAAATCTTTGCTGGATTTTTCCAAAAGGAAAGCTGGCAGCAACTAGGATCCTGTAAGTACTTAGAGCCTCAAAGGCCACCTTGAACATATTACTGAGAGCCTGGGTAAAGGACATTTTTCCCATGGAAAATGGCCTTCATTTGTGGCCACTTGGCGTGGCACGTAGGCAGTGCCAAGCGAGCAATTTGCAAACGCTGCTGGATTCTTCCAAAACAAAAGCTGCCAGCAACTAGGACGCTGCAAGTCCTTAGAGCCCCAGATGCCACCTTTCATCTGATAGCCAGACCCTGGGGAAAGGACTTCTTTTTCCCATGCAAAATGGCCTCCCTTTGCAGCCATTTGCCCTGGCCAACAGGGCAGTGCCCAGTGAGAAATTTTTACACTTTGCTGGATGCCTCCAGAAATAAAGCTGCCGGCAACTAGGAGCTTGCAAGTCCTTAGAGCCCCAAAGGCCACCTTTCATCTGACACCCAGACCCTGGGGACATGACTTCATTTTCCCCAAGGAAGTTGGGGTCAGTTTGAGGCCACTCGCCCTGGCCATCTGCATCGTTCCTGGTGTGAAATTTGCACACTTGGCTGATTTTCTCCAAAAGTAAAGTTGCTGGGAACGAGGACCCTGGAAGTCCTTAGGGCCCCAGATGATACCTTTCATCTGACTCCCAGACCCTGGGCCAATGACTTCATTTCCCCATGGAAAATGGCCTCCATTTGCAGCCATTTGCCCTGGCCAACAGGGCAGTGCCCAGTGAGAAATTTTTACACTTTGCTGGATTCCTCCACAACTAAAGGTGCCAGCAACTAGGAGCCTGCAAGTCCTTAGAGCCCCAAAGGCCACCTTTCATCTGACACCCAGACCCTGGGGAAAGGACTTCTTTTTCCCATGGGAAATGGCCTCCGTTTGCAGCCACTCACCCTGGCAGAAAGAGGGGAGCCAAGCTAGAATTACCAAATCTTTGCTGGATTTTTCCAAAAGGAAAGCTGGCAGCAACTAGGATCCTGTAAGTACTTAGAGCCTCAAAGGCCACCTTGAACATAATACTGAGACCCTGAGGAAAGGACATTTTTCCCGTGGAAAAATCTGCATCGTTCCTGGTGTGAAATTTGCAAACTTGGCAGATATTCTCCAAAAGTAAAGCTGCTGGGAACGAGGACACTGGAAGTCCTTAGAGCCCCAAAGGCCACCTTTCATCTGACACCCAGACCCTGGGGAAAGGACTTCTTTTTCCCATGGCAAATGGCCTCCGTTTGCAGCCACTCACCCTGGCAGAAAGTGGGGAGCCAAGCTAGAATTACCAAATCTTTGCTGGATTTTTCCAAAAGGAAAGCTGGCAGCAACTTGGATCCTGTAAGTACTTAGAGCCTCAAAGGCCACCTTGAACATAATACTGAGACCCTGAGGAAAGGACATTTTTCCCGTGGAAAAATCTGCATCGTTCCCGGTGTGAAATTTGCAATCATGGCTGATTTTCTCCAAAAGTAAAGCTGCTGGGAACGAGGACACTGGAAGTCCTTAGAGCCCCAAAGGCCACCTTTCATCTGACACCCAGACCCTGGGGAACGGACTTCTTTTTCCCATGGGAAATGGCCTCCGTTTGCAGCCACTCATCCTGGCAGAAATAGGGGAGACAAACTAGAATTACCAAATCTTTGCTGGATTTTTCCAAAAAGAAAGCTGGCAGCAACTTGAATCCTGTAAGTACTTAGAGCCTCAAAGGCCACCTTGAACATATTAATGAGACCCTGGGTAAAGGACATTTTTCCCATGGAAAATGGCCTTCATTTTTGGCCACTTGGCGTGGCACGTAGGCAGTGCCAAGCGAGCAATTTCCAAACTCTGCTGGATTCTTCCAAAAGAAAAGCTTCCAGCAACTAGGACGCTGCAAGTCCTTAGAGCCCCAGATGCCAACTTTCATCTGATAGCCAGACCCTGGGGAAAGGACTTCTTTTTCCCATGCAAAATGGCCTCTTTTTGCAGCCATATGCCCCGGCCAACAGGGCAGTGCCCAGGGAGAAATTTTTACACTTTGCTGGATTCCTCCACAACTAAAGGTGCCAGCAACTAGGAGCTTGCAAGTCCTTAGAGCCCCAAAGGCCACCTTTCATCTGACACCCAGACCCTGGGGAAAGGACTTCTTTTTCCCATGGGAAATGGCCTCCGTTTGCAGCCACTCATCCTGGCAGAAAGAGGGGAGACAAGCTAGAATTACCAAATCTTTGCTGGATTTTTCCAAAAGGAAAGCTGGCAGCAACTTGGATCCTGTAAGTACTTAGAGCCTCAAAGGCCACCTTGAACATAATACTGAGACCCTGAGGAAAGGACATTTTTCCAATGGAAAAATCTGCATCGTTCCCGGTGTGAAATTTGCAATCATGGCTGATTTTCTCCAAAAGCAAAGCTGCTGGGAACGAGGACCCTGGAAGTCCTTGGAGCCCCAAAGGCCACCTTTCATCTGACACCCAGACCCTGGGCCAATGACTTCATTTTCCCCATGGAAAATGGCCTCCCTTTGCAGCCATTTGCCCTGGCCAACACGGCAATGCCCTGTGAGAAATTTTTACACTTTGCTGGATTCCTCCAGAAATAAAGCTACCGGCAACTAGGAGCTTGCAAGTCCTTAGAGCCCCAAAGGCCACCTTTCATCTGACACCCAGACCCTGGGGACGTGACTTCATTTTCCCCAAGGAAGTTGGGGTCAGTTTGAGGCCACTCGCCCTGGCCGTCTGCATTGTTCCCGGTGTGAAATTTGCAAACTTGGCTGATTTTCTCCAAAACTAAAGCTGCTGGCAACGAGCACACTGGAAGTCCTTAGAGCCCCAAAGGCCACCTTTCATTTGACACCCAGACCCGGGGGAAAGGACTTCTTTTTCCCATGGGAAATGGCCTCCGTTTGCAGCCACTCATCCTGGCAGAAAGAGGGGAGACAAGCTAGAATTACCAAATCTTTGCTGGATTTTTCCAAAAGGAAAGCTGGCAGCAACTAGGATCCTGTAAGTACTTAGAGCCTCAAAGGCCACCTTGAACATATTACTGAGAGCCTGGGTAAAGGACATTTTTCCCATGGAAAATGGCCTTCATTTGTGGCCACTTGGCGTGGCACGTAGGCAGTGCCAAGCGAGCAATTTGCAAACGCTGCTGGATTCTTCCAAAACAAAAGCTGCCAGCAACTAGGACGCTGCAAGTCCTTAGAGCCCCAGATGCCACCTTTCATCTGATAGCCAGACCCTGGGGAAAGGACTTCTTTTTCCCATGCAAAATGGCCTCCCTTTGCAGCCATTTGCCCTGGCCAACAGGGCAGTGCCCAGTGAGAAATTTTTACACTTTGCTGGATGCCTCCAGAAATAAAGCTGCCGGCAACTAGGAGCTTGCAAGTCCTTAGAGCCCCAAAGGCCACCTTTCATCTGACACCCAGACCCTGGGGACATGACTTCATTTTCCCCAAGGAAGTTGGGGTCAGTTTGAGGCCACTCGCCCTGGCCATCTGCATCGTTCCTGGTGTGAAATTTGCACACTTGGCTGATTTTCTCCAAAAGTAAAGTTGCTGGGAACGAGGACCCTGGAAGTCCTTAGGGCCCCAGATGATACCTTTCATCTGACTCCCAGACCCTGGGCCAATGACTTCATTTCCCCATGCAAAATGGCCTCCATTTGCAGCCATTTGCCCTGGCCAACAGGGCAGTGCCCAGTGAGAAATTTTTACACTTTGCTGGATTCCTCCACAACTAAAGGTGCCAGCAACTAGGAGATTGCAAGTCCTTAGAGCCCCAAAGGCCACCTTTCATCTGACACCCAGACCCTGGGGAAAGGACTTCTTTTCCCCATGGGAAATGGCCTCCGTTTGCAGCCACTCATCCTGGCAGAAAGAGGGGAGACAAGCTAGAATTACCAAATCTTTGCTGGATTTTTCCAAAAGGAAAGCTGGCAGCAACTTGGATCCTGTAAGTACTTAGAGCCTCAAAGGCCACCTTGAACATAATACTGAGACCCTGAGGAAAGGACATTTTTCCAATGGAAAAATCTGCATCGTTCCCGGTGTGAAATTTGCAATCATGGCTGATTTTCTCCAAAAGCAAAGCTGCTGGGAACGAGGACCCTGGAAGTCCTTAGAGCCCCAAAGGCCACCTTTCATCTGACACCCAGACCCTGGGCCAATGACTTCATTTTCCCCATGGAAAATGGCCTCCCTTTGCAGCCATTTGCCCTGGCCAACACGGCAATGCCCTGTGAGAAATTTTTACACTTTGCTGGATTCCTCCAGAAATAAAGCTACCGGCAACTAGGAGATTGCAAGTCCTTAGAGCCCCAAAGGCCACCTTTCATCTGACACCCAGACCCTGGGGAAAGGACTTCTTTTTCCCATGGCAAATGGCCTCCGTTTGCAGCCACTCACCCTGGCAGAAAGTGGGGAGCCAAGCTAGAATTACCAAATCTTTGCTGGATTTTTCCAAAAGTAAAGCTGGCAGCAACTTGGATCCTGTAAGTACTTAGAGCCTCAAAGGCCACCTTGAACATAATACTGAGACCCTGAGGAAAGGACATTTTTCCCGTGGAAAAATCTGCATCGTTCCCGGTGTGAAATTTGCAATCATGGCTGATTTTCTCCAAAAGTAAAGCTGCTGGCAACGAGCACACTGGAAGTCCTTAGAGCCCCAAAGGCCACCTTTCATCTGACACCCAGACCCTGGGGAACGGACTTCTTTTTCCCATGGGAAATGGCCTCCGTTTGCAGCCACTCATCCTGGCAGAAATAGGGGAGACAAACTAGAATTACCAAATCTTTGCTGGATTTTTCCAAAAAGAAAGCTGGCAGCAACTTGAATCCTGTAAGTACTTAGAGCCTCAAAGGCCACCTTGAACATATTAATGAGACCCTGGGTAAAGGACATTTTTCCCATGGAAAATGGCCTTCATTTTTGGCCACTTGGCGTGGCACGTAGGCAGTGCCAAGCGAGCAATTTGCAAACTCTGCTGGATTCTTCCAAAAGAAAAGCTGCCAGCAACTAGGACGCTGCAAGTCCTTAGAGCCCCAGATGCCAACTTTCATCTGATAGCCAGACCCTGGGGAAAGGACTTCTTTTTCCCATGCAAAATGGCCTCTTTTTGCAGCCATATGCCCCGGCCAACAGGGCAGTGCCCAGTGAGAAATTTTTACACTTTGCTGGATTCCTCCACAACTAAAGGTGCCAGCAACTAGGAGCTTGCAAGTCCTTAGAGCCCCAAAGGCCACCTTTCATCTGACACCCAGACCCTGGGGAAAGGACTTCTTTTTCCCATGGGAAATGGCCTCCGTTTGCAGCCACTCATCCTGGCAGAAAGAGGGGAGACAAGCTAGAATTACCAAATCTTTGCTGGATTTTTCCAAAAGGAAAGCTGGCAGCAACTTGGATCCTGTAAGTACTTAGAGCCTCAAAGGCCACCTTGAACATAATACTGAGACCCTGAGGAAAGGACATTTTTCCAATGGAAAAATCTGCATCGTTCCCGGTGTGAAATTTGCAATCATGGCTGATTTTCTCCAAAAGCAAAGCTGCTGGGAACGAGGACCCTGGAAGTCCTTGGAGCCCCAAAGGCCACCTTTCATCTGACACCCAGACCCTGGGCCAATGACTTCATTTTCCCCATGGAAAATGGCCTCCCTTTGCAGCCATTTGCCCTGGCCAACACGGCAATGCCCTGTGAGAAATTTTTACACTTTGCTGGATTCCTCCAGAAATAAAGCTACCGGCAACTAGGAGCTTGCAAGTCCTTAGAGCCCCAAAGGCCACCTTTCATCTGACACCCAGACCCTGGGGACGTGACTTCATTTTCCCCAAGGAAGTTGGGGCCAGTTTGAGGCCACTCGCCCTGGCCGTCTGCATTGTTCCCAGTGTGAAATTTGCAAACTTGGCTGATTTTCTCCAAAACTAAAGCTGCTGGCAACGAGCACACTGGAAGTCCTTAGAGCCCCAAAGGCCACCTTTCATCTGATATGCAGACCCTGGGGAAAGGAGTTTTTTTTTCCCATGGGAAATGGCCTCCATTTGCAGCCACTCTCCCTGGAGGAAAGAGGGGAGACAAGCTAGAATTACCAAATCTTTGCTGGATTTTTCCAAAAGGAAAGCTGGCAGCAACTAGGATCCTGTAAGTACTTAGAGCCTCAAAGGCCACCTTGAACATATTAATGAGACCCTGGGTAAAGGACATTTTTCCCATAGAAAATGGCCTTCATTTTTGGCCACTTGGCGTGGCAGGTAGGCAGTGCCAAGCGAACAATTTGCAAACTCTGCTGGATTCTTCCGAAAGAAAAGCTGCCAGCAACTAGGACGCTGCAAGTCCTTAGAGCCCCAGATGCCACCTTTCATCTGATAGCCAGACCCTGGGGAAAGGACTTCTTTTTCCCATGCAAAATGGCCTCTCTTTGCAGCCATTTGCCCTGGCCAACAGGGCAGTGCTCAGTGAGAAATTTTTGCAATTTGCTGGATTCCTGCAGAACTAACGCTGTTGGCAACTAGGAGCTTGCAAGACCTTAGAGCCCCAAAGGCCACCTTTCATCTGACACCCAGACGCTGGGGACATGACTTCATTTTCCCCAGGGAAAATGGGGTCAGTTTGAGGCCACTCGCCCTGGCCATCTGCATCATTCCTGGTGTTAAATTTGCAAACTTGGCTGATTTTCTTCAAAACTGAAGCTGCTGGCAACGAGGACCCTGGAAGTCCTTAGAGCCCCAAATGCCACCTTTCATCTGACACCCAGACCCTGGGCCAATGACTTCATTTTCCCCATGCAAAATGGCCTCTCTTTGCAGCCATTTGCCCTGGCCAACAGGGCAGTGCGCAGTGAGAAATTTTTAAACTTTGCTGATTTCCTCTACCACTAAAGCTGCCAGCAAGTAGGAGCTTGCAAGTCCTTAGAGCCCCAAAGGCCGCCTTTCATCTGACACCCAGACGCTGGGGACATGACTTCATTTTCCCCAAGGAAGTTGGGGTCAGTTTGAGGCCACTCGCCCTGGCCATCTGCATTGTTCCTGGTGTGAAATTTGCACACTTGGCTGATTTTCTCCAAAAGTAAAGTTGCTGGGAACGAGGACCCTGGAAGCCCTTAGGGCCCCAGATGATACCTTTCATCTGACTCCCAGACCCTGGGCCAATGACTTCATTTTCCCCATGGAAAATGGCCTCCATTTGCAGCCATTTGCCCTGGCCAACAGGGCAGTGCCCAGTGAGAAATTTTTACACTTTGCTGGATTCCTCCACAACTAAAGGTGCCAGCAACTAGGAGCTTGCAAGTCCTTAGAGCCCCAAAGGCCACCTTTCATCTGAAACCCAGACCCTGGGGACATGACTTAATTTTCCCCATGGAAAACAAGATCAGTTTGAGGCCACTCGCCCTGGCCATCTGCATTGCTCCCGGTGTGAAATTTGCAAACTTGGCTGATTTTCTCCAAAACTAATGCTGCTGGCAACGAGGACCCTGCAACTCCTTAGGGCCCCAGATACCAGTTTTCATCTGATACTCACACCCTGGGCCAATGACTTCATTTTCCCCATGGAAAATGGCCTCCATTTCTAGCCTCTTGCCCTGACCAAGAGGGTGGTGCCCAGCAAGAAATTTGCAATCTTTGCTGGATTTCTCCAAATCTAAAGCTGCCAGTAAGAAGTACCCTACAAGTCCTTAGAGCCCCAAAGGCCACCTTTCATCTGACACCCAGACCCTGGGGAAAGGACTTCTTTTTCCCCATGGAAAATGGCCTCCCTTTGCAGCCATTTGCCCTGGCCAACACGGCAATGCCCTGTGAGAAATTTTTACACTTTGCTGGATTCCTCCAGAAATAAAGCTGCCGGCAACTAGGAGCTGGCAAGTCCTTAGAGCCCCAAAGGCCACCTTTCATCTGACACCCAGACCCTGGGGACGTGACTTCATTTTCCCCAAGGAAGTTGGGGTCAGTTTGAGGCCACTCGCCCTGGCCATCTGCATCGATCCTGGTGTGAAATTTGCACACTTGGCTGATTTTCTCCAAAAGTAAAGTTGCTGGGAACGAGGACCCTGGAAGTCCTTAGGGCCCCAGATGATACCTTTCATCTGACTCCCAGACCCTGGGCCAATGACTTCATTTCCCCATGCAAAATGGCCTCCATTTGCAGCCATTTGCCTGGCCAACAGGGCAGTGCCCAGTGAGAAATTTTTACACTTTGCTGGATTCCTCCACAACTAAAGGTGCCAGAAACTAGGAGCTTGCAAGTCCTTAGAGCCCCAAAGGCCACCTTTCATCTGACACCCAGACCCTGGGGAAAGGACTTCTTTTTCCCATGGGAAATGGCCTCCGTTTGCAGCCACTCACCCTGGCAGAAAGAGGGGAGCCAAGCTAGAATTACCAAATCTTTGCTGGATTTTTCCAAAAGGAAAGCTGGCAGCAACTAGGATCCTGTAAGTACTTAGAGCCTCAAAGGCCACCTTGAACATAATACTGAGACCCTGAGGAAAGGACATTTTTCCCATGGAAAAATCTGCATCGTTCCTGGTGTGAAATTTGCAAACTTGGCAGATATTCTCCAAAAGTAAAGCTGCTGGGAACGAGGACCCTGGAAGTCCTTAGAGCCCAAAAGTCCAACTTTCATTGACACCCAGACCCTGGGGACATGACTTCATTTTCCCCATAGAAAATCGAATCAGTTAGAGGCCGCTCGCCCTGGCCATCTCCATCATTCCCGGTGTGAAATTTGCAAACTTGGCTGATTTTCTCCAAAAATAAAGCTGCTGGCAACGAGCCCACTGGAAGTCCTTAGAGCCCCAAAGGCCACCTTTCATTTGACACCCAGACCCTGGGGAAAGGACTTCTTTTTCCCATGGGAAATGGCCTCCGTTTGCAGCCACTCATCCTGGCAGAAAGAGGGGAGACAAGCTAGAATTACCAAATCTTTGCTGGATTTTTCCAAAAGGAAAGCTGGCAGCAACTTGGATCCTGTAAGTACTTAGAGCCTCAAAGGCCACTTTGAACATAATACTGAGACCCTGAGGAAAGGACATTTTTCCAATGGAAAAATCTGCATCGTTCCCGGTGTGAAATTTGCAATCATGGCTGATTTTCTCCAAAAGCAAAGCTGCTGGGAACGAGGACCCTGGAAGTCCTTGGAGCCCCAAAGGCCACCTTTCATCTGACACCCAGACCCTGGGCCAATGACTTCATTTTCCCCATGGAAAATGGCCTCCCTTTGCAGCCATTTGCCCTGGCCAACACGGCAATGCCCTGTGAGAAATTTTTACACTTTGCTGGATTCCTCCAGAAATAAAGCTACCGGCAACTAGGAGCTTGCAAGTCCTTAGAGCCCCAAAGGCCACCTTTCATCTGACACCCAGACCCTGGGGACGTGACTTCATTTTCCCCAAGGAAGTTGGGGCCAGTTTGAGGCCACTCGCCCTGGCCGTCTGCATTGTTCCCAGTGTGAAATTTGCAAACTTGGCTGATTTTCTCCAAAACTAAAGCTGCTGGCAACGAGCACACTGGAAGTCCTTAGAGCCCCAAAGGCCACCTTTCATCTGACACCCAGACCCTGGGGAAAGGACTTCTTTTTCCCATGGCAAATGGCCTCCGTTTGCAGCCACTCACCCTGGCAGAAAGTGGGGAGCCAAGCTAGAATTACCAAATCTTTGCTGGATTTTTCCAAAAGGAAAGCTGGCAGCAACTTGGATCCTGTAAGTACTTAGAGCCTCAAAGGCCACCTTGAACATAATACTGAGACCCTGAGGAAAGGACATTTTTCCCGTGGAAAAATCTGCATCGTTCCCGGTGTGAAATTTGCAATCATGGCTGATTTTCTCCAAAAGTAAAGCTGCTGGGAACGAGGACACTGGAAGTCCTTAGAGCCCCAAAGGCCACCTTTCATCTGACACCCAGACCCTGGGGAACGGACTTCTTTTTCCCATGGGAAATGGCCTCCGTTTGCAGCCACTCATCCTGGCAGAAATAGGGGAGACAAACTAGAATTACCAAATCTTTGCTGGATTTTTCCAAAAAGAAAGCTGGCAGCAACTTGAATCCTGTAAGTACTTAGAGCCTCAAAGGCCACCTTGAACATATTAATGAGACCCTGGGTAAAGGACATTTTTCCCATGGAAAATGGCCTTCATTTTTGGCCACTTGGCGTGGCACGTAGGCAGTGCCAAGCGAGCAATTTGCAAACTCTGCTGGATTCTTCCAAAAGAAAAGCTGCCAGCAACTAGGACGCTGCAAGTCCTTAGAGCCCCAGATGCCAACTTTCATCTGATAGCCAGACCCTGGGGAAAGGACTTCTTTTTCCCATGCAAAATGGCCTCTTTTTGCAGCCATATGCCCCGGCCAACAGGGCAGTGCCCAGGGAGAAATTTTTACACTTTGCTGGATTCCTCCACAACTAAAGGTGCCAGCAACTAGGAGCTTGCAAGTCCTTAGAGCCCCAAAGGCCACCTTTCATCTGACACCCAGACCCGGGGGAAAGGACTTCTTTTTCCCATGGGAAATGGCCTCCGTTTGCAGCCACTCATCCTGGCAGAAAGAGGGGAGACAAGCTAGAATTACCAAATCTTTGCTGGATTTTTCCAAAAGGAAAGCTGGCAGCAACTTGGATCCTGTAAGTACTTAGAGCCTCAAAGGCCACCTTGAACATAATACTGAGACCCTGAGGAAAGGACATTTTTCCAATGGAAAAATCTGCATCGTTCCCGGTGTGAAATTTGCAATCATGGCTGATTTTCTCCAAAAGCAAAGCTGCTGGGAACGAGGACCCTGGAAGTCCTTGGAGCCCCAAAGGCCACCTTTCATCTGACACCCAGACCCTGGGCCAATGACTTCATTTTCCCCATGGAAAATGGCCTCCCTTTGCAGCCATTTGCCCTGGCCAACACGGCAATGCCCTGTGAGAAATTTTTACACTTTGCTGGATTCCTCCAGAAATAAAGCTACCGGCAACTAGGAGCTTGCAAGTCCTTAGAGCCCCAAAGGCCACCTTTCATCTGACACCCAGACCCTGGGGACGTGACTTCATTTTCCCCAAGGAAGTTGGGGTCAGTTTGAGGCCACTCGCCCTGGCCGTCTGCATTGTTCCCGGTGTGAAATTTGCAAACTTGGCTGATTTTCTCCAAAACTAAAGCTGCTGGCAACGAGCACACTGGAAGTCCTTAGAGCCCCAAAGGCCACCTTTCATTTGACACCCAGACCCGGGGGAAAGGACTTCTTTTTCCCATGGGAAATGGCCTCCGTTTGCAGCCACTCATCCTGGCAGAAAGAGGGGAGACAAGCTAGAATTACCAAATCTTTGCTGGATTTTTCCAAAAGGAAAGCTGGCAGCAACTAGGATCCTGTAAGTACTTAGAGCCTCAAAGGCCACCTTGAACATATTACTGAGAGCCTGGGTAAAGGACATTTTTCCCATGGAAAATGGCCTTCATTTGTGGCCACTTGGCGTGGCACGTAGGCAGTGCCAAGCGAGCAATTTGCAAACGCTGCTGGATTCTTCCAAAACAAAAGCTGCCAGCAACTAGGACGCTGCAAGTCCTTAGAGCCCCAGATGCCACCTTTCATCTGATAGCCAGACCCTGGGGAAAGGACTTCTTTTTCCCATGCAAAATGGCCTCCCTTTGCAGCCATTTGCCCTGGCCAACAGGGCAGTGCCCAGTGAGAAATTTTTACACTTTGCTGGATGCCTCCAGAAATAAAGCTGCCGGCAACTAGGAGCTTGCAAGTCCTTAGAGCCCCAAAGGCCACCTTTCATCTGACACCCAGACCCTGGGGACATGACTTCATTTTCCCCAAGGAAGTTGGGGTCAGTTTGAGGCCACTCGCCCTGGCCATCTGCATCGTTCCTGGTGTGAAATTTGCACACTTGGCTGATTTTCTCCAAAAGTAAAGTTGCTGGGAACGAGGACCCTGGAAGTCCTTAGGGCCCCAGATGATACCTTTCATCTGACTCCCAGACCCTGGGCCAATGACTTCATTTCCCCATGCAAAATGGCCTCCATTTGCAGCCATTTGCCCTGGCCAACAGGGCAGTGCCCAGTGAGAAATTTTTACACTTTGCTGGATTCCTCCACAACTAAAGGTGCCAGCAACTAGGAGATTGCAAGTCCTTAGAGCCCCAAAGGCCACCTTTCATCTGACACCCAGACCCTGGGGAAAGGACTTCTTTTCCCCATGGGAAATGGCCTCCGTTTGCAGCCACTCATCCTGGCAGAAAGAGGGGAGACAAGCTAGAATTACCAAATCTTTGCTGGATTTTTCCAAAAGGAAAGCTGGCAGCAACTTGGATCCTGTAAGTACTTAGAGCCTCAAAGGCCACCTTGAACATAATACTGAGACCCTGAGGAAAGGACATTTTTCCAATGGAAAAATCTGCATCGTTCCCGGTGTGAAATTTGCAATCATGGCTGATTTTCTCCAAAAGCAAAGCTGCTGGGAACGAGGACCCTGGAAGTCCTTAGAGCCCCAAAGGCCACCTTTCATCTGACACCCAGACCCTGGGCCAATGACTTCATTTTCCCCATGGAAAATGGCCTCCCTTTGCAGCCATTTGCCCTGGCCAACACGGCAATGCCCTGTGAGAAATTTTTACACTTTGCTGGATTCCTCCAGAAATAAAGCTACCGGCAACTAGGAGCTTGCAAGTCCTTAGAGCCCCAAAGGCCACCTTTCATCTGACACCCAGACCCTGGGGAAAGGACTTCTTTTTCCCATGGCAAATGGCCTCCGTTTGCAGCCACTCACCCTGGCAGAAAGTGGGGAGCCAAGCTAGAATTACCAAATCTTTGCTGGATTTTTCCAAAAGTAAAGCTGGCAGCAACTTGGATCCTGTAAGTACTTAGAGCCTCAAAGGCCACCTTGAACATAATACTGAGACCCTGAGGAAAGGACATTTTTCCCGTGGAAAAATCTGCATCGTTCCCGGTGTGAAATTTGCAATCATGGCTGATTTTCTCCAAAAGTAAAGCTGCTGGCAACGAGCACACTGGAAGTCCTTAGAGCCCCAAAGGCCACCTTTCATCTGACACCCAGACCCTGGGGAACGGACTTCTTTTTCCCATGGGAAATGGCCTCCGTTTGCAGCCACTCATCCTGGCAGAAATAGGGGAGACAAACTAGAATTACCAAATCTTTGCTGGATTTTTCCAAAAAGAAAGCTGGCAGCAACTTGAATCCTGTAAGTACTTAGAGCCTCAAAGGCCACCTTGAACATATTAATGAGACCCTGGGTAAAGGACATTTTTCCCATAGAAAATGGCCTTCATTTTTGGCCACTTGGCGTGGCACGTAGGCAGTGCCAAGCGAGCAATTTCCAAACTCTGCTGGATTCTTCCAAAAGAAAAGCTGCCAGCAACTAGGACGCTGCAAGTCCTTAGAGCCCCAGATGCCAACTTTCATCTGATAGCCAGACCCTGGGGAAAGGACTTCTTTTTCCCATGCAAAATGGCCTCTTTTTGCAGCCATATGCCCCGGCCAACAGGGCAGTGCCCAGTGAGAAATTTTTACACTTTGCTGGATTCCTCCACAACTAAAGGTGCCAGCAACTAGGAGCTTGCAAGTCCTTAGAGCCCCAAAGGCCACCTTTCATCTGACACCCAGACCCTGGGGAAAGGACTTCTTTTTCCCATGGGAAATGGCCTCCGTTTGCAGCCACTCATCCTGGCAGAAAGAGGGGAGACAAGCTAGAATTACCAAATCTTTGCTGGATTTTTCCAAAAGGAAAGCTGGCAGCAACTTGGATCCTGTAAGTACTTAGAGCCTCAAAGGCCACCTTGAACATAATACTGAGACCCTGAGGAAAGGACATTTTTCCAATGGAAAAATCTGCATCGTTCCCGGTGTGAAATTTGCAATCATGGCTGATTTTCTCCAAAAGCAAAGCTGCTGGGAACGAGGACCCTGGAAGTCCTTGGAGCCCCAAAGGCCACCTTTCATCTGACACCCAGACCCTGGGCCAATGACTTCATTTTCCCCATGGAAAATGGCCTCCCTTTGCAGCCATTTGCCCTGGCCAACACGGCAATGCCCTGTGAGAAATTTTTACACTTTGCTGGATTCCTCCAGAAATAAAGCTACCGGCAACTAGGAGCTTGCAAGTCCTTAGAGCCCCAAAGGCCACCTTTCATCTGACACCCAGACCCTGGGGACGTGACTTCATTTTCCCCAAGGAAGTTGGGGCCAGTTTGAGGCCACTCGCCCTGGCCGTCTGCATTGTTCCCAGTGTGAAATTTGCAAACTTGGCTGATTTTCTCCAAAACTAAAGCTGCTGGCAACGAGCACACTGGAAGTCCTTAGAGCCCCAAAGGCCACCTTTCATCTGATATGCAGACCCTGGGGAAAGGAGTTTTTTTTTCCCATGGGAAATGGCCTCCATTTGCAGCCACTCTCCCTGGAGGAAAGAGGGGAGACAAGCTAGAATTACCAAATCTTTGCTGGATTTTTCCAAAAGGAAAGCTGGCAGCAACTAGGATCCTGTAAGTACTTAGAGCCTCAAAGGCCACCTTGAACATATTAATGAGACCCTGGGTAAAGGACATTTTTCCCATAGAAAATGGCCTTCATTTTTGGCCACTTGGCGTGGCAGGTAGGCAGTGCCAAGCGAACAATTTGCAAACTCTGCTGGATTCTTCCGAAAGAAAAGCTGCCAGCAACTAGGACGCTGCAAGTCCTTAGAGCCCCAGATGCCACCTTTCATCTGATAGCCAGACCCTGGGGAAAGGACTTCTTTTTCCCATGCAAAATGGCCTCTCTTTGCAGCCATTTGCCCTGGCCAACAGGGCAGTGCTCAGTGAGAAATTTTTGCAATTTGCTGGATTCCTGCAGAACTAACGCTGTTGGCAACTAGGAGCTTGCAAGACCTTAGAGCCCCAAAGGCCACCTTTCATCTGACACCCAGACGCTGGGGACATGACTTCATTTTCCCCAGGGAAAATGGGGTCAGTTTGAGGCCACTCGCCCTGGCCATCTGCATCATTCCTGGTGTTAAATTTGCAAACTTGGCTGATTTTCTTCAAAACTGAAGCTGCTGGCAACGAGGACCCTGGAAGTCCTTAGAGCCCCAAATGCCACCTTTCATCTGACACCCAGACCCTGGGCCAATGACTTCATTTTCCCCATGCAAAATGGCCTCTCTTTGCAGCCATTTGCCCTGGCCAACAGGGCAGTGCGCAGTGAGAAATTTTTAAACTTTGCTGATTTCCTCTACCACTAAAGCTGCCAGCAAGTAGGAGCTTGCAAGTCCTTAGAGCCCCAAAGGCCGCCTTTCATCTGACACCCAGACGCTGGGGACATGACTTCATTTTCCCCAAGGAAGTTGGGGTCAGTTTGAGGCCACTCGCCCTGGCCATCTGCATTGTTCCTGGTGTGAAATTTGCACACTTGGCTGATTTTCTCCAAAAGTAAAGTTGCTGGGAACGAGGACCCTGGAAGCCCTTAGGGCCCCAGATGATACCTTTCATCTGACTCCCAGACCCTGGGCCAATGACTTCATTTTCCCCATGGAAAATGGCCTCCATTTGCAGCCATTTGCCCTGGCCAACAGGGCAGTGCCCAGTGAGAAATTTTTACACTTTGCTGGATTCCTCCACAACTAAAGGTGCCAGCAACTAGGAGCTTGCAAGTCCTTAGAGCCCCAAAGGCCACCTTTCATCTGAAACCCAGACCCTGGGGACATGACTTAATTTTCCCCATGGAAAACAAGATCAGTTTGAGGCCACTCGCCCTGGCCATCTGCATTGCTCCCGGTGTGAAATTTGCAAACTTGGCTGATTTTCTCCAAAACTAATGCTGCTGGCAACGAGGACCCTGCAACTCCTTAGGGCCCCAGATACCAGTTTTCATCTGATACTCACACCCTGGGCCAATGACTTCATTTTCCCCATGGAAAATGGCCTCCATTTCTAGCCTCTTGCCCTGACCAAGAGGGTGGTGCCCAGCAAGAAATTTGCAATCTTTGCTGGATTTCTCCAAATCTAAAGCTGCCAGTAAGAAGTACCCTACAAGTCCTTAGAGCCCCAAAGGCCACCTTTCATCTGACACCCAGACCCTGGGGAAAGGACTTCTTTTTCCCCATGGAAAATGGCCTCCCTTTGCAGCCATTTGCCCTGGCCAACACGGCAATGCCCTGTGAGAAATTTTTACACTTTGCTGGATTCCTCCAGAAATAAAGCTGCCGGCAACTAGGAGCTGGCAAGTCCTTAGAGCCCCAAAGGCCACCTTTCATCTGACACCCAGACCCTGGGGACGTGACTTCATTTTCCCCAAGGAAGTTGGGGTCAGTTTGAGGCCACTCGCCCTGGCCATCTGCATCGATCCTGGTGTGAAATTTGCACACTTGGCTGATTTTCTCCAAAAGTAAAGTTGCTGGGAACGAGGACCCTGGAAGTCCTTAGGGCCCCAGATGATACCTTTCATCTGACTCCCAGACCCTGGGCCAATGACTTCATTTCCCCATGCAAAATGGCCTCCATTTGCAGCCATTTGCCTGGCCAACAGGGCAGTGCCCAGTGAGAAATTTTTACACTTTGCTGGATTCCTCCACAACTAAAGGTGCCAGAAACTAGGAGCTTGCAAGTCCTTAGAGCCCCAAAGGCCACCTTTCATCTGACACCCAGACCCTGGGGAAAGGACTTCTTTTTCCCATGGGAAATGGCCTCCGTTTGCAGCCACTCACCCTGGCAGAAAGAGGGGAGCCAAGCTAGAATTACCAAATCTTTGCTGGATTTTTCCAAAAGGAAAGCTGGCAGCAACTAGGATCCTGTAAGTACTTAGAGCCTCAAAGGCCACCTTGAACATAATACTGAGACCCTGAGGAAAGGACATTTTTCCCATGGAAAAATCTGCATCGTTCCTGGTGTGAAATTTGCAAACTTGGCAGATATTCTCCAAAAGTAAAGCTGCTGGGAACGAGGACCCTGGAAGTCCTTAGAGCCCAAAAGTCCAACTTTCATTGACACCCAGACCCTGGGGACATGACTTCATTTTCCCCATAGAAAATCGAATCAGTTAGAGGCCGCTCGCCCTGGCCATCTCCATCATTCCCGGTGTGAAATTTGCAAACTTGGCTGATTTTCTCCAAAAATAAAGCTGCTGGCAACGAGCCCACTGGAAGTCCTTAGAGCCCCAAAGGCCACCTTTCATTTGACACCCAGACCCTGGGGAAAGGACTTCTTTTTCCCATGGGAAATGGCCTCCGTTTGCAGCCACTCATCCTGGCAGAAAGAGGGGAGACAAGCTAGAATTACCAAATCTTTGCTGGATTTTTCCAAAAGGAAAGCTGGCAGCAACTTGGATCCTGTAAGTACTTAGAGCCTCAAAGGCCACTTTGAACATAATACTGAGACCCTGAGGAAAGGACATTTTTCCAATGGAAAAATCTGCATCGTTCCCGGTGTGAAATTTGCAATCATGGCTGATTTTCTCCAAAAGCAAAGCTGCTGGGAACGAGGACCCTGGAAGTCCTTGGAGCCCCAAAGGCCACCTTTCATCTGACACCCAGACCCTGGGCCAATGACTTCATTTTCCCCATGGAAAATGGCCTCCCTTTGCAGCCATTTGCCCTGGCCAACACGGCAATGCCCTGTGAGAAATTTTTACACTTTGCTGGATTCCTCCAGAAATAAAGCTACCGGCAACTAGGAGCTTGCAAGTCCTTAGAGCCCCAAAGGCCACCTTTCATCTGACACCCAGACCCTGGGGACGTGACTTCATTTTCCCCAAGGAAGTTGGGGCCAGTTTGAGGCCACTCGCCCTGGCCGTCTGCATTGTTCCCAGTGTGAAATTTGCAAACTTGGCTGATTTTCTCCAAAACTAAAGCTGCTGGCAACGAGCACACTGGAAGTCCTTAGAGCCCCAAAGGCCACCTTTCATCTGACACCCAGACCCTGGGGAAAGGACTTCTTTTTCCCATGGCAAATGGCCTCCGTTTGCAGCCACTCACCCTGGCAGAAAGTGGGGAGCCAAGCTAGAATTACCAAATCTTTGCTGGATTTTTCCAAAAGGAAAGCTGGCAGCAACTTGGATCCTGTAAGTACTTAGAGCCTCAAAGGCCACCTTGAACATAATACTGAGACCCTGAGGAAAGGACATTTTTCCCGTGGAAAAATCTGCATCGTTCCCGGTGTGAAATTTGCAATCATGGCTGATTTTCTCCAAAAGTAAAGCTGCTGGGAACGAGGACACTGGAAGTCCTTAGAGCCCCAAAGGCCACCTTTCATCTGACACCCAGACCCTGGGGAACGGACTTCTTTTTCCCATGGGAAATGGCCTCCGTTTGCAGCCACTCATCCTGGCAGAAATAGGGGAGACAAACTAGAATTACCAAATCTTTGCTGGATTTTTCCAAAAAGAAAGCTGGCAGCAACTTGAATCCTGTAAGTACTTAGAGCCTCAAAGGCCACCTTGAACATATTAATGAGACCCTGGGTAAAGGACATTTTTCCCATGGAAAATGGCCTTCATTTTTGGCCACTTGGCGTGGCACGTAGGCAGTGCCAAGCGAGCAATTTGCAAACTCTGCTGGATTCTTCCAAAAGAAAAGCTGCCAGCAACTAGGACGCTGCAAGTCCTTAGAGCCCCAGATGCCAACTTTCATCTGATAGCCAGACCCTGGGGAAAGGACTTCTTTTTCCCATGCAAAATGGCCTCTTTTTGCAGCCATATGCCCCGGCCAACAGGGCAGTGCCCAGGGAGAAATTTTTACACTTTGCTGGATTCCTCCACAACTAAAGGTGCCAGCAACTAGGAGCTTGCAAGTCCTTAGAGCCCCAAAGGCCACCTTTCATCTGACACCCAGACCCGGGGGAAAGGACTTCTTTTTCCCATGGGAAATGGCCTCCGTTTGCAGCCACTCATCCTGGCAGAAAGAGGGGAGACAAGCTAGAATTACCAAATCTTTGCTGGATTTTTCCAAAAGGAAAGCTGGCAGCAACTTGGATCCTGTAAGTACTTAGAGCCTCAAAGGCCACCTTGAACATAATACTGAGACCCTGAGGAAAGGACATTTTTCCAATGGAAAAATCTGCATCGTTCCCGGTGTGAAATTTGCAATCATGGCTGATTTTCTCCAAAAGCAAAGCTGCTGGGAACGAGGACCCTGGAAGTCCTTGGAGCCCCAAAGGCCACCTTTCATCTGACACCCAGACCCTGGGCCAATGACTTCATTTTCCCCATGGAAAATGGCCTCCCTTTGCAGCCATTTGCCCTGGCCAACACGGCAATGCCCTGTGAGAAATTTTTACACTTTGCTGGATTCCTCCAGAAATAAAGCTACCGGCAACTAGGAGCTTGCAAGTCCTTAGAGCCCCAAAGGCCACCTTTCATCTGACACCCAGACCCTGGGGACGTGACTTCATTTTCCCCAAGGAAGTTGGGGTCAGTTTGAGGCCACTCGCCCTGGCCGTCTGCATTGTTCCCGGTGTGAAATTTGCAAACTTGGCTGATTTTCTCCAAAACTAAAGCTGCTGGCAACGAGCACACTGGAAGTCCTTAGAGCCCCAAAGGCCACCTTTCATTTGACACCCAGACCCGGGGGAAAGGACTTCTTTTTCCCATGGGAAATGGCCTCCGTTTGCAGCCACTCATCCTGGCAGAAAGAGGGGAGACAAGCTAGAATTACCAAATCTTTGCTGGATTTTTCCAAAAGGAAAGCTGGCAGCAACTAGGATCCTGTAAGTACTTAGAGCCTCAAAGGCCACCTTGAACATATTACTGAGAGCCTGGGTAAAGGACATTTTTCCCATGGAAAATGGCCTTCATTTGTGGCCACTTGGCGTGGCACGTAGGCAGTGCCAAGCGAGCAATTTGCAAACGCTGCTGGATTCTTCCAAAACAAAAGCTGCCAGCAACTAGGACGCTGCAAGTCCTTAGAGCCCCAGATGCCACCTTTCATCTGATAGCCAGACCCTGGGGAAAGGACTTCTTTTTCCCATGCAAAATGGCCTCCCTTTGCAGCCATTTGCCCTGGCCAACAGGGCAGTGCCCAGTGAGAAATTTTTACACTTTGCTGGATGCCTCCAGAAATAAAGCTGCCGGCAACTAGGAGCTTGCAAGTCCTTAGAGCCCCAAAGGCCACCTTTCATCTGACACCCAGACCCTGGGGACATGACTTCATTTTCCCCAAGGAAGTTGGGGTCAGTTTGAGGCCACTCGCCCTGGCCATCTGCATCGTTCCTGGTGTGAAATTTGCACACTTGGCTGATTTTCTCCAAAAGTAAAGTTGCTGGGAACGAGGACCCTGGAAGTCCTTAGGGCCCCAGATGATACCTTTCATCTGACTCCCAGACCCTGGGCCAATGACTTCATTTCCCCATGCAAAATGGCCTCCATTTGCAGCCATTTGCCCTGGCCAACAGGGCAGTGCCCAGTGAGAAATTTTTACACTTTGCTGGATTCCTCCACAACTAAAGGTGCCAGCAACTAGGAGATTGCAAGTCCTTAGAGCCCCAAAGGCCACCTTTCATCTGACACCCAGACCCTGGGGAAAGGACTTCTTTTCCCCATGGGAAATGGCCTCCGTTTGCAGCCACTCATCCTGGCAGAAAGAGGGGAGACAAGCTAGAATTACCAAATCTTTGCTGGATTTTTCCAAAAGGAAAGCTGGCAGCAACTTGGATCCTGTAAGTACTTAGAGCCTCAAAGGCCACCTTGAACATAATACTGAGACCCTGAGGAAAGGACATTTTTCCAATGGAAAAATCTGCATCGTTCCCGGTGTGAAATTTGCAATCATGGCTGATTTTCTCCAAAAGCAAAGCTGCTGGGAACGAGGACCCTGGAAGTCCTTAGAGCCCCAAAGGCCACCTTTCATCTGACACCCAGACCCTGGGCCAATGACTTCATTTTCCCCATGGAAAATGGCCTCCCTTTGCAGCCATTTGCCCTGGCCAACACGGCAATGCCCTGTGAGAAATTTTTACACTTTGCTGGATTCCTCCAGAAATAAAGCTACCGGCAACTAGGAGATTGCAAGTCCTTAGAGCCCCAAAGGCCACCTTTCATCTGACACCCAGACCCTGGGGAAAGGACTTCTTTTTCCCATGGCAAATGGCCTCCGTTTGCAGCCACTCACCCTGGCAGAAAGTGGGGAGCCAAGCTAGAATTACCAAATCTTTGCTGGATTTTTCCAAAAGTAAAGCTGGCAGCAACTTGGATCCTGTAAGTACTTAGAGCCTCAAAGGCCACCTTGAACATAATACTGAGACCCTGAGGAAAGGACATTTTTCCCGTGGAAAAATCTGCATCGTTCCCGGTGTGAAATTTGCAATCATGGCTGATTTTCTCCAAAAGTAAAGCTGCTGGCAACGAGCACACTGGAAGTCCTTAGAGCCCCAAAGGCCACCTTTCATCTGACACCCAGACCCTGGGGAACGGACTTCTTTTTCCCATGGGAAATGGCCTCCGTTTGCAGCCACTCATCCTGGCAGAAATAGGGGAGACAAACTAGAATTACCAAATCTTTGCTGGATTTTTCCAAAAAGAAAGCTGGCAGCAACTTGAATCCTGTAAGTACTTAGAGCCTCAAAGGCCACCTTGAACATATTAATGAGACCCTGGGTAAAGGACATTTTTCCCATAGAAAATGGCCTTCATTTTTGGCCACTTGGCGTGGCACGTAGGCAGTGCCAAGCGAGCAATTTCCAAACTCTGCTGGATTCTTCCAAAAGAAAAGCTGCCAGCAACTAGGACGCTGCAAGTCCTTAGAGCCCCAGATGCCAACTTTCATCTGATAGCCAGACCCTGGGGAAAGGACTTCTTTTTCCCATGCAAAATGGCCTCTTTTTGCAGCCATATGCCCCGGCCAACAGGGCAGTGCCCAGTGAGAAATTTTTACACTTTGCTGGATTCCTCCACAACTAAAGGTGCCAGCAACTAGGAGCTTGCAAGTCCTTAGAGCCCCAAAGGCCACCTTTCATCTGACACCCAGACCCTGGGGAAAGGACTTCTTTTTCCCATGGGAAATGGCCTCCGTTTGCAGCCACTCATCCTGGCAGAAAGAGGGGAGACAAGCTAGAATTACCAAATCTTTGCTGGATTTTTCCAAAAGGAAAGCTGGCAGCAACTTGGATCCTGTAAGTACTTAGAGCCTCAAAGGCCACCTTGAACATAATACTGAGACCCTGAGGAAAGGACATTTTTCCAATGGAAAAATCTGCATCGTTCCCGGTGTGAAATTTGCAATCATGGCTGATTTTCTCCAAAAGCAAAGCTGCTGGGAACGAGGACCCTGGAAGTCCTTGGAGCCCCAAAGGCCACCTTTCATCTGACACCCAGACCCTGGGCCAATGACTTCATTTTCCCCATGGAAAATGGCCTCCCTTTGCAGCCATTTGCCCTGGCCAACACGGCAATGCCCTGTGAGAAATTTTTACACTTTGCTGGATTCCTCCAGAAATAAAGCTACCGGCAACTAGGAGCTTGCAAGTCCTTAGAGCCCCAAAGGCCACCTTTCATCTGACACCCAGACCCTGGGGACGTGACTTCATTTTCCCCAAGGAAGTTGGGGCCAGTTTGAGGCCACTCGCCCTGGCCGTCTGCATTGTTCCCAGTGTGAAATTTGCAAACTTGGCTGATTTTCTCCAAAACTAAAGCTGCTGGCAACGAGCACACTGGAAGTCCTTAGAGCCCCAAAGGCCACCTTTCATCTGATATGCAGACCCTGGGGAAAGGAGTTTTTTTTTCCCATGGGAAATGGCCTCCATTTGCAGCCACTCTCCCTGGAGGAAAGAGGGGAGACAAGCTAGAATTACCAAATCTTTGCTGGATTTTTCCAAAAGGAAAGCTGGCAGCAACTAGGATCCTGTAAGTACTTAGAGCCTCAAAGGCCACCTTGAACATATTAATGAGACCCTGGGTAAAGGACATTTTTCCCATAGAAAATGGCCTTCATTTTTGGCCACTTGGCGTGGCAGGTAGGCAGTGCCAAGCGAACAATTTGCAAACTCTGCTGGATTCTTCCGAAAGAAAAGCTGCCAGCAACTAGGACGCTGCAAGTCCTTAGAGCCCCAGATGCCACCTTTCATCTGATAGCCAGACCCTGGGGAAAGGACTTCTTTTTCCCATGCAAAATGGCCTCTCTTTGCAGCCATTTGCCCTGGCCAACAGGGCAGTGCTCAGTGAGAAATTTTTGCAATTTGCTGGATTCCTGCAGAACTAACGCTGTTGGCAACTAGGAGCTTGCAAGACCTTAGAGCCCCAAAGGCCACCTTTCATCTGACACCCAGACGCTGGGGACATGACTTCATTTTCCCCAGGGAAAATGGGGTCAGTTTGAGGCCACTCGCCCTGGCCATCTGCATCATTCCTGGTGTTAAATTTGCAAACTTGGCTGATTTTCTTCAAAACTGAAGCTGCTGGCAACGAGGACCCTGGAAGTCCTTAGAGCCCCAAATGCCACCTTTCATCTGACACCCAGACCCTGGGCCAATGACTTCATTTTCCCCATGCAAAATGGCCTCTCTTTGCAGCCATTTGCCCTGGCCAACAGGGCAGTGCGCAGTGAGAAATTTTTAAACTTTGCTGATTTCCTCTACCACTAAAGCTGCCAGCAAGTAGGAGCTTGCAAGTCCTTAGAGCCCCAAAGGCCGCCTTTCATCTGACACCCAGACGCTGGGGACATGACTTCATTTTCCCCAAGGAAGTTGGGGTCAGTTTGAGGCCACTCGCCCTGGCCATCTGCATTGTTCCTGGTGTGAAATTTGCACACTTGGCTGATTTTCTCCAAAAGTAAAGTTGCTGGGAACGAGGACCCTGGAAGCCCTTAGGGCCCCAGATGATACCTTTCATCTGACTCCCAGACCCTGGGCCAATGACTTCATTTTCCCCATGGAAAATGGCCTCCATTTGCAGCCATTTGCCCTGGCCAACAGGGCAGTGCCCAGTGAGAAATTTTTACACTTTGCTGGATTCCTCCACAACTAAAGGTGCCAGCAACTAGGAGCTTGCAAGTCCTTAGAGCCCCAAAGGCCACCTTTCATCTGAAACCCAGACCCTGGGGACATGACTTAATTTTCCCCATGGAAAACAAGATCAGTTTGAGGCCACTCGCCCTGGCCATCTGCATTGCTCCCGGTGTGAAATTTGCAAACTTGGCTGATTTTCTCCAAAACTAATGCTGCTGGCAACGAGGACCCTGCAACTCCTTAGGGCCCCAGATACCAGTTTTCATCTGATACTCACACCCTGGGCCAATGACTTCATTTTCCCCATGGAAAATGGCCTCCATTTCTAGCCTCTTGCCCTGACCAAGAGGGTGGTGCCCAGCAAGAAATTTGCAATCTTTGCTGGATTTCTCCAAATCTAAAGCTGCCAGTAAGAAGTACCCTACAAGTCCTTAGAGCCCCAAAGGCCACCTTTCATCTGACACCCAGACCCTGGGGAAAGGACTTCTTTTTCCCCATGGAAAATGGCCTCCCTTTGCAGCCATTTGCCCTGGCCAACACGGCAATGCCCTGTGAGAAATTTTTACACTTTGCTGGATTCCTCCAGAAATAAAGCTGCCGGCAACTAGGAGCTGGCAAGTCCTTAGAGCCCCAAAGGCCACCTTTCATCTGACACCCAGACCCTGGGGACGTGACTTCATTTTCCCCAAGGAAGTTGGGGTCAGTTTGAGGCCACTCGCCCTGGCCATCTGCATCGATCCTGGTGTGAAATTTGCACACTTGGCTGATTTTCTCCAAAAGTAAAGTTGCTGGGAACGAGGACCCTGGAAGTCCTTAGGGCCCCAGATGATACCTTTCATCTGACTCCCAGACCCTGGGCCAATGACTTCATTTCCCCATGCAAAATGGCCTCCATTTGCAGCCATTTGCCTGGCCAACAGGGCAGTGCCCAGTGAGAAATTTTTACACTTTGCTGGATTCCTCCACAACTAAAGGTGCCAGAAACTAGGAGCTTGCAAGTCCTTAGAGCCCCAAAGGCCACCTTTCATCTGACACCCAGACCCTGGGGAAAGGACTTCTTTTTCCCATGGGAAATGGCCTCCGTTTGCAGCCACTCACCCTGGCAGAAAGAGGGGAGCCAAGCTAGAATTACCAAATCTTTGCTGGATTTTTCCAAAAGGAAAGCTGGCAGCAACTAGGATCCTGTAAGTACTTAGAGCCTCAAAGGCCACCTTGAACATAATACTGAGACCCTGAGGAAAGGACATTTTTCCCATGGAAAAATCTGCATCGTTCCTGGTGTGAAATTTGCAAACTTGGCAGATATTCTCCAAAAGTAAAGCTGCTGGGAACGAGGACCCTGGAAGTCCTTAGAGCCCAAAAGTCCAACTTTCATTGACACCCAGACCCTGGGGACATGACTTCATTTTCCCCATAGAAAATCGAATCAGTTAGAGGCCGCTCGCCCTGGCCATCTCCATCATTCCCGGTGTGAAATTTGCAAACTTGGCTGATTTTCTCCAAAAATAAAGCTGCTGGCAACGAGCCCACTGGAAGTCCTTAGAGCCCCAAAGGCCACCTTTCATTTGACACCCAGACCCTGGGGAAAGGACTTCTTTTTCCCATGGGAAATGGCCTCCGTTTGCAGCCACTCATCCTGGCAGAAAGAGGGGAGACAAGCTAGAATTACCAAATCTTTGCTGGATTTTTCCAAAAGGAAAGCTGGCAGCAACTTGGATCCTGTAAGTACTTAGAGCCTCAAAGGCCACTTTGAACATAATACTGAGACCCTGAGGAAAGGACATTTTTCCAATGGAAAAATCTGCATCGTTCCCGGTGTGAAATTTGCAATCATGGCTGATTTTCTCCAAAAGCAAAGCTGCTGGGAACGAGGACCCTGGAAGTCCTTGGAGCCCCAAAGGCCACCTTTCATCTGACACCCAGACCCTGGGCCAATGACTTCATTTTCCCCATGGAAAATGGCCTCCCTTTGCAGCCATTTGCCCTGGCCAACACGGCAATGCCCTGTGAGAAATTTTTACACTTTGCTGGATTCCTCCAGAAATAAAGCTACCGGCAACTAGGAGCTTGCAAGTCCTTAGAGCCCCAAAGGCCACCTTTCATCTGACACCCAGACCCTGGGGACGTGACTTCATTTTCCCCAAGGAAGTTGGGGCCAGTTTGAGGCCACTCGCCCTGGCCGTCTGCATTGTTCCCAGTGTGAAATTTGCAAACTTGGCTGATTTTCTCCAAAACTAAAGCTGCTGGCAACGAGCACACTGGAAGTCCTTAGAGCCCCAAAGGCCACCTTTCATCTGATATGCAGACCCTGGGGAAAGGAGTTTTTTTTTCCCATGGGAAATGGCCTCCATTTGCAGCCACTCTCCCTGGAGGAAAGAGGGGAGACAAGCTAGAATTACCAAATCTTTGCTGGATTTTTCCAAAAGGAAAGCTGGCAGCAACTAGGATCCTGTAAGTACTTAGAGCCTCAAAGGCCACCTTGAACATATTAATGAGACCCTGGGTAAAGGACATTTTTCCCATAGAAAATGGCCTTCATTTTTGGCCACTTGGCGTGGCAGGTAGGCAGTGCCAAGCGAACAATTTGCAAACTCTGCTGGATTCTTCCGAAAGAAAAGCTGCCAGCAACTAGGACGCTGCAAGTCCTTAGAGCCCCAGATGCCACCTTTCATCTGATAGCCAGACCCTGGGGAAAGGACTTCTTTTTCCCATGCAAAATGGCCTCTCTTTGCAGCCATTTGCCCTGGCCAACAGGGCAGTGCTCAGTGAGAAATTTTTGCAATTTGCTGGATTCCTGCAGAACTAACGCTGTTGGCAACTAGGAGCTTGCAAGACCTTAGAGCCCCAAAGGCCACCTTTCATCTGACACCCAGACGCTGGGGACATGACTTCATTTTCCCCAGGGAAAATGGGGTCAGTTTGAGGCCACTCGCCCTGGCCATCTGCATCATTCCTGGTGTGAAATTTGCAAACTTGGCTGATTTTCTTCAAAACTGAAGCTGCTGGCAACGAGGACCCTGGAAGTCCTTAGAGCCCCAAATGCCACCTTTCATCTGACACCCAGACCCTGGGCCAATGACTTCATTTTCCCCATGCAAAATGGCCTCTCTTTGCAGCCATTTGCCCTGGCCAACAGGGCAGTGCGCAGTGAGAAATTTTTAAACTTTGCTGATTTCCTCTACCACTAAAGCTGCCAGCAAGTAGGAGCTTGCAAGTCCTTAGAGCCCCAAAGGCCGCCTTTCATCTGACACCCAGACGCTGGGGACATGACTTCATTTTCCCCAAGGAAGTTGGGGTCAGTTTGAGGCCACTCGCCCTGGCCATCTGCATTGTTCCTGGTGTGAAATTTGCACACTTGGCTGATTTTCTCCAAAAGTAAAGTTGCTGGGAACGAGGACCCTGGAAGCCCTTAGGGCCCCAGATGATACCTTTCATCTGACTCCCAGACCCTGGGCCAATGACTTCATTTTCCCCATGGAAAATGGCCTCCATTTGCAGCCATTTGCCCTGGCCAACAGGGCAGTGCCCAGTGAGAAATTTTTACACTTTGCTGGATTCCTCCACAACTAAAGGTGCCAGCAACTAGGAGCTTGCAAGTCCTTAGAGCCCCAAAGGCCACCTTTCATCTGAAACCCAGACCCTGGGGACATGACTTAATTTTCCCCATGGAAAACAAGATCAGTTTGAGGCCACTCGCCCTGGCCATCTGCATTGCTCCCGGTGTGAAATTTGCAAACTTGGCTGATTTTCTCCAAAACTAATGCTGCTGGCAACGAGGACCCTGCAACTCCTTAGGGCCCCAGATACCAGTTTTCATCTGATACTCACACCCTGGGCCAATGACTTCATTTTCCCCATGGAAAATGGCCTCCATTTCTAGCCTCTTGCCCTGACCAAGAGGGTGGTGCCCAGCAAGAAATTTGCAATCTTTGCTGGATTTCTCCAAATCTAAAGCTGCCAGTAAGAAGTAACCTACAAGTCCTTAGAGCCCCAAAGGCCACCTTTCATCTGACACCCAGACCCTGGGGAAAGGACTTCTTTTTCCCCATGGAAAATGGCCTCCCTTTGCAGCCATTTGCCCTGGCCAACACGGCAATGCCCTGTGAGAAATTTTTACACTTTGCTGGATTCCTCCAGAAATAAAGCTGCCGGCAACTAGGAGCTGGCAAGTCCTTAGAGCCCCAAAGGCCACCTTTCATCTGACACCCAGACCCTGGGGACGTGACTTCATTTTCCCCAAGGAAGTTGGGGTCAGTTTGAGGCCACTCGCCCTGGCCATCTGCATCGATCCTGGTGTGAAATTTGCACACTTGGCTGATTTTCTCCAAAAGTAAAGTTGCTGGGAACGAGGACCCTGGAAGTCCTTAGGGCCCCAGATGATACCTTTCATCTGACTCCCAGACCCTGGGCCAATGACTTCATTTCCCCATGCAAAATGGCCTCCATTTGCAGCCATTTGCCTGGCCAACAGGGCAGTGCCCAGTGAGAAATTTTTACACTTTGCTGGATTCCTCCACAACTAAAGGTGCCAGCAACTAGGAGCTTGCAAGTCCTTAGAGCCCCAAAGGCCACCTTTCATCTGACACCCAGACCCTGGGGAAAGGACTTCTTTTTCCCATGGGAAATGGCCTCCGTTTGCAGCCACTCACCCTGGCAGAAAGAGGGGAGCCAAGCTAGAATTACCAAATCTTTGCTGGATTTTTCCAAAAGGAAAGCTGGCAGCAACTAGGATCCTGTAAGTACTTAGAGCCTCAAAGGCCACCTTGAACATAATACTGAGACCCTGAGGAAAGGACATTTTTCCCATGGAAAAATCTGCATCGTTCCTGGTGTGAAATTTGCAAACTTGGCAGATATTCTCCAAAAGTAAAGCTGCTGGGAACGAGGACCCTGGAAGTCCTTAGAGCCCAAAAGTCCAACTTTCATTGACACCCAGACCCTGGGGACATGACTTCATTTTCCCCATAGAAAATCGAATCAGTTTGAGGCCACTCGCCCTGGCCATCTCCATCATTCCCGGTGTGAAATTTGCAAACTTGGCTGATTTTCTCCAAAAATAAAGCTGCTGGCAACGAGCCCACTGGAAGTCCTTAGAGCCCCAAAGGCCACCTTTCATTTGACACCCAGACCCTGGGGAAAGGACTTCTTTTTCCCATGGGAAATGGCCTCCGTTTGCAGCCACTCATCCTGGAGGAAAGAGGGGAGACAAGCTAGAATTACCAAATCTTTGCTGGATTTTTCCAAAAGGAAAGCTGGCAGCAACTAGGATCCTGTAAGTACTTAGAGCCTCAAAGGCCACCTTGAACATATTAATGAGACCCTGGGTAAAGGACATTTTTCCCATGGAAAATGGCCTTCATTTTTGGCCACTTGGCGTGGCAGGTAGGCAGTGCCAAGCGAGCAATTTGCAAACTCTGCTGGATTCTTCCAAAAGAAAAGCTGCCAGCAACTAGGACGCTGCAAGTCCTTAGAGCCCCAGATGCCAACTTTCATCTGATAGCCAGACCCTGGGGAAAGGATTTCTTTTTCCCATGCAAAATGGGCTCTCTTTGCAGCCATTTGCCCTGGCAGACAGGGCAGTGCCAAGTGAGAAATTTTTCAATATTGCCAGATTCCTCCACAATTGAAGCTGCCAGCAACTAGGGGCTTGAAAGTCCTTAGAGCCCCATGGCCACCTTTCATCTGACACCCAGACCCTGGGGACATGACTTCATTTTCCCCATGGAAAACGGGGTCAGTTTGAGGCCACTAGCACTGGCCATCTGCATCGTTCCCGGTGGGAAATTTGCAAACTTGGCTGATTTTCTCCAAAACTGAAGCTGCTGGCAACGAGGACGCAGGAAGCCCTTAGGGCCCCAAAGTCCACCTTTCATTGATACTCAGACCCTGGGGACATGACTTCATTTTCCCCATGGAAAATGGAGTCAGTTTGAGGCCACTCGCCCTTGCCATCTGCATCGTTCCCAGTGGGAAATTTGCAAACTTGGCTGATTTTCACGAAAAGTAAAGCTGCAGGCAACGAGGACCCTGCAACACCCTAAGGCCCCAAAGGCCGCCTTTCATCCTATACGCAGACCCGGGACCAATGACTTCTTTTCCTATGCAAAATGGCCTTCATTTGCAGCCATTTGCCCTGGCCAACAGGGCAGTGCCCAGTGAGAAATTTTTGCACTTTGCTGGATTCCTGCAGAACTAACGCTGTTGGCAACTAGAAGCTTGCAAGTCCTTAGAGCCCCCAAGGCCACCTTTCATCTGACACCCAGACCCTGCGGACATGTCTCCATTTTCCCCAAGGAAAACGGGGTCAGTTTGAGCCCAATTGCCCTGGCCATCAGCATCGTTCCCTGAGTGAAATTTTCAAATTTTGCTGTATTCCTCCAGTACTAAAGGTGCCAGCAACTAGGAGCTATAGAGTCCTTAGAGCCCCAAAGGCCACCTTTCATCTGACACCAAGACCCTGGGGACATGACTTCATTTTCCCCATGGAAAATGGGGTCAGTTTGAGGGCACTAGCCCTGGCCACCTGCATCGTTCCCAGTGTGAAATTTGCAATCATGGCTGATTTTCTCCAAAACTAATGCTGCTGGCAACGAGGACTGTGGAAATCCTTGGAGCCCTAAAGGCCACCTTTCATCTGACACCCAGACCCTGGGGAAAGGAGTTCTTTTTCCCATGCAAAAGGGCCTCCATTTGCAGCCATTTGCCCTGGCCAACAGGGCCGTGCTCAGTGAGAAATTTTTACACTTTGCTGGATTCCTCCACAACTAAAGGTGCCAGCAACTAGGAGCTTGCAAGTCCTTAGAGCCCCAAAGGCCACCTTTCATCTGACACCCAGACCCTGGGGACATGACTTCATTTTCCCCATGGAAAATGGGGTCAGTTTGAGGCCACTCGCCCTGGCCATCTGCATTGTTCCCGGTGTGAAATTTGCAAACTTGGCTGATTTTCTCCAAAACTAAAGCTGCTGGGAACGAGGACCCTGAAAGTCCTTAGAGCCCCAAAGGCCACCTTTCATTTGACACCCAGACCCTGGGGAAAGGAGTTTTTTTTCCCATGGGAAATGGCCTCCATTTGCAGCCACTCTCCCGGAGGAAAGAGGGGAGACAAGCTAGAATTACCAAATCTTTGCTGGATTTTTCCAAAAGGAAAGCTGGCAGCAACTAGGATCCTGTAAGTACTTAGAGCCTCAAAGGCCACCTTGAACATATTAATGAGACCCTGGGTAAAGGACATTTTTCCCATAGAAAATGGCCTTCATTTTTGGCCACTTGGCGTGGCAGGTAGGCAGTGCCAAGCGAGCAATTTCCAAACTCTGCTGGATTCTTCCAAAAGAAAAGCTGCCAGCAACTAGGACGCTGCAAGTCCTTAGAGCCCCAGATGCCACCTTTCATCTGATAGCCAGACCCTGGGGAAATTACTTCTTTTTCCCATGCAAAATGGGCTCTCTTTGCAGCCATTTGCCCTGGCAGACAGGGCATTGCCCTGTGAGAAATTTTTAAACTTTGCTGGATTCCTCCAGAAATAAAGCTGCCGGCAAGTAGGAGCTTGCAAGTCCTTAGAGCCCCAAAGGTCACCTTTCATCTGACACCCAGACCCTGGGGAAAGGACTTCATTTTCCCCATGGAAAATGGCCTCACTTTGCAGCCATTTGCCCTGGCCAACAGGGCAGTGCCCTGTGAGAAATTTTTACACTTTGCTGGATTCCTCCAGAAATAAAGCTGCCGGCAAGTAGGAGCTTGCAAGTCCTTAGAGCCCCAAAGGCCACCTTTCATCTGACACCCAGACCCTGGGGACATGACTTCATTTTCCCCAAGGAAGTTGGGGTCAGTTTGAGGCCACTCGCCCTGGCCATCTGCATCGTTCCTGGTGTGAAATTTGCACACTTGGCTGATTTTCTCCAAAAGTAAAGTTGCTGGGAACGAGGACCCTGGAAGTCCTTAGGGCCCCAGATGATACCTTTCATCTGACTCGCAGACCCTGGGCCAATGACTTCATTTTCCCCATGGAAAATGGCCTCCATTTGCAGCCATTTGCCCTGGCCAACAGGGCAGTGCCCAGTGAGAAATTTTTACACTTTGCTGGATTCCTCCACAACTAAAGGTGCCAGCAACTAGGAGCTTGCAAGTCCTTAGAGCCCCAAAGGCCACCTTTCATCTGACACCCAGACCCTGGGGAAAGGACTTCTTTTTCCCATGGGAAATGGCCTCCGTTTGCAGCCACTCACCCTGGCAGAAAGTGGGGAGCCAAGCTAGAATTACCAAATCTTTGCTGGATTTTTCCAAAAGTAAAGCTGGCAGCAACTTGGATCCTGTAAGTACTTAGAGCCTCAAAGGCCACCTTGAACATAATACTGAGACCCTGAGGAAAGGACATTTTTCCCGTGGAAAAATCTGCATCGTTCCCGGTGTGAAATTTGCAATCATGGCTGATTTTCTCCAAAAGTAAAGCTGCTGGGAACGAGGACACTGGAAGTCCTTAGAGCCCCAAAGGCCACCTTTCATCTGACACCCAGACCCTGGGGAAAGGACTTCTTTTTCCCATGGGAAATGGCCTCCGTTTGCAGCCACTCATCCTGGCAGAAATAGGGGAGACAAACTAGAATTACCAAATCTTTGCTGGATTTTTCCAAAAAGAAAGCTGGCAGCAACTTGAATCCTGTAAGTACTTAGAGCCTCAAAGGCCACCTTGAACATATTAATGAGACCCTGGGTAAAGGACATTTTTCCCATGGAAAATGGCCTTCATTTTTGGCCACTTGGCGTGGCACGTAGGCAGTGCCAAGCGAGCAATTTCCAAACTCTGCTGGATTCTTCCAAAAGAAAAGCTGCCAGCAACTAGGACGCTGCAAGTCCTTAGAGCCCCAGATGCCAACTTTCATCTGATAGCCAGACCCTGGGGAAAGGACTTCTTTTTCCCATGCAAAATGGCCTCTTTTTGCAGCCATATGCCCCGGCCAACAGGGCAGTGCCCAGTGAGAAATTTTTACACTTTGCTGGATTCCTCCACAACTAAAGGTGCCAGCAACTAGGAGCTTGCAAGTCCTTAGAGCCCCAAAGGCCACCTTTCATCTGACACCCAGACCCTGGGGAAAGGACTTCTTTTTCCCATGGGAAATGGCCTCCGTTTGCAGCCACTCATCCTGGCAGAAAGAGGGGAGACAAGCTAGAATTACCAAATCTTTGCTGGATTTTTCCAAAAGGAAAGCTGGCAGCAACTTGGATCCTGTAAGTACTTAGAGCCTCAAAGGCCACCTTGAACATAATACTGAGACCCTGAGGAAAGGACATTTTTCCAATGGAAAAATCTGCATCGTTCCCGGTGTGAAATTTGCAATCATGGCTGATTTTCTCCAAAAGCAAAGCTGCTGGGAACGAGGACCCTGGAAGTCCTTGGAGCCCCAAAGGCCACCTTTCATCTGACACCCAGACCCTGGGCCAATGACTTCATTTTCCCCATGGAAAATGGCCTCCCTTTGCAGCCATTTGCCCTGGCCAACACGGCAATGCCCTGTGAGAAATTTTTACACTTTGCTGGATTCCTCCAGAAATAAAGCTACCGGCAACTAGGAGCTTGCAAGTCCTTAGAGCCCCAAAGGCCACCTTTCATCTGACACCCAGACCCTGGGGACGTGACTTCATTTTCCCCAAGGAAGTTGGGGTCAGTTTGAGGCCACTCGCCCTGGCCGTCTGCATTGTTCCCGGTGTGAAATTTGCAAACTTGGCTGATTTTCTCCAAAACTAAAGCTGCTGGCAACGAGCACACTGGAAGTCCTTAGAGCCCCAAAGGCCACCTTTCATTTGACACCCAGACCCGGGGGAAAGGACTTCTTTTTCCCATGGGAAATGGCCTCCGTTTGCAGCCACTCATCCTGGCAGAAAGAGGGGAGCCAAGCTAGAATTACCAAATCTTTGCTGGATTTTTCCAAAAGGAAAGCTGGCAGCAACTAGGATCCTGTAAGTACTTAGAGCCTCAAAGGCCACCTTGAACATATTACTGAGAGCCTGGGTAAAGGACATTTTTCCCATGGAAAATGGCCTTCATTTGTGGCCACTTGGCGTGGCACGTAGGCAGTGCCAAGCGAGCAATTTGCAAACGCTGCTGGATTCTTCCAAAACAAAAGCTGCCAGCAACTAGGACGCTGCAAGTCCTTAGAGCCCCAGATGCCACCTTTCATCTGATAGCCAGACCCTGGGGAAAGGACTTCTTTTTCCCATGCAAAATGGCCTCCCTTTGCAGCCATTTGCCCTGGCCAACAGGGCAGTGCCCAGTGAGAAATTTTTACACTTTGCTGGATGCCTCCAGAAATAAAGCTGCCGGCAACTAGGAGCTGGCAAGTCCTTAGAGCCCCAAAGGCCACCTTTCATCTGACACCCAGACCCTGGGGACATGACTTCATTTTCCCCAAGGAAGTTGGGGTCAGTTTGAGGCCACTCGCCCTGGCCATCTGCATCGTTCCTGGTGTGAAATTTGCACACTTGGCTGATTTTCTCCAAAAGTAAAGTTGCTGGGAACGAGGACCCTGGAAGTCCTTAGGGCCCCAGATGATACCTTTCATCTGACTCCCAGACCCTGGGCCAATGACTTCATTTCCCCATGGAAAATGGCCTCCATTTGCAGCCATTTGCCCTGGCCAACAGGGCAGTGCCCAGTGAGAAATTTTTACACTTTGCTGGATTCCTCCACAACTAAAGGTGCCAGCAACTAGGAGCTTGCAAGTCCTTAGAGCCCCAAAGGCCACCTTTCATCTGACACCCAGACCCTGGGGAAAGGACTTCTTTTTCCCATGGGAAATGGCCTCCGTTTGCAGCCACTCACCCTGGCAGAAAGAGGGGAGCCAAGCTAGAATTACCAAATCTTTGCTGGATTTTTCCAAAAGGAAAGCTGGCAGCAACTAGGATCCTGTAAGTACTTAGAGCCTCAAAGGCCACCTTGAACATAATACTGAGACCCTGAGGAAAGGACATTTTTCCCGTGGAAAAATCTGCATCGTTCCTGGTGTGAAATTTGCAAACTTGGCAGATATTCTCCAAAAGTAAAGCTGCTGGGAACGAGGACACTGGAAGTCCTTAGAGCCCCAAAGGCCACCTTTCATCTGACACCCAGACCCTGGGGAAAGGACTTCTTTTCCCCATGGGAAATGGCCTCCGTTTGCAGCCACTCATCCTGGCAGAAAGAGGGGAGACAAGCTAGAATTACCAAATCTTTGCTGGATTTTTCCAAAAGGAAAGCTGGCAGCAACTTGGATCCTGTAAGTACTTAGAGCCTCAAAGGCCACCTTGAACATAATACTGAGACCCTGAGGAAAGGACATTTTTCCAATGGAAAAATCTGCATCGTTCCCGGTGTGAAATTTGCAATCATGGCTGATTTTCTCCAAAAGCAAAGCTGCTGGGAACGAGGACCCTGGAAGTCCTTAGAGCCCCAAAGGCCACCTTTCATCTGACACCCAGACCCTGGGCCAATGACTTCATTTTCCCCATGGAAAATGGCCTCCCTTTGCAGCCATTTGCCCTGGCCAACACGGCAATGCCCTGTGAGAAATTTTTACACTTTGCTGGATTCCTCCAGAAATAAAGCTACCGGCAACTAGGAGATTGCAAGTCCTTAGAGCCCCAAAGGCCACCTTTCATCTGACACCCAGACCCTGGGGAAAGGACTTCTTTTTCCCATGGGAAATGGCCTCCGTTTGCAGCCACTCACCCTGGCAGAAAGTGGGGAGCCAAGCTAGAATTACCAAATCTTTGCTGGATTTTTCCAAAAGTAAAGCTGGCAGCAACTTGGATCCTGTAAGTACTTAGAGCCTCAAAGGCCACCTTGAACATAATACTGAGACCCTGAGGAAAGGACATTTTTCCCGTGGAAAAATCTGCATCGTTCCCGGTGTGAAATTTGCAATCATGGCTGATTTTCTCCAAAAGTAAAGCTGCTGGGAACGAGGACACTGGAAGTCCTTAGAGCCCCAAAGGCCACCTTTCATCTGACACCCAGACCCTGGGGAACGGACTTCTTTTTCCCATGGGAAATGGCCTCCGTTTGCAGCCACTCATCCTGGCAGAAATAGGGGAGACAAACTAGAATTACCAAATCTTTGCTGGATTTTTCCAAAAAGAAAGCTGGCAGCAACTTGAATCCTGTAAGTACTTAGAGCCTCAAAGACCACCTTGAACATATTAATGAGACCCTGGGTAAAGGACATTTTTCCCATGGAAAATGGCCTTCATTTTTGGCCACTTGGCGTGGCACGTAGGCAGTGCCAAGCGAGCAATTTCCAAACTCTGCTGGATTCTTCCAAAAGAAAAGCTGCCAGCAACTAGGACGCTGCAAGTCCTTAGAGCCCCAGATGCCAACTTTCATCTGATAGCCAGACCCTGGGGAAAGGACTTCTTTTTCCCATGCAAAATGGCCTCTTTTTGCAGCCATATGCCCCGGCCAACAGGGCAGTGCCCAGTGAGAAATTTTTACACTTTGCTGGATTCCTCCACAACTAAAGGTGCCAGCAACTAGGAGCTTGCAAGTCCTTAGAGCCCCAAAGGCCACCTTTCATCTGACACCCAGACCCTGGGGAAAGGACTTCTTTTTCCCATGGGAAATGGCCTCCGTTTGCAGCCACTCACCCTGGCAGAAAGAGGGGAGACAAGCTAGAATTACCAAATCTTTGCTGGATTTTTCCAAAAGGAAAGCTGGCAGCAACTTGGATCCTGTAAGTACTTAGAGCCTCAAAGGCCACCTTGAACATAATACTGAGACCCTGAGGAAAGGACATTTTTCCAATGGAAAAATCTGCATCGTTCCCGGTGTGAAATTTGCAATCATGGCTGATTTTCTCCAAAAGCAAAGCTGCTGGGAACGAGGACCCTGGAAGTCCTTGGAGCCCCAAAGGCCACCTTTCATCTGACACCCAGACCCTGGGCCAATGACTTCATTTTCCCCATGGAAAATGGCCTCCCTTTGCAGCCATTTGCCCTGGCCAACACGGCAATGCCCTGTGAGAAATTTTTACACTTTGCTGGATTCCTCCAGAAATAAAGCTACCGGCAACTAGGAGCTTGCAAGTCCTTAGAGCCCCAAAGGCCACCTTTCATCTGACACCCAGACCCTGGGGACGTGACTTCATTTTCCCCAAGGAAGTTGGGGCCAGTTTGAGGCCACTCGCCCTGGCCGTCTGCATTGTTCCCAGTGTGAAATTTGCAAACTTGGCTGATTTTCTCCAAAACTAAAGCTGCTGGCAACGAGCACACTGGAAGTCCTTAGAGCCCCAAAGGCCACCTTTCATCTGATATGCAGACCCTGGGGAAAGGAGTTTTTTTTTCCCATGGGAAATGGCCTCCATTTGCAGCCACTCTCCCTGGAGGAAAGAGGGGAGACAAGCTAGAATTACCAAATCTTTGCTGGATTTTTCCAAAAGGAAAGCTGGCAGCAACTAGGATCCTGTAAGTACTTAGAGCCTCAAAGGCCACCTTGAACATATTAATGAGACCCTGGGTAAAGGACATTTTTCCCATAGAAAATGGCCTTCATTTTTGGCCACTTGGCGTGGCAGGTAGGCAGTGCCAAGCGAACAATTTGCAAACTCTGCTGGATTCTTCCGAAAGAAAAGCTGCCAGCAACTAGGACGCTGCAAGTCCTTAGAGCCCCAGATGCCACCTTTCATCTGATAGCCAGACCCTGGGGAAAGGACTTCTTTTTCCCATGCAAAATGGCCTCTCTTTGCAGCCATTTGCCCTGGCCAACAGGGCAGTGCTCAGTGAGAAATTTTTGCAATTTGCTGGATTCCTGCAGAACTAACGCTGTTGGCAACTAGGAGCTTGCAAGACCTTAGAGCCCCAAAGGCCACCTTTCATCTGACACCCAGACGCTGGGGACATGACTTCATTTTCCCCAGGGAAAATGGGGTCAGTTTGAGGCCACTCGCCCGGGCCATCTGCATCATTCCTGGTGTGAAATTTGCAAACTTGGCTGATTTTCTTCAAAACTGAAGCTGCTGGCAACGAGGACCCTGGAAGTCCTTAGAGCCCCAAATGCCACCTTTCATCTGACACCCAGACCCTGGGCCAATGACTTCATTTTCCCCATGCAAAATGGCCTCTCTTTGCAGCCATTTGCCCTGGCCAACAGGGCAGTGCGCAGTGAGAAATTTTTAAACTTTGCTGATTTCCTCTACCACTAAAGCTGCCAGCAAGTAGGAGCTTGCAAGTCCTTAGAGCCCCAAAGGCTGCCTTTCATCTGACACCCAGACGCTGGGGACATGACTTCATTTTCCCCAAGGAAGTTGGGGTCAGTTTGAGGCCACTCGCCCTGGCCATCTGCATTGTTCCTGGTGTGAAATTTGCACACTTGGCTGATTTTCTCCAAAAGTAAAGTTGCTGGGAACGAGGACCCTGGAAGCCCTTAGGGCCCCAGATGATACCTTTCATCTGACTCCCAGACCCTGGGCCAATGACTTCATTTTCCCCATGGAAAATGGCCTCCATTTGCAGCCATTTGCCCTGGCCAACAGGGCAGTGCCCAGTGAGAAATTTTTACACTTTGCTGGATTCCTCCACAACTAAAGGTGCCAGCAACTAGGAGCTTGCAAGTCCTTAGAGCCCCAAAGGCCACCTTTCATCTGAAACCCAGACCCTGGGGACATGACTTAATTTTCCCCATGGAAAACAAGATCAGTTTGAGGCCACTCGCCCTGGCCATCTGCATTGCTCCCGGTGTGAAATTTGCAAACTTGGCTGATTTTCTCCAAAACTAATGCTGCTGGCAACGAGGACCCTGCAACTCCTTAGGGCCCCAGATACCAGTTTTCATCTGATACTCACACCCTGGGCCAATGACTTCATTTTCCCCATGGAAAATGGCCTCCATTTCTAGCCTCTTGCCCTGACCAAGAGGGTGGTGCCCAGCAAGAAATTTGCAATCTTTGCTGGATTTCTCCAAATCTAAAGCTGCCAGTAAGAAGTACCCTACAAGTCCTTAGAGCCCCAAAGGCCACCTTTCATCTGACACCCAGACCCTGGGGAAAGGACTTCTTTTTCCCCATGGAAAATGGCCTCCCTTTGCAGCCATTTGCCCTGGCCAACACGGCAATGCCCTGTGAGAAATTTTTACACTTTGCTGGATTCCTCCAGAAATAAAGCTGCCGGCAACTAGGAGCTGGCAAGTCCTTAGAGCCCCAAAGGCCACCTTTCATCTGACACCCAGACCCTGGGGACATGACTTCATTTTCCCCAAGGAAGTTGGGGTCAGTTTGAGGCCACTCGCCCTGGCCATCTGCATCGATCCTGGTGTGAAATTTGCACACTTGGCTGATTTTCTCCAAAAGTAAAGTTGCTGGGAACGAGGACCCTGGAAGTCCTTAGGGCCCCAGATGATACCTTTCATCTGACTCCCAGACCCTGGGCCAATGACTTCATTTCCCCATGCAAAATGGCCTCCATTTGCAGCCATTTGCCTGGCCAACAGGGCAGTGCCCAGTGAGAAATTTTTACACTTTGCTGGATTCCTCCACAACTAAAGGTGCCAGCAACTAGGAGCTTGCAAGTCCTTAGAGCCCCAAAGGCCACCTTTCATCTGACACCCAGACCCTGGGGAAAGGACTTCTTTTTCCCATGGGAAATGGCCTCCGTTTGCAGCCACTCACCCTGGCAGAAAGAGGGGAGCCAAGCTAGAATTACCAAATCTTTGCTGGATTTTTCCAAAAGGAAAGCTGGCAGCAACTAGGATCCTGTAAGTACTTAGAGCCTCAAAGGCCACCTTGAACATAATACTGAGACCCTGAGGAAAGGACATTTTTCCCATGGAAAAATCTGCATCGTTCCTGGTGTGAAATTTGCAAACTTGGCAGATATTCTCCAAAAGTAAAGCTGCTGGGAACGAGGACCCTGGAAGTCCTTAGAGCCCAAAAGTCCAACTTTCATTGACACCCAGACCCTGGGGACATGACTTCATTTTCCCCATAGAAAATCGAATCAGTTTGAGGCCACTCGCCCTGGCCATCTCCATCATTCCCGGTGTGAAATTTGCAAACTTGGCTGATTTTCTCCAAAAATAAAGCTGCTGGCAACGAGCCCACTGGAAGTCCTTAGAGCCCCAAAGGCCACCTTTCATTTGACACCCAGACCCTGGGGAAAGGACTTCTTTTTCCCATGGGAAATGGCCTCCGTTTGCAGCCACTCATCCTGGCAGAAAGAGGGGAGACAAGCTAGAATTACCAAATCTTTGCTGGATTTTTCCAAAAGGAAAGCTGGCAGCAACTAGGATCCTGTAAGTACTTAGAGCCTCAAAGGCCACCTTGAACATATTAATGAGACCCTGGGTAAAGGACATTTTTCCCATGGAAAATGGCCTTCATTTTTGGCCACTTGGCGTGGCAGGTAGGCAGTGCCAAGCGAGCAATTTGCAAACTCTGCTGGATTCTTCCAAAAGAAAAGCTGCCAGCAACTAGGACGCTGCAAGTCCTTAGAGCCCCAGATGCCAACTTTCATCTGATAGCCAGACCCTGGGGAAAGGATTTCTTTTTCCCATGCAAAATGGGCTCTCTTTGCAGCCATTTGCCCTGGCCAAAGTGGCAGTGCCAAGTGAGAAATTTTTCAATATTGCCAGATTCCTCCACAATTGAAGCTGCCAGCAACTAGGGGCTTGAAAGTCCTTAGAGCCCCATGGCCACCTTTCATCTGACACCCAGACGCTGGGGACATGACTTCATTTTCCCCATGGAAAACGGGGTCAGTTTGAGGCCACTAGCACTGGCCATCTGCATCGTTCCCGGTGGGAAATTTGCAAACTTGGCTGATTTTCTCCAAAACTGAAGCTGCGGGCAACGAGGACGCAGGAGGCCCTTAGGGCCCCAAAGTCCACCTTTCATTGATACTCAGACCCTGGGGACATGACTTCATTTTCCCCATGGAAAATGGAGTCAGTTTGAGGCCACTCGCCCTTGCCATCTGCATCGTTCCCAGTGGGAAATTTGCAAACTTGGCTGATTTTCACGAAAAGTAAAGCTGCAGGCAACGAGGACCCTGCAACACCCTAAGGCCCCAAAGGCCGCCTTTCATCCTATACGCAGACCCGGGACCAATGACTTCTTTTCCTATGCAAAATGGCCTTCATTTGCAGCCATTTGCCCTGGCCAACAGGGCAGTGCCCAGTGAGAAATTTTTGCACTTTGCTGGATTCCTGCAGAACTAACGCTGTTGGCAACTAGAAGCTTGCAAGTCCTTAGAGCCCCCAAGGCCACCTTTCATCTGACACCCAGACCCTGCGGACATGTCTCCATTTTCCCCAAGGAAAACGGGGTCAGTTTGAGCCCAATTGCCCTGGCCATCAGCATCGTTCCCTGAGTGAAATTTTCAAATTTTGCTGTATTCCTCCAGTACTAAAGGTGCCAGCAACTAGGAGCTATAGAGTCCTTAGAGCCCCAAAGGCCACCTTTCATCTGACACCAAGACCCTGGGGACATGACTTCATTTTCCCCATGGAAAATGGGGTCAGTTTGAGGGCACTAGCCCTGGCCACCTGCATCGTTCCCAGTGTGAAATTTGCAATCATGGCTGATTTTCTCCAAAACTAATGCTGCTGGCAACGAGGACTGTGGAAATCCTTGGAGCCCTAAAGGCCACCTTTCATCTGACACCCAGACCCTGGGGAAAGGAGTTCTTTTTCCCATGCAAAAGGGCCTCCGTTTGCAGCCACTCACCCTGGCAGAAAGAGGGGAGCCAAGCTAGAATTACCAAATCTTTGCTGGATTTTTCCAAAAGGAAAGCTGGCAGCAACTAGGATCCTGTAAGTACTTAGAGCCTCAAAGGCCACCTTGAACATAATACTGAGACCCTGAGGAAAGGACATTTTTCCCATGGAAAAATCTGCATCGTTCCTGGTGTGAAATTTGCAAACTTGGCAGATATTCTCCAAAAGTAAAGCTGCTGGGAACGAGGACCCTGGAAGTCCTTAGAGCCCAAAAGTCCAACTTTCATTGACACCCAGACCCTGGGGACATGACTTCATTTTCCCCATAGAAAATCGAATCAGTTTGAGGCCACTCGCCCTGGCCATCTCCATCATTCCCGGTGTGAAATTTGCAAACTTGGCTGATTTTCTCCAAAAATAAAGCTGCTGGCAACGAGCCCACTGGAAGTCCTTAGAGCCCCAAAGGCCACCTTTCATTTGACACCCAGACCCTGGGGAAAGGACTTCTTTTTCCCATGGGAAATGGCCTCCGTTTGCAGCCACTCATCCTGGCAGAAAGAGGGGAGACAAGCTAGAATTACCAAATCTTTGCTGGATTTTTCCAAAAGGAAAGCTGGCAGCAACTAGGATCCTGTAAGTACTTAGAGCCTCAAAGGCCACCTTGAACATATTAATGAGACCCTGGGTAAAGGACATTTTTCCCATGGAAAATGGCCTTCATTTTTGGCCACTTGGCGTGGCAGGTAGGCAGTGCCAAGCGAGCAATTTGCAAACTCTGCTGGATTCTTCCAAAAGAAAAGCTGCCAGCAACTAGGACGCTGCAAGTCCTTAGAGCCCCAGATGCCAACTTTCATCTGATAGCCAGACCCTGGGGAAAGGATTTCTTTTTCCCATGCAAAATGGGCTCTCTTTGCAGCCATTTGCCCTGGCCAAAGTGGCAGTGCCAAGTGAGAAATTTTTCAATATTGCCAGATTCCTCCACAATTGAAGCTGCCAGCAACTAGGGGCTTGAAAGTCCTTAGAGCCCCATGGCCACCTTTCATCTGACACCCAGACGCTGGGGACATGACTTCATTTTCCCCATGGAAAACGGGGTCAGTTTGAGGCCACTAGCACTGGCCATCTGCATCGTTCCCGGTGGGAAATTTGCAAACTTGGCTGATTTTCTCCAAAACTGAAGCTGCGGGCAACGAGGACGCAGGAGGCCCTTAGGGCCCCAAAGTCCACCTTTCATTGATACTCAGACCCTGGGGACATGACTTCATTTTCCCCATGGAAAATGGAGTCAGTTTGAGGCCACTCGCCCTTGCCATCTGCATCGTTCCCAGTGGGAAATTTGCAAACTTGGCTGATTTTCACGAAAAGTAAAGCTGCAGGCAACGAGGACCCTGCAACACCCTAAGGCCCCAAAGGCCGCCTTTCATCCTATACGCAGACCCGGGACCAATGACTTCTTTTCCTATGCAAAATGGCCTTCATTTGCAGCCATTTGCCCTGGCCAACAGGGCAGTGCCCAGTGAGAAATTTTTGCACTTTGCTGGATTCCTGCAGAACTAACGCTGTTGGCAACTAGAAGCTTGCAAGTCCTTAGAGCCCCCAAGGCCACCTTTCATCTGACACCCAGACCCTGCGGACATGTCTCCATTTTCCCCAAGGAAAACGGGGTCAGTTTGAGCCCAATTGCCCTGGCCATCAGCATCGTTCCCTGAGTGAAATTTTCAAATTTTGCTGTATTCCTCCAGTACTAAAGGTGCCAGCAACTAGGAGCTATAGAGTCCTTAGAGCCCCAAAGGCCACCTTTCATCTGACACCAAGACCCTGGGGACATGACTTCATTTTCCCCATGGAAAATGGGGTCAGTTTGAGGGCACTAGCCCTGGCCACCTGCATCGTTCCCAGTGTGAAATTTGCAATCATGGCTGATTTTCTCCAAAACTAATGCTGCTGGCAACGAGGACTGTGGAAATCCTTGGAGCCCTAAAGGCCACCTTTCATCTGACACCCAGACCCTGGGGAAAGGAGTTCTTTTTCCCATGCAAAAGGGCCTCCATTTGCAGCCATTTGCCCTGGCCAACAGGGCCGTGCTCAGTGAGAAATTTTTACACTTTGCTGGATTCCTCCACAACTAAAGGTGCCAGCAACTAGGAGCTTGCAAGTCCTTAGAACCCCAAAGGCCACCTTTCATCTGACACCCAGACCCTGGGGACATGACTTCATTTTCCCCATGGAAAATGGGGTCAGTTTGAGGCCACTCGCCCTGGCCATCTGCATCGTTCCCGGTGTGAAATTTGCAAACTTGGCTGATTTTCTCCAAAACTAAAGCTGCTAGGAACGAGGACCCTGGAAGTCCTTAGAGCCCCAAAGGCCACCTTTCATTTGACACCCAGACCCTGGGGAAAGGAGTTTTTTTTCCCATGGGAAATGGCCTCCATTTGCAGCCACTCTCCCGGAGGAAAGAGGGGAGACAAGCTAGAATTACCAAATCTTTGCTGGATTTTTCCAAAAGGAAAGCTGGCAGCAACTAGGATCCTGTAAGTACTTAGAGCCTCAAAGGCCACCTTGAACATATTAATGAGACCCTGGGTAAAGGACATTTTTCCCATAGAAAATGGCCTTCATTTTTGGCCACTTGGCGTGGCAGGTAGGCAGTGCCAAGCGAGCAATTTGCAAACTCTGCTGGATTCTTCCAAAAGAAAAGCTGCCAGCAACTAGGACGCTGCAAGTCCTTAGAGCCCCAGATGCCACCTTTCATCTGATAGCCAGACCCTGGGGAAATTACTTCTTTTTCCCATGCAAAATGGGCTCTCTTTGCAGCCATTTGCCCTGGCAGACAGGGCATTGCCCTGTGAGAAATTTTTAAACTTTGCTGGATTCCTCCAGAAATAAAGCTGCCGGCAAGTAGGAGCTTGCAAGTCCTTAGAGCCCCAAAGGTCACCTTTCATCTGACACCCAGACCCTGGGGAAAGGACTTCATTTTCCCCATGGAAAATGGCCTCCCTTTGCAGCCATTTGCCCTGGCCAACAGGGCAGTGCCCTGTGAGAAATTTTTACACTTTGCTGGATTCCTCCAGAAATAAAGCTGCCGGCAAGTAGGAGCTTGCAAGTCCTTAGAGCCCCAAAGGCCACCTTTCATCTGACACCCAGACCCTGGGGACATGACTTCATTTTCCCCAAGGAAGTTGGGGTCAGTTTGAGGCCACTCGCCCTGGCCATCTGCATCGTTCCTGGTGTGAAATTTGCACACTTGGCTGATTTTCTCCAAAAGTAAAGTTGCTGGGAACGAGGACCCTGGAAGTCCTTAGGGCCCCAGATGATACCTTTCATCTGACTCGCAGACCCTGGGCCAATGACTTCATTTTCCCCATGGAAAATGGCCTCCCTTTGCAGCCATTTGCCCTGGCCAACAGGGCAGTGCCCAGTGAGAAATTTTTACACTTTGCTGGATTCCTCCACAACTAAAGGTGCCAGGAACTAGGAGCTTGCAAGTCCTTAGAGCCCCAAAGGCCACCTTTCATCTGACACCCAGACCCTGGGGAAAGGACTTCTTTTTCCCATGGGAAATGGCCTCCGTTTGCAGCCACTCACCCTGGCAGAAAGTGGGGAGCCAAGCTAGAATTACCAAATCTTTGCTGGATTTTTCCAAAAGTAAAGCTGGCAGCAACTTGGATCCTGTAAGTACTTAGAGCCTCAAAGGCCACCTTGAACATAATACTGAGACCCTGAGGAAAGGACATTTTTCCCGTGGAAAAATCTGCATCGTTCCCGGTGTGAAATTTGCAATCATGGCTGATTTTCTCCAAAAGTAAAGCTGCAGGGAACGAGGACACTGGAAGTCCTTAGAGCCCCAAAGGCCACCTTTCATCTGACACCCAGACCCTGGGGAAAGGACTTCTTTTTCCCATGGGAAATGGCCTCCGTTTGCAGCCACTCATCCTGGCAGAAATAGGGGAGACAAACTAGAATTACCAAATCTTTGCTGGATTTTTCCAAAAAGAAAGCTGGCAGCAACTTGAATCCTGTAAGTACTGAGAGCCTCAAAGGCCACCTTGAACATATTAATGAGACCCTGGGTAAAGGACATTTTTCCCATGGAAAATGGCCTTCATATTTGGCCACTTGGCGTGGCACGTAGGCAGTGCCAAGCGAGCAATTTGCAAACGCTGCTGGATTCTTCCAAAACAAAAGCTGCCAGCAACTAGGACGCTGCAAGTCCTTAGAGCCCCAGATGCCACCTTTCATCTGATAGCCAGACCCTGGGGAAAGGACTTCTTTTTCCCATGCAAAATGGCCTCCCTTTGCAGCCATTTGCCCTGGCCAACAGGGCAGTGCCCAGTGAGAAATTTTTACACTTTGCTGGATTCCTCCAGAAATAAAGCTTCCGGCAACTAGGAGCTTGCAAGTCCTTAGAGCCCCAAAGGCCACCTTTCATCTGACACCCAGACCCTGGGGACATGACTTCATTTTCCCCAAGGAAGTTGGGGTCAGTTTGAGGCCACTCGCCCTGGCCATCTGCATCGTTCCTGGTGTGAAATTTGCACACTTGGCTGATTTTCTCCAAAAGTAAAGTTGCTGGGAACGAGGACCCTGGAAGTCCTTAGGGCCCCAGATGATACCTTTCATCTGACTCCCAGACCCTGGGCCAATGACTTCATTTCCCCATGGAAAATGGCCTCCATTTGCAGCCATTTGCCCTGGCCAACAGGGCAGTGCCCAGTGAGAAATTTTTACACTTTGCTGGATTCCTCCACAACTAAAGGTGCCAGCAACTAGGAGATTGCAAGTCCTTAGAGCCCCAAAGGCCACCTTTCATCTGACACCCAGACCCTGGGGAAAGGACTTCTTTTTCCCATGGGAAATGGCCTCCGTTTGCAGCCACTCACCCTGGCAGAAAGAGGGGAGCCAAGCTAGAATTACCAAATCTTTGCTGGATTTTTCCAAAAGGAAAGCTGGCAGCAACTAGGATCCTGTAAGTACTTAGAGCCTCAAAGGCCACCTTGAACATAATACTGAGACCCTGAGGAAAGGACATTTTTCCCATGGAAAAATCTGCATCGTTCCTGGTGTGAAATTTGCAAACTTGGCAGATATTCTCCAAAAGTAAAGCTGCTGGGAACGAGGACACTGGAAGTCCTTAGAGCCCCAAAGGCCACCTTTCATCTGACACCCAGACCCTGGGGAAAGGACTTCTTTTCCCCATGGGAAATGGCCTCCGTTTGCAGCCACTCATCCTTGCAGAAAGAGGGGAGACAAGCTAGAATTACCAAATCTTTGCTGGATTTTTCCAAAAGGAAAGCTGGCAGCAACTTGGATCCTGTAAGTACTTAGAGCCTCAAAGGCCACCTTGAACATAATACTGAGACCCTGAGGAAAGGACATTTTTCCAATGGAAAAATCTGCATCGTTCCCGGTGTGAAATTTGCAATCATGGCTGATTTTCTCCAAAAGCAAAGCTGCTGGGAACGAGGACCCTGGAAGTCCTTAGAGCCCCAAAGGCCACCTTTCATCTGACACCCAGACCCTGGGCCAATGACTTCATTTTCCCCATGGAAAATGGCCTCCCTTTGCAGCCATTTGCCCTGGCCAACACGGCAATGCCCTGTGAGAAATTTTTACACTTTGCTGGATTCCTCCAGAAATAAAGCTACCGGCAACTAGGAGATTGCAAGTCCTTAGAGCCCCAAAGGCCACCATTCATCTGACACCCAGACCCTGGGGACGTGCCTTCATTTTCCCCAAGGAAGTTGGGGCCAGTTTGAGGCCACTCGCCCTGGCCGTCTGCATTGTTCCCGGTGTGAAATTTGCAAACTTGGCGGATTTTCTCCAAAACTAAAGCTGCTGGGAACGAGGACCCTGGAAGTCCTTAGAGCCCCAAAGGCCACCTTTCATTTGACACCCAGACCCTGGGGAAAGGAGTTTTTTTTCCCATGGGAAATGGCCTCCATTTGCAGCCACTCTCCCGGAGGAAAGAGGGGAGACAAGCTAGAATTACCAAATCTTTGCTGGATTTTTCCAAAAGGAAAGCTGGCAGCAACTAGGATCCTGTAAGTACTTAGAGCCTCAAAGGCCACCTTGAACATATTAATGAGACCCTGGGTAAAGGACATTTTTCCCATGGAAAATGGCCTTCATTTGTGGCCACTTGGCGTGGCACGTAGGCAGTGCCAAGCGAGCAATTTGCAAACGCTGCTGGATTCTTCCAAAACAAAAGCTGCCAGCAACTAGGACGCTGCAAGTCCTTAGAGCCCCAGATGCCACCTTTCATCTGATAGCCAGACCCTGGGGAAAGGACTTCTTTTTCCCATGCAAAATGGCCTCCCTTTGCAGCCATTTGCCCTGGCCAACAGGGCAGTGCCCAGTGAGAAATTTTTACACTTTGCTGGATTCCTCCAGAAATAAAGCTTCCGGCAACTAGGAGCTTGCAAGTCCTTAGAGCCCCAAAGGCCACCTTTCATCTGACACCCAGACCCTGGGGACATGACTTCATTTTCCCCAAGGAAGTTGGGGTCAGTTTGAGGCCACTCGCCCTGGCCATCTGCATCGTTCCTGGTGTGAAATTTGCACACTTGGCTGATTTTCTCCAAAAGTAAAGTTGCTGGGAACGAGGACCCTGGAAGTCCTTAGGGCCCCAGATGATACCTTTCATCTGACTCCCAGACCCTGGGCCAATGACTTCATTTCCCCATGGAAAATGGCCTCCATTTGCAGCCATTTGCCCTGGCCAACAGGGCAGTGCCCAGTGAGAAATTTTTACACTTTGCTGGATTCCTCCACAACTAAAGGTGCCAGCAACTAGGAGCTTGCAAGTCCTTAGAGCCCCAAAGGCCACCTTTCATCTGACACCCAGACCCTGGGGAAAGGACTTCTTTTTCCCATGGGAAATGGCCTCCGTTTGCAGCCACTCACCCAGGCAGAAAGAGGGGAGCCAAGCTAGAATTACCAAATCTTTGCTGGATTTTTCCAAAAGGAAAGCTGGCAGCAACTAGGATCCTGTAAGTACTTAGAGCCTCAAAGGCCACCTTGAACATAATACTGAGACCCTGAGGAAAGGACATTTTTCCCGTGGAAAAATCTGCATCGTTCCTGGTGTGAAATTTGCAAACTTGGCAGATATTCTCCAAAAGTAAAGCTGCTGGGAACGAGGACACTGGAAGTCCTTAGAGCCCCAAAGGCCACCTTTCATCTGACACCCAGACCCTGGGGAAAGGACTTCTTTTCCCCATGGGAAATGGCCTCCGTTTGCAGCCACTCATCCTTGCAGAAAGAGGGGAGACAAGCTAGAATTACCAAATCTTTGCTGGATTTTTCCAAAAGGAAAGCTGGCAGCAACTTGGATCCTGTAAGTACTTAGAGCCTCAAAGGCCACCTTGAACATAATACTGAGACCCTGAGGAAAGGACATTTTTCCAATGGAAAAATCTGCATCGTTCCCGGTGTGAAATTTGCAATCATGGCTGATTTTCTCCAAAAGCAAAGCTGCTGGGAACGAGGACCCTGGAAGTCCTTAGAGCCCCAAAGGCCACCTTTCATCTGACACCCAGACCCTGGGCCAATGACTTCATTTTCCCCATGGAAAATGGCCTCCCTTTGCAGCCATTTGCCCTGGCCAACACGGCAATGCCCTGTGAGAAATTTATACACTTTGCTGGATTCCTCCAGAAATAAAGCTACCGGCAACTAGGAGCTTGCAAGTCCTTAGAGCCCCAAAGGCCACCTTTCATCTGACACCCAGACCCTGGGGACGTGACTTCATTTTCCCCAAGGAAGTTGGGGCCAGTTTGAGGCCACTCGCCCTGGCCGTCTGCATTGTTCCCAGTGTGAAATTTGCAAACTTGGCTGATTTTCTCCAAAACTAAAGCTGCTGGCAACGAGCACACTGGAAGTCCTTAGAGCCCCAAAGGCCACCTTTCATCTGATATGCAGACCCTGGGGAAAGGAGTTTTTTTTTCCCATGGGTAATGGCCTCCATTTGCAGCCACTCTCCCTGGAGGAAAGAGGGGAGACAAGCTAGAATTACCAAATCTTTGCTGGATTTTTCCAAAAGGAAAGCTGGCAGCAACTAGGATCCTGTAAGTACTTAGAGCCTCAAAGGCCACCTTGAACATATTAATGAGACCCTGGGTAAAGGACATTTTTCCCATAGAAAATGGCCTTCATTTTTGGCCACTTGGCATGGCAGGTAGGCAGTGCCAAGCGAACAATTTGCAAACTCTGCTGGATTCTTCCGAAAGAAAAGCTGCCAGCAACTAGGACGCTGCAAGTCCTTAGAGCCCCAGATGCCACCTTTCATCTGATAGCCAGACCCTGGGGAAAGGACTTCTTTTTCCCATGCAAAATGGCCTCTCTTTGCAGCCATTTGCCCTGGCCAACAGGGCAGTGCTCAGTGAGAAATTTTTGCAATTTGCTGGATTCCTGCAGAACTAACGCTGTTGGCAACTAGGAGCTTGCAAGACCTTAGAGCCCCAAAGGCCACCTTTCATCTGACACCCAGACGCTGGGGACATGACTTCATTTTCCCCAGGGAAAATGGGGTCAGTTTGAGGCCACTCGCCCTGGCCATCTGCATCATTCCTGGTGTTAAATTTGCAAACTTGGCTGATTTTCTTCAAAACTGAAGCTGCTGGCAACGAGGACCCTGGAAGTCCTTAGAGCCCCAAATGCCACCTTTCATCTGACACCCAGACCCTGGGCCAATGACTTCATTTTCCCCATGCAAAATGGCCTCTCTTTGCAGCCATTTGCCCTGGCCAACAGGGCAGTGCGCAGTGAGAAATTTTTAAACTTTGCTGATTTCCTCTACCACTAAAGCTGCCAGCAAGTAGGAGCTTGCAAGTCCTTAGAGCCCCAAAGGCCGCCTTTCATCTGACACCCAGACGCTGGGGACATGACTTCATTTTCCCCAAGGAAGTTGGGGTCAGTTTGAGGCCACTCGCCCTGGCCATCTGCATCGTTCCTGGTGTGAAATTTGCACACTTGGCTGATTTTCTCCAAAAGTAAAGTTGCTGGGAACGAGGACCCTGGAAGTCCTTAGGGCCCCAGATGATACCTTTCATCTGACTCCCAGACCCTGGGCCAATGACTTCATTTTCCCCATGGAAAATGGCCTCCATTTGCAGCCATTTGCCCTGGCCAACAGGGCAGTGCCCAGTGAGAAATTTTTACACTTTGCTGGATTCCTCCACAACTAAAGGTGCCAGGAACTAGGAGCTTGCAAGTCCTTAGAGCCCCAAAGGCCACCTTTCATCTGAAACCCAGACCCTGGGGACATGACTTAATTTTCCCCATGGAAAACAAGATCAGTTTGAGGCCACTCGCCCTGGCCATCTGCATTGCTCCCGGTGTGAAATTTGCAAACTTGGCTGATTTTCTCCAAAACTAATGCTGCTGGCAACGAGGACCCTGCAACTCCTTAGGGCCCCAGATACCAGTTTTCATCTGATACTCACACCCTGGGCCAATGACTTCATTTTCCCCATGGAAAATGGCCTCCATTTCTAGCCTCTTGCCCTGACCAAGAGGGTGGTGCCCAGCAAGAAATTTGCAATCTTTGCTGGATTTCTCCAAATCTAAAGCTGCCAGTAAGAAGTACCCTACAAGTCCTTAGAGCCCCAAAGGCCACCTTTCATCTGACACCCAGACCCTGGGGAAAGGACTTCTTTTTCCCCATGGAAAATGGCCTCCCTTTGCAGCCATTTGCCCTGGCCAACACGGCAATGCCCTGTGAGAAATTTTTACACTTTGCTGGATTCCTCCAGAAATAAAGCTGCCGGCAACTAGGAGCTGGCAAGTCCTTAGAGCCCCAAAGGCCACCTTTCATCTGACACCCAGACCCTGGGGACATGACTTCATTTTCCCCAAGGAAGTTGGGGTCAGTTTGAGGCCACTCGCCCTGGCCATCTGCATCGTTCCTGGTGTGAAATTTGCACACTTGGCTGATTTTCTCCAAAAGTAAAGTTGCTGGGAACGAGGACCCTGGAAGTCCTTAGGGCCCCAGATGATACCTTTCATCTGACTCCCAGACTCTGGGCCAATGACTTCATTTCCCCATGCAAAATGGCCTCCATTTGCAGCCATTTGCCTGGCCAACAGGGCAGTGCCCAGTGAGAAATTTTTACACTTTGCTGGATTCCTCCACAACTAAAGGTGCCAGAAACTAGGAGCTTGCAAGTCCTTAGAGCCCCAAAGGCCACCTTTCATCTGACACCCAGACCCTGGGGAAAGGACTTCTTTTTCCCATGGGAAATGGCCTCCGTTTGCAGCCACTCACCCTGGCAGAAAGAGGGGAGCCAAGCTAGAATTACCAAATCTTTGCTGGATTTTTCCAAAAGGAAAGCTGGCAGCAACTAGGATCCTGTAAGTACTTAGAGCCTCAAAGGCCACCTTGAACATAATACTGAGACCCTGAGGAAAGGACATTTTTCCCATGGAAAAATCTGCATCGTTCCTGGTGTGAAATTTGCAAACTTGGCAGATATTCTCCAAAAGTAAAGCTGCTGGGAACGAGGACCCTGGAAGTCCTTAGAGCCCAAAAGTCCAACTTTCATTGACACCCAGACCCTGGGGACATGACTTCATTTTCCCCATAGAAAATCGAATCAGTTTGAGGCCACTCGCCCTGGCCATCTCCATCATTCCCGGTGTGAAATTTGCAAACTTGGCTGATTTTCTCCAAAAATAAAGCTGCTGGCAACGAGCCCACTGGAAGTCCTTAGAGCCCCAAAGGCCACCTTTCATTTGACACCCAGACCCTGGGGAAAGGACTTCTTTTTCCCATGGGAAATGGCCTCCGTTTGCAGCCACTCATCCTGGCAGAAAGAGGGGAGACAAGCTAGAATTACCAAATCTTTGCTGGATTTTTCCAAAAGGAAAGCTGGCAGCAACTAGGATCCTGTAAGTACTTAGAGCCTCAAAGGCCACCTTGAACATATTAATGAGACCCTGGGTAAAGGACATTTTTCCCATGGAAAATGGCCTTCATTTTTGGCCACTTGGCGTGGCAGGTAGGCAGTGCCAAGCGAGCAATTTGCAAACTCTGCTGGATTCTTCCAAAAGAAAAGCTGCCAGCAACTAGGACGCTGCAAGTCCTTAGAGCCCCAGATGCCAACTTTCATCTGATAGCCAGACCCTGGGGAAAGGACTTCTTTTTCCCATGCAAAATGGCCTCTTTTTGCAGCCATATGCCCCGGCCAACAGGGCAGTGCCCAGTGAGAAATTTTTACACTTTGCTGGATTCCTCCACAACTAAAGGTGCCAGCAACTAGGAGCTTGCAAGTCCTTAGAGCCCCAAAGGCCACCTTTCATCTGACACCCAGACCCTGGGGAAAGGACTTCTTTTTCCCATGGGAAATGGCCTCCGTTTGCAGCCACTCATCCTGGCAGAAAGAGGGGAGACAAGCTAGAATTACCAAATCTTTGCTGGATTTTTCCAAAAGGAAAGCTGGCAGCAACTTGGATCCTGTAAGTACTTAGAGCCTCAAAGGCCACCTTGAACATAATACTGAGACCCTGAGGAAAGGACATTTTTCCAATGGAAAAATCTGCATCGTTCCCGGTGTGAAATTTGCAATCATGGCTGATTTTCTCCAAAAGCAAAGCTGCTGGGAACGAGGACCCTGGAAGTCCTTGGAGCCCCAAAGGCCACCTTTCATCTGACACCCAGACCCTGGGCCAATGACTTCATTTTCCCCATGGAAAATGGCCTCCCTTTGCAGCCATTTGCCCTGGCCAACACGGCAATGCCCTGTGAGAAATTTTTACACTTTGCTGGATTCCTCCAGAAATAAAGCTACCGGCAACTAGGAGCTTGCAAGTCCTTAGAGCCCCAAAGGCCACCTTTCATCTGACACCCAGACCCTGGGGACGTGACTTCATTTTCCCCAAGGAAGTTGGGGCCAGTTTGAGGCCACTCGCCCTGGCCGTCTGCATTGTTCCCAGTGTGAAATTTGCAAACTTGGCTGATTTTCTCCAAAACTAAAGCTGCTGGCAACGAGCACACTGGAAGTCCTTAGAGCCCCAAAGGCCACCTTTCATCTGATATGCAGACCCTGGGGAAAGGAGTTTTTTTTTCCCATGGGAAATGGCCTCCATTTGCAGCCACTCTCCCTGGAGGAAAGAGGGGAGACAAGCTAGAATTACCAAATCTTTGCTGGATTTTTCCAAAAGGAAAGCTGGCAGCAACTAGGATCCTGTAAGTACTTAGAGCCTCAAAGGCCACCTTGAACATATTAATGAGACCCTGGGTAAAGGACATTTTTCCCATAGAAAATGGCCTTCATTTTTGGCCACTTGGCATGGCAGGTAGGCAGTGCCAAGCGAACAATTTGCAAACTCTGCTGGATTCTTCCGAAAGAAAAGCTGCCAGCAACTAGGACGCTGCAAGTCCTTAGAGCCCCAGATGCCACCTTTCATCTGATAGCCAGACCCTGGGGAAAGGACTTCTTTTTCCCATGCAAAATGGCCTCTCTTTGCAGCCATTTGCCCTGGCCAACAGGGCAGTGCTCAGTGAGAAATTTTTGCAATTTGCTGGATTCCTGCGGAACTAACGCTGTTGGCAACTAGGAGCTTGCAAGACCTTAGAGCCCCAAAGGCCACCTTTCATCTGACACCCAGACGCTGGGGACATGACTTCATTTTCCCCAGGGAAAATGGGGTCAGTTTGAGGCCACTCGCCCTGGCCATCTGCATCATTCCTGGTGTGAAATTTGCAAACTTGGCTGATTTTCTTCAAAACTGAAGCTGCTGGCAACGAGGACCCTGGAAGTCCTTAGAGCCCCAAATGCCACCTTTCATCTGACACCCAGACCCTGGGCCAATGACTTCATTTTCCCCATGCAAAATGGCCTCTCTTTGCAGCCATTTGCCCTGGCCAACAGGGCAGTGCGCAGTGAGAAATTTTTAAACTTTGCTGATTTCCTCTACCACTAAAGCTGCCAGCAAGTAGGAGCTTGCAAGTCCTTAGAGCCCCAAAGGCCGCCTTTCATCTGACACCCAGACGCTGGGGACATGACTTCATTTTCCCCAAGGAAGTTGGGGTCAGTTTGAGGCCACTCGCCCTGGCCATCTGCATCGTTCCTGGTGTGAAATTTGCACACTTGGCTGATTTTCTCCAAAAGTAAAGTTGCTGGGAACGAGGACCCTGGAAGTCCTTAGGGCCCCAGATGATACCTTTCATCTGACTCCCAGACCCTGGGCCAATGACTTCATTTTCCCCATGGAAAATGGCCTCCATTTGCAGCCATTTGCCCTGGCCAACAGGGCAGTGCCCAGTGAGAAATTTTTACACTTTGCTGGATTCCTCCACAACTAAAGGTGCCAGGAACTAGGAGCTTGCAAGTCCTTAGAGCCCCAAAGGCCACCTTTCATCTGAAACCCAGACCCTGGGGACATGACTTAATTTTCCCCATGGAAAACAAGATCAGTTTGAGGCCACTCGCCCTGGCCATCTGCATTGCTCCCGGTGTGAAATTTGCAAACTTGGCTGATTTTCTCCAAAACTAATGCTGCTGGCAACGAGGACCCTGCAACTCCTTAGGGCCCCAGATACCAGTTTTCATCTGATACTCACACCCTGGGCCAATGACTTCATTTTCCCCATGGAAAATGGCCTCCATTTCTAGCCTCTTGCCCTGACCAAGAGGGTGGTGCCCAGCAAGAAATTTGCAATCTTTGCTGGATTTCTCCAAATCTAAAGCTGCCAGTAAGAAGTACCCTACAAGTCCTTAGAGCCCCAAAGGCCACCTTTCATCTGACACCCAGACCCTGGGGAAAGGACTTCTTTTTCCCCATGGAAAATGGCCTCCCTTTGCAGCCATTTGCCCTGGCCAACACGGCAATGCCCTGTGAGAAATTTTTACACTTTGCTGGATTCCTCCAGAAATAAAGCTGCCGGCAACTAGGAGCTGGCAAGTCCTTAGAGCCCCAAAGGCCACCTTTCATCTGACACCCAGACCCTGGGGACATGACTTCATTTTCCCCAAGGAAGTTGGGGTCAGTTTGAGGCCACTCGCCCTGGCCATCTGCATCGTTCCTGGTGTGAAATTTGCACACTTGGCTGATTTTCTCCAAAAGTAAAGTTGCTGGGAACGAGGACCCTGGAAGTCCTTAGGGCCCCAGATGATACCTTTCATCTGACTCCCAGACCCTGGGCCAATGACTTCATTTCCCCATGCAAAATGGCCTCCATTTGCAGCCATTTGCCTGGCCAACAGGGCAGTGCCCAGTGAGAAATTTTTACACTTTGCTGGATTCCTCCACAACTAAAGGTGCCAGAAACTAGGAGCTTGCAAGTCCTTAGAGCCCCAAAGGCCACCTTTCATCTGACACCCAGACCCTGGGGAAAGGACTTCTTTTTCCCATGGGAAATGGCCTCCGTTTGCAGCCACTCACCCTGGCAGAAAGAGGGGAGCCAAGCTAGAATTACCAAATCTTTGCTGGATTTTTCCAAAAGGAAAGCTGGCAGCAACTAGGATCCTGTAAGTACTTAGAGCCTCAAAGGCCACCTTGAACATAATACTGAGACCCTGAGGAAAGGACATTTTTCCCATGGAAAAATCTGCATCGTTCCTGGTGTGAAATTTGCAAACTTGGCAGATATTCTCCAAAAGTAAAGCTGCTGGGAACGAGGACCCTGGAAGTCCTTAGAGCCCAAAAGTCCAACTTTCATTGACACCCAGACCCTGGGGACATGACTTCATTTTCCCCATAGAAAATCGAATCAGTTTGAGGCCACTCGCCCTGGCCATCTCCATCATTCCCGGTGTGAAATTTGCAAACTTGGCTGATTTTCTCCAAAAATAAAGCTGCTGGGAACGAGGACCCTGGAAGTCCTTAGGGCCCCAGATGATACCTTTCATCTGACTCCCAGACCCTGGGCCAATGACTTCATTTTCCCCATGGAAAATGGCCTCCATTTGCAGCCATTTGCCCTGGCCAACAGGGCAGTGCCCAGTGAGAAATTTTTACACTTTGCTGGATTCCTCCACAACTAAAGGTGCCAGGAACTAGGAGCTTGCAAGTCCTTAGAGCCCCAAAGGCCACCTTTCATCTGAAACCCAGACCCTGGGGACATGACTTAATTTTCCCCATGGAAAACAAGATCAGTTTGAGGCCACTCGCCCTGGCCATCTGCATTGCTCCCGGTGTGAAATTTGCAAACTTGGCTGATTTTCTCCAAAACTAATGCTGCTGGCAACGAGGACCCTGCAACTCCTTAGGGCCCCAGATACCAGTTTTCATCTGATACTCACACCCTGGGCCAATGACTTCATTTTCCCCATGGAAAATGGCCTCCATTTCTAGCCTCTTGCCCTGACCAAGAGGGTGGTGCCCAGCAAGAAATTTGCAATCTTTGCTGGATTTCTCCAAATCTAAAGCTGCCAGTAAGAAGTACCCTACAAGTCCTTAGAGCCCCAAAGGCCACCTTTCATCTGACACCCAGACCCTGGGGAAAGGACTTCTTTTTCCCCATGGAAAATGGCCTCCCTTTGCAGCCATTTGCCCTGGCCAACACGGCAATGCCCTGTGAGAAATTTTTACACTTTGCTGGATTCCTCCAGAAATAAAGCTGCCGGCAACTAGGAGCTGGCAAGTCCTTAGAGCCCCAAAGGCCACCTTTCATCTGACACCCAGACCCTGGGGACATGACTTCATTTTCCCCAAGGAAGTTGGGGTCAGTTTGAGGCCACTCGCCCTGGCCATCTGCATCGTTCCTGGTGTGAAATTTGCACACTTGGCTGATTTTCTCCAAAAGTAAAGTTGCTGGGAACGAGGACCCTGGAAGTCCTTAGGGCCCCAGATGATACCTTTCATCTGACTCCCAGACCCTGGGCCAATGACTTCATTTCCCCATGCAAAATGGCCTCCATTTGCAGCCATTTGCCTGGCCAACAGGGCAGTGCCCAGTGAGAAATTTTTACACTTTGCTGGATTCCTCCACAACTAAAGGTGCCAGAAACTAGGAGCTTGCAAGTCCTTAGAGCCCCAAAGGCCACCTTTCATCTGACACCCAGACCCTGGGGAAAGGACTTCTTTTTCCCATGGGAAATGGCCTCCGTTTGCAGCCACTCACCCTGGCAGAAAGAGGGGAGCCAAGCTAGAATTACCAAATCTTTGCTGGATTTTTCCAAAAGGAAAGCTGGCAGCAACTAGGATCCTGTAAGTACTTAGAGCCTCAAAGGCCACCTTGAACATAATACTGAGACCCTGAGGAAAGGACATTTTTCCCATGGAAAAATCTGCATCGTTCCTGGTGTGAAATTTGCAAACTTGGCAGATATTCTCCAAAAGTAAAGCTGCTGGGAACGAGGACCCTGGAAGTCCTTAGAGCCCAAAAGTCCAACTTTCATTGACACCCAGACCCTGGGGACATGACTTCATTTTCCCCATAGAAAATCGAATCAGTTTGAGGCCACTCGCCCTGGCCATCTCCATCATTCCCGGTGTGAAATTTGCAAACTTGGCTGATTTTCTCCAAAAATAAAGCTGCTGGCAACGAGCCCACTGGAAGTCCTTAGAGCCCCAAAGGCCACCTTTCATTTGACACCCAGACCCTGGGGAAAGGACTTCTTTTTCCCATGGGAAATGGCCTCCGTTTGCAGCCACTCATCCTGGCAGAAAGAGGGGAGACAAGCTAGAATTACCAAATCTTTGCTGGATTTTTCCAAAAGGAAAGCTGGCAGCAACTAGGATCCTGTAAGTACTTAGAGCCTCAAAGGCCACCTTGAACATATTAATGAGACCCTGGGTAAAGGACATTTTTCCCATGGAAAATGGCCTTCATTTTTGGCCACTTGGCGTGGCAGGTAGGCAGTGCCAAGCGAGCAATTTGCAAACTCTGCTGGATTCTTCCAAAAGAAAAGCTGCCAGCAACTAGGACGCTGCAAGTCCTTAGAGCCCCAGATGCCAACTTTCATCTGATAGCCAGACCCTGGGGAAAGGACTTCTTTTTCCCATGCAAAATGGCCTCTTTTTGCAGCCATATGCCCCGGCCAACAGGGCAGTGCCCAGTGAGAAATTTTTACACTTTGCTGGATTCCTCCACAACTAAAGGTGCCAGCAACTAGGAGCTTGCAAGTCCTTAGAGCCCCAAAGGCCACCTTTCATCTGACACCCAGACCCTGGGGAAAGGACTTCTTTTTCCCATGGGAAATGGCCTCCGTTTGCAGCCACTCATCCTGGCAGAAAGAGGGGAGACAAGCTAGAATTACCAAATCTTTGCTGGATTTTTCCAAAAGGAAAGCTGGCAGCAACTTGGATCCTGTAAGTACTTAGAGCCTCAAAGGCCACCTTGAACATAATACTGAGACCCTGAGGAAAGGACATTTTTCCAATGGAAAAATCTGCATCGTTCCCGGTGTGAAATTTGCAATCATGGCTGATTTTCTCCAAAAGCAAAGCTGCTGGGAACGAGGACCCTGGAAGTCCTTGGAGCCCCAAAGGCCACCTTTCATCTGACACCCAGACCCTGGGCCAATGACTTCATTTTCCCCATGGAAAATGGCCTCCCTTTGCAGCCATTTGCCCTGGCCAACACGGCAATGCCCTGTGAGAAATTTTTACACTTTGCTGGATTCCTCCAGAAATAAAGCTACCGGCAACTAGGAGCTTGCAAGTCCTTAGAGCCCCAAAGGCCACCTTTCATCTGACACCCAGACCCTGGGGACGTGACTTCATTTTCCCCAAGGAAGTTGGGGCCAGTTTGAGGCCACTCGCCCTGGCCGTCTGCATTGTTCCCAGTGTGAAATTTGCAAACTTGGCTGATTTTCTCCAAAACTAAAGCTGCTGGCAACGAGCACACTGGAAGTCCTTAGAGCCCCAAAGGCCACCTTTCATCTGATATGCAGACCCTGGGGAAAGGAGTTTTTTTTTCCCATGGGAAATGGCCTCCATTTGCAGCCACTCTCCCTGGAGGAAAGAGGGGAGACAAGCTAGAATTACCAAATCTTTGCTGGATTTTTCCAAAAGGAAAGCTGGCAGCAACTAGGATCCTGTAAGTACTTAGAGCCTCAAAGGCCACCTTGAACATATTAATGAGACCCTGGGTAAAGGACATTTTTCCCATAGAAAATGGCCTTCATTTTTGGCCACTTGGCATGGCAGGTAGGCAGTGCCAAGCGAACAATTTGCAAACTCTGCTGGATTCTTCCGAAAGAAAAGCTGCCAGCAACTAGGACGCTGCAAGTCCTTAGAGCCCCAGATGCCACCTTTCATCTGATAGCCAGACCCTGGGGAAAGGACTTCTTTTTCCCATGCAAAATGGCCTCTCTTTGCAGCCATTTGCCCTGGCCAACAGGGCAGTGCTCAGTGAGAAATTTTTGCAATTTGCTGGATTCCTGCGGAACTAACGCTGTTGGCAACTAGGAGCTTGCAAGACCTTAGAGCCCCAAAGGCCACCTTTCATCTGACACCCAGACGCTGGGGACATGACTTCATTTTCCCCAGGGAAAATGGGGTCAGTTTGAGGCCACTCGCCCTGGCCATCTGCATCATTCCTGGTGTGAAATTTGCAAACTTGGCTGATTTTCTTCAAAACTGAAGCTGCTGGCAACGAGGACCCTGGAAGTCCTTAGAGCCCCAAATGCCACCTTTCATCTGACACCCAGACCCTGGGCCAATGACTTCATTTTCCCCATGCAAAATGGCCTCTCTTTGCAGCCATTTGCCCTGGCCAACAGGGCAGTGCGCAGTGAGAAATTTTTAAACTTTGCTGATTTCCTCTACCACTAAAGCTGCCAGCAAGTAGGAGCTTGCAAGTCCTTAGAGCCCCAAAGGCCGCCTTTCATCTGACACCCAGACGCTGGGGACATGACTTCATTTTCCCCAAGGAAGTTGGGGTCAGTTTGAGGCCACTCGCCCTGGCCATCTGCATCGTTCCTGGTGTGAAATTTGCACACTTGGCTGATTTTCTCCAAAAGTAAAGTTGCTGGGAACGAGGACCCTGGAAGTCCTTAGGGCCCCAGATGATACCTTTCATCTGACTCCCAGACCCTGGGCCAATGACTTCATTTTCCCCATGGAAAATGGCCTCCATTTGCAGCCATTTGCCCTGGCCAACAGGGCAGTGCCCAGTGAGAAATTTTTACACTTTGCTGGATTCCTCCACAACTAAAGGTGCCAGGAACTAGGAGCTTGCAAGTCCTTAGAGCCCCAAAGGCCACCTTTCATCTGAAACCCAGACCCTGGGGACATGACTTAATTTTCCCCATGGAAAACAAGATCAGTTTGAGGCCACTCGCCCTGGCCATCTGCATTGCTCCCGGTGTGAAATTTGCAAACTTGGCTGATTTTCTCCAAAACTAATGCTGCTGGCAACGAGGACCCTGCAACTCCTTAGGGCCCCAGATACCAGTTTTCATCTGATACTCACACCCTGGGCCAATGACTTCATTTTCCCCATGGAAAATGGCCTCCATTTCTAGCCTCTTGCCCTGACCAAGAGGGTGGTGCCCAGCAAGAAATTTGCAATCTTTGCTGGATTTCTCCAAATCTAAAGCTGCCAGTAAGAAGTACCCTACAAGTCCTTAGAGCCCCAAAGGCCACCTTTCATCTGACACCCAGACCCTGGGGAAAGGACTTCTTTTTCCCCATGGAAAATGGCCTCCCTTTGCAGCCATTTGCCCTGGCCAACACGGCAATGCCCTGTGAGAAATTTTTACACTTTGCTGGATTCCTCCAGAAATAAAGCTGCCGGCAACTAGGAGCTGGCAAGTCCTTAGAGCCCCAAAGGCCACCTTTCATCTGACACCCAGACCCTGGGGACATGACTTCATTTTCCCCAAGGAAGTTGGGGTCAGTTTGAGGCCACTCGCCCTGGCCATCTGCATCGTTCCTGGTGTGAAATTTGCACACTTGGCTGATTTTCTCCAAAAGTAAAGTTGCTGGGAACGAGGACCCTGGAAGTCCTTAGGGCCCCAGATGATACCTTTCATCTGACTCCCAGACCCTGGGCCAATGACTTCATTTCCCCATGCAAAATGGCCTCCATTTGCAGCCATTTGCCTGGCCAACAGGGCAGTGCCCAGTGAGAAATTTTTACACTTTGCTGGATTCCTCCACAACTAAAGGTGCCAGCAACTAGGAGCTTGCAAGTCCTTAGAGCCCCAAAGGCCACCTTTCATCTGACACCCAGACCCTGGGGAAAGGACTTCTTTTTCCCATGGGAAATGGCCTCCGTTTGCAGCCACTCACCCAGGCAGAAAGAGGGGAGCCAAGCTAGAATTACCAAATCTTTGCTGGATTTTTCCAAAAGGAAAGCTGGCAGCAACTAGGATCCTGTAAGTACTTAGAGCCTCAAAGGCCACCTTGAACATAATACTGAGACCCTGAGGAAAGGACATTTTTCCCATGGAAAAATCTGCATCGTTCCTGGTGTGAAATTTGCAAACTTGGCAGATATTCTCCAAAAGTAAAGCTGCTGGGAACGAGGACCCTGGAAGTCCTTAGAGCCCAAAAGTCCAACTTTCATTGACACCCAGACCCTGGGGACATGACTTCATTTTCCCCATAGAAAATCGAATCAGTTTGAGGCCACTCGCCCTGGCCATCTCCATCATTCCCGGTGTGAAATTTGCAAACTTGGCTGATTTTCTCCAAAAATAAAGCTGCTGGCAACGAGCCCACTGGAAGTCCTTAGAGCCCCAAAGGCCACCTTTCATTTGACACCCAGACCCTGGGGAAAGGACTTCTTTTTCCCATGGGAAATGGCCTCCGTTTGCAGCCACTCATCCTGGCAGAAAGAGGGGAGACAAGCTAGAATTACCAAATCTTTGCTGGATTTTTCCAAAAGGAAAGCTGGCAGCAACTAGGATCCTGTAAGTACTTAGAGCCTCAAAGGCCACCTTGAACATATTAATGAGACCCTGGGTAAAGGACATTTTTCCCATGGAAAATGGCCTTCATTTTTGGCCACTTGGCGTGGCAGGTAGGCAGTGCCAAGCGAGCAATTTGCAAACTCTGCTGGATTCTTCCAAAAGAAAAGCTGCCAGCAACTAGGACGCTGCAAGTCCTTAGAGCCCCAGATGCCAACTTTCATCTGATAGCCAGACCCTGGGGAAAGGATTTCTTTTTCCCATGCAAAATGGGCTCTCTTTGCAGCCATTTGCCCTGGCCAAAGTGGCAGTGCCAAGTGAGAAATTTTTCAATATTGCCAGATTCCTCCACAATTGAAGCTGCCAGCAACTAGGGGCTTGAAAGTCCTTAGAGCCCCATGGCCACCTTTCATCTGACACCCAGACGCTGGGGACATGACTTCATTTTCCCCATGGAAAACGGGGTCAGTTTGAGGCCACTAGCACTGGCCATCTGCATCGTTCCCGGTGGGAAATTTGCAAACTTGGCTGATTTTCTCCAAAACTGAAGCTGCTGGCAACGAGGACGCAGGAAGCCCTTAGGGCCCCAAAGTCCACCTTTCATTGATACTCAGACCCTGGGGACATGACTTCATTTTCCCCATGGAAAATGGAGTCAGTTTGAGGCCACTCGCCCTTGCCATCTGCATCGTTCCCAGTGGGAAATTTGCAAACTTGGCTGATTTTCACGAAAAGTAAAGCTGCAGGCAACGAGGACCCTGCAACACCCTAAGGCCCCAAAGGCCGCCTTTCATCCTATACGCAGACCCGGGACCAATGACTTCTTTTCCTATGCAAAATGGCCTTCATTTGCAGCCATTTGCCCTGGCCAACAGGGCAGTGCCCAGTGAGAAATTTTTGCACTTTGCTGGATTCCTGCAGAACTAACGCTGTTGGCAACTAGAAGCTTGCAAGTCCTTAGAGCCCCCAAGGCCACCTTTCATCTGACACCCAGACCCTGCGGACATGTCTCCATTTTCCCCAAGGAAAACGGGGTCAGTTTGAGCCCAATTGCCCTGGCCATCAGCATCGTTCCCTGAGTGAAATTTTCAAATTTTGCTGTATTCCTCCAGTACTAAAGGTGCCAGCAACTAGGAGCTATAGAGTCCTTAGAGCCCCAAAGGCCACCTTTCATCTGACACCAAGACCCTGGGGACATGACTTCATTTTCCCCATGGAAAATGGGGTCAGTTTGAGGGCACTAGCCCTGGCCACCTGCATCGTTCCCAGTGTGAAATTTGCAATCATGGCTGATTTTCTCCAAAACTAATGCTGCTGGCAACGAGGACTGTGGAAATCCTTGGAGCCCTAAAGGCCACCTTTCATCTGACACCCAGACCCTGGGGAAAGGAGTTCTTTTTCCCATGCAAAAGGGCCTCCATTTGCAGCCATTTGCCCTGGCCAACAGGGCCGTGCTCAGTGAGAAATTTTTACACTTTGCTGGATTCCTCCACAACTAAAGGTGCCAGCAACTAGGAGCTTGCAAGTCCTTAGAGCCCCAAAGGCCACCTTTCATCTGACACCCAGACCCTGGGGACGTGACTTCATTTTCCCCATGGAAAATGGGGTCAGTTTGAGGCCACTCGCCCTGGCCATCTGCATCGTTCCCGGTGTGAAATTTGCAAACTTGGCTGATTTTCTCCAAAACTAAAGCTGCTGGCAACGAGGACCCTGGAAGTCCTTAGAGCCCCAAAGGCCACCTTTCATCTGATACTCAGACCCTGGGGAAAGGACTTCTTTTTCCCATGGGAAATGGCCTCCGTTTGCAGCCACTCATCCTGGCAGAAATAGGGGAGACAAACTAGAATTACCAAATCTTTGCTGGATTTTTCCAAAAGGAAAGCTGGCAGCAACTAGGATCCTGTAAGTACTTAGAGCCTCAAAGGCCACCTTGAACATATTACTGAGACCCTGGGTAAAGGACATTTTTCCCATGGAAAATGGCCTTCATTTTTGGCCACTTGGCGTGGCAGGTAGGCAGTGCCAAGCGAGCAATTTGCAAACTCTGCTGGATTCTTCCAAAAGAAAAGCTGCCAGCAACTAGGACGCTGCAAGTCCTTAGGGCCCCAAATATCACCTTTTTGCTGATACCCAGATCATGGGGAAATTACTGATTTTTCCCATAGAAATGGTATCCCTGTGTGGCCACTTGGCCTGGCAGAAAGTGGGGTGCCAAGCAGGAAATCTGAAAATTCTTCCTGATTTCCCTAAAGGTAAAGCTGCCAGACACGAGGACCCTGCAACTCCTTAGGGCCCTAGATGCCACCTTTCATCTGATAGCCAGACCCTGGGCCAATGACTTCATTTTCCCCATGGAAAATGGCCTCCCTTTCTGGCCTCTCGCCCTGACCAAGAGGGTGGTGCCCAGCAAGACATTGCAGTCTTTGCTGGATTCGTCCAACTCCAAAGGTGCCAGTAAGAAGTACCCTGCAAGTCCTTAGAGCCCCAAAGGCCACCTTTCATCTGACACCCAGACCCTGGGGAAAGGACTTCTTTTGCCCATGCAAAATGGCCTGTCTTTGCAGCAATTTGCCCTGGCCAACAGGGCAGAGCCCAGTGAGAAATTTGCAAACTTTGCTGGATTCTTCCAAAAGTAAAGGTGCTAGCAACTCAGACCCTGCAAGTCCTTAGAGCCCCAAAGGCCACCTTTCATCTGACACCCAGACCCTGGGGACATGATTTGTTTTCGCCATGGAAAATGGGGTCGGTTTGAAGCCTCTCGCCCTGGCCATCTCCATTGCTCCCGGTGTGAAATTTGCAAACTTGGCTGATATTCTGCAAAACTAAAGCTGCTGGCAACGAGGACCCTAGAAGTCCTTAGGGCCCCAAATATCACCTTTTTGCTGATACCCAGATCATGGGGAAATTACTTCTTTTTCCCATTGAAATTGTATCCCTGTGCGGCCACATGGCCTGGCAGAAAGAGGGGTGCCAAGCAGGAAATCTGAAAATTCTGCCTGATTTCCCTAAAAGTAAAGCTGCCAGAAACTAGGACCCTGAAACACCTTAGGGCCCCAGAGGCCACCTTTCATCTGACACCCAGATCCTGGGAAAAGGACTCCTTTTCCCCATGGAAAATGGGGTCGGTTTGAGGCCACTCGCTCTGGCCATCTGCATCGTTCCCGGTGTGAAATTTGCAAACTTGGCTGATTTTCTCCAAAACTAAAGCTGCCGGCAACAAGGACCCTAGAAGTCCTAAAGGCCCCAGATGCCACCTTTCATCTGATACCCAGACCCTGGGCCAATGACTTCATTTTCCCCATGGAAAATGGCCTCCATTTCTGGCCTCTCGCCCTGACCAAGAGGGTGGTGCCCAGCAAGAAAATTGCAATCTTTGCTGGATTTCTCCAAATCTAAAGCTGCCAGTTGTTGTTGTTCTATTTCTCTAGAGTCCCATGATGCTGTTATCAGATTTCTAAAGTCCATACCTCCTCAGTGTGTTTTTATGGCTGCAGATCTTCACAGCACAGACGCTTTCTTCTGCATGCTGTTCTTTCCCAGTTCAGGGCTCCTTCAAGGCTCTCCCTGAATGGCTAACCCGCCCTCTTTTATCCCAGCTCTCTTCAATGGTCACAGCTGCAGTCCATCAGGGACAACCGGGACCTCTGGGGCAAAGCCTCTATACAGATATTCAAATACAATACATTTCCTCTACTAGAGCCAGTAAGTAGTACCCTGCAAGTCCTTAGAGCCCCAAAGGCCACCTTTCATTGATAGCCAGACCCTGGGGAAATTACTCCTTTTCCCCATGGAAAATGGCCTCTCTTTGCAGCCATTTGCCCTGGCCAACAGGGCAGTGCCCACTGAAAAATTTGCAAACTTTGCTGGATTCTTCCAAAAGTAAAGGTGCTAGCAACTCAGACCCTGCAAGTCCTTAGAGCCCCAAAGGCCACCTTTCATCTGACACCCAGACCCTGGGGAAAGGACTTCTTTTGCCCATGCAAAATGGCCTCTCTTTGCAGCCATTTGCCCTTGCCAACAGGGCAGTACCCAGTCAGAAATTTGCAAACTTTACTGGATTCCTCCACAACTAAAGGTGCCGGCAACTAGGAGCTTAGAGTCACAAAGGCCACCTCTCCTCAGACACCCAGACCCTGGGGAAAGGACTCCTTTTCCCCATGGAAAATGGCCTCTCTTTGCAGCCATTTGCCCTGGCCAACAGGGCCGTGCCCAGTGAGAAATTTTTAAACTTTGCTGGATCCCTCCACAACTAAAGCAACCGGCAGCTAGGAGCCTGCGTGTCCTTTGAGCCCCAAAGGCCACCTTTCATTGATACCCAGACCCTGGGGACAAGACTTCATTTTCCCCATGGAAAATGTGTCTGTTTCAGGCCACTCGCCCTGGCCGTCTGCATCGTTCCCTGTGTGAAATTTGCAAACTTGGCTTATTTTCTCCAAAACTAAAGCTGCTGGCAATGAGGACCCTGCAAGTCCTTAGGGCCCCAAACATCACCTCTCTGCTGATACCCAGATCATGGGGAAATTACTGATTTTTCCCATAGAAATGGTATCCCTGTGCGGCCACTTGGCCTGGCAGAAAGAGGGGTGCCAAGCAGGAAATTTTAAAATTCTGCTGGATTTCCCTAAAAGTAAAGCTGCCAGCCGAGGAGGAGGCAGCTGCCTTGCAACAAGGGCGAGGCAAGAATGGGAGACCCAGCCTCCAGTGTGTGAGCCTCCGTTCGGAGTCACGTCGGTGCAGCCGCGGAGACGGTCACTGTTGTCTGCGCAGGCGCCGTGGAAAAGGAGTGGGAAGACGGCCGGAACCGTGATGTCAGCTGGAATAGACACTCGCCGGCAGGCGCTGACGATAGGTGTGGCCGGTGCAGCTGCTCAGGCTCTGTGGCTGATGACGAGGGAGCCGATGGCGTGGCCAGCGTTGTCATGGCGACCGCCGATGGTGGAGCTGACTCCGCTCTTACCCGGGATATGCTGGGAACGGCAGCTCCTGCCAGCCCTGAGAGAGTCAGTCGCCGGCGGGGCGGGGCGGGGAAGGCGGGGCTGACCGCCGCAGTGACTCGCTGGCGGCTCTTCGTAGGAAAGGGGAGAAACGATGCGCTGGTGACAGAGGGGCCGAAAGCGGCACAGGGGAAGTCTTCTTTTTCTTTAGAAACGTGGTTTCCCATCACGGAAACACCGGCACCCAACCCCAGCAAAGCACGGACTGTCGGCTGCGCTGGGGGATTCCTCCCCACCCGGTGTTCTATGCTATCAGGGCATAACTGCAGTCCCAGCCCCTTCCAGGATGATGCGGGGAAAGGTCGTTACCTCTCCAGGGGAACAGAGGGTGTGCGAGCGCGGGAGGACCGCGCGGGAGCCGCGGGGTCCCGGTGGAATTGCAGCAGAGGTCCCGTGCGTCTCCGTCCGTCCCGCGATCCACGAGGGGCCGATCAGTGCCGTACACGGCGTTGGTCACCAGATGTTGTTGAGTAAGAAAGCAGCACAGACGGCTGTTTTGCACTGTGGCAGCTTAAATACAAAAAATCTCTTCTCTTTTAAATACAATACCGATGCATTCCACTTGATTGGCTAATTAACAAAAACACTTTTCTCACAAACAATCCTTGAGAAGAACAGGAAAACAAAGAATAGGAAAATACCACCTGCATGTTGTTTATAATAACAAGTTATCATCGTTTCTCTACAACGCCCTAAAAATCTCACAAGTTCACTGTGAGAAAATTTATCTTGCTTTCTCGCTCTCTGACCAGGTTGTCACTTCCACAGCACTGTAACTCCAAGGTCAATCTTTTGTCACCAGCACATCTTTGCTATCAGTGTCTGGACAGGATTACAAAATCATCAGGAGAAAAGAGCCTTGGCACTGCCTCAAGGCTTTGAGGGAGAAGCCTTGTGCTTCTCTACTCGCTCACAGGGGCGCACAGAAAGTGTTGAAATGGTAAAAAAGTCAAAACCCCTTAGAAATTGGAAGGAAAACCTGAGGCACTGGCAGCTAGCACCTCAGAAACATATGGCTTTTGCTCTTCTCTTCTACCTGAGAGCTTCCCGGGCAGGGGCAATTCTTCCAATTGCATCAGCATGGCCATGTCTAGAAAGGGCAGAGAGCGGATGGATTTAGCTTCTCCTACCAGCCCCTGAAATGACAGTTGTCATTTGTGCGCACTGAGGGTTCCGCTTCCGACTCGGAACTTGCACAGCTGCTCCTTGGGCGCTGCTCACATGCAGGCGCAGCAGTGCTGCAGCAGCTGTCCTACACACAGGAAGGGTTCTGGAGCCTCCCAGGGGCCACCAAGGAGCAGAGGAGGGAACATGCCTGGGATCTGCTGCAGAACCCTGGGATTGGGGGGATCCTTTGGTCTCTTTGATGGGGGAGGGAGCGGCGCAAATGGAATGAAGATGGGACAGGGATCAGACATCCCCACTCTGGGCAGCATTTTCTCCTCTGAGAGCTCCTCTGAGTTGAGAGAGCTGGTGGAGTCTAGAGAGCAAATGAGGGAGTGAGGGAAAGGCTGGCTGGTAAGGTGTCAGATAAAGCCTGTGTGGGCATTTCCCTTTCCAAGAGGGTCCTGGGGAGACAAAGGAGACAAGAAGGATGCTGCATCTCACAACATTTCCATTTTTCCTTCAGTAGCCCTATTGCAGTCCCTGCATACAAGAGTTTACTTCATTCCTTTGATGCCAGGGAGCACCAAGAACTTGAACTTTGCTGGAGTCCAGCCCTGCCTGCCCTATCATGGAGCAGAGGGAAAAGATGAAAAACCTGGGCAGGGGTTGAGCCAAATTGGCATTTTGCCATTTCTGATTTCCTCACAGCTTTTGCACCAGGGCAACAACTTCATCACTGCAAACCACTCCCTTTTGCAAGGCACATGCAGACCTCACTGGAAGGGGCTCTTGAAGGAGCTGCTGCAGTTGGCAACAGGAGCTGTTGTTGAATTTTTCATATTGTTTAACTCCCCCTGCCAAATGCCAGCAAGTGGCTGAGGAAGGACACAAAAAGATTACCCTGGAGGAAGGGAGGCCAAAAGCTAGGAAAAGGGGGAAAGAACCGCTCCAATGATGAAAATGACAAAAAAAAAAAAAAAGATTTCTTTTTGACAGCAAATGAACACACACCACCCTTCAGCCCTCCCAGCCTGGCAGGCCGAGCGGTGCCGTTCCCATGGCATGAGGTGCTGGCAGCCTGCAGAGAGAAACCAGAGAGCCACGGTCAGTGGCAGCTGGCTCCTGTCCCCCTGTCCCGCCATGGCCTGTGCCCGGGCCAGGCTGCTGGCTGTGCTCAGAGCCCAAACCTCCCGACCCATTCTCTGTTTTTAGAGAAGGGCAGCGGGGCAGGCCACGTTCCACCTCCTCCGCTTAATCCCGGCACAGCAACCTCCTCAGCAGCTGCAAGAGCAGGATGCCCGTGTGCCCGCTGCCACCTGCCCAGAGCCCTTCTGCCAGCCGAGCTGTGGAGCCGGGTGCCCACCTCTGGAGAGCTGCTGCCAGGAGAGGAGCCGATCCCAAACCAGGTCCTCGTCCTTCTGGAAGGGGCTGTCCCTGCAGACCGTGGCCCCTGGGGCAGCGCTGGCACTGGACGCGCTCCATGGACGCTGCAGGCGCTTCCCCGTCCAGTCTGGGCACCAGGTGTAATCCTCCTGGGAAAAACAAAGAACAATTGCACGAAAGTCAATTCAAAACAAGACCTGGAAACAAGAAAAAGCACAAAGCCTGTCACCATTTCCCGGGCCTGAGGAGGGTCTGACCACTCCATGTGAGAATTAAACCTGTCCACGGGTGGGGAAAAACCCCATCTTTCCCGCCCATAAACGCACCCCTTCCTCAAGGGCCTGCAGAGCAGACCAGCTGGGGCACGGCTTCGGAACCCGTCCCCTTCTGCCGCCCCCATCCACATGGATGGATGCTTTTGTCAGGCTGGCTGCCCCCGCCTCAGCCCGTGCCAGGCTGGCTGGCAGAAGCTGTCAGCAAGGCCAGGAGCCAGCTCCCCTTCCACAACATCCATCCCCTGTCCTGCCAAAAAGCAGCTCGGCGGCCGGTGGAAAAATCAATATTCCCCAGCGCCGCCGAGTGGGGAACCTCCGGCGCGTGGCCAGGCCGAGCCCTGCCGTGCCTGGGAGCACCAGCATCCCCCCGCCCCTGCGCCGGCTGGGGACTCATCTTGATTCCATCGGGGCGCAGAGCGTGTCCTCCAGGCAGGGGCCGCAGCCAAAGCCAATCGGCTCTGCCCCGCCAGCGGCCAGCTCCAGGATGGTGTTCCCAGCTCCATGTCGTGCTCCAGAAGAACATGCCAGCTGTGCCTCGGCTTGCGGAGACATCACGATGCCATTGAGCTGCAGGGGGATGTTTCCCCTGTCCCAGTCTGTGGCACCTTCACCGCACTGCCACCACTTCTCCAATGGGACAGGCAGCACGGAGCCGCTCCCTCCACAGCTCGCGGGGACCAGCGGAAGCAGCATCTCCTTGGCTGCGCTCTCTCCTCCGCGCTGCGGCCGCAGGGAAACGCTCCGAGGTTTTCTTCCAGCGCCACAAGACGCGTGCCGCTGCTGCGGGCTGGGCTCCTGGATCCTCCTGTGCACAGGGGGCATCTCTGCTGTCTCCTGGGCCAGGCAGGGCTCCTGCAGCCAAGAATGCTCAAAAAGGTTCTCCAGTGCTGGCCTGTCTGTGGGCTCCATGCATAAACACCACCTGATGAGGTGTTGGCACTCTGCGGAGAGAAACCAGAAACCACCGCCCAGTGGGACAAGGCTCCTGTCCATGCTCTCCCACATTCCACAGTGCCCAGGCCACATCAGGAGTGCTCAGAGCTGCAGCCAAAAGTTTCCTATCGATCCTCTCTTGCAGAGGACACCAGCACAGAGGCACAGGTGCCACCTCCTCCAGCTAAGCCCAGGAGATCCACCTCCTCACCAGCTGCAAGAGCAGGACGTTTATGTGCCAGCTGCCCCTCCCAACCCTGTTCTTCCCCTCGTGCCTCGAAGGCACATCCCCACCTTGAGACACCCAGGGCAGGAAGAAGAGCTGGCCCTGGACAATATCCTCGTTGGTGCGGAAAGGAAGGTGCCCGCAGACCAGCTCATAGAGCAGGATGTCCAGGGACCAGATGGTGGCAGGCCATGGTAGCAGCCAGAGAAGATCCACCCCAGTGGGCTGTACTCCAGCGTTCCTATGGGACAAGGGCGCAGCTCATCAGGCCCATGCTGCTCCCTCCCTCCCTCTTCCTCCTCTCCAGCCAAGGGGGTAACCTCCGCTGCCTGGCTGGGCCCCAGCTTTAGGCTCACTTGACATCCGGGTTGAAATATAGAGGGCAGGAGACTTTTTCTCCTTATACTGTCTTTATTATAAGTGATCAGCTCAAGGCTGGGAAGCTCGACGGGTCTGTGGTTTCACGGTCACCACTACCAAGATGACTCGGAGAAGGAGGAATGTGAACCTTCATCCACTAGGAGCAGAGCTGGGGGTCCCATCTTCTCAAAGACAGGGGGCATCACCCCAGGTTTCCCAACTTAAGAGAGTCTCCCGGCTCGTGCTCTTGGTTCTAGATAAGGTCTTAGCTCAGGGTGAGGGGCAACAAAGGTTCTCAGCATCTCTGCAGTCTCAGCACTCTGTTCCTCATGTCCAGACATCACTCTAATTTCTTGATTCTGTACTGGCTCGTTGTTTTTGGGGTCTTTACGGTAAGTTTGCAAGGGTTCCTTCCCATGGCATGCTGGTCCTGATATTATTTTGCATGCCCTCTGATGCCCCCCTCCCCTCACTGTTTCAAAGAGAAGGGCCATCAACTTAGCTTCAGGCAGGGCCTTACCGATACAAAAGGAGCAATTAGCGAAAACGACCGGTGATTATAATAACAAACAGGTAGAACTTTACTTTAGCAGCAACTGGTTTGACTTGTTTTGCAAGTCTTTTTTTCCGAAAAAGATTGCAGATTTTTTGTTTAATGACAGGTGTAGAACTTGTCCTGTAGAATCGTGCCGCAGCCGAAGTCGATGAGCTTCGCCTCGCCTGTGGCCAGGTCGATGAGGACGTTCTCGGCCTTGATGTGGCGGTGCAGGACGCCGCGGCTGCTGCAGTGCCCCATGGCCTCCAGCACCTGGTGGAACAGCCCCGCCCCAGGGGCTCCGTCAGGAACCGCTGCTCGTGCAGGAACTACCAGAGGTGCTGACAGCGCTGTGGACGCTCCATGAGCAGCGCAAAGCCCTCGGGCACATCGAACCAGTTCAGGAGCAACACGACGCCGCGGAAGCCAGGCCGCGACACCATCCACAGCAGCGCCAGCTCCAGGGCCACAAGGGCGCCCTTGTGCTGCGGGGGGACCACGATGCCGTCAGCGGGGCCGAAGCTGCGCCGCGCCTCGGGCAGCCCTGCCCGGCCCCGCCGTGGCTCGCCATGGCCCGGCCCGGGGTGCTGCGTGGCCCCCGCTTACTCCACGCTCGCTGCCCTCGCAGCGTTCCGGCTGCTGCCCTGCCGGGCCTCACCTCAGCCCCACCCGGCACGCCCCGCCGGCTCCTCCCGCTGGCCCCGCTCACTCCCCAGCCGTGCCCACTGCGAGATGCGCTCCTCGGACACTCGCCACCTGCGAGCCAAGGCAAGTGGCGGGCTGAGCTCACGGCCTGCCGCCTGCCGGGGGCTGTCGGCGATCTGGGTCCCAGAGTAAACGCTGCCGCAGCTGCCGCTGCCCAGCAGCAGGCCCTCCCGGTAGAGCTGCTCTAGGGGAGGCTTCTCCGCCTGTGCGAGCGGCACCGCGCTCCCGCTATTCTGTCCGGGGCACCCGCCCGCCCGGCGCGCTGCTGCTTGCCAAGCAGCCCTGGACTATGTGTTCCAGGAGAGTCTTTTTTCTGAATCCCTTACCTAAACCTACTCTCTTTCCATATGGATCCATTCTCCCTTGTCCTGTCCTTGCCTGTCCTCGTACAAAGTCCCTGTCAAGCGCCCTCAGGTACTGGAAGGCCACAGCTGGATCAAGCCTCAGTCTCTTTCCCAGGCTGAAGAAGCTGAGCTCTGTCGGCCTTTCCTTGCAGGAGAGGAGCTGCAGCCCTGGCACCATCTGGGTGTCCCTGCTGGGCCCCTGCTGCAGCGTGTCCACGTCCTTGCCGTCCGTGCCGGGGAGCCCGGCAGAGCCGGAGGCAGTGCTGCAGGTGCAGGGTCAGCGGCGGGGAGGAGACCCGGCCCTGGCAGCGGCTCCGGGAGCAGCGATTGGCGCTGGGCCGCCCGCACTGCAGAGAGCCGGGGCCCTTGTGCCGGCCCTTGTGCCCAGGGCGCCTTTCCCCGCCGCCCGCCCGCCCGCCCGCTCGGGGGAAATGCCCCCTGTGCCGCCCCTCAGGGCCGCCCCTCGCCGCTGCCCCGGGCGCTCCCGGCGCCGCCTGGAGGGGCCCAGGCCTCGGCCTCACCCTGCTCAGCCCGAGGCCTGGAAAAGCAGATTCAAACACCCACCCAGAAAGTGCCCCAGGATGCCAAGGTCAATCTTTTGTCACCAGCACGGCTTTGCTATCAGAGTCTGGACAGATTAGAAAATCACCAGGAGAAAATAGCATGAACAAGTTCTGCCCTACCTCTCAAGTTCAGCACTACCTCAAGGCTTTGAGGGAGAGACTTTGTGCTGCTTACTTACTCACAGGGATGTAATAAGTAGCAATACATTTGTTCATTAATTAAATCAATAGCTAAATAATTATACAATATCAAATCAATAACTAAATAGCTAAAACTGCTTGATTCTTAAATGTGCAGCCACATATGGTTGCTTGGCTTGCAGGAATCATATAGTACTTTGGGAATTCCTTGGTAAAGATATACCTTATAAGGAAAAGTTCACCCAGAGGTCACAGAGGAAGGCTGTAACAACAATCCCTAAACTTGCAAAAATTGCTTAGGCTTGCAGGAATCATATAGTGTTCTGAAAATTCCACTGTAAAGGTACGCCTTATAAGGAAAAGTTCACTCAGCGGTTAAAGAGGAAGACTTGGAGCCTTCATCCCACGACCACCAGAAGTCAGAAAAAGACCCCCTAGCAACTGAATGAGCAAGCGCAAGACAGGCCACGTCATCCCTGGACCCGGGAGAAGAAGGCAATAGAAGGTGAACTTTGGGGATAGGAACGGTGCGAGCCTAGAGGAGCGGAGACTCCTGGCCACCCAGCGCTTAATTTTGCTTATTCTTGCTTGCCTAATAATAATAAAAAAAAATAATTGTATGATCCTTAAATCCAGTGAACTCGTTTATCACAGGGACACACAGAAAGTGTTGAAATGAAACAGTAAAACAGTCAAAGCCCCTTAGAAGAAGACCCTAGGGATCTTGGCCCCCCCAGAAATGATGCTGGGGAGTGGCCCTTTTGCTGACCCACAAGCTCAGGCATGTTTGCATACTGCTATTTTGCAACAGTCTCAGAAACTTGCACGAGAGGTGTTTCATGCAATTCCAGATATGGGACTACTGCTGCCATCTTATACCACCTCTAGACAAGAGGCAAATGAGACTTTTATGCGTTTCCTAGACCACCTCAGAAATGCAATAGTTTGGGCTCCAGGAATGTGCCCAGAGGTTAAAGCTGTGCTAGGAATGCAATTAGCAGTAGAAAATGCAAATCCCACCTGCAAAAGGATCCTGCAAACTTTGCCCAGAACAGCTAATTTGGCAGACATGATAGAAGCTTGTTCCAGAGTAGGAATTCCATAGAACAAGGCCACCTATCTAGCAAACATGATGGCAACTGCCTTTGAACCACTTGTGCAGCACAGAAAAAACAGCTCCAGTCAGTTTGCCTTTGGTGCAGCAGCCACAGGTGCAAAGTTAGAGCCCTAAAGAAAAGTAACAAACAGCAACAGCTACTGGTTCCAAGGGAAAGTGCAGCAGATGTGACAAGCACGGGCACCGAAGCGGCGAATGCAAATCCACAGACGAGAGAGACGAAGCCGCTGGGACCCGCGGAACCGAGCGCTAAAGGGGGCACGCCGTGACACAAATGCTCCCCCAAAACCTGGACATTCTTCAATCAGCCACAGCAGGGAGCGCAGGAGTCGGTGTGGCAGCAGCAGCAGAAGCTACCTTGGAAAACACTGATGTGCAAGTCATCCCATATACAGCAAATGGACCTTTGGGACATGGACTCAGTGCTCTACTCATAGGGACATCATCCACACCCAAGCAAGGCATTTTTGTTTTACCTGGACTGATTGATGCAGACTATTTAGGCAATATTGGGATCATGGTGCACACATCAAGACCACCCATTCACATTCCAAAAGATACCAGGCTGGCTCAATTAATTCCCCTTGAGGCCAAGGTTCCTAGACAAGGGGTCATGCATAGCAGGGGATGGAGGTTTTGGGTCAACAGGTAAACCTCAGGTAATGTTTACATTACCATTATCAGGAACAAAGCCAACTAAACCCATTACTTTTCAGCATCCTGATAGTGTGACTCTGACAACAAAAGCCGCATTGCTGGACACAGGTGCAGATGTCACCATTATCCCCTCATTTGCATGACCTGCAACATGGCCTTTGAGTAGCCTGGGAACACTTATTATGGGGGTGGGAGGTGTTCAGATGACACGAATCAGTAAAACACTCTTGACAATGTCGGTTGATGAAGATTCAGATGTCTGTGCTCAGGTGAGACCTTACATGATGGGATGAGATGCATTGAGCCAGATGGGTTTCTGTCTCACCTATGAGGGGTTTTAGCAGAGGCCATTGCAAGACAGCCAATCCTGAAATCAAAATGGTCAACAGAAAAGCCAATTTGGGTTGATCAATGGCTGCTGTCTGAAGAAAAGCTTGCCCATGTTAATGAATTGAGCAATTGCAAAAGGGGTTTATCATACCTTTTACGAGCCCCTGGAATACACCTATTTTTACTATACCTAAAAAATCAGGAAAATGGAGGTTATTACATGACCTTCAAGCCATAAATTCTGTAATGCAGGATATGGGAGCCCTGCAGCCTGGTCTACCCTCACCATCAATGTTATCTGTCAACTGGCAATTGTTTATTATTGATCTAAAAGGTTGTTTTTTCACAATCCCACTGCACGAGGATGACAGTGAGAAGTTTGCTTTCTCAGTGCTACCCATCAAAAAGGCAGAGCCAGCAAAAAGGTTTCAATGGGTTTTATTGCCACAGGGGATGTGAAATTCTCCCATGATGTGCCAACTGTGTGTTTGTTGCCTGGGCGCCAGCCCCACTAAGAAAACAGTATTCACAGTATCTCATTTATCATTGCATGGATGATATCCTCATGGCAGGAAAACTCCTGGATACAGCAATCTTGTTATCTGTCTTAGAGCAGCAGCAGGCCTTCAAATTGCCCCTGAAAAAATTCAACAACAAGCGCCATGGAAATATTTGGGTATGCTTATCACTGAGGCCCACATTCGACCCCAGAAATTAACTATTTGTACAAAGATTCAGACCTTGGCGCGTGTTCAAAAGTTGATCGGAGACATACAGTGGATTTGTAACACCTGTGGTATTACTAATGAAGACCTTGAACCCCTAAGACCATTGCTGAAAGGGGGAAATCAGGCTAATTTGCTACATGAATTGAATGAAAAACAGAAAGCTCTGACTCAAATTAGCACTAAATTGGGTAATTCTTTTGCAGACTGTTGGTCTCCTAATTTGTCATTGTCTGCAGCTGTGCTGAATAAAGACAAACACCTGATGGCTATACTGATGCAATGGGATAGCCTGGTTAAACAGCCACTGAAAATTTTGGAATGGATGTTTTTACCATTTAATCTGAACAAATCCTTACCCACAAGAATAGAGGCTATTGCAAAATTGTAATCAAGTCATGGAAGTGGACACTGGGAATTGCAGGAATGGAACCCCAAAATATTCTTCTCCCATTAACAAAAGACTATTTACAATGGTCATTGAAGAATTCAGACACCTTACAATGGGCACTGTTGAATTTTTCATGTCTCATTAGCAGTCATTTTCCACCTCATAAACTTTTCTCTTTGCATCAACGGGTGGAGGAATTACCTTGGTTGTCAAAGCAACCTGTGGAAGGCCTCACGGTTTTTACTGATGCCAGTGGAAAAACTCCCAGAGCAGGCCTTACTTGGCAGAACAAAGGCAAATGGCTCAGGGAAATCCTTGAGGGACCAGGAGATTCCTTACAGATTCTTGAGCTACCTGCTGTCATCAGTGTTTGAAAAGTGGCCAAGTGATCCCGTTAACATTGTTTCTGATTATGTAGTGGTGTTTCCAGCACATGGAGAGAGCACTGCTGGAGGAAATCCAGAGAAATCCAGGACCCGCAGGTGGGGCAACTCTTTTTGCAACTGTGGCAGTTATTCAATTTTCACAAACAGGATTATTTTATTGCCCATATTCGGAGTTACTCCGGATTGGAGGGAGGCCTGGCCTTAGGGAACGAGAAGGTGACCAATTGGTGGCACCACTTTGAGCCTCTGCTTCTCCCAACATCGATAAATTTGGCCAAGCCAGAAGGGCTCATGAGTTTTTTCATCAAAGTGCAAAAGTTTTACCCAAACAATTTGGAATATCGCTGCAGGATGCTCAGGGAATTGTCACAACCTATCCACAGGGCCAGGGTATGATTGGTGGATTGGGTTCCTGGAGTCAACCCCTGTGGTTTAGGCCCTTGCAGCTGTGGCAAACTGATGTAACCATCTAGGCCTCTTTTGGTCGCTTTAAACCCATTCATGTGACCACAGACACCTTTTCTGCCATGGCTTGGACCACTCCTGTGACAAGTGAAGGGTCTGGCTTTGTCATTCCACACTGGTGAGGCTGCTTTGCTGTTATGGGCTTGTCTCAGGAAATCAGAACAGACAACGGGTCAGCCTGGCAAACCCAGGATTTCTCAGCTCCTTGGGGAGTGAAGCAGAGCACAACATTCCAGGGAACTCCACAGGTCAAGCTACCATCGAAAGGACACATCAGGTCCTGAAAGGACGGCTTGAGAAACAAAAAACAGGGGAGGATGGGCTAAGCCCACAGCATGGAGTGCTGAAAGCAGTCTATGTTATGAATCCTCTGTGGTTAGGAGGCAATCACAGTGAACCACCAGCATTAACACATTACTCAGGTTTGCAGCAAGATTCTGAATTGGTACAGCACTGTCCAGAAGTTTGTTTTAAAAATCCTAGGACAGGGTTATGGGAAGGATCTGCAGATTTACTGATGTGGGGAAGAGGTTATGTTTGTGTCATTACAAAGAACCCTGATGGATACTAGTGAAGTGGGTTCATTCCTGGCTTGAAAAGGACACTCTGATCCCTAATACCACTAATGAAACTACAGCCAGTGACACCTGAAAACATCCACTGCCCTCAGAACTGTAAATGCTTTTGTTATCCTTGGGTGAGATTAGAATGTGTGGGGTGTGGAGCAGACAGGTGCTGTGAGTTTGGGGGAGGAAGCTTTGCAAGGTGTGGGGTGTGCAGACGTAGGCACTGCCAAGAATTCAATACCTGGTGGTGTTATCCCAAGTGATAGGAAGAACAATTAATTCCCCTGAAGCTGCTTGAGAAAGACTGAGTTTGTTTGAAAATCAAGAGCAATTGGGGCGGGCTATTCAGTGGTATCATAGTGAACTCTGGAAGCTTGAGCAAAATGAGAGAGAGAATAAAATCAAGGATATTGAGTGTGGTAAGGAAATATTTATCCCTAGGACTTGGGGAGTTAGACTTGATCAGTGGGAACAAACAAAGAGAAGCTGGAAAGAAAGGAACCAGGAAAGAAGGAATAGGAGAAGGACTTAAAGAGCAAGAGGTGCAGGTAGTCCAGATTTTGTCCCTGATCTCATAGGGGAAGGATTCTTTACCAATGAGCAAGATGAAGAACACCTTTAAATTAGAGATGTGGGTTTTGGGGAGTCTTTTTCTGTTAGCTATAATAGGTAGTAACATCTGTAGTGCAAAAGAAATTAACCCACCAGGATGGCACTGACAGAATCTGTGGCTTACTTGGGCCAATGCTCCTGGGGTGGATCCCTTTCCTTTATCCTTGGCCATGCCCAGAGATCCCTTCCGTACATGTCTAATTGGTATCCCAGTGAGTGATTTTACTGGGTTTGCAAGGTGGGTAGGAGCTAGAGGAAAGCCATATGTGGAAGCAGAGATCAAGCGTGGAGAATCATTGGTGTAACATCACCAGGGATGGTACAATATTGGACATATGCAAAAGGCTGGGAATTAAGGCAAACGGTGAAGGCTTCCAAGCAGGTGTGATAACACAATCCCTGAATGAAACTGGACTAGAACCCCAAGAACTAGACCTGTTAGGATCAGTTTGTGGGAATTATTGCTTGTTTTTTAACTACTTTCTAGATCCAAAACCAAATAATCTGAGCAATGTTCTAGTCCCACATCCCAAGAATAAGTGTGTCATCCTTAATCCCAATTCTCCATGGTATCAGAATGTGACCAAGTATTGTCACAATTGGATTTATCCTGGCAGTCCTGGTGCAAATGAGACTGTAAAAAAGCTTCCACCATGTGTCTTTTCAATCTGTGGGGATAGAGCCTGGCCTGCAATTCCAAGTAATCCCTTCGGTGGACCTTGTTACCCAGGAAAACTAACCATGTTTGCCCCTAGCATGCGAGAAATGCTGAATCAGACTATCTGGAGAGCAGGACACAGCAGAAGAACTAAAAGAGCAATCACAAGCTTAGGATCTAATTGTAATGATCATGTAGAGTTTTGGGGTGCTCCAGCATGAATCAAAGCATCATTCCTTGCTTATTGGAATATATACCAATATAGCCAGATGGGACGTGTCTGAGCTTGTCTGGCTGAACCAAATAGTGGCAGCTGTGGTGTTTTTACCACAGAGACACTTTTGGCTAGCTATGTGCTGCAGCTGAGCACATGCAGACAAGTCCAGGCAAGCCAGAGCTCTGATGGTGGCGGGATGGAGCTTCCTCTTGTGAGAGGGTCCGCCCCTCAGGTTTACCTCTGGTGGAGAAGCTTTAAGGCAGTGGTGAAGGAAAGGAGTCTGTTCTGATGGAGAGTTTTGATCCAGAGCTTTATTCTGGCCCACAGGCCTCTGAATCCAGCAACAGCTCCAACAGAACTCTCGGAACTGTGTGGTTGCCTCTCCTCGGGGAGAGGGGGAGGGAAGGGGTAGGAAGCCCACCAACCAGGTACATAGGAGGAGGTCTTAAGGACAAAGGACACCTGGATGTCCTCTACACCCTTAGGGGTAGAGGGCATCCTTTGAATCTGCCAACCACTCAATGCCCTTTTGGAATTCCAGGACTGACAGACAGGGCTTGGCAGGGGTCAGGGAGAGGAAAGGAGAGGTGATTGACACACTTGGGTGGGAATTTTCAAGGGAGGGACATGGGTTTCTGAGGTAAACCCTGAAATCACACCACAACATTTGCTCCAGGCGGAGCAAATGCGGCTGCTCAGGCTTTGACTACACTGAATAAATTGGGATGCTGGACAGCTGAACAACTGAACACAACATCAGCTGTTCTAAATCAAATGTTCACTGATGTAGATAGTATTAGTCATGGCACACTGCAAAAGAGAGCTGTTTTAGACTTATTGTTGTTAGCACATGGGCACAGGTGTGAGGAGTTGGAAGGAATGTGTTGTATGAACCTCTCTGACCATTCTGCATCCATTCACAGGAAACTCAAACAACTACAAGATAACATGAAGAAATTGTCTGTGAATGAATGACTGGGGGTTGGATGAATGTTTTAAGGGATGGGAATAACTGGATGGTTGAAAGATATTGTAAAGGAAATTTTGTTAGTATTGTTAGTCATTATTTTATTTTTTTAAATTTTATTTTATATTATTGTGTTATTCCATGCATAATTAAGTTGGTGACCCTTGGAAGAGAACACAGTAAAGAGGGTCTGGCTGGTTCTTCAAGAAGAAGGGGGGACTGTAGCAGTGTATGTGAACAACTTAGACCTCAGTGTGCACCAGACATACCATCTGTAACTGTTCTTATCAGAATTGTCTCAGGGTACTGTGGAATTCATCAAGGTTACTGAGACATAAACTGTGCAAAAATAAGAACAAAGAAGCTGAGAAAGGGCACACCAGGATGGCAAGAACTGGATAACAGAGGACTGTGAAACACCTTCATGGTGACTAATCACTGAGAAATGGAGGCAAAGACACCAATCAAGAAGTGTGATCTTAGTAGTTTGTAGAATCTATAAAAGTGTGTGTAATGTAAACAATAAACAGCTTCTGCTTGGTCGTATTGGTCAGTTGTTCAGGGGTCCTGGATTTCCCGCAATACTTGTGGGGGTCCCACATTTAGTGGACAGGGAGTGCCCCCTTTCTTCAAAACAGCCCTTGTCCAATCAGAGAGCACCGAGGTGATGACTTCCAAGTGTTCAGGCAGACACACTGTACACCGAGCTTTCAAAGATGCTTAACCAATCAGAACTCAGTTTCATTCTGACTCATCAGATGCCAAGGAGACACGCAAAGCCCAGAGTCCCCCCAAAATTTCCAGCCAATCAGAGCTTTTCTCACTGATCACTCCCAAGGTGCCATGCAGACCCGCAGCACCCAGTGCTCCCCTCCCAGACTTCATCTGCGTCCCCACCTCACCCCCAGTGCCCCTTAAGAGTGGAATTTGGGGAGGGGGGAGGTGGAGGGTGCCCAGACGGGCCCCCCCTGCCCTGTCCTGGCAGCGGCCCGGCCTTGCACGGGCACGGCTGATGCTGCCCGCCCGTGCTCCCCACTGGGGGGGTGGTGCTCCCAGTGCCATGCGGGCAGGCTTGCTTTGGGCACCCCCCCAGGCACAGCGTAGCTGCTTTGGGGCTGTCGGCACTGCCTGGCACTGGGGATGGGGCGCGTGGGGGCAGCTGGGGCCGTACTGGTGGCACTGGTGGTGCTGGGAGCCCCACAGAGGGGGAAGGAGAGCAGGAAGTGGGAGAGGGGAGGAGGGGAGGGCAGGACTTGGGACCCCCAAAAAACCAATCACGGGTGAAGGGGATTGAGGACTGGGGGGACAACGGGAAAGGGAAGAAGAGGCACCAAAAGACAGGTCTGCAATCCCCTGATTCCGAAATTGGCCAGAATAAACCCTTTCTAAGACAATTTGAAGCATCAGAAAGCAGGCAGTCTTTTTCTGTGCAGGGCACAGAGGAGGATATTTCTTTATTCACTGTGTGTCTCGAGACTTTACAACAAGGCATTCATTCCATCACGATAAGACATATGCATTGTTATAAATGATCAAATTGTGAGCCAAACTTATAAGAAAATTTAGCAAAGATTTATTAATTTGTCTGTGAGACCGAAGTTCAGTTGTCGAAACCACCACAGCCAAAGAGTCAATGTTGAGCCTGGGATCGGCGCCGGGTGAACACGGATCTGACCTCTGAGTGTCAGAGTCTCCCCAGTTCACGCTCGTGGCTTCCAGCAGCGAGGTTTTATACAGTTTATTCTGCCCGAGGCAGAGATGACCAAATTTTCTTTGTGTCTCTTCACATGCATCATTGTTGATTTCCATGTGCAGAGGTGGACAAAGGTCCAGTCCAGGTGTCTCGATGTTGTCAGTCGACTCCGGAGAAGCCATGTATTCACATATATCAGGATGGCACCTGGAAGCTTCCATTCTTATGTTAAAGCATCGATGTTTATCTTAACGGGAGTCCGGGAACTAGATATATATGAATAAGACAGCTGCTCCTGGTCAGGATAGTCAAAAGACATGGTTTGGATTTTACAATATTTTATACATTAATAGCATGAATTATCTCTACCATATACTACATGCATTAAAACATATTTCTTATCTAATACATGAATATCACTTTCCTAGAACTATTTTGAATGCATCCCCCTCCTGGAAAGCCTTGTATGGTCCTGAAGGGTCAGCTAAAGGGGTCTTTGGTGGTCGTATTCACTGAATGCTTCAATATAAAAGGTGACCTTGCCTGGAACTTTTTCTGTGAGCACGCACTGTTGCTTCTTTGTTACATGACTTGCAAAAAAAAAAAAATTCCCCCGGAGTCCTTTCTGCTTCTCCACTGATTCCACTTATGTTTATCATCCTGTGTAAATACTTTAACATTCTTTTATCTTGTTTGCTAGTTAGTCTTTAAGCTCTATTCCGCAACTTTAGGGGAACTGAGAATTTCGATTCTATGTATTATTTATCAGGACCCCACAGCACAGCCCTGCTTCAGGGTGTCAGCCCCTGTGCAGCAGCGTTGGGGATGGGGCATGTGGTGGTGCTGGGATTCTGCCCCTCCATGGGGTGAGCAAGGGGCATGGGAGGGGGACAGAGGGCGGAAGAGAGCTTGGGACTCCCAGCTGAGCAAAAGGGAAGGTGAGATGCCCAAACTGAACAGGATGGGGCTGGGACTCCCAAAACCAAGCACAGGGGAGGTGGGTTGGGAACTCGGGGGACGACGGGAAAGGGAGAAGAGGGAGCTGGGATCCCCAAACAGAGGGGGAGGGGGTGGGACAGACTGTGGAGAGGTCAGTGGATTAGGGGAAACGATGGAAAAGGAGGTGAAGAGGGAGGGAAAAGGTGAAGCTGGAATGGGAGAAGGGCAGTTCCATGGGTGCCCACCCTTATCGCTCAGCACTTAAGCCCTGGAGTGAATCCCTGGGGCTCAGGGTGGGGGGTGAAGGTGCAGATCTGCACTGAGGGGATTCCTCCCTGCGTCTATTCCCGGTGGGGTTCACCCCCCCCCCCCGCCACCCATCAACCAGTGCTGTGGCGCTGTGGGGCAGAGGGAATGGGAAAAACGGGAGGAAGAGGAGAGAGAGAGAAGCAGGAGGAGCAGGAAGAGGAGGAGCATGAAAAGGTGCAGAAGGAGAAGCGGGAGGGATACTGCTCGCTGTGTCCGCAGCCCCCCCCCGGCCCCAAGAGCATCGCACCCCCTACATCCCTCAGGTGACTGGGGAGTTTGACCCAAATATATTAGGGGGGTCTCTGGCAAGGATTTTTTTGGAAGGGTGTTTGGAGCTTGCAGATTCTGGAATCAAGCCCCAGGTATCTTTGCATTTCCCTGGCAGGTTTTCTTGGGGGGATGGGGGTGTGTTTGAAACTTGCAGAACTCCAGAGATGAGCCTCTAATGCTCCTTGTGGCGACAGTGTAGGGGGGTCCATGTCGCGATCGCCCAGTACTGGCAGGGCAGGACCTCAGTTCTGGGAATCCCCGGGAGAACCAGGGGAGTGTAACATGGGACCCCCGGAGTGGGGAAAGTGGAGGGGGTGATACCGGAGTTGGAGAACCCCCAGCAGCCTGGAGGGGTGGGGGAACAGAGAGATGAGGGAGGGTCAGGACGCCCGACCCTGAAAGGGATAGGAGGGAGAGGGTGGAGCCCCAAATGCCTGGAGTGAGGGGAGCCTGAAGAGGGTGAGCCTGGGACGACCTGGGAGCTGAAGCAGAATCAAGGGAAAAGGAAACCCGGAACCCCTCAGGATCCCTAAGCTGGACTCCAAGGGGGGGGGATCACCAGGATCCATGGGGACCCCAGAACTCCAAAGGAGGGAGACCAGTTAGGGGGAAGTCCTGGAAGGGGTTTTTTGATTGATCCAGGGGAATGTGGAGCAGCACGAAGTGACCATTATCCCCATCTGGTTCTCTTGTGCCACTGGGAGGGAACTGGGGATAAAATGAAGCCTGGGAAGGAGGGAGGGGTGAGGGAAATGAGTTTTACTAGGATGTAGTTTAATTCTCATTCTTTTGTTGTGGTTTGACTGGACATAAATTCAAATAATTTTCCCCAAGCAGGCTCTGTCGTGCCCATACCAGTTCCAGGGGAGCGGCCTCTCTCTGCTCTGATCCGAGCATGAACTGTTCTTTGGGTGTTCTCTGCCCTGTCTGGGGCAGAAAGGCACTGCCCAGAGCAGCCTTGGTGGCATCAGGCACCCAGCCAGACTCAAAACATTACATGTGGCACACTGGGAATGTTAAACATAAAGCTTAAAGCAAACATAAAGGTTAAAGCAAAAAAGAGTTTCTGGAGGGTATTTTCCACCCCTTTGCCTTTCCTGGGAGCCATAGGGCAATATGCTGGGCACCCCTCCAAGCTGCTGGAGCACAGCCAAATGCTCAGACTGTGACTGTGAACTCTTTGCCCTCATTTCCAGTGTGTGATGATACTTAAGCAGCCTCAGGAATCTGTCTCCAGTCTCCATGAACTAATACTTACACAGCCCCAGGGATTTGGTTCAGTCTCCATGAGCTTGGCGGCTGTGAGGGTGGGTTCTGGAAAAGCAACTTCTCTATTGTAAAACTCAGGGCTGGTTGAGCTGGCACTGGCTGGAAAGATGCCAGGGATGGGATGGAGCTCAACACCCAGATCATGGCTTCATCTTTGGGGGATTGAAATAACCAGTTAATGTAATAAATGTAGGAAATTAAAGAGAGAGAAGAATAAAACCCCAAAATCATTACTTTACAGCTGGTTTTTTGAAGCTCTTGCCACCATGGGGGTGGTTTGAGTGTCTGGATGTGGTTTTTAGGTGAGTTCTAGTTTTTGCTGCCTTGTAAACGGTTTTCAGTGATTTTATTGGGTTTTTTTCAACCCCTTCTAGCTCTTGCAACAGTGCTTTTGTGGTGGGTTAGTATTTGGGGGCCCTCAGACCCCTTGATGCAACTTTAGGTGAGCAAAGCCACCCTGAGCAGATACAGGTGTGTTGTCCCTGCACTGCTGCAGGGGAGAGACCCCCCAGCCCCAGCACCACTTCTGCCCTCCCCAGCTCTGCTCCCTCTTGCCCCTTTGCAGGTATGAGGGGGGAGAGGAAAACCCTGCATCATTCTTCTGCTTCCAAGTCCAGAGACAGTTTATTTAAACTCTTGTTCTGGAAGGGAGTTGGAGCCTTTCTGTGGAGCAGAGGCTGTGCCCAGGAGTGGGAAATGACTCTGTATGGGGAAGACTGGTAGGTTCCATTACTCCTAAATCATCCATGGCACTTGTGGCCTGTGGGTGAAAGGGTCAGAGGTGCCCCTGGGAGGGGGTTTGTGAGCTGTTGCCTCCCCACTCTGCAGAATTTCTTGAAGCAGCTGCTTTGATCCAAAACAGGTGTGTGAGTGGGTGGGACTCAAGAAATCTGGGAGAGAAGAAATATGAGGAAAAGCTTGGAGGGAGAGAAATTTCTGTGCCTCCGTCCCCTTTTCCCACCTTTTCCTCCCCCACCAGTTTTTCACCCCAAAATGCCCCAAGCTGCAGCCTGGAGCAGGGGGAATTGAGGGGTTGGAGACAGTAACAAAACACCACAACAATTAAACCAAAATTCAAGCATTTGGAGGGGAAAAAAATCCTTTTGGATGTCTTACCTTTGTAGACACAGGCAGGTGGTTCTCATATGGAAAATATTTACCTAGGGGAAGTATCAGGTGCAGGGGCTGATAATAATTTAATTTACAGTGATGAAAAAAACATCTGCTGGGCATTGATGTGAGTGATTTATATAGTTGTAATAAATATAGAAACACTCTTCAGTTACCAGTGACTTGACAGCAGAATCCACAGGTATTTCCAGTCTGTGTCAGTCAACCCTTGTTCTGTTTCTCTGATTATTTTTTTCCATATAAATATTCAGCAAATTGTTCCTGTGGGACCAGCTTTGCTTTGCTGAGGAGAGCTGTGACTACCTGGGAGGTTGGGAGGATTATCAGCTTTTTGTGTTTCTATTTTAGGATCACAGGAGCATCCTAGTAAAGCCCCAGGAAGGAGCGGGACCTGGTTGGGCCCTGTGAGCTTGGGGTGTTGTCCAAGATCACTTTGTGGCAGGAGGATCTGAGGAACACTCTTGTCCCTGGAGGGTGCCCCTGTCCCCTCTCTGGCCCCGGGGATGGCAGAAGTCCCTTGTGAAGAAGGTACAGAGGCACCATCTCCTGCTCCAGGAGCTTCATGAGCTGCCCTGCACAGGGTGGGGAATCAAGGTTGGCTCAAGTGGGTGAGCACCTTTTGGGGTGCCTGGGTGGCCTGGAATGGGGGCTGGGCTGAAAACCTCTCTGGATTTGTTCAGGCCCTTGATGCAACACCTTTTCAGGACACCCACAGCCAGCAGGAGTTGGCTGAGGTTGAAGCAGAGCTGGAAAAACCAAGCAAGTCCTGGTTCTTTGAAAGCTGAAATTGTGTTTTCCTTCCTGCTGCCAACATAAACCTGTCAAAGGAACAATGGTGCCTCTCTGTCCTAGGAGGAAAATATCCCAAATCAGGCCTTTCCCACTCCCCACTTCTGAGTGTGAGTTAGAATTTGCTTTGTTTGCACAGGTGGAGACTCAGCTGCTGTGATGGAGCTGCTGGAGCAGAGAGCAGAGGGAAGGAGCAGTAAGCCCCAGTTTGGTTATGGGGATGTTGTTTCAAGATATGGCTCAGTGTGTTGGGGCAAGCTAAAATGGTCAAAGGTGTTGTGGGGAGTACGAAATATCAAAGTGTTTGCAAGCTGATGGTCTGGGGGATGGTGCCCATTTCATGGTGGAGGGGGGCACAGAGGTGATGCAGGAGGTTGGGAAGCCTCAAAAATCCTTGGAAGCCGATGATAGCACTGGGATGCCCCCTGGACTGAGCTTGTGCCCTGCTGGGAGCCTCCAGTGTGTTTTGGGGCTGTGTTAGAAGGTGTTGAAGTGATCCATAAGGGAAATGTAAGAGCTGGGAGAATAAGGGGTGCTCTTCATGCCCTTCACACGTGTTTTGTTCCAAGATTTCAGCCACAGATGCACCAATAACAGAAAGGCGATTATTGCGGTCACCGTGCTCACCGTGGTGCTGCCTCTCACAGTCACCATCATCATGCTGGCAGGTAAGTGGCTGAGGGTGCAGAAACCACCCAAAAGTCTCCTTCCTGGAGAAGTCCCCCAGCATGAGTCACTTGGGCATGTTGTGCTTGTTTGCAGCTAAGAAAGACCCACCCTGCCCAGCTACCGCCCTGCCCAGCTGCCTGGAGAGTGGGATTGGCTTCGGGAACAAGTGCTTTTACTTTCTGGAGGAGGAAGTGGACTGGGAAGGGAGTCAGCACTCCTGCCTCTCCCGCCAAGCCCACCTGGCCACCATTGACACCAGGGAGGAGCTGGTAAGAGAAACCCCTGAGGAGGCATTGTGGAACTATTGGAATAAAATCCCAGTATTACCAGGTGGAACATGCCTGGGCTCATCTGACCCTTGCTGCTGGACCAAAGGTGGCAGCTGTGGTATTTCACCTCAGAGACACCTTTGGCTGGCTGGAAGTTGCAGTTAGGCACTCGGAACAAGTCCAGGCATGGTAGAAACTCAGTTTACCTCTGGTGGAAAGGGTTCAGGCAACAGTGAAGAGGAAAAGGAGAAGATTCTGCTGGAGGGTTAAATCCAGAGTTTTATTCCAGGGTCACAGAGCTCTGAATCTTGGTAACAGCTCCCAACAGAATCCCGAGTGCATGGTCTCCGTGTCTTTTAAGCTCGGGGGGAGGGAAGGGACAGGTGAGCCACCAACCAGGTGGGAGGGGTGGGTGGAGTCTCAGGGGACAAATGAGACCTAGACTGGCCAATGACCCGAGGGCTGAGGGGCATCTTTTGAATTTTTGCCCATCACACAATGCCCTTGCTGGAATGTTAAGATTGACTGACAGCACTTAGCAGGAGGGCAAGGGGGAGGGGAAAGGAGAGGGTGGCACACCTGGGGGACTGGGATAGGTGAAACAGGAAATGGCATCACACTGCAACATGGAACAGCCTTTGGAGAGCAGATTTGGAAATTGCAGGAAATTGACTGAAGACAATAGTATGGAGGTACCTGTGATCATTGCTTTCCCCACTTCCAGCATTTCCTCCTGCGCTATGGGAACTTCATGGAATACTGGGTTGGTCTCTGGAGGGAAGGTTCTGGACCTTGGAAATGGCTCAATGGTTCCCTCTTCAATGCCCTGTACGTCCCATCTTCTGGAGAACAAAACTATGGCATGGACTGAGCCGGGGCAGGGGCTGGATGCAGGAAGCACAAGTAGATACAGATCTGTTGAGGTGGGAGCAATCAAACACTACTTTCCCTGGTTGTGCCAAAGCATTCAGACACAACCCATGGATTTTTGGGATGCAGGTGATGATGGGAGCCTGGGGGCATCCCTGGATTAGGGGCATCCCTGGGACCAAGAACATGAAAACCATTGAGGAGTGGAAGGTAGTTTGGGTTCTTCATGGGGGCTTTGCTGGGAAGGTTGGTCCCTGCTCCTGCAGCACTCCTAATCTCTCTGGAAATGGGAATCCCTCCCATCCCAGCTGTCTCCCATGAGCTCTAACTTTGCTGTTGATCCAGGTTTGACATCCAGGGCAATGGCCACTGCGCCTACACGAACTCCCACAGGATCAGCGGCGACAGGTGCTCTGAGACGAAATTCTCCATCTGCAGCCACCTGCAGAGACATCCCAGTGAAGCCCAGAAGGATACAGAAATCCTGAATTCCACCTGAAACCTCCCTCTTAACAGAGATCCACCACCAGCTGGTGTTAACCCCACACAATGTGGTATTGAGTCTCTGTATTTGTTTAAATTTTAGCTGGCAAACAGCTTGCAGGTTGGGATGAGTCTGTTTGCTGAAACTCTGTCAGTTGAGATAAGGGCATTTGCTAAAGTGAAAATCAATGATTGTGCAAAAAAAAAAAATCAATCAAAACCTGCACTCTGGAGCAGGCGATAAAGAGGCAAACTGGGAAGGAGTTGCATGGGAGAAGTCTATGGAGGACTGACCCCATGGAAAGGATCCCACCCTGGAGCAGGGCAAGGACTCCTCTCCCTGTTGGGGAAGCAGCAGTATGAAGTGACCATAACCCTGCCTCCCATTGTCCCTGCACCAGTGGTGGGGAGGAGGGAGGGAGTTGGGGATAAAGTAAAGCCTGGGAAGGAGAGAGAGGTGGAGGAAAGGAGTTTTATTAGGGTTATTTTTGCTTGTCATTTTGCCTTTTCTGGGACCCCAAGGGCAACAGCCTGTGCTCAACAGCCCAAATTGCTGGAGAATAGTGGCCCTCGGCCATGCCATCTCCCCTGTCTGTTCCATGTTCCCTGTCTCTCCTGTGTCCCTCGGCTCTGTGGGGCTGGGGCAGCAGCAAGTTCCAGGGCAGCCCTGGGGTGGAACAACTTTGAGCCCAGCTGAGCCTGTTCACCAAATTCCACCCAGACAGGGTTCAGGTCACTCCCAGAATGGTTCCCAGTCACCCGCAGTATGGTTCTAGTAATTCCCACTATGATCCCAGTCACTCCCAGTATGATACCACTGTGACCCCAGCATGGTCCCAGAGGTTCTCATTCGCTCCTAATATGGTTCCAGTTACCTCCGGTATGATTATTCCCATTGTGGCTGCAGTCCCTCCCAGTATGATTCCAGTATGAACATGGTCACTCTCAGTATGACGCCATTTGTTCCCAGCATGGTCCCAGTTTTGCTCCCAGTAACCCAGTATGCTTCCAGTCAGTCCCAGATTCTCCCAGTATTATTCCAGTAACTCCCTTTAAGGTTGCTTTATGATCTCAGTTATTCCCAGTCTCTCCCAGTATATCCCAGTTACCCTCAGTGTTTCCGTTCACTTCCAGTTGCTCTCAGCAGATTGCAGCATGATTCTAGTTGCTCTTAGCCACTCCCATTCACCTCTAGCATGACTGGTCTTGAGTGTAAAAATATTGCAGTTTGAAACTTAGACCTGAAATATCTCCCACAGACTGTGGGACAGCAGCTTTTCCTAGAGGATGCGCAACATGGCACACATTTCATCAGTGTGACTGTGGGTGCTTCGAGCTTTGTCCTGTGCCACTCTGGGATGTCATGAAACAGGACTTCACCTGCCACCAGCCCTGTCACCCTCTGCCACTGCAGCTCCTTTGACCTTGTGTCCACAAAACCAGATGCAAAGAGTTTCTGCTGCTCCCCTCTTAGCACAAATCCATGGAGAGCTGGGATTTTTCCATACTCTTCTGTCTCCATTATTCCTTATTCCTAAAGAACCAGCCCTCGCTCCTGATGAACACTGCATGTTCCAGGAATGGCCATCAGCTCCCTTTCCTGCCTCGAAATCTTGAAACTGTTTCTAAATGCTGCTCCCTTCAGCTCTTGGATAGCTACTCTGTACGCAGAGCTGAGAAAAAAATCCACTGGTCACCTCTCATCAGGGAAGTGCTGCCGGAGTTAGAGGTGTGTGGGAAACCTCTGTCCCTCCATAGATTTTTCATAGATCTCTACATGGGGTGTGCAGATATGGTTTTTGTATAGAAAGGATGGAGAGTGCAGACACTTTGTGTGACACTTTCCATCTCTGTGTTTGTTCCTTATCCGGGGATACATAGACATCCAAGAGCCCCTTGCACAGACAGACCCATCTGCCCCTGGATAAGGAAGTGCAGCGGGGCTGTGTGGGCAGCGAGTCCCAGATGAGTGAGATCCAGCTCCAGCCCTGCCAGGCCCTGTCAAGGCTCAACGCCGGCTCCTCTGGAATGGGAAAGCCCTTCAGCCTTGTTCTTGTGCAGAGGGGCAGTGCTGGCCTAGCAGCACAGGTTGTTCTCCCCACAAGGTTCGGGAGACAAGAACACAGCCCTTCCAAATGCTGCCTGGAGTCACAGCTCTGGGTGCTCCCCAGAAACCTCAGCTCTGGCAGCTGCTCTGCGACCATCTTCTGCCCCAGGCTGCAGGGGATGCAGCGGGAGCCTGGCTGGGCTCTGCCCTGGGGCCATCCTGCAGGGAGAACTGTGCACAGGCAGGATTTAGTTCCCACAAACAGCCAAGCCAGGAGTGCAGCTCAGCTGCTCCAGCCCACACTGCTGTGCACTGGGCTCTGGAGCTGGAGTTCCCCACGGAGGGGACGGCACTGCTGGGCTACAGGTGACAAATCAGCTTCAGCCTGAATCTCACTGAGGTAGGAGGTTGGGCTGGCAAGAGTGGGGAGGGTAAAGAGCAGTCATGGAGCTCATCCTGCTGGAGGGACAAGGCAAAAAGAGTGGCAACACAGCAGTGAGGGTAGCTGAGGGCTTCAGAGTAGCTTTGAATGACACCGTAGCCTCCCACAGCACCCCTGAGACATTACTGTTGTGCAGCCAGGGACAAGCAGAGTGGAGTAGCCCAAGCCCTTCCTCACCAGCAAATCAAAGGAGCCAGTGCATGTCTTTTGGAGTCCCACTTCTGCTTCCCCATGGGGTTTTGTTTTGGTCAGGCTGTCTGCCCCCCAACCCAGGGCACAGTGGATGCTGTTGGCAGGACCAGGAGCTGACTCCCGTTTTATTACATCCCCCTGAGCCCTGCCAAAAAGCAGCTTGGCAGCCGACTGAAGAATTTGTTGCATCTACCCCAGGAAAGGGGGGAACTTTTGGTGCCTGGCCAGGGTGTGCTCCCAGATCTGGGAGCATCCCTCTGGCTATGGACTCACCTGCAAATTGGGTGTAGAGTGTGTCTTTGAAGAAGGTGCCAGAACTGAAGTCAGTCTTCAGCTTGCCAGTAGTCAGGTTAAGGAAGAGATTGTCATCCTTGAGGTTGTCCTTGGTGTCTCCAGTAGCAGCATCACCTGGTACAGCTTCTCCAGGGGCTCCTTTTCCTTCCCTGGAGGCCAGACCAGGCTGTCAGTGTTCTTCAGAGGGCCCTAGACGTCAATCAGACGAGCAGAAAAGGGATTGGATGGAGCCCAATAGTGGCAGACCAGGTCTCCAGCTCAGCTCCAGCACAAGGACTGCATTTTCCCTTCTAATGGTCCCTGTGCAGAGCTACAGGGAGGACAAAAACAGTCTGGTTTGCTTTGCCACTGATTGCCAAGAGATGTGTGGAGCTGTTACCTGCCAGGCCCTTGGATCACTGTGCACGTGTGTGAAAAACATATTCACTCTGCTGTGGAAATGTAAAAAGTTTAATAAAGGACAATGGGAGACCAGGAGCATAGATCAAAGGTTATTATGGCCGGGTGCATCTTAGACACCCTGTTATCTTTGGGGATACCCCTTAAATACCTTTTCCCTTACACCAGCCTGCTGCATATTCATAGACCCTTACACATAGCAAACTTTCCCCCAAACTAGTATATGTTCCAAGAACTGTTTAGCATGGCCCCTCCTTGGATCTGCCTTTTTAGAGCATGCAAATTCTTGGTTGTGGTTTTAGTCCTTTTTTTTCATCATCTTCAGTTTTGGCCCTGGCCCACATTGTCTTTAGACAGTGAGTGCTGATAGTTGGCAGATCTGTAGCAAGTGTCTTCATCACATGTTCATTGGATGTTATCCTATCCAAGAAGGCAGTTTAACACAAGCACACTTCTATCAGCTATTTCACTACTATGTCTAAGCTTAATTAACAACAGAAATAAAAACTATATCTTTATAACAAAGTTACTTTAACACTACACATATAAAATCTATTTTAATATTTGCAAAAAGCTAATATAATATTTATCTATAGCAATTCCTCCTCTTACTCTTTATACTTGAGCAATATTTCTTGTTCACTTGCTTTCTTTGGACTATGCTGGTAATTAGTCAAAAAAACAGGGGATTAAACAAGGAAGAAATATCAAAACAGTTGTAACACATAAAAGGAAGAAGCCCGATTTCTTCACCAATCTATCTCCCAATACTTTACCCCACCAGCTAGGTTTTAACATTGTTTTCCAATTTCTGGACTGGTACCTGGGTTATTTTTCTGATGTCTTTTGCTTTTTCCAGGACAACATCCCCGTTATCATCTATTTTCAACAATCTGATTGTGGTGGTTTGACAGGAAATGTGTTTTTTGGGATGTTGTGTTTGGGCCAATGGATATTCAGATTTTAATATTGGCATTTAACCTGGCCATTAGAACATGGATCCGCCTCTGAGAACACAGGGTTAAAAGCAGGGCTCTCCCCTGGGAGGGTCCTTTTGGGTTTCCGGCGGGAAAGAGTTCGGGTCTCTGCCCCGGCCCAGCTGCTGGCTGGGCGGGCGGAGGGGAAAAGCCATGTGGCCGGGAGAGGTAGGCCTGACCCCGGGGCTGGAAGAGTGGAAGAGAGAGAAAGAGACACCGGGAGCCATCGGGCAGCCCCCCCGGGAGACAGAGAGAGAGAGAGAGAGAGAGAGCCGGTGCCTGAGACTGTGACCTTGAACCTTGATAAACATGGGCCTGTGCCGGCAGCACGGCTGGGACGGAGAAGAAGGGGGGGTGCAGCCGGCCGCTTGTAGGAGCTTTTAACCCCTTTTTGGACAATGAGAACTTTACAGAACATTGACCTTTCCTAGAAGATAGAGTGGAAGATGAGGAAGGAAATGGGCAAGTGTGAGAGAGGTCTGGGCAAGTGAGAGATGTTGGAAGAATAGAGAAGAATCCTAGTGGGAAGAGATGATGGAGTGGCTTTTGCTGGACTCTTTTTGTACAGCCATGGACAGAACCATGTTCCTTGTGATACAGAGACTGCATTCTAGGGGCAGGCAATGCCTCAGAACCAAGAGGGTTTGGTGTTGGTGCCCCTCAGCCCCAGGGGGTGAAAAAATATGGGGGGGACAGGTGTCCCAAAGGAGAGATTGTGGGGACAGGTGTCCCAAAGGTGAGACTGTGCCTTTTTTGGATCAGGACAAAGCATCCTTAAAAAGACAACCCTAGAAGCAGCTCTGGTCCATGTTCAGTGGTGAGAGCGCTGGACATGAAAAGGAAGAGGTCACGATGGCAGATGTACTCCAGGCAGTGCCACGAGTAACATGGAAACACACGAGGCTTCAGGTGTGTTTCTAGGGGAAGCCCATGGTACAAGAAGGACTCCTCTCCTCTTGATGAACTGAGGATGGATTGTCTGAAGGGTGGTGCTGGACCGAGAGTTGGTGATTTGGGGAATAGATATATTGTATTGGAAATTTGGTGGGGAGGAGGAAATGTATTTGTAAGGTTTTAATTTTTCCTGTGTGTGTTCCTTTTTATCTATAGTTGTAGTGTAGTTAATAAAGTTTTGTTTTCTTCATTTCCTAAGTAGGAGCCTGCTTTGCTTATTCCTGATAACATCTTACAGCAGAAACCAGGGAGAAGGTATCCTCATGGGGGCACTGGCATTGTGCCAGTGTTGAACCATGACACTGATATATTATAAACTTTCCACAAACACCCCCTTCTTTAGCCAATAAACAGTCTAAAGCCAACCTATTCTGATACACTACAGTTTGGCTTTGCTGACTTGATATTGATTCCAATGCCTGAGCAGCTTTGTTTGTTATCATCTCTGTATTTGGTTGTCTTATAATATGATTCAGCATGTATGAAAGGCCAATGCAGAGTTAGATTGCTGTGCTGGTTTTACCTTTTTCTTTACCAATTGTTCTTTTACCAAATCTTGGACTATATCCCTGAGGTCAAATGTGAAACAAATCCATCGCTCTCCTTTTGGACATTAAATTCTCTGTCTATTATCACTTTTTCCTAAGTTTCTTGCAATCCAATATTTTGCCCCCCCCCCCCTTTTTGCCTACAGGTACTTAATTTGGATGGGTTATAACAGTGACTGTTGACATGGATATGTGCAATAAAAAAGGAACTTTGGCTTCTTTCTGTGTAGTGCTTTCAGTAGCATTTGTGACACGATCTTGCCAGTATCCCAAAAGGGAAGAGACAAATGAGTGACAGAAAAAGGAAGAACAGAGGTCTGGTACCACCTTGCCTGCCTATGGGGTTGCTACCAATAGCAGGTGTATATGATTTTCTCAGTGGTGAGTACAGCAGCCAAGCTAGGCTTGCCCTCTATATTCTTGTAACTTCCTTTTTGCTAATTTCCACTCAAATTGTTTTTGACACTCCTTAACTATAGTTTCCCACCTGTCATGGTTTGACACTGGCACAATGCCAGTGCTCCTATGAAAATATATTTTTTTTAATGGCTGCTGTGAGATGTGAGTAGAAATAGAGCAAAGCAGGCTCTAGTTTAGGAATAAAGAAAAAAAAAAACTTTATTAACTTACAGTATGTAGAAAGGAACACACACAGAACTCAGAATTTTAAAACACTTTTAAAAACAGTCCTCCTCCTCTAATTTTTACCATAGCATGAAATAAAACTTTAGATTCTCAATTCGGTTACTAATCCTCAGATAATCACCTTTCAGTTCATCAAGGAGAGAGGAATCTTTATTGTACTATAGGCTTCCCCAGGGAACACAGTTGAAACCTCTTGTGTTTCTGTGTCACACGTGGCACCGCCCGGAGATCATTTGCCTTCGTGACTTCTTCTTTCTATGTCTAGTGCTTTCACTACTGCACATGGACCAGAACTGCTTCTAGGGTTCCCCTTTAAAGGATGTTTTGTTCAGTTTCAAAAAAGCAACAGTCGCTTCAAAAAAGCAACCAGTCTTTTTCAAATTCACCCCCTGGGTCCAAGGGGTTTTGAGAACAGAGATCTTCTTTACTGAAGACAGAGGGCACTACCACACCCTCCTTATCTGTCTTTGTTTATGCATTCTTTTACATAATATTACCATACTCTCTTGGCTCCAAGCCATTGCCTCCCTTTAAATGCAGCCTTTGTGTTACAGGGAAAAAATGGTTCGGTTCTATGGCTGTACAAAAAAAAGAGTCCAGACAAAAGTCAGTCTATTATTTCCTTCCACCTAGAATTCTTTTTAACATTTTTTGACATGTTTTACTTGTACAAACTTTCATCACACTTGCCCATTTCCTTCTATTTAATTTCTGTCTTTCTTCTTATTTAGATCCAAGAAAATCAGTATTTGCAAAGTTTCCATTATCCAAGAAAAGGGTTAAACTCTTGGCCTCTGCCTGCCCAGAACTCTTACTGCAGCTGGGCACCTTCTCACCGCACCCCTCCTTCTCCTTCTCAGCCATGCTGCCAGCACATGATATCAAATTTTAAAGTGGCACAGGCACAAGTACAAGCTTTCTTCCTCTCTCTTTCTCCCCCAGGGGGGCTGCCTGATGCCTTTCAGTGTTACTCCATCCCTCCGTCCTACAGGGGCTCCAGCCTACCTCAGCCCTGTGTTTAACCCCCGTGTTCTCAGAAGCATATCCATGTCTTCAGTAGCTACCCCAAGTGCTAAAATTTAAATTTAAATACTGATTAGTTTGACTACAACTTCCCAAAAACCTCACTTCCTTATCAACCTAAGACACCACCATTCCACAGGTATCTCCCATTCAACAGGTACTAATAATTCCCATCCACAAAGCAAAGTTATTATTTCAGTTGTTTTGAGTTCAGTCTGGAAAGGGGATAGATTTGGTACTCGACACTTCCTGCAATGAGAGGGTCAATTTTGTGAAATACAATACCAATTATTCCCACAATTTAAACATTTACATATAACCCAGCTAGCGTGTCCAGTATTGGGATGAATCAGACAGGTTATGTGGTATGGCACTGATGGAAATTGTAATTCCTCCTTTTCTTTATACAAGTCACAGGCTAAGGCCAGAATATGAGAACTTTCTGACTGAAACAGTCTTGATCCTCCTGTTTGAAGTGGAAGTATTCCTCCCCAGGAAGGGTATTGGGGGCATCTAAGGACTTGTCCAGGCAGCACTTGAAACCACTGATGTAAGCTTTGCCTTATTTCCCAATTAGGTGTGATTCTTTGTGCATTCCTTGGATCATTTGGGTCTTCCCAAACCATTACCCACCCAGTCCCCCTTTGAAAGTCAATTTGGTATCAGTTTAGATGTGATAGTGAATTGATTTTAAAAATTTAAGATTTGAGCTGAGGGTTAGAACAAATACAAATTGAAGTTAGATACACCAACGATAAGTTAATTATTATTAAATGCTTAAGATAAAGCTATTTGTTATATTATCAGCTCAATTGTAAAAGGAAGTGGAGCAAGTGAACCATTATAGGAACATATTGAAACCAGTAGAACAATGCCCAGCACCTGGACTCCATGTCAATCCATCATGAAGCAGGGGGCCTTGGATCGTGCCAGAGGGTCACAGAGACCTGATGAAGACATTCCTCACTTCATCCCTGGGACCACTGACCCAATTTGAGACCACTGACACAATTCAAGAGAAGAACTGTGCACGCATAAAAGGTTAATAACCTCATTTTAATACAGAGTGGGGATGGGAGGTGCTGGGGTTGTGCATATGTATTATTTTGGGAAATAAATAGAAGGCAAAAATCCTTGTGCGATGTGGTCACACATTTTGGGAATGACTCCCCCCTCACCCCCCCATGCCACCCACTGGCATAATAAACATACCACTTTCTAACTTTAACTAGTTAGAGAGAGTCTTTGTCTGTGATTTTCAGTCTTAACAATTCTGCAGTCCATTCCTCAGGTTCTTTCACAAGTTGATTCTGCTGGCATGAATCCACCCTCTTTTCCTGGTTCAGATTGCTGCTTCAATAGTACCTGAAAAGGACTTAATAGCACAAGGACAGTGGCAAAAGGAATACAATACTACCCCAGCATTTCCCAAAACATTCTGGGTTTATAAAAAAGCTTTTTCCCACAGCTGCCTCTTCTTCTTGTATCCAGCTGTGCTAACAGTTTCAGAGGCAAATTCTTCTTTCTGTGAGCTACAGTTAGTTAAACAAGAAAGGCCAGGCCAATTTTGACACAAGATGAATCACATCTATTGCTTTTTACCCCTGAGCAAAGTTTAACTGTTTTAGCATCACAGACCTATTCACCTAACAGTTTCCCAGAACAAAAGTCCCCCTCCTAACAGTGAGGAAGGAAGGAAGGAAGGAAGGAAGGAAGGAAGGAAGGAAGGAAGGAAGGAAGGAAGGAAGGAAGGAAGGAAGGAAGGAAGGAAGGAAGGAAGGAAGGAAGGAAGGAAGGAAGGAAGGAAGGAAGGAAGGAAGGAAGGAAGGAAGGAAGGAAGGAAGGAAGGAAGGAAGGAAGGAAGGAAGGAAGGAAGGAAGGAAGGAAGGAAGGAAGGAAGGAAGGAAGGAAGGAAGGAAGGAAGGAAGGAAGGAAGGAAGGAAGGAAGGAAGGAAGGAAGGAAGGAAAAGAAAGAATCTTGCTTGAACAACTTTGTGAGATTTGGAGAACTAGCAAGAGATTAAGGCTATCTCTGCCCTGGTCTTATCGCTCGTGCTGGACCCTCTCCCTCTTTTCACAGCAGCGCTTTCAACACTGTCCCTTGCCCCTCCAGCAAGTACGGGCCCTGCGCTAACGGGACCAGTGACTCACCAGCCAGCCACCTGGAATCTCCACCACACAAGTTCTCTCTGCCCCAGAATCAACCACAAACGCCAATACTTACTCCTGGGGGCCCGCTTCCCAAGTTATCAAAGGCTCCAGACAGCATTCTTCCCCCAGAAAACAGAGCCCATGATCTTCCCACTCCTTCATAGGGCACACCCCCTGAAGCACCTCCAATTCTCCCTCTAAGTGAGGGTGCTCTCCCCGCTGCAGCAGAAATAGGCATCCCTAGTCCCTTCCCGGGACCCTGACCACACCGGGACTCTGAACCCCTCCCATAGATACAGCAGGAGCTGAAATCACGGAGACAAGAGCGGGGGTCGGCAGTGAGGCTGGAACCAATAAAGGACAGAGTTAGGAGCGGAGCCAGCAGGAAAGCCGCAATCAACAAAGAAACAGAGGTAGGAGCAGGAGCAGGCGGCTCCAGAGTCACGGTGGGGACGGGAGTGGGCAGGGAGGGCTAGAGTTCCTGACACAGTCAGAGAAGCAGATACGAGTAGGGAGACTGGAGCTCCTGGCATGAGCAGAGAAACTGGAGACAGGGAGAGGCAACATTTCCTGAGGGTCCCAGCCCGTTTCTCAGGTTCGCTGTCTCATTTCCCCAGGACCCCGCCCACATGTCCGAGCTCCAAACCATTCCCCTGACACCTCCCACTCTTCACAGCACAGAAATCCTTCCTCTTCATTAGTATAATGCAATCCACCTTCCTCCAGAAAATGAAGTTAAATTTTAAATCAACAATCTATATCACATATACTTTCATTCATTCACGTTCACTCACTTCTGTATCTTTAATATCTCATTCATTCTCACTCACAACTAGACAACAACAAGGTACCTTTTACTTTCAAGTCACTTGTTAATATCCACCCACGGATACTGTAAAGTCTCAAAATGTTATTGGCCAACCCTGGATTTTCTTGGGCATCCCTCAATCCAGGAGTGTTGTCCAACCCCAGATGCTCTTGGACAATCCTCAATCCGGCAACTTTGTAGGGAGTCCACTTTTTCCCTGTGGATTGTGCCAGGAAAACCTTCAGCTCCCTTCTTCCAAGGGGTCTGACTCTGGGACCCCATCCCAGTTACCCTGGGGGGTCTCTTTCACTCCTTTTATCTCTTGCTTTGTCTCCTCGCTGGCTGTCTTTCTCATCAAAGATCAGAAACACAGCCCTCAGAAACCACTCACTCACTTTGCAGGTCTGGAATAACCAGCCCGCCTCTCATTCATACACATTCATTCCCTGTATTTGCCCTGCCCTCCCCAAAAGAATACTTTACCAATCCTCTTTTCTTCTTTGGGTCTTTGTGCGCAAGAATTTATGGGGCCACCGCAGTTCTTAGGGAGCCTTTTTTTCCTTTTCCCTTTGCTTTATCTGTCTCCTTCTGCCCACTGGGTGAATGTCCCTGGCAAAAGGGGGTGCTGAGACCCAGGGATCCCTCTGCTCTGGGCAGGGTCTGGTTTATCCCAGGGTAACCCGGGAGTGTGACTGTGCTCTGATTGCAGCCAAAGGTGCAAAGCCAGGGCAGCTGGGGACAAGCCCATCCAGCCCCTCACCTTCCCTAAGCCACAAGGAATCCTTTGCCTCTCACATCTCAAACTTCTGAATGCAGCAGAAATGCTGGGGATTTCTGACCTCAGAGAACCAGGAATGATGTGTGGGTAGGAAAAAATTCCTAAAACCAACTCCTACCATCTGTTTCCTTTGGAAGTGTGAGTACAGATGCTACCAAGTCTTTCTGCATTAGGTGTGATTCCACTGACAAATCTTGAATATCCAGCTTTGTCCCTCTGCCACATGGCCACAAACCCAGGGCAGCGGGGCAGGGATGGCTCCTCAAGACCCCCCTATGCACAGGCCTGGCTGCTCCTGGCACACTCAGACAGCACATCTGGAGCTCAGGCAGGGACCTGGGTGAAGGTCTTCCAGAGCAGGAACAAGAGTGAGTGAGTCCCAGCAGGACAGTCTGCAGGGAATGGCTCAGGTTTGGCTCAAAGCAGCCTCTCCTGACTTGTCACTGTCCCTTATCCATTAACAGGTCCCAGTGTCCAGATACAGCAAATGTCCAACAGCAGCTCCATCAGGCACTTCCTCCTGCTGGCAGACACATGGCAGCTGCAGCTCCTGCACTTCTGCCTCTTGCTGGGCATCTCCCTGGCTGCCCTCCTGGGCAACGGCCTCATCATCAGCGCCGTAGCCTGCGGCCACCACCTGCACACGCCCATGTTCTTCTTCCTGCTCAGCCTGGCCCTCAGCGACCTGGGCTCCATCTGCACCACTGTCCCCAAAGCCATGGACAATTCCCTCTGGGACACCAGGAACATCTCCTACACAGGATGTGCTACTCAGGTATTCCTCTTTGTCTTTTGCTTTTCAACAGAGCTTGCTCTTCTCTCCATCATGTGCTACATTTCCATCTGCAAACCCCTGCACTACAGGACCTCCTGGGCAGCAGAGCTTATGCCCACATGGCAGCAGCTGCCTGGGCAAGGGGCTTTCTCAACGTTCTCATGCACATAGCCAATACATTCTCCCTGCCCCTGTGCCAGGGCAATGCTCTGGGACAGTTCTTCTGTGAAATCCCCCAGATCCTCAAGCTCTCCTGCTCCAAATCCCACCTCAGGCCACTTAGGGTTCTTGTGTTTTCCATCTATTTCAGATTTGGTTGTTTTCCATTCATTGTTTTCTCCTATGTGCAGATCTTCAGGGCTGTGCTGACGATCCCCTCTGAGCAGGGACCGCACAAAGCCTTTTCCGCCTGCCACCCTCACCTGGCCATGCTCTCCCTGTTTATCAGGACTGCCATATTTGCCTACCTGAAGCCTCCCTCCACCTCCTCCCCATCCCTGGATCTGGCACTGTCAGTTCTGTACTCAGTGTTGCCTCTAATACTGAACCCCCTTATCTACAGCCTGAGGAACCAGGAGCTTCAAGAATGCTCAGAGGAAAGTGATGGCTGGATGCTTTTCAGAAGTTAAAACCTTTCTATTTCCTTCTGCAAAGCATTTACTATGTAACACATTACATCCCAGCCTGCCTTCAAAAGCTTTTAATAATGCTGGGAGTGACAGGGACAGGCTTTTCTACTTTTTCATGTGATCATTTTCACACTGAAAATTTTGTCATCATCCCATCTTGAGTTCACTGTCTACCTCTTTAACTTGACTCACAGACTGTGTAAATTAGGAATCATGCCCTGTGTGTGTTTAAATAAAGTAAATGTTCCTGCAGAGACTTATTTGTCAAAAATCCTCCCTCTGTTACCTCTTCTTCAGCTGCACGGGGCAGTGTCTGCATGCAGAAGTCAAGAGAAAAAGTCTTAACCCAGCAGCACTGCCAGAGAGCAACAGCACTGGTCCTTTGAGAGCTACACTTTTTCCACTTCCGCTCTCTCCTTTATTGTCCTTGTCCAAGGCCTGGGTGCTCTGGCAGCTGTCCTGCTGCGTGTCCATGCTGTGACCACAGGCAGGGACAGGCCATGGGCACTGCTGGGACACAGCTGGGTGTCACAGTTCACCTCTCTGTGACCCCAAGTCCTGTCTAGCCAGGGGGAGCATGGCAAAAATAGAGGGCTGGGAACAATGGAATTGTCCGAAAGATGAAGAACTTCAATGTGGATGCAACAGCCTGGTCAGAGAGAGAAAGCCAGATAAACTTTCCCAGGAATTGTTCTGGAGAGTTTTGAGAAGACTGTGAGAAATAATTAAAACAATCTTGCAGCTGGTGTTTTGAACAGTTGTTTTTTCATAAGATGTTTACCAAAGGGCATCTTCTTAATTAGCCAATGGTGATGGTGTATTGATTAAATGACCAATCAGGTCCACCTGTATTGGAACAGTGTATAAAAAGGAATGGGTTTCTAATAAACTTGGTATTAGCTTGCTGAAGAGAGTTAGAGTTTGTGTTGCCTTCACTTCTGTTCCTGACTCAATTGCTTTAATAGCAAAACAACAAACACAGAAACCGCACAATCTGAGGGGCAAGATCCAAAGACAAGGAGCATGGTGAATGCAACAATATATAGGGGTATTTTGAGGACAGGGGTCCAAAAACAAGCGCGAACTCGGAACACGACCTTATATGTGACAGGTCCTGAACCAACTGTGAGCAAGAACCAGAAACATGACCTATTATAGAATAATTCCATTAACATACCAACTCCCATGTCCACACTTTTCTCGCCATGACCTGACCAAATATCTCCCTTTCAGTATCCTGCTTCCCGTGGTCTCAGGCTGATTTCTCCTGTATATGCCACTAAGGCTAAACCACTGCTTATCCCAGCCAGTTGCTTTCCCACATCTCCCCCTTTCTGTTGAACTACAAAAAATCTTCTGTAAAGATTTCTGAAAAACTCTTAACAGACAACTCATAAAACAGAGTAACAACATAAACAAAACAACAATTACAAAAATCGGTAAACCCGTTTTGACCAGAGAGAGAGCCCAACCAGATAAGTTCCTTTTTCTTAACAGGCCATTGAACCAGTCCTTGTCATCCTCCACTTGCAGTTTTTTGCCTCCCTCTGAATTTGGATGTTCTTGTATATGGACTCACTGTGATATGAAAGATTCATGCAGCACATGCCACAGAAGTCCTTGCAACCACATCCTTGTGCTAACAGCAGGAAGTCAATTGCAGCTTTATTTTGCAGAGTAGCATGCCTGGTACTGTCAGCATCTGTCAGTAGCTCATTCAGTGCTCGACACATGGCATTGGTTTGCCTACTCATACCCTAGATTGTCCAACATTTTTAAAGCTTTTGCCACAGCACCCCCAGGTGCCAATATTGAGGCTGTTATTATTTTTCCTTTACTCCAAAAGTTAATTTCGTCTTTGCAATCTGATTCAAATTGATGGATAAATCTCTTATGCTTAATCTTTCAGTCATGAATTAAGGCAAACTCAGGTGCTAGCACAGTAAGCCTCCCCATGCTACATGGTCTACCCTTAATGTGAGATAGAATGGCGGGCCCTGCTCTGTCTCCAAAAATGAGAAACATCCCAGATGGTAACTGTTCCGAGAAATCACTGGACCATGGATGGGTAGGGTGTAGTTATACCAGGTACTTCCATTTTTATAGACTGAATGATGTGGGGAAACATCCCACCATGTATTTGGTTGTTCTCTTATAGCCTGAGTATCAATGATATTTCGCATTAATTTGGGAGTCTTTTTAATATAATGAAATTTAACACAAAAATCCATTCTAACAGAGCCCAGAATTTCCAGTTCTTGGGGTTCTAGCGCTGTGTGTGGTAGGTTCTTGGCCCAGTAATCCCAGTTATCAACAGGATTGTGAATCCATTCATTGCGGGGACACAATACACGGATGGCATCCTTGGTTAGTGGCCACACTAGTTTGTAACCCAGCTAAGCAGATGAAGAAGGGGTGGCTACTGACTGACACAGGGTTTCCTCTTTAGTGATATTAGCTAACATAACCCAGACATTTTTCTTCGGCTGCGGGACTTCCCAGGTCTTAGCAAGGAGCATGGCATCAACCAGGATGGGTATAGCAAGCAGGAGTCCTTTAGGAGTCAGGTCTGGTGGAACAACCTGTGGATAGGACTTAAAAATTAATAATGCTTAAGGAGTTAAGAAACTGGTGGGAATAATCAGCAATAGGTAGGAGGTGAGGGATGGCTATTCACAAGCTTCAAGATTCCTTCTGTAGATTCTTCCCAGGGCTCCTCCTGTAGAGCTTCTTGGTGTTCTTGTAGAGGCTGCAGGTATGGCTTAATGTTATTTGCTGGAACCCATCAAAGTCCTCTACCTGTAGGGACACAAGCATACTCTTCCCCCCAAGTAATCAGAGGAAAGGGTCCTATAATTTGGCCTGTCTCAAGATCTTTAACACTAAGATTTTTAACACTGGGGGTCTCTCCTTTAATTATGCCTGTGTTGTATTAGAAAAGTGCCTGATAACTTGGGGATTTGGTTTCATAAAAGAATTATTCAAAAAATTAAATGCATATGTGGCCTTAGCAAGCCTTTTCATTGTAGATAGGGTCTGTATTTGCCCTTTCTGTTGTTCTAGCAGGCATTTAAGAGACCCATGTGTTCTTTTAATAATTGATTGGCCTGTGGGACAGTGTGGAATGCCTGTCACATGTTTGATTCCCCAATGATTTAAAAATTGCTATGTTTTCTGGGAGACATAGGCAGGCCCATTATCTGTTTTTATTTCTCGTGGGATGCCCAGAGTTGAAAATGCTTGTAGGAAATGTTTCATAGCATCTTTTGGCACTTCACGTATGCGAGCAGAGGCAAAGATTGCTCCTGGGAAAGTGTCCATTGAAACATGGAACCAAAAGATGCATAATGGGTAACATCACTTTGCCAAATCTGTGAACTGTGAAGCCCTCTAGGATTTACTCCTGCCCTAATAGAAGGCAGAGAATACTTCTGGCAGTTAGGGCATGTAGTGACGATTGGTCTCTGGTGGTATTAAACTGCATGTTAGTGCAGGAGCATTTTGGTGAGAGAATGCATGGCTGAGCCATGACTGTTTGAAGATGTTTGGAAGTGTGGTCTGTATGGTCATCACAAGGGTGTCAGTTTGTCTTTTACCTTCTGCTAGGAATCCTGGCAAAGAAGTATGAGAATGTATATGCATGACACAATAGGGATGCTGTCTCTGAGAAAGAATAAAAATTAAAGTTTTAAGCAAAGAGTATAACTGATGATTAGTAATTGTCCTTAGGAATGAATTTTCAGCTCTCTTAATGATACCTTGTAACATAAGCAGAATCAGTAACCAAATTAAAAGGGCACATAAACTTAGAAAAAGCTCTAACAACTGTAGCTAATTTAACTATTTGGGATGAACCTTCTACTGTTTCGATGTCAGATTCCCAATCATGTGTTACAGGGTTTTGCCAGGTTATAACCGATTTATGGGACCGTCCTGATCCATTGCTAAATATGGTTAGTGCATTAAGGGGTATACTACTTTTTAAAGGTTTAGGAATTAAGTTAAAAGAGGAATGTAACAGCTTATGTTTAGGGTAATGAATTGAAATTCGCCCAGTAAAATTTTTGAGTGCAATTTGCAAACATTCTGATTGCTGCAATAGCCAGTTCAAATATACAGTAGCTGAGGGAAGAATTAATAGAGAAACTTTTCCCTGCAAGGAAAAACATAATGCCAGCTGCGGGTTTATGTACAAAATTACAAACGTGACAGGACTGCTGTGGAACACATCTCGAGCCGTTTATTTTCCAGCATCAGTCTCATTACAAGGTTAGGACAATGGGCAGATGCCAGCAGCTCACGTCCTTGGTAGCAGCCAAAGAACTTAATGTTACAACTTAATTTAAAAGTTTTTTGACCAGTCACACAAAGCAAAAGCATATTGACAGTAGTTCTATCCAACCATTATAAGCACACATATGTTTGGTTAAAACAACAACTTGCTTATTTAGAATACAATACCTCTTGTAAGCCTTAAAAGACAACGCACAGAGCTTCATTATTAAGCATTGAACTTCCTAATATCTTTCAAGATGTACTTTTCTGTAGTTTAGGGAGTTATTCTAGTCAAGTGTTAATACACAGACCATTGTTCTATTTGTCTTTACTTTTTACTTCTCATATAACTTTTCTACTGACAAGTCTTATGGCTACCACTTAGCTCTAATCACAATTCTGCAGTTTCTGAGGCCTGACTTTTGCAGCTTTCCCAAAACCCTCTGATTTTAAGGATTCCCACAGAACTGTCAGTGAAAAGAGCACAGTGTGTTCTTTCTGCTGGTAGTTGGTTGTATAGTGGAGCTTCTTCAGCACATGTCCCTTGTTCCTGCTCCTCTCCTCAATGAGACCAAAGTTTTCACCTTCCAGCCAGTTTGTAATTATCTCCAAAATCCCAGGGCAATTCAGGTTTCCAGTACAGGTGCGCTGTGTGATGAGGGCAATCCATTTACTCCATGTTGCGTCAGTGGTGTGGTGGGTGGTGGGAACCTTTCCTTTAAACATCCACCCCAACACCGGTAGTCGGGGTGCCAGGAGGAGTTGTGCTTCCATGCTGATCACCTCTGAGGCAGCCTGGACTCCTTCATAGGCAGCCAAGATTTCCTTCTCTGTTGGAGTGTAGTTGGCTTTGGAACCTCTGTACTTTTGGCTCCAGAATCCCAGTGGTCGGCCTCAAGTCTCCCCAGGCATTGTCTGCCAAAGGCTCCAGGACAAGCCATGGTTCCCAGCTGCAGAGTAGAGCACATTCTTCACCTCTGGTCCCATCTTGACTGGGCCAAGGGCCACTGCATGAGCGATCTCCTGTTGGTGCTCAGGGCCCCAGTGGAAATCATTCTTCTAGTGGGTGACCAGGTAGAGGGATCACGATCTGACTGTACTCAGGAATGTGCATTCTCCAAAAACCTATGGTGCCTAGGAAAGCTTGTGATTCCTCCTTGATGGTTGATGGAGACCTCACGGTGATCTTGTTGATGACTTCAGTGGGAATCTGATACCGTCTGTCTTGGCACTTTACTCCAAGGAACTGGATCTCTTGGGCAGGTCCTTTGACTTTGCTCTTCTTGATGGCAAAGTTGGATTCTAGCAGAATTTGGATGATTTTCTCTCCTTTCTCAAGTACTTCCATTGCTGTGTTCCCCCACACAGTGATGTCATCGATGTACTGCAAGTACTGAGGCTCTGGAGCCTCACCCTTTTCCAGTGCAGCCTGGATCAGTCCATGGCAGATGGTGGGGCTGTGCTTCCACCCCTGGGGCAGTCAATTCCAGGTGTACTGCATGCCCCTCCAGGTGAAAGCAAACTGAGGCCTGCATTCTGCTGCCAGAGGAATGGAGACAAACATGTTAGTAATGTCAGCAGTGGCGTACCACTTTGCTGCCTTGGACTCCAGCTCGTACTGGAGTTCCAGCATGTCCGGCACAGCAGTGCTCAGCAGTGGAGTCACTTCATTCAAGCCACAATAGTCCACAGTCAGTCTCCATTCTTTGCCAGACTTGTGCACAGGACAAGTGGGGCTGTTGAACGGTGAGTGGGCCTCACCGACCACCCCTTGGCTCTCCAGCTTGCAGATCATTCTGTGGATGGGGATCACAGCGTCTCAATTCGTCCGATACTGCCGGTGGTGCGCTGTCGAGGTGGCAATTGGCACTCATTGCTCTTCCACCCTCAGGAGTCCTACTGCAGATGGGTTCTCTGATAGTCCAGGCAAGGTGTTCAATTGCTTAATGTTCTCTGCCTCTACAGCAGCTATGGTGGTGCTCCTGAATTCTCTCCCTGTGGACAAACCTCTCTCTGACACTGAAAGGGGCCCTGGCTCCATTACAAATACCTGATTTACACCTGACTCCTGGATCAAGGATCTCAAGGGATTTTGGGCTTTTTTGGTCTATCAGGAATTTTGTTGGGAGTTTAGGGGGAATGATTGGGGTTTTTTTGGAGAGAATTATAAGGTTTTGGGGGAGTTGCAGAATTTAAGGAGGTTTTGTGGATTTTGGGGGGTTTGGATTTTGGGGGATTCTATTGGTGCCTTAGGGGGTGTTTTTCTGGGGATGTTTGGGGGCTTATTGAAATTTTTTGGGTTTTCTTCTGGAAGTTTTAGGAATTTTGTGGGATTCTCTGGAATTTTGGGGGGTTTTATTGGGATTTTAGGGGCATATAATGCAATTCTTTGGGGATTTGGCATTTTTGGGGATTTTGGGGGGTTTTGGGGGATTTTTTGAGGGGTTCTGTGGGGTTTTTTGGGTGTTGCCAAAATTTCTTTGTGTCTTGGGGGGATTTTGTGAGAATTTTAGTGGTTTTGGTGACATTTTGGGGAGGATTTGTGGGACTTAATTGGGATTTTGGGGGATTTGTTGGGATTTCAAGAGATTTTGTCAGCTTTTATTGGGATTCTAGGGTGTTCCAATGGGATTTTGTGAGACCTAATTGGGTTTTAGTGGGTTTTATTGGGACTTTTGGGGGTTTAAAGGAGATTTTGGTGCCTCTCAGCCCTTCCCCACACCCGGGGACAACCCCAAAGCCCCCCCAGACCCCCAAATTCTATTAAAACCCCCCAAAACCCCCTAATAATCCGAATAATTCCTTGAAAACCCCAAAGAATCCTACAAAATCCCAGTGAAGCTCACCAAAATTTAAAAAAACTCCCTAAAATTTCAATAAATCCCTCCAAAAAACAAACCCCGCCAAAACCCCAATAAAATCTCCCAAAATCTTAAACCCCCCCAAATCCACAAAACACCCCCAAGACCCAATAATTCTGTGAATTCTGTGAAAAACCCAATAATTTTCTCTAAAAACCCAGTAATTCCCCCTAAACTACCAACAAAATCTCCCAAACCCAAAAAGGCCCTCAAAATCACCCCAAAAATGCCCCAAAATGCCAAAAAAAACCCAACAAAACCTCCCAAAATCCCCCAAAACCCAAAAAAGCCCCTCAAATCCCTCTACAGCCCCCCCAAAATGCTTCAAAATCCCTCCAAACACAATAAAGTTCCCCAAAATCCCCCCAAATAATCCCAAAATCCCCCCCAAATATCCTCCAAATCCCCAAAATGGGAACTTTTTGGGAAGAGGGCACCATGGGAGACCCCTTAAAAACAGGAGGGGTAAGACCTGTTGTGCCCCCTGTCCCTGAAACCCCCAGACCTCGGTTCAGGGTGGGCCTGGAACTCCCCGTGACCCCCAAATCTCCCCCAGGACCCCTCCAGGAACCCCAAAGGCCCCAAGAAGCCCCCAAGATTAGCCCAGGACTACCCTGGAACCCCAAAGCCCCCCTGACTCCCCCAGAACGCCCTGAGACCACCCAGGACTCCCTGAGAGCCTCCAGACCCCAATCGGGCCCAGCCCAAGATGTCCCAAGACCCCCCCCCTAAAGCCTTCCCAAGACCCTGCCCCAAAGCTCCCCCTGACCCCTCCCACGACCCTACCCAGGACCTTTCCAGGACCCCCCAGACCCCTCCTCCCAAACTCGGGACCTCCCAGGCCCCCCCAAAAGCCCTCCCCAAAGCTTTCAAGACTGCCCAGACCCTCCCAAGATCTTCCTACAACCCCTTCCCAAAACCCCCCAGACCCTCCCACGACCCCCCCTCTAGATGCTTCTTAGGACCCATCCGCACCCCCCAGGTCCCCCCACAATGCTCCAGGACCCCTTCCCAGACCCTCCCTGACACCTCCAGGACCCCTCAGGATCCCCCCACCCAAGGCCCCTCTCCAGACTCCCTAGACCCCACCCCAAACCCCTTCAGGCCCCTTCCAGGACCCCCCAGCCCCTCCCCAAAACCCTGTGCGAACCCACCGCAGACCCCCTACGACCCCTCTAAGACCCCTACCCAGATCCCCCCAGACTCCCTCAGGGCACCCAGACCCCCTAAAAATCCCCCCAGGATCCTCCAAACCTTCCCCCCCAAGATCCTCCCACGGTCTCCCCCACGATCCCCTCTCGGGCCCCTCCCGCTCCTGTCCCGGCCGCCTCAGCAGCTCCCGGAGCGCTCCCGCCCCTCCCAGCGCCTCCCGCAGGACCCGCCCGAGACCGAGGGAGGGCCCGGGGCTGGCGGGGGAGGGGGCGACGCTTCCGGCTCGCCTCTGATTGGCTGAAGTGACGCGGGGGAGGCGGGCGTTGCTGAGGGGAGCCGATGATTGCTTAGTTGGTAGAATGCAGCGCGGTGATTGGTTGGTTCGGGGAGGGATGCTCCACTATTAGCTGGGGGGGCCCTCACCCTCACACGCGGCGGGTTTTGGGGAACTATTCCTGGGTGTTTGGGGGAACACTCACGGTTTTTGGGGGAACAATCCTGGGTTTCTGGGGTAACATTCCCGGGTTTTTGGGGAACATTCCCAGATTTTTTTGGAGAACATTCCCGGGCTTATTGGGGAACCTTTCCGGGTTTTTTGAGGAACATTCCTGGGTTTTTTGGGGGACCTTTCCCGGGTTTTTTGGGGAACATTCGCGGATTTTTGTGGGAAGATTCCCAGGTATTTAGGGGAGCATTCCCCGATTTTTTGTGGGAAGATTCCCAGATTTTTTATATCTTTTATTGTAAAGAAAGCAAGCAAGCAGCACTGGGTGGCCAGGGAGTCACTGCTCCACTCACGCCACACGCCACTTACAAGTTCAGCAAAGGATATATACTGTTTTTAAGCCTACAAAGCTTAAAAGCATTTTCCAATGTGCTTGGTTAGTCTGAATCAGCAAATATCAATTAGCTGGGATCAGCAATTTCATAATCTTTCTAGGTGGTCGTTGATTCCTATCCTTCTTGTGGTCATCTGGAGAGAGGCCCATCACTGGTGTCTGCTACATGACTTTGTCAAGTGCATCAAGATTTTTATTATACATAAGCATTTAGTTGCTTCATTGCAATATCTCTTAGCTTTACCACAACTTCCTCTATTTATTTCTAAGCATCAGTCATCTTGCTACCTCATCTCTTTTACTCTACTGTACTTCTTTTATTTTGATGCTTTACTTGGCTATTGTGCCAGAAAGTTTCAACACAGCAGATACAAGCATTTGCTGACTCCATTGCCAATTGACACAAATCACAAAAACATTTTTCACACCCAGAGCAATCCCATTAAGATCTCTGTGGAAAAGGCGCATTTTATGATTGGTTTTCACAAATATTAAATTGAATATTATATGTATTATGTTGGAAAGTTATGCTGTATTAATTTTCTTAAGTGTGAAAAATGCATGTATTTTATGATTGGCTTTTCACAAATATTAAAATGAATATTATATGTCTTGTGTTAGAAAGTAATGCTGTATTAATTCTCTTAAGTACTGTGTTAAATATAGTTTTAGGTTATAAAAGTTGTTAAAATGGAAACGATGCTATGTAGGATACTTTTTTTTAAAAGAAAGGACTTGCAGTGAGATAGCAGCCACAGGACACCTAAATCTTTCAGAGAAGAAGAATTTATGGCCCTCTTATCAGAAGAAATGAACTTCTTCCCGCCTCGAAGGTGCTGTTAGGATTCAGAGGAAGAAGTTGACGATGACCAGACAGAATCCTGTATTTGAATGGAATTTATGCATCATGTATGAAGTGTATGAATATGCAACAGGCTATTGCTTTTAAGGGTTAATCCTTGGTTAACGGGTGTCCTTTTCGGGCTTGTGCTGCCCAGAAAAAGGTACCTGGAGGTCCGTAACTCTTTGTATTTATTGTCTCATATTGTCCTAATTCAATTTGTCCAAATTATTATTACTCTAATTGTATTACTATTTTTATAACCATTTTCGTACTATTAAAATTTAAAAATTTTAAAAACGGGTGATTGGCGTTTTCAACAATTTGCTAGCAGAGGATGGTTACTAACACCTCGCTGCCGGTGCTTTAGGAGAGTCAGAGTGGGGAAGGCGCACCCTGCCTTCTTTGGCAGCCTCGCTCTGTCTCCCCTGAAGTGACCGACAGACGCAGGTTACGATCTGTGGACAAAAGGAGGCAATAAAACAAAGAGAAGGGAAAAAGGCTCCCTACAACCGCGGTAATTGGCCCCCTAAGAGTAGTAGTGCGCATGAAGAACCCAGGAAGGAAAATTGATTGGTAAGTATTTCTCGGGGGGGGCAGTACGGGGGGATGAATGTGTGTGGATGAGAGGCGGGCTGGTTGTCCCAGCCCTGCCAAGTGAGTGCGGAGTCTCCCATGCTGCATTTCTGTCTTTTCGCGAGAAAAGCGGCCAGTAAAGAGACGAAGTGAGTGATAAGAGGAGTGAAAGAACCCCTGGGGTAACTGGGACTGGGTCTCAGGGAGGGGTTGGACCCCTCAGAGGTAGGGAGCAAGGTTTCCTAGCCCAATCCACTCGGAAACAGGACAGGAGGGGCCCCTAAAAACCTGCTAGATTGAGGGATTTATATTCCAACAGCATCCAAGAGCAGGATTGAGCAGAATTCTGTCAGAGTGAGGATATGCCCGAGAACACTCAGGGTGGGACAACACAGCTAGATTGAGGGATGAAAATTTTGCCCAACAGCATCCAGGGTTGAACAACACAGCCAGATTGAGGGATAAAAAAATGCCCAAGAATATCCAGGTTGGACAGCACAGTAAAACAAATTAAATGCCCAAGAGCATCTGTAAATGTATCACACCACTGGGTTGAGGGACAGAAAATGCCTAAGAGCATCTGGGGTTGAATAACACTGGATTGAAGGAAAAATACCCAGAAGCATCTGGGGTTAGACAACACGGCAGGACTGAGGGAAAATTGCCCAAGAGCATCTGGGGTTGGACAACACAGCTGGGTTGAGGGATATCCAATAGCACCAGGACTGGCCAGTAACACCTAAACTTGTAATAGGTGATGTGAAAGTAAAAGGTACCTTATTGTTGTTCTGTGGTGTGTGAGAGTGAGACACACACAAAGTCAGCCTCAACTTCCCGGGCGGGTGGGAAGGGGGAGGCAGTGGAAAGAGGAGTGAGTGACCGGCACACCAGGCTCTTGTTGCCAGGTAGGTGGGGACTTTTGGGCCGAAGAGAGTGAGTGATCTGCACCACAAGCTGTAGTTCCTGGGTAGGTGGGGACTTTTGGGCCGAAAGGTGTTATAAGTTGCAGTGAGGAACCAACCACCGACAAGTGAGTCCAAATAAAATGTAATTTATTAATTGATAAAGCAGGTGATAATAGGCAAATTACAGCACTGAGTGAAGCCAACAAAAGGCTTGCATCCACCCAGGAGCACTAGGTGTAGCCGGGGAGTCACCGCTCCAACCAACGGCCCACACCACCCGGCAGTTCAGTCCTCCTTTTTATCTGTTGTTGTTGGGTGTCCTTCTGGTGTTCTCTGCGTCTGCGCTGATAGTTGCTAGGGGATCTTATTCTGCCTTCTGGTGGTCGTCTGGACGAAGGCTCCTGTCCTCTTCCTCGAGGTCTTACAATAGCCTTTACCATATGTAGGCACATAGCTACATATAGTTACACATTTGCTTAGTTAGCCTTTCAACATACTAGCTTCTGACAGTTTGCAGTTTAAGCCTTATGACAGTTATTTTGCAATATATTAGCCCGTTATATTCATCTTGCAACATATTAGTTGGTTACATCTATCCTTGCGGTTTTTCTATTATTGGCTTTTCCCCCTTCTATAGTCTTGATGAACAAACTAAGACATTAACTCATTACAAAAGGTATGAGTGACCTGCACACAAGGCTGTAGTTCCCGGGTAGGTGGGGACTTTTAGGATAAAGAGAGTGTGTGACCTGCAAACCAAGCTGGTGTTCCCTGGTGTGTGAGGGGGCCGTAGCTGTAAGAGCGTGAGTGACACGCAGGCAGCCTCACAGGTGAATGGGCACTGGAGGCAACCAGAGTCAGGGCCCTTCCAGAAGGCCCGGAGATACTGAGAGCTGGAGGCCAACCCCAAGGCAAGGGGGGCCACAGGGACCCATGATTTTCTGGCAACAGGGATCTACTTTGTGTCTTGAAGGTGTGAAGGAATGTGTGAAAGTGAATGAGAAATAAAAGTGAGTGAATGTAGATGAATGAAAGTATAGGTAATGTGGATTGTGCATTTTAAGCCTTACCATATCTCCTTGGAGGGAGATGTATTGTACTGAAAAGCAGTGTGAGAAAAAGGTGGGGTTTTTTTGAGTGTAAGTAGTTGAAAGAAAATTGGTATTTAAGTTGTTAGTAAAAAGTGGAAAACAGAATCAGGGGATGAATAGATAGAATATTGAAAAATGAGACAGAAATCCAGTAAGGTGGATACAGGAAAGAAAAGTGGAAAAAATTACCAACAGAAATACCCCAAGATAGCCCTTTGGGAGTTATGTTAGTAAACAGAAATACAACTCCTTGCAAAATACAGGGTATGCAGAAGTTGATGAGAAAAAAACATGCGAACTTGTGAATTACATACTCTAAAAAGAGCATTAGAATATTAAAAACAAAAGAAATGAGTTATATATTGATTCAAGGTATGCCTTTAGAGTAGCACATACCTTAAGAAAAATTTTAAAAGGGATATTACTTAATTCAAGAGGAAAAGGATTAGTACATGAGAAACTTATCTTAGAGGTTTTAGAGGCATTAAAATTACCTAAGAGAGGTAGCTATAGTACATATTAAGGGACACCAAAAGGTAAAGACCCCAGAAATAAGGGGAAATAATTTGGTGGATCAAGAAGCTAAAGATGCAGCAGAAAATGGAGCTGAAAGAGTTAATATTAACTCCAAATGAGGAAAAATTGGAAATTCCAAAGTTTAGGGAAGCAAAAAAAAAAAGGTAATTAAAACAAGACAGGTGGTGAACAAGATAAATCAGGGATATAGAAACATCTTGATGAAAGACAATTAGATAATAAAATGCTTACTAGGGAACAGCAAAGGACATGTATCAAAAAGCCCAGTGGGATACTCGGGCTTTGTGTGATTGTTTTTTTAAGGAACTATGGGTACATTGGGATTTTTAAAGTGGGAAAACAAGTAACTGAAAGATGTATAATTTGCCAAAAGATAAATAAAAGAGTGATGAGAAAAACAACATGAGAAGGTCGTGAGTTAGCTCATCGACCATTTCAAAGTATCCAAGCAGAAGTTTGGATTTGTTAAGCTCTGGATTTATTTGTAAAAACAGTTTAATCCAGAAGAAAAAGAGTATACCACATGCTGGGGAGGGGGGAGGTTGTAAGAAAATAACATTTTTGAAAAGCAGTAAAAGAAAAACAGGGAAAGTATAAAGCTGGGAACAAAATATTACCTCATCCATTCCCGTCTGTTCCCCCACTCGTTCGCAGCTGCACCACCCCCCCCCGCCCCTGTGCCAGCTCCGGCACAGTCCGTCTGTCCCAGTCCGTCTGTCCCCGTCTGTCTGTCCCAGTCCGGCCGCCTGGCCTGCGGCCGCTCCGCTGGCCGTGCCGGGGGGTCTCTGTCTGTCCTGCCGTGTGCACTGTGGTTACCGCGCTGACCGCACCGAGGGGGGGGTCCCATCTGTCCCATCCCCGGCTGCCCTGACTCTGGTCGGCTCCCACCGCTGCAGCCTGGGTCAGTCGCCTGCTTTGTCTCTGCCGGATCAGCCATGTGGGGGCGATCCACACTCCAGCTCGGTCTGCACCGAAACAGCCCCTCAGGCGATCCCGGCTGCAGACCCCGCCTTTGGAGCACCCAGATCCGGAGCTGTGCCGAGCCCCTCGGGCGATCCCGGCTGCAGACCCCGCCTTTGGAGCACCCAGACCCGGAGCTGTGCCGAGCCCCTCGGGCGATCCCGGCTGCAGACCCCGCCTTTGGAGCACCCAGACCCTGAGCTGTGCCGAGCCCCTCGGGCGATCCCGGCTGCAGACCCCGCCTTTGGAGCACCCAGACCCTGAACTGTGCCGAGCCCCTCGGGCGATCCCGGCTGCAGACCCCGCCTTTGGAGCACCCAGACCCGGAGCTGTGCCGAGCCCCTCGGGCGATCCCGGCTGCAGACCCCGCCTTTGGAGCACCCAGACCCTGAGCTGTGCCAAGTCCCCCGTCCTGCCCTGAGCTCCGTTCCCTTGGTAACCACAGCTCCGGCTGCTCAGGGGAACTCTCTAAAGGAATCACCTTATCGAAACACTAAAAGTTAAGTTAAAAGAAAGCCCTCTCCTTATTCTTCCAAAAAAATACGGGAGAAAGGCTATAGAAGATAAAAATCCAAAAAGAATGAGATAAAGAGATTGGTCTATTTCCATTAAGAGAGGTTCTCATAGGAGGGGACGGACCAGTGTTTGTAAATGCTCCCTTGACTTTGTCTGAGGTCTGATGTGGAGAGCTTTTTGGATAATTGGCTAGCTGAGAAAGGCCACTTCGATGTGATACCGTTGGATAAGGATAGGGGAAACAAGCTGGGGATTATGAAACCAGTGTCCAATCACTGACAAAGGTCATGGTGACCTTCTCTGAAACGGGAAGACGGGGGAGAAAATCGCTTGCCAGAAAATGTAGATATCCTAGGTAGAGAAGCTAGAAGAATGCAAACACAGAAACAAAATAATCATTCGAGCATAGAAGTAGGTGTGGTTGATCTAAGTGTGCTTTAACCAATAATGAGCTCAGCTTTTGCAATATGTATAAGCTTCATTAACACCAATATAAATATGTGTGAGCTTTCAATAAACTTTGGGATTTGCCATTCATGCATATTGTGTGAAGCATTTCTTCCGCCGTTCACGACAGTCTGAAATTTTAAGAAATAAATAAAAGGGATATTTGGAGGATTCCATAGGCATAGCTGAACAACTAGACCAATTTTTAGGTCCAAACATTTATACTTGAGAAGAGATGCAGTCTGTAATGAAAATAATATTTTTCTCAGGAAGAAAGGTAATTAATCAGAGCAACTGAAATAAAAGCTTAGGAAAAAGATAATCCATGGGGACTCCCAGAGAAGACAAAATGCCAGCTGTCCCTCCTGAGTGGGGTTAAAATAATGAGGAAAAGAGTAAACACATGAATAATTCTCGTAATTACATAACCAAGGGAATTAATGAGACAGCATATCAAAGGCAAAATGCAAAAACAAAAGGTTTTTGAGGGACAGCTTTTAAAGGAGAAAGAAGAAACTCCAACTAAATATATAAACAAACTTAAGAGAAATAGGAAAACAGTCCTAAGTAAGCGAAGATCTGAAAATCTTTAAAGAGATGGGTCTGGGGCTGCAGGTTCGTGCAGCCCCACATTTAGCACCAATATATAGAATATTAATCCCGATGTTTCCGGGTGTGTCGTGCCTGGCTTCGTCTGGCCCTTGCTGCTGGACCAAAGGCTGCAGCTGTGCTGTTTCACCTCAGAGATACCTTTGGCTGGCTGGATGCTGCAGCTAGGCGCTCGGAACAAATCCAGGCAAAGTAGGAACTCAGTTTACCTCTGGTGGAAAAGGTTCAGGTGACAGTGAAGAGAAAGGAGTGGATTCTATAGTGGAGTCCTAATCCAGAGTTTTATTTCAGGATGGTAGACCTCTGAAACAGCTCCCATTAGAACCCCGGCCGCATGGTTTTGTCTCCTTTTAAGCCCTGGGGACAGGGGGAGGGGAAGGGACAGGTGAGGACCAACCAGGTGTGAGGAGGGGAAGGCTCAAGGGGTATAGACACTTGGACAGGCCCATGAGCCCGGACCTGAGGGGCATCTTTTGAACTTCTGCCAACCACACGACGCCCTTGCTGGAATGTTAAGATTGATGGACAGCTCTTAGCAGGAGGGCAAAGGGGGAGGGGAAAGGTTGGCACACCTGGGGTGGTTGGGAAAGGTGAAACAGGAAATGCCTTCACACTACAACAGATGGTCACATAGGAGGAATAGGGAGGTCATAAGCTCTAATTTTTTGGGGAGGACAAATACCATCTGGAGCCTGTGATAACTTTAAAAGTGGGTCCCCAAGAAGAATTAGAATTTGTAATAGACATCAGGGCAGAGATAACCTGCCTGTTATATGTTCCAAAACGTTATAGTGTGAGCAAACATATAGTAAAAGTAACAGAGGCAAAAAGAGAAAGTTTTACATTTCTGGTCATTAAAGATGTGGTAATTGAGAGAAGAAACTAGAATTTGGATGGGAGATGTCTTATTGGTCCCAGGGGCAGGTAGCAATTTATTGGGAAGAGTCCTACAAGTGCAATTAAGAATAGGAGTTATATCAGAAAATGGGAAAATGACAGCTAGAGTTTTGAAATTAGGTCAAGAAGATGAAGGAAAAAAAAATCAACAAAGAAGTTTGGGCTGGAGAAGGAAATAGGGAAGGATTAAATATCAACCCCATAAGGGTTACAATTGAGAGAGAAGATTGTCCCATACATGTATGTCAGTATCCTGTATCTTCAGAAGGACAGGAAGGTTTGAAGCCAGTAATAGAAGGACTAATAAAGGATGGGGCATTAGAACCTTGTATGTCTCCTCATAATATCCCTATTCCCCCAGTAAAGTCTGATGGGAGTTATAGACTAGTACAGGATTTAAGGGAGGTTAATAAAAGAACTCAGACTCACTACCCAGTGGTAAAATATCTTAGACACTTAATAAATAAAAGTAGCTGGAAACCCAACCATGAGAAAATTGCAAGAATTTTATTCCTTCTCCCTCCCTCTTCAAAGAGGGAGATCAGGAAATTACCTAGATTATTGAAATATTATAGATTATAGATTGAGGGGTACACACAGGTAGCAAAATTTGTGTATGAAAAAAAAATTGACAGAAGGAGATGATATAAAACAACCAAGGAAGATATTGTTAAATTAAAAAAGTTAAGTTAAAACTAGCCTAAGTACCAGCTTTAAGCTTACCCTTGTTTGGAAAATCCTTTATCATTTATACATAAATACAGAAAATGAAGTAGCTCATAAAATTTTGATTCAGGAGTGAGGAAGGGTAAAAAAATATCTAGTAGCTTATATATCAAAGATGTTAGACCCAGTAAGCCACAGTTAGCCAGTACATATTTAAGTTATAACACCTACTGCAATCCTAGTAAAAGAAAGTTCTAAGCTTACTTTTGGAAGTAAATTAGTTAGGTTCGCCTTGTACCGTCTGAGGTGTATTGAATCAAAAAAAAAAAAAAAAAAAAACAGGTAAGAAGAAAAGAAAGAGAGAAGTTGAAGTAGGGGGTGGTTAGCACACTCTGAGATGTTAGAATGTGGAGTGATGACATCTTGGTGCTAGAAGAGCGCAGAAGTGTGAATGCAGGTTTTTTGCATGAAAGGCAGGGAAGTGTCTTAACACATGGTTGATAGGAGGTTATTCAATGCCGAACTGGGCTCCAGAAAGGGTTTAGCAGAACGGACCCTCCTTGAAGAGAAAAGAGGTTAAGTTGACTAGAGAAAGAAAAAGAATGTCAGGAGCACCTGGGGACGCCAAGTTTGGGGTTGTCAAGGTTGGGAGGTGTCTGACCGCCCCCTACGAGCAGCGGGGTCTCGGGGGCTGCGGCAGTCACCGATCCATGGAGGTGACCCGGCGGCGGTGCTGGCAGCAGAGGACACACGGGTTTGCTGGCCAGGAGCGGGCTGGCTCCGTGGCGGAACTGCCGGGGGGGGCTCCCAGACTGTCGGGAGTCCAGGATGGCATTGGCCCTGGTAAGTGGGCCGAGAGAGAGAGAGAAGGAAAGAGAGAGAGAGAGAAGAAGAGAGAGAGGGGGCAAAAGAGACCCAAGGCTGCCCCACAATTAAGAAGCCCAACAGAAACTATTTTTTTTTTGAGAAACTGAAGTTAAAGTTAGAGAAGCTACTATATAACTTTTGAATTTTCTGGAGGAAAAAAGGATTAAGGGTATCAAAAGGGAAACTGCAATTTGTAGAATCAGAGGTAAAATATCTTAGACACTTAATAAATAAAGGTAGCTGGTGTTATGAGTAAAAAAAAGGTTACCCATTTTTTTTGTGAAAAGGTTGCAAAGTGAACAGGTTAAACCAGTTGCTGCCAAGTGCCATGGGAAGGAACCCTGCCAAACTTATCAAAAGACCCCAAAAACAACAAGCCAACACAGAATTAAGAGATCAAAGTGATGTCTGGATGTGAGGAACAAAGTACTGAGCTGCAGAGATGCTGAGAACCTTTGTTGCCCCTCGCCCTGAGCAAAGACCTCAGCTGGAGCCAAGACCCTGAGATGGCAAACCCAAAAAGTAATGCAGGGTATATCCTTACTGTTCTCATGAGGATGGGACCCCCCCAGCTCTGCCCCTAGGGAGCAAAGCTGCACATTCCTCCTCCTCCTCCTCGTCACCCTGGGAGCAGCAACAGAGAGACCGGGGACCTGTCGAGCCTCCCAACCTTGAGCTGATCACTTTTAATAAGGGCATTAAAAAGGAGAAAAAGTCTTCTTACATTGTTTGTTTCAGCTGGAAACTCAACCACGAGAGATTTGCAGGAATTTTATCTCTTCTCCCTCCTTCTTCAAAGAGGGAAATCAGAATACTATTCAGATTATTGGATTATTTCAGATTATGGATTGATGGTTACGCACAAACAATAAAATTTTTATATAGAAAATTAACAAAGGAAAATTATGTTAAATTAAAAGTTAAGTTAAAATTAGCCTAAGTACCAGCTTGAAGCTTACCCTTGTTAGAAAAACCCTTTTCATTTTTACATAAATATAGAAAATGGAGTAGCTAATAAAATTTTAATTCAGGAATGGGGATGAGTAAAGAGACTAGTAGCTTATTTATCAAAGATGTTAGGCCCAGTAAACCACAGCTGGCCAGTATGTATTCAAGCTATAACAGCTACTGCAATCCTAGTAAAAGAAAGTTGTAAGCTACTTTTGGAAGTAAACTAGTTGTGTGTACACCTTGTACAGTCCAAGGTATGTTGAATCAAAGAAAAGAGAAAAAGATAGAGAAAAGAAAAGAAAGTAAGAAAAGAAGAAAGAGAGAAGTTGAAGAAGGGGGATGGGTGATTAGCAGACTCTGAGATGTTGGAATGTAGAGTGATGATGTCTTGGTGCTGGAGGAGAACATGAGTGTGAATGCAGTTTCTGCATGAAGAGCAGAGAAGTGTCTTAACACATGGGTGTTAAGAGGTTATTCAATGAGAACTGGGGCCCAGAAAAGGTTTAGCAAAACAGGCCCTCCTTGAAGGGAAAAGAGGATACGTTGACTAAGGGAAAAAAATGTCAGGAGCACCTGGCTACGCCAAGTTTGGGGTTGTCAAGGTTGGGAGATCTTTGACCACTCCTGTACGAGCAGCGGGGTCCTGAGTCCAGGATGGCAGCATCGGCCTCAGCAAGTGGGTTGAGGGAAATAGAGAGAGGGAAAGAGAGAGAAAAAGAGGGGGAGGGTGGGGGCAAAAAGGACCCAAGGCATGCCCCCAGGGTCCCCATGCCTGTGGCTGTCTATAAGTTCTCCCCGTTCCTGCTAGTGCAGGAGCTGGCTGGGGCCCTGTGTTAAAGTGGCAGCAGTGGGGGAAGGGTGAGGAACAGCATTGAAAGAAATATGGTGGAAAAAAAAAAAAAAAAGAAGGAGGAGGCTTTTGTTCTGAGGAAGGGATCTGTAAAGCTAAAACAGTTAAACATTGACCAAAAAGTAAAAAGCAATAGATGTGATTCATCTCGGGTTAAAATCAGCCTGGCCTTTCTTGTTTAACTAATTATAGCTCACAGAAAGAAGAATTTGCCTCTGCAGCTATTAGCACAGCTGGATACAAGAAGAAGAGGCTGCGGTGGAGAAAGCTTTTGGCTAAACCTGGAAAGTTTTGAAGAAAGCTAATAGTGAAAGTTAATTCAGTATTGTATTTCTTTTATCACTGTGCTATTAAGAAGTCCTTTCCAGCTACTATTGAAACAGCATTCCAAACCATGGAAAGAAGGTAAATTCATGCCAGCAAAATCAAAGGACTTCTGAAGGAATCTTAGGAATGGACTATCACATCTAAACCGGGTTATACCAAATTCCTTTCAAATGGGGACTGGGTGGTAATGGTTTGGGAAAACCCAAATGATCCAAGAAATGTACAAAGAATAAGACTGAATTAAGAAATAAGGCAAAGTTTACATCACTGGTTTCAAGCACTGCCTGAATAAAACATCTCCTTGGGGAAGAATACTTCAGACAGAAGGATCAGGACTGTTTTGGTCAAAGAGTTCTTATATTCTGACCTTAGCCTGTGAATTGTACAGGGAAGAAGGGGAATTACCATTTCCATCAGTACCATACTGTAAACTTTATTTGGTTCATTCCAATACTGGACATGCTAGCTGGGTTATAAGTAAATGCTTGAATTGTGAGAATAATTAGTATTGTAGTTCATGAAATTAATGCTCTTGTTGCAAGAAGTGTTAAAGTAATACATTTGTTTTGTGGATGGGAATTATTAGTGCCTGTTGAATGAGAGATACCTGAGGAATGGTGGGAAACCACAGTTAAGGGGTGTCAAAAACAATTTGCCTGGAAATTAGTTAAGAGAAAGTGACAAGGAAATAGAGGGCAAGACCAGATTAGCCTCTGTATTTTGCCACCAAGAAGATCAAATACACCTGCTGTGGGTTGCAACCTCACAGGCCTGGGAGGTGGGAGTATAAGGCATACTGGACCTCTGTTATTCCTGTTTCTGGCACTCATTTGTTTGTCTTTTCCCTTTTGGGATACTGGCAAGGTCGTGTCACAAATGCTACAGAAAGCATTATATGGAAAGAAACCAAAGTTCCTCTTTTATTACACACACCTGTGTCAACAGCCACTGTTATAATCCATCCAAATTAAGAACCTGTAGGCAAAACGGAGTAAATTATTGGATTACAAGAAACTTAAGAAAAAGTGATACTAGACAGGGTATTGAATGTCCAAAAAGAGAGAGATGTTTTACATGTTTTACATTTAATCTTAAAGATACAGTTCAGGATTTGGTACAAAAACAACTAGTAAACAAAAAGGTAAAACCAGCACAGCAATCTAACTCTGTACTGACCCCAAATTATATGTTAAATTGTATTACAAGACTCCAAGAAGTTATAGAAATGATAACAAATAAAGCCGCTCAGCACTGGAATTAATATTGATTCAGCAAAGCCAAACAAAAACTGTAGTGTATCAGAGTAAGTGAGCTTTAGACTATTTATTGGCTAAAGAAGGGGGTCTTTGTGGAAAGTTTAATATATCATATTGCTGAAAATTGATGAAAAGTCATTCTAGAAAAAGCAGAAGATATCAGAGGAAAAAAAAACTCAGGTACCAGTCTAAAAATTGGAAAACAATGTTAAAACCTAGCTGGTGGGGTAATGTATTAGAGATAAGATGATAAAAGAAATTAAGATTTTTCCTTTTATATGTTAAAACTGTTTTGATATTTCTTCCTTGTGTAATCCCCTGTTTTCTTTTGCCAGCATAGTCCAGAAGATGCAAGTAGACAAGAAATATTGCTCAAGCCCAATGATTAACAAAGAATAAGAGTGGGGACTGTGAAGAATGCATGTATTTTATGATTGGCTTTTCGCAAATATTAAAATGAATATTATATGTCTTGTGTTAGCAAGTAATGCTGTATTAATTCTCTTAAGTACTGTGTTAAATATAGTTTTAGGTTATAATATAATGTTAAAATAGAAACTATGTATGTGGGATATTTTTTTAAAGGAAAGAATAGTTTCTCGCACCAGATAGCACCCACAAGACACCTAAATCTTACAGAGAAAAAGAATTTATTGCTCCATTATCAGAAGAAACAAACTTCTTCCTGGCTTGCTCAGCCCTGAAAACACCGTCAAGATGAAGAGGAAGAAGTTGACACTGACCAGACAGAATCCTTTGTTTAAATGGAATTTATGCATCATGTATGAGGTATATGAATATGCAATGGGCTATTGTTTTTAGGGTTAATCCTCTGTTAATGTGTGTCCTTTTTCAAGCTTATTTTCCTGAGAAAGAGGTACCCAGACTGTCCATAACTCTTTGTTTTTATTGTCTCATATTGTCCTAAATCCTAATTGTCCAATTTTTCATTACTCTAATTATAGTACTATTTTTATAACCATTTTATTACTATTGAACTTCTAAAATTTTAAAAATAAGTGATTGGCATTTTTCTCAACATCTTCAGTGAAAAGTTAAACTGGACCTCTCTATCAAGGATTATTGGTTCAAATTTCCTTGTCCTTGAAGAAAATTCAAAAGTCTTTATAGATATATTACTGCTTATGTAAATACAAACACCTTCATCTTAACATCTAGAGATATATTCTGATTATCATTATTGACAGACCAATGGAAGAGAAAAAATAATCAGATTTTATAGGTTGACTTCTTCCCTCTAATACCTGGCCTTTCTGGCTGAGATGCCAGACTCATGATCACACTGCTTAATTCTTTTTCAGTTAAAGATAATGCAGAGTTGGGAGAAAAGCTGTGCCTCCAATGAGGCCTGGCCTTGTACACATCTAGTAAAATTGGTATTTCTGAGTTTGAAGTTTCTCAAAAGGCAGATCTTTGCCTTGGAAATGCAACTCTCAGTCAGTGACTTTGTTGGCAGAAGGTGAAATAAAATGCAGCTTGTGACTTTTCTGTGTTTATCTTCTGTGTGCAGGTTTTAGAGTTTGTTTTGTGTTGCTGCTTTTCCCCTGCTCTTTTCCCTGTGAGTGTTTTGGGAGAACAAAGGTGCAGTGGCATTGGGAGGGCTGTGGCGGCTGAGCCTGGCGAGCCCACGGCAGGCTGGATTCACAGCCACAGGGCCCTGCTGAGATCCATGGATAATGAGATAATTGGCTCTTGCAATTAAGGGATGAATATTGTGTGAATATTAAGAGAAGCTTTATTGATGTACAGTTATGTTATTGTAGTTTAGATGTCCTCTGTTCTCCCCATAGTTCCCTTTTCCCCCCTCTCTGTATTGTTGCCATCAGACAGCCTGGGTTGTCTAGGACAGGTAGAAAGAAGGCATGCCCATGTGTCCCTTGAAGGGGCAGCTGGGAATGGAAGAACTTGTTACTGGGCCTCGGCATGACAACACCTGACCTCCAATCAAGTTACAAGAAAACAGTCTCCACCTAAATGGCAGGGAAGAGCTGACTGACAGACTTTGGGAGGGGCCAGGGTTGGCCCCTAAAAGGCGAAGCATCCATCTTGAAGATGAACTGGCCGCGTGGTATCCGCGAGGGCAGTTCCCAGCACTGTTAATTTTTCCTTTGTAGTCCTTTGTAGCAGGACCCCTTTTTGTCAAGGTTTAATAAACCTTTTAATTTTCAAAGTGAGCAGTTGTCTCTAACATTTAGAAGAGGTAAACAAATGAACATCTGTGAGTCTTTAAAACAGAAACTTTTGTCAGTGTTAATATTTCGGCCAAGGGTACAACTTTAGACACTGTTACATGAATACAGCAAAGATAATAGTTCAGTGAACTGGTTGCGCTATAACAGTTTAAGGACTGAATGCATCAACAATACTAATGACCATTTCTGATCCGAGATCCCACAGTCCATTCCTGAGGGAAGACAATTTTACTGGATATTTACTTATATCAAGAGCATTGGACTATCAATATCAGGATTGTGTAAACAGAAGGAAGACACTCCAGAACATTCCCACTGGCACTCTCCAGTGGCCAAACTCTGTGGAAAACTGACTGAAAACATCCAGGCAGATTTCACTGGGAACAATTCAGAGCTAATAATAAACAACAGTAACACATGAGCAGACCTCAGAATGCTTTACAAGGCAGGCATGCAGTGAGAGACACAGAGACAGACACTACAGTATATTAGAAATATATTCCAAATAATATGCTCTAGTGATTGAATTATAACAAAAACATGCAAAAAGGAACTGGAGAAAATAATTCTAATTTCTTAGCTTGGTACATTGTCTTGGAGTGCTTCCCTCCACATGCAGTCAAATAACCTGCATATTTAACTAAACCACAACCAGAGCAATGATTTGGAAACTGCTGGCATCAGTGATTTTAGATTATGAGGCACAACCCATGGCTTTTTTCCTTTAAACAATCTTGTTCAATAGAATGAAATTACAAACAAATGGACACAGAAGTTTCCTTCCTCCTTGTTTTCTAGTAGAAAACAGGCAGGTTAATAGAGAAAATATCAATACTACATTATCTGCTTGACAAGAACACCAGGAAGAACAGATGTGGTGCCATCTCTGAAAATGCCTTGACTTGCAGAACATGAGCTTCATTCCCTTTTGGACTGATTGTCCATCCATATCCTGTTATTCTACTGCTGATGACTTTCTGTGGAAGTAATTTGAATATGTACAACACCGTGGAGCTGAATGACTAGGTCTGGCTGGGGTTGCTGCACTACCCAGCAGCACTTGCACAGCCCGAGGGCTTGCTTTTGTCCTTTCTCTTCCTCAACGAGTAGGCTGGAGGTGGGCAAGAATTTGAGTGGGGACACAACCTGGACAGCCATCCCAAACTGAGCAAAGGAGTACTCATGTTGTACAGCATCATGATCAGCAATAAAGGGATTTTTGAGAAAGCAGACATTGCTCAGAGGCTGGCAAGACCTATTAGTCTGCTTTTGGGAAGTGGTTAGTGATGGCCTTCTCATCATTATCTTGGGAGGTTTTTTGCCCCTCTTTGTTTATTAAACTGAAATTCTCAACAGAAGTTTTGTCACTGTGTGGGGAAATGTGGTGTTTAGCGGCTGGCTGGGGTAAACCCATCACACTGAGATTAAAAAAAAATACAAAATACAAATCTATGAAGTGGCAGCTTCCACACTGTATAATATTCTTGCAGCTACAGGAGAGCAGGACCCCTTTCAGACAGTGCTAAAGATCTCCTTTCCTTCTTTAAGCAGTCTGGAATAGTGAGACACTACAAGGCTGAGAATATGTGGGTCTCAGAGTCATTACAAATGACATTGCCTTAGGTAGGATTGCAAAATGCACAGAACTCCAAATTCACTTGAAGGTTTTTACAGATATTTAAATAGAGATTTTAAATCATGGGCAAGTGAATTGGTAGTAAAAATGAGATTGTTTTGAATGACAGATATAAATTGATCACAGTGCCATTCATTGCTCCTTCTCCAGTGGAAATACAGTATGTTAATGAGAGATTCATTGGAGGGCAGCAGATGGTTTACTGGAAAAAGAACAAGACACAGTTTGCAGGTGTGCCCTTGATTTTCATTCCTCATATGACCACTCTGCTCACTGGAACTGGTCATGCAGAACTTTCAGGAAGATGTCCTAGATGTGCTAAGAAGCAGCACAATTTTCAGTTTATCTCTTTTCAGAATGTCTGTAATTTTCAAAGGTGTTAGTCCAAGGCTTTGTCTTTCCACTAAGAAAACGATACCATTTTACTGTGTAGATGTTAGTAGCTCAAACTAAACATATTGCTTCATTTGCTGAACATAGAAACAATTTCAAAACTAGCTTGTCCATGTTTTTAAATGCCCAGAAGAATTTCACTATGTAGCCTGTCATTTGGATATAGAGACTTCTGGCTGTAAAGGCAGTGAGACAAACCCACCTGTGGTGGTTGTTTACAGGGGTCCCAGGATGAGGGAAGAGATGAGAATCTTGACTCCATATTTCAGAAAGCTGATTTATTATTTTATGACATATATTTTATATTAAAACTATTCTAAAAAATAAAAGAAAGGATTTCATCAGAAGGCTAGCAAAGAATAGAAAAGAAATGATAATAAAATCTTGTGACTGACCAGACAGTCTGAGACAGCTGGACTGTGATTGGCCATTAATTAGAAACAACCACATGAGAACAATCAAAGATGCACCTGTTGCATTCCACAGCAGCAGATAATTATTGTTTACATTTTGTTCCTGAGGCCTCTCAGCTTCTCAAGAGAAAAATCCTAGCAAAGGGATTTTTCATAAAATATCATAGCTACACCCACCTTCAGTGGAACCCACAGAAATCATGAGGCCTCAGAGCTGGTGAGCAAACTAATTAAAATGCTGCTGTTGTTCACCACCAGATAAGGCACTGCTCAAATTTTTAGAAGAGAAGATTTTTTACAGATGTTTAAAATCAATTACTCATTTATTAAAATGCAACCCCCAGGAGTATAAAAGGCAAATTGCACTATGTTGCAAATGTTCATTATGTCTGTACAAACTCTAAGGAAACAGCTATTTATTAGCACAGGATCTTGTAACCTGCAATTCAGTTCTTTTGCCATTGCAATTCCTTGAAATGTTTGCAAATATTTGTGATTGAGTGTTGGTATTTTATTTTTTGATTGTCAAAAAAGCCCTGAATATTTTTTAACATTCACATGTGAGCTTATAATTAAATGTGGAGCAATAAATGAGAAGTTTAAATATAGGTCATTGGAAATATTGCTATTCCTATTGCATTGGCAACAAGTTCAAGATAATGTGCCCACATATTTAAGATGCTTTTCAATCAGACAGCATATTTTGCAATAGGAGAGAGTGTACTGTGCAACACAGAAAGTACCTAGGGAGGTTGATGGTGAGCCTGAGAAAAAGGAATCATAGTTAATCACACAGTTAGCTTGGTTAATCAAATTAAAATTTTTGTTCCGTGTAGCCTTTAGTTTAGTTCAGTTCAGTGTGTTTATTGACAGCGCTGGCACATGGAGAGTCACTTCCCAAAGACGTGCAAAAAATCACAGGCTCCAACTCTCTATTTATCTAAGAAAGTCTTACATATTCATATAATTTCCCAAAATGCCTAATACATATTCATTACCTTACCCGGCCATGATTTACATCTTAGCCTTAACTAATAATTAACTATTCCTCATTACTTCCACTCTCCTTGCTATCTTCTTCCTCCTAACTAAATCTAGCTAAAATCTTAACTCAGTTTCTTTAAAGTCTTGATTAATTTCCCTCCTTTTTCTATAGAGTTAGTAAATTCTTTTACTAGTACACATATTCTTTCTCATCTAAACAAGTCATACCGTAAGTATCTTTCCAGGCTATATCATATGCTCTTAACAATGAAGTCAAAACTGCTACTTGTCATAGCATATTCCAAATACGTATTGCAATGGACAAAATTAAGCTTATGCCAACTAAAATAAGCAAAAAAATAATCGGATGGATTAGGATATTAAGTATACCAGTTGCCTCCAGTGACCATCCAAAAAGTACATCCCACCAATGATGACTTACTTCTCGCTTTATTCTTTGCAGAACCCTACTAATTTCTTTTGCATAATGATGAACAGTTATTAAAACTTTCTCTCCATTCTCTTTAATTTCTTTCAAGATCTCACTCAGATCTTGATGTTTTATTACCTGCTTTACCAAGGAAAGGTTCATGCCAATGGGTGCAGGTAATAAATTGTGATACAGATACATTGTGTAGTTGGCCTTTATCAATTGGTGGGAGACAACTGGTACTGAATATGTGAAATCACATCCTACAATGTTAACAAAATTACAAATTAAAAAGTTGGAGTGATTTCTAACAGACAAATACCTGTTTCCATTGTCTATCTTTACTGAGGCATAGGCAGTTCTCAGGCATACAGCCCTGACCAGTGTGTATAAGCACAGTTTTCTGAATAGCGTCTGGATGGATCTCAAGGTGGCATACACCCTGTTCAGTATTTAAACATATGTCTTAGGCATCAGTGGTATTATTTTCACCGATGAATCCCTGCTGTTCTCAAGTAACACAGGATTCTACATTTACAATTTGCCATTTCTTCCCTGCCATCCTGGCCCATGCCCGATGTTCAAAGGGGTAAGGTACTGCCTTCTCACTATTTAATCCTAATGCCACAACAGGGTGGCATTATAGGTGGAATAACAGATTGGCTCTATGTATACTTAGTACAAAGGCAGTGGCTACCCTAGTAATGGGGTCATAAGTAAAATTTACTATGATCCACCAAGACTGCAGCTTTCTTTCTAAACCCGTAGCATTATCCCACACAACTTTTTGGATTTAAAATGGGAAAATGCCTTCACTTCCTTCTCTTAAAACTAAAGTGATTGTTGACTGCATCCACAGCTGTGCTTGTATACAACTAAAAGCTAAAGACACATTATATTGAGCCATATTAAGTGCCTTTGTGGTCATGGACTTCAGCTTCCTTTAAATTTGATAGGACTTTTGAAACTTGCCACTGGTCAGCCCCTAATGCCAATAAAGATGACTGCAAAGGCTCCCTTATTTTTGCCAAACCATTAGTTGCAGTGGCCAGTTAATGAATATTAATTTCAATTTCTGAATATTTCTGAATATTCATTTCAATTTCATTCAAAACCCCTAGTCCTGTACCTATTATTCCAGTCAGATCTCTTTGTATCCTGCCTTTAAAATGAGCTTGCTTCTGCAACCATGTTGTATAGCCTTCAAAGGTTCTTTTTAAAAAAGGAGAACAAGCTTGTTGAATCTTTGAAATGTTGATCTGCATCAACAGTTAACATGCTTGAGGGACCATTCTGAGTTAAAGAGCAGTTGTTGCTCTCCCACATTTCTTATTACATATGGTATGATTTCACAGACTTTGGGTTTAGGTAGCATGGTTGAGGCTCGGGTGCTTGTGGCCAGTTTGGTGGTTGTTGTGGTTTTGGTAGATATGGCATCTATTGTAAATTTGAATGAGAGCCCCATAGTACTCTGGCCCCAAATGCACAGCTTGTGTTAGTATAAAATTATGCCAGCACTCCAATTTGTTGGGATAATTATTACATACTCCGCCTGCCGGAGCAGATGAAGCATAAATTTCTCTTCTTTTCTCATGGATAGTTGTGGACGTGACAGCCTGGTCAGAGTGAGAAAGCTAGATAAGTTTTCCCAGAATTGGCCTGGGAGAATTTAGGGAGCTGGAGATAAACAATGATAGCTTATTATTAAAACCAACCTTCAGGTGTTGTTTTCCTAATATCTGTTTTCTTGTTATTCTCATAAGATTGTTTATAAATGAGCATCTTGTTAATTAGCCAAACAGGTGAAATGTATTGATTAAATGACCAATCAGGCCTACCTATATTGGAACAGTGTATAAAAGGAGCAGTCCGAAGTAAAGATGCGTGCTTATGCCACTCAGCCTTCTGACTGTCTTTTTGTCATTTCTTACTAAACAGTGACAGGTAGTCCCATTGATCATTTGGCACTCCGTTCTTTGATGACCTCTCCTATAACTCCTCAAAGTGTCCAACCTACCTGCCATCTTGACCTTTCATACTGGCACTCAAGCTTTTCATACACCCAGTCCCCATGCATGACTACAGTTGATAGGTTCAGATTTTGATAACAGAATAGTCTCCCATATAAGCAGTAACCCGATTAAAAGCTTTGGACCAAGGCCATTCAGCATTGTTCTTAGCAGAGGTACTTTCCTGAATTATTGCTACGGCTGTAAACAAAATTATTGTTCCTGACTGCAATGTACTCATTTTGCCTGAGTAAGTTTTAGTTTCAGTTCATTATCACCTGGTGTCACTTTCTAAGGTTCTTCAGGAGCCTTTTTCACTTAGGTATGGTGAATCCAGATGTTTTGTTCTTTGATTTTGAGTGCACTAAAGGTGGTAAGGAGCACCTGGAATAGTCCTTCCAACTGTGGCTCCAAAGTTTTTCTACAAAAGACTGCAGCTTAATCTCCAGGTTTTATGTCATGTACTGGCTCATCTAATTCTCTGCTTTGAGCCCCAGCCACATTTTTCGATTTATCTGAGCTGTTTGTTTAGGGCCACCATGTATCTGTGTAGGGTTTCTTCCCTTACTTGGGTCAGTGTTCCCTCTCCACCCCATATGGCCTTCCATACAGCATTTCAAAAGGACTTAATTTCTCTGTTGTCCTAGGATTAGTCCAAATTTGCAGTAATGCTAATGGAAGAGCCTGAGGCCAGGGTAATTTTGCTTCTTGCCACTTGACTAAGGGTGATATGGAGTGTGAAGTTCCCAGTCTATGCCTAAGTAGCGGCTAATTTGCTGCACAATTTTTGAAATAAAATGTGGCAGGGGGAACTCCAAAGCATGGTATTATTTTTTGTAACAATTCTTTGGTTATTCGCACTTTGGCAGTTCTGGTGGGGAAGGCTTCTGGCCACCCTGAAAAGGTATCTGTTAATACCAATAAATAAATATCAGTATTCCCCCTTCCTGGGAAGTTCTGAAAAATCCATTTGCCACTGTTGATCTGGCCTTTTCCAATTTGTCCAAGGTTTGGTTTGGGGATATTTTTGGGATTAGTTTGGAGGCAAAGACTACATTGTCAGGTCACTTGAATAACCGTACTTTGTAAATTTCTGGCCAGAATACTGTCTGTTAAATAGTTACATAAAGCATCAACTCCCTACTGTGTTTTCTGATGTTCCTCTTTAACTAATGACCATAATAAATAGGAGGGAATAACAAGCTTTCCTTTTCCTTCCTCTGTAACAGCCCACTCTTCCTGGTTATAATTTCCTTTCTCATTTTTAATAAGCCTCTTGTCTTTCTTATTATAGTTTGGCTTACCTTCTAAGGAAATTAGTCCATCTGGGATTAAGCCTGCCTCAATGGGTATCTGTGAGAGACAGTCTGGAGTTCCCCTCATTTGCCTCACAGCCGTTGCAAGGACAGAGACTGGGACCCTGAGGACCCTGATCAGAATTCTGGCCTGCCTGAGGTGGATTCACACCAAAATCCTGAGGCCCCTGAGCAGAGTTCTGGCCTGCCAAGTGATTGTTTGCAGATGTATTTGCTGCTATGGTACCTTGCTTCTGGCAGGGCCTGCCAAGGGGCCACGTGCTCTATATGCTTGCACCTGCTTCGTGACAATAGCCCAGCAATCTTCCCACCTTTTGGCCAGATGAACTTGCTGGGGCAACTTTGGTGGTCCCCCCGCCATGGAAAGTCCTTCATCTGCTTCACTACCACTATGACAAACAGAGACTGAAGCCCCCTCCCAAGGACTGAGACTGAGACCCTGTAATTCTGATACAGGGGGTGCTGGCCTGACTGGAGTGAGCCAAGTATTGCCTGCAGGTGTGTTCGCTGGACCAAGAAAAGCAATGGGTCCCGCTCACTGCTGAGAACATGGACTATCTGTACCTGTTCCCCCCTTGATGGCTTCAATACCCTTATTCTTCATTGTATCTGTTCCCCCTCAGCAATTTCAACAGACTTATTCTTTGTTATCTGCTCCCCCCTTATGCAAAGGGCTATAATAGGCCTCTTAGTTAACCAGGACTTTTGAGATCTCCCTGTCGTGACTAGGCGAACTCCATCTACTGGATCATGAGGACTTCGTCTCTACGTTTGGTACCTATACCCATTCTCTCTCTCTTTCTCTATTCTTTTCCTTTTTCCTAATTCCTTTAATGCATTTGCTGTGGTCATTCAAAAATAGGTGCATTTGTTTGATTGATACTGCAATCCCCTTCTGTGTTGCTTTTGCACTCTGAGATCAGCTAAAGAACTATCACAACCTCCATCTGTATGAGTGGATCGTGACAGTATCTCACCTTTAGCTGCTTCTTTCAACTCTCTTTCCACCAGCTCATTCCCTTCTTCCAATTCAGAGCTCACTTTCTAGTGGGCCTTGATATGCATGATGGCTGCCTTCTCAGGCAGCTGAACTGCTTCCAACAGTTTTATTATCTCTTGTGCATGTTTAATACTTTCCCCTTGTGAATTCAACAGTCCTCTTTCTTTCCAAATCACTCAGTGGGCATGCACAACCCCAAATGCATACCTTAAGTCTGTATAAATATTGATTTATCTTCCTCTTGCCAGTTCTAAAGCACAGGTTAAAACAATTATTTCAGCCTTTTGTGCAGAGGTGTGTGTTGATAGTGGTCCAGACTCTATTACCTCTCTGCAAGTGGTGACAGCATGCCAAGCATGTCTTTTTCCACTGATGACATTAACTGCTCCCATCAGTGAGCCAGGTCTCGGCGTTATTGAGGGGGTGTCCTTCAAATCCAACGGCTGGAGTAGGTGGCCTCAATAGTTTCCAGGCAATCATGGATCTCTAGATCTCTTGTGCTGGACAATGCTCTTTTCCTGACCAGAGATGGGGCAACTGAGAAGCATTTTAAAAACTTTTATTCCATTTTCAGTCTCATAAGAAGGCTAAGAGAATACAGATGTTATAATTCACGCCATCACAAACAGAAGCCAACTATTTCCTAATTACAATACACTTTAGGCATCTCTTGGCCCATCAGCTTTTTGCCACGCCATGCTGTAGATGCCTTACAGCCAATCATCTGAAACTACCCTCGTGGGTCCCACTACACTGCATCTTTCATAGTTCTATTTCTCCAAAGTATCTAGTCTTATTTGCAAGGCCATCTTTTAAAACTTTTATCCATTTCTCTCTCAACAATATCTGTCCTATTCCATGGCATTTCTAAGTCAGCATTTCTTGTCTCAAAGTTTGCACATGGATGCATACAGTGTCGGCCTTCTGTCAGGCCTTGAGAACTCTCTACAAATCCATTGCCCACACATGGTCAGAGAGAAATCTGGGGAGAAATCCTGGAATTTTGGGAAAAATCTTGAAATTCTGGGAAAAAAACCCAAAATCTGGGGTCATACTGGGAGTGACTGGGGCTGTACTGGGTTTGTAGTGACATCATAGTGGGATCATACTGCCATGCCATGGCAAACTGTAATCACATTGATGGAGACTGGGATCATACTGGGAGTGAGTAGGAGCCTACGGGAGGCACTTGAGACAATTTCAGGAGCAAATGGGATGTACTGGGAGTGACTGGGATTATGCTGAGGGTGACTGGGAGCAGCTGTGAGAAAGTGGGATCATGCTAGGAGCAACTGGGAGGGACTGGCTACATGCTGGGGGTGATTGAAAACATCTGGGCTTATAGAGGGATTGACTAGGATCATGCTGGAAGTGACAGGGATCATATTGGCAGTGAGTGCCACTACACTGAGCCTGACTAGGAGTGGTTGGGAGCAAATGGGATCATACTGGAAGGAACTGGGAGGGACTGGGAACATGTTAGAGGGAACTGGGGTACACTGGGAGATACTGGGAGTGACTGGAACAAAAGTGAGGATAAAAGAGAGCAACTGGAACCATGTGGAGCACAGTCAGTTCGTATTGGAAGTGATTGGGAGGACATGGCGGTCATACTTGGATCATACTGGAAATTACTGGGCTCCCACGGGAAGCAACTGAGATTCTGCAGGGAGTGAGAAGAAGTGATGAGGATCATACTGGGAATGCCAGGGAAACTGGAAGCACATGGAGGAACCAACTGGGCTCACACTGGAGCAGCCACTGCCAGCCCTGGGACCCCCAAAAACACCTCCCAGGGACCCCTGATGTCCCTCAAGGGCCATCTGCGGCTCGGCTTTGGAGCCCTGCCAGCTGCAAACATCCCCCCAAAAAACCCCAAACCCAGGCACCCCCTGGGATTTTGGGCCGAGCTCCCCCTGCCCGGGCACCTGCAAAATGGGGGGCGATGGTCCCGGGGCTGCGGCGACTCCAGGGAGCACCAGGGCCACGCGATTCCTTCTCTCCCCTTTGGCTGCTGCTTCCTGCTGTCACACTGCCTCTTCCTCCCTCCCTCCTCCTCCTCCCCACCCCGTTCCCGAAGGCTGAACCCTGAGGGGAAATGGGGCAAGGAAAGGGCGGGAACTCTGAGGGGACACTCTGGGAGGCGGTGCTCTGCAAACAGAACTGACTGAAAATGAACAGGAAAGAAATCACTAACTCTGAAAGTTTTGTTTGCTATCAAATACATCCCACCTACCCAGCCCCACACAATTCCTATCCCACCACTTCAAATCAGGATCCCACTTCTCCCAATCTCCTCCCAACTCGGTCTCACCCTGGAGGCTGTGGAAACAAATGAGTTTGAAGTGGGATTGAATTTTTTTGAGGTGGGAACAAGCAATTTGAGGTGGGACTGAGCCATTATGGGTAAAAATTCAGTTGTTTTCAGTGGGATTTGAGTGGTTATGAGGTGACAGATCAATCCCTCTTGGCTTTTGGACTGCAGAGAGATGGAAAAGAGAAAAAAAATAAGGCCAAACCAAAAGAATAAGAAGCCAGGTGTGTTCCCAACATGGATCACAGGGAATGTGGCTCACCAGGGCTCTGCCAAACGTGGGTCCTCCATTGGGGGATGGAGCTGGAGCAGCGCACGAAGCGCTGCCCGCACTCGGGGCACTCGCAGGGCTTCCCTTACCAGTGGTTCTGTTGGTGTCTGGTCAAGTGAGAGCTGCAGGAGAAGCTCTTCCCACACTGGGGACACTCATAGGGCCTCTCCCCAGTGTGGATGCGCTGGTGCCTGATTAGGTTGAAGTTGTTCTTGAATCCCTTCCTGCAGTTGGGACAGCGGAAGGGCCTCTCCCCTGTGTGAATCTGATAGTGCCGGAGGAGATGGGAGCTGGTCTTAAACCCCTTCCCACACTCAGAACACTCATAGGGCCTCTCCCCGGTGTGGTTCTTTTGGTGGACAATCAGGCTGGAATTCTGCCTGCAGCTCATCCCACATTCCCCACACTCGTAGGGTCTCCCCCCAGTGTGGATCACCTGGTGGTAGATCAGCCTGGAGCGCTGGCTGAAGCTTTTCCCACACTCCCCACACTCGTAGGGCCGTTCCCCACTGTGGGTCCTCTGGTGCTGGATCAGGCTGGAGCGCTGGCTGAACCTCATCCCACATTGCCCACACTCATGGGGCCGTTCCCCGGTGTGGATCCTCTGGTGGCAGATCAGGTTGGCTTTCTGACTGAAGCTCTTCCCACACTCCCCACACTCATAGGGTCTCTCCCCAGTGTGGGTCCTCTGGTGTCTGATCAGGCCGGAGCTCCACCTGAAGCTCTTCCCACACTCCAAGCATGTGTGGGGCTTCTCCCCATCATGAAGCTGCTCATGGAGCACCAGCTCCGAGCTCTGGCTCCATCTCCAGCCGCCTTCCTGGCCCAGGCTGGCTCTTTCCCCCTCACATCCCCGCCATCTGCGTTTGCAGCCCCTCCTCGTGCTGCATCTCCAGGGCTTTTCCGCCCCGATGGGTTCCTGCGCCGTGGAGCCGCTCAAAACGGCCTCTTCCACCAGGTTCTCCTGCAGGGATTTGTCCTCCCTGCTCTCCGTCCTCCACTCCTGCTCTGGGGGAGGAAGGACAAGGACAGGATGGGATTTGCCTCTGTGCCACAGGCAAGGGCAAGGAGATCCCCCCAGGGCTGTGCTGCAGCCAGGGGCTGTGCTGGGCTGGGAGATGGAAGAGCACAGAGGGGGAAAGGGGCACTGACTTCATCCTCACCTGCCTGGGTGTCCAGGGGCATTTTCCTCTCCCTCACAGCCTCCCAAGGGCTGGAAATGGGAAATCCTGGTTTGGAGATAACAAGGGATGAGCACGTTGAGTTTGAAGGTCCCTCTGCCCAAGTCCACCTCTACAAGTCACCGGCCATCTGGGCTCCAGAAAAACCTCCCAAACACCAAGATTCAGCCCTGAAAAAGACTCCCAGGAGTTCCCCGTCCCTGGTCCCTCCCCTGTGGTGTTCGGGGGTTCCACCCTGTCCCAGCTGCTGGGGTCACGCTTGCATTGGGGGTCCCCCTTCTCCTCAGTGCCCGCCCTGCCCAGGCTGGTGGCAGTCCCAGCAATCCCAAAAGCTCCCCCCTCTTCGCTCTCCCCATTTCGGGATGCTGGGGCTTTTTGGGCTCCCGGGCTCCCTTCTCCCCTCATTCTCTGCTCTGGGCTGCAGCGGCTCCAAGGAGTCCCCCCTGCCCCTCTCCAGGCTCTTGAGGCTCCCGCCAATGGTGGCGCTCCCCCTCTCTGGGCTCCCCACTTTGGGCTCCTGGGGGACACAGGGCTCTGCTCCTCCAGGCTGCCTCTGCCGGCAGCCGCCACCGCCACCCCCCGATGTCCCCCCGAGGGGCCTTTTCTGCTCAGCCTTGGACTTCTTCATTCTTCAAACATCCCCCCAAAAAAACCAACTGGGAGCAACTGGGAGTGACTGGCTGCATGCTGAGAGTGATTGGAAATATCTGGGCTTATACTGGGATCAACTGGGATCATACTGGCAGCGAGTGCCACTACACTGATGCTGACCGGGAGCAAATGGGATCATATTGGAAGGAACAGGGAGTGACTGGGAACATGCTGGAGGGAACTGGGGTACACTGGGACATACTGGGAGTGACTGGAACAAAAGTGAATATGAAAGAGAGCAACTGGAACCATGTGGAGCACAACTGGTTCATACCGGCAGGGACTGGGAGCACACTGGCCTCATCTTTGGATCATACTGGGAGGGACTGGACTAACACTGGGAGTGTCTGAGAGCGACTGGGAACATACCCTGCACATCATCCCCCATACTGGGCCTGATGGGAGCACACTGGGAGCACACTGGGAGCAAATGGCATCATACTGGGACTGACTGGGTTGATCTAGGAAGCAACTGGAACCATGCTGGAGGGAGCTGGGACCATACTGGGAGAGACTGGAAGAAACTGGGATTACACTGGGAGCACCCTGGGAGGGCTGGCATGTGACTGAGATCAAACTGGAGCTTACTGGGATCATATTGGGGTTGAAAGGGAGTGACTGGGATCACACTTTGGGCTACTGGGAGCAGCTGAGAGAAACTGGGATCATGCTGCAAGCAAACTGGAGGAACTGGGAAGGACTGGATGCATGCTGGAGGCAACTGGGATATACTGGGCATGACTGGGGGATCATACTGGGATAACTGACACCTTACTGGGGCCACTGGCAGTGCCTGGAAATGACTACAGACATGCTGGGGGCAACTGGGATATACTGGGAGTGTCTGTAACCATACTGGGGTGACTGGAACCACACTGGGAACAACTGGCACCATTGTGGGCGGGACTGGGACTATAGCAGGTGCAACTGGGTTCAAATGGGAGTGTCTGTAACTACAGTGGAGTGATGGAACCACACTGGGAACAGCTGGGCCCATGCTGGGGTAGACTGGGGTCACAATGAGGGTTACTGGAATCATACTGGGATTGACTGGGAGTGTACGAGCAACTGGGATTAGACTGCAAGTGACTACAATCACACTGGCATTATAGTGGGTGTGAATGGAACCTGACTGGGGGTTCCTGGGAGCTACAGGACCCATGGTGGGAGGAAAATGTGGACTGGGCTGTATACTGCGAGTGTCTGGAACCATACTGGGGGGACTGGAACCACACTGGGAACAGCTGGGATTATGCTGGGGACAACTGGGACCATGCTTGGGGCAACTGAATCTGTGCTGGTGGCAGCTGGACATGACTGGGACCCTGCTGGGAGGGACTGGGACTATTCTTGGGGAAACCGGGATCATAATGGGAGACATTGGGAAAAACTGGAACTATGCTGGAGGCAACTGGCCTCACACTTGAATCACAGTGGAAGCAGCTGTGTCCATGCTGGGTTAGACTGGAATCACACTGAAGGTGACTGGAATCATTGGGATTGACTGGGAGTGACTGTGAGCAACTGGAATTGTGCTGAAATCAACTGGGAGGAAGTGGGAGTGACTGGGAGCAGGCTGGTGGTTACTGGGATATACTGGGAGAGACAGTGAGTCATTGGGATCACTCTGGAAGCTACTGGGGTCATGCTGGCATTGACAGGGAGCAACTGGAATCACAGTGGGGGCACTGGAATCAGACTGCGAGTGACCAGGATCATACTGGGAATGGCTACAATCATACTGGGATTAGAGTGGGTGTGACAGAGGGTTACTGGGAGCTACCAGGCCCATGCTGGGAGCATACTGGGGACATAATTAGAGGAACTGGGAGCAACTGGGATAAAACTGGGGGCAAGTGACCAACACGGGGCAAGTGACCAACATGGAGGCAACCGGGAGTGCCTGGCAATGACTGCGAGAATATTCAGGGCAACTGGGATATACTGGGAGTGTCTGATACCATACGGGTGGTGACTGGGACCAAACTGGAGTGACAGGGAATGTGCTGGGGGAACTGGGAACACACTGAGGGCAAGAGGGAGTGACTGGGGCCCCGCTGGGAGAGACTGGGATCATACTGGGAGTGCCTAGGACTATGCTAGGGGCAACTGGGAGAACTGGGAACACATTGGATCAAAGTGGGAGGAACTGGGAGCAACTGAGACCATGCTGGGAGCAAATTGCATCATCACACAGAATGATAGAAGGGACTAGGCTCATACTGGGAGTGCCAAGGAAACTGGAAGCACACGGGAGGACCAACTGGGCTCATACAGGGAGCAGCCACTGCCCCCAGAAACACCTCCCTGGGACCCCTCGATGTCCCTCAAGGGCCATCTGCGGCTCAGCTTTGGAGCCCTGCCAGCTCCAAACATCCCCCCCAAAAAACCCCAAACCCAGGCACCCCCTGGCAGATTTGGGCCGAGCTCCCCCTGCCCGAGCACCTGAGGGATGGGGGGGCAATGCTCCCGGGGCTGCGGCGACTCCAGAGTTCCCTCTCCCCTTCTCCAGCTGCTTCTGCTGCCGCTCAGCCTCCTCCTCCCTCCCTCCTCCTCCCCCGTTCCCGAAGCCCAAACCGTGAGGGGAAGGGGGGTGAGGAAAGGGCGGGAACTGTGAGGGGAAGGGGGCGGGGCCAAGGGGACGCATGGTACTAAAATGCAGCCGAAATCTACCAGCTCTGGCCTAAAATGAGCAAAAGGAGCCCTAAAGTGCACCCTAAATCCACATGGTTTGGCCTAAAATCAGCCAAAGTGCATTAAAAATATCCAAATGGGTCTAAAATCCAATCAAAAGGGCCTAAAATTGCCCCAAATGTTTTAAAACCCAAACAAAATGGCATAAAACCACCCTTTAATCTTTCAAATGCACCTAAAATCCACCCTGAAAGAACCTGGTTTTTCCTGAAATCACCCAAATGGGCCTAAAATCCAGCTGGTTTTGCCTAAAGTCACCCAAACTTGCCTGAAACCAAGACAAGGGGACCGAAAATCACCCTAAAAAGTCTTGGTTTGACCTAAAGACACAAAAATGCACCAAAATATGCCGAAAATCACACAAAAGGGACCTAAAATAACCCACCCAGGATTAAGATTCACCCATATGGACCTAAAATCAGCCAAAGTGATCTAAAATCCATAAGAAAATAGCCCAGTTTATCGTAAATCACCCAAATAGACTCAAACCCCACCCACATGGGCCTAAAATCATCCAAAGGGATCTAAATTTCCCCCTCAAACCCACCAGATTCAGCCTCAAATCAGCCAAAGGGGCCTAAAATCCACCCGGCAAGGCTGGGAATCCCCGCAAGGGATCTGAGCCCACCCTAACCCTGCCCAGGTTGGCCCAAAATGCCCCCGAGGGGCCGAGCCTGAGGCCCAGCCCGGGATGGGCTCCAGGCTCGCTCCGGGCCCTCCGCGCTCGCTCCGGGGAGTTTTGGCTGCGGCCCCGGCCGGGCCTGGGCGGGACTGGGAGGGACCAGGGAGGGCCGGGCAGGGCTGGGGCATTTGGGGCTTTCTTGGGCTGCGGGAGTTTGTGGGGAGTTCAGGGGTGATTATTGGGGTTTTCCGAGAGAAGGATTGGGTTTGGGGGGAGTTGGGGAATTTTGGGGGATTTTGGGGGGTTAGGATTTTGGTAGGTTTTACTGAGGAGGTGTTTTTTTTATGATGTTTGGGAGTTTATTAAAATTTTTGAGGGTTTGTTTTATAATTTTGGGGGGATTACTAGGATTTTTTGGGATTCTCTGGATTTTTTGGGGATTTTATTGGAATTTCTGGGAAATTTTGGTTTCTTTATTGGAATTGTGGAGGCATTTAGTGAGATTCTTTGAAGGTCTGGGTTTTTTAAGGAACTTTTTGGGGTTTTTGGGGGATTTTTGTTGGGATTTGGGGGGGGTTGTGGGGTTTTTTGGGTGTTGCCAGGATTTCTTTCAGTCTTGGGGAGGATTTTGTAGGGCTTCTTGTGGTTTTGGGGACATTTTTTGGGAATTTTTGGGGTTTAATCAGGATTTTGGGGGGGTTGTTGGGATTTCAAGAAATTTTGTGGGGTTTTATTGGGATTCTAGGGTGCTCCAATGGGATTTTGTGATATTTAATTGCGATTTAGTGGGTTTCATTGGGACTTTTGGGCGTTTTAGGGAGATTTTGGCACCTCTCAGCCCTTCTCCATGCACAGGGACAATCTTAAAGCTTCTCAGACCACCCAAGGCCCCCCAAAATTCCACCAACCCCCCCCCAAATCCCCTAAAAATTACAATAAGATTCTCCAAAACCCCAGAGAATCCCACAAAATCCCAGTGAAACTCACCAAAATTAAAAAATATTCCAAACATTTTCAATAAATTCCCCCCAAAAAATCAACCCCCCGCAGAACCCCAATAAACTCCCTCAAAATCCAAAACCCTTGAAATCCACTCCCCCCCAAACACAACAATTCTCCCCAAAAACTTAATAACTCCCCCCTAAACAACAAAATCCCCCAAAGCCCAAAAAAGCCACCCCCAAAATCCCCCCCCAAAATCTCCCCCAAAACCCCCCAGACTCACTAGGACCATCCTGGATCAGGGGGCACCGGCCGGTGGAACAGGAGCCACTTCAGGGGACCCTCAGAGCTTTTTGGGGAGGGGGCACCATGGGAGACCCCCCAAAAACGGGGGAGGGGGGAACCCTTGTTGTGCCCCCTCCCCCCAAAACCCCCAGACCCCAGTTCAGGGTGGGCCTGGGACCCTTGGGATCCCCAAATCACCCTCAAGACGCCCCTGAGAGCCCCCAGACCCTTCCCAAGACCCCACCCTGGACCCTTCCAGGACCCTCCAGACCCCTCCCCAAACCCAACTCAGGCTCCCACCCCCCCCAGATCCCCCAGTACCTCTCCCCAGACCCCCCCAAACCCCCGGACCCCTCCCCAAAGCCCCCCCGGACCTACCCGGACCCTCCCTCGCCCCCCCGATTCCCTCTCAGGCCCCTCCCGCTCCTGTCCCGATCCCGGAGGGTCCCGGCCGCGGTGGGGAAGTGGGCTCTCCTCTGAATAGCCGGAGCTGCGCGAGGGAGGCGGGCGTTGCTGAGAGGAGCCGCACCGTGATTCGTTGGCTCGGGTACGTGAAGCGTGGTGATTGGTTGGTTTGGGGCGGGGTGCGCCGCTATTGACGGGGGAAGCCCGCGCATGCAGCGCAGGTAGGAGATTGTGAGGGGGAAGCTGAAGGAAACTGGGGGGGGGGGGGGGGGGTTTGAGGAGGGTGTGAAGTGGGTCTGAGGAGAAACTGGGGATTTTTAGGGGCATTGACGGGAAATACGGGGGTGTGCGGTGGGTTTTGGGGGAATGAGGGGGTCTGAGGGGGCTTTGGTGGGTCTGACGGGGCTTTAGGGAGCTTTGGGGGAAGCTTGAGAGGGTCTGGAGCTTTCTCAGGTGGGTTTAGAGGGATCTGAGGGGAATTGGGAGGGTCTGAGGGGATTTTGGGGGATTGCAAGAGAAACTGGGGGGTTCTGAGGGAATCGGGGGGATTCTGAGGGGAGTCTGGAAATTTGTTGGAGTCTGAGGGGCTTTCATAGGGTTTGGGGGGGATTGAGGGGTCTGAGGGGGATTTGGGGCAGTCTGATGGATTTGGGGGGGGGGTCTCAGGTGGGGCTGGGGTGAATTTTGGGGAAAACTGGGGGGATCTGAGGGTCCAGGGGAGGTTTTGGGGGTCTTCGGGAGGGTTTGGGGGTCAGAGTGCTCCTGGGCCAACACTGCGGGGCTCTGGGGGTCCTGGGGGAGATTTGGGGGTCCCGAGGGTCCCAGGCCCACCCTGAACCAGGGTCTGGGGGTTTCGTGGGAAGGAGGCACAACAGGGGTTCCCCCCCCCCCCCCCGTTTTTGGGGTGTCTCCCATGGTGCCCCCTCCCCAAAAAGCTCTGAGGGCCCCCTGAAGTGGCTCCTGTTCCACCGGCCGGTGCCCCCTGATCCAGGAAGGCCCCAGCGAGTCTGGGGTGGGGCAGTGGTTTGGGGGCTTTTTTGAGGATTTGGGGCATTTTTGGGTGGATTTTGGGGGTGGCTTTTTTGGGCTTTAGGGGTTTTTGTTCAGAGTTTAGGTGGAATTATTGGGATTTTTGGGGAGAATTATTGGGTTTTGGGGGGTACAGGATTTTGGGGGATTTTATTTGGGTTGTTGGGACTTTTTGGGGGGGGGGATTTATTGAAAGTTTTGGGAGGTTTTTTAAATTTTGTTGGGTTGCACTGGGATTTTGTGGGATTCTCTGGGGCTTTGGAGGATCTTTTTGTAATTTTTAGGGGATTTGGGGGGGGTTTAGTAGAATTTTGGGGGGCTTTGGGGCAGTCCCTGGGTGTGGGGAAGGGCTGAGAGGCATGATAATCTCCTTAAAACCCCCAAAAGTCCCAATAAAACCCCTAAAGTCCCATCTAAACCTCACAAAAACCTATTAGAACACCCTAGAATCCCAATAAAAGCCCACAAAGTGTTTTGAAATCCCAACAACCCCCCCTAAAATCCCGATTAAACCCCAGAAATCCCCCAAAAGATGTCCCCAAAACCGTAAAAAGTCACACAGAATGCCCCCCAGACTGAAATAAGTCCTGGCAACACCCAAAAAACCCAGCAAAATCTCCCCAACTCCCAACAAAAATCCCAAAAAATTCCCAGAAACACCCAAACCCCCAAAGAATCCCACTAAATACCCCCACAATTCCAGTAAAATTGGACCATGCATACAAAATCCTCTAAAAACCAACCAAAACAAGCCCCATAATTCCAAAGAATCCCAAAAAATCCCAGTAATCCCCCCCAAAAAAACAATAAACCCCCAAACACCCCCAGAAACCCCCCCCCCCCCCAAAGTGCCAATAAAACCTACCAAAATCCACAAAACCCCTCAAAATTCCCCAACTCCCGCCAAACCCAATCCTTCTCTCGGAAAACCCCAATAATCGCCCCTGAACTCCCCACAAACTCCCGCAGCCCAAGAAAGCCCCAAATGCCCCAGCCCTGCCCGGCCCTCCCTGGTCCCTCCCAGTCCTGCCCAGGCCCGGCCGGGGCCGCAGCCAAAACTCCCCAGAGCGAGCGCGGAGGGCCCGGAGCGAGCCTGGAGCCCATCCCGGGCTCAGCCTCAGGCTCAGCCCCTCGGGGGCATTTTGGGCCAACCTGGGCAGGGTTAGGGTGGGCTCGGATCCCTTGCGGGGATTCCCAGCCTTGCCAGGTGGATTTTAGGCCCCTTTGGCTGATTTGAGGCTGAATCTGGTGGGTTTGAGGGGGAAATTTAGATCCCTTTGGATGATTTTAGACCCATGTGGATGAATTTAATTTTGTGTGAGTGATTTTAGATCCATTTTTCTGGTGATTTTGGGCTCATTTGAGTAGGTCTTCTGCTTCATTGTGTAATTTTAGGTCAAACCAAGTCATTTAGGATGATTTGAGGTCCTCTTCTGTTGGTTTCAGGCACATTTGGGTGATTTTAGGTCAATTTAGGTGATTTTTGGCAAAACTGGGTGGATTTTAGGCTCCTTTGGGAGTTTTTAGGTCAAAGCAGGTATTTTCAGGGAAGATTTGAAACCCATTTTGGAGATTTAAGGATAATTTTAAGCCGTTTAAGGGAGGTGTAAACCAGTTTGAACAATTTTTGGCTCCTTTGGTTGGATTTTACACCTCTTTGGATAATTTTAATTCTCTTTGGCTCATTTTAGGCCAAACCTGGCTAATTTCAGCTGCATTTGAGGCCCTTTTGGGTGATTTTAAACTAAACTGGGCCCTTTTAGCACCACGCGTCCCTTTGGCCCGGCCCTTTCCCCTCAGGGTTCCCGCCCTTTCCCTGCCCCCTTCCCCTCACGGTTTGGGCTTCGGGAATGGGGAGGAGGAGGAGGGAAGGAGGAAGAGGCCGAGCAGCCGCAGGAAGCAGCTGGAGGAGGGGAGAGGGAACCCTGGAGTCGTCACAGCCCCGGGAGTGTTGCCTCCCATCGTGCAGATGCCCGGGGAGGGGGAGCTCGGGGGGTGCCTGGGTTTGGGGTTTTTTGGGGGGGATGTTTGGAGCTGGCAGGGCTCCAAAGCCCAGCTGCAGATGGCCCTCGGGGGGACATTGGGGGGTCCCTGGGAGGTGCTTTTGGGGGCAGTGGCTGCTCCCAGTATGAGCCCAATTGGTCCCCCTGTGTGCTTCCAGTCTCCTCAGCACTCCTAGTATGAGCTCAGTCATTCCAGGTATGAGCCATGTTGATCCCAGCAGGAGCCTCGTCACTTCCCCTCATTCCCTGTTGCTTGCAGTAGGAGCCCAGTCACTCCCAGTCCTTCCCTATGCTGATGCAATTTGCTCCCAGCACGGTCCTGGTGTGCTCCCAGTTTCTGCCACTTTCATCCAGTGTTCCCAGTTCTCCCACTTCTCCCCTAGCATAGTCCAAGGCACTCCCAGTATGATCCCAGTCTCTCCCAACAGGGTCCCAGTCACTCCCTCTTGCCCTCAGTGTGTTCCCAGTTCCCCCAGCACATTCCCTGTCACTCCAGTTTGATCCCAGTCACCACCCGTATGGTATCAGACACTCCCAGTATATCCCAGTTGCTCTGAACATTTTCGCAGTCATTGCCAGGCACTCCCAGGTACCTCAGCATGGTTCACTTGCCCCCAGTTTTATCCCAGTTGCTCCCAGTTCCTCTAATTATGTCCCCAGTATGCTCCCAGCATGGGCCTGGTAGCTCCCAGTAACCCCCTGTCACACCCACTCTAATCCCAGTATGATTGTAGCCACTCCCAGTATGATCCCAGTCACTTGCAGCCTAATCCCAGTTGCTCCCAGTCACTCCCAGTCTGAAGCCAGTACCCCCAGTTGCTCCCGCATGGGCCCAACTGTTCCCAGTGTGGTTCCATCACTCCACTAGGATTACAGACTCTCCCAGTATGATCCCAGTTGAACCCAGTTGCCCCTGCTATAGTCCCAGTCACTCCCCATATGATCCCAGTCCCTCCCACAATGGTCCCAGTCGCCCCCAGCATGGTCCCAGTTGTTCCCAGTGTGGTTCCAGACACTCCCAGTATATCCCAGTTGCCCCAGCATATCTGTAGTCATTTCCAGGCACTGCCAGTGGCCCCAGTAAGGTGTCAGTTATCCCAGTATGATCCCCCAGTCATGCCCAGAATATCCCAGTTGCCTCCAGCATGCATCCAGTCCTTCCCAGTTCCTCCAGTTTGCTTGCAGCATGATCCCAGTTTCTCTCAGCTGCTCCCAGTAGCCCAAAGTGTGATCCCAGTCACTCCCTTTCAACCCCAATATGATCCCAGTAAGCTCCAGTTTGATCCCAGTCACATGCCAGCCCTCCCAGTGTGGTCCCAGTGTAATCCCAGTTTCTTCCAGTCTCTCCCAGTATGGTCCCAGCTCCCTCCAGCGTGGTTCCAGTTGCTTCCTAGATCAACCCAGTCAGTCCCAGTATGATGCCATTTGCTCCCAGTGTGCTCCCATCAGGCCCAGTATGGGGGATGATGTGCAGGGTGTGCTCCCAGTCCCTCTCAGATCCTCCCAGTGTTAGTCCAGTCCCTCCCAGTATGATCCAAAGATGAGGCCAGTGTGCTCCCAGTCCCTGCCGGTATGAACCAGTTGTGCTCCACATGGTTCCAGTTGCTCTCTTTCATATTCACTTTTGTTCCAGTCACTCCCAGTATGTCCCAGTGTAGCCCAGTTCCCACCAGCATGTTCCCAGTCACTCCCAGTTGGGTTTTTGGGGGATGTTTGGAGAATGAAGAAGTCCAAGGCTGAGCGGAAAAGGCCCCTCGGGGGGACATCGGGGGGTGGCGGTGGCGGCTGCCGGCAGAGGCAGCCTGGAGGAGCAGAGCCCTGTGTCCCCCAGGAGCCCAAAGTGGGGAGCCCAGAGAGGGGGAGCGCCACCATTGGCGGGAGCCTCAAGAGCCTGGAGAGGGGCAGGGGGGACTCCTTGGAGCCACTGCAGCCCAGAGCAGAGAATGAGGGGAGAAGGGAGCCCGGGAGCCCAAAAGGCCCCGGCATCCCGAAATGGGGAGAGCGAAGAGGGGGGAGCTTTTTAGCATTGCTGGCACTGCCAGCAGCCTGGGCAGGGTGGGCACTGAGGAGAAGGGGGACCCCCAATCCAAGTGTGACCCCAGCAGCTGGGACAGGGTGGAACCCTGGACACCAAAGGGGAGAGACCAGAGACGGGCAGCTCCTGGGAGGCTTTTTCAGGGCTGAATCTTGGTGTTTGGGAGGTTTTTCTGGATGGCTGGTGACTTGTAGAGGTGGACTTGGGCAGAGGGACCTTCAAACTCAACGTGCTCATCCCTTGTTATCTCCAAACCAGGATTTCCCATTTCCAGCCCTTGGGAGGCTGTGAGGGAGAGGAAAATGCCCCTGGACACCCAGGCAGGTGAGGATGAAGTCAGTGCCCCTTTCCCCCTCTGTGCTCTTCCATCTCCCAGCCCAGCACAGCCCCTGGCTGCAGCACAGCCCTGGGGGGATCTCCTTGCCCTTGCCTGTGGCACAGAGGCAAATCCCATCCTGTCCTTGTCCTTCCTCCCCCAGAGCAGGAGTGGAGGACGGAGAGCAGGGAGGACAAATCCCTGCAGGAGAACCTGGTGGAAGAGGCCATTTTGAGCGGCTCCACGGCGCAGGAACCCATCGGGGCGGAAAAGCCCTGGAGATGCAGCACGAGGAGGGGCTGCAAACGCAGATGGCGGGGATGTGAGGGGGAAAGAGCCAGCCTGGGCCAGGAAGGCGGCTGGAGATAGAGCCAGAGCTCGGAGCTGGTGCTCCATGAGCAGCTCCATGATGGGGAGAGGCCCCACACATGCTTGGAGTGTGGGAAGAGCGTCAGCCGGAGCCCCAGCCTGATCAGGCACCAGGTGATCCATGCTGGGGAGAAGCCCTATGAGTGTGGGGAGTGTGGGAAGAGCTTCAGCCAGAGCTCCGCCCTGAACAGTCACCAGAGGACCCACAGTGGGGAGAGGCCCTATGCATGTGCGGAATGTGGGAAGAGCTTCAGGTGGAGTTCCAACCTGATCAAGCACCAGAGGATCCATGATGGGGAATGGCCCTATGAGTGTGATCAGTGCAGGAAGAGGTTTCAGACCAGCTCCCATCTCCTCCAGCACACGTACACAGAGGAGAGGCCCTTCCGCTGCCCAAACTGCGGGCAGGGCTTCAGGCAGAACTCCCATCTTGTCATGCACCGACAAATCCACAATGGGGAGAGGCCCCATGAGTGTGAGGAGTGTGGGAAGAGCTTCAGCCGGAGCTCCACCCTGATCCGCCTCCAGAGGACGCACACTGGGGAGAGGCCCTATGAGTGTGGTGAGTGTGGGAAGAGCTTCAGACAGACTGCCAATCTGATCCAGCGCCGGCGCATCCACACTGGGAAACGGCCACACAAGTATGGGAAATGTGGAAAGAGCTTCAGCCAGCATTCCTACCTGATCCGCCACCAAAAGATCCACACTGGGGAGAGGCCCTACGAGTGTGATAAATGCAGGAAGAGGTTTAAAACCTGCTCCTGTCTCCTCAAGCACTATCAGATTCACAGAGAGGAGAGCCCCTTCTGCTGCCCTGACTGTGGGAAGGGATTCAAACAAAACTGCATCCTCATCACCCACCAGCGCATCCACACCAGGGAGAGGCCCTACGAGTGTGAGGAGTATGGGAAGAGCTTCTCACAGCGCTCTCACTTGTACAAACACCAACGGAGCCACTACTAAGGGAAGCCCTGCGAGTACCCTGAGTGCAGGAAGAGCTTCATGTGCTGCTCCAGCTCCATCCCCCACTTGAGGAGCCACGTTGGTCAGAGGCCTGATGACCCACATTCCCTGTGATCCAGGTTGGGAACACACCTGGCTGCTTCTCCTTTTGGATTGGCCTTAATTTTCTTCTGATTCATCTTCATCCCTTAAAAACTGCCAAAACAGGGTTAAATGAATGAAAGTGATCAATGATGTCTAAAGTCCCACCATTTCAGAGGTGTTTGAGGGGGAATTTAGGATTTGGGGACACATTCTGTGTGGAGTGCCCTTGTTGCTAAGAGGCAGGAATTTGATCTCACCCTTCTTGTGTTGCTAAGATCTCTTCCCTTGACCCAAACCCGAACTCCAGCCCTGGGAAACCCTATAAAAACCCCACAGCCCTGCCTTTGCCCTGTCTTTCGGGGTAAGAAATGGATTCTGGAGCTTTCTGAAACCCAGACCTATCTCGTTTGTTCCCGGCACCAGCAGCTGCAGCCTCCCTGGACACCATGAACTCTGGAGAATGGGGGCAGCCAGTGAGGACAGGTCCTGGACTGCAAGATAAGTGTGTGTTCTGTTTGCCATCTGTCAGTGGTGGGGCAGTTATCTTCTGTTCATTGGGCAGTTTCTCTCTTCCACAACCAATCCTCCTTACAGGATATATCTTCTGATAATGGGCCATTAATTATTAATCATCTGCTGTTAATGGGCCATTGAGTGTCACTGCATGGCTGATAAAATGACGTCCTGCCATTGGGAGATGCTCGGCCCAGCAGGAGGAGCCAAGCATCCCTACCTGGATAGAATCTCAGGTTTGGAACACCACAGCAACCTTTTCCTACTGGATTTTCAGAGGAACAACCTTTTCCCACTGGATTCCCAGAGGAGCAGCTGTCTTCTCCACTGGATTCCCAGAAGATTCCCAGGTCCATCTACAGCACCCCTTGACCTTCAGAGGAAAACTCCACCCTTCTCCAGGATCCCTGCTCCAACAGAACCACACCTGGCACTGCAGGAGGGCTGCAGCCACCACTGAATGGGACTGCGGCCAACAACCTGACCCACAGGGTGTCAGGTCCTGTTCTGACTCTGTCTGTGGTTTTTTTTTGTTTGTACTGCTGCATTTGTATTTTTAATTTTTCTTAAAAAAAGAACTGTTATTCCTATTCCCATATCTTTGCCTGAAAGCCCCTTAATTTCTAAATTATAACAATTCAGAGGGAGGGTGTTTGCATTTTCCATTCCAGGGGAGGCTCCTTCCTTCCCTTGCAGACACCTGGCTTTTCAAACCAAGACAATAACAAAGTTACTTTAACACCACAGACATAAAATCCATTTTAATATCTGTGAAAAGCCAATATTATAATTTGTATCTATAAAAACAGTGACCTTAAAAACAGAGGGGTAAAAAGCTTACAGGGAGGGGAATTCCCAGTAAGGGGAGCAGAATTCCCAGTACTGGGACTGGGCCATGGGACTGACATCTACCATCACTCAGCAAGAGGTTTGTTGTTTTGTGTGGAAGGGGCTAACAGCAGGCCTGTTAGCTAAAGGAGTGAGAAGAAGCTGAGAAGCAAGAAGAAGCTGATAAGGAGCTCTCTCCAAGGCTGTAACAGAGGAGACCAAGAGAAGTGAGGAATTGAAGGAAGAACTTTGAAGCTGGATGAAGTATTTTTAGAAGGTTAGTTAAGTCACTACCTTTTCAAAAATAGTGGTATGTTGATTTATTGTAGCCAATAGGGTAGAAGAAGCATAAACAATTGGAAAGTGTATAAAAGGTCAGCCATGTTCAATAACAAAGAGTTGCTATCTGAGACCGCTTGAGGTCTCTGCTTTGTGTCGTGACCGTCTCAACACTGACAGTTATGGATACATATTATAATATTGGCTTTTCATAGATATTAAAATGGATTTCATATGTGTGGTGTTAAAATAACTTTGTTCTAAAGATACAGTTTTTATTTCTGTTGATAATTAAGTTTAGTGAAATAGCTGCTTGTGTTAAACTGCCTGCTTGGATGGGATAACATCCAATGCATCCAGGATGAGGACACCTGTACAGATCTGCCAACTATCAGCACTCCCTGTCTGAAGGCAGAGTGCACCAAGGCCCAAAAACTGGAGGTGATAAAGAGAAGGAGCCAAAACCACAGTCAAGAAACACACATGCTCTGAAAAGGCAGACCCAAGGAGGGGCCATGTAAAATCATTCCTGGAATATGTAAAGTAGTTTATGGATATGCATGAGGGTGTATGAATATGCAACAGGCTGATGTAAGGGGAAAGGTATTTCAGGGGGATCCCCGAAGGTAACAGGGGGCTCCTGGCTGAGTGCCAAGATGCACCCGGTCGTAATAACCTTTGCTCCACAGTCCTGGTCTCCCATTGTCCCTTATTAAACTTTGTACATTTTCACAGCAGGGTGAACGTGTCAGTTGTTAAGCCAAGGCTCTGCTTTGACCAAGAGGGGCCTCATGGGACATAGGTGCCACTGGGATATTGCCAGGCCTGGTAGGAACAAGGCTCCATTATTGCACAGTGTTACAGATGAGTAATGTCATAGTTGGGTCTCACAGTGAGGAGATAGATCCTATGTGTGTGTTAAGATGTGTAGTGATGTTATTGTCATCTGTCCCCCATAGTCCTCTTCCCCTCCCCTTGTAATGGCCTTGGTGGTTGGGGCATTTGGGGAGGGCAGGTTTGTCACTGGAAGGCAGGCATGGCAACACCTGCTCTCCAGTCAGGTTGCAAGAAAGCATTCTCCACCAATGGACGGCCACAAAGAGTTACCTGACAGACTTTGGGTGGGGCTAGGATTACCTGATGCAACACCAAAGTCTAAAAGGAGGAGCAGCCAATTTGTGAAGGAGCCATGTGGCTGATAGCCACGGGGTGGGGAAGGGCTCCCAGTGCTGTGATTTCTCCTGTTTCAGTCCTTTGTTGTCATTTTTTTCAAGGCTGAATCAACCTTAAAATTTTAAAAGTAACGGTCATTTCTCACACACAGCAAGGCCTCAGGGCGCCCAGGAGAGCGGCGTGACAATGACATCTTGGGGAACCAAGTGTCACCTGCAAACACAACGGGGCCTCATGGAAGCCAGGGGCCACTTGGATATTGCCAGGGCAGGTGGAACTCAGTGTCCATTGTGACACAGCAGAGCCTCGTGGAACTCAGCAGAGCATTGGGACAGCCTGGAATCTCATGGAGCCAAGGCTCTGCTTTGGCAAAGTGGGGCCCACAGGACACAGGTGCCCCTGGGACATTGCCAGCTCTTGTGGAACCCAGTGTCCACTGTGACCCAGCAGAACCTCATGGAAACATGGGGGCCACTGTGACGCAATGGAATCTCATGGAAGCAAGTGTCAGTTGTGAACGCAGCAGGGCCTCACAGAACCCAGGGGCAACGGGGACTGTGCTGTGGCTCGTGGGAGCAAGGGGCCATTGTGACCCAGCGGGGCCTCCTGGAACCCAGGAGAACATTGTGGGCCCATGGATCCTCATAGAAGCACGGCCCCATTGTGACAAAGTGCAGCATCACAATGGTCTCCTGGGTTCCATGAGTCCTCGCTGTGTTTAGAATTGACACTTGGTTCCCCAAGATTCCATGGCTCCATCCCTCTGCTCTCCTGTGATTTGAGGCTGTGCTGTGTCACAATGGACACTTGCTTCCTCCAAGGCTGGAGATGTCCCAGTGACACTGGGCTTCCATGAGGCCGCGCTTTGTCACAATGGGGCCTTGGTTCCATGAGATTCCATTGTCCCACAATGGTCTCCTGGGTGCCACAAGGCCTGCCTTTGTCACAGTGGAACCTTGCTTGCACCAGCCTTGGCAATGTCCCAGTGGCACAGGGGTTCCAGGAGACCCTGCCGTGTCACAATGGGCCCTTGGTTCCATCAGGTTCCATTGCGTCACAGGGCTCTCCTAGGTCCCATGAGGCCTTGGTCTGACACAGTGGTGTCCTGTTCCTACTAGGCCTGACAATGTCCCAGTGACACCTGTGTCCCATGAGGCCCCACTTGATCAAAGCAGAGCCTTGCTCCCATGAGATTCCCCTGTGTCACAATGTTCTGCTTGGTTTCATGAGAACCTGATGTGTTGACAATTGATCCTTGGATCCTAGAGATTCCATTGCATCATGGCTGTGTCCTTGGTTCCATGAGGCCCAGCTTTGTCACAACTGGTGCTTGGTTCCATGAGATTCCATTGTATCACAGCAGTGTCCTTGAGGCCGTAGTGGGTCACAGTGGAGCCTTTGTGCCATTCGTTTCCATGGTGCCACAATGGTCTCCAGCATTCCATGAGGCCACGCAGCAAAAGAGTGGACCCTTGAATCCATGAGTTTCCATTCCATCCCAATGGTCTCTTGGATTCCATGAGGCCACACTGTAAAACAGTGGACCCTTGGTTCCATGAGTTTTCATTCCATCAGTATGATCTCTTGCATTCCATGAGGCCCTGCTGTGTCACTAAGGAGCCTTTGTTCCATGTATTCCCATTGGGACACCATGGTCTCCAGCACTCCACGAGGCTGAGCCATGAAACTCTGGGCACTTGGTTCCATGAGATTCCACCACGGTGTCACCATGGTCTCCTGGGTCCTGTAACAATTCACACTTGGTTCCATGAGATTCCACAGTGTCACCATGGTCTCCTGGGTCCCATGAGGCCCGTCTCTGTGTCACAGTGTTTGCCTTGGTTTCCTGAGAAGCTGATGTGTTGACAGTTGACCCTTGGTTCCTTGAGATTCCATTGCATCCCAGTGGTGTCCTTGGTTTCATAAAGCCCAGGTTTGTCACATGGGAGCCATGGTTTCAGGATATTCCATGGTGACACAATGGTCTCACCACTCTCTGAGGCTGCACTGTGAAACAGTGGACACCTGATTCCATGAGATTCCATGGGGTAACAGTCAGTTCTTTTGCTTCTTTTCTGCCAAGGTCGGGATGAAATCCCAAGACAGCATTTCTTGTTTGGACTCAGGTGTTCATTAGCTCTTGTCTCTAGAACAGTCTCACAAGCTGTGAGCTCTGCAGCACTTCACCAACAAGGTAAAAATGGAGCCCCATCTCTCTACAACGTCTTTTGAGGATAAACTATCCAATTAAGAAATGACACCTAAATTATTTTTACTTTTAACCCAATAACAAGCACCTGTGCCCAACAAGGCAGACTTTTATCCAATTACACAGTACCACCCAAACCCGAGGAGGAGGAGGAGGAGAAGGAGAAAAAGACAGTGAAGAAGAAGAAGGAGAAGGAAAAGAAGAAGTTGAGGAAGAAGAAGAAGGTGAAGAAGAAGGCAAAGAAAAAGGAGAAGCCTCCACCCTAAAACCTCCATCTTGCTTCATATATATTACTATATTCTACAACCTTAAACTTCAAGTTGTCCACCATGTGATATTACACCCTTCTAATCAAACTCCACACCCATAATCCCAGTTCTATCATTCCATTTTGGGAGCCTTCTCCACAGCCTCAGGCCAAATGCAGTGTTCTCTTGGGGGTCAGTGTCTGTCAGCTCAGAAAGTCTGAAATTCTCAGCAGCCCGGGTCCCAACAGGTAACAATGTTCTCCTGTGTTCCAGTAGGTTCCATTAGGCCCAGCTCTGTCACCATGGACACCTGGTTCCATGGATTCCATTGGGTGACAATGTTCTCTAGTGTCACCATGGACACCTGGTTCCATGAGATTCCATTGGGTAACAATGTTCTCCAGTGTCACCATGGACACCTGGTTCCATGGATTCCATTGGGTGACAATGTTCTCCAGTGTTCCATCAGGCCCAGCTCTGTCACCACGGACACTCAGTTCCATGGGCAGTGGCCGTGTCCCAGTGGCAGCTGTGTTCCATGGCATCCCACTGTCTGACAAGGGACAGCTTGTTCCAGGACATTCCATGGGGCTGGGAATGGGGAGGGGTCTGGGATTGTGGGGATGCATCCATTCCGGAACTGGGACAGGGTCTCTCCCTGGCACTGGGGTCCAGGATTGGGTCAGGGACCCTCCCCGTTCCTGTTCTGGTTCCCGATCCCGATGCCGTTCCCAATCCCAATCCTGATCCTAATCCCAATCCTATTCCTGATCCCCCTCCTATTCCTGTTCACAGTCCCGTTCCCGATCCCATTCCCGTTTGCGTTCCTGTTCCCAATCCTGATCCCACCGCTGTTCCGAGGTATTGGCTCCAATCTCAACCCCGACCCCAAACCCGGGGGGGGGGGGGGCAAACACTGGGGTCAAACACTCCAAATCCTGGGGTCAACACCCCCAACCCCAAATCCTGGGGGTTCAAACACTGGGGGGGGTTCAAACACCCCCAAACCCAAACTGTGGGATCTCAACCTGCCCCCCAGCTCAAACCCCAAATTTTACCCCAAATTTTACCTAAATCCCAGATCCTGGGGTGTCAAACACTCCCCAGTTCCCAAACATTGGGGTGAAATCCCCCCCGACCCCAAAGCCTGGGGTTTGACATATTTGGGATGTCCAACACCCCTCCGTTCCCAAAGTCTGGGGTCAAACACCCCCTAAATCCCAAATCCTTAGGTGTCAAACATCCCCAAACCCCAAAGTTTGGGGTCAAACCCCCCAATACCCAAACTTTGGGGTCAAAGGCCCCCCGAACCCAAACTCTGGGGTGTTAAACCCCCCTGATCCCCCAACTTTGGGGTTAAATCCCCCCCAAATCCTGGGGTCAATTCCCTAAATTCTCAAACTTTGGGGTCAAACCCCCCAGATCCTCAAATCTTGGTGTTTGAAATATCTGGGGTGTCCAACTGCCCTGATCCCAAATTTTGGGGGTCAAACCTGATCCAACTGCCTTGATCCCTAAATCGTGGGGACAAAAATTCCCAAACCCCAAAGTCTGGGAACAAAAACCCCCAAATCACATAACCTGGGGTTTCAAACATCCCCAACTCCAAAAGTTTGGGGTCAAAAACCCCCAAAACCCGAGGTGTCCAACCCCCCAGACCCCAAATTTTAAGATCAAACCCCCCCAATCCCCAAAGTTTGGGGTCAAGACTCCCCCAATCCCCAACCCCCCCTCCCCCAAACCCACTTCAGCCCGGGGGCACAATGGGGTTTATTTGGGGTTATTTGGAATTGTTTGGGGTTTGTTTGGGGTTATTTGGGGTTTATTTGGGGCAGCTCCAGGTGCAATGTCTGCAGAGAGACCCTGGGTACAATGCTGGGACAAAAAAGGGGGATTGGGGTGGAAATTGGGGGATTCAGGATGGGGAAAGATTCTGGGTGGGAAGAGGGGATTTAAGGTGAACAGGGAAGGATTTGGGGTGGAAAAAGGAGATTTGGGGTGGTAAAAGGCAATTGGGATGGAAAAGGGAGATATTGGGATGGGAAAAGGGATTTGGTACACACAAAGGATTTGGGGTGGAAAAAGGAGAATTTGTGGCGGGAAAAGGATGATTTGGGGTAGGAAAAGGAATTTTGGGGTGCACAAAGAAGGATTTGGGGTAAAAAAAAGGAGATTTGGGATGAAGAGAGATTTTGGGGTTGAAAAAAGGAGGATTTGGGGGTAAAATGAGGATTTGGGATTAAAAAAAAGAAGGATTTGCGATAAAAAAGGAGGATTTGCGCAGAGCTGATCTTACCTGGGGGAGTGGGGGCACGTGGGGAGTTTGGGGTAGGGTCAGCACTGTTTTTTGGGCAGTTTTCTGGGATTTTGGGGTGTTTCTATGGGATTTGGGGTGGTCTGGAGGGAGTTTAGGGTGTTTCTATGGTATTTTGGGGTGCTTCCATGAGATTTTGGGGTGGTTTGGAGGGATTTGGGGTGTTTTGGGGCAGATTTTTGGTATTTAGGGTTTGAGGCAGTTTTTTGGGATTTTGGGGTATTTCAGGCCCATTGTTTTGGGTTCGAGGGTGTTTTGGTGGTGTTTGGGGTGTTGTGGGTCACTTTTTGGCACAGGAGATCTTCCTGGCACTGCTCTGGGTGATGCTGAAGCCCTGCAGGGCCTCGCAGGCGGCACCCGCCTGCACCTCGGGCTCCAACTGCACCCAGGCGATGTCGCGGGGCCCGGGCACCAGGGCAGCTCCTGAACCCCGGGAACCTGGGCTGGGAACGGGGCCAGGAGAGCCCCAGACACCCGGGAGTGTTCCACAGACACCCGGGAATGTTCCCCAGACACCCGGGAGTGTTCCCCAGAAACCTGGGAGTGTTCCCCAGAAACGCAGGAGTGTTCCCCAGAAACCTGGGAATATTCCTCCAGAAACCTGGGAGTGTTCTCCAAAAAACCCAGGAATGTTCCCCCAAAAACCCAGGAATGTTCTCCCCAAAATTCAGATATGTTCCCCAAAAAAATCCAGGAATGTTTCCTCAAAAATCCTGGAACATTCCCAAAAAATGAGGAATTTTCCCCAGAAAATCCAGAAACACTCCCCCCCCAAAAATCCAAAACCAACCCAGTTCTCCATGCAGAAACATTCCCAAAAATCCAGAAATCCCTCCCCGAAAAATCCAGAAGACCTCCCCAAAAAAATCAGAAATTGTCTCCTAAAAAATCCAGAAAATTCCACTAAAATTCAAGAAATTTCCTCCCTAAAATATCCAGAATTTCCTCCCCCCAAATTCTGTTCTTTCCCAAAAATCCAGACATTCCCCCCAAAATCCTGATACTTTCCCAAAACAATCCAGCCCCAAGCCCCCCTCACCCCTCTCGCCCCCCAAGCCCCAGAATCCCCCAATGCCCAAAGGGCCCGGAATGCCCGGGATGCCCGGGATGCCGGGATTGCCCCAGATCTTCCTGGGTGCAGAGCATGGGGAGCAGCAGCTCCTTGGGCTCCTCAGGGAGCGGGGCAGGAACAGGATGTGCTTCGGGGCTCTGCCCACAACTGGGGAAACGGGAGAAAAACCCCAACATCAGCAACAAATCTGCCCCAAACCTGCCCCAAGCAGGCCCCAAATCTGCCCAAAGTCACTCTGGATACACACCAAACCATCTGCCCAAAATCCCACCAAAATCCTCCATGCTTTGACCCAGGGCTGTCTCATCATTTTTAAGCATTTTTCAGAGTTCCAAGAAATGATATCTCAGCTTGGTGGGAAGCCTCCTCTAAACTGATGGCATTGTGACATCTATTCTCAGTAATCAGATGCAGCCCCAATTATTACAGAACCACTCCAACAGTTTGCTGGGTTTAAAGCATCTCTGTGCTGAGGGAATTTTGGAGGAGATAGCTCTTGCATGGTTCATTAGTCTGTCACTCCCAGACCTTTACTCCTCAGCGCTGTTCTCAAGAGCCTTGTTTTAAATGATGTTCAGGGAATTCTCTCCCACTTAGAGCTTGGGTGGTGGCCAGGCCTTGGCTCTGCCTGGACGGGAATTTGCCAACAGACCCAGATGTTTTCTGCATCAAAACTGAATTTGAGTTGCTTTGACTTGGCAATTTGACCCTCTAGACATGACAGTTGGACTACTTTTAAAGGGAACTTGGGAATTATTATCTGGAAATAATGATCCAAGTCCCCCCTGAATCGAGGTTTGTCAGCTGTTTGCAAACTCTGGGATGATAGTACATTATTGCAGAGATTGCTATTTACCTAATTCCACCTACGTTGTTAGCTTTGTCTGCTATTTGAAATGTTCCTGATTGTTGTATCCAAATTATTCCTAATTGCTGTTGTTTCTTGTCCACTGCATTATTTTACTGTGATGTTGCTTCATACTCATAACAAAAGACATGCATCTCATTCTTAAAAAACATAAAAGAAGAGGACTGAACGCCTTAAGAACGTTCAAATAATGCATTATGTACATGAGACATTTGGACAAGGAATCATTTTGAATAATGCAATATTTACATTAGGATTTGGAAAAAATATCATCCCATCTAAATCCCAATTGAGTGTACCACAGTGCAGCCTGATTGATTCATTCCCTTCAGGAGAAGATGTGCCTGTGTTTTATCATCAGCAGCTCAAAGCAGTCACCTGTTCATTCCATCAGATACTGATCAGCTCTGAAAAAATGAGGCCCAGTGCAGAGAGAAATAACCTCATCACCTTGCAGCCTTTGTGGCCAGAGCAGGAGCAGGAGGAGGCCTGGCCAGACACGGCTGTGTCTGGGCACTGACAGAGGCAATTTGCCAGCAAAAGCCTCCTGGCATCCTCATGGTACAGAGCTCCTACGAACCTTCTCCAGTTATTCCCTGTTCCAGCAGCCAGGAGGACATTCAGTGGTGTCAAAGATCAACATTTCCAGCTCAAAGATCTCATACTTCTGAACTGATTGGAAACAATGGTCATTTCTTTCCATTTCCCTAAGAGACATTGGACATTATTCTTTTGTCTTCTCATGCTGCAAAACCCTGTGTTAATGACTTGATGGAATTTGGTAAGTTTTGTTGATTGTAAGTGGTCTTTTATCTCTCTTATCCCATATCTAACAGATAACCAGTGATAACCTTGATGAGATAATGCCCTGACAAGAGTGAGCTGTTTCAACATCAGAACATAGGAGCCTTTTTTAAATATAACGAGAAGGGGGAGATGTCACGGCAGGTAGGATAATGATAAAAGAAAGGCCTTATGAAATCAGGCCTTATTCTGCCATACTAATAGCTGGCCTGTCATCTCTTCTGAGTGCAGCTAAGCAGTTACAAGTTCCCATGGGAAGCTATTGTGAGAATGAGACTTTGTGAACAATTTGTTCTGTGGTTGAAAAACAAATGCACCTGCAACAACAAGGGATTTGTCCATGAGCATCAGTGAAGAGAACAGGTAAACAATACAACGGAGAGATTTGATGATCTATTTTATTAATCAATAATAGAATAACTGCTAAGAAATCTATTAACTAACTAAAGGGGAGAGGCCCAGTGCGGAAAGGACGTGGTGAGACATTGGCACATCGAGTGAGTTGCACTCCCATAACCTCTAGGCTACCAGGTCATGGTCTCACATAGTCCTATGGTTTTTTAAAATTTTATTTATTTTTTAAATTTTTTTAAATCATCAAAATAAAATATAATATACACAATTAAAAAGATGTCATAAAAATTTAATGATATAATCAAAACACATTTATTCAAAACTATCAGAACATATATACATCTCTAACTATGAAACCTGAAACATAAATCCTGTTCTTCAAACACTCTTTGGACAGTCGTCAGTTTCTTCCTGAACTTGAAGGACAGACAGCTCTTCTGGACTGGAGGCAATGACTTTGTGGGTAAGGGAACATCAGAAGCGTCCAGAGAAAACTTCTTGGTACGCCTGCAGCCAGTCAGATCTGTGAAGTGGAGACAAAAAGTTTAACAGAGACCGAAAAGCACACCTAAAGCATCTGAAGCTCTGTATTTATGGGACAGACATCCTGGAAGCTTCTAAACAGCTGCACAGGGAAACATGCTCCTGCTGGCAGCAACTTGAGGCAGGCCGGGGGAAAACCCTGAGCCACTTCCCCAGAGCTATCACAGAACAGTCTGGCCTCTGGGCTGCCCTGGGACAGCAGGGAGCACAGAGCCCTGTGCTCTCTAGGAATGGCTCAGCTGCACATGCACCCTCCTGCTCCTCTCCCTGCCCCACAGCTCAGCAGCCCTACAGCTCCAGGGGCACTGGCAGCAGTACAGCTCATTGCAGGGGGCACATGCAGCACACAGCTGTTCCCTGGCAATGTGCACAGCCTCTCTGAGCTGCCACAAGACCCTTCCTCCCAACAGAGAGTGGCCCAGCTCCCACCTTACCTTTTTCTGAGGCTGATCTATGTTCCTGGCTGCATTTAAGCTGTGGTTCTCTGGGCTAATATAAATCCAGGTCCGGCTTGCTCAGGATTAAAGCCTACACGGAATTGCATAGACGGAAGATAAAAGACGAGAAGCGCTCTTTGCCACATGGAGACAAGTATCCAGTTTATTAGCTTGAGACGGGACACTTCTGGTGGCAGCGACCACCCAGGTAGCAAAGAGGCAGAACCACACCTGCCATAGGGTTGTATGCCCCAGGTGATGGGGGCGGGGAAAGAGGACTGTGGCCAATGAGACAACATTGGGGAGGGGTGAGGGGAGGGACCACGTGTGGGACAGATCACTAAGGGGGGGGGGGGTATGGGGACAAACCATGTGATGAGAAAGGGGGAATAAACGGTCTACGTGACCTGACATACCCAGTAAAATTTTCCCATCACCAGGGTAAAAACACCAACTAAATGAGCTATTAAGTGCACTACAACACCTCCACCTTTTCTGTTAACTAAAAGTAAAAGGAAATGTGTCGGACTATTTCTGCTGCTGCTGATGAATTTGTCCACCACTCATGGTTTGCAGGCCTGTCAATTTGCTTTAGTTCCACAAACTCTGAGCGGTTGACTTCTGCGGTACTGGAGACCAAAGGTTGATAGCCTTTAAAAGTATGCGATGTAGAATCCCCAATGCTAACATGACTAGGAAAAGAACAACAAAAACCAACAAAATTGTCCTAACTGTAGAGGTCCACCACCCCGAGAGTCCCCAGTCCTTGAACAATCCACTGAATCGGTCCTCAGATTCCTGCTTGACTCATCCGATCAGGCTTTTCATTTCTCGGAGAATTGTGTGGACGTTGGGTGCTTTTGATGTTAGGTTCATGCAGCACAGTCCTTCAAATTCCTGGCACTCGTGTCCATGCAGCAGCAGGAGGAAATCTAGACATTGGGTCTTTCGCTGCTGCTGTGGACAGACATATATTTTCCTGTTGGAGCATCTGTGCCAGGCTCACCCAGATGTTTTGGCGTGGCTGAGGAACGATCCACGCAGCTGTGAGACTGCTCAGCATGAACAGGATGACAACTCGGACAAGGCTCATTGTGAGGTTAGGTGGGAGGTAGATTTTCTGTTCTACAAAGGAAAAAAAACATTTTTGTAAAAAACACATACAAGTTCACGGGTCTGCCGGAATGCAGCTAACTGTCTTAGGGAGATTCTTCCTTCTTTTTCCAGCGCCGTCTTTTCTTGGAAGCGACAGCTGCTGGCTTCTTATTCCCGTCTGCTGGAGCTGGATTTTTGGGGACAAAAGGTTTTACCCACTTTTGGGGCATCCATCGAGGGCCTGAGGGGGTGGATACACATGCATAACCACGCCCACAGGTGACGAGCTCATAAGGACGCTTGGTCTCCCAGGTTTCTGGGTCCTTAATGAGAACTGGTGGATGCTGTGACAACTTAAACTGATTGTTATTATTGAAATGACATATTACCAGAGGGTTCATGTTTTCAAATGAACAATTCAGAAAATTGATGGTAAACAAGGCTTTGCAGAGCTTTTGTTGTGGAGTCATCCACGCTGCAGAATTGCCCTGCCTAGCCAGGACCTCTTTGAGCGTGTGGTAGGCATGCTCAATCACAGCTTGACCTGTGGGGGAGTGGGGAATGCCTGTCTTATGCTCCACTCCCCACTGCTGGACAAACTCTAGGAACTCCTTGGAGGCGTACACTGGGCCATTGTCAGTTTTAATTTCCCTAGGGACCCCCAATACTGAAAAGGCTTGCAGCAAGTGGTGTTTGGCATGCGCAGCCCTTTCCCCTGCGTGGGCAGAGGCATAAACCGCACCTGAGTATGTGTCTATGCTGACATGTATGTATTTCATGCGGCCAAAACTGGGAATGTGTGTGATGTCTGTCTGCCACACTTCGCAGCTCCCAAGGCCTCGGGGGTTAACCCCAACACCCAGGGATGGCACTGCCTGAAGCTGGCAACTGGGACAGGTGGCCACAATGGCTCGAGCCTGACTGCGTGTTAACTGGAACTGACGGATTAGACCTGGAACATTTTGATGGTATTGCTGGTGACTTAGCTTTGCCTGTTGAAAGACGTCTGGAAGGCGTGCCATTTCTGCTGGGGTGGCAAGGGAATCTGCTTTGCGAAACCTTCTGCGACCTCACCTGGCAAATCAGTGTTTGACCTCACATGCATCACACAGAAAGGGTGCTCCCGCTGTGAAACCAAATGAATTAGTTTCGAGAGTAACCTGTGGAGATGGCCATCCTCAATCTCTTTGAGAACTGCCTGCTCTGCCCTGGACACTACTCCCGCCACATAGGCTGAATCAGTAACCAAATTAATTGGCTCCGAAAACTTCTCAAAGGCTCTCACAACTGCGGCCAGTTCAGCGATCTGGGGTGACCCCTCCACAAACTCAACATCAGCTCCCCAGTGCTGGGTCTGGGGATTTCTCCAAGTCATCACCGACTTGTGGGATGCTCCGGACACATCAGTGAACACTGTAAGTGCCTTGAGTGGCCTACAACTCCTTTTCTCAGGAGCAATGAGGTGGAATTCCTCATTGAACAGCTTGTGTGACAGGGCCTGGACTGATGTAGCTGTCCAGGGATAGCTGGAGACTGGCATTGCTCTGGAGCAGGTCGTTGAACCTCTTTTTGGTCAACCTCTTGGGAGAGCTCTTTCCCTCCTTAGCAAGGTGGACTGGAAGGTGAATACACTGAAAGTCACAACCAACCAGCTCACACAATCTGAACCTGGCCTTCCAGATCAGCTGAGCTGTTAGCTCCTGTGGCTGTGTGATGGTTTTGGATCGCTGATGGGAGAGGAAAACCCACTCTATGATTAGAAGTGGATCTCTTTGTACTTCAAACCACTGGAATATCAACCCGTGTATGTGTGGTAACTTCCCTAAAACAACGAATTCAAAAGGCAGCTTGGGCTTGTAACAATGAGCCTGCCTCTCGGCCAAAGCCTTCTGCACTTTTTGGAGGGTGGTTTTTGCCTCTGGGGTCAGTTCCCTGGGAGAGGCTAGTTCTCTCTCTCCCTTCAGTAAATTGAGAAGGGGAGCTAGATCCCGGTTGGTGAGACCCAGCCAAGGCCTGACCCAGTTCAAAGACCCACACAAGGAATGGAGATCTGCTAGGGTTTTGGGATCAGTCTTAATTTCCAATTTCTGTGGAACAATGGTCCACGCAGTGATTTGCAAGCCCAACTAATTACAAGGTGGCATCCTCTGAACCTTGTCTTCCTGCAGTTGGAATCCAGCAGAGGTTAAAACTTTAACCAATAGGTCAAGTGTGTCTTGGAGTATTATGTTATCAGGGGCACACACAAGCACATCATCCATGTAGTGTAGGATGATTGCCTCTTTTTTCTGGGTGCGCACTGGGGACAGCAATGAAGCCATGTACCCCTGGCAGATGGATGGACTGCATTTCATCCCCTGAGGCAATACTTTCCAGTGGTAGCGTTTCACTGGGGCTTTTCGGTTGGTGGTGGGAACCGAGAAGGCAAACGGTGGTGCATCCTCTGGGTATAGGGGAATATGGAAGAAACAGTCCTTGATGTCTAGGACAGCCAAGTGCCAATTTTGGGGGAGCATTGTTGGGGAGGGCATCCCTGGTTGGAGAGACCCCATGTCCGTAATTCTTTTGTTTATTTCTCTTAAATCATGGAGGAGCCGCCACTTATCCTTCCCTGGCTTTTTTATTACAATGACTGGGGAATTCCAGCAGCTAGATGTCTCTTCAATGTGTCCTTTAGCCAATTGTTTTGCTACAAGCTCCTCGACCGCCTCTATATTTTCATTACTGAGTGGCCACTGTTTTACCAAGACTGGGTCATTTTTCAGCCATGTTAATTTGTGGGCGAGGCGCTCGACAGTGGCCACTTCTAAAAATCCCGCAGTGTCTTAGGGATGACCAATTTGACCCCCCACTGGAACACGGTGTCTCTACCCCACGAGGGAGCTTTGTAATTAGTAACAAATGGACGGACACTGGCCAATTTTCCATCTGGTCCCTCAATTTGCACAATGCTCTTTGATATCTTTGCCAATGTGAATCCTCCTACACCTTGGATTTGACCAGCCACGGGCTGCAAATCCCAATGTGACAGCCACAAACTTTCAGGTATGATTGTCACATCTGCCCCTGTGTCAAGCAACCCTTCCACGTGAAGATGTTCTGTTCCACGCATTAGGTTGCATCCCATAACGGGTTTGTCCTTGCCAACCACTTCTACCCAGTATGTACCTGGTGCCTTGTCATCTACTGAAATTTCTGCTGGAACAGGAATGGCCTGGGCGATGATTTGCCCCTTGGCCAAAAAGAAGGGTGGCTGTGGACAGCACACCAGGAGAAGGAGGTTAGGTATGTCCCCTTTGATGGTCATGGGAGCCACCTCAATCTCCATGGGTGTGTGTGCAGTGTCCCCAATAACAAAGTACTCACTGTCCAATCTTGTGCGATCTTTTGTCAAGCTCTGCAAGTCCTCTGGCAGGTCCACTCCAATGGTTGTCCACTGGGTAGACCTGAAAGCAAACGCTTTGGTGGTCACAAGCTTGAAATGCTTGTGAGACCACCAGATTTTATCCTGTAAATGGTTATTTTGTTTTCCCACACCCTGCTTCCCTTCCTCCCCCTGTTCTGTTTTGAGGGAGGTTTCCCCTTCCTCGCTGCATTTATGTTGTGGCGCCAGGCGGGTGGGCGCTGGCATCAGGGTTTTTTGGTGTGAAGGGTGTCTTTTGTTGCTGGCTTTGGGGGCAGTCCTGGGCAAAGTGTCCTGGTTTTTTGCATATAAAGCAAATGACATGTTGAAATTGTTCTGGTGACATCTGTTGCCTCCTCACTCCTGGAGATACAGCTGCCACTGTCTCTGGGTTTGTTTGCCTTGACCACACCTCCCGTGCAGCGAACAGTTCTGCCTTCTTAGCACACGCTTCGATCATCTCTGCCAGTGTAGGTGGGGGGTTGAGAGGCAGTCCTAGGAGCACCCTGCTGCAGACTTCATTGGCATTCCTCTGTGCCATCTCTTTCACTATCTCCATTGGTGTCTTGTGGTCCCGTACTTGTCTCTCAACCTGTGCACGGAGCCGGTCGACAAACTGCAAGAAACTTTCTGAAGGAGACTGTTTAATGTCAAGGGAAATTACCACTAGCTTCAGCAGTTGGTAGCTGGTTAAAAGCCTTATCTGCAGCATATGAAATCTTATCTAGAATGAATTTTGACAACACCCGAGCTTGGTACTCAGGCTTAGCCCACTCTCCCTCGCCGCACAGATGTTCATAAGTAATGTTATTATTCTCTAAATCTTTGGCACCCTGAGGGGTTTGCTTAAGTTCTTCTACAATATCTCTGAGAGATCTCTTCCAGGAGCTCTCCCATAGATCGAACTCTGACTGGGTAAGCAGGCACGGGAAAAGATCTACAATGTCAGCAGGAACAAATTCAAGGGATGTTAATGTAGCTTTCATCATGCTTCTAAAAATTTCACTATTTCTCCCAAATTCCAATTGACTTTTACATAACTCACGCTTTGAGTGATGTGAGAAGGGCTGGTAAGTTCTAGGACCGGTCCTACCACCCGTGTATTGAACAGGGGCTACCAAGGGGATGACTTCTTCCTCTCTGTTTTGGACCCTAGGATTTCTCCCTTCAGCCCCACCCCCATGGGACCCGGCGGGAGGACCACCCCCTCCCCCAGCCCCACTGCCTTGGGAACTGGGAAGGGGACCACCCCCTCCCCCAGCTCCACTGCCTTGGGCACTGGGAAGGGGAAGCACCCTTCACCCCACCCCCATGGAGAGTGGGAGGGGGTACACCCCTTGCCTCTGCCCCCCCCAGTCCGGCACCTTGGTAAATGGGAGGGGGGACATCCCCCTCCTCCTGCCCCAGCCCCATGGGAACCAGGCAAGGGCCCACCCCCCCAGCCCTCGGCCCCACCCCCCCAGCCCTCGGCCCCACCCCCCAGCCCTTGGCCCCACCCCCTGGGAGGGGGAGGGTGTGCTCTCGGCCCCACCCTCTTGGGACTCGGGCAAGGGGGCGTGGGGAACAGGCAGGGGGGCGGGACAACTGTGGAAACCAGGGGCGGGGTTACAGGATGACATTATAGGGGGTGGGGACTCGAAAGGAGGGGGAGGAGCGTCCAATGGAAGGAAGGGGTTGTGGGACCGGAAGGGGTTGGGGAAGGGGACAGGTGGGCGAAAAGGATTGTGGGGAGAAGAAGGGTAGGGGGAGGGCTGAAACACGTGGATGCTGCCATTTTGGGCTCCGGCCATGCGGTCAGCAGTATTGTGAATGCCAACCATGTGGTCGCAGCCATTTTGGGAAAGGGGGGGGGGGGGGGGTTAGGACACTGAAACGGGGTAACAGGGATTAGGTTAGAGGAGTGCAGGGAAGATGGTCTGTCAGCCTGCGCACAACTGCCAGGGCCAGGGCACTGGGAGAGAGGCGGCGGGCCAGGGGAGCATTGGCAGTGCCAGGTACCCTGAAATTTCTGGGGTGCCTCGCTCCTCTCTCTCAATTCAGGGGCAGAGGGTTTGGGGGGAGGGGTAGGGGAAGCTGCAGGAGGGGAGATTTGCTCTGGCTGTCCTTTCAAATTCCTCTTCAGGACTTCTTTCCGAATTACCAGGAACACAGGGAAAAATTGAGACACTGTTCCATCTCCCTGTTCTGCCTTTGCTGTTAACAAGGCTCCAATTTTATCCCAGGCAGAGACAGAATTAACATTTTGCTGGGTAAACTGAGGGAAATGAAAAGATATCCAGCGAACAAACCACTTCAAAACTGCTTTGGAGATCATAATGTTTCCACTACTTAGGGTTTCTAAAATTAGGGTATACATGCTTCTCTATGCCACAGAAAACTTAGCACCCATATCTGCTTTCTGTAACACGTAAATCTACCTTCTTTACAATGAGCACAAACAACACTGAAAGCATTGAGTCCACAGCCAATCCAGAAAATAAAAACCGGGCAGCCTCCCTCCCCCCTCCTCTCCGGGGAAGACGAAGCTGCTTGCATATAAGACTGCATGGCATTTAAAAAGGCAAACAGCAGCTGCTGGCAACCCCGCGCACCATGTGGCCGCCGTGTGGCTGCCTGGAGCCGGGTCCCGCTGCATGCTGGGGCAAGTGGGAGTGACTGGGGCCCTGCTGGGAGAGACTGGGATCATACTGGGAGTGCCTTGGACTATGCTAGGGGAGAAGTGGGAGAACTGGGAACACACTGGATGAAAGTGGCAGGAACTGGGAGCAACTGGGACTGTGCTGGGAACAATTTGCATCATCATAGGGAAGGACTGGGAGGGACTGGGCTCATACTGGGAGGAACTGGAATCATGCAGGGAGTGATGGGAAGTGGCCAGGATTATACTGGGAGTGCATAGGCCCATACTGGGCATGACTGGGGTCATACTGGGAGCGGCTGGGCTCATACTGGGAGTGCTGAGGAAACTGGAAGCACACGGGGGGACCAACTGGGCTCATACTGGGAGCAGCCACTCCTGGCCCCAGGACCCCCAAAAACACCTCCCAGGTGTCCCCCTGATGTCCCCCCGAGGGCCATCTGCGGCTCAGCTTTGGAGCCCTGCCAGCTGCAAACATCCCCCCCCAAAAAACCCCAAACCCAGGCAACCCCTGGGATATTTGGGCCCAGCTCCCCCTGCCCGGGCACCTGTGGGATGGGGGGCGATGCTCCCAGGGCTGCGGCGACTCCAGGGAGAGCCCGGGCCACGAGATTCTTCCTCTCCTCTTGTGCTGCGGCTGCTCGGCCTCTTCCTCCCTCCCTCCTTCTCCTCCATTCCCCAAGGCCGAACCCTGAGGGGAAAGGGGGCGACAAAAGGGTGGGAATCATGAGGGGAAAGGGGCGGGCTCAGGCCAAGGGCGGCAACTGTGATGGGACACTCTGGGAGGCGGCACTCTGCAAACAGAACTGCAACAGGCTGGAAATGAACGGGAAAGAAATCGGTAAGTCTGAGAATTTTATTTGCTGTCAAATACATCCTGCACAGCCAGCTTCACACAAGCCCCTCCGTGAGCTGGAGCAGCGCACAAAGCTGCTCCTGCACTTGGGGCACTCACAGGGCTTCCCTTACCGGTGCCTCTGTTGGTGTTTTGTCAAGTTAGAGCTGCTGGAGCTCTTCCCACACTGGGGACACTCATAGGGCCTCTCCCCAGTGTGGATGCACCGGTGGGTGACAAGGGACAAGTTGTACTTGAATCCCTTCCCGCAGCTGGGACAGCGGAAGGGCCTCTCCTCTGTGTGAATCTGATAGTGCAGGAGGAGATTGGAGCTGGTCAGAAACCTCTTCCTTCATTTATCACACTCGTAGGGCCTCTCCCCAGTGTGGGTGCGCTGGTGGGTGATGAGGTGGGAGTTGCGCTGGAATCCCTTCCGGCAGCTGGGGCACTGGAAGGGCCTCTCCTCTGTGTGACTCTGAGAGTGCTGGAGGAGAATGGAGCTGGTCTGAAACCTCTTCCCACACTCGGAACAGCCAGGGCCATGCTGGACTGGGAGGTGGAGCAGCACAAAGGGGAAAGGGGCACTGACTTCCTCCTCACCTGCCTCAGTGTCCCGGAGCATCTTCCTCTTCCTCACAGCCTCCCAGGGGTTGGTAATGGGAAAACCTGGTTTGGGGAAAACAAGGGATGAGCACGTTTGTAGGAGCGTCGGGTGTAGGACGGTCGGGATGGATGGAGACAAGAGATCTCCGAAGCCAGGTCGTGGAACTTGCGGTTTATTGCAAAGGGCCTGGGTGCAGGGCCCTGCTTAGAGCTGCCAGCTACAGCTTGGAGCAGGCCCGAGAGAAGAGAGGGGTAGAGAGGATGAAAGGGTAAGACCGTAAGAGGGTAAGAGTGGAAGAGAGTAAGGTTCCCGTTATAATACAATAAATCTTCTGTGCTGAGTATTCTATTTCTCACTAACCAATATAGTACAAGATACAAATCCTATAGCATTTACATACAGCCTGTAAGAATCATTACATCACCATACTGTGTTACATTTTAAACCCTAAAAGTTCCTCTTTGGACCCCTTCTGCTGAGCTAGTAGGGTCTGCTCTGACCCTTGGACCTGTCTGCAAGCAGAGGGAATTGTTTAATCAGAAGGGGATTACCTTCAGTTGGGCCACACCATTGCTTTCCAGTGGTTCAGTAACTAAGGTATCTCAAAGCTTCCTTTCATTTCAGACTTGCTTATAGTTTCTATATTCTCAAAATCTTTTGCCAGACAATCATATTTATCATATTTATGAAACAAGAAAGCCTGTTTCATCATCCCCAACACACATTGAGTTTGAAGGTCCCTCCACCCAAGTCCATCTCTACAAGTCACCAGCCATCTGGGCTCCAGAAAAACCTCCCAAACACCAAGATTCAGCACTGAAAAAGCCTCCCAGGAGTTCCTTGTCCCTGGTCCCTCCCCTGTGGTGTTCGGGGGTTCCCCCCTGTCCCAGCTGCTGGGGTCACGCTTGGATTGGGGGTCCCCCTTCTCCTCAGTGCCCGCCCTGCCCAGGCTGCTGGCAGTGCCAGCAATGCCAAAAGCTGCCTCCTCTTCCCTCTCCCCATTTCGGGACGCCGGGGCCTTTTGGGCTCCCGGGCTCCCTTCTCCCCTCATTCTCTGCTCTGGGCTGCAGCGGCTCCAATGAGTCCCCCCTGCCCCTCTCCAGGCTCTTGAGGCTCCCGCCAATGGCAGCGCTCCCCCCTCTCTGGGCTCCCCACTTTGGGCTCCTGGGGGACACAGAGCTCTGCTCCTCCAGGCTGCCTCTGCCGGCAGCCGCCACCGCCACCGCCCGATGTCCCCCCGAGGGGCCTTTTCCTCTCAGCCTTGGACTTCTTCATTCTCCAAACATCCTCCCAAACACCCAACTGGGAGTGACTTGGAACATGCTGGTGGGCTACACTGGGAGATACTGGGAGGGACTGGAACAAAAGTGAAAGAGAGCAACTGGAACCATGTGGAGCACAACTGGTTCATACTGGCAGGGACTGGGAGCACACTGGGCTCCATTTTTGGATCATACTGGAGGGACTGGACTAATACTGGGAGTATCTGAGAGCAACTGGGAACACACCCTGCACATCATCCCCCATACTGGGCCTGACTGGGAGCAACTGGGAGCACGCTGGCAGCAAATGGCATCATACTGGGACTGACTGGGCTGATCTAGGAAGCAACTGGAACCACGCTTGAGGTAGATGGGACCATACTGGGAGAGACTGGAAGAAACTGGATTATACTTGGACCAAACTGGGAGGCCTGGCATGTGACTGGGATCAAACTGGAGCTTACTGGGATCATAGTGGGGTTGAAAGGGAGCGACTGGGATCACACTTTGGGCTACTGGGAGCAGCTGAAGAAAACTGGGATCATGCTGCAAGCAAACTGGAGGAACTGGGAAGGGCTGGATGCATGCTGGGGGCAACTGGGATATTCTGGGCATGACTGGGGGATCATACTGGGATAACTGACACCTTACTGGGGCCACTGGCAGTGCCTGGAAATGACTACAGACATGCTGGGGCAACTGGGATATACTGGGAGTGTCTGTAACCATACTGGGGTGACTGGAACCACAGTGGAAACAACTGGGAGCATGCTGGGGAGAACTGGGACCACACTGGGGGCAACTGGGAGTGAGTGGGACCATGCTGGGAGGGACTGGGATCATATGGGGAGGGACTGGGACTAGAGCAGGGGCAACTGGGTTCAACTGGGACCATACTGGGAGTGTCTGTAACCATTGGGGAGTGATGGAAGCCCACTGGGAACATCTGGGCCCATGCTGGGAGCAACTGGGATCACACTGGGGGCACTGGCATCAGACTGGGAGTGACTGGGAGCAACTGGGATTAGACTGCAAGGGACTGGGATCATACTGGGAGTGGCTACACTCATAGTGGCATTATACTGGGATTATACTGGGTGTGAATGGAACCTGACTGGGGCTTACTGGGAGCTACTGGGCCTATGTTGGGAGGAAAATGTGACACACTGGGAGCAACTAGGATTGGCTGGAAGGTACTGGAACCATGCTGAGAGGACTGAGACTACAACTGGGGCAACTGGGATCATCCTGGGAGCAACTGGGGCCACCCTTTGAGCAACAGATAGAAACTGGGATGATGCTAGAGGAAACTGGGAGGAACTGGGAAAGACTGGGATCATTCTGAGGTAACTCAAACATACTGGGAGTGTCTCTAACCATACTGGGGGCACTGGAACCACACTGGGAACAGCTGGGATCATGCTGGGAGCAACTGGGACGATGCTGGGGGAAACTGAATCTACCCTGGAGGCAACTGGGCACCACTGGGACCCTGCTGGGAGGGACTGGGACTATTCTTGGGGCAACTGGGATCATCATGGGAGGAACTGGGAACATCTGGAATTATGCTGGGAGCAACTGGGATCACACTGGGATCCCAGTGAGAGCAGCTGAGTCCATACTGGGTTACACTGGGATCTCATTGAGAGCGACTGGAATCACACTGGGATTCACTGGGAGTGGCTGGTTTGCGGATTTCGGAGGGTTTGGATTTTGGGGGATTTTATTGGCATTTTGAGGTGCAGTTTTTCTGGGGGTGTTTGGGAGTTTATTGAAATTTTTTGTGGCTCTTTTTGGAATTTTGGGTTTTTTACTGGGATTTTGTTGTGATTTTTTGGGATTCTCAGAAATTCCTGGGGTTTTATTGGGATTTTTAGGAGATTTTGGGGCATTTTATTGGAATTGTGGTGGCATTTAGTGGGATTCATTGGAGATTAGAGGTTTTTGGGATTTTTGGTGGTATTTGGGGGATTTTGTGGGGTTTTTTGGGTGTTGCCAGGATTTCTTTAGATCTTGGGGGTGATTTTGTGGGACTTTTTATGGTTTTGGGGACATTTTGGGGGGATTTGCGGAGCTTAATCAGGATTTTTGGGGTTATTGAGATTTCAAAGGATTTTGTGGTCTTTTATTGGGATTCTAGGGTGTTCTAATGGGATTTTGAGAGATTTAATTGGGATTTAGTGCGTGTTATTGGGACTTTCAGGGCTTTTAAGGAGATTTTGGTGCCTCTCAGCCCTTCCCCACACTCAGGGACTGCCCCAAAGCCCCCCTAAAATTCCACAAAAACCCCACAAAATCCCCAAAAATTACAAGAAAACCCTTGAAAACCCCAGAGAATCCCACAATATCCCCGTGGAACTTACCAAAATTTAAAAAATTTAAAAAACCTCACAAAAATGTCAATAAATCCTCCCCCAAGAAAGCCCCCACAACTGCAACAAAACACCCAAAATCCAAAACCCCCAAATCACCAAAAAACCGTAAAATCATAAACATCCCTAAACCAAATGGTTTTCCTCAAAGACCCCAATAATTTGCCCCAAAGCTCCCCCAAAATTCCCCAAAACCCTCTCAAACCCTCACTGGGGCCATCCTGGATCAGGGGTCACCAGCTGGTGGAACAGGAGCCACTTCAGGCAGCCCTCGGAGGTTTTTGGGGAGGGGGCACCATGGGAGACTCCCCAAAAACCGCGGGGGGGGAACCCCTGCTGTGCCCCCTCCCCTGAAATCCCCAGATCCCAGTTCAGGGTGGGCCTGGGACCCCCCGGGACCCCCAAATCTCCCCCAGGACCCCTCCAGGAACCCCAAACCCCCCAGAGCCCCCCAGGGTTGGCCCAGGACCACTCTGGACCCCCAAACCCTTACCAGGACCCCCAAAACCTCCCCAGGACCCTCAGACCCCCCAGTTCTCCCCAAAGTTCACCCCAGACCCACCTGAGCCACCCCCAAATCCATCAGACTCCCCCAAATTTCTCAAGACCCACCTCAAAACACCCCAGATCGACTCACAATCCCCCAGTTCCTCTCAAAATCCCCTCAGACCCTCCCAATTTCCCTCAGATCCCCCTAAACCCACCTGAGAATGCTCCACACCCTCTCAAGCTTCCCCCTCAGACCCACCAAAACCCCCTTAGACCCCCTGATTCCCCCCAAATCCACCACACACCCACGTGTTTCCCGTCCATGCCCCAAAAAATCCCCAATTTCCCCTAAGACCCGCCCCAAACCCCCCCAGTTTCCCCTAGGGCCCCACCTCAGCTCCACCTCAGCCGCTCTCCCCTCACAATTCCCTGCCTCCGCCCTGTGTACGGGAGCTCCCAGCCAATAGCGACGCACCCCGCCTCGATTTAACCAATCACGAGCTGCCTGGACCCAAGTCAACCAATCACGGCGCAGCTCCACTCAACAACACCCGCCTTTCCTGCGCCGCCCCAGCCAATCAGAGGCGAGCCAGAAGCGGCACCCCATTCCCCGCCGCCCCCAGGACCCGCGGGCCTCGGGACAGGAGGGGGAGGGGCCTGAGAGGGGATCGGGAGGGTGGGGGAGGGTCCGGGGGGGTCTGGGGGGGGCTTTGGGGAGGGGCCGGGGGTTTGGGGGGATCTGGGGATGGGTCCTGGGGCATTGTGGGGGGACCTGGGGGGTGCGGATGGGTCCTAGGAGGGGTCTCGAGGAGGGGTCGTGAGACATGAGACACTCATGCCACAGTGTAAGCTGTAAGCTTCCTTAGCCAATCGTGTTATGACACAGAAACCTACAGGCACTGCATCCTAAACTTCTTGTTTACCATTGGAACTACTTTGATTTTTTCTAGATCTTGAACTCTAAAACACTAAACTTTCCTCCACTTAAACTTTCCTCCCCGTGTCTCTGCTATGAACTAGAAATCTGCATTCTTGTTTCTAGCACCTAAGTTTGGAAGCCCTTTCCAAGGTGTCCGATCAAATCCTGTCTTTAATTCTAAGCTTTGCTGACAAGACCAAAGGTCTGCGATTTCCCTGCATTTGGCTTTCCAACAACACTGATGCTGTTAGTTCCAGAGTGCCCAGGATCCGTCTGGCAAGTCAGCTCTGGCAGGAAGAAGGCGGCTGCCAGGGGGCTGCTTGTGGCCTCTGACAGCCCCATTGCTCAGGGCTTGCCAGCGCCCCAGCCCCTCAGGCCCTGCCCCAGCGCGGCCAAGCTGCCCGGCAGCAGCGCCGCAGCCCCACAGCAGCTCCAGAGCAGCCCCAGGCAGAGGCACCTGGGAGCCCTCAGCAAGGCAGCCAGCAGCAGACGGGCAGGAGGGCACGGATGGCGCTTCCTGCCTGGCACAGGGCTTGTGGCCATCTCCAGGCAGCGCTCTGGCAGGGATCCCCGCAGCTCCGGCCCCTGCCCAGCCGCTCTGTGGGCAGCACAAAGGCTTCAGCAGAACCACCAGAGGCCAAGGGGCTTCTGGCCATTTCCCCTTGCCCACTGCACGCCTGGGCAGCTGGCTGAGCACAAGCACCCTTTATCCCCTCTGCCCCTAGGCCCTGCGCACCCTGGGCAGCAAAAGAAAGATCCTGGCAGTCTGTGTATTAGAACACAGTCTATATTTACACGGTAAAGGAAAAAAAAAAAGAAAAGAACATTCTAGAAGTAAAAGAAAATTCCTCCTGACTCAGGTGGCCCCAGCAAAAAGAGCTTCTGGGATCAGCTCTCCACAGAGCTCTGTCAGGGCAGGCAGCCGAGCCACGACACACGAGGCCGTGCCTTCCATGCCCTGCGCAGGTGATTTCGGAGCCACTGGAAGCTGGAGATGGGAGCCCGCTCTCCTGACTTGAGGATGCACAGTGTTTGAATAGCCAAGCTTCCAACGGCGAGGCTGATGTCATTTGTTTTGTCTTCAAGGGCTGCAAGAGAGAGCAACAGAGCCACGGTCAGAGCCGGATGTGCGGGGAGCCGAGGAGAGCCCCCTGCAAGGGCCATGCCAGCCGGCTCTTGCCATGGCCAGGAGGGAGCAGGGAGCAAGGCGATCAGGCTAAAGCTGCGGGCCACCAATGGCCCCCGTGGCCCTGAAAGCTCAGTGTGCTCTGGCCACGGGAGCAGAGCCCTCCGCAGCCGGGGCAGGGCTTGCAGCTCCCCCCTGGCAGCCCCCGCTGCCAGCCCGCTGCCCTCACTCACCAGTGCAGATCAGCTGCAGCTCTCGCTGCTGCCCCCTCAGGCGCCGCCCGGCCATGCCTGTGAACACAGAGCCTGTCACGGCGGCAGCGGCACAGCTCCCTGCCAGCGGCGCTGCCGGCGCTGTGGCCACACGGGCTGCTGGCCCGGCAGGGCTCAGCCCGGCCCTTGGCGCACGCTGCCGCCCCAGGGCACGGCTGCCAGAGGGCGGCAGCAGCAATGCCCAGCCCAGGCGGGGCTCCACGGCGCCGGGCCCGGCTGGCGCTGCCGGGGCAGCAGGCGGGGCCGGGGCCGAGCTGCGGCGGGCCGGGCCGGGGAGGGAGCGCGGGCTCGTGGCTCACCCATGAAGCTGATGGCCGCCTCTCGCAGGGGCTCCTGCGGGCTCTGCAGGTAGCGCAGGGCCCGGCGCAGGTGCTCGGCCGCTCGGCTCCTGTCCTCTGCCAGCTGCAGAGAGCGGCAGGAGGGAAGGCTTGGCGCGGGCTCAGCCCCTGGGCCGGGCGCTGCCTGCGCCCAGCCCCGGCCTCCCCTGCCCGCACAGCCCTGAGGCGCGGCCAGCAGCCGCCGGCCAAGGGCTCCCGAGGGGAGGGGGCAGCGGGCCGGCTGCTGCCCGGGGAGCCGCGGTGCCGCCCCGCAGCCCCGCCGGGCCGGGGCTCCACGGGCACCCGGCTCGGGCCCACGGGAGCCTGGAGAGGAGCCCGCGCGGCCTCTGGCTGCCGCAGCGGGCAGGGGCACAGCTGCCCGGCCCGCACACTGAGCACCGCCCTCAGGAGCCTGCTCCAGCCTGAGGCTGGGCCTTGCAGGCCCTCCTTACCAGGCACTCGCTGAATTTCCACAGTTTCTGCTCCTTCACCAGCTTCTTGAGATCATCAACTTGACCGCACAAAGCAGCGTTTCCCGAGAAGCCTGGGGAGCAGCAGGGAGGCGGAGATGGCCCCACAGCCCAGGGCACAGAAGCCACGTCCCCATGCCATGGCCTGGAGGAGGCTGCGATCCAGCAGGCGCAGGGCAGGAGGCAGCTGAGCCCCCTGCCAGGGAAACAGCAGCAGCCCAGGAGTCCTCACCTCTACCACACGCTGATTCTCATCATGGCAGTGGAAGCAGAGTGCAAGCAGGCTCTGTTGCACAGGGCTTTCCAAAGGTTTTTCTCTCTCTTCCAAATACTCCTGAAGAGTTTTAGGGACAGCAGCTGTACCTGGTTATTATTCTGTAGGAAAAAAAAGGAAAAACTACCTCAGCATTGGCTCCTGCAGGCCCTCCTGGGCACAGGGCTGGAAATGCACAGGGCACACAGTTTCCAGGCAGCAGCCAGTGGCTGTGGCTGGGGGCACAGAGCCTTACGTGGTCAAAGAGTGGCAGGAGCGCCTCAGCCAGCTGCAGGGCAGTGGGCGTTGACATCAGAATGTGTGATTTGTGCAGGAATAGAAAGCTGAGTGTGATGAGGGTCATGCCAGCTATCTCTGCATCACTGTCCCACAGTAGGTCCATGAGGCTTTGGGTCAGGCTCCACATTCTTTCGGCCTGTGCGGAACACAAGTCTGTGAAAGGCCATCCTGCTGCCGCAGGGCCCAGAGGCCAAAGGCCTGTCCCGAAGCACACGGGCAGCTGAAGCGGGAGGCAGGAGAGCTGGGAGCAGCTGCCCCAGCGCCCCAAGCCCAGGCCAGGCCAAGTGACTGCGTTCCCAGTGCAGCTTCAGCCACCGCCCCCTTCTCACCATTGAGGGATCATCAATGAGCTCCAGCAGGGCCTGAGTGCCAGGCGACGCCTCTCCCTGCACTCGCTCTGCAGGTGCCTTGAAGAGACCTTCACAACACTGTCACCACATTCACTGGCATCCAGGCACTCGAGGAGCTGAAAGGCACAGGCCAGTGACAGGGGAGCTGGCCGGCAGGAGCCCGGAGTCGCACAGGGCTGGGCCCAGGCAGCAGCAGCAGCAGAGGCAGCACAGGGCGCGGGCAGCGTCCCAGGTGGCTGCGGCTCCCAGAGGGCAGAGAGCTGGGAGGCAGCTCAGCCAGGCAGCGCTGCACACCCGGCTCACCTCCACAAGGAACACCAGGGCGGGCAGATCCCAGTGTGGCTCCTGTGTGCTGAGCAGCCAGAGGAGGTGGAGTGCAATACTGGAACCCAACCCAAGACAAGCATGGCGCATCTCCCTAGGAGGGCGAAAAAGGGACCAGGAACCTGAGGAAATCTCTCCAAGGACAGGCTTGCAGAGCCTGCTGGTCTTTCACCACCATCCTGCAAGTGGACCTGGGCCCTTTAGGAGGTGTCTCCTCCTGTGCTCTCTCCCCTCCCAGCCTTTTCCAGTCTGCTTGGCCGTCCCTTGGTGACAAGGCCCTGTGACCCAGGGCCACGGGGACTGTGTGGGACAGCCTGGACACAGGGCACAAATGCCGGGAGCAATGGGGAGAAGGGGAGTCTCACCTGGCCAGCAGACCCATGGCATAGTGGCGGATGTCAGCACAGAGCAGCATGTCCCAGCCACACTTGTGTTCCACTGACACCACCACCTCCTTGTACTGCTTTCGGCAGAGCAGGGATTCAGGGTCTGCACTGCAAACCTGTGTGCACAACAAAGGCCAGGTCATCCTGGCAGCACTGGCTCCTTGGCAGGCCACGTGGCAGGGACAGGAGGACTGGCATGGAGCACCTGTTGGGGCTGGTGGCAAGGCCGTGCTCTTGCAGGCATTCCTTCCAGAAGGCATCGACCTCCTCTGGCATCTCTTCTGTGCTGAAGTACACTTGGAAGAGCAGATGCACAAATAGCTGGGGGAAATACGACGTCACTACACGTGGCACATGGGGCTCCTGGAGCATCTTCCACATCACCACGGTTGCCTGCAAGGGACAAAGCCCCCTGAGACAGCACTCAGTGCCCAGGTGTCCCTGGGGCAGGGCCCGAGCAGGGCAGGGAGAGGCCCGCAGAGACCTTGGCAGGGGGAGCACGGGGCCTGGTGGGCCTGAAGCTGCCCCTGGGCCAGGTTTCAGGCCAGCGCCTGCTGGAGAGGCAGCCTTGTGGCCAGCAAAGGCCACTTGCCGAAACTCACAGCCAGGCCAAAGACACCCGTTTTGTCCCCATCGGAGGTGCATGTGCTGCGCTCTGGCCAGCTCCCCAGCACATCCAGGAGGATCAGCAGCACTGGCTCCGCAGTCCTGGACAAGCACATGATGGTCTTCCACATGGAGATGGCAGCTCTGCGGGGTTAGAGCTCTGTCTCAGGGGGGTCTCAGACACAGCTCCGTGGCCTGGGCATCCCCAGCGGCCCAGGCTGACCACCGGCTCTGCCTCTGCCTGTCGGATCAGCGGAAGAAATGTGGCACACAATATGCGTGATCAGCAAATCTCAAAGTTTATTGATAGTTCACACATATTTATATTGGTGTTAATGAAGCTTATACGTATTGCAAAGCTGAGCTCATTATTGCTTAATTACTCATCGGGCAACCACGCCTACTTCTATTTTCTTATAGTTATTTTGTTATTACTTCTACATTCTTGTGGTTTTTCTGCTAAAACTATCTCCATATTTCTGGCAAAAGATCCTCTTCCCCATCCTAATGTTGCAGCAAGGTCGCATCAGTGATTGGACACTGAGTGCTGACTCCTAGACTTGCTTTCTTCTATCTTAATCAGCGGTACCATGTCTACGTGATGTCTACGTCTGACCTCTCTCAGCTAGCCAACTGTCCACAAAGCTCTCCACATCTGCCCACTGGGCCTGGCCAGCAGCAGCCAGGCAGCCCAGCCCTGTGGGGACAGGCCCCTGAGGGGCGGCAAGGGAACATGGCAGTAGGCTCGGGGGCTGACATGCCAGGGCTGGGAAAGTCAGCAGCCAGACCCTGGAACTCTCTGTTGCTCAGACACCTGGGCCAGGCGGTACAGGGTGATGGGCTGGGGAGGCCTGAGCCCTCTGGGCAGGTGGGCCCCATACCTGTCACAGGACGGGGCCGCACGCAGGAGCGTCACCACTGCGTCACCCGGGTGTGCTCTGGTGAGATTCAGCAGGGCCTTGTCCAGCCTGTGCTGGGCAGAATCATTGGCCAGGAGCCATCGGTGAATGGACCTCACCATGGCGGGCACCTGGAGAAGGCACGGGGAGACTTGGAAAGCTGCCAGAGGGAGCAATGTCCCCAGGGTCCCCAGAGAAGTGCTTCCCTTGCCAGCGCACTGCCATGGCCTCAAAGGCTCCCAGGGACCAGCAGGCGTGGCTGGGGAAGCCACAGGACTCATGGGGGAATTGAAGCCTGGCCCCAGGCTGCTTACTTGTTCTGGCCTGGCAACACCCTTCTCCAGGAGCAAATGCAGCAGGGCGGCACTGGTCTCATGACTGAGGAGCTCTGAGTGAGCTCTGAGCCCAGTGCTCATGGTGCTGGTCTCTTCCTGCCCAATGCTCCGGATAAAGTCACAGACGAGCTGTAGGAGAAGGGCAAGAGGCCGGGGATGTTGCATGGAGTGCTGCACACACGGTGCTGGGCTGAGCAGGGAAAGCAGGCCCAGCCCAGGTGGGGGTGGCTGCAGGTACCTGCGCTGTTCTGCGGAAGCGGCCACGGCTGGATTCCTGCTCTTGTGTGCGCTCCAGGGCTGCATCTGGCAGAGACCGAGCGCAGCCAGAGCTGAGGGGCTGTGGGAAAGGCCGGAGAACAGAGCCCAGCCCTGTGCTGCCCAGGCAGGGAGAGCTCCGGGATGCCCCAGGGGATGGAGCACGGCCACTGCGGGGTGTCTGCCCGGCCCCTCTTCCATCCTGTCCATGGGCATTTCCCCAGGGGATGGCATGGCATGGTATGGCATGGCATGGCATGGCATGGCATGGCATGGCATGGCATGGCATGGCATGGCATGGCGCCAATTGGCACAGGCTCCAGCCCTGCAGCCCAGCTCTGCCACTCACCCTCCTGCGGTGGATGGAACGGCACCACCTCTTCTGTCTCCTGTGCTGGGGCCGCTCCAGGGCCTTCTTCCTCCTCCTCTACCCAGGCCAGCTTGGGCACTCTCAGGGCTCTCTGCTCCATGGCTGTGCCTGGAGCTACTTGCAGGAGAGACGCCTTGGGAAATCTCCAGGGCACCAAGTCCCACGCTCTGTCCTTGAGGGCAGCTGCAGAATAGAAGCCTCAGGAAGGCCACGGGTCAGCGAGTCCTGTGCTCTGGCCTCGAGCTCAGCTGCAGGAACAGCGCCGCGGAGAAGCTCTGGGTCAGACGGGAGCGAGTGCGCTGTGCGGGGGCTCCTCACGGCACCGATCTGTCCCGTTGTGCCCCGTTGCGTGTTGCCAGCAGCCGGGCAAGCTTCTATTTCCCACGTGTCACAAAGGGGCCTTGGACACCGGCTTCCGTTCCATGGCACGGTGACCGTGCTGCAGCGTGCCACCCAGGGCCCTTGCAAACACTGCCTTCTCCCCAGGGGCCGCCCCCGGCCCAGCCAAAGTGGCCCAGCTTGGAAGGAATCCCTGGCCCCAGGGGTCTGAGACAGCCCGCACAGGATCTTTAGGAAGGGCTCAGAGCATCAGCAAACACTGCCCAGCTCTGCGGGCTCAGTCCTATCCCCATGAATTTCTAAATGAGAATCATTTGAAGGGAGGGGATTGACATTTTCCATTTCACAGAAGGCTTCTGCCTTCCTTAGCAGACACCTCTCTTTTCAAACCAAGACAATTGTTTATCATCTTGCAGATCCGCACTTGCTGGGCAGCCCCGTTTTACACCAAGGGCCTGGAGAACCATTCCCAGCAACTGGGAAAATCCTAGCTGCTCCATCTATCCAGAGATGAGGTCTCCGAACTTGCCCCGGAAGTGGGTCCAGCTTTTCGAGGCCAAAAAGAGCAAGTCCCAGTGACTTGATGATAGTTTTAGCCCAGAAAGCCCTGCAGCTGATGGCACACTTCACAATCAGCAGGGGACACAGCTAGGCCAAAGCCCAGAGCTCTGCCGGCAGCCTTTCTCCTCAAATACCCTTCAAACAAACCTCCATGCAAGTCAGTTGGGAAAGTTTCTTCAAATGATCCATTTCTGGCACCACAGAACTACACAGGGTTTTGTGAAAGATTCTAAAGCAGCTGCTCTGGAGTCCAAGAGCCAGCACTAAGAGTCCTTGTCATCTATTTGTAGCTAAATTGCACTTTGGGCGATTTGAAGGAGTTTGGAAGGAGCTAGAGAGCAGACCTCTGAGATTTTTAGATGATGCCATTGCTTTTTCCTCTCTTCTACATAGACAGGAAGGGTGAGTTTGGCTCACATCTCCACTGCATGGCTCACCGGGCCGCAAGACTTGTAGTTACAAGAGCTTTGAAGGATTTCTTGGTCAAGAAGACACAGCCAACAAGGATATTTATGTTTTGGAGCCAATCCTTCAGTATTTTGTCATACGGACTCATGCTCTCGGGGTCTCTCGCTGGTCAGAGTGAGCCCGAGATAAGTTCGAAAGCCTCTTTTCCCAGCCCGGCACTCGAAGGAGTCAGAGCTCTTCATTTCTGCCTCTCAAGGTTGTTTATTGTATCTTACCTAAAAAATTCTTTCTCCTGCCCCAGGGCGGTGTTATCTTTTAATCCTAAAAACTACCTGTACAATATTTACAATGACTTTCCAATACCTATCACCTAGACAGTGAGCTTCTACTCTAAACCAATCTAAAAGTGCCACCATCATAGCAGAAGATGGAGGCCAAGTAGAAGCAGAAAGGCTGGACAAGCCCAGATTCCTCCATCTTGCCCCCTGAAGCCCCATTCTAGAAACCCCAAAAATCTATTTTTCACCCCGTGATAAATTCACTATCATTCCACTTAAACTGTCATGGCTCACAATTCTTCATATAAGCTTGTTTTTTCCAAGGGCTAAATCAAAGGCACAGGGGTCTTGGGCCCTGTGCCAGGGTCTCTGAGCACCCTGGGCAGGAGCTCCAGTCCTCCAGGGCAGCCAGAGGAATTTCCTGGGTTCTTACAAGTAGCCCTGTTGTAGTCCCTGCGTACAAGAGTTTACTTGATCCCTTTGATGCCAGAGAGCACCAAGAACTTGAACCTTGCTGGAGTCCAGCCCTGCCTGCCTATCACGGAGAAGAGGGAAAAGATGAAAAACCTGGGCAGTGGTTGAGCCAAATTGGCATTTTTCCATTTCTGATTTCCTCACAGCTTTTGCAGCAGGGCAACAACCCCATCACTGCAAAGCACTCCCTTTTGCAAGGCACACACTGACCTTGGTGGAAGCTCAGGGCTCTTGAAGGGGCTGCTGCAGTTGGCAACAGGAGCTGTTGATGAATTTTTCACGTTGCTTAACCCCCCCTGCCAAATGCCATCAAGCGGTTGAGGAAGGACAAAAAAGATTACCCTGGAGGAAGGGAGGCCAAGAGCTTGGAAAAGGAGGAAAGAAACGCTCCGATGATGACAATGACAAAAAACCCGATTTATTTTTGACAGCAAATGAACACCAGCCGCCCTCCAGCCCTCCCAGCCTGGCAGGCCGAGCGGTGCCGTTCCCATGGCATAAGGTGCTGGCAGCCTGCGGAGAGAAACCAGAGAGCCACGGTCAGTGGCAGCAGGCTCCTGTCCCCCTGTCCCGCCAGGGCCTGTGCCCGGGCCAGGCTGCTGGCTGTGCTCAGAGCCCAAACCTCCCGACCCATTCTCTGTTTTTAGAGAAGGGCAGCGGGGCAGGCCACGTTCCACCTCCTCTGCTTAATCACGGCACAGCAACCTCCTCAGCAGCTGCAAGAGCGGGATGCCCGTGTGCCCGCTGCCGCCTGCCCGGAGCCCTTCTGCCAGCCGAGCTGTGGAGCCGGGTGCCCACCTCTGCAGAGCTGCTGCCAGGAGAGGAGCCGATCCCAAACCAGGTCCTCGTCCTTCTGGAAGGGGCTGTCCCTGCAGACCGTGGCCCCTGGGGCAGCGCTGGCACTGGACGTGCTCCACGGACGCTGCAGGCGCTTCCCCGTCCGGTCCGGGTACCAGGTGTAATCCTCCTGGGAAAAACAAAGAACAATTGCATGAAAGTCAATTCAAAACAAGACCTGGAAACAAGAAAAAGCACAAAGCCTGTCACCATTTCCCGGGCCTGAGGAGGGTCTGACCACTCCATGTGAGAATTAAACCTGTCCATGGGTGGGGAAAATTCCCACCTTTCCCGCCCATAAACGCACCCCTTCCTCAAGGGCCTGCAGAGCAGACCAGCTGGGGCACGGCTTCGGAACCCATCCCCTTCGGCTGCCCCCATCCACATGGATGGATGCTTTTGTCAGGCTGGCTGCCCCCGCCTCAGCCCATGCCAGGCTGGCTGGCAGAAGCTGTCAGCAAGGCCAGGAGCCAGCTCCCCTTCCCCAACATCCGTCCCCTGTCCCGCCAAAAAGCAGCTCGGCGGCCGGTGGAAAAATCAATATTCCCCAGCGCTGCCGAGCGGGGAACCTCCGGCGCGTGGCCAGGCCGAGCCCTGCCGTGCCTGGGAGCACCAGCATCCCCCCGCCCCTGCACCGGCTGGGGACTCATCTTGATTCTATCAGGGCACAGAGCGTGTCCTCCAGGCAGGGGCCGCAGCCAAAGCCAATTGGCTCTGCCCCGCCAGCGGCCAGCTCCAGGATGGTGTTCCCAGCTCCACGTCGTGCTCCAGAAGAACGCGCCAGCTGTGCCCCGGCTTGCGGGGACATCACGATGCCATTGAGCTGCAGGGGGATGTTTCCCCTGTCCCAGTCCGTGGCACCTTCACCGCACTGCCACCACTTCTCCAATGGGACAGGCAGCACGGAGCCGCTCCCTCCGCAGCTCGCGGGGACCAGCGGAAGTAGCATCTCCTTGGCTGCGCTCTCTCCTCCGCGCCACGGCCGCAGGGAAACGCTCCAGGGTTTTCTTCCAGCGCCACGAGACGGGTGCCGCTGCTGCGGGCTGGGCTCCTGGATCCTACTGTGCACAGGGAGGCATCTCTGCTGTCTCCTGGGCCAGGCAGGGCTCCTGCAGCCAAGAATGCTCAAAGAGGTCCTCCAGTGCTGGCCTGTCTGTGGGCTCCATGCATAAACACCACCTGATGAGGTGCTGGCACCCTGCAGAGAGAAACCAGAAACCGCCGTTCAGCGGGACAAGGCTCCTGTCCATGCTCTCCCACATTCCACAGTGCCCAGGCCACACCAGGAGTGCTCAGAGCTGCAGCCAAATGTTTCCTATCGATCCTCTCTTGCAGAGGACACCAGCATAGAGGCACAGGTGCCACCTCCTCCAGCTAAGCCCAGGAGATCCACCTCCTCACCAGCTGCAAGAGCAGGACGCTTATGTGCCAGCTGCCCCTCCCAATCCCGTTCTTCCCTTCGTGCCTCAAAGGCACATCCCCACCTTGAGACACCCGGGGTGGGAAGAAGACCTGGCCCCAGACGATGCCCTTGTTGGTGTGGAAAGGAAGGTGCCCTCAGAGCAGCTCATAGAGCAGGATGCCCAGGGACCAGATGGTGGCTGGCTGGCCGGCCATGGTAGCAGCCAAAGAGGATCCACTCCGGTGGGCTGTACTCCGGCGTTCCTTTGAGACACGGGTGCAGCTCATCAGGCCCATGCTGCTCCCTCCCTCCCAGCCAGCTCCCGTTCCACAACAGCCAGCCCCTGCCCTGCCAAAAAGCAACTTGGCTGCAGCTGGCTGAAGGTGGATTCCCCCTCCTTCCTTCCCTCCTTCCTTCCCTCCCTCTTCCCCCTCTGCCAGCCAAGGGGGCAACTCCACTGCGAAGCTGGGCCCCGGCATTGGGCTCACCTGACATCCGGGTGTAGAACGTGTCCTGGAGGATCGTGCCGCAGCCGAAGTCGATGAGCTTCGCCTCGCCTGTGGCCAGGTCGACGAGGACGTTCTCGGCCTTGATGTGGCGGTGCAGGACGCCGCGGCTGCTGCAGTGCCCCATGGCCTCCAGCACCTGGCGGAACAGCCCCCGCGCCACGGGCTCCGTCAGGAACCGCCGCTCATGCAGGAAGTACCAGAGGTGCTGACAGCGCTGCGGACGCTCCACGAGCAGCGCAAAGCCCTCGGGCACATCGAACCAGTCCAGGAGCCTCACGGCGCTGTGGAAGCCAGGCCGCAACACCTTCCACAGCAGCACCAGCTCCAGGGGCACAAGGGTGCCCTTGCGCTGCAGGGGGACCACGATGCTGTCAGCGGGGCCGATGCTGTGCCTTGCCTCGGGCAGCCCCTGCCCGGCCCCGCCACGGCTCGCCATGGCCCGGCCTGGGGCGCTGCGTGGCCCCCGCTTACTCCACACTCGCTTCCCTAGCAGCGTTCCGGCTGCCTCCCTGCCGGGCCTTGCCTCAGCCCTGCCTGGCATGCCCCGCCAGCTCCTCCTGCTGGCCCCTCTCACTCACCAGCTGCGCCCCCTCCGAGATGCGCTCCCGGGCACTCGCTTGATGGCCACCTGCAAGCCAAGGCCAGCAGCGGGCTGAGCTCATCGCCCGCCGCCCACCGCCGCCCTCTGAGCCGGCCCCGTCTCTTCCCGGGGCGCCGTCGGCAAGCTGGGTCCCGGAGTAAACGCTGCTGCAGCCACCGCTGCCCAGCAGCGGGCACTCCCGCTAGAGCTGCTCTAGGGGAGGCGTCTCCGCCTGTGCGGGCGGCACCGCGCTCCCGCTCTTCTGCCCGGGGCACCCGCCCGCCCGGCGCGCTGCTGCTTGCCGAGCTGCCCCGGGCTGCGGCGGCTCGGGGCCGGCAGCCGAGCTGGCGAGCGGTGGAGCTCGGAGCGGGGCAGCTGCCGGCCACGCTGTCAGCCACGGGGCGGGAGCCGTGCGGCAGCGGGGCGGCTGCGGGCGGAACCGCGGCAGGGGCTTCGTTCGGGGCCGGGGCCTCGGCCGGGGCTGGGCCAGAGCCCGCGCCAGGCGCAGCCAAAAGACCGCGCTGCTCCGCCAGCACCAGAGCGAGCGGCTCTTCCAGCGGCGCCGCAGCCAAGACGGAGAGAGCCCGGCCGAGGCGGAACCACGGCGGGCCGGGCAGGGGCGGGCACGGGGCGGCCCCGCCGAGGGGCGCCTTGCAGGACGCGGCATCAGCCGGGCTGGGAGAGGCGGAACACGGACGGAACGGGACGGAACGGGATGGGACGGGAGTAGAGTGAGTGTGAGAACGAGAAGGGGATGCAGAGCGAGTGAAAAGTCGAGCAGAAAACCGATCGAGAGAAGCGCTGCTGCAGAGCCGCCGGAGCTTGCGGCGGTTCCTCCGTTGCCCCCACAAACCCAACGGAAGAGAGAAACAAACAAATCACACCCCAAAGTCATTCCTATAAGAGAAGTAACCAAAGAAAACAATGTAGCAATAAAGAAGCGGCTTCTGGCTTCTTTCTTCTTTGCATGAGACGAAGCATTTCATGGGGAACAATTGCCTCTTCTGACAATTTTCCCAGAATGGACAGGAGCAGAGCACTTAATTTTCTAGTAGAAATGAGAAATCGTGTCAGTAATGTCATCTCTTTTCATCCTCTGTTGACACAGTTGCAGGCTGCCAAAAGACATGGTCTGCAGTGTGGAACTTGGGGCCAAGTTTCTTTTTCTGCCAGAGGATGAGGAGGGGAAGTATCCCAGAATCATGGAGTTGTGGCATGGTTTGGCTTGGAAGGGATCTGGAAAATCCCATGGCTCCAATCCTGGGGACCCCTTGCACCAGACTGGCTTGTCTAGAGCTCCATTCAGCCTGGCCTTGAACACTGTCAGGGACAGGACATGCACACCTTCTCTGGGCAACCTGTTCCAGGAGAGTCTTTTTTCTGAATCCCTTACCTAAACCTAATCTCTCTCCATTTGGATCCATTCTCCCTTGTCCTGTCCCTGCCTGCCCTCGTACAAAGTCCCTGTCCAGCTTTCTTGTGTGTTGCCCTCAGGTACTGGAAGGCCACAGCTGGATCAAGGCTGGGTCTCTTTCCCAGGCTGAAGAAGCCAAGCTGTGTCAGCCTTTCCTTGCAGGAGAGGAGCTGCAGCCCTGGCACCATCTGGGTGTCCCTGCTGGGCCCCTGCTGCAGCGTGTCCACGTCCTTGCCGTCCGTGCCGGGGAGCCCGGCAGAGGCGGAGGCAGCGCTGCAGGTGCAGGGTCAGCGGCGGGGAGGAGACCTGGCCCTGGCAGCGGCTCCGGGAGCAGCGATTGGCGCTGGGCCGCCCGCACTGCAGAGAGCCGGGGCCCTTGTGCCTGCCCTTGTGCCCAGGGCGCCTTTCCCCGCCCGCCCGCCCGCCCGCCCGCTCGGGGGAAATGCCCCCTGTGCCGCCCCTCAGGGCCGCCCCTCGCCGCTGCCCCGGGGCTCCCGGCGCCGCCTGGAGGGGCCCAGGCCTCGGCCTCACCCTGCTCAGCCCGAGGCCTGGAAAAGCAGATTCAAACACCCACCCAGAAAGTGCCCCAGGATGCCAAGGTCAATCTTTTGTCACCAGCACGGCTTTGCTATCAGAGTCTGGGCGGGATTAGAAAATCACCAGGAGAAAAGAGGATGAACAAGATCTGCCTTGGCACTACCTCAAGCTGTGGGGTACCCGTTGTCGTTTTCGCTGGCTCTGGATTGAAGTCACTTGAGACAGTAATTCATGTTCAGACTCAAGTGTTTATTATTTCGTATCAGTAAACCAGCCTTATTACTGGGAGTTCAGCAGCTTTTCATTAGAAGGCACAAAATGGCCAACAATCTCTTGTTCCAAGGTCTTTTAAGACTAAACTATCCAATTAGGAACTGACACCTAGATTATTTTCCCTGCCTGCAATGCAGAATTTCTGCCCAATTACAAAAAGCCACCCAAACCCATGAAGAAGAAGGAAGAAGAAGCGTGAAGAAGAAACCCAGGACGAAACACTGTGCCCTTCATTTTGCTTCCATCCATAACGTACTAAAAATCCCAAAACCTCAATTTCTCAGAGTCAGAGTGGACCAAAGCCCAAAACCTGGAGATGATAAGATGTGGGAAGATATCGCGATGTTACGCTCAAGATATCGCGATGTTACACTCAGGCGGAACCCCTCCCCTTTTACCGTTACTGTACCATTAACCACTCCTATAAATGACCTGGTTCAACCATTAATAAACGCCATTTCACTGTCCACCACATTGGTGTGTGCATGTGCTTGGTCTGTGTGGCAAAGGAGCTGCCACTGAGCCGTTCTCGACCCAGGACGCCACGCCCCAAGCGGCAGCAACAAGTGGTGCTGAAAACCCGGGAACAATCCAGGAAGTGGGAATCGCCTTGGCAAGTGAACAGCAGCTGGAGCAGCAGAACTGTCTCCGGTGGGGAGGATGCTCCCAGAGGACCAACGAAAGGGGAAAAATCTCACACTGAGAATTGGCGAAGGAGGAAGGCTCGCACCAGGAGCTGGCGAAGAAGGAAGGCTCGCGCCAGAGGCTGGCGAAGGAGGAGGTCTCGCGTCAAAAACCTGCAAAGGAGAGGATGGAGTCCCTTGACAAGGTCATTTTTAAAATTCATAGACAGTGGGGCATAGATTGCGAGCCGGGAGACTTTATCCTCGTGGTGTCAAGGCTCCTGCGCATTGGGTAATCAGGCAGCCGGAGGATATTTTCCACCCGGAAGTGTGGGATGATTGTACTGGGGCCCTAGCGGAGGAGGCTATGTCCTCAGGCTCGCAGCGAAATCTAAAATTATGGGGCAGGGTCATGCAGGCTCTGAAAAAGGTTCAGCAAGTTCAGCAGGAGTGGGGAAAGTGGAAAGCCACACAGGACTGTGTGCAGGCAGGGCCCGGCAGGGTGCGGACAATCGTTGGTCCACTGAGTGTGGGGATTCACAGCCACGGGAGCGCTCTTCACGGCTCCCGAGCCCAGGCACGCAGACTACAGGGAAAAAGTGGCCATTTTGGGACGGGCTGCTAGAGGAGACGCGGAGTGCAGCCATTAGTTCGGAGGCGCGGAGCACGGCCGTTAGTTCAGAGGTGCGGAACCCCGCCGTTGACTCGGAGGTGCGGGGCCTCGCCTTTAGCTTGGAGGCAGGGGGCGCTGCCATTGATTCGGTCTCTGAGGGAGTTTGGGCGGGGCCTCCGCCTTACACACCGTGTGGTGGTGCGCCCCTGCAGGGGGGGGGATGCAGACACGAGCGTGATCGGCAGAGACGGAGAAGGGCTGCAAGTCAGCGCAGACACGCGCAGGCATAACGGAAGGAAAAGACACGGAGGGGGAGCTGACGCTGCTTGGAATACGTGTTGGAAATCTCATCACAGGGCACTGGCCCCCCCTAGCAGGAGGCAGGCCGAGCCTAGAGGGAGGGAGCGGCCCAGGGCTAAGACAAAGGGGCAGGGTCGGAGCCTGACAAAAAGGTCCTGGAGCCCAGAAGTCTCCAGCCAGTTGAGTTCCGGGACCAAGTTGGACTTGAGCTGGGATGAGTGGTTCCACAAGTGGTCCATTGCTGACCCTGACTCTTATTCTGATGATTCTGATTCAGACAAAGAGGGAGTGGGAGCACGTAAGGGTAGCCATCGCAATCCTCCTGCTTGGGTCAAGGGAAAACTAGGAAAAGAGCAAGCTCCTCTTACGGACTAGAGGAGAATAAAAATAGTGTGTGCCGAGTGGGCCCCTTCAGCCAAGTTAGTGTTTCCCGTCCGGGTGGGGGGGCCAGGAAGAAATCAAAGAACCTATATGCCTGTGAACCCCAAGGACATACAGGCAATTGTCAAAGCGATTGCAGACAGGGGGATTAATTCGGCGATGGTCTCTATCTCATCGACAGTGTTTTTGGAGGGGATGACATGCTCCCATTTGATATCAAGCAGACATGCAGATTAATTTTTGATGGGGTGGGAATGATTGTATTCAAACAAGTGTGCGAGGACAACTGTGCAAGGCAGCTGGCCTTGGTGACTGGGGCAGACCATCCAACTACATGGTTCCAGCTTGCAACGCTTAATGGGCACAGACCCAACTATGATCACCCCCCAGGCGCAGGCTGAGGGCCTTTGAGCCCACGCAGTAGTGACAACAACCCGTGCTGCCAGAGAGGCTATTCGCTCTGCATCTAAGGTTATCGCCAGACCATCGCCATGGTCTACCATAAAGCAGAGTGAGAGCGAAGGTTTCATGCAGTTTGTGGACTGCCTCCAGGCAGCAATTGATTCCTCCGCTCTGCCATCAGAAACAAAGGGCCCTGTGTTAGTGGAGTGCCTGCACCAGCAGTGTAATACTGCCACAAAGGACATCTTGCGGTCGCTACCACCCGGGCTACGATAGCAGACATGATTAGGCATGTTGTTAAAGAGGAGCATCTAGCCCCAATTCAGGCAGCTGTCCACACTGCTATAACTAACGTAATGGCATGCTTTAAGTGTGGCCAGGCAGGGCATATCGCAGTAAACTGCCCTCGGTCAGGATACCCACCGACAGCCATTCCCTCATGCCAGATGGGGCTTAGGGGGCCATGCTGGATATGTGGAAGGAGGGCGCACTTCACTAGGGAGTGCAAACCCAAGGATCAGGGAAACGGGAGGGGGAGGGGGCTCCCGGACCGCACACAGCCCCCTCCCACCCGGAACATGAAGTGGCCCAGTTGTGCCAATTATCAATGGGGCACGGAACTCCTGCACCCACTGCCCCCTCCCACTGTCAACTTCACAGCCCAGCCAACGGCCCAGACAAGTCCATCCACGGCCCAGAAATACCAAGAACAGCTCCTTGGGGACGAGGCCCCTAGGTGGCCCTGGCCATGAAGGCGTGGGAGCGAGACCCGTGGGTGGCCTTCGCTGTGAAGGTGGGCAGACACCCACTGATGGTGTGGGCTGTCTGCCGTCTCTATAACAACCCTGATGGCCCTGCTATCTGTATCCCTTTTTGGGTTGATACAGGATCGGATGTCTCCGTCATTCCAGACATACACTGACTGGCCTTCACAGTGGAAGTTGGAAGAAGCCCCCATGGTAGGCGGGGTTGGAGGACTGTCTCGCGCCCGAAAAAGCAACCAGCTTATTACGCTAACGCTTTGCACAGAGAGGGGACTGGGGAGAACCATCACCCTCTCCCCATATGTGACGTCCGAATGTCCACCCTTGTTAGGGAGGGATGCCCTGAACTTGTTGGAGGTTAGAATGACAAATTTATTCTAAAGGCCACTGCTACACACCCACAACTGCCCATCAAATTGAGATGGAAATCACTAGACCAGTGTGGGTCAAGCAGTGGCCCTTGTCTAAGCCTCAAATGACTGCCCTTCTTGAATTAATTACCTGGGAGCTACAGCAAAACCACACTGAGCCTTCCATAAGCCCGTGGAACACTCCCATCTTTGTCATACCCAAACGATCTGGTGAAGGCTTCCATCTCCTACATGATCTATGGGAGGTGAACAAAAAAATCCAGCCAATGGGCCCTGTGCAAATTTCGTTGCCAATGAATTCTATGGTGCCAAGAGGACAACCCTGTGCAGTGCTTGACATCAAAGACTGCTTCTTTTCCATCCCCCTGCATGACGAGGACAAAGAGCGGTTTGCCTTTTCAGTCACCTTCCTGAACAGCCAGTGGCCCAACCTGCGCTTCCAATGGCGAGTATTGCCTCAGGGAATGGTCAACTCCCCTGCCATTTGCCAAATCACGGTGGACTGAGCACTAGCGCCAGTCTGGCAGAACGATCCCACGGCGACATTATCCAATACACGGATGACATCCTGATTGCCACACCATCAACGAGCCAGGTAGACCAGCTAGTGTCTGCGATCTCAGGGACCTTAAAAGCAAATGGGTTTGAAATTGCCAGTGCAAAGATAAAAAGGGGACCATGCGTGACCTTTTTAGGGGTGGGAATCTCCTATATAACCCCTCCCCAATTAAAAATCGGCCGAAACATCAGGACACTCCACAACATGCAGCAGCTGGTGGGATCCCTACAATGGCTCCATAACATCATCCTGATCCCTCCCGAGGTCATGTATCCCCTAAACGACCTCCTAAAAGGCAAGAATCCATGGGAGCAAAAGGTACTGACACCAGAGGCAGTGAGCTCGCTTTACTTTATCAAACATCAGATGTCAATGAGCACGCTCTCCAGATGGGACTCGAACACACCAGTTGATTTGTATGTCCACCTTACGAAGAAAGGGGGAGTAGGAGCGCTGGCCCAAGGACCCCCTGATAAAACCCAACCAATACAATGGTGGTCTTGGGAAAACCATCGCGCGCCTTTTCCCCAGGAGTTGAGTGCCTTGGTAGCCTCATTATGAAAGGCAGAAAACTTGCCCTGAGACATCTGAGCACTGAACCCACCAGAATATGTCTGCCCTTCTGCAAACAGCTTTCCACACAGTCATCAATAACGTCAGAGTATCTGGCCATAGCCCTCGCTGTGTCGGGGGAGAAATTCGTTACACAGCGAAACCCCCTTGGACGCAGTTGCTTGCAGTCGTCGACATCGACCTACCACCTAAGGTAACTGACCGGCCACGAGAAGAACCCACAGTCTTCACCGACGAGTCTTCATTAACCTCCACTGCAGTGGTAGTATGGCAGTCAGGAGAGCGGTGGCGTTGTATTAAAACAACAGATCCTGCGCTTTTGGTCCAGCAACTCGAAGCAGCCGCTGTGGCACTAGCATGTGGACTGTTCCCTTAACATCGTGACAGACTCTATATTCGTGGCCAGGCTCTGTCTAGCCATGGCTGGACCCGGGGTGGCAGTGCCCGCAGTGGTGACGATGTTAGAAGAAGCACTCAGTTCACAAAAGGGCACCGTGTCTATCACCCATATCAATAGCCACAGTCCAGTTAAGGGGTTCTTTCAGGGCAACAACAAGGCAGACACCGCCGCAAAAGGGCTGTGGACCCTAAGAGAAGCCCGTCAACTACATGAATCCCTACATATTAGGGCCAAAGCACTCGCAAAGAAATGCAGGATCTCAGCCGCAGATGTGAAGCACGTCGTCGCCTCATGCCCCTACTGCCAAAAATCACCACTGTGGTCCAGTAGCATCAACCCCAGGGGCCTCAAGGCTGCCAAAATACAGCAAACAGATTTTACATTATGCCAGCTGCTGAAACCCCGAGCATGGCTTGCGGTAACAGTGGACACCTACAGTGGAGTAATCGTGGCCATGCAACACCAAAGGACTGACTCCAAAGCAACTATCCAGCATTGGTTAACGGCCATGGCATGGCTTGGTATCTCAAGGCAAATCAAGACAGATAATGGTCCAAGTTTCATTTCAAAATCAGTCCAAGCGTTTGCATCAAGATGGGGTATAACTTTAGTCCACGGCATCCATATAATAGCACCGGACAGGCTATTGTTTAACGGGCTAACCAAACCCTAAAAACTAAACTGGAGGTGCTAGCGAAAACAGAAGGTTTTACCAATTCCATCCCGCCAAAAGACCGAGAGCGCATCCTAGCACCTGCCCTGCTGGCTTTAAATCAGTTCCCCAGGGGAGATGAAACAAAAAGTCCTGCCCGGAGGCACTGGGCACCCAGACACTAGAGGAAGGCCCACAAGTCATGATTAAAAATGAATTAGGAGAATGGGAAATGGGTTGGAGGCTGGTACTCACAGGGCGAGGGTACGCAGCCGTTAAGAAAAATAGTAAAATTAAATGGTGCCTGCTTAAGTCGATAAAACCAGACCTTCAGGGCAAAAACTAATGATATTTGTAAAGCTTGTTTTGCAGGACTGAATCCTCAGACGCCCCCGCGGCCCGTATACCCTGCTTCCTAAAGGGTGTGACAAATCATCAAGCAGCCCAATGGCAGACCATACCGGGGTCATGAAAAACTCAGTGACCGAACTAAAGGAGAGGCTGGCACAGAGAAGGACTGGGGGAAAAAAGCTCAACAAAAATGTTATCAGTCACGGTTCACATAAATGTTGTTTTTGAAAGTCTTGTTTTAAGTGGTGTCCATTAAGTAGAGTTCGAACTCTAGCCAGGTTCTGGCTCTACTTGAATGGAATGCCAATCAACCCGGAGTTTTTCCTGTGTCAAAGGTTCAAAGGGTGTTTTGGAGAGAACATGAGTCCGGGCATGAGCTCTACAAATCTCTCTAGTTTTAAGGTCAAACAGGTCGCAGACTCTGGGATATTCATAGAGCCTCATGCATAGCAAACTTCCCCAAAACTAGATTACATGTTCCAAGAACTGTTTAGCATGGCTCTTCCTTGGATCTGCCTTTTTAGAGCATGCAGATTCCTTGGTTGTGGTTTTAGTCTATCCTTATCACCTCCAGTTTTTGGGCCTTGGTCCACCCTGCCTTCAGATAGGGAGTGCTGATAGTTGGCAGATCTGTACAGGTGTCCTCATCCTGTGTGCATTGGGTGTTACCCCATCCAAGCAGGCATTATTTCACTGAGCTTAACAACAGAAATAAGAACTATATCTTTACAACAAAGTTACTTTAACACCACACATATAAAATCCATTTTATTATCTGTGAAAATCCAATATTATAATATGTATCCATAGCAATAAACCTCTTGCTGAGTGATGGTAGATGTCAGTCCCATGGCCCAGTCCCAGTACTGGGAATTTTGCTCCCCTTACTGGGAATTCCCCTCCCTGTAAGCTTTTTACCCCTCTGTTTTTAAGGTCACTGTTTTTATAGATACAAATTATAATATTGGCTTTTCACAGATATTAAAATGGATTTTATATCTGTGGTGTTAAAATAACTTTGTTATTGTCTTGGTTTGAAAAGCCTGCTGTCTGCAAAGGAAGGCAGGAGCCTCCCCTGGAATGGAAAATGCAAACACCCTCCCTCTGAATTGTTATAATTTTGAAATTAATGAGCTCTCAGGCAAAGACATGGGAGCAGGAATAACAGTTCTTTATTAGAAAAAATTAAAAATACAAATGCAGTAGTACAAAGTAAAAAAAACAAAACATTGACAGAGTCAGAACAGGGATGTTGGCAGCAGTCCCATTCAGTGGTGACACCCTGTGGGTCCGGATGTTGGCAGCAGTCCCATTCAGTGGTGGCTGCAGCCCTCCTGCAGTGCCAGGTGTGGTTCTGTTGGAGCAGGGATCCTGGAGAAGGGTGGAGTTTTCCTCTGAAGGTCCAGGGGTGCTGTAGATGGACCTGGGAATCTTCCTCCCTTTGGGAATCCAGTGGAGAAGACAGCCGCTCCTCTGGAAATCCAGTGGAAAAACGCTGATCCTCTGGGAATCCAGTAGGAAAAGGCTGCATGCTTGTACTGTTCCAAACCTGAGATTCTATCCAGGTAGGAATGCTTGGCTCCTCCTGCTGGGCCGAGCATCTCCCAATGGCAGCATGTCATTTTATCAGCCAAGCAGTGACATTCAATGGCCCATTAACAGCAGATAATTAATAATTAATGGCCCATCCATTATCAGAAGATATATCCTGGAGGGAGGATTGGTTGTGGAAGAGAGAAACTGCCCAATGAACAGAAGATAACTGCCCCACCACTGACAGATGGCAAACAGAACACACACTTATCTTGCAGTCCAGGACCTGTCCTCACTGGCTGCCCCCATTCTCCAGAGTTCATGGTGTCCAGGGAGGCTGCAGCTGCCGGTGCTGGGAACAAACGAGACGGGTCTGGATTTCAGAAAGCTCCAGAATCCATTTCTGACCCCCAAAAGACAGGGCAAAGGCAGGGCCGTGGGGTTTTTATAGGGTATGCCAGGGCTAGAGTTTGAGTTTGGTTCAGGGGAGGAGTTCTTAGCAACACAAGAAGGGTGAGATCAAATTCCTGCCACTTAGAAACAGGGGCACTCCACACAGATGTGTCCCCAAATCCTAAATTCCCCCTCAAACACCTCTGAAATGGTGGGACTTTAGACATCTTTGATCACTTTCATTCATTTAACCCTGTTTTGTTTTTAAGGGATGAAGATGAATCAGAAGAAAATTAAGGCCAAACCAAAAGGAGAAGCAGCCAGGTGTGTTCCCAGCATGGATCACATGGAATGTGAGTGACCAGGGCTGTGCCCAAAGTGCCTCCTCCAGTGGGGGATGGAGCTGGAGCAGCACACGAAGCTCTTCCCGTGCTCAGGGCACTCGCAGGGCTTCCCTTACCGGTGCCTCCATTGGTGTTTGGCCAGGTGAGAGCAGCTGGAGAAGCTCTTCCCACACTGGGGACATTTGTAGGGCCTCTCCACAGTGTGGATGTGCTGGTGGGTGATGAGGGTGCAGTTCTTCTTGAATCCCTTCCTGCAGTCAGGGCAGCGGAAGGACCTCTTCTCTGTGTGAATCTGATTGTGCTTGAGGAGATGGGACCTGGTTTTAAACATCTTCCTGCATTTATCACACTTGTAGGGCCTCTCCTCAGTGGGCATATTTTGGTGGACGATCAGGTAGGAATGCTGGCTGAAGCTCTTCCCAAATTCCCCACAGTTGTAGGGCCATTCCCCCATGTGGGTCCTCTGGTGGCTGATCAGGCTGGACCTTTCTCTGAAGCCTTCCCACACTCCCCACACTCGTGAGGCCTCTCCCCTGTGCGGATGTGTCGGTGCATGACAAGGTGGGAGTTCTGCCTGAAGCCCTGCCCGCAGTCGGAGAAGCGGAAGGGCCTCTCCTCTGTGTGCGTGCACTCATGCACGAGGAGACCAGAGATGGTCTGAAACCTCTTCCTGCATTGATCACACTCGTAGGGCCGTTCCCCAGTGTGGGTCCTCTCATGCTAGATCTGGTTGGAGCTCTGGCTGAAGCTCTTCCCACATTCCTCACACTCATAGGGCTTCTCCCCAGTGTGGTTCCTCTGGTGCTTGATCAGGTCACAGCTCCTCCTGAAGCTCTTACCACACTCCACGCACGTGTAAGGTTTCTCCCCATCATGGAGCTGCTCATGGAGCACCAGTTCCGTGCTCTGGCTCCACCTCCGACCGCCTTCATGGCCCAGGCTGGCTCTTTCCCCCTCACATCCCCGCCATCTGCGTTTGCAGCCCCTCCTCGCGCGGCATCTCCAGGGCTTTTCCTCCCCGTTGGCTTCCTGCGCCGTGGAGCCGCTCAAAACGGCCTCTGCCACCAGGTTCTGCCGCGGGCATTTGTCCTCCCTGCTCTCCATGCTCAGCTCCTGCTCTGGGGGAGGAAGGACAAGGACAGGATGGGATTTGCCTCCGTGCCACAGGCAAGGGCAACGAGATCCCCCCAGGGCTGTGCTGCAGCCGGGGGCTGTGCTGGGCTGGGAGATGGAGCAGCACAGAGGGAAAAGGGGCACTGACTTCCTCCTCACCTGCCTGGGTGTCCCGGGGCATCTTCCTCTTCCTCGCAGCCTCCCAGGGTTTAGCAATGGGAAATCCTGGTTTGGGAAAAACAATGGATGAGCACACTGAGTTTGAAGGTCCCTCTGCCCAAGTCCATCTCTACAAGTCACCGGCCATCTGGGCTCCAGAAAACCTCCCAAACACCAAGACTCAGCCCTGAAAAAGCCTCCCAGGAGTTCCCTGTCCCTGGTCCCTCCCCTGTGGTGTTCGGGTGTTCCCCCCTGTCCCAGCTGCTGGGGTCAGGCTTGGATTGGGGGTTCCCCCTTGTCCTCAGTGCCCGCCCTGCCCAGGCTGCTGGCAGTCCCAGCAATGCCAAAAGCTCCCCCCTCTTGGCCCTCCCCATTTTGGGATGCTGGGGCTTTTTGGGCTCCCGGGCTCCATTCTCCCCTCATTCTCTGCTCTGGGCTGCAGTGGCTCCAAGGAGTCCCCAAGGAGTCCCCCCTGCCCCTCTTCCGAGGCTCTTGAGGCTCCCACCAATGGCGGCGCTCCCCCCTCTCTGGGCTCCCCACTTTGGTCTCCTGGGGGACACAGGGCTCTGCTCCTCCAGACTGCCTCTGCCGGCAGCCGCCACCGCCACCCCCCGATGTCCCCCTGAGGGACCTTTTCTGCTCAGCCTTGGACTTCATTCTCCAAACATCCCCCCAAAAACCCAACCCAGGGACCCCCGGGACATCCGGGCCGGGCTCCCCCTCCCCGCTCATCTGCACGATGGGGGAGGCAATGATCCCACAAGTGGGGGCTGCGAATTCAGGTGGGGCTCGACCGCATGGTTCCCTCTGCTCAGCCTTGATCTGCATTTCTTCTTCCTCTTCCTCTTCCTCCCACTCCTCCTCTGTCTTGTCTCCACCTCCCTTGCCTCCTCCCCCCTAACCCCGCCTCCTTCACTGCTCTTTCTCCTCCCGCTCCTCCTCTTCCATCCCCCCTCCTCCTCCTCCTCTGTCTTATCCCCACCTCCTTCTTCTCTTCCATCCTGCCCCTTCCATTCCTCCCCCTGCTCCTCCCCTCTAACCCCACCTCCTCCTCCCCCTCCATCCCTGCCCTTCCCTCCCTCCTCCTCCTCCCCCAGCAGCAGCCACACCCTCGGTGCCCCGTTCCCGCAGCCCTCGCAGCCCACGGCAGGAGCGGGGATGGAGCCGGGCCAGGTCGGCATGGGCAGCGCGGGGCTCTCGGCTGCTCCCAGCCGCTGCGGGCGGGGGGAACCCGGCCCGGGCCAAAGGAGAGGCAAACTGGGCAAACTGGGGGCTGCACATCCAAACTGGGCCTTGCTGGGGACCCTGACTGGCCACTGCCAGCCCTTGGGGCTCCTCTCGGCACATCCGCCAGGGAGGAACGCACACAGGCCTGGGGGATCCCAGCAGTGGCAGCACTGCCAGGGACTGGGCTGCACTGGGATCATACTGGGAGAGACTGGCACTGTACTGGCTTTAAACTGACATCATACTGGGATCATACTGGGAGAGACTGGCACTGTACTGGCTTTAAACTGACATCATACTGGGATCGTACTGAGATCATACTGGGAGTGAGCAGGTGTTGCGGTTCATGTTTGGTTTCATCCGTTCTCCCCTCCTCAGTTGGATAAGTTGGTCTGGCTCGACCACCAGTTTATGTCAATCACTGTTTTCCCCTCCTTGTTATCCCATATTTGTCTCTGTATCCCCTCCCCAAGTCTTATGTCAATCACCGGCACCCCGCCTCCAGTTCTAGAACTTTCCAGATTGGGTGTCGAGTGATTGGCTGAAAGGCTTGAGCCCCTCCCCTTAGCCTGCCTCTATTGGTCCGCACCACCCATCAGTTTTACTGTATCAATTTCTTCGTTTTGTGATTGGTTGTTTCTTGTACCCACCCCCTCCCTTTAAAACCCGATCCCCAAAGGGGTTTGGGGCTCTCTCCTCCTGCTCTCCTCCTCCCCAGCAGAGCTGCGGCTCCGCTCCCCTCTTTCCTTGTTACCCACCCTTCTTCTCCGACCCTGGAATAAACCAAGTTCACCCCACCTAAGCAGAGTGGAGAGTCGTCTCTTCCTTCAACCCTGCGGTGCGGCTGCATTTATATCTTGGCTTCTCCACCCGACCCACGGTAGGCACCTGCCTCCGGCTTAGTGCTGGAGGAGTGCCTGGACGACTGAGGCTGTGGCTGGACTTGCTTACCCTCAGCCGGGCTCCTCTCAAAGACAGCCACAGCGGCATTTGCTGGCGCCCAACGTGGGGCCCCTCTGCAATTTTCGCTTGCTCCTGGTGGGATTCCTAACCAGTAGAGCCGGAATTTACCATCTCTGCACGGACCCCGCGGATTTTGGACTTAGTCCTTTGGACGCAGCAGCACCCCGAGGTGAGCAGGCCCTCTGAGGCAGCGCTCCCCGGGGACCAGACGAGAACTCGAGCACCCGGAGTCGTCTGACCGCAGGACCCACTCCGCCGCAACTTCTTTTGACCGTCCACCGGACACGTGAGTGTTTCGCCACTCTCCCAGTCGCCCTCCCTCGGTTATCAAGACAGGGGCCGGTGGAAAGTCACCTTTTGAGTTTTCGTTTGCCTTTTGCGCGGCGGTTTGGGCTTGAAGTTTGTGGCAGTGGGCATTTGACTTCGTCGGAAGTCCCTAGTGATGGGTGCTAAGCTGTCCACTGCCCAGAAGAGATTTAAAATCCAAGTTGAGGGAATCCTTGTTGGGGGGGGAATTGTTTATGAGAAAGCTGTTGTTAAGAAATTGATAAAATGGGTCACTTCTGAGTTCCCAGAAGTTTCGCCTGACATGATCAAAGATCCCGCCTTTTGGCGGAGAGTCAAAACTCGACTTTCGGAGTTGATCAGGCCAGGCGACGCTTCACTTACACAATTGGCCAGGCTTGTTGCCCAAATTAGGAAAATATTGAAAGATGGAGGGAGCTCAGAACAGGCCCCAGGCAAGGTTAAGCGTTGCCCCAGTTCTGTTTCGCGCCCCAGTTCATTTTCCGTACCCTCCGCCCCGAATACCCCCTCCCGCACGCCAAAATTAAAAACTGGGATTCTGAAGGGAGCATCCCGTCAATCCAGCCAGGCGCAGGGAGTTCCATCTTCCCCTGGCCCCCTCCAGAATTCCCAGTCCCCCCGCCCCGACAGTTCTGGCCAAACTGTTGGGGGCTCCTTGTCTTCTCCTGCCTCCCTGAGTCCCGTCCCCAAATCTCCGGTTTTAGAACCCCCAGTTTCGAAAACCCCAGTTCCAAAGCCCCCTATTCACCCCCGGTCGTCTCCTGCTCTCCAAGATGGCTCCTATGGAGCCCAAGATGGAGGCGACCACATGGCCGAAGTGGCGGGAAAACCCTCTTCTCCTTCCCAGAACCCCTTTCTTCCAAGTTCCAACCCCTTCCTGCCACTCGGCCACCCCCCAAGTCTCACCCCCATGTCCATGTTCCCTTTCAGTTCCTCCCCTTTTCCCGACTCCTCCCACTTGTCGGTCCCTCCTACTTCTCTGCCCGCTTTCCCACCCACTTTTCCTCCCACTTTTCCCACGATAGCTCCTCCTTCAGCTCCGCCCATGTCATCACCCGTGTCTCCTCCTCCCGCCTTCAGTCCTGTCCCACCCACTGACTCCGCCTCCTGGGGGGGTCCTAAAACAACAGACCACCCCGCCCCAGTTCCCAGCCACGCCTCTGCCGTCCCTCCTTCCGGTTCCCACGCCTCCTCTTCCGGTTCCCACGCTTCAGAGTCCGGGGGGGGGGGGGGGGGGGGCTGAGTGCCGGAGACCGGAGTTAGCTGCACTGCCATCAGCAGCCTCGGTCGTTTACCATCCCGACGGGGACGGTGGAGTGCGTAGGCAATGGGTCCCGCTCAATCACACCCAAATCAAAGAGCTGGTCAAGGCCCAAAAAGAATTCGGCCGAGACAACGAATATTTTCAGGGCATGTTGCAAGCGACCCTCACGGAAACCGATGTCACCCCCTACGACGTTCGGCGCCTCTTCAGATGCCTGCTCAATCCCTCCGAGTGGGCACTGTGGGAGGTGTCTTGGAAGAGGGGAGTGACGGAGGCGCTCCCAGGCCTGTGGGGTCAGCCCCATACCGGGGTAGATCTCACAGGCAATGTCCTAGCTATTGACCAGCTCTTGGGGACCGGGAACTGGGCAGACGGGAATTTACAAGCGAGTACCATACCCCAGGAGGCACTCCGAGAGTCAGCCCAGGCCGCAGAAAAAGCGTTCCTGGCACTGCCGAAGGCAGCCCCTCCCCTCCCCTTTTCGAAGATTTTCCAGGGCACAGAGGAGCCTTTCCTCGACTTCACAGAGAGGCTGAGGAAAGCCGTCGAGAGGCAGGTAGCAGACGAAGCTGCGCGAGAACTTATTATCAAAGAAGTGGCATCCTCCAATGCGAACGCTGCGTGTAGAGATGCCATCCTCAGCCTCCCGCTGCACCCGCCTCCAGAATTCCACGACCTAATCGAAGTCTGCGCCCGGAAAGTTCACCTTGTTCCATCTAGAGAGGGTGAAAAGAAGAAGCCACCGCTACCCCGAGCCAGCGTAGCAGAAGAAACAACCGAGAACGCTTTCGTTGGAACCATCAACCGCTCGCAGACCCCCGGAGCGTCTGCCGCGAACTCGCCATGCCACCTGTGCGGAAAAGTTGGGCACTGGATGCCTGACTGCCCGCTGCGGCAGGAATTTTATCAGTTCAAAAGGGAGCAGGGACAGCTGAGGGTCGACCCTTCAAAAAACTGAGATCAAAGCGCAGTGCCCCCCTGCGCGCTGACAAAAATCAGGCGGGCCACGTAACACCAATATGCGGGGGGGAGAGAGGCCAGGGACCGCCGCCAACCAGACTTGACTCGTCTTTATCGGACTTACCTTCTGCATTGCCTATCCAACCCAGACCTGTGCTAACGACCTCTTCTACTTTTGAACCCTACAGGTTGCGGCTGTCGGAGGCTCTCCATCTGAAAACCTCCGACTTTCAACTCGTGACAGTCGACCCAGAGTGTCCAGGTAACTGGAGACGGATCCGTTGCAAGTATGTCGTCGTCGGTGACACTAAATACACACCACCGACGGTAAACATTATCCCGGGTCTCTTACCATCGGACCCGGGGGTGTTCGCCGTCGGCCTGCACTGTGTCCAGCCCCCCGTCTTTCTGCCTAAGGACCAAATTATCGCTCAAGCGATTCCGGTGCCAGAAATCACATGGGATTTGCATTACTCATCCGAGAGCACTGTTCCAACTCTCGCCTGGGCCCAAGTCCTAGGGCGTGAGAGACCACATCTCCATTGCTATATTACAAAAGGGGGAGAAGGCAAACAGCTAAAAGGCCTGCTGGACACTGGGGCAGATGTCACGGTTATTCCTTCCAAGGAGTGGCCGTCGCATTGGGAGTTGCAAACCGCGCCTGGTCACGTCCGTGGTGTTGGGGGTTTACAATTGGCGAGACAGTCTAAAGGCATCGTACAAATTACGGGGCCGGATGGGCAATTGGCTTCTATATGCCCATTCGTTTTAGACTATACGGAGCCCCTGTGGGGGAGAGACCTCCTAGCCCAGTGGGGAGCCCGAATTGACCTCCCAGCGGCTCCCCAGGTTTTTTGGGCGGCGGCCACTGATGAGCGCCCTACCTGGAAGCTCAATTGGAAATCCGACAAGCCAGTTCAGGTAGTACAGTGGCCGCTCAACAAACAGAAATTGGCGGCGCTCAGGGAGCTCGTTGAGGAGCAGCTCCTTAAGGGCAACATTGTAGAGACCACGTCACCGTGGAATTCTCCCATTTTTGTCATCAAGAAGCCCAATAAAGATAGGTGGCGGCTCCTCCACGACCTCCGTCAAATTAATAACATCATTGAAGACATGGGGCCTCTCCAACCAGGGATGCCGTCCCCAACGATGCTTCCGCAAAATTGGGAATTGGCTGTAATAGATATAAAGGATTGCTTTTTTCAAATTCCCCTTCACCCGGACGATGCCCCGCGTTTTGCGTTCACGGTTCCCTCCATTAACCGTGAGTCCCCAAGCAAGCGCTACCATTGGCGGGTCCTTCCGCAAGGCATGAAGAACAGCCCGGTGATCTGCCAATGGTATGTCGCCTCCTTGCTGTCCCCAATCCGTGCAGTGATAAACGATGCCATCATTTATCATTACATGGATGACATCTTGGTGTGTGCCCCGACCGCCGACATGCTTGGCCACGCCCTTGACCTGACAGTCAATGCGCTGGTTGCTGCAGGGTTTGAGCTCCAGCAGGAAAAAATTCAAAGGGTGCCGCCTTGGAAGTATCTGGGCTTGGAAATAACTAAGAGGACCATTGTTCCTCAAAAATTGGCGATTGTACCAACTATCAAAACCTTGGCAGATGTTCACCAACTGTGTGGATCCTTAAATTGGGTAAGACCTTGGCTGGGCATACCAACAGAAGACCTGGCCCCCCTTTTCAATTTATTGAAAGGGGGAGAAGAGCTAAGTTCTCCTAGGACCCTTACCCCAGAGGCGAAAACCGCGCTTGAAAAAATCCAGAAGTTAATCTCGGCCAGGCAGGCCCATCGCTGTCATCCGGGCCTGCCATTTAAATTTATTATTTGTGGAAAACTGCCACACCTCCACGGGGTGATCTTTCAGTGGGATGATACCATCAGAGGCAGGGACCAAGGCTTGAGAGACCCCCTCTTGATTATAGAGTGGGTGTTCCTCAGTCACCACCGGTCCAAGAGAATGACACAGCCCACTGAACTGGTGGCAGAGCTGATTCGTAAAGCTAGGCTGAGAATCAGAGAGCTGGCAGGTGTTGACCTAGCGTGCATACATATCCCTCTCAGATTAGATTCGGGCCACCTAAAACAAAAAATGATTGACCACCTCCTACAGACGAATACAGCTTTGCAGTTTGCTCTAGACAGCTACCCCGGCCAAATTAGTGTTGATCGGCCGGCCCATAAATTATTTAACCAAGAATTCGTATTGTCTGCAAAATCAATCCAGAGCAGAACTCCTCTAAGGGCGATGACCATTTTTACAGATGCGTCCGGGAGATCCCACAAGTCAGTTATGACTTGGAGGAACCCCCAAACTTGGGAGTGGGAGTCCGATGTCACCGAAGTTGAAGGATCACCTCAAATCGCCGAGTTGGACGCAGTGGTCAGAGCTTTTGAGAAGTTCCCTGGGCCTTTCAATTTAGTTACAGATTCGGCCTATGTAGCGGGGATAGTATCTAGAGCTGAAAATGCTGTGCTGCAGGAGGTGTCAAACCCAACCCTATATAACTTGCTCTCCAAATTGGTTCAGTTGGTCTCCCACCGGGAGCAACCCTTTTATGTTATGCACGTAAGATCACACACCGATTTGCCGGGGTTCATCGCCGAGGGCAGCCGGCGTGCCGACGCCCTCGCCACCCCTGTTCAAGAGGCCCCGCTCCCTGATCTCTTCGGCCAAGCCAAGATCAGCCACCACTTGTTCCACCAAAATGCGCCTGGCCTGGTTCGACAATTTCGTCTCACGCGCGAACAGGCCAAGGCCATCGTGGCTACATGTCCTCACTGCCAATCCCACCAGCTCCCTGCCATCTCTCTCGGAGCTAACCCCCGTGGTCTGTCCAGCTGTGAAGTGTGGCAGATGGACGTGACGCATTGTCCATCGTTTGGCCGCTTCAAGTTTGTACACGTCTCTGTAGATACTTTCTCGGGCGCTGTCTTTGCTTCTGCCCACACAGGTGAGAAGGCTGCGGATTGCAAGAAGCATATGCTTCAAGCATTCGCAGTCTTGGGCATCCCCAAGGTAATCAAAACCGATAATGGCCCAGCATATAAGTCCAAGGAACTGCGGAGTTTCCTGCAGCAATGGGGAATAGAACACAAAACCGGCATCCCCTATTCCCCGACAGGCCAAGCCGTGGTGGAGAGGACCCACCAGAGCCTTAAAAAAGTTTTGGAGCAACAACGATCGGCAGTGAAGGTGGAGTCCCCCCACATCCATCTCACACGGGCGTTGTATACCATCAATTTTTTAAATTGCTCCTTTGAAAATCTGAATCTGCCCATTGTGCGACACTTCGGGAAGCACGAGAAGCTGCAGCCTAGGGCCAGGCCTCCGGTCCTCATTAAAGATCCGGAGACCTGGAAAACAGAAGGGCCATTTGATCTTGTGACCTGGGGTAGGGGATACGCTTGCGTGTCCACTCCCTCAGGTCCGAGATGGATTCCATCAAAGTGGGTCAGACCCTTCCGCCCTAAAGGGGGCTCAAAACCAGAACAGGTCCCTCAAGTAGCAGAAGCGTGTTGGCGGCGGAAACGGAAGAGCTGGTGGGCAAATCACCATTAGTCAAGGTCCTGACCCTCCTCCTTTACGAGCCAGACCTTTTGATTTATGTCTCTGTTTCTTTTCAGTTAGATCTCCCACCTGCATGGACCCGCTGGCTATCACCACCCTCCTGATAGTCCTCCTTGTCGGGACTCCACCACCATCAGCGAGTCCCTGGATAGTTCCCCAGCCGAAAGCTAACGTGTGGAAGACGCTCGCCCAAGCCATGGGCCAGGAACATATCTGCCTGGACCTTGGTTCTGCGGAAGACCCGATGTCGTCTTGCCTAGTGGGGATCCCACTTCCCATTTTTGAATTTCCCCACCCCTTTAATGTTACTTTAGGTTCGTTGCTTCATCGCAATCCCCCATTAATGGTAGACGCCCAAAACGCATGGAGAGACGGGCTCAGGAAGTTGACCCCCCTGCAGTCCGACCCTCCAGAGCTCCACCTGATCGGCTCCGCAAGGTCCTCTGCTTGTGTTTGGTTCCAATACATCCCCATTTCCAGTTCCTCTAAGTACTCAAACATAAAGCCATCCAGTCTTGAGTACCAAGCAACGCGATGGTGCAATTTTACCATCCGGTTGCCTTTCGCCTCTACACTAGGCACTAAACCATTAGCGTTGCCCAGAGGGACATTTTTTATATGCGGAGACCGAGCGTGGGCTGGCATCCCCCCTCGTCTTGCCGGAGGCGTCTGTACATTTGGCAAGCTGACGCTGCTTACCCCCAACGTTACGCAAATTAAAGATTGGAAGCGTAAGAGATCGCAGTCTGAATCGGCTATTTCCAAAAGAGATCTTAGAGATTTCGACCCAGACTGCGACTCCAAAATCAAACATTGGGCCAGACCAAAGTCAGTCGCGCTCACCATTTTTTTACCGTGGGTATCGATTGCAAAGTCTCTAGGAGAATTGGGCCGCCTAGAGTGTTGGGTGGCTAAGCAAGCAAATTTCACCTCAGCTGCCTTGACTGACCTCCTCACGGACGAGGAGATAACTAGGAAGGCGACCTTACAAAATCGGGCGGCCATCGATTTCCTCCTGCTTTTACACCACCATAGCTGTGAGGAATTCGAGGGCCTGTGTTGTCTAAATTTGTCATCGAAAGCAGAAGACGCGAGAGTCTCCATATGAAAGATGAAAGAACTCATCCATGATATTAAAAATGAAACATCAGACTGGCTGGGGAACCTGTTTAAAGGCTGGGGATTGTCAGGATGGGCCGGATCCATAATCCGCTCTGTTTTATATTTAGTTTTAGTTGTTGTTTTAGTAATTATCTCTTGCTCCCTGATGTGAGGACTCCTTAAAAGATTCGTGCTGAGCGCTTCCGTCGCCAGCGTGAACCGTCTGGAGCTCCCTGATGTCGAAGGAAGGCCCACCTCCAACTCAAGCTCCAGGAGCGCCAGCGAAGAGAGCATTGACTCAGAGGCCGCTCGACAGATGACAGTCGTCTGACGTTTAGAGATTCGTCCAGTCCCTCACCCTTTCCTTTCCTTTTCTTTTAATACAAAAAAGGGGGAGATGTTGCGGTTCGTGTTTGGTTTCATCCGTTCTCCCCTCCTCAGTTGGATAAGTTGGTCTGGCTCGACCACCAGTTTATGTCAATCACTGTTTTCCCCTCCTTGTTATCCCATATTTGTCTCTGTATCCCCTCCCCAAGTCTTATGTCAATCACCGGCACCCCGCCTCCAGTTCTAGAACTTTCCAGATTGGGTGTCGAGTGATTGGCTGAAAGGCTTGAGCCCCTCCCCTTAGCCTGCCTCTATTGGTCCGCACCACCCATCAGTTTTACTGTATCAATTTCTTCGTTTTGTGATTGGTTGTTTCTTGTACCCACCCCCCCTCCCTTTAAAACCCGATCCCCAAAGGGGTTCGGGGCTCTCTCCTCCTGCTCTCCTCCTCCCCAGCAGAGCTGCGGCTCCGCTCCCCTCTTTCCTTGTTACCCACCCTTCTTCTCCGACCCTGGAATAAACCAAGTTCACCCCACCTAAGCAGAGTGGAGAGTCGTCTCTTCCTTCAACCCTGCGGTGCGGCTGCATTTATATCTTGGCTTCTCCACCCGACCCATGGTAGGCACCTGCCTCCGGCTTAGTGCTGGAGGAGTGCCTGGACGACTGAGGCTGTGGCTGGACTTGCTTACCCTCAGCCGGGCTCCTCTCAAAGACAGCCACAGCGGCAAGCAGGAGCCTGAGGGGGGCAACTGACACCATGTTAGGGGCAAATGGGATATAGTGGCAGTGACTGATCGTGCTGAGTGTGACCGGGAGTAGCTGTGAGCAACTGGGATCATGCTAGGAGCAACTGGGAGGAACTGGGTGCACACTGGGGGTGGTTGGAAACTGCTGGACTTATCCTGGGATAAACTGGGATCATGTTGGAGGTCACCGGAATCATACTGGCAGTGAGTGCCATGACACTGAGGCTGACTGGGAGTGGCTGGGAGGAAATGGGATCATACTGGAGAATACTGGGAGTGCCTGGCAACATGCTGAAGGGAACTGGGCTACACTGGGAGATACTGGGAGTGACAGGACCAAAAGTGAGGGTGAAAGAGAGTGACTGGAACCATGTGGAGCACAACTGGTTCACACTGGCAGGGACTGGGAGCACACTAGGCTCATCTCTGGATCATACTGGGAGGGACTGGACTAATAGTGAGAGTATCTGAGGAACACACCCTGCACATCATCCCCCATACTGGGCCTGACTGGGAGCACGCTGGCAGCAAATGGCATCATACTGGGACTGACTGGGCTGATCTAGGAAGCAACTGGAACCATGCTGGAGGTAGATGGGACCATACTGGGAGAGACTGGAAGAAACTGGGATTATACTGGGACCACACTGGGAGGGCTGGCATGTGACTGGGATCAAACTGGAGCTTACTGGGATCATAGTGGGGTTGAAAGGGAGCGACTGGGATCACACTTTGGGCTACTGGGAGCAGCTGAAGAAAACTGGGATCATGCTGCAAGCAAACTGGAGGAACTGGGAAGGACTGGATGCATGCTGGGGGCAACTGGGATATACTGGGCATGACTGGAGGATCATACTGGGATATGACACCTTACCGGGGCCACTGGAAAACGTGGGCACCCTGTTACCTTTTGGGATCCCCCTGAAATACCTTTCCCCTTACATCAGCCTGTTGCATATTCATAGAGCCTCATGCATATCCTAAACTACTTTATACATATCATAAACTACTTTACATATTCCAGAAACGATTTTACATGGCCTCTCCTTGGGTCTGCCTTTTCAGAGCATGTGTGTTTCTTGGCTGTGGTTTTGGCTCCTTCTCTTTATCACCTCCAGTTTTTGGGCCTTGGTGCACTCTGCCTTCAGACGGGGAGTGCTGATAGTTGGCAGATCTGTACAGGTGTCCTCATCCTGTGTGCATTGGATGTTATTCCACCCAAGCAGACATTTTACACACGCAGCTATTTCGCCAAGCTTAATTATCAACAGAAATAAAAACTGTATCTTTAGAACAAGGTTATTTTAACACCACACATATAAAATCCATTTTAATATTTGCAAAAAGCCAATATTATGATATTTATCTTTAACAGGGTGAAGGAGCCCTGGCCCAGGCTCTGGCCCTGGGGGACACGGGGACGCTGCTGGGGGGTCCCTGTCCCCCTGTGCCACCCCCAGGGCCCCGGCCCCCCGTCCCCGTGTCAGGCTCTGGGGTCGATCTCGTGGAACATCCTCTGGGGGAGGCTGTGGGGCCGGGGCCGGGGGGACCCGGGGGGACAGGGGACCCTGCTGTGCACGAGCAGGGTTGGACTGCTCTGGGGGGAGCTGTGAGGGGGCCGGGGCAGAGTGACCTCCCCAGGGACCTCACACAGCCCCCGTGATGTCACACAGCTCCTCTGATGTCACACAGCCCCTGTAATGTCACATGGCCCCTGTGATGTCACACAGCCCCCCCCGTGATGTAACACAGCCCTTGCAATGTCACACAGCCCCTGTGATGTCACACTGCCCCTGTGATATCACACAGCCCCTGTGATGTCACACAGTGTAGTAAACCCCATGGACTAACTTGCACTGCTTGATAATAAGGCCAGATAAGAGGCTTTATAAACACAGCCCCTGTGATGTCACACAGCCCCTGTGATGTCACACAACCTCCATATGATGTAATTCAGCTGCTATGTGATGTCACAGAGCAGCTTTGTGATGTCACAGTCACCCTGTGATGTCACAGCCTTCTCTGTTCACATCACACAGATGCTCTGTGATATCATACTCTGTCACAACCCACACTGTGATGTCACACAGCCCACTCTGTGCTGTCACACAGCCCCTTGCTGCCATCCCAGCTGCTCTGTGGCTCTGGGACACAGCCCCAGAGGTGCTGTTGTGACACAGCCCCCGCGGGGACATCCCACAGCCCCGGCCAGTGCTGAGCCCCTGGGAGCTCTGTCTGTGCCCTGCTCGTGTCCCTGAGGGGCCCTGGCAGTGCCCCAGCCCTGCTGGGCAGTGCTCAGGAGCTGCTCCTGGCCAGAGCTGTCTCTCTGCAGCTCTGCTGCCCTTGCCAGGAGCTGCCTCTGGGCCAGGAGCCCGGCCCAGCTCAGCAGCACAGACACAGCACAAGGACTTTAATCACCCTCTGGGCCTTTGCTGCTCTTTGCATCACACCCAGTCCCTCAGAGTGGGCTCAAAGACTTCTCAAGAGCTCCAAGTGAGATTGAAATACTGAAGTTTCTTGTACTTTAAGGAAATCCCTGTGAGGGACAGGACTGAGAAAGTGTCCCTGGGTTCCAGGGAGAGCAGAACACTGGAGGCACTGATGGCAGCTGGGAACAAACAAGGCAAAGGTGTCTCTGGTGCTGAGCAAACCTGGATTTGTTCCAGGAATGCAAAGGGCCAAGGCCTGAGCCCCAGGGCCTGGCCAGGCAGATCCTGTCCCTCCCTCCTTGCTCAGGGCTCTTCCCGGGATGGGCACTGGCATGTGGGGATGGGCAATGCCAAGGGCAGGAGCGTGGGCCGGCCCCTGCCAGGCCGCTGAGCAGGGACAAGGAGGCAATGAGGCCCCAGGCCTGCAAGGGTCACTTGTCCCCTCCTGGCTCAGGCCCAGGCCCAGCAGCCATGGCCAAAGCGCTGCCCACGTTGGCTCTGTCAAGGCTGTCTTGCAGCTGCTGCCCATCCCTGTGCCCTGTGCAGCCCAGGCTGTCCCACGGTGTCCCTGCCCTGGCCTCTGTCCCTGCAGGCTCTCGGCATCCCCCGGCTGCCCCACCTGGCTGGGCCCTTCCTTTGCTGACAGCTCTGCCTCCTGCCTGCCCCTGCCCGCCCACACAAAGCCTGGGGCTGCTCCAGGCTCCTGCTGGGGACGTGCTGCACCACAGCCCTGCCCTGACAGGGAAATTCCTTTCTCCTGGAGCCACTCTGGGCCTCCCCAGCTGCCCTTGGCGTTAATTCTTTCTCTCTCTGGCTGTCTTCCACTATGTCAAAAGGATCCACCATCCCTGAAATCGCTCTTTAAACACTCTCCTGGCTCTGCTCCACTGTCCTCAGGCTCCACCCCACCGAGCACAGAGCTCCTTTGTCCCTATACAGTGCTCATGGGCCCAAGGCCTCCAAACCCCTCCTTGGGACATATCTGGGCCCTCTCCAAGGTGTTTCCAAATGAAAACATTCAGCTCAGAGTCTACGAAAATCATCAGAGGACAGGGCCAGCCTGACCTGTCTGTCCTGGCTACTTTTGACTGGGAGCAATCCTTGGATATAAAGAATTTGGTAGGCCAAATTCTAATTTTGGCCTTGGTCCCTGGACAAGAAGGCTGGTTCTTTTCCATAGGAATGAAGGAACAGAGCCCTTCTGTTTCAGGGGCAGATGAGAGGTGACCACCAGAGGCCAAGGCCAGCCAGAGCTAGCAGGTTTTGTTTTGCAAGATGCCCTTGCATAGAGGAAATTATTTTAGGGAGAGTACCCGTTTTGGCAATGGGCATCTGAAAAGTCAGACAGCTCTTTTCCATAGGAAGGAAAGCACAGAGCCCCAGTGCTCCAGGAGCTGATGAGAGGCAGCCCTTGACATCCCAAGATCAGCCAGAGCTGTCAGGTGGCCCCTGGGAGGCCAAGCCAGCCAGAGCTGTTCCATGTTCCCTGGGTTCCATGGGGTCCCACAATGTCCCAATGGTCCCTTGCTTCCATGGGGCCCTGAGGTGTCATAATGCCCCCTTGGTGACACGAGGCCCTGAAGGTTGGAATGGTCTCCATGGTTCCATCAGGCCCCACAGAGCCACAATGGTCTCTGGGTCCATGGAGCCCCTCTGTGTCACCATGGCCCCTTGGTTCCATGGGCTCCAGTGGTGCCACAATGATCCCCTTGGTTGCATGGGCTCCAGTGGTGCCACAATGATCCCCTTGGTTCCCTGGGCTCCAGTGGTGCCACAATGATCCCCTTGGTTCCATGAGGTCCCCACAGTGTCCCAGGGATCTCCATGGGAAGGAAAGAACCCAGCCCCACTGTTGCAGGTGCAGCCACCAGAGGCCCAGGTCAGCCAGCCTTGACGATACTGGCAGATTTTGCCTGGGACCAACCCTTGGATATTCAGAATTTCAGAGGTGGAATCCCAATTTCAGACATGGACATTGGAGGAGAAGGATGGTTCTTTTCCATAGGAAGGAAAGCACAGAACACCGGTGGTGTCTCAGGGGCAGATGAAAGGCGGCCATCAGAGGCCAAGGCCAGCCAGACCTCTCTGTCCTGGCAGCTTTTGTCTGAAAGCAACCCTTGGATATCGGGAATTTGGGAGGTGGAACCCCAATTTCAGCCATTTCTGCATAGATAAGAAGGACGGTTCTTTTCCATAGGAAGGAAATCACCCAGCCCCAGTGTTCGGACAGCAGGGGAGAGGCACCCCCAGGAGGCCAAGGGCAGCCAGACCTGTCTGTCCTGGCAGCTTTCACCTGGGAGCAATCTTTGGAAGTATGGAGCTTTAAAGGTGGAATCCCAATTTTGGCCATGGTCAAGATGGATTGTTTTTCCAAAGGAAAGTAAAGCACAAAGTCCAAGTGTTTTGGAAGAAGATGAGAGGTGGCCACCCTCAGCAAGCCCTGTCTCTCCTGGCACCTTTTGTCTAGGGGCTTTCCTTGGACATTGGGCATTTTGGAGGTGGAATCTCAGTTTTGGCTGTGGGTGCCTGGACAGGAAGAAGAGTTCTTTTTATAAGGAAGGAAAGCACCCAGCCCCAGTGTTTCAGAGGCAGATGAGGGCCAGCCCTCAGGAAGCCAAAGCCAGCCAGACTTGTCACTCCTGGCAGCTTTTGTCTGGGAGCTATCCTTGGATATAGGGAATTCCAGAGGCAGTTGCCCAGTTTTGGCCATGAGTGCCTGGTTGAGATGGAGGGTTTTTTCCCACAAGAAATAAAAGCACATGGTCCCAGGGTTTCAAAGGCAGATGAGAGGTGGCCCCAGGTAGGCAAAGCAGACAGATCTGTCCCTCCTGGCAGATTTCATCTGGGAACAAGCTTTGCATATAAGGAAATTTGGAGAAGGAATCACAGTTTTGGCCATAGGGCCCTGGAGGAGGATCAGGACAGTTCTCTCCCATAGGAAAGAGAGCCCAGAGCCCCAGTGCTTCAGGGGCAGATGAGGAGCAGCCCTCGACATGCCAAGGTCAGCCAGACCTGTCCAGCAGCCCCTGGGAGGCCAAACCAGCCACACCTGCTCCCTGTGCCCTTGGTTCCATGGGGCCCCACAGTGTCCCAATGGTCTCCTTGATTCCAGGAGTCCCTGCAGTGTCACAGTGTTCTCCTTTCTTCTGCAGTGTCACAACGGCCCCTTGGTTCCATGAGTTTCTGGACTGTCAGCAATGGTTTCTTTGCTCCAGAGGGGCCTTGATGTGTCACAAGGGCTCCGTGGCTGGGGTTTGTGTCTCACCCACGCTGGAACCCCAGCAGTTGGTAGCCATGTGCGTTTCTTTCTATAGAGCTTCTGTCTTCCTGTCTCTCTGCCTTCTCCTTCCAATGCTCTTGATATGGAACATTTTTTGATACCTCAACAACTGAAGTGATTAAACATTTCCAGGTACACCGGGCTGAGTTAATGAAGTCACTGCTATGGTGTTTTATGTTGAATTGGATGTTTTATTAAATCTTTTTCCAAAGTTTCTTGATTTTCTGTACTTTGCCAGTAAAATTTTGTGTCATTTTGACCTCTTGAGAATATATGGTTGGTGTTTCTCCTGTGCACCAAACTCCAGGAAAGGAACCCATGGTTACTGTGAGAAACGACTGCTGACTTTCAAAATTTTAAAAGGTTTATTCAACCTTAACAAAAATGACAAGCGAAGGACAAAATAAGGAAGAACAGGCCTGGGAGCTCCCCTCATGGCTGCCTACCATGTGCCTGACTCGTCCTCAAGATGGACACTTCGCCTTTGATACCCCGGGATTGCATCAGCCAACCCTGGCCCCTCCCACAGTCTGTCAGTCAACTCTTCTTTGCTGTTTATTGGTGGAGTCTGCTTTCCTGCAGCTTGATTGGCGGGTCAGGTGCTGTCATGCCATGCCCCCTCCCCAAGGAGCAAGTTTTTGTTCTCGCCTTCTTTCCACCTGTCCTGGATGGCTCAGGCTGTCTTATGGTAACAATAGGGAGGAAAGGGACTGTGGGGAGAACAGGGGACATCTAAACAACAGACTGTAATAACATAATCACACATCAATAAAGCTTCTCTTAATATTCATACAGTATCCATCCCTTAATTGTGAGAGCAAATCATCTCATTAGCCATCTATAACATAAAGGGACGTAAAACCACCGTTAAAAGGCTTGGTTCAACCTAAAATTACCCAAAGAGGCCTAAAATCCACCCATATGAGCCTAAAATCAGCCAAAGGCACCTAAAATCCAGTTTATCCTAGAATCACCCAAACAGGCCCAAACCCCACCCAAAGGGGCATATAACATCAAAAGGGATCTAAAATCCACCCTCAAACCCACCACATTTGGCCTAAAATCAGCACACAGGCCTAAGATCCACCCTAAAAGGCTTGAAATCACTGCAAGGGAGCTGAAATCCACCCTAAACCTGCCCAGTTTGGCCTAAAATCACCCAAATGGGACCTAAATTCTCTGGGACCAAGACCAAACCCAGCAGCAGAACCAGCACTAGCAGCAAGACTGAGACCGACACTGGAACTGAGATTGGCAGCACTACAGGACCGGCACCAGGACTAGGACCGAGACCCAGACCAGAACCTGCACCAGAACTGGCACTGGGACCAAGACTGGGACCAAGCCTGACACTGGGACCAGCACCAGGAGCGCTTTGGAACTGGGACTGGCACCGGCAGCGCTCCAGGACTGGGATCAGGACCGAGACTGGAACCCAGCACCTGCACCGGGACTGCTCTGGGACCGGGACCAGGACCGAGACTGGGAGCCCTCCAGGACTGAGACTGAGACCGTCACCGGAACCAGCACCGAGAGTGGCAGCGCTCTGGGACTGGGACTGAGACTGAGATTGGCACTGGGAGGACCAAGACCAGCACCAGTAGCAGCACTGGGTCCAGAACCGCTCTGGGACCAAGACTGAGACCAGCACTGAAACCAGCACCAGCAACTGGTGCCAAGAATGGCACTGCTCTGGGACTGAGACAGGGACTGAGAACAGGACCGGCACCGCTCTGCGATTGAGATTGACATGAGAACCAGAATCAGCGCCAGGAGTGCTCCAGGACTGAGATGGAAACTGAGGCGGGCACCAGGACCAGGATCAGTGACAGGATCACTCTGAGACTGGCACCAGGATCGGAAATGGGATTGGAAATGGGATTGGAAATGGGATCCCTCCTGGACCTCTGCGTTCATTCTGGGGAGTTTTGGCTGCGTGGGATCCCCTTGGTTCACATTGATCTGGTGCAGCCATCCTGGTCCATATGGTCCAGTTTGTGTGATCTCAGTCTCTGCTCCTAATCCCTATGGTCCCAGCCTGTGAAATCCTGGTCCACATGATTCCAGTCTGTACAATCCCAACCCATACAATCCCAGTCTACAAAATGCCAGTCCACATGGTCCCAATCTGTGCAGTCCCAGTCTGCAGGATCCCAGTCCACATGATCCCAGTCTGTATGGTCCTGATCCATATGGTCCCAGTAGGTGCAGTCCCAGTCTGTGGGATCCCAGTCCATATGATCCCAGTCTGTATGGTCCTGCATGGCACACACTCCCAGGGTCTGGAATTCCAGTTCCCAGCCAGGAAAAGATGTTCCTGCCCTTGAAGGCAAAGCTCTTAAATGGGGCCAAAAGCCAAGTGGAGCAAGATCCTACAGTGACATTTCACTGCCAGCCTTCAGAACTTCACCCGTGGCTGTTGTAGCTCCTGCACTGGGAATTAAATCAGGGCAGGGTCTTTGGTGGCAGCTGCCCTGGCTCAAGGGAGACACTGAGAGAGAAACAGAAAGGCAAAGAGAGGCAGGAGAGAAAGGAGGACACAAACACAATCAGCTGAGAAGGTGGCACTCTGCAAACGGAACTGCAATGGACTGAAAATGAATGGGACAGAAATCACTAACTCTGAAAGTTTTATTTGATATCAAATACATCCCACCCACCCAGCCTCACACAATCCCCACGCCACCGTACCAAATTTGGATCCCAATTCTCCCAGTCTCCTTCCAACCCCATCTCACCATGGCGGCTGTGGAATCAAGTGAGTCTGGCATGGGACTGAGTTTTTTTGAGGTGGCAACAAGCCATTATGAAGTGGGATTGAGCCCGTATGAATTAAAATTCAGTTGTTTTAAGTGGGATTCAGTTGTTTTGAGGTGACCCTCTTGGCTTTTGGAGTGCACAGAGATGAAGAACACTGCGCAAAATCCCCCCTGCCCAGAACCCACAAGTCCTCCAGAATATTTCCCCAAACCATCAATTCCCCCTTAAAAACCTCTGAAATTGTGGAACTTTAGACATCTTTGATCAATTTATTTCATTTAACCCTGTTTTGACTGTTTTTAAGGGATGAACATGGATCATGAGGAATATGGGCCACCAGGGCTGTGCCCAAAGTGCCTTCTCCAGTGGAGGATGGAGCTGGAGCAGCACACGAAGCTCTTCCCGCACTCGGGGCACTCGCAGGGCTTCCCTTACTGGTGCCTCCGTTGGTGTCGGGTCAAATGAGAACTCTGTGAGAAGCTCTTCCCACAGTGGGCACACTCGTAGGGCCTCTCCCCAGTGTGGATGCGCCGGTGTCTGATGAGGTGGGAGTTGCGCTGGAATCCCTTCCCGCAGTCAGGGCATTGGAAGGGCCTCTCCTCTGTGTGAATCCGATAGTGCCGGAGGAGACTGGAGCTGCTCTGAAACCCCTTCTTGCATTTATCACACTCATAGGGCCTCTCCCCTGTGTGGATCTTTTGGTGGCAGAGCAGGTAGGAATGCTGGCTGAAGCTCTTCCCACATTCCCCACACTTGTAGGGCCGTTCCCCAGTGTGGATGTTCCGGTGCTGGATCAGGTTAGAGCTCTGTCTGAAGCTCTTCCCACACTCCCCACACTCATAGGGCCGTTCCCCAGTGTGGGTCCTTTGGTGGCGGATCAGGCTGGAGCACCGGCTGAAGCTCTTCCCACATTCCTCACACTCGTGGGGCCTCTCCCCAGTGTGGATGCGCTGGTGCCTGACAAGATGTGTGTTTCGCCTGAAGCCCTGCCCGCAGTCAGGGCAGCGGAAGGGCCTCTCCTCTGTGTGTGTGTGCTGGTGCAGGAGGAGATTGGAGCTGGTCTGAAACCTCTTCCTGCATTGATCACACTCATAGGGCCGTTCCCCAGTGTGGGTCCTTTGGTGCTTGATCAGGTCAGAGCTCCACTTGAAGCTCTTCCCACACTCCATGCATGTGTGGGGCTTCACCCCATCATGGAGCTGCTCATGGAGCACCAGCTCCGAGCTCTGGCTCCATCTCCGGCCGCCTTCCCGGCCCAGGCTGGCTCTTTCCCCCTCACATCCCCGCCATCTGCGTTTGCAGCCCCTCCTCGTGCGGCATTTCCAGGGCTTTTCCTCCGCGTTGGCTTCCTGCGCCGTGGAGCCGCTCAAAACGGCCTCTGCCACCAGGTTCTGCCGCGGGCATTTGTCCTCCCTGCTCTCCATGCTCAACTCCTGCTCTGGGGGAGGAAGGACAAGGACAGGATGGGATTTGCCTCCGTGCCACAGGCAAGGGCAACGAGATCCCCCCAGGGCTGTGCTGCAGCCGAGGGCCGTGCTGGGCTGGGAGATGGAGCAGCACAGAGGAGAAAGGGACACTCATCGCCAGCTAGGGGCTGTGCACAAATCACAAACAGGATGGGACTGCTAGGAACGCGTCTTGAGCTGTTTTATTTTCCAGCATCAGTCTCATTACTTGGTTATGACAGTGGGAACATGCCAGCAGCTCACATCCCAGGTGGGAGACAAAGAACTTAATGTTAAAACTTACGTTAAAAGGGTTTTGACCAATCACACAAAGCAAAAGCATATTGACCATAGTTCTATCCGGTTAAAAAAATGCTTGCTTATTTCAAATACCTGCTTGTAAGCCTTAAAACACGATGCACAGAGCTCCATTATTAAGCTTGGAAATTCCTAATATCTTGCTAGATATACTTTTCTGCAGGTTAGGGAGTTAGTCTAGATAAGCATTAAGGCACAGACCATTGTTCTATTTCTCCTTACTTTCTCCTTCTTATATAATTTTTCTGCAGACCAATCTTACAGCTGCTGCAAAGCTCTAATCACAGTTCTACTGTCTCTGAGGCTTGTCTTTTGCAGCTTTACCCAAAATCCTCTGATTTTAAGGATTCCAGAGACACTGACTTCCTGCTCACCTGCCTCAGTGTCCTGGGGCATCTTCCTCTTCCTCGCAGCCTCCCAGGGTTTAGCAATGGGAAATCCTGGTTTGGGGAAAACAAGGGATCAGCACGTTGATTCTGAAGGTCCCTCTGCCCAAGTCCATCTCTACAAGTCACCGGCCATCTGGGCTCCAGAAAAACCTCCCAAACACCAAGATTCAGCCCTGAAAAACCCTCCTAGGAGTTCCCCATCCCTGGTCCCTCCCCTTTGGTGTTTGGGGGTTCCCCCCTGTCCCAGCTGCTGGGGTCATGCTTGGATTGGGTGCCTGCCCTGCCCAGGCTGCTGGCAGTCCCAGCAATGCCAAAAGCTCCCCCCTCTTAGCTCTCCCCATTTCGGGATGCTGGGGCCTTTTGGGCTCCTGGGCTCCCCTCATTCTCTGCTCTGGGCTGCAGCGGCTCCAAGGAGTCCCCCCTGCCCCTCTCCAGGCTCTTGAGGCTCCCGCCAATGGTGGCGCTCCCCCCTCTCTGGCCTCCCCACTTTGGCCTCCTGGGGCACACAGGGCTCTGCTCCTCCAGGCTGCCTCTGCCAGCAGCCGCCACCGCCACCCCCCGATATCCCCCCGAGGAGCCTTTTCCGCTCAGCCTTGGACTTCTTCATTCTCCAAACATCCCCCCAAAAACCCAACTGGGAGCAACTGGGAGTGACTGGGAACATGCTGGAGAGAACTGGGCTACACTGGGACATACTGGGAGTGACTGGAACAAAAGTAAGGGTGAAAGAGAGCAACTGGAACCATGTGGAGCACAACTGGTTTATTCTGGCAGGGACTGGGAGCACACTGGGGCCATATTTTAATCATACTGGGAGGGACTGGACTAATACTGGGAGTATTTAAGAGCGACTGGGAACACACCCTGCACATACTGGGCCTAACTGGGAGCACGCTGGCAGCAAATGGCATCATACTGGGACTGACTGGGCTGATCTAGGAAGCAACTGGAGCCATGCTGGAGGCATGGGGGTCCCAGGCCCACCCTGAACCGAGGTCTGGGTGTTTCGGGGGGAGGGGGCACAGCAGGGGTTCCCCCTCCCCCCGTTTTTGGGGGGTCTCCCACGGTGCCCCCTCCCCAAAAAGCTCCAGGGGCCCCCTGAAGTGGCTCCTGTTCCACCGGCTGGTGCCCACTGTCATGGTTTGACACTGGCACAATGCTAGTACCCCCATGAGAATACCCTCTCCCTGGTTTCTGCTGTGAGATGGGACCAGGAATAAGCAAAGCAGGCTCCCACTTAGGAAAAAAAAATTATTAACTAAACTACAAGGGAAAGGAAAAAAAGAAAAAAGAAAAAAAGAAACACACAAGGAAAATGAAAACTTCACAAATACATCTCCTCCTCCTCCCCACCAAATTCCCAATACAATACATCCCCCAAATCATCGACTCTCAGTCCGGCACCACCCTTCAGAATACTCCATCCTCAGTTCATCAAGAGGAGAAGGAGTCCTTCTTGTGCCAATGGGGACCTCTTCCTTTCATGTCCAGCACTCTCACCACTGAACACGGACCAGAGCTGCTTCTAGGGTCGACTTTTAAGGATGCTTCGTCCCACTGCAAAAAGGCACAGTCTCAACTTTGGGACATCAGTCCCCCCATATTTCACCCCCTGGGGCCGAGGGGTACCAACACCGAACCCTCTTGGTTCTGAGGCATTGCCTCCCCCTAGAATGCAGTCTCTGTATCACAAGGAAACATGGCTCTGTCCATGGCTACACAAAGAGTCCAGCATAAGCTACTCCATCATCTCTTCCACCTGAATTCTTCTCTATTCTTTTCAGATCTCTCCCTTGCTCAGACCTCCAACTCTTACTCAGTTCCCTCTTCATCTTCTGCTCCATCCCCCTCCAGGAGAGGTCAATGCTCTGAAGAGTTTTCATTGTCCACAAAAGGGTTAAAAGCTCTTACAAGTGGCCGGACACATCAATTTCAAGATAACAGTCCTCGGCACCGGCACACTCTCTCTCTCTGAGCGGGGGGCTGCCTGGTACCTGGCTAAACAAACTCCTGGTGCTTCTCTCTCTCCTCCACCCTTGGGCCAGGCCTACCTCATGGCCACGTGGCTTCCCCGCCCCCCGCCCAGCCGGGAACTGGGGGGGAGGGGGGGGGGGGGGGGGGGGCAAGACCCGAACTCTTTCCCGCCGGAAATCCAAAATAGCCTCCTAGGGGAGAGCCCTGCTTTTAACCCTGTGTTCTCAGAGGCGGATCCAATGTCCCAATGGCCACACTAGGTGCCAATATTAAAATCTGAGCACCCATTGGCCTGACCACAGCATCCCAGAAAACATATTTCCTGTCAAACCACCACACCCCCTGATCCAGGATGGCCCCTGGTGAGTCTGGGGGTTCTGGGGGGATTTTGGGGGGCTTTTTTTGAGATTTAGGGATTTTTGGGACATTTGGGGATCTTTGGAAGGGCTTGGGGGGGTTTGGGGGTGTTCTGGGGACTTTTTGGAATTTTGGGGCATTTTTGAGGCAATTTTTGGGAGGGTTTTGGGGGATTTGGGTGAGGCTTTTTTGAGTTTTGGGGGATTTTATTGGGAGTTTAGGAGGAATTATGGGGTTTTTGGAGATAATTATTTGGTTTTGGGGGATTACAGGATTTTGGGGCATTTATGGATTTGGGGAATTTGGATTTTGGGAGATTTTATTGGGGTTTAGGTGGGGTTTTGTTTTTTGGGGGGGGTTTATTGAAATTTTTGGGAGATTTTTTTTAACTTTGGTGAGTTCCACTGAGATTTTGTAGGATTCTGTGGTATTTTGGAGCATTTTATTCTGATTTTTAGGGGCTTTAGGGTACATTTTGTGGAATTTTGGGGGTCCTTGTGTGGTCTGGGAGGGCTCTGGGGTTGTCCCCAGGTGTGGGGAAGGGCTGAGAGGCACCAAAATCTCCTTAAAACCCCCAAGAGTCCCAATAAAACCTACGAAATCCCAACTGAAGATCACAAAATCCCATTAGAACACTCTAAAATCCCATTAAAAGTCCACAAAATGTCTTGAAATCCCAACAAATCCCCAAAATCCTAATTAAGCCCCACAAATCCCCCAAAAATGTCCCCAAAACCACATGAAACCCCATAAAATCCCACAGAAGACCAAAAGAAATCCTGGCAACACCCAAAGAAGACCACAAAACCCCTGCGAAACTCCACAAAAATCCCCAAAAACCCCCCAAAATTTTCGTTAAAAAACCCTGACCTCCAAAGAATCCCACTAAATGCCTCCAGAATTCCAAGAAAACCACCCCAAATCCCACAGAAATTCCAAAAAAATCCCCAAAAATTTAAGAGAATCCCAAAAAATCCTCACAAAATCCCAGTAATCCCACCAAAATTATAAAAAAACCCAAACCAAAACAAAAAAAGATTCAATGAACCCCCAAAAACCTCGAGAAACACACCCCCCCCAAATGCCAATAAACCCCCCCAACGTGTCAATAAAACCCCCCAAAATCCCTGAAAATTCTGCACCTCCCCAAAACCCAATCCTTCTCTCGGAAAACCCCAATAATCGCCCCTGAGCTCCCCACAAACTCCCGCAGCCCAAGAAAGCCCCAAATGCCCCAGCCCTGCCTGGCCCTCCCTGGTCCCTCCCAGTCCCGCCCAGGCCCGTCTGGGGCCGCAGCCAAAACTCCCCAGAGCGAGCGCGGAGGGCCCGGAGCGAGCCTGGAGCCCATCCCGGGCTCGGCCTCAGGCTCGGCCCCTCGGGGGCATTTTGGGCTGGCCTGGGCAGGGTTAGGGTGGGCTCGGATCCCTTGCGGGCATTCCCAGCCTTGCCGGGGGGATTTTAGGCCCCTTTGGCTGATTTGAGGCCGAATCTGGTGGGTTTGAGGGGAAGATTTTGGATCCCTTTGGACGATTTGAGGCCCACATGGGTGAATTTAATCCTGTGTGAGTGATTTTGAGTCCCTTTATTTGGTGATTTTGGGTTCATTTGAGTAGGTCTTCTGCTTCATTGTGTAATTTTAGGTCAAACCAAGTCATTTAGGATGATTTGAGGTCCTCTTCTGTTGGTTTCAGGCTGGTTTCGGTGATTTTATGTCAATTTAGGTGATTTTTGTTAAATCTGGATGGATTTTAGGCGCCTTCGGGAGATTTTAGGCCAAAGCAGGTACTTTCAGGGTGGATTTGAAACCCATTTTGGAGATTTAAGGGTGATTTTAGGCCATTTGAGGGAGGTGTCAACCAGTTTGGGCAATTTTAGTCCCCTTTGGTTGGATTTTAGACCCATTTGGATAATTTTAATCCTCTTTGACTGATTATAGGCCAAACTTGGTTGATGTAGGCTGAATTTGAGGCCCTTTTGGGTGACTTTAAACCAAACCAGGCCCTTTCAGGATCGCGCGTCCCCTTGGCCCCACCCCTTTCCCCTCACAGTTCCCTGCCCTTTCCCTGCCCCCTTTCCCCTCAAGGTTCAGCCTTCGGGAACAGGGGAGGAGGAGGAGGGAGGAAGGAAGAGGCCAAGCGGCCGCAACACAAGAGGAGAGGGAGAATCTCGTGGCCCGGGCACTCCCTGGAGTCGCCACAGCCCCGGGAGCATCGGCCCCCATCTCGTAAGTGCCTGGGCAGGGGGAGCTCGGCCCAAATATCCTGGGGGGTGCCTGGGTTTGGTTTTTTTTGGGGGGATGTTTGCAGCTGGCAGGGCTCCAAAGCCGAGCCGCAGATGGCCCTCGGGGGGACATCAGGGGTCCCCGGGAGGTGTTTTTGGGGGTCCCGGTGTGGGTGGCGGCAGAGCCCCAGCGGGGGGCGGGGGGATGCGGGTCCCCCCGCAGTGGGGGTTGGGCTTCCCAGCCGGGCCCTCCGAGCTCTGCCGGGGCCATGTGGGGACCGCTTGGGAGAGGCGGCCCCGGCGGGGGGACACCGGTTCTGGGGAGCCCCAGGAGTAGCTGCGGCTTCACCGAGCGGGAGCCCAGAGAGAGGAGAGCCCCAGAAGGGCAAAGCGGGGACCCCGAGAGGGGGGGACCCCTGGGATTGCCGGGACCCCGGCAATGGGGGGTGCTGGGGCTGGAGAGGCGGGATGGCCGGGAAAGGGGTTCAGGGGTGCCGGTGCCGGCAGTGGCTGCTCCCGGTATGAGCCCAGTCACTCCCAGTCATTCTCTATGATGATGCAATTTGCTCCCAGCACAGTCCCAGTTGCTTCCAGTTCCTCCCACTTGCATCCAGGGTGTTCCCAGTTCTCTCAGTTGCCCCTAGCACAGTCCTAGTCACTCCCAGTATGATCCCAGTCTCTCCCAGTATGAGCCTGGTCACTTCCCCTCACTCCCTGAAGGAACCCTGTTGCTCCCAGTATGATCCCAGACTCTCCCACTTGCCGCCAGCATGTTCCCAGTTCCCCCAGCACATTCCCAGTTGCTCCCAGTCTGGTCCCAGTCACCACATCTATGGTCTCAAGACACTCCCAGTACATCTCAGCTGCCCTGAACATTCTGGCAGTCATTGCCAGGCACTCCCAGTTCCCTCAGGGTGGTTCACTTGCCCCCAGTTGTCTCCCAGTTCCTCTAATTATGTCCCCAGTTGGCTCCCAGCATGGGCCCTGTAGATCCCAGTAACCCCCAGTCAGGGTCCAATCACACCCACTCTAATCCCAGTATGATTGTAGCCACTCCCAGTATGATCCCAGTCACTCCCAGTCTGATGCCAGTGCCACCAGTGTGATTCCAGTTGCTCCCTGTCAATGCCAACATGACCCCAGTAGCCTCTGGTGTGATCCCAGTGACTCCCTGTGTCTCCCAATATATCCCAGTCACCCCCAGCATGCTCCCCGTCACTCCCACTTTCTCCCAGTTGGGTTCAGCACAATTCCAGTTGCTCACAGCCACTCCCAGTCAATCCCAGCATGATTCCAGTCACTGTCAGTGTGATCCCAGTCTAACCCAGCATGGACCCAGCTGCTCTCACTGTGATTCAAGTTTGATTCCATTTGCCCCCAACAGAGTTCCAGTTGTTCCCAGTTCCTCCCATTATGATCCCAGTTAACCTGAGATTAGTCCCAGTCCCTCCCAGCAGGGTCCCAGTCATGCCCAGTTGCCCCAAGCATGGTCTGAGTTGTCCCCAGCAAGATCCCTGCTGTTCCCAGTGTGATTCCAGTCCCCCCAGTATGGTTACAGACATTCCCAGTATATCCCAGTTGCCCCAGTAAGGTTCTAGTTACCTCAGAAGGATCCCAGTCTTTCCGAGTAACTCCCAGTTGCCCCAGTTATAGTCTCAGTCCCCTCAGCATGGTTCCAGTACCTTCCAGCCAATCCCAGTTGCTCCCAATATATCCCCATTTTCCTCCCAACATGGGCCCAGTAGCTCCCAGTAACCCCCAGTCAGGTTCCATTCATGCCCAGTATAATCCCAGTATGAGTGTAGCCACTCCCAGTATGATCCCAGTCCCTTGCAGTCTAATTCCAGTTGTTCCCAGGCACTCCCAGTCTGATGCCAGTGCCCCCAGTGTGATCCCAGTTGCCCCCAGCATGGGCCCAGCTGTTCCCAGTGTGCTTCCATTACTCCCCAATGGTTACAGACACTCCCAGTATGGTCCCAGTTGAACACAGTTGTCCCTGCTCTCGTCCCAGTCACTCCCCATATGATCCCAGTTCCTCCCAGCATGGTCCCACTCACTCCCAGTTGCCCCCAGCATGGTCCCAGTTCTCCCCAGCATGGTCCCAGTTGTTCCCAGTGTGGTTCCAGTCCCCCCAGCATGGTTCCAGACACTCCCAGTATATCCCAGTTGCCCCCAGCATGTCTGTAGTCATTTCCAGGCACTGCCAGTGGCCCCAGTAAGGTGTCAGTTATCCCAGTATGATCCCCCAGTCATGCCCAGAATATCCCAGTTGCCCCCAGCATGCATCCAGTCCTTCCCAGTTCCTCCAGTTTGCTTGCAGCATGATCCCAGTTTTCTTCAGCTGCTCCCAGTAGCCCAAAGTGTGATCCCAGTTGCTCCCTTTCAACCCCAATATGATCCCAGTAAGCTCCAGTTTGATCCCAGTCACATGCCAGCCCTCCCAGTGTGGTCCCAGTTGCATCCAGTCTCTCTCAGTATGGTCCCATCTACCTCCAGCATGGTTCCAGTTGCTTCCTAGATCAGCCCAGTCAGTCCCAGTATGATGCCATTTGCTGCCAGCGTGCTCCCAGTTGCTCCCAGTCAGGCCCAGTATGGGGGATGATGTGCAGGGTGTGCTCCCAGTTGCTCTCAAATACTCCCAGTATTAGTCCAGTCCCTCCCAGTATGATCCAAAGATGAGCCCAGTGTGCTCCCAGTCCCTGCCAGTGTGAACCAGTTGTGCTCCACATGATTCCAGTTGTTCCTTTCACCCTTACTTTTGTTCCAGTCACTCCCAGCATCTCCCAGTGTAGCCCAGTTCTCTCCAGCATGTTCCCAGTCACTCCCAGTTGCTCCCAGTTGGGTTTTTGGGGGGATGTTTGGAGAATGAAGAAGTCCAAAGCTGAGCGGAAAAGGCCCCTCGGGGGGACATCGGGGGGTGGCGGTGGCGGCTGCCGGCAGAGGCAGCCTGGAGGAGCAGAGCCCTGTGTGCCCCAGGAGGCCAAAGTGGGGAGGCCAGAGAGGGGGGAGCGCCGCCATTGGCGGGAGCCTCAAGAGCCTGGAGAGGGGCAGGGGGGACTCCTTGGAGCCGCTGCAGCGCAGAGCAGAGAATGAGGGGAGAAGGGAGCCCGGGAGCCCAAAAGGCCCCGGCATCCCGAAATGGGGAGAGGGAAGAGGGGGGAGCTTTTGGCATTGCTGGGACTCCCAGCAGATGGGGGAGGGCTGGGGCCGAGTAGACGGGGGATCCCCAGTCCAAGCGTGACCCCCAGCAGCTGGGACAGGGGGGAACCTCCCCGGGCACCTGCGGGATGGGGGGCGATGCTCCCGCGGTGCGGCGAGTTCAGGCAGCGCCGGAGCCGCGCGATTCCGGCCGTCCTCTGCTCCCGTCGCTTCCTGCTACCGCTCCGCCTCTTCCTCCCTCCCTCCCTCCCTCCCTCCTCCTCCCCTCCCTCCTCCTCCCCCCCTCCTCCTCCCCCCCCGGTCCCGGAGCCCTCACAGCCCGCGGGAGGAGCAGGGGTGGCGCCGGGACGGGTCGGAACGGAGCGAGGGGGGGGGGGGGGGCTGGCAGGAGTGGGGTGACTGGGCTGTACTGGGATCATCTTGGGAGCAGCTTCTGGTTGACTGAGTTCTACTGGGACCATACTAGGATCATACTGGGAGTGAGGAGGAGCAGCACGATGGCTCCAGCGCTGGGGCTGGGGGCTCTCCTGGGGCCCGGGGTGGCAGCGAGAGCTGAGGGGGACTTCCGGCACCGGGACTCTCTGATCGCCCATCCCGGAGCACCGAAGGGCCCCTGAAACCCCATTCCTGGGCGCTGGGATCCCCCCGCACCCCCATTCCTAGGCATGGGATCCACCCTGCACCCCCTTATCCGGCACCAACAACCCCCACACCCCCTTCCCGGCCATCCCGCCTCTCCCAGCCCCCAGAGCCCCCTTTTCCCTTACCCAGAGACCCCCTGGACCCCTATTCCTTCCTTTCCCAGCCCCCAGCCCCTCCTCTCCTCAACGCCGAGGACACCCGGGACCCCTATTCCCAGCCATCCCGGGTTTTCTACCTTTTGCTGGGAATGGGAAACACTGGGGACCCTTGGAGCTCCCTTTCCTGGATGCAGGAACCCCCTTAACCCAGCCCGTCCCACCTCTACCCACCGCAGCCTCCCCTTTTCTCACTCCTGGAACCCACAAACCCCGTTCCCTGCTCTCCCAGCTCTCCCGTTCCCTCTTTGGTTCCCCTATGCCCCCCAGCCCCGTCGGTGTCCCCCCAGTTCTCCCGTCCCTGAGTTCCCTGCCCTTGGCACTGTCGGAGCCCGGCCCGGGGTTCCCCCAGTTGGTGTCCATGGGGTCCCTGGCTGGGATTCCCTTCCAGCGGGATCTCGGCACAGCCAGGGCCGGCACCACGAGCAGCACTGGCACGGGGCCACCGGGGAGCTGCCACTGCTGCAGCTGCATCCTGCCATTCCCAGTTGCTCCCAGTTCCTCCCAGTGGCTGCGCAGTCGGCTCCCAGCATGCGCCTGGTAGCTCCCAGCACCCCCCAGACAGGGACCAATCACACCCCCTACAATCCCAGTCCAATTGTAGTTACTCCCAGTATGATCCCAGTCACTCCCAGTATGATCCCAGTCACTCGTGGTCTAACTCCAGTCACTTCCAGTCACTCCCAGTATGATGCCAGTGCTCCCAGTGTGATCCCAGTTGCTCCCTGTCAATGCCAGCATGACCCCAGTAGCCTCCAGTATGTTCCCAGTCACTCCCTGTCTCCCCCAGTATATCCCAGTCCCCCCCAGCATGCTCCCAGTCACTCCCACTTCCCCCCAGTTACTTTCAGCATGATTCCAGTTGCTGACAGCTGCTCCCAGTCAATCCCAGTATGATTCCAGTCACCCTCAGTGCGATCCCAGTCTCACCCAGCATGCTGGGTGAGATCCAGCTGCTGGATCCCAGCTGCTCCCACTGTGATCCCAGTATGATCCCTGTTGCCTCCAGTGTAGTTCCAGTTGTTCCCTGTTCCTCCCAGCATGATCCCAGTTGTCCCTAGAATAGTCCCAGTTCCTCTCAGCAAGGTCCCACTCACTCCCAGTTGCCCCCAGCATGGTCCCAGCTGTTCCCTGTGTACTTCCAGTCCCCCCAGTATGGTCACAGACATTCCCAGCATGTCCCAGTGTGCCTAGTACAGTTCTAGTTAGCTCAGAATGATCCCAGTCTTTCCCAGTTCCTCCCAGTTGCCTCCAGCATGATCCCAGTTTCTGGCAGTTGCCCAAAATATGATCCCAGTGGCTCCCAGGATGACACCAGCAGTACCAGTAGTCACTCCCAGCATGTTCCAGTCACCCCCAGTATGACCCCAGTTAGTCCCAGATACTCCCAGTGTTATTGCAGTCATGCTCAGAGTGACTCCCTGTTACTCCCAGTGTGGGCCCTGTTGCTCCCAGTCGCTTCCAGTATGGTTCCAGTCAGGGCCAGCACCTTCCCAGTCACTCCCAGTATGACCCAGCATGGGCACAGCTGCTCCCATGATCATCCTGTGTGGTTCCAGTTGCTCCCATTTACCCCTAGTGTGGTTTCAGTCTCTCCCAGTATATACCAGTTACTCCCAGCATGTTCACAGTCACTCCCAGTTGCCCTGAGTTGCTTCCAGCCTGATGCCAGTTGCTCACAGCCACTCCCAGTCACCCTCAGTGCAGTCCCAGTTGCTGCCATTATGACTCAGTATGATGCCAGTCACTCCCAGCATTGGCCAGCTCCTCCTACTGTGGTCCCAGTAGGATCCCAGTAGCCCCCAGCAAGGTTCCAGTCACTCTCTGTTCCTCCCAGTGTGATCCCAGTTGCCCCAGTATAGTCCCAGGTACTCCATAGATGATCCCAGTCCCTGCCAGCATGGTCCCAGTCATGCCCAGTTGTTCGCAGTGTACACCCAGTCATTCCCACTTGCTCCCAGCATGGGGTCCCAGTTCTCTCCAGCATGGTCCCACCTGTTCCCAGTGTGGTTCTAGTCACCCGAGTATGGTTAACAGACACTACTGGTATATCCCAGTGTCCCTCAGCATGCTCACAGGCATTCCCAGTCACTCCCGTATGATCCCAGTGCAGCCCAGTCTCTGGCAGTGCTGCCACTGCTGGGATCCCCCAGCCCTGTGTGCGTTCCCCCCTGGCGGATGTGCCGAGAGGAGCCCCAAGGGCTGGCATTGGCCAGTCAGGGTCCCCAGCAAGGCCCAGTTTGGATGTGCAGCCCCCAGTTTGCCCAGTTTGCCTCTCCTTTGGCCCGGGCCAGGTTCCCCCTGCCTGCAGCGGCTGGGAGCAGCCGAGAGCCCCGCACTGCCCATGCCGACCTGTCCCGGCTCCATCCCCGCTCCTGCTGCAGGCTGCGAGGGCTGCGGGAACGGGGCACCGAGGGTGTGGCTGCTGCTGGGGGAGGAGGAGGGAGGGAGGGAAGGGCAGGGATGAAGGAGGAGAAAGAGGTGGTGTTAGGGAGGAGGAGGGATGGAAGAGGAGGGAGAGGAGGGACAAAGGAGCATCAAGGAAAGGAGAAGGAAGCACGCAGACCTCAAAACTTCAAGCATCCCAGCTGCTGGGGAGATGGAAAAGGGAGGAATTTTTTTTTTTTTTTTTTTTTTTTTTTTTTTTTTTTTGATTTCTGGGACTCCCAACAGATTGGGGTGGGTGGGGACTGAGTAGACAGGGGATCCCCAATCCAAGTGTGCAAGTGTGACCCCCAGCAGCTGGGACAGGGGGAACGCCCAAACACCAAAGGGGAGAGACCAGGGACACAGAACACCTGGGAGTCATTTTCAGTGGTAAATCTTGGTGTTTGGGATGTTTTTATGCCTGGTGACTTCTAGAGATGTACTTAGGCAGAAGGACCTTCGAACTCTGTGTGCTCATCCCTTGTTTTTCCCCAAAGCAGGGTTTTCCATTCCCAAACCCTTGGCTGGATGGAGAAGGAGGCTGCAAGAAAGAGGAAGATGTCCCGGGACATCCAGGCAGGTGAGGAGGAAGTCAGTGCCCCTTTCCCCTCTGTGCTGCTCCATCTCCCAGCTCAGCACAGCCCCCAGCTGCAGCACAGCCCTGAGGGGATCTCGTTGCCCTTGCCTGTGGCACGGAGGCAAATCCCATGCTGTCCTTGTCCTTCCTCCCCCAGAGCAGGAGCTGAGCATGGAGAGCAGGGAGGACAAATGCTCACGGCAGAACCTGGTGGAAGAGGCTGTTTTGAGCGGCTCCACGGCGCAGGAAGCCAATGGGGAGGAAAATCCCCGTAGATCCTGCAGGAGGAAGGGCTGCAAACCCAGCCCAGGGTGCTCTGAGGAGGAAAGAGCCACCCTGAGCCAGGAAGGTGGACAGAGCTTCAGCCAGAGCTCAAAGCTGGTGGTCCCTGGGCAGCTTCAAGATGGGGAGAAGCCCTACAAGTGCTTGGAGTGTGAGAAGAGCTTCAGGTGGAGGTCCCACCTGCTCTGCCACCAGATGATCCACACCGGGGAATGGCCCTATGAGTGTGGGGACTGTGGGAAGGGCTTTGGCTACAGCTCCAACCTCATCATCCACCAACACATCCACACTAGGGAATGGCCCTACGAATGTGAGGAGTGTGGGAAGAGGCTTCAGTCAGAGCTGCAGCCTAATCTGCCACCAGATGATCCACACTGGGGAGAGGCCCTACAAGTGTGGGGAGTGTGGGATGAGCTTTAGATGGTGCTGTGACCTGATCCCTCACCAGATGATCCACACTGGGCAGAGGCCCTATGAGTGTGGGGAGTGTGGGAAGAGCTTCAGCCAGAGGACCCAACTGATCAGCCACCAATGCATCCACACCAGGGAGAGGCCCTACGAATGTCCTGCGTGTCAGAAGAGGTTTCACACCAGCTCAGATCTCCTCAAGCACCAGCGGATTCACTCAGAGGAGAGGCCCTTCCGCTGCCCCAACTGCAGTAAGGCCTTCAAGCACAACCCCCACCTTGTCAGGCACCAGCTCATCCACACCGGGGAGAGGCCCTACAAGTGTCCCCAGCTTCTCCAGGAGCTCTCACTTGACCAGACACCAACGGAGGCACCGCTAAGGGAGCCCTGCGAGTGCCCTGACTGTGAGAAGAGCTTCATGCACTGCTCCAACTTTATCCCCCATTGGAGGACTCATATTGTGCAGAACCCTGGTGACCCACATTCCCTGTGATCCGTGTACAGAAGTGTCTTAGGTTGGAAATAGGGGTATTCTATTCCTATCTGCTGGAGGTGGAACAGTTAGCTTCTGTTATTTGGGCAGTTTTCTTTATCTCTTCCACAACCAATCCTCCTGCTAGGGAGATATCTTCTGTTAATGGGCCATTGAGTCTCACTGCATGACTGAAAAAATGTACATCATCCCATTGTGAGACGCTCCACAGCGCCAGACTAGAGTCAAGCTCAACAGAGTCTTCTTTCCCCGCTGATTCTGCCTAGCCTGTTCCCTTGGCTGTGGTTTCACTGGATAGGTAGGAACATTGGGAATCTCGTTCATCCATTCAAGCACGTCACTAATTAGGTGACTGATTCCACTGTCCAGCTAAACCAGCAGAGGGAAGGGGCCAAGTTTATTATTAATACTAAACAGGTACAATCAATCAAGTTCTGCTCGTAAATATAAGTACTATATCTACTGAGGCAACAAGCGCTTTGGATGCCAGGGCCCGGGCGATCTTCTCCAGCCTTGTTTTAGAGAAACTGAGGGCTGAAAGCAGCTCCGAGTTCTTGCGATACCACTTTCCTTGAGTCCCCATGGGAAAGCCTACATATTCAATATCTACCCCGTTAGTCAGTTGCTGTATTTGTAAATGAAGGTGTTGATATTTCTTGGCCTTCTCAGCAGCAGCCTCCCTCACTGAGGAACTGCTGTGCTCATATCTCACTGTGACGTCTACCACTAACGCCTTAGAGCCTTTCACAAGGATTAGGTCCAATTTAAACAACTCATTAACATCATCTCTCAGGTGCGGCTCCTGAAAAACCGTCCAGTCCTCCTTCTTAGCTTCACAGCTAAGGGTTTCACAGATGGCATTATGTCATTTGATCCTGGCATCTTGAGTGATTGGACAGTTCCTGACAATGTGGGCTACAGTTTCATATCCAGCACCACAATGTCGGCATGATCGAACAAAGTCCTCATGCCTACCCCTAGCCAGGAATTCTCTTGTTGGGTAGACATTGGCTTTCAGTTGTAGGGCCGTTATAAGTTTTCAGTGAGGTATGCCCTTTTACTGCCTTATCCAGGCATTACTGATGTAATCATTCTCGAAATTTTCAACACCATGGTCCTGGGCTACCAGATGCATCCATCTCTGAAACTCAATTTTCCGCTAATTACAGGGTCTTGGATAGCAGACTTTAGGAGTGGGTGCCTCCCCTTCCGACAGGCTTCATCACCACCACCACCTTTGATCGTTGGTATAGGCTCCCAAATTGGTAGGATGGACTCTTTTTTTCCACCTGCTCTCAACCATAACTTTTCAAATAATAATTCCAGCTGTTCCCCTCTTAGAAAACCCCCCAGAGCCTCATCCAAAGACTGTGCCAATCTATGAAGTCTTCGCGCTTGAATACTTGGAATGCACCAACTTAATGATGCCTAAACCACTGTCTTTAAAACTCAAATACAAGATGGCATCACATGTACTTGGTATAAGTTCTGAGTATATTGACCTGAAGAGGTTTGAGGGGTCAACTCCCAATCCGATGGAGCGAGTCCACAAGTTTCTCTGATAAACCCAAGTCTGCAAAGCCAGTCCAGGGGTCAATCCATGTGCCAAGATATTTTTCTGAGCTCCCTGGGTCAGTCATATTAAGGGCGGGAACCATTTATCTTCAATGGGGGACAATCATTGATAGTATATGAGTCCATTGTTGGCCTGATGAAAAAGCTATGACATTTTTCCCGCTGAATCCGGAGACCAGTAAGTTCACAGAAGGCATGCAACAAGGTATTGCAACACATGCCATCCCAGGAATCACTCAGCAGCACTAAATCATCTGCAAACGCCATGGCCGTTATTCTCAGGCTACCATGCTGGAACCCCTGACCCTCACTTTCAAGCTTGCATAGAAGGGGGTCCATTGCCAGCTTGAAAAGCAAAGGTGACATAGGGTTGCCTTGTTTGACACCAGCGTGAATTTAAATGGGATCGGTCCTCTCCTTTTCAATGGAAATGTACACTTTGATTTTTCAATGCATTTCCCTAACCAGCTGAACCACATGGGGATCAACCCTTCTCTGGATCAGACCCTCAAGTACATGCTGATGACCAGCGGTGTCAAAGGCTTTGGTGATGTCCATGAACACGACCCCCAGATGTCAATGCTCCTGCTTAGCGTTCTTAACCACAAGCTGTAACAACTTGAGGTTCTCAGCACAACCTGATGCGCAAATAAAGCCCCATTGCCAGGGCTTAATGGGACATGCCCTGGTCAGCCTCACCGTAGCAATCCTGGAGAACAGCCTAATCACGATATAACCAGTAGTGATAGGCCTCCAGTTATTGGTATCACCAAGTCTATCCAAGTCGGAAGACTTGGGTATCAAGACTGTCCGGCAGTCCCGCAATGCGTCTGGGATAGTACTGGTAACAAGCCAGAGATTGAAGATCTCAGTCAACAGGGAAAACTTAGGGTCTTTTTAATAAGATGACCCAAAGTAGTCCCATCTGGCCCAGGAGTGGAGGTTTTACACATCTTGCTCATGTTTTTCTCAATCTCTTTTTTAGTAATCAGGGCCTCAGATACAGTGTTATCCGCCTCCGCATGCGGAGGAAAATTCACCAGGCCACCAAACTCAACAGCTGTATCCCATCTCAACTTAAAGCGTGCATGGACAACACCAGATGATATTTGGCATTGCAAGGCTTTTGTGCTGTCCAGAATAATACACATGAGATGCCTCCTATGCAACTTGTACAACATCTGAAATTGAAGAAATTTCCCTCTCTTAATCTCTCTCTTTTGCATCCAATTCGTTGTTGCTTTGCATGCACCCTGACCACGGGATGTCTGCATTTTCTGACCCCTGGCTGTTTTCATATTCTGGCCAGGCCCACCCAGGATACCACGACAGTCTTCGAAAACATCGTTCACCATCCCTTGCAGATCTTGCCCATCCAAAACTTTCATGAAGGCCTCCCGATACCTGGTGAATCTGCCAGCCAATAATCCCGTTTGGATGGCTTCACAGTATTGGAGCTTCAATTGTCTATCCTTTGGTGATTTAGTGGACCTGGGACGATGTTCAATCACCATACCGCCTTCTGGCCCAGCCTCACCTTTCACGGAGGGACCTCTCCCCAGAAGGCGCCTTTTATCACTGATCTGCTTTGCCGTTTTAGATGGAATATGCTCCACAATAAGTTGGTTAATATTCTGACTACTGGCAAACTTCTCCACCAGTTGTACCAGGAGAGCCTCCTCCTCATCAGTCCATACCCTTTTATGGGCCCCTCTAGCTGATGACTCTTTGGGATGGGCGGCAACAATCTGTTCCAAATTCCTCACAAGGGGATGCATTATCTTCTTGTGCTGGCCCAGGCCAATCTTGGTGGCAAAACCATGTTGGCATACCTCACAGACCCATTTGCCAGTTGGAGCCACACACACCATCCCTTTACAACGTGGGGCATGACAGGCAATACTGTGGTAGTTAAGATTTTGTTTACCACATTTAGAGAACCTAAAGATGACCTTCTTTTGCCCCTGGGCCCTCTTTAGATTGTCAATCAGCCCCAACATCCTAGTAAACCAGGTCACACAACAAGGACAGGATGGCTTTCTCTCAGGGATGGACACGACAGGAGTTCTTATCGTTTCTCCATCACCACTGGACCTGGGAAGAGCCTCAGGTGTTCTTGGCTCTTCTGTGCCTCCGACTGAACACTCAAAATCCTCTTGAGCCAACCCTGATGGGGAGATCTCATAAGGCTCACAGAATTTTGCCAAGCCCTCCCATGCAACTCCCAGATGTATTCCACAACCCCTTATAATTGTGGAGTAACAAACTCCAAACATACCAGATTAAATCCCTCTTCCCTGGGCACAGAGGGTATAGATGGAACCTTGGCATCTCTGACCCTTAGATCTAGTGGGTCAGTCTGAGTGGCAGTCAATATATATCACAAAGCCAATGATTGTACCATCACATCAATCAGTAAGACAACAAAAAGACATGTCCAAGTGAGGATAGAAGTAGTTAGCAGCTGGCCCTCTCCCAGACTGCCACTAGCCTGTGGACAAGGCTTTAGGCAGCTGTGAAAAGACTGTGCCAACTTTTTGTTTCAGAAGCTCGTGAAACTATTGTTGGGTGGTGAGTCCAACGACAGGGAGGGCAGATTTTCACCCTCTCTCAACACCAGCACAGAATGTGACTCTGTTACCACGAGGGTATCCGGCGGGGCCACGAGGAGGCGCAACCACCGCAGCTACGCCCAGTTAGTAACTATGCCAAAGTTACTCCCACCTTTTACCCGTGCTTCATTGTATTTCTTCACTTTGACATTCGTAGCACTGGGCAGAAATCACATTGTGTCAACACCTGCCTTGGGCCTTTGTGATGCTTTGTTTCAATTAAACAGTCAGATTCCCCTGGTCTGCACCAGTTCAAAGCTGGCTGTTAGGCGCTGGCCAAGGTGGGGTGCCAACCCAGAGACACCCCCCCCCCCCGGGGATCCCCCCTGGGGACCCTCCCCAGCATGAACTGCTCATCTGGCACCAGCTGTGGCCACGCACGCGCTGGTCACCCACCACATACATCCAACTGCCAGCAGAGGAAACGCACTACGCTCTTTTCACTCACGGTTCCTGTTGCATCGTAGGGATGAACCAGAAGTGGAAAGCTTCCAGCCGTATGGAGCCCCACACGACAGGCTGCAGAGGCCACTGAAGGAGAAGGTGGATCAAGTCAACTTGCTGAACTCAAAGCGGTTCAGCTGGCCCTGGACATTGCTGAAAGAGAGAAGGGGCCAAAGCTCTACCTCTACACTGATTCATGGATGGCTGCCAATGCACTGTGGGGCTGTTTGGAAAGGTGAAGAAAGGCCAACTGGTAGTGTAGGGGAAAACCAATCTGGGCTGCTGATGAGTGGGAAGACTGCCTCTTGGGTAGAAAATCTGTCAGTGAAAATCCATCATGTAGATGCCCATGTCCCCAAGAGTCGGGCTAATGAGGAACACCAAAACAACGAGCAGGTAGATCAGGCAGCAAAAATAGAGATGTTGAAGATAGACTTAGATTGGCAACATAAGGGGGAGTTGTTCCTAGCTTGATGGCCCATGATGCCTCAGGCCAGCAGGGCAGAGATGCCACCTATAAGTGGGCAAGAGACCGAGGGGTGGATCTAACCATGGACAGTATTTCTCAGGTTATCCATGACTGTGAGACGTGTGCTGCCATCAAGCAGGCCAAGCGAGTGATACAGTGGGTGGTACAGTGGGTGGTGGTCCAGGTACCAGTATGGGGAGGCCTGGCAGATAGACTCCATCACACTGCCCCAGACATGCCAGGGTAAGCGCTACGTGCTGACCATGGTGGAAGCCACCACTGGATGGTTGGAAACCTACCCTGTGTCTCATGCTACTGCCCGGAACACCATCCTGGGCCTTGAAAAGCAAATCCTGTGGAGGCATGGTACCCCTGAGAGGATTGAGTCAGACAACAGGACTCATTTCAAGAACAGCCTTATCAACACCTGGGCTAGGGAACATGGCACTGAGTGGGTGTACCGTATCCCCTACCATGCACCAGCTGCAGGCAAAGTGGAGAGGTACAACGGACTGTTAAAAACCCAGCTGAAAGCTTTGGGTGGGGGATCTTTCAAAAACTGGGAGCAGCATCTGGCAAAAGCCACCTGGTTAGCTAACACCCAAGGCTCTACTGACCAAGTGGGCCCTGCCCAATCTGAGCCTTTGCATAGAGTAGATGGAGACAAAGTCCCAGTGGTGCATGTCAGAGGTTTGTCTTAGGGAAGGCAGTTTGGATTAATTCTGCCTCGAATACAGAAACAAACCCATTCATGGGGTTGTTTTTGATCAGGGACAAGGTTGCACATGGTGGATAATGCAAAAAGATGGAAGAACATGATGTGTACCTCAGGGAGATCTGATTGCTGGGTGAGACCTATGTGTAAATATCACTGTTTGCTGAATGCTATTACCATTGTCTGTGTATAGCTGTATAATGGATGTATAATGTATGTGTTTGTAGAGTTAGAATTTATATTGGTTTTAGTAGTAAGCAGATGATACAGGGATAAGGGATGGAATGTCCTGGGTTTGTAGAGAGCTTTTTGGATAATTGGTTAGCTGAGAAAGGACATTTTGATGTGATACCGATGGATAAGGATAGGGGAAACAAGCTGGAAACTAAGCAACCAGTGTCCAATCACTGACAAAGGTCACAGTGACCTTCTCTGAAACGGGAAGATGGGGGAGAAAATCGCTTGCCAGAAAATGTAGATATCTTAGGTAGAGAAGCTAGAAGAATGCAAACATAGAAGCAAAACAATTACTAGAAGATAGAAGTAGGTGTGGTTGATCTAAGTGTGCTTTAACCAATAATGAGCTCAGCTTTTGCAATATGTATAAGCTTCATTAACACCAATATAAATATGTGTGAGTTTTCAATAAACTTCGGGATTTGCTATTCACGCATATGGTGTGTCGCATTTCTCCCGCCGTTCACGACATGGGTTGACTATATGATGCCTTTATCCCCAATCGTCTCGTTCTGTTTATGCTGAATAATAAGTTTTGCACCTTTAAGACTTGTTGCAGAGAGTGAAGGGGGGAGAGAAGGAGCACACAGTTTTTTTCAGACACTGCTCTCACTCCTCCACATTCCTGCTCCTGGACTGTGTTGTCTGCGGATGGACAGACAGCGGGACAGAGCTCTTTTGTGTTTTTAGTTAGTTTAGCTAGCTGAGGCAAAGAAGTTCCCTGGTCTGTGGCTTTTTCCCTTTCTTTGGACCTCTTGAGACCTGCTCTGGACTGAACACCCAGGGGAGCACCAGCAGCTGCACCTGTGGCTCACCGGGCCAGGCCTGGCCTGCGACATTTCCAGCACCGGAGGGACTGATAAGAGACTGAGTGAGCTGAGCTGCAACTCGGGGACGGGGTTTTCTCAGTTTGTCATCTCTTTTGGAGTGGCAAGGGGTTTTTTGATTAATATTGTTCACATTTTATTGTTTAATAAACAGGTTTTTTCCACTTATGTCCAAGGAGGTATTTTCTCCTGGACCGGTTGGGAGGAGGGGCTGATTGAATTTGCTTTCCTACTGGAGCCCCTTTGGGGATTCTCTCTCAAATTTGCTCTAAACCAGGACAACCTGAATACCGTCTGGCAATTCCTCACCTGGATTACGTGTGAGGGCATGATGCACAAGAATAGGCAGATCTTCCCTATCTCCTGCTGTTCTAAGGTAATTGAATTCCCCAAAAATTACAGAAACGTTTGAATCTTAAGGAATAGTAAGCAGGACCATTGTCAGTCTTAATTGCTGAGGGGATACCTAATATGGCAAAGCAATTGTACAAATGTTTCTCAACATGACGTGCTGTCTCACTTGTTAAGGGAGTAGCCCATATAACACAAGAATAGGTATCAATGCAAACATGTACAAACTTTTTCTGACCAAATTCTGCTACATGAGTTACATCCACTTGCCATAATTGCAAGGGTTGAGTACCCCTATGTGGAAGAATAGTTAGAGGAAAAGGGCCATGGATCCGTGGAGATGTTGTACAAGCAAACCCCAAGTTAACTTAGCATACATGTTGGCTTAGCATATATGTTGGCTTAGTTTAGCATAAGTGGGCCGCGTTTAGCATAACCAGGCCGCACACCATGATAAGAACATTGCAAAATATGCTGTATCCTGCCTGCTGATAAGGTCAAAAGGGCAAGGACAGCGACAAGAATAGAAACCACAATGTAGGAAACCACAAAGTAGGAGGAATATGTAAATGTAATCTCTTGCTTTAAACCAATGAACTCATTGTATGAGCAATTAAACCAATAAACTAGCGACAAGTATGCATAATTACTGGAAACAATATAAAAGTACCGGTGTACTCAAACCAAAGCTTGCCTTACCAATCATATTGATTGATTACTTGTCTTCCCTCGCCACCCTCAATGGTGACCCCGGACGTGATCAATAACCGAAGGACCCTACCTTCTGATCCTGACTTCAATGGCGGCAAGGCATCGGAAAAGCACTGGTAAGCAGCAACCAGGGGGCAGAATATCAGCAAATGCTGGCATTAGATGCCCAATCCGTGCCTGGGCTGAAGGGATCAGGCATCTGACTGGGCTACCCAAGAGAAAAGGCTGCATTAACGATGTTGACAGGGACAGTCTCCGGCCGGCTAAAATGGAGAGTGAGGTAGCCCTTGATTTCTTTATGCGCTTTTTAGAAAAGCGGGGAGTAAAGGATATTGATCTTAAAAAAGAATTAGCAGGGTTAATTGCTTTTGGGAAGGCGCGAGGTTGTTTTACCAACCCGGGGACGTTATTTGAGGTTAATCAGTGGCGGAAATATGGGGACATATTATGGGATATGGTTATAGATAAGTATAAAACTGCTAAGAAACTGATGAAGCCATGGCAGGTAGTAATTAACTGCTTACAAAAGTATCACACTGAGAAAAAGATAGCGGCTGTCGCGTCAGCTCATTTGGATGGCAAACCCGCAGAAGCAGGGAAGTTCCAGTTGGGAATCGATTATGTGTCTACACCTCCAATTGGGTGCTCGGTGCCAGTGAAAACCCAGCAGGAAATTGAGTCAGTGGAGCCAACCGCCCCACCGCTTCAGGAAGAAGTGGCTGAATTAAAGGTGGGGGTAGAGTCAGAGAAAGTTGCTGCATCGCTTAAGGAGGAACTTAAGGAGGAGAATGGGGGTAGCAAGTTATCGCAAAGTAAAGAAGAATTAGACAGAAAAGCCACAAGTTATCATGAATGGAATTCACAGGTCTCTTGTAAAAGAAGAGGAAGGAAAAAGGAAAGGATGCAGGATGTAGACAGAGGGTCTGAGAATAAGGTTTCGTGGGTAAATTGGCAAGCAATTTCGAGGGAGGCAATAGATCATCAGGATTATGACTTCCTGAATACTATGAGTGAGATACAAGCCTTCCCTGTGGTATATACAACTAATAACCAGGGAAATGTCGATACTACATATGCTCCAGTTGATTGGAAATTGTTAACCCAACTGCAGAATACTGTCAATGAATCTGGCCTACATAGTGAACCAGCCAAAAAAATTACATTTGGGGAAGTGGAATCTTATGTCCCAAAGACATTAAAGCTATAATTAGAATGATTATGACACAATCACAGTTGATGTTGTGGTAGGCTTGCTGGAATAGATTATGTGATGCATCTGACATATCCAGCGAGATCAACATGATCCACTGTATGGCATTATAATAGAACAACTCATGGGGATAGGACAGTTCGCAACAGTTGAGAGGCAGGTGCAATTAGGACCACACCTATTGATGGACTCAATGAGATTGGCTCGACAAGCGATTGGCATGGTAAAAACTGCCCAGCCTACACCTTCATATATGTCCATAAAACAGGGAAGAGATGAGACTTTTGCAAGGTTTGTGGATAAGATAACAGACGCCATCAATCGATCAGATGTACAGGAGTGGATGAAAGGAGCCTTGCTAAGACAGTGTGTTATGGAAAACTGTAATGCTGCCACAAGGGCCATTATAGTTACATTGCCAGGGGATGCTACAGTGCAAGAAATGCTAGACAGGATGAGTCGGGTGCCAGTAGGCCCACAAGCTATATTAGTGGAGGCAGTAAAAGAGTTAGGGAAAGATTTGGTGCAAGCTCAACAGCAAGCCTTTGCCGCCCTTGCCCCACTGCGAGTGGAAGGACTTCAAAACAATACCACTACCTGCAAGGGACTCTTTACAGACACTGGAATTATCCACAGTGGTTTGGGCCTTTAAGTAGTGGCCCCACAATAAATATGGTAACAGATTCACTATATGTGGCTGGGATTGCTCAGAGAATTGAGGATGCTCGCATTAAAGAAATACAACATTTCCGGCTCTTTGAACTGCTATGCCAATTGCAAGCCACAATAGCCCAAAGAGTGGAAGCATATGCAGTATTGCACATCAGGAGCCACAAATGGACAGAGGGACTGGGCGAAGGCAACGCTCGTGCACATCACTTGGTCTTGTTGACAGTACCAATGAGTCAGTTTGCAAAGGCTTGAGAGGCCCATGCCACATTTCATCAGAATGCCCGAGGACTGCACAAACAGTTTAGCATCACCATGGAAGAAGCCAGAGGGATAATAAGAGCATATCCTACCTGCAGCCATCATGGACCAGGCCCCAGCATCAGGGTTAATCCTCGGGGTTTAGGCACGGATGAGATTTGGCAGATGGATGTCACACATGTCCCTGAGTTTGGGAGGCTAAAATATGTGCATGTCACAGTGGACACCTACAGTCGGTTCATGTGGGCAACTGCCCAAGCAGGAGAGAAGGCCTCTCATGTAATCCGTCATTTGACCAGCTGTTTTGCTGTAATGGGCGTTCCCAAGCAGATAAAGACAGACAATGGCCCAGCCTACAGCAGTGAACGAATGAGAAAGTTTTGCCAGAAATGGGGAATCCAACACTCCACAGGAGTTCCCCACTCTCCCACAGGACAAGCTATAGTGGAAAGAACTAATAAGACTGAAATTATATCTTGAAAAATTTGAAGACATTAAGGATCTGCAAGAACGACTGTACAAGGCATTGTAGCAAAAATGCTACCTCCTGGGCTTTTCCTTATCTGCGGGGAGAGAGCCTAGCCTGCAGTGCCTCAGAAGGCTCTGAGAAAACCATACTGTTTCGGCAAACTAACATTATTTGCCCCTAGCATTCACCAGATGCTTAACATCAGTCACAAACCCCAATGTGCAAGACGCAGCGTACATCAGTTAGGCCCTGAATGTAGAGATGATGTACAATTATGGGAACCACCATCAATTATATTGGCATCACTTTTCGTGCCAGGAGTAGCCTCTGCATGGGCCCTCACACTATTGAGTTGCCTAGCGTGTTGGACAGGAAAACAAGTCAACATCACGTCCACAGCGTTAGATGAACTCACTACTGATGTTGATAGCATACGCCATGCAGTGTTACAAAATAGGGCTGCCATAGATTTTTTTATTGCTAGCGCAAGGACACGGTTGCAAAGACTTCAAAGGGATGTGTTGTTTCAATCTATCAGACCATAGCGTTTCAATCCATAAACAGCTCCAATGGCTAAAAGAGCATATGCAGAAGTTCATGGTAAATGATAATCCATTTGATAGTTGGCTGTCTTCTATTTTTGGGGGTTTATCTCCCTGGTTCATATCCCTTATAAAAGAAGGACTACGCTGGTTAGGAATAGTGCTTGCGATCATAATAGTTATTAGAATTGCCTATTCTTGTATTATGAAAAATGTAACGCAAGTAACCGATAGGGCTTTATTGTACAAAAAGAAAAAGGGGGAATTGGGGAAGAATGGCTGGAGGAAAAGGGCCATGGATCTGTAGAAATGTTGTACAAGCAAACCCCATATTAACTTAGCATACATGTTAACTTAGCAGCATAGCATAAGTGAGCTGTACTTAGCATAACCAAGCCACACACCATGATAGGAAGATGCTGTATCCTGCCTGCTGATAAGGTCAAAAGGGCAAGGACAGGGACGAGAATAGAAACCATAAATATGCATAACCACAAAGTAGGAGGAATATGTAAATGTAATCTCTTGTTTTAAACCAATAAACTCACGACAAGTATGAGCAATTAAACCAATAAACTAATGACAAGTATGCATAATTACTGGAAAACAATATAAAAGTACCAGTGTATTGAAAATAAACCACAGCTTGCTTTACCAATCATATTGACTGATCGCTTATCTTCCCTCGGCACCCTCACATTCCACAGGCTCGTGTCAACTTTCCCGACAGGTCTGCTGCAGCTCATGGAGGGTAAAGCCCTGGAGGCTCCTTATGGGCGGTTATGGACGATTGCAGGCAGCGCCTCCATGCCCTGGATCAGCGGTGCCCCCTCCTGGGAACCCCCACGTTTTCAGGTTTCTGTGAAGCTGCCTGTGAAAAACACGTTCACTCGCCTGTGAAAATGTAAACAGGTTAATAAAGGACAATGAGAGACCAGGACCATGGAGCAAAGGTTATTATGGCCGGGTGCATCTTAGCACTCAGCCAGGAGCACCCTGTTACCTTCAGGGATCCCCCTGAAATACCTTTCCCCTTACATCAGCCTGGTGCATATTCATAGAGCCTCATGCATATCCATAAACTACTTTACATATTCCAGGAATGATTTTACACGGCCCCTCCTTGGGTCTGCCTTTTCAGAGCATGTGTGTTTCTTGACTGTGGTTTTGGCTCCTTCTCTTTATCACCTCCAGTTTTTGGGCCTTGGTGCACTCTGCCTTCAGACGGGGAGTGCTGATAGTTGGCAGATCTGTACAGGTGTCCTCATCCTGGGTGCATTGGATGTTATCCCACCCAAGCAGGCAGTTTAACACAAGCAGCTATTTCACTGAGCTTAATTAACAACAGAAATAAGAACTATAGAACAAAGTTACTTTAACAAATGGTCCCAGCTCATATTTGATCCCAGTCCAGTTGATCCCAGTCTGTGTGGTCCTGATCCATATGGTCCCACTCCCTGGGATCCTAGTCCTTAGGATCCCAGTCCATATAATCTCAGTCCAGTTTATCCCAGTCTGTGTGGTCCCAGTTCATAGGATCACAGTCCATACAGTCCCAGTCCATATTTGATCCCACTCCAGGCTATCCCAGTCCAGAGGGTTCTGATCTACAGGATCCCCATCCATGTGATCCCCATCCAAGTGATCCCAGTCCATATTTGATCCCAGTCCCGTTGATCACAGTCCAGGTGATCCCAGCCCATATTTGAACCCAGTCCAGTTTATCCCGGTCTGTGTGGTCCTGATCCATATGGTCACACTCTGTGCAGTCCCAGTCCATGTGATCCCAGCCCATATTTGATCCCAGCCCATATTTGATCCCAGTCCATATTTGATCCCAGTCTGTGTGGTCCTGCACACACTCCCAGGGTCTGGAATTCCAGTTCCCAGCCAGGAAAAAATGTTCCTGTCCTTGAACTTCCTTCCTATCATCTTAAAAAATTAGTATGAAATTATAAATAGCTAAATAATAATTAAAATCAATAAATAGAATGAAAATGAAATATATTAATTTCAACTCTTACTTACAATACTCCAATAATGATTCAACCCAAAACAACAATATTACTATAATATTACCAATAAATAATCAAATTATCTACCAAGAAATACCTTTTGAAAGTTTTAACTCAATAACTAATATACTTTAGATAAAAAATATCTAAAAAAACTAACATGCAATCTAACACACCTTAGTAAAACAATTCATATTACAAATATACAAAACACAAAAGCAAACACCACTATAATTTCTCAGACATTTTAACCAAACAATTGAACTTTAAAAAATATCCTTAGGTACTCTAAAACAATGAAAATTATTTTTAAAAGATGTATTGGGGGTGCGTGGCTTTATCTGGATATTGGTTTTTGAATTGTTAGTGGCTAGATGATTAAAAAAAATGGGACTTTTATAGGAATTTAACCAGATGAGAAAGTGCCACTCTGCAAACAGAACTGACCAAAAATGAACGGGACAGAAATCAGTAACTCTGAAAGTTTTATTTGCTATCAAATATATCCTACCCAGACAGCCCCACACAATCCCCATCCCATTGCTCCAAATTGGGATCCCACTTCTACCAATCGCCTCCCAACCCCATCTCACCCTGGCAGCCATGGAATGGAGCGAGTTTGGCCTGGCACTGAATTTTTCTGAGGTAGGATTGAGCCCTTTTGGGGTAAGATTAAGCTGTGTTCAGTGGGATTTGAGGAGACAGATTGATTTCTCTTGGCTTTTGGAGTGCAAAAACATGGAGAAGAGAAAAAAATTAAGGCCAAACCAAAAGTAGAAGCTGCCAGGTGTGTTCCCAACATGGATCACAGGGAATGTGAGTGACCAGGGCTGTGCCCAAAGTGCCTCCTCCAGTGGGGGATGGAGCTGGAGCAGCGCACGAAGCTCTTCCCGCACTCGGGGCACTTGCAGGGCTTCCCTTACCGGTGCCTCCCTTGGTGTTGGGTGAAGTGAGAGCAGCTGGAGAAGCTCTTCCCACACTGCCCAGACTCGTACGGCTTCTCCCCAGTGTTGGTCCTCTGGTGCTTGATCAGATCAGAGTTCCACCTGAAGCTCTTCCCACACTCCACGCACGTGTGGGGCTTCTCCCCATCATGAAGCTGCTCATGGAGCACCAGCTCCGAGCTCTGGCTCCATCTCCGGCTGCCTTCCCGGCCCTGGCTGGCTCTTTCCCCCTCACATCCCCGCCATCTGCGTTTGCAGCCCCTCCTCGTGCGGCATCTCCGGGGCTTTTCCTCCCCGTTGGCTTCCTGCGCCGTGGAGCCGCTCAAAACGGCCTCTGCCACCAGGTTCTGCCGCGGGCATTTGTCCTCCCTGCTCTCCATGCTCAACTCCTGCTCTGGGGGAGGAAGGACAAGGACAGCATGGGATTTGCCTCCGTGCCACAGGCAAGGGCAACGAGATCCCCCCAGGGCTATGCTGCAGCCGGGGGCCGTGCTGGGCTGGGAGATGCAGCAGCACAGAGGGGAAAGGGGCACTGACTTCCTCCTCACCTGCCTCAGTGTCCGGGGGTGTCTTACTCTTCCTTGCAGCCTCCCAAGGGTTGGGAATGGGAAATCCTGGTTTGGGGAAAACAAGGGGTGAGCACGTTTGTAGGAGTGCTGGGGGGTGGGATGGTTTGGACAGACAGAGACAAGAGATCTCTGCAGCCAGGTCATGGAACTTGTGGTTTATTGCAAAGGGCCTGGGTGTAGGGCCCTGCTTGGAGCTGCCAGCCACAGCTTGGAGCAGGCCCAAGAGAAGAGAGGGGGAGAGAGGATGAGAGGGTAAGAGCATAAGAGAGTAAGGTTCCCGTTACAATACAATAAATCTTCTGTGTTAAATATTCTATTTCTCACTAACCAGTCCAGTACAAGATACAAATCCTATAGCATTTACATACAGACTGTAAGAATCGTTACATCACCATACTGTGTTACATTTCAAACCCTAAAAACTCTAGTTTGGACCCCTTCTGCTGAGCTAGTAGGGTCTGCTCTGACCCTTGGACCTGTCTGCAAGCAGAGGGAATTGTTTAATCAGAAGGGGATTACCTTCAGTTGGGCCACACCATTGCTTTCCAGTTGTTCAGTAACTAAGGTATCTCAAAGCTTCCTTTCATTTCAGTCTTGCTTATACCTTCTATAGTCCCAAAATCTTTTGCCAGACAATCATATTTATGAGGCTTTCCTGTTTCATCTTTCCTAACACACGCTGAGTTTGAAGTCCCTCTGCCCAAGTCCATCTCTACAAGTCACCGGCCATCTGGGCTCCAGAAAACCTCCCAAATACCAAGGTTCAGACCTGAAAAACCCTCCCAGGAGTTCCCCGTCCCTGGTCTCTCCCCTCCGGTGTTCAGGGGTTCCCCCCTGTCCAAACTGCAAGGGCCACACTTGGATTGGGGGTCCCCCTTCTCCTGGGTGCCCACCCTGCCCAGGCTGCTGGCAGTGCCAGCAATGCCAAAAGCTCCCCCCTCTTCCCTCTCCCCATTTCGGGATGCCGGGGCCTTTTGGGCTCCCGGGCTCCCTTCTCCCCTCATTCTCTGCTCTGCGCTGCAGCGGCTCCAAGGAGTCCCCCCTGCCCCTCTCCAGGCTCTTGAGGCTCCCGCCAATGGCGGCGCTCCCCCCTCTCTGGCCTCCCCACTTTGGCCTCCTGGGGGACAAAGGGCTCTGCTCCTCCAGGCTGCCTCTGCCGGCAGCCGCCACCGCCACCCCCCGATGTCCCCCCGAGGGGCCTTTTCCGCTCAGCCTTGGACTTCTTCATTCTCCAAACATCCCCCCAAAAACCCAACCCAGGGACCCCCCGGGATATCCGGGCCGCGCTCCCCGCTTGCCTGCACGATGGGGGGGGGGGGGGGGGGGGGGGGGCGGGGGGGCGATGATTCCCACAGGTGGGGGCTGCGAATTACGGCAGGGCTCGACCGCATGGTTCCCTCAGCTCAGCCTTGATCCGCCTTTGTGCCTCCTCTTCCTCTTCCTCCCGCTCCTCCTCTTCCATCCCCCCTCCCCCTCCTCTGTGTTATCTCCACCTCCTTCTATTCCTCCATCCCTCCTCCCTCTCCTCCTCCCTCCTAACCCCGCCTTCTTCACTCCTCTTTCTCCTCCCTCTTCTTCTCTTCCATCCCCCCTCCTTCTCCTCCTGTCTTATCCTCACCTTCTTCTTCTCTTCCATCCCTTCCCTTCCATTCCTCCCCCTGCTCCTTCCCCCTTACCCCACCTCCTCCTCCCCCTTCATCCCTGCCCTTCCCTCCCTCCTCCTCCTCCCCCAGCAGCAGCCACACCCTCGGTGCCCCGTTCCCGCAGCCCTCGCAGCCCGCGGCAGCAGCGGCGATGGAGCCGGGACAGGTCGGCATGGGCAGTGCGGGGCTCTCGGCTGCTCCCAGCCGCTGCAGGCAGGGGGAACCCGGCCCGGGCCAAAGGAGAGGCAAACTGGGCAAACTGGGGGCTGCACATCCAAACTGGGCCTTGCTGGGGACCCTGCCTGGCCCCTGCCAGCCCTTGGGGCTCCTCTCGGCACATCCGCCAGGGGGGAACGCACACAGGCCTGGGGGATCCCAGCAGTGGCAGCACTGCCAGGGACTGGGCTGCACTGGGATCGTACTGGGACTGACTGGGGCTGTACTGGCTTTGTACTCACATCATACTGGGATCATACTGGGAGTGACTGGGACTGTACTGGCTTTGTACTGACATCATACTGGGATCGTACTGGTATCATACTGGGACTGTACAGAGTTTATAATGATATCAGACTGGGATCATACTGGGATTGTACAGAGTTTGTACTGACGTCACGCTGGGATCATACTGGGAGTGACTGGGACAGTTCTAGGTTTCTATTGATATTATACTGGTATGATGCTGGGATGGTTTTGGGAAGGATGAAAGTTTGACAAGAAAGTCTCACAGATATGTATGCTTTGCAGAAAGATTTTTAAATGTAGAGTCTTCTGAAGGAATAGAGATGGAAGTAAGTTTTGATCTAGAAGAAAAGAATGGCTGAGCCAGTCTTACTGGCTAACCAGGGAGGCAAAGGGTATGTTAGTTAGAAGGGGTTTTTATGGCTTAGAGCAAAGGATAAACCCACCTCAAACAAGAAGATGGTTTTACCAAGCAGAAAGATTCCACAGGCAAACAAGTCAGCAAAGTTGCAAGTAGAAAAAAGATCTCAGTTTTCCACTGCAAGAAAACTGAAAAACAACTTCTCGCTTAAACTGTAATGTACTAACTTCTAGTGATTGGAGAATAGTAACATGAATATGGTAATTACAGGAGTTATGATAGGCTATAGGTAAAAGTAAAGGTATAGATTGGTTCTTCTATGTTGAGATGCTCAGCAAAGAAGAGTATATAATACTCTGAAGAGCACTGTAACCAAAGCTAAAGGGCCTCCAGGCTTGTCTGCAGCTGGAGCTGACAGCTGTAGGCACAGGCTCTGTCACCCATGACCCTGGGCTGCTGTAACATCTTGGATACAATAAACTGCATTTTGAAGAGCTGCCTGGAGTCCCCCATCTCTCATTTAGGCTCTTACAGTGGCACCCACGTTTTAGTTGGCAAACTCAGACTTATTGGCAGTAAGAGACCTCCCGGTGAACTCAGCAGGAAGCGGCCACAAGGATCGGGCACCTGGAATGAGGGTGACCGGGGCCCAGACAGGAGTTGCTGCTGGATAGTCCCTGGATCGGAGCCTCTATATACAGCACCTGCTGCATAGCTGGACAGCAAGTGAGCACCGGGAATAATGGGGCAGAATAAGTCTGTTCCATGGAGAGATGTGTATCAGCATTTAAAATCTTTAATGGCATCAAGTCCAAAAACCTTGCCGAAGCAAGAGCTCAAAAAGCTTTTAAAATGGACTATAACTCATATCCCAAATGCTGACTCTGAAGCCATCTATACCAGAGACCTTTGGGACTCTCTGGGGGTTAAATTGTATAATGCCATCTCTCGGCGTGACAAAACAGCAGCGGAATTTCTTCCCGCTTGCCAAGTCCTTGTGGAAATCTTTGTCGCGAATCCCCCGCACCCCTCGCCCGCTCCCATTGCACCTGAACCCGGCAGCCACAGCCTCGGCCTCTCCAGCCGCCAGAGAGGGGGGAAGAAGAAAGGGGGGGAAGAGAACAGAAACTGCTGCTGCTCCAGCCCAGAGCCGGATCCGGAATCCTGCATCCTGCTGCACTTGTGCCTGCGCTGGGGACAGGCGCCGCCGTCCCAGCCTGCCCCGTGCCCGGCCCGCTGGCACCGCCGGCTCCCGCAGCCCCGGGCCCGGCCCTGGCTCCAGCCCCGCGCGGCTCCAACCTGCATGGCGGGGCCGGCGTGGGCTCCGTGGCCAAGGTGCACGGAAATCAGAAGTTGACTCCGTTAAACCAGCAGGACCTGCATCTCATTGCTGGGCAGGTCTCCAGCGGCAACAAAAAACACTGAAAGAGCCAAAAAATCATCCCCCAGATCTCCTACTCCTGAAGCTAGCAAGGCTTTGGAGAAAATTACTGATGCTCTGCAAAATAGACAAGCACATTGTTATGTTCCAGATAAACCTTTTTTCCTTGCAGTTCTAGGAGAAACGCTGAGACTGCATGGCCTCATCTTCCAGTGGGACTCCTCTCAAAATGATCCTTTGTTAATAATTGAATGGGTTTTTCTTTCTTACAGGGCACCAAAGACAATCTTCAGAGATGATTGAGATGATTTCTCAAATTGTCATTAAGGGCAGGGCAAGGCTTCTTGCCATAGCAGGTTGTGAATTCAAAATCATCTATTTACCTATGATTAAATCCTATTTTGACTGGGCCATGCAAAATTCAGAAGATTTACTGTATGCCTTGTTAGATTTTCCAGGTGTTTGCTCTCTTCATTATCCAGCACACAAACTGATCAAAGCTAAATTATGCTACAAAGAGAAACCCGTTATCAGTGAAGAACCTTTGGATGCAGTTACTCTCTTCACTGATGGGTCAGGACAAACACACAAGGCAGTAAGTTACCTGGCAAAATAAAAACACTAAATCCCGAGGACAAGACATTCAAAAGGTCAAAGGTTCTCCTCAGATTGTTGAATTGGCAGCAGTTGTAAGAGCATTTCAACTCTTCCCAGAACCTTTTAACTTAGTCACTGATTCTGCATATGCTGCTAACATTGTTAAGAGAATTGAAGGGTCTGTTTTAAAAGATGTTAACAATGACAACTTGTGTCTTTGGCTTACCTGTCTTTATCAAATTTTGTACACAGGACTAATCCTTACTTTGTTGCTCACATTAGAGCTCACTCTGGTCTCCCAGGATTTATGGCAGAAGGGAATGCACGAGCTGATGCACTGGCATCAGCAGCATGTGATGAAGGAGCTGCAGGAGACAGTAAAGATTGCACCTCTCTGCTTCCTGCAGCTACCCTGCCTAACATTGTTAAACAAGCTAAATTGAGTCATGCCTTTTTTCACCAAAATGCACAGGTGCTCAGACGAGATTTTCACATCTCCCTAGAGCAAGCACAAGCCATTGTACAGGCTTGCCCTGACTGCCAGCTAGTTCAACCTATCCCTTTTACAGGAGCAACCAGCCCAAGGGGGTTGGAAAGTTTGCAGAAGTGGCAAACAGATGTCACAAAGTACCCTTCTTTTGGGAAATTTAAAAATATCCATGTCTCTACTGATACATTTTCAAAAGCAGTTTTTGCGTCTGTACATACAGGAGAAACAGCTAAGCATGTTTGCCAGCATTTTTCACAAGCATTTTCCTCACTGGGTGTCCCTCAAGAAATTAAAACTGATAATAGTCCTTCATATGCTTCACAAGAATTGGCCACATTCTTAAATGAATGGGGTGTTCACCATACATTTGGTATTCCCTACTTTCCCACAGGTCAGGGAATGGTGGAAAGAACACATCAAACTCTATAACATATTTTAGATCAACAAAAAGGGGGGGAGCCCAGGATACACCTCAGAGGAGGTTGAATAAGGCTTTGTATGTTCATAACTTTTTGAATAGCTCTGCAGAAGCTAATTACAGACATTTCAAGAACAATAAAAAAGCAAAACTGAAGGAACACCCCCCAGTTTTAATTAAAAATCTAGAATCAGGAAAAATAGAGGGACCATTTGAGCTTATTACATGAGGCAAGGGTTTTGCATGTATTTCTACAGATACAGGACTCAAGTGGATTCCAGCAAAAAACGTGAAACCATATGTCGTGGGTTGACTACATGATGCTTTTATCCCCAATCGTCTTGTTCTGTTTATGCTGAATAATAAGTTTTGCACCTTTAAGACTTGTTCCAGAGAGTGAAGGGGGGAGAGAAGAAGTGTGCAGTTTGTTCTTGCTTGCTCTGTGCACTTACAGCTGCTTCACGATCCCCGCTCACCACAACAGCCCATGAATTTCCCTCCTCTGGGCCAGATGCCACTGGCTTTAACTTTGGTGATCTCCATGGAAGATCCCTCATGTGCCTCACGACCGCCATCAAGGACAGAGATTGAAGCCCCCTCCCAAGGACTGAGACCCTTAAAATTCTCTCCCGGGGGCGCTGGGCTGACTGGAGCGGGATGTCTGCCGAGTGCTGCCTGCAGGTGTGTTCGATGGACCAAGACTGGTTTCCCATGGCAACCAGTCCTGAAACAATGGGCCCCGCTCACTGCTGGGACTGGTTTGTCCTGTTTGCAACTGGACTGTCTGGACTTGTTCCCAACTTATTCTCCACTGTCCTGTACCTGTTCCCTCAACTAAAAAAGACGCCTGAGTTAACCAAAGATTTTGAGATTCTCCCCAATGTGACCAGACAGATCTATTGGGTGCAAAAGGACGATTTCGTCTCTCCACTGGTAGTTATTCCCTCCCGCCCTTCTCTATCTCTCTCTCTCCTTTATCTCCTTTTTGAACCTTTTAATACATTTGCTGTGAGCACTCAATAAAAGGTGCATTTGTTTTGATTAATACTGAAAGTCCCCCTGCTGTGTGTCTTTTGCACTCCGAGATGGGTAAAAGGAACCATCACAACCCCCACTTGTACCAGTGGATCGTGACACCCCGACACCCCTAAATGGGGAGAGCGAAGAGGGGGGAGCTTTTGGCATTGCTGGGACTGCCAGCAGCCTGGGCAGGGCGGGCACTGAGGACAAGGGGGACCCCCAATGCAAGCGTGACCCGAGCAGCTGGGACAGGGGGGAACCCCTGAACACCAGAGGGGAGGGACCAGGGATGGGGAACTCCTGGGAGGGTTTTTCAGGGCTGAATCTTGGTGTTTGGGAGGTTTTCTGGAGCCCAGATGGCCGGTGACTTGTAGAGATGGACTTGGGCAGAGGGATGTTCAAACTCAACGTGCTCATCCCTTGTTTTCCCCAAACCACGATTTCCCATTCCCAACCCCTTCGAGGCTGTGAGGAAGAGGAAGATGCCCCAGGGACACTGAGGCAGGTGAGGAGGAAGTCAGTGCCCCTTTCCCCTCTGTGCTCTTCCATCTCCCAGCCCGGCATGGCCCTGGCTGCAGCACAGCCCTGGGGGGATCTCGTTGCCCTTGCCTGTGGCACGGAGGCAAATCCCATGCTGTCCTTGTCCTTCCTCGCCCAGAGCAGGAGCTGAGCATGGAGAGCAGGGAGGACAAATGCCCGTGGCAGAACCTGGTGGCAGAGGCCGTTTTGAGCGGCTCCACGGCGCAGGAAGCCAACGGGGAGGAAAAGCCCCGGATATGCCGCGCGAGGAGGGGCTGCAAACGCAGATGGCGGGGATGTGAGGGGGAAAGAGCCAGCCTGGGCCGGGAAGGTGGCCGGAGATGGAGCCAGAGCTCAGAGCTGGTGCTCCATGAGCAGCTCCATGATATGGAGAGGCCCCACACGTACTTGGAGTGTGGGAAGAGCTTCAGGTGGAGCTCCGACCTGATCAAGCACTAGAGGACCCACACTGGCAAGAAGCCCTACAAGTGTGGGGAGTGTGGGAAGAGCTTCAGCCGGAGCTCTGACCTGATCAGCCACCAGAGGATCTACACTGGAGAGAGACCCTATGAGTGTGGGGAGTGTGGAAAGAGCTTCAGCTGGAGCTCCAGCCTGATCTGCCACCAGAGGACCCACACTGGGGAGAGGCCCTACGAGTGTTCCAAGTGTGCGAAGAGGTTTCAGACTAGCTCCCATCTCCTCCAGGACTATCAGTTTCACACAGAGGAGAGGCCCTTCCAATGTCCTGACTGCGGGAAGAGATTCAGGAAGAACTCCCACCTCATCACCCACCAGCGCATCCACACTGGGGAGAGGCCCTACGAGTGTCCCCAGTGTGGGAAGAGCTTCTCCAGCTGCTCTCACTTCACCCAACACCAACGGAGGCACCGGTAAGGGAAGCCCTGCAAGTGCCCCGAGGGCGGGAAGAGCTTTGTGCACTGCTGCAGCTCCATCCCCCACTGGAGGAGGCACTTTAAGCACAGCCCTGGTCACTCACATTCCCTGTGATCCATGTTGGGAACACACCCGCTTCTTCTCCTCACGGTTTGGCGTCATTTTTTTTCTCTTCTCCATCTCTTTGCCCTCCAAAAGCCACGAGGGAATCAATCTGTCACCTCAAATCCCACTGAAAACAAATGAATTTTAACCCATAAGGCTCAAACACCTCTCAGATTGCTTGTTCCCTCCTCAAAAAACCTCAATCCCACACCAAACTCACTCAATTCCACAGCCAGCAGGGTGAGATGGGTTTGGGAGGCTATTGGTAGAAGTGGGATGCCAATTTGGAGCGGTGGGATGGGGATTGTGTGGGGCTGGCAGGATGGGATGTATTTGATAGCAAATGAAACATTCAGAGTTACTGATTTCTGTCCCATTCACTTTCAGTCAGTTCTGCTTGTGGATTTCCGCCTTCTCAGCTGATTAAATTCATATAAAAGTCCCATTTTTTAAATCATCTAGCCTCTAAAAATTCTAAAACCAATATCCAAATAAAACCACGCACCCCCAAACTTTTAAAAATAATTTTCATTGTTTTAGAGTACTTAAGGTTGGTATTAAAGTTTAATTGTTTGGTTAAAATGTCTGAGAAATTATAGTGGTGTTTGCTTTTGTGTTTTGTATATTTGTAATATGAATTGTTTTACTAAGGTGTGTTAGATTGCATGTTAGTTTTTTTAGATTTTCTTTATCTAAAGTATATTAGTTATTGAGTTAAAACTTTCAAAAGTTATTTCTTGATATATAATTTGATTATTTATATGCATTAGTAATATTATAGTAATAGTTGTTGTTTTGGGTTGAATCATTCTTGGAGTATTGCAAAGAAGAGTTGAGATTTTTATATTTCTTTTTTATTATAATTTATTTCATTTCAATTATTATTTCTTTGTTTATAATTTTGTTGCAATTTGTTGAGAGGATAGGAAGGAAGTTCAAGGGCAGGAACATTTTTTCCTGGCTGAGAACTGGAATTCCAGACCCTAGGAGTGTGTGCAGGACCCCACAGACTGGGATCAAATATGGGCTGGGATCAAATATGGGCTGGGATCAAAGATGGGCTGGGATCACCTGGACTGGGATCACTTGGATGGGGTTCACATGGATGGGGATGCTGTAGATCAGAATCCTCTGGACTGGATAGCCTGGAGTGGGATCAAATATGGACTGGGACTGTATGGACTGTGATCCTATGGACTGGGACCACATGGACTGGGATCAAATATGGGCTGGGACTGTTTCTGAAAGTAACTTTGTTATAAGTTTTTATTTCTGTTGTTAATTAAGCTCAGTGAAATAGCTGCTTGTGTTAAACTGCCTGCTTGGGTGGGATAACATCCAATGCACCCAGGATGAGGACACCTGTACAGATCTGCCAACTATCAGCACTCCCCGTCTGAAGGCAGAGTGCACCAAGGCCCAAAAACTGGAGGTGATAAAGAGAAGGAGCCAAAACCACAGTCAAGAAACACACATGCTCTGAAAAGGCAGACCCAAGGAGGGGCCATGTAAAATCATTTCTGGAATATGTAAAGTAGTTTATGGATATGCATGAGGCTCTATGAATATGCACCAGGCTGATGTAAGGGGAAAGGTATTTCAGGGGGATCCCTGAAGGTAACAGGGTGCTCCTGGCTGAGTGCCAAGATGCACCCGGCCGTAATAACCTTTGCTCCATGGTCCTGCTCTCCCATTGTCCTTTATTAAACTTTGTACATTTTCACAGGAGAGTGAACGCATTTTTCACAAATGGAATCTCAAGGAAACAAGGGTCAGTTGTTAAGCCAAGGCTCTGCTTTGACCAAGAGGGGCCTCATGGGACACAGGTGCCACTGGGACATTGCCAGGTCTAGTAGGAACAAGGCTCCATTATTGCACAGTGTTACAGATGAGTAATGTCATAGTTGGGTCTCACAGTGAGGAGATAGATACTATGTGTGTGTTAAGATGTGTAGTGATGTTATTGTCATCTGTCCCCCATAGTCCTCTTCCCCTCCCCTTGTAATGGCCTTGGTGGTTGGGGCATTTGGGGAGGGCAGGTTTGTCACTGGAAGGCAGGCATGGCAACACCTGCTCTCCAATCAGGTTGCAAGAAAGCATTCTCCACCAATGGACGGCCACAAAGAGTTACCTGACAGACTTTGGGTGGGGCTAGGATTACCTGATGCAACACCAAAAGTCTAAAAGGAGGAGCAGCCAATTTGTGAAGGAGCCATGTGGCTGATAGCCATGGGGTGGGGAAGGGCTCCCAGTGCTGTGATTTCTCCTGTTTCAGTCCTTTGTTGTCATTTTTTTCAAGGCTGAATCAACCTTAAAATTTTAAAAGTAACGGTCATTTCTCACACACAGCAAGGCCTCAGGGCGCCCAGGAGAGCGGCGTGACAATGACATCTTGGGGAACCAAGTGTCACCTGCAAACACAACGGGGCCTCATGGAAGCCAGGGGCCACTTGGATATTGCCAGGGCAGGTGGAACTCAGTGTCCATTGTGACACAGCACAGCCTCGTGGAACTCAGCAGAGCATTGGGACAGCCTGGAATCTCATGGAGCCAAGGCTCTGCTTTGGCAAAGTGGGGCCCACAGGACACAGGTGCCACTGGGACATTGCCAGCTCTTGTGGAACCCAGTGTCCACTGTGACACAGCAGAACCTCATGGAAACATGGGGGCCACTGTGACGCAATGGAATCTCATGGAAGCAAGTGTCAGTTGCGAACGCAGCATGTGGCTCGTGGGAGCAAGGGGTCATTGTGACACACAGGGGCCTCTTGGAACCTAGGAGAACATGGATTTTCATAGAAGCACGGCCCCATTGTGACAAAGTGCAGCATCACAATGGTCTCCTGGGTTCCATGAGTCCTCGCTGTGTTTAGAATTGACACTTGGTTCCCCAAGATTCCATGGCTCCATCCCTCTGCTCTCCTGTGATTTGAGGCTGTGCTGTGTCACAATGGACACTTGCTTCCTCCAAGGCTGGAGATGTCCCAGTGACACTGGGCTTCCATGAGGCCGCGCTTTGTCACAATGGGGGCTTGCTTCCATGAGATTCCATTGTCCCACAGTGGTCTCCTGGGTGCCACAAGGCCTGCCTTTGTCACAGTGGAACCTTGCTTGCACGAGCCCTGGCAATGTCCCAGTGGCACAGGGGTTCCAGGAGACCCTGCCGTGTCACAATGGGCCCTTGGTTCCATCAGGTTCCACTGTGTCACAGGGCTCTCCTAGGTCCCATGAGGCCTTGGTCTGCCACAGTGGTGTCTTGTTCCTACTAGGCCTGACAATGTCCCAGTGGCACCTGTGTCCCATGAGGCCCCACTTGATCAAAGCAGAGCCTTGCTCCCATGAGATTCCACTGTGTCACAATGTTCTGCTTGGTTTCATGAGAACCTGATGTGTTGACAATTGATCCTTGGATCCTAGAGATTCCATTGCATCACGGCTGTGTCCTTGGTTCCATGAGGCCCAGCTTTGTCACAACTGGACCTTGGTTCCATGAGATTCTATGGTGTCACCATGGTCTCCTGGGTGCTGTAACAATTCACACTTGGTTCCATGAGATCCCACCACGGTGTCTCCATGGTCTCCTGGGTCCCATGAGGGCCCCTCTCTGTGTCACAGTGTTTGCCTTGGTTTCCTGAGAAGCCGATGTGTTGACAGTTGACCCTTGGTTCCTTGAGATTCCATTGCATCCCAGTGGTGTCCTTGGTTTCATAAAGCCCAGGTTTGTCACATGGGAGCCATGGTTTCAGGATATTCCATGGTGACACAATGGTCTCACCACTCTCTGAGGCTGCACAGTGAAACAGTGGACACCTGGTTCCATGAGATTCCGTGGGGTAACAGTCAATTCTTTTGCTTCTTTTCTGCCAAGGTCGGGATGAAATCCCAAGACAGCATTTCTTGTTTGGACTCAGGTGTTCATTAGCTCTTGTCTCTAGAACAGTCTCACAAGCTGTGAGTTCTGCAGCACTTTGCTAACAAGGTAAAAATGGAGCCCCATCTCTCTCTCTGGTCTCTCTCTCAAGGTCTTTTGAGGATAAACTGTCCAATTAAGAAATGACACCTAAATTATTTTTACTTTTAACCCAATAACCAATCACCCGTGCCCAACATAAGGGACTTTTTTATCCAATTACACAATACCACCCAAACCCGAGAAGGAGGAGGAGGAGGACAAGGAGGAGGAGGAGGAGGAGGAGGACAAGGATGAGGACCAGGAGGAGGAGGAGGAGGACAAGGATGAGGACCAGGAGGAGGAGGAGGAGGAGGAGGACAAGGAGGAGAAGGAGGAGGAGGACAAGGATGAGGACCAGGAGGAGGAGGAGGAGGAGGACAAGGATGAGGACCAGGAGGAGGAGGAGGAGGAGGACAAGGATGAGGACCAGGAGGAGGAGGAGGAGGACAAGGATGAGGACCAGGAGGAGGAGGAGGAGAAGGAGAAGGAGAAGGAGAAGGAGAAGGAGAAGGAGAAGGAGAAGGAGAAGGAGAAGGAGAAGGAGAAGGAGAAGGAGAAGGAGAAGGAGAAGGAGGCAGCAAAGAAAAAGGATCAGCCTCCACCCTAAAACCTCCATCTTGCTTTATATATATTACTATATTCTAAAACCTTAAACTCCAAGTTGTCCACCATGTGATATTACACCCTTCTATTCAAACTCCACACCCATAATCCCAGTTCCATCATTCCATTTTGGAAGCCTTCTCCACAGCCTCAGGCCAAATGCAGTGTTCTCTTGGGGGTCAGTGTCTGTCAGCTCAGAAAGTCTGAAATTCTCAGCAGCTCGGGTTCCAACAGGTAACAATGTTCTCCTGTGTTCCAGTAGGTTCCATTGGGCCCGGCTCTGTCACCATGGACACCTGGTTCCATGGGATTCCATGGGGTGACAATGTTCTCCAGTGTCACCATGGACACCTGGTTCCATGAGATTCCATTGGGTAACAATGTTCTCCAGTGTCACCATGGACACCAGGTTCCATGGGATTCCATGGGGTGACAATGTTCTCCAGTGTCACCATGGACACCTGGTTCCATGGATTCCATGGGGTGACAATGTTCTCCAGTGTTCCATCAGGCCCGGCTCTGTCCCCATGGACACTCGGTTCCATGGGCAGTGTCCGTGTCCCAGTGGCACCTGTGTTCCATGGCACCCCTGTCTGACCAGGGACAGTTTGTTCCAGGACATTCCATGGAGTCCCAGCGGTCACTTGGGTTCCATGCAGGTGCCTGGGCAGCGGGAGCTCAGCCCAAATATCCTGGGGGTCCCTGGGCTGGTGTTTTTTGGGGGGAACCTTTGGATCTTGCAGGGCTCCAAAGCTGAGCCGCGGATGCCCCTTGGGACAGAGTGGAGCATCTTGGAAGCCAGGAGAGCCTCATGGAGCCAGGAGACCCTGATGGAGCCAGGAGACGCTGATGGAAACCAGGGGACCCTGATGGAGACCAGGAGACCCTGATGGAGCCAGGAGACCCTGATGGAAGCCAGGAGACCCTCATGGAAGCCAGGAGAGCCTGATGGAGCCAAGGCTGCAGCGGGACACAGAGGGACCTCACGGGAGCCAGGAGAGCGTTGTGAGGCTGTGGAACAATGTGGCACCGAGGTTTCACTGGGGCTTGACAGAAGCTGGAGACAAGGAAGCGCTGGGAGCCTCCGGAATCAGCGTCTGCAGGAGGATTTTCTGCTCCCTCCTGGGATGCTGGTGGACAATAAAGCCTGAGGCAGCCTCCCAAGGGTCCGGCTGTGCCACCAGCGGGGGCCACATCTGGGGGGACGCCCGGCCAGCCCTGGCCCTGCTGCTCTTCCTGGCTGGGCCTGGAGCTGCTGGGAGCCCGGGCTGGGGGAATCCTCAGGGCTGTGCAAGGAAAGGTTCAGCACAAGCAGCCCTGGAGCGAGATGTGCAGGCAAAGCCATTGAGACAGCAGAGAAAGCGAGAGAGCAGAGCAAGCAACACAACAAACGCACCAAGAGCAAGAGAGCAAGTTTGAACAGAACTTGCAAAGGGCAAAATCAGCTCAAACCAGGTTAGACTGAAGAATAAAGAGCACCAGGCATGGGCTGATGATCCAGGTAAAAAGTTCCAACGTGAGGAGGACGACAGAAGCCTTCATCAAAAAAGCACCAAAAGACTGAAGGCCACCACAGGAGGAACTGACGCAGGCGCTGAAGCCACACAGGGTTGTAAAATCGTGACACAGCTTTATGCAAATGTGAGTATGCTAATGAAGTGTTGTAATTGTGACTTTTAAAATGGAACTGAAGGCTAAAGGAGACCGAGTGGGTTTTTGCCAGAGAGATCCCCCTCGCTCCCTGTGACTGGTGTCACAAGGGTTTTCAGGGTGAAGAAGAGACAAGAATGTTGACTCTATGATCAGAAGGCTTGATTTATTCTTTTATGATATATGTTACATTAGACTATACTAAAAAGCAATAGAAAGGAAAGGTTTTTTCAGCAGCTAGCTAAGCTAAGAATAGAAAAGAATGAATAACAAAGATCTGTGTCTCAGACAGAGCAAGAGTCAGCTCTGCCATGAGTGGTCAAGAAATTCAAACACTCACAGGAGACCAATCACCTGTTGCATTCCACAGCAGCAGATAACCATTGTTTACTTTGGTTGCTGAAAACTGCAGCTTCTCACAAGGAAAAATCCTAAGAAAGGATTTTTCATGAAAGATGTCTGCGACAGCTCCCAGTGCTGGATACACAAATCCCTGCTCTGTCTGCCTGCAAAGTTTGATTTTCTCGCCCAGTTTGTCCCATTCCACCTTTCCCTCCTCTCTCCTCCCCTCTCCCAGCATTCCCCCAGTCCACAGCTCCCTCCCACCTCAATCTGGGGGTCCCATCCCTCTCTTTCCTCCGCTCTCCCGCTCCTTCCCCATCGTTCCCCCAGTCCCCTCCCCCGTGCTTGGTTTTGGGGGTTCCAGGCCCCTCCTGCTCCCTTTGGGGGTCCCGACCCCCCTTTGGTTGAATTTGGGCCCCCCCCCCCTTTCTCCCCGCACCCCCCGCTCCCCCCGCGGCCTGGGGGGCTCCCAGCGCCCCCAGTGCCACCAGTGCGGCCCCAGCTGCCCCCGCACGCCCCATCCCCATCGCCGGGGTCACCGCCCCCCGCCCCAAATTGCGCTCCTGGACACTGAGAGCCATCAGCGACAAACGCTCTGATTGGCTGGGAATGGCCCCGCGCAGTCTCTGATTGGCCAGCGCTGTGAGAGGCGCTGGATTCCGCCCGGCACCCGATGAGTCACAGCCGAGCCGGGCGCTGATTCGCTGGAAATCGCCGGGCGGGGCCAGTGCGCCAAATTTCTACCCGGCAACAGGATCGTCATCAGCGCCGCGCGCTCTGATTGGCCAGAATATGTTTCCGGGTGGGGACGGGAGGAACTGGGCATCCCCAGGAGCCCCTCGGGTTTGGGGCTTTCGATCCCCCTTCGGCCCTCGGGGCGGCCCTGGGGCCACCCCAACACCCCCAAAATGGGGAGGGTCCGCGGGGCCCTTTGGAACCCCCAGAAATGGGCGGGGAGCGGCAGGAGCCGCCCCAAAAAGGGATGGAAGGGTCCGGGCGGGAATGGGGGAGGCTCTGGGGATGGCTCCGGCCCGGATCGGGGCGGGCTGGGATTGAGGGAGGCTCCGTTCAGCGGCTGGTGAGGGGCTGGGCCTGGGGAGGGCTCCGGGATTGTGGGGATGGGGCCATTCCGGGCCTGGGGCGGGGCCTCTCCCTGGGGTTGGGGTCCGGCTTTGGCTCAGGGACCCTCCCCGTTCCTGTTCCGCTTCCCGATCCCGTTCCCGATCCCGATCCCGCCCCCGCCGCTGTCTCCAGGGAATGTCCCTGATCTCAACCCCGACCCCAAACCCGAGGTGAGGTCAAACATTGGGATCAAACACCCCAAATCCTGGGGTCAACTCCCCCGGACCCCAAATCCTGGGGGTTCAAACACTGGGGGGGCCAAACACCCCCAGACCCCAACTCTAGGATCTCAACCTCCCCCCCCCCCCGGCCCCCCCAGCCCGAACCCCAAATTTTAGGCCTTAAATCCCCCAAATCCCAGATCCTGGGGTATCAAACACTCTCCAGTTTGCAAATGTTGGGGTTAAATCCCCTTGACCCCAAATCCTGGAGTTTGAAACATTTGGGGTGTCCAATACCCCCCATTCCCAAAGTCTGGGGTCAAACACCCCCAAATCCCAAATCCTGAGGTGTCAAACACCCCCAACCCCCAAAGTTTGGGGTCAAATGCCCCAATCCCCAAACTTTGGGGTCAAAGGCCCCCCGAACCCAAACTCTGGGGTGTCAAATCCCCTGATCCCCCTACCTTTGGGGTTAAATCCCCCCAAATCCTGGGGTCAATCCCCCCAATTCCCAAACTTTGGGGTCAAAACCCCCCTGACCCCAAATCCTGGGGTTTGAAACAGTTGGGGTGTCCAACTGCCCTGATCCCAAGTGTGGGGGTCAAACCCCCTGATCCCCAAATCCTGGGGAAAAAAACTCCCAAACCCCAAATCCTGGGAACAAAAACCCCCAAATCCCAAACCCAGGTGTGTCAAACATCCCCAATTCCCAAAGTTTGGGGTCAAAAATCCCCAAACCCTGAGGTTTCAAAATCCCTTAAACGCCAAATTTTAGGATCAACCCCACCCAACCCCAAATTAGGATCAACCCCCCTGTTCCCAAAGTTTGGGGTCAAACACCCCCAAACCCCGAATTTTAGTATCACCCCCCCCCCCAGTCCCAAAATTTGGGGTTATTTGGGGTTTATTTGGGGCAGCTCCAGGTGCAATGTCTGCAGAAAGACCCTGGGTACAATGCTGGGAAAAACCCCAATAACCCCTCTGGAACCCCAAAATCCCTGGGGGCTGGGAAAGGGGATTTGGGGTGAAAGAAGAAGGATTTGGAATGCACAAAGAAGGATTTGGGATGAAGAAAGGGGATTTGGGTGGGAAACTGGGTCCCTTTTTGGCGCAGGAGACCTTCCTGGCGCTGCTCTGGGTGATGCTGAAGCCCTGCAGGGCCTCGCGGGCGGCGCCCGCCTGCACCTCGGGCTCCAAGTGCACCCAGGCGATGTCGCGGGGCCCGGGCACCAGGGCAGCTCCTGAACCCCGGGAACCTGGGCTGGGAACGGGGCCAGGAGAGCCCCAGACACCCGGGAGTGTTCCCCAGAAACCCGGGAGTGTTCCCCAGACACCCGGGAATGTTCCACAGACACCCGGGAATGTTCCCCAGAAACCCGGGAATGTTCCCCAGACACCCGGGAATGTTCCCCAGACACCCGGGAGTGTTCCCCAGAAACCTGGGAATGTTCCCCAGACACCCGGGAGTGTTCCCCAGAAACGCAGGAGTGTTCCCCAGAAACCTGGGAATATTCCCCCCCAAAAATCCAGAAATGTTCCCCCCCAAATGGAGAAATGTTCCCCAAAAAATCCAGAAATGTTCTCAAAAGAATGCCTGAAACACTCCCCCAAAAATCCAGAAACATTCCCAAAGAAATCCAGAAATGTTCCTCCAAAAATCCTGGAACATTCCCAAAAAATGAGGAACTTTCCCCAGAAAATCCAGAAACATTCCTCCCCAAACTATACAAAACCAACCCCATTCCCCATGCAGAAACATTCCCAAAAACTCCAGAAACATTCCCAAAAATCCAGAAATCCCTCCCCAAAAAATTCAGAAGACCTCTGCAAAAAATTCAGAAATTCCTCAAAAATTTCCACCAAAATTCAAGAAATTTCCTCCCTAAAATATCCAGAATTTCCTCCCCCCCAAACCCTGGTCTTTCCCAAAACTCCAGACATTCCCCCAAAATCCCGATCCTTTCCCCAGACAATCCAGCCCCAAGCCCCCCTCACCCCTCTCGCCCCCCAGGCCCCAGAATCCCCCAATGCCCCAAAGGGCCCGGGATGCCCGGAATGCCCGGGATGCCGGGATTGCCCCAGATCTCCCTGGGTGCAGAGCATGGGGAGCAGCAGCTCCTTGGGCTCCTCAGGGAGTGGGGCAGGAACAGGATGTGCTTTGGGGCTCTGCCCACAGCTGGGGAAACGGGAGAAAAACCCCAACATCAGCAACAAATCTGCCCCAAACCTGCCCCAAGCAGGCCCCAAATCTGCCCAAAGTCACTCTGGATACACACCAAACCATCTGCCCAAAATCCCACCAAAATCCTCCATGCTTTGACCCAGGGCTGTCTCATCATTTTTAAGCATTTTTCAGAGTTCCAAGAAATGATATCTCAGCTTGGTGGGAAGCCTCCTCTAAACTGATCGCATTGTGACATCTACTCTCAGTAATCAGATGCAGCCCCAATGATTATTACAGAACCACTCCAACAGTTTGCTGGGTTTAAAGCATCTCTGTGCTGAGGGGATTTTGGAGGAGACAGCTCTTGCATGGTTCATTAGTCTGTCGCCCCCAGACCTTTACTCCTCAGCGCTGTTCTCAAGAGCCTTGTTTTAAATGACGTTCAGGGAATTCTCTCCCACTTAGAGTTTGGGTAGTGGCCAGGCCTTGGCTCTTCCTGGATGGGAATTTGCCAACAGACCCAGATGTTTTCTGCATCAAAACTAGATTTGAGTTGCTTTGACTTGGCAATCTGACTCTCTAGACATGACGGTTGAACTCTTTTTAAAGGGAGCTTGGGAATTATTATCTGGAAATAATGATCCAAGTCCCCCCTGAATCGAGGTTTGTCAGCTGTTTGCAGACGCTGGGATGATGGTACATTATTGCAGAGATTGCTATTTACCTCATTCCACCTACATTGTTAGCTTTGTCTGCTATTTGAAATATTCCTGATAGTTGTATCCAAATTATTCCTAATTGCTTTCAGTTTCTTGTCCACTGCATGTATTATTTTACTGTGATGTTGCTTCATACTCATAACAAAAGACATGCATCTCATTCTTAAAAAACAAAAAAGAAGAGGAATGAACACCTTAAGAACGTTCAAATAATGCAATATGAACATGAGACATTTGGACAAGGAATCATTTTGAACAATGCAATATTTACATTAGGAATTTGGAAACAAGATCATCCCATCTAAATCCCAATGGAGTGTACCACAGTGCAGCCTGATTGATTCATTCCCTTCAGGAGAAGATGTGCCTGTGTTTTATCACCAGCAGCTCAAAGCAGTCACCTGTTCATTCCATCAGATACTGATCAGCTCTGAAAAAATGAGGCCCAGTGCAGAGAGAAATAGCCTCATCACCTTGCAGCCTTTGTGGCCAGAGCAGGAGCAGGAGGAGGCCTGGCCAGACACGGCTGTGTCTGGGCACTGACAGAGGCAATTTGCCAGCAAAAGCCTCCTGGAATCCTCATGGTACAGAGCTCCTACGAACCTTCTCCAGTTATTCCCTGTTCCAGCTGCCAGGGGACATTCAGTGATGTCAAAGATCAACATTTCCAGCTCAAAGACTTTCTCATACTTCTGAACTGATTGGAAACAATGGTCATTTCTTTCCATTTCCCCAAGAGACATTGGACATTATTCTTTTGTATTCTCATGCTGCAAAACCCTGTGTCAATGACTTGATAGAATTTGGTAAGTTTTGTTGATTATAAGTGGTCTTTTATGTATCTTATCCCATGTGGGAGATTAGGGACCGGCCGCAAGATCTCACGTTGTTATGGGCAGACAGAACCCCTCCCCTTTACCGTTACTTAGCCCCGCATGTTGTTGACTGTTAACCCCTGCTATAAAAGACCCTCTCTAACCATTAATATATGCCATTTACCATCTACCATATTGGTGTATGCATGTCCTTGGTCCGTGTGGCAAAGGTGCTTCCACCGAGCCATCCTTGACCCGGGACGCCACGCCCCAAGCGGCGGCAACAAGTGATGCCAAGAACCCGGGAGTGATCTGGGAAGCAGGAATTGCCTGGGTGAGTGAACGGCAGCTGGAGCAGCGGGACTGTCTCTGGCAGGGAGGACGCTCCCAGAGGACCGACGAAGGGGGAAAGTCTTGTGCCAAGAATCGGCGAAGGAGGAAGGCTCACGCCAGGAGCTGGCAAAAGAGGAAGGCTTGCGCCTAGGACCGATGAAAAGAGGAAGGCTTGTGCCAAGGGCAGCGAAAGAGGAAGTCTCGCGCCGGGAATCAGCGAAGGAGGAAGTCTCACACCGCAGCTGGTGAAAGAGGAGGTCTCGTGTCGAAAACCAGCGAAGGAGAGGATGTAGCCCCTTGCCAAGGTCAGTTTTAAAATTCACAGACAGTGGGACATAGATTGTGAGCTGGGAGACTTTATCCTCACGGTGTCAAGGCTCCTGCGCATTGGGGTAATTGGGCAGCCGGAGGATATTTTCCACCCGGAAGTGTGGGATGATTGTACTGGGGCCCTAGCAGAGGAGGCTATGTCCTCAGACTCGGGGCGAAATCTAAAATCATGGGGCAGGGTCATGCAGGCTCTGAAAAAGGTTCAGCAAGTTCAGCAGGAGTGGGGAAAGTGGAAAGCCACACAGGACTGTTTGCAGGCGGGGCCCGGCAGGGTGTGGGGGCGGCCACACAGACTGCAGGCGATCATGAGTTTGCTGAGTGTGGGGTTTCACAGCCGCGGGAGCACTCTTTGCAGCTCCCGGCCCAGGCACCCTGACTACGGGGAAAAAGCGGCCATTTTGGGACGGGCTGCTAGAGGAAGCGTGAGGTGCAGCCGTTAGCTTGGAGGCGCGGGGCGCCGCCATTGACTCGGAGTCCGAGGGAGCCTGGGCGGGGCCTCCACTTCATGTACTGCAGGGTGACGAGGCCCAGAGCGGGGGGTCACCATGGCGGCCTGCGGCCGGCGGGGCTGTCGAGGCGGCGTGCCGGGAGTTGAGCCGCCAGGCTCCCAACCGGCCACGGTCAATAGCCACCGCCTCCAACGGCTGCACCTATGCAGGGCCGGCGGGCGGCCTGGGCGGCGCGGGGCGGCCGGACCCTTCCATGGGCTGGTGGCGAGCGGAGCCGGGCAGTGAGGTACTGATGTCCGGGCGATGCATTGCACCGGAGAGAAGAGCTGTGCGGGGCGGTGGGAGTCCTCCCCCGCCGCCCTCAGCAGCAGCGGCAGCTGGGCCGTGCTGGGGGTGCTGACGCAGAACGGGCAGCAGCAGCAGCAGTGGCCCAGCGTCCAGGGTGCTGCTGTTATCAAGTGCTTCTCTGGCTTTGAAAACACCATCGCTTCATCTAGAAAATTTGTAAAGCTTGTTTTGCAGGACTGAATCCTCAGATGCCCCTGCGGCCCATATACCCTGCTTCCTGAAGGCCGCGACAAATCATCAAGCAGCCTGACAGCAGACCATCCCGGGGTCGTGAGGAACTCTGTGACCGAACTAAGAAAGAGGCTGGCACAGAGAAGGACTGGGGGAGAGGCTCAGCAGGAAAGGTTTCAGTCATGGCTCGAAGTTTCGAAGGGATCAATTGTATTATGGTTTGATTGGTCTTTCATCCTAAAGTTTCCTATTTATAAAAGTATGTAAGTGATGTCCATCAATTAGAGTTCGAACTCTGGCCAAGTTCTAGCTCTACTTGAATGGAATAATTGACAATCAGCCCAGATGTTTTCAGCATCAAAAAGTACCATATATGACAGCTGAGCCTGTTTTCAAAGGGAATTTGGAGAAACATGAATCCGGACATGAGTTCTCCAGGCCTCTCTTGTTTTAAGGTTCATCAGCTGTCACAGACTCTGGGATGATAGTTCAGATGTGTTATTATTATGTGTATTATCTGATTGATTTCTGATTGCTGCCATCTTACATTTCCCTATGACTGAAACAGAGCAGATCAATGTTTTATTTTCACACCGGGACCCATTCTTCAGCATCCTGCTCCCGCCAGATGGTGCTCCTCCAGGTGCATTTTACGTCCCAAGCATCAACAAAGAGAAGCCTCTACAAAAAGGCCCTCGTGTCCACCTTTTTGGCCCTCCTGCAATAGTGTTCCTAGACTTTGATTTTTGGGCCTTACAGTTTAAACAAGTGTATACAAGGTGTTTTAGTGTTGTTCTTTAAAAACCGGTTAGAAAAAGTTAACATTTTGTTTTTTTGTTTAAGACGAGTTTGTTACAGTTGTGTTGCATTGTTCAATTTCAGTACATTTTTACCAGTTACACGTTTACCAGTTGTCAGTTTTAACCTTTACATTTTCTATGTTTTTAATTAATCATAAAGGGGGGGAAAAATGTGGGAGATTAGGGACCAGCCGCAAGTTCTCGCATTGTTACTGGCAGACAGAACCCCTCACCTTTACCATTACTTAGCCCCGCGTGTCGTTGACTGTTAACCCCTGTTATAAATGACCCCGTCTAACCGTTAATAAATGCCAGTTACCATCCACCACATTGGTGTATGCATGTGCTTTGTCCGTGTGGCAAAGGTGCAGCCACCGAGCTGTCCTTGACCCGGGACGCCACGCCCCAAGCGGCGGCAACAATCCCATATCTAATAGATAACCAGTGATAACCTTGATGAGATAATGCCCTGACAAGAGTGAGCTGTTTCAGCATCAGAACATAGGAGCTTTTTTTGAATGAACGAGAAGGGGGAGATGTCATAGACAGGTAGGATAATGATAAAAGAAAGGCCTTATGAAATCAGGCCTTGTTCTGCCATACTAACAGCTGGCCTGTCATCTCTTCTGAGTGCAGCTAAGCAGCTACAAGTTCCCATGGGAAGCTATTGTGAGAATGAGACTTTGTGAATGATCTGTTCTGAGGGTGAAAAACGAATGCACCTGCAACAACAAGGGATTTGTCCATGAGAATCAGTGAAGACAACAGGTAAACAATACAACAGAGAGATTTGATGCACAAGTAAAATCTATTTTATTAACCAGTAATAGAATAACTGCTAGGAAATCTATGAACTAACTGAACTTGCACGCGAGGTCAGTAAAACTGTGTAAAATGAATTGTGAGAATAAAGAATAAAGAGTTCTTCTCCATCTCAGCTGTGTCCTCTGGGATTTGGGTTCCCCCCTTCTTTGGTGCTTTGGCTTCTTTCTTTTCTAGCGTTTTGGTTTCCTTTCTCTCTGGGAATTTGGTTTCCTTCTTTTCTGGAGGTTTGTTTTTCTTTTCTGGGGCTTTGGTTTCCTTCTTCTCTGGGATCTTGGTTTCCTTCTTTTCTGCGATTTTGGTTTCCTTCCTCTGTGATGCTTTGGTTTCTTTCTTCTCTGGGGCTTTCGTTTCCTTCTTCTCTGGGGATTTGGTTTCCTTTTTTGGGATTTTGGTTTTCTTCTTCTGTGGTTGTTTGCTTTTCCCCTTCTCTGGTTTTGGGGGTTGCTTCCCCACAGAGACACCCTTCTTTTCCTTCTTCTGCCTCTCTTCCTCCTTCCCCCTCTCTCCCTCCTCTAAGGCTTTTGCCTCCTCCTCAAGCTTTTGAGCCGGCTGCTTCAGCTCCCTTCTGCAGCCAAAACAGAAACCATGGCTGAGAGTCCCCACCAGAAACTTGGGCTCCCCAGTCCTGGCTGGCCCTGCACTTCATTCCTTGACCCTGAGGCCATTCCCGTGAATTCTCCTCAAGCCACAGGGGTTGGGAACATCCCAAGGGAGGGCATTGGTGGAAGGGGACCTCCAGGCCCAGCCAAACCTCAGCTTTGCCATCAGAGGCTCTTGACTGTGCCAGCTCCCTCTGAAGGCACAGCCAGACCCCTCCAGGCCCTGCCCAAGGCTGATCCAGCAGCTCTCTGTGCTGCTGCCTGAAAACGCCCCTTGTCTCTTGGCTTCCCAGTTTAGAGCAGAGCACAGATTGCTGACATCTGCTCATCTCCCCTACAATTCTTACTCAGCTCATTCAGCCCCCTTCCCCCTGGGCATGGCTGAAGCATGATTTTAAAGAGTTCAGATTTCAGCTGAGGCTTAGAAGCAATTCCCATTGATCAGGATGTAAGTTAGACAGGCAGACCATAGGTTAATGATGATGAGATGCTTAAGCTGGAGCTGATTGTTCTATTGTTTACCATTAGGAGCTCCTTTCTAGAAGGAAGTGGAGTCAGTGAACTGTTATAAGAACATCTTGAAACCAGGAGAACAATGGTTTAGCACCTGGGCTTGATGCCAATCAGTCACTAAGCAGGGGACCTTGGATGGTGCCAGAGGGTCACAGAGACCTGATGAAGACATTCCTGACTTCATCCCTTAAGACCACAGACCCAATTCGAGACCATGGACCCAATTCAAGGGAAGAATTGCACAGATGTGAAGGACCAATGAGTTCATTTGAATACAGAGCAGGGATGGGAGGTGCTGGGCTTGTGCAGATGTATTGTATGTAAGATCTTGGGCAATAAAGAGAGGGCAAAGAACCTTGGGCAGCGCAGTCTCGCCTTTTAGGGACGGCTCTGGTGCCGCCCGCCGGTGTTAATAAACACAGCACTAACTCTAATTAGTTAGAGAGTCTCTGCCCGTGGTCTTGGGCTTTAACGACCCATAGCCTGCTCCTTCATCAGAACAATGCTATCAGTCAGAAAGCAGAGGCTGCAGGAACTCCTCTCCTGCAAGGCAGGCTCTTGTCAGGCAGATTTCCTGCTGGAGCCCAGCTGGGACCAAGCAAACCAGTGCTGGCTGCCATGGAAACCATTGGAAGCAGCCTTGTCCCTCTCCTCCCCATGAAACCAACTCCAGCCTGGCCTGAAGAAGTCCTGATGCACAGGCTGGCTTGAAGCACCTCCACTCCCAGCTCCAGCCTGGGCCTGTGTGTCCTGAGCTGGGCTGCCTTGCTGGAGCTGAGCTTCTCCTGTGCTTGCCCACGGCTGCAGCTGCAGGGGAGCCTAAAGGACAGGAGCTTTTCTGGCTGCTGTCCCAGCATAAGGAGAGCCCTGGCAGATCAGCAGTGCAAGGGCTTCATCTGGGGCAGGAGCAGGGCCCAAAGCAAGGTTTGCTCTGTGCCCCACACCTGCCCATAGCACAATCCCAGTGCTTTGGTGAAGAAGGGAGATGATGGAGAAGATGCCACTCAACACCATGGACTTCCAGACCCCTCTAGAGGCAGTGCCAAGGCAAGCCCAGAGCCCAGCTCCCTGCAGGCAGCAGCTGAGCCAGGAGGGCTCAGCACTCAAATAGAGAAGAAGATGTTGTGTCTCAACAGGAGAAGGTCCTTCCTCTCTTGGCAACCAGGGAGCTCAGAGTGGCCATGCCTGTGTTGCTGCTGCCTTTGCTGTGTGGCACCTCTGAGCTCAGAGTCCTTGGAGCAGGGGAGCCCTGCAGGGACAATAACCCATGGCAGAGCAGGAGCCCATGGAAGGCTGACTCACCTGTCCCTGAGAGGGGCCTGAGAGCCACAGTTGATCTCAGGGGGCTCAGGGAGGAGCTGACACGTGAGGCCTCCCCGGGCACCAGCCCCTCGTAGCTGGGGCCTCCCTCCACTGGCACAGCTCCGGGACACTGCAGGTGCTGCTGAGGTGGCCAGAGAAGGTGGAGGAGACCTGCTGGCTCTCTCCTGGCTGCAGCACACCTGGCAGGGGCAGGATACTGAAAGCCTGGGTGGGAGACAGGAGAGATTGAGGTGCTGAGCATGGGAATGGATGCAGAAGAGCATCTTGGAGAAAAGGGCAGCTGTAGCCAGAGGGGCCTATTCCCCAAACACTGCCAGAATCACCCTCACCTCATCCTGCATCCATGTCACTGACCAGGGCAGGGACCATGGGCAAAATCTTCTCCCACACTCACGGGCCAATGCATTAATTAGTACATGACATGAAAGGGAACTGGGATGTCTCCTGGCAGCAGAAATTCTCTCTGATGCACAACTTGCCTTTAAAAAGTTTCAAAACTTCCTGCTTTTAGAAAAGGAGGAGACTCAGAGTGAGAGCTCCTGGAGCTGAGGGAAGGAGTCCAGCCCAGCTCATCTGACTCCTGAAGCTCTTCCCCTCTCTCTCTGATTTAAATGCTGCTTTCTCAAGGTGCTGCAGCAAAAGCTCCTGCCAAAATTTCCTGTGGAGCACCTGAGGAGTTCCAGGGGGAGCAGTGCCCTGCACAGGTGCTGCCCAGCGTCCTTGGGCAGCCCTGCAACGTGTCCTGCACGGCCTCTCCAACAAGCAGCTGCTCCAGCAGCCCTTTGTGATGGGCCTGCAGGGATGGGAGGCCCCTCTGTGGCCAGTGCTGAGGGCCCCCAGCGGCACTGGCAGCTCCAGCCCTGCTGGCCACGCTGACAATGGGCAGGGAGACAGATTCCCTCCTGCCTTCTCCGCTCCCAGGGGAGCGTGCGCCACGTCCAGGGAGCACCTGAATCCCTCCGAGCCTCGTGGCAGGTGAGGGTGCTCAGGAGTTGGTGCTGGCACCTGGAAAACAAGCCATTTTCTGTGCTGGGAGGCAGAGACAGCCACTTTGCAAAGTCTCCCTTTGTCAGACAGCTCCAGGGCCAGCAGGGCAGCAGCAGCTCTGGGGGAAAGCAGAGCCCTGCAAACAGGGAGTCTGGCTGCCTTGGGAAGAGGCTCCATGGAGATCAGGATCATCCCAGCTGGCTCTGGGAGGGAAGCTGGAGATCTGACCAGGATGATGCAGGGAAAAGCCTCTTCTTACACTGGGAAGGAAACAAGGCACAAAATCCCACACTCAGCACAGGCCTGTAGGATCTGAGTCAGCTTCTCCAAGGAAAACTCTCCTGTTTCTCCCTCCCCCTCAGCTGGCCCTGCTGCCCAGCCCACTGTCAGGGCACAGCCCAGCAGGGCAGCAAAAAGGGAGCTCAGCATGAGCAGGACTTGGTGCTGGCAGGCTGGGGAGGCAACACAAGCATGGGATGGACAAGAAAATCTACCTCTGCTCCTGAAGAGCGGGGAAAATCCTGCACTTCTTTCAGGGTTCTGGCTGCATCCTCCTGTCAAATCTTGAAGTGCTTTCATTGAGTTACCGGGCAATCCAAACTTGTTGCCTTCTCCTTTGGTGGTTGGGGTTTGACTTTAGGTGGGTAGAGCTCATCTCTGGAAAATAAGATAACCATGAACAGGGACCTGCAGTGGGAGGGAGGGACACCTGCACGAGAAGCTCCTGGCCAGGATGCAGCCCCTGGCTGGGTGCTGGCACGTTGAACTGAGAAATGGTTGGACCCAGCCCTTCCCAATCCAGGCTGGAGCAAGTCTGTTCCAAAGGCAGCCCAGGGATGACACTGAGGTGCTGCAGCAGCTGCAGCTGCTTGCATTGAGCAACTACAGAGGACAGGCATGAACACCTGGTGGGGATGCAGAAAGCACAGTGGGACAGGGAAAGACAGAGAAGGCAGCAAAAAGGTGAGATTTGAGGCACAAAGGTGAGATTTGAGACACTGAGGGGCAGACCCAGCCAGTGCTGAGCCAGCACAGCCCCCCCAGTGCCCAAGGCCAGAAACTCTGCAGCTCCACCAGGGATTTATCAGGAATGTTCCCCTGACACTGCTGGGGGTTGGTTGACATTGTCCACCACTCCCAGGTGACTCAGGTCGCATTCCCCATCCATCCATCCATCCATCCATCCATCCATCCATCCATCCATCCATCCATCCATCCATCCATCCATAGGCTGTGGTGCTGGGATTCTGCCCAGCTCTGCCAGCCTTGGGCTTGGGGAGATTTCTTCCAGCCATCCTGAGCACTGTAATTGTGCTCTCTGCTCCAGGAAACAAGCAAGAAAGATTTACAAAAAACCCAAACCAAACCACAACAGGGAAACCTAAAAAAACCTTCAACAGCTCAACCCTGCTCAAGTTATTTCTTTAAGGACAGCTACCACGCTCCAGCTGAAATGCTAGGCTTTTGGGGAAAAAGAAAATTACATGTTCACCTCCAAATTGAAAAGGATTAAGGGAAGAGAACCTTTCAAACTACAAATTATTGGCCCAAAGCTTTTACCTTTGCAAGAAATCTCTAGTTAAGACCAGGCTGGCAGTTAAACAACTGGTCCTTCTGGTGGGGAGAAACCCTCCTCTTTAAGGGAAGCAGCCTGATACTTGAAAGCAACTGTTTGGTCAAACTTCAGGCTCCCTGGCACAGCCTGCATTGCCCGTCCTTCCTGTTCACTGATTTACAGGCAGTGCCACAATGGCCCAGGTTCAGATGTTTGGTGCCATCCAGGGAATTTGGCATTGCCATTTCCATATATTTTAATATAAGTTTCAATCCTTGCAACCACTCTTCAAATGCCAGCTTTCCTTTCTTTTACAGAAAGCTCAAGGTTCCCAGAAGTCTTCTGACACCCTCTTTTGTGCTCAGAGAGATGACATTTTCAACCAGATGTTTTCAAAATTTGAAAGCGTAATGAACTCAAATGCCCCTGGATTCCAGCTTAGCCGAACTCCATTCTGTGTCACACCCTGAGATTGCCACCTCCTGTCCAGGAGCTGTTTGTGCCACCCATCCCTCCTGTCCTCTCCCCAGCAGCCTGTGCCTGTTTTCCCCAGCAGAATCCCTGTCCCTGTGCACCCTACCAGGAGCACACAAAAACTCCAGGGGAGTCTGAGTGGGATTTTTTTTGATTTTTGGGGGGGATCTACCTGTATTTTGTTTTATTTTTTGGGGTTTCTCCTGGATTTTTTGGGGTGGGTTTGGGATTTATTTGGGTTTTTTTGGGGGGAGGGTCTCACCTGGATTTTTTGGGGGGTCTCACTTCTTTTCTGGGATTTTTGGGGGGGGGGTCTCACGGGGATTTTCGGGGGGGGTCTCACCTGAATGTTTAAAACTTTTTTGGGGAGGTGTCTCACCTGGACTTTGGGGTTTTTTTGGGATTTTTTGGGGAGGATGTCACCTGGATTTTTTGGCATTTTTGGTGGAATCTCACCCAGATTTTTTGAGATTTTTCAGGGGGGTCTGACTGGGATTTTTTGGGATTTTGAGGGGTCTCCGCTGGATTTTTTGGGATATTTTTGGGGTGTCTCACCTGTTTTTTGGGGATATTTTGGGGTCTCAGCAGCCACAGCTCTGCCGGGCGGGGGCCGGAGCCCTCCGGGGCTGCCGGGGCTGCCGGAGCGACGCGTCCCCGTATTGGATCCCCGAGCCACCCGCTCGGGACCCAGCTCATCCCCGAACACGCCGGTGACAGCGCTGGGGCCGTGAGTGCCCAGGGCCTGCACTGCCACCACAGCTGGGATCTCTGCTGAGCTCTGGGGCTGCACAATCCCACAGGGCTTGGGGCTGGGGTCGAGCACAGCAGAGTCCTCCTTGCCTTTCTGGCAGGGACAGAATGAAATGCAGCTTCAGAGGCACCTCTGGAGAAACTTTAGACTCCTCAACATGCACCGCAACAGCAACTTACACACACGTTTACAACTGCCCAGGACAAAGGTAAAAGGCATAAACAAGATGCAAGAATTGTAGGCTCAGCACTCCCAGGGGATCCTGCAAGGAGGCTGCCAGCACAGGCACTGGTGTCTGTGGATGCAGCAGCTTTTCACAACCCTCTCAGATCTCCCACAAGAAAAGCCCCTGAAGACCAGAACATCAACTGTTTCCTCAGGAGCTTCAACTGCCTCCTAAAGTTTACATTCGGGTAGGATCCTGTTCTCAGCAGAATCTTTAAGGCTGAATAGAAACTAGCAAGGTCTTATCCAAACCCTTTTTTCCCCTAATAATCTCCTCAGTAATATTTGACAGGAGGAGGTGGATGTGATGCCAAACCTGGGGAATGAGCCCGTAGCAGCCAGGAAGGTGGCTGGGATTCCTAATGAGGATCTTCCTCTCCTAGGGCACCTTCAGGTGGCACTCATCGTACAGCAGCACTTGGGGGGACACTTGGAGCTCAGGAACGAGACATCTGGGCAGAGAGATGACCCCAGGGCAATCAGAGATCCTGAGAGAATGGAGAACGTTTCCCCCCAGAGATTGTGCAATGGAGCAGAACACATTGGTCACTGTCCAATGCACATTGAACAGCCCTACAGGGATAAATTGCCTTCTACCTCTGCCCACTCCAACACGTCTTGTCAAGGAGGGCCAAACCCTGAGAGGCAGCACCCAGAGGCTGCCCAGTGCCCCAGGCAGAGCCTTTTGCCCCACAGCTGCCTCAGCCCCTCCTTTACCCCAGAAGGCTTGCAAGGACTCCTGGAACAGTCCCAGTGAGCCACGAGCTCTGGGGGAGCCTTCCCAACAAGGATCAGTGCTCCCCAAGGCCCAAGGAACACACAGCCCCAGTGTCTCAGTACAAATGACTCCCTTCTCTGCCATGGTGCTGCTGCCCTGCCTGAGAACTCAGCTCTTTGCCCCAGCCCTGGAGGGCACGAGACAGCAGCTGCCCCACAGAGGGGCTGATCAGCCCCTGCCAGGCCCTGCAGCTCCCTGGCTCCTTCACTGCACAGCTCCAGGCCCTGCCTGGCCCCGGCTCCACCTGCTTTACAGAATGGCAGCCCAGGCACTGCCTGCATGGCTCTGCCTGGGACAGGGAACAGCCCCAGGGAGCTGCATCCCTCTGGGCAACACACTGACACCCACAGCAGCACAGCAGCATGGGATTCTGCTGTAGCAACAACGACTTTTGGGCTCAGCTCTGACAACATTAAAGCTCAAAATGGGAAGCAGAGGGAAGGAGAAAATCTGGAGCTGACCTGCCACATCAAGGGCTGCTTTCCCCTCGTCAGACCTTGCCCTCCCCACTCTTGCTGGGAGCCACTTCCCCCCTGCCATGGGCCCTCATGGACAGAGCCAGACCCTGACTCTCAGCAGCTGCTTGGTGTGGCCCAAACCCGTGCACGGTGCTCACCAGCAGCACAACTCCACCTCTTGCAGGAAGAAGAAGAGGAGGCCCTCAGGAAATTTGTTCCCCCTCATGCACCAAACCCCAGGCCAATCAATGATATCATTGCTGGTCCCTTTAGAAGAGGGCCCAGGCCCGTGCTGGCTGTGAGCAGGGGTGCTTTTCACCACAGGCTGCTGCCAAAGCACTGCTGTTCTCATGTCCAGCTGGCACAACATGAGGGCATCCAGCAGCACTTCTCCTTGGCAGCTGCAGCCAGCAAAGCCTGGGCAAGGCAGTGCCTGGGGGAGCCAGGCAAGGGCTGGGACCTGGCTGTGATGATCAGGGTTGCCCCTCCCTTGCCAACACCCTCCAGGTCCACCAGCATTCTCTGGTAGAACTCCATCACCGTGTTGGAGCACAGGGTCACCTGGTGGAAGAGAAGAACAGTCAATTCTTCCTTACAAAAGCTTCTTACCCACGTGTGATATCCTCCAGTTCCTGAGGGAGGATTTGGCCTTAATTCTTCTGCTGCTCCATGTGCAGAGCACAGTCTCAGAGTAACAAAAGCCTTCTGGCAATACCAGATTTGTTAAACACCCCTTGCTACCAGGGCACAGGTCAGCTACACTGAAACATTAGACTACAGCTCTATGCACCACTGCATTCAAATTAAGGGGCCAATTTCTCATCTGACTACAATGGCATCCATGCAGAGAAAATCTGCCTTGAACACAATGAGTTCAGCTTCACAGCAGGAACCAGCTCATCTTGCTGTTCATTCAAATCAGCCTGGCCATTTTCTTCTTGATCATCTTCATGGTCCTCCACATCTCCTTCAAGTCTTTGCACGTCCTCTTGAAGCGAAGCCTTCTCTGCTCGATTTCTGTCCTGCGCCTTCTGGCCTCTTCTTCAGCTCTCCGGGCCACTGCTCTCTGCTTCATGGCCGCCCTTCTGCGCCTGAGGCAAAGGAAGAAAGGCAGGAAGAGCAGCTCAGCAGCAGCCCAGTAGGGCCCCTGCTGCACGGCTGCCCAGAGCAGGGGTCCCCAGGCAGGCTTGGGTGCCTCTGGGGTAGCCTGCTCCAGGCCCTCTTTGCCCAGCTCTGCATCCTCATCCCAACTGATCACCACGGGCCGTGGGAAGTGGAAGAGAAGCAGCACCAGCAGGGCAGGGACTGATTTGCACACCATGGTCCGCAGGAGGAGAGAGACAATTTGTGTTGCTTTGCACAAGAGTTACACCCGTGTGTTATTAGGGAATGGCCGCTCCTGCTGTGCCAGAGCACTCGAGCACGGGTGAGAATCTGGTGTCAAAGTGCATTCATGTGCTCCATGTTGCATGGGGCACCTGTGTGCAGGAATACAGAACAACTTCCCTCAGATGGGATCTGCTGTGGCAAGGCCCCTCTGGTTTTCTCCTCCATGCAGCAGTTTGCATGCAGAATGTGGGCAGATGTAACTTGGAGGTCCTCCTGCTCAGCCTTGGGTTCCCCTTGCAGAGCCTCAGCCCCTGCGTTCTGTCAGGGCCCCTGGGCAGGTGGGATATTCCCAGAGGAGAGGGGCTGGCTGTGTCCCCATTGCCCCTGTCCCTTATGTGCCTGTGTTCAGGAGGGCACAGAGAGGATAGGAACTCCTGCCTGCCCCGTGTCCTGTCTGCCTGTCGGGCCTGTCCCAGGGCAGCCGGGCTGTGATTGCTGTGCTGTGTCCCCCTGTCCCTGCTGTCCCTGCTGTCCCTGCTGTCCCTGCTGTCCCTGCTGTCATGGCCCACTGCAGGTTCCACACCTACACAGCCATGGTGGCTCCTGAGCTCTGCAGGGACCCGAGTGACAGTCTGAGTGGTGGCACTCCTGGTTTTCTTGCATTTGGCATCGCGCAGAGCAGAGGCTGGATCACAGCACCAAAGGAGCAGCTGCTGCAGGGGAGGAAAGGAGCCTCTGCATGGCCAAGGGCTGCTGTGGTGCCCCTGTGTCAGGAATTCCCCACAGCTGACACCTGAGTCCAACATGGACACTCACAGACACAGCGTTTGTTCAGGCATTGCCTTTATTGCATCTTGACAGGGACTGCAGCTGCCTGAGGGAAGTCACCCTCCCGAGACAGGAGGGCAGAGAGTGTAATTTAAATTAACCAATTGTGATTGTAGGCATTTGTAGCAACAGTCTATGTACTGTATATATGAATATTAAACAAGACACAAAATAATTATTGGATCATGAAGATTAAGCAATATTTGCTGGTTTAGATAAAAATAAAGTATACTTCAGTTTTGGTTAGCTGCAATAATTCTTAGTAATTCTGATGAATCATAAGTTCTATATAATATAAAGAAAAGTGCCATTATTTAATTACTACTTAATATTAAAATATTTCTGTTATCTTACAAGAGTATTAATCTACATTATAGTAATAAAAAGTTTGGAAAATGTTGCTAAAGAAAGTTATTTTTAAATAAAATATTTTAAATATTTCAAAACTAGTCAAGAATTTGAATCAATCTCCAATCATTGCACCCGATTCCTTCAAATGGTGCTTTCCTCCAAACAGATGCAAAGCCTCTGTATGGAAAAGGGTTAAAATAGATACAGTTAACACAGATAAAATAAGAGAGAGGGCAGAGGGGCAGGGTGTGTCAGGAGCCCGGAGCCTGTGCCCCGGCGCAGGGCTGTGCTGGGCAGCAAGCGCAGCTCTGTGCGCCGGCTGCTCACAAAGATGTGCGGCTCGCCTTGGCTGGCCCAGAGAGCATCTCCAGCAGGAAGCTTTTCTTCACACAGCCACTGCCTGTGCTCCTCCAAAAGCTTGCCCTGCCTACCTTCAGCATCCTGTTTGTATCCCTATTCATCCCAATCAGCCTGGCCATTTGCTTTTCTATTTCTTTCGTGGCCCGGCGCATTTGCTCCATGTCTTTGAATCTCTTCCTAAGGAGCCGCCTTCTCCGCTCAATTTCCACCTTCCTCCTTCTGGCCTTTTCCTCAGCTCTCTGGGCCGCTGCTCTCTGCCTCGTGGCTGCCCTTCTACGCCTGAGCCACCAGCCCAAAAGCAGGAGCAGCGGCTGAGCAATTTGCCAGAGCTGGTGCAGGTAGCGCAAGGCAGCCAGGAGCCAGGGTCCCCAGCCAGGCTCAGCTGGCTCTGGGGGGGCCGCTTTCATCTCCTCTGCACGCTGCTGCCCATCCCCGTGAAATCTGTCCACCACGGAAAGTGGGAACAGGAAGAGGAGCAGCACAAGCCCAGCCAGGACTGCTCTGTGCGCCATGGTCTGCAGGAGGAGAGAGACAAGGCTTTCACTGGGGCTGCCAAGGGAGCTTGTGGGGGCTGAAGTGAGGCCCGGAGGCGCAGGGATGTGAGGGCAGAAGCAGAGGGCCCCGGGCAGCTGGCAGGCAGCAGGGCCTGTGCCAGTGGGCCAGCAGCAGCAGCCCCGTGCCCCGGCCAAGGCGCCGGCCCCAGGGGCTGGCCCTGGGTGCAGGGGGACAATGCAGGCCCGGGTGCGGCGCTTGTGGCCCGGCCCTGGCCCGGCCCAGCCCCGCCACGTGCGCACTCACCGCTTGCCCAGGCTGTGCTGGGCCAGCGTTACCTGCGGGGGCCTTTTCCAGCTGCCCCCATTGTGACACGCTGCCCCTGGTGTCACAGGGGCCAGAGGCATCACAGCCGGGCCAGCCCTGCCCTTGGTGCCCAGCCCAGCTCAGGGGCTCCCAATGGGCCCAGCAATGAAAGCCCCGGCAGGCAGCAAGTGCAGCCCCTCTGGGAGGGGATGGGCCCCAGGGGCTCCCTTCACAAAGCAGGCAGAAGTCCCCACTGATAAGTTTCCAAAGGGAAAAGATTATAATCAATAATGTTGAGTAGGATACATGTTATCAACTATAAAAACACCTGAGGTGCTTTTCCTAATGGGACTTGTTCTTCTGTGAATGGCGTTGGGTGATGGTTGCTCAGTTTTTCTTGCTTGACTATTCCCTGATCCAGTCCATCCAAGACTTCTGTGAAACCTTCCCATTATCAGACAGCAGAAATAAAGAACTCTAGTGAAACCACTTCTAGTCCCCTTCAGATCGAGAAGGTGCAGGGGGGTGGTTCTGGCAGAGAATTTGAGCTGCTCTGGACAGAGTCGCACTGCTGTGTTAGCAGGGACTGGCTGCTTGTGTTTTTCTTTGGATGAACAGAATCTTCCTTGTGTCCCCGGTGAACACATGGAGCTCACACCAGCAGTGCCTCTTGCCTGTTCCCTGCCCAGCCAGACCTTCCAGCCCAGCTGAAATGCCCAGCGTGGCCTTTGAGCACAAAGAGATTGCAGAGCCAAAAGCATCTGTGTAGCCACCATGGTGTTCAGCGGCTGCTGCTCGGGGAAGGGCACTGAGAGGAGGCCACTGCTGCTCTTGTCAGAGCGCTGCTGTGCAGGGATGTCCCTCGCCCTGCTCAGTCCCACATCTGCCCATCTTTTGGCCTGCTCTGAGCTCAGGTGGATGCCATCTGCTCCCAGCAGACCCAGCTGCTCCACGGTAGATGCACAGACATGGAATCCAAAACCTTGAGTATCCCCTGAGTAGCCAGGCATTCAGCTGTTCAGTTTGTCACGACCCACATCAGGGGTTAGAACAAGATGGTTTTTCAGATTCCTTGTGACCTGAACCATTCCAGGATTCTAGGATTTCTCCATGACTGACTTTGGTCCCCTCAAAAGACCTCCTCTCTCCTCTCTTCCCTCCACCTGTGGAGAACGCATTCTGATGCTGCTGCTGCTGTTGGGACAGGTTGGTGGATACTCTTCCTGCCATCCTATGGGAGTAAGCATGACTCCTCTCTGAAGTCTTTGTCCCTGAATCAGTGCCTTCAAATAACAGTTATCTCCCCTCCTTCCTTTTCCATTCAGCACTTGAGCACACACAGCATTTCTCATCGTTTCCACAGAACAGTACAGGTGCCAGTTCCCATCTTGTGGAGCCCTCTGCCATAAATCAGCCTGACAGGTTTATTCTCTGTGTAATGGGAAATGATGACAAGTGCAGCTGCATAATCTAGTTAGCAACTTTCCATAATGACTGCCTCTGGGGGGATTTATGGGTTTTGTCATATGTGAGCTTTCAGAACTCTAGAGGTTACATTTTTCACACTTTTTTGTTGGAATCTCAGTTTATCAGATTTTACTGCAGCATTAATCACATGCAGTACAACCCTGGACTTCACAAATGTATCACAACACCATGAAAAAGGCAGAGAAAACAAGAACTGTTGTGAATTAATGAGCCGGGTAACACATGTCTCACAACAGCGATGAAACAACCTGTGTTCTTCTTCAAGCCGCATCAGAAAGTCCCAAAGTCTGGTTATTTAATTTTTTTTTTCACAAAACACAGGCAGCAGCAAAGAACTGAAACAACACAGCCAGGCTTGAAACCTGAAAGATCTGCAAGGCTGAGTCTATCCTAGTTAATGGTGAAATGATGTGTGAATCTGTCCTAGATGTTCAAATGAAGAAGATTGATTCACAGTTATAATATGGCTTCTAAGCAAAACACTGGGATTATATAGGAGAAATGCGTGTGCCATGAAACAACCAAGAAATCAGAGAGACAGTTCCAAGCTCTACTGTGAAGGTCTGGGAAATGTTCAGTTACCATCTATGGAGTTTGGTGCAGGATAAACTGGAACAAAAGGCCATCATTACCCAAATTGATTTCCTTTGGGCTCTTTTTTTTGTTTGTTTTTGTTTTTGTTTTGTTTTTTTTTTGTTTGTTTGTTTTTTGGGGTTTTTTTGTTTCTTTTTTTTTTTTTGTCAGATAGTGTTTTATAATACTCCAAGAAATATGTTGAAAAGGTCAGCATGATCCATCAGACACAAGCAGGGGGGCTGGGGTAGATCCAACATGTTCCTTGCACTGGAGGGTAGACAGAGGCAGGATCTGGTTTGGGGTCAATCACACCTGGATCAGGGAGGTGGCTGAAACCTGGGCTGGCCAAAGCCTTAGAATCACAAAATATCCTGGGTTGGAAAGGACCCCCAAGAATCACCAAGTCCAGCTCCTGGCCCTGCAGAGGACACCTCCCCAAGAATCCCACGCTGTGCCTTGGCATGTGCTGGTGGGCAGGAGCACAGAGCTGGCTGTGGCTTTGGGTGCATGGGTAAGATGAGATGGTGAGGAGCATCCTTGCTCCCTGAGCTCCTGGAGAGCTGCAGACACTGATCACTGGTAAGGACACCACCAGGGGCATGGCCTGGGGTTGGTGATCTGGTGTCTCCTTCCTGCTGCTGCTTTCTGCTACAGATAACAGCTTGGTGCCAAGGTCTTGTTGCTGAGGTGATAAACGGCTGGGGAGATTCCCTCCCTGCTCTTGTCTGCACGAGTTCTTATGCTCAGCACCAGGAAGGATTGGGCCAGAATGGAGGCATTTGGGGTCTCAGGGCTGAGGCTGAGACAGACAGCCAGGCAGAGCAGCTCCTCCTGGCTGATGCAAACATTAGCCCTGTGCTGGCCAGGCCAGTGATCCATAGCTATGGGTCCACAGTTATGGTGGTGCTGGGTATTCACTGGGAGAAGAGGAGGTGTAAAATGAAGCTTCTGAAGCTGCTTGGGATCCTGGAAGCTGCTCAGACCCCACTTGACCACAGTGGTTGTTTGGCCAGCTGAAGTGATGGAATTTATTGGGCGGTGCAAGGACAGTTTTCTGTGCAAACATGAAGGACTTTCAGGGGGGATGAAATACAGCCTCATAGTAGAAACAGCTGGGCTGAACACTCTTTATTCCAGCTATGAATCTTTGCTCTTAAGAGCAACAGATTCCACCTTTTATTAAACCAGAACTTGTTGTTGTTGTCGTTGTTGTTGTTATTTTGAGGAACATAAATGACCTTTCTTGTTTATTTTATTAACATTTTAAATCATCTGGTCACCCACTGCATGCATGAAACATGAGATGTTACCAAAGTGTAGCTCACTTCAGACAGTGAGTGCTGACAGTTGGCAGATCTGTACAGGTGTCCTCATCCTGTGTGCATTGGATGTTATCCCATCCAAGCAGGCAGTTTAACACAAGCAGCTATTTCACTAAGCTTAATTAACAACAGAAATAAAAACTATATCTTTATAGCAAAGTTGCTTTGACATCTACCATCACTCAGCGAGAGGTTTATTGTTATGGACACATAATATTGCCTTTTTGCAGAGATTAAAATGGATTTTCTATCGGTGGTGTTCAAGTAACTTTGTTATTGTCTTGGTTTGAAAAGCCAGGTGTCTGCTAAGGAAGGCAGGAGCCTCCCCTGGAGTGGAAAATGTCAACCCCTCCCTCTGAATTGTTTGAATAATTTTGAAATTAAGGAGCTTTCAGGCAAAGATATGGGAATAGGAATAACAGTTCTTTTTTAGGAAAAATTAAAAATATAAATGCAGTAGTAAAAACAAAAAATCCCCACTGACAGAATCAGAACAGGCCTGACACCCTGTGGGTCAGGGTGCTGGCAGCAGTCCCATTCAGTGGTGGCTGCAGCCCTCCTGCAGTGCCAGGTGTGGCTCTGTTGGAGCAGGGATACTGGAGAAGGGTGGAGTTTTCCTCTGAAGGTCCAGGGCTGCTGTAGATGGGCCTGGGAATCTTCCTTCCTCTTGGAATCCAGCTGGAAAAGGCTTATCCTCTGGGAATCCAGTGGAAAAAGGCTGATTCTCTGGTATTGGAATATAATCCTAATATTACTAGGTGGAACGTGCCTGGGCTCATCTGACCCTTGCTGCTGGGCCAAAGGCAGCAGCTGTGGTATTTCACCTCAGAGACACCTTTGGCTGGCTGGAAGTTGCAGTTAGGCACTCGGAACAAGTCCAGGCATGGCAGAAACTCAGTTTACCTCTGATGGAAAGGCTCCAGGCTAGGTGAAGAGGAAAAGGAGATGGATTCTGCAGAGGGTCTGATCCAGAGTTTTATTCCAAGGTCACATATGTCTGAATCTTTGTAACAGCTCCACAGAATCCCAATCGCATGGTCTCTGTGTCTTTTAAGCTCGGGGGGAGGGGGAGGAAAGGGACAGGTGAGCCACCAACCAGGTGGGAGGGGCGGGGTCTCCGGGGACAAGTGAGACTTGGCTAACCCAATGACCCCAGGGCTGAGGGGCATCTTTTGAACTTTTGCCAATCACACGACGCCCCTGCTGGAATGATAAGATTGACTGACAGCACTTGGCAAGGAGGCAAGGGGGAGGGGAAGGGAGAAGGTATTGCCACACTTGGGAAACTACTGGGATAGCTGAAACAGGAAATGGCATCACACTGCAACATCCTGGGAATCCAGTGGAGAAGAAAGCTGCTCCTCTGGGAATCCAGTAGGAAAAGGCTGCCTACAGTGTTCCAAATCTCAGATTCTATCCAGGTAGGAATCCTTGGCTCCTCCCCCTGAGTGGAGCATCTCCCAGTGGGATGATGTCATTTTATCAGCCATGCAGTGACACTCAGTGGACCATTACCAGAAGATAATTAATAATTAATGGCCTATTAATGGAACACACCTCCCCACAGGGAGGATTGGTTGTGGAAGAGAGAAACTGCCCAATGAACAGAAGATAACTGCCCCACCACTGACAGATGGCAAACAGAACACACACTTATCTTGCAGTCCAGGACCTGTTCTCACTGGCTGCCCCCATTCTCCAGAGTTCATGGTGTCCAGGGAGGCTGCAACTGCCAGTGCCAGGAACAAACGAGATGGGTCTAGGTTTCAGAAAGCTCCAGAATCCATTTCTGACCCCCAAAAGACAGGGCAAAGGCAGGGCCATGGGGTTTTTATGGGGTATCCCAGGGCTGGAGTTTGGGTTTGGGTCAAGGGAGGAGTTCTTAGCAACACAAGAAGGGTGAGATCAAATTCCTGCCTCTTAGCAACAGCAGCACTCCACACAGAATGTTTCCCCAAATCCTAAAATCCCCCTCAAACACCTGAAATGGTGGGAATGTAGACATTTTTGATCAATTTATTTATTTTAACACTGTTTTGGCTGTTTTTAAGGGATGAAAATGAAGCAGAGGAAAATTCAGGCCAAACCAAAAGGAGAAGCAGCCAGGTGTGTTCCCAACATAGATCACATGGAATGTGGGGCACCAGGGCTATGCCCAAAGTGCCTCCTCCAGTGGGGGATGGAGCTGCAGCAGCGCACGAAGCTCTTCCCGTGCTCAGGGCACTCGCAGGGCTTCCCTTACCGGTGCCTCCATTGGTGTTTGGCCAAGTGAGAGCAGCTGGAGAAGCTCTTCCCACACTGGGGACACTCGTAGGGCCTCTCCCCAGTGTGGATGCGCTGGTGGGTGACGAGGTGGGAGTTGTGCCTGAATCCCTTCCCGCAGTCGGGGCACTGGAAGGGCCTCTCCTCTCTGTGAATCTGGTAGTGCCGGAGGAGATTGGAGCTGGTCTGAAACCTCTTCGCACACTTGGAACACTCGTAGGGCCTCTCCCCAGTGTGGATCTTTTGGTGCATGATCAGGCAGCGATGCTGCCTGAAGCTCTTCCCACACTCCCCACACTCATAGGGCCATTCCCCAGTGTGGGTCCTCTGGTGCACAATCAGGTGGGAGTTCCACCTGAAGCTCTTCCCACACTCCACGCACGTGTGGGGCTTCTCCCCATCATGGAGCTGCTCATAGAGCACCAGCTCCGAGCTCTGGCTCCATCTCCGGTCCCCTTCCCGGCCCAGGCTGGTTCTTTCCCCCTCACATCCCCGCCATCTGCGTTTGCAGCCCCTCCTTGTGTGGCATCTCCAGGGCTTTTCCTCCCCGTTGGCTTCCTGCGCCATGGAGCCGCTCAAAACGGCCTCTGCCACCAGGTTCTGCCACGGGCATTTGTCCTCCCTGCTCTCCATGCTCAGCTCCTGCTCTAGGCGAGGAAGGACAAGGACAGGATGGGATTTGCCTCCGTGCCACAGGCAAGGGCAACGAGATCCCCCCAGGGCTATGCTGCAGCCGGGGGCCGTGCTGGGCTGGGAGATGGAGCAGCACAGAGGGGAAAGGGGCACTGACTTCCTCCTCACCTGCCTCAGTGTCCCGGGGCACCTTACTCTTCCTTGCAGCCTCCCAAGGGTTGGGAATGGGAAATCCTGGTTTGGGGAAAACAAGGAGTGAGCACGTTTGTAGGAGTGCTGGGGGGTGGGATGGTTTGGACAGACAGAGACAAGAGATCTCTGCAGCCAGGTCATGGAACTTGCGGTTTATTGCAAAGGGCCTGGGTGCAGGGCCCTGCTTAGAGCTGCCAGCCACAGCTCGGAGCAGGCCTGAGAGAAGAGAGGGGTAGAGAGAATGAGAGGGGAAGAGACTAAGAGGGTAAGAGTGTAAGAGAGTAAGGTTCCCATTACAATACAATAAATCTTCTTCTGTGTTGAATATTCTATTTCTCACTAACCAATCCAGTACAAGATACAAATCCTATAGCATTTACATACAGCCTGCAAGAATCATTACATCACCATACTGTGTTACATTTTCAACCCTAAGAACTCCTCTTTGACCCCTTCTGCTGAGCTAGCAGGGTCTGCTCTGACCCTTGGACCTGTCAGCAAGCAGAGGGAGTTGTTTCATCAAAACGAGATTACCTTCGGTCGGGCCAGACCATTGTTTTCTATTTGTTCAGTAACTAAGGTATCTAAAAGCTTGCTTTCATTTCAATCTTGCTTATAGTTTCTATATTCTCAAAATCTTTTGCCAGACAATCATATTTATAAGGCTTCCCTCTTTCATCTTCCCCAACACTGGACTTATACCAGTATGAACTGGGATCATGCTGGAGGTGACTGGGATCATACTGGCACTGAGTGCCACTACACTGAGGCTGACTGGGAGTGCTTGGGAGCAAATGGAATCATACTGGAAGGAAGTCGGAGTGACTGGGAACATGCTGGAGAGAACTGGGCTATGCTGGAAGAATCTGGGAGTGACTGGAACAAAAGTGAGGGTGAAAGAGAGCAACTGGAACCATGTGGAGCACAACTGGTTCATACTGGCAGGGACTGGGAGCACACTGAGCTCCATTTTTGGATCATACTGGGAGGGACTGGACTAATACTGGGAGGATCTGAGAGCAACTGGGAACATACCCTGCACATCATCCCCCATACTGGACATGACTGGGAGCACGCTGGGAGCATGCTGGCAGCAAATGGCATCATACTGGGACTGACTGGGCTGATCTAGGAAGCAACTGGAACCATGCTGGAGGCAGCTGGGACCATACTGGGAGAGACTGGAAGCAACTGGGATTATACTGGGACCACCCTGGGAGGGCTGGCATGTGACTGGGATCAAACTGGAGCTTACTGGGATCATATTGGGGTTGAAAGGGAGCGACTGGGATCACACTTTGGGCTACTGGGAGCAGCTGAGGGAAACTGGGATCATGCTGCAAGCAAACTGGAGGAACTGGGGAGGACTGGATGCATGCTGGAGGCAACTGGGATATACTGGGCATGACTGGGGGATCATACTGGGATAACTGACACCTTACTGGGGCCACTGGCAGAGCCTGGGAATGACTGCAGACATGCTGGCGGCAACTGGGATATACTGGGAGTGTCTGGAACCATGCTGGGGGGACTGGAACCACACTGGGAACATCTGGGGCCACGCTGGGAACAACTGGGACCATGCTGGGGGCAACTGGGAGTGAGTGGGACCATGCTGGGAGGCACTGGGATCATATGGGGAGTGACTGAGATGAGAGCAGGGACAACTGTGTTCAACTGGGACCATCCCGGGAGTGTCTGTAACCATAGGGGAGTGATGGAAGCACACTGGGAACAGCTGGGCCCATGCTGGGAGCAACTGGGATCACTCTGAGAGTGACTGGAATCATGCTGGGATTGACTACGAGTAACTGGAATGGTGCTGAAAACAACTGGGAAGAGGAGGGAGTGACTGGAAACAAGCTGGAAGCAACTGGTATAAACTTGGAGAGACAGGGAATCACTGGGATTTTACTGGAGGCGACTGGGGTCATGCTGGCATGGTCAGAGAGAAACTGGGATCACACTGGAGGCACTGGCATCAGACTGGGAGTGACTGGGAGCAACTGGGATTAGACTGCAAGGGACTGGGATCATACTGGGAGTGGCTACACTCATACTGGCATTATACTGGCTGTGAATGGAACCTGACTGGGGCTTACTGGGAGCTACTGGGCCCATGTTGGGAGGAAAATGTGACCCACTGGGAGCAACTGGGATCGGCTGGAAGGTTCTCGAACCATGCTGAGAGGACTGAGACTACAACTGGGGCAACTGGGATCATACTGGGAGCAACTGGGGCCACCCTTTGAGCAACAGATGGAAACTGGGATGATGCTAGAGGAAACTGGGAGGAACTGGGAAAGACTGGGATCATTCTGAGGTAACTGAAACATACTGGGAGTGTCTCTAACCATCCTGGGAGCACTGGAACCACCCTGGGAACAGCTGGGATCATGCTGGGAGCAACTGGGACGATGCTGGGGGAAACTGAATCTACCCTGGAGGCAACTGGGCACGACTGGGACCCTGCTGGGAGGTACTGGGACTATTCCTGGGGCAACTGGGATCATAATGGGAGGAACTGGGAACATCTGGAATTATGCTTGGAGCAACTGGGATCACACTGGGATCATAGTGAGAGCAGCTGAGTCCATGCTGGGTTACACTGGGATCTCATTGAGAGCGACTGGAATCACACTGGGATTGACTGGGAGTGGCTGGTTATGTGGATTTTGGGGGATTTTCTTGGCATTATGAGGGGGAGTTTTTCTGGGCTGAGAGGGTGTGGAGCGTTCTCAGGTGGGTTTAGGGGGAACTGAAGGAAATTGGGAGATTCTGGGGATTTTGAGAGGAACTGAAGGATTGTGAGTGGATCTGGGGGGTTTTGAGGTGGGTCTTGAGAAATTTGGGAGTCTGAGGGGATATCTTAGTGTTTTGGGGGGACTGAGGGATCTGAGGGGGATTTGGGGCAGTCTGATGGATTTGGGGGGTCTGGATGAATCTCAGGTGGGTATGGCTTAAATTTTGGGGTGAACTGAGGGGGTTTGAGGGCCATGGGGAGGTTTTGGAGGTCCTGGGGGAGGTTTTGGGGGTCCAGAGTGGTCCTGGGCCAAGCTTGGGGAGCTCTGGTGGAGTTGGCGTTCCTGGAGGGGTCCTGGGGGAGATTTGGGGGTCCCAGGGGGTCCCAGGCCCACCCTGAACCGGGGTCTGGGGGTTTCAGGGGGAGGGGGCACAGCAGGGGTTCCCAGCGATCCAGCAGGCGCAGGGCAGGAGGCAGCCGAGCCCCCTGCCAGGGGAACAGCAGCAGCCCACGAGTCCTCACCTCTGCCACACACTGATTCTCATCATGGCAGTGGAAGAAGAGTGCAAGCAAGCTCTGTTGCACAGGGCTTTCCAAAGGGTTTTCTCTCTCTTCCAAATACTCCATCATGTCTCAGAAGAGTTTGATGGAGAGCAGCTGTACCTGGCTATTATCCTGTAGGAAAAAAAAGGAAAAACTACCTCAGCATTGGCTCCTGCAGGCCCCCTGGGCACAGGGCTGGAAATGCACAGGGCACACAGTTTCCAGGCAGCAGCCAGTGGCTGTGGCTGGGGGCACAGAGCCTTACGTGGTCAAAGAGTGGCAGGAGTGCCTCAGCCAGCTGCAGGGCAGTGGGGGTTGACATCAGAATATGTGACTCGTGCAGGAATAGAAAGCTGAGTGTGATGAGGGTCATGCCAGCTATCTCTGCATCACTGTCGCACAGTAGGTCCATGAGGCATTGGGTCAGGCTCCACATTCTTTCGGCCTGTGCGGAACACAAGTCTGTGAAAGGCCATCCTGCTGCCGCAGGGCCCAGAGGCCAAAGGCCTGTCCCAAAGCACTGGGAGCGCAGCTTCAGCCACTGCTCCCTTCTCACCATTGAGGGATCATCAATGAGCTCCAGCAGGGCCCTGAGTGCCAGGCGACGCCTCTCCCTGCACTCGCTCTGCAGGTACCTTGAAGAGACCTTCACAACACTGGCACCACATTCACTGGCATCCAGGCACTGGAGGAGCTGAAAGGCACAGGCCAGTGATGGGGGAGCCGGCCGGCAGGAGCCCGGAGCCGCACAGGGCTGGACCCAGGCAGCAGCAGCAGCAGCAGCAGCAGCAGCAGCACAGGGCGCGGGCAGTGTCCCAGGCGGCTGCAGCTCCCAGAGGGCAGAGAGCTGGGAGGCAGCTCAGCCAGGCAGCGCTGCACACCCGGCTCACCTCCACAAGGAACGCCAGGGCGGGCAGATCCCAGTGTGGCTCCTGTGTGCTGAGCAGCCAGAGGAGGTGGAGTGCAATACTGGAGCTGAACCGAAGACAAGCATGGCGCATCTCCCTAGGAGGGCGAAAAAGGGACCAGGAACCTGAGGAAATCTCTCCAAGGACAGGCTTGCAGAGCCTGCTGGTCTTTCACCACCATCCTGCAAGGGGACCTGGGCCCTTTAGGAGGTGTCTCCTCCTGTGCTCTCTCCCTTCCCAGTCTTTTCCAGTCTGCTTGGGCCGACCCTTGGTGACAAGGCCCTGTATCCCAGGGCCACGGGGACTGTGTGGGACAGCCCGGGAACAGGGCACAAATGCCAGGAGCAATGGGGAGAAGGGGAGTCTCACCTGGCCAGCAGACCCACGGCATAGTGGCGGGTGTCAGCACAGAGCAGCGTGTCCCAGCCACGCTTGCGTTCCACTGACACCACCACCTCCTTGTACTGCTTTCGGCAGAGCAGGGACTTCAGGCTCTGCACTGCAAACCTGTGTGCACAGCAAAGGCCAGGTCACCCTGGCAGCACTGGCTCCTTGGCAGGCCACGTGGCAGGGACAGGAGGACTGGCATGGAGCACCTGTTGGGGCTGGTGGCAAGGCCGTGCTCTTGCAGGCATTCCTTCCAGAAGGCATCGACCTCCTCTGGCATCTCTTCTGTGCTGAAGAACACTTGGAAGAGCAGATGCACAAATAGCTGGGGGAAATACGACGTCACTACACGTGGCACATGGGGCTCCTGGAGCATCTTCCACATCACCACGGTTGCCTGCAAGGGACAAAGCCCCCCGAGACAGTGCTCAGTGCCCAGGTGTCCCTGGGGCAGGGCCCGAGCAGGGCAGGGAGAGGCCCGCAGAGACCTTGGCAGGGGGAGCACGGGGCCTGGTGGGCTTGAGGCTGCCCCTGGGCCAGGTTTGAGGCCAGAGCCTGAGGAAGGGAGATGCAGTGGGGGAAGGAGGATGGAGAGCTGCTGGAGAGGCGGCCCTGGGACCAGCAAAGGCCACTTGCAGAAACTCACAGCCAGGCCAAAGACACCCGTTTTGTCCCCATCGGAGGTGCACGTGCTGCGCTCTGGCCAGCTGCCCAGCACATCCAGGAGGATCAGCAGCACTGGCTCCGCAGTCCTGGACGAGCACATGATGGTCTTCCACATGGAGATGGCAGCTCTGCGGGGTTAGAGCTCTGTCTCAGGGGGGTCTCAGACACAGCACCGTGGCCTGGGCATCCCTAGGGGCCTGGGCTGACCGCCAGCTCTTCCTCTGCCCACTGGGCCTGGCCAGCAGCAGCCAGGCAGCCCAGCCCTGTGGGGACAGGCCCCTGAGGGGCGGCAAGGGAGCATGGCAGCAGGCTCAGGGGCTCACGTGCCAGGGCTGGGAAAGGCAGCAGCCAGACGGCCCTGGAACTCTCTGTTGCTCAGACACCTGGGCCAGGCGGTACAGGGTGATGGGCTGGGGAGGCCTGAGCCCTCTGGGCAGGTGGGCCCCATACCTGTCACAGGACGGGGCCGCACGCAGGAGCGTCACCACTGCCTCACCCGGGTGTGCTCTGGTGAGATTCAGCAGGGCCTTGTCCAGCCGGTGCTGGGCAGAATCATTGGCCAGGAGCCATCGGTGAATGGACCTCACCATGGCGGGCACCTGGAGAAGGCACGGGGAGACTTGGAAAGCTGCCAGAGGGAGCGATGTCCCCAGGGTCCCCAGAGAAGTGCTTCCCTTGCCAGCGCACTGCCATGGCCTCAAAGGCTCCCAGGGGCCAGCAATGGATGCTGGTGAAGCCACAGGACTCATGGGGGAATTGAAGCCTGGCCCCAGGCTGCTCACTTGTTCTGGCCTAGCAACAGCCTTCTCCAGGAGCAAATCCAGCAGGGTGGCACTGGTCTCATGACTGAGGAGCTCTGAGTGAGCTCTGAGCCCAGTGACCATGGCGCTGGTCTCTTCCTGCCCAATGCTCCGGATAAAGTCGCAGACGAGCTGTAGGAAAAGGGCAAGAGGCCGGGGATGTTGCATGGAGTGCTGCACACACGGTGCTGGGCTGAGCAGGGACAGCAGGCCCAGCCCAGGTGGGGGTGGCTGCAGGTACCTGCGCTGTTCTGCGGAAGCGGCCACGGCTGGATTCCTGCTCTTGTGTGCGCTCCAGGGCTGCATCTGGCAAAGAGCGAGTGCAGCCAGAGCTGAGGGGCTGCGGGAGAGGCCGGAGAACAGAGCCCAGCCCTGTGCTGCCCAGGCAGGGAGAGCTCCGGGATGCCCCAGGGGATGGAGCACGGCCACTGCGGGGTGTCTGCCCGGCCCCTCTTCCGTCCTGTCCATGGGCATTTCCCCAGGGGATGGCATGGCATGGCATGGCATGGCATGGCATGGCATGGCATGGCATGGCATGGCATGGCATGGCATGGCATGGCATGGCATGGCATGGCATGGCATGGCATGGCATGGCATGGCATGGCATGGGGCCAATTGGCTGCAGGCTCCAGCCCTGCAGCCCAGCTCTGCCACTCACCCTCCTGTGCTGGATGGAACGGCACCACCTCTTCTGTCTCCTGTGCTGGGGCAGCTCCAGGGCCTCCTTCCTCCTCCTCCTCCTCCTCCACCCAGGCCAGCTTGGGCACTCTCGGGCCTCTCTGCTCCATGTCTGTGCCTGGAGCTACTTGTGGGAGAGATGCCTTGGGAAAGCTCCGGGGCACCGAGTCCCACGCTCTGCCCTTGAGGGCAGCAGCAGAATAGAAGCCTCAGGAAGGCCACAGGTCAGCAAGTCCCGTGCTCTGGCCTCGAGCTCAGCTGCAGGAACAGCGCCGCGGAGAAGCTCCGGGTCAGACGGGAGCGAGTGCGCTGTGCGGGGGCTCCTCACGGCACCGCTCTGTCCCGTTGAGCCCCGTTGCGTGTTGCCAGCAGCCGGGCAAGCTTCTATTTCCCACGTGTCACAAAGGGGCCTTGGACACCGGCTTCCGTTCCATGGCACGGTGCCCGTGCTGCAGCGTGCCACCCAGGGCCCTTGCACACACTGCCTTCTGCCCCGGGGCCGCCCCCAGCCCAACCAAATTGGCCCAGCTTGGAAGGAATCCCTGGCCCCAGGGGTCTGAGACAGCCCGCACAGGATCTTTAGCAAGGGCTCAGAACATCAGCAAACGCTGCCCAGCTCTGTGGGCTCAGTCCTATCCCCATATCTTTCCCAGAGAGCATTTGAATTTCTAAATTAGAATCATTTGAAGGGAGGGGATTGACATTTTCCATTTCAGAGAAGGCTTCTGCCTTCCTTAGCAGACACCTCTCTTTTCAAACCAAGACAATTGTTTATCATCTTGCAAATCCGCACTTGCTGGGCAGCCCCGTTTTACACCCAGGGCCTGGAGAACCATTCCCAGCAACTGGGAAAATCCTGGCTGCTCCATCCACCCAGAGATGAGGTCTCCAAATTTGCCCCGAAAGTGGGTCCAGCTTTTCGAGGCCAAAAAGAGCAAGTCCCAGTGACTTGATGATAGTTTTAGCCCAGAAAGCCCTGCAGCTGATGGCACACTTCACAATCAGCAGGGGACACAGCTAGGCCAAAGCCCAGAGCTCTGCCAGGAGCCTTTCTCCTCAAATACCCTTCAAACAAACCTCCATGCAAGTCAGTTGGGAAAGTTTCTTCAAATGATCCATTTCTGGCACCACAGAACTACACAGGGTTCTGTGAAAGATTCTAAAGCAGCTGCTTTGGAGTCCAAGAGCCAGCACTAAGAGTCCTTGTCATCTATTTGTAGCTAAATCGCACTTTGGGCGATTTGAAGGAGTTTGGAAGGAGCTAGAGAGCGGACCTCTGAGTTTTTCAGATGATGCCATTGCTTTTTCTTCTCTTCTACATAGACAGGAAGGGTGAGTTTGGCTCACATCTGCACCGCATGGCTCACAGGGCGGCAAGACTTGTAGTTACAAGAGCTTTGAAGGATTTCTTGGTCAAGAAGACACGACCAACAAGGATATTTATGTTTTGGAGCCAATCCTTCAAGATTTCGCCTTACGGACTCATGCTCTTGGGGTCTGTCGCTGGTCAGAGTGAGCCCAAGATAAGTTCCAAAGTCTCTTTTCCCAGCCCGGCGCTCAAAGAAGGAGTCAGAGCTCTTCATTTCTGGCTCTCAAGGTTGTTTATTGTATTTTACCTATAAAATTCTTTCTCCTGCCCCAGGGCGGTGTTATCTTTTAATCCTAAAAACTACCTGTACAATATTTACAATGACTTTCCAATACCTATCACCTAGACAGTGAGCTTCTACTCTAAACCAATCTAAAAGTGCCACCATCACAGCAAAAGATGGAGGCCAAGAAGAAGAAGAAGAAGAAGGAGAAAGGCTGGACATGCCCAGATTCTTCCATCTTGCCCCCTGAAGCCCCATTCTAAAAACCCCGACAATCTATTTTTCACCCTGCGATAAATTCACTATCATTCTACTGAAACTTTGGCGGCTTGTCATTCTTCATACGAGGTTGGTAATTGATTTTTCCAAGGGCTAAATCAAAGGCACAGGGGTCTTGGGCTCTGTGCCAGGGTCTCTGAATGCCCTGGGCAGGGGCTTGAGTCCTCCAGGGCAGCCAGAGGAATTTCCTGCGTTCCCACATCATGCCACAGTGTAAGCTGTAAGCTTCCTTAGCCAATCGTGTTATGACACACAAACCTCCAGCACTGCATCCTAAACTTCTTGTTTACCATTGGAACTACTTTGATTTTTTCTAGATCTTGAATTCTAAAACACTAAACTTTCCTCCACTTAAAGTTTCCTCCCCGTGTCTGGTGGTTTGACAGGAAATATGTTTTCAGGGATGCTGTGGTTAGGCCAATGGATGTTCACATTTTAATATTGGCACATAATGTGGCCATTGGGACATTGGATTCACCTCTGAGAACACGGGGTTAAAAGCAGGGCTTTCCCCCTGGGAGGTTCTCTTGGGTTTCCGGCGGGAAAGAGTTCGGGTCTCTGCCCCGGCCCAGCTGCTGGCTGGGCAGGGGGAGGGGAAAAGCCATGTGGCCGGGAGAGGTAGGCCTGAGCCCGGGGCTGGAAGGGTGGAAGAGAGAGAGAGAGAGAGAGAGAGACACCGGGAGCCATCGGGCAGCCCCCCGGGAGACAGAGAGAGAGAGAGAGAGAGAGAGCCGGTGCCTGGGACTGTGACCTTGAACCTTGATAAACATGGGCCTGTGCCGGCAGCACGGCTGGGACGGAGAAGAAGGGGGGGGTGCAGCCGGCCGCTTGTAGGAGCTTTTAACCCCTTTTTGGACAATAAAAACTTTACAGAACATTGACCTTTCCTAGAGGAGAGATAGAGTGGAAGATGAAGAAGGAAATGGGCAAGTGTGAGAGAGGTCTGGGCAAGTGAGAGATGTTGGAAGAATAGAGAAGAATCCTAGTGGGAAGAGATGATGGAGTGGCTTTTGCTGGACTCTTTTTGTACAGCCATGGACAGAACCATGTTCCTTGTGATACAGAGACTGCATCCAGGGGGAGGCAATGCCTCAGAACCAAGAGGGTTCAGTGTTGGTACCCCTCGGCCTCAGAGGGTGAAAAATATGGGGGGGACAGATGTCCCAAAGTTGAGACTGTGCCTTTTTGCAGTGGGACGAAGCATCCTTAAAAGTCGACCCTAGAAGCAGCTCTGGTCCGTGTTCAGTGGTGAGAGTGCTGGACATGAAAGGAAGAGGTCCCCATTGGCACAAGAAAGACTCCTTCTCCTCTTGATGAATGAGGATGGAGTATTCTGAAGGGTGGTGCCGGACTGAGAGTCGATGATTTGGGGGATGTATTGTATTGGGAATTTGGTGGGGAGGAGGAGGAGATGTATTTGTGAAGTTTTCATTTTCCTTGTGTGTTTCTTTTTTTCTTTTTTCTTTTTTTCCTTTCCCTTGTAGTTTAGTTAATAATTTTTTTTTTCCTAAGTGGGAGCCTGCTTTGCTTATTCCTGGTCCCATCTCACAGCAGAAACCAGGGAGAGGGTATTCTCATGGGGGCACTGGCATTGTGCCAGTGTCAAACCATGACACAGTGTAGGGGGTTGTGCTGCTTAAGGGGGAGCCAGGGGCTGCCTCAGCAGTTCCTACTCTCATCTGGTCATTTGGGTTGGCCTTGACATCCCAAGTATGGCTTTGTCAGCCTGAGACGCAGAAGAGGGGTTTCATTCTTCACTTCCATGTATCCACAAGCCCTGGTTTTGACAATAATTCAGAAATTTGGGGAAGAACAGACAAATGAATTAAACAGTGTGGCAAAGCAGATGCAGAGACAAGGAGATGAGCAGCAGGGTGCTGGAAAGGAGCCCTGCTCCGAGGCTGATCCACTCCTCTGTGCCCCTCGGCAAGGTGGGGAAGGGGCTGTAAAGCCCCGTTTGAGCTGAAAGCACGAAGCAACTGCAGTTCCCCCCATCTTCCGAGGGCAGAGAGAAGCGAGCACGGCGCGGAATTGCAAAGCACAGCCCTGCAGCCCCGCGCTGCCCTCTCCCTCTTTCTCCATGCGCGCAGCCCAGCGGTGGCCACAGGGCAGGGTGACCCCGCCGCCCGCGGCCGCCCGCACCCGGCACAGGCGGCGATCGCCAGCCCCCCGCAGCATCTGGGGCTCAGGCTGCCTCTTGCCGGGCACCTCATCGCTCTCCATCCATGCTGCTGCTCCGGGATGAGCCTGCGGCCGCCCAGAGCAGCATCTGCCCGCGGCAGGAGCAGCGCTGCCGGCCCCGGGCTGCGAGCGGGCGGCCCCGGCCGATGCTTCCCGAGCGGCTGCAGGCGCTTGTCGTGAGAAAGGAATGTTCTTCCTGTGCCGCCCCATCCCCTTTCAGAGCCCTGCGTTTCCCAGCCGGCCGGATGATTCCCTTCCCAATATATTCTTCCCTTCAGCTGTCTGTCACTATTTCAGGGGTTTCTCCAGCCTGTAGTAACATAGTCAGTCTTTATGCTGGCTTAGGGGAAACATTTCCCTGCAAGACTCAGAGCTTGAGCTCATCTCCTTGCCCCAGTGAGGGATTCACCTGCAAAGTGCATGCAGACGCCTCTGTGACTTTTTTGGATGCAGCTCTTGGAAGAGGCTGCCCAGAGAAGCTGTGGCTGCCCCGGATCCCTGGGAGTGCCCAAGGCCAGGCTGGAAGGAGCTTGGAGCAATAGGATAGTGGAAGGCGGTGGAATGAATGATCTTTAGTGTCCCTTCCCACCCAAACCATTCTGGGATTCTGTGATTTGTCTCTGCTTAGGCATGTCCATGCAGACACCTGAGACTTGGGCTTTCATGCCACCCTTTCCCACTGGAGTGGCAGGAAAGGGGCTGGCTTGGTGGTCTTTTGAGTGCTGCTGAAATCCAGACACAGCAGCCCTCACCCTGAAGAAAGGCAAGGCTGTTCCATTTCCTTGTTACTGCTGCCAGATTTTGGAGCCTCATTCTCTGCAGCCAGAAGAAGAAACACTTCACCCACTGAGTGGCCAGCACGGAGGGAAGGAGAGCAGCTGTGTGCTGGTGCCTGTCCTCTGCAAGGGGACACACTGTCACCCTGCCCCAGTCCTTGTGAGCCAGTCCCTGGAGAGCTGCTCTGGCCATTGCCACAAGCTCCTGGAGCTTGGTCCAAGGTTTGTTGCAGTGCAATGGATGGCTAGACGATGGCTTAATAAACTGAAGACCTAAGAAGAATTTAAAAAAAAAAAAAAAAAAGGAAATAAAGAAGAAACAAGAAGCATAAGAAGGGTTTAGGCCAGAGAAGTGATCTTTCCAAAGCTGGGCAAGGAAAGCTTCTTGATTCTGCAGGATCTTAGACTTGTGGATGATAAATGCATTTTTGTTTGGTTCAATTCTGACTTTTGCTTTCAGCATGTGATGATTTTTAACCAAAAATATGTCAGAAACTGAGCTGCACTTTTGCTATCCTGCACAGGCTCCCCGCCAAATCCTCTCTACATCATCACTCTGAGCTCTCAGTAGTGCTGTTTTAGGCATAGAAACATTTGGTGTGTGCAGGTGCTGACAAAACCAGTGGGGAAGTCACAGGCTAGGCTCCAACAACTTGAAAGCTCTGTTTTACAGTGATCACAGTGACCTTCCATGGGTGAGAGAGAGGAGGTTTGAACCTCTTCAAAACATCCACTCCAAGTGCAGTTTCCCAAAGAGGAAGATCTTCCCTGGGAGCCTCCCACAGGGTGAAACACTCTCACTGCAGCTGAGGGCAGAGGTTGTGTTTAAACAGGAGGGTGAGGAGCAGGCTCACTCAGCCATCCCATGTGCATGAAAAGCAGCTCCAGAGCTCCTTGTCTGATTTTTCAGCAGCTCACAGGGCCATGGAGTTGCTGGATGTGTTTTTGTGACCCCCCTCACCCAGAGCATGAGCCCACTGCTCATTTGGCAGAGAGAGCAAGTGACCAAGGCATCTGGTGGATCTTCAGGGTGAGCTTTGAGAGCAAAGCCCTTGGACACACACACACACACAAAGGTGGTGCCTGCCAGCAAAAACCTTGGATTTTTTTCAGTATGGGAAGATACATCCCAGGATTGGCTCATTCCCACAACCTCAGCACAAACTCAGAGCAACACAGGGGAGTACTCTGAAAAGAATGGGCTTTGCATTTTGGACACCTCTCCAAGCCCATGTGAAGGATTCCCTGGGGAATGTACTCCTGGCTCCATCCATACTGACTGCACAGTCACTCCTGGCATTGCCACAGCTTGCTTTGTCCAAGTGTGGGTGGCTGTGGCTTTTGTGTCCCAAAGGGGACAGTCCTCCACTTCATAGCTGTGTTTTCTTCACTGAGTGGATTATTTGCTTCACTCCTGAGGTGAAAACCAGCGTGCATACAAAACAGGCAAAATTGGTTTGGGGAATAAAATCAGGGAATGATGGGGTGGAAAAATGCCAAAAATAGGCAGAAAACTGGCCTGGCAATATCAATGTAATTCTTAGGGCTAAGAACCAGCAGGTGACAAACAGGTGCAGCTTTTCTGGGATAAAAGGATCCATGCCACTTCAAATAGCATAAAAAACTTGCCTGTGGCTGGGTCTCCATGGGCTGTGCCTCTCTCCCTTGAAGCCATCCATGCGGGAGTCTGACAGAACCAAGGGCAGTCCCAGGTGTCCCTGTGCCTCGTGTCACTGTCCTTGGCGGGCCAGCTGTCCCCTTTGTGGCCTGGCATGTGGCACGGGGGGCTCAGAGCCCGGCAGGGCCGCGCAGCCGGAGCAGCAGGGCTCCCACCGCCCCGTCCCGCAACGCTTTGTCCTTGGCTGCCGCTCTCGGTGCGCGGACAAAGACCTACGAGCCAACAGGAATCATCCTTTGGAGTCTGCACTGACAGCATGGAGAAACACTGATGGGATCATTTAATAAAATCCACACTGTTTCCTTGGGGAAGCTGAATAAACAGCGCTATCAGGAGCTGCCCCAGCCAGCCCTTGAAGGCCAGCAGTGCGTGCTGCTGGGATCGTGCTCCTTGCACGCGGAGGGAGGCAGGGAGCTGGATCCAAGGGCTCATTAATCAAACGGGAGTTTGGCTCTGCTTTGGCCCACATGGAAGCCGGGATGCTGCACAAACACACCCTTCCCTTTGGCCGTGAGCTGGCCACCTCCTCAGGCCAGCTGCAGGTGAGGGATGCACAGAGGAATGTGTGATGCCTCTTGTTTGCATTCCCCCTCACATCCAGGGAGGAGCCCGGGTCCCTCTGGGGCTGGTCCTGGCTGAGAATCCCCCTTGCTGCTCTTTCTGTGGAGAGCAGCTCAGTTAATCCGTGCCAGCTTCTTCTCCTCCTGCCCACTGTTGTCTGGGGACTGCCAACCCCCCGTCCCTGCTTGACACGTTTGGAGTAAGGCTGGGTGTGGACGTGTTCATGGAATCACAGAATCCCCAAATGGTTCAGGCTGGAAAGGATCTTAAAGCTCATCCAGTCCCACCCCCTGCCACAGGACACTTTCCAGCATCCCAGATTGCTCCAAGCCCATCCAGCCTGGCATGGAACATTTCCAGGGATGGGGCAGCCACAACATCAACACCCACAAATATTAATGAATGTTGGACTTGAGCCAGCACCTAAATCCATTCCTCCTTTATTAATCTGATCCTAAGATGCATTATGATCCAGGGGAATCAAGGAGTTCTCAATGTCTACCCTTGTATCTCCGTTCTTGGAGTCATGTCACTGAGAATTTCAGTGTTTGTTTAAAAACTTTTCTCAGAAAAGGTGCAAAGCCTGAGATCACTTTCATACTCAAAATTTTGCTCTCAAGAAAATTAGCTTTTAAAAAATGCCATGGTTTGAGCCAGTGTCACAGTTTCAGGGAGTTTCAGGTGAGGAGTCCACAGCCCCATCAGTGCCAAGCCTTCCCTTCTAAGAACATCTTCCCCCCCTTTTCCTCCTTTCCCACCTTAAAGAAGAAGCTGAGGAAGCTGGAGCCAGTGCTGCTGTTGCCATCACTGCTTCTGAAATTTCCTTGGCAAGTGTGGCTTTTCTGCCATTTCTGTCCCTGCTGACTTCATCCTTTCAGCCCCTCTCCTACTTCTGGAGGTCTTGGTGGGCTCCATCCTCCAAAACCTCAACTGGCCTTTTAGGAAATCTAACATTTCTTCCTGTGAGTCCTCTATTGAAAGCTTGTGGCCATTGCACCTTTCAGTGAGGCAAAAAACCTCAATTTATATCACTACAACTTACTTCTGACTCCCACAATTAGCTAATCTTGCATTGATGACTGCCCATTCTGAATCATGGGTCTGTTGCTGGGACATTCGGTGCATTCAGACCAAGGGGTCTCCTGACTTTCCTTAGTCTTTGGGTTTGGACTCTGTCCTGGTGCAGTTTTCATCAGATTTGGACCAGAGGGTGCTGGACACTGGAACAGACTCCCCAGGGAATGGTCCCAGCCCCTGTGAATTCAAGGAATGTTTGGACAAGGCTCTCAGACCTGTGGTGGGATGTCCTGCGCAGGGCCATGAGTCAGACTCATGATCCCTGTGAGTCCCTTCCAGCTCAGGATATTCTTGGATTTGTTGGAGTCAGTCATGGATATGGACAAGACACCTCAGGGTGGATCCCTTTGCTCTCTACTATTCTGCTCTTTCCTGGCTATCTCCAAGAAAATTGCTCTGCACTAATCTTTTTTTATCAATTGCAGCAGCTTGCTGGGCTTTCTTCTAAATCTTCCAGATGTCTTTGATCAGCCATGCAAAACACTTTTTATTTTCTCCTGAACTATGCTTTTCTCTGGAATAAAAAGTGCAGCCAGGCTTGCTTAGGAGGTTTTCTTGAGACAGTACCACTTTCCTTTCTATCTTATGGACCGTGTTTTGCCTTTTAATTTCACCAACGTGACACCTTGGTTGGACAGGGCCAGGTGATTTCCTCATTTAGATCCAGTGGGGCTGGGATTTCCAGCCCTAAACTCCTTGGACTATGGTACCAAAAATCGATCATAACACCACACAGCAGCTTCTCCCTTTTAAACTTTCTCTGAAATAACCAAAACAGCTCTTAAAATTCCTTTCTCTTGGTCAATCCCAGATCTTTTGGGAGCAGACTCAGGGAGAGAGCACATTAATCTGTTGTTATTCAGACGTGGTTTGTTGTCCGTCTTTCCCTACTAAATGACAGCAGCAGATATTGAGAATAACCAGGTATCCTGAGTTTTTCCTGCAGCAGGTTATTTTCCTATCATGGTCCATCTGTAATTTTAGTACTCATTAAAAGACCACTATAAATACAGAACAGCACCTTGCAATTGCTCCCCCTTCTATTTGTAAACCTCAAAGTCTTCCAGGTCTTAACAACAACAGGAAAAACCCTGTGTCACCCTTTTGGGATATGAACATCTTCCGGGTTTGGACACATGCCAGGATCGCCACTGTAAGAGCTGGATGGGCTGGAAAACCAAGGGATGTAACAGCATTTTATGGGGAGAGGTCAATCCTGCTGCTGCTGCCCCAGGAATTTCCTTTCATTTGAGAAGCATCAAGAAAGGCCAAGAGTGTTGAAACACACAGAGCCTGGGGAGGCATCAGGGTATTTATTGTAGCAGCTGCTCCCTGTAAAGAAGCCCCTGCCAGGCTCAGCTTGAGAGAAATTCTGCAATCATATCCAACCCTCGGCTTCTTTTGGGTGGGATGAGGAGCAGCCCTCAGCCCACTCCAGCCCTGGAGATGTTTCCATGCACGGAGCAGCAGCACCTGCAGGGCAGAGACGCTTTGGCTCTGGGCTCTCTGGGCACTTTCTGCTGCAAGGCCATTCCCCTCTGGAGCCCAGCCCAGCAGCCACATGTGAAACACAAAGCTGTGTTTCGGGGCAGGTACCTACAGGCAATGTGTGCATTTGTGATTCTAATGTGTGTGGAAACCGACCATGGGACAGTCATAAAGACAAATTCTAATAATAACTGAGAATAATAAAGCATGGAAGAAGGCCTTTGAACCTATCCTTTGTTTGCAGTTACCCTTTATAAGCCTTAAGTTGATTTAGGAGCATTTGAATTAAAGCTTTAAGGATGTTGCTTTTTGACAGGAACTTTCTGCTTGTAAGCCTTAAAGAGTTTTGCAAGAATAACCTTTGGAAGTATAATTTTAGAATATTGCTTGTAGTAAGGATCTTTTGAAACTATAGCTTTAGAATATAAAAAAAGGAAACATGCAGCTTGAGAAAGGAAGATGGACATCAACTCAAGGACTAACAGGTTTGACCAAGGGAAGCTGGACATCACTGTTATGAGATTTAAAGTCCTTGCAATTAAAAGTTGGCCCCACATCTGGACAACTGGACCTCACCATCTGGGATGCTCCTTCCTTCTTTCGGAAACTGGACCACCACCACCACCACCACCACCTGGGATGCTCCTTTTTCTGGGACACATCCTGAGAAAAACTACATCACAATAGTGTATAGAATTGTGATGGGAAAATTGGCAATAGACACTGCTGGTGAGGAACAATTGGCAATAGAAACTGCTGAGAAAGCTGATGAGTACCCCTATAAATACCTGTCAGCCTCAACTCTCGGTGTGCAGTTGGAGGGAAAATTTCCCCCACTGTACCCAGCGCTGTATTGCTCATACTTGACCATATTAATTAATAAATTGATTGCTGCTGGAATATTGGCCTAGTCAAGCTTCTTATTTATAACAAAATCCACCCTAAAACTCAACTGCTTGCACGTAAAATCAGCCACAGAGACCTAAAATCACCCAGACTGGCTTAAAATGCTCACAATGGAACATAGAATCACCCTTAGAGGGCTTGGCTCAAACTGAAATTATCCAAAGAGGCCTGAAATCAGCCAAGGAGATCCAAAATCCATTGTAAAACTGTCCAGTTTATTCTTAAATTATCAAAACTGGCCTAAACCCCGATAGATTCGGCCTCGAGTCAGCCAAAGGGGCCTAAAATCCCCCCGGCAAGGCTGGGAATCCCCGCAAGGGATCTGAGCCCACCCTAACCCTGCCCAGGCCGGCCCAAAATGCCCCCGAGGGGCCGAGCCTGAGGCCCAGCCCGGGATGGGCTCCGGGCTCGCTCCGGGCCCTCCGCGCTCGCCCCGGGGAGTTTTGGCTGCGGCCCCGGACGGGCCTGGGCGGGACTGGGAGGGACCAGGGAGGGCCGGGCAGGGCTGGGGCATTTGGGGCTTTCTTGGGCTGCGGGAGTTTGTGGGGAGTTCAGGGGCGATTATTGGGGTTTTCCGAGAGAAGGATTGGGTTTGGGGGACTTGGGGAATTTTGGGGGGCTTTGTGGGTTTTGGGGGGTTTTATTGGTGCGTTGGGGGTTGTTTTTCTGGGGTTTTTTGGAGATTTATTGAAATCTTAAGGTGGTTTTTTTTTTTAATTTCAGGGGGTTTTATAAGGATTTTGTGAGGGTTTTTTGGGATTCTCTGGAATTTTGAGGGGTATTATTGGGATTTTTGGGGGATTTGGGGGGGGTTTATTGGAATTGTGGAACATTTAGTGGGATTCTTTGGAGGTTCAAGTTTTTAAAGGAATTTTTGGGGTTTTGTTTGGTAGGAGTTTGGAAGGTTTATGTGGGGCTTTTTTTGGATGTTGCCAGGATTTCTTTGGGTCTCGGGGGGACGGGGGGAGACTAGTGGGACTTTCTATGGTTTTGGGGACATTTTTGGTTTAATTAGGATTTTGGGGGTTTGTTGGGACTTCAGTAGACTTTGTGGGCTTTGACTGGGATTCTAGGCTGTTCTAATGGGATTTTATGAGATTTAATTGGGATTTTGTGGGTTTTATTGGAGCTTTTGGAGATTTTAAGGAGATTTTGGTGCCTCTCAGCCCTTTTCACACACTCGGGGACAAGCCCAAAGCCTCCCCAGCATTCTACTAAAAACCCCCAAAACTCCCCAAAAATACCAAAAAAACCCTCCAAAAGCCCAGAGAATCCCAAAAAATCCCAGTGGAACCCACCAAAATTTTAAAAAACTTTCAAAATTTTTCAATAAATCCCCTCCAAGAAACCCCCACAACACCAATAAAATCCCCCAAAATCCACAACCCCCCCCCCAAAACCCAATAATTCTCCCCAAAACCCCCAATAATTCCCCCTAAACTCCCAATAAAATCTCCCAAAGCGCAGAAAAGCTGCCCTAAAATCCCCAAAACACCTCTCAAAACCCAAAATGCCCCAAAATCGCGCCCCAAAATCCCCCCAGACTCAGTGGTGCCAGCCTGGATCAGGGGGCGCCGGCCGGTGGAACAGGAGCTACTTCAGGGGGCCCTGGGAGCTTTTTGGGGAGGGGGCACCATGGGAGACCCCCCAAAAACAGGGGGGGGGGGGGGAACCCCTGCTGTGCCCCCTCCCCCCGAAACCCCCAGACCCCAGTTCAGGGTGGGCCTGGGAGCCCCCGGAACCCCCAAATCTCCCCTGGGACCCCTCCAGGAACCTCAAACTCCCCAGAGCCCCCCAGGGTTGGCCCAGGACCCCCCTGAGAGTCCCCAGACGCCAATGGGGCCCAGCCCAGGATGGCCGCTGAGACACCCCCAGACTCTTCCCCAGACCCCTCCCCAAGGCCCCCCTTGTTCCTTCTCAAGACCCCACCAAGGAGCCTTCCAGGACCCCCCAGAGCCCTCCCCAAAGCCCTGTGCGAACCCACCGCAGACCCCCTAAGACCCCTCCAAGGCCCCTCCCCAGACGCCCCCCAGAGCCCCCGGAACCCTCCCCAAAGCCCCCCCAGACCCTCCCCCGATCCCCTCTCGGGCCCCTCCCGCTCCCCTCCGCCTCAGCAGCTGCCGGAGCGCTCCCGCCCCTCCCAGCGCCTCCCGCAGGACCCGCCCGAGACCGGGGGGGGGGCCCGGGACCGGCAGGGGAGGGGGCGCCACTTCCGGCTCGCCTCTGATTGGCTGGGGCGGCGCGGGGGAGGCGGGCGTTATTGAGGAGAGACGCACGGTGATTCGTTGGTTTGTGGAATGCAGCGCGATGATTGGTCGGCTGGGCGGGGCGCGCTGCTATTGGCTGGGAGCCGGCGCACGCGGCGGAGGCGGGAGGTTGTGAGGGGAGAGCGGCTGAGAAGGAGCTGCGGTGGGGCCAGGGGGAAACTGGGGGGGTTTGGGGTGGGTCTGAGGGGAAATTGGGGATTTCTGGGGGCATTGACTGAAAATAGGGGGCTGTGCTGTGGGTTTGAGGGGAATTAGGGGTTAGGGGGTCGGAGGGAGCTTTGGGGGGAGCTTGAGAGTGTCTGGAGTGTTCTCAGGTGGGTTTAGGGGGATCTGAGGGGAATTGGGAGGGTCTGAGGGGATTTTGGGGGATTGCGAGAGAAACTGGGGGGTTGTGAGTGGATCTGGGCGGTTCTGAGCTGGGGAATTTCGGGGAGTCTGAGAGGATTTCATAGGGTTTGGGGGGAATTGAGGGGTCTGAGGGGGATTTGTGGCAGCCTGATGGATTTGGGGGGTCTCAGGTGGGTCTGGGGTGAATTTTGAGGGGAAGTGGAGGGGTCTGAGAGTCCTGGGGAGGTTTTTGGGGTCCAGGGTGGTTCTGGGCCAACACTGGGGGGCTCTGGGGGGTTTGGCGTTCCTGGAGGGGTCCCGGGGGAGATTTGGGGGTGCCGGGGCTCCCAGGCCCACCCTGAACCGGGGTCTGGGGGTTTCGGGGGGAGGGGGCACAGCAGAGGTTCCCCCCCCACCCCGTTTTTGGGGGGTCTCCCATGGTGCCCCCTCCCCAAAAAGCTCCCAGGGCCCCCTGAAGTGGCTCCTGTTCCATCGGCCGGTGCCCCCTGATCCAGGACGGCCCCACTGAGTCTGGGGGGATTTGTGGGGAGTTTGGGGTTTTGAGAGGGTTTTTGGGGATTTTCGGGGTGGCTCTTCCGGGCTTTGGGGGATTTTGTTGGGAGTTTGGGGGGAATCATTGGGGTTTTTGGGGAGAATTATTGGGTTTTGGGATGGTTATGTGATTTTGGGGGGTTTTGTTGATTTGGGGGGTTTTTGGACTTTGGGTGTTTTGTTGGGGTTTAGGTGGGGGATTTTTGGGGGGGATTTATTGAAAATTTTGGGAGTTTTTTTAAATTTTGGTGAGTTCCAGTGGGATTTTTGGAGATCCTCTGAGGTTTTTGAGGGTTTTCTTGTAATTTTTGGGGATTTTGTGGGGTTTTAGTGGAATTTTAGGTGGGCATTCCCTGGGTGTGGGGAAGGGCTGAGAGGCACCAAAATCTCCTTAAAAGCCCCGAAAGTCCCAATAAAAACCAGAAAATCGCATTAGAACACCCTAGAATCCCAATAAAACCCACAAAATCCTTTGAAATCCCAATAACCCCAAAAATCCTGATTAAACTTCTCAAATCCCCAAAAATGTCCCCAAAACCATCAAAAGTCCCACAAAATCTCCCCCAAGATCCAAAGAAATCCTGGCAACACCCAAAAAACCCCACAAAACCCCCCAAATCCCACCAAATATCACCAAAAAACCCAAAAACCGCAATGAATACCTCTGAATGCCACCACAATTCCAATAAAATGCCCCAAAATCTCCTAAAAATCCCAAAAAAACCCCAGGAATTTCTGAGAATCCCAAAAAATCCCAACCAAATTCCAGTAAAACCCCCAAAATTCCAAAAAAAGCCACAAAAAAATTTCAATAAACCCCCAAACCTCCCCAGAAAAACTCCCCTTCAAAATGCCAAGAAAATCCCCCAAAATCCAAACCCCCCAAAATCCACAAAACCAGCCACTCCCAGTCAATCCCAGTGTGATTCCAGTTGCTCTCAATGAGATCCCAGTGTAACCCAGCATGGACTCAGCTGCTCTCACTGGGATCCCAGTGTGATCCCAGTTGCTCCCAGCATAATTCCAGATGTTCCCAGTTCCTCCCATTATGATCCCAGTTGCCCCAAGAATAGTCCCAGTCCCTCCCAGCAGGGTCCCAGTCGTGCCCAGTTGCCTCCAGGGTAGATTCAGTTTCCCCCAGCATCGTCCCAGTTGCTCCCAGCATGATCCCAGCTGTTCCCAGTGTGGTTCCAGTGCCCCCAGGATGGTTAGAGACACTCCCAGTATGTTTCAGTTACCTCAGAATGATCCCAGTCTTTCCCAGTTCCTCCCAGTTTCCTCTAGCATCATCCCAGTTTCCATCTGTTGCTCAAAGGGTGGCCCCAGTTGCTCCCAGTATGATCCCAGTTGCCCCAGTTGTAGTCTCAGTCCTCTCAGCATGGTTCGAGAACCTTCCAGCCGATCCCAGTTGCTCCCAGTGGGTCACATTTTCCTCCCAACATGGGCCCAGTAGCTCCCAGTAACCCCCAGTCAGGTTCCATTCACAGCCAGTATAATCCCAGTATGAGTGTAGCCACTCCCAGTATGATCCCAGTCCCTTGCAGTCTAATCCCAGTTGCTCCCAGTCACTCCCAGTCTGATGCCAGTGCCCCCAGTGTGATCCCAGTTGCTCCCAGCATGGGCCCAGCTGTTCCCAGTGTGCTTCCATCACTCCCCTATGGTTACAGACACTCCCAGGATGGTCCCAGTTGGACCCAGTTGCCCCTGCTCTAGTCCCAGTCCCTCCCCATATGATCCCAGTCCCTCCCAGCATGGTCCCACTCACTCCCAGTTGCCCCCAGCACGGTCCCAGTTGTTCCCAGTGTGGTTCCAGTTCCCCCAGTGTGGTTCCAGACACTCCCAGTATATCCCAGTTGCCCCCAGCATGTCTGCAGTCATTTCCAGGCACTGCCAGTGGCCCCAGTAAGGTGTCAGTCATCCCTGTATGATCCCCCAGTCATGCCCAGTAGATCCCAGTTGCCCCCAGCAGACATCCAGTCCTTCCCAGCTACTCCAGTTTGCTTGCAGCATCATCCCAGTTTCCCTCAGCTGCTCCCAGTAGCCCAAACTGTGATCCCAGTCACTCCCTTTCAACCCCAATATGATCCCAGTAAGCTCCAGTTTGATCCCAGTCACACACCAGCCTTCCCAGTGTGGTCCCAGTATAATCCCAGTTGCTTCCAGTCTCTCCCAGTATGGTCCCAGCTGCCTCCAGCGTGGTTCCAGTTGCTTCCTAGATCAGCCCAGTCAGTCCCAGTATGATGCCATTTGCTGCCAGCGTGCTCCCAGTTGCTGCCAGTCAGGCCCAGTCTGGGGGATGATGTGCAGGGTGTGCTCCCAGTCACTCTCAGATCCTCCCAGTATTAGTCCAGTCCCTCCCAGTATGATCCAAATATGGCCCCGGTGTGCTCCCAGTTACTGCCAGAATAAACCAGTTTTGCTCCACATGGTTCCAGTTGCTCTCTTTCACGCTGACTTTCCTTCAAGTCTCCCCCAGTATCTCCCAGTGTAGCCCAGTTCCCTCCAGCATCTTTCCAGTTCATCCAGTATGATCCCATTTGCTCCCAAGCACTCCCAGTCAGCCTCAGTGTAGTGGCACTCACTGCCAGAATGATCCCAGTCACTCCAGCATGGTCCCAGTTCATCCCAGTATAATCCCAGCAGTTTCCAATCACCCCCAGCATGCACCCATTCAGTTCCAGTTCCTCCCAGTTGCTCCTAGCATGTCCCCAGTTCCTCACAGCGACTCCCAGGAACACTCAGCACCATCCCAGTAAATCCCATTTGTCCCTAACATGGTCTCAAGTGCCCCCCACAGGCTCCTACTGACTCCCAGTATGATCCCAGTATGATCCCAGTGTCCCTAGGTGCAATCACAGTCTGCCCTGATACAGCAGTATGATCCCAATATAATGGCGGTACAAACCCAGTAGAGTCCCAGTACAATCCCAGCATGATGTCAGTACAAAGCCAGCACAGCCCCAGTCACTCCCAGTACGATCCCAGTGCAGCCCAGTCCCTGGCAGTGCTGCCACTGCTGGGATCCCCCAGGCCTGTGCGCGTTCCCCCCTGGCGGATGTGCCGAGAGGAGCCCCAAGGGCTGGCAGGGGCCAGGCAGGGTCCCCAGCAAGGCCCAGTTTGGATGTGCAGCCCCCAGTTTGCCCAGTTTGCCTCTCCTTTGGCCCGGGCCGGGTTCCCCCCGCCCGCAGCGGCTGGGAGCAGCCGAGAGCCCCGCGCTGCCCATGCCGACCTGGCCCGGCTCCATCGCCGCTGCTGCCGCGGGCTGCGAGGGCTGCGGGAACGGGGCACCGAGGGTGTGGCTGCTGCTGGGGGAGGAGGAGGAGGGAGGGAAGGGTAGGGACGGAGGGGGAAGAGGAGGCGGGGTTAGGGGGAGGAGAAAAGGGAGGAGGGATGGAAGGGGCGGGATGGAGGTGGAGAGAGAGCAGTGATGGAAGGAGGAGAAGGAGGTGGGGTTAGGGGGGAGGAGAAAAGGGCAGGGATGGAAAGGGCGGGATGGAGGTGGAGAGAGAGCAGTGATGGAAGGAGGAGAAGGAGGTGGGGTTAGGGGGGAGGAGGAGGAGGAGGAGAAGGGATGGAAGGGGAGGGATGGAAGATGAGAAGGCGGTGGGGATAACAGAGAGGAGCGGGAGGGGGGATGGAAGAAGGAGGAGCGGGAGGAAGAGGAAGGACAAGGGCGGATCAAGGCTGAGCTGAGGGAACCATGCGTTCCAGCCCTGCCTGAATTCGCAGCCCCCACCTGTGGGATCATCGCCCCTCCCCCCCCATGGCTCCGGTGAGCGGGGAGGGGGAGCCCGGCCCGGATATCTCGGGGGGTCCCTGGGTTGGGTTTTTGGGGGGATGTTTGGAGAATGAAGAAGTCCAAGGCTGAGCGGAAAAGGCCCCTCGGGGGACATCGGGGGGGTGGCGGTGGCGGCTGCCGGCAGAGGCAGCCTGGAGGAGCAGAGCCCTGTGTCCCCCAGGAGGCCAAAGTGGGGAGCCCAGAGAGGGGGGAGCGCCGCCATTGGCGGGAGCCTCAAGAGCCTGGAGAGGGGCAGGGGGGACTCCTTGGAGCCGCTGCAGCGCAGAGCAGAGAATGAGGGGAGAAGGGAGCCCGGGAGCCCAAACAGCCCCAGCATCCCGAAATGGGGAGAGCCAAGAGGGGGGAGCTTTTGGCATTGCTGGGACTGCCAGCAGCCTGGGCAGGGCAGGCACCCAGGAGAAGGGGGGACCCCCAATGCAAGGGTGACCCCAGCAGCTGGGACAGGGGGGAACCCCTGAACACCAGAGGGGAGGGACCAGGGACGGGGAACCCCTGGGAGGCTTTTTCAGGGCTGAATCTTGGTGTTTGGGAGGTTTTTCTGGAGCCCAGATGGCTGGTGACTTGTAGAGATGGACTTGGGCAGAGGGACATTGAAACTCAATGTGCTCATCCCTTGTTTTCTCCAAACCAGGATTTCCCATTGCCAACCCCTGGGAGGCTGCGAGGAAGAGGAAATGCTCCAGGGCACTGAAGCAGGTGAGGAGGAAGTCAGTGTCTCTGGAATGCTTAAATTTAGAGGGTTTTGGGAAAGCTTCAAAAGACAAGCCTCAGAGACAGTAGAACTGTGATTATAGATTTGCAGCAGCCATAAGATTGGTCAGCAGAAAAATTATATAAGAAGTAGAAAGTAAGGAGTAATAGAACAACGGTCTGTGCCTTAATGCTTATCTAGACTAACTCCCTAACCTGCAGAAAAGTATATATAGCAAGATATTAGGAAGTTCCAAGCTTAATAATGGAGCTCTGTTCATCGTGTTTTAAGGCTTACAAATAGGTATTGTGTTTGAAATAATGGAGCATGGAGCATCCAACCAATAGTGCTTGGATGGAACCACTGTCAATATGCTTTTGCTTTGTGTGATTGGTGAAAAACCTTTTAAAGTAAGTTTTAACATTAAGTTTTTTTTCTGCTACCTGGGATGTGAGCTGCTGGCATCTTCCCATTGTCATAACCAAGAAATGAGACTGATGCTGAAAAATAAAACAGCTCAAGACGCGTTCCTAGCAGTCCAGTCCTGTTTGTGATGTGTGCACAGCCGCGAGCTGGCGATGAGTGCCCCTCCTCTGTGCTCCTCCATCTCCCAGCCCAGCACGGCCCCCAGCTGCAGCACAGCCCTGGGGGGATCTCCTTGACCTTGCCTGTGGCACGGAGGCAAATCCCATCCTGTCCTTGTCCTTCCTCGCCCAGAGCAGGAGCTGAGCATGGAGAGCAGGGAGGACAAATGCCCACAGCAGAACCTGGTGGAAGAGGCTGTTTTGAGCGGCTCCATGGCGCAGGAAGCCAACGGGGAGGAAAAGCCCCGGAGATGCCACACAAGGAGGGGCTGCAAACGCAGATGGCGGGGATGTGAGGGGGAAAGAGGCAGCCTGGGCCGGGAAGGCGGCCGGAGATGGAGCCAGAGCTCAGAGCTGGTGCTCCATGAGCAGCTCCATGATGGGGAGAAGCCCCACAAGTGCGGGGAGTGTGGGAAGAGCTTCAGATGGAACTCCCACCTAATCCTGCACCAGAGGACCCACACTGGGGAACGGCCCTACGAGTGTGGGGAGTGTGGGAAGAGCTTCAGCAAGAGCTCCAGCCTGATCAGCCACCAGCGGATCCACACTGGGGAGAGGCCCTACGAGTGTTCCAAGTGTGGAAAGGGGTTTCAGACCAGCTCCCGTCTCCTCCAGCACTATCAGAGTCACACAGAGGAGAGGCCCTTCCAATGCCCCGACTGCGGGAAGGGATTCAGGCACAACTCCACACTCATCAAGCACCGGCGCATCCACACAGGGGAGAGGCCCTACGAGTGTGATAAATGCAGGAAGAGTTTTCAGACCAGCTCCCATCTCCTCCAGCACTATTGGATTCACAGAGAGGAGAGGCCCTTCCAATGTCCTGACTGCGGGAAGGGATTCAAGCGCAACTGCACCCTCATCACCCACCGGCGCATCCACACTGGGGAGAGGCCCTACGAGTGTCCCCAGTGTGGGAAGAGCTTCTCCAGCAGCTCTCACTTGACCAAACACCAACGGAGGCACCGGTAAGGGAAGCCCTGCGAGTGCCCCGAGGACGGGAAGAGCTTCGTGCGCTGCTGCAGCTCCATCCCCCACTGGAGGAGGCACTTTGGGCACAGCCCTGGTCACTCACATTCCCTGTGATCCATGTTGGGAACACACCTGGCTGAACTCTTTTTGCTTTGGCCTTAATTTTTTTTTTTCTCCATGTCTTTGCACGCCAAAAGACAAGATGGTTATATCTGTCACCACAAAACAACCGTAATCCCACTGAAAACACCTCAGTATTACCCCAAAAGGGCTCATTCCCACCTCAGAAAACCTCAATTCCACGCCAAACCTACTCGATTCCACAGCCACCAGGCTGAGATGGGTTTGGGAGGAGACAGGCAGAAGTGGGATCCCATTTTGGAGCGGTGGGTTGGGGATTGTGTGGGGCTGGATGTGTGGGATGTATTTGATGGCAAATAAAACTCTCAGACTTACTGATTTCTTTCCCGTTCATGTTCAGTCTGTTGCAGTTCGGTTTGCAGAGTGCCACCTCCCAGACTGTCCCCTCAGGGTTGCCGCCCTTGGCCTGAGCCCGCCCATTTCCCCTCACGGTTCCCGCCCTTTCCCCGCCCCTTTTCCCCTCACGATTCCCGCTCTTTCCCTGCCCCCTTTCCCCTCACGGTTCCTGCCCTTTCCCTGCCCCCTTTCTTCTCACGGTTCGGCCTTCGGGAACGGGGGAGGAGGAGGAGGAGGGAGGGAGGAAGAGGCCAAGCGGTCGCAGCACAAAAGGAGAGGGAGAATCTCGTGGCCCAGGCGCTCCCTGAAAGTGCCACAGCCCCGGGAGCATCGGCCCCCATTTTGCAAGTGCCCGGGCAGGGGGAGCGCGGCCCAAATATCCCGGGGGGTGCCTGGGTCTGGGGTTGTTTGGGGGAATGTTTGCAGCTTGCAGGGCTCCAAAGCCGAGCCGCAGATGGCCCTCGGGGGGACATAGGGGGTCCCCGGGAGGTGTTTTTGGTTGTCCTGGGGTCTGCAGAGGCTGCTCCCAGTGTGAGCCTAGTTCATTCCCCCGTGTGCTCCCAGTTTCCTCGGCACTCTCAGTATGAGCCCAGTCACTCCTAATACGAGCCTGGTCACTCGCAGTATGAGCCCAGTCACTCCCAGTATGACCCTGGTCATTCCCAGTATGAGCCCAGTCCCTCCCGATATCAGCCCATTCACTCTAAGTCATTCCCACTGATGCAAGTTGCTACGAGGAAGATCCCAATTCATCCCAGTTCCTCCCATGTCGCCTTCATTTTCTGAGATTTTCTAAGGCTTCTGATGTTTGCATTCATGCAGCAAACTTTGTCACAAACTTTGTGAAAATAACTTAATATTTCACATTCTTTTATAGAAGAAGAAAAATTTGAGAGATTGTTACTTTGTCCAGTGTCGTTGGAGTGGTGGCACTTTCACCCTCCAATCCACTGTCACTTTTAAAAAACTATAAATGTTAGAGTCAGAAAATAAACTACCCTTTTCTTCACCTTGAGAGTAGCAGTGTGTGCGCTCATATTTTTTTGTGTCCTATAGCATCACTCCCACTTTCATCCAGTGTGTTCCCAGTTCTCCAGTTACCCCTGGCATAATCATTGTCACATGCAGTATGTTTCCAGTATAATCCTATTTACTTCCAATCTCTCCCAGTATGGTCCCAGCTGCCTCCAGCATGGTTCCAGTTGCTTCCTAGATCAGCCCAGTCAGTCCCAGTATGATGCCATTTGCTCCCAGCGTGTTCCCAGTCAGACCCAGTATGGGGGAGGATGTGCAGGGTATGTTCCCAGTCACTCTCAGTTACTCCCAGTATTAGTCCAGTCAATCCCAGTATGATCCAAATATGGCCTCAGTGTACTCCCCGTTACTGCCAGAATAAACCAGTTTTGCTCCACATGGTCCCAGTTGCTCTCTTTCACGCTCACTTTCTTCCAGTCACTCCCAGTATCTCCCAGTGCACCCCAGTTCCCTCCAGCATCTTTGCAGTTCCTTCCAGTATGATCCCACTTGCTCCCAACCACTCCCAGTCAGCCTCAGTGTAGTGGCACTCAGTGCCAGTAGGATCCCAGTCACCTCCAGAATGATCCCAGTTCATCCAAATAGAAGTCCAGCAGCTTCCAACCACCCCCCTCATGCACCCAGTCACTCCCAGTTCCTCCTAGCATGATCCCAGTTGCTCACAGCTGCACCCAGTTATCCTCAGCACCATCCCAATCACTCCCAGTATATGCAAATTGCCCATAACATGGTGCCAATTGCCCCCAGCAGGCTCCTACTCACTCCCAGTATGATCCCAGTATGCTCCCAGTCTGATGTCAGTACAAACCCAGTAGATCCCCAGTCACTCCCAGTACTATCCCAGTATGATGGCGGTACAAAGCTAGTACAGCCCCAGTCACTCCCAGTACAATCCCGTATGATGTGAGTACAAAGCCAGTACAGCCCCAGTCAGTCCCAGTACGATCCCAGTGCAGCCCAGTCCCTGGCAGTGCTGCCACTGCTGGGATCCCCCAGGCCTGTGTGCGCTCCCCCCTGGCGGATGTGCCGAGAGGAGCCCCAAGGGCTGGCTGTGGCCAGGCAGGGTCCCCAGCAAGGCCCAGTTTGGATGTGCAGCCCCCAGTTTGCCCAGTTTGCCTCTCCTTTGGCCCGGGCCGGGTTCCCCCCGCCCGCAGCGGCTGGGAGCAGCCGAGAGCCCCGCGCTGCCCATGCCGACCTGGCCCGGCTCCATCGCCGCTGCTGCCGCGGGCTGCGAGGGCTGCGGGAACGGGGCACCGAGGGTATGGCTGCTGCTGGGGGAGGAGGAGGAGGAGGGAGGGAAGGGTAGGGACGGAGGGGGAAGAGGAGGCGGGGTTAGGGGGAGGAGAAAAGGGAGGAGGGATGGAAGGGGCGGGATGGAGGTGGAGAGAGAGCAGTGATGGAAGGAGGAGAAGGAGGTGGGGTTAGGGGGAAGGAGGAGAAGGAGGTGGGGTTAGGGGGGAGGAGGAGGAGGAGAAGGGATGGAAGGGGAGGGATGGAAGATGAGAAGGCGGTGGGGATAACAGAGAGGAGCGGGAGGAAAGAGGAAGAGGAGGAACAAAGGCGGATCAAGGCTGAGCTGGAGACGCCGCACGGCCGAGCCCTGCCTGAATTCACAGCCCCCACCTGTGGGATCATCGCCCTCCCCATAGCGCAGGTCAGCGGGGAGGGGGAGCGCGGCCCGGATATCCCGGGGGGTCCCTGGGTTGGGTTTTTGGGGGGATGTTTGGAGAATGAAAAAGTCCAAGGCTGAGAGGAAAAGGCCCCTCGGGGGGACATCGGGGGGTGGCGGTGGCGGCTGCCGGCAGAGGCAGCCTGGAGGAGCAGAGCCCTGTGTCCCCCAGGAGGCCAAAGTGGGGAGCCCAGAGAGGGGGGAGCGCCGCCATTGGCGGGAGCCTCAAGAGCCTGGAGAGGGGCAGGGGGGACTCCTTGGAGCCGCTGCAGCCCAGAGCAGAGAATGAGGGGAGAAGGGAGCCCGGGAGCCCAAACAGCCCCGGCATCCCGAAATGGGGAGAACGAAGAGCGGGCAGTTCGTCCCCGGGCATGCCCTGGGGAGATCTCGTTGCCCTTGCCTGTGGCACGGAGGCAAATCCCATGCTGTCCTTGTCCTTCCTCCCCCAGAGCAGGAGCTGAGCATGGAGAGCAGGAAGGACAAATGCCCGCGGCAGAACCTGGTGGAAGAGGCTGTTTTGAGCGGCTCCACAGCGCAGGAAGCCAACGGGGAGGAAAAGGCCTGGATATGCCGCACGAGGAGGGGCTGCAAACGCAGATGGCGGGGATGCGAGGGGGAAAGAGCCAGCCTGGGCCGGGAAGGCGGCCGGAGATGGAGCCAGAGCTCGGAGCTGGTGCTCCATGAGCAGCTTCATGATGGGGAGAAGCCCCACACGTGCGTGGAGTGTGGGAAGAGCTTCAGGTGGAATTCCAACCTAATCCTGCACCAGAGGACCCACACTGGGGAGAAGCCCTATGAGTGTGAGGAGTGTGGGAAGAGCTTCAGCCGGAGTTCCAGCCTGATCAGGCACCAGAGAACTCACAACAGGGAAAAGCCCTATGAGTGTGGGGTGTGTGGGAAGAGCTTCAGGTGGAGCTCCAGCCTGACCCTGCACCAGAGGACCCACACGGGGGAGAAGCCCTATGAGTGTGGGGAGTGTGGGAAGAGTTTCAGTGACAGCTCCAGCCTGATCAAGCACCAGAGGATCCACACTGGCGAACGGCCCTACGAGTGTGGGGAGTGTGGGAAGAGATTCAGCTGCAGCTCTTACCTGATCAGGCACCAGATGATCCACACTAGGGAATGGCCCTACAAATGTGGGGACTGTGGCAAGGGTTTCATTCAGAGGTCCCACCTGATCAGCCACCAGAGGATCCACACTGGGGAACGGCCCTACGAGTGTGGGGAGTGTGGGAAGAGGTTCAGCTGCAAGTCTGACCTGACCAAGCACCAGAGGATCCACACTGGGAAACGGCCCTACGTCTGTGGGGAGTGTGGACAGAGCTTCAGGTGGAGGTCTGACCTGATCAGCCACAAGAGGATTCACACTGGGGAACGGCCCTACGAGTGTGGGGAGTGTGGACAGAACTTCAGAGAGAGCTCCAGCCTCATTAAGCACCAGAGGATCCACACTGGGGAGAGGCCCCATGAATGTGGGGAGTGTGGGAAGAGCTTCCGCTTGAGCTCCAGCCTGATCAGGCACCAGAGGATCCATACTGGGGAAAGGGCTTTCAATTGTTCGGTGTGTGGGAAGGGCTTCAGCCAGAGCTCCCACCTCATCACGCACCAGAGGACCCACACTGGGGAGAAGCCCTACAAGTGTTCCAAGTGTGGGAAGGGGTTTCAAACCAGCTCCCATCTCCTCCGGCACTATCCGATTCATATGGAGGAGAGGCCCTTTCACTGCCCTGAGTGTGGGAAGGGATTCAGGCACAACTCCACCCTCATCACCCACCAGCGCATCCACACAGGGGAGAGGCCCTACGAGTGTGATAAATGCAGGAAGAGGTTTCTGAACAGCTCCAGTCTCCTCCTGCACCAGCGGATTCACACAGAGGAGAGGCCCTTCCGCTGCCCCGACTGCGGGAAGGCGTTCCAGCGCAACTGCAACCTCGTCAAGCACCGTCGCATCCACACCAGGGAGAGGCCCTACGAGTGTCCCCAGTGTGGGAAGAGCTTCTCCAGCAGCTCTCACTTGACCCAACACCAACGAAGGCACCGGTAAGGGAAGCCCTGCGAGTGCCCCGAGTGTGGGAAGAGCTTCGTGCGCTGCTGCAGCTCACAGATGGGGATTGTGTGGGGCTGCATGTGTGGGATGTATTTGATAGCAAATAAAACTCTCAGACTTACTGATTTCTTTTCCATTCATGTTCAGTCTGTTGCAGTTCTGTTTGCCGAGTGCCGCCTCCCAGAGTGTCCCCTCAGGGTTGCCGCCCTTGGCCTGAGCCCGCCCATTTCCCCTCACGGTTCCCGCCCTTTCCCTGCCCCTTTCCCCTCACGGTTCTGTCCTTTCCTCGCCCCCTTTCCCCTCACGGTTCCTGCCCTTTCCTTGCCCCTTTCCCCTCACGGTTCCTGCCCTTTCCCTGCCCTTTCCTCGCCCCCTTTCCCCTCACGGTTCCCGCCCTTTCCCTGCCCTTTCCTTGCCCCTTTCCCCTCACGGTTCCTGCCCTTTCCCTGCCCTTTCCCTGCCCCTTTCCCCTCACGGTTCCCGCCCTTTCCTTGCCCCTTTCCCCTCACGGTTCCCGCCCTTTCCCTGCCCTTTCCTTGCCCCTTTCCCCTCACGGTTCCTGCCCTTTCCCTGCCCTTTCCCTGCCCCCTTTCCCTTCACGGTTCGGCCTTTGGGAACGGGGGAGGAGGAGCAGGAGGGAGGGAGGAAGAGGCCGAGCGGCCGTAGCACAAGAGAAGAGGGAGACTCTCGTGGCTTGGGTGCTCTCTGGAGGCGCCGCAGCCCCGGAAGCATCGCCCCCCCATTTTGCAGGTGCCCGGGCAGGGGGAGCGCGGCCCAAATATCCTGGGGGGTGCCTGGGTCTGGGGTTGCTTGGGGGGGATGTTTGCAGCTGGCAGGGCTCCAAAGCCGAGCCGCAGATGGCCCTTGGGGGGATATCGAGGGTCTCGAAGCCGGCAATGGCTACTCCCAGTATGAGCCAAGTTGCTCCCTCTGTGTGCTTCCAGTATGGGCCTGTGCACTCCCAGTATAATCCTGGTCCCTTCCCCTGCCTCCCTGCATGATCCCAGTCACTTCCAGACGAGGTCAGTGACCTCCCACTCCTTCCCTATGCTGGTGCAATTTTCTCCCAGCATGGTCCCAGTTGCACTCACTTTCATCCAGTGTGTTCCCAGTTGTCCCTAGCATAGTCCTAGGCTCTCCCAGTACGATTCCAGTCGCACTCAGAAGGGCCCCCGTCATTCCCACTTGCCCCCAGAGTGTTCCAGTTCCCCCAACACATTCCCCGTCGCTCCCAGTCTGCTCCCTGTCCCACACCCATAGGGTCTGAGACCCTCCCAGCAGTCTCCAATCACACCCAGCATGCAGCCAGTCACTCCCAGTTCCTCCCAGTTGCTCCTAGCATGTTCCCAGTTGCTCACAGCTACTCCCAGTCATCCTCAGCACCATCCCAGTCAATCCCAATATATCCCATTTTTCCATAACATGGTCTCAATTGCCCCCCGCAGGCTCCTACTCACTCCCAGTATGATCCCAGTCTGATGTCAGTACAAACCCAGTAGATCCCCAGTCACTCCCAGTACGATCCCGTATGATGTGAGTACAAAGCCAGTACAGCCCCAGTCAGTCCCAGTACGATCCCAGTGCAGCCCAGTCCCTGGCAGTGCTGCCACTGCTGGGATCCCCCAGGCCTGTGTGCGTTCCCCCCTGGCGGATGTGCCGAGAGGAGCCCCAAGGGCTGGCAGGGGCCAGGCAGGGTCCCCAGCAAGGCCCAGTTTGGATGTGCAGCCCCCAGTTTGCCCAGTTTGCCTCTCCTTTGGCCCGGGCCGGGTTCCCCCCGCCCGCAGCGGCTGGGAGCAGCCGAGAGCCCCGCGCTGCCCATGCCGACCTGGCCCGGCTCCATCGCCGCTGCTGCCGCGGGCTGCGAGGGCTGCGGGAACGGGGCACCGAGGGTGTGGCTGCTGCTGGGGGAGGAGGAGGAGGGAGGGAAGGGCAGGGATGGAGGGGGAAGAGGAGGCGGGGTTAAGGGGGGAGGAGGAGGAAAGGGAGGAGGGATGGAAGGGGCGGGATGGAGGCGGAGAGAGAGCAGCGATGGAAGGAGGAGAAGGAGGTGGGGTTAGGGAGGAGGAGGAGGAGAAGGGATGGAAAGGTGTCGGATCGGCGGAAGAAATGCGGCACACAATATGCCTGATCAGCAAGTCTCAAACTTTATTGATAGTTCACACATATTTATATTGGTGTTAATGAAGCTTATACATATTGCAAAGCTGAGCTCATTATTGATTAATTACTTATCGGTCAACCACGCCTACTTCTATATTCTTATGGTTATTTTGTTACTACTTCTACATTTGTGTGGTTATTCTGCTGAAACTATCCTCATATTTTTGGCAAAAGATCCTCTCCTCTTTTCTGTTCTTGCAGCAAAGTCGCATCAGTGGACACTGACTGCTGACTCCTAGACTTGCTTTCTTCTATCTTAATCAGCGGTATCATGTCTACGTGACCTTTCTCAGCTAGCCAACTGTCCACAAAGCTCTCCACACTGAGGAGAGCTGCTGCTCCGAGGCACCGAGGGTGTGGGTGCTGCTGGGGGAGGAGGAGGAGAGAGGGAAGGGCAGGGATGGAGGGGGAGGAGGGGGCGGAGTTAAGGGGGGAGGAGAAGGAAAAGGAGGAGGGATGGAAGAGGATGGATGAAGGCAGAGAGAGAGCAGCGATGGAAGGAGGAGAAGGAGGTGGGGTTAGGGAGGAGGAGGAGCAGAAGGGATGGTAAGGGAGGGATGAAGAGGAGAAGGACATGGGGATAAGACAGAGGAGGAGGGGGGATGGAAGCGGAGGAGCGGGAGGAAGAGGAAGAGGAGGGAGAAAGGCGGATCAAGGCTGAGCTGAAGGCGCCGCACAGCCGAGCCTGCCTGAATTCGCAGCCCCCACCTCTGGGATCATCGCCCCCCCCCATGGCTCCGGTGAGCGGGGAGGGGGAGCGCGGCCCGGATATCCCGGGGGGTCCCTGGGTTGGGTTTTTGGGGGGATGTTTGGAGAATGAAGAAGTCCAAGGCTGAGCGGAAAAGGCCCCTCGGGGGGACATCGGGGGGTGGCGGTGGCGGCTGCCGGCAGAGGCAGCCTGGAGGAGCAGAGCCCTGTGTCCCCCAGGAGGCCAAAGTGGGGAGCCCAGAGAGGGGGGAGCGCCGCCATTGGCGGGAGCCTCAAGAGCCTGGAGAGGGGCAGGGGGGACTCCTTGGAGCCGCTGCAGCCCAGAGCAGAGAATGAGGGGAGAAGGGAGCCCGGGAGCCCAAACAGCCCCAGCATCCTGAAATGGGGAGGGCCAAGAGAGGGGAGCTTTTGGCATTGCTGGGACTGCCAGCAGCCTGGGCAGGGTGGGCACCCAGGAGAAGGGGGACCCCCAATCCAAGCGTGACCGCAGCAGCTGGGACAGGGGGGAAACCCCTGAACACCAGAGGGGAGAGACCAGGGACGGGGAACTCCTGGGAGGCTTTTTCAGGGCTGAATCTTGGTGTTTGGGAGGGTTTCTGGAGCCCAGATGGCTGGTGACTTGTAGAGATGGACTTGGGCAGAGGGATGTTCAAACTCAACGTGCTCATCCCTTGTTTTCCCCAAACCAGGATTTCCCATTGCCAACCTCTGGGAGGCTCTGAGGAAGAGGAAGATGCCCCAGGGACACTGAGGCAGGTGAGGAGGAAGTCAGTGCCCCTTTCCCCTCTGTGCTGCTCCATCTCCCAGCCCAGCACGGCCCCCAGCTGCAGCACAGCCCTGGGGAGATCTCGTTGCCCTTGACTGTGGCACGGAGGCAAATCCCATGCTGTCCTTGTCCTTCCTCCCCCAGAGCAGGAGCTGAGCATGGAGAGCAGGGAGGACAAATGCCCACAGCAGAACCTGGTGGCAGAGGCCGTTTTGAGTGGCTCCACGGCGCAGGAAGTCAACGGGGAGGAAAAGCCCCGGAGATGCCACACAAGGAGGGGCTGCAAACGCAGATGGCGGGGATGTGAGGGGGAAAGAGCCAGCCTGGGCCGGGAAGGCGGCCGGAGATGGAGCCAGAGCTCGGAGCTGGTGCTCCATGAGCAGCTCCATGATGGGGAGAAGCCCCACACGTGCTTGGAGTGTGGGAAGAGCCTCAGGTGGAACTCCAAGCTGATCAGGCACCAGAGGATCCACACTGGGGCAAAGCCCTACGATTGTGGGGGGTGTGGGAAGAGCTTCAGGCAGAGTTCCCACCTGACCCATCATCAAAAGGTCCACACTGGGGAGAGGCCCTACGAGTGTGATAAATGCAGGAAGAGGTTTCAGACCAGCTCCAGTCTCCTCCTGCACTATCAGATTCACAGAGAGGAGAGGCCCTTCCAATGCCCCGACTGCGGGAAGAGATTCAAGCACAACTCCCACCTCATCACCCACCGGCGCATCCACACTGGGGAGAGGCCCTACGAGTGTCCCCAGTGTGGGAAGAGCTTCTCCAGCAGCTCTAACTTGACCCGACACCAACGGAGGCACCGGTAAGGGAAGCCCTGCGAGTGCCCCGAGTGCGGGAAGAGCTTCGTGCGCTGCTGCAGCTCCATCCCCCACTGGAGGAGGCACTTTGGGCACTGTCCTGGTCACTCACATTCCCTGTGATCCATGTTGGGAACACACCTGGCTGCTTGTCCTTTTTGGTTTGGCATTAAGTTTTTTTCTGATTCATCTTCATCCCTTAAAAACAGCCAAAACAGTGTTAAAAGAAAAAAATTGATCAAAGATGTCTAAAGTCCCACAATTTCAGAGTTTTTTAAAGGGAAATTGATGGTTTGGGGAAAATATTCTGGAGGATTCGTGTGGTCTGGGGGGGGATTATGCGCAGTGTTCTCCATCTCTTTGCACTCCAAAAGCCAAGAGGGTCACCTCAAAACAACTGAATCCCACTGAAAACAACTGAATTTTAATTCATACAGGCTCAATCCCACATCAAAATGCCTTGTTCCCACCCTAAAAAACTCAGTCCCACGCCAGACTCCCTCCATTCCACAGCCGCCAGAGTGAGATAGGGTTGGAAGGAGATTGGGAGAAGTGGGATCCCAGTTTGGAGCGGTGGGATGGGGATTGTGTGGGGCTGGGTGGGTGGGATGTATTTGATAGCAAATAAAACTTTCAGAGTTAGTGATTTCTGTCCCATTCATTTTTAGTCCATTGCAGTTCTGTTTGCAGAGTGCCACCTTCTCAGCTGATTGTGTTTGTGTCCTCCTTTCTCTCCTGCCTCTCTTTGCCTGCTCTGTTTCTCTCTCAGTGTCTCCCTTGAGCCAGGGCAGCTGCCACCAAAGACCCTGCCCTGATTTAATTCCCAGTGCAGGAGCTACAACAACCTTGGATGAAGTTCTGAAGGCTGGCAGTGAAATGTCACTGTAAGATCTTGATCCACTTGGCTTTTGGCCCCATTTAAGAGCTTTGCCTTCAAGGGCAGGAACATCTTTTCCTGGCTGGGAACTGGAATTCCAGGTCCTTGGAGTGTGTGACATGTGGGACCATACAGACTGGGGTCATGTGGACTGGGATTGTATGGGCTGGGACTGTACAGACAGGGATCACGTGGACTGGCATTTCATAGGCTGGGACCATGGGGGTTAGAAGCCGAGACTGGGATCATACAAACTGGACCATATGGACCGGGATGGCTGCACCGGATCAATGTGAACCGAGGGGGTCCCGCCCTGCCCAGGGGTCCCTCCCCATCCTGCCCGGGGGCACAGCCAAAGCTCCCCGGAATGAACGCAGAGGTCCAGGAGGGATCCCAGTGCCAATCCCATTTCCAGTCCCATTTCTGATCCTGGTGCTGGTCCCAGAGTAATCCTGGCACTGATGGCGGTCCCAGTGCCACCCTCGGTCTCTGTCTCAGTCCCAGAGCACTCCTGGTGCTGATTCCAGTCCTAGCATTGATCTCAATCCCAGAGCGGTGCCGGTCCCAGTCCCAGTCTTGGTACCGTAGCAGTGCCAGTCCCAGTCTCAGTCCCAGTCTTGGTCCCAGAGCGGTGCCATTCTCGGTGCCGGTGCTGGTGCTGGTTTCAGTGCTGGTCTCAGTCTTGGTCCCAGAGCGGTTCTGGACCCAGTGCTGCTACTGGTGCTGGTCTTGGTCCTGGAGTGCTCCCAGTGCCAATCTCAGTCTCAGTCCCAGTCCCAGAGTGCTGCCACTCTCGGTGCTGGTTCCGGTGACGGTCTCAGTCTCAGTCCTGGAGGGCTCCCGGTCTCGGTCCTGGTCCCGGTCCCAGAGCAGTCCCGGTGCGGGTGCCGGGTTCCAGTCTCGGTCCTGATCCCAGTCCTGGAGCGCTGCCGGTGCCAGTCCCAGTTCCAAAGCGCTCCTGGTGCTGGTCCCAGTGTCAGGCTTGGTCCCAGTCTTGGTCCCAGTGCCAGTTCTGGTGCAGGTTCTGGTCTGGGTCTCAGTCCTAGTCCCGGTGCCGGTCCTGTAGCGCTGCCAATCTCAGTTCCAGTGTCAGTCTTGCTGCTGGTGCTGGTTCTGCTGCTGGGTTTGGTCTTGGTCCCAGAGAATTTAGGTCCATTTGGGTGATTTTAGGCCAAACTGGGCAGGTTTAGGGTGGATTTCAGATCCCTTGCAGTGATTTCAAGCCTTTTAGGGTGGATCTTAGGCCCCTTTGCGGATTTTAGGCCAAATCTGTTGGGTTTGAGGGTGGATTTTAGATCCCTTTGAATGATTTATGCCCATTTGGGTGGGGTTTGGGCCTGTTTGAGTGATTTTAGGATAAACTGGGCAGTTTTAGAGTGGATTTTAGATGCCTTTGGCTGATTTTAGGCCCATATGGGTGGATTTTAGTCCTCTTTGGGTAATTTTACCTTTTAACGGTGATTTTAGTTCCCTTTGTGTTATAGATGGCTAATGAGATAATTGGCTCTCACAATTATGGGATGGATACTGTGTGAATATTAAGAGAAGCTTTATTGATGTGTGATTATGTTATTGCAGTCTGTTGTTTAGATGTCCTCTGTTCTCCCCACAATCCCTTTCCCCCCATTGTTACCATCAGACAGCCTGAGCCATCCAGGACAGGTGGAAAGAAGGCGAGAACAAAGACTTGTTCCTAGGGGAGGGGGCGTGGCAGGACAGCACCTGACCCTCCAATCAAGCTGCAGGAAAGCAGACTCCACCAATAAACAGCAAAGAAGAGTTGACTGACAGACTGTGGGAGGGGCCAGGGTTGGCTGATGCAATCCCGGGGTATCAAAGGCGAAGCGTCCATCTTGAGGACGAGCCAGGCACGTGGCAGGCAGCCATGAGGGGAGCTCCCAGGCCTGTTCTTCCTTATTTAGTCCTTTTCTTGTCATTTTTGTTAAGGTTGAATAAACCTTTTAAAATTTTGAAAGTCAGCAGTCGTTTCTCGCAGTAACCAAGGGTTCCTTTCCTGGAGTTTGGTGCACAGGAGAAACACCAACAATATATTCTCAAGAAGTCAAAATGACACAAAATTTTCCTGGCAAAGTACAGAAAATCAAGAAACTTTGGAAAAAGATTTAATAAAAAACATCCAATTCAACATAAAACACCATAGCAGTAACTTCATTAACTCAGCCTGTTGCACCTGGAAATGTTTAATCACTTCAGTTGTTGAGGTATCAAAAAATGTTCCATATCAAGAGCATTAGAAGGAGAAGACAGAGAGACAGGAAGACAGAAGCTCTATAAAAAGAAACGCACATGGCTACCAACTGCTGGGGTTCCAGCGTGGGTGAGACACAAACCCCAGCCACGGAGCCCTTGTGACACATCAAGGCCCCTCTGGAGCAAAGAAACCATTGCTGACAGTCCAGAAACTCATGGAACCAAGGGGCCCTTGTGACAACGCAGATCCAAGGACACCATGGTGGCACTATGGAACCTCATGGGAGCAAAGAGACCATTGTGACACTCTGGTGCCTCACGGAATCAGGGGGACCATTGTGAAACTCAGGCCCCCTCTGGAACCAAGGGCCAAGGATGAAGCTGTGGGGCCCGTGGAACCAAGGAGCCGTTGTGACACAGCGGGGCCACAGGGAGCCGAGGGGCCATGGGGACATTGCAAGGGCTCAGGGAAGCCAAGGGGCCGTTGTGACACTGCAGAAGAAAGGAGAACACTGTGACACTGCAGGGACTCCTGGAATCAAGGAGACCATTGGGACACTGTGGGGCCTCATGGAACCAATGGCACAGGGAGCAGGTGTGGCTGGTTTGGCCTCCCGGGGGCTGCTGGACAGGTCTGGCTGACCTTGGCATGTGGAGGGCTGCTCCTCATCTGCCCCTGAAGCACTGGGGCTCTGGGCTCTCTTTCCTATGGGAGAGAACTGTCCTGATCCTCCTCCAGGGCCCTATGGCCAAAACTGAGATTCCTTCTCCAAATTCCCTTACATGCAAAGATTGTTCCCAGATGAAATCTGCCAGGCGGGAGAGATCTGGCTCCCTTGCCTACCTGGGGGCACCTCTCATCTGCCTTTGAAACCCTGGGACCATGTGCTTTTATTTCTTGTGGGAAAAAACCCTCCATCTCAACCAGGCACTCATGGCCAAAACTGGGCAACTGCCTCTGGAATTCCTTATATCCAAGGATAGCTCCCAGACAAAAGCTGCCAGCACTGACAAGTCTGGCTGGCCTTGGCTTCCTGAGGGCTGGCCCTCATCTGCCTCTGAAACACTGGGGCTGGGTGCTTTCCTTCCTATGGAAAAGAACCGTCCTTCTTATCTATGCAGAAAGGGCTGAAACTGGAGTTCCACTTCCCAAATTCCCGATATCCAAGGGTTGCTTTCAGACAAAAGCTGCCAGGACAGAGAGGTCTGGCTGGCCTAGGCCTCTGATGGCTGCCTTTCATCTGCCCCTGAGACACCACCGGTGTTCTGTGCTTTCCTTCCTATGGAAAAGAACCATCCTTCTCCTCCAGTGTCCATGTCTGAAATTGGGATTCCACCTCTGAAATTCTCAATATCCAAGGGTTGCTCCCAGGCAAAATCTGCCAGTACCGTCAAGGCTGGCCAGCCTGGGCCTCTGGTGGCTGCGCCTGCAACAGTGGGGCTGGGTTCTTTCCTTCCCATGGAGATCCCTGGGACACTGTGGGGACCTCATGGAACCAAGGGGATCATTGTGGCCCCACTGGAGCCCGTGGAGCCAAGGGGATCATTGTGGCACCACTGGAGCCCATGGAACCAAGGGGATCATTGTGGCCCCACTGGAGCCCATGCAACCAAGGGGATCATTGTGGCCCCACTGGAGCCCATGGAACCAAGGGGATCATTGTGGCCCCACTGGAGCCCATGCAACCAAGGGGATCATTGTGGCACCACTGGAGCCCAGGGAGCCAAGGGGCCATGGTGACACAGAGGGGCTCCATGGACCCAGAGACCATTGTGGCTCTGTGGGGCTCCATGGAACCATGGAGACCAGTCCAATCTTCAGGGCCTCGTGTCACCAAGGGGGCATTATGACACCTCAGGGCCTCATGGAAGCTGGGGACCATTGGGACACTGTGGGACCCATGGAACCCAGGGTACATGGAACAGCTCTGGCTGGCTTGGCCTCCCAGGGGCCACCTGACAGCTCTGGCTGATCTTGGGATGTCAAGGGCTGCCTCTCATCAGCTCCTGGAGCACTGGGGTGTGGAGAGCTTTGTGGACAGTTGGATAGCTGAGAAAGGTCACGTCAACATAATACCATTGGTTAAGTTAGAAGGAGACAGGTCTAGGATTCAGCAGTCAGTGTCCAACCACTGACAAGGACATTGTGCCGTTGGTGCAACAACAGGATAGAGGAGAGGAACTTTTGCCAAAAATATGAGGATAGTCTCAGCAGAATAACCACAAGAATGTAGAAGTAGGCGTAGGTGGCCGATAAGTAACTAACCAATAATGAGCTCAGATTTGCCACATGTATAACCCTTATTAACACCAATATAAATATGTTTGAACTATCAATAAAGTTTGAGACTTGCTGATCACTCATATTGAGTGCCGCATTTCTTCCACGGATTTCCCACACTGGGGCTCTGTGCTTTCCTTCCTATGGAAAAGAGCTGTCTGAATTTTCAGATGCCCATTGCCAAAACGGGTACTCTCCCTAAAATAATCTCCTCTATGCAAGGGCATCTTGCAAAACAAAACCTGCCAGCTCTGGCTGGCCTTGGCCTCTGGTGGTCACCTCTCATCTGTCTCTGAAACACCGGGGCTCTGTTCCTTCATTCCTATGGAAAAGAACCAGCCTTCTTGTCCAGGGACCATGGCCAAAATTAGAATTTGGCCTCCCAAATTCTTTATATCCAAGGATTGCTCCCAGACAAAAGTAGCCAGGACAGACAGGTCAGGCTGGCCCTGTCCTCTGGTGATTTTCGTAGACTCTGAGCTGAATGTTTTCATTTGGAAACACCTTGGAGAGGGCCCAGAGACGTCCCAAAGAGGGGTTTAGAGGCCTTGGGAACATGAGCACTGTATAGGGACAAAGGAGCTCTGTGCTCAGTGGCTTGGAGACTGAGGACAGTGGAGCAGAGCCATGAGAATGTTTAAAGAGCGATTTCAGGGATGGTGGATCCTTTTGACATAGTGGAAAACAGTCAGAGAGAGAAAGAATTAACGCCAAGGGCAGCTGGGGAGGCCCAGAGTGGCTGCAGGAGAAAGGAATTTCCCTGTCAGGGCAGGGCTGTGGTGCAGCACGTCCCCAGCAGGAGCCTGGAGCAGCCCCAGGCTTTGTGTGGGCAGGCAGGGGCAGGCAGGAGGCAGAGCTGTCAGCAAAGGAAGGGCCCAGCCAGGTGGGGCAGCCGGGGGATGCCGAGAGCCTGCAGGGACAGAGGCCAGGGCAGGGACACCGTGGGACAGCCTGGGCTGCACAGGGCACAGGGATGGGCAGCAGCTGCAAGACAGCCCTGACAGAGCCAACGTGGGCAGCACTTTGGCCATGGCTGCTGGCCCTGGACCTGAGCCAGGAGGGGACAAGTGACCCTTGCAGGCCTGGGGCCTCATTGCCTCCTTGTCCCTGCTCAGCAGCCTGGCAGGGGCCGCCCCACGCTCCTGCCCTTGGCATTGCCCATCCCCACATGCCAGTGCCCATCCCGGGAAGAGCCCTGAGCAAGGAGGGAGGGACAGGATCTGCCTGGCCAGGCCCTGGGGCTCAGGCCTTGGCCCTTTGCAATCCTGAAACAAATCCAGGTTTGCTCAGCACCAGAGACACCTTTGCCTTGTTTGTCCCCAGCTGCCATCAGAGCCTCCAGTGTTCTGCTCTCTCTGGAACCCGGGGACACTTTCTCAGCCCTGTTCATCAGAGGGATCTCTTTAAAGTACAGGAAACTTCAGTATTTCAATCTCACTTGGAGCTCTTGAAAAGTCTTTAAGCCCACTCTGAGGGACTGGGTGGGATGCAAAGAGCAGCAGAGGCCCAGAGGGTGATTAAAGTGCTTGTGCTGTGTCTGTGCTGCTGAGCTGGGCCGGGCTCCTGGCCCAGAGGCAGCTCCTGGCAAGGGCAGCAGAGCTGCAGAGAGACAGCTCTGGCCAGGAGCAGCTCCTGTGCACAGCCCAGCAGGGCTGGGGCACTGCCAGGGCCCCTCAGGGACACGAGCAGGGCACAGACAGAGCTCCCAGGGGCTCAGCACTGGCCGGGGCTGTGGGATGTCCCCGCGGGGGCTGTGTCACAGCAGCACCTCTGGGGCTGTGTCCCAGAGCCACAGAGCAGCTGGGATGGCAGCAAGGGGCTGTGGGACAGCACAGAGTGGGCTGTGTGACAGCACTGAGGGGGTTGTGACATCACAGAGCGAGCTGTGACATCACAGAAGGCGGCTCTGGGACATCACAATTAGGGTTGTGACAGAGAGTCACAGAGCAGCTGTGTGATGTCACAGAGAAGGCTGTGACATCACAGGGTGACTGTGACATTACAAATCTGCTGTGGGACATCACATAGTAGCTGAATGACATCATATGGAGGTTGTGTGACATAACAGAGTGGTTGTGTGACATCACAGGCGCTGTGTGACATCACGGGGGCTGTGTGACATCACAGGTGGCTGTGTTAATAAAGCCTCTTATCTGGCTTTATTATCAAGCAGTGCAAGGTATTCCATGGGATTCACTACACTGTGTGACATCAGAGGGGCCGTGTGACATCACAGGGGTAGTGTGATTTCATGGGGGCAGTGTGACATCACAGAGATGGCTGTGTGACATCAGAGGGGCTGTGTGACATCACAGGGGCTATGTGACATCACAGGGGCTGTGTGACATCATGGGGGGTGTGTGACATCACAGCTGTCACTGTGACATCACAGGGATTGTGTGACATCAGAGGGGCCATGTGACATCACCGAGGCAGTGTGACATCACAGAGATGGCTGTATGACATCACAGGGGCTGTGTGACATTATGGGGGCAGTGTGACAACACAGGTGGCTGTGTGACATTATGCGGGCTGTGTGACATCACCAGGCTTTGTGACATCACGGGGGCTGTGTGACATGTAAAATCATTCCTGGAATATGTAAAGTAGTTTATGGGTATGCATGAGGGTCTATGAATATGCAACAGGCTGATGTAAGGGGAAAGGTATTTCAGGGGGATCCCAAAAGGTAACAGGGTGCCCACGTTTTCCAGTGGACCCAGTTGTCGGGTCCGGCTGTCTGTCTCTGCCCCGACACGGGTAGAGTGGTTCTTTGGTGGGCGCGATGCAAAGGACGAGTCTGGACTCTTCAGCTTTCGGTCTTCAGGTTGTTTATTATTTCTTATCTACAAAATTTTTCTGTCTGCCCAACAGAGGTCTGATCTGCAGGCAGTCACAGGCACTCTCTGACCACCCACGGGGCGGTCATGTCTTTTTATACTAAAACCTACGTATACAATATTTACCTTTATTTCCCAATGCTTTTTGCCCATGTTGGCAAGTGCACCTTCACCAGAAACCAATCTCTAAGTGCCAACATCATCACAGGAGATGGAGGACAAGAAGAAGAAAGAAGAAGGACAAGACACGCCCTGATCCCTCCATCTTGTCTCCATAACCCCCCTGTACCAAAAACCTTAAAGTCTGTATTTCACCCTCTAAATGTGTCTCTTTTACACCTTGTACTCTAAAGTGATTCTCTTGTCCTCAGACTCTTGTTACTTCTGTGGATGGATCAAAATCAAGCCACCAAGCACTCTTGGCAACATTCCAGGGTTTTCGAGACCCCCCAAGGGTTCTCCTGGCATCTCTGGACATCGGGAACGATGTGCTGAGATCCCACATCTCCCCCTTCTGTTTGCACCAAGAAGACTTCTTTGGCAACTTGACTCATGACACGTCTCACACACATAAAGATGCATGGGACAATGAGCATGAGGACTAAGAGTATCATTAAAATATAAAATCCCATTTTTAAAAACCCTCTCCATAAGGGAGAAAGATCAAAAAATCCCGCCACATCATCAATCCATGACCCAGTGATTTCGCCCAATTTCTTTATACTGTCTTTTATATTTTGAATGCTTTCATGAATTGATCTCGAATGATCTGAGAGATTCATGCAGCACATCCCCTCAAACTCTTCACATCCATGTCCACGAGCGAGCAATAGATAATCGATTGCTGCCCTATTTTGAAGAGTTGCCTCTCTCACACTGCTTACATCTTTCAACATGTCACTCAAAGCGAGAGAAACTGATTGAGCATGCTTGCTCAACCAACAACCCATGTGGTCCAGTTGAGTCAAGGCCACCCCCGACGCTGTCTGAGGTGAGAAAATTGCTGTCGCAATTCTCCTTGCCTTGTCCCAGGTGTACACTTCATCATCACAGTCTGCACTGTAATGTTGCAAGGACCTTTTCTCTTTGTGTTTTTGTTCTCTCAACACTTTTAAATCTGGTGACAACATTGAAATCCTCCCAATGCTGCATGGACCTCCTTTGGCATTTGCAGGAATGCCGTGCCAAATTCTGTCCCCACAAATTAAAAACAACCCACGTGGCAATTGCACTGGGACCTGGATTGATCCTTTGGCTGTCGTCACAGTGTGATTGCACCAAGCTGATGCATTTCTATAATATTCATGATTTGGTGTGACATCAATGCTATTGTTTGTCCTTGACACATTCGAATTTTCAAATTTCATGCATAGCTCCATTGTTGTGGACCCAAAAATCTCCAATTCCTGCGGTTCAGTAGAAGCTACAGGTAAAAGATGTGTCCACGCACACCATTCATTCACAGGATCTTTGATGACCTGTGAAATCTCCATTGGAGGATGCCCTGGAATTGGCCATTCGCCCACTGGCAACCCAACCATGCATGCCGTGAATGGTTTCCCTGGTTTCGAATGTGTCAGGCAGATACTTTCTAAATTTGCTGCCTGGGCTAATGTTTCCCAAACATTTTGTTTCGGCTGACTGACTGAGCTGGCATTGAGGGTTGAGTACTTGAGCGTTTCTTTTGAGTGGAAAGGGTTTGAACCATAGGGATTGAGGCTAGCATTGGGACCGGAGAGGGGGTGGAGCCCCGGGATGTCGAACCCCGAGTGTGGCCCCTTCTTTTCGCCCCAGACGTCACAGAGGATCGGACCCGCCCCCGACCTCGCTCCGCCGGCACTTCCCGCGCATGCGTGCCTTCGGGGACGCCCCCTGCCTCCCCTGTACTGACGTCACTGTCTCCGTCCCGCTCCACCTCCGAAGTCTCCTCCCTATCGTCTGTTCCTGCCCCTCTCTCCTCCTCCTCTGACGCTGTATCCACACCCCCCGCTGAAGCGCGCAGCCCCCTCCCCGCGGGTGTCCCCTTTCTCGCAGCGATTCGAGCCGATCTCCGGGTCCAGACTTCCGGGTCTGACGTCACCACCGCGCGTCTTCTGCGTCCCTTCACGGCAGCTCTCCGGAGCTCTGCAGCTGCTCCGTCCTTGCTGCCCGTGTCTGACGCTCCCGCGCCGGTTTGAGAGGTCTCCCCGGCCATTCCCTGAGCCTTGCTCGACCCGCGCGTCTTTGGCACCGCTCCAGAGGCGACTGTCGCTTTCGGCGTTGCGCTCGCAAGAGTCATATGGAAACCCGTGTCTCCCATTGCCTCCCCGCCCCCCCCGCCGGCCGCCGCCGCTTCCGCGCCGCCGCGCCTGCCGCGAGAGAGCGCATCCCCCCTCCCCGCTTGTTCCCTTTGAACCCCCCTCCCCGACTCCGCCACGTTTTCCACCTCCTCCCCCCCTGATTCCTGCGAATCGGGACAGTACACTCCGGAAGGGTGGCCTGTCTCCTCGATGTCGCTGGGAGAAAACTTTATTTCATCAGGAAGAGGAATGGTATCATCAGTGTCTGAGTCGGAGTCTGAAATCCCTGTATTCTCTGTGGTTTCAGGGTGCTTTAGGGTTCCCTTGGGTTTTCGGGATGGTGGGACTGAGGGCAATGACATTTTCCCTTGTACCCTTTTCTCGGGCACCTTTTCCCCCGGGCTAATTGAGATCAGAGCCAATTTCTGCTTGGAACCTTGCTCTGCTCCCTCCGCCCCTCTGGGACCTGCAACAACTTGTTGCCTGGCTGACCCCCTAAATTGAGTTGAGGTCGCCTCTAACATAATTCTTGCTGAGGACAGCAACTTTAAGGCTGTTTTATCCTCATTGATGGCTAGAAAATATAGGTGTCTGTTAACTTCTTGCCAAAAGCCTACTTCAAATAACAGCCTTATTTCGGAGTACGGGTAATTACACCGCACCCATAGCAATAATTCTCTAAGCTTTTTCTTTGGGATCCCCTTAGTGTGTGTGTCTGCCACGCCTTGTAGGTCGGACAGAATTTCTATTTGTTCCTGGGAAAGTGTACCCCCCATGTTCTTAATTCTTGACCTTCTCACCGAATTCCTGTCGTCAGAGCAGTCCGGAGGCTCCTGGTCTCTGGCCTGCAGGTCACAGGAGATGGATCCGGAGGCGCCTTTCCGATTCCGATCCGGGCTGTCCTGCTACGAACTTTCTTCGGCTGAGGTGGAGTGCGATGTTTTCTGCGGCTGCTGCGTTTTCAGAGTCTCCTGGCTGCTTTCTGGCTGTTTTCCCAAGGAGTTATCAGGCTCTCCTGGGAATGAGTCCAACTCGGGAGCTGCTCACTCGGTGCTTCAAGGCTGCCCCTGTGCAAGAGGTGCACAGCAGAGCTCACCGTGGCTCAGCGAAGGCTGCTGGATGCTGCTGGATCGCCGGTCGCTGCCGAGCTGCTCCCCGGGTCGCCGCCGGGTGCCCACCGGTGCCGGTGCCCACGGGGTGCCCACCCAGGGACGCCAAATGTCGGGTCCGGCTGTCTGTCTCTGCCCCGACACGGGTAGAGTGGTTCTTTGGTGGGCGCGATGCAAAGGACGAGTCTGGACTCTTCAGCTTTCGGTCTTCAGGTTGTTTATTATTTCTTATCTACAAAATTTTTCTGTCTGCCCAACAGAGGTCTGATCTGCAGGCAGTCACAGGCACTCTCTGACCACCCACGGGGCGGTCATGTCTTTTTATACTAAAACCTACGTATACAATATTTACCTTTATTTCCCAATGCTTTTTGCCCATGTTGGCAAGTGCACCTTCACCAGAAACCAATCTCTAAGTGCCAACATCATCACAGGAGATGGAGGACAAGAAGAAGAAAGAAGAAGGACAAGACACGCCCTGATCCCTCCATCTTGTCTCCATAACCCCCCTGTACCAAAAACCTTAAAGTCTGTATTTCACCCTCTAAATGTGTCTCTTTTACACCTTGTACTCTAAAGTGATTCTCTTGTCCTCAGACTCTTGTTACTTCTGTGGATGGATCAAAATCAAGCCACCAAGCACTCTTGGCAACATTCCAGGGTTTTCGAGACCCCCAAGGGTTCTCCTGGCATCTCTGGACATCGGGAACGATGTGCTGAGATCCCACACCCAGTAAGGTGTCAGTTATCCCAGTATGATCCCCCAGTCATGCCCAGTAGATCCCAGTTGCCTCCAGCAGGCATCCAGTCCTTCCCAGTTCCTCCAGTTTGCTTGCAGCATCATCCCAGTTTCCCTCAGCTGCTCCCAGTAGCCCAAACTGTGATCCCAGTCGCTCCCTTTCAACCCCAATATGATCCCAGTAAGCTCCAGTTTGATCCCAGTCACACACCAGCCTTCCCAGTGTGGTCCCAGTATAATCCCAGTTGCTTCCAGTCTCTCCCAGTATGGTCCCAGCTGCCTCCAGTGTGGTTCCAGTTGCTTCCTAGATCAGCCCAGTCAGTCCCAGTATGATGCCATTTGCTGCCAGCGTGCTCCCAGTTGCTCCCAGTCAGGCCCAGTCTGGGGAATGATGTGCAGGGTGTGCTCCCAGTCCCTCTCAGATCCTCCCAGTATTAGTCCACTCCCTCCCAGTATGATCCAAATATGGCCCCAGTGTGCTCCCAGTTACTGCCAGAATAAACCAGTTTTGCTCCACATGGTTCCAGTCACTCTCTTTCACCCACACTTTTGTTCCAGTCACTCCCTGTATCTCCCAGTGTACCCCAGCTCCCTTCAGCATGTTGCCAGGCACTCCCAGTATTCTCCAGTATGATCCAATTTCCTCCCAGCCACTGCCAGTCAGCCTCAGTGTAGTGGCACTCACTGCCAGTATGATCCCGGTGACCTCCAGAATGGTCCCAGTTCATCCCAGGATAAGTCCAGCAGTTTCCAATCACCCGCAGTGTGCACCCAGTTCCTCCCAGTTGCTCCTAGCATGATCCCAGTTGCGCACAGCTACTCCCGGGCATGCTTAGCACCATCCCAGTCACGGCCAGTATATCCCATTTGCCGCTAAAATGGTCTCAATTGCCCCCCTCAGGCTCCTGCTCACTCCTAGTATGATCCCAGTATGATGTCAGTACAAACCCAGTACAGTCCCAGTCACTCCCAGTATGATCCCAGTATGATGTCAATACAAACCCAGCACAGCCCCAGTCACTCCCAGTACGATCCCAGTGCAGCCCAGTCCCTGGCAGTGCTGCCACTGCTGGGATCCCCCAGGCCTGTGTGCGTTCCCCCCTGGCGGATGTGCCGAGAGGAGCCCCAAGGGCTGGCAGGGGCCAGGCAGGGTCCCCAGCAAGGCCCAGTTTGGATGTGCAGCCCCCAGTTTGCCCAGTTTGCCTCTCCTTTGGCCCGGGCCGGGTTCCCCCCGCCCGCAGCGGCTGGGAGCAGCCGAGAGCCCCGCGCTGCCCATGCCGACCTAGCCCGGCTCCATGGCCGCTGCTGCCGCGGGCTTCGAGGGCTGCGGGAACGGGGCACCGAGGGTGTGGCTGCTGCTGGGGGAGGAGGAGGAGGGAGGGAAGGGCAGGGATGGAGGGGGAGGAGGAGGCGGGGTAAGGGGGGAAAAGGAGGAGAAGGAATGGAAGGGGCGGGATGGAGGAGGAGAAGGAGGTGGGGATAAGACAGGGGAAGGAGGAGGAGGGGGGATGGAAGAGGAGGAGCGGGAGGAGAAAGAGCAGTGAAGGAGGCGGGGTTAGAGGGCAGGAGGAGAAGGAGGTGGAGATAAGACAGTGGAGGAGCGGGAGGAAGAGGAGGGACAAGGGCAGATCAAGGCTGAGCTGCGGGAGCCACGCGGTCTCGAGCCCTGCCTGAATTCGCAGCCCCCACCTGTGGGATCATCGCCCCCCCCCCCATGGCTCCGGTGAGCGGGGAGGGGGAGCCCGGCCCGGATATCCCGGGGGGTCCCTGGGTTGGGTTTTTGGGGGGATGTTTGGAGAATGAAGAAGTCCAAGGCTGAGCGGAAAAGGCCCCTCGGGGGGACATCGGGGGGTGGCGGTGGCGGCTGCCGGCAGAGGCAGCCTGGAGGAGCAGAGCCCTGTGTGCCCCAGGAGGCCAAAGTGGGGAGGCCAGAGAGGGGGGAGTGCCGCCATTGGCGGGAGCCTCAAGAGCCTGGAGAGGGGCAGGGGGGACTCCTTGGAGCCGCTGCAGCCCAGAGCAGAGAATGAGGGGAGAAGGGAGCCCGGGAGCCCAAACAGCCCCGGCATCCCGAAATGGGGAGGGCCAAGAGGGGGGAGCTTTTGGGATTGCTGGGACTGCCAGCAGCCTGGGCAGGGCAGGCACCCAGGAGAAGGGGGGACCCCCAATCCAAGCGTGACCGCAGCAGCTGGGACAGGGGGTAACCCCTGAACACCAGAGGGGAGGGACCAGGGACGGGGAACCCCTGGGAGGCTTTTTCAGGGCTGAATCTTGGTGTTTGGGAGGTTTTTCTGGAGCCCAGATGGCCGGACTAGAGATGTACCTGGGCAGAGAGACCTTCAAATTCAACGTGTGTTGGGGTAGATGAAACAGGAAAGCCTTATAAATATTATTGTCTGACCTTTCATTCCAATCTTGCTTATAGTTACTATATTCTCAAAAGCTTTTGAGAATATAGGAACTCTAAGCAAGATTGGAATGAAAGCAAGCTTTTAGATACCTTAGATACTGAACAAATGGAAAACAATGGTGTGGCCCGACTGAAGGTAATCCCCTTCTGATGAAACAATTCCCTCTGTTTGCAGACAGGTCCAAGGGTCAGAGCAGACCCTACTAGCTCAGCAGAAGCGCTCCAAAGAGTAGATTTTAGGGTTCAAAATGTAACACAGTATTGTGATAAATGAGTTCACTGGATTTAAGGATCATACTTTTTTTTTATTATTATTATTTTGCAAGCAAGGACAAGCAAAGTTAAGCGCTGGGCGGCTGGGAGTCTCCGCTCCTCTAGGCTCGCGCCGTTCCTATCCCCAAAGTTCACCTTCTATTGCCTTCTTCTCCCGGGTCCAGGGATGACGTGGTCTGTTTTTTGCGCTTGCTTGTTCAGTTGCTAGGGGGTCTTTTTCTGCCTTCTGGTGGTTGTGGGATGAAGGCTCCAAGTCTTCCTCTTTAACCGCTGAGTGAACTTTTCCTTATAAGGCGTACCTTTACAGTGGAATTTTCAGAACACTATACGATTCCTGCAAGCTTAAGCAATTCTTGTGAGTTTAGGAATTGTTGTTACAGCCTTCCTCTGTGACCTCTGGGTGAACTTTTCCTTACAAGGTATATCTTTACCAAGGAATTCCCAAAGCACTATACGATTCCTGCAAGCCAAGCAACCATATGTGGCTGCACATTTAAGAATCAAGCGGTTTTAGCTATTTAGTTATTGCTTTTACATTGTATAATTATTTAGCTATTGATTTAATTAATGAACAAATATATTGCTACTTATTACAGTATGGTGATGTAATGATTTTTATAGGCTGTATGTAATTGTTATAGGATTTGTATCTTGTACTGGATTGGTTAATGAAAAATAGAATATTTACACAGAAGAAGAATTATTGTATTGTAACAGGAACCTTACTCTCTTACGCTCTTCCCCTCTTACTCTCTCACCCTCTCATCCTCTCATCCTCTCTCCCCCTCTCTTCTCTCAGGCCTGCTCCAAGCTGTGCCTGGCAGCTCCAAGCAGGGCCCTGCACCCAGGCCCTTTGCAATAAACCGCAAGTTCCATGACCTGGCTCCAGAGATCTCTTGTCTCCGTCCATCCCGACCGTGCTACCCCCGATGCTCCTACAAACGTGCTCATCCCTTGTTTTCCCCAAACCAGGATTTCCCATTGCCAACCCCTGGGAGGCTGCGAGGAAGAGGGAGACGCCCCGGGACACTGAGGCAGGTGAGGAGGAAGTCAGTGCCCCTTTCCCCTCTGTGCTGCTCCATCTCCCAGCCCAGCACAGCCCCTGGCTTCAGCACAGCCCTGGGGGGATCTCGATGCCCTTGCCTGTGGCACGGAGGCAAATCCCATGCTGTCCTTGTCCTTCCTCGCCCAGAGCAGGAGCTGAGCATGGAGAGCAGGGAGGACAAATGCCTGCGGCAGAACCTGGTGGCAGAGGCCGTTTTGAGCGGCTCCACGGCGCAGGAAGCCAACGGGGAGGAAAAGGCCCGGAGATGCTGCACGAGGAGGGGCTGCAAACGCAGATGGCGGGGATGTGAGGGGGAAAGAGGCAGCCTGGGCTGGGAAGGCAGCCGGAGATGGAGCCAGAGCTCGGAGCTAGTGCTCCATGAGCAGCTCCATGATGGGGAGAAGCCCCACACGTGCGTGGAGTGTGGGAAGAGCTTCAGGTGGAGCTCCAGCCTGATCGTGCACCAGAGGACCCACACTGGGGAGAGACCCTATGAGTGTGGGGAGTGCGGGAAGAGGTTTCAGACCAGCTCCAGTCTCCTCCAGCACTATCAGAGTCACACAGAGGAGAGGCCCTTCCAATGCCCCGACTGCGGGAAGAGATTCAAGCACAACTGCAACCTCGTCAGGCACCAGCGCATCCACACTGGGGAGAGGCCCTACGAGTGTGATAAATGCAGGAAGAGGTTTCTGACCAGCTCCAATCTCCTCCTGCACTATCGGATTCACACAGAGGAGAGGCCCTTCCGCTGCCCTGACTGCGGGAAGGGATTCAAGTACAACTCCCACCTCGTCACCCACCAGCGCATCCACACTGGGGAGAGGCCCTACGAGTGTCCCCAGTGTGGGAAGAGCTTCTCACAGAGCTCTAACTTGACCAAACATCAACGGAGGCACCGGTAAGGGAAGCCCTGCGAGTGCCCCGAGTGCGGGAAGAGCTTCGTGCGCTGCTGCAGCTCCATCCCCCACTGGAGGAGGCACTTTGGGCACAGCCCTGGTCACTCGCATTCCCTGTGATCCATGTTGGGAACACGCCTGGCTGCTTCTACTTTTGGTTTGGCCTGAATTTTTTTCTCTTCTCCATCTCTCTCTACTCCAAAAGTCCGGAGGGATGGAACAGTCACCTCAAAACCACTCAAATTCCACTGAAAATAACTGAATTTTAACCCAAAAAGGCTCAATTCCACCTCAGATTGCTTGTTCCTTCCTCAAAAAACTCAATCCCAGGCCAAACTCACTCCATTCCACAGCTGTCAAGTTGAGATGGAGTTGGAAGGAGATTGGGAGAAGTGGGATCTCAATATGGAGCAGTGGGATGGGGATTGTGTGTGCCTGGGTGTGTGGGATGTATTTGATAGCAAATAAAACTTTCAGAGTTACTGATTTCTGTCCCGTTCATTTTCAGTCAGTTCTGTTTGCAGAGTGCCACCTTCTCAGCTGATTCAATTCCTATAAAAGTCCCATTTTTTAAATCATCTAACCCAAACAATCCAAAAACCAATATCAAAATAAAACCACCCGCACACAATTAATGTTTTAAAAATAATTTTAATTTTTCAAGAGTACTTAAGGATGTTATTAAAGTTTAATTGTTTGGTTGAAATGTCTGAGAAATTATAGTGGTGTTTGGTGTTGTGTTTAGTATATTTGTAATATGAATTGTTTAACTAAGATGTGTTAGATTGCATGGTAGTTTCTTTAGATATTTTTTATCTAAAGTACATTAGTCATTGAGTTAAAATTTTCAAAAGGTATTTCTTGATATATAATTTGTTTATTTATATGCATTAGTAATATTATAGTAATAGTTATTGTTGGTTTGAGTTGAATCATTGTTGGTGTATTGTAAAAGAAGAGTTGAGATTTTTTCTATTTTATTTTTACTATAATTTATTTAATTTCAATTATTACTTCTTTGTTTATAATTTTATTGCAATTTGTTGAGGGGATAGGAAGGAAGCTCAAGGGCAGGAACATTTTTTCCTGGCTGGGAACTGGAATTCCAGATCCTGGGAGTGTGTGCAGGACCCCACAGACTGGGATCAAATATGGGCTGGGATCACCTGGACTGGGATCACATGGATGGGGATCGTGTGGATCAGAACCCTCCAGACCAGGATAGCCTGAAGTGGGATCAAATATGGACTGGGACTGTATGGACTGGGATCCCAGGGACTGGGACCATATGGATCAGGACCACACAGACTGGGATCAAATATGGGCTGGGACTGTTTTTTAAAGTAAATTATATATATATTTTTAATATATATATTTTATATATATATCTATTTAAATATATATATAAATTATATATATATTTTGTTATATAGTTTTTATTTCTGTCGTTAATTAAGCTTGTGAAAAGGCTGCTTGTGTTAAACTGCCTGCTTGGATGGGATAACATCCAATGCACCCAGGATGAGGACACCTGTACAGATCTGCCAACTATCAGCACTCCCCGTCTGAAGGCAGAGTGCAACAAGGCCCAAAACCTGGAGGTGATAAAGAGAATGGACTAAAAGCACAACCAAGGAATCTGCATGCTCTAAAAAGGCAGATCCAAGGAAGAGCCATGCTAAACAGTTCTTGGAAGATGTAAACTAGTTTGGGGGAAAGTTTGCTGTGCATGAGGGTCTGTGAATATGCCCCAGGCTGATGTAAGGGGAAAGGTATTTCAGGGGATCCCTGAAGGTAACAGGGTGCTCCTGGCTGAGCGCCAAGATGCACCCGGCCGTAATAACCTTTGCTCCATGGTCCTGGTCTCCCATTAAACTTTTATTAAAGTCCTTTATTAAACTGTTTACATTTTCACAGGAGAGTGAACGTGTTTTTCACAGGCAGCTTCACAGAAACTGGAACACGTGGGGGTTCCCAGGAGTGGGCACTGCTGATCCAGGGCATGGAGGCGCTGCCTGCAATCGTCCATAACCGCCCATAAGGAGCCTCCAGGGCTTTACCCTCCATGAGCTGCAGCAGACGTGTCGGGAAAGGTGACAAGAGCCCGTGGAATGGTGCTTGTTGCAGGCAGATTGGCCACTTGCAGCTCTTCAAAACTGCCTCCCGTGAAAAATGAAAAAACTTCAACCATTCAAAAGTGTGAAAAACACGTTCACTCTCCTGTGAAAATCTAAAAAGTTTATTAAGGGACAATGGGAGACCAGGACCATGGAGCAAAGGTTATTATGGCCGGGTGCATCTTGGCACTCAGCCAGGAGCACCCTGTTTCCTTCAGGGATCCCCTGAAATACCTTTCCCCTTACATCAGCCTGGTGCATATTCCTAGACCCTCATGCACAGCAACTGGGAAGGGTTTAACACTTTACTGGGTATATTAGCGTTCAGAAACACATAATCACCAGAATGATTATATGTAGGTGCTTTTATTGAAGAGCTCTGGGTGTCAGGGGTACCAACCCAAATCTGACTCCGACATGGGTTTGGGATGAACATGTTTTTATATTCTATCCTTATATAACTTTCATGTTAATGATTAAACTTATATTGTTCTATTGTATACATAGATTTCAACCAAGCATGGGCTCCTTGTGGCCCCCCTCAAACTTCAAACATAGTTTCTCATGATTCTTCTTATGATTAAACAATAATTATATTTAATTACTAAACAATCATCACATCTAACAATTATATCATTTATCATGTTCTGCTTACGCAGGTGCAATTTCACATGATCTGGCAAGCACAAAGCCTAACGTTTTCAGAGTCTATTTTTGACATTTTTCCAGGGCCCCACTATCATTCTCCCCCCTTTGAAAGCATTTTCACTTCACTATAGGTGTAAATGTTTTCACTTGATATAGTCCTTTATTTCTCAATTTATTCTTGACGTTCTTCATGTCCATGGTTGATGTAAACGTTGTCGTGGATGCTGTCACGCACTGGAGAACCAGAAGATGGTGGGCGTGGATCTCGTGTCAGAGCCTTTATTATCTTCTGGTTCCAGGACGTTTTCTTCTGTATCTCTCCCTTTAAGATGCTGTGAACTAACCAAATTGCTAAGAATACAATTAGTAAGATTATCACAGTCTCAATGACAGATTTAATCCATCAACTCACATTCCACCCTAACCCTTTAAAGACTTTGCCTAGCCAGGTCGTAGTCAAATCCTTTTGCTCTTCTTGTGCTTCATGCTCTATTTGTTTCAACTGATTGATGTCATATTCTACATCTGCAGTTACATTTGGGATGTGAACGCAGCAATGACCAACCCGTCCCTTTAAAAAATCCACATACTCCATGCTCTTTCAGGGGTAACAAATCTAAGGCTAATCGATTTTGTAAAGTCATTTTTGTGGTGGCTTGTAATTGTACGTTTAATTCTTTAAATCCTTCCCGGGTGACTCTTGCCATTCTATCTACCTGACCTGTAAGTTTGTACAGCATCTCCCTACTCTGATAGTTTGCTATAGGACCAAGTAATGACTCTAGGGCCCACCCAAATTTCACTCCACCAGAGGGTTCTTGCCAAGTGTCATCTGGATTTTCATTGTCTAGAACTTCTCGTCTTGCTCTTATCTGCACAAGTTCATGTTTTCCGTTAAATGGGGACTTTTTCCAAATTGGAGATGAGGTTGGGAGGCCTAAAGTAATTTCCTTTACTTTCCCATCTACAGGCAGATGTGTTGTCCAGGTGCCATCGCTTGCTGCCCATACAAATTGTCCTGGACCTCGGACTGTTCTCCTGGTACATCCTACAACTACTTTATAATTCACTCTGCCTTGTTTATGTTTGATCCCTCTGCAAGCACAGCCAGTTTGTAGGGCTATTGCCAGGGGTGGCATCTGCTTTATCTCTGCATCAGCAGAAGTGCAGTCATAAGTTTTATTACATGCCCACCAACTTACTTTGTCTGCCCTCGTTCTGCTACTGGTGGCAGTGTTTGTTACTGCTGGATCTGTTTCATTCTCGGGGCCTTCCCACTTAATGCCCCAAGGGGTGTTTGCCATACATTGGAATCTTTGAAGGATACTCACAGACCACGCACTGTCCCAAGGCTCTGTCTGATCTTTCTGATCCTTGGCCTCACACTTCCATACCAGAGTGGTTTCTGTAACATTTTCTATAATCTTTTTATAGTGTGGCAAATAGCATTGCCATTGTGTGATGCCTGCTGATTCTCCCATAGGGGTTCCTAGTCTGCCATCACTTAGAATACAGTCTTTCTGGCCCATGGGTCTCATCCATGTTCCTATTTTCTCCCAAGTTTCCTTGACTACTTGCCTCAACTCAGGTACTCATTTACATGCAATTGTTTTGTTCTTTTGTATTTCAGGTAGTTTTGATGTTATGATTCCCCAATTTACTGGGTCTCCTGCTGCCTTTGGTATTGGCAGACAGGCAGTTATTCTACAGGTGTTTTGCATTTGGCAAAGTCTTTGACTAATCCAATCATTACATTCTCAGCCCAAACTGCATTAGAAACCTTTATCGCCTGTGTTTCTGCTTGTACCTCTCTCTTCATTCTAGAATGAAAAGTGTTTAGTTGATCTTTTTGCATTCCACATCCCAAAGACATTAATGACCATAACATTGGCACAATTACTGATAGCATTCTCAAAGTAATTAAACACATCTTATCTGCAGCCTTGTTGGTTCCACAGTTTACACAGTCCGTGATCCAGGATGGATTTTCTTCACTCGGGTGTAGTGAATCCAGGGGTCCACGCCGGCTACTTTGGCTGCTGTAAAGGTGGTCAGCAGTACCTGATGGGCTCCACTCCACTTTTCTTTCAGCGGTTCTTCGTTCCAGTTCTTGATGTACACCTCGTCTCCTGGATGTATGTTATGAACTGGGTTCTCGAGAGTCAGCGGTCTATTCCGCACGAGGATGCTCCGGAGCCGAGCTAAAGTTTTCCCAAGAGACAGAACATAATTATACACTTCCTGCTTTCCTGTGACGTGCACATTAGGGTTAGGCTCAGGAGATTCACATGGTTTCCCATGCAATATCTCATAAGGACTGACTGACATCCCACTCCTAGGCTTTATCCGAATCCTCAGCAGTGCTATTGGCAAAGCCTGGGGCCATTGCAATTTGGCTTCTTGGCATATTTTACTGATTTGCCACTTTAGTGTCTGATTCATCCTCTCTACCTGTCCACTTGACTGGGGTCTCCATGGTGTGTGGAGGTCCCAAGTTATCCCCAGCAATCTACTTACCTCTCTTACTACTGTAGCTATGAAATGGGGCCCCCTATCTGATGATACCCCTAGGGGTACCCCGAAACTGGGAATAATCTCCTGTAGTAACCACTTTACTGTTTCCTTTGCTTGGTTGGTGCGACAGGGAAGGGCTTCTGGCCACCCAGAGAATGTGTCAACCCCCACTAACAGGTATTTGTATCCTCGAGTTCTTGGCAGTTCTACAAAATCTACCTGCCAATAGTCTCCTGGCTCTATTCCTATCCCAATTCTTCCTAGCTGTGCTTGTCACCTAGCCACTGGGTTGTTTTTCAAGCAGATATCACGTTTTGACATTACTGATTTTGCCATTGTTAACATCTGTACTGAAATTAAACTCTGCTTTAGCAATTTTACCAATGCCTCTGCTCCCCAGTGACATTCGTTATGTTTAATTTGTAGAACTTCTCTCATTATCAAGGGGGGTACCACTATCTGTCCTTGTGCAGTCACATACCATCCCTCTGAATTCTTTTGTGCATTTAGCAAACGTGCCGGTCTCTCATCTTCTACTGAATATTTTGGTTCTGGAGGCAAATTGAATTGGGATACATTAAGCTTTAAAGGTATCAATGCCATTGTTGTTTGCACCTCTCGAGCAACCTGTCAGGCTGCCCAGTCTGCCTTTCGATTTCCCTCACAGATTTTGGAGTTTCCTGATTGCTGTGCTTTGCAGTGTATGATTGCCACTTGTTCAGGTTTTTGTACTGATTTTATCAATTGCAGGACTGCATCCTGATGTTTAATGTGCATACCCAGAGAAGGACAATAGTCCTCTTTCTTTCCACAGTGCTCTGTGTACATGCACCACTCCAAAAGCATATTTTGAGTCAGTCCAGATATTTACCTTTTTCCCTTCACTTAATTCTAGTGCCCTGGTTAAGGCAACCAGTTCTGCCTTCTGGGCAGATGTATTTGGTGGTAATGCCTTTGCCTCCACTGCTATACTGACTGTTGTTACTGCATACCCAGCGTATCTGGTTCCGTTTTCCACAAAGCTGCTCCCATCTGTAAACAGCTCCCACTCTGGCTGCTCTAGTGGGACGTCTTTCAGGTCTTCTCTTGCTGAGTAGGTGTACTCTATTACCTCCACACAGTCATGCTCTAATGGGCCTTCCTCAGTTGTGGTACCTAGGAACAAAGCTGGATTCAAAAGGTTAGTTGTTTTTAATGTGACATCACCCTGCTCAGTCAGGACTACCTGGAATTTCATCATCCTGCTTGGGGATAGCCAATGGCCCCCTTCTGCTCTAAGACAGTGGTTACCATGTGTGGTACATTGACATCCATGTGCCTTCCCATCGTGAGCTTCCTGGCTTCTTGTATCAGCATCACAGTGGCTGCGACTGCCCGCAGACATGGAGGCCACCCAGCACTTATGCTGTCAAGTTGTTTGGAAAAGTAGCCCAGCGGCCTTTTCCAGCTTCCCAGACCTTGGGTCAGGACTCCTAGTGCTAGGCGCAGCCTTTCATGGACAAACAGCTGAAAATCTTTAGACAGATCAGGTAACCCTAATGCTGGAGCAGTTGTCAGTGCTTCCTTTAATTTTAGGAAGGCTTCTTTCTGTGGTTTGCCCCAGGTGAATGGCTGCATCTTCTGAGCTTCACACAGGGGTTTCACAATCAGTCCATAGTCCATGATCCACAGGCGACACCATCCTGCCATCCCGAGGAAGACTCGCAGCTCATGTAGATTCTGGGGCTCTGGAATAGCACAAATAGCTTGGATACGGTTAGTGCCTAGTTTTCATTGCCCTTGTGAAATTTCACATCCCAGGTAGATCACAGTCTGTTGGGCAATTTGTGCCTTTCCTCTGGGTACTTTATAACCTCCCATTCCCAGGGAATTTAAAATCTCAATGGTTACCTTTATACAGGTTGCTTTTCTTCTGTAGCTATTAGTATATCATCAACATACTGCAACAACAGGTATTGGTCTCTTGGTACTTGCCCACTCTCGGTCCAAATCTCCAGCTCCTTTGCCAGTTGGTTTCCAAACAGGGTTGGCGAGTTCTTATATTGTGTCCAGGTGAGCTGGGTCTTTCTCCCATTCCCTGGGTTTTCCCACTCACAGGCAAACAGTTTCCTACTTTCTTTGTCAAGGGGGATGCAGAAAAAGGCATCTTTTAAATCAATTTCAGTAAACCACTTATATATCTCCTTTATGGATGTTAGCAATGTGTAAGGATTTGTTACCACTGGAGAAATGTCCTTTGTTATTGTATTTATTGCTCTCAAATCCTGCACTAATCTATATTCACCATTTGGCTTCTTTACTGGAAATATTGGTGTATAAAATTCTGATTCACATTCTTCTAAAATTTGGTATTTCAATAATTTCTCAATAATCTTTACAATTCCTTGCCGTGCTTCTGGTTTTATGGGATACTCTTTGACTTGTAGAGCCCTCGCCCCTTCTTTTAACTCTACATGCACTGGTTGTGCCAATTTAGATTTCCCTGGTATATCTGTCTCCCATACAGAGGGAATCAATGCATCTTCTACCTCCCTAGGGATAGAGGGAACAGGTTTTTCTTTGATCATTAAAATCTGTCCCGTCTTTGATTCAGGTATTTTCATTATAAGCTCTCCATTTTCAAAGGTTATTACAGCATCAAGTTTCGCTAGCAAATCTCTCCCTAAAAGTGGAATTGGACACTCAGGTACGTATAGGAATTCGTGTGTTATAACTTTGTTCCCAAAACACAAATCTAGGGGTTGCAAGAATGGCTGTTTTTCCTCTTTCCCTGTAGCGCCGCCTATTGTTGTTTCCTTGTCCCCAATTTGTCCTTGCAAATCATTCAATACCGAGTAAGTAGCTCCTGTATCTATTAGAAATTTGACCTCTTTATGTCCTAATTGTTTATTTATAACAGGTTCCTTAACTTGTTCTACTGGCTCTATGTCTAGTCAGCTGGTATACTCCCCCAAAACCATCCCCTTGGTAACCTGCTGGCACTGATTGCCCTGGTGAAACTGGTTGTTCAAGTCTGGACATTGTCTCTTCCAGTGCCCCTCCCGCTTGCAATACGCACATTGATTTAGGTTTAACCCCTGCGTGACTGGTCTCTTATTTTGACTATTCCTGCTACATCCCCTCAAATTTGGGTTCCCTTTTCCTTGTATTACTGCCAACAGATTCTGCTGCTGCCTTTTACTAGCTTCTCTTTTGCGATTGTTATATACCTTCCAGGCTACCTCAAGTAGCTTATCCAAATTCCTTAGTTCTTCCCCTTCTAATTTTGCAATTTTCTACGAATATTGTCCTGTGACTGGCCCAAGAATATGAGAGCGAGCTGAACCTTTGCTTGTTCTGTGTCCATTTGGAGATCTGTATATTTTCTTGCTACCTCCTTAAGCCTCTCCAAAAACGCAGTGGGAGATTCCTTCTTTTCCTGCCGAACTTCATATAGTTTAGACTAATTTATAGTTTTGGGCACAGCATTCTGAACTCCTATTTGGATCCACTCTTGATATTTCCATAGTCTCCCCATATCGCAAAATAAATTAGGGTCCCAATTTGGATCCTCAGTTGGGAAATTCTCATCTAAATTCCCTGTTATGAGTCCTTTTCTGATGTGCTCTCTTGCCCTTTCTTTGGCTGCCTTAAGTACCATCTCTTTCTCAGTAGAATCCATCAAAGTATCTAATATTAATATATTAGATATATTAATATATTATATATAGATATATATTAGATATATTATTATACTATATATATATATATATATATTAATATACATATTATTGTATGTCATCCCAGTCAGGATTTTGAGGTTTTTATAACCATTTTTACTACTCATGCCATTTTATCAGGATTTTCTCTATGAATTCTGGCTGATTGTTTCCAAATAACTAAATCTGCAGAAAAGAAAGGCAATTTTATAAATACTGGCCCTTCCACTCCTACACTTTGTCGCAAGGGGACAATTACAGTCCGTTTTTGTCTCCTATGTCTTTTCTATCCATAACTGGGGCAAGGTTAGACCAACTCCTGGTTCTGTGGGCTACCCCATTGTTGATTCTCTCTCTCTCCTTCCTGCCACAGTTAGGTTTTGCTCATCTTCCGAGGAAGAGGGATCAGGTGACGATGGGAGAGGAGAATAAAGAGGGAAGGGTGTACTAGACGAGACAGGTTCAGGACTAGGTGGGGTAGGAGCAGGCAGTGGGATAGGGACAGATGGAACAGGTGGGATAGGGTTAGGTTCTCTTGTTCCTATTGGAGCTACCTGTAAATCAATATCTGTATAATTTTCCCTACTCAGGCTTTCTTTCAACGCCAAGTGTTCTAAACAACGTTCCTCACAAACCCCACACTTACTGCTTGCAGATGTTTTAACCATCATCAATCCACATTCATCCTGCCATTCTGGCTTTGCCCGTAAATAGAAAAACAAATCAACATCCCATTTTCCTTCTTGTTTACAAAACGACATTAACTGTGAAATAGTGTTATATTGCAGAGTCCCGTATTTTGGCCATTTTTCACTATTCTCCAAGGCATATCCTGGCCACCATGTATTACAATAATCAATCAACTTAGCTTTACGTAATTCTTCCCCAAAATTACCCTGTTTCCAATGTGCTAATAAGCACCCCAAAGGAGAACTTTGCGGGATAGAGGTGTTGCCGTCCAAAATCCCTTTAAGTTTCTCCATTCCAAATATTCCACAAATTGCCGAACCCGCAACGCTTTCGCGATTGTCTTATGGAACGGCGCCTGGGCTTGTACCAGCAGGAATTCCTTTAGCCCAACCAAGCGTAGCTTTCGCTGCGTCTCATTGGCAGGCACCCAAACCAAAGTAAAAAGCACCTTACCTTTCTCCCGGGGACGTGGCGAGCGGCAGAAGCGGTCGCGGCCGATCGAGCTCCCCGAGAATCCCTCGGTGCCGGCTGGAGCGCGGTCGAGTCGTGAAACTCGCTCAGCAGCACCCGCAGGGTCCCATCCGGGGTCGCCAAAATGTTAGCGTTCAGAAACACATAATCCCATCAGCGATTATATGCGGTGCTTTTTATTCAAGAGCTCTGGGAATCGGGGTAGTTTCCACCCAAATCTGATTCCGACCATACATTCGAGGTGAACGTGTTTTATACTCTATCATTACATAACTTTCATGTAATTATTAAACTTAAATTGTTCTATTGTATACACAGATTTCAGCTAAACATAGCCCCCTTTAAATTTCCAACACAGTTTCTCATGATTCTTCTTATGGTCATATATTAATTATATTTAATTACTAAACAATCACCACATCTAACAATTATATCTTTTATCATACTGCTTACGCAGGTGCAGTGATCTGAGAAAACACAAAGCCCAATATTTGCAAAGACTATTTTTAACATTTTCCAGGGCTCCACAATCACTTTTATTTCTTGTGGTAAAAAACCCTCCATCTGAACCAGGCACTCATGGCCAAAACTGGGCAACTGCCTCTGGAATTCCTTATATCCAAGGATAGCTCCCAGACAAAAGCTGCCAGCACTGACAAGTCTGGCTGGCCTTGGCTTCCTGAGGGCTGGCCCTCATCTGCCTCTGAAACACTGGGGCTGGGTGCTTTCCTTCCTCATAAAAAGAACTCTTCTTCCTGTCCAGGCACCCACAGCCAAAACTGAGATTGCACCTCCAAAATGCCCAATGTCCAAGGAAAGCCCCTAGACAAAAGGTGCCAGGAGAGACAGGGCTGGCTGGCTTGACCTGAGGATGGCCACCTCTCATCTTCCTCCTAAACACTTGGACTTTGTGCTTTACTTTCCTATGGGCAAAACCACCCATCTTGACCATGGCCAAAACTGGGATTCCACCTCCAAAACTCCATACATCCAAGGATTGCTCCCAGGTGAAAGCTGCCAGGACAGACAGGTCTGGCTGCCCTTGGCCTCCTGGGGGTGCCTCTCCCCTGCTGTCCAAACACTGGGGCTGGGTGCTTTCCTTCCTATGGAAAAGAACTGTCCTTCTTATCCATGCAGAAACGGCCGAAATTGGGGTTCCACCTCCCAAATTCCCAATATCCAAGGGTTGCTTTCAGACAAAAGCTGCCAGGACAGAGAGGCCTAGGCCTCTGATGGCCGCGCCTGCAACAGTGGGGCTGGGTTCTTTCCTTCCCATGGAGATCCCTGGGACACTGTGGGGACCTCATGGAACCAAGGGGATCATTGTGGCCCCACTGGAGCCCATGGAACCAAGGGGATCATTGTGGCCCCACTGGAGCCAAGGGAACCAAGGGGATCATTGTGGCACCCCTGGAGCCCATGGAACCAAGGGGCCATGGTGACACAGAGGCTATTATGGCTCTGTGGGGCCTGATGGAACCATGGAGACCATTCCAACCTTCAGGGCCTCGTGTCACCAAGGGGGCATTATGACACCTCAGGGCCTCATGGAAGCTGGGGACCATTGGGACACTGTAGGGCCCCATGGAACCCAGGGAACATGGAACAGGTCTGGCTGGCTTGGCCTCCCAGGGGCCACCTGACAGCTCTGGCTGATCTTGGGATGTCAAGGGCTGCCTCTCATCAGCTCCTGGAGCACTGGGGTTCTGTGCTTTCCTTCCTATGGAAAAGAGCTGTCTGACTTTTCAGATGCCCATTGCCAAAACAGGTACTCTCCCTAAAATAATTTCCTCTATGCAAGGGCATCTTGCAAAACAAAACCTGCCAGCTCTGGCTGGCCTTGGCCTCTGGTGGTCACCTCTCATCTGTCCCTGAAACACCGGGGCTCTGTTCCTTCATTCCTATGGAAAAGAACCAGCCTTCTTGTCCAGGGACCATGGCCAAAATTAGAATTTGGCCTCCCAAATTCTTTATATCCAAGGATTGCTCCCAGACAAAAGTAGCCAGGATAGACAGGTCGGGCTGGTCCTGTCCTCTGGTGATTTCTTTAGACTCTGAGCTGAATGTTTTCATTTGGAAACACCTTGGAGAGGGCCCAGAGATGTCCCAAAGAGGGGTTTAGAGGCCTTGGGCACATGAGCACTGTATAGGGACAAAGGAGCTCTGTGCTCAGTGGCTTGGAGACTGAGGACAGTGGAGCAGAGCCATGAGAATGTTTAAAGAGCGATTTCAGGGATGGTGGATCCTTTTGACATAGTGGAAAACAGTCAGAGAGAGAAAGAATTAATGCCAAGGGCAGCTGGGGAGGCCCAGAGTGGCTGCAGGAGAAAGGAATTTCCCTGTCAGGGCAGGGCTGTGGTGCAGCACGTCCGCAGCAAGAGCCTGGAGCAGCCCCAGGCTTTGTGTGGGCAGGCAGGGGCAGGCAGGAGGCAGAGCTGTCAGCAAAGGAAGGGCCCAGCCAGGTGGGGCAGCCGGGGGATGCCGAGAGCCTGCAGGGACAGAGGCCAGGGCAGGGACACCGTGGGACAGCCTGGGCTGCACAGGGCACAGGGATGGGCAGCAGCTGCAAGACAGCCCTGACAGAGCCAACGTGGGCAGCACTTTGGCCATGGCTGCTGGCCCTGGACCTGAGCCAGGAGGGGACAAGTGACCCTTGCAGGCCTGGGGCCTCATTGCCTCCTTGTCCATGCTCAGCAGCCTGGCAGGGGCCGCCCCACGCTCCTGCCCTTGGCATTGCCCATCCCCACATGCCAGGGCCCATCCCGGGAAGAGCCCTGAGCAAGGAGGGAGGGACAGGATCTGCCTGGCCAGGCCCTGGGGCTCAGGCCTTGTCCCTTTGCAATCCTGAAACAAATCCAGGTTTGCTCAGCACCAGAGACACCTTTGCCTTGTTTGTCCCCAGCTGCCATCAGAGCCTCCAGTGTTCTGCTCTCTCTGGAACCCGGGGACACTTTCTCAGCCCTGTTCATCAGAGGGATCTCTTTAAAGTACAGGAAACTTCAGTATTTCAATCTCACTTGGAGCTCTTGAGAAGTCTTTGAGCCCACTCTGAGGGACTGGGTGGGATGCAAAGAGCAGCAGAGGCCCAGAGGGTGATTAAAGTCCTTGTGCTGTGTCTGTGCTGCTGAGCTGGGCCGGGCTCCTGGCCCAGAGGCAGCTCCTGGCAAGGGCAGCAGAGCTGCAGAGAGACAGCTCTGGCCAGGAGCAGCTCCTGTGCACAGCCCAGCAGGGCTGGGGCACTGCCAGGGCCCCTCAGGGACACGAGCAGGGCACAGACAGAGCTCCCAGGGGCTCAGCACTGGCCGGGGCTGTGGCATGTCCCCGCGGGGGCTGTGTCACAGCAGCACCTCTGGGGCTGTGTCCCAGAGCCACAGAGCAGCTGGGATGGCAGCAAGGGGCTGTGGGACAGCACAGAGTGGGCTGTGTGACAGCACTGAGGGGGTTGTGACATCACAGAGCGAGCTGTGACATCACAGAAGGCGGCTCTGGGACATCACAATTAGGGTTGTGACAGAGAGTCACGGAGCAGCTGTGTGATGTCACAGAGAAGGCTGTGACATCACAGGGTGACAGTGACATCACATAGCAGCTGAATGACATCATATGAAGGTTGTGTGACATCACAGCTGGAACCGTGACATCACAGGGGCTGTGTGACATCAGGAAGCTTGTGTGACATCACGGGGGCTGTGTGAGGTCACTGGGGAGGTCACTCTGCCCTGGCCCCCTCACAGCTTCCCCCAGAGCAGTCCAACCCTGCTCGTGCACAGCGGGGTCCCCTGTCCCCCCGGGTCCCCCCGCCCCCGGCCCCACAGCCTCCCCCAGAGAGAGAGATCGACCCCAGAGCCTGACACGGGGACGGGGGCCAGGGACCTGGGGGTGGCACAGGTGGGCAGGGACCCCCCGGCAGTGTCCCCGTGTCCCCAGGGCCAGAGCCTGGGCCAGGGCTCCTTCACCCTGTTATAGATAAATATCATAATATTGGCTTTTTGCAAATATTAAAATGGATTTTATATGTATGGTGTTAAAATAGCTTTGTTTTAAAGATGTAGTTTTTATTTCTTTTGTTAATTGAGCTTAGACATTGTAGTGAAATAACTGATAGAAGTGTGCTTGTGTTAAACTGCCTGCTTGGATGGGATAACATCCAATGCACACGGGATGAGGACACCTGTACAGATCTGCCAACTATCAGCACTCCCTGTCTGAAGGCAGAGTGCACCAAGGCCCAAAAACTGGAGGTGATAAAGACAAGGAGCCAAAACCACAGCCAAGAAACACACATGCTCTGAAAAGGCAGACCCAAGGAGGGGCCATGTAAAATCATTCCTGGAATATGTAAAGTAGTTGATGGATATGCATGAGGGTCTATGAATATGCACCAGGCTGACGTAAGGGGAAAGGTATTTCAGGGGATCCCTGAAGGTAACAGGGTGCTCCTGGCTGAGTGCCAAGATGCACCAGGCCGTAATAACCTTTTGTCCTAGGGTGACGTTATGATGCTTGTATCCCCATTCATGTGTTCTGTTAATGTTGGATATTATGTTCTGTACCTTTAAGACTGGCTCTGAAGAGGGAAAGTTTTGTTTTGGTTTTCTTATCAGCCTGGCGGGACACAGAGACTGCAGCTTTTGCTTTTTCTGCTTTTGCTTTTCGCTTTGCTCTCTCTCGCTCTTGCTTGCTTCGCTTCTGCTTGCTTTTGCTCATTAGCTAGTTTAGCTAAACTGTCCAATTTCTTCCTGGACTGTTTCTCCTTTCCTTTTTCTGACCATTTCAAACCTGTTCTGGACTGGGACCTGGGAAACACCAAGATTCTGCACCTGGGGCCTGCAGCAGCTGCCCCAGCACCGGAGGGACTGAGAACAGAGTGACCACCCCCAAGAGAGACTTTCTGAATTTGTCATCTTTTTTCAGAGTGTTGCCATCCGGTATTGTTCATTTTGTGTGCTGGGGGGTGCTGTGCTTGTTAAATAAACAGGTTTTTTCCACTCCTCTCCGAGAAATCCTTCCTGAACCAGTTGGGGGGAGGGACCGTGTGGGTTTGCTTACTGGAGAGGCCCTAATTTGGAAATTCTCCTCCAAATTTGCCCTAAACCACGACAAAATCTTGGCGCCCAATGTGGGGCTCGAGAGAGAGAGAGTGGAAAAACCCTGTTTTGAGTGTATTTTGGTTGCCATTACTCTCTGTTTGTTTGAAGCAGTTAATAGTCATGCTTTTTGAATTCATAATGAGTGTTGGGCTGAAGGCTTGCATGTGCTTCTGGTCCCTAGGGTTTTTCGAGATTTTAATACCTCTGTGGTCCCTAGGTTTCTTTTCCTATCCTGAAATAGTTCTAGTATTGTCCCTCATACGTAGTTTTTACAGTAGAGGGGCAGTGACCAGAATAGCTCTCTTGCTGGTCTTGATGGCAATGATTTGTAAGGAGTTTATAAACATGTTGGGGTCTGCTCCAGGTATGAATGGTTCCTGGCTATGGTTATTTGTCCAGTTTGTTAGAGGAGGAACAGCAGGGAATGAGGCTTTCCAGCCTTTGCTTTCCTTCTTCTCCTATGAATCGGTTGCATCAGTAGTGCAGGATGTTCAGTTTCCCCTGAATGTTAAAGAAACCATCTTTCTTGTATTCAGTCTGGTAACCTTCCTCTATACAGTCTGCTGCTTCTCCAGAATGAGGGCTGAGATTTCTAGACGGGTTGATGAGACCCCTGACTCAGGAGTAGAGCCAGGCATGGAAGATCCTGAGGGGTGTGGGAAATGGGAGGATATGGGCCAAATCCTGAAGGAATTCTCTGACCCTATAGTCTGGGATTTTCCCCATAAACAAATTCAGAACCCAGCTGAGGTGGGGAAATATTTGAAAGAGAAGTACCAGGATGAGCCTAAGGAGAGAAAGGTCATTGCAGTGAGCTGGGCCCTGGCATATGCTTATTGCACTCTGTTGGAGACTGTAGGACAGCAGACAGAGGCAGGGGGGCAGGGAGATAAATCAGCAGCTGTCCCAGTCACTCAGGCTGCAGCCAACACCACAGGCTCAAAGCCAGCAGCCAAACCAGATAGTGAGCCTAAGCCAGCAGCTAAACCAATGGCTGTTGCTACCAGCACTAGAAGTGGGAAATGCACGGACAAGACCAATCGACCAGTGGATGACGATGATGATGATGATGCAGGAGAAGGAACCTCAATGCCTCCTGACATAAAATCAGGAGTCAAAGCAGCAGGTGCAAGATCAGATGCAAATATTGAGTCTTTTTCCCTGAAGGACCTTCGTGGCTTACGGAAGGATTACACCCGACGACCTGATGAATCCATAATTCATTGGTTAGTCCATCTCTGGGATGCTGCAGGCGAGGCTACAATTCTGGATGGCACAGAAACGAGGCATTTGGGATCCCTATCACACGATCCTGTCATCGACCAAGGAATGATGAGGGGGGCAAACCCTCAGAGCCTCTGGGCACGGGTCTTGGAAAGTGTTGCACAAAGATACCTGTGTGCAGATGACCTTTCTATGCAACAAACACAGTGGAAGACCATAGAGCAAGGGATCCAACACCTGAGAGAGATGGCAGTGGCAGAGATTATCTTCTCAGATGATGTAACAACTAGGAACCCAGACCTGGTGCCATGCACGTCTGTGATGTGGCGAAAACTTGTGCGACTTGGGCCACACGAATATGCTTCTGCCCTAGCCATAATGAAGCGGGATGAGAGGGATGAGACTGTGCTGGATATGGCAAGGAAGCTCCGAGCATATGCAGATGCTGTGCATGGCCCAACACATGCCAGAATTGCAGCGGTGGAAACACGTCTGCAGAACTTGGAGGATAAGATAGAGGAGAATCATAAGAAGCTCAGAGAGGAGATTAAAGAAGACCTTCTCCAAATCTCGGCAGTACAGATCAGAGGTTCTGGTATCCAAGGCAGGCGTTTCCCAGATGGCGAGAGAAGGTACACCCCATGAACTGAGCTGTGGTTCTACCTGCGTGACTGTGGAGAAAACATGAGGAGATGGGATGGAAAATCTACTGCTGCTCTGGCCCAACGGGTCCATGAATTGAAGGAAGGCAGGGCTGAAAGAGGGAGTTCCGCCAAAAGGAAAGCAGCTCCAGTTGCCCGTAGCTGAACTGCCAGGTATGATGATGATGATGCCATGTCTGATCCCCTTGAAGGAACCTCCAAGACATATGCCCAGGGAAAGAAGGATAACCAGGCTTAGAGGGGCCCTGCCTCTAGCCAGGTAGAGGCTAGGGAAAATCGTGTTTTCTGGTCTGTGTGGATTCGTTGGCCTGGCACATCGGAACCACAAGAGTATAAAGCTTTGGTTGATACTGGCGCTCAATGTACATTAATTCCGTCGAGACATGTGGGGACAGAGTCTGTTTCTATTGCTGGTGTGACAGGGGGATCCCAGGATTTCACTTTGGTGGAAGCTGATGTGAGCCTGACTGGGAATGAGTGGAAGAAACATCCTATTGTGAGTGGCCCAGAGGCCCCATGTTTTTTGGGCATAGACTACCTTCGAAGTGGGTATTTCAAAGACCCAAAAGGACTCAAGTGGGCATTTGGGATAGCTGCTGTAGAGACAGAGGGCATCCAGCAATTGAACACCTTGCCTGGGCTGTCAGACATCTGCAGTAGGATGTCTGACGGGAGAAGAGAAACGGGTGCCAATTGCCACTTCCACAGTGCATTGACGACAGTATCGAACCACTCGAGATGCTGTGATCCCCATCCATAAGATGATCCGAGAGCTGGAGAGCCAAGGGGTGGTCAGCAAGACCCACTCACCCTTCAACAGCCCCATTTGGCCTGTGTGAAAATCTGAAGGAGAATGGAGAATGACTGTGGACTACCGTGCATTGAATGAAGTGACTCCACCACTGAGTGCTGCTGTGCCAGACATATTAGAGCTCCAGTAGGAGCTTGAGTCCAAGGCAGCGAGGTGGTATGCCACTACAGACATTGCCAATGCATTTTTCTCCATTCCTCTGGCAGCAGAATGCAGGCTTCAGTTTGCTTTCACGTGGAGGGGAGTGCAGTACACCTGGAACCGGCTGCCCCAGGGATGGAAGCACAGTCCCACCATCTGCCATGGACTGATCCAGACTGCACTAGAAAGGGGTGAGGCTCCAGAACATCTGCAGTATATTGATGACATCATTGTGTGGGGGAACACAGCTGCGGAAGTGTTTGAGAAAGGGAAGGAAATCATCCAAATCCTCCTGGGAGCTGGTTTCGCCATTAAAAAGAGCAAAGCAAAGGGACCAGCTGGTGAGATTCAGTCCCTGGGAGTGAAGTGGCAAGATGGACGGCGTCAGATTCCTACAGACGTCATCAACAAGATCACAGCAAGGCAGTGTGTGCAAGGGCCCTGGGTGGCACGCTGCAGCACGGTCACCGTGCCATGGAACGGAAGCCGGTGTCCAAGGCCCCTTTGTGACACGTGGGAAATAGAAGCTTGCCCGGCTGCTGGCAACACGCAACAGGGCACAATGGGACAGAGCGGTGCCGTGAGGAGCCCCCGCACAGCGCACTCGCTCCCGTCTGACCCGGAGCTTCTCCGCGGCGCTGTTCCTGCAGCTGAGCTCGAGGCCAGAGCACGGGACTTGCTGACCCGTGGCCTTCCTGAGGCTTCTATTCTGCAGCTGCCCTCAAGGGCAGAGCGTGGGACTTGGTGCCCCGGAGCTTTCCCAAGGCATCTCTCCTGCAAATAGCTCCAGGCACAGCCATGGAGCAGAGAGCCCCGAGAGTGCCCAAGCTGGCCTGGGTGGAGGAGGAGGAGGAGGAAGAAGAAGGCCCTGGAGCTGCCGCAGCACAGGAGACAGAAGAGGTGGTGCCGTTCCCTCCACCGCAGGAGGGTGAGTGGCAGAGCTGGACTGCAGGGCTGGAGCCTGTGGCAATTGGCACCATGCCATGCCATGCCATGCCATGCCATGCCATGCCATGCCATGCCATGCCGTACCATGCCATGCCATGCCATCCCCTGGGGAAATGCCCATGGACTGGAGGGAAGAGGGGCCGGGCAGACACCCCGCAGTGGCCGTGCTCCATCCCCTGGGGCATCCCGGGGCTCTCCCTCTCTGGGCAGCGCAGGGCTGGGCTCTGTTCTCCGGCCTCTCCCGCAGCCCCTCAGCTCTGGCTGCGCTCGCTCTTTGCCAGATGCAGCCCTGGAGCGCACACAAGAGCAGGAATCCAGCCGTGGCCGCTTCCGCAGAGCAGCGCAGGTACCTGCTGCCACCCCCACCTGGGCTGGGCCTGCTGTCCCTGCTCAGCCCAGCACCGTGTGTGCAGCACTCCATGCAACATCCCCGGCCTCTTGCCTTCCTCCTACAGCTCGTCTGCGACTTTATCCGGAGCATTGGGCAGGAAGAGACCAGCACCATGGGCACTGGGCTCACAGCTCACTCAGAGCTCCTCAGTCATGAGACCAGTGCTGCCCTGCTGGATTGGCTCCTGGAGAAGGCTGTTGCCAGGCCAGAACAAGTGAGCAGCCTGGGGCCAGGCTTCAATTCCCCCATGAGTCCTGTGGCTTCCCCAGCCACGCCTGCTGGTCCCTGGGAGCCTTTGAGGCCATGGCAGTGTGTTGGCAAGGGAAGCACTTCTCTGGGGACCCTGGGGACATGGCTCCCTCTGGCAGCTTTCCAAGTCTCCCCGTGCCTTCTCCAGGTGCCCGCCATGGTGAGGTCCATTCACCGATGGCTCCTGGCCAATGATTCTGCCCAGCACAGGCTGGACAAGGCCCTGCTGAATCTCACCAGAGCACACCCGGGTGACGCAGTGGTGACGCTCCTGCGTGTGGCCCTGTCTTGTGACAGGTATGGGCCCCACCTGCCCAGAGGGCTCAGGCCTCCCCAGCCCATCACCCTGTACCGCCTGGCCCAGGTGTCTGAGCAACAGAGAGTTCCAGGGCCGTCTGGCTGCTGCCTTTCCCAGCCCTGGCACGTCAGCCCCCGAGCCTGCTGCCATGCTCCCTTGCCGTCCCTCAGGGGCCTGTCCCCACAGGGCTGGGCTGCCTGGCTGCTGCTGGCCAGGCCCAGTGGGCAGAGGAAGAGCCGGCGGTCAGCCCGGGCCCCTAGGGATGCCCAGGCCACGGTGCTGTGTCTGAGACCCCCCTGAGACAGAGCTCTAACCCCTCAGAGCTGCCATCTCCATGTGGAAGACCATCATGTGCTCGTCCAGGACTGCGGAGCCAGTGCTGCTGATCCTCCTGGATGTGCTGGGGAGCTGGCCAGAGCGCAGCAAATGCACCTCCGATGGGGACAAAACGGGTGTCTTTGGCCTGGCTGTGAGTTTCTGCAAGTGGCCTTTGCTGGTCCCAGGGCCGCCTCTCCAGCAGCTCTCCATCCTCCTTCCCCCACTGCATCTCCCTGCCTCAGGCGCTGGCCTGAAACCTGGCCCAGGGGCAGCTTCAGGCCCACCAGGCCCCGTGCTCCCCCTGCCAAGGTCTCTGCGGGCCTCTCCTTGCCCTGCTCGGGCCCTGCCCCAGGGACACCTGGGCACTCTACGCTGTCTTGGGGGGCTTTGTCCCTTGCAGGCAACTGTGGTGATGTGGAAGATGCTCCAGGAGCCCCATGCGCCATATGTAGTGACGTCGTATTTCCCCCAACTATTTGTGCATCTGCTCTTCCAAGTGTTCTTCAGCACAGAAGAGATGCCAGAGGAGGTCGATGCCTTCTGGAAGGAATGCCTGCAAGAGCACGGCCTTGCCACCAGCCCCAACAGGTGCTCCATGCCAGTCCTCCTGTCCCTGCCACGTGGCCTGCCAAGGAGCCAGTGCTGCCAGGGTGACCTGGCCTTTGCTGTGCACACAGGTTTGCAGTGCAGAGCCTGAAGTCCCTGCTCTGCCGAAAGCAGTACAAGGAGGTGGTGGTGTCAGTGGAACGCAAGCGTGGCTGGGACACGCTGCTCTGTGCTGACACCCGCCACTATGCCGTGGGTCTGCTGGCCAGGTGAGACTCCCCTTCTCCCCATTGCTCCTGGCATTTGTGCCCTGTGCCTGGGCTGTCCCACACAGTCCCCGTGGCCCTGGGACACAGGGCCTTGTCACCGAGGGTCGGCCCAAGAAGACTGGAAAAGGCTGGGAGGGGAGAGAGCACAGGAGGAGACACCTCCTAAAGGGCCCAGGTCCACTTGCAGGATGGTGGTGAAAGACCAGCAGGCTCTGCGAGCCTGTCCTTGGAGAGATTTCCTCAGGCTCCTGGTCCCTTTTTCGCCCTCCTAGGGAGATGCGCCATGCTTGTCTTGGGTTGGCTTCCAGTATTGCACTCCACCTCCTCTGGCTGCTCAGCACACAGGAGCCACACTGGGATCTGCCCGCCCTGGCGTTCCTTGTGGAGGTGAGCCGGGTGTGCAGCGCTGCCTGGCTGAGCTGCCTCCCAGCTCTCTGCCCTCTGGGAGCCGCAGCCACCTGGGACGCTGCCCGCGCCCTGTGCTGCTGCTGCTGCTGCTGCTGCTACTGCCTGGGCCCAGCCCTGTGCGGCTCCGGGCTCCTGCTGGCCGGCTCCCCCATCACTGGCCTGTGCCTTTCAGCTCCTCCAGTGCCTGGATGCCAGTGAATGTGGTGCCAGTGTTGTGAAGGTCTCTTCAAGGTACCTGCAGAGCGAGTGCAGGGAGAGGCGTCGCCTGGCGCTCAGGGCCCTGCTGGAGCTCATTGATGATCCCTCAATGGTGAGAAGGGGGCGGTGGCTGAAGCTGCACTGGGAACGCAGTCACTTGGCCTGGCCTGGGCTTGGGGCGCTGGGGCAGCTGCTCCCAGCTCTCCTGCCTCCCGCTTCAGCTGCCCACGTGCTTCGGGACAGGCCTTTGGCCTCTGGGCCCTGCGGCAGCAGGCTGGCCTTTCACAGACTTGTGTTCCGCACAGGCCCAAAGAATGTGGAGCCTGACCCAATGCCTCATGGACCTACTGTGCGACAGTGATGCAGAGATAGCTGGCATGACCCTCATCACACTCAGCTTTCTATTCCTGCACAAATCACACATTCTAATGTCAATCCCCACTGCCCTGCAGCTGGCTGAGGCGCTCCTGCCACTCTTTGACCATGTAAGGCTCTGTGCCCCCAGCCACAGCCACTGGCTGCTGCCTGGAAACTGTGTGCCCTGTGCATTTCCAGCCCTGTGCCCAGGGGGGCCTGCAGGAGCCAATGCTGAGGTAGTTTTTCCTTTTTTTTTTCCTACAGGATAATAGCCAGGTACAGCTGCTCTCCATCAAACTCTTCTGAGACATGATGGAGTATTTGGAAGAGAGAGAAAACCCTTTGGAAAGCCCTGTGCAACAGAGCTTGCTTGCACTCTTCTTCCACTGCCATGATGAGAATCAGCATGTGGCAGAGGTGAGGACTCGTGGGTTGCTGCTGTCCCCCTGGCAGGGGGCTCGGCTGCCTCCTGCCCTGCGCCTGCTGGATCGCAGCCTCCTGCAGGCCATGGCACAGGGACGCGGGTGCCATGCCCTGGGCTGTGGGGCCATCTCCGCCTCCCTGCTGCTCTCCAGGCTTCTCGGGAAGCGCTGCTTTGTGCGGTCAAGTTGATGAAGAGGAGGGATCTCAAGAAGCTGGTGAAGGAGCAGAAACTGTGGAAGTTCAGCGAGTGCCTGGTACGGAGGGCCTGCAAGGCCCAGCCTCAGGCTGGAGAAGGCCCCTGAGGGCGGCGCTCAGTGTGCGGGCCGGGCAGCTGTGCCCCTGCCCGCTGCGGCAGCCAGAGGCCGCGCGGGCTCCTCTCCAGGCTCCCGAGGGCCCGAGCCGGGTGCCCGTGGAGCCCCGGCCCGGGGGGGCTGCGGGGCGGCACCGCGGCTGCCCGGGCAGCAGCCGGCCCGCTGCCCCCTGCCCTCGGGAGCCCTTGGCCAGCGGCTGCTGGCCGCGCCTCAGGGCTGTGCGGGCAGGGGAGGCCGGGGCTGGGCGCAGGCAGCGCCCGGCCCAGGGGCTGAGCCCGCGCCAAGCCTTCCCTCCTGCCGCTCTCTGCAGCTGGCAGAGGACAGGAGCCAAGCGGCCGAGCACCTGCGCCGGGCCCTGCGCTACCTGCAGAGCCCACAGGAGCCCCTGCGAGAGGCGGCCATCAGCTTCATGGGTGAGCCACGAGCCCGTGCTCCCTCCCCGGCCCGGCCGGCCACAGCTCGGCCCCGGCCCCGCCTGCTGCCCCGGCAGCGCCAGCCGGGCCCGGCGCCGTGGAGCCCCGCCTGAGCTGGGCATTGCTGCTGCCGCCCTCTGGCAGCCGTGCCCTGGGGCGGCAGCGTGCGCCAAGGGCCGGGCTGAGCCCTGCCGGGCCAGCAGCCCGTGTGGCCACAGCGCCGGCAGCGCCGCTGGCAGGGAGCTGTGCCGCTGCCGCCGTGACAGGCTCTGTGTTCACAGGCATGGCCGGGCGGCGCCTGAGGGGGCAGCAGCGAGAGCTGCAGCTGATCTGCACCGGTGAGTGAGGGCAGCGGGCTGGCAGCGGGGGCTGCCGGGAGGGAGCTGCAAGCCCTGCCCCGGCTGCGGAGGGCTCTGCTCCCGTGGCCAGAGCACACTGAGCTTTCAGGGCCACGGGGGCCATTGCTGGCCCGCAGCTTCAGCCTGATCACCTTGCTCCCTGCTCCCTCCTGGCCATGGCAAGAGCCGCCTGGGATGGCCCTTGCTGGGGGCTCTCCTTGGCTCCCCGCATATCCGGCTCTGACCGTGGCTCTGTTGCTCTCTCTTGCAGCCCTTGAAGACAAAACAAATGACATCAGCATCGCCGTCGGAAGCCTGGCAATTCAAACGCTCTGCATCCTCAAGTCAGGAGAGCGGGCTCCCATCTCCAGCTTCCAGTGGCTCCGAAATCACCTGCGCAGGGCATGGAAGGCACGGCCTCGTGTGTCACGGCTCGGCTGCCTGCCCTGACGGAGCTCTGTGGAGAGCTGATCCCAGAAGCTCTTTTTGCTGGGGCCACCTGAGTGAGGAGGAATTTTCTTTTACTTCAAGAATGTTCTTTTCTTTTTTTTTTTTTTCCTTTACCATGTAAATATAGACTGTGTTCTAATACACAGACTGCCAGGATCTTTCTTTTGCTGCCCAGGGTGCGCAGGGCCTAGGGGAAGAGGGGATAAAGGGTGCTTGTGCCCAGCCAGCTGCCCAGGCATGCAGTGGGCAAGGGGAAATGGCCAGAAGGCCCTTGGCCTTTGGTGGTTGTGCTGAAGCCTTTGTGCTGCCCACAGAGCGGCTGGGCAGGGGCCGGAGCTGCGGGGATCCCTGCCAGAGCACTGCCTGGAGATGGCCACAAGCCCTGTGCCAGGCAGGAAGCGCCATCTGTGCCCTCCTGCCCGTCTGCTGCTGGCTGCCTTGCTGAGGGCTCCCAGGTGCCTCTGGATGGGGCTGCTCTGGAGCTGCTGTGGGGCTGCGGCGCTGCTGCCGGGCAGCTTGGCCAGGCTGGGGCAGTGTCGGGTCGGTGGAAGAAGTGCAGCACACAATATGCGTGATCAACAAATCTCCAAGTTTATTGATAGCTCACACATATTTATATTGGTGTTAATGAAGCTTATACATATTGCAAAGCTGAGCTCATTATTGGTTAAAACACACATGAATCAACCACACCTACTTCTATGCTCTAATGATTATTTTGTTTCTATGTTTACATTCCTGTGGCTATTCTACTTAGGCTATCTTCATTTTTCTGGCAAAAGATTTTCTCCCCCATTTTCATGTTGCAGCAAGGTCACCATGACCCTTAAGTAGTCAGTGATTGGACACTGACTACTTAATCCCCAGCTTGTTTCCCCGAACCTTATCCAACGGTATCACATCAAAGTGGCCTTTCTCAGCTAGCCAATTATCCACAAAGCTCTCCACAGCCACACGGGCTGCTGGCCTGGCAGGGCTCAGCCTGGCCCTGGGCGCACGCTGCTGCCCCAGGGCATGGCTGCCAGAGGGTGGCAGCAGCAATGCCCAGCCCAGGCGGGGCTCCACGGCGCCGGGCCCGGCTGGCGCTGCCGGGGCAGCAGGCGGGGCCGGGGCCGAGCTGCGGCGGGCCGGGGAGGGAGCGCGGGCTCGTGGCTCACCCATGAAGCTGATGGCCGCCTCTTGCAGGGGCTCCTGTGGGCTCTGCAGGTAGCGCAGGGCCCGGCGCAGGTGCTCGGCCACTCGGCTCCTGTCCTCTGCCAGCTGCAGAGAGCGGCAGGAGGGAAGGCTTGGCACAGGCTCAGCCCCTCGGCTGGGCACTGCCTGCGCCCAGCCCCGGCCTCCCCTGCCCGCACAGCCCTGAGGTGCGGCCAGCAGCCGCCGGCCAAGGGCTCCCGAGGGGAGGGGGCAGCGGGCCGGCTGCTGCCCGGGGAGCCGCGGTGCCGCCCCGCAGGCCCGCCGGGCCGGGGCTCCACGGGCACCCGGCTCGGGCCCTCGGGAGCCTGGAGAGGAGCCCGCGCGGCCTCTGGCTGCCGCAGCGGGCAGGGGCTCAGCTGCCCGGCCCGCACACTGAGCGCCGCCCTCAGGGGCCTTCTCCAGCCTGAGGCTGGGCCTTGCAGGCCCTCCGTACCAGGCACTCGCTGAACTTCCACAGTTTCTGCTCCTTCACCAGCTTCTTGAGATCCCTCCTCTTCATCAACTTGACCGCACAAAGCAGCGCTTCCCGAGAAGCCTGGGGAGCAGCAGGGAGGCGGAGATGGCCCCACAGCCCAGGGCACGGCACCCGCATCCCCGTGCCATGGCCTGGAGGAGGCTGGGATCCAGCAGGCGCAGGGCAGGAGGCAGCCGAGCCCCCTGCCAGGGGGACAGCAGCAACCCACGAGTCCTCACCTCTGCCACACGCTGATTCTCATCATGGCAGTGGAAGAAGAGTGCAAGCAGGCTCTGTTGCACAGGGCTTTCCAAAGGGTTTTCTCTCTCTTCCAAATACTCCATCATGTCTCAGAAGAGTTTGATGGAGAGCAGCTGTACCTGGCTATTATCCTGTAGGAAAAAAAAAAAAGGAAAAACTACCTCAGCATTGGCTCCTGCAGGCCCCCCTGGGCACAGGGCTGGAAATGCACAGGGCACACAGTTTCCAGGCAGCAGCCAGTGGCTGTGGCTGGGGGCACAGAGCCTTACATGGTCAAAGAGTGGCAGGAGCGCCTCAGCCAGCTGCAGGGCAGTGGGGATTGACATCAGAATGTGTGATTTGTGCAGGAATAGAAAGCTGAGTGTGATGAGGGTCATGCCAGCTATCTCTGCATCATTGTCGCACAGTAGGTCCATGAGGCTTTGGGTCAGGCTCCACATTCTTTGGGCCTGTGCGGAACACAAGTCTGTGAAAGGCCAGCCTGCTGCCGCAGGGCCCAGAGGCCAAAGGCCTGTCCCAAAGCACGCGGGCAGCTGAAGCGGGAGGCAGGAGAGCTGGGAGCAGCTGCCCCAGCGCCCCAAGCCCAGGCCAGGCCAAGTGACTGCGTTCCCAGTGCAGCTTCAGCCACCGCCCCCTTCTCACCATTGAGGGATCATCAATGAGCTCCAGCAGGGCCCTGAGCGCCAGGCGACGCCTCTCCCTGCACTCGCTCTGCAGGTACCTTGAAGAGACCTTCACAACACTGGCACCACATTCACTGGCATCCAGGCACTGGAGGAGCTGAAAGGCACAGGCCAGTGATGGGGGAGCCGGCCGGCAGGAGCCCAGAGCCGCACAGGGCTGGGCCCAGGCAGCAGCAGCAGCAGCACAGGGCGCGGGCAGCGTCCCAGGCGGCTGCGGCTCCCAGAGGGCAGAGAGCTGGGAGGCAGCTCAGCCAGGCAGCGCTGCACACCCGGCTCACCTCCACAAGGAACGCCAGGGCGGGCAGATCCCAGTGTGGCTCCTGTGTGCTGAGCAGCCAGAGGAGGTGGAGTGCAATACTGGAAGCCAACCCAAGACAAGCATGGCGCATCTCCCTAGGAGGGCGAAAAAGGGACCAGGAGCCTGAGGAAATCTCTCCAAGGACAGGCTCGCAGAGCCTGCTGGTCTTTCACCACCATCCTGCAAGTGGACCTGGGCCCTTTAGGAGGTGTCTCCTCCTGTGCTCTCTCCCCTCCCAGCCTTTTCCAGTCTTCTTGGGCCGACCCTCGGTGACAAGGCCCTGTGTCCCAGGGCCACGGGGACTGTGTGGGACAGCCCGGGCACAGGGCACAAATGCCAGGAGCAATGGGGAGAAGGGGAGTCTCACCTGGCCAGCAGACCCACGGCATAGTGGCGGGTGTCAGCACAGAGCAGCGTGTCCCAGCCACGCTTGCGTTCCACTGACACCACCACCTCCTTGTACTGCTTTCGGCAGAGCAGGGACTTCAGGCTCTGCACTGCAAACCTGTGTGCACAGCAAAGGCCAGGTCACCCTGGCAGCACTGGCTCCTTGGCAGGCCACGTGGCAGGGACAGGAGGACTGGCATGGAGCACCTGTTGGGGCTGGTGGCAAGGCCGTGCTCTTGCAGGCATTCCTTCCAGAAGGCATCGACCTCCTCTGGCATCTCTTCTGTGCTGAAGAACACTTGGAAGAGCAGATGCACAAATAGCTGGGGGAAATACGACGTCACTACATATGGCGCATGGGGCTCCTGGAGCATCTTCCACATCACCACAGTTGCCTGCAAGGGACAAAGCCCCCCGAGACAGTGCTCAGTGCCCAGGTGTCTCTGTGGTAGGGCCTGAGCAGGGCAGGGAGAGGCCCGCAGAGACCTTGGCAGGGGGAGCACGGGGCCTGGTGGGCCTGAAGCTGCCCCTGGGCCAGGTTTCAGGCCAGCGCCTGAGGCAGGGAGATGCAGTGGGGGAAGGAGGATGGAGAGCTGCTGGAGAGGCGGCCCTGGGACCAGCAAAGGCCACTTGCAGAAACTCACAGCCAGGCCAAAGACACCCGTTTTGTCCCCATCGGAGGTGCACGTGCTGCGCTCTGGCCAGCTCCCCAGCACATCCAGGAGGATCAGCAGCACTGGCTCCGCAGTCCTGGACGAGCACATGATGGTCTTCCACATGGAGATGGCAGCTCTGAGGGGTTAGAGCTCTGTCTCAGGGGGGTCTCAGACACAGCACCGTGGCCTGGGCATCCCTAGGGGCCCGGGCTGACCGCCGGCTCTGCCGCTGCCCACTGGGCCTGGCCAGCAGCAGCCAGGCAGCCCAGCCCTGTGGGGACAGGCCCCTGAGGGGCGGCAAGGGAGCATGGCAGCAGGCTCGGGGGCTGACGTGCCAGGGCTGGGAAAGGCAGCAGCCAGACGGCCCTGGAACTCTCTGTTGCTCAGACACCTGGGCCAGGCGGTACAGGGTGATGGGCTGGGGAGGCCTGAGCCCTCTGGGCAGGTGGGGCCCATACCTGTCACAAGACAGGGCCACACGCAGGAGCGTCACCACTGCGTCACCCGGGTGTGCTCTGGTGAGATTCAGCAGGGCCTTGTCCAGCCTGTGCTGGGCAGAATCATTGGCCAGGAGCCATCGGTGAATGGACCTCACCATGGCGGGCACCTGGAGAAGGCACGGGGAGACTTGGAAAGCTGCCAGAGGGAGCCATGTCCCCAGGGTCCCCAGAGAAGTGCTTCCCTTGCCAACACACTGCCATGGCCTCAAAGGCTCCCAGGGACCAGCAGGCGTGGCTGGGGAAGCCACAGGACTCATGGGGGAATTGAAGCCTGGCCCCAGGCTGCTCACTTGTTCTGGCCTGGCAACACCCTTCTCCAGGAGCCAATCCAGCAGGGCAGCACTGGTCTCATGACTGAGGAGCTCTGAGTGAGCTGTGAGCCCAGTGCCCATGGTGCTGGTCTCTTCCTGCCCAATGCTCCGGATAAAGTCGCAGACGAGCTGTAGGAGGAGGGCAAGAGGCCGGGGATGTTGCATGGAGTGCTGCACACACGGTGCTGGGCTGAGCAGGGACAGCAGGCCCAGCCCAGGTGGGGGTGGCAGCAGGTACCTGCGCTGCTCTGCGGAAGCGGCCACGGCTGGATTCCTGCTCTTGTGTGCGCTCCAGGGCTGCATCTGGCAAAGAGCGAGCGCAGCCAGAGCTGAGGGGCTGCGGGAGAGGCCGGAGAACAGAGCCCAGCCCTGCGCTGCCCAGGCAGAGAGAGCCCCGGGATGCCCCAGAGGATGGAGCACGGCCACTGCGGGGTGTCTGCCCGGCCCCTCTTCCGTCCTGTCCATGGGCATTTCCCCAGGGGATGGCATGGCATGGCATGGCATGGGGCCAATTGGCACAGGCTCCAGCCCTGCAGCCCAGCTCTGCCACTCACCCTCCTGCGCTGGATGGAATGGCACCACCTCTTCTGTCTCCTGTGCTGCGGCAGCTCCAGGGCCTTCTTCTTCCTCCTCCTCTTCCTCCGCCCAGGCCAGCTTGGGCACTCTCGGGGCTCTCTGCTCCATGGCTGTGCCTGGAGCTCCTTGCAGGAGAGATGCCTTGGGAAAGCTCCGGGGCACCAAGTCCCACGCTCTGCCCTTGAGGGCAGCTGCAGAATAGAAGCCTCAGGAAGGCCACGGGTCAGCGAGTCCTGTGCTCTGGCCTCGAGCTCAGCTGCAGGAACAGCGCTGCGGAGAAGCTCTGGGTCAGACGGGAGCGAGTGCGCTGTGCGGGGGCTCCTCACGGCACCGCTCTGTCCCGTTGTGCCCCGTGTGTGTTGCCAGCAGCCGGGCAAGCTTCTATTTCCCACGTGTCACAAAGGGGCCTTGGACACCAGGTTGCGTTCCATGGCACGGTGCCCGTGCTGCAGCGTGCCACCCAGGGCCCATGCACACACTGCCTTCTGCCCCGGGGCCGCCCCCGGCCCAGCCAAAGTGGCCCAGGTTGGAAGGAATCCCTGGCCCCAGGTGTCTAAGACAGCCCGCACAGGATCTTTAGGAAGGGCTCAGAGCATTAGCAAACGCTGCCCAGCTCTGCGGGCTCAGTCCTGTCCCCATATGGAGCGGTGTGGCCTATAGAAACACGCCCAGGCTAGAATTACCAGCCCGCCTCCAGCCGAAGGGGCGCTTCCCCAACACGAAGCTAGGTACCGTGCCAAAGGCACTAATCTGCCTTGGGGACGTTGGCCGCTGAAATTCCAAGCCTCAGGAAGAAGAGGTGTCTCTCAGTCTCTTAGTATGATCGGGTTTCTTAGGTCCTGAGGGACCAAACACTCCCAATGGTTCCAGGGGATGAGAGCAGAGAACTGAGAGCCCCGAGGTGAGGAAAACCTCGGGTTTTAAAGAAGGTGGGAGGGAAAGGGGATAACAAATCAGGAGAGGGAAGGGAAGGATACATTGGGGATTGACATAACGATAAAACCAATCATGTACAACTAAGGGAGGGGCCCCGGTCCCTGAGCCAATCACCTGACACCCTGGCCAGAAGCTTCTGGAAAAGGAGGCAGGGGTGCCGAGTGACAGGCAGGTAGCCGGGGGTGAGGAACAAAAAGATACATGTGATAACCATAGAAACTGGGGAGGGGTTTGGGGATTGACAGTTAACTGGGTTAGGGCAGGACCTTTTAACATGAACAATGGGGGTGAACAGAACAAACTCAAAACGAACTACAACACCCATATCTTTCCCTGAGAGCATTTGAATTTCTAAATTAGAATCATTTGAAGGGAGGGGATTGACATTTTCCATTTCAGAGAAGGCTTCTGCCTTCCTTAGCAGACACCTCTCTTTTCAAACCAAGACAATTGTTTATCATCAAGTTATGAATATGAACAAGGCCAAACTTTCTCTGGCGAAAGAAGTTCTCATTTATTAAAATAGCTACAAGGAATGGAGTACCCAGGATAAGCCCAAGCACCCACACAGCAGCCAAAACCAGAACAGTGCGCTACCCCAAGTGCACTGGGCTCTCCCCAGTAAACAAGGATCCAAAAGGAAGAACCCTGACCCAACCCAACTTCCCCCCTTTATAGCCCCCTTCGAGTCCAGGATTGGTCCATTTTTGATCCGCATGGTGATTGGTTCATTTCCAGGCTTCTCATTGGTCTTTAACGCCGTTCATTCTGGACCAATCGTTTCTGCAGGGCTTCGAATGATTGGTCAGATCTTCCATCCAATCCCTCTTTGACCTCGTCTTGCCCCGCCAGACCGCCCTTCCACCAGGCCCTGGGCCCTTCTCCTAGAACATTCTAATAATCCCCCCCTGCCTCTCTTAACATAGTGCAATTAATATAACATAATTAATACAATGTAATTGAACTATATCCTAATTTAACTTAACTGAGCTTTTACCTATAACAACTCCCCCCTCTAAAACTTTGATCGGGTTTAGCCCGCATCAACCTCTTAAGAGTCTCTTGACAGTTATTTAATTCGTTTCCTAACCAGTCTTTTAATCAGTGCTTTAACATGTTTCCTCTTCAATCGTGTATAGTTGTCTCAATGTCTGGTAAATCTGGTTCATAAGCCATGTGTCTTACTTCTCCTTTAATCGGTTTTCTTTCTGAACAGATCCATTTTTCTTTCACAGGGCATTCCCCCAGCAATTTCTGTTTAAAAATTCCCTATATTTTCGAATAGCCAATGCACTTTGCCGTCCTCTATACAGGTGGTTAACGATAAAAAGTTGATGCAATTGGGCCTGGATTCGAGTGTGTTCTGAGGACGGCAGTCCGAGACTGTCCTGCACTCAGAGGATGATAGCATTTTTCACACAGTTGTATCTCCCCTTATTTATGCTGATAAGTAGGAGGATCAATAGAACTGGGGGTCCAGTACAGGCTATTATCCCATTCATGTCTCCCCTCCGCAGAGCATCAGCGACTCTTTTTGGCAAGAGTATATCCTGATCCGGTCTGGCCCTCTCCCCCCCCCCCCCCGCCCCCCCCCCCCCCCCCCCCCCAATCTCTTCTCTTTCCTTACTACTGTGCTGTTCTTATAGGTTACTGTTGCAGGAGCCTACTTCCCCTTTTGTATCAAGCTGTTCCTTCTTTCTTTTAGGGCCAGATTGCTAAATGCTTGGGAGAATGCTCTATGGCTTCTCGGATCACAGGATTTGTAACAGGGAATACCAGAGATTAAAACATGTTTTTGATAATTCATATAATCTCACTCCCATATATAAACACCATTTCCTTAAGTTAAAAGAATGTTAAAAACTTTTCAATTAAGTATCTTCTAATAAATCTAACAGAGTTCTTATTATAACTTATAGCTTATGTGGTTCTTATGGTGTTCCTGATGTCTTCTTTAACTTATCTGTAGTGGGAGATTGTCTCTCAGGGGCAGAAACCGGCCCTTTTACTCTGGTGACATGTGTCCATCCTCATTTTTGCATCCTAATGGCTGTTTCTGTGATGAGGAAAACTTGAAATGGACCTTCCCATTTTGGAGTTAGTGGTTGTTCTTTCCAGGTCTTAATTAACACCCAGTCACCAGGCTGGAATTTGTGGATTTTAAAATCAATAGGAGTAGTTTGAAGAAGGTATCCCTGTCACCCTGGGTTTTCAAGATTCTCTAAGCCTTCTGATGTTGACATTCTTGTAGTGAATTTTCTCACACACTTTCTGTAAATAACTCATTGATTTGCATTCCTTTATGGAGGAGGAGAGAGTTGATGGACTGTTGGTTTAACCAGTGGCCTTGGAGAGGTGCCACTGTCACCCTCCAATCCACTGTCACTTTTGGAAAACTATAAATGTTGGAGTCAGAAAATAAACGGCCCTTTTTTCTCTTTCACCTTGAGAACGGTGTGAGCGTGTGTTCTTTTGTGTCCTATAGTGACATTTGGTGACCCTGACGTGTGTATTGCAGCAGATTGTGGTGAGGTTTTCCCCCCCTCTCTTTGGTGCTCTGCCTGCGGTTCTTAGGGTAATGGCAAGCGCTGTGGGTTTTGAGGAGGATCTCCTCCTTTTGGATCTTTGGAGGGGGGTCCTGGAGTGGAAACAGATTTCTGTTTCCTGGGATGACTTCGAGAGATTGTTTCTGTGGGCCCGGGAGCGAGGGTTTCTTTCGGGTCCTGAGAGGGTGTTCTCCAGGGAGGAGTGGTCTCGTGTGGGGACCCGCCTCATGGAGGCCCTTTTTGACGATTGCACTCTAGATGCGGGACCGCTGCTGGTGCAGTGGAAGAGATGTGTGGAGCTTTGGGAGGGGTCTGGCTCTTGTACCCCTCGGAGTTCCCGGGGAAGCTCTTCTGTCTCGGACGTGGAGGAGGGGGAGTTTGAGTTTTTGTCCGATGTGGAGTCCCCCTCCCCGCCTCCGGACGGTGTGCTGGGGGGCGGAGCCCCGTGGGTTTCTGTGGGCTCTGTGGATTCGGCGGGCCGTCCTCGTCCTGCTTCGCCCGGCGTGGGCGGTGGGGTGGGGGACGGGTTGCCTTTTCTTTGTGCCTTTCCGGTTCTTGAGGGCCAGCCTCGGCCTCGGCTTGAGTCTGGTTCGGTGACGACCTGGTGTCCGAATTGCGGTGTTTCCACGAAGTTCCCCCTGGCCACGGCGGGGGCGGGGTCGCCCACCTCCAAGCCGGGCTCTTCGGCGGGGGGGGCGACTTCGCCCGTCCCTGGGCCTGCGCAGCCTGCTGGGCATGCGCAGTCGGTGGAAGCACCTGGGGGCAGGATGTCACCTGCCCCTGGGCCAGCGCAGCCCGCTGAGCGTGCGCAGTCGGTGGAAGCACCCGGGGGCGGGGCGTCGGTCGGCGTTCTGTCTGGTCCCGCTCCGGTGGGCGGGCAGCCCATCCCTCTCTGCTCGGTGGGGGCGGTACCTGCTGGGCAGTCTTGTGGTTTGGGACGGACCCTCATAGGGGGCTTGCCGGGCTCCCTAGTGCCATCCCGCAGTGACGCAGCTGCGCGGACTGCGTCTCTTTCGGTGTCCCGTCCCTCCCCTGTGTCGGGGGCCGGGGACCCCATGCCGGTCTCGTCCTGGCCTGCGCCAGATTTGCGGGCCGGGACGGTACCTGCGTCCGCCGGGGCGCCCCCTGCTGGTGCTGTAACACGACAGGGAGCTGGGGTGTTTACCTTTAGCGCACCTGTTGACACGGCCAGCGGGAGGCCGGTGGGTGCCTGGGGCCACGGCACTTCCTCATCGAATTTGTGGACGCTTCCTGCCTGTCAGGTGACCGTGCGTCCCAGGCATCCCGAGCGTTTTTGGCGAGAGGCGAAAACCAAGACTGACGAGATGAATGAGCCTGTTTCCTCGCGGCACCTGCAGGGTCGCGGGGCGGGCTCCTTTGGCTCTGCCGGTGCTGCGGGGGGCCCAGGGCCGAGTGGTGTTGGCCTGGCTCCCAGGCGATTTTCGTCTTTTGCCCCTGTTGGGCCTGAGGACCAGGGAGCATCAGGTGCGGTGGCTTTGCCAGGGGATCCTCAGGTTTTCCCTGTGCTCAGGGGTGTTGCTCATAACACCCATGAACCCCTTTCATATAAGCTGGAGAAGGAGCTCCGTGAGGCAGTTGCTCAGCATGGTTTGGGGTCCTCTGAGGTTATGCAGACTCTCCGGAGGGTTGATTCGGATAGGCTGACGCCTTACGATCTCCGTCGTGTGGCACGTTCTCTTTTTGACCCTGTGCAGTATGGTGTCTTTGAAACCAAGTGGGCTTGGTCGGCGGCCCACGCGGTGTTGCGGAATGCTACGCTGGGTCCGCAGGATCCCAGGCGTGGGGTTGTTGCTGACATGCTGATGGGAACAGGGCTTTATGAGAATGTTCAAGGGCAGGTTGGATTTGATCCCCTTGTGCTTGAACAGTGCCACTCGCTGGGCATGGCTGCGATTGTTCAGACCCTGGAAATGGCTGCTCCGAGGCCGCCGTTCCCAACCATTGTCCAGGGGGATGACGAGCCTTTCATGACGTTTGCGGAAAGGCTGATTGCATCCATGGAGAGGCAGGTGCCTGATCCTGTGGCAAGGAGCATTACGATTACGAACCTTGTCAAGTGCAATTGCAATGCTGCTTGTAGGAAAGTCATAGTGGCTCTGCCTGGTGATCCTACTGTCTCTGAGATGGCGGAGGCCTGTGCGGACATCGTCCCCCTGGATCGGAAGTTGGCTGCCGTGGCTGCCGCTGTGCAGCCGTTTGGGCGGCGCCGCAGGGCAAGCAGCCGCAGCGGGGGATTGCACAGACTGGCAAGAAGCAGGGGAAGAAAGCGCAGAAGGTGAAGTTCCCCATGTTCTTGTGTGGTTGGTGTGGTAGGCCGAATCATATGTCTGATGTGTGCCATTCAGGCCCGGGTTCATCCATTCTATGTTCTGCATGTGAGGAGTCACACCACTTTGCCGGGCTTTATAGTGGAAGGTAACGCGAGGGCTGACAAGCTGGCTAACCCAGCGTGGGTAGCGCCTCAGCCTGATACACTCGTGCAGGCCAAGGCATCGCATGGGTTTTTCCACCAAAACGCACATACCCTGCAGAAGCAGTTTCAGCTGATGCCAGCTGAGGCTCGTGACATTGTTGAGTCATGTGATGACTGCCATGCACTTGCTCCGCCTTTGCCGGCAGGGGTGAACCCCAGAGGCCTTAGGGCCTTGGAGCTTTGGCAGACCGATATCACCCTGGTTGCCGAGTTTGGCCGGCTCAAGTATGTGCATGTCACTGTGGACACGTTCTCCTCTGCGATGTGGGCTTCGGCTCACACTGGGGAGAAGGCCCGCGATGTCCTTGCCCACTGGAGGCAGGCCTTTGCCGTTTTGGGCATACCTTCTGCGGTGAAAACCGACAATGGTCCTGCTTATGCATCGCAAAAGGTGCGGCAGTTCCTGCAGTTGTGGGGTGTTTCGCACAAGTTTGGGATCCCTCATTCCCCAACTGGTCAAGCTATTGTAGAACGTGCTCATGGTACTCTGAAGCGGGTTCTTCAAAAACAAAAACAGGGAATGCAGGGTGAAACCCCGCACAGTCGGTTGGCAAAAGCTTTGTACACAATCAATCATCTCACTGTGCCACAGAACTCAAATAACCCTGTCATTTTGAATCACCATCTCTCGTTGCAGGCTGCGGACGAGGCACATCAGCCTCGAGCGAAGGTTCGGGTGCGGAATTTAGTCACCAAACAGTGGGAAGGTCCCTACGACCTTATCGCTTTGGGGCGCGGGTATGCTTGTGTATCCACAGATACTGGGGTACGCTGGGTACCTTCGAAATGTGTTCGCTCTGACCTGCGACCGCAGAGGCAGAATCCAGCCAATGAGCAAGACGGAGACCGTGACCAACCTGAAAGGGATCAAGCGGGCGGATCATTGAGTGATGACTCAGATGCAGATGACGGGAGTGATCGCTCTGATGATTCGTCCGCAAGTGGACACTGAGCATTGTTCATGTTTTTCCTTTTTACATTGTTCATTTTCTTTTCTTTTTCTTTTTAAATGGAAAAAGGGTGAGATGTCACCCTGGGTTTTTAAGATTCTCTAAGCCTTCTGATGTTGACATTCTTGTAGTGAATTTTCTCACACACTTTCTGTAAATAACTCATTGATTTGCATTCCTTTATGGAGGAGGAGAGAGTTGATGGACTGTTGGTTTAACCAGTGGTCTTGGAGAGGTGCCACTGTCACCCTCCAATCCACTGTCACTTTTGGAAAACTATAAATGTTGGAGTCAGAAAATAAACAGCCTTTTTTTCTCTTTCACCTTGAGAACGGTGTGAGCGTGTGTTCTTTTGTGTCCTATAGCGACATATCCCCTGTTCCTTAACTCCTCTAAAGTGCAGGTTATGGTCTTTATATATTTTCTCAGGCCTAGTTCTCCTTCTTCATACGTTCCCGTATTACCTGGAGTAGTTAAGAAAGGTAAGACAAACATCATCTCATATGGAGAAATCTCTATATCCGCCCTTGGTTTAGTCCTTATTCTCAAAATTGCCAGAGGGAGACATCTTAACCAATTCATTTTTGTTTCTTCTGTTAATTTTGTGAGAGTTATCTTAAGAGTCTGGTTCATTCTCTCTACTCTTCCGGAACTTTGAGGTCCCCAAGGGGTAGGAAATCTCCAGATGATATTTAAGGCCTCTGTTATTTGTAGTAATATCTTGGCGGTAAAATGAGGACCTCTATCAGAGTCAAGAGTATTAATCATTCCATATCGGGGTATGATTTGTTCTAATAAGATTTTACTTACGGTCTCAGCCGTTGCCCTTGTGGTTGGGTATGCCTCCACCCAATGAGTTGGATGATCTATTATCACCAGTAAATACTTATATCTCTGTACTTGTGGTAGTTCTGTAAAGTCTATCTGTTCCCATTGAAATGGCCTTTTTGCTAATTCTCCTCCTCCTTGAGGTAATTTTCTCATTACTTTTCTATTTATCTTCTGACATACCATGCATTCTCGAGTTATTATCTTGGCAATTTCCCACACCCTGTGCCACGATCCGTCCTTACGAACGGGGTTCGTGATGGTTCGTGGATTTGATCTCAGGATGCAAAAAACCGACACGGTACAAGGGAGTTTACAGTAATAATCAAAACAAATGCACCCTTATTGAATGACCACAGCAAAATGCGATAGAGGGATTAAGGGAGAGAAAAATGTAGAGAAAGAAAGAGAAAAGAAAGAAAGATAAAGAGGCGGATAGAGCTACCAAATGTAGAGACAAAGTCCTTTGGTCCAGTCCAGTCAAGGATCCACCTGTTACATCGGGGAGATCTCGAAGTCTCTCGCTAACTCAGAAGTTTTTATTATGATAACCAATCTAAAAGTGCCACCATCACAGCAAAAGATGGAGGCCAAGAAGAAGAAGAAGAAGAAGGAGAAAGGCTGGACATGCCCAGATTCTTCCATCTTGCCCCCTGAAGCCCCATTCTAAAAACCCCGACAATCTATTTTTCACCCTGCGATAAATTCACTATCATTCTACTGAAACTTTGGCGGCTTGTCATTCTTCATACGAGGTTGGTAATTGATTTTTCCAAGGGCTAAATCAAAGGCACAGGGGTCTTGGGCTCTGTGCCAGGGTCTCTGAATGCCCTGGGCAGGGGCTCGAGTCCTCCAGGGCAGCCAGGGGAATTTCCCGTGTTCCCACATCATGCCACAGTGTAAGCTGTAAGCTTCCTTAGCCAATCGTGTTATGACACACAAACCTCCAGCACTGCATCCTAAACTTCTTGTTTACCATTGGAACTACTTTGATTTTTTCTAGATCTTGAATTCTAAAACACTAAACTTTCCTCCACTTAAAGTTTCCTCCCCGTGTCTGGTGGTTTGACAGGAAATATGTTTTCAGGGATGCTGTGGTTAGGCCAATGGATGTTCACATTTTAATATTGGCACATAATGTGGCCATTGGGACATTGGATTCACCTCTGAGAACACAGGGTTAAAAGCAGGGCTTTCCCCCTGGGAGGTTCTCTTGGGTTTCCGGCAGGAAAGAGTTCGGGTCTCTGCCCCGGCCCAGCTGCTGGCTGGGCGGGTGGAGGGGAAAAGCCATGTGGCCGGGAGAGGTAGGCCTGACCCCGGGGCTGGAAGGGTGGAAGAGAGAGAGAGAGACACCGGCAGCCATTGGGCAGCCCCCCGGGAGACAGAGAGAGAGAGAGAGAGAGAGCCGGTGCCTGGGACTGTGACCTTGAACCTTGATAAACATGGGCCTGTGCCGGCAGCACGGCTGGGACGGAGAAGAAGGGGGGGGTTCAGCCGGCCGCTTGTAGGAGCTTTTAACCCCTTTTTGGACAATAAAAACTTTACAGAACATTGACCTTTCCTAGAGGAGAGATAGAGTGGAAGATGAAGAAGGAAATGGGCAAGTGTGAGAGAGGTCTGGGCAAGTGAGAGATGTTGGAAGAATAGAGAAGAATGCTAGTGGGAAGAGATGATGGAGTGGCTTTTGCTGGACTCTTTTTGTACAGCCATGGACGGTTCAGTGTTGGTGCCCCTCGGCCCCAGGGGGTGAAATATGGGGGGGACAGGTGTCCCAAAGGAGAGACTGGGCCCTTTTTGGAGCAGGACAAAGCATCCTTAAAAAGACAACCCTAGAAGCAGCTCTGGTCCATGTTCAGTGGTGAGAGCGCTGGACGTGAAAGGAAGAGGTCCCCATTGGCACAAGAAGGACTCCTTCTCCTCTTGACGAACTGAGGATTGAGTATTCTGAAAGGTGGTGCCGGACTGAGAGTCGATGATTTGGGGGATGTATTGTGTTGGGAATTTGGTGGGGAGAAGGAGGAGATGTATTTGTGAAGTTTTCATTTTCCTTGTGTGTTTCTTTTTTGGTTTTTTTTTTCTTTTTTTCCTTTCCCTTGTAGTTTAGTTAATAATTTTTTTTTCCCAAGTGGGAGCCTGCTGTGCTTATTCCTGGTCCCATCTCACAGCAGAAACCAGGGAGAGGGTATTCTCATGGGGGCACTGGCATTGTGCCAGTGTCAAACCATGACAGAGTGTAGGGGGGTGTGCTGCTTAAGGGGGAGCCAGGGGCTGCCTCAGCAGTTCCTACTCTCATCTGGTCATTTGGGTTGGCCTTGACATCCCAAGTATGGCTTTGTCAGCCTGAGACGCAGAAGAGGGGTTTCATTCTTCACTTCCATGTATCCACAAGCCCTGGTTTTGACAATAATTCAGAAATTTGGGGAAGAACAGACAAATGAATTAAACAGTGTGGCAAAGCAGATGCAGAGACAAGGAGATGAGCAGCAGGGTGCTGGAAAGGAGCCCTGCTCTGAGGCTGATCCACTCCTCTGTGCCCCTCGGCAAGGTGGGGAAGGGGCTGTAAAGCCCCATTTGAGCTGAAAGCACGAAGCAACTGCAGTTCTCCCCATCTTCCGAGGGCAGAGAGAAGCGAGCACGGCGCGGAATTGCAAAGCACAGCCCTGCAGCCCCGCGCTGCCCTCTCCCTCTTTCTCCATGCGCGCAGCCCAGCGGTGGCCACAGGGCAGGGTGACCCCGCCGCCCGCGGCCGCCCGCACCCGACACAGGCGGCGATCGCCAGCCCCCCGCAGCATCTGGGGCTCAGGCTGCCTCTTGCCGGGCACCTCATCGCTCTCCATCCATGGAGCTGGTCCGGGATGAGCCTGCGGCCGCCCAGAGCAGCATCTGCCCGCGGCAGGAGCAGCGCTGCCGGCCCCGGGCTGCGAGCGGGCGGCCCCGGCCGATGCTTCCCGAGCGGCTGCAGGCGCTTGGAGTGAGAAAGGAATGTTCTTCCTGTGCCGCCCCATCCCCTTTCAGAGCCCTGCGTTTCCCAGCCGGCCGGATGATTCCCTTCCCAATATATTCTTCCCTTCAGCTGTCTGTCACTATTTCAGGGGTTTCTCCAGCCTGTAGTAACATAGTCAGTCTTTATGCTGGCTTAGGGGAAACATTTCCCTGCAAGACTCAGAGCTTGAGCTCATCTCCTTGCCCCAGTGAGGGATTCACCTGCAAAGTGCACGCAGGCGCCTCTGTGACTTTTTTGGATGCAGCTCTTGGAAGAGGCTGCCCAGAGAAGCTGTGGCTGCCCCGGATCCCTGGGAGTGTCCAAGGCCAGGCTGGAAGGAGCTTGGAGCAATAGGATAGTGGAAGGCGGTGGAATGAATGATCTTTAGTGTCCCTTCCCACCCAAACCATTCTGGGATTCTGTGATTTGTCTCTGCTTAGGCATGTCCATGCGGACACCTGAGACTTGGGCTTTCATGCCACCCTTTCCCACTGGAGTGGCAGGAAAGGGGCTGGCTTGGTGGTCTTTTGAGTGCTGCTGAAATCCAGACACAGCAGCCCTCACCCTGAAGAAAGGCAAGGCTGTTCCATTTCCTTGTTACTGCTGCCAGATTTTGGAGCCTCATTCTCTGCAGCCAGAAGAAGAAACACTTCACCCACTGAGTGGCCAGCACGGAGGGAAGGAGAGCAGCTGTGTGCTGGTGCCTGTCCTCTGCAAGGGGACACACTGTCACCCTGCCCCAGCCCTTGTGAGCCAGTCCCTGCAGAGCTGCTCTGGCCATTGCCACAAGCTCCTGGAGCTTGGTCCAAGGTTTGTTGCAGTGCAATGGATGGCTAGACGATGGCTTAATAAACTGAAGACCTAAGAAGAATTAAAAAAAAAAAAAAAGGAAATAAAGAAGAAACAAGAAGCATAAGAAGGGTTTAGGCCAGAGAAGTGATCTTTCCAAAGCTGGGCAAGGAAAGCTTCTTGATTCTGCAGGATCTTAGACTTGTGGATGATAAATGCATTTTTGTTTGGTTCAATTCTGACTTTGGCTTTCAGCGTGTGATGATTTTTAACCAAAAATATGTCAGAAACTGAGCTGTACTTTTGCTATCCTGCACAGGCTCCCCCCAGATCCTCTCTACAACATCACTCTGAGCTCTCAGTAGTGCTGTTTTAGGCATAGAAACATTTGGTGTGTGCAGGTGCTGACAAAAACAGTGGGGAAGTCACAGGCTAGGCTCCAACAACTTGAAAGCTCTGTTTTACAGTGATCACAGTGACCTTCCATGGGTGAGAGACGGGAGGTTTGAACCTCTTCAAAACATCCACTCCAACTGCAGTTTCCCAAAGAGGAAGATCTTCCCTGGGAGACTCCCACAGGGTGAAACACTCTCACTGCAGCTGAGGGCAGAGGTTGTGTTTAAACAGGAGGGTGAGGAGCAGGCTCACTCAGCCATCCCATGTGCATGAAAAGCAGCTCCAGAGCTCCTTGTCTGATTTTTCAGCAGCTCACAGGGCCATGGAGTTGCTGGATGTGTTTTTGTGACCCCCCTCACCCAGAGCATGAGCCCACTGCTCATTTGGCAGAGAGAGCAAGTGACCAAGGCATCTGGTGGATCTTCAGGGTGAGCTTTGAGAGCAAAGCCCTTGGACACACACACACAAAAAGGTGGTGCCTGCCAGCAAAAACCTTGGATTTTTTTCAGTATGGGAAGATACATCTCAGGATTGGCTCATTCCCACAACCTCAGCACAAACTCAGAGCAACACAGGGGAGTACTCTGAAAAGAATGGGCTTTGCATTTTGGACACCTCTCCAAGCCCATGTGAAGGATTCCCTGGGGAATGTACTCCTGGCTCCATCCATACTGACTGCACAGTCACTCCTGGCATTGCCACAGCTTGCTTTGTCCAAGTGTGGGTGGCTGTGGCTTTTGTGTCCCAAAGGGGACAGTCCTCCACTTCATAGCTGTGTTTTCTTCACTGAGTGGATTATTTGCTTCACTCCTGAGGTGAAAACCAGTGTGCATAGAAAACAGGCAAAATTGGTTTGGGGAATAAAATCAGGGAATGATGGGGTGGAAAACTGGCAAAAATAGGCAGAAAACTGGCCTGGCAGTATCAATGTAATTCTTAGGGCTAAGAACCAGCAGGTGACAAACAGGTGCAGCTTTTCTGGGATAAAAGGATCCGTGCCACTTCAAATAGCATAAAAAACTTGCCTGTGGCTGGGTCTCCATGGGCTGTGCCTCTCTCCCTTGAAGCCATCCATGCGGGAGTGTGACAGCACCAAGGGCAGTCCCAGGTGTCCCTGTGCCTCGTGTCACTGTCCTTGGCGGGCCAGCTGTCCCCTTTGTGGCCTGGCATGTGGCACGGGGGGCTCAGAGCCCGGCAGGGCCGCGCAGCCGGAGCAGCAGGGCTCCCACCGCCCCATCCCGCAACGCTTTGTCCTTGGCTGCCGCTCTCGGTGCGCGGACAAAGACCTACGAGCCAACAGGAATCATCCTTTGGAGTCTGCACTGACAGCATGGAGAAACACTGATGGGATCATTTAATAAAATCCACACTGTTTCCTTGGGGAAGCTGAATAAACAGCGCTATCAGGAGCTGCCCCAGCCAGCCCTTGAAGGCCAGCAGTGCATGCTGCTGGGATCGTGCTCCTTGCACGCGGAGGGAGGCAGGGAGCTGGATCGAAGGGCTCATTAATCAAACGGGAGTTTGGCTCTGCTTTGGCCCACATGGAAGCCAGGATGCTGCACAAACACACCCTTCCCTTTGGCCGTGAGCTGGCCACCTCCTCAGGCCAGCTGCAGGTGAGGGATGCACAGAGGAATGTGTGACGCCTCTTGTTTGCATTCCCCCTCACATCCAGGGAGGAGCCCGGGTCCCTCTGGGGCTGGTCCTGGCTGAGAATCCCCCTTGCTGCTCTTTCTGTGGAGAGCAGCTCAGTTAATCCGTGCCAGCTTCTTCTCCTCCTGCCCACTGTTGTCTGGGGACTGCCAACCCCCCGTCCCTGCTTGACACGTTTGGAGTAAGGCTGGGTGTGGACATGTTCATGGAATCACAGAATCCCCAAATGGTTCAGGCTGGAAAGGATCTTAAAGCTCATCCAGTCCCACCCCCTGCCACAGGACACCTTCCAGCATCCCAGATTGCTCCAAGCCCATCCAGCCTGGCATGGAACATTTCCAGGGATGGGGCAGCCACAACATCCACACCCACAAATATTAATGAATGCTGGACTTGAGCCAGCACCTAAATCCATTCCTCCTTTATTAAGCTGATCCTAAGATGCATTAGGATCCAGGGGAATCAAGGAGTTCTCAATGCCTACCCTTGTATCTCTGTTCTTGGAGTCATGTCACTGAGAATTTCAGTGTTTGTTTAAAAACTTTTCTCAGATAAGGTGTGAAGCCTGAGATCACTTTCAAGACTCAAAATTTTGCTATCAAGAAAATTAGCTTTTAAAAAATGCTGTGCTTTGAGTGAGTGTCACAGTTTCAGAGAGTTTCAGGTGAGGAGTCCACAGCCCCATCAGTGCCAAGCCTTCCCTTCTAAGAACATCTTCCCCCCCTTTTCCTCCTTTCCTAATAACCTCTCATTGACGTTATCATAAAGCAGAGCAATAGGGCTCAGGAGCTCAGTCCCTGGGTAGGGACCGGGTGCCCGAAGCTAGCTCGCTCATGCCAACGCCGCGGGGCTGCCATCCAGCAAGCATGGTGATTATCAGCTCTATAGTGATTGCAAGCTCTCAGGATTTCAGCTTTGCTTGCTAGGTAGTGGTGCCCCAAGCTTGAGGCTGCAGCAGACAGAGAGAGAGGAGAAGGAGAAGGCGCAGGCTGTTCCACGGAGATGGCTTTATTTGGGGAGGTCCATGAAGGGTCTCTGCTCTTCTTCTTTCCCGACTAATGGGGTACAGTATGCTTCTTTTATAGGGTTGGAAAGGATCCAAGCTTGACCAATGGTAAGGGGTTAACATGACATTCCCTATAGGGTTACAGAGATAGGTTAAGGGTGGAGGACAGGGAAACAGGAATTTTCTTTTGCTGTTTCAGCATTCCTATTCTCCATGGTGCTTTTCCCAAACTTATGGGGTTTACTACACTGGGGAGAACTGGGACCACACTGGGGGCAACTGGGAGTGAGTGGGACCATGCTGGGAGGGACTGGGATCATATGGGGAGGGACTGGGACTAGAGCAGGGGCAACTGGGTCCAACTGGGACCATCCTGGGAGTGTCTGTAACCATAGGGGAGTGATGGAAGCACACTGGGAACAGCTGGGCCCATGCTGGGAGCAACTGGGATCACACTGGGGGCACTGGCATCAGACTGGGAGTGACTGGGAGCAACTGGGATTAGACTGCAAGGGACTGGGATCATACCGGGAGTGGCTACACTCATACTGGCATTATACTGGCTGTGAATGGAACCCGACTGGGGCTTACTGGGAGCTACTGGGCCCATGTTGGGAGGAAAATGTGACCCACTGGGAGCAACTGGGATCGGCTGGAAGGTTCTCGAACCATGCTGAGAGGACTGAGACTACAACTGGGGCAACTGGGATCATCCTGGGAGCAACTGGGGCCACCCTTTGAGCAACAGATAGAAACTGGGATGATGCTAGAGGAAACTGGGAGGAACTGGGAAAGACTGGGATCATTCTGAGGTAACTCAAACATACTGGGAGTGTCTCTAACCATCCTGGGGGCACTGGAACCACACTGGGAACAGCTGGGATCATGCTGGGAGCAACTGGGACGATGCTGGGGGAAACTGAATCTACCCTGGAGGCAACTGGGCACCACTGGGACCCTGCTGGGAGGGACTGGGACTATTCTTGGGGCAACTGGGATCATCATGGGAGGAACTGGGAACATCTGGAATTATGCTGGGAGCAACTGGGATCACACTGGGATCCCAGTGAGAGCAGCTGAGTCCATGCTGGGTTACACTGGGATCTCATTGAGAGCGACTGGAATCACACTGGGATTGACGGGAGTGGCTGGTTTTGTGGATTTTGGGGGTTTGGATTTTGGGGGATTTTCTTGGCATTTTGAGGGGGAGTTTTTCTGGGGGTGTTTGGGGGTTTATTGAAATTTCTTGTGGCTCTTTTTGAATTTGGGGGTTTTACCGGGATTTTGTGGGGATTTTTTGGGATTCTCAGAAATTCCGGGGGTTTTATTGGGATTTTTAGGAGATTTTGGGGCATTTTATTGGAATTGTGGTGGCATTCAAAGGGATTCATTGGGGATTTGGGGTTTTGGGGATTTTTGGTGGGATTGTGGGATTTGGGCAGTTTTGGTGTTGCCAGGATTTCTTTGGATCTTGGGGGAGATTTTGTGGGGCTTTTTCTGGTTTTGGGGACATCTTTGGGGGATTTGCGGAGTTTAATCAGGATTTTTGGGGTTATTGAGATTTCAAAGGATTTTGTGGTCTTTTATTGGGATTCTAGGGTGTTCTAATGGGATTTTGAGAGATTTAATTGGGATTTTGTGGGTTTTATTGGGACTTTTGGGGCTTTTAAGGAGATTTTGGTGCCTCTCAGCCCTTCCCCACACCCAGGGAATGCCCCAAAGCCCCCCTAAAATTCCACAAAAACCCCACAAATCCCCAAAAATTACAACAAAACCCTCAAAAACCCCAGAGAATCTCCAAACATCCCAGTGGAACTCACCAAAATTTAAAAAAACTCACAAAATTTTCAATAAATCTCCCCCCAAAAAACCTCCGAACCCCAACAAAACACCCAAAATCCAAAACCCCCCAAATCAACAAAACCCCCCAAAATCACGTAACCATCCCAAAACCAAATAATTCTCCCTAAAAACCCCAATGATTCCCCCTAAACTCCCAACAAAATCCCCCAAAGCCCAAAAAAGCCACCCCCAAATCCCCAAAAACCCTCTCAAAACCCCAAAATCCCCACAAACCCCCCCAGACTCAGTGGGGCTGTTCTGGATCAGGGGGCACCGGCCGGTGGAACAGGAGCCACTTCAGGGGGCCCTGGGAGCTTTTTGGGGAGGGGGCACCATGGGAGACCCCCCAAAACCGGGGGAGGGAACCCCTGCAGTGCCCCCTCCCCCCGAAACCCCCAGACCCCGGTTCAGGGTGGGCCTGGGACCCCCCGGGACGCCCAAATCTCCCCCAGGACCCCTCCAGGAACCCCAAACCCCCCAGAGCCCACCAAGGTTGGCCCAGGACCCCCCTGAGAGCCCCCAGACCCCAATGGGGCCCAGCCCAGGATGTCCCCTGAGACCCCCCCCAGACCCTTCCCAAGACCCCACCCAGGACCCTCCAGACCCCTCCCCAAACCCAACTCAGGCTCCCCCAGCCCCTCCCCAGATCGCGCCGGGACCTCTCCCCAAAACCCCCCAAACCCCCCCCACCAGACCCTCTCCCAAAACCCTTCCAGACCCCCCAAAGCCCCTCCCCAAACCTCCAAAACCCTCCCAGGACACCCTCAGGACCCCCCAGAGCCCTCCCCAAATTCCCCCAGGCCCATCCCAACACCCCCAGACCCTCCCAAGACCTTCCTACGACCCCTCCCCAAAACCCCCCCAGACCCTCCCACGACCCCCCCCCGCCCTCCCGAGACCCCTCTTAGAACCAATCCGCACCCCCCAGGTCCCCCCACAATGCCCCAGGACCCCTCCCCAGACCCCCCCAAACCCCCGGACCCCTCCCCAAAGCCTCCCCAGACCCCCCGGACCCTCCCCCGCCCCCCCCCGATCCCCTCTCAGGCCCCTCCCGCTCCTGTCCCGAGCCCGGGGGGTCCCGGCGGCGGCGGGGAAGGGGGCGCCGCTTCCAGCTCGCCTCTGATTGGCTGGGACGGGCGTGGTGCCTCTCAGCCCTCCCTGCCTGGAGGCGGGCCTTGGTGAGGGCAGCCACTCCGTGATTGGTTAGTTCAGGGATGTGCAGCGCGCTGATTGGTTGGTTTGGGGCGGGGCGCGCCTCTCGGTGGAGGCGCGAGATTGTGAGGGGAGAGCGGAGCTGAGGTGGGGCCGGGGGCAAACTGGGGGGGTTTGGGGCGGGTCTGAAGCGAATTTGGAGAGGTCTGAGGGGAAACTGGGGATTTTTAGGGGCTCCCCCTAAAAATCTCCCCCAAATCCCCCCAAAATCCTCAGAAATGCCCCGAAAAAATCCCTGAAATCCCCCAAAATTCACCCCTTAAATTCCCAAAATCCCCCAAAATTCCCAAAAAATCCCCGTAAAAAATCCCCAAAATCTCCCCAAAAACATCCCTGAGTTCACCTCAAACCCCCCAAAATCCCCCCCAAATCTCCCCCCAAAATCCCCCAAATTCACCCAACAATCCCCCCCAAATTTATCCTAAAAAACCCCAAAAGACCCCAAAATCCCCCCCCAAAAAAAACCAAAATCCCCCCCCAAATCCCCCAAAATCTCCCCCAAATCCCCCCAAAATCCTCAGAAATGGCCCTAAAGAATCCCTGAAATCCCCCAAAAGTCACCCCTAAAATTCCCCCAATCCCTCAAAATCCCAAAAAATCCCCCTAAAAAATCCCCAAAATCACCCCAAAACCAGCCCTAAAAATCGCCCCCAAATCGTCAAAAATCCCCCTCAAAAAATCCCCCAAAAATCCCCAAATTTCCCCCAAAATTTCCCCCCAAAATCCCTGGAATCTCCCCCAAATCCCCCCCAAAATCTCCCAAAAAAATCCCCAAAATTCCCCCCAAAAAAACCCAAATCCCCCAAATTCACCCCTAAAATACTCAAAATCCACCCCAAAAACGCCCAAACCCCCAAATCCTCCCCAAAATCTCCCCCAAATCCCCCCAAAATCCTCAGAAATGCCCCGAAAAAATCCCCGAAATCCCCCAAAATTCACCCCTTAAATTCCCAAAATCCCCCAAAATCCAAAAAAATCCCCCCAAAAAATTCCCAAAATCTCCCCAAAAACATCCCTGAGTTCACCCCAAACGCCCCCAAAATCCCCCCCAAATTCGCCCCAAAATCCCCCCCAAATTAAACCCCCCCCAAATTCACCCCAAGATGCCCCCCAAAAAACCCCAAAATCCTCAGAAATGGCCCTAAAAAATCCCCGAAATCCCCCAAAATTCACCGCTAAAATTCCCAAAATCCCCCAAAATCTCAAAAATCCCCCTAAATATCCCCAAAATCTCCCCAAAAACATCCCTGAGTTCACCCCAAACCCCTCAAAATCCCCCCAAAATTCTCCCCAAATCCCCCAAATTCACCCCAAATTCCCCCCCCCAATTCACCCCAAACTCCCCCCCAAATTCATCCCAAAATCTTCCCCAAATTTATCCCCCCCAAAAACCCCAAAATCTCCCCCAAAAAACCCAAAAAACCCCAAACCCCCCAAATCCCCAATTCCAGGGGTCTCCCTCTGAAGCCCCCTCCCCAATTCCCCGGGGATTTGGGTCTGGGGGCTCCCGCTTTGGGTCTGGGGTCCCCAATTGAGTCTGGGGGCTCCCAATGTGGGTCTGGGGTCCCAAACGGACTCAGCGACCCCCGATTGGGTCTGGGGTCCCCAGTTGGGGCTCCCGATTTGGGTCTGGGGTCCCCAACTGGGGCTCCCGATGTGGGTCTGGGGGCTCCTGAATTGAGTCTGGGGTCTCGATTTGGGTCTGGGGGCTCCCAATTTGGGGAGGGGTCTCAGACTGAGGGGAGTTCCCAATTTGGGTCTGGGGGCTCCAAAATTTGGGTCTGGGGTCCCGAATGGGGTCGGGGCTCCTGAATTGGGTCTGGGGTCGCGATTTGGGTCTGGGGGCTCCCAATTTGGGTCTGGGGTCTCGATTTGGATCTGGGGGCTCCATTTGGGTCTGGGGTCGCGATTTGGGTCTGGGGTCCCAAACGGACTCAGTGACCCCGAATTGAGTCTGGGGTCGGTCGCGATTTGGGTCGCAATTTGGGGAGGGGTCTCAGTCCCACCAGGAGCTGCGGGATTTGGGTCGGGGGTCCCGAATTGGATCTGGGGGCTCCATTTGGGTCTGGGGGCTCCTGAATTGGGTCTGGGGTCCCGAATTTGGTCTGGGGTCCGGAATTGGGTCTGGGGTCGCGATTTAGGGCTCCCGAATTGAGTCTGGGGGCTCCATTTGGGTCTGGGGTCTCGATTTGAGTCTGGGGGCTTCCAATGTGAGTCTGGGGTCTCGATTTGGGTCTGGGGGTTCCCAATTTAGGGAGGGGTCTCAGGCGCACCAGGAGCTGCGGGATTTGGGTCGGGGGTCCCGATTTGGGTCTGAGGTCGCGATTTGGGTCTGGGGGCTCCTGCATTGGGTCTTGGGTCCCGAATGGGGTTGAGGCTCATTCCCAAAATCCCCCAAAATTCCCAAAAAATCCCCGTAAAAAATCCCCAAAATCTCCCCAAAAACATCCCTGAGTTCACCTCAAACCCCCCAAAATCCCCCCCAAATCTCCCCCCAAAATCCCCCAAATTCACCCAACAATTCAGGAATTATCCCCCCCAAAAACCCCAAAATCTCCCCCAAAAAACCCAAAAAACCCCAAACCCCCCAAATCCCCAATTCCAGGGGTCTCCCTCTGAAGCCCCCTCCCCAATTCCCCGGGGATTTGGGTCTGGGGGCTCCCGCTTTGGGTCTGGGGTCCCCAATTGAGTCTGGGGGCTCCCAATGTGGGTCTGGGGTCCCAAACGGACTCAGCGACCCCCGATTGGGTCTGGGGTCCCCAGTTGGGGCTCCCGATTTGGGTCTGGGGTCCCCAACTGGGGCTCCCGATGTGGGTCTGGGGGCTCCTGAATTGAGTCTGGGGTCTCGATTTGGGTCTGGGGGCTCCCAATTTGGGGAGGGGTCTCAGACTGAGGGGAGTTCCCAATTTGGGTCTGGGGGCTCCAAAATTTGGGTCTGGGGTCCCGAATGGGGTCGGGGCTCCTGAATTGGGTCTGGGGTCGCGATTTGGGTCTGGGGGCTCCCAATTTGGGTCTGGGGTCTCGATTTGGATCTGGGGGCTCCATTTGGGTCTGGGGTCGCGATTTGGGTCTGGGGTCCCAAACGGACTCAGTGACCCCAAATTAAACACCCCTGAAGACCCCTCCACAAAATAAAAAATGGGGGTTTTAGGGATTTTTTTGGTGATTTTTAGGGATTTTTGGGTGATTTTTAGAGATTTTTTTGGTGATTTTTAGCGATTTTTGGGGTGTTTTTTAGCGATTTTTTGGTGATTTTTTGAGATTTTATTGTGATTTTTGGGGATTTTTTTGGTGATTTTTAGGGATTTTTTGGTGATTTTTAGGGATTTTTTGCGATTTTTAGGGATTTTTGGGTGATTTTTAGGGATTTTTTTGTGATTTTTAGGGATTTTTTTGCGATTTTTAGCGATTTTTGGGGGGGTTTTTTTGGTGATTTTTGGGGAATTTTTTTTGGTGATTTTTAGGGATTTTTTGGCGATTTTTAGGGATTTTTTTGGCGATTTTTAGGGATTTTTTTTTTGTTTTTCCGGGGATTTTTCGGGGAATTTTCTGGGATTTCGGGGAATTTGGGTTTTTTGATGTTTTTTGGGGCGTTCCGGGCGGTTTTGGTGATTTTGGGGAGGGGTCCCCGTCGCTTTCCCCGGGATCCGCCAGGGGGTGCTGTCTCACCAGTGGGCATGGCCTGCGCCAGCCGCTCGGCTCTGATTGGCTGCGACGGGGAAGGGGCGGGGCTGAGGGCGGGGCCTTCAGACCCGGAAGCGGCGCAAGGGCACGCGGGGAGCGCGGGAACGGAGCCGAGCGGGGACCCCCGGGAGCCCCAAAATCGCCCGAAACCGCCCCAAAATATCCCTGAAACCCCCCCCCCCCCGACCCTTCCCTACCCCACCCCGGGGCCCTCCCCTACCCCACCCCGGAATCCCCTCCAAAACGCCCCCCAAAATCCCCCGAAATCCCGCCCGAAATATCCCCAAAACGCACCCGAGACCCCCCTAACCAACCCCGGGAGCCCCAAAATCCTTCGAAACCTCCCCAAATCCCCCGAAACTCCCCCCGAGACCCTCCCCTAACCCACCCCGGGACCTCCCCAAAAAACCCCCAAACTCACCCCAAGAATACCCCGCCCAAAATAATCTCCCCCAAATCCCCCTAAACTCCCTAAAAATAACCCCAAAACTCACCCGAGACCCCCCCCCCAAAATAACACCAAAAATCCCCCCCGAACACCTCCCGGGACCCCCCAAAATAACCCCAAAAATCTCCCCGGGGACCCCTCAAACCATCCCGAAATTCCCCCAGAATTCCCCCAAAAATCCCTCCGGAGCCCTCCTGAGCTCCCCGAAAATCGCCCCGAGACCCCCCAAAAACAACCCCAAAAATCCCCCTGAGACCCCCCCAAAATAACCCCGAGACCCCCCCAAAATCCCCCCAAAAATCGGCCCCGGGACCCCCCCCCAAAATCCCCCCCAAATCCCCCAAAATCGGCCCCGGGACCCCCCCAAAAATCCTCCTCGGACCCCCCCCAAATCTCCTGAGCCCCTCTTGACCCCCTGAACCCCCAAATCCCCCCAAATTTCTCGTTTCCCCCCTCCCCCCCCAATGCTCCTCCTGTCCCGGGGGTCCCCCCGGGCCTTGCACGGCTCGGGGGGGGCCCTGGGGGGGCTCGGCCGGGACCCCCCCAAAAACGGGGACCCCCCCAAAAACGGGGACCCCCCCAAAAGCAGCCGAGACCCCCCCCAAAATCAGGTCAGTGACTTGAGGGGGGTCCCGGCTCTTTTTTGGGGAGGGGTCCCCAAATTTTGGGGGGGAGGGGGGTCCCTGTCCCTTTTTGGGGGGGGTCTCGAGATTTGGGGGGGGGGTCCCCGTCCTTTGTTTTGGGGGCGTTCCCAGTGTTTATAGGGGGGGGGTCCCCGATATTTTTTGGGGGGGGGGTCTGGGAATTTGGGGAGGGGTCCCAGATTTGCGGGGGGGGGGGGTCCTGATCTTTTTGGGGGTCCCGGCCCTTTTATTGGGGGGGTCCCGGATTTTGGGGGTCTCGGATTTGGGGGATCCTCGATTTTGGGTGTCCTAGTCTTGGGATGGCCCCGATTTTGGGGTGTCCCGGATTTTGGGGTGTCCCGGATTTTGGGGGTCCCCGATTTTGGGGTGTCCCAGTTTTGGGGTCCCGGATTTTCGGGTGTCCAAGTTTTGGGGCGTTTTAAGGTTCCAAATTTTGGGGGTCCTGGATTTTGGGGTGGCCCCGATTTTGGGGTGCCCGAGATTTTGGGGTGTCCCAGTTTTGGGCTGTCCCGGGGGTCTCTCACTCTGTGCCCCCCCCCCAAGGTGTCTGGGTGGGGCCGGGGGCGCCCGGTGCCCGTGGGGAGAGCGAGACGGGCGGCGAACATGGCCGGTACTGGGGAAACTGGGAGGGGCTGGGACAAACTGGGAATGGGGCCTGGGATGGACTGGGACAGACTGGGAATGGGGACTGGGATGGACTGGGAATGGGAACTGGGACGGACTGGGAATGGGGACTGGGACAAACTGGGAATGGGGACTGGAATGGGAAATGGGGGAACTGGGAGCACTGGGACGGACTGGGAATGGGGACTGGGACAAACTGGGAATGGGGACTGGGAATGGGAAATGGGGGAACTGGGAGCACTGGGACGGACTGGGAATGGGGACTGGGACAAACTGGGAATGGGGACTGGGAATGGGAAATGGGGGAACTGGGAGCACTGGGACAGACTGGGAATGGGGACTGGGAATGGGAAATGGGGGAACTGGGAGCACTGGGACAGACTGGGAATGGGAAATGGGACACACTGGGAGGGACTGGGGGGGCTGAGAGGGGCTGGGAATGGGGACTGGGATGGACTTGGAGGGACTGGGAATGGGAAATGGGAAGGACTGGGACAAACTGGGAATGGACTGGGAAGGACTGGGAATGGGGAATTGGGGAACTGGGATGGACTGGGAGGGACTGGGAATAGAGAATTGGGAGCACTGGGAATGGGAAATGGGGAACTGGGACAGACTGGGAGCGACTGGGAATGGGGGACTGGGGGGTACTGGGACAAACTGGGACAAACTGGGAATGGGGACTGGGAAGGACTGGGAGAGGCTGGGAGGGACTGGGAATGGGAACTGGGGAAACTGGGAGCACTGGGACGGACTGGGAGCAACTGGGAATGGGGAACTGGGAGCACTAGGAATGGGAACTGGGACAGACTGGAACGGGAAATGGGGAAACTGGGAGGGACTGGGGGGACTGGGAATGGGAAATGGGGGAACTGGGAGAGACCTGGAGGAACTGGGATGGACTGGGAGCACTGGGAGCAACTGGGAATGGGGAATTGGGGAACTGGGAGCATTGGGACAGACTGGGAATGGGAACTGGGACAGACTGGGAGGGAATGGGAGGGACTGGAAATGGGGAAATGGGAGGGAACTGGGAGGGGTCCGGCTCTGGAATTGGGTCTGGGGGGCTTTGGGGTCTCTCAGTTTTTGGGGCGTCTCCCAGGTCTGGCTCTGGATTTGGGTCTGGGGGCTTTGGCTGAGGCCGCCCGGACGCGGCTGCGGGGGCAGGAACGGCGCCAGGGTGAGTGAGGGACCCTGGGACCCCCGGGACCCCAGACCCAATTGGGGCCAATTCCCCAAATCCCCCAGACCCAACTGGGGTCTGAAACCTCAAATCCCCCCAATTCCCCCAGACCCAATTGGGGCCAATCCCCCCCAGATCCCCCCCAAATCCCCCAGACCCAACTGGGCAAATCCCCCCCCAAAATCCCCCCAGGACCCCAGACCCAATTTGGGGCTGATCCCCCAAATCCTCCCCAAATCCCCCAGACCCAATTGGAGTCGATCCCCCCCCAAAATCCCCCAGAGACCCCCGGGACCCCAGACCCAATTGGGGCTGAAACCCCAGAGACCCCAGACCCAATTGGGGCCGATCCCCCCCCAAAATCCCCCAGACCCAATTGGGGCCAATCCCCCCCAGGATCCCAGACCCAATTGGAGTCGATTCCCCCCCAAAATCCCCCCAAATCCCCCAGACCCAATTGGGGCTGATCCCCCAAATCCCCCCCGGGACCCCAGACCCAATTGGGGCAAATGCCCCCCAAATACTCCCCAAATCCCCCAGACCCAATTGGGGTCTGAACCCCCAAATCCCCCCTGAGACCCCAGACCCAATTTGGGTCTCACCCATCCTAAATCCCCCCCCATCCCCATTTTCGGGGTCCCATCCCCATTTTTGGGTCCCCAATCCCCATTTTTGGGTCCCCAATCCCCATTTTCAGGGTCCCCATCCCCATTTTCATGTCCCCATCCCCATTTTCGGGGGTCCCATCCCCATTTTGTGGTCCCTGTCCCGCAGTTCCCGCCTGGGCTCTCTCTGAGGGCAGCGCTCAGCGTTTGGTGGCCGTGCTCAGCCGGGCCCGGGGGGCGGCGCTCAAGGTGGGGCAGCTGCTCAGCATGGCAGGTGAGAGCCCAAATATCCCAAAAATACCCCAAAAATACCCCAAAAACCACCCCCAAAATACCCCAAACCCCTCAAGGTGGGGCAGCTGCTCAGCATGGCAGATGAGACCCAAAATATCCCTGAAATATCCCAAAAATATCCCCAAAATACCCCAAACATATCCCTAAAATTCCCCAAAAAAAATCCCCAAAATATCCCCCAAAATATCCCTAAAATACCCCAAAAATATCCCTAAACCCCTCAAGGTGGGGCAGCTGCTCAGCATGGCAGGTGAGAGCCCAAAACCCCCAAAATATCCGTAAAAATACCCTAAAAATACCCTAAAAATATCCCTAAAATACCCCCAAAATACCCCTAAAATATCCCAAAAATACCCTAAAATACCCCAAAAAAAACCCAAAACCACCCCAAAAATATCCCAAAAACCCCTAAACCTCCCCAAAATGCCCCAAATCCCTCAAGGTGGGGCAGCTGCTCAGCGGAGCCGGTGAGACCCTAAAAATACCCTAAAAACCACCCCTGAAATACCCCAAAAACCCCCAAAACCATCCCAAAAATATCCCAAAACCACCCCAAAAATACCCCCACAATACCCCAAAAATACCCAAAAACCACCCCAAAAATACCCCAAAACCATCCCAAAAACCACCCCAAAAATACCCCAAAACCATCCCAAAAACCACCCCAAAAATACCCCAAAAAATACCCCAAAACCACCCCAAAATCCCCCAAATCCACCCCAGAAATAGAAACAAAAATGATCCCCAAAATATCCCAAAAATACCCCAAGAAAATCCCAAAAATCCCCTAAAAACCATCCCCAAACCCATAAAAACCCCCAAAATGCCCCAAAAATCCCCCTAAACCCCCCAGGCTCGGAGCTGCTGCCCCCACAGCTGCAGGGTGGGATTTGGGGTTTCTCATCCCCTAAATCCCCTAAAATCCTATTAAAATCCTATAAAAATCCTATTAAAATCCTATAAAACCCCATAAAACCCTATAAAATCCCCTAAATCCCCTAAATCCCCTTTCCCCAGGCTTGGAGCTGCTGCCCCTGCAGGTGCTGGGTGGGATTTGGGGTGGATTTGGGGTGGTTTGGGGTGGGATTTGGGGTCCTCTCATCCCTTTGTCCCCCAAATCCTATAAAATCCCATAAAACCCCATAAAATCCCCTCAATCCCCTCAATCCCCTAATCCCAGACTCAGAGCTGCTGCCCCCACAGCTGCAGGGTGGGGTTTGGGGTGGATTTGGGGTCTCTCATCCCTTTGTCCCCCAAATCCCATAAAACCCCATAAAACCCTATAAAATCCCCTCAATCCCCTCAATCCCCTAATCCCAGACATGGAGCTGCTGCCCCTGCAGGTGCTGGGTGGGATTTGGGGTGGATTTGGGGTGGTTTGGGGTGGGATTTGGGGTGGTTTGGGGTGGATTTGGGGTCTTTTATCTCCTTTTTCTCCCAAATCCTATAAAACCCTATAAAACCCCATAAAACCCTATAAAACCCTATAAAATCCCCTAAATCCCCTCAATCCCCTAAATCCCCTTTCCCCAGACTCAGAGTTGCTGCCCCTGCAGGTGCTGGGTGGGGTTTGGGGTGGATTTAGGGTGGATTTGGGGTCTCTCATCCCTTTTTCCCCCCAAACCCCATAAAACCCTATAAAATCCCCTAAATCCCCTCAATCCCAGACTCGGAGCTGCTGCCCCCGCAGCTGCAGCGGATCCTGGCCCGGCTGAGGCAGAGTGCGGAGCCCATGCCAGGCTGGCAGAGCCGGGTGAGGGACGGGAACTGCAATCCCAAATCCTGAATCCTAAATCCCAAATCCTGAATCCTAAATCCCAAATCCCAAATCCCAAACACCAAATCCCAAAATCCCAAACACCAAATCCCAAAATCCCAAATCCCAAACACCAAACCCCAAATCCCCAAATGCCAAAATCCCAAACCCCAAATCCCAAACACCAAAATCCCAAATCCCAAACACCAAACCCCAAATCCCCAAACACCAAAATCCTAAATCCTAAACACCAAACCCCAAATCCCCAAACACCAAAATCCCAAAATCCCGAACCCCAAACACCAAAATCCCAAACCCCAAAATCCTCAAATCCCAAAACCCCAAATCCCAAACCCCAAAATCCCAAAATCCTAAATCCTAAAAACCCCAAACCCCTAAATCCCAAAACAGCCCAAAATCCTAAAACCCCGTAACCTCAAAATCCCCAAAATCCCAAACCCCAAATCCCAAAATCCCAAACTCCAAACACCAAATCCCAAACACCAAACCCCAAACACCTCCAAATCCCAAAACCCCCAAAAATCCCAAATCCTAAAAACTCCAAACCCTAAAAACCCCAAATCCCAAACCCCCAAAAGGCCAAAATCCCAAACCCCAAAAACCAAAACCGAAATCCCAAACATCCCAAAACCCCAAATCCTAAAAACCCCAAAATCCCAAATCCGAAACACCTCGAAACCCAAATCCCAAACCCAAAACACTCCAAACCTGCGAAACCCAAACCCCAAAAACCCCAAAACCCCAAATCCCAAACCTCCAAAATCCCAAACCCAAAAACCCCTGAAAACCCCAACCCCCCCAAATCCCAAACCCAAAAATCCCAAACCCCCAAACCCAAAAACCCCCGAAACCCCAAACCCCAAACCACCAAAACCCAAAATCCCAAATCTCCCAAAACCCCCACACCCCTAAAACCCAAACACCCCAAACCCCAGAAACCCCAAGCCCAAAAATCCCAAAAACCCCAAACCCAAAAATCCAAAACCCCAAACACCCCAAAACCCAATCCCAAACCCCAAAATCCCAAAAACCCCCAAAACCCCAAACCCCAAAAACCCCAAAATCCCAAACCCCAAAACCCCAAGATCCCAAACCCCAAAAACCCAAACCTCAAACACCCGGAAAGCCGAATCCCAAACACAAAATCCCAAAAACCCCAAACCCCAAAAATCCCAAAGATTCAAAAACCCCCAAAACCCCAAACCCAGGCCTGGGGGATTTGGGGAGGATTTTGTGGGGTTTTTTATAGGATTTTAAATAAGATTGTTATAGGATTTTTAATAGGATTGTTATGGGATTTTTATAGGATTTTTTCAAATGATTGTTGTAGGATTGTTATAGGATTTTATAGGATTTTTATAGGTTCTTTTAATAGGATTTTGTGGAATTTTTAATAGTTTTTTTTATAGGTTTTCTAATAGGATTTTTATGGGATATTTATAAGATTTTTAATAGGATTGTTATGGGATTGTTATGGGATTGTTTTAATAGGATTTTTGTGGGATTTTTATAGGATTTTTTATGAGATTTTTTTGTGGGATTTTTATCGGATTTTTTATGGGATTTTTATAGGATTTTTAATAGCATTTTAATAGGATTTTTATAGGGTTTTTAGTAGGATTTTTATGGGATTTATAGGATTTATATAGGTTTTAAAAATAGGATTTTTATAGGATTTTAATAGGATTTTTTAATTGGATTTTAATCGGATTTTTATAGGTTTTTTTAATAGGATTTTTATGGGATTTTCACCATATTTTCCCCATATTTTGGCCGTTTTTCCCCGGATTTTTTGGGGATTTTTTTGGGAATTGTGAGAATTCTCGGGAATTCTCCCCCCAGGCCATACTGGACTCGGAGCTGGGCCGGGGCTGGCGGGAGCAGCTCCAGGAGTGCCAGGATTGGGGTTTGGATGGGATTTCTATGGGATTTTTATAGGATTTTTAATAGGATTTTTATGGGATATTTATGGGATTTTAATAGGATTTTTTAATAAGATTTTTTTAATAGGATTTTGATAGGTTTTTTTAATAGGATTTTTATAGGCTTTTTTAATAGGATTTTAATAGGATTGTTATAGTATTTTAAATGGGATTTTATAGGATATTTAAATGGGATTTTTATGGGATTTTTTATAGGATTTTTATCGAATTTTGCCCATATTTTGGCCTTTTTTCTCCAGATTTTTTGGATTTTTTTGGGAATTCTTTGGGAATTCTTTGGAATTGTTGGGAATTCTCCCCCAGGCCGTGCTGGACTCAGAGCTGGGCCGGGGCTGGCGGGAGCAGCTCCAGGAGTTCCAGGAGCTGGGGTTTTTATAGGATTTTTATAGGATTTTTATGGGATTTTTGGCCTATTTTCCCCATATTTTGGGAATTTTCACCCGGATTTTTTTGGGATTTTTTTTTTGGAATTGTTGGGAATTTTTTGGAATTGTTGGGAATTCTCCCCCCAGGCCATCCTGGATGCAGAACTGGGCCGGGGCTGGCGGGAGCAGCTCCAGGATTTGGGGTTTTTAGAGGATTTTAATGAGATTTTTGGGCTATTTTCCCCATATTTTGGGTATTTTTCCCCGGATTTTTTGGGGATTTTTTTTTGGGAATTTTTTTTGGGAATTGTTGGGAATTCTCCCCCCATGCCGTCCTGGACTCGGAGCTGGGTCGGGAGCAGCTCCAGGAGTTCCAGGATTTGGGGTTTTTATGGGATTTTTATCGAATTTTCGCCATATTTTGGCCATTTTTCTCCGGATTTTTTGGGGAATTCTTTGCAACTGTTGGGAATTCTCCCCCAGGCCGTCCTGGATGCAGAACTGGGCCGGGGCTGGCGGGAGCAGCTCCAGGAGTTCCAGGAGGTTCCTGTGGCCGCCGCCTCCCTGGGCCAGGTGCACCGGGGGCGGCTCCGCAGCGGCGCCGACGTCGCCATCAAGGTCCAGGTGCCGAATTTGGGGCAAAAAACCCCGAATTTGGGCAATTTCCAGCAAAAATCGAGGGGGTTTGGGGGATTTTTAAAGGAATTTTGGTGGATTTTTGGGGAGTGTTGGGGAATTTTGGGGGATTTTTATTTTTGGGGGGGGAAATTTCGATTTTTGGGGATTTTTTGGGGGGTTTTCTTGGGGTTTTTGGGGGATTTTTGGGGGTTTTAAAAAGGTTTGGGGGAATTTTGGGGTTTATAGGTGATTTGGGTTTTTTGGGAGGGAATTTGGGGGTTTGGGGGGAATTTGGGTGGAATTTTGGGGATTTGGGGAATTTGGGTGGGAATTTGGGCAAGGATTTGGGGGATTTGGGTGGGAATTTGGGGAATTTGGGTGGGAATTTTGGGAATTCGTGGGGAATTTGGGGGATTTGGGTTGAAATATTTGGGTGGAATTTGGGGGATTTGGTAAAATTTGGGGAATTCGGGAATTTTGGGAATTTGGGTGGGAATTTGGGGGATTTGGGTGGAAATTGGGGAATTTGTGGGGAATTTGGGTGGGAATTTTGGGATTTGGGTGGGAATTTTGGGATTTGGGTGGGAATTTGGGTGGAAATTGGGCAATTTTGGGAATTTTGGGATTTGGGTGGGAATTTGGGGAATTTTGGGAAATTTGGGGGATTTGGGTGGAAGTTTTGGGAATTTGGGTGGGAATTTTGGGGATTTGGGTGGAAGTTTTGGGAATTTGGGTGGGAATTTTGGGGATTTTCGGGTTCCCCCAGTACCCGGGCGTCGCCCTCAGCATCGGCAGCGACGTCGAAAATCTCCTGACCCTGCTGAGCCTCAGCCCGGGGCTGCCTAAAGGTCTCAAAAACACCCAAAAATCACCCAAAATACCCCAAAAATAGCACAAAATCACCCAAAATACTCCCAAAACCAGCCCCAAATCACCAAAAAATACCCCAAAACCAGCCCCAAATCACCCAAAATACTCCCCAAAACCAGCCCCAAATCACCCAAAATAGCCCCAAATCACCCCCAAATCGATCCAATTTCACCCTAAAATTGCCCCAAATCACCTAAAATCAACTTAAATCACCTAAAATCCCCCCTAAAACACCCCAAAATCACCCCCCAAACACTCAAAATTACGTCAAATCACCCCAAAATCACCTCAAAATCACCCAAAGTACCCCTTAAAACACCCCAAAATCACCCAAAATACCCCAAAAACAGCCCAAAACCACCCAAATTTACCCAAAATACCCCCCAAAACAGCCCCAAATCACCCAAAACACCTCAAAATCACCCAAATTCACCCAAAATACCCCAAAATCACCCCAAAATACCCCCCTAAAAAGCCCCAAAACCAGCCCAAAATCACCCCTAAAACACCCCAAAATACCCCCTGAAACAGCCCAAAATTCACCCAAAATACCCCAAAAAGATCCGAAAATCACCCCAAATACCCCCTAAAACCCCCCAAAACAGCTCAAATCACCCTGAAATCACTCCAGATTACCTAAAATCACCCCCAAAATACCCAAAATTACCTCATATCACCCCCAAATTCGCCCAAAATCCCCTGAAATCAGCCCCAAAATGCCCCAAATCAACCTAAAATCACCCCAAAATCACCCAAACCCAGCCAAGATTGCCTCAGATCGCCTGAAATCACCCCAAAATCAACAGAAATTCACCCCAAGTCACCTGAAATCACCCCAAAATCACCTCAAAATCACCCAAAAATCACCCAAACCAAAATCAACCCAAAATCGTCCCAAATCACCCCAAAATCAGCTCAGACCACCCCAAAGCAAACGGAAATTGACCCCAAATCACCTAAAATTGACCCAAATCACCCCAAAATCCCATAAAATCACCCAAAATCAACCCAAAATGACCCAAACTCACCCAAATCCCCCTTTTCCCACCAAATTCCTGCTCTTTCCCCAAAATCCCCTTTTTTATTCCCCCAAATCCCATTCTTTTCCCCCAAAATCCCAGTTTTTAATTCCCAGAAATCCGCTTTTTTATCCCCAAATTCCCATTATTTATTTTCCAAAATCCCCTTTTTTATCCCCAAATTCCCATTATTTATTTTCCCCAATTCCCATTATTTATTCCCCAAATTCCCATTATTTATTTTCCCCAAAATCCCCTTATTTAATTCCCAAATTCCCATTATTTTATCCCCCAAATTCCCATTATTTAATTCCCCAAATTTCCATTATTTAATTCCCCAAATTTCCCATTATTTATCCCCAAATTTCCATTATTTATTTTCCCCAAAATCCCTTTTTTTTTCCCAAATTCCCATTATTTATCCCCAAATTCCCATTATTTTTCCCCCAAAATCCCATTATTAATTCCCCCGAATTCCCACTATATTTCCCAAAAATCCCATTACTTTTCCAAATTCCCATTATTTAAACCCAAAATTCCCATTATTTAATTCCCCAAAAATCCCTTTTTTATTCCAAAATTCCCATTATTTTCCCCCAAAATCCCTTTTTTCATCTTCCCAAAAATTCCCATTATTTATCCCCAAAATCCCATTATTTAATTCCCAAAATCCCTTTATTTTTTCCCCAAATCCCTTTAATTTTCCCTCAAAATCCCAATATTTAATTCCCAAAATCCCATTATTTTGCCCAAAATCCCTTTATTTTTGCCCAAAATCCCACTATACTTCCCCAAAAATCCCTTTTTTTTTATTCCCAAATTCCCTTATTTTCCCCCAAATCCCCATTATTTTTCCCAAATTCCCCATTTTCCCCGCCAAATTCTCATTTTCCCAAATTCCCCTTTTTTCTCCCCATTTCCCATTTTTCCCAAATTCCCATTATTTCCCCCAAATCCCCATTTTTCCCCCCAAAATCCCCATTCTTTTTCCCAAGTCCCCATTATTTTCCCCAAATTCCCCTTTTTTTCCCAAATTCCCGTTATTTCCCCCCAAAGTCCCCATCATTTTTCCCAAATCCCCGTTATTTTTCCCAAAATCCCAGTTTTTCCCAAATTCCCATTATTCTTCCCAAATTCCCCTTTTTTTCTCCCCATTTCCCATTTTTCCCAAATTCCCAATTTTTCCCCCCAAATCCCCATTATTTTGCCCAAATTCCCGGTTTTTTCCCCCATTTTCCCCAAATTCCCGCTTTTTCTCCCCATTTTTCCCAAATTCCCCGTTTTTTGCCCCATTTTTCCCAGGGCTCTTTGCGGCCCCGGCGCTGCGGGCGCTGCAGCGGGAGCTGGAGCTCGAGTGCGACTACGAGAGGGAGGCCGAGAGTGCCCGAAAATTCCGGTCAGTTCGGGCAAATTTGGGCAAATTCGGGGATTTTTGGGTGTTTTGGGGCGGTTTTGGGGCAGTTTTTGGGGATTTTAGGACACTTTTAGGGCAGTTTTAGGGGATTTAGGTGCACGTTTAGGGGGTTTAGGGGATTTTGGGGCAGTTTTGGGGCGGTTTTGTGGAGATTCCGGCACAGTTTTGGGCCAGGTTTGGGCTTTTTATGGGCGGTTTTGGGGCACTTTTGGGGATTTTAGGGGCGGTTTAGGGGCACTTTTAGGGCGGTTTTAGGGCACTTTTTGGGGATTTTAGGGGGATTTTTGGGCAGGTTTAGGGGATTTAGGGGCAGTTTAGGGGATTTTGGGGCAGTTTTAGGGGATTTAGGGGATTTAAGGGAGCTGGAGCTCGAGTGCGACTATGAGAGGGAGGCGCAGAGCGCCCACACATTCAGGTGAGTTCGGGCAAATTTGGGCAATTTTGGGCAATTTTGGGTGTCTAGGGGATTTAGGGGCTCTTTTGGGGCCGTTTATGGGGCACTTTTGGGGCGGTTTTGGGGTTTATAGCGGCAGTTTCGGGGCAGTTTTTGGGGTTTTTAGAGGAGGTTTTGGGGCGGTTTTGGAGCAATTTCGGGGAAGATTTGGGGCGGTTTTGGGGCTTTTTGGGTGTTTAGGGGATTTAGGGGCAGTTTTGAGGCGATTTTGGGGTTTTTAGGGGGGTTTCAGGGCGGTTTCGGGGCAGTTTTGGGGCCATTTTGGGGCGGTTTTGGGGGATTTTAGGGGCAGTTTTGGGGCAGTTTTGAGGAGGTTTTGGGGTTTTTGGGGCCATTTTGGGGCGGTTTTGGGGGATTTAGGGGCAGTTTAGGGGATTTTGGGGCAGTTTAGAGGCAGTTTAGGGGATCTAGGGGCGGTTTTGGGGGATTTTGGGGCAGTTTTGGGGCTGTTTTGGGGCAGTTTTGGAGCAGTTTCGGGGTTTTTAGGGGCGGGTTAAGGGGCACTTTTGGGGCAGTTTTGGGGCTTTTTGGGGCCGTTTAGGGGCAGTTTTAGGGGATTTAGGGGCAGTTTAGGGGATTTAGGAGCTGTTTAGAGGCAGTTTAGGGGGTTTTGGGGCAATTTTGGGGATTTTAGGGGCTGTTTTGGGGCGGTTTTGGAGCAGTTTTGGGGTTTTTAGGGGCGGTTTTAGCGGCACTTTGGGGGCAGTTTTGGGGCTTTTAGGGGGATTTTTGGGCAGGTTGAGGGGATTGAGTGGCACGTTTAAGGGATTTAGGGGATTTTAGGGTAGTTTTAGGGGATTTTGGGGCAGGTTTAGGGGATTTAGGGGTGGTTTCAGGGAGCTGGAGCTCGAGTGCAACTACGAGAGGGAGGCACAGAGCGCCCGCAAATTCCGGTGGGTTCGGGCAAATTTGGGCAATTTTGGGGCAGGTTTAGGGGATTTAGGGGCTCTTCTGGGGCGGTTTTGGGGGATTTTAGGGGCGGTTTCGGGGCCATTTTGGGGTGGTTTTGGAGCAGTTTCGGGGCGGTTTTGGGGCTTTTTGGGGCTGATTTAGGGGCAGTTTTAGGGGATTTAGGGGCAGTTTTGGGCAGGTTTAGGGGCAGTTTTGGGGCAGTTTTAGGGGATTTAGGGGATTTAAGGGAGCTGGAGCTCGAGTGCGACTATGAGAGGGAGGCGCAGAGCGCCCGCACATTCAGGTGAGTTTGGGCAAATTTGGGGCTTTTTGGGGCTTTTTGGGTGTTTAGGGGATTTAGGGGCTCTTTAGGGGCAGTTTCGGGGTTTTTAGAGCAGGTTTTGGGGCACTTTTGGGGCGGTTTTGGGGCTTTTTGGGGCCGTTTAAGGGCAGTTTTAGGGGATTTAGGGGCAGTTTAGGGGATTTAGGAGCAGTTTTGGGGCGATTTTGGGGTTTTTAGGGGTGGTTTCGGGGCAGTTTCAGGGCAGTTTTGGTGTTTTTAGGGGGGATTCTAGGGCAGGTTTAGGGGTGGTTTTAGGGCAGTTTTTGTGGATTTTAGGGGGATTTTTGGGCAGGTTTAGGGGATTTAGGTGCATGTTTAGGGGATTTTGGAGCAATTTCGGGGCAGTTTTGGGGTTTTTAGGGCGCATTTAGGGGCACTTTTGGGGCGGTTTTGGGGCTTTTTGGGGCCGTTTGGGGGCAGTTTTAGGGGATTTAGGGGCAGTTTAGGGGATTTAGGAGCAGTTTTGGGGCGATTTTGGGGTTTTTAGGGGTGGTTTCGGGGCAGTTTTGGGGTTTTTAGGGTGGATTCTGGGGCAGGTTTGGGGGCGGTTTTAGGGCAGTTTTTTGGGCAGGTTTAGGGGATTTAGGGAATTTCAGGGATTTAGGGGCAGTTTTGGGGCAGTTTTGGAGCAGTTTAGAGGCAGTTTAGAGGATTTAGTGGCAGTTTCGGGGTGGTTTTGGGGGATTTGGGGGCAGTTTTGGGGGATTTTAGGACACTTTTAGAGCAGGTTTAGGGGATTTAGGTGCACGTTTAGGGGGTTTAGGGCCGGTTTTTGGGGATTTTAGGAACGGTTTTAGAGGGGATTTGGGGCAGGTTGAGGGGATTTTTGGCGATTTTAGGACACTTTTAGGGCAGGTTTAGGGGATTTAGGGGCAGTTCAGGGGATTTAGGGGCAGTTTTGGGGCAGTTTTAGGGGATTTAGGGGATTTCAGGGAGCTGGAGCTCGAGTGCGACTACGAGAGGGAGGCGCAGAGCGCCCACAAATTCCAGTGGGTTCTGGCAAATTTGGGTATTTCGGGGGTTCGGTGCAGTTTTGGGGCAGTTTTGAGGTTTTTGGCCATTCCAGGTCCCTGCTGGGTTTGGACCCCTTTTTCTGGAAGGGATTTTTGGGGCGATTTTTGCCCCTTTGGGGCCATTTCTGGGTGGGATTTTTGGGGCGATTTTGGCCATTTGGGGCCATTTCTGGGAAGGATTTTTGGGGCCATTTTTGCCCTTTTGGGGCTATTTCTGGGTGGATTTTTGGGGGGTTTTGATTGGGATTTTTGGGGCGATTTTTGCCCTTTTGGGGCCATTTCTGGGAGGGATTTTTGGGGCGATTTTTGCCCTTTTGGGGCCATTTCTGGGTGGATTTTAGGGGGGTTTTGGTTGGGAATTTTGGGGCCGTTTTTCCCCTTTTGGGTCCCTTCTGGGTTGGGTTTTTGGGGCGATTTTTGCCCTTTTGGGGCCATTTCTGGGAGGGATTTTTGGGGGGTTTTGGTTGGGATTTTTGGGGCGTTTTTCGCCCTTTTGAGGCCGTTTCTGGGTGGATTTTCCCGGGTGGTTTTCAGTGATTTTGGGGTTTTTGGGGTGTTTTTGGCCGTTCCAGGTCCCTGCTGGGCTCTGATCACTTTTTCTGGGAGGGATTTTTGGGGCCATTTTTGCCTTTTGGGGCCATTTCTGGGAGGGATTTTTGGGGGGTTTTGGTTGGGATTTTTGGGGCAACTTTTGCCCTTTTGGGGCCATTTCTGGGTGGATTTTTGGGGCGATTTTTTCCCTTTTGGGGCCATTTCTGGGTGGATTTTTGGGGGGCGATTTTGCCCTTTTGAGGCCATTTCTGGGTGGGATTTTTGGGGGGCGATTTTGCCCTTTTGAGGCCATTTCTGGGTGGGATTTTTGGGGCAATTTTTGCCCTTTTGGGGCCATTTCTGGGAGGCCCCAGATTTTTTTGGTATTTTACCCTTTTTGGGTATCTTGCCTTTTTTTGGGTATTTTGCTCTTTTGGGGCCATTTCTGGATGGATTTTTGGGGGGTTGCGGTTGGGATTTTTGGGGTGGTTTTTGCCCTTTTGGGGCCATTTCTGGCTGGATTTTTTGGGTTTTGTTTGTGATTTTCACTTGGAATTTTTGGGATTTTTCGGGATTTGGGATTTTTGGGATTTCCCAGTTCCCTCCTGAGTTCCGACCCCTTTTTCTGTGCCCATTTGGGGGGGATTTTCACGGATTTTGGGCGGATTTTTTGGGGGGGGTTTGGCCGAATTTTATGGATTTTTTTTTGCGATTTCCACGTGTATTTTGGGTTTTTTTCGGATGTTTTTGGCCGTTCCAGGTCCCTGCTGGGCTCCGATCGCTTTTTCCGCGTTCCCGCCGTGGTTCCCGCGCTCAGCGCGCGCCGCGTGCTCTGCACCGAGTGGGGGAGGGGCGAGCCCCTGGAGCGCTGCCGGAGCCTCCCCCAGGAGCGGCGGGACCGGGTGTGGGGGGGGCAGCAGAATTTGGGGGGATTTGGGGATTTGGGGGGGGGGATTGGGGCGTGATTTTGGGATTTTTGAGGGATTTTTGGGGTGTTTGGGGCGGATTTTTGGGTTTTTTTGGGGGGAGATTTGGGGAGGTTGGGGGCTTTTGGGGATTTTTAGGGGAGTTTGGGGCAGATTTTGGGATTTTGGGTTTTTTTGGGGGGGGGTTTGAGGATGATTTTAGGGGAGATTTGGGGGGATTTGGGGGAATTTTTGGGGAGGTTTGGGGGTGATTTTAGGGGGATTTTGGGGGTATTTTGGGGTCTTTGGGTGGTGCCAGAGCCTCCCCCAGAAGCTCTGGGGCACCCGGATTTGGGGGAATTTTGGGGATTTTGGGGCGGATTTTGGGATTTTTGAGGGGGGGTGGGGGAGATTTTAGGGGGCATTTGGGGGAATTCGGGGGACTTGGGGACTTTGGGGATTTTTAGGGGGGTTTAGGGCCGATTTTTGGGACTTTGGGGGATTTTTGAGGGGGGGTTTGGGGGGGATTATAGGGGGGATTGGGGGGGGTTGGGGAAGATTTTAGGAGGATTTGGGGGCTTTGGGGAGGATTTGGGATTTTTTTGGAAGGATTTTGGGGGGATTTGGGGTGGGACCCAAAAATTGGGGTATTTGAGGGCGTTTGGGGATTTTGGGGGGGGGGATTTTTGGGGAGGATTTTTGGGGATTTGGGTGGGGGAAATTTGGGGATTTTTCGGGGGGGGTTTTAGGGAGATTTGGGGACTTTGAGGTGGATTTGGGATTTTTTGGCTTTGAACTGCCCCTGCCCCAGGAATTTAACCCTTTCAGTGCCCAATTTAACCCTTCCCCTCCCAATTTAACCGTTTCCCACCCATTTTAAGCCTTTCTGTCCTAATTTAACTCTTTCCATGCCCATTTTAACCCTTCCCCCTCCCAATTTAACCCTTTCAGTGCCTTATTTAACCCTTTCCTGCCCATTTTAACCTCTTCCATCCCAATTTAACCTTTCCCCCATTTTAACCCTTTCTCTCCCATTTTAACCCTTTCCACCCCTTTTAACCCTTTCCTGCACAATTTAACCATTTCCCTCCCCAATAAAACCCTTTATGCCCCAATTTAACCCTTTCAGTGCCCAATTGAACCCTTCTCCTCCCAATTTAACCCTTTCCCTGCCCATTTTAACCCTTTCCCGCCCAGATCTGCACAGAGCTGCTCCGCCTGTGCCTCCAGGAGCTTTTCCAGTTCCGTTTCATGCAAACCGATCCCAACTGGGCCAATTTCCTTTACGACAGCGACAGCCACCAAGTGAGGGGGAAAATCCCCAATTTTGGGGCTTTTGAGGGAGTCCGGTGGGGTTCGAGGGGAGTTTGGGGGAATTCAAATGGATTTTGGGGGGGTTTAGGGGAATTTGAAGGGATTTTGGGGGGTTTGAGGGGATTTAAGGGTAAATTTTTGGGGTTTTAGTGGGGATTTTGTTGGGGGGTTTTTTGGTGGGGAAGGGGGATTTTTTGGGGATTTTTTTGAGATTTTTTTGGGGAGTTTTTTCAGTTTTTTGGGGGGATTTTTTGAGAATTTTTGGTGATTTTTTTCAGGTTTTTGGGGGATTTTTTTGAGATTTTTTGGTGATTTTTTTTCAGGGTTTCTGGAGTTTTTTTGAGGATTTTTTGGGGATTTTGTTGGATTTTTTTGGTGGGGAGGGGGGGATTTTTTGAGAATTTTGTGGGGGTTTTTTTCAGATTTTCTGGGGAGATTTTTTGAGAATTTTTGTGGGGGTTTTTTGGGGATTTTTTGAGAATATTTTGTGATTTTTTTCAGGATTTGTTTTGGATTTTTGGAGGATTTTTTGAGATTTTTTTCAAGGTTTTTTGAGATTTTTTTTTGTGATTTTTTCAGGGTTTTTTGGGGGATTTTTTTTTTTTTTTGAGAATTTTTTGTGATTTTTTCAGGTTTTTTTAGGGGATTTTTTGAGAATTTTTGGGGATTTTTTCAGGTTTTTTTGGGGATTTTTTTGAGGATTTTTTGGGGATTTTTTTCAGGTTTTTTTGGGGATTTTTTTCAGGTTTTTTTGGGGACTTTTTGGAGATTTATTTTTAGATTTTTTTTTGGAGTATTTTTGACGATTTTTTCAGGATTCTTTGGGATTACTTTCAGGATTTTTGGAGGGTTTTTTTCAGGACTTTTTGAGAATTTTTTGTGATTTTTTTTTCAGGGTTTTTTTGGGAACTTTTTGGGGATGATTTTTTTTAGATTTTTTAAATATTTTTGACAGTTTTTTCAGGATTTTTTGGGATTATTTTCAGTATTTTTGAGGGTTTTTTCGGGATTTTTTGAGGATTTTTTCAGGATTTTTGGGGAGTTTTTTCAGGATTTTTTCAGGATTTTTTGGGGAATTTTTTTTTAAGTTTTTCTGGATTTTTTGGGGGAGTTTTTCAAGATTTTTTGAGGATTTTTTCAGCATTTTCTGAGGATTTGGGGGGGATTTTTTGAGGTTTTTGTGATATTTTCAGGATTTTTTTTTGTTTTTTGGGGTTTTTTTTTTATTTTTTAGGATTTTTTTTTTAATGATTTTTTTTTAGGATTTGGGGCAAATTTTTGGGGGATTTTTTTGGGAGATCCCAACTCCTTGCCCTCCCCTCCACCTCTGGGATATTTTTGGGGATTTCGTTGGATTTTGGGGGATTTTTGGCCCCCCCAGGTGACGCTGTTGGATTTCGGGGCCTGCCGGAGCTTCGAGAAGGAATTCACGGATCTCTACATAGAGGTGGGGAAAAATGGGGCAAAAATGGGGGAAAATGGGCAAAAACCGGGAAAAATGGGGAAAATGAGAAATGTGAGGGAAAGAATGGGGGAAAATGGGGGAAAATGGGCAAAAAAACGGGAAAATACAGGAAAAATGAGAAATGTGAGGGAAAGAATGGGGGGAAATGGGGAAAAATGGGGAAAAACGAGAAATGTGAGGGAAAGAATGGGGGAAATGGGGGAAAATGGGGAAAAAAAACCTGGGAAAAATGGGGGAAAATGGGCAAAAACGCGGGAAAAATTGAAAAAAATGAGAAATGTGAGGGAAAAATGGGGAAAAATCCTCGGGAAAATGGGGGAAAACCCTGGGGAAAATGGAGAAAAATGAGAAATGTGGGGGGAAAAATGGGGGAAATGGGGAAAATCCCCAGGAAAAAATGGGAAAAAATGAGAAATGTGAGGGAAAGAATATGGGGAAAATGGGAAAAAGGGGGGAAAATTGGGAAAAATAGGGGGAAAATGGGTGAAAAATATGGGAAAGACTGGAAAAATGGGGAAAAACTGGAAAAAACAGGAGAAAATAGGAATAAAGGGGGAAATAATGGGAGAAAAAATGGGGGAAAAGGGGGAAAAGGAAAAATGGGGAAAAATTGGGGGGGAATGGGGGAAAATGGGAAAAATTAGAAAAATGGCGGAAAATGGGGAAAAACCCCAGGAAAAAATGGGAAAAAATGAGAAACAGGGGGGAAAGAATGGAGAAATGGGGAAAAAGGAAAAAAAGGGGGAAAAAAGGGGAAAAATGGGGGAAAATGGGAAAAAATAGAAAAATGGGGAAAATGGAAAAAAATCAGGGAAAGAAATGGGAGAAAAATCTCAGAAAAATGAGAAAAAAAACGGGAAAAAATGGGGAATAAATAGGAAAAATGGGAAAATTGGGAAGAAAATGGGATAAAACAGGAAAAATGTGAAAATTTGAAAAAAAAATTTAAAAAGGGGAGAAATGGGGAAAAAAAGGGAAAGTGAGAAAAAACGGGGAAAGGGGAAAATGTGGAAAAATGGGAATAAATGGGGCAAAATGGGGGAAAAATATGGTAAAAAGGGGGGAAAATGGAGGGAAAATGGGGGAAAATATGGGAAAAACTGGAAAGAACAGGAGAAAATAGGAATAAAGGAGGAAAAATGGGGAATTTGGGGGAATTTTTGGGGGGATTTTCAGGGATTTTGAGGGGATTTTGGGGGAATTTTAGCAGATTTTGGGGGGATTTTGTGGAATTTTGATGGGAAAATAGCCCAGAAAAAAAAAAAAAAAGCTGAAAATGGTGTAAAAAACCCAAAATTTGGGTAAAAATTGAGAATGTTTGGGTTGCAGGTGATTCGGGCTGCGGCCGACAGGGACGAGGAGAAAATCCTGAGGAAATCCCGGGAGCTGAAATTCCTGACGGGCTTCGAGTCCCCGGTGAGAAGGGGCAGAAAAACCAAATTCTGGGGCAAAAAATCCCAACTTTGGGGCCCTTTCAACCCTGTTTTGAGTCCCCTTTTCACCCCAATTTTGGGCCAAATAAAACAAATTTTGGGCCAAAAAAATCCCAATTCTGGTCCCCTTTCATCCCCCTTTTGAGTCCCCTTTACACCCCAATTTGGGGGAAAAAAAAAAAACAAACAAATTTTGGGGCAAAAAATCCCAATTTTGGGCCCTTTTCAACCCTGTTTTTAGTCCCCTTTTCATCCCAATTTTGGGGCCAAAAAACCCCCAAATCTTGGGGCAAAAAAAAACCATTTTGGACCCCTATTTGAGTCCCCTTTTCAGCCTAATTTTGCGGCAAAAAAATCCCAATTTTTGGGTCCCTTTCAACCCTGTTTTGAGTCCCCTTTTCACCCCAGTTTTTGGGGCAAAAAAACCCCCAAATTTTGGGGCAAAAAAATCCCAATTTTGGGTCCTTTTTTGAGTCCCCTTTTCACCCCAATTTTGGGCCAAAACCCCCCAAATTTTGGGCCAAAAAATCCCAGTTTTGGGCCCCTTTCAACCCCGTTTTGAGTCCCTTTCCACCCCAATTTTGGGCCAAAAAAAACCCCAAATTTTGGGGCAAAACCCCCCAATTTTGGGCCCCTTTCAGCCACATTTTGAGTCCCCTTTTCACCCCAATTTTGGGGCCAAAACCCCCAATTTTAGGCCTTTTCTCTTCCCCCGTTTTGAGGCCAAACCTCCCAATTTTGGGGCAAAACTCCCCAATTTTCACCCTTTTGCCTTCCCCAAATTTTGGTCATTTTTTCCCCAAATTTCTCTGTTTTTCCCCCAAATTTCTCTGTTTTCCCCCAAATTTTGGCTGTTTGTCCCCAAATTTCTCTGGTTTTTTTCCCCCAAATTTTGGTCGTTTTTCCCCAAATGTCTCTGTTTTTTCCCCAAATTTTGATTGTTTTTCCCTCAAATTTTGGTTGTTTTTTCCCTCTAATTCTGGTCGTTTTTTTCCCCAAATTTTGGTTGGTTTTTTCCCCAAATTTCTCTGTTTTCTCCCCAAATTTCTCTGTTTTTTCCTCCAAATTTTGGTCGTTTTTCCCCAAATGTCTCTGTTTTTTCCCCAAATTTTGATTGTTTTTCCCTCAAATTTTGGTCGTTTTTTCCCTCTAATTCTGGTCGTTTTTTCCCCAAATTTTGGTTGGTTTTTTCCCCAAATTTCTCTGTTTTCTCCCCAAATTTCTCTGTTTTTTCCTCCAAATTTTGGTCGTTTTTCCCCCAAATTTCTCTGGTTTTTCCCCAAATTCTGGTTGTTTTTTCCCCCAAATTTTTCTGGTTTTTTTCCCCAAATTTTGGTCGTTTATTTCCCAAGTTTTACTCGGTTTTTTCCCCAAATTTTTGGTCGTTTTTCCCCAAATCTCTCTCTTTTCCCCATCAGGCCATGGAGTCCCTGCACCTCCAGGCCGTCCTGCTGCTGGGGGAGCCCTTTTGGGGCTCCCAACCCTTCGATTTCGGGGTTCAGGCCACAGCCCGGGGGGTTCGGGGGCTGCTCCCCCAAATCCTGCGGGACCGCCTGGGGCCGCCCCCCGAGCCCAGCTACGCCCTGCACCGCAAACTGGGGGGGGTCTTCATGGCCTGCGCCCACCTCGGGGGGCGCGTGCCCTGCAGGGAGCTCTTCCTGCAGCTCTACAGCTCCTACTGGCACCCCGAAAACCGACCCCGGGAAACGGGGGGACCCCAAAATGCGGGGAGAACCCAAAATGCGGGGAGACCCGAAATGTAAAGGGAGAGGGGAGTGGGAGGCAGTGAAGGGGGAGTGGGGGGGAAGAATTGTGGATGGGGGTCTAGGGTCTTCATTTTTGGGGTTCTGGGTTTGGGGTTGGGGAGATTTGGGGGGTTCGGAGAGAATTTGGGGTGGGGAGAACCCAAAAAACCCCAGGGGAACCCCAAAAACCAGGGGGTAAACCCAGGGTCAATAAAGGGGGATTGCAGCCCAAAAATTGGGGCTGGGGGCTTCATTTTTGGGGTTTGGGTTTGGGGTCACAGTGTTTGGGGTGTCCTGGATTGGGGAGGGGGAGATTTGGGGGGTTCTAGGTGAAATTTGGGGTGGGGGAACCCCAAAAACCCCAGGGGAATCCCTTAGGGACGACTCCCAATAAAGGGGGATTGGAGCCCAAAATCCGCCTGGGTTTGGGTTTTTGGGGGTTCTGGGTTTGGGGTTCTGGGTTTGGGGTTCTGGGTTTTGGGGTGTTCTGGATTGGGGAGGGGGAGATTTGGGGGGTTCGGGGTGAATTTGGGGTTGGGGAGATGTGGAGAGCTTTGTGGATAATTGGCTAGCTGAGAAAGGCCACTTTGATGTGATACCGTTGGATAAAGTTCGGGGAAACAAGCTGGGGATTAAGTAGTCAGTGTCCAATCACTGACAAGGGTCATGGTGACCTTGCTGCAACATGAAGATGGGGGAGAGAATCTTTTGCCAGAAAAATGAAGATAGCCTAGGTAGAATAGCCACAGGAACGTAAACATAGAAACAAAATAATCATTAGAGCATAGAAGTGTGGTTGATTCATGTGTGTTTTAACCAATAATGAGCTCAGCTTTGCAATATGTATAAGCTTCATTAACACCAATATAAATATGTGTGAGCTATCAATAAACTTGGAGATTTGTTGATCACGCATATTGTGTGCTGCAATTCTTCCGCCGTTCACGACCAATGGTGACCCCGACAGATTGCCGGTTGCCATGGTCGATCAGTGTAGGAGTTCGGGTCCTACCGCAGCCAAGGACGGCGAAAGCACCGCTGAAAAAGGGAAGGTGCAGCCAAGGACCGGACTCAAGAGCCAGAGCCCACCCCTGGCCTGTTCCGCAGAGCAGCGCAGGTACCTGCAGCCGTCCCCACCTGGGCTGGGCCTGCTCGCCCCACCTGGGCGGGCCGAGCCCCGCGCTTGGAGCAGGCCATGGAATGTCCCTCTCTTCCCGCCCTTCCTTCTGCTGCAGGCACTGCGGAGGCTCCTGCGCCTTGGCCGCACAAAGACCGGCGGCACCGGCACCGAGGGCACGGCCCAGCCCGACCCCAGGCCCGGCGAGCTGCGGGCAGAGGCTGCTGCCAGCTCAGCATCCTCGGAGCTCGCAGCAGCCTCTGAGCAGGACACGGCCCAGGGCAGGGCGGAGGCTGACACGGCCCTGACTGAGGGCACGGCCACCACCCACACCCAGGCTCAGGGCGTGCCAGAGACTCAGGCCATGCCCACACTGACCGGGACTCCTGCAGCCACTCTGGAGGTTTTCCAGAAGGGAGCTGCTTCTCCACAGCAGGTAAGCAGCCTGGGGCCAGGGCTGAAGGCCTCCCAGGATCACCTGGCCCCTCAAGCTACGTCCGCTGGACCCCCTCAGCCTTTGAGGCCATCACAGTGGGCTGGGAAGGCAAGCACTTCTTGGGGCAAGCTGGGCAAGTTGCTCCCTTGGACAGCACTCCAAGTCTTCCCCATGCCGCCTCCTCCAGGTGTTAGCCACGGTCAGGGACATTCTCCAGAGACTGGCGTCCTGTGTCACCGTGGACGCTGGGCTGCAAATGGAGATTCTGAGCCTGACGGAGGAACACCCTGCTCAAGTGGTGATGAGCCTCCTGTGCTGTGCCCCGACGTGTGACAGGTACAGGGCACAACTGCCTCAAGAGCTCGGTGCTCACCGGCCCGTAGGGCCCCTGGCCCTGTCCAGCCTGTCCAGCGGGCTCTGCCAGACAGGTGGAGAGCTGCGGGAGCCTCGGGCCCCTCAGTTTCCTGAGCCTCTGCCACGCTCCCTCCCTGCCCCTCAGGGCACCGGGGCTCTGTCCCCCGGCCCCACGCAGCCGCACGGGACACGGTGCTGACGCACAGCTCTGCTCCCACAGAGCCGCCGCGCTGATGTGGAGAGCCATGGGCACGTCGGGAGTGGCCGCCCAGGAGGTGCTTCCAGCGCTGCTCTCTGCCATGGAGGAGCAGCCGCCCTACGGCAGCTTCTCCTGCGGGGACAACAAGGCCGTCTTTGCCCTGGCTGTGAGTTTCTGGAGCTGGCCTTTGCGCGCCCTCCCGGTCGCCTCTCCAGCAGCTCTCCCTGCTCTCCCCAGCCTGCAGCTCCCTGCCTGGGCTCAAAGCCGGCCTAGGGGCAGCAAGCCGGGTGCTTCATGGACACCCTGGCACTGAGCGCTGCCTTGGGCTGCTTTGTCTCTTGCAGGCCACTCTGGTGCTGTGGAGGATTGCCCCCATGTCCGAGTGGCACTATGCCATTCTGCTTCATTCTCCCCAACTGTTCGTGGCTCTGTTCTTGCAAATTGTCACTGCCACAGAGCAGATGCCAGGGGACATTGAGACCTGGAGCTTCTGGAGGGCGTGCCAGGAGGAACACGGCCTTCCCTGCCACCCCAACAGGTGCCAGTCACCCCGTCCTTCCCACGTCCTCGTGACCAGGGCCAGCGCTCCCAGAGTGACCTGGCCTTTGCTCGGCACACAGGTTTGCAGCGCAGACCATGAAGGCTCTGCTCTCCCGCCTGGGCTTTGGCAAGAATCTGTTGGCTTTGGAGCAAAAGCAGCTCTGGGACACCCTGCTCTGTGCCAACACCCAGCACTATGCAGCGGGTCTGCTGGCCAGGTGAGATCCCTTACTCCTGCCACCACTGCCAGCGTTTGTGCCCCCTGCCCAGAGTGCCCCACACAGTCCCCGGGGTTGTCAGCGAGAGGGCCTTGTCAGCAAGGGAGGGCCGAGAAGACTGGAAAAGGCTGGGAGAGGAGGATGCCCAGGAGCAGCTGCCTCCCAAGGGGCCCATGTGCCCTTGCAGAGTGCTGGGGAAAGATCAGCCCTCTGTGAGTCAGAGAGAGGTTTGCCCGCCCAGCTCAGGGCCTTGGTGCCTTTTTCCCCTGGCAGGGAGATGCGCCGTGGCTTGAGCCCCTTGTGTCCCTACATGGCCTCACACCTGCTCAGCCTGCTGATGGGGAAGCAGCGCCGCTGGCATCTGCCCGCCCTGGCGTTCCTTGTGGAGGTGAGCCGGGTGTGCAGCGCTGCCTGGCTGAGCTGCCTCCCAGCTCTCTGCCCTCTGGGAGCCGCAGCCGCCTGGGACGCTGCCCGCGCCCTGTGCTGCTGCTGCTGCTGCTGCTGCTGCCTGGGCCCAGCCCTGTGCGGCTCCGGGCTCCTGCCGGCCGGCTCCCCCATCACTGGCCTGTGCCTTTCAGCTCCTCGAGTGCCTGGACTTGAGCAAACACGGTCCCAGTGCCCTGCTGGTGGTATCCAGGCACCTGCCCAGCCAGTGCAGGGACAGGCTGCGCCTGGTGCTCAGAGGCCTCGTGGTGCTCAGCAAGGAGCCCTCGCTGGTGAGAAGGGGGCAGTGGCTGAAGCCCCGCTGGCAGCATGGGACTGGGCAATGCAGACCTCTGGGCTTGGCTGGCCTTTGGCAGCAGAGGCAGCTGCTCCCAGCTCTCCTGCCTCCCGCCTCAGCTGCCCCAGTGCCCCAAGCAGCTGTTGGTGCTGCGGCCATTCACGGCTTCACAGCACAGCCTGGTCTTGCACACAGGGAGAAGGAATACGTGGCCTCTATCAACACCTGGTGCAGCAGCTGGATGATCCAGATGCAGAGGTGGTCTGGATGAGCCTCTGTGTGCTCACACATATGCTCCAGGACAAAGACCTCCTGCTACCCTTCACCGCCCTGAAGCTGGCTGAGCCCCTCCTGCCACACTTTGAGAACGTAAGGCTCTGTGCCCCAGCCAAGGGCACTGGATGCTACCTGGAAACTTTGTGCCATGTGCAGTTCTGGGCCTTTGCCCCAATGGGCCTGGAGTAGTTTCCTTTCCTTCCAGGACAACAGCCACGTGCAGCTGTTCTCCATTCAGCTTTTCTGCAAGGTGATGGAGCCGGTAGTGGAAGAGGGGGAAGAGCTTCTCACAACAGTCGTGAACCAGAGCCTGCTCCCTCTATTCTTGCGCTGGCACGATGAGAACCTGCAGGTGGCCAAGGTGAGGTTTTCTGTGACGCTGCCGCATCCCTGGCAGGGGGCTCGGCCGCCTCCTGCCCCGGCGCCTGGCGGGCTCCAGCCTCCCCTGGCCGTGGCACAGGGACCCGGGTCCCGCGCCCTGGGCTCTGGTGCCACCTGCGGCTCTCTGCCGCTCTCCAGGCCTCCGGCCAAGCCCTGCTTTGTGCGGCACGCTTCCTGAGGAGGAGGGACCTGGAGGAGCTGCTGACGAAGGAGCGGCGGACGAAGTTCGCCGAGAGCCTGGTAAGGCCAGCCCGGGAGCCCGAGCCCTGCCCCCGGTGCTCGGTGCGGGGCGCTGGCAGCTGTGGCCCTGCCCGGCGCCGCAGCCGGGCCCGCCAGCCTGCGCCGCCCCCGCCGCTCCCTGCCCCGGGCCGTGCGGGCCGGCTCGGCCGCTGCTGGGCGCAGGGAGCGCCCGGCCGAGGGGCAGAGCCCGTGCCGAGCCTTCCCTGCCGGCGCTCCCCGCAGCTGCTGCAGGACGAGAGCCGAGCGGCCGAGCAGCTGCGCTGGGCCCTGCCGCGCCTGCGGAGCCCACAGAGGCCCCTGCGAGAGGCGGCCGTCAGGTTCATCGGTGAGCCCCGAGCCCGGCGCCCCTGTCTGCCCCCGGCCCGGCTGCTGCCCCGGCTACAGCGGGAGCCGCGCCCGGGCCGCCGCAGCCCCGGCCGCCCTCGGCGCTGCCGCCGCCCTCCCGCAGCCGAGCCCTCGGGCGGCAGCGTGCGGCAGGGGCCGGCAGGAGCCCTGCCCGGGCCGGAGGGCGTGCGGCCGCAGGGCTGGCAGCGCCCGTGCCGGGCAGCTGTGCCGCCTGGCGCCGCCACGGGCTCTGTCTTGCCAGGGCTCGCCGGAGTGCTCATGATGGGGCAGAAGGAGGAGCTCCAGGTCCTCACTGAGGGTGAGTCAGGGCAGCCGCGTGGCAGCGAGCACCGCCGGGGGCAGCTGCACATCCCGGCCCCGCAGCTACACTCCGTGCCCGGGCTGCGGAGGGCTCTGCTCCCCGTGCGGACCAGGGGCGGCGGGGCCAGAGCCCAGAGAGCTGTCAGGGAAACGTGGGCGATCCGTGGCCAGCACCTTCCGGCCCAAGCCCTTGTCTCCCGCTCCCTCCTGGCCATGGCAAGAGCCGGCTGGGATGGCCCTGGCAGGAGGCTTTCCTTGGATTCCCTCAATCTGGCCTCTGACCGTGCCTCTGTTCCTCTCTCTTCCAGCTCTTCAAGCCCTGAAGGAAGATGAGAGCCCATCGTGCATGAGCAAACTGCTTCAGATGACCTTTGAAAGAAGATCTGCAGGACTTTGTTGGTCTGCTGGATCAGATGTACCGACATCCATCGGCGATTTCCAGTGCCCATTGAAGATGGGAGCACCTGCAGAGCAGGATGGACCAGCTGGAGCTCCAGGCACAGCTCTGACTGCTCAGAGCTGAGCCCTTGGCAAGCTCCAGGAGCTCCTGCCATCTCTCTCCCTGTTGGCAGCTCCCTCCCTGCAGCCCTCAGGCCCTGCCCATCTCCTTTTCTGCCTCCCAGCTCAGCCCTCCCCTTCGCTTTCCCTTAATAAACTGTTTGAGTTTTTCACTTGAGCCGCGTCTCCGTGGAGCTGAAGCGACGCAAAACCAGAGGCCGGGGAGGCGCAGGGCCCTGCTGCCGTTCCCCTGCGCGCTGCGTTCTGGGCACGGACAGAGAGGAGCAAGGGCAGCTCAGGCTGCAGAGGTCCCTGTGCCGCTGCTCCAGGGGCCATTCCCAGCCAATCAGAGCGTTTGTCGCTGATGGCTCTCAGTGCCCAGGAGCGGAATTTGGGGCGGGGGGCGGTGACCCCGGCGATGGGGATGGGGCGTGCGGGGGCAGCTGGGGCCGCACTGGTGGCACTGGGGGCGCTGGGAGCCCCCCCGGCCGCGGGGGGAGCGGGGGGCGCGGGGAGAAGGGGGGCGGGGGGGCCCCAAATTCAACCAAAGGGGGGTCGGGACCCCCAAAGGGAGCAGGAGGGGCCTGGAACCCCCAAAACCAAGCACGGGGGAGGGGATTGGGGACTGGGGGAACGATGGGGAAGGGGCGGGAGAGCAGCAGGAACGAGGGGGATGGGACCCCCAAACAGGATCAAACCAACTTGATGTGGCCACCTTCAGACGGGGATGGCAGCCAAAGGCAGACAAAGGCAGCCAAAGCTTTTTCCCAGGCTGTGCAATCCCAGTCCCTATAATCTCAACCCAGTTCATCCCAGTCTCGATCATCCTGATCTGTATGGCCCCATTCCATAGAGTCCCAGCCCATATTTGATCCCAGTCCAGTTGATCCCAGCCTGTGTGGTCCTGATCCATATGGTCCCAGCCTGTGCAGCCCAAATCCAAAGGATCCCAGCCCATATTTGATCCCAGCCCATATTTGATCCCAGCCCATATTTGATCCCAGTCTGTGGGGTCCTGCACACACTCCCAGGGTTTGGAATTCCAGTTCCCAGCCAGGAAAAAATGTTCCTGCCCTTGAACTTCCTTCCTATCCTCTCAACAAAATACAATAAAATTATAAACAAAGATATAATATTGAAATTAAATAAATTAAAATATAAATGAAATATAAAAATCTCAAGTCTTCTTTACAATACTCCAACAATGATTCAACCCAAACCAACAACTATTACTATAATATTACCAATGCATATAAATAAACAAATTATAAATCAAGAAATACCTTTTGAAAGTTTTAACTCAATAACCAATATACTTCAGATAAAAAATATCTAAAAAACTAACATACAATCTAACACACCTTAGTTAAAAATTCATATTACAAATATACTAAACACAAAACCAAACACCACTATAATTTCTCAAACATTTTAACCAAAAAATTAAACTTTAATTATATCTTTAAGTACTCTTAAAAAATTAAAATTATTTTTAAACATTTAATTGTGTGGGGTGGTTTTATTTGGATATTAGTTTTTGGATTGTTTGCGTTAGATGATTTAAAAAAGGAATTGAATCAGCTGAGAAGGTGGCACTCTGCAAACAGAACTGACTGAAAATGAACGGGACAGAATCAGTAACTCTGAAAGTTTTATTTGCTATCAAATACATCCCACACACCCAGTCCCACACAATCCCCATCCCATTGCTCCAAACTGAGATCCCACTTCTCCCAGTCTTCTCCTAACTCTATTTCACCCTGGCAGCTGTGGAATTGAGTGAGTTTGGCCTGAGACTGAGTTTTTCTGAGGAGGGAACAAGCAATCTGAGGTGGAATTGAGCCTTTTGGGGTTAAAATTCAGTTATTTTCAGTGGGATTTGAATGGTTTTGAGGTGACAGATCGATCACTCCTGACCCATTGTTGTTGGGTCAAGTGAGAGCTGCTGGAGAAGCTCTTCCCACACTGGGGACACTTGTAAGGCCTCTCCCCAGTGTGGATCTTTTGGTGGCAGATCAGCTGGGAATGGTGGCAGAAGCTCTTCCCACACTCCCCACACTCATGGGGCCGTTCCCCATCATGGATCCTCTGGTGCCCATCAGGTCACAGCTCCGCCTGAAGCTCTTCCCACACGGAACACTCATAGGGCCTCTCCCCAGTGTGGATCCTTTGGTGCTTGATCAGGCTGGAGCTCTCTCAAGCTCTTCCCACACTGCCCACACTCGCAGGGCCGTTCCCCAGTGTGGGTCCTCAGGTGCCTGATCAGCTCGGAGTTCCTCCTGAAGCTCTTCCCACACTCCACGCATGTGTGGGGCTTCTCCCCATCATGGAGCTGCTCATGGAGCACCAGCTCCAAGCTCTGGCTCCATCTCCGGCCGCCTTCCCGGCCCAGGCTGCCTCTTTCCCCCTCACATCCCCGCCATCTGCGTTTGCAGCCCCTCCTCGTGCGGCATCTCCAGGGCTTTTCCTCCCCGTTGGCTTCCTGCGCCGTGGAGCCGCTCAAAACGGCCTCTGCCACCAGGTTCTGCCGCGGGCATTTGTCCTCCCTGCTCTCCATGCTCAGCTCCTGCTCTGGGCGAGGAAGGACAAGGACAGCAAGGGATTTGCCTCCGTGCCACAGGCAAGGGCAACGAGATCCCCCCAGGGCTGTGCTGCAGCCGGGGGCCGTGCTGGGCTGGGAGACGGAGCAGCACAGAGGGGAAAGGGGCACTGACTTCCTCCTCACCTGCCTCAGTGTCCCAGGGCATTTTCCTCTTCCTCACAGCCTCCCAGGGGTTGGGAATGGGAAATCCCAGTTTGCAGAAAACAAGGGATGAGCACATCGAGTTTGAAGTTCCCTCTGCCCGAGTCCATCTCTACAAGTCACCGGCCACCTGGACTCCATAAAAACCTCCCAAACACCAAGATTCAGCCCTGAAAAAGCCTCCCAGGAGTTTCCTGTCCCTGGTCCCTCCCCTCTGGTGTCCAGGGTTCCACTCTGTCCCAGCTGCTGCGGTCACGCATGGATTGGGGGTCCCCCTTCTCCTGGGTGCCCGCCCTGCCCAGGCTGCTGGCAGTGCCAGCAATGCCAAAAGCTCCCCTCTCTTGGCTCTCCCCATTTCGGGATGCTGGGGCTGTTTGGGCTCCCGGGCTCCCTTCTCCCCTCATTCTCTGCTCTGCGCTGCAGCGGCTCCAAGGAGTCCCCCCTGCCCCTCTCCAGGCTCTTGAGGCTCCCGCCAATGGCGGCGCTCCCCCCTCTCTGGTCTCCCCACTTTGGCCTCCTGGGGGACACAGGGCTCTGCTCCTCCAGGCTGCCTCTGCCGGCAGCCGCCACCGCCACCGCCCGATGTCTCCCCGAGGGGCCTTTTCCGCTCAGCCTTGGACTTCTTTATTCTCCAAACATCCCCCCAAAAACCCAACCCAGGGACCCCCCGAGATATCCGGGCCGGCCTCCCCCTCCCCGCTCACCTGCGCCATGAAAACAAGGGATGAGCACATTGAGTTTGAAGTTCCCTCTGCCCGAGTCCATCTCTACAAGTCACCGGGGGGGCGATGATCCCACAGGTGGGGGCTGCGAATTCAGGCAGGGCTTGAGACCGCGTGGCTCCCGCAGCTCAGCCTTGATCCACCTTTGTTCCTCCTCTTCCTCCGCCTCCTCCTCTGTCTTATCTCCGCCTCCTTCTCCTCCTCCCCCCTAACCCCGCCTCCTTCACTGCTCTTTCTCCTCCCGCTCCTCCTCTCCATCCCCCCTCCTCCTCTTCCCCTGTCTCATCCCCACCTCCTGCTCCTCTTCCATCCCGCCCCTTCCATCCCTTCTCCTGCTCCTCCCCCCTTACCCCGCCTCCTCCTCCCCCTCCATCCCTGCCCTTCCCTCCCTCCTCCTCCTCCCCCAGCAGCAGCCACACCCTCGGTGCCCCGTTCCCGCAGCCCTCGCAGCCCGCGGCAGCAGCGGCGATGGAGCCGGGCCAGGTCGGCATGGGCAGCGCGGGGCTCTCGGCTGCTCCCAGCCGCTGCGGGCGGGGGGAACCCGGCCCGGGCCAAAGGAGAGGCAAACTGGGCAAACTGGGGGCTGCACATCCAAACTGGGCCTTGCTGGGGACCCTGCCTGGCCCCTGCCAGCCCTTGGGGCTCCTCTCGGCACATCCGCCAGGGAGGAACGCACACAGGCCTGGGGGATCCCAGCAGTGGCAGCACTGCCAGGGACTGGGCTGCACTGGGATCGTACTGGGACTGACTGGGGCTGTACTGGGTCTGTGCTGACATCATACTGGGATCGTACTGGGATCATACTGGGAGTGTATTGGGGATGTACTGGCTGTGTACTTGGATTGTACTGGGAGTGGCTGGGAGTATACTGGCATTGTACTGGCAGTGACTGGGACAATTCTAGGTTTCTATTGATATTATACTGGTATCATGCTGGGATGGGACTGGGTTTGTACTGACATCATACTGGGATCATACTGGGATCATACTGCCATGCCAGGGCAGACTGTGATCACACTGATGGACACTGGGATCATACTGGGAGAGAGTAGGAGCCTGCAGGAGGCAATTGAGACCACGTTAGGGGCAAATGGGATATACTGGGAGTGACTGGGATGGTGCTGAGTGTGACTGGGAACAGCTGTGAATAACTGGGATCACGCCAGGAGCAACTGGTAGTGACTGGCTGCACGCTGGGGCTGATTGGAAACTGCTGGGGTTATACTGGGATGAACTGGGATCATGCTGGAGCTGACTGGGATCATTCTGGAGCTGACTGGGATCATTCTGGCAGTGAGTGCCACTACACTGAGGCTGACTGGGAGTGCTTGGGAGCAAATAGGATCATACTGGAAGGAACTGGAAAGATGCTGGAGGGAACTGGGCTACACTGGGAGATACTGGGAGTGACTGGAAGGAAAGTGAGGGTGAAAGAGAGCAACTGGAACCATGTGGAGCACAACTGGTTCATACTGGCAGGGACTGGGAGCACACTGGGCTCATCTCTGGATCATACTGGGAGGGACTGGGAGCACACTGGGGCCATATTTGGATCATACTGGGAGGGAGTGGACTAATACTGGGAGGATCTGAGAGGGACTGGGAGCACACCCTGCACATCATCCCCCAGACTGGGCCTGACTGGGAGCACGCTGGGAGCAAATGGCATCATACTGGGACTGACTGGGCTGATCTAGGGAGCAACTGGAACCACGCTGGAGGCAGCTGGGACCATACTGGGAGAGACTGGAAGCAACTGGGATTATACTGGGACCACCCTGGGAGGGCTGGCATGTGACTGGGATCAAACTGGAGCTTACTGGGATCATATTGGGGTTGAAAGGGAGTGACTGGGATCACAGTTTGGGCTACTGGGACCAGCTGAGGGAAACTGGGATGATGCTGCAAGCAAACTGGAGGAACGGGGAAGGACTGGTTGTCTGCTGGAGGCAACTGGGATATACTGGGCATGACTGGGGGATAACTAACACCTCACTGGGGCCACTGGAAAACGTGGGCACCCTGTTACCTTTTGGGATCCCCCTGAAATACCTTTCCCCTTGCATCAGCCTGGTGCATATTCATAGAGCCTCATGCATATCCATAAACTACTTTACATATTCCAGGAATGATTTTACATGGCCACTCCCAGGGTCTGCCTTTTCAGAGCATGTGTGTTTCTTGGCTGTGGTTTTGGCTCCTTCTCTTTATCACCTCCAGGTTTTGGGCCTTGCTGCACTCTGCCTTCAGACAGGGAGTGCTGATAGTTGGCAGATCTGTACAGGTGTCCTCATCCTGTGTGCATTGGATGTTATCCCATCCAAGCAGGCAGTTTAACACAAGCAGCTATTTCACTGAGCTTAATTAACGACAGAAATAAAAACTATATCTTTAGAACAAAGTTACTTTAACACCACGCATATAAAATCCATTTTAATATTTGCAAAAAGCCAATATTATGATATTTATCTATAACAGGGTGAAGGAGCCCTGGCCCAGGCTCTGGCCCTGGGGCACACGGGGACGCTGCCGGGGGGTCCCTGTCCCCCTGTGCCACCCCCAGGGCCCCGTCCCCCCGTCCCCGTGTCAGGCTCTGGGGTCGATCTCGTGGAACATCCTCTGGGGGAGGCTGTGGGGCCAGGGGCGGGGGGACCCGGGGGGACAGGGGACCCTGCTGTGCACGAGCAGGGTTGGACTGCTCTGGGGGGAGCTGTGAGGGGGCCGGGGCAGAGTGACCTCCCCAGGGACCTCACACAGCCCCCGTGATGTCACACAACCGCTGTGATGTCACAATGCTCCTGTGCTGTCACACTGCCCCTGTGATGTCACTCAGCCACTGTGATGTCACAATGCTTCCTGTGATGTCACACAGCCATCTCTGTGATGTCACACCATCACTCTGTTATGTCACACAACCTCCATATGATGTCATTCAGCTGCTATGTGATGTCTCACAGCAGATTTGTGATGTCACTGTCACCCTGTGATGTCACAGCCTTCTCTGTGACATCACACAGCTGCTCTGTGACTCTATGTCACAACCCACATTGTGATGTCACACAGCCGCCTTCTGTGATGTCACAGCTAGCTCTGTGATGTCACAACCCCCTCAGTGCTGTCCCACAGCCCACTCTGTGCTGTCCCACAGCCCCTTGCTGCCATCCCAGCTGCTCTGTGGCTCTGGGACACAGCCCCAGAGGTGCTGCTGTGACACAGCCCCCGCGGGGACATCCCACAGCCCCGGCCAGTGCTGAGCCCCTGGGAGCTCTGTCTGTGCCCTGCTCGTGTCCCTGAGGGGCCCTGGCAGTGCCCCAGCCCTGCTGGGCTGTGCACAGGAGCTGCTCCTGGCCAGAGCTGTCTCTCTGCAGCTCTGCTGCCCTTGCCAGGAGCTGCCTCTGGGCCAGGAGCCCGGCCCAGCTCAGCAGCACAGACACAGCACAAGCACTTTAATCACCCTCTGGGCCTTTGCTGCTCTTTGCATCACACCCAGTCCCTCAGGGTGGGCTCAAAGACTTCTCAAGAGCTCACAGTGAGATTGAAATACTGAAGTTTCTTGTACTTTAAAGAGATCCCTGTGAGGAACAGGACTGAGAAAGAGTACCCAGGTTCCAGGGAGAGCAGAACACTGGAGGCACTGATGGCAGCTGGGGACAAACAAGGCAAAGGTGTCTCTGGTGCTGAGCAAACCTGGATTTGTTTCAGGATTGCAAAGGGCCAAGGCCTGAGCCCCAGGGCCTGGCCAGGCAGATCCTGTCCCTCCCTCCTTGCTCAGGGCTCTTCCCGGGATGGGCACTGGCATGTGGGGATGGGCAATGCCAAGGGCAGGAGCGTGGGGCGGCCCCTGCCAGGCTGCTGAGCAGGGACAAGGAGGCCATGAGGCCCCAGGCCTGCAAGGGTCACTTGTCCCCTCCTGGCTCAGGTCCAGGGCCAGCAGCCATGGCCAAAGTGCTGCCCACGTTGGCTCTGTCAGGGCTGTCTTGCAGCTGCTGCCCATCCCTGTGCCCTGTGCAGCCCAGGCTGTCCCACGGTGTCCCTGCCCTGGCCTCTGTCCCTGCAGGCTCTCGGCATCCCCTGGCTGCCCCACCTGGCTGGGCCCTTCCTTTGCTGACAGCTCTGCCTCCTGCCTGCCCCTGCCTGCCCACACAGAGCCTGGGGCTGCTCCAGGCTCCTGCTGGGGACGTGCTGCACCACAGCCCTGCCCTGACAGGGAAATTCCTTTCTCCTGGTGCCACTCTGGGCCTCCCGAGCTGCCCTTGGTGTTAATTCTTTCTCTCTCTGGCTGTTTTCCACTATGTCAAAAGGATCCACCATCCCTGAAATCGCTCTTTAAACACTCTCATGGCTCTGCTCCACTGTCCTCAGGCTCCACCCCACTGAGCACAGAGCTCCTTTGTCCCTATACAGTGCTCATGGGCCCAAGGCCTCCAAACCCCTCCTTGGGACATCTCTGGGCCCTCTCCAAGGTGTTTCCAAATGAAAACATTCAGCTCAGGGTCTAAAGAAATCACCAGAGGACAGGGCCAGCCCGACCTGTCTGTCCTGGCTACTTTTGTCTGGGAGTAATCCTTGGATATACAGAAATTGGGAGGCCAAATTCTAATTTTGGCCATGGTCCCTGGACAGGAAGGCTGGTTCTTTTCCATAGGAATGAAGGAACAGAGCCCCAGTGTTTCAGGGGTAGATGAGAGGTGACCACCAGAGGCCAAGGCCAGCCAGAGCTGGCAGGTTTTGTTTTGCAAGATGCCCTTGCATAGAGGAAATTATTTTAGGGAGAGTACCCATTTTGGCAATGGGCATCTGAAAAGTCAGACAGCTCTTTTCCATAGCAAGGAAAGCGCAGAGCCCCAGTGCTCCAGGAGCTGATGAGAGGCAGCCCTTGACACCCCATGATCAGTCAGAGCTGTCAGGTGGCCCCTGGGAGGCCAAGCCAGCCAGAGCTGTTCCATGTTCCCTGGGTTCCATGGGGCCCCACAGTGTCCCAATGGTCCCTTGCTTCCATGGGGCCCTGAAGTGTCATAATGCCCCCTTGGTGACACGAGGCCCTGAAGGTTAGAATGGTCTCCATGGTTCTACCAGGCCCCACAGAGCCACAATGGTCTCTGGGTCCATGGAGCCCCTCTGTGTCACCATGGCCCCTTTGGTTCCCTGGGCTCCAGTGGTGCCACAATGATCCCTTGGTTCCATGGGCTCCAGTGGGGCCACAATGATCCCCTTGGTTCCATGAGGTCCCCACAGTGTCCCAGGGATCTCCATGGGAAGGAAAGAACCCAGCCCCACTGTTGCAGGGGCAGCCACCAGAGGCCCAGGCCAGCCAGCCTTGACGGTACTGGCAGATTTTGCCTGGGAGCAACCCTTGGATATTGAGAATTTCAGAGGTGGAATCCCAGTTTCAGACATGGACACTGGAGGAGAAGGATGGTTCTTTTCCATAGGAAGGAAAGCACAGAACACCGGTGGTGTCTCAGGGGCAGATGAAAGGCGGCCATCAGAGGCCAAGGCCAGCCAGACCTCTCTGTCCTGGCAGCTTTTGTCTGAAAGCAACCCTTGGATATCAGGAATTTGGGAGGTGGAACCCCAATTTCAGCCGTTTCTGCATGGATAAGAAGGACGGTTCTTTTCCATAGGAAGGAAAGCACCCAGCCCCAGTGTTTGGACAGCAGGGGAGAGGCACCCCCAGGAGGCCAAGGGCAGCCAGACCTGTCTGTCCTGGCAGCTTTCACCTGGGAGCAATCCTTGGATGTACGGAGTTTTGGAGGTGGAATCCCAGTTTTGGCCATGGTCAAGATGGGTGTTTTTGCCCATAGGAAAGTAAAGCACAAAGTCCCAGTGTTTAGGAAGAAGATGAGAGGTGGCCACCCTCAGGCCAAGCCAGCCAGCCCTGTCTCTCCTGGCACCTTTTGTCTAGGGGCTTTCCTTGGACATTGGGCATTCTGGAGGTGGAATCTCAGTTTTGGCTGTGGGTGCCTGGACAGGAAGAAGAGTTCTTTTTATAAGGAAGGAAAGCACCCAGCCCCAGTGTTTCAGAGGCAGATGAGGGCCAGCCCTCAGGAAGCCAAGGCCAGCCAGACTTGTCAGTGCTGGCAGCTTTTGTCTGGGAGCTATCCTTGGATATAAGGAATTCCAGAGGCAGATGCCCAATTTTGGCAATGAGTGCCTGGTTCAGATGGAGGGTTTTTTCCCACAAGAAATAAAAGTGATAGTGGAGCCCTGGAAAATGTTAAAAATAGTCTTTGCAAATATTGGGCTTTGTGTTTTCTCAGGTCACTGCACCTGCATAAGCAGTACGATAAAAGATATAATTGTTAGATGTGGTGATTGTTTAGTAATTAAATATAATTATTATATAACCATAAGAAGAATCGTGAGAAACTATGTTGGAAATTTAAAGGGGGCTATGTTTAGCTGAAATCTGTCCATACAATAGAACAATATAAGTTTAATAATTACATGAAAGTTATGTAATGATAGAGGATAAAACATGTTCACCTCGAATGTGTGGTCGGAATCAGATTTGGGTGGAAACTACCCCGATTCCCAGAGCTCTTGAATAAAAAGCACCGCATATAATCGCTGATGTGATTATGTGTTTCTGAACGCTAACATTTTGGCGACCCCGGATGGGACCCTGCGGGTGCTGCTGAGCGAGTTTCGCAACTCGACCGCGCTCCAGCCGGCACTGAGGGATTCTCGGGGAGCTCGATCGGCCGCGACCGCTTCTGCCGCTCGCCACGTCCCCGGGAGAAAGGTAAGGTGCTTTTTACTTTGGTTTGGGTGCCTGCCAATGAGACGCAGCAAAAGCTACGCTTGGTTGGGCTAAAGGAATTCCTGCTGGTACAAGCCCAGGCGCCGTCCCATAAGACAATCGCGAGAGCGTTGCGGGTTCGGCAATTTGTGGAATATTTGGAATGGAGAAACTTAAAGGGATTTTGGGCAGCAACACCTCTATTCCCCAAAGTTCTCCTTTGGGGTGCTTATTAGCACATTGGAAACAGGGTAATTTTGGGGAAGAATTACGTAAAGCTAAGTTGATTGATTATTGTAATACATGGTGGCCAGGATATGCCTTGGAGAATGGTGAAAAATGGCCAAAATATGGGACTCTGCGATATAACACTATTTCGCAGTTAATGTCATTTTGTAAACAAGAAGGAAAATGGGATGAGGTTCTGTATGTTGATTTGTTTTTCTATTTATGGGGAAAGCCAGAACGGCAGGATGAACGTGGATTAATGATGGTTAAAACATCTGCAAGCAATAAGTGTGGGGTTTGTGAGGAACGTTGTTTGGAACACTTGGCATTGAAAGAAAGCCTGAGTAGGGAAAATTATTCAGATATCGATTTACAGGTAGCTCCAATAGGAACAAGAGAACCTAACCCTATCCCACCTGTTCCATCTGTCCCTATCTCACTGCCTGCTCCTACCCCACCTAGTCCTGAACCTGTCTCGTCTAGTACACCCTTCCCTCTTTATTCTCCTCTCCCATCGTCACCTGATCCCTCTTCCTCGGAAGATGAGCAAAACCTAACTGTGGCAGGAAGGAGAGAGAGAGAATCAACGATGGGGTAGCCCACAGAACCAGGAGTCGGTCTAACCTTGCCCCAGTTATGGATAGAAAAGACATAGGCAGACAAAAACGGGCTGTAATTGCCCCCTTGCGACAAAGTGTAGGAGTGGAAGGGCCAGTATTTATAAAAGTGCCTTTCTCTCCTGCAGATTTAGTTATTTGGAAACAATCAGCCAGAATTCATAGAGAAAATCCTGATAAAATGGCATGAGTATTAAACATGGTTATAAAAACTCAAAATCCTGACTGGGAAGACATACAATAAAATGTATATATATATATATATATATATATATATAATATTAATATATCTAATATATATTTATATATAGTATATTAATATATCTAATATATTAATATTAGATACTTTGATGGATACTACTGAGAAAGAGATGGTACTTAAGGCAGACAAAGAAAGGGCAAGAGAGCACATCAGAAAAGGACTCGTAACAGGGAATTTAGATGAGAATTTCCCAATTGAGGATCCAAATTGGGACCCTAATTTATTTTGCGATGTGGGGAGACTACAGAAATATCAAGAGTGGATCCAAATAGGAGTTCAGAATGCTGTGCCCAAAACTATAAATTGGTCTAAACTATATGAAGTTCGGCAGGAAAAGACAATGTCCAGACTTGAACAACCAGTTTCACCAGGGCAATCAGTGCCAGCAGGTTACCAAGGGGATGGTTTTGGGGGAGTATACCAGCTGACTAGACATAGAGCCAGTAGAACAAGTTAAGGAACCTCTTATAAATATACAATTAGGACATAAAGAGGTACAATTTCTAATAGATACAGGAGCTACTTACTTGGTATTGAATGATTTGCAAGGACAAATTGGGGACAAGCAAACAACAATAGTTGGCGCTACAGGGAAAGAGGAAAAACGGCCATTCTTGCAACCCCTAGATTTGTGTTTTGGGAGCAAAGTTATAACACACAAATTCCTATACATACCTGAGTGTCCAATTCCGCTTTTAGGGAGAGATTTGCTAGCGAAACTTGATGCTGTAATAACCTTTGAAAATGGGGAGCTTATAATGAAAATATCTGAATCAAAGACGGGACAGATTTTAATGATCAAAGAAAAACCTGTTCCCTCTATCCCTAGGGAGGTAGAAGATGCATTGATTCCCTCTGTATGGGAGACAGATATACCAGGGAAATCTAAATTGGCACAACCAGTGCATGTAGAGTTAAAAGAAGGGGCGAGGGCTCTACAAGTCAAACAGTATCCCGTAAAACCAGAAGCATGGCAAGGAATAGTAAGGATTTTTGAGAAATTCTTGAAATACCGAATTTTAGAAGAATGTGAATCAGAATTTTATACACCAATATTTCCAGTAAAGAAGCCAAATGGTGAATATAGATTAGAGAAGGATTTGAGAGCATTAAATACAATAACAAAGGACATTTCTCCAGTGGTAACAAATCCTTACACATTGCTGACATCCGTAAAGGAGATATATAAGTGGTTCACTGAAATTGATTTAAAAGATGCCTTTTTCTGCATCCCCCTTGACAAAGAAAGTAGGAAACTGTTTGCCTGTGAGTGGGAAAACCCAGGGAATGGGAGAAAGACCCAGCTCACCTGGACACGATATAAGAACTCGCCGACCCTATTCGGAAACCAACTGGCAAAGGAGCTGGAGATTTGGACCGAGAGTGGGCAAGTACCAAGAGACCAATACCTGTTGTTGCAGTATGTTGATGATGTACTAATAGCTACAGAAGAAAAGCAGCCTGTATAAAGGTAACCATTGAGATTTTAAATTCCCTGGGAATGGGAGGTTATAACGTATCCAGAGGAAAGGCACAAATTGCCCAACAGACTGTGATCTACCTAGGATGTGAAATTTCACAAGGGCAATGAAAACTAGGCACTAACCGTATCCAAGCTATTTGTGCTATTCCAGAGCCCCAGAATCTACATGAGCTGCGAGTCTTCCTCGGGATGGCAGGATGGTGTCGCCTGTGGATCATGGACTATGGACGGATTGCGAAACCCCTGTGTGAAGCTCAGAAGATGCAGCCATTCACCTGGGGCAAGCCACAGAAAGAAGCCTTCCTAAAATTAAAGGAAGCACTGACAACTGCTCCAGCATTAGGGTTACCTGATCTGTCTAAAGATTTTCAGCTGTTTGTCCATGAAAGGCTGCGCCTAGCACTAGGAGTCCTGACCCAAGGTCTGGGAAGCTGGAAAAGGCCGGTGGGCTACTTTTCCAAACAACTTGACAGCATAAGTGCTGGGTGGCCTCCATGTCTGCGGGCAGTCGCAGCCACTGTGATGCTGATACAAGAAGCCAGGAAGCTCACGATGGGAAGGCACATAGATGTCAATGTACCACACATGGTAACCACTGTCTTAGAGCAGAAGGGGGCCATTGGCTATCCCCAAGCAGGATGATGAAACTCCAGGTAGTCCTGACTGAGCAGGGTGATGTCACATTAAAAACAACTAACCTTTTGAATCCAGCTTTGTTCCTAGGTACCACAACTGAAGAAGGCCCACTAGAGCATGACTGTGTGGAGGTAATAGAGTACACCTACTCAGCAAGAGAAGACCTGAAAGACGTCCCACTAGAGCAGCCAGAGTGGGAGCTGTTTACAGATGGGAGCAGCTTTGTGGAAAACGGAACCAGATACGCTGGGTATGCGGTAACAACAGTCAGTACAGCAGTGGAGGCAAAGGCATTACCACCAAATACATCTGCCCAGAAGGCAGAACTGGTTGCCTTAACCAGGGCACTAGAATTACGTGAAGGGAAAAGGGTAAATATCTGGACTGACTCAAAATATGCTTTTGGAGTGGTGCATGTACACAGAGCACTGTGGAAAGAAAGGGGACTATTGTCCTTCTCAAGGTACGCACATTAAACATCAGAATGCGGTCCTGCAATTGATAAAAGCAGTACAAAAACCTGAACAAGTGGCAATTATACACTGCAAAGCACAGCAATCAGGAAACTCCAAAATCTGTGAGGGAAATCGAAAGGCAGACTGGGCAGCCCGACAGGTTGCTCGAGAGGTGCAAACAACAATGGCATTGATACCTTTAAAGCTTCATGTATCCCAATTCAATTTGCCTCCAGAACCAAAATATTCAGTAGAAGATGAGAGACTGGCACATTTGCTAAAAGCACAAAAGAATTCAGAGGGATGGTATGTGACTGCACAAGGACAGATAGTGGTACCCCCTTGATAATGAGAGAAGTTCTACAAATTAAACATAACGAATGTCACTGGGGAGCAGAGGCATTGGTAAAATTGCTAAAGCAGAGTTTAATTTCAGTACAGATGTTAACAATGGCAAAATCAGTATTGTCAAAATGTGATATCTGCTTGAAAAACAACCCAGTGGCAAGGTGACAAGCAGAGCTAGGAAGAATTCGGATAGGAATAGAGCAAGGAGACTATTGGCAGGTAGATTTTGTAGAACTGCCAAGAACTCGAGGATACAAATACCTGTTAGTGGGGGTTGACACATTCTCTGGGTGGCCAGAAGCCCTTTCCTGTCGCACCAACCAAGCAAAGGAAACAGTAAAGTGGTTACTACAGGAGATTATTCCCAGGTTCGGGGTGCCCCTAGGGTATCATCAGATAGGGGGCCCCATTTCATAGCTACAGTAGTAAGAGAGGTAAGTAGATTGCTGGGGATAACTTGGGACCTCCACACACCGTGGAGACCCCAGTCAAGTGGACAGGTAGAGAGGATGAATCAGACACTAAAGAGGCAAATCAGTAAAATATGCCAAGAAGCCAAATTGCAGTGGCCCCAGGCTTTGCCAATAGCACTGTTGAGGATTCGGATAAAGCCTAGGAGTGGGATGTCAGTCAGTCCTTATGAGATATTGCATGGGAAACCATATGAATCTCCTGAGCCTAACCCTAATGTGCACGTCACAGGAAAGCAGGAAGTGTATAATTATGTTCTGTCTCTTGGGAAAACTTTAGCTCGGCTCCGGAGCATCCTCGTGCGGAATAGACCGCTGACTCTCGAGAACCCAGTTCATAACATACATCCAGGAGACGAGGTGTACATCAAGAACTGGAACGAAGAACCGCTGAAAGAAAAGTGGAGTGGGCCCCACCAGGTACTGCTGACCACCTTTACAGCAGTCAAAGTAGCCGGCGTGGACCCCTGGATTCACTACACCCGAGTGAAGAAAATCCATCCTGGATCACGGACTGTGTAAACTGTGGAACCAACAAGGCTGCAGATAAGATGTGTTTAATCACTTTGAGAATGCTATCAGTAATTGTGCCAATGTTATGGTCATTAATGTCTTTGGGATGTGAAATGCAAAAAGATCAACTAACCACTCTTCATTCTAGAATGAAGAGAGAGGTACAAGCAGAAACACAGGTGATAAAGGTTTCTAATGCAGTTTGGGCTGAGAATGTAATGATTGGATTAGTCAAAGACTTTGCCAAAATGCAAAACACCTGTAGAATAACTGCCTGTCTGCCAATACCAAAGGGCAGCAGGAGACCCAGTAAATTGGGGAATCATAACATCAAAACTACCTGAAATACAAGAGGACAAAACAATTGCATGTAAACAGGTACCCTAATCGAGCCAAGTAGTCAAGGAAACTTGGGAGAAAATAGGAACATGGATGAGACCCATGGGCCAGAAAGACTGTATTCTAAGTGATGGCACACTAGGAACCCCTATGGGAGAATCAGGAGGCATCACACAATGGCAATGCTATTTGCCACACTATAAAAAGATTATAGAAAATGTTACAGAAACCACTCTGGTATGGAAGTGTGAGGCCAAGGATCAGAAAGATCAGACAGAGCCTTGGGACAGTGCGTGGTCTGTGAGTATCCTTCAAAGATTCCAATGTATGGCAAACACCCCTTGGGGCATTAAGTGGGAAGGCCCCGAGAATGAAACAGATCCAGCAGTAACAAACACTGCCACCAGTAGCAGAACGAGGGCAGACAAAGTAAGTTGGTGGGCATGTAATAAAACTTATGACTGCACTTCTGATGATGCAGAGATAAAGCAGATGCCACCCCTGGCAATAGCCCTACAAACTGGCTGTGCTTGCAGAGGGATCAAACATAAACAAGGCAGAGTGAATTATAAAGTAGTTGTAGGATGTACCAGGAGTACAGTCCAAGGTCCAGGACAATTTGTATGGGCAGCAAGCGATGGCACCTGGACAACACATCTGCCTGTAGATGGGAAAGTAAAGGAAATTACTTTAGGCCTCCCAACCTCATGTCCAATTTGGGAAAAGTCCCCATTTAACAGAAAACATGAACTTGTGCAGATAAGAGCAAGACGAGAAGTTCTAGACAATGAAAATCCAGATGACACTTGGCAAGAACCCTCTAGTGGAGTAAAATTTGGGTGGGCCCTAGAGTCTTTGCTTGGCCCTACAGCAAACTATCAGAGTAGGGAGATGCTGTATAAACTTACAGGTCAGGTTGATAGAATGGCAAGAGTCACCTGGGAAGGATTTAAAGAATTAAACGTATAATTGCAAGCCACCACAAAAATGACTTTACAAAATCGATTAGCCTTAGATTTGTTACCCCTGAAAGAGCATGGAGTATGTGGATTTTTAAAGGGACGGGTTGGTCATTGCTGCGTTCACATCCCAAATGTAACTGCAGATGTAGAATATGACATCAATCAGTTGAAACAAAGAGAGCATGAAGCACAAGAAGAGCAAAAGGATTTGACTACGACCTGGCTAGGCAAAGCCTTTAAAGGGTTAGGGTGGAATGTGAGTTCATGGATTAAATCTGTCATTGAGACTGTGATAATCTTACTAATTGTATTCTTAGCAATTTGGTTAGTTCACAGCATCTTAAAGGGAGAGATACAGAAGAAAACATCCTGGAACCAGAAGATAATAAAGGCACTGACACGAGATCCACGCCCACCATCTTCTGGTTCTCCAGTGCGTGACAGCATCCACGACAACGTTTACATCAACCATGGACTTGAAGAACGTCAAGAACAAATTGAGAAATAAAGGACTGTATCAAGTGAAAACATTTACACCTATAGTGAAGTGAAAATGCTTTCAAAGGGGGGAGAATGATAGTGGGGCCCTGGAAAAATGTCAAAAATAGACTCTGAAAATGTTAGGCTTTGTGCTTGCCAGATCATGTGAAATCGCACCTCCGTAAGCAGAACATGATAAATGATATAATTGTTAGATGTGATGATTGTTTAGTAATTAAATATAATTATTGTTTAATCATAAGAAGAATCATGAGAAACTATGTTAGAAGTTTGAGGGGGGCCATGAGGAGCCCATGCTTGGCTGAAATCTATGTATACAATAGAACAATGTAAGTTTAATCATTAACATGAAAGTTATATAAGGATAGAATATAAAAACATGTTCATCCCGAACCCATGTCGGAGTCAGATTTGGGTTGGTACCCCTGACACCCAGAGCTCTTCAATAAAAGCACCTACATATAATCATTCTGGTGATTATGTGTTTCTGAACGCTAATATACCCAGTAAAGTGTTAAACCCTTCCCAGTTGCTGTGCATGAGGCTCTATGAATACGCACCAGGCTGATGTAAGGGGAAAGGTATTTCAGGGGATCCCTGAAGGTAACAGGGTGCTCCTGCCTCAGTGCCAAGATGCACCCAGTTTACATCTTCCAAGAACTGTTTAGCATGGCTCTGCCCTGGATCTGCCTTTTTAGAGCATGCAGATTCCTTGGCTGTGGTTTTGGCTCCTTCTCTTTGTCACCTCCAGGTTTTGGGCCTTGGTGCACTCTGCCTTCAGACGGGGAGTGCTGATAGTTGGCAGATCTGTACAGGTGTCCTCATCCTGGGTGCATTGGATGTTCTCCCATCCAAGCAGGCAGTTTAACACAAGCAGTTCTTTTCACAAGTCTAATTAATGACAGAAATAAAAACTATATAACAAAATATATATAAAATTTACATATATATTTAAATATATATATATATATATATATATATATTAAAAAATATATATAATTTACTTTAAAAAACAGTCCCAGCCCATATTTGATCCCAGTCTGTGTGGTCCTGATCCATATGGTCCCAGTCCCTGGGATCCCAGTCCATACAGTCCCAGTCCATATTTGATCCCACTCCAGGCTATCCTGGTCTGGAGGGTTCTGATCCACACGATCCCCATCCATGTGATCCCAGTCCATGTGATCCCAGTCCATATTTGATCCCAGTCCATCTTTGATCCCAGTCCGTGTGGTCCTGCACACACTCCCAGGGTCTGGAATTCCAGTTCCCAGCCAGGAAAAAATGTTCCCGCCCTTGAACTTCCTTCCTGCCCTCGCAAAAAATTGCAATAAAATTATAAACAAAGAAATAATAATTGAAATTAAATTAATTATAATAAAAATGAAATATAAAAATCTCAAGTCTTCTTTACAGTACTCCAACAATGATTCAACTCAAACCAACAACTATTACTATAATATTACCAATGCATATAAATAAACAAATTATATATCAAGAAATACCTTTTGAAAGTTTTAACTTAATAATTAATATACTTCAGATAAAAAAAACCTACAAAACTAACATACAATCTAACACACCTTAGTAAAACACTTCATATTACAAATATACTAAAGGCAAAACCAAACACCACAATAATTTCTCAGACATTTTAACCAAAAAATTAAACTTTAATAACATCCTTAAGTACTCCAAAACAATTAAAATTATTTTTAAAAGGTTTATTGGGGGTGCGTGGTTTTATTTGGATATTGGTTTTTTAATTGTTAGAGGCTAGATGATTTAAAAAATGGGACTTTTATAGGAATTGAATCAGCTGAGAAGGTGGCACTCTGCAAACAGAACTGACTGAAAGTGAATGGGACAGAAATCAGTAACTCTGAAAGTTTTATTTGCTATCAAATACATCCCACACACCCAGCCCCACACAATCCCCATCCCACAGTTTCAAATTGGGATCCCACTTCTCCCAGTCCCCTTCTAACCCCATCTCACCCTGGTGGTTGTGGAATGGAGAGTTTGGCATGGGATTGAGGTTTTTTGAGGAGGGAACAAGGAATTTGAGGTAGGATTGAGCCTTTTTGGATTAAAATTCAGTTATTTTCAGTGGGATTTGCGTGGTTTTGAAGTGACAGATTCATCCCTCTTGGCTTTTGGAGTGGAAACACATGGAGAAGAGAAAAAAATTCAGGCCAAACCAAAGGACAAGCAGCCAGGTGTGTTCCTAACATGGACCACATGGAATGTGAGAGACCAGGGCTGTGCCCAAAGTGCCTCCTCCAGTGGGGGATGGAGCTGCAGCAGCGCACGAAGCTCTTCCCGCACTCGGGGCACTCGCAGGGCTTCCCTTACCGGTGCCTCCGTTGGTGTTGGGTCAAGTGAGAGCTCCTGGAGAAGCTCTTCCCACACTGGGGACACTCGTAGGGCCTCTCCCCTGTGTGGATGCGCCGGTGGGTGACGAGGGTGGAGTTGTGCTTGAATCCCTTCCCGCAGTCTGGGCATTGGAAGGGCCTCTCCTCTGTGTGAATCCAATAGTGCTGGAGGAGATGGGAGCTGGACTGAAACCTCTTCCTGCATTTATCACACTCGTAGGGCCTCTCCCCGGTGTGGATGCGCCGGTGCTTGACAAGTTCGGCGTTGTACTTGAACGCCTTCCCGCAGTCGAGGCATTGGAAGGGCCTCTCCTCTGTGTGACTCTGATAGTGCCGGAGGAGATGGGAGCTGGTCTGAAACCTCTTCCCACACTCGGAGCACTCATAGGGCCTCTCCCCAGTGTGGATCCTCTGGTGCACGATAAGGCTGGAGCTCCACCTGAAGCTCTTCCCACACTGCCCACACTCGTAGGGCCATTCCCCAGTGTGGGTCCTCTGGTGCCTGATCAGCTCGGAGTTCCACCTGAAGCTCTTCCCACACTCCACGCACTTGTGGGGCTTCTCCCCATCATGGAGCTGCTAATAGAGCACCAGCTCCGAGCTCTGGCTCCATCTCCGGCCGCCTTGCCGGCTCAGGCTGGCTCTTTCCCCCTCACATCCCCGCCATCTGCGTTTGCAGCCCCTCCTCGTGCAGAATCTCCGGGCCTTTTCCTCCCCGTTGGCTTCCTGCGCCGTGGAGCCGCTCAAAACGGCCTCTGCCACCAGGTTCTGCCGCGGGCATTTGTTCTCCCTGCTCTCCATGCTCAGCTCCTGCTCTGGGCGAGGAAGGACAAGGACAGCATGGGATTTGCCTCCGTGCCACAGGCAAGGGCAACGAGATCCCCCCAGGCCGTCTCTGGGGATGCACTGCCCCCTCTTGGCTCTCCCCCTTTCGGGATGCCGGGGCTGTTTGGGCTCCCGGGCTCCCTTCTCCCCTCATTCTCTGCTCTGGGCTGCAGCGGCTCCAAGGAGTCCCCCCTGCCCCTCTCCAGGCTCTTGAGGCTCCCGCCAGTGGCGGCGCTCCCCCCTCTCTGGGCTCCCCACTTTGGCCTCCTGGGGCACACAGGGCTCTGCTCCTCCAGGCTGCCTCTGCCGGCAGCCGCGACCGCCACCCCCCGATGTCCCCCCGAGGGGCCTTTTCCGCTCAGCCTTGGACTTCTTCATTCTCCAAACATCCCCCCAAAAACCCAATCCAGGGACCCCACGGGATATCCGGGCCAGGCTCCCCCTCCCCGCTCACCTGCGCCATGGGGGGGGCGATGATCCCACAGGTGGGGGCTGTGAATTCAGGCAAGGCTGGAACGCATGGTTCCCGCAGCTCAGCCTTGATCCGCCTTTGTTCCTCCTCTTCCGTCCGCTCCTCCGCTGTCTTATCTCCTCCTCCTTCTTCTCCTCCATCGCTCCTCCCTCTCCTCCTCCCCCCTAACCCCGCCTCCTTCCCTCCTCTTTCTCCTCCCGCTCCTCCTCTTCCATCCCCCCTCCTCCTCTTCCCCTGTCTTATCCCCACCCCCATCTCCTCTTTCATCCCGCCCCTTCCATCCCTTCTCCTGTTCCTCCCCCCTTACCCCGCCTCCTCCTCCCCCTCCATCCCTGCCCTTCCCTCCCTCCTCCTCCTCCCCCAGCAGCAGCCACACCCTCGGTGCCCCGTTCCCGCAGCCCTCGCAGCCCGCGGCAGCAGCGGCGATGGAGCCGGGCCAGGTCGGCATGGGCAGCGCGGGGCTCTCGGCTGCTCCCAGCCGCTGCGGGCGGGGGGAACCCGGCCCGGGCCAAAGGAGAGGCAAACTGGGCAAACTGGGGGCTGCACATCCAAACTGGGCCTTGCTGGGGACCCTGCCTGGCCCCTGCCAGCCCTTGGGGCTCCTCTCGGCACATCCGCCAGGGGGGAACGCACACAGGCCTGGGGGATCCCAGCAGTGGCAGCACTGCCAGGGACTGGGCTGCACTGGGATCGTACTGGGACTGACTGGGGCTGTACTGGCTTTGTACTGACATCAGACTGGGATCATACTGGGAGTGACTGGGACTGTACTGGCTTTGTACTGGGATCATACTGGGATCATATGGGGAATGTACGGGGACGTATTGGCTGTGTACTTGGATTGTACTGGGAGTGGCTGGGAATATACTGGCATTGTACTGGCAGTGACTGGGACAATTCTAGGTTTCTATTGATATTATACTGGTATCATGCTGGGATGGGACTGGGTTTGTACTGACATCATACTGGGATCGTACTGCCATGCCAGGGCAGACTGTGATCGCACTGATGGATACTGGGATCGTACTGGAATCATACTGGGAGAGAGTAGGAGCCTGCAGGAGGCAATTGAGACCACGTTAGGGGCAAATGGGATATACTGGGAGTGACTGGGATGGTGCTGAGTGTGACTGGGATGGAGCAGCTGTGAGGAACTGGGGACATGCTAGGAGCAACTGGGAGGAACTGGGAGTGAATGGGTGCATGCTGGGAGTGATTGGAAACTGCTGGGGTTATACTGGGATGAACTGGGATCATGCTGGAGCTGACTGGGATCATTCTGGCAGTGAGTGCCACTACACTGAGGCTGACTGGGAGTGCTTGGGAGCAAATAGGATCATACTGGAAGGAACTGGAAAGATGCTGGAGGGAACTGGGCTACACTGGGAGATACTGGGAGTGACTGGAAGGAAAGTGAGGGTGAAAGAGAGCAACTGGAACCATGTGGAGCACAACTGGTTCATACTGGCAGGGACTGGGAGCACACTGGGCTCATCTCTGGATCATACTGGGAGGGACTGGACTAACACTGGGAGGATCTGAGAGGGACTGGGAGCACACCCTGCACATCATCCCCCAGACTGGGCCTGACTGGGAGCAACTGGGAGCACGCTGGCAGCAAATGGCATCATACTGGGACTGACTGGGTTGATCTAGGAAGCAACTGGAACCACGCTGGAGGCAGCTGGGACCATACTGGGAGAGATTGGAAGCAACTGGGATTATACTGGGACCACCCTGGGAGGGCTGGCATGTGACTGGGATCAAACTGGAGCTTACTGGGATCATACTGGGGTTGAAAGGGAGCGACTGGGATCACACTTTGGGCTACTGGGAGCAGCTGAGGGAAACTGGGATGATGCTGCAAGCAAACTGGAGGAACTGGGAAGGAGTGGATGCCTGCTGTAGGCAACTGGGATCTACTGGGCATGACGGGGGGATCATACTGGGATAACTGACACCTTACTGGGGCCACTGGCAGTGCCTGGGAATGACTGCAGACATGCTGGGGGCAACTGGGATATACTGGGAGTGTCTGGAACCATCCTGGGGGGACTGGAACCACACTGGGAACAACTGGGACCATGCTGGGGAGAACTGGGACCACACTGGGGGCAACTGGGAGTGAGTGGGACCATGCTGGGAGGGACTGGGATCATATGGGGAGGGACTGGGACTAGAGCAGGAGCAACTGGGTCCAACTGGGACCATCCTGGGAGTGTCTGTAACCATAGGGGAGTGATGGAAGCACACTGGGAACAGCTGGGCCCATGCTGGGAGCAACTGGGATCACACTGGGGGCACTGGCATCAGACTGGGAGTGACTGGGAGCAACTGGGATTAGACTGCAAGGGACTGGGATCATACTGGGAGTGGCTACACTCATACTGGCATTATACTGGGTGTGAATGGAACCTGACTGGGGGTTACTGGGAGCTACTGGGCCCATGTTGGGAGGAAAATGTGACACACTGGGAGCAACTGGGATCGGCTGGAAGGTTCTGGAACCATGCTGAGAGGACTGAGACTACAACTGGGGCAACTGGGATCATCCTGGGAGCAACTGGGGCCACCCTTTGAGCAACAGATAGAAACTGGGATGATGCTAGAGGAAACTGGGAGGAACTGGGAAAGACTGGGATCATTCTGAGGTAACTCAAACATACTGGGAGTGTCTCTAACCATCCTGGGGGCACTGGAACCACACTGGGAACAGCTGGGATCATGCTGGGAGCAACTGGGACGATGCTGGGGGAAACTGAATCTGCCCTGGAGGCAACTGGGCACGACTGGGACCCTGCTGGGAGGGACTGGGACTATTCTTGGGGCAACTGGGATCATCATGGGAGGAACTGGGAACAGCTGGAATTATGCTGGGAGCAACTGGGATCACACTTGGATCCCAGTGAGAGCAGCTGAGTCCATGCTGGGTTACACTGGGATCTCATTGAGAGCAACTGGAATCACACTGGGATTGACTGGGAGTGGCTGGTTTTGTGGATTTTGGGGGTTTGGATTTTGGGGGATTTTCTTGGCATTTTGAGGGGGAATTTTTCTGGGGGCGTTTGGGGATTTATTGAAATTTTTTGTGGCTTTTACTGGTATTTTCTTAGGATTTTTTGGGATTCTCAGAAATTCCGGGGGTTTTATTGGGATTTTTAGGAGATTTTGCGGCATTTTATTGGAATTGTGGTGGCATTTAGTGGGATTCCTTGGGGATTTTGGGGATTTTTGAGATTTGGGAGGGATTTGAAGGTTTTTGTGGGGATTTTTGGGTGTTGCCAGGATTACTTTGGGTCTTGTGGGAGATTTTGTGGGGCTTTTAATGGTTTTGGGGACATTTTCTGGGGATTTGCGGAGTTTAATTTGGATTTTTGGGGTTATTGGGATTTCAAAGGATTTTGTGAGCTTTTATTGCGATTCTAGGGTGTTCTAATGGGATTTCAAGAGATTTAATTGGGATTTAGTGGGTTTTATTGGGACTTTTGTGGCTTTTAAGGAGGTTTTGGTGCCTCTCAGCCCTTCCCCACACCCAGGGAATGCCCCAAAGCCCCCCTAAAATTCCACTAAAACCCCACAAAATCCCCAAAAATTACAAGAAAACCCTCAAAAACCCCAGAGAATCTCTTAAAATCCCAGTAGAACACAAGAATATTTTAAAAAACTCACTAAATTTTTCAATAAATCCTTCCCCAAAACACCCCCACAACCCCAAGAAAACACCCAAAATCCAAAACCCCCCAAATCAACAAAAACCCCCCAAAATCACACAACCATCTCAAACCTCAACAATTCTCCCCAAAAACCCCAATGATTCCCCCCAAACTCCCAACAAAATCCCCCAAAGCACAAAAAAGCCACCTCCAAATCCCCAAAAACTCTCTCAAAACCCCAAAATCCCCACAAATCCCCCCAGACTCAGTGGGGCCGTCCTGGATCAGGGGGCACCGGCCGGTGGAACAGGAGCCACTTCAGGGGGCCCTGGGACCTTTTTGGGGAGGGGGCACCATGGGAGACCCCCCAAAAACGGGGGGGGGGGGGAACCCCTGCAGTGCCCCCTCCCCCCGAAACCCCCAGACCCCGGTTCAGGGTGGGCCTGGGACCCCCCGGGACCCCCAAATCTCCCCCGGGACCCCCAGAGCCCCCCAGGGTTGGCCCAGGACCCCCCTGAGAGACCCCAGACTCCAATGGGGCCCAGCTCACGATGTCCCCTGAGACCCCCCAGACCCTTCCCAAGACCCCACCCAGGACCCTCCAGACCCCTCCCCAAACCCAACTCAGGCTCCCCCAGCCCCTCCCCAGATCCCGCCAGGACCTCTCCCCAAAATCCCCCCCACCAGACCCTCTCCCAAAACCCTTCCAGAGCCCCCAAAGCCCCTCTCCAGAACCTCCAAAACCCTCCCAGGACACCCTCAGGACCCCCCAGAGCCCTCCCCAAATTCCCCCAGGACCATCCCAACACCCCCAGACATTCCCAAGACCTTCCTACGACCCCTCCTCAAAACCCCCTCAGACCCTCCCACGACCCCCCCCCGCCCTCCCGAGACCCCTCTTAGGACCCATCCGCACCCCCCAGGTCCCCCCACAATGCCCCAGGACCCCTCCCCAGACCCCCCCAAACCCCCGGACCCCTCCCCAAAGCCTCCCCAGACCCCCCGGATCCTCCCCCGCCCCCCCCCCCCCCCCCCGATCCCCTCTCAGGCCCCTTCCGCTCCTGTCCCGAGCCCGGGGGGTCCCGGCGGCAGCGGGGAAGGGGGCGCCGCTTCCGGCTCGCCTCTGATTGGCTTGGACGGCACGGGGGAGGCGGGCATTGCTGAGGGAGCTGCGCCGTGATTGGTTAGTTCGGGACGTGAGGCGCGCTGATTGGTTGGTTCGGGGCGGGGCGCGCCGCTATTGCTGGGAGCCCGAACACGCGGTGGAGGCGCGAGATTGTGAGGGAGAGCGGAGCTGAGGTGGGGCCGGGGGCAAACTGGGGGGGTTTGGGGTGGGTCTGAGGGGAAATTGGGGATTTTTGGGGCCCTTGACGGGAAACACGAGGGTGTGCGGTGGGTTTGGGGGGAGCTTGAGAGAGTCTGGAGCGTTCTCAGGTGGGTTTAGGGGGAACTGAGGGAAATTGGGAGAGTCTGAGGGGATTTTGGGGGATTGCGAGAGGAACTGGGCGGTTATGAGTGGATCTGGGCGGTTCTGAGGTGGGTCTGGGGAATTTCGAGGAGTCTGAGGCGATTTCATGAGGTTTGGGGGGATTGAGGGGTCTGAGGGGGATTTGGGGCAGTTTGATGGATTTGGGGGCGTCTCAGGTGGGTCTGGGGTGAATTTTGGGGAGAACTGGGGGGGGGATTGAGGGTCCTGCGGAGGTTTTGGGGGTCCTGGGGAGGGTTTGGGGATCCAGAGTGGTCCTGGGCAAACCTTGGGGGGCTCTGGGGGGTTTGGGGTTCCTGGAGGAGTCCCGGGGAAGATTTGGGGGTCCCAGGGGGTCCCAGGCCCACCCTGAACCGGGGTCTGGGGGTTTCGGGGGGAGGGGGCACTGCAGGGGTTCCCCCCCCCCCCCCGTTTTTGGGGGGTCTCCCACGGTGCCCCCTCCCCAAAAAGCTCCCAGGGCCCCCTGAAGTGGCTCCTGTTCCACCGGCCGGTGCCCCCTGATCCAGGACGGCCCCACTGAGTCTGGGGGGATTTGTGGGGATTTTGGGGTTTTGAGAGGGTTTTTGGGGATTTGGAGGTGGCTTTTTTGTGCTTTGGGGGATTTTGTTGGGAGCTTGGGGGGAATCATTGGGGTTTTTGGGAGAATTGTTGAGGTTTGAGATGGTTGTGTGATTTTGGGGGGTTTTTGTTGATTTGGGGGGTTTTGGATTTTGGGTGTTTTCTTGGGGTTGTGGGGGTGTTTTGGGGAAGGATTTATTGAAAAATTTAGTGAGTTTTTTAAAATATTCTTGTGTTCTACTGGGATTTTAAGAGATTCTCTGGGGTTTTTGAGGGTTTTCTTGTAATTTTTTGGGGATTTTGTGGGGTTTTAGTGGAATTTTAGGGGGCATTCCCTGGCTTGGGGAAGGGCTGAGAGGCACCAAAACCTCCTTAAAAGCCACAAAAGTCCCAATAAAACCCACTAAATCCCAATTAAATCTCTTGAAATCCCATTAGAACACCCTAGAATCGCAATAAAAGCTCACAAAATCCTTTGAAATCCCAATAACCCCAAAAATCCAAATTAAACTTTGCAAATCCCCAGAAAATGTCCCCAAAACCATTAAAAGCCCCACAAAATCTCCCACAAGACCCAAAGTAATCCTGGCAACACCCAAAAATCCCCACAAAAACCTTCAAATCCCTCCCAAATCCCAAAAATCCCCAAAATCCCCAAGGAATCCCACTAAATGCCACCACAATTCCAATAAAATGCCGCAAAATCTCCTAAAAATCCCAATAAAACCCCCGGAATTTCTGAGAATCCCAAAAAATCCTAAGAAAATACCAGTAAAAGCCACAAAAAATTTCAATAAATCCCCAAACGCCCCCAGAAAAATTCCCCCTCAAAATGCCAAGAAAATCCCCCAAAATCCAAACCCCCAAAATCCACAAAACCAGCCACTCCCAGTCAATCCCAGTGTGATTCCAGTTGCTCTCAATGAGATCCCAGTGTAACCCAGCATGGACTCAGCTGCTCTCACTGGGATCCCAGTGTGATCCCAGTTGCTCCCAGCATAATTCCAGCTGTTCCCAGTTCCTCCCATGATGATCCCAGTTGCCCCAAGAATAGTCCCAGTCCCTCCCAGCAGGGTCCCAGTCGTGCCCAGTTGCCTCCAGGGTAGATTCAGTTTCCCCCAGCATCGTCCCAGTTGCTCCCAGCATGATCCCAGCTGTTCCCAGTGTGGTTCCAGTGCCCCCAGGATGGTTAGAGACACTCCCAGTATGTTTGAGTTACCTCAGAATGATCCCAGTCTTTTCCAGTTCCTCCCAGTTTCCTCTAGCATCATCCCAGTTTCTATCTGTTGCTCAAAGGGTGGCCCCAGTTGCTCCCAGTATGATCCCAGTTGCCCCAGTTGTAGTCTCAGTCCTCTCAGCATGGTTCCAGAACCTTCCAGCCGATCCCAGTTGCTCCCAGTGTGTCACATTTTCCTCCCAACATGGGCCCAGTAGCTCCCAGGAAGCCCCAGTCAGGTTCCATTCATGCCCAGTATAATCCCAGTATGAGTGTAGCCACTCCCAGTATGATCCCAGTCCCTTGCAGTCTAATCCCAGTTGCTCCCAGTCACTCCCAGTCTGATGCCAGTGCCCCCAGTGTGATCCCAGTTGCTCCCAGCATGGGCCCAGCTGTTCCCAGTGTGCTTCCATCACTCCCCTATGGTTACAGACACTCCCAGGATGGTCCCAGTTGGACCCAGTTGCCCCTGCTATAGTCCCAGTCACTCCCCATATGATCCCAGTCCCTCCCAGCATGGTCCCACTCACTCCCAGTTGTCCCTAGTGTGGTCCCAGTTGTTCCCAGTGTGGTTCCAGTCCCCCCAGTACAGCCCCAATACACTCCCAGTACGATCCCAGTGCAGCCCAGTCCCTGGCAGTGCTGCCACTGCTGGGATCCCCCAGGCCTGTGTGCGTTGCCCCCTGGCGATGTGCCGAGAGGAGCCCCAAGGGCTGGCAGGGGCCAGGCAGGGTCCCCAGCAAGGCCCAGTTTGGATGTGCAGCCCCCAGTTTGCCCAGTTTGCCTCTCCTTTGGCCCGGGCCGGGTTCCCCCCGCCCGCAGCGGCTGGGAGCAGCCGAGAGCCCCGCGCTGCCCATGCCGACCTGGCCCGGCTCCATCGCCGCTCCTGCCGCGGGCTGCGAGGGCTGCGGGAACGGGGCACCGAGGGTGTGGCTGCTGCTGGGGGAGGAGGAGGAGGGAGGGAAGGGCAGGGATGGAGGGGGAGGAGGAGGCGGGGTTAAGGGGGAGGAGGGGGAGGGATGAAGGCGGAGAGAGAGCAGCGATGGAAGGAGGAGAAGGAGGTGGGGTTAGGGCGGAGAAGGAGGAGAAGGGATGGAAGGGGCGAGATGGAAGAGAAGAAGGAGGTGGGAAATAAGACAGGGGATGAGGAGGAGGGGGGATGGAAGAGGAGGAGCAGGAGGAGAAAGAGTAATGAAGGATGCGGGGTGAGGGGGGGGAGGAGAGGGAGGAAGGATGGAGGAGAAGAAGGAGGTGGAGATAAGAGGAGGAGTGAGAGGAAGAGGAGGGATGAAGGCAGATCAAGGCTTAGCAGGAGGAGGAGGGCAGAGATGGAGGGGAAGGAGGAGGCGGGGTTAGGAAGGGGGAGATGGGGCTATGGAAGAGGAGGGGGGAGAAGGTGAAGGAGGTGGGGTTAGCGAGGAGGAGGATGATGAGCGGGGATGGAAGAGGAGGGACAAGGATGGATCAAGGTTGAGCTGCGGGAACCAGGAGGTCTCGAGCCCTTCCTGAATTCGCAGCCCCCACCTGTGGGATCATCGCCCCCCCCATGGCGCAGCTGAGCGGGGAGGGGGAGCCCGGCCCGGATATCCCGGGGGGTCTCTGGGTTGGGTTTTTGGGGGGATGTTTGGAGAATGAAGACGTCCAAGGCTGAGCAGAAAAGGCCCCTCGGGGGGACATCGGGGGGCAGTGCCGTCCTGCCGGGGATGCCCTGGGGGGATCTCATTGCCCTTGCCTGTGGCACGGAGGCAAATCCCATGCTGTCCTTGTCCTTCCTCGCCCAGAGCAGGAGCTGAGCATGGAGAGCAGGGAGGACAAATGCCCGTGGCAGAACCTGGTGGCAGAGGCCGTTTTGAGCGGCTCCACGGCGCAGGAAGCCAACGGGGAGGAAAAGGCCCGGAGATGCCGCACGAGGAGGGGCTGCAAACGCAGATGGCGGGGATGTGAGGGGAAAAGAGCCAGCCTGGGCCGGGAGGGTGGCTGGAGATGGAGCCAGAGCTCGGAGCTGGTGCTCCATGAGCAGCTCCATGATGGGGAGAAGCCCCACATGTGCGTGGAGTGTGGGAAGAGCTTCAGGTGGAACTCCGACCTGATCAGGCACCAGAGGACCCACACTGGGGAACGGCCCTACGAGTGTGATCACTGCAGGAAGAGGTTTCAGACCAGCTCCCATCTCCTCCGGCACTATCAGAGTCACACAGAGGAGAGGCCCTTCCACTGCCCTGACTGTGGGAAGGGATTCCAACGCAACTACACCCTCGTCAGGCACCGGCGCATCCACACTGGGGAACGGCCCTACCAATGTGTGGAATGTGGGAAGAGCTTTGGACACAAAGGGAACCTGTTCCAGCATCAGAGGCTCCACACTGGGGAACGGCCCTGCGAGTGTGGGGAGTGTGGGAAGAGCTTCAGGTGGAACTCCGACCTGATCATGCACCAGAGGACCCACACTGGGGAACGGCCCTACGAGTGTGGGGAGTGTGGGAAGACCTTCAGGAGGAGCTCTGCCCTTATAAAGCACCAGAGGATCCACACTGGGGAGAGACCCTGTGAGTGTGGGGAGTGTGGGATGCGCTTCAGCCAGAGATCTGACCTAATCAGGCACCAGATGACCCACACAGGGGAGAGGCCCTACGAGTGTGATAAATGCAGGAAGAGGTTTCTGACCAGCTTCCATCTCCTCCTGCACTTTCCGAGTCACACAGAGGAGACGCCCTTCCAATGCCCCGACTGTGGGAAGGGATTCAAGCACAACTCCACCCTCGTCAGGCACCGGCGCATCCACACAGGGGAGAGGCCCTACGAGTGTGATAAATGCAGGAAGAGGTTTCAGACCAGCTCCCATCTCCTCCGGCACTATCGGATTCACACAGAGGAGAGGCCATTCCGCTGCCCCAACTGTGGGAAGGGATTCAAGCACAACTCCCATCTCATCATTCACCAGCGCATCCACACTGGGGAGAGACCCTATGAGTGTCCCCAGTGTGGGAAGAGCTTCTCCAGGAGCTCTAACTTGACCCGACACCAACGGAGGCACCGGTAAGGGAAGCCCTGCGAATGCCCCGAGTGCGGGAAGAGCTTTGTGCACTGCTGCAGCTCCATCCCCCACTGGAGGAGGCACTTTGGGCATAACCCTGGTGAGCCACAGTCCCTGTGGTCCATGTTAGGAACACACGTGGCTTGTTTTCCTTTTTTTTTCACCTTAATGTTTCTCTCTTCTCCATCTCTTTGCATTCCAAAAGCCAAGAGGGATGGATCTGTCACCTCAAAACAACCCTAATCCCACTGAAAACAGCTCAATATTACCCCAAAAGAGCTCATTCCCACCACAGAAAACCTCAATTCCATGCCAAACTCACTCGATTCCAGAGCCACCAGGCTTAGATGGGTTTGGGAGGAGACAGGCAGAGGTGTGATCCCTTTTTGGACAGGTGGGATGGGGATTGTGTGGGGCTGGGTGTGTGGGATGTATTTGATGGCAAATAAAACTCTCAGACTTACTGATTTCTTTCCCGTTCTTGTTCAGTCCGTTGCAGTTCTGTTTGCAGGGTGCCGCCTCCCAGAGTGTCCCCTCACGGTTCCCGCCCTTGGCCTGAGCCCGCCCCTTTCCCCTCACGGTTCCCGCCCTTTCCCCACCCCCTTTCCCCTCACGGTTCCCGCCCTTTCCCCGCCCCCTTTCCCCTCACGGTTCCCGCCCTTTCCTCGCCCCCTTTCCCCTCACGGTTCCGGCCTTTCCCTGCCCCATTTGCTCTCACAGTTCGGCCTTCAGGAACAGGGGAGGAGGAGCAGGGAGGGAGGAAGAGGCCGAGCGGCCGCAGCACAAGAGGAGAGGGAGAATCTCGTGGCCTGGGCGCTCCCTGGAGGCGCCGCAGTCCCAGAAGCATCGCCCCCCATTTTGCTGGTGCCCGGGCAGCGGGAGCACGGCCCAAATATCCCGGGGGGTGCCTGAGTTTGGGGTTTTTTGGGGAGGATGTTTGCAGCTGGCAGGGCTCCAAAGCCGAGCCGCAGATGGCCCTCAGGGGGACATCAGGGGGCCCTGGGAGGTGTTTTTGGGGGGTCCAGGTTCAGGCAGTGGCTGCTCCCCGTATGAGCCCACTTGCTCCCAGTATAGGCCTGGGCACTCCCAGTATAATCCTGGTCACATCCCCTCACTCCCTGCAGGATTCCAGTTGCTCCCAGTATGAAGACAGTCCCTGCCAGTCCTTCCGTATGATCATGCAATTTACTACCAGCACAGTCCCAGTTGCTCCCAGTTCCTCGCACTTTCATCCAGTGTGTTCCCAGTTCTCCCAGTTGTCCCTAGCATAGTCCTAGGCACTGCCACTATGATCCCAGTCTCTCCTAGCAGGGCCCCGGTCACTCCCACTTGACCCCAGTATGTTCCCAATTCCCCCAACACCTTCCCAGTCACTCCCAGTTTGGTCCCAATCACCACTTGGATGGTCAGAGACCCTCCCAGTCTATCCCAGTTGCCCTGAACATTCTGGCAGTCATTGCCAGGCACTCCCCATTACCTCAGCGTGTTTCACTTGCCCCCAGTTTTACCCCAGTTGCTCCCAGCTCTGCTAATTAAGTCCCCAGTCAGCTTTCAGGATGGGCCTGGTAGCTCCCAGTAACCCCCAGTCAGGGTCCAATCACACCCACTCTAATCCCAGTATGGTTGTAGCCACTCCCAGTATGATCCCAGCCACTTGCAGTCTAATCCCAGTTGCTCCCAGACACTCCCAGTACAATTCCAGTGCCTCCAGTGTGATCCCAGTTGCTCTCTGTCAATGCCAGCATGACCCAGTACCCTCAAGTATGATCCCAGTAACTCAGTGTCTCTCCCAGTTTATCCCGGTTGCTTCAAGCGTGTTCCCAGTCACTCCCACTTCCTCCCAGTTGCTTTCAGCTCCATTCCAGTTGCTCCCAGTCAATCCCAGCATGATTCCAGTCACCCTCAGAGTGACTCCAGTTGCTCCCAGCATGGGCCCAGCTGTTCCCAGTGTGCTTCCATCACTCCCCAATGGTTACAGACACTCCCAGTATGGTCCCAGTTGAATCCAGGTGTCCCTGCTATAGTCCCAGTCACTCCCCATATGATCCCAGTCCCTCCCAGTATGATCCCACTCCCACCCAGTTGCCCCCAGTGTGGTCCCAGTTCTCCCAAGCATGGTCCCAGTTGTTCCCAGTGTGGTTCCAGTCCCCTCAGTATGGTTCCAGACACTCCCAGTATATCCCAGTTGCCCCCAGCATGTCTGCAGTCATTTCCAGGCACTGCCAGTGGCCCCAGTAAGGTGTCAGTTCTCCCAGTATGATCCCCCAGTCATGCCCAGTAGATCCCAGTTGCCTACAGCAGGCATCCACTCCTTCCCAGTTCCTCCAGTTTGCTTGCAGCATCATCCCAGTTTCCCTCAGCTGCTCCCAGTAGCCCAAAGTGTGATCCCAGTCGCTCCCTTTCAACCCCAGTATGATCCCAGTAAGCTCCAGTTTGATCCCAGTCACATGCCAGCCCTCCCAGGGTGGTCCCAGTATAATCCCAGTTGCTTCCAGTCTCTCCCAGTATGGTCCCAGCTGCCTCCAGCGTGGTTCCAGTTGCTTCCTAGATCAACCCAGTCAGTCCCAGTATGATGCCATTTGCTGCCAGCGTGCTCCCAGTTGCTCCCAGTCAGGCCCAGTCTGGGGGATGATGTGCAGGGTGTGCTCCCAGTCCCTCTCAGATCCTCCCAGTATTAGTCCAGTCCCTCCCAGTATGATCCAGAGATGAGCCCAGTGTGCTCCCAGTCCCTGCCAGTATGAACCAGTTGTGCTCCACATGGTTCCAGTTGCTCTCTTTCACCCTCACTTTCCTTCCAGTCACTCCCAGTATCTCCCAGTGTAGCCCAGTTCCCTCCAGCATCTTTCCAGTTCCTTCCAGTATGATCCTATTTGCTCCCAAGCACTCCCAGTCAGCCTCAGTGTAGTGGCACTCACTGCCAGAATGATCCCAGTCAGCTCCAGCATGATCCCAGTTCATCCCAGTATAACCCCAGCAGTTTCCAATCACTCCCAGCATGCACCCATTCACTCCCAGTTCCTCCCAGTTGCTCCTAGCATGTCCCCAGTTCCTCACAGCTACTCCCAGTCACACTCAGCACCATCCCAGTTCATCCCAGTATATCCCATTTGTCCCTAACATGGTCTCAAGTGCCCCCCACAGGCTCCTACTCACTCCCAGTACGATCCCAGTATCCATCAGTGCAATCACAGTCTGCCCTGGTATGGCAGTATGATCCCATTATAATGGCACTACAAAGCCAGTACAGCCCCAGTCACTCCCAGTACGATCCCAGTCTGATGTCAGTACAAAGCCAGTACAGCCCCAGTCAGTCCCAGTACGATCCCAGTGCAGCCCAGTCCCTGGCAGTGCTGCCACTGCTGGGATCCCCCAGGCCTGTGTGCGTTCCCCCCTGGCGGATGTGCCGAGAGGAGCCCCAAGGGCTGGCAGTGGCCAGGCAGGGTCCCCAGCAAGGCCCAGTTTGGATGTGCAGCCCCCAGTTTGCCCAGTTTGCCTCTCCTTTGGCCCGGGCCGGGTTCCCCCCGCCCGCAGCGGCTGGGAGCAGCCGAGAGCCCCGCGCTGCCCGTGCCGACCTGGCCCGGCTCCATCGCCGCTCCTGCCGCGGGCTGCGAGGGCTGCGGGAACGGGGCACCGAGGGTGTGGCTGCTGCTGGGGGAGGAGGAGGAGGGAGGGAAGGGCAGGGATGGAGGGGGAGGAGGAGGCGGGGTTAGGGGGGAGGAGAAAAGGCAGGAGGGATGGAAGGGGCGGGATGGAGGTGGAGAGAGAGCAGCGATGGAAGGAGGAGAAGGAGGTGGGGTTAGGGAGGAGGAGGAGGAGAAGGAATGGAAGGTGCGGGATGGAAGAGGAGATGGGGGTGGGATGGAAGAGGAGGAGCGGGAGGAGAAAGAGGAGGGAAGGAGGCGGGGTTAGGGGGGAGAAGGAGGAGAGGGAGGAGGGATGGAGGAGGAGAAGAAGGAGGGGGAGATGAGACAGAGGAGGAGCGGACGGAAGAGGAAGAGGAAGGACAAGGGCGGATCAAGGCTGAGCTGCGGGAACCACGCGGTCTCGAGCCCTGCCTGAATTCGCAGCCCCCACCTGTGGTATCATCGCCCCCCCCATGGCGCAGGTAAGTGGGGAGGGGGAGCCCGGCCCAGATATCCCGGGGGGTCCCTGGGTTGGGTTTTTTGGGGGGATGTTTGGAGAATGAAGACGTCCAAGGCTGAGCGGAAAAGGCCCCTCGGGGGGACATCGGGGGGTGGCGGTGGCGGCTGCCGGCAGAGGCAGCCTGGAGGAGCAGAGCCCTGTGTGCCCCAGGAGGCCAAAGTGGGGAGGCCAGAGAGGGGGGAGCGCCGCCATTGGCGGGAGCCTCAAGAGCCTGGAGAGGGGCAGGGGGGACTCCTTGGAGCCGCTGCAGCCCAGAGCAGAGAATGAGGGGAGAAGGGAGCCCGGGAGCCCAAACAGCCCCAGCATCCCGAAATGGGGAGAGCCAAGAGGGGGGAGCTTTTGGGATTGCTGGCACTGCCAGCAGCCTGGGCAGGGCAGGCACCCAGGAGAAGGGGGATCCCCAATGCCAGGGTGACCCCAACAGCTGGGACAGGGGGGAACCCCTGAACACCAGAGAGAAAGGGCCAGGGACGGGGAACTCCTGGGAGGCTTTTTCCGGGCTGAATCTTGGTGTTTGGGAGGGTTTTCTGGGGGGCAGAGGGACCTTCAAATTCAACGTGTGTTGGGGTAGATGAAACAGGAAAGCCTTATAAATATTATTGTCTGGCCTTTCATTCCAATCTTGCTTATAGTTACTATATTCTCAAAAGCTTTTAAGAATATAGAAACTATAAGCAGGATTGGAATGAAAGCAAGCTGTTAGATACCTTAGTTACTGAACAAATGGAAAACAATGGTGTGGCCTGACTGAAGGTAATCCCCTTCTGAAGAAACAATTCCCACTGCTTGCAGACAGGTCCAAGGGTCAGAGCAGACCCTACTAGCTCAGCAGAAGGGGTCCAAAGAGGAGTTTTTAGGGTTCAAAATGTAACACAGTATGGTGATAAACGAGTTCACTGGATTTAAGGATCATACTTTTTTTTTATTATTTTGCAAGCGAGAGCAAGCAAAGTTCAGCGCTGGGCGGCTGGGAGTCTCCGCTCCTCTAGGCTCGCACCGTTCCTATCCCCAAAGTTCACCTTTTATTGCCTTCTTCTCCCGGGTCCAGGGATGACGTGGTCTGTCTTTTGCGCTTGCTCGTTCAGTTGCTAGGGGGTCTTTTTCTGCCTTCTGGTGGTTGTGGGATGAAGGCTCCAAGTCTTCCTCTTTAACCGCTGACTGAACTTTTCCTTATAAGGCGTACCTTTACAGTGGAATTTTCAGAACACTATACGATTCCTGCAAGCCTAAGCAATTCTTGCGCGTTTAGGAATTGTTGTTACGGCCTCCCTCTGTGACCTCTGGGTGAACTTTTCCTTACAAGGTATATCTTTACCAAGGAATTCCCAAAGCACTATATGATTCCTGCAAGCGAAGCAACCATATGTGGCTGCACATTTAAGAATCAAGCGGTTTTAGCTATTTAGTTATTGCTTTTATATTGTATAATTATTTAGCTATGGATTTAATTAATGAACAAATGTATTGCTTCTTATTACAGTATGGTGATGTAATGATTTTTATAGGCTGTATGTAAATGCTAAAGGATTTGTGTCTTGAACTGGAATGGTTAGTGAGAAATAGAATATTCAACACAGAAGAAGATTCATTTTATTGTAACGGGAACCTTACTCTCTTACACTCTTACCCTCTTACTCTCTCACCCTCTCATCCTCTCTCCCCCTCTCTTCTCTCAGGCCTGCTCCAAGCTGTGGCTGGCAGCTCCAAGCAGGGCCCTGCACCCAGGCCCTTTGCAATAAACCGCAAGTTCCACGACCTGGCTGCAGAGATCTCTCATCTCCGTCCATCCCGACTGTGCTACCCCTGATGCTCCTACAAACGTGCTCATCCCTTGTTTTCCCCAAACCAGGATTTCCCATTGCCAACCCCTGGGAGGCTGCGAGAAAGAGGAAGATGCCCCAGGACACTGAAACAGGTGAGGAGGAAGTCAGTGCCCCTTTCCCCTCTGTGCTGCTCCATCTCCCAGCCCAGCACGGCCCCCGGCTGCAGCACAGCCCTGGGGGGATCTCGTTGCCCTTGCCTGTGGCACGGAGACAAATCCCATGCTGTCCTTGTCCTTCCTCGCCCAGAGCAGGAGCTGAGCATGGAGAGCAGGGAGGACAAATGCCCGCGGCAGAACCTGGTGGCAGAGGCCGTTTTGAGCGGCTCCACGGCGCAGGAAGCCAACGGGGAGGAAAAGGCCCGGAGATGCTGCATGAGGAGGGGCTGCAAACGCAGATGGCGGGGATGTGAGGGGGAAAGAGCCAGCCTGGGCCGGGAAGGCGGCCGGAGATGGAGCCAGAGCTCGGAGCTGGTGCTCCATGAGCAGCTCCATGATGGGGAGAGGCCCCACACGTGCGTGGAGTGTGGGAAGAGCTTCAGGTGGAACTCCGACCTGATCAGGCACCAGAGGACCCACACTGGGGAACGGCCCTACGAGTGTGATCACTGCAGGAAGAGGTTTCAGACCAGCTCCCATCTCCTCCAGCACTATCAGAGTCACACAGAGGAGAGGCCCTTCCAATGCCCCGACTTGAATCCCCGGGAAGGGATTCAAGCTCAACTGCAACCTCCTCAGGCACCAGCGCATCCACAATGGGGAGAGGCCCTACGAGTGTGATAAATGCAGGAAGAGGTTTCAGACCAGCTTCCATCTCCTCCTGCACTTTCCGAGTCACACAGAGGAGAGGCCCTCCCGCTGCCCAGACTGCTGGGAGGGATTCAAGCACAACTCCAACCTCATCATTCACAAGCGCATCCACACTGGGGAGAGACCCTACGAGTGTCCCCAGTGTGGGAAGAGCTTCTCCAGGAGCTCTCACTTGACTCAACACCAACGGAGGCACCGGTAAGGGAAGCCCTGCGAGTGCCCCGAGTGCGGGAAGAGCTTCGTGCGCTGCTGCAGCTCCATCCCCCACTGGAGGAGGCACTTTGGGCACAGCCCTGGTCACTCACATTCCCTGTTATCCATGTTGGGAACACACCTGGCTGCTTGTCCTTTGGTTTGGCCTGAATTTTTTTCTCTTCTCCATCTCTCTGTCCTCCAAAAGTCCATTGGGATGGAACAGTCACCTCAAAACCACGCAAATCCCACTGAAAATAACTGAATTTTAACCCCAAAAGGCTCAATTCCACCTCAGATTGCTTGTTCCCTCCTCAAAAAATTCAATCCCAGGCCAAACTCACTCCATTCCACAGCTGTCAAGTTGAGATGGGGTTGGAAGGAGATTGGGAGAAGTGGGATCCCAATTTGGAGCAGTGGGATGGGGATTGTGTGGGGCTGGGTGTGTGGGATGTATTTGATAGCAAATAAAACTTTCAGAGTTACTGATTTCTGTCCCATTTATTTTCAGTCAGTTCTGTTTGCAGAGTGCCACCTTCTCAGCTGATTCAATTCCTATAAAAGTCCCATTTTTAAATCATCTAACCCAAACAATCCAAAAACCAATATCAAAATAAAACCACCCACACACAATTAATGTTTTAAAAATAATTTTAATTTTTCAAGAGTACTTAAGGATGTTATTAAAGTTTAATTGTTTGGTTAAAATGTCTGAGAAATTATATATCTATTCTTTAGATATTTAAATATCTATTCTTTAGATATTTTTTATCTAAAGTACATTAGTCATCGAGTTAAAATTTTCCAAAGGTATTTCTTGATATATAATTTGTTTATTTATATGCATTGGTAATATTATAGTAATAATTATTGTTGGTTTGAGTTGAATCATTGTTGGAGTATTGTAAAGAAGAGTTGAGATTTTTTTTTATTATAATTTATTTAATTTCAATTATTATTTCTTTGTTTATAATTTTATTGCAATTTGTTGAGGGGATAGGAAGGAAGTTCAAGGGCAGGAAGATTTTTTCCTGGCTGGGAACTGGAATTCCAGACCCTGGGAGTGTGTGCAGGACCCCACAGACTGGGATCAAAGATGGACTGGGATCAAAGATGGACTGGGATCAAATATGGGCTGGGATCACATGGATGGGGATCGTGTGGATCAGAACCCTCCAGACTGGGATAGCCTGAAGTGGGATCAAATATGGACTGGGACTGTATGGACTGGGATCCCAGGTTTCTGGGACCATATGGATCAGGACCACACAGACTGGGATCAAATATGGGCTGGGACTGTTTTTTAAGTAACTTTGTTCTATAGTTTTTATTTCTGTCGTTAATTAAGCTTGTGAAAAGACTGCTTGTGCTAAAGTTCCTGCTTGGATGGGATAACATCCAATGCACCCAGGATGAGGACACCTGTACAGATCTGCCAACTATCAGCACTCCCCGTCTGAAGGCAGAGTGCACCAAGGCCCAAAACCTGGAGGCGATAAAGAGAAGGAGCCAAAACCACAGCCAAGAAACACACATGCTCTGAAAAGGCAGATCCAAGGAAGAGCCATGCTAAACACTTCTTGGAAGATGTAAACTAGTTTTGGGGGAAAAGTTTGCTGTGCATGAGGGTCTATGAATATGCCCCAGGCTGATGTAAGGGGAAAGGTATTTCAGGGGATCCCCGAAGGTAACAGGGTGCTCCTGGCTGAGTGCCAAGATGCACCCAGCCGTAATAACCTTTGCTCCATGGTCCTGGTCTCCCATTAAACTTTTATTAAAGTCCTTTATTAAACTGTTTACATTTTCACAGGCGAGTGAACGTGTTTTTCACAGGCAGCTTCACAGAAACTGGAAACGTGGGGGTTCCCAGGAGGGGGCACCGCTGATCCAGGGCATGGAGGCGCTGCCTGCAATCGTCCATAACCGCCCATAAGGAGCCTCCAGGGCTTTACCCTCCATGAGCTGCAGCAGACGTGTCGGGAAAGGTGACAAGAACCCGTGGAATGGTCCTTGTTGCAGGCAGATTGGCCACTTGCAGCTCTTCAAAACTGCCTCCCGTGAAAAATGAAAAAACTTCAACCATTCAAAAGTGTGAAAAACATGTTCACTCTCCTGTGAAAATCTAAAAAGTTTATTAAGGGACAATGGGAGACCAGGACCATGGAGCAAAGGTTATTATGGCTGGGTGCATCTTGGCACTCAGCCAGGAGCACCCTGTTTCCTTCAGGGATCCCCTGAAATACCTTTCCCCTTACATCAGCCTGGTGCATATTCCTAGACCCTCATGCACAGCAACTGGGAAGGGTTTAACACTTTACTGGGTATATTAGCGTTCAGAAACACATAATCACCAGAATGATTATATGTAGGTGCTTTTATTGAAGAGCTCTGGGTGTCAGGGGTACCAACCCAAATCTGACTCCGACATGGGTTCGGGATGAACATGTTTTTATATTCTATCCTTATATAACTTTCATGTTAATGATTAAATTTATATTGTTCTATTGTATACATAGATTTCAGCCAAGCATGGGCTCCTCATGGCCCCCCTCAAACTTCTAACATAGTTTCTCATGATTCTTCTTATGATTAAACAATAATTATATTTAATTACTAAACAATCATCACATCTAACAATTATATCATTTATCATGTTCTGCTTACGCAGGTGCAATTTCACATGATCTGGCAAGCACAAAGCCTAACATTTTCAGAGTCTATTTTTGACATTTTTCCAGGGCCCCACTATCATTCTCCCCCCTTTGAAAGCATTTTCACTTCACTATAGGTGTAAATGTTTTCACTTGATATAGTCCTTTATTTCTCAATTTATTCTCGACGTTCTTCAAGTCCATGGTTGATGTAAACGTTGTCGTGGATGCTGTCACGCACTGGAGAACCAGAAGATGGTGGGCGTGGATCTCGTGTCAGAGCCTTTATTATCTTCTGGTTCCAGGATGTTTTCTTCTGTATCTCTCCTTTTAAGATGCTGTGAACTAACCAAATTGCTAAGAATACAATTAGTAAGATTATCACAGTCTCAATGATAGATTTAATCCATGAACTCACATTCCACCCTAACCTTTAAAGATTTTGCCTAGCCAGGTCGTAGTCAAATCCTTTTGCTCTTCTTGTGCTTCATGCTCTATTTGTTTCAACTGATTGATGTCATATTCTACATCTGCAGTTACATTTGGGATGTGAACGCAGCAATGACCAACCCGTCCCTTTAAAAATCCACATACTCCATGCTCTTTCAGGAGTAACAAATCTAAGGCTAATCGATTTTGTAAAGTCATTTTTGTGGTGGCTTGCAATTGTACGTTTAATTCTTTAAATCCTTCCCGGGTGACTCTTGCCATTCTATCTGCCTGACCTGTAAGTTTGTACAGCATCTTCTACTCTGATAGTTTGCTGTAGGACCAAGCAAAGACTCTAGGGCCCACCCAAATTTCACTCCACTAGAGGGTTCTTGCCAAGTGTCATCTGGATTTTCATTGTCTAGAACTTCTCGTCTTGCTCTTATCTGCACAAGTTCATGTTTTCCGTTAAATGGGGACTTTTTCCAAATTGGACATGAGGTTGGGAGGCCCAAAGTAATTTCCTTTACTTTCCCATCTACAGGCAGATGTGTTGTCCAGGTGCCATCGCTTGCTGCCCATACAAATTGTCCTGGACCTCGGACTGTACTCCTGGTACATCCTACAACTACTTTATAATTCACTCTGCCTTGTTTATGTTTGATCCCTCTGCAAGCACAGCCAGTTTGTAGGGCTATTGCCAGGGGTGGCATCTACTTTATCTCTGCATCATCAGAAGTGCAGTCATAAGTTTTATTACATGCCCACCAACTTACTTTGTCTGCCCTTGTTCTGCTACTGGTGGCAGTGTTTGTTACTGCTGGATCTGTTTCATTCTCGGGGCCTTCCCACTTAATGCCCCAAGGGGTGTTTGCCATACATTGGAATCTTTGAAGGATACTCACAGACCACGCACTGTCCCAAGGCTCTGTCTGATCTTCCTGATCCTTGGCCTCACACTTCCATACCAGGGTGGTTTCTGTAACATTTTCTATAATCTTTTTATAGTGTGGCAAATAGCATTGCCATTGTGTGATGCCTGCTGATTCTCCCATAGGGGTTCCTAGTGTGCCATCACTTAGAATACAGTCTTTCTGGCCCATGGGTCTCATCCATGTTCCTATTTTCTCCCAAGTTTCCTTGACTACTTGCCTTGACTCAGGTACCTGTGTCGTGAATGGCAGAAGAATTGCAGCACACAATATGCATGAACATCAAATCCCAAAGTTTATTGAAAGCTCACACATATTTATATTGGTGTTAATGAAGCTTATACATATTGCAAAAGCTGAGCTCATTATTGGTTAAAGCACACTTAGATCAACCACACCTACTTCTGTGCTCTAATGATTATTTTGCTTCTATGTTTACATTCCTATAGCTACTCTACCTAGGCTATCTTCATTTTCTGGCAAGCGATTTTCTCCCCCATCTTCCTGTTTCAGCGAAGGTCACCATGACCTTTGTCAGTGATTGGACACTGGTTGCATAATCCCCAGCTTGTTTCCCCGAACCTTATCCAACGGTATCACATCAAAGTGGCCTTTCTCAGCTAGCCGATTATCCACAAAGCTCTCCACATTTCCCCCGTTTTTCTGTTGAACAAGCATGGTCTGATTGAATGTGGCAGATATCATCTTTTGCACCATATTCTGTAAGCATATACAAAAACATGGCAAAATTAATACTAACAACAAAGCTACAATAGCTACTACAATGCTAACCTTAACAATAGAGCGTAACCATGATCCTAAGCTTAAAGATTTGAGCCATCCATCAATACCAAGGCCTGATTCTACCTGTAAGTTCCCAGTTAACCTCCGCAACTCAGAGAGCTGTGAGTGTACAGACTGTGCATGATCAGAAAGATTCATGCAACACATGCCTTCAAATTCTTCACAACCATGGCCTTGTGCAAGTAAGAGAAAATCAATTGCAGCTCTATTTTGAAGTGTCACATGGCGAATAGAATCAACATCAAGCAAAAGACTAGAAATCGCTAAAGAAGTTGCATTTGTTTGTTTAGCAAGCCAACACCCTAACCTATTTAAAATAGCATGAGCACCTGCTGCTGATACCCCTGGAGTTAAGAAAGATGCTGACTCTATGGCCGCTGGGGACCAAAACTTCACATCATCCCGGCAGTCTGCTGCAAATGCATGAGCCATTCGTTTGCCTCTACGATGGCGGCTCACGTTAAGTATCATCGACATGTTGGGTGTGAGTAGAGACAGCCGTCCAAGTGTACGTGGTCCCCTGTGCAGCATTGATGGGATACCGGCCCAAGCACGGTCTCTGCATATCAGAAGTATCCTGCTGGCAATTGAATAGGGTCATTTGATGAGACTGACACTCTCTTGGTTGTATAATTGCACCAGGCCGATGCATTACGGTAGACAGCCATGCTGGAAGTTACAACATTAGAATGGTTCTTGACTGACAGCAGGCTTCTATGGTTAAAATAAATACATGCATCTGCGATCACTGACCCTAACAACTCCAACTCTTGGGGTTCCTGTGGTGCTATAGGAAAGTGGGAAACCCACTGGTCCCAATTATCCACACTCGTCCTAGCATTGCTGACCTTACAAGTTGGTATATGTGAAGGGCACAGCCAGGGATCTGCCGGCAATCCAACCAAACAGGTTGTGAATGGATTACCAGGAGAAGACAATGACAGGCAAATAGCCTCCTGTTTAGTTAAGTTTGCCAGGGTGACCCCTATGTTAGTCTTGGGCTGAAGTGGGGCCCATGCCTGATGGTCTACACTGTCCACAAAAGAAGTGAAAATTAATAAAGCAATAGCATAAAGTTTCCATATCACCCTGATCTTTCCAGGCACTTTTTTGAGCCACCCGGCCATCATGTCTGTCACAAACTTTTAAGAATATCTCTTCTTTCTCAGATTTAGCTTCTTTAGGTTCTTCAAACAATCCTCCCACACTTGGTTGGGTTCCTGACCTCCCGAAATAGGACCTATCACACTTGACTGTGACAGAGGAATATTTCTACCACACTTAGTCTGCAAAATACACGACTGAGATAGCCCCAAAACACGTTTGACTAAATGTTGTATTTCCCATCTAAACCATGCAAGGATTTTCTGTTCTGGGGACTCATACAACTGTAACCCTTGGAAACCAGATAGTCCTGTAAACGATTTAAGTTCTCTCTGCCAAGAGTTAAACCGCCAATAGAAACTACACTTTTCACACCACATTTCAGCTAATTGAGATTGATGTACCCACTTAGTCTCCTGACAACCTCCACAAAAAAGCAGTGTCCATGCAGCACAATGTCTATCTTGACACTTAATACAAGCTAAATCCCTAGGCCCTTCAGATTCAAAATCAGAAAACATTGAATGCAAGCTTAATATGTTATCAAGAGATTTGCACCGATCAACTGCTCGATCGATGGCAGCATCACACTGTCCTTTCAGTTTAAAAAGTATCGGTCGAAGGATAATCAACAGCTTCATCTCCACTCGCTGATGATCCTCTTCGCTCAGTTGATTGAGGTGTTCCATCAAACACAGCTGCTCGGGTCCATTTAGCAGGTACCCACAGAGATCATGTAGGGGTAGAAACACAAAGATATCTGCGGCCCCAATATAACACTTTAGCAGGACCTTGCCGTTGTCTTGTTTTAGGATCTCTGTATCTTATCCATACATCTTTCTTTACACCATCTGTTTCTTGTACGTAGTGACGAATCACAGCAGGAACCTTGTTTTCCCCAAAAACACACAAGTGGTTCAAAACAAACAAACACTTTAACAATCTTTCTTGTGGCTCTCTGATATCCGTGTATTTACTCAAATATCTTTTCAAGGTACCATTTGCTCTCTCTACAATCGCTTGCCCTGTAGGAGAATTAGGGATGCCTGTTACGTGTTCTATCCCCCACATTTGCATGAATTGCTTTATTCTTTTGCTACAGTAAGCAGGCCCATTATCTGTTTTGATGCGCTGTGGCACTCCCATTACTGCAAAACAACTGCTGAGATGTCTCTCTACCTGCCCTGCTGTCTCACCAGTCTGTGCTGTGGCCCATATAAAATGACTGTAAGTGTCTATGGTAACATGCACGTACTTCAACTTCCCAAACTCTGCAACATGTGTGACATTCATTTGCCAGGTCTCATTTGTGCTCAGCCCTCTTGGGTTAACTCCCAGACCTAAGCCACAGCTTCCATTATGAGGACTACATATAGGACAGGCTTTGACTATTGCCCGTGCCTCCTCCATAGATATCTGAAATTCTCTATGGAGGCCTTTTGCATTTTGGTGTAACATGGAGTGTGCCTCTCTGGCTATGGTTTGCTTGGGAATCAGAGTTGCTTGTGCGATTGAGACTAATTTATCTGCTCGCATGTTACCCTCTCCCAGACCAATATCCCATTTGTGACTTCTGATATGGATAACACAAAAAGAATGCTTTCTTAGCTTGATTGCTCTCTGCAACTGCATAAACAGTTCATGTAACCTCCTGTTCTGAACCTCTTTTATAGAGGCATCCTCTATTCGCTCACACACTCCTGCAACATACAAAGAATCTGTTACAATGTTGAGAGGTCCAGAGAAATGCATCATGGCCCATACAACAGCCAATAGCTCCATCATTTGTAAAGTGTCCATCTCGGTAGATTGGAGTATATGATGATGCCATTGTCCTTCTTCTTGCCAGGTCACTGCAGCAGTTTTGGATTTTCTTCCTGCATCTGTGTAAGCAGTTATAGCATCCGATAAGGGCTTTAGTGATCTTTTTGGACACTGAATCCAACCGCACTGTCCTATCCAATTCAATGGTATATTGGGAATATCATCATTGGCAGTCACACTACCGGCTCCCAATAGAGCCTCTTGTAACTCCATACTGTTTGTCAGGTACCAGGTCAATGTATCCTTCTTCATTGGTATCTGTATCTGATCAGGTTCCTTTCCCGTAATCTGTACCGCCCGTTCACGACCCTTTTTGAGCAAATCAGCTAAAATTATAATTTTTTGAAGAAGGGTTTTATGTTGTTGAAGTGGAGGAGATATCCATTCCAAGGCCCATATCTCCCCCGTTTTTCTGTTATGCTGAGTATGTGGACCCAGTAAAAATTTTGGTCCACACCAAACTGTCAGCTGTATAGGAAGATCAAGATTGCGTCTCTGAACACTGCCTTGTGTGACACAGTCCAATATCTGCTGCAGTGTCTCAACCTGTTAAGAGGTTATATGAACAGGCTGTGCCGGATCAGTTCCCTTTAGCAAAGGTCGAAGTTCATCTAACACTTCATTAGGGATACCAACAATGTGGTGTAGCCACTGCAGGTCCCCCAGTAATTTCTGAACATCATGCAATGTATGTAATTTAATGTTTAATTGCAATTTCTGAGGGGTAACAATTTGATCAGTAAGTGTCCCCCCCAGATATCTCCAAGGTGCAGATAATTGAATTTTCTCAGAAGCTACAGTCAGTCCATAAAACTTCAAAGCATCATATATTGCTTGAATTTGTTGACCTGTAAAAGGTTGTGGCTGCGCAAATAAAATATCATCCATATAGTGATAGATGATTGTTTCAGGCCAGGCTTGCCGTAAGGGTTGTAAAGCATTGTCAACATACAGTTGGCACAAGGTGGCGCTGTTGCGCACGCCCTGGGGAAGAGAAGCCCATTCAAATCTTTTGTCCGGCTCTCTCCTGTTTAGGGCCGGCAGAGTGAATGCAAATCTCCGAGTGTCTCGAGGGTGTAAAGCAATAGTAAAAAAGCAGTCCTTCAGATCAATAATCAAAAGTGGCCAGTCCCTTGGCAATATAGCTGGATTAGGTAATCCTGGTTGTAAGGCTCCTATAGGCTCCATTTGTTCATTTACAGCCCACAAATCATGTATTAAGCGATACTTCCCCAACTTCTTTTTAATAACAAAGATAGGGGTATTCCATGGGCTTGTTGACAACTGTAAATGTCCTTGTTTATATTGTTCATGTACCAGTATGTGAACTTGTTCGAGACTCTCCCTTTTTAATGGCCACTGCTTAACCCATACTGGAACGTCCGTGGTCCAGGTTAATGGGATTGGGAAAGTCCATGCAATGGCCTTTAGCCCAAAGGGTGCTCATTTGTCAGTACTACTCCCATCTGAGCCAAAATGTCTCGACCAACAAGGCACTGCACAGTAGGAGGCAAAGGTTCAACTGAGAAAACACTCCACACAGTTTTGCCATCAATAGTCACAGATAGCATGAGTGTTTTTCTTGCAAGTGTCAGGCCTCCAACTCCGGTTACTGGCACTGTGGTTGACTGCAATGGCCAATTGTGGGGCCAAAAATCCGGACTCACAATGCTGGAGTCTGCGCCAGTATCTAATAATCCTTCCAAGGATTGCCTTTCACCCCGATAATCATATATTACAGTGCACTTTGGTCGCTCATTCAGGTTCATTGTTAAAAGAGTAAGTCCTCCAGTGGAACCAAACCCATGCTCTCCTCTCGACTGTGCTTGACAAGGGGGTAAAGTTTTAGCCAACTGTTCCAAAGGAATCAATTGAGCTATTCTTTGTCCTTTTTCGATTTGCATAGGTGGAAAAAGTGTATGCACTATAACACAAATCTCCCCTGTATAATCAGCGTCTATTACTCCAGATAAAACAAATAATCCCATCATGGTAGCCGAGGAACGACCTAAAAGCAAAGCTCCCATAGGTAATCCATCAATAATGAGTGGTCCTTTTATTCCAGTTGGAACCTTTTCTGGGTGGGTGGTCATCAAGGTTATTGTTGCTGCAGCTGCCACATCCAATCTGAGGCTCCCGGTGGTGGCTGGTTGATGGGAAGTTGAGCTGAGGTGTTGACAGCAGCTACTTGTGTCTGGGCATGGCTGCTGGTGGACACGCTGGCTTTCCCGTTTCCCGAGCGGCGTCTGCAGGCTCCGGTGTTGTGGGTATCCAAGCGACAGTTTTGGCACCAAACACTGATTGCGGGACAAGCCCCGTCGCGTGTGCCCTATACCTCCACACTGGTAGCATTTGAATCAGCCAGTAGATGGAGCTCGTGGAGTATTTATTGCTGCTGCCTGCAGCGGGGCGAGGGCGGCTAACATCTGGCTTTGTGATGATTCTGCCTTTTTTTTTAACCCTGCTCCTAACTCCTTAATAGCATCTACTAACATTGCTTGAGAGCCCACGGGAACATTTGCCAATCGTTCTAAAGCTTCCTCTATAGACCAATTATCTCCCAGGGTATTTAACACATTCTTAGTAGCCTGATTGCTGTTCTGGAGAGCACATTCCTTTAGCAAGGTCCCTTTCATTAACTCAGGGACTCCTGCCCGTTCAATAGCGTTGGCCACCTTATCTATAAAAGCTCCAAATGACTCATCTCTACCTTGCTTTATTCCCATGTAAGAAGGAATTCCCCCCGGCTCTTTTATCCTATCTATAGCCAACCGTACCAGACGCATAGCCTCCTGACACTTATGAGGACCAATTAGTGCTTTTGCTTCCATCCGAAGAAAAGGCCCGAGCCCCATTAATTTCTCCAGGGTTACCCCATGTAACGGGTCGCCTGGTTGCCGTATTATTGCCACACATTCCTGACAGAGTGTCTGCCAGTGGGCATTGAACAAAAGCTGCTGATGCTGAGTGAAGATAAGCTTCACTAATCCTCTGCAATCAGCCGGCAGCAGAACCTGAGTGCCCCAGATATAATCCAGCATTTGTTTTGTGGGCTCACCAGTTACCCCAAATTGACTAACTGTGGACCGTAACTGTGACAACAATTTCCAATCCAAAGCAGTTATTGTAGCCTGAAACCCTCCCCCCGCCAGGGGAGAATAAATCACTGGACAGGCAACATCCATGGCAGCTTTTATAGCCTCCTCATCCCCCATATCCATGATATCTTTTGCTACCGCCGCCCATGCCTTCCTTTGCTGCTGTGCAATGGCCCCCGCTAGGTCATTTTCTGACCCAGGGATGGGCGCATTACTAGGAGGAGGAGGTGTAGGGTTTGACACAGGCACAGGCGGTGCGGACGGTGCTGTTAGAGCACACGCGGGGGGGAAGCTGCTGCCTGAAGCAGGAGCTGATGCTGGCGGGGAGCTGCTGCTTAAAGCAGAAGCCGATGCTGGTGGCAGATTGACTGTGGACGTAACGGGGTAACGGGGAACTAAACCAGTCCCCATAACTCCTGTTCTTTTCATGCGCCACACTAGCTTGCTGAGCAGCCTTTTCCTCTGCCTGATATTTCAACAATTCCTCATGCACGACTCGCCACAACTTTCCCAACTTTTTTGCAGTTTTATCATCATCTATGACTGCCTGCCACAACTTATCCCCAAATTTGCGCCACTCTGTTAACTCACGTACTGTGTGAGGATTTTGAAAAAGTCACTGTTCATACCCATAAGCTAACAACCCAGGAAGCTCTTTCTGCAAATCTATGCCCTTAACCTGACGCTTTTGTAAAAAGCCAGTAAATAAATCATATGCTGCTTGCCTTTCTTTATCCCTGTTAAAAATAACAGCGCGCTTCTTGCAGCCCTTCAAGGTCTCGGCAGCACGTATCGGCCAGGGTCTCCGATGAGTTCACCCGAGGCACGGTACTTTCCCTTTTTCAGCGGTGCTTTCGCCGTCCTTGGCTGCGGTAGGACCCGAACTCCTTACACCGATCGACCGTGGCTACCGGCAATCACGTCGGGATCACCATTGGTAGGGTCAGCGGAAGAATTGCAGCACACAATATGCGTGATCAACAAATCTCCAAGTTTATTGATAGCTCACACATATTTATATTGGTGTTAATGAAGCTTATACATATTGCAAAGCTGAGCTCATTATTGGTTAAAACACACATGAATCAACCACACCTACTTCTATGCTCTAATGATTATTTTGTTTCTATGTTTACATTCCTGTGGCTATTCTACCTAGGCTATCTTCATTTTTCTGGCAAAAGATTTTCTCCCCTATCTTCATGTTGCAGCAAGGTCACCATGACCCTTGTCAGTGATTGGACACTGACTACTTAATCCCCAGCTTGTTTCCCTGAACTTTATCCAACGGTATCACATCAAAGTGGCCTTTCTCAGCTAGCCAATTATCCACAAAGCTCTCCACAAAGTCCCAGTGACTTGATGATATTTTTAGCCCAGAAAGCCCTGCAGCTGATGGCACACTTCACAATCAGCAGGGGACACAGCTAGGCCAAAGCCCAGAGCTCTGCCGGGAGCCTTTCTCCTCAAATACCCTTCAAACAAACCTCCATGCAAGTCAGTTGGGAAAGTTTCTTCAAATGATCCATTTCTGGCACCACAGAACTGCACAGGGTTCTGTGAAAGATTCTAAAGCAGCTGCTCTGGAGTCCAAGAGCCAGCACTAAGAGTCCTTGACACCTATTTGTAGCTAAATCAAAGTTTGGGGGAATTGAAGGAGTTTGGAAGGAGCTAGAGAGCGGACCTCTGAGTTTTTCAGATGATGCCATTGCTTTTTCTTCTCTTCTCCATAGACAGGAAGGGTGAGTTTGGCTCCCATCTGCACCGCATGGCTCACAGGGCCGCAAGACTTGTAGTTACAAGAGCTTTGAAGGATTTCTTGGTCAAGAAGACATGACCAACAAGGATATTTATGTTTTGGAGCCAATCCTTCAGTATTTTGTCCTACGGACTCATGCTCTCGGGGTCTCTCGCTGGTCAGAGTGAGCCCGAGATAAGTTCCAAAGTCTCTTTTCCCAGCCTGGTGCTCGAAGAAGAAGTCAGAGCTCTTCATTTCTGGCTCTCAAGGTTGTTTCTTGTATCTTATCTATAAAATTCTTTCTCCTGCCCCAGGGCAATGTTATCTTTTAATCCTAAAAACTACCTGTACAATATTTACAATGACTTTCCAATACCTATCACCTAGACAGTGAGCTTCTACTCTAAACCAATCTAAAAGTGCCACCATCATAGCAGAAGATGGAGGCCAAGAAGAAGAAGAAGAAGGAGAAAGGCTGGGTACACCCAGATTCCTCCATCTTGCCCCCTGAAGCCCCATTCTAGAAACCCCAACAATCTATTTTTCACCCTGGGATAAATTCACTATCATTCTACTGAAACTTTGGCAGCTTGTGATTCTTCCTACAAGGTTGGTAATTGATTTTTCCAAGGGCTAAATCAAAGGCACAGGGGTCTTGGGCTCTGTGCCAGGGTCTCTGAGCCCCCTGGGCAGGGGCTGGAGTCCTCCAGGGCAGCCAGAGGAATTTCCTGGGTTCTGACAAGTAGCCCTGTTGTAGTCCCTGCGTACAAGAGTTTCCTTGATCCCTTTGATGCCAGAGAGCACCAAGAACTTGAACCTTGCTGGAGTCCAGCCCTGCCTGCCTGTCACAGAGAAGAGGGAAAAGTTGAAGAACCTGGGCGGTGGTTGAGCCAAATTGGCATTTTCCCCATTTCTGATTTCCTCCCAGCTTTTGCAGCAGGGCAACAACCCCGTCACTGCAAACCACTTCCTTTTGCTAGGCGCACACTGACCTTGGTGGAAGCTCAGGGCTCTTGGAGGGGCTGCTGCAGTTGGCAACAGGAGCTGTTGTTGAATTTTTCACGTTGCTTAACCCCCCCTGCCAAATGCCATCAAGCGGTTGAGGAAGGACAAAAAAGATTACCCTGGAGGAAGGGAGGCCAAGAGCTTGGAAAAGGAGGAAAGAAACGCTCCGATGATGACAATGACAAAAAAACCCAATTTATTTTTGATAGCAAATGAACACCGGCCACCCTCCAGCCCTCCCAGCCTGGCAGGCCGAGCGGTGCCGTTCCCATGGCATGAGGTGCTGGCAGCCTGCGGAGAGAAACCAGAGAGCCACGGTCAGTGGCAGCAGGCTCCTGTCCCCCTGTCCCGCCAGGGCCTGTGCCCGGGCCAGGCTGCTGGCTGTGCTCAGAGCCCAAACCTCCCGACCCATTCTCTGTTTTTAGAGAAGGGCAGCGGGGCAGGCCACGTTCCACCTCCTCTGCTTAATCCCGGCACAGCAACCTCCTCAGCAGCTGCAAGAGCGGGATGCCCGTGTGCCCGCTGCCGCCTGCCCGGAGCCCTTCTGCCAGCCGAGCTGTGGAGCCGGGTGCCCACCTCTGCAGAGCTGCTGCCAGGAGAGGAGCCGATCCCAAACCAGGTCCTCGTCCTTCTGGAAGGGGCTGTCCCTGCAGACCGTGGCCCCTGGGGCAGCGCTGGCACTGGACGCGCTCCATGGACGCTGCAGGCGCTTCCCCGTCCGGTCCAGGCACCAGGTGTAATCCTCCTTAGAAAAACAAAGAACAATTGCATGAAAGTCAATTCAAAACAAGACCTGGAAGCAAGTAAAAGCACAAAGCCTGTCACCGTTTCATGGGCCTGAGGAGGGTCTGACCACTCCATGTGAGAATTAAACCTGTCGACGGGTGGGGAAAATCCGCACCTTTCCTGCCCATAAATGCACCCCTTCCTCAAGGGCCTGCAGAGCAGACCAGCTGGGGCACGGCTTCGGAACCCGTCCCCTTCTGCCGCCCCCATCCACATGGATGGATGCTTATGTCAGGCTGGCTGCCCCCGCCTCAGCCCGTGCCAGGCTGGCTGGCAGAAGCTGTCAGCAAGGCCAGGAGCCGGCTCCCCTTCCACAACATCCATCCCCTGTCCTGCCAAAAAGCAGCTTGCCAGCCGGCGGAAAAATTAATATTCCCCAGCGCCGCCAAGCGGGGAACCTCCGGCGCGTGGCCAGGCCGAGCCCTGCCGTGCCTGGGAGCACCAGCATCCCCCCGCCCCTGCGCCGGCTGGGGACTCATCTTGATTCCATCGGGGCGCAGAGCGTGTCCTCCAGGCAGGGGCCGCAGCCAAAGCCAATCGGCTCTGCCCCGCCAGCGGCCAGCTCCAGGATGGTGTTCCCAGCTCCACATCGTGCTCCAGAAGAACGCGCCAGCTGTGCCTCGGCTTGCAGGGACATCACGATGCCATTGAGCTGCAGGGGGATGTTTCCCCTGTCCCAGTCCGTGGCACCTTCACCGCACTGCCACCACTTCTCCAATGGGACGGGCAGCACGGAGCCGCTCCCTCCACAGCTCGCGGGGACCAGCAGAAGCAGCATCTCCTCGGCTGCGCTCTCTCCTCCGCACTGCGGCCGCAGGGAAACGCTCCGAGGTTTTCTTCCAGCGCCACGAGACGTGTGCCGCTGCTGCTGGCTGGGCTCCTGGATCCTCCTGTGCACAGGGAGGCATCTCTGCTGTCTCCTGGGCCAGGCAGGGCTCCTGCAGCCAAGAATGCTCAAAAAGGTCCTCCAGTGCTGGCCTGTCTGTGGGCTCCATGCATAAACACCACCTGATGAGGTGCTGGCACTCTGCAGAGAGAAACCAGAAACCGCCGCTCAGCAGGACAAGGCTCCTGTCCATGCTCTCCCACATTCCGCAGCGCCCAGGCCACACCAGGAGTGCTCAGAGCTGCAGCCAAAAGCTTCCTATCGATCCTCTCTTGCAGAGGACACCAGCACAGAGGCACAGGTGCCACCTCCTCCAGCTAAGCCCAGGAGATCCACCTCCTCACCAGCTGCAAGAGCAGGACGCTTATGTGCCAGCCGCCCCTCCCAACCCCGTTCTTCCCCTCGTGCCTGCCTTGAAGGCGCATCCCCACCTTGAGACACCCGGGGCAGGAAGAAGAGCTGGCCCCGGACGATGTCCTTGTTGCTGTGGAAAGGAAGGTGCCCTCAGAGCAGCTCATAGAGCAGGATGCCCAGGGACCAGATGGTGGCTGGCTGGCCATGGTAGCAGCCAGAGAGGATCCACTCCGGTGGGCTGTACTCCGGCGTTCCTATGGGACACGGGTGCAGCTCATCAGGCCCATGCTGCTCCCTCCCTCCCAGCCAGCTCCCGTTCCACAACAGCCAGCCCCTGCCCTGCCACAAAGCAACTTGGCTGCAGCTGGCTGAAGATGGATTCCCCCTCCTTCCTTGCCTCCTTCCTTCCCCCCCTCTTCCCCCTCTGCCAGCCAAGGGGGGAACTCCACTGCCCAGCTGGGCCCTGGCTTTGGGCTCACCTGACATCCGGGTGTAGAACGTGTCCTGGAGGATCGTGCCACAGCCGAAGTCGATGAGTTTCGCCTCGCCCATGGCCAGGTTGACGAGGACGTTCTCGGCCTTGATGTGGGGGTGCAGGACGCCGCGGCTGCTGCAGTGCCCCATGGCCTCCAGCACCTGGCGGAACAGCCCCTGCCCCACGGGCTCCGTCAGGAACCGCCGCTCGTGCAGGAAGTACCAGAGGTGCTGACAGCGCTGCGGACGCTCCATGAGCAGCGTGAAGCCCTCGGGCACCTCGAACCAGTCCAGGAGCCGCACGACGCCAGGGAAGCCAGGCCGCAACACCTTCCACAGCAGCGCCAGCTCCAGGGGCACAAGGGCGCCCTTGCGGTGCGGGGGGACCGCGATGCCGTCAGGAACGAAAGAGAGAAACAAACAAATCACACCCCAAAGTCATTCCTATTAGAGAAGTAACCAAAGAAAACAATGTAGCAATAACGAAGAGTGTTGGCTTCTGGCTTCTTTCTTCTTTGCATGAGACCAAGCATTTCATGGGGAACAGTTGCCTCTTCTGACAATTTTGCCAGAGTGGACAGGAGCAGAGCATTTACTTTTCAAATAGAAAAGGAAAATCATGTCAGTAATGTCATCTCTTTTCATCCTCTGTTGACACAGTTGCAGGCTGCCAAAAGACATGGTCTGCAGTGTGGAACTTGGGGCCAAGTTTCTTTTTCTGCCAGAGGATGAGGAGGGGAAGTATCTCAGAATCATGGAGTCGTGGCATGGTTTGGCTTGGAAGGGATCTGGAAAATCCCATGGCTGCAACCCCCCTGCTGTGGCTGGGGACCCCTTGCACTGGACCGGCTTGTCTAGAGCTCCATGCAGCCTGGCCTTGAACACTGTCAGGGACGGGACATGCCCACCTTCTCTGGGCAACCTGTTCCAGGAGAGTCTTTTTTCTGAATCCCTTACCTAAACCTAATCTCTCTCCATTTGGATCCATGCTCCCTTGTCCTGTCCTTGCCTGCCCTCGTACAAAGTCCCTGTCCAGCTTTCTTGTGTGTTGCCCTCAGGTACTGGAAGGCCACAGCTGGATCAAGGCTGGGTCTCTTTCCCATGCTGAAGAAGCCGAGCTGTGTCAGCCTTTCCTTGCAGGAGAGGAGCTGCAGCCCCGGCACCATCTGGGTGTCCCTGCTGGGCCCCTGCTGCAGCGTGTCCACGTCCTTGCCGTCCGTGCCGGGGAGCCCGGCAGAGGCGGAGGCAGCGCTGCAGGTGCAGGGTCAGCGGCGGGGAGGAGACCCGGCCCTGGCAGCGGCTCCGGGAGCAGCGATCGGCGCTGGGCCGCCCGCACTGCAGAGAGCCGGGGCCCTTGTGCCTGCCCTTGTGCCCAGGGCGCCTTTCCCCGCCGCCCGCCCGCCCGCCCGCTCGGGGGAAATGCCCCCTGTGCCGCCCCTCAGGGCCGCCCCTCGCCGCTGCCCCGGGCGCTTCCGGCGCCGCCTGGAGGGGCCCAGGCCTCGGCCTCACCCTGCTCAGCCCAAGGCCTGGAAAAGCAGATTCAAACACCCACCCAGAAAGTGCCCCAGGATGCCAAGGTCAATCTTTTGTCACCAGCACGGCTTTGCTATCAGAGTCTGGATGGGAGTAGAAAATCACCAGGGGAAAAGAGCATGAACAAGTTCTGCCGTGGCACTACCTCAGGCTGTGGGGTACCAGTTGTTGGTTTCACAGGCTCTGGATTGAAGGCACTTGAGACAGTAATTCATGTTCAGACTCAAGTGTTTATTATTTCTTATCAGTAAAACAGCCTCATTACTGGGAGTTCAGCAGCTTTTCAGTAGAAGGCACAAAATGGCCAACAATCTCTTGTTCCAAGGTCTTTTAAGACTAAACTATCCAATTAGGAACTGACACCTAGATTATTTTCCCTTTTAACCCAATAACTGATCCCAAAGTGCCTGCAATGTGGAATTTCTGCCCAATTTCAAAAAGCCACCCAAACCCATGAAGAAGGAAGAAGCATGAAGAAGAAACCCAGGACGAAACACTGTGCCCTCCATTTTGCTTCCATCCACATCATACTAAAAATCCTAGAACCTCAATTTCTCAGAGTCAGAGTGAACCAAAGCCCAAAAACTGGAGGTGATAAGAATGGACTAAAACCACAACCAAGGAATCTGCATCGCCCTGAAATACCTTTCCCCTTACATCAGCCTGGTGCATATTCATAGACCCTCATGCATATCCATCAACTACTTTACATATTCCAGGAATGATTTTACATGACCCCTCCCTGGGTCTGCCTTTTCAGAGCATGTGTGTTTCTTGGCTGTGGTTTTAGTCCATTCTCTTTATCACCTCCAGTTTTGGGCCTTGGTGCACTCTGCCTTCAGACAGGGAGTGCTGATAGTTGGCAGATCTGTACAGGTGTCCTCATCCCGTGCTCATTGGATGTTATCCCATCCAAGCAGGCAGTTTACCACAAGCAGCCTTTTCACAAGCTTAATTAACGACAGAAATAAAAACTATAGAACAAAGTTACTTTAAAAAACAGTCCCAGCCCATATTTGATCCCAGTCTGTGTGGTCCTGATCCATATGGTCCCAGTCCCTGGGATCCCAGTCCATACAGTCCCAGTCCATATTTGATCCCACTCCAGGCTATCCTGGTCTGGAGGGTTCTGATCCACACGATCCCCATCCATGTGATCCCAGTCCAGGTGATCCCAGCCCATATTTGATCCCAGCCCATATTTGATCCCAGCCCGTATTTGATCCCAGCCCGTATTTGATCCCAGCCCGTATTTGATCCCAGCCCGTATTTGATCCCAGTCAGTGGGGTCCTGCACACACTCCCAGGGTCTGGAATTCCATTTCCCAGACAGGAAAAAAATGTTCCTGCCCTTGAACTTCCTTCCTATCCTTTCAACAAATTGCAATAAAATTATAAACAAAGAAATAATAATTGAAATTAAATAGGTTATAATAAAAATGAAATATAAAAACCTCAACTCTTCTTTACAATACTCCAACAATGATTCAACCCAAACAAACAACTATTACTATAATATTACCAATGCATATAAACAAATTATATATCTAGAAATACCTTTTGAAAGTTTAAACTCAATAATTAATATACTTCAGATAAAAAATATCTAAAAAACTAACATACAATCTAACACACCTGAGTAAAACAATTCATATTACAAATATACTAAACAAAAAACCAAACACCACTATAATTTCTCAGAGATTTTAACCAAACAATTAAACTTTAATAACATCCTTAAGTACTCTAAACCAATTAAAATTATTTTTAAAAGATTTATTGGGGGTGTGTGGTTTTATTTGGATATTGATTTTTTAATTGTTAGAGGCTAGATGATTTAAAAAATGGGACTTTTATAGGAATTGAATCACCTGAGAAGGTGGCACTCTGCAAACAGAATTGACTGAAAATGATTGGGACAGAAATCAGTAACTCTGAAAGTTTTATTTGCTATCAAATACATCCCACACACCCAGCCCCACACAATCCCCATCCCATTGCTCCAAATCAAGATCCCACTTCTCCCAATCCCCTTCTAACCCCATCTCACCCTGGTGACTGTGGAATGGAGAGTTTGGCATGGGATTGAATTTTTTTTTGAGGAGAGAACAAGGAATTTGAGGTAGGATTGAGCTTTTTTGGATTAAAATTCAGTTATTTCCAGTGGGATTTGAGTGGTTTTGAAGTGACAGATCCATCCCTCTTGGCTTTCGGAGTGGAAACACATGGAGAAGAGAAAAAAATTCAGGCCAAACCAAAGGACAAGCAGCCAGGTGTATTCCAAACATGGATCACAGGGAATGTGAGTGACCAGGGCTGTGCCCAAAGTGCCTCCTCCAGTGGGGGATGGAGCTGCAGCAGCACACGAAGCTCTTCCCGCACTCAGGGCACTCGCAGGGCTTCCCTTACCGGTGCCTCCGTTGGTGTCGGGTCAAGTGAGAGCTCCTGGAGAAGCTCTTCCCACACTGGGGACACTCATAGGGCCTCTCCCCAGTGTGGATGAGCCAGTGCCTGACGAGGGTGGAGTTGCGCTGGAATCCCTTCCCGCAGTCGGGGCATTGGAAGGGCCTCTCCTCTGTGTGACTCTGATAGTGCATGAGGAGATGGGAGCTGGTCTGAAACCTCTTCCTGCATTTATCACACTCGTAGGGCCTCTCCCCTGTGTGGATGCGCTAGTGCTTGACAAGTTCGGCGTTGTACTTGAACGCCTTCCCGCAGTCAAGGCATTGGAAGGGCCTCTTCTCTGTGTGAATCTGATAGTGCCGGAGGAGATGGGAGCTGGTCTGATACCTCTTCCCACACTCGGAGCACTCATAGGGCCTCTCCCCTGTGTGGGTCCTCTGGTGCGAGTTAAGGCGGGAGCTCTGGCTGAAGGTCTTGCCACACTCCCCACATTCGTAGGGCCGTTCCCCAGTGTGGATCCTCTGGTGCACGATAAGGCTGGAGCTCCACCTGAAGCTCTTCCCACACTCCCCACACTTGTAGGGCCATTCCCCAGTGTGGATCCTCTGGTGCCTGATCAGCTCGGAGTTCCACCTGAAGCTCTTCCCACACTCCATGCACGTGTGGGGCTTCTCTCCATCATGAAGCTGCTCATGGAGCACCAGCTCCGAGCTCTGCCTCCATCTCCGGCCACCTTCCCGGCCCAGGCTGGCTCTTTCCCCCTCACATCCCCGCCATCTGCGTTTGCAGCCCCTCCTCGTGCGACATCTCCGGGGCTTTTCCTCCCTGTTGGCTTCCTGCGCCATGGAGCCGCTCAAAACGGCCTCTGCCACCAGGTTCTGCCACGGGCATTTGTCCTCCCTGCTCTCCATGCTCAGCTCCTGCTCTGGGCGAGGAAGGACAAGGACAGCATGGGATTTGCCTCCGTGCCACAGGCAAGGGCAACGAGATCCCCCCAGGCCGTCTCTGGGGACACACTGCCCCCTCTTGGCTCTCCCCATTTCGGGATGCCGGGGCTGTTTGGGCTCCCGGGCTCCCTTCTCCCCTCATTCTCTGCTCTGCGCTGCAGCGGCTCCAAGGAGTCCCCCCTGCCCCTCTCCAGGCTCTTGAGGCTCCCGCCAATGGCGGCGCTCCCTCCTCTCTGGCCTCCCCACTTTGGCCTCCTGGGGGACACAGGGCTCTGCTCCTCCAGGCTGCCTCTGCCGGCAGCCGCCACCGCCACCCCCCGATGTCCCCCCGAGGGGCCTTTTCCGCTCAGCCTTGGACGTCTTCATTCTCCAAACATCCCCCCAAAAAACCCAACCCAGGGACCCCCCGGGATATCTGGGCCGGGCTCCCCCTCCCCACTTACATGCGCCATGGGGGGGGCGAAGATCCCACAGGTGGGGGCTGTGAATTCAGGCAAGGCTGGAACGCATGGTTCCCGCAGCTCAGCCTTGATCCGCCCTTGTCCCTCCTCTTCCTCCCGCCCCTCCTCTGTCTTATCTCCCCCTCCTTCTTCTCCTCCTTCTTCTCCTCCATCCTTCCTCCCTCTCCTCCTCCCCCCTAACCCCGCCTCCTTCGCTGCTCTTTCTCCTCCCGCTCCTCCTCTTCCATCCCCCCTCCTCCTCCTCCTCCTCCTCCCCTGTCTTATCCCCACCACCATCTCCTCTTCTATCCCGCCCCTTCCATTCCTCCCCCTCCTTCTCCCCCCTTACCCCGCCTCCTCCTCCCACTCCATCCCTGCCCTTCCCTCCCTCCTCCTCCTCCCCCAGCAGCAGCCACACCCTCGGTGCCCCGTTCCCGCAGCCCTCGCAGCCCGCGGCAGCAGCGGCCATGGAGCCGGGCCAGGTCGGCATGGGCAGCGCGGGGCTCTCGGCTGCTCCCAGCCGCTGCGGGCGGGGGGAACCCGGCCCGGGCCAAAGGAGAGGCAAACTGGGCAAACTGGGGGCTGCACATCCAAACTGGGCCTTGCTGGGGACCCTGCCTGGCCACTGCCAGCCCTTGGGGCTCCTCTCGGCACATCCGCCAGGGGGGAACGCACACAGGCCTGGGGGATCCCAGCAGTGGCAGCACTGCCAGGGACTGGGCTGCACTGGGATCGTACTGGGAGCGACTGGGGCTGTACTGGATTTGTACTGACATCAGACTGGGATCGTACTGGGAGTGACTGGGGCTGTGCTGGCTTTGTACTGACATCATACTGGGATCATACTGCCGTATCAGGGCAGACTGTGATTGCACCTAGGGACACTGGGATCATAGTGGGAGTGAGTAGGAGCCTGTGGGGAGCACTTGAGACCATGTTAGGGACAAATGGGATTTACTGGGATGAACTGGGATGGTGCTGAGTGTTACTGGGAGTAGCTGTGAACAACTGGGGACATGCTAGGAGCAACTGGGAGGAACTGGAACTGAATGGGTGCATGCTGGGAGTGATTGGAAACTGCTGGGGTTATACTGTGGTGAACTGGGATCATGCTGGAGCTGACTGGGATCATTCTGGCAGTGAGTGCCACTACACTGAGGCTGACTGGGAGTGCTTGGGAGCAAATGGGATCATACTGGAAGGAACTGGAAAGATGCTGGAGGGAGCTGGGTTACACTGGGAGATGCTGGGAGTGACTGGAACAAAAGTGAGGGGGAAAGAGAGCAACTGGAACCATGTGGAGCAAAACTGGTTCATACTGGCAGGGACTGGGAGCACACTGGGCTCCTATTTGGATCATACTGGGAGGGACTGGACTAATACTGGGAGGATCTGAGAGGGACTGGGAGCACACCCTGCACATCATCCCCCAGACTGGGCCTGACTGGGAGCAACTGGGAGCACGCTGGCAGCAAATGGCATCATACTGGGACTGACTGGGTTGATCTAGGAAGCAACTGGAACCACGCTGGAGGCAGCTGGGACCATACTGGGAGAGATTGGAAGCAACTGGGATTATACTGGGACCACCCTGGGAGGGCTGGCATGTGACTGGGATCAAACTGGAGCTTACTGGGATCATATTGGGGTTGAAAGGGAGCAACTGGGATCACACTTTGGGCTACTGGGAGCAGCTGAGGGAAACTGGGATGATGCTGCAAGCAAACTGGAGGAGCTGGGAAGGACTGGATGCCTGCTGGAGGAAACTGGGATCTACTGGGCATGACTGGAGGATCATACTGGGAGAACTGACACCTTACTGGGGCCACTGGCAGTGCCTGGAAATGACTGCAGACATGCTGGGGGCAACTGGGATATACTGGGAGTGTCTGGAAGCATCCTGGGGGGACTGGAACCACACTGGGAACAACTGGGACCATGCTGGGGAGAACTGGGGCCATGCTGGGGACAACTGGGACCACACTGGGGGCACTGGCATCAGACTGGGAGTGACTGGGAGCAACTGGGATTGGACTGCAAGGGACCGGGATCATACTGGGAGTGGCCACAACCATACTGGGATTATACTGGGTGTGAATGGAACCTGACTGGGGCTTCCTGGGAGCTACTGGGCCCATGTTGGGAGGAAAATGTGACCCACTGGGAGCAACTGGGATCGGCTGGAAGGTTCTGGAACCATGCTGAGAGGACTGAGACTACAACTGGGGCAACTGGGATCATACTGGGAGCAACTGGGGCCACCCTTTGAGCAACAGATAGAAACTGGGATGATGCTAGAGGAAACTGGGAGGAACTGGGAAAGACTGGGATCATTCTGAGGTAACTAAAACATACTGGGAGTGTCTCTAACCATCCTGGGGGCACTGGAACCACACTGGGAACAGCTGGGATCATGCTGGGAGCAACTGGGACGATGCTGGGGGAAACTGAATCTACCCTGGAGGCAACTGGGCACGACTGGGACCCTGCTGGGAGGGACTGGGACTATTCTTGGGGCAACTGGGATCATCATGGGAAGAACTGGGCACATCTGGAATTATGCTGGGAGCAACTGGGATCACACTGGGATCCCAGTGAGAGCAGCTGAGTCCATGCTGGGTTACACTGGGATCTCATTGAGAGCAACTGGAATCACACTGGGATTGACTGGGAGTGGCTGGTTTTGTGGATTTTGGGGGTTTGGATTTTGGGGGATTTTCTTGGCATTTTGAGGGGGAGTTTTTCTGGGGGTGTATGGGGGTTTATTGAATTTTTTTGTGGCTCTTTTTGAATTTTTGGGGTTTTACTGGGATTTTGTTGGGATTTTTTGGGATTCTCAGAAATTCCTGGGGTTTTATTGGGATTTTTAGGAGATTTTGGGGCATTTTATTGGAATTGTGGTGGCATTCAGAGGGATTAATTGGCGATTTGGGGTTTTTGGGATTTTTGGTGGGATTGAGGGGGTTTTGGGTGTTGCCAGGATTTCTTTGGATCTTGGGGAAGATTTTGTGTGATTTCTTCTGGTTTTGGGGACATCTTTGAGGGATTTGCCGAGTTTAATCGGGATTTTTGGGGTTTTTGGGATTCCAAAGGATTTTGTCGGCTTTTATTGGGATTCTAGAGTGTTCTAATGGGATTTTGAGAGATTTAATTGGGATTTTGTGGGTTTTATTGGTGTTTTGTGGCTTTTAAGGAGATTTTGGTGCCTCTCAGTCCTTCCCCACACCCAGGGAATGCCCCAAAACCCCCCTAAAATTCCACTAAAATCCCACAAATCCCCAAAAATTACAAGAAAACCCTCCAAAACCCCAGTGAATCCCCAAACATCCCATTGGAAATCACCAAAATTTAAAAAAACTCACAAAATTTTCAATAAATCTCCCCCCACAAAACCCCCACAACCCCAACAAAACGCCAAAAATCCAAAACCCCCCAAATCAACAAAACCCCCCAAAATCACATAACCATCTCAAAACCCAATAATTCTCCCCAAAAACCCCAATAATTCCCCCCAAACTCCCAAGAAAATCTCCCAAAAAAGCCACCCCCCAATCCCCAAAAACCCTCTCAAAACCCCAAAATCCCCACAAATCCCCCCAGACTCAGTGGGGCCGTCCTGGATCAGGGGGCACCGGCCGGTGGAAAGGAGCCACTTCAGGGGGCCCTGGGAGCTTTTTGGGGAGGGGGCACCATGGGAGACCCCCCAAAAACGGTGGAGGGGGGAACCCCTGCAGTGCCCCCTCCCCCCGAAACCCCCAGACCCCGGTTCAGGGTGGGCCTGGGACCCCCCGGGACCCCCAAATCTCCCCTGGGACTCCTCCAGGAACTCCAAACCCCCCAGAGCCCCCCAAGGTTGGCCCAGGACCACGCTGGACCCCCAAACCCTCCCCAGGACCCCCAAAACCTCCCCAGGACCCTCACCCTCCCCCCAGTTCTCCCCAAAATTCACCCCAGACCCACCTGAGGCCCCCCTAATCCATCAGACTGCCCCAAATCCCCCTCAGACCCCTCAGTCCCCCCCAAACCCTATGAAATCCTTTCAGACTCCCCGAAATTCCCCACCTCAGACCGCCCCAGATCCACTCACAACACCCCAGTTCCTCTCGCAATCCCCCAAAATCCCCTCAGACCCTCCCAATTCCCCTCAGATCCCCCTAAACCCACCTGAGAACGCTCCACACCCTCTCAAGCTCCCCCTAAAGCTCCCTCAGACCCACCAAACCCCCACCAGACCCCCTCATTCCCCCCAAACCCACAGCACACCCCCCTATTTTCCGTCAATGCCCTCAGAAATCCCCAATTTCCCCTCAGACCCGCCCCAAGCCCCCCCAGTTTCCCCCTGGCCCCTCCTCAGCTCCTTCTCAGTTGCTCCCGCCTCCGCCGCGTGCGCCGGCTCCCAGCCAATAGCGACGCGCCCTGCCCAGCCGACCAATCATCGTACTGCATTCCACAAACCAATGAATCACCGTGCGGCTCCCCTCAGCTACGCCCGCCTCCCCCTTGCCGCCCCAGCCAATCAGAGGCGAGCCGGAAGCGGCGCCCCCTCCCCTGCCGGTCCCGGGCCCCCCCGGTCTCGGGCGGGTCCTGCGGGAGGCGCTGGGAGCGGCGGGAGCGCTCCGGGAGCTGCTGAGGCGGCCGGGACAGGAGCGGGAGGGGCCTGAGAGGGGATCGGGGGAGGGTCTGGGGGGGCTTTGGGGAGGGTTCCGGGGGCTCTGGGGGGCGTCTGGGGAGGGGCCTTGGAGGGGTCTTAGGGGGTCTGCGGTGGGTTCGCACAGGGCTTTGGGGAGGGCTCTGGGGGGTCCAGGAAGGCTCCTGGGTGGGGTCTTGAGAAGGAACAAGGGGGGCCTTGGGGAGGGGTCTGGGGAAGAGTCTGGGGGTGTCTCAGCGGCCATCCTGGGCTGGGCCCCATTGGCGTCTGGGGACTCTCAGGGGGGTCCTGGGCCAACACTGGGGGGCTCTGGGGAGTTTGAGGTTCCTGGAGGGGTCCCAGGGGAGATTTGGGGGTCCCGGGGGGTCCCAGGCCCACCCTGAACTGGGGTCTGGGGGTTTCGGGGGGAGGGGGCACAGCAGGGGTTCCCCCCCCCCCCTGGTTTTTGGGGAGTCTCCCATGGTGCCCCCTCCCCAAAAAGCTCCCAGGGCCCCCTGAAGTGGCTCCTGTTCCACCGGCCGGTGCCCCCTCATCCAGGACAGCCCCACTGAGTCTGGGGGGGTTTTGGGCGGCGGTTTTGGGGAATTTTGGGTTTTGAGAGGTGTTTTGGGGATTTTAGGGGAGCTTTTCTGCGCTTTGGGAGATTTTATTGGGAGTTTAAGGGGAATTATTGGGGTTTTTGGGGAGAATTTTTGGGTTTTGGGGGGGGGGTTGGATTTTCAGGGAATTTTATTTGTGTTGGGGGGGTTTCTTGGGATTTATTGAAAGTTTTGGAAGTTTTTTTAAATTTTGGTGGGTTCCACTGGGATTTTTTGAGATTCTCTGGGATTTTTGAGGGTTTTTTTGGTATTTTTGGGGAGTTTTGGGGATTTTTAGTGGAATTCTGGGGGGGCTTTGGGCTTGTCCCCAAGTGTGTGAAAAGGGCTGAGAGGCATTAAAATCTCCATAAAATCCCAAAAAGCTCCAGTAAAACCCACAAAATCCTAATTAAATCTCACAAAATCCCATTAGAACAACCTAGAATCCCAATAAAAGCCCACAAAGGATATTGAAGTCCCAACAAACCACCAAAATCCTAATTAAACCAAAATTGTCCCCAAAACCATAAAATGTCCCACAAACTAATCCCCCCCCCCCCCCCCCCGAGACCCAAAGAAATCCTGGCAACATCCAAAAAAAAACCCAGAAAAACCTTCCAAACTCCTGCCAAACAAAACCCCAAAAATTCCTTGAAACACCTGAACCTCCAAAGAATCCCACTAAATGTTCCACAATTCCAATAAAACCCCCCAAAATCCCCCAAAAATACCAATAAAACCCCCCAAAATCCCCCAAAAATACCAATAAAACCCCTCAAAATTCAAGACAATCCCAAAAACCCCTCACAAAATCCTCATAAAACCCCCTGAAATTAAAAAAAAAAACTTAAGATTTCAATAACCCCCGGAAAAACATTCTCAAAGCGGCAATAAAACCCCCCAAAATCCACAAAGCCCCCCAAAATTCCCCAAGTCCCCCAAACCCAATCCTTCTCTCGGAAAACCCCAATAATCGCCCCTGAACTCCCCACAAACGCCCGCAGCCCAAGAAAGCCCCAAATGCCCCAGCCCTGCCTGGCCCTCCCTGGTCCCTCCCAGTCCCGCCCAGGCCCGTCTGGGGCCGCAGCCAAAACTCCCCGGAGCGAGCGCGGAGGGCCCGGAGCGAGCCCGGAGCCCATCCCGGGCTGGGCCTCAGGCTCGGCCCCTCGGGGGCATTTTGGGCCAACCTGGGCAGGGTTAGGGTGGGCTCAGATCCCTTGCGGGCATTCCCAGCCTTGCCGGGGGGATTTTAGGCCCCTTTGGCTGACTCGAGGCCGAATCTATCGGGGTTTAGGCCAGTTTTGATAATTTAAGAATAAACTGGACAGTTTTACAATGGATTTTGGATCCCTTTGGCTGATTTCAGGCCTCTTTGGATAATTTCAGTTTGAGCCAAGCCCTCTAAGGGTGATTCTATGTTCCATTGTGAGCATTTTAAGCCAGTCTGGGTGATTTTAGGTCTCTGTGGCTGATTTTACGTGCAAGCAGTTGAGTTTTAGGGTGGATTTTGTTATAAATAAGAAGCTTGACTAGGCCAATATTCCAGCAGCAATCAATTTATTAATTAATATGGTCAAGTATGAGCAATACAGCGCTGGGTACAGTGGGGGAAATTTTCCCTCCAACTGCACACCGAGAGTTGAGGCTGACAGGTATTTATAGGGGTACTCATCAGCTTTCTCAGCAGTTTCTATTGCCAATTGTTCCTCACCAGCAGTTTCTATTGCCAGTTTTTCCATCACAATTCTATACACTATTGTGATGTAGTTTTTCTCAGGATGTGTCCCAGAAAAAGGAGCATCCCAGGTGGTGGTGGTGGTGGTGGTGGTCCAGTTTCCGAAAGAAGGAAGGAGTATCCCAGATGGTGAGGTCCAGTTGTCCAGATGTGGGGCCAACTTTTAATTGCAAGGACTTTAAATCTCATAACAGTGATGTCCAGCTTCCCTTGGTCAAACCTGTTAGTCCTTGAGTTGATGTCCATCTTCCTTTCTCAAGCTGCATGTTTCCTTTTTGTATATTCTAAAGCTATAGTTTCAAAAGATCCTTACTACAAGCAATATTCTAAAATTATACTTCCAAAGGTTATTCTTGCAAAACTCTTTAAGGCTTACAAGCAGAAAGTTCCTGTCAAAAAGCAACATCCTTAAAGCTTTAATTCAAATGCTCCTAAATCAACTTAAGGCTTATAAAGGGTAACTGCAAACAAAGGATAGGTTCAAAGGCCTTCTTCCATGCTTTATTATTCTCAGTTATTATTAGAATTTGTCTTTATGACTGTCCCATGGTCGGTTTCCACACACATTAGAATCACAAATGCACACATTGCCTGTAGGTACCTGCCCCGAAACACAGCTTTGTGTTTCACATGTGGCTGCTGGGCTGGGCTCCAGAGGGGAATGGCCTTGCAGCAGAAAGTGCCCAGAGAGCCCAGAGCCAAAGCGTCTCTGCCCTGCAGGCGCTGCTGCTCCGTGCATGGAAACATCTCCAGGGCTGGAGTGGGCTGAGGGCTGCTCCTCATCCCACCCAAAAGAAGCCGAGGGTTGGATATGATTGCAGAATTTCTCTCAAGCTGAGCCTGGCAGGGGCTTCTTTACAGGGAGCAGCTGCTACAATAAATACCCTGATGCCTCCCCAGGCTCTGTGTGTTTCAACACTCTTGGCCTTTCTTGATGCTTCTCAAATGAAAGGAAATTCCTGGGGCAGCAGCAGCAGGATTGACCTCTCCCCATAAAATGCTGTTACATCCCTTGGTTTTCCAGCCCATCCAGCTCTTACAGTGGCCATCCTGGCATGTGTCCAAACCCGGAAGATGTTCATATCCCAAAAGGGTGACACAGGGTTTTTCCTGTTGTTGTTAAGACCTGGAAGACTTTGAGGTTTACAAATAGAAGGGGGAGCAATTGCAAGGTGCTGTTCTGTATTTATAGTGGTCTTTTAATGAGTACAAAAATTACAGATGGACCGTGATAGGAAAATAACCTGCTGCAGGAAAAAATCCTCAGGATACCTGGTTATTCTCAATATCTACTGCTGTCATTTAGTAGGGAAAGACGGACAACAAGCCACGTCTGAATAACAACAGATTAATGTTGTGCTCTCTCCCTGAGTCTGCTCCCAAAAGATCTGGGATTGAGCAAGAGAAAGGAATTTTAAGAGCTGTTTTGGTTATTTCAGAGAAAATTTAAAAGGGAGAAGGGATTGGGGTGATTAGGTGTCGGAACTCAGTGCCTCCCTCTGGGTGTCCAGAGTTGCTGGGACCCCTGCCAGGGGGCTCAGAGACCCTGGCACACAGCCCAGAACACTGTGGGTTTGATTATGACCCGTGGAGCAAATTACCAGCTTTGTACGAAGACCTGAAAGCCACAGAAGTTTAAGTAGTGTAACAATAAAATTATCACTAAGTGAAAAAGTAGATTTTGGAGTTTTTAGAACAGGGGTTTTGGGGACAAGATGGAGGGACTTGGGCGTGTCCAGCTTCTCTTCTCCTTCTTCTCTACCTCCATCTTCTGCTGTGATGTTGGCACTTTTGGATTGGTTTAGAATAGAAGCTCACTGTCTAACATAGGTGATATGTATTGGAAAGTAATTGTAAACATGTTTTATGTAGTTTGCAGTATAAAGAGATAACACCGCCCCGGGGGCAGGCAGAATGCCATAGAATGTCTTGCTGAGCCGACCTTGGCTGGGCAGGAGAAAGAATTTTATAGATAAGATACAATAAACAACCTTGAGACCGAGAAATGAAGAGCTCTGACTCCTCCTTCGAGCGCCAGGCTGGGAAAAGAGACTTTCAAACTCTTCTTGGGGTCACTCTGACCAGCGAGAGACCCTGACAATTGGCGTCCCTGGGTGGGCTCCAAGAGGGCACCCAAGGGGGCAGTTGGCAAGCAGCCACGCCACAGCCATCAGCCGCTGAAACCCAGCCCAAGAAGGAAAGAAAACAGGCACTCTCAAGGAAAAAATCCAGAAAGAACATCTCGACCTCTGCTGAGAAGACTTGTTTCAAGCTCGACCCAGAAGGATGAGAACCAGAAGCGCACCTGGAAAATCCTCACCTGCGAGCTGCTGGACAGTGACCAAGACAAACTCCGGACCGACCTTGCAGATGATTCAGCTTTTGGTAAGGAAGGTCAAAATTGAGAACATGGAGGGTACATGCTCCCAGGAACAACTCAGCATCTTGTCAGCCCTACAGGGCGTGGCAGCCACACACCCTGTAAAAATCTCTGAAAAAAGATAAAATGGCCTTGAAGCTTTTATCCCCAGCAAGGGTAACGTTAGAGGCAATTTCGTGGAATTCTGCGGGGTCTGCCAGCTCTCAGCAGGCAGCAAGTGTTCTCCCAAGGGTGGGAGGAGGGGAAGTCATCCTGCCATCAGCAGGTGGCTGTTGCCCTTACCGACCAGGGAGGGGCAAAAGTAATCCCTACCAAACAGGTGTGGGAGGAATTGGCATCATCTTCAGAGTCCCTGGAGTCCCATGGGTCCCCAGAACGCCCAGAAACCCCAGAACTCTCAGGGGAGGAGGGCGGAGGGGGGCGTGGGGCAGCGGGAGGCGCGGTGTTGGAGGCGCCCGCGCTCCCGTGACGGCACCGGCAGAGATGGGGCATGGTCAGGGTGCAGAGGGTGCCCGAGGTACCAGCCCTTCTCCGGTGCCATGGCATCAGCCAGCACACAGGCAGCCGCAGCAGCCAGCACACAGCTTCAGCCTCCATCAAAATCTCAAGTTGGAGTTTTTTCGCAGGTGCAGCACATGTTGCGTGAGGCAGTTCACTGAACTCCTCAACAGTCTGGTCCCACAGAAGTGACAGACACAGCATTTACCAGATGATCAGGCTTCAGATGCAAAAGATGGACATGTAAAAAAGCTGTCCAAAAACATCAGAGTAAAGTGAGAAAGCGCCAGGATTTTGCCCAAGATACAGAAAAAAGGGAAATCAATGCAAATCAATGTTATTCCAAATATGATGTAGATGGAAATCCTCTATTGTGAAAAATGCCTTTCAGGGAGGGAAACCACCACATAAAGATAGAAGTATTAGTAATGATTAAATTACCCAAAATGTCTCTGAAGACAGAGCATTTGGGAAACATCAATCAGATTCTATCTGTGGGGTCATCAGCTGATTCTCCAATGGTTCAAAGTTTTAGGGATTGCTGGTATGGAGTTCGTAACCTTTGTTATTTTTGGATTTTATAGGTGATACTGATAAATAAGGATTGTTGTTAATGCTATATGAATACTTTAAAAAGGTTGTCTTAACCCCTTCAAACATTTCCTGTTGATAAGTTGATTATATAATAATGACAATTCTCAGAATTTATGATAAGAATTATTATCAAGGTATTGTTGTAGTATTTACAGCCAGCTTTCATGTGTTTCACTATCTCTTTGTGTGATCATCTACAAGACACATGTCTCCTCAGGATCCTGTCTTTTCATTTCTTGACTACTCATTTTTTGGGGTTTCTTTTAAATCCAGATTGCCAGTTTCGTGGTTTTCTTCAGTTATTATTTCTTCAGTTATTACAGAGGTACTCCAGCTGAGAACTCAAGAAGTTTGCTGTGTTTGAAGAATTTCCATCCTGACAGAAATTCCGGAGGGATTCAATTATTTAATGGTTTGATTGATCTTTAATCCTAAGGTTTCCTATCCATAATTGCTGTTTTTATGAGTGTTGTTTCAAGAATGTGTAAAGTGATATCCATCAATTGGAGTTTGGGCTCTGGCCAAGCCCTAGCTCTACTTGAATGGAGTGATTGACAATCAGCCCAGATGTTGTCTGCATCAAAAAATATTCATATCCTTTTGGCTTGGCAATTTGACCATATATGACAGCTGAGCCTGTTTTCAGAGGGAGCTTGGAGAAACATGAATCTGGACATGAGTTCTCCAGTTCTCTCTTGTTTTAAGGTTCATCAGCTGTCGCAGACTCTGGGATTACAGTTCAGTGTTCTAGTCCTTGATAATTGTATGATTTCAGATTTGTTATTGGTTATGCGTATTCTCTAATTGATTTCTAATTGCTGTTATCTTACATTTCCCTATGCAATATTGCATAGCGACTGAATCAGAGCCGATCAATGTTTTATTTTCATATCAGGACCCATTCTTCACCTCTGGGATTTTGGGAAAATCCTCCAGTCCCTGTGGGGACGTGGATTTGTTTGTGTTTTAGCAGGTGCAAAAGTCCAGATAGATCTCAGTGAAGAATGTGAAACTCCATCGAGTGCAAGAGAACGCTGACAAGAAGCGTGGGCAAGAAAACGCTGACCATTCCACAACCAGAAAAGGAGACGTACAGATGTGGACTGCACAGAGATTCCAACCCTTGTGCTTCACCCACAGAAGATTGTGGACTTTGGGTTGCTTCATGGATGAGAGCCACGCAGTGATACCCACTGGTGTCACTGGAACTTAGACCGAGACAGGACTTTTTAATAATCGGTAAGGACAGAAGCAGCATCCTTGGACTTATCATTTTATCATTTGCCCCAGGATCATCTCGGCAAATCAGAATGAAGAGCTGACAGTTTTAGCCAAAGCTCTTCAACCACCACTGACTGTTCCAGAGAACACCCTGGTAGCCAAAGCTATCGCTTTGCCACCACATGCAGCGAAACAAGTCATGCCGGTGTTTGATCAGCAGGACTTTCCCTCTGGAGACCACATCCATGGAATTCTCCAGTGTTCGTCATTCGGAAGAAAACTTCAGGCTCATGGAGACTGCTGCATGACCTCAGGAAGATCAACGAAGTCATCGAGGACAAGGGACAGCTTCAACAGGGTCTTCCTTTGCTCTCAGTGATTCCTAGAGATTGGCCATTTGTGATCATTGATCTCAAGGACTGTTTCTTCAGCATCCCGCCTCATCCAGATGATGCTCCTCAACTTGCATTCTCCCAAGCATCAACAGGGAGAAGCCTCTGCAAAGGTACCAACACAACAGCAGCTGCAAGAAGCTCGTGACTGTGTGATTGCAGAGGTGCAAAAAGAAGGACTGGAAATCAGTGTTTCAAAAATTCAGGAGATCACACCATGGAAATACCTAGGGTGGAAGATCTCGGAGCGAACAATAAGATGGCAGAAAATGGAAGTCAGCTCCAAAGTCAGCAATTTGCATGACCTGCCACAGCTTCTTAGAGAAATCAACTGGATGAGACCAACCTTGGGGATCACAAATGAAGACATCCCAGAGGCTCGATCTTTTGAGAGGGGACAGTGACATCAAATCTCCCAGAACTCTTACACCTGAAGCGTGGAAAGAACTTGAGAAAATTACAAAGGTCATTCAGCAGAAACAAGCACATCGTTTTGTAGAATCACTGCCCTTTCAGTTGGCAGTGCTGGGGGCAAAGGTCTCCAAAGACGATCCTCACGGACCTGGAGATGGCATCCCAAATTATCATAAAAGCAAGGACAAGGTTGCTGACGATGTCAGGCAGGAATTTTTATACAATTCATTTACCATTGAAAAAAGATTCTTTTGACTGGGTGTTGCAGAGATCAAAGGACTTGTTAATTGCATTGTTAGGGTAGCCAGGCATTTGCATGATTTGTTTTCCAGGTCACAGATTGCTGAAATCAAAAATATGTTACAGGGAAAAACCAAGAATAAGTGAGGAACCATTGGATAGGATAACAGTATTTACTGATGGTTCAGGGAAGACCCACAAATCAGTAATCACGTGGCAGAATTCGGTCACAGGGGAATGGGACTCAGATGTAGAAACAGTCCAAGGTTCACCACAAATTGTGGAATTGGCAGCAGTGGTCAGAGTCTTTCAATTGCTCCAGCAACCTCTCAAGCTGATCACAGATTCAGCATATGTTGCGAATGTGGTCAAACAATTGGAAGGTTCACTTTTGAAAGAAACAAGCAATGACATCTTATATTCATACTTATCATGTATGAAAACACTGCTGGAAAGCAGGGAATGTAAGTATTTCCTTACTCACATTAGAGCACACTCGTCCCTTCCAGGATTTTTAGCAGAAGGGAATGCCCAGGCAGACAAGCTAACTGTGCCCATTTCACAGACTTTACTGGATGTTTTTGAGCAGGCAAGGTTGAGCCATGCATTTGTTCATCAAAATGCACAGGCACTGATGGAATCCTTTCGCATCTCAAAAAGCCAAGCGAGGGAAATCATTGCCCAGACTGTCAGCTTGTGCAACCACCTGCATCCACAGGAGCAGTCAATCCGAGAGGATTGCAAAGTCTCCAGCTGTGGCAAGCTGATGTCACAAAATATCCGTCATTCAGAAAGCTCAAAAATGTTCATGTTTCAGTGGACACATTTTCAGGAGCAGTCTTTGCATCAGCACATACAGGAGAAACAGCAGAATATGCCTGTCGACTTTCTTGCAAGCATTTGCATCATTAGGTGTACCTCAAGAGATAAAAACAGACAATGGCCCAACAAACACAGGGAAGGTGCTTGACAAATTTCTGAAAAAGTGGGGTCTCACACACACATTTGGTATTCCATACTCCCCCACAGGTCAAGCAATCAGTGAAAGAACACATCATACCCTGAAATGCCTTTTGGACAGACAAAAAGGGGGGAGCCAGAGGCTACACCTCACGAGGTTGAACAAGGCATTGTATGTGTTGAATTTTCTCAACAGCTCCTTTTCAGAGCCCAATCCACCGATTTTAAGACATTTTTCAAACAGCACTCAGGCAAAACTAAGGGAGAATCCTTTCATTTTGATCAGAAACCCAGAGACAGGACAAGTAGAAGGTCCCTTCAAACTAATCTTGTGGGGCAAGGGTTTCGCTTGTGTTTCCACAGGGCGAGGTCTGAAGTGGGTGTCAGCGCGACACGTGAAGCTGTATCGGACTCGAGAGCAAGAAGCCACTGATCTCGGAAACAGAGAAGCGAGCACACAGACGGAAGAAGAGAACCAGACTCCAGACATTGACTCAGAAAAGACATAAAAGAACAAGAACTTGGGGGTTGTCTTTTGGGGTTTGGGTGTCAGAAAAGATAGCAAAGCTTCTCGCCAAGGGTGAAGCCATGAGCTTTGAAATGTTCGTGTGCCTCATTTTTCCACCTGTTGCTTTAAGCAATGAGGCGAATTTGCCCATTGTCCAACCAAAACAAAATGTTTGGGAGGCTTTGGCTCAGGCAGCAAATCTAGAGAGTATTTGCCTGACACACTCAAGACCAGGGAGACCATTTTCGACATGCATGGTTGGATTGCCAGTGGACAAATGGCCAGTTCCAAAACACAATCCTGTAAAAGTTTCGCAGTTCATTAAGCATCCTGTGAATGAGTGGTGTTCTTGGACAAAACTCCTTCCTGCGGCTTCCTCTGAACCTCAGGAATTGGAAATTTTTGGGTCCATGATCAATGGAACTTTGCATGAAATTTGAAATCTCAGATGTGACAAAAGCAAAAAATAAGACCATTGATGTCACTCCGAATCATGCCTTTTACAAAAATGCATCGGCTTGGTGCAAATACACCAAGATGGCAACCAAAGCATTGCTCCAAGTTCCAGCACAATTGCCTCGAGGGATCTTTTTCATCTGTGGGGACAGAATTTGGCATGGCATCCCTGCAAATGTCAAAGGTGATCCATGCAACATTGGAAGAATTTCATTGTTGTCACCTGATTCGAAATCATTGAAACAAAAATGTAAAGGGAAAAGATCATTGAAACACTCTAGTCCAAATTGTGATGATGAGGTAAACACTTGGGACAAGGCTCAGAGAATTGCCGTTGCAATTTTCTCACCTCAGACAGCGTCGGGGGTGGCCTTGACTCAATTGGACCACATGGGTTGTTGGTTGAGCAAACACGCTCGAGCCGTTTCTCTTGCGCTGAGTGACGTTAAAAGACATTGGAGCGTGAGACGAGCAACTCTTCAAAATAGAGCGGCAATTGATTATCTGCTGCTAGCACATGGACATGGAATTTGAGGGAATGTGCTGCATGAATCTGACAGATCACTCAAGGTCAATGCACGAAAATATCAGAAAGAGAGAGGAAAGCATAAAAAAGCTTGGAGAGATCACTGGATCTTGGATCGATGATGTGGTTGGGTTTTTTGACCTTTCTCCATTGTGGAAAGAACTTTTTAAAATAGGGGTTTATATTTTAGTAGGACTTTTAGTTCTCATGCTCATCATGCCATGCATCTTTTTGTGTGTGTGGCGGGTCATGAATGGAGTCGCCAAAGAGGCGTTTTTGGTGCAAAGAGAAGGGGGAGATGTCGGAACTCAGCACATCCCTTTGGATGCCCAGAGTTGCTGAGAACCCCGTCGGGGGGCTTGGACACCCTGGCACCCAGCCCAGAACACCTGGGGATTTGATTTCGACCCTTGGAGCAAGTTGCCAGCTTTGTATGAGGACATGAAAGTCACACAGGTTTAAATAGCGTAATAATAAAATATTCACAGGGTGAAAAGGTAGATTTTAGGATTTTTGGTATGGGGGTTATGGGGACAAGACGGAGGAATCAGGGTGTGTCTGGTCCTTCTTCTTTCTTCTTCTTCTTGTTCTGCATTTTGTGCTGTGATGTTGGCACTTTGGGATTGGTTGAGTAGAAGTGCACTGTCTAACATGGGTGATAGGTATTGGGAATTAAGAGTAAATATGATGTATGTAGTTTATAGTATAAAAAGACAACACCGCCTCGGGGGCAGTCAGAGTGCCTGTGGCTGCCCTGCTGAGCAGACCTCAGCTGGGCAGAAAGAAAATTTTATAGATAAGAATTAATAAACAATCTCAAGACCGAAAAGTGAAGAGTCCAGACTTGTTCTTCAGTTGCACGGGCTGAGGCAGAGACATCCTGCGCATCTCGGGGCAGAGAACAGCAACAGCCAACCCGAGACAGGATCCCCAAAATTGAGCTGGGAGGGGGATGGGACCCTCAAATTGAGCTGGGAGGGGGATGGGACCCCCAAACAGGATGAAGCCAATTTTGTTCCTGGAATATATAAAGTAATTTATGGATATGCAAAGAGATCTATGAATATGCAACACGCTCATGTAATGGGAGACAAGGACCATCGAGCAAAGGTTGCTACGGCCACCAAGACCCCCCAGTTATTTTCGGGGACACCCCTTAATTATTCTGGTTTTAATTACATCAGCCTGTTGCATATTCATAGATCCTTATGCAAATCCATAAAATAATTTACATATTCCAGGAATGATTTTACACAGCACCTCCTTGGGGGTGTCTCCCCATTTCAGGAGCATCCCCTGGAATGGAAAATGTAAATCCCACTCCCTCTGAATAATAATAATAATAATAATAATAACTATACAAATAATAATTAATTTTGAAATGAAGGGGCTCTCAAGCAAAGATATGGGAGTAGAAATAACAATTCTTTATTAGGAAAAATTAAAAAAAAAATGCAGTAGTAGAAACAAACAAAAACAGTGACAGAGTCAGAATCCTCTGGGAATCCAGTGGGAAAAGGGCTGATCCTGTGGGAATCCAGTGGGAAACACTGCTCCTGTGGAAGTCCAGTGGGAAAAGGCAGATCAAATGGGAATCCAGTGGGAAAAGGCTGATCCTCTGGGAATCCAGGGGGGAAAGGGCTGATCCTTTGGGAATCCATTTCTTACGCCACAAAGAAAGGGCAAAGGCAGGACCGTGGGGTTTTTATAGGGTATCCCAAGGGTGGAGTTGGGGTTTGGGTCAGGGGAGGAGTTCTTAGCAACACAAGAAGGGTGAGATCAAATTCCTGCCTCTTAGCAACAGGGGCACTCCACAAAGAATGTGTCCCCAAATACTAAATTCCCTCTAAAACGACTGAGAAATTATGGAATTTCAGATATATTCGAATAATTTCCTTCATTTAACCCAGTTTTGGGTGTTTTTAAAGGATGAAGATGAAGCAGAGGAAAATTAAGGTCAAGCCAAAAGGAGAAGCAGCCAGGCATGTTCCCAACATGGATCACAGGGAATGTGAGTGACCAGGGCTGTGCCCAAAGTGCCTCCTCCAGTGGGGGATGGAGCTGCAGCAGCGCACGAAGCTCTTCCCGCACTCGGGGCACTCACAGGGCTTCCCTTACCGGTGCCTCCGTTGGTGTCGGGTCAAGGTAGAGCTGCTGGAGAAGCTCTTCCCACACTGGGGACACTCGTAGGGCCTCTCCCCTGTATGGATGCGCCGGTGGGTGACGAGGGCGGAGTTGTGCTTGAATCCCTTCCCACAGTCTGGGCATTGGAATGGCCTCTCCTCTGTGTGAATCCGATAGTGCAGGAGGAGAACGGAGCTGGTCTGAAAACTCTTCCTGCATTTATCACACTTGTAGGGCCTCTCCCCTGTGTGGATGCGCCGGTGGGTGATGAGGGTGGAGTTGTGCTTGAATCCCTTCCCACAGTCAGGGCATTGGAAGGGCCTCTCCTCAGTGTGAATCCGATAGTGCAGGAGGAGAACGGAGCTGGTCTGAAACCTCTTCCTGCATTTATCACACTTGTAGGGCCTCTCCCCTGTGTGGATGCGCCGGTGGGTGACGAGGGCAGAGTTGTACTTGAATCCCTTCCCGCAGTCGGGGCAGCGGAATGGCCTCTCCTCTGTGTGAATCCGATAGTGCAGGAGGAGAACGGAGCTGGTCTGAAACCTCTTCCTGCATTTATCACACTTGTAGGGCCTCTCCCCTGTGTGGATGCGCCGGTGGGTGATGAGGGTGGAGTTGTGCTTGAATCCCTTCCCACAGTCAGGGCATTGGAAGGGCCTCTCCTCTGTGTGACTCTGATAGTGCTGGAGAAGATGGGACCTGGTCTGAAACCTCTTCCCGCACTCAGAGCACTCATAGGGTCTCTCCCCAGTGTGGGTCCTCTGGTGCACGATCAGGCTGGAGCTCTGGCTGAAGCTCTTCTCACACTCCCCACACTCGTAGGGCCGTTCCCCAGTGTGGGTCCTCTGGTGCTTGATCAGCTCGGAGTTCCACCTGAAGCTCTTCCCACACTCCACACACGTGTGGGGCTTCTCCCCATCATGGAGCTGCTCATGGAGCACCAGCTCCGAGCTCTGCCTCCATCTCCGGCCGCCTTCCCGGCCCAGGCTGGCTCTTTCCCCCTCACATCCCCGCCATCTGCGTTTGCAGCCCCTCCTCGTGCGGCATCTCCGGGGCTTTTCCTCCCCGTTGGCTTCCTGCGCCGTGGAGCCGCTCAAAACGGCCTCTGCCACCAGGTTCTGCCACGGGCATTTGTCCTCCCTGCTCTCCATGCTCAGCTCCTGCTCTGGGCGAGGAAGGACAAGGACAGCATGGGATTTGCCTCCGTGCCACAGGCAAGGGCAACGAGATCCCCCCAGGCCGTCTCTGAGGATGCACTGCCCGCTCTTGGCTCTCCCCATTTCAGGATGCTGGGGCTGTTTGGGCTCCCGGGCTCCCTTCTCCCCTCATTCTCTGCTCTGGGCTGCAGCGGCTCCAAGGAGTCCCCCCTGCCCCTCTCCAGGCTCTTGAGGCTCCCGCCAATGGCGGCGCTCCCCCCTCTCTGGCCTCCCCACTTTGGCCTCCTGGGGCACACAGGGCTCTGCTCCTCCAGGCTGCCTCTGCCGGCAGCCGCCACCGCCACCCCCCCGACGTCCCCCCGAGGGGCCTTTTCCGCTCAGCCTTGCACTTCTTCATTCTCCAAACATCCCCCCAAAAACCCAACCCAGGGACCCCCCCGGGATATCCGGGCCGGGCTCCCCCTCCCCACTTACCTGCGCCATGGGGGGGGCGATGATCCCACAGGTGGGGGCTGTGAATTCAGGCAGGGATCGGCCGTGCGGCGCCTCCAGCTCAGCCTTGATCCGCCTTTGTTCCTCCTCTTCCTCTTCCTCCCGCTCCTCCTCTGTCCTATCTCCGCCTCCTTCTTCTCCTCCGCCTCCTTCTCCTCCTCCCTCTCCCTCTCCTCCTGCCCTCTAACCCCTCCTCCTCCACTGCTCTTTGTCCTCCCGCTCCTCCTCTTCCATCCCCCGTCCTCCTCCTCCCCTGTCTTATCCCCACCTCCTTCTCCTCTTCCATCCCGCCCCTTCCATCCCTTCTCCTGCTCCTCCCCCCTTACCCCGCCTCCTCCTCCCCCTCCATCCCTGCCCTTCCCTCCCTCCTCCTCCTCCCCCAGCAGCAGCCACACCCTCGGTGCCCCGTTCCCGCAGCCCTCGCAGCCCGCGGCAGCAGCGGCGATGGAGCCGGGCCAGGTCGGCATGGGCAGCGCGGGGCTCTCGGCTGCTCCCAGCCGCTGCGGGCGGGGGGAACCCGGCCCGGGCCAAAGGAGAGGCAAACTGGGCAAACTGGGGGCTGCACATCCAAACTGGGCCTTGCTGGGGACCCTGCCTGGCCACTGCCAGCCCTTGGGGCTCCTCTCGGCACATCGGCCAGGGGGGAACGCACACAGGCCTGGGGGATCCCAGCAGTGGCAGCACTGCCAGGGACTGGGCTGCACTGGGATCGTACTGGGAGTGACTGGGGCTGTGCTGGCTTTGTACTGACATCATACTGGGATCTTACTGGGAGTGACTGGGGCTGTACTGGCTTTGTACTGACATCATACTGGGAGTGACTGGGATTATGATGAGAGTGACTGGGAACAGCTGTGAACTTCTGGGATCATGCCAGGGGCAACTGGTAGTGACTGCCTGCACGGTGGGGGTGACTGATAACAACGGAGCTTATACTGGGATGAACTGGGATCATGCTGGAGGTGACTGGGATCATTCTGGCAGTGAGTGCCACTACACTGAGGCTGACTGGGAGTGCTTGGGAGCAAATGGGATCATACTGGAAGGAACTGCAAAGATGCTGGAGGGAACTGGGCTACACTGGGATATACTGGGAGTGACTGGAACAAAAGTGAGGGTGAAAGAGAGCAACTGGAACCATGTGGAGCACAACTGGTTCAGACTGGCAGGGAATGGGAGCACACTGGGCTCCTATTTGGATCATACTGGGAGGGAGTGGACTAATACTGGGAGGATCTGAGAGGGACTGGGAGCACACCCTGCACATCATCCCCCAGACTGGGCCTGACTGGGAGCAACTGGGAGCACGCTGGCAGCAAATGGCATCATACTGGGACTGACTGGGTTGATCTAGGGAGCAACTGGAACCACGCTGGAGGCAGCTGGGACCATACTGGGAGAGACTGGAAGCAACTGGGTTTATACTGGGACCACCCTGGGAGGGCTGGCATGTGACTGGGATCAAACTGGAGCTTACTGGGATCATATTGGGGTTGAAAGGGAGGGACTGGGATCACACTTTGGGCTACTGGGAGCAGCTGAGGGAAACTGGGATGATGCTGCAAGCAAACTGGAGGAACTGGGAAGGACTGGGCGCATGCTGGGGGCAACTGGGATATACTGGGCCTGACTGGGGGATCATACTGGGATAACTGACACCTTACTGGGGCCACTGGCAGTGCCTGGAAATGACTGCAGACATGCTGGGGGCAACTGGGATATACTGGGAGTGTCTGGAACCATACTGGGGGGACTGGAACCATACTGGGAACAACTGGGACCATGCTGGGGAGAACTGGGACCATGCTGGGGGCAACTGGGAGTGAGTGGGACCATACTGGGAGGGACTGGGATCATCTGGAGAGGGACTGGGACTAGAGCAGGGGCAACTGGGACCATCCTGGGAGTGTCTGTAACCATAGGGGAGTGATGGAAGCACACTGGGAACAGCTGGGCCCATGCTGGGAGCAACTGGGATCCCACTGGGGGCACTGGCATCAGACTGGGAGTGACTGGGAGCAACTGGGATTAGACTGCAAGGGACTGGGATCATACTGGGAGTGGCTACACTCATAGTGGGATTATACTGGGTGTGAATGGAACCTGACTGGGGCTTACTGGGAGCTACTGGGCCCATGTTGGGAGGAAAATGTGACCCACTGGGAGCAACTGGGATCGGCTGGAAGGTTCTGGAACCATGCTGAGAGGACTGAGACTACAACTGGGGCAACTGGGATCATACTGGGAGCAACTGGGGCCACCCTTTGAGCAACAGATGGAAACTGGGATGATGCTAGAGGAAACTGGGAGTAACTGGGAAAGACTGGGATCATTCTGAGGTAACTGAAACATACTGGGAGTGTCTCTAACCATCCTGGGGGCACTGGAACCACCCTGGGAACAGCTGGGACCATGCTGGGAGCAACTGGGACGATGCTGGGGGAAACTGAATCTACCCTGGAGGCAACTGGGCACGACTGGGACCCTGCTGGGAGGGACTGGGACTATTCTTGGGGCAACTGGGATCATCATGGGAGGAACTGGGAACAGCTGGAATTATGCTGGGAGCAACTGGGATCACACTGGGATCCCAGTGAGAGCAGCTGAGTCCATGCTGGGTTACACTGGGATCTCATTGAGAGCGACTGGAATCACACTGGGATTGACTGGGAGTGGCTGGTTTTGTGGATTTTGGGGGTTTGGATTTTGGGGGATTTTCTTGGCATTTTGAGGGGGAGTTTTTCTGGGGGTGTATGGGGGTTTATTGAATTTTTTTGTGGCTCTTTTTGAATTTTTGGGGTTTTACTGGGATTTTGTTGGGATTTTTTGGGATTCTCAGAAATTCCTGGGGTTTTATTGGGATTTTTAGGAGATTTTGGGGCATTTTATTTGAATTCTGGTGGCATTCAGACAGATTCATTGGGGATTTGGGGTTTTTGGGGATTCTTGGTGGGATTTGGGGGGTTTTGTGGGGTTTTTTGGGTGTTGCCAGGATTTCTTTGGGTTTTGGGGGAGATTTTGTGGGGCTTTTAATGGTTTTGGGGACATCTTTGGGGGATTTGCGGAGTTTAATCAGGATTTTTGGGGTTATTGGGATTTTAAAGGATTTTGTGGACTTTTATTTGGATTCTGGGGTGTTCTAATGGGATTTTGAGAGATTTAATTGGGATTTAGTGGGTTTTATTGGGGCTTTCACGGCTTTTAAGGAGATTTTGGTGCCTCTCAGCCCTTCCCCACACCCAGGGAATGCCCCAAAGCCCCCTAAAATTCCACTAAATCTCCAAAAAATCCCTCAAAATTACACCAAACACCCTCCAAAACCCCAGAGAATCTCCAAAAATCCCAGTGGAACACAAGAATATTTTAAAAAACTCCCCAAAAATTCAATAAATCTTCCTCCAATAAACCCTCACAACCCCAACAAAACACCAAAAATCCAAAACCTCCCCAAATCAACAAAACCCCCCAAAATCACATAACCATCTCAAAACCCAATAATTCTCCCCCAAGACCCCAATAATTCCCCAAAACTCCCAAGAAAATCCCCCAAAGCCCAAAAAAAGCCACCCCCCAATCCCCAAAAACCCTCTCAAAACCCCAAAATCCCCACAAATCCCCCCAGACTCAGTGGGGCCGTCCTGGATCAGGGGGCACCGGCCGGTGGAACAGGAGCCACTTCAGGGGGCCCTGGGAGCTTTTTGGGGAGGGGGCACCATGGGAGACCCCCCCAAAAACCGGGGGGGGAACCCCTGCAGTGCCCCCTCCCCCCGAAACCCCCAGACCCCGGTTCAGGGTGGGCCTGGGACCCCCCAGGACCCCCAAATCTCCCCCGGGACCCCCAGAGCCCCCCAAGGTTGGCCCAGGACGCCCTGAGAGCCCCCAGACCCCAATGGGGCCCAGCCCAGGATATCCCCTGAGACCCCCCAGACCCTTCCCAAGACCCCACCCTGACCCCTCCCCAAACCCAACTCAGGCTCCCCCAGCCCCTCCCCAGATCCCGCCAGGACCTCTCCCCAAAACGCCCCAAACCGCCCCCCACCAGAGCCTCTCCCAAAACCCTTCCAGAGCCCCCAAATCCCCTCCCCAAAACCTCCAAAACCCTCCCAGGACACCCTCAGGACCCCCCAGAGCCCTCCCCAAATTCCCCCAGGACCATCCCAACACCCCCAGACCTTCCCAAGACCTTCCTACGACCCCTCCCCAAAACCCCCCCAGACCCTCCCACGACCCCTCCCCCCCCGCCGAGACCCCTCTTAGGACCCATCCGCACCCCCCAGGTCCCCCCACAATGCCCCAGGACCCCTCCCCAGACCCCCCCAAACCCCCGGACCCCTCCCCAAAGCCCCCCCAGACCCCCCGGACCCTCCCCCGCCCCCCCCCGATCCCGTCTCAGGCCCCTCCCGCTCCTGTCCCGAGCCCGGGGGGTCCCGGCGGCGGCGGGGAAGGGGGCGCCGCTTCCAGCTCGCCTCTGATTGGCTGCGGAGGTGCGGGGAAGGCGGCCTTACTGAGGGGAGCCGCACCGTGATTGGTTGGCTTGGGAATGGACAGCGCGTGATTGGTTGGTTCGCAGCGGGGCGCGTCGCTATTGCTGGGAGCCCGAGCACGCAGCGGACTCGGGAGATTGTGAGGGGAGAGCGGCTGAGGTGGAGCCAGGGGGAAACTGGGGGGGATTTGGGGCAGGTCTGAGGGGACATTGGGTGTTTTTGGGGACATTGACAGGAAACACGGGGGAGTGCGGTGGGTTTGGGGGGAATGAGGGGATCTGAGGGGGCTTTGGTGGGTCTGAGGGGGCTTTAGAGAGCTTTGGGGGGAGCTTGAGAGGGTGTGGAGCGTTCTCAGGTGGGTTTAGGGGGAACTGAGGGAAATTGGGAGCGTCTGAGGGGATTTTGGGGGATTGCGAGAGGAATTGGGCGGTTGTGAGTGGATCTGGAGGGTTTTGAGGTGTGTCTTGAGAAATGCGGGAGTGTGAGGGGATATCCTAGGGTTTGGGGGGATTTATGGGTCTGAGGGGGATTTGGGGCAGTCTGATGGGTTTGGGAGGGTCTCAGGTGGGTCTGGGGTGAATTTTGGGGAGAACGGGGGGGCTTTGAGGGTCCTGGGGAGGTTTTGGGGGTCCTGGGGAGGTTTTTGGGGGTCCAGAGAGGCTCTGGGCCAACCTTGGGGGGCTCTGGGGGGTTTGGGGTTCCTGGAGGGGTCCTGGGGGAGATTCGGGGGTCCCGGGGGGTCCCAGGCCCACCCTGAACCGGGGTCTGGGGGTTTCGGGGGGAGGGGGCACTGCAGGGGTTCCCCCCTCCCCCGTTTTTGTGGGGGTCTCCCATGGTGCCCCCTCCCCAAAAAGCTCCCAGGGCCCCCTGAAGTGGCTCCTGTTCCACCGGCCGGTGCCCCCTGATCCAGGACGGCCCCACTGAGTCTGGGGGGATTTGTGGGGATTTTGGGGTTTTGAGAGGGTTTTTGGGGATTGGGGGGTGGCTTTTTTTGGGCTTTGGGGGATTTTCTTGGGAGTTTTGGGGAATTATTGGGGTCTTGGGGGAGAATTATTGGGTTTTGAGATGGTTATGTGATTTTGGGGGGTTTTGTTGATTTGGGGAGGTTTTGGATTTTTGGTGTTTTGTTGGGGTTGTGAGGGTTTATTGGAGGAAGATTTATTGAATTTTTGGGGAGTTTTTTAAAATATTCTTGTGTTCCACTGGGATTTTTGGAGATTCTCTGGGGTTTTGGAGGGTGTTTGGTGTAATTTTGAGGGATTTTTTGGAGATTTAGTGGAATTTTAGGGGGCTTTGGGGCATTCCCTGGGTGTGGGGAAGGGCTGAGAGGCACCAAAATCTCCTTAAAAGCCGTGAAAGCCCCAATAAAACCCACAAAATCCCAATTAAATCTCTCAAAATCCCATTAGAACACCCCAGAATCCAAATAAAAGTCCACAAAATCCTTTAAAATCCCAATAACCCCAAAAATCCTGATTAAACTCCGCAAATCCCCCAAAGATGTCCCCAAAACCATTAAAAGCCCCACAAAATCTCCCCCAAAACCCAAAGAAATCCTGGCAACACCCAAAAAACCCCACAAAACCCCCCAAATCCCACCAAGAATCCCCAAAAACCCCAAATCCCCAATGAATCTGTCTGAATGCCACCAGAATTCAAATAAAATGCCCCAAAATCTCCTAAAAATCCCAATAAAACCCCAGGAATTTCTGAGAATCCCAAAAAATCCCAACAAAATCCCAGTAAAACCCCAAAAATTCAAAAAGAGCCACAAAAAAATTCAATAAACCCCCATACACCCCCAGAAAAACTCCCCCTCAAAATGCCAAGAAAATCCCCCAAAATCCAAACCCCCAAAATCCACAAAACCAGCCACTCCCAGTCAATCCCAGTGTGATTCCAGTTGCTCTCAATGAGATCCCAGTGTAACCCAGCATGGACTCAGCTGCTCTCACTGGGATCCCAGTGTGATCCCAGTTGCTCCCAGCATAATTCCAGCTGTTCCCAGTTCCTCCCATGATGATCCCAGTTGCCCCAAGAATAGTCCCAGTCCCTCCCAGCAGGGTCCCAGTCGTGCCCAGTTGCCTCCAGGGTAGATTCAGTTTCCCCCAGCATCGTCCCAGTTGCTCCCAGCATGATCCCAGCTGTTCCCAGTGTGGTTCCAGTGCCCCCAGGATGGTTAGAGACACTCCCAGTATGTTTCAGTTACCTCAGAATGATCCCAGTCTTTCCCAGTTACTCCCAGGTTCCTCTGGCATCATCCCAGTTTCCATCTGTTGCTCAAAGGGTGGCCCCAGTTGCTCCCAGGATGATCCCAGTTGCCCCAGTTGTAGTCTCAGTCCTCTCAGCATGGTTCCAGAACCTTCCAGCCGATCCCAGTTGCTCCCAGTGGGTCACATTTTCCTCCCAACATGGGCCCAGTAGCTCCCAGGAAGCCCCAGTCAGGTTCCATTCACACCCAGTATAATCCCAGTGTGGTTGTGGCCACTCCCAGTATGATCCCAGTCCCTTGCAGTCCAATCCCAGTTGCTCCCAGTCACTCCCAGTCTGATGCCAGTGCCCCCAGTGGGATCCCAGTTGCTCCCAGCATGGGCCCAGCTGTTCCCAGTGTGCTTCCATCACTCCCCTATGGTTACAGACACTCCCAGGATGGTCCCAGTTGGACCCAGTTGCCCCTGCTCTAGTCCCAGTCCCTCCCCATATGATCCCAGTCCCTCCCAGCATGGTCCCACTCACTCCCAGTTGCCCCCAGTGTGGTCCCAGTTCTCCCCAGCACGGTCCCAGTTGTTCCCAGTGTGGTTCCAGTGCCCCCAGGATGGTTCCAGACACTCCCAGTATATCCCAGTTGCCCCCAGCATGTCTGCAGTCATTTCCAGGCACTGCCAGTGGCCCCAGTAAGGTGTCAGTTCTCCCAGTATGATCCTCCAGTCATGCCCAGTAGATCCCAGTTGCCTCCAGCATGCGCCCAGTCCTTCCCAGCTCCTCCAGTTTGCTTGCAGCATCATCCCAGTTTCCCTCAGCTGCTCCCAGTAGCCCAAAGTGTGATCCCAGTCGCTCCCTTTCAACCCCAATATGATCCCAGTAAGCTCCAGTTTGATCCCAGTCACATGCCAGCCCTCCCAGGGTGGTCCCAGTATAAACCAGTTGCTTCCAGTCTCTCCCAGTATGGTCCCAGCTGCCTCCAGCATGGTTCCAGTTGCTTCCTAGATCAGCCCAGTCAGTCCCAGTATGATGCCATTTGCTGCCAGCGTGCTCCCAGTTGCTCCCAGTCAGGCCCAGTCTGGGGGATGATGTGCAGGGTGTGCTCCCAGTCACTCTCAGATCCTCCCAGTATTAGTTCAGTCCCTCCCAGTATGATCCAGAGATGAGCCCAGTGTGCTCCCATTCCCTGCCAGTCTGAACCAGTTGTGCTCCACATGGTTCCAGTTGCTCTCTTTCATCCCCACTTTTGTTCCAGTCACTCCCAGTATCCCCCAGTGTAGCCCAGTTCCCTCGAGCATGTTTCCAGTTCATCCAGTATGATCCCATTTGCTCCCAAGCACTCCCAGTCAGCCTCAGTGTAGTGGCACTCACTGCCAGAATGATCCCAGTCACCTCCAGCATGATCCCAGTTCATCCCAGTATAAGCCCAGCAGTTTCCAATCACCCCCAGTGGGCTCCCAGTCACTCCGAGTTCTTCCCAGTTGCTCCTGGCATGATCCCAGTTGCTCAAAGCTGCTCCCAGTCACCCTCAGCACCATCCCAGTCACTCCCAGTATATCCCATTTGCCCCTAATGTGGTCTCAATTGCCTCCTGCAGGCTCCTACTCGCTCCCTGTATGATCCCAGTATAATCCCAGTATGATCCCACTATGATGTCAGTACAAACCCAGTACAGCCCCAGTCACTCCCAGTACGATCCCAGTGCAGCCCAGTCCCTGGCAGTGCTGCCACTGCTGGGATCCCCCAGGCCTGTGAGCGTTCCCCCCTGGTGGATGTGCCAAGAGGAGCCCCAAGGGCTGGCAGTGGCCAGGCAGGGTCCCCAGCAAGGCCCAGTTTGGATGTGCAGCCCCCAGTTTGCCCAGTTTGCCTCTCCTTTGGCCCGGGCCGGGTTCCCCCCGCCCGCAGCGGCTGGGAGCAGCCGAGAGCCCCGCGCTGCCCGTGCCGACCTGGCCCGGCTCCATGGCTGCTGCTGCCGCGGGCTGCGAGGGCTGCGGGAAGGGGGCACCGAGGGTGTGGCTGCTGCTGGGGGAGGAGGAGGAGGGAGGGAAGGGCAGGGATGGAGAGGGAGGAGGAGGCGGGGTAAGGGGAGAGGAGCAGGGGGAGGAATGAAGGGGGAGAGAGAGCAGCGATGGAACGAGGAGAAGGAGAAGGAGAAGGGATGGAAGGGGCGGGATGGAGGAGGAGAAGGAGGTGGGGATAAGACAGGGGAGGAGGAGGACGGGGGATGGAAGAGGAGGAGTGGGAGGAGAAAGAGGAGGGAAGGAGGCAGGGTTAGGGGAAGGAGGGGAGGGAGGAAGGATGGAGGAGGAGCGGGAGGTGGAGATAAGACAGAGGAGGAGCGGGCGGAAGAGGAGGGACAAAGGCAGATCAAGGCTGAGCTGCGGGAGCCACGCGGTCTCGAGCCCTGCCTGAATTCGCAGCCCCCACCTGTGGGATCATCGCCCCCCCCCATGGCGCAGGTGAGCGGGGAGTGGGAGCTCGGCCTGGATATCCCGGGGGGTCCCTGGGTTGGGTTTTTGGGGGGATGTTTGGAGAATGAAGAAGTGCAAGGCTGAGCGGAAAAGGCCCCTCGGGGGGACATCGGGGGGTGGCGGTGGCGGCTGCTGGCAGAGGCAGCCTGGAGGAGCAGAGCCCTGTGTGCCCCAGGAGGCCAAAGTGGGGAGGCCAGAGAGGGGGGAGCGCCGCCATTGGCGGGAGCCTCAAGAGCCTGGAGAGGGGCAGGGGGGACTCCTTGGAGCCGCTGCAGCGCAGAGCCGAGAATGAGGGGAGAAGGGAGCCCGGGAGTCCAAACAGCCCCGGCATCCCGAAATGGGGAGAGCCAAGAGCGGGCAGTGCGTCCTCAGAGACGGCCTGGGGGGATCTCGTTGCCCTTGCCTGTGGCACGGAGGCAAATCCCATGCTGTCCTTGTCCTTCCTCGCCCAGAGCAGGAGCTGAGCATGGAGAGCAGGGAGGACAAATGCCCGTGGCAGAACCTGGTGGCAGAGGCCGTTTTGAGCGGCTCCACGGCGCAGGAAGCCAGCGGGGAGGAAAAGCCCCGGAGATGCCGCACGAGGAGGGGCTGCAAACGCAGATGGCGGAGATGTGAGGGGGAAAGAGGCAGCCTGGGCCGGGAAGGTGGCTGGAGATGGAGCCAGAGCTCGGAGCTGGTGCTCCATGAGCAGCTCCATGATGGGGAGAAGCCCCACACGTGCGTGGAGTGTGGGAAGAGCTTCAGGTGGAACTGTCACCTAATCGTGCACCAGAGGATCCACACTGGGGAACGGCCCTACGAGTGTGGGGAGTGTGGGAAGAGCTTCAGCCGGAGCTCCCACCTGATCAGGCACCAGAGGACCCACACTGGGGAGAGGCCCTATGAGTGCTCCGAGTGTGGGAAGAGGTTTCAGACCAGCTCTGATCTTCTCCTGCACTATCAGAGTCACACAGAGGAGAGGCCCTTCCAATGCCCCGACTGTGGGAAGGGATTCAAGCGCAACTCTGACCTCGTCAAGCACCGGCGCATCCACACAGGGGAGAGGCCCTACGAGTGTCCCCAGTGTGGGAAGAGCTTCTCCAGCAGCTCTACCTTGACCCGACACCAACGGAGGCACCGGTAAGGGAAGCCCTGCGAGTGCCCCGAGTGCGGGAAGAGCTTCGTGCGCTGCTGCAGCTCCATCCCCCACTGGAGGAGGCACTTTGGGCACAGCCCTGGTCACTCACATTCCCTGTGATCCATGTTGGGAACACACCTGCCTGCTTGTCCTTTGGTTTGGCCTGAATTTTTTTCTCTTCTCCAAGTGTTTCCACTCAAAAAGCCAAGAGGGATGGATCTGTCACCTCAAAACCACTCAAATCCCTCTGACCAAAAAGGCTCAATCCTACCTCAAATTCCTTGTTCCCTCCTCAAAAAACCTCAATCCCATGCTAAACTCTCCATTCCACAGCCACCAGGGTGAGATGGGGTTAGAAGGGGACTTGGAGAAGTGGGATCCCAATGTGGAGCAGTGGGATGGGGATTGTGTGGGGCTGGGTGTGTGGGATGTATTTGATAGCAAATAAAACTTTCAGAGTTACTGATTTCTGTCCCGTTCATTTTCAGTCAGTTCTGTTTGCAGAGTGCCACCTTTTCAGCTTATTCAATTCCTATAAAAGTCCCATTTTTTAAATCATCTAGCCTCTAACAATCCAAAAACCAATATCCAAATAAAACCATGCACCCCCAATAAACCTTTTAAAAATAATTTTAGTTGTTTTGGAGTACTTAAGGATGTTATTAAAGTTTAATTCTTTGGTTGAAATGTCTGAGAAATTATAGTGGTGTTTGGTTTTGTGTTTAGTACATTTGTAATATGATTTGTTTAACTAAGAGGTGTTAGATTGCATGGTAGATTCTTTAGATATTTTTATCTAAAGTACATTAGTCATCGAGTTAAACCTTTCAAAAGGTACTTCTTGATATATAGTTTGTTTATTTATATGCATTGGTAATATTATAGTAATAGTTGTTGCTTTGGTTTGAATCATGGTTGGAGTATTGTAAAGAAGAGTTGAGATTTTTATATTTTGTTTTTATTATAATTTATTTAATTTCAATTATTATTTCTTTGTTTATAATTTTATTGCAATTTGTTGAAGGGATAGGAAGGAAGTTCAAGGGCAGGAACATTTTTTCCTGGCTGGGAACTAGAATTCCAGACCCTGGGAGTGTGTGCAGGACCCCACAGACTGGGATCAAAGATGGGCTGGGATCAAATATGGGCTGGGATCAAATACGGACTGGGATCAAATACGGACTGGGATCACATATGGGCTGGGATCAAATATGGGCTGGGATCAAATACGGGCTGGGATCAAATACGGACTGGGATCAAATATGGGCTGGGATCAAATATGGGCTGGGATCACATGGATGGGGATCAGAACCCTCCAGACCAGGATAGCCTGAAGTGGGATCAAATATGGACTGGGACTGTATGGACTGGGATCCCAGGGACTGGGACCATATGGATCAGGACCACACAGACTGGGATCAAATATGGGCTGGGACTGTTTTTTAAAGTAACTTTGTTCTATAGTTTTTATTTCTGTTGTTAATTAAGCTTGTGAAAAGGCTGCTGGTGTTAAACTGCCTGCTTGGGTGGGATAACATCCAATGCACCCAGGATGAGGACACCTGTACAGATCTGCCAACTATCAGCACTCCCCGTCTGAAGGCAGAGTGCACCAAGGCCCAAAAACTGGAGGCGATAAAGAGAATGGACTAAAACCACAGCCAAGGAATCTGCATGCTCTAAAAAGGCAGATCCAGGGCAGAGCCATGCTAAACAGTTCTTGGAAGATGTAAACTGGGTGCATCTTGGCACTGAGGCAGGAGCACCCTGTTACCTTCAGGGATCCCCTGAAATACCTTTCCCCTTACATCAGCCTGGTGCATATTCATAGAGCCTCATGCACAGCAGCTGGGAAGGGTTTAACAGTTTACTGGGTATATTAGCGTTCAGAAACACATAATCACCAGAATGATTATATGCAGGTGCTTTTATTGAAGAGCTCTGGGTGTCAGGGGTACCAACCCAAATCTGACTCCGACATGGGTTCAGGATGAACATGTTTTTATATTCTATCCTTATATAACTTTCATGTTAATGATTGAACTTATATTGTTCTATTGTATACATAGATTTCAGCCAAGCATGGGCTCCTCATGGCCCCCCTCAAACTTCTAACATAGTTTCTCATGATTCTTCTTATGATTAAACAATAATTATATTTAATTACTAAACAATCATCACATCTAACAATTATATCATTTATCATGTTCTGCTTACGCAGGTGCAATTTCACATGATCTGGCAAGCACAAAGCCTAACATTTTCAGAGTCTATTTTTGACATTTTTCCAGGGCCCCACTATCATTCTCCCCCCTTTGAAAGCATTTTCACTTCACTATAGGTGTAAATGTTTTCACTTGATACAGTCCTTTATTTCTCAATTTATTCTTGACATTCTTCAAGTCCATGGTTGATGTAAACGTTGTCATGGATGCTGTCACGCACTGGAGAACCAGAAGATGGTGGGTGTGGATCTCGTGTCAGTGCCTTTATTATCTTCTGGTTCCAGGATGTTTTCTTCTGTATCTCTCCCTTTAAGATGCTGTGAACTAACCAAATTGCTAAGAATACAATTAGTAAGATTATCACAGTCTCAATGACAGATTTAATCCATGAACTCACATTCCACCCTAACCCTTTAAAGATTTTGCCTAGCCAGGTCGTAGTCAAATCCTTTTGCTCTTCTTGTGCTTCATGCTCTCTTTGTTTCAATTGATTGATGTCATATTCTACATCTGCAGTTACATTTGGGATGTGAACGCAGCAATGACCAACCCGTCCCTTTAAAAATCCACATACTCCATGCTCTTTCAGGAGTAACAAATCTAAGGCTAATCGATTTTGTAAAGTCATTTTTGTGGTGGCTTGTAATTGTACGTTTAATTCTTTAAATCCTTCCCAGGTGACTCTTGCCATTCTATCTACCTGACCTGTAAGTTTGTACAGCATCTTCTACTCTGATAGTTTGCTGTAGGGCCAAGCAAAGACTCTAGGGCCCACCCAAATTTCACTCCACCAGAGGGTTCTTGCCAAGTGTCATCTGGATTTTCATTGTCTAGAACTTCTCGTCTTGCTCTTATCTGCACAAGTTCATGTTTTCCGTTAAATGGGGACTTTTTCCAAATTGGAGATGAGGTTGGGAGGCCTAAAGTAATTTCCTTTACTTTCCCATCTACAGGCAGATGTGTTGTCCAGGTGCCATCGCTTGCTGCCCATAGAAATTGTCCTGGACCTCGGACTGTACTCCTGGTACATCCTACAACTACTTTATAATTCACTCTGCCTTGTTTATGTTTGATCCCTCTGCAAGCACAGCCAGTTTGTAGGGCTATTGCCAGGGGTGGCATCTGCTTTATCTCTGCATCATCAGAAGTGCAGTCATAAGTTTTATTACATGCCCACCAACTTACTTTGTCTGCCCTCGTTCTGCTACTGGTGGCAGTGTTTGTTACTGCTGGATCTGTTTCATTCTCGGAGCCTTCCCACTTAATGCACCAAGGGGTGTTTGCCATACATTGGAATCTTTGAAGGATACTCACAGACCACGCACTGTCCCAAGGCTCTGTCTGACCTTTCTGATCCTTGGCCTCACACTTCCATACCAGAGTGGTTTCTGTAACATTTTCTATAATCTTTTTATAGTGTGGCAAATAGCATTGCCATTGTGTGATGCCTCCTGATTCTCCCATAGGGGTTCCTAGTGTGCCATCACTTAGAATACAGTCTTTCTGGCCCATGGGTCTCATCCATGTTCCTATTTTCTCCCAAGTTTCCTTGACTACTTGCCTCGACTCAGGTACCTGTTTACATGCAATTGTTTTGTTGTTTTGTATTTCAGGTAGTTTTGATGTTATGATTCCTCAATTTACTGGGTCTCCTGCTGCCTTTGGTATTGGCAGACAGGCAGTTATTCTACAGGTGTTTTGCATTTTGGCAAAGTCTTTGACTAATCCAATCATTACATTCTCAGCCTGAACTGCATTAGAAACCTTTATCACCTGTGTTTCTGCTTGTCCCTCTCTCTTCATTCTAGAATGAAGAGTGGTTAGTTGATCTTTTTGCATTCCACATCCCAAAGACATTAATGACCATAACATTGGCACAATTACTGATAGCATTCTCAAAGTGATTAAACACATCTTATCTGCAGCCTTGTTGGTTCCACAGTTTACACAGGCCGTGATCCAGGATGGATTTTCTTCACTCGGGTATAGTGAATCCAGGGGTCCACGCCGGCTACTTTGGCTGCTGTAAAGGTGGTCAGCAGTACCTGGTGGGGCCCACTCCACTTTTCTTTCAGCGGTTCTTCGTTCCAGTTCTTGATGTACACCTCGTCTCCTGGATGTATGTTATGAACTGGGTTCTCGAGAGTCAGCGGTCTATTCCACACGAGGATGCTCCGGAGCCGAGCTAAAGTTTTCCCGAGAGACAGAACATAATTATACACTTCCTGCTTTCCTGTGACGTGCACATTAGGGTTAGGCTCAGGAGATTCATATGGTTTCCCATGCAATATCTCCTAAGGGCTGACTGACATCCCACTCCTAGGCTTTATCCAAATCCTCAACAGTGCTATTGGCAAAGCCTGGGGCCACTGCAATTTGGCTTCTTGGCATATTTTACTGATTTGCCTCTCTAGTGTCTGATTCATCCTCTCTACCTGTCCACTCGACTGGGGTCTCCACGGTGTGTGGAGGTCCCAAGTTATCCCCAGCAATCTACTTACCTCTCTTACTACTGTAGCTATGAAATGGGGCCCCCTATCTGATTATACTCCTAGGGGTACCCAGAAACTGGGAATAATCTCCTGTAGTAACCACTTTACTGTTTCCTTTGCTTGGTTGGTGCGACAGGGAAGGGCTTCTGGCCACCCAGAGAATGTGTCAACCCCCACTAACAGGTATTTGTATCCTCGAGTTCTTGGCAGTTCTACAAAATCTACCTGCCAATAGTCTCCTGGCTCTATTCCTATCCGAATTCTTCCTAGCTGTGCCTGTCGTCTAGGCACTGGGTTGTTTTTCAAGCAGATATCACACTTTGACATTACTGATTTTGCCATTGTTAACATCCGTACCGAAATTAAACTCTGCTTTAGCAATTTTACCAATGCCTCTGCTCCCCAGTGACATTCGTTATGTTTAATTTGTAGAACTTCTCTCATTATCAAGGGGGGTACCACTATCTGTCCTTGTGCAGTCACATACCATCCTTCTGAATTCTTTTTTGCATTTAGCAAACGTGCCGGTCTCTCATCTTCTACTGAATATTTTGGTTCTGGAGGCAAATTGAATTGGGATACATGAAGCTTTAAAGGTATCAATGCCATTGTTGTTTGCACCTCTCGAGCAACCTGTCGGGCTGTCCAGTCTGCTTTTCAATTTCCCTCGCAGATTTTGGAGTTTCCGGATTGGTGTGCTTTACAGTGTATGATTGCCATTTGTTCAGGTTTTTGTACTGCTTTTATCAATTGCAGGACTGCATTCTGATATTTAATGTGCGTACCTCGAGAAGGACAATAGTCCTCTTTCTTTCCACAGTGCTCCGTGTACGTGCACCACTCCAAAAGCACATTTTGAGTCAGTCCAGATATTTATCCTTTTCCCTTCACTTAATTCTAGTGCCCTGGTTAAGGCAACCAGTTCTGCCTTCTGGGCAGATGTATTTGGTGGTAATGCCTTTGCCTCCACTGCTGTACTGACTGTTGTTACCGCATATCCAGCGTATCTGGTTCCATTTTCCACGAAGCTGCTCCCATCTGTAAACAGCTCCCACTCTGGCTGCTCTAGTGGGACGTCTTTCAGGTCTTCTCTTGCTGAGTAGGTGTACTCTATTACCTCCACACAGTCATGCTCTAGTGGGCCTTCTTCAGTTGTGGTACCTAGGAACAAAGCTGGATTCAAAAGGTTAGTTGTTTTTAATGTGACATCACCCTGCTCAGTCAGGACTACCTGGAGTTTCATCATCCTGCTTGGGGATAGCCAATGCCCCCCTTCTGCTCTAAGACAGAGGTTACCATGTGTGGTACATTGACATCTATGTGCCTTCCCATCGTGAGCTTCCTGGCTTCTTGTATCAGCATCACAGTGGCTGCGACTGCCCGCAGACATGGAGGCCACTCGGCACTTATGCTGTCAAGTTGTTTGGAAAAGTAGCCCACCGGCCTTTTCCAGCTTCCCAGACCTTGGGTCAGGACTCCGAGTGCTAGGCGCAGCCTTTCATGGACAAACAGCTGAAAATCTTTAGACAGATCAGGTAACCCTAATGCTGGAGCAGTTGTCAGTGCTTCCTTTAATTTTAGGAAGGCTTCTTTCTGTGGTTTGCCCCAGGTGAATGGCTGCATCTTCTGAGCTTCACACAGGGGTTTCACAATCCGTCCATAGTCCATGATCCACAGGCGACACCATCCTGCCATCCCGAGGAAGACTCGCAGCTCATGTAGATTCTGGGGCTCTGGAATAGCACAAATAGCTTGGATACGGTTAGTGCCTAGTTTTCATTGCCCTTGTGAAATTTCATATCCCAGGTAGATCACAGTCTGTTGGGCAATTTGTGCCTTTCCTCTGGGTACTTTATAACCTCCCATTCCCAGGGAATTTAAAATCTCAATGGTTACCTTTATAAAGGTTGCTTTTCTTCTGTAGCTATTAGTATATCATCAACATACTGCAACAACAGGTATTGGTCTCTTGGTACTTGCCCACTCTCAGGCCAAATCTCCAGCTCCTTTGCCAGTTGGTTTCCAAATAGGGTCGGCGAGTTCTTATATCGTGTCCAGGTGAGCTGGGTCTTTCTCCCATTCCCTGGGTTTTCCCACTCACAGGCAAACAGTTTCCTACTTTCTTTGTCAAGGGGGGATGCAGAAAAAGGCATCTTTTAAATCAATTACCTAAACCACTTATATATTTCCTTTACGGATGTTATCAATGTGTAAGGATTTGTTACCACTGGAGAAATGTCCTTTGTTATTTTATTTATTGCTCTCAAATCCTGCACTAATCTATATTCACCATTTGGCTTCTTTACCGGAAATATTGGTGTATTCAATTCTGATTCACATTCTTCTAAAATTTGGTATTTCAAGAATTTCTCAATAATCTTTACTTATTCCTTGCCGTGCTTCTGGTTTTATGGAATATTGTTTGACTTGTAGAGCCCTCGCCCCTTCTTTTAACTCTACATGCACTGGTTGTGCCAATTTAGATTTCCCTGGTATATCTGTCTCCCATACAGAGGGAATCAATGCATCTTCTACCTCCCTAAGGATAGAGGGAACAGGTTCTTCTTTGATCATTAAAATCTGTCCCGTCTTTGATTCAGATATTTTCATTATAAGCTCCCCATTTTCAAAGGTTATTACCGCATCAAGTTTCGCTAGCAAATCTCTCCCTAAAAGTGGAATTGGACACTCAGGTACGTATAGGAATTCGTGTGTTATAACTTTGTTCCCAAAACACAAATCTCGGGGTTGCAAGAATGGCCGTTTTTCCTCTTTCCCTGTAGCGCCGACTATTGTTGTTTGCTTGTCCCCAATTTGTCCTTGCAGATCATTCAATACTGAGTGAGTAGCTCCTGTATCTATTGGAAATTTGACCTCTTTATGTCCTAATTGTATATTTATAACAGGTTCCTTAACTTGTTCTACTGGCTCTATGTCTAGTCAGCTGGTATACTCCCCCAAAACCATCCCCTTGGTAACCTGCTGGCACTGATTGCCCTGGTGAAACTGGTTGTTCAAGTCTGGACATTGTCTCTTCCTGCTGAACTTCATGTAGTTTAGACCAATTTATAGTTTTGGGCACAGCATTCTGAGCTCCTATTTGGATCCACTCTTGATATTTCCGTAGTCTCCCCACATCGCAAAATAAATTAGGGTCCCAATTTGGATCCTCAATTGGGAAATTCTCATCTAAATTCCCTTTTACGAGTCTGTTTCTGATGTCCTCTCTTGCCCTTTCTTTGTCTGCCTTAAGTACCATCTCTTTCTCAGTAGAATCCATCAAGGTATCTAATATTAATATATTAGATATATTAATATACTATATATAATTATATACATATATATATATACATATACATATATATATATGTATATGTATATATATATATATACACATATATATATACATTTATATATATATATATATATAATTATATACATATAGATAATATATTAATATACATATTATTGTATGTCATCCCAGTCAGGATTTTGAGTTTTTTATAACCATGTTTAATACTCATGCCATTTTATCAGGATTTTCTCTATGAATTCTGGCTGATTGTTTCCAAATAACTAAATCTGCAGAAAAGAAAGGCAATTTTATAAATACTGGCCCTTCCACTCCTACACTTTGTCACAAGGGGGCAATTACAGTCCGTTTTTGTCTGCCTATGTCTTTTCTAACCATAACTGGGGCAAGGTTAGACCGACTCCTGGTTCTGGGGGCTACCCCATCGTTGATTCTCTCTCTCTCCTTCCTGCCACAGTTAGGTTTTGCTCATCTTCCGAGGAAGAGGGATCAGGTGACGATGGGAGAGGAGAATAAAGAGGGAAGGGTGTACTAGACGAGACAGGTTCAGGACTAGGTGGGGTAGGAGCAGGCAGTGGGATAGGGACAGATGGAACAGGTGGGATAGGGTTAGGGTCTCTTGTTCCTATTGGAGCTACCTGTAAATCAATATCTGTATAATTTTCCCTACTCAGGCTTTCTTTCAACGCCAAGTGTTCTAAACAACGTTCCTCACAAACCCCACACTTACTGCTTGCAGATGTTTTAACCATCATCAATCCACATTCCTCCTGCCACTCTGGCTTTCCCTGTAAATAGAAAAACAAATCAACATACGGAACCTCATCCCATTTTCCTTCTTGTTTACAAAATGACATTAACTGCGAAATAGTGTTATATTGCAGAGTACCGTATTTTGGCCATTTTTCGCCATTCTCCAAGGCATATCCTGGCCACCATGTATTACAATAATCAATCAACTTAACTTTACATAATTCTTCCCCAAAATTCCCCTGTTTCCAATGTGCTAATAAGCACCCCAAAGGAGAACTTGGCCAAAACTGGGCAACTGCCTCTGGAATTCCTTATATCCAAGGATAGCTCCCAGACAAAAGCTGCCAGGACTGACAAGCCTGGCTGGCCTTGGCTTCCTGAGGGCTGGCCTGCATCTGCCTCTGAAACACTGGGGCTGGGTGCTTTCCTTCCTTATGAAAGGAACTCTTCCTCCTGTCCAGGCACCCACAGCCAAAACTGAGATTCCACCTCCAAAATGCCCAATGTCCAAGGAAAGTTCCTAGACAAAAGATGCCAGGAGAGACAGGGCTGGCTGGCTTGGCCTGAGGGTGGCCACCTCTCATCTTCTTCCTCAACACTTGGACTTTGTGCTTTACTTTCCTATGGGCAAAAACACCCATCCTGACCATGGCCAAAACTGGGATTCCACCTCCAAAACTCCGTACATCCAAGGATTGCTCCCAGGTGAAAGCTGCCAGGACAGACAGGTCTGGCTGCCCTTGGCCTCCTGGGGGTGCCTCTCCCCTGCTGTCCAAACACTGGGGCTGGGTGCTTTCCTTCCTATGGAAAAGAACCGTCCTTCTTATCCATGCAGAAACGGCCGAAACTGGGGTTCCACCTCCCAAATTCCCGATATCCAAGGGTTGCTTTCAGACAAAAGCTGCCAGGACAGAGAGGTCTGGCTGGCCTTGGCCTCTGATGGCCGCCTTTCATCTGCCCCTGAGACACCAGCGGTGATCTGTGCTTTCCTTCCTATGGAAAAGAACCATCCTTCTCCTCCAGTGTCCATGTCTGAAATTGGGATTCCACCTCTGAAATTCTCAATATCCAAGGGTTGCTCCCAGGCAAAATCTGCCAGTACCGTCAAGGCTGGCTGGCCTTGGCCTCTGGTGGCTGCCCCTGCAACAGTGGGGCTGGGTTCTTTCCTTCCCATGGAGATCCCTGGGACACTGTGGGGACCTCATGGAACCAAGGGGATCATTGTGGCCCCACTGGAGCCCAGGGAACCAAGGGGATCATTGTGGCACCACTGGAGCCCAGGGAACCAAGGGGATCATTGTGGCACCACTGGAGCCCATGGAACCAAGGGGATCATTGTGGCATCACTGGAGCCCAGGGAACCAAGGGAATCATTGTGACACAGAGGGGCTCCATGGACCCAGTGACCATTGTGGCTCTGTGGGGCCTGATGGAACCATGGAGACCATTCCAATCTTCAGGGCCTGGTGTCACCAAGGGGGCATTATGACACCTCAGGGCTCCATGGAAGCAAGGGACCATTGGGACACTGTGGGGCCCCATGGAACCCAGGGAACATGGAACAGCTCTGGCTGGCTTGGCCTCCCAAGGGCCACCTGACAGCTCTGGCTGATCTTGGCATGTCAAGGGCTGCCTCTCATCAGCTCCTGGAGCACTGGATCTCTGTGCTTTCCTTGCTATGGAAAAGAGCTGTCTGACTTTTCAGATGGTCATTGCCAAAACGGGCACTCTCCCTAAAATAATTCCTATTTGCAAGGGTATCTCACAAAACAAAACCTGCCAGCTCTGGCTGGCCTTGGCCTCTGGTGGTCACCTCTCATCTGCCCCTGAAACACTGGGGCTCTGTTCCTTCATTCCTATGGAAAAGAACCGGCCTTCTTGTCCAGGGACCATGGCCAAAATTAGAATTTGGCCTCCCAAATTCTGTATATCCAAGGATTGCTCCCAGACAAAAGTAGCCAGGACAGACAGGTCGGGCTGGCCCTGTCCTCTGGTGATTTCTTTAGACTCTGAGCTGAATGTTTTCATTTGGAAAGACTTTGGAGAGGGCCCAGAGATGTCCCAAGGAGGGGTTTGGAGGCCTTGGGAACATGAGCACTGTATAGGGACAAAGGAGCTCTGTGCTCAGTGGGGTGGAGCCGAGGACAGTGGAGCAGAGCCATGAGAGTGTTTAAAGAGCGATTTCAGGGCTGGTGGATCCTTTTGACATAGTGGAAAACAGCCAGAGAGAGAAAGAATTAACGCCAAGGGCAGCTCGGGAGGCCCAGAGTGGCACCAGGAGAAAGGAATTTCCCTGTCAGGGCAGGGCTGTGGTGCAGCACATCCCCAGCAGGAGCCTGGAGCAGCCCCAGGCTTTGTGTGGGCAGGCAGGGGCAGGCAGGAGGCAGAGCTGTCAGCAAAGGAAGGGCCCAGCCAGGTGGGGCAGCCGGGGGATGCCCAGAGCCTGCAGGGACAGAGGCCAGGGCAGGGACACCGTGGGACAGCCTGGGCTGCACAGGGCACAGGGATGGGCAGCAGCTGCAAGACAGCCCTGACAGAGCCAACGTGGGCAGCGCTTTGGCCATGGCTGCTGGCCCTGGGCCTGAGCCAGGAGCGGACAAGTGACCCTTGCAGGCCTGGGGCCTCATTGCCTCCTTGTCCCTGCTCAGCAGCCTGGCAGGGGCCGCCCCACGCTCCTGCCCTTGGCATTGCCCATCCCCACATGCCAGGGCCCATCCCGGGAAGAGCCCTGAGCAAGGAGGGAGGGACAGGATCTGCCTGGCCAGGCCCTGGGGCTCAGGCCTTGGCCCTTTGCATTCCTGAAACAAATCCAGGTTTGCTCAGCACCAGAGACACCTTTGCCTTGTTTGTCCCCAGCTGCCATCAGTGCCTCCAGTGTTCTGCTCTCCCTGGAACCCAGGGACACTTTCTCAGTCCTGTCCCTCACAGGGATCTCTTTAAAGTACAAGAAACTTCAGTATTTCAATCTCACTGTGAGCTCTTGAGAAGTCTTTGAGCCCACCCTGAGGGACTGGGTGTGATGCAAAGAGCAGCAAAGGCCCAGAGGGTGATTAAAGTGCTTGTGCTGTGTCTGTGCTGCTGAGCTGGGCCGGGCTCCTGGCCCAGAGGCAGCTCCTGGCAAGGGCAGCAGAGCTGCAGAGAGACAGCTCTGGCCAGGAGCAGCTCCTGTGCACAGCCCAGCAGGGCTGGGGCACTGCCAGGGCCCCTCAGGGACACGAGCAGGGCACAGACAGAGCTCCCAGGGGCTCAGCACTGGCCGGGGCTGTGGGATGTCCCCGCGGGGGCTGTGTCACAGCAGCACCTCTGGGGCTGTGTCCCAGAGCCACAGAGCAGCTGGGATGGCAGCAAGGGGCTGTGGGACAGCACAGAGTGGGCTGTGTGACAGCACTGAGGGGGTTGTGACATCACAGAGCTAGCTGTGACATCACAGAAGGTGGCTCTGTGACCTCACAATGTGGGTTGTGACAGAGAGTCACAGAGCAGCTGTGTGATGCCACAGAGAAGGCTGTGACATCACAGGGTGACTGTGACATCACAAATCTGCTGTGTGACATCACATAGCAGCTGAATGACATCATATGGAGGTTGTGTGACATAACAGAGTGATTGTGTGACATCACAGGGGCAGTGTGACATCACAGGGGTTGTGTGACATCTCAGGGGCAGTGTGACATCATGGGGGCTGTGTGACATCACAGGGGCTGTGTGACATCATGGGGGCTGTGTGAGGTCCCTGGGGAGGTCACTCTGCCCCGGCCCCCTCACAGCTCCCCCCAGAGCAGTCCAACCCTGCTCGTGCACAGCGGGGTCCCCTGTCCCCCCGGGTCCCCCCGCCCCCGGCCCCGCAGCCTCCCCCAGAGGATGTTCCACGAGATCGACCCCAGAGCCTGACACGGGGACGGGGGGCCGGGGCCCTGGGGGTGGCACAGGGGACAGGGACCCCCCGGCAGCGTCCCCGTGTGCCCCATGGCCAGAGCCTGGGCCAGGGCTCCTTCACCCTGTTATGGATAAATATCATAATATTGGCTTTTTGCAAATATTAAAATGGATTTTATATGTGTGATGTTAAAGTAACTTTGTTCTAAATATATAGTTTTTATTTCTGTTGTTAATTGAGCTTAGACATAGTAGTGAAATAGCTGATAGAAGTGTGCTTGTGTTAAACTGCCTGCTTGGATGGGATAACATCCAATGCACCCAGGATGAGGACACCTGTACAGATCTGCCAACTATCAGCACTCCCCGTCTGAAGGCAGAGTGCACCAAGGCCCAAAAACTGGAGGTGATAAAGAGAAGGAGCCAAAACCACAGCCAAGAAACACACATGCTCTGAAAAGGCAGACCCTGGGAGGGGCCATGTAAAATCATTCCTGGAATATGTAAAGTAGTTTATGGATATGCATGAGGGTGTATGAATATGCACCAGGCTGATGTAAGGGGAAAGGTATTTCAGGGGATCCCTGAAGGTAACAGGGTGCTCCTGGCTGAGTGCCAAGATGCACCCGGCCGTAATAACCTTTGCTCCATGGTCCTGCTCTCCCATTGTCCCTTATTAAACTTTGTACATTTTCACAGGAGAGTGAACGTGTTTTTCACAAATGGAATCTCAAGGAAACAAGGGTCAGTTGTTAAGCCAAGGCTCTGCTTTGACCAAGTGGGGCCTCATGGGACACAGGTGCCACTGGGACATTGCCAGGTCTGGTAGGAACAAGGCTCCATTATTGCACAGTGTTACAGATGAGTAATGTCATAGTTGGGTGTAGAGAGCTTTTTGGATAATTGGTTAGCTGAGAAAGGGCATTCCGATGTGATACCGATGGATAAGGGTAAGAGAAACAAGCTGGGAACTGAGCAACCGGTGCCTAATTACTGACGAAGGTCACAGTGACCTTCTCTATAACGGGAAGATGGGGGAGAAAATTGCTTGCCAGAAAATGTAGCTATCCCAAGGTAGAGAAATTAGAAGAATGTACACATAGAAGCAAAATAATTGTTAAGAGATAGAAGTAGGTGTGTTTGATCTAAGTGTGCTTTAACCAATAAGGAGCTCGGCTTTTGCAATATGTATAAGCTTCATTAACACTAATATAAATATGTGTGGACTTTCAATAAACTTCGAGATTTGCCATTCATCGCATATGGTGTTTCGCATCTCTCCCGCCGCTACGACAAATGGTGACCCCGGACGCGTTCCTTCGGGACTAGCCACGGTCGGAGGCGTAAAAGTCAAGTGCAGGTCCTTTCGTGGCTGGGGATGGCAAAAAACACCGCTGAAAAAGGAAGGTGTCAAGTGCCCCGGATGAGCTCAGAGGAGTGCCCGGCTGCTACGTGCTGCCGGACCTGAATAGAGCCGCAAGAAGCGCGCTATCGTCGTTAAAATGGATAAAGACAGGCAAGCAGCATATGATTTATTTACTGACTTTTTACGAGGGCGTCAGATTAGAGGAATAGATTTACAGAAAGAACTTCCTGGGTTGTTAGCTTATGGGTGTGCACAGGGGCTTTTTCGTAATCCACATACAGTGCACGAATTGTCGGAGTGGCGTATATTCGGGGATAAGCTGTGGCACGCAGTCAGAGATGACGATAAGACCGCTAAAAAGTGGGGGAAGTTATGGCGAGTCGTTCATGATGAATTGCTAAAATACCAGGCAGAGGAAAGAGCTGCCCGGCAGGCCAGTGCAGCTCATGAAAGGAACAGGAGTTATGGGGACTGGTTTGGTTCCCCGCTGCCTCCTGTTACGTCCACAGTCAATCTGCCGCCGGCATCGCCTTCTACCTTAAACGGCAGTTCCCCACCCCCATCGGTGCCTACTTTACGCAGCACGGCCCCGCCAGCTTCGGCGCCTGTTTTGATGGGCACCCCCTCACCGATTTTGGTTCCTGCCTCAGGTGGCGGTCTGCCGCCGGCACCGGCATCTGCAATAAGCGGCGGCTCCCCGCCAACCCCAGCCCCCGCTCCAGACAACGGCTCCCCGCCGCTACCAGTTCCTCTTTCGGGCAGCAGCCCCCCCCCGCGTGTCCTCCAGCCGTGCCGTCCGCGCCGCCTGTCCCGGTGTTAAGCCCTACACCTTCTCCGCTTAGCGGTTCGACCGTCCCCGGGTCGGACGGTGACCTTGCAAGGGCCGTTGCTCAGCAGCGAAGAGAGGCATGGGCGGCGGTAGCTAAAGAATTTATGGACACGGGGGATGAGGAGGCAAGATCGGCTGCATGGAAATGGCCTGCCCGGTGATCTATTCTCCCCAGCCGGGCGGAGGGTTTCAAGCCACAATAACTGCCCTGGACTGGAAACTGTTATTGCAGTTACGATCCACAGTTAGTCAATTTGGAGTAACTAGTGAACCCACAAAACAAATGCTGGATTACATCTGGGGCACTCAGGTTTTGCTGCCGGCAGATTGCAGGACGGTAACACGGCTCATTTTTACTCAACACCAACAGCTTTTATTTAATGCCCATTGGCAGGCGATTTGTCAGCAATGTGTCGCAGTGGTACGGCAACCAGGAGACCCGTTATATGGGGTGACCCTGGAGGAGTTAATGGGGTTCGGGCCGTTTCTTAGAATGGAGGCACAAGCGTTGATTGGGCCCGAAAAGTGCAGGGAGGCTATGCGGTTAGCACGTTTAGCTATCGACAGAATTAAGGACCCGGGAGGAATTCCTTCTTACATGGGAATGAAGCAAGGTACGGAAGAGTCTTTCGGAGCTTTTATAGACAGGGTAGCCAGCGCTATTGAACGAGCAGGAGTCCCTGAATTCATGAAAGGGTCCATGCTCAAACAATGCGCACTTCAAAACGGCAATCAGCTTACCAAGAATGTGATAAATACCCTGGGGGCTAATTGGTCTATAGAGGAAGCTTTAGAGTGATTAGCTAATGTCCCGCTGGGATCACAGGCAATGTTAGTAGATGCTATTAAAGAGCTAGGGGCCGGGTTGCAGAGGCAGGCAGAGTCCTCTCAAAACCAAGTACTGGCAGCCCTCGCCCCGCTCCAGGCAGCTGCAATAAATGCTTCACGAGCTCCATCCACTAGCCGATGCAGGTGCTACCGATGTGGAGGAACGGGACATGCGCGACGGGACTGTCCCGCCGTCAGTGTTTGGTGTAGCCGTTGCCGCCTGGACACCCACAATACCGGAATCTGCAGACGCCGCTCGGGAAACGGCAGAGCCAGCGCGCCCGCCAGCCGCCGCGCCCAGACACAAATAGCAGCTGTCACAACTTCGACTCAACCTGCCCCCAGCCCGCAACTGCCGGGAGCCTTGGACTAGACCTCGAAGCAGCAGCAGCCGTGACTTTGATGACTACTCGCCCGGAAAAGGTTCCAACTGGGGTGAAAGGACCACTCATTATTGACGGCTTACCTATGGGGGCTCTGCTTTTAGGGCGTTCCTCGGCTACGATGATGGGATTATTTGTTTTAGCTGGAGTAATAGATGCTGATTACACAGGAGAGATTTCTATTATGGTGCATACTCTTTTTCCACCGATGCGGATCGAAAAAGGACAAAGGATAGCTCAATTGATTCCTTTGCAGCAGTTGGCTAAGACTGTACCCCCTCACCAGGCACAGTCCAGAGGAGAGCATGGATTCGGATCCACGGGGGGCCTTGCCCTTTTGACGATGAACTTAAATGAACGGCCAAAGCGCACTGTCATTTTGGACTATCAGGGCGAAAGGCGAACCTTGGAAGGACTGTTAGACACTGGCGCAGACTCCAGCATTGTGAGTCCGGATTTTTGGCCCCACAATTGGCCATTGCAGTCAACTACTATGCCAGTAACCGGAGTTGGAGGCCTGACACTTGCAAGGAAGACACCCATGCTATCTGTGACGGTTGAGGATAAAACTGTATGGGGTGTTTTGTCAGTTGTACCTTTGCCTCCTACTGTGCAGTGTCTAATCGGTCGGGACATTCTGGCTCAGATGGGTGTGGTTTTGACAAATGAGCACCCTTTAGGCTAAGGGCCATTGCATGGACTTTCCCAATCCCATTGACCTGGACCACGAACACTCCGGTATGGGTTAAGCAGTGGCCTTTAAAAAGGGAAAGTCTCGAGCAGGTTCACATGCTGGTATACGAACAATATAAACAAGGACATTTACAGCTGTCGACAAGTCCATGGAACACGCCCATCTTTGTGATTAAGAAGAAGTCGGGAAAGTATCGCTTAATACATGATTTGCGAGCTGTGAATGAACAGATGGAGCCAATGGGAGCCCTACAACCTGGTTTACCTAACCCGGCTATGCTACCAAGGGACTGGCCACTTTTGATTATTGATCTGAAGGACTGCTTTTTTACTATTGCTCTGCATCCTCGAGATACTCGGAGGTTTGCATTCACTTTGCCGTCTTTAAACAGAGCAGAGCCGGACAAGAGATTCGAATGGGTTTCTCTTCCCCAGGGAATGCGGAACAGCGCCACCTTGTGTCAACTTTATGTCGCTGCAGCTCTACAGCCCTTGCGACATGCCTGGCCTGACACAATTATTTATCATTATATGGATGACATTCTATTTGCACAACCAGAACCTTTTGCGCGTCAACAAATTCAGGCAATACATGATGCTCTGAAGCTCCATGGACTGACTGTAGCTCCTGAAAAAATTCAGTTGTCTGCACCGTGGAAATATTTGGGGTGGACACTTACTGATCAAATTGTTACCCCTCAGAAATTGCAATTAAACATCAAATTACATACATTGCATGATGTTCAGAAATTACTGGGGGATCTACAGTGGCTACGCCCCATTGTTGGTATCCCTAATGATCTCTTGGACGAGCTTCGACCTTTACTGAAGGGGACTGATCCGGCACAGCCTGTTCGTATAGCCCCTGAACAGGCTGAGACACTGCAGCAGATATTGGACTGTGTTACACAAGGCAGTGTTCGGAGACGTGATCTCGACCTTCCTATACAGCTGACGGTTTGGTGCGGGCCAAGATTTTTACTGGGTGCACTTACTCAGCATAACAGAAAAACGGGGGAGACATGGGCCTTAGAATGGATATCTCCTCCACTTCAACAACAGAAAACCCTTCTTCAGAAAATTGAAAGTCTAGCTGATCTGCTTAAAAAGGGTCGTGAACGGACAATGCAGATTATGGGAAAGGAACCTGATCAGATACAGATACCAATGAAAAAGGATACATTGACCTGGTATCTGGCAAACAGTATGGAGTTACAAGAGGCCCTGCTGGGAGCCGGTAGCGTGACTGCCACTGATGATATTCCCAATGTACCATTGAATTGGGTAGGACAATAGGGTTGGATTCAATGCCCAAAAAGATCACTGAAGCCCTTATCGGATGCTACAACTGCCTACACTGATGCAGGAAGAAAATCTAAAACTGCTGCAGTGACCTGGCGAGAAAAGGGACAATGGCATCATCATATACTCCGAGCTACTGAGGTGGACACTTTACAAACGATGGAGCTTTTGGCTGTTGTATGGGCCATGATGCATTTCTCTGGACCTCTTAACATTGTAACAGATTCTTTGTATGTTGCGGGAGTGTGTGAGAGAATAGAGGATGCCTCCATAAAAGAGGTTCAAAACAGGAGGTTACACGAGCTGTTTATGCAACTGCAGAGAGCAATTAGGCTAAGAAAGCATTCCTTTTGTGTTATCCATATCAGAAGTCACAAATGGGATATTGGTCTGGGAGAAGGTAACATGCGAGCAGATAAATTAGTCTCAGTCACACAAGCAACTCCGATTCCCAAACAGACCATAGCCAGAGAGGCACACTCCATGTTCCACCAGAATGCAAAAGGCCTCCATAGAGAATTTCAAATATCTATGGAGGAGGCACGGGCAATAGTCAAAGCCTGTCCTATATGCAGTCATCATAATGGAGGCTGTGGTTTAGGTCTGGGAGTTAACCCAAGAGGGCTGAGCACAAATGAGACCTGGCAAATGGATGTCACACATGTGGCAGAGTTTGGGAGGTTGAAGTATGTACATGTTACCATAGACACTTACAGTCATTTTATATGGGCCACAGTGCAGACTGGTGAGAAAGCAGGGCAGGTAGAGAGACATCTCAGCAGCTGTTTTGCAGTAATGGGAGTACCACAGCGTATCAAGACAGACAATGGGCCTGCTTACAGTAGCAAAAGAATAAAGCAATTTCTGCAAATGTGGGGAATAGAGCACATAACCGGCATCCCCAATTCTCCTACAGGACAAGCGATTGTTGAGAGAGCAAATGGTACCTTAAAAAGATATCTGAGTAAATATAAGGATACCAGAGAGCCACAAGAGAGATTGTTAAAGTGCTTGTTTGTTTTGAACCACCTGTGTGTTTTTGGGGAAAACAAGGTTCCTGCTGTGATTCGTCACTATGTACGTGAAGCAGATGGTGTAAAGAAAGATGTGTGGGTGAGATACAGGGATCCCAAGTCAGGACAATGGCAAAGTCCTGCTAAGGTGTTATATTGGGGCCGCAGATATCTTTGTGTTTCTACTCCTACAGGACCTTTGTGGGTACCTGCTAAATGGACCCGAGCAGCTGTGTTTGATGGAACATCTCGACCGGCTGAGCGAAGGGGATCGTCAGCGGGTGGAGACGAAGCTGCTGATCATCCTTCGACCGATACTTCTCAAACTGAAAGGACACTGTGATGAATTTGAGGGCATGTGTTGCATGAATCTCTCTGATCATGCACGATCTGTACACTCACAGCTCTCTGAGTTACGGAGGTTAACTGGGAACTTACAGGTGGAATCAGGCCTTGGTATTGATGGATGGCTCAAATCTTTAAACTTAGGATCATGGTTACGTTCAATTATTAAGGTTAGCATTGTAGTAGCTATTGTAGTTTTGTTGTTAGTATTAGTTTTGCCTTGTTTTTGTATATGCTTGCAGAATATGGTGCGAAAGATGATAACTACTGCATTTAATCAAACTATGCTTGTTCAACAGAAAAACAGGGGAGATGTAGAGAGCTTTTTGGAGAATTGGTTAGCTGAGAAAGGACATTCCGATGTGATACCGATGGATAAGGGTAAGAGAAACAAGCTGGGAACTGAGCAACCGGTGCCTAATTACTGACGAAGGTCACAGTGACCTTCTCTAAAACGGGAAGACGAGGGAGAAAATTGCTTGCCAGAAAATGTAGCTATCCCAAGGTAGAGAAATTAGAAGAATGTACACATAGAAGCAAAATAATTGTTAAGAGATAGAAGTAGGTGTGTTTGATCTAAGTGTGCTTTAACCAATAATGAGCTCGGCTTTTGCAATATGTATAAGCTTCATTAACACTAATATAAATATGTGTGGAGTTTCAATAAACTTCGGGATTTGCTATTCACGCATATGGTGTGTCGCATCTCTCCCGCCGCTACGACAGCCACGCAGCAAAAGAGTGGACCCTTGAATCCATGAGTTCCCATTCCATCAGGATGATCTCTTGCATTCCATGAGACCCTGCTGTGTCACTAAGGAGCCTTTGTTCCATGTGTTCCCTTTGGGACACCATGGTCTCCAGTGCTCCATGAGGCTGAGCCGTGAAACTCTGGGCTCTTGGTTCCATGAGATCCCACCACGGTGTCACCATGGTCTCCTGGCTCCTGTAACAATTCACACTTGGTTCCATGAGATCCCACCACGGTGTCACCATGGTCTCCTGGGTCCCATGAGGCCCCTCTCTGTGTCACAGTGTTTGCCTTGGTTTCCTGAGAAGCTGATGTGTTGACAGCTGACCCTTGGCTCCTTGAGATTCCATTGCATCCCAGTGGTGTCCTTGGTTTCATAAAGCCCAGGTTTGTCACAAGGGAGCCGTGGTTTCAGGATATTCCATGGTGACACAAGGGTCTCACCACTCTCTGAGGCTGCACCGTGAAACAGTGGACACCTGGTTCCATGAGATTCCGTGGGGTAACAGTCAATTCTTTTGCTTCTTTTCTGCCAAGGTCGGGATGAAATCCCAAGACAGCATTTCTTGTTTGGATTCAGGTGTTAATTAGCTCTTGTCTCTAGAACAGTCTCACAAGCTGTGAGTTCTGCAGCACTTCGCTAACAAGGTAAAAATGGAGCCCCATCTCTCTCTCTGCAAGGTCTTTTGAGGATAAACTGTCCAATTAAGAAATGACACCTAAATTGTTTTTACTTTTAACCCAATAACCAAGCACCCGTGCCCAACATAAGGGACTTTTTTATCCAATTACACAATACCACCGAAACACGAGGAGGAGGAGGAGGAGAAGGAGGAGAAGGAGAAGGAGAAGGAAAAGAAGGAGGAGGAGAAGAAGAAGAAGAAGAAGAAGAAGAAGAAGAAGAAGAAGAAGAAGAAGAAGAAGCAGGTGAAGAAGGCAAAAAAAGGATCAACCTCCACCCTAAAACCTCCATCTTGCTTTATATATATTACTATATTCTAAAACCTTAAACTCCAAGTTTTCCACCATGTGATATTACACCCTTCTATTAAAACTCCACACCCATAATCCCAGTTCCATCATTCCATTTTGGAAGCCTTCTCCACAGCCTCAGGTCAAATGCAGTGTTCTCTTGGGGGTCAGTGTCTGTCAGCTAAGAAAATCCAAAATTCTCAGCAGCCCGGGTTCCAACAGGTAACAATGTTCTCCTGTGTTCCAGTAGGTTCCATTAGGCCTGGCTCTGTCACCATGGACACCTGGTTCCATGGATTCCATGGGGTGACAATGTTCTCCAGTGTCACCATGGACACCTGGTTCCATGGATTCCATGGGGTGACAATGTTCTCCAGTGTTCCATCAGGCCCGGCTCTGTCCCCATGGACACTCGGTTCCATGGGCAGTGTCCGTGTCCCAGTGGCACCTGTGTTCCATGGCACCCCTGTCTGACCAGGGACAGTTTGTTCCAGGACATTCCATGGAGTCCCAGCGGTCACTTGGGTTCCATGCAGGTGCCTGGGCAGCGGGAGCTCAGCCCAAATATCCTGGGGGTCCCTGGGCTGGTGTTTTTTGGGGGGAACCTTTGGATCTTGCAGGGCTCCAAAGCTGACCCACGGATGCCCCTTGGGACAGAGTGGAGCATCATGGAAGCCAGGAGAGCCTGATGGAAGCCAGGAGAGCCTGATGGAAGCCAGGAGACCCTGATGGAAGCCAGGAGACCCTGATGGAAGCCAGGAGAGCCTGATAGAGCCAGGAGACCCTGATGGAAACCAGGAGAGCCTCATGGAAGCCAGGAGACCCTGATGGGAGCCAGGAGACCCTGATGGAAGCCAGGAGAGCCTGATGGAAGCCAGGAGACCCTGATGGAGCCAGGAGACCCTGATGGAAGTCAGGAGAGCCTGATGGAAGCCAGGAGACCCTGATGGAAGCCAGGAGACCCTGATAGAGCCAGGAGACCCTGATGGAAGCCAGGAGAGCCTCATGGAAGCCAGGAGACCCTGATGGGAGCCAGGAGACCCTGATGGAAGCCAAGAGAGTCTGATGGAGCCCAGGAGACCCTGATGGAGCCAGGAGACCCTGATGGAAACCAGGAGACCCTGATGGAGCCAGGAGAGCCTGATGGAGCCAGGAGACCCTGATGGGAGCCAGGAGACCCTGATGGAGCCAAGGCTGCAGCGGGACCCAGAGGGACCTCACGGGAGCCAGGAGAGCGTTGTGAGGCTGTGGAACAATGTGGCACCGAGGTTTCACTGGGGCTTGGCAGAAGCTCCTGGAGACAAGGAAGCGCTGGGAGCCTCCGGAATCAGCGTCTGCAGGAGGATTTTCTGCTCCCTCCTGGGATGCTGGTGGACAATAAAGCCTGAGGCAGCCTCCCAAGGGTCCGGCTGTGCCACCAGCGGGGGCCACATCTGGGGGGACGCCCGGCCAGCCCTGGCCCTGCTGCTCCTCCTGGCCGGGCCTGGAGCTGCTGGGAGCCCGGGCTGGGGGAATCCTCAGGGCTGTGCAAGGAAAGGTTCAGCACAAGCAGCCCTGGAGCGAGATGTGCAGTGTGAAACACGCCAATCACTTGGATTTGAAATTGTAAAAGTTCAATAGTAATAAAATGGTTATAAAAATAGCAATGCAATTAGAGAAATAATAATTTGGACAATCTGAATTAGGACAATATGAGACAATAGAGAAAAAGGGTTATGGAGGTCCGGGTACCTTTTTCTGGGCACCACGAGCCCGAAAAGGGACACCCGTTAACACAGGATTAACCCTTAAAAACAACAGCCTGTTGCATATTCATACACTTCATCCAGGATGCATAAATTCCATTCAAACACAGGATTCTGTCTGGGCAGTGCCACCTTCTTCCTCCGAATCCTAACAGCGCCTTTGAGGCGGGAAGAAGTTCATTCCTTCTGATAAGAGGGCAAGAAATTCTTTTTCTCTGAAACATTTAGGTGTCCTGTGGCTGCTATCTCACTGCAAGTCCTTTCTGTAAAAAAAGAATCCTACATAGTATCGTTTCTATTTTAACATTTTTTATAACCTAAAACTATATTTAACACAGTACTTAAGAGAATTAATACAGCAGACATATAATATTAATATATAAATATATTATATATAATAATTATATAATGTATGATTATATAATATATATAATAAAATTATATAATATATAATATATATTATATATTATATATTATATAATTATATATATAAGATATAAGATATATTATATATATTATATATTGTTATATATTATATATAATATATATATTATATTATATTATATTATATTATATTATATTATATTATATTATATTATATTATATTATATATATTATATATATTATATATATTATATATTTTATATTATATATATAATATATAATATATAATAATATATAATATATAACCCTATTATATATATATAATATTATACATATATATAATATTCTAACACCAGACATATAATATTCATTTTAATATTTGCGAAAAGCCAATCATAAAATACATGCATTTTTCACATGCAGGCAAAGCCAGCAAGGCAGCAGAGCAAGAGAGAGAGCAGAGCCAGCGACACAACAAACGCACCGAGAGCGAGAGAGCAAGTTTGAACAGAACTTGCAAAGGGCAAAATCAGCTCAGACCAGCTTAGACTGAAGAACAAGGAGCACCAGGCATGGGCTGATGGTCCAGGTAAAAAGTTCCAGCGTGAGGAGGACGACAGAAGCCTTCATCAAAAGAGCACCAGAAGACTGAGGGCCGCCACAGGAGGAACGGACGCAGGCGCTGAAGCCACACACGGCTGTAAAACCGGGACACAGCTTTATGCAAATGTGAGTATGCTAATGAAGTGCTGTAATTGTGACTTTTAAAATGGAGCTGAAGGCTAAAGGAGACCGAGTGGGTTTTTGCCAGAGAGATCCCCCTGGCTCCCAGCGCTGGATACACAAATCCCTGCTCTGACTGCAGAGTTTGATTTCCTCGCCCAGTTTGTCCCACTCCCCCTTTCCCTGCCCTCTCCTCCCCTCTACCAATCCCATTTATGGGATTTGGGGTCATTTATGGGATTTGGGGTCATTTGGGGAATTTGGGATCTTTGTGTGCCTTTGAGGTTATTTGGGGGTTTTTCTGGGGTTATTCAGGGTAATTTGGGATAATTTGGGGTAATTTTTCACATTTTTGGGTTTTTAGGGCTGTGTGTGTGGGGATAATTCAGGGCCAATTCTGTGTAGGTTTGCAATCATTTTATGGGATGGATGGGATTTTAATGGATTTTAGTAGGAATTTAGTAGGATTTTAATAGAATTTAATGGGATTTTTATGGGGTTTTAATGGGATTTGATGGGGGTTTCCCCCAGTCCACAGCTCCCTCCCACCTCAATTTGGGGGTCTCATCCCCCTCTTTCCCCCCGCTCTCCCGCCCCTTCCCCATCGTTCCCCGAGTCCCCAATCCCCTCCCCCGTGCTTGGTTTTGCGGGTTCCAGGCCCCTCCTGCTCCCTTTGGGGGTCCCGACCCCCCTTTGGTTGAATTTGGGGCCCCCCCCGCCCCCCTTCTCCCTGCGCCCCCCGCTCCCCCCGCGGCCGGGGGGGCTCCCAGCGCCCCCAGTGCCACCAGTGCGGCCCCAGCTGCCCCCGCACGCCCCATCCCCATCGCCGGGGTCACCGCCCCCCGCCCAAAATTCCGCTCCTGGGCACTGAGAGCCATCAGCGACAAACGCTCTGATTGGCTGGGAATGGCCCCGCGCAGTCTCTGATTGGCCAGCGCTGTGAGAGGCGCTGGGTTCTGCCCGGCACGCGATGAGTCACAGCTGAGCCGGGCGCTGATTCGCTGGAAATCGCCGGGCGGGGCCAGTGCGCCGAGTTTCTGCCCGGCAACGGGATCGTCATCAGCGCCCCGCGCTCTGATTGGCCACGATCTGTTTCGGGCTGGGGACGGGAGGAACTGGGCACCCCCAGGAGCCCCTCGGGTCTGGGGCTTTCGATCCCCCCTCGGCCCTCGGGGCGGCCCTGGGGCCACCCCAACACCCCCAAAATGGGGAGGGTCCGCGGGGCCCTTTGGAACCCCCAGAAATGGGCGGGGAGCGGCAGGAGCCGCCCCAAAAAGGGATGGAAGGGTCCGGGCCGGGAATGGGGGAGGCTCTGGGGATGGCTCCGGCCCGGATCGGGGCGGGCTGGGATTGAGGGAGGCTCCGTTCAGCGGCTGGGGAGGGGCTGGGCCTGCGGAGGGCTCCGGGATTGTGGGGATGGGGCCATTCCGGGACTGCGGCGGGGCCTCTCCCTGGGGTTGGGGTCCGGCATTGGCTCAGGGACCCTCCCCGTTCCTGTTCCGCTTCCCGATCCCGTTCCCGATCCCAATCCCGCCGCTGGCTCCAGGGAATGTCCCTGATCTCAACCCCGACCCCAAACCCGAGGTGAGGTCAAACATTGGAGTCAAACACCCCAAATCCTGGGGTCAACTCCCCCGGACCCCAAATCCTGGGGTTCAAACACTGGCGGGGGCCAAACACCCCCAGACTCAAACACTGGGATCTCAACCTCCTCCCCTGCCCCCCAGCCCGAACCCCAAATTTTAGGCCTTAAACCCCCCAAATCCCAGATCCTGGGGTGTCAAACACTCTGCAATTTGCAAATGTTGGTGTTAAATCACCCTACCCCAAATCCTGGGGTTTGAAACATTTGGGGTGTCCAACACCCCCTGTTCCTAAAGTCTTGGGTCAAACACCCCCAAATCCCAAATCCTGAGGTGTCAAACACCCCCAACCCCCAAAGTTTGGGGTCTAAAGCCCCAATCCCTAACTCCTGGGGTTTGAAACATCTGGGGGTGTCCAACCCTCCTCATCCCCAAAGTTTTGGGTCAAAGCCCCCAATCCCCAAACTTTGGGGTCAAAGGCCCCCCGATCCCAAACTCTGGGGTGTCAAATCCCCCTGATCCTCGCAACTTTGGGGTTAAATCCCCCCAAATCCTGGGCTCAGTCCCCCCAATTCCCAAACTTTGGGGTCAAAACCCCTTGACCCCAAGTCCTGAGGTTTGAAACATCTGGCGTGTCCAACCGCCCTGATCCCAAAGTTTGGGGCTCAAACCCCCTGATCCCCAAATCCTGGGGAAAAAAACTCCCAAACCCCAAATCCTGGGAGCAAAAATCCCCAAATCCCAAACCCAGGGGTGTCAAACATCCCCAGTTCCCAAATTTTGGGGTCAAAAATCCCCAAACCCTGAGGTGTCAAAATCCCCTAAACCCCAAATTTTTGGATCAACCCCACCCAACCCCCAAAGTTTAGGATCAAACCCCCCAATCCCCAAAGTTTGGGGTCAAACACCCCCAAACTCCGAATTTTAGTATCACCCCTCCCCCCCCATCCCCACCCCCAGTCCCAAAATTTGGGGTCATTTGGGGTTTATTTGGGGCAGCTCCAGGTGCAATGTCTACAGAGAGACCTTGGGTACAATGCTGGGAAAAACCCCAATAACCCCTCTGGAGCCCCAAAATCCCTGGGGGCTAGGAAAGGGGATTTGGGGTGAAAGAAGAAGGATTTGGAATGCACAAAGAAGGATTTGGGATGGAGAGAGGGGATTTGGGTGGGAAACTGGGTCCCTTTTTGGCGCAGGAGATCTTCCTGGCGCTGCTCTGGGTGATGCTGAAGCCCTGCAGGGCCTCGCGGGCGGCGCCCGCCTGCACCTCGGGCTCCAACTGCACCCAGGCGATGTCGCGGGGCCCGGGCACCAGGGCAGCTCCTGAGCCCCGGGAACCTGGGCTGGGAACGGGGCCAGGAGAGCCCCAGACACCCGGGAGTGTTCCCCAGAAACCCGGGAGTGTTCCCCAGACACCTGGGAATGTTCCCCAGACACCCGGGAATGTTCCCCAGAAACCCGGGAATGTTCCACAGACACCCGGGAGTGTTCCCCAGACACCTGGGAATGTTCCCCAGGCACCCGGGAGTGTTCCCCAGAAACCCGGGAATGTTCCACAGACACCCGGGAATGTTCCCCAGAAACCTGGGAATGTTCCCCAGAAACCTGGGAATGTTCCCCAGAAAAACGGGAATGTTCCCCAGACACCCGAAGCCTTCTATGCCCCATTTCCATCCTGCGCCTTCTGGCCTCTTCTTCGGCTCTCCAGGCCTCTTCTCTCTGCTTCATGGCCGCCCTTCTGGGCCTGAGGCAGAGGAAGAAAGGCAGGAAGAGCAGCTCAGCAGCAGCCCAGTAGGGCCCCTGCTGCACGGCTGCCCAGAGCAGGGGTCCCCAGGCAGGCTCGGGTGCCTCTGGGGTAGCCTGCTCCAGGCCCTCTTTGCCCAGCTCTGCATCCTCATCCCAACTGATCACCACGGGCCGTGGGAAGTGGAAGAGGAGCAGCACCAGCAGGGCAGGGACTGATTTGAACACCATGGTCTGCAGGAGGAGAGAGACAATTTGTGTTGCTTTGCACAAGAGTTGCAAACCCGTGTGTTATTAGGGAATGGCCGCTCCTGCTGTGCCAGACCGCTCGAGCAGGGCTGAGAATCTGGTGTCAAAGTGCATTCATGTGCTCCATGTTGCATGGGGCACCCGTGTGCAGGAATAGAGAGCAACTTCCCTCAGATGGGATCTGCTGTGGCAAGGCCCCTCTGGTTTTCTCCTCCATGCAGCAGTTTGCATGCAGAATGTGGGCAGATGTGACTTGGAGGTCCTCCTGCTCACCCTTGGGTTCCCCTTGCAGAGCCTCAGCCCCTGCGTTCTGTCAGGGCCCCTGGGCAGGTGGGATATTCCCAGAGGAGAGGGGCCGGCTGTGTCCCCATTGCCCCTGTCCCTTATGTGCCTGTGTTCAGGAGGGCACAGAGAGGATGGGGACTCCTGCCTGCCCCGTGTCCTGTCTGCCTGCCAGGCCTGTCCCAGGGCAGCCGGGCTGTGATTGCTGTGCTGTGTCCCCCTGTCCCTGCTGTCCCTGCTGTCCCTGCTGTCATGGCCCACTGCAGGTTCCACACCTACACAGCCATGGTGGCTCCTGAGCTCTGCAGGGACCCGAGTGACAGTCTGAGTGGTCGCACTCCTGGTTTTCTTGCATTTGGCATCGCGCAGAGCAGAGGCTGGATCACAGCACCAAAGGAGCAGCTGCTGCAGGGGAGGAAAGGAGCCTCTGCATGGCCAAGGGCTGCTGTGGTGCCCCTGTGTCAGGAATTCCCCACAGCTGACACCTGAGTCCAGCATGGACACTCACAGACACAGCGTTTGTTCAGGCATTGCCTTTATTGCATCTTGACAGGGACTGCAGCTGCCTGAGGGAAGTCACCCTCCCGAGACAGGAGGGCAGAGAGTGTAATTTAAATTAACCAATTGTGATTATAGGCATTCGTAGCGACAGTCTATGTACTGTATATATGAATATTAAACAAGACACAAAATAATTATTGGATCATGAAGATCAAGCAACATTTGCTGGTTTAGATAAAAATAAAGTATACTTCAGTTTTGGTTAACTGCAATAATTCTTGGTAATTTTGAAGAATTATATAATTAATACAATTAATTATAAATTAATTATAATATATTATTATATGTAATCTAAAGACAAGTGCCATTATTTATTTACTACTTATTATTAAACTATTTATGATCTCTTACAAGAGAATTAATCTACATTATAGTAATAAAAAGTTTGGAAAATGTTGCTAAAGACAACTATTTTTAAATAAGATATTTTAAATATTTCAAAACTATTGAAGAATTTGAATCAATCTCCAATCATTGGCCCGATGCCTTCAGATGGTGCTTTCCTTCGAGCAGATGCAAAGCCTCTGTATGGGAAAGGGTTAAAATAGATGCAGTTACTACAGATCCCGTGAGGAGAGAGAGGGCAGAGGGGCAGGGTGTGTCAGGAGCCCGGAGCCTGTGCCCCGGCGCAGGGCTGTGCTGGGCAGCAAGCGCAGCTCTGTGCGCCGGCTGCTCACAAAGATGTGCGGCTCGCCTTGGCCGGCCCAGAGAGCATCTCCAGCAGGAAGCTTTTCTTCACACAGGGCCACTGCCTGTGCTCCTCCAAAAGCCTGCCCTGCCTACCTTCAGCATCCTGTTTGTATCCCTATTCATTCCAATCAGCCTGGCCATTTGCTTTTCTATTTCTTTCGTGGCCCAGCACATTTGCTCCATGTCTTTGAATCTCTTCCTAAGGAGCCGCCTTCTCCGCTCGCTTTCCACCTTCCTCCTTCTGGCCTTTTCCTCAGCTCTCTGGGCCGCTGCTCTCTGCCTCGTGGCTGCCCTTCTGCGCCTGAGCCACCAGCCCAAAAGCAGGAGCAGCGGCTGAGCAATTTGCCAGAGCTGGTGCAGGTAGCGCAAGGCAGCCAGGAGCCAGGGTCCCCAGCCAGGCTCAGCTGGCTCTGGGGGGGCCACTTTCATCTCCTCTGCACGGGGCTGCCCATCCCCGTGAAATCTGTGCACCACGGAAAGTGGGAACAGGAAGAGGAGCAGCACAAGCCCAGCCAGGACTGCTCTGTGCGCCATGGTCTGCAGGAGGAGAGAGACAAGGCTTTCACTGGGGCTCCCAAGGGAGCTTGTGGGGGCTGAAGCGAGGCCCGGAGGCGCAGGGATGTGAGGGCAGAAGCAGAGGGCCCCGGGCAGCTGGCAGGCAGCAGGGCCTGTGCCAGCGGGCCAGCAGCAGCAGCCCCGTGCCCCGGCCAAGGCGCCGGCCCCAGGGGCTGGCCCTGGGTGCAGGGGCACAATGCAGGCCCGGGTGCGGCGCTTGTGGCCCGGCCCTGGCCCGGCCCAGCCCCGCCACGTGCGCACTCACCGCTTGCCCAGGCTGTGCTGGGCCAGCGTTACCTGCGGGGGCCTTTTCCAGCTGCCCCCATTGTGACACGCTGCCCCTGGTGTCACAGGGGCCAGAGGCATCACAGCCGGGCCAGCCCCGCCCTTGGTGCCCAGCCCAGCTCAGGGGCTCCCAGTGGGCCCAGCAATGAAAGCCCCAGCAGGCAGCAAGTGCAGCCCCTCTGGGAGGGGATGGGCCCCAGGGGCTCCCTTCACAAAGCAGGCAGACGTACCCACTGATAAGTTTCCAAATGGAAAAGATTATAATCAATAATGTTGAGTAGGATACATAATATCAACTATGAAAACACCTGAGGTGCTTTTCCTAATGGGACTTGTTCTTCTGTCAGTGCGGTTGGGTGATGGTTGCTCAGTTTTTCTTGCTTGACTATTCCCTGATCCAGTCCATCCAAGACTTCTCTGAAACCTTCCCATTATCAGCCAGCAGAAAGAAAGAACTTCAGTGAAACCACTTCTAGTCCCCTTCAGATCAAGAAGGTGCAGGGGGGTGGTTCTGGCAGACAAATTTGAGCTGCTCTGGACAGAGTCGCACTGCTGTGTTAGCAGGGACTGGCTGCTTGTGGTTTTCTTTGGATGAACAGAATCTTCCTTGTGTCCCCAGTGAACACATGGAGCTCACACCAGCAGTGCCTCTTGCCCGTTCCCTGCCCAGCCAGACCTTCCAGCCCAGCTGAAATGCCCAGCGTGGCCTTTGAGCACAAAGGGATTGCAGAGCCAAAAGCATCTGTGTAGCCACCATGGTGTTCAGCGGCTGCTGCTCGGGGAAGGGCACTGACAGGAGGCCACTGCTGCTCTTGTCAGAGCGCTGCTGTGCAGGGATGTCCCTCGCCCTGCTCAGTCCCACATCTGCCCATCTTTTGGCCTGGTCTGGGCTCAGGTGGATGCCATCTGCTCCCAGCAGACCCAGCTGCTCCAGGGTAGATGCACAGGCATGGAATCCAAAACCTTGAGTATCCCCTGAGTAGCCAGGCATTCAGCTGTTCAGTTTGTCACGGCCCACATCAGGGGTTAGAACAAGATGGTTTTTCAGATTCCTTGTGACCTGAACCATTCCAGGCTTCTAGGATTTCTCCATGACTGACTTTGGTCCCCTCAAAAGACCTCCTCTCTCCTCTCTTCCCTCCACCTGTGGAGAACGCATTCTGATGCTGCTGGTGCTGTTGGGACAGGTTGGTGGATACTCTTCCTGCCATCCCATGGGTGTAAGCATGACTCCTCTCTGAAGCCTTTGTCCCTGAATCAGTGCCTTCAAAGAACAGTTATCTCCCCTCCTTCCTTTTCCATTCAGCACTTGAGCAGACACAGCATTTCTCATCGTTTCCACAGAACAGTACAGGTGCCAGTTCCCATCTTGTGGAGCCCTCTGCCATAAATCAGCCTGACAGGTTTATTCTCTACGTAATGGGAAATGATGACAAATGCAGCTGCATAATCTAGTTAGTAACTCACCATAATGACTGCCTCTGGGGTGATTTATGGGTTTTGTCACATGTGAGCTTTCAGAACTTTAGAGATTACATTTTTCACACTTTTTTGTTGGAATCTCAGTTTATCAGACTTCACTGCAGCATTAATCACTTGCAGTACAACCCTGGACTTCACAAATGTATCACATCAGCGTGAAAAAGGCAGAGAAAACAAGAACTGTTGTGAATTAATGAGCCGGGTAACACATGTCTCACAACAGCGATGAAACAACCTGTGTTCTTCTTCAAGCCACAACAGAAAGTCCCAAAGTCTGTTTTTTTTTTTTTTTTTTTTTTTCACAAAACACAAGCAGCAGCAAAGAACTGAAACAACACAGCCAGGCTTGAAACCTGAAAGATCTGCAAGGCTGAGTCTATCCTAGTTAATGGTGAAATGATGTGTGAATCTGTCCTAGATGTTCAAATGAAGAAGATTGATTCAGTTATAATATGGCTTCTAAGCAAAACACTGGGATTATATAGGAGAAATGCACGTGTCATGAAACAACCAAGAAATCAGAGAGACACTTCCAAGCTCTGCTGTGAAGGTCTGGGAAATGTTCAGATTTACCATCTGTGGAGTTTGGTGCAGGATAAACTGGAACAAAAGGCCATCATTACCCAAATTGATTTCGTTTGGGCTGGTTTGTTGGTTTTTGGTTTGCTTTTTCTTTTTTTTTTTTTTTTTGTTTGTTTGTTTGCTTTTTGTCAGATAATGTTTTCTAATACTCCAAGAAATATGTTGAAAAGGTCAGCATGATCCATCAGACACAAGCAGGGGGCTGGGGTAGATGCAACATGTTCCTTGCACTGGAGGGTAGACAGAGGCAAGATCTGGTTTGGGCTCAATCACACCTGGATCAGGGAGGTGGCTGAAACCTGGGCTGGCCAAAGCCTTAGAATCACAAAATATCCTGGGCTGGAAAGGACCCCCAAGGATCACCAAGTCCAACTCCTGGCCCTGCAGAGGACACCTCCCCAAGAATCCCACGCTGTGCCTTGGCATGTGCTGGTGGGCAGGAGCACACAGCTGGCTGTGGCTTTGGGTGCATGGGTAAGATGAGATGGTGAGGAGCATCCCTGCTCCCTGAGCTCCTGGAGAGCTGCAGACACTGATCACTGGTAAGGACAGCACCAGGGCCATGGCCTGGGGCTGGTGATCTGGTGCCTCCTTCCTGCTGCTGCTTTCTGCTACAGATAACAGCCTGGTACCAAGGTCTTGTTGCTGAGGTGATAAACGGCTGGGGAGATTCCCTCCCTGCTCTTGTCTGCACGAGTTCTTATGCTCAGCACCAGGAAGGATTGGGCCAGAATGGAGGCATTTGGGGTCTCAGGGCTGAGGCTGAGACAGACAGGCAGGCAGAGCAGCTCCTCCTGGCTGATGCAAACATTAGCCCTGTGCTGGCCAGGCCAGTGATCCATAGCTATGGGTCCACAGTGATGGTGGTGCTGGGTATTCACTGGGAGAAGAGGAGGTGTAAAATGAAGCTTCTGAAGCTGCTTGGGATCCTGGAAGCTGCTCAGACCCCACTTGACCACAGTGGTTGTTTGGCCAGCTGAAGTGATGGAATTTATTGGGCTGTGCAGGGACAGTTTTCTGTGCAAACATGAAGGACGTTCAGGGGGGATGAAATATGGCCTCACAGTAGAAACAGCTGGGCTGAACACTCTTTATTCCAGCTATGAATCTTTGCTCTGAAGAGCAACAGATTCCACCTTTCATTAAACCAGAACTTCTTGTTGTTGTTGTTGTTATTTTGAGGAATAAAAATGACCTTTCTTGTTTATTTTATGAGCATTTTAAAATCTTTCTTGTTTATTTTATGAGCATTTTAAATCATCTTGTCACCCACTGCATGCATGAAACATGAGATGTTCCCAAAGTGTAGCTCACTTCAGACAGGGAGTGCTGATAGTTGGCAGATCTGTACAGGTGTCCTCATCCTGGGTGCATTGGATGTTATCCCATCCAAGCAGGCAGTTTAACACAAGCAGCTATTTCACTGAGCTTAATTAACAACAGAAATAAAAACTGTATCTTTATAACAAAGTTACTTTGACATCTACCATCACTCAGCAAGAGGTTTATTGTTATGGACACATAATATTGGCTTTTTGCAGAGATTAAAATGGATTTTCTATCTGTGGTGTTAAAGTAACCTTGTTATTGTCTTGGTTTGAAAAGCCAGGTGTCTTCTAAGGAAGGCAGGAGCCTCCCCTGGAATGGAAAATGTAAACCCCTCCCTCTGAATTGTTATAATTTTGAAATTAAGGAGCTTTCAGGCAAAGATATGGGAATAGGAATAACAGTTCTTTTTTAGGAAAAATTAAAAATATAAATGCAGTAGTACAAACGAAAAAAACCCCACTGACAGAGTCAGAACAGGGCCTGACCCCCTGTGGGTCAGGGTGCTGGCAGCAGTCCCATTCAGTGGTGGCTGCAGCCCTCCTGCAGTGCCAGGTGTGGCTCTGTTGGAGCAGGGATCCTGGAGAAGGGTGGAATTTTCCTCTGAAGGTCCAGGGCTGCTGTAGATGGGCCTGGGAATCTTCCTTCCTCTGGGAATCCAGTAGGAAAAGGCTGATCCTCTGGGAATCCCGTGGAGAAGAAAGACAGCTGCTCCTCTGGGAATCCAGTAGGAAAAGGCTGATCCTCTGGGAATCCCGTGGAGAAGAAAGACAGCTGCTCCTCTGGGAATCCAGGAGGAAAAGGCTGCCTACAGTGTTCCAAATCTCAGATTCTATCCAGGTAGGAATGCTTGGCTCCTCCCCCTGGGCGGAGCATCTCCCAATGCGATGATGTCATTTAATCAGCCATACAGTGACACTCAGTGGCACATTACCAGAAGATAATTAATAATCAATGGCCTATTAATGGAACACACCTCCCCACAGGGAGGATTGGTTGTGGAAGAGAGAAACTGCCCAATGAACAGAAGATAACTGCCCCACCACTGACAGATGGCAAACAGAACACACACTTATCTTGCAGTCCAGGACCTGTCCCCACTGGCTGCCCCCATTCTCCAGAGTTCATGGTGTCCAGGGAGGCTGCAGCTGCCGGTGCCGGGAACAAACGAGACGGGTCTGGGTTTCAGAAAGCTCCAGAATCCATTTCTGACCCCCGAAAGACAGAGCAAAGGCAGGGCCGTGGGGCTTTTATAGGGTATCCCAGGGCTGGAGTTTGGTTTGTGTTGGATCGGCGGGAGAAATGTGGCATGCAATATGACTGATCAGCAAGTCTCGAACTTTACTGATAGTCACACATATTTATATTGGTGTTAATAAAGCTCATACATATTGCAAAGAAGAGCTCATTATTGGTTAGTTACTTATCGGCCAACTACGCCTACTTCTGCATTCTTGTGGTTATTCTGTTGAAACTATTCTTCATATTTTTGGCAAAAGAGCCTCTTCCCTATCCTGTTGTTGCATCAAGGGCATAATGTCCTTGCCTTATATGGACACTGACTGCTGACTTCTAGACTTCTCTCCTTCTTGCTTAACCAGGGGTATTATGTCGACGTGACCTTTCTCAGCCAGCCAACTGTCTACAAAGCTCAGCGGGACAAGGCTCCTGTCCATGCTCTCCCACATTCCACAGTGCCCAGGCCACACCAGGAGTGCTCAGAGCTGCAGCCAAAAGCTTCCTATCGATCCTCTCTTGCGGAGGACACCAGCACAGAGGCACAGGTGCCACCTCCTCCAGCTAAGCCCAGGAGATCCACCTCCTCACCAGCTGCAAGAGCAGGACGCTTATGTGCCAGCCGCCCCTCCCAACCCCGTTTGTTCTTCCCCTCGTGCCTTGAAGGCGCATCCCCACCTTGAGACACCCAGGGTGGGAAGAAGAGCTGGCCCCGGACGATGTCCTTGTTAGTGTGGAAAGGAAGGTGCCCACAGAGCAGCTCATAGAGCAGGATGCCCAGGGACCAGATGGTGGCTGGCTGGCCATGGTAGCAGCCAAAGAGGATCCACTCCGGTGGGCTGTACTCCAGCTTTCCTATGGGACACGGGCGCAGCTCATCAGGCCCATGCTGCTCCCTCCCTCCCAGCCAGCTCCCATTCCACAACAGCCAGGCCCTGCCCTGCCAAAAAGCAACTTGGCTGCAGCTGGCTGAAGATGGATTCCCCCTCCTTCCTTGCCTCCTTCCTTCCCTCCCTCTTCCCCCTCTGCCAGCCAAGGGGGGAACTCCACTGCGAAGCTGGGCCCCGGCTTTGGGCTCACCTGACATCCGGGTGTAGAACGTGTCCTGGAGGATCGTGCCGCAGCCGAAGTCAATGAGCTTCGCGTCGCCCGTGGCCAGGTTGACGAGGACGTTGTCGGCCTTGATGTGGGGGTGCAGGACGCCGCGGCTGCTGCAGTGCCCCATGGCCTCCAGCACCTGGCGGAACAGCCCCCGCGCCACGGGCTCCGTCAGGAACCGCCGCTCGTGCAGGAAGTACCAGAGGTGCTGACAGCGCTGCGGACGCTCCATGAGCAGCGCGAAGCCCTCGGGCACCTCGAACACGTCCAGGAGCCGCACGACGCCGGGGAAGCCAGGCCGCGACACCTTCCACAGCAGCGCCAGCTCCAGGGGCACAAGGGCGCCCTTGCGCTGCGGGGGGACCGCGATGCCGTCAGCAGGGCCGAAGCTGCGCCGCGCCTCGGGCAGCTCCTGCCCGGCCCCGCCGCGGCTCGCCATGGCCCGGCCCGGGGCGCTGCGCGGCCCCCGCTCACTCCACGCTCGCTGCCCTCGCAGCGTTCCGGCTGCCGCCCTGCCGGGCCTCGCCTCAGCCCCGCCCGGCACGCCCCGCCGGCTCCTCCCGCTGGCCCCGCTCACTCCCCAGCCGTGCCCACTCCGAGATGCGATCCCGGGACACTCGCTTGATGGCCGCCTGCGAGCCAAGGCTGAGCTCATCGCCTGCCGCCCTCCGAGCCGCACCCGTCTCTTCCCGGGGCGCCATCGGTGAGGCGGGGACCGGAGTAAACGCTGCCGCAGCCGCCGCTGCCCAGCAGCGGGCCCTGCCGCTAGAGCTGCTCCAGGGGAGGCCTCTCCGCCCGTGCGGGCGGCACCGCGCTGCCGCTCTTCTGCCCGGGGCACCCGCCTGCCCGGCGCGCTGCTGCTTGCCGAACTGCCCCGGGCTGCGGCGGCTCGGGGCCGGCGGCCGAGCTGGCGAGCGGCGGAGCTCGGAGCGGGGCAGCTGCCGGCCACGCTGTCGGCCACGGGGCGGAAGCCGGGCGGCAGCGGGGCGGCTGCGGGCGGAACCGTGGCAGGGGCTTCGTTCGGGGCCGGGGCCTCGGCTGTGGCTGGGCCAGAGCCCGCGCCAGGCGCAGCCAAAAGCCCGCGCTGCTCCGCCAGCACCAGAGCGAGCGGCTCTTCCAGCGGCGCCACAGCCAGGACGGAGAGAGCCCGGCCGAGGCGGAACCACGGCGGGCCGGGCAGGGGCGGGCACGAGGCGGCCCCGCCGAGGGGCGCCTTGCGGGACACAGCATCAGCCGGGCTGGGAGAGGCACGGCATGGGACGGGACGGGACGGGACGGGAGTAGAGTGAGTGTGAGAGGGAGAAGGGGATGGGGAGCGAGTGAAAAGCCGAGTGGAAAACCGATCAGGAGAATGCTGCTGGTGCTGCTGCAGAGCCGCCGGAGCTCGCGGCCGTTCCTCCGTTGCCCCCGCGAACCCAACGGAGGAGCCGCCGCGCGCCCCAAGGAACGAAAGAGAGAAACAAACAAATCACACCCCAAAGTCATTCCTATTAGAGAAGTAACCAAAGAAAACAATGTAGCAATAACGAAGACTGTTGGCTTGTGGCTTCTTTCTTCTTTGCATGAGACCAAGCATTTCATGGGGAACAATTGCCTCTTCTGACAATTTTGCCAGAGTGGACTGGAGCAGAGCATTTACTTTTCAAGTAGAAAAGGGAAATCGTGTCAGTAATGTCATCTCTTTTCATCCTCTGTTGACACAGTTGCAGGCTGCCAAAAGACATGGTCTGCAGTGTAGAACTTGGGGCCAAGTTTCTTTTTCTGCCAGAGGATGAGGAGGGGAAGTATCCCAGAATCATGGAGTCGTGGCATGGTTTGGCTTGGAAGGGATCTGGAAAATCCCATGGCTGCAACCCCCCTGCTGTGGCTGGGGACCCCTTGCACTGGACCGGCTTGTCTAGAGCTCCATGCAGCCTGGCCTTGAACACTGTCAGGGACGGGACATGCCCACCTTCTCTGGGCAACCTGTTCCAGGAGAGTCTTTTTTCTGAATCCCTTACCTAAACCTAATCTCTCTCCATTTGGATCCATGCTCCCTTGTCCTGTCCTTGCCTGCCCCCGTACAAAGTCCCTGTCCAGCTTTCTTGTGTGTTGCCCTCAGGTACTGGAAGGCCACAGCTGGATCAAGGCTGGGTCTCTTTCCCAGGCTGAAGAAGCCGAGCTGTGTCAGCCTTTCCTTGCAGGAGAGGAGCTGCAGCCCCGGCACCATCTGGGTGTCCCTGCTGGGCCCCTGCTGCAGCGTGTCCACGTCCTTGCCGTCCGTGCCGGGGAGCCCGGCAGAGGCGGAGGCAGCGCTGCAGGTGCAGGGTCAGCGGCGGGGAGGAGACCCGGCCCTGGCAGCGGCTCCGGGAGCAGCGATCGGCGCTGGGCCGCCCGCACTGCAGAGAGCCGGGGCCCTTGTGCCTGCCCTTGTGCCCAGGGCGCCTTTCCCCGCCGCCCGCCCGCCCGCCCGCTCGGGGGAAATGCCCCCTGTGCCGCCCCTCAGGGCCGCCCCTCGCCGCTGCCCCGGGCGCTCCCGGCGCCGCCTGGAGGGGCCCAGGCCTCGGCCTCACCCTGCTCAGCCCGAGGCCTGGAAAAGCAGATTCAAACACCCACCCAGAAAGTGCCCCAGGATGCCAAGGTCAATCTTTTGTCACCAGCACGGCTTTGCTATCAGAGTCTGGACGGCAGTAGAAAATCACCAGGGGAAAAGAGCATGAACAAGTTCTGCCTTGGCACTACCTCAAGCTGTGGGGTACCAGTTGTTGGTTTCACTGGCTCTGGATTGAAGGCACTTGAGACAGTAATTCATGTTCAGACTCAAGTGTTTATTATTTCTTATCGGTAAAACAGCCTCATTACTGGGAGTTCAGCAGCTTTTCATTAGAAGGCACAAAATGGCCAACAATCTCTTGTTCCAAGGTCTTTTAAGACTAAACTATCCAATTAGGAACTGACACCTAGATTATTTTCCCTTTTAACCCAATAACTGATCCCAAAGAGCCTGCAATGTGGAATTTCTGCCCAAATACAAAAAGCCACCCAAACCCATGAAGAAGAAGGAAGAAGCATGAAGAAAAAACCCAGGACGAAACACTGTGCCCTCCATTTTGCTTCCATCCACAACATACTAAAAATCCCAAAACCTCAATTTCTCAGAGTCAGAGTGAACCAAAGCCCAAAAACTGGAGGTGATAAGAATGGACTAAAGCCACAACCAAGGAATCTGCATCGCCCTGAAATACCTTTCCCCTTACATCAGCCTGGTGCATATTCATAGACCCTCATGCATACCCATAAACTACATATTCCAGGAATGATTTTACATGGCCCCTCCCTGGGTCTGCCTTTTCAGAGCATGTGTGTTTCTTGGCTGTGGTTTTGGCTCCTTCTCTTTATCACCTCCAGTTTTTGGGCCTTGGTGCACTCTGCCTTCAGACGGGGAGTGCTGATAGTTGGCAGATCTGTACAGGTGTCCTCATCCCGTGTGCATTGGATGTTATCCCATCCAAGCAGGCAGTTTAACACAAGCAGCTATTTCACTGAGCTTAATTAACAACAGAAATAAAAACTTATAACAAAGTTACTTTCAGAAACAGTCCCAGCCCATATTTGATCCCAGTCCAATTGATCCCAGTCTGTGTGGTCCTGATCCATATGGTCCCAGTCTGTGCAGCCCCAATCCAAAAGATCCCAGCCCATATTTGATCCCAGCCCATATTTGATCCCAGTCCATATTTGATCCCAGTCTGTGGGGTCCTGCACACACTCCCAGGGTCTGGAATTCCAGTTCCCAGCCACGAAAAAATGTTCCTGCCCTTGAACTTCCTTCCTATCCCCTCAACAAATTGCAATAAAATTATAAACAAAGAAATAATAATTGAAATTAAATAAATTATAATAAAAAAATATCAACTCTTCTTTGCAATACTCCAACTATGATTTAACTCAAACCAAAAATAAGTATTACTATAATATTACCAATGCATATAAATAAACAAATTATATATCAAGAAATACGTTTTGAAAATTTTAACTCGATGACTAATGTACTTTAGATAAAAAAATCTAAAGGAACTAACAAGCAATCTAACACCTCTTAGTTAAACAATTCATATTACAAATATACTAAACACAAAACCAAATACCACTATAATTTCTCAGACATTTCAACCAAAAAATTAAACTTTAATAACATCCTTAAGTACTCTTGAAAAATTAAAATTATTTTTAAAACATTAATTGTGTGCGGGTGGTTTTATTTTGATATTGGTTTTTGGATTGTTTGGGTTAGATGATTTAAAACATGGGATTTTTATAGGAATTGAATCAGCTGAGAAGGTGGCACTCTGCAAACAGAATTGACTGAAAATAAATGGGACAGAAATCAGTAACTCTGAAAGTTTTATTTGCTATCAAATACATCCCACACAATCCCCATCCCATTGCTCCAAATTGGGATCCCACTTCTCCCAATCTCCTTCCAACCCCATCTCACCCTGGTGGCTGTGGAATGGATTGAGTTTGGCCTGGTATTGAGTTTTTTTTAGGAGGGAACAAGGAATTTAAGGTAGGATTGAGCCTTTTTGGGTTAAAGTTCAGTTATTTTCAGTGGAATTTGAGTGGTTTTGAGGGGACAGATCAATCCCTCTTGGCTTTTGGAGTAGAGAGAGATGGAGAAGAGAAAAAAATTCAGGCAAAACCAAAGGAGAAGCAGGCAGGAGTGTTCCCAACATGGATCACAGGGAATGTGAGTGACCAGGGCTGTGCCCAAAGTGCCTCCTCCAGTGGGGGATGGAGCTGCAGCAGCGCACGAAGCTCTTCCCGTGCTCAGGGCACTCGCAGGGCTTCCCTTACCGGTGCCTCTGTTGGTGTTGAGTCAAGTGAGAGCTCCTGGAGAAGCTCTTCCCACACTGGGGACACTCGTAGGGCCTCTCCCCAGTGTGGATGCGCCGGTGGGTGACGAGGTGGGAGTTGCGCTGGAATCCCTTCCCACAGTCGGGGCATTGGAAGGGCCTCTCCTCTGTGTGAATCCAATAGTGCTGGAGGAGCCTGGAGCTGGTCAGAAACCTCTTCCTGCATTTATCACACTCGTAGGGCCTCTCCCCTGTGTGGATGCGCTGGTGGGTGACGAGGGTGGAGTTGTTCTTGAATCCCTTCCCACAGTCGGGGCATTGGAAGGGCCTCTCCTCTGTGTGAATCCGATAGTGCTGGAAGAGACTGGAGCTGGTCGGAAACCTCTTCCCACACTTGGAGCACTCATAGGGTCTCTCCCCTGTGTGGGTCCTCTGGTGGCTGATCAGGTGGGAGCTCCTCCTGAAGCTCTTCCCACACTCCCCACACTCGTAGGGCCTCTCCCCCGTGTGGGACCTCTGGTGCACGATCAGGCTGGAGCTCCTCCTGAAGCTCTTCCCACACTCCCCACACTCGTAGGGCCGTTCCCCAGTGTGGATCCTCTGGTGCCTGATCAGGTGGCAGTTCCACCTGAAGCTCTTCCCACACTCCATGCATGTGTGGGGCTTCTCCCCATCATGGAGCTGCTCATGGAGCACCAGCTCCGAGCTCTGCCTCCATCTCCAGCCGCCTTCCCGGCCCAGGCTGGCTCTTTCCCCCTCACATCCCCGCCATCTGCGTTTGCAGCCCCTCCTCGTGCGGCATCTCCGGGCCTTTTCCTCCCCGTTGGCTTCCTGCGCCGTGGAGCCACTCAAAACGGCCTCTGCCACCAGGTTCTGCCGCGGGCATTTGTCCTCCCTGCTCTCCATGCTCAGCTACTGCTCTGGGCGAGGAAGGACAAGGACAGCATGGGATTTGCCTCCGTGCCACAGGCAAGGGCATCGAGATCCCCCCAGGTCTGTGCTGCAGCCGGGGGCCCTGCTGGGCTGGGAGATGGAGCAGCACAGAGGGGAAAGGGGCACTGACTTCCTCCTCACCTGCCTCAGTGTCCCAGAGCATCTTCCTCTTCCTCACAGCCTCACAGGGGTTGGCAATGTGAAATCCTGGTTTGGAGAAAACAAGGGATGAGCACCTGGAGTTTGAAGTTCCCCCCACCCAAGTCCATCTCTACAAGTCACCGGCCATCTGGGCTCCAGAAAACCCTCCCAAACACCAAGATTCAGCCATGAAAAAGCCTTCCAGGAGTTCCCCATCCCTGGTCCCTCCCCTCTGGTGTTCGGGGATTCCCCCCTGTCCCAGCTGCTGGGGTCAAACTTGGATTGGGGGTCCCCCTTCTCCTGGGTGCCCACCCTGCCCAGGCTGCTGGCAGTGCCAGCAATGCCAAAAGCTCCCCCCTCTTGGCTCTCCCCATTTCGGGATGCCGGGGCTCTTTGGGCTCCCGGGCTCCCTTCTCCCCTCATTCTCTGCTCTGGGCTGCAGCGGCTCCAAGGAGTCCCCCCTGCCCCTCTCCAGGCTCTTGAGGCTCCCGCCAATGGCGGCGCTCCCCCCTCTCTGGGCTCCCCACTTTGGCCTCCTGGGGCACACAGGGCTCTGCTCCTCCAGGCTGCCTCTGCCGGCAGCCGCCACCGCCACCCCCCGATGTCCCCCCGAGGGGCCTTTTCCGCTCAGCCTTGGACTTCTTCATTCTCCAAACATCCCCCCAGAAACCCAACCCAGGGACCCCCCGGGATATCCGGGCCGGGCTCCCCCTCCCCGCTCACCGGAGCCATGGGGGGGGGCGATGATCCCACAGGTGGGGGCTGCGAATTCAGGCAGGGATCGAGACCGCGTGGCTCCCTGAGCTCAGCCTTGATCTGCCTTTGTCCCTCCTCTTCCTCTTCCTCCCATCATCCTCTTCCATCCCCCCTCCAGCTCCTCTCTTATGCCCACCGGCTTCTCAACTTCCATCCCTGCCCTTCCATCCCTTCTCCTCCTCCCTAACCCCACCTCCTTCTCCTCCTTCCATCGCTGCTCTCTCTCCGCCTTCATCCCTCCCCTTCCATCCCTCCTCCCTTTCCTCCTCCTCCCCCTTCTACCCGCCTCCTCCTCCCCCTCCATCCCTGCCCTTCCCTCCCTCCTCCTCCTCCCCCAGCAGCAGCCACACCCTCGGTGCCCCGTTCCCGCAGCCCTCGCAGCCCGCGGCAGCAGCGGCCATGGAGCCGGGCCAGGTCGGCATGGGCAGCGCGGGGCTCTCGGCTGCTCCCAGCCGCTGCGGGCGGGGGGAACCCGGCCCGGGCCAAAGGAGAGGCAAACTGGGCAAACTGGGGGCAGATCACAAAGCTAAGGATGCAGCAGGAAATGGAGCTGAAAGAGTTATTTTAATATTAACTCCAAACGAGGAAAAACTGGAAATTCCAAAGTTTAGGGAAGCCGAGAAAAAAGAATTAAACAAGATAGGAAATGAACAAGATAAATCAGGGAAATAGAAACTTCTACATGACTTAATAAAATGTGCTTGCTAGGAAAAGATTAGAAGACGTGCATCAGAAACCCCACTGGCGTACTCAAGTTTTGTGTGATCATTTTTTAAGGAATTTTGGGTGCACTGGGATTTTTGGTGTAGCAAAGCAAGTAACTGAAAGATGCTTAATTTGCCAAAGGATAAATAAAAAGGTGATGAGAAAAACAACATTAGGAGGTCATGAGTTAGCTCGTCGACCATTTCAAAATATCCAAGCAGAAGGTTAGATTTGTTAGGTTCTGGATTTATTTGGAAAAAAACCCATTTAATCTAGAAGAAAGAGAAGATGCCATATGTTAGACAGGAGATTTTAGGAGAATAAAAATCTTTGAAGTATCAGAAACACCCGAGGAAAAAACCAAGAAAATAAAAAGGGGAAATGAAAGGGAGGGGAACAAGAGGAAAAGTCAGAAAGAGAGTGGGATCCTCTGCAGCTCTTGCCCCCTCCGTTGGCGGCCGAGGCGCCTGTCCCGGGTCCCGGCTCGCTGCCCGCCTCAGCTCCGCCTGCCCCGGTTTCCATCCCAGGTGCGGGCTCACTGCCCAGGGCAGCTCCACCTGCCCCGGCGCTGGCGGTGAATTTGTGTGCCCTGCTCCCACTGCCCGGCCCGCGGCCGCTCTGCCGGCCATGCTGGGGAAGATGGGGTTGCTCTGTCCTGCCGCGTGGGCCGAGGTCACCGCGCCGACCGCACCGAGGGCGGGTCCCAGCCATCCCATCCCCGGCTGCCCTGCCCCTGCCAGCTGCGCTGGGCAGCGCCGCTGCTGCTGCCGGGGTCTCCCACCTGCCTTTTCTCTGCCGGGAGCTGCCGGATCAGCCGCCATAAGCCATGTGGGGGCTGCCCACGCTCCGGCTCGGCCTCCACGGGAAGATCCCCCTCTGGCGATTCCGGCAGCAGACCCTGCCCACACTCCGACCGAGCCTCGGCGGGATATCCTCCCCTGACCCCTCCTGCTCTGAGTTACGTCCCCTTGGTAACCACAGCTCCTGCTGTTCAGGGAAAATCCCTCTCTCTACAGGAAGCACCTTATCGAAACACTAGGAGCTCAGTTAAAAGGCAGCCCTCTCCAAATTCTTTCTCAAAACACGGGAGAAAGGCTACAGAAGGTAAAAAAGTGAAAGAGTTAGATGAAGGGATTGCTCTGTTGCCGTTAAGAGAGGTTCCCATGGCAGGGATGCGCTGCCCCGCCCCGCGGGAGCCACCGGCGCCCCTGCCGGCCGTGCCCGGAACTGCACCCAAGGGGAAAGCGCCGCAGCCGAAAGGCCGGGACCGGCTCCGGGCTCTGTTTGTTGTCACTGCCGGAGCTGTTTATACACACTACTATTATTATATTCTACACACTAGTAAAGAACCGTTATTCCTAATCCCATATCTTTGCCTGAGAGCCCCTTGATTTCACTATCCTAAAAATTAAGAGGGAGGGGGTTTGCATTCTCCATTCCAAGAGAGGCTTTTTCTGCCTTCCCAAGCAGACGCCTGTCTTGTAAAGCAAGACAAGCACCCACAGGCACTGAGGGGGGCTGCAGGAGGGGCAGAAGAAGGCCCTGCAGCACTTGGGCACAAAGGCCCAGCAGGTGAGTGCAAGAAGGGAGCAGCAAAAGGCCAAGCTGAAGGCAAAGGCTAGGGCAGAGCTCCTACAGCCCCTGAGGGATCAGCCCCAGGGCCCAAGGGGGCCCCAGCACCCAGGGCACGGCTCGGCCACAAGCACCCGGCAGAGGCATTGCCCTCCTCGGCAGGGCACAGCCCACCCAAACAGCCCCTGGCAAGGAATCAGGGCTCCGGCTGCAGGGCACAAGGACACTGCAAGCAGAGACAGCAGCACCCTCAGGACCAGCAAGTCCAGCCCGTGATGGACATGGATTGGCAGGGCTGTCACAGCTCCCATCACACCAGGGACCCTCCACACTGGAGCCCTCGAGAACATTCAGGTGGGTCTGCATTGAGAGGAGGCATTTTCTGATGGACACAGGGCCTCTCAATCTGCTCTGAATCTTAGACCTAAAGGGGAAAATAGTACAGGAATATTTTAATTTTTAAGGGAATGAGAGGGAAAGATGAGCAGGTATGATTTGTTCAACCACTATTAGAAGCTGTGGGGGATAGGTTTGAAATAAATGAATTTCTTTTTCTTCCTCCTGTGATTGTAATTAACTAGGAAGGAGGTTGAGAGCTGGATTTTAATACTGTAAAAAGGGATACAGAGGCTAGTTCTGTTGTACCTCTGTGTCAAAAGTCTGACAAGGCCTATGCTGAAGTGAACCCAGAAGTGTGGGCAGCCCCAGGGAAATACAGAAAATTAGATATGGAGCCTCTACAAATTAAAGCAACCAGGACAAGCAATACCCTGTTCCAAGAGAGGGAAGGAAGGGCTCACAGCCTGGTATTGAGTCCCTGTTAAAGGCAGGGCTTTTGGAGCCAAGGATGTCTCCCTACAACACTCCTATCTTGCCAGTCAACAAACTGGATGGATGGACACAAGGAGGAAACACAGAATTTTCAAGTGTTAAAATTAAGATTAACTGAGGCGAGTGGCCTGGGCCTTCCAGAGAGGGAAAAAGAATTTGAATTATAGGTGGACGTTAAACAGGGTCTTGCCAAAGGAATTCTTGTGCTAAAATGTTTAACCCAGTGGCCAGAGAGCAGCCTCATTGTCTGCAGAATTGTGCAGCCACAGCTTCCCTGGGAGCAGAGGCCTGAAAACTGATGACAACAGGAGGATCTCCTAGAGTTCAAGTCTGGCATCAAGTTAAAGCTTTGACAACCAAAAGAGCCTCTCAATGGATGAGCAGGGCTCGGTGATTACAGTATGAAACTTGTTCAATGGCACAGGAGGATTCAGAACTGAGGACAGGGCAAGGGTTTAACCCAGCCTCCTGTTTGAACAGCCTGGAGAGGGGCTGGCAAGGAACCCAGGACTGCACTCAAGGGACAGAGCTCCCGAGCCAGGCTGGGAGAGATTGATGGGACATTCCCTGGCCTGAGGGAGACAATGTGTTTGTGGATGGCTCTGCAAGGGCAGCAGGAGGGAAAAGAGCTACAAGACAGGCTGTTATTAAGGAAGGGGAATCAGACAAAGCACAGGTCACCGCCCCATGATCAGCTCAACCCGCGGAGCTGTGGGTGCTTGTAAGAGCCTGGCACTGAAATGCCCTGAGCAGGAAGGCTTCAAAATCTTCTGCTGACACCATGGCACCTAACAGGGGGGCAAAAGCAATTCTGACTGCTTCAGCAAGCACTGGATCACTTATTAACCTATTGCTAAAACAAATAATTCAAAGAAAATGGATTGTGGAAGCAATAGATTCAGATGGGGAACTCATTTTACAGGAAAGACCCTTCAGGGGGTTATGGCAGCTTTAGGAATACAATGGGACCTCCATAACCCCTGGCAAGCCCAGAGCTTGGGTTGGGTAGAAAGAATGAATGGGGAAATAAAGAAACACCTTTGGAAGCCGGGGATGGAAACCAAGATGCCATGGGTACAGCTTTTGCCATTGGCCTTGGCAAGAAAAAGAGCCAGACCCAAGGCAGATATTCAATTATCTCCCTTGGAATTCATGTCTGGAATTCCTTACCTGGGCAATTCTCCACCTAGTGCAGGGTGGAAATAAGGGATGTAAATGTAAGGCAGGCTGTAGCCAGGATCCTGTCTCCTGTGGAATCTCTCCCCCAGGAAGCTGGGCTGGCACAGAGCCTGCCCTGGGACTTTGCTGTTGCCAACACCCAGCCAGGCCATCGGCTCCTGCCTAAGGAGTGCAAAGCAGCACCACTGGTGGCCAAGGGGCCCACGCCAAGTGTCCCTGAGGCCAGAAACAGCCGCCAGCACAGCTGAGCACGGGGGGACCCCTCAGCCTGGCCTCAGGGGCTCTGAAGCCCCGGAGATTTGCACTTCCCGCCTGCAGCAGGACCATGGGAGCCGCCCCTGAGCCTGCCCTGAAGGCAACGCAGCAGCAGCCAGGGCTCCACAGCGGGCCAAGCCCCTGGGCCTGCCCACAGATCCTCTGCTCAAACCCTCGGGAATCCTGGCCACCCTCCCCTGGCACCTCCAGCCACTGCGGCCAAGCCTCGCTGCCGCTGCTGCAGCTCCAGCGCTGGCTGGGCCTGCACTGCCACAGCTGCTGGGGAGCACCGCGGCACAATTCCACCCTGGGGCTCACTCACACCCACACTCTGGGCTGACTGCGACTGCACTGCTGCAAAATGTACCCATCCTGGTTCTTTTAAATCTTATTTCTCTGCTCAGAAAGGTTTCTCTACTCAAAGGTTTGCCTTTGGGAAAGAAATTTTAAAGGTTTTATTTAAGGGGTTCCCAGTCTGTTCGGATGTGAAACTCATCTCCACCACTCAATGGAGACGAGTTTAACATCCGAACAGACTGGGAATAGCCCAAAAGACACCCACAGAGATAAGGACCAGCAACAAAACATCAACGCCCCGCAGCAAACAGCAACCAACAGCTACCCCAGACACTGCCCCCACACAGCTGGAGACACCTGGTCTGGAAAAGGCTTGAGAAGGAAATCCAGGAGTGTGGGCGGAATTCACAGCAGAGGGGAAGAAATCCGAGTCTAATAGGAAACCAAACACTAAAAACTTACACGACTTGGAAGCAATGAACATTAAAGCAGTGGATTTAGATTGGTTCAGACCACGTAAAGTTTAGGAAAAATCGAGTAAAACTGACATGTCATGGAATGATTTTTTCTGCACAGCCGGGCTATGTGTGGATGAAAGTATTTCTGTTGCACATCCTGGCCAGAACCAAGTAATGCCTTGACTCTCTCACACGAAAGAGATTCTTGGAGAGTTTTTGTTTTCCCTACAGTTTCAGCGATAAGATTACAACATGAGAAACATTTTTTATAATAATCCTACTTTATATTGTCAGGTAGGTTTGGGGCAGAAGGGTGAGAATCAATTTTTGGTCAGGGTTTTTCCATGTTCGCCTTTATGTTGCATTTTGCAAAATTGAAGAACTTTAACCGTGATACTTTTAACTCTTAAATAGTTAATACTTTTTTAAAAAAAAGCAGATTCCGGGGGCCACATGTGACTCACCAGATGGCAGCCCTGGAAGAGAAGCTTTGGTTCTAGTCAGCCAGGAGAGGAGCTTTAGGAATGCAAATGAACCCTGCTGGGCAAAGCCTGGCCAATGTACCTGGGTCTCTTGCCTGGGGCAGGAATTGGGCTGGTTCCCCCTGCCCCTCACCCCGAGCTCTGCCTGCTTGCACTGATGGAATTTGCACAGCTCAAGGCAGAGCCCGGGGTGAGGATATCTGACCCTGCAACAGAAACGGGTGAAGCTGCACAGGGAAACAGCAAATGGAGAATGTTGGGAAAACTTCACTATAAATAAATGGGGGGGAATCATCCCTCTGCCCACTCCAACGTGTGCTGTCACTGTCTATGTTATATAGGGTGGATTAGAGCACTGAGATGTTCTTGCTACCACAAGTTCCGGGAAATCAGTTGGGAATCCAAGTATTTGATGATTTAATTAGAGACAAATGGTCAATTGATGCAGCCCTGGCTGGAGAGAGCGGCCAAAAATGGGGAGAAGATGAACGGCCAGCAGAACAAATCCTACAACACCATGGACCAGCCCCTGGGAACCCAAACCAATTCATATCAGGAGCCACAGAACCCATTTCTCATTTCAATGGCACCATTAGATTACAAGCTGCCCTCGGAATAACCAACCAGACAGCTCCAGCTCCTGACCTTCCTGCTGAGCAATCCACTGAAATGAGGAACACAACATTTCACCATGGGACGGGATCAGATCATCTGTTAGCAGAGAAAAGAGGAGTTTGTGGAAAATCAAATGACTCAAACTGGTCTTGGCAAATAGATGACAAAGCAAAAGTGGTGAAACAGATAACAAAGGAAACAAAAAAGCAGCTCATGTACCAGTCCAAACGTGGAAAGGATGGGAATGGGACATGGTTTTGTGGTTCCCTGGCAGACCATGGGTTAAACGAATGCTGCTTCTGCTCTGATGTGCTACAGCACCTCTCACCTTTTTACCGTGCTCCACACCTTGAGAGTGCAGCTCATTCAGCAGCTGAGCGGGGGCCAGGGACTTGTAGATAAGGAAGTAAGGGGCGAAACCACCAGCTTCAATAAATGTTATTAATTAACATGGACTGCTGCTCGCAGAAAGTCCCGCTAAATTCCTGAACGTCGAGAACAAAAAAGACTTAACAGAGCCGTGAATATCGGCTGTTCTACAAAAGTGGGGGTGCACATTAACGAGGACGTGCAGTTGGCAGATCGGGAGGTCTGAACCTTCCAAGTACATCAGCCAGTGGGCAAAGGGAGAGGGAGATGAGCCGGGAAAATGAGGATAAAAAGGAGGCTGCGAACTACAACAATGGCAGCGAGCGCACGGCAAATACCCCACGGCCTCTCCCTCTGCTCAGCAATAAAGTCACTTGTACAGGACTCCTCTGTCTCCTCGGGGCACAGAAACCTCCGGCCACGTGAATTTCCCCGCACAGCCGCGGGCACGGGGCAGCCGCCCCTGTGCCAGCCACAGGAACCGGGCCGAGCCAGCGCTGCTCCGGCAGCGGCTCCTGCCGAGGCAGCGGCCGCAAGGAGACCGCGGGCAGCCGCTCCCGCAGCGCCCTCACGGCAGCGGCACCACGGGCCGGACACGGCACAAGGAACCCGCCTGAGCCCCCTGCCGCCCCCGAGGCCCGCAGCGAGCCCCGAGCCCCCGCACAACCCAGCGCGGCTCCCACCTGCGCTGCGGCCGCCTCCCAGCTCCGCCGCCGCCTCACCGGTGGCTCCCGGTCACTCCCAGTATGGTCCAAATCACTCCCGGTAGGATCCCAGTTGCCCCCGACACGGTCCCAGCGGCTCCCAGTCATGCCCTGTATGGTTCCTTTCACTCTCAGTCCCTCTCAGGAAGAGCCCAGTGTGGCCCCAGGCACTTCCAGATGAGCCCGGTCACACCTTACCCGATGCCATTTGCCCCCGCTGTGGTCCCAGTTGCTCCCAGTATAAGTCCAGTCACCTCCAGTTTGATCCCAGTTACTCCCAGACACTCCCAGTACTATGCCAGTCACTCCAAGTGTCACCCCATCAGTCCCAGTATGATCCCAGTATGACCCCAGCATGGGGCAGCTGCTCCCAGTATGATCCCAGTTGCTCCCTGCATTATTCCAGTTTCTCTTCTTCACCCCTACTACAGATCTGATCACTCCCAGTATGATTCCAGTCAGTCCCAGGATGATCCAAACCATTCCCAGTCCCTCCCAGTCCAATCTCAATTGTCCTCTGCATGTTCCCAGTAGCCCTCAGTGTGGTCCCAGTATATCCCAGTATGATCTCTGCTGCCTCAGTTCTGCTCCCAGTGGGTTCTTTTCCCAGTCTGTCCCAGTCCATTCCAGTCTGTCCCAGTCTCTCTCCAGCAGCTGCTGCCCACCCCCCCCTCCCAACCCCATTCCCGGGCACTGGGACCCCTCCCTGCACCCCCTTATCCTGCACCAACACCCCCCTGCACCCCCTTTCCCGGGTATCCTCCTCTCCCAGCCCCTGGATCCCCCATTTCCGTGAGCCCAGGGAGCCCCGGGCCCCCATTCCCGGCCAGCCCGGGGCACCTCAGCCCCAGCCTCCCTTTGCTGGGAAACCCGGCCTGGGCACGGGGCTCTGCGGCCGCTCTGGGATTTATGATCCCCCAAAGGAAAGGGAGAGAACAGCAGAGAGAGAGCGAGAGAGAAGGAGATTGGGAATCAGGGATCGGGTCCCAGCGCCCAGCCCTGCTCCGCCGGGGGTGGGACCCGCACCCGCAGCAAAAATTGGCTCCGCTGCTCCCGCTGCTTGCCCGGCTTTGGGCCGAGCCCAGCGGGGTCCGGGCAGAGTTTGAGCGCAGGGCCGGGAGTTCAGCAGAGCCCGGCCCGGGGGTCCCGCAGGGCGCGGCCCTGGAGGGTCCCAGACGGATCCCCGAGGGATCCAGAGGGGTGCCAGGAGGGGATCCAGGTGAATTCCCTGGAATTCGCCCTTTCCCCCTCCCCCCGCGCTCCCTCGGGCACTTTCGCTTTCGCGTCTCTGCAGCCGCGATCGGGGACGGCTGCGATGGCCCCAGCGCTGGGGCTGGGGGTGCTCCGGGGGCTCCTGGGGCTCCTGGGGGACCCGGGGGCCGCGACCAAAGGTGAGTGGGACCCCCCGAAACCGGGACCTCCCTGAACCGCAATTCCCGGGCACCGGGACCCCCTTGATCTTCCATTCCTGGGCAGGGGAACCCTCCTGAACCCCCATTTTGGGTCATGTCACCCCCCCTCACTCCACTTCCCCAGCACCGGGACCCCCCTGTACCCCCTCATCTGGCACCGAGATCCCCTGAACCCCCATTTCTGTTCACCGGGACCCCCCTGAACCGCAATTCCCAGGCACCGGGAACTCCCTAAACCTCCATTCCCGGGTACCGGGACTCCCCTGAACCCCCATTTTCGGTCCTGTGACCCCCTCAGCACCCTTTTTCAGCACCGGGACCCCCCTGAACCCCCATTCCTGAGCACGCGGACCCCCTTGAGCGCCCATTTCTGGGCACAGGGACCCCCCTGTACCCCCTTGCCCAACATTGGCACCGCCCTGTACCCCCTCATGTGGCCCCAGGACCCCCCTGAATCCCCATTTCTGGTCACCGACGTCCCCGGAACCGCAATTCCCGGCCACCGGGACCCCCTTGAATCCCAAATTCCTGGAAGGAAACTCCCCCCGAACCCGCATTCCCCGGCACGGGAACCCCCTGAACCCCAAATTTTGGGCACTGGGACCCCCCTGCCCCCCCTAATCCGGGCCTAGGATCCTCCCGCACCCCCGTCAGTGCTCTGGGACGCCCTGCACGCCCATTCCCGGCCACCTCGTCCTTCCCAGACCCCAGACCCGCCCTTTTCCTCGGCTTTTGGACCCCCAGATCTCCCAAATTTCGGCGTCCCCCCAGTTCTTCATTGCCGGCGCTTCCTGGAAGGGGTTCCAGGGGATCCCGGAGGGTCCCCTGGGGCTCCAGGGGGTCAAGAGACCCCCCTTGAACGTTCATTTCGGGGCACTGGGACCCCCCTGTACCCCCTTCCTCAGCCCCGATAACTCCTGCACCCCCTTATCTGCAGCCTGGAACCCCCTGAGCCCCCATTCCCGGGCAGGGAAACCGCCCTGAACCCCAATTTCTGGGCACCGGGATCCACTACATCCCCTTATCTGGCACCGGGACCCCCTGAACCTCAATTTTCAGGCACCAGGACCCCTTGAACCCCGGAACTCGGGAATGGAACCCCCCGGAACCCCATTCCTGGGCACCGGGACCCCAGTGCATCCCGTTATCTGGCCCTGGGACCCCCTGCACCCCTTTTCCCAGCACCAGATCCCAGCCAGGCCATTATCTGGCACCGGCACCCCTGAACCCCCATTCCTGGGCACCGGGACCCCACTGCATTCCCTTATACAGCACCAGGACCCCCTGAACCCCCATTCCACTGCACCAGGACCGCCGTGCACCCCCATATCTGAGACTGGAACCCTCCCAAACCCTCCGTTCTCAGGCACAGGGACCCCCCCTGCACCCCCTTATCCAGCACGGGGACCCTCCTGCACCCCCTCATGCAGCACCAATGCCCCCCGCACCCCCTTTCCCGGCCCTCCCCCTCTCAGACACCCCAGCCCCCGCTTTTCCTTGACCCCAGCACCCCCTGGACCCCCACTCCTGCCTTCCACAGCCCCCACCCACCACCTTCCTCAACACCGGGGCCCGTGCACCCCCTTTCCTGGGCACAGCGACCCCCTGGACACCCCATTGTTATGAAATTGACTCAAAACGAGTAATTTCCAATCAAAGAATTTATTAATTATTGAAGCAGTTATACTACGTAAGCAAAGGCTCAGCGCTGGGCGACAGGGGAGTCTCCGCTCCACTACTGCCGCCCCAACTAGTTTCTGATTCACTCCTTTTATCCTCTCCATCCTTCAGGAGTCCATGTTATCTCGGAGTTCTCTGCGCCTGCGCTGGTTGTTGCTAGGGGGTCATCCTTCTGTCTCCTGGTGGTCGGTGATAAAGGCTGCGGAGTCTTCCTCAGCCGCGTCTTCTTCACCCTATGTCCTTATTTGGTGACTTCTCCGTGGAAAATTACCAAAATCTTATGATTAACGCAATATGTGCCCTATCAAGCTTAAGCAAGCAAATGTCCTGCCTTGCAAACTGTGCCCTATCAAGCTTAAGCAAGCAAATATCCTGCCTTGCAGACTGTTTATCTGCCCCTGCCCCTTCCCCAGCTTTTCCCTGGTCGTTATCTCTGTGAGTTATCTGCTTGTACCATTTGTCAGCGGGAAAGGTTTCCCTGCTGGGTGTTAATCTGCCCCTGCCCTTTCCCCAGCCTTTCCCTGGTCGTTATTTCTGTGAGTTATCTGTTTGTACCATTTGCTGGGTGGGACTATGTGTGGGCTCCTGCAACCCCTTCCCTGGTATCCTTGTAGCTCATATCTCATGAAGTAGTACAGAAATAGTCAGCAGACAACTCTTGTAACACACTGGTCTCTTTTTCGTGACGAACAAAATGTAGTCCCTCATCTCAATCCCCCCTTTGTTTTGATACTCAATTTGGTTCGTCAAAACGCTCTAATTCCCTTTTGCTGAGCTCCAGAGATTCTTCTGGATCATCCATCTTCAAGGTTCCGTATTTTGCTCGTGTGAGCATAAGGTGAGCAGCTTCTAATCTGCCTTTTACCATGCTAATCAATTTATTAAAAATACAAGGGCCAAACGTGAGTCCCAATAGTAAGAGAAGTAGTGGACCCGCTATCATTGATAATAAAGTTGTAAGCCAAGGAGAATAGTTAAACCAAGATTCATACCAGCTTTGGTGTTTTTCCCTTTCTCTTTGTCTTCTTTCTAGCCCCTCCCTTAGTTTTGCCATTGAGTCCCGTATAATTCCGCTCTTGTTTACATATGTGCAGCATTCTTCTCTTAAAGCAGCACATAGTCCTCCTTGTTGCAGGAATAATAGATTTAACCCCCTTCGATTTTGTAAGGCTACCTCTGCTAGGGAATCTAATGATTCTGTGAGGTCTTTGATGGAGGTTTCGATCCTCCTGAGGTCTTCATCTACAGAGGCTCTTAGTTCTTGGAATCCTCGGTGTTGCTGTATGAGTGAGGCTATTCCTGTTCCTGTCCCGGCTGCAGCTATTCCTAGTAACATTGCTACAGTGAAGGTTGTGAATATTTCCCGTTTCACTATGTGGGGTCCTATATTTTGATATTGTTCATAAACGTACTCTACGGGATGGTAAAGGACTCTGGGTACTATCAATACTTGAATACAAAAGTCACTGGATTCATTAAATCGGTCTATATTTATACATGGGGTGACTCCGAGAGTGTTACAGACCCATTTAGTATTTGCTGCTGGCAGTATCCAGCTGGCAGGTTTCTTAGGGTCACTCAAATTCCCCATAACCTGACATAGATGTCGTTTTTCCACTGGTACTCGTCCTATACATCTTCCTCTCCCCGTTACCCTTGCCAAGGTTATCCCTCTCGATTCTTCTCCTTCTTTTTTCCATAGGCACCTAGCTGGGTTGGTCCCATTTACTCATCTGCTTTTTGCTGTTACCCCTATGGCTTCATAGAACGGGGGGTTTACGGTGTAACACAGCCAACATTCCTCAGTTAGATTTGGATGGGTCTCATTCAGGACTAGGAAAGTGGCCTGTAATATTTTCCACAAGTCCCCTTCTCCCGGGTTTTCAGGTCCTCGGGTCGAATCAGTAAAGTTTTGCTTATACATTTCTGGAAAACTAGTGGTTGGGGCTGTTTCTGATTCATTTCCATTATTTTCTCCTAGCGTTAGTTCTCCAGCTATCGCCTGGTTTGGTCCAATTGGTTCGGGGTCGTGTGGCACGGTTATCTTTTGGATTATAAAGTGCCCCCCTCTGTCTGTCCCTGGTTCCCATAATCGGGCTCCCCACATTTTCCCTAATAACCAGACTTGGTCATGTGGTTTTGTCACATTAATGTAAATCATATTGCATGTTCCATCTAACCCTCCTTCTTTCTGGGTATATGTGGAAGTGGGCTGTGTACACCCGTATGGACCCCATCCAGTTCTGATAAACCCGTCCTCATTCCCCCCAAAGGAGCTTACTGATACACAGTCCCAATAAGCACAGTAAAAGTGTCCTGGATAGTTACAATACCCTTTTCCCGGGTTTGAGCTTGGACAAAAATAATATCCAAACTGATTTAAACATGGATTTACAGGTATTAAATCACACAAAGTACATAAAAAGCTGGGTGCGCCAGACGTGATTTTGGTCTGGATAACATACTGGTCTTCCCATCTAATCAGTGACCATTTGAAGGGTTGATGTGAATACCCTTCTGCCCCTGAACTTGTTACGATGCACCAGAAAAGAATTAAGGCTTGTAATTTGGGGCTGTCATTGTCGGAGCTCAGGTTGAATTTTACCTTTGGTTTCCCCAGTGGTGGGTTACCAATCCTGGGGCAGGACGGCCAACATTTCCTGGACATCCCATATGGGGGTCGGGGCTTCCGACGGACTCCACTGGTTATTACCTCTCTGCCTCGCCCGACGACTCGGTTGCTGCGAGCCTCGGGGTTTGCCATCTTCTCGGCAGCAGAGGTATTCTTCAGGAGCCGGATAAACCTCCCATTTCCACTTTTTAGCACTGGCGGCCCAGTTATCAGCTTTTATTAATGAGAGGTCACGCCGCAAATTGGGGGCTTTCTTCCGACACACCACTTCCAGGATGTCCAGGAGAAAGGGGATCGGTTCGTTAGGGTGGTAGCAGAACCGATCAGGATTTACCCCTTTGGAAAAGGTTTCCCACCACTCGTCAGATCCAAGCTTTACCTCCCCCGTACCAACTCTGCTACTAAGAATGATAGAAGTTAGTCTCCTCTCTTTCTCATAGCACGGCGTACAAATTCCCCTAGGTGTTCTACCACTCCGACAATGAGACCACCAAGGTTCGTGACACAATTTACAGGAAAAGCATACAAGGGGGTGACAGTCACAATCTAACCAGTTACACTTTAACCTTATATCTTTGTTCTGTGCTTTTTCCCCCTTCCATGGGTGCCCTTTATGTTCTAATCACGGGGACTTAAAGTAGGGCTTTCTCAACTCGTCCTCTAAGAGTTTGCAATATCCAAGAGCCTCCCGATTCCCTATTAGGTGGGTTTGGAGATAATGGTTATCTCCAACCCAGATTATTATCCAAATCATTTATCAGTTCGTTTCAGCTTTAATTTGGTTTCTCCCGGGAGACTGCAAACCTCCCAGCTGTGAGGGGGTTTTACCGGTCCTTTTATGCGACTAGCATGAGTCCATCCTTTTTCAGCAGTTCGTATGGCTGCTTCTGTGGTGAGGAGTACTTGGAACGGTCCTTCCCACCTTGGAGTCAAGGGGTTTTCTTTCCAGCTTTTCACGAGCACCCAATCTCCTGGCTGTACCTGGTGTAAGATAAAATCTAAAGGAGGCCGTTGTGCTAACATACCTTTTTCCCATAATGCCTTTCTGTACTTTGTCAATTTCACCAAATATTTTTGCGTACATGTGTCATTAATGACAGGATGTTCGTTAGGATTTTCTAGGTTATACGGCATCCCATACATCATTTCAAAGGGTGATACCCCTAAATCAGCTCTAGGTCTTGTTCTTATATTTAGCAACGCTAGAGGAATACATTTAACCCAGGTCAAATTGGTTTCTGCTACCAGTTTGGTCAATTGCTTTTTTATTTCCCCATTCACTCGTTCAACTCGTCCAGAGCTCTGGGGATGCCAGGGGGCATGTTGTTCCCACCGTATGCCCAGAGCTGTTGCTAAGTTTTGGGTAACTTGGGAAATAAAATGCGGCCCTCTATCTGAGTCAATGACTTCTGGGACCCCATATCTCGGGATTATCTCTTCCATCAATATTTTCGTAACTACTTTGGCTGTTTCTCTTACGGTTGGGAAGGCTTCCACAAAATGTGTTAGGTGGTCCACCAAGACCAATAAATATTTGGTTCTCCCTACTTTGGGGAGCTCGGTGAAATCTATCTGAATGTGGGAGAAAGGCCTTTTCGCTAGCGGTCGGCCTCCCTCCGGTAATTTTCTCAAATTTTTTTTTTTCTATTTACTTGTAAGCAAATTAGGCATCCTCTGGTTACTTGTTTGGCAATGTCCCAGATTCCCACACTCACATACTTTGCAGCAAAATAATCTACCAGTCCCTGTGATCCCCAATGTGTTTTTTTTTTTTTGATGTATCTTAGTCAGTAATCTATGTGCCGCATTTTGGTGGTCCCAATGGGGGTTCTGTAGGGGCCATTTAGTGTCCGCAGCCAGGCCTTGGACATGCTGCGTGTCCCAAATACGCATTCCTTCCCTTCTTATCATATTCCGTTCTTCAGTAGAGAACAGAATGCCCAAAATGGACTGCATTTCTTCCCAGGTATAGATGTTTGGTCCTAAGAACTGGTCGACCCTCTTGGCTACCCCAAAAGGGTCCTCTAATAAATGTCCCATGTCCTTCTTAAAGTCTCGTACATCTGCCGAACTCAAGGGGACAGTAATAAATCCTATACCCGCCTGTGGTCCACCCATGGGCATCTCCCGTAGAGGGAATAACCCCGTCTCAACCCTACTGCGGCTCCTTGTAATCGGGCCTTGGTAACCGGTTTGGTTAACCTCCCCTTGGTTACCCTCTTCATCATTGTTCGGTGCAGGTGGTTGTGGAGGTGGTGGGGCATTGGGTGCTGGCGGTGGGACATATGGGGGCGGTGCTATAATTAAGTCGCCCAAATGATCGTCCCTCTTCCCCTTTTTGTCCGGATCCCCTTTCCCTTCTCTTAATTGGAAAACATACACTTCGGGTCTTGCTACCCATATTTTGGCATAATCACTCTCCTCTTGAGAGAAGGGCTCTTTAGAATTTACCCATAGGTTCAAGTCCTGTCGAACCCAGTCTTCAGATGATCCAAACACGGGCCAAAAAACTTTTTTTTTTTTTTTTTTTTTGGAAATCTCTTTCCCACCCCATACTTCCATACAATAATGTATCATTCTGGCCCTATCCTTAGTCTCGGTCCCCGGGTAATGCTTCCAATTACTAAGCATAAATCCTAGGGGACTGTCCCTTGGAATGGGGGGGAGTTTGACTTGGGTTGGGGTCTTGCTTTTCCCCTGCCCCATTCGTCCGGAGTGCCTTCTTTCACTCTCAAATTCCTTTCACTTCCCCTTTTTTGTGGCCCGAGCCCTCGCGGGTCTACGGGAACCGCACTACTCAAGGGTCCGCACTCACTTGGAGAGTCCGGCTGCCGGCCCCCCTCTCATTCACACTTGTCCACCGCCACACTCCGGGATCCCAACCCCGCCCGAACGGATTCCCTTTTATACTTACGCGTCCTGCGTCTTCGTCCGGACTCCGTGCACAGATTATTAAGGGGTTCACCGGTATAATTTGTCCCGTTTGCTTACTAGTATATATTTTAGGGTCGTCGGTGAGAGTGGCGGAGGTTCTCCCAGAGGGGCCACCCAGAAAGCACTGGATGAGGCGCCCCCCACTCTGGGTAGATCCTACCCGATCCAAACTCTCATCCGAGTCACGGCACCAAATTGTTATAAAATTGACTCAAAACGAGTAATTTCCAATCAAAGAATTTATTAATTATTGAAGCAGCTATACTACGTAAGCAAAGGCTCAGCGCTGGGCGACAGGGGAGTCTCCGCTCCACTACTGCCGCCCCAACTAGTTTCTGATTCAGTCCTTTTATCCTCTCCATCCTTCAGGAGTCCATGTTATCTCGGAGTTCTCTGCGCCTGCGCTGGTTGTTGCTAGAGGGTCATCCTTCTGTCTCCTGGTGGTCGGTGATAAAGGCTGCGGAGTCTTCCTCAGCCGCGTCTTCTTCACCCTATGTCCTTATTTGTTGACTTCTCTGTGGAAAATTACCAAAATCTTATGATTAACGCAATATGTGCCCTATCAAGTTTAAGCAAGCAAATGTCCTGCCTTGCAAACTGTGCCCTATCAAGCTTAAGCAAGCAAATATCCTGCCTTGCAGACTGTTTATCTGCCCCTGCCCCTTCCCCAGCTTTTCCCTGGTCGTTATCTCTGTGAGTTATCTGCTTGTACCATTTGTCAGCGGGAAAGGTTTCCCTGCTGGGTGTTAATCTGCCCCTGCCCTTTCCCCAGCCTTTCCCTGGTCGTTATTTCTGTGAGTTATCTGTTTGTACCATTTGCTGGGTGGGACTATGTGTGGGCTCCTGCAACCCCTTCCCTGGTATCCTTGTAGCTCATATCTCATGAAGTAGTACAGAAATAGTCAGCAGACAACTCTTGTAACACACTGGTCTCTTTTTCATGATGAACAAAATGTAGTCCCTCATCTCAATTCCCCCTCATTTATTTATAGTAAAGTTTTCCCAACATTCTCCATTTGCTGTTTCCCTTTGCAGCTTCACCCTGCTTTTTTTAAAAAAAGTATTAACTATTTAAGAGTTAAAAGTATCACGGTTAAAGCTCTTCAATTTTGCAAAATGCAACATAAAGGCGAACATGGAAAAACCCAGACCAAAAATTGATTCTCACCCTTCTGTCCCAAACCTACCTGACAATATAAAGTAGGACTATTATAAAAAATGTTTCTCATGTTGTAATCTTATCACTGAAACTGTAGGGAAAACAAAAACTCTCCAAGAATCTCTTTCGTGTGAGAGAGTCAAGGCATTACTTGGTTCTGGCCAGGATGTGCAACAGAAATACTTTCATCCACACATAGCCCAGCTGTGCAGAAAACATCATTCCATGACATGTCAGTTTTACCCGATTTTTCCTAAACTTTACGTAGTCTGAACCAATCTAAATCCACTGCTTTAATGTTCATTGCTTCCAAGTCGTGTAAGTTTTTAGTGTTTGGTTTCCTATTAGACTCGGATTTCTTCCCCTCTGCTGTGAATTCCGCCCACACTCCTGGATTTCCTTCTCAGCCTTTTCCAGACCAGGTGTCTCCAGCTGTGCGGGGGCAGTGTCTGGGGTAGCTGTTGGTTGCTGTTTGCTGCGGGGCGTTGATGTTTTGTTGCTGGTCCTTATCTCTGTGGGTGTCTTTTGGGCTATTCCCAGTCTGTTCGGATGTTAAACTCGTCTCCATTGAGTGGTGGAGATGAGTTTCACATCCGAACAGACTGGGAACCCCTTAAATAAAACCTTTAAAATTTCTTTCCCAAAGGCAAACCTTTGAGTAGAGAAACCTTTCTGAGCAGAGAAATAAGATTTAAAAGAAGCAGGATGGGTACATTTTGCAGCAGTGCAGTCGCAGTCAGCCCAGAGTGTGGGTGTGAGTGAGCCCCAGGGTGGAATTGTGCCGCGGTGCTCCCCAGCAGCTGTGGCAGTGCAGGCCCAGCCAGCGCTGGAGCTGCAGCAGCGGCAGCGAGGCTTGGCCGCAGTGGCTGGAGGTGCCAGGGGAGGGTGGCCAGGATTCCCGAGGGTTTGAGCAGAGGATCTGTGGGCAGGCCCAGGGGCTTGGCCCGCTGTGGAGCCCTGGCTGCTGCTGCGTTGCCTTCAGGGCAGGCTCAGGGGCGGCTCCCATGGTCCTGCTGCAGGCGGGAAGTGCAAATCTCCGGGGCTTCAGAGCCCCTGAGGCCAGGCTGAGGGGTCCCCCCGTGCTCAGCTGTGCTGGCGGCTGTTTCTGGCCTCAGGGACACTTGGCGTGGGCCCCTTGGCCACCAGTGGTGCTGCTTTGCACTCCTTAGGCAGGAGCCGATGGCCTGGCTGGGTGTTGGCAACAGCAAAGTCCCAGGGCAGGCTCTGTGCCAGCCCAGCTTCCTGGGGGAGAGATTCCACAGGAGACAGGATCCTGGCTACAGCCTGCCTTACATTTACATCCCTTATTTCCACCCTGCACTAGGTGGAGAATTGCCCAGGTAAGGAATTCCAGACATGAATTCCAAGGGAGATAATTGAATATCTGCCTTGGGTCTGGCTCTTTTTCTTGCCAAGGCCAATGGCAAAAGCTGTACCCATGGCATCTTGGTTTCTATCTCCGGCTTCCAAAGGTGTTTCTTTATTTCCCCATTCATTCTTTCTACCCAACCCGAGCTCTGGGCTTGCCAGGGGTTATGGAGGTCCCATTGTATTCCTAAAGCTGCCATAACCCCCTGAAGGGTCTTTCCTATAAAATGAGTTCCCCATCTGAATCTATTGCTTCCACAATCCATTTTCTTTGAATTATTTGTTTTAGAAATAGGTTAATAAGTGATCCAGTGCTTGCTGAAGCAGTCAGAATTGCTTTTGCCCCCCTGTTAGGTGCCATGGTGTCAGCAGAAGATTTTGAAGCCTTCCTGCTCAGGGCATTTCAGTGCCAGGCTCTTACAAGCACCCACAGCTCCGCGGGTTGAGCTGAGCATGGGCCGGTGACCTGCGCTTTGTCTGATTCCCCTTCCTTAATAACAGCCTGTCTTGTAGCTCTTTTCCCTCCTGCTGCCCTTGCAGAGCCATCCACAAACACATTGTCTCCCTCAGGCCAGGGAATGTCCCATCAATCTCTCCCAGCCTGGCTCTGGAGCTCTGTCCCTTGAGTGCAGTCCTGGGTTCCTTGCCAGCCCCTCTCCAGGCTGTTCAAACAGGAGGCTGGGTTAAACCCTTGCCCTGTCCTCAGTTCTGAATCCTCCTGTGCCACTGAACAAGTTTCATACTGTAATCACCGAGCCCTGCTCATCCATTGAGAGGCTCTTTTGGTTGTCAAAGCTTTAACTTGATGCCAGACTTGAACTCTAGGAGATCCTTCTGTTGTCATCAGTTTTCAGGCCTCTGCTCCCACGGAAGCTGTGGCTGCACAATTCTGCAGACAATGAGGCTGCTCTCTGGCCACTGGGTTAAACATTTTAGCACGAGAATTCCTTTGGCAAGACCCTGTTTAACGTCCACCTATAATTCAAATTCTTTTTCCCTCTCTGGAAGGGCCAGGGCAGCCGCCTCAGTTAATCTTAATTTTAACACTTGAAAATTCTGTGTTTCCTCCTTGTGTCCATCCATCCAGTTTGTTGACTGGCAAGATAGGAGTGTTGTAGGGAGACATCCTTGGCTCCAAAAGCCCTGCCTTTAACAGGGACTCAATACCAGGCTGTGAGCCCTTCCTTCCCTCTCTTGGAACAGGGTATTGCTTGTCCTGGTTGCTTTAATTTGTAGAGGCTCCATATCTAATTTTCTGTATTTCCCTGGGGCTGCCCACACTTCTGGGTTCACTTCAGCATAGGCCTTGTCAGACTTTTGACACAGAGGTACAACAGAACTAGCCTCTGTATCCCTTTTTACAGTATTAAAATCCAGCTCTCAACCTCCTTCCTAGTTAATTACAATCACAGGAGGAAGAAAAAGAAATTCATTTATTTCAAACCTATCCCCCACAGCTTCTAATAGTGGTTGAACAAATCATACCTGCTCATCTTTCCCACGCATTCCCTTAAAAATTAAAATATTCCTTTACTATTTTCCCCTTTAGGTCTAAGATTCAGAGCAGATTGAGAGGCCCCTGTGTCCATCAGGAAATGCCTCCTCTCAATGCAGACCCACCTGAATGTTCTCAAGGGCTCCAGTGTGGAGGGTCCCTGGTGTGATGGGAGCTGTGACAGCCCTGCCAATCCATGTCCATCACGGGCTGGACTTGCTGGTCCTGAGGGTGCTGCTGTCTGTGCTTGCAGTGTCCTTGTGCCCTGCAGCCGGAGCCCTGATTCCTTGCCAGGGGCTGTTTGGGTGGGCTGTGCCCTGCCGAGGAGGGCAATGCCTCTGCCGGGTGCTTGTGGCCGAGCTGTGCCCTGGGTGCTGGGGCCCCCTTGGGCCCTGGGGCTGATCCCTCAGGGGCTGTAGGAGCTCTGCCCTGGCCTTTGCCTTCAGCTTGGCCTTTTGCTGCTCCCTTCTTGCACTCACCTGCTGGGCCTTTGTGCCCAAGTGCTGCAGGGCCTTCTTCTGCCCCTCCTGCAGCCCCCCTCAGTGCCTGTGGGTGCTTGTCTTGCTTTACAAGTCAGGTGTCTGCTTGGGAAGGCAGAAAAAGCCTCTCTTGGAATGGAGAATGCAAACCCCCTCCCTCTTAATTTTTAGCATAGTGAAATCAAGGGGCTCTCAGGCAAAGATATGGGATTAGGAATAACGGTTCTTTCCTAGTGTGTATAATATAATAATAGTAGTGTGTATAAACAGCTCCGGCAGTGACAACAAACAGAGCCCGGAGCCGGTCCCGGCCTTTCGGCTGCGGCGCTTTCCCCTTGGGTGCAGTTCCGGGCACGGCCGGCAGGGGCGCCGGTGGCTCCCGCGGGGCGGGGCAGCGCATCCCTGCCATGGGAACCTCTCTGAACGGCAATAGAGCAATCCCTTCATCTAACTCTTTCACTTTTTTACCTTCTGTAGCCTTTCTCCCGTGTTTTGAGAAAGAATTTGGAGAGGGCTGCCTTTTAACTGAGCTCCTAGTGTTTCGATAAGGTGCTTCCTGTAGAGAGAGGGGTTTTCCCTGAACAGCAGGAGCTGTGGTTACCAAGGGGACGTAACTCAGAGCAGGAGGGGTCAGGGGAGGATATCCCGCCGAGGCTCGGTCGGAGTGTGGGCAGGGTCTGCTGCCGGAATCGCCAGAGGGGGATCTTCCCGTGGAGGCCGAGCCGGAGCGTGGGCAGCCCCCACATGGCTTATGGCGGCTGATCCGGCAGCTCCCGGCAGAGAAAGGCAGGTGGGAGACCCCGGCAGCAGCAGCGGCGCTGCCCAGCGCAGCTGGCACGGGCAGGGCAGCCGGGGATGGGATGGCTGGGACCCGCCCTCGGTGCGGTCGGCGCGGTGACCTCGGCCCACGCGGCAGGACAGAGCAACCCCATCTTGCCCAGCATGGCCGGCAGAGCGGCCGCGGGCCGGGCAGTGGGGCCAGGGCACACAAATTCACCGCCAGCGCCGGGGCAGGTGGAGCTGCCCTGGGCAGTGAGCCCGCACCTGGGATGGAAACCGGGGCAGGCGGAGCTGAGGCGGGCAGCGAGCCGGGACCTGGGACAGGCGCCTCGGCCGCCAACGGAGGGGGCAAGAGCTGCAGAGGATCCCACTCTCTTTCTGACTTTTCCTCGTTCCCCTCCCTTTCATTTCCCCTTTTTATTTTCTTGGTTTTTTCCTCGGGTGTTTCTGATACTTCAAAGATTTTTATTCTCCTAAAATCTCCTGTCTAACATATGGCATATTCTCTTTCTTCTAGATTAAATGTTTTTTTTTCCAAATAAATCCAGAACCTAACAAATCTAACCTTCTGCTTGGATATTTTGAAATGGTCGACGAGCTAACTCATGACCTCCTAATGTTGTTTTTCTCATCACCTTTTTATTTATCCTTTGGCAAATTAAGCATCTTTCAGTTACTTGCTTTGCTACACCAAAAATCCCAGTGCACTCAAAATTCCTTAAAAAATGATCACACAAAGCTTGAGTACACCAGTGGGGTTTCTGATGCACGTCTTCTAATCTTTTCCTAGTAAGCACATTTTATTAAGTAATTGTCTTCCATGTAGAAGTTTCTATTACTCTGATTTATCTTGTTCATTTCCTATCTTGTTTAATTCTTTTTTCTCGGCTTCCCTAAACTTGGAATTTCCAGTTTTTCCTCGTTTGGAGTTAATATTAAAATTCTTTCAGCTCCATTTTCTGCTGCATCCTTAGCTTTGTGATGTGCCCCCAGTTTGCCCAGTTTGCCTCTCCTTTGGCCCGGGCCGGGTTCCCCCCGCCCGCAGCGGCTGGGAGCAGCCGAGAGCCCCGCGCTGCCCATGCCGACCTGGCCCGGCTCCATCGCCGCTGCTGCCGCGGGCTGCGAGGGCTGCGGGAACGGGGCACCGAGGGTGTGGCTGCTGCTGGGGGAGGAGGAGGAGGGAGGGAAGGGCAGGGATGGAGGGGGAGGAGGACGCGGGTAAGGGGGGAGGAGGGGGATAAGGAATGGAAGGGGCGGGATGGAAGAGGAGATGGGGGTGGAGATAAGACAGAGGAGGGGGAGGGGGGATGGAAGAGGAGGAGCGGGAGGAAGAGGAAGAGCAGGGACAAGGGCGGATCCAGGCTGAGTTGAGGGAACCACGCGGTCTCGATCCCTGCCTGAATTCGCAGCCCCCACCTGTGGGATCATCGCCCCCCCCCATGGCTCCGGTGAGCGGGGAGGGGGAGCCCGGCCCGGATATCCCGGGGGGTCCCTGGGTTGGGTTTTTGGGGGGATGTTTGGAGAATGAAGAAGTCCCAGGCTGAGCGGAAAAGGCCCCTCGGGGGGACATCGGGGGGTGGCGGTGGCGGCTGCCGGCAGAGGCAGCCTGGAGGAGCAGAGCCCTGTGTGCCCCAGGAGGCCAAAGTGTGGAGGCCAGAGAGGGGGGAGCGCCGCCATTGGCGGGAGCCTCAAGAGCCTGGAGAGGGGCAGGGGGGACTCCTTGGAGCCGCTGCAGCCCAGAGCAGAGAATGAGGGGAGAAGGGAGCCCCGGAGCCCAAAGAGCCCCGGCATCCCGAAATGGGGAGAGCCAAGAGGGGGCAGTGCATCCCCAGAGACGGCCTGGGGGGATCTCGTTGCCCTTGCCTGTGGCACGGAGGCAAATCCCATGCTGTCCTTGTCCTTCCTCGCCCAGAGCAGGAGCTGAGCATGGAGAGCAGGGAGGACAAATGCCCGCGGCAGAACCTGGTGGCAGAGGCCGTTTTGAGCAGCTCCACGGCGCAGGAAGCCAACGGGGAGGAAAAGGCCCGGAGATGCCGCACGAGGAGGGGCTGCAAACGCAGATGGCGGGGATGTGAGGGGGAAAGAGGCAGCCTGGGCCGGGAAGGCGGCCGGAGATGGAGCCAGAGCTCGGAGCTGGTGCTCCATGAGCAGCTCCATGATGGGGAGAAGCCCCACACGTGCGTGGAGTGTGGGAAGAGCTTCAGGAGGAACTCCGAGCTGATCAGGCACCAGAGGATCCACACTGGGGAACGGCCCTACGAGTGTGGGGAGTGTGGGAAGAGCTTCAGGAGGAGCTTCAACCTGATCGTGCACCAGAGGACCCACACAGGGGAGAGACCCTATGAGTGCTCCAAGTGTGTGAAGAGGTTTCAGACCAGCTCCAGTCTCTTCCGGCACTATCAGAGTCACACAGAGGAGAGGCCCTTCCATTGCCCCGACTGTGGGAAGGGATTCAAGCGCAACTCCACCCTCGTCAAGCACCGGCACATCCACACAGGGGAGAGGCCCTACGAGTGTGATAAATGCAGGAAGAGGTTTCAGACCAGCTCCAATCTCCTCCTGCACTATCAGAGTCACACAGAGGAGAGGCCCTTCCAATGCCCCGACTGCGGGAAGGGATTCAAGCACAACTCCACCCTCGTCACCCACCGGCGCATCCACACTGGGGAGAGGCCCTACGAGTGTCCCCAGTGTGGGAAGAGCTTCTCCAGCGGCTCTCACTTGACCCAACACCAACGGAGGCACCGGTAAGGGAAGCCCTGCGAGTGCCCCGAGTGTGGGAAGAGCTTCGTGCACTGCTGCAGCTCCATCCCCCACTGGAGGAGGCACTTTGGGCACAACCCTGGTCACTCACATTCCCTGTGATCCATGTTGGGAACACTCCTGGCTGCTTGTCCTTTGGTTTGGCCCTAATTTTTTTCTCTTCTCCATCTCTCTCTACTCCAGAAGCCAAGAGGGATGGATCTGTCCCCTTAATCACTCAAATTCCACTGAAAATAACTGAATTTTAACCCAAAAAGGCTCAATCCTACCTCAAATTCCTTGTTCCCTCCTCAAAAAACTCAATCCCATGCCAAACTCAATCCATTCCACAGCCACCAGGGTGAGATGGGGTTCGAAGGGGATTGGGAGAAGTGGGATCCCAATTTGGAGCAGTGAGATGGGGATTGTGTGGGCCTGGGTGTGTGGGATGTATTTGATAGCAAATAGAACTTTCAGAGTTACTGATTCTGTCCCGTTCATTTTCAGTCAGTTCTGTTTGCAGAATGCCACCTTCTCAGCTGATTCAATTCCTGTAAAAATCCCATTTTTTAAATCATCTAACCCAAACAATCCAAAAATCAATATCAAAATAAAACCACCCGCACACAATTAATGTTTTAAAAATAATTTTAATTTTTCAAGAGTACTTAAGGATGTTATTAAAGTTTAATTGTTTGGTTGAAATGTCTGAGAAATTATAGTGGTGTTTGGTTTTGTGTTTAGTGTATTTGTAATATGAATTGTTTAACTAAGATGTGTTAGATTGCATGGTAGTTTCTTTAGCTATTTTTAATCTGAAGTACTTTAGTCATCGAGTTCTTGGAACGTAAACTAGTTTGGGGGAAAAGTTTGCTGTGCATGAGGGTCTGTGAATATGCCCCAGGCTGATGTAAGGGGAAAGGTATTTCAGGGGATCCCTGAAGGTAACAGGGTGCTCCTGGCTGAGTGCCAAGATGCACCCGGCCGTAATAACCTTTGCTCCATGGTCCTGGTCTCCCATTAAACTTTTATTAAAGTCCTTTATTAAACTGTTTACATTTTCACAGGAGAGTGAACGTGTTTTTCACAGACAGCTTCACAGAAACTGGAACACGTGGGGGTTCCCAGGAGGGGGCACCGCTGATCCAGGGCATGGAGGCGCTGCCTGCAATCGTCCATAACCGCCCATAAGGAGCCTCCAGGGCTTTACCCTCCATGAGCTGCAGCAGACGTGTCGGGAAAGGTGACAAGAGCCCGTGGAATGGTGCTTGTTGCAGGCAGATTGGCCACTTGCAGCTCTTCAAAACTCCCTCCCGTGAAAAATTAAAGAACTTCAACCATTCAAAAGTGTGAAAAATGCGTTCACTCTCCTGTGAAAATCTAAAAAGTTTAATAAAGAACAATGGGAGACCAGGACCATGGAGCAAAGGTTATTACGGCCGGGTGCATCTTGGCACTCAGCCAGGAGCACCCTGTTACCTTTGGGGATCCCCTGAAATACCTTTCCCCTTACATCAGCCTGGTGCATATTCATAGAGCCTCATGCACAGCAGCTGGGAAGGGTTTAACACTTTACTGGGTATATTAGCGTTCAGAAACACATAATCACCAGAATGATTATATGCAGGTGCTTTTATTGAAGAGCTCTGGGTGTCAGGGGTACCAACCTAAATCTGACTCGGACATGGGTTCGGGATGAACATGTTTTTATATTCTATCCTTATATAACTTTCATGTTAATTATTAAACTTATATTGTTCTATTGTATACATAGATTTCAGCCAAGCATGGGCTCCTCGTGGCCCCCCTCAAACTTCTAATATAGTTTCTCATGACTCTTCTTATGATTAAACAATAATTATATTTAATTACTAAACAATCATCACATCTAACAATTATATCATTTATCATGTTCTGCTTACGCAGGTGCGATTTCACATGATCTGGCAAGCACAAAGCCTAACATTTTCAGAGTCTATTTTTGACATTTTTCCAGGGCCCCACTATCATTCTCCCCCCTTTGAAAGCATTTTCACTTCACTATAGGTGTAAATGTTTTCACTTGATACAGTCCTTTATTTCTCAATTTATTCTTGACGTTCTTCAAGTCCATGGTTGATGTAAACGTTGTCGTGGATGCTGTCACGCACTGGAGAACCAGAAGATGGTGGGCGTGGATCTCGTGTCAGTGCCTTTATTATCTTCTGGTTCCAGGATGTTTTCTTCTGTATCTCTCCCTTTAAGATGCTGTGAACTAACCAAATTGCTAAGAATACAATTAGTAAGATTATCACACTCTCAATGACAGATTTAATCCATGAACTCACATTCCACCCTAGCCCTTTAAAGATTTTGCCTAGCCAGGTCATAGTCAAATCCTTTTGCTCTTCTTGTGCTTCATGCTCTATTTGTTTCAACTGATTGATGTCATATTCTACATCTGCAGTTACATTTGGGATGTGAACGCAGCAATGACCAACCCGTCCCTTTAAAAATCCACATCCTCCTTGCTCTTTCAGGAGTAACAAATCTAAGGCTAATCGATTTTGTAAAGTCATTTTTGTGGTGGCTTGTAATTGTATGTTTAATTCTTTAAGTCCTTCCCGGGTGACTCTTGCCAGTCTATCTACCTGACCTGTAAGTTTGTACAGCATCTTCTACTCTGATAGTTTGCTGTAGGACCAAGCAAAGACTCTCGGGCCCACCCAAATTTCACTCCACTAGAGGGTTCTTGCCAAGTGTCATCTGGATTTTCATTGTCTAGAACTTCTCGTCTTGCTCTTATCTGCACAAGTTCATGTTTTCTGTTAAATGGGGACTTTTTCCAAATTGGACATGAGGTTGGGAGGCCTAAAGTAATTTTCTTTACTTTCCCCTCTACAGGCAGATGTGTTGTCCAGGTGCCATCGCTTGCTGCCCATACAAATTGTCCTGGACCTCGGACTGTACTCCTGGTACATCCTACAACTACCTTATAATTCACTCTGCCTTGTTTATGTTTGATCCCTCTGCAAGCACAGCCAGTTTGTAGGGCTATTGCCAGGGGTGGCATCTGCTTTATCTCTGCATCATCAGAAGTGCAGTCATAAGTTTTATTACATGCCCACCACCTTACTTTGTCTGCCCTCGTTCTGCTACTGGTGGCAGTGTTTGTTACTGCTGGATCTGTTTCATTCTCAGGGCCTTCCCACTTAATGCACCAAGGGGTGTTTGCCATACATTGGAATCTTTGAAGGATGCTCACAGACCACGCACTGTCCCAAGGCTCTGTCTGATCTTTCTGATCCTTGGCCTCACACTTCCATACCGGAGTGGTTTCTGTAACATTTTCTATAATCTTTTTATAGTGTGGCAAATAGCATTGCCATTGTGTGATGCCTCCTGATTCTCCCATAGGGGTTCCTAGTGTGCCATCACTTAGAATACAGTCTTTCTGGCCCATGGGTCTCATCCATGTTCCTATTTTCTCCCAAGTTTCCTTGACTACTTGCCTTGATTCGGGTACCTGTTTGCATGCAATTGTTTTGTTCTTTTGTATTTCAGGTAGTTTTGATGTTATGATTCCCCAATTTACTGGATCTCCTGCTGCCCTTTGGTATTGGCAGACAGGCAGTTATTCTACAGGTGTTTTGCATTTTGGCAAAGTCTTTGACTAATCCAATCATTAAATTCTCAGCCTGAACTTCATTAGAATCCTTTATCCCCTGTGTTTCTGTTTGTACCTCTCTCTTCATTCTAGAATGAAGAGTGGTTATTTGATCTTTTTGCATTCCACATCCCAAAGACATTAATGACCATAACGTTAGCACAATTACTGATAGCATTCTCAAAGTGATTAAACACATCTTATCTGCAGCCTTGTTGGTTCCACAGTTTACACAGTCCGTGATCCAGGATGGATTTTCTTCACTCGGGTATAGTGAATCCAGGGGTCCATGCCGGCTACTTTGGCTGCTGTAAAGGTGGTCAGCAGTACCTGGTGGGGCCCACTCCACTTTTCTTTCAGTGGTTCTTCGTTCCAGTTCTTGATGTACACCTCGTCTCCTGGATGTATGTTATGAACTGGGTTCTCGAGAGTCAGCGGTCTATTCCACACGAGGATGCTCCGGAGCCGAGCTAAAGTTTTCCCGAGAGACAGAACATAATTATACACTTCCTGCTTTCCTGTGACGTGCACATTAGGGTTAGGCTCAGGAGATTCATATGGTTTCCCATGCAATATCTCCTAAGGGCTGACTGACATCCCACTCCTAGGCTTTATCCGAATCCTCAACAGTGCTATTGGCAAAGCCTGGGGCCACTGCAATGTGGCTTCTTGGCATATTTTACTGATTTGCCTCTTTAGTGTCTGATTCATCCTCTCTACCTGTCCACTTGACTGGGGTCTCCACTTGACTGGGGTCTGCATGGTGTGTGGAGGTCCCAAGTTATCCCCAGCAATCTACTTACCTCTCTTACTACTGTAGCTATGAAATGGGGCCCCCTATCTGATGATACCCTAGGGGTACCCCGAACCTGGGAATAATCTCCTGTAGTAACCACTTTACTGTTTCCTTTGCTTGGTTGGTGTGACAGGGAAGGGCTTCTGGCCACCCAGGGAATGTGTCAACCCCCACTAACAGGTATTTGTATCCTCGAGTTCTTGGCAAGTCTACCAAATCTACCTGCCAATAGTCTCCTGGCTCTATTCCTATCCGAATTCTTCCTAGCTGTGCCTGTCGTCTAGGAACTGGGTTGTTTTTAAAACAGATATCACACTTTGACATTACTGATTTTGCCATTGTTAACATCCATACAGAAATTAAACTCTGCTTTAGCAATTTTACCAATGCCTCTGCTCCCCAGTGACATTCGTTATGTTTAATTTGTAGAACTTCTCTCATTATCAAAGGGGTACCACTATCTGTCCTTGTGCAGTCACATACCATCCCTCTGAATTCTTTTGTGCATTTAGCAAACGTGCCAGTCTCTCATCTTCTACTGAATATTTTGGTTCTGGAGGCAAATTGAATGGGGATACATTAAGCTTTAAAGGTATCAGTGCCATTGTTTGCACCTCTCGAGCAACCTGTCGGGCTGCCCAGTCTGCCTTTCGATTTCCCTCACAGATTTTGGAGGTTCCTGATTGCTGTGCTTTGCAGTGTATGATTGCCACTTGTTCAGGTTTTTGTACTGATTTTATCAATTGCAGGACTGCATCCTGATGTTTAATGTGCATACCCAGAGAAGGACAATAGTCCGCTTTCTTTCCACAGTGCTCTGTGTACATGCACCACTCCAAAAGCACATTTTGAGTCAGTCCAGATATTTACCTTTTTCCCTTCACTTAATTCTAGTGCCCTGGTTAAAGCAACCAGTTCTGCCTTCTGGGCAGATGTATTTGGTGGTAATGCCTTTGCCTCCACTGCTGTACTGACTGTTGTTACCGCATATCCAGCGTATCTGGTTCCGTTTTCCACGAAGCTGCTCCCATCTGTAAACAGCTCCCACTCTGGCTGCTCTAGTGGGACGTCTTTCAGGTCTTCTCTTGCTGAGTAGGTGTACTCTATTACCTCCACACAGTCATGCTCTAGTGGGCCTTCTTCAGTTGTGGTACCTGGGAACAAAGCTGGATTCAAAAGGTTAGTTGTTTTTAATGTGACATCACCCTGCTCAGTCAGGACTACCTGGAAATTCATCATCCTGCTTGGGGATAGCCAATGGCCCCCTTCTGCTCTAAGACAGTGGTTACCATGTGTGGTACATTGACATCTATGTGCCTTCCCATCGTGAGCTTCCTGGCTTCTTGTATCAGCATCACAGTGGCTGCGACTGCCCGCAGACATGGAGGCCACCCGGCACTTATGCTGTCAAGTTGTTTGGAAAAGTAGCCCAGCGGCCTTTTCCACTTCCCAGACCTTGGGTCAGGACTCCTAGTGCTAGGCGCAGCCTTTCATGGACAAACAGCTGAAAATCTTTAGACAGATCAGGTAACCCTAATGCTGGAGCAGTTGTCAGTGCTTCCTTTAATTTTAGGAAGGCTTCTTTCTGTGGCTTGCCCCAGGTGAATGGCTGCATCTTCTGAGCTTCACACAGGGGTTTCGCAATCAGTCCATAGTCCATGATCCACAGGCGACACCATCCTGCCATCTCGAGGAAGACTCGCAGCTCATGTAGATTCTGGGGCTCTGGAATAGCAGAAATAGCTTGGATACGGTTAGTGCCTAGTTTTCATTTACCCTTGTGAAATTTCACATCCCAGGTAGATCACAGTCTGTTGGGCAATTTGTGCCTTTCCTCTGGATACTTTATAACCTCCCATTCCCAGGGAATTTAAAATCTCAATGGTTACCTTTATACAGGTTGCTTTTCTTCTGTAGCTATTAGTATATCATCAACATACTGCAACAACAGGTATTGGTCTCTTGGTACTTGCCCACTCTCGGTGCAAATCTCCAGCTCCTTTGCCAGTTGGTTTCCGAATAGGGTCGGCCAGTTCTTATTTCGTGTCCAGGTGAGCTGGGTCTTTCTCCCATTCCCTGGGTTTTCCCACTCACAGGCAAACAGTTTCCTACTTTCTTTGTCAAGGGGGGATGCAGAAAAAGGCATCTTTTAAATCAATTTCAGTAAACCACTTATATATCTCCTTTACGGATGTTAGCAATGTGTAAGGATTTGTTACCACTGGAGAAATGTCCTTTGTTATTTTATTTATTGCTCTCAAATCCTGCACTAATCTATATTCACCATTTGGCTTCCTTATTGGAAATATTGGTGTATTAAATTCTGATTCACATTCTTCTAAAATTTGGTATTTCAAGAATTTCTCAATAATCTTTACTTATTCCTTGCCATGCTTCTGGTTTTATGGAATAGTGTTCGACTTGTAGAGGCCTCGCCCCTTCTTTTAACTCTACATGCACTGGTTGGGCCAATTTAGATTTCCCTGGTATATCTGTCTCCCATACAGAGGGAATCACTGCATCTCCTACCTCCCTAAGGATAGAGGGAACAGGTTTTTCTTTGATCATTAAAATCTGTCCCATCTTTGATTCAGATATTTTCATTATAAGCTCCCCATTTTCAAAGGTTATTACCGCATCAAGTTTCGCTAGCAAATCTCTCTCTAAAATCGGAATTGGACACTCAGGTACGTATAGGAATTTGTGTGTTATAACTTTGTTCCCAAAACACAAATCTAGGGGTTGCAAGAATGGCCGTTTTTCCTCTTTCCCTGTAGCGCCGACTATTGTTGTTTGCTTCTCCCCAATTTGTCCTTGCAAATCATTCAATACCGAGTGAGTAGCTCCTGTATCTATTAGAAATTTGACCTCTTTATGTCCTAATTGTTTATTTATAACAGGTTCCTTAACTTGTTCTACTGGCTCTATGTCTAGTCAGCTGGTATACTCCCCCAAAACCATCCCCTTGGTAACCTGCTGGCACTGATTGCCCTGGTGAAACTGGTTGTTCAAGTCTCGACATTGTCTCTTCCTGCTGAACTTCATATAGTTTAGACCAATTTATAGTTTTGGGCAAAGCATTCTGAGCTCCTATTTGGATCCACTCTTGATATTTCCGTAGTCTCCCCATATTGCAAAATAAATTAGGGTCCCAATTTGGATCCTCAATTGGGAAATTCTCATCTAAATTCCCTGTTACGAGTCCATTTCTGATGTCCTCTCTTGCCCTTTCTTTGTCTGCCTTAAGTACCATCTCTTTCTCAGTAGAATCCATCAAAGTATCTAATATTAATATATTAGATATATTAATATACTATATATAGATATATATTAGATATATTATTATACTATATATAATTATATATATAATATATTAATATACATATTATTGTATGTCATCCCAGTCAGGATTTTGAGTTTTTTATAACCATTTTTAATACTCATGCCATTTTATCAGGATTTTCTCTATGAATTCTGGCTGATTGTTTCCAAATAACTAAATCTGCAGGAGAGAAAGGCACTTTTAAAAATACTGGCCCTTCCACTCCTACACTTTGTCGCAAGGGGGCAATTACAGTCCGTTTTTGTCTGCCTATGTCTTTTCTATCCATAACTGGGGCAAGGTTAGACCGACTCCTGGTTCTGTGGGCTACCCCATCATTGATTCTCTCTCTCTCCTTCCTGCCACAGTTAGGTTTTCTCATCTTCCGAGGAAGAGAGATCAGGTGATGATGGGAGAGGAGGATAAAGAGGGAAGGGTGTACTAGACGAGACAGGTTCAGGACTAGGTGGGGTAGGAGCAGGCAGTGGGATAGGGACAGATGGAACAGGTGGGATAGGGTTAGGTTCTCTTGTTCCTATTGGAGCTACCTGTAAATCAATATCTGTATAATTTTCCCTACTCAGGCTTTCTTTCAACGCCAAGTGTTCTAAACAACGTTCCTCACAAACCCCACACTTATTGCTTGCAGATGTTTTAACCATCATTAATCCACATTCATCCTGCCATTCTGGCTTTGCCCATAAATAGAAAAACAAATCAACATATGGAACCTCATCCCATTTTCCTTCTTGTTTACAAAACGACATTAACTGCGAAATAGTGTTATATTGCAGAGTACCGTATTTTGGCCATTTGTCACCATTCTCCAAGGCATATTCTGGCCACCATGTATTACAATAATCAATCAACTTAGCTTTACGTTATTCTTCCCCAAAATTCCCCTGTTTCCAATGTGCTAGTAAGCACCCCAAAGGAGAACTTTGCGGGATAGAGGTGTTGCCGCCCAAAATCCCTTTAAGTTTCTCCCTTCCAAATATACCACAAATTGCCGAACCCGCAACGCTCTCGCGATTGTCTTATGGAACGGCACCTGGGCTTGTACCAGCAGGAATTCCTTTAGCCCAAGCAAGCGTAGCTTTCGCTGCGTCTCATTGGCAGGCACCCAAACCAAAGTAAAAAGCACCTTACCTTTCTCCCGGGGACGTGGCGAGCGGCAGAAGCGGTCGCGGCCGATCGAGCTCCCCGAGAATCCCTCGGTGCCGGCTGGAGCGCGGTCGAGTCGCGAAACTCGCTCAGCAGCACCCGCAGGGTCCCATCCGGGGTCGCCAAAATGTTAGCGTTCAGAAACACATAATCACATCAGCGATTATATGCGGTGCTTTTTATTCAAGAGCTCTGGGAATCGGGGTAGTTTCCACCCAAATCTGATTCCGACCATACATTCGAGGTGAACGTGTTTTATCCTCTATCATTACATAACTTTCATGTTAATTATTAAACTTATATTCTTCTATTGTATACACAGATTTCAGCTAAACATAGCCCCCTTTAAATTTCCAACATAGTTTCTCACATAGATTCTTCTTATAGTTATATAATAATTATATTTAATTACTAAACAATCACACATCTAATAATTATATTTTTTATCATACTGCTTAGGCAGGTGCAGTGACCTGAGAAAACACAAAGCCCAATATTTTCAAAGACTATTTTTAACATTTTCCAGGGCTCCACTATCACTTTTATTTCTTGTGGGAAAAAACCCTCCATCTCAACCAGGCACTCATGGCCAAAACTGGGCAACTGCCTCTGGAATTCCCTATATCCAAGGATAGCTCCCAGACAAAAGCTGCCAGGAGTGACAAGTCTGGCTGGCCTTGGCTTCCTGAGGGCTGGCCCTCATCTGCCTCTGAAACACTGGGGCTGGGTGCTTTCCTTCCTCATAAAAAGAACTCTTCTTCCTGTCCAGGCACCCACAGCCAAAACTGAGATTGCACCTCCAAAATGCCCAATGTCCAAGGAAAGCCCCTAGACAAAAGGTGCCAGGAGAGACAGGGCTGGCTGGCTTGGCCTGAGGGTGGCCACCTCTCATCTTCTTCCTCAACACTTGGACTTTGTGCTTTACTTTCCTATGGGCAAAAACACCCATCCTGACCATGGCCAAAACTGGGATTCCACCTCCAAAACTCCGTACATCCAAGGATTGCTCCCAGGTGAAAGCTGCCAGGACAGACAGGTCTGGCTGCCCTTGGCTCCTGGGGGTGCCTCTCCTGCTGTCCAAACACTGGGGCTGGGTGCTTTCCTTCCTATGGAAAAGAACCATCCTTCTCCTCCAGTGTCCATGTCTGAAATTGGGGTTCCACCTCCCAAATTCTCAATATCCAAGGGTTGCTCCCGGGCAAAATCTGCCAGTACCGTCAAGGCTGGCTGGCCTGGGCCTCTGGTGGCTGCGCATGCATCAGTGGGGCTGGGTTCTTTCCTTCCCATGGAGATCCCTGAGACACTGTGGGGACCTCATGGAACCAAGGGGATCATTGTGGCCCCACTGGAGCCCAGGGAACCAAGGGAATCATTGTGGCACCACTGGAGCCCAGGGAACCAAGGGGATCATTGTGGCACCACTGGAGCCCAGGGAACCAAGGGGCCATGGTGACACAGAGGGACTCCATGGACCCAGAGACCATTGTGGCTCTGTGGGGCCTGATGGAACCATGGAGACCATTCCAACCTTCAGGGCCTGGTGTCACCAAGGGGGCATTATCACACCTCAGGGCCCCATGGAAGCAAGGGACCATTGGGACACTGTGGGACCCCATGGAACCCAGGGAACATGGAACAGCTCTGGCTGGCTTGGACTCCCAGGGGCCACCTGACAGCTCTGGCTGATCTTGGGCTGTCAAGGGCTGCCTCTCATCAGCTCCTGGAGCACTGGGGCTCTGTGCTTTCCTTGCTATGGAAAAGAGCTGTCTGACTTTCCAGATGGTCATTGTCAAAATGGGTACTCTGCCTAAAATACTTTCTATTTGCAAGGGTATCTCACAAAACAAAACCTGCCAGCTCTGGCTGGCCTTGGCCTCTGGTGGTCACCTCTCATCTGCCCCTGAAACACTGGGGCTTTGTTCCTTCATTCCTATGGAAAAGAACCGGCTTTCTTGTCCAGGGACCATGGCCAAAATTAGAATTTGGCCTCCCAAATTCTGTATATCCAAGGATTGCTCCCAGACAAAAGTAGCCAGGACAGACAGGTCGGGCTGGCCCTGTCCTCTGGTGATTTCTTTAGACTCTGAACTGAATGTTTTCATTTGGAAACACTTTGGAGAGGGCCCAGAGATGTCCCAAGGAGGGGGGGTTTGGAGGCCTTGGGAACATGAGCACTGTATAGGGACAAAGGAGCTCTGTGCTCAGTGGGGTGGAGACTGAGGACAGTGGAGCAGAGCCATGAGAGTGTTTAAAGAGCGATTTCAGGGATGGTGGATCCTTTTGACATAGTGGAAAACAGCAGAGAGAGAAAGAATTAAGGCCAAGGGCAGCTGGGGAGGCCCAGAGTGGCTGCAGGAGAAAGGAATTTCCCTGTCAGGGCAGGGCTGTGGTGCAGCACGTCCCCAGCAGGAGCCTGGAGCAGCCCCAGGCTTTGTGTGGGCAGGCAGGGGCAGGCAGGAGGCAGAGCTGTCAGCAAAGGAAGGGCCCAGCCAGGTGGGGCAGCCGGGGGATGCCCAGAGCCTGCAGGGACAGAGGCCGGGGCAGGGACACCGTGGGACAGCCTGGGCTGCACAGGGCACAGGGATGGGCAGCAGCTGCAAGACAGCCCTGACAGAGCCAACCTGGGCAGCGCTTTGGCCATGGCTGCTGGCCCTGGGCCTGAGCCAGGAGGGGACAAGTGACCCTTGCAGGCCTGGGGCCTCATTGCCTCCTTGTCCCTGCTCAGCAGCCTGGCAGGGGCCGCCCCATGCTCCTGCCCTTGGCATTGCCCATCCCCACATGCCAGTGCCCATCCCGGGAAGAGCCCTGAGCAAGGAGGGAGGGACAGGATCTGCCTGGCCAGGCCCTGGGGCTCAGGCCTTGGCCCTTTACATTCCTGAAACAAATCCAGGTTTGCTCAGCACCAGAGACACCTTTGCCTTGTTTGTCCCCAGCTGCCATCTGTGCCTCCAGTGTTCTGCTCTCCCTGGAACCTGGGGACACTTTCTCAGTCCTGTCCCTCACAGGGATCTCTTTAAAGTACAAGAAACTTCAGTATTTCAATCTGACTTGGAGCTCTTGAGAAGTCTTTGAGCCCACTCTGAGGGACTGGGTGTGATGCAAAGAGCAGCAAAGGCCCAGAGGGTGATTAAAGTCCTTGTGCTGTGTCTGTGCTGCTGAGCTGGGCCGGGCTCCTGGCCCAGAGGCAGCTCCTGGCAAGGGCAGCAGAGCTGCAGAGAGACAGCTCTGGCCAGGAGCAGCTCCTGTGCACAGCCCAGCAGGGCTGGGGCACTGCCAGGGCCCCTCAGGGACACGAGCAGGGCACAGACAGAGCTCACAGGGGCTCAGCACTGGCCAGGGCTGTGGGATGTCCCCGCGGGGGCTGTGTCACAGCAGCACCTCTGGGGCTGTGTCCCAGAGCCACAGAGCAGCTGGGATGGCAGCAAGGGGCTGTGTGACAGCACAGAGTGGGCTGTGGGACAGCACTGAGGGGGTTGTGACAGCACAGAGCTAGCTGTGACATCACAGAAGGCGGCTCTGTGACATCACAATGTGGGTTGTGACACAGAGTCACAGAGCAGCTGTCTGATGCCACAGAGAAGGCTGTCACATCACAGGGTGACTGTGACATCACAAATCTGCTGTGTGACATCACATAGCAGCTGAATGACATCATATGGAGGTTGTGTGACATAACAGAGTGATTGTGTGACATCAACGGGGCTGTGTGACATCACAGGGGCTGTGTGAGGTCCCTGGGGAGGTCACTCTGCCCCGGCCCCCTCACAGCTCCCCCCAGGGCAGTCCAACCCTGCTTGTGCACAGCGGGGTCCCTTGTTCCCCCGGGTCCCCCCGGGTCCCCCGGCCCCGCAGCCTCCCCCAGAGGATGTTCCACGAGATCGACCCCAGAGCCTGACACGGGGACGGGGGCCGGGGCCCTGGGGGTGGCACAGGGGGACAGGGACCCCCCGGCAGCGTCCCCGTGTCCCCCAGGGCCAGAGCCTGGGCCAGGGCTCCTTCACCCTGTTATAGATAAATATCATAATATTGGCTTTTTGCAAATATTAAAATGGATTTTATATGTGTGGTGTTAAAATAACCTTGTTCTAAAGACATAGTTTTTATTTCTGTTGTTAATTGAGCTTAGACATAGTAGTGAAATAGCTGATAGAAGTGTGCTTGTGTTAAACTGCCTGCTTGGGTGGGATAACATCCAATGCACGCAGGATGAGGACACCTGTACAGATCTGCCAACTATCAGCACTCCCCGTCTGAAGGCAGAGTGCACCAAGGCCCAAAAACTGGAGGTGATAAAGAGAAGGAGCCAAAACCACAGCCAAGAAACACACATGCTCTGAAAAGGCAGACTCAAGGAGGGGCCATGTAAAATCATTCCTGGAATATGTAAAGTAGTTTATGGATATGCATGAGGCTCTATGAATATGCACCAGGCTGATATAAGGGGAAAGGTATTTCAGGGGATCCCCGAAGGTAACAGGGTGCTCCTGGCTGAGTGCCAAGATGCACCCGGCCGTAATAACCTTTGCTCCATGGTCCTGGTCTTCTATTGTCCTTTATTAAACTTTCTACATTTTCACAGGAGAGTGAACGTGTTTTTCACAAATGGAATCTCAAGGAAACAAGGGTCAGTTGTTAAGCCAAGGCTCTGCTTTGACCAAGTGGGGCCTCATGGGATACAGGTGCCACTGGGACATTGCCAGGTCTGGTAGGAACAAGGCTCCATTATTGCACAGTGTTACAGATGAGTAATGTCATAGTTGGGTCTCACAGTGAGGAGATAGATACTATGTATGTGTTAAGATGTGTAGTGATGTTATTGTCATCTGTCCCCCATAGTCCTCTTTCCCCTGCCCTTGTAATGGCCTTGGTGGTTGGGGCATTTGGGGAGGGCAGGTTTGTCACTGGAAGGCAGGCATGGCAACACCTGCTCTCCAGTCAGGGTGCAAGAAAGCATTCTCCACCAATGGACGGCCACAAAGAGTTCCCTGACAGACTTTGGGTGGGGCTAGGATTGCCTGATGCAACACCAAAAGTCTAAAAGGAGGAGCAGCCAATTTGTGAAGGAGCCATGTGGCTGATAGGCACGGGGTGGGGAAGGGCTCCCAGTGCTGTGATTTCTCCTGTTTCAGTCCTTTGTTGTCATTTTTTTCAAGGTTGAATCACCCTTAAAATTTTAAAAGTAGCGGTCATTTCTCACACACAGCAAGGCCTCAGGGCGCCCAGGAGAGCGGCGTGACAATGACACCTTGGGGAACCAAGTGTCACCTGCAAACACAACGGGGCCTCATGGAAGCCAGGGGCCACTTGGATATTGCCAGGGCAGGTGGAACTCAGTGTCCATTGTGACACAGCACAGCCTCGTGGAACTCAGCAGAGCATTGGGACAGCCTGGAATCTCATGGAGCCAAGGCTCTGCTTTGGCAAAGTGGGGCCCACAGGACACAAGTGCCACTGGGACATTGCCAGCTCTTGTGGAACCCAGTGTCCACTGTGACCCAGCAGAACCTCATGGAAACATGGGGGCCACTGTGACGCAATGGAATCCCATGGAAGCAAGTGTCAGTTGTGAACGCAGCAGGGCCTCACAGAACCCAGGGGCAACGGGGACCGTGCTGTGGCTCGTGGGAGCAAGGGGCCATTGTGACCCAGCGGGGCCTCCTGGAACCCAGGAGAACATTGTGGGCCCATGGATCCTCATAGAAGCACGGCCCCGTTGTGACAAAGTGCAGCATCACAATGGTCTCCTGGGTTCCAGGAGTCCTCGCTGTGTTTAGAATTGACACTTGGTTCCCCAAGATTCCATGGCTCCATCCCTCTGCTCTCCTGTGATTTGAGGCTGTGCTGTGTCACAATGGACACTTGCTTCCTCCAAGGCTGGAGATGTCCCAGTGGCACTGGGCTTCCATGAGGCCGCGCTTTGTCACAATGGGGCCTTGCTTCCATGAGATTCCATTGTCCCACAATGGTCTCCTGGGTGCCACAAGGCCTGCCTTTGTCACAGTGGAACCTTGCTTGCACCAGCCCTGGCAATGTCCCAGTGGCACAGGGGTTCCATGAGACCCTGCCGTGTCACAATGGGCCCTTGGTTCCATCAGGTTCCATTGTGTCCCAGGGCTCTCCTAGGTCCCATGAGGCCTTGGTCTGACACAGTGGTGTCTTGTTCCTACCAGGCCTGACAATGTCCCAGTGGCACCTGTGTCCCATGAGGCCCCACTTGATCAAAGCAGAGCCTTGCTCCCATGAGATTCCACTGTGTCACAATGTTCTGCTTGGTTTCATGAGACCTGATGTGTTGACAATTGATCCTTGGATCCTAGAGATTCCATTGCATCATGGCTGTGTCCTTGGTTCCATGAGGCCCAGCTTTGTCACAACTGGACCTTGGTTCCATGAGATTCCATTGTATCACAGCGGTGTCCTTGGTTCCATGAGGCCCTGCTGGGTCACAGTGGAGCCTTTGTGCCATTCGTTTCCATGGTGCCACCATGGTCCCCAGCATTCCATGAGGCCATGCAACAAAAGAGTGGACCCTTGAATCCATGAGTTTCCATTCCATCAGGATGATCTCTTGCATTCCATGAGGCCCTGCTGTGTCACTAAGGAGCCTTTGTTCCGTGTGTTCCCTTTGGGGCACCATGGTCTCCAGCACTCCTTGAGGCTGAGCTGTGAAACTCTGGGCTCTTGGTTCCATGAGATCCCACCACGGTGTCACCATGGACTCCTGGGTGCTGTAACAATTCACACTTGGTTCCATGAGATCCCACCACGGTGTCACCATGGTCTCCTGGCTCCTGTAACAATTCACACTTGGTTCCATGAGATCCCACCACGGTGTCACCATGGTCTCCTGGGTCCCATGAGGGCCCCTCTCTGTGCCACAGTGTTTGCCTTGGTTTCTTGAGAAGCTGATGTGTTGACAGCTGACCCTTGGTCCCCTGAGATTCCATTGCATCCCAGCGGTGTCCTTGGTTTCATAAAGCCCAGGTTTGTCACAAGGGAGCCGTGGTTTCAGGATATTCCATGGTGACACAAGGGTCTCACCACTCTCTGAGGCTGCACCATGAAACAGTGGACACCTGGTTCCATGAGATTCCATGGGGTAACAGTCAATTCTTTTGCTTCTTTTCTGCCAAGGTCAGGATGAAATCCCAAGACAGCATTTCTTGTTTGGACTCAGGTGTTCATTAGCTCTTGTCTCTAGAACAGTCTCACAAGCTGTGAGTTCTGCAGCACTTCGCTAACAAGGTAAAAATGGAGCCCCATCTCTCTCTCTGCAAGGTCTTTTGAGGATAAACTGTCCAATTAAGAAATGACACCTAAATTGTTTTTACTTTTAACCCAATAACCAATCACCCGTGCCCAACATAAGGGACGAGGAGGAGGAGAAGGAGGAGAAGGAGAAGAAGGAGAAGGAGAAGGAGAAGGAGAAGAAGGAGAAGGAGAAGGAGAAGAAGAAGAAGAAGAAGAAGAAGAAGAAGAAGAAGAAGAAGAAGAAGAAGAAGAAGAAGAAGAAGAAGAAGAATCAGCCTCCACCCTAAAACCTCCATCTTGCTTTATATATATTACTATATTCTAAAACCTTAAACTCCAAGTTGTCCACCATGTGATATTATACCCTTCTTTTCAAACTCCACACCCATAATCCCAGTTCCATCATTCCATTTTGGAAGCCTTCTCCACAGCCTCAGGTCAAATGCAGTGTTCTCTTGGGGGTCAGTGTCTGTCAGCTCAAAAAGTCCGAAATTCTCAGCAGCCCGGGTTCCAACAGGTAACAACGTTCTCCTGTGTTCCAGTAGGTTCCATTGGGCCCGGCTCTGTCACCATGGACACCTGGTTCCATGGATTCCATGGAGTGACAATGTTCTCCAGTGTCACCATGGACACCTGGTTCCATGGATTCCATGGGGTGACAATGTTCTCCAGTGCCACCATGGACACCTGGTTCCATGGATTCCATGGGGTGACAATGTTCTCCAGTGTCACCATGGACACCTGGTTCCATGGGATTCTGTGGGGTGACAATGTTCTCCAGTGTCACCATGGACACCTGGTTCCATGGATTCCATGGGGTGACAATGTTCTCCAGTGTCACCATGGACACCTGGTTCCATGGATTCCATGGGGTGACAATGTTCTCCAGTGTCACCATGGACACCTGGTTCCATGGATTCCATGGGATGACAATGTTCTCCAGTGTTCCATCAGGCCCAGCTGTGTCCCCATGGACACTCGGTTCCATGGGCAGTGTCCGTGTCCCAGTGGCACCTGTGTTCCATGGCACCCCTGTCTGACCAGGGACAGTTTGTTCCAGGACATTCCATGGAGTCCCAGCGGTCACTTGGGTTCCATGCAGGTGCCTGGGCAGCGGGAGCTCAGCCCAAATATCCTGGGGGTCCCTGGGCTGGTGTTTTTTGGGGGGAACCTTTGGATCTTGCAGGGCTCCAAAGCTGAGCCGCGGATGCCCCTTGGGACTGAGTGGAGCATCATGGAAGCCAGGAGACCCTGATGGAGCCAGGAGACCCTGATGGAGCCAGGAGACCCTGATGGAGCCAGGAGACCCTGATGGAGCCAAGGCTGCAGTGGGACCCAGAGGGACCTCACGGGAGCCAGGAGGGCGTTGTGAGGCTGTGGAACAATGTGGCACCGAGGTTTTACTGGGGCTTGGCAGAAGCTCCTGGAGACAAGGAAGCGCTGGGAGCCTCCGGCATCAGCGTCTGCAGGAGGATTTTCTGCTCCCTCCTGGGATGCTGGTGGACAATAAAGCCTGAGGCAGCCTCCCAAGGGTCCGGCTGTGCCACCAGCGGGGGCCACATCTGGGGGGACGCCCGGCCAGCCCTGGCCCTGCTGCTCCTCCTGGCCGGGCCTGGAGCTGCTGGGAGCCTGGGCTGGGGGAATCCTCAGGGCTGTGCAAGGAAAGGTTCAGCACAAGCAGCCCTGGAGCGAGATGTGCAGTGTGAAACACGCCCATCACTTGATTTTGAAATTTTTAAAGTTCATTAGTAATAAAATGGTTATAAAAATAGCAATGCAATTAGAGAAATAATAATTTGGACAATTTGAATTAGGACAATATGAGACAATAGAGAAAAAGGGTTATGGAGGTCCGGGTACCTTTTTCTGGGCAGCACGAGTCCGAAAAAGGACACCCGTTAACAAAGGATTAACCCTTAAAAACAACAGCCTGTTGCATATTCATACACTTCATCCATGATGCATAAATTCCATTCAAACACAGGATTCTGTCTGGTCAATGCCACCTTCTTCCTCTGAATCCTAACAGCGCCTTCAAGGTGGGAAGAAGTTCATTTCTTCTGATAAGAGGGCAATAAATTCTTTTTCTCTGAAAGATTTAGGTGTCCTGTGGCTGCTGTCTCACTGCGAGTCCTTTCTTTAAAACAAGAATCCTACATAGCATCGTTTCTATTGTAACAATTTTTATAACCTAAAACTATATTTAACACAGTACTTAAGAGAATTAATACAGCATTACTTTCTAACACCAGACATATAATATTCATTTTAATATTTGCGAAAAGCCAATCATAAAATACATGCATTTTTCCCATGCAGGCAAAGCCAGCGATGCAGCAGAGCAAGAGAGAGAGCAGAGCCAGCGACACAACAAACGCACCGAGAGCGAGAGAGCAAGTTTGAACAGAGCTTGCAAAGGGCAAAATCAGCTCAGACCAGGTTAGACTGAAGAACAAGGAGCACCAGGCATGGGCTGATGGTCCAGGTAAAAAGTTCCAGCGTGAGGAGGACGACAGAAGCCTTCATCAAAAGAGCACCAGAAGACTGAGGGCCGCCACAGGAGGAACAGACGCAGGCGCTGAAGCCACACACGGCTGTAAAACCGGGACACAGCTTTATGCAAATGTGAGTATGCTAATGAAGTGCTGTAATTGTGACTTTTAAAATGGAGCTGAAGGCTAAAGGAGACCGAGTGGGTTTTTGCCAGAGAGATCCCCCTCGCTCCCCGCGCTGGATACACAAATCCCTGCTCTGTCTGACTGCAGAGTTTGATTTCCTCGCCCAGTTTGTACCACTCCCCCTTTCCCTGCCCTCTCCTCCCCTCTCCCAATCCCATATATGGGATTTGGGGTCATTTATGGGATTTGGGGTCATTTATGGGTTTGGGGTCATTTGGGGGATTTGGGTTCTTTGTGTGCCTTTGAGGTTATTTGGGGTTTTTTCTGGGGTTATTCATAGTAAATTTGGGATAATTTGGGGAAATTTTTCACATTGTTGGGTTTTTAGGGCCGTGTGTATTTGGGGTAATTCAGGGCATTTTGTGGGTTTGGGATCATTTTATGGGATTGGAGGGGATTTAAATGGATTTTAATAGGAATTTAGTAGGATTTTAATAGAATTTAATGGGATTTAATAGGAATTTTAATAGGATTTAATGTGATTTTAATGGGATTTTATGGACTTTTAATGGAATTTGATGGGATTGTAATGGAAATTTATGGGATTTTTATGAGATGTCATGGGATTTTAATGGGATTTTAATGGTGTTTAATGGGAATTGAGTGGAATTTAATGGGATTTTTATGGGGTTTTAATGGGATTTGATGGGGGTTTCCTCCAGTCCTTATCATCTATTTGTAGCTAAATCGCACTTTGGGTGATTTGAAGGAGTTTGGAAGGAGCTAGAGAGCGGACCTCTGAGTTTCTCAGATGATGCCATTGCTTTTTCTTCTCTTCTCCATAGACAGGAAGGGTGAGTTTGGCTCACATCTGCACCGCATGGCTCACAGGGCCGCAAGACTTGTAGTTACAAGAGCTTTGAAGGATTTCTTGGTCAAGAAGACACGGCCAACAAGGATATTTATGTTTTGGAGCCAATCCTTCAAGATTTCGTCTTACGGACTCATGCTCTCGGGGTCTCTGGCTGGTCAGAGTGAGCCCGAGATAAGTTCCAAAGTCTCTTTTCCCAGCCCGGTGCTCAAAGAAGGAGTCAGACCTCTTCATTTCTGGCTCTCAACGTTGTTTCTTCTATCATATCTATAAAATTCTTTCTCCTGCCCCAGGCCAGTGTTATCTTTTTATCCTAAAAACTGCCTGTACAATATTTACAATTACTTTCCAATACCTATCACCTAGACAGTGAGCTTCTACTCTAAACCAATCTAGAAGTGCCACCATCACAGCAGAAGATGGAGGCCAAGAAGAAGAAGAAGAAAAAGAAGGAGAAAGGCTGGACAAGCCCAGATTCCTCCATCTTGCCCCCTGAAGCCCCATTCTAAAAACCCCAACAATCTACTTTTACCCTGTGATAAATTCACTATCATTCTACTGAAACTTTGGCAGCTTGTCATTCTTCATACAAGGTTGGTAATTGATTTTTCCAAGGGCTAAATCAAAGGCACAGGGGTCTTGGGCTCTGTGCCAGGGTCTCTGAGTGCCCTGGGCAGGGGCTCGAGTCCTCCAGGGCAGCCAGAGGAATTTCCTGCGTTCCCACATCATGCCACAGTGTAAGCTGTAAGCTTCCTTAGCCAATCGTGTTATGACACACAAACCTCCAGCACTGCATCCTAAACTTCTTGTTTACCATTGGAACTACTTTGATATTTTCTAGATCTTGAACTCTAAACCACTAAACTTGCCTCCACTTCAACTTTCCTCCCTGTGTGTGGTGGTTTGACAGGAAATATGTTTTCTGGGATGCTGTGGTTAGGCCAATGGATGTTCTGATTTTAATATTGGCACGGAATGTGGCCTCCTGGGCATTGGACACATCTCTGAGAACACAGGGGTTAAAAGCAGAGCACTTGTGGGGGAAGTTCTCTTGGGTTTCCGTGGGGAAAGAGTTCGGGTCTCTGCCCCGGCCCAGCTGCTGGCTGGGCGGGTGGAGGGGAAAAGCCATGTGGCCGGGAGAGGTAGGCCTGAGCCCGGGGCTGGAAGGGTGGAAGAGAGAGAGAGAGACACCGGGAGCCACCGGGCAGCCCCCCGGGAGACAGAGAGAGAGAGAGAGAGAGCCGGTGCCTGGGACTGTGACCTTGAACCTTGATAAACATGGGCCTGTGCCGGCAGCACGGCTGGGACGGAGAAGAGGGGGGGGTGCAGCCGGCCGCTTGTAGGAGCTTTTAACCCCTTTTTGGAGAATGAGAACTTTACAGAACATTGACCTCTCCTAGAAGAGAGATAGAGTGGAAGATGAAGAAGGAAATGGGCAAGTGAGAGAGAGGTCTGGGCAAGTGAGAGATGTTGGAAGAATAGAGAAGAATCTTAGTGGGAAGTGATGATGGAGTGGCTTTTGCTGGACTCTTTTTGTACAGCCATGGACAGAACCATGTTCCTTGTGACACAGAGACTGCATCCAGGGGGAGGCAATGCCTCAGGACCAAGAGGGTTCAGTGTTGGTGCCCCTCGGCCCCAGGGGGTGAAATATGGGGGGGACAGGTGTCCCAAAGGAGAGACTGTGCCCTTTTTGGATCGGGACAGAGCATCCTTAAAAAGACAACCCTAGAAGCAGCTCTGGTCCGTGTTCAGTGGTGAGAGCGCTGGACATGAAAGGAAGAGGTCCCCATTGGCACAAGAAGGACTCCTTCTCCTCTTGACGAACTGAGGATTGAGTTTTCTGAAAGGTGGTGCCGGACTGAGAGTCGATGATTTGGGGGATGTATTGTATTGGGAATTTGGTGGGGAGGAGGAGGAGATGTATTTGTGAAGTTTTCATTTTCCTTGTGTGTTTCTTTTTTTTTTTTTTCTTTTTTTCCTTTCCCTTGTAGTTTAGTTAATATTTTTTTTTTCCTAAGTGGGAGCCTGCTGTGCTTATTCCTGGTCCCATCTCACAGCAGAAACCAGGGAGAGGGTATTCTCATGGGGGCACTGGCATTGTGCCAGTGTCAAACCATGACACAGTGTAGGGGGTTGTGCTGCTTAAGGGGGAGCCAGGGGCTGCCTCAGCAGTTCCTACTCTCATCTGGTCATTTGGGTTGGCCTTGACATCCCAAGTATGGCTTTGTCAGCCTGAGACACAGGAGAGGGGTTTCATTCTTCACTTCCATGTATCCACAAGCCCTGGTTTTGACAATAATTCAGAAATTTGGGGAAGAACAGACAAATTAATGAAACAGTGTGGCCAAGCAGATGCAGAGACAAGGAGATGAGCAGCAGGGTGCTGGAAAGGAGCCCTGCTCCGAGGCTGATCCAGTCCTCTGTGCCCCTCGGCAAGGTGGGGAAGGGGCTGTAAAGCCCCGTTTGAGCTGAAAGCACGAAGCAACTGCAGTTCCCCCCATCTTCCGAGGGCAGAGAGAAGCGAGCACGGCGCGGAATTGCAAAGCACAGCCCTGCAGCCCCGCGCTGCCCTCTCCCTCTTTCTCCCTGCGCGCAGCCCAGCGGTGGCCACAGGGCAGGGTGACCCCGCCGCCCGCGGCCGCCCGCACCCGGCACAGGCGGCGATCGCCAGCCCCCCGCAGCATCTGGGGCTCAGGCTGCCTCTTGCCGGGCACCTCATCGCTCTCCATCCATGCTGCTGGTCCGGGATGAGCCTGCGGCCGCCCAGAGCAGCATCTGCCCGCGGCAGGAGCAGCGCTGCCGGCCCCGGGCTGCGAGCGGGCGGCCCCGGCCGATGCTTCCCGAGCGGCTGCAGGCGCTTGGAGTGAGAAAGGAATGTTCTTCCTGTGCCGCCCCATCCCCTTTCAGAGCCCTGCGTTTCCCAGCCGGCCGGATGATTCCCTTCCCAATATATTCTTCCCTTCAGCTGTATGTCACTATTTCAGGGGTTTCTCCAGCCTGCAGTAACATAGTCAGTCTTTATGCTGGCTTAGGGGAAACATTTCCCTGCAAGACTCAAAGCTTGAGCTCATCTCCTTGCCCCAGTGAGGGATTCACCTGCAAAGTGCACGCAGGCGCCTCTGTGACTTTTTTGGATGCAGCTCTTGGAAGAGGCTGCCCAGAGAAGCTGTGGCTGCCCCGTATCCCTGGGAGTGTCCAAGGCCAGGCTGGAAGGAGCTTGGAGCAATAGGATAGTGGAAGGCGGTGGAATGAATGATCTTTAATGTCCCTTCCCACCCAAACCATTCTGGGATTCTGTGATTTGTCTCTGCTTAGGCATGTCCATGCGGACACCTGAGGCTTGGGCTTTCATGCCACCCTTTCCCACTGGAGTGGCAGGAAATGGGCTGGCTTGGTGGTCTTTTGAGTGCTGCTGAAATCCAGACACAGCAGCCCTCACCCTGAAGAAAGGCAAGGCTGTTCCATTTCCTTGTTACTGCTGCCAGATTTTGGAGCCTCATTCTCTGCAGCCAGAAGAAGAAACACTTCACCCACTGAGTGGCCAGCACGGAGGGAAGGAGAGCAGCTGTGTGCTGGTGCCTGTCCTCTGCAAGGGGACACACTGTCACCCTGCCCCAGCCCTTGTGAGCCAGTCCCTGGAGAGCTGCTCTGGCCATTGCCACAAGCTCCTGGAGCTTGGTCCAAGGTTTGTTGCAGTGCAATGGATGGCTAGACGATGGCTTAATAAACTGAAGACCTAAGAAGAATTAAAAAAAAAAAATTAGGAAATAAAGAAGAAACAAGAAGCATAAGAAGGGTTTAGGCCAGAGAAGTGATCTTTCCAAAGCTGGGCAAGGAAAGCTTCTTGATTCTGCAGGATCTTAGACTTGTGGATGATAAATGCATTTTTGTTTGGTTCAATTCTGACTTTAGCTTGCAGCATGTGATGATTTTTAACCAAAAATATGCCAGAAACTGAGCTGCACTTTTGCTGTCCTGCACAGGCTCCCCCCAGATCCTCTCTACAACATCACTCTGAGCTCTCAGTAGTGCTGTTTTAGGCATAGAAACATTTGGTGTGTGCAGGTGCTGACAAAAACAGTGGGGAAGTCACAGGCTAGGCTCCAAACACTTGAAAGCTCTGTTTTACAGTGATCACAGTGACCTTCCATGGGTGAGAGAGAGGAGGTTTGAACCTCTTCAAAACATCCACTCCACCTGCAGTTTCCCAAAGAGGAAGATCTTCCCTGGGAGCCTCGCACAGGGTGAAACACTCTCACTGCAGCTGAGGGCAGAGGTTGTGTTTAAACAGGAGGGTGAGGAGCAGGCTCACTCAGCCATCCCATGTGCATGAAAAGCAGCTCCAGAGCTTCTGGTCTGATTTTTCAGCAGCTCACAGGGCCATGGAGTTGCTGGATGTGTTTTTGTGACCCCCCTCACCCAGAACATGAGCCCTCTGCTCATTTGGCAGAGAGAGCAAGTGACCAAGGCATCTGGTGGATCTTCAGGGTGAGCTTTGAGAGCAAAGCCCTTGGACACACACACACACAAAGGTGGTGCCTGCCAGCAAAAACCTGGGATTTTTTTCAGTATGGGAAGATACATCCCAGGATTGGCTCATTCCCACAACCTCAGCACAAACTCAGAGCAACACAGGGGAGTACTCTGAAAAGCATGGGCTTTGCATTTTGGACACCTCTCCAAGCCCATGTGAAGGATTCCCTGGGGAATGTACTCCTGGCTCCATCCATACTGACTGCACAGTCACTCCTGGCATTGCCACAGCTTGCTTTGTCCAAGTGTGGGTCTGTGGCTTTTGTGTCCCAAAGGGGACAGTCCTCCACTTCATAGCTGTGTTTTCTTCACTGAGTGGATTATTTGCTTCACTCCTGAGGTGAAAACCAGCGTGCATAGAAAACAGGAAAAATTGGTTTGGGGAATAAAATAAGGGAATGATGGGGTGGAAAAATGGCAAAAATAGGCAGAAAACTGGCCGGGCAGTATCAATGTAATTCTTAGGGCTAAGAACCAGCAGGTGACAAACAGGTGCCGTTTTTCTGGGATAAAAGGATCCGTGCCACTTCAAATAGCATAAAAAACTTGCCTGTGGCTGGGTCTCCATGGGCTGTGCCTCTCTCCCTTGAAGCCATCCATGCGGGAGTGTGACAGCCCCAAGGGCAGCCCCAGGTGTCCCTGTGCCTCGTGTCACTGTCCTTGGCGGGCCAGCTGTCCCCTTTGTGGCCTGGCATGTGGCACGGGGGGCTCAGAGCCCGGCAGGGCCGCGCAGCCGGAGCAGCAGGGCTCCCACCGCCCCGTCCCGCAACGCTTTGTCCTTGGCTGCCGCTCTCGGTGCGCGGACAAAGACCTACGAGCCAACAGGAATCATCCTTTGGAGTCTGCACTGACAGCATGGAGAAACACTGATGGGATCATTTAATAAAATCCACACTGTTTCCTTGGGGAAGCTGAATAAACAGCGCTATCAGGAGCTGCCCCAGCCAGCCCTTGAAGGCCAGCAGTGCGTGCTGCTGGGATCGTGCTCCTTGCACGCGGAGGGAGGCAGGGAGCTGGATCCAAGGGCTCATTAATCAAACGGGAGTTTGGCTCTGCTTTGGCCCACATGGAAGCCGGGATGCCGCACAAACACACCCTTCCCTTTGGCCGTGAGCTGGCCACCTCCTCAGGCCAGCTGCAGGTGAGGGATGCACAGAGGAATGTGTGACGCCACTTGTTTGCATTCCCCCTCACATCCAGGGAGGAGCCCGGGTCCCTCTGGGGCTGGTCCTGGCTGAGAATCCCCCTTGCTGCTCTTTCTGTGGAGAGCAGCTCAGTTAATCCGTGCCAGCTTCTTCTCCTCCTGCCCACTGTTGTCTGGGGACTGCCAACCCCCCGTCCCTGCTTGACACGTTTGGAGTAAGGCTGGGTGTGGACGTGTTCATGGAATCACAGAATCCCCAAATGGTTCAGGCTGGAAAGGATCTTAAAGCTCATCCAGTCCCACCCCCTGCCACAGGACACCTTCCAGCATCCCAGATTGCTCCAAGCCCATCCAGCCTGGCATGGAACATTTCCAGGGATGGGGCAGCCACAACATCCACACCCACAAATATTAATAAATGTTGGACTTGAGCCAGCACCTAAATCCATTCCTCCTTTATTAAGCTGATCCTAAGATGCATTAGGATCCAGGAGAATCAAGGAGTTCTCAATGCCTACCCTTGTATCTCTATTATGTCACTGAGAATTTCAGTGTTTGCTTAAAAGCTTTTCTCAGATAAGGTGTGAAGCTTGAGATCACTTTCAAGACTCAAAATTTTGCTCTCAAGAAAATTAGCTTTTAAAAAATGCCGTGGTTTGAGCCAGTGTCACAGTTTCAGGGAGTTTCAGGTGAGGAGTCCACAGCCCCATCAGTGCCAAGCCTTCCCTTCTAAGAACATCTTCCCCCCCTTTTCCTCCTTTCCCACCTTAAAGAAGAAGCTGAGGAAGCTGGAGCCAGTGCTGCTGTTGCCATCACTGCTTCTGGAATTTCCTTGGCAAGTGTGGCTTTTCTCCCATTTCTGTCCCTGCTGACTTCATCCTTTCAGCCCCTCTCCTACTTCTGGAGGTCTTGGTGGGCTCCATCCTCCAAAACCTCAACTGGCCTTTTAGGAAATCTAACATTTCTTCCTGTGAGTCCTCTGTTGAAAGCTTGTGGCCATTGCACCTTTCAGTGAGGCCAAAAACCTCAGTTTATATCACTACAACTTACTTCTGACTCCCACAATTAGCTAATCTTGCATTGATGACTGCCCATTCTGAATCATGGGTCTGGTGCTGGGACATTCAGTGCATTCAGACCAAGGGGTCTCCTGACTTTCCTTAGTCTTTGGGTTTGGACTCTGTCCTGGTGCAGTTTTCATCAGATTTGGACCAGAGGGTGCTGGACACTGGAACAGACTCCCCAGGGAATGGTCCCAGCCCCTGTGAATTCAAGGAATGTTTGGACAAGGCTCTCAGACCTGTGGTGGGATGTCCTGCGCAGGGCCATGAGTCAGACTCATGATCCCTGTGAGTCCCTTCCAGCTCAGGATATTCTTGGATTGGTTGGAGTCAGTCATGGATATGGACAAGACACCTCAGGGTGGATCCCTTTCTCTGTTCTCTGCTATTCTGCTCTTTCCTGGCAATCTCCAAGAAAATTGCTCTGCACTAATCTTTTTTTATCAATTGCAGCAGCTTGCTGGGCTTTCTTCTAAATCTTCCAGATGTCTTTGATCAGCCATGCAAAACACTTTTCATTTTCTCCTGAACTTTGCTTTTCTCTTGAATAAAAAGTGCAGCCAGACTTGCTTAAGAGGTTTTCTTGAGGCAGTACCACTTTCCTTTCTATCTTATGGACCGTGTTTTGCCTTTTAATTTCACCAACGTGACACCTTGGTTGGACAGGGCCAGGTGATTTCCTCATTTGGATCCAGTGGGGCTGGGATTTCCAGCCCTAAACTCCTTGGACTCTGGCACCAAAAATCGATCATAACATCACACAGCAGCTTCTCCCTTTTAAACTTCCTCTGAAATAACCAAAACAGCTCTTAAAATTCCTTCCGCTTACAGCTTACACTGTGGCATGAGTGTCTCATGTCTCGCGACCCCTCCTCGAGACCCCTCTTAGGACCCATCCGCACCCCCCAGGTCCCCCCACAATGCCCCAGGACCCCTCCCCAGACCCCCCCAAACCCCCGGACCCCTCCCCAAAGCCCCCCCAGACTCCCCCGGACCCTCCCCCCCCCCCCCCCCCCCCCCGATCCCCTCTCAGGCCCCTCCCGCTCCTGTCCCGAGCCCGGGGGGTCCCGGCGGCGGCGGGGAAGGGGGCGCCGCTTCCGGCTCGCCTCTGATTGGCTGGGACGGCGAGGGGGAGGCGGGCCTTGCTGAGGGGATCCGCGCCGTGATTGGTTAGTTCAGGGATGTGCAGCGCGCTGATTGGTTGGTTCGGGGCGGGGCGCGCCGCCATTGCTGAGAGCCCGCACACGCGGTGGAGGCGCGAGATTCTGAGGGAGAGCGGAGCTGAGGTGGGGCCGGGGGCAAACTGGGGGGGTTTGGGGCGGGTCTGAGGAAATTGGGGATTTTTAGGGGCATCGACGGGAAACACGAGGGTGTGCGGTGGGTTTGGGGGGAATGAGGGGGTCTGAGGGGGCTTTGGTGGGTCTGAGGGGGCTTTAGGGAGCTTTGGGGGGAGCTTGAGAGCGTCTGGAGCGTTCTCAGGTGGGTTTAGGGGGAATTGAGAGGAATTGGGAGAGTCTGGGGGGATTTTGGGGGATTGCGAGAGGATCTGGGCCGTTCTGAGGTGGGTCTGGGGAATTTCGAGGAGTCTGAGGCGATTTCATGAGGTTTGGGGGGATTGAGGCGTCTGAGGGGGATTTGGGGCAGTTTGATGGATTTGGGGGCGTCTCAGGTGGGTCTGGGGTGAATTCTGGGGAGAATTGGGGGGGGTTGAGGGTCCTGGGGAGGTTTTTGGGGTCCTGGGGAGGTTTTTGGGGTCCTGGGGAGGGTTTGGGGGTCCAGAGAGGTTCTGGGCCAACACTGGGGGAGCTCTGCGGGGTTGGGCGTTCCTGGAGTGGTCCCGGGGGAGATTTGGGGGTGCCGGGGGGTCCCAGGCCCACCCTGAACCGGGGTCTGGGGGTTTCGGGGGGAGGGGGCACTGCAGGGGTTCCCCCCCCCCGGTTTTTGGGGGGGTCTCCCATGGTGCCCCCTCCCCTGGCTCCTGTTCCACCGGCCGGTGCCCCCTGATCCAGGACGGCCCCACTGAGTCTGGGGGGGTTTGTGGGGATTTTGGGGTTCTGAGAGGGGTTTTGGGGATTTCGGGGTGGCTTTTTTGGGCTTTGGGGGATTTTGTTTGGAGTTTGGGGGGAAATATTGGGGTTTTTGGGGAGAATTATTGGGTTTTGGGATGGTTATGTGATTTTGGGGGGTTTTGTTGATCTGGGGGATTTTGGATTTTTGGTGTTTTGTTGGAGTTGTGGGGGCTTTTGGGGGGAGATTTATTGAAAATTTAGTGAGTTTTTTTAAATTTTGATGAGTTCCACTGGGATGTTTGGAGATTCCCTGGGGTTTTTGAGGGTTTTCTTGTAATTTTTGGGGATTTGTGGGGTTTTAGTGGAATTTTAGGGGGGCTTTGGGGCAGTCCCTGGGTGTGGGGAAGGGCTGAGAGGCACCAAAATCTCCTTAAAAGCCCCAAAAGTCCCAATAAAACCCACTAAATCCTTTTAAATCTCTCAAAATCCCATTAGAACACTCTAGAATCCCAATAAAAGCCCATAAAATCCTTTGGAATGCCAAAAACCCCAAAACTCCTGATTAAACTCCGCAAATCCCCCAAAGAGGTCCCCAAATCTAGAAAAAGTCCCACAAAATCTCCCCCAAGAACCAAGGAAATCCTGGCAACACCCAAACCCCCCAAATCCCACCAATAATCCCAAAAACCCCAAATCCCCAATTAATCCCTCTGAATGCCACCACAATTCCAATAAAATGCCCCAAAATCTCCTAAAAATCTCAATAAAACCCCTGGAATTTCTGAGAATCCCAAAAAATCCCAACAAAATCCCAGTAAAATCCCCAAAATTCAAAAAAAGCCACAAGAAATTTCAATAAACTCCCAACCACCCCCAGAAAAACTCCCCCTCAAAATGCCAAGAAAATCCCCCAAAATCCAAACCCCCAAAATCCACAAAACCAGCCACTCCCAGTCAATCCCAATGTGATTCCAGTCACTCTCAATGAGCTCCCAGTGTAACCCAGCATGGACTCAGCTGCTCTCACTGGGATCCCATTGTGATCCCAGTTGCTCCCAGCATAATTCCAGACGTTCCCAGTTCCTCCCATGATGATCCCAGTTGCCCCAAGAATAGTCCCAGTCCCTCCCAGCAGGGTCCCAGTCGTGCCCAGTTGCCTCCAGGGTAGATTCAGTTTCCCCCAGCATCGTCCCAGTTGCTCCCAGCATGGTCCCAGCTGTTCCCAGTGTGGTTCCAGTGCCCCCAGGATGGTTAGAGACACTCCCAGTATGTTTCAGTTACCTCAGAATGATCCCAGTCTTTCCCAGTTCCTCCCAGTTTCCTCTAGCATCATCCCAGTTTCCATCTGTTGCTCAAAGGGTGGCCCCAGTTGCTCCCAGGATGATCCCAGTTGCCCCAGTTGTAGTCTCAGTCCTCTCAGCATGGTTCCAGAACCTTCCAGCCGATCCCAGTTGCTCCCAGTGGGTCACATTTTCCTCCCAACATGGGCCCAGTAGCTCCCAGTAAGCCCCAGTCGGGTTCCATTCACACCCAGTATAATCCCAGTATGAGTGTAGCCACTCCCAGTATGATCCCAGTCCCTTGCAGTCCAATCCCAGTTGCTCCCAGTCACTCCCAGTCTGATGCCAGTGCCCCCAGAGTGATCCCAGTTGCTCCCAGCATGGGCCCAGCTGTTCCCAGTGTGCTTCCATCACTCCCCTATGGTTACAGACACTCCCAGGATGGTCCCAGTTGAACCCAGTTGCCCCTGCTCTAGTCCCAGTCACTCCCCAGATGATCCCAGTCCCTCCCAGCATGGTCCCACTCACTCCCAGTTGCCTCCAGCATGGTCCCAGTTGTCCCCAGCATGGTCCCAGTTGTTCCCAGTGTGGTTCCAGTCCCCCCAGTGTGGTTCCAGACACTCCCAGTATATCCCAGTTGCCCCTAGCATGCATCCAGTCCTTCCCAGTTCCTCCAGTTTGCTTGCAGCATCATCCCAGTTTCCCTCAGCTGCTCCCAGTAGCCCAAACTGTGATCCCAGTCACTCCCTTTCAACCCCAATATGATCCCAGTAAGCTCCAGTTTGATCCCAGTCACATGCCAGCCCTTCCAGTGTGGTCCCAGTATAATCCCAGTTGCTTCCAGTCTCTCCCAGTATGGTCCCAGCTGCCTCCAGCGTGGTTCCAGTTGCTCCCTAGATCAGCCCAGTCAGTCCCAGTATGATGTGAGTACAAAGCCAGCACAGCCCCAGTCAGTCCCAGTACGATCCCAGTGCAGCCCAGTCCCTGGCAGTGCTGCCACTGCTGGGATCCCCCAGGCCTGTGTGCGTTCCCCCCTGGCGATGTGCCGAGAGGAGCCCCAAGGGCTGGCAGGGGCCAGGCAGGGTCCCCAGCAAGGCCCAGTTTGGATGTGCAGCCCCCAGTTTGCCCAGTTTGCCCAGTTTGCCTCTCCTTTGGCCCGGGCCGGGTTCCCCCCGCCCGCAGCGGCTGGGAGCAGCCGAGAGCCCCGCGCTGCCCATGCCGACCTGTCCCGGCTCCATGGCCGCTCCTGCCGCGGGCTGCGAGGGCTGCGGGAACGGGGCACCGAGGGTGTGGCTGCTGCTGGGGGAGGAGGAGGAGGGAGGGAAGGGCAGGGATGGAGGGGGAGGAGGAGGCGGGTAAGGGGGGAGGAGCAGGGGCAGGGATGAAGGCGGAGAGAGAGAGCGATGGAAGGAGAAGGAGGTGGGGTTAGGGAGGAGAAGGAGAAGGAGAAGGGATGGAAGAGGAGAAGGAGGTGGGGATAACAGAGGGGATGGGGAGGGGGGATGGAAGAGGAGGAGGGGGAGGAGAGAGAGCAGTGAAGGAGGCGGGGTTAGGGGGGAGGAGGAGAGGGAGGTGGAGATAAGACAGAGGAGGAGCGGGAGGAAGAGGAGGGACAAGGGCGGATCAAGGCTGAGCTCAGGGAACCACGCGGTCTCGATCCCTGCCTGAATTCGTAGCCCCCACCTGTGGGATCATCGCCCCCCCCGCCCATGGCACAGGTGAGCGGGGAGCGGGAGCCCGGCCCGGATATCCCGGGGGGTCCCTGGGTTGGGTTTTTGGGGGGATGTTTGGAGAATGAAGAAGTCCAAGGCTGAGCGGAAAAGGCCCCTCGGGGGGACATCGGGGGGTGGCGGTGGCGGCTGCCGGCAGAGGCAGCCTGGAGGAGCAGAGCCCTGTGTGCCCCAGGAGGCCAAAGTGGGGAGGCCAGAGAGGGGGGAGCGCCGCCATTGGCGGGAGCCTCAAGAGCCTGGAGAGGGGCAGGGGGGACTCCTTGGAGCCGCTGCAGCGCAGAGCAGAGAATGAGGGGAGAAGGGAGCCCGGGAGCCCAAAGAGCCCCGGCATCCCGAAATGGGGAGAGCCAAGAGGGGGCAGTGCATCCCCAGAGACGGCCTGGGGGGATCTCGTTGCCCTTGCCTGTGGCACGGAGGCAAATCCCATGCTGTCCTTGTCCTTCCTCGCCCAGAGCAGGAGCTGAGCATGGAGAGCAGGGAGGACAAATGCCCGCGGCAGAACCTGGTGGCAGAGGCCGTTTTGAGCGGCTCCACGGCACAGGAAGCCAACGGGGAGGAAAAGGCCCGGAGATGCCGCACGAGGAGGGGCTGCAAACGCAGATGGCGGGGATTTGAGGGGGAAAGAGGCAGCCTGGGCCGGGAAGGCGGCCGGAGATGGAGCCAGAGCTCGGAGCTGGTGCTCCATGAGCAGCTCCATGATGGGGAGAAGCCCCACACGTGCGTGGAGTGTGGGAAGAGCTTCAGGAGGAACTGCCACCTGATCAGGCACCAGAGGATCCACACTGGGGAACGGCCCTACGAGTGTGGGGAGTGTGGGAAGAACTTCAGCTGCAGCTCCAGCCTGATCAGCCACCAGAGGACCCACAGTGGGGAGAGGCCCTATGAGTGCTCCAAGTGTGCGAAGAGGTTTCAGACCAGCTCCAGTCTCCTCCAGCACTATCAGAGTCACACAGAGGAGAGGCCCTTCCAAGCGCAACTGCAACCTCGTCAGGCACCGGAGCACCCACACAGGGGAGAGGCCCTACGAGTGTGATAAATGCAGGAAGAGGTTTCAGACCAGCTCCAATCTCCTCCTGCACTATCGGATTCACACAGAGGAGAGGCCCTTCCGCTGCCCTGACTGCGGGAAGGGATTCAAGCTCAACTCCACCCTCGTCACCCATCGGCGCATCCACACAGGGGAGAGGCCCTACGAGTGTCCCCAGTGTGGGAAGAGCTTCTCCAGCAGCTCTCACTTGACCCGACACCAACGGAGGCACCGGTAAGGGAAGCCCTGCGAGTGCCCCGAGTGCGGGAAGAGCTTCGTGCGCTGCTGCAGCTCCATCCCCCACTGGAGGAGGCACTTTGGGCACAGCCCTGGTCACTCACATTCCCTGTGATCCATGTTGGGGACACTCCTGCCTGCTTGTCCTTTGGTTTGGCCTGAATTTTTTTCTCTTCTCCATTTCTCTCTACTCCAAAAGCCAAGAGGGATGAATCTGTCACTTCAAAACCACTCAAATCCCACTGAAAATAACTGAATTTTAACCCAAAAAGGCTCAATCCTACCTCAAATTCCTTGTTCCCTCCTCAAAAAACCTCAATCCCATGCCAAACTCTCCATTCCACAGCCACCAGGGTGAGATGGGGTTGGAAGGAGATTGGGAGAAGTGGGATCCCAATTTGGAGCAATGGGATGGGGATTGTGTGGGGCTGGGTGTGCAGGATGTATTTGATAGCAAATAAAACTTTCAGAGTTACTGATTTCTGTCTCGTTCATTTTCAGTCAGTTCTGTTTGCAGAGTGCCACCTTCTCAGCTGATTCAATTCCTATAAAAATCCCATTTTTTAAATCATCTATCCCAAACAATCCAAAAACCAATATTGAAATAAAACCACCCACACACAATTAATTTATTAAAAATAATTTTAATTTTTCAAGAGTACTTAAGGATGTTATTAAAGTTTAATTGTTTGGTTGAAATGTCTGAGAAATTATAGTGGTGTTTGCTTTTGTGTTTATATATTTGTAATATGAATTATTTAACTAAGAGGTGTTAGATTGCTTGGTAGTTTCTTTAGATTTTTTTATCTAAAGTACATTAGTCATCGAGTTAAAACTTTCAAAAGGTATTTCTTGATATATAATTTGTTTATTTATATGCATTGGTAATATTATAGTAATAGTTGTTGGTTTGGTTTGACTCATAGTTGGAGTATTGTAAAGAAGAGTTGAGATTTTCATAGTTTATTTTTATTATAATTTATTTAATTTCAATTATTTTATCTTTGTTTATAATGTTATTGCAATTTTTTGAGAGGATAGGAAGGAAGTTCAAGGGCAGGAACATTTTTTCCTGGCTGGGAACTGGAATTCCAGACCCTGGGAGTGTGTGCAGGACCCCCCAGACTGGGATCAAATATGGGCTGGGATCAAAGATGGGCTGGGATCACCTGGACTGGGATCACATGGATGGGGATCCTGTGGATCAGAACCCTCCAGACCAGGATAGCCTGAAGTGGGATCAAATATGGACTGGGACTGTATGGACTGGGATCCCAGGGACTGGGACCATATGGATCAGGACCACACAGACTGGGATCAAATATGGGCTGGGACTGTTTTTTAAAGTAACTTTGTTCTATAGTTTTTATTTCTGTTGTTAATTAAGCTCAGTGAAATAGCTGCTTGTGGTAAACTGCCTGCTTGGATGGGTGTAGAGAGCTTTTTGTATAATTGGTTAGCTGAGAAAGGACATTTCGATGTGATACCAATGGATAAGGATAGGGGAAACAAGCTGGGAACTAAGCAACCAGTGTCCAATCACTGACAAAGGTCACAGTGACCTTCTCTGAAACAGGAAGACGGGGGAGAAAATCGCTTGCCAGAAAATGTAGTTATCTTAGGTAGAGAAGCTAGAAGAATGCAAACATAGAAGCAAAATAATTATTAGAAGATAGAAGTAGGTGTGGTTGATCCAAGGGTGCTTTAACCAATAATGAGCTCAGCTTTTGCAATATGTATAAGCTTCATTAACACCAATATAAATATGTGTGAGTTTTCAATAAACTTCGAGATTTGCCATTCACGCGTATAGTGTGTTGCATTTCTCCCGCCATTCACGACAGATGGGATAACATCCAATGCACCCAGGATGAGGACACCTGTACAGATCTGCCAACTATCAGCACTCCCCGTCTGAAGGCAGAGTGCACCAAGACCCAAAACTGGAGGTGATAAAGAGAAGGAGCCAAAACCACAGCCAAGAAACACACATGCTCTGAAAAGGCAGACCCAAGGAGGGGCCATGTAAAATCATTCCTGGAATATGTAAAGTAGTTTATGGATATGCATGAGTGTCTATGAATATGCACCAGGCTGATGTAAGGGGAAAGGTATTTCCACTCTCCTGTGGAAATGTAAAAAGTTTAATAAGGGACAATGGGAGACCAGGACCATGGAGCAAAGGTTATTACGGCCGGGTACATCTTTGCACTCAGCCAGGAGCACCCTGTTACCTTCGGGGATCCCCTGAAATACCTTTCCCCTTACATCAGCCTGGTGCATATTCATAGACCCTCATGCATAGTAAACTTTTCCCCAAAACTTGTTTCATGTTCCAAGAATTGTTTAGCAAGGCTCTTCCTTGGATCTGCCTTTTCGGAGCATGCAGATTCCTTGGTTGTGGTTTTAGTCCATTCTTATCACCTCCAGTTTTTGGGCTTTGGTCCACTCTGACTCTGTGAAATTGAGGTTTTGGGATTTTTAGTATGTTGTGGATGGAAGCAAAATGGAGGGCACAGTGTTTCGTCCTGGGTTTCTTCTTCATGCTTCTTCCTTCTTCTTCATGGGTTTGGGTGGCTTTTTGTAATTGGGCAGAAATTCCACATTGCAGGCTCTTTGGGATCAGTTATTGGGTTAAAGGGAAAATAATCTAGGTGTCAGTTCCTAATTGGATAGTTTAGTCTTAAAAGACCTTGGAACAAGAGATTGTTGGCCATTTTGTGCCTTCTAATGAAAAGCTGCTGAACTCCCAGTAATGAGGCTGTTTTACTGATAAGAAATAATAAACACTTGAGTCTGAACATGAATTACTGTCTCAAGTGCCTTCAATCCAGAGCCAGTGAAACCGACAACTGGTACCCCATAGCTTGAGGTAGTGCCAAGGCAGAACTTGTTCATGCTCTTTTCCCCTGGTGATTTTCTACTCCCGTCCAGACTCTGATAGCAAAGCCGTGCTGGTGACAAAAGATTGACCTTGGCATCCTGGGGCACTTTCTGGGTGGGTGTTTGAATCTGCTTTTCCAGGCCTCGGGCTGAGCAGGGTGAGGCCGAGGCCTGGGCCCCTCCAGGCGGCGCCGGGAGCGCCCGGGGCAGCGGCGAGGGGCGGCCCTGAGGGGCGGCACAGGGGGCATTTCCCCCGAGCGGGCGGGCGGGCGGGCGGCGGGGAAAGGCGCCCTGGGCACAAGGGCAGGCACAAGGGCCCCGGCTCTCTGCAGTGCGGGCGGCCCAGCGCCGATCGCTGCTCCCGGAGCCGCTGCCAGGGCCGGGTCTCCTCCCCGCCGCTGACCCTGCACCTGCAGCGCTGCCTCCGCCTCTGCCGGGCTCCCCGGCACGGACGGCAAGGACGTGGACACGCTGCAGCAGGGGCCCAGCAGGGACACCCAGATGGTGCCGGGGCTGCAGCTCCTCTCCTGCAAGGAAAGGCTGACACAGCTCGGCTTCTTCAGCCTGGGAAAGAGACCCAGCCTTGATCCAGCTGTGGCCTTCCAGTACCTGAGGGCAACACACAAGAAAGCTGGACAGGGACTTTGTACGAGGGCAGGCAAGGACAGGACAAGGGAGCATGGATCCAAATGGAGAGAGATTAGGTTTAGGTAAGGGATTCAGAAAAAAGACTCTCCTGGAACAGGTTGCCCAGAGAAGGTGGGCGTGTCCCGTCCCTGACAGTGTTCAAGGCCAGGCTGCATGGAGCTCTAGACAAGCCGGTCCAGTGCAAGGGATCCCCAGCCACAGCAGGGGGGTTGCAGCCATGGGATTTTCCAGATCCCTTCCAAGCCAAACCACGCCACAACTCCATGATTCTGGGATACTTCCCCTCCTCATCCTCTGGCAGAAAAAGAAACTTGGCCCCAAGTTCCACACTGCAGACCATGTCTTTTGACAGCCTGCAACTGTGTCAACAGAGACAGAGATGACATTACTGACATGATTTTCCTTTTCTACTTGAAAAGTAAATGCTCTGCTCCTGTCCACTCTGGCAAAATTGTCACAAGAGGCAATTGTTCCCCATGAAATGCTTGGCCTCATGCAAAGATGAAAGAAGCCAGAAGCCAACACTCTTCGTTATTGCTACATTGTTTTCTTTGGTTACTTCTCTAATAGGAATGACTTTGGGGTGTGATTTGTTTGTTTCTCTCTTTCGTTCCTTGGGGCGCGCGGCGGCTCCTCCGTTGGGTGCGTGGGGGCAACGGAGGAACGGCCGCGAGCTCCGGCGGCTCCGCAGCAGCAGCAGCAGCACCAGCAGCGCTTCTCTCGATCGGTTTTCCGCTTGACTTTTCACTCGCTCCCCATCCCCTTCTCCCTCTCACACTCACTCTACTCCCGTCCCGTGCCGTTCCGTCCGTGTTCCACCTCTCCCAGCCCAGCTGATGCCGCGTCCCGCAAGGCGACCCTCGGCGGAGCCGCCCCGTGCCCGCCCCTGCCCGGCCCGCCGTGGTTCCGCCTCGGCCGGGCTCTCTCCGTCCTGGCTGTGGCGCCGCTGGAAGAGCCGCTCGCTCTGGTGCTGGCGGAGCAGCGCGGGCTTTTGGCCGCGCCTGGCGCGGGCTCTGGCCCAGCCCCGGCCACGGTTCTGCCCGCAGCCGCCCCGCTCCTGCCCGGCTCCCGCCCCGTGGCCGACAGCGTGGCCGGCAGCTGCCCCGCTCCGAGCTCCGCCGCTCGCCAGCTCGGCCGCCGGCCCCGAGCCGCTGCAGCCTGGGGCAGCTCGGCAAGCAGCAGCGCGCCGGGCGGGCGGGTGCCCCGGGCAGAAGAGCGGCAGCGCGGTGCCACCCGCATGGGCGGAGAGGCCTCCCCTAGAGCAGCTCTAGCGGCAGGGCCCGCTGCTGGGCAGCGGCGGCTGCGGCAGCGTTTACTCCGGTCCCCGCCTCACTGATGGCGCCCCGGGAAGAGACGGGGCCGGCTCGGAGGGCGGCGGCGGGCGACGGGCGATGAGCTCAGCCCGCCGCTGGCCTTAGCTCGCAGGCGGCCATCAAGCGAGTGTCCCGGGAGCGCATCTCGGAGTGGGCGCGGCTGGGGAGTGAGCGGGGCCAGCGGGAGGAGCCGGCGGGGCGTGCCGGGCGGGGCTGAGGCGAGGCCCGGCAGGGCGGCAGCCGGAACGCTGCGAGGGCAGCGAGCGTGGAGTGAGCGGGGGCCGCGCAGCGCCCCGGGCCGGGCCATGGCGAGCCGCGGCGGGGCCGGGCAGGGGCTGCCCGAGGCGCGGCGCAGCATCGGCCCCGCTGACGGCATCGCGGTCCCCCCGCAGCGCAAGGGCGCCCTTGTGCCCCTGGAGCTGGCGCTGCTCTGGATGGTGTCACGGCCCGGCTTCCGCGGCGTCGTGCGGCTCCTGGACTGGTTCGAGGTGCCCGAGGGCTTCGCGCTGCTCATGGAGCGTCCGCAGCGCTGTCAGCACCTCTGGTACTTCCTGCACGAGCGGCGGTTCCTGACGGAGCCCGTGGGGCGGGGGCTGTTCCGCCAGGTGCTGGAGGCCATGGGGCACTGCAGCAGCCGCGGCGTCCTGCACCCCCACATCAAGGCCGAGAACGTCCTCGTCGACCTGGCCACGGGCGAGGCGAAGCTCATCGACTTCGGCTGCGGCACGATCCTCCAGGACACGTTCTACACCCGGATGTCAGGTGAGCCCAAAGCCGGGGCCCAGCTGGGCAGTGGAGTTCCCCCCTTGGCTGGCAGAGGGGGAAGAGGGGGGGAAGGAAGGAGACAAGGAAGGAGGGGGAATCCATCTTCAGCCAGCTGCAGCCACGTTGCTTTGTGGCAGGGCAGGGCCTGGCTGTTGTGGAACGGGCGCTGGCTGGGAGGGAGGGAGCAGCATGGGCCTGATGAGCTGCGCCCGTATCCCATAGGAACGCCGGAGTACAGCCCACCGGAGTGGATCCTCTTTGGCTGCTACCATGGCCAGCCAGCCACCATCTGGTCCCTGGGCATCCTGCTCTATGAGCTGCTCTGTGGGCACCTTCCTTTCCACACCAACAAGGACATCGTCCGGAGCCAGCTCTTCTTCCTGCCCCGGGTGTCTCAAGGTGGGGATGAGCTTTCAAGGCACGAGGGGAAGAAGGGGTTGGGAGGGGTGGCTGGCACATAAGCGTCCTGCTCTTGCAGCTGGTGAGGAGGTGGATCTCCTGGGCTTAGCTGGAGGAGGTGGCACCTGTGCCTCTGTGCTGGTGTCCTCTGCAAGAGAGGATCGATAGGAAGCTTTTGGCTGCAGCTCTGAGCACTCCTGGTGTGGCCTGGGCACTGTGGAATGTGGGAGAGCATGGACAGGAGCCTTGTCCCGCTGAGCTTTGTGGACAGTTGGCTGGCTGAGAAAGGTCACGTCGACATAATACCCCTGGTTAAGCAAGAAGGAGAGAAGTCTAGAAGTCAGCAGTCAGTGTCCATATAAGGCAAGGACATTATGCCCTTGATGCAACAACAGGATAGGGAAGAGGCTCTTTTGCCAAAAATATGAAGAGTAGTTTCAACAGAATAACCACAAGAATGCAGAAGTAGGCGTAGTTGGCCGATAAGTAACTAACCAATAATGAGCTCTTCTTTGCAATATGTATGAGCTTTATTAACACCAATATAAATATGTGTGACTCTCAATAAAGTTCGAGACTTGCTGATCAGTCATATTGCATGCCACAGTTCTCCCGCCGATCCAACACAAACCCAAACTCCAGCCCTGGGATACCCTATAAAAGCCCCACGGCCCTCCTTTTGCCCTGTCTTTCGGGGGTCAGAAATGGATTCTGGAGCTTTCTGAAACCCAGACCCGTCTCGTTTGTTCCCGGCACCGGCAGCTGCAGCCTCCCTGGACACCATGAACTCTGGAGAATGGGGGCAGCCAGTGGGGACAGGTCCTGGACTGCAAGATAAGTGTGTGTTCTGTTTGCCATCTGTCAGTGGTGGGGCAGTTATCTTCTGTTCATTGGGCAGTTTCTCTCTTCCACAACCAATCCTCCCTGTGGGGAGGTGTGTTCCATTAATAGGCCATTAATTATTAATTATTAATCTTCTGGTAATGGTCCACTGAGTGTCACTGCATGGCTGATTAAAGGACATCATCCCATTGGAAGATGCTCCGCCCAGGGGGAGGAGCCAAGCATTCCTACCTGGACAGAATCTGAGATTTGGAACACTGTAGGCAGCCTTTTCCTCCTGGATTCCCAGAGGAGCAGCTGTCTTTCTTCTCCACGGGATTCCCAGAGGATCAGCCTTTTCCTCCTGGATTCCCAGAGGAGCAGCTGTCTTTCTTCTCCACGGGATTCCCAGAGGATCAGCCTTTTCCAACTGGATTCCCAGAGGAAGGAAGATTCCCAGACCCATCTACAGCAGCCCTGGACCTTCAGAGGGAAACTCCACCCTTCTCCAGGATCCCTGCTCCAACAGAGCCACACCTGGCACTGCAGGAGGGCTGCAGCCACCACTGAATGGGACTGCTGCCAACAGCCTGACCCACAGGGGGTCACGTCCTGTTCTGACTCTGTCTGTGGGGTTTTTTTCATTTGTACTACTGCATTTATATTTTTAATTTTTCCTAAAAAAGAACTGTTATTCCTATTCCCATATCTTTGCCTGAAAGCTCCTTAATTTAAAAATTATAACAATTCAGAGGGAGGGGTTTACATTTTCCATTCCAGGGGAGGCTCCTGCCTTCCTTAGCAGACACCTGGCTTTTCAAACCAAGACAATAACAAAGTTACTTGAACACCACAGATAGAAAATCCATTTTAATCTCTGCAAAAAGCCAATATTATGTGTCCATAACAATAAACCTCTCGCTGAGTGATGGTAGATGTCAAAGTAACTTTGCTATAAAGATATAGTTTTTATTTCTGTTGTTAATTAAGCTCAGTGAAATAGCTGCTTGTGTTAAACTGCCTGCTTGGATGGGATAACATCCAATGCACCCAGGATGAGGACACCTGTACAGATCTGCCAACTGTCAGCACTCCCTGTCTGAAGTGAGCTACACTTTGGTAACATCTCATGTTTCATGCATGCAGTGGGTGACAAGATGATTTAAAATGCTAATGAAATAAACTAGAACGATTTTAAAATGCTAATAAAATAAACAAGAAAGGTCATTTATGTTCCTCAAAATAACAACAACAACAACAACAACAACAACAACAACAACAACAACAAGTTCTGGTTTAATGAAAGGTGGAATCTGTTGCTCTTCAGAGCAAAGATTCATAGCTGGAATAAAGAGTGTTCAGCCCAGCTGTTTCTACAATGAGGCCGTATTTCATCCCCCCTGAAAGTCCTTCATGTTTGCACAGAAAACTGTCCCTGCACAGCCCAATGAATTCCATCACTTCAGCTGGCCAAACAACCACTGTGGTCAAGTGGGGTCTGAGCAGCTTCCAGGATCCCAAGCAGCTTCAGAAGCTTCATTTTACACCTCCTCTTCTCCCAGTGAATACCCAGCACCACCATCACTGTGGACCCATAGCTATGGATCACTGGCCTGGCCAGCACAGGGCTAATGTTTGCATCAGCCAGGAGGAGCTGCTCTGCCTGGCTGTCTGTCTCAGCCTCAGCCCTGAGACCCCAAATGCCTCCATTCTGGCCCAATCCTTCCTGGTGCTGAGCATAAGAACTCGTGCAGACAAGAGCAGGGAGGGAATCTCCCCAGCCGTTTATCACCTCAGCAACAAGACCTTGGCACCAAGCTGTTATCTGTAGCAGAAAGCAGCAGCAGGAAGGAGACACCAGATCACCAGCCCCAGGCCATGGCCCTGGTGCTGTCCTTACCAGTGATCAGTGTCTGCAGCTCTCCAGGAGCTCAGGGAGCAGGGATGCTCCTCACCATCTCATCTTACCCATGCACCCAAAGCCACGGCCAGCTGTGTGCTCCTGCCCAGCAGCACATGCCAAGGCACAGCGTGGGATTCTTGGGGAGGTGTCCTCTGCAGGGCCAGGAGTTGGACTTGGTGATTCTTGGGGGTCCTTTCCAGCCCAGGATATTTTGTGATTCTAAGGCTTTGGCCAGCCCAGGTTTCAGCCACCTCCCTGATCCATGTGGGATTGACCCCAAACCAGATCCTGCCTCTGTCTACCCTCCAGTGCAAGGAACATGTTGCATCTACCCCAGCCCTGCTGCTTGTGTCTGATGGATCATGCTGACCTTTTCAACATATTTCTTGGAGTATTATAAAACATTACCTGACAAACAATAAAAAACAAAAAACGAAAAACAACAACAACAAAAAAAAACCAACAACAACAACAAAAAAACCCGAACTAAAACAAAACAAAACAAAAAAACCAAAAAAAAAAATAGAAAAAAACAAACCAAAAAACCAACAAACCAGCCCAAAGGAAATCAATTTGGGTAATGATGGCCTTTTTTTCCAGCTTATCCTGCACCAAACTCCATAGATGGTAACTCTGAACATTTCCCAGACCTTCACAGTAGAGCTTGGAACTGTCTCTCTGATTTCTTGGTTGTTTCATGACACGTGCATTTCTCCTATATAATCCCAGTGTTTTGCTTAGAAGCCATATTATAACTGTGAATCAATCTTCTTCATTTGAACATCTAGGACAGATTCACACATCATTTCACCATTAACTAGGACAGACTCAGCCTTGCAGATCTTTCAGGTTTCAAGCCTGGCTGTGTTGTTTCAGTTCTTTGCTGCTGCCTGTGTTTTGTGAAAAAAAAAAAAATTAAATAACCAGACTTTGGGACTTTCTGTTGCGGCTTGAAGAAGAACACAGGTTGTTTCATCCCTGTTGTGAGACATGTGTTACCCGGCTCATTAATTCACAACAGTTCTTGTTTTCTCTGCCTTTTTCACGCTGATGTGATACATTTGTGAAGTCCAGGGTTGTACTGCAAGTGATTAATGCTGCAGTGAAGTCTGATAAACTGAGATTCCAACAAAAAAGTGTGAAAAATGTAACCTCTAAAGTTCTGAAAGCTCACATGTGACAAAACCCATAAATCAGCCCAGAAGCAGTCATTATGGTGAGTTACTAACTAGATTATGCAGCTGCATTTGTCATCATTTCCCATTACGTAGAGAATAAACCTGTCAGGCTGATTTATGGCAGAGGGCTCCACAAGATGGGAACTGGCACCTGTACTGTTCTGTGGAAAACGATGAGAAATGCTGTGTCTGCTCAAGTGCTGAATGGAAAAGGAAGGAGGGGAGATAACTCTTCTTTGAAGGCACTGATTCAGGGACAAAGGCTTCAGAGAGGAGTCATGCTTACTCCCATGGGATGGCAGGAAGAGTATCCACCAACCTGTCCCAACAGCACCAGCAGCATCAGAATGCGTTCTCCACAGGTGGAGGGAAGAGAGGAGAGAGGAGGTCTTTGAGGGGACCAAAGTCAGTCATGGAGAAATCCTAGAAGCCTGGAATGGTTCGGGTCACAAGGAATCTGAAAAACCATCTTGTTCTAACCCCTGATGTGGGTCGTGACAAACTGAACAGCTGAATGCCTGGCTACTCAGGGGATACTCAAGGTTTTGGATTCCATGCCTGTGCATCTACCCTGGAGCAGCTGGGTCTGCTGGGAGCAGATGGCATCCGCCTGAGCTCAGAGCAGGCCAAAAGATGGGCAGATGTGGGACTGAGCAGGGCGAGGGACATCCCTGCACAGCAGCGCTCTGACAAGAGCAGCAGTGGCCTCCTCTCAGTGCCCTTCCCCGAGCAGCAGCCGCTGAACACCATGGTGGCTACACAGATGCTTTTGGCTCTGCAATCCCTTTGTGCTCAAAGGCCACGCTGGGCATTTCAGCTGGGCTGGAAGGTCTGGCTGGGCAGGGAACAGGCAAGAGGCACTGCTGGTGTGAGCTCCATGTGTTCACTGGGGACACAAGGAAGATTCTGTTCATCCAAAGGAAAACACAAGCAGCCAGTCCCTGCTAACACAGCAGTGCGACTCTGTCCAGAGCAGCTCAAATTCTCTGCCAGAACCACCCCCCTGCACCTTCTTGATCTGAAGGGGACTAGAAGTGGTTTCACTGCAGTTCTTTATTTCTGCTGTCTGACAATGGGAAGGTTTCAGAGAAGTCTTGGATGGACTGGATCAGGGAATAGTCAAGCAAGAAAACCTGAGCGACCATCACCCAACCCCACTCACAGAAGAACAAGTCCCATTAGGAAAAGCACCTCAGGTGTTTTCATAGCTGATAATATGTATCCTACTCAACATTATTGATTATAATCTTTTCCCTTTCAAAACTTATCAGTGGGGACTTCTGCCTGCTTTGAGAGGGAACCCCTGGGGCCCATCCCCTCCCAGAGGGGCTGCACTTGCTGCCTGCCGGGGCTTTCATTGCTGGGCCCACTGGGAGCCCCTGAGCTGGGCTGGGCACCAAGGGCAGGGCTGGCCCGGCTGTGATGCCTCTGGCCCCTGTGACACCAGGGGCAGCGTGTCACAATGGGGGCAGCTGGAAAAGGCCCCCGCAGGTAACGCTGGCCCAGCACAGCCTGGGCAAGCGGTGAGTGCGCACGTGGCGGGGCTGGGCCGGGCCAGGGCCGGGCCACAAGCGCCGCCCCCGGGCCTGCATTGTCCCCCTGCACCCAGGGCCAGCCCCTGGGGCCGGCGCCTTGGCCGGGGCACGGGGCTGCTGCTGCTGGCCCACTGGCACAGGCCCTGCTGCCTGCCAGCTGCCCGGGGCCCTCTGCTTCTGCCCTCACATCCCTGCGCCTCCGGGCCTCACTTCAGCCCCCACAAGCTCCCTTGGCAGCCCCAGTGAAAGCCTTGTCTCTCTCCTCCTGCAGACCATGGCGCACAGAGCAGTCCTGGCTGGGCTTGTGCTGCTCCTCTTCCTGTTCCCACTTTCCGTGGTGGACAGATTTCACGGGGATGGGCAGCCCCGTGCAGAGGAGATGAAAGCGGCCCCCCCAGAGCCAGCTGAGCCTGGCTGGGGACCCTGGCTCCTGGCTGCCTTGCGCTACCTGCACCAGCTCTGGCAAATTGCTCAGCCGCTGCTCCTGCTTTTGGGCTGGTGGCTCAGGCGCAGAAGGGCAGCCACGAGGCAGAGAGCAGCGGCCCAGAGAGCTGAGGAAAAGGCCAGAAGGAGGAAGGTGGAAAGCGAGCGGAGAAGGCGGCTCCTTAGGAAGAGATTCAAAGACATGGAGCAAATGCGCCGGGCCACGAAAGAAATAGAAAAGCAAATGGCCAGGCTGATTGGGATGAATAGGGATACAAACAGGATGCTGAAGGTAGGCAGGGCAGGCTTTTGGAGGAGCACAGGCAGTGGCTGTGTGAAGAAAAGCTTCCTGCTGGAGATGCTCTCTGGGCTGGCCAAGGCGAGCCGCACATCTTTGTGAGCAGCCGGCGCACAGAGCTGCTCTTGCTGCCCAGCACAGCCCTGCGCTGGGGCACAGGCTCCGGGCTCCTGACACACCCTGCCCCTCTGCCCTCTCTCTCCTCACGGGATCTATAGTAACTGCATCTATTTTAACCCTTTCCCATACAGAGCCTTTGCATCTGCTCGGAGGAAAGCACCATCTGAAGGAATCGGGCCCAATGATGGGAGATTGATTCAGATTCTTAAATAGTTTTGAAATATTTAAAATGTTTTCTTTAAAAATAATTGTCTTTAGAAACATTTTCCAAACTTTTTATTACTATAATGTAGATTAATACTCTTGTAAGAGATCATAAATATTTTAATAATAAGTAGGAATTAAATAATTGCAATTTTCTTTAGATTATATAGAACTTATAATTCATCAAAATTACCAAGAATTATTGCAGTTAACCAAAACTGAAGTATACTTTCTTTTTATCTAAACCAGCAAATGTTGCTTGATCTTCATGATCCAATAATTATTTTGTGTCTTGTTTAATATTCATATATACAGTATATAGACTGTCGCTACGAATGCCTATAATCACAATTGGTTAATTTAAATTACACTCTCTGCCCTCCTGTCTCGGGAGGGTGACTTCCCTCAGGCAGCTGCAGTCCCTGTCAAGATGCAATAAAGGCAATGCCTGAACAAACGCTGTGTCTGTGAGTGTCCATGCTGGACTCAGGTGTCAGCTGTGGGGAATTCCTGACACAGGGGCACCACAGCACCCCTTGGCCATGCAGAGGCTCCTTTCCTCCCCTGCAGCAGCTGCTCCTTTGGTGCTGTGATCCAGCCTCTGCTCTGCGTGATGCCAAATGCAAGAAAACCAGGAGTGCCACCACTCAGACTGTCACTCGGGTCCCTGCAGAGCTCAGGAGCCACCATGGCTGTGTAGGTGTGGAACCTGCAGTGGGCCATGACAGCAGGGACAGCAGGGACAGCAGGGACAGGGGGACACAGCACAGCAATCACAGCCCGGCTGCCCTGGGACAGGCCCGGCAGGCAGACAGGACACGGGGCAGGCAGGAGTCCCCATCCTCTCTGTGCCCTCCTGAACACAGGCACATAAGGGACAGGGGCAATGGGGACACAGCCGGCCCCTCTCCTCTGGGAATATCCCACCTGCCCAGGGGCCCTGACAGAACGCAGGGGCTGAGGCTCTGCAAGGGGAACCCAAGGGTGAGCAGGAGGACCTCCAAGTTACATCTGCCCACATTCTGCATGCAAACTGCTGCGTGGAGGAGAAAACCAGAGGGGCCTTGCCACAGCAGATCCCATCTGAGGGAAGGTGTTCTCTATTCCTGCACATGGGTGCCCCATGCAACATGGAGCACATGAATGCACTTTGACACCAGATTCTCAGCCCTGCTCGAGCGGTCTGGCACAGCAGGAGCGGCCATTCCCTAATAACACACGGGTTTGCAACTCTTGTGCAAAGCAACACAAATTGCCTCTCTCCTCCTGCAGACCATGGTGTCCAAATCAGTCCCTGCCCTGCTGGTACTGCTCCTCTTCCACTTCCCACGGCCCGTGGTGATCAGTTGGGATGAGGATGCAGAGCTGGGCAAAGAGGGCCTGGAGCAGGCTACCCCAGAGCCACCCGAGCCTGCCTGGGGACCCCTGCTCTGGGCAGCCATGCAGCAGGGGCCCTACTGGGCTGCTGCTGAGCTGCTCTTCCTGCCTTTTTTCCCCTGCCTCAGGCCCAGAAGGGCGGCCATGAAGCAGAGAGCAGCGGCCCGGAGAGCTGAAGTAGAGGCCAGAAGGCGCAGGATGGAAATCGAGCAGAGAAGGCTTCGCTTCAAGAGGACATGCAAAGACTTGAAGAAGATGTGGAGGACCATGAAGATGATCAAGAAGAAAATGGCCAGGCTGATTTGAATGAACAGCAAGGTGAGTGGGATGCTCTCTGGGCCGACCAAGGCGAGCCGCACATCTTTGTGAGCAGCCAGCGCACAGAGCTGCGCTTACTGCCCAGCACAGCCCTGCGCCGGGGCACAGGCTCCGGGCTCCTGACACACCCTGCCTCTCTGCCCTCTCTCTTACTTTATCTGTGTTAACTGTATGTATTTTAACCCTTTTCCATGCAGAGGCTTTGCATTTGCTCGAGGATGGAGGCATTTGAAGCAGGATTAGGCCGGATGGATGGATGGGGCAGGCACAGGGCCTGCAAGGCCTCCCTGGCGTTCAGCAGCCTAAGGCAGGAAATGCCAAGTCATGATGGCTGGGCCTAAGATGCCCCTCTTCCGCCTTTGGACCCCTGCTTATCTCTCCCTACAACTATAGGTCACTTTCGCCTCAACCCTTACTATTGAACAATTTCTAAAACCCCTGAATGCTGTAAAAACCTTTACTTTCAGCCAGATTGGCAGAAGAGGCTGTCCCTGAAAACCTTCGCAGAAGGGCCCAATAAAGACATCTCTGTGGAACCTCACACAGCCTTCTCCTCTCTCTCCCCGCATCTGCCCAAGGCACTTAGCAAGCCAAAGAGCGGCAAACCCAAATGATTTGCTGATAATCACTAAAGAGCTGATATCCCCCATGAGCTGAGCTTGCTAAGGTAGCCTGCAGCTTGAAGCTGCCTGGGAGTCCAGGCAGGCTGTGCTGGACAGGACTGTGCTATCCAGAGCAGCCACAGCCGGACGGGGATACTCCGAAACGTGGCCAAGGCACGCATTAGATGGATATTGATTTAACTTCATACTTAGTTTAGAAATAATTTAGATAGTTTATTTTTTTATCTATAAAGAATTTCATTGTATAGTATAAAAATTGTACATTTTAGTAGGAATTCTATGAGACAACTACTAATTCTATTTGAATGATTCTACATTCTACTTACTACATAGTAATTATCATTAATTGTAATAATTACTGCGAATTATGGCAATGAACCAGAATTGATATGTGTTGAATCTTTGTCATACTAAGAAACTTTTCACACTCTACAATGTCCAAACACCATTGTCCTTCTATTAGTTCATATATCTTTTAGAACGCTCTAGAAAAAAATTCTTAAGGTAAGGATGATTATTATTGTGATTTGTTCCTGAGGATGTTTAAAGTATATGATAGATTTTCAAATGGACACTGCCCGCCCTCATTTCTTGTGGCATTCTGTTCCCTCTGGAGCTGCAGTCAGTGCAGAGTTCCAACAAAGGCAGTGCTTGAACAAACACTGTGTCTGTGAGTGTCCACAGTGGCCTCCAAGGCCATCCAGTTCTACCCCTGTGCCATGGGCTGGGACACCTCTGGCTGGGCCAGGCTGCTCCAAGGCCCATCCAGCCTGGACTGGAACACTTGCAGGGACGGGGCAGCCGCAGCTGCTCTGAGCACCCTGTGCCAGGGCCTCACAGCCCTCACAGCCAAGGCTTCCTTCCCCAGAGCCCAGCTCGGCCTGCCCTGTGGCAGGGGGAAGAAGCCATTGGCCCTGGCGCTGGCCCTGCAGGCCCTGGCCCACAGCCCCTCTGCAGGGCTCTGCTGGGCCTGGTGCAGGCACGGAAAGGCCGCAGGAAGGCACCCCTGGAGAAGGCCTTGGAGAGCGCTGGGGCCAGGAGTGCCCCCGTGAGGGCAGCGAGCAGGGCCTGGCCTGTCCGTCCGTGCGCGAGGGCACAGGGCGGGCGCTGAGGCCCTGCCAGCTGGAGCGCATGAATGCGCTCGGACCTGAGATTCCTGCCCCTTGCTCAGCTGTTCCGCTACAGCACGAGTGGCCAATTTGTGCCACTCTCGTACAAAACAGCTGAAATTCTCTGCCAGAACCAGCCGTGTGCTGCTTCTTGATCTAGAGGGGCCTGGAGGTGGTCTGGCTACTGTTCCATCTCAGTGATGTCCGACAATGGGAAGGTTTCACAGAGCTCTTGGATGGGCTGCATCTGGGAAGACTCAGGCAGGAAAACTGAGCCACCCTCACCTACTCCACAGAGAAAGAGAGAAAAACCAGCGCCATCACAGAAGCACCTCTAGTGCTCTCATAGTTGATATTATGTATCCTATTCAAGATTATCAGTTATATTCTTTTGTCTTCCACAACATGTCTGGCAACTTCTGCCTGCTTTGTGGAGGGAGCCCCTGGGGCCCATCCCCTCCCAGAGGGGCTGCACTTGCTGCCTGCCGGGGCTTTCATTGCTGGGCCCACTGGAAGCCCCTGAGCTGGGCTGGGCACCAAGGGCAGGGCTGGCCCGGCTGTGATGCCTCTGGCCCCTGTGACACCAGGGGCAGCGTGTCACAATGGGGGCAGCTGGAAAAGGCCCCCGCAGGTAACTCTGGCCCAGCACAGCCTGAGCAAGCGGTGAGTGCGCACATGGCGGGGCTGGGCCGGGCCGGGGCTGGGCCGGGCCAGGGCCGGGCCACAAGCGCCGCACCCGGGCCTGCATTGTCCCCCTGCACCCAGGGCCAGCCCCTGGGGCCGGCGCCTTGGCCGGGGCACGGGGCTGCTGCTGCTGGCCCACTGGCACAGGCCCTGCTGCCTGCCAGCTGCCCGGGGCCCTCTGCTTCTGCCCTCACATCCCTGCGCCTCCGGGCCTCACTTCAGCCCCCACAAGCTCCCTTGGCAGCCCCAGTGAAAGCCTTGTCTCTCTCCTCCTGCAGACCATGGCGCACAGAGCAGTCCTGGCTGGGCTTGTGCTGCTCCTCTTCCTGTTCCCACTTTCCGTGGTGGACAGATTTCACGGGGATGGGCAGCCCCGTGCAGAGGAGATGAAAGCGGCCCCCCCAGAGCCAGCTGAGCCTGGCTGGGGATCCTGGCTCCTGGCTGCCTTGCGCTACCTGCACCAGCTCTGGCAAATTGCTCAGCCGCTGCTCCTGCTTTTGGGCTGGTGGCTCAGGCGCAGAAGGGCAGCCACGAGGCAGAGAGCAGCGGCCCAGAGAGCTGAGGAAAAGGCCAGAAGGAGGAAGGTGGAAAGCGAGCGGAGAAGGCGGCTCCTTAGGAAGAGATTCAAAGACATGGAGCAAATGCGCCAGGCCACGAAAGAAATAGAAAAGCAAATGGCCAGGCTGATTGGGATGAATAGGGATACAAACAGGATGCTGAAGGTAGGCAGGGCAGGCTTTTGGAGGAGCACAGGCAGTGGCTGTGTGAAGAAAAGCTTCCTGCTGGAGATGCTCTCTGGGCTGGCCAAGGCGAGCCGCACATCTTTGTGAGCAGCCGGCGCACAGAGCTGCGCTTGCTGCCCAGCACAGCCCTGCGCCGGGGCACAGGCTCCGGGCTCCTGACACACCCTGCCCCTCTGCCCTCTCTCTCCTCACGGGATCTATAGTTACTGCATCTATTTTAACCCTTTCCCATACAGAGCCTTTGCATCTGCTCAGAGGAAAGCACCATCTGAAGGAATCAGGCCCAATGATTGGAGATTGATTCAAATTCTTAAATAGTTTTGAGATATTTAAAATGTTTTCTTTAAAAATAGTTGTCTTTAGCAACATTTTCAAAACTTTTTATTAATATACTGTAGATTAATACTCTTGTAAGATAACATAAATATTTTAATATTAAGTAGTAATAAATAATGGCACTTTTCTTTAGATTACATAGAACTTATAATTCATCAGAATTACCAAGAATTATTGCAGCTAACCAAACCTGAAGTATACTTTCTTTTTATCTAAACCAGCAAATGTTGCTTAATCTTCATGATCCAATAATTATTTTGTGTCTTGTTTAATATTCATATATACAGTACATAGACTGTTGCTACGAATGCCTATAATCACAAATTGGTTAATTTAAATTACACTCTCTGCCCTCCTGTCTCGGGAAGGTAACTTCCCTCAGGCAGCTGCAGTCCCTGTCAAGATGCAATAAAGGCAATGCCTGAACAAACGCTGTGTCTGTGAGTGTCCATGCTGGACTCAGGTGTCAGCTGTGGGGAATTCCTGACACAGGGGCACCACAGCACCCCTTGGCCATGCAGAGGCTCCTTTCCTCCCCTGCAGCAGCTGCTCCTTTGGTGCTGTGATCCAGCCTCTGCTCTGCGCGATGCCAAATGCAAGAAAACCAGGAGTGCCACCACTCAGACTGTCACTTAGGTCCCGGCAGAGCTCAGGAGCCACCATGGCTGTGTAGGTGTGGAACCTGCAGTGGGCCATGACAGCAGGGACAGCAGGGACAGCAGGGACAGGGGGACACAGCATAACAATCACAGCCCGGCTGCCCTGGGACAGGCCCGGCAGGCAGACAGGACACGGGGCAGGCAGGAGTCCCCATCCTCTCTGTGCCCTCCTGAGCACAGGCACATAAGGGACAGGGGCAATGGGGACACAGCCGGCCCCTCTCCTCTGGGAATATCCCACCTGCCCAGGGGCCCTGACAGAACGCAGGGGCTGAGGCTCTGCAAGGGGAACCCAAGGGTGAGCAGGAGGACCTCCAAGTTACATCTGCCCACATTCTGCATGCAAACTGCTGCGTGGAGGAGAAAACCAGAGGGGCCTTGCCACAGCAGATCCCATCTGAGGGAAGGTGTTCTCTATTCCTGCACACGGGTGCCCCATACAACATGGAGCACATGAATGCACTTTGACACCAGATTCTCACCCCTGCTCGAGCGGTCTGGCACAGCAGGAGCAGCCATTCCCTAATAACACACGGGTTTGCAACTCTTGTGCAAAGCAACACAAATTGCCTCTCTCCTCCTGCAGACCATGGTGTCCAAATCAGTCCCTGCCCTGCTGGTACTGCTCCTCTTCCACTTCCCACGGCCCGTGGTGATCAGTTGGGATGAGGATGCAGAGCTGGGCAAAGAGGGCCTGGAGCAGGCTACCCCAGCGGCACCCGAGCCTGCCTGGGGACCCCTGCTCTGGGCAGCCGTGCAGCAGGGGCCCTACTGGGCTGCTGCTGAGCTGCTCTTCCTGCCTTTCTTCCTCTGCCTCAGGCCCAGAAGGGCGGCCATGAAGCAGAGAGCAGCGGCCCGGAGAGCTGAAGTAGAGGCCAGAAGGCGCAGGATGGAAATGTGTGGTGGTTTGACAGGAAATGTGTTTTTTGGGATGCTGTGTTTTTGGCCAATGGATATTCAGACTTTAATATTGGCATTTAACCTGGCCATTGAGATATGGACACGCCTCTGAGAACACGGGGTTAAAAGCAGAGCTCTCCCCTGGGAGGGTCCTCTTGGGTTTCCAGCGGGAAAGAGTTCGGGTCTCTCCCCCGGCCCAGCTGCTGGCTGGGCAGGGGGAGGGGAAAGCCATGTGGCCGGGAGAGGTAGGCCTGAGCCCCGGGGTGGAAGGGTGGAAGAGAGAAAGAGAGAGACACCGGGAGCCATCGGGCAGCCCCCGCTGAGAGACACAGAGAGAGAGAAAGAGAGAGCCGGTGCCTGAGACTGTAACCTTGAAGCTTGATAAACATGGGCCTGTGCCGGCAGCACGGCTGGGACGGAGAAGAGGGGGGGGTTCAGCCGGCCGCTTGTAGGAGCTTTTAACCCCTTTTTGGAGAATGAGAACTTCACAGAACATTGACCTTTCCTAGAAGGTAGAGTGGAAGATGAGGAAGAAAATGGGCCAGTGTGAGAGAGGTCTGGGCAAGCGAGAGATAGTAGAAGAATAGAGAAGAATCCTAGTGGGAAGAGATGATGGAGTGGCTTTTGCTGGACTCTTTTTTTATAGCCATGGACAGAACCAAGAGGGTTCAGTGTTGATGCCCCTCGGCCCCAGGGGGTGAAAAATATGGGGGGGACAGCTGTCCCAAAGGAGAGATTGTGGGGACAGGTGTCCCAAAAGAGAGATGACGGCCTCAGAACCAAGAGGGTTCAGTGTTGATGCCCCTCGGCCCCAGGGGGTGAAAAAATATGGGGGGGACAGGTGTCCCAAAGGAGAGATTGTGGGGACAGGTGTCCCAAAGGAGAGACTGTGCCTTTTTTGGATCGGGACAGAGCATCCTTAAAAGACAACCCTAGAAGCAGTTCTGGTCCGTGTTCAGTGGTGAGAGCACTGGACATGAAAAGGAAGAGGTCACGACGGCAGATGTACTCCGGGCGGTGCCACAAGTGACACAGGAACACATGAGGCTTCAATTGTGTTTCCAGGGGAAGCCCATGGCACAAGAAGGACTCCTCTCCTCTTGATGAACTGAGGATTGATTGTTTGAAGGGTGGTGCTGGACCGAGAGTTGGTGATTTGAGAAACAAATGTATTGTGTGGAAATTTGGTGGGGGGAGGAGGAAATGCATTTGTGAGGTTCTCATTTTCCCTGTGTGTGTGTTCCTTTTATCTGTAGTTGTAGAGTAGTTAATAAAGTTCTGGTTCCTTTTTCCATAAGTAGGAGCCTGCTTTGCTTATTCCTGGTCACATCTCACAGCAGAAACCAGGGAGAAGGTATCTTCATGGGGGCACTGGCATTGTGCCAGTGTTAAACCATGACAAAATGGAGCAGAGAAGGCTTCGCTTAAAGAGGACATGCAAAGACTTGAAGGAGATGTGGAGGACCATGAAGATGATCAAGAAGAAAATGGCCAGGCTGATTTGAATGAACAGCAAGGTGAGCTGGTTCCTGCTGTGAAGCTGAACTCATTGTGTTCAATCAGATTTCCTCTGCACGGATGTCATTGTAGTCAGATGAGAAATTGGCCCCTTAATTTGAATGCAGTGGTGCATAGAGCTGTAGTCTAATGTTTTAATGTAGCTGACCTGTGCCCTGATAGCAAGGGGTGTTTTACAAATCTGGTATTGCCAGAAGGCTTTTGTGACTCTCAGACTGTGCTCTGCACATGGAGCAGCAGAAGAATTAAGGCCAAATCCTCCCTCAGGAACTGGAGGATATCACACGTGGGTAAGGAGCTTTTGTAAGGGAGAATTGACTGTTCTTCTCTTCCACCAGGTGACCCTGTGCTCCAACACGGTGATGGAGTTCTACCAGAGAATGCTGGTGCACCTGGAGGCTGTTGGCAAGGGAGGGGCAACCCTGATCATCACAGCCAGGTCCCAGCCCTTGCCTGGCTTCCCCAGGCACTGCCTTGCCCAGGCTTTGCTGGCTGCAGTGCCAAGGAGAAGTGCTGCTGAATGCCCTCATGTTGTGCCAGCTGGACATGAGAACAGCAGTGCTTGGGCAGCAGCCTGTGGTGAAAAGCACCCCTGCTCACAGCCCAGCTCGGGCCTGGGCCCTCTTCTAAAGGCACCTGGGCCCTCTTCTAAAGGCCTGGGCTTTGGTGCGTGAGGGGGAACAAATTTCCCGAGGGCCTCCTCTCCTTCTTCCTGCAAGAGGTGGAGTTGTGCTGGTGGTGAGCACCGTGCACGGGTTTGGGCCACACCAAGCAGCTGCTGAGAGTCAGGGTCTGGCTCTGTCCATGAGGGCCCATGGCAGGGGGGAAGTGGCTCCCAGCAAGAGTGGGGAGGGCAAGGTCTGACGAGGGGAAAGCAGCCCTTGGTGGGGCAGGTCAGCTCCAGATTTTCTCCTTCCCTCTGCTTCCCAATTTGAGCTTTAATGTTGTCAGAGCTGAGCCCAAAAGTCGTTGTTGCTGCAGCAGAATTCCATGCTGCTGTGCTGCTGTGGGTGTCAGTGTGATGCCCAGAGGGATGCAGCTCCCTGGGGCTGTTCCCTGTCGCAGGCAGAGCCATGCAGGCAGTGCCTGGGCTGCCATTCTGTAAAGCAGGTGGAGCTGGGGCCAGGCAGGGCCTGGAGTTGTGCAGTGAAGGAGCCAGGGAGCTGCAGGGCCTGGCAGGGGCTGATCAGCCCCTCTGTGGTGCAGCTGCTGTCTCGTGCCCTCCAGGGCTGGGGCAAAGAGCTGAGTTCTCAGGCAGGGCAGCAGCACCACGGCAGAGAAGGGAGTCATTTGTACTGAGACACTGGGGTTGTGGACCCGCGGACCCTCCCCATTTTGGGGGTGTTGGGGTGGCCCCAGGGCCGCCCCGAGGGCCGAGGGGGGATCGAAAGCCCCAAACCCGAGGGGCTCCTGGGGGTGCCCAGTTCCTCCCGTCCCCAGCCCGAAACAGATCCTGGCCAATCAGAGCGCGGGACGCTGATGATGATCCTGTTGCCGGGCAGAAACTCGGCGCACTGGCCCCGCCCGGCGATTTCCAGCGAATCAGCGCCCGGCTCGGCTGTGACTCATCGGGTGCCGGGCAGAACCCAGCGCCTCTCACAGCGCTGGCCAATCAGAGACTGCGCGGGGCCATTCCCAGCCAATCAGAGCGTTTGTCGCTGATGGCTCTCAGTGCCCAGGAGCGGAATTTGGGGCGGGGGGCGGTGACCCCGGCGATGGGGATGGGGCGTGCGGGGGCAGCTGGGGCCGCACTGGTGGCACTGGGGGCGCTGGGAGCCCCCCCGGCCGCGGGGGGAGCGGGGGGCGCGGGGAGAAGGGGGGCGGGGGGGCCCCAAATTCAACCAAAGGGGGGTCGGGACCCCCAAAGGGAGCAGGAGGGGCCTGGAACCCCCAAAACCAAGCACGGGGGAGGGGATTGGGGACTGGGGGAACGATGGGGAAGGGGCGGGAGAGCGGGGGGAAGAGGGGGATGGGACCCCCAAATTGAGGTGGCAGGGAGCTGTGGACTGGGGGAAACCCCCATCAAATCCCATTAAAATCCCATAAAAATCCCATTAAATTCCACTCAATTCCCATTAAATACCATTAAAATCCTATTAAAATATCATGACATCTCATTAAAATCCCATAAAATTCCATTACAATCCCATCAAATTCCATTAAAAGTCCATAAAATCCAATTAAAATCCCATTAAATCCTATTAAATTCCTATTAAGTCCCATTAAAATCCTACTAAATTCCTATTTAAATCCATTAAAATCCCATCCAATCCCATAAAATGATCCCAAACCCAGACAGAATTCGCCCTGAATTACCCCCCACACACACGGCCCTAAAAACCCAACAATGTGAAAAATTACCCCAAATTATCCCAAATTTACCCTGAATAACCCCAAAAAACCCCCAAATAACCCCAAAGGCACACAAAGAACCCAAATCCCCCAAATGTCCCCAAATCCCCCAAATGACCCCAATCCCATAAATGATCCCAAATCCCATAAATGACCCCAAATCCCATAAATGGGACTGGGAGAGGGGAGGAGAGGGCAGGGAAAGGGGGAGTGGTACAAACTGGGCGAGGAAATCAAACTCTGCAGTCAGACAGAGCAGGGATTTGTGTATCCAGCGCGGGGAGCGAGGGGGATCTCTCTGGCAAAAACCCACTCGGCCTTCAGCTCCATTTTAAAAGTCACAATTACAGCACTTCATTAGCATACTCACATTTGCATAAAGCTGTGTCCCGGTTTTACAGCCGTGTGTGGCTTCAGCGCCTGCGTCCGTTCCTCCTGTGGCGGCCCTCAGTCTTCTGGTGCTCTTTTGATGAAGGCTTCTGTCGTCCTCCTCACGTTGGAACTTTTTACCTGGACCATCAGCCCATGCCTGGTGCTCCTTGTTCTTCAGTCTAACCTGGTCTGAGCTGATTTTGCCCTTTGCAAGCTCTGTTCAAACTTGCTCTCTCGCTCTCGGTACTGTGTTAAATATAGTTTTAGGTTATAAAAATTGTTAAAATAGAAACGATGCTATGTAGGATTCTTGTTTTAAAGAAAGGACTTGCAGTGAGACAGCAGCCACAGGACACCTAAATCTTTCAGAGAAAAAGAATTTATTGCCCTCTTATCAGAAGAAATGAACTTCTTCCCGCCTCGAAGCCGCTGTTAGGATTCAGAGGAAGAAGGTGGCACTGCCCAGACAGAATCCTGTGTTTGAATGGAATTTATGCATCATGGATGAAGTGTATGAATATGCAACAGGCTGTTGTTTTTAAGGGTTAATCCTTTGTTAACGGGTGTCCCTTTTCGGGCTCGTGGTGCCCAGAAAAAGGTACCCGGACCTCCATTACCCTTTCTCTCTATTGCCTCATATTGTCCTAAGTCAAATTGTCCAAATTCTTATTACTCTTATTGTATTGCTATTTTTATAACCATTTTATTACTAATGAACCTTTAAAATTTCAAAACCAAGTGATTTGCGTGTTTCACACTGCACATCTCGCTCCAGGGCTGCTTGTGCTGAACCTTTCCTTGCACAGCCCTGAGGATTCCCCCAGCCCAGGCTCCCAGCAGCTCCAGGCCCGGCCAGGAGGAGCAGCAGGGCCAGGGCTGGCCGGGCGTCCCCCCAGATGTGGCCCCCGCTGGTGGCACAGCCGGACCCTTGGGAGGCTGCCTCAGGCTTTATTGTCCACCAGCATCCCAGGAGGGAGCAGAAAATCCTCCTGCAGACACTGATTCCGGAGGCTGCCAGCGCTTCCTTGTCTCCAGGAGCTTCTGCCAAGCCCCAGTGAAACCTCGGTGCCACATTGTTCCACAGCCTCACAACGCTCTCCTGGCTCCCGTGAGGTCCCTCTGGGTCCCGCTGCAGCCTTGGCTCCATCAGGGTCTCCTGGCTCCATCAGGATCTCCTGGCTCCATCAGGCTCTCCTGGCTCCATCAGGGTCTCCTGGCTTCCATGATGCTCCACTCAGTCCCAAGGGGCATCCGCGGCTCAGCTTTGGAGCCCTGCAAGATCCAAAGGTTCCCCCCAAAAAACACCAGCCCAGGGACCCCCAGGATATTTGGGCTGAGCTCCCGCTGCCCAGGCACCTGCATGGAACCCAAGTGACCGCTGGGACTCCATAGAATGTCCTGGAACAAACTGTCCCTGGTCAGACAGGGGTGCCATGGAACACAGGTGCCACTGGGACACGGACACTGCCCATGGAACCGAGTGTCCATGGGGACAGAGCCGGGCCTGATGGAACACTGGAGAACATTGTCACCCCATGGAATCCCATGGAACCAGGTGTCCATGGTGACACTGGAGAACATTGTCACCCCATGGAATCCATGGAACCAGGTGTCCATGGTGACACTGGAGAACATTGTCACCCCATGGAATCCCATGGAACCAGGTGTCCATGGAGACACTGGAGAACATTGTCACCCCATGGAATCCATGGAACCAGGTGTCCATGGTGACACTGGAGAACATTGTCACCCCATGGAATCCATGGAACCAGGTGTCTATGGTGACACTGGAGAACACTGTCACCCCATGGAATCCCATGGAACCAGGTGTCCATGGAGACACTGGAGAACATTGTCACCCCATGGAATCCATGGAACCAGGTGTCCATGGTGACACTGGAGAACATTGTCACCCCATGGAATCCATGGAACCAGGTGTCCATGGTGACAGAGCCGGGCCCAATGGAACCTACTGGAACACAGGAAAACACTGTTACCTGTTGGAACCCGGGCTGCTGAGAATTTTGGACTTTCTGAGCTGACAGACACTGACCCCCAAGAGAACACTGCATTTGACCTGAGGCTGTGGAGAAGGCTTCCAAAATGGAATGATGGAACTGGGATTATGGGTGTGGAGTTTGAATAGAAGGGTGTAATATCACATGGTGGACAACTCGGAGTTTAAGGTTTTCGAATATAGTACTATATATAAAGCAAGATGGAGGTTTTAGGGCGGAGGCTGATCCTTTTTCTTTGCCTTCTTCTTCTTCTTCTTCTTCTTCTTCTTCTTCTTCTTCTTCTTCTTCTTCTTCTTCTTCTACCTCTTCCTCTTCCCCTTCCTCTTCCTCCTCCTCTTCTTCCTTGTCTTCTTCTTCCTCTTCTTCCTCTTTCTCCTCTTCTTCTTCTTCTTCTTTTCCTTCTTCTTCTTCACCTTCTTCTTCTTCCTCGTCTCCTTCTCCTTCTCCTTGTCCTTCTCCTTCTCCTCCTTCTCCTTCTCCTTCTCCTCCTTCTCCTCCTTCTTTACCTTCTTCTTCTTCATCTCCTTCATCTCCTTCTTCCTCTTCTTCTTCTCCTCCTCCTCCTCCTCCTCCTCCTCCTCCTCGGGTTTGGGTGGTATTGTGTAATTGGATAAAAAAGTCCCTTATGTTGGGCACGGGTGATTGGTTATTGGGTTAAAAGTAAAAATAATTTAGGTGTCATTTCTTAATTGGACAGTTTATCCTCAGAAGACCTTGCAGAGAGAGAGATGGGGCTCCATTTTTACCTTGTTAGCAAAGTGCTGCAGAACTCACAGCTTGTGAGACTGTTCTAGAGACAAGAGCTAATGAACACCTGAGTCCAAACAAGAAATGCTGTCTTGGGATTTCATCCCGACCTTGGCAGAAAAGAAGCAAAAGAATTGACTGTTACCCCACGGAATCTCATGGAACCAGGTGTCCACTGTTTCACAGTGCAGCCTCAGAGAGTGGTGAGACCATTGTGGCACCATGGAATATCCTGAAACCACGGCTCCCTTGTGACAAACCTGGGCTTTATGAAACCAAGGACACCGCTGGGATGCAATGGAATCTCAGGGGACCAAGGGTCAGCTGTCAACACATCAGCTTCTCAGGAAACCAAGGCAAACACTGTGACACAGAGAGGTGTGGTGTTCTGTTCTTGTTTCGTTCCAGCTCCCCCTATCACGGGCAGAAGTGGTTCTGTCCCGGAATTCCCCTACCTCAGACAGTTTAATGTCAATCCCTTCGTCCCTCCTATGTTGCTATGGTTTCTTTGATGTATTCAAGTTTTCCCCACCCCAGTCCCCTTGTCCGTCACCCGGCAACCCATCCTTTTCTTCTAGATTCTTCTCTCCAGGGCGTCGGGTTATTGGTCAGGGGCTGGGGCCCCTCCTCAATTTTTTCTTGATTTGTTGGTTTAACTTGTCACTCCCGATATGTATCTAAGTTTCTGTGTCCGCATTCGTTGCTTAAGGTTTACACCCATACCCGCCCCCTGCCTTTATAAGTTGCTGTAATTCAGTTGCTCCTTGTTCAGGTGGTAACCCCCTGCCCTGGCAACTCCCTCTCACCCTGCTCTCCCGCCTGGTTGGATAATAAATCTGACTTTCTCCTGCCACCTGAGTCCTCCCTTTCTTCTGCGTGCATCTTGGCTGCCGCCCTTCTGTGAGTCGCTGACCCACAGGTGCGGATCCGACTTAGGGTCGGACAAGCACCCGAAACTGTGAGCTGGGCTGTGGATCGCCGGGTCTCCGAACACCAGCACGGCCGCAGAGAGGGGCCTCATGGGACCCAGGAGACCATGGTGACACCGTGGTGGGATCTCATGGAACCAAGTGTGAATTGTTACAGGACCCAGGAGACCATGGTGACACCGTGGTGGGATCTCATGGAACCAAGTGTGAATTGTTGCAGGACCCAGGAGACCATGGTGACACCGTGGTGGGATCTCATGGAACCAAGTGAGAATTGTTACAGGACCCAGGAGACCATGGTGACACCGTGGTGGGATCTCATGGAACCAAGTGTGAATTGTTACAGGACCCAGGAGACCATGGTTACACCGTGGTGGGATCTCATGGAACCAAGTGTAAATTGTTACAGGACCCAGGAGACCATGGTGACACCGTGGTGGGATCTCATGGAACCAAGTGTGAATTGTTGCAGGACCCAGGAGACCATGGTGACACCGTGGTGGGATCTCATGGAACCAAGTGTGAATTGTTACAGGACCCAGGAGACCATGGTGACACCGTGGTGGGATCTCATGGAACCAAGTGTGAATTGTTACAGGAGCCAGGAGACCATGGTGACACCGTGGTGGGATCTCATGGAACCAAGTGTGAATTGTTACAGCACCCAGGAGTCCATGGTGACACCGTGGTGGGATCTCATGGAACCAAGAGCCCAGAGTTTCACGGCTCAGCCTCATGGAGCACTGGAGACCATGGTGTCCCAAAGGGAACACATGGAACAAAGGCTCCTTAGTGACACAGCAGGGCCTCATGGAATGCAAGAGATCATCCTGATGGAATGGGAACTCATGGATTCAAGGGTCCACTCTTTTGCTGTGTGGCCTCATGGAATGCTGGAGACCATTGTGCCACCATGGAAACGAATGGCACAAAGGCTCCACTGTGACCCAGCAGGGCCTCATGGAACCAAGGATACCGCTGTGATACAATGGAATCTCATGGAACCGAGGTCCAGTTGTGGCAAAGCTGGGCCTCACGGAACCAAGGACACCGCTGTGATACAATGGAATCTCATGGAACCAAGGTCCAGTTGTGACAAAGCTGGGCCTCATGGAACCAAGGACACCACTGTGATACAATGGAATCTCATGGAAGCAAGGCCCCATTGTGACAAAGCGTGGCCTCATGGAAGCCCAGTGCCACTGGGATATCTCCAGCCTTGGAGGAAGCAAGTGTCCATTGTGACACAGCACAGCCTCAAATCACAGGAGAGCAGAGGGATGGAGCCATGGAATCTTGGGGAACCAAGTGTCAATTCTAAACACAGCGAGGACTCCTGGAACCCAGGAGACCATTGTGATGCTGCACTTTGTCACAACGGGGCCGTGCTTCTATGAGGATCCATGGGCCCACAATGTTCTCCTGGGTTCCAGGAGGCCCCGCTGGGTCACAATGGCCCCTTGCTCCCACGAGCCACAGCACGGTCCCCGTTGCCCCTGGGTTCTGTGAGGCCCTGCTGCGTTCACAACTGACACTTGCTTCCATGAGATTCCATTGCGTCACAGTGGCCCCCATGTTTCCATGAGGTTCTGCTGTGTCACAGTGGACACTGGGTTCCACAAGAGCTGGCAATGTCCCAGTGGCACCTGTGTCCTGTGGGCCCCACTTTGCCAAAGCAGAGCCTTGGCTCCATGAGATTCCAGGCTGTCCCAATGCTCTGCTGAGTTCCACGAGGCTGTGCTGTGTCACAATGGACACTGAGTTCCACCTGCCCTGGCAATATCCAAGTGGCCCCTGGCTTCCATGAGGCCCCATTGTGTTTGCAGGTGACACTTGGTTCCCCAAGATGTCATTGTCACGCCGCTCTCCTGGGCGCCCTGAGGCCTTGCTGTGTGTGAGAAATGACCGCTACTTTTAAAATTTTAAGGGTGATTCAACCTTGAAAAAAATGACAACAAAGGACTGAAACAGGAGAAATCACAGCACTGGGAGCCCTTCCCCACCCCGTGCCTATCAGCCACATGGCTCCTTCACAAATCGGCTGCTCCTCCTTTTAGGCTTTTGGTGTTGCATCAGGCAATCCTAGCCCCACCCAAAGTCTGTCAGGGAACTCTTTGTGGCCGTCCATTGGTGGAGAATGCTTTCTTGCACCCTGACTGGAGAGCAGGTGTTGCCATGCCTGCCTTCCAGTGACAAACCTGCCCTCCCCAAATGCCCCAACCACCAAGGCCATTACAAGGGGAGGGAAAAAGGACTATGGGGGACAGATGACAATAACATCACTACACATCTTAACACACACATAGTATCTATCTCCTCACTGTGAGACCCAACTATGACATTACTCATCTGTAACACTGTGCAATAATGGAGCCTTGTTCCTACCAGACCTGGCAATGTCCCAGTGGCACCTGTGTCCCATGAGGCCCCACTTGGTCAAAGCAGAGCCTTGGCTTAACAACTGACCCTTGTTTCCTTGAGATTCCATTTGTGAAAAACACGTTCACTCTCCTGTGAAAATGTACAAAGTTTAATAAAGGACAATGGGAGACCAGGACCATGGAGCAAAGGTTATTACACTCAGGTGCCTCTTGGCACTCAGGCAGGAGCACCCTGTTACCTTTGGGGATCCCCTGAAATACCTTTCCCCTTACATCAGCCTGGTGCATATTCATAGACCCTCATGCATATCCATAAATTACTTTACATATTCCAGGAATGATTTTACATGGCCCCTCCTTGGGTCTGCCTTTTCAGAGCATGTGTGTTTCTTGGCTGTGGTTTTGGCTCCTTCTCTTTATCACCTCCAGTTTTTGGGCCTTGGTGCACTCTGCCTTCAGATAGGAAGTGCTGATAATTGGCAGATCTGTACAGGTGTCCTCATCCTGTGTGCATTGGATGTTATCCCATCCAAGCAGCCAGTTTAACACAAGCACACTCCTATTAGCTATTTCACTACTATGTCTAAGCTCAATTAACAACAGAAATAAAAACTATATCTTTAGAACAAAGTTACTTTAACACCACACAGATAAAATCCATTTTAATATTTGCAAAAAGCCAATATTATGATATTTATCTATAACAGGGTGAAGGAGCCCTGGCCCAGGCTCTGGCCCTGGGGGACACGGGGACGCTGCCGGGGGGTCCCTGTCCCCCTGTGCCACCCCCAGGGCCCCGGCCTCTGTCCCCATGTCAGGCTCTGGGGCCGATCTCGTGGAACATCCTCTGGGGGAGGCTGCGGGGCCGGGGGCGGGGGGACCCGGGGGGACAGGGGACCCCGCTGTGCACGAGCAGGGTTGGACTGCTCTGGGGGGAGCTGTGAGGGGGCCGGGGCAGAGTGACCTCCCCAGGGACCTCAGACAGCCCCCGTGATGTCACACAGCCCCAGTGATGTCACACAGCCCCTGTGATGTCACAGTGCAACCTGTGATGTCACACAAACCCTGTGATGTCACACAGTGCAGTAAACCCCATGGACTAACTTGCACTGCTTGATAATAAGGCCAGATAAGAGGCTTTATTAACACAGCACCTGTGATGTCACACAACCTCCATATGATGTCATTCAGCTGCTATGTGATGTCACACAGCACATTTGTGGTGTCACCATCACCCTGTGATGTCACAGCCTTCTCTGTGACATCACACAGCTGCTCTGTGACTCTGTGTCACAACCCACATTGTGATGTCACAGAGCCACCTTCTCTGTGATGTCACAACCCCCTCAGTGCTGTCACACAGCCCACTCTGTGCTGTCACACAGCCCCTTGCTGCTATCCCAGCTGCTCTGTGGCTCTGGGACACAGCCCCAGAGGTGCTGCTGTGACACAGCCCCCGCGGGGACATCCCACAGCCCTGGCCAGTGCTGAGCCCCTGTGAGTTCTGTCTGTGCCCTGCTCGTGTCCCTGAGGGGCCCTGGCAGTGCCCCAGCCCTGCTGGGCTGTGCACTGGAGCTGCTCCTGGCCAGAGCTGTCTCTCTGCAGCTCTGCTGCCCTTGCCAGGAGCTGCCTCTGGGCCAGGAGCCCGGCCCAGCTCAGCAGCACAGACACAGCACAAGGACTTTAATCACCCTCTGGGCCTTTGCTGCTCTTTGCATCACACCCAGTCCCTCAGAGTGGGCTCAAAGACTTCTCAAGAGCTCCAAGTCAGATTGAAATACTGAAGTTTCTTGTACTTTAAAGAGATCCCTGTGAGGGACAGGACTGAGAAAGTGTCCCCAGGTTCCAGGGAGAGCAGAACACTGGAGGCACTGATGGCAGCTGGGGACAAACAAGGCAAAGGTGTTTTTGGTGATGAGCAAACCTGGATTTGTTTCAGGAATGCAAAGGGCCAAGGCCTGAGCCCCAGGGCCTGGCCAGGCAGATCCTGTCCCTCCCTCCTTGCTCAGGGCTCTTCCCGGGATGGGCACTGGCATGTGGGGATGGGCAATGCCAAGGGCAGGAGCGTGGGGCGGCCCCTGCCAGGCTGCTGAGCAGGGACAAGGAGGCAATGAGGCCCCAGGCCTGCAAGGGTCACTTGTCCCCTCCTGGCTCAGGCCCAGGGCCAGCAGCCATGGCCAAAGTGCTGCCCAGGTTGGCTCTGTCAGGGCTGTCTTGCAGCTGCTGCCCATCCCTGTGCCCTGTGCAGCCCAGGCTGTCCCACGGTGTCCCTGCCCTGGCCTCTGTCCCTGCAGGCTCTGGGCATCCCCCGGCTGCCCCACCTGGCTGGGCCCTTCCTTTGCTGACAGCTCTGCCTCCTGCCTGCCCCTGCCTGCCCACACAAAGCCTGGGGCTGCTCCAGGCTCCTGCTGGGGACGTGCTGCACCACAGCCCTGCCCTGACAGGGAAATTCCTTTCTCCTGCAGCCACTCTGGGCCTCCCCAGCTGCCCTTGGCGTTAATTCTTTCTCTCTCTGGCTGTTTTCCACTATGTCAAAAGGATCCACCATCCCTGAAATCGCTCTTTAAACACTCTCATGGCTCTGCTCCACTGTCCTCAGTCTCCATCCCACTGAGCACAGAGCTCCTTTGTCCCTATACAGTGCTCATGGGCCGACGGCCTCCAAACCCCCACTCCTTGGGACATCTCTGGGCCCTCTCCAAGGTGTTTCCAAATGAAAACATTCAGCTCAGAGTCTAAAGAAATCACCAGAGGACAGGGCCAGCCCGACCTGTCTGTCCTGGCTACTTTTGTCTGGGAGCAATCCTTGGATATACAGAATTTGGGAGGCCAAATTCTAATTTTGGCCATGGTCCCTGGCCAAGAAGGCTGGTTCTTTTCCATAGGAATGAAGGAACAGAGCCCCAGTGTTTCAGGGGCAGATGAGAGGTGACCACCAGAGGCCAAGGCCAGCCAGAGCTGGCAGGTTTTGTTTGGTGAGATACCCTTGCACAGAGGAAATTATTTTAGGGAGAGTACCCCTTTTGGCAATGACCATCTGAAAAGTCAGACAGCCCTTTTACATAGCAAGGAAAGCACAGAGCCCCAGTGCTCCAGGAGCTGATGAGAGGCAGCCCTTGACATCCCAAGATCAGCCAGAGCTGTCAGGTGGCCCCTGGGAGGCCAAGCCAGCCAGAGCTGTTCCACGTTCCCTGGGTTCCATGGGGTCCCACAGTGTCCCAATGGTCCCTTGCTTCCATGGGGCCCTGAGGTGTCATAATGCCCCCTTGGTGACACGAGGCCCATAAGGTTGGAATGGTCTCCATGGTTCCATCAGGCCCCACAGAGCCACAATGGTCTCTGGGTCCATGGAGCCCCTCTGTGTCACCATGGCCCCTTGGTTCCATGGGCTCCAGTGGTGCCACAATGATCCCCTTGGTTCCCTGGGCTCCAGTGGTGCCACAATGATCCCCTTGGTTCCATGGGCTCCAGTGGTGCCACAATGATCCCCTTGGTTCCATGGGCTCCAGTGGTGCCACAATGATCCCCTTGGTTCCATGGGCTCCAGTGGGGCCACAATGATCCCCTTGGTTCCATGGGCTCCAGTAGTGCCACAATGATCCCCGTGGTTCCATGAGGTCCCCACAGTGTCCCAGGGATCTCCATGGGAAGGAAAGAACCCAGCCCCACTGTTGCAGGCGCAGCCACCAGAGGCCCAGGCCAGCCAGCCTTGACGGTACTGGCAGATTTTGCCGGGAGCAACCCTTGGATATTGACAATTTCAGAGGTGGAATCCCAATTTCAGACATGGACACTGGAGGAGAAGGATGGTTCTTTTCCATAGGAAGGAAAGCACAGAACACCGGTGGTATCTCAGGGGCAGATGAAAGGCGGCCATCAGAGGCCAAGGCCAGCCAGACCTCTCTGTCCTGGCAGCTTTTGTCTGAAAGCAACCCTTGGATATTGGGAATTTGGGAGGTGGAACCCCAATTTCGGCCGTTTCTGCATGGATAAGAAGGGCGGTTCTTTTCCATAGGAAGGAAAGCACCCAGCCCCAGTGTTTGGACAGCAGGGGAGAGGCACCCCCAGGAGGCCAAGGGCAGCCAGACCTGTCTGTCCTGGCAGCTTTCACCTGGGAGCAATCCTTGGATGTACAGAGTTTTGGAGGTGGAATCCCAGTTTTGGCCATGGTCAAGATGGGTGTTTTTGCCCATAGGAAAGTAAAGCACAAAGTCCAAGTGTTGAGGAAGAAGATGAGAGGTGGCCACCCTCAGGCCAAGCCAGCCAGCCCTGTCTCTCCTGGCACCTTTTGTCTAGGGGCTTTCCTTGGACATTGGGCATTTTGGAGGTGCAATCTCAGTTTTGGCTGTGGGTGCCTGGACAGGAAGAAGAGCTCTTTTCATAAGGAAGGAAAGCACCCAGCCCCAGTGTTTCAGAGGCAGATGAGGGCCAGCCCTCAGGAAGCCAAGGCCAGCCAGACTTGTCAGTCCTGGCAGCTTTTGTCTGGGAGCTATCCTTGGATATAAGGAATTCCAGAGGCAGTTGCGCAGTTTTGGCCATGAGTGCCTGGTTGAGATGGAGAGTTTTTTCCACAAGAAATAAAAGTGATAGTGGAGCCCTGGAAAATGTTAAAAATAGTCTTTGAAAATATTGGGCTTTGTGTTTTCTCAGGTCACTGCACCTGCGTAAGCAGTATGATAAAATATATAATTGTTAGATGTGGTGATTGTTTAGTAATTAAATAGAATTATTATATAACCATAAGAAGAATCGTGAGAAACTGTGTTGGAAATTTAAAGGGGGCTATGTTTAGCTGAAATCTGTGCATACAATGCAATAATATAAGTTTAATAATTACATGAAAGTTATGTAATGATAGAGTATAAAACAGGCTCACCTCGAATGTGTGGTCGGAATCAGATTTGGGTGGAAACTTCCCCGATTCCCAGAACTCTTGAATAAAAAGCACCGCATATAATCGCTGATGGGATTATGTGTTTCTGAACGCTAACATTTTGGCGACCCCGGATGGACCCTGCGGGTGCTGCTGAGCGAGTTTCGCGACTCGACCGCGCTCCAGCCGGCACCAAGGGATTCTCGGGGAGCTCGATCGGCCGCGACCGCTTCTGCCGCTCGCCACGTCCCCGGGAGAAAGGTAAGGTGCTTTTTACTTTGGTTTGGGTGCCTGCCAATGAGACGCAGCGAAAGCTACGCTTGCTTGGGCTAAAGGAATTCCTGCTGGTACCAGCCCAGGCGCCGTTCCATAAGACAATCGCGAAAGCGTTGCGGGTTCGGCAATTTGTGGTATATTTGGAAGGGAGAAACTTAAAGGGATTTTGGGCGGCAACACCTCTATCCCGCAAAGTTCTCCTTTGGGGTGCTTATTAGCACATTGGAAACAGGGGAATTTTGGGGAAGAATTACGTAAAGCTAAGTTGATTGATTATTGTAATACATGGAGGCCAGAATATGCCTTGGAGAATAGTGAAAAATGGCCAAAATACGGGACTCTGCAATATAACACTATTTCGCAGTTAATGTCGTTTTGTAAACAAGAAGGAAAAAGGGATGAGGTTCCGTATGTTGATTTGTTTTTCTATTTACGGGCAAAGCCAGAATGGCAGGATGAATGTGGATTAATGATGGTTAAAACAACTGCAAGCAATAAGTGTGGGGTTTGTGAGGAACGTTGTTTAGAACACTTGGCGTTGAAAGAAAGCCTGAGTAGGGAAAATTATACAGATATTGATTTACAGGTAGCTCCAATAGGAACAAGAGAACCTAACCCTATCCCACCTGTTCCATCTGTCCCTATCCCACTGCCTGCTCCTACCCCACCTAGTCCTGAACCTGTCTCATCTAGTAAACCCTTCCCTCTTTATCCTCCTCTCCCATCGTCACCTGATCCCTCTTCCTCGGAAGATGAGCAAAACCCAACTGTGGCAGGAAGGAGAGAGAGAGAATCAACGATGGGGTAGCCCACAGAACCAGGAGTCGGTCTAACCTTGCCCCAGTTAGAAAAGACATAGGCAGACAAAAATGGACTGTAATTGCCCCCTTGCGACAAAGTGTAGGAGTGGAAGGGCCAGTATTAATAAAAGTGCCTTTCTCTCCTGCAGATTTAGTTATTTGGAAACAATCAGCCAGAATTCATAGAGAAAATCCTGATAAAATGGCATGAGTATTAAAAATGGTTATAAAAACCTCAAAATCCTGACTGGGATGACATACAATAATATGTATATTAATATATATATATATATATACATATATATATATATATATATATATATATATATATATATATAGTATATTAATATATCTAATATATTAATATTAGATACTTTGATGGATTCTAGTGAGAAAGAGATGGTACTTAAGGCAGCCAAAGAAAGGGAAAGAGAGAACACCAGAAACAGACTCGTAACAGGGAATTTAGATGAGAATTTCCCAATTGAGGATCCAAATTGAGACCCTAATTTATTTTGCGATGTGGGGAGACTACAGAAATATCAAGAGTGGATCCAAATAGGAGCTCAGAATGCTGTGCCCAAAACTATAAATTGGTCTAAACTATATGAAGTTTGGCAGGAAAAGACAATGTCCAGACTTGAACAACCAGTTTCACCAGGGCAATCAGTGCCAGCAGGTAACCAAGGGGATGGTTTTGGGGGAGTATACCAGCTGACTAGACATAGAGCCAGTAGAACAAGTTAAGGAACCTGTTATAAATATACAATTAGGACATAAAGAGGTCAAATTTCTAATAGATACAGGAGCTACTCACTCGGTATTGAATGATTTGCAAGGACAAATTGGGGAGAAGCAAACAACAATAGTCGGCGCTACAGGGAAAGAGGAAAAACGGCCATTCTTGCAACCCCTAGATTTGTGTTTTGGGAACAAAGTTATAACACACGAATTCCTATACATACCTGAGTGTCCAATTCCGCTTTTAGGGAGAGATTTGCTAGCGAAACTTGATGCAGTAATAACCTTTGAAAATGGGGAGCTTATAATGAAAATATCTGAATCAAAGATGGGACAGATTTTAATGATCAAAGAAAAACCTGTTCCCTCTATCCCTAGGGAGGTAGGAGATGCAGTGATTCCCTCTGTATGGGAGACAGATATACCAGGGAAATCTAAATTGGCACAACCAGTGCATGTAGAGTTAAAAGAAGGGGCGAGGGCTCTACAAGTCAAACACTATTCCATAAAACCAGAAGCATGGCAAGGAATAAGTAAAGATTATTGACAAATTCTTGAAATACCAAATTCTAGAAGAATGTGAATCAGAATTGAATACACCAATATTTCCAGTAAAGAAGCCAAATGGTGAATATAGATTAGTGCAGGATTTGAGAGCAATAAATAAAATAACAAAGGACATTTATCCAGTGGTAACAAATCCTTACACATTGCTAACATCCATAAAGGAGATATATAAGTGGTTTACTGAAATTGATTTAAAAGATGCCTTTTTCTGCATCCCCCCTTGACAAAGAAAGTAGGAAACTGCCTGTGAGTGGGAAAACCCAGGGAATGGGAGAAAGACCCAGCTCACCTGGACACGATATAAGAACTCGCCGACCCTATTCGGAAACCAGCTGGCAAAGGAGCTGGAGATTTGCACCGAGAATGGGCAAGTACCAAGCACAAATTGCCCAACAGACTGTGATCTACCTGGGATGTGAAATTTCACAAGGGCAATGAAAACTAGGCACTAACCGTATCCAAGCTATTTGTGCTATTCCAGAGCCCCAGAATCTACATGAGCTGCGAGTCTTCCTCGGGATGACAGGATGGTGTCGCCTGTGGATCATGGACTATGGACTGATTGCGAAACCCCTGTGTGAAGCTCAGAAGATGCAGCCATTCACCTGGGGCAAGCCACAGAAAGAAGCCCTCCTAAAATTAAAGGAAGCACTGACAACTGCTCCAGCATTAGGCTTACCTGATCTGTCTAAAGACTTTCAGGTATTTGTCCATGAAAGGCTGTGCCTAGCACTAGGAGTCCTGACCCAAGGTCTGGGAAGCTGGAAAAGGCCGCTGGGCTACTTTTCCAAACAACTTGACAGCATAAGTGCCGGGTGGCCTCCATGTCTGCGGGCAGTCGCAGCCACTGTGATGCTGATACAAGAAGCCAGGAAGCTCACGATGGGAAGGCACATAGATGTCAATGTACCACACATGGTAACCACTGTCTTAGAGCAGAAGGGGGGCCATTGGCTATCCCCAAGCAGGATGATGAAATTCCAGGTAGTCCTGACTGAGCAGGATGATGTCACATTAAAAACAACTAACCTTTTGAATCCAGCTTTGTTCCTAGGTACCACAACTGAGGAAGGCCCATTAGAGCATGACTGTGTGGAGGTAATAGAGTACACCTACTCAGCAAGAGAAGACCTGAAAGACGTCCCACTAGAGCAGCCAGAGTGGGAGCTGTTTACAGATGGGAGCAGCTTCGTGGAAAACGGAACCAGATACGCTGGATATGCGGTAACAACAGTCAGTACAGCAGTGGAGGCAAAGGCATTACCACCAAATACATCTGCCCAGAAGGCAGAACTGGTTGCTTTAACCAGGGCACTAGAATTAAGTGAAGGGAAAAAGGTAAATATCTGGACTGACTCAAAATGTGCTTTTGGAGTGGTGCATGTACACAGAGCACTGTGGAAAGAAAGCGGACTATTGTCCTTCTCTGGGTATGCACATTAAACATCAGGATGCAGTCCTGCAATTGATAAAGGCGGCACAAAAACCTGAACAAGTGGCAATCATACACTGCAAAGCACAGCAATCAGGAACCTCCAAAATCTGTGAGGGAAATCGAAAGGCAGACTGGGCAGCCCGACAGGTTGCTCGAGAGGTGCAAACAACAATGGCATTGATACCTTTAAAGCTTAATGTATCCCAATTCAATTGGCCTCCAGAACCGAAATATTCAGTAGAAGATGAGAGACTGGCACGTTTGCTAAATGCACAAAAGAATTCAGAGGGATGGTATGTGACTGCACAAGGACAGATAGTGGTACCCCCTTGAAAATGAGAGAAGTTCTACAAATTAAACATAACGAATGTCACTGGGGAGCAGAGGCATTGGTAAAATTGCTAAAGCAGAGTTTAATTTCGGTACGGATGTTAACAATGGCAAAATCAGTGTTGTCAAAGTGTGATATCTGCTTGAAAAACAACCCAGTGGCTGGCGACAGGCACAGCTAGGAAGATTTCGGATAGGAATAGAGCCAGGAGACTATTGGCAGGTAGATTTTGCAGACTTGCCAAGAACTCGAGGATACAAATACCTGTTAGTGGGGGTTGACACATTCTCTGGGTGGCCAGAAGCCCTTCCCTGTCGCACCAACCAAGCAAAGGAAACAGTAAAGTGGTTACTACAGGAGATTATTCCCAGTTTCGGGGTACCCCTAGGGGTATCATCAGATAGGGGGCCCCATTTCATAGCTACAGTAGTAAGAGAGGTAAGTAGATTGCTGGGGATAACTTGGGACCTCCACACACCGTGGAGACCCCAGTCGAGTGGACAGGTAGAGAGGATGAATCAGACACTAGAGAGGCAAATCAGTAAAATATGCCAAGAAGCCAAATTGCAGCGGCCCCAGGCTTTGCCAATTGCACTGTTGAGGATTCAGATAAAGCCTAGGAGTGGGATGTCAGTCAGCCCTTAGGAGATATTGCATGGGAAACCATATGAATCTCCTGAGCCTAACCCTAATGTGCACGTCACAGGAAAGCAGGAAGTGTATAATTATGTTCTGTCTCTCGGGAAAACTTTAGCTCGGCTCCGGAGCATCCTCGTGTGGAATAGACCGCTGACTCTCGAGAACCCAGTTCATAACATACATCCAGGAGACGAGGTGTACATCAAGAACTGGAACGAAGAACTGCTGAAAGAAAAGTGGAGTGGGCCCCACCAGGTACTGCTGACCACCTTTACAGCAGCCAAAGTAGCCGGCGTGGACCCCTGGATTCACTATACCCGAGTGAAGAAAATCCATCCTGGATCACGGCCTGTGTAAACTGTGGAACCAACAAGGCTGCAGATAAGATGTGTTTAATTACTTTGAGAATGCTATCAGTAATTGTGCCAATGTTATGGTCATTAATGTCTTTGGGATGTGGAATGCAAAAAGATCAACTAACCACTCTTCATTCTAGAATGAAGAGAGAGGTACAAGCAGAAACACAGGGGATAAAGGTTTCTAATGCAGTTTGGGCTGAGAATGTAATGATTGGATTAGTCAAAGACTTTGCCAAATGCAAAACACCTGTAGAATAACTGCCTGTCTGCCAATACCAAAGGCAGCAGGAGACCCAGTAAATTGAGGAATCATAACAGCAAAACTACCTGAAATACAAAAGAACAAAACAATTGCATGTAAACAGGTACCCGAATCGAGGCAAGTAGTCAAGGAAACTTGGGAGAAAATAGGAACATGGATGAGACCCATGGGCCAGAAAGACTGTATTCTAAGTGATGGCACACTAGGAACCCCTATGGGAGAATCAGCAGGCATCACACAATGGCAATGCTATTTGCCACACTATAAAAAGATTATAGAAAATGTTACAGAAACCACTCTGGTATGGAAGTGTGAGGCCAAGGATCAGAAAGATCAGACAGAGCCTTGGGACAGTGCGTGGTCTGTGAGTATCCTTCAAAGATTCCAATGTATGGCAAACACCCCTTGGGGCATTAAGTGGGAAGGCTCCGAGAATGAAACAGATCCAGCAGTAACAAACACTGCCACCAGTAGCAGAACGAGAGCAGACAAAGTAAGTTGGTGGGCATGTAATAAAACTTATGACTACACTTCTGATGATGCAGAGATAAAGCAGATGCCACCTCTGGTAATAGCCCTACAAACTGGCTGTGCTTGCAGAGGGATCAAACATAAACAAGGCAGAGTGAATTATAAAGTAGTTGTAGGATGTACCAGGAGTACAGTCCGAGGTCCAGGACAATTTGTATGGGCAGCAAGCGATGGCACCTGGACAACACATCTGCCTGTAGATGGGAAAGTAAAGGAAATTACTTTAGGCCTCCCAACCTCATCTCCAATTTGGAAAAAGTCCCCATTTAACGGAAAACATGAACTTGTGCAGATAAGAGCAAGACGAGAAGTTCTAGACAATGAAAATCCAGATGACACTTGGCAAGAACCCTCTAGTGGAGTGAAATTTGGGTGGGCCCGAGAGTCTTTGCTTGGTCCTATAGCAAACTATCAGAGTAGGGAGATGCTGTACAAACTTACAGGTCAGGTAGATAGACTGGCAAGAGTCACCCGGGAAGGATTTAAAGAATTAAATGTACAATTACAAGCCACCACAAAAATGACTTTACAAAATCGATTAGCCTTAGATTTGTTACTCCTGAAAGAGCATGGAGGATGTGGATTTTTAAAGGGACGGGTTGGTCATTGCTGCGTTCACATCCCAAATGTAACTGCAGATGTAGAATATGACATCAATCAGTTGAAACAAATAGAGCATGAAGCACAAGAAGAGCAAAAGGATTTGACTATGACCTGGCTAGGCAAAATCTTTAAAGGGTTAGGGTGGAATGTGAGTTCATGGATTAAATCTGTCATTGAGACTGTGATGATCTTACTAATTGTATTCTTAGCAATTTGGTTAGTTCACAGCATCTTAAAGGGAGAGATACAGAAGAAAACATCCTGGAACCAGAAGATAATAAAGGCTCTGACACGAGATCCACGCCCACCATCTTCTGGTTCTCCAGTGCGTGACAGCATCCACGACAACGTTTACATCAACCATGGACTTGAAGAACATCAAGAATAAATTGAGAAATAAAGGACTGTATCAAGTGAAAACATTTACACCTATAGTGAAGTGAAAATGCTTTCAAAGGGGGGAGAATGATAGTGGGGCCCTGGAAAAATGTCAAAAATAGACTCTGAAAATGTTAGGCTTTGTGCTTGCTAGATCATGTGAAATTGCACCTGTGTAAGCAGAACATGATAAATGATATAATTGTTAGATGTGATGATTGTTTAGTAATTAAATATAATTATTGTTTAATCATAAGAAGAATCATGAGGAACTATGTTAGAAGTTTGAGAGGGGCCACGAGGAGCCCATGCTTGGCTGAAATCTATGTATACAATAGAACAATATAAGTTTAGTCATTAACATGAATGTTATATAACGATAGAATATAAAAACATGTTCATCCCGAACCCATGTCGGAGTCAGATTTGGGTTGGTACCCCTGACACCCAGAGCTCTTCAATAAAAGCACCTGCATATAATCATTCTGGTGATTATGTGTTTCTGAACGCTAATATACCCAGTAAAGTGTTAAACCCTTCCCAGCTGCTGTGCATGAGGCTCTATGAATATGCACCAGGCTGATGTAAGGGGAAAGGTATTTCAGGGGATCCCTGAAGGTAACAGGGTGCTCCTGCCTGAGTGCCAAGATGCACCCAGTTTACATCTTCCAAGAACTGTTTGCATGGCTCTGCCCTGGATCTGCCTTTTTAGAGCATGCAGATTCCTTGGCTGTGGTTTTAGTCCATTCTCTTTATCACCTCCAGTTTTTGGGCCTTGGTGCACTCTGCCTTCAGACGGGGAGTGCTGATAGTTGGCAGATCTGTACAGGTGTCCTCATCCCGTGTGCATTGGATGTTATCCCATCCAAGCAGGCAGTTTAACACAAGCAGCTATTTCACTGAGCTTAATTAACAACAGAAATAAAAACTATAGAACAAAGTTACTTTAAAAAACAGTCCCAGCCCATATTTGATCCCAGTCTGTGTGGTCCTGATCCATATGGTCCCAGAAACCTGGGATCCCAGTCCATACAGTCCCAGTCCATATTTGATCCCACTCCAGGCTATCCTGGTCTGGAGGGTTCTGATCCACAGGATCCCCATCCATGTGATCCCAGTCCAGGTGATCCCAGCCCATATTTGATCCCAGCCCATCTTTGATCCCAGCCCATCTTTGATCCCAGCCCATCTTTGATCCCAGTCTGGGGGGTCCTGCACACACTCCCAGGGTCTGGAATTCCAGTTCCCAGCCAGGAAAAAATGTTCCTGCCCTTGAACTTCCTTCCTATCCTCTCAAAAAATTGCAATAACATTATAAACAAAGATAAAATAATTGAAATTAAATAAATTATAATAAAAATAAAATATAAAAATCTTAACTCTTCTTTACAATACTCCAACAATGATTCAACTCAAACCAACAACTATTACTATAATATTACCAATGCATATAAATAAACAAATTATATATCAAGAAATATCTTTTGAAAGTTTTAACTCAATAATTAATATACTTCAGATAAAAAATACCTAAAAAACTAACATACAATCTAACACACCTTAGTAAAACAACTCATATTACAAATATACTAAACACAAAACCAAACACCACTATAATTTCTCAGACATTTCAACCAAACCATTAAACTTTAATAACATCCTTAAGTACTCCAAAACAATTAAAATTATTTTTAAAAGGTTTATTGGGGGTGCGTGGTTTTATTTGGATATTTTTTTTTAATTTTTAGAGGCTAGATGATTTAAAAAATGGGACTTTTATAGGAATTGAATCAGATGAAAAGGTGGCACTCTGCAAACAGAAATTATTCAAAATGAACGGGACAGAAATCAGTAACTCTGAAAGTTTTATTTGCTATCAAATACATCCCACACACCCAGCCCCACACAATCCCCATCCCATTGCTCCAAATTGGGATCCCACTTCCCCCAGTCCCCTTCTAACCCCATCTCACCCTGGTGGCTGTGGAATGGGGAGTTTGGCATGGGATTGAAGTTTTTAAGGAGGGAACAAGGAATTTGAGGTAGGATTGAGCCTTTTTGGGTTAAAATTCAGTTATTTTCAGTGGGATTTGAGTGGTTTTGAAGTGACAGATTCATCCCTCTTGGCTTTTGGAGTGGAAACACTTGGAGAAGAGAAAAAAATTCAGGCCAAACCAAAGGACAAGCAGGCAGGAGTGTTCCCAACATGGATCACAGGGAATGTGAGTGACCAGGGCTGTGCCCAAAGTGCCTCCTCCAGTGGGGGATGGAGCTGCAGCAGCGCACGAAGCTCTTCCCGCACTCGGGGCACTCGCAGGGCTTCCCTTACCGGTGCCTCCGTTGGTGTTGGGTCAAGGTAGAGTTCCTGGAGAAGCTCTTCCCACACTGGGGACACTCGTAGGGCCTCTCCCCTGTGTGGATGCGCCGGTGGGTGACGAGGGTGGAGTTGCGCTGGAATCCCTTCCCACAGTCGGGGCATTGGAAGGGCCTCTCCTCTGTGTGACTCTGATAGTGCATGAGGAGATGGGAGCTGGTCATAAACCTCTTCCTGCATTTATCACACTCGTAGGGCCTCTCCCCTGTGTGGATGCGCTGGTGATTGACAAGTTCGGCGTTGTACTTAAACGCCTTCCCGCAGTCAAGGCATTGGAAGGGCCTCTCCTCTGTGTGACACCGATAGTGCCGGAGGAGATGGGAGCTGGTCTGATATCTCTTCCCACACTCGGAGCACTCATAGGGCCTCTCCCCAGTGTGGGTCCTCTGGTGCGAGTTAAGGCGGGAGCTCTGGCTGAAGGTCTTGCCACACTCCCCACATTCGTAGGGCCGTTCCCCAGTGTGGGTCCTCTGGTGCACAATAAGGCTGGAGCTCCACCTGAAGCTCTTCCCACACTCCCCACACTTGTAGGGCCATTCCCCAGTGTGGATCCTCTGGTGCCTGATCAGCTCGGAGTTCCACCTGAAGCTCTTCCCACACTCCACGCACGTGTGGGGCTTCTCCCCATCATGGAGCTGCTCATGGAGCACCAGCTCTGAGCTCTGGCTCCATCTCCGGCCGCCTTCCCGGCCCAGGCTGGCTCTTTCCCCCTCACATCCCCGCCATCTGCGTTTGCAGCCCCTCCTCGTGCGGCATCTCCGGGCCTTTTCCTCCCCGTTGGCTTCCTGTGCCGTGGAGCCGCTCAAAACGGCCTCTGCCACCAGGTTCTGCCGCGGGCATTTGTCCTCCCTGCTCTCCATGCTCAGCTCCTGCTCTGGGCGAGGAAGGACAAGGACAGCATGGGATTTGCCTCCGTGCCACAGGCAAGGGCAACGAGATCCCCCCAGGCCGTCTCTGAGGACGCACTGCCCCCTCTTGGCTCTCCCCATTTCAGGATGCCGGGGCTGTTTGGGCTCCTGGGCTCCCTTCTCCCCTCATTCTCTGCTCTGCGCTGCAGCGGCTCCAAGGAGTCCCCCCTGCCCCTCTCCAGGCTCTTGAGGCTCCCGCCAATGGCGGCGCTCCCCCCCTCTGGGCTCCCCACTTTGGCCTCCTGGGGCACACAGGGCTCTGCTCCTCCAGGCTGCCTCTGCCGGCAGCCGCCACCGCCACCCCCCGATGTCCCCCTGAGGGGCCTTTTCCGCTCACCCTTGGACTTCTTCATTCTCCAAACATCCCCCCAAAAACCCAACCCAGGGACCCCCCGGGATATCCGGGCCGGGCTCCCCCTCCCCGCTCACCGGAGCCATGGGGGGACGATGATCCCACAGGTGGGGGCTGTGAATTCAGGCAAGGCTGGAACGCATGGTTCCCCCAGCTCAGCCTTGATCCGCCCTTGTCCCTCCTCTTCCTCTTCCTCCCGCTCCTCCTCTGTGTTATCTCCCCCTCCTTCTTCTCCTCCATCCTTCCTCCCTCTCCTCCTCCCCCCTACCCCGCCTCCTTCACTGCTCTTTCTCCTCCCGCTCCTCCTCTTCCATCCCCCCTCCTCCTCCTCCCCTGTCTCATCCCCACCACCATCTCCTCTTCCATCCCGCCCCTTCCATTCCTCCCCCTCCTTCTCCCCCCTTACCCCGCCTCCTCCTCCCCCTCCATCCCTGCCCTTCCCTCCCTCCTCCTCCTCCCCCAGCAGCAGCCACACCCTCGGTGCCCCGTTCCCGCAGCCCTCGCAGCCCGCGGCAGCAGCGGCCATGGAGCCGGGCCAGGTCGGCATGGGCAGCGCGGGGCTCTCGGCTGCTCCCAGCCACTGCGGGCGGGGGGAACCCGGCCCGGGCCAAAGGAGAGGCAAACTGGGCAAACTGGGCAAACTGGGGGCTGCACATCCAAACTGGGCCTTGCTGGGGACCCTGCCTGGCCACTGCCAGCCCTTGGGGCTCCTCTCGGCACATCCGCCAGGGGGGAACGCACACAGGCCTGGGGGATCCCAGCAGTGGCAGCACTGCCAGGGACTGGGCTGCGCTGGGATCGTACTGGGACTGACTGGGGCTGTACTGGCTTTGTACTGACATCATACTGGGATCGTACTGGGACTGACTGGGGCTGTACTGGCTTTGTACTGACATCATACTGGGATCGTACTGGGAGTGACTGGGGCTGTGCTGGCTTTGTACTGACATCAGACTGGGATCATACTGCCGTATCAGGGCAGACTGTGATTGCACCTAGGGACACTGGGATCATACTGGGAGTGAGTAGGAGCCTGTGGGGGGCACTTGAGACCATGTTAGGGACAAATGGGATTTACTGGGATGAACTGGGATGGTGCTGAGTGTTACTGGGAGTAGCTGTGAACAACTGGGGACATGCTAGGAGCAACTGGGAGGAACTGGAACTGAATGGGTGCATGCTGGGGGTGATTGGAAACTGCTGGCCTTATACTGGGATGAACTGGGATCATGCTGGAGCTGACTGGGATCATTCTGGCAGTGAGTGCCACTACACTGAGGCTGACTGGGAGTGCTTGGGAGCAAATGGGATCATACTGGAAGGAACTGGAAAGATGCTGGAGGGAACTGGGCTACACTGGGAGATACTGGGAGTGACTGGAACAAAAGTGAGGGTGAAAGAGAGCAACTGGAACCATGTGGAGCACAACTGGTTCATACTGGCAGGGACTGGGAGCACACTGGGCTCATCTCTGGATCATACTGGGAGGGACTGGACTAATACTGGGAGGATCTGAGAGGGACTGGGAGCACACCCTGCACATCATCCCCCAGACTGGGCCTGACTGGGAGCAACCGGGAGCACGCTGGCAGCAAATGGCATCATACTGGGACTGACTGGGCTGATCTAGGGAGCAACTGGAACCATACTGGAGGCAGCTGGGACCATACTGGGAGAGACTGGAAGCAACTGGGATTATACTGGGACCCCATTGGGAGGGCTGGCATGTGACTGGGATCAAACTGGAGCTTACTGGGATCATATTGGGGTTGAAAGGGAGTGACTGGGATCACACTTTGGGCTACTGGGAGCAGCTGAGGGAAACTGGGATGATGCTGCAAGCAAACTGGAGGAACTGGGAAGGACTGGATGCCTGCTGGGGGCAACTGGGATATACTGGGCATGACTGGGGGATCATACTGGGATAACTGACACCTTACTGGGGCCACTGGCAGTGCCTGGAAATGACTGCAGACATGCTGGGGGCAACTGGGATATACTGGGAGTGTCTGGAAGCATCCTGGGGGGACTGGAACCACACTGGGAACAACTGGGACCATGCTGGGGAGAACTGGGACCACACTGGGGGCAACTGGGAGTGAGTGGGACCATGCTGGGAGGGACTGGGATCATCTGGGGAGGGACTGGGACTAGAGCAGGGGCAACTGGGTTCAACTGGGACCATCCTGGGAGTGTCTGTAACCATAGGGGAGTGATGGAAGCACACTGGGAACAGCTGGGCCCATGCTGGGAGCAACTGGGATCACACTGGGGGCACTGGCATCAGACTGGGAGTGACTGGGAGCAACTGGGATTGGACTGCAAGGGACTGGGATCATACTGGGAGTGGCTACACTCATACTGGGATTATACTGGGTGTGAATGGAACCTGACTGGGGCTTACTGGGAGCTACTGGGCCCATGTTGGGAGGAAAATGTGACCCACTGGGAGCAACTGGGATCGGCTGGAAGGTTCTGGAACCATGCTGAGAGGACTGAGACTACAACTGGGGCAACTGGGATCATCCTGGGAGCAACTGGGGCCACCCTTTGAGCAACAGATGGAAACTGGGATGATGCTAGAGGAAACTGGGAGGAACTGGGAAAGACTGGGATCATTCTGAGGTAACTGAAACATACTGGGAGTGTCTCTAACCATCCTGGGGGCACTGGAACCACACTGGGAACAGCTGGGATCATGCTGGGAGCAACTGGGACGATGCTGGGGGAAACTGAATCTACCCTGGAGGCAACTGGGCACCACTGGGACCCTGCTGGGAGGGACTGGGACTATTCTTGGGGCAACTGGGATCATCATGGGAGGAACTGGGAACAGCTGGAATTATGCTGGGAGCAACTGGGATCACACTGGGATCCCAGTGAGAGCAGCTGAGTCCATGCTGGGTTACACTGGGATCTCATTGAGAGCGACTGGAATCACACTGGGATTGACTGGGAGTGGCTGGTTTTGTGGATTTGGGGGGTTTGGATTTTGGGGGATTTTCTTGGCATTTTGAGGGGGAGTTTTCTGGGGGTGGTTGGGAGTTTATTTAAATTTCTTGTGGCTTTTTTTGAATTTTGGGGATTTTACTGGGATGTTGTTGGGATTTTTTGGGATTCTCAGAAATTCCTGGGGTTTTATTGGGATTTTTAGGAGATTTTGGGGCATTTTATTGGAATTGTGGTGGCATTCAGAGGGATTCATTGGGGATTTGGGGTTTTTGGGGATTCTTGGTGGGATTTGGGGGGTTTTGGGGGATTTTTTGGGTCTTGCCAGGATTTCCTTGGATCTTGCAGGAGATTTTGTGGGGCTTTTAATGGTTTTGGGGATATTTTGTGGGGATTTGCGGAGTTTAATCAGGATTTTTGGGGTTTTTGGGATTCCATAGGATTTTGTGGGCTTTTATTGGGATTCTAGGGTGTTCTAATGGGATTTTGAGAGATTTAATTGGGATTTTGTGGGTTTTATTGGGACTTTCGGGGCTTTTAAGGAGATTTTGGTGCCTCTCAGCCCTTCCCCACACCCAGGGAATGCCCCAAAACCCCCCTAAAATTCCACTAAAACCCCACAAAATCCCCAAAAATTACAAGATAACCCTCAAAAACCCCAGAGAATCACCAAACATCCCAGTGGAACTCAGCAAAATTTAAAAAACTCCCCAATTTTTCAATAAATCCTTCCCCAAAAAACCTACACAACCCCAACAAAACACCAAAAATCCCAAACACCCCAAATCAACAAAACCCCCCAAAATCACATAACCATCTCAAACCCCAACAATTCTCCCCCAAACCCCCAATAATCCCTCCTAAACTCCCAACAAAATCCCAAAAAAGCCCAAAAAAGCCACCCCCAAATCCCCAAAACCCCTCTCAGAACCCCAAAGTCCCCACAAACCCCCCCAGACTCAGTGGGGCCATCCTGGATCAGGGGGCACCGGCCGGTGGAACAGGAGCCACTGCAGGGGGCCCTGGGAGCTTTTTGGGGAGGGGGCACCATGGGAGACCCCCCAAAACCGGGGGAGGGAACCCCTGCAGTGCCCCCTCCCCCCGAAACCCCCAGACCCCGGTTCAGGGTGGGCCTGGGACCCCCGGGACCCCCAAATCTCCCCCAGGCCCCCCAGAGCCCCCCAAAGGTTTGCCGAGGACCCCCCTGAGAGCCCCCAGACCCCAATGGGGCCCAGCCCAGGATGTCCCCTGAGACCCCCCAGACCCTTCCCAAGACCCCACCCAGGACCCTCCAGACCCCTCCCCAAACCCAACTCAGGCTCCCCCAGCCCCTCCCCAGATCGCGCCGGGACCTCTCCCCAAAACCCCCCAAACCCCCCCCACCAGAGCCTCTCCCAAAACCCTTCCAGACCCCCCAAAGCCCCTCCCCAAACCTCCAAAACCCTCCAGGACACCCTCAGGACCCCCCAGAGCCCTCCCCAAATTCCCCCAGGACCATCCCAACACCCCCAGACCCTCCCAAGACCTTCCTACGACCCCTCCTCAAAACCCCCCCAGACCCTCCCACGACCCCTCCCCCTCCCGAGACCCCTCTTAGGACCCATCCGCACCCCCCAGGTCCCCCCACAGTGCCCCAGGACCCCTCCCCAGACCCCCCCAAACCCCCGGACCCCTCCCCAAAGCCCCCCCTGACCCCCCGGACCCTCCCCCGCCCCCCCCGATCCCCTCTCAGGCCCCTTCCGCTCCTGTCCCGAGCCCGGGGGGTCCCGGCGGCGGCGGGGAAGGGGGCGCCGCTTCCGGTCGCCTCTGATTGGCTGGGACGGCGAGGGGAGGCGGGCCTTGCTGAGGGGATCCGCGCCGTGATTGGTTAGTTCAGGGATGTGCAGCGCGCTGATTGGTTGGTTCGGGGCGGGGCGCGCCGCCATTGCTGGAGCCCGCACACGCGGTGGAGGCGCGCGATTCTGAGGGAGAGCGGAGCTGAGGTGGGGCCGGGGGCAAGCTAGGGGGGTTTGGGGCGGGTCTGAGGGGAAATTGGGGATTTTTGGGGGCATCGACGGGAAACACGAGGGTGTGCGGTGGGTTTGGGGGGAATGAGGGGGTCTGAGGGGGCTTTGGTGGGTCTGAGGGGGCTTTAGGGAGCTTTGGGGGGAGCTTGAGAGCGTCTGGAGCGTTCTCAGGTGGGTTTAGGGGGAACTGAGGAATTGGGAGAGTCTGGGGGGATTTTGGGGGATTGCGAGAGGAACTGGGCGGTTGTGAGTGGATCTGGGGGGTTCTGAGGTGGGTCTGGGGAACTTCGAGGAGTCTGAGGCGATTTCATGAGGTTTGGGGGGATTGAGGGGTCCGAGGGGGATTTGGGGCAGTCTGATGGATTTGGGGGCGTCTCAGGTGGGTCTGGGGTGAATTTTGGGGAGAACTGGGGGGGTTGAGGGTCCTGGGGAGGTTTTTGGGGTCCTGGGGAGGGTTTGGGGGTCCAGAGAGGTTCTGGGCCAACACTGGGGGAGCTCTGCGGGGTTGGGCGTTCCTGGAGGGGTCCCGGGGGAGATTTGGGGGTCCCGGGGGGTCCCAGGCCCACCCTGAACCGGGGTCTGGGGGTTTCGGGGGGAGGGGGCACTGCAGGGGTTCCCTCCCCCGGTTTTGGGGGGTCTCCCATGGTGCCCCCTCCCCAAAAAGCTCCCAGGGCCCCCTGCAGTGGCTCCTTTCCACCAGCCGGTGCCCCCTGATCCAGGACGGCCCCACTGAGTCTGGGGGGGGTTTGTGGGGACTTTGGGGTTCTGAGAGGGGTTTTGGGGATTTGGGGGTGGCTTTTTTGGGATTTTGTTGGGAGTTTAGGAGGGATTATTGGGGTTTTTGGGAAGAATTATTGGGTTTTGGGATGGTTATGTGATTTTGGGGGGTTTTGTTGATTTGGGGTGTTTTGGATTTTTGGTGTTTTGTTGGGGTTGTGGGGGCTTTTGGGGGGAGATTTATTGAAAATTTAGTGAGTTTTTAAAAATTTTGGTGAGTTCCACTGGGATGTTTGAAGATTCCCTGGGGTTTTTGAGGGTTTTCTTGTAATGTTTGGGGATTTGTGGGGTTTTAGTGGAATTTTAGGGGGGTTTTGGGGCATTCCCTGGGTGTGGGGAAGGGCTGAGAGGCACCAAAATCTCCTTAAAAGCCCCAAAAGTCCCAATAAAACCCACAAAATCCCAATTAAATCTCTCAAAATCCCATTAGAACACCCCAGAATCCCCATATAAACCCACAAAATCCTTTGAAATCCCAATAACCCCAAAAATCCAGATTAAACTCCGCAAATCCCCACAAAATGTCCCCAAAACCATTAAAAGCCCCAGAAAATCTCCTGCAAGATCCAAGGAAATCCTGGCAACACCCAAAAAACCCCACAAAACCCCACAAATCCCACCAGAAATCCCCAAAAAACCCAAATCCCCAATGAATCCCTCTGAATGCCACCACAATTCCAATAAAATGCCCCAAAATCTCAATAAAACCCCAGGAATTTCTGAGAATCCCAAAAAATCCCAACAACATCCCAGTAAAATCCCCAAAATTCAAAAAAAGCCACAAGAAATTTAAATAAACTCCCAACCACCCCCAGAAAACTCCCCCTCAAAATGCCAAGAAAATCCCCCAAAATCCAAACCCCCCAAATCCACAAAACCAGCCACTCCCAGTCAATCCCAGTGTGATTCCAGTTGCTCTCAATGAGATCCCAGTGTAACCCAGCATGGACTCAGCTGCTCTCACTGGGATCCCAGTGTGATCCCAGTTGCTCCCAGCATAATTCCAGCTGTTCCCAGTTCCTCCCATGATGATCCCAGTTGCCCCAAGAATAGTCCCAGTCCCTCCCAGCAGGGTCCCAGTCGTGCCCAGTTGCCTCCAGGGCAGATTCAGTTTCCCCCAGCATCGTCCCAGTTGCTCCCAGCATGATCCCAGCTGTTCCCAGTGTGGTTCCAGTGCCCCCAGGATGGTTAGAGACACTCCCAGTATGTTTCAGTTACCTCAGAATGATCCCAGTCTTTCCCAGTTCCTCCCAGTTTCCTCTAGCATCATCCCAGTTTCCATCTGTTGCTCAAAGGGTGGCCCCAGTTGCTCCCAGGATGATCCCAGTTGCCCCAGTTGTAGTCTCAGTCCTCTCAGCATGGTTCCAGAACCTTCCAGCCGATCCCAGTTGCTCCCAGTGGGTCACATTTTCCTCCCAACATGGGCCCAGTAGCTCCCAGTAAGCCCCAGTCGGGTTCCATTCACACCCAGTATAATCCCAGTATGAGTGTAGCCACTCCCAGTATGATCCCAGTCCCTTGCAGTCCAATCCCAGTTGCTCCCAGTCACTCCCAGTCTGATGCCAGTGCCCCCAGTGTGATCCCAGTTGCTCCCAGCATGGGCCCAGCTGTTCCCAGTGTGCTTCCATCACTCCCCTATGGTTACAGACACTCCCAGGATGGTCCCAGTTGAACCCAGTTGCCCCTGCTCTAGTCCCAGTCCCTCCCCAGATGATCCCAGTCCCTCCCAGCATGGTCCCACTCACTCCCAGTTGCCCCCAGTATGGTCCCAGTTCTCCCCAGCATGGTCCCAGTTGTTCCCAGTGTGGTTCCAGTCCCCCCAGTATGGTTCCAGACACTCCCAGTATATCCCAGTTGCCCCCAGCATGCATCCAGTCCTTCCCAGTTCCTCCAGTTTGCTTGCAGCATCATCCCAGTTTCCCTCAGCTGCTCCCAGTAGCCCAAAGTGTGATCCCAGTCGCTCCCTTTCAACCCCAATATGATCCCAGTAAGCTCCAGTTTGATCCCAGTCACATGCCAGCCCTCCCAGGGTGGTCCCAGTATAATCCCAGTTGCTTCCAATCTCTCCCAGTATGGTCCCAGCTGCCTCCAGCGTGGTTCCAGTTGCTCCCTAGATCAGCCCAGTCAGTCCCAGTATGATGCCATTTGCTGCCAGCGTGCTCCCAGTTGCTCCCAGTCAGGCCCAGTATGGGGGATGATGTGCAGGGTGTGCTCCCAGTCCCTCTCAGATCCTCCCAGTATTAGTCCAGTCCTTCCCAGTATGATCCAGAGATGAGCCCAGTGTGCTCCCAGTCCCTGCCAGTATGAACCAGTTGTGCTCCACATGGTTCCAGTTGCTCTCTTTCACCCTCACTTTTGTTCCAGTCACTCCCAGTATCTCCCAGTGTAGCCCAGTTCCCTCCAGCATCTTTCCAGTTCCTTCCAGTATGATCCCATTTGCTCCCAAGCACTCCCAGTCAGCCTCAGTGTAGTGGCACTCACTGCCAGAATGATCCCAGTCAGCTCCAGCATGATCCCAGTTCATCCCAGTATAAGCCCAGCAGTTTCCAATCACCCCCAGCAGGCTCCCAGTCACTCCCAGTTCCTCCCAGTTGCTCCTAGCATGATCCCAGTTGCTCACAGCTCCTCCATCCCAGTCACTCCCAGTATATCCCATTTGCCCCTAACGTGGTCTCAATTGCCTCCTGCAGGCTCCTACTCTCTCCCAGTATGATCCCAGTATGATCCCAGTGTCCATCAGTGCGATCACAGTCTGCCCTGGCATGGCAGTGTGATCCCAGTATGATGCCCAGTCCCGTCCCAGCATGATACCAGTATAATATCAATAGAAACCTATAATTGTCCCAGTCACTCCAGTATGATGCCAGTATATTCCCAGTCACTCCCAGTACGATCCAAGTACACAGCCAGTACATCCCCAATACACTCCCAGCATGATCCCAGTATGATGTCAGTACAAAGCCAGTACAGCCCCAGTCAGTCCCAGTACGATCCCAGTGCAGCCCAGTCCCTGGCAGTGCTGCCACTGCTGGGATCCCCCAGGCCTGTGTGCGTTCCCCCCTGGCGGATGTGCCGAGAGGAGCCCCAAGGGCTGGCAGTGGCCAGGCAGGGTCCCCAGCAAGGCCCAGTTTGGATGTGCAGCCCCCAGTTTGCCCAGTTTGCCTGTCCTTTGGCCCGGGCCGGGTTCCCCCCGCCCGCAGCGGCTGGGAGCAGCCGAGAGCCCCGCGCTGCCCATGCCGACCTGGCCCGGCTCCATGGCCGCTGCTGCCGCGGGCTGCGAGGGCTGCGGGAACGGGGCACCGAGGGTGTGGCTGCTGCTGGGGGAGGAGGAGGAGGGAGGGAAGGGCAGGGATGGAGGGGGAGGAGGAGGCGGGGTAAGGGGGGAGGAGGAGAAGATGGGATGGAAGGGGCGGGATGGAAGAGGAGAATGAGGTGGTGATAAGACAGAGGAGGAGGAGGGGGGATGGAAGAGGAGGAGGGGGAGGAGAAAGAGCAGTGAAGGAGGCGGGGTTAGGGGGGAGGAGAAGAGGGAGGAGGGATGGAGGAGAAGTAGAAGGGGGAGATAAGACAGCAGAAGAGCGGGAGGAAGAGGAAGAGGAGGGACAAGGGCGGATCAAGGCTGAGTTGCGGGAACCACACGGTCTCGAGCCCTGCCTGAATTCGCAGCCCCCACCTGTGGGATCATCGCCCCCCCCCCCCCATGGCTCCGGTGAGCGGGGAGGGGGAGCCCGGCCCGGATATCCCGGGGGGTCCCTGGGTTGGGTTTTTGGGGGGATGTTTGGAGAATGAAGAAGTCCAAGGGTGAGCGGAAAAGGCCCCTCGGGGGGACATCGGGGGGTGGCGGTGGCGGCTGCCGGCAGAGGCAGCCTGGAGGAGCAGAGCCCTGTGTCCCCCAGGAGGCCAAAGTGGGGAGGCCAGAGAGGGGGGAGCACCGCCATTGGCGGGAGCCTCAAGAGCCTGGAGAGGGGCAGGGGGGACTCCTTGGAGCCGCTGCAGCCCAGAGCCGAGAATGAGGGGAGAAGGGAGCCTGGGAGCCCAAACAGCCCCGGCATCCCGGAATGGGGAGAGCCAAGAGGGGGCAGTGCGTCCCCAGAGACGGCCTGGGGGGATCTCGATGCCCTTGCCTGTGGCACGGAGGCAAATCCCATGCTGTCCTTGTCCTTCCTCGCCCAGAGCAGGAGCTGAGCATGGAGAGCAGGGAGGACAAATGCCCGCGGCAGAACCTGGTGGCAGAGGCCGTTTTGAGCGGCTCCACGGCGCAGGAAGCCAACGGGGAGGAAAAGGCCCGGAGATGCCGCACGAGGAGGGGCTGCAAACGCAGATGGCGGGGATGTGAGGGGGAAAGAGGCAGCCTGGGCCAGGAAGGCGGCCGGAGATGGAGCCAGAGCTCGGAGCTGGTGCTCCATGAACAGCTCCATGATGGGGAGAAGCCCCACACGTGCATGGAGTGTGGGAAGAGCTTCAGGAGGAACTCCGAGCTGATCAGGCACCAGAGGATCCACACTGGGGAACGGCCCTACGAGTGTGGGGAGTGTGGGAAGAGCTTCAGGAGGAACTCCGAGCTGATCAGCCACCAGAGGAGCCACACTGGAGAGAGACCCTATGAGTGCTCCGAGTGTGCGAAGAGGTTTCAGACCAGCTCCAGTCTCTTCCGGCACTATCAGAGTCACACAGAGGAGTGGCCCTTCCAATGCCCCGACTGCGGGAAGGGATTCAAGCGCAACTCTGACCTTGTCACCCATCGGCGCATCCACACAGGGGAGAGGCCCTATGAGTGCTCCAAGTGTGGGAAGAGGTTTCAGACCAGCTCCAATCTCCTCCTGCACTATCGGATTCACACAGAGGAGAGGCCCTTCCAATGCCCCAACTGCGGGAAGGGATTCAAGCGCAACTCCCACCTCGTCACCCATCGGCGCATCCACACAGGGGAGAGGCCCTATGAGTGTGATAAATGCAGGAAGAGGTTTCAGACCAGCTTCAGGCTCCTCCGGCACTATCAGAGTCACACAGAGGAGAGGCCCTTCCAATGCCCCGACTGTGGGAAGGGATTCAAGAACAACTCCACCCTCGTCACCCATCGGCGCATCCACACAGGGGAGAGGCCCTACGAGTGTGATAAATGCAGGAAGAGTTTTCAGACCAGCTTCAGGCTCCTCCGGCACTATCAGATTCACACAGATGAGAGGCCCTTCCAATGCCCCGACTGTGGGAAGGGATTCAAGCTCAACTCCACCCTCATCACCCACCGGCGCATCCACACAGGGGAGAGGCCCTACGAGTGTCCCCAGTGTGGGAAGAGCTTCTCCTGCAGCTCTAACTTGACCCGACACCAACGGAGGCACCGGTAAGGGAAGCCCTGCGAGTGCCCCGAGTGCGGGAAGAGCTTCGTGCGCTGCTGCAGCTCCATCCCCCACTGGAGGAGGCACTTTGGGCACAGCCCTGGTCACTCACATTCCATGTGATCCATGTTGGGAACACTCCTGGCTGCTTCTCCTTTGGTTTGGCCTGAATTTTTTTCTCTTCTCCATCTCTCTGTCCTCCAAAAGTCCATTGGGATGGAACAGTCACCTCAAAACCACTCAAATCCCACTGAAAATAACTGAATTTTAACCCCAAAGGGCTCAATTCCACCTCAGATTGCTTGTTCCTTCCTCAAAAAACTCAATCCCAGGCCAAACTCACTCCATTCCACAGCTGTCAAGTTGAGATGGAGTTGGAAGGAGATTGGGAGAAGTGGGATCCCAATTTGGAGCAGTGGGATGGGGATTGTGTGGGCCTGGGTGTGTGGGATGTATTTGATAGCAAATAAAACTTTCAGAGTTACTGATTTCTGTCCTGCTCAATTTCAGTCAGTTCTGTTTGCCGAGTGCCACCTTCTCAGCTGATTCAATTCCTATAAAAATCCCATTTTTAAATCATCTAACCCAAACAATCCAAAAACCAATATCAAAATAAAACCACCCACACACAATTAATGTTTTAAAAATAATTTTAATTTTTCAAGAGTACTTAAGGATGTTATTAAAGTTTAATTGTTTGGTTGAAATGTCTGAGAAATTGTACTGGTGTTTGGTTTTGTGTTTAGTATATTTGTAATATGAATTGTTTAACTAAGAGGTGTTCGATTGCATGGTAGTTTCTTTAGATAATTTTATCTAAAGTACATTAGTCATCGAGTTAAAATTTTCAAAAGGTATTTCCTGATATATAATTTCTTTATTTATATGCATTGGTAATATTATAGTAATAGTTATTGTTGGTTTGAGTTGAATCATTGTTGGAGTTGAATCATCGTAAAGAAGAGTTGAGATTTTTATATTTTATTTTTATTATAATTTATTTAATTTCAATTATTATTTATTTGTTTATAATTTTATTGCAATTTGTTGAGGGGATAGGAAGGAAGTTCAAGGGCAGGAACATTTTTTCCTGGCTGGGAACTGGAATTCCAGACCCAGGGAGTGTGTGCAGGACCCCAAAAACTGGGATCAAAGATTGGCTGGGATCAAATACGGGCTGGGATCACATGGATGGGGATCCTGTGAATCAGAACCCTCCAGACCAGGATAGCCTGGAGTGGGATCAAATATGGACTGGGACTGTATGGACTGGGATCCCAGGGACTGGGACCATATGGATCAGGACCACACAGACTGGGATCAAATATGGGCTGGGACTGTTTTTTAAAGTAACTTTGTTCTATAGTTTTTATTTCTGTCATTAATTAAGCTCAGTGAAATAGCTGCTTGTGTTAAACTGCCTGCTTGGATGGGATAACATCCAATGCACACGGGATGAGGACACCTGTACAGATCTGCCAACTATCAGCACTCCCCGTCTGAAGGCAGAGTGCACCAAGGCCCAAAACCTGGAGGTGACAAAGGGAATGGACTAAAACCACAGCCAAGGAATCTGCATGCTCTAAAAAGGCAGATCCAGGGCAGACCCATGCTAAACAGTTCTTGGAAGATGTAAACTGGGTGCATCTTGGCACTGAGGCAGGAGCACCCTGTTACCTTCAGGGATCCCCTGAAATACCTTTCCCCTTACATCAGCCTGGTGCATATTCATAGAGCCTCATGCACAGCAGCTGGGAAGGGTTTAACAGTTTACTGGGTATATTAGCGTTCAGAAACACATAATCACCAGAATGATTATATGCAGGTGCTTTTATTGAAGAGCTCTGGGTGTCAGGGGTACCAACCCAAATCTGACTCTGACATGGGTTCGGGATGAACATGTTTTTATATTCTATCGTTATATAACTTTCATGTTAATGATTGAACTTATATTGTTCTATTGTATACATAGATTTCAGCCAAGCATGGGCTCCTTGTGGCCCCCCTCAAACTTCTAACATAGTTCCTCATGATTCTTCTTATGATTAAACAATAATTATATTTAATTACTAAACAATCATCACATCTAACAATTATATCATTTATCATGTTCTGCTTACGCAGGTGCGATTTCACATGATCTGGCAAGCACAAAGCCTAACATTTTCAGAGTCTATTTTTGACATTTTTCCAGGGCCCCACTATCATTCTCCCCCCTTTGAAAGCATTTTCACTTCACTATAGGTGTAAATGTTTTCACTTGATACAGTCCTTTATTTCTCAATTTATTCTTGACGTTCTTCAAGTCCATGGTTGATGTAAACGTTGTCGTGGATGCTGTCACGAACTGGAGAACCAGAAGATGGTGGGCGTGGATCTCGTGTCAGTGCCTTTATTATCTTCTGGTTCCAGGACGTTTTCTTCTGTATCTCTCCCTTTAAGATGCTGTGAACTAACCAAATTTCTAAGAATACAATTAGTAAGATTATCACACTCTCAATGACAGATTTAATCCATTAACTCACATTCCACCCTAACCCTTTAAAGATTTTGCCTAGCCAGGTCGTAGTCAAATCCTTTTGCTCTTCTTGTGCTTCATGCTCTATTTGTTTCAACTGATTGATGTCATATTCTACATCTGCAGTTACATTTGGGATGTGAACGCAGCAATGACCAACCCGTCCCTTTAAAAATCCACATCCTCCATGCTCTTTCAGGAGTAACAAATCTAAGGCTAATCGATTTTGTAAAGTCATTTTTGTGGTGGCTTGTAATTGTACATTTAATTCTTTAAATCCTTCCCGGGTGACTCTTGCCAGTCTATCTACCTGACCTGTAAGTTTGTACAGCATCTCCCTACTCTGATAGTTTGCTGTAGGACCAAGCAAAGACTCTAGGGCCCACCCAAATTTCACTCCACCAGAGGGTTCTTGCCAAGTGTCATCTGGATTTTCATTGTCTAGAACTTCTCGTCTTGCTCTTATCTGCACAAGTTCATGTTTTCCGTTAAATGGGGACTTTTTCCAAATTGGACATGAGGTTGGGAGGCCTAAAGTAATTTCCTTTACTTTCGCATCTACAGGCAGATGTGTTGTCCAGGTGCCATCGCTTGCTGCCCATACAAATTGTCCTGGACCTCGGACTGTACTCCTGGTACATCCTACAACTGCTTTATAATTCACTCTGCCTTGTTTATGTTTGATCCCTCTGCAAGCACAGCCAGTTTGTAGGGCTATTGCCAGGGGTGGCATCTGCTTTATCTCTGCATCATCAGAAGTGTAGTCATAAGTTTTATTACATGCCCACCAACTTACTTTGTCTGCCCTCGTTCTGCTACTGGTAGCAGTGTTTGTTACTGCTGGATCTGTTTCATTCTCGGAGCCTTCCCACTTAATGCACCAAGGGTTGTTTGCCATACATTGGAATCTTTGAAGGATACTCACAGACCACGCACTGTCCCAAGGCTCTGTCTGATCTTTCTGATCCTTGGCCTCACACTTCCATACCAGAGTGGTTTCTGTAACATTTTCTATAATCTTTTTATAGTGTGGCAAATAGCATTGCCATTGTGTGATGCCTGCTGATTCTCCCATAGGGGTTCCTAGTGTGCCAGCACTTAGAATACAGTCTTTCTGGCCCATGGGTTTCATCCATGTTCCTATTTTCTCCCAAGTTTCCTTGACTACTTGCCTCGATTTGGGTACCTGTTTGCATGCAATTGTTTTGTTCTTTTGTATTTCAGGTAGTTTTGATGTTATGATTCCCCAATTTACTGGGTCTCCTGCTGCCTTTGGTATTGGCAGACAGGCAGTTATTCTACAGGTGTTTTGCATTTTGGCAAAGTCTTTGACTAATCCAATCATTACATTCTCAGCCCAAACTGCATTAGAAACCTTTATCCCCTGTGTTTCTGCTTGTACCTCTTCTTCATTCTAGAATGAAGAGTGGTTAGTTGATCTTTTTGCATTCCACATCCCAAAGACATTAATGACCATAACATTGGCACAAATGCTGATAGCATTCTCAAAGTGATTAAACACATCTTATCTGCAGCCTTGTTGGTTCCACAGTTTACACAGTCCGTGATCCAGGATGGATTTTCTTCACTCGGGTGTAGTGAATCCAGGGGTCCACGCCGGCTACTTTGGCTGCTGTAAAGGTGGTCAGCAGTACCTGGTGGGCTCCACTCCACTTTTCTTTCAGCAGTTCTTCGTTCCAGTTCTTGATGTACACCTCGTCTCCTGGATGTATGTTATGAACTGGGTTCTCGAGAGTCAGCGGTCTATTCCACACGAGGATGCTCCGGAGCCGAGCTAAAGTTTTCCCGAGAGACAGAACATAATTATACACTTCCTGCTTTCCTGTGACGTGCACATTAGGGTTAGGCTCAGGAGATTCATATGGTTTCCCATGCAATATCTCCTAAGGGCTGACTGACATCCCACTCCTAGGCTTTATCCGAATCCTCAACAGTGCTATTGGCAAAGCCTGGGGCCACTGCAATGTGGCTTCTTGGCATATTTTACTGATTTGCCTCTTTAGTGTCTGATTCATCCTCTCTACCTGTCCACTTGACTGGGGTCTCCATGGTGTGTGGAGGTCCCAAGTTATCCCCAGCAATCTACTTACCTCTCTTACTACTGTAGCTATGAAATGGGGCCCCCTATCTGATGATACCCTAGGGGCACCCCGAACCTGGGAATAATCTCCTGTAGTAACCACTTTACTGTTTCCTTTGCTTGGTTGGTGCGACAGGGAAGGGCTTCTGGCCACCCAGAGAATGTGTCAACCCCCACTAACAGGTATTTGTATCCTCGAGTTCTTGGCAGTTCTACCAAATCTACCTGCCAATAGTCTCCTGGCTCTATTCCTATCCGAATTCTTCCTAGCTGTGCCTGTCGCCAGCCACTGGGTTGTTTTTCAAGCAGATATCACACTTTGACAACACTGATTTTGCCATTGTTAACATCCGTACCGAAATTAAACTCTGCTTTAGCAATTTTACCAATGCCTCTGCTCCCCAGTGACATTCGTTATGTTTAATTTGTAGAACTTCTCTCATTTTCAAGGGGGTACCACTATCTGTCCTTGTGCAGTCACATACCATCCCTCTGAATTCTTTTGTGCATTTAGCAAACGTGCCAGTCTCTCATCTTCTACTGAATATTTCGGTTCTGGAGGCCAATTGAATTGGGATACATTAAGCTTTAAAGGTATCAATGCCATTGTTGTTTGCACCTCTCGAGCAACCTGTCGGGCTGCCCAGTCTGCCTTTCGATTTCCCTCACAGATTTTGGAGGTTCCTGATTGCTGTGCTTTGCAGTGTATGATTGCCACTTGTTCAGGTTTTTGTGCCGCCTTTATCAATTGCAGGACTGCATCCTGATGTTTAATGTGCATACCCAGAGAAGGACAATAGTCCGCTTTCTTTCCACAGTGCTCTGTGTACATGCACCACTCCAAAAGCACATTTTGAGTCAGTCCAGATATTTACCTTTTTCCCTTCACTTAATTCTAGTGCCCTGGTTAAAGCAACCAGTTCTGCCTTCTGGGCAGATGTATTTGGTGGTAATGCCTTTGCCTCCACTGCTGTACTGACTGTTGTTACCGCATATCCAGCGTATCTGGTTCCGTTTTCCACGAAGCTGCTCCCATCTGTAAACAGCTCCCACTCTGGCTGCTCTAGTGGGACGTCTTTCAGGTCTTCTCTTGCTGAGTAGGTGTACTCTATTACCTCCACACAGTCATGCTCTAATGGGCCTTCCTCAGTTGTGGTACCTAGGAACAAAGCTGGATTCAAAAGGTTAGTTGTTTTTAATGTGACATCATCCTGCTCAGTCAGGACTACCTGGAATTTCATCATCCTGCTTGGGGATAGCCAATGGCCCCCTTCTGCTCTAAGACAGTGGTTACCATGTGTGGTACATTGACATCTATGTGCCTTCCCATCGTGAGCTTCCTGGCTTCTTGTATCAGCATCACAGTGGCTGCGACTGCCCGCAGACATGGAGGCCACCCGGCACTTATGCTGTCAAGTTGTTTGGAAAAGTAGCCCAGCGGCCTTTTCCAGCTTCCCAGACCTTGGGTCAGGACTCCTAGTGCTAGGCACAGCCTTTCATGGACAAATACCTGAAAATCTTTAGACAGATCAGGTAACCCTAATGCTGGAGCAGTTGTCAGTGCTTCCTTTAATTTTAGGAGGGCTTCTTTCTGTGGCTTGCCCCAGGTGAATGGCTGCATCTTCTGAGCTTCACACAGGGGTTTCGCAATCAGTCCATAGTCCATGATCCACAGGCGACACCATCCTGTCATCCCGAGGAAGACTCGCAGCTCATGTAGATTCTGGGGCTCTGGAATAGCACAAATAGCTTGGATACGGTTAGTGCCTAGTTTTCATTGCCCTTGTGAAATTTCACATCCCAGGTAGATCACAGTCTGTTGGGCAATTTGTGCCTTTCCTCTGGATACGTTATAACCTCCCATTCCCAGTGAATTTAAAATCTCAATGGTTACCTTTATACAGGTTGCTTTTCTTCTGCAGCTATTAGTATATCATCAACATACTGCAACAACAGGTATTGGTCTCTTGGTACTTGCCCATTCTCGGTCCAAATCTCCAGCTCCTTTGCCAGTTGGTTTCCAAATAGGGTCGGCGAGTTCTTATATCGTGTCCAGGTGAGCTGGGTCTTTCTCCCATTCCCTGGGTTTTCCACTCACAGGCAAACAGTTTCCTACTTTCTTTGTCAAGGGGGATGCAGAAAAAGGCATCTTTTAAATCAATTTCAGTAAACCACTTATATATCTCCTTTACGGATGTTAGCAATGTGTAAGGATTTGTTACCACTGGATAAATGTCCTTTGTTATTTTATTTATTGCTCTCAAATCCTGCACTAATCTATATTCACCATTTGGCTTCTTTACTGGAAATATTGGTGTATTCAATTCTGATTCACATTCTTCTAAAATTTGGTATTTCAAGAATTTCTCAATAATCTTTACTTATTCCTTGCCATGCTTCTGGTTTTATGGGATAGTGTTTGACTTGTAGAGGCCTCGCCCCTTCTTTTAACTCTACATGCACTGGTTGGGCCCATTTAGATTTCCCTGGTATATCTGTCTCCCATACAGAGGGAATCACTGCATCTCCTACCTCCCTAGGGATAGAGGGAACAGGTTTTTCTTTGATCATTAATATCTGTCCTGTCTTTGATTCAGATATTTTCATTATAAGCTCCCCATTTTCAAAGGTTATTACCGCATCAAGTTTCGCTAGCAAATCTCTCCCTAAAAGCGGAATTGGACCCTCAGGTATGTATAGGAATTCGTGTGTTATAACTTTGCTCGCAAAACACAAATCTAGGGGTTGCAAGAATGGCCGTTTTTCCTCTTTCCCTGTAGCGCCGACTATTGTTGTTTGCTTGTCCCAAATTTGTCCTTTCAGATCATTCAATACCGAGTAAGTAGCTCCTGTATCTATTAGAAATTTGACCTCTTTATGTCCTAATTGTATATTTATAACAGGTTCCTTAACTTGTTCTACTGGCTCTGTGTCTAGTCAGCTGGTATACTCCCCCAAAACCATCCCCTTGGTAACTTGCTGGCACGGATTGCCCTGGTGAAACTGGTTGTTCAAGTCTGGACATTGTCTTTTCCTGCCGAACTTCATATAGTTTAGACCAATTGATAGTTTTGGGCACAGCATTCTGAACTCCTATTTGGATCCACTCTTGATATTTCCGTAGTCTCCCCACATCGCAAAATAAATTAGGGTCCCAATTTGGATGCTCAATTGGGAAATTCTCATCTAAATTCCCTGTTATGAGTCCGTTTCTGATGTCCTCTCTTACCCTTTCTTTGGCTGCCTTAAGTACCATCTCTCAGTGGTATCCATCAAAGTATCTAATATTAATATATTAGATATATTAATATGCTATATATAGATATATATTAGATATATTAATATAATATATATATATATACATATTATTGTATGTCTTCCCAGTCAGGATTTTGAGTTTTTATAACCATGTTTAATACTCATGCCATTTTATCAGGATTTTCTCTATAAATTCTGGCTGATTGTTTCCAAATAACTAAATCTGCAGGAGAGAAAGGCACTTTTATAAATACTGGCCCTTCCACTCCTACACTTTGTCGCAAGTGGGCAATTACAGTTCGTTTTTGTCTGCCTATGTCTTTTCTATCCATAACTGGGGCAAGGTTAGACCGACTCCTGGTTCTGTGGGCTACCCCATCGTTGATTCTCTCTCTCTCCTTCCTGCCACAGTTAGGTTTTGCTCATCTTCCGAGGAAGAGAGATCAGGTGACGATGGGAGAGGAGAATAAAGAGGGAAGGGTGTACTAGACGAGACAGGTTCAGGACTAGGTGGGGTAGGAGCAGGCAGTGGGATAGGGACAGATGGAACAGGTGGGATAGGGTTAGGTTCTCTTGTTCCTATTGGAGCTACCTGTAAATCAATATCTGTATAATTTTCCCTACTCAGGCTTTCTTTCAACGCCAAGTGTTCTAAACAACGTTCCTCACAAACCCCGCACTTATTGCTTGCAGATGTTTTAATCATCATTAATCCACATTCATCCTGCCATTCTGGCTTTTCCCGTAAATAGAAAAACACATCAACATACGGAACCTCATCCCATTTTCCTTCTGGTTTACAAAATGACATTAACTGCGAAATAGTGTTATATTGCAAAGTACCGTATTTTGGCCATTTTTCACTATTCTCCAAGGCATATCCTGGCCACCATGTATTACAATAATCAATCAACTTAGCTTTACGTAATTCTTCCCCAAAATTCCAGTTTCCAATGTGCTAATAAGCACCCCAAAGGAGAACTTTGCGGGATAGAGGTGTTGCCGCCCAAAATCCCTTTAAGTTTCTCCCTTCCAAATATACCACAAATTGCCGAACCCGCAACGCTTTCGCGATTGTCTTATGGAACGGCGCCTGGGCTTGTACCAGCAGGAATTCCTTTAGCCCAAGCAAGCGTAGCTTTCGCTGCGTCTCATTGGCAGGCACCCAAACCAAAGTAAAAAGCACCTTACCTTTCTCCCGGGGACGTGGCGAGCGGCAGAAGCGGTCGCGGCCGATCGAGCTCCCCGAGAATCCCTCGGTGCCGGCTGGAGCGCGGTCGAGTCGCGAAACTCGCTCAGCAGCACCCGCAGGGTCCATCCGGGGTCGCCAAAATGTTAGCGTTCAGAAACACATAATCACAGAAGCGATTATATGCGGTGCTTTTTATTCAAGAGCTCTGGGAATCGGGGAAGTTTCCACCCAAATCTGATTCCGACCACACATTCGAGGTGAACGTGTTTTATCCTCTATCATTACATAACTTTCATGTAATTATTAAACTTATATTGTTCTATTGTATGGACAGATTTCAGCTAAACATAGTCCCCTTTAAATTTCCAACACAGTTTCTCACGATTCTTCTTATGGTCATATAATAATTATATTTAATTACTAAACACTCACTACATCTAACAATTATATCTTTTATCATACTGCTTACGCATGTGCAGTGACCTGAGAAAACACAAAGCCCAATATTTTCAAAGACTATCTTTAACATTTTCCAGGGCTCCACTATAACTTTTATTTCTTGTGGGAAAAAACCCTCCATCTGAACCAGGCACTCATGGCCAAAACTGGGCAACTGCCTCTTGAATTCCTTATATCCAAGGATAGCTCCCAGACAAAAGCTGCCAGGAGTGACAAGTCTGGCTGGCCTTGGCTTCCTGAGGGCTGGCCCTCATCTGCCTCTGAAACACTGGGGCTGGGTGCTTTCCTTCCTTATGAAAAGAGCTCTTCTTCCTGTCCAGGCACCCACAGCCAAAACTGAGATTGCACCTCCAAAATGCCCAATGTCCAAGGAAAGCCCCTAGACAAAAGGTGCCAGGAGAGACAGGGCTGGCTGGCTTGGCCTGAGGGTGGCCACCTCTCATCTTCTTCCTCAACACTTGGACTTTGTGCTTTACTTTCCTATGGGCAAAAACACCCATCTTGACCATGGCCAAAACTGGGATTCCACCTCCAAAACTCTGTACATCCAAGGATTGCTCCCAGGTGAAAGCTGCCAGGACAGACAGGTCTGGCTGCCCTTGGCCTCCTGGGGGTGCCTCTCCCCTGCTGTCCAAACACTGGGGCTGGGTGCTTTCCTTCCTATGGAAAAGAACCGTCCTTCTTATCCATGCAGAAACGGCCGAAATTGGGGTTCCACCTCCCAAATTCCCAATATCCAAGGGTTGCTTTCAGACAAAAGCTGCCAGGACAGAGAGGTCTGGCTGGCCTTGGCCTCTGATGGCCGCCTTTCATCTGCCCCTGAGACACCACCGGTGTTCTGTGCTTTCCTTCCTATGGAAAAGAACCATCCTTCTCCTCCAGTGTCCATGTCTGAAATTGGGATTCCACCTCTGAAATTGTCAATATCCAAGGGTTGCTCCCAGGCAAAATCTGCCAGTACCATCAAGGCTGGCTGGCCTTGGCTTCTGGTGGCTGCGCCTGCAACAGCGGGGCTGGGTTCTTTCCTTCCCATGGAGATCCCTGGGACACTGTGGGGACCTCATGGAACCAAGGGGATCATTGTGGCACCACTGGAGCGCAGGGAACCAAGGGGATCATTGTGGCCCCACTGGAGCCCATGGAACCAAGGGGATCATTGTGGCACCACTGGAGCCCAGGGAACCAAGGGGGTCATTGTGGCACCACTGGAGCCCAGGGAACCAAGGGGATCATTGTGGCACCACTGGAGCCCAGGGAACCAAGGGGATCATTGTGGCACCACTGGAGCCCAGGGAACCAAGGGGCCATGGTGACACAGAGGGGCTCCATGGACCCAGAGACCATTGTGGCTCTGTGGGGCCTGATGGAACCATGGAGACCATTCCAACCTTCAGGGCCTTGTGTCACCAAGGGGGCATTATGACACCTCAGGGCCCCATGGAAGCAAGGGACCATTGGGACACTGTGGGACCCCATGGAACCCAGGGAACATGGAACAGCTCTGGCTGGCTTGGCCTCCCAGGGGCCACCTGAGAGCTCTGGCTGATCTTGGGCTGTCAAGGGCTGCCTCTCATCAGCTCCTGGAGCACTGGGGCTCTGTGCTTTCCTTGCTATGGAAAAGAGCTGTCTGACTTACCAGATAGTCATTGCCAAAATGGGTACTCTCCCTAAAATAATTTCCTCTATGCAAGGGTATCTCACCAAACAAAACCTGCCAGCTCTGGCTGGCCTTGGCCTCTGGTGGTCACCTCTCATCTGTCCCTGAAACACTGGGGCTCTGTTCCTTCATTCCTATGGAAAAGAACCAGCCTTCTTGTCCGGGGACCATGGCCAAAATTAGAATTTGGCCTCCCAAATTCTGTATATCCAAGGATTGGTCCCAGACAAAAGTAGCCAGGACAGACAGGTCGGGCTGGCCCTGTCCTCTGGTGATTTCTTTAGACTCTGAACTGAATGTTTTCATTTGGAAACACTTTGGAGAGGGCCCAGAGATGTCCCAAGGAGGGCTTTGGAGGCCTTGGGCCCATGAGCACTGTATAGGGACAAAGGAGCTCTGTGCTCAGTGGGGTGGAGACTGAGGACAGTGGAGCTGAGCCATGAGAGTGTTTAAAGAGTGATTTCAGGGATGGTGGATCCTTTTGACATAGTGGAAAACAGTCAGAGAGAGAAAGAATTAACGCCAAGGGCAGCTGGGGAGGCCCAGAGTGGCTGCAGGAGAAAGGAATTTCCCTGTCAGGGCAGGGCTGTGGTGCAGCACGTCCCCAGCAGGAGCCTGGAGCAGCCCCAGGCTTTGTGTGGGCAGGCAGGGGCAGGCAGGAGGCAGAGCTGTCAGCAAAGGAAGGGCCCAGCCAGGTGGGGCAGCCGGGGGATGCCCAGAGCCTGCAGGGACAGAGGCCAGGGCAGGGACACCGTGGGACAGCCTGGGCTGCACAGGGCACAGGGATGGGCAGCAGCTGCAAGACAGCCCTGACAGAGCCAACCTGGGCAGCGCTTTGGCCATGGCTGCTGGCCCTGGGCCTGAGCCAGGAGGGGACAAGTGACCCTTGCAGGCCTGGGGCCTCATTGCCTCCTTGCCTCCTCATTGCCTCATTGCTCAGCAGCCTGGCAGGGGCCGCCCCACGCTCCTGCCCTTGGCATTGCCCATCCCCACATGCCAGTGCTCATCCCGGGAAGAGCCCTGAGCAAGGAGGGAAGGACAGGATCTGCCTGGCCAGGCCCTGGGGCTCAGGCCTTGGCCCTTTGCATTCCTGAAACAAATCCAGGTTTGCTCATCACCAAAAACACCTTTGCCTTGTTTGTCCCCAGCTGCCATCTGTGCCTCCAGTGTTCTGCTCTCCCTGGAACCCGGGGACACTTTCTCAGCCCTGTCCCTCACAGGGATCTCTTTAAAGTGCAAGAAACTTCAGTATTTCAATCTGACTTGGAGCTCTTGAGAAGTCTTTGAGCCCACTCTGAGGGACTGGGTGTGATGCAAAGAGCAGCAAAGGCCCAGAGGGTGATTAAAGTCCTTGTGCTGTGTCTGTGCTGCTGAGCTGGGCCGGGCTCCTGGCCCAGAGGCAGCTCCTGGCAAGGGCAGCAGAGCTGCAGAGAGACAGCTCTGGCCAGGAGCAGCTCCAGTGCACAGCCCAGCAGGGCTGGGGCACTGCCAGGGCCCCTCAGGGACACGAGCAGGGCACAGACAGAGCTCACAGGGGCTCAGCACTGGCCAGGGCTGTGGGATGTCCCCGCGGGGGCTGTGTCACAGCAGCACCTCTGGGGCTGTGTCCCAGAGCCACAGAGCAGCTGGGATGGCAGCAAGGGGCTGTGTGACAGCACAGAGTGGGCTGTGTGACAGCACTGAGGGGCTTGTGACAGCACAGAGCAAGCTGTGACATCAGAGAAGGCGGCTCTGTGACATCACAATGTGGGTTGTGACACAGAGTCACAGAGCAGCTGTGTGATGCCACAGAGAAGGCTGTGACATCACAGGGTGACTGTGACATTACAAATCTGCTGTGTGACATCACATAGCAGCTGAATGACATCATATGGAGGTTGTGTGACATAAGAGAGTGGTTGTGTGACATCACCAGGGCTGTGTTACGTCACAGGTGGCTGTGTGACATCACGGGGGCTGTGTGACATCACAGGCAGCATTGTGACATCACGGGAGCTGTGTGACATCACAGGTGGCACTGTGACATCACAGGGGCAGTGTGACATCACGGGGGCTGTGTGAGGTCCCTGGGGAGGTCACTCTGCCCCGGCCCCCTCACAGCTCCCCCCAGAGCAGTCCAACCCTGCTCGTGCACAGCAGGGTCCCCTGTCCCCCCGGGTCCCCCCGCCCCCGGCCCCGCAGCCTCCCCCAGAGGATGTTCCACGAGATCGACCCCAGAGCCTGACATGGGGACGAGGGGCCGGGGCCCTGGGGGTGGCACAGGGGGACAGGGACCCCCCGGCAACGTCCCCGTGTCCCCCAGGGCCAGAGCCTGGGCCAGGGTTCCTTCACCCTGTTATAGATAAATATCATAATATTGGCTTTTTGCAAATATTAAAATGGATTTTATATGTGTGATGTTAAAATAACTTTGGCTAAAGATGTAGTTTTTATTTCTGTTTTAATTTAGCATAGACATAGTAGAGAAATAACTGATATAAGTGTGCTTGTGTTAAACTGCCTGCTTGGATGGGATAACATCCAATGCACCCAGGATGAGGACACCTGTACAGATCTGCCAACTATCAGCACTCCCTGTCTGAAGGCAGAGTGCACCAAGGCCCAAAAACTGGAGGTGATAAAGAGAAGGAGCCAAAACCACAGCCAAGAAACACACATGCTCTGAAAAGGCAGACCCAGGGAGGGGCCATGTAAAATCATTCCTGGAATATGTAAAGTAATTTATGGATATGCATGAGGCTCTATGAATATGCACCAGGCTGATATAAGGGGAAAGGTATTTCAGGGGATCCCCGAAGGTAACAGGGTGCTCCTGGCTGAGTGCCAAGATGCACCCGGCCGTAATAACCTTTGCTCCATGGTCCTGGTCTTCTATTGTCCTTTATTAAACTTTCTACATTTTCACAGGAGAGTGAACGTGTTTTTCACAAATGGAATCTCAAGGAAACAAGGGTCAGTTGTTAAGCCAAGGCTCTGCTTTGACCAAGTGGGGCCTCATGGGATACAGGTGCCACTGGGACATTGCCAGGTCTGGTAGGAACAAGGCTCCATTATTGCACAGTGTTACAGATGAGTAATGTCATAGTTGGGTCTCACAGTGAGGAGATAGATACTATGTGTGTGTTAAGATGTGTAGTGATGTTATTGTCATCTGTCCCCCATAGTCCTCTTTCCCCTCCCCTTGTAATGGCCTTGGTGGTTGGGGCATTTGGGGAGGGCAGGTTTGTCACTGGAAGGCAGGCATGGCAACACCTGCTCTCCAGTCAGGGTGCAAGAAAGCATTCTCCACCAATGGATGGCCACAAAGAGTTACCTGACAGACTTTGGGTGGGGCTAGGATTGCCTGGTGCAACACCAAAAGCCTAAAAGGAGGAGCAGCCAATTTGTGAAGGAGCCATGTGGCTGATAGCCACGGGGTGGGGAAGGGCTCCCAGTGCTGTGATTTCTCCTGTTTCAGTCCTTTGTTGTCATTTTTTTCAAGGTTGAATCAACCTTAAAATTTTAAAAGTAGCGGTCATTTGTCACAGACAGCAAGGCCTCAGGGCGCCCAGGAGAGCGGCGTGACAATGACATCTTGGGGAACCAAGTGTCACCTGCAAACACAACGGGGCCTCATGGAAGCCAGGGGCCACTTGGATATTGCCAGGGCAGGTGGAACTCAGTGTCCATTGTGACACAGCACAGCCTCGTGGAACTCAGCAGAGCATTGGGACAGCCTGGAATCTCATGGAGCCAAGGCTCTGCTTTGGCAAAGTGGGGCCCACAGGACACAGGTGCCACTGGGACATTGCCAGCTCTTGTGGAACCCAGTGTCCACTGTGACACAGCAGAACCTCATGGAAACATGGGGGCCACTGTGACGCAATGGAATCCCATGGAAGCAAGTGTCAGTTGTGAACGCAGCAGGGCCTCACAGAACCCAGGGGCAACGGGGACCGTGCTGTGGCTCGTGGGAGCAAGGGGCCATTGTGACCCAGCGGGGCCTCCTGGAACCCAGGAGAACATTGTGGGCCCATGGATCCTCATAGAAGCACGGCCCCATTGTGACAAAGTGCAGCATCACAATGGTCTCCTGGGTTCCATGAGTCCTCGCTGTGTTTAGAATTGACACTTGGTTCCCCAAGATTCCATGGCTCCATCCCTCTGCTCTCCTGTGATTTGAGGCTGTGCTGTGTCACAATGGACACTTGCTTCCTCCAAGGCTGGAGATGTCCCAGTGGCACTGGGCTTCCATGAGGCCGCGCTTTGTCACAATGGGGCCTTGCTTCCATGAGATTCCATTGTCCCACAATGGTCTCCTGGGTACCACAAGGCCTGCCTTTGTCACAGTGGAACCTTGCTTGCACCAGCCCTGGCAATGTCCCAGTGGCACAGGGGTTCCATGAGACCCTGCCGTGTCACAATGGGCCCTTGGTTCCATCAGGTTCCATTGTGTCCCAGGGCTCTCCTAGGTCCCATGAGGCCTTGGTCTGACACAGTGGTGTCTTGCTCCTACCAGGCCTGACAATGTCCCAGTGGCACCTGTGTCCCATGAGACCCCACTTGATCAAAGCAGAGCCTTGCTCCCATGAGATTCCACTGTGTCACAATGTTCTGCTTGGTTTCATGGGAACCTGATGTGTTGACAATTGATCCTTGGATCCTAGAGATTCCATTGCATCACGGCTGTGTCCTTGGTTCCGTGAGGCCCAGCTTTGTCACAACTGGACCCTGGTTCCATGAGATTCCATTGTATCACAGCGGTGTCCTTGGTTCCATGAGGCCCTGCTGGGTCACAGTGGAGCCTTTGTGCCATTCGTTTCCATGGTGCCACAATGGTCTCCAGCATTCCATGAGGCCACGCAGCAAAAGAGTGGACCCTTGAATCCATGAGTTCCCATTCCATCAGGATGATCTCTTGCATTCCATGAGGCCCTGCTGTGTCACTAAGGAGCCTTTGTTCCATGTATTCCCATTGGGACACCATGGTCTCCAGTGCTCCATGAGGCTGAGCCGTGAAACTCTGGGCTCTTGGTTCCATGAGATCCCACCACGGTGTCACCATGGACTCCTGGGTGCTGTAACAATTCACACTTGGTTCCATGAGATCCCACCACGGTGTCACCATGGTCTCCTGGCTCCTGTAACAATTCACACTTGGTTCCATGAGATCCCACCACGGTGTCACCATGGTCTCCTGGCTCCTGTAACAATTCACACTTGGTTCCATGAGATCCCACCACGGTGTCTCCATGGTCTCCTGGGTCCCATGAGGCCCCTCTCTGTGCCACAGTGTTTGCCTTGGTTTCCTGAGAAGCTGATGTGTTGACAGTTGACCCTTTGTTCCTTGAGATTCCATTGCATCCCAGCGGTGTCCTTGGTTTCATAAAGCCCAGGTTTGTCACAAGGGAGCCGTGGTTTCAGGATATTCCATGGTGCCACAATGGTCTCACCACTCTCTGAGGCTGCACTGTGAAACAGTGGACACCTGGTTCCATGAGATTCCGTGGGGTAACAGTCAATTCTTTTGCTTCTTTTCTGCCAAGGTCGGGATGAAATCCCAAGACAGCATTTCTTGTTTGGACTCAGGTGTTCATTAGCTCTTGTCTCTAGAACAGTCTCACAAGCTGTGAGTTCTGCAGCACTTCGCTAACAAGGTAAAAATGGAGCCCCATCTCTCTCTCTCTGCAAGGTCTTTTGAGGATAAACTGTCCAATTAAGAAATGACACCTAAATTACTTTTACTTTTAACCCAATAACCAAGCAGCCGTGCCCAACATAAGGGACTTTTTTATCCAATTACACAATACCACCCAAACCCAAGGAGGAGGAGGAGGAGGAGAAGGAGGAGGAGCAGGAGGAGGAGGAGGAGAAGAAGAAGAAGAAGGAGATGAAGGAGATGAAGGAGAAGAAGGTAAAGAAGGAGGAGAAGGAGGAGAAGGAGAAGGAGAAGGAGAAGGAGAAGGAGAAGGAGAAGGAGAAGGAAGAAGGAGAAGGAGGAGAAGGAGAAGGAGAAGGAGAAGGAGAAGGAGAAGGAGAAGGAGAAGGAGAAGGAGAAGGAGAAGGAGAAGGAGAAGGAGAAGGAGAAGGAGAAGGAGAAGGAGAAGGAGAAGGAGAAGGAGAAGGAGAAGGAGAAGGAGAAGGAGGCAAAGAAAAAGGATCAGCCTCCGCCCTAAAACCTCCATCTTGCTTTATATATATTACTATATTCTAAAACCTTAAACTCCAAGTTGTCCACCATGTGATATTCCACCCTTCTAATCAAACTCCACACCCATAATCCCAGTTCTATCATTCCATTTTGGAAGCCTTCTCCACAGCCTCAGGTCAAATGCAGTGTTCTCTTGGGGGTCAGTGTCTGTCAACTCAGAAAGTCCGAAATTCTCAGCAGCCCGGGTTCCAACAGGTAACAATGTTCTCCTGTGTTCCAGTAGGTTCCATTGGGCCTGGCTCTGTCACCATGGACACCTGGTTCCATGGATTCCATTGGGTGACAATGTTCTCCAGTGTCACCATGGACACCTGGTTCCATGGATTCCATTGGGTGACAATGTTCTCCAGTGTCACCATGGACACCTGGTTCCATGGATTCCATGGGGTGACAATGTTCTCCAGTGTCACCATGGACACCTGGTTCCATGGATTCCATGGGGTGACAATGTTCTCCAGTGTCACCATGGACACCTGGTTCCATGGATTCCATGGGGTGACAATGTTCTCCAGTGTTCCATGGACACCTGGTTCCATGGATTCCATGGGGTGACAATGTTCTCCAGTGTCACCATGGACACCTGGTTCCATGGATTCCATGGGGTGACAATGTTCTCCAGTGTCACCATGGACACCTGGTTCCATGGATTCCATGGGGTGACAATGTTCTCCAGTGTTCCATCAGGCCCGGCTCTGTCCCCATGGACACTCGGTTCCATGGGCAGTGTCCGTGTCCCAGTGGCACCTGTGTTCCATGGCACCCCTGTCTGACCAGGGACAGTTTGTTCCAGGACATTCCATGGAGTCCCAGCGGTCACTTGGGTTCCATGCAGGTGCCTGGGCAGTGGGAGCTCAGCCCAAATATCCTGGGGGTCCCTGGGCTGGTGTTTGTTGGGGGGAACCTTTGGATCTTGCAGGGCTCCAAAGCTGAGCTGCGGATGCCCCTTGGGACAGAGTGGAGCAGCATGGAAGCCAGGAGAGCCTGATGGAGCCAGGAGACCCTGATGGAAGCCAGGAGAGCCTGATGGAGCCAGGAGACCCTGATGGAGCCAGGAGAGGCTCATGGAAGCCAGGAGACCCTGATGGAGCCAGGAGACCCTGATGGAGCCAGGAGAGCCTGATGGAAGCCAGGAGAGCCTGATGGGAGCCAGGAGACCCTGATGGAGACCAGGAGAGCCTGATGGAGCCAAAGCTGCAGCGGGACACAGAGGGACCTCATGGGAGCCCGGGCTGGGGGAATCCTCAGGGCTGTGCAAGGAAAGGTTCAGCACCAGCAGCCCTGGAGCGAGATGTGCAGTGTGAAACAGGCCCATCACTTGTTTTTTAAATTTTAAAAGTTTAATAGAAATAAAATGGTTATAAAAATAGCAATACAATTAGAGTAACAATAATTTGGACAATTTGAATTAGGACAATATTAGACAATAGAGAGAAAGGGTTATGGAGGTCCGGGTACCTTTTTCTGGGCACCACGAGCCCGAAAAGGGACACCCGTTAACAAAGGATTAACCCTTAAAAACAACAGCCTGTTGCATATTCATACACTTCATCCAGGATGCATAAATTCCATTCAAACACAGGATTCTGTCTGGTCAGTGCCACCTTCTTCCTCCGAATCCTAACAGCGCCTTCGAGGCGGGAAAAAGTTCATTTCTTCTGATAAGAGGGAAATAAATTCCTTTTCTCTGAAAGATTTAGGTGTCCTGTGGCTGCTATCACACTGCGAGTCCTTTCTTTAAAAAAAGAATCCTTCATAGCATCGTTTCTCTTTTAACATTTTTTATAACCTAAAACTATATTTAACACAAGAGAATTAATACAGCATTGCTTTCTAACACAAGACATATAATATTCATTTTAATATTTGCGAAAAGCCAATCATAAAATACATGCATTTTTCACATGCAGGCAAAGCCAGCCAGGCAGCAGAGCAAGAGAGAGAGCAGAGCCAGCGACACAACAAACGCACCGAGAGCGAGAGAGCAAGTTTGAACAGAGCTTGCAAAGGGCAAAATCAGCTCAGACCAGGTTAGACTGAAGAACAAGGAGCACCAGGCATGGGCTGATGGTCCAGGTAAAAAGTTCCGTGAGGAGGACGACAGAAGCCTTCATCAAAAGAGCACCAGAAGACTGAGGGCCGCCACAGGAGGAACGGACGCAGGCGCTGAAGCCACACACGGCTGTAAAACCGGGACACAGCTTTATGCAAATGTGACTATGCTAATGAAGTGTTGTAATTGTGACTTTTTAAATGGAGCTGAAGGCTAAAGGAGACCGAGTGGGTTTTTGCCAGAGAGATCCCCCTCGCTCCCAGAGCTGGATACACAAATCCCTGCTCTGTCTGACTGCAGAGTTTGATTTCCTCGCCCAGTTTGTCCCACTCCCCCTTTCCCTGCCCTCTCCTCCCCTCTCCCAATCCCATTTATGGGATTTGGGGTCATTGGGGGATTGGGGTCATTTGGGGGATTTGGGTTCTTTTTGTGCCTTTGGGGTTATTTGGGGGTTTTTGGGGTTATTCAGGGTAAATTTGGGATCATTTGGGGTAATTTTTCACATTGTTGGGTTTTTAGGGCAATGTGTATGTGGGGTAATTCAGGGCACTGTGTGGGTTTGGGATCATTTTATGGGATTTGAGGGAATTTTAATGGATTTTAATAGGAATTTAGAAGGATTTTAATAGAATTTAATGGTGTTTAATAGAAATGTAATCGGATTTAATGGGATTTTCTTTGGATTTTATGGACTTTTAATGGAATTTGATGGGATTGTAATGGAATTTTATGGGATTTTAATGACATGTCATGGGATTTTAATGGAATTTAATAGTATTTTATTGGATTTTAATGGTGTTTAATGGGAATTGAGTGTAATTTAATGGGATTTTTATGGGATTTTAATGGGATTTGATGGGGGTTTCCCCCAGTCCACAGCATTCCCCCAGTCCACAGCTCCCTCCCACCTCAATTTGGGGGTCCCATCCCCCTCTTTCCCCCCACTCTCCCGCCCCTTCCCCATCGTTCCCCCAGTCCCCAATCCCCTCCCCCGTGCTTGGTTTTGGGGGTTCCAGGCCCCTCCTGCTCCCTTTGGGGGTCCCGACCCCCCTTTGGTTGAATTTGGGGCCCCCCCGCCCCCCTTCTCCCCGCGCCCCCCGCTCCCCCCGCGGCCGGGGGGGCTCCCAGCGCCCCCAGTGCCACCAGTGCGGCCCCAGCTGCCCCCGCACGCCCCATCCCCATCGCCGGGGTCACCGCCCCCCGCCCCAAATTCCGCTCCTGGGCACTGAGAGCCATCAGCGACAAACGCTCTGATTGGCTGGGAATGGCCCCGCGCAGTCTCTGATTGGCCAGCGCTGTGAGAGGCGCTGGGTTCTGCCCGGCACGCGATGAGTCACAGCCGAGCCGGGCGCTGATTCGCTGGAAATCGCCGGGCGGGGCCAGTGCGCCGAGTTTCCGCCCGGCAACGGGATCGTCATCAGCGCCCCGCGCTCTGATTGGCCAGGATCTGTTTCGGGCTGGGGACGGGAGGAACTGGGCACCCCCAGGAGCCCCTCGGGTTTGGGGCTTTCGATCCCCCCTCGGCCCTCGGGGCGGCCCTGGGGCCCCCCCAACACCCCCAAAATGGGGAGGGTCCGCGGGGCCCTTTGGAACCCCCAGAAATGGGCGGGGAGCGGCAGGAGCCGCCCCAAAAAGGGATGGAAGGGTCCGGGCCGGGAATGGGGGAGGCTCTGGGGATGGCTCCGGCCCGGATCGGGGCGGGCTGGGATTGAGGGAGGCTCCGTTCAGCGGCTGGGGAGGGGCTGGGCCTGGGGAGGGCTCCGGGACTGTGGGGATGGGGCCATTCCGGGACTGCGGCGGGGCCTCTCCCTGGGGTTGGGGTCCGGCATTGGCTCAGGGACCCTCCCCGTTCCTGTTCCGCTTCCCGATCCCGTTCCCGATCCCGATCCCGCCGCTGGCTCCAGGGAATGTCCCTGATCTCAACCCCGACCCCAAACCCGAGGTGAGGTCAAACATTGGGGTCAAACACCCCAAATCCTGGGGTCAACTCCCCCGGACCCCAAATCCTGGGGGTTCAAACACTGGGGGGGGGCCAAACTCCCCCAGACCCAAACTCTGCGATCTCAACCTGCCCCCCCCCCCCCCCGGCCCCCCCAGCCCGAACCCCAAATTTTAGGCCTTAAACCCCCCAAATCCCAGATCCTGGGGTGTCAAACACTCTCCAATTTGCAAATGTTGGGGGTAAATCCCCCTGACCCCGAATACTGGGGTTTGAAACATTTGGGGTGTCCAACACCCCCCGTTCCCAAAGTCTGGGGTCAAACACCCCCAAATCCCAAATCCTGAGGTGTCAAACACCCCCAACCCCCAAAGTTTGGGGTCTAAACCCCCAATCCCAAACTTTGGAGTCAGATCCCCCCGATCCCAAAACCTGGGGTGTCAAATCCCCCTGATCCCCCCAGCTTTGGGGTTAAATCCCCCCAAATCCTGGGATCAATTCCCCCATTTCCCGAACTTTGGGGCCAAAACCCCCTGACCCCAAATCCTGGGGTTTGAAACATCTGAGGTGTCCAACCCTCCTCATCCCCATAGTTTGGGTGTCAAACCCCTTGATCCCCAAATCCTGGGGAAAAAAAACCTCTTAAACCCCAAATCCTGGGAACAAAAACCCCCAAATCCCAAACCCAGGGGTGTCAAACATCCCCAATTCCCAAAGTTTGGGGTCAAAAATCCCCAAACCCTGAGGTGTCAAAATCCCCTAAACCCCAAATTCTAGGATCAATCCCACCCAACCCCCAAATTTTAGGATCAAACCCCCCAATTCCCAAAGTTTGGGGTCAAACACCCCCAAACCCCGAATTTTAGAATCACCATCCCCCCCCTGCCCCCAGTCCCAAAATTTGGGGTTATTTGGGGTTTATTTGGGGCAGCTCCAGGTGCAATGTCTGCAGAGAGACCCTGGGTACAATGCTGGGAAAAACCCCAATAACCCCTCTGGAGCCCCAAAATCCCTGGGGGCTGGGAAAGGGGATTTGGGGTGAAAGAAGAAGGATTTGGAATGCACAAAGAAGGATTTGGGATGGAGAGAGGGGATTTGGGTGGGAAACTGGGTCCCTTTTTGGCGCAGGAGATCTTCCTGGCGCTGCTCTGGGTGATGCTGAAGCCCTGCAGGGCCTCGCGGGCGGCGCCCGCCTGCACCTCGGGCTCCAAGTGCACCCAGGCGATGTCGCGGGGCCCGGGCACCAGGGCAGCTCCTGAACCCCGGGAACCTGGGCTGGGAACGGGGCCAGGAGAGCCCCAGACACCCGGGGGTGTTCCCCAGACACCCGGGAATGTTCCCCAGACACCCGGGAATGTTCCCCAGAAACCCGGGAATGTTCCCCAGACACCCGGGAGTGTTCCCCAGACACCCGGGAGTGTTCCCCAGACACCCGGAAATGTTCCACAGACACCCGAAGCCTTCTCTGCTCCATTTCCATCCTGCGCTTTCTGGCCTCTTCTTCAGCTCTCTGGGCCTCTGCTCTCTGCTTCATGGCCGCCCTTCTGGGCCTGAGGCAGAGGAAGAAAGGCAGGAAGAGCAGCTCAGCAGCAGCCCAGTAGGGCCCCTGCTGCACGGCTGCCCAGAGCAGGGGTCCCCAGGCAGGCTCGGGTGCCTCTGGGGGAGCCTGCTCCAGGCCCTCTTTGCCCAGCTCTGCATCCTCATCCCAACTGATCACCAGGGCCGTGGGAAGTGGAAGAGGAGCAGCACCAGCAGGGCAGGGACTGATTTGGACACCATGGTCTGCAGGAGGAGAGAGACAATTTGTGTTGCTTTGCACAAGAATTGCAAACCTGTGTGTTATTAGGGAATGGCCGCTCCTGCTGTGCCAGACCGCTCGAGCAGGGCTGAGAATCTGGTGTCAAAGTGCATTCATGTGCTCCATGTTGCATGGGGCACCCGTGTGCAGGAATAGAGAACAACTTCCCTCAGATGGGATCTGCTGTGGCAAGGCCCCTCTGGTTTTCTCCTCCACACAGCAGTTTGCATGCAGAATGTGGGCAGATGTAACTTGGAGGTCCTCCTGCTCACCCTTGGGTTCCCCTTGCAGAGCCTCAGCCCCTGCGTTCTGTCAGGGCCCCTGGGCAGGTGGGATATTCCCAGAGGAGAGGGGCCGGCTGTGTCCCCATTGCCCCTGTCCCTTATGTGCCTGTGCTCAGGAGGGCACAGAGAGGATGGGGACTCCTGCCTGCCCCGTGTCCTGTCCGCCTGCCGGGCCTGTCCCAGGGCAGCCGGGCTGTGACTGCTGTGCTGTGTCCCCCTGTCCCTGCTGTCCCTGCTGTCCCTGCTGTCCCTGCTGTCATGGCCCACTGCAGGTTCCACACCTACACAGCCATGGTGGCTCCTGAGCTCTGCAGGGACCCGAGTGACAGTCTGAGTGGTGGCACTCCTGGTTTTCTTGCATTTGGCATCGCGCAGAGCAGAGGCTGGATCACAGCACCAAAGGAGCAGCTGCTGCAGGGGAGGAAAGGAGCCTCTGCATGGCCAAGGGCTGCTGTGGTGCCCCTGTGTCAGGAATTCCCCACAGCTGACACCTGAGTCCAGCATGGACACTCACAGACACAGCGTTTGTTCAGGCATTGCCTTTATTGCATCTTGACAGGGACTGCAGCTGCCTGAGGGAAGTCACCCTCCCGAGACAGGAGGGCAGAGAGTGTAATTTAAATTAACCAATTGTGATTATAGGCATTCGTAGCGACAGTCTATATACTGTATATATGAATATTAAACAAGACACAAAATAATTATTGGATCATGAAGATTAAGCAACATTTGCTGGTTTAGATAAAAAGTAAGTATACTTCAGTTTTGGTTAACTGCAATAATTCTTGGTAATTTTGATGAATTATAAGTTCTATGTAATATAAGGAAAAGTGCCATTGTTTATTACTACTTAACATTAAAATATTTATGTTATCTTACAAGAGTAGTAATCTACATTATAGTAATAAAAAGTTTGGAAAATGTTGCTAAACACAATTATTTTTAAAGAAAACATTTTAAATATCTCAAAACTAAGAATTTGAATCATTCTCCAATCATTGGCCCGATGCCTTCAGATGGTGCTTTCCTCCGAGCAGATGCAAAGGCTCTGTATGGGAAAGGGTTAAAATAGATGCAGTTACTATAGATCCCGTGAGGAGAGAGAGGGCAGAGGGGCAGGGTGTGTCAGGAGCCCGGAGCCTGTGCCCCGGCGCAGGGCTGTGCTGGGCAGCAAGCGCAGCTCTGTGCGCCGGCTGCTCACAAAGATGTGCGGCTCGCCTTGGCCGGCCCAGAGAGCATCTCCAGCAGGAAGCTTTTCTTCACACAGCCCCTGCCTGTGCTCCTCCAAAAGCCTGCCCTGCCTACCTTCAGCATCCTGTTTGTATCCCTATTCATTCCAATCAGCCTGGCCATTTGCTTTTCTATTTCTTTCGTGGCCTGGCGCATTTGCTCCATGTCTTTGAATCTCTTCCTAAGGAGCCGCCTTCTCCGCTCGCTTTCCACCTTCCTCCTTCTGGCCTTTTCCTCAGCTCTCTGGGCCGCTGCTCTCTGCCTCGTGGCTGCCCTTCTACGCCTGAGCCACCAGCCCAAAAGCAGGAGCAGCGGCTGAGCAATTTGCCAGAGCTGGTGCAGGTAGCGCAAGGCAGCCAGGAGCCAGGGTCCCCAGCCAGGCTCAGCTGGCTCTGGGGGGGCCGCTTTCATCTCCTCTGCACGGGGCTGCCCATCCCCGTGAAATCTGTCCACCACGGAAAGTGGGAACAGGAAGAGGAGCAGCACAAGCCCAGCCAGGACTGCTCTGTGCGCCATGGTCTGCAGGAGGAGAGAGACAAGGCTTTCACTGGGGCTGCCAAGGGAGCTTGTGGGGGCTGAAGTGAGGCCCGGAGGCGCAGGGATGTGAGGGCAGAAGCAGAGGGCCCCGGGCAGCTGGCAGGCAGCAGGGCCTGTGCCAGTGGGCCAGCAGCAGCAGCCCCGTGCCCCGGCCAAGGTGCCGGCCCCAGGGGCTGGCCCTGGGTGCAGGGGGACAATGCAGGCCCGGGTGCGGCGCTTGTGGCCCGGCCCTGGCCCGGCCCAGCCCCGCCACGTGCGCACTCACCGCTTGCCCAGGCTGTGCTGGGCCAGCGTTACCTGCGGGGGCCTTTTCCAGCTGCCCCCATTGTGACACGCTGCCCCTGGTGTCACAGGGGCCAGAGGCATCACAGCCGGGCCAGCCCTGCCCTTGGTGCCCAGCCCAGCTCAGGGGCTCCCAGTGGGCCCAGCAATGAAAGCCCCGGCAGGCAGCAAGTGCAGCCCCTCTGGGAGGGGATGGGCCCCAGGGGCTCCCTTCACAAAGCAGGCAGAAGTCCCCACTGATAAGGTTCCAAAGGGAAAAGATTATAATCAATAATGTTGAGTAGGATACATATTATCAACTATGAAAACACCTGAGGTGCTTTTCCTAATGGGACTTGTTCTTCTGTGAGTGGGGTTGGGTGATGGTTGCTCAGTTTTTCTTGCTTGAGTATTCCCTGATCCAGTCCATCCAAGACTTCTGTGAAACCTTCCCATTGTCAGACAGCAGAAATGAAGAACTGCAGTGAAACCACTTCTAGTCCCCTTCAGATCAAGAAGGTGCAGGGGGGTGGTTCTGGCAGAGAATTTGAGCTGCTCTGGACAGAGTCGCACTGCTGTGTTAGCAGGGACTGGCTGCTTGTGTTTTTCTTTGGATGAACAGAATCTTCCCTGTGTCCCCAGTGAACACATGGAGCTCACACCAGCAGTGCCTCTTGCCTGTTCCCTGCCCAGCCAGACCTTCCAGCCCAGCTGAAATGCCCAGCGTGGCCTTTGAGCACAAAGGGATTGCAGAGCCAAAAGCATCTGTGTAGCCACCATGGTGTTCAGCGGCTGCTGCTCGGGGAAGGGCACTGAGAGGAGGCCACTGCTGCTCTTGTCAGAGCGCTGCTGTGCAGGGATGTCCCTCGCCCTGCTCAGTCCCACATCTGCCCATCTTTTGGCCTGCTCTGAGCTCAGGTGGATGCCATCTGCTCCCAGCAGACCCAGCTGCTCCACGGTAGATGCACAGGCATGGAATCCAAAACCTTGAGTATCCCCTGAGTAGCCAGGCATTCAGCTGTTCAGTTTGTCACGGCCCACATCAGGGGTTAGAACAAGATGGTTTTTCAGATTCCTTGTGACCCAAACCATTCCAGGCTTCTAGGATTTCTCCATGACTGACTTTGGTCCCCTCAAAAGACCTCCTCTCTCCTCTCTTCCCTCCACCTGTGGAGAACGCATTCTGATGCTGCTGCTGCTGTTGGGACAGGTTGGTGGATACTCTTCCTGCCATCCCACGGGTGCAAGCATGACTCCTCTCTGAAGTCTTTGTCCCTGAATCAGTGCCTTCAAATAACAGTTATCTCCCCTCCTCCCTTTTCCATTCAGCACTTGAGCACAAACAGCATTTCTCATCGTTTCCACAGAACAGTACAGGTGCCAGTTCCCATCTTGTGGAGCCCTCTGCCATAAATCAGCCTGACAGGTTTATTCTCTACGTAATGGGAAATGATGACAAATGCAGCTGCATAATCACGTTAGTAACTCACCATAATGACTGCTTCTGGGCTGATTTATGGGTTTTGTCACATGTGAGCTTTCAGAACTTTAGAGGTTACATTTTTCACACTTTTTTGTTGGAATCTTAGTTTATCAGACTTTACTGCAGCATTATCACTTGCAGTACAACCCTGGACTCCACAAATGTATCACATCAGCGTGAAAAAGGCAGAGAAAACAAGAACTGTTGTGAATTAATGAGCCGGGTAACACATGTCTCACAACAGCGATGAAACAACCTGTGTTCTTCTTCAAGCCACAACAGAAAGTCCCAAAGTCTGGTTATTTAATTTTTTTTTCACAAAACACAGGCAGCAGCAAAGAACTGAAACAACACAGCCAGGCTTGAAACCTGAAAGATCTGAAAGGCTGAGTCTATCCTAGTTAATGGTGAAATGATGTGTGAATCTGTCCTAGATGTTCAAATGAAGAAGATTGATTCACAGTTATAATATGGCTTCTAAGCAAAACACTGGGATTATATAGGAGAGATGCATGTGTCATGAAACAACCAAAAAATCAGAGAGACACTTCCAAGCTCTGCTGTGAAGGTCTGGGAAATGTTCAGAGTTACCATCTATGGAGTTTGGTGCAGGATAAGCTGGAACAAAAGGCCATCATTACCCAAATTGATTTTCTTCGGGCTGGTCTGTTGGTTTTTTTGTTTTGTTTTTTTCTTTTTTTTTTTTTTTTGTTTTGTTTTGTTTTTTGGTTTGGTTTGGTTTGGTTTGGGTTTTTTTTGGGGTTTTTTTTTTGTTGTGTTTTTTGTTTTTTATTGTTTGTCAGGTAATGTTTTTTAATACTCCAAGAAATATGTTGAAAAGGTCAGCATGATCCATCAGACACAAGCAGGGGGGCTGGGGTAGATGCAACATGTTCCTTGCACTGGAGGGTAGACAGAGGCAAGATCTGGTTTGGGGTCAATCACACCTGGATCAGGGAGGTGGCTGAAACCTGGGCTGGCCAAAGCCTTAGAATCACAAAATATCCTGGGCTGGAAAGGACCCCCAAGGATCACCAAGTCCAACTCCTGGCCCTGCAGAGGACACCTCCCCAAGAATCCCACGCTGTGCCTTGGCATGTGCTGGTGGGCAGGAGCACACAGCTGGCCGTGGCTTTGGGTGCATGGGTAAGATGAGATGGTGAGGAGCATCCCTGCTCCCTGAGCTCCTGGAGAGCTGCAGACACTGATCACTGGTAAGGACAGCACCAGGGCCATGGCCTGGGGCTGGTGATCTGGTGTCTCCTTCCTGCTGCTGCTTTCTGCTACAGATAACAGCCTGGTACCAAGGTCTTGTTGCTGAGGTGATAAACGGCTGGGGAGATTCCCTCCCTGCTCTTGTCTGCACGAGTTCTTATGCTCAGCACCAGGAAGGATTGGGCCAGAATGGAGGCATTTGGGGTCTCAGGGCTGAGGCTGAGACAGACAGCCAGGCAGAGCAGCTCCTCCTGGCTGATGCAAACATTAGCCCTGTGCTGGCCAGGCCAGTGATCCATAGCTATGGGTCCACAGTGATGGTGGTGCTGGGTATTCACTGGGAGAAGAGGAGGTGTAAAATGAAGCTTCTGAAGCTGCTTGGGATCCTGGGTGCTGCTCAGACCCCACTTGACCACAGTGGTTGTTTGGCCAGCTGAAGTGATGGAATTTATTGGGCTGTGCAGGGACAGTTTTCTGTGCAAACATGAAGGACTTTCAGGAGGGATGAAATACGGCCTCATAGTAGAAACAGCTGGGCTGAACACTCTTTATTCCAGCTATGAATCTTTGCTCTTAAGAGCAACAGATTCCACCTTTCATTAAACCAGAACTTGTTGTTGTTGTTGTTGTTGTTGTTGTTGTTGTTGTTATTTTGAGGAATAAAAATGACCTTTCTTGTTTATTTTATTAACATTTTAAATCATCTGGTCACCCACTGCATGCATGAAACATGAGATGTTACCAAAGTGTAGCTCACTTCAGACAGGGAGTGCTGATAGTTGGCAGATCTGTACAGGTGTCCTCATCCTGGGTGCATTGGATGTTATCCCATCCAAGCAGGCAGTTTAACACAAGCAGCCTTTTCACTGAGCTTAATTAACAACAGAAATAAAAACTATATCTTTATAGCAAAGTTACTTTGACATCTACCATCACTCAGCAAGAGGTTTATTGTTATGGACACATAATATTGGCTTTTTGCAGAGATTAAAATGGATTTTCTATCTGTGGTGTTCAAGTAACTTTGTTATTGTCTTGGTTTGAAAAGCCAGGTGTCTGCTAAGGAAGGCAGGAGCCTCCCCTGGAATGGAAAATGTAAACCCCACCCTCTGAATTGTTATAATTTTGAAATTAGGGAGCTTTCAGGCAAAGATATGGGAATAGGAATAACAGTTCTTTTTTAGGAAAAATTAAAAATATAAATGCAGTAGTACAGATGAAAAAAACCCCCACAGACAGAGTCAGAACAGGACCTGACACCCTGTGGGTCAGGGTGCTGGCAGCAGTCCCATTCAGCGGTGGCTGCAGCCCTCCTGCAGTGCCAGGTGTGGCTCTGTTGGAGCAGGGATCCTGGAGAAGGGTGGAGTTTTCCTCTTAAGGTCCAGGGCTGCTGTAGATGGGCCTGGGAATCTTCCTTCCTCTGGGAATCCAGTAGGAAAAGGCTGATCCTCTGGGAATCCCGTGGAGAAGAAAGACAGCTGCTCCTCTGGGAATCCAGTTGGAAAAGGCTGATCCTCTGGGAATCCCGTGGAGAAGAAAGACAGCTGCTCCTCTGGGAATCCAGGAGGAAAAGGCTGCCTACAGTGTTCCAAATCTCAGATTCTGTCCAGGTAGGAATGCTTGGCTCCTCCCCCTGGGCGGAGCATCTCCCAATGCGATGATGTCATTTAATCAGCCATGCACTGACACTCAGTGGCACATTACCAGAAGATTAATAATTAATAATCAATGGCCTATTAATGGAACACACCTCCCCACAGGGAGGATTGGTTGTGGAAGAGAGAAACTGCCCAATGAACAGAAGATAACTGCCCCACCACTGACAGATGGCAAACAGAACACACACTTATCTTGCAGTCCAGGACCTGTCCCCACTGGCTGCCCCCATTCTCCAGAGTTCATGGTGTCCAGGGAGGCTGCAGCTGCCGGTGCTGGGAACAAACGAGACGGGTCTGGGTTTCAGAAAGCTCCAGAATCCATTTCTGACCCCCGAAAGACAGGGCAAAGGCAGGGCCATGGGGCTTTTATACGGTATCCCAGGGCTGGAGTTTGGGTTTGTGTTGGATCGGCGGGAGAAATGTGGCATGCAATATGACTGATCAGCAAGTCTCAAACTTTATTGAGAGTCACACATATTTATATTGGTGTTAATAAAGCTCATATATATTGCAAAGGAGTGCTCATTATTGGTTAGTTACTTATCGGCCAACTACGCCTCCTTCTGCATTCTTGTGGTTATTCTGTTGAAACTATTCTTCATATTTTTGGCAAAAGAGCCTCTTCCCTATCCTGTTGTTGCATCAAGGGCATAATGTCCTTGCCTTATATGGACACTGACTGCTGACTCCTAGACTTCTCTCCTTCTTGCTTAACCAGGGGTATTATGTCGACGTGACCTTTCTCAGCCAGCCAACTGTCCACAAAGCTCAGCGGGACAAGGCTCCTGTCCATGCTCTCCCACATTCCACAGTGCCCAGGCCACACCAGGAGTGCTCAGAGCTGCAGCCAAAAGCTTCCTATCGATCCTCTCTTGCAGAGGACACCAGCACAGAGGCACAGGTGCCACCTCCTCCAGCTAAGCCCAGGAGATGCACCTCCTCACCAGCTGCAAGAGCAGGACGCTTATGTGCCAGCCGCCCCTCCCAACCCCGTTCTTCCCCTCGTGCCTTGAAGGTGCATCCCCACCTTGAGACACCCAGGGTGGGAAGAAGAGCTGGCCCCGGACGATGTCCTTGTTGGTGTGGAAAGGAAGGTGCCCACAGAGCAGCTCATAGAGCAGGATGCCCAGGGACCAGATGGTGGCTGGCTGGCCATGGTAGCAGCCAAAGAGGATCCACTCCGGTGGGCTGTACTCCGGCGTTCCTATGGGATACGGGCGCAGCTCATCAGGCCCATGCTGCTCCCTCCCTCCCAGCCAGCTCCCGTTCCACAACAGCCAGGCCCTGCCCTGCCACAAAGCAACTTGGCTGCAGCTGGCTGAAGAAGGATTCCCCCTCCTTCCTTGCCTCCTTCCTTCCCTCCCTCTTCCCCCTCTGCCAGCCAAGGGAGGAACTTCTGCTGCCCAGCTGGGCCCCGGCTTTGGGCTCACCTGACATCCGGGTGTAGAACGTGTCCTGGAGGATCGTGCCGCAGCCAAAGTCGATGAGCTTCGCCTCGCCCGTGGCCAGGTCGACGAGGACGTTCTCGGCCTTGATGTGGGGGTGCAGGATGCCGCGGCTGCTGCAGTGCCGCACGGCCTCCAGCACCTGGCGGAACAGCCCCCGCGCCACGGGCTCCGTCAGGAACCGCCGCTCGTGCAGGAAGTACCAGAGGTGCTGACAGCGCTGCGGACGCTCCATGAGCAGCGCGAAGCCCTCGGGCACCTCGAAGCAGTCCAGGAGCTGCACGACGCTGAGGAAGCCAGGCCGCGACACCATCCACAGCAGCGCCAGCTCCAGGGGCACAAGGGCACCCTTGCGCTGCGGGGGGACCGCGATGCCGTCAGGAACGAAAGAGAGAAACAAACAAATCACACCCCAAAGTCATTCCTATTAGAGAAGTAACCAAAGAAAACAATGTAGCAATAACGAAGACTGTTGGCTTCTGGCTTCTTTCTTCTTTGCATGAGACCAAGCTTTTCATGGGGAACAATTGCCTCTTGTGACAATTTTGCCAGAGTGGACAGGAGCAGAGCATTTACTTTTCAAATAGAAAAGGAAAATCGTGTCAGTAATGTAATCTCTTTTCATCCTCTGTTGACACAGTTGCAGGCTGCCAAAAGACATGGTCTGCAGTGTGGAACTTGGGGCCAAGTTTCTTTTTCTGCCAGAGGATGAGGAGGGGAAGTATCCCAGAATCATGGAGTCGTGGCATGGTTTGGCTTGGAAGGGATCTGGAAAATCCCATGGCTGCAACCCCCCTGCTGTGGCTGGGGACCCCTTGCACTGGACCGGCTTGTCTAGAGCTCCATGCAGCCTGGCCTTGAACACTGTCAGGGACGGGACATGCCCACTTTCTCTGGGCAACCTGTTCCAGGAGAGCCTTTTTTCTGAATCCCTTACCTAAACCTAATCTCTCTCCATTTGGATCCATGCTCCCTTCTCCTGTCCTTGCCTGCCCTCATACAAAGTCCCTGTCCAGCTTTCTTGTGTGTTGCCCTCAGGTACTGGAAGGCCACAGCTGGATCAAGGCTGGGTCTCTTTCCCAGGCTGAAGAAGCCGAGCTGTGTCAGCCTTTCCTTGCAGGAGAGGAGCTGCAGCCCCGGCACCATCTGGGTGTCCCTGCTGGGCCCCTGCTGCAGCGTGTCCACGTCCTTGCCGTCCGTGCCGGGGAGCCCGGCAGAGGCGAAGGCAGCGCTGCAGGTGCAGGGTCAGCGGCGGGGAGGAGACCTGGCCCTGGCAGCGGCTCCGGGAGCAGCGATTGGCGCTGGGCCGCCCGCACTGCAGAGAGCCGGGGCCCTTGTGCCTGCCCTTGTGCCCAGGGCGCCTTTCCCCGCCGCCCGCCCGCCCGCCCGCTCGGGGGAAATGCCCCCTGTGCCGCCCCTCAGGGCCGCCCCTCGCCGCTGCCCCAGGCGCTCCCGGCGCCGCCTGGAGGGGCCCAGGCCTCGGCCTCACCCTGCTCAGCCCGAGGCCTGGAAAAGCAGATTCAAACACCCACCCAGAAAGTGCCCCAGGATGCCAGGGTCAATCTTTTGTCACCAGCACGGCTTTGCTATCAGAGTCTGGACGGGAGTAGAAAATCACCAGGGGAAAAGAGCATGAACAAGTTCTGCCTTGGCACTACCTCAAGGCTTTGAGGGAGAGGCTCTGTGGTGCTTTCTTGCTTGCAGGGACACACAGAAAGTGTTGAAATGGTAAAAATAATCAAAACCCCTTTGAAAGAGACCCTAGGGAGCCTGGCCCCCCAGAAATGATGCTGAAGAGAGGCCCTTTTGCTGACCCGCAAGCTCAAGCATGTTTGCATGCTGCTATTTTGCAACAGTCTCAGAAACTTGCATGAGAGGCTTCTCATGCATTTCCAGACATGGGACTAGCACCTCCATCTTATACCCCCATTGGACAAGAGGCAAATGAGACTTGTATGAGTTTCCTAGGCCGCCTCAGAAATGCAGTAGTTTGGGCTCCAGGAATGTGCCCAGAGGTTAAAGCTGTGCTAGGAATGCAATTAGCAGTAGAAAATGCAAATCTCACCTCCAAAAGGATCCTGCAAACTTTGCCCAGAACAGCTAATGTGGCAGACATGACAGAAGCTTGTTTGGGAGTAGGAGCTCCAGAGGACAAGGCCACCTATCCAGCAACGCAATGGCAACTGCCCTTGAGCCACTTGTGCAGCACAGAGAAAATGGCCCCGACCGAGTTTGCCTTCGGTGTGGCAGCCACGGGTGCAAAGTTAGAGCCGTAAAGAAAAGTAACAAACAGCAACAGCTACTGGTTCCAAGGGAAAGTGCAGCAGATGTGACAAGCACGGGCACCGAAGCGGCGAATGCAAATCCACAGACGAGAGAGACGGAGCCGCTGGGACCCGCGGAACCGAGCGCTAAAGGGGGCGCGCCGTGACACAAATGCTCCCCCACAACCTGGACATTCTTCAATCAGCCACAGCCGGGAGCGCAGGAGTCGGTGTGGCAGCAGCAGCAGAAGCTGCCTTGGAAAACACTGACGTGCAAGTCATCCCATCTACAGCAAACGGACCTTTGGGACATTGTCCTAGGGTGACGTTACGATGCTTGTATCCCCATTCATGTCTTCTGTTCATGCTGGATATTATGTTCTGTGCCTTCAAGACTGGCTCTGAAGAGTGAAAGTTTTGTTTTGGTTTCTTATCAGCCTGCTCCTCCACAGCTGGTGGGACACAGAGACGGGGCAGTACATGGTGCTGCTTTTGCTTTTTGCTTGGCTTTTTGCTTTGCTCTTGCTCCTGCTTTGCTCTCGCTTTTTGCTTCTGCTCATTAGTTAGTTTAGCTAAGCAGTCTGAATTTTTCCCTGGACTGTTTTTCCTTTCCTTTTTTCAGAATTACTTGAACCTGCTCTGGACTGGGACCTGGGAAACACCGAGAGTTTGCACCTTGTGGCTGCAGCAGCTGCCCCAGCGCCGGAGGGACTGAGAACAGAGCGACCACCCCCAAGAGAGACTTTCTGAATTTGTCATCCTTTTCAGAGCCAGGAAAGAGCGGTGTCATGGGTATTGTTCATTTTGTGTGCTGGGGGTGCTGTGCCTGTTAAATGAACAGGTTCTTTCCACTTCTCTCTGAGCAATCCCTCCCGAACCGGTTGGGGGGAGGGCCCTGTGGCTTTGCTTTCTGGAGGGGCCCCCGTGGAGGTTTTCTCTCAAATTTGCCCTAAACCAGGACACATCTCAAAAAAATTAGAATTATAAATAAAGAAATAATAATTAAAATTAAATAAATTATAATAAAAATGAAATATAAAAATCTCAAGTCTTCCTTACAATATTCCAATGGTTCAACCCAAAAAAACAACAATTATTGCTATAATCTTACTAATGCATATAAATAAACAAATTATATACCAAGAAATCCCTTTTGAAAGTTTTAACTCGATGACTAATATACTTTAGATAAAAAATATCTAAAAAAACTAACATACAATCTAACACACCTTAGTGAAACAATTCATATTACAAATATACTAAACACAAAACCAAAGAGCAGTATAATTTCTCAGACATTTAAACCAAACAATTAAACTTTATCACCCTTAGATACTCAAAAACAATTAAAATATTTTTTAAAAATTTAATTCCAGGTGAGTGGCTTTACTTGGATATTGGTTTTTGGACTGTTTGGGTTAGATGATTTAAAAATGGGACTTTTATAGGAATTGAATCAGCTGAGAAGGTGGCACTCTGCAAACAGAACTGACTGAAAATGAACGGGACAGAAATCAGGACCTCTTGAAAGTTTTATTTGCTATCAAATACATCCCACACACCCAGGCCCACACAACCCCCATCCCACTGCTCCACATGATCCCACTTCTCCCAATCTCCTTCCAACCCCATCTCACCATGATGGCTGTGGAATTAAGCAAGTTTATCCTGGGACTGAGTTTTTTTGAGGAGGGAACAAGCAATTTGAAGTGGGATTGAGCATTTATGGCTTAAAACTTAGTTGTTTTCAGTGGGATTTGAGTGGTTTTAAGGTGACAGATCAATCCCTCTGGGTTTTTGGAGTGCAAAGATATTGAGAAGAGCAAAAATTAAAGCCAAACCAAAGGACAAACAGCCAGGCGTGCTCCCAACATGGATCACAGGGAATGTGAGTGACCAGGGCTGTGCCCAAAGTGCCTCCTCCAGTGGGGGATGGAGCTGGAGCAGCACACGAAGCTCTTCCCGCACTTGGGGCACTCGCAGGGCTTCCCTTACCGGTGCCTCCGTTGGTGTCGGGTCAAGTTAGAGCTCTGTGAGAAGCTCTTCCCACACTGGGGACACTCGTAGGGCCTCTCCCCAGTGTGGATGCGCCGGTGCCTGACGAGGGTGCAGTTGCGCTGGAATCCCTTCCTGCAGTCTGGGCATTGGAAGGGCCTCTCCTCTGTGTGAATCCGATAGTGCCGGAGGAGACTGGAGCTGGTCTGAAACCTCTTCCTGCATTTATCACACTCGTAGGGCCTCTCCCCTGTGTGGATGCGCTGGTGATTGACAAGGTCGGAGTTGTACTTGAATCCCTTCCCACAGTCTGGGCATTGGAATGGCCTCTCCTCTGTGTGAATCCAACAGTGCCGGAGGAGACTGGAGCTGGTCTGAAACCTCTTCCTGCATTTATCACACTCGTAGGGCCTCTCCCCAGTGTGGATGCGCCGGTGGGTGACGAGGGTGGAGTTCTGCCTGAATCCCTTCCTGCAGTCGGGGCATTGGAAGGGCCTCTCCTCTGTGTGACTCTGATAGTGCTGGAAGAGACTCGAGCTGGTCTGAAACCTCTTCCCACACTTGGAGCACTCATAGGGTCTCTCCCCAGTGTGGGTCCTCTGGTGCTTGATCAGGCTGGAGCTCTCTCTGAAGCTCTTCCCACACTCCCCACACTCGTAGGGCCGTTCCCCAGTGTGGGTCCTCTGGTGCCTGATCAGGTGGCAGTTCCACCTGAAGCTCTTCCCACACTCCACGCACGTGTGGGGCTTCTCCCCATCATGGAGCTGCTCACGGAGCACCAGCTCCGAGCTCTGCCTCCATCTCCGGCCGCCTTCCCGGCCCAGGCTGGCTCTTTCCCCCTCACATCCCCGCCATCTGCGTTTGCAGCCCCTCCTCGTGCGGCATCTCCGGGGCTTTTCCTCCCCGTTGGCTTCCTGCGCAGTGGAGCCACTCAAAACGGCCTCTGCCACCAGGTTCTGCCGCGGGCATTTGTCCTCCCTGCTCTCCATGCTCAGCTCCTGCTCTGGGCGAGGAAGGACAAGGACAGCATGGGATTTGCCTCCGTGCCACAGGCAAGGGCAACGAGATCCCCCCAGGGCTGTGCTGCAGCCGGGGGCCCTGCTGGGCTGGGAGATGGAGCAGCACAGAGGGGAAAGGGGCACTGACTTCCTCCTCACCTGCCTCAGTGTCCCGGGGCATCTTCCTCTTCCTCGCAGCCTCCCAGGGGTTGGCAATGGGAAATCCTGGTTTGGGAAAACAAGGGATGAGCGTGTTTGTAGGAGCGTCGGGGGTAGCACGGTCTGGACGGACGGAGACGAGAGATCTCTGCAGCCAGGTCATGGAACTTGCGGTTTATTGCAAAGGGCCTGGGTGCAGGGCCCTGCTTGGAGCTGCCAGCCACAGCTTGGAGCAGGCCTGAGAGAAGAGAGGAGCAGAGAGTATGAGAGGGTGAGAGAGTAAGAGGGTAAGAGTGTAAGAGAGTAAGGTTCCCGTTACAATACAATGAATCTTCTTCTGTGTTAAATATTCTATTTCTCACTAACCAGTCCAGAACAAGATACAAATCCAATAGCATTTACATATAGCCTGTAAGAATCATTACATCACCATACTGTATTACATTTTCAACCCTAAAAACTCCTCTTTGGACCCCTTCAGCTGAGCTAGTAGAGTCTGCTGTGACCCTTGGACCTGTCTGCAAGCAGTGGAAGTTGTTTCATCAGAAGAGGATAACATTCAGTTGGGCCACACCATTGTTTTCCACTTGTTCAGTAACTAAGGTATCTAAAAGCCTGCTTTCATTTCAATCTTGCTTATAGTTTCTATATTCTCAAAATCGTTTGCCAGACAATCATATTTATAAGGCTTTCCTGTTTCATCTTCCCCAACACACGTTGAGTTTAAAGGTCCCTCCGACCAAGTCCATCTCTACAAGTCACCGGCCATCTGGGCTCCAGTAAACCCTCCCAAACACCAAGATTCAGCCCTGAAAAAGCCTCCCAGGGGTTCCCTGTCCCTGGTGCCTTCCCTCTGGTGTTCAGGGGTTCCCCCCTGTCCCAGCTGCTGGGGTCACCCTTGCATTGGGGGTCCCCCTTCTCCTGGGTGCCCGCCCTGCCCAGGCTGCTGGCAGTGCCAGCAATGCCAAAAGCTCCCCCCTCTTCCCTCTCCCCATTTCGGGATGCCGGGGCTCTTTGGGCTCCCGGGCTCCCTTCTCCCCTCATTCTCTGCTCTGCGCTGCAGCGCCTCCAAGGAGTCCCCCCTGCCCCTCTCCAGGCTCTTGAGGCTCCCGCCAATGGCGGCGCTCCCCCCTCTCTGGCCTCCCCACTTTGGCCTCCTGGGGCACACAGGGCTCTGCTCCTCCAGGCTGCCTCTGCCGGCAGCCGCCACCGCCACCCCCCGATGTCCCCCCGAGGGGCCTTTTCCGCTCACCCTTGGACTTCTTCATTCTCCAAACATCCCCCAAAAACCCAACCCAGGGACCCCCCAGGATATCCGGGCCGGGCTCCCCCTCCCCACTCACCTGCGCCATGGGGGGGGGGGGGGGGGGGGGGGGGCGATGATCCCACAGGTGGGGGCTGCGAATTCAGGCAGGGATCGAGACCGCGTGGCTCCCGCAGCTCAGCCTTGATCTGCCTTTGTCCCTCCTCTTCCTCTTCCTCCCGCTCCTCCTCTGTCTTATCTCCACCTCCCTCTCCTCCTCCGCCCTAACCCCGCCTCCTTCACTGCTCTTTCTCCTCCCGCTCCTCCTCTTCCATCCCCCCTCCTCCTCCTCCCCTGTCTTATCCCCACCCCCATCTCCTCTTCCATCCCGCCCCTTCCATTCCTTCTCCTCCTCCTCCCCCCTTACCCGCCTCCTCCTCCCCCTCCATCCCTGCCCTTCCCTCCCTCCTCCTCCTCCCCCAGCAGCAGCCACACCCTCGGTGCCCCGTTCCCGCAGCCCTCGCAGCCCGCGGCAGCAGCGGCGATGGAGCCGGGACAGGTCGGCACGGGCAGCGCGGGGCTCTCGGCTGCTCCCAGCCGCTGCGGGCGGGGGGAACCCGGCCCGGGCCAAAGGAGAGGCAAACTGGGCAAACTGGGGGCACATCACAAAGCTAAGGATGCAGCAGAAAATGGAGCTGAAAGAATTTTAATATTAACTCCAAACGAGGAAAAACTGGAAATTCCAAGTTTAGGGAAGCCGAGAAAAAAGAATTAAACAAGATAGGAAATGAACAAGATAAATCAGGGAAATAGAAACTTCTACATGGAAGACAATTACTTAATAAAATGTGCTTACTAGGAAAAGATTAGAAGACGTGCATCAGAAACCCCACTGGCGTACTCAAGCTTTGTGTGATCATTTTTTAAGGAATTTTGGGTGCACTGGGATTTTTGGTGTAGCAAAGCAAGTCACTGAAAGATGCTTAATTTGCCAAAGGATAAATAAAAAGGTGATGAGAAAAACAACATTAGGAGGTCATGAGTTAGCTCGTCGACCATTTCAAAATATCCAAGCAGAAGTTTAGATTTGTTAGGTTCTGGATTTATTTGGAAAAAAACCCATTTAATCTAGAAGAAAGAGAATATGCCATATGTTAGACAGGAGATTTTAGGAGAATAAAAATCTTTGAAGTATCAGAAACACCCGAGGGAAAAAAACAAGAAAATAAAAAGGGGAAATGAAAGGGAGGGGAACCAGAGGAAAAGTCAGAAAGAGAGTGGGATCCTCTGCAGCTCTTGCCCCCTCCGTTGGCGGCCGAGGCGCCTGTCCCGGGTCCCGGCTCGCTGCCCGCCTCAGCTCCGCCTGCCCCGGTTTCCATCCCAGGTGCGGGCTCACTGCCCAGGGCAGCTCCACCTGCCCCGGCGCTGGCGGTGAATTTGTGTGCCCTGGCCCCACTGCCCGGCCCGCGGCCGCTCTGCCGGCCATGCTGGGCAAGATGGGGTTGCTCTGTCCTGCCGCGTGGGCCGAGGTCACCGCGCCGACCGCACCGAGGGCGGGTCCCAGCCATCCCATCCCCGGCTGCCCTGCCCGTGCCAGCTGCGCTGGGCAGCGCCGCTGCTGCTGCCGGGGTCTCCCACCTGCCTTTTCTCTGCCGGGAGCTGCCGGATCAGCCGCCATAAGCCATGTGGGGGCTGCCCACGCTCCGGCTCGGCCTCCACGGGAAGATCCCCCTCTGGCGATTCCGGCAGCACACCCTGCCCACACTCCGACCGAGCCTCGGCGGGATATCCTCCCCTGACCCCTCCTGCTCTGAGTTACGTCCCCTTGGTAACCACAGCTCCTGCTGTTCAGGGAAAATCCCTCTCTCTACAGGAAGCACCTTATCGAAACACTAGGAGCTCAGTTAAAAGGCAGCCCTCTCCAAATTCTTTCCCAACACGGGAGAAAGGCTACAGAAGGTAAAAAAGTGAAAGAGTTAGATGAAGGGATTGCTCTATTGCCGTTCAGAGAGGTTCCCATGGCAGGGATGCGCTGCCCCGCCCCGCGGGAGCCACCGGCGCCCCTGCCGGCCGTGCCCGGAACTGCACCCAAGGGGAAAGCGCCGCAGCCGAAAGGCCGGGACCGGCTCCGGGCTCTGTTTGTTGGCACTGCCGGAGCTGTTGATACACACTACTATTATTATATTATACACACTAGTAAAGAACCGTTATTCCTAATCCCATATCTTTGCCTGAGAGCCCCTTGATTTCACTATCCTAAAAATTAAGAGGGAGGGGCTTTGCATTCTCCATTCCAAGAGAGGCTTTTTCTGCCTTCCCAAGCAGACACCTGTCTTGTAAAGCAAGACAAGCACCCACAGGCACTGAGGGGGGCTGCAGGAGGGGCAGAAGAAGGCCCTGCAGCACTTGGGCACAAAGGCCCAGCAGGTGAGTGCAAGAAGGGAGCAGCAAAAGGCCAAGCTGAAGGCAAAGGCCAGGGCAGAGCTCCTACAGCCCCTGAGGGATCAGCCCCAGGGCCCAAGGGGGCCCCAGCACCCAGGGCACAGCTCGGCCACAAGCACCCGGCAGAGGCATTGCCCTCCTCGGCAGGGCACAGCCCACCCAAACAGCCCCTGGCAAGGAATCAGGGCTCCGGCTGCAGGGCACAAGGACACTGCAAGCAGAGACAGCAGCACCCTCAGGACCAGCAAGTCCAGCCCGTGATGGACATGGATTGGCAGGCCTGTCACAGCTCCCATCACACCAGGGCCCCTCCACACTGGAGCCCTTGAGAACATTCAGGTGGGTCTGCATTGAGAGGAGGCATTTCCTGATGGACACAGGGGCCTCTCAATCTGCTCTGAATCTTAGACCTAAAGGGGAAAATAGTACAGGAATATTTTAATTTTTAAGGGAATGAGTGGGAAAGATGAGCAGGTATGATTTGTTCAACCACTATTAGAAGCTGTGGGGGATAGGTTTGAAATAAATGAATTTCTTTTTCTTCCTCCTGTGATTGTAATTAACTAGGAAGGAATTTGAGAGCTGGATTTTAATACTGTAAAAAGGGATACAGAGGCTAGTTCTGTTGTACCTCTGTGTCAAAAGTCTGACAAGGCCTATGCTGAAGTGAACCCAGAAGTGTGGGCAGCCCCAGGGAAATACAGAAAATTAGATATGGAGCCTCTACAAATTAAAGCAACCAGGACAAGCAATACCCTGTTCCAAGAGAGGGAAGGAAGGGCTCACAGCCTGGTATTGAGTCCCTGTAGAAGGCAGGGCTTTTGGAGCCAAGGGTGTCTCCCTACAACACTCCTATCTTGCCAGTCAACAAACTGGATGGATGGACACAAGGGGGAAACACAGAATTTTCAAGTGTTAAAATTAAGATTAACTGAGGCGAGTGGCCTGGGCCTTCCAGACAGGGAAAAAGAATTTGAATTATAGGTGGACGTTAGACAGGGTCTTGCCAAAGGAATTCTTGTGCTAAAATGTTTAACCCAGTGGCCAGAGAGCAGCCTCATTGTCTGCAGAATTGTGCAGCCACAGCTTCCGTGGGAGCAGAGGCCTGAAAACTGATGACAACAGGAGGATCTCCTAGAGTTCAAGTCTGGCATCAAGTTAAAGCTTTGACAACCAAAAGAGCCTCTCAATGGATGAGCAGGGCTCGGTGACTACAGTATGAAACTTGTTCAATGGCACAGGAGGATTCAGAACTGAGGACAGGGCAAGGGTTTAACCCAGCCTCCTGTTTGAACAGCCTGGAGAGGGGCTGGCAAGGAACCCAGGACTGCACTCAAGGGACAGAGCTCCCGAGCCAGGCTGGGAGAGATTGATGGGACATTCCCTGGCCTGAGGGAGACAATGTGTTTGTGGATGGCTCTGCAAGGGCAGCAGAAGGGAAAAGAGCTACAAGACAGGCTGTTATTAAGGAAGGGGAATCAGACAAAGCGCAGGTCACCGCCCCATGCTCAGCTCAACCCGCGGAGCTGTGGGTGCTTGTAAGAGCCTGGCACTGAAATGCCCTGAGCAGGAAGGCTTCAAAATCTTCTGCTGACACCATGGCACCTAACAGGGGGGCAAAAGCAATTCTGACTGCTTCAGCAAGCACTGGATCACTTATTAACCTATTGCTAAAACAAATAATTCAAAGATAATGGATTGTGGAAGCAATAGATTCAGATGGGGAACTCATTTTACAGGAAAGACCCTTCAGGGGGTTATGGCAGCTTTAGGAATACAATGGGACCTCCATAACCCCTGGCAAGCCCAGAGCTCGGGTTGGGTAGAAAGAAAGAATGGGGAAATAAAGAAACACCTTTGGAAGCCGGAGATGGAAACCAAGATGCCATGGGTACAGCTTTTGCCATTGGCCTTGGCAAGAAAAAGAGCCAGACCCAAGGCAGATATTCAATTATCTCCCTTGGAATTCATGTCTGGAATTCCTTACCTGGGCAATTCTCCACCTAGTGCAGGGTGGAAATAAGGGATGTAAATTTAAGGCAGGCTGTAGCCAGGATCCTGTCTCCTGTGGAATCTCTCCCCCAGGAAGCTGGGCTGGCACAGAGCCTGCCCTGGGACTTTGCTGTTGCCAACACCCAGCCAGGCCATCGGCTCCTGCCTAAGGAGTGCAAAGCAGCACCACTGGTGGCCAAGGGGCCCACGCCAAGTGTCCCTGAGGCCAGAAACAGCCGCCAGCACAGCTGAGCACGGGGGGACCCCTCAGCCTGGCCTCAGGGGCTCTGAAGCCCCGGAGATTTGCACTTCCCGCCTGCAGCAGGACCATGGGAGCCGCCCCTGAGCCTGCCCTGAAGGCAACGCAGCAGCAGCCAGGGCTCCACAGCGGGCCAAGCCCCTGGGCCTGCCCACAGATCCTCTGCTCAAACCCTCGGGAATCCTGGCCACCCTCCTCTGGCACCTCCAGCCACTGCGGCCAAGCCTCGCTGCCGCTGCTGCAGCTCCAGCGCTGGCTGGGCCTGCACTGCCACAGCTGCTGGGGAGCACCGCGGCACAATTCCACCCTGGGGCTCACTCACACCCACACTCTGGGCTGCCTGCGACTGCACTGCTGCAAAATGTACCCATTCTGCTTCTTTTAAATCTTATTTCTCTGCTCAGAAAGGTTTCTCTACTCAAAGGTTTGCCTTTGGGAAAGAAATTTTAAAGGTTTTATTTAAGGGGTTCCCAGTCTGTTCGGATGTTAAACTCATCTCCACCACTCAATGGAGATGAGTTTAACATCCGAACAGACTGGGAATAGCCCAAAAGACACCCACAGAGATAAGGACCAGCAACAAAACATCAACTGCCCCGCAGCAAACAGCAACCAACAGCTACCCCAGACACTGCCCCCGCACAGCTGGAGACACCTGGTCTGGAAAAGGCTGAGAAGGAAATCCAGGAGTGTGGGCCGAATTCACAGCAGAGGGGAAGAAATCCGAGTCTAATAGGAAACCAAACACTAAAAACTTACACGACTTGGAAGCAATGAACATTAAAGCAGTGGATTTAGATTGGTTCAGACTACGTAAAGTTTAGGAAAAATCGGGTAAAACTGACATGTCATGGAATGATTTTTTCTGCACAGCCGGGCTATGTGTGGATGAAAGTATTTCTGTTGCACATCCTGGCCAGAACCAAGTAATGCCTTGACTCTCTCACACGAAAGAGATTCTTGGAGAGTTTTTGTTTTCCCTACAGTTTCAGTGATAAGATTACAACATGAGAAACATTTTTGATAATAATCCTACTTTATATTGTCAGGTAGGTTTGGGACAGAAGGGTGAGAATCAATTTTTGGTCTGGGTTTTTCCATGTTCGCCTTTATGTTGCATTTTGCAAAATTGAAGAGCTTTAACCGTGATACTTTTAACTCTTAAATAGTTAATACTTTTTTAAAAAAAAGCAGGGTGAAGCTGCAAAGGGAAACAGCAAATGGAGAATGTTGGGAAAACTTTACTATAAATAAATGGGGGGAATTGAGATGAGGGACTACATTTTGTTCATCCTGAAAAAGAGACCAGTGTGTTACAAGAGTTGTCTGCTGACTATTTCTGTACTACTTCATGAGATATGAGCTACAAGGATACCAGGGAAGGGGTTGCAGGAGCCCACACATAGTCCCACCCAGCAAATGATACAAACAGATAACTCACAGAAATAACGACCAGGGAAAGGCTGGGGAAAGGGCAGGGGCAGATAAACACCCAGCAGGGAAACCTTTCCCACTGACAAATGGTACAAGCAGATAACTCACAGAGATAACGACCAGGGAAAAGCTGGGGAAGGGGCAGGGGCAGATAAACAGTCTGCAAGGCAGGATATTTGCTTGCTTAAGCTTGATAGGGCACAGTCTGCAAGGCAGGACATTTGCTTGCTTAAGCTTGATAGGGCACATATTGCATTAATCATAAGATTTTGGTAATTTTCCATGGAGAAGTCACCAAATAAGGACATAGGGTGAAGAAGACATGGCTGAGGAAGACTCCGCAGCCTTTATCACCGACCACCAGGAGACAGAAGGATGACCCCCTAGCAACAACCAGCGCAGGCGCAGAGAACTCTGAGATAACATGGACTCCTGAAGGATGGAGAGGATAAAAGGACTGAATCAGAAACTAGTTGGTGCGGCAGTAGGTGGAGCGGAGACTCCCCTGTCACCCAGCGCTGAGCCTTTGCTTACGTAGTATAACTGCTTCAATAATTAATAAATTCTTTGATTGGAAATTACTCATTTTGAGTCAATTTTATAACAATTTGGTGCCGTGACTTGGATGAGAGTTTGGATCGGGTAAGATCTACCCAGAGTGGGGGGCGCCTCATCCAGTGCTTTCCGGGTGGCCCCTCTGGGAGAACCTCCGCCACTCTCACCGACAACCCTAAAATATATAATAGTAAGCAAACGGGACAAATTATACCGGTGAACCCCTTAATAATCTGTGCACGGAGTCCAGATGAAGACGCAGGACGCGTAAGTATAAAAGGGAATCCGTTCGGGCGGGGTTGGGATCCCGGAGTGTGGCGGTGGACAAGTGTGAATGAGAGGAGGGCCGGCAGCCGGACTCTCCAAGTGAGTGCGGACCCTTGAGTAGTGCGGTTCCCGTAGACCCGCGAGGGCTCGGGCCACGAAAAAGGGGAAGTGAAAGGAATTTGAGAGTGAAAGAAGGCACTCCGGACGAATGGGGCAGGGGAAAAGCAAGACCCCAACCCAAGTCAAACTCCCCCCCCATTCCAAGGGACAGCCCCCTAGGATTCATGCTTAGTAATTGGAAGCATTACCCGGGGACCGAGACTAAGGATAGGGCCAGAATGATACATTATTGCATGGAAGTATGGGGTGGGAAAGAGATTTCCAAAAAAGTTTTTTGGCCCGTGTTTGGATCATCTGAAGACTGGGTTCGACAGGACTTGAACCTATGGGTAAATTCTAAAGAGCCCTTCTCGTAAGAGGAGAGTGATTATGCCAAAATATGGGTAGCAAGACCCGAAGTGTATGTTTTCCAATTAAGAGAAGGGAAAGGGGATCCGGACAAAAAGGGGAAGAGGGACAATCATTTGGGCGACTTAATTATAGCACCGCCCCCATATGTCCCACCGCCAGCACCCAATGCCCCACCACCTCCACAACCACCTGCACCAAACAATGATGAAGAGGGTAACCAAGGGGAGGTTAACCAAACCGGTTACCAAGGCCCGATTACAAGGAGCCGCAGTAGGGTTGAGACGGGGTTATTCCCTCTACGGGAGATGCCCATGGGTGGACCACAGGCGGGTATAGGATTTATTACTGTCCCCTTGAGCTCGGCAGATGTACGAGACTTTAAGAAGGACATGGGACATTTATTAGAGGACCCTTTTGGGGTAGCCAAGAGGGTCGACCAGTTCTTAGGACCAAACATCTATACCTGGGAAGAAATGCAGTCCATTTTGGGCATTCTGTTCTCTACTGAAGAACGGAATATGATAAGAAGGGAAGGAATGTATATTTGGGACACGCAGCATGTCCAAAGCCCGGCTGCGGACGCTAAATGGCCCCTACAGAACCCCCATTGGGACCATCAAAATGCGGCACATAGAACACATATGCAGGATTTAAGGACCATAATTATTCAGGGGATTAGGGACTCAGTCCTGAGGGGGCAAAATATAGATTGGGCATTCAACGATAGGCAAAAGAAGGACGAGTCGCCTACAGAATGGCTCGAGAGATTACGGCGGAACTTACAATTGTACTCCGGAATGGACCCCGATAGCCAAACTTCACAGTCAATGCTGAAAGTCCATTTCGTTTTAAAATCGTGGGACAACATAAAGAAGAAAATCCAGAAGTTAGAGGACTGGCAGGACAGGGGGCTGGATGAACTGCTTAGGGAGGCACAGAAAGTATATGTCCGTAGGGACGACGAAAGAGACCGCAGACAAGTAAGGTTGATGGTCGCAGCAACAGGTGGGGGGAGGTACCAAAGAGAAGGGCGAAAGGGAGGTTCGAGTGAACAAAAAGAGAAAAGTATAGGGGAGTCAGAAGGGGTGAAGGTGTGTTTTTATTGCGGAAAAAAAGGGCATTTTAAGCGAGAATGTAGAGTCCGAATCAGAGACGAGAAGCAGTTCCAAATGGACTAGGGGGGTCAGGGGCTCTATTTGGTGGGGACCCGGAAAAATCATAAAGAGCCCTTGATAAAACTTAAAGTGGGTCCCCACAACCAAGAAATGGAATTCTTGGTAGATACGGGGGCAGAAAGATCCACGGTACAGAACCTACCAAAAGGATGTACCATCTCTAAAGAAACTGCCACTGTCATAGGGGCAAAAGGGGAACCTTTTGAAGTACAAATCATAAAAAATGTGACTATAGAATCAGGATCCAAAATAGGGATGGGAAATCTATTATTGGTACCCGAGTCAGATTATAATCTGCTCGGGCGAGACATGATTATAGAATTAGGGATTAGTATAGGTGTAGATAATAAGGAATTAAAAATTAAATTATGCCCTTTAAGGGTAGAAGATGAAAAGCAAATTAACCCCGAAGTCTGGTACACGCCTGAGAGCGTGGGACAGCTAAAAATCACTCCATTTTCGGTAACTATCAAAAATCCGGATGTCCCCGTCCGAATTAAGCAATACCCATTATCCCCAGAAGGGAGACGAGGATTAAAACCAGAAATAGAAAGGTTGTTGAATAATGGATTGTTAGAACCCTGCATGTCTCCGTTCAATACTCCCATCCTACCAGTTAAAAAGCCAAACGGCACCTATCGATTGGTGCATGATTTAAGGGAAATAAACAAGCGAACTGTAGCCCGGTTCCCGGTGGTGGCAAATCCTTATACCCTCTTGACTAAACTGGGGCCTGAGAATTTATGGTACAGTGTTATAGATCTCAAAGATGCCTTTTGGGCATGCCCTTTGGCTAAAGAAAGCCAGGATTATTTTGCATTTGAATGGGAAGACCCCGATATGGGAAGGAGACAACAATTAAGATGGACGGTACTCCCTCAAGGATTCACTGAGTCCCCTAATCTCTTCGGGCAGGCTTTAGAGCAAATTTTACAGGATTACCAAGTGGGGCCAGGGGTTACATTAATCCAATACGTAGATGATCTACTCCTGGCGGGGCAGCAGGAAGAGAATGTACGGAAAGAAAGTATTAAGTTATTGAACTTTTTAGGCTTAAAGGGATTGAAAGTCTCCAAGGCAAAACTACATTTTGTTGAAGAAGAAGTAAAATACCTAGGCCATTATCTAAAGAAAGGAGAGAAGAGAATAGACCCCGAACGAATACAGGCGATTTTAGCATTACCAATTCCAAGAAATAAGAGACAAATCAGGCAAATACTTGGACTAACTGGTTATTGTCGACAATGGATTGAAAACTACAGTAGTAAGGCGACTTTCTTGTATCAGAAACTTACTCAAGAGGGACTCCTAAAATGGGATCAGGAGGACACCGAAAGGCTGCAAGAGCTTAAAGAGAGCCTAATCCATGCCCCGGTATTAAGTTTACCTAATACTAATAGACCCTTCTTTTTGTTCATAAACGTAGACAAGGGGGTCGCATATGGGGTCCTTACTCAAGAATGGGCAGAGAAAAGGAAACCGGTGGCTTATCTATCAAAGATCTTGGACCCAGTAAGCAGAGGATGGCCTACGTGCTTACAAGCAATTGTAGGATGTGCTCTTTTGGTAGAAGAAGCCCGGAAAATTACATTTAATAGCAGCCTGAAAGTGCTGTCCCCCCATAACATACGGGGAGTCTTACAGCAAAAGGCTGAAAAATGGATCTCAGACGCAAGGCTTCTAAAATATGAAGGAATATTAATTGAGGCTCCAAATTTAACTCTAGAAACTACTAATATCCAAAATCCAGCTTCCTTCTTATATGGAGGACCAGAAGAAGCACTAACACATGATTGTATAGTGACTATAGAAGAACAGACAAAAATCAGACCAGATTTGGAAGAAGAAGAATTGGAAAAAGGAGGAAGACTGTTTGTGGATGAATCCTCCAGAGTAGTTGAGGGAAGGAGAAAATCAGGATATGCTATCATAAGGGGACCCAACCTGGGAGTGATAGAATCGGGACCCCTTAGTGGATCCTGGTCCGCCCAAGCATGTGAACTATATGCTGTACTACGAGCCCTGGAATGGTTAACAGGAAAAGATGGGACTATTTTTACGGACTCAAAATATAGCTATGGGGTAGTCCATACATTTGGCAAAATATGGGAGGAAAGAGGACTAATAAATTCACAAGGGAAAGATTTAGTTCACCGTAAATTAATATTAGATGTGCTCAGTGCCCTACGAAAACCCCGAAAAATAGCTATAGTTCACCTGAAAGGTCACCAAAAAGGACTGGATTTGAGAAGTAGGGGAAATAATGCAGCTGACCAGGAGGCTAAACGGGCTGCCCTGAGACTCCTCACTTTGCAGGAAAACATAGAACACTCCCAAACACCAGAACCTGACCCCGACATCAAGTTTAATAAAGAGGAAGAGAATAAAATACAAAAACTAGGAGCTAAAAGGGATGCACAAGGAGCATGGAAATTAGCAGATGGCAGAGAAATAATACCTAGAGCATTGGCACATAGATTACTGACTAAGATACATCAAAAAACACATTGGGGATCACAGGGACTGGTAGATTATTTTGCTGCAAAGTATGTGAGTGTGGGAATCTGGGACATTGCCAAACAAGTAACCAGAGGATGCCTAATTTGCTTACAAGTAAATAGAAAAAATTTGAGAAAATTACCGGAGGGAGGCCGACCACTAGCGAAAAGGCCTTTCTCCCACATTCAGATAGATTTCACTGAGCTCCCCAAAGTAGGGAGAACCAAATATTTATTGGTCTTGGTGGACCACCTAACACATTTTGTGGAAGCCTTCCCAACCGTAAGAGAAACAGCCAAAGTAGTTACGAAAATATTGATGGAAGAGATAATCCCGAGATACGGGGTCCCAGAAGTCATTGACTCAGATAGAGGGCCGCATTTTATTTCCCAAGTTACCCAAAACTTAGCAACAGCTCTGGGCATACGGTGGGAACAACATGCCCCCTGGCATCCCCAGAGCTCTGGACGAGTTGAACGAATGAATGGGGAAATAAAAAAGCAATTGACCAAACTGGTAGCAGAAACCAATTTGACCTGGGTTAAATGTATTCCTCTAGCATTCCTAAATATAAGAATAAGACCTAGAGCTGATTTAGGGGTATCACCCTTTGAAATGATGTATGGGATGCCGTATAACCTAGAAAATCCTAACGAACATCCTGTCATTAATGACACATGTACGCAAAAATATTTGGTGGAATTGACAAAGTACAGAAAGGCATTATGGGAAAAAGGTACGTTAGCACAACGGCCTCCTTTAGATTTTATCTTACACCAGGTACAGCCAGGAGATTGGGTGCTCGTGAAAAGCTGGAAAGAAAACCCCTTGACTCCAAGGTGGGAAGGACCGTTCCAAGTACTCCTCAGCACAGAAGCAGCCATACGAACCGCTGAAAAAGGATGGACTCATGCTAGTCGCATAAAAGGACCGGTAAAACCCCCTCACAGCTGGGAGGTTTGCAGTCTCCCGGGAGAAACCAAATTAAAGCTGAAACGAACTAATAAATGATTTGGATAGTAATCTGGGTTGGAGATAACCATTATCTCCAAACCCAGCTAATAGGGAATCGGGAGGCTCTTGGATATTGCAAACTCTTAGAGGACGAGTTGAGAAAGCCCTACTTTAAGTCCCCGAGATTAGAACATAAAGGGCACACATGGGAGGGGGAAAAAGCACAAAACAAAGATATTAGGTTAAAGTGTAACTGGTTAGATTGTGACTGTCACCCCCTTGTATGCTTTTCCTGTAAATTGTGTCACGAACCTTGGTGGTCTCATTGTCGGAGTGGTAGAACACCTAGGGGAATTTGTACGCCGTGCTATGAAAAAGAGAGGAGACTAACTTCTATCATTCTTAGTAGCAGAGTTGCTACGGGGGAGGTAAAGCTTGGATCTGACGAGTGGTGGGAAACCTTTTCCAAAGGGGTAAATCCTGATCGGTTCTGCTACCACCCTAACGAACCGATCCCCTTTCTCCTGGACATCCTGGAAGTGGTGTGTCGGAAGAAAGCCCCCAATTTGCGGCGTGACCTCTCATTAATAAAAGCTAATAACTGGGCCGCCAGTGCTAAAAAGTGGAAACGGGAGGTTTATCCGGCTCCTGAAGAATACCTCTGCTGCCGAGAAGATGGTAAACCTCGAGGCTTGCAGCAACCGAGTCGTCGGGCGAGGCAGAGAGGTAATAACCAGTGGAGTCCATCGGAAGCCCCGACCCCCATATGAGATGTCCAGGAAATGTTGGCCGTCCTGCCCCAGGATTGGTAACCCACCACTGGGGAAACCAAAGGTAAAATTCAACCTGAGCTCCGACAATGACAGCCCCAAATTACAAGCCTTAATTCTTTTCTGGTGCATCGTAACAAGTTCAGGGGCAGAAGGGTATTCACATCAACCCTTCAAATGGTCACTGATTAGATGGGAAGACCAGTATGTTATCCAGACCAAAATCACGTCTGGCGCACCCAGCTTTTTATGTACTTTGTGTGATTTAATACCTGTAAATCCATGTTTAAATCAGTTTGGATGTTATTTTTGTCCAAGCTCAAACCCGGGAAAAGGGTATTGTAACTATCCAGGACACTTTTATGGTGCTTATTGGGACTGTGTATCAGTAAGCTCCTTTGGGGGGAACGAGGACGGGTTTATCAGAACTGGATGGGGTCCATACGGGTGTACACAGCCCACTTCCACATATACCCAGAAAGAAGGAGGGTTAGATGGAACATGCAATATGATTTACATTAATGTGACAAAACCACATGACCAAGTCTGGTTATTAGGGAAAATGTGGGGAGCCCGATTATGGGAACCAGGGACAGACAGAGGGGGGCACTTTATAATCCAAAAGACAACCGTGCCACACGACCCCGAACCAATTGGACCAAACCAGGCGATAGCTGGAGAACTAACGCTAGGAGAAAATAATGGAAATGAATCAGAAACAGCCCCAACCACTAGTTTTCCAGAAATGTATAAGCAAAACTTTACTGATTCGACCCGAGGACCTGAAAACCCGGGAGAAGGGGACTTGTGGAAAATATTACAGGCCACTTTCCTAGTCCTGAATGAGACCCATCCAAATCTAACTGAGGAATGTTGGCTGTGTTACACTGTAAACTCCCCGTTCTATGAAGCCATAGGGGTAACAGCAAAAAGCAGACGAGTAAATGGGACCAACCCAGCTAGGTGCCTATGGAAAAAAGAAGGAGAAGAATTGAGAGGGATAACCTTGGCAAGGGTAACGGGGAGAGGAAGATGTATAGGACGAGTACCAGTGGAAAAACGACATCTATGTCAGGTTATGGGGAATTTGAGTGACCCTAAGAAACCTGCCAGCTGGATACTGCCAGCAGCAAATACTAAATGGGTCTGTAACACTCTCGGAGTCACCCCATGTATAAATATAGACCGATTTAATGAATCCAGTGACTTTTGTATTCAAGTATTGATAGTACCCAGAGTCCTTTACCACCCCGTAGAGTACGTTTATGAACAATATCAAAATATAGGACCCCACATAGTGAAACGGGAAATATTCACAACCTTCACTGTAGCAATGTTACTAGGAATAGCTGCAGCCGGGACAGGAACAGGAATAGCCTCACTCATACAGCAACACCGAGGATTCCAAGAACTAAGAGCCTCTGTAGATGAAGACCTCAGGAGGATCGAAACCTCCATCAAAGACCTCACAGAATCATTAGATTCCCTAGCAGAGGTAGCCTTACAAAATCGAAGGGGGTTAAATCGATTATTCCTGCAACAAGGAGGACTATGTGCTGCTTTAAGAGAAGAATGCTGCACATATGTAAACAAGAGCGGAATTATACGGGACTCAATGGCAAAACTACGGGAGGGGCTAGAAAGAAGACAAAGAGAAAGGGAAAAACACCAAAGCTGCTATGAATCTTGGTTTAACTATTCTCCTTGGCTTACAACTTTATTATCAACGATAGCGGGTCCACTACTTCTCTTACTATTGGGACTCACGTTTGGCCCTTGTATTTTTAATAAATTGATTAGCATTGTAAAAGGCAGATTAGAAGCTGCTCACCTTATGCTCACACGAGCAAAATACGGAACCTTGAAGATGGATGATCCAGAAGAATCTCTGGAGCTCAGCAAAAGGGAATTAGAGCGTTTTGACGAACAAAATTGAGTATCAAAACAAAGGGGGGATTGAGATGAGGGACTACATTTTGTTCGTCACGAAAAAGAGACCAGTGTGTTACAAGAGTTGTCTGCTGACTATTTCTGTACTACTTCATGAGATATGAGCCACAAGGATACCAGGGAAGGGGTTGCAGGAGCCCACACATAGTCCCACCCAGCAAATGGTACAAACAGATAACTCACAGAAATAACGACCAGGGAAAGGCTGGGGAAAGGGCAGGGGCAGATAAACACCCAGCAGGGAAACCTTTCCCGCTGACAAATGGTACAAGCAGATAACTCACAGAGATAACGACCAGGGAAAAGCTGGGGAAGGGGCAGGGGCAGATAAACAGTCTGCAAGGCAGGATATTTGCTTGCTTAAGCTTGATAGGGCACAGTTTGCATTAATCATAAGATTTTGGTAATTTTCCACAGAGAAGTCACCAAATAAGGACATAGGGTGAAGAAGACGTGGCTGAGGAAGACTCCGCAGCCTTTATCACCGACCACCAGGAGACAGAAGGATGACCCCCTAGCAACAACCAGCGCAGGCGCAGAGAACTCCGAGATCACATGGACTCCTGAAGGATGGAGAGGATAAAAGGACTGAATCAGAAACTAGTTGGGGCGGCAGTAGGTGGAGCGGAGACTCCCCTGTCACCCAGCGCTGAGCCTTTGCTTACGTAGTATAACTGCTTCAATAATTAATAAATTCTTTGATTGGAAATTACTCGTTTTGAGTCAATTTTATAACAATGGGGTGTCCAGGGGGTCCCTGTGCCCAGGAAAGGGGGTGCACGGGCCCCGGTGTTGAGGAAGGTGGTGGGTGGGGGCTGTGGAAGGCAGGAGTGGGGGTCCAGGGGGTGCTGGGGTCAAGGAAAAGCGGGGGCTGGGGTGTCTGAGAGGGGGAGGGCCGGGAAAGGGGGTGCGGGGGGCATTGGTGCTGCATGAGGGGGTGCAGGAGGGTCCCCGTGCTGGATAAGGGGGTGCGGGGGGGGGTCCCTGTGCCTGAGAACGGAGGGTTTGGGAGGGTTCCAGTCTCAGATATGGGGGTGCACGGGGGTCCTGGTGCAGTGGAATGGGGGTTCAGGGGGTCCTGGTGCTGTATAAGGGGATGCAGTGGGGTCCCGGTGCCCAGGAATGGGGAGTTCAGGGGTGCCGGTGCCAGATAATGGCCTGGCTGGGATCTGGTGCTGGGAAAGGGGGTGCAGGGGGTCCCAGGGCCAGATAACGGGATGCACTGGGGTCCCGGTGCCCAGGAATGGGGTTCCGGGGGGTTCCATTCCCGAGTTCCGGGGTTCAAGGGGTCCTGGTGCCTGAAAATTGAGGTTCAGGGGGTCCTGGTGCCGGATAAGGGGATGTAGTGGATCCCGGTGCGCAGAAATTGGGGTTCAGGGCGGTTTCCCTGCCCGGGAATGGGGGCTCAGGGGGTTCCAGGCTGCAGATAAGGGGGTGCAGGGGTTATCGGGGCTGAGGAAGGGGGTACAGGGGGGGTCCCAGTGTCCCGAAATGAACGTTCAAGGGGGGTCTCTTGACCCCCTGGAGCCCCAGGGGACCCTCCGGGATCCCCTGGAACCCCTTCCAGGAAGCGCCGGCAATGAAGAACTGGGGGGACGCCGAAATTTGGGAGATCTGGGGGTCCAAAAGCCGAGGAAAAGGGCGGGTCTGGGGTCTGGGAAGGACGAGGTGGCCGGGAATGGGCGTGCAGGGGGTCCCAGAGCACTGACGGGGGTGCGGAGGGATCCTAGGCCCGGATTAGGGGGGGCAGGGGGGTCCCAGTGCCCAAAAATTGGGGTTCAGGGGGTTCCCGTGCCGGGGAATGCGGGTTCGGGGGGAGTTTCCTTCCAGGAATTTGGGATTCAAGGGGGGCCCGGTGGCCGGGAATTGCGGTTCCGGGGGCGTCGGTGACCAGAAATGGGGACTCAGGGGGGTCCTGGGGCCACATGAGGGGGTACAGGGCGGTGCCAATGCTGGGCAAGGGGGTACAGGGGGGTCCCTGTGCCCAGAAATGGGCGCTCAAGGGGGTCCGCGTGCTCAGGAATGGGGGTTCAGGGGGGTCCCAGTGCTGAAAAAGGGTGCTGAGGGGGTCACAGGACCGAAAATGGGGGTTCAGCGGAGTCCCGGTACCCGGGAATGGAGGTTTAGGGAGTTCCCGGTGCCCAGGAATTGCGGTTCAGGGGGGTCCCGGTGAACAGAAATGGGGGTTCAGGGGATCTCGGTGCCAGATGAGGGGGTACAGGGGGGTCCCGGTGCTGGGGAAGTGGAGTGAGGGGGGGTGGCATGACCCAAAATGGGGGTTCAGGAGGGTTCCCCTGCCCAGGAATGGAGGTTTAGAGGGTTCCCCTGCCCGGGAATGGAAGATCAAGGGGGTCCCGGTGCCCGGGAATTGCGGTTCAGGGGGGTCCCGGTTTCGGGGGGTCCCACTCACCTTTGGTCGCGGCCCCCGGGTCCCCCAGGAGCCCCAGGAGCCCCCGGAGCACCCCCAGCCCCAGCGCTGGGGCCATCGCAGCCGTCCCCGATCGCGGCTGCAGAGACGCGAAAGCGAAAGTGCCCGAGGGAGCGCGGGGGGAGGGGGAAAGGGCGAATTCCAGGGAATTCACCTGGATCCCCTCCTGGCACCCCTCTGGATCCCTCGGGGATCCGTCTGGGACCCTCCAGGGCCGCGCCCTGCGGGACCCCCGGGCCGGGCTCTGCTGAACTCCCGGCCCTGCGCTCAAACTCTGCCCGGACCCCGCTGGGCTCGGCCCAAAGCCGGGCAAGCAGCGGGAGCAGCGGAGCCAATTTTTCCTGCGGGTGCGGGTCCCACCCCCGGCGGAGCAGGGCTGGGCGCTGGGACCCGATCCCTGATTCCCAATCTCCTTCTCTCTCGCTCTCTCTCTGCTGTTCTGTCCCTTTCCTTTGGGGAATCATAAATCCCAGAGCGGCCGCAGAGCCCCGTGCCCAGGCCGGGTTTCCCAGCAAAGGGAGGCTGGGGCTGAGGTGCCCCGGGCTGGCCGGGAATGGGGGCCCGGGGGTCCCTGGGCTCACGGAAATGGGGGATCCAGGGGCTGGGAGAGGAGGATACCCGGGAAAGGGGGTGCAGGGGGGTGTTGGTGCAGGATAAGGGGGTGCAGGGAGGGTCCCAGTGCCCGGGAATGGGGTTGGGACGGGGGGGTGGGCAGCAGCTGCTGGAGAGAGACTGGGACAGACTGGAATGGACAGGGACAGACTGGGAAAAGAACCCACTGGGAGCAGAACTGAGGCAGCAGAGATCACACTGGGATATACTGGGACCACACTGAGGGCTACTGGGAACATGCAGGGGACAATTGAGATTGGACTGGGAGGGAGTGGGAATGGTTTGGATCATCCTGGGACTGACTGGAATCATACTGGGAGTGATCAGATCTGTAGTAGGGGTGAAGAAGAGAAACTGGAATAATGCAGGGAGCAACTGGGATCATACTGGGAGCAGCTGCCCCATGCTGGGGTCATACTGGGATCATACTGGGACTGATGGGGTGACACTTGGAGTGACTGGCATAGTACTGGGAGTGTCTGGGAGTAACTGGGATCAAACTGGAGGTGACTGGACTTATACTGGCAGCAACTGGGACCACAGCGGGGGCAAATGGCATCGGGTAAGGTGTGACCGGGCTCATACTGGAAGTGACTGGGGCCACCCTGGGCTCTTACTGAGAGGGACTGAGAGTGAAAGGAACCATACAGGGCATGACTGGGAGCCGCTGGGACCGTGTCGGGGGCAACTGGGATCCTACCGGGAGTGATTTGGACCATACTGGGAGTGACCGGGACCCACCGGTGAGGCGGCGGCGGAGCTGGGAGGCGGCCGCAGCGCAGGTGGGAGCCGCGCTGGGTTGTGCGGGGGCTCGGGGCTCGCTGCGGGCCTCGGGGGCGGCAGGGGGCTCAGGCGGGTTCCTTGTGCCGTGTCCGGCCCGTGGTGCCGCTGCCGTGAGGGCGCTGCGGGAGCGGCTGCCCGCGGTCTCCTTGCGGCCGCTGCCTCGGCAGGAGCCGCTGCCGGAGCAGCGCTGGCTCGGCCCGGTTCCTGTGGCTGGCACAGGGGCGGCTGCCCCGTGCCCGGGGCTGTGCGGGGAAATTCACGTGGCCGGAGGTTTCTGTGCCCCGAGGAGACAGAGGAGTCCTGTACAAGTGACTTTATTGCTGAGCAGAGGGAGAGGCCGTGGCGCATTTGCCGTGCGCTCGCTGCCATTGTTGTAGTTCGCAGCCTCCTTTTTATCCTCATTTTCCCGGCTCATCTCCCTCTCCCTTTGCCCACTGGCTGAGGTACTTGGAAGGTTCAGACCTCCCGATCTGCCAACTGCACGTCCTCGTTAATGTGCACCCCCACTTTTGTAGAATAGCCGATATTCACGGCTCTGTTAAGTCTTTTTTGTTCTCGACGTTCAGGAATTTAGCGGGACTTTCTGTGAGCAGCAGTCCATGTTAATTAATAACATTTATTGAAGCTGGTGGTTTCGCCCCTTACTTCCTTATCTACAAGTCCCTGGCCCCTCGCTCAGCTGCTGAATGAGCTGCACTCTCAAGGTGTGGAGCATGGTAAAAAGGTGAGAGGTGCTGTAGCACATCAGAGCAGAAGCAGCATTCGTTTAACCCATGGTCTGCCAGGGAACCACAAAACCGTGTCCCATTCCCATCCTTTCCACGTTTGGACCAATACATGAGCTGCTTTTTTGTTTCCTTTGTTATCTGTTTCACCACTTTGGCTTTGTCATCTATTTGCCAAGACCAGTTTGAGTCATTTGATTTTCCACAAACTCCTCTTTTCTCTGCTAACAGATGATCTGATCCCATCACATGGTGAAATGTTGTGTTCCTCATTTCAGTGGATTGCTCAGCAGGAAGGTCAGGAGCTGGAGCTGTCTGGTTGGTTATTCCGAGGGCAGCTTGTAATCTAATGGTGCCATTGAAATGAGAAATGGGTTCTGTGGCTCCTGATATGAATTGGTTTGGGTTCCCAGGGGCTGGTCCATGGTGTTGTAGGATTTGTTCTGCTGGCCGTTCATCTTCTCCCCATTTTTGGCCGCTCTCTCCAGCCAGGGCTGCATCAATTGACCATTTGTCTCTAATTAAATCATCAAATACTTGGATTCCCAACTGATTCCCGGAACTTGTGGTAGCAAGAACATCTCAGTGCTCTAATCCACCCCATATAACATAGACAGTGACAGCACACGTTGGAGTGGGCAGAGGGATGATTCCCCCCATTTATTTATAGTGAAGTTTTCCCAACATTCTCCATTTGCTGTTTCCCTGTGCAGCTTCACCCGTTTCTGTCGCAGGGTCAGATATCCTCACCCCGGGCTCTGCCTTGAGCTGTGCAAATTCCATCAGTGCAAGCAGGCAGAGCTCGGGGTGAGGGGCAGGGGGAATCAGCCTAATTCCTGCCCCAGGCAAGAGACCCAGGTACATTGGCCAGGCTTTGCCCAGCAGGGTTCATTTGCATTCCTAAAGCTCCTCTCCTGGCTGACTAGAACCAAAGCTTCTCTTCCAGGGCTGCCATCTGGTGAGTCACATGTGGCCCCCGGAATCTGCTTTTTTAAAAAAAAGTATTAACTATTTAAGAGTTAAAAGTATCATGGTTAAAGCTCTTCAATTTTGCAAAATGCAACATAAAGGCGAACATGGAAAAACCCAGACCAAAAATTGATTCTCACCCTTCTGTCCCAAACCTACCTGACAATATAAAGTAGGATTATTATTAAAAATGTTTCTCATGTTGTAATCTTATCACTGAAACTGTAGGGAAAACAAAAACTCTCCAAGAATCTCTTTCGTGTGAGAGAGTCAAGGCATTACTTGGTTCTGGCCAGGATGTGCAACAGAAATAATTTCATCCACACATAGCCCGGCTGTGCAGAAAAAATCATTCCATGACATGTCAGTTTTACTCGATTTTTCCTAAACTTTACGTAGTCTGAACCAATCTAAATCCACTGCTTTAATGTTCATTGCTTCCAAGTCGTGTAAGTTTTTAGTGTTTGGTTTCCTATTAGACTCAGATTTCTTCCCCTCTGCTGTGAATTCCGCCCACACTCCTGGATTTCCTTCTCAGCCTTTTCCAGACCAGGTGTCTCCAGCTGTGCGGGGGCAGTGTCTGGGGTAGCTGTTGGTTGCTGTTTGCTGCGGGGCAGTTGATGTTTTGTTGCTGGTCCTTATCTCTGTGGGTGTCTTTTGGGCTATTCCCAGTCTGTTCGGATGTTAAACTCATCTCCATTGAGTGGTGGAGATGAGTTTAACATCCGAACAGACTGGGAACCCCTTAAATAAAACCTTTAAAATTTCTTTCCCAAAGGCAAACCTTTGAGTAGAGAAACCTTTCTGAGCAGAGAAATAAGATTTAAAAGAAGCAGAATGGGTACATTTTGCAGCAGTGCAGTCGCAGGCAGCCCAGAGTGTGGGTGTGAGTGAGCCCCAGGGTGGAATTGTGCCGCGGTGCTCCCCAGCAGCTGTGGCAGTGCAGGCCCAGCCAGCGCTGGAGCTGCAGCAGCGGCAGCGAGGCTTGGCCGCAGTGGCTGGAGGTGCCAGGGGAGGGTGGCCAGGATTCCCGAGGGTTTGAGCAGAGGATCTGTGGGCAGGCCCAGGGGCTTGGCCCGCTGTGGAGCCCTGGCTGCTGCTGCGTTGCCTTCAGGGCAGGCTCAGGGGCGGCTCCCATGGTCCTGCTGCAGGCGGGAAGTGCAAATCTCCGGGGCTTCAGAGCCCCTGAGGCCAGGCTGAGGGGTCCCCCCGTGCTCAGCTGTGCTGGCGGCTGTTTCTGGCCTCAGGGACACTTGGCGTGGGCCCCTTGGCCACCAGTGGTGCTGCTTTGCACTCCTTAGGCAGGAGCCGATGGCCTGGCTGGGTGTTGGCAACAGCAAAGTCCCAGGGCAGGCTCTGTGCCAGCCCAGCTTCCTGGGGGAGAGATTCCACAGGAGACAGGATCCTGGCTACAGCCTGCCTTAAATTTACATCCCTTATTTCCACCCTGCACTAGGTGGAGAATTGCCCAGGTAAGGAATTCCAGACATGAATTCCAAGGGAGATAATTGAATATCTGCCTTGGGTCTGGCTCTTTTTCTTGCCAAAGCCAATGGCAAAAGCTGTACCCATGGCATCTTGGTTTCCATCTCCGGCTTCCAAAGGTGTTTCTTTATTTCCCCATTCTTTCTTTCTACCCAACCCGAGCTCTGGGCTTGCCAGGGCTTATGGAGGTCCCATTGTATTCCTAAAGCTGCCATAACCCCCTGAAGGGTCTTTCCTGTAAAATGAGTTCCCCATCTGAATCTATTGCTTCCACAATCCATTATCTTTGAATTATTTGTTTTAGAAATAGGTTAATAAGTGATCCAGTGCTTGCTGAAGCAGTCAGAATTGCTTTTGCCCCCCCTGTTAGGTGCCATGGTGTCAGCAGAAGATTTTGAAGCCTTCCTGCTCAGGGCATTTCAGTGCCAGGCTCTTACAAGCACCGAGAGCTCCGCGGGTTGAGCTGAGCATGGGGCGGTGACCTGCGCTTTGTCTGATTCCCCTTCCTTAATAACAGCCTGTCTTGTAGCTCTTTTCCCTTCTGCTGCCCTTGCAGAGCCATCCACAAACACATTGTCTCCCTCAGGCCAGGGAATGTCCCATCAATCTCTCCCAGCCTGGCTCGGGAGCTCTGTCCCTTGAGTGCAGTCCTGGGTTCCTTGCCAGCCCCTCTCCAGGCTGTTCAAACAGGAGGCTGGGTTAAACCCTTGCCCTGTCCTCAGTTCTGAATCCTCCTGTGCCACTGAACAAGTTTCATACTGTAGTCACCGAGCCCTGCTCATCCATTGAGAGGCTCTTTTGGTTGTCAAAGCTTTAACTTGATGCCAGACTTGAACTCTAGGAGATCCTCCTGTTGTCATCAGTTTTCAGGCCTCTGCTCCCACGGAAGCTGTGGCTGCACAATTCTGCAGACAATGAGGCTGCTCTCTGGCCACTGGGTTAAACATTTTAGCACAAGAATTCCTTTGGCAAGACCCTGTTTAACGTCCACCTATAATTCAAATTCTTTTTCCCTGTCTGGAAGGCCCAGGCCACTCGCCTCAGTTAATCTTAATTTTAACACTTGAAAATTCTGTGTTTCCCCCTTGTGTCCATCCATCCAGTTTGTTGACTGGCAAGATAGGAGTGTTGTAGGGAGACACCCTTGGCTCCAAAAGCCCTGCCTTCTACAGGGACTCAATACCAGGCTGTGAGCCCTTCCTTCCCTCTCTTGGAACAGGGTATTGCTTGTCCTGGTTGCTTTAATTTGTAGAGGCTCCATATCTAATTTTCTGTATTTCCCTGGGGCTGCCCACACTTCTGGGTTCACTTCAGCATAGGCCTTGTCAGACTTTTGACACAGAGGTACAACAGAACTAGCCTCTGTATCCCTTTTTACAGTATTAAAATCCAGCTCTCAACCTCCTTCCTAGTTAATTACAATCACAGGAGGAAGAAAAAGAAATTCATTTATTTCAAACCTATCCCCCACAGCTTCTAATAGTGGTTGAACAAATCATACCTGCTCATCTTTCCCACGCATTCCCTTAAAAATTAAAATATTCCTGTACTATTTTCCCCTTTAGGTCTAAGATTCAGAGCAGATTGAGAGGCCCCTGTGTCCATCAGGAAATGCCTCCTCTCAATGCAGACCCACCTGAATGTTCTCAAGGGCTCCAGTGTGGAGGGGCCCTGGTGTGATGGGAGCTGTGACAGGCCTGCCAATCCATGTCCATCACGGGCTGGACTTGCTGGTCCTGAGGGTGCTGCTGTCTCTGCTTGCAGTGTCCTTGTGCCCTGCAGCCGGAGCCCTGATTCCTTGCCAGGGGCTGTTTGGGTGGGCTGTGCCCTGCCGAGGAGGGCAATGCCTCTGCCGGGTGCTTGTGGCCGAGCTGTGCCCTGGGTGCTGGGGCCCCCTTGGGCCCTGGGGCTGATCCCTCAGGGGCTGTAGGAGCTCTGCCCTGGCCTTTGCCTTCAGCTTGGCCTTTTGCTGCTCCCTTCTTGCACTCACCTGCTGGGCCTTTGTGCCCAAGTGCTGCAGGGCCTTCTTCTGCCCCTCCTGCAGCCCCCCTCAGTGCCTGTGGGTGCTTGTCTTGCTTTACAAGACAGGTGTCTGCTTGGGAAGGCAGAAAAAGCCCCTCTTGGAATGGAGAATGCAAAGCCCCTCCCTCTTAATTTTTAGGATAGTGAAATCAAGGGGCTCTCAGGCAAAGATATGGGATTAGGAATAACGGTTCTTTCCTAGTGTGTAGAATATAATAATAGTAGTGTGTATCAACAGCTCCGGCAGTGACAACAAACAGAGCCCGGAGCCGGTCCCGGCCTTTCGGCTGCGGCGCTTTCCCCTTGGGTGCAGTTCCGGGCACGGCCGGCAGGGGCGCCGGTGGCTCCCGCGGGGCGGGGCAGCGCATCCCTGCCATGGGAACCTCTCTTAACGGCAATAGAGCAATCCCTTCATCTAACTCTTTCACTTTTTTACCTTCTGTAGCCTTTCTCCCGTGTTTTGGGAAAGAATTTGGAGAGGGCTGCCTTTTAACTGAGCTCCTAGTGTTTTGATAAGGTGCTTCCTGTAGAGAGAGGGATTTTCCCTGAACAGCAGGAGCTGTGGTTACCAAGGGGACGTAACTCAGAGCAGGAGGGGTCGGGGAGGATATCCCGCCGAGGCTCGGTGGGAGTGTGGGCAGGGTCTGCTGCCGGAATCGCCAGAGGGGGATCTTCCCGTGGAGGCCGAGCTGGAGCGTGGGCAGCCCCCACATGGCTTATGGCGGCTGATCCGGCAGCTCCCGGCAGAGAAAAGGCAGGTGGGAGACCCCGGCAGCAGCAGCGGCGCTGCCCAGCGCAGCTGGCACGGGCAGGGCAGCCGGGGATGGGATGGCTGGGACCCGCCCTCGGTGCGGTCGGCGCGGTGACCTCGGCCCACGCGGCAGGACAGAGCAACCCCATCTTGCCCAGCATGGCCGGCAGAGCGGCCGCGGGCCGGGCAGTGGGGCCAGGGCACACAAATTCACCGCCAGCGCCGGGGCAGGTGGAGCTGCCCTGGGCAGTGAGCCCGCACCTGGGATGGAAACCGGGGCAGGCGGAGCTGAGGCGGGCAGCGAGCCGGGACCCGGGACAGGCGCCTCGGCCGCCAACGGAGGGGGCAAGAGCTGCAGAGGATCCCACTCTCTTTCTGACTTTTCCTCTGGTTCCCCTCCCTTTCATTTCCCCTTTTTATTTTCTTGTTTTTTTCCCTCGGGTGTTTCTGATACTTCAAAGATTTTTATTCTCCTAAAATCTCCTGTCTAACATATGGCATCTTCTCTTTCTTCTAGATTAAATGGGTTTTTTTCCAAATAAATCCAGAACCTAACAAATCTAAACTTCTGCTTGGATATTTTGAAATGGTCGACGAGCTAACTCATGACCTCCTAATGTTGTTTTTCTCATCACCTTTTTATTTATCCTTTGGCAAATTAAGCATCTTTCAGTTACTTGCTTTGCTACACCAAAAATCCCAGTGCACCCAAAATTCCTTAAAAAATGATCACACAAAGCTTGAGTACGCCAGTGGGGTTTCTGATGCACGTCTTCTAATCTTTTCCTAGTAAGCACATTTTATTAAGTCATGTAGAAGTTTCTATTTCCCTGATTTATCTTGTTCATTTCCTATCTTGTTTAATTCTTTTTTCTTGGCTTCCATAAACTTTGGATTTTCCAGCTTTTCCTCGTTTGGAGTTAATATTAACATAACTCTTTCAGCTCCATTTTCTGCTGCATCCTTATCTTTGTGATCTGCCCCCAGTTTGCCCAGTTTGCCTCTCCTTTGGCCCGGGCCGGGTTCCCCCCGCCCGCAGCGGCTGGGAGCAGCCGAGAGCCCCGCGCTGCCCATGCCGACCTGTCCCGGCTCCATGGCCGCTGCTGCCGCGGGCTGCGAGGGCTGCGGGAACGGGGCACCGAGGGTGTGGCTGCTGCTGGGGGAGGAGGAGGAGGGAGGGAAGGGCAGGGATGGAGGGGGAGGAGGAGGCGGGGTTAGAGGGGAGGAGGGGGAGAAGGAATGGAAGGGGCGGGATGGAAGAGGAGCAGGAGGTGGGGATAAGACAGGGGAGGAGGAGGAGGGGGGATGGAAGAGGAGGAGCGGGAGGAGAAAGAGCAGTGAAGAAGGCGGGGTTAGGGGGGAGGAGGAGAGGGAGGTGGAGATAGGACAGAGGAGGAGCGGGAGGAAGAGGAAGACGAGGGACAAGGGCGGATCAAGGCTGAGTTGTGGGAGCCACGCGGTCTCGATCCCTGCCTGAATTCGCAGCCCCCACCTGTGGGATCATCGCCCCCCTCATGGCGCAGGTGATCGGGGATGGGGAGCCCGGCCCGGATATCCCGGGGGGTCCCTGGGTTGGGTTCTTGGGGGATGTTTGAAAAATGAAGAAGTCGAAGGCTGAGCGGAAAAGGCCCCTCGGGGGGACATCGGGGGGTGGCGGTGGCGGCTGCCGGCAGAGGCAGCCTGGAGGAGCAGAGCCCTGTGTGCCCCAGGAGGCCAAAGTGGGGAGGCCAGAGAGGGGGGAGCGCCGCCATTGGCGGGAGCCTCAAGAGCCTGGAGAGGGGCAGGGGGGACTCCTTGGAGCCGCTGCAGCCCAGAGCAGAGAATGAGGGGAGAAGGGAGCCCGGGAGCCCAAAGAGCCCCGGCATCCCGAAATGGGGAGAGCCAAGAGAGGGCAGTGCGTCCCCAGAGACGGCCTGGGGGAATCTCGTTGCCCTTGCCTGTGGCACGGAGGCAAATCCCATGCTGTCCTTGTCCTTCCTCGCCCAGAGCAGGAGCTGAGCATGGAGAGCAGGGAGGACAAATGCCCGCGGCAGAACCTGGTGGCAGAGGCCGTTTTGAGCGGCTCCACGGCGCAGGAAGCCAACGGGGAGGAAAAGGCCCGGAGATGCCGCACGAGGAGGGGCTGCAAACGCAGATGGCGGGGATGTGAGGGGGAAAGAGGCAGCCTGGGCCGGGAAGGCGGCCGGAGATGGAGCCAGAGCTCGGAGCTGGTGCTCCATGAGCAGCTCCATGATGGGGAGAAGCCCCACACGTGCGTGGAGTGTGGGAAGAGCTTCAGGAGGAACTCCGAGCTGATCAGGCAACAGAGTATCCGCACTGGGGAGAAGCCCTACAAGTGTGGGGAGTGTGGGAAGAGCTTCAGCTGCAGCTCCAGCCTGATCAGCCACCAGAGGACCCACACAGGGGAGAGACCCTATGAGTGTTCCAAGTGTGCGAAGAGGTTTCAGACCAGCTCCAGTCTCTTCCAGCACTATCAGAGTCACACAGAGGAGAGGCCCTTCCAATGCCCCGACTGCAGGAAGGGATTCAAGCGCAACTCCACCCTCATCACCCACCGGCGCATCCACACAGGGGAGAGGCCCTACGAGTGTGATAAATGCAGGAAGAGGTTTCAGACCAGCTCCAATCTCCTCCAGCACTATCGGATTCACACAGAGGAGAGGCCCTTCCGCTGCCCTGACTGCAGGAAGGGATTCCAGCACAACTCCACCCTTGTCACCCACCGGCGCATCCACACTGGGGAGAGGCCCTACGAGTGTCCCCAGTGTGGGAAGAGCTTCTCCTGCAGCTCTACCTTGACCCAACACCAACGGAGGCACCGGTAAGGGAAGCCCTGCGAGTGCCCCGAGTGCGGGAAGAGCTTCGTGCGCTGCTGCAGCTCCATCCCCCACTGGAGGAGGCACTTTGGGCACAGCCCTGGTCACTCACATTCCCTGTGATCCATGTTGGGAACACACCTGGCTGCTTGTCCTTTGGTTTGGCCTGAATTTTTTTCTCTTCTCCATCTCTCTGTCCTCCAAAAGTCCATTGGGATGGAACAGTCACCTCAAAACCACTCAAATTCCACTGAAAATAACTGAATTTTAACCCCAAAGGGCTCAATTCCACCTCAGATTGCTTGTTCCTTCCTCAAAAAACTCAATCCCAGGCCAAACTCACTCCATTCCACAGCTGTCAAGTTTAGATGGAGTTGGAAGGAGATTGGGAGAAGTGGGATCCCAATTTGGAGCAGTGGGATGGGGATTGTGTGGGCCTGGGTGTGTGGGATGTATTTGATAGCAAATAAAACTTTCAGAGTTACTGATTTCTGCCTCATTCATTTTCAGTCAGTTCTGTTTGCAGAGTGCCACCTTCTCAGCTGATTCAATTCCTATAAAAATCCCATTTTTTAAATCATCTAACCCAAACAATCCAAAAACCAATATCAAAATAAAACCACCTGCACACAATTAATGTTTTAAAAATAATTTTAATTTTTCAAGAGTACTTAAGGATGTTATTAAAGTTTAATTGTTTGGTTGAAATGTCTGAGAAATTGTACTGGTGTTTGGTTTTGTGTTTAGTATATTTGTAATATGAATTGTTTAACTAAGAGGTGTTCGATTGCATGGTAGTTTCTTTAGATAATTTTATCTAAAGTACATTAGTCATCGAGTTAAAATTTTCAAAAGGTATTTCCTGATATATAATTTCTTTATTTATATGCATTGGTAATATTATAGTAATAGTTATTGTTGGTTTGAGTTGAATCATTGTTGGAGTTGAATCATTGTAAAGAAGAGTTGAGATTTTTATATTTTATTTTTATTATAATTTATTTAATTTCAATTATTATTTCTTTGTTTATAATTTTATTGCAATTTGTTGAGGGGATAGGAAGGAAGTTCAAGGGCAGGAACATTTTTTCCTGGCTGGGAACTGGAATTCCAGACCCAGGGAGTGTGTGCAGGACCCCACAGACTGGGATCAAATATGGGCTGGGATCAAATATGGGCTGGGATCACATGGATGGGGATCCTGTGGATCAGAACCCTCCAGACCAGGATAGCCTGAAGTGGGATCAAATATGGACTGGGACTGTATGGACTGGGATCCCAGGGACTGGGACCATATGGATCAGGACCACACAGACTGGGATCAAATATGGGCTGGGACTGTTTTTTAAAGTAACTTTGTTCTATAGTTTTTATTTCTGTTGTTAATTAAGCTCAGTGAAATAGCTGCTTGTGTTAAACTGCCTGCTTGGGTGGGATAACATCCAATGCACCCAGGATGAGGACACCTGTACAGATCTGCCAACTATCAGCCCTCCCTGTCTGAAGGCAGAGTGCAGCAATGCCCAAAACCTGGAGGTGATAAAGAGAAGGAGCCAAAACCACAGCCAAGAAACACACATGCTCTAAAAAGGCAGACCCAAGGAGGGGCCATGTAAAATCATTCCTAAAATACGTAAAGTAGTTTATGGATATGCATGAGGCTCTATGAATATGCACCAGGCTGATATAAGGGGAAAGGTATTTCAGGGGATCCCCGAAGGTAACAGGGTGCTCCTGGCTGAGTGCCAAGATGCACCCGGCCGTAATAACCTTTGCTCCACGGTCCTGCTCTCCCATTGTCCTTTATTAAACTTTGTACATTTTCACAGGAGAGTGAACGCATTTTTCACAAATGGAATCTCAAGGAAACAAGGGTCAGTTGTTAAGCCAAGGCTCTGCTTTGTCCCAGTGGGGCCTCATGGGACACAGGTGCCACTGGGACATTGCCAGGCCTGGTAGGAACAAGGCTCCATTATTGCACAGTGTTACAGATGAGTAATGTCATAGTTGGGTCTCACAGTGAGGAGATAGATCCTATGTGTGTGTTAAGATGTGTAGTGATGTTATTGTCATCTGTCCCCCATAGTCCTCTTTCCCCTCCCCTTGTAATGGCCTTGGTGGTTGGGGCATTTGGGGAGGGCAGGTTTGTCACTGGAAGGCAGGCATGGCAACACCTGCTCTCCAGTCAGGGTGCAAGAAAGCATTCTCCACCAATGGACGGCCACAAAGAGTTACCTGACAGACTTTGGGTGGGGCTAGGATTGCCTGATGCAACACCAAAAGTCTAAAAGGAGGAGCAGCCAATTTGTGAAGGAGCCATGTGGCTGATAGCCACGGGGTGGGGAAGGGCTCCCAGTGCTGTGATTTCTCCTGTTTCAGTCCTTTGTTGTAATTTTTTTCAAGGTTGAATCAACCTTAAAATTTTAAAAGTAGCGGTCATTTCTCACACACAGCAAAGCCTCAGGGCGCCCAGGAGAGCGGCGTGACAATGACACCTTGGGGAACCAAGTGTCACCTGCCAACACAACGGGGCCTCATGGAAGCCAGGGGCCACTTGGATATTGCCAGGGCAGGTGGAACTCAGTGTCCATTGTGACACAGCACAGCCTCGTGGAACTCAGCAGAGCATTGGGACAGCCTGGAATCTCATGGAGCCAAGGCTCTGCTTTGGCAAAGTGGGGCCCACAGGACACAGGTGCCCCTGGGACATTGCCAGCTCTTGTGGAACCCAGTGTCCACTGTGACACAGCAGAACCTCATGGAAACATGGGGGCCACTGTGACGCAATGGAATCTCATGGAAGCAAGTGTCAGTTGTGAACGCAGCAGGGCCTCACAGAACCCAGGGGCAACGGGGACCGTGCTGTGGCTCGTGGGAGCAAGGGGCCATTGTGACCCAGCGGGGCCTCCTGGAACCCAGGAGAACATTGTGGGCCCATGGATCCTCATAGAAGCACGGCCCCATTGTGACAAAGTGCAGCATCACAATGGTCTCCTGGGTTCCATGAGTCCTCGCTGTGTTTAGAATTGACACTTGGTTCCCCAAGATTCCATGGCTCCATCCCTCTGCTCTCCTGTGATTTGAGGCTGTGCTGTGTCACAATGGACACTTGCTTCCTCCAAGGCTGGAGATGTCCCAGTGGCACTGGGCTTCCATGAGGCCGCGCTTTGTCACAATGGGGGCTTGCTTCCATGAGATTCCATTGTCCCACAGTGGTCTCCTGGGTGCCACAAGGCCTGCCTTTGTCACAGTGGAACCTTGCTTGCACCAGCCCTGGCAATGTCCCAGTGGCACAGGGGTTCCATGAGACCCTGCCGTGTCACAATGGGCCCTTGGTTCCATCAGGTTCCATTGTGTCCCAGGGCTCTCCTAGGTCCCATGAGGCCTTGGTCTGACACAGTGGTGTCTTGTTCCTACCAGGCCTGACAATGTCCCAGTGGCACCTGTGTCCCATGAGGCCCCACTTGATCAAAGCAGAGCCTTGCTCCCATGAGATTCCACTGTGTCACAATGTTCTGCTTGGTTTCATGAGAACCTGATGTGTTGACAATTGATCCTTGGATCCTAGAGATTCCATTGCATCACGGCTGTGTCCTTGGTTCCATGAGGCCCAGCTTTGTCACAACTGGACCCTGGTTCCATGAGATTCCATTGCATCCCAGCGGTGTCCTTGGTTTCATAAAGCCCAGGTTTGTCACAAGGGAGCCGTGGTTTCAGGATATTCCATGGTGCCACAATGGTCTCACCACTCTCTGAGGCTGCACTGTGAAACAGTGGACACCTGGTTCCATGAAATTCCATGGGGTAACAGTCAAGTCTTTTGCTTCTTTTCTGCCAAGGTCGGGATGAAATCCCAAGACAGCATTTCTTGTTTGGACTCAGGTGTTCATTAGCTCTTGTCTCTAGAACAGTCTCACAAGCTGTGAGTTCTGCAGCACTTCACTAACAAGGTAAGAATGGAACCCCATCTGTCTCTCTGCAAGGTCTTCTGAGGATAAACTGTCCAATTAAGAAATGACACCTAAATTGTTTTTACTTTTAACCCAATAACCAACCACCCGTGCCCAACATAAGGGACTTTTTTATCCAATTACACAATACCACCCAAACCCGAGGAGGAGGAGGAAGAGGAGGAGGAGGAGGAAAAGGAGAAGGAGAAAGAAGAAAGAAGAAGAAGAAGAAGAAGAAGAAGAAGAAGAAGAAGAAGAAGAAGAAGAAGAAGAAGAAGAAGAAGAAGGAGAAAGAAAAAGGATCAGCCTCCACCTTAAAACCTCCATCTTGCTTTATATATATTACTATATTCTAAAACCTTAAACTCCAAGTTGTCCACCATGTGATATTACACCCTTCTATTCAAACTCCACACCCATAATCCCAGTTCCATCATTCCATTTTGGAAGTCTTCTCCACAGCCTCAGGTCAAATGCAGTGTTCTCTTGGGGGTCAGTGTCTGTCAGCTCAGAAAGTCCGAAATTCTCAGCAGCCCGGGTTCCAACAGGTAACAATGTTCTCCTGTGTTCCAGTAGGTTCCATTGGGCCCGGCTCTGTAACCATGGACACCTGCTTCCATGGGATTCCATGGGGTGACGATGTTCTCCAGTGTCACCATGGACACCTGGTTCCATGGATTCCATTGGGTGACAATGTTCTCCAGTGTCACCATGGACACCTGGTTCCATGGATTCCATGGGGTGACAATGTTCTCCAGTGTCACCATGGACACCTGGTTCCATGGATTCCATGGGGTGACAATGTTCTCCAGTGTTCCATCAGGCCCGGCTCTGTCCCCATGGACACTCGGTTCCATGGGCAGTGTCCATGTCCCAGTGGCACCTGTGTTCCATGGCACCCCTGTCTGACCAGGGACAGTTTGTTCCAGGACATTCCATGGAGTCCCAGCGGTCCCTTGGGTTCCATGCAGGTGCCGGGGCAGCGGGAGCTCAGCCCAAATATCCTGGGGGTCCTGGGCTGGTGTTTGTTGGGGGAACCTTTGGATCTTGCAGGGCTCCAAAACTGAGCTGCGGATGCCCCTTGGGACAGAGTGGAGCATCATGGAAGCCAGGAGAGCCTGATGGAGCCAGGAGACCCTGATGGAGCCAGGAGACCCTGATGGAAGCCAGGAGACCCTGATGGAGCCAGGAGACCCTGATGGAGCCAGGAGACCCTGATGGAGACCAGGAGACCCTGATGGAGACCAGGAGAGCCTGATGGAGCCAGGAAACCCTGATGGAGCCAAGGCTGCAGTGGGACACAGAGGGACCTCACGGGAGCCAGGAGAGCGTTGTGAGGCTGTGGAACAATGTGGCACCGAGGTTTCACTGGGGCTTGGCAGAAGCTCCTGGAGACAAGGAAGCGCTGGGAGCCTCCGGCATCAGCGTCTGCAGGAGGATTTTCTGCTCCCTCCTGGGATGCTGGTGGACAATAAAGCCTGAGGCAGCCTCCCAAGGGTCCGGCTGTGCCACCAGCGGGGGCCACATCTGGGGGGACGCCCGGCCAGCCCTGGCCCTGCTGCTCCTCCTGGCCGGGCCTGGAGCTGCTGGGAGCCCGGGCTGGGGGAATCCTCAGGGCTGTGCAAGGAAAGGTTCAGCACAAGCAGCCCTGGAGCGAGATGTGCAGTGTGAAACACGCCAATCACTTGATTTTGAAATATTAAAGGTTCATTAGTAATAAAATGGTTATAAAAATAGCAGTACAATTAGAGTAATAATAATTTGGACAATTTGAATTAGGACAATATGAGACAATAGAGAGAAAGGGTTATGGAGGTCCGGGTACCTTTTTCTGGGCACCACGAGCCCGAAAAGGGACACCCGTTAACAAAGGATTAACCCTTAAAAACAACAGCCTGTTGCATATTCATACACTTCATCCATGATGCATAAATTCCATTCAAACACAGGATTCTGTCTGGGCAGTGCCACCTTCTTCCTCCGAATCCTAACAGCGCCTTTGAGGCTGGAAGAAGTTTATTCCTTCTGATAAAAGGGCAATAAATTCTTTTTATCTGAAAGATTTAGGTGTCCTGTGGCTGCTATCTCACTGCAAGTCCTTTCTTTAAAACAAGAATCCTACATAGCATCGTTTCTATTTTAACAATTTTTATAACCTAAAACTATATTTAACACAGTACTTAAGAGAATTAATACAGCATTACTTTCTAACAGCAGACATATAATATTCATTTTAATATTTGCGAAAAGCCAATCATAAAATACATGCATTTTTCCCATGCAGGCAAAGCCAGCAATGCAGCAGAGCAAGAGAGAGAGCAGAGCCAGCGACACAACAAACGCACCGAGAGCGAGAGAGCAAGTTTGAACAGAGCTTGCAAAGGGCAAAATCAGCTCAGACCAGGTTAGACTGAAGAACAAGGAGCACCAGGCATGGGCTGATGGTCCAGGTAAAAAGTTCCAACGTGAGGAGGACGACAGAAGCCTTCATCAAAAGAGCACCAGAAGACTGAGGGCCGCCACAGGAGGAACGGACGCAGGCGCTGAAGCCACACACGGCTGTAAAACCGGGACACAGCTTTATGCAAATGTGACTATGCTAATGAAGTGTTGTAATTGTGACTTTTTAAATGGAGCTGAAGGCTAAAGGAGACCGAGTGGGTTTTTGCCAGAGAGATCCCCCTCGCTCCCAGCGCTGGATACACAAATCCCTGCTCTGTCTGACTGCAGAGTTTGATGTCCTCGCCCAGTTTGTCCCACTCCCCCTTTCCCTGCCCTCTCCTCCCCTCTCCCAATCCCATTTATGGGATTTGGGGTCATTTATGGGATTTGGGGTCATTTATGGGATATGGGGTCATTTATGGGATTGGCGTCATTTGGGGGATTTGGGTCATTTGGGGGATTTGGGTTCTTTGTGTGCCTTTGGGGTTATTTGGGGTTTTTTGGGGGGTTATTCAGGGTAAATTTGGGATAATTTGGGGTAACTTTTCACATTTTTGGGTTTTTAGGGCCGTTTGTGTGGGGGGTAATTCAGGGCACTGTGTGGGTTTCGGATCGTTATTGGATTTGAGGAAATTTTAATGGATTTTAATAGGAATTTAGTAGGATTTTAATAGAATTTAATGGGGTTTAATAGAAATGTAATAGGATTTAATGGGATTTTCTTTGGATTTTATGGACTTTTAATGGAATTTGATGGGATTGTAATGGAATTTTATGGGATTTTAATGACATGTCATGGGATTTTAATGGAATTTAATAGTATTTTATTGGATTTTAATGGTGTTTAATGGGAATTGAGTGTAATTTAATGGGATTTTTATGGGATTTTAATGGGATTTGATGGGGGTTTCCCCCAGTCCACAGCATTCCCCCAGTCCACAGCTCCCTCCCACCTCAATTTGGGGGTCCCATCCCCCTCTTTCCCCCCACTCTCCCGCCCCTTCCCCATCGTTCCCCCAGTCCCCAATCCCCTCCCCCGTGCTTGGTTTTGGGGGTTCCAGGCCCCTCCTGCTCCCTTTGGGGGTCCCGACCCCCCTTTGGTTGAATTTGGGGCCCCCCCGCCCCCCTTCTCCCCGCGCCCCCCGCTCCCCCCGCGGCCGGGGGGGCTCCCAGCGCCCCCAGTGCCACCAGTGCGGCCCCAGCTGCCCCCGCACGCCCCATCCCCATCGCCGGGGTCACCGCCCCCCGCCCCAAATTCCGCTCCTGGGCACTGAGAGCCATCAGCGACAAACGCTCTGATTGGCTGGGAATGGCCCCGCGCAGTCTCTGATTGGCCAGCGCTGTGAGAGGCGCTGGGTTCTGCCCGGCACGCGATGAGTCACAGCCGAGCCGGGCGCTGATTCGCTGGAAATCGCCGGGCGGGGCCAGTGCGCCGAGTGTCTGCCCGGCAACGGGATCGTCATCAGCGCCCCGCGCTCTGATTGGCCAGAGTCTGTTTCGGGCTGGGGACGGGAGGAACTGGGCACCCCCAGGAGCCCCTCGGGTTTGGGGCTTTCGATCCCCCCTCGGCCCTCGGGGCAGCCCTGGGGCCCCCCCAACACCCCCAAAATGGGGAGGGTCCGCGGGGCCCTTTGGAACCCCCAGAAATGGGCGGGGAGCGGCAGGAGCCGCCCCAAAAAGGGATGGAAGGGTCCGGGCCGGGAATGGGGGAGGCTCTGGGGATGGCTCCGGCCCGGATCGGGGCGGGCTGGGATTGAGGGAGGCTCCGTTCAGCGGCTGGGGAGGGGCTGGGCCTGGGGAGGGCTCCGGGATTGTGGGGATGGGGCCATTCCGGGACTGGGGCGGGGCCTCTCCCTGGGGTTGGGGTCCGGCTTTGGCTCAGGGACCCTCCCCGTTCCTGTTCCGCTTCCCGATCCCGTTCCCGATCCCGATCCCGCCGCTGGCTCCAGGGAATGTCCCTGATCTCAACCCCGACCCCAAACCCGAGGTGAGGTCAAACATTGGGGTCAAACACCCCAAATCCTGGGGTCAACTCCCCCGGACCCCAAATCCTGGGGGTTCAAACACTGGGGGGGGGGGCAAACACCCCCAGACCCAAACTCTGCAATCTCAACCTCCCCCCCTGCCCCCAGCCCGAACCCCAAATTTTCGGCCTTAAACCCCCCAAATCCCAGATCCTAGGGTGTCAAACACTCTCCAATGTTGGGGTTAAATCCCCCTGACCCCAAACCCTGGGCTTTGAAACATTTGGGGTGTCCAACACCCCGCGTTCCCAAAGTCTGGGGTCAAACACCCCCAAATCCCAAATCCTGAGGTGTCAAACACCCCCAACCCCCAAAATTTGGGGTCTAAACCCCCAATCCCCAACTCCTGGGGTTTGAAATATCTGGGGTGTCCAACCGTCCTCATTACCCAAAGTTTGGGGTCAAAGCCCCCAAACCCCAAACTTTGGGGTCAAAGGCCCCCCCATCCCAAACTCTGGGGTGTCAAATCCCCCTGATTCCCCCAACTTTGGGGTTAAATCCCCCCAAATCCTGGGATCAATCCCCCCAGTTCGCAAACTTTGGGGTCAAAACCCCCAAACCCCAAATCCTGGGAACAAAAACTCCCAAATCCCAAACCCAGGGGTGTCAAAACTCCCAAACCCCAAATTTTAGGATCAACCCCACCCAACCCCCAAATTAGGATCAAACCCCCAGTTCCCAAAGTTTGGGGTCAAACACCCCCAAACCCCGAATTTTTGTATCACTCCCCCCCACCCCCAGTCCCAAAATTTGGGGTCATTTGGGGTTTATTTGGGGCAGCTCCAGGTGCAATGTCTGCAGAGAGACCCTGGGTACAATGCTGGGAAAAACCCCAATAACCCCTCTGGAGCCCCAAAATCCCTGGGGGCTGGGAAAGGGGATTTGGGGTGAAAGAAGAAGGATTTGGAATGCACAAAGAAGGATTTGGGATGGAGAGAGGGGATTTGGGTGGGAAACTGGGTCCCTTTTTGGCGCAGGAGATCTTCCTGGCGCTGCTCTGGGTGATGCTGAAGCCCTGCAGGGCCTCGCGGGCGGCGCCCGCCTGCACCTCGGGCTCCAACTGCACCCAGGCGATGTCGCGGGGCCCGGGCACCAGGGCAGCTCCTGAACCCCGGGAACCTGGGCTGGGAACGGGGCCAGGAGAGCCCCAGACACCCGGGAGTGTTCCCCAGACACCCGGGAGTGTTCCCCAGACACCCGGGAATGTTCCACAGAAACCCGGGAATGTTCCCCAGAAACCCGGGAGTGTTCCCCAGAAACCTGGGAATATTCCCCCCCAAAAATCCAGAAATGTTCCCCCCCAAATGGAGAAATGTTCCCCAAAAAATCCAGAAATGTTCTCAAAAGAACACCTGAAACATTCCCCCAAAAATCCAGAAACATTCCCAAAGAAATCCAGAAATGTTCCTCCAAAAATCCTGGAACATTCCCAAAAAATGAGGAACTTTCCCCAGAAAATCCAGAAACATTCCTCCCCAAACTATACAAAACCAACCCCATTCCCCATGCAGAAACATTCCCAAAAACTCCAGAAACATTCCCAAAAATCCAGAAACCCCTCCCCAAAAAATCCAGAAGACCTCCGCAAAAAATTCAGAAATTCCTCCCTAAAAAAATCCAGAAATTTCCACCAAAATTCAAGAAATTTCCTCCCTAAAATATCCAGAATTTCCTCCCCCCCAAACCCTGGTCTTTCCCAAAAATGCAGACATTCCCCCAAAATCCCAATCCTTTCCCCAGACAATCCAGCCCCAAGCCCCCCTCACCCCTCTCGCCCCCCAAGCCCCAGAATCCCCCAATGCCCAAAGGGCCCGGAATGCCCGGGATGCCGGGATTGCCCCAGATCTCCCTGGGTGCAGAGCATGGGGAGCAGCAGCTCCTTGGGCTCCTCAGGGAGTGGGGCAGGAACAGGATGTGCTTCGGGGCTCTGCCCACAGCTGGGGAAACGGGAGAAAAACCCCAACATCAGCAACAAATCTGCCCCAAACCTGCCCCAAGCAGGCCCCAAATCTGCCCAAAGTCACTCTGGATACACACCAAACCATCTGCCCAAAATCCCACCAAAATCCTCCATGCTTTGACCCAGGGCTGTCTCATCATTTTTAAGTCTTTTTCACAGTTCCAAGAAATGATATCTCAGCTTGGTGGGAAGCCTCCTCTAAACTGATGGCATTGTGACATCTACTCTCAGCAATCAGATGCAGCCCCAATGATTATTACAGAACCACTCCAACAGTTTGCTGGGTTTAAAGCATCTCTGTGCTGAGGGGATTTTGGAGGAGACAGCTCTTGCATGGTTCATTAGTCTGTTGCCCCCAGACCTTTACTCCTCAGCGCTGTTCTCAAGAGCCTTGTTTTCAATGACGTTCAGGGAATTCTCTCCCACTTAGAGCTTGGGTGGTGGCCAGGCCTTGGCTCTGCCTGGACGGGAATTTGCCAACAGACCCAGATGTTTTCTGCATCAAAACTAGATTTGAGTTGCTTTGACTTGGCCATCTGACCCTCTAGACATGACAGTTGAACTCTTTTTAAAGGCAGCTTGGGAATTATTATCTGGAAATAATGATCCAAGTCCCCTCTGAATCGAGGTTTGTCAGCTGTTTGCAGACTCTGGGATGATGGTACATTATTGCAGAGATTGCTATTTACCTCATTCCACCTACGTTGTTAGCTTTGTCTGCTATTTGAAATGTTCCTGATTGTTGTATCCAAATTATTCCCAATTGTTGTAAGTTTCTTGTCCACTGCATGTATTATTTTACTGTGATGTTGCTTCATGCTCATAACAAAGACATGCATCTCATTCTTAAAAAACAAAAAAAGAAGAGGAATGAACGCCTTAAGAACGTTCAAATAATGCAATATGAACATGAGACATTTGGACAAGGAATCATTTTGAATAATGCAATATTTACATGAGGAATTTGGAAACAAGATCATCCCATCTAAATCCCAATGGAGTGTACCACAGTGCAGCCTGATTGATTCATTCCCTTCAGGAGAAGATGTGCCTGTGTTTCATCATCAGCAGCTCAAAGCAGTCACCTGTTCATTCCATCAGATACTGATCAGCTCTGAAGAAATGAGGCCCAGTGCAGAGAGAAATAACCTCATCACCTTGCAGCCTTTGTGGCCAGAGCAGGAGCAGGAGGAGGCCTGGCCAGACACGGCTGTGTCTGGGCACTGACAGAGGCAATTTGCCAGCAAAGCCTCCTGGCATCCTCATGGTACAGAGCTCCTACGAACCTTCTCCAGTTATTGCCTGTTCCAGCTGCCAGGGGACATTCAGTGGTGTCAAAGATCAACATTTCCAGCTCAAAGACTTTCTCACACTTCTCAACTCATTGGAAACAATGGCCATTTCTTTCCATTTCCCTAAGAGACATTGGACATTATTCTTTTGTCTTCTCCTGCTGCAAAACCCTGTGTCGATGACTTGATGGAATTTGGTAAGTTTTGTGGATTGTAAGTGGTCTTTTATCTCTCTTATCCCATATCTAACAGATAACCAGTGATAACCTTGATGAGATAATGCCCTGACAAGAGTGAGCTGTTTCAGCATCAGAACATAGGAGCCTTTTTTAAATGAACGAGAAGGGGGAGATGTCACAGGCAGGTGGGATAATGATAAAAGAAAGGCCTTATGAAATCAGGCCTTGTTCTGCCACATTAACAGCTGGCCTGCCATCTCTTCTGAGTGCAGCCAAGCAGTTACAAGTTCCCATGGGAAGCTCTTGTGAGAATGAGACTTTGTGAACAATCTGTTCTGAGAGTGAAAAACAAATGTACCTGCAACAACAAGGGATTTGTCCCATGAGAATCAGTGAAGAGAACAGGTAAACAATACAACAGAGAGATTTGATGCACAAGTAAAATCTATTTTATTAACCAATATTAGAATAACCTGCAAGAAATCTATGAACTAACTAAAGTTGCACACGGGGTCTGTCAAACTGTGTAAAATGAGTTGTGTGAAAAAGAGTAAAGAGTTCTTCTCCATCTCAGCTGTGTCCTCTGGGATTTGAGTTCCCTCCTTCTTTGGGGCTTTGGGTTCCCCCTTCTTTGAGGCTTTGGTTTTCTTCTTCTCTGGGATTTTGGTTTCCTTCCTCTCTGATGCTTTGGTGTCCTTCGACTCTGGGGTCTTGGTTTCTTTCTTCTCTGGGATTTTGGTTTCCTTCTTCTCTGGGATTTTGGTTTCTTTCCTCTCTGGTGCTTTGGTTTCTTTCTTCTCTGGGTCTTTCTTTTCCTTCTTCTCTGGGGCCTTGGTTTCCTTATTTGGGATTTTGGTTTCCTTCTTCTCTGGGGCCTTGGCTTCCTTCTTCTGTGGTTGTTTGCTTTTCCCCTTCTCTGGTTTTGGGGGTTGCTTCCCCACAGAGACAGCCTTCTTTTCCTTCTTCTGCCTCTCTTCCTCCTTCCCCCTCTCTCCCTCCTCTAAGGCTTTTGCCTCCTCCTCAAGCTTTTGAGCCGGCTGCTTCAGCTCCCTTGTGCAGACAAAACAGAAGCCATGGCTGAGAGTCCCCACCAGAAACTTGGGCTCCCCAGTCCTGGCTGGCCCTGCACTTCATTCCTTGACCCTGAGGCCATTCCCGTGAATTCTCCTCAAGCCACAGGGCTTGGGAACATCCCAAGGGAGGCCATTGGTGGAAGGGGACCTCCAGGCCCAGCCAAACCTCAGCTTTGCCATCAGAGGCTCTTGACTGTGCCAGCTCCCTCTGAAGGCACAGCCAGACCCCTCCAGGCCCTGCCCAAGGCTGATCCAGCAGCTCTCTGTGCTGCTGCCTGAAAACGCCCTTTGTCTCTTGGCTTCCCAGTTTAGAGCAGAGCACAGATTGCTGACAGCTGCTCATCTCCCCTACAATTCTTACTCAGCTCATTCAGCCCCCTTCCCCCTGGGCATGGCTGAAGCATGATTGTAAAGAGTTCAGATTTCAGCTGAGGCTTAGAAGCAATTCCCATTGATCAGGATGTAAGTTAGACAGGCAGACCATAGGTTAATGATTGTGAGATGCTTAAGCTGGAGCTGATTGTTCTATTGTTTACCATTAGGAGCTTCTTTCTAGAAGGAAGTGGAGTCAGTGAACTGTTATAAGAACATCTTGAAACCAGGAGAACAATGGTTTAGCACCTGGGCTTGATGCCAATCAGTCACTAAGCAGGGGACCTTGGATGGTGCCAGAGGGTCACAGAGACCTGATGAAGACATTCCTGACTTCATCCCTTAAGACCACGGACCCAATTCGAGACCACGGACCCAATTCGAGACCACGGACCCAATTCAAGGGAGGAATTGCACAGGTGTGAAGGACCAATGAGCTCATTTGAATACAGAGCAGGGATGGGAGGTGCTGGGCTTGTGCAGATGTATTGTATGTAAGATCTTGGGCAATAAAGAGAGGGCAAAGAACCTTGGGCAGCGCGGTCGCGCCTTTTAGGGACGGCTCTGGTGCCGCCCGCCGGTGTTAATAAACACAGCACTGTCTAACTCTAATTAGTTAGAGAGTCTCTGCCCGTGATCTTGGGCTTTAACGACCCATAGCCTGCTCCTTCATGAGAACAATGCTATCAGTCAGAAAGCAGAGGCTGCAGGAACTCCTCTCCTGCAAGGCAGGCTCTTGTCAGCCAGATTTCCTGCTGGAACCCATCTGTGACCAAGCAAACCAGTGCTGGCTGCCACGGAAACCATTGGAAGCAGCCTCGTCCCTCTCCTCCCCATGAAACCAACTCCAGCCTGGCCTGAAGAAGTCCTGATGCACAGGCTGGCTTGGAGCACCTCCACTCCCAGCTCCAGCCTGGGCCTGTGTGTCCTGAGCTGGGCTGCCTTGCTGGAGCTGAGCTTCTCCTGTGCTTGCCCACGGCTGCAGCTGCAGGGGAGCCTAAAGGACAGCAGCTTTTCTGGCTGCTGTCCCAGCATAAGGAGAGCCCTGGCAGATCAGCAGGGCAAGGGCTTCATCTGGGGCAGGAGCAGGGCCCAAAGCAAGGTTTGCTCTGTGCCCCACGCCTGCCCATAGCACAATCCCAGTGCTTTGGTGAAGAAGGGAGATGATGGAGAAGATGCCACTCAACACCATGGACTTGCAGACCCCTCTAGAGGCAGTGCCAAGGCAAGCCCAGAGCCCAGCTCCCTGCAGGCAGCAGCTGAGCTAGGAGGGCTCAGCACTCAGATAGAGAAGAAGATGTTGTGTCTCAACAGGAGAAGGTCCTTCCTCTCTTGGCAGCCAGGGAGCTCAGAGTGGCCATGCCTGTGTTGCTGCTGCCTTTGCTGTGCAGCACCTCTGAGCTCAGAGTCCTTGGAGCAGGGAAGCCCTGCAGGGACAATAACCCATGGCAGAGCAGGAGCCCATGGAAGGCTGACTCACCTGTCCCTGAGAGGGGCCTGAGAGCCACAGTTGATCTCGGGGGGCTCGGGGAGGAGCTGACACGTGAGGCCTCCCCGGGCACCAGCCCCTCGTAGCTGGGGCCTCCCTCCACGTGGCACAGCTCCGGGACAGTGCAGGTGCTGCTGAGGTGGCCAGAGAAGGTGGAGGAGACCTGCTGGCCCTCTCCTGGCTGCAGCACACCTGGCAGGGGCAGGATACTGAAAGCCTGGGTGGAAGACAGGAGAGATTGAGGTGCTGAGCATGGGAATGGATGCAGAAGAGCATCTTGGAGCAAAGGGCAGCTGTAGCCAGAGGGGCCTATTCGCCAAACACTGCCAGAATCACCCTCACCTCATCCTGCATCCATGCCACTGACCAGGGCAGGGACCATGGGCAAAATCTTCTCCCACACTCACGGGCCCATGCATTAATTAGTACATGACATGAAAGGGAGCTGGGATGTCTCCTGGCAGTAGAAATTCTCTCTGATGCACAACTTGGCTTTAAAAAGTTTAAAAGCTTCCTGCTTTTAGAAAAGGAGGAGACTCAGAGTGAGAGCTCCTGGAGCTGAGGGAAGGAGTCCAGCCCAGCTCATCTGACTCCTGAGGCTCTTGCCCTCTCTCTCTGGTTTAAATGCTGCTTTCTCAAGGTGCTGCAGCAAAAACTCCTGCCAAAATTTCCTGTGGAGCACCTGAGGAGTTCCAGGGGGAGCAGTGCCCTGCACAGGTGCTGCACAGCGTCCTTGGGCAGCCCTGCAACGTGTCCTGCAGGGCCTCTCCAACAAGCAGCTGCTCCAGCAGCCCTTTGTGATGGGCCTGCAGGGATGGGAGGCCCCTCTGTGGCCAGTGCTGAGGGCCCCCAGCGGCACTGGCAGCTCCAGCCCTGCTGGCCACGCTGACAATGGGCAGGGAGACAGATTCCCTCCTGCCTTCTCCGCTCCCAGGGGAGCGTGCGCCACGTCCAGGGAGCACCTGAACCCCTCCGAGCCTCGTGGCAGGTGAGGGTGCTCAGGAGTTGGTGCTGGCACCTGGAAAACAAGCCATTTTCTGTGCTGGGAGGCAGAGACAGCCACTTTGCAAAGTCTCCCTTTGTCAGACAGCTCCAGGGCCAGCAGGGCAGCAGCAGCTCTGGGGGAAAGCAGAGCCCTGCAAACAGGGAGTCTGGCTGCCTTGGGAAGAGGCTCCATGGAGATCAGGATCATCCCAGCTGGCTCTGGGAGGGAAGCTGGAGATCTGACCAGGATGATGCAGGGAAAAGCCTCATCTTACACTGGGAAGGAAACAAGGCACAAAATCCCACACTCAGCACAGGCCTGTAGGATCTGAGTCAGCTTCTCCAAGGAAAACTCTCCTGTTTCTCCCTCCCCCTCAGCCCATGTCCAGCCACTGGCCCTGCTGCCCAGCCCACTGGCAGGGCACAGCACAGCAGGGCAGCAAAAAGGGAGCTCAGCATGAGCAGGACTTGGTGCTGGCAGGCTGGGGAGGAACACAAGCACTGCATGGACAAGAAAATCTACCTCTGCTCCTGAAGAGTGGGGAAAATCCTGCACTTCTTTCAGGGCTGCGACTGGCTCCTCCACATTTCTGACCTTGAAATGCCTCCATTGAGATGCCAAGGAACCCAAACTGCTTCTCTTCCCCTTTGGTGGGTGGGGTTTGACTTTAGGAGGGTAAAGCTCATCTCTGGAAAATAAGATAACCATGAACAGGGACCTGCAGTGGGAGGGAGGGACACCTGCACCAGCAGGAGCTGTTTGTGCCTCCCATCCCTCCTGTCCTTCTCCCCAGCAGCCTGGGCCTGTTTTCCCCGGCAGAATCCCTGTCCCTGTGCACCCTGCCAGGAGCAGCTGCACACAAAAAAATCCAGGGGGGTCTGAGTGGGATTTTTTGGGATTTTTGGGGGGGATCTCACCTGTTTGTTTTTTTTTTGGGGGGGTTTCTCCTGGATTTTTTGGGTTGGGTTTGGGATTTATTTGGGTTTTTTTGGGGGGAGGGTCTCACCTGGGCTTTTTGGCATTTTTAGAGGACCTCACCTAGATTTTTGAGGAATTTTTTGATGTTTCTCACCTGGATTTTTTTGGGGGGTCTCACTTGTTTTCTGGGCTTTTGGGGGGTCTCACTGGGATTTTCGGGGGGGGAGGTCTCACCTGAATTTTTAAACATTTTTTTGGGGAGGTGTCTCACCTGGACTTGGGGCTTTTGGGGATTTTTTGGGGAGGATCTCACTTGGTTTTTGGGGATTTTTTGGGGATGATCTCACCCGGATTTTTGCATTTTTGGGGGAATCTCACCCAGATTGTTTGAGATTTTTCAGGGGGGTCTGACTGGGATTTTTTGGGATTTTGAGGGGTCTCCCCTGGATTTTTTGGGATATTTTTGGGGTGTGTCACCAGTTTTTTGGGGATATTTTGGGGTCTCAGCAGCCGCAGCTCTGCCGGGCGGGGGCCGGAGCCCTCCGGGGCTGCCGGGGCTGCCGGAGCGACGCGTCCCCGTATTGGATCCCCGAGCCACCCGCTCGGGACCCAGCTCATCCCCGAACACGCCGATGACAGCGCTGCGGCCGTGAGTGCCCAGGGCCTGCACTGCCACCACAGCTGGGATCTCTGCTGAGCTCTGGGGCTGCACAATCCCACAGGGCTTGGGGCTGGGGTCGAGCACAGCAGAGTCCTCCTTGCGTTTCTGGCAGGGACAGAATGAAATGCAGCTTCAGAGGCACCTCTGGAGAAACTTTAGACTCCTTAACATGCACCGCAACAGCAACTTACACACACGTTTCAAACTCCCCAGCACAAAGGTAAAAGGCACACACAAGATGCAAGAATTGTAGGCTTAGCACTCCCAGGGGATCCTGCAAGGAGGCTGCCAGCACAGGCACTGGTGTCTGTGGATGCAGCAGCTTTTCACAACCCTCTCAGATCTCCCACAAGAAAAGCCCCTGAAGACCAGAACATCAACTGTTTCCTCAGGAGCTTCAACTGCCTCCTGAAGTTTACATTCGGGTAGGATCCTGTTCTCAGCAGATCTTTAAGGCTGAATAGAAACCAGCAAGGTCTTATCCAAACCCTTTTTTCCCCTAATAATCTCCTCAATAATATTTGACAGGAGGAGGTGGATGTGATGCCAAACCTGGGGAATGAGCCCATAGCAGCCAGGAAGGTGGCTGGGATTCCTCATGAGGATCTTCCTCTCCTAGGGCACCTTCAGGTGGCACTCATGGTACAGCAGCACTTGGGGGGACACTTGGAGCTCAGGAACGAGACATCTGGGCAGAGAGATGACCCCAGGGCAATCAGAGATCCTGAGAGAATGGAGAACGTTTCCCCCCAGAGATTGTGCAATGGAGCAGAACACATTGGTCACTGTCCAATGCACATTGATCAGCCCTACAGGGATAAATTGCCTTCTACCTCTGCCCACTCCAACACGTCTTGTCAAGGAGGCCCAAACCCTGAGAGGCAGCACCCAGAGGCTGCCCAGTGCCCCAGGCAGAGCCCTTTGCCCCACAGCTGCCTCAGCCCCTCCTGCACCCCTGAAGGCTTGCAAGGACTCCTGGAACAGTCCCAGTGAGCCACGAGCTCTGGGGGAGCCTTCCCAACAAGGATCAGTGCTCCCCAAGGCCCAAGGAACACACAACCCCAGTGTCTCAGTACAAATGACTCCCTTCTCTGCCATGGTGCTGCTGCCCTGCCTGAGAACTCAGCTCTTTGCCCCAGCCCTGGAGGGCACGAGACAGCAGCTGCCCCACAGAGGGGCTGATCAGCCCCTGCCAGGCCCTGCAGCTCCCTGGCTCCTCCACTGTCCAGCTCCAGGCCCTGCCTGGCCCCAGCTCCACCTGCTTTACAGAATGGCAGCCCAGGCACTGCCTGCATGGCTCTGCCTGCGACAGGGAACAGCCCCAGGGAGCTGCATCCCTCTGGGCATCACACTGACACCCACAGCAGCACAGCAGCATGGAATTCTGCTGCAGCAACAACGACTGTTGGGCTCAGCTCTGACAACATTAAAGCTCAAAATGGGAAGCAGAGGGAAGGAGAAAATCTGGAGCTGACCTGCCACACCAAGGGCTGCTTTCCCCTCGTCAGACCTTGCCCTCCCCACTCTTGCTGGGAGCCACTTCCCCCCTGCCAAGGGCCCTCATGGACAGAGCCAGACCCTGACTCTCAGCAGCTGCTTGGTGTGACCCAAACCCGTGCACGGTGCTCACCACCAGCACAACTCCACCTCTTGCAGGAAGAAGGAGAGGAGGCCCTCGGGAAATTTGTTCCCCCTCACGCACCAAAGCCCAGGCCAATCAATGATATCATTGCTGGTGCCTTTAGAAGAGGGCCCAGGCCCTTGCTGGCCTGTGAGCAGGGGTGCTTTTCACCACAGGCTGCTGCCCAAGCACTGCTGTTCTCATGTCCAGCTGGCACAACATGAGGGCATCCAGCAGCACTTCTCCTTGGCACTGCAGCCAGCAAAGCCTGGGCAAGGCAGTGCCTGGGGGAGCCAGGCAAGGGCTGGGACCTGGCTGTGATGATCAGGGTTGCCCCTCCCTTGCCAACACCCTCCAGGTGCACCAGCATTCTCTGGTAGAACTCCATCACCGTGTTGGAGCACAGGGTTACCTGGTGGAAGAGAAGACCAGTCAATTCTGCCTTACAAAAGCTCCTTACCCACGTGTGATATCCTCCAGTTCCTGAGGGAGGATTTGGCCTTAATTCTTCTGCTGCTCCATGTGCAGAGCACAGTCTGAGAGTAACAAAAGCCTTCTGGCAATACCAGATTTGTTAAACACCCCTTGCTATCAGGACACAGGTCAGCTACATTAAAACATTAGACTACAGCTCTATGCACCACTGCATTCAAATTAAGGGGCCAATTTCTCATCTGACTACAATGACATCCGTGCAGAGGAAATCTGATTGAACACAATGAGTTCAGCTTCACAGCAGGAACCAGCTCATCTTGCTGTTCATTCAAATCAGCCTGGCCATTTTCTTCTTGATCATCTTCATGGTCCTTCACATCTCCTTCAAGTCTTTGCATGTGCTCTTGAAGCGAAGCCTTCTCTGCTCCATTTCCATCCTGCGCCTTCTGGCCTCTTCTTCAGCTCTCCGGGCCTCTGCTCTCTGCTTCATGGCCGCCCTTCTGGGCCTGAGGCAGAGGAAGAAAGGCAGGAAGAGCAGCTCAGCAGCAGCCCAGTAGGGCCCCTGCTGCACGGCTGCCCAGAGCAGGGGTCCCCAGGCAGGCTCGGGTGCCGCTGGGGTAGCCTGCTCCAGGCCCTCTTTGCCCAGCTCTGCATCCTCATCCAAACTGATCACCACAGGCCGTGGGAAGTGGAAGAGGAGCAGCACCAGCAGGGCAGGGACTGATTTGGACACCATGGTCTGCAGGAGGAGAGAGACAATTTGTGTTGCTTTGCACAAGAGTTGCAAACCCGTGTGTTATTAGGGAATGGCCGCTCCTGCTGTGCCAGACCGCTCGAGCAGGGCTGAGAATCTGGTGTCAAAGTGCATTCATGTGCTCCATGTTGCATGGGGCACCCGTGTGCAGGAATAGAGAACAACTTCCCTCAGATGGGATCTGCTGTGGCAAGGCCCCTCTGGTTTTCTCCTCCACACAGCAGTTTGCATGCAGAATGTGGGCAGATGTAACTTGGAGGTCCTCCTGCTCACCCTTGGCTTCCCCTTGCAGAGCCTCAGCCCCTGCGTTCTGTCAGGGCCCCTGGGCAGGTGGGATATTCCCAGAGGAGAGGGGCCGGCTGTGTCCCCATTGCCCCTGTCCCTTATGTGCCTGTGTTCAGGAGGGCACAGAGAGGCAGGGGACTCCTGCCTGCCCCGTGTCCTGTCTGCCTGCCGGGCCTGTCCCAGGGCAGCCGGGCTGTGATTGCTGTGCTGTGTCCCCCTGTCCCTGCTGTCCCTGCTGTCCCTGCTGTCCCTGCTGTCATGGCCCACTGCAGGTTCCACACCTACACAGCCATGGTGGCTCCTGAGCTCTGCCGGCACCCGAGTGACAGTCTGAGTGGTGGCACTCCTGGTTTTCTTGCATTTGGCATCGCGCAGAGCAGAGGCTGGATCACAGCACCAAAGGAGCAGCTGCTGCAGGGGAGGAAAGGAGCCTCTGCACGGCCAAGGGCTGCTGTGGTGCCCCTGTGTCAGGAATTCCCCACAGCTGACACCTGAGTCCAGCATGGACACTCACAGACACAGCGTTTGTTCAGGCATTGCCTTTATTGCATCTTGACAGGGACTGCAGCTGCCTGAGGGAAGTCACCCTCCCGAGACAGGAGGGCAGAGAGTGTAATTTAAATTAACCAATTGTGATTATAGGCATTCGTAGCGACAGTCTATATACTGTATATATGAATATTAAACAAGACACAAAATAATTATTGGATCATGAAGATTAAGCAACATTTGCTGGTTTAGATAAAAAGTAAGTATACTTCAGTTTTGGTTAACTGCAATAATTCTTGGTAATTTTGATGAATTATAAGTTCTATGTAATATAAGGAAAAGTGCCATTATTTAATTCCTACTTATTATTAAAATATTTATGATCTCTTACAAGAGTATTAATCTACATTATAGTAATAAAAAGTTTGGAAAATGTTTCTAAAGAGAACTATTTTTAAATAAGATATTTTAAATATTTCAAAACTATTTAAGAATTTGAATCAATCTCCAAACATTGGCCCGATGCCTTCAGATGGTGCTTTCCTCTGAGCAGATGCAAAGGCTCTGCATGGAAAAGGGTTAAAATAGATGCAGTTACTACAGATCCCATGAGGAGAGAGAGGGCAGAGGGGCAGGGTGTGTCAGGAGCCCGGAGCCTGTGCCCCGGCGCAGGGCTGTGCTGGGCAGCAAGCGCAGCTCTGTGCGCCGGCTGCTCACAAAGATGTGCGGCTCGCCTTGGCCAGCCCAGAGAGCATCTCCAGCAGGAAGCTTTTCTTCACACAGCCACTGCCTGTGCTCCTCCAAAAGCCTGCCCTGCCTACCTTCAGCATCCTGTTTGTATGCCTATTCATTCCAATCAGCCTGGCCATTTGCTTTTCTATTTCTTTTGTGGCCCGGCGCATTTGCTCCATGTCTTTGAATCTCTTCCTAAGGAGCCGCCTTCTCCGCTCGCTTTCCACCTTCCTCCTTCTGGCCTTTTCCTCAGCTCTCTGGGCCGCTGCTCTCTGCCTCGTGGCTGCCCTTCTGCGCCTGAGCCACCAGCCCAAAAGCAGGAGCAGCGGCTGAGCAATTTGCCAGAGCTGGTGCAGGTAGCGCAAGGCAGCCAGGAGCCAGGGTCCCCAGCCAGGCTCAGCTGGCTCTGGGGGGGCCGCTTTCATCTCCTCTGCACGGGGCTGCCCATCCCCGTGAAATCTGTCCACCACGGAAAGTGGGAACAGGAAGAGGAGCAGCACAAGCCCAGCCAGGACTGCTCTGTGCGCCATGGTCTGCAGGAGGAGAGAGACAAGGCTTTCACTGGGGCTGCCAAGGGAGCTTGTGGGGGCTGAAGTGAGGCCCGGAGGCGCAGGGATGTGAGGGCAGAAGCAGAGGGCCCCGGGCAGCTGGCAGGCAGCAGGGCCTGTGCCAGTGGGCCAGCAGCAGCAGCCCCGTGCCCCGGCCAAGGCGCCGGCCCCAGGGGCTGGCCCTGGGTGCAGGGGGACAATGCAGGCCCGGGTGCGGCGCTTGTGGCCCGGCCCTGGCCCGGCCCAGCCCCGCCACGTGCGCACTCACCGCTTGCCCAGGCTGTGCTGGGCCAGCGTTACCTGCGGGGGCCTTTTCCAGCTGCCCCCATTGTGACACGCTGCCCCTGATGTCACAGGGGCCAGAGGCATCACAGCCGGGCCAGCCCTGCCCTTGGTGCCCAGCCCAGCTCAGGGGCTCCCAGTGGGCCCAGCAATGAAAGCCCCGGCAGGCAGCAAGTGCAGCCCCTCTGGGAGGGAATGGGCCCCAGGGGCTCCCTTCACAAAGCAGGCAAAAGTTGCCACTGATAAGTTTCCAAAGGGAAAAGATTATAATCACTAATGTTGTGTAGGATACATATTATCAACTATGAAAACACCTGAGGTGCTTTTCCTAATGGGACTTGTTCTTCTGTGAGTGGGGTTGGGTGATGGTTGCTCAGTTTTTCTTGCTTGACTATTCCCTGATCCAGTCCATCCAAGACTTCTGTGAAACCTTCCCATTATCAGACAGCAGAAATAAAGAACTGCAGTGAAACCACTTCTAGTCCCCTTCAGATCAAGAAGGTGCAGGGGGGTGGTTCTGGCAGAGAATTTGAGCTGCTCTGGACAGAGTCGCACTGCTGTGTTAGCAGGGACTGGCTGCTTGTGTTTTTCTTTGGATGAACAATCTTCCTTGTGTCCCCAGTGAACACATGGAGCTCACACCAGCAGTGCCTCTTGCCTGTTCCCTGCCCAGCCAGACCTTCCAGCCCAGCTGAAATGCCCAGCGTGGCCTTTGAGCACAAAGGGATTGCAGAGCCAAAAGCATCTGTGTAGCCACCATGGTGTTCAGCGGCTGCTGCTCGGGGAAGGGCACTGAGAGGAGGCCACTGCTGCTCTTGTCAGAGCGCTGCTGTGCAGGGATGTCCCTCGCCCTGCTCAGTCCCACATCTGCCCATCTTTTGGCCTGCTCTGAGCTCAGGTGGATGCCATCTGCTCCCAGCAGACCCAGCTGCTCCACGGTAGATGCACAGGCATGGAATCCAAAACCTTGAGTATCCCCTGAGTAGCCAGGCATTCAGCTGTTCAGTTTGTCACGGCCCACATCAGGGGTTAGAACAAGATGGTTTTTCAGATTCCTTGTGACCTGAACCATTCCAGGCTTCTAGGATTTCTCCATGACTGACTTTGGTCCCCTCAAAAGACCTCCTCTCTCCTCTCTTCCCTCCACCTCTGGAGAACGCATTCTGATGCTGCTGCTGTTGGGACAGGTTGGTGGATACTCTTCCTGCCATCCCATGGGAGTAAGCATGACTCCTCTCTGAAGCCTTTGTCCCTGAATCAGTGCCTTCAAATAACAGTTATCTCCCCTCCTTCCTTTTCCATTGAGCGCTTGAGCACACACAGCATTTCTCATCGTTTTCCACAGAACAGTACAGGTGCCAGTTCCCATCTTGTGGAGCCCTCTGCCATAAATCAGCCTGACAGGTTTATTCTCTACGTAATGGGAAATGATGACAAATGCAGCTGCATAATCTAGTTAGTAACTCTCCATAATGACTGCCTCTGGGGTGATTTATGGGTTTTGTCATATGTGAGCTTTCAGAACTTTAGAGGTTACATTTTTCACACTTTTTTGTTGGAATCTCAGTTTATCAGACTTTACTGCAGCATTAATCACTTGCAGTACAACCCTGGACTTCACAAATGTATCACATCAGCGTGAAAAAAGGCAGAGAAAACAAGAACTGTTGTGAATTAATGAGCCGGGTAACACATGTCTCACAACAGCGATGAAACAACCTGTGTTCTTCTTCAAGCCACAACAGAAAGTCCCAAAGTCTGGTTATTTTTTTTTTTTTTTTTTTCACAAAACACAAGCAGCAGCAAAGAACTGAAACAACACAGCCAGGCTTGAAACCTGAAAGATCTGAAAGGCTGAGTCTATCCTAGTTAATGGTGAAATGATGTGTGAATCTGTCCTAGATGTTCAAATGAAGAAGATTGATTCAGTTATAATATGGCTTCTAAGCAAAACACTGGGATTATATAGGAGAGATGCATGTGTCATGAAACAACCAAGAAATCAGAGAGACACTTCCAAGCTCTGCTGTGAAGGTCTGGGAAATGTTCAGATTTACCATCTGTGGAGTTTGGTGCAGGATAAACTGGAACAAAAGGCCATCATTACCCAAATTGATTTCGTTTGGGCTGGTTTGTTGGTTTTTGGTTTGCTTTTTCTTTTTTTTTTTTTTTTTTTTGTTTGTTTGCTTTTTGTCAGATAATGTTTTCTAATACTCCAAGAAATATGTTGAAAAGGTCAGCATGATCCATCAGACACAAGCAGCAGGGCTGGGGTAGATGCAACATGTTCCTTGCACTGGAGGGTAGACAGAGGCAAGATCTGGTTTGGGGTCAATCACACCTGGATCGGGGAGGTGGCTGAAACCTGGGCTGGCCAAAGCCTTAGAATCACAAAATATCCTGGGCTGGAAAGGACCCCCAAGGATCACCAAGTCCAACTCCTGGCCCTGCAGAGGACACCTCCCCAAGAATCCCACGCTGTGCCTTGGCATGTGCTGGTGGGCAGGAGCACACAGCTGGCCGTGGCTTTGGGTGCATGGGTAAGATGAGATGGTGAGGAGCATCCCTGCTCCCTGAGCTCCTGGAGAGCTGCAGACACTGATCACTGGTAAGGACAGCACCAGGGCCATGGCCTGGGGCTGGTGATCTGGTGTCTCCTTCCTGCTGCTGCTTTCTGCTACAGATAACAGCCTGGTACCAGGTCTTGTTGCTGAGGTGATAAACGGCTGGGGAGATTCCCTCCCTGCTCTTGTCTGCACGAGTTCTTATGCTCAGCACCAGGAAGGATTGGGCCAGAATGGAGGCATTTGGGGTCTCAGGGCTGAGGCTGAGACAGACAGCCAGGCAGAGCAGCTCCTCCTGGCTGATGCAAACATTAGCCCTGTGCTGGCCAGGCCAGTGATCCATAGCTATGGGTCCACAGTGATGGTGGTGCTGGGTATTCACTAGGAGAAGAGGAGGTGTAAAATGAAGCTTCTGAAGCTGCTTGGGATCCTGGAAGCTGCTCAGACCCCACTTGACCACAGTGGTTGTTTGGCCAGCTTAAGTGATGGAATTCATTGGGCTGTGCAGGGACAGTTTTCTGTGCAAACATGAAGGACTTTCAGGGGGGATGAAATACGGCCTCATAGTAGAAACAGCTGGGCTGAACACTCTTTATTCCAGCTATGAATCTTTGCTCTTAAGAGCAATGGATTCCACCTTTCATTAAACCAGAACTTGTTGTTGTTGTTGTTATTGTTGTTGTTATTTTGAGGAACATAAATGACCTTTCTTGTTTATTTTATTAGCATTTTAAAATCTTTCTTGTTTATTTTATTAGCATTTTAAATCATCTGGTCACCCACTGCATGCATGAAACATGAGATGTTACCAAAGTGTAGCTCACTTCAGACAGGGAGTGCTGATAGTTGGCAGATCTGTACAGGTGTCCTCATCCTGGGTGCATTGGATGTTATCCCATCCAAGCAGGCAGTTTAACACAAGCAGCTATTTCACTAAGCTTAATTAACAACAGAAATAAAAACTGTATCTTTAGAACAAAGTTACTTTGACATCTACCATCACTCAGCGAGAGGTTTATTGTTATGGACACATAATATTGGCTTTTTGCAGAGATTAAAATGGATTTTCTATATGTGGTGTTCAAGTAACTTTGTTATTGTCTTGGTTTGAAAAGCCAGGTGTCTGCTAAGGAAGGCAGGAGCCTCCCCTGGAATGGAAAATGTAAACCCCTCCCTCTGAATTGTTATAATTTTGAAATTAAGGAGCTTTCAGGCAAAGATATGGGAATAGGAATAACAGTTCTTTTTTAGGAAAAATTAACAATATAAATGTAGTAGTACAGACGAAAAAAAACCCCACAGACAGAGTCAGAACAGGGCCTGACACCCTGTGGGTCAGGGTGCTGGCAGCAGTCCCATTCAGCGGTGGCTGCAGCCCTCCTGCAGTGCCAGGTGTGGCTCTGTTGGAGCAGGGATCCTGGAGAAGGGTGGAGTTTTCCTCTGAAGGTCCAGGGCTGCTGTAGATGGGCCTGGGAATCTTCCTTCCTCTGGGAATCCAGTGGGAAAAGGCTGATCCTCTGGGAATGCCGTGGAGAAGAAAGACAGCTGCTCCTCTGGGAATCCAGGAGGAAAAGGCTGCCTACAGTGTTCCAAATCTCAGATTCTATCCAGGTAGGAATGCTTGGCTCCTCCCCCTGGGCGGAGCATCTCCCAATGCGATGATGTCATTTCATCAGCCATGCAGTGACACTCAGTGGCCCAATACCAGAAGATAATTAATAATTAATGGCCTATTAATGGAACACACCTCCCCACAGGGAGGATTGGTTGTGGAAGAGAGAAACTGCCCAATGAACAGAAGATAACTGCCCCACCACTGACAGATGGCAAACAGAACACACACTTATCTTGCAGTCCAGGACCTGTCCCCACTGGCTGCCCCCATTCTCCAGAGTTCATGGTGTCCAGGGAGGCTGCAGCTGCCGGTGCCGGGAACAAACGAGACGGGTCTGGGTTTCAGAAAGCTCCAGAGTCCATTTCTGACCCCCGAAAGACAGGGCAGAGGCAGGGCCGTGGGGTTTTTATAGGGTATCCCAGGGCTGGAGTGTGGGTTTGGGTCAGGGGAGGAGTTCTTAGCAACACAAGAAGGGTGAGATCAAATTCCTGCCTCTTAGCAACAGGGGCACTCCACACAGAATGTGTCCCCAAATCCTGAATTCCCCCTCAAACACCTCTGAAATGGTGGGACTTTAGACATCTTTGATCACTTTCATTCTCTAATAACACTGATGCTGTTAGTTCCAGAGTGCCCAGGATCCGCCTGGCAAGTCAGCTCTGGCAGGAAGAAGGCGGCTGCCAGGGGGCTGCTTGTGGCCTCTGACAGCCCCATTGCTCAGGGCTTGCCAGCGCCCCAGCCCCTCAGGCCCTGCCCCAGCACGGCCAAGCTACCCGGCAGCAGCGCCGCAGCCCCACAGCAGCTCCAGAGCAGCCCCAGGCAGAGGCACCTGGGAGCCCTCAGCAAGGCAGCCAGCAGCAGACGGGCAGGAGGGCACGGATGGTGCTTCCTGCCTGGCACAGGGCTTGTGGCCATCTCCAGGCAGCGCTCTGGCAGGGATCCCCGCAGCTCCGGCCCCTGCCCAGCCGCTCTGTGGGCAGCACAAAGGCTTCAGCAGAACCACCAAAGGCCAAGGGCCTTCTGGCCATTTCCCCTTGCCCACTGCACGCCTGGGCAGCTGGCTGAGCACAAGCACCCTTTATCCCCTCTTCCCCTAGGCCCTGCGGAGCCTGGGCAGAAAAAGAAAGATCCTGGCAGTCTGTGTATTAGAACACAGTCTATATTTACATAGTAAAGGGAAAAAAAAAAAACAAAGAAAAGAACATTCTTGAAGTAAAAGAAAAATCCTCCTGACTCAGGTGGCCCAGCAAAAACAGCTTCTGGGATCAGCTCTCCACAGAGCTGCAGCAGGGCAGGCAGCCGAGCCGTGACACACGAGGCCGTGTCTTCCATGCCCTGCGCAGGTGATTTCGGAGCCACTGGAAGCTGGAGATGGGAGCCCGCTCTCCTGACTTGAGGATGCAGAGCGTTTGAATTGCCAGGCTTCCGACGGCGATGCTGATGTCATTTGTTTTGTCTTCAAGGGCTGCAAGAGAGAGCAACAGAGCCACGGTCAGAGGCAGATCTGCGGGGAGCCGAGGAGAGCCCCCTGCAAGGGCCATGCCAGCCGGCTCTTGCCATGGCCAGGAGGGAGCAGGGAGCAAGGCGATCAGGCCGAAGCTGCGGGCCACCAATGGCCCCCGTGGCCCTGAAAGCTCAGTGTGCTCTGGCCACGGGAGCAGAGCCCTCCGCAGCCGGGGCAGGGCTTGCAGCTCCCCCCCGGCAGCCCCCGCTGCCAGCCCGCTGCCCTCACTCACCAGTGCAGATCAGCTGCAGCTCTCGCTGCTGCCCCCTCAGGCGCCGCCCGGCCATGCCTGTGAACACAGAGCCTGTCACGGCGGCAGCGGCACAGCTCCCTGCCAGCGGCGCTGCCGGCGCTGTGGCCACACGGGCTGCTGGCCCGGCAGGGCTCAGCCCGGCCCTTGGCGCACGCTGCCGCCCCAGGGCACGGCTGCCAGAGGGCGGCAGCCGCAATGCCCAGCCCAGGCGGGGCTCCACGGCGCCGGGCCCGGCTGGCGCTGCCGGGGCAGCAGGCGGGGCCGGGGCCGAGCTGCGGCGGGCCGGGCCGGGGAGGGAGCGCGGGCTCGTGGCTCACCCATGAAGCTGATGGCCGCCTCTCGCAGGGGCTCCTGCGGGCTCTGCAGGTAGCGCAGGGCCCGGCGCAGGTGCTCGGCCGCTCGGCTCCTGTCCTCTGCCAGCTGCAGAGAGCGGCAGGAGGGAAGGCTTGGCGCGGGCTCAGCCCCTGAGCCGGGCGCTGCCTGCGCCCAGCCCCAGCCTCCCCTGCCCGCACAGCCCTGAGGCGCGGCCAGCAGCCGCCGGCCAAGGGCTCCCGAGGGGAGGGGGCAGCGGGCCGGCTGCTGCCCGGGGAGCCGCGGGGCCGCCCCGCAGCCCCGCCGGGCCGGGGCTCCACGGGCACCCGGCTCGGGCCCTCGGGAGCCTGGAGAGGAGCCCGCGCGGCCTCTGGCTGCCGCAGCGGGCAGGGGCTCAGCTGCCCGGCCCGCACACTGAGCGCCGCCCTTAGGGGCCTTCTCCAGCCTGAGGCTGGGCCTTGCAGGCCCTCCTTACCAGGCACTCGCTGAACTTGCACAGTTTCTGCTCCTTCACCAGCTTCTTGAGATCCCTCCTCTTCATCAACTTGAGCGCACAAAGCAGCGCTTCCCGAGAAGCCTGGAGAGCAGCAGGGACGCGGAGATGGCCCCACAGCCCAGGGCACGGCACCCGCGTCCCCGTGCCATGGCCTGCAGGAGGCTGCGATCCAGCAGGCGCAGGGCAGGAGGCAGCCGAGCCCCCTGCCAGGGGGACAGCAGCAGCCCACGAGTCCTCACCTCTGCCACACGCTGATTCTCATCATGGCAGTGGAAGAAGAGTGCAAGCAAGCTCTGTTGTACAGGGATTTCCAAAGGGTTTTCTCTCTCTTCCAAATACTCCATCATGTCTCGGAAGAGTTTGATGGAGAGCAGCTGGACCTGGCTATTATCCTGTAGGAAAAAAAAAAGAAAAACTACCTCAGAATTGGCTCCTGCAGGCCCCCCTGGGCATAGGGCTGGAAATGCACAGGGCACACAGTTTCCAGGCAGCAGCCGGTGGCTGTGGCTGGGGGCACAGAGCCTTACGTGGTCAAAGAGTGGCAGGAGCGCCTCAGCCAGCTGCAGGGCAATGGGGGTTGACATCAGAATGTGTGATTTGTGCAGGAATAGAAAGCTGAGTGTGATGAGGGTCATGCCAGCTATCTCTGCATCACTGTCGCACAGTAGGTCCATGAGGCTTTGGGTCAGGCTCCACATTCTTTGGGCCTGTGCGGAACACAAGTCTGTGAAAGGCCATCCTGCTGCCACAGGGCCCAGAGGCCAAAGGCCTGTCCCAAAGCACGTGGGCAGCTGAAGCGGGAGGCAGGAGAGCTGGGAGCAGCTGCCCCAGCGCCCCAAGCCCAGGCCAGGCCAAGTGACTGTGTTCCCAGCGCAGCTTCAGCCACCGCCCCCTTCTCACCATTGAGGGATCATCAATGAGCTCCAGCAGGGCCCTGAGCGCCAGGCGACGCCTCTCCCTGCACTCGCTCTGCAGGTACCTTGAAGAGACCTTCACAACACTGGCACCACATTCACTGGCATCCAGGCACTGGAGGAGCTGAAAGGCACAGGCCAGTGATGGGGGAGCCGGCCGGCAGGAGCCTGGAGCCGCACAGGGCTGGGCCCAGGCAGCAGCAGCAGCAGCAGCACAGGGCGCGGGCAGCGTCCCAGGCGGCTGCGGCTCCCAGAGGGCAGAGAGCTGGGAGGCAGCTCAGCCAGGCAGCGCTGCACACCCGGCTCACCTCCACAAGGAACGCCAGGGCGGCCAGATCCCAGTGTGGCTCCTGTGTGCTGAGCAGCCAGAGGAGGTGGAGTGCAATACTGGAAGCCAACCCAAGACAAGCATGGCGCATCTCCCTAGGAGGGCGAAAAAGGGACCAGGAACCTGAGCAAATCTCTCCAAGGACAGGCTGGCAGAGCCTGCTGGTCTTTCACCACCGTCCTGCAAGGGGACCTGGGCCCTTTAGGAGGTGTCTCCTCCTGTGCTCTCTCCCCTCCCAGCCTTTTCCAGTCTGCTTGGCCGTCCCTCGGTGACAAGGCCCTGTGACCCAGGGCCACGGGGACTGTGTGGGACAGCCCGGGCACAGGGCACAAATGCCGGGAGCAATGGGAAGAAGGGGAGTCTCACCTGGCCAGCAGACCCACGGCATAGTGGCGGGTGTCAGCACAGAGCAGCGTGTCCCAGCCACGCTTGCGTTCCACTGACACCACCACCTCCTTGTACTGCTTTCGGCAGAGCAGGGACTTCAGGCTCTGCACTGCAAACCTGTGTGCACAGCAAAGGCCAGGTCACCCTGGCAGCACTGGCTCCTTGGCAGGCCACGTGGCAGGGACAGGAGGACTGGCATGGAGCACCTGTTGGGGCTGGTGGCAAGGCCGTGCTCTTGCAGGCATTCCTTCCAGAAGGCATCGACCTCCTCTGGCATCTCTTCTGTGCTGAAGAACACTTGGAAGAGCAGATGCACAAATAGCTGGGGGAAATACGACGTCACTACACGTGGCACATGGGGCTCCTGGAGCATCTTCCACATCACCACGGTGGCCTGCAAGGGACAAAGGCCCCCGAGACAGTGCTCAGTGCCCAGGTGTCCCTGGGGCAGGGCCCGAGCAGGGCAGGGAGAGGCCCGCAGAGACCTTGGGAGGGGGAGCACGGGGCCTGGTGGGCCTGAGGCTGCCCCTGGGCCAGGTTTCAGGCCAGCGCCTGAGGCAGGGAGATGCAGTGGGGGAAGGAGGATGGAGAGCTGCTGGAGAGGCAGCCTTGGGGCCAGCAAAGGCCACTTGCAGAAACTCACAGCCAGGCCAAAGACACCCGTTTTGTCCCCATCGGAGGTGCACGTGCTGCGCTCTGGCCAGCTGCCCAGCACATCCAGGAGGATCAGCAGCACTGGCTCTGCAGTCCTGGACGAGCACATGATGGTCTTCCACATGGAGATGGCAGCTCTGAGGGGTTAGAGCTCTGTCTCAGGGGGGTCTCAGACACAGCACCGTGGCCTGGGCATCCCTAGGGGCCCGGGCTGACCACCGGCTCTTCCTCTGCCCACTGGGCCTGGCCAGCAGCAGCCAGGCAGCCCAGCCCTGTGGGGACAGGCCCCTGAGGGATGGCAAGGGAGCATGGCAGCAGGCTCGGGGGCTGACGTGCCAGGGCTGGGAAAGGCAGCAGCCAGAGGGCCCTGGAACTCTCTGTTGCTCAGACACCTGGGCCAAGCGGTACAGGGTGATGGGCTGGGGAGGCCTGAGCCCTCTGGGCAGGTGGGCCCCATACCTGTCACAGGACGGGGCCGCACGCAGGAGCGTCACCACTGCCTCACCCGGGTGTGCTCTGGTGAGACTCAGCAGGGCCTTGTCCAGCCTGTGCTGGGCAGAATCATTGGCCAGGAGCCATCGGTGAATGGACCTCACCATGGCGGGCACCTGGAGAAGGCACGGGGAGACTTGGAAAGCTGCCAGAGGGAGCGATGTCCCCAGGGTCCCCAGAGAAGAGCTTCCCTTGCCAGCGCACTGCCATGGCCTCAAAGGCTCCCAGGGACCAGCAGGCGTGGCTGGGGAAGCCACGGGACTCATGGGGGAATTGAAGCCTGGCCCCAGGCTGCTCACTTGTTCTGGCCTGGCAACACCCTTCTCCAGGAGCAAATGCAGCAGGGCGGTACTGGTCTCATGACTGAGGAGCTCTGAGTGAGCTCTGAGCCCAGTGCCCATGGTGCTGGTCTCTTCCTGCCCAATGCTCCGGATAAAGTCGCAGATGAGCTGTAGGAGAAGGGCAAGAGGCCGGGGATGTTGCATGGAGTGCTGCACACACGGTGCTGGGCTGAGCAGGGACAGCAGGCCCAGCCCAGGTGGGGGTGGCTGCAGGTACCTGCGCTGTTCTGCGGAAGCGGCCACGGCTGGATTCCTGCTCTTGTGTGCGCTCCAGGGCTGCATCTGGCAAAGAGCAAGCGCAGCCAGAGCTGAGGGGCTGCGGGAGAGGCCGGAGAACAGAGCCCAGCCCTGCACTGCCCAGGCAGGGAGAGCCCCGGGATGCCCCAGGGGATGGAGCACGGCCACTGCAGGGTGTCTGCCCGGCCCCTCTTCCTTCCTGTCCATGGGCATTTCCCCAGGGGATGGCATGGCATGGCATGGCATGGCATGGCATGGCATGGCATGGCATGGCATGGCATGGCATGGCATGGCATGGCATGGCGCCAATTGGCTGCAGGCTCCAGCCCTGCAGCCCAGTTCTTCCACTCACCCTCCTGCGGTGGATGGAACGGCACCACCTCTTCTGTCTCCTGTGCTGGGGCAGCTCCAGGGCCTTCTTCTTCCTCCTCCTCCTCCTCCACCCAGGCCAGCTTGGGCACTCTCAGGGGTCTCTGCTCCATGGCTGTGCCTGGAGCTCCTTGCAGGAGAGATGCCTTGGGAAAGCTCCGGGGCACCAAGTCCCACGCTCTGCCCTTGAGGGCAGCTGCAGAATAGAAGCCTCAGGAAGGCCACAGGTCAGCGAGTCCTGTGCTCTGGCCTCGAGCTCAGCTGCAGGAACAGCGCCGCGGAGAAGCTCCGGGTCAGACGGGAGCGAGTGCGCTGTGCGGGGGCTCCTCACGGCACCGCTCTGTCCCCTTGTGCCCCGTTGCGTGTTGCCAGCAGCCGGGCAAGCTTCTATTTCCCACGTGTCACAAAGGGGCCTTGGACACCGGCTTCCGTTCCATGGCACGGTGACCGTGCTGCAGCGTGCCACCCAGGGCCCTTGCACACACTGCCTTCTGCCCCGGGGCCGCCCCCGGCCCAGCCCAAGTGGCCCAGCTTGGAAGGAATCCCTGGCCCCAGGTGTCTAAGTCAGCCCGCACAGGATCTTTAGGAAGGGCTCAGAGCATCAGCAAACGCTGCCCAGCTCTGCGGGCTCAGTCCTATCCCCATATCTTTCCCTGAGAGCATTTGAATTTCTAAATGAGAATCATTTGAAGGGAGGGGATTGACATTTTCCATTTCAGAGAAGGCTTCTGCCTTCCTTAGCAGACACCTCTCTTTTCAAACCAAGACAATTGTTTATCATCTTGCAGATCCGCACTTGCTGGGCAGCCCCGTTTTACACCCAGGGCCTGGAGAACCATTCCCAGCAACTGGGAAAATCCTAGCTGCTCCATCCACCCAGAGATGAGGTCTCCAAATTTGCCCCGGAAGTGGGTCCAGCTTTTAGAGGCCAAAAATAGCAAGTCCCAGTGACTTGATGATAGTTTTAGCCCAGAAAGCCCTGCAGCTGATGGCACACTTCACAATCAGCAGGGGACACAGCTAGGCCAAAGCCCAGAGCTCTGCCGGGAGCCTTTCTCCTCAAATACCCTTCAGACAAACCTCCATGCAAGTCAGTTGGGAAAGTTTCTTCAAATGATCCATTTCTGGCACCACAGAACTGCACAGGGTTCTGTGAAAGATTCTAAAGCAGCTGCTCTGGTGTCCAAGAGCCAGCACAAAGAGTCTTTGACACCTATTTGTAGCTAAATTGCACTTTGGGTGATTTGAAGGAGTTTGGAAGGAGCTAGAGAGCGGACCTCTGAGTTTTTCAGATGATGCCATTGCTTTTTCTTCTCTTCTACATAGACAGGAAGGGTGAGTTGGGCTCCCATCTGCACCGCATGGCTCACAGGGCCTCAAGACTTGTAGTTACAAGAGCTTTGAAGGATTTCTTGGTCAAGAAGACATGGCCAACAAGGATATTTATGTTTTGGAGCCAATCCTTCAGTATTTCGTCTTACGGACTCATGCTCTCGGGGTCTCTGGCTGGTCAGAGTGAGCCCGAGATAAGTTCCACAGTCTCTTTTCCCAGCCTGGCGCTCGAAGAAGGAGTCAGAGCTCTTCTTTTCTGGCTCTCAAGGTTGTTTCTTGTATCTTATCTATAAAATTCTTTCTCCTGTCCTGCCAAGGTCTGCTCAGCAAGACATTCTATGGCATTCTGCCTGCCCCAGGGTGGTGTTATCTTTTTATCCTAAAAACTACCTGTACAATATTTACAATGACTTTCCAATACCCATCACCTATGTTAGACAGTGTGCTTCTACTCTAAACCAATCTCAAAGTGCCACCATCACAGCAGAAGATGGAGGCCAAGAAGAAGGAGAAAGGCTGGACATGCCCAGATTCCTCCATCTTGCCCCCTGAAGCCCCGTTATAGAAACCCCAACAATCTATATTTCACCCTGTGATAAATTCACTATCATTCTACTTAAACTTTCATGGCTCGCAATTCTTCATGTAAGGTTGTTTTTTCCAAGGGCTAAATCAAAGGCACAGGGGTCTTGGGCTCTGTGCCAGGGTCTCTGAGCCCCCTGGGCAGGGGCTCGAGTCCTCCAGGGCAGCCAGGGGAATTTCCTGGGTTCTGACAAGTAGCCCTGTTGTAGTCCCTGCGTACAAGAGTTTCCTTGATCCCTTTGATGCCAGAGAGCACCAAGAACTTGAACCTTGCTGGAGTCCAGCCCTGCCTGCCTATCATGGAGAAGAGGGAAAAGATGAAGAACCTGGGAGGTGGTTGAGCCCAATTGGCATTTTTCCATTTCTGATTTCCTCCCAGCTTTTGCAGCAGGGCAACAACCCCATCACTGCAAAGCACTTCCTTTTGCAAGGCACACACTGACCTTGGTGGAAGCTCAGGGCTCTTGAAGGGGCTGCTGCAGTTGGCAACAGGAACTGTTGTTGAATTTTTCACGTTGCTTAACCCCCCCTGCCAAATGCCGTCAAGCGGTTGAGGAAGGAGAAAAAAGATTACCCTGGAGGAAGGGAGGCCAAGAGCTTGGAAAAGGAGGAAAGAAACGCTCCAATGATGACAATGACAAAAAACCCCAATTTATTTTTGACAGCAAATGAACACTGGCCGCCCTCCAGCCCTCCCAGCCTGGCAGGCCGAGCGGTGCCGTTCCCATGGCATGAGGTGCTGGCAGCCTGTGGAGAGAAACCAGAGAGCCACGGTCAGTGGCAGCAGGCTCCTGTCCCCCTGTCCCGCCAGGGCCTGTGCCCGGGCCAGGCTGCTGGCTGTGCTCAGAGCCCAAACCTCCCGACCCATTCTCTGTTTTTAGAGAAGGGCAGCGGGGCAGGCCACGTTCCACCTCCTCTGCTTAATCCCGGCACAGCAACCTCCTAAGCAGCTGCAAGAGCGGGATGCCCGTGTGCCCGCTGCCGCCTGCCCGGAGCCCTTCTGCCAGCCGAGCTGTGGAGCCGGGTGTCCACCTCTGCAGAGCTGCTGCCAGGAGAGGAGCCGATCCCAAACCAGGTCCTCGTCCTTCTGGAAGGGGCTGTCCCTGCAGACCGTGGCCCCTGGGGCAGCGCTGGCAATGGACGCGCTCCACGGACGCTGCAGGCGCTTCCCCGTCCGGTCCGGGCACCAGGTGTAATCCTCCTGGGAAAAACAAAGAACAATTGCACGAAAGTCAATTCAAAACAAGACCTGGAAACAAGAAAAAGCACAAAGCCTGTCACCGTTTCATGGGCCTGAGGAGGGTCTGACCACTCCATGTGAGAATTAAACCTGTCCACGGGTGGGGAAAATCCCCACCTCTCCCGCCCATAAACGCACCCCTTCCTCAAGGGCCTGCAGAGCAGACCAGCTGGGGCACGGCTTCGGAACCCGTCCCCCTCTGCCGCCCCCATCCACATGGATGGATGCTTTTGTCAGGCTGGCTGCCCCCGCCTCAGCCCGTGCCAGGCTGGCTGGCAGAAGCTGTCAGCAAGGCCAGGAGCCGGCTCCCCTTCCACAACATCCATCCCCTGTCCTGCCAAAAAGCAGCTCGGCGGCCGGCGGAAAAATTAATATTCCCCAGCGCCGCCGAGCGGGGAACCTCTGGCGCGTGGCCAGGCCGAGCCCTGCCGTGCCTGGAAGCACCAGCATCCCCCCGCCCCTGCGCCGGCTGGGGACTCATCTTGATTCCATCGGGGCGCAGAGCGTGTCCTCCAGGCAGGGGCCGCAGCCAAAGCCAATCGGCTCTGCCCCGCCAGCCGCCAGCTCCAGGATGGTGTTCCCAGCTCCACGTCGTGCTCCAGAAGAACGCGCCAGCTGTGCCTCGGCTTGTGGGGACATCACGATGCCATTGAGCTGCAGGGGGATGTTTCCCCTGTCCCAGTCCGTGGCACCTTCACCACACTGCCACCACTTCTCCAATGGGACGGGCAGCACGAAGCTGCTGCCTCCACAGCTCGCAGGGACCAGCGGAAGCAGCATCTCCTCGGCTGCGCTCTCTCCTCTGTGCCGCGGCCGCAGGGAAACGCTCCGGGGTTTTCTTCCAGCGCCATGAGACGCGTGCCGCTGCTGCTTGCTGGGCTCCTGGATCTCTGCTGTCTCCTGGGCCAGGCAGGGCTCCTGCAGCCAAGAATGCTCAAAAAGGTCCTCCAGTGCTGGCCTGTCTGTGGGCTCCATGCATAAACACCACCTGATGAGGTGTTGGCACTCTGCGGAGAGAAACCAGAAACCGCCGCTCAGCGGGACAAGGCTCCTGTCCGTGCTCTCCCACATTCCACAGTGCCCAGGCCACACCAGGAGTGCTCAGAGCTGCAGCCAAAAGCTTCCTATCGATCCTCTCTTGCGGAGGACACCAGCACAGAGGCACAGGTGCCACCTCCTCCAGCTAAGCCCAGGAGATCCACCTCCTCACCAGCTGCAAGAGCAGGACGCTTATGTGCCAGCCGCCCCTCCCAACCCCGTTCTTCCCCTCGTGCCTTGAAGGCGCATCCCCACCTTGAGACACCCGGGGCAGGAAGAAGAGCTGGCCCCGGACGATGTCCTCGTTGGTGTGGAAAGGAAGGTGCCCACAGAGCAGCTCATAGAGCAGGATGCCCAGGGACCAGATGGTGGCTGGCTGGCCATGGTAGCAGCCAAAGAGGATCCACTCTGGTGGGCTGTACTCCGGCGTTCCTATGGGATACGGGCGCAGCTCATCAGGCCCATGCTGCTCCCTCCCTCCCAGCCAGCTCCCGTTCCACAATAGCCAGCCCCTGCCCTGCCACAAAGCAACTTGGCTGCAGCTGGCTGAAGAAGGATTCCCCCTCCTTCCTTGCCTCCTTCCTTCCCTCCCTCTTCCCCCTCTGCCAGCCAAGGGAGGAACTTCTGCTGCCCAGCTGGGCCCCGGCATTGGGCTCACCTGACATCCGGGTGTAGAACGTGTCCTGGAGGATCGTGCCGCAGCCGAAGTCGAGGAGCTTCGCCTCGCCCGTGGCCAGGTCGACGAGGACGTTCTCGGCCTTGATGTGGCGGTGCAGGACGCCGCGGCTGCTGCAGTGCCCCATGGCCTCCAGCACCTGGCGGAACAGCCCCCGCGCCACGGGCTCCGTCAGGAACCGCCGCTCATGCAGGAAGTACCAGAGGTGCTGACAGCGCTGCGGACGCTCCGTGAGCAGCACGAAGCCCTCGGGCACCTCGAAGCAGTCCAGGAGCCGCACGAAGCCGCGGAAGCCAGGCCGCGACACCATCCACAGCAGCGCCAGCTCCAGGGGCACAAGGGCACCCTTGCGCTGCGGGGGGACCGCGATGCCGTCAGCAGGGCCGAAGCTGCGCCGCGCCTCGGGCAGCTCCTGCCCGGCCCCGCCGCGGCTCGCCATGGCCCGGCCCGGGGCGCTGCGCGGCCCCCGCTCACTCCACGCTCGCTGCCCTCGCAGCGTTCCGGCTGCCGCCCTGCCGGGCCTCGCCTCAGCCCCACCCGGCACGCCCCGCCGGCTCCTCCCGCTGGCCCCGCTCACTCCCCAGCCGTGCCCACTCCGAGATGTGCTCCCGGGACACTCGCTTGATGGCCGCCTGCGAGCCAAGGCCAGCGGCGGGCTGAGCTCATCGCCCGCCGCCCGCCGCCGCCCTCCGAGCCGGCCCCGTCTCTTCCCGGGGCGCCATCGGTGAGGCGGGGACCGGAGTAAACGCTGCCGCAGCCGCCGCTGCCCAGCAGTGGGCCCTGCTGCTAGAGCTGCTCCAGGGGAGGCCTCTCCGCCCATGCGGGTGGCACCGCGCTGCCGCTCTTCTGCCCGGGGCACCCGCCCGCCCGGCGCGCTGCTGCTTGCCGAGCTGCCCCGAGCTGCGGCGGCTCGGGGCCGGCGGCCGAGCTGGCGAGCGGCGGAGCTCGGAGCAGGGCAGCTGCCGGCCACGCTGTCAGCCACGGGGCGGGAGCCGGGCGGCAGCGGGGCGGCCGCGGGCGGAACCGCGGCAGGGGCTTCGTTCGGGTCCGGGGCCTCAGCTGGGGCTGGGCCAGAGCCCGCGCCAGGCGCGGCCAAAAGACCGCACTGCTCCGCCAGCACCAGAGCGAGCGGCTCTTCCAGCGGCGCCACAGCCAGGACGGAGAGAGCCCGGCCGAGGCGGAACCACGGCGGGCCGGGCAGGGGCGGGCACGGGGCGGCCCCGCCGAGGGGCCCCTTGCGGGACGCGGCATCAGCCGGGCTGGGAGAGGCGGAACACGGACGGCACGGCCCAACACGGGACGGGAGTAGGGTGAGTGTGAGAGGGAGAAGAGGATGGGGAGCGAGTGGGAAGTCGAGTGGAAAACCAATCAAGAGAAGCGCTGCTGCTGCTGCTTCTGCTGCTGCTGCTGCTGCTGCTGCTGCTGCTGCGGAGCCGCCGGAGATCGCGGCCGTTCCTCCATTGCCCGGGGAACCCAACGGAGGAGCCGCCGCGCGCCCCAAGGAACGAAAGAGAGAAACAAACAGATCACACCCCAAAGTCATTCCTATTAGAGAAGCAACCAAAGAAAACAACGTAGCAATAACGAAGACTGTTGGCTTCTGGCTTCTTTCTTCTTTGCATGAGACCAAGCATTTCATGGGGAACAATTGCCTCTTGTGACAATTTTGCCAGAGTGGACAGGAGCAGAGCATTTACTTTTCAAGTAGAAAAGGGAAATTGTGTCAGTAATGTCATCTCTTTTCATCCTCTGTTGACACAGTTGCAGGCTGCCAAAAGACATGGTCTGCAGTGTGGAACTTGGGGCCAAGTTTCTTTTTCTGCCAGAGGATGAGGAGGGGAAGTATCCCAGAATCATGGAGTCGTGGCATGGTTTGGCTTGGAAGGGATCTGGAAAATCCCATGGCTGCAACTCTCCTGCTGTGGCTGGGGATCCCTTGCACTGGACCGGCTTGTCTAGAGCTCCATGCAGCCTGGCCTTGAACACTGTCAGGGACGGGACATGCCCACCTTCTCTGGGCAACCTGTTCCAGGAGAGTCTTTTTTCTGAATCCCTTACCTAAACCTAATCTCTCTCCATTTGGATCCATGCTCCCTTGTCCTGTCCTTGCCTGCCCTCGTACAAAGTCCCTGTCCAGCTTTCTTGTGTGTTGCCCTCAGGTACTGGAAGGCCACAGCTGGATCAAGGCTGGGTCTCTTTCCCAGGCTGAAGAAGCCGAGCTGTGTCAGCCTTTCCTTGCAGGAGAGGAGCTGCAGCCCCGGCACCATCTGGGTGTCCCTGCTGGGCCCCTGCTGCAGCGTGTCCACGTCCTTGCCGTCCGTGCTGGGGATCCCGGCAGAGGCGGAGGCAGCGCTGCAGGTGCAGGGTCAGCGGCGGGGAGGAGACCCGGCCCTGGCAGCGGCTCCGGGAGCAGCGATCGGCGCTGGGCCGCCCGCACTGCAGAGAGCCGGGGCCCTTGTGCCTGCCCTTGTGCCCAGGGCGCCTTTCCCCGCCGCCCGCCCGCCCGCCCGCTCGGGGGAAATGCCCCCTGTGCCGCCCCTCAGGGCCGCCCCTCGCCGCTGCCCCGGGCGCTCCCGGCGCCGCCTGGAGGGGCCCAGGCCTCGGCCTCACCCTGCTCAGCCCGAGGCCTGGAAAAGCAGATTCAAACACCCACCCAGAAAGTGCGCCAGGATGCCAAGGTCAATCTTTTGTCACCAGCACGGCTTTGCTATCAGAGTCTGGACGGGAGTAGAAAATCACCAGGGGAAAAGAGCATGAACAAGTTCTGCCTTGCCACTACCTCAAGCTGTAGGGTACCAGTTGTTGGTTTCACTGGCTCTGGATTGAAGGCACTTGAGACAGTAATTCATGTTCAGACTCAAGTGTTTATTATTTCTTATCAGTAAAACAGCCTCATTACTGGGAGTTCAGCAGCTTTTCAGTAGAAGGCACAAAATGGCCCACAATCTCTTGTTCCAAGGTCTTTTAAGACTAAACTATCCAATTAGGAACTGACACCTAGATTATTTTCCCTTTTAACCCAATAACTGATCCCAAAGAGCCTGCAATGTGGAATTTCTGCCCAATTACAAAAAGCCACCCAAACCCATGAAGAAGAAGGAAGAAGCATGAAGAAGAAACCCAGGACGAAACACTGTGCCTTCCATTTTGCTTCCATCCACAACATACTAAAAATCCCAAAACCTCAATTTCTCAGAGTCAGAGTAGACCAAAGCCCAAAAACTGGAGGTGATAAAAATGGACTAAAACCACAACCAAGGAATCTGCATCGCCCTGAAATACCTTTCCCCTTACATCAGCCTGGTGCATATTCATAGACCCTCATGCATACCCATAAACTACTTTACATATTCCAGGAATGATTTTACATGGCCCCTCCCTGGGTCTGCCTTTTCAGAGCATGTGTGTTTCTTGGCTGTGGTTTTGGCTCCTTCTCTTTATCACCTCCAGGTTTTGGGCCTTGGTGCACTCTGCCTTCAGACGGGGAGTGCTGATAGTTGGCAGATCTGTACAGGTGTCCTCATCCTGTGTGCATTGGATGTTATCCCATCCAAGCAGGCAGTTTAACAGAAGCAGCTATTTCACTAAGCTTAATTAACAACAAAAATAAAAACTTATAACAAAGTTACTTTAAAAAACAGTCCCAGCCCATATTTGATCCCAGTCTGTGTGGTCCTGATCCATATGGTCCCAGTCCCTGGGATCCCAGTCCATACAGTCCCAGTCCATATTTGATCCCACTCCAGGCTATCCTGGTCTGGAGGGTTCTGATGCACAGGATCCCCATCCATGTGATCCCAGCCCATATTTGATACCAGCCCATATTTGATCCCAGTCCGTATTTGATCCCAGTCCGTATTTGATCCCAGCCCATCTTTGATCCCAGTCTCTGGGGTCCTGCACACACTCCCAGGGTCTGGAATTCCAGTTCCCAGCCAGGAAAAAATGTTCCTGCCCTTGAACTTCCTTCCTATCCCCGCAACAAATTGCAATAAAATTATAAACAAAGAAATAATAATTGAACTTTAAAAAATTATAATAAAAATAAAATATAAAAATCTCAAATCTTCTTTACAATACTCCAACAGTGATTCAAACCAAAGCAACAACTATTACTATAATATTACTAATGTATATAAATAAACAAATTATATATCAAGAAATACCTTTTGAAAATTTTAACTCTATGACTAATGTACTTTAGATAAAAATATCTAAAGAAACTACCAAGCAATCTAACACACCTTAGTAAAACAATTCATATTACAAATATACTAAACACAAAAGCAAACACCACTACAATTTCTCAGACATTTCAACCAAACAATTAAACTTTAATAACATCCTTAAGTACTCCAAAACAATTAAAATTATTTTTAAAAGGTTTATTGGGGGTGTGTGGTTTTATTTGGATATTGGTTTTTTAATTGTTAGAGGCTAGATGATTTAAAAAATGGGACTTTTATAAGAATTGAATCAGCTGAGAAGGTGGCACTCTGCAAACAGAACTGACTGAAAATGAACAGGACAGAAATCACTAACTCTGAAAGTTTTATTTGCTATCAAATACAACCCACACACCCAGCCCCACACAATCCCAATCCCATTGCTCCAAATTGGGATCCCACTTCTCCCAGTCCCCTTCTAACCCCATCTCACCCTGGTGGCTGTGGAATGGAGAGTTTAGCATGGGATTGAGGTTTTTTGAGGAGGGAACAAGGAATTTGAGGTAGGATTGAGCCTTTTTGGGTTAAAATTCAGTTATTTTCAGTGGAATTTGAGTGGTTTTGAGGTGACAGATTCATCCCTCTTGGCTTTTGGAGTGGAAACACATGGAGAAGAGAAAAAAATTCAGGCCAAACCAAAGGACAAGCAGGCAGGTGTGTTCCCAACATGGATCACAGGGAATGTGAGTGACCAGGGCTGTGCCCAAAGTGCCTCCTCCAGTGGGGGATGGAGCTGCAGCAGCACACGAAGCTCTTCCTGCACTCGGGGCACTCGCAGGGCTTCCCTTACCGGTGCCTCCGTTGGTGTCGGGTCAAGTGAGAGCTCCTGGAGAAGCTCTTCCCACACTGGGGACACTCGTAGGGCCTCTCCCCTGTGTGGATGCGCCGGTGCCTGACGAGGGTGGAGTTCTGCTGGAATCCCTTCCCACAGTCGGGGCAGCGGAATGGCCTCTCCTCTGTGTGAATCCGATAGTGCCGGAGGAGATGGGAGCTGGTCTGAAACCTCTTCCTGCATTTATCACACTCGTAGGGCCTCTCCCCTGTGTGGATGCGCTGGTGCTTGATGAGGTCAGAGTTGCGCTTGAATCCCTTCCCACAGTCGGGGCATTGGAAGGGCCTCTCCTCTGTGTGACTCTGATAGTGCCGGAGAAGATCAGAGCTGGTCTGAAACCTCTTCCCACACTTGGACCACTCATAGGGCCTCTCCCCAGTGTGGGTCCTCTGGTGCCTGATCAGGCTGGAGCTGCAGCTGAAGCTCTGTCCACACTCCCCACACTCGTAGGGCCGTTCCCCAGTGTGGGTCCTCTGGTGCCTGATCAGCTCAGAGTTCCACCTGAAGCTCTTCCCACACTCCACGCACGTGTGGGGCTTCTCCCCATCATGGAGCTGCTCATGGAGCACCAGCTCCGAGCTCTGGCTCCATCTCCGGCCGCCTTCCCGGCCCAGGCTGGCTCTTTCCCCCTCACATCCCCGCCATCTGCGTTTGCAGCCCCTCCTCGTGCGGCATCTCCGGGCCTTTTCCTCCCCGTTGGCTTCCTGCGCCGTGGAGCCGCTCAAAACGGCCTCTGCCACCAGGTTCTGCCGCGGGCATTTGTCCTCCCTGCTCTCCATGCTCAGCTCCTGCTCTGGGCGAGGAAGGACAAGGACAGCATGGGATTTGCCTCCGTGCCACAGGCAAGGGCATCGAGATCCCCCCAGGCCGTCTGTGGGGACGCACTGCCCCCTCTTGGCTCTCCCCATTTCGGGATGCCGGGGCTCTTTGGGCTCCCGGGCTCCCTTCTCCCCTCATTCTCTGCTCTGCGCTGCAGCGCCTCCAAGGAGTCCCCCCTGCCCCTCTCCAGGCTCTTGAGGCTCCCGCCAATGGCGGCGCTCCCCCCTCTCTGGCCTCCCCACTTTGGCCTCCTGGGGCACACAGGGCTCTGCTCCTCCAGGCTGCCTCTGCCGGCAGCCGCCACCGCCACCCCCCGATGTCCCCCCGAGGGGCCTTTTCCGCTCAGCCTTGGACTTCTTCATTCCCAAAACATCCCCCCAAAAACCCAACCCAGGGACCCCCCGGGATATCCGGGCCGGGCTCCCCCTCCCCGCTCACCTGCGCCATGGTGGGGGCGATGATCCCACAGGTGGGGGCTGCGAATTCAGGCAGGGATCGAGACCGCGTGGCTCCCGCAGCTCAGCCTTGATCCGCCTTTGTCCCTCCTCTTCCTCTTCCTCCCGCTCCTCCTCTGTCCTATCTCCACCTCCCTGTCCTCCTCCCTCCTAACCCCACCTCCTTCACTGCTCTTTCTCCTCCCGCTCCTCCTCTTCCATCCCCCTCCTCCTCCTCCTCCTCTGTCTTATCCCCGCCTCCTGCTCCTCTTCCATCCCGCCCCTTCCATTCCTTCTCCTCCTCCTCCCCCTCCATCCCTGCCCTTCCCTCCCTCCTCCTCCTCCCCAGCAGCAGCCACACCCTCGGTGCCCCGTTCCCGCAGCCCTCGCAGCCCGCGGCAGCAGCGGCCATGGAGCCGGGACAGGTCGGCATGGGCAGCGCGGGGCTCTCGGCTGCTCCCAGCCGCTGCGGGCGGGGGGAACCCGGCCCGGGCCAAAGGAGAGGCAAACTGGGCAAACTGGGGGCACATCACAAAGCTAAGGATGCAGCAGAAAATGGAGCTGAAAGAGTTATGTTAATATTCACTCCAAACGAGGAAAAACTGGAAATTCCAAAGTTTAGGGAAGCCGAGAAAAAAGAATTAAACAAGATAGGAAATGAACAAGATAAATCAGGGAAATAGAAACTTCTACATGGAAGACAATTACTTAATAAAATGTGCTTACTAGGAAAAGATTAGAAGATGTGCATCAGAAACCCCACTGGCGTACTCAAGCTTTGTGTGATCATTTTTTAAGGAATTTTGGGTGCACTGGGATTTTTGGTGTAGCAAAGCAAGTCACTGAAAGATGCTTAATTTGCCAAAGGATAAATAAAAAGGTGATGAGAAAAACAACATTAGGAGGTCATGAGTTAGCTCACCGACCATTTCAAAATATCCAAGCAGAAGTTTAGATTTGTTAGGTTCTGGATTTATTTGGAAAAAAACCCATTTAATCTAGAAGAAAGAGAATATGCCATATGTTAGACAGGAGATTTTAGGAGAATAAAAATCTTTGAAGTATCAGAAACACCCGAGGAAAAAACCAAGAAAATAAAAAGGGGAAATGAAAGGGAGGGGAACAAGCGGAAAAGTCAGAAAGAGAGTGGGATCCTCTGCAGCTCTTGCCCCCTCCGTTGGCGGCCGAGGCGCCTGTCCCGGGTCCCGGCTCGCTGCCCGCCTCAGCTCCGCCTGCCCCGGTTTCCATCCCAGGTGCGGGCTCACTGCCCAGGGCAGCTCCACCTGCCCCGGCGCTGGCGGTGAATTTGTGTGCCCTGGCCCCACTGCCCGGCCCGCGGCCGCTCTGCCGGCCATGCTGGGGAAGATGGGGTTGCTCTGTCCTGCCGCGTGGGCCGAGGTCACCGCGCCGACCGCACCGAGGGCGGGTCCCAGCCATCCCATCCCCGGCTGCCCTGCCCGTGCCAGCTGTGCTGGGCAGCGCCGCTGCTGCTGCCGGGGTCTCCCACCTGCCTTTTCTCTGCCGGGAGCTGCCGGATCAGCCGCCATAAGCCATGTGGGGGCTGCCCACGCTCCAGCTCGGCCTCCACGGGAAGATCCCCCTCTGGCGATTCCGGCAGCAGACCCTGACACACTCCCACCGAGCCTCGGCGGGATATCCTCCCCTGACCCCTCCTGCTCTGAGTTACGTCCCCTTGGTAACCACAGCTCCGGCTGTTCAGGGAAAATCCCTCTCTCTACAGGAAGCACCTTATCGAAACACTAGGAGCTCAGTTAAAAGGCAGCCCTCTCCAAATTCTTTCTCAAAACACGGGAGAAAGGCTACAGAAGGTAAAAAAGTGAAAGAGTTAGATGAAGGGATTGCTCTATTGCCGTTAAGAGAGGTTCCCATGGCAGGGATGCGCTGCCCCGCCCCGCGGGAGCCACCGGCGCCCCTGCCGGCCGTGCCCGGAACTGCACCCAAGGGGAAAGCGCCGCAGCCGAAAGGCCGGGACCGGCTCCGGGCTCTGTTTGTTGTCACTGCCGGAGCTGTTGATACACACTACTATTATTATATTATACACACTAGGAAAGAACCGTTATTCCTAATCCCATATCTTTGCCTGAGAGCCCCTTGATTTCACTATCCTAAAAATTAAGAGGGAGGGGCTTTGCATTCTCCATTCCAAGAGAGGCTTTTTCTGCCTTCCCAAGCAGACACCTGTCTTGTAAAGCAAGACAAGCACCCACAGGCACTGAGGGGGGCTGCAGGAGGGGCAGAAGAAGGCCCTGCAGCACTTGGGCACAAAGGCCCAGCAGGTGAGTGCAAGAAGGGAGCAGCAAAAGGCCAAGCTGAAGGCAAAGGCCAGGGCAGAGCTCCTACAGCCCCTGAGGGATCAGCCCCAGGGCCCAAGGGGGCCCCGGCACCCAGGGCACGGCTCGGCCACAAGCACCCGGCAGAGGCATTGCCCTCCTCGGCAGGGCACAGCCCACCCAAACAGCTCCTGGCAAGGAATCAGGGCTCCGGCTGCAGGGCACAAGGACACTGCAAGCAGAGACAGCAGCACCCTCAGGACCAGCAAGTCCAGCCCGTGATGGACATGGATTGGCAGGGCTGTCACAGCTCCCATCACACCAGGGACCCTCCACACTGGAGCCCTTGAGAACATTCAGGTGGGTCTGCATTGAGAGGAGGCATTTCCTGATGGACACAGGGGCCTCTCAATCTGCTCTGAATCTTAGACCTAAAGGGGAAAATAGTACAGGAATATTTTAATTTTTAAGGGAATGAGTGGGAAAGATGAGCAGGTATGATTTGTTCAACCACTATTAGAAGCTGTGGGGGATAGGTTTGAAATAAATTTCTTTTTCTTCCTCCTGTGATTGTAATTAACTAGGAAGGAATTTGAGAGCTGGATTTTAATACTGTAAAAAGGGATACAGAGGCTAGTTCTGTTGTACCTCTGTGTCAAAAGTCTGACAAGGCCTATGCTGAAGTGAACCCAGAAGTGTGGGCAGCCCCAGGGAAATACAGAAAATTAGATATGGAGCCTCTACAAATTAAAGCAACCAGGACAGGCAATACCCTGTTCCAAGAGAGGGAAGGAAGGGCTCACAGCCTGGTATTGAGTCCCTGTAGAAGGCAGGGCTTTTGGAGCCAAGGGTGTCTCCCTACAACACTCCTATCTTGCCAGTCAACAAACTGGATGGATGGACACAAGGAGGAAACACAGAATTTTCAAGTGTTAAAATTAAGATTAACTGAGGCGAGTGGCCTGGGCCTTCCAGACAGGGAAAAAGAATTTGAATTATAGGTGGACGTTAAACAGGGTCTTGCCAAAGGAATTCTTGTGCTAAAATGTTTAACCCAGTGGCCAGAGAGCAGCCTCATTGTCTGCAGAATTGTGCAGCCACAGCTTCCGTGGGAGCAGAGGCCTGAAAACTGATGACAACAGGAGGATCTCCTAGAGTTCAAGTCTGGCATCAAGTTAAAGCTTTGACAACCAAAAGAGCCTCTCAATGGATGAGCAGGGCTCGGTGATTACAGTATGAAACTTGTTCAGTGGCACAGGAGGATTCAGAACTGAGGACAGGGCAAGGGTTTAACCCAGCCTCCTGTTTGAACAGCCTGGAGAGGGGCTGGCAAGGAACCCAGGACTGCACTCAAAGGACAGAGCTCCCGAGCCAGGCTGGGAGAGATTGATGGGACATTCCCTGGCCTGAGGGAGACAATGTGTTTGTGGATGGCTCTGCAAGGGCAGCAGAAGGGAAAAGAGCTACAAGACAGGCTGTTATTAAGGAAGGGGAATCAGACAAAGCGCAGGTCACCGGCCCATGCTCAGCTCAACCCGCAGAGCTGTGGGTGCTTGTAAGAGCCTGGCACTGAAATGCCCTGAGCAGGAAGGCTTCAAAATCTTCTGCTGACACCATGGCACCTAACAGGGGGGCAAAAGCAATTCTGACTGCTTCAGCAATCACTGGATCACTTATTAACCTATTGCTAAAGCAAATAATTCAAAGATAATGGATTGTGGAAGCAATAGATTCAGATGGGGAACTCATTTTACAGGAAAGACCCTTCAGGGGGTTATGGCAGCTTTAGGAATACAATGGGACCTCCATAAGCCCTGGCAAGCCCAGAGCTCGGGTTGGGTAGAAAGAAAGAATGGGGAAATAAAGAAACACCTTTGGAAGCCGGAGATGGAAACCAAGATGCCATGGGTATTGCCAATGGCCTTGGCAAGAAAAAGAGCCAGACCCAAGGCAGATATTCAATTATCTCCCTTGGAATTCATGTCTGGAATTCCTTACCTGGGCAATTCTCCACCTAGTGCAGGGTGGAAATAAGGGATGTAAATGTAAGGCAGGCTGTAGCCAGAATCCTGTCTCCTGTGGAATCTCTCCCCCAGGAAGCTGGGCTGGCACAGAGCCTGCCCTGGGACTTTGCTGTTGCCAACACCCAGCCAGGCCATCGGCTCCTGCCTAAGAAGTGCAAAGCAGCACCACTGGTGGCCAAGGGGCCCACGCCAAGTGTCCCTGAGGCCAGAAACAGCCGCCAGCACAGCTGAGCATGGGGGGACCCCTCAGCCTGGCCTCAGGGGCTCTGAAGCCCCGGAGATTTGCACTTCCCGCCCGCAGCAGGACCATGGGAGCCGCCCCTGAGCCTGCCCTGAAGGCAACGCAGCAGCAGCCAGGGCTCCACAGCGGGCCAAGCCCCCGGGCCTGCCCACAGATCCTCTGCTCAAACCCTCGGGAATCCTGGCCACCCTCCCCTGGCACCTCCAGCCACTGCGGCCAAGCCTCGCTGCCGCTGCTGCAGCTCCAGCGCTGGCTGGGCCTGCACTGCCACAGCTGCTGGGGAGCACCGCGGCACAATTCCACCCTGGGGCTCACTCACACCCACACTCTGGGCTGACTGCGACTGCACTGCTGCAAAATGTACCCATCCTGCTTCTTTTAAATCTTATTTCTCTGCTCAGAAAGGTTTCTCTACTCAAAGGTTTGCCTTTGGGAAAGAAATTTTAAAGGTTTTATTTAAGGGGTTCCCAGTCTGTTCGGATGTTAAACTCATCTCCACCACTCAATGGAGATGAGTTTAACATCCGAACAGACTGGGAATAGCCCAAAAGACACCCACAGAGATAACGACCAGCAACAAAACATCAACGCCCCGCAGCAAACAGCAACCAACAGCTACCCCAGACACTGCCCCCGCACAGCTGGAGACACCTGGTCTGGAAAAGGCTGAGAAGGAAATCCAGGAGTGTGGGCCGAATTCACAGCAGAGGGGAAGAAATCCGAGTCTAATAGGAAACCAAATACTAAAAACTTACACGACTTGGAAGCAATGAACATTAAAGCAGTGGATTTAGATTGGTTCAGACTACGTAAAGTTTAGGAAAAATCGAGTAAAACTGACATGTCATGGAATGATGCTTTCTGCACAGCCGGGCTATGTGTGGATGAAAGTATTTCTGTTGCCCATCCTGGCCAGAACCAAGTAATGCCTTGACTCTCTCACACTAAAGAGATTCTTGATGAGTTTTTGTTTTCCCTACAGTTTCAGTGATAAGATTACAACATGAGAACCATTTTTTATAATAATCCTACTTTATATTGTCAGGTAGGTTTGGGACAGAAGGGTGAGAATCAATTTTTGGTCTGGGTTTTTCCATGTTTGCCTTTATGTTGCATTTTGCAAAATTGAAGAGCTTTAACCGTGATACTTTTAACTCTTAAATAGTTAATACTTTTTTTAAAAAAAGCAGGGTGAAGCTGCAAAGGGAAACAGCAAATGGAGAATGTTGGGAAAACTTTACTATAAATAAATGGGGGGGAATTGAGATGAGGGACTACATTTTGTTCGTCACGAAAAAGAGACCAGTGTGTTACAAGAGTTGTCTGCTGACTATTTCTGTACTACTTCATGAGATATGAGCCACAAGGATACCAGGGAAGGGGTTGCAGGAGCCCACACATAGTCCCACCCAGCAAATGGTACAAACAGATAACTCACAGAAATAACGACCAGGGAAAGGCTGGGGAAAGGGCAGGGGCAGATTAACACCCAGCAGGGAAACCTTTCCCGCTGACAAATGGTACAAGCAGATAACTCACAGAGATAACGACCAGGGAAAAGCTGGGGAAGGGGCAGGGGCAGATAAACAGTCTGCAAGGCAGGATATTTGCTTGCTTAAACTTGATAGGGCACATATTGCGTTAATCATAAGATTTTGGTAATTTTCCATGGAGAAGTCACCAAATAAGGACATAGGGTGAAGAAGACGCGGCTGAGGAAGACTCCGCAGCCTTTTATCACCGACCACCAGGAGACAGAAGGATGACCCCCTAGCAACAACCAGCGCAGGCGCAGAGAACTCCGAGATAACATGGACTCCTGAAGGATGGAGAGGATAAAAGGACTGAATCAGAAACTAGTTGGTGCGGCAGTAGGTGGAGCTGAGACTCCCCTGTCGCCCAGCGCTGAGCCTTTGCTTACGTAGTATAACTGCTTCAATAATTAATAAATTCTTTGATTGGAAATTACTCGTTTTGAGTCAATTTTATAACAATTTGGTGCCGTGACTCGGATGAGAGTTTGGATCGGGTACGATCTACCCAGAGTGGGGGGCGCCTCATCCAGTGCTTTCCGGGTGGCCCCTCTGGGAGAACCTCCGCCACTCTCACCGACGACCCTAAAATATATACTAGTAAGCAAACGGGACAAATTATACCGGTGAACCCCTTAATAATCTGTGCACGGAGTCCGGACGAAGACGCAGGACGCGTAAGTATAAAAGGGAATCCGTTCGGGCGGGGTTGGGATCCCGGAGTGTGGCGGTGGACAAGTGTGAATGAGAGGAGGGCCGGCAGCCGGACTCTCCAAGTGCGTGCGGACCCTTGAGTAGTGCGGTTCCCGTAGACCCGCGAAGGGCTCGGGCCACAAAAAAGGGGAAGTGAAAGGAATTTGAGAGTGAAAGAAGGCACTCCGGACGAATGGGGCAGGGGAAAAGCAAGACCCCAACCCAAGTCAAACTCCCCCCCATTCCAAGGGACAGCCCCCTAGGATTCATGCTTAGTAATTGGAAGCATTACCCGGGGACCGAGACTAAGGATAGGGCCAGAATGATACATTATTGCATGGAAGTATGGGGTGGGAAAGAGATTTCCAAAAAAGTTTTTTGGCCCGTGTTTGGATCATCTGAAGACTGGGTTCGACAGGACTTGAACCTATGGGTAAATTCTAAAGAGCCCTTCTCGTAAGAGGAGAGTGATTATGCCAAAATATGGGTAGCAAGACCCGAAGTGTATGTTTTCCAATTAAGAGAAGGGAAAGGGGATCCGGACAAAAAGGGGAAGAGGGACAATCATTTGGGCGACTTAATTATAGCACCGCCCCCATATGTCCCACCGCTAGCACCCAATGCCCCACCACCTCCACAACCACCTGCACCAAACAGTGATGAAGAGGGTAACCAAGGGGAGGTTAACCAAACCAAATACCAAGGCCCGATTACAAGGAGCCACAGTAGGGTTGAGACGGGGCTATTCCCTCTACGGGAGATGCCCATGGGTGGACCACAGGCGGGTATAGGATTTATTACTGTCCCCTTGAGTTCGGCAGATGTACGAGACTTTAAGAAGGACATGGGACATTTATTAGAGGACCCTTTTGGGGTAGCCGAGAGGGTCGACCAGTTCTTAGGACCAAACATCTATACCTGGGAAGAAATGCAGTCCATTTTGGGCATTCTGTTCTCTACTGAAGAACGGAATATGATAAGAAGGGAAGGAATGTGTATTTGGGACACACAGCATGTCCAAGGCCCGGCTGCGGACACTAAATGGCCCCTACAGAACCCCCATTGGGACCATCAAAATGCGGCACATAGAACACATATGCAGGATTTAAGGACCATAATTATTCAGGGGATTAGGGACTCAGTCCCGAGGGGGCAAAATATAGAAGCAGTTCCAAATGGACTAGGGGGGTCAGGGGCTTTATTTGGTGGGGACCCGGAAAAATCATAAAGAGCCCTTGATAAAACTTAAAGTGGGTCCCCACAACCAAGAAATGGAATTCTTGGTAGATACGGGGGCAGAAAGATCCATGGTACAGAACCTACCAAAAGGATGTACCATCTCTAAAGAAACTGCCACTGTCATAGGGGCAAAAGGGGAACCTTTTGAAGTACAAATCATAAAAAATGTGACTATAGAATCAGGATCCAAAATAGGGATGGGAAATCTATTATTGGTACCCGAGTCAGATTATAATCTGCTCGGGCGAGACATGATTATAGAATTAGGGATTAGTATAGGTGTAGATAATAAGGAATTAAAAATTAAATTATGCCCTTTAAGGGTAGAAGATGAAAAGCAAATTAACCCCGAAGTCTGGTACACGCCTGAGAGCGTGGAACAGCTAAAAATCACTCCATTTTCGGTAACTATCAAAAATCCGGATGTCCCCATCCGAATTAAGCAATACCCATTATCCCCAGAAGGGAGACGAGGATTAAAACCAGAAATAGAAAGGTTGTTGAATAATGGATTGTTAGAACCCTGTATGTCTCCATTCAATACTCCCATCCTACCAGTTAAAAAGCCAAACGGCACCTATCGATTGGTGCATGATTTAAGGGAAATAAACAAGCGAACTGTAGCCCGGTTCCCGGTGGTGGCAAATCCTTATACCCTCTTGACTAAACTGGGGCCTGAGAATTTATGGTACAGTGTTATAGATCTCAAAGATGCCTTTTGGGCATGCCCTTTGGCTAAAGAAAGCCGGGATTATTTTGCATTTGAATGGGAAGACCCCAATACGGGAAGGAGACAACAATTAAGATGGACGGTACTCCCTCAAGGATTCACTGAGTCCCCTAATCTCTTCGGGCAGGCTTTAGAGCAAATTTTACAGGATTACCAAGTGGGGCCAGGGGTTACATTAATCCAATACGTAGATGATCTACTCCTGGAGGGGCAGCAGGAAGAGAATGTACGGAAAGAAAGTATTAAGTTATTGAACTTTTTAGGATTAAAGGGATTGAAAGTCTCCAAGGCAAAACTACAATTTGTCGAAGAAGAAGTAAAATACCTAGGCCATTATCTAAAGAAAGGAGAGAAGAGAATAGACCCCAAACGAATACAGGCGATTTTAGCATTACCAATTCCAAGAAATAAGAGACAAATCAGGCAAATACTTGGACTAACTGGTTATTGTCGACAATGGATTGAAAACTACAGTAGTAAGGCGACTTTCTTGTATCAGAAACTTACTCAAGAGGGACTCCTAAAATGGGATCAGGAGGATACCGAAAGGCTGCAAGAGCTTAAAGAGAGCCTAATCCATGCCCCGGTATTAAGTTTACCTAATACTAATAGACCCTTCTTTTTGTTCATAAACATAGACAAGGGGGTCGCATATGGGGTCCTTACTCAAGAATGGGCAGAGAAAAGGAAACCGGTGGCTTATCTATCAAAGATCTTGGACCCAGTAAGCAGAGGATGGCCTACGTGCTTACAAGCAATTGTAGGATGTGCTCTTTTGGTAGAAGAAGCCTGGAAAATTACATTTAATAGCAGCCTGAAAGTGCTGTCCCCCCATAACGTATGGGGAGTCTTACAGCAAAAGGCTGAAAAATGGATCTCAGACGCAAGGCTTCTAAAATATGAAGGAATATTAATTGAGGCTCCAAATTTAACTCTAGAAACTACTAATATCCAAAATCCAGCTTCCTTCTTATATGGAGGACCAGAAGAAGCACTAACACATGATTGTATAGTGACTATAGAAGAACAGACAAAAATCAGACCAGATTTGGAAGAAGAAGAATTGGAAAAAGAAGAAAGACTGTTTGTGGATGGATCCTCCAGAGTAGTTGAGGGAAGGAGAAAATCAGGATATGCTATCATAAGGGGACCCAACCTGGAAGTGATAGAATCGGGACCCCTTAGTGGATCCTGGTCCGCCCAAGCATGTGAACTATATGCTGTACTACGAGCCCTGGAATGGTTAACAGGAAAAGATGGGACTATTTTTACGGACTCAAAATATAGCTATGGGGTAGTCCATACATTTGGCAAAATATGGGAGGAAAGAGGACTAATAAATTCACAAGGGAAAGATTTAGTTCACCGTAAATTAATATTAGACGTGCTCAGTGCCCTACGAAAACCCCGAAAAATAGCTATAGTTCACCTGAAAGGTCACCAGAAAGGACTGGATTTGAGAAGTAGGGGAAATAATGCAGCTGACCAGGAGGCTAAACGGGCTGCCCTGAGACTCCTCACTTTGCAGGAAAACATAGAACACTCCCAAACGCCAGAACCTGACCCCGACATCAAGTTTAATAAAGAGGAAGAGAATAAAATACAAGAACTAGGAGCTAAAAGGGATGCACAAGGAGCATGGAAATTAGCAGATGGCAGAGAAATAATACCCAGAGCATTGGCACATAGATTACTGACTAAGATACATCAAAAAACACATTGGGGATCACAGGGACTGGTAGATTATTTTGCTGCAAAGTATGTGAGTGTGGGAATCTGGGACATTGCCAAACAAGTAACCAGAGGATGCCTAATTTGCTTACAAGTAAATAGAAAAAATTTGAGAAAATTACCGGAGGGAGGCCGACCGCTAGCGAAAAGGCCTTTCTCCCACATTCAGATAGATTTCACCGAGCTCCCCAAAGTAGGGAGAACCAAATATTTATTGGTCTTGGTGGACCACCTAACACATTTTGTGGAAGCCTTCCCAACCGTAAGAGAAACAGCCAAAGTAGTTACGAAAATATTGATGGAAGAGATAATCCCGAGATACGGGGTCCCAGAAGTCATTGACTCAGATAGAGGGCCGCATTTTATTTCCCAAGTTACCCAAAACTTAGCAACAGCTCTGGGCATACGGTGGGAACAACATGCCCCCTGGCATCCCCAGAGCTCTGGACGAGTTGAACGAATGAATGGGGAAATAAAAAAGCAATTGACCAAACTGGTAGCAGAAACCAATTTGACCTGGGTTAAATGTATTCCTCTAGCGTTGCTAAATATAAGAACAAGACCTAGAGCTGATTTAGGGGTATCACCCTTTGAAATGATGTATGGGATGCCGTATAACCTAGAAAATCCTAACGAACATCCTGTCATTAATGACACATGTACGCAAAAATATTTGGTGGAATTGACAAAGTACAGAAAGGCATTATGGGAAAAAGGTATGTTAGCACAACGGCCTCCTTTAGATTTTATCTTACACCAGGTACAGCCAGGAGATTGGGTGCTCGTGAAAAGCTGGAAAGAAAACCCCTTGACTCCAAGGTGGGAAGGACCGTTCCAAGTACTCCTCACCACAGAAGCAGCCATACGAACCGCTGAAAAAGGATGGACTCATGCTAGTCACATAAAAGGACCGGTAAAACCCCCTCACAGCTGGGAGGTTTGCAGTCTCCCGGGAGAAACCAAATTAAAGCTGAAACGAACTGATAAATGATTTGGATAATAATCTGGGTTGGAGATAACCATTATCTCCAAACCCACCTAATAGGGAATCGGGAAGCTCTTGGATATTGCAAACTCTTAGAGGACGAGTTGAGAAAGCCCTACTTTAAGTCCCCAAGATTAGAACATAAAGGGCACACATGGGAGGGGGAAAAAGCACAAAACAAAGATATTAGGTTAAAGTGTAACTGGTTAGATTGTGACTGTCACCCCCTTGTATGCTTTTCCTGTAAATTGTGTCACGAACCTTGGTGCTCTCATTGTCGGAGTGGTAGAACACCTAGGGGAATTTGTACGCCGTGCTATGAGAAAGAGAGGAGACTAACTTCTATCATTCTTAGTAGCAGAGTTGCTACGGGGGAGGTAAAGCTTGGATCTGACGAGTGGTGGGAAACCTTTTCCAAAGGGGTAAATCCTGATCGGTTCTGCTACCACCCTAACGAACCGATCCCCTTTCTCCTGGACATCCTGGAAGTGGTGTGTCGGAAGAAAGCCCCCAATTTGCGGCGTGACCTCTCATTAATAAAAGCTGATAACTGGGCCGCCAGTGCTAAAAAGTGGAAACGGGAGGTTTATCCGGCTCCTGAAGAATACCCCTGCTGCCGAGAAGATGGCAAACCCCGAGGCTCGCAGCAACCGAGTCGTCGGGCGAGGCAGAGAGGTAATAACCAGTGGAGTCCGTCGGAAGCCTCGACCCCCATATGGGATGTCCAGGAAATGTTGGCCGTCCTGCCCCAGGATTGGTAACCCACCACTGGGGAAACCAAAGGTAAAATTCAACCTGAGCTCCGACAATGACAGCCCCAAATTACAAGCCTTAATTCTTTTCTGGTGCATCGTAACAAGTTCAGGGGCAGAAGGGTATTCACATCAACCCTTCAAATGGTCACTGATTAGATGGGAAGACCAGTATGTTATCCAGACCAAAATCACGTCTGGCGCACCCAGCTTTTTATGTACTTTGTGTGATTTAATACCTGTAAATCCATGTTTAAATCAGTTTGGATGTTATTTTTGTCCAAGCTCAAACCCGGGAAAAGGGTATTGTAACTATCCAGGACACTTTTACTGTGCTTATTGGGACTGTGTATCAGTAAGCTCCTTTGGGGGGAACGAGGACCGGTTTATCAGAACTGGATGGGGTCCATACGGGTGTACACAGCCCACTTCCACATATACCCAGAAAGAAGGAGGGTTAGATGGAACATGCAATATGATTTACATTAATGTGACAAAACCACATGACCAAGTCTGGTTATTAGGGAAAATGTGGGGAGCCCGATTATGGGAACCAGGGACAGACAGAGGGGGGCACTTTATAATCCAAAAGACAACCGTGCCACACGACCCCGAACCAATTGGACCAAACCAGGCGATAGCTGGAGAACTAACGCTAGGAGAAAATAATGGAAATGAATCAGAAACAGCCCCAACCACTAGTCTTCCAGAAATGTATAAGCAAAACTTTATTAATTCGACCCGAGGACCTGAAAACCCGGGAGAAGGGGACTTGTGGAAAATATTACAGGCCACTTTCCTAGTCCTGAATGAGACCCATCCAAATCTAACTGAGGAATGTTGGCTGTGTTACACCGTAAACCCCCCGTTCTATGAAGCCATAGGGGTAACAGCAAAAAGCAGACGAGTAAATGGGACCAACCCAGCTAGGTGCCTATGGAAAAAAGAAGGAGAAGAATCGAGAGGGATAACCTTGGCAAGGGTAACGGGGAGAGGAAGATGTATAGGACGAGTACCAGTGGAAAAACGACATCTATGTCAGGTTATGGGGAATCTGAGTGACCCTAAGAAACCTGCCAGCTGGATACTGCCAGCAGCAAATACTAAATGGGTCTGTAACACTCTCGGAGTCACCCCATGTATAAATATAGACCGATTTAATGAATCCAGTGACTTTTGTATTCAAGTATTGATAGTACCCAGAGTCCTTTACCACCCCGTAGAGTACGTTTATGAACAATATCAAAATATAGGACCCCACATAGTGAAACGGGAAATATTCACAACCTTCACTGTAGCAATGTTACTAGGAATAGCTGCAGCCGGGACAGGAACAGGAATAGCCTCACTCATACAGCAACACCGAGGATTCCAAGAACTAAGAGCCTCTGTAGATGAAGACCTCAGGAGGATCGAAACCTCCATCAAAGACCTCACAGAATCATTAGATTCCCTAGCAGAGGTAGCCTTACAAAATCGAAGGGGGTTAAATCTATTATTCCTGCAACAAGGAGGACTATGTGCTGCTTTAAGAGAAGAATGCTGCACATATGTAAACAAGAGCGGAATTATACGGGACTCAATGGCAAAACTAAGGGAGGGGCTAGAAAGAAGACAAAGAGAAAGGGAAAAACACCAAAGCTGCTATGAATCTTGGTTTAACTATCCTCCTTGGCTTACAACTTTATTATCAACGACAGCGCGTCTACTACTTCTCTTACTATTGGGACTCACGTTTGGCCCTTGTATTTTTAATAAATTGATTAGCATTGTAAAAGGCAGATTAGAAGCTGCTCACCTTATGCTCACACGAGCAAAATACGGAACCTTGAAGATGGATGATCCAGAAGAATCTCTGGAGCTCAGCAAAAGGGAATTAGAGCGTTTTGACGAACAAAATTGAGTATCAAAACAAAGGGGGGATTGAGATGAGGGATTACATTTTGTTCGTCACAAAAAAAAGACCAGTGTGTTACAAGAGTTGTCTGCTGACTATTTCTGTACTACTTCATGAGATATGAGCCACAAGGATACCAGGGAAGGGGTTGCAGGAGCCCACACATAGTCCCACCCAGCAAATGGTACAAACAGATAACTCACAGAAATAACGACCAGGGAAAGGCTGGGGAAAGGGCAGGGGCAGATAAACACCCAGCAGGGAAACCTTTCCCGCTGACAAATGGTACAAGCAGATAACTCACAGAGATAATGACCAGGGAAAAGCTGGGGAAGGGGCAGGGGCAGATAAACAGTCTGCAAGGCAGGATATTTGCTTGCTTAAGCTTGATAGGGCACAGTTTGCAAGGCAGGACATTTGCTTGCTTAAGCTTGATAGGGCACATATTGCGTTAATCATAAGATTTTGGTAATTTTCCACGGAGAAGTCACCAAATAAGGACATAGGGTGAAGAAGACGCGGCTGAGGAAGACTCCGCAGCCTTTATCACCGACCACCAGGAGACAGAAGGATGACCCCCTAGCAACAACCAGCGCAGGCGCAGAGAACTCTGAGATAACATGGACTCCTGAAGGATGGAGAGGATAAAAGGACTGAATCAGAAACTAGTTGGGGCGGCAGTTGGTGGAGCGGAGACTCCCCTGTCGCCCAGCGCTGAGCCTTTGCTTACGTAGTATAACTGCTTCAATAATTAATAAATTCTTTGATTGGAAATTACTCGTTTTGAGTCAATTTTATAACAATGGGGTGTCCAGGGGGTCCCTGTGCCCAGGAAAGGGGGTGCACGGTCCCCGGTGTTGAGGAAGGTGGTGGGTGGGGGCTGTGGAAGGCAGGAGTGGGGGTCCAGGGGGTGCTGGGGTCAAGGAAAAGCGGGGGCTGGGGTGTCTGAGAGGGGGAGGGCCGGGAAAGGGGGTGCGGGGGGGCATTGGTGCTGCATGAGGGGGTGCAGGAGGGTCCCCGTGCTGGATAAGGGGGTGCAGGGGGGGTCCCTGTGCCTGAGAACGGAGGGTTTGGGAGGGTTCCAGTCTCAGATATGGGGGTGCACGGCGGTCCTGGTGCAGTGGAATGGGGGTTCAGGGGGTCCTGGTGCTGTATAAGGGGATGCAGTGGGGTCCCGGTGCCCAGGAATGGGGGTTCAGGGGTGCCGGTGCCAGATAATGGCCTGGCTGGGATCTGGTGCTGGGAAAGGGGGTGCAGGGGGTCCCAGGGCCAGATAACGGGATGCACTGGGGTCCCAGTGCCCAGGAATGGGGTTCCAGGGGGTTCCATTCCCGAGTTCCGGGGTTCAAGGGGTCCTGGTGCCTGAAAATTGAGGTTCAGGGGGTCCTGGTGCCGGATAAGGGGATGTAGTGGATCCCGGTGCCCAGAAATTGGGGTTCAGGGCGGTTTCCCTGCCCGGGAATGGGGGCTCAGGGGGTTCCAGGCTGCAGATAAGGGGGTGCAGGGGTTATCGGGGCTGAGGAAGGGGGTACAGGGGGGGTCCCAGTGCCCCAAAATGAACGTTCAAGGGGGGTCTCTTGACCCCCTGGAGCCCCAGGGGACCCTCCGGGATCCCCTGGAACCCCTTCCAGGAAGCGCCGGGAATGAAGAACTGGGGGGACGCCGAAATTTGGGAGATCTGGGGGTCCAAAAGCCGAGGAAAAGGGCGGGTCTGGGGTCTGGGAAGGACGAGGTGGCCGGGAATGGGTGTGCAGGGCGTCCCAGAGCACTGACGGGGGTGTGGGGGGATCCTAGGCCCGGATTAGGGGGGCCAGGGGGGTCCCAGTGCCCAAAAATTGGGGTTCAGGGGGTTCCCGTGCCGGGGAATGCGGGTTCGGGGGGAGTTTCCTTCCAGGAATTCGGGATTCAAGGGGGTCCCGGTGGCCGGGAATTGCGGTTCCGGGGGCGTCGGTGACCAGAAATGGGGATTCAGGGGGGTCCTGGGGCCACATGAGGGGGTACAGGGCGGTGCCAATGCTGGGCAAGGGGGTACAGGGGGGTCCCTGTGCCCAGAAATGGGCGCTCAAGGGGGTCCGCGTGCTCAGGAATGGGGGTTCAGGGGGGTCCCGGAGCTGAAAAAGGGTGCTGAGGGGGTCACAGGACCGAAAATGGGGGTTCAGGGGAGTCCCGGTACCCGGGAATGGAGGTTTAGGGAGTTCCCGGTGCCCAGGAATTGCGGTTCAGGGGGGTCCCGGTGAACAGAAATGGGGGTTCAGGGGATCTCGGTGCCAGATGAGGGGGTACAGGGGGGTCCCGGTGCTGGGGAAGTGGAGTGAGGGGGGGTGACATGACCCAAAATGGGGGTTCAGGAGGGTTCCCCTGCCCGGGAATGGAAGATCAAGGGGGTCCCGGTGCCCAAATAAGGACAGGGGGAGGGGGAAAGGGCGAATTCCAGGGAATTCACCTGGATCCCCTCCTGGCACCCCTCTGGATCCCTCGGGGATCCGCCTGGGACCCTCCAGGGCCGCGCCCTGCGGGACCCCCGGGCCGGGCTCTGCTGAACTCCCGGCCCTGCGCTCAAACTCTGCCCGGACCCCGCTGGGCTCGGCCCAAAGCCGGGCAAGCAGCGGGAGCAGCGGAGCCAATTTTTGCTGCGGGTGCGGGTCCCACCCCCGGCGGAGCAGGGCTGGGCGCTGGGACCCGATCCCTGATTCCCAATCTCCTTCTCTCTCTCTCTCTCTCTCTGCTGTTCTCTCCCTTTCCTTTGGGGGATCATAAATCCCAGAGCGGCCGCAGAGCCCCGTGCCCAGGCCGGGTTTCCCAGCAAAGGGAGGCTGGGGCTGAGGTGCCCCGGGCTGGCCGGGAATGGGGGCCCGGGGCTCCCTGGGCTCACGGAAATGGGGGATCCAGGGGCTGGGAGAGGAGGATACCCGGGAAAGGGGGTGCAGGGGGGTGTTGGTGCAGGATAAGGGGGTGCAGGGGGGGGTCCCAGTGCCCGGGAATGGGGTTGGGAGGGGGGGGTGGGCAGCAGCTGCTGGAGAGAGACTGGGACAGACTGGGAAAAGAACCCACTGGGAGCAGAACTGAGGCAGCAGAGATCATACTGGGATATACTGGGACCACACTGAGGGCTACTGGGAACATGCAGGGGACAATTGAGATCGGACTGGGAATGGTTTGGATCATCCTGGGACTGACTGGAATCATACTGGGAGTGATCAGATCTGTAGTAGGGGTGAAGAAGAGAAACTGGAATAATGCAGGGAGCAACTGGGATCATACTGGGAGCAGCTGCCCCATGCTGGGGTCATACTGGGATCATACTGGGACTGATGGGGTGACACTTGGAGTGACTGGCATAGTACTGGGAGTGTCTGGGAGTAACTGGGATCAAACTGGAGGTGACTGGACTTATACTGGCAGCAACTGGGACCACAGCGGGGGCAAATGGCATCGGGTAAGGTGTGACCGGGCTCATCCTGGAAGTGCCTGGGGCCACACTGGGCTCTTCCTGAGAGGGACTGAGAGTGAAAGGAACCATACAGGGCATGACTGGGAGCCGCTGGGACCGTGTCGGGGGCAACTGGGATCCTACCGGGAGTGATTTGGACCATACTGGGAGCGAGCGGGAGCCACCGGTGAGGCGGCGGCGGAGCTGGGAGGCGGCCGCAGCGCAGGTGGGAGCCGCGCTGGGTTGTGCGGGGGCTCGGGGCTCGCTGCGGGCCTCGGGGGCGGCAGGGGGCTCAGGCGGGTTCCTTGTGCCGTGTCCGGCCCGTGGTGCCGCTGCCGTGAGGGCGCTGCGGGAGCGGCTGCCCGCGGTCTCCTTGCGGCCGCTGCCTCGGCAGGAGCCGCTGCCGGAGCAGCGCTGGCTCGGCCCGGTTCCTGTGGCTGGCACAGGGGCGGCTGCCCCGTGCCCGGGGCTGTGCGGGGAAATTCACGTGGCCGGAGGTTTCTGTGCCCCGAGGAGACAGAGGAGTCCTGTACAAGTGACTTTATTGCTGAGCAGAGGGAGAGGCCGTGGCGCATTTGCCGTGCGCTCGCTGCCATTGTTGTAGTTCGCAGCCTCCTTTTTATCCTCATTTTCCCGGCTCATCTCCCTCTCCCTTTGCCCACTGGCTGAGGTACTTGGAAGGTTCAGACCTCCCGATCTGCCAACTGCACGTCCTCGTTAATGTGCACCCCCACTTTTGTAGAATAGCCGATATTCACGGCTCTGTTAAGTCTTTTTTGTTCTCGACGTTCGGGAATTTAGCGGGACTTTCTGCGAGCAGCAGTCCATGTTAATTAATAACATTTATTGAAGCTGGTGGTTTCGCCCCTTACTTCCTTATCTACAAGTCCCTGGCCCCTCGCTCAGCTGCTGAATGAGCTGCACTCTCAAGGTGTGGAGCACGGTAAAAAGGTGAGAGGTGCTGTAGCACATCAGAGCAGAAGCAGCATTCGTTTAACCCATGGTCTGCCAGGGAACCACAAAACCGTGTCCCATTCCCATCCTTTCCACGTTTGGACTGGTACATGAGCTGCTTTTTTGTTTCCTTTGTTATCTGTTTCACCACTTTTGCTTTGTCATCTATTTGCCAAGACCAGTTTGAGTCATTTGATTTTCCACAAACTCCTCTTTTCTCTGCTATCAGATGATCTGATCCCGTCCCATGGTGAAATGTTGTGTTCCTCATTTCAGTGGATTGCTCAGCAGGAAGGTCAGGAGCTGGAGCTGTCTGGTTGGTTATTCCGAGGGCAGCTTGTAATCTAATGGTGCCATTGAAATGAGAAATGGGTTCTGTGGCTCCTGATATGAATTGGTTTGGGTTCCCAGGGGCTGGTCCATGGTGTTGTAGGATTTGTTCTGCTGGCCGTTCATCTTCTCCCCATCTTTGGCCGCTCTCTCCAGCCAGGGCTGCATCAATTGACCATTTGTCTCTAATTAAATCATCAAATACTTGGATTCCCAACTGATTTCCCGGAACTTGTGGTAGCAAGAACATCTCAGTGCTCTAATCCACCCTATATAACATAGACAGTGACAGCACACGTTGGAGTGGGCAGAGGGATGATTCCCCCCCATTTATTTATAGTGAAGTTTTCCCAACATTCTCCATTTGCTGTTTCCCTGTGCAGCCTCACCCGTTTCTGTTGCAGGGTCAGATATCCTCACCCCGGGCTCTGCCTTGAGCTGTGCAAATTCCATCAGGGCAAGCAGGCAGAGCTGGGGGTGAGGGGCAGGGGGAACCAGCCCAATTCCTGCCCCAGGCAAGAGACCCAGGTACATTGGCCAGGCTTTGCCCCAGCAGGGTTCATTTGCATTCCTAAAGCTCCTCTCCTGGCTGACTAGAACCAAAGCTTCTCTTCCAGGGCTGCCATCTGGTGAGTCACATGTGGCCCCCGGAATCTGCTTTTTTAAAAAAAGTATTAACTATTTAAGAGTTAAAAGTATCACGGTTAAAGCTCTTCAATTTTGCAAAATGCAACATAAAGGCGAACATGGAAAAACCCAGACCAAAAATTGATTCTCACCCTTCTGTCCCAAACCTACCTGACAATATAAAGTAGGATTATTATAAAAAATGTTTCTCATGTTGTAATCTTATCACTGAAACTGTAGGGAAAACAAAAACTCTCCAAGAATCTCTTTCGTGTGAGAGAGTCAAGGCATTACTTGGTTCTGGCCAGGATGTGCAACAGAAATACTTTCATCCACAAATAGCCTGGCTGAGCAGAAAACATCATTCCATGACATGTCAGTTTTACTCGATTTTTCCTAAACTTTACGTGGTCTGAACCAATCTAAATCCACTGCTTTAATGTTCATTGCTTCCAAGTCGTGTAAGTTTTTAGTGTTTGGTTTCCTATTAGACTCGGATTTCTTCCCCTCTGCTGTGAATTCGGCCCACACTCCTGGATTTCCTTCTCAGCCTTTTCCAGACCAGGTGTCTCCAGCTGTGCGGGGCAGTGTCTGGGGTAGCTGTTGGTTGCTGTTTGCTGCGGGGCGTTGATGTTTTGTTGCTGGTCGTTATCTCTGTGGGTGTCTTTTGGGCTATTCCCAGTCTGTTCGGATGTTAAACTCGTCTCCATTGAGTGGTGGAGATGAGTTTAACATCCAAACAGACTGGGAACCCCTTAAATAAAACCTTTAAAATTTCTTTCCCAAAGGCAAACCTTTGAGTAGAGAAACCTTTCTGAGCAGAGAAATAAGATTTAAAAGAAGCAGGATGGGTACATTTTGCAGCAGTGCAGTCGCAGGCAGCCCAGAGTGTGGGTGTGAGTGAGCCCCAGGGTGGAATTGTGCCGCGGTGCTCCCCAGCAGCTGTGGCAGTGCAGGCCCAGCCAGCGCTGGAGCTGCAGCAGCGGCAGCGAGGCTTGGCCGCAGTGGCTGGAGGTGCCAGGGGAGGGTGGCCAGGATTCCCGAGGGTTTGAGCAGAGGATCTGTGGGCAGGCCCAGGGGCTTGGCCCGCTGTGGAGCCCTGGCTGCTGCTGCGTTGCCTTCAGGGCAGGCTCAGTGGGGCTCCCATGGTCCTGCTGCAGGCGGGAAGTGCAAATCTCCGGGGCTTCAGAGCCCCTGAGGCCAGGCTGAGGGGTCCCCCCGTGCTCAGCTGTGCTGGCGGCTGTTTCTGGCCTCAGGGACACTTGGCGTGGGCCCCTTGGCCACCAGTGGTGCTGCTTTGCACTCCTTAGGCAGGAGCCGATGGCCTGGCTGGGTGTTGGCAACAGCAAAGTCCCAGGGCAGGCTCTGTGCCAGCCCAGCTTCCTGGGGGAGAGATTCCACAGGAGACAGGATCCTGGCTACAGCCTGCCTTACATTTACATCCCTTATTTCCACCCTGCACTAGGTGGAGAATTGCCCAGGTAAGGAATTCCAGACATGAATTCCAAGGGAGATAATTGAATATCTGCCTTGGGTCTGGCTCTTTTTCTTGCCAAGGCCAATGGCAAAAGCTGTACCCATGGCATCTTGGTTTCCATCTCCGGCTTCCAAAGGTGTTTCTTTATTTCCCCATTCATTCTTTCTACCCAGCCCGAGCTCTGGGCTTGCCAGGGCTTATGGAGGTCCCATTGTATTCCTAAAGCTGCCATAACCCCCTGAAGGGTCTTTCCTGTAAAATGAGTTCCCCATCTGAATCTATTGCTTCCACAATCCATTATCTTTGAATTATTTGTTTTAGAAATAGGTTAATAAGTGATCCAGTGCTTGCTGAAGCAGTCAGAATTGCTTTTGCCCCCCTGTTAGGTGCCATGGTGTCACCAGAAGATTTTGAAGCCTTCCTGCTCAGGGCATTTCAGTGCCAGGCTCTTACAAGCACCGAGAGCTCCGCGGGTTGAGCTGAGCATGGGGCGGTGACCTGCGCTTTGTCTGATTCCCCTTCCTTAATAACAGCCTGTCTTGTAGCTCTTTTCCCTCCTGCTGCCCTTGCAGAGCCATCCACAAACACATTGTCTCCCTCAGGCCAGGGAATGTCCCATCAATCTCTCCCAGCCTGGCTCGGGAGCTCTGTCCCTTGAGTGCAGTCCTGGGTTCCTTGCCAGCCCCTCTCCAGGCTGTTCAAACAGGAGGCTGGGTTAAACCCTTGCCCTGTCCTCAGTTCTGAATCCTCCTGTGCCACTGAACAAGTTTCATACTGTAATCACCGAGCCCTGCTCATCCATTGAGAGGCTCTTTTGGTTGTCAAAGCTTTAACTTGATGCCAGACTTGAACTCTAGGAGATCCTCCTGTTGTCATCAGTTTTCAGGCCTCTGCCCCCACGGAAGCTGTGGCTGCACAATTCTGCAGACAATGAGGCTGCTCTCTGGCCACTGGGTTAAACATTTTAGCACAAGAATTCCTTTGGCAAGACCCTGTTTAACGTCCACCTATAATTCAAATTCTTTTTCCCTGTCTGGAAGGCCCAGGCCACTTGCCTCAGTTAATCTTAATTTTAACACTTGAAAATTCTGTGTTTCCCCCTTGTGTCCATCCCTCCAGTTTGTTGACTGGCAAGATAGGAGTGTTGTAGGGAGACATCCTTGGCTCCAAAAGCCCTGCCTTTAACAGGGACTCAATACCAGGCTGTGAGCCCTTCCTTCCCTCTCTTGGAACAGGGTAGTGCTTGTCCTGGTTGCTTTAATTTGTAGAGGCTCCATATCTAATTTTCTGTATTTCCCTGGGTTTGCCCACACTTCTGGGTTCACTTCAGCATAGGCCTTGTCAGACTTTTGACACAGAGGTACAACAGAACTAGCCTCTGTATCCCTTTTTACAGTATTAAAATCCAGCTCTCAAACTCCTTCCTAGTTAATTACAATCACAGGAGGAAGAAAAAGAAATTCATTTATTTCAAACCTATCCCCCACAGCTTCTAATAGTGGTTGAACAAATCATACCTGCTCATCTTTCCCACTCATTCCCTTAAAAATTAAAATATTCCTTTACTATTTTCCCCTTTAGGTCTAAGATTCAGAGCAGATTGAGAGGCCCCTGTGTCCATCAGGAAATGCCTCCTCTCAATGCAGACCCACCTGAATGTTCTCAAGGGCTCCAGTGTGGAGGGTCCCTGGTGTGATGGGAGCTGTGACAGCCCTGCCAATCCATGTCCATCACGGGCTGGACTTGCTGGTCCTGAGGGTGCTGCTGTCTGTGCTTGCAGTGTCCTTGTGCCCTGCAGCTGGAGCCCTGATTCCTTGCCAGGGGCTGTTTGGGTGGGCTGTGCCCTGCCGAGGAGGGCAATGCCTCTGCCGGGTGCTTGTGGCCGAGCCGTGCCCTGGGTGCTGGGGCCCCCTTGGGCCCTGGGGCTGATCCCTCAGGGGCTGTAGGAGCTCTGCCCTGGCCTTTGCCTTCAGCTTGGCCTTTTGCTGCTCCCTTCTTGCATTCACCTGCTGGGCCTTTGTGCCCAAGTGCTGCAGGGCCTTCTTCTGCCCCTCCTGCAGCCCCCCTCAGTGCCTGTGGGTGCTTGTCTTGCTTTACAAGACAGGCGTCTGCTTGGGAAGGCAGAAAAAGCCTCTCTTGGGATGGAGAATGCAAACCCCCTCCCTCTTAATTTTTAGGATAGTGAAATCAAGGGGCTCTCAGGCAAAGATATGGGATTAGGAATAACGGTTCTTTACTAGTGTGTATAATATAATAATAGTAGTGTGTATAAACAGCTCCGGCAGTGACAACAAACAGAGCCCGGAGCCGGTCCCGGCCTTTCGGCCGCGGCGCTTTCCCCTTGGGTGCAGTTCCGGGCACGGCCGGCAGGGGCGCCGGTGGCTCCCGCGGGGCGGGGCAGCGCATCCCTGCCATGGGAACCTCTCTGAACGGCAATAGAGCAATCCCTTCATCTAACTCTTTCACTTTTTTACCTTCTCTAGCCTTTCTCCCGTGTTTTGAGAAAGAATTTGGAGAGGGCTGCCTTTTAACTGAGCTCCTAGTGTTTCGATAAGGTGCTTCCTCTAGAGAGAGGGATTTTCCCTGAACAGCAGGAGCTGTGGTTACCAAGGGGACGTAACTCAGAGCAGGAGGGGTCAGGGGAGGATATCCCGCCGAGGCTCGGTCGGAGTGTGGGCAGGGTGTGCTGCCGGAATGGCCAGAGGGGGATCTTCCCGTGGAGGCCGAGCCGGAGCGTGGGCAGCCCCCACATGGCTTCTGGCGGCTGATCCGGCAGCTCCCGGCAGAGAAAAGGCAGGTGGGAGACCCCGGCAGCAGCAGCGGCGCTGCCCAGCGCAGCTGGCACGGGCAGGGCAGCCGGGGATGGGATGGCTGGGACCCGCCCTCGGTGCGGTCGGCGCGGTGACCTCGGCCCACGCGGCAGGACAGAGCAACCCCATCTTGCCCAGCATGGCCGGCAGAGCGGCCGCGGGCCGGGCAGTGGGGCCAGGGCACACAAATTCACCGCCAGCGCCGGGGCAGGTGGAGCTGCCCTGGGCAGTGAGCCCGCACCTGGGATGGAAACCGGGGCAGGCGGAGCTGAGGCGGGCAGCGAGCCGGGACCCGGGACAGGCGCCTCGGCCGCCAACGGAGGGGGCAAGAGCTGCAGAGGATCCCACTCTCTTTCTGACTTTTCCTCTTGTTCCCCTCCCTTTCATTTCCCCTTTTTATTTTCTTGGTTTTTTCCTCGGGTGTTTCTGATACTTCAAAGATTTTTATTCTCCTAAAATCTCCTGTCTAACATATGGCATCTTCTCTTTCTTCTAGATTAAATGGGTTTTTTTACAAATAAATCCAGAACCTAACAAATCTAACCTTCTGCTTGGATATTTTGAAATGGTCGACGAGCTAACTCATGACCTCCTAATGTTGTTTTTCTCATCACCTTTTTATTTATCCTTTGGCAAATTAAGCATCTTTCAGTGACTTGCTTTGCTACACCAAAAATCCCAGTGCACCCAAAATTCCTTAAAAAATGATCACACAAAGCTTGAGTACGCCAGTGGGGTTTCTGATGCACGTCTTCTAATCTTTTCCTAGTAAGCACATTTTATTAAGTAATTGTCTTCCATGTAGAAGTTTCTATTTCCCTGATTTATCTTGTTAATTTCCTATCTTGCTTAATTCTTTTTTCTCGGCTTCCCTAAACTTTGGAATTTCCAGTTTTTCCTCGTTTGGAGTTAATATTAAACTAACTCTTTCAGCTCCATTTTCTGCTGCATCCTTAGCTTTGTGATGTGCCCCCAGTTTGGCCAGTTTGCCTCTCCTTTGGCCCGGGCCGGGTTCCCCCCGCCCGCAGCGGCTGGGAGCAGCCGAGAGCCCCGCGCTGCCCATGCCGACCTGGCCCGGCTCCATCGCCGCTGCTGCCGCGGGCTGCGAGGGCTGCGGGAACGGGGCACCGAGGGTGTGGCTGATGCTGGGGGAGGAGGAGGAGGGAGGGAAGGGCAGGGATGGAGGAGGAGGAGGAGGCGGGGTAAGGGGGGAGGAGGAGGAGAAGGAATGGAAGGGGCGGGATGGAAGAGGAGCAGGAGGTGGGGATAAGACAGGGGAGGAGGAGGAGGGGGGATGGAAGAGGAGGAGTGGGAGGAGAAAGAGCTGTGAAGGAGGCGGGGTGAGGGGGGAGGAGGAGAGGGAGGTGGAGATAGGACAGAGGAGGAGCGGGAGGAAGAGGAAGAGGAGGGACAAGGGCGGATCAAGGCTGAGTTGCGGGAGCCACGCGGTCTCGATCCCTGCCTGAATTCGCAGCCCCCACCTGTGGGATCATCGCCCCCCCATGGCTCCGGTGAGCGGGGAGGGGGAGCCCGGCCCGGATATCCCGGGGGGTCCCTGGGTTGGGTTTTTGGGGGGATGTTTGGAGAATGAAGAAGTCGAAGGCTGAGCGGAAAAGGCCCCTCGGGGGGACATCGGGGGGTGGCGGTGGCGGCTGCCGGCAGAGGCAGCCTGGAGGAGCAGAGCCCTGTGTGCCCCAGGAGGCCAAAGTGGGGAGGCCAGAGAGGGGGGAGCGCCGCCATTGGCGGGAGCCTCAAGAGCCTGGAGAGGGGCAGGGGGGACTCCTTGGAGGCGCTGCAGCCCAGAGCAGAGAATGAGGGGAGAAGGGAGCCCGGGAGCCCAAAGAGCCCCGGCATCCCGAAATGGGGAGAGCCAAGAGGGGGGAGCTTTTGGCATTGCTGGCACTGCCAGCAGCCTGGGCAGGGCGGGCACCCAGGAGAAGGGGGACCCCCAATGCAAGGGTGACCCCAGCAGCTGGGACAGGGGGGAACCCCTGAACACCAGAGGGGAGGGACCAGGGACGGGCAACCCCTGGGAGGCTTTTTCATGGCTGAATCTTGGTGTTTGGGAGGTTTTTCTGGAGCCCACATGGCCGGACTAGAGATGTACCTGGGCAGAGAGATCTTCAAACTCAACGTGTGTTGGGGTAGATGAAACAGGAAAGCCTTATAAATATTATTGTCTGGCCTTTCATTCCAATCTTGCTTATAGTTTCTATATTCTCAAAAGCTTTTGAGAGTATAGGAACTCTAAGCAAGATTGGAATGAAAGCAAGCTTTTAGATATCTTAGATACTGAACAAATGGAAAACAATGGTGTGGCCTGACTGAAGGTAATCCTCTTCTGATGAAACAATTCCCTCTGCTTGCAGACAGGTCCAAGGGTCAGAGCAGACCCTACTAGCTCAGCAGAAGGGCTCCAAAGAGGAGTTTTTGGGGTTTAAAATGTAACACAGTATGGTGATAAATGATTTCACTGGATTTAAGGATCATACTTTTTTTTTATTATTTTGCAAGCGAGAACAAGCAAAGTTCAGCGCTGGGCGGCCGGGAGTCTCCGCTCCTCTGGGCTCGCGCCGTTCCTATCCCCAAGGTTCGCCTTTTATTGCCTTCTTCTCCCGGGTCCAGGGATGACGTGGTCTGTTTTTTGCGCTTGCTTGTTCAGTTGCTAGGGGGTCTTTTTCTGCCTTCTGGTGGTCGTGGGATGAAGGCTCCAAGTCTTCCTCTTTAACCGCTGACTGAACTTTTCCTTATAAGGCGTACCTTTACAGTGGAATTTTCAGAACACTCTACGATTCCTGCAAGCCTAAGCAATTCTTGCGAGTTTAGGAACTGTTGTTAGAGCCTTCCTCTGTGACCTCTGGGTGAACTTTTCCTTATCGTGTATATCTTTACCAAGGAATTCCCAAACCACTATACGATTCCTGCAAGCCAAGCAACCATATGTGGCTGCACATTTAAGAATCAAGCAGTTTTAGCTATTTAGTTATTGCTTTTATATTGTATAATTATTTAGCTATTGATTTAATTAATGAACAAATATATTGCTACTTATTACAGTATGGTGATGTAATGATTTTTATAGGCTGTATGTAATTGCTATTGGATTTGTATCTTGTACTGGACTGGTTAGTGAAAAATAGAATATTTAACACAGAAGAAGAATTATTGTATTGTAACAGGAACCTTACTCTCTTACACTCTTACCCTCTTACTCTCTCACCCTCTCATCCTCTCCCTCCCTCTCTTCTCTCAGGCCTGCTCCAAGCTGTGGCTGGCAGCTCCAAGCAGGGCCCTGCACCCAGGCCCTTTGCAATAAACCGCAAGTTCCACGACCTGGCTGCAGAGATCTCTCGTCTCCGTCCATCCCGACCGTGCTACCCCCGACGCTCCTACAAACGTGCTTATCCCTTGTTTTCCCCAAACCAGGATTTCCCATTGCCAACGCCTGGGAGGCTGCTAGGAAGAGGAAGATGCCCCGGGACACTGAGGCAGGTGAGGAGGAAGTCAGTGCCCCTTTCCCCTCTGTGCTGCTCCATCTCCCAGCCCAGCAGGGCCCCCAGCTGCAGCACAGCCCTGGGGGGATCTCGATGCCCTTGCCTGTGGCACGGAGGCAAATCCCATGCTGTCCTTGTCCTTCCTCGCCCAGAGCAGGAGCTGAGCATGGAGAGCAGGGAGGACAAATGCCCGTGGCAGAACCTGGTGGCAGAGGCCGTTTTGAGCGGCTCCACGGCGCAGGAAGCCAACGGGGAGGAAAAGGCCCGGAGATGCTGCACGAGGAGGGGCTGCAAACGCAAATGGCGGGGATGTGAGGGGGAAAGAGGCAGCCTGGGCCGGGAAGGCGGCCGGAGATGGAGCCAGAGCTCGGAGCTGGTGCTCCATGAGCAGCTCCATGATGGGGAGAAGCCCCACACGTGCGTGGAGTGTGGGAAGAGCTTCAGGTGGAGCTCCACCCTGATCGTGCACCAGAGGATCCACACTGGGGAACGGCCCTACGAGTGTGGGGAGTGTGGGAAGAGGTTTCAGACCAGGTCCCATCTTCTCCTGCACTATCAGAGTCACACAGAGGAGAGGCCCTTCCAATGCCCTGACTGTGGGAAGGGATTCAAGCACAACTGCAACCTCGTCAGGCACCGGCGCATCCACACAGGGGAGAGGCCCTACGAGTGTGATAAATGCAGGAAGAGGTTTCAGACCAGCTCCAATCTCCTCCAGCACTATCGGATTCACACAGAGGAGAGGCCCTTCCGCTGCCCCGACTGCGGGAAGGGATTCAAGTACAACTCCAACCTCATCATTCACCAGCGCATCCACACTGGGGAGAGGCCCTACGAGTGTCCCCAGTGTGGGAAGAGCTTCTCCTGCAGCTCTCACTTGACCCAACACCAACGGAGGCACCGGTAAGGGAAGCCCTGCGAGTGCCCCGAGTGCGGGAAGAGCTTCGTGCGCTGCTGCAGCTCCATCCCCCACTGGAGGAGGCACTTTGGGCACAGCCCTGGTCACTCACATTCCCTGTGATCCATGTTGGGAACACACCTGGCTGTTTGTCCTTTGGTTTGGCCTTAATTTTTTTCTCTTCTCCATCTCTCTGTCTTCCAAAAGTCCGGAGGGATGGAACAGTCACCTCAAAACCACTCAAATTCCACTGAAAATAACTGAATTTTAACCCCAAAGGGCTCAATTCCACCTCAGATTGCTTGTTCCTTCCTCAAAAAACTCAATCCCATGCCAAACTCACTCCATTCCACAGCTGTCAAGTTGAGATGGGGTTGGAAGGAGATTGGGAGAAGTGGGATCTCAATTTGGAGCAATGGGATGGGGATTGTGTGGGTTATATTTGGTAGCAAATAAAACTTTCCGAGTTACTGATTCTGTCCCGTTCATTTTCAGTCATTTCTGTTTGCAGAGTGCCACCTTTTCAGCTGATTCAATTCTTATAAAAGTCCCATTTTTTAAATCATCTAACCCAAACAATCCAAAAACCAATATCAAAATAAAACCACCCGCACACAATTAATTTTTTAAAAATAATTTTAATTTTTCAAGAGTACTTAAGGATGTTATTAAAGTTTAATTGTTTGGTTGAAATGTCTGAGAAATTATAGTGGTGTTTGGTTTTGTGTTTAGTATATTTGTAATATGCATTGTTTAACTAAGATCTGTTAGATTGCATGTTAGTTTCTTTAGATATTTTTCATCTGAAGTACTTTAGTCATCAAGTTCTTGGAACGTAAACTAGTTTGGGGGAAAAGTTTGCTGTGCATGAGGGTCTGTGAATATGCCCCAGGCTGATGTAAGGGGAAAGGTATTTCAGGGGATCCCCGAAGGTAACAGGGTGCTCCTGGCTGAGTGCCAAGATGCACCCGGCCGTAATAACCTTTGCTCCATGGTCCTGGTCTCCCATTAAACTTTTATTAAAGTCCTTTATTAAACTGTTTACATTTTCACAGGAGAGTGAACGTGTTTTTCACAGGCAGCTTCACAGAAACTGGAACACGTGGGGGTTCCCAGGAGGGGGCACCGCTGATCCAGGGCATGGAGGCGCTGCCTGCAATCGTCCATAACCGCCCATAAGGAGCCTCCAGGGCTTTACCCTCCATGAGCTGCAGCAGACGTGTCGGGAAAGGTGACAAGAGCCCGTGGAATGGTCCTTGTTGCAGGCAGATTGGCCACTTGCAGCTCTTCAAAACTCCCTCCCGTGAAAAATGAAAAAACTTCAACCATTCAAAAATGTGAAAAATGCGTTCACTCTCCTGTGAAAATCTAAAAAGTTTAATAAAGTTTAATGGGAGAGCAGGACCATGGAGCAAAGGTTGTTACAGCCGGGTGCATCTTGGCACTCAGCCAGGAGCACCCTGTTACCTTCAGGGATCCCCTGAAATACCTTTCCCCTTACATCAGCCTGGTGCATATTCATAGAGCCTCATGCACAGCAACTGGGAAGGGTTTAACACTTTACTGGGTATATTAGTGTTCAGAAACACATAATCACCAGAATGATTATATGCAGGTGCTTTTATTGAAGAGCTCTGGGTGTCAGGGGTACCAACCCAAATCTGACTCCGACATGGGTTTGGGATGAACATGTTTTTATATTCTATCGTTACATAACTTTCATGTTAATTATTAAACTTCAATTGTTCTATTGTATACATAGATTTCAGCCAAGCATGGGCTCCTTGTGGCCCCCCTCAAACTTCTAACATAGTTTCTCACGATTCTTCTTATGGTTAAACAATAATTATACTTAATTACTAAACAATCATCACATCTAACAATTATATCATTTATCATGTTCTGCTTACGGAGGTGCGATTTCACATGATCTGGCAAGCACAAAGCCTAACATTTTCAGAGTCTATTTTTGACATTTTTCCAGGGCCCCACTATCATTCTCCCCCCTTGGAAAGCATTTTCACTTCACTATAGGTGTAAATGTTTTCACTTGATACAGTCCTTTATTTCTCAATTTATTCTTGACGTTCTTCAAGTCCATGGTTGATGTAAACGTTGTCGTGGATGCTGTCACGAACTGGAGAACCAGAAGATGGTGGGCGTGGATCTCGTGTCAGTGCCTTTATTATCTTCTGGTTCCAGGACGTTTTCTTCTGTATCTCTCCCTTTAAGATGCTGTGAACTAACCAAATTGCTAAGAATACAATTAGTAAGATTATCACACTCTCAATGATAGATTTAATCCATGAACTCACATTCCACCCTAACCCTTTAAAGATTTTGCCTAGCCAGGTCGTAGTCAAATCCTTTTGCTCTTCTTGTGCTTCATGCTCTCTTTGTTTCAACTGATTGATGTCATATTCTACATCTGCAGTTACATTTGGGATGTGAACGCAGCAATGACCAACTTGTCCCTTTAAAAATCCACATACTCCATGCTCTTTCAGGAGTAACAAATCTAAGGCTAATCGATTTTGTAAAGTCATTTTTGTGGTGGCTTGTAATTGTACATTTAATTCTTTAAATCCTTCCCGGGTGACTCTTGCCAGTCTATCTACCTGACCTGTAAGTTTGTACAGCATCTCCCTACTCTTATAGTTTTCTACAGGACCAAGCAAAGACTCTAGGGCCCACCCAAATTTCACTCCACCAGAGGGTTCTTGCCAAGTGTCATCTGGATTTTCATTGTCTAGAACTTCTCGTCTTGCTCTTATCTGCACAAGTTCATGTTTTCCGTTAAATGGGGACTTTTTCCAAATTGGAGATGAGGTTGGGAGGCCTAAAGTAATTTCCTTTACTTTCCCATCTACAGGCAGATGTGTTGTCCAGGTGCCATCGCTTGCTGCCCATAGAAATTGTCCTGGACCTCGGACTGTACTCCTGGTACATCCTACAACTGCTTTATAATTCCCTCTGCCTTGTTTATGTTTGATCCCTCTGCAAGCACAGCCAGTTTGTAGGGCTATTGCCAGGGGTGGCATCTGCTTTATCTCTGCATCATCAGAAGTGCAGTCATAAGTTTTATTACATGCCCACCAACTTACTTGGTCTGCCCTCGTTCTGCTACTGGTGGCAGTGTTTGTTACTGCTGGATCTGTTTCATTCTCGGAGCCTTCCCACTTAATGCACCAAGGGGTGTTTGCCATACATTGGAATCTTTGAAGGATACTCACAGACCATGCACTGTCCCAAGGCTCTGTCTGATCTTTCTGATCCTTGGCCTCACACTTCCATACCAGAGTGGTTTCTGTAACATTTTCTATAACATTTTAATAGTGTGGCAAATAGCATTGCCATTGTGTGATGCCTCCTGATTCTCCCATAGGGGTTCCTAGTGTGCCATCACTTAGAATACAGTCTTTCTGGCCCATGGGTTTCATCCATGTTCCTATTTTCTCCCAAGTTTCCTTGATTACTTGCCTCGACTCAGGTACCTGTTTGCATGCAATTGTTTTGTTCTTTTGTATTTCAGGTAGTTTTGATGTTATGATTCCCCAATTTACTGGATCTCCTGCTGCCCTTTGGTATTGGCAGACAGGCAGTTATTCTACAGGTGTTTTGCATTTTGGCAAAGGCTTTGACTAATCCAATCATTACATTCTCAGCCCAAACTGCATTAGAAACCTTTATCACCTGTGTTTCTGTTTGTACCTCTCTCTTCATTCTAGAATGAAGAGTGGTAAGTTGATCATTTTGCATTCCAAAAAAATGAAAATCTGCGACTCTTCGTTCCAGTTCTTGATGTACACCTCGTCTCCTGGATGTATGTTATGAACTGGGTTCTCGAGAGTCAGCGGTCTATTCCACACGAGGATGCTCCGGAGCCGAGCTAAAGTTTTCCCGAGAGACAGAACATAATTATCCACTTCCTGCTTTCCTGTGACGTGCACATTAGGGTTAGGCTCAGGAGATTCATATGGTTTCCCATGCAATATCTCATAAGGGCTGACTGACATCCCACTCCTAGGCTTTATCCGAATCCTCAACAGTGCTATTGGCAAAGCCTGGGGCCACTGCAATTTGGCTTCTTGGCATATTCTACTGATTTGCCTCTCTAGTGTCTGATTCATCCTCTCTACCTGTCCACTCGACTGGGGTCTCCATGGTGTGTGGAGGTCCCAAGTTATCCCCAGCAATCTACTTACCTCTCTTACTACTGTAGCTATGAAATGGGGCCCCCTATCTGATGATAGCCTAGGGGCACCCCGAACCTGGGAATAATCTCCTGTAGTAACCACTTTACTGTTTCCTTTGCTTGGTTGGTGCGACAGGGAAGGGCTTCTGGCCACCCAGAGAATGTGTCAACCCCCACTAACAGGTATTTGTATCCTCGAGTTCTTGGCAGTTCTACCAAATCTACCTGCCAATAGTCTCCTGGCTCTATTCCTATCCGAATTCTTCCTAGCTGTGCCTGTCGCCAGCCACTGGGTTGTTTTTCAAGCAGATATCACACTTTGACAACACTGATTTTGCCATTGTTAACATCCATACCGAAATTTAACTTTGCTTTAGCAATTTTACCAATGCCTCTGCTCCCCCGTGACATTCGTTATGTTTAATTTGTAGAACTTCTTTCATTATCAAGGGGGTACCACTATCTGTCCTGTGCAGTCACATACCATCCCTCTGAATTCTTTTGTGCATTTAGCAAACGTGCCAGTCTCTCATCTTCTACTGAATATTTTGGTTCTGGAGGCAAATTGAATTGGGATACATTAAGCTCTAAAGGTATCAATGCCATTGTTGTTTGCACCTCTCGAGCAACCTGTCGGGCTGCCCAGTCTGCCTTTCTATTTCCCCCACAGATTTTGGAGTTTCCTGATTGCTGTGCTTTGCAGTGTATGATTGCCACTTGTTCAGGTTTTTGTACTGCCTTTATCAATTGCAGGACTGCATTCTGATGTTTAATGTGCATACCCTGAGAAGGACAATAGTCCCCTTTCTTTCCACAGTGCTCCGTGTACGTGCACCACTCCAAAAGCATATTTTGAGTCAGTCCAGATATTTATCCTTTTCCCTTCACTTAATTCTAGGGCCCTGGTTAAAGCAACCAGTTCTGCCTTCTGGGCAGATGTATTTGGTGGTAATGCCTTTGCCTCCACTGCTGTACTGACTGTTGTTACTGCATACCCAGCGTATCTGGTTCCGTTTTCCACGAAGCTGCTCCCATCTGTAAACAGCTCCCACTCTGGCTGCTCTAGTGGGACGTCTTTCAGGTCTTCTCTTGCTGAGTAGGTGTACTCTATTACCTCCACACAGTCATGCTCTAATGGGCCTTCTTCAGTTGTGGTACCTGGGAACAAAGCTGGATTCAAAAGGTTAGTTGTTTTTAATGTGACATCACCCTGCTCAGTCAGGACTACCTGGAATTTCATCATCCTGCTTGGGGATAGCCAATGGCCCCCTTCTGCTCTAAGACAGTGGTTACCATGTGTGGTACATTGACATCTATGTGCCTTCCCATCGTGAGCTTCCTGGCTTCTTGTATCAGCATCACAGTGGCTGCGACTGCCCGCAGACATGGAGGCCACCCGGCACTTATGCTGTCAAGTTGTTTGGAAAAGTAGCCCAGCGGCCTTTTCCAGCTTCCCAGACCTTGGGTCAGGACTCCGAGTGCTAGGCACAGCCTTTCATGGACAAACAGCTGAAAATCTTTAGACAGATCAGGTAACCCTAATGCTGGAGCAGTTGTCAGTGCTTCCTTTAATTTTAGGAAGGCTTCTTTCTGTGGTTTGCCCCAGGTGAATGGCTGCATCTTCTGAGCTTCACACAGGGGTTTCACAATCAGTCCATAGTCCATGATCCACAGGCGACACCATCCTGCCATCCCGAGGAAGACTCGCAGCTCATGTAGATTCTGGGGCTCTGGAATAGCACAAATGGCTTGGATACGGTTAGTGCCTAGTTTTCGTTGCCCTTGTGAAATTTCACATCCCAGGTAGATCACAGTCTGTTGGGCAATTTGTGCCTTTCCTCTGGATACTTTATAACCTCCCATTCCCAGTAAATTTAAAATCTCAATGGTTACCTTTATACAGGTTGCTTTTCTTCTGTAGCTATGAGTATATCATCAACATACTGCAACAACAGGTATTGGTCTCTTGGTACTTGCCCACTCTCGGTCCAAATCTCCAGCTCCTTTGCCAGTTGGTTTCCAAATAGGGTCGGCGAGTTCTTATATCCTGTCTAGGTGAGCTGGGTCTTTCTCCCATTCCCTGGGTTTTCCCACTCACAGGCAAACAGTTTCCTACTTTCTTTGTCAAGGGGGATGCAGAAAAAGGCATCTTTTAAATCAATTACACTAAACCACCTATATATCTCCTTTACGGATGTTAGCAATGTGTAAGGATTTGTTACCACTGGAGAAATGTCCTTTGTTATTTTATTGATTGCTCTCAAATCCTGCACTAATCTATATTCACCATTTGGCTTCCTTACTGGAAATATTGGTGTAGTAAATTCTGGTTCACATACTTGTAAAATTCGGTATTTCAAGAATTTCTCAATAATCTTTACTTATTCCTTGCCATGCTTCTGGTTTTATGGGATAGTGTTTGACTTGTAGAGGCCTCGCCCCTTCTTTTAACTCTACATGCACGGCTTGTGCCAATTTAGATTTCCCTGGTATATCTGTCTCCCATACAGAGGGAATCACTGCATCTCCTACCTCCCTAGGGATAGAGGGAACAGGTTTTTCTTTGATCATTAATATCTGTCCCGTCTTTGATTCAGGTATTTTCATTATAAGCTCCCCATTTTCAAAGGTTATTACCGCATCAAGTTTCTCTCGCAAATCTCTCCCTAAAAGCGGAATTGGACACTCAGGTATGTATAGGAATTCGTGTGTTATAACTTTGCTCCCAAAACACAAATCTAGGGGTTGCAAGAATGGCCATTTTTCCTCTTTCCCTGTAGCGCCGACTATTGTTGTTTCCTTGTCCCCAATTTGTCCTTGCAGATCATTCAATACCGAGTAAGTAGCTCCTGTATCTATTAGAAATTTGACCTCTTTATGTCCTAATTGTATATTTATAACAGGTTCCTTAACTTGTTCTACTGGCTCTATGTCTAGTCAGCTGGTATACTCCCCCAAAACCATCCCCTTGGTAACCTGCTGGCACTGATTGCCCTGGTGAAACTGGTTGTTCAAGTCTGGACATTGTCTTTTCCTGCTGAACTTCATATAGGTCTCCCCACATCGCAAAATAAATTAGGGTCCCAATTTGGATCCTCAGTTGGGAAATTCTCATCTCAATTCCCTGTTACGAGTCTGTTTCTGATGTTCTCTCTTACCCTTTCTTTGGCTGCCTTAAGTACCATCTCTTTCTCAGTAGAATCCATCAAAGTATCTAATATTAATATATTAGATATATTAATATACTATATATAAATATATATTAGATATATTAATATAATATGTTATTATATATATATATATATATCTATATATATATATATATATATATATATCTATCTATATAATTGTATGTCATCCCAGTCAGGATTTTGAGGTTTTATAACCATTTTTAATACTCATGCCATTTTATCAGGATTTTCTCTATGAATTCTGGCTGATTGTTTCCAAATAACTAAATCTGCAGGAGAGAAAGGCACTTTTATAAATACTGGCCCTTCCACTCCTACACTTTGTCGCAAGGGGGCAATTACAATCCGTTTTTGTCTGCCTATGTCTTTTCTATCCATAACTGGGGCAAGGTTAGACCGACTCCTGGTTCTGTGGGCTACCCCATCGTTGATTCTCTCTCTCTCCTTTCTAACCACAGTTAGGTTTTGCTCATCTTCCGAGGAAGAGGGATCAGGTGACGATGGGAGAGGAGAATAAAGAGGGAAGGGTGTACTAGTCGAGACAGGTTCAGGACTAGGTGTGATCATCTTCATGGTCCTCCACAGCTCCTTCAAGTCTTTGCATGTCCTCTGGAAGCAAAGCCTTCTCTGCTCCATTTCCATCCTGCACCTTCTGGCCTCTTCTTCAGCTCTCCGGGCCGCTGCTCTCTGCTTCATGGCCGCCCTTCTGGGCCTGAGGCAGAGGAAGAAAGGCAGGAAGAGCAGCTCAGCAGCAGCCCAGTAGGGCCCCTGCTGCACGGCTGCCCAGAGCAGGGGTCCCCAGGCAGGCTCGGGTGGCTCTGGGGTAGCCTGCTCCAGGCCCTCTTTGCCCAGCTCTGCATCCTCATCCCAACTGATCACCACGGGCCGTGGGAAGTGGAAGAGGAGCAGCACCAGCAGCACAGGGACTGATTTGGACACCATGGTCTGCAGGAGGAGCGAGACAATTTGTGCTGCTTTGCACAAGAGTTGCAAACCCGTGTGTTATTAGGGAATGGCCGCTCCTGCTGTGCCAGAGCGCTCGAGCAGGGCTGAGAATCTGGTGTCAAAGTGCATTCATGTGCTCCATGTTGCATGGGGCACCCGTGTGCAGGAATAGAGAACACCTTCCCTCAGATGGGATCTGCTGTGGCAAGGCCCCTCTGGTTTTCTCCTCCACGCAGCAGTTTGCAGGCAGAATGTGGGCAGATGTAACTTGGAGGTCCTCCTGCTCAGCCTTGGGTTCCCCTTGCAGAGCCTCAGCCCCTGCATTCTGTCAGGGCCCCTGGGCAGGTGGGATATTCCCAGAGGAGAGGGGCCGGCTGTGTCCCCATTGCCCCTGTCCCTTATGTGCCTGTGCTCAGGAGGGCACAGAGAGGATGGGGACTCCTGCCTGCCCCGTGTCCTGTCCGCCTGCCGGGCCTGTCCCAGGGCAGCCGGGCTGTGATTGCTGTGCTGTGTCCCCCTGTCCCTGCTGTCCCTGCTGTCCCTGCTGTCCCTGCTGTCCCTGCTGTCATGGCCCACTGCAGGTTCCACACCTACACAGCCATGGTGGCTCCTGAGCTCTGCAGGGACCCGAGTGACAGTCTGAGTGGTGGCACTCCTGGTTTTCTTGCATTTGGCATCGCGCAGAGCAGAGGCTGGATCACAGCACCAAAGGAGCAGCTGCTGCAGGGGAGGAAAGGAGCCTCTGCATGGCCAAGGGCTGCTGTGGTGCCCCTGTGTCAGGAATTCCCCACAGCTGACACCTGAGTCCAGCATGGACACTCACAGACACAGCGTTTGTTCAGGCATTGCCTTTATTGCATCTTGACAGGGACTGCAGCTGCCTGAGGGAAGTCACCCTCCCGAGACAGGAGGGCAGAGAGTGAAATTTAAATTAACCAATTGTGATTATAGGCATTCGTAGCGACAGTCTATGTACTGTATATATGAATATTAAACAAGACACAAAATAATTATTGGATCATGAAGATCAAGCAACATTTGCTGGTTTAGATAGAAATAAAGTATACTTCAGTTATGGTTAACTGCAATAATTCTTGGTAACTTTGGTGAATTATAAGTTCTATGTAATATAAGGAAAAGTGCCATTATTTAATTCCTACTTATTATTAAAATATTTACGATCTCTTACAAGAGTATTAATCTACATTATAGTAATAAAAATTTTGGAAAATGTTTCTAAAGACAACTATTTTTAGATAAGATATTTTAAATATTTCAAAACTATTGAAGAATTTGAATCAATCTCCAATCATTGGGCCCGATGCCTTCAGATGGTGCGTTCCTCCGAGCAGATGCAAAGGCTCTGTATGGGAAAGGGTTAAAATCGATGCAGTTACTACAGATCCCGTGAGGAGAGAGAGGGCAGAGGGGCAGGGTGTGTCAGGAGCCCGGAGCCTGTGCCCCGGCGCAGGGCTGTGCTGGGCAGCAAGCGCAGCTCTGTGCGCCGGCTGCTCACAAAGATGTGCGGCTCGCCTTGGCCGGCCCAGAGAGCATCTCCAGCAGGAAGCTTTTCTTCACACAGCCACTGCCTGTGCTCCTCCAAAAGCCTGCCCTGCCTACCTTCAGCATCCTGTTTGTATCCCTATTCATTCCAATCAGCCTGGCCATTTGCTTTTCTATTTCTTTCGTGGCCCGGCGCATTTGCCCCATGTCTTTGAATCTCTTCCTAAGGAGCCGCCTTCTCCGCTCGCTTTCCACCTTCCTCCTTCTGGCCTTTTCCTCAGCTCTCTGGGCCGCTGCTCTCTGCCTCGTGGCTGCCCTTCTGCGCCTGAGCCACCAGCCCAAAGGCAGGAGCAGCGGCTGAGCAATTTGCCAGAGCTGGTGCAGGTAGCGCAAGGCAGCCAGGAGCCAGGGTCCCCAGCCAGGCTCAGCTGGCTCTGGGGGGGCCGCTTTCATCTCCTCTGCACGGGGCTGCCCATCCCCGTGAAATCTGTCCACCACGGAAAGTGGGAACAGGAAGATGAGCAGCACAAGCCCAGCCAGGACTGCTCTGTGCGCCATGGCCTGCAGGAGGAGAGAGACAAGGCTTTCACTGGGGCTGCCAAGGGAGCTTGTGGGGGCTGAAGTGAGGCCCGGAGGCGCAGGGATGTGAGGGCAGAAGCAGAGGGCCCCGGGCAGCTGGCAGGCAGCAGGGCCTGTGCCAGTGGGCCAGCAGCAGCAGCCCCGTGCCCCGGCCAAGGCGCCGGCCCCAGGGGCTGGCCCTGGGTGCAGGGGGACAATGCAGGCCCGGGTGCGGCGCTTGTGGCCCGGCCCTGGCCCGGCCCAGCCCCGCCACCTGCGCACTCACCGCTTGCCCAGGCTGTGCTGGGCCAGCGTTACCTGCGGGGGCCTTTTCCAGCTGCCCCCATTGTGACACGCTGCCCCTGGTGTCACAGGGGCCAGAGGCATCACAGCCGGGCCAGCCCTGCCCTTGGTGCCCAGCCCAGCTCAGGGGCTCCCAGTGGGCCCAGCAATGAAAGCCCCGGCAGGCAGCAAGTCCCCGGCAGGCAGCAAGTGCAGCCCCTCTGGGAGGGGATGGGCCCCAGGGGCTCCCTCCACAAAGCAGGCAGAAGTTGCCAGACATGTTGTGGAAGAGAAAAGAATATAACTGATAATCTTGAATAGGATACATAATATCAACTATGAGAGCACCAGAGTTGCTTCTGTGATGGCGCTGGTTTTTCTCTCTTTCTCTGTGGAGTAGGTGAGGGTGGCTCAGTTTTCCTGCCTGAGTCTTCCCAGATGCAGCCCATCCAAGAGCTCTGTGAAACCTTCCCATTGTTGGACATCACTGAGATGGAACAGTAGCCAGGCCACCTCCAGGCTCTTCTACATCAAGAAGCAGCACACGGCTGGTTCTGGCAGAGAATTTCAGCTGTTTTGTTCAAGAGTGGCACAAATTGGCCACTCGTGCTGTAGCGGAACAGCTGAGCAAGGGGCAGGAATCTCAGGTCCGAGCGCATTCATGCGCTCCAGCTGGCAGGGCCTCAGCACCCGCCCTGTGCCCTTGCTCACGGACAGACAGGCCAGGCCCTGCTCGCTGCCCTCACGGGGGCACTGCTGGCCCCAGCGCTCTCCAAGGCCTTCTCCAGGGGCGCCTTCCTGCGGCCTTTCCGTGCCTGCACCAGGCCCAGCAGAGCCCTGCAGAGGGGCTGTGGGCCAGGGCCCGCAGGGCCAGCGCCAGGGCCAATGGCTTCTTCCCCCTGCCACAGGGCAGGCCGAGCTGGGCTCTGGGGAAGGAAGCCTTGGCTGTGAGGGCAGTGAGGCCCTGGCACAGGGTGCTCAGAGCAGCTGCGGCTGCCCCGTCCCTGCAAGTGTTCCAGTCCAGGCTGGATGGGCCTTGGAGCAGCCTGGCCCAGCCAGAGGTGTCCCAGCCCATGGCACAGGGGTAGAACTGGATGGCCTTGGAGGCCACTGTGGACACTCACAGACACAGTGTTTGTTCAAGCACTGCCTTTGTTGGAACTCTGCACTGACTGCAGCTCCAGAGGGAACAGAATGCCACAAGAAATGAGGGCGGGCATTGTCCTTTTGAAAATCTATCATATACTTTAAACATCCTCAGGAACAAATCACAGTAATAGTCATCCTTACCTTAAGAATTTTTTTCTGGAGCGTTCTAAAAGATATATGGACTAATAGAATGACAATGGTGTTTGGACATTGTAGAGTGTGAAAAGTTACTTAGTATGACAAAGATTCAACACATATCAATTCTGGTTCATTGCCATAATTCACAGTAATTGTTACAATTAATGATAATTACTATGTAGTAAGTAGAATGTAGAATCATTCTAAGAGAATTAGTAGTTGTCTCTTATAGAATTCCTATGTTTATGTACTAAAATGTACAATTTTTATACTATACAATGAAATTCTTTATAGATAAAAAAATAAACTATCTAAATTATTTCTAAACTAAGTATGAAGTTAAATCAATATCCACCTAATGCGTGCCTCGGCCACGTTTCGGGGTATCCCCGCCCGGCTGTGGCTGCTCCGGATAGCACAGTCCTGTCCAGCACAGCCTGCCTGGACTCCCAGGCAGCTTCCAGCTGCAGGCTACCTTAGCAAGCTCAGCTCATGGGGGATATCAGCTCTTTAGTGATTATCAGCAAATCATTTGGGATTTCAGCTCTTTGGCTTGCTAAGTGCCTTGGGCAGATGCGGGGAGAGAGAGGAGAAGGCTGTGTGAGGTTCCACAGAGATGTCTTTATTGGGCTCTTCTGCGAAGGTTTTCAGGGACAGCCTCTTCTGCCAATCTGGGCAAAAGTAAAGGTTTTTATAGCATTCAGGGTTTTTAGAAATTGTTCAATAATAAGGGTTGAGGCGAAAGTGACCTATAGTCGTAGAGAGAGATAAGCAGGGGCCCAAAGGCGGAAGAGGGGAATCTTAGGCCCAGCCATCATGACTCGGCATTTCCTGCCTTAGGCTGCTGAACGCCAGGGAGGCCTTGCAGGCCCTGTGCCTGCCCCATCCATCCATCCAGCCCAATCCTCCTTCAAATGCCTCCATCCTCGAGCAAATGCAAAGCTTCTGTATGGAAAAGGGTTAAAATAGATACAGTTAACACGGATAAAGTAAGAGAGAGGGAAGAGGGGCAGGGTGTGTCAGGAGCCCGGAGCCTGTGCCCTGGCGCAGGGCTGTGCTGGGCAGCAAGCGCAGCTCTGTGCGCTGGCTGCTCACAAAGATGTGCGGCTCGCCTTGGCCGGCCCAGAGAGCATCCCGCTCACCTTGCTGTTCATTCAAATCAGCCTGGCCATTTTCTTCTTGATCATCTTCATGGTCCTCCACAGCTCCTTCAAGTCTTTGCATGTCCTCTGGAAGCAAAGCCTTCTCTGCTCCATTTCCATCCTGCGCCTTCTGGCCTCTTCTTCAGCTCTCCGGGCCGCTGCTCTCTGCTTCATGGCCGCCCTTCTGCGCCTGAGGCAGAGGAAGAAAGGCAGGAAGAGCAGCTCAGCAGCAGCCCAGTAGGGCCCCTGCTGCACGGCTGCCCAGAGCAGGGGTCCCCAGGCAGGCTCGGGTGCCTCTGGGGTAGCCTGCTCCAGGCCCTCTTTGCCCAGCTCTGCATCCTCATCCAAACTGATCACCACGGGCCGTGGGAAGTGGAAGAGGAGCAGCACCAGCAGCACAGGGACTGATTTGGACACCATGGTCTGCAGGAGGAGAGAGACAATTTGTGCTGCTTTGCACAAGAGTTGCAAACCCGTGTGTTATTAGGGAATGGCCGCTCCTGCTGTGCCAGAGCGCTCGAGCAGGGCTGAGAATCTGGTGTCAAAGTGCATTCATGTGCTCCATGTTGCATGGGGCACCCGTGTGCAGGAATAGAGAACACCTTCCCTCAGATGGGATCTGCTGTGGCAAGGCCCCTCTGGTTTTCTCCTCCACGCAGCAGTTTGCATGCAGAATGTGGGCAGATGTAACTTGGAGGTCCTCCTGCTCACCCTTGGGTTCCCCTTGCAGAGCCTCAGCCCCTGCGTTCTGTCAGGGCCCCTGGGCAGGTGGGATATTCCCAGAGGAGAGGGGCCGGCTGTGTCCCCATTGCCCCTGTCCCTTATGTGCCTGTGCTCAGGAGGGCACAGAGAGGATGGGGACTCCTGCCTGCCCCGTGTCCTGTCCGCCTGCCGGGCCTGTCCCAGGGCAGCCGGGCTGTGATTGCTGTGCTGTGTCCCCCTGTCCCTGCTGTCCCTGCTGTCCCTGCTGTCATGGCCCACTGCAGGTTCCACACCTACACAGCCATGGTGGCTCCTGAGCTCTGCCGGCACCCGAGTGACAGTCTGAGTGGTGGCACTCCTGGTTTTCTTGCATTTGGCATCGCGCAGAGCAGAGGCTGGATCACAGCACCAAAGGAGCAGCTGCTGCAGGGGAGGAAAGGAGCCTCTGCATGGCCAAGGGCTGCTGTGGTGCCCCTGTGTCAGGAATTCCCCACAGCTGACACCTGAGTCCAGCATGGACACTCACAGACACAGCGTTTGTTCAGGCATTGCCTTTATTGCATCTTGACAGGGACTGCAGCTGCCTGAGGGAAGTCACCCTCCCGAGACAGGAGGGCAGAGAGTGTAATTTCAATTAACCAATTGTGATTATAGGCATTCATAGCGACAGTCTATATACTGTATATATGAATATTAAACAAGACACAAAGTAATTATTGGATCATGAAGATTAAGCAACATTTGCTGGTTTAAACAGAAATAAAGTATACTTCAGTTTTTGTTAACTGTAATAATTCTTGGTAATTTTGATGAATTATAAGTTCTATGTAATATAAGGAAAAGTGCCATTATTTATTACTACTTAATATTAAAATATTTATGTTATCTTACAAGAGTAGTAATCTACATTATAGTAATAAAAAGTTTTGAAAATGTTGCTAAAGACAACTATTTTTAAAGAAAACATTTTAAATATTTCAAAACTATTGAAGAATTTGAATCAATCTCCAAACATTGGCCCGATGCCTTCAGATGGTGCTTTCCTCCGAGCAGATGCAAAGCCTCTGTATGGGAAAGGGTTAAAATAGATGCAGTTACTACAGATCCCGTGAGGAGAGAGAGGGCAGAGGGGCAGGGTGTGTCAGGAGCCCGGAGCCTGTGCCCCGGCGCAGGGCTGTGCTGGGCAGCAAGCGCAGCTCTGTGCGCCGGCTGCTCACAAAGATGTGCGGCTCGCCTTGGCCAGCCCAGAGAGCATCTCCAGCAGGAAGCTTTTCTTCACACAGCCCCTGCCTGTGCTCCTCCAAAAGCCTGCCCTGCCTACCTTCAGCATCCTGGTTGTATCCCTATTCATTCCAATCAGCCTGGCCATTTGCTTTTCTATTTCTTTCGTGGCCCGGCACATTTGCCCCATGTCTTTGAATCTCTTCCTAAGGAGCCGCCTTCTCCGCTCGCTTTCCACCTTCCTCCTTCTGGCCTTTTCCTCAGCTCTCTGGGCCGCTGCTCTCTGCCTCGTGGCTGCCCTTCTGCGCCTGAGCCACCAGCCCAAAAGCAGGAGCAGCGGCTGAGCAATTTGCCAGAGCTGGTGCAGGTAGCGCAAGGCAGCCAGGAGCCAGGGTCCCCAGCCAGGCTCAGCTGGCTCTGGGGGGGCCGCTTTCATCTCCTCTGCACGGGGCTGCCCATCCCCGTGAAATCTGTCCACCACGGAAAGTGGGAACAGGAAGATGAGCAGCACAAGCCCAGCCAGGACTGCTCTGTGCGCCATGGCCTGCAGGAGGAGAGAGACAAGGCTTTCACTGGGGCTGCCAAGGGAGCTTTTGGAGGCCGAAGTGAGGCCCGGAGGCGCAGGGATGTGAGGGCAGAAGCAGAGGGCCCCGGGCAGCTGGCAGGCAGCAGGGCCTGTGCCAGTGGGCCAGCAGCAGCAGCCCCGTGCCCCGGCCAAGGCGCCGGCCCCAGGGGCTGGCCCTGGGTGCAGGGGGACAATGCAGGCCCGGGTGCGGCGCTTGTGGCCCGGCCCTGGCCCGGCCCAGCCCCGCCACGTGCGCACTCACCGCTTGCCCAGGCTGTGCTGGGCCAGCGTTACCTGCGGGGGCCTTTTCCAGCTGCCCCCATTGTGACACGCTGCCCCTGGTGTCACAGGGGCCAGAGGCATCACAGCCGGGCCAGCCCTGCCCTTGGTGCCCAGCCCAGCTCAGGGGCTCCCAGTGGGCCCAGCAATGAAAGCCCCGGCAGGCAGCAAGTGCAGCCCCTCTGGGAGGGGATGGGCCCCAGGGGCTCCCTTCACAAAGCAGGCAGAAGTCCCCACTGATAAGTTTCCAAATGGAAAAGATTATAATCCATAATGTTGAGTAGGATACATATTATCAACTATGAAAACACCTGAGGTGCTTTTCCTAATGGGACTTGTTCTTCTGTGAGTGGGGTTGGGTGATGGTTGCTCAGTTTTTCTTGCTTGACTCTTCCCTGATCCAGTCCATCCATGACTTCTCTGAAACCTTCCCATTATCAGGCAGCAGAAATAAAGAACTGCAGTGAAACCACTTCTAGTCCCCTTCAGATCAAGAAGGTGCAGGGGGATGGTTCTGGCAGAGAGTTTGAGCTGCTCTGGACAGAGTCGCACTGCTGTGTTAGCAGGGACTGGCTGCTTGTGTTTTCCTTTGGATGAACAGAATCTTCCTTGTGTCCCCAGTGAACACATGGAGCTCACACCAGCAGTGCCTCTTGCCCGTTCCCTGCCCAGCCAGACCTTCCAGCCCAGCTGAAATGCCCAGCGTGGCCTTTGAGCACAAAGGGATTGCAGAGCCAAAAGCATCTGTGTAGCCACCATGGTGTTCAGCGGCTGCTGCTCGGGGAAGGGCACTGAGAGGAGGCCACTGCTGCTCTTGTCAGAGCGCTGCTGTGCAGGGATGTCCCTCGCCCTGCTCAGTCCCACATCTGCCCATCTTTTGGCCTGCTCTGAGCTCAGGTGGATGCCATCTGCTCCCAGCAGACCCAGCTGCTCCACGGTAGATGCACAGGCATGGAATCCAAAACCTTGAGTATCCCCTGAGTAGCCAGGCATTCAGCTGTTCAGTTTGTCACGGCCCACATCAGGGGTTAGAACAAGATGGTTTTTCAGATCCCTTGTGACCCGAAGCATTCCAGGCTTCTAGGATTTCTCCATGACTGACTTTGGTCCCCTCAAAAGACCTCCTCTCTCCTCTCTTCCCTCCACCTGTGGAGAACGCATTCTGATGCTGCTGCTGCTGTTGGGACAGGTTGGTGGATACTCTTCCTGCCATCCCATGGGTGTAAGCATGACTCCTCTCTGAAGTCTTTGTCCCTGAATCAGTGCCTTCAAAGAACAGTTATCTCCCTTCCTTCCTTTTCCATTCAGCACTTGAGCAGACACAGCATTTCTCATCGTTTTCCACAGAACAGTACAGGTGCCAGTTCCCATCTTGTGGAGCCCTCTGCCATAAATCAGCCTGACAGGTTTATTCTCTACGTAATGGGAAATGATGACAAATGCAGCTGCATAATCTAGTTAGTAACTCACCATAATGACTGCTTCTGGGCTGATTTATGGGTTTTGTCACATGTGAGCTTTCAGAACTTTAGAGGTTACATTTTTCACACTTTTTTGTTGGAATCTCAGTTTATCAGACTTTACTGCAGCATTAATCACTTGCAGTACAACCCTGGACTTCACAAATGTATCACATCAGCATGAAAAAGGCAGAGAAAACAAGAACTGTTGTGAATTAATGAGCCGGGTAACACATGTCTCACAACAGCGATGAAACAACCTGTGTTCTTCTTCAAGCCACAACAGAAAGTCCCAAAGTCTGGTTATTTAATTTTTTTTTTTTTTTTCACAAAACACAAGCAGCAGCAAAGAACTGAAACAACACAGCCAGGCTTGAAACCTGAAAGATCTGAAAGGCTGAGTCTATCCTAGTTAATGGTGAAATGATGTGTGAAGCTGTCCTAGATGTTCAAATGAAGAAGATTGATTCCCAGTTATAATATGGCTTCTTAGCAAAACACTGGGATTATATAGGAGAAATGCACGTGTCATGAAACAACCAAGAAATCAGAGAGACACTTCCAAGCTCTATAGTGAAGGTCTGGGAAATGTTCAGACTTACCATCTGTGGAGTTTGGTGCAGGATAAGCTGGAACAAAAGGCCATCATTACCCAAATTGATTTCCTTTGGGCTGGTCTGTTGGTTTTTTGATTTGTTTTTTCTTATTTTTTTGGGGTTTTTTTGGTTTTGTTTTTTTTTTTTTTTGTTGTTTATTGTTTGTCAGATAATGTTTTATAATACTCCAAGAAATATGTTGAAAAGGTCAGCATGATCCATCAGACACAAGCAGCAGGGCTGGGGTAGATGCAACATGTTCCTTGCACTGGAGGGTAGACAGAGGCAAGATCTGGTTTGGGGTCAATCACACCTGGATCAGGGAGGTGGCTGAAACCTGGGCTGGCCAAAGCCTTAGAATCACAAAATATCCTGGGTTGGAAAGGACCCCCAAGGATCACCAAGTCCAGCTCCTGGCCCTGCAGAGGACACCTCCCCAAGAATCCCACGCTGTGCCTTGGCATGTGCTGGTGGGCAGGAGCACACAGCTGGCCGTGGCTTTGGGTGCATGGGTAAGATGAGATGGTGAGGAGCATCCCTGCTCCCTGAGCTCCTGGAGAGCTGCAGACACTGATCACTGGTAAGGACAGCACCAGGGCCATGGCCTGGGGCTGGTGATCTGGTGCCTCCTTCCTGCTGCTGCTTTCTGCTACAGATAACAGCCTGGTACCAAGGTCTTGTTGCTGAGGTGATAAACGGCTGGGGAGATTCCCTCCCTGCTCTTGTCTGCACGAGTTCTTATGCTCAGCACCAGGAAGGATTGGGCCAGAATGGAGGCATTTGGGGTCTCAGGGCTGAGGCTGAGACAGACAGCCAGGCAGAGCAGCTCCTCCTGGCTGATGCAAACATTAGCCCTGTGCTGGCCAGGCCAGTGATCCATAGCTATGGGTCCACAGTGATGGTGGTGCTGGGTATTCACTGGGAGAAGAGGAGGTGTAAAATGAAGCTTCTGAAGCTGCTTGGGATCCTGGAAGCTGCTCAGACCCCACTTGACCACAGTGGTTGTTTGGCCAGCTGAAGTGATGGAATTTATTGGGCTGTGCAGGGACAGTTTTCTGTGCAAACATGAAGGACTTTCAGGGGGGATGAAATACGGCCTCATAGTAGAAACAGCTGGGCTGAACACTCTTTATTCCAGCTATGAATCTTTGCTCTTAAGAGCAATGGATTCCACCTTTCATTAAACCAGAACTTCTTGTTGTTGTTGTTGTTATTTTGAGGAACAAAAATGACCTTTCTTGTTTATTTTATGAGCATTTTTAAATCTTTGTTGTTTATTTCATTAGCATTTTAAATCATCTTGTCACCCACTGCATGCATGAAACATGAGATGTTACCAAAGTGTAGCTCACTTCAGACAGGGAGTGCTGATAGTTGGCAGATCTGTACAGGTGTCCTCATCCTGGGTGGATTGGATGTTATCCCATCCAAGCAGGCAGTTTAACACAAGCAGCCTTTTCACTGAGCTTAATTAACAACAGAAATAAAAACTATATCTTTATAGCAAAGTTACTTTGACATCTACCATCACTCAGCAAGAGGTTTATTGTTATGGACACATAATATTGGCTTTTTGCAGAGATTAAAATGGATTTTCTATCTGTGGTGTTCAAGTAACTTTGTTATTGTCTTGGTTTGAAAAGCCAGGTGTCTGCTAAGGAAGGCAGGAGCCTCCCCTGGAGTGGAAAATGTAAACCCTCCCTCTAAATTGTTATAATTTTGAAATTAAGGAGCTTTCAGGCAAAGATATGGGAATAGGAATAACAGTTCTTTTTTAGGAAAAATTAAAAATATAAATGCAGTAGTACAAACAAAAAAAACCCCACAGACAGAGTCAGAACAGGGCCTGACCCCCTGTGGGTCAGGGTGCTGGCAGCAGTCCCATTCAGTGGTGGCTGCAGCCCTCCTGCAGTGCCAGGTGTGGCTCTGTTGGAGCAGGGATCCTGGAGAAGGGTGGAGTTTTCCTCTGAAGGTCCAGGGCTGCTGTAGATGGGCCTGGGAATCTTCCTTCCTCTGGGAATCCAGTTGGAAAAGGCTGATCCTCTGGGAATCCCATGGAGAAGAAAGACAGCTGCTCCTCTGGGAATCCAGTAGGAAAAGGCTGATCCTCTGGGAATCCAGGAGGAAAAGGCTGATCCTCTGGGAATCCAGGAGGAAAAGGCTGATCCTCTGGGAATCCAGTGGAGAAGAAAGACAGCTGCTCCTCTGGGAATCCAGTAGGAAAAGGCTGATCCTCTGGGAATCCAGTGGAGAAGAAAGACAGCTGCTCCTCTGGGAATCCAGGAGGAAAAGGCTGCCTACAGTGTTCCAAATCTCAGATTCTATCCAGGTAGGAATGCTTGGCTCCTCCCCCTGGGCGGAGCATCTCCCAATGGGATGATGTCATTTAATCAGCCATGCAGTGACACTCAGTGGCACATTACCAGAAGATTAATAATTAATAATTAATGGCCTATTAATGGAACACACCTCCCCACAGGGAGGATTGGTTGTGGAAGAGAGAAACTGCCCAATGAACAGAAGATAACTGCCCCACCACTGACAGATGGCAAACAGAACACACACTTATCTTGCAGTCCAGGACCTGTCCCCACTGGCTGCCCCCATTCTCCAGAGTTCATGGTGTCCAGGGAGGCTGCAGCTGCCGGTGCCAGGAACAAACGAGACGGGTCTGGGTTTCAGAAAGCTCCAGAGTCCATTTCTGACCCCCGAAAGACAGGGCAAAGGCAGGGCTGTGGGGCTTTTATAGGGTATCCCAGGGCTGGAGTTTGGGTTTGTGTTGGATCGGCAGGAGAAATGTGGCATGCAATATGACTGATCAGCAAGTCTCGAACTTTATTGAGAGTCACACATATTTATATTGGTGTTAATAAAGCTCATACATATTGCAAAGGAGCGCTCATTATTGTTTAGTTACTTATCGGCCAACTACGCCTCCTTCTGCATTCTTGTGGTTATTCTGTTGAAACTATTCTTCATATTTTTGGCAAAAGAGCCTCTTCCCTATCCTGTTGTTGCATCAAGGGCATAATGTCCTTGCCTTATATGGACACTGACTGCTGACTTCTAGACTTGTCTCCTTCTTGCTTAACCAGGGGTATTATGTCGACGTGACCTTTCTCAGCCAGCCGTCTACAAAGCTCAGCGGGACAAGGCTCCTGTCCATGCTCTCCCACATTCCACAGTGCCCAGGCCACACCAGGAGTGCTCAGAGCTGCAGCCAAAAGCTTCCTATCAATCCTCTCTTGCGGAGGACACCAGCACAGAGGCACAGGTGCCACCTCCTCCAGCTAAGCCCAGGAGATCCACCTCCTCACCAGCTGCAAGAGCAGGACGCTTATGTGCCAGCCGCCCCTCCCAACCCCGTTCTTCCCCTCGTGCCCTGAAGGCGCATCCCCACCCTGAGACACCCGGGGCAGGAAGAAGAGCTGGCTCCGGACGATGTCCTCGTTGCTGTGGAAAGGAAGGTGCCCACAGAGCAGCTCATAGAGCACGATGCCCAGGGACCAGATGGTGGCTGGCTGGCCATGGTAGCAGCCAAAGAGGATCCACTCCGGTGGGCTGTACTCCGGCGTTCCTATGGGACACGGGCGCAGCTCATCAGGCCCATGCTGCTCCCTCCCTCCCAGCCAGCTCCCGTTCCACAACAGCCAGCCCCTGCCCTGCCATAAAGCAACTTGGCTGCAGCTGGCTGAAGATGGATTCCCCCTCCTTCCTTCCCTCCTTCCTTCCCTCCCTCTTCCCCCTCTGCCAGCCAAGGGGGGAACTCCACTGCCCGGCTGGGCCCCGGCTTTGGGCTCACCTGACATCCGGTTGTAGAACGTGTCCTGGAGGATCGTGCCGCAGCCGAAGTCGATGAGCTTCGCCTCGCCCATGGCCAGGTTTACGAGGACGTTCTCGGCCTTGATGTGGGGGTGCAGGACGCCGCGGCTGCTGCAGTGCCCCATGGCCTCCAGCACCTGGTGGAACAGCCCCCGCCCCACGGGCTCCGTCAGGAACCGCCGCTCGTGCAGGAAGTACCAGAGGTGCTGACAGCGCTGCGGACGCTCCATGAGCAGCGCGAAGCCCTCGGGCACCTCGAACCAGTCCAGGAGCTGCACGACGCTGAGGAAGCCAGGCCGCGACACCTTCCACAGCAGCGCCAGCTCCAGGGGCACAAGGGCGCCCTTGCGCTGCGGGGGGACCGCGATGCCGTCAGCGGAGCCGATGCTGCACCGCGCCTTGGGCAGCCCCTGCCCGGCCCCGCCGCGGCTCGCCATGGCCCGGCCCGGGGCGCTGCGCGGCCCCCGCTCACTCCACGCTCGCTGCCCTCGCAGCGTTCCGGCTGCCGCCCTGCCGGGCCTCGCCTCAGCCCCGCCCGGCACGCCCCGCCGGCTCCTCCCGCTGGCCCCGCTCACTCCCCAGCCGCGCCCACTCCGAGATGCGCTCCCGGACACTCGCTTGATGGCCGCCTGCGAGCCAAGGCCAGCGGCGGGCTGAGCTCATCGCCCGCCGCCCGCCGCCGCCCTCCGAGCCGGCCCCGTCTCTTCCCGGGGCGCCGTCGGCGAGGCGGGGACCGGAGTAAACGCTGCCGCAGCCGCCGCTGCCCAGCAGCGGGCCCTGCCGCTAGAGCTGCTCCAGGGGAGGCCTCTCCGCCCGTGCGGGCAGCACCGCGCTGCCGCTCTTCTGCCCGGGGCACCCGCCCGCCCGGCGCGCTGCTGCTTGCCGAGCCGCCCCGGGCTGCGGCGGCTCGGGGCCGGCGGCCGAGCTGGCGAGCGGCGGAGCTCGGAGCGGGGCAGCTGCTGGCCACGCTCTGGGCCACGGGGCAGGAGCCGGGCGGCAGCGGGGCGGCTGCGGGCGGAACCGCGGTAGGGGCTTCGTTCGGGGCCGGGGCCTCGGCCGGGGCTGGGCCAGAGCCAGCGCCAGGCGCAGCCAAAAGCCCGCGCTGCTCCGCCAGCACCAGAGCGAGCGGCTCTTCCAGCGGCGCCACAGCCAGGACGGAGAGAGCCCGGCCGAGGCGGAACCACGGCGGGCCGGGCAGGGGCGGGCACGGGGCGGCCCCGCCGAGGGGCGCCTTGCGGGACGCGGCATCAGCCGGGCTGGGAGAGGCGGAACACGGACGGAACGGCACGGGACGGGAGTAGAGTGAGTGTGAGAGGGAGAAGGGGATGCGGAGCGAGTGAAAAGTCGAGTGGAAAACCGATCGAGAGTAGCGCTGCTGGTGCTGCTGCGGAGCCGCCGGAGCTCGCGGCCGTTCCTCCGTTGCCCCCGCGAACCCAACGGAGGAGCCGCCGCGCGCCCCAAGGAACGAAAGAGAGAAACAAACAGATCACACCCCAAAGTCATTCCTATTAGAGAAGTAACCAAAGAAAACAATGTAGCAATAACGAAGACTGTTGGCTTCTGGCTTCTTTCTTCTTTGCACGCGACCAAGCATTTCATGGGGAACAATTGCGTCTTCTGACAATTTTGCCAGAGTGGACAGGAGCAGAGCATTTACTTTTTAAGTAGAAAAGGGAAATTGTGTCAGTAATGTCATCTCTTTTCATCCTCTGTTGACACAGTTGCAGGCTGCCAAAAGACATGGTCTGCAGTGTGGAACTTGGGGCCAAGTTTCTTTTTCTGCCAGAGGATGAGGAGGGGAAGTATCCCAGAATCATGGAGTCGTGGCATGGTTTGGCTTGGAAGGGATCTGGAAAATCCCATGGCTGCAACCCCCTGCTGTGGCTGGGGACCCCTTGCACTGGACCGGCTTGTCTAGAGCTCCATGCAGCCTGGCCTTGAACACTGTCAGGGACGGGACATGCCCACCTTCTCTGGGCAACCTGTTCCAGGAGAGCCTTTTTTCTCAATCCCTTACCTAAACCTAATCTCTCTCCATTTGGATCCATGCTCCCTTGTCCTGTCCTTGCCTGCCCCCGTACAAAGTCCCTGTCCAGCTTTCTTGTGTGTTGCCCTCAGGTACTGGAAGGCCACAGCTGGATCAAGGCTGGGTCTCTTTCCCAGGCTGAAGAAGCCGAGCTGTGTCAGCCTTTCCTTGCAGGAGAGGAGCTGCAGCCCCGGCACCATCTGGGTGTCCCTGCTGGGCCCCTGCTGCAGCGTGTCCACGTCCTTGCCGTCCGTGCCGGGGAGCCCGGCAGAGGCGGAGGCAGCGCTGCAGGTGCAGGGTCAGCGGCGGGGAGGAGACCCGGCCCTGGCAGCGGCTCCGGGAGCAGCGATTGGCGCTGGGCCGCCCGCACTGCAGAGAGCCGGGGCCCTTGTGCCTGCCCTTGTGCCCAGGGCGCCTTTCCCCGCCGCCCGCCCGCCCGCCCGCTCGGGGGAAATGCCCCCTGTGCCGCCCCTCAGGGCCGCCCCTCGCCGCTGCCCCGGGCGCTCCCGGCGCCGCCTGGAGGGGCCCAGGCCTCGGCCTCACCCTGCTCAGCCCGAGGCCTGGAAAAGCAGATTCAAACACCCACCCAGAAAGTGCCCCAGGATGCCAAGGTCAATCTTTTGTCACCAGCTCGGCTTTGCTATCAGAGTCTGGACGGGAGTAGAAAATCACCAGGGGAAAAGAGCATGAACAAGTTCTGCCTTGGCACTACCTCAAGCTGTGGGGTACCAGTTGTTGGTTTCACTGGCTCTGGATTGAAGGCACTTGAGACAGTAATTCATGTTCAGACTCAAGTGTTTATTATTTCTTATCAGTAAAACAGCCTCATTACTGGGAGTTCAGCAGCTTTTCAGTAGAAGGCACAAAATGGCCCACAATCTCTTGTTCCAAGGTCTTTTAAGACTAAACTATCCAATTAGGAACTGACACCTAGATTATTTTCCCTTTTAACCCAATAACTGATCCCAAAGAGCCTGCAATGTGGAATTTCTGCCCAAATACAAAAAGCCACCCAAACCCATGAAGAAGAAGGAAGAAGCATGAAGAAGAAACCCAGGACAAAACACTGTGCCTTCCATTTTGCTTCCATCCACAACATACTAAAAATCCCAAAACCTCAATTTCTCAGAGTCAGAGTAGACCAAAGCCCAAAAACTGGAGGTGATAAAAATGGACTAAAACCACAACCAAGGAATCTGCATCGCCCTGAAATACCTTTCCCCTTACATCAGCCTGGTGCATATTCATAGACCCTCATGCATATCCATAAACTACTTTACATATTCCAGGAATGACTTTACACGGCCCCTCCTTGGGTCTGCCTTTTCAGAGCATGTGTGTTTCTTGGCTGTGGTTTTGGCTCCTTCTCTTTATCACCTCCAGGTTTTGGGCCTTGGTGCACTCTGCCTTCAGACAGGGAGTGCTGATAGTTGGCAGATCTGTACAGGTGTCCTCATCCTGTGTGCATTGGATGTTATCCCATCCAAGCAGGCAGTTTACCACAAGCAGCTATTTCACTGAGCTTAATTAACAACAGAAATAAAAACTATAGAACAAAGTTACTTTAAAAAACAGTCCCAGCCCATATTTGATCCCAGTCTGTGTGGTCCTGATCCATATGGTCCCAGTCCCTGGGATCCCAGTCCATACAGTCCCAGTCCATATTTGATCCCACTTCAGGCTATCCTGGTCTGGAGGGTTCTGATGCACAGGATCCCCATCCATGTGATCCCAGCCCATATTTGATCCCAGCCCATATTTGATCCCAGTCCGTATTTGATCCCAGCCCATCTTCGATCCCAGTCTGTGGGGTCCGGCACACACTCCCAGGGTCTGGAATTCCAGTTCCCAGCCAGGAAAAAATGTTCCTGCCCTTGAACTTCCTTCCTTTCCCCTCAACAAATTGCAATAAAATTATAAACAAAGAAATAATAATTGAAATTAAATAAATTATAATAAAAATAAAATATGAAAATCTAAACTCTTCTTTACAATACTCCAACAATGAGTCAAACCAAACCAACAACTATTACTATAATATTACCAATGCATATAAATAAACAAATTATATATCAAGAAATACCTTTTGAAAGTTTTAACTCGATGGCTAATATACTTGAGATAAAAAATATCTAAAAAACAAACATGCAATCTAACACACCTTAGTTAAACAATTCATATTACAAATATACTAAACACAAAACCAAACACCATGATAATTTCTCATACCTTTTAACCAAATAATTTATAACACCCCTAAATACTCTAAAACAATTAAATTACAATTAAAAAAATTAAACGCAGGGGGGTGGTTTTATTTGGATACTGGTTTTTTGGATTGCTTGGGTTAGATGATTCTAAAGAAGGGATTCTTATGGGAATTAATTCAGCTGACAAGGTGACACCACAAACAAAATTGCCTGAAAATGAATGGGACAGAAATCAGTAACTCAGAAATTTTTATTTGCTATCAAATACATCCCACACAGCCAGGCCCACACAATCCCCATCCCACCGTTCCACATGATCGCACTTCTCCCAGTCTGCTTCCCACCCCATCTCACCCTGGTGGCTGTGGAATGGAGTGAGTTTGCCATGGGATTGAGTTTTTTTGAGGAGGGAACAAGGAATTTGAGGTGGAATTGAGCCCTTTTGGGTTAAAATTCATTTGTTTTCAGTGAGATTTGAGTGGTTTTGAAGTGACAGATGAATCCCTCTTGGCTTTTGAACTGCTAAGAGATGGAGAAGGGAAAAAAATTCAGGCCAAACCAAAAGGAGAAGCAGCCAGGTGTGTTCCCAACATGGATCACAGGGAATGTGAGTGACCAGGGCTGTGCCCAAAGTGCCTCCTCCAGTGGGGGATGGAGCTGCAGCAGCGCACGAAGCTCTTCCTGCACTCGGGGCACTCGCAGGGCTTCCCTTACCGGTGCCTCCGTTGGTGTTGGGTCAAGTGAGAGCTCCTGGAGAAGCTCTTCCCACACTGGGGACACTCGTAGGGCCTCTCCCCGGTGTGGATGCGCTGGTGAAGGACGAGGTGGGAGTTGAGCTTGAATCCCTTCCCGCAGTCGGGGCATTGGAAGGGCCTCTCCTCTGTGTGACTCTGATAGTGCCGGAGGAGATGGGACCTGATTTGAAACCCCTTCCCACACTCAGAACACTCGTAGGGCCTCTCCCCAGTGTGGATCTTTTGGTGGACGATCAGGTTGGAGCTGCAGCTGAAGCTCCTCCCACATTCTTCACACTCGTAGGGCTTCTCCCCTGTGTGGATCCTTTGGTGTTTGATCAGGTCAGAGCTCCCCCTGAAACTCTTCCCACACTGCCCACACTCGTAGGGCCGTTCCCCAGTGTGGATGTGCCGGTGCTTGACGAGGTCAGAGTTGCGCTTGAATCCCTTCCCACAGTCGGGGCATTGGAAGGGCCTCTCCTCTGTGTGACTCTGATAGTGCTGGAGGAGACTGGAGCTGGTCTGAAACCTCTTCCCACACTTGGAGCACTCATAGGGCCTCTCCCCCGTGTGGGTCCTCTGGTGCCTGATCAGGCTGGAGCTCCAGCTGAAGCTCTTCCCACACTCCCCACACTCGTAGGGCCGTTCCCCAGTATGGATCCTCTGGTGCCTGATCAGCTCGGAGTTCCACCTGAAGCTCTTCCCACACTCCACGCACGTGTGGGGCTTCTCCCCATCATGGAGCTGCTCATGGAGCACCAGCTCCGAGCTCTGACTCCATCTCCGGCCGCCTTCCCGGCCCAGGCTGGCTCTTTCCCCCTCACATCCCCGCCATCTGCGTTTGCAGCCCCTCCTCGTGCGGCATCTCCGGGCCTTTTCCTCCCCGTTGGCTTCCTGCGCCGTGGAGCCGCTCAAAACGGCCTCTGCCACCAGGTTCTGCCGCGGGCATTTGTCCTCCCTGCTCTCCATGCTCAGCTCCTGCTCTGGGCGAGGAAGGACAAGGACAGCATGGGATTTGCCTCCGTGCCACAGGCAAGGGCAACGAGATCCCCCCAGGCCGTCTCTGGGGACGCACTGCCCCCTCTTGGCTCTCCCCATTTCGGGATGCCGGGGCTCTTTGGGCTCCCGGGCTCCCTTCTCCCCTCATTCTCTGCTCTGCGCTGCAGCGGCTCCAAGGAGTCCCCCTGCCCCTCTCCAGGCTCTTGAGGCTCCCGCCAATGGCGGCGCTCCCCCCTCTCTGGCCTCCCCACTCTGGCCTCCTGGGGGACACAGGGCTCTGCTCCTCCAGGCTGCCTCTGCCGGCAGCCGCCACCGCCACCCCCCGATGTCCCCCCGAGGGGCCTTTTCCGCTCAGCCTTCGACTTCTTCATTCTCCAAACATCCCCCCAGAAACCCAACCCAGGGACCCCCCGGGATATCCGGGCTGGGCTCCCCCTCCCCGCTCACCTGCGCCATGGAGGGGGGGGCGATGATCCCACAGGTGGGGGCTGCGAATTCAGGCAGGGATCGAGACCGCATGGCTCCCACAGCTCAGCCTTGATCCACCTTTGTCCCTCCTCTTCCTCTTCTTCCCGCTCCTCCTCTGTCCTATCTCCACCTCCCTCTCCTCCTCCCCCTAACCCCGCCTCCTTCCCTGCTCTTTCTCCTCCCGCTCCTCCTCTTCCATCTCCCCTCCTCCTCCTCCCCTGTTTTATCCCCACCCCCATCTCCTCTTCCATCCCGCCCCTTCCTTTCCTTCTCCCCCTCCTCCCCCTTACCCCGCCTCCTCCTCCCCCTCCATCCCTGCCCTTCCCTCCCTCCTCCTCCCCCAGCAGCAGCCACACCCTCGGTGCCCCGTTCCCGCAGCCCTCGCAGCCCGCGGCAGCAGCGGCCATGGAGCCGGGCCAGGTCGGCATGGGCAGCGCGGGGCTCTCGGCTGCTCCCAGCCGCTGCGGGCGGGGGGAACCCGGCCCGGGCCAAAGGAGAGGCAAACTGGGCAAACTGGGGGCTGCACATCCAAACTGGGCCTTGCTGGGGACCCTGCCTGGCCACTGCCAGCCCTTGGGGCTCCTCTCGGCAAATCCGCCAGGGGGGAACGCACACAGGCCTGGGGGATCCCAGCAGTGGCAGCACTGCCAGGGACTGGGCTGCACTGGGATCGTACTGGGACTGACTGGGGCTGTACTGGCTTTGTACTGACATCATACTGGGATTATACTGCCATACCAGGGCAGATTGTGATCTGATGGATACGTGGATCATACTGGGATCATACTGGGAGCGAGTAGGAGCCTGCAGGGGGCAGTTAACACCATGTTATGGGCAATTGGGATATACTGGGAGTGACTGGGATTATGCTGAGAGTGACTGAGAACAGCTGTGAACAACTGGGATCATGCCAGGAGCAACTGGGAGTGACTGGCTGCACGCTGGGGGTGACTGGAAACTGCTGGGCTTATACTGGGGTGAACTGGGATCATGCTGGAGCTGACTGGGATCATTCTGGCAGTGAGTGCCACTACACTGAGGCTGACTGGGATTGCTTGGGAGCAAATGGGATCATACTGGAAGGAACTGGAAAGATGCTGGAGGGAACTGGGCTACACTGGGACATACTGGGGGTGACTGGAACAAAAGTGAGAGTGAAAGAGAGCAACTGGAACCATGTGGAGCACAACTGGTTCATACTGGCAGGGACTGGGAGCACACTGGGCTCATCTCTGGATCATACTGGGAGGGACTGGACTAATACTGGGAGGATCTGAGAGGGACTGGGAGCACACCCTGCACATCATCCCCCAGACTGGGCCTGACTGGGAGCAACTGGGAGCACGCTGGCAGCAAATGGCATCATACTGGGACTGACTGGGCTGATCTAGGAAGCAACTGGAACCACACTGGAGGCAGCTGGGACCATACTGGGAGAGACTGGAAGCAACTGGGATTATACTGGGACCACACTGGGAGGGCTGGCATGTGACTGGGATCAAACTGGAGCTTACTGGGATCATATTGGGGTTGAAAGGGAGCGACTGGGATCACACTTTGGGCTACTGGGAGCAGCTGAGGGAAACTGGGATGATGCTGCAAGCAAACTGGAGGAACTGGGAAGGACTGGATGCATGCTGGGGGCAACTGGGATATACTGGGCATGACTGGGGGATCATACTGGGATAACTGACACCTTACTGGGGCCACTGGCAGTGCCTGGAAATGACTGCAGACATGCTGGGGGCAACTGGGATATACTGGGAGTGACTGGGAGCAACTGGGATTAGACTGCAAGGGACAGGGATCATACTGGGAGTGGCTACACTCATACTGGGATTATACTGGGTGTGAATGGAACCCGACTGGGGCTTACTGGGAGCTACTGGGCCCATGTTGGGAGGAAAATGTGACCCACTGGGAGCAACTGGGATCAGCTGGAAGGTTCTGGAACCATGCTGAGAGGACTGAGACTACAACTGGGGCAACTGGGATCATCCTGGGAGCAACTGGGGCCACCCTTTGAGCAACAGATGGAAACTGGGATGATGCTAGAGGAAACTGGGAGGAACTGGGAAAGACTGGGATCATTCTGAGGTAACTAAAACATACTGGGAGTGTCTCTAACCATCCTGGGGGCACTGGAACCACCCTGGGAACAGCTGGGACCATGCTGGGAGCAACTGGGACGATGCTGGGGGAAACTGAATCTACCCTGGAGGCAACTGGGCACGACTGGGACCCTGCTGGGAGGGACTGGGACTATTCTTGGGGCAACTGGGATCATCATGGGAGGAACTGGGAACATCTGGAATTATGCTGGGAGCAACTGGGATGACACTGGGATCCCAGTGAGAGCAGCTGAGGCCATGCTGGGTTACACTGGGATCTCATTGAGAGCGACTGGAATCACACTGGGATTGACTGGGAGTGGCTGGTTTTGTGGATTTTGGGGGGTTTGGATTTTGGGGGATTTTCTTGGCATTTTGAGGGGGAGTTTTTCTGGGGGTGTTTGGGGGTTTATTGAAATTTCTTGTGGCTCCTTTTGAATTTTGGGGGTTTTACTGCGATTTTATTGGGATTTTTTGGGATTCTCAGAAATTCCTGGGGTTTTATTGGGATTTTTAGGAGATTTTGGGGCATTTTATTGGAATTGTGGTAGCATTCAGAGGGATTCATTGGGGATTTGGGGTTTTTGGGATTTTTGGTGGGATTTGGGGGGTTTGGGTGTTGCCAGGATTTCTTTGGATCTTGGGGGTGATTTTGTGGGACTTTTTCTGGTTTTGGGGACATCTTTGGGGGATTGGTGGAGTTTAATCAGGATTTTTGGGGTTTTTGGGATTCCAAAGGATTTTATGGGCTTTTATTGGGATTCTAGAGTGTTCTAATGGGATTTTGAGATCAAAGGATTTTGTGGGTTTTATTGGGACTTTCGGGGCTTTTAAGGAGATTTTGGTACCTCTCAGCCCTTCCCCACACCCAGGGAATGCCCCAAAGCCCCCCTAAAATTTCACTAAAACCCCACAAATCCTCAAAAATTACAAGAAAACCCTCAAAAACCCCAGGGAATCTCCAAACATACCAGTGGAACTCACCAAAATTTTAAAAAACTCACTAAATTTTCAATAAATCTCCCCCCAAAAGCCCCCACAACTCCAACAAAACACCAAAAATCCAAAATCCCCCAAATCAACAAACCCCCCCAAAATAACATAACCATCCCAAAACCCAATAATTCCTCCCAAAAACCCCAATAGTTCCCCCCAAACTCCAAACAAAATCCCCCAAAGCCCAAAAAAGCCACGCCGAAATCCCCAAAAACCCTCTCAGAACCCCAAAATCCCCACAAATCCCCCCAGACTCAGTGGGGCCGTCCTGGATCAGGGGGCACCGGCTGGTGGAACAGGAGCCACTTCAGGGGGCCCTGGGAGCTTTTTGGGGAGGGGGCACCATGGGAGACCCCCCAAAAACGGGGGAGGGGGGAACCCCTGCAGTGCCCCCTCCCCCCGAAACCCCCAGACCCCGGTTCAGGGTGGGCCTGGGACCCCCCGGGACCCCCAAATCTCCCCCAGGACCCCTCCAGGAACGCCCAACCCCGCAGAGCTCCCCCAGTGTTGGCCCAGAACCTCTCTGGACCCCCAAACCCTCCCCAGGACCCCAAAAACCTCCCCAGAACCCTCATCCCCCCCAGTTCTCCCCAAAATTCACCCCAGATCCACCTGAGACGCCCCCAAATCTATCAGACTGCCCCAAATCCCCCTCGGACCCCTCAATCCCCCCAAACCTCATGAAATCGCCTCAGACTCCTCGAAGTTCCCCAGACCCACCTCAGAACCGCCCAGATCCACTCACAACCGCCCAGTTCCTCTCGCAATCCCCCAAAATCCCCCCAGACTCTCCCAATTCCCCTCAGTTCCCCCTAAACCCACCTGAGAACGCTCCAGACGCTCTCAAGCTCCCCCCAAAGCTCCCTAAAGCCCCCTCAGACCCACCAAAGCCCCCTCAGACCCCCTCATTCCCCCCAAACCCACCGCACAACCTCGTGTTTCCCATCGATGCCCCTAAAAATCCCCAATTTCCCCTGAGACCCGCCCCAAACCCCCCCAGTTTGCCCCCGGCCCCACCTCAGCTCCGCTCTCCCTCACAATCTCGCGCCTCCACCGCGTGTGCGGGCTCCCAGCAATGGCGGCGCGCCCCGACCCGAACCAACCAATCAGCGCGCTGCACATCCCTGAACTAACCAATCACGGCGCGGATCCCCTCAGCAAGGCCCGCCTCCCCTGCGCCGTCCCAGCCAATCAGAGGCGAGCCGGAAGCGGCGCCCCCTTCCCCGCCGCCGCCGGGACCCCCCGGGCTCGGGACAGGAGCGGGAGGGGCCTGAGAGGGGATCGGGGGGGGGGGGCGGGGGAGGGTCCGGGGGGGTCTGGGGGGGCTTTGGGGAGGGGTCCGGGGGTTTGGGGGGGTCTGGGGAGGGGTCCTGGGGCATTGTGGGGGGACCTGGGGGGTGCGGATGGGTCCTAAGAGGGGTCTCGAGGAGGGGTCGCGTGACATGAGACACTCATGCCACAGTGTAAGCTGTAAGCGAAAGGAATTTTAAGAGCTGTTTTGGTTATTTCAGAGAAAGTTTAAAAGGGAGAAGCTGCTGTGTGATGTTATGATCGATTTTTGGTGCCAGAGTCCAAGGAGTTTAGGGCTGGAAATCCCAGCCCCACTGGATCCAAATGAGGAAATCACCTGGGCCTGTCCTACCAAGGTGTCACGTTGGTGAAATTAAAAGGCAAAACACGGTCCATAAGACAGAAAGGAAAGTGGTACTGCCTCAAGAAAACCTCTTAAGCAAGTCTGGCTGCACTTTTTATTCAAGAGAAAAGCAAAGTTCAGGAGAAAATGAAAAGTGTTTTGCATGGCTGATCAAAGACATCTGGAAGATTTAGAAGAAAGCCCAGCAAGCTGCTGCAATTGATAAAAAAAAGATAAGTGCAGAGCAATTTTCTTGGAGATAGCCAGGAAAGAGCAGAATAGCAGAGAGCAGAGAAAGGGATCCACCCTGAGGTGTCTTGTCCATATCCATGACTGACTCCAACAAATCCAAGAATATCCTGAGCTGGAAGGGACTCACAGGGATCATGAGTCTGACTCATGGCCCTGCGCAGGACATCCCACCACAGGTCTGAGAGCCTTGTCCAAACATTCCTTGAATTCACAGGGGCTGTGACCATTCCCTGGGGAGTCTGTTCCAGTGTCCAGCACCCTCTGGTCCAAATCTGATGAAAACTGCACCAGGACAGAGTCCAAACCCAAAGACTAAGGAAAGTCAGGAGACCCCTTGGTCTGAATGCACCGAATGTCCCAGCACCAGACCCATGGTTCAGAATGGGCAGTCATCAATGCAAGATTAACTAATTGTGGGAGTCAGAAGTAAGTTGTAGTGATATAAACTGAGGTTTTTGGCCTCACTGAAAGGGGCAATGGCCACAAGCTTTCAACGGAGGACTCACAGGAAGAAATGTTAGATTTCCTAAAAGGCCAGTTGAGGTTTTGGAGGATGGAGCCCACCAAGACCTCCAGAAGTAGGAGAGGGGCTGAAAGGATGAAGTCAGCAGGGACAGAAATGGCAGAAAAGCCACACTTGCCAAGGAAATTCCAGAAGCAGAGATGGCAACAGCAGCACTGGCTCCAGCTTCCTCAGCTTCTTCTTTAAGGTGGGAAAGGAGGAAAAGGGGGGGAAGATGTTCTTAGAAGGGAAGGCTTGGCACTGATGGGGCTGTGGACTCCTCGCCTGAAACTCCCTGAAACTGTGACACTGGCTCAAACCACGGCATTTTTTAAAAGCTAATTTTCTTGAGAGCAAAAGTTTGAGTCTTGAAAGTGATCTCAGGCTTCACACCTTATCTGAGAAAAGTTTTTAAACAAACACTGAAATTCTCAGTGACATGACTCCAAGAACGGAGATACAAGGGTAGGCATTGAGAACTCCTTGATTCCCCTGGATCCTAATGCATCTTAGGATCAGCTTAATAAAGGAGGAATGGATTTAGGTGCTGTCTCAAGTCCAACATTCATTAATATTTGTGGGTGTGGATGTTGTGGCTGCCCCATCCCTGGAAATGTTCCATGCCAGGCTGGATGGGCTTGGAGCAATCTGGGATGCTGGAAGGTGTCCTGTGGCAGGGGGTGGGACTGGATGAGCTTTAAGATCCTTTCCAGCCTGAACCATTTGGGGATTCTGTGATTCCATGAACACGTCCACACCCAGCCTTACTCCAAACGTGTCAAGCAGGGACGGGGGGTTGGCAGTCCCCAGACAACAGTGGGCAGGAGGAGAAGAAGCTGGCACGGATTAACTGAGCTGCTCTCCACAGAAAGAGCAGCAAGGGGGATTCTCAGCCAGGACCAGCCCCAGAGGGACCCGGGCTCCTCCCTGGATGTGAGGGGGAATGCAAACAAGTGGCGTCACACATTCCTCTGTGCATCCCTCACCTGCAGCTGGCCTGAGGAGGGGGCCAGCTCACGGCCAAAGGGAAGGGTGTGTTTGTGCAGCATCCCGGCTTCCATGTGGGCCAAAGCAGAGCCAAACTCCCGTTTGATTAATGAGCCCTTGGATCCAGTTCCCTGCCTCCCTCCGCGTGCAAGGAGCACGATCCCAGCAGCACGCACTGCTGGCCTTCAAGGGCTGGCTGGGGCAGCTCCTGATAGTGCTGTTTATTCAGCTTCCCCAAGGAAACAGTGTGGATTTTATTAAATGATCCCATCAGTGTTTCTCCATGCTGTCATTGCAGACTCCAAAGGATGATTCCTGTTGGCTCGTGGGTCTTTGTCCGCGCACCGAGAGCGGCAGCCAAGGACAAAGCGTTGCGGGACGGGGCGGTGGGAGCCCTGCTGCTCCGGCTGCGCGGCCCTGCCGGGCTCTGAGCCCCCCGTGCCACATGCCAGGCCACAAAGGGGACAGCTGGCCCGCCAAGGACAGTGACACGAGGCACAGGGACACCTGGGACTGCCCTTGGTGCTGTCACACTCCCGCATGGATGGCTTCAAGGGAGAGAGGCACAGCCCATGGAGACCCAGCCACAGGCAAGGTTTTTATGCTATTTGAAGTGGCACGGATCCTTTTATCCCAGAAAAACAGCACCTGTTTGTCACCTGCTGGTTCTTAGCCCTAAGAATTACATTGATACTGCCAGGCCAGTTTTCTGCCTATTTTTGCCAGTTTTCCACCCCATCATTCCCTGATTTTATTCCCCAAACCAATTTTGCCTGTTTTCTATGCACGCTGGTTTTCACCTCAGGAGCGAAGCAAATAATCCACTCAGTGAAGAAAACACAGCTATGAAGTGGAGGACTGTCCCCTTTGGGACACAAAAGCCACAGCCACCCACACTTGGACAAAGCAAGCTGTGGCAAGGCCAGGAGTGACTGTGCAGTCAGTATGGATGGAGCCAGGAGTACATTCCCCAGGGAATCCTTCACATGGGCTTGGAGAGGTGTCCAAAATGCAAAGCCCATTCTTTTCAGAGTACTCCCCTGTGTTGCTCTGAGTTTGTGCTGAGGTTGTGGGAATGAGCCAATCCTGGGATGTATCTTCCCATACTGAAAAAAATCCCAGGTTTTTGCTGGCAGGCACCACCTTTGTGTGTGTGTGTGTGTCCAAGGGCTTTGCTCTCAAAGCTCACCCTGAAGATCCACCAGATGCCTTGGTCACTTGCTCTCTCTGCCAAATGAGCAGAGGGCTCATGCCCTGGATGAGGGGGGTCACAAAAACACATCCAGCAACTCCATGGCCCTGTGAGCTGCTGAAAAATCAGACCAGAAGCTCTGGAGCTGCTTTTCATGCACATGGCATGGCTGAGTGAGCCTGCTCCTCACCCTCCTGTTTAAACACAACCTCTGCCCTCAGCTGCAGCGAGAGTGTTTCACCCTGTGCGAGTCTCCCAGGGAAGATCTTCCTCTTTGGGAAACTGCACTTGGAGTGGATGTTTTGAAGAGCTTCAAACCTCCCGTCTCTCACCCATGGAAGGTCACTGTGATCACTGTAAAACAGAGCTTTCAAGTGTTTGGAGCCTAGCCTGTGACTTCCCACTGTTTTTGTCAGCACCTGCACACCCCAAATGTTTCTATGCCTAAAACAGCACTACTGAGAGCTCAGAGTGATGCTGTAGAGAGGATTTGGGGGGAGCCTGTGCAGGATAGCAAAAGTGCAGCTCAGTTTCTGGCATATTTTGGGTTAAAAATCATCACATGCTGAAAGCAAAAGTCAGAATTGAACCAAACAAAAATGCATTTATCGTCCACAAGTCTAAGATCCTGCAGAATCAAGAAGCTTTCCTTGCCCAGCTTTGGAAAGATCACTTCTCTGGCCTAAACCCTACTTATGCTTCTTGTTTCTTCTTTATTTCCTAATTTATTTTTTTTTAATTCTTCTTAGGTCTTCAGTTTATTAAGCCATCGTCTAGCCATCCATTGCACTGCAACAAACCTTGGACCAAGCTCCAGGAGCTTGAGGCAATGGCCAGAGCAGCTCTGCAGGGACTGGCTCACAAGGGCTGGGGCAGGGTGACAGTGTGTCCCCTTGCAGAGGACAGGCACCAGCACACAGCTGCTCTCCTTCCCTCCGTGCTGGCCACTCAGTGGGTGAAGTGTTTCTTCTTCTGGCTGCAGAGAATGAGGCTCCAAAATCTGGCAGCAGTAACAAGAAAATGGAACAGCCTTGCCTTTCTTCAGGGTGAGGGCTGCTGTGTCTGGATTTCAGCAGCACTCAAAAGACCACCAAGCCAGCCCATTTCCTGCCACTCCAGTGGGAAAGGGTGGCATGAAAGCCCAAGCCTCAGGTGTCCGCATGGACATGCCTAAGCAGAGACAAATCACAGAATCCCAGAATGGTTTGGGTGGGAAGGGACACTAAAGATCATTCATTCCACCGCCTTCCACTATCCTATTGCTCCAAGCTCCTTCCAGCCTGGCCTTGGGCACTCCCAGGGATCCGGGGGCAGCCACAGCTTCTCTGGGCAGCCTCTTCCAAGAGCTGCATCCAAAAAAGTCACAGAGGCGCCTGCGTGCACTTTGCAGGTGAATCCCTCACTGGGGCAAGGAGATGAGCTCAAGCTCTGAGTCTTGCAGGGAAATGTTTCCCCTAAGCCAGCATAAAGACTGACTATGTTACTACAGGCTGGAGAAACCCCTGAAATAGTGACAGACCGCTGAAGGGAAGAATATATTGGGAAGGGAATCATCCGGCCGGCTGGGAAACGCAGGGCTCTGAAAGGGGATGGGGCGGGACAGGAAGAACATTCCTTTCTCACTCCAAGCGCCTGCAGCCGCTCGGGAAGCATCGGCCGGGGCCGCCCGCTCGCAGCCCGGGGCCGGCAGCGCTGCTCCTGCCGCGGGCAGATGCTGCTCTGGGCGGCCGCAGGCTCATCCCGGACCAGCAGCATGGATGGAGAGCGATGAGGTGCCCGGCAAGAGGCAGCCTGAGCCCCAGATGCTGCGGGGGGCTGGCGATCGCCGCCTGTGCCGGGTGCGGGCGGCCGCGGGCGGCGGGGTCACCCTGCCCTGTGGCCACCGCTGGGCTGCGCGCATGGAGAAAGAGGGAGAGGGCAGCGCGGGGCTGCAGGGCTGTGCTTTGCAATTCCGCGCCGTGCTCGCTTCTCTCTGCCCTCGGAAGATGGGGAGAACTGCAGTTGCTTCGTGCTTTCAGCTCAAACGGGGCTTTACAGCCCCTTCCCCACCTTGCCGAGGGGCACAGAGGAGTGGATCAGCCTCAGAGCAGGGCTCCTTTCCAGCACCCTGCTGCTCATCTCCTTGTCTCTGCATCTGCTTGGCCACACTGTTTCATTAATTTGTCTGTTCTTCCCCAAATTTCTGAATTATTGTCAAAACCAGGGCTTGTGGATACATGGAAGTGAAGAATGAAACCCCTCTTCTGCGTCTCAGGCTGACAAAGACATACTTGGGATGTCAAGGCCAACCCAAATGACCAGATGAGAGTAGGAACTGCTGAGGCAGCCCCTGGCTCCCCCTTAAGCAGCACAACCCCCTACACTGTGTCATGGTTTGACACTGGCACAATGCCAGTGCCCCCATGAGAATACCCTCTCCCTGGTTTCTGCTGTGAGATGGGACCAGGAATAAGCACAGCAGGCTCCCACTTAGGAAAAAAAAAATATTAACTAAACTACAAGGGAAAGGAAAAAAACAACAAAATAAAAGAAACACACAAGGAAAATGAAAACTTCACAAATACATCTCCTCCTCCTCCCCACCAAATTCCCAACACAATACATCCCCCAAATCATCGACTCTCAGTCTGGCACCACCCTTCAGAATACTCAATCCTCATTCATCAAGAGGAGAAGGAGTCCTTCTTGTGCCAATGGGGACCTCTTCCTTTCATGTCCAGCGCTCTCACCACTGAACATGGACCAGAGCTGCTCCTAGGGTTGTCTTTTTAAGGATGCTTTGTCCCGATCCAAAAAGGGCACAGTCTCTCCTCTGGGACACCTGTCCCCCCCATATTTCACCCCCTGGGGCCGAGGGGCACCAACACTGAACCCTCTTGGTCCTGAGGCATTGCCTCCCCCTGGATGCAGTCTCTGTGTCACAAGGAACATGGTTCTGTCCATGGCTGTACAAAAAGAGCCCAGCAAAAGCCACTCCATCATCTCTTCCCACTAAGATTCTTCTCTATTCTTCCACCATCTCTCACTTGCCCAGACCTCTCTCACACTTGCCCATTTCCTTCCTCATCTTCCACTCTATCTCTCTTCTAGGAAAGGTCAATGTTCTGTAAAGTTCTCATTTTCCAAAAAGGGGTTAAAAGCTCCTACAAGCGGCCGGCTGCACCCCCCCTTCTTCTCCGTCCCAGCCGTGCTGCCGGCACAGGCCCATGTTTATCAAGGTTCAAGGTCACAGTCCCAGGCACCGGCTCTCTCTCTCTCTCTCTGTCTCCCGGGGGGCTGCCCGATGGCTCCCGGTGTCTCTCTCTCTCTCTCTTCCACCCTTCCAGCCCCGGGCTCAGGCCTACCTCTCCCGGCCACATGGCTTTTCCCCTCCCCCTGCCCAGCCAGCAGCTGGGCCGGGGCAGAGACCCGAACTCTTTCCCGCCGGAAACCCAAAAGGCCCTCCCAGGGGAGAGCCCTGCTTTTAACCCTGTGTTCTCAGAGGCGGATCCATGTCCTAATGGCCAGGTTAAATGCCAATATTAAAGTCTGAATATCCATTGGCCCAAAACACAGCATCCCAAAAAACACATTTCCTGTCAAACCACCAAATCCATGTTGCATGGGGCACCCGTGTGCAGGAATAGAGAACACCTTCCCTCAGATGGGATCTGCTGTGGCAAGGCCCCTCTGGTTTTCTCCTCCACGCAGCAGTTTGCATGCAGAATGTGGGCAGATGTAACTCTGAGGTCCTCCTGCTCACCCTTGGGTTCCCCTTGCAGAGCCTCAGCCCCTGCGTTCTGTCAGGGCCCCTGGGCAGGTGGGATATTCCCAGAGGAGAGGGGCCGGCTGTGTCCCCATTGCCCCTGTCCCTTATGTGCCTGTGCTCAGGAGGGCACAGAGAGGATGGGGACTCCTGCCTGCCCCGTGTCCTGTCCGCCTGCCGGGCCTGTCCCAGGGCAGCCGGGCTGTGATTGCTGTGCTGTGTCCCCCTGTCCCTGCTGTCCCTGCTGTCCCTGCTGTCATGGCCCACTGCAGGTTCCACACCTACACAGCCATGGTGGCTCCTGAGCTCTGCAGGGACCCGAGTGACAGTCTGAGTGGTGGCACTCCTGGTTTTCTTGCATTTGGCATCGCACAGAGCAGAGGCTGGATCACAGCACCAAAGGAGCAGCTGCTGCAGGGGAGGAAAGGAGCCTCTGCATGGCCAAGGGCTGCTGTGGTGCCCCTGTGTCAGGAATTCCCCACAGCTGACACCTGAGTCCAGCATGGCCACTCACAGACTCAGCGTTTGTTCAGGCATTGCCTTTATTGCATCTTGACAGGGACTGCAGCTGCCTGAGGGAAGTCACCCTCCTGAGACAGGAGGGCAGAGAGTGTAATTTAAATTAACCAATTGTGATTGTAGGCATTTGTAGCAACAGTCTATGTACTGTATATATGAATATTAAACAAGACACAAAATAATTATTGGATCATGAAGATCAAGCAACATTTGCTGGTTTAGATAAAAAGAAAGTATACCTCAGTTTTGGTTAGCTGCAATAATTCTTGGTAATTCTGATGAATCATAAGTTCTATATAATATAAAGAAAAGTGCCATTATGTAATTACTACTTAATATTAAAATATTTGTGTTATCTTACAAGAGTATTAATCTACATTATAGTAATAAAAAGTTTGGAAAATGTTGCTAAAGAAAGTTATTTTTAAAGAAAACATTTTAAATATTTCAAAACTATTTAAGAATCTGAATCAATCTCCCATCATTGCACCCGATTCCTTCAAATGGTGCTTTCCTTCAAACAGATGCAAAGGCTCTGTATGGAAAAGGGTTAAAATAGATACAGTTAACACAGATAAAATAAGAGAGAGGGCAGAGGGGCAGGGTATGTCAGGAGCCCGGAGCCTGTGCCCCGGCGCAGGGCTGTGCTGGGCAGCAAGCGCAGCTCTGTGCGCCGGCTGCTCACAAAGATGTGCGGCTCGCCTTGGCCGGCCCAGAGAGCATCTCCAGCAGGAAGCTTTTCTTCACACAGCCACTGCCTGTGCTCCTCCAAAAGCCTTCCCTGCCTACCTTCAGCATCCTGTTTGTATCCCTATTCATTCCAATCAGCCTGGCCATTTGCTTTTCTATTTCTTTCGTGGCCCGGCGCATTTGCTCCATGTCTTTGAATCTCTTCCTAAGGAGCCGCCTTCTCCGCTCGCTTTCCACCTTCCTCCTTCTGGCCTTTTCCTCAGCTCTCTGGGCCGCTGCTCTCTGCCTCGTGGCTGCCCTTCTGCGCCTGAGCCACCAGCCCAAAAGCAGGAGCAGCGGCTGAGCAATTTGCCAGAGCTGGTGCAGGTAGCGCAAGGCAGCCAGGAGCCAGGGTCCCCAGCCAGGCTCAGCTGGCTCTGGGGGGGGCCGCTTTCATCTCCTCTGCACGGGGCTGCCCATCCCCGTGAAATCTGTCCACCACGGAAAGTGGGAACAGGAAGAGGAGCAGCACAAGCCCAGCCAGGACTGCTCTGTGCGCCATGGTCTGCAGGAGGAGAGAGACAAGGCTTTCACTGGGGCTGCCAAGGGAGCTTGTGGGGGCTGAAGTGAGGCCCGGAGGCGCAGGGATGTGAGGGCAGAAGCAGAGGGCCCCGGGCAGCTGGCAGGCAGCAGGGCCTGTGCCAGTGGGCCAGCAGCAGCAGCCCCGTGCCCCGGCCAAGGCGCCGGCCCCAGGGGCTGGCCCTGGGTGCAGGGGGACAATGCAGGCCCGGGTGCGGCGCTTGTGGCCCGGCCCTGGCCCGGCCCAGCCCCGCCACGTGCGCACTCACCACTTGCCCAGGCTGTGCTGGGCCCGCGTTACCTGCGGGGGCCTTTTCCAGCTGCCCCCATTGTGACACGCTGCCCCTGGTGTCACAGGGGCCAGAGGCATCACAGCCGGGCCAGCCCTGCCCTTGGTGCCCAGCCCAGCTCAGGGGCTCCCAGTGGGCCCAGCAATGAAAGCCCCGGCAGGCAGCAAGTGCAGCCCCTCTGGGAGGGGATGGGCCCCAGGGCCTCCCTTCACAAAGCAGGCAGAAGTCCCCACTGATAAGTTTCCAAAGGGAAAAGATTATAATCAATAATGTTGAGTAGGATACATATTATCAACTATGAAAACAGCTGAGGTGCTTTTCCTAATGGGACTTGTTCTTCTGTGAGTGGGGTTGGGTGATGGTTGCTCAGTTTTTCTTGCTTGACTCTTCCCTGATCCAGTCCATCCAAGACTTCTGTGAAACCTTCCCATTCTCAGACAGCAGAAATAAAGAACTGCAGTGAAACCACTTCTAGTCCCCTTCAGATCAAGAAGGTGCAGGGGGATGGTTCTGGCAGAGAATTTGAGCTGCTCTGGACAGAGTGGCACTGCTGTGTTAGCAGGGACTGGCTGCTTGTGTTTTCCTTTGGATAAACAGAATCTTCCTTGTGTCCCCAGTGAGCACATGGAGCTCACACCAGCAGTGCCTCTTGCCTGTTCCCTGCCCAGCCAGACCTTCCAGCCCAGCTGAAATGCCCAGCGTGGCCTTTGAGCACAAAGGGATTGCAGAGCCAAAAGCATCTGTGTAGCCACCATGGTGTTCAGCGGCTGCTGCTCGGGGAAGGGCACTGAGAGGAGGCCACTGCTGCTCTTGTCAGAGCGCTGCTGTGCAGGGATGTCCCTCGCCCTGCTCAGTCCCACATCTGCCCATCTTTTGGCCTGCTCTGAGCTCAGGTGGATGCCATCTGCTCCCAGCAGACCCAGCTGCTCCACGGTAGATGCACAGGCATGGAATCCAAAACCTTGAGTATCCCCTGAGTAGCCAGGCATTCAGCTGTTCAGTTTGTCACGGCCCACATCAGGGGTTAGAACAAGATGGTTTTTCAGATCCCTTGTGACCCGAAGCATTCCAGGCTTCTAGGATTTCTCCATGACTGACTTTGGTCCCCTCAAAAGACCTCCTCTCTCCTCTCTTCCCTCCACCTCTGGAGAACGCATTCTGATGCTGCTGCTGCTGTTGGGACAGGTTGGTGGATACTCTTCCTGCCATCCCATGGGTGTAAGCATGACTCCTCTCTGAAGCCTTTGTCCCTGAATCAGTGCCTTCAAAGAACAGTTATCTCCCCTCCTTCCTTTTCCATTCAGCACTTGAGCAGACACAGCATTTCTCATCGTTTTCCACAGAACAGTACAGGTGCCAGTTCCCATCTTGTGGAGCCCTCTGCCATAAATCAGCCTGACAGGTTTATTCTCTACGTAATGGGAAATGATAACAAATGCAGCTGCATAATCTAGTTAGTAACTCACCATAATGACTGCCTCTGGGGTGATTTATGGGTTTTGTCACATGTGAGCTTTCAGAACTTTAGAGATTACATTTTTCACACTTTTTTGTTGGAATCTCAGTTTATTAGACTTTACTGCAGCATTAATCACTTGCAGTACAACCCTGGTCTCCACAAATGTATCACATCAGCGTGAAAAAGGCAGAGAAAACAAGAACTGTTGTGAATTAATGAGCCGGGTAACACATGTCTCACAACAGCGATGAAACAACCTGTGTTCTTCTTCAAGCCACAACAGAAAGTCCCAAAGTCTGGTTATTTAATTTTTTTTTCACAAAACACAGGCAGCAGCAAAGAACTGAAACAACACAGCCAGGCTTGAAACCTGAAAGATCTGCAAGGCTGAGTCTATCCTAGTTAATGGTGAAATGATGTGTGAATCTGTCCTAGATGTTCAAATGAAGAAGATTGATTCCCAGTTATAATATGGCTTCTAAGCAAAACACTGGGATTATATAGGAGAAATGCATGTGTCATGAAACAACCAAGAAATCAGAGACACAGTTCCAAGCTCTACTGTGAAGGTCTGGGAAATGTTCAGAGTTACCATCTGTGGAGTTTGGTGCAGGATAAACTGGAACAAAAGGCCATCATCACCCAAATTGATTCCGTTTGGGCTGGTTTGTTGGTTTTTTTGGTTTGTTTTTTGGGTTTGTTTTGTTTTGTTTGTTTGTTTGTTTTTTGTCATATAATGTTTTATAATACTCCAAGAAATATGTTGAAAAGGTCAGCATGATCCATCAGACACAAGCAGCGGGGCTGGGGTAGATGCAACATGTTCCTTGCACTGGAGGGTAGACAGAGGCAAGATCTGGTTTGGGGTCAATCACACATGGATCAGGGAGGTGGCTGAAACCTGGGCTGGCCAAAGCCTTAGAATCACAAAATATCCTGGGCTGGAAAGGACCCCCAAGGATCACCAAGTCCAGCTCCTGGCCCTGCAGAGGACACCTCCCCAAGAATCCCACGCTGTGCCTTGGCATGTGCTGGTGGGCAGGAGCACACAGCTGGCTGTGGCTTTGGGTGCATGGGTAAGATGAGATGGTGAGGAGCATCCCTGCTCCCTGAGCTCCTGGAGAGCTGCAGACACTGATCACTGGTAAGGACAGCACCAGGGCCATGGCCTGGGGCTGGTGATCTGGTGTCTCCTTCCTGCTGCTGCTTTCTGCTACAGATAACAGCCTGGTACCAAGGTCTTGTTGCTGAGCTGATAAACGGCTGGGGAGATTCCCCCCCTGCTCTTGTCTGCACAAGTTCTTATGCTCAGCACCAGGAAGGATTGGGCCAGAATGGAGGCATTTGGGGTCTCAGGGCTGAGGCTGAGACAGACAGCCAGGCAGAGCAGCTCCTCCTGGCTGATGCAAACATTAGCCCTGTGCTGGCCAGGCCAGTGATCCATAGCTATGGGTCCACAGTTATGGTGGTGCTGGGTATTCACTGGGAGAAGAGGAGGTGTAAAATGAAGCTTCTGAAGCTGCTTGGGATCCTGGAAGCTGCTCAGACCCCACTTGACCACAGTGGTTGTTTGGCCAGCTGAAGTGATGGAATTTATTGGGCGGTGCAAGGACAGTTTTCTGTGCAAACATGAAGGACTTTCAGGGGGGATGAAATACGGCCTCACAGTAGAAACAGCTGGGCTGAACACTCTTTATTCCAGCTATGAATCTTTGCTCTTAAGAGCAACGGATTCCACCTTTCATTAAACCAGAACTTGTTGTTGTTGTTGTTGTTGTTGTTATTTTGAGGAACAAAAATGAACTTTCTTGTTTATTTTATTAGCATTTTAAATCATCTTGTCACCCATTGCATGCATGAAACATGAGATGTTCCCAAAGTGTAGCTCACTTCAGACAGGGAATGCTGATAGTTGGCAGATCTGTACAGGTGTCCTCATCCTGGGTGCATTGGATGTTATCCCATCCAAGCAGGCAGTTTAACACAAGCAGCCATTTCACTAAGCTTAATTAACAACAGAAATAAAAACTATATCTTTAGAACAAAGTTACTTTGACATCTACCATCACTCAGCGAGAGGTTTATTGTTATGGACACATAATATTGGCTTTTTGCAGAGATTAAAATGGATTTTCTATCTGTGGTGTTCAAGTAACTTTGTTATTGCCTTGGTTTGAAAAGCCAGGTGTCTGCTAAGGAAGGCAGGAGCCTCCCCTGGAGTGGAAAATGTAAACCCCTCCCTCTGAATTGTTATCATTTTGAAATTAAGGAGCTTTCAGGCAAAGATATGGGAATAGGAAAAACAGTTCTTTTTTAGGAAAAATTAAAAATATAAATGCAGTAGTACAGACGAAAAAAACCCCACAGACAGAGTCAGAACAGGGCCTGACCCCCTGTGGGTCAGGGTGCTGGCAGCAGTCCCATTCAGTGGTGGCTGCAGCCCTCCTGCAGTGCCAGGTGTGGCTCTGTTGGAGCAGGGATCCTGGAGAAGGGTGGAATTTTCCTCTGAAGGTCCAGGGCTGCTGTAGATGGGCCTGGGAATCTTCCTTCCTCTGGGAATCCAGTAGGAAAAGGCTGATCCTCTGGGAATCCCGTGGAGAAGAAAGACAGCTGCTCCTCTGGGAATCCAGGAGGAAAAGGCTGATCCTCTGGGAATGCCGTGGAGAAGAAAGACAGCTGCTCCTCTGGGAATCCAGGAGGAGAAGGCTGCCTACAGTGTTCCAAATCTCAGATTCTGTCCAGGTAGGAATGCTTGGCTCCTCCCCCTGGGCGGAGCATCTCCCAATGCGATGATGTCATTTAATCAGCCATGCAGTGACACTCAGTGGACCATTACCAGAAGATAATTAATAATTAATGGCCTACTAATGGAACACACCTCCCCAGAGGGAGGATTGGTTTTGGAAGAGAGAAACTGCCCAATGAACAGAAGATAACTGCCCCACCACTGACAGATGGCAAACAGAACACACACTTATCTTGCAGTCCAGGACCTGTCCCCACTGGCTGCCCCCATTCTCCAGAGTTCATGGTGTCCAGAGAGGCTGCAGCTGCCGGTGCCGGGAACAAATGAGACGGGTCTGGGTTTCAGAAAGCTCCAGAGTCCATTTCTGACCCCCGAAAGACAGGGCAAAGGCAGGGCCATGGGGCTTTTATAGAGTATCCCAGGGCTGGAGTTTGGGTTTGTGTTGGATCGGCGGGAGAAATGTGGCATGCAATATGACTGATCAGCAAGTCTCGAACTTTATTGAGAGTCACACATATTTATATTGGTGTTAATAAAGCTCATACATATTTCAAAGGAGTGCTCATTATTGGTTAGTTACTTATCGGGCAACTACGCCTCCTTCTGCATTCTTGTGGTTATTCTGTTGAAACTATTCTTCATATTTTTGGCAAAAGAGCCTCTTCCCTATCCTGTTATTGCATCAAGGGCATAATGTCCTTGCCTTATATGGACACTGACTGCTGACTCCTAGACTTGTCTCCTTCTTGCTTAACCAGGGGTATTATGTCGATGTGACCTTTCTCAGCTAGCCAACTGTCCACAAAGCTCTCCACAGGTTTGGGTCAGGGGAGGAGTTCTTAGCAACACAAGATGGGTGAGATCAAATTCCTGCCTCTTAGCAACAGGGGCACTCCACACAGAATGTGTCCCCAAATCCTAAATTCCCCCTCAAACACCTCTGAAATGGTGGGACTTTAGACATCTTTGGTCACTTTCATTCTCTAATAACACTGATGCTGTTAGTTCCAGAGTGCCCAGGATCCGCCTGGCAAGTCAGCTCTGGCAGGAAGAAGGCGGCTGCCAGGGGGCTGCTTGTGGCCTCTGACAGCCCCATTGCTCAGGGCTTGCCAGCGCCCCAGCCCCTCAGGCCCTGCCCCAGCGCGGCCAAGCTGCCCGGCAGCAGCGCCGCAGCCCCACAGCAGCTCCAGAGCAGCCCCAGGCAGAGGCACCTGGGAGCCCTCAGCAAGGCAGCCAGCAGCAGACGGGCAGGAGGGCACGGATGGCGCTTCCTGCCTGGCACAGGGCTTGTGGCCATCTCCAGGCAGCGCTCTGGCAGGGATCCCCGCAGCTCCGGCCCCTGCCCAGCCACTCTGTGGGCAGCACAAAGGCTTCAGCAGAACCACCAAAGGCCAAGGGCCTTCTGGCCATTTCCCCTTGCCCACTGCACTCCTCGGCAGCCGGCTGAGCACAAGCACCCTTCATCCCCTCTTCCCCTAAGCCCTGCGCACCCTGGGCAGCAAAAGAAAGATCCTGGCAGTCTGTGTATTAGAACACAGTCTATATTTACATGGTAAAGGGAAAAAAAAAAAACAAAGAAAAGAACATTCTTGAAGTAAAAGAAAATTCCTCCTGACTCAGGTGGCCCCAGCAAAAAGAGCTTCTGGGATCAGCTCTCCACAGAGCTGCGGCAGGACAGGCAGCCGAGCAGCGACAGACGAGGCCGTGTCTTCCATGCCCTGCGCAGGTGATTTCGGAGCCACTGGAAGCTGGAGATGGGAGCCCGCTCTCCTGACTTGAGGATGCAGAGCGTTTGAATTGCCAGGCTTCCGACTGCGAGGCTGATGTCATTTGTTTTTTCTTCAAGGGCTGCAAGAGAGAGCAACAGAGCCACGGTCAGAGCCGGATGTGCGGGGAGCCGAGGAGAGCCCCCAGCAAGGGCCATGCCAGCCGGCTCTTGCCATGGCCAGGAGGGAGCAGGGAGCAAGGCGATCAGGCCGAAGCTGCGGGCCACCAATGGCCCCCGTGGCCCTGAAAGCTCAGTGTGCTCTGGCCACGGGAGCAGAGCCCTCCGCAGCCGGGGCAGGGCTTGCAGCTTCCCCCCGGCAGCCCCCGCTGCCAGCCCGCTGCCCTCACTCACCAGTGCAGATCAGCTGCAGCTCTCGCTGCTGCCCCCTCAGGCGCCGCCCGGCCATGCCTGTGAACACAGAGCCTGTCACGGCGGCAGCGGCACAGCTCCCTGCCAGCGGCGCTGCCGGCGCTGTGGCCACACGGGCTGCTGGCCCGGCAGGGCTCAGCCCGGCCCTTGGCGCACGCTGCCGCCCCAGGGCACGGCTGCCAGAGGGCGGCAGCAGCAATGCCCAGGCCAGGCGGGGCTCCACGGCGCCGGGCCCGGCTGGCGCTGCCGGGGCAGCAGGCGGGGCCGGGGCCGAGCTGCGGCGGGCCGGGCCGGGGAGGGAGCGCGGGCTCGTGGCTCACCCATGAAGCTGATGGCCGCCGCTCGCAGGGGCTCCTGCGGGCTCTGCAGGTAGCGCAGGGCCCGGCGCAGGTGCTCGGCCGCTCGGCTCCTGTCCTCTGCCAGCTGCAGAGAGCGGCAGGAGGGAAGGCTTGGCGCGGGCTCAGCCCCTGGGCCGGGCGCTGCCTGCGCCCAGCCCCGGCCTCCCCTGCCCGCACAGCCCTGAGGCGCGGCCAGCAGCCGCCGGCCAAGGGCTCCCGAGGGGAGGGGGCAGCGGGCCGGCTGCTGCCCGGGGAGCCGCGGTGCCGCCCCGCAGCCCCGCCGGGCCGGGGCTCCACGGGCACCCGGCTCGGGCCCTCGGGAGTCTGGAGAGGAGCCCGCGCGGCCTCTGGCTGCCGCAGCGGGCAGGGGCACAGCTGCCCGGCCCGCACACTGAGCGCCGCCCTCAGGGGCCTTCTCCAGCCTGAGGCTGGGCCTTGCAGGCCCTCCTTACCAGGCACTCGCTGAACTTGCACAGTTTCTGCTCCTTCACCAGCTTCTTGAGATCCCTCCTCTTCATCAACTTGACTGCACAAAGCAGCGCTTCCCGAGAAGCCTGGAGAGCAGCAGGGACGCGGAGATGGCCCCACAGCCCAGGGCACGGCACCCGCGTCCCCGTGCCATGGCCTGCAGGAGGCTGCGATCCAGCAGGCGCAGGGCAGGAGGCAGCCGAGCCCCCTGCCAGGGGGACAGCAGCAGCCCACGAGTCCTCACCTCTGCCACACGCTGATTCTCATCATGGCAGTGGAAGAAGAGTGCAAGCAAGCTCTGTTGCACAGGGCTTTCCAAAGGCTTTTCGCTCTCTTCCAAATACTCCATCATGTCTCGGAAGAGTTTGATGGAGAGCAGCTGGACCAGGCTATTATCCTGTAGGAAAAAAAAAAGAAAAACTACCTCAGCATTGGCTCCTGCAGGCCCCCCTGGGCACAGGGCTGGAAATGCACAGGGCACACAGTTTCCAGGTAGCAGCCAGCGGCTGTGGCTGGGGGCACAGAGCCTTACGTGGTCAAAGAGTGGCAGGAGCGCCTCAGCCAGCTGCAGGGCAATGGGGGTTGACATCAGAATATGTGATTTGTGCAGGAATAGAAAGCTGAGTGTGATGAGGGTCATGCCAGCTATCTCTGCATCACTGTCGCACAGTAGGTCCATGAGGCATTGGGTCAGGCTCCACATTCTTTCGGCCTGTGCGGAACACAAGTCTGTGAAAGGCCATCCTGCTGCCGCAGGGCCCAGAGGCCAAAGGCCTGTCCCGAAGCACGCGGGCAGCTGAAGCGGGAGGCAGGAGAGCTGGGAGCAGCTGCCCCAGCGGCCCAAGCCCAGGCCAGGCCAAGTGACTGCGTTCCCAGTGCAGCTTCAGCCACCGCCCCCTTCTCACCATTGAGGGATCATCAATGAGCTCCAGCAGGGCCCTGAGCGCCAGGCGACGCCTCTCCCTGCACTCGCTCTGCAGGTACCTTGAAGAGACCTTCACAATACTGGCACCACATTCACTGGCATCCAGGCACTGGAGGAGCTGAAAGGCACAGGCCAGTGACGGGGGAGCCGGCCGGCAGGAGCCTGGAGCCGCACAGGGCTGGGCCCAGGCAGCATCAGCAGCAGCAGCAGCAGCAGCAGCAGCAGCACAGGGCGCGGGCAGCGTCCCAGGCGGCTGCGGCTCCCAGAGGGCAGAGAGCTGGGAGGCAGCTCAGCCAGGCAGCGCTGCACACCCGGCTCACCTCCACAAGGAACGCCAGGGCGGGCAGATCCCAGTGTGGCTCCTGTGTGCTGAGCAGCCCGAGGAGGTGGAGTGCAATACTGGAACCCAACCCAAGACAAGCATGGCGCATCTCCCTAGGAGGGCGAAAAAGGGTCCAGGAACCTGAGCAAATCTCTCCAAGGACAGGCTGGCAGAGCCTGCTGGTCTTTCACCACCATCCTGCAAGGGGACCTGGGCCCTTTAGGAGGTGTCTCCTCCTGTGCTCTCTCCCCTCCCAGTCTTTTCCATTCTGCTTGGCCGACCCTCGGTGACAAGGCCCTGTGTCCCAGGGCCACGGGGACTGTGTGGGACAGCCCGGGCACAGGGCACAAATGCCGGGAGCAATGGGGAGAAGGGGAGTCTCACCTGGCCAGCAGACCCACGGCATAGTGGCGGGTGTCAGCACAGAGCAGCGTGTCCCAGCCACGCTTGCGTTCCACTGACAGCACCACCTCCTTGTACTGCTTTCGGCAGAGCAGGGACTTCAGGCTCTGCACTGCAAACCTGTGTGCACAGCAAAGGCCAGGTCACCCTGGCAGCACTGGCTCCTTGGCAGGCTACGTGGCAGGGACAGGAGGACTGGCATGGAGCACCTGTTGGGGCTGGTGGCAAGGCCGTGCTCTTGCAGGCATTCCTTCCAGAAGGCATCGACCTCCTCTGGCATCTCTTCTGTGCTGAAGAACACTTGGAAGAGCAGATGCACAAATAGCTGGGGGAAATACGACGTCACTACACATGGCACATGGGGCTCCTGGAGCATCTTCCACATGACCACAGTTGCCTGCAAGGGACAAAGCCCCCTGAGACAGCGCTCAGTGCCCAGGTGTCCCTGGGGCAGGGCCCGAGCAGGGCAGGGAGAGGCGCGCAGAGACCTTGGGAGGGGGAGCACGGGGCCTGGTGGGCCTGAGGCTGCCCCTGGGCCAGGTTTCAGGCCAGAGCCTGAGGCAGGGAGATGCAGTGGGGGAAGGAGGATGGAGAGCTGCTGGAGAGGCGGCCTTGGGGCCAGCAAAGGCCACTTGCAGAAACTCACAGCCAGGCCAAAGACACCCGTTTTGTCCCCATCGGAGGTGCACGTGCTGCGCTCTGGCCAGCTGCCCAGCACATCCAGGAGGATCAGCAGCACTGGCTCCGCAGTCCTGGACGAGCACATGATGGTCTTCCACATGGAGATGGCAGCTCTGCAGGGTTAGAGCTCTGTCTCAGGGGGGTCTCAGACACAGCACCGTGGCCTGGGCATCCCTAGGGGCCTGGGCTGACCACTGGCTCTGCCTCTGCCCACTGGGCCTGGCCAGCAGCAGCCAGGCAGCCCAGCCCTGTGGGGACAGGCCCCTGAAGGACGGCAAGGGAGCATGGCAGCAGGCTCGGGGGCTGACGTGCCAGGGCTGGGAAAGGCAGCAGCCAGAGGGCCCTGGAACTCTCTGTTGCTCAGACACCTGGGCCAGGCGGTACAGGGTGATGGGCTGGGGAGGCCTGAGCCCTCTGGGCAGGTGGGCCCCATACCTGTCACAGGACGGGGCCGCACGCAGGAGCGTCACCACTGCCTCACCCGGGTGTGCTCTGGTGAGATTCAGCAGGGCCTTGTCCAGCCTGTGCTGGGCAGAATCATTGGCCAGGAGCCATCGGTGAATGGACCTCACCATGGCGGGCACCTGGAGAAGGCACAGGGAGACTTGGAAAGCTGCCAGAGGGAGCGATGTCCCCAGGGTCCCCAGAGAAGTGCTTCCCTTGCCAGCGCACTGCCATGGCCTCAAAGGCTCCCAGGGACCAGCAGGCATGGCTGGGGAAGCCACGGGACTCATGGGGGAATTGAAGCCTGGCCCCAGGCTGCTCACTTGTTCTGGCCTGGCAACACCCTTCTCCAGGAGCAAATCCAGCAGGGCGGCACTGGTCTCATGACTGAGGAGCTCTGAGAGAGCTCTGAGCCCAGTGCCCATGGTGCTGCTGTCTTCCTGCCCAATGCTCCGGATCAAGTCGCAGACGAGCTGTAGGAGAAGGGCAAGAGGCCGGGGATGTTGCATGGAGTGCTGCACACACGGTGCTGGGCTGAGCAGGGACAGCAGGCCCAGCCCAGGTGGGGGTGGCTGCAGGTACCTGCGCTGTTCTGCGGAAGCGGCCACGGCTGGATTCCTGCTCTTGTGTGCGCTCCAGGGCTGCATCTGGCAAAGAGCGAGCGCAGCCAGAGCTGAGGGGCTGCGGGAGAGGCCGGAGAACAGAGCCCAGCCCTGCGCTGCCCAGGCAGGGAGAGCCCCGGGATGCCCCAGGGGATGGAGCACGGCCACTGCGGGGTGTCTGCCCGGCCCCTCTTCCATCCTGTCCATGGGCATTTCCCCAGGGGATGGCATGGCATGGCATGGCATGGCATGGCATGGCATGGCATGGCACCAATTGGCTGCAGGCTCCAGCCCTGCAGCCCAGCTCTGCCACTCACCCTCCTGTGCTGGATGGAACGGCACCACCTCTTCTGTCTCCTGTGCTGGGGCAGCTCCAGGGCCTTCTTCTTCCTCCTCCTCTTCCTCCACCCAGGCCAGCTTGGGCACTCTCGGGGGTCTCTGCTCCATGGCTGTGCCTGGAGCTACTTGCAGGCGAGATGCCTTGGGAAAGCTCTGGGGCACCAAGTCCCACGCTCTGCCCTTGAGGGCAGCTGCAGAATAGAAGCCTCGGGAAGGCCACGGGTCAGCGAGTCCTGTGCTCTGGCCTCGAGCTCAGCTGCAGGAACAGCACCGCGGAGAAGCTCCGGGTCAGACGGGAGCGAGTGCGCTGTGCGGGGGCTCCTCACGGCACCGCTCTGTCCCGTTGTGCCCCGTTGCGTGTTGCCAGCAGCCGGGCAAGCTTCTATTTCCCACGTGTCACAAAGGGGCCTTGGACACCGGCTTCCGTTCCATGGCACGGTGACCGGGCTGCAGCGTGCCACCCAGGGCCCTTGCACACACTGCCTTCTGCCCCGGGGCCGCCCCCGGCCCAGCCAAAGTGGCCCAGCTTGGAAGGAATCCCTGGCCCCAGGTGTCTGAGACAGCCCGCACAGGATCTTTAGCAAGGGCTCAGAGCATCAGCAAACGCTGCCCGGCTCTGTGGGCTCAGTCCTATCCCCATATCTTTCCCCGAGAGCATTTGAATTTCTAAATGAGAATCATTTGAAGGGAGGGGATTGACATTTTCCATTTCACAGAAGGCTTCTGCCTTCCTTAGCAGACACCTCTCTTTTCAAACCAAGACAATTGTTTCTCATCTTGCAGATCCGCACTTGCTGGGCAGCCCCGTTTTACACCCAGGGCCTGGAGAACCATTCCCAGCAACTGGGAAAATCCTAGCTGCTCCATCCACCCAGAGATGAGGTCTCCAAATTTGCCCCGAAAGTGGCTCCAGCTTTTAGAGGCCAAAAAGAGCAAGTCCCAGTGACTTGATGATAGTTTTAGCCCAGAAAGCCCTGCAGCTGATGGCACACTTGACAATCAGCAGGGGACACAGCTAGGCCAGAGCCCAGAGCTCTGCCGGGAGCCTTTCTCCTCAAATACCCTTCAAACAAAGCTCCATGCAAGTCAGTTGGGAAAGTTTCTTCAAATGATCCATTTCTGGCACTACAGAACTGCACAGGGCTCTGTGGAAGATTCTAAAGCAGCTGCTCTGGAGTCCAAGAGCCAGCACTAAGAGTCCTTGACACCTATTTGTAAGCTAAATCGCACTTTGGCCGATTTGAAGGAGTTTGGAAGGAGCTAGAGAGCGGACCTCTGATTTTCTCAGATGATGCCATTGCTTTTTCTTCTCTTCTCCGTAGACAGGAAGGGTGAGTTGGGCTCACATCTGCACCGCATGGCTCACAGGGCCGCAAGACTTGTAGTTACAAGAGCTTTGAAGGATTTCTTGGTCAAGAAGACACGGCCAACAAGGATATTTATGTTTTGGAGCCAGTCCTTCAAGATTTCGTCTTACGGACTCATGCTCTCGGGGTCTCTGGCTGGTCAGAGTGAGCCCGAGATAAGTTCCAAAGTCTCTTTTCCCAGCCCGGCGCTCGAAGAAGGAGTCAGAGCTCTTCATTTCTGGCTCTCAGGGTTGTTTCTTGTATCTTATCTATAAAATTCTTTCTCCTGTCCTGCCAAGATCCTCTCAGCAACACAGTCTAAGGCACTCTGCCTGCCCCAGGGCAGCGTTATCTTTTTATCCTAAAAACTACCTGTACGATATTGACAATTACTTTCCAATACCTACCACCTATGTTAGACTGTGAGCTTCTACTCTAAACCAATCTAAAAGTGCCAACATCACAGCAGAAGATGGAGGCCAAGAAGAAGGAGAAAGGCTGGACAAGCCCAGATTCCTCCATCTTGCCCCTTGAAGCCCCATTCTAGAAACCCCCAAAAATCTATTTTCCACCCTGGGATAAATTCACTATCATTCTACTGAAACTGTCATGGCTCGCAATTCTTCACATAAGGTTGTTTTTTCCAAGGGCTAAATCAAAGGCACAGGGGTCTTGGGCTCTGTGCCAGGGTCTCTGAGCCCCCTGGGCAGGGGCTCAAGTCCTCCAGGGCAGCCAGAGGAATTTCCTGGGTTCTGACAAGTAGCCCTGTTGTAGTCCCTGCGTACAAGAGTTTACTTGATCCCTTTGATGCCAGAGAGCACCAAGAACTTGAACCTTACTGGAGTCCAGCACTGCCTGCCTGTCATGGAGAAGAGGGAAAAGTTGAAGAACCTGGGCAGTGGTTGAGCCCAATTGGCATTTTTCCATTTCTGATTTCCTCCCAGCTTTTGCAGCAGGGCAACAACCCCATCACTGCAAAGCACTACCTTTTGCAAGGCACACACTGACCTTGGTGGAAGCTCAGGGCTCTTGAAGGGGCTGCTGCAGTTGGCAACAGGAGCTGTTGTTGAATTTTTCACGTTGCTTAACCCCCCCTGCCAAATGCCATCAAGCGGTTGAGGAAGGAGAAAAAAGATTACCCTGGAGGAAGGGAGGCCAAGAGCTTGGAAAAGGAGGAAAGAAACGCTCTGATGATGACAATGACAAAAAACCCCAATTTATTTTTGACAGCAAATGAACACCGGCCACCCTCCAGCCCTCCCAGCCTGGCAGGCTGAGCGGTGCCGTTCCCATGGCATGAGGTGCTGGCAGCCTGCGGAGAGAAACCAGAGAGCCACGGTCAGTGGCAGCAGGCTCCTGTCCCCCTGTCCCGCCAGGGCCTGTGCCCGGGCCAGGCTGCTGGCTCTGCTCAGAGCCCAAACCTCCCGACCCATTCTCTGTTTTTAGAGAAGGGCAGCGGGGCAGGCCATGTTCCACCTCCTCTGCTTAATCCCGGCACAGCAACCTCCCCAGCAGCTGCAAGAGCAGGATGCCCGTGTGCCCGCTGCCGCCTGCCCAGAGCCCTTCTGCCAGCCGAGCTGTGGAGCCGGGTGCCCACCTCTGGAGAGCTGCTGCCAGGAGAGGAGCCGATCCCAAACCAGGTCCTCGTCCTTCTGGAAGGGGCTGTCCCTGCAGACCGTGGCCCCTGGGGCAGCGCTGGCACTGGACGCGCTCCACGGACGCTGCAGGGGCTTCCCCGTCCGGTCCGGGCACCAGGTGTAATCCTCCTGGGAAAAACAAAGAACAATTGCACGAAAGTCAATTCAAAACAAGACCTGGAAACAAGAAAAAGCACAAAGCCTGTCACCGTTTCATGGGCCTGAGGAGGGTCTGACCACTCCATGTGAGAATTAAACCTGTCCACGGGTGGGGAAAATCCCCACCTTTCCCGCCCATAAACGCACCCCTTCCTCAAGGGCGTGCAGAGCAGACCAGCTGGGGCACGGCTTCGGAACCCGTCCCCCTCTGCCGCCCCCATCCACATGGATGGATGCTTTTGTCAGGCTGGCTGCCCCCGCCTCAGCCCGTGCCAGGCTGGCTGGCAGAAGCTGTCAGCAAGGCGAGGAGCCAGCTCCCCTTCAGCAACATCCATCCCCTGTCCTGCCAAAAAGCAGCTCGGCGGCCGGCGGAGAAATTAATATTCCCCAGCGCCGCCGAGCGGGGAACCTCCGGTGTGTGGCCAGGCCGAGCCCTGCCGTGCCTGGGAGCACCAGCATCCCCCCGCCCCTGCGCCGGCTGGGGACTCATCTTGATTCCATCGGGGCGCAGAGCGTGTCCTCCAGGCAGGGGCCGCAGCCAAAGCCAATCGGCTCTGCCCCGCCAGCAGCCAGCTCCAGGATGGTGTTCCCAGCTCCACGTCGTGCTCCAGAAGAACGCGCCAGCTGTGCCCCGGCTTGCGGGGACATCACGATGCCATTGAGCTGCAGGGGGATGTTTCCCCTGTCCCAGTCCGTGGCACCTTCACCGCACTGCCACCACTTCTCCAATGGGACGGGCAGCACGGAGCCGCTGCCTCCACAGCTCGCGGGGACCAGCGGAAGCAGCATCTCCTCGGCTGCGCTCTCTCCTCCGCGCCGCGGCTGCAGGGAAACGCTCCGGGGTTTTCTTCCAGCGCCATGAGACGCGTGCCGCTGCTGCTGGCTGGGCTCCTGGATCCTCCTGTGCACAGGGAGGCATCTCTGCTGTCTCCTGGGCCAGGCAGGGCTCCTGCAGCCAAGAATGCTCAAAAAGGGCCTCCAGTGCTGGCCTGTCTGTGGGCTCCATGCATAAACACCACCTGATGAGGTGCTGGCACTCTGCGGAGAGAAACCAGAAACTGCCGCTCAGCGGGACAAGGCTCCTGTCCATGCTCTCCCACATTCCACAGTGCCCAGGCCACACCAGGAGTGCTCAGAGCTGCAGCCAAAAGCTTCCTATCGATCCTCTCTTGCGGAGGACACCAGCACAGAGGCACAGGTGCCACCTCCTCCAGCTAAGCCCAGGAGATCCACCTCCTCACCAGCTGCAAGAGCAGGACGCTTATGTGCCTGCCGCCCCTCCCAATCCCGTTCTTCCCCTCGTGCCTTGAAGGCACATCCCCACCTTAAGACACCCGGGGCGGGAAGAAGAGCTGGCTCCGGACGATGTCCTCGTTGCTGTGGAAAGGAAGGTGCCCACAGAGCAGCTCATAGAGCAGGATGCCCAGGGACCAGATGGTGGCTGGCTGGCCATGGTAGCAGCCAAAGAGGATCCACTCCGGTGGGCTGTACTCCGGCGTTCCTATGGGACACGGGCGCAGCTCATCAGTCCCATGCTGCTCCCTCCCACCCTCCTTCCCTCCCTCCCAGCCAGCTCCAGTTCCACAACAGCCAGTCCCTGCCCTGCCAAAAAGCAACCTGGCTGCAGCTGGCTGAAGATGGATTCCCCCTCCTTCCTTCCCTCCTTCTTTTCCTCCCTCTTCCCCCTCTGCCAGCCAAGGGGGGAACTCCGCTGCCCGGCTGGGCCCCGGCTTGGGCTCACCTGACATCCGGGTGTAGAACGTGTCCTGGAGGATCGTGCCGCAGCCGAAGTCGATGAGCTTCGCCTCGCCCGTGGCCAGGTCGACGAGGACGTTCTCGGCCTTGATGTGGCGGTGCAGGACGCCGCGGCTGCTGCAGTGCCCCATGGCCTCCAGCACCTGGCGGAACAGCCCCCGCGCCACGGGCTCCGTCAGGAACCGCCGCTCGTGCAGGAAGTACCAGAGGTGCTGACAGCGCTGCGGACGCTCCATGAGCAGCGTGAAGCCCTCGGGCACCTCAAACCAGTCCAAGAGCCTCACGACGCTGGGGAAGCCAGGCCGTGACACCTTCCACAGCAGCGCCAGCTCCAGGGCCACAAGGGCGCCCTTGCGCTGCGGGGGGACCGCGATGCCGTCAGCGGGGCCGAAGCTGCGCCGCGCCTCGGGCAGCCCCTGCCCGGCCCCGCCGCGGCTCGCCATGGCCCGGCCCGGGGCGCTGCGCGGCCCCCGCTCACTCCACGCTCGCTGCCCTCGCAGCGTTCCGGCTGCCGCCCTGCCGGGCCTCGCCTCAGCCCCGCCCGGCACGCCCCGCCGGCTCCTCCCGCTGGCCCCGCTCACTCCCCAGCCGCGCCCACTCCGAGATGCGCTCCCGGGACACTCGCTTGATGGCCGCCTGCGAGCCAAGGCCAGCGGCGGGCTGAGCTCATCGCCCGCCGCCCGCCGCCGCCCTCCGAGCCGGCCCCGTCTCTTCCCGGGGCGCCATCAGTGAGGCGGGGACCGGAGTAAACGCTGCCGCAGCCGCCGCTGCCCAGCAGCGGGCCCTGCCGCTAGAGCTGCTCTAGGGGAGGCCTCTCCGCCCGTGCGGGCGGCACCGCGCTGCCGCTCTTCTGCCCGGGGCACCCGCCCGCCCGGCGCGCTGCTGCTTGCCGAGCCGCCCCGGGCTGCGGTGGCTCGGGGCCGGCGGCCGAGCTGGCGAGCGGCGGAGCTCGGAGCGGGGCAGCTGCCGGCCACGCTGTCGGCCACGGGGCAGGAGCCGGGCGGCAGCGGGGCGGCTGCGGGCGGAACCGCGGCAGGGGCTTCGTTCGGGGCCGGGGCCTCGGCCGGGGCTGGGCCAGAGCCCGCGCCAGGCGCAGCCAAAAGCCCGCGCTGCTCCGCCAGCACCAGAGCGAGCGGCTCCTCCAGCGGCGCCACAGCCAGGACGGAGAGAGCCCGGCCGAGGCGGAACCACGGCGGGCCGGGCACGGGCGGGCACGGGGCGGCCCCGCCGAGGGGCGCCTTGCGGGACGCGGCATCAGCCGGGCTGGGAGAGGTGGAACACGGACGGAACGGGACGGGACGGGAGTAGCGTGAGTGTGAGAGGGAGAAGGGGATGTCGAGCGAGTGGGATGTCGAGCAGAAAACCGATCGAGAGAAGCGCTGCTGCTGCTGCTGCTGCGGAGCCGCCGGAGCTCGCGGCCGTTCCTGCGTTGCCCCCGCGAACCCAACGGAGGAGCCGCCGCGCGCCCCGAGGAACGAAAGAGAGAAACAAACAAATCACATCCCAACGTCATTCCTATTAGAGAAGTAACCAAAGAAAACAATGTAGCAAGAACGAAGAGTGTTGGCTTCTGGCTTCTTTCCTCTTTGCATGAGACCAAGCATTTCATGGGGAACAATTGTGTCTTCTGACAATTTTGCCAGAGTGGACAGGAGCAGAGCATTTACTTTTCAAGTAGAAAAGGGAAATCGTGTCAGTAATGTCATCTCTGTCTCTGTTGACACAGTTGCAGGCTGTCAAAAGACATGGTCTGCAGTGTGGAACTTGGGGCCAAGTTTCTTTTTCTGCCAGAGGATGAGGAGGGGAAGTATCCCAGAATCATGGAGCTGTGGCATGGTTTGGCTTGGAAGGGATCTGGAAAATCCCATGGCTGCAACCCCCTGCTGTGGCTGGGGACCCCTTGCACTGGACCGGCTTGTCTAGAGCTCCATGCAGCCTGGCCTTGAACACTGTCAGGGACGGGACATGCCCACCTTCTCTGGGCAACCTGTTCCAGGAGAGTCTTTTTTCTGAATCCCTTACCTAAACCTAATCTCTCTCCATTTGGATCCATGCTCCCTTGTCCTGTCCTTGCCTGCCCTCGTACAAAGTCCCTGTCCAGCTTTCTTGTGTGTTGCCCTCAGGTACTGGAAGGCCACAGCTGGATCAAGGCTGGGTCTCTTTCCCAGGCTGAAGAAGCCGAGCTGTGTCAGCCTTTCCTTGCAGGAGAGGAGCTGCAGCCCCGGCACCATCTGGGTGTCCCTGCTGGGCCCCTGCTGCAGCGTGTCCACGTCCTTGCCGTCCGTGCCGGGGAGCCCGGCAGAGGCGGAGGCAGCGCTGCAGGTGCAGGGTCAGCGGCGGGGAGGAGACCCGGCCCTGGCAGCGGCTCCGGGAGCAGCGATTGGCGCTGGGCCGCCCGCACTGCAGAGAGCCGGGGCCCTTGTGCCTGCCCTTGTGCCCAGGGCGCCTTTCCCCGCCGCCCGCCCGCCCGCCCGCTCGGGGGAAATGCCCCCTGTGCCGCCCCTCAGGGCCGCCCCTCGCCGCTGCCCCGGGCGCTCCCGGCGCCGCCTGGAGGGGCCCAGGCCTCGGCCTCACCCTGCTCAGCCCGAGGCCTGGAAAAGCAGATTCAAACACCCACCCAGAAAGTGCCCCAGGATGCCAAGGTCAATCTTTTGTCACCAGCACGGCTTTGCTATCAGAGTCTGGACGAGAGTAGAAAATCACCAGGGGAAAAGAGCATGAACAAGTTCTGCCTTGGCACTACCTCAAGCTGTGGGGTACCAGTTGTTGGTTTCACTGGCTCTGGATTGAAGGCACTTGAGACAGTAATTCATGTTCAGACTCAAGTGTTTATTATTTCTTATCAGTAAAACAGCCTCATTACTGGGAGTTCAGCAGCTTTTCATTAGAAGGCACAAAATGGCCAACAATCTCTTGTTCCAAGGTCTTTTAAGACTAAACTATCCACTTAGGAACTGACACCTAGATTATTTTCCTGTTTAAGCCAATAACTGATCCCAAAGAGCCTGCAATGTGGAATTTCTGCCCAAATACAAAAAGCCACCCAAACTCATGAAGAAGAAGGAAGAAGCATGAAGAAGAAACCCAGGACAAAACACTGTGCCCTCCATTTTGCTTCCATCCACAACATACTAAAAATCCCAAAACCTCAATTTCTCAGAGTCAGAGTGAACCAAAGCCCAAAAACTGGAGGTGATAAGAATGGACTAAAACCACAACCAAGGAATCTGCATTGCCCTGAAATACCTTTCCCCTTACATCAGCCTGGTGCATATTCATAGAGCCTCATGCATATCCATAAACTACTTTACATATTCCAGGAATGATTTTACATGGCCCCTCCCTGGGTCTGCCTTTTCAGAGCATGTGTGTTTCTTGGCTGTGGTTTTGGCTCCTTCTCTTTATCACCTCCAGGTTTTGGGCCTTGGTGCACTCTGCCTTCAGACAGGGAGTGCTGATAGTTGGCAGATCTGTACAGGTGTCCTCATCCTGGGTGCATTGGATGTTATCCCATCCAAGCAGGCAGTTTAACACAAGCAGCTATTTCACTGATTAATAACAGAAATAAAAACTACATAACAAAGTTACTTTAAAAAACAGTCCCAGCCCATATTTGATCCCAGTCTGTGTGGTCCTGATCCATATGGTCCCAGTCCCTGGGATCCCAGTCCATACAGTCCCAGTCCATATTTGATCCCACTCCAGGCTATCCTGGTCTGGAGGGTTCTGATCCACAGGATCCCCATCCATGTGATCCCAGCCCATATTTGATCCCAGCCCATCTTTGATCCCAGTCTGTGGGGTCCTGCACACACTCCCAGGGTCTGGAATTCCAGTTCCCAGCCAGGAAAAAATGTTCCTGCCCTTGAACTTCCTTCCTATCCCCTCAACAAATTGCAATAAAATTATAAACAAAGAAATAATAATTGAAATTAAATAAATTATAATAAAAAAAATCTCAACTCTTCTTTACAATACTCCAACTATGATTTAACTCAAACCAACAATAACTATTACTATAATATTACCAATGCATATAAATAAACAAATTATATATCAAGAAATACCTTTTGAAAATTTTAACTCGATGACTAATGTACTTTAGATAAAAAATATCTAAAGAAACTACCCAGCAATCTAACAAACCTTAGTAAAACAATTCATATTACAAATATACTAAACACAAAACCAAACACCACTATAATTTCTCAGACATTTCAACCAAACAATTAAACTTTAATAACATCCTTAAGTACTCTTGAAAAATTAAAATTATTTTTAAAAAATTAATTGTGTGTGGGTGGTTTTATTTCAATATTGGTTTTTGGATTGTTTGGGTTAGATGATTTAAAAAATGGGATTTTTATAGGAATTGAATCAGCTGAGAAGGTGGCACTCTGCAAACAGAACTGACTGAAAATGAACAGGACAGAAATCAGTAACTCTGAAAGTTTTATTTGCTATCAAATACATCCTACACAATCCTCATCCCATTGCTTCAAATTGGGATCCCACTTCTCCCAATCTCCTTCCAACCCCATCTCACCCTGGTGGCTGTGGAATGGATTGAGTTTGGCCTGGGATTGAGTTTTTTTGAGGAGGGAACAAGGAATTTGAGGTAGGATTGAGCCTTTTGGGGTTAAGATTCAGTTATTTTCAGAGAGATTTGAGTGGTTTTGAGGTGACAGATCCATCCCTCTTGGATTTTGGAGTAGAGAGAGAGGGAGAAGAGAAAAAAATTAAGGCCAAACCAAAGGACAAACAGCCAGGAGTGTTCCCAACATGGATCACAGGGAATGTGAGTGACCAGGGCTGTGCCCAAAGTGCCTCCTCCAGTGGGGGATGGAGCTGCAGCAGCGCACGAAGCTCTTCCCGCACTCGGGGCACTCGCAGGGCTTCCCTTACCGGTGCCTCTGTTGGTGTCGGGTCAAGTGAGAGCTGCTGGAGAAGCTCTTCCCACACTGGAGACACTCGGTGCGGTCGGCGCGGTGACCTCGGCCCACGCGGCAGGACAGAGCAACCCCATCTTCCCCAGCATGGCCGGCAGAGCGGCCGCGGGCCGGGCAGTGGGGCCAGGGCACACAAATTCACCGCCAGCGCCAGGGCAGGTGGAGCTGCCCTGGGCAGTGAGCCCGCACCTGGGATGGAAACCGGGGCAGGCGGAGCTGAGGCGGGCAGCGAGCCGGGACCCGGGACAGGCGCCTCGGCCGCCAACGGAGGGGGCAAGAGCTGCAGAGGATCCCACTCTCTTTCTGACTTTTCCTCTTGTTCCCCTCCCTTTCATTTCCCCTTTTTATTTTCTTGGTTTTTTCCTCGGGTGTTTCTGATACTTCAAAGATTTTTATTCTCCTAAAATCTCCTGTCTAACATATGGCATATTCTCTTTCTTCTAGATTAAATGGGGTTTTTTTACACATAAATCCAGAACCTAACAAATCTAAACTTCTGCTTGGATATTTTGAAATGGTCGACGAGCTAACTCATGACCTCCTAATGTTGTATTTCCCATCACCTTTTTATTTATCCTTTGGCAAATTAAGCATCTTTCAGTGACTTGCTTTGCTACACCAAAAATCCCAGTGCACCCAGAATTCCTTAAAAAATGATCACACAAAGCTTGAGTACGCCAGTGGGGCTTCTGATGCACGTCTTCTAATCTTTTCCTAGTAAGCACATTTTATTAAGTAATTGTCTTCCATGTAGAAGTTTCTATTTCCCTGATTTATCTTGTTCATTTCCTATCTTGTTTAATTCTTTTTTCTTGGCTTCCCTAAACTTTGGAATTTCCAGTTTTTCCTCGTTTGGAGTTAATATTAACATAACTCTTCCAGCTCCATTTTCTGCTGCATCCTTAGCTTTGTAATCTGCCCCCAGTTTGCCCAGTTTGCCTCTCCTTTGGCCCGGGCCGGGTTCCCCCCGCCCGCAGCGGCTGGGAGCAGCCGAGAGCCCCGCGCTGCCCATGCCGACCTGGCCCGGCTCCATGGCCGCTGCTGCCGCGGGCTGCGAGGGCTGCGGGAACGGGGCACCGAGGGTGTGGCTGCTGCTGGGGGAGGAGGAGGAGGGAGGGAAGGGCAGGGATGGAGGGGGAGGAGGAGGCGGGGTAAGGGGGGAGGAGGGGGAGAAGGAATGGAAGGGGCGGGATGGAAAAGGAGAAGGAGGTGGGGATAAGACAGGGGAGGAGGAGGAGGGGGGATGGAAGAGGAGGAGCGGGAGGAGAAAGAGCAGTGAAGGAGGCGGGGTTAGAGGGCAGGAGGAGAGGGAGGTGGAGATAGGACAGAGGAGGAGCGGGAGGAAGAGGAAGAGGAGGGACAAGGGCGGATCAAGGCTGAGCTGCGGGAGCCACGCGGTCTCGATCCCTGCCTGAATTCGCAGCCCCCACCTGCGGGATCATCGCCCCCCCCCCATGGCTCCGGTGAGCGGGGAGGGGGAGCCCGGCCCGGATATCCCGGGGGGTCCCTGGTTGGGTTTTTGGGGGGATGTTTGGAGAATGAAGAAGTCCAAGGCTGAGCGGAAAAGGCCCCTCGGGGGGACATCGGGGGGTGGCGGTGGCGGCTGCGGGCAGAGGCAGCCTGGAGGAGCAGAGCCCTGTGTCCCCCAGGAGGCCAAAGTGGGGAGGCCAGAGAGGGGGGAGCACCGCCATTGGCGGGAGCCTCAAGAGCCTGGAGAGGGGCAGGGGGGACTCCTTGGAGCCGCTGCAGCCCAGAGCAGAGAATGAGGGGAGAAGGGAGCCCAGGAGCCCAAAGAGCCCCGGCATCCCGAAATGGGGAGAGCCAAGAGGGGGCAGTGCGTCCCCAGAGACGGCCTGGGGGGATCTCGATGCCCTTGCCTGTGGCACGGAGGCAAATCCCATGCTGTCCTTGTCCTTCCTCGCCCAGAGCAGGAGCTGAGCATGGAGAGCAGGGAGGACAAATGCCTGCGGCAGAACCTGGTGGCAGAGGCCGTTTTGAGCGGCTCCACGGCACAGGAAGCCAACGGGGAGGAAAAGGCCCGGAGATGCCGCACGAGGAGGGGCTGCAAACGCAGATGGCGGGGATGTGAGGGGGAAAGAGGCAGCCTGGGCCGGGAAGGCGGCCAGAGATGGAGCCAGAGCTCGGAGCTGGTGCTCCATGAGCAGCTCCAGGATGGGAAGAAGCCCCACACATGCGTGGAGTGTGGGAAGAGCTTCAGGTGGAACTCGGAGCTGATCAGGCACCAGAGGACCCACACTGGGGAACGGCCCTACGAGTGTGGGGAGTGTGGGAAAAGTTTCAGCCAGAGCTCCAACCTGATCAGCCACCAGAGGACCCACACTGGGGAGAGGCCCTATGAGTGCTCCAAGTGCGGGAAGAGGTTTCAGACCAGCTCGAGTCTCTTCCAGCACTATCGGATTCACACAGAGGAGAGGCCCTTCCAATGCCCCGAGTGTGGGAAGGGATTCAAGCGCAACTGCAACCTCGTCACCCACCAGCGCATCCACACTGGGGAGAGGCCCTACGAGTGTGATAAATGCAGGAAGAGGTTTCAGACCAGCTCCAGGCTCCTCCGGCACAATCGGATTCACACAGAGGAGAGGCCCTTCCAATGCCCCGACTGCGGGAAGGGATTCAAGCGCAACTGCACCCTCGTCACCCACCGGCGCATCCACACTGGGGAGAGGCCCTACGAGTGTCCCCAGTGTGGGAAGAGCTTCTCCAGCAGCTCTACCTTGACCAAACACCAACGGAGGCACCGGTAAGGGAAGCCCTGCGAGTGCCCCGAGTGCGGGAAGAGCTTCGTGCGCTGCTGCAGCTCCATCCCCCACTGGAGGAGGCACTTTGGGCACAGCCCTGGTCACTCACATTCCCTGTGATCCATGTTGGGGACACTCCTGGCTGCTTCTCCTTTGGTTTGACCTGAATTTTTTTCTCTTCTCCATCTCTCTCTACTCCAGAAGCCAAGAGGGATGGATCTGTCCCCTCAAAACCACTCAAATTCCACTGAAAATAACTGAATTTTAACCCCAAAGGGCTCAATTCCACCTCAGATTGCTTGTTCCCTCCTCAAAAAACTCAATCCCAGGCCAAACTCAATCCATTCCACAGCTGTCAAGTTGAGATGGAGTTGGAAGGAGATTGGGAGAAGTGGGATCTCAATATGGAGCAGTGGGATGGGGATTGTGTGGGCCTGGGTGTGTGGGATGTATTTGATAGCAAATAAAACTTTCAGAGTTACTGATTTCTGTCCCTTTCATTTTCAGTCAGTTCTGTTTGCAGAGTGCCACCTTCTCAGCTGATTCAATTCCTATAAAAATCCCATTTTTTAAATCATCTAACCCAAACAATCCAAAAATCATTATCAAAATAAAACCACCCGCACACAATTAATGTTTTCAAAATAATTTTAATTTTTCAAGAGTACTTAAGGATGTTATTAAAGTTTAATTGTTTGGTTGAAATGTCTGAGAAATTGTACTGGTGTTTGGTTTTGTGTTTAGTGTATTTGTAATATGAATTGTTTAACTAAGATCTGTTAGATTGCATGTTAGTTTCTTTAGATATTTTTCATCTGAAGTACTTTAGTCATCGAGTTCTTGGAACGTAAACTAGTTTGGGGGAAAAGTTTGCTGTGCATGAGGGTCTATGAATATGCCCCAGGCTGATGTAAGGGGAAAGGTATTTCAGGGGATCCCCGAAGGTAACAGGGTGCTCCTGGCTGAGCGCCAAGATGCACCCGGCCGTAATAACCTTTGCTCCATGGTCCTGGTCCCCCATTAAACTTTTATTAAAGTCCTTTATTAACCTGTTTACATTTTCACAGGAGAGTGAACGTGTTTTTCACAGGCAGCTTCACAGAAACTGGAACACGTGGGGGTTCCCAGGAGTGGGCACCGCTGATCCAGGGCATGGAGGCGCTGCCTGCAATCGTCCATAATCGCCCATAAGGAGCCTCCAGGGCTTTACCCTCCATGAGCTGCAGCAGACGTGTCGGGAAAGGTGATAAGAGCCCGTGGAATGGTGCTTGTTGCAGGCAGATTGGCCACTTGCAGCTCTTCAAAACTCCCTCCCATGAAAAATTAAAGAACTTCAACCATTCAAAAGTGTGAAAAATGCGTTCACTCTCCTGTGAAAATCTAAAAATTTAATAAAGTTTAATGGGAGAGCAGGACCATGGAGCAAAGGTTATTACAGCCGGGTGCATCTTGGCACTCAGCCAGGAGCACCCTGTTACCTTCAGGGATCCCCTGAAATACCTTTCCCCTTACATCAGCCTGGTGCATATTCATAGAGCCTCATGCACAGCAGCTGGGAAGGGTTTAACACTTTACTGGGTATATTAGCGTTCAGAAACACATAATCACCAGAATGATTATATGCAGGTGCTTTTATTGAAGAGCTCTGGGTGTCAGGGGTACCAACCCAAATCTGACTCCGACATGGGTTTGGGATGAACATGTTTTTATATTCTATCCTTATATAACTTTCATGTTAATGATTGAATTTATATTGTTCTATTGTGTACATAGATTTCAGCCAAGCATGGGTTCCTCGTGGCCCCCCTCAAACTTCTAACATAGTTCCTCATGATTCTTCTTATGATTAAACAATAATTATACTTAATTACTAAACAATCATCACATCTAACAATTGTATCATTTATCATGTTCTGCTTACGCAGGTGCAATTTCACATGATCTGGCAAGCACAAAGCCTAACATTTTCAGAGTCTATTTTTGACATTTTTCCAGGGCCCCACTATCATTCTCCCCCCTTTGAAAGCATTTTCACTTCACTATAGGTGTAAATGTTTTCACTTGATACAGTCCTTTATTTCTCAATTTATTCTTGACGTTCTTCAAGTCCATGGTTGATGTAAACGTTGTCGTGGATGCTGTCACGCACTGGAGAACCAGAAGATGGTGGGCGTGGATCTCGTGTCAGTGCCTTTATTATCTTCTGGTTCCAGGACGTTTTCTTCTGTATCTCTCCTTTTAAGATGCTGTGAACTAACCAAATTGCTAAGAATACAATTAGTAAGATTATCACACTCTCAATGATAGATTTAATCCATGAACTCACATTCCACCCTAGACCTTTAAAGATTTTGCCTAGCCAGGTCGTAGTCAAATCTTTTTGCTCTTCTTGTGCTTCATGCTCTCTTTGTTTCAACTGATTGATGTCACATTCTACATCTGCAGTTACATTTGGGATGTGAACGCAGCAATGACCAACCCGTCCCTTTAAAAATCCACATACTCCATGCTCTTTCAGGAGTAACAAATCTAAGGCTAATCGATTTTGTAAAGTCATTTTTGTGGTGGCTTGTAATTGTACATTTAATTCTTTAAATCCTTCCCAGGTGACTCTTGCCAGTCTATCTACCTGACCTGTAAGTTTGTACAGCATCTCCCTACTCTGATAGTTTGCTGTAGGACCAAGCAAAGACTCTCGGGCCCACCCAAATTTCACTCCACCAGAGGGTTCTTGCCAAGTGTCATCTGGATTTTCATTGTCTAGAACTTCTCGTCTTGCTCTTACCTGCACAAGTTCATGTTTTCCGTTAAATGGGGACTTTTTCCAAATTGGACATGAGGTTGGGAGGCCTAAAGTAATTTCCTTTACTTTCCCATCTACAGGCAGATGTGTTGTCCAGGTGCCATCGCTTGCTGCCCATACAAATTGTCCTGGACCTCGGACTGTACTCCTGGTACATCCTACAACTGCTTTATAATTCACTCTGCCTTGTTTATGTTTGATCCCTCTGCAAGCACAGCCAGTTTGTAGGGCTATTGCCAGGGGTGGCATCTGCTTTATCTCTGCATCAGCAGAAGTGCAGTCATAAGTTTTATTACATGCCCACCAACTTACTTGGTCTGCCCTCGTTCTGCTACTGGTGGCAGTGTTTGTTACTGCTGGATCTGTTTCATTCTCGGAGCCTTCCCACTTAATGCACCAAGGGGTGTTTGCCATACATTGGAATCTTTGAAGGATACTCACAGACCACGCACTGTCCCAAGGCTCTGTCTGACCTTTCTGATCCTTGGCCTCACACTTCCATACCAGAGTGGTTTCTGTAACATTTTCTGTAATCTTTTTATAGTGTGGCAAATAGCATTGCCATTGTGTGATGCCTGCTGATTCTCCCATAGGGGTTCCTAGTGTGCCATCACTTAGAATACAGTCTTTCTGGCCCATGGGTCTCATCCATGTTCCTATTTTCTCCCAAGTTTCCTTGACTACTTGCCTCGACTCAGGTACCTGTTTGCATGCAATTGTTTTGTTCTTTTGTATTTCAGGTAGTTTTGATGTTGTGATTCCCCAATTTACTGGATCTCCTGCTGCCCTTTGGTATTGGTATACAGGCAGTTATTCTACAGGTGTTTTGCATTTTGGCAAAGGCTTTGACTAATCAAATCATTACATTCTCAGCCCAAACTTCATTAGGAACCTTTATCACCTGTGTTTCTGCTTGTACCTCTCTCTTCATTCTAGAATGAAGAGTGGTTAGTTGATCTTTTTGCATTCCACATCCCAAAGACATTAATGACCATAACATTGGCACAATTACTGATAGCATTCTCAAAGTAATTAAACACATCTTATCTGCAGCCTTGTTGGTTCCAGAGTTTACACAGTCCGTGATCCAGGATGGATTTTCTTCACTAGGGTATAGTGAATCCAGGGGTCCACGCCGGCTACTTTGGCTGCTGTAAAGGTGGTCAGCAGTACCTGGTGGGGCCCACTCCACTTTTCTTTCAGCGGTTCTTCGTTCCAGTTCTTGATGTACACCTCGTCTCCTGGATGTATGTTATGAACTGGGTTCTCGAGAGTCAGCGGTCTATTCCGCACGAGGATGCTCCGGAGCCGAGCTAAAGTTTTCCCGAGAGACAGAACATAATTATACACTTCCTGCTTTCCTGTGACGTGCACATTAGGGTTAGGCTCAGGAGATTCATATGGTTTCCCATGCAATATCTCCTAAGGACTGACTGACATCCCACTCCTAGGCTTTATCCCAATCCTCAACAGTGCTATTGGCAAAGCCTGGGGCCACTGCAATTTGGCTTCTTGGCATATTTTACTGATTTGCCTCTCTAGTGTCTGATTCATCCTCTCTACCTGTCCACTTGACTGGGGTCTCCACGGTGTGTGGAGGTCCCAAGTTATCCCCAGCAATCTACTTACCTCTCTTACTACTGTAGCTATGAAATGGGGCCCCCTATCTGATGATACCCTAGGGGTACCCCGAACCTGGGAATAATCTCCTGTAGTAACCACTTTACTGTTTCCTTTGCTTGGTTGGTGTGACAGGGAAGGGCTTCTGGCCACCCAGAGAATGTGTCAACCCCCACTAACAGGTATTTGTATCCTCGAGTTCTTGGCAAGTCTACAAAATCTACCAGCCAATAGTCTCCTGGCTCTATTCCTATCCGAATTCTTCCTAGCTGTGCCTGTCGCCAGCCACTGGATTGTTTTTCAAGCAGATATCACACTTTGACATTACTGATTTTGCCATTGTTAACATCCGTACCGAAATTAAACTCTGCTTTAGCAATTTTACCAATGCCTCTGTACCCCAATGACATTCGTTATGTTTAATTTGTAGAACTTCTCTCATTATCAAGGGGGTGCCACTATCTGTCCTTGTGCAGTCACATACCATCCCTCTGAATTCTTTTGTGCATTTAGCAAACGTGCCAGTCTCTCATCTTCTACTGAATATTTTGGTTCTGGAGGCAAATTGAATTGGGATACATTAAGCTTTAAAGGTATCAATGCCATTGTTGTTTGCACCTCTCGAGCAACCTGTCGGGCTGCCCAGTCTGCCTTTCGATTTCCCTCACAGATTTTGGAGTTTCCTGATTGCTGTGCTTTACAGTGTATAATTGCCACTTGTTCAGGTTTTTGTACTGCTTTTATCAATTGCAGGACTGCATCCTGATGTTTAATGTGCGTACCTAGAGAAGGACAATAGTCCCCTTTCGTTCCACAGTGCTCTGTGTACATGCACCACTCCAAAAGCACATTTTGAGTCAGTCCAGATATTTTCCCTTTTCCCTTCACTTAATTCTAGTGCCCTGGTTAAAGCAACCAGTTCTGCCTTCTGGGCAGATGTATTTGGTGGTAATGCCTTTGCCTCCACTGCTGTACTGACTGTTGTTACCGCATACCCAGCGTATCTGGTTCCGTTTTCCACGAAGCTGCTCCCATCTGTAAACAGCTCCCACTCTGGCTGCTCTAGTGGGACGTCTTTCAGGTCTTCTCTTGCTGAGTAGGTGTACTCTATTACCTCCACACAGTCATGCTCTAATGGGCCTTCTTCAGTTGTGGTACCTAGGAACAAAGCTGGATTCAAAAGGTTAGTTGTTTTTAATGTGACATCATCCTGCTCAGTCAGGACTACCTGGAATTTCATCATCCTGCTTGGGGATAGCCAATGGCCCCCTTCTGCTCTAAGACAGTGGTTACCATGTGTGGTACATTGACATCTATGTGCCTTCCCATCGTGAGCTTCCTGGCTTCTTGTATCAGCATCACAGTGGCTGCGACTGCCCGCAGACATGGAGGCCACCCGGCACTTATGCTGTCAAGTTGTTTGGAAAAGTAGCCCAGCGGCCTTTTCCAGCTTCCCAGACCTTGGGTCAGGACTCCTAGTGCTAGGCGCAGCCTTTCATGGACAAACAGCTGAAAATCTTTAGACAGATCAGGTAAGCCTAATGCTGGAGCAGTTGTCAGTGCTTCCTTTAATTTTAGGAAGGCTTCTTTCTGTGGCTTGCCCCAGGTGAATGGCTGCATCTTCTGAGCTTCACACAGGGGCTTCGCAATCAGTCCATAGTCCATGATCCACAGGCGACACCATCCTGCCATCCCGAGGAAGACTCGCAGCTCATGTAGATTCTGGGGCTCTGGAATAGCACAAATAGCTTGGATACGGTTAGTGCCTAGTTTTCATTGCCCTTGTGAAATTTCACATCCCAGGTAAATCACAGTCTGTTGGGCAATTTGTGCCTTTCCTCTGGATACTTTATAACCTCCCATTCCCAGGGAATATAAAATCTCAATGGTTACCTTTATACAGGTTGCTTTTCTTCTGTAGCTATTAGTATATCATCAACATACTGCAACAACAGGTATTGGTCTCTTGGTACTTGCCCACTCTCGGTCCAAATCTCCAGCTCCTTTGCCAGTTGGTTTCCGAATAGGGTTGGCGAGTTCTTATATCGTGTCCAGGTGAGCTGGGTCTTTCTCCCATTCCCTGGGTTTTCCCACTCACAGGCAAACAGTTTCCTACTTTCTTTGTCAAGGGGGATGCAGAAAAAGGCATCTTTTAAATCAATTTCAGTAAACCACTTATATATCTCTTTTACGGATATCAGCAATGTGTAGGGATTTGTTACCACTGAATAAATATCCTTTGTTATTTTATTTATTGCTCTCAAATCCTGCACTAATCTATATTCACCATTTGGCTTCTTTATTGGAAATATTGGTGTATGAAATTCTGATTCACATTCTTCTAGAATTCGGTATTTCAAGAACTTATCAATAATCTTTACTTATTCCTTGCCATGCTTCTGGTGTTATGGAATAGTGTTTGACTTGTAGAGCCCTCGCCCCTTCTTTTAACTCTACATGCACTGCTTGTGCCAATTTAGATTTCCCTGGTATATCTGTCTCCCATACAGAGGGAATCACTGCATCTCCTACCTCCCTAGGGATAGAGGGAACAGGTTTTTCTTTGATCATTAAAATCTGTCCCGTCTTTGATTCAGGTATTTCCATTATAAGCTCTCCATTTTCAAAGGTTATTACCGCATCAAGTTTCTCTAGCAAATCTCTCCCGAAAAGCGGAATTGGACACTCAGGTGCATGTGGGAATTCGTGTGTTATAACTTTGCTCCCAAAACACAAATCTAGGGGTTGCAAGAATGGCCGTTTTTCCTCTTTCCCTGTAGCACCGACTATTGTTGTTTGCTTGTCCCCAATTTGTCCTTGCAAATCATTCAATACCGAGTAAGTAGCTCCTGTATCCTATTAGAAATTTGACCTCTTTATGTCCTAATTGTATATTTATAACAGGTTCCTTAACTTGTTCTACTGGCTCTGTGTCTAGTCAGCTGGTATACTCCCCCAAAACCATCCCCTTGGTAACCTGCTGGCACTGATTGCCCTGGTGAAACTGGTTGTTCAAGTGTGGACATTGTCTCTTCCAATGCCCCTCCCGCTTGCAATACGCACATTGATTTAGGTTTAACCCCTGCCTGACTGGTCTCCTATTTTGACTATTCCTGTTACATCCCCTGAAATTTGGGTTCCCTTTTCCTTGTATTACTGCCAACAGATTCTGCTGCTGCCTTTTACTCGCTTCTCTTTCGCGATTGTTATATACCTTCCAGGCTACCTCATGTAGCTTATTCAAATTCCTTCGTTCTTCCCCTTCTAATTTTTCAATTTTCTACGAATATTGTCCTGTGACTGGCCCAAGAATATGAGAGCGAGCTGAACCTTTGCTTGTGCTGTGTCCATTTGGAGATCTGTATATTTTCTTGCTACCTCCTTAAGCCTCTCCAAAAACGCAGTGGGAGATTCCTTCCTGTCGAACTTCATATAGTTTAGACCAATTTATAGTTTTGGGCACAGCATTCTGAACTCCTATTTGGATCCACTCTTGATATTTCCGTAGTCTCCCCATACCGCAAAATAAATTAGGGTCCCAATTTGGATCCTCAATTGGGAAATTCTCATCTAAATTCCCTGTTACGAATCCATTTCTGATGTTCTCTCTTACCCTTTCTTTGGCTGCCTTAAGTACCATCTCTTTCTCAGTAGAATCCATCAAAGTATCTAATATTAATATATTAGATATATTAATATATTATATATAGATATATATTAGATATATTATTATACGATATATAATTTTATATATATATAATAATAATATGCATATTATTGTATGTCATCCCAGTCAGGATTTTGAGGTTTTTATAACCATTTTTAATACTCATGCCATTTTATCAGGATTTTCTCTATGAATTCTGGCTGATTGTTTCCAAATAACTAAATCTGCAGGAGAGAAAGGCACTTTTATAAATACTGGCCCTTCCACTCCAACACTTTGTCGCAAGGGGGCAATTACAGTCCGTTTTTGTCTGCCTATGTCTTTTCTATCCATAACTGGGGCAAGGTTAGACCGATTCCTGGTTCTGTGGGCTACCCCATCGTTGATTCTCTCTCTCTCCTTCCTACCACAGTTAGGTTTTGCTCATCTTCCGAGGAAGAGGGATCAGGTGACGATGGGAGAGGAGATTAAAGAGGGAAGGGTGTACTAGACGAGACCGGTTCAGGACTAGGTGGGGTAGGAGCAGGCAGTGGGATAGGGACAGATGGAACAGGTGGGATAGGGTTAGGTTCTCTTGTTCCTATTGGAGCTACCTGTAAATCAATATCTGTATAATTTTCCCTACTCAGGCTTTCTTTCAACGCCAAGTGTTCTAAACAACGTTCCTCACAAACCCCACACTTATTGCTTGCAGATGTTTTAACCATCATTAATTCACATTCATCCTGCCATTCTGGCTTTGCCCGTAAATAGAAAAACAAATCAACATACGGAACCTCATCCCATTTTCCTTCTTGTTTACAAAACGACATTAACTGCAAAATAGTGTTATATTGCAGAGTCCCGTATTTTGGCCATTTTTCACCATACTCCAAGGCATATCCTGGCCACCATGTATTACAATAATCAATCAACTTAGCTTTACGTAATTCTTCCCCAAAATTACCCTGTTTCCAATGTACTAATAAGCACCCCAAAGGAGAACTTTGCGGGATAGAGGTGTTGCCGCCCAAAATCCCTTTCAGTTTCTCCCTTCCAAATATACCACAAATTGCCGAACCCGCAATGCTTTCGCGATTGTCTTATGGAACGGCGCCTGGGCTTGTACCAGCAGGAATTCCTTTAGCCCAACCAAGCGTAGCTTTCGCTGCGTCTCATTGGCAGGCACCCAAACCAAAGTAAAAAGCACCTTACCTTTCTCCCGGGGACGTGGCGAGCGGCAGAAGCGGTCGCGGCCGATCGAGCTCCCCGAGAATCCCTCGGTGCCGGCTGGAGCGCGGTCGAGTCGCGAAACTCGCTCAGCAGCACCCGCAGGGTCCCATCCGGGGTCGCCAAAATGTTAGCGTTCAGAAACACATAATCCCATCAGCGATTATATGTGGTGCTTTTTATTCAAGAGCTCTGGGAATCGGGGAAGTTTCCACCCAAATCTCATTCCGACCATACATTCGAGGTGAACATGTTTTATCCTCTATCATTACATAACTTTCATGTAATTATTAAACCTATATTGTTCTATTGTATACACAGATTTCAGCTAAACATAGCCCCCTTTAAATTTCCAACAGAGTTTCTCACAATTCTTCTTATGGTTATGTAATAATTATATTTAATTACTAAACAATCACCACATCTAACAATTATATCTTTTATCATACTGCTTACGCAGGTGCAGTGACCTGAGAAAACACAAAGCCCAATATTTTCAAAGACTATTTTTAACATTTTCCAGGGCTCCACTATCACTTTTATTTCTTGTGGGAAAAAACCCTTCATCTCAACCAGGCACTCATGGCCAAAACTGGGTGACTGCCTCTGGAATTCCTTATACCCAAGGATAGCTCCCAGACAAAAGCTGCCAGGAGTGACAAGTCTGGCTGGCCTTGGCTTCCTGAGGGCTGGCCCTCATCTGCCTCTGAAACACTGGGGCTGGGTGCTTTCCTTCCTTATGAAAAGAACTCTTCTTCCTGTCCAGGCACCCACAGCCAAAACTGAGATTGCACCTCCAAAATGCCCAATGTCCAAGGAAAGCCCCTAGACAAAAGGTGCCAGGAGAGACAGGGCTGGCTGGCTTGGCCTGAGGGTGGCCACCTCTCATCTTCTTCCTAAACACTTGGACTTTGTGCTTTACTTTCCTATGGGCAAAACCACCCATCTTGACCATGGCCAAAACTGGGATTCCCCCTCCAAAACTCCGTACATCCAAGGATTGCTCCCAGGTGAAAGCTGCCAGGACAGACAGGTCTGGCTGCCCTTGGCCTCCTGGGGGTGCCTCTCCCCTGCTGTCCAAACACTGGGGCTGGGTGCTTTCCTTCCTATGGAAAAGAACCGTCCTTCTTATCCATGCAGAAACGGCCGAAATTGGGGTTCCACCTCCCAAATTCCCGATATCCAAGGGTTGCTTTCAGACAAAAGCTGCCAGGACAGAGAGGTCTGGCTGGCCTTGGCCTCTGATGGCCGCCTTTCATCTGCCCCTGAGACACCACCGGTGTTCTGTGCTTTCCTTCCTATGGAAAAGAACCATCCTTCTCCTCCAGTGTCCATGTCTGAAATTGGGATTCCACCTCTGAAATTCTCAATATCCAAGGGTTGCTCCCAGGCAAAATCTCCCAGTACTGTCAAGGCTGGCTGGCCTGGGCCTCTGGTGGCTGCGCCTGCAACAGTGGGGCTGGGTTCTTTCCTTCCCATGGAGATCCCTGGGACACTGTGGGGACCTCATGGAACCAAGGGGATCATTGTGGCCCCACAGGAGCCCATGGAACCAAGGGGATCATTGTGGCACCACTGGAGCCCATGGAACCAAGGGGCCATGGTGACACAGAGGGGCTCCATGGACCCAGAGACCATTGTGGCTCTGTGGGGCCTGATGGAACCTTGGAGACCATTCCAACCTTCAGGGCCTGGTGTCACCAAGGGGGCATTATCACACCTCAGGGCCCCATGGAAGCAAGGGACCATTGGGACACTGTGGGACCTCATGGAACCCAGGGAACATGGAACAGCTCTGGCTGGCTTGGCCTCCCAGGGGCCACCTGACAGCTCTGGCTGATCTTGGGGTGTCAAGGGCTGCCTTTCATCAGCTCCTGGAGCACTGGGGCTCTCTGCTTTCCTTGCTATGGAAAAGGGCTGTCTGACTTTTCAGATGCCCATTGCCAAAACGGGTACTCTCCCTAAAATAATTTCCTCTATGCAAGGGTATCTCACCAAACAAAACCTGCCAGCTCTGGCTGGCCTTGGCCTCTGGTGGTCACCTCTCATCTGCCCCTGAAACACTGGGGCTCTGTTCCTTCATTCCTATGGAAAAGAACCAGCCTTCTTGTCCAGGGACCATGGCCAAAATTAGAATTTGGCCTCCCAAATTCTGTATATCCAAGGATCGCTCCCAGACAAAAGTAGCCAGGACAGACAGGTCGAGCTGGCCCTGTCCTCTGGTGATTTCTTTAGACCCTCAGCCGAATGTTTTCATTTGGAAACACCTTGGAGAGGGCCCAGAGATGTCCCAAGGAGGGGTTTGGAGGCCTTGGGAACATGAGCACTGTATAGGGACAAAGGAGCTCTGTGCTCAGTGGGGTGGAGCCTGAGGACAGTGGAGCAGAGCCATGAGAGTGTTTAAAGAGCGATTTCAGGGCTGGTGGATCCTTTTGACATAGTGGAAAACAGCCAGAGAGAGAAAGAATTAACGCCAAGGGCAGCTGGGGAGGCCCAGAGTGGCAGCAGGAGAAAGGAATTTCCCTGTCAGGGCAGGGCTGTGGTGCAGCACGTCCCCAGCAGGAGCCTGGAGCAGCCCCAGGCTTTGTGTGGGCAGGCAGGGGCAGGCAGGAGGCAGAGCTGTCAGCAAAGGAAGGGCCCAGCCAGGTGGGGCAGCCGGGGGATGCCCAGAGCCTGCAGGGACAGAGGCCAGGGCAGGGACACCGTGGGACAGCCTGGGCTGCACAGGGCACAGGGATGGGCAGCAGCTGCAAGACAGCCCTGACAGAGCCAACGTGGGCAGCACTTTGGCCATGGCTGCTGGCCCTGGGCCTGAGCCAGGAGGGGACAAGTGACCCTTGCAGGCCTGGGGCCTCATGGCCTCCCTGTCCCTGCTCAGCAGCCTGGCAGGGGCTGCCCCACGCTCCTGCCCTTGGCATTGCCCATCCCCACATGCCAGTGCCCATCCCGGGAAGAGCCCTGAGCAAGGAGGGAGGGACAGGATCTGCCTGGCCAGGCCCTGGGGCTCAGGCCTTGGCCCTTTACATTCCTGAAACAAATCCAGGTTTGCTCAGCACCAGAGACACCTTTGCCTTGTTTGTCCCCAGCTGCCATCAGTGCCTCCAGTGTTCTGCTCTCCCTGGAACCCAGGGACACTTTCTCAGTCCTGTCCCTCACAGGGATCTCTTTAAAGTACAAGAAACTTCAGTATTTCAATCTGACTTGGAGCTCTTGAGAAGTCTTTGAGCCCACTCTGAGGGACTGGGTGTGATGCAAAGAGCAGCAAAGGCCCAGAGGGTGATTAAAGTCCTTGTGCTGTGTCTGTGCTGCTGAGCTGGGCCGGGCTCCTGGCCCAGAGGCAGCTCCTGGCAAGGGCAGCAGAGCTGCAGAGAGACAGCTCTGGCCAGGAGGAGCTCCTGTGCACAGCCCAGCAGGGCTGGGGCACTGCCAGGGCCCCTCAGGGACACGAGCAGGGCACAGACAGAGCTCCCAGGGGCTCAGCACTGGCCGGGGCTGTGGGATGTCCCCGCGGGGGCTGTGTCACAGCAGCACCTCTGGGGCTGTGTCCCAGAGCCACAGAGCAGCTGGGATGGCAGCAAGGGGCTGTGTGACAGCACAGAGTGGGCTGTGTGACAGCACTGAGGGGGTTGTGACAGCACAGAGCTAGCTGTGACATCACAGAAGGCGGCTCTGTGACATCACAATGTGGGTTGTGACACAGAGTCACAGAGCAGCTGTGTGATGCCACAGAGAAGGCTGTCACATCACAGGGGGACTGTGACACCACAAATGTGCTGTGTGACATCACATAGCAGCTGAATGACATCATATGGAGGTTGTGTGACCTAACAGAGTGATTGTGTGACATCACAGGGACAGTGTGACATAACAGGGGCAGTGTGACATCACAGGGGCTGTGTGACATCACAGGGGCTGTGTGACATCACGGGGGCTGTGTGAGGTCCCTGGGGAGGTCACTCTGCCCCGGCCCCCTCACAGCTCCCCCCAGAGCAGTCCAACCCTGCTCGTGCACAGCAGGGTCCCCTGTCCCCCCGGGCCCCCCGGGTCCCCCGGCCCCGCAGCCTCCCCCAGAGGATGTTCCACGAGATCGACCCCAGAGCCTGACACGGGGACAGGGGCCGGGGCCCTGGGGGTGGCACAGGGGGACAGGGACCCCCCGGCAGCGTCCCCGTGTCCCCCAGGGCCAGAGCCTGGACCAGGGCTCCTTCACTGTGTTATAGATAAATATCATAATATTGGCTTTTTGCAAATATTAAAATGGATTTTATATGTGTGATGTTAAAATAACTTTGTTCTAAAGATATAGTTTTTATTTCTGTTGTTAATTGAGCTTAGACATAGTAGTGAAATAGCTGATAGAAGTGTGCTTCTGTTAAACTGCCTGCTTGGATGGGATAACATCCAATGCACACAGGATGAGGACACCTGTACAGATCTGCCAACTATCAGCACTCCCCGTCTGAAGGCAGAGTGCACCAAGGCCCAAAACCTGGAGGTGATACAGAGAAGGAGCCAAAACCACAGCCAAGAAACACACATGCTCTGAAAAGGCAGACCCAAGGAGGGGCCATGTAAAATCATTCCTGGAATATGTAAAGTAGTTTATGGATATGCATGAGGCTCTATGAATATGCACCAGGCTGATGTAAGGGGAAAGGTATTTCAGGGGATCCCCAAAGGTAACAGGGTGCTCCTGGCTGAGTGCCAAGATGCACCCGGCCGTAATAACCTTTGCTCCATGGTCCTGGTCTCCCATTGTCCCTTGTTAAACTTTGTGCATTTTCACAGGAGAGTGAACGTGTTTTTCACAAATGGAATCTCAAGGAAACAAGGGTCAGTTGTTAAGCCAAGGCTCTGCTTTGACCAAGTGGGGCCTCATGGGACACAGGTGCCACTGGGACATTGCCAGGTCTGCTAGGAACAAGGCTCCATTATTGCACAGTGTTACAGATGAGTAATGTCATAGTTGGGTCTCACAGTGAGGAGATAGATCCTATGTGTGTGTTAAGATGTGTAGTGATGTTATTGTCATGTGTCCCCCATAGTCCTCTTCCCCTCCCCTTGTAATGGCCTTGGTGGTTGGGGCATTTGGGGAGGGCAGGTTTGTCACTGGAAGGCAGGCATGGCCACACCTGCTCTCCAGTCAGGGTGCAAGAAAGCATTCTCCACCAATGGATGGCCACAAAGAGTTACCTGACAGACTTTGGGTGGGGCTAGGATTGCCTGATGCAACACCAAAGTCTAAAAGGAGGAGCAGCCAATTTGTGAAGGAGCCATGTGGCTGATAGCCACGGGGTGGGGAAGGGCTCCCAGTGCTGTTTCAGTCCTTTGTTGTCATTTTTTTCAAGGTTGAATCAACCTTAAAATTTTAAAAGTAGCGGTCATGTCTCACACACAGCAAGGCCTCAGGGCGCCCAGGAGAGCGGCGTGACAATGACACCTTGGGGAACCAAGTGTCACCTGCAAACACAACGGGGCCTCATGGAAGCCAGGGGCCACTTGGATATTGCCAGGGCAGGTGGAACTCAGTGTCCATTGTGACACAGCACAGCCTCGTGGAACTCAGCAGAGCATTGGGACAGCCTGGAATCTCATGGAGCCAAGGCTCTGCTTTGGCAAAGTGGGGCCCACAGGACACAGGTGCCCCTGGGACATTGCCAGCTCTTGTGGAACCCAGTGTCCACTGTGACACAGCAGAACCTCATGGAAACATGGGGGCCACTGTGACGCAATGGAATCCCATGGAAGCAAGTGTCAGTTGTGAACGCAGCAGGGCCTCACAGAACCCAGGGGCAACGGGGACCGTGCTGTGGCTCGTGGGAGCAAGGGGCCATTGTGACCCAGCGGGGTCTCCTGGAACCCAGGAGAACATTGTGGGCCCATGGATCCTCATAGAAGCACGGCCCCATTGTGACAAAGTGCAGCATCACAATGGTCTCCTGGGTTCCATGAGTCCTCGCTGTGTTTAGAATTGACACTTGGCTCCCCAAGATTCCATGGCATCCCTCTGCTCTCCTGTGATTTGAGGCTGTGCTGTGTCACAATGGACACTTGCTTCCTCCAAGGCTGGAGATGTCCCAGTGGCACTGGGCTTCCATGAGGCCGCGCTTTGTCACAATGGGGCCTTGCTGCCATGAGATTCCATTGTCCCACAATGGTCTCCTGGGTGCCACAAGGCCTGCCTTTGTCACAGTGGAACCTTGCTTGCACCAGCCCTGGCAATGTCCCAGTGGCACAGGGGTTCCATGAGACCCTGCCGTGTCACAATGGGCCCTTGGTTCCATCAGGTTCCATTGTGTCACAGGGCTCTCCAGGGTCCCATGAGGCCTTGGTCTGCCACAGTGGTGTCTTGTTCCTACCAGGCCTGACAATGTCCCAGTGGCACCTGTGTCCCATGAGGCCCCACTTGATCAAAGCAGAGCCTTGCTCCCATGAGATTCCCCTGTGTCACAATGTTCTGCTTGGTTTCATGAGAACCTGATGTGTTGACAATTGATCCTTGGATCCTAGAGATTCCATTGCATCACGGCTGTGTCCTTGGTTCCATGAGGCCCAGCTTTGTCACAACTGGACCTTGGTTCCATGAGATTCTATGGTGTCACCATGGTCTCTTGGGTCCTGCAACAATTCACACTTGGTTCCATGAGATCCCACCACGGTGTCACCATGGTCTCCTGGCTCCTGTAACAATTCACACTTGGTTCCATGAGATCCCACCACGGTGTCACCATGGTCTCCTGGGTCCCATGAGGGCCCCTCTCTGTGTCACAGTGTTTGCCTTGGTTTCCTGAGAAGCTGATGTGTTGACAGCTGACCCTTGGCTCCTTGAGATTCCATTGCATCCCAGCAGTGTCCTTGGTTTCATAAAGTCCAGGTTTGTCACAAGGGAGCCGTGGTTTCAGGATATTCCATGGTGACACAATGGTCTCACCACTCTCTGAGGCTGCACCATCAAACAGTGGACACCTGGTTCCATGAGATTCCGTGGGGTAACAGTCAATTCTTTTCCTTCTTTTCTGCCAAGGTCGGGATGAAATCCCAAGACAGCATTTCTTGTTTGGACTCAGGCGTTCATTAGCTCTTGTCTCTAGGACAGTCTCACAAGCTGTGAATTCTGCAGCACTTCGCTAACAAGGTAAGAATGGAGCCCCGTCTCTCTCTCTGCAAGGTCTTCTGAGGATAAACTGTCCAATTAAGAAATGACACCTAAATTATTTTTACTTTTAACCCAATAACCAAGCACCTGTGCCCAACATAAGGGACTTTTTTATCCAATTACACAATACCACCCAAACCCGAGGAGGAGGACGAGGAGGAGGAGGAGGAGGAGGAGGAGGAGGAGAAGGAGGAGGAGAAGGACAAGAAGGAGAAGGAGAAGGAGAAGAAGGAGAAGGAGAAGAAGAAGGAGAAGAAGAAGAAGAAGAAGAAGAAGAAGAAGAAGAAGAAGAAGAAGAAGAAGAAGAAGAAGAAGAAGAAGAAGGCAAATAAAAAGGAGAAGCCTCCACCCTAAAACCTCCATCTTGCTTTATATAGATTACTATATTCTAAAACCTTAAACTCCAAGTTGTCCACCATGTGATATTACACCCTTCTATTCAAACTCCACACCCATAATCCCAGTTCCATCATTCCATTTTGGAAGCCTTCTCCACAGCCTCAGGTCAAATGCAGTGTTCTCTTGGGGGTCAGTGTCTGCCAGCTCAGAAAGTCCAAAATTCTCAGCAGCCCGGGTTCCAACAGGTAACAGTGTTCTCCTGTGTTCCAGTAGGTTCCATTGGGCCCGGCTCTGTCACCATGGACACCTGGTTCCATGGGATTCCATGGGGTGACAATGTTCTCCAGTGTCACTATGGACACCTGGTTCCATGAGATTCCATGGGGTGACAATGTTCTCCAGTGTCACCATGGACACCTGGTTCCATGGATTCCATGGGGTGACAATGTTCTCCAGTGTCACCATGGACACCTGGTTCCATGGATTCCATGGGGTGACAATGTTCTCCAGTGTCACCATGGACACCTGGTTCCATGGATTCCATGGGGTGACAATGTTCTCCAGTGTCACCATGGACACCTGGTTCCATGGATTCCATTGGGTGACAATGTTCTCCAGTGTCACCATGGACACGGGGTTCCATGGGATTCCATGGGGTGACAATGTTCTCCAGTGTCACCATGGACACCTGGTTCCATGGATTCCATTGGGTGACAATGTTCTCCAGTGTTCCATCAGGCCCGGCTCTGTCCCCATGGACACTCGGTTCCATGGGCAGTGTCCGTGTCCCAGTGGCACCTGTGTTCCATGGCACCCCTGTCTGACCAGGGACAGTTTGTCCCAGGACATTCCATGGAGTCCCAGCGGTCACTTGGGTTCCATGCAGGTGCCTGGGCAGTGGGAGCTCAGCCCAAATATCCTGGAGGTCCCTGGGCTGGTGTTTTTTGGGGGGAACCTTTGGATCTTTCAGGGCACCAAAGCTGAGCTGTGGATGCCCCTTGGGACAGAGTGGAGCATCATGGAAGCCAGGAGAGCCTGATGGAGACCAGGAGACCCTGATGGAAGCCAGGAGAGCCTGATGGAGCCAGGAGAGCCTCATGGAAGCCAGGAGAGCCTGATGGAGCCAGGAGACCCTGATGGAACCAGGAGAGCCTGATGGAAGCCAGGAGACCCTGATGGAGCCAGGAGACCCTGATGGAAGCCAGGAGAGCCTCATGGAAGCCAGGAGACCCTGATGGAAGCCAGGAGACCCTGATGGAGACCAGGAGACCCTGATGGAGCCAGGAGACCCTGATGGAAGCCAGGAGAGCCTGATGGAGCCAGGAGACCCTGATGGAGCCAGGAGACCCTGATGGAGCCAAGGCTGCAGCAGGACCCAGAGGGACCTCACGGGAGCCAGGAGAGCGTTGTGAGGCTGTGGAACAATGTGGCACCGAGGTTTCACTGGGGCTTGGCAGAAGCTCCTGGAGACAAGGAAGCGCTGGGAGCCTCCGGAATCAGCGTCTGCAGGAGGATTTTCTGCTCCCTCCTGGGATGCTGGTGGACAATAAAGCCTGAGGCAGCCTCCCAAGGGTCCGGCTGTGCCACCAGCGGGGGCCACATCTGGGGGGACGCCCGGCCAGCCCTGGCCCTGCTGCTCCTCCTGGCCGGGCCTGGAGCTGCTGGGAGCCCGGGCTGGGGGAATCCTCAGGGCTGTGCAAGGAAAGGTTCAGCACAAGCAGCCCTGGAGCGAGATGTGCAGTGTGAAACACGCCAATCACTTGATTTTGAAATTGTAAAAGTTCATTAGTAATAAAATGGTTATAAAAATAGCAATACAATTAGAGTAATAATAATTTGGACAATTTGAATTAGGACAATATGAGACAATAGAGAGAAAGGGTAATGGAGGTTCGGGTACCTTTTTCTGGGCACCACGAGCCTGAAAAGGGACACCCGTTAACAAAGGATTAACCCTTAAAAACAACAGCCTGTTGTATATTCATACACTTCATCCATGATGCATAAATTCCATTCAAACACAGGATTCTGTCTGGGCAGTGCCACCTTCTTCCTCCGAATCCTAACAGCGCCTTCAAGGCGGGAAGAAGTTCATTTCTTCTGATAAGAGGGCAAGAAATTCTTTTTTTCTGAAAGATTTAGGTGTCCTGTGGCTGCTATCTCACTGCAAGTCCTTTCTGTAGAAAAAGAATCCTACATAGCATGTAGGATAGCATGTTTCTATTTTAACATTTTTTATAACCTAAAACTATATTTAACACACTCCTTAAGAGAATTAATACAGCATTACTTTCTAACACCAGACATATAATATTCATTTTAATATTTGCGAAAAGCCAATCATAAAATACATGCATTTTTCACATGCAGGAAAAAGCCAGCGAGGCAGCAGAGCAAGAGAGAGAGCAGAGCCAGCGACACAACAAACGCACCGAGAGCGAGAGAGCAAGTTTGAACAGAGCTTGCAAAGGGCAAAATCAGCTCAGACCAGGTTAGACTGAAGAACAAGGAGCACCAGGCATGGGCTGATGGTCCAGGTAAAAAGTTCCAGCGTGAGGAGGACGACAGAAGCCTTCATCAAAAGAGCACCACAAGACTGAGGGCCGCCACAGGAGGAACGGACGCAGGCGCTGAAGCCACACACGGCTGTAAAACCGGGACACAGCTTTATGCAAATGTGACTATGCTAATGAAGTGTTGTAATTGTGACTTTAAAATGGAGCTGAAGGCTAAAGGAGACCGAGTGGGTTTTTGCCAGAGAGATCCCCCTCGCTCCCAGCGCTGGGTACACAAATCCCTGCTCTGTCTGACTGCAGAGTTTGATTTCCTCGCCCAGTTTGTCCCACTCCCCCTTTCCCTGCCCTCTCCTCCCCTCTCCCAATCCCATTTATGGGATTTGGGGTCATTTATGGGATTAGGGTCATTTATGGGATTGGGATCATTTGGGGCATTTGGAGTCATTTGGGGGATTTGGGTTCTTTGTGTGCCTTTGAGGTTATTTGGGGTTTTTTGGGGGGTTATTCAGGGTAAATTTGGGATAATTTGGGGTAACTTTTCACATTGTTGGGTTTTTAGGGCTGTGTGTGTCCGGGGTAATTCAGGGCCAATTCTGTGTGGGTTTGGGATCATTTTATGGGATTGGAGGGGATTTAAATGGATTTTAATAGGAATTTAGTAGGATTTTAATGGGATTTAATGGGATTTAATAGAAATTTAATAGGATTTAATGGGATCTTAATGGGATTTTATGGATTTTTAATGGAATTTGATGGGATTGTAATGGAGTTTTATGGGATTTTAATGAGATGTCATGGGATTTTAATAGGATTTTAATGGAATTTAATAGGATTTTAATAATGTTTAATGGGAATTGAGTGGAATTTAATGGGATTTTTATGGGATTTTTATGGGATTTGATGGGGGTTTCCCCCAGTCCACAGCTCCCTCCCACCTCAATTTGGGGGTCCCATCCCCTTCTTTCCCCCGCTCTCCCGCCCCTTCCCCATCGTTCCCCCAGTCCCCAATCCCCTCCCCCGTGCTTGGTTTTGGGGGTTCCAGGCCCCTCCTGCTCCCTTTGGGGGTCCCGACCCCCCTTTGGATGAATTTGGGGCTCCCCCGCCCCCCTTCTCCCCGCGCCCCCCGCTCCCCCCGCGGCCGGGGGGGCTCCCAGCGCCCCCAGTGCCACCAGTGCGGCCCCAGCTGCCCCCGCACGCCCCATCCCCATCGCCGGGGTCACCGCCCCCGCCCCAAATTCCGCTCCTGGGCACTGAGAGCCATCAGCGACAAACGCTCTGATTGGCTGGGAATGGCCCCGCGCAGTCTCTGATTGGCCAGCGCTGTGAGAGGCGCTGGGTTCTGCCCGGCACGCGATGAGTCACAGCCGAGCCGGGCGCTGATTCGCTGGAAATCGCCGGGCGGGGCCAGTGCGCCGAGTGTCTGCCCGGCAACGGGATCGTCATCAGCGCCCCGCGCTCTGATTGGCCAGGATCTGTTTCGGGCTGGGGACGGGAGGAACTGGGCACCCCCAGGAGCCCCTCGGGTTTGGGGCTTTCGATCCCCCCTCGGCCCTCGGGGCGGCCCTGGGGCCCCCCCAACACCCCCAAAATGGGGAGGGTCCGCGGGGCCCTTTGGAACCCCCAGAAATGGGCGGGGAGCGGCAGGAGCCGCCCCAAAAAGGGATGGAAGGGTCCGGGCCGGGAATGGGGGAGGCTCTGGGGATGGCTCCGGCCCGGATCGGGGCGGGCTGGGATTGAGGGAGGCTCCGTTCAGCGGCCGGGGAGGGGCTGGGCCTGGGGAGGGCTCCGGGATTGTGGGGATGGGGCCATTCCGGGACTGCGGCGGGGCCTCTCCCTGGGGTTGGGGTCCGGCTTTGGCTCAGGGACCCTCCCCGTTCCTGTTCCGCTTCCCGATCCCGTTCCCGATCCCGATCCCGCCGCTGGCTCCAGGGAATGTCCCTGATCTCAACCCCGACCCCAAACCCGAGGTGAGGTCAAACATTGGGGTCAAACACCCGAAATCCTGGGGTCAACTCCCCCGGACCCCAAATCCTGGGGGTTCAAACACTGGGGGGGGCCAAACACCCCCAGACCCAAACTCTGCGATCTCAACCTCCCCCCGCCCCGCAGCCCGAACCCCAAATTTTAGGCCTTAAACCCCCCAAATCCCAGATCCTGGGGTGTCAAACACTCTCCAATTTGCAAATGTTGGGGGTAAATCCCCCTGACCCCAAATGCTGGGGTTTGAAACATTTGGGGTGTCCAACACCCCCCGTTCCCAAAGTCTGGGGCCAAACACCCCCAAATCCCAAATCCTGAGGTGTCAAACACCCCCAACCCCCAAAGTTTGGGGTCTAAACCCCCAATCCCAAACTTTGGAGTCAGATCCCCCCGATCCCAAAACCTGGGGTGTCAAATCCCCCTGATCCCCCCAGCTTTGGGGTTAAATCCCCCCAAATCCTGGGATCAATCCCCCCATTTCCCGAACTTTGGGGCCAAAACCCCCTGACCCCAAATCCTGGGGTTTGAAACATCTGAGGTGTCCAAACCTCCTCATCCCCATAGTTTGGGTGTCAAACCCCTTGATCCCCAAATCCTGGGGAAAAAAAACCTCTTAAATGCCAAATCCTGGGAACAAAAACCCCCAAATCCCAAATCCAGGGGTGTCAAACATCCTCAATTCCCAAAGTTTGGGGTCAAAAATCCCCAAACCCTGAGGTGTCAAAATCCCCTAAACCCCAAATTCTAGGATCAATCCCACCCAACCCCCAAATTTTTGGATCAAACCCCCCAATTCCCAAAGTTTGGGGTCAAACACCCCCAAACCCCGAATTTTAGAATCACCACCCCCCCCCCCCCCCGCCCCCAGTCCCAAAATTTGGGGTTATTTGGGGTTTATTTGGGGCAGCTCCAGGTGCAATGTCTGCAGAGAGACCCTGGGTACAATGCTGGGAAAAACCCCAATAACCCCTCTGGAGCCCCAAAATCCCTGGGGGCTGGGAAAGGGGATTTGGGGTGAAAGAAGAAGGATTTGGAATGCACAAAGAAGGATTTGGGATGGAGAGAGGGGATTTGGGTGGGAAACTGGGTCCCTTTTTGGCGCAGGAGATCTTCCTGGCGCTGCTCTGGGTGATGCTGAAGCCCTGCAGGGCCTCGCGGGCGGCGCCCGCCTGCACCTCGGGCTCCAAGTGCACCCAGGCGATGTCGCGGGGCCCGGGCACCAGGGCAGCTCCTGAACCCCGGGAACCTGGGCTGGGAACGGGGCCAGGAGAGCCCCAGACACCCGGGAATGTTCCCCAGAAACCCGGGAATGTTCCCCAGACACCCGGGAATGTTCCACAGACACCTGGGAATGTTCCCCAGACACCCGGGAATGTTCCACAGACACCCAGGAGTGTTCCCCAGACACCTGGGAATGTTCCCCAGAAACCCGGGAATGTTCCCCAGACACCCGGGAATGTTCCACAGACACCTGGGAATGTTCCACAGACACCCAAAGCCTTCTCTGCTCCATTTCCATCCTGCGCCTTCTGGCCTCTTCTTCAGCTCTCCGGGCCTCTGCTCTCTGCTTCATGGCCGCCCTTCTGGGCCTGAGGCAGAGGAAGAAAGGCAGGAAGAGCAGCTCAGCAGCAGCCCAGTAGGGCCCCTGCTGCACGGCTGCCCAGAGCAGGGGTCCCCAGGCAGGCTCGGGTGGCTCTGGGGGAGCCTGCTCCAGGCCCTCTTTGCCCAGCTCTGCATCCTCATCCCAACTGATCACCACGGGCCGTGGGAAGTGGAAGAGGAGCAGCACCAGCAGGGCAGGGACTGATTTGGACACCATGGTCTGCAGGAGGAGAGAGACAATTTGTGTTGCTTTGCACAAGAGTTGCAAACCCGTGTGTTATTAGGGAATGGCCGCTCCTGCTGTGCCAGAGCGCTCGAGCAGGGCTGAGAATCTGGTGTCAAAGTGCATTCATGTGCTCCATGTTGCATGGGGCACCCGTGTGCAGGAATAGAGAACCCCTTCCCTCAGATGGGATCTGCTGTGGCAAGGCCCCTCTGGTTTTCTCCTCCACGCAGCAGTTTGCATGCAGAATGTGGGCAGATGTAACTTGGAGGTCCTCCTGCTCAGCCTTGGGTTCCCCTTGCAGAGCCTCAGCCCCTGCGTTCTGTCAGGGCCCCTGGGCAGGTGGGATATTCCCAGAGGAGAGGGGCCGGCTGTGTCCCCATTGCCCCTGTCCCTTATGTGCCTGTGTTCAGGAGGGCACAGAGAGGATGGGGACTCCTGCCTGCCCCGTGTCCTGTCCGCCTGCCGGGCCTGTCCCAGGGCAGCCAGGCTGTGATTGCTGTGCTGTGTCCCCCTGTCCCTGCTGTCCCTGCTGTCCCTGCTGTCATGGCCCACTGCAGGTTCCACACCTACACAGCCATGGTGGCTCCTGAGCTCTGCAGGGACCCGAGTGACAGTCTGAGTGGTGGCACTCCTGGTTTTCTTGCATTTGGCATTGCGCAGAGCAGAGGCTGGATCACAGCACCAAAGGAGCAGCTGCTGCAGGGGAGGAAAGGAGCCTCTGCATGGCCAAGGGCTGCTGTGGTGCCCCTGTGTCAGGAATTCCCCACAGCTGACACCTGAGTTCAACATGGACACTCACAGACACAGCGTTTGTTCAGGCATTGCCTTTATTGCATCTTGACAGGGACTGCAGCTGCCTGAGGGAAGTCACCCTCCCGAGACAGGAGGGCAGAGAGTGTAATTTAAATTAACCAATTGTGATTATAGACATTCGTAGCGACAGTCTATGTACTGTATATATGAATATTAAACAAGACACAAAATAATTATTGGATCATGAAGATTAAGCAACATTTGCTGGTTTAGATAAAAAGTAAGTATACTTCAGTTTTGGTTAACTGCAATAATTCTTGGTAATTTTGATGAATTATAAGTTCTATGTAATATAAAGGAAAAGTGCCATTATTTAATTACTACTTATTATTAAAATATTTATGATCTCTTACAAGAGAATTAATCTACATTATAGTAATAAAAAGTTTGGAAAATGTTGCTAAAGACAACTATTTTTAAATAAGATATTTTAAATATTTCAAAACTATTGAAGAATCTGAATCAATCTCCAAACATTGGCCCGATGCCTTCAGATGGTGCTTTCCTCCGAGCAGATGCAAAGGCTCTGTATGGAAAATGGTTAAAATAGATGCAGTTCCTACAGATCCCGTGAGGAGAGAGAGGGCAGAGGGGCAGGGTGTGTCAGGAGCCCGGAGCCTGTGCCCCGGCGCAGGGCTGTGCTGGGCAGCAAGCGCAGCTCTGTGCGCCGGCTGCTCACAAAGATGTGCGGCTCGCCTTGGCCGGCCCAGAGAGCATCTCCAGCAGGAAGCTTTTCTTCACACAGCCACTGCCTGTGCTCCTCCAAAAGCCTGCCCTGCCTACCTTCAGCATCCTGTTTGTATCCCTATTCATTCCAATCAGCCTGGCCATTTGCTTTTCTATTTCTTTCGTGGCCTGGCGCATTTGCTCCATGTCTTTGAATCTCTTCCTAAGGAGCCGCCTTCTCCGCTCGCTTTCCACCTTCCTCCTTCTGGCCTTTTCCTCAGCTCTCTGGGCCGCTGCTCTCTGCCTCGTGGCTGCCCTTCTGCGCCTGAGCCACCAGCCCAAAGGCAGGAGCAGCGGCTGAGCAATTTGCCAGAGCTGGTGCAGGTAGCGCAAGGCAGCCAGGAGCCAGGGTCCCCAGCCAGGCTCAGCTGGCTCTGGGGGGGCCGCTTTCATCTCCTCTGCACGGGGCTGCCCATCCCCGTGAAATCTGTCCACCACGGAAAGTGGGAACAGGAAGATGAGCAGCACAAGCCCAGCCAGGACTGCTCTGTGCGCCATGGTCTGCAGGAGGAGAGAGACAAGGCTTTCACTGGGGCTGCCAAGGGAGCTTGTGGGGGCTGAAGTGAGGCCCGGAGGCGCAGGGATGTGAGGGCAGAAGCAGAGGGCCCCGGGCAGCTGGCAGGCAGCAGGGCCTGTGCCAGTGGGCCAGCAGCAGCAGCCCCGTGCCCCGGCCAAGGCGCCGGCCCCAGGGGCTGGCCCTGGGTGCAGGGGGACAATGCAGGCCCGGGTGCGGCGCTTGTGGCCCGGCCCTGGCCCGGCCCAGCCCCGCCACGTGCGCACTCACCGCTTGCTCAGGCTGTGCTGGGCCCGCGTTACCTGCGGGGGCCTTTTCCAGCTGCCCCCATTGTGACACGCTGCCCCTGGTGTCACAGGGGCCAGAGGCATCACAGCTGGGCCAGCCCTGCCCTTGGTACCCAGCCCAGCTCAGGGGCTCCCAGTGGGCCCAGCAATGAAAGCCCCGGCAGGCAGCAAGTGCAGCCCCTCTGGGAGGGAATGGGCCCCAGGGGCTCCCTTCACAAAGCAGGCAGAAGTCCCCTCTGATAAGTTTCCAAAGGGAAAAGATTACAATCAATAATGTTTAGTAGGATACATAATATCAACTATGAAAACACCTGAGGTGCTTTTCCTAATGGGACTTGTTCTTCTGTGAGTGGGGTTGGGTGATGGTTGCTCAGTTTTTCTTGCTTGACTATTCCCTGATCCAGTCCATCCAAGACTTCTCTGAAACCTTCCCATTATCAGACAGCAGAAATAAAGAACTGCAGTGAAACTACTTCTAGTCCCCTTCAGATCAAGAAGTTGCAGGGGGATGGTTCTGGCAGAGAGTTTGAGCTGCTCTGGACAGAGTCGCACTGCTGTGTTAGCAGGGACTGGCTGCTTGTGTTTTTCTTGAACAGAATCTTCCTTGTGTCCCCAGTGACCACATGGAGCTCACACCAGCAGTGCCTCTTGCCTGTTCCCTGCCCAGCCAGACCTTCCAGCCCAGCTGCAATGCCCAGCGTGGCCTTTGAGCACAAAGGGATTGCAGAGCCAAAAGCATCTGTGTAGCCACCATGGTGTTCAGCGGCTGCTGCTCGGGGAAGGGCACTGAGAGGAGGCCACTGCTGCTCTTGTCAGAGCGCTGCTGTGCAGGGATGTCCCTCGCCCTGCTCAGTCCCACACCTGCCCATCTTTTGGCCTGCTCTGAGCTCAGGTGGATGCCATCTGCTCCCAGCAGACCCAGCTGCTCCACGGTAGATGCACAGGCATGGAATCCAAAACCTTGAGTATCCCCTGAGTAGCCAGGCATTCAGCTGTTCAGTTTGTCATGGCCCACATCAGGGGTTAGAACAAGATGGTTTTTCAGATTCCTTGTGACCCGAACCATTCCAGGCTTCTAGGATTTCTCCATGACTGACTTTGGTCCCCTCAAAAGACCTCCTCTCTCCTCTCTTCCCTCCACCTGTGGAGAACGCATTCTGATGCTGCTGCTGCTGTTGGGACAGGTTGGTGGATACTCTTCCTGCCATCCCATGGGTGCAAGCATGACTCCTCTCTGAAGTCTTTGTCCCTGAATCAGTGCCTTCAAAGAACAGTTATCTCCCCTCCTTCCTTTTCCATTCAGCACTTGAGCACATACAGCATTTCTCATCGTTTTCCACAGAACAGGACAGGTGCCAGTTCCCATCTTGTGGAGCCCTCTGCCATAAATCAGCCTGACAGGTTTATTCTCTACGTAATGGGAAATGATGACAAATGCAGCTGCATAATCTAGTTAGTAACTCACCATAATGACTGCTTCTGGGCTGATTTATGGGTTTTGTCATATGTGAGCTTTCAGAACTTTAGAGATTACATTTTTCACACTTTTTTGTTGGAATCTCAGTTTATCAGACTTTACTGCAGCATTAATCACTTGCAGTACAACCCTGGACTTCACAAATGTATCACATCAGCGTGAAAAAAGGCAGAGAAAACAAGAACTGTTGTGAATTAATGAGCCGGGTAACACATGTCTCACAACAGGCATGAAACAACCTGTGTTCTTCTTCAAGCCACAACAGAAAGTCCCAAAGTCTGGTTATTTAATTTTTTTTTTTTTTCACAAAACACAGGCAGCAGCAAAGAACTGAAACAACACAGCCAGGCTTGAAACCTGAAAGATCTGCAAGGCTGAGTCTCTCCTAGTTAATGATGAAATGATGTGTGAATCTGTCCTAGATGTTCAAATGAAGAAGATTGATTCCCAGTTATAATATGGCTTCAAAGCAAAACACTGGGATTATATAGGAGAAATGCATGTGTCATGAAACAACCAATAAATCAGAGAGACACTTCCAAGTTCTGCTATGAAGGTCTGGGAAATGTTCAGAGTTACCATCTGTGGAGTTTGGTGCAGGATAAACTGGAACAAAAGGCCATCATTACCCAAATTGATTTCGTTTGGGCTGGTTTGTTGGCTTTTTGGTTTGTTTTTTGGGTTTGTTTTGTTTTGTTTGTTTGGTTTTTTGTCAGATAATGTTTTATAATACTCCAAGAAATATGTTGAAAAGGTCAGCATGATCCATCAGACACAAGCAGGGGGGCTGGGGTAGATGCAACATGTTCCTTGCACTGGAGGGTAGACAGAGGCAAGATCTGGTTTGGGGTCAATCACACCTGGATCAGGGAGGTGGCTGAAACCTGGGCTGGCCAAAGCCTTAGAATCACAAAATATCCTGGGCTGGAAAGGACCCCCAAGCATCACCAAGTCCAGCTCCTGGCCCTGCAGAGGACACCTCCCCAAGAATCCCACGCTGTGCCTTGGCATGTGCTGGTGGGCAGGAGCACACAGCTGGCCGTGGCTTTGGGTGCATGGGTAAGATGAGATGGTGAGGAGCATCCCTGCTCCCTGAGCTCCTGGAGAGCTGCAGACACTGATCACTGGTAAGGACAGCACCAGGGCCATGGCCTGGGGCTGGTGATCTGGTGTCTCCTTCCTGCTGCTGCTTTCTGCTACAGATAACAGCCTGGTGCCAAGGTCTTGTTGCTGAGGTGATAAACGGCTGGGGAGATTCCCTCCCTGCTCTTGTCTGCACGAGTTCTTATGCTCAGCACCAGGAAGGATTGGGCCAGAATGGAGGCATTTGGGGTCTCAGGGCTGAGGCTGAGACAGACAGCCAGGCAGAGCAGCTCCTCCTGGCTGATGCAAACATTAGCCCTGTGCTGGCCAGGCCAGTGATCCATAGCTATGGGTCCACAGTGATGGTGGTGCTGGGTATTCACTGGGAGAAGAGGAGGTGTAAAATGAAGCTTCTGAAGCTGCTTGGGATCCTGGAAGCTGCTCAGACCCCACTTGACCACAGTGGTTGTTTGGCCAGCTGAAGTGATGGAATTTATTGGGCTGTGCAGGGACAGTTTTCTGTGCAAACATGAAGGACTTTCAGGGGGGATGAAATACGGCCTCATAGTGGAAACAGCTGGGCTGAACACTCTTTATTCCAGCTATGAATCTTTGCTCTTAAGAGCAACGGATTCCACCTTTCATTAAACCAGAACTTGTTGTTGTTGTTGTTGTTGTTGTTGTTGTTGTTGTTGTTGTTGTTGTTGTTGTTGTTGTTGTTGTTTTGAGGAACATAAATGACCTTTCTTGTTTATTTTATTAGCATTTTAAAATCGTTCTTGTTTATTTTATTAGCATTTTAAATCATCTGGTCGCCCACTGCATGCATGAAACATGAGATGTTACCAAAGTGTAGCTCACTTCAGACAGGGAGTGCTGACAGTTGGCAGATCTGTACAGGTGTCCTCATCCTGGGTGCATTGGATGTTATCCCATCCAAGCAGGCAGTTTAACACAAGCAGCTATTTCACTGAGCTTAATTAACAACAGAAATAAAAACTATATCTTTATAGCAAAGTTAGTTTGACATCTACCATCACTCAGCAAGAGGTTTATTGTTATGGACACATAATATTGGCTTTTTGCAGAGATTAAAATGGATTTTCTATCTGTGGTGTTACAGTAACTTTGTTATTGTCTTGGTTTGAAAAGCCAGGTGTCTGCTAAGGAAGGCAGGAGCCTCCCCTGGAATGGAAAATGTAAACCTCTCCCTCTGAATTGTTATAATTTTGAAATTAAGGAGCTTTCAGGCAAAGATATGGGAATAGGAATAACAGTTCTTTTTTAGGAAAAATTAAAAATATAAATGCAGTAGTACAGATGAAAAAAAACCCCACTGACAGAGTCAGAACAGGGCCTGACACCCTGTGGGTCAGGGTGCTGGCAGCAGTCCCATTCAGCGGTGGCTGCAGCCCTCCTGCAGTGCCAGGTGTGGCTCTGTTGGAGCAGGGATCCTGGAGAAGGGTGGAGGTTCCCTCTGAAGGTCCAGGGCTGCTGTAGATGGGCCTGGGAATCTTCCTTCCTCTGGGAATCCAGTAGGAAAAGGCTGATCCTCTGGGAATCCAGTGGAGAAGAAAGACAGCTGCTCCTCTGGGAATCCAGGAGGAAAAGGCTGATCCTCTGGGAATCCCATGGAGAAGAAAGACAGCTGCTCCTCTGGGAATCCAGGAGGAAAAGGCTGCCTACAGTGCTCCAAATCTCAGATTCTATCCAGGTAGGAATGCTTGGCTCCTCCCCCTGGGCGGAGCATCTCCCAATGCGATGATGTCATTTAATCAGCCATGCAGTGACACTCAGTGGCCCAATACCAGAAGATAATTAATAATTAATGGCCTATTAATGGAACACACCTCCCCAGAGGGAGGATTGGTTGTGGAAGAGAGAAACTGCCCCATGAACAGAAGATAACTGCCCCACCACTGACAGATGGCAAACAGAACACACACTTATCTTGCAGTCCAGGACCTGTCCCCACTGGCTGCCCCCATTCTCCAGAGTTCATGGTGTCCAGGGAGGCTGCAGCTGCCGGTGCCGGGAACAAACAAGACGGGTCTGGGTTTCAGAAAGCTCCAGAATCCATTTCTGACCCCTGAAAGACAGGGCAGAGGCAGGGCCGTGGGGTTTTTATAGGGTATCCCAGGGCTGGAGTGTGGGTTTGGGTCAGGGGAGGAGTTCTTAGCAACACAAGAAGGGTGAGATCAAATTCCTGCCTCTTAGCAACAGGGGCACCCCACACAGAATGTGTCCCCAAATCCTGAATTCCCCCTCAAACACCTCTGAAATGGTGGGACTTTAGACATCTTTGATCACTTTCATTCTCTAATAACACTGATGCTGTTAGTTCCAGAGTGCCCAGGATCCGCCTGGCAAGTCAGCTCTGGCAGGAAGAAGGCGGCTGCCAGGGGGCTGCTTGTGGCCTCTGACAGCCCCATTGCTCAGGGCTTGCCAGCGCCCCAGCCCCTCAGGCCCTGCCCCAGCGCGGCCAAGCTGCCCGGCAGCAGCGCCGCAGCCCCACAGCAGCTCCAGAGCTTGCAGCTCCCCCCCTGCAGCCGCCGCTGCCAGCCCGCTGCCCTCACTCACCAGTGCAGATCAGCTGCAGCTCTCGCTGCTGCCCCCTTAGGCGCCGCCCGGCCATGCCTGTGAACACAGAGCCTGTCACGGCGGCAGCGGCACAGCTCCCTGCCAGCGGCGCTGCCGGCGCTGTGGCCACACGGGCTGCTGGCCCGGCAGGGCTCAGCCCGGCCCTTGGCGCACGCTGCCGCCCCAGGGCACGGCTGCCAGAGGGCCCCAGCAGCAATGCCCAGCCCAGGCGGGGCTCCACGGCGCCGGGCCCGGCTGGCGCTGCCGGGGCAGCAGGCGGGGCCGGGGCCGAGCTGCGGCGGGCCGGGCCGGGGAGGGAGCGCGGGCTCGTGGCTCACCCATGAAGCTGATGGCCGCCTCTCGCAGGGGCTCCTGTGGGCTCTGCAGGTAGCGCAGGGCCCGGCGCAGGTGCTCGGCCGCTCGGCTCCTGTCCTCTGCCAGCTGCAGAGAGCGGCAGGAGGGAAGGCTTGGCGCGGGCTCAGCCCCTGGGCCGGGCGCTGCCTGCGCCCAGCCCCAGCCTCCCCTGCCCGCACAGCCCTGAGGCGCGGCCAGCAGCCGCCGGCCAAGGGCTCCCGAGGGGAGGGGGCAGCGGGCCGGCTGCTGCCCGGGGAGCCGCGGTGCCGCCCCGCAGCCCCGCCGGGCCGGGGCTCCACGGGCACCCAGCTCGGGCCCTCGGGAGCCTGGAGAGGAGCCCGCGCGGCCTCTGGCTGCCGCAGCGGGCAGGGGCTCAGCTGCCCGGCCCGCACACTGAGCGCCGCCCTCAGGGGCCTTCTCCAGCCTGAGGCTGGGCCTTGCAGGCCCTCCTTACCAGGCACTCGCTGAACTTGCACAGTTTCTGCTCCTTCACCAGCTTCTTGAGATCCCTCCTCTTCATCAACTTGACCGCACAAAGCAGCGCTTCCCGAGAAGCCTGGAGAGCAGCAGGGACGCGGAGATGGCCCCACAGCCCAGGGCACGGCACCCGCGTCCCCGTGCCATGGCCTGCAGGAGGCTGCGATCCAGCAGGCGCAGGGCAGGAGGCAGCCGAGCCCCCTGCCAGGGGAACAGCAGCAGCCCACGAGTCCTCACCTCTGCCACACGCTGATTCTCATCATGGCAGTGGAAGAAGAGTGCAAGCAAGCTCTGTTGTACAGGGATTTCCAAAGGGTTTTCTCTCTCTTCCAAATACTCCATCATGTCTCGGAAGAGTTTGATGGAGAGCAGCTGGACCTGGCTATTATCCTGTAGGAAAAAAAAAAAAGAAAAACTACCTCAGAATTGGCTCCTGCAGGCCCCCCTGGGCATAGGGCTGGAAATGCTCAGGGCACACAGTTTCCAGGCAGCAGCCGGTGGCTGTGGCTGGGGGCACAGAGCCTTACGTGGTCAAAGAGTGGCAGGAGCGCCTCAGCCAGCTGCAGGGCAATGGGGGTTGACATCAGAATGTGTGATTTGTGCAGGAATAGAAAGCTGAGTGTGATGAGGGTCATGCCAGCTATCTCTGCATCATTGTCGCACAGTAGGTCCATGAGGCTTTGGGTCAGGCTCCACATTCTTTCGGCCTGTGCGGAACACAAGTCTGTGAAAGGCCATCCTGCTGCCGCAGGGCCCAGAGGCCAAAGGCCTGTCCCGAAGCACGTGGGCAGCTGAAGCGGGAGGCAGGAGAGCTGGGAGCAGCTGCCCCAGCGCCCCAAGCCCAGGCCAGGCCAAGTGACTGCGTTCCCAGCGCAGCTTCAGCCACCGCCCCCTTCTCACCATTGAGGGATCATCAATGAGCTCCAGCAGGGCCCTGAGCGCCAGGCGACGCCTCTCCCTGCACTCGCTCTGCAGGTACCTTGAAGAGACCTTCACAACACTGGCACCACATTCACTGGCATCCAGGCACTGGAGGAGCTGAAAGGCACAGGCCAGTGATGGGGGAGCCGGCCGGCAGGAGCCCGGAGCCGCACAGGGCTGGGCCCAGGCAGCAGCAGCAGCAGCAGCAGCAGCAGCAGCAGCAGCAGCAGCAGCAGCACAGGGCGCGGGCAGCGTCCCAGGCGGCTGCGGCTCCCAGAGGGCAGAGAGCTGGGAGGCAGCTCAGCCAGGCAGCGCTGCACACCCGGCTCACCTCCACAAGGAACGCCAGGGCGGGCAGATCCCAGTGTGGCTCCTGTGTGCTGAGCAGCCAGAGGAGGTGGAGTGCAATACTGGAAGCCAACCCAAGACAAGCATGGCGCATCTCCCTAGGAGGGCGAAAAAGGGACCAGGAACCTGAGCAAATCTCTCCAAGGACAGGCTGGCAGAGCCTGCTGGTCTTTCACCACCGTCCTGCAAGGGGACCTGGGCCCTTTAGGAGGTGTCTCCTCCTGTGCTCTCTCCCCTCCCAGCCTTTTCCAGTCTGCTTGGCCGTCCCTCGGTGACAAGGCCCTGTGACCCAGGGCCACGGGGACTGTGTGGGACAGCCCGGGCACAGGGCACAAATGCCGGGAGCAATGGGGAGAAGGGGAGTCTCACCTGGCCAGCAGACCCACGGCATAGTGGCGGGTGTCAGCACAGAGCAGCGTGTCCCAGCCACGCTTGCGTTCCACTGACACCACCACCTCCTTGTCCTGCTTTCGGCAGAGCAGGGACTTCAGGGTCTGCACTGCAAACCTGTGTGCACAGCAAAGGCCAGGTCACCCTGGCAGCACTGGCTCCTTGGCAGGCCACATGGCAGGGACAGGAGGACTGGCATGGAGCACCTGTTGGGGCTGGTGGCAAGGCCGTGCTCTTGCAGGCATTCCTTCCAGAAGGCATCGACCTCCTCTGGCATCTCTTCTGTGCTGAAGAACACTTGGAAGAGCAGATGCACAAATAGCTGGGGGAAATACGACGTCACTACACGTGGCACATGGGGCTCCTGGAGCATCTTCCACATCACCACGGTGGCCTGCAAGGGACAAAGGCCCCCGAGACAGCGCTCAGTGCCCAGGTGTCCCTGGGGCAGGGCCCGAGCAGGGCAGGGAGAGGCGCGCAGAGACCTTGGCAGGGGGAGCACGGGGCCTGGTGGGCCTGAGGCTGCCCCTGGGCCAGGTTTGAGGCCAGTGCCTGAGGCAGGGAGATGCACTGGGGGAAGGAGGATGGAGAGCTGCTGGAGAGGCGGCCTTGGGGCCAGCAAAGGCCACTTGCAGAAACTCACAGCCAGGCCAAAGACACCCGTTTTGTCCCCATCGGAGGTGCACGTGCTGTGCTTGGGCCAGCTGCCCAGCACATCCAGGAGGATCAGCAGCACTGGCTCTGCAGTCCTGGACGAGCACATGATGGTCTTCCACATGGAGATGGCAGCTCTGAGGGGTTAGAGCTCTGTCTCAGGGGGGTCTCAGACACAGCACCGTGGCCTGGGCATCCCTAGGGGCCCGGGCTGACCGCCGGCTCTTCCTCTGCCCACTGGGCCTGGCCAGCAGCAGCCAGGCAGCCCAGCCCTGTGGGGACAGGCCCCTGAGGGACGGCAAGGGAGCATGGCAGCAGGCTCGGGGGCTGACGTGCCAGGGCTGGGAAAGGCAGCAGCCAGAGGGCCCTGGAACTCTCTGTTGCTCAGACACCTGGGCCAGGCGGTACAGGGTGATGGGCTGGGGAGGCCTGAGCCCTCTGGGCAGGTGGGCCCCATACCTGTCACAGGACGGGGCCGCACGCAGGAGCGTCACCACTGCCTCACCCGGGTGTGCTCTGGTGAGATTCAGCAGGGCCTTGTCCAGCCTGTGCTGGGCAGAATCATTGGCCAGGAGCCATCGGTGAATGGACCTCACCATGGCGGGCACCTGGAGAAGGCACGGGGAGACTTGGAAAGCTGCCAGAGGGAGCCATGTCCCCAGGGTCCCCAGAGAAGTGCTTCCCTTGCCAGCGCACTGCCATGGCCTCAAAGGCTCCCAGGGACCAGCAGGCGTGGCTGGGGAAGCCACGGGACTCATGGGGGAATTGAAGCCTGGCCCCAGGCTGCTCACTTGTTCTGGCCTGGCAACAGCCTTCTCCAGGAGCAAATCCATCAGGGCGGCACTGGTCTCATGACTGAGGAGCTCTGAGTGAGCTCTGAGCCCAGTGCCCATGGTGCTGGTCTCTTCCTGCCCAATGCTCCGGATAAAGTCGCAGATGAGCTGTAGGAGAAGGGCAAGAGGCCGGGGATGTTGCATGGAGTGCTGCACACACGGTGCTGGGCTGAGCAGGGACAGCAGGCCCAGCCCAGGTGGGGGTGGCTGCAGGTACCTGCGCTGTTCTGCGGAAGCGGCCACGGCTGGATTCCTGCTCTTGTGTGCGCTCCAGGGCTGCATCTGGCAAAGAGCGAGCGCAGCCAGAGCTGAGGGGCTGCGGGAGAGGCCGGAGAACAGAGCCCAGCCCTGCGCTGCCCAGGCAGGGAGAGCCCCAGGATGCCCCAGGGGTTGGAGCACGGCCACTGCGGGGTGTCTGCCCGGCCCCTCTTCCCTCCTGTCCATGGGCATTTCCCCAGGGGATGGCATGGCATGGCATGGCGCCAATTGGCTGCAGGCTCCAGCCCTGCAGCCCAGCTCTGCCACTCACCCTCCTGCGCTGGATGGAACGGCACCACCTCTTCTGTCTCCTGTGCTGGGGCAGCTCCAGGGCCTTCTTCTTCCTCCTCCTCCTCCTCCACCCAGGCCAGCTTGGGCACTCTCGGGGGTCTCTGCTCCATGGCTGTGCCTGGAGCTCCTTGCAGGAGAGATGCCTTGGGAAAGCTCCGGGGCACCAAGTCCCACGCTCTGCCCTTGAGGGCAGCTGCAGAATAGAAGCCTCAGGAAGGCCACGGGTCAGCGAGTCCTGTGCTCTGGCCTCGAGCTCAGCTGCAGGAACAGCGCCGCGGAGAAGCTCCGGGTCAGACGGGAGCGAGTGCGCTGTGCGGGGGCTCCTCACGGCACCGCTCTGTCCCGTTGTGCCCCGTTGCGTGTTGCCAGCAGCCGGGCAAGCTTCTATTTCCCACGTGTCACAAAGGGGCCTTGGACACCAGCTTCCGTTCCATGGCACGGTGACCGTGCTGCAGCGTGCCACCCAGGGCCCTTGCACACACTGCCTTCTGCCCCGGGGCCGCCCCCGGCCCAGCCAAAGTGGCCCAGCTTGGAAGGAATCCCTGGCCCCAGGTGTCTGAGACAGCCTGCACAGGATCTTTAGGAAGGGCTCAGAGCATCAGCAAACGCTGCCCGGCTCTGCGGGCTCAGTCCTATCCCCATATCTTTCCCTGAGAGCATTTGAATTTCTAAATGAGAATCATTTGAAGGGAGGGGATTGACATTTTCCATTTCACAGAAGGCTTCTGCCTTCCTTAGCAGACACCTCTCTTTTCAAACCAAGACAATTGTTTATCATCTTGCAGATCCGCACTTGCTGGGCAGCCCCGTTTTACACCCAGGGCCTGGAGAACCATTCCCAGCAACTGGGAAAATCCTAGCTGCTCCATCCTCCCAGAGATGAGGTCTCCAAATTTGCCCCAAAAGTGGGTCCAGCTTTTAGAGGCCAAAAAGAGCAAGTCCCAGTGACTTGATGATAGTTTTAGCCCAGAAAGCCCTGCAGCTGATGGCACACTTGACAATCAGCAGGGGACACAGCTAGGCCAAAGCCCAGAGCTCTGCCGGGAGCCTTTCTCCTCAAATACCCTTCAAACAAACCTCCATGCAAGTCAGTTGGGAAAGTTTCTTCAAATGATCCATTTCTGGCACCACAGAACTGCACAGGGTTCTGTGAAAGATTCTAAAGCAGCTGCTCTGGAGTCCAAGAGCCAGCACTAAGAGTCCTTGACACCTATTTGTAGCTAAATCGCACTTTGGCCGATTTGAAGGAGTTTGGAAGGTGCTAGAGAGCGGACCTCTGAGTTTTTCAGATGATGCCATTGCTTTTTGTTCTCTTCTCCATAGACAGGAAGGGTGAGTTTGGCTCACATCTGCACCGCATGGCTCACAGGGCCGCAAGACTTGTAGTTACAAGAGCTTTGAAGGATTTCTTGGTCAAGAAGACACGGCCAACAAGGATATTTATGTTTTGGAGCCAATCCTTCAGTATTTCGTCTTACGGACTCATGCTCTCGGGGTCTCTGGCTGGTCAGAGTGAGCCCGAGATAAGTTCCAAAGTCTCTTTTCCCAGCCCGGCGCTCGAAGAAGGAGTCAGAGCTCTTCATTTCTGGCTCTCAAGGTTGTTTCTTGTATCTTATCTATAAAATTCTTTCTCCTGTCCTGCCAAGATCCTCTCAGCAACACAGTCTAAGGCACTCTGCCTGCCGCAGGGCAGCGTTATCTTTTTATCCTAAAAACTACCTGTACGATATTTACAATGACTTTCCAATACCTATCACATATGTTAGACAGTGAGCTTCTACTCTAAACCAATCTAAAAGTGCCAACATCACAGCAGAAGATGGAGGCCAAGAAGAAGGAGAAAGGCTGGACAAGCCCAGATTCCTCCATCTTGCCCCTTGAAGCCCCATTCTAGAAACCCCCAAAAATCTATTTTCCACCCTGGGATAAATTCACTATCATTCTACTGAAACTGTCATGGCTCGCAATTCTTCATATAAGGTTGTTTTTTCCAAGGGCTAAATCAAAGGCTCAGGGGTCTTGGGCTCTGTGCCAGGGTCTCTGAGCGCCCTGGGCAGGGGCTCGAGTCCTCCAGGGCAGCCAGAGGAATTTCCTGGGTTCTGACAAGTAGCCCTGTTGTAGTCCCTGCGTACAAGAGTTTCCTTGATCCCTTTGATGCCAGAGAGCACCAAGAACTTGAACCTTACTGGAGTCCAGCACTGCCTGCCTGTCATGGAGAAGAGGGAAAAGTTGAAGAACCTGGGCGGTGGTTGAGCCCAATTGGCATTTTTCCATTTCTGATTTCCTCCCAGCTTTTGCAGCAGGGCAACAACCCCATCACTGCAAAGCACTTCCTTTTGCAAGGCACACACTGACCTTGGTGGAAGCTCAGGGCTCTTGAAGGGGCTGCTGCAGTTGGCAACAGGAGCTGTTGTTGAATTTTTCATGTTGCTTAACCCCCCCTGCCAAATGCCATCAAGCGGTTGAGGAAGGAGAAAAAAGATTACCCTGGAGGAAGGGAGGCCAAGAGCTTGGAAAAGGAGGAAAGAAATGCTCCAATGATGACCATGGCAAAAAACCCAATTTATTTTTGACAGCAAATGAACACCGGCCGCCCTCCAGCCCTCCCAGCCTGGCAGGCCGAGCGGTGCCGTTCCCATGGCATGAGGTGCTGGCAGCCTGCGGAGAGAAACCAGAGAGCCACGGTCAGTGGCAGCAGGCTCCTGTCCCCCTGTCCCGCCAGGGCCTGTGCCCGGGCCAGGCTGCTGGCTGTGCTCAGAGTCCAAACCTCCCGACCCATTCTCTGTTTTTAGAGAAGGGCAGTGGGGCAGGCCACGTTCCACCTCCTCTGCTTAATCCCGGCACAGCAACCTCCCCAGCAGCTGCAAGAGCGGGATGCCCGTGTGCCCGCTGCCGCCTGCCCAGAGCCCTTCTGCCAGCCGAGCTGTGGAGCCGGGTGCCCACCTCTGGAGAGCTGCTGCCAGGAGAGGAGCCGATCCCAAACCAGGTCCTTGTCCTTCTGGAAGGGGCTGTCCCTGCAGACCGTGGCCCCTGGGGCAGCGCTGGCACTGGACGCGCTCCACGGACGCTGCAGGCGCTTCCCCGTCCGGTCCGGGCACCAGGTGTAATCCTCCTGGGAAAAACAAAGAACAATTGCACGAAAGTCAATTCAAAACAAGACCTGGAAACAAGAAAAAGCACAAAGCCTGTCACCGTTTCATGGGCCTGAGGAGGGTCTGACCACTCCATGTGAGAATTAAACCTGTCCACGGGTGGGGAAAATCCCCACCTTTCCCGCCCATAAACGCACCCCTTCCTCAAGGGCCTGCAGAGCAGACCAGCTGGGGCACGGCTTCGGAACCCGTCCCCCTCTGCCACCCCCATCCACATGGATGGATGCTTTTGTCAGGCTGGCTGCCCCCGCCTCAGCCTGTGCCAGGCTGGCTGGCAGAAGCTGTCAGCAAGGCCAGGAGCCGGCTCCCCTTCCACAACATCCATCCCCTGTCCTGCCAAAAAGCAGCTCGGTGGCCGGAGGGAAAATTAATATTCCCCAGCGCCGCCGAGCGGGGAACCTCCGGCGCGTGGCCAGGCCGAGCCCTGCCATGCCTGGGAGCACCAGCATCCCCCCGCCCCTGCGCCAGCTGGGGACTCATCTTGATTCCATCGGGGCGCAGAGCGTGTCCTCCAGGCAGGGGCCGCAGCCAAAGCCAATCGCTCTGCCCCGCCAGCGGCCAGCTCCAGGATGGTGTTCCCAGCTCCACGTCATGCTCCAGAAGAACACGCCAGCTGTGCCTCGGCTTGCGGGGACATCACGATGCCATTGAGCTGCAGGGGGATGTTTCCCCTGTCCCAGTCCATGGCACCTTCACCGCACTGCCACCACTTCTCCAATGGGACGGGCAGCACGGAGCTGCTGCCTCCACAGCTCGCGGGGACCAGCGGAAGCAGCATCTCCTCGGCTGCGCTCTCTCCTCTGTGCCGCGGCCGCAGAGAAACGCTCCGGGGTTTTCTTCCAGCGCCACGAGACGTGTGCCGCTGCTGCTGGCTGGGCTCCTGGATCCTCCTGTGCACAGGGAGGCATCTCTGCTGTCTCCTGGGCCAGGCAGGGCTCCTGCAGCCAAGAATGCTCAAAAAGGTCCCCCAGTGCTGGCCTGTCTGTGGGCTCCATGAATAAACACCACCTGATGAGGTGCTGGCACTTTGCGGAGAGAAACCAGAAACCGCCGCTCAGCGGGACAAGGCTCCTGTCCATGCTCTCCCACATTCCACAGTGCCCAGGCCACACCAGGAGTGCTCAGAGCTGCAGCCAAAAGCTTCCTATCGATCCTCTCTTGCGGAGGACACCAGCACAGAGGCACAGGTGCCACCTCCTCCAGCTAAGCCCAGGAGATCCACCTCCTCACCAGCTGCAAGAGCAGGACGCTTATGTGCCAGCCGCCCCTCCCAACCCCGTTCTTCCCCTCGTGCCTTGAAGGCGCATCCCCACCTTGAGACACCCGGGGCGGGAAGAAGAGCTGGCCCCAGACGATGTCCTCGTTGGTATGGAAAGGAAGGTGCCCACAGAGCAGCTCATAGAGCAGGATGCCCAGGGACCAGATGGTGGCTGGCTGGCCATGGTAGCAGCCAGAGAGGATCCACTCCGGTGGGCTGTACTCCAGCGTTCCTATGGGACACGGGCGCAGCTCATCAGGCCCATGCTGCTCCCTCCCTCCCAGCCAGCTCCCGTTCCACAACAGCCAGCCCCTGCCCTGCCACAAAGCAACTTGGCTGCAGCTGGCTGAAGATGGATTCCCCCTCCTTCCTTGCCTCCTTCCTTCCCTCCCTCTTCCCCCTCTGCCAACCAAGGGAGGAACTTCTGCTGCCCAGCTGGGCCCCGGCTTGGGCTCACCTGACATCCGGGTGTAGAACGTGTCCTGGAGGATCGTGCCGCAGCCGAAGTCGATGAGCTTCGCCTCGCCCGTGGCCAGGTTGACGAGGACGTTCTCGGCCTTGATGTGGGGGTGCAGGACGCCGCGGCTGCTGCAGTGCCCCATGGCCTCCAGCACCTGGCGGAACAGCCACCGCCCCACGGGCTCCGTCAGGAACCGCCGCTCGTGCAGGAAGTACCAGAGGTGCTGACAGCGCTGCGGACGCTCCATGAGCAGCGCGAAGCCCTCGGGCACCTCGAACACGTCCAGGAGCCTCACGACGCTGGGGAAGCCAGGCCGCGACACCTTCCACAGCAGCGCCAGCTCCAGGGGCACAAGGGCGCCCTTGCACTGCGGGGGACCGCGATGCCGTCAGGAACGAAACAGAGAAACAAACAAATCACAGCCCAAAGCCATTCCTATTAGAGAAGTAACCAAAGAAAACAATGTAGCAATAACGAAGACTGTTGGCTTCTGGCTTCTTTCCTCTTTGCATGAGACCAAGCATTTCATGGGGAACAATTGCCTCTTGTGACAATTTTGCCAGAGTGGACAGGAGCAGAGCATTTACTTTTCAAGTAGAAAAGGGAAATCGTGTCAGTAATGTCATCTCTTTTCATCCTCTGTTGACACAGTTGCAGGCTGCCAATAGACATGGTCTGCAGTGTGGAACTTGGGGCCAAGTTTCTTTTTCTGCCAGAGGATGAGGAGGGGAAGTATCCCAGAATCATGGAGTCGTGGCATGGTTTGGCTTGGAAGGGATCTGGAAAATCCCATGGCTGCAACCCCCCTGCTGTGGCTGGGGACCCCTTGCACTGGACCGGCTTGTCTAGAGCTCCATGCAGCCTGGCCTTGAACACTGTCAGGGACGGGACATGCCCACCTTCTCTGGGCAACCTGTTCCAGGAGAGTCTTTTTTCTGAATCCCTTACCTAAACCTAATCTCTCTCCATTTGGATCCATGCTCCCTTGTCCTGTCCTTGCCTGCCCTCGTACAAAGTCCCTGTCCAGCTTTCTTGTGGGTTGCCCTCAGGTACTGGAAGGCCACAGCTGGATCAAGGCTGGGTCTCTTTCCCAGGCTGAAGAAGCCGAGCTGTGTCAGCCTTTCCTTGCAGGAGAGGAGCTGCAGCCCTGGCACCATCTGGGTGTCCCTGCTGGGCCCCTGCTGCAGCGTGTTCACGTCCTTGCCGTCCGTGCCGGGGAGCCCGGCAGAGGCGAAGGCAGCGCTGCAGGTGCAGGGTCAGCGGCGGGGAGGAGACCCGGCCCTGGCAGCGGCTCCGGGAGCAGCGATTGGCGCTGGGCCGCCCGCACTGCAGAGAGCCGGGGCCCTTGTGCCCAGGGTGCCTTTCCCCGCCGCCCGCCCGCCCGCCCGCTCGGGGGAAATGCCCCCTGTGCCGCCCCTCAGGGCCGCCCCTCGCCGCTGCCCCGGGCGCTCCCGGCGCCGCCTGGAGGGGCCCAGGCCTCGGCCTCACCCTGCTCAGCCCGAGGCCTGGAAAAGCAGATTCAAACACCCACCCAGAAAGTGCCCCAGGATGCCAAGGTCAATCTTTTGTCACCAGCATGGCTTTGCTATCAGAGTCTGGACGGGAGTAGAAAATCACCAGGGGAAAAGAGCATGAACAAGTTCTGCCTTGGCACTACCTCAAGCTGTGGGGTACCAGTTGTTGGTTTCACTGGCTCTGGATTGAAGGCACTTGGGACAGTAATTCATGTTCAGACTCAAGTGTTTATTATTTCTTATCAGTAAAACAGCCTCATTACTGGGAGTTCAGCAGCTTTTCATTAGAAGGCACAAAATGGCCCACAATCTCTTGTTCCAAGGTCTTTTAAGACTAAACTATCCAATTAGGAACTGACACCTAGATTATTTTCCCTTTTAACCCAATAACTGATCCCAAAGAGCCTGCAATGTGGAATTTCTGCCCAATTACAAAAAGCCACCCAAACCCATGAAGAAGAAGGAGGAAGCATGAAGAAGAAACCCAGGACGAAACACTGTGCCTTCCATTTTGCTTCCATCCACAACATACTAAAAATCCCAAAACCTCAATTTCTCAGAGTCAGAGTAGACCAAAGCCCAAAAACTGGAGGTGATAAAAATGGACTAAAACCACAACCAAGGAATCTGCATCGCCCTGAAATACCTTTCCCCTTACATCAGCCTGGTGCATATTCATAGAGCCTCATGCATACCCATAAACTACTTTACATATTCCAGGAATGATTTTACATGGCCCCTCCTTGGGTCTGCCTTTTCAGAGCATGTGTGTTTCTTGGCTGTGGTTTTGGCTCCTTCTCTTTATCACCTCCAGGTTTTGGGCCTTGGTGCACTCTGCCTTCAGACGGGGAGTGCTGATAGTTGGCAGATCTGTACAGGTGTCCTCATCCTGGGTGCATTGGATGTTATCCCATCCAAGCAGGCAGTTTAACACAAGCAGCTATTTCACTGAGCTTAATTAACAACAGAAATAAAAACTATAGAACAAAGTTACTTTAAAAAACAGTCCCAGCCCATATTTGATCCCAGTCTGTGTGGTCCTGATCCATATGGTCCCAGTCCCTGGGATCCCAGTCCATACAGTCCCAGTCCATATTTGATCCCACTTCAGGCTATCCTGGTCTGGAGGGTTCTGATCCACACGATCCCCATCCATGTGATCCCAGTCCAGGTGATCCCAGCCCATATTTGATCCAAGCCCATATTTGATCCCAGCCCATATTTGATCCCAGTCTGGGGGGTCCTGCACACACTCCCAGGGTCTGGAATTCCAGTTCCCAGCCAGGAAAAAATGTTCCTGCCCTTGAACTTCCTTCCTATCCCCGCAACAAATTGCAATAAAACTATAAACAAAGAAATAATAATTGAACTTTAAAAAATTATAATAAAAATAAAATATAAAAATCTCAAATCTTCTTTACAATACTCCAACAGTGATTCAAACCAAAGCAACAACTATTACTATAATATTACTAATGTATATAAATAAACAAATTATATATCAAGAAATACCTTTTGAAAATTATAACTCTATGACTAATGTACTTTAGATAAAAATATCTAAAGAAACTACCAAGCAATCTAACACACCTTAGTAAAACAATTCATATTACAAATATACTAAACACAAAAGCAAACACCACTACAATTTCTCAGACATTTCAACCAAACAATTAAACTTTAATAACATCCTTAAGTACTCCAAAACAATTAAAATTATTTTTAAAAGGTTTATTGGGGGTGCGTGGTTTTATTTGGATATTGGTTTTTTAATTGTTAGAGGCTAGATGATTTAAAAAATGGGAATTTTATAGGAATTGAATCAGCTGAGAAGGTGGCACTCTGCAAACAGAACTGACTGAAAATGAACAGGACAGAAATCACTAACTCTGAAAGTTTTATTTGCTATCAAATACAACCCACACACCCAGCCCCACACAATCCCAATCCCATTGCTCCAAATTGGGATCCCACTTCTCCCAGTCCCCTTCTAACCCCATCTCACCCTGGTGGCTGTGGAATGGAGAGTTTAGCATGGGATTGAGGTTTTTTGAGGAGGGAACAAGGAATTTGAGGTAGGATTGAGCCTTTTTGGGTTAAAATTCAGTTATTTTCAGTGGAATTTGAGTGGTTTTGAGGTGACAGATTCATCCCTCTTGGCTTTTGGAGTGGAAACACATGGAGAAGAGAAAAAAATTCAGGCCAAACCAAAGGACAAGCAGGCAGGTGTGTTCCCAACATGGATCACAGGGAATGTGAGTGACCAGGGCTGTGCCCAAAGTGCCTCCTCCAGTGGGGGATGGAGCTGCAGCAGCGCACGAAGCTCTTCCTGCACTCGGGGCACTCGCAGGGCTTCCGTTACCGGTGCCTCCGTTGGTGTTGGGTCAAGTGAGAGCCGCAGGAGAAGCTCTTCCCACACTGGGGACACTCGTAGGGCCTCTCCCCTGTGTGGATGCGCCGGTGCCTGACGAGGGTGGAGTTCTGCTGGAATCCCTTCCCACAGTCGGGGCAGCGGAAGGGCCTCTCCTCTGTGTGAATCCGATAGTGCCGGAGGAGATGGGAGCTGGTCTGAAACCTCTTCCTGCATTTATCACACTCGTAGGGCCTCTCCCCTGTGTGGATGCGCTGGTGCTTGATGAGGTCAGAGTTGCGCTTGAATCCCTTCCCACAGTCGGGGCATTGGAAGGGCCTCTCCTCTGTGTGACTCTGATAGTGCAGGAGAAGATCAGAGCTGGTCTGAAACCTCTTCCCACACTTGGAGCACTCATAGGGTCTCTCCCCAGTGTGGGTCCTCTGGTGCCTGATCAGGCTGGAGCTGCAGCTGAAGCTCTTCCCACACTCCCCACACTCGTAGGGCCGTTCCCCAGTGTGGGTCCTCTGGTGCCTGATCAGCTCGGAGTTCCACCTGAAGCTCTTCCCACACTCCATGCATGTGTGGGGCTTCTCCCCATCATGGAGCTGCTCATGGAGCACCAGCTCCGAGCTCTGGCTCCATCTCCGGCCGCCTTCCCGGCCCAGGCTGGCTCTTTCCCCCTCACATCCCCGCCATCTGCGTTTGCAGCCCCTCCTCGTGCGGCATCTCTGGGCCTTTTCCTCCCCGTTGGCTTCCTGCGCCGTGGAGCCACTCAAAACGGCCTCTGCCACCAGGTTCTGCCGCGGGCATTTGTCCTCCCTGCTCTCCATGCTCAGCTCCTGCTCTGGGCGAGGAAGGACAAGGACAGCATGGGATTTGCCTCCGTGCCACAGGCAAGGGCATCGAGATCCCCCCAGGCCGTCTCTGGGGACGCACTGCCCCCTCTTGGCTCTCCCCATTTCGGGATGCCGGGGCTCTTTGGGCTCCCGGGCTCCCTTCTCCCCTCATTCTCTGCTCTGCGCTGCAGCGGCTCCAAGGAGTCCCCCCTGCCCCTCTCCAGGCTCTTGAGGCTCCCGCCAATGGCGGCGCTCCCCCCTCTCTGGCCTCCCCACTTTGGCCTCCTGGGGGACACAGGGCTCTGCTCCTCCAGGCTGCCTCTGCCGGCAGCCGCCACCGCCACCCCCCGATGTCCCCCCGAGGGGCCTTTTCCGCTCAGCCTTGGACTTCTTCATTCTCCAAACATCCCCCCAAAAACACAACCCAGGGACCCCCCGGGATATCCGGGCCGGGCTCCCCCTCCCCGCTCACCTGTGCCATGGGGGGGCGATGATCCCACAGGTGGGGGCTGCGAATTCAGGCACAGATCGAGACCGCGTGGCTCCCGCAGCTCAGCCTTGATCTGCCTTTGTCCCTCCTCTTCCTCCCGCTCCTCCTCTGTCCTATCTCCACCTCCCTCTCATCCTCCCTCCTAACCCCGCCTCCTTCACAGCTCTTTCTCCTCCCACTCCTCCTCTTCCATCCCCCTCCTCCTCCTCCTCCTCTGTCTTATCCCCGCCTCCTGCTCCTCTTCCATCCCGCCCCTTCCATTCCTTCTCCTCCTCCTCCCCCTCCATCCCTGCCCTTCCCTCCCTCCTCCTCCTCCCCCAGCAGCAGCCACACCCTCGGTGCCCCGTTCCCGCAGCCCTCGCAGCCCACGGCAGCAGCGGCCATGGAGCCGGGCCAGGTCGGCATGGGCAGCGCGGGGCTCTCGGCTGCTCCCAGCCGCTGCGGGCGGGGGGAACCCGGCCCGGGCCAAAGGAGAGGCAAACTGGGCAAACTGGGGGCAGATCACAAAGCTAAGGATGCAGCAGAAAATGGAGCTGAAAGAGTTAGTTTAATATTAACTCCAAACGAGGAAAAACTGGAAATTCCAAAGTTTATGGAAGCCGAGAAAAAAGAATTAAACAAGATAGGAAATGAACAAGATAAATCAGGGAAATAGAAACTTCTACATGGAAGACAATTACTTAATAAAATGTGCTTACTAGGAAAAGATTAGAAGACGTGCATCAGAAACCCCACTGGCGTACTCAAGCTTTGTGTGATCATTTTTTAAGGAATTTTGGGTGCACTGGGATTTTTTGTGTAGCAAAGCAAGTCACTGAAAGATGCTTAATTTGCCAAAGGATAAATAAAAAGGTGATGAGAAAAACAACATTAGGAGGTCATGAGTTAGCTCGTCGACCATTTCAAAATATCCAAGCATTGGATTTGTTAGGTTCTGGATTTATTTGGAAAAAAACCCATTTAATCTAGAAGAAAGAGAATATGCCATATGTTAGACAGGAGATTTTAGGAGAATAAAAATCTTTGAAGTATCAGAAACACCCGAGGAAAAAACCAAGAAAATAAGGGGAATGAAAGGGAGGGGAACAAGAGGAAAAGTCAGAAAGAGAGTGGGATCCTCTGCAGCTCTTGCCCCCTCCGTTGGCGGCCGAGGCGCCTGTCCCGGGTCCCGGCTCGCTGCCCGCCTCAGCTCCGCCTGCCCCGGTTTCCATCCCAGGTGCGGGCTCACTGCCCAGGGCAGCTCCACCTGCCCCGGCGCTGGCGGTGAATTTGTGTGCCCTGGCCCCACTGCCCGGCCCGCGGCCGCTCTGCCGGCCATGCTGGGCAAGATGGGGTTGCTCTGTCCTGCCGCGTGGGCCGAGGTCACCGCGCCGACCGCACCGAGGGCGGGTCCCAGCTATCCCATCCCCGGCTGCCCTGCCCGTGCCAGCTGCGCTGGGCAGCGCCGCTGCTGCTGCCGGGGTCTCCCACCTGCCTTTTCTCTGCCGGGAGCTGCCGGATCAGCCGCCAGAAGCCATGTGGGGGCTGCCCACGCTCCGGCTCGGCCTCCACGGGAAGATCCCCCTCTGGCGATTCCGGCAGCAGACCCTGCCCACACTCCGACCGAGCCTCGGCGGGATATCCTCCCCTGACCCCTCCTGCTCTGAGTTACGTCCCCTTGGTAACCACAGCTCCGGCTGTTCAGGGAAAATCCCTCTCTCTACAGGAAGCACCTTATCGAAACACGAGGAGCTCAGTTAAAAGGCAGCCCTCTCCAAATTCTTTCTCAAAACACGGGAGAAAGGCTACGGAAGGTAAAAAAGTGAAAGAGTTAGATGAAGGGATTGCTCTATTGCCGTTCAGAGAGGTTCCCATGGCAGGGATGCGCTGCCCCGCCCCGCGGGAGCCACCGGCGCCCCTGCCGGCCGTGCCCGGAACTGCACCCAAGGGGAAAGCGCCGCAGCCGAAAGGCCGGGACCGGCTCCGGGCTCTGTTTGTTGTCACTGCCGGAGCTGTTGATACACACTACTATTATTATATTATACACACTAGTAAAGAACCGTTATTCCTAATCCCATATCTTTGCCTGAGAGCCCCTTGATTTCACTATCCTAAAAATTAAGAGGGAGGGGGTTTGCATTCTCCATTCCAAGAGAGGCTTTTTCTGCCTTCCCAAGCAGACGCCCGTCTTGTAAAGCAAGACAAGCACCCACAGGCACTGAGGGGGGCTGCAGGAGGGGCAGAAGAAGGCCCTGCAGCACTTGGGCACAAAGGCCCAGCAGGTGAATGCAAGAAGGGAGCAGCAAAAGGCCAAGCTGAAGGCAAAGGCCAGGGCAGAGCTCCTACAGCCCCTGAGGGATCAGCCCCAGGGCCCAAGGGGGCCCCAGCACCCAGGGCACGGCTCGGCCACAAGCACCCGGCAGAGGCATTGCCCTCCTCGGCAGGGCACAGCCCACCCAAACAGCCCCTGGCAAGGAATCAGGGCTCCGGCTGCAGGGCACAAGGACACTGCAAGCAGAGACAGCAGCACCCTCAGGACCAGCAAGTCCAGCCCGTGATGGACATGGATTGGCAGGGCTGTCACAGCTCCCATCACACCAGGGCCCCTCCACACTGGAGCCCTCGAGAACATTCAGGTGGGTCTGCATTGAAAGGAGGCATTTCCTGATGGACACAGGGGCCTCTCAATCTGCTCTGAATCTTAGACCTAAAGGGGAAAATAGTAAAGGAATATTTTAATTTTTAAGGGAATGAGTGGGAAAGATGAGCAGGTATGATTTGTTCAACCACTATTAGAAGCTGTGGGGGATAGGTTTGAAATAAATGAATTTCTTTTTCTTCCTCCTGTGATTGTAATTAACTAGGAAGGAGTTTGAGAGCTGGATTTTAATACTGTAAAAAGGGATACAGAGGCTAGTTCTGTTGTACCTCTGTGTCAAAAGTCTGACAAGGCCTATGCTGAAGTGAACCCAGAAGTGTGGGCAGCCCCAGGGAAATACAGAAAATTAGATATGGAGCCTCTACAAATTAAAGCAACCAGGACAAGCACTACCCTGTTCCAAGAGAGGGAAGGAAGGGCTCACAGCCTGGTATTGAGTCCCTGTTAAAGGCAGGGCTTTTGGAGCCAAGGATGTCTCCCTACAACACTCCTATCCTGCCAGTCAACAAACTGGAGGGATGGACACAAGGAGGAAACACAGAATTTTCAAGTGTTAAAATTAAGATTAACTGAGGCGAGTGGCCTGGGCCTTCCAGACAGGGAAAAAGAATTTGAATTATAGGTGGACGTTAAACAGGGTCTTGCCAAAGGAATTCTTGTGCTAAAATGTTTAACCCAGTGGCCAGAGAGCAGCCTCATTGTCTGCAGAATTGTGCAGCCACAGCTTCCGTGGGAGCAGAGGCCTGAAAACTGATGACAACAGGAGGATCTCCTAGAGTTCAAGTCTGGCATCAAGTTAAAGCTTTGACAACCAAAAGAGCCTCTAAATGGATGAGCAGGGCTCGGTGATTACAGTATGAAACTTGTTCAGTGGCACAGGAGGATTCAGAACTGAGGACAGGGCAAGGGTTTAACCCAGCCTCCTGTTTGAACAGCCTGGAGAGGGGCTGGCAAGGAACCCAGGACTGCACTCAAGGGACAGAGCTCCCGAGCCAGGCTGGGAGAGATTGATGGGACATTCCCCGGCCTGAGGGAGACAATGTGTTTGTGGATGGCTCTGCAAGGGCAGCAGAAGGGATAAGAGCTACAAGACAGGCTGTTATTAAGGAAGGGGAATCAGACAAAGCGCAGGTCACCGCCCCATGCTCAGCTCAACCCACGGAGCTGTGGGTGCTTGTAAGAGCCTGGCACTGAAATGCCCTGAGCAGGAAGGCTTCAAAATCTTCTGCTGACACCATGGCACCTAACAGGGGGGCAAAAGCAATTCTGACTGCTTCAGCAAGCACTGGATCACTTATTAACCTATTGCTAAAACAAATAATTCAAAGATAATGGATTGTGGAAGCAATAGATTCAGATGGGGAACTCATTTTACAGGAAAGACCCTTCAGGGGGTTATGGCAGCTTTAGGAATACAATGGGACCTCCATAACCCCTGGCAAGCCCAGAGCTCGGGTTGGGTAGAAAGAATGAATGGGGAAATAAAGAAACACCTTTGGAAGCCGGAGATGGAAACCAAGATGCCATGGGTACAGCTTTTGCCATTGGCCTTGGCAAGAAAAAGAGCCAGACCCAAGGCAGATATTCAATTATCTCCCTTGGAATTCATGTCTGGAATTCCTTACCTGGGCAATTCTCCACCTAGTGCAGGGTGGAAATAAGGGATGTAAATTTAAGGCAGGCTGTAGCCAGAATCCTGTCTCCTGTGGAATCTCTCCCCCAGGAAGCTGGGCTGGCACAGAGCCTGCCCTGGGACTTTGCTGTTGCCAACACCCAGCCAGGCCATCGGCTCCTGCCTAAGGAGTGCAAAGCAGCACCACTGGTGGCCAAGGGGCCCACGCCAAGTGTCCCTGAGGCCAGAAACAGCCGCCAGCACAGCTGAGCACGGGGGGACCCCTCAGCCTGGCCTCAGGGGCTCTGAAGCCCCGGAGATTTGCACTTCCCGCCTGCAGCAGGACCATGGGAGCCGCCCCTGAGCCTGCCCTGAAGGCAACGCAGCAGCAGCCAGGGCTCCACAGCGGGCCAAGCCCCTGGGCCTGCCCACAGATCCTCTGCTCAAACCCTCGGGAATCCTGGCCACCCTCCCCTGGCACCTCCAGCCACTGCGGCCAAGCCTCGCTGCCGCTGCTGCAGCTCCAGCGCTGGCTGGGCCTGCACTGCCACAGCTGCTGGGGAGCACCGCGGCACAATTCCACCCTGGGGCTCACTCACACCCACACTCTGGGCTGACTGCGACTGCACTGCTGCAAAATGTACCCATCCTGCTTCTTTTAAATCTTATTTCTCTGCTCAGAAAGGTTTCTCTACTCAAAGGTTTGCCTTTAGGAAAGAAATTTTAAAGGTTTTATTTAAGGGGTTCCCAGTCTGTTCGGATGTTAAACTCATCTCCACCACTCAATGGAGATGAGTTTAACATCCGAACAGACTGGGAATAGCCCAAAAGACACCCACAGAGATAACGACCAGCAACAAAACATCAACGCCCCGCAGCAAACAGCAACCAACAGCTACCCCAGACACTGCCCCCGCACAGCTGGAGACACCTGGTCTGGAAAAGGCTGAGAAGGAAATCCAGGAGTGTGGACGGAATTCACATCAGAGGGGAAGAAATCCGAGTCTAAAAGGAAACCAAACACTAAAAACTTACACGACTTGGAAGCAATGAACATTAAAGCAGTGGATTTAGATTGGTTCAGACTACGTAAAGTTTAGGAAAAATCGAGTAAAACTGACATGTCATGGAATGATTTTTTCTGCACAGCCGGGCTATGTGTGGATGAAATGATTTCTGTTGCCCATCCTGGCCAGAACCAAGCAATGCCTTGACTCTCTCACACGAAAGAGATTCTTGGAGAGTTTTTGTTTTCCCTACAGTTTCAGTGATAAGATTACAACATGAGAAACATTTTTTATAATAGTCCTACTTTATATTGTCAGGTAGGTTTGGGACAGAAGGGTGAGAATCAATTTTTGGTCTGGGTTTTTCCATGTTCGCCTTTATGTTGCATTTTGCAAAATTGAAGAACTTTAACCGTGATACTTTTAACTCTTAAATAGTTAATACTTTTTTTTAAAAAAGCAGATTCCGGGGGCCACATGTGACTTACCAGATGGCAGCCCTGGAAGAGAAGCTTTGGTTCTAGTCAGCCAGGAGAGGAGCTTTAGGAATGCAAATGAACCCTGCTGGGCAAAGCCTGGCCAATGTACCTGGGTCTCTTGCCTGGGGCAGGAATTGGGCTGGTTCCCCCTGCCCCTCACCCCGAGCTCTGCCTGCTTGCACTGATGGAATTTGCACAGCTCAAGGCAGAGCCCGGGGTGAGGATATCTGACCCTGCAAGAGAAACGGGTGAAGCTGCACAGGGAAACAGCAAATGGAGAATGTTGGGAAAACTTCACTATAAATAAATGGGGGGGAATCATCCCTCTGCCCACTCCAACGTGTGCTGTCACTGTCTATGTTATATGGGGTGGATTAGAGCACTGAGATGTTCTTGCTACCACAAGTTCCGGGAAATCAGTTGGGAATCCAAGTATTTGATGATTTAATTAGAGACAAATGGTCAATTGATGCAGCCCTGGCTGGAGAGAGCGGCCAAAAATGGGGAGAAGATGAACGGCCAGCAGAACAAATCCTACAACACCATGGACCAGCCCCTGGGAACCCAAACCAATTCATATCAGGAGCCACAGAACCCATTTCTCATTTCAATGGCACCATTAGATTACAAGCTGCCCTCGGAATAACCAACCAGACAGCTCCAGCTCCTGACCTTCCTGCTGAGCAATCCACTGAAATGAGGAACACAACATTTCACCATGGGATGGGATCAGATCATCTGTTAGCAGAGAAAAGAGGAGTTTGTGGAAAATCAAATGACTCAAACTGGTCTTGGCAAATAGAGACAAAGCAAAAGTGGTGAAACAGATAACAAAGGAAACAAAAAAGCAGCTCATGTACCAGTCCAAATGTGGAAAGGATGGGAATGGGACATGGTTTTGTGGTTCCCTGGCAGACCATGGGTTAAACGAATGCTGCTTCTGCTCTGATGTGCTACAGCACCAGAACCCCCTGAACCCCCATTCCACTGCACCGGGACCCCCGTGCACCCCCATATCTGAGACTGGAACCCTCCCAAACCCTCCGTTCTCAGGCACAGGGACCCCCTCCTGCACCCCCTTATCCAGCACGGGGACCCTCCTGCACCCCCTCATGCAGCACCAATGCCCCCCCGCACCCCCTTTCCCGGCCCTCCCCCTCTCAGACACCCCAGCCCCCGCTTTTCCTTGACCCCAGCACCCCCTGGACCCCCACTCCTGCCTTCCACAGCCCCCACCCACCACCTTCCTCAACACCGGGGCCCGTGCACCCCCTTTCCTGGGCACAGGGACCCTCTGGACACCCCATTGTTATAAAATTGACTCAAAACGAGTAATTTCCAATCAAAGAATTTATTAATTATTGAAGCAGTTATACTACGTAAGCAAAGGCTCAGCGCTGGGCGACAGGGGAGTCTCCGCTCCACCAACTGCCGCCCCAACTAGTTTCTGATTCAGTCCTTTTATCCTCTCCATCCTTCAGGAGTTCATGTTATCTCAGAGTTCTCTGCGCCTGCACTGGTTGTTGCTAGGGGGTCATCCTTCTGTCTCCTGGTGGTGGGTGATAAAGGCTGCAGAGTCTTCCTCAGCCGCGTCTTCTTCACCCTATGTCCTTATTTGGTGACTTCTCTGTGGAAAATTACCAAAATCTTATGATTAACGCAATATGTGCCCTATCAAGCTTAAGCAAGCAAATGTCCTGCCTTGCAAACTGTGCCCTATCAAGCTTAAGCAAGCAAATATCCTGCCTTGCAGACTGTTTATCTGCCCCTGCCCCTTCCCCAGCTTTTCCCTGGTCGTTATCTCTGTGAGTTATCTGCTTGTACCATTTGTCAGCGGGAAAGGTTTCCCTGCTGGGTGTTTATCTGCCCCTGCCCTTTCCCCAGCCTTTCCCTGGTCGTTATTTCTGTGAGTTATCTGTTTGTACCATTTGCTGGGTGGGACTATGTGTGGGCTCCTGCAACCCCTTCCCTGGTATCCTTGTGGCTCATATCTCATGAAGTAGTACAGAAATAGTCAGCAGACAACTCTTGTAACACACTGGTCTCTTTTTCATGACGAACAAAATGTAGTCCCTCATCTCAATTCCCCCCCATTTATTTATAGTAAAGTTTTCCCAACATTCTCCATTTGCTGTTTCCCTTTGCAGCTTCACCCTGCTTTTTTAAAAAAAAGTATTAACTATTTAAGAGTTAAAAGTATCACGGTTAAAGTTCTTCAATTTTGCAAAATGCAACATAAAGGCGAACATGGAAAAACCCTGACCAAAAATTGATTCTCACCCTTCTGTCCCAAACCTACATGACAATATAAAGTAGGATTATTATAAAAAATGTTTCTCATGTTGTAATCTTATCACTGAAACTGTAGGGAAAACAAAAACTCTCCAGGAATCTCTTTAGTGTGAGAGAGTCAAGGCATTACTTGGTTCTGGCCAGGATGGGCAACAGAAATCATTTCATCCACACATAGCCCGGCTGTGCAGGAAAAATCATTCCATGACATGTCAGTTTTACTCGATTTTTCCTAAACTTTACCTAGTCTGAACCAATCTAAATCCACTGCTTTAATGTTCATTGCTTCCAAGTCGTGTAAGTTTTTAGTGTTTGGTTTCCTTTTAGACTCGGATTTCTTCCCCTTTCATGTGAATTCGGCCCACACTCCTGGATTTCCTTCTCAGCCTTTTCCAGACCAGGTGTCTCCAGCTGTGCGGGGGCAGTGTCTGGGGTAGCTGTTGGTTGCTGTTTGCTGCGGGGCGTTGATGTTTTGTTGCTGGTCGTTATCTCTGTGGGTGTCTTTTGGGCTATTCCCAGTCTGTTCGGATGTTAAACTCATCTCCATTGAGTGGTGGAGATGAGTTTAACATCCGAACAGACTGGGAACCCCTTAAATAAAACCTTTAAAATTTCTTTCCCAAAGGCAAACCTTTGAGTAGAGAAACCTTTCTGAGCAGAGAAATAAGATTTAAAAGAAGCAGGATGGGTACATTTTGCAGCAGTGCAGTCGCAGTCAGCCCAGAGTGTGGGTGTGAGTGAGCCCCAGGGTGGAATTGTGCCGCGGTGCTCCCCAGCAGCTGTGGCAGTGCAGGCCCAGCCAGCGCTGGAGCTGCAGCAGCGGCAGCGAGGCTTGGCCGCAGTGGCTGGAGGTGCCAGGGGAGGGTGGCCAGGATTCCCGAGGGTTTGAGCAGAGGATCTGTGGGCAGGCCCAGGGGCTTGGCCCGCTGTGGAGCCCTGGCTGCTGCTGCGTTGCCTTCAGGGCAGGCTCAGGGGCGGCTCCCATGGTCCTGCTGCAGGCGGGAAGTGCAAATCTCCGGGGCTTCAGAGCCCCTGAGGCCAGGCTGAGGGGTCCCCCCGTGCTCAGCTGTGCTGGCGGCTGTTTCTGGCCTCAGGGACACTTGGCGTGGGCCCCTTGGCCACCAGTGGTGCTGCTTTGCACTCCTTAGGCAGGAGCCGATGGCCTGGCTGGGTGTTGGCAACAGCAAAGTCCCAGGGCAGGCTCTGTGCCAGCCCAGCTTCCTGGGGGAGAGATTCCACAGGAGACAGGATCCTGGCTACAGCCTGCCTTACATTTACATCCCTTATTTCCACCCTGCACTAGGTGGAGAATTGCCCAGGTAAGGAATTCCAGACATGAATTCCAAGGGAGATAATTGAATATCTGCCTTGGGTCTGGCTCTTTTTCTTGCCAAGGCCAATGGCAAAAGCTGTACCCATGGCATCTTGGTTTCCATCTCCGGCTTCCAAAGGTGTTTCTTTATTTCCCCATTCATTCTTTCTACCCAACCCGAGCTCTGGGCTTGCCAGGGGTTATGGAGGTCCCATTGTATTCCTAAAGCTGCCATAACCCCCTGAAGGGTCTTTCCTGTAAAATGAGTTCCCCATCTGAATCTATTGCTTCCACAATCCATTATCTTTGAATTATTTGTTTTAGCAATAGGTTAATAAGTGATCCAGTGCTTGCTGAAGCAGTCAGAATTGCTTTTGCCCCCCTGTTAGGTGCCATGGTGTCAGCAGAAGATTTTGAAGCCTTCCTGCTCAGGGCATTTCAGTGCCAGGCTCTTACAAGCACCCACAGCTCCGTGGGTTGAGCTGAGCATGGGGCGGTGACCTGCGCTTTGTCTGATTCCCCTTCCTTAATAACAGCCTGTCTTGTAGCTCTTTTCCCTCCTGCTGCCCTTGCAGAGCCATCCACAAACACATTGTCTGCCTCAGGCCAGGGAATGTCCCATCAATCTCTCCCAGCCTGGCTCGGGAGCTCTGTCCCTTGAGTGCAGTCCTGGGTTCCTTGCCAGCCCCTCTCCAGGCTGTTCAAACAGGAGGCTGGGTTAAACCCTTGCCCTGTCCTCAGTTCTGAATCCTCCTGTGCCACTGAACAAGTTTCATACTGTAATCACCGAGCCCTGCTCATCCATTTAGAGGCTCTTTTGGTTGTCAAAGCTTTAACTTGATGCCAGACTTGAACTCTAGGAGATCCTCCTGTTGTCATCAGTTTTCAGGCCTCTGCTCCCACGGAAGCTGTGGCTGCACAATTCTGCAGACAATGAGGCTGCTCTCTGGCCACTGGGTTAAACATTTTAGCACAAGAATTCCTTTGGCAAGACCCTGTTTAACGTCCACCTATAATTCAAATTCTTTTTCCCTGTCTGGAAGGCCCAGGCCACTCGCCTCAGTTAATCTTAATTTTAACACTTGAAAATTCTGTGTTTCCTCCTTGTGTCCATCCCTCCAGTTTGTTGACTGGCAAGATAGGAGTGTTGTAGGGAGACATCCTTGGCTCCAAAAGCCCTGCCTTCTACAGGGACTCAATACCAGGCTGTGAGCCCTTCCTTCCCTCTCTTGGAACAGGGTAGTGCTTGTCCTGGTTGCTTTAATTTGTAGAGGCTCCATATCTAATTTTCTGTATTTCCCTGGGGCTGCCCACACTTCTGGGTTCACTTCAGCATAGGCCTTGTCAGACTTTTGACACAGAGGTACAACAGAACTAGCCTCTGTATCCCTTTTTACAGTATTAAAATCCAGCTCTCAAACTCCTTCCTAGTTAATTACAATCACAGGAGGAAGAAAAAGAAATTCATTTATTTCAAACCTATCCCCCACAGCTTCTAATAGTGGTTGAACAAATCATACCTGCTCATCTTTCCCACTCATTCCCTTAAAAATTAAAATATTCCTGTACTATTTTCCCCTTTAGGTCTAAGATTCAGAGCAGATTGAGAGGCCCCTGTGTCCATCAGGAAATGCCTCCTCTCAATGCAGACCCACCTGAATGTTCTCAAGGGCTCCAGTGTGGAGGGTCCCTGGTGTGATGGGAGCTGTGACAGCCCTGCCAATCCATGTCCATCACGGGCTGGACTTGCTGGTCCTGAGGGTGCTGCTGTCTCTGCTTGCAGTGTCCTTGTGCACTGCAGCTGGAGCCCTGATTCCTTGCCAGAGGCTGTTTGGGTGGGCTGTGCCCTGCCGAGGAGGGCAATGCCTCTGCCGGGTGCTTGTGGCCGAGCCGTGCCCTGGGTGCTGGGGCCCCCTTGGGCCCTGGGGCTGATCCCTCAGGGGCTGTAGGAGCTCTGCCCTGGCCTTTGCCTTCAGCTTGGCCTTTTGCTGCTCCCTTCTTGCATTCACCTGCTGGGCCTTTGTGCCCAAGTGCTGCAGGGCCTTCTTCTGCCCCTCCTGCAGCCCCCCTCAGTGCCTGTGGGTGCTTGTCTTGCTTTACAAGACAGGCGTCTGCTTGGGAAGGCAGAAAAAGCCTCTCTTGGAATGGAGAATGCAAACCCCCTCCCTCTTAATTTTTAGGATAGTGAAATCAAGGGGCTCTCAGGCAAAGATATGGGATTAGGAATAACGGTTCTTTACTAGTGTGTATAATATAATAATAGTAGTGTGTATCAACAGCTCCGGCAGTGACAACAAACAGAGCCCGGAGCCGGTCCCGGCCTTTCGGCCGCGGCGCTTTCCCCTTGGGTGCAGTTCCGGGCACGGCCGGCAGGGGCGCCGGTGGCTCCCGCGGGGCGGGGCAGCGCATCCCTGCCATGGGAACCTCTCTTCACGGCAATAGAGCAATCCCTTCATCTAACTCTTTCACTTTTTTACCTTCCGTAGCCTTTCTCCCGTGTTTTGAGAAAGAATTTGGAGAGGGCTGCCTTTTAACTGAGCTCCTAGTGTTTCGATAAGGTGCTTCCTCTAGAGAGAGGGATTTTCCCTGAACAGCCGGAGCTGTGGTTACCAAGGGGACGTAACTCAGAGCAGGAGGGGTCAGGGGAGGATATCCCGCCGAGGCTCGGTCGGAGTGTGGGCAGGGTCTGCTGCCGGAATCGCCAGAGGGGGATCTTCCCGTGGAGGCCGAGCCGGAGCGTGGGCAGCCCCCACATGGCTTCTGGCGGCTGATCCGGCAGCTCCCGGCAGAGAAAAGGCAGGTGGGAGACCCCGGCAGCAGCAGCGGCGCTGCCCAGCGCAGCTGGCACGGGCAGGGCAGCCGGGGATGGGATGGCTGGGACCCGCCCTCGGTGCGGTCGGCGCGGTGACCTCGGCCCACGCGGCAGGACAGAGCAACCCCATCTTGCCCAGCATGGCCGGCAGAGCGGCCGCGGGCCGGGCAGTGGGGCCAGGGCACACAAATTCACCGCCAGCGCCGGGGCAGGTGGAGCTGCCCTGGGCAGTGAGCCCGCACCTGGGATGGAAACCGGGGCAGGCGGAGCTGAGGCGGGCAGCGAGCCGGGACCCGGGACAGGCGCCTCGGCCGCCAACGGAGGGGGCAAGAGCTGCAGAGGATCCCACTCTCTTTCTGACTTTTCCTCTTGTTCCCCTCCCTTTCATTCCCCTTATTTTCTTGGTTTTTTCCTCGGGTGTTTCTGATACTTCAAAGATTTTTATTCTCCTAAAATCTCCTGTCTAACATATGGCATATTCTCTTTCTTCTAGATTAAATGGGTTTTTTTCCAAATAAATCCAGAACCTAACAAATCCAATGCTTGGATATTTTGAAATGGTCGACGAGCTAACTCATGACCTCCTAATGTTGTTTTTCTCATCACGTTTTTTATTTATCCTTTGGCAAATTAAGCATCTTTCAGTGACTTGCTTTGCTACACCAAAAATCCCAGTGCACCCAAAATTCCTTAAAAAATGATCACACAAAGCTTGAGTACGCCAGTGGGGTTTCTGATGCACGTCTTCTAATCTTTTCCTAGTAAGCACATTTTATTAAGTAATTGTCTTCCATGTAGAAGTTTCTATTTCCCTGATTTATCTTGTTCATTTCCTATCTTGTTTAATTCTTTTTTCTCGGCTTCCCTAAACTTTGGAATTTCCAGTTTTTCCTCGTTTGGAGTGAATATTAAACTAACTCTTTCAGCTCCATTTTCTGCTGCATCCTTAGCTTTGTGATCTGCCCCCAGTTTGCCCAGTTTGCCTCTCCTTTGGCCCGGGCCGGGTTCCCCCCGCCCGCAGCGGCTGGGAGCAGCCGAGAGCCCCGCGCTGCCCATGCCGACCTGGCCCGGCTCCATGGCCGCTGCTGCCGTGGGCTGCGAGGGCTGCGGGAACGGGGCACCGAGGGTGTGGCTGCTGCTGGGGGAGGAGGAGGAGGGAGGGAAGGGCAGGGATGGAGGGGGAGGAGGAGGAGAAGGAATGGAAGGGGCGGGATGGAAGAGGAGCAGGAGGTGGGGATAAGACAGGGGAGGAGGAGGAGGGGGGATGGAAGAGGAGGAGCGGGAAGAGAAAGAGCAGGGAAGGAGGCAGGGTTAGGAGGGAGGAGGAGAAGGAGGTGGAGATAAGACGGAGGAGGAGCGGGAGGAAGAGGAGGGACAAGGGCGGATCAAGGTTGAGCTGAGGCAGCCACGCGGTCTCGAGCCCTGCCTGAATTCGCAGCCCCCACCTGTGGGATCATCGCCCCCCCCCATGGCGCAGGTGAGCGGGGAGGGGGAGCCCGGCCCGGATATCCCGGGGGGTCCCTGGGTTGGGTTTTTGGGGGGATGTTTGGAGAATGAAGAAGTCCAAGGCTGAGCGGAAAAGGCCCCTCGGGAGGACATCGGGGGGTGGCGGTGGCGGCTGCCGGCAGAGGCAGCCTGGAGGAGCAGAGCCCTGTGTGCCCCAGGAGGCCAAAGTGGGGAGGCCAGAGAGGGGGGAGCGCCGCCATTGGCGGGAGCCTCAAGAGCCTGGAGAGGGGCAGGGGGGACTCCTTGGAGCCGCTGCAGCCCAGGGCAGAGAATGAGGGGAGAAGGGAGCCCGGGAGCCCAAAGAGCCCCGGCATCCCGAAATGGGGAGAGCCAAGAGGGGGCAGTGCGTCCCCGGGTGGGCCCTGGGGGGATCTCGTTGCCCTTGCCTGTGGCACGGAGGCAAATCCCATGCTGTCCTTGTCCTTCCTCGCCCAGAGCAGGAGCTGAGCATGGAGAGCAGGGAGGACAAATGCCCGCGGCAGAACCTGGTGGCAGAGGCCGTTTTGAGCGGCTCCACGGCGCAGGAAGCCAACGGGGAGGAAAAGGCCCGGAGATGCCGCACGAGGAGGGGCTGCAAACGCAGATGGCGGGGATGTGAGGGGGAAAGAGGCAGCCTGGGCCGGGAAGGCGGCCGGAGATGGAGCCAGAGCTCGGAGCTGGTGCTCTATGAGCAGCTCCATGATGGGGAGAAGCCCCACACGTGCGTGGAGTGTGGGAAGAGCTTCAGGAGGAACTGCCACCTGATCAGGCACCAGAGGATCCACACTGGGGAACGGCCCTACGAGTGTGGGGAGTGTGGGAAGAGCTTCAGCCAGAGCTCCAGCCTGATCGTGCACCAGAGGACCCACACTGGGGAGAGGCCCTATGAGTGCTCCAAGTGTGCGAAGAGGTTTCAGACCAGCTCCAGTCTCCTCCTGCACTATCAGAGTCACACAGAGGAGAGGCCCTTCCAATGCCCCGACTGTGGGAAGGGATTCAAGCGCAACTGCAACCTCGTCAGGCACCAGAGCACCCACACAGGGGAGAGGCCCTACGAGTGTGATAAATGCAGGAAGAGTTTTCAGACCAGCTCCAATCTCCTCCTGCACTATCGGATTCACACAGAGGAGAGGCCATTCCGCTGCCCAGACTGTGGGAAGGGATTCCAGCGCAACTCTGACCTCGTCAAACACCGGCGCATCCACACAGGGGAGAGGCCCTACGAGTGTCCCCAGTGTGGGAAGAGCTTCTCCAGCAGCTCTCACTTGACCCGACACCAACGGAGGCACCGGTAAGGGAAGCCCTGCGAGTGCCCCGAGTGCGGGAAGAGCTTCGTGCGCTGCTGCAGCTCCATCCCCCACTGGAGGAGGCACTTTGGGCACAGCCCTGGTCACTCACATTCCCTGTGATCCATGTTGGGAACACACCTGGCTGCTTCTCCTTTGGTTTGGCCTGAATTTTTTTCTCTTCTCCATCTCTCTCTACTCCAGAAGCCAAGAGGGATGGATCTGTCCCCTCAAAACCACTCAAATCCCACTGAAAATAACTGAATTTTAACCCAAAAAGGCTCAATCCTACCTCAAATTCCTTGTTCCCTCCTCAAAAAACTCAATCCCATGCCAAACTCAATCCATTCCACAGCCACCAGGGTGAGATGGGGTTCGAAGGGGATTGGGAGAAGTGGGATCCCAATTTGGAGCAGTGGGATAGCGATTGTGTGGGCCTGGGTGTGTGGGATGTATTTGATAGCAAATAAAACTTTCAGAGTTACTGATTCTGTCCCGTTTATTTTCAGTCAGTTCTGTTTGCAGAGTGCCACCTTCTCAGCTGATTCAATTCCTATAAAAATCCCATTTTTTAAATCATCTATCCCAAACAATCCAAAAACCAATATCAAAATAAAACCACCTGCACACAATTAATGTTTTAAAAATAATTTTAATTTTTCAAGAGTACTTAAGGATGTTATTAAAGTTTAATTGTTTGGTTGAAATGTCTGAGAAATTGTAGTGGTGTTTGGTTTTGTGTTTATATATTTGTAATATGAATTATTTAACTAAGAGGTGTTAGATTGCTTGGTAGTTTCTTTAGATTTTTTTATCTAAAGTACATTAGTCATCGAGTTAAAACTTTCAAAAGGTATTTCTTGATATATAATTTGTTTATTTATATGCATTGGTAATATTATAGTAATAGTTGTTGGTTTGGTTTGACTCATAGTTGGAGTATTGTAAAGAAGACATGAGATTTTCATATTTTATTTTTATTATAATTTATTTAATTTCAATTATTATTTCTTTGTTTATAATTTTATTGCAATTTTTTGAGAGGATAGGAAGGAAGTTCAAGGGCAGGAAGATTTTTTCCTGGCTGGGAACTGGAATTCCAGACCCTGGGAATGTGTGCAGGACCCCCCAGACTGGGATCAAATACGGACTGGGATCAAATATGGGCTGGGATCACATGGATGGGGATCGTGTGGATCAGAACCCTCCAGACCAGGATAGCCTGGAGTGGGATCAAATATGGACTGGGACTCTATGGACTGGGATCCCAGGGACTGGGATCATATGGATCAGGACCACACAGACTGGGATCAAATATGGGCTGGGACTGTTTTTTAAAGTAACTTTGTTCTATAGTTTTTATTTCTGTTGTTAATTAAGCTCAGTGAAATAGCTGCTTGTGTTAAACTGCCTGCTTGGATGGGTGTAGAGGGCTTTTTGGATAATTGGTTAGCTGAGAAAGGACATTTCGATGTGATACCAATGGATAAGGATAGGGGAAACAAGCTGGGAACTAAGCAACCAGTGTCCAATCACTGACAAAGGTCACAGTGACCTTCTCTGAAACGGGAAGACGGGGGAGAAAATCGCTTGCCAGAAAATGTAGTTATCTTAGGTAGAGAAGCTAGAAGAATGCAAACATAGAAGCAAAATAATTATTAGAAGATAGAAGTAGGTGTGGTTGATCCAAGGGTGCTTTAACCAATAATGAGCTCAGCTTTTGCAATATGTATAAACTTCATTAACACCAATATAAATATGTGTGAGTTTTCAATAAACTTCGAGATTTGCCATTCACGCGTATAGTGTGTTGCATTTCTCCCGCCGTTCACGACAGATGGGATAAAATCCAATGCACACAGGATGAGGACACCTGTACAGATCTGCCAACTATCAGCACTCCCCGTCTGAAGGCAGAGTGCACCAAGACCCAAAACTGGAGGTGATAAAGAGAAGGAGCCAAAACCACAGCCAAGAAACACACATGCTCTGAAAAGGCAGACCCAAGGAGGGGCCATGTAAAATCATTCCTGGAATATGTAAAGTAGTTTATGGATATGCATGAGTGTCTATGAATATGCACCAGGCTGATGTAAGGGGAAAGGTATTTCCACTCTCCTGTGGAAATGTAAAAAGTTTAATAAGGGACAATGGGAGACCAGGACCATGGAGCAAAGGTTATTACGGCCGGGTGCATCTTGGCACTCAGCCAGGAGCACCCTGTTACCTTCAGGGATCCCCTGAAATACCTTTCCCCTTACATCAGCCTGGTGCATATTCATAGACCCTCATGCATAGTAAACTTTTCCCCAAAACTAGTTTCATGTTCTGAGAATTGTTTAGCAAGGCTCTTCCTTGGATCTGCCTTTTCGGAGCATGCAGATTCCTTGGTTGTGGTTTTAGTCCATTCTTATCACCTCCAGTTTTTGGGCTTTGGTCCACTCTGACTCTGTGAAATTGAGGTTTTGGGATTTTTAGTATGTTGTGGATGGAAGCAAAATGGAGGGCACAGTGTTTTGTCCTGGGTTTCTTCTTCATGCTTCTTCCTTCTTCTTCATGGGTTTGGGTGGCTTTTTGTAATTGGGCAGAAATTCCACATTGCAGGCTCTTTGGGATCAGTTATTAGGTTAAAAGGGAAAATAATCTAGGTGTCAGTTCCTAATTGGATAGTTTAGTCTTAAAAGACCTTGGAACAAGAGATTGTTGGCCATTTTGTGCCTTCTAATGAAAAGCTGCTGAACTCCCAGTAATGAGGCTGTTTTACTGATAAGAAATAATAAACACTTGAGTCTGAACATGAATTACTGTCTCAAGTGCCTTCAATCCAGAGCCAGTGAAAGCAACAACTGGTACCCCACAGCTTGAGGTAGTGCCAAGGCAGAACTTGTTCATGCTCTTTTCCCCTGGTGATTTTCTACTCCCGTCCAGACTCTGATAGCAAAGCCGTGCTGGTGACAAAAGATTGACCTTGGCATCCTGGGGCACTTTCTGGGTGGGTGTTTGAATCTGCTTTTCCAGGCCTCGGGCTGAGCAGGGTGAGGCCGAGGCCTGGGCCCCTCCAGGCGGCGCCGGGAGCGCCCGGGGCAGCGGCGAGGGGCGGCCCTGAGGGGCGGCACAGGGGGCATTTCCCCCGAGCGGGCGGGCGGGCGGGCGGCGGGGAAAGGCGCCCTGGGCACAAGGGCAGGCACAAGGTCCCCGGCTCTCTGCAGTGCGGGCGGCCCAGCGCCAATCGCTGCTCCCGGAGCCGCTGCCAGGGCCGGGTCTCCTCCCCGCCGCTGACCCTGCACCTGCAGCGCTGCCTCCGCCTCTGCCGGGCTCCCCGGCACGGACGGCAAGGACGTGGACACGCTGCAGCAGGGGCCCAGCAGGGACACCCAGATGGTGCCGGGGCTGCAGCTCCTCTCCTGCAAGGAAAGGCTGACACAGCTCGGCTTCTTCAGCCTGGGAAAGAGACCCAGCCTTGATCCAGCTGCGGCCTTCCAGTACCTGAGGGCAACACACAAGAAAGCTGGACAGGGACTTTGTATGAGGGCAGGCAAGGACAGGACAAGGGAGCATGGATCCAAATGGAGAGAGATTAGGTTTAGGTAAGGGATTCAGAAAAAAGACTCTCCTGGAACAGGTTGCCCAGAGAAGGTGGGCATGTCCCGTCCCTGACAGTGTTCAAGGCCAGGCTGCATGGAGCTCTAGACAAGCCGGTCCAGTGCAAGGGATCCCCAGCCACAGCAGGAGAGTTGCAGCCATGGGATTTTCCAGATCCCTTCCAAGCCAAACCATGCCATGACTCCATGATTCTGGGATACTTCCCCTCCTCATCCTCTGGCAGAAAAAGAAACTTGGCCCCAAGTTCCACACTGCAGACCATGTCTTTTGACAGCCTGCAACTGTGTCAACAGAGACAGAGATGACATTACTGACACGATTTCCCTTTTCTACTTGAAAAGTAAATGCTCTGCTCCTGTCCACTCTGGCAAAATTGTCACAAGAGGCAATTGTTCCCCATGAAATGCTTGGCCTCATGCAAAGATGAAAGAAGCCAGAAGCCAACAGTCTTCGTTATTGCTACATTGTTTTCTTTGGTTACTTCTCTAATAGGAATGACTTTGGGGTGTGATTTGTTTGTTTCTCTCTTTCGTTCCTTGGGGCGCGCGGCAGCTCCTCCGTTGGGTTCGCGGGGGCAACGGAGGAACGGCCGCGAGCTCCGGCGGCTCCGCAGCAGCAGCAGCAGCAGCGCTTCTCTCGATCGGTTTTCCGCTTGACTTTTCACTCGCTCCCCATCCCCTTCTCCCTCTCACACTCACTCTACTCCCGTACCGTGCCGTTCCGTCCGTGTTCCGCCTCTCCCAGCCTGGCTGATGCTGCGTCCCGCAAGGCGCCCCTCGGCGGGGCCGCCCCGTGCCCGCCTCTGCCCGGCCCGCCGTGGTTCCGCCTCGGCCGGGCTCTCTCCGTCCTGGCTGTGGCGCCGCTGGAGGAGCCGCTCGCTCTGGTGCTGGCGGAGCAGTGCGGGCTTTTGGCTGCGCCTGGCGCGGGCTCTGGCCCAGCCCCGGCCGAGGCCCCGGCCCCGAACGAAGCCCCTGCCGCGGTTCCGCCCGCGGCCGCCCCGCTGCCGCCCGGCTCCCGCCGCGTGGCCGACAGCGTGGCCGGCAGCTGCCCCGCTCCGAGCTCCGCCGCTCGCCAGCTCGGCCGCCGGCCCCGAGCCACCGCAGCCTGGGGCGGCTCGGCAAGCAGCAGCGCGCCGGGCGGGCGGGTGCCCCGGGCAGAAGAGCGGCAGCGCGGTGCCGCCCGCACGGGCGGAGAGGCCTCCCCTAGAGCAGCTCTAGCGGCAGGGCCCGCTGCTGGGCAGCGGCGGCTGCGGCAGCGTTTACTCCGGTCCCTGCCTCACCGATTGCGCCCCGGGAAGAGACGGGGCGGGCTCGGAGGGCGGCGGCGGGCGGCGGGCGATGAGCTCAGCCCGCCGCTGGCCTTGGCTCGCAGGCGGCCATCAAGCGAGTGTCCCGGGAGCGCATCTCGGAGTGGGCGCGGCTGGGGAGTGAGCGGGGCCAGCGGGAGGAGCCGGCGGGGCGTGCCGGGCGGGGCTGAGGCGAGGCCCGGCAGGGCGGCAGCCGGAACGCTGCGAGGGCAGCGAGCGTGGAGTGAGCGGGGGCCGCGCAGCGCCCCGGACCGGGCCATGGCGAGCTGCGGCGGGGCCGGGCAGGGGCTGCCCAAGGCACGGCGCAGCTTCGGCCCTGCTGACGGCATCGCGGTCCCCCCGCAGCGCAAGGGCGCCCTTGTGCCCCTGGAGCTGGCGCTGCTGTGGAAGGTGTCACGGCCTGGCTTCCCCGGCGTCGTGCGGCTCCTGGACTGGTTCGAGGTGCCCGAGGGCTTCGCGCTGCTCATGGAGCGTCCGCAGCGCTGTCAGCACCTCTGGTACTTCCTGCACGAGCGGCGGTTCCTGACGGAGCCCGTGGGGCGGGGGCTGTTCCGCCAGGTGCTGGAGGCCATGGGGCACTGCAGCAGCCGCGGCGTCCTGCACCGCCACATCAAGGCCGAGAACGTCCTCGTCAACCTGGCCACGGGCAAGGTGAAGCTCATCGACTTCGGCTGTGGCACGATCCTCCAGGACACGTTCTACACCCAGATGTCAGGTGAGCCCAAAGCCGGGGCCCAGCCGGGCAGTGGAGTTCCCCCCTTGGCTGGCAGAGGGGGAAGAGGGGGGGAAGGAAGGAGGCAAGGAAGGAGGGGGAATCCATCTTCAGCCAGCTGCAGCCAAGTTGCTTTGTGGCAGGGCAGGGCCTGGCTGTTGTGGAACGGGAGCTGGCTGGGAGGGAGGGAGCAGCATGGGCCTGATGAGCTGCGCCCGTGTCCCATAGGAAGGCCGGAGTACAGCCCACCGGAGTGGATCCTCTCTGGCTGCTACCATGGCCAGCCAGCCACCATCTGGTCCCTGGGCATCCTGCTCTATGAGCTGCTCTGTGGGCACCTTCCTTTCCACAGCAACGAGGACATCGTCCGGGGCCAGCTCTTCTTCCCACCCTGGGTGTCTCAAGGTGGGGATGCGCCTTCAAGGCACGAGGGGAAGAACGGGGTTGGGAGGGGCGGCTGGCACATAAGCGTCCTGCTCTTGCAGCTGGTGAGGAGGTGGATCTCCTGGGCTTAGCTGGAGGAGGTGGCACCTGTGCCTCTGTGCTGGTGTCCTCCGCAAGAGAGGATCGATAGGAAGCTTTTGGCTGCAGCTCTGAGCACTCCTGGTGTGGCCTGGGCACTGTGGAATGTGGGAGAGCATGGACAGGAGCCTTGTCCCGCTGAGCTTTGTGGACAGTTGGCTGGCTGAGAAAGGTCACGTCGACATAATACCCCTGGTTAAGCAAGAAGGAGAGAAGTCTAGAAGTCAGCAGTCAGTGTCCATATAAGGCAAGGACATTATGCCCTTGATGCAACAACAGGATAGGGAAGAGGCTCTTTTGCCAAAAATATGAAGAATTGTTTCAACAGAATAACCACAAGAATGCAGAAGTAGGCGTAGTTGGCCGATAAGTAACTAACCAATAATGAGCTCTCCTTTGCAATATGTATGAGCTTTATTAACACCAATATAAATATGTGTGACTCTCAATAAAGTTCGAGACTTGCTGATCAGTCATATTGCATGCCACATTTCTCCTGCCGATCCAACACAAACCCAAACTCCAGCCCTGGGATACCCTATAAAAGCCCCACGGCCCTCTTTTTGCCCTGTCTTTTGGGGGTCAGAAATGGACTCTGGAGCTTTCTGAAACCCAGACCCATCTCGTTTGTTCCCGGCACCGGCAGCTGCAGCCTCCCTGGACACCATGAACTCTGGAGAATGGGGGCAGCCAGTGGGGACAGGTCCTGGAGTGCAAGATAAGTCTGTGTTCTGTTTGCCATCTGTCAGTGGTGGGGCAGTTATCTTCTGTTCATTGGGCAGTTTCTCTCTTCCACAACCAATCCTCCCTGTGGGGAGGTGTGTTCCATTAATAGGCCATTAATTATTAATTATTAATCTTCTGGTAATGTGCCACTGGGTGTCACTGCATGGCTGATTAAATGACATCATCCCATTGGGAGATGCTCCGCCCAGGGGGAGGAGCCAAGCATTCCTACCTGGATAGAATCTGAGATTTGGAGCACTGTAGGCAGCCTTTTCCTCCTGGATTCCCAGAGGAGCAGCTGTCTTCCTTCTCCACGGGATTCCCAGAGGATCAGCCTTTTCCTCCTGGATTCCCAGAGGAGCAGCTGTCTTTCTTCTCCACGGGATTCCCAGAGGATCAGCCTTTTCCAACTGGATTCCCAGAGGAAGGAAGATTCCCAGGCCCATCTACAGCAGCCCTGGACCTTCAGAGGAAAACTCCACCCTTCTCCAGGATCCCTGCTCCAACAGAGCCACACCTGGCACTGCAGGAGGGCTGCAGCCACCACTGAATGGGACTGCTGCCAGCACCCTGACCCACACGGTGTCAGGCCCTGTTCTGACTCTGTCAGTGGGGTTTTTTTCATTTGTACTACTGCATTTATATTTTTAATTTTTCCTAAAAAAGAACTGTTATTCCTATTCCCATATCTTTGCCTGAAAGCTCCTTCATTTCAAAATTATAACAATTCAGAGGGAGGGGTTTACATTTTCCATTCCAGGGGAGGCTCCTGCCTTCCTTAGCAGACACCTGGCTTTTCAAACCAAGACAATAACAAAGTTACTTGAACACCACAGATAGAAAATCCATTTTAATCTCTGCAAAAAGCCAATATTATGTGTCCATAACAATAAACCTCTCGCTGAGTGATGGTAGATGTCAAAGTAACTTTGCTATAAAGATATAGTTTTTATTTCTGTTGTTAATTAAGCTTAGTGAAATAGCTGCTTGTGTTAAACTGCCTGCTTGGATGGGATAACATCCAATGCACCCAGGATGAGGACACCTGTACAGATCTGCCAACTATCAGCACTCCCTGTCTGAAGTGAGCTACACTTTGGGAACATCTCATGTTTCATGCATGCAGTGGGTGACAAGATGATTTAAAATGCTAATGAAATAAACTAGAACGATTTTAAAATGCTAATAAAATAAACAAGAAAGATCATTTATGTTCCTCAAAATAACAACAACAACAACAAGTTCTGGTTTAATGAAAGGTGGAATCTGTTGCTCTTCAGAGCAAAGATTCATAGCTGGAATAAAGAGTGTTCAGTCCAGCTGTTTCTACAATGAGGCCGTATTTCATCCCCCCTGAAAGTCCTTCATGTTTGCACAGAAAACTGTCCCTGCACAGCCCAATGAATTCCATCACTTCAGCTGGCCAAACAACCACTGTGGTCAAGTGGGGGCTGAGCAGCTTCCAGGATCCCAAGCAGCTTCAGAAGCTTCATTTTACACCTCCTCTTCTCCCAGTGAATACCCAGCACCACCATCACTGTGGACCCATAGCTATGGATCACTGGCCTGGCCAGCACAGGGCTAATGTTTGCATCAGCCAGGAGGAGCTGCTCTGCCTGCCTGTCTGTCTCAGCCTCAGCCCTGAGACTCCAAATGCCTCCATTCTGGCCCAATCCTTCCTGGTGCTGAGCATAAGAACTCGTGCAGACAAGAGCAGGGAGGGAATCTCCCCAGCCGTTTATCACCTCAGCAACAAGACCTTGGTACCAGGCTGTTATCTGTAGCAGAAAGCAGCAGCAGGAAGGAGACACCAGATCACCAGCCCCAGGCCATGGCCCTGGTGCTGTCCTTACCAGTGATCAGTGTCTGCAGCTCTCCAGGAGCTCAGGGAGCAGGGATGCTCCTCACCATCTCATCTTACCCATGCACCCAAAGCCACGGCCAGCTGTGTGCTCCTGCCCAGCAGCACATGCCAAGGCACAGCGTGGGATTCTTGGGGAGGTGTCCTCTGCAAGGCCAGGAGTTGGACTTGGTGATCCTTGGGGGTCCTTTCCAGCCCAGGATATTTTGTGATTCTAAGGCTTTGGCCAGCCCAGGTTTCAGCCACCTCCCTGATCCAGGTGTGATTGACCCCAAACCAGATCTTGCCTCTGTCTACCCTCCAGTGCAAGGAACATGTTGCATCTACCCCAGCCCCCCTGCTTGTGTCTGAGGGATCATGCTGACCTTTTCAACATATTTCTTGCAGTATTATAAAACATTATCTGACAAAAAACAAAAAAAAAAAAAACAAAAAAAAAAAACCCAAAAAAATAAGAAAAAACAAACCAAAAAACCAACAAACCAACCCAAACAAAATCAATTTGGGTAATGATGGCCTTTTGTTCCAGCTTATCCTGCACCAAACTCCACAGATGGTAACTCTGAACATTTCCCAGACCTTCACAGCAGAGCTTGGAAGTGTCTCTCTGATTTATTGGTTGTTTCATGACACATGCATTTCTCCTATATAATCCCAGTGTTTTGCTTAGAAGCCATATTATAACTGTGAATCAATCTTCTTCATTTGAACATCTAGGACAGATTCACACATCATTTCACCATTAACTAGGATAGACTCAGCCTTGCAGATCTTTCAGGTTTCAAGCCTGGCTGTGTTGTTTCAGTTCTTTGCTGCTGCTTGTGTTTTGTGAAAAAAAAAAAATAAAATTAAATAACCAGACTTTGGGACTTTCTGTTGTGGCTTGAAGAAGAACACAGGTTGTTTCATCACTGTTGTGAGACATGTGTTACCTGGCTCATTAATTCACAACAGTTCTTGTTTTCTCTGCCTTTTTCATGCTGATGTGATACATTTGTGAAGTCCAGGGTTGTACTGCAAGTGATAATGCTGCAGTAAAGTCTGATAAACTGAGATTCCAACAAAAAAGTGTGAAAAATGTAATCTCTAAAGTTCTGAAAGCTCACATGTGACAAAACCCATAAATCAGCCCAGAAGCAGTCATTATGGTGAGTTACTAACGTGATTATGCAGCTGCATTTGTCATCATTTCCCATTACGTAGAGAATAAACCTGTCAGGCTGATTTATGGCAGAGGGCTCCACAAGATGGGAACTGGCACCTGTACTGTTCTGTGGAAAACGATGAGAAATGCTGTGTCTGCTCAAGTGCTGAATGGAAAAGGAAGGAGGGGAGATAACTGTTCTTTGAAGGCACTGATTCAGGGACAAAGGCTTCAGAGAGGAGTCATGCTTACTCCCATGGGATGGCAGGAAGAGTATCCACCAACCTGTCCCAACAGCAGCAGCAGCATCAGAATGCGTTCTCCACAGGTGGAGGGAAGAGAGGAGAGAGGAGGTCTTTTGAGGGGACCAAAGTCAGTCATGGAGAAATCCTAGAAGCCTGGAATGGTTCAGGTCACAAGGAATCTGAAAAACCATCTTGTTCTAACCCCTGATGTGGGCCGTGACAAACTGAACAGCTGAATGCCTGGCTACTCAGGGGATACTCAAGGTTTTGGATTCCATGCCTGTGCATCTACCGTGGAGCAGCTGGGTCTGCTGGGAGCAAATGGCATCCACCTGAGCTCAGAGCAGGCCAAAAGATGGGCAGATGTGGGACTGAGCAGGGCGAGGGACATCCCTGCACAGCAGCGCTCTGACAAGAGCAGCAGTGGCCTCCTCTCAGTGCCCTTCCCCGAGCAGCAGCCGCTGAACACCATGGTGGCTACACAGATGCTTTTGGCTCTGCAATCCCTTTGTGCTCAAAGGCCACGCTGGGCATTTCAGCTGGGCTGGAAGGTCTGGCTGGGCAGGGAACGGGCAAGAGGCACTGCTGGTGTGAGCTCCATGTGCTCACTGGGGACACAAGGAAGATTCTGTTCATCCAAAGAAAAACACAAGCAGCCAGTCCCTGCTAACACAGCAGTGCGACCCTGTCCAGAGCAGCTCAAACTCTCTGCCAGAACCACCCCATTGCACCTTCTTGATCTGAAGGGGACTAGAAGTGCTTTCACTGCAGTTCTTCATTTCTGCTGTCTGACAATGGGAAGGTTTCACAGAAGTCTTGGATGGACTGGATCAGGGAAGAGTCAAGCAAGAAAAACTGAGCAACCATCACCCAACCCCACTGACAGAAGAACAAGTCCCATTAGGAAAAGCACCTCAGGTGTTTTCATAGTTGATAATATGTATCCTACTCAACATTACTGATTATAATCTTTTCCCTTTCGAGACTTATCAGTGGGGACTTCTGCCTGCTTTGTGAAGGGAGCCCCTGGGGCCCATCCCCTCCCAGAGGGGCTGCACTTGCTGCCTGCCGGGGCTTTCGTTGCTGGGCCCACTGGGAGCCCCTGAGCTGGGCTGGGCACCAAGGGCGGGGCTGGCCCGGCTGTGATGCCTCTGGCCCCTGTGACACCAGGGGCAGCGTGTCACAATGGGGGCAGCTGGAAAAGGCCCCCGCAGGTAACGCTGGCCCAGCACAGCCTGGGCAAGCGGTGAGTGCGCACGTGGCGGGGCTGGGCCGGGCCAGGGCCGGGCCACAAGCGCCGCACCCGGGCCTGCATTGTCCCCCTGCACCCAGGGCCAGCCCCTGGGGCCGGCGCCTTGGCCGGGGCACGGGGCTGCTGCTGCTGGCCCACTGGCACAGGCCCTGCTGCCTGCCAGCTGCCCGGGGCCCTCTGCTTCTGCCCTCACAGCCCTGCGCCTCTGGGCCTCGCTTCAGCCCCCACAAGCTCCCTTGGGAGCCCCAGTGAAAGCCTTGTCTCTCTCCTCCTGCAGACCATGGCGCACAGAGCAGTCCTGGCTGGGCTTGTGCTGCTCCTCTTCCTGTTCCCACTTTCCGTGGTGGACAGATTTCACGGGGATGGGCAGCCCCGTGCAGAGGAGATGAAAGCGGCCCCCCCAGAGCCAGCTGAGCCTGGCTGGGGACCCTGGCTCCTGGCTGCCTTGCGCTACCTGCACCAGCTCTGGCAAATTGCTCAGCCGCTGCTCCTGCTTTTGGGCTGGTGGCTCAGGCGCAGAAGGGCAGCCACGAGGCAGAGAGCAGCGGCCCAGAGAGCTGAGGAAAAGGCCAGAAGGAGGAAGGTGGAAAGCGAGCGGAGAAGGCGGCTCCTTAGGAAGAGATTCAAAGACATGGAGCAAATGCGCCGGGCCACGAAAGAAATAGAAAAGCAAATGGCCAGGCTGATTGGAATGAATAGGGATACAAACAGGATGCTGAAGGTAGGCAGGGCAGGCTTTTGGAGGAGCACAGGCAGTGGCTGTGTGAAGAAAAGCTTCCTGCTGGAGATGCTCTCTGGGCCGGCCAAGGCGAGCCGCACATCTTTGTGAGCAGCCGGCGCACAGAGCTGCGCTTGCTGCCCAGCACAGCCCTGCGCCGGGGCACAGGCTCCGGGCTCCTGACACACCCTGCCCCTCTGCCCTCTCTCTCCTCACGGGATCTGTAGTAACTGCATCTATTTTAACCCTTTCCCATACAGAGCCTTTGCATCTGCTCGGAGGAAAGCACCATCTGAAGGCATCGGGCCAATGATTGGAGATTGATTCAGATTCTTCAATAGTTTTGAAATATTTAAAATATCTTATTTAACAATAGTTGTCTTTAGAAACATTTTCCAAACTTTTTATTACTATAATGTAGATTAATTCTCTTGTAAGAGATCATAAATATTTTAATAATAAGTAGTAATTAAATAATGGCACTTTTCCTTTATATTACATAGAACTTATAATTAATCAAAATTACCAAGAATTATTGCAGTTAACCTAAACTGAAGTATACTTACTTTTTATCTAAACCAGCAAATGTTGCTTAATCTTCATGATCCAATAATTATTTTGTGTCTTGTTTAATATATAGACTGTCGCTACGAATGCCTATAATCACAATTGGTTAATTTAAATTACACTCTCTGCCCTCCTGTCTCGGGAGGGTGACTTCCCTCAGGCAGCTGCAGTCCCTGTCAAGATGCAATAAAGGCAATGCCTGAACAAACGCTGTGTCTGTGAGTGTCCATGCTGGACTCAGGTGTCAGCTGTGGGGAATTCCTGACACAGGGGCACCACAGCAGCCCTTGGCCATGCAGAGGCTCCTTTCCTCCCCTGCAGCAGCTGCTCCTTTGGTGCTGTGATCCAGCCTCTGCTCTGCGCGATGCCAAATGCAAGAAAACCAGGAGTGCCACCACTCAGACTGTCACTCGGGTCCCTGCAGAGCTCAGGAGCCACCATGGCTGTGTGGGTGTGGAACCTGCAGTGGGCCATGACAGCAGGGACAGCAGGGACAGCAGGGACAGCAGGGACAGGGGGACACAGCACAGCAATCACAGCCCGGCTGCCCTGGGACAGGCCCGGCAGGCGGACAGGACACGGGGCAGGCAGGAGTCCCCATCCTCTCTGTGCCCTCCTGAGCACAGGCACATAAGGGACAGGGGCAATGGGGACACAGCCGGCCCCTCTCCTCTGGGAATATCCCACCTGCCCAGGGGCCCTGACAGAACGCAGGGGCTGAGGCTCTGCAAGGGGAACCCAAGGGTGAGCAGGAGGACCTCCAAGTTACATCTGCCCACATTCTGCATGCAAACTGCTGCGTGGAGGAGAAAACCAGAGGGGCCTTGCCACAGCAGATCCCATCTGAGGGAAGTTGTTCTCTATTCCTGCACACGGGTGCCCCATGCAACATGGAGCACATGAATGCCCTTTGACACCAGATTCTCAGCCCTGCTCGAGCGCTCTGGCACAGCAGGAGCGGCCATTCCCTAATAACACACGGGTTTGCAACTCTTGTGCAAAGCAACACAAATTGTCTCTCTCCTCCTGCAGACCATGGTGTCCAAATCAGTCCCTGCCCTGCTGGTGCTGCTCCTCTTCCACTTCCCACGGCCCGTGGTGATCAGTTGGGATGAGGATGCAGAGCTGGGCAAAGAGGGCCTGGAGCAGGCTACCCCAGAGGCACCCGAGCCTGCCTGGGGACCCCTGCTCTGGGCAGCCGTGCAGAAGGGGCCCTACTGGGCTGCTGCTGAGCTGCTCTTCCTGCCTTTCTTCCTCTGCCTCAGGCCCAGAAGGGCGGCCATGAAGCAGAGAGCAGCGGCCCGGAGAGCTGAAGAAGAGGCCAGAAGGCGCAGGATGGAAATCGAGCAGAGAAGGCTTCGGGTGTCTGTGGAACATTCCCGGGTGTCTGGGGAACACTCCCGGGTGTCTGTGGAACATTCCCGGGTTTCTGGGGAACATTCCCGGGTGTCTGGGGAACATTCCCGGGTTTCTGGGGAACACTCCCGGGTGTCTGGGGCTCTCCTGGCCCCGTTCCCAGCCCAGGTTCCCGGGGTTCAGGAGCTGCCCTGGTGCCCGGGCCCCGCGACATCGCCTGGGTGCACTTGGAGCCCGAGGTGCAGGCGGGCGCCGCCCGCGAGGCCCTGCAGGGCTTCAGCATCACCCAGAGCAGCGCCAGGAAGATCTCCTGCGCCAAAAAGGGACCCAGTTTCCCACCCAAATCCCCTCTCTCCATCCCAAATGCTTCTTTGTGCATTCCAAATCCTTCTTCTTTCACCCCAAATCCCCTTTCCCAGCCCCCAGGGATTTTGTGGTTCCAGAGGGGTTATTGGGGTTTTTCCCAGCATTGTACCCAGGGTCTCTCTGCAGACATTGCACCTGGAGCTGCCCCAAATAAACCCCAAATAACCCCAAATTTTGGGACTGGGGGCGGGGGGGGGGGGGGTGGTGATTCTAAAATTCGGGGTTTGGGGGTGTTTGACCCCAAACTTTGGGAATTGGGGGGTTTGATCCTAAAATTTGGGGGTTGGGTGGGATTGATCCTAAAATTTGGGGTTTAGGGGATTTTGACACCTCAGGGTTTGGGGATTTTTGACCCCAAACTTTGGGAATTGGGGATGTTTGACACCCCTGGGTTTGGGATTTGGGGGTTTTTGTTCCCAGGATTTGGGGTTTAAGAGGTTTTTTTTCCCCCAGGATTTGGGGATCAAGGGGTTTGACACCCAAACTATGGGGATGAGGAGGGTTGGACACCTCAGATGTTTCAAACCCCAGGATTTGGGGTCAGGGGGTTTTGGCCCCAAAGATCAGGAATTGGGGGGATTGATCCCAGGATTTGGGGGGATTTAACCCCAAAGTTGGGGGGATCAGGGGGATTTGACACCCCAGAGTTTGGGATCGGGGGGCCTTTGACCCCAAAGTTTTGGGATTGGTGGCTTTGACCCCAAACTTTGGGATCAGGGTGGTTGGACACCCCAGATATTTCAAACCCTAGAGTTTGGGATTGGGGGTTTAGACCCCAAACTTTGGGGGTTGGGGGTGTTTGACACCTCAGGATTTGGGATTTGGGGGTGTTTGACCCCAGACTTTGGGAACGGGGGGTGTTGGACACCCCAAATGTTTCAAACCCCAGTATTCGGGGTCAGGGGGATTTACCCCCAACATCTGCAAATTGGAGAGTGTTTGACACCCCAGGATCTGGGATTTGGGGGGTTTAAGGCCTAAAATTTGGGGTTCGGGCCGGGGGGCGGGGGGGAGGTTGAGATCTCAGAGTTTGGGTCTGGGGGTGTTTGGCCCCCCCAGTGTTTGAACCCCAGGATTTGGGGTGTTTGACCCCAATGTTTGACCTCACCTCGGGTTTGGGGTCGGGGTTGAGATCAGGGACATTCCCTGGAGCCAGCGGCGGGATCGGGATCGGGAACGGGATCGGGAAGCGGAACAGGAACGGGGAGGGTCCCTGAGCCAATGCCGGACCCCAACCCCAGGGAGAGGCCCCGCCGCAGTCCCGGAATGGCCCCATCCCCACAATCCCGGAGCCCTCCCCAGGCCCAGCCCCTCCCCGGCCGCTGAACGGAGCCTCCCTCAATCCCAGCCCGCCCCGATCCGGGCCGGAGCCATCCCCAGAGCCTCCCCCATTCCCGGCCCGGACCCTTCCATCCCTTTTTGGGGCGGCTCCTGCAGCTCCCCGCCCATTTCTGGGGGTTCCAAAGGGCCCCGCGGACCCTCCCCATTTTGGGGGTGTTGGGGGGGCCCCAGGGCCGCCCCGAGGGCCGAGGGGGGATCGAAAGCCCCAAACCCGAGGGGCTCCTGGGGGTGCCCAGTTCCTCCCGTCCCCAGCCCGAAACAGATCGTGGCCAATCAGAGCGCGGGGCGCTGATGACGATCCCGTTGCCGGGCAGAAACTCGGCGCACTGGCCCCGCCCGGCGATTTCCAGCGAATCAGCGCCCGGCTCGGCTGTGACTCATCGGGTGCCGGGCAGAACCCAGCGCCTCTCACAGCGCTGGCCAATCAGAGACTGCGCGGGGCCATTCCCAGCCAATCAGAGCGTTTGTCGCTGATGGCTCTCAGTGTCCAGGAGCGGAATTTGGGGCGGGGGGCGGTGACCCCGGCGATGGGGATGGGAGTGCGGGGGCAGCTGGGGCCGCACTGGTGGCACTGGGGGCGCTGGGAGCCCCCCCGGCCGCGGGGGGAGCGGGGGGCGCGGGGAGAAGGGGGGCGGGGGGGCCCCAAATTCAACCAAAGGGGGGTCGGGACCCCCAAAGGGAGCAGGAGGGGCCTGGAACCCCCAAAACCAAGAACGGGGGAGGGGATTGGGGACTGGGGGAACGATGGGGAAGGGGCGGGAGAGCGGGGGGAAGAGGGGGATGGGACCCCCAAATTGAGGTGGGAGGGAGCTGTGGACTGGGGGAATTCTGTGGACTGGGGAAACCCCCATCAAATCCCATTAAAATCCCATAAAAATCCCATTAAATTCCACTCAATTTCCATTAAACACCATTAAAATCCAATAAAATCCTATTAAATTCCATTAAAATCCCATGACATCTCATTAAAATCCCATAAAATTCCATTACAATCCCATCAAATTCCATTAAAAGTCCATAAAATCTAATTAAAATCCCATTAAATCCCATTAAAATTCCTATTAAATCCCATTAAATTCTATCAAAATTCTACTAAATTCCTATTAAAATCCATGAAAATCCCATCCAATCCCATAAAATGATCCCAAACCCACACAGAATTGGCCCTGAATGGTAAAAACCCAACAATGTGAAAAATTACCCCAAATTATCCCAAATTTACCCTGAATAACCCAAAAAAATCCCCAAATAACCCCAAAGGCACACAAAGAACCCAAATCCCCCAAATGACCCCAAATCCCCCAAATGACCCCAATCCCATAAATGATCCCAAATCCCATAAATGGGACTGGGAGAGGGGAGGAGAGGGCAGGGAAAGGGGGAGTGGGACAAACTGGGCGAGGAAATCAAACTCTGCAGTCAGACAGAGCAGGGATTTGTGTATCCAGCGCTGGGAGCGAGGGGGATCTCTCTGGCAAAAACCCACTCGGTCTCCTTTGGCCTTCAGCTCCATTTTAAAAGTCACAATTACAACACTTCATTAGCATAGTCACATTTGCATAAAGCTGTGTCCCGGTTTTACAGCCGTGTGTGGCTTCAGCGCCTGCGTCCGTTCCTCCTGTGGCGGCCCTCAGTCTTCTGGTGCTCTTTTGATGAAGGCTTCTGTCGTCCTCCTCACGCTGGAACTTTTTACCTGGACCATCAGCCCATGCCTGGTGCTCCTTGTTCTTCAGTCTAACCTGGTCCGAGCTGATTTTGCCCTTTGCAAGCTCTGTTCAAACTTGCTCTCTCGCTCTCGGTGCGTTTGTTGTGTCGCTGGCTCTGCTCTCTCTCTTGCTCTGCTGCCTCGCTGGCTTTGCCTGCATGTGAAAAATGCATGTATTTTATGATTGGCTTTTCGCAAATATTAAAATGAATATTATATGTCTGGTGTTAGAAAGTAATGCTGTATTAATTCTCTTAAGGAGTGTGTTAAATATAGTTTTAGGTTATAAAAATTGTTAAAATAGAAACGATGCTATGTAGGATTCTTGTTTTAAAGAAAGTACTCGCAGTGAGATAGCAGCCACAGGACACCTAAATCTTTCAGAGAAAAAGAATTTCTTGCCCTCTTATCAGAAGAAATGAACTTCTTCCCACCTAGAAGGCACTGTTAGGATTCGGAGGAAGAAGGTGGCACTGCCCAGACAGAATCCTGTGTTTGAATGGAATTTATGCATCATGGATGAAGTGTATGAATATGCAACAGGCTGTTGTTTTTAAGGGTTAATCCTTTGTTAACGGGTGTCCTTTTTCGGGCTCACGCCGCCCTATAACCCTTTCTCTCTATTGTCTCATATTGTCCTAATTCAAATTGTCCAAATTATTATTTCTCTAATTGTATTGCTATTTTTATAACCATTTTATTACTAATGAACTTTTACAATTTCAAAATCAAGTGATTGGCGTATTTCACACTGCACATCTCGCTCCAGGGCTGCTTGTGCTGAACCTTTCCTTTCACAGCCCTGAGGATTCCCCCAGCCCGGGCTCCCAGCAGCTCCAGGCCCGGCCAGGAGGAGCAGCAGGGCCAGGGCTGGCCGGGCGTCCCCCCAGATGTGGCCCCCGCTGGTGGCACAGCCGGACCCTTGGGAGGCTGCCTCAGGCTTTATTGTCCACCAGCATCCCAGGAGGGAGCAGAAAATCCTCCTGCAGACGCTGATTCCGGAGGCTCCCATCGCTTCCTTGTCTCCAGGAGCTTCTGCCAAGCCCCAGTGAAACCTTGGTGCCACATTGTTCCACAGCCTCACAACGCTCTCCTGGCTCCCGTGAGGTCCCTCTGTGTCCCGCTGCAGCCTTGGCTCCATCAGGGTCTCCTGGCTCCCATCAGGGTCTCCTGGCTCCATCAGGGTCTCCTGGCTTCCATCAGGGTCTCCTGGCTCCATCAGGGTCTCCTGGCTCCATGAGGCTCTCCTGGCTTCCATCAGGCTCTCCTGGCTCCATCAGGCTCTCCTGGCTCCATCAGGCTCTCCTGGCTTCCATGATGCTCCACTCTGTCCCAAGGGGCCTCCACGGCTCAGCTTTGGAGCCCTGCAAGATCCAAAGGTTCCCCCAAAAAAACACCAGCCCAGGGACCCCCAGGATATTTGGGCTGAGCTCCCGCTGCCCAGGCACCTGCATGGAACCCAAGTGACCGCTGGGACTCCATGGAATGTCCTGGAACAAACTGTCCCTGGTCAGACAGGGGTGCCATGGAACACAGGTGCCACTGGGACACGGACACTGCCCATGGAACCGAGTGTCCATGGGGACAGAGCCAGGCCTGATGGAACACTGGAGAACATTGTCACCCCATGGAATCCATGGAAGCAGGTGTCCATGGTGACACTGGAGAACATTGTCACCCCATGGAATCCATGGAACCAGGTGTCCATGGTGACACTGGAGAACATTGTCACCCCATGGAATCCATGGAACCAGGTGTCCATGGTGACACTGGAGAACATTGTCACCCCATGGAATCTCATGGAACCAGGTGTCCATGGTGGCACTGGAGAACATTGTCACCCCATGGAATCCATGGAACCAGGTGTCCATGGTGACACTGGAGAACATTGTCACCCCATGGAATCCCATGGAACCAGGTGTCCATGGTGACAGAGCCGGGCCCAATGGAACCTACTGGAACACAGGAGAACATTGTTACCTGTTGGAACCCGGGCTGCTGAGAATTTTGGACTTTCTGAGCTGACAGACACTGACCCCCAAGAGAACACTGGATTTGACCTGAGGCTGTGGAGAAGGCTTCCAAAATGGAATGATGGAACTGGGATTATGGGTGTGGAGTTTGAATAGAAGGGTGGAATATCACATGGTGGACAACTTGGAGTTTAAGATTTTAGAGTATAGTAATATATATAAAGCAAGATGGAGGTTTTAGGGCGGAGGCTTCTCCTTTTTCTTTGCCTTCTTCTTCTTCTCCTTCTCCTTCTCCTTCTTCTCCTTCTCCTTCTCCTTCTTCCTTCTCCTCCTTCTCCTTCTCCTTCTCCTTCTCCTCCTTCTCCTCCTTCTTTACCTTCTTCTCCTTCATCTCCTTCATCTCCGTCTTCTTCTTCTTCTCCTCCTCCTCCTCCTCCTCAGGTTTGGGTGGTATTGTGTAATTGGATAAAAAAGTCCCTTATGTTGGGAACAGGCGATTGGTTATTGGGTTAAAAGTAAAAATAATTTAGGTGTCATTTCTTAATTGGACAGTTTATCCTCAAAAGACCTTGCAGAGAGAGAGATGGGGCTCCATTTTTACCTTGTTAGCGAAGCACTGCAGAACTCACAGCTTGTGAGACTGTTCTAGAGACAAGAGCTAATGAACACCTGAGTCCAAACAAGAAATGCTGTCTTGGGATTTCATCCCGACCTTGGCAGAAAAGAAGCAAAAGAATTGACTGTTACCCCATGGAATCTCGTGGAACCAGGTGTCCACTGTTTCACGGTGCAGCCTCAGAGAGTGGTGAGACCCTTGTGGCACCATGGAATATCCTGAAACCATGGCTCCCCTGTGACAAACCCAGGCTTTATGAAACCAAGGACACCAATGGGATGCAATGGAATCTCAAGGAACCAAGGGTCAACTGTCAACACATCAGCTTCTCAGGAAACCAAGGCAAACACTGTGACACAGAGAGGGGCCCTCATGGGACCCAGGAGACCATGGTGACACTGTGGTGGGATCTCATGGAACCAAGTGTGAATTGTTACAGGAGCCAGGAGACCATGGTGACACCGTGGTGGGATCTCATGGAACCATGATCCCAGAGTTTCATGGCTCAGCCTCATGGAGCACTGGAGACCATGGTGTCCCAATGGGAATACATGGAACAAAGGCTCCTTAGTGACACAGCAGGGCCTCATGGAATGCAAGAGATAATCCTGATGGAATGGAAACTCATGGATTCAAGGGTCCACTCTTTTGCTGCATGGCCTCATGGAATGCTGGAGACCATTGTGGCACCATGGAAACGAATGGCACAAAGGCTCCACTGTGACCCAGCAGGGCCTCATGGAACCAAGGACACTGCTGTGATACAATGGAATCTCATGGAACCAAGGTCCAGTTGTGACAAAGCTGGGCCTCACGGAACCAAGGACACAGCTGTGATGCAATGGAATCTCTAGGATCCAAGGATCAATTGTCAACACATCAGGTTCTCATGAAACCAAGCAGAACATTGTGACACAGGGGAATCTCATGGGAGCAAGGCTCTGCTTTGATCAAGTGGGGCCTCATGGGACACAGGTGCCACTGGGACATTGTCAGGCCTGGTAGGAACAAGACACCACTGTGGCAGACCAAGGCCTCATGGGACATAGGAGAGCCCTGTGACACAATGGAACCTGATGGAACCAAGGGCCCATTGTGACATGGCAGGGTCTCATGGAACCCCTGTGCCACTGGGACATTGCCAGGGCTGGTGCAAGCAAGGTTCCACTGTGACAAAGGCAGGCCTTGTGGCACCCAGGAGACCATTGTGGGACAATGGAATCTCATGGCAGCAAGGCCCCATTGTGACAAAGCGCGGCCTCATGGAAGCCCAGTGCCACTGGGACATCTCCAGCCTTGGAGGAAGCAAGTGTCCATTGTGACACAGCACAGCCTCAAATCACAGGAGAGCAGAGGGATGCCATGGAATCTTGGGGAACCAAGTGTCAATTCTAAACACAGCAAGGACTCATGGAACCCAGGAGACCATTGTGATGCTGCACTTTGTCACAATGGAGCCGTGCTTCTATGAGGATCCATGGGCCCACAATGTTCTCCTGGGTCCCAGGAGGCCCCGCTGGGTCACAATGGCCCCTTGCTCCCACGAGCCACAGCACGGTCCCCGTTGCCCCTGGGTTCTGTGAGGCCCTGCTGCGTTCACAACTGACACTTGCTTCCATGGGATTCCATTGCGTCACAGTGGCCCCCATGTTTCCATGAGGTTCTGCTGTGTCACAGTGGACACTGGGTTCCACAAGAGCTGGCAATGTCCCAGTGGCACCTGTGTCCTGTGGGCCCCACTTTGCCAAAGCAGAGCCTTGGCTCCATGAGATTCCAGGCTGTCCCAATGCTCTGCTGAGTTCCACGAGGCTGTGCTGTGTCACAATGGACACTGAGTTCCACCTGCCCTGGCAATATCCAAGTGGCCCCTGGCTTCCATGAGGCCCCGTTGTGTTTGCAGGTGACACTTGGTTCCCCAAGGTGTCATTGTCACGCCGCTCTCCTGGGCGCCCTGAGGCCTTGCTGTCTGTGAGAAATGACCGCTACTTTTAAAATGTTAAGGGTGATTCAACCTTGAAAAAAATGACAACAAAGGACTGAAACAGGAGAAATCACAGCACTGGGAGCCCTTCCCCACCCCGTGGCTATCAGCCACATGGCTCCTTCACAAATTGGCTGCTCCTCCTTTTAGACTTTTGGTGTTGCACCAGGTAATCCTAGCCCCACCCAAAGTCTGTCAGGTAACTCTTTGTGGCCGTCCATTGGTGGAGAATGCTGAGCCCCAGGGCCTGGCCAGGCAGATCCTGTCCCTGCCTCCTTGCTCAGGGCTCTTCCCGGGATGGGCCCTGGCATGTGGGGATGGGCAATGCCAAGGGCAGGAGCGTGGGGCGGCCCCTGCCAGGCTGCTGAGCAGGGACAAGGAGGCAATGAGGCCCCAGGCCTGCAAGGGTCACTTGTCCCCTCCTGGCTCAGGCCCAGGGCCAGCAGCCATGGCCAAAGTGCTGCCCAGGTTGGCTCTGTCAGGGCTGTCTTGCAGCTGCTGCCCATCCCTGTGCCCTGTGCAGCCCAGGCTGTCCCACGGTGTCCCTGCCCTGGCCTCTGTCCCTGCAGGCTCTGGGCATCCCCCGGCTGCCCCACCTGGCTGGGCCCTTCCTTTGCTGACAGCTCTGCCTCCTGCCTGCCCCTGCCTGCCCACACAAAGCCTGGGGCTGCTCCAGGCTCCTGCTGGGGACCTGCTGCACCACAGCCCTGCCCTGACAGGGAAATTCCTTTCTCCTCATGCCACTCTGGGCCTCCCCAGCTGCCCTTGGCGTTAATTCTTTCTCTCTCTGGCTGTTTTCCACTATGGCAAAAGGATCCACCATCCCTGAAATTGCTCTTTAAACACTCTCATGGCTCTGCTGCACTGTCCTCAGTCTCCACCCCACTGAGCACAGAGCTCCTTTGTCCCTATACAGTGCTCATGTTCCCAAGGCCTCCAAACCCCTCCTTGGGACATCTCTGGGCCCTCTCCAAGGTGTTTCCAAATGAAAACATTCAGCTCAGTGTCTAAAGAAATCACCAGAGGACAGGGCCAGCCCGACCTGTCTGTCCTGGCTACTTTTGTCTGGGAGCAATCCTTGGATATACAGAATTTGGGAGGCCAAATTCTAATTTTGGCCATGGTCCCTGGACAAGAAGGCTGGTTCTTTTCCATAGGAATGAAGGAACAGAGCCCCTCTGTTTCAGGGACAGATGAGACGTGACCACCAGAGGCCAAGGCCAGCCAGACCTGGCAGGTTTTGTTTGGTGAGATACCCTTGCATAGAGGAAATTATTTTAGGCAGAGTACCCGTTTTGGCAATGGGCATCTGAAAAGTCAGACAGCTCTTTTCCATAGCAAGGAAAGCAGAGAGCCCCAGTGCTCCAGGAGCTGATGAGAGGCAGCCCTTGACACCCCAAGATCAGCCAGAGCTGTCAGGTGGCCCCTGGGAGGCCAAGCCAGCCAGAGCTGTTCCATGTTCCCTGGGTTCCATGGGGTCCCACAGTGTCCCAATGGTCCCTTGCTTCCATGGGGCCCTGAGGTGTCATAATGCCCCCTTGGTGACACCAGGCCCTGAAGGTTGGAATGGTCTCCATGGTTCCATCAGGCCCCACAGAGCCACAATGGTCTCTGGGTCCATGGAGCCCCTCTGTGTCACCATGGCCCCTTGGTTCCATGGGCTCCAGTGGTGCCACAATGATCCCCTTGGTTCCATGGGCTCCAGTGGGGCCACAATGATCCCCTTGGTTCCCTGGGCTCCAGTGGGGCCACAATGATCCCCTTGGTTCCATGGGCTCCAGTGGTGCCACAATGATCCCCTTGATTCCCTGGGCTCCAGTGGTGCCACAATGATCCCCTTGGTTCCATGGGCTCCAGTGGGGCCACAATGATCCCCTTGGTTCCCTGGGCTCCAGTGGGGCCACAATGATCCCCTTGGTTCCCTGGGCTCCAGTGGTGCCACAATGATCCCCTTGGTTCCATGGGCTCCAGTGGTGCCACAATGATCCCCTTGGTTCCATGAGGTCCCCACAGTGTCCCAGGGATCTCCATGGAAAGGAAAGAACCCAGCCCCACTGTTGCAGGCGCAGCCACCAGAGGCCAAGGCCAGGCAGCCTTGACGGTACTGGCAGATTTTGCCTGGGAGCAACCCTTGGATATTGAGAATTTCAGAGGTGGAATCCCAATTTCAGACATGGACTCTGGAGGAGAAGGATGGTTCTTTTCCATAGGAAGGAAAGCACAGAACACCGCTGGTGTCTCAGGGGCAGATGAAAGGCGGCCATCAGAGGCCAAGGCCAGCCAGACCTCTCTGTCCTGGCAGCTTTTGTCTGAAAGCAACCCTTGGATATCGGGAATTTGGGAGGTGGAACCCCAATTTCGTCCGTTTCTGCATGGATAAGAAGGACGGTTCTTTTCCATAGGAAGGAAAGCACCCAGCCCCAGTGTTTGGACAGCAGGGGAGAGGCACCCCCAGGAGCCAAGGGCAGCCAGACCTGTCTGTCCTGGCAGCTTTCACCTGGGAGCAATCCTTGGATGTACAGTGTTTTGGAGGGGGAATCCCAGTTTTGGCCATGGTCAAGATGGGTGTTTTTGCCCATAGGAAAGTAAAGCACAAAGTCCAAGTGTTTAGGAAGAAGATGAGAGGTGGCCACCCTCAGGCCAAGCCAGCCAGCCCTGTCTCTCCTGGCATCTTTTGTCTAGGGGCTTTCCTTGGACATTGGGCATTTTGGAGGTGCAATCTCATTTTTGGCTGTGGGTGCCTGGACAGGAAGAAGAGCTCTTTTTATAAGGAAGCACCCAGCCCCAGTGTTTCAGAGGCAGATGAGGGCCAGTCCTCAGGAAGCCAAGGCCAGCCAGACTTGTCAGTGCTGGCAGCTTTTGTCTGGGAGCTATCCTTGGATATAAGGAATTCCAGAGGTAGTTGCCCAATTTTGGCCATGAGTGCCTGGTTCAGATGGAGGGTTTTTTCCCACAAGAAATAAAAGTGATAGTGGAGCCCTGGAAAATGTTAAAAATCGTCTTTGCAAATATTGGGCTTTGTGTTTTCTCAGGTCACTGCACCTGCGTAAGCAGTATGATAAAAGATATCATTGTTAGATGTGGTGATTGTTTAGTAATTAAATGTAATTATTACATAACCATAAGAAGAATCGTGAGAAACTCTTTTGGAAATTTAAAGGGGGCTATGTTTAGCTGAAATCTGTCCATACAATAGAACAATATAAGTTTAATAATTACATGAAAGTTATGTAATGATAGAGGATAAAACACGTTCACCTCGAATGTGTGGTCGGAATCAGATTTGGGTGGAAACTACCCTGATTCCCAGAGCTCTTGAATAAAAAGCACCGCATATAATCGCTGATGTGATTATGTGTTTCTGAACGCTAACATTTTGGTGACCCCGGATGGGACCCTGCGGGTGCTGCTGAGCGAGTTTCGCGACTCGACCGCGCTCCAGCCGGCACCGAGGGATTCTCGGGGAGCTCGATCGGCCGCAACCGCTTCTGCCGCTCGCCACGTCCCCGGGAGAAAGGTAAGGTGCTTTTTACTTTGGTTTGGGTGCCTGCCAATGAGACGCAGCGAAAGCTACGCTTGGTTGGGCTAAAGGAATTCCTGCTGGTACAAGCCCAGGCGCCGTTCCATAAGACAATCGCGAGAGCGTTGCGGGTTCGGCAATTTGTGGTATATTTGGAATGGAGAAACTGAAAGGGATTTTGGGCGGCAACACCTCTATCCCGCAAAGTTCTCCTTTGGGGTGCTTACTAGCACATTGGAAACAGGGGAATTTTGGGGAAGAATTACGTAAAGCTAAGTTGATTGATTATTGTAATACATGGTGGCCAGGATATGCCTTGGAGAATGGTGAAAAATGGCCAAAATACGGGACTCTGCAATATAACACTATTTCGCAGTTAATGTCATTTTGTAAACAAGAAGGAAAATGGGATGACGTTCCGTATGTTGATTTGTTTTTCTATTTATGGGAAAAGCCAGAATGGCAGGATGAATGTGGATTAATGATGGTTAAAACAACTGCAAGCAATAAGTGTGGGGTTTGTGAGGAACGTTGTTTAGAAAACTTGGCGTTGAAAGAAAGCCTGAGTAGGGAAAATTAGACAGATATTGATTTACAGGTAGCTCCAATAGGAACAAGAGAACCTAACCCTATCCCACCTGTTCCATCTGTCCCTATCCCACTGCCTGCTCCTACCCCACCTAGTCCTGAACCTGTCTCGTCTAGTACACCCTTCCCTCTTTATTCTCCTCTCCCATCGTCACCTGATCTCTCTTCCTCGGAAGATGAGCAAAACCTAACTGTGGTAGAAAGGAGAGAGAGAGAATCAATGATGGGGTAGCCCCCAGAACCAGGAGTCGGTCTAACCTTGCCCCAGTTATGGATAGAAAAGACATAGGCAGAGAAAAACGGATTGTAATTGCCCCCTTGCGACAAAGTGTAGGAGTGGAAGGGCCAGTATTTATAAAAGTGCCTTTCTCTCCTGCAGATTTAGATATTTGGAAACAATCAGCCAGAATTCATAGAGAAAATCCTGATAAAATGGCATGAGTATTAAAAATGGTTATAAAAAACTCAAAATCCTGACTGGGATGACATACAATAATATGTATATTAATATATTATATATGTATTTTTATATATATATATAATTATATATAGTATCTTAATATAACTAATATATTAATATTAGATACTTTGATGGATTCTACTGAGAAAGAGATGGTACTTAAGGCAGACAAAGAAAGGGTAAGAGAGGACATCAGAAATGGACTCGTAACAGGGAATTGAGATGAGAATTTCCCAATTGAGGATCCAAATTGGGACCCTAATTTATTTTGCGATATGGGGAGACTATGGAAATATCAAGAGTGGATCCAAATAGGAGTTCAGAATGCTGTGCCCAAAACTATAAATTGGTCTAAACTATATGAAGTTCAGCAGGAAGAGACAATGTCCAGACTTGAACAACCAGTTTCACCAGGGCAATCAGTGCCAGCAGGTTACCAAGGGGATGGTTTTGGGGGAGTATACCAGCTGACTAGACATAGAGCCAGTAGAACAAGTTAAGGAACCTGTTATAAATAAACAATTAGGACATAAAGAGGTCAAATTTCTAATAGATAGAGGAGCTACTTACTTGGTATTGAATGATTTGCAAGGACAAATTGGGGACAAGCAAACAACAATAGTCGGCGCTACAGGGAAAGAGGAAAAACGGCCATTCTTGCAACCCCTAGATTTGTGTTTTGGGAACAAAGTTATAACACACAAATTCCTATACGTACCTGAGTGTCCAATTCCGCTTTTAGGGAGAGATTTGCTAGCGAACTTGATGCGGTAATAACCTTTGAAAATGGAGAGCTTATAATGAAAATATCTGAATCAAAGATGGGACAGATTTTAATGATCAAAGAAAAACCTGTTCCCTCTATCCCTAGGGAGGTAGGAGATGCAGTGATTCCCTCTGTATGGGAGACAGATATACCAGGGAAATCTAAATTGGCACAACCAGTGCATGTAGAGTTAAAAGAAGGGGCGAGGGCTGTACAAGTCAAACACTATCCCCTAAAACCAGAAGCATGGCAAGGAATAAGTAAAGATTATTGAGAAATTCTTGAAATACCAAATTTTAGAAGAATGTGAATCAGAATTTAATACACCAATATTTCCAGTAAAGAAGCCAAATGGCGAATATAGATTAGTGCAGGATTTGAGAGCAATAAATAAAATAACAAAGGACATTTCTACAGTGGTAACAAATCCCTACACATTGCTAACATCCGTAAAAGAGATATACAAGTGGTTTAGTGTAATTGATTTAAAAGATGCCTTTTTCTGCATCCCCCTTGACAAAGAAAGTAGGAAACTGTTTGCCTGTGAGTGGGAAAACCCAGGGAATGGGAGAAAGACCCAGCTCACCTGCACACGATATAAGAACTTGCCGACCCTATTCGGAAACCAACTGGCAAAGGAGCTGGAGATTTGGACCGAGAGTGGGCAAGTACCAAGAGACCAATACCTGTTGTTGCAGTATGTTGATGATATACTAATAGCTACAGAAGAAAAGCAACCTGTATAAAGGTAACCATTGAGATTTTATATTCCCTGGGAATGGGAGGTTATAAAGTATCCAGAGGAAAGGCACAAATTGCCCAACAGACTGTGATCTACCTGGGATGTGAAATTTCACAAGGGCAAATGAAAACTAGGCACTAACCGTATCCAAGCTATTTGTGCTATTCCAGAGCCCCAGAATCTACATGAGCTGTGAGTCTTCCTCGGGATGGCAGGATGGTGTCGCCTGTGGATCATGGACTATGGACGGATTGCGAAACCCCTGTGTGAAGCTCAGAAGATGCAGCCATTCACCTGGGGCAAGCCACAGAAAGAAGCCTTCCTAAAATTAAAGGAAGCACTGACAACTGCTCCAGCATTAGCATTACCTGATTTGTCGAAAGATTTTCAGCTGTTTGTCCATGAAAGGCTGCGCCTAGCACTAGGAGTCCTGACCCAAGGTCTGGGAAGCTGGAAAAGGCCGCTGGGCTACTTTTCCAAACAACTTGACAGCATAAGTGCCGGGTGGCCTCCATGTCTGCGGGCAGTCGCAGCCACTGTGATGCTGATACAAGAAGCCAGGAAGCTCACGATGGGAAGGCACATAGATGTCAATGTACCACACATGGTAACCACTGTCTTAGAGCAGAAGGGGACCATTGGCTATCCCCAAGCAGGATGATGAAATTCCAGGTAGTCCTGACTGAGCAGGGTGATGTCACATTAAAAACAACTAACCTTTTGAATCCAGCTTTGTTCCTAGGTACCACAAGTGAAGAAGGCCCATTTAGAGCATGACTGTGTGGAGGTAATAGAGTACACCTACTCAGCAAGAGAAGACCTGAAAGACGTCCCACTAGAGCAGCCAGAGTGGGAGCTGTTTACAGATGGGAGCAGCTTCGTGGAAAATGGAACCAGATACGCTGGGTATGTGGTAACAACAGTCAGTACAGCAGTGGAGGCAAAGGCATTACCACCAAATACATCTGCCCAGAAGGCAGAACTGGTTGCTTTAACCAGGGCACTAGAATTAAGTGAAGGGAAAAGGATAAATATCTGGACTGACTCAAAATATGCTTTTGGAGTGGTGCATGTACACAGAGCACTGTGGAAAGAAAGAGGACTATTGTCCTTCTCTGGGTATGCACATTAAACATCAGGATGCAGTCCTGCAATTGATAAAGGCAGTACAAAAACCTGAACAAGTGGCAATCATACACTGTAAAACACAGCAATCAGGAAACTCCAAAATCTGTGAGGGAAATCGAAAGGCAGACTGGGCAGCCCGACAGGTTGCTCGAGAGGTGCAAACAACAATGGCATTGATACCTTTAAAGCTTAATGTATCCCAATTCAATTTGCCTCCAGAACCAAAATATTCAGTAGAAGATGAGAGACTGGCACGTTTGCTAAATGCACAAAAGAATTCAGAGGGATGGTATGTGACTGCACAAGGACAGATAGTGGTACCCCCTTGATAATGAGAGAAGTTCTACAAATTAAACATAACGAATGTCACGGGGGAGCAAAGGCATTGGTAAAATTGCTAAAGCAGAGTTAAATTTTGGTACGGATGTTAACAATGCAAAATCAGTAATGTCAAAATGTGATATCTGCTTGAAAAACAACCCAGTGGCTGGCGGCAGGCACAGCTAGGAAGAATTCGGATAGGAATAGAGCCAGGAGACTACTGGCAGGTAGATTTTGTAGACTTGCCAAGAACTCGAGGATACAAATACCTGTTGGTGGGGGTTGACACATTCTCTGGGTGGCCAGAAGCCCTTCCCTGTCGCACCAACCAAGCAAAGGAAACAGTAAAGTGGTTACTACAGGAGATTATTCCCAGGTTCGGGGTACCCCTAGGGTATCATCAGATAGGGGGCCCCATTTCATAGCTACAGTAGTAAGAGAGGTAAGTAGATTGCTGGGGATAACTTGGGAACTCCACACACCGTGGAGACCCCAGTCAAGTGGACAGGTAGAGAGGATGAATCAGACACTAAAGAGGCAAATCAGTAAAATATGCCAAGAAGCCACATTGCAGTGGCCCCAGGCTTTGCCAATAGCACTGTTGAGGATTCGGATAAAGCCTAGGAGTGGGATGTCAGTCAGTCCTTATGAGATATTGCATGGGAAACCATATGAATCTCCTGAGCCTAACCCTAATGTGCACGTCACAGGAAAGCAGGAAGTGTATAATTATGTTCTGTCTCTCGGGAAAACTTTAGCTCGGCTCCGGAGCATCCTCGTGTGGAATAGACCGCTGACTCTCGAGAGCCCAGTTCATAACATACATCCAGGAGACGAGGTGTACATCAAGAACTGGAACGAAGAACCACTGAAAGAAAAGTGGAGTGGGCCCCACCAGGTACTGCTGACCACCTTTACAGCAGCCAAAGTAGCCGGCGTGGACCCCTGGATTCACTACACCCGAGTGAAGAAAATCCATCCTGGATCACGGACTGTGTAAACTGTGGAACCAACAAGGCTGCAGATAAGATGTGTGTAATTACTTTGAGAATGCTATCAGTAATTGTGCCAATGGTATGGTCATTAATGTCTTTGGGATGTGGAATGCAAAAAGATCAACTAAACACTTTTCATTCTAGAATGAAGAGAGAGGTACAAGCAGAAACACAGGGGATAAAGGTTTCTAATGCAGTTTGGGCTAAGAATGTAATGATTGGATTAGTCAAAGACTTTGCCAAAATGCAAAACACCTGTAGAATAACTGCCTGTATACCAATACCAAAGGGCAGCAGGAGATCCAGTAAATTGGGGAATCACAACATCAAAACTACCTGAAATACAAAAGAACAAAACAATTGCATGCAAACAGGTACCCGAGTCGAGGCAAGTAGTCAAGGAAACTTGGGAGAAAATAGGAACATGGATGAAACCCATGGGCCAGAAAGACTGTATTCTAAGTGCTGGCACACTAGGAACCCCTATGGGAGAATCAGGAGGCATCACACAATGGCAATGCTATTTGCCACACTATAAAAAGATTACAGAAAATGTTACAGAAACCACTCTGGTATGGAAGTGTGAGGCCAAGGATCAGAAAGATCAGGCAGAGCCTTGGGACAGTGCGTGGTCTGTGAGTATCCTTCAAAGATTCCAATGTATGTCAAACACCCCTTGGTGCATTAAGTGGGAAGGCCCCGAGAATGAAACAGATCCAGCAGTAACAAACACTGCCACCAGTAGCAGAACGAGGGCAGACAAAGTAAGGTGGTGGGCATGTAATAAAACTTATGACTGCACTTCTGATGATGCAGAGATAAAGCAGATGCCACCTCTGGTAATAGCCCTACAAACTGGCTGTGCTTGCAGAGGGATCAAACATAAACAAGGCAGAGGGAATTATAAAGCAGTTGTAGGATGTACCAGGAGTACAGTCTGAGGTCCAGGACAATTTGTATGGGCAGCAAGCGATGGCACCTGGACAACACATCTGCCTGTAGATGGGAAAGTAAAGGAAATTACTTTAGGCCTCCCAACCTCATGTCCAATTTGGAAAAAGTCCCCATTTAATGGAAAACATGAACTTGTGCAGATAAGAGCAAGACGAGAAGTTCTAGACAATGAAAATCCAGATGACACTTGGCAAGAACCCTCTGGTGGAGTGAAATTTGGGTGGGCCCGAGAGTCTTTGCTTGGTCCGACAGCAAACTATCAGAGTAGGGAGATGCTGTACAAACTTACAGGTCAGGTAGATAGACTGGCAAGAGTCACCCGGGAAGGATTTAAAGAATTAAACGTACAATTACAAGCCACCACAAAAATGACTTTACAAAATCGATTAGCCTTAGATTTGTTACTCCTGAAAGAGCATGGAGTATGTGGATTTTTAAAGGCACAAGTTGGTCATTGCTGCGTTCACATCCCAAATGTAACTGCAGATGTAGAATGTGACATCAATCAGTTGAAACAAAGAGAGCATGAAGCACAAGAAGAGCAAAAGGATTTGACTACGACCTGGCTAGGCAAAATCTTTAAAGGGTTAGGGTGGAATGTGAGTTCATGGATTAAATCTATCATTGAGAGTGTGATAATCTTACTAATTGTATTCTTAGCAATTTGGTTAGTTCACAGCATCTTAAAAGGAGAGATACAGAAGAAAACATCCTGGAACCAGAAGATAATAAAGGCACTGACACGAGATCCACGCCCACCATCTTCTGGTTCTCCAGTTCGTGACAGCATCCACGACAACGTTTACATCAACCATGGACTTGAAGAACGTCAAGAATAAATTGAGAAATAAAGGCCTGTATCAAGTGAAAACATTTACACCTATAGTGAAGTGAAAATGCTTTCAAAGGGGGGAGAATGATAGTGGGGCCCTGGAAAAATGTCAAAAATAGACTCTGAAAATGTTAGGCTTTGTGCTTGCCAGATCATGTGAAATCGCACCTGCGTAAGCAGAACATGATAAATTATATAATTGTTAGATGTGATGATTGTTTAGTAATTAAATATAATTATTGTTTAATCATAAGAAGAATCATGAGAAACTATGTTAGAAGTTTGAGGGGGGCGACAAGGAGCCCATGCTTGGCTGAAATCTATGTATACAATAGAACAATTGAAGTTTAATCATTAACATGAAAGTTATATAACAATAGAATATAAAAACATGTTCATCCCAAACCCATGTCGGAGTCAGATTTGGGTTGGTACCCCTGACACCCAGAGCTCTTCAATAAAAGCACCTGCATATAATCATTCTGGTGATTATGTGTTTCTGAACGCTAATATACCCAGTAAAGTGTTAAACCCTTCCCAGTTGCTGTGCATGAGGGTCTGTGAATATGCACCAGGCTGATGTAAGGGGAAAGGTATTTCAGGGGATCCCTGAAGGTAACAGGGTGCTCCTGGCTGAGTGCCAAGATGCACCCAGTTTACATCTTCCAAGAACTGTTTAGCATGGCTCTGCCCTGGATCTGCCTTTTTAGAGCATGGAGATTCCTTGGCTGTGGTTTTAGTCCATTCTCTTTATCGCCTCCAGTTTTTGGGCCTTGGTGCACTCTGCCTTCAGACGGGGAGTGCTGATAGTTGGCAGATCTGTACAGGTGTCCTCATCCTGGGTGCATTGGATGTTATCCCATCCAAGCAGGCAGTTTAACACAAGCAGCCATTTCACTGAGCTTAATTAACAACAGAAATAAAAACTATAGAACAAAGTTACTTTAAAAAACAGTCCCAGCCCATATTTGATCCCAGTCTGCGTGGTCCTGATCCATATGGTCCCAGTCCCTGGGATCCCAGTCCATACAGTCCCAGTCCATATTTGATCCCACTCCAGGTATCCTGGTCTGGAGGGTTCTGATTCACAGGATCCCCATCCTTGTGATCCCAGTCCAGGTGATCCCAGTCCAGGTGATCCCAGTCCAGGTGATCCCAGCCCATATTTGATCCCAGCCCATCTTTGATCCCAGTCTGGGGGGTCCTGCACACACTCCCAGGGTCTGGAATTCCAGTTCCCAGCCAGGAAAAAATGTTCCTGCCCTTGAACTTCCTTCCTATCCCCGCAACAAATTGCAATAAAACTATAAACAAAGAAATAATAATTGAAATTAAATAAATTATAATAAAAATGAAATATAAAAATCTCAACTCTTCTTTACAATGATTCTACTCCAACAATGATTCAACTCAAACCAACAATAACTATTACTATAATATTACCAATGCATATAAATAAACAAATTATATATCAAGAAATACCTTTTGAAAATTTTAACTCGATGACTAATGTACTTTAGATAAAAATATCTAAAGAAACTACCATGCAATCTAACACCTCTTAGTTAAACAATTCATATCACAAATATACTAAACACAAAACCAAACACCACTACAATTTCTCAGACATTTCAACCAAACAATTAAACTTTAATAACATCCTTAAGTACTCTTGAAAAATTAAAATTATTTTTAAAACATTAATTGTGTGCAGGTGGTTTTATTTTGATATTGGTTTTTGGATTGTTTGGGTTAGATGATTTAAAAAATGGGATTTTTATAGGAATTGAATCAGCTGAGAAGGTGGCACTCGGCAAACAGAACTGACTGAAAATGAACGGGACAGAATCAGTAACTCTGAAAGTTTTATTTGCTATCAAATACATCCCACACACCCAGCCCCACACAATCCCCATCCCATTGCTCCAAATTGGGATCCCACTTCTCCCAATCTCCTTCCAACTCCATCTCAACTTGACAGCTGTGGAATGGAGTGAGTTTGGCCTGGGATTGAGTTTTTTGAGGAAGGAACAAGCAATCTGAGGTGGAATTGAGCCCTTTCGGGTTAAAATTCAGTTATTTTCAGTGGAATTTGAGTGGTTTTGAGGGGACTGTTCCATCCCAATGGACTTTTGGAGGACAGAGAGATGGAGAAGAGAAAAAAATTCAGGCCAAACCAAAGGAGAAGCAGCCAGGTGTGTTCCCAACATGGATCACAGGGAATGTGAGTGACCAGGGCTGTGCCCAAAGTGCCTCCTCCAGTGGGGGATGGAGCTGCAGCAGCGCACGAAGCTCTTCCCGCACTCGGGGCACTCGCAGGGCTTCCCTTACCGGTGCCTCCGTTGGTGTTGGGTCAAGGTAGAGCTGCAGGAGAAGCTCTTCCCACACTGGGGACACTCGTAGGGCCTCTCCCCAGTGTGGATGCGCCGGTGCCTGACGAGGTGGGAGTTGCGCTGGAATCCCTTCCCACAGTCGGGGCATTGGAATGGCCTCTCCTCTGTGTGAATCCAATAGTGCCGGAGGAGCTTGGAGCTGGTCTGAAACCTCTTCCTGCATTTATCACACTCGTAGGGCCTCTCCCCAGTGTGGATGCGCCGATGGGTGACGAGGGTGGAGTTACGCTGGAATCCCTTCCCGCAGTCGGGGCATTGGAAGGGCCTCTCCTCTGTGTGACTCTGATAGTGCTGGAGGAGACTGGAGCTGGTCTGAAACCTCTTCCCACACTTGGAGCACTCATAGGGCCTCTCCCCAGTGTGGGTCCTCTGGTGCCTGATCAGGTGGGAGCTCCAGCTGAAGCTCTTCCCACACTCCACACACTCGTAGGGCCTCTCCCCAGTGTGGGTCCTCTGGTGCCTGATCAGGTGGGAGCTCCAGCTGAAGCTCTTCCCACACTCCACACACTCGTAGGGCCGTTCCCCAGTGTGGGTCCTCTGGTGCTTGATCAGCTCGGAGTTCCACCTGAAGCTCTTCCCACACTCCATGCATGTGTGGGGCTTCTCCCCATCATGGAGCTGCTCATGGAGCACCAGCTCCGAGCTCTGGCTCCATCTCCGGCCGCCTTCCCGGCCCAGGCTGGCTCTTTCCCCCTCACATCCCCGCCATCTGCGTTTGCAGCCCCTCCTCGTGCGGCATCTCCGGGCCTTTTCCTCCCCGTTGGCTTCCTGCGCCGTGGAGCCGCTCAAAACGGCCTCTGCCACCAGGTTCTGCCGCGGGCATTTGTCCTCCCTGCTCTCCATGCTCAGCTCCTGCTCTGGGCGAGGAAGGACAAGGACAGCATGGGATTTGCCTCCGTGCCACAGGCAAGGGCAACGAGATCCCCCCAGGGCTGTGCTGCAGCCGGGGGCCCTGCTGGGCTGGGAGATGGAGCAGCACAGAGGGGAAAGGGGCACTGACTTCCTCCTCACCTGCCTCAGTGTCCCAGAGCATCTTCCTCTTCCTCACAGCCTCACAGGGGTTGGCAATGTGAAATCCTGGTTTGGAGAAAACAAGGGATGAGCACCTGGAGTTTGAAGGTCCCCCCACCCAAGTCCATCTCTACAAGTCACCGGCCATGTGGGCTCCAGAAAACCCTCCCAAACACCAAGATTCAGCCCTGAAAAAGCCTTCCAGGAGTTCCCCATCCCTGGTCCCTCCCCTCTGGTGTTCAGGGGTTCCCCCCTGTCCCAGCTGCTGGGGTCAAACTTGGATTGGGGGTCCCCCTTCTCCTGGGTGCCTGCCCTGCCCAGGCTGCTGGCAGTGCCAGCAATGCTAAAAAGCTCCCCCCTCTTGGCTCTCCCCATTTCGGGATGCCGGGGCTGTTTGGGCTCCCGGGCTCCCTTCTCCTCTCATTCTCTGCTCTGCGCTGCAGCAGCTCCAAGGAGTCCCCCCTGCCCCTCTCCAGGCTCTTGAGGCTCCCGCCAATGGCGGCGCTCCCCCCTCTCTGGCCTCCCCACTTTGGCCTCCTGGGGGACACAGGGCTCTGCTCCTCCAGGCTGCCTCTGCCGGCAGCCGCCACTGCCACCCCCCGATGTCTCCCCGAGGGGCCTTTTCCGCTCAGCCTTGGACTTCTTCATTCTCCAAACATCCCCCCAAAAACCCAACCCAGGGACCCCCCGGGATATCCGGGCCGGGCTCCCCCTCCCCGCTCACCGGAGCCATGGGGGGGGGGCGATGATCCCACAGGTGGGGGCTGCGAATTCAGGCAGGGCTCGAGACCGCGTGGCTCCCTGAGCTCAGCCTTGATCTGCCTTTGTCCCTCCTCTTCCTCTTCCTCCCATCGTCCTCTTCCATCCCCCCTCCAGCTCCTCTGTTATCCCCACCGGCTTCTCAACTTCCATCCCTGCCCTTCCATCCCTTCTCCTCCTCCCTAACCCCACCTCCTTCTCCTCCTTCCATCGCTGCTCTCTCTCCGCCTTCATCCCTCCCCTTCCATCCCTCCTCCCTTTCCTCCTCCTCCCCCCTTACCCCGCCTCCTCCTCGCCCTCCATCCCTGCCCTTCCCTCCCTCCTCCTCCTCCCCCAGCAGCAGCCACACCCTCGGTGCCCCGTTCCCGCAGCCCTCGCAGCCCGCGGCAGCAGCGGCGATGGAGCCGGGCCAGGTCGGCATGGGCAGCGCGGGGCTCTCGGCTGCTCCCAGCCGCTGCGGGCGGGGGGAACCCGGCCCGGGCCAAAGGAGAGGCAAACTGGGCAAACTGGGGGCTGCACATCCAAACTGGGCCTTGCTGGGGACCCTGCCTGGCCACTGCCAGCCCTTGGGGCTCCTCTCGGCACATCCGCCAGGGGGGAACGCACACAGGCCTGGGGGATCCCAGCAGTGGCAGCACTGCCAGGGACTGGGCTGCACTGGGATCGTACTGGGAGTGACTGGGGCTGTACTGGCTTTGTACTGACATCAGACTGGGATCATACTGGGATTATACTGCCGTACCAGGGCAGATTGTGATCACACTGATGGAGGGTGGAATCATACTGGGAGTGAGCAGGAGTCTGCAGGAGGCAATTGAGAGCCTGTTAGGGGCAAATGGGATATACTGGGAGTGACTGGGATTATGCTGAGGGTGACTGGGAGTAGCTGTGAGCAACTGGGATCATGGTAGGAGCAACTGGGAGGAACTGGGTGATTGGAAACTGTGGCGCTTATACTGGGGTGAACTGGGATCATGCTGGAGCTGACTGGGATCATTCTGGCAGTGAGTGCCACTACACTGAGGCTGACTGGGAGTGCTTGGGAGCAAATGGGATCATACTGGAAGGAACTGGAAAGATGCTGGAGGGAACTGGGCTACACTGGGACATACTGGGAGTGACTGGAACAAAAGTGAAGGTGAAAGAGAGAAACTGGAACCATGTAGAGCAAAACTGGTTCATACTGGCAGGGACTGGGAGCACACTGGGGCCATATTTGGATCATACTGGGAGGGACTGGACTAATACTGGGAGGATCTGAGAGTGACTGGGAGCACACCCTGCACATCATCCCCCAGACTGGGCCTGACTGGGAGCAACTGGGAGCACGCTGGCAGCAAATGGCATCATACTGGGACTGACTGGGCTGATCTAGGGAGCAACTGGAACCATGCTGGAGGCAGCTGGGACCATACTGGGAGAGATTGGAAGCAACTGGGATTATACTGGGACCCCACTGGGAGGGCTGGCATGTGACTGGGATCAAACTGGAGCTTACTGGGATCATATTGGGGTTGAAAGGGAGCGACTGGGATCACACTTTGGGCTACTGGGAGCAGCTGAGGGAAACTGGGATGATGCTGCAAGCCAACTGGAGGAACTGGGAAGGACTGGATGCATGCTGGGGGCAACTGGGATATACTGGGCATGACTGGGGGATCATACTGGGATAACTGACACCTTACTGGGGCCACTGGCAGTGCCTGGGAATGACTGCAGACATGCTGGGGGCAACTGGGATATACTGGGAGTGTCTGTAACCATCCTGGGGGGACTGGAACCACACTGGGAACAACTGGGACCATGCTGGGGAGAACTGGGACCACGCTGGGGGCAACTGGGAGTGAGTGGGACCATGCTGGGAGGGACTGGGATCATCTGGGGAGGGACTGGGACTAGAGCAGGGGCAACTGGGTCCAACTGGGACCATCCTGGGAGTGTCTGTAACCATAGGGGAGTGATGGAAGCACACTGGGAACAGCTGGGCCCATGCTGGGAGCAACTGGGATCCCACTGGGGGCACTGGCATCAGACTGGGAGTGACTGGGAGCAACTGGGATTAGACTGCAAGGGACTGGGATCATACTGGGAGTGGCTACACTCATACTGGGATTATACTGGGCGTGAATGGAACCCGACTGGGGCTTACTGGGAGCTACTGGGCCCATGTTGGGAGGAAAATGTGACACACTGGGAGCAACTGGGATCGGCTGGAAGGTTCTGGAACCATGCTGAGAGGACTGAGACTACAACTGGGGCAACTGGGATCATCCTGGGAGCAACTGGGGACACCCTTTGAGCAACAGATGGAAACTGGGATGATGCCAGAGGAAACTGGGAGGAACTGGGAAAGACTGGGATCATTCTGAGGTCACTAAAACATACTGGGAGTGTCTCTAACCATCCTGGGGGCACTGGAACCACACTGGGAACAGCTGGGACCATGCTGGGAGCAACTGGGACGATGCTGGGGGAAACTGAATCTGCCCTGGAGGCAACTGGGCACGACTGGGACCCTGCTGGGAGGGACTGGGACTATTCTTGGGGCAACTGGGATCATCATGGGAGGAACTGGGAACATCTGGAATTATGCTGGGAGCAACTGGGATCACACTGGGATCCCAGTGAGAGCAGCTGAGTCCATGCTGGGTTACACTGGGATCTCATTGAGAGCGACTGGAATCACACTGGGATTGACTGGGAGTGGCTGGTTTTGTGGATTTGGGGGGTTTGGATTTTGGGGGATTTTCTTGGCATTTTGAGGGGGAGTTTTTCTGGGGGAGTTTGGGGGTTTATTGAAATTTCTTGTGTCTCTTTTTGAATTTTTGGGGTTTTACTGGGATTTTGTTGGGATTTTTTGGGATTCTCAGAAATTCCTGGGGTTTTATTGAGATTTTTAGGAGATTTTGGGGCATTTTATTGGAATTGTGGTGGCATTCAGAGGGATTCATTGGGGATTTGGGGTTTTGGGGATTTTTGGTGGGATTTGGGGGGTTTTGGGTGTTGCCAGGATTTCTTTGGATCTTGGGGAAGATTTTTTGTGATTTTTTCTGATTTTGGGGACATCTTCGAGGGATTTGCCGAGTTTAATTTGGATTTTTGGGGTTTTTGGGATTCCAAAGGATTTTGTGGGCTTTTATTTGGATTCTAGAGTGTTCTAATGGGATTTTGAGAGATTTAATTGGGATTTTGTGGGTTTTATTGGGGCTTTCACGGCTTTTAAGGAGATTTTGGTGCTTTTCTGCCCTTCCCCACACCCAGGGAATGCCCCAAAGCCCCCCTAAAATTCCACTAAAACTTCACAAAATCCTCAAAAATTACAAGAAAACCCTCCAAAACCCCAAAGAATCTCCAAACATCCCAGTGGAGCTCACCAAAATTTAAAAAAACTCACAGAATTTCCAATAAATCTCCCCCAAAAAACTCCCACAACCCCAACAAAACACCAAAAATCCAAAACCCCCCAAATCAACAAAATCCCCCAAAATCACATTGCCATCAGAAAACCCAATAATTCTCCCCAAAAACCCCAATAATTCCCCCCAAACTCCCAAGAAAATCTCCCAAAAAAGCCACCCCCAAATCCCCAAAAACCCTCTCAGAACCCCAAAGTCCCCACAAACCCCCCCAGACTCAGTGGGGCCGTCCTGGATCAGGGGGCACCGGCCGGTGGAAAGGAGCCACTTCAGGGGGCCCTGGGAGCTTTTTGGGGAGGGGGCACCATGGGAGACCCCCCAAAAACGGGGGAGGGGGGAACCCCTGCAGTGCCCCCTCCCCCCGAAACCCCCAGACCCCGGTTCAGGGTGGGCCTGGGACCCCCCGGGACCCCCAAATCTCCCCCGGGACCCCCAGAGCCCCCCAAGGTTTGCCCAGGACCACGCTGGACCCCCAAACCCTCCCGAAGACCCCCAAAACCTCCCCAGGACTCTCAGATCCCCCGATTTCCCCACAAAATTCACACCAGACCCACCTGAGACCACCCCAAATCGATCAGACTGCCCCAAATCCCCCTCAGACCCCTCAATCCCCCCCAAACCCTAAGAAACCCCCTCAGACTCCCCCAAATTTCTCAAGACCCACCGCAAAACCCCCCAGATCCACTCACAACCACCCAGTTCCTCTCGCCATCCCCCAAAATCCCCTCAGACTCTCCCAATTCCCTCAGTTCCCCCTAAACCCACCTGAGAACGCTCCAGACGCTCTCAAGCTCCCCCCAAAGCTCCCTAAAGCCCCCTCAGACCCACCAAAGCCCCCTCAGATCCCCTCATTCCCCCCAAACCCACCGCACACCCTCGTGTTTCCCGTCGATGCCCCTAAAAATCCCCAATTTCCCCTCAGACCCGCCCCAAACCCCCCCAGTTTGCCCCCGGCCCCACCTCAGCTCCGCTCTCCCTCAGAATCTCGCGCCTCCACCGCGTGTGCTGGCTCTCAGCAATGGCGGCGCGCCCCGGCCCGCCCCGAACCAGCCAATCAGCGCGCTGCACATCCCTGAACTAACCAATCACGGCGCGGATCCCCTCAGCAAGGCCCGCCTCCCCCTCGCCGTCCCAGCCAATCAGAGGCGAGCCGGAAGCGGCGCCCCCTTCCCCGCCGCCGCCGGGACCCCCCGGGCTCGGGACAGGAGCGGGAGGGGCCTGAGAGGGGATCGGGGGGGGCGGGGGAGGGTCCGGGGGGTCTGGGGGGGCTTTGGGGAGGGGTCCGGGGGTTTGGGGGGGTCTGGGGAGGGGTCCTGGGGCACTGTGGGGGGACCTGGGGGGTGCGGATGGGTCCTAAGAGGGGTCTCGAGGAGGGGTCGCGAGACATGAGACACTCATGCCACAGTGTAAGCTGTAAGCGAAAGGAATTTTAAGAGCTGTTTTGGTTATTTCAGAGAAAGTTTAAAAGGGAGAAGCTGCTGTGTGATGTTATGATCGATTTTTGGTGCCAGAGTCCAAGGAGTTTAGGGCTGGAAATCCCAGCCCCGCTGGATCCAAATGAGGAAATCACCTGGCTCTGTCCTACCAAGGTGTCTCGTTGGTGAAATTAAAAGGCAAAACACGGTCCATAAGACAGAAAGGAAAGTGGTACTGCCTCAAGAAAACCTCTTAAGCAAGTCTGGCTGCACTTTTTATTCAAGAGAAAAGCAAAGTTCAGGAGAAAATGAAAAGTGTTTTGCATGGCTGATCAAAGACATCTGGAAGATTTAGAAGAAAGCCCAGCAAGCTGCTGCAATTGATAAAAAAATATTAGTGCAGAGCAATTTTCTTGGAGATAGCCAGGAAAGAGCAGAATAGCAGAGAGCAGAGAAAGGGATCCACCCTGAGGTGTCTTGTCCATATCCACGACTGACTCCAACAAATCCAAGAATATCCTGAGCTGGAAGGGACTCACAGGGATCATGAGTCTGACTCATGGCCCTGCGCAGGACATCCCACCACAGGTCTGAGAGCCTTGTCCAAACATTCCTTGAATTCACAGGGGCTGGGACCATTCCCTGGGGAGTCTGTTCCAGTGTCCAGCACCCTCTGGTCCAAATCTGATGAAAACTGCACCAGGACAGAGTCCAAACCCAAAGACTAAGGAAAGTCAGGAGACCCCTTGGTCTGAATGCACTGAATGTCCCAGCACCAGACCCATGGTTGAGAATGGGCAGTCATCAATGCAAGATTAACTAATTGTGGGAGTCAGAAGTAAGTTGTAGTGATGTAAATTGAGGTTTTTGGCCTCGCTGAAAGGTGCAATGGCCACAAGCTTTCAACGGAGGACTCACAGGAAGAAATGTTAGATTTCCTAAAAGGCCAGTTGAGGTTTTGGAGGATGGAGCCCACCAAGACCTCCAGAAGTAGGAGAGGGGCTGAAAGGATGAAGTCAGCAGGGACAGAAATGGCAGAAAAGCCACACTTGCCAAGGAAATTCCAGAAGCAGTGATGGCAACAGCAGCACTGGCTCCAGCTTCCTCAGCTTCTTCTTTAAGGTGGGAAAGGAGGAAAAGGGGGGGAAGATGTTCTTAGAAGGGAAGGCTTGGCACTGATGGGGCTGTGGACTCCTCACCTGAAACTCCCTGAAACTGTGACACTGGCTCAAACCACGGCATTTTTTAAAAGCTCATTTTCTTGAGAGCAAAATTTTGAGTCTTGAAAGTGATCTCAGGCTTCACACCTTATCTGAGAAAAGTTTTTAAGCAAACACTGAAATTCTCAGTGACATGACTCCAAGAACGGAGATACAAGGGTAGGCATTGAGAACTCCTTGATTCCCCTGGATCATAATGCATCTTAGGATCAGCTTAATAAAGGAGGAATGGATTTAGGTGCTGTCTCAAGTCCAACATTCATTAATATTTGTGGGTGTGGATGTTGTGGCTGCCCCATCCCTGGAAATGTTCCATGCCAGGCTGGATGGGCTTGGAGCAATCTGGGATGCTGGAAGGTGTCCTGTGGCAGGGGGTGGGACTGGATGAGCTTTAAGATCCTTTCCAGCCTGAACCATTTGGGGATTCTGTGATTCCATGAACACGTCCACACCCAGCCTTACTCCAAACGTGTCAAGCAGGGACGGGGGGTTGGCAGTCCCCAGACAACAGTGGGCAGGAGGAGAAGAAGCTGGCACGGATTAACTGAGCTGCTCTCCACAGAAAGAGCAGCAAGGGGGATTCTCAGCCAGGACCAGCCCCAGAGGGACCCGGGCTCCTCCCTGGATGTGAGGGAGAATGCAAACAAGAGGCGTCACACATTCCTCTGTGCATCCCTCACCTGCAGCTGGCCTGAGGAGGTGGCCAGCTCACGGCCAAAGGGAAGGGTGTGTTTGTGCAGCATCCCGGCTTCCATGTGGGCCAAAGCAGAGCCAAACTCCCGTTTGATTAATGAGCCCTTGGATCCAGCTCCCTGCCTCCCTCCGCGTGCAAGGAGCACGATCCCAGCAGCACGCACTGCTGGCCTTCAAGGGCTGGCTGCGGCAGCTCCTGATAGCGCTGTTTATTCAGCTTCCCCAAGGAAACCGTGTGGATTTTATTAAATGATCCCATCAGTGTTTCTCCATGCTGTCAGTGCAGACTCCAAAGGATGATTCCTGTTGGCTCGTAGGTCTTTGTCCGCGCACCGAGAGCGGCAGCCAAGGACAAAGCGTTGCGGGACGGGGCGGTGGGAGCCCTGCTGCTCCGGCTGCGCGGCCCTGCCGGGCTCTGAGCCCCCCGTGCCACATGCCAGGCCACAAAGGGGACAGCTGGCCCGCCAAGGACAGTGACACGAGGCACAGGGACACCTGGGACTGCCCTTGGTGCTGTCACACTCCCGCATGGATGGCTTCAAGGGAGAGAGGCACAGCCCATGGAGACCCAGCCACAGGCAAGGTTTTTATGCTATTTGAAGTGGCACGGATCCTTTTATCCCAGAAAAACGGCACCTGTTTGTCACCTGCTGGTTCTTAGCCCTAAGAATTACATTGATACTGCCAGGCCAGTTTTCTGCCTATTTTTGCCCGTTTTCCACCCCATCATTCCCTGATTTTATTCCCCAAACCAATTTTGCCTGTTTTCTATGCACGCTGGTTTTCACCTCAGGAGTGAAGCAAATAATCCACTCAGTGAAGAAAACACAGCTATGAAGTGGAGGACTGTCCCCTTTGGGGCACAAAAGCCACAGCCACCCACACTTGGACAAAGCAAGCTGTGGCAAGGCCAGGAGTGACTGTGCAGTCAGTATGGATGGAGCCAGGAGTACATTCCCCAGGGAATCCTTCACATGGGCTTGGAGAGGTGTCCAAAATGCAAAGCCCATGCTTTTCAGAGGACTCCCCTGTGTTGCTCTGAGTTTGTGCTGAGGTTGTGGGAATGAGCCAATCCTGGGATGTATCTTCCCATACTGAAAAAAATCCCAGGTTTTTGCTGGCAGGCACCACCTTTGTGTGTGTGTGTGTCCAAGGGCTTTGCTCTCAAAGCTCACCCTGAAGATCCACCAGATGCCTTGGTCACTTGCTCTCTCTGCCAAATGAGCAGAGGGCTCATGCCCTGGATGAGGGGGGTCACAAAAACACATCCAGCAACTCCATGGCCCTGTGAGCTGCTGAAAAATCAGACCAGAAGCTCTGGAGCTGCTTTTCATGCACATGGGATGGCTGAGTGAGCCTGCTCCTCACCCTCCTGTTTAAACACAACCTCTGCCCTCAGCTACAACGAGAGTGTTTCACCCTGTGCGAGGCTCCCAGGGAAGATCTTCCTCTTTGGGAAACTGCACTTGGAGTGGATGTTTTGAAGAGGTTCAAACCTCCCGTCTCTCACCCATGGAAGGTCACTGTGATCACTGTAAAACAGAGCTTTCAAGTGTTTGGAGCCTAGCCTGTGACTTCCCCACTGTTTTTGTCAGCACCTGCACACACCAAATGTTTCTATGCCTAAAACAGCACTACTGAGAGCTCAGAGTGATGTTGTAGAGAGGATCTGGGGGGAGCCTGTGCAGGATAGCAAAAGTGCAGCTCTGGCAGCAGTTTCTCGCATATTTTTGGTTAAAAATCATCACATGCTGCAAGCCAAAGTCAGAATTGAACCAAACAAAAATGCATTTATCATCCACAAGTCTAAGATCCTGCAGAATCAAGAAGCTTTCCTTGCCCAGCTTTGGAAAGATCACTTCTCTGGCCTAAACCCTTCTTATGCTGCTTGTTTCTTCTTTATTTCCTAATTTATTTTTTTTAATTCTTCTTAGGTCTTCAGTTTATTAAGCCATCGTCTAGCCTTCCATTGCACTGCAACAAACCTTGGACCAAGCTCCAGGAGCTTGTGGCAATGGCCAGAGCAGCTCTGCAGGGACTGGCTCACAAGGGCTGGGGCAGGGTGACAGTGTGTCCCCTTGCAGAGGACAGGCACCAGCACACAGCTGCTCTCCTTCCCTCCGTGCTGGCCACTCAGTGGGTGAAGTGTTTCTTCTTCTGGCTGCAGAGAATGAGGCTCCAAAATCTGGCAGCAGTAACAAGGAAATGGAACAGCCTTGCCTTTCTTCAGGGTGAGGGCTGCTGTGTCTGGATTTCAGCAGCACTCAAAAGACCACCAAGCCAGCCCATTTCCTGCCACTCCAGTGGGAAAGGGTGGCATGAAAGCCCAAGCCTCAGGTGTCCGCATGGACATGCCTAAGCAGAGACAAATCACAGAATCCCAGAATGGTTTGGGTGGGAAGGGACACTAAAGATCATTCATTCCACCGCCTTCCACTATCCTATTGCTCCAAGCTCCTTCCAGCCTGGCCTTGGACACTCCCAGGGATCCGGGGCAGCCACAGCTTCTCTGGGCAGCCTCTTCCAAGAGCTGCATCCAAAAAAGTCACAGAGGCGTCTGCGTGCACTTTGCAGGTGAATCCCTCACTGGGGCAAGGAGATGAGCTCAAGCTCTGAGTCTTGCAGGGAAATGTTTCCCCTAAGCCAGCATAAAGACTGACTATGTTACTGCAGGCTGGAGAAACCCCTGAAATAGTGACATACAGCTGAAGGGAAGAATATATTGGGAAGGGAATCATCCGGCCGGCTGGGAAACGCAGGGCTCTGAAAGGGGATGGGGCGGCACAGGAAGAACATTCCTTTCTCACTCCAAGCGCCTGCAGCCGCTCGGGAAGCATCGGCCGGGGCCGCCCGCTCGCAGCCCGGGGCCGGCAGCGCTGCTCCTGCCGCGGGCAGATGCTGCTCTGGGCGGCCGCAGGCTCATCCCGGAGCAGCAGCATGGATGGAGAGCGATGAGGTGCCCGGCAAGAGGCAGCCTGAGCCCCAGATGCTGCGGGGGGCTGGCGATCGCCGCCTGTGCCGGGTGCGGGCGGCCGCGGGCGGCGGGGTCACCCTGCCCTGTGGCCACCGCTGGGCTGCGCGCAGGGAGAAAGAGGGAGAGGGCAGCGCGGGGCTGCAGGGCTGTGCTTTGCAATTCCGCGCCGTGCTCGCTTCTCTCTGCCCTCGGAAGATGGGGAGAACTGCAGTTGCTTCGTGCTCTCAGCTCAAACGGGGCTTTACAGCCCCTTCCCCACCTTGCCGAGGGGCACAGAGGAGTGGATCAGCCTCAGAGCAGGGCTCCTTTCCAGCACCCTGCTGCTCATCTCCTTGTCTCTGCATCTGCTTGGCCACACTGTTTCATTAATTTGTCTGTTCTTCCCCAAATTTCTGAATTATTGTCAAAACCAGGGCTTGTGGATACATGGAAGTGAAGAATGAAACCCCTCTCCTGCGTCTCAGGCTGACAAAGCCATACTTGGGATGTCAAGGCCAACCCAAATGACCAGATGAGAGTAGGAACTGCTGAGGCAGCCCCTGGCTCCCCCTTAAGCAGCACAACCCCCTACACTGTGTCATGGTTTGACACTGGCACAATGCCAGTGCCCCCATGAGAATACCCTCTCCCTGGTTTCTGCTGTGAGATGGGACCAGGAATAAGCACAGCAGGCTCCCACTTAGGAAAAAAAAATTATTAACCAAACTACAAGGGAAAGGAAAAAAAGAAAAAAAAAAAAAAGAAACACACAAGGAAAATGAAAACTTCACAAATACATCTCCTCCTCCTCCCCACCAAATTCCTAACACAATACATCCCCCAAATCATCGACACTCAGTCTGGCACCACCCTTCAGAATACTCCATCCTCAGTTCATCAAGAGGAGAAGGAGTCCTTCTTGTGCCAATGGTGACCTCTTCCTTTCATGTCCAGCGCTCTCACCACTGAACACGGACCAGAGCTGCTCCTAGGGTTGTCTTTTTAAGGATGCTTTGTCCCGATCCAAAAAGGGCCCAGTCTCTCCTTTGGGACACCTGTCCCCCCCATATTTCACCCCCTGGGGCCGAGGGGCACCAACACTGAACCCTCTTGGTCCTGAGGCATTGCCTCCCCCTGGATGCAGTCTCTGTGTCACAAGGAACATGGTTCTGTCCATGGCTGTACAAAAAGAGTCCAGCAAAAGCCACTCCATCATCTCTTCCCACTAAGATTCTTCTCTATTCTTCCAACATCTCTCACTTGCCCAGACCTTTCTCACACTTGCCCATTTCTTCTTCATCTTCCACTCTATCTCTCTTCTAGGAGAGGTCAATGTTCTGTAAAGTTCTCATTCTCCAAAAAGGGGTTAAAAGCTCCTACAAGTGGCCGGCTGCACCCCCCCTTCTTCTCCGTCCCAGCCGTGCTGCCGGCACAGGCCCATGTTTATCAAGGTTCAAGGTCACAGTCCCAGGCACCGGCTCTCTCTCTCTCTCTCTCTGTCTCCCGGGGGGCTGCCCGATGGCTCCCGGTGTCTCTCTCTCTCTCTTCCACCCTTCCAGCCCCGGGCTCAGGCCTACCTCTCCCGGCCACATGGCTTTTCCCCTCCGCCCGCCCAGCCAGCAGCTGGGCCGGGGCAGAGACCCGAACTCTTTCCCCACGGAAACCCAAGAGAACTTCCCCCGCGAGTGCTCTGCTTTTAACCCCTGTGTTCTCAGAGATGTGTCCAATGCCCAGGAGGCCACATTAGGTGCCAATATTAAAATCAGAACATCCATTTGCCTAACAACAGCATCCCAGAAAACATGTTTCCTGTCAAACCACCACACATGGGGAGGAAAGTTGAAGTGGAGGAAAGTTTAGTGGTTTAGAGTTCAAGATCTAGAAAATATCAAAGTAGTTCCAATGGTAAACAAGAAGTTTAGGATGCAGTGCTGGAGGTTTGTGTGTCATAACATGACTGGCTAAGGAAGCTTACAGCTTACACTGTGGCATGATGTGGGAACGCAGGAAATTCCTCTGGCTGCCCTGGAGGACTCGAGCCCCTGCCCAGGGCACTCAGAGACCCTGGCACAGAGCCCAAGACCCCTGTGCCTTCAATTTAGCCCTTGGAAAAATCAATTACCAACCTTGTAGGAAGAATGACAAGCTGCCAAAGTTTCAGTAGAATGATAGTGAATTTATCCCAGGGTGAAAAATAGATTGTTGGGGTTTTTAGAATGGGGCTTCAGGGGGCAAGATGGAGGAATCTGGGCTTGTCCAGCCTTTCTCCTTCTTTTTCTTCTTCTTCTTCTTGGCCTCCATCTTCTGCTGTGATGGTGGCACTTTTAGATTGGTTTAGAGTAGAAGCTCACTGTCTAGGTGATAGGTATTGGAAAGTCATTGTAAATATTGTACAGTAGTTTTTAGGATTAAAAGATAACACTGGCCTGGGGCAGGAGAAAGAATTTTATAGATAAGATACAAGAAACAACCTTGAGAGCCAGAAATGAAGAGCTCTGACTCCTTCTTCGAGCGCCGGGCTGGGAAAAGAGACTTTGGAACTTATCTCGGGCTCACTCTGACCAGCCAGAGACCCCGAGAGCATGAGTCCGTAAGACGAAATACTGAAGGAGTGGCACCAAAACATAAATATCCTTGTTGGTCGTGTCTTCTTGACCAAGAAATCCTTCAAAGCTCTTGTAACTACAAGTCTTGCGGCCCTGTGAGCCATGCGGTGCAGATGGGAGCCAAACTCACCCTTCCTGTCTATGGAGAAGAGAAGAAAAAGCAATGGCATCATCTGAAAAACTCAGAGGTCCGCTCTCTAGCTCCTTCCAAACTCCTTCAAACCGCCCAAAGTGCGATATAGCTACAAATAGATGACAAGGACTCTTAGTGCTGGCTCTTGGACTCCAGAGCAGCTGCTTTAGAATCTTTCACAGAACCCTGTGTAGTTCTGTAGTGCCAGAAATGGATCATTTGAAGAAACTTTCCCAACTGACTTGCATGGAGGTTTGTTTGAAGGGTATTTGAGGAGAAAGGCTCCCGGCAGAGCTCTGGCCTTTGGCCTAGCTGTGTCCCCTGCTGATTGTCAAGTGTGCCATCAGCTGCAGGGCTTTCTGGGCTAAAACTATCATCAAGTCACTGGGACCTGCTCTTTTTGGCCTCTAAAAGCTGGAGCCACTTTCGGGGCAAATTTGGAGACCTCATCTCTGGGTGGATGGAGCAGCTAGGATTTTCCCAGTTGCTGGCAATGGTTCTCCAGGCCCTGGGTGTAAAACGGGGCTGCCCAGCAAGTGCGGATCTGCAAGATGAGAAACAATTGTCTTGCTTTGAAAAGAGAGGTGTCTGCTAAGGAAGGCAGAAGCCTTCTCTGAAATGGAAAATGTCAATCCCCTCCCTTCAAATGATTCTCATTTAGAAATTCAAATGCTCTTGGGGAAAGATATGGGGATAGGACTGAGCCCACAGAGCCGGGCAGTGTTTGCTGATGCTCTGAGCCCTTGCTAAAGATCCTGTGCGGGCTGTCTCAGACACCTGGGGCCAGGGATTCCTTCCAAGCTGGGCCACTTTGGCTGGGCCGGGGGCAGCCCCGGGGCAGAAGGCAGTGTGTGCAAGGGCCCTGGGTGGCACGCTGCAGCCCGGTCACCGTGCCATGGAACGGAAGCCGGTGTCCAAGGCCCCTTTGTGACACGTGGGAAATAGAAGCTTGCCTGGCTGCTGGCAACATGCAACGGGGCACAAGGGGACAGAGCAGTGCCGTGAGGAGCCCCCGCACAGTGCACTCGCTCCCGTCTGACCCGGAGCTTCTCCGCGGCGCTGTTCCTGCAGCTGAGCTCGAGGCCAGAGCACAGGACTCGCTGACCCGTGGCCTTCCTGAGGCTTCTATTCTGCAGCTGCCCTCAAGGGCAGAGCGTGGGCCTTGGTGCCCCGGAGCTTTCCCAAGGCATCTCTCCTGCAAGTAGCTCCAGGCACAGCCATGGAGCAGAGAGCCCCGAGAGTGCCCAAGCTGGCCTGGGTGGTGGAGGAGGAGGAGGAAGAAGAAGGCCCTGGAGCTGCCCTGGCACAGGAGACAGAAGAGGTGGTGCCGTTCCATCCACCGCAGGAGGGTGAGTGGCAGAGCTGGGCTGCAGGGCTGGAGCCAGCTGCCAATTGGCGCCATGCCATGCCATGCCATGCCATGCCATGCCATGCCATGCCATGCCATGCCATGCCATGCCATGCCATGCCATGCCATGCCATCCCCTGGGGAAATGCCCATGGACAGGAGGGAAGAGGGCCCGGGCAGACACCCCGCAGTGGCCGTGCTCCATCCCCTGGGGCATCCCGGGGCTCTCCCTGCCTGGGCAGCGCAGGGCTGGGCTCTGTTCTCCGGCCTCTCCCGCAGCCCCTCAGCTCTGGCTGCGCTCGCTCTTTGCCAGATGCAGCCCTGGAGCGCACACAAGAGCAGGGATCCAGCCGTGGCCGCTTCCGCAGAACAGTGCAGGTACCTGCAGCCACCCCCACCTGGGCTGGGCCTGCTGTCCCTGCTCAGCCCAGCACCGTGTGTGCAGCACTCCATGCAACATCCCCGGCCTCTTGCCCTTCTCCTACAGCTCGTCTGCGACTTTATCCGGAGCATTGGGCAGGAAGAGACCAGCACCATGGGCACTGGGCTCAGAGCTCACTCAGAGCTCCTCAGTCATGAGACCAGTGCCGCCCTGCTGCATTTGCTCCTGGAGAAGGCTGTTGCCAGGCCAGAACAAGTGAGCAGCCTGGGGCCAGGCTTCAATTCCCCCATGAGTCCTGTGGCTTCCCCAGCCACGTCTGCTGGTCCCTGGGAGCCTTTGCGGCCATGGCAGTGCGCTGGCAAGGGAAGCACTTCTCTGGGGACCCTGGGGACATCGCTCCCTCTGGCAGCTTTCCAAGTCTCCCCGTGCCTTCTCCAGGTGCCCGCCATGGTGAGGTCCATTCACCGATGGCTCCTGGCCAATGATTCTGCCCAGCACCGGCTGGACAAGGCCCTGCTGAATCTCACCAGAGCACACCCGGGTGACGCAGTGGTGACGCTCCTGCGTGTGGCCCCGTCCTGTGACAGGTATGGGGCCCACCTGCCCAGAGGGCTTAGGCCTCCCCAGCCCATCACCCTGTACCGCCTGGCCCAGGTGTCTGAGCAACAGAGAGTTCCAGGGCCCTCTGGCTGCTGCCTTTCCCAGCCCTGGCACGTCAGCCCCCGAGCCTGCTGCCATGCTCCCTTGCCGTCCTTCAGGGGCCTGTCCCCACAGGGCTGGGCTGCCTGGCTGCTGCTGGCCAGGCCCAGTGGGCAGAGGCAGAGCCGGCGGTCAGCCCGGGCCCCTAGGGATGCCCAGGCCACGGTGCTGTGTCTGAGACCCCCCTGAGACAGAGCTCTAACCCCTCAGAGCTGCCATCTCCATGTGGAAGACCATCATGTGCTCGTCCAGGACTGCAGAGCCAGTGCTGCTGATCCTCCTGGATGTGCTGGGCAGCTGGCCAGAGCGCAGCACGTGCACCTCCGATGGGGACAAAACGGGTGTCTTTGGCCTGGCTGTGAGTTTCTGCAAGTGGCCTTTGCTGGCCACAAGGCCGCCTCTCCAGCAGCTCTCCATCCTCCTTCCCCCACTGCATCTCCCTTCCTCAGGCACTGGCCTGAAACCTGGCCCAGGGGCAGCTTCAGGCCCACCAGGCCCCGTGCTCCCCCTGCCAAGGTCTCTGCGGGCCTCTCCCTGCCCTGCTCGGGCCCTGCCCCAGGGACACCTGGGCACTGAGCACTGTCTTGGGGGGCTTTGTCCCTTGCAGGCAACTGTGGTCATGTGGAAGATGCTCCAGGAGCCCCATGTGCCACGTGTAGTGACGTCGTATTTCCCCCAGCTATTTGTGCATCTGCTCTTCCAAGTGTTCTTCAGCACAGAAGAGATGCCAGAGGAGGTCGATGCCTTCTGGAAGGAATGCCTGCAAGAGCACGGCCTTGCCACCAGCCCCAACAGGTGCTCCATGCCAGTCCTCCTGTCCCTGCCACGTGGCCTGCCAAGGAGCCAGTGCTGCCAGGGTGACCTGGCCTTTGCTGTGCACACAGGTTGGCAGTGCAGACCCTGAAGTCCCTGCTCTGCCGAAAGCAGTACAAGGAGGTGGTGGTGTCAGTGGAACGCAAGCGTGGCTGGGACACGCTGCTCTGTGCTGACACCCGCCACTATGCCGTGGGTCTGCTGGCCAGGTGAGACTCCCCTTCTCCCCATTGCTCCCGGCATTTGTGCCCTGTGCCCGGGCTGTCCCACACAGTCCCCGTGGCCCTGGGACACAGGGCCTTGTCACCGAGGGTCGGCCAAGCAGAATGGAAAAGACTGGGAGGGGAGAGAGCACAGGAGGAGACACCTCCTAAAGGGCCCAGGTCCCCTTGCAGGATGGTAGTGAAAGACCAGCATGCTCTGCCAGCCTGTCCTTGGAGAGATTTGCTCAGGTTCCTGGTCCCTTTTTCGCCCTCCTAGGGAGATGCGCCATGCTTGTCTTGGGTTGGGTTCCAGTATTGCACTCCACCTCCTTGGGCTGCTCAGCACACAGGAGCCACACTGGGATCTGCCCGCCCTGGCGTTCCTTGTGGAGGTGAGCCGGGTGTGCAGCGCTGCCTGGCTGAGCTGCCTCCCAGCTCTCTGCCCTCTGGGAGCCGCAGCCGCCTGGGACGCTGCCCGCGCCCTGTGCTGCTGCTGCTGCTGCTGCTGCTGCTGCTGCTGCTGCTGCTGCTGCTGCTGCTGCATGGGCCCAGCCCTGTGCGGCTCCGGGCTCCTGCCGGCCGGCTCCCCCATCACTGGCCTGTGCCTTTCAGCTCCTCCAGTGCCTGGATGCCAGTGAATGTGGTGCCAGTGTTGTGAAGGTCTCTTCAAGGTACCTGCAGAGCGAGTGCAGGGAGAGGTGTCGCCTGGCGCTCAGGGCCCTGCTGGAGCTCATTGATGATCCCTCAATGGTGAGAAGGGGGCGGTGGCTGAAGCTGCGCTGGGAACGCAGTCACTTGGCCTGGCCTGGGCTTGGGGCGCTGGGGCAGCTGCTCCCAGCTCTCCTGCCTCCCGCTTCAGCTGCCCGCGTGCTTCGGGACAGGCCTTTGGCCTCTGGGCCCTGCGGCAGCAGGATGGCCTTTCACAGACTTGTGTTCCGCACAGGCCCAAAGAATGTGGAGCCTGACCCAAAGCCTCATGGACCTACTGTGTGACAGTGATGCAGAGATAGCTGGCATGACCCTCATCACACTCAGCTTTCTATTCCTGCACAAATCACATATTCTGATGTCAACCCCCATTGCCCTGCAGCTGGCTGAGGCGCTCCTGCCACTCTTTGACCACGTAAGGCTCTGTGCCCCCAGCCACAGCCGCTGGCTGCTGCCCGGAAACTGTGTGCCCTGTGCATTTCCAGCCCTGTGCCCAGGGGGCCTGCAGGAGCCAATGCTGAGGTAGTTTTCTTTTTTTTTTCCTACAGGATAATAGCCAGGTCCAGCTGCTCTCCATCAAACTCTTCCGAGACATGATGGAGTATTTGGAAGAGAGAGAAAACCCTTTGGAAAGCCCTGTGCAACAGAGCTTGCTTGCACTCTTCTTCCACTGCCATGATGAGAATCAGCGTGTCGCAGAGGTGAGGACTCGTGGGCTGCTGCTGTTCCCCTGGCAGGGGGCTCGGCTGCCTCCTGCCCTGCGCCTGCTGGATCGCAGCCTCCTGCAGGCCATGGCACGGGGACGCGGGTGCCGTGCCCTGGGCTGTGGGGCCATCTCCGCGTCCCTGCTGCTCTCCAGGCTTCTCGGGAAGCGCTGCTTTGTGCAGTCAAGTTGATGAAGAGGAGGGATCTCAAGAAGCTGGTGAAGGAGCAGAAACTGTGCAAGTTCAGCGAGTGCCTGGTAAGGAGGGCCTGCAAGGCCCAGCCTCAGGCTGGAGAAGGCCCCTGAGGGCGGCGCTCAGTGTGCGGGCCGGGCAGCTGTGCCCCTGCCCGCTGCGGCAGCCAGAGGCCGCGCGGGCTCCTCTCCAGGCTCCCGAGGGCCCGAGCCGGGTGCCCGTGGAGCCCCGGCCCGGCGGGGCTGCGGGGCGGCACCGCGGCTCCCCAGGCAGCAGCCGGCCCGCTGCCCCCTCCCCTCGGGAGCCCTTGGCCGGCGGCTGCTGGCCGCGCCTCAGGGCTGTGCGGGCAGGGGAGGCCGGGGCTGGGCGCAGGCAGCGCCCAGCCCAGGGGCTGAGCCCGCGCCAAGCCTTCCCTCCTGCCGCTCTCTGCAGCTGGCAGAGGACAGGAGCCGAGCGGCCGAGCACCTGCGCCGGGCCCTGCGCTACCTGCAGAGCCCACAGGAGCCCCTGCGAGCGGCGGCCATCAGCTTCATGGGTGAGCCACGAGCCCGCGCTCCCTCCCCGGCCCGGCCCGCCGCAGCTCGGCCCCGGCCCCGCCTGCGGCCCCGGCAGCGCCAGCCGGGCCCGGCGCCGTGGAGCCCCGCCTGGGCTGGGCATTGCTGCTGCCGCCCTCTGGCAGCCGTGCCCTGGGGCGGCAGCGTGCGCCAAGGGCCGGGCTGAGCCCTGCCGGGCCAGCAGCCCGTGTGGCCACAGCGCCGGCAGCGCCGCTGGCAGGGAGCTGTGCCGCTGCCGCCGTGACAGGCTCTGTGTTCACAGGCATGGCCGGGCGGCGCCTGAGGGGGCAGCAGCGAGAGCTGCAGCTGATCTGCGCTGGTGAGTGAGGGCAGCGGGCTGGCAGCGGGGGCTGCCGGGGGAGAGCTGCAAGCCCTGCCCCGGCTGCGGAGGGCTCTGCTCCCGTGGCCAGAGCACACTGAGCTTTCAGGGCCACGGGGGCCATTGGTGGCCCGCAGCTTCGGCCTGATCGCCTTGCTCCCTGCTCCCTCCTGGCCATGGCAAGAGCCAGCTGGCATGGCCCTTGCAGGGGGCTCTCCTCGGCTCCCCGCACATCTGGCTCTGACCGTGGCTCTGTTGCTCTCTCTTGCAGCCCTTGAAGAAAAAACAAATGACATCAGCCTCGCCGTCGGAAGCCTGGCAATTCAAACGCTCTGCATCCTCAAGTCAGGAGAGCGGGCTCCCATCTCCAGCTTCCAGTGGCTCTGAAATCACCTGCGCAGGGCATGGAAGACACGGCCTCGTCTGTCACGGCTCGGCTGCCTGCCCTGCTGCAGCTCTGTGGAGAGCTGATCCCAGAAGCTCTTTTTGCTGGGGCCACCTGAGTCAGGAGGAATTTTCTTTTACTTCAAGAATGTTCTTTTCTTTGTTTTTTTTTTTTTCCCTTTACCATGTAAATATAGACTGTGTTCTAATACACAGACTGCCAGGATCTTTCTTTTGCTGCCCAGGGTCCGCAGGGCCTAGGGGCAGAGGGGATAAAGGATGCTTGTGCTCAGCCAGCTGCCCAGGCGTGCAGTGGGCAAGGGGAAATGGCCAGAAGGCCCTTGGCCTTTGGTGGTTCTGCTGAAGCCTTTGTGCTGCCCACAGAGCGGCTGGGCAGGGGCCGGAGCTGCGGGGATCCCTGCCAGAGCGCTGCCTGGAGATGGCCACAAGCCCTGTGCCAGGCAGGAAGCGCCATCCGTGCCCTCCTGCCCGTCTGCTGCTGGCTGCCTTGCTGAGGGCTCCCAGGTGCCTCTGCCTGGGGCTGCTCTGGAGCTGCTGTGGGGCTGCGGCGCTGCTGCCGGGCAGCTTGGCCGCGCTGGGGCAGGGCCTGAGGGGCTGGGGCGCTGGCAAGCCCTGAGCAATGGGGCTGTCAGAGGCCACAAGCAGCCCCCTGGCAGCCGCCTTCTTCCTGCCAGAGCTGACTTGCCAGGCGGATCCTGGGCACTCTGGAACTAACAGCATCAGTGTTATTAGAGAATGAAATTGATCAAAGATGTCTCAAGTCCCACCATTTCAGAGGTGTTTAAGGGGAAATTAAGGATTTGGGGACACATTCTGTGTGGAGTGCCCCTGTTGCTAAGAGGCAGGAATTTGATCTCACCCTTCTTGTGTTGCTAAGAACTCCTCCCCTGACCCAAACCCAAACTCCAGCCCTGGGATGCCCTATAAAAGCCCCATGGCCCTGCCTTTGCCCTGTCTTTCGGGGGTCAGAAATGGACTCTGGAGCTTTCTGAAACCCAGACCCGTCTCGTTTGTTCCCAGCACCGGCAGCTGCAGCCTCCCTGGACACCATGAACTGTGGAGAATGGGGGCAGCCAGTGGGGACGGGTCCTGGAGTGCAAGATAAGTGTGTGTTCTGTTTGCCATCTGTCAGTGGTGGGGCAGTTATCTTCTGTTCATTGGGCAGTTTCTCTCTTCCACAACCAATCCTCCCTCTGGGGAGGTGTGTTCCATTAATAGGCCATTAATTATTAATTATTAATCTTCTGCTAATGGGCCACTGAGTGTCACTGCATGGCTGATTAAATGACATCATCCCATTGGGAGATGCTCCGCCCAGGGGGAGGAGCCAAGCATTCCTACCTGGATAGAATCTGAGATTTGGAACACTGTAGGCAGCCTTTTCCTGCTGGATTCCCAGAGGAGCAGCTGTCTTTCTTCTCCACGGGATTCCCAGAGGATCAGCCTTTTCCTACTGGATTCCCAGAGGAGCAGCTGTCTTTCTTCTCCACGGGATTCCCAGAGGATCAGCCTTTTCCTACTGGATTCCCAGAGGAAGGAAGATTCCCAGGCCCATCTACAGCAGCCCTGGACCTTCAGAGGAAAACTCCACCCTTCTCCAGGATCCCTGCTCCAACAGAGCCACACCTGGCACTGCAGGAGGGCTGCAGCCACCACTGAATGGGACTGCTGCCAGCACCCTGACCCACAGGGTGTCAGGCCCTGTTCTGACTCTGTCAGTGGGGGTTTTTTTGTTTGTACTACTGCATTTATATTTTTAATTTTTCCTAAAAAACTGTTATTCCTATTCCCATATCTTTGCCTGAAAGCTCCTTAATTTCAAAATTATAACAATTCAGAGAGAAGGGGGTTGACATTTTCCATTCCAGGGGAGGCTCCTGCCTTCCTTAGCAGACACCTGGCTTTTCAAACCAAGACAATAACAAAGTTACTTTAACACCACAGATAGAAAATCCATTTTAATCTCTGCAAAAAGCTAATATTATGTGTCCATAACAATAAACCTCTCGCTGAGTGATGGTAGATGTCAAAGTAACTTTGCTATAAAGATATAGTTTTTATTTCTGTTGTTAATTAAGCTCAGTGAAAAGGCTGCTTGTGTTAAACTGCCTGCTTGGATGGGATAACATCCAATGCACCCAGGATGAGGACACCTGTACAGATCTGCCAACTATCAGCACTCCCTGTCTGAAGTGAGCTACAATTTGGGAACATCTCATGTTTCATGCATGCAGTGGATGACCAGATGATTTAAAATGTTAATAAAATAAACAAGAAAGATTTAAAAATGCTAATAAAATAAACAAGAAAGGTCATTTTTATTCCTCAAAATAACAACAACAACAACAACAACAACAACAACAAGTTCTGGTTTAATGAAAGGTGGAATCTGTTGCTCTTAAGAGCAAAGATTCATAGCTGGAATAAAGAGTGTTCAGCCCAGCTGTTTCCACTATGAGGCCGTTTTTCATCCCCCCTGAAAGTCCTTCATGTTTGCACGGAAAACTGTCCCTGCACAGCCCAATAAATTCCATCACTTCAGCTGGCCAAACAACCACTGTGGTCAAGTGGGGTCTGAGCAGCTTCCAGGATCCCAAGCAGCTTCAGAAGCTTCATTTTACACCTCCTCTTCTCCCAGTGAATACCCAGCACCACCATAACTGTGGACCCATAGCTATGGATCACTGGCCTGGCCAGCACAGGGCTAATGTTTGCATCAGCCAGGAGGAGCTGCTCTGCCTGGCTGTCTGTCTCAGCCTCAGCCCTGAGACCCCAAATGCCTCCATTCTGGCCCAATCCTTCCTGGTGCTGAGCATAAGAACTCGTGCAGACAAGAGCAGGGAGGGAATCTCCCCAGCCGTTGATCAGCTCAGCAACAAGACCTTGGTACCAGGCTGTTATCTGTAGCAGAAAGCAGCAGCAGGAAGGAGACACCAGATCACCAGCCCCAGGCCATGGCCCTGGTGCTGTCCTTACCAGTGATCAGTGTCTGCAGCTCTCCAGGAGCTCAGGGAGCAGGGATGCTCCTCACCATCTCATCTTACCCATGCACCCAAAGCCACGGCCAGCTGTGTGCTCCTGCCCACCAGCACATGCCAAGGCACAGCGTGGGATTCTTGGGGAGGTGTCCTCTGCAGGGCCAGGAGCTGGACTTGGTGATCCTTGGGGGTCCTTTCCAGCCCAGGATATTTTGTGATTCTAAGGCTTTGGCCAGCCCAGGTTTCAGCCACCTCCCTGATCCAGGTGTGATTGACCCCAAACCAGATCTTGCCTCTGTCTACCCTCCAGTGCAAGGAACATGTTGCATCTACCCCAGCCCCCTGCTTGTGTCTGATGGATCATGCTGACCTTTTCAACATATTTCTTGGAATATTATAAAACATTATCTGACAAAAAGCAAAAGAAACAAAAAACCCCAAACCCAAAACAAAACAAAAAAAAAACCCAAAAGCAAAAAAAGCCAACAAACCAACCCAAAGGAAATCAATTTGGGTGATGATGGCCTTTTGTTCCAGTTTATCCTGCACCAAACTCCATAGATGGTAACTCTGAACATTTCCCAGACCTTCACAGTAGAGCTTGGAACTGTCTCTCTGATTTCTTGGTTGTTTCATGACACGTGCATTTCTCCTATATAATCCGAGTGTTTTGCTTAGAAGCCATATTATAACTGGGAATCAATCTTCTTCATTTGAACATCTAGGACAGATTCACACATCATTTCACCATTAACTAGGATAGACTCAGCCTTGCAGATCTTTCAGGTTTCAAGCCTGGCTGTGTTGTTTCAGTTCTTTGCTGCTGCTTGTGTTTTGCGAAAAAAAAAAAATAAATAACCAGACTTTGGGACTTTCTGTTGCGGCTTGAAGAAGAACACAGGTTATTTCATTGCTGTTGTGAGACATGTGTTACCCGGCTCATTAATTCACAACAGTTCTTGTTTTCTCTGCCTTTTTCACGCTGATGTGATACATTTGTGAAGTCCAGGGTTGTACTGCAAGTGATTAATGCTGCAGTAAAGTCTGATAAACTGAGATTCCAACAAAAAAGTGTGAAGAATGTAACCTCTAAAGTTCTGAAAGCTCACATGTGACAAAACCCATAAATCCCCCCAGAGGCAGTCATTATGGTGAGTTACTAACGAGATTATGCAGCTGCATTTGTCATCATTTCCCATTACGTAGAGAATAAACCTGTCAGGCTGATTTATGGCAGAGGGCTCCACAAGATGGGAACTGGCACCTGTACTGTTCTGTGGAAACGATGAGAAATGCTGTGTGTGCTCAAGTGCTGAATGGAAAAGGAAGGAGGGGAGATAACTGTTCTTTGAAGGCACTGATTCAGGGACAAAGACTTCAGAGAGGAGTCATGCTTACACCCATGGGATGGCAGGAAGAGTATCCACCAACCTGTCCCAACAGCAGCAGCAGCATCAGAATGCATTCTCCACAGGTGGAGGGAAGAGAGGAGAGAGGAGGTCTTTTGAGGGGACCAAAGTCAGTCATGGAGAAATCCTAGAAGCCTGGAATGGTTCGGGTCACAAGGAATCTGAAAAACCATCTTGTTCTAACCCCTGCTGTGGGCCGTGACAAACTGAACAGCTGAATGCCTGGCTACTCAGGGGATACTCAAGGTTTTGGATTCCATGCCTGTGCATCTACCGTGGAGCAGCTGGGTCTGCTGGGAGCAGATGGCATCCACCTGAGCTCAGAGCAGGCCAAAAGATGGGCAGATGTGGGACTGAGCAGGGCGAGGGACATCCCTGCACAGCAGCGCTCTGACAAGAGCAGCAGTGGCCTCCTCTCAGTGCCCTTCCCCGAGCAGCAGCCGCTGAACACCATGGTGGCTACACAGATGCTTTTGGCTCTGCAATCCCTTTGTGCTCAAAGGCCACGCTGGGCATTTCAGCTGGGCTGGAAGGTCTGGCTGGGCAGGGAACCGGCAAGAGGCACTGCTGGTGTGAGCTCCATGTGTCCACTGGGGACACAAGGAAGATTCTGTTCAGCCAAAGAAAACCACAAGCAGCCAGTCCCTGCTAACACAGCAGTGCGACTCTGTCCAGAGCAGCTCAAATTCTCTGCCAGAACCATCCCCCTGCACCTTCTTGATCTGAAGGGGACTAGAAGTGGTTTCACTGCAGTTCTTTATTTCTGCTGTCTGATAATGGGAAGGTTTCACAGAAGTCTTGGATGGACTGGATCAGGGAAGAGTCAAGCAAGAAAAACTGAGCAACCATCACCCAACCCCACTGACAGAAGAACAAGTCCCATTAGGAAAAGCACCTCAGGTGTTTTCATAGTTGATATTATGTATCCTACTCAACATTATTGATTATAATCTTTTCCCTTTCGAAACTTATCAGTGGGGACTTCTGCCTGCTTTGAGAGGGAACCCCTGGGGCCCATTCCCTCCCAGAGGGGCTGCACTTGCTGCCTGCCGGGGCTTTCATTGCTGGGCCCACTGGGAGCCCCTGAGCTGGGCTGGGCACCAAGGGCAGGGCTGGCCCGGCTGTGATGCCTCTGGCCCCTGTGACACCAGGGGCAGCGTGTCACAATGGGGGCAGCTGGAAAAGGCCCCCGCAGGTAACGCTGGCCCAGCACAGCCTGGGCAAGCGGTGAGTGCGCACGTGGCGGGGCTGGGCCGGGCCAGGGCCGGGCCACAAGCGCCGCACCCGGGCCTGCATTGTCCCCCTGCACCCAGGGCCAGCCCCTGGGGCCGGCGCCTTGGCCGGGGCACGGGGCTGCTGCTGCTGGCCCACTGGCACAGGCCCTGCTGCCTGCCAGCTGCCCGGGGCCCTCTGCTTCTGCCCTCACATCCCTGCGCCTCCGGGCCTCACTTCAGCCCCCACAAGCTCCCTTGGCAGCCCCAGTGAAAGCCTTGTCTCTCTCCTCCTGCAGACCATGGCGCACAGAGCAGTCCTGGCTGGGCTTGTGCTGCTTCTCTTCCTGTTCCCACTTTCCGTGGTGGACAGATTTCACGGGGATGGGCAGCCCCGTGCAGAGGAGATGAAAGCGGCCCCCCCAGAGCCAGCTGAGCCTGGCTGGGGACCCTGGCTCCTGGCTGCCTTGCGCTACCTGCACCAGCTCTGGCAAATTGCTCAGCCGCTGCTCCTGCTTTTGGGCTGGTGGCTCAGGCGCAGAAGGGCAGCCACGAGGCAGAGAGCAGCGGCCCAGAGAGCTGAGGAAAAGGCCAGAAGGAGGAAGGTGGAAAGCGAGCGGAGAAGGCGGCTCCTTAGGAAGAGATTCAAAGACATGGAGCAAATGCGCCGGGCCACGAAAGAAATAGAAAAGCAAATGGCCAGGCTGATTGGGATGAATAGGGATACAAACAGGATGCTGAAGGTAGGCAGGGCAGGCTTTTGGAGGAGCACAGGCAGTGGCTGTGTGAAGAAAAGCTTCCTGCTGGAGATGCTCTCTGGGCCGGCCAAGGCGAGCCGCACATCTTTGTGAGCAGCCGGCGCACAGAGCTGCGCTTGCTGCCCAGCACAGCCCTGTGCCGGGGCACAGGCTCCGGGCTCCTGACACACCCTGCCCCTCTGCCCTCTCTCTCCTCACGGGATCTGTAGTAACTGCATCTATTTTAACCCTTTTCCATGCAGAGGCTTTGCATCTGCTCGGAGGAAAGCACCATCTGAAGGAATCGGGCCCAATGATTGGAGATTGATTCAGATTCTTAAATAGTTTTGAAATATTTAAAATATCTTATTTAAAAATAGTTGTCTTTAGAAACATTTTCCAAACTTTTTATTACTATAATGTGGATTACTACTCTTGTAAGAGATCATAAATATTTTAATAATAAGTAGGAATTAAATAATGGCACTTTTCTTTACATTACATAGAACTTATAATTCTTCAAAATTACCAAGAATTATTACAGTTAACGAAAACTGAAGTATACTTTATTTTTATCTAAACCAGCAAATATTGCTTAATCTTCATGATCCAATAATTATTTTGTGTCTTGTTTAATATTCATATATACAGTATATAGACTGTTGCTATGAATGCCTATAATCACAATTGGTTAATTTAAATTACACTCTCTGCCCTCCTGTCTCGGGAGGGTGACTTCCCTCAGGCAGCTGCAGTCCCTGTCAAGATGCAATAAAGGCAATGCCTGAACAAACGCTGTGTCTGTGAGTGTCCATGCTGGACTCAGGTGTCAGCTGTGGGGAATTCCTGACACAGGGGCACCACAGCACCCTTGGCCATGCAGAGGCTCCTTTCCTCCCCTGCAGCAGCTGCTCCTTTGGTGCTGTGATCCAGCCTCTGCTCTGCGTGATGCCAAATGCAAGAAAACCAGGAGTGCCACCACTCAGACTGTCACTCGGGTCCCTGCAGAGCTCAGGAGCCACCACGGCTGTGTAGGTGTGGAACCTGCAGTGGGCCATGACAGCAGGGACAGCAGGGACAGCAGGGACAGGGGGACACAGCACAGCAATCACAGCCCGGCTGCCCTGGGACAGGCCCGGCAGGCAGACAGGACACGGGGCAGGCAGGAGTCCCCATCCTCTCTGTGCCCTCCTGAGCACAGGCACATAAGGGACAGGGGCAATGGGGACACAGCCGACCCCTCTCCTCTGGGAATATCCCACCTGCCCAGGGGCCCTGACAGAACGCAGGGGCTGAGGCTCTGCAAGGGGAACCCAAGGGTGAGCAGGAGGACCTCCAAGTTACATCTGCCCACATTCTGCATGCAAACTGCTGCGTGGAGGAGAAAACCAGAGGGGCCTTGCCACAGCAGATCCCATCTGAGGGAAGGTGTTCTCTATTCCTGCACACGGGTGCCCCATGCAACATGGAGCACATGAATGCACTTTGACACCAGATTCTCACCCCTGCTCGAGCGCTCTGGCACAGCAGGAGCGGCCATTCCCTAATAACACACGGGTTTGCAACTCTTGTGCAAAGCAACACAAATTGTCTCTCTCCTCCTGCAGACCATGGTGTCCAAATCAGTCCCTGCCCTGCTGGTGCTGCTCCTCTTCCACTTCCCACGGCCCGTGGTGATCAGTTGGGATGAGGATGCAGAGCTGGGCAAAGAGGGCCTGGAGCAGGCTACCCCAGAGGCACCCGAGCCTGCCTGGGGACCCCTGCTCTGGGCAGCCGTGCAGCAGGGGCCCTACTGGGCTGCTGCTGAGCTGCTCTTCCTGCCTTTCTTCCTCTGCCTCAGGCCCAGAAGGGCGGCCATGAAGCAGAGAGCAGCGGCCCGGAGAGCTGAAGAAGAGGCCAGAAGGCGCGGGATGGAAATGGAGCACAGAAGGCTTCGCTTCAAGAGGACATGCAAAGACTTGAAGGAGATGTGAAGGACCATGAAGATGATCAAGAAGAAAATGGCCAGGCTGATTTGAATGAACAGCAAGGTGAGCTGGTTCCTGCTGTGCAGCTGAACTCATTGTGTTCAATCAGATTTCCTCTGCACGGATGTCATTGTAGTCAGATGAGAAATTGGCCCCTTAATTTGAATGCAGTGGTGCATAGAGCTGTAGTCTAATGTTTTAATGTAGCTGACCTGTGCCCTGATAGCAAGGGGTGTTTAACAAATCTGGTATTGCCAGAAGGCTTTTGTTACTCTGAGACTGTGCTCTGCACATGGAGCAGCAGAAGAATTAAGGCCAAATCCTCCCTCAGGATCTGGAGGATATCACACGTGGGTAAGGAGCTTTTGTAAGGGAGAATTGACTGTTCTTCTGTTCCACCAGGTGACCCTGTGCTCCAACACGGCGATGGAGTTCTACCAGAGAATGCTGGTGCACCTGGAGGGTGTTGGCAAGGGAGGGGCAACCCTGATCATCACAGCCAGGTCCCAGCCCTTGCCTGGCTCCCCCAGGCACTGCCTTGCCCAGGCTTTGCTGGCTGCAGCTGCCAAGGAGAAGTGCTGCTGGATGCCCTCATGTTGTGCCAGCTGGACATGAGAACAGCAGTGCTTGGGCAGCAGCCTGTGGTGAAAAGCACCCCTGCTCACAGCCCAGCACGGGCCTGGGCCCTCTTCTAAAGGCACCAGCAATGATATCATTGATTGGCCTGGGCTTTGGTGCGTGAGGGGGAACAAATTTCCCGAGGGCCTCCTCTCCTTCTTCCTGCAAGAGGTGGAGTTGTGCTGGTGGTGAGCACCGTGCACGGGTTTGGGCCACACCAAGCAGCTGCTGAGAGTCAGGGTCTGGCTCTGTCCATGAGGGCCCATGGCAGGGGGGAAGTGGCTCCCAGCAAGAGTGGGGAGGGCAAGGTCTGACGAGGGGAAAGCAGCCCTTGGTGTGGCAGGTCAGCTCCAGATTTTCTCCTTCCCTCTGCTTCCCATTTTGAGCTTTAATGTTGTCAGAGCTGAGCCCAAAAGTCGTGGTTGCTGCAGCAGAATTCCATGCTACTGTGCTGCTGTGGGTGTCAGTGTGATGCCCAGAGGGATGCAGCTCCCTGGGGCTGTTCCCTGTCGCAGGCAGAGCCATGCAGGCAGTGCCTGGGCTGCCATTCTGTAAAGCAGGTGGAGCTGGGGCCAGGCAGGGCCTGGAGCTGGGCAGTGCAGGAGCCAGGGAGCTGCAGGGCCTGGCAGGGGCTGATCAGCCCCTCTGTGGGGCAGCTGCTGTCTCGTGCCCTCCAGGGCTGGGGCAAAGAGCTGAGTTCTCAGGCAGGGCAGCAGCACCATGGCAGAGAAGGGAGTCATTTGTACTGAGACACTGGGGCTGTGTGTTCCTTGGGCCTTGGGGAGCCCTGATCCTTGTTGGGAAGGCTCCCCCAGAGCTCGTGGCTCACTGGGACTGTTCCAGGAGTCCTTGCAAGCCTTCTGGGGTAAAGGAGGGGCTGAGGCAGCTGTGGGGCAAAGGGCTCTGCCTGGGGCACTGGGCAGCCTCTGGGTGCTGCCTCTCAGGGTTTGGGCCTCCTTGACAAGATGTGTTGGAGTGGGCAGAGGTAGAAGGCAATTTATCCCTGTAGGGCTGTTCAATGTGCGTTTGACAGTGACCAATGTGTTCTGCTCCATTGCACAATCTCTGGGGGGAAACGTTCTCCATTCTCTCAGGATCTCTGATTGCCCTGGGGTCATCTCTCTGCCCAGATGTCTCGTTCCTGAGCTCCAAGTGTCCCCCCAAGTGCTGCTGTACGATGAGTGCCACCTGAAGGTGCCCCATGAGAGGAAGATCCTCATGAGGAATCCCAGCCACCTTCCTGGCTGCTACGGGCTCATTCCCCAGGTTTGGCATCACATCCACCTCCTCCTGTCAAATATTACTGAGGAGATTATTAGGGGAAAAAAGGGTTTGGATAAGACCTTGCTGGTTTCTATTCAGCCTTAAAGATCTGCTGAGAACAGGATCCTACCCGAATGTAAACTTTAGGAGGCAGTTGAAGCTCCTGAGGAAACAGTTGATGTTCTGGTCTTCAGGGGCTTTTCTTGTGGGAGATCTGAGAGGGTTGTGAAAAGCTGCTGCATCCACAGACACCAGTGCCTGTGCTGGCAGCCTCCTTGCAGGATCCCCTGGGAGTGCTAAGCCTACAATTCTTGCATCTTGTTTGTGCCTTTTACCTTTGTCCTGGGCAGTTGTAAACGTGTGTGTAAGTTGCTGTTGCGGTGCATGTTAAGGAGTCTAAAGTTTCTCCAGAGGTGCCTCTGAAGCTGCATTTCATTCTGTCCCTGCCAGAAACGCAAGGAGGACTCTGCTGTGCTCGACCCCAGCCCCAAGCCCTGTGGGATTGTGCAGCCCCAGAGCTCAGCAGAGATCCCAGCTGTGGTGGCAGTGCAGGCCCTGGGCACTCACGGCCCCAGCGCTGTCATCGGCGTGTTCGGGGATGAGCTGGGTCCCGAGCGGGTGGCTCGGGGATCCAATACGGGGACGCGTCGCTCCGGCAGCCCCGGCAGCCCCGGAGGGCTCCGGCCCCCACCCGGCAGAGCTGCGGCTGCTGAGACCCCAAAATATCCCCAAAAAACAGGTGAGACACCCCAAAAATATCCCAAAAAATCCAGGGGAGACCCCTCAAAATCCCAAAAAATCCCAGTCAGACCCCCCTGAAAAATCTCAAACAATCTGGGTGAGATTCCCCCAAAAATGACAAAAAATCCGGGTGAGATCCTCCCCAAAAAATCCCCAAAAAACCAAGTGAGATCCTCCCCAAAAAATCCCCCAAAAACCCCAAAGTCCAGGTGAGACACCTCCCCAAAAAAATTTTTAAAAAAACAGGTGAGACCCCCCCCCCGAAAATCCCAGTGAGACCCCCCCAAAAGCCCAGAAAACAAGTGAGACCCCCCAAAAAAATCCAGGTGAGAGACGTCAAAAAATTCCTCAAAAATATAGGTGAGGTCCTCCAAAAATGCCAAAAAGTCCAGGTGAGACCCTCCCCCAAAAAAAACCCAAATAAATCCCAAACCTACCCCAAAAAATCCAGGAGAAACCCCCAAAAATAAAACAGAAAACAGGTGAGATCCCCCCCAAAAATCCCAAAAAATCCCACTCAGACCCCCCTGGTTTTTGTGTGCAGCTGCTCCTGGCAGGGTGCACAGGGACAGGGATTCTGCCGGGGAAAACAGGCCCAGGCTGCTGGGGAGAAGGACAGGAGGGATGGGAGGCACAAACAGCTCCTGCTGGTGCAGGTGTCCCTCCCTCCCACTGCAGGTCCCTGTTCATGGTTATCTTATTTTCCAGAGATGAGCTTTACCCTCCTAAAGTCAAACCCCACCCACCAAAGGGGAAGAGAAGCAGTTTGGGTTCCTTGGCATCTCAATGGAGGCATTTCAAGGTCAGAAATGTGGAGGAGCCAGTCGCAGCCCTGAAAGAAGTGCAGGATTTTCCCCACTCTTCAGGAGCAGAGGCGGATTTTCTTGTCCATCCCGTGCTTGTGTTCCTCCCCAGCCTGCCAGCACCAAGTCCTGCTCATGCTGAGCTCCCTTTTTGCTGCCCTGCTGGGCTGTGCCCTGACAGTGGGCTGGGCAGCAGGGCCAGTGGCTGGACATGGGCTGAGGGGGAGGGAGAAACAGGAGAGTTTTCCTTGGAGAAGCTGACTCAGATCCTACAGGCCTGTGCTGAGTGTGGGATTTTGTGCCTTGTTTCCTTCCCAGTGTAAGATGAGGCTTTTCCCTGCATCATCCTGGTCAGATCTCCAGCTTCCCTCCCAGAGCCAGCTGGGATGATCCTGATCTCCATGGAGCCTCTTCCCAAGGCAGCCAGACTCCCTGTTTGCAGGGCTCTGCTTTCCCCCAGAGCTGCTGCTGCCCGGCTGGCCCTGGAGCTGTGTGACAAAGGGAGACTTTGCAAAGCGGCTGTCTCTGCCTCCCAGCACAGAAAATGGCTTGTTTTCCAGGTGCCAGCACCAACTCCTGAGCACCCTCACCTGCCACGAGGCTCGGAGGGGTTCAGGTGCTCCCTGGACGTGGCACACGCTCCCCTGGGAGCGGAGAAGGCAGGAGGGAATCTGTCTCCCTGCCCATTGTCAGCGTGGCCAGCAGGGCTGGAGCTGCCAGTGCCACTGGGGGCCCTCAGCACTGGCCACAGAGGAGCCTCCCATCCCTGCAGGCCCATCACAAAGTGCTGCTGGAGCAGCTGCTTGTTGGAGAGGCCCTGCAGGACACGTTGCAGGGCTGCCCAAGGACGCTGTGCAGCACCTGTGCAGGGCACTGCTCCCCCTGGAACTCCTCAGGTGCTCCACAGGAAATTTTGGCAGGAGCTTTTGCTGCAGCACCTTGAGAAAGCAGCATTTAAACCAGAGAGAGAGGGCAAGAGCCTCAGGAGTCAGATGAGCTGGGCTGGACTCCTTCCCTCAGCTCCAGGAGCTCTCACTCTGAGTCTCCTCCTTTTCTAAAAGCAGGAAGCTTTTAAACTTTTTAAAGCCAAGTTGTGCATCAGAGAGAATTTCTGCTGCCAGGAGACATCCCAGTTCCCTTTCATGTCATGTACTAATTAATGCATTGGCCCGTGAGTGTGGGAGAAGATTTTGCCCATGGTCCCTGCCCTGGTCAGTGGCATGGATGTAGGATGAGGTGAGGGTGATTCTGGCAGTGTTTGGGGAATAGGCCCCTCTGGCTACAGCTGCCCTTTGCTCCAAGATGCTCTTCTGCATCCATTCCCATGCTCAGCACCTCAATCTCTCCTGTCTTTCCCCCAGGCTTTCAGTATCCTGCCCCTGCCAGGTGTGCTGCAGCCAGGAGAGAGCCAGCAGGTCTCCTCCACCTTCTCTGGCCACCTCAGCAGCACCTGCAGTGTCCCGGAGCTGTGCCACGTGGAGGGAGGCCCCAGCTACGAGGGGCTGGTGCCCGGGGAGGCCTCACGTGTCAGCTCCTCCCTGAGCCCCCCGAGATCAACTGTGGCTCCCAGGCCCCTCTCAGGGACAGGTGAGTCAGCCTTCCATGGGCTCCTGCTCTGCCATGGGTTATTGTCCCTGCAGGGCTCCCCTGCTCCAAGGACTCTGAGCTCAGAGGTGCTGCACAGCAAAGGCAGCAGCAACACAGGCATGGCCGCTCTGAGCTCCCTGGCTGCCAAGAGAGGAAGGACCTTCTCCTGTTGAGACACAACATCTTCTTCTCTATCTGAGTGCTGAGCCCTCCTGGCTCAGCTGCTGCCTGCAGGGAGCTGGGCTCTGGGCTTGCCTTGGCACTGCCTCTAGAGGGGTCTGCAAGTCCATGGTGTTGAGTGGCATCTTCTCCATCATCTCCCTTCTTCACCAAAGCACTGGGATTGTGCTATGGGCAGGCGTGGGGCACAGAGCAAACCTTGCTTTGGGCCCTGCTCCTGCCCCAGATGAAGCCCTTGCACTGCTGATCTGCCAGGGCTCTCCTTATGCTGGGACAGCAGCCAGAAAAGCTCCTGTCCTTTAGGCTCCCCTGCAGCTGCAGCCGTGGGCAAGCACAGGAGAAGCTCAGCTCCAGCAAGGCAGCCCAGCTCAGGACACACAGGCCCAGGCTGGAGCTGGGAGTGGAGGTGCTCCAAGCCAGCCTGTGCATCAGGACTTCTTCAGGCCAGGCTGGAGTCGGTTTCATGGGGAGGAGAGGGACGAGGCTGCTTCCAATGGTTTCCGTGGCAGCCAGCACTGGTTTGCTTGGTCCCAGCTGGGCTCCAGCAGGAAATCTGCCTGACAAGAGCCTGCCTTGCAGGAGAGGAGTTCCTGCAGCCTCTGCTTTCTGACTGATAGCATTGTTCTCGTGAAGGAGCAGGCTATGGGTCGTTAAAGCCCAAGATCACGGGCAGAGACTCTCTAACTAATTAGAGTTAGACAGTGCTGTGTTTATTAACACCGGCGGGCGGCACCAGAGCCGTCCCTAAAAGGCGAGACCGCGCTGCCCAAGATTCTTTGCCCTCTCTTTATTGCCCAAGATCTTACATACAATACATCTGCACAAGCCCAGCACCTCCCATCCCCGCTCTGTATTCAAATGAGCTCATTGGTCCTTCACACCTGTGCAATTCCTCCCGTGAATTGGGTCCGTGGTCTCGAATTGGGTCCGTGGTCTTCAGGGATGAAGTCAGGAATGTCTTCATCAGGTCTCTGTGACCCTCTGGCACCATCCAAGGTCCCCTGCTTAGTGACTGATTGACATCAAGCCCAGGTGCTAAACCATTGTTCTCCTGGTTTCAAGATGTTCTTATAACAGTTCACTGACTCCACTTCCTTCTAGAAAGAAGCTCCTAATGGTAAACAATAGAACAATCAGCTCCAGCTTAAGCATCTCACAATCATTAACCTATGGTCTGCCTGTCTAACTTACATCCTGATCAATGGGAATTGCTTCTAAGCCTCAGCTGAAATCTGAACTCTTTACAATCATGCTTCAGCCATGCCCAGGGGGAAGGGGGCTGAATGAGCTGAGTAAGAATTGTAGGGGAGATGAGCAGCTGTCAGCAATCTGTGCTCTGCTCTAAACTGGGAAGCCAAGAGACAAAGGGCGTTTTCAGGCAGCAGCACAGAGAGCTGCTGGATCAGCCTTGGGCAGGGCCTGGAGGGGTCTGGCTGTGCCTTCAGAGGGAGCTGGCACAGTCAAGAGCCTCTGATGGCAAAGCTGAGGTTTGGCTGGGCCTGGAGGTCCCCTTCCACCAATGCCCTCCCTTGGGATGTTCCCAAGCCCTGTGGCTTGAGGAGAATTCACGGGAATGGCCTCAGGGTCAAGGAATGAAGTGCAGGGCCAGCCAGGACTGGGGAGCCCAAGTTTCTGGTGGGGACTCTCAGCCATGGCTTCTGTTTTGTCTGCACAAGGGAGCTGAAGCAGCCGGCTCAAAAGCTTGAGGAGGAGGCAAAAGCCTTAGAGGAGGGAGAGAGGGGGAAGGAGGAAGAGAGGCAGAAGAAGGAAAAGAAGGGTGTCTCTGTGGGGAAGCAACCCCCAAAACCAGAGAAGGGGAAAAGCAAACAACCACAGAAGAAGGAAGCCAAGGCCCCAGAGAAGAAGGAAACCAAAATCCCAAATAAGGAAACCAAGGCCCCAGAGAAGAAGGAAAAGAAAGACCCAGAGAAGAAAGAAACCAAAGCACCAGAGAGGAAAGAAACCAAAATCCCAGAGAAGAAGGAAACCAAAATCCCAGAGAAGAAGGAAACCAAAATCCCAGAGAAGAAAGAAACCAAGACCCCAGAGTCGAAGGACACCAAAGCATCAGAGAGGAAGGAAACCAAAATCCCAGAGAAGAAGAAAACCAAAGCCTCAAAGAAGCAGGAACCCAAAGCCCCAAAGAAGGGGGGAACTCAAATCCCAGAGGACACAGCTGAAATGGAGAAGAACTCTTTACTCTTTATTCACACAACTCATTTTACACAGTTTGACAGACCTCATGTGCAACTTTAGTTAGTTCATAGATTTCTTGCAGGTTATTCTATTACAGGTTAATAAAATAGATTTTACTTGTGCATCAAATCTCTCTGTTGTATTGTTTACCTGTTCTCTTCACTGATTCTCACGGACAAATCCCTTGTTGTTGCAGGTGCATTCGTTTTTCACCCTCAGAACAGATTGTTCACAAAGTCTCATTCTCACAAGAGCTTCCCATGGGAACTTGTAGCTGCTTAGCTGCACTCAGAAGAGATGGCAGGCCAGCTGTTAATGTGGCAGAACAAGGCCTGATTTCATAAGGCCTTTCTTTTATCATTATCCCACCTGCTTGTGACATCTCCCCCTTCTCGTTCATTTAAAAAAGGCTCCTATGTTCTGATGCTGAAACAGCTCACTCTTGTCAGGGCATTATCTCATCAAGGTTATCACTGGTTATCTGTTAGATATGGGATAAGATGGATAAAAGACCACTTACAATCAACAAAACTTACCAAATTCCATCAAGTCATCGACACAGGGTTTTGCAGCATGAGAAGACAAAAGAATAATGTCCAATGTCTCTTGGGGAAATGGAAAGAAATGACCATTGTTTCCAATGAGTTGAGAAGTGTGAGAAAGTCTTTGAGCTGGAAATGTTGATCTTTGACACCACTGAATGTGCTCCTGGCAGCTGGAACAGGCAATAACTGGAGAAGGTTCGTAGGAGCTCTGTACCATGAGGATGCCAGGAGGCTTTGCTGGCAAATTGCCTCTGTCAGTGCCCAGACACAGCCGTGTCTGGCCAGGCCTCCTCCTGCTCCTGCTCTGGCCACAAAGGCTGCAAGGTGATGAGGTTATTTCTCTCTGCACTGGGCCTCATTTCTTCAGAGCTGATCAGGATCTGATGGAATGAACAGGTGACTGCTTTGAGCTGCTGATGATGAAACACAGGCACATCTTCTCCTGAAGGTGATGAATCAATCAGGCTGCACTGTGGTACACTCCATTGGGATTTAGATGGGATGATCTTGTTTCCAAATTCCTCATGTAAATATTGCATTATTCAAAATGATTCCTTGTCCAAATGTCTCATGTTCATATTGCATTATTTGAACATTCTTAAGGCGTTCATTCCTCTTCTTTTTTGTTTTTTAAGAATGAGATGCATGTCTTTTGTTATGAGTATGAAGCAACATCACAGTAAAATAATACAGGCGGTGGACAAGAAACTTACAGCAATTGGGAAGAATTTGGATACAACAATCAGGAACATTTCAAATAGCAGACAAAGCTAACAATGTAGGTGGAATGAGGTAAATAGCAATCTCTGCAATAATGTACCATCATCCCAGAGTCTGCAAACAGCTGACAAACCTCGATTCAGGGGGGACTTGGATCATTTTTTCCAGATAATAATTCCCAAGCTGCCTTTAAAAAGAGTTCAACTGTCATGTCTAGAGGGTCAGATGGCCAAGTCAAAGCAACTCAAATCCAGTTTTGATGCAGAAAACATCTGGGTCTGTTGGTAAATTCCTGTCCAGGCAGAGCCAAGGCCTGGCCACCACCCAAGCTCTAAGTGGGAGAGAATTCCCTGAACGTCATTTAAAACAAGGCTCTTGAGAACAGCGCTGAGGAGTAAAGGTCTGGGGGTGACAGACTAATGAACCATGCAAGAGCTGTCTCCTCCAAAATCCCCTCAGCACAGAGATGCTTTAAACCCAGCAAACTGTTGGAGTGGTTCTGTAATAATCATTGGGGCTGCATCTGATTGCTGAGAGTAGATGTCACAATGCCATCAGTTTAGAGGAGGCTTCCCACCAAGCTGAGATATCATTTCTTGGAACTGTGAAAAAGACTTAAAACTGATGAGACAGCCCTGGGTCAAAGCATGGAGGATTTTGGTGGGATTTTGGGCAGATGGTTTGGTGTGTATCCAGAGTGACTTTGGGCAGATTTGGGGCCTGCTTGGGGCAGGTTTGGGGCAGATTTGTTGCTGCTGTTGGGGTTTTTCTCCCGTTTCCCCAGCTGTGGGCAGAGCCCCGAAGCACATCCTGTTCCTGCCCCACTCCCTGAGGAGCCCAAGGAGCTGCTGCTCCCCATGCTCTGCACCCAGGGAGATCTGGGGCAATCCCGGCATCCCGGGCATTCCGGGCATTCCGGGCCCTTTGGGCATTGGGGGATTCTGGGGCTTGGGGGGCGAGAGGGGTGAGGGGGGCTTGGGGCTGGATTGTCTGGGGAAAGGATCGGGATTTTGGGGGAATGTCTGCATTTTTGGGAAAGAGCAGGGTTTGGGGGGGAGGAAATTGACGATTTTTTAGGGAGGAAATTTCTTGAATTTTTTGCGACGGTCTTCTGGATTTTTTGGGGAGGGGTTTCTGGATTTCTGGGAATCTTTCTGGAGTTTTTGGGAATGTTTCTGCATGGGGAATGGGGTTGGTTTTGTATAGTTTGGGGAGGAATGTTTCTGGATTTTCTGGGGAAAGTTCCTCATTTTTTGGGAATGTTCCAGGATTTTTGGAGGAACATTTCTGGATTTCTTTGGGAATGTTTCCGGATTTTTGGGGGAATATTTCAGGCATTCTTTTGAGAACATTTCTGGATTTTTTGGGGAACATTTCTCCATTTGGGGGGGAACATTTCTGGATTTTTGGGGGGAAATATTCCCAGGTGTCTGGGGAACACTCCCGGGTGTCTGGGGAACATTCCCGGGTGTCTGGGGAACATTCCCGGGTGTCTGGGGAACACTCCCGGGTTTCTGGGGAACATTCCCAGGTGTCTGGGGAACACTCCCGGGTTTCTGGGGAACATTCCCGGGTGTCTGGGGAACACTCCCGGGTTTCTGGGGAACATTCCCGGGTGTCTGTGGAACACTCCCGGGTGTCTGGGGCTCTCCTGGCCCCGTTCCCAGCCCAGGTTCCCGGGGTTCAGGAGCTGCCCTGGTGCCCGGGCCCCGCGACATCGCCTGGGTGCACTTGGAGCCCGAGGTGCAGGCGGGCGCCGCCCGCGAGGCCCTGCAGGGCTTCAGCATCACCCAGAGCAGCGCCAGGAAGATCTCCTGCGCCAAAAAGGGACCCAGTTTCCCACCCAAATCCCCTCTCTCCATCCCAAATCCTTCTTTGTGCATTCCAAATCCTTCTTCTTTCACCCCAAATCCCCTTTCCCAGCCCCCAGGGATTTTGGGGTTCCAGAGGGGTTATTGGGGTTTTTCCCAGCATTGTACCCAGGGTCTCTCTGCAGACATTGCACCTGGAGCTGCCCCAAATAAACCCCAAATAACCCCAAATTTTGGGACTGGGGGCGGGGGGGGGGGGGGGGGTGGTGATTCTAAAATTCGGGGTTTGGGGGTGTTTGACCCCAAACTTTGGGAATTGGGGGGTTTGATCCTAAAATTTGGGGGTTGGGTGGGATTGATCCTAGAATTTGGGGTTTAGGGGATTTTGACACCTCAGGGTTTGGGGATTTTTGACCCCAAACTTTGGGAATTGGGGATGTTTGACACCTCAGGATTTGGGATTTGGGGGTTTTTGTTCCCAGGATTTGGGGTTTAAGAGGTTTTTTTTTCCCCAGGATTTGGGGATCAAGGGGTTTGACACCCAAACTATGGGGATGAGGAGGGTTGGACACCCCAGATGTTTCAAACCCCAGGATTTGGGGTCAGGGGGTTTTGGCCCCAAAGTTCGGGAAATGGGGGGATTGATCCCTGGATTTGGGGGGATTTAACCCCAAAGCTGAGGGGATCAGGGGGATTTGACACCCCAGGTTTTGGGATCGGGGGGATCTGACTGCAAAGTTTGGGATTGGGGGTTTAGACCCCAAACTTTGGGGCTTGGGGGTGTTTGACACCTCAGGATTTGGGATTTGGGGGTGTTTGACCCCAGACTTTGGGAACGGGGGATGTTGGACACCCCAAATGTTTCAAACCCCAGTATTCGGGGTCAGGGGGATTTACCCCCAACATTTGCAAATTGGAGAGTGTTTGACACCCCAGGATCTGGGATTTGGGGGGTTTAAGGCCTAAAATGTGGGGTTCGGGCTGGGGTGCAGGGGGGGAGGTTGAGATCCCAGAGTTTGGGTCTGGGGGTGTTTGGCCCCCCCCCCGTGTTTGAACCCCCAGGATTTGGGGTCCGGGGGAGTTGACCCCAGGATTTGGGGTGTTTGACCCCAATGTTTGACCTCACCTCGGGTTTGGGGTCGGGGTTGAGATCAGGGACATTCCCTGGAGCCAGCGGCGGGATCGGGATCGGGAACGGGATCGGGAAGCGGAACAGGAACGGGGAGGGTCCCTGAGCCAATGCCGGACCCCAACCCCAGGGAGAGGCCCCGCCGCAGTCCCGGAATGGCCCCATCCCCACAATCCCGGAGCCCTCCCCAGGCCCAGCCCCTCCCCGGCCGCTGAACGGAGCCTCCCTCAATCCCAGCCCGCCCCGATCCGGGCCGGAGCCATCCCCAGAGCCTCCCCCATTCCCGGCCCGGACCCTTCCATCCCTTTTTGGGGCGGCTCCTGCCGCTCCCCGCCCATTTCTGGGGGTTCCAAAGGGCCCCGCGGACCCTCCCCATTTTGGGGGTGTTGGGGTGGCCCCAGGGCCGCCCCGAGGGCCGAGGGGGGATCGAAAGCCCCAAACCCGAGGGGCTCCTGGGGGTGCCCAGTTCCTCCCGTCCCCAGCCCGAAACAGATCGTGGCCAATCAGAGCGCGGGGCTCTGATGACGATCCCGTTGCCGGGCAGACACTCGGCGCACTGGCCCCGCCCGGCGATTTCCAGCGAATCAGCGCCCGGCTCGGCTGTGACTCATCGGGTGCCGGGCAGAACCCAGCGCCTCTCACAGCGCTGGCCAATCAGAGACTGCGCGGGGCCATTCCCAGCCAATCAGAGCGTTTGTCGCTGATGGCTCTCAGTGCCCAGGAGCGGAATTTGGGGCGGGGGGCGGTGACCCCGGCGATGGGGATGGGGCGTGCGGGGGCAGCTGGGGCCGCACTGGTGGCACTGGGGGCGCTGGGAGCCCCCCCGGCCGCGGGGGGAGCGGGGGGCGCGGGGAGAAGGGGGGCGGGGGGGCACCAAATTCAACCAAAGGGGGGTCGGGACCCCCAAAGGGAGCAGGAGGGGCCTGGAACCCCCAAAACCAAGCACGGGGGAGGGGATTGGGGACTGGGGGAACGATGGGGAAGGGGCGGGAGAGCGGGGGAAAGAGGGGGATGGGACCCTCAAATTGAGGTGGGAGGGAGCTGTGGACTGGGGGAAACCCCCATCAAATCCCATTAAAATCCCATAAAAATCCCATTAAATTCCACTCAATTCCCATTAAACATTATTAAAATCCTATAAAATTCCATTAAAATCCTATTAAAATCCTATGACATCTCATTAAAATCCCATAAAACTCCATTACAATCCCATCAAATTCCATTAAAAATCAATAAAATCCCATTAAGATCCCATTAAATCCTATTAAATTTCTATTAAATCCCATTACATCCCATTAAATCCCATTAAAATCCTACTAAATTCCGATTAAAATCCATTTAAATCCCCTCCAATCCCATAAAATGATCCCAAACCCACACAGAATTGGCCCTGAATTACCCCGGACACACACAGCCCTAAAAACCCAACAATGTGAAAAGTTACCCCAAATTATCCCAAATTTACCCTGAATAACCCCCCAAAAAACCCCAAATAACCCCAAAGGCACACAAAGAACCCAAATCCCCCAAATGACTCCAAATCCCCCAAATGACCCCAATCCCATAAATGACCCAAATCCCATAAATGACCCCAAATCCCATAAATGACCCCAAATCCCATAAATGGGACTGGGAGAGGGGAGGAGAGGGCAGGGAAAGGGGGAGTGGGACAAACTGGGCGAGGAACTCAAACTCTGCAGTCAGACAGAGCAGGGATTTGTGTATCCAGCGCTGGGAGCGAGGGGGATCTCTCTGGCAAAAACCCACTCGGTCTCCTTTAGCCTTCAGCTCCATTTAAAAGTCACAATTACAACACTTCATTAGCATACTCACATTTGCATAAAGCTGTGTCCCGGTTTTACAGCCGTGTGTGGCTTCAGCGCCTGCGTCCGTTCCTCCTGTGGCGGCCCTCAGTCTTCTGGTGCTCTTTTGATGAAGGCTTCTGTCGTCCTCCTCACGTTGGAACTTTTTACCTGGACCATCAGCCCATGCCTGGTGCTCCTTGTTCTTCAGTCTAAGCTGGTCTGAGCTGATTTTGCCCTTTGCAAGCTCTGTTCAAACTTGCTCTCTCGCTCTCGGTGCGTTTGTTGTGTCGCTGGCTCTGCTCTCTCTCTTGCTCTGCTGCCTGGCTGGCTTTGCCTGCATGTGAAAAATGCATGTATTTTATGATTGGCTTTTCGCAAATATTAAAATGAATATTATATGTCTGGTGTTAGAATATTATATATATATATATATATATATGTATATATTATATATTATTATATATAATATATATGTATATATGATATATTATTATATATAATAGGGTTATATGTTATATATTATTATATATTATATATGATATATATAATATATTATAATATATCAATCTATCTATATATTATATATAATATAATATAATAAAATAGTATAAAAATATATAATGTATTATAATATATAATATATATTATATATTATAGATATAATATATATTATACATTATATATATTATATATTACATATATTAAAGAATCATATATTCTATAATTATATAATATATAATATATATTATATATAATATATATTATATATTTTATATATATATATATATTATATGTCTGGTGTATTAATTCTCTTAAGTACTGTGTTAAATATAGTTTTAGGTTATAAAATGTTAAAATAGAAACGATGCTATGTAGGATTCTTGCTTTAAAGAAAGGACTCGCACTGAGATAGCAGCCTCAGGATACCTAAATCTTTCAGAGAAAAAGAATTTATTGCCCTCTTATCAGAAGAAATGAACTTCTTCCCACCTCGAAGGCGCTGTTAGGATTCGGAGGAAGAAGGTGGCACTGCCCAGACAGAATCCTGTGTTTGAATGGAATTTATGCATCATGGATGAAGTGTATGAATATGCAACAGGCTGTTGATTTTAAGGATTAATCCTTTGTTAACGGGTGTCCCTTTTCAGGCTCGTGCTGCCCAGAAAAAGGTACCCGGACCTCCATAACCCTTTCTCTCTATTGTCTCATATTGTCCTAATTCAAATTGTCCAAATTATTATTTCTCTAATTGCATTGCTATTTTTATAACCATTTTATTACTAACGAACTTTTACAATTTCAAAATCAAGTGATTGGCGTGTTTCACACTGCACATCTCGCTCCAGGGCTGCTTGTGCTGAACCTTTCCTTGCACAGCCCTGAGGATTCCCCCAGCCCGGGCTCCCAGCAGCTCCAGGCCCGGCCAGGAGGAGCAGCAGGGCCAGGGCTGGCCGGGCGTCCCCCCAGATGTGGCCCCCGCTGGTGGCACAGCTGGACCCTTGGGAGGCTGCCTCAGGCTTTATTGTCCACCAGCATCCCAGGAGGGAGCAGAAAATCCTCCTGCAGACGCTGATTCCGGAGGCTCCCAGCGCTTCCTTGTCTCCAGGAGCTTCTGCCAAGCCCCAGGGAAACCTCGGTGCCACATTGTTCCACAGCCTCACAACGCTCTCCTGGCTCCCGTGAGGTCCCTCTGGGTCCCGCTGCAGCCTTGGCTCCATCAGGCTCTCCTGGCTCCATCAGGATCTCCTGGCTCCATCAGGCTCTCCTGGCTTCCATCAGGGTCTCCTGGCTCCATCAGGGTCTCCTGGCTTCCATCAGGGTCTCCTGGCTCCATCAGGCTCTCCTGGCTTCCATCAGGGTCTCCTGGCTCCATCAGGCTCTCCTGGCTCCATCAGGGTCTCCTGGCTTCCATCAGGGTCTCCTGGCTCCATCAGGGTCTCCTGGTCTCCATCAGGGTCTCCTGGCTCCATCAGGCTCTCCTGGCTCCATCAGGGTCTCCTGGCTTCCATCAGGGTCTCCTGGCTCCAGCAGGGTTTCCTGGCTTCCATGATGCTCCACTCTGTCCCAAGGGGCATCCACGGCTCAGCTTTGGAGCCCTGCAAGATCCAAAGGTTCCCCCAACAAACACCAGCCCAGGGACCCCCAGGATCTTTGGGCTGAGCTCCCGCTGCCCAGGCACCTGCATGGAACCCAAGTGACCGCTGGGACTCCATGGAATGCCCTGGAACAAACTGTCCCTGGTCAGACAGGGGTGCCATGGAACACAGGTGCCACTGGGACACGGACACTGCCCATGGAACCGAGTGTCCATGGGGACAGAGCTGGGCCTGATGGAACACTGGAGAACATTGTCACCCCATGGAATCCATGGAACCAGGTGTCCATGGTGGCACTGGAGAACATTGTCACCCCATGGAATCCATGGAACCAGGTGTCCATGGTGACACTGGAGAACATTGTCACCCCATGGAATCCCATGGAACCAGGTGTCCATGGTGACACTGGAGAACATTGTCACCCCATGGAATCCCATGGAACCAGGTGTCCATGGTGACACTGGAGAAAATTGTCACCCCATGGAATCCATGGAACCAGGTGTCCATGGTGACACTGGAGAACATTGTCACCCCATGGAATCCATGGAACCAGGTGTCCATGGTGACAGAGCCAGGCCTAATGGAACCTACTGGAACACAGGAGAACATTGTTACCTGTTGGAACCCGGGCTGCTGAGAATTTTGGACTTTCTGAGCTGACAGACACTGACCCCCAAGAGAACACTGCATTTGGCTTGAGGCTGTGGAGAAGGCTTCCAAAATGGAATGATGGAACTGGGATTATGGGTGTGGAGTTTTAATAGAAGGGTGTAATATCACATGGTGGAAAACTTGGAGTTTAAGGTTTTAGAATATAGTAAAATATATAAAGCAAGATGGAGGTTTAAGGGTGGAGGTTGATCCTTTTTTCTGCCTTCTTCACCTGCTTCTTCTTCTTCTTCTTCTTCTTCTTCTTCTTCTTCTCCTCCTTCTTTTCCTTCTCCTTCTCCTTCTCCTCCTTCTCCTCGTCCTCCTCGTGTTTCGGTGGTATTGTGTAATTGGATAAAAAAGTCCCTTATGTTGGGCACGGGTGCTTGGTTATTGGGTTAAAAGTAAAAACAATTTAGGTGTCATTTCTTAATTGGACAGTTTATCCTCAAAAGACCTTGCAGAGAGAGAGATGGGGTTCCATTTTTACCTTGTTAGCGAAGTGCTGCAGAACTCACAGCTTGTGAGACTGTTCTAGAGACAAGAGCTAATGAACACCTGAGTCCAAACAAGAAACGCTGTCTTGGGATTTCATCCCGACCTTGGCAGAAAAGAAGCAAAAGAAGTGACTGTTACCCCACGGAATCTCGTGGAACCAGGTGTCCACTGTTTCACGGTGCAGCCTCAGAGAGTGGTGAGACCATTGTGGCACCATGGAATATCCTGAAACCACGGCTCCCATGTAACAAACCTGGGCTTTATGAAACCAAGGACACCGCTGGGATGCAATGGAATCTCATAGAACCAAGGGTCAACTGTCAACACATCAGCTTCTCAGGAAACCAAGGCAAACACTGTGACACAGAGAGGGGCCCTCATGGGACCCAGGTGACCATGGTGACACCGTGGTGGGATCTCATGGAGCCAAGTGTGAATTGTTACAGGAGCCAGGAGACCATGGTGACACCGTGGTGGGATCTCATGGAACCAAGTGTGAATTGTTACAGGAGCCAGGAGACCATGGTGACACCGTGGTGGGATCTCATGGAATCAAGTGTGAATTGTTACAGCACCCAGGAGACCATGGTGACACCGTGCTGGGATCTCATGGAACCAAGAGCCCAGAGTTTCACAGCTCAGCCTCAAGGAGCACTGGAGACCATGGTGTCCCAATGGGAACACATGGAACAAAGGCTCCTTAGTGACACAGCAGGGCCTCATGGAATGCAAGAGATCATCCTGATGGAATGGAAACTCATGGATTCAAGGGTCCACTCTTTTGCTGCATGGCCTCATGGAATGCTGGAGACCATTGTGGCACCATGGAAACGAATGGCACAAAGGCTCCACTGTGACCCAGCAGGGCCTCATGGAACCAAGGACACTGCTGTGATACAATGGAATCTCATGGAACCAAGGTCCAGTTGTCACAAAGCTGGGCCTCATGGAACCAAGGACACCGCTGTGATGCAATGGAACCTCTAGGATCCAAGGATCAATTGTCAACACATCAGGTTCTCATGAAACCAAGCAGAACATTGTGACACAGTGGAATCTCATGGGAGCAAGGCTCTGCTTTGATCAAGTGGGGCCTCATGGGACACAGGTGCCACTGGGACATTGTCAGGCCTGGTAGGAACAAGACACCACTGTGGCAGACCAAGGCCTCATGGGACCTAGGAGAGCCCTGTGACACAATGGAACCTGATGGAACCAAGGGCCCATTGTGACATGGCAGGGTCTCATGGAACCCCTGTGCCACTGGGACATTGCCAGGGCTGGTGCAAGCAAGGTTCCACTGTGACAAAGGCAGGCCTTGTGGCACCCAGGAGACCATTGTGGGACAATGGAATCTCATGGAAGCAAGGCCCCATTGTGACAAAGCGCGGCCTCATGGAAGCCCAGTGCCACTGGGACATCTCCAGCCTTGGAGGAAGCAAGTGTCCATTGTGACACAGCACAGCCTCAAATCACAGGAGAGCAGAGGGATGCCATGGAATCTTGGGGAACCAAGTGTCAATTCTAAACACAGCGAGGACTCATGGAACCCAGGAGACCATTGTGATGCTGCACTTTGTCACAATGGGGCTGTGCTTCTATGAGGATCCATGGGCCCACAATGTTCTCCTGGGTCCCAGGAGGCCCCGCTGGGTCACAATGGCCCCTTGCTCCCACGAGCCACAGCACGGTCCCCGTTGCCCCTGGGTTCTGTGAGGCCCTGCTGCGTTCACAACTGACACTTGCTTCCATGAGATTCCATTGCGTCACAGTGGCCCCCATGTTTCCATGGGGTTCTGCTGGGTCACAGTGGACACTGGGTTCCACAAGAGCTGGCAATGTCCCAGTGGCACCTGTGTCCTGTGGGCCCCACTTTGCCAAAGCAGAGCCTTGGCTCCATGAGATTCCAGGCTGTCCCAATGCTCTGCTGAGTTCCACGAGGCTGTGCTGTGTCACAATGGACACTGAGTTCCACCTGCCCTGGCAATATCCAAGTGGCCCCTGGCTTCCATGAGGCCCCGTTGTGTTGGCAGGTGACACTTGGTTCCCCAAGATGTCATTGTCACGCCGCTCTCCTGGGCGCCCTGAGGCCTTGCTGTGTGTGAGACATGACCGCTACTTTTAAAATGTTAAGGGTGATTCAACCTTGAAAAAAATGACAACAAAGGACTGAAACAGGAGAAATCACAGCACTGGGAGCCCTTCCCCACCCCATGGCTATCAGCCACAAGGCTCCTTCACAAATTGGCTGCTCCTCCTTTTAGACTTTTGGTGTTGCACCAGGTAATCCTAGCCCCACCCAAAGTCTGTCAGGTAACTCTTTGTGGCCGTCCATTGGTGGAGAATGCTTTCTTGCACCCTGACTGGAGAGCAGGTGTTGCCATGCCTGCCTTCCAGTGACAAACCTGCCCTCCCCAAATGCCCCAACCACCAAGGCCATTACAAGGGCAGGGGAAAGAGGACTATGGGGGACAGATGACAATAACATCACTACACATCTTAACACACACATAGTATCTATCTCCTCACTGTGAGACCCAACTATGACATTACTCATCTGTAACACTGTGCAATAATGGAGCCTTGTTCCTACCAGACCTGGCAATGTCCCAGTGGCACCTGTGTCCCATGAGGCCCCACTTGGTCAAAGCAGAGCCTTGGCTTAACAACTGACCCTTGTTTCCTTGAGATTCCATTTGTGAAAAACACGTTCACTCTCCTGTGAAAATGTAGAAAATTTAATAAAGGACAATGGAAGACCAGGACCATGGAGCAAAGGTTATTACAGCCGGGTGCATCTTGGCACTCAGCCAGGAGCACCCTGTTACCTTCGGGGATCCCCTGAAATACCTTTCCCCTTATATCAGCCTGGTGCATATTCATAGAGCCTCATGCATATCCATAAACTACTTTACATATTCCAGGAATGATTTTACATGGCACCTCCTTGGGTCTGCCTTTTCAGAGCATGTGTGTTTCTTGGCTGTGGTTTTGGCTCCTTCTCTTTATCACCTCCAGTTTTTGGGCCTTGGTGCACTCTGCCTTCAGACGGGGAGTGCTGATAGTTGGCAGATCTGTACAGGTGTCCTCATCCTGGGTGCATTGGATGTTATCCCATCCAAGCAGGCAGTTTAACACAAGCACACTTATATCAGTTATTTCTCTACTATGTCTATGCTAAATTAAAACAGAAATAAAAACTACATCTTTAGCCAAAGTTATTTTAACATCACACATATAAAATCCATTTTAATATTTGCAAAAAGCCAATATTATGATATTTATCTATAACAGGGTGAAGGAGCCCTGGCCCAGGCTCTGGCCCTGGGGGACACGGGGACGCTGCCGGGGGGTCCCTGTCCCCCTGTGCCACCCCCAGGGCCCCGGCCCCCGTCCCCATGTCAGGCTCTGGGGTCGATCTCGTGGAACATCCTCTGGGGGAGGCTGCGGGGCCGGGGCCGGGGGACCCGGGGGGAGAGGGGACCCCGCTGTGCACGAGCAGGGTTGGACTGCTCTGGGGGGAGCTGTGAGGGGGCCGGGGCAGAGTGACCTCCCCAGTGACCTCACACAGCCCCCGTGATGTCACACAGCCCCTGTGATGTCACACAGCCCCCGTGATGTCACACTTCCCTCGTGATGTCACACTGCCCTCATGATGTCACACAGCCATCTGTGATATCACACAACACCTGTGACGTCACAAAGCCCCTGTGATATCACACAGCCCCCGTGATATCACACAGCCGCTGTGATGTCACATTGACCCCGTGATGTCACTCAGCCTCTGTGATGTAACGGAGCCCCTGTGATGTCACAACATTCCCATGATGTCACACAGCCCCTGGGATGTCACACAGTTTAGTAAACCCCATGGAATAACTTCCATTGCTTGATAATAAGGCCAGATAAGAGGCTTTATTAACACAGCCCCTGTGATGTGACACAACCTCCATATGATGTCATTCAGCTGCTATGTGATGTCACACAGCAGATTTGTGGTGTCACAGTCACCCTGTGATGTCACAGCCTTCTCTGTGACATCACACAGCTGCTCTGTGACTCTCGGTCACAACCCACATTGTGATGTCCCAGAGCCACCTTCTCTGATGTCACAGCTAGCTCTGTGATGTCACAACCCCCTCAGTGCTGTCCCACAGCCCACTCTGTGCTGTCACACAGCCCCTTGCTGCCATCCCAGCTGCTCTGTGGCTCTGGGACACAGCCCCAGAGGTGCTGCTGTGACACAGCCCCCGCGGGGACATCCCACAGCCCCGGCCAGTGCTGAGCCCCTGGGAGCTCTGTCTGTGCCCTGCTCGTGTCCCTGAGGGGCCCTGGCAGTGCCCCAGCCCTGCTGGGCTGTGCACAGGAGCTGCTCCTGGCCAGAGCTGTCTCTCTGCAGCTCTGCTGCCCTTGCCAGGAGCTGCCTCTGGGCCAGGAGCCCGGCCCAGCTCAGCAGCACAGACACAGCACAAGGACTTTAATCACCCTCTGGGCCTTTGCTGCTCTTTGCATCACACCCAGTCCCTCAGAGTGGGCTCAACGACTTCTCAAGAGCTCACAGTCAGATTGAAATACTGAAGTTTCTTGTACTTTAAAGAGATCCCTGTGAGGGACAGGACTGAGAAAGTGTCCCCGGGTTCCAGGGAGAGCAGAACACTGGAGGCCCTGATGGCAGCTGGGGACAAACAAGGCAAAGGTGTCTCTGGTGCTGAGCAAACCTGGATTTGTTTCAGGAATGCAAAGGGCCAAGGCCTGAGCCCTAGGGCCTGGCCAGGCAGATCCTGTCCCTCCCTCCTTGCTCAGGGCTCTTCCCGGGATGGGCCCTGGCATGTGGGGATGGGCAATGCCAAGGGCAGGAGCGTGGGGCAGCCCCTGCCAGGCTGCTGAGCAGGGACAAGGAGGCCATGAGGCCCCAGGCCTGCAAGGGTCACTTGTCCCCTCCTGGCTCAGGCCCAGGGCCAGCAGCCATGGCCAAAGTGCTGCCAAGGTTGGCTCTGTCAGGGCTGTCTTGCAGCTGCTGCCCATCCCTGTGCCCTGTGCAGCCCAGGCTGTCCCACGGGATCCCTGCCCTGGCCTCTGTCCCTGCAGGCTCTGGGCATCCCCCGGCTGCCCCACCTGGCTGGGCCCTTCCTTTGCTGACAGCTCTGCCTCCTGCCTGCCCCTGCCTGCCCACACAAAGCCTGGGGCTGCTCCAGGCTCCTGCTGGGGACGTGCTGCACCACAGCCCTGCCCTGACAGGGAAATTCCTTTCTCCTGCAGCCACTCTGGGCCTCCCCAGCTGCCCTTGGCGTTAATTCTTTCTCTCTCTGGCTGTTTTCCACTATGTCAAAAGGATCCACCATCCCTGAAATTGCTCTTTAAACACTCTCATGGCTCTGTTCCACTGTCCTCAGTCTCCACCCCACTGAGCACAGAGCTCCTTTGTCCCTATACAGTGCTCATGGGCCCAAGGCCTCCAAACCCCTCCTTGGGACATCTCTGGGCCCTCTCCAAGGTGTTTCCAAATGAAAACATTCAGCTCAGTGTCTAAAGAAATCACCAGAGGACAGGGCCAGCCCGACCTGTCTGTCCTGGCTACTTTTGTCTGGGAGCAATCCTTGGATATCCATAATTTGGGAGGCCAAATTCTAATTTTGGCCATGGTCCCTGGACAAGAAGACTGGTTCTTTTCCATAGGAATGAAGGAACAGAGCCCCAGTGTTTCAGGGGCAGATGAGAGGTGACCACCAGAGGCCAAGGCCAGCCAGACCTGGCAGGTTTTGTTTTGTGAGACACCCTTGCATAGAGGAAATTATTTTAGGGAGAGTACCCGTTTTGGCAAGGACCATCTGAAATGTCAGACAGCCCTTTTCCATAGCAAGGAAAGCACAGAGCCCCAGTGCTCCGGGAGCTGATGAGAGGCAGCCCTTGACATCCCAAGATCATCCCAAGATCAGAGCTGTCAGGTGGCCCCTGGGAGGCCAAGCCAGCCAGAGCTGTTCCAATGGTCCCTGGGTTCCATGGGGCCCTACAGTGTCCCAATGGTCCCTTGCTTCCCTGGGGCCCTGAGGTGTCATAATGCCCCCTTGGTGACACGAGGCCCTGAAGGTCTCCATGGTTCCATCAGGCCCCACAGAGCCACAATGGTCTCTGGGTCCATGGAGCCCCTCTGTGTCACCATGATCCCCTTGGTTCCCTGGGCTGCAGTGGTGCCACAATGATCCCCTTGGTTCCATGGGCTGCAGTGGTGCCCCAATGATCCCCTTGGCTCCATGGGCTCCAGTGGTGCCACAATGATCCCCTTGGTTCCATGGGCTCTTGTGGGGCTACAATGATCCCCTTGGTTCCATGAGGTCCCCACAGTGTCCCAGGGATCTCCATGGGAAGGAAAGAACCCAGCCCCACTGTTGCAGGCGCAGCCACCAGAGGCCCAGGCCAGCCAGCCTTGACGGTACTGGCAGATTTTGCCCGGGAGCAACCCTTGGATATTCAGAATTTCAGAGGTGGAATCCCAATTTCAGACATGGACACTGGAGGAGAAGGATGGTTCTTTTCCATAGGAAGGAAAGCACAGAACACCGCTGGTGTCTCAGGGGCAGATGAAAGGCGGCCATCAGAGGCCAAGGCCAGCCAGACCTCTCTGTCCTGGCAGCTTTTGTCTGAAAGCAACCCTTGGATATCGGGAATTTGGGAGGTGGAACCCCAGTTTCGGCCCTTTCTGCATGGATAAGAAGGACGGTTCTTTTCCATAGGAAGGAAAGCACCCAGCCCCAGTGTTTGGACAGCAGGGGAGCGGCACCCCCAGGAGGCCAAGGGCAGCCAGACCTGTCTGTCCTGGCAGCTTTCACCTGGGAGCAATCCTTGGATGTACGGAGTTTTGGAGGTGGAATCCCAGTTTTGGCCATGGTCAAGATGGGTGTTTTTGCCCATAGGAAAGTAAAGCACAAAGTCCAAGTGTTTTGGAAAAAGGTGAGAGGTGGCCACCCTCAGGCTAAGCCAGCCAGCCCTGTCTCTCCTGGCACCTTTTGTCTAGGGGCTTTCCTTGGACATTGGGCATTTTGGAGGTGGAATCTCAGTTTTGGCTGTGGGTGCCTGGACAGGAAGAAGAGTTCTTTTTATAAGAAAGGAAAGCACCCAGCCCCAGTGTTTCAGAGGCAGATGAGGGCCAGCCCTCAGGAAGCCAAGGCCAGCCAGACTTGTCACTCCTGGCAGCTTTTGTCTGGGAGCTATCCTTGGATATAAGGAATTCCAGAGGCAGTTGCCCAATTTTGGCCATGAGTGCCTGGTTGAGATGGAGGGTTTTTTCCCACAAGAAATAAAAGTGATAGTGGAGCCCCGGAAAATGTTAAAAATAGTCTTTGAAAATATTGGGCTTTGTGTTTTCTCAGATCACCGCACCTGCGTAAAGCAGTATGATAAAAGATATAATTGTTAGATGTGGTGATTGTTTAGTAATTAAATATAATTATTATATAACCATAAGAAGAATCGTGAGAAACTATGTTGGAAATTTAAAGGGGGCTACGTTTAGCTGAAATCTGTGCATACAATAGAAGAATATAAGTTTAATAATTAACATGAAAGTTATGTAATGATAGAGGATAAAACACGTTCACCTTGAATGTATGGTCAGAATCAGATTTGGGTGGAAACTACCCCGATTCCCAGAGCTCTTGAATAAAAAGCACCGCATATAATCGCTGATGTGATTATGTGTTTCTGAACGCTAACATTTTGGCGACCCCGGATGGGACCCTGCGGGTGCTGCTGAGCGAGTTTCGCGACTCGACCGCGCTCCAGCCGGCACCGAGGGATTCTCGGGGAGCTCGATCGGCCGCGACCGCTTCTGCCGCTCGCCACGTCCCCGGGAGAAAGGTAAGGTGCTTTTTACTTTGGTTTGGGTGCCTGCCAATGAGACGCAGCGAAAGCTACGCTTGGTTGGGCTAAAGGAATTCCTGCTGGTACAAGCCCAGGCGCCGTTCCATAAGACAATCGCGAGAGCGTTGCGGGTTCGGCAATTTGTGGTATATTTGGAATGGAGAAACTGAAAGGGATTTTGGGCAGCAACACCTCTATCCCGCAAAGTTCTCCTTTGGGGTGCTTATTAGCACATTGGAAACAGGGTAATTTTGGGGAAGAATTACGTAAAGCTAAGTTGATTGATTATTGTAATACATGGTGGCCAGGATATGCCTTGGAGAATGACAACAAACAGCCAAAATACGGGACTCTGCAATATAACACTATTTCGCAGTTAATGTCGTTTTGTAAACAAGAAGGAAAATGGGATGAGGTTCCGTATGTTGATTTGTTTTTCTATTTACGGGCAAAGCCAGAATGGCAGGATGAATGTGGATTAATGATGGTTAAAACAACTGCAAGCAATAAGTGTGGGGTTTGTGAGGAACGTTGTTTAGAACACTTGGCGTTGAAAGAAAGCCTGAGTAGGGAAAATTATACAGATATTGATTTACAGGTAGCTCCAATAGGAACAAGAGAACCTAACCCTATCCCACCTGTCCCATCTGTCCCTATCCCACTGCCTGCTCCTACCCCACCTAGTCCTGAACCTGTCTCGTCTAGTACACCCTTCCCTCTTTATTCTCCTCTCCCATCGTCACCTGATCCCTCTTCCTCGGAAGATGAGCAAAACCTAACTGTGGTAGGAAGGAGAGAGAGAGAATCAACGATGGGGTAGCCCACAGAACCAGGAGTCGGTCTAACCTTGCCCCAGTTATGGATAGAAAAGACATAGGCAGACAAAAACGGACTGTAATTGCCCCCTTGCGACAAAGTGTAGGAGTGGAAGGGCCAGTATTTATAAAAGTGCCTTTCTCTCCTGCAGATTTAGTTATTTGGAAACAATCAGCCAGAATTCATAGAGAAAATCCTGATAAAATGGCATGAGTATTAAAAATGGTTATAAAAACCTCAAAATCCTGACTGGGATGACATACAATAATATGTATATTAATATTATATATATATAAAATTATATATAGTATAATAATATATCTAATATATATCTATATATAATATATTAATATATCTAATATATTAATATTAGATACCTTGATGGATTCTACTGAGAAAGAGATGGTACTTAAGGCAGCCAAAGAAAGGGTAAGAGAGAACATCAGAAATGGATTCGTAACAGGGAATTTAGATGAGAATTTCCCAATTGAGGATCCAAATTGGGACCCTAATTTATTTTGCGGTATGGGGAGACTACGGAAATATCAAGAGTGGATCCAAATAGGAGTTCAGAATGCTGTGCCCAAAACTATAAATTGGTCTAAACTATACAAAGTTCGACAGGAAGGAATCTCCCACTGCGTTTTTGGAGAGGCTTAAGGAGGTAGCAAGAAAATATACAGATCTCCAAATGGACACAGCACAAGCAAAGGTTCAGCTCGCTCTCATATTCTTGGGCCAGTCACAGGACAATATTCGTAGAAAATTGAAAAATTAGAAGGGGAAGAACGAAGGAATTTGAATAAGCTACATGAGGTAGCCTGGAAGGTATATAACAATCGCGAAAGAGAAGCGAGTAAAAGGCAGCAGCAGAATCTGTTGGCAGTAATACAAGGAAAAGGGAACCCAAATTTCAGGGGATGTAACAGGAATAGTCAAAATAGGAGACCAGTCAGGCAGGGGTTAAACCTAAATCAATGTGCGTATTGCAAGCGGGAGGGGCATTGGAAGAGACAATGTCCAGACTTGAACAACCAGTTTCACCTGGGCAATCAGTGCCAGCAGGTTACCAAGGGGATGGTTTTGGGGGAGTATACCAGCTGACTAGACACAGAGCCAGTAGAACAAGTTAAGGAACCTGTTATAAATATACAATTAGGACATAAAGAGGTCAAATTTCTAATAGGATACAGGAGCTACTTACTCGGTATTGAATGATTTGCAAGGACAAATTGGGGACAAGCAAACAACAATAGTCGGTGCTACAGGGAAAGAGGAAAAACGGCCATTCTTGCAACCCCTAGATTTGTGTTTTGGGAGCAAAGTTATAACACACGAATTCCCACATGCACCTGAGTGTCCAATTCCGCTTTTCGGGAGAGATTTGCTAGAGAAACTTGATGCGGTAATAACCTTTGAAAATGGAGAGCTTATAATGGAAATACCTGAATCAAAGACGGGACAGATTTTAATGATCAAAGAAAAACCTGTTCCCTCTATCCCTAGGGAGGTAGGAGATGCAGTGATTCCCTCTGTATGGGAGACAGATATACCAGGGAAATCTAAATTGGCACAAGCAGTGCATGTAGAGTTAAAAGAAGGGGCGAGGGCTCTACAAGTCAAACACTATTCCATAACACCAGAAGCATGGCAAGGAATAAGTAAAGATTATTGATAAGTTCTTGAAATACCGAATTCTAGAAGAATGTGAATCAGAATTTCATACACCAATATTTCCAATAAAGAAGCCAAATGGTGAATATAGATTAGTGCAGGATTTGAGAGCAATAAATAAAATAACAAAGGATATTTATTCAGTGGTAACAAATCCCTACACATTGCTGATATCCGTAAAAGAGATATATAAGTGGTTTACTGAAATTGATTTAAAAGATGCCTTTTTCTGCATCCCCCTTGACAAAGAAAGTAGGAAACTGTTTGCCTGTGAGTGGGAAAACCCAGGGAATGGGAGAAAGACCCAGCTCACCTGCACACGATATAAGAACTCGCCGACCCTATTTGGAAACCAACTGGCAAAGGAGCTGGAGATTTGGACCGAGAGTGGGCAAGTACCAAGAGACCAATACCTGTTGTTGCAGTATGTTGATGATGTACTAATAGCTACAGAAGAAAAGCAGCCTGTATAAAGGTAACCATTGAGATTTTAAATTTACTGGGAATGGGAGGTTATAATGTACCCAGAGGAAAGGCACAAATTGCCCAACAGACTGTGATTTACCTGGGATGTGAAATTTCACAAGGGCAATGAAAACTAGGCACTAACCGTATCCAAGCCATTTGTGCTATTCCAGAGCCCCAGAATCTACATGAGCTGCGAGTCTTCCTCGGGATGGCAGGATGGTGTCGCCTGTGGATCATGGACTATGGACTGATTGTGAAACCCCTGTGTGAAGCTCAGAAGATGCAGCCATTCACCTGGGGCAAGCCACAGAAAGAAGCCTTCCTAAAATTAAAGGAAGCACTGACAACTGCTCCAGCATTAGGGTTACCTGATCTGTCTAAAGATTTTCAGCTGTTTGTCCATGAAAGGCTGCGCCTAGCACTAGGAGTCCTGACCCAAGGTCTGGGAAGCTGGAAAAGGCCGCTGGGCTACTTTTCCAAACAACTTGACAGCATAAGTGCCGGGTGGCCTCCATGTCTGCGGGCAGTCGCAGCCACTGTGATGCTGATACAAGAAGCCAGGAAGCTCACGATGGGAAGGCACATAGATGTCAATGTACCACACATGGTAACCACTGTCTTAGAGCAGAAGGGGGCCATTGGCTATCCCCAAGCAGGATGATGAAATTCCAGGTAGTCCTGACTGAGCAGGATGATGTCACATTAAAAACAACTAACCTTTTGAATCCAGCTTTGTTCCTAGGTACCACAACTGAAGAAGGCCCATTAGAGCATGACTGTGTGGAGGTAATAGAGTACACCTACTCAGCAAGAGAAGACCTGAAAGACATCCCACTAGAGCAGCCAGAGTGGGAGCTGTTTACAGATGGGAGCAGCTTCGTGGAAAACGGAACCAGATACGCTGGGTATGCGGTAACAACAGTCAGTACAGCAGTGGAGGCAAAGGCATTACCACCAAATACATCTGCCCAGAAGGCAGAACTGGTTGCTTTAACCAGGGCACTAGAATTAAGTGAAGGGAAAAGGGAAAATATCTGGACTGACTCAAAATGTGCTTTTGGAGTGGTGCATGTACACAGAGCACTGTGGAAAGAAAGGGGACTATTGTCCTTCTCTAGGTACGCACATTAAACATCAGGATGCAGTCCTGCAATTGATAAAAGCAGTACAAAAACCTGAACAAGTGGCAATTATACACTGTAAAGCACAGCAATCAGGAAACTCCAAAATCTGTGAGGGAAATCGAAAGGCAGACTGGGCAGCCCGACAGGTTGCTCGAGAGGTGCAAACAACAATGGCATTGATACCTTTAAAGCTTAATGTATCCCAATTCAATTTGCCTCCAGAAACAAAATATTCAGTAGAAGATGAGAGACTGGCACGTTTGCTAAATGCACAAAAGAATTCAGAGGGATGGTATGTGACTGCACAAGGACAGATAGTGGCACCCCCTTGATAATGAGAGAAGTTCTACAAATTAAACATAACGAATGTCATTGGGGTGCAGAGGCATTGGTAAAATTGCTAAAGCAGAGTTTAATTTCGGTGCGGATGTTAACAATGGCAAAATCAGTAATGTCAAAATGTGATATCTGCTTGAAAAACAACCCAGTGGCTGGCGGCAGGCACAGCTAGGAAGAATTCGGATAGGAATAGAGCCAGGAGACTATTGGCAGGTAGATTTTGTAGAACTGCCAAGAACTCGAGGATACAAATACCTGTTAGTGGGGGTTGACACATTCTCTGGGTGGCCAGAAGCCCTTCCCTGTCACACCAACCAAGCAAAGGAAACAGTAAAGTGGTTACTACAGGAGATTATTCCCAGGTTCGGGGTACCCCTAGGGTATCATCAGATAGGGGGCCCCATTTCATAGCTACAGTAGTAAGAGAGGTAAGTAGATTGCTGGGGATAACTTGGGACCTCCACACACCGTGGAGACCCCAGTCAAGTGGACAGGTAGAGAGGATGAATCAGACACTAAAGAGGCAAATCAGTAAAATATGCCAAGAAGCCAAATTGCAGTGGCCCCAGGCTTTGCCAATAGCACTGTTGAGGATTCGGATAAAGCCTAGGAGTGGGATGTCAGTCAGTCCTTAGGAGATATTGCATGGGAAACCATATGAATCTCCTGAGCCTAACCCTAATGTGCACGTCACAGGAAAGCAGGAAGTGTATAATTATGTTCTGTCTCTCGGGAAAACTTTAGCTCGGCTCCGGAGCATCCTCGTGTGGAATAGACCGCTGACTCTCGAGAACCCAGTTCATAACATACATCCAGGAGACGAGGTGTACATCAAGAACTGGAACGAAGAACCGCTGAAAGAAAAGTCGAGTGGGCCCCACCAGGTACTGCTGACCACCTTTACAGCAGCCAAAGTAGCCGGCGTGGACCCCTGGATTCACTATACCCTAGTGAAGAAAATCCATCCTGGATCACGGACTGTGTAAACTCTGGAACCAACAAGGCTGCAGATAAGATGTGTTTAATTACTTTGAGAATGCTATCAGTAATTGTGCCAATGTTATGGTCATTAATGTCTTTGGGATGTGGAATGCAAAAAGATCAACTAACCACTCTTCATTCTAGAATGAAGAGAGAGGTACAAGCAGAAACACAGGTGATAAAGGTTCCTAATGAAGTTTGGGCTGAGAATGTAATGATTGGATTAGTCAAAGCCTTTGCCAAAATGCAAAACACCTGTAGAATAACTGCCTGTATACCAATACCAAAGGGCAGCAGGAGATCCAGTAAATTGGGGAATCACAACATCAAAACTACCTGAAATACAAAAGAACAAAACAATTGCATGCAAACAGGTACCTGAGTCGAGGCAAGTAGTCAAGGAAACTTGGGAGAAAATAGGAACATGGATGAGACCCATGGGCCAGAAAGACTGTATTCTAAGTGATGGCACACTAGGAACCCCTATGGGAGAATCAGCAGGCATCACACAATGGCAATGCTATTTGCCACACTATAAAAAGATTACAGAAAATGTTACAGAAACCACTCTGGTATGGAAGTGTGAGGCCAAGGATCAGAAAGGTCAGACAGAGCCTTGGGACAGTGCGTGGTCTGTGAGTATCCTTCAAAGATTACAATGTATGGCAAACACCCCTTGGTGCATTAAGTGGGAAGGCTCCGAGAATGAAACAGATCCAGCAGTAACAAACACTGCCACCAGTAGCAGAACGAGGGCAGACCAAGTAAGTTGGTGGGCATGTAATAAAACTTATGACTGCACTTCTGATGATGCAGAGATAAAGCAGATGCCACCCCTGGCAATAGCCCTACAAACTGGCTGTGCTTGCAGAGGGATCAAACATAAACAAGGCAGAGTGAATTATAAAGCAGTTGTAGGATGTACCAGGAGTACAGTCCGAGGTCCAGGACAATTTGTATGGGCAGCAAGCGATGGCACCTGGACAACACATCTGCCTGTAGATGGGAAAGTAAAGGAAATTACTTTAGGCCTCCCAACCTCATCTCCAATTTGGAAAAAGTCCCCATTTAACGGAAAACATGAACTTGTGCAGGTAAGAGCAAGACGAGAAGTTCTAGACAATGAAAATCCAGATGACACTTGGCAAGAACCCTCTGGTGGAGTGAAATTTGGGTGGGCCCGAGAGTCTTTGCTTGGTCCTACAGCAAACTATCAGAGTAGGGAGATGCTGTACAAACTTACAGGTCAGGTAGACAGACTGGCAAGAGTCACCCGGGAAGGATTTAAAGAATTAAACGTACAATTACAAGGCACCACAAAAATGACTTTACAAAATCGATTAGCCTTAGATTTGTTACTCCTGAAAGAGCATGGAGTATGTGGATTTTTAAAGGGACGGGTTGGTCATTGCTGCGTTCACATCCCAAATGTAAATGCAGATGTAGAATATGACATCAATCAGTTGAAACAAAGAGAGCATGAAGCACAAGAAGAGCAAAAAGATTTGACTACGACCTGGCTAGGCAAAATCTTTAAAGGGCTAGGGTGGAATGTGAGTTCATGGATTAAATCTATCATTGAGAGTGTGATAATCTTACTAATTGTATTCTTAGCAATTTGGTTAGTTCACAGCATCTTAAAAGGAGAGATACAGAAGAAAACGTCCTGGAACCAGAAGATAATAAAGGCACTGACACGAGATCCACGCCCACCATCTTCTGGTTCTCCAGTGCGTGACAGCATCCACGACAACGTTTACATCAACCATGGACTTGAAGAACGTCAAGAATAAATTGAGAAATAAAGGACTGTATCAAGTGAAAACATTTACACCTATAGTGAAGTGAAAATGCTTTCAAAGGGGGGAGAATGATAGTGGGGCCCTGGAAAAATGTCAAAAATAGACTCTGAAAATGTTAGGCTTTGTGCTTGCCAGATCATGTGAAATCACACCTCCGTAAGCAGAACATGATAAATGATACAATTGTTAGATGTGATGATTGTTTAGTAATTAAGTATAATTATTGTTTAATCATAAGAAGAATCATGAGGAACTATGTTAGAAGTTTGAGGGGGGCCACGAGGAACCCATGCTTGGCTGAAATCTATGTACACAATAGAACAATATAAGTTCAATCATTAACATGAAAGTTATATAAGGATAGAATATAAAAACATGTTCATCCCAAACCCATGTCGGAGTCAGATTTGGGTTGGTACCCCTGACACCCAGAGCTCTTCAATAAAAGCACCTGCATATAATCATTCTGGTGATTATGTGTTTCTGAACGCTAATATACCCAGTAAAGTGTTAAACCCTTCCCAGTTGCTGTGCATGAGGCTCTATGAATATGCACCAGGCTGATGTAAGGGGAAAGGTATTTCAGGGGATCCCTGAAGGTAACAGGGTGCTCCTGGCTGAGTGCCAAGATGCACCCGGCTGTAATAACCTTTGCTCCATGGTCCTGCTCTCCCATTAAACTTTATTAAATTTTTAGATTTTCACAGGAGAGTGAACGCATTTTTCACACTTTTGAATGGTTGAAGTTCTTTAATTTTTCATGGGAGGGAGTTTTGAAGAGCTGCAAGTGGCCAATCTGCCTGCAACAAGCACCATTCCACGGGCTCTTGTCACCTTTCCCGACACGTCTGCTGCAGCTCATGGAGGGTAAAGCCCTGGAGGCTCCTTATGGGCGGTTATGGACGATTGCAGGCAGCGCCTCCATGCCCTGGATCAGCGGTGCCCCCTCCTGGGAACCCCCACGTGTTCCAGTTTCTGTGAAGCTGCCTGTGAAAAACACGTTCACTCTCCTGTGAAAATGTAAACAGGTTAATAAAGGACTTTAATAAAAGTTTAATGGGAGAGCAGGACCATGGAGCAAAGGTTATTACGGCCGGGTGCATCTTGGCGCTCAGCCAGGAGCACCCTGTTACCTTCGGGGATCCCCTGAAATACCTTTCCCCTTACATCAGCCTGGGGCATATTCACAGACCCTCATGCACAGCAAACTTTTCCCCCAAACTAGTTTACGTTCCAAGAACTCGATGACTAAAGTACTTCAGATGAAAAATATCTAAAGAAACTAACATGCAATCTAACAGATCTTAGTTAAACAATTCATATTACAAATACACTAAACACAAAACCAAACACCAGTACAATTTCTCAGACATTTCAACCAAACAATTAAACTTTAATAACATCCTTAAGTACTCTTGAAAAATTAAAATTATTTTTAAAACATTAATTGTGTGCGGGTGGTTTTATTTTGATAATGATTTTTGGATTGTTTGGGTTAGATGATTTAAAAAATGGGATTTTTATAGGAATTGAATCAGCTGAGAAGGTGGCACTCTGCAAACAGAACTGACTGAAAATGAACGGGACAGAAATCAGTAACTCTGAAAGTTTTATTTGCTATCAAATACATCCCACACACCCAGCCCCACACAATCCCCATCCCACTGCTCCAAATTGGGATCCCACTTCTCCCAATCTCCTTCCAACTCCATCTCAACTTGACAGCTGTGGAATGGATTGAGTTTGGCCTGGGATTGAGTTTTTTGAGGAGGGAACAAGCAATCTGAGGTGGAATTGAGCCCTTTGGGGTTAAAATTCAGTTATTTTCAGTGGAATTTGAGTGGTTTTGAGGGGACAGATCCATCCCTCTTGGCTTCTGGAGTAGAGAGAGATGGAGAAGAGAAAAAAATTCAGGCCAAACCAAAGGAGAAGCAGCCAGGAGTGTCCCCAACATGGATCACAGGGAATGTGAGTGACCAGGGCTGTGCCCAAAGTGCCTCCTCCAGTGGGGGATGGAGCTGCAGCAGCGCACGAAGCTCTTCCCGCACTCGGGGCACTCGCAGGGCTTCCCTTACCGGTGCCTCCGTTGGTGTTTGGTCAAGGTAGAGCTGCTGGAGAAGCTCTTCCCACACTGGGGACACTCGTAGGGCCTCTCCCCAGTGTGGATGCGCCGGTGGGTGACGAGGGTGCAGTTGCGCTTGAATCCCTTCCCGCAGTCGGGGCATTGGAAGGGCCTCTCCTCTGTGTGAATCCGATAGTGCCGGAGGAGCCTGGAGCTGGTCTGAAACCTCTTCCTGCATTTATCACACTCGTAGGGCCTCTCCCCAGTGTGGATGCGCTGGTGGGTGACGAGGTTGCAGTTGCGCTTGAATCCCTTCCCACACTCGGGGCATTGGAAGGGCCTCTCCTCTGTGTGACTCTGATAGTGCTGGAAGAGACTCGAGCTGGTCTGAAACCTCTTCCCGCACTTGGAGCACTCATAGGGCCTCTCCCCAGTGTGGGTCCTCTGGTGGCTGATCAGGTTGGAGCTCTGGCTGAAACTTTTCCCACACTCCCCACACTCGTAGGGCCGTTCCCCAGTGTGGGTCCTCTGGTGCCTGATCAGCTCCGAGTTCCACCTGAAGCTCTTCCCACACTCCACGCATGTGTGGGGCTTCTTCCCATCCTGGAGCTGCTCATGGAGCACCAGCTCCGAGCTCTGGCTCCATCTCCGGCCGCCTTCCCGGCCCAGGCTGGCTCTTTCCCCCTCACATCCCCGCCATCTGCGTTTGCAGCCCCTCCTCGTGCGGCATCTCCGGGCCTTTTCCTCCCCGTTGGCTTCCTGTGCCGTGGAGCCGCTCAAAACGGCCTCTGCCACCAGGTTCTGCCGCGGGCATTTGTCCTCCCTGCTCTCCATGCTCAGCTCCTGCTCTGGGCGAGGAAGGACAAGGACAGCATGGGATTTGCCTCCGTGCCACAGGCAAGGGCATCGAGATCCCCCCAGGCCGTCTCTGGGGACGCACTGCCCCCTCTTGGCTCTCCCCATTTCGGGATGCCGGGGCTCTTTGGGCTCCCGGGCTCCCTTCTCCCCTCATTCTCTGCTCTGCGCTGCAGCGGCTCCAAGGAGTCCCCCCTGCCCCTCTCCAGGCTCTTGAGGCTCCCGCCAATGGCGGCGCTCCCCCCTCTCTGGCCTCCCCACTTTGGCCTCCTGGGGCACACAGGGCTCTGCTCCTCCAGGCTGCCTCTGCCGGCAGCCGCCACCGCCACCCCCCGATGTCCCCCCGAGGGGCCTTTTCCGCTCAGCCTTGCACTTCTTCATTCTCCAAACATCCCCCCAAAAACCCAACCAGGGACCCCCCGGGATATCCGGGCCGGGCTCCCCCTGCCCGCTCACCGGAGCCATGGGGGGGGGGCGATGATCCCACAGGTGGGGGCTGCGAATTCAGGCAGGGCTCGAGACCGCGTGGCTCCCGCAGCTCAGCCTTGATCCGCCCTTGTCCCTCCTCTTCCTCTTCCTCCCGCTCCTCCTCTGTCCTATCTCCACCTCCCTCTCCTCCTGCCCTCTAACCCCGCCTCCTTCCCTGCTCTTTCTCCTCCCGCTCCTCCTCTTCCATCCCCCCTCCTCCTCCTCCTCTGTGTTATCCCCACCTCCTGCTCCTCTTCCATCCCGCCCCTTCCATTCCTTCTCCCCCTCCTCCCCCCTTACTCCGCCTCCTCCTCCCCCTCCATCCCTGCCCTTCCCTCCCTCCTCCTCCTCCCCCAGCAGCAGCCACACCCTCGGTGCCCCGTTCCCGCAGCCCTCGCAGCCCGTGGCAGCAGCGGCCATGGAGCCGGGCCAGGTCGGCATGGGCAGCGCGGGGCTCTCGGCTGCTCCCAGCCGCTGCGGGCGGGGGGAACCCGGCCCGGGCCAAAGGAGAGGCAAACTGGGCAAACTGGGGGCAGATCACAAAGCTAAGGATGCAGCAGAAAATGGAGCTGGAAGAGTTTCTTTAATATTAACTCCAAACGAGGAAAAACTGGAAATTCCAAAGTTTAGGGAAGCCAAGAAAAAAGAATTAAACAAGATAGGAAATGAACAAGATAAATCTGGGAAATAGAAACTTCTACATGGAAGACAATTACTTAATGAAATGTGCTTACTAGGAAAAGATTAGAAGACGTGCATCAGAAGCCCCACTGGCGTACTCAAGCTTTGTGTGATCATTTTTTAAGGAATTTTGGGTGCACTGGGATTTTTGGTGTAGCAAAGCAAGTCACTGAAAGATGCTTAATTTGCCAAAGGATAAATAAAAAGGTGATGGGAAAAACAACATTAGGAGGTCATGAGTTAGCTCGTCGACCATTTCAAAATATCCAAGCAGAAGTTTAGATTTGTTAGGTTCTGGATTTATGTGTAAAAAAACCCCATTTAATCTAGAAGAAAGAGAAGATGCCATATGTTAGACAGGAGATTTTAGGAGAATAAAAATCTTTGAAGTATCAGAAACAGCCGAGGAAAAAACCAAGAAAATAAAAAGGGGAAATGAAAGGGAGGGGAACAAGAGGAAAAGTCAGAAAGAGAGTGGGATCCTCTGCAGCTCTTGCCCCCTGCGTTGGCGGCCGAGGCGCCTGTCCCGGGTCCCGGCTCGCTGCCCGCCTCAGCTCCGCCTGCCCCGGTTTCCATCCCAGGTGCGGGCTCACTGCCCAGGGCAGCTCCACCTGCCCTGGCGCTGGCGGTGAATTTGTGTGCCCTGGCCCCACTGCCCGGCCCGCGGCCGCTCTGCCGGCCATGCTGGGCAAGATGGGGTTGCTCTGTCCTGCCGCGTGGGCCGAGGTCACCGCGCCGACCGCACCGAGGGCGGGTCCCAGCCATCCCATCCCCGGCTGCCCTGCCCGTGCCAGCTGCGCTGGGCAGCGCCGCTGCTGCTGCTGCCGGGGTCTCCCACCTGCCTTTTCTCTGCCGGGAGCTGCCGGATCAGCCGCCAGAAGCCATGTGGGGGCTGCCCACGCTCCGGCTCGGCCTCCACGGGAAGATCCCCCTCTGGCGATTCCGGCAGCAGACCCTGCCCACACTCCCACCGAGCCTCGGCGGGATATCCTCCCCTGACCCCTCCTGCTCTGAGTTACGTCCCCTTGGTAACCACAGCTCCTGCTGTTCAGGGAAAACCCCTCTCTCTACAGGAAGCACCTTATCGAAACACTAGGAGCTCAGTTAAAAGGCAGCCCTCTCCAAATTCTTTCCCAAAACACGGGAGAAAGGCTACAGAAGGTAAAAAAGTGAAAGAGTTAGATGAAGGGATTGCTCTATTGCCGTTCAGAGAGGTTCCCATGGCAGGGATGCGCTGCCCCGCCCCGCGGGAGCCACCGGCGCCCCTGCCGGCCGTGCCCGGAACTGCACCCAAGGGGAAAGCGCCGCAGCCGAAAGGCCGGGACCGGCTCCGGGCTCTGTTTGTTGGCACTGCCGGAGCTGTTGATACACACTACTATTATTATATTATACACACTAGGAAAGAACCGTTATTCCTAATCCCATATCTTTGCCTGAGAGCCCCTTGATTTCACTATCCTAAAAATTAAGAGGGAGGGGCTTTGCATTCTCCATTCCAAGAGAGGCTTTTTCTGCCTTCCCAAGCAGACGCCTGTCTTGTAAAGCAAGACAAGCACCCACAGGCACTGAGGGGGGCTGCAGGAGGGGCAGAAGAAGGCCCTGCAGCACTTGGGCACAAAGGCCCAGCAGGTGAATGCAAGAAGGGAGCAGCAAAAGGCCAAGCTGAAGGCAAAGGCCAGGGCAGAGCTCCTACAGCCCCTGAGGGATCAGCCCCAGGGCCCAAGGGGGCCCCAGCACCCAGGGCACGGCTCGGCCACAAGCACCCGGCAGAGGCATTGCCCTCCTCGGCAGGGCACAGCCCACCCAAACAGCCCCTGGCAAGGAATCAGGGCTCCGGCTGCAGGGCACAAGGACACTGCAAGCAGAGACAGCAGCACCCTCAGGACCAGCAAGTCCAGCCCGTGATGGACATGGATTGGCAGGGCTGTCACAGCTCCCATCACACCAGGGACCCTCCACACTGGAGCCCTTGAGAACATTCAGGTGGGTCTGCATTGAGAGGAGGCATTTCCTGATGGACACAGGGGCCTCTCAATCTGCTCTGAATCTTAGACCTAAAGGGGAAAATAGTACAGGAATATTTTAATTTTTAAGGGAATGAGTGGGAAAGATGAGCAGGTATGATTTGTTCAACCACTATTAGAAGCTGTGGGGGATAGGTTTGAAATAAATGAATTTCTTTTTCTTCCTCCTGTGATTGTAATTAACTAGGAAGGAGTTTGAGAGCTGGATTTTAATACTGTAAAAAGGGGTACAGAGGCTAGTTCTGTTGTACCTCTGTGTCAAAAGTCTGACAAGGCCTATGCTGAAGTGAACCCAGAAGTGTGGGCAGCCCCAGGGAAATACAGAAAATTAGATATGGAGCCTCTACAAATTAAAGCAACCAGGACAAGCACTACCCTGTTCCAAGAGAGGGAAGGAAGGGCTCACAGCCTGGTATTGAGTCCCTGTAGAAGGCAGGGCTTTTGGAGCCAAGGGTGTCTCCCTACAACACTCCTATCTTGCCAGTCAACAAACTGGATGGATGGACACAAGGGGGAAACACAGAATTTTCAAGTGTTAAAATTAAGATTAACTGAGGCGAGTGGCCTGGGCCTTCCAGACAGGGAAAAAGAATTTGAATTATAGGTGGACGTTAAACAGGGTCTTGCCAAAGGAATTCTTGTGCTAAAATGTTTAACCCAGTGGCCAGAGAGCAGCCTCATTGTCTGCAGAATTGTGCAGCCACAGCTTCCGTGGGAGCAGAGGCCTGAAAACTGATGACAACAGGAGGATCTCCTAGAGTTCAAGTCTGGCATCAAGTTAAAGCTTTGACAACCAAAAGAGCCTCTCAATGGATGAGCAGGGCTCGGTGACTACAGTATGAAACTTGTTCAGTGGCACAGGAGGATTCAGAACTGAGGACAGGGCAAGGGTTTAACCCAGCCTCCTGTTTGAACAGCCTGGAGAGGGGCTGGCAAGGAACCCAGGACTGCACTCAAGGGACAGAGCTCCCGAGCCAGGCTGGGAGAGATTGATGGGACATTCCCTGGCCTGAGGGAGACAATGTGTTTGTGGATGGCTCTGCAAGGGCAGCAGGAGGGAAAAGAGCTACAAGACAGGCTGTTATTAAGGAGGGGGAATCAGACAAAGCCAAGGTCACCGGCCCATGCTCAGCTCAACCCGCGGAGCTGTGGGTGCTTGTAAGAGCCTGGCACTGAAATGCCCTGAGCAGGAAGGCTTCAAAATCTTCTGCTGACACCATGGCACCTAACAGGGGGGCAAAAGCAATTCTGACTGCTTCAGCAAGCACTGGATCACTTATTAACCTATTGCTAAAACAAATAATTCAAAGATAATGGATTGTGGAAGCAATAGATTCAGATGGGGAACTCATTTTACAGGAAAGACCCTTCAGGGGGTTATGGCAGCTTTAGGAATACAATGGGACCTCCATAACCCCTGGCAAGCCCAGAGCTCGGGTTGGGTAGAAAGAAAGAATGGGGAAATAAAGAAACACCTTTGGAAGCCGGAGATGGAAACCAAGATGCCATGGGTACAGCTTTTGCCATTGGCCTTGGCAAGAAAAAGAGCCAGACCCAAGGCAGATATTCAATTATCTCCCTTGGAATTCATGTCTGGAATTCCTTACCTGGGCAATTCTCCACCTAGTGCAGGGTGGAAATAAGGGATGTAAATGTAAGGCAGGCTGTAGCCAGGATCCTGTCTCCTGTGGAATCTCTCCCCCAGGAAGCTGGGCTGGCACAGAGCCTGCCCTGGGACTTTGCTGTTGCCAACACCCAGCCAGGCCATCGGCTCCTGCCTAAGGAGTGCAAAGCAGCACCACTGGTGGCCAAGGGGCCCACGCCAAGTGTCCCTGAGGCCAGAAACAGCCGCCAGCACAGCTGAGCACGGGGGGACCCCTCAGCCTGGCCTCAGGGGCTCTGAAGCCCCGGAGATTTGCACTTCCCGCCTGCAGCAGGACCATGGGAGCCGCCCCTGAGCCTGCCCTGAAGGCAACGCAGCAGCAGCCAGGGCTCCACAGCGGGCCAAGCCCCTGGGCCTGCCCACAGATCCTCTGCTCAAACCCTCGGGAATCCTGGCCACCCTCCCCTGGCACCTCCAGCCACTGCGGCCAAGCCTCGCTGCCGCTGCTGCAGCTCCAGCGCTGGCTGGGCCTGCACTGCCACAGCTGCTGGGGAGCACCGCGGCACAATTCCACCCTGGGGCTCACTCACACCCACACTCTGGGCTGCCTGCGACTGCACTGCTGCAAAATGTACCCATCCTGCTTCTTTTAAATCTTATTTCTCTGCTCAGAAAGGTTTCTCTACTCAAAGGTTTGCCTTTGGGAAAGAAATTTTAAAGGTTTTATTTAAGGGGTTCCCAGTCTGTTCGGATGTTAAACTCATCTCCACCACTCAATGGAGATGAGTTTAACATCCGAACAGACTGGGAATAGCCCAAAAGACACCCACAGAGATAAGGACCAGCAACAAAACATCAACTGCCCCGCAGCAAACAGCAACCAACAGCTACCCCAGACACTGCCCCCGCACAGCTGGAGACACCTGGTCTGGAAAAGGCTGAGAAGGAAATCCAGGAGTGTGGGCGGAATTCACAGCAGAGGGGAAGAAATCTGAGTCTAATAGGAAACCAAACACTAAAAACTTACACGACTTGGAAGCAATGAACATTAAAGCAGTGGATTTAGATTGGTTCAGACTACGTAAAGTTTAGGAAAAATCGAGTAAAACTGACATGTCATGGAATGATTTTTTCTGCACAGCCGGGCTATGTGTGGATGAAATTATTTCTGTTGCACATCCTGGCCAGAACCAAGTAATGCCTTGACTCTCTCACACGAAAGAGATTCTTGGAGAGTTTTTGTTTTCCCTACAGTTTCAGTGATAAGATTACAACATGAGAAACATTTTTAATAATAATCCTACTTTATATTGTCAGGTAGGTTTGGGACAGAAGGGTGAGAATCAATTTTTGGTCAGGTTTTTTCCATGTTCGCCTTTATGTTGCATTTTGCAAAATTGAAGAGCTTTAACCATGATACTTTTAACTCTTAAATAGTTAATACTTTTTTTTAAAAAAGCAGATTCCGGGGGCCACATGTGACTCACCAGATGGCAGCCCTGGAAGAGAAGCTTTGGTTCTAGTCAGCCAGGAGAGGAGCTTTAGGAATGCAAATGAACCCTGCTGGGCAAAGCCTGGCCAATGTACCTGGGTCTCTTGCCTGGGGCAGGAATTAGGCTGATTCCCCCTGCCCCTCACCCCGAGCTCTGCCTGCTTGCACTGATGGAATTTGCACAGCTCAAGGCAGAGCCCGGGGTGAGGATATCTGACCCTGCGACAGAAACGGGTGAAGCTGCACAGGGAAACAGCAAATGGAGAATGTTGGGAAAACTTCACTATAAATAAATGGGGGGGAATCATCCCTCTGCCCACTCCAACGTGTGCTGTCACTGTCTATGTTATATGGGGTGGATTAGAGCACTGAGATGTTCTTGCTCCCACAAGTTCCGGGAAATCAGTTGGGAATCCAAGTATTTGATGATTTAATTAGAGACAAATGGTCAATTGATGCAGCCCTGGCTGGAGAGAGCGGCCAAAGATGGGGAGAAGATGAACGGCCAGCAGAACAAATCCTACAACACCATGGACCAGCCCCTGGGAACCCAAACCAATTCATATCAGGAGCCACAGAACCCATTTCTCATTTCAATGGCACCATTAGATTACAAGCTGCCCTCGGAATAACCAACCAGACAGCTCCAGCTCCTGACCTTCCTGCTGAGCAATCCACTGAAATGAGGAACACAACATTTCACCATGGGATGGGATCAGATCATCTGTTAGCAGAGAAAAGAGGAGTTTGTGGAAAATCAAATGACTCAAACTGGTCTTGGCAAATAGAGACAAAGCCAAAGTGGTGAAACAGATAACAAAGGAAACAAAAAAGCAGCTCATGTACCAGTCCAAACGTGGAAAGGATGGGAATGGGACATGGTTTTGTGGTTCCCTGGCAGACCATGGGTTAAACGAATGCTGCTTCTGCTCTGATGTGCTACAGCACCTCTCACCTTTTTACCATGCTCCGCACCTTGAGAGTGCAGCTCATTCAGCAGCTGAGCGAGGGGCCAGGGACTTGTAGATAAGGAAGTAACGGGGCGAAACCACCAGCTTCAATAAATGTTATTAATTAACATGGACTGCTGCTCGCAGAAAGTCCCGCTAAATTCCTGAACGTCGAGAACAAAAAAGATTTAACAGAGCCGTGAATATCGGCTGTTCTACAAAAGTGGGGGTGCACATTAACGAGGACGTGCAGTTGGCAGATCGGGAGGTCTGAACCTTCCAAGTACCTCAGCCAGTGGGCAAAGGGAGAGGGAGATGAGCCGGGAAAATGAGGATAAAAAGGAGGCTGCGAACTACAACAATGGCAGCGAGCGCACGGCAAATGCCCCACGGCCTCTCCCTCTGCTCAGCAATAAAGTCACTTGTACAGGACTCCTCTGTCTCCTCGGGGCACAGAAACCTCCGGCCACGTGAATTTCCCCGCACAGCCGCGGGCACGGGGCAGCCGCCCCTGTGCCAGCCACAGGAACCGGGCCGAGCCAGCGCTGCTCCGGCAGCGGCTCCTGCCGAGGCAGCGGCCGCAAGGAGACCGCGGGCAGCCGCTCCCGCAGCGCCCTCACGGCAGCGGCACCACGGGCCGGACACGGCACAAGGAACCCGCCTGAGCCCCCTGCCGCCCCCGAGGCCCGCAGCGAGCCCCGAGCCCCCGCACAACCCAGCGCGGCTCCCACCTGCGCTGCGGCCGCCTCCCAGCTCCGCCGCCGCCTCACCGGTGGCTCCCGGTCACTCCCAGTATGGTCCAAATCACTCCCGGTAGGATCCCAGTTGCCCCCGACACGGTCCCAGCGGCTCCCAGTCATGCCCCATATGGTTCCTTTCGCTCTCAGTCCCTCTCAGGAAGAGCCCAGTGTGGCCCAGGCACTTCCAGTATGAGCCCGGTCACACCTTACCCGATGCCATTTGCCCCCGCTGTGGTCCCAGTTGCTCCCAGTATAAGTCCAGTCACCTCCAGTTTGATCCCAGTTACTCCCAGACACTCCCAGTACTATGCCAGTCACTCCAAGTGTCACCCCATCAGTCCCAGTATGATCCCAGTATGACCCCAGCATGGGGCAGCTGCTCCCAGTATGATCCCAGTTGCTCCCTGCATTATTCCAGTTTCTCTTCTTCACCCCTACTACAGATCTGATCACTCCCAGTATGATTCCAGTCAGTCCCAGGATGATCCAAACCATTCCCAGTCCCTTCCAGTCCAATCTCAATTGTCCCCTGCATGTTCCCAGTAGCCCTCAGTGTGGTCCCAGTATATCCCAGTGTGATCTCTGCTGCCTCAGTTCTGCTCCCAGTGGGTTCTTTTCCCAGTCTGTCCCAGTCCATTCCAGTCTGTCCCAGTCTCTCTCCAGCAGCTGCTGCCCACCCCCCCCTCCCAACCCCATTCCCGGGCACTGGGACCCCCCCCTGCACCCCCTTATCCTGCACCAACACCCCCCTGCACCCCCTTTCCCGGGTATCCTCCTCTCCCAGCCCCTGGATCCCCCATTTCCGTGAGCCCAGGGAGCCCCGGGCCCCCATTCCCGGCCAGCCCGGGGCACCTCAGCCCCAGCCTCCCTTTGCTGGGAAACCCGGCCTGGGCACGGGGCTCTGCGGCCGCTCTGGGATTTATGATCCCCCAAAGGAAAGGGAGAGAACAGCAGAGAGAGAGCGAGAGAGAAGGAGATTGGGAATCAGGGATCGGGTCCCAGCGCCCAGCCCTGCTCCGCCGGGGGTGGGACCCGCACCCGCAGCAAAAATTGGCTCCGCTGCTCCCGCTGCTTGCCCGGCTTTGGGCCGAGCCCAGCGGGGTCCGGGCAGAGTTTGAGCGCAGGGCCGGGAGTTCAGCAGAGCCCGGCCCGGGGGTCCCGCAGGGCGCGGCCCTGGAGGGTCCCAGACGGATCCCCGAGGGATCCAGAGGGGTGCCAGGAGGGGATCCAGGTGAATTCCCTGGAATTCGCCCTTTCCCCCTCCCCCCGCGCTCCCTCGGGCACTTTGGCTTTCGCGTCTCTGCAGCCGCGATCGGGGACGGCTGCGATGGCCCCAGCGCTGGGGCTGGGGGTGCTCCGGGGGCTCCTGGGGCTCCTGGGGGACCCGGGGGCCGCGACCAAAGGTGAGTGGGACCCCCCGAAACCGGGACCCCCCTGAACCGCAATTCCCGGGCACCGGGACCCCCTTGATCTTCCATTCCCGGGCAGGGGAACCCTCCTGAACCCCCATTTTGGGTCATGCCACCCCCCCTCACTCCACTTCCCCAGCACCGGGACCCCCCTGTACCCCCTCATCTGGCACCGAGATCCCCTGAACCCCCATTTCTGTTCACCGGGACCCCCCTGAACCGCAATTCCTGGGCACCGGGAACTCCCTAAACCTCCATTCCCGGGTACCGGGACTCCCCTGAACCCCCATTTTCGGTCCTGTGACCCCCTCAGCACCCTTTTTCAGCACCGGGACCCCCCTGAACCCCCATTCCTGAGCACGCGGACCCCCTTGAGCGCCCATTTCTGGGCACAGGGACCCCCCTGTACCCCCTTGCCCAGCATTGGCACCTCCCTGTACCCCCTCATGTGGCCCCAGGACCCCCCTGAATCCCCATTTCTGGTCACCGACGCCCCCGGAACCGCAATTCCCGGCCACCGGGACCCCCTTGAATCCCAAATTCCTGGAAGGAAACTCCCCCCGAACCCGCATTCCCCGGCACGGGAACCCCCTGAACCCCAATTTTTGGGCACTGGGACCCCCCTGCCCCCCCTAATCCGGGCCTAGGATCCCCCCGCACCCCCGTCAGTGCTCTGGGACGCCCTGCACGCCCATTCCCGGCCACCTCGTCCTTCCCAGACCACAGACCCGCCCTTTTCCTCGGCTTTTGGACCCCCAGATCTCCCAAATTTCGGCGTCCCCCCAGTTCTTCATTGCCGGCGCTTCCTGGAAGGGGTTCCAGGGGATCCCGGAGGGTCCCCTGGGGTTCCAGGGGGTCAAGAGACCCCCCTTGAACGTTCATTTTGGGGCACTGGGACCCCCCCTGTACCCCCTTCCTCAGCCCCGATAACCCCTGCACCCCCTTATCTGCAGCCTGGAACCCCCTGAGCCCCCATTCCCGGGCAGGGAAACCGCCCTGAACCCCAAGTTCTGGGCACCGGGATCCACTACATCCCCTTACCCGGCACTGGGACCCCCTGAACCTCAATTTTCAGGCACCAGGACCCCTTGAACCCCGGAACTCGGGAATGGAACCCCCCGGAACCCCATTCCTGGGCACCGGGACCCCAGTGCATCCCGTTATCTGGCCCTGGGACCCCCTGCACCCCTTTTCCCAGCACCAGATCCCAGCCAGGCCATTATCTGGCACCGGCACCCCTGAACCCCCATTCCTGGGCACCGGGACCCCACTGCATCCCCTTATACAGCACCAGGACCCCCTGAACCCCCATTCCACTGCACCAGGACCCCCGTGCACCCCCATATCTGAGACTGGAACCCTCCCAAACCCTCCGTTCTCAGGCACAGGGACCCCCCCTGCACCCCCTTATCCAGCACGGGGACCCTCCTGCACCCCCTCATGCAGCACCAATGCCCCCCGCACCCCCTTTCCCGGCCCTCCCCCTCTCAGACACCCCAGCCCCCGCTTTTCCTGGACCCCAGCACCCCCTGGACCCCCACTCCTGCCTTCCACAGCCCCCACCCACCACCTTCCTCAACACCGGGGCCCGTGCACCCCCTTTCCTGGGCACAGGGACCCCCTGGACACCCCATTGTTATAAAATTGACTCAAAACGAGTAATTTCCAATCAAAGAATTTATTAATTATTGAAGCAGTTATACTACGTAAGCAAAGGCTCAGCGCTGGGCGACAGGGGAGTCTCCGCTCCACCAACTGCCGCCCCAACTAGTTTCTGATTCAGTCCTTTTATCCTCTCCATCCTTCAGGAGTCCATGTTATCTCAGAGTTCTCTGCGCCTGCGCTGGTTGTTGCTAGGGGGTCATCCTTCTGTCTCCTGGTGGTCGGTGATAAAGGCTGCGGAGTCTTCCTCAGCCGCGTCTTCTTCACCCTATGTCCTTATTTGGTGACTTCTCTGTGGAAAATTACCAAAATCTTATGATTAATGCAATATGTGCCCTATCAAGCTTAAGCAAGCAAATGTCCTGCCTTGCAAACTGTGCCCTATCAAGCTTAAGCAAGCAAATATCCTGCCTTGCAGACTGTTTATCTGCCCCTGCCCCTTCCCCAGCTTTTCCCTGGTCGTTATCTCTGTGAGTTATCTGCTTGTACCATTTGTCAGTGGGAAAGGTTTCCCTGCTGGGTGTTTATCTGCCCCTGCCCTTTCCCCAGCCTTTCCCTGGTCGTTATTTCTGTGAGTTATCTGTTTGTACCATTTGCTGGGTGGGACTATGTGTGGGCTCCTGCAACCCCTTCCCTGGTATCCTTGTAGCGCATATCTCATGAAGTAGTACAGAAATAGTCAGCAGACAACTCTTGTAACACACTGGTCTCTTTTTCATGACGAACAAAATGTAGTCCCTCATCTCAATTCCCCCCCATTTATTTATAGTAAAGTTTTCCCAACATTCTCCATTTGCTGTTTCCCTTTGCAGCTTCACCCTGCTTTATTTTAAAAAAGTATTAACTATTTAAGAGTTAAAAGTATCACGGTTAAAGCTCTTCAATTTTGCAAAATGCAACATAAAGGCGAACATGGAAAAAACCTGACCAAAAATTGATTCTCACCCTTCTGTCCCAAACCTACCTGACAATATAAAGTAGGACTATTATAAAAAATGTTTCTCATGTTGTAATCTTATCACTGAAACTGTAGGGAAAACAAAAACTCTCCAAGAATCTCTTTCGTGTGAGAGAGTCAAGGCATTACTTGGTTCTGGCCAGGATGGGCAACAGAAATACTTTCATCCACACATAGCCCGGCTGAGCAGAAAACATCATTCCATGACATGTCAGTTTTACTCGATTTTTCCTAAACTTTACATAGTCTGAACCAATCTAAATCCACTGCTTTAATGTTCATTGCTTCCAAGTCGTGTAAGTTTTTAGTGTTTGGTTTCCTATTAGACTCGGATTTCTTCCCCTCTGCTGTGAATTCCGCCCACACTCCTGGATTTCCTTCTCAGCCTTTTCCAGACCAGGTGTCTCCAGCTGTGCGGGGGCAGTGTCTGGGGTAGCTGTTGGTTGCTGTTTGCTGCGGGGCGTTGATGTTTTGTTGCTGGTCCTTATCTCTGTGGGTGTCTTTTGGGCTATTCCCAGTCTGTTCGGATGTTAAACTCATCTCCATTGAGTGGTGGAGATGAGTTTAACATCCGAATAGACTGGGAACCCCTTAAATAAAACCTTTAAAATTTCTTTCCCAAAGGCAAACCTTTGAGTAGAGAAACCTTTCTGAGCAGAGAAATAAGATTTAAAAGAAGCAGGATGGGTACATTTTGCAGCAGTGCAGTCGCAGGCAGCCCAGAGTGTGGGTGTGAGTGAGCCCCAGGGTGGAATTGTGCCGCGGTGCTCCCCAGCAGCTGTGGCAGTGCAGGCCCAGCCAGCGCTGGAGCTGCAGCAGCGGCAGCGAGGCTTGGCCGCAGTGGCTGGAGGTGCCAGGGGAGGGTGGCCAGGATTCCCGAGGGTTTGAGCAGAGGATCTGTGGGCAGGCCCAGGGGCTTGGCCCGCTGTGGAGCCCTGGCTGCTGCTGCGTTGCCTTCAGGGCAGGCTCAGGGCCGGCTCCCATGGTCCTGCTGCAGGCGGGAAGTGCAAATCTCCGGGGCTTCAGAGCCCCTGAGGCCAGGCTGAGGGGTCCCCCCGTGCTCAGCTGTGCTGGCGGCTGTTTCTGGCCTCAGGGACACTTGGCGTGGGCCCCTTGGCCACCAGTGGTGCTGCTTTGCGCTCCTTAGGCAGGAGCCGATGGCCTGGCTGGGTGTTGGCAACAGCAAAGTCCCAGGGCAGGCTCTGTGCCAGCCCAGCTTCCTGGGGGAGAGATTCCACAGGAGACAGGATCCTGGCTACAGCCTGCCTTACATTTACATCCCTTATTTCCACCCTGCACTAGGTGGAGAATTGCCCAGGTAAGGAATTCCAGACATGAATTCCAAGGGAGATAATTGAATATCTGCCTTGGGTCTGGCTCTTTTTCTTGCCAAAGCCAATGGCAAAAGCTGTACCCATGGCATCTTGGTTTCCATCTCCGGCTTCCAAAGGTGTTTCTTTATTTCCCCATTCATTCTTTCTACCCAACCCGAGCTCTGGGCTTGCCAGGGGTTATGGAGGTCCCATTGTATTCCTAAAGCTGCCATAATCCCCTGAAGGGTCTTTCCTGTAAAATGAGTTCCCCATCTGAATCTATTGCTTCCACAATCCGTTATCTTTGAATTATTTCTTTTAGCAATAGGTTAATAAGTGATCCAGTGCTTGCTGAAGCAGTCAGAATTGCTTTTGCCCCCCTGTTAGGTGCCATGGTGTCAGCAGAAGATTTTGAAGCCTTCCTGCTCAGGGCATTTCAGTGCCAGGCTCTTACAAGCACCCAGAGCTCCGCGGGTTGAGCTGAGCATGGGCCGGTGACCTGCGCTTTGTCTGATTCCCCTTCCTTAATAACAGCCTGTCTTGTAGCTCTTTTCCCTCCTGCTGCCCTTGCAGAGCCATCCACAAACACATTGTCTCCCTCAGGCCAGGGAATGTCCCATCAATCTCTCCCAGCCTGGCTCGGGAGCTCTGTCCCTTGAGTGCAGTCCTGGGTTCCTTGCCAGCCCCTCTCCAGGCTGTTCAAACAGGAGGCTGGGTTAAACCCTTGCCCTGTCCTCAGTTCTGAATCCTCCTGTGCCACTGAACAAGTTTCATACTGTAATAACCGAGCCCTGCTCATCCATTGAGAGGCTCTTTTGGTTGTCAAAGCTTTAACTTGATGCCAGACTTGAACTCTAGGAGATCCTCCTGTTGTCATCAGTTTTCAGGCCTCTGCTCCCATGGAAGCTGTGGCTGCACAATTCTGCAGACAATGAGGCTGCTCTCTGGCCACTGGGTTAAACATTTTAGCACAAGAATTCCTTTGGCAAGACCCTGTTTAACGTCCACCTATAATTCAAATTCTTTTTCCCTGTCTGGAAGGCCCAGGCCACTCGCCTCAGTTAATCTTAATTTTAACACTTGAAAATTCTGTGTTTCCTCCTTGTGTCCATCCATCCAGTTTGTTGACTGGCAAGATAGGAGTGTTGTAGGGAGACACCCTTGGCTCCAAAAGCCCTGCCTTCTACAGGGACTCAATACCAGGCTGTGAGCCCTTCCTTCCCTCTCTTGGAACAGGGTAGTGCTTGTCCTGGTTGCTTTAATTTGTAGAGGCTCCATATCTAATTTTCTGTATTTCCCTGGGGCTGCCCACACTTCTGGGTTCACTTCAGCATAGGCCTTGTCAGACTTTTGACACAGAGGTACAACAGAACTAGCCTCTGTACCCCTTTTTACAGTATTAAAATCCAGCTCTCAAACTCCTTCCTAGTTAATTACAATCACAGGAGGAAGAAAAAGAAATTCATTTATTTCAAACCTATCCCCCACAGCTTCTAATAGTGGTTGAACAAATCATACCTGCTCATCTTTCCCACTCATTCCCTTAAAAATTAAAATATTCCTGTACTATTTTCCCCTTTAGGTCTAAGATTCAGAGCAGATTGAGAGGCCCCTGTGTCCATCAGGAAATGCCTCCTCTCAATGCAGACCCACCTGAATGTTCTCAAGGGCTCCAGTGTGGAGGGTCCCTGGTGTGATGGGAGCTGTGACAGCCCTGCCAATCCATGTCCATCACGGGCTGGACTTGCTGGTCCTGAGGGTGCTGCTGTCTCTGCTTGCAGTGTCCTTGTGCCCTGCAGCCGGAGCCCTGATTCCTTGCCAGGGGCTGTTTGGGTGGGCTGTGCCCTGCCGAGGAGGGCAATGCCTCTGCCGGGTGCTTGTGGCCGAGCCCGTGCCCTGGGTGCTGGGGCCCCCTTGGGCCCTGGGGCTGATCCCTCAGGGGCTGTAGGAGCTCTGCCCTGGCCTTTGCCTTCAGCTTGGCCTTTTGCTGCTCCCTTCTTGCACTCACCTGCTGGGCCTTTGTGCCCAAGTGCTGCAGGGCCTTCTTCTGCCCCTCCTGCAGCCCCCCTCAGTGCCTGTGGGTGCTTGTCTTGCTTTACAAGACAGGTGTCTGCTTGGGAAGGCAGAAAAAGCCTCTCTTGGAATGGAGAATGCAAAGCCCCTCCCTCTTAATTTTTAGGATAGTGAAATCAAGGGGCTCTCAGGCAAAGATATGGGATTAGGAATAACGGTTCTTTACTAGTGTGTATAATATAATAATAGTAGTGTGTATCAACAGCTCCGGCAGTGCCAACAAACAGAGCCCGGAGCCGGTCCCGGCCTTTCGGCCGCGGCGCTTTCCCCTTGGGTGCAGTTCCGGGCACGGCCGGCAGGGGCGCCGGTGGCTCCCGCGGGGCGGGGCAGCGCATCCCTGCCATGGGAACCTCTCTGAACGGCAATAGAGCAATCCCTTCATCTAACTCTTTCACTTTTTTACCTTCTGTAGCCTTTCTCCCGTGTTTTGAGAAAGAATTTGGAGAGGGCTGCCTTTTAACTGAGCTCCTAGTGTTTCGATAAGGTGCTTCCTGTAGAGAGAGGGATTTTCCCTGAACAGCAGGAGCTGTGGTTACCAAGGGGACGTAACTCAGAGCAGGAGGGGTCAGGGGAGGATATCCCGCCGAGGCTCGGTGGGAGTGTGGGCAGGGTCTGCTGCCGGAATCGCCAGAGGGGGATCTTCCCGTGGAGGCTGAGCCGGAGCGTGGGCAGCCCCCACATGGCTTATGGCGGCTGATCCGGCAGCTCCCGGCAGAGAAAAGGCAGGTGGGAGACCCCGGCAGCAGCAGCAGCGGCGCTGCCCAGCGCAGCTGGCACGGGCAGGGCAGCCGGGGATGGGATGGCTGGGACCCGCCCTCGGTGCGGTCGGCGCGGTGACCTCGGCCCACGCGGCAGGACAGAGCAACCCCATCTTGCCCAGCATGGCCGGCAGAGCGGCCGCGGGCCGGGCAGTGGGGCCAGGGCACACAAATTCACCGCCAGCGCCGGGGCAGGTGGAGCTGCCCTGGGCAGTGAGCCCGCACCTGGGATGGAAACCGGGGCAGGCGGAGCTGAGGCGGGCAGCGAGCCGGGACCCGGGACAGGCGCCTCGGCCGCCAACGGAGGGGGCAAGAGCTGCAGAGGATCCCACTCTCTTTCTGACTTTTCCTCTTGTTCCCCTCCCTTTCATTGCCCCTTTTTGTTTTCTTGTTTTTTTCCTCGGCTGTTTCTGATACTTCAAAGATTTTTATTCTCCTAAAATCTCCTGTCTAACATATGGCATATTCTCTTTCTTCTAGATTAAATGGGTTTTTTTACAAATAAATCCAGAACCTAACAAATCTCAACTTCTGCTTGGATATTTTGAAATGGTCGGCGAGCTAACTCATGACCTCCTAATGTTGTTTTTCTCATCACCTTTTTATTTATCCTTTGGCAAATTAAGCATCTTTCAGTGACTTGCTTTGCTACACCAAAAATCCCAGTGCACCCAAAATTCCTTAAAAAATGATCACACAAAGCTTGAGTACGCCAGTGGGGTTTCTGATGCACGTCTTCTAATCTTTTCCTAGTAAGCACATTTTATTAAGTCATGTAGAAGTTTCTATTACCCTGATTTATCTTGTTCATTTCCTATCTTGTTTAATTCTTTTTTCTCGGCTTCCCTAAACTTTGGAATTTCCAGTTTTTCCTCGTTTGGAGTTAATATTAAAGAAACTCTTTCAGCTCCATTTCCTGCTGCATCCTTAGCTTTGTGATCTGCCCCCAGTTTGCCCAGTTTGCCTCTCCTTTGGCCCGGGCCGGGTTCCCCCCGCCCGCAGCGGCTGGGAGCAGCCGAGAGCCCCGCGCTGCCCATGCCGACCTGGCCCGGCTCCATGGCCGCTGCTGCCGCGGGCTGCGAGGGCTGCGGGAACGGGGCACCGAGGGTGTGGCTGCTGCTGGGGGAGGAGGAGGAGGGAGGGAAGGGCAGGGATGGAGGGGGAGGAGGAGGCGGGGTAAGGGGGGAGGAGGAAATGGAGGAGGGATGGAAGGGGCGGGATGGAAGAGGAGCAGGAGGTGGGGATAAGACAGGGGAGGAGGAGGAGGGGGGATGGAAGAGGAGGAGCGGGAGAAGAAAGAGCAGTGAAGGAGGCGGGGTTAGGGGGAGGAGGAGAGGGAGGTGGAGATAGGACAGAGGAGGAGCGGGAGGAAGAGGAAGAGGAGGGACAAGGGCGGATCAAGGCTGAGCTGCGGGAGCCACGCGGTCTCGATCCCTGCCTGAATTCGCAGCCCCCACCTGTGGGATCATCGCCCCCCCCATGGCGCAGGTGAGCAGGGAGGGGGAGCCTGGCCCGGATATCCTGGGGGGTCCCTGTTTTGGGTTTTTGGGGGGATGTTTGGAGAATGAAGAAGTCCAAGGCTGAGCGGAAAAGGCCCCTCGGGGGGACATCGGGGGGTGGCGGTGGCGGCTGCGGGCAGAGGCAGCCTGGAGGAGCAGAGCCCTGTGTGCCCCAGGAGGCCAAAGTGGGGAGGCCAGAGAGGGGGGAGCGCCGCCATTGGCGGGAGCCTCAAGAGCCTGGAGAGGGGCAGGGGGGACTCCTTGGAGCCGCTGCAGCGCAGAGCAGAGAATGAGGGGAGAAGGGAGCCTGGGAGCCCAAAGAGCCCCGGCATCCCGAAATGGGGAGAGCCAAGAGGGGGCAGTGCGTCCCCAGAGACGGTCTGGGGGGATCTCGTTGCCCTTGCCTGTGGCACGGAGGCAAATCCCATGCTGTCCTTGTCCTTCCTCGCCCAGAGCAGGAGCTGAGCATGGAGAGCAGGGAGGACAAATGCCCGCGGCAGAACCTGGTGGCAGAGGCCGTTTTGAGCGGCTCCACGGCGCAGGAAGCCAACGGGGAGGAAAAGCCCTGGAGATGCCGCACGAGGAGGGGCTGCAAACGCAGATGGCGGGGATGTGAGGGGGAAAGAGGCAGCCTGGGCCGGGAAGGCGGCCGGAGATGGAGGCAGAGCTCGGAGCTGGTGCTCCATGAGCAGCTCCATGATGGGGAGAAGCCCCACACGTGCGTGGAGTGTGGGAAGAGCTTCAGGTGGAACTCTGAGCTGATCAAGCACCAGAGGATCCACACTGGGGAGAGGCCCTACGAGTGTGGGCAGTGTGGGAAGAGCTTCAGCCAGCGCTGCAGCCTGATCAGCCACCAGAGGACCCACACTGGGGAGAGGCCCTATGAGTGCTCCAAGTGTGGGAAGAGGTTTCAGACCAGGTCCCATCTCCTCCAGCACTATCAGAGTCACACAGAGGAGAGGCCCTTCCAATGCCCCGACTGTGGGAAGGGATTCAAGCGTAACTCCGCCCTCGTCACCCACCGGCGCATCCACACAGGGGAGAGGCCCTACGAGTGTGATAAATGCAGGAAGAGGTTTCAGACCAGCTCCCATCTCCTCCGGCACTATCGGATTCACACAGAGGAGAGGCCCTTCCAATGCCCCGACTGTGGGAAGGGATTCAAGTACAACTCCCACCTCGTCCTTCACCAGCGCATCCACACCGGGGAGAGGCCCTACGAGTGTCCCCAGTGTGGGAAGAGCTTCTCTTGCAGCTCTAACTTGACCCAACACCAACGGAGGCACCGGTAAGGGAAGCCCTGCGAGTGCCCCGAGTGCGGGAAGAGCTTCGTGCGCTGCTGCAGCTCCATCCCCCACTGGAGGAGGCACTTTGGGCACAGCCCTGGTCACTCACATTCCCCGTGATCCATGTTGGGAACACTCCTGGCTGCTTCTCCTTTGGTTTGGCCTGAATTTTTTTCTCTTCTCCATCTCTCTGTCCTCCGAAAGTCCATTGGGATGGAACAGTCACCTCAAAACCACTCAAATTCCACTGAAAATAACTGAATTTTAACCCGAAAGGGCTCAATTCCACCTCAGATTGCTTGTTCCTTCCTCAAAAAACTCAATCCCAGGCCAAACTCACTCCATTCCACAGCTGTCAAGTTGAGATGGAGTTGGAAGGAGATTGGGAGAAGTGGGATCCCAATTTGGAGCAATGGGATGGGGATTGTGTGGGGCTGGGTGTGTGGGATGTATTTGATAGCAAATAAAACTTTCAGAGTTACTGATTTCTGTCCTGTTCATTTTCAGTCAGTTCTGTTTGCCGAGTGCCACCTTCTCAGCTGATTCAATTCCTATAAAATTCCCATTTTTTAAATCATCTAACCCAAACAATCCAAAAACCAATATCAAAATAAAACCACCTGCACACAATTAATGTTTTAAAAATAATTTTAATTTTTCAAGAGTACTTAAGGATGTTATTAAAGTTTAATTGTTTGGTTGAAATGTCTGAGAAATTGTAGTGGTGTTTGGTTTTGTGTTTAGTATATTTGTAATATGAATTGTTTAAGAAAGAGGTGTTAGATTGCATGGTAGTTTCTTTAGATAATTTTATCTAAAGTACATTAGTCATCGAGTTAAAATTTTCAAAAGGTATTTCCTGATATATAATTTGTTTATTTATATGCATTGGTAATATTATAGTAATAGTTATTGTTGGTTGGAGTTGAATCATTGTAAAGAAGAGTTGAGATTTTTATATTTTATTTTTATTATAATTTATTTAATTTCAATTATTATTTCTTTGCTTATAGTTTTATTGCAATTTGTTGAGGGGATAGGAAGGAAGTTCAAGGGCAGGGACATTTTTTCCTGGCTGGGAACTGGAATTCCAGACCCAGGGAGTGTGTGCAGGACCCCACAGACTGGGATCAAATATGGGCTGGGATCAAATATGGGCTGGGATGACCTGGACTGGGATCACATGGATGGGGATCCTGTGGATCAGAACCCTCCAGACCAGGATAGCCTGGAGTGGGATCAAATATGGACTGGGACTGTATGGACTGGGATCCCAGGGACTGGGACCATATGCATCAGGACCACAGAGACTGGGATCGAATATGGGCTGGGACTGTTTTTTAAAGTAACTTTGTTCTATAGTTTTTATTTCTGTTGTTAATTAAGCTCAGTGAAATAGCTGCTTGTGTTAAACTGCCTGCTTGGATGGGATAACATCCAATGCACACAGGGTGAGGACACCTGTACAGATCTGCCAACTATCAGCACTCCCCGTCTGAAGGCAGAGTGCACCAAGGCCCAAAACCTGGAGGTGATAAAGAGAATGGACTAAAACCACAGCCAAGGAATCTGCATGCTCTAAAAAGGCAGATCCAGGGCAGACCCATGCTAAACAGTTCTTGGAAGATGTAAACTGGGTGCATCTTGGCACTCAGCCAGGAGCACCCTGTTACCTTCGGGGATCCCCTGAAATACCTTTCCCCTTACATCAGCCTGGTGCATATTCATAGAGCCTCATGCACAGCAGCTGGGAAGGGTTTAACACTTTACTGGGTATATTAGCGTTCAGAAACACATAATCACCAGAATGATTATATGCAGGTGCTTTTATTGAAGAGCTCTGGGTGTCAGGGGTACCAGCCCAAATCTGACTCCGACATGGGTTTGGGATGAACATGTTTTTATATTCTATCATTATATAGCTTTCATGTTAATGATTAAACTTCAATTGTTCTATTGTATACATAGATTTCAGCCAAGCATGGGCTCCTTGTGGCCCCCCTCAAACTTCTAACATAGTTTCTCATGATTCTTCTTATGATTATACAGTAATTATATTTAATTACTAAACAATCATCATATCTAACAATTATATCATTTATCATGTTCTGCTTACGCAGGTGCGATTTCACATGATCTGGCAAGCACAAAGCCTAACATTTTCAGAGTCTATTTTTGACATTTTTCCAGGGCCCCACTATCATTCTCCCCCCTTTGAAAGCATTTTCACTTCACTATAGGTGTAAATGTTTTCACTAGATACAGTCCTTTATTTCTCAATTTATTCTTGACGTTCTTCAAGTCCATGGTTGATGTAAACGTTGTCGTGGATGCTGTCACGCACTGGAGAGCCAGAAGATGGTGGGCGTGGATCTCGTGTCAGTGCCTTTATTATCTTCTGGTTCCAGGATGTTTTCTTCTGTATCTCTCCCTTTAAGATGCTGTGAACTAACCAAATTGCTAAGAATACAATTAGTAAGATTATCACACTCTCAATGATGGATTTAATCCATGAACTCACATTCCACCCTAGCCCTTTAAAGATTTTGCCTAGCCAGGTCGTAGTCAAATCCTTTTGCTCTTCTTGTGCTTCATGCTCTCTTTGTTTCAACTGATTGATGTCATATTCTACATCTGCAGTTACATTTGGGATGTGAAGGCAGCAATGACCAACCCGTCCCTTTAAAAATCCACATACTCCATGCTCTTTCAGGAGTAACAAATCTAAGGCTAATCGATTTTGTAAAGTCATTTTTGTGGTGGCTTGTAATTGTACATTTAATTCTTTAAATCCTTCCCGGGTGACTCTTGCCAGTCTATCTACCTGACCTGTAAGTTTGTACAGCATCTCCCTACTCTGATAGTTTGCTATAGGACCAAGCAAAGACTCTAGGGCCCACCCAAATTTCACTCCACCAGAGGGTTCTTGCCAAGTGTCATCTGGATTTTCATTGTCTAGAACTTCTCATCTTGCTCTTATCTGCACAAGTTCATGTTTACCGTTAAATGGGGACTTTTTCCAAATTGGACATGAGGTTGGGAGGCCTAAAGTAATTTCCTTTACTTTCCCATCTACAGGCAGATGTGTTGTCCAGGTGCCATCGCTTGCTGCCCATACAAATTGTCCTGGACCTCGGACTGTACTCCTGGTACATCCTACAACTGCTTTATAATTCCCTCTGCCTTGTTTATGTTTGATCCCTCTGCAAGCACAGCCAGTTTGTAGGGCTATTGCCAGGGGTGGCATCTGCTTTATCTCTGCATCATCAGAAGTGCAGTCATAAGTTTTATTACATGCCCACCAACTTACTTGGTCTGCCCTCGTTCTGCTACTGGTGGCAGTGTTTGTTACTGCTGGATCTGTTTCATTCCCGGAGCCTTCCCACTTAATGCACCAAGGGGTGTTTGCCATACATTGGAATCTTTGAAGGATACTCACAGACCACGCACTGTCCCAAGACTCCGTCTGACCTTTCTGATCCTTGGCCTCACACTTCCATACCAGAGTGGTTTCTGTAACATTTTCTATAATCTTTTTATAGTGTGGCAAATAGCATTGCCATTGTGTGATGCCTCCTGATTCTCCCATAGGAGTTCCTAGTGTGCCAGCACTTAGAATACAGTCTTTCTGGCCCATGGGTCTCATCCATGTTCCTATTTTCTCCCAAGTTTCCTTGATTACTTGCCTCGATTCGGGTACCTGTTTACATGCAATTGTTTTGTTCTTTTGTGTTTCAGGTAGTTTTGATGTTACGATTCCCCAATTTACTGGGTCTCCTGCTGCCCTTTGGTATTGGCAGACAGGCAGTTATTCTACAGGTGTTTTGCATTTGGCAAAGTCTTTGACTAATCCAATCATTACATTCTCAGCCCAAACTGCATTAGAAACCTTTATCACCTGTGTTTCTGCTTGTACCTCTCTCTTCATTCTAGAACGAAGAGTGGTTATTTGATCTTTTTGCATTCCACATCCCAAAGACATTAATGACCATAACATTGGCACAATTACTGATAGCATTCTCAAAGTGATTAAACACATCTTATCTGCAGCCTTGTTGGTTCCACAGTTTACACAGTCTGTGATCCAGGATGGATTTTCTTCACTCGGGTGTAGTGAATCCAGGGGTCCACACCGGCTACTTTGGCTGCTGTAAAGGTGGTCAGCAGTACCTGGTGGGGCCCACTCCACTTTTCTTTCAGCGGTTCTTCGTTCCAGTTCTTGATGTACACCTCGTCTCCTGGATGTATGTTATGAACTGGGTTCTCGAGAGTCAGCGGTCTATTCCACACGAGGATGCTCCGGAGCTGAGCTAAAGTTTTCCCGAGAGACAGAACATAATTATACACTTCCTGCTTTCCTGTGACATGCACATTAGGGTTAGGCTCAGGAGATTCATATGGTTTCCCATGCAATATCTCCTAAGGGCTGACTGACATCCCACTCCTAGGCTTTATCCGAATCCTCAACAGTGCTATTGGCAAAGCCTGGGGCCACTGCAATTTGGCTTCTTGGCATATTTTACTGATTTGCCTCTTTAGTGTCTGATTCATCCTCTCTACCTGTCCACTCGACTGGGGTCTCCATGGTGTGTGGAGGTCCCAAGTTATCCCCAGCAATCTACTTACCTCTCTTACTACTGTAGCTATGAAATGGGGCCCCCTATCTGATGATACCCTAGGGGTACCCCGAACCTGGGAATAATCTCCTGTAGTAACCACTTTACTGTTTCCTTTGCTTGGTTGGTGCGACAGGGAAGGGCTTCTGGCCACCCAGAGAATGTGTCAACCCCCACTAACAGGTATTTGTATCCTCGAGTTCTTGGCAGTTCTACAAAATCTACCTGCCAATAGTCTCCTGGCTCTATTCCTATCCGAATTCTTCCTGGCTGTGCCTGTCGCCAGCCACTGGGTTGTTTTTCAAGCAGATATCGCACTTTGACATTACTGATTTTGCCATTGTTAACATCTGTACTGAAATTAAACTCTGCTTTAGCAATTTTACCAATGCCTCTGCTCCCCAGTGACATTCGTTATGTTTAATTTGTACAACTTCTCTCATTATCAAGGGGGTACCACTATCTGTCCTTGTGCAGTCACATACCATCCTTCTGAATTCTTTTGTGCATTTAGCAAACGTGCCAGTCTCTCATCTTCTACTGAATATTTTGGTTCTGGAGGCAAATTGAATTGGGATACATTAAGCTTTAAAGGTATCAATGCCATTGTTGTTTTCACCTCTCGAGCAACCTGTCGGGCTGCCCAGTCTGCCTTTCGATTTCCCTCGCAGATTTTGGAGTTTCCTGATTGCTGTGCTTTACAGTGTATGATTGCCACTTGTTCAGGTTTTTGTACTGATTTTATCAATTGCAGGACTGCATCCTGATGTTTAATGTGCATACCCAGAGAAGGACAATAGTCCCCTTTCTTTGCACAGTGCTCCGTGTACATGCACCATTCCAAAAGCATATTTTGAGTCAGTCCAGATATTTACCTTTTTCCCTTCACTTAATTCTAGTGCCCTGGTTAAAGCAACCAGTTCTGCCTTCTGGGCAGATGTATTTGGTGGTAATGCCTTTGCCTCCACTGCTGTACTGACTGTTGTTACCGCATACCCAGCGTATCTGGTTCCGTTTTCCACGAAGCTGCTCCCATCTGTAAACAGCTCCCACTCTGGCTGCTCTAGTGGGACGTCTTTCAGGTCTTCTCTTGCTGAGTAGGTGTACTCTATTACCTCCACACAGTCATGCTCTAATGGGCCTTCTTCAGTTGTGGTACCTAGGAACAAAGCTGGATTCAAAAGGTTAGTTGTTTTTAATGTGACATCATCCTGCTCAGCCAGGACTACCTGGAATTTCATCATCCTGCTTGGGGATAGCCAATGGCCCCCCTTCTGCTCTAAGACAGTGGTTACCATGTGTGGTACATTGACATCTATGTGCCTTCCCATCGTGAGCTTCCTGGCTTCTTGTATCAGCATCACAGTGGCTGCGACTGCCCGCAGACATGGAGGCCACCCGGCACTTATGCTGTCAAGTTGTTTGGAAAAGTAGCCCAGCGGCCTTTTCCAGCTTCCCAGACCTTGGGTCAGGACTCCTAGTGCTAGGCGCAGCCTTTCATGGACAAACAGCTGAAAATCTTTAGACAGATCAGGTAAGCCTAATGCTGGAGCAGTTGTCAGTGCTTCCTTTAATTTTAGGAAGGCTTCTTTCTGTGGCTTGCCCCAGGTGAATGGCTGCATCTTCTGAGCTTCACACAGGGGTTTCACAATCAGTCCATAGTCCATGATCCACAGGCAACACCATCCTGCCATCCTGAGGAAGACTCGCAGCTCATGTAGATTCTGGGGCTCTGGAATAGCACAAATGGCTTGGATACGGTTAGTGCCTAGTTTTCATTGCCCTTGTGAAATTTCACATCCCAGGTAGATCACAGTCTGTTGGGCAATTTGTGCCTTTCCTCTGGGTACTTTATAACCTCCCATTCCCAGGGAATTTAAAACCTCAATGGTTACCTTTATACAGGTTGCTTTTCTTCTGTAGCTATTAGTATATCATCAACATACTGCACCAACAGGTATTGGTCTCTTGGTACTTGCCCATTCTCGGTCCAAATCTCCAGCTCCTTTGCCAGTTGGTTTCCAAATAGGGTCGGCAAGTTCTTATATCGTGTCCAGGTGAGTTGGGTCTTTCTCCCGTTCCCTGGGTTTTCCCACTCACAGGCAAACAGTTTCCTACTTTCTTTGTCAAGGGGGGATGCAGAAAAAGGCATCTTTTAAATCAATTTCAGTAAACCACTTATATATCTCTTTTACGGATGTTAGCAATGTGTAAGGATTTGTTACCACTGGAGAAATGTCCTTTGTTATTGTATTTATTGCTCTCAAATCCTGCACTAATCTATATTCACCATTTGGCTTCTTTACTGGAAATATTGGTGTAGTAAATTCTGATTCACATTCTTCTAAAATTCAGTATTTCAAGAATTTCTCAAAAAATCTTTACTATTCCTTGCCATGCTTCTGGTTTTATGGGGTACTGTTTGACTTGTAGAGCCCTCGCCCCTTCTTTTAACTCTACATGCACTGCTTGTGCCAATTTAGATTTCCCTGGTATATCTGTCTCCCATACAGAGGGAATCACTGCATCTCCTACCTCCCTAGGGGTAGAGGGAACAGGTTTTTCTTTGATCATTAATATCTGTCCCGTCTTTGATTCAGATATTTTCATTATAAGCTCCCCATTTTCAAAGGTTATTACCGCATCAAGTTTCGCTAGCAAATCTCTCCCTAAAAGCGGAATTGGACACTCAGGTATGTATAGGAATTCGTGTGTTATAACTTTGTTCCCAAAACACAAATCTAGGGGTTGCAAGAATGGCCGTTTTTCCTCTTTCCCTGTAGCACCGACTATTGTTGTTTGCTTGTCCCCAATTTGTCCTTGCAAATCATTCAATACCGAGTGAGTAGCTCCTGTATCTATTAGAAATTTGACCTCTTTATGTCCTAATTGTTTATTTATAACAGGTTCCTTAACTTGTTCTACTGGCTCTGTGTCTAGTCAGCTGGTATACTCCCCCAAAACCATCCCCTTGGTAACCTGCTGGCACTGATTGCCCTGGTGAAACTGGTTGTTCAAGTCTGGACATTGTCTCTTCCAGTGCCCCTCCCGCTTGCAATACGCACATTGATTTAGGTTTGACCCCTGCCTGACTGGTCTCCTATTTTGACTATTCCTGTTACATCCCCTGAAATTTGGGTTCCCTTTTCCTTGTATTACTGCCAACAGATTCTGCTGCTGCCTTTTACTCGCTTCTCTTTCGCGATTGTTATATACCTTCCAGGCTACCTCAAGTAGCTTATCCAAATTCCTTAGTTCTTCCCCTTCTAATTTTGCAATTTTCTATGAATATTGTCCTGTGACTGGCCCAAGAATATGAGAGCGAGCTGAACCTTTGCTTGTGCTGTGTCCATTTGGAGATCTGTATATTTTCTTGCTACCTCCTTAAGCCTCTCCAAAAACGCAGTGGGAGATTCCTTCCTGTCGAACTTTGTATAGTTTAGACCAATTTATAGTTTTGGGCACAGCATTCTGAACTCCTATTTGGATCCACTCTTGATATTTCCGTAGTCTCCCCATACTGCAAAATAAATTAGGGTCCCAATTTGGATCCTCAATTGGGAAATTCTCATCTAAATTCCCTGTTACGAATCCATTTCTGATGTCCTCTCTTGCCCTTTCTTTGTCTGCCTTAAGTACCATCTCTTTCTCAGTAGAATCCATCAAAGTATCTAATATTAATATATTAGATATATATCTATATTATATATAGATATATATTAGATATATTATTATACTATATATAATTTTATATATATATAATATTAATATACATATTATTTTATGTCATCCCAGTCAGGATTTTGAGGTTTTTATAACCATTTTTAATACTCATGCCATTTTATCAGGATTTTCCCTATGAATTCTGGCTGATTGTTTCCAAATAACTAAATCTGCAGGAGAGAAAGGCACTTTTACAAATACTGGCCCTTCCACTCCTACACTTTGTTGCAAGGGGGCAATTACAGTTCGTTTTTGTCTGCCTATGTCTTTTCTATCCATAACTAGGGCAAGGTTAGACCGACTCCTGGTTCTGTGGGCTACCCCATCGTTGATTCTCTCTCTCTCCTTCCTGCCACAGTTAGGTTTTGCTCATCTTCCGAGGAAGAGGGATCAGGTGACGATGGGAGAGGAGAATAAAGAGGGAAGGGTGTACTAGACGAGACAGGTTCAGGACTAGGTGGGGTAGGAGCAGGCAGTGGGATAGGGACAGATGGAACAGGTGGGATAGGGTTAGGTTCTCTTGTTCCTATTGGAGCTACCTGTAAATCAATATCTGTATAATTTTCCCTACTCAGGCTTTCTTTCAACGCCAAGTTTTCTAAACAACGTTCCTCACAAACCCCACACTTATTGCTTGCAGATGTTTTAATCATCATTAATCCACATTCATCCTGCCATTCTGGCTTTGCCCGTAAATAGAAAAACAAATCAACATACGGAACCTCATCCCATTTTCCTTCTTGTTTACAAAACGACATTAACTGCAAAATAGTGTTATATTGCAGAGTCCCGTATTTTGGCTGTTTGTTGTCATTCTCCAAGGCATATCCTGGCCACCATGTATTACAATAATCAATCAACTTAGCTTTACGTAATTCTTCCCCAAAATTACCCTGTTTCCAATGTGCTAGTAAGCACCCCAAAGGAGAACTTTGCGGGATAGAGGTGTGGCCGCCCAAAATCCCTTTCAGTTTCTCCATTCCAAATATACCACAAATTGCCGAACCCGCAACGCTCTCGTGATTGTCTTGTGGAACGGCGCCTGGGCTTGTACCAGCAGGAATTCCTTTAGCCCAACCAAGCGTAGCTTTCGCTGCGTCTCATTGGCAGGCACCCAAACCAAAGTAAAAAGCACCTTACCTTTCTCCCGGGGACGTGGCGAGCGGCAGAAGCGGTCGCGGCCGATCGAGCTCCCCCAGAATCCCTCGGTGCCGGCTGGAGCGCGGTCGAGTTGTGAAACTCGCTCAGCAGCACCCGCAGGGTCCCATCCGGGGTCGCCAAAATGTTAGCGTTCAGAAACACATAATCACATCAGCAATTATATGCGGTGCTTTTTATTCAAGAGCTCTGGGAATCGGGGTAGTTTCCACCCAAATCTGATTCCGACCATACATTCGAGGTGAACCTGTTTTATCCTCTATCATTACATAACTTTCATGTAATTATTAAACTTATATTGTTGTATTGTATGCACAGATTTCAGCTAAACATAGCCCCCTTTAAATTTCCAACAGAGTTTCTCACGATTCTTCTTATGGTTATATAATAATTCTATTTAATTACTAAACAATCACCACATCTAACAATTATATCTTTTATCATACTGCTTACGCAGGTGCAGTGACCTGAGAAAACACAAAGCCCAATATTTTCAAAGACTATTTTTAACATTTTCCAGGGCTCCACTATCACTTTTATTTCTTGTGGAAAAAACCCTCCATCTCAAGCAGGCACTCATGGCCAAAACTGGGCAACTGCCTCTGGAATTCCTTATATCCAAGGATAGCTCCCAGACAAAAGCTGCCAGCACTGACAAGTCTGGCTGGCCTTGGCTTCCTGAGGGCTGGCCCTCATCTGCCTCTGAAACACTGGGGCTGGGTGCTTTCCTTCCTTATGAAAAGAGCTCTTCTTCCTGTCCAGGCACCCACAGCCAAAACTGAGATTGCACCTCCAAAATGCCCAATGTCCAAGGAGAGCCCCTAGACAAAAGGTGCCAGGAGAGACAGGGCTGGCTGGCTTGGCCTGAGGGTGGCCACCTCTCATCTTCTTCCTAAACACTTGGACTTTGTGCTTTACTTTCCTATGGGCAAAACCACCCATCTTGACCATGGCCAAAACTGGGATTCCCCCTCCAAAACTCCGTACATCCAAGGATTGCTCGCAGGTGAAAGCTGCCAGGACAGACAGGTCTGGCTGCCCTTGGCCTCCTGGGGGTGCCTCTCCCCTGCTGTCCAAACACTGGGGCTGGGTGCTTTCCTTCCTATGGAAAAGAACCGTCCTTCTTATCCATGCAGAAACGGCTGAAAGTGGGGTTCCACCTCCCAAATTCCCAATATCCAAGGGTTGCTTTCAGACAAAAGCTGCCAGGACAGAGAGGTCTGGCTGGCCTTGGCCTCTGATGGCCGCCTTTCATCTGCCCCTGAGACACCACCGGTGTTCTGTGCTTTCCTTCCTATGGAAAAGAACCATCCTTCTCCTCCAGAGTCCATGTCTGAAATTGGGATTCCACCTCTGAAATTCTCAATATCCAAGGGTTGCTCCCAGGCAAAACCTGCCCGTACCGTCAAGGCTGGCTGGCCTGGGCCTCTGGTGGCTGCGCCTGCAACAGCGGGGCTGGGTTCTTTCCTTCCCATGGAGATCCCTGGGACACTGTGGGGACCTCATGGAACCAAGAGGATCATTGTGGCCCCACTGGAGCCCATGGAACCAAGGGAATCATTGTGGCACCACTGGAGCCCATGGAACCAAGGGGATCATTGTGGCACCACTGGAGCCCAGGGAACCAAGGGGATCATTGTGGCACCACTGGAGCCCATGGAACCAAGGGGATCATTGTGGCACCACTGGAGCCCATGGAACCAAGGGGCCATGGTGACACAGAGGGGCTCCATGGACCCAGAGACCATTGTGGCTCTGTGGGGCCTGATGGAACCATGGAGACCATTCCAACCTTCAGGGCCTGGTGTCACCAAGGGGGCATTATGACACCTCAGGGCCCCATGGAAGCAAGGGACCATTGGGACCCTGTGGGACCCCATGGAACCCAGGGAACATGGAACAGCTCTGGCTGGCTTGGCCTCCCAGGGGCCACCTGACAGCTCTGGCTGATCTTGGCATGTCAAGGACTGCCTCTCATCAGCTCCTGGAGCACTGGGGCTCTCTGCTTTCCTTGCTATGGAAAAGGGCTGTCTGACTTTTCAGATGGTCATTGCCAAAAGGGGTACTCTCCCTAAAATAATTTCCTCCGTGCAAGGGTATCTCACCAAACAAAACCTGCCAGCTCTGGCTGGCCTTGGCCTCTGGTGGTCACCTCACATCTGCCCCTGAAACACTGGGGCTCTGTTCCTTCATTCCTATGGAAAAGAGCCAGCCTTCTTGTCCAGGGACCATGGCCAAAATTAGAATTTGGCCTCCCAAATTCTGGATATCCAAGGATTGCTCCCAGACAAAAGTAGCCAGGACAGACAGGTCAGCCTGGCCCTGTCCTCTGGTGATTTCTTTAGACTCTGAGCTGAATGTTTTCATTTGGAAACACTTTGGAGAGGGCCCAGAGATGTCCCAAGGAGCGGTTTGGAGGCCTTGGGCCCATGAGCACTGTACAGGGACAAAGGAGCTCTGTGCTCAGTGGGGTGGAGACTGCGGACAGTGGAGCAGAGCCATGAGAGTGTTTAAAGAGCGATTTCAGGGCTGGTGGATCCTTTTGACATAGTGGAAATCAGCCAGAGAGAGAAAGAATCAACGCCAAGGGCAGCTGGGGAGGCCCAGAGTGGCTGCAGGAGAAAGGAATTTCCCTGTCAGGGCAGGGCTGTGGTGCAGCACGTCCCCAGCAGGAGCCTGGAGCAGCCCCAGGCTTTGTGTGGGCAGGCAGGGGCAGGCAGGAGGCAGAGCTGTCAGCAAAGGAAGGGCCCAGCCAGGTGGGGCAGCCGGGGGATGCCCAGAGCCTGCAGGGACAGAGGCCAGGGCAGGGACACCGTGGGACAGCCTGGGCTGCACAGGGCACAGGGATGGGCAGCAGCTGCAAGACAGCCCTGACAGAGCCAACCTGGGCAGCGCTTTGGCCATGGCTGCTGGGCCTGGGCCTGAGCCAGGAGGGGACAAGTGACCCTTGCAGGCCTGGGGCCTCATTGCCTCCTTGTCCCTGCTCAGCAACCTGGCAGGGGCCGCCCCATGCTCCTGCCCTTGGCATTGCCCATCCCCACATGCCAGGGCCCATCCCGGGAAGAGCCCTGAGCAAGGAGGGAGGGACAGGATCTGCCTGGCCAGGCCCTGGGGCTCAGGCCTTGGCCCTTTACATTCCTGAAACAAATCCAGGTTTGCTCAGCACCAGAGACACCTTTGCCTTGTTTGTCCCCAGCTGCCATCAGTGCCTCCAGTGTTCTGCTCTCCCTGGAACCCGGGGACACTTTCTCAGTCCTGTCCCTGACAGGGATCTCTTTAAAGTACAAGAAACTTCAGTATTTCAATCTGACTTGGAGCTCTTGAGAAGTCTTTGAGCCCACTCTGAGGGACTGGGTGTGATGCAAAGAGCAGCAAAGGCCCAGAGGGTGATTAAAGTCCTTGTGCTGTGTCTGTGCTGCTGAGCTGGGCCGGGCGCCTGGCCCAGAGGCAGCTCCTGGCAAGGGCAGCAGAGCTGCAGAGAGACAGCTCTGGCCAGGAGCAGCTCCTGTGCACAGCCCAGCAGGGCTGGGGCACTGCCAGGGCCCCTCAGGGACACGAGCAGGGCACAGACAGAGCTCACAGGGGCTCAGCACTGGCCGGGGCTGTGGGATGTCCCCGCGGGGGCTGTGTCACAGCAGCACCTCTGGGGCTGTGTCCCAGAGCCACAGAGCAGCTGGGATGGCAGCAAGGAGCTGTGTGACAGCACAGAGTGGGCTGTGTGACAGCACTGAGGGGGTTGTGACATCACAGAGCGAGCTGTGACATCACAGAAGGCGGCTCTGGGACATCACAATGTGGGTTGTGACACAGAGTCACAGAGCAGCTGTGTGATGTCACAGAGAAGGCTGTGATATCACAGGGTGACTATGACATCACAAATCTGCTGTGTGACATCACATAGCAGCTGAATGACATCATATGGAGATTGTGTGACATAACAGAGTGATTGTGTGACATCACAGGGACAGTGTGACATCACAGGGGCTGTCTGACATCACAGGGGCTGTGTGACATCCCAGGGGCTGTGTGAGGTCCCTGGGGAGGTCACTCTGCCCCAGCCCCCTCACAGCTCCCCCCAGAGCAGTCCAACCCTGCTCGTGCACAGCAGGGTCCCCTGTCCCCCCGGGTCCCCCCGGGTCCCCCGGCCCCGCAGCCTCCCCCAGAGGATGTTCCACGAGATCGACCCCAGAGCCTGACACGGGGACGGGGGGGCCGGGGCCCTGGGGGTGGCACAGGGGGACAGGGACCCCACGGCAGCGTCCCCGTGTCCCCCAGGGCCAGAGCCTGGGCCAGGGCTCCTTCACCGTGTTATAGGTAAATATCATAATATTGGCTTTTTGCAAATATTAAAATGGATTTTATCTGTGTGGTGTTAAAGTAACCTTGTTCTAAAGACATAGTTTTTATTTCTGTTGTTAATTGAGCTTAGACATAGTAGTGAAATAGCTGATAGAAGTGTGCTTGTGTTAAACTGCGTGCTTGGGTGGGATAACATCCAATGCACATGGGATGAGGACACCTGTACAGATCTGCCAACTATCAGCACTCCCCGTCTGAAGGCAGAGTGCAGCAAGGCCCAAAACCTGGAGGTGATAAAGAGAAGGAGCCAAAACCACAGCCAAGAAACACACACGCTCTGAAAAGGCAGACCCAAGGAGGGGCCATGTAAAATCATTCCTGGAATATGTAAAGTAGTTTATGGATATGCATGAGGCTCTATGAATATGCACCAGGCTGATGTAAGGGGAAAGGTATTTCAGGGGATCCCCGAAGGTAACAGGGTGCTCCTGGCTGAGTGCCAAGATGCACCCGGCCGTAATAACCTTTGCTCCATGGTCCTGGTCTCCCATTGTCTTTTATTAAACTTTGTACATTTTCACAGGAGAGTGAACGTGTTTTTCACAAATGGAATCTCAAGGAAACAAGGGTCAGTTGTTAAGCCAAGGCTCTGCTTTGACCAAGTGGGGCCTCATGGGACACAGGTGCCACTGGGACATTGCCAGGTCTGCTAGGAACAAGGCTCCATTATTGCACAGTGTTACAGATGAGTAATGTCATAGTTGGGTCTCACAGTGAGGAGATAGATCCTATGTGTGTGTTAAGATGTGTAGTGATGTTATTGTCATCTGTCCCCCATAGTCCTCTTTCCCCTCCCCTTGTAATGGCCTTGGTGGTTGGGGCATTTGGGGAGGGCAGGTTTGTCACTGGAAGGCAGGCATGGCAACACCTGCTCTCCAGTCAGGTTGCAAGAAAGCATTCTCCACCAATGGACGGCCACAAAGAGTTACCTGACAGACTTTGGGTGGGGCTAGGATTACCTGATGCAACACCAAAGTCTAAAAGGAGGAGCAGCCAATTTGTGAAGGAGCCACGTGGCTGATAGCCACAGGGTGGGGAAGGGCTCCCAGTGCTGTGATTTCTCCTGTTTCAGTCCTTTGTTGTCATTTTTTTCAAGGTTGAATCACCCTTAAAATTTTAAAAGTAGCGGTCATGTCTCACACACAGCAAGGCCTCAGGGCGCCCAGGAGAGCGGCGTGACAATGACATCTTGGGGAACCAAGTGTCACCTGCAAACACAACGGGGCCTCATGGAAGCCAGGGGCCACTTGGATATTGCCAGGGCAGGTGGAACTCAGTGTCCATTGTGACACAGCACAGCCTCGTGGAACTCAGCAGAGCATTGGGACAGCCTGGAATCTCATGGAGCCAAGGCTCTGCTTTGGCAAAGTGGGGCCCACAGGACACAGGTGCCCCTGGGACATTGCCAGCTCTTGTGGAACCCAGTGTCCACTGTGACACAGCAGAACCTCATGGAAACACGGGGGCCACTGTGACGCAATGGAATCCCATGGAAGCAAGTGTCAGTTGTGAACGCAGCAGGGCCTCACAGAACCCAGGGGCAACGGGGACCGTGCTGTGGCTCGTGGGAGCAAGGGGCCATTGTGACCCAGCGGGGCCTCCTGGAACCCAGGAGAACATTGTGGGCCCATGGATCCTCATAGAAGCACGGCCCCATTGTGACAAAGTGCAGCATCACAATGGTCTCCTGGGTTCCATGAGTCCTCGCTGTGTTTAGAATTGACACTTGGTTCCCCAAGATTCCATGGCATCCCTCTGCTCTCCTGTGATTTGAGGCTGTGCTGTGTCACAATGGACACTTGCTTCCTCCAAGGCTGGAGATGTCCCAGTGGCACTGGGCTTCCATGAGGCCGCGCTTTGTCACAATGGGGCCTTGCTTCCATGAGATTCCATTGTCCCACAATGGTCTCCTGGGTGCCACAAGGCCTGCCTTTGTCACAGTGGAACCTTGCTTGCACCAGCCCTGGCAATGTCCCAGTGGCACAGGGGTTCCATGAGACCCTGCCGTGTCACAATGGGCCCTTGGTTCCATCAGGTTCCATCGTGTCCCAGGGCTCTCCAGGGTCCCATGAGGCCTTGGTCTGACACAGTGGTGTCTTGTTCCTACCAGGCCTGACAATGTCCCAGTGGCACCTGTGTCCCATGAGGCCCCACTTGATCAAAGCAGAGCCTTGCTCCCATGAGATTCCACTGTGTCACAATGTTCTGCTTGGTTTCATGGGAACCTGATGTGTTGACAATTGATCCTTGGATCCTAGAGATTCCATTGCATCACAGCTGTGTCCTTGGTTCTATGAGGCCCTGCTGGGTCACAGTGGAGCCTTTGTGCCATTCGTTTCCATGGTGCCACAATGGTCTCCAGCATTCCATGAGGCCACACAGCAAAAGAGTGGACCCTTGAATCCATGAGTTTCCATTCCATCAGGATGATCTCTTGCATTCCATGAGGCCCTGCTGTGTCACTAAGGAGCCTTTGTTCCATGTGTTCCCTTTGGGACACCATGGTCTCCAGTGCTCCATGAGGCTGAGCCGTGAAACTCTGGGCTCTTGGTTCCATGAGATCCCACCACGGTGTCACCATGGTCTCCTGGGTCCTGTAACAATTCACACTTGGTTCCATGAGATCCCACCACGGTGTCACCATGGTCTCCTGGGTCCTGTAACAATTCACACTTGGTTCCATGAGATCCCACCACGGTGTCACCATGGTCTCCTGGGTCCCATGAGGGCCCCTCTCTGTGCCACAGTGTTTGCCTTGGTTTCCTGAGAAGCTGATGTGTTGACAGCTGACCCTTGGTCCCCTGAGATTCCATTGCATCCCAGCGGTGTCCTTGGTTTCATAAAGCCCAGGTTTGTCACAAGGGAGCCGTGGTTTCAGGATATTCCATGGTGACACAAGGGTCTCACCACTCTCTGAGGCTGCACCGTGAAACAGTGGACACCTGGTTCCACGAGATTCCGTGGTGTAACAGTCAATTCTTTTGCTTCTTTTCTGCCAAGGTCGGGATGAAATCCCAAGACAGCATTTCTTGTTTGGACTCAGGTGTTCATTAGCTCTTGTCTCTAGAACAGTCTCACAAGCTGTGAGTTCTGCAGCACTTCACTAACAAGGTGAAAATGGAGCCCCGTCTCTCTCTCTGCAAGGTCTTCTGAGGATAAACTGTCCAATTAAGAAATGACACCTGAATTATTTTTACTTTTAACCCAATAACCAATCACCCGTGCCCAACATAAGGGATGAGGAGGAGGAGGAGGAGGAGGAGGAGGAGAAGGAGAAGGAGAAGGAGAAGGAGAAGGAGAAGGAGAAGGAGAAGGAGAAGGAGAAGGAGAAGGAGAAGGAGAAGGAGAAGGAGAAGGAGAAGGAGAAGGAGAAGGAGAAGGATCAGCCTCCACCCTAAAACCTCCATCTTGCTTTATCTATATTACTATATTCTAAAACCTTAAACTCCAAGTTGTCCACCATGTGATATTACACCCTTCTATTCAAACTCCACACCCATAATCCCAGTTCCATCATTCCATTTTGGAAGCCTTCTCCACAGCCTCAGGTCAAATGCAGTGTTCTCTTGGGGGTCAGTGTCTGTCAGCTCAGAAAGTTCAAAATTCTCAGCAGCCCGGGTTCCAACAGGTAACAATGTTCTCCTGTGTTCCAGTAGGTTCCATTGGGCCCGGCTCTGTCACCACGGACACCTGGTTCCATGGATTCCATGGGGTGACAATGTTCTCCAGTGTCACCATGGACACCTGGTTCCATGGATTCCATGGGGTGACAATGTTCTCCAGTGTCACCATGGACACCTGGTTCCATGGGATTCCATGGGGTGACAATGTTCTCCAGTGTCACCATGGACACCTGGTTCCATGGATTCCATGGGGTGACAATGTTCTCCAGTGTCACCATGGACACCTGGTTCCATGGATTCCATGGGGTGACAATGTTCTCCAGTGTCACCATGGACACCTGGTTCCATGGATTCCATGGGGTGACAATGTTCTCCAGTGTTCCATCAGGCCCGGCTCTGTCCCCATGGACACCTGGTTCCATGGGCAGTGTCCGTGTCCCAGTGGCACCTGTGTTCCATGGCACCCCTGTCTGACCAGGGACAGTTTGTTCCAGGACATTCCATGGAGTCCCAGCGGTCACTTGGGTTCCATGCAGGTGCCTGGGCAGCGGGAGCTCAGCCCAAATATCCTGGGGGTCCCTGGGCTGGTGTTTTTTGGGAGGAACCTTTGGATCTTGCAGGGCTCCAAAGCTGAGCCACGGATGCCCCTTGGGACTGAGTGGAGCATCATGGAAGCCAGGAGAGCCTGATGGAAGCCAGGAGAGCCTGATGGAGCCAGGAGACCCTGATGGAGACCAGGAGAGCCTGATGGAGCCAGGAGACCCTGATGGAAGCCAGGAGACCCTGATGGAGCCAGGAGACCCTGATGGAGCCAGGAGAGCCTGATGGAGCCAGGAGACCCTGATGGAACCCAGGAGACCCTGATGGAGCCAGGAGACCCTGATGGAAACCAGGAGACCCTGATGGAGCCAGGAGACCCTGATGGAACCAGGAGAGCCTGATGGAGACCAGGAGACCCTGATGGAGCCAGGAGACCCTGATGGGAGCCAGGAGAGCCTGATGGAGCCAAAGCTGCAGCGGGACACAGAGGGACCTCATGGGAGCCCGGGCTGGGGGAATCCTCAGGGCTGTGCAAGGAAAGGTTCAGCACAAGCAGCCCTGGAGCGAGATGTGCAGTGTGAAACACGCCAATCACTTGTTTTTAAAATTGTAAAAGTTCAATAGTAATAAAATGGTTATAAAAATAGTAGTAAAATTAGAGAAATAATAATTTGGACAATTTGAATTAGGACAATATGAGACAATAGAGAAAAAGGGTAATGGAGGTCCGGGTACCTTTTTCTGGGCACCACGAGCCCGAAAAGGGACACCCGTTAACAAAGGATTAACCCTTAAAAACAACAGCCTGTTGCATATTCATACACTTCATCCAGGATGCATAAATTCCATTCAAACACAGGATTCTGTCTGGGCAGTGCCACCTTCTTCCTCCGAATCCTAACAGCGCCTTCAAGGCGGGAAAAGTTCATTTCTTCTGATAAGAGGGAAATAAATTCCTTTTCTCTGAAAGATTTAGGTGTCCTGTGGCTGCTATCTCACTGCGAGTCCTTTCTTTAAAAAAAGAATCCTTCATAGCATCGTTTCTATTTTAACATTTTTTATAACCTAAAACTATATTTAACACAAGAGAATTAATACAGCATTGCTTTCTAACACCAGACATATAATATTAATTTTAATATTTGCGAAAAGCCAATCATAAAATACATGCATTTTTCACATGCAGGCAAAGCCAGCGAGGCAGCAGAGCAAGAGAGAGAGCAGAGCCAGCGACACAACAAACGCACCGAGAGCGAGAGAGCAAGTTTGAACAGAGCTTGCAAAGGGCAAAATCAGCTCAGACCAGGTTAGACTGAAGAACAAGGAGCACCAGGCATGGGCTGATGGTCCAGGTAAAAAGTTCCAGCGTGAGGAGGACGACAGAAGCCTTCATCAAAAGAGCACCAGAAGACTGAGGGCCGCCACAGGAGGAACGGACGCAGGCGCTGAAGCCACACACGGCTGTAAAACCGGGACACAGCTTTATGCAAATGTGAGTATGCTAATGAAGTGTTGTAATTGTGACTTTTAAATGGAGCTGAAGGCTAAAGGAGACCGAGTGGGTTTTTGCCAGAGAGATCCCCCTCGCTCCCAGCGCTGGATACACAAATCCCTGCTCTGTCTGACTGCAGAGTTTGATTTCCTCACCCAGTTTGTCCCACTCCCCCTTTCCCTGCCCTCTCTTCCCCTCTCCCAGTCCCATTTATGGGATTTGGGGTCATTTATGGGATTTGGGGTGATTTTTGGGATTTGGGGTCATTTATGGGATTAGGGTCATTTGGGGGATTGGGGTCATTTGGGGCATTGGGGTTCTTTGTGTGCCTTTGGGGTTATTTGGGGTTTTTTTGGGGGTTATTCAGGGTAAATTTTGGATAATTTGGGGTAGTTTTTCACATTGTTGGGTTTTTAGGGTTGTGTTTGTGGGGGGTAATTCAGGGCACTGTGTGGGTTTGGGATCATTTTATGGGATTGGAGGGGAATTTAATGGCTTTTAATAGAAATTTAGTAGGATTTTAATGGGATGTAATGGTATTTAATGGGAATTTAAAGCGATTTAATGGGATTTTGATGGGATTTTATGGACTTTTAATGGAATTTGATGGGATTGTAATGGAATTTTATGGGATTTTAATGAGATATCATGGGATTTTAATGGAGTTTAATAGGAATTTATTAGATTTTAATGGTGTTTAATGAGAATTGAGTGGAATTTAATGGGATTTTTATGGGGTTTTAATGGGATTTGATGGGGGTTTCCCCAAGTCCACAGCTCCCTCCCACCTCAATTTGGGGGTCCCATCCCCCTCTTCCCCCCGCTCTCTCGCCCCTTCCCCATCGTTCCCCCAGTCCCCAATCCCCTCCCCCGTGCTTGGTTTTGGGGGTTCCAGGCCCCTCCTGCTCCCTTTGGGGGTCCCGACCCCCCTTTGGTTGAATTTGGGGCCCCCCCGCCCCCCTTCTCCCCGCGCCCCCCGCTCCCCCCGCGGCCGGGGGGGCTCCCAGCGCCCCCAGTGCCACCAGTGCGGCCCCAGCTGCCCCCGCACGCCCCATCCCCATCGCCGGGGTCACCGCCCCCCGCCCCAAATTCCGCTCCTGGACACTGAGAGCCATCAGCGACAAACGCTCTGATTGGCTGGGAATGGCCCCGCGCAGTCTCTGATTGGCCAGCGCTGTGAGAGGCGCTGGGTTCTGCCCGGCACCCGATGAGTCACAGCCGAGCCGGGCGCTGATTCGCTGGAAATCGCCGGGCGGGGCCAGTGCTCCGAGTTTCTGCCCGGCAACGGGATCGTCATCAACGCCCCGCGCTCTGATTGGCCAGGATCTGTTTCGGGCTGGGGACGGGAGGAACTGGGCACCCCCAGGAGCCCCTCGGGTTTGGGGCTTTCGATCCCCCCTCGGCCCTCGGGGCGGCCCTGGGGCCACCCCAACACCCCCAAAATGGGGAGGGTCCGCGGGGCCCTTTGGAACCCCCAGGAATGGGCGGGGAGCGGCAGGAGCCGCCCCAAAAAGGGATGGAAGGGTCCGGGCCGGGAATGGGGGAGGCTCTGGGGATGGCTCCGGCCCGGATCGGGGCGGGCTGGGATTGAGGGAGGCTCCGTTCAGCGGCCGGGGAGGGGCTGGGCCTGGGGAGGGCTCCGGGATTGTGGGGATGGGGCCATTCCGGGACTGCGGCGGGGCCTCTCCCTGGGGATGGGGTCCGGCTTTGGCTCAGGGACCCTCCCCGTTCCTGTTCCGCTTCCCGATCCCGTTCCCGATCCCGATCCCGCCGCTGGCTCCAGGGAATGTCCCTGATCTCAACCCCGACCCCAAACCCGAGGTGAGGTCAAACATTGGGGTCAAACACCCCAAATCCTGGGGTCAACTCCCCCGGCCCCCAAATCCTGGGGGTTCAAACACTGGGGGGGGGCCAAACACCCCCAGACCCAAACTCTGCGATCTCAACCTGCCCCCCCCCCCCGGCCCCCCCAGCCCGAACCCCAAATTTTAGGCCTTAAACCCCCCAAATCCCAGATCCTGGGGTGTCAAACACTCTGCAATTTGCAAATGTTGGGGTTAAATCCCCCTGACCCCAAATCCTGGGGTTTGAAACATTTGGGGTGTCCAACATCCCCCGTTCCCAAAGTCTGGGGTCAAACACCCCCAAATCCCAAATCCTGAGGTGTCAAACACCCCCAACCCCCAAAGTTTGGGGTCTAAAGCCCCAATCCCCATCTCCTGGGGTTTGAAATATCTGGGGTGTCCAACCCTCCTCATCCCCAAAGTTTGGGGGTCAAACCCCCTGATCCTCAAAAATCCTGGGGAAAAAAACTCCCAAACCCCAAATCCTGGGAACAAACCCCCAAATCCCAAACCCGGGGGTTTCAAACATCCCCAATTCCCAAAGTTTGGGGTCAAAAATCCCCAAACCCTGAGGTGTCAAAATCCCCTAAACCCCAAATTTTAGGATCAACCCCACCCAACCCCCAAATTAGGATAAACCCCCAATTCCCAAAGTTTGGGGTCAAACACCTTAAAACTCCGACTTTTAGTATAAGCCCCCCCCCACCCCCAGTCTCAAAATTTGGGGTCATTTGGGGTTTATTTGGGGTAGCTCCAGGTGCAATGTCTGCAGAGAGACCCTGGGTACAATGCTGGGAAAAACCCCAATAACCCCTCTGGAGCCCCAAAATCCCTGGGAGCTGGGAAAGGGGATTTGGGGTGAAAGAAGGAGGATTTGGAATGCACAAAGAAGGATTTGGGATGGAGAGAGGGGATTTGGGTGGGAAACTGGGTCCCTTTTTGGCGCAGGAGATCTTCCTGGCGCTGCTCTGGGTGATGCTGAAGCCCTGCAGGGCCTCGCGGGCGGCGCCCGCCTGCACCTCGGGCTCCAACTGCACCCAGGCGATGTCGCGGGGCCCGGGCACCAGGGCAGCTCCTGAACCCCGGGAACCTGGGCTGGGAACGGGGCCAGGAGAGCCCCAGACACCCGGGAGTGTTCCCAGACACCCGGGAATGTTCCCCAGACACCCGGGAATGTTCCCCAGAAACCCGGGAATGTTCCCCAGAAACCTGGGAATGTTCCCCAGAAAAACGGGAATGTTCCTCAGTAGCCTGGGAATGTCCCCAGAAACCCGGGAGTGTTCCCCAGACACCCGGGAATGTTCCACAGACACCCGAAGCCTTCTCTGCTCCATTTCCATCCTGCGCCTTCTGGCCTCTTCTTCAGCTCTCCGGGCCTCTGCTCTCTGCTTCATGGCCGCCCTTCTGGGCCTGAGGCAGAGGAAGAAAGGCAGGAAGAGCAGCTCAGCAGCAGCCCAGTAGGGCCCCTGCTGCACGGCTGCCCAGAGCAGGGGTCCCCAGGCAGGCTCGGGTGCCTCTGGGGTAGCCTGCTCCAGGCCCTCTTTGCCCAGCTCTGCATCCTCATCCCAACTGATCACCACGGGCCGTGGGAAGTGGAAGAGGAGCAGCACCAGCAGGGCAGGGACTGATTTGGACACCATGGTCTGCAGGAGGAGAGAGACAATTTGTGTTGCTTTGCACAAGAGTTGCAAACCCGTGTGTTATTAGGGAATGGCTGCTCCTGCTGTGCCAGAGCGCTCGAGCAGGGCTGAGAATCTGGTGTCAAAGTGCATTCATGTGCTCCATGTTGCATGGGGCACCCGTGTGCAGGAATAGAGAACAGCTTCCCTCAGATGGGATCTGCTGTGGCAAGGCCCCTCTGGTTTTCTCCTCCACGCAGCAGTTTGCATGCAGAATGTGGGCAGATGTAACTTGGAGGTCCTCCTGCTCACCCTTGGGTTCCCCTTGCAGAGCCTCAGCCCCTGCGTTCTGTCAGGGCCCCTGGGCAGGTGGGATATTCCCAGAGGAGAGGGGCCGGCTGTGTCCCCATTGCCCCTGTCCCTTATGTGCCTGTGTTCAGGAGGGCACAGAGAGGATGGGGACTCCTGCCTGCCCCGTGTCCTGTCTGCCTGCCGGGCCTGTCCCAGGGCAGCCGGGCTGTGATTGCTGTGCTGTGTCCCCCTGTCCCTGCTGTCCCTGCTGTCCCTGCTGTCATGGCCCACTGCAGGTTCCACACCTACACAGCCATGGTGGCTCCTGAGCTCTGCCGGGACCCGAGTGACAGTCTGAGTGGTGGCACTCCTGGTTTTCTTGCATTTGGCATCGCGCAGAGCAGAGGCTGGATCACAGCACCAAAGGAGCAGCTGCTGCAGGGGAGGAAAGGAGCCTCTGCATGGCCAAGGGCTGCTGTGGTGCCCCTGTGTCAGGAATTCCCCACAGCTGACACCTGAGTCCAGCATGGACACTCACAGACACAGCGTTTGTTCAGGCATTGCCTTTATTGCATCTTGACAGGGACTGCAGCTGCCTGAGGGAAGTCACCCTCCCGAGACAGGAGGGCAGAGAGTGTAATTGAAATTAACCAATTGTGATTATAGGCATTTGTAGCAACAGTCTATATACTGTATATATGAATATTAAACAAGACACAAAATAATTATTGGACCATGGAGATTAAGCAACATTTGCGGTTTAGATAAAAATGAAGTATACTTCAGTTTTGGTTAACTGCAATAATTCTTGGTAACTTTGGTGAATTATAAGTTCTATGTAATATAAGGAAAAGTGCCATTATTTAATTCCTACTTATTATTAAAATATTTATGATCTCTTACAAGAGTATTAATCTACATTATAGTAATAAAAAGTTTGGAAAATGTTGCTAAACACAATTATTTTTAAAGAAAACATTTTAAATATTTCAAAACTATTTAAGAATTTGAATCAATCTCCAATCATTGCGCCTGATGCCTTCAGATGGTGCTTTCCTCCGAGCAGATGCAAAGGCTCTGTATGGGAAAGGGTTAAAATCGATGCAGTTCCTACAGATCCCGTGAGGAGAGAGAGGGCAGAGGGGCAGGGTGTGTCAGGAGCCCGGAGCCTGTGCCCCGGCGCAGGGCTGTGCTGGGCAGCAAGCGCAGCTCTGTGCGCCGGCTGCTCACAAAGATGTGCGGCTCGCCTTGGCCGGCCCAGAGAGCATCTCCAGCAGGAAGCTTTTCTTCACACAGCCACTGCCTGTGCTCCTCCAAAAGCCTGCCCTGCCTACCTTCAGCATCCTGTTTGTATCCCTATTCATTCCAATCAGCCTGGCCATTTGCTTTTCTATTTCTTTCGTGGCCTGGCGCATTTGCTCCATGTCTTTGAATCTCTTCCTAAGGAGCCGCCTTCTCCACTCGCTTTCCACCTTCCTCCTTCTGGCCTTTTCCTCAGCTCTCTGGGCCGCTGCTCTCTGCCTCGTGGCTGCCCTTCTGCGCCTGAGCCACCAGCCCAAAGGCAGGAGCAGCGGCTGAGCAATTTGCCAGAGCTGGTGCAGGTAGCGCAAGGCAGCCAGGAGCCAGGGTCCCCAGCCAGGCTCAGCTGGCTCTGGGGGGGCCGCTTTCATCTCCTCTGCACGGGGCTGCCCATCCCCGTGAAATCTGTCCACCACGGAAAGTGGGAACAGGAAGAGGAGCAGCACAAGCCCAGCCAGGACTGCTCTGTGCGCCATGGTCTGCAGGAGGAGAGAGACAAGGCTTTCACTGGGGCTGCCAAGGGAGCTTGTGGGGGCTGAAGTGAGGCCCGGAGGCGCAGGGATGTGAGGGCAGAAGCAGAGGGCCCCGGGCAGCTGGCAGGCAGCAGGGCCTGTGCCAGTGGGCCAGCAGCAGCAGCCCCGTGCCCCGGCCAAGGCGCCGGCCCCAGGGGCTGGCCCTGGGTGCAGGGGGACAATGCAGGCCCGGGTGCGGCGCTCGTGGCCCGGCCCTGGCCCGGCCCAGCCCCGCCACGTGCGCACTCACCGCTTGCCCAGGCTGTGCTGGGCCAGCGTTACCTGCGGGGGCCTTTTCCAGCTGCCCCCATTGTGACACGCTGCCCCTGGTGTCACAGGGGCCAGAGGCATCACAGCCGGGCCAGCCCCGCCCTTGGTGCCCAGCCCAGCTCAGGGGCTCCCAGTGGGCCCAGCAATGAAAGCCCCGGCAGGCAGCAAGTGCAGCCCCTCTGGGAGGGGATGGGCCCCAGGGGCTCCCTTCACAAAGAAGGCAAAAGTTGCCACTGATAAGTTTCCAAAGGGAAAAGATTATAATCCATAATGTTGAGTAGGATACATATTATCAACTATGAAAACACCTGAGGTGCTTTTCCTAATGGGACTTGTTCTTCTGTGAGTGGGGTTGGGTGATGGTTGCTCAGTTTTTCTTGCTTGACTATTCCCTGATCCAGTCCATCCAAGACTTCTCTGACACCTTCCCATTATCAGACAGCAGAAATAAAGAACTTCAGTGAAACCACTTCTAGTCCCCTTCAGATCAAGAAGGTGCAGGGGGGTGGTTCTGGCAGAGAATTTGAGCTGCTCTGGACAGAGTCGCACTGCTGTGTTAGCAGGGACTGGCTGCTTGTGTTTTCCTTTGGATGAACAGAATCTTCCTTGTGTCCCCAGTGAGTACATGGAGCTCACACCAGCAGTGCCTCTTGCCCGTTCCCTGCCCAGCCAGACCTTCCAGCCCAGCTGAAATGCCCAGCGTGGCCTTTGAGCACAAAGGGATTGCAGAGCCAAAAGCATCTGTGTAGCCACCATGGTGTTCAGCGGCTGCTGCTCGGGGAAGGGCACTGAGAGGAGGCCACTGCTGCTCTTGTCAGAGCGCTGCTGTGCAGGGATGTCCCTCGCCCTGCTCAGTCCCACATCTGCCCATCTTTTGGCCTGCTCTGAGCTCAGGTGGATGCCATCTGCTCCCAGCAGACCCAGCTGCTCCACGGTAGATGCACAGGCATGGAACCCAAAACCTTGAGTATCCCCTGAGTAGCCAGGCATTCAGCTGTTCAGTTTGTCACGGCCCACATCAGGGGTTAGAACAAGATGGTTTTTCAGATTCCTTGTGACCCGAACCATTCCAGGATTCTAGGATTTCTCCATGACTGACTTTGGTCCCCTCAAAAGACCTCCTCTCTCCTCTCTTCCCTCCACCTGTGGAGAACGCATTCTGATGCTGCTGCTGCTGTTGGGACAGGTTGGTGGATACTCTTCCTGCCATCCCATGGGTGTAAGCATGACTCCTCTCTGAAGTCTTTGTCCCTGAATCAGTGCCTTCAAAGAACAGTTATCTCCCCTCCTTCCTTTTCCATTCAGCACTTGAGCACACACAGCATTTCTCATCGTTTTCCACAGAACAGTACAGGTGCCAGTTCCCATCTTGTGGAGCCCTCTGCCATAAATCAGCCTGACAGGTTTATTCTCTACGTAATGGGAAATGATGACAAATGCAGCTGCATAATCACGTTAGTAACTCACCATAATGACTGCCTCTGGGGTGATTTATGGGTTTTGTCATATGTGAGCTTTCAGAACTTTAGAGATTACATTTTTCACACTTTTTTGTTGGAATCTCAGTTTATCAGACTTTACTGCAGCATTAATCACTTGCAGTACAACCCTGGACTCCACAAATGTATCACATCAGCGTGAAAAAGGCAGAGAAAACAAGAACTGTTGTGAATTAATGAGCCGGGTAACACATGTCTCACAACAGCGATGAAACAACCTGTGTTCTTCTTCAAGCCGCAACAGAAAGTCCCAAAGTCTGGTTATTTAATTTTTTTTTCACAAAACACAGGCAGCAGCAAAGAACTGAAACAACACAGCCAGGCTTGAAACCTGAAAGATCTGCAAGGCTGAGTCTATCCTAGTTAATGGTGAAATGATGTGTGAATCTGTCCTAGATGTTCAAATGAAGAAGATTGATTCCCAGGTATAATATGGCTTCTTAGCAAAACACTGGGATTATATAGGAGAAATGCACGTGTCATGAAACAACCAAGAAATCAGAGAGACACTTCCAAGCTCTGCTGTGAAGGTCTGGGAAATGTTCAGATTTACCATCTGTGGAGTTTGGTGCAGGATAAACTGGAACAAAAGGCCATCATTACCCAAATTGATTTCCTTTGGGCTGGTCTGTTGGTTTTTGGTTTGCTTTTTCTTTTTTTTTTTTTTTTTTTTTGTTTGTTTGCTTTTTGTCAGATAATGTTTTATAATACTCCAAGAAATATGTTGAAAAGGTCAGCATGATCCATCAGACACAAGCAGGGGTCTGGGGTTGATGCAACATGTTCCTTGCACTGGAGGGTAGACAGAGGCAAGATCTGGTTTGGGGTCAATCACACCTGGATCAGGGAGGTGGCTGAAACCTGGGCTGGCCAAAGCCTTAGAATCACAAAATATCCTGGGCTGGAAAGGACCCCCAAGGATCACCAAGTCCAACTCCTGGCCCTGCAGAGGACACCTCCCCAAGAACCCCACGCTGTGCCTTGGCATGTGCTGGTGGGCAGGAGCACACAGCTGGCCGTGGCTTTGGGTGCATGGGTAAGATGAGATGGTGAGGAGCATCCCTGCTCCCTGAGCTCCTGGAGAGCTGCAGACACTGATCACTGGTAAGGACAGCACCAGGGCCATGGCCTGGGGCTGGTGATCTGGTGTCTCCTTCCTGCTGCTGCTTTCTGCTACAGATAACAGCCTGGTGCCAAGGTCTTGTTGCTGAGGTGATAAACGGCTGGGGAGATTCCCTCCCTGCTCTTGTCTGCACGAGTTCTTATGCTCAGCACCAGGAAGGATTGGGCCAGAATGGAGGCATTTGGGGTCTCAGGGCTGAGGCTGAGACAGACAGCCAGGCAGAGCAGCTCCTCCTGGCTGATGCAAACATTAGCCCTGTGCTGGCCAGGCCAGTGATCCATAGCTATGGGTCCACAGTTATGGTGGTGCTGGGTATTCACTGGGAGAAGAGGAGGTGTAAAATGAAGCTTCTGAAGCTGCTTGGGATCCTGGAAGCTGCTCAGACCCCACTTGACCACAGTGGTTGTTTGGCCAGCTGAAGTGATGGAATTCATTGGGCTGTGCAGGGACAGTTTTCTGTGCAAACTTGAAGGACTTTCAGGGGGGATGAAATACAGCCTCATAGTAGAAACAGCTGGGCTGAACACTCTTTATTCCAGCTATGAATCTTTGCCCTTAAGAGCAACAGATTCCACCTTTCATTAAACCAGAACTTGTTGTTGTTGTTGTTGTTGTTGTTGTTATTTTGAGGAACATAAATGACCTTTCTTGTTTATTTTATTAGCATTTTTAAATCTTTCTTGTTTATTTTATTAGCATTTTAAATCATCTGGTCACCCACTGCATGCATGAAACATGAGATGTTACCAAAGTGTAGCTCACTTCAGACAGGGAGTGCTGATAGTTGGCAGATCTGTACAGGTGTCCTCATCCTGGGTGCATTGGATGTTATCCCATCAAAGCAGGCAGTTTAACACAAGCAGCTATTTCACTAAGCTTAATTAACAACAGAAATAAAAACGGTATCTTTATAGCAAAGTTACTTTGACATCTACCATCACTCAGCGAGAGGTTTATTGTTATGGACACATAATATTGGCTTTTTGCAGAGATTAAAATGGATTTTCTATCTGTGGTGTTAAAGTAACTTTGTTATTGTCTTGGTTTGAAAAGCCAGGTGTCTGCTAAGGAAGGCAGGAGCCTCCCCTGGAATGGAAAATGTAAACCCCTCCCTCTGAATTGTTATAATTTTGAAATTAAGGAGCTTTCAGGCAAAGATATGGGAATAGGAATAACAGTTCTTTTTTAGGAAAAATTAACAATATAAATGCAGTAGTACAGACGAAAAAAACCCCCACTGACAGAGTCAGAACAGGGCCTGACACCCTGTGGGTCAGGGTGCTGGCAGCAGTCCCATTCAGCGGTGGCTGCAGCCCTCCTGCAGTGCCAGGTGTGGCTCTGTTGGAGCAGGGATCCGGGAGAAGGGTGGAGTTTTCCTCTGAAGGTCCAGGGCTGCTGTAGATGGGCCTGGGAATCTTCCTTCCTCTGGGAATCCAGTAGGAAAAGGCTGATCCTCTGGGAATCCCGTGGAGAAGAAAGACAGCTGCTCCTCTGGGAATCCAGGAGGAAAAGGCTGCCTACAGTGTTCCAAATCTCAGATTCTATCCAGGTAGGAATGCTTGGCTCCTCCCCCTGGGCAGAGCATCTCCCAGTGCGATGATGTCATTTCATCAGCCATGCAGTGACACTCAGTGGCCCAATACCAGAAGATAATTAATAATTAATGGCCTATTAATGGAACACACCTCCCCAGAGGGAGGATTGGTTGTGGAAGAGAGAAACTGCCCCATGAACAGAAGATAACTGCCCCACCACTGACAGATGGCAAACAGAACACACACTTATCTTGCAGTCCAGGACCTGTCCCCACTGGCTGCCCCCATTCTCCAGAGTTCATGGTGTCCAGGGAGGCTGCAGCTGCCGGTGCCGGGAACAAACGAGACGGGTCTGGGTTTCAGAAAGCTCCAGAGTCCATTTCTGACCCCTGAAAGACAGGGCAGAGGCAGGGCCGTGGGGTTTTTATAGGGTATCCCAGGGCTGGAGTGTGGGTTTGGGTCAGGGGAGGAGTTCTTAGCAACACAAGAAGGGTGAGATCAAATTCCTGCCTCTTAGCAACAGGGGCACCCCACACAGAATGTGTCCCCAAATCCTGAATTCCCCCTCAAACACCTCTGAAATGGTGGGACTTTAGACATCTTTGATCACTTTCATTCTCTAATAACACTGATGCTGTTAGTTCCAGAGTGCCCAGGATCCACCTGGCAAGTCAGCTCTGGCAGGAAGAAGGCGGCTGCCAGGGGGCTGCTTGTGGCCTCTGACAGCCCCATTGCTCAGGGCTTGCCAGCGCCCCAGCCCCTCAAGCCCTGCCCCAGCGCGGCCAAGCTGCCCGGCAGCAGCGCCGCAGCCCCACAGCAGCTCCAGAGCAGCCCCAGGCAGAGGCACCTGGGAGCCCTCAGCAAGGCAGCCAGCAGCAGACGGGCAGGAGGGCACGGATGGCGCTTCCTGCCTGGCACAGGGCTTGTGGCCATCTCCAGGCAGCGCTCTGGCAGGGATCCCCGCAGCGCCGGCCCCTGCCCAGCCGCTCTGTGGGCAGCACAAAGGCTTCAGCAGAACCACCAAAGGCCAAGGGCCTTCTGGCCATTTCCCCTTGCCCACTGCACGCCTGGGCAGCTGGCTGAGCACAAGCACCCTTTATCCCCTCTTCCCCTAGGCCCTGCGGAGCCTGGGCAGCAAAAGAAAGATCCTGGCAGTCTGTGTATTAGAACACAGTCTATATTTACATAGTAAAGGGAAAAAAAAAAAACAAAGAAAAGAACATTCTTGAAGTAAAAGAAAAATCCTCCTGACTCAGGTGGCCCAGCAAAAACAGCTTCTGGGATCAGCTATCCACAGAGCTGCAGCAGGGCAGGCAGCCGAGCAGTGACAGACAAGGCCGTGTCTTCCATGCCCTGCGCAGGTGATTTTGGAGCCACTGGAAGCTGGAGATGGGAGCCCGCTCTCCTGACTTGAGGATGCAGAGCGTTTGAATTGCCAGGCTTCCGACGGCGAGGCTGATGTCATTTGTTTTGTCTTCAAGGGCTGCAAGAGAGAGCAACAGAGCCACGGTCAGAGGCAGATCTGCGGGGAGCCGAGGAGAGCCCCCAGCAAGGGCCATGCCAGCCGGCTCTTGCCATGGCCAGGAGGGAGCAGGGAGCAAGGCGATCAGGCCGAAGCTGCGGGCCACCAATGGCCCCCGTGGCCCTGAAAGCTCAGTGTGCTCTGGCCACGGGAGCAGAGCCCTCCGCAGCCGGGGCAGGGCTTGCAGCTCCCCCCCGGCAGCCCCCGCTGCCAGCCCGCTGCCCTCACTCACCAGCGCAGATCAGCTGCAGCTCTCGCTGCTGCCCCCTCAGGCGCCGCCCGGCCATGCCTGTGAACACAGAGCCTGTCACGGCGGCAGCGGCACAGCTCCCTGCCAGCGGCGCTGCCGGCGCTGTGGCCACACGGGCTGCTGGCCCGGCAGGGCTCAGCCCGGCCCTTGGCGCACGCTGCCGCCCCAGGGCACGGCTGCCAGAGGGCGGCAGCAGCAATGCCCAGGCCAGGCGGGGCTCCACGGCGCCGGGCCCGGCTGGCGCTGCCGGGGCAGCAGGCGGGGCCGGGGCCGAGCTGCGGCGGGCCGGGCCGGGGAGGGAGCGCGGGCTCGTGGCTCACCCATGAAGCTGATGGCCGCCTCTCGCAGGGGCTCCTGTGGGCTCTGCAGGTAGCGCAGGGCCCGGCGCAGGTGCTCGGCCGCTCGGCTCCTGTCCTCTGCCAGCTGCAGAGAGCGGCAGGAGGGAAGGCTTGGCGCGGGCTCAGCCCCTGGGCCGGGCGCTGCCTGCGCCCAGCCCCGGCCTCCCCTGCCCGCACAGCCCTGAGGCGCGGCCAGCAGCCGCCGGCCAAGGGCTCCCGAGGGGAGGGGGCAGCGGGCCGGCTGCTGCCCGGGGAGCCGCGGTGCCGCCCCGCAGCCCCGCCGGGCCGGGGCTCCACGGGCACCCGGCTCGGGCCCTCGGGAGCCTGGAGAGAAGCCCGCGCGGCCTCTGGCTGCCGCAGCGGGCAGGGGCTCAGCTGCCCGGCCCGCACACTGAGCGCCGCCCTCAGGGGCCTTCTCCAGCCTGAGGCTGGGCCTTGCAGGCCCTCCTTACCAGGCACTCGCTGAACTTGCACAGTTTCTGCTCCTTCACCAGCTTCTTGAGATCCCTCCTCTTCATCAACTTGACCGCACAAAGCAGCGCTTCCCGAGAAGCCTGGAGAGCAGCAGGGACGCGGAGATGGCCCCACAGCCCAGGGCACGGCACCCGCGTCCCCGTGCCATGGCCTGCAGGAGGCTGCGATCCAGCAGGCGCAGGGCAGGAGGCAGCCGAGCCCCCTGCCAGGGGAACAGCAGCAGCCCACGAGTCCTCACCTCTGCCACACGCTGATTCTCATCATGGCAGTGGAAGAAGAGTGCAAGCAAGCTCTGTTGTACAGGGATTTCCAAAGGGTTTTCTCTCTCTTCCAAATACTCCATCATGTCTCGGAAGAGTTTGATGGAGAGCAGCTGGACCTGGCTATTATCCTGTAGGAAAATAAAAAGAAAAACTAGCTCAGCATTGGCTCCTGCAGGCCCCCCTGGGCATAGGGCTGGAAATGCTCAGGGCACACAGTTTCCAGGCAGCAGCCGGTGGCTGTGGCTGGGGGCACAGAGCCTTACGTGGTCAAAGAGTGGCAGGAGCGCCTCAGCCAGCTGCAGGGCAATGGGGGTTGACATCAGAATGTGTGATTTGTGCAGGAATAGAAAGCTGAGTGTGATGAGGGTCATGCCAGCTATCTCTGCATCACTGTCGCACAGTAGGTCCATGAGGCTTTGGGTCAGGCTCCACATTCTTTGGGCCTGTGCGGAACACAAGTCTGTGAAAGGCCATCCTGCTGCCGCAGGGCCCAGAGGCCAAAGGCCTGTCCCGAAGCACGCGGGCAGCTGAAGCGGGAGGCAGGAGAGCTGGGAGCAGCTGCCCCAGCGGCCCAAGTCCAGGCCAGGCCAAGTGACTGCGTTCCCAGCGCAGCTTCAGCCACCGCCCCCTTCTCACCATTGAGGGATCATCAATGAGCTCCAGCAGGGCCCTGAGCGCCAGGCGACGCCTCTCCCTGCACTCGCTCTGCAGGTACCTTGAAGAGACCTTCACAACACTGGCACCACATTCACTGGCATCCAGGCACTGGAGGAGCTGAAAGGCACAGGCCAGTGATGGGGGAGCCGGCCGGCAGGAGCCCGGAGCCGCACAGGGCTGGGCCCAGGCAGCAGCAGCAGCAGCAGCAGCAGCAGCACAGGGCGCGGGCAGCGTCCCAGGCGGCTGCGGCTCCCAGAGGGCAGAGAGCTGGGAGGCAGCTCAGCCAGGCAGCGCTGCACACCCGGCTCACCTCCACAAGGAACGCCAGGGCGGGCAGATCCCAGTGTGGCTCCTGTGTGCTGAGCAGCCAGAGGAGGTGGAGTGCAATACTGGAACCCAACCCAAGACAAGCATGGCGCATCTCCCTAGGAGGGCGAAAAAGGGACCAGGAACCTGAGCAAATCTCTCCAAGGACAGGCTGGCAGAGCCTGCTGGTCTTTCACCACCGTCCTGCAAGGGGACCTGGGCCCTTTAGGAGGTGTCTCCTCCTGTGCTCTCTCCCCTGCCAGCCTTTTCCAGTCTGCTTGGCCGTCCCTCGGTGACAAGGCCCTGTGACCCAGGGCCACGGGGACTGTGTGGGACAGCCCGGGCACAGGGCACAAATGCCGGGAGCAATGGGGAGAAGGGGAGTCTCACCTGGCCAGCAGACCCACGGCATAGTGGCGGGTGTCAGCACAGAGCAGCGTGTCCCAGCCACGCTTGCGTTCCACTGACACCACCACCTCCTTGTACTGCTTTCGGCAGAGCAGGGACTTCAGGGTCTGCACTGCAAACCTGTGTGCACAGCAAAGGCCAGGTCACCCTGGCAGCACTGGCTCCTTGGCAGGCCACGTGGCAGGGACAGGAGGACTGGCATGGAGCACCTGTTGGGGCTGGTGGCAAGGCCGTGCTCTTGCAGGCATTCCTTCCAGAAGGCATCGACCTCCTCTGGCATCTCTTCTGTGCTGAAGAACACTTGGAAGAGCAGATGCACAAATAGCTGGGGGAAATACGACGTCACTACACGTGGCACATGGGGCTCCTGGAGCATCTTCCACATCACCACGGTGGCCTGCAAGGGACAAAGGCCCCCGAGACAGCGCTCAGTGCCCAGGTGTCCCTGTGGCAGGGCCCGAGCAGGGCAGGGAGAGGCCCGCAGAGACCTTGGGAGGGGGAGCACGGGGCCTGGTGGGCCTGAGGCTGCCCCTGGGCCAGGTTTCAGGGCAGCGCCTGAGGCAGGGAGATGCAGTGGGGGAAGGAGGATGGAGAGCTGCTGGAGAGGCGGCCTTGGGGCCAGCAAACGCCACTTGCTGAAACTCACAGCCAGGTCAAAGACACCCGTTTTGTCCCCATCGGAGGTGCACGTGCTGTGCTTGGGCCAGCTGCCCAGCACATCCAGGAGGATCAGCAGCACTGGCTCTGCAGTCCTGGACGAGCACATGATGGTCTTCCACATGGAGATGGCAGCTCTGCAGGGTTAGAGCTCTGTCTCAGGGGGGTCTCAGACACAGCACCGTGGCCTGGGCATCCCTAGGGGCCCGGGCTGACCGCCGGCTCTTCCTCTGCCCACTGGGCCTGGCCAGCAGCAGCCAGGCAGCCCAGCCCTGTGGGGACAGGCCCCTGAGGGACGGCAAGGGAGCATGGCAGCAGGCTCGGGGGCTGACGTGCCAGGGCTGGGAAAGGCAGCAGCCAGAGGGCCCTGGAACTCTCTGTTGCTCAGACACCTGGGCCAGGCGGTACAGGGTGATGGGCTGGGGAGGCCTGAGCCCTCTGGGCAGGTGGGCCCCATACCTGTCACAGGACGGGGCCGCACGCAGGAGCGTCACCACTGCCTCACCCGGGTGTGCTCTGGTGAGATTCAGCAGGGCCTTGTCCAGCCTGTGCTGGGCAGAATCATTGGCCAGGAGCCATCGGTGAATGGACCTCACCAGGGCGGGCACCTGGAGAAGGCACGGGGAGACTTGGAAAGCTGCCAGAGGGAGCCATGTCCCCAGGGTCCCCAGAGAAGTGCTTCCCTTGCCAGCGCACTGCCATGGCCTCAAAGGCTCCCAGGGACCAGCAGGCGTGGCTGGGGAAGCCACGGGACTCATGGGGGAATTGAAGCCTGGCCCCAGGCTGCTCACTTGTTCTGGCCTGGCAACAGCCTTCTCCAGGAGCAAATCCAGCAGGGCGGCACTGGTCTCATGACTGAGGAGCTCTGAGTGAGCTCTGAGCCCAGTGCCCATGGTGCTGGTCTCTTCCTGCCCAATGCTCCAGATAAAGTCGCAGACGAGCTGTAGGAGAAGGGCAAGAGGCCGGGGATGTTGCATGGAGTGCTGCACACACAGTGCTGGGCTGAGCAGGGACAGCAGGCCCAGCCCAGGTGGGGGTGGCTGCAGGTACCTGTGCTGTTCTGCGGAAGCGGCCACGGCTGGATTCCTGCTCTTGTGTGCGCTCCAGGGCTGCATCTGGCAAAGAGCGAGCGCAGCCAGAGCTGAGGGGCTGCGGGAGAGGCCGGAGAACAGAGCCCAGCCCTGCACTGCCCAGGCAGGGAGAGCCCCGGGATGCCCCAGGGGATGGAGCACGGCCACTGCGGGGTGTCTGCCCGGCCCCTCTTCCCTCCTGTCCATGGGCATTTCCCCAGGGGATGGCACGGCATGGCATGGCATGGCACAGCATGGCGCCAATTGGCTGCAGGCTCCAGCCCTGCAGCCCAGCTCTGCCACTCACCCTCCTGCGGTGGATGGAACGGCACCACCTCTTCTATCTCCTGTGCTGGAGCAGCTCCAGGGCCTTCTTCTTCCTCCTCCTCCTCCTCCTCCACCCAGGCCAGCTTGGGCACTCTCGGGGGTCTCTGCTCCATGGCTGTGCCTGGAGCTCCTTGCAGGAGAGATGCCTTGGGAAAGCTCCGGGGCACCAAGTCCCACGCTCTGCCCTTGAGGGCAGCTGCAGAATAGAAGCCTCAGGAAGGCCACGGGTCAGCGAGTGCTGTGCTCTGGCCTCGAGCTCAGCTGCAGGAACAGCGCCGCGGAGAAGCTCCGGGTCAGACGGGAGCGAGTGCGCTGTGCGGGGGCTCCTCACGGCACCGCTCTGTCCCGTTGTGCCCCGTTGCGTGTTGCCAGCAGCCGGGCAAGCTTCTATTTCCCACGTGTCACAAAGGGGCCTTGGACACCGGCTTCCGTTCCATGGCACGGTGACCGTGCTGCAGCGTGCCAGCCAGGGCCCTTGCACACACTGCCTTCTGCCCCGGGGCCGCCCCCGGCCCAGCCAAAGTGGCCCAGCTTGGAAGGAATCCCTGGCCCCAGGTGTCTGAGACAGCCCGCACAGGATCTTTAGCAAGGGCTCAGAGCATCAGCAAACGCTGCCTGGCTCTGTGGGCTCAGTTCCTATCCCCATATCTTTCCCTGAGAGCATTTGAATTTCTAAATGAGGATCATTTGAAGGGAGGGGATTGACATTTTCCATTTCAGAGAAGGCTTCTGCCTTCCTTAGCAGACACCTCTCTTTTCAAACCAAGACAATTGTTTCTCATCTTGCAGATCCGCACTTGCTGGGCAGCCCCGTTCTACAGCCATGGCCTGGAGAACCATTCCCAGCAACTGGGAAAATCCTAGCTGCTCCATCCTCCCAGAGATGAGGTCTCCAAATTTGCCCCAAAAGTGGCTCCAGATTTTAGAGGCCAAAAAGAGCAAGCCCCAGTGACTTGATGACAGTTTTAGCCCAGAAAGCCCTGCAGCTGATGGCACACTTGACAATCAGCAGGGGACACAGCTAGGCCAAAGGCCAGAGCTCTGCCGGGAGCCTTTCTCCTCAAATACCCTTCAAACAAACCTCCATGCAAGTCAGTTGGGAAAGTTTCTTCAAATGATCCATTTCTGGCACCACAGAACTACACAGGGTTCTGTGAAAGATTCTAAAGCAGCTGCTCTGGAGTCCAAGAGCCAGCACTAAGAGTCCTTGTCATCTATTTGTAGCTAAATCACACTTTGGGTGATTTGAAGGAGTTTGGAAGGAGCTAGAGAGCGGACCTGTGAGTTTTTCAGATGATGCCATTGCTTTTTCTTCTCTTCTACATAGACAGGAAGGGTGAGTTGGGCTCCCATCTGCACCGCATGGCTCACAGGGCCGCAAGACTTGTAGTTACAAGAGCTTTGAAGGATCTCTTGGTCAAGAAGACACGGCCAACAAGGATATTTATGTTTTGGAGCCAATCCTTCAGTATTTCGTCTTACGGACTCATGCTCTCGGGGTCTCTCGCTGGTCAGAGCGAGCCCGAGATAAGTTCCAAAGTCTCTTTTCCCAGCCCGGCGCTCAAAGAAGGAGTCAGAGCTCTTCATTTCTGGCTCTCAAGGTTGTTTCTTGGATCTTATCTATAAAATTCTTTCTCCTGTCCTGCCTAGGTCCGCTCAGCAAGACAGTCTAAGGCACTCTGCCTGCCCCAGGGCAGCGTTATCTTTTTATCCTAAAAACTACCTGTACGATATTTACAATGACTTTCCAATACCTATCACCTATGTTAGACAGTGAGCTTCTACTCTAAACCAATCTAAAAGTGCCACCATCACAGCAGAAGATGGAGGCCAAGAAGAAGGAGAAAGGATGGACAAGCCCAGATTCCTCCATCTTGCCCCTTGAAGCCCCATTCTAGAAACCCCCAAAAATCTATTTTCCACCCTGGGATAAATTCACTATCATTCTACTTAAAGTGTCATGGCTCACAAATCTTCATATAAGCTTGTTTTTTCCAAGGGCTAAATCAAAGGCACAGGGGTCTTGGGCTCTGTGCCAGGGTCTCTGACCACCCTGGGCAGGGGCTCGAGTCCTCCAGGGCAGCCAGAGGAATTTCCTGGGTTCTGACAAGCAGCCCTGTTGTAGTCCCTGCGTACAAGAGTTTACTTGATCCCTTTGATGCCAGAGAGCACCAAGAACTTGAACCTTACTGGAGTCCAGCACTGCCTGCCTGTCATGGAGAAGAGGGAAAAGATGAAGAACCTGGGCGGTGGTTGAGCCAAATTGGCATTTTTCCATTTCTGATTTCCTCCCAGCTTTTGCAGCAGGGCAACAACCCCATCACTGCAAAGCACTTCCTTTTGCAAGGCACACACTGACCTTGGTGGAAGCTCAGGGCTCTTGAAGGGGCTGCTGCAGTTGGCAACGGGAGCTGTTGATGAATTTTTCATGTTGCTTAACCCCCCCTGCCAAATGCCATCAAGCGGTTGAGGAAGGAGAAAAAAGATTACCCTGGAGGAAGGGAGGCCAAGAGCTTGGAAAAGGAGGAAAGAAACGCTCCGATGATGACAATGACAAAAAAACCCAATTTATTTTTAACAGCAAATGAACACCAGCCGCCCTCCAGCCCTCCCAGCCTGGCAGGCCGAGCGGTGCCGTTCCCATGGCATGAGGTGCTGGCAGCCTGCGGAGAGAAACCAGAGAGCCACGGTCAGTGGCAGCAAGCTCCTGTCCCCCTGTCCCGCCATGGCCTGTGCCCGGGCCAGGCTGCTGGCTCTGCTCAGAGCCCAAACCTCCTGACCCATTCTCTGTTTTTAGAGAAGGGCAGCGGGGCAGGCCACGTTCCACCTCCTCTGCTTAATCCCGGCACAGCAACCTCCTCAGCAGCTGCAAGAGCGGGATGCCCGTGCGCCCACTGCCTCCTGCCCGGAGCCCTTCTGCCAGCCGAGCTGTGGAGCCGGGTGCCCACCTCTGGAGAGCTGCTGCCAGGAGAGGAGCCGATCCCAAACCAGGTCCTCGTCCTTCTGGAAGGGGCTGTCCCTGCAGACCGTGGCCCCTGGGGCAGTGCTGGCAATGGACGCACTCCACGGACGCTGCAGGCGCTTCCCCGTCCGGTCCAGGCACCAGGTGTAATCCTCCTGGGAAAAACAAAGAACAATTGCACGAAAGTCAATTCAAAACAAGACCTGGAAACAAGAAAAAGCACAAAGCCTGTCACCATTTCATGGGCCTGAGGAGGGTCTGACCACTCCATGTGAGAATTAAACCTGTCCACGGGTGGGGAAAATCCCCACCATTCCCGCCCATAAACGCACCCCTTCCTCAAGGGCCTGCAGAGCAGACCAGCTGGGGCACGGCTTCAGAACCCGTCCCCCTCTGCCGCCCCCATCCACATGGATGGATGCTTTTGTCAGGCTGGCTGCCCCCGCCTCAGCCCGTGCCAGGCTGGCTGGCAGAAGCTGTCAGCAAGGCCAGGAGCCGGCTCCCCTTCCACAACATCCATCCCCTGTCCTGCCAAAAAGCAGCTCAGCAGCTGGCGGAAAAATTAATATTCCCCAGCACCGCCGAGCGGGGAACCTCCAGCACGTGGCCAGGCCGAGCCCTGCTGTGCCTGGGAGCACCAGCATCCCCCCGCCCCTGCGCCGGCTGGGGACTCATCTTGATTCCATCAGGGCACAGAGCGTGTCCTCCAGGCAGGGGCCGCAGCCAAAGCCAATCGGCTCTGCCCCGCCAGCGGCCAGCTCCAGGATGGTGTTCCCAGCTCCACGTCGTGCTCCAGAAGAATGCGCCAGCTGTGCCTCGGCTTGCAGGGACATCACGATGTCATTGAGCTGCAGGGGGAATGTTTCCCCTGTCCCAGTCCGTGGCACCTTCACCGCACTGCCATCACTTCTCCAATGGGACGGGCAGCACGGAGCCGCTCCCTCCACAGCTCGCGGGGACCAGCGGAAGCAGCATCTCCTCGGCTGCGCTCTCTCCTCTGCGCCGCGGCCGCAGGGAAACGCTCCGGGGTTTTCTTCCAGCGCCATGAGACGCGTGCCGCTGCTGCTTGCTGGGCTCCTGGATCCTCCTGTGCACAGGGAGGCATCTCGGCTGTCTCCTGGGCCAGGCAGGGCTCCTGCAGCCAAGAATGCTCAAAAAGGTCCTCCAGTGCTGGCCTGTCTGTGGGCTCCATGCATAAACACCACCTGATGAGGTGCTGGCACTCTGCAGAGAGAAACCAGAAACCGCCGCTCAGCGGGACAAGGCTCCTGTCCATGCTCTCCCACATTCCACAGCGCCCAGGCCACACCAGGAGTGCTCAGAGCTGCAGCCAAAAGCTTCCTATAAATCCTCTCTGGCAGAGGACACCAGCACAGAGGCACAGGTGCCACCTCCTCCAGCTAAGCCCAGGAGATCCACCTCCTCACCAGCTGCAAGAGCAGGACGCTTATGTGCCAGCCGCCCCTCCCAATCCCATTCTTCCCCTCGTGCCTTGAAGGCGCATCCCCACCTTGAGACACCCGGGGCAGGAAGAAGAGCTGGCCCCGGATGATGTCCTCTCGTTGGTGTGGAAAGGAAGGTGCCCTCAGAGCAGCTCATAGAGCAGGATGCCCAGGGACCAGATGGTGGCTGGCTGGCCATGGTAGCAGCCAAAGAGGATCCACTCCGGTGGGCTGTACTCCAGCGTTCCTATGGGACATGGGCGCAGCTCATCAGGCCCATGCTGCTCCCTCCCTCCCAGCCAGCTCCCGTTCCACAACAGCCAGCCCCTGCCCTGCCAAAAAGCAACTTGCTTGCAGCTGGCTGAAGAAGGATTCCCCCTCCTTCCTTGCCTCCTTCCTTCCGTCCCTCTTCCCCCTATGCCAGCCAAGGCTGTCCGGCTGGGCCCCGGCTTGGGCTCACCTGACATCCAGGTGTAGAACATGTCCTGGAGGATCGTGCCGCAGCCAAAGTCGATGAGCTTCGCCTCACCCGTGGCCAGGTTGACGAGGACCTTCTCGGCCTTGATGTGGCGGTGCAGGACGCCGCGGCTGCTGCAGTGCCCCATGGCCTCCAGCACCTGGCGGAACAGCCACCGCGCCACGGGCTCCGTCAGGAACCGCCGCTCGTGCAGGAAGTACCAGAGGTGCTGACAGCGCTGCGGACGCTCCATGAGCAGCGCGAAGCCCTCGGGCACCTCGAACCAGTCCAGGAGCCTCACGACGCCGGAGAAGCCAGGCCACGACACCATCCACAGCAGCGCCAGCTCCAGGGGCACAAGGGCGCCCTTGCGCTGCGGGGGGACCGCGATGCCGTCAGCGGGGCCGAAGCTGCGCTGTGCCTCGGGCAGCCCCTGCCCAGCCCCGCCGCGGCTCGCCATGGCCCGGCCCGGGGCGCTGCGCGGCCCCCGCTCACTCCACGCTCGCTGCCCTCGCAGCGTTCCGGCTGCCGCCCTGCCGGGCCTCGCCTCAGCCCCGCCCGGCACGCCCCGCCGGCTCCTCCCGCTGGCCCCGCTCACTCCCCAGCCGCGCCCACTCCGAGATGTGCTCCCGGGACACTCGCTTGATGGCCGCCTGCGAGCCAAGGCCAGAGGCGGGCTGAGCTCATCGCCCGCCGCCCGCCGCCGCCCTCCGAGCCAGCACCGTCTCTTCCCGGGGCGCCATCGGCGTGGCAGGGACCGGAGTAAACGCTGCCGCAGCCGCCGCTGCCCAGCAGCGGGCCCTGCCGCTAGAGCTGCTCTAGGGGAGGCCTCTCCGCCCGTGCGGGCGGCACCGCGCTGCCGCTCTTCTGCCCGGGGCACCCGCCCGCCCGGCGCGCTGCTGCTTGCTGAGCCGCCCCGGGCTGCGGCGGCTCGGGGCCGGCGGCCGAGCTGGCGAGCGGCGGAGCTCGGAGCGGGGCAGCTGCCGGCCACGCTGTCGGCCATGGGGCGGGAGCCGGGCGGCAGCGGGGCGGCTGCGGGCGGAACCGCGGCAGGGGCTTCGTTCGGGGCCGGGGCCTCGGCCGGGGCTGGGCCAGAGCCCGCGCCAGGCGCAGCCAAAAGCCCGCACTGCTGGAAGAGCGAGCGGCTCTTCCAGCGGCGCCACAGCCAGGACGGAGAGAGCCCGGCCGAGGCGGAACCACGGCGGGCCGGGCAGGGGCGGGCACGGGGCGGCCCCGCCGAGGGGCGCCTTGCGGGACGCGGCATCAGCCGGGCTGGGAGAGGCGGAACACGGACGGCACAGCAAGGGACGGGAATAGAGTGAGTGTGAGAGAGAGAAGGGGATGGGGAGCGAGTGAAAAGTCAAGCGGAAAACCAATCAAGAGAAGCGCTGCTGCTGCTGCTGCTGCTGCTGCTGCTGCTGCGGAGCCGCCGGAGCTCGCGGCCGTTCCTCCATTGCCCGGGGAACCCAACGGAGGAGCCGCCGCGCGCCCCAAGGAACGAAAGAGAGAAACAAACAAATCACACACCAAAGTCATTCCTATTAGAGAAGTAACCAAAGAAAACAATGTAGCAATAACGAAGAGTGTTGGCTTCTGGCTTCTTTCTTCTTTGCATGAGACCAAGCTTTTCGTGGGGAACAATTGCCTCTTGTGACAATTTTGCCAGAGTGGACAGGAGCAGAGCATTTACTTTTCAAGTAGAAAAGGGAAATCGTGTCAGTAATGTCATCTCTTTTCATCCTCTGTTGACACAGTTGCAGGCTGCCAAAAGACATGGTCTGCAGTGTGGAACTTGGGGCCAAGTTTCTTTTTCTGCCAGAGGATGAGGAGGGGAAGTATCCCAGAATCATGGAGTCGTGGCATGGTTTGGCTTGGAAGGGATCTGGAAAATCCCATGGCTGCAACCCCCCTGCTGTGGCTGGGGACCCCTTGCACTGGACCGGCTTGTCTAGAGCTCCATGCAGCCTGGCCTTGAACACTGTCAGGGACGGGACATGCCCACCTTCTCTGGGCAACCTGTTCCAGGAGAGTCTTTTTTCTAAATCCCTTACCTAAACCTAATCTCTCTCCATTTGGATCCATGCTCCCTTGTCCTGTCCTTGCCTGCCCCCGTACAAAGTCCCTGTCCAGCTTTCTTGTGTGTTGCCCTCAGGTACTGGAAGGCCACAGCTGGATCAAGGCTGGGTCTCTTTCCCATGCTGAAGAAGCCGAGCTGTGTCAGCCTTTCCTTGCAGGAGAGGAGCTGCAGCCCTGGCACCATCTGGGTGTCCCTGCTGGGCCCCTGCTGCAGCGTGTCCACGTCCTTGCCGTCCGTGCCGGGGAGCCCGGCAGAGGCGGAGGCAGCGCTGCAGGTGCAGGGTCAGCGGCGGGGAGGAGACCCGGCCCTGGCAGCGGCTCCGGGAGCAGCGATTGGCGCTGGGCCGCCCGCACTGCAGAGAGCCGGGGCCCTTGTGCCTGCCCTTGTGCCCAGGGCGCCTTTCCCCGCCGCCTGCCCGCCCGCCCGCTCGGGGGAAATGCCCCCTGTGCCGCCCCTCAGGGCCGCCCCTCGCCGCTGCCCCGGGCGCTCCCGGCGCCGCCTGGAGGGGCCCAGGCCTCGGCCTCACCCTGCTCAGCCCGAGGCCTGGAAAAGCAGATTCAAACACCCACCCAGAAAGTGCCCCAGGATGCCAAGGTCAATCTTTTGTCACCAGCACGGCTTTGCTATCAGAGTCTGGACGGGAGTAGAAAATCACCAGGGGAAAAGAGCATGAACAAGTTCTGCCTTGGCACTACCTCAAGCTGTGGGGTACCAGTTGTTGGTTTCACTGGCTCTGGATTGAAGGCACTTGACACAGTAATTCATGTTCAGACTCAAGTGTTTATTATTTCTTATCAGTAAAACAGCCTCATTACTGGGAGTTCAGCAGCTTTTCAGTAGAAGGCACAAAATGGCCAACAATCTCTTGTTCCAAGGTCTTTTAAGACTAAACTATCCAATTAGGAACTGACACCTAGATTATTTTCCCTTTTAACCTAATAACTGATCCCAAAGAGCCTGCAATGTGGAATTTCTGCCCAAATACAAAAAGCCACCCAAACCCATGAAGAAGAAGGAAGAAGCATGAAGAAAAAACCCAGGACGAAACACTGTGCCCTCCATTTTGCTTCCATCCACAACATACTAAAAATCCCAAAACCTCAATTTCTCAGAGTCAGAGTGAACCAAAGCCCAAAAAGTGGAGGTGATAAAAATGGACTAAAGCCACAACCAAGGAATCTGCATCGCCCTGAAATACCTTTCCCCTTACATCAGCCTGGTGCATATTCATAGAGCCTCATGCATATCCATAAACTACTTTACATATTCCAGGAATGATTTTACATGGCCCCTCCCTGGGTCTGCCTTTTCAGAGCATGTGTGTTTCTTGGCTGTGGTTTTGGCTCCTTCTCTTTATCACCTCCAGTTTTGGGCCTTGGTGCACTCTGCCTTCAGACGGGGAGTGCTGATAGTTGGCAGATCTGTACAGGTGTCCTCATCCTGGGTGCATTGGATGTTATCCCATCCAAGCAGGCAGTTTAACACAAGCAGCTATTTCACTGAGCTTAATTAACAACAGAAATAAAAACTATATAACAAAGTTACTTTAAAAAACAGTCCCAGTCCATATTTGATCCCAGTCCAATTGATCTCAGTCTGTGTGGTCCTGATCCATATGGTCCCAGCCTGTGCAGCCCCAATCCAAAGGATTCAAGCCCATATTTGATCCCAGTCTGTGGGGTCCTGCACACACTCCCTGGGTCTGGAATTCCAGTTCCCAGCAAGGAAAAAATGTTCCTGCCCTTGAACTTCCTTCCTATCCCCTCAACAAATTGCAATAAAATTATAAACAAAGAAAAAAAATTGAAATTAAATACATTATAATAAAAAAAAAATCAACACTTCTTTACAATACTCCAACTATGATTTAACTCAAACCAAAAATAAGTATTACTATAATATTACCAATGCATATAAATAAACAAATTATATATCAAGAAATACCTCTTGAAAATTTTAACTCGATGACTAATTTTTTTAGATTAAAAAATCTAAAGAAAATAACAATCAATCTAACACATCTTAGTTAAACAATTCATATTACAAATATACTAAACACAAAACCAAACACCACTATAATTTCTCAGACATTTCAACCAAACAATTAAACTTTAATAACATCCTTAAGTACTCTTGAAAAATTAAAATTATTTTTAAAAAATTAATTATGTGTGGGTGGTTTTATTTTGATATTGGTTTTTGGATTGTTTGGGTTAGATGATTTAAAAATGGGATTTTTATAGGAATTGAATCAGCTGAGAAGGTGGCACTCTGCAAACAGAACTGACTGAAAATGAACGGGACAGAAATCAGTAACTCTGAAAGTTTTATTTGCTATCAAATACATCCCACACAATCCCCATCCCATTGCTTAAAATTGGGATCCCACTTCTCCCAATCTCCTTCCAACCCCATCTCACCCTGGTGGCTGTGGAATGGAGAGTTTGGCATGGGACTGAGTTTTTTTGAGGAGGGAACAAGGAATTTAAGGTAGGATTGAGCCTTTTTGGGTTAAAATTCAGTTATTTTCAGTGGAATTAGAGTGGTTTTGAGGTGACAGATCCATCCCTCTTGGCTTTTGGAGTAGAGAGAGATGGAGAAGAGAAAAACATTCAGGCCAAACCAAAGGACAAGCAGCCAGGAGTGTTCCCAACATGGATCACATGGAATGTGAGTGACCAGGGCTGTGCCCAAAGTGCCTCCTCCAGTGGGGGATGGAGCTGCAGCAGCGCACGAAGCTCTTCCCGCACTTGGGGCACTCGCAGGGCTTCCCTTACCGGTGCCTCCGTTGGTGTTGGGTCAAGTTAGAGCTGCAGGAGAAGCTCTTCCCACACTGGGGACACTCGTAGGGCCTCTCCCCTGTGTGGATGCGCCAGTGGGTGACGAGGGTGGAGTTGCGCTTGAATCCCTTCCCACAGTCGGGGCATTGGAAGGGCCTCTCCTCTGTGTGAATCCAATAGTGCTGGAGGAGATGGGAGCTCTGAAACCTCTTCCCACACTTGGAGCACTCATAGGGCCTCTCCCCAGTGTGGGTCCTCTGGTGCCTGATCAGGTGGCAGTTCCACCTGAAGCTCTTCCCACACTCCACGCACGTGTGGGGCTTCTCCCCATCATGGAACTGCTCATGGAGCACCAGCTCCGAGCTCTGGCTCCATCTCCGGCCGCCTTCCCGGCCCAGGCTGCCTCTTTCCCCCTCCCATCCCCGCCATCTGCGTTTGCAGCCCCTCCTCGTGCGGCATCTCCGGGCCTTTTCCTCCCCGTTGGCTTCCTGCCGCCGTGGAGCCGCTCAAAACGGCCTCTGCCACCAGGTTCTGCCGCGGGCATTTGTCCTCCCTGCTCTCCATGCTCAGCTCCTGCTCTGGGCGAGGAAGGACAAGGACAGCATGGGATTTGCCTCCGTGCCACAGGCAAGGGCATCGAGATCCCCCCAGGCCGTCTCTGGGGACGCACTGCCCCCTCTTGGCTCTCCCCATTTCGGGATGCCGGGGCTGTTTGGGCTCCCGGGCTCCCTTCTCCCCTCATTCTCTGCTCTGGGCTGCAGCGGCTCCAAGGAGTCCCCCCTGCCCCTCTCCAGGCTCTTGAGGCTCCCGCCAATGGCGGCGCTCCCCCCTCTCTGGCCTCCCCACTTTGGCCTCCTGGGGGACACAGGGCTCTGCTCCTCCAGGCTGCCTCTGCCGGCAGCCGCCACCGCCACCCCCCGATGTCCCCCCGAGGGGCCTTTTCCGCTCAGCCTTGGACTTCTTCATTCTCCAAACATCCCCCCAAAAACCCAACCCAGGGACCCCCCGGGATATCCGGGCCGGGCTCCCCCTCCCCGCTCACCTGCGCCATGGGGGGGGCGATGATCCCACAGGTGGGGGCTGCGAATTCAGGCAGGGATCGAGACCGCGTGGCTCCCGCAGCTCAGCCTTGATCTGCCTTTGTCCCTCCTCTTCCTCCCGCTCCTCCTCTGTCCTATCTCCACCTCCCTGTCCTCCTCCCTCCTAACCCCACCTCCTTCACTGCTCTTTCTCCTCCCGCTCCTCCTCTTCCATCCCCCTCCTCCTCCTCCTCCTCTGTCTTATCCCCGCCTCCTGCTCCTCTTCCATCCCGCCCCTTCCATTCCTTCTCCTCCTCCTCCCCCTCCATCCCTGCCCTTCCCTCCCTCCTCCTCCTCCCCCAGCAGCAGCCACACCCTCGGTGCCCCGTTCCCGCAGCCCTCGCAGCCCGCGGCAGCAGCGGCCATGGAGCCGGGCCAGGTCGGCATGGGCAGCGCGGGGCTCTCGGCTGCTCCCAGCCGCTGCGGGCAGGGGGAACCCGGCCCGGGCCAAAGGAGAGGCAAACTGGGCAAACTGGGGGCAGATCACAAAGCTAAGGATGCAGCAGAAAATGGAGCTGAAAGAGTTATGTTAATATTAACTCCAAACGAGGAAAAACTGGAAATTCCAAAGTTTAGGGAAGCCGAGAAAAAAGAATTAAACAAGATAGGAAATGAACAAGATAAATCAGGGAAATAGAAACTTCTACATGGAAGACAATTACTTAATAAAATGTGCTTACTAGGAAAAGATTAGAAGACGTGCATCAGAAACCCCACTGGCGTACTCAAGCTTTGTGTGATCATTTTTTAAGGAATTTTGGGTGCACTGGGATTTTTGGTGTAGCAAAGCAAGTCACTGAAAGATGCTTAATTTGCCAAAGGATAAATAAAAAGGTGATGGGAAAAACAACATTAGGAGGTCATGAGTTAGCTCGTCGACCATTTCAAAATATCCAAGCATTGGATTTGTTAGGTTCTGGATTTATTTGGAAAAAAACCCATTTAATCTAGAAGAAAGAGAAGATGCCATATGTTAGACAGGAGATTTTAGGAGAATAAAAATCTTTGAAGTATCAGAAACAGCCGAGGAAAAAACCAAGAAAATAAAAAGGGGAAATGAAAGGGAGGGGAACAAGAGGAAAAGTCAGAAAGAGAGTGGGATCCTCTGCAGCTCTTGCCCCCTCCGTTGGCGGCCGAGGCGCCTGTCCCGGGTCCCGGCTCGCTGCCCGCCTCAGCTCCGCCTGCCCCGGTTTCCATCCCAGGTGCGGGCTCACTGCCCAGGGCAGCTCCACCTGCCCCGGCGCTGGCGGTGAATTTGTGTGCCCTGGCCCCACTGCCCGGCCCGCGGCCGCTCTGCCGGCCATGCTGGGCAAGATGGGGTTGCTCTGTCCTGCCGCGTGGGCCGAGGTCACCGCGCCGACCGCACCGAGGGCGGGTCCCAGCCATCCCATCCCCGGCTGCCCTGCCCGTGCCAGCTGCGCTGGGCAGCGCCGCTGCTGCTGCCGGGGTCTCCCACCTGCCTTTTCTCTGCCGGGAGCTGCCGGATCAGCTGCCATAAGCCATGTGGGGGCTGCCCACGCTCCGGCTCCGCCTCCACGGCAAGATCGCCCTCTGGCGATTCCGGCAGCACACCCTGCCCACACTCCGACCGAGCCTCGGCGGGATATCCTCCCCTGACCCCTCCTGCTCTGAGTTACGTCCCCTTGGTAACCACAGCTCCTGCTGTTCAGGGAAAATCCCTCTCTCTACAGGAAGCACCTTATCGAAACACTAGGAGCTCAGTTAAAAGGCAGCCCTCTCCAAATTCTTTCTCAAAACACGGGAGAAAGGCTACAGAAGGTAAAAAAGTGAAAGAGTTAGATGAAGGGATTGCTCTATTGCCGTGAAGAGAGGTTCCCATGGCAGGGATGCGCTGCCCCGCCCCGCGGGAGCCACCGGCGCCCCTGCCGGCCGTGCCCGGAACTGCACCCAAGGGGAAAGCGCCGCGGCCGAAAGGCCGGGACCGGCTCCGGGCTCTGTTTGTTGGCACTGCCGGAGCTGTTGATACACACTACTATTATTATATTATACACACAAGGAAAGAACCGTTATTCCTAATCCCATATCTTTGCCTGAGAGCCCCTTGATTTCACTATCCTAAAAATTAAGAGGGAGGGGGTTTGCATTCTCCATTCCAAGAGAGGCTTTTTCTGCCTTCCCAAGCAGACACCTGTCTTGTAAAGCAAGACAAGCACCCGCAGGCACTGAGGGGGGCTGCAGGAGGGGTAGAAGAAGGCCCTGCAGCACTTGGGCACAAAGGCCCAGCAGGTGAATGCAAGAAGGGAGCAGCAAAAGGCCAAGCTGAAGGCAAAGGCCAGGGCAGAGCTCCTACAGCCCCTGAGGGATCAGCCCCAGGGCCCAAGGGGGCCCCAGCACCCAGGGCACGGCTCGGCCACAAGCACCCGGCAGAGGCATTGCCCTCCTCGGCAGGGCACAGCCCACCCAAACAGCCCCTGGCAAGGAATCAGGGCTCCGGCTGCAGGGCACAAGGACACTGCAAGCAGAGACAGCAGCACCCTCAGGACCAGCAAGTCCAGCCCGTGATGGACATGGATTGGCAGGGCTGTCACAGCTCCCATCACACCAGGGACCCTCCACACTGGAGCCCTTGAGAACATTCAGGTGGGTCTGCATTGAGAGGAGGCATTTTCTGATGGACACAGGGGCCTCTCAATCTGTTCTGAATCTTAGACCTAAAGGGGAAAATAGTAAAGGAATATTTTAATTTTTAAGGGAATGAGAGGGAAAGATGAGCAGGTATGATTTGTTCAACCACTATTAGAAGCTGTGGGGGATAGGTTTGAAATAAATGAATTTCTTTTTCTTCTTCCTGTGATTGTAATTAACTAGAAAGGAATTTGAGAGCTGGATTTTAATACTGTAAAAAGGGATACAGAGGCCAGTTCTGTTGTACCTCTGTGTCAAAAGTCTGACAAGGCCTATGCTGAAGTGAACCCAGAAGTGTGGGCAGCCCCAGGGAAATACAGAAAATTAGATATGGAGCCTCTACAAATTAAAGCAACCAGGACAAGCACTACCCTGTTCCAAGAGAGGGAACGAAGGGCTCACAGCCTGGTATTGAGTCCCTGTTAAAGGCAGGGCTTTTGGAGCCAAGGGTGTCTCCCTACAACACTCCTATCTTGCCAGTCAACAAACTGGATGGATGGACACAAGGAGGAAACACAGAATTTTCAAGTGTTAAAATTAAGATTAACTGAGGCGAGTGGCCTGGGCCTTCCAGACAGGGAAAAAGAATTTGAATTATAGGTGGACGTTAAACAGGGTCTTGCCAAAGGAATTCTTGTGCTAAAATGTTTAACCCAGTGCCTAGAGAGCAGCCTCATTGTCTGCAGAATTGTGCAGCCACAGCTTCCATGGGAGCAGAGGCTGAAAACTGATGACAACAGGAGGATCTCCTAGAGTTCAAGTCTGGCATCAAGTTAAAGCTTTGACAACCAAAAGAGCCTCTCAATGGATGAGCAGGGCTCGGTGATTACAGTATGAAACTTGTTCAGTGGCACAGGAGGATTCAGAACTGAGGACAGGGCAAGGGTTTAACCCAGCCTCCTGTTTGAACAGCCTGGAGAGGGGCTGGCAAGGAACCCAGGACTGCACTCAAGGGACAGAGCTCCCGAGCCAGGCTGGGAGAGATTGATGGGACATTCCCTGGCCTGAGGGAGACAATGTGTTTGTGCATGGCTCTGCAAGGGCAGCAGAAGGGAAACGAGCTACAAGACAGGCTGTTATTAAGGAAGGGGAATCAGACCAAGCGCAGGTCACCGCCCCATGCTCAGCTCAACCCAAGGAGCTGTGGGTGCTTGTAAGAGCCTGGCACTGAAATGCCCTGAGCAGGAAGGCTTCAATATCTTCTGCTGACACCATGGCACCTAACAGGGGGGCAAAAGCAATTCTGACTGCTTCAGCAAGCACTGGATCACTTATTAACCTATTTCTAAAAGAAATAATTCAAAGATAATGGATTGTGGAAGCAATAGATTCAGATGGGGAACTCATTTTACAGGAAAGACCCTTCAGGGGGTTATGGCAGCTTTAGGAATACAATGGGACCTCCATAACCCCTGGCAAGCCCAGAGCTCGGGCTGGGTAGAAAGAATGAATGGGGAAATAAAGAAACACCTTTGGAAGCCGGAGATGGAAACCAAGATGCCATGGGTACAGCTTTTGCCATTGGCCTTGGCAAGAAAAAGAGACAGACCCAAGGCAGATATTCAATTATCTCCCTTGGAATTCATGTCTGGAATTCCTTACCTGGGCAATTCTCCACCTAGTGCAGGGTGGAAATAAGGGATGTAAATGTAAGGCAGGCTGTAGCCAGAATCCTGTCTCCTGTGGAATCTCTCCCCCAGGAAGCTGGGCTGGCACAGAGCCTGCCCTGGGACTTTGCTGTTGCCAACACCCAGCCAGGCCATCGGCTCCTGCCTAAGGAGTGCAAAGCAGCACCACTGGTGGCCAAGGGGCCCACGCCAAGTGTCCCTGAGGCCAGAAACAGCCGCCAGCACAGCTGAGCACGGGGGGACCCCTCAGCCTGGCCTCAGGGGCTCTGAAGCCCCGGAGATTTGCACTTCCCGCCTGCAGCAGGACCATGGGAGCCGCCCCTGAGCCTGCCCTGAAGGCAACGCAGCAGCAGCCAGGGCTCCACAGCGGGCCAAGCCCCTGGGCCTGCCCACAGATCCTCTGCTCAAACCCTCGGGAATCCTGGCCACCCTCCCCTGGCACCTCCAGCCACTGCGGCCAAGCCTCGCTGCCGCTGCTGCAGCTCCAGCGCTGGCTGGGCCTGCACTGCCACAGCTGCTGGGGAGCACCGCGGCACAATTCCACCCTGGGGCTCACTCACACCCACACTCTGGGCTGCCTGCGACTGCACTGCTGCAAAATGTACCCATCCTGGTTCTTTTAAATCTTATTTCTCTGCTCAGAAAGGTTTCTCTACTCAAAGGTTTGCCTTTGGGAAAGAAATTTTAAAGGTTTTATTTAAGGGGTTCCCAGTCTGTTCGGATGTTAAACTCATCTCCACCACTCAATGGAGACGAGTTTAACATCCGAACAGACTGGGAATAGCCCAAAAGACACCCACAGAGATAAGGACCAGCAACAAAACATCAACGCCCCGCAGCAAACAGCAACCAACAGCTACCCCAGACACTGCCCCCGGCACAGCTGGAGACACCTGGTCTGGAAAAGGCTGAGAAGGAAATCCAGGAGTGTGGACCGAATTCACAGCAGAGGGGAAGAAATCCGAGTCTAATAGGAAACCAGACACTAAAAACTTACACGACTTGGAAGCAATGAACATTAAAGCAGTGGATTTAGATTGGTTCAGACTAGGTAAAGTTTAGGAAAAATCGAGTAAAACTGACATGTCATGGAATGATTTTTTCTGCACAGCCGGGCTATGTGTGGATGAAAGTATTTCTGTTGCACATCCTGGCCAGAACCAAGTAATGCCTTGACTCTCTCACACGAAAGAGATTCTTGGAGAGTTTTTGTTTTCCCTACAGTTTCAGTGATAAGATTACAACATGAGAAACATTTTTTATAATAGTCCTACTTTATATTGTCAGGTAGGTTTGGGACAGAAGGGTGAGAATCAATTTTTGGTCTGGGTTTTTCCATGTTCGCCTTTATGTTGCATTTTGCAAAATTGAAGAGCTTTAACCGTGATACTTTTAACTCTTAAATAGTTAATACTTTTTTTAAAAAAAGCAGGGTGAAGCTGCAAAGGGAAACAGCAAATGGAGAATGTTGGGAAAACTTTACTATAAATAAATGGGGGGGAATTGAGATGAGGGACTACATTTTGTTCATCATGAAAAAGAGACCAGTGTGTTACAAGAGTTGTCTGCAGACTATTTCTGTACTACTTCATGAGATATGAGCTACAAGGATACCAGGGAAGGGGTTGCAGGAGCCCACACATAGTCCCACCCAGCAAATGGTACAAACAGATAACTCACAGAAATAACGACCAGGGAAAGGCTGGGGAAAGGGCAGGGGCAGATTAACACCCAGCAGGGAAACCTTTCCCGCTGAAAAATGGTACAAGCAGATAACTCACAGAGATAACGACCAGGGAAAAGCTGGGGAAGGGGCAGGGGCAGATAAACAGTCTGCAAGGCAGGATATTTGCTTGCTTAAGCTTGATAGGGCACAGTCTGCAAGGCAGGATATTTGCTTGCTTAAGCTTGATAGGGCACATATTGCATTAATCATAAGATTTTGGTAATTTTCCACGGAGAAGTCACCAAATAAGGACATAGGGTGAAGAAGACGCGGCTGAGGAAGACTCCGCAGCCTTTATCACCGACCACCAGGAGACAGAAGGATGACCCCCTAGCAACAACCAGCGCAGGCGCAGAGAACTCTGAGATAACATGGACTCCTGAAGGATGGAGAGGATAAAAGGACTGAATCAGAAACTAGTTGGGGCGGCAGTAGTGGAGCGGAGACTCCCCTGTCGCCCAGCGCTGAGCCTTTGCTTACGTAGTATAACTGCTTCAATAATTAATAAATTCTTTGATTGGAAATTACTTGTTTTGAGTCAATTTTATAACAATTTGGTGCCATGACTCGGATGAGAGTTTGGATCGGGTAAGATCTACCCAGAGTGGGGGGCGCCTCATCCAGTGCTTTCCGGGTGGCCCCTCTGGGAGAACCTCCGCCACTCTCACCGACGACCCTAAAATATATACTAGTAAGCAAACGGGACAAATTATACCGGTGACCCCCTTAATAATCTGTGCACGGAGTCCGGAGGAAGACGCAGGACGCGTAAGTATAAAAGGGAATCCGTTCGGGCGGGGTTGGGATCCCGGAGTGTGGCGGTGGACAAGTGTGAATGAGAGGAGGGTCGGCAGCCGGACTCTCCAAGTGAGTGCGGACCCTTGAGTAGTGCGGTTCCCGTAGACCCGCGAGGGCTCGGGCCACAAAAAAGGGGAAGTGAAAGGAATTTGAGAGTGAAAGAAGGCACTCCGGACGAATGGGGCAGGGGAAAAGCAAGACCCCAACCCAAGTCAAACTCCCCCCCATTCCAAGGGACAGTCCCCTAGGATTTATGCTTAGTAATTGGAAGCATTACCCGGGGACCGAGACTAAGGATAGGGCCAGAATGATACATTATTGTATGGAAGTATGGGGTGGGAAAGAGATTTCCAAAAAAAAAAAAAAAAAAAAAAAAGTTTTTTGGCCCATGTTTGGATCATCTGAAGACTGGGTTCGACAGGACTTGAACCTATGGGTAAATTCTAAAGAGCCCTTCTCGTAAGAGGAGAGTGATTATGCCAAAATATGGGTAGCAAGACCCGAAGTGTATGTTTTCCAATTAAGAGAAGGGAAAGGGGATCCGGACAAAAAGGGGAAGAGGGACAATCATTTGGGCGACTTAATTATAGCACCGCCCCCATATGTCCCACCGCCAGCACCCAATGCCCCACCACCTCCACAACCACCTGCACCGAACAATGATGAAGAGGGTAACCAAGGGGAGGTTAACCAAACCGGTTACCAAGGCCCGATTACAAGGAGCCGCAGTAGGGTTGAGACGGGGCTATTCCCTCTACGGGAGATGCCCATGGGTGGACCACAGGCGGGTATAGGATTTATTACTGTCCCCTTGAGTTCGGCAGATGTACGAGACTTTAAGAAGGACATGGGACATTTATTAGAGGACCCTTTTGGGGTAGCCGAGAGGGTCGACCAGTTCTTAGGACCAAACATCTATACCTGGGAAGAAATGCAGTCCATTTTGGGCATTCTGTTCTCTACTGAAGAACGGAATATGATAAGAAGGGAAGGAATGCGTATTTGGGACACGCAGCATGTCCAAGGCCCGGCTGCGGACACTAAATGGCCCCTACAGAACCCCCATTGGGACCACCAAAATGCGGCACATAGATTACTGACTAAGATACATCAAAAAAAAAAAAACACATTGGGGATCACAGGGACTGGTAGATTATTTTGCTGCAAAGTATGTGAGTGTGGGAATCTGGGACATTGCCAAACAAGTAACCAGAGGATGCCTAATTTGCTTACAAGTAAATAGAAAAAAAAAAATTTGAGAAAATTACCGGAGGGAGGCCGACCGCTAGCGAAAAGGCCTTTCTCCCACATTCAGATAGATTTCACCGAGCTCCCCAAAGTAGGGAGAACCAAATATTTCTTGGTCTTGGTGGACCACCTAACACATTTTGTGGAAGCCTTCCCAACCGTAAGAGAAACAGCCAAAGTAGTTACGAAAATATTGATGGAAGAGATAATCCCGAGATACGGGGTCCCAGAAGTCATTGACTCAGATAGAGGGCCGCATTTTATTTCCCAAGTTACCCAAAACTTAGCAACAGCTCTGGGCATACGGTGGGAACAACATGCCCCCTGGCATCCCCAGAGCTCTGGACGAGTTGAACGAATGAATGGGGAAATAAAAAAGCAATTGACCAAACTGGTAGCAGAAACCAATTTGACCTGGGTTAAATGTACTCCTCTAGCGTTGCTAAATATAAGAACAAGACCTAGAGCTGATTTAGGGGTATCACCCTTTGAAATGATGTATGGGATGCCGTATAACCTAGAAAATCCTAACGAACATCCTGTCATTAATGACACATGTACGCAAAAATATTTGGTGAAATTGACAAAGTACAGAAAGGCATTATGGGAAAAAGGTATGTTAGCACAACGGCCTCCTTTAGATTTTATCTTACACCAGGTACAGCCAGGAGATTGGGTGCTCGTGAAAAGCTGGAAAGAAAACCCCTTGACTCCAAGGTGGGAAGGACCGTTCCAAGTACTCCTCACCACAAAAGCAGCCATACGAACCGCTGAAAAAGGATGGACTCATGCTAGTCGCATAAAAGGACCGGTAAAACCCCCTCACAGCTGGGAGGTTTGCAGTCTCCCGGGAGAAACCAAATTAAAGCTGAAACGAACTGATAAATGATTTGGATAATAATCTGGGTTGGAGATAACCATTATCTCCAAACCCAGCTAATAGGGAATCAGGAGGCTCTTGGATATTGCAAACTCTTAGAGGACGAGTTGAGAAAGCCCTACTTTAAGTCCCCGTGATTAGAACATAAAGGGCACCCATGGAAGGGGGAAAAAGCACAGAACAAAGATATAAGGTTAAAGTGTAACTGGTTAGATTGTGACTGTCACCCCCTTGTATGCTTTTCCTGTAAATTGTGTCACAAACCTTGGTGCTCTCATTGTCGGAGTGGTAGAACACCTAGGGGAATTTGTACGCCGTGCTATGAGAAAGAGAGGAGACTAACTTCTATCATTCTTAGTAGCAGAGTTGCTACGGGGGAGGTAAAGCTTGGATCTGACGAGTGGTGGGAAACCTTTTCCAAAGGGGTAAATCCTGATCGGTTCTGCTACCACCCTAACGAACCGATCCCCTTTCTCCTGGACATCCTGGAAGTGGTGTGTCGGAAGAAAGCCCCCAATTTGCGGCGTGACCTCTCATTAATAAAAGCTAATAACTGGGCCGCCAGTGCTAAAAAGTGGAAACGGGAGGTTTATCCGGCTCCTGAAGAATACCCCTGCTGCCGAGAAGATGGCAAACCCCGAGGCTCGCAGCAACCGAGTCGTCGGGCGAGGCAGAGAGGTAATAACCAGTGGAGTCCGTCGGAAGCCCCGACCCCCATATGGGATGTCCAGGAAATGTTGGCTGTCCTGCCCCAGGATTGGTAACCCACCACTGGGGAAACCAAAGGTAAAATTCAACCTGAGCTCCGACAATGACAGCCCCAAATTACAAGCCTTAATTCTTTTCTGGTGCATCGTAACAAGTTCAGGGGCAGAAGGGTATTCACATCAACCCTTCAAATGGTCACTGATTAGATGGGAAGACCAGTATGTTATCCAGACCAAAATCACGTCTGGCGCACCCAGCTTTTTATGTACTTTGTGTGATTTAATACCTGTAAATCCATGTTTAAATCAGTTTGGATGTTATTTTTGTCCAAGCTCAAACCCGGGAAAAGGGTATTGTAACTATCCAGGACACTTTTACTGTGCTTATTGGGACTGTGTATCAGTAAGCTCCTTTGGGGGGAACGAGGACCGGTTTATCAGAACTGGATGGGGTCCATACGGGTGTACACAGCCCACTTCCACATATACCCAGAAAGAAGGAGGGTTAGATGGAACATGCAATATGATTTACATTAATGTGACAAAACCACATGACCAAGTCTGGTTATTAGGGAAAATGTGGGGAGCCCGATTATGGGAACCAGGGACAGACAGAGGGGGGCACTTTATAATCCAAAAGACAACTGTGCCACACGACCCCGAACCAATTGGACCAAACCAGGCGATAGCTGGAGAACTAATGCTAGGAGAAAATAATGGAAATGAATCAGAAACAGCCCCAACCACTAGTTTTCCAGAAATGTATAAGCAAAACTTTACTGATTCGACCCGAGGACCTGAAAACCCGGGAGAAGGGGACTTGTGGAAAATATTACAGGCCACTTTCCTAGTCCTGAATGAGACCCATCCAAATCTAACTGAGGAATGTTGGCTGTGTTACACCGTAAACCCCCCGTTCTATGAAGCCCTAGGGGTAACAGCAAAAAGCAGACGAGTAAATGGGACCAACCCAGCTAGGTGCCTATGGAAAAAAGAAGGAGAAGAATCGAGAGGGATAACCTTGGCAAGGGTAACAGGGAGAGGAAGATGTATAGGACGAGTACCAGTGGAAAAACGACATCTATGTCAGGTTATGGGGAATTTGAGTGACCCTAAGAAACCTGCCAGCTGGATACTGCCAGCAGCAAATACTAAATGGGTCTGTAACACTCTCGGAGTCACCCCATGTATAAATATAGACCGATTTAATGAATCCAGTGACTTTTGTATTCAAGTATTGATAGTACCCAGAGTCCTTTACCACCCCGTAGAGTATGTTTATGAACAATATCAAAATATAGGACCCCACATAGTGAAACGGGAAATATTCACAACCTTCACTGTAGCAATGTTACTAGGAATAGGTGCAGCCGGGACAGGAAGAGGAATAGCCTCACTCATACAGCAACAGCAAGGATTCCAAGAACTAAGAGCCTCTGTAGATGAAGACCTCAGGAGGATCGAAACCTCCATCAAAGACCTCACAGAATCATTAGATTCCCTAGCAGAGGTAGCCTTACAAAATCGAAGGGGGTTAAATCTATTATTCCTGCAACAAGGAGGACTATGTGCTGCTTTAAGAGAAGAATGCTGCACATATGTAAACAAGAGCAGAATTATACGGGACTCAATGGCAAAACTAAGGGAGGGGCTAGAAAGAAGACAAAGAGAAAGGGAAAAACACCAAAGCTGGTATGAATCTTGGTTTAACTATTCTCCTTGGCTTACAACTTTATTATCAACGATAGCGGGTCCACTACTTCTCTTACTATTGGGACTCACGTTTGGCCCTTGTATTTTTAATAAATTGATTAGCATTGTAAAAGGCAGATTAGAAGCTGCTCACCTTATGCTCACACGAGCAAAATACGGAACCTTGAAGATGGATGATCCAGAAGAATCTCTGGAGCTCAGCAAAAGGGAATTAGAGTGTTTTGACGAACAAAATTGAGTATCAAAACAAAGGGGGGATTGAGATGAGGGACTACATTTTGTTCGTCACGAAAAAGAGACCAGTGTGTTACAAGAGTTGTCTGCTGACTATTTCTGTACTACTTCATGAGATATGAGCCACAAGGATACCAGGGAAGGGGTTGCAGGAGCCCACACATAGTCCCACCCAGCAAATGGTACAAACAGATAACTCACAGAAATAACGACCAGGGAAAGGCTGGGGAAAGGGCAGGGGCAGATTAACACCCAGCAGGGAAACCTTTCCCGCTGAAAAATGGTACAAGCAGATAACTCACAGAGATAACGACCAGGGAAAAGCTGGGGAAGGGGCAGGGGCAGATAAACAGTCTGCAAGGCAGGACATTTGCTTGCTTAAGCTTGATAGGGCACAGTTTGCAAGGCAGGACATTTGCTTGCTTAAGCTTGATAGGGCACATATTGCGTTAATCATAAGATTTTGGTAATTTTCCACAGAGAAGTCACCAAATAAGGACATAGGGTGAAGAAGACGCGGCTGAGGAAGACTCCGCAGCCTTTTATCACCGACCACCAGGAGACAGAAGGATGACCCCCTAGCAACAACCAGCGCAGGCGCAGAGAACTCTGAGATAACATGGACTCCTGAAGGATGGAGAGGATAAAAGGACTGAATCAGAAACTAGTTGGGGCGGCAGTAGGTGGAGCGGAGACTCCCCTGTCGCCCAGCGCTGAGCCTTTGCTTACGTAGTATAACTGCTTCAATAATTAATAAATTCTTTGATTGGAAATTACTCGTTTTGAGTCAATTTTATAACAATGGGGTGTCCAGGGGGTCCCTGTGCCCAGGAAAGGGGGTGCACGGGCCCCGGTGTTGAGGAAGGTGGTGGGTGGGGGCTGTGGAAGGCAGGAGTGGGGGTCCAGGGGGTGCTGGGGTCAAGGAAAAGCGGGGGCTGGGGTGTCTGAGAGGGGGAGGGCCGGGAAAGGGGGTGCGGGGGGGCATTGGTGCTGCATGAGGGGGTGCAGGAGGGTCCCCGTGCTGGATAAGGGGGTGCAGGGGGGGTCCCTGTGCCTGAGAACGGAGGGTTTGGGAGGGTTCCAGTCTCAGATATGGGGGTGCACGGCGGTCCTGGTGCAGTGGAATGGGGGTTCAGGGGGTCCTGGTGCTGTATAAGGGGATGCAGTGGGGTCCCGGTGCCCAGGAATGGGGGTTCAGGGGTGCCGGTGCCAGATAATGGCCTGGCTGGGATCTGGTGCTGGGAAAGGGGGTGCAGGGGGTCCCAGGGCCAGATAACGGGATGCACTGGGGTCCCGGTGCCCAGGAATGGGGTTCCAGGGGGTTCTGTTCCCGAGTTCCGGGGTTCAAGGGGTCCTGGTGCCTGAAAATTGAGGTTCAGGGGGTCCCAGTGCCGGATAAGGGGATGTAGTGGATCCCGGTGCCCAGAAATTGGGGTTCAGGGCGGTTTCCCTGCCCGGGAATGGGGGCTCAGGGGGTTCCAGGCTGCAGATAAGGGGGTGCAGGGGTTATCGGGGCTGAGGAAGGGGGTACAGGGGGGGTCCCAGTGCCCCAAAATGAACGTTCAAGGGGGGTCTCTTGACCCCCTGGAACCCCAGGGGACCCTCCGGGATCCCCTGGAACCCCTTCCAGGAAGCGCCGGGAATGAAGAACTGGGGGGACGCCGAAATTTGGGAGATCTGGGGGTCTAAAAGCCGAGGAAAAGGGCGGGTCTGGGGTCTGGGAAGGACGAGGTGGCCGGGAATGGGCGTGCAGGGCGTCCCAGAGCACTGACGGGGGTGCGGGGGGATCCTAGGCCCGGATTAGGGGGGGCAGGGGGGTCCCAGTGCCCAAAAATTGGGGTTCAGGGGGTTCCCGTGCCGGGGAATGCGGGTTCGGGGGGAGTTTCCTTCCAGGAATTTGGGATTCAAGGGGGTCCCGGTGGCCGGGAATTGCGGTTCCGGGGGCGTCGGTGACCAGAAATGGGGATTCAGGGGGGTCCTGGGGCCACATGAGGGGGTACGGGGCGGTGCTAATGCTGGGCAAGGGGGTACAGGGGGGTCCCTGTGCCCAGAAATGGGCGCTCAAGGGGGTCCGCGTGCTCAGGAATGGGGGTTCAGGGGGGTCCCGGTGCTGAAAAAGGGTGCTGAGGGGGTCACAGGACCGAAAATGGGGGTTCAGGGGAGTCCCGGTACCCGGGAATGGAGGTTTAGGGAGTTCCCGGTGCCCAGGAATTGTGGTTCAGGGGGGTCCCGGTGAACAGAAATGGGGGTTCAGGGGATCTCGGTGCCAGATGAGGGGGTACAGGGGGGTCCCGGTGCTGGGGAAGTGGAGTGAGGGGGGGTGGCATGACCCAAAATGGGGGTTCAGGAGGGTTCCCTTGCCCGGGAATGGAAGATCAAGGGGGTCCCGGTGCCCGGGAATTGCGGTTCAGGGGGGTCCCGGTTTCGGGGGGTCCCACTCACCTTTGGTCTCGGCCCCCGGGTCCCCCAGGAGCCCCAGGAGCCCCCGGAGCACCCCCAGCCCCAGCGCTGGGGCCATCGCAGCCGTCCCCGATCGCGGCTGCAGAGACGCGAAAGCGAAAGTGCCCGAGGGAGCGCGGGGGGAGGGGGAAAGGGCGAATTCCAGGGAATTCACCTGGATCCCCTCCTGGCACCCCTCTGGATCCCTCGGGGATCCGTCTGGGACCCTCCAGGGCCGCGCCCTGCGGGACCCCCGGGCCGGGCTCTGCTGAACTCCCGGCCCTGCGCTCAAACTCTGCCCGGACCCCGCTGGGCTCGGCCCAAAGCCGGGCAAGCAGCGGGAGCAGCGGAGCCAATTTTTGCTGCGGGTGCGGGTCCCACCCCCGGCGGAGCAGGGCTGGCCGCTGGGACCCGATCCCTGATTCCCAATCTCCTTCTCTCTCTCGCTCTCTCTCTCTGCTGTTCTCTCCCTTTCCTTTGGGGGATCATAAATCCCAGAGCGGCCGCAGAGCCCCGTGCCCAGGCCGGGTTTCCCAGCAAAGGGAGGCTGGGGCTGAGGTGCCCCGGGCTGGCCGGGAATGGGGGCCCGGGGCTCCCTGGGCTCACGGAAATGGGGGATCCAGGGGCTGGGAGAGGAGGATACCCGGGAAAGGGGGTGCAGGGGGGTGTTGGTGCAGGATAAGGGGGTGCAGGGGGGGGTCCCAGTGCCCGGGAATGGGGTTGGGACGGGGGGGTGGGCAGCAGCTGCTGGAGAGAGACTGGGACAGACTGGAATGGACTGGGACAGACTGGGAAAAGAACCCACTGGGAGCAGAACTGAGGCAGCAGAGATCATACTGGGATATACTGGGACCACACTGAGGGCTACTGGGAACATGCAGGGGACAATTGAGATTGGACTGGGAGGGACTGGGAATGGTTTGGATCATCCTGGGACTGACTGGAATCATACTGGGAGTGATCAGATCTGTAGTAGGGGTGAAGAAGAGTGTAGAGAGCTTTTTGGAGTATTGGTTAGCTGAGAAAGGACATTCCGATGTGATACCGATGGATAAGGGTAAGAGAAACAAGCTGGGAACTGAGCAACCGGTGCCCAATTACTGACGAAGGTCACAGTGACCTTCTCTAAAACGGGAAGACGGGGGAGAAAATTGCTTGCCAGAAAATGTAGTTATCCCAAGGTAGAGAAATTAGAAGAATGTACACATAGAAGCAAAATAATTGTTAAGAGATAGAAGTAGGTGTGTTTGATCTAAGTGTGCTTTAACCAATGATGAGCTCGGCTTTTGCAATATGTATAAGCTTCATTAACACTAATATAAATATGTGTGGAGTTTCAATAAATTTCGAGATTTGCTATTCATCGCATATGGTGTGTCGCATCTCTCCCGCCGTTACGACAGAAGAGAAACTGGAATAATGCAGGGAGCAACTGGGATCATACTGGGAGCAGCTGCCCCATGCTGGGGTCATACTGGGATCATACTGGGACTGATGGGGTGACACTTGGAGTGACTGGCATAGTACTGGGAGTGTCTGGGAGTAACTGGGATCAAACTGGAGGTGACTGGACTTATACTGGCAGCAACTGGGACCACAGCGGGGGCAAATGGCATCGGGTAAGGTGTGACCGGGCTCATACTGGAAGTGACTGGGGCCACACTGGGCTCTTACTGAGAGGGACTGAGAGTGAAAGGAACCATACAGGGCATGACTGGGAGCCGCTGGGACCGTGTCGGGGGCAACTGGGATCCTACCGGGAGTGATTTGGACCATACTGGGAGTGACCGGGACCCACCGGTGAGGCGGCGGCGGAGCTGGGAGGCGGCCGCAGCGCAGGTGGGAGCCGCGCTGGGTTGTGCGGGGGCTCGGGGCTCGCTGCGGGCCTCGGGGGCGGCAGGGGGCTCAGGCGGGTTCCTTGTGCCGTGTCCGGCCCGTGGTGCCGCTGCCGTGAGGGCGCTGCGGGAGCGGCTGCCCGCGGTCTCCTTGCGGCCGCTGCCTCGGCAGGAGCCGCTGCCGGAGCAGCGCTGGCTCGGCCCGGTTCCTGTGGCTGGCACAGGGGCGGCTGCCCCGTGCCCGCGGCTGTGCGGGGAAATTCACGTGGCCGGAGGTTTCTGTGCCCCGAGGAGACAGAGGAGTCCTGTACAAGTGACTTTATTGCTGAGCAGAGGGAGAGGCCGTGGCGCATTTGCCGTGCGCTCGCTGCCATTGTTGTAGTTCGCAGCCTCCTTTTTATCCTCATTTTCCCGGCTCATCTCCCTCTCCCTTTGCCCACTGGCTGAGGTACTTGGAAGGTTCAGACCTCCCGATCTGCCAACTGCACGTCCTCGTTAATGTGCACCCCCACTTTTGTAGAACAGCCGATATTCACGGCTCTGTTAAGTCTTTTTTGTTCTCGACGTTCAGGAATTTAGCGGGACTTTCTGTGAGCAGCAGTCCATGTTAATTAATAACATTTATTGAAGCTGGTGGTTTCGCCCCTTACTTCCTTATCTACAAGCCCCTGGCCCCTCGCTCAGCTGCTGAATGAGCTGCACTCTCAAGGTGTGGAGCATGGTAAAAAGGTGAGAGGTGCTGTAGCACATCAGAGCAGAAGCAGCATTCGTTTAACCCATGGTCTGCCAGGGAACCACAAAACCATGTCCCATTCCCATCCTTTCCACGTTTGGACTGGTATATGAGCTGCTTTTTTGTTTCCTTTGTTATCTGTTTCACCACTTTTGCTTTGTCATCTATTTGCCAAGACCAGTTTGAGTCATTTGATTTTCCACAAACTCCTCTTTTCTCTGCTAACAGATGATCTGATCCCATCCCATGGTGAAATGTTGTGTTCCTCATTTCAGTGGATTGCTCAGCAGGAAGGTCAGGAGCTGGAGCTGTCTGGTTGGTTATTCCGAGGACAGCTTGTAATCTAATGGTGCCATTGAAATGAGAAATGGGTTCTGTGGCTCCTGATATGAATTGGTTTGGGTTCCCAGGGGCTGGTCCATGGTGTTGTAGGATTTGTTCTGCTGGCCGTTCATCTTCTCCCCATTTTTGGCCGCTCTCTCCAGCCAGGGCTGCATCAATTGACCATTTGTCTCTAATTAAATCATCAAATACTTGGATTCCCAACTGATTTCCCGGAACTTGTGGTAGCAAGAACATCTCAGTGCTCTAATCCACCCTATATAACATAGACAGTGACAGCACACGTTGGAGTGGGCAGAGGGATGATTCCCCCCCATTTATTTATAGTGAAGTTTTCCCAACATTCTCCATTTGCTGTTTCCCTTTGCAGCTTCACCCGTTTCTGTGGCAGGGTCAGATATCCTCACCCCGGGCTCTGCCTTGAGCTGTGCAAATTCCACCAGTGCAAGCAGGCAGAGCTCGGGGTGAGGGGCAGGGGGAATCAGCCCAATTCCTGCCCCAGGCAAGAGACCCAGGTACATTGGCCAGGCTTTGCCCAGCAGGGTTCATTTGCATTCCTAAAGCTCCTCTCCTGGCTGACTAGAACCAAAGCTTCTCTTCCAGGGCTGCCATCTGGTGAGTCACATGTGGCCCCCCCCCCGAATCTGCTTTTTTTAAAAAAAGTATTAACTATTTAAGAGTTAAAAGTATCACGGTTAAAGCTCTTCAATTTTGCAAAATGCAACATAAAGGCGAACATGGAAAAACCCAGACCAAAAATTGATTCTCACCCTTCTGTCCCAAACCTACCTGACAATATAAAGTAGGATTATTACAAAAAATGTTTCTCATGTTGTAATCTTATCACTGAAACTGTAGGGAAAACAAAAACTCTCCAAGAATCTCTTTAGTGTGAGAGAGTCAAGGCATTGCTTGGTTCTGGCCAGGATGGGCAACAGAAATAATTTCATCCACACATAGCCCAGCTGTGCAGAAAACATCATTCCATGACATGTCAGTTTTACTCGATTTTTCCTAAACTTTACGTAGTCTGAACCAATCTAAATCCACTGCTTTAATGTTCATTGCTTCCAAGTCGTGTAAGTTTTTAGTGTCTGGTTTCCTATTAGACTCGGATTTCTTCCCCTCTGCTGTGAATTCGGTCCACACTCCTGGATTTCCTTCTCAGCCTTTTCCAGACCAGGTGTCTCCAGCTGTGCCGGGGGCAGTGTCTGGGGTAGCTGTTGGTTGCTGTTTGCTGCGGGGCGTTGATGTTTTGTTGCTGGTCCTTATCTCTGTGGGTGTCTTTTGGGCTATTCCCAGTCTGTTCGGATGTTAAACTCGTCTCCATTGAGTGGTGGAGATGAGTTTAACATCCGAACAGACTGGGAACCCCTTAAATAAAACCTTTAAAATTTCTTTCCCAAAGGCAAACCTTTGAGTAGAGAAACCTTTCTGAGCAGAGAAATAAGATTTAAAAGAACCAGGATGGGTACATTTTGCAGCAGTGCAGTCGCAGGCAGCCCAGAGTGTGGGTGTGAGTGAGCCCCAGGGTGGAATTGTGCCGCGGTGCTCCCCAGCAGCTGTGGCAGTGCAGGCCCAGCCAGCGCTGGAGCTGCAGCAGCGGCAGCGAGGCTTGGCCGCAGTGGCTGGAGGTGCCAGGGGAGGGTGGCCAGGATTCCCGAGGGTTTGAGCAGAGGATCTGTGGGCAGGCCCAGGGGCTTGGCCCGCTGTGGAGCCCTGGCTGCTGCTGCGTTGCCTTCAGGGCAGGCTCAGGGGCGGCTCCCATGGTCCTGCTGCAGGCGGGAAGTGCAAATCTCCGGGGCTTCAGAGCCCCTGAGGCCAGGCTGAGGGGTCCCCCCGTGCTCAGCTGTGCTGGCGGCTGTTTCTGGCCTCAGGGACACTTGGCGTGGGCCCCTTGGCCACCAGTGGTGCTGCTTTGCACTCCTTAGGCAGGAGCCGATGGCCTGGCTGGGTGTTGGCAACAGCAAAGTCCCAGGGCAGGCTCTGTGCCAGCCCAGCTTCCTGGGGGAGAGATTCCACAGGAGACAGGATTCTGGCTACAGCCTGCCTTACATTTACATCCCTTATTTCCACCCTGCACTAGGTGGAGAATTGCCCAGGTAAGGAATTCCAGACATGAATTCCAAGGGAGATAATTGAATATCTGCCTTGGGTCTGTCTCTTTTTCTTGCCAAGGCCAATGGCAAAAGCTGTACCCATGGCATCTTGGTTTCCATCTCCGGCTTCCAAAGGTGTTTCTTTATTTCCCCATTCATTCTTTCTACCCAGCCCGAGCTCTGGGCTTGCCAGGGGTTATGGAGGTCCCATTGTATTCCTAAAGCTGCCATAACCCCCTGAAGGGTCTTTCCTGTAAAATGAGTTCCCCATCTGAATCTATTGCTTCCACAATCCATTATCTTTGAATTATTTCTTTTAGAAATAGGTTAATAAGTGATCCAGTGCTTGCTGAAGCAGTCAGAATTGCTTTTGCCCCCCCTGTTAGGTGCCATGGTGTCAGCAGAAGATTTTGAAGCCTTCCTGCTCAGGGCATTTCAGTGCCAGGCTCTTACAAGCACCCACAGCTCCGCGGGTTGAGCTGAGCATGGGCCGGTGACCTGCGCTTTGTCTGATTCCCCTTCCTTAATAACAGCCTGTCTTGTAGCTCTTTTCCCTTCTGCTGCCCTTGCAGAGCCATCCACAAACACATTGTCTCCCTCAGGCCAGGGAATGTCCCATCAATCTCTCCCAGCCTGGCTCGGGAGCTCTGTCCCTTGAGTGCAGTCCTGGGTTCCTTGCCAGCCCCTCTCCAGGCTGTTCAAACAGGAGGCTGGGTTAAACCCTTGCCCTGTCCTCAGTTCTGAATCCTCCTGTGCCATTGAACAAGTTTCATACTGTAATCACCGAGCCCTGCTCATCCATTGAGAGGCTCTTTTGGTTGTCAAAGCTTTAACTTGATGCCAGACTTGAACTCTAGGAGATCCTCCTGTTGTCATCAGTTTTCAGCCTCTGCTCCCACGGAAGCTGTGGCTGCACAATTCTGCAGACAATGAGGCTGCTCTCTGGCCACTGGGTTAAACATTTTAGCACGAGAATTCCTTTGGCAAGACCCTGTTTAACGTCCACCTATAATTCAAATTCTTTTTCCCTGTCTGGAAGGCCCAGGCCACTCGCCTCAGTTAATCTTAATTTTAACACTTGAAAATTCTGTGTTTCCTCCTTGTGTCCATCCATCCAGTTTGTTGACTGGCAAGATAGGAGTGTTGTAGCCTTTAACAGGGACTCAATACCAGGCTGTGAGCCCTTCCTTCCCTCTCTTGGAACAGGGTATTGCTTGTCCTGGTTGCTTTAATTTGTAGAGGCTCCATATCTAATTTTCTGTATTTCCCTGGGGCTGCCCACACTTCTGGGTTCACTTCAGCATAGGCCTTGTCAGACTTTTGACACAGAGGTACAACAGAACTAGCCTCTGTATCCCTTTTTACAGTATTAAAATCCAGCTCTCAAAGTCCTTCCTAGTTAATTACAATCACAGGAGGAAGAAAAAGAAATTCATTTATTTCAAACCTATCCCCCACAGCTTCTAATAGTGGTTGAACAAATCATACCTGCTCATCTTTCCCACTCATTCCCTTAAAAATTAAAATATTCCTTTACTATTTTCCCCTTTAGGTCTAAGATTCAGAGCAGATTGAGAGGCCCCTGTGTCCATCAGGAAATGCCTCCTCTCAATGCAGACCCACCTGAATGTTCTCAAGGGCTCCAGTGTGGAGGGTCCCTGGTGTGATGGGAGCTGTGACAGCCCTGCCAATCCATGTCCATCACGGGCTGGACTTGCTGGTCCTGAGGGTGCTGCTGTCTCTGCTTGCAGTGTCCTTGTGCCCTGCAGCCGGAGCCCTGATTCCTTGCCAGGGGCTGTTTGGGTGGGCTGTGCCCTGCCGAGGAGGGCAATGCCTCTGCCGGGTGCTTGTGGCCGAGCCGTGCCCTGGGTGCTGGGGCCCCCTTGGGCCCTGGGGCTGATCCCTCAGGGGCTGTAGGAGCTCTGCCCTGGCCTTTGCCTTCAGCTTGGCCTTTTGCTGCTCCCTTCTTGCATTCACCTGCTGGGCCTTTGTGCCCAAGTGCTGCAGGGCCTTCTTCTGCCCCTCCTGCAGCCCCCCTCAGTGCCTGTGGGTGCTTGTCTTGCTTTACAAGACAGGCGTCTGCTTGGGAAGGCAGAAAAAGCCCCTCTTGGAATGGAGAATGCAAACCCCCTCCCTCTTAATTTTTAGGATAGTGAAATCAAGGGGCTCTCAGGCAAAGATATGGGATTAGGAATAACGGTTCTTTACTAGTGTGTATAATATAATAATAGTAGTGTGTATCAACAGCTCCGGCAGTGCCAACAAACAGAGCCCGGAGCCGGTCCCGGCCTTTCGGCCGCGGCGCTTTCCCCTTGGGTGCAGTTCCGGGCACGGCCGGCAGGGGCGCCGGTGGCTCCCGCGGGGCGGGGCAGCGCATCCCTGCCATGGGAACCTCTCTTCACGGCAATAGAGCAATCCCTTCATCTAACTCTTTCACTTTTTTACCTTCTGTAGCCTTTCTCCCGTGTTTTGGGAAAGAATTTGGAGAGGGCTGCCTTTTAACTGAGCTCCTAGTGTTTCGATAAGGTGCTTCCTGTAGAGAGAGGGGTTTTCCCTGAACAGCCGGAGCTGTGGTTACCAAGGGGACGTAACTCAGAGCAGGAGGGGTCAGGGGAGGATATCCCGCCGAGGCTCGGTGGGAGTGTGGGCAGGGTCTGCTGCCGGAATCGCCAGAGGGGGATCTTCCCGTGGAGGCCGAGCCGGAGCGTGGGCAGCCCCCACATGGCTTCTGGCGGCTGATCCGGCAGCTCCCGGCAGAGAAAAGGCAGGTGGGAGACCCCGGCAGCAGCAGCGGCGCTGCCCAGCGCAGCTGGCACGGGCAGGGCAGCCGGGGATGGGATGGCTGGGACCCGCCCTCGGTGCGGTCGGCGCGGTGACCTCGGCCCACGCGGCAGGACAGAGCAACCCCATCTTCCCCAGCATGGCCGGCAGAGCGGCCGCGGGCCGGGCAGTGGGGCCAGGGCACACAAATTCACCGCCAGCGCCAGGGCAGGTGGAGCTGCCCTGGGCAGTGAGCCCGCACCTGGGATGGAAACCGGGGCAGGCGGAGCTGAGGCGGGCAGCGAGCCGGGACCCGGGACAGGCGCCTCGGCCGCCAACGGAGGGGGCAAGAGCTGCAGAGGATCCCACTCTCTTTCTGACTTTTCCTCTTGTTCCCCTCCCTTTCATTTCCCCTTTTTATTTTCTTGGTTTTTTCCTCGGGTGTTTCTGATACTTCAAAGATTTTTATTCTCCTAAAATCTCCTGTCTAACATATGGCATATTCTCTTTCTTCTAGATTAAATGGGGTTTTTTTACACATAAATCCAGAACCTAACAAATCTCAACTTCTGCTTGGATATTTTGAAATGGTCGACGAGCTAACTCATGACCTCCTAATGTTGTTTTTCCCATCACCTTTTTATTTATCCTTTGGCAAATTAAGCATCTTTCAGTGACTTGCTTTGCTACACCAAAAATCCCAGTGCACCCAGAATTCCTTAAAAAATGATCACACAAAGCTTGAGTACGCCAGTGGGGCTTCTGATGCACGTCTTCTAATCTTTTCCTAGTAAGCACATTTTATTAAGTAATTGTCTTCCATGTAGAAGTTTCTATTTCCCTGATTTATCTTGTTCATTTCCTATCTTGTTTAATTCTTTTTTCTTGGCTTCCCTAAACTTTGGAATTTCCAGTTTTTCCTCGTTTGGAGTTAATATTAACATAACTCTTTCAGCTCCATTTTCTGCTGCATCCTTAGCTTTGTGATCTGCCCCCAGTTTGCCCAGTTTGCCTCTCCTTTGGCCCGGGCCGGGTTCCCCCCGCCCGCAGCGGCTGGGAGCAGCCGAGAGCCCCGCGCTGCCCATGCCGACCTGGCCCGGCTCCATGGCCGCTGCTGCCGCGGGCTGCGAGGGCTGCGGGAACGGGGCACCGAGGGTGTGGCTGCTGCTGGGGGAGGAGGAGGAGGGAGGGAAGGGCAGGGATGGAGGGGGAGGAGGAGGCGGGGTAAGGGGGGAGGAGGGGGAGAAGGAATGGAAGGGGCGGGATGGAAAAGGAGAAGGAGGTGGGGATAAGACAGGGGAGGAGGAGGAGGGGGGATGGAAGAGGAGGAGCGGGAGGAGAAAGAGCAGGGAAGGAGGCGGGGTTAGAGGGGAGGAGGAGAGGGAGGTGGAGATAGGACAGAGGAGGAGCGGGAGGAAGAGGAAGAGGAGGGACAAGGGCGGATCAAGGCTGAGCTGCGGGAGCCACGCGGTCTCGAGCCCTGCCTGAATTCGCAGCCCCCACCTGTGGGATCATCGCCCCCCCCCCCATGGCTCCGGTGAGCGGGGAGGGGGAGCCCGGCCCGGATATCCCGGGGGGTCCCTGGTTGGGTTTTTGGGGGGATGTTTGGAGAATGAAGAAGTCCAAGGCTGAGCGGAAAAGGCCCCTCGGGGGGACATCGGGGGGTGGCGGTGGCGGCTGCCGGCAGAGGCAGCCTGGAGGAGCAGAGCCCTGTGTGCCCCAGGAGGCCAAAGTGGGGAGGCCAGAGAGGGGGGAGCGCCGCCATTGGCGGGAGCCTCAAGAGCCTGGAGAGGGGCAGGGGGGACTCCTTGGAGCCGCTGCAGCCCAGAGCAGAGAATGAGGGGAGAAGGGAGCCCGGGAGCCCAAACAGCCCCGGCATCCCGAAATGGGGAGAGCCAAGAGGGGGCAGTGCGTCCCCAGAGACGGCCTGGGGGGATCTCGATGCCCTTGCCTGTGGCACGGAGGCAAATCCCATGCTGTCCTTGTCCTTCCTCGCCCAGAGCAGGAGCTGAGCATGGAGAGCAGGGAGGACAAATGCCCGCGGCAGAACCTGGTGGCAGAGGCCGTTTTGAGCGGCTCCACGGCACAGGAAGCCAACGGGGAGGAAAAGGCCCGGAGATGCCGCACGAGGAGGGGCTGCAAACGCAGATGGCGGGGATGTGAGGGGGAAAGAGCCAGCCTGGGCCGGGAAGGCGGCCGGAGATGGAGGCAGAGCTCGGAGCTGGTGCTCCATGAGCAGCTCCAGGATGGGAAGAAGCCCCACACATGCGTGGAGTGTGGGAAGAGCTTCAGGTGGAACTCGGAGCTGATCAGGCACCAGAGGACCCACACTGGGGAACGGCCCTACGAGTGTGGGGAGTGTGGGAAAAGTTTCAGCCAGAGCTCCAACCTGATCAGCCACCAGAGGACCCACACTGGGGAGAGGCCCTATGAGTGCTCCAAGTGCGGGAAGAGGTTTCAGACCAGCTCGAGTCTCTTCCAGCACTATCGGATTCACACAGAGGAGAGGCCCTTCCAATGCCCCGACTGTGGGAAGGGATTCAAGCGCAACTGCAACCTCGTCACCCACCAGCGCATCCACACTGGGGAGAGGCCCTACGAGTGTGATAAATGCAGGAAGAGGTTTCAGACCAGCTCCAGGCTCCTCCGGCACTATCGGATTCACACAGAGGAGAGGCCATTCCAATGCCCCGACTGCGGGAAGGGATTCAAGCGCAACTGCACCCTCGTCACCCACCGGCGCATCCACACTGGGGAGAGGCCCTACGAGTGTCCCCAGTGTGGGAAGAGCTTCTCCAGCAGCTCTACCTTGACCAAACACCAACGGAGGCACCGGTAAGGGAAGCCCTGCGAGTGCCCCGAGTGCGGGAAGAGCTTCGTGCGCTGCTGCAGCTCCATCCCCCACTGGAGGAGGCACTTTGGGCACAGCCCTGGTCACTCACATTCCCTGTGATCCATGTTGGGGACACTCCTGGCTGCTTCTCCTTTGGTTTGACCTGAATTTTTTTCTCTTCTCCATCTCTCTGTCCTCCAAAAGTCCGGAGGGATGGAACAGTCACCTCAAAACCACTCAAATTCCACTGAAAATAACTGAATTTTAACCCCAAAGGGCTCAATTCCACCTCAGATTGCTTGTTCCCTCCTCAAAAAACTCAATCCCAGGCCAAACTCAATCCATTCCACAGCTGTCAAGTTGAGATGGAGTTGGAAGGAGATTGGGAGAAGTGGGATCTCAATATGGAGCAGTGGGATGGGGATTGTGTGGGCCTGGGTGTGTGGGATGTATTTGATAGCAAATAAAACTTTCAGAGTTACTGATTTCTGTCCCTTTCATTTTCAGTCAGTTCTGTTTGCAGAGTGCCACCTTCTCAGCTGATTCAATTCCTATAAAAATCCCATTTTTTAAATCATCTAACCCAAACAATCCAAAAATCATTATCAAAATAAAACCACCCGCACACAATTAATGTTTTCAAAATAATTTTAATTTTTCAAGAGTACTTAAGGATGTTATTAAAGTTTAATTGTTTGGTTGAAATGTCTGAGAAATTGTACTGGTGTTTGGTTTTGTGTTTAGTGTATTTGTAATATGAATTGTTTAACTAAGATCTGTTAGATTGCATGTTAGTTTCTTTAGATATTTTTCATCTGAAGTACTTTAGTCATCGAGTTCTTGGAACGTAAACTCGTTTGGGGGAAAAGTTTGCTGTGCATGAGGGTCTGTGAATATGCCCCAGGCTGATGTAAGGGGAAAGGTATTTCAGGGGATCCCCGAAGGTAACAGGGTGCTCCTGGCTGAGCGCCAAGATGCACCCGGCCGTAATAACCTTTGCTCCATGGTCCTGGTCCCCCATTAAACTTTTATTAAAGTCCTTTATTAACCTGTTTACATTTTCACAGGAGAGTGAACGTGTTTTTCACAGGCAGCTTCACAGAAACTGGAACACGTGGGGGTTCCCAGGAGGGGGCACCGCTGATCCAGGGCATGGAGGCGCTGCCTGCAATCGTCCATAACCGCCCATAAGGAGCCTCCAGGGCTTTACCCTCCATGAGCTGCAGCAGACATGTCGGGAAAGGTGATAAGAGCCCGTGGAATGGTGCTTGTTGCAGGCAGATTGGCCACTTGCAGCTCTTCAAAACTCCCTCCCATGAAAAATTAAAGAACTTCAACCATTCAAAAGTGTGAAAAATGCGTTCACTCTCCTGTGAAAATCTAAAAATTTAATAAAGTTTAATGGGAGTGCAGGACCATGGAGCAAAGGTTATTACAGCCGGGTGCATCTTGGCACTCAGCCAGGAGCACCCTGTTACCTTCAGGGATCCCCTGAAATACCTTTCCCCTTACATCAGCCTGGTGCATATTCATAGAGCCTCATGCACAGCAGCTGGGAAGGGTTTAACACTTTACTGGGTATATTAGCGTTCAGAAACACATAATCACCAGAATGATTATATGCAGGTGCTTTTATTGAAGAGCTCTGGGTGTCAGGGGTACCAACCCAAATCTGACTCTGACATGGGTTCGGGATGAACATGTTTTTATATTCTATCCTTATATAACTTTCATGTTAATGATTGAACTTATATTGTTCTATTGTGTACATAGATTTCAGCCAAGCATGGGTTCCTCGTGGCCCCCCTCAAACTTCTAACATAGTTCCTCATGATTCTTCTTATGATTAAACAATAATTATACTTAATTACTAAACAATCATCACATCTAACAATTGTATCATTTATCATGTTCTGCTTACGCAGGTGCAATTTCACATGATCTGGCAAGCACAAAGCCTAACATTTTCAGAGTCTATTTTTGACATTTTTCCAGGGCCCCACTATCATTCTCCCCCCTTTGAAAGCATTTTCACTTCACTATAGGTGTAAATGTTTTCACTTGATACAGTCCTTTATTTCTCAATTTATTCTTGACGTTCTTCAAGTCCATGGTTGATGTAAACGTTGTCGTGGATGCTGTCACGCACTGGAGAACCAGAAGATGGTGGGCGTGGATCTCGTGTCAGTGCCTTTATTATCTTCTGGTTCCAGGACGTTTTCTTCTGTATCTCTCCTTTTAAGATGCTGTGAACTAACCAAATTGCTAAGAATACAATTAGTAAGATTATCACACTCTCAATGATAGATTTAATCCATGAACTCACATTCCACCCTAGACCTTTAAAGATTTTGCCTAGCCAGGTCGTAGTCAAATCTTTTTGCTCTTCTTGTGCTTCATGCTCTCTTTGTTTCAACTGATTGATGTCATATTCTACATCTGCAGTTACATTTGGGATGTGAAGGCAGCAATGACCAACCCGTCCCTTTAAAAATCCACATACTCCATGCTCTTTCAGGAGTAACAAATCTAAGGCTAATCGATTTTGTAAAGTCATTTTTGTGGTGCCTTGTAATTGTACGTTTAATTCTTTAAATCCTTCCCAGGTGACTCTTGCCAGTCTATCTACCTGACCTGTAAGTTTGTACAGCATCTCCCTACTCTGATAGTTTGCTGTAGGACCAAGCAAAGACTCTCGGGCCCACCCAAATTTCACTCCACCAGAGGGTTCTTGCCAAGTGTCATCTGGATTTTCATTGTCTAGAACTTCTCGTCTTGCTCTTACCTGCACAAGTTCATGTTTTCCGTTAAATGGGGACTTTTTCCAAATTGGAGATGAGGTTGGGAGGCCTAAAGTAATTTCCTTTACTTTCCCATCTACAGGCAGATGTGTTGTCCAGGTGCCATCGCTTGCTGCCCATACAAATTGTCCTGGACCTCGGACTGTACTCCTGGTACATCCTACAACTGCTTTATAATTCACTCTGCCTTGTTTATGTTTGATCCCTCTGCAAGCACAGCCAGTTTGTAGGGCTATTGCCAGGGGTGGCATCTGCTTTATCTCTGCATCAGCAGAAGTGCAGTCATAAGTTTTATTACATGCCCACCAACTTACTTGGTCTGCCCTCGTTCTGCTACTGGTGGCAGTGTTTGTTACTGCTGGATCTGTTTCATTCTCGGGGCCTTCCCACTTAATGCACCAAGGGGTGTTTGCCATACATTGGAATCTTTGAAGGATACTCACAGACCACGCACTGTCCCAAGGCTCTGTCTGACCTTTCTGATCCTTGGCCTCACACTTCCATACCAGAGTGGTTTCTGTAACATTTTCTGTAATCTTTTTATAGTGTGGCAAATAGCATTGCCATTGTGTGATGCCTGCTGATTCTCCCATAGGGGTTCCTAGTGTGCCATCACTTAGAATACAGTCTTTCTGGCCCATGGGTCTCATCCATGTTCCTATTTTCTCCCAAGTTTCCTTGACTACTTGCCTCGACTCAGGTACCTGTTTGCATGCAATTGTTTTGTTCTTTTGTATTTCAGGTAGTTTTGATGTTGTGATTCCCCAATTTACTGGATCTCCTGCTGCCCTTTGGTATTGGTATACAGGCAGTTATTCTACAGGTGTTTTGCATTTTGGCAAAGGCTTTGACTAATCCAATCATTACATTCTCAGCCCAAACTTCATTAGGAACCTTTATCACCTGTGTTTCTGCTTGTACCTCTCTCTTCATTCTAGAATGAAGAGTGGTTAGTTGATCTTTTTGCATTCCACATCCCAAAGACATTAATGACCATAACATTGGCACAATTACTGATAGCATTCTCAAAGTAATTAAACACATCTTATCTGCAGCCTTGTTGGTTCCAGAGTTTACACAGTCCGTGATCCAGGATGGATTTTCTTCACTCGGGTGTAGTGAATCCAGGGGTCCACGCCGGCTACTTTGGCTGCTGTAAAGGTGGTCAGCAGTACCTGGTGGGGCCCACTCCACTTTTCTTTCAGCGGTTCTTCGTTCCAGTTCTTGATGTACACCTCGTCTCCTGGATGTATGTTATGAACTGGGTTCTCGAGAGTCAGCGGTCTATTCCACACGAGGATGCTCCGGAGCCGAGCTAAAGTTTTCCCGAGAGACAGAACATAATTATACACTTCCTGCTTTCCTGTGACGTGCACATTAGGGTTAGGCTCAGGAGATTCATATGGTTTCCCATGCAATATCTCATAAGGGCTGACTGACATCCCACTCCTAGGCTTTATCCGAATCCTCAACAGTGCTATTGGCAAAGCCTGGGGCCACTGCAATTTGGCTTCTTGGCATATTTTACTGATTTGCCTCTTTAGTGTCTGATTCATCCTCTCTACCTGTCCACTTGACTGGGGTCTCCACGGTGTGTGGAGGTCCCAAGTTATCCCCAGCAATCTACTTACCTCTCTTACTACTGTAGCTATGAAATGGGGCCCCCTATCTGATGATACCCTAGGGGTACCCCGAACCTGGGAATAATCTCCTGTAGTAACCACTTTACTGTTTCCTTTGCTTGGTTGGTGTGACAGGGAAGGGCTTCTGGCCACCCAGAGAATGTGTCAACCCCCACTAACAGGTATTTGTATCCTCGAGTTCTTGGCAAGTCTACAAAATCTACCAGCCAATAGTCTCCTGGCTCTATTCCTATCCGAATTCTTCCTGGCTGTGCCTGTCGCCAGCCACTGGGTTGTTTTTCAAGCAGATATCACACTTTGACATTACTGATTTTGCCATTGTTAACATCCGTACCGAAATTAAACTCTGCTTTAGCAATTTTACCAATGCCTCTGTACCCCAATGACATTCGTTATGTTTAATTTGTAGAACTTCTCTCATTATCAAGGGGGTGCCACTATCTGTCCTTGTGCAGTCACATACCATCCCTCTGAATTCTTTTGTGCATTTAGCAAACGTGCCAGTCTCTCATCTTCTACTGAATATTTTGGTTCTGGAGGCAAATTGAATTGGGATACATTAAGCTTTAAAGGTATCAATGCCATTGTTGTTTGCACCTCTCAAGCAACCTGTCGGGCTGCCCAGTCTGCCTTTCGATTTCCCTCACAGATTTTGGAGTTTCCTGATTGCTGTGCTTTACAGTGTATAATTGCCACTTGTTCAGGTTTTTGTACTGCTTTTATCAATTGCAGGACTGCATCCTGATGTTTAATGTGTATACCCAGAGAAGGACAATAGTCCCCTTTCGTTCCACAGTGCTCTGTGTACATGCACCACTCCAAAAGCACATTTTGAGTCAGTCCAGATATTTTCCCTTTTCCCTTCACTTAATTCTAGTGCCCTGGTTAAAGCAACCAGTTCTGCCTTCTGGGCAGATGTATTTGGTGGTAATGCCTTTGCCTCCACTGCTGTACTGACTGTTGTTACTGCATACCCAGCGTATCTGGTTCCGTTTTCCACGAAGCTGCTCCCATCTGTAAACAGCTCCCACTCTGGCTGCTCTAGTGGGACGTCTTTCAGGTCTTCTCTTGCTGAGTAGGTGTACTCTATTACCTCCACACAGTCATGCTCTAATGGGCCTTCTTCAGTTGTGGTACCTAGGAACAAAGCTGGATTCAAAAGGTTAGTTGTTTTTAATGTGACATCATCCTGCTCAGTCAGGACTACCTGGAATTTCATCATCCTGCTTGGGGATAGCCAATGGCCCCCCTTCTGCTCTAAGACAGTGGTTACCATGTGTGGTACATTGACATCTATGTGCCTTCCCATCGTGAGCTTCCTGGCTTCTTGTATCAGCATCAGAGTGGCTGCGACTGCCCGCAGACATGGAGGCCACCCGGCACTTATGCTGTCAAGTTGTTTGGAAAAGTAGCCCAGCGGCCTTTTCCAGCTTCCCAGACCTTGGGTCAGGACTCCTAGTGCTAGGCGCAGCCTTTCATGGACAAACAGCTGAAAATCTTTAGACAGATCAGGTAAGCCTAATGCTGGAGCAGTTGTCAGTGCTTCCTTTAATTTTAGGAAGGCTTCTTTCTGTGGCTTGCCCCAGGTGAATGGCTGCATCTTCTGAGCTTCACACAGGGGCTTCGCAATCAGTCCATAGTCCATGATCCACAGGCGACACCATCCTGCCATCCCGAGGAAGACTCGCAGCTCATGTAGATTCTGGGGCTCTGGAATAGCACAAATAGCTTGGATACGGTTAGTGCCTAGTTTTCATTTGCCCTTGTGAAATTTCACATCCCAGGAGATCACAGTCTGTTGGGCAATTTGTGCCTTTCCTCTGGATACTTTATAACCTCCCATTCCCAGGGAATTTAAAATCTCAATGGTTACCTTTATACAGGTTGCTTTTCTTCTGTAGCTGTTAGTATATCATCAACATACTGCAACAACAGGTATTGGTCTCTTGGTACTTGCCCACTCTCGGTCCAAATCTCCAGCTCCTTTGCCAGTTGGTTTCCAAATAGGGTCGGCGAGTTCTTATATCGTGTCCAGGTGAGCTGGGTCTTTCTCCCATTCCCTGGGTTTTCCCACTCACAGGCAAACAGTTTCCTACTTTCTTTGTCAAGGGGGATGCAGAAAAAGGCATCTTTTAAATCAATTTCAGTAAACCACTTATATATCTCTTTTACGGATATCAGCAATGTGTAGGGATTTGTTACCACTGAATAAATATCCTTTGTTATTTTATTTATTGCTCTCAAATCCTGCACTAATCTATATTCACCATTTGGCTTCTTTATTGGAAATATTGGTGTATGAAATTCTGATTCACATTCTTCTAGAATTCGGTATTTCAAGAACTTATCAATAATCTTTACTTATTCCTTGCCATGCTTCTGGTGTTATGGAATAGTGTTTGACTTGTAGAGCCCTCGCCCCTTCTTTTAACTCTACATGCACTGCTTGTGCCAATTTAGATTTCCCTGGTATATCTGTCTCCCATACAGAGGGAATCACTGCATCTCCTACCTCCCTAGGGGTAGAGGGAACAGGTTTTTCTTTGATCATTAAAATCTGTCCCGTCTTTGATTCAGGTATTTTCATTATAAGCTCCCCATTTTCAAAGGTTATTACCGCATCAAGTTTCTCTAGCAAATCTCTCCCTAAAAGCGGAATTGGACACTCAGGTACGTATAGGAATTTGTGTGTTATAACTTTGCTCCCAAAACACAAATCTAGGGGTTGCAAGAATGGCCGTTTTTCCTCTTTCCCTGTAGCACCGACTATTGTTGTTTGCTTGTCCCCAATTTGTCCTTGCAAATCATTCAATACCGAGTAAGTAGCTCCTGTATCCTATTAGAAATTTGACCTCTTTATGTCCTAATTGTATATTTATAACAGGTTCCTTAACTTGTTCTACTGGCTCTGTGTCTAGTCAGCTGGTATACTCCCCCAAAACCATCCCCTTGGTAACCTGCTGGCACTGATTGCCCAGGTGAAACTGGTTGTTCAAGTCTGGACATTGTCTCTTCCAATGCCCCTCCCGCTTGCAATACGCACATTGATTTAGGTTTAACCCCTGCCTGACTGGTCTCCTATTTTGACTATTCCTGTTACATCCCCTGAAATTTGGGTTCCCTTTTCCTTGTATTACTGCCAACAGATTCTGCTGCTGCCTTTTACTCGCTTCTCTTTCGCGATTGTTATATACCTTCCAGGCTACCTCATGTAGCTTATTCAAATTCCTTCGTTCTTCCCCTTCTAATTTTTCAATTTTCTACGAATATTGTCCTGTGACTGGCCCAAGAATATGAGAGCGAGCTGAACCTTTGCTTGTTCTGTGTCCATTTGGAGATCTGTATATTTTCTTGCTACCTCCTCAAGCCTCTCCAAAAACGCAGTGGGAGATTCCTTCCTGTCGAACTTTGTATAGTTTAGACCAATTTATAGTTTTGGGCACAGCATTCTGAACTCCTATTTGGATCCACTCTTGATATTTCCGTAGTCTCCCCATACCGCAAAATAAATTAGGGTCCCAATTTGGATCCTCAATTGGGAAATTCTCATCTAAATTCCCTGTTACGAATCCATTTCTGATGTTCTCTCTTACCCTTTCTTTGGCTGCCTTAAGTACCATCTCTTTCTCAGTAGAATCCATCAAAGTATCTAATATTAATATATTAGATATATTAATATATTATATATAGATATATATTAGATATATTATTATACGATATATAATTTTATATATATATATAATAATAATATGCATATTATTGTATGTCATCCCAGTCAGGATTTTGAGGTTTTTATAACCATTTTTAATACTCATGCCATTTTATCAGGATTTTCTCTATGAATTCTGGCTGATTGTTTCCAAATAACTAAATCTGCAGGAGAGAAAGGCACTTTTATAAATACTGGCCCTTCCACTCCAACACTTTGTCGCAAGGGGGCAATTACAGTCCGTTTTTGTCTGCCTATGTCTTTTCTATCCATAACTGGGGCAAGGTTAGACCGATTCCTGGTTCTGTGGGCTACCCCATCGTTGATTCTCTCTCTCTCCTTTCTACCCCAGTTAGGTTTTGCTCATCTTCCGAGGAAGAGGGATCAGGTGACGATGGGAGAGGAGATTAAAGAGGGAAGGGTGTACTAGACGAGACCGGTTCAGGACTAGGTGGGGTAGGAGCAGGCAGTGGGATAGGGACAGATGGAACAGGTGGGATAGGGTTAGGTTCTCTTGTTCCTATTGGAGCTACCTGTAAATCAATATCTGTATAATTTTCCCTACTCAGGCTTTCTTTCAACGCCAAGTGTTCTAAACAACGTTCCTCACAAACCCCACACTTATTGCTTGCAGATGTTTTAACCATCATTAATTCACATTCATCCTGCCATTCTGGCTTTGCCCGTAAATAGAAAAACAAATCAACATACGGAACCTCATCCCATTTTCCTTCTTGTTTACAAAACGACATTAACTGCAAAATAGTGTTATATTGCAGAGTCCCGTATTTTGGCCATTTTTCACCATACTCCAAGGCATATCCTGGCCACCATGTATTACAATAATCAATCAACTTAGCTTTACGTAATTCTTCCCCAAAATTACCCTGTTTCCAATGTACTAATAAGCACCCCAAAGGAGAACTTTGCGGGATAGAGGTGTTGCCGCCCAAAATCCCTTTCAGTTTCTCCCTTCCAAATATACCACAAATTGCCGAACCCGCAACGCTTTCGCGATTGTCTTATGGAACGGCGCCTGGGCTTGTACCAGCAGGAATTCCTTTAGCCCAACCAAGCGTAGCTTTCGCTGCGTCTCATTGGCAGGCACCCAAACCAAAGTAAAAAGCACCTTACCTTTCTCCCGGGGACGTGGCGAGCGGCAGAAGCGGTCGCGGCCGATCGAGCTCCCCGAGAATCCCTCGGTGCCGGCTGGAGCGCGGTCGAGTCACGAAACTCGCTCAGCAGCACCCGCAGGGTCCCATCCGGGGTCGCCAAAATGTTAGCGTTCAGAAACACATAATCCCATCAGCGATTATATGTGGTGCTTTTTATTCAAGAGCTCTGGGAATCGGGGAAGTTTCCACCCAAATCTCATTCCGACCATACATTCGAGGTGAACATGTTTTATCCTCTATCATTACATAACTTTCATGTAATTATTAAACCTATATTGTTCTATTGTATACACAGATTTCAGCTAAACATAGCCCCCTTTAAATTTCCAACATAGTTTCTCACAATTCTTCTTATGGTTATGTAATAATTATATTTAATTACTAAACAATCACCACATCTAACAATTATATATTTTATCATACTGCTTACGCAGGTGCAGTGACCTGAGAAAACACAAAGCCCAATATTTTCAAAGACTATTTTTAACATTTTCCAGGGCTCCACTATCACTTTTATTTCTTGTGGGAAAAAACCCTTCATCTCAACCAGGCACTCATGGCCAAAACTGGGTGACTGCCTCTGGAATTCCTTATACCCAAGGATAGCTCCCAGACAAAAGCTGCCAGGAGTGACAAGTCTGGCTGGCCTTGGCTTCCTGAGGGCTGGCCCTCATCTGCCTCTGAAACACTGGGGCTGGGTGCTTTCCTTCCTTATAAAAAGAACTCTTCTTCCTGTCCAGGCACCCACAGCCAAAACTGAGATTCCACCTCCAAAATGCCCAATGTCCAAGGAAAGCCCCTAGACAAAAGGTGCCAGGAGAGACAGGGCTGGCTGGCTTGGCCTGAGGGTGGCCACCTCTCATCTTCTTCCTCAACACTTGGACTTTGTGCTTTACTTTCCTATGGGCAAAAACACCCATCTTGACCATGGCCAAAACTGGGATTCCCCCTCCAAAACTCCATACATCCAAGGATTGCTCCCAGGTGAAAGCTGCCAGGACAGACAGGTCTGGCTGCCCTTGGCCTCCTGGGGGTGCCTCTCCCCTGCTGTCCAAACACTGGGGCTGGGTGCTTTCCTTCCTATGGAAAAGAACCGTCCTTCTTATCCATGCAGAAACGGCCGAAATTGGGGTTCCACCTCCCAAATTCCCGATATCCAAGGGTTGCTTTCAGACAAAAGCTGCCAGGACAGAGAGGTCTGGCTGGCCTTGGCCTCTGATGGCCGCCTTTCATCTGCCCCTGAGACACCACCGGTGTTCTGTGCTTTCCTTCCTATGGAAAAGAACCATCCTTCTCCTCCAGTGTCCATGTCTGAAATTGGGATTCCACCTCTGAAATTATCAATATCCAAGGGTTGCTCCCAGGCAAAATCTGCCAGTACTGTCAAGGCTGGCTGGCCTGGGCCTCTGGTGGCTGCGCCTGCAACAGTGGGGCTGGGTTCTTTCCTTCCCATGGAGATCCCTGGGACACTGTGGGGACCTCATGGAACCAAGGGGATCATTGTGGCACCACTGGAGCCCATGGAACCAAGGGAATCATTGTGGCCCCACAGGAGCCCATGGAACCAAGGGGATCATTGTGGCACCACTGGAGCCCATGGAACCAAGGGGCCATGGTGACACAGAGGGGCTCCATGGACCCAGAGACCATTGTGGCTCTGTGGGGCCTGATGGAACCTTGGAGACCATTCCAACCTTCAGGGCCTGGTGTCACCAAGGGGGCATTATGACACCTCAGGGCCCCATGGAAGCAAGGGACCATTGGGACACTGTGGGACCTCATGGAACCCAGGGAACATGGAACAGCTCTGGCTGGCTTGGCCTCCCAGGGGCCACCTGACAGCTCTGGCTGATCTTGGGGTGTCAAGGGCTGCCTTTCATCAGCTCCTGGAGCACTGGGGCTCTCTGCTTTCCTTGCTATGGAAAAGGGCTGTCTGACTTTTCAGATGCCCATTGCCAAAACGGGTACTCTCCCTAAAATAATTTCCTCTATGCAAGGGTATCTCACCAAACAAAACCTGCCAGCTCTGGCTGGCCTTGGCCTCTGGTGGTCACCTCTCATCTGCCCCTGAAACACTGGGGCTCTGTTCCTTCATTCCTATGGAAAAGAACCAGCCTTCTTGTCCAGGGACCATGGCCAAAATTAGAATTTGGCCTCCCAAATTCTGTATATCCATGGATCGCTCCCAGACAAAAGTAGCCAGGACAGACAGGTCGAGCTGGCCCTGTCCTCTGGTGATTTCTTTAGACTCTGAGCCGAATGTTTTCATTTGGAAACACCTTGGAGAGGGCCCAGAGATGTCCCAAGGAGGGGTTTGGAGGCCTTGGGAACATGAGCACTGTATAGGGACAAAGGAGCTCTGTGCTCAGTGGGGTGGAGCCTGAGGACAGTGGAGCAGAGCCATGAGAGTGTTTAAAGAGCGATTTCAGGGCTGGTGGATCCTTTTGACATAGTGGAAAACAGCCAGAGAGAGAAAGAATTAACGCCAAGGGCAGCTGGGGAGGCCCAGAGTGGCAGCAGGAGAAAGGAATTTCCCTGTCAGGGCAGGGCTGTGGTGCAGCACGTCCCCAGCAGGAGCCTGGAGCAGCCCCAGGCTTTGTGTGGGCAGGCAGGGGCAGGCAGGAGGCAGAGCTGTCAGCAAAGGAAGGGCCCAGCCAGGTGGGGCAGCCAGGGGATGCCCAGAGCCTGCAGGGACAGAGGCCAGGGCAGGGACACCGTGGGACAGCCTGGGCTGCACAGGGCACAGGGATGGGCAGCAGCTGCAAGACAGCCCTGACAGAGCCAACCTGGGCAGCACTTTGGCCATGGCTGCTGGGCCTGGGCCTGAGCCAGGAGGGGACAAGTGACCCTTGCAGGCCTGGGGTCTCATGGCCTCCCTGTCCCTGCTCAGCAGCCTGGCAGGGGCTGCCCCACGCTCCTGCCCTTGGCATTGCCCATCCCCACATGCCAGGGCCCATCCCGGGAAGAGCCCTGAGCAAGGAGGGAGGGACAGGATCTGCCTGGCCAGGCCCTGGGGCTCAGGCCTTGGCCCTTTACATTCCTGAAACAAATCCAGGTTTGCTCAGCACCAGAGACACCTTTGCCTTGTTTGTCCCCAGCTGCCATCAGTGCCTCCAGTGTTCTGCTCTCCCTGGAACCCGGGGACACTTTCTCAGTCCTGTCCCTGACAGGGATCTCTTTAAAGTACAAGAAACTTCAGTATTTCAATCTGACTTGGAGCTCTTGAGAAGTCTTTGAGCCCACTCTGAGGGACTGGGTGTGATGCAAAGAGCAGCAAAGGCCCAGAGGGTGATTAAAGTCCTTGTGCTGTGTCTGTGCTGCTGAGCTGGGCCGGGCGCCTGGCCCAGAGGCAGCTCCTGGCAAGGGCAGCAGAGCTGCAGAGAGACAGCTCTGGCCAGGAGCAGCTCCTGTGCACAGCCCAGCAGGGCTGGGGCACTGCCAGGGCCCCTCAGGGACACGAGCAGGGTACAGACAGAGCTCACAGGGGCTCGGCACTGGCCGGGGCTGTGGGATGTCCCCGCGGGGGCTGTGTCACAGCAGCACCTCTGGGGCTGTGTCCTAGAGCCACAGAGCAGCTGGGATGGCAGCAAGGGGCTGTGTGACAGCACAGAGTGGGCTGTGTGACAGCACTGAGGGGGTTGTGACAGCACAGAGCTAGCTGTGACATCACAGAAGGCGGCTCTGTGACATCACAATGTGGGTTGTGACACAGAGTCACAGAGCAGCTGTGTGATGCCACAGAGAAGGCTGTCACATCACAGGGGGACTGTGACACCACAAATGTGCTGTGTGACATCACATAGCAGCTGAATGACATCATATGGAGGTTGTGTGACCTAACAGAGTGATTGTGTGACATCACAGGGACAGTGTGACATAACAGGGGCAGTGTGACATCACAGGGGCTGTGTGACATCACAGGGGCTGTGTGACATCACGGGGGCTGTGTGAGGTCCCTGGGGAGGTCACTCTGCCCCGGCCCCCTCACAGCTCCCCCCAGAGCAGTCCAACCCTGCTCGTGCACAGCAGGGTCCCCTGTCCCCACGGGCCCCCCGGGTCCCCCGGTCCCGCAGCCTCCCCCAGAGGATGTTCCACGAGATCGACCCCAGAGCCTGACACGGGGACAGGGGCCGGGGCCCTGGGGGTGGCACAGGGGGACAGGGACCCCCCGGCAGCGTCCCCGTGTCCCCCAGGGCCAGAGCCTGGACCAGGGCTCCTTCACTGTGTTATAGATAAATATCATAATATTGGCTTTTTGCAAATATTAAAATGGATTTTATATGTGTGATGTTAAAATAACTTTGTTCTAAAGATATAGTTTTTATTTCTGTTGTTAATTGAGCTTAGACATAGTAGTGAAATAGCTGATAGAAGTGTGCTTGTGTTAAACTGCCTGCTTGGATGGGATAACATCCAATGCACCCAGGATGAGGACACCTGTACAGATCTGCCAACTATCAGCACTCCCCGTCTGAAGGCAGAGTGCACCAAGGCCCAAAAACTGGAGGTGATAAAGAGAAGGAGCCAAAACCACAGCCAAGAAACACACATGCTCTGAAAAGGCAGACCCAAGGAGGTGCCATGTAAAATCATTCCTGGAATATGTAAAGTAGTTTATGGATATGCATGAGGCTCTATGAATATGCACCAGGCTGATGTAAGGGGAAAGGTATTTCAGGGGATCCCCGAAGGTAACAGGGTGCTCCTGGCTGAGTGCCAAGATGCACCCGGCCGTAATAACCTTTGCTCCATGGTCCTGGTCTCCCATTGTCCCTTGTTAAACTTTGTGCATTTTCACAGGAGAGTGAACGTGTTTTTCACAAATGGAATCTCAAGGAAACAAGGGTCAGTTGTTAAGCCAAGGCTCTGCTTTGACCAAGTGGGGCCTCATGGGACACAGGTGCCACTGGGACATTGCCAGGTCTGCTAGGAACAAGGCTCCATTATTGCACAGTGTTACAGATGAGTAATGTCATAGTTGGGTCTCACAGTGAGGAGATAGATCCTATGTGTGTGTTAAGATGTGTAGTGATGTTATTGTCATCTGTCCCCCATAGTCCTCTTCCCCTCCCCTTGTAATGGCCTTGGTGGTTGGGGCATTTGGGGAGGGCAGGTTTGTCACTGGAAGGCAGGCATGGCCACACCTGCTCTCCAGTCAGGGTGCAAGAAAGCATTCTCCACCAATGGATGGCCACAAAGAGTTACCTGACAGACTTTGGGTGGGGCTAGGATTGCCTGATGCAACACCAAAGTCTAAAAGGAGGAGCAGCCAATTTGTGAAGGAGCCATGTGGCTGATAGCCACGGGGTGGGGAAGGGCTCCCAGTGCTGTTTCAGTCCTTTGTTGTCATTTTTTTCAAGGTTGAATCAACCTTAAAATTTTAAAAGTAGCGGTCATTTCTCACACACAGCAAGGCCTCAGGGCGCCCAGGAGAGCGGCGTGACAATGACATCTTGGGGAACCAAGTGTCACCTGCCAACACAACGGGGCCTCATGGAAGCCAGGGGCCACTTGGATATTGCCAGGGCAGGTGGAACTCAGTGTCCATTGTGACACAGCACAGCCTCGTGGAACTCAGCAGAGCATTGGGACAGCCTGGAATCTCATGGAGCCAAGGCTCTGCTTTGGCAAAGTGGGGCCCACAGGACACAGGTGCCCCTGGGACATTGCCAGCTCTTGTGGAACCCAGTGTCCACTGTGACACAGCAGAACCTCATGGAAACATGGGGGCCACTGTGACGCAATGGAATCCCATGGAAGCAAGTGTCAGTTGTGAACGCAGCAGGGCCTCACAGAACCCAGGGGCAACGGGGACCGTGCTGTGGCTCGTGGGAGCAAGGGGCCATTGTGACCCAGCGGGGCCTCCTGGAACCCAGGAGAACATTGTGGGCCCATGGATCCTCATAGAAGCACGGCCCCATTGTGACAAAGTGCAGCATCACAATGGTCTCCTGGGTTCCATGAGTCCTCGCTGTGTTTAGAATTGACACTTGGTTCCCCAAGATTCCATGGCTCCATCCCTCTGCTCTCCTGTGATTTGAGGCTGTGCTATGTCACAATGGACACTTGCTTCCTCCAAGGCTGGAGATGTCCCAGTGGCACTGGGCTTCCATGAGGCCGCGCTTTGTCACAATGGGGCCTTGCTTCCATGAGATTCCATTGTCCCACAGTGGTCTCCTGGGTGCCACAAGGCCTGCCTTTGTCACAGTGGAACCTTGCTTGCACCAGCCCTGGCAATGTCCCAGTGGCACAGGGGTTCCAGGAGACCCTGCCGTGTCACAATGGGCCCTTGGTTCCATCAGGTTCCATTGTGTCCCAGGGCTCTCCTAGGTCCCATGAGGCCTTGGTCTGCCACAGTGGTGTCTTGTTCCTACCAGGCCTGACAATGTCCCAGTGGCACCTGTGTCCCATGAGGCCCCACTTGATCAAAGCAGAGCCTTGCTCTCATGAGATTCCCCTGTGTCACAATGTTCTGCTTGGTTTCATGGGAACCTGATGTGTTGACAATTGATCCTTGGATCCTAGAGATTCCATTGCATCATGGCTGTGTCCTTGGTTCCATGAGGCCCAGCTTTGTCACAACTGGACCTTGGTTCCATGAGATTCCATTGTATCACAGCGGTGTCCTTGGTTCCATGAGGCCCTGCTGGGTCACAGTGGAGCCTTTGTGCCATTCGTTTCCATGGTGCCACAATGGTCTCCAGCATTCCATGAGGCCATGCAGCAAAAGAGTGGACCCTTGAATCCATGAGTTTCCATTCCATCAGGATGATCTCTTGCATTCCATGAGGCCCTGCTGTGTCACTAAGGAGCCTTTGTTCCATGTATTCCCATTGGGACACCATGGTCTCCAGTGCTCCATGAGGCTGAGCCATGAAACTCTGGGCTCTTGGTTCCATGAGATCCCACCACGGTGTCACCATGGTCTCCCGGGTGCTGTAACAATTCACACTTGGTTCCATGAGATCCCACCACGGTGTCACCATGGTCTCCTGGGTCCTGTAACAATTCACACTTGGTTCCATGAGATCCCACCACGGTGTCTCCATGGTCTCCTGGGTCCCATGAGGGCCCCTCTCTGTGCCACAGTGTTTGCCTTGGTTTCCTGAGAAGCTGATGTGTTGACAGCTGACCCTTGGCTCCTTGAGATTCCATTGCATCCCAGCGGTGTCCTTGGTTTCATAAAGCCCAGGTTTGTCACAAGGGAGCCGTGGTTTCAGGATATTCCATGGTGCCACAATGGTCTCACCACTCTCTGAGGCTGCACAGTGAAACAGTGGACACCTGGTTCCATGAGATTCCATGGGGTAACAGTCAATTCTTTTGCTTCTTTTCTGCCAAGGTCGGGATGAAATCCCAAGACAGCATTTCTTGTTTGGACTCAGGTGTTCATTAGCTCTTGTCTCTAGAACAGTCTCACAAGCTGTGAGTTCTGCAGCACTTCGCTAACAAGGTAAAAATGGAGCCCCATCTCTCTCTCTCTGCAAGGTCTTTTGAGGATAAACTGTCCAATTAAGAAATGACACCTAAATTACTTTTACTTTTAACCCAATAACCAAGCAACCGTGCCCAACATAAGGGACTTTTTTATCCAATTACACAATACCACCCAAACCCGAGGAGGAGGAGGAGGAGGAGAAGAAGAAGAAGAAGGAGATGAAGGAGATGAAGGAGAAGAAGGTAAAGAAGGAGGAGAAGGAGGAGAAGGAGAAGGAGGAGGAGAAGGAGAAGGAGAAGGAGGAGAAGGAAGAAGGAGAAGGAGAAGAAGGAGAAGGAGAAGGAGAAGGAGAAGGAGAAGGAGAAGGAGAAGGAGAAGGAGAAGGAGAAGGAGAAGGAGAAGGAGAAGGAGAAGAAGGCAAAGAAAAAGGATCAGCCTCCGCCCTAAAACCTCCATCTTGCTTTATATATATTACTATATTCTAAAACTTTAACTCCAAGTTGTCCACCATGTGATATTCCACCCTTCTAATCAAACTCCACACCCATAATCCCAGTTCTATCATTCCATTTTGGAAGCCTTCTCCACAGCCTCAGGTCAAATGCAGTGTTCTCTTGGGGGTCAGTGTCTGTCAACTCAGAAAGTCCGAAATTCTCAGCAGCCCGGGTTCCAACAGGTAACAATGTTCTCCTGTGTTCCAGTAGGTTCCATTGGGCCTGGCTCTGTCACCATGGACACCTGGTTCCATGGATTCCATGGGGTGACAATGTTCTCCAGTGTCACCATGGACACCTGGTTCCATGGATTCCATGGGGTGACAATGTTCTCCAGTGTCACCATGGACACCTGGTTCCATGGATTCCATGGGGTGACAATGTTCTCCAGTGTTCCATCAGGCCCGGCTCTGTCCCCATGGACACTCGGTTCCATGGGCAGTGTCCGTGTCCCAGTGGCACCTGTGTTCCATGGCACCCCTGTCTGACCAGGGACAGTTTGTTCCAGGACATTCCAATGAGTCCCAGCGGTCACTTGGGTTCCATGCAGGTGCCTGGGGAGCGGGAGCTCAGCCCAAATATCCTGGGGGTCCCTGGGCTGGTGTTTGTTGGGGGGAACCTTTGGATCTTGCAGGGCTCCAAAGCTGAGCCACGGATGCCCCTTGGGACAGAATGGAGCAGCATGGAAGCCAGGAGACCCTGATGGAGCCAGGAGAGGCTCATGGAATCCAGGAGAGCGTGATGGAGCCAGGAGACCCTGATGGAGCCAGGAGACCCTGATGGAGCCAGGAGAGCCTGATGGAAGCCAGGAGACCCTGATGGGAGCCAGGAGACCCTGATGGAGACCAGGAGAGCCTGATGGAGCCAGGAGACCCTGATGGAGCCAAAGCTGCAGCGGGACCCAGAGGGACCTCATGGGAGCCCAGGCTGGGGGAATCCTCAGGGCTGTGCAAGGAAAGGTTCACCACAAGCAGCCCTGGAGCGAGATGTGCAGTGTGAAACAGGCCCATCACTTGTTTTGTAAATTTTAAAAGTTTAATAGAAATAAAATGGTTATAAAAATAGCAATACAATTAGAGTAAGAATAATTTGGACAATTTGAATTAGGACAATATGAGACAACAGAGAGAAACGGTAATGGAGGTCCGGGTACCTTTTTCTGGGCACCACAAGCCCGAAAAGGGACACCCGTTAACAAAGGATTAACCCTTAAAAACAACAGCCTGTTGCATATTCATACACTTCATCCATGATGCATAAATTCCATTCAAACACAGGATTCTGTCTGGGCAGTGCCACCTTCTTCCTCCGAATCCTAACAGCGCCTTCGAGGCGGGAAAAAGTTCATTTCTTCTGATAAGAGGGAAATAAATTCCTTTTCTCTGAAAGATTTAGGTGTCCTGTGGCTGCTATCACACTGCGAGTCCTTTCTTTAAAAAAAGAATCCTTCATAGCATCATTTCTATTTTAACATTTTTTATAACCTAAAACTATATTTAACACAAGAGAATTAATACAGCATTGCTTTCTAACACAAGACATATAATATTAATTTTAATATTTGCGAAAAGCCAATCATAAAATACATGCATTTTTCACATGCAGGCAAAGCCAGCGAGGCAGCAGAGCAAGAGAGAGAGCAGAGCCAGCGACACAACAAACGCACCGAGAGCGAGAGAGCAAGTTTGAACAGAGCTTGCAAAGGGCAAAATCAGCTCAGACCAGCTTAGACTGAAGAACAAGGAGCACCAGGCATGGGCTGATGGTCCAGGTAAAAAGTTCCAGCGTGAGGAGGACGACAGAAGCCTTCATCAAAAGAGCACCAGAAGACTGAGGGCCGCCACAGGAGGAACGGACGCAGGCGCTGAAGCCACACACGGCTGTAAAACCGGGACACAGCTTTATGCAAATGTGAGTATGCTAATGAAGTGTTGTAATTGTGACTTTTAAAATGGAGCTGAAGGCTAAAGGAGACCGAGTGGGTTTTTGCCAGAGAGATCCTCCTCGCTCCCAGCGCTGGATACACAAATCCCTGCTCTGTCTGACTGCAGAGTTTGATTTCCTCGCCCAGTTTGTCCCACTCCCCCTTTCCCTGCCCTCTCCTCCCCTCTCCCAATCCCATTTATGGGATTTGGGGTCATTTGGGGGATTGGGGTCATTTGGGGGATTTGGGTTCTTTTTGTGCCTTTGGGGTTATTTGGGGGTTTTTGGGGTTATTCAGGGTAAATTTGGGACCATTTGGGGTAATTTTTCACATTGTTAGGTTTTTAGGGCAATGTGTATGTGGGGTAATTCAGGGCACTGTGTGGGTTTGGGATCATTTTATGGGATTTGAGGGAATTTTAATGGATTTTAATAGGAATTTAGAAGGATTTTAATAGAATTTAATGGGGTTTAATAGAAATGTAATCGGATTTAATGGGATTTTCTTTGGATTTTATGGACTTTTAATGGAATTTGATGGGATTGTAATGGAATTTTATGGGATTTTAATGAGATGTCATGGGATTTTAATGGAATTTAATAGTATTTTATTGGATTTTAATGGTGTTTAATGGGAATTGAGTGGAATTTAATGGGATTTTTATGGGATTTTAATGGGATTTGATGGGGGTTTCCCCCAGTCCACAGCATTCCCCCAGTCCACAGCTCCCTCCCACCTCAATTTGGGGGTCCCATTCCCCTCTTTCCCCCCGCTCTCCCGCCCCTTCCCCATCGTTCCCCCAGTCCCCAATCCCCTCCCCCGTGCTTGGTTTTGGGGGTTCCAGGCCCCTCCTGCTCCCTTTGGGGGTCCCGACCCCACTTTGGTTGAATTTGGAGCCCCCCCGCCCCCCTTCTCCCCGCGCCCCCCGCTCACCCCGCGGCCGGGGGGGCTCCCAGCGCCCCCAGTGCCACCAGTGCGGCCCCAGCTGCGCCCGCACGCCCCATCCCCATCGCCGGGGTCACCGCCCCCCGCCCCAAATTCCGCTCCTGGACACTGAGAGCCATCAGCGACAAACGCTCTGATTGGCTGGGAATGGCCCCGCGCAGTCTCTGATTGGCCAGCGCTGTGAGAGGCGCTGGGTTCTGCCCGGCACCCGATGAGTCACAGCCGAGCCGGGCGCTGATTCGCTGGAAATCGCCGGGCGGGGCCAGTGCGCCGAGTTTCTGCCCGGCAACGGGATCGTCATCAGCGCCCCGCGCTCTGATTGGCCACGATCTGTTTCGGGCTGGGGACGGGAGGAACTGGGCACCCCCAGGAGCCCCTCGGGTTTGGGGCTTTCGATCCCCCCTCGGCCCTCGGGGCGGCCCTGGGGCCCCCCCAACACCCCCAAAATGGGGAGGGTCCGCGGGGCCCTTTGGAACCCCCAGAAATGGGCGGGGAGCGGCAGGAGCCGCCCCAAAAAGGGATGGAAGGGTCCGGACCGGGAATGGGGGAGGCTCTGGGGATGGCTCCGGCCCGGATCGGGGCGGGCTGGGATTGAGGGAGGCTCCGTTCAGCGGCCGGGGAGGGGCTGGGCCTGGGGAGGGCTCCGGGATTGTGGGGATGGGGCCATTCCGGGACTGCGGCGGGGCCTCTCCCTGGGGTTGGGGTCCGGCATTGGCTCAGGGACCCTCCCCGTTCCTGTTCCGCTTCCCGATCCCGTTCCCGATCCCGATCCCGATCCCGCCGCTGGCTCCAGGGAATGTCCCTGATCTCAACCCCGACCCCAAACCCGAGGTGAGGTCAAACATTGGGGTCAAACACCCCAAATCCTGGGGTCAACTCCCCCGGCCCCCAAATCCTGGGGGTTCAAACACTGGGGGGGGGCCAAACACCCCCAGACCCAAACTCTGCGATCTCAACCTGCCCCCCCCCCCCCCCCCGGCCCCCCCAGCCCGAACCCCAAATTTTAGGCCTTAAACCCCCCAAATCCCAGATCCTGGGGTGTCAAACACTCTCCAATTTGCAAATGTTGGGGTTAAATCCCCCTGACCCCGAATACTGGGGTTTGAAACATTTGGGGTGTCCAACACCCCCCGTTCCCAAAGTCTGGGGTCAAACACCCCCAAATCCCAAATCCTGAGGTGTCAAACACCCCCAACCGCCAAAGTTTGGGGTCTAAACCCCCAATCCCAAACTTTGGAGTCAGATCCCCCCGATCCCAAAACCTGGGGTGTCAAATCCCCCTGATCCCCCCAGCTTTGGGGTTAAATCCCCCCAAATCCTGGGATCAATTCCCCCATTTCCCGAACTTTGGGGCCAAAACCCCCTGACCCCAAATCCTGGGGTTTGAAACATCTGAGGTGTCCAACCCTCCTCATCCCCATAGTTTGGGTGTCAAACCCCTTGATCCCCAAATCCTGGGGAAAAAAAACCTCTTAAACCCCAAATCCTGGGAACAAAAACCCCCAAATCCCAAACCCAGGGGTGTCAAACATCCCCAATTCCCAAAGTTTGGGGTCAAAAATCCCCAAACCCTGAGGTGTCAAAATCCCCTAAACCCCAAATTCTAGGATCAATCCCACCCAACCCCCAAATTTTAGGATCAAACCCCCCAATTCCCAAAGTTTGGGGTCAAACACCCCCAAACCCCGAATTTTAGAATCACCATCCCCTCCCTGCCCCCAGTCCCAAAATTTGGGGTTATTTGGGGTTTATTTGGGGCAGCTCCAGGTGCAATGTCTGCAGAGAGACCCTGGGTACAATGCTGGGAAAAACCCCAATAACCCCTCTGGAGCCCCAAAATCCCTGGGGGCTGGGAAAGGGGATTTGGGGTGAAAGAAGGATTTGGAATGCACAAAGAAGGATTTGGGATGGAGAGAGGGGATTTGGGTGGGAAACTGGGTCCCTTTTTGGCGCAGGAGATCTTCCTGGCGCTGCTCTGGGTGATGCTGAAGCCCTGCAGGGCCTCGCGGGCGGCGCCCGCCTGCACCTCGGGCTCCAACTGCACCCAGGCGATGTCGCGGGGCCCGGGCACCAGGGCAGCTCCTGAACCCCGGGAACCTGGGCTGGGAACGGGGCCAGGAGAGCCCCAGACACCCGGGGGTGTTCCCCAGAAACCCGGGAGTGTTCCCCAGGCACCCGGGAATGTTCCCCAGACACCCGGGAATGTTCCACAGAAACCCGGGAGTGTTCCCCAGGCACCTGGGAATGTTCCACAGACACCCGAAGCCTTCTCTGCTCCATTTCCATCCTGCGCCTTCTGGCCTCTACTTCAGCTCTCCGGGCCACTGCTCTCTGCTTCATGGCCGCCCTTCTGGGCCTGAGGCAGAGGAAGAAAGGCAGGAAGAGCAGCTCAGCAGCAGCCCAGTAGGGCCCCTGCTGCACGGCTGCCCAGAGCAGGGGTCCCCAGGCAGGCTCGGGTGGCTCTGGGGTAGCCTGCTCCAGGCCCTCTTTGCCCAGCTCTGCATCCTCATCCCAACTGATCACCACGGGCCGTGGGAAGTGGAAGAGGAGCAGCACCAGCAGGGCAGGGACTGATTTGGACACCATGGTCTGCAGGAGGAGAGAGACAATTTGTGTTGCTTTGCACAAGAGTTGCAAACCCGTGTGTTATTAGGGAATGGCCGCTCCTGCTGTGCCAGAGCGCTCGAGCAGGGCTGAGAATCTGGTGTCAAAGTGCATTCATGTGCTCCATGTTGCATGGGGCACCCGTGTGCAGGAATAGAGAACACCTTCCCTCAGATGGGATCTGCTGTGGCAAGGCCCCTCTGGTTTTCTCCTCCACGCAGCAGTTTGCATGCAGAATGTGGGCAGATGTAACTTGGAGGTCCTCCTGCTCACCCTTGGGTTCCCCTTGCAGAGCCTCAGCCCCTGCGTTCTGTCAGGGCCCCTGGGCAGGTGGGATATTCCCAGAGGAGAGGGGCCGGCTGTGTCCCCATTGCCCCTGTCCCTTATGTGCCTGTGCTCAGGAGGGCACAGAGAGGATGGGGACTCCTGCCTGCCCCGTGTCCTGTCCGCCTGCCGGGCCTGTCCCAGGGCAGCCGGGCTGTGATTGCTGTGCTGTGTCCCCCTGTCCCTGCTGTCCCTGCTGTCCCTGCTGTCATGGCCCACTGCAGGTTCCACACCTACACAGCCATGGTGGCTCCTGAGCTCTGCAGGGACCCGAGTGACAGTCTGAGTGGTGGCACTCCTGGTTTTCTTGCATTTGGCATTGCGCAGAGCAGAGGCTGGATCACAGCACCAAAGGAGCAGCTGCTGCAGGGGAGGAAAGGAGCCTCTGCATGGCCAAGGGCTGCTGTGGTGCCCCTGTGTCAGGAATTCCCCACAGCTGACACCTGAGTCCAGCATGGACACTCACAGACACAGCGTTTGTTCAGGCATTGCCTTTATTGCATCTTGACAGGGACTGCAGCTGCCTGAGGGAAGTCACCCTCCCGAGACAGGAGGGCAGAGAGTGTAATTTAAATTAACCAATTGTGATTATAGGCATTCGTAGCAACAGCCTATATACTGTATATATGAATATTAAACAAGACACAAAATAATTATTGGATCATGATGATCAAGCAACATTTGCTGGTTTAGATAAAAATAAAGTATACTTCAGTTTTGGTTAACTGCAATAATTCTTGGTAATTCTGATGAATTATATAATTAATACAATTAATTATAAATTAATTATAATATATTATTATATGTAATCAAAAGAAAAGTGCCATTATTTAATTCCTACTTACTATTAAAATATTTATGATCTCTTACAAGAGTATTAATCTACATTATAGTAATAAAAAGTTTGGAAAATATTTCTAAAGACAATTATTTTTAAATAAGATATTTTAAATATTTCAAAACCATTTAAGAACTTGAATCAATCTACAAACATTGGCCCGATGCCTTCAAATGGTGCTTTCCTTCGAGCAGATGCAAAGGCTCTGTATGGAAAATGGTTAAAATAGATGCAGTTACTACAGATCCCGTGAGGAGAGAGAGGGCAGAGGGGCAGGGTGTGTCAGGAGCCCGGAGCCTGTGCCCCGGCGCAGGGCTGTGCTGGGCAGCAAGCGCAGCTCTGTGCGCCGGCTGCTCACAAAGATGTGCGGCTCGCCTTGGCCGGCCCAGAGAGCATCTCCAGCAGGAAGCTTTTCTTCACACAGCCACTGCCTGTGCTCCTCCAAGAGCCTGCCCTGCCTACCTTCAGCATCCTGTTTGTATCCCTATTCATTCCAATCAGCCTGGCCATTTGCTTTTCTATTTCTTTCGTGGCCCGGCGCATTTGCTCCATGTCTTTGAATCTCTTCCTAAGGAGCCGCCTTCTCCGCTCGCTTTCCACCTTCCTCCTTCTGGCCTTTTCCTCAGCTCTCTGGGCCGCTGCTCTCTGCCTCGTGGCTGCCCTTCTGCGCCTGAGCCACCAGCCCAAAAGCAGGAGCAGCGGCTGAGCAATTTGCCAGAGCTGGTGCAGATAGCGCAAGGCAGCCAGGAGCCAGGGTCCCCAGCCAGGCTCAGCTGGCTCTGGGGGGGCCGCTTTCATCTCCTCTGCACGGGGCTGCCCATCCCCGTGAAATCTGTGCACCACGGAAAGTGGGAACAGGAAGAGGAGCAGCACAAGCCCAGCCAGGACTGCTCTGTGCGCCATGGTCTGCAGGAGGAGAGAGACAAGGCTTTCACTGGGGCTGCCAAGGGAGCTTGTGGGGGCTGAAGTGAGGCCCGGAGGCGCAGGGATGTGAGGGCAGAAGCAGAGGGCCCCGGGCAGCTGGCAGGCAGCAGGGCCTGTGCCAGTGGGCCAGCAGCAGCAGCCCCGTGCCCCGGCCAAGGCGCCGGCCCCAGGGGCTGGCCCTGGGTGCAGGGGGACAATGCAGGCCCGGGTGCGGCGCTTGTGGCCCAGCCCTGGCCCGGCCCAGCCCCGCCACGTGCGCACTCACCGCTTGCCCAGGCTGTGCTGGGCCAGCGTTACCTGCGGGGGCCTTTTCCAGCTGCCCCCATTGTGACACGCTGCCCCTGGTGTCACAGGGGCCAGAGGCATCACAGCCGGGCCAGCCCTGCCCTTGGTGCCCAGCCCAGCTCAGGGGCTCCCAGTGGGCCCAGCAATGAAAGCCCCGGCAGGCAGCAAGTGCAGCCCCTCTGGGAGGGGATGGGCCCCAGGGGCTCCCTTCACAAAGCAGGCAGAAGTCCCCTCTGATAAGTTTCCAAATGGAAAAGATTATAATCCATAATGTTGAGTAGGATACATATTATCAACTATGAAAACACCTGAGGTGCTTTTCCTAATGGGACTTGTTCTTCTGTGAGTGGGGTTGGGTGATGGTTGCTCAGTTTTTCTTGCTTGACTATTCCCTGATCCAGTCCATCCAAGACTTCTCTGAAACCTTCCCATTATCAGACAGCAGAAATAAAGAACTGCAGTGAAACCACTTCTAGTCCCCTTCAGATCAAGAAGGTGCAGGGGGATGGTTCTGGCAGAGAATTTGAGCTGCTCTGGACAGAGTCGCACTGCTGTGTTAGCAGGGACTGGCTGCTTGTGTTTTTCTTTGGATGAACAGAATCTTCCTTGTGTCCCCAGTGAGCACATGGAGCTCACACCAGCAGTGCCTCTTGCCTGTTCCCTGCCCAGCCAGACCTTCCAGCCCAGCTGAAATGCCCAGTGTGGCCTTTGAGCACAAAGGGATTGCAGAGCCAAAAGCATCTGTGTAGCCACCATGGTGTTCAGCGGCTGCTGCTCGGGGAAGGGCACTGAGAGGAGGCCACTGCTGCTCTTGTCAGAGCGCTGCTGTGCAGGGATGTCCCTTGCCCTGCTCAGTCCCACATCTGCCCATCTTTTGGCCTGCTCTGAGCTCAGGTGGATGCCATCTGCTCCCAGCAGACCCAGCTGCTCCACGGTAGATGCACAGGCATGGAATCCAAAACCTTGAGTATCCCGAGTAGCCAGGCATTCAGCTGTTCAGTTTGTCACGGCCCACATCAGGGGTTAAAACAAGATGGTTTTTCAGATTCCTTGTGACCCAAACCATTCCAGGCTTCTAGGATTTCTCCATGACTGACTTTGGTCCCCTCAAAAGACCTCCTCTCTCCTCTCTTCCCTCCACCTGTGGAGAACGCATTCTGATGCTGCTGCTGCTGTTGGGACAGGTTGGTGGATACTCTTCCTGCCATCCCATGGGAGTAAGCATGACTCCTCTCTGAAGTCTTTGTCCCTGAATCAGTGCCTTCAAAGAACAGTTATCTCCCCTCCTTCCTTTTCCATTCAGCACTTGAGCACACACAGCATTTCTCATCGTTTTCCACAGAACAGTACAGGTGCCAGTTCCCATCTTGTGGAGCCCTCTGCCATAAATCAGCCTGACAGGTTTATTCTCTACGTAATGGGAAATGATGACAAATGCAGCTGCATAATCGCGTTAGTAACTCACCATAATGACTGCTTCTGGGCTGATTTATGGGTTTTGTCATATGTGAGCTTTCAGAACTTTAGAGGTTACATTTTTCACACTTTTTTGTTGGAATCTCAGTTTATCAGACTTTACTGCAGCATTAATCACTTGCAGTACAACCCTGGACTTCACAAATGTATCACATCAGCGTGAAAAAGGCAGAGAAAACAAGAACTGTTGTGAATTAATGAGCCGGGTAACACATGTCTCACAACAGCGATGAAACAACCTGTGTTCTTTTCAAGCCACAACAGAAAGTCCCAAAGTCTGGTTAATTATTTTTTTTTTCACAAAACACAAGCAGCAGCAAAGAACTGAAACAACACAGCCAGGCTTGAAACCTGAAAGATCTGCAAGGCTGAGTCTAGCCTAATTAATGGTGAAATGATGTGTGAATCTGTCCTAGATGTTCAAATGAAGAAGATTGATTCCCAGTTATAATATGGCTTCTTAGCAAAACACTGGGATTATATAGGAGAAATGCACGTGTCATGAAACAACCAAGAAATCAGAGACACAGTTCCAAGCTCTGCTGTGAAGGTCTGGGAAATGTTCAGAGTTAGCATCTGTGGAGTTTGGTGCAGGATAAGCTGGAACAAAAGGCCATCATTACCCAAATTGATTTCCTTTGGGCTGGTCTGTTGGTTTTTTGATTTGTTTTTTCTTATTTTTTTGGGGGCTTTTTTGGTTTGTTTTTTTTTGGTTTATTGTTTGTCAGATAATGTTTTATAATACTCCAAGAAATATGTTGAAAAGGTCAGCATGATCCATCAGACACAAGCAGGGGGGCTGGGGTAGATGCAACATGTTCCTTGCACTGGAGGGTAGACAGAGGCAGGATCTGGTTTGGGGTCAATCACACATGGATCAGGGAGGTGGCTGAAACCTGGGCTGGCCAAAGCCTTAGAATCACAAAATATCCTGGGCTGGAAAGGACCCCCAAGGATCACCAAGTCCAACTCCTGGCCCTGCAGAGGACACCTCCCCAAGAACCCCACGCTGTGCCTTGGCATGTGCTGGTGGGCAGGAGCACACAGCTGGCTGTGGCTTTGGGTGCATGGGTAAGATGAGATGGTGAGGAGCATCCCTGCTCCCTGAGCTCCTGGAGAGCTGCAGACACTGATCACTGGTAAGGACAGCACCAGGGCCATGGCCTGGGGCTGGTGATCTGGTGTCTCCTTCCTGCTGCTGCTTTCTGCTACAGATAACAGCCTGGTACCAAGGTCTTGTTGCTGAGCTGATAAACGGCTGGGGAGATTCCCTCCCTGCTCTTGTCTGCACGAGTTCTTATGCTCAGCACCAGGAAGGATTGGGCCAGAATGGAGGCATTTGGGGTCTCGGGGCTGAGGCTGAGACAGACAGGCAGGCAGAGCAGCTCCTCCTGGCTGATGCAAACATTAGCCCTGTGCTGGCCAGGCCAGTGATCCATAGCTATGGGTCCACAGTGATGGTGGTGCTGGGTATTCACTGGGAGGAGGTGTAAAATGAAGCTTCTGAAGCTGCTTGGGATCCTGGAAGCTGCTCAGACCCCACTTGACCACAGTGGTTGTTTGGCCAGCTGAAGTGATGGAATTTATTGGGCTGTGCAGGGACAGTTTTCTGTGCAAACATGAAGGACTTTCAGGGGGGATGAAAAACGGCCTCATAGTGGAAACAGCTGGGCTGAACACTCTTTATTCCAGCTATGAATCTTTGCTCTTAAGAGCAATGGATTCCACCTTTCATTAAACCAGAACTTGTTGTTGTTGTTGTTGTTGTTGTTGTTATTTTGAGGAATAAAAATGACCTTTCTTGTTTATTTTATTAGCATTTTTAAATCTTTCTTGTTTATTTTATTAACATTTTAAATCATCTGGTCACCCACTGCATGCATGAAACATGAGATGTTCCCAAAGTGTAGCTCACTTCAGACAGGGAGTGCTGATAGTTGGCAGATCTGTACAGGTGTCCTCATCCTGGGTGCATTGGATGTTATCCCATCCAAGCAGGCAGTTTAACACAAGCAGGCTTTTCACTGAGCTTAATTAACAACAGAAATAAAAACTATATCTTTATAGCAAAGTTACTTTGACATCTACCATCACTCAGCGAGAGGTTTATTGTTATGGACACATAATATTGGCTTTTTGCAGAGATTAAAATGGATTTTCTATCTGTGGTGTTCAAGTAACTTTGTTATTGTCTTGGTTTGAAAAGCCAGGTGTCTGCTAAGGAAGGCAGGAGCCTCCCCTGGAATGGAAAATGTAAACCCCTCCCTCTGAATTGTTATAATTTTGAAATTAAGGAGCTTTCAGGCAAAGATATGGGAATAGGAATAACAGTTTTTTAGGAAAAATTAAAAATATAAATGCAGTAGTACAAACAAAAAAACCCCCACTGACAGAGTCAGAACAAGGCATGACACCCTGTGGGTCAGGGTGCTGGCAGCAGTCCCATTCAGTGGTGGCTGCAGCCCTCCTGCAGTGCCAGGTGTGGCTCTGTTGGAGCAGGGATCCTGGAGAAGGGTGGAGTTTTCCTCTGAAGGTCCAGGGCTGCTGTAGATGGGCCTGGGAATCTTCCTTCTTCTGGGAATCCAGTTGGAAAAGGCTGATCCTCTGGGAATCCCGTGGAGAAGAAAGACAGCTGCTCCTCTGGGAATCCAGGAGGAAAAGGCTGATCCTCTGGGAATCCCGTGGAGAAGAAAGACAGCTGCTCCTCTGGGAATCCAGGAGGAAAAGGCTGCCTACAGTGTTCCAAATCTCAGATTCTATCCAGGTAGGAATGCTTGGCTCCTCCCCCTGGGCGGAGCATCTCCCAATGGGATGATGTTATTTAATCAGCCATGCAGTGACACTCAGTGGCCCATTACCAGAAGATTAATAATTAATAATTAATGGCCTACTAATGGAACACACCTCCCCAGAGGGAGGATTGGTTGTGGAAGAGAGAAACTGCCCAATGAACAGAAGATAACTGCCCCACCACTGACAGATGGCAAACAGAACACACACTTATCTTGCAGTCCAGGACCTGTCCCCACTGGCTGCCCCCATTCTCCAGAGTTCATGGTGTCCAGGGAGGCTGCAGCTGCTGGTGCCGGGAACAAACGAGACGGGTCTGGGTTTCAGAAAGCTCCAGAGTCCATTTCTGACCCCCTATAGACAGGGCAAAGTCAGGGCCATGGGGTTTTTATAGGGCATCCCAGGGCTGGAGTTTGGGTTTGGGTCAGGGGAGGAGTTCTTAGCAACACAAGAAGGGTGAGATCAAATTCCTGCCTCTTAGCAACAGGGGCACTCCACACAGAATGTGTCCCCAAATCCTTAATTTCCCCTTAAACACCTCTGAAATGGTGGGACTTGAGACATCTTTGATCAATTTCATTCTCTAATAACACTGATGCTGTTAGTTCCAGAGTGCCCAGGATCCGCCTGGCAAGTCAGCTCTGGCAGGAAGAAGGCGGCTGCCAGGGGGCTGCTTGTGGCCTCTGACAGCCCCATTGCTCAGGGCTTGCCAGCGCCCCAGCCCCTCAGGCCCTGCCCCAGCGCGGCCAAGCTGCCCGGCAGCAGCGCCGCAGCCCCACAGCAGCTCCAGAGCAGCCCCAGGCAGAGGCACCTGGGAGCCCTCAGCAAGGCAGCCAGCAGCAGACGGGCAGGAGGGCACGGATGGCGCTTCCTGCCTGGCACAGGGCTTGTGGCCATCTCCAGGCAGCGCTCTGGCAGGGATCCCCGCAGCTCCGGCCCCTGCCCAGCCGCTCTGTGGGCAGCACAAAGGCTTCAGCTGAACCACCAAAGGCCAAGGGCCTTCTGGCCATTTCCCCTTGCCCACTGCACGCCTGGGCAGCTGGCTGAGCACAAGCACCCTTTATCCCCTCTTCCCCTAGGTCCTGCGCACCCTGGGCAGCAAAAGATAGATCCTGGCAGTCTGTGTATTAGAATACAGTCTATATTTACATGGTAAAGGAAAAAAAAAGAACATTCTTGAAGTAAAAGAAAATTCCTCCTGACTCAGGTGGCCCCAGCAAAAAGAGCTTCTGGGATCAGCTCTCCACAGAGCTGCAGCAGGGCAGGCAGCCGAGCCGTGACACACGAGGCCGTGTCTTCCATGCCCTGCGCAGGTGATTTCGGAGCCACTGGAAGCTGGAGATGGGAGCCCGCTCTCCTGACTTGAGGATGCAGAGCGTTTGAATTGCCAGGCTTCCGACGGCGAGGCTGATGTCATTTGTTTTTTCTTCAAGGGCTGCAAGAGAGAGCAACAGAGCCACGGTCAGAGCCAGATGTGCGGGGAGCCGAGGAGAGCCCCCTGCAAGGGCCATGCCAGCCGGCTCTTGCCATGGCCAGGAGGGAGCAGGGAGCAAGGCGATCAGGCCGAAGCTGCGGGCCACCAATGGCCCCCGTGGCCCTGAAAGCTCAGTGTGCTCTGGCCACGGGAGCAGAGCCCTCCGCAGCCGGGGCAGGGCTTGCAGCTCCCCCCCGGCAGCCCCCGCTGCCAGCCCGCTGCCCTCACTCACCAGCGCAGATCAGCTGCAGCTCTCGCTGCTGCCCCCTCAGGCGCCGCCCGGCCATGCCTGTGAACACAGAGCCTGTCACGGCGGCAGCGGCACAGCTCCCTGCCAGCGGCGCTGCCGGCGCTGTGGCCGCACGGGCTGCTGGCCCGGCAGGGCTCAGCCCGGCCCTTGGCGCACGCTGCCGCCCCAGGGCACGGCTGCCAGAGGGCGGCAGCAGCAATGCCCAGGCCGGGCGGGGCTCCACGGCGCCGGGCCCGGCTGGCGCTGCCGGGGCAGCAGGCGGGGCCGGGGCCGAGCTGCGGCGGGCCGGGCCGGGGAGGGAGCGCGGGCTCGTGGCTCACCCATGAAGCTGATGGCCGCCGCTCGCAGGGGCTCCTGTGGGCTCTGCAGGTAGCGCAGGGCCCGGCGCAGGTGCTCGGCCGCTCGGCTCCTGTCCTCTGCCAGCTGCAGAGAGCGGCAGGAGGGAAGGCTTGGCGCCGCCTCAGCTCCTGGGCCGGGCGCTGCCTGCGCCCAGCCCCGGCCTCCCCTGGCCGCACAGCCCTGAGGCGCGGCCAGCAGCCGCCGGCCAAGGGCTCCCGAGGGCAGGGGGCAGCGGGCCGGCTGCTGCCCGGGGAGCCGCGGTGCCGCCCCGCAGCCCCGCCGGGCCGGGGCTCCACGGGCACCCGGCTCGGGCCCTCGGGAGCCTGGAGAGGAGCCCGCGCGGCCTCTGGCTGCCGCAGCGGGCAGGGGCACAGCTGCCCGGCCCACACACTGAGCGCCGCCCTCAGGGGCCTTCTCCAGCCTGAGGCTGGGCCTTGCAGGCCCTCCTTACCAGGCACTCGCTGAACTTGCACAGTTTCTGCTCCTTCACCAGCTTCTTGAGATCCCTCCTCTTCATCAACTTGACCGCACAAAGCAGCGCTTCCCGAGAAGCCTGGAGAGCAGCAGGGACGCGGAGATGGCCCCACAGCCCAGGGCACGGCACCCGCGTCCCCGTGCCATGGCCTGCAGGAGGCTGCGATCCAGCAGGCGCAGGGCAGGAGGCAGCCGAGCCCCCTGCCAGGGGGACAGCAGCAGCCCACGAGTCCTCACCTCTGCCACACGCTGATTCTCATCATGGCAGTGGAAGAAGAGTGCAAGCAAGCTCTGTTGCACAGGGCTTTCCAAAGGCTTTTCGCTCTCTTCCAAATACTCCATCATGTCTCGGAAGAGTTTGATGGAGAGCAGCTGGACCTGGCTATTATCCTGTAGGAAAAAAAAAAAGAAAAACTACCTCAGCATTGGCTCCTGCAGGCCCCCCTGGGCACAGGGCTGGAAATGCACAGGGCACACAGTTTCCAGGCAGCAGCCAGCGGCTGTGGCTGGGGGCACAGAGCCTTACGTGGTCAAAGAGTGGCAGGAGCGCCTCAGCCAGCTGCAGGGCAATGGGGGTTGACATCAGAATATGTGATTTGTGCAGGAATAGAAAGCTGAGTGTGATGAGGGTCATGCCAGCTATCTCTGCATCACTGTCGCACAGTAGGTCCATGAGGCTTTGGGTCAGGCTCCACATTCTTTGGGCCTGTGCGGAACACAAGTCTGTGAAAGGCCATCCTGCTGCCGCAGGGCCCAGAGGCCAAAGGCCTGTCCCGAAGCACGCGGGCAGCTGAAGCGGGAGGCAGGAGAGCTGGGAGCAGCTGCCCCAGTGCCCCAAGCCCAGGCCAGGCCAAGTGACTGCGTTCCCAGCGCAGCTTCAGCCACCGCCCCCTTCTCACCATTGAGGGATCATCAATGAGCTCCAGCAGGGCCCTGAGCGCCAGGCGACGCCTCTCCCTGCACTCGCTCTGCAGGTACCTTGAAGAGACCTTCACAACACTGGCACCACATTCACTGGCATCCAGGCACTGGAGGAGCTGAAAGGCACAGGCCAGTGATGGGGGAGCCGGCCGGCAGGAGCCCGGAGCCGCACAGGGCTGGGCCCAGGCAGCAGCAGCAGCAGCAGCAGCAGCAGCAGCAGCAGCAGCAGCAGCAGCAGCAGCACAGGGCGTGGGCAGCGTCCCAGGCGGCTGCAGCTCCCAGAGGGCAGAGAGCTGGGAGGCAGCTCAGCCAGGCAGCGCTGCACACCCGGCTCACCTCCACAAGGAACGCCAGGGCGGGCAGATCCCAGTGTGGCTCCTGTGTGCTGAGCAGCCAGAGGAGGTGGAGTGCAATACTGGAACCCAACCCAAGACAAGCATGGCGCATCTCCCTAGGAGGGCGAAAAAGGGACCAGGAACCTGAGCAAATCTCTCCAAGGACAGGCTGGCAGAGCCTGCTGGTCTTTCACCACCATCCTGCAAGGGGACCTGGGCCCTTTAGGAGGTGTCTCCTCCTGTGCTCTCTCCCCTCCCAGTCTTTTCCATTCTGCTTGGCCGACCCTCGGTGACAAGGCCCTGTGTCCCAGGGCCACGGGGACTGTGTGGGACAGCCCGGGCACAGGGCACAAATGCCGGGAGCAATGGGGAGAAGGGGAGTCTCACCTGGCCAGCAGACCCACGGCATAGTGGCGGGTGTCAGCACCGAGCAGCGTGTCCCAGCCACGCTTGCGTTCCACTGACAGCACCACCTCCTTGTACTGCTTTCGGCAGAGCAGGGACTTCAGGCTCTGCACTGCAAACCTGTGTGCACAGCAAAGGCCAGGTCACCCTGGCAGCACTGGCTCCTTGGCAGGCCACGTGGCAGGGACAGGAGGACTGGCATGGAGCACCTGTTGGGGCTGGTGGCAAGGCCGTGCTCTTGCAGGCATTCCTTCCAGAAGGCATCGACCTCCTCTGGCATCTCTTCTGTGCTGAAGAACACTTGGAAGAGCAGATGCACAAATAGCTGGGGGAAATACGACGTCACTACACGTGGCACATGGGGCTCCTGGAGCATCTTCCACATCACCACAGTTGCCTGCAAGGGACAAAGCCCCCCGAGACAGCGCTCAGTGCCCAGGTGTCCCTGGGGCAGGGCCCGAGCAGGGCAGGGAGAGGCCCGGAGAGACCTTGGCAGGGGGAGCACGGGGCCTGGTGGGCCTGAGGCTGCCCCTGGGCCAGGTTTCAGGCCAGCGCCTGAGGCAGGGAGATGCAGTGGGGGAAGGAGGATGGAGAGCTGCTGGAGAGGCGGCCTTGGGGCCAGCAAAGGCCACTTGCTGAAACTCACAGCCAGGCCAAAGACACCCGTTTTGTCCCCATCGGAGGTGCACGTGCTGCGCTCTGGCCAGCTGCCCAGCACATCCAGGAGGATCAGCAGCACTGGCTCCGCAGTCCTGGACGAGCACATGATGGTCTTCCACATGGAGATGGCAGCTCTGAGGGGTTAGAGCTCTGTCTCAGGGGGGTCTCAGACACAGCACCGTGGCCTGGGCATCCCTAGGGGCCCGGGCTGACTACTGGCCCTGCCTCTGCCCACTGGGCCTGGCCAGCGGCAGCCAGGCAGCCCAGCCCTGTGGGGACAGGCCCCTGAGGGACGGCAAGGGGGCATGGCAGCAGGCTCGGGGGCTGACGTGCCAGGACTGGGAAAGGCAGCAGCCAGAGGGCCCTGGAACTCTCTGTTGCTCAGACACCTGGGCCAGGCGGTACAGGGTGATGGGCTGGGAAGGCCTGAGCCCTCTGGGCAGGTGGGCCCCATACCTGTCACAGGACGGGGCCGCACGCAGGAGCGTCACCACTGCCTCACCCGGGTGTGCTCTGGTGAGATTCAGCAGGGCCTTGTCCAGCCTGTGCTGGGCAGAATCATTGGCCAGGAGCCATCGGTGAATGGACCTCACCATGGCGGGCACCTGGAGAAGGCACGGGGAGACTTGGAAAGCTGCCAGAGGGAGCCATGTCCCCAGGGTCCCCAGAGAAGTGCTTCCCTTGCCAGCGCACTGCCATGGCCTCAAAGGCTCCCAGGGACCAGCAGGCGTGGCTGGGGAAGCCACAGGACTCATGGGGGAATTGAAGCCTGGCCCCAGGCTGCTCACTTGTTCTGGCCTGGCAACAGCCTTCTCCAGGAGCAAATCCAGCAGGGCGGCACTGGTCTCATGACTGAGGAGCTCTGAGTGAGCTCTGAGCCCAGTGCCCATGGTGCTGGTCTCTTCCTGCCCAATGCTCCGGATAAAGTCGCAGACGAGCTGTAGGAGAAGGGCAAGAGGCCGGGGATGTTGCATGGAGTGCTGCACACACGGTGCTGGGCTGAGCAGGGACAGCAGGCCCAGCCCAGGTGGGGGAGGCTGCAGGTACCTGCGCTGTTCTGCGGAAGCGGCCACGGCTGGATTCCTGCTCTTGTGTGCGCTCCAGGGCTGCATCTGGCAAAGAGCGAGTGCAGCCAGAGCTGAGGGGCTGCGGGAGAGGCCGGAGAACACAGCCCAGCCCTGCGCTGCCCAGGCAGGGAGAGCCCCGGGATGCCCCAGGGGATGGAGCACGGCCACTGTGGGGTGTCTGCGCGGCCCCTCTTCCCTCCTGTCCATGGGGATTTCCCCAGGGGATGGCATGGCATGGCATGGCATGGCATGGCATGGCATGGCATGGCATGGCATGGCATGGCATGGCATGGCGCCAATTGGCACAGGCTCCAGCCCTGCAGCCCAGCTCTGCCACTCACCCTCCTGCGGTGGATGGAACGGCACCACCTCTTCTGTCTCCTGTGCTGGAGCAGCTCCAGGGCCTTCTTCTTCCTCCTCCTCCTCCTCCACCCAGGCCAGCTTGGGCACTCTCGGGGGTCTCTGCTCCATGGCTGTGCCTGGAGCTACTTGCAGGAGAGATGCCTTGGGAAAGCTCCGGGGCACCAAGTCCCACGCTCTGCCCTTGAGGGCAGCTGCAGAATAGAAGCCTCAGGAAGGCCACGGGTCAGCAAGTCCTGTGCTCTGGCCTCGAGCTCAGCTGCAGGAACAGCGCCGCGGAGAAGCTCCGGGTCAGACGGGAGCGAGTGCGCTGTGCGGGGGCTCCTCACGGCACCGCTCTGTCCCCTTGTGCCCCGTTGCGTGTTGCCAGCAGCCGGGCAAGCTTCTATTTCCCACGTGTCACAAAGGGGCCTTGGACACCGGCTTCCGTTCCATGGCACGGTGACCGTGCTGCAGCGTGCCAGCCAGGGCCCTTGCACACACTGCCTTCTGCCCCGGGGCCGCCCCCGGCCCAGCCAAAGTGGCCCAGCTTGGAAGGAATCCCTGGCCCCAGGTGTCTGAGACAGCCTGCACAGGATCTTTAGGAAGGGCTCAGAGCATCAGCAAACGCTGCCCAGCTCTGCGGGCTCAGTTCCTATCCCCATATCTTTCCCTGAGAGCATTTGAATTTCTAAATGAGAATCATGTGAAGGGAGGGGATTGACATTTTCCATTTCAGAGAAGGCTTCTGCCTTCCTTAGCAGACACCTGTCTTTTCAAACCAAGACAATTGTTTATCATCTTGCAGATCCGCACTTGCTGGGCAGCCCCGTTTTACACCCAGGGCCTGGAGAACCATTCCCAGCAACTGGGAAAATCCTAGCTGCTCCATCCACCCAGAGATGAGGTCTCCAAATTTGCCCCGAAAGTGGGTCCAGCTTTTAGAGGCCAAAAAGAGCAAGTCCCAGTGACTTGATGATAGTTTTAGCCCAGAAAGCCCTGCAGCTGATGGCACACTTGACAATCAGCAGGGGACACAGCTAGGCCAAAGGCCAGAGCTCTGCCGGGAGCCTTTCTCCTCAAATACCCTTCAAACAAACCTCCATGCAAGTCAGTTGGGAAAGTTTCTTCAAATGATCCATTTCTGGCACCACAGAACAGCACAGGGTTCTGTGAAAGATTCTAAAGCAGCTGCTCTGGAGTCCAAGAGCCAGCACTGAGAGTCCTTGACACCTATTTGTAAGCTAAATCCCACTTTGGGTGATTTGAAGGAGTTTGGAAGGAGCTAGAGAGCGGACCTCTGAGTTTTTCAGATGATGCCATTGCTTTTTCTTCTCTTCTCCATAGACAGGAAGGGTGAGTTTGGCTCCCATCTGCACCGCATGGCTCACAGGGCCGCAAGACTTGTAGTTACAAGAGCTTTGAAGGATTGCTTGGTCAAGAAGACACGACCAACATGGATATTTATGTTTTGGTGCCAATCCTTCAGTATTTTGTCTTACGGACTCATGCTCTCGGGGTCTCTGGCTGGTCAGAGTGAGCCCGAGATAAGTTCCAAAGTCTCTTTTCCCAGCCCGGCGCTCGAAGAAGGAGTCAGAGCTCTTCATTTCTGGCTCTCAAGGTTGTTTCTTGTATCTTATCTATAAAATTCTTTCTCCTGCCCCAGGCCAGCGTTATCTTTTAATCCTAAAAACTACCTGTACAATATTTACAATTACTTTCCAATACCTATCACCTAGACAGTGAGCTTCTACTCTAAACCAATCTAAAAGTGCCACCATCACAGCAGAAGATGGAGGCCAAGAAGAAGAAGAAGAAAAAGAAGAACAAAGGCTGGACACACCCAGATTCCTCCCTCTTGCCCCCTGAACCCCCATTCTAGAAACCCCAACAATCTATTTTTCACCCTGGGATAAATTCACTATCATTCTACTGAAACTGTCATGGCTCGCAATTCTTCATATAAGGTTGTTTTTTCCAAGGGCTAAATCAAAGGCACAGGTGTCTTGGGCTCTGTGCCAGGGTCTCTGAGCGCCCTGGGCAGGGGCTCGAGTCCTCCAGGGCAGCCAGAGGAATTTCCTGGGTTCTGACAAGCAGCCCTGTTGTAGTCCCTGCGTACAAGAGTTTACTTGATCCCTTTGATGCCAGAGAGCCCCAAGAACTTGAACCTTGCTGGAGTCCAGCCCTGCCTGCCTATCATGGAGAAGAGGGAAAAGATGAAGAACCTGGGCGGTGGTTGAGCCAAATTGACATTTTTCCATTTTTGATTTCCTCCCAGCTTTTGCAGCAGGGCAACAACCCCATCACTGCAAAGCGCTTCCTTTTGGAAGGCACACACTGACCTTGGTGGAAGCTCAGGGCTCTTGAAGGGGCTGCTGCAGTTGGCAACAGGAGCTGTTGTTGAATTTTTCACGTTGCTTAACCCCCCCTGCCAAATGCCATCAAGCGGTTGAGGAAGGAGAAAAAAGATTACCCTGGAGGAAGGGAGGCCAAGAGCTTGGAAAAGGAGGAAAGAAACGCTCCGATGATGACAATGACAAAAAAACCCAATTTATTTTTGACAGCAAATGAACACCGGCCACCCTCCAGCCCTCCCAGCCTGGCAGGCCGAGCGGTGCCGTTCCCATGGCATGAGGTGCTGGCAGCCTGCGGAGAGAAACCAGAGAGCCACGGTCAGTGGCAGCAGGCTCCTGTCCCCCTGTCCCACCAGGGCCTGTGCCCGGGCCAGGCTGCTGGCTGTGCTCAGAGCCCAAACCTCCCGACCCATTCTCTGTTTTTAGAGAAGGGCAGCGGGGCAGGCCACGTTCCACCTCCTCTGCTTAATCCCGGCACAGCAACCTCCTCAGCAGCTGCAAGAGCGGGATGCCCGTGTGCCCGCTGCCGCCTGCCCAGAGCCCTTCTGCCAGCCGAGCTGTGGAGCCAGGTGCCCACCTCTGGAGAGCTGCTGCCAGGAGAGGAGCCGATCCCAAACCAGGTCCTCGTCCTTCTGGAAGGGGCTGTCCCTGCAGACCGTGGCCCCTGGGGCAGCGCTGGCACTGGACGCGCTCCACGGACGCTGCAGGCGCTTCCCTGTCCAGTCCGGGCACCAGGTGTAATCCTCCTGGGAAAAACAAAGAACAATTGCATGAAAGTCAATTCAAAACAAGACCTGGAAACAAGAAAAAGCACAAAGCCTGTCACCGTTTCATGGGCCTGAGGAGGGTCTGACCACTCCATGTGAGAATTAAACCTGTCCAGGGGTGGGGAAAATCCCCACCTTTCCCGCCCATAAACGCACCCCTTCCTCAAGGGCCTGCAGAGCAGACCAGCTGGGGCACGGCTTGGGAACCCGTCCCCCTCTGCCGCCCCCATCCACATGGATGGATGCTTTTGTCAGGCTGGCTGCCCCCGCCTCAGCCCGTGCCAGGCTGGCTGGCAGAAGCTGTCAGCAAGGCCAGGAGCCGGCTCCCCTTCCACAACATCCATCCCCTGTCCTGCCAAAAAGCAGCTCGGCGGCCGGAGGGAAAATTAATATTCCCCAGCGCCGCCGAGCGGGGAACCACCGGTGCGTGGCCAGGCCGAGCCCTGCCGTGCCTGGGAGCACCAGCATCCCCCCGCCCCTGCGCCGGCTGGGGACTCATCTTGATTCCATCGGGGCGCAGAGCGTGTCCTCCAGGCAGGGGCCGCAGCCAAAGCCAATCGGCTCTGCCCCGCCAGCGGCCAGCTCCAGGATGGTGTTCCCAGCTCCACGTCGTGCTCCAGAAGAACGCGCCAGCTGTGCCTCGGCTTGCGGGGACATCACGATGCCATTGAGCTGCAGGGGGATGTTTCCCCTGTCCCAGTCCGTGGCACCTTCACCGCACTGCCACCACTTCTCCAATGGGACGGGCAGCACGGAGCCGCTCCCTCCACAGCTCGCGGGGACCAGCGGAAGCAGCATCTCCTCGGCTGCGCTCTCTCCTCCGCGCTGCGGCCGCAGGGAAACGCTCCAGGGTTTTCTTCCAGCGCCACGAGACGCGTGCCGCTGCTGCTTGCTGGGCTCCTGGATCCTACTGAGCACAGGGAGGCATCTCTGCTGTCTCCTGGGCCAGGCAGGGCTCCTGCAGCCAAGAATGCTCAAAAAGGTCCTCCAGAGCTGGCCTGTCTGTGGGCTCCATGCATAAACACCACCTGATGAGGTGCTGGCACTCTGCGGAGAGAAACCAGAAACCGCCGCTCAGCGGGATAAGGCTCCTGTCCATGCTCTCCCACATTCCACAGTGCCCAGGCCACACCAGGAGTGCTCAGAGCTGCAGCCAAAAGCTTCCTATCGATCCTCTCTTGCGGAGGACACCAGCACAGAGGCACAGGTGCCACCTCCTCCAGCTAAGCCCAGGAGATCCACCTCCTCACCAGCTGCAAGAGCAGGACGCTTATGTGCCAGCCGCCCCTCCCAACCCCGTTCATTCTTCCCCTCGTGCCTTGAAGGCGCATCCCCACCTTGAGACACCCGGGGCAGGAAGAAGAGCTGGCCCCGGACGATGTCCTCGTTGGTGTGGAAAGGAAGGTGCCCTCAGAGCAGCTCATAGAGCAGGATGCCCAGGGACCAGATGGTGGCTGGCTGGCCATGGTAGCAGCCAAAGAGGATCCACTCCGGTGGGCTGTACTCCAGCGTTCCTATGGGACACGGGCGCAGCTCATCAGGCCCATGCTGCTCCCTCCCTCCCAGCCAGCTCCCGTTCCACAACAGCCAGGCCCTGCCCTGCCAAAAAGCAACTTGGCTGCAGCTGGCTGAAGATGGATTCCCCCTCCTTCCTTCCCTCCTTCCTTCCCTCCCTCTTCCCCCTCTGCCAGCCAAGGGGGGAACTTCTGCTGCCCAGCTGGGCCCCGGCTTTGGGCTCACCTGACATCCGGGTGTAGAACGTGTCCTGGAGGATCGTGCCGCAGCCGAAGTCGATGAGCTTTGCCTCGCCTGTGGCCAGGTCGACGAGGACGTTCTCGGCCTTGATGTGGGGGTGCAGGACGCCGCGGCTGCTGCAGTGCCCCATGGCCTCCAGCACCTGGCGGAACAGCCCCCGCGCCACGGGCTCCGTCAGGAACCGCCGCTCGTGCAGGAAGTACCAGAGGTGCTGACAGCGCTGCGGACGCTCCATGAGCAGCGCGAAGCCCTCGGGCACCTCAAACCAGTCCAAGAGCCTCACGACGCTGGGGAAGCCAGGCCGTGACACCATCCACAGCAGCGCCAGCTCCAGGGGCACAAGGGCGCCCTTGTGCTGCGGGGGGACCGCGATGCCGTCAGCGGGGCCGATGCTGAGCCGCGCCTTGGGCAGCCCCTGCCCGGCCCCGCCGCGGCTCGCCATGGCCCGGCCTGGGGCGCTGCGCGGCCCCCGCTCACTCCACGCTTGCTGCCCTCGCAGTGTTCCGGCTGCCGCCCTGCCGGGCCTCGCCTCAGCCCCGCCCGGCACGCCCCGCCGGCTCCTCCCGCTGGCCCCGCTCACTCCCCAGCCGTGCCCACTCCGAGATGCGCTCCCGGACACTCGCTTGATGGCCACCTGCGAGCCAAGGCCAGCGGCGGGCCGAGCTCATCGCCCGCCGCCCGCCGCCGCCCTCCGAGCCAGCCCCGTCTCTTCCCGGGGCGCCATCGGCGAGGCGGGGACCGGAGTAAACGCTGCCGCAGCCGCCGCTGCCCAGCAGCAGGCCCTGCCGCTAGAGCTGCTCTAGGGGAGGCCTCTCCGCCCGTGCAGGCGGCACCGCGCTGCCGCTCTTCTGCCCGGGGCACCCGCCCGCGCGGCACGCTGCTGCTTGCCGAGCTGCGGGGCAGCTGCCGGCCACGCTGTCGGCCACGGGGCGGGAGCCGGGCGGCAGCGGGGCGGCTGCGGGCAGAACCGCGGCAGGGGCTTCGTTCGGGGCCGGGGCCTCGGCCGGGGCTGGGCCAGAGCCCGCGCCAGGCGCAGCCAAAAGCCCGCGCTGCTCCGCCAGCACCAGAGCGAGCGGCTCTTCCAGCGGCGCCACAGCCAGGACAGAGAGAGCCCGGCCGAGGCGGAACCACGGCGGGCCGGGCAGGGGCGGGCACGGGGCGGCTCCGCCGAGGCGCGCCTTGCGGGACGCGGCATCAGCCGGGCTGGGAGAGGCGGAACATGGACGGCACGGGACAGAACGGGAGTAGCGTGAGTGTGAGAGGGAGAAGGGGATGTCGAGCGAGTGGGAAGTCGAGCAGAAAACCGATCGAGAGAAGCGCTGCTGGTGCTGCTGCTGGTGCTGCTGCTGCTGCTGCGGAGCCGCCGGAGCTCGCGGCCGTTCCTCCGTTGCCCCCGCGAACCCAACGGAGGAGCCGCCGCGCGCCCCAAGGAACGAAAGAGAGAAACAAACAGATCACACCCCAAAGTCATTCCTATTAGAGAAGTAACCAAAGAAAACAACGTAGCAATAACGAAGAGTGTTGGCTTCTGGCTTCTTTCTTCTTTGCATGAGACCAAGATTTTCATGGGGAACAATTGCCTCTTCTGACAATTTTGCCAGAGTGGACAGGAGCAGAGCATTTACTTTTCAAATAGAAAAGGAAAATCGTGTCAGTAATGTCATCTCTTTTCATCCTCTGTTGACACAGTTGCAGGCTGCCAAAAGACATGGTCTGCAGTGTGGAACTTGGGGCCAAGTTTCTTTTTCTGCCAGAGGATGAGGAGGGGAAGTATCCCAGAATCATGGAGTCGTGGCATGGTTTGGCTTGGAAGGGATCTGGAAAATCCCATGGCTGCAACCCCCCTGCTGTGGCTGGGGACCCCTTGCACTGGACCGGCTTGTCTAGAGCTCCATGCAGCCTGGCCTGGAACACTGTCAGGGACGGGACATGCCCACCTTCTCTGGGCAACCTGTTCCAGGAGAGTCTTTTTTCTAAATCCCTTACCTAAACCTAATCTCTCTCCATTTGGATCCATGCTCCCTTGTCCTGTCCTTGCCTGCCCTCGTACAAAGTCCCTGTCCAGCTTTCTTGTGTGTTGCCCTCAGGTACTGGAAGGCCGCAGCTGGATCAAGGCTGGGTCTCTTTCCCAGGCTGAAGAAGCCGAGCTGTGTCAGCCTTTCCTTGCAGGAGAGGAGCTGCAGCCCCGGCACCATCTGGGTGTCCCTGCTGGGCCCCTGCTGCAGCGTGTCCACGTCCTTGCCGTCCGTGCCGGGGAGCCCGGCAGAGGCGGAGGCAGCGCTGCAGGTGCAGGGTCAGCGGCGGGGAGGAGACCCGGCCCTGGCAGCGGCTCCGGGAGCAGCGATTGGCGCTGGGCCGCCCGCACTGCAGAGAGCCGGGGCCCTTGTGCCTGCCCTTGTGCCCAGGGCGCCTTTCCCCGCCGCCCGCCCGCCCGCCCGCTCGGGGGAAATGCCCCCTGTGCCGCCCCTCAGGGCCGCCCCTCGCCGCTGCCCCGGGCGCTCCCGGCGCCGCCTGGAGGGGCCCAGGCCTCGGCCTCACCCTGCTCAGCCCGAGGCCTGGAAAAGCAGATTCAAACACCCACCCAGAAAGTGCCCCAGGATGCCAAGGTCAATCTTTTGTCACCAGCACGGCTTTGCTATCAGAGTCTGGACGGGAGTAGAAAATCACCAGGGGAAAAGAGCATGAACAAGTTCTGCCTTGGCACTACCTCAAGCTGTGGGGTACCAGTTGTTGGTTTCACTGGCTCTGGATTGAAGGCACTTGAGACAGTAATTCATGTTCAGACTCAAGTGTTTATTATTTCTTATCAGTAAAACAGCCTCATTACTGGGAGTTCAGCAGCTTTTCATTAGAAGGCACAAAATGGCCAACAATCTCTTGTTCCAAGGTCTTTTCAGACTAAACTATCCAATTAGGAACTGACACCTAGATTATTTTCCCTTTTAACCCAATAACTGATCCCAAAGAGCCTGCAATGTGGAATTTCTGCCCAAATACAAAAAGCCACCCAAACCCATGAAGAAGAAGGAAGAAGCATGAAGAAGAAACCCAGGACAAAACACTGTGCCTTCCATTTTGCTTCCATCCACAACATACTAAAAATCCCAAAACCTCAATTTCTCAGAGTCAGAGTAGACCAAAGCCCAAAAACTGGAGGTGATAAAAATGGACTAAAACCACAACCAAGGAATCTGCATCGCCCTGAAATACCTTTCCCCTTACATCAGCCTGGTGCATATTCATAGACCCTCATGCATATCCATAAACTACTTTACATATTCCAGGAATGATTTTACATGGCCCCTCCCTGGGTCTGCCTTTTCAGAGCATGTGTGTTTCTTGGCTGTGGTTTTGGCTCCTTCTCTTTATCACCTCCAGGTTTTGGGCCTTGGTGCACTCTGCCTTCAGACAGGGAGTGCTGATAGTTGGCAGATCTGTACAGGTGTCCTCATCCTGTGTGCATTGGATGTTATCCCATCCAAGCAGGCAGTTTAACACAAGCAGCTATTTCACTGAGCTTAATTAAAAACAGAAATAAAAACTTATAACAAAGTTACTTTAAAAAACAGTCCCAGCCCATATTTGATCCCAGTCCAGTTGATCCCAGTCTGTGTGGTCCTGATCCATATGGTCCCAGCCTGTGCAGCCCCAATCCAAAGGATCCCAGCCCATATTTGATCCCAGTACGTATTTGATCCCAGTCTGTGGGGTCCTGCATACACTCCCAGGGTCTGGAATTCCAGTTCCCAGCCAGGAAAAAATGTTCCTGCCCTTGAACTTCCTTCATCTCCCCTCAACAAATTGCAATAAAATTATAAACAAAGAAATAATAATTGAAATTAAATAAATTATAATAAAAAAAATCTCAACTCTTCTTTACAACACTCCAACTATGATTTAACTCAAACCAAAAATAAGTATTACTATAATATTACCAATGCATATAAATAAACAAATTATATATCAAGAAATACGTTTTGAAAATTTTAACTCGATGACTAATGTACTTTAGATAAAAAAATCTAAAGAAACAAACAAGCCATCTAACACCTCTTAGTAAAACAATTCATATTACAAATATACTAAACACAAAACCAAACACCACTATAATTTCTCAGACATTTTAACCAAAAAATTAAACTTTAATAACATCCTTAAGTACTCTTGAAAAATTAAAATTATTTTTAAAACATTAATTGTGTGCAGGTGGTTTTATTTTGATATTGGTTTTTGGATTGTTTGGGATAGATGATTTAAAAAATGGGATTTTTATAGGAATTGAATCAGCTGAGAAGGTGGCACTCTGCAAACAGAACTGACTGAAAATGAACGGGACAGAAATCAGTAACTCTGAAAGTTTTATTTGCTATCAAATACATCCCACACAATCCTCATCCCATTGCTTCAAATTGGGATCCCACTTCTCCCAATCTCCTTCCAACCCCATCTCACCCTGGTGGGTGTGGAATGGATTGAGTTTGGCATGGGATTGAGTTTTTTTGAGGAGGGAACAAGGAATTTGAGGTAGGATTGAGCCTTTTGGGGTTAAGACTCAGTTATTTTCAGTGGGGTTTGAGTGGTTTTGAGGTGACAGATCCATCCCTCTTGGATTTTGGAGTAGAGAGAGAGGGAAAAGAGAAAAAAATTCAGGCCAAACCAAAGGAGAAGCAGCCAGGTGTGTTCCCAACATGGATCACAGGGAATGAGAGTGACCAGGGCTGTGCCCAAAGTGCCTCCTCCAGTGGGGGATGGAGCTGCAGCAGCGCACGAAGCTCTTCCCGCACTCGGGGCACTCGCAGGGCTTCCCTTACCGGTGCCTCCGTTGGTGTTGGGTCAAGTGAGAGCTCCTGGAGAAGCTCTTCCCACACTGGGGACACTCGTAGGGCCTCTCCCCAGTGTGGATGCGCTGGTGCCTGACGAGGTGGGAGTTGTACTTGAATCCCTTCCCGCAGTCGGGGCATTGGAAGGGCCTCTCCTCTGTGTGAATCCAATAGTGCCGGAGGAGCTTGGAGCTGGTCTGAAACCTCTTCCTGCATTTATCACACTCGTAGGGCCTCTCCCCAGTGTGGATGCGCCGATGGGTGACGAGGTGGGAGTTACGCTGGAATCCCTTCCCGCAGTCGGGGCATTGGAAGGGCCTCTCCTCTGTGTGAATACGATAGTGCTGGAGGAGACTGGAGCTGGTCTGAAACCTCTTCCCACACTTGGAGCACTCATAGGGCCTCTCCCCAGTGTGGCTCCTCTGGTGGCTGATCAGGCTGGAGCTGCAGCTGAAGCTCTTCCCACACTCCCCACACTCATAGGGCCTCTCCCCAGTGTGGGTCCTCTGGTGGCTGATCAGGTGGGAGCTCTGGCTGAAGCTCTTCCCACACTCCCCACACTCGTAGGGCCGTTCCCCAGTGTGGGTCCTCTGGTGCCTGATCAGCTCGGAGTTCCACCTGAAGCTCTTCCCACACTCCATGCATGTGTGGGGCTTCTCCCCATCATGGAGCTGCTCATGGAGCACGAGCTCTGAGCTCTGGCTCCATCTCCGGCCGCCTTCCCGGCCCAGGCTGCCTCTTTCCCCCTCACATCCCCGCCATCTGCGTTTGCAGCCCCTCCTCCTGCGGCATCTCCGGGCCTTTTCCTCCCCGTTGGCTTCCTGCGCCGTGGAGCCGCTCAAAACGGCCTCTGCCACCAGGTTCTGCCGCGGGCATTTGTCCTCCCTGCTCTCCATGCTCAGCTCCTGCTCTGGGCGAGGAAGGACAAGGACAGCATGGGATTTGCCTCCGTGCCACAGGCAAGGGCAACGAGATCCCCCCAGGGCTGTGCTGCAGCTGGGGGCCCTGCTGGGCTGGGAGATGGAGCAGCACAGAGGGGAAAGGGGCACTGACTTCCTCCTCACCTGCCTCAGTGTCCCAGAGGATCTTCCTCTTCCTCACAGCCTCACAGGGGTTGGCAATGTGAAATCCTGGTTTGGAGAAAACAAGGGATGAGCACCTGGAGTTTGAAGTTCCCCCCACCCAAGTCCATCTCTACAAGTCACCGGCCATCTGGGCTCCAGAAAACCCTCCCAAACACCAAGATTCAGCCATGAAAAAGCCTTCCAGGAGTTCCCCATCCCTGATCCCTCCCCTCTGGTGTTCAGGGGTTACCCCCTGTCCCAGCTGCTGGGGTCAAACTTGGATTGGGGGTCCCCCTTCTCCTGGGTGCCCGCCCTGCCCAGGCTGCTGGCAGTGCCAGCAATGCCAAAAGCTCCCCCCTCTTGGCTCTCCCCATTTCGGGATGCCGGGGCTCTTTGGGCTCCCGGGCTCCCTTCTCCCCTCATTCTCTGCTCTGGGCTGCAGCGGCTCCAAGGAGTCCCCCCTGCCCCTCTCCAGGCTCTTGAGGCTCCCGCCAATGGCGGCGCTCCCCCCTCTCTGGCCTCCCCACTTTGGCCTCCTGGGGGACACAGGGCTCTGCTCCTCCAGGCTGCCTCTGCCGGCAGCCGCCACCGCCACCCCCCGATGTCCCCCCGAGGGGCCTTTTCCGCTCAGCCTTGGACTTCTTCATTCTCCAAACATCCCCCCAAAAACCCAACCCAGGGACCCCCCGGGATATCCGGGCCGGGCTCCCCCTCCCCACTTACCTGCGCCATGGGGGGGGCGATGATCCCACAGGTGGGGGCTGCGAATTCAGGCAGGGATCGAGACCGCGTGGCTCCCGCAGCTCAGCCTTGATCCGCCTTTGTCCCTCCTCTTCCTCTTCCTCCCATCGTCCTCTTCCATCCCCCCTCCAGCTCCTCTGTTATCCCCACCGGCTTCTCAACTTCCATCCCTGCCCTTCCATCCCTTCTCCTCCTCCCTAACCCCACCTCCTTCTCCTCCTTCCATCGCTGCTCTCTCTCCGCCTTCATCCCTCCCCTTCCATCCCTCCTCCCTTTCCTCCTCCTCTCCCCTTACCCCGCCTCCTCCTCCCCCTCCATCCCTGCCCTTCCCTCCCTCCTCCTCCTCCCCCAGCAGCAGCCACACCCTCGGTGCCCCGTTCCCGCAGCCCTCGCAGCCCGCGGCAGCAGCGGCCATGGAGCCGGGCCAGGTCGGCATGGGCAGCGCGGGGCTCTCGGCTGCTCCCAGCCGCTGCGGGCGGGGGGAACCCGGCCCGGGCCAAAGGAGAGGCAAACTGGGTAAACTGGGGGCAGATCACAAAGCTAAGGATACAGCAGAAAATGGAGCTGAAAGAGTTTCTTTAATATTAACTCCAAACGAGGAAAAACTGCAAATTCCAAAGCTTAGGGAAGCCGAGAAAAAAGAATTAAACAAGATAGGAAATGAACAAGATAAATCAGGGTAATAGAAACTTCTACATGACTTAATAAAATGTGCTTACTAGGAAAAGATTAGAAGACGTGCATCAGAAACCCCACTGGCGTACTCAAGCTTTGTGTGATCATTTTTTAAGGAATTCTGGGTGCACTGGGATTTTTGGTGTAGCAAAGCAAGTCACTGAAAGATGCTTAATTTGCCAAAGGATAAATAAAAAGGTGATGAGAAAAACAACATTAGGAGGTCATGAGTTAGCTTGTTTTTCAAAATATCCAAGCAGAAGAATAATCCAAAATTATTTCAAAATATCCAAGCAGAAGTTTAGATTTGTTAGGTTCTGGATTTATTTGGAAAAAAACCCATTTAATCTAGAAGAAAGAGAAGATGCCATATGTTAGACAGGAGATTTTAGGAGAATAAAAATCTTTGGAGTATCAGAAACACCCGAGGAAAAAACCAAGAAAATAAAAAGGGGAAATGAAAGGGAGGGGAACAAGTGGAAAAGTCAGAAAGAGAGTGGGATCCTCTGCAGCTCTTGCCCCCTCCGTTGGCGGCCGAGGCGCCTGTCCCGGGTCCCGGCTCGCTGCCCGCCTCAGCTCCGCCTGCCCCGGTTTCCATCCCAGGTGCGGGCTCACTGCCCAGGGCAGCTCCACCTGCCCCGGCGCTGGCGGTGAATTTGTGTGCCCTGGCCCCACTGCCCGGCCCGCGGCCGCTCTGCCGGCCATGCTGGGCAAGATGGGGTTGCTCTGTCCTGCCGCGTGGGCCGAGGTCACCGCGCCGACCGCACCGAGGGCGGGTCCCAGCCATCCCATCCCCGGCTGCCCTGCCCGTGCCAGCTGCGCTGGGCAGCGCCGCTGCTGCTGCTGCCGGGGTCTCCCACCTGCCTTTTCTCTGCCGGGAGCTGCCGGATCAGCCGCCAGAAGCCATGTGGGGGCTGCCCACGCTCCGGCTCGGCCTCCACGGGAAGATCCCCCTCTGGCCATTCCGGCAGCACACCCTGCCCACACTCCGACCGAGCCTCGGCGGGATATCCTCCCCTGACCCCTCCTGCTCTGAGTTACGTCCCCTTGGTAACCACAGCTCCTGCTGTTCAGGGAAACGCCCTCTCTCTACAGGAAGCACCTTATCGAAACACTAGGAGCTCAGTTAAAAGGCAGCCCTCTCCAAATTCTTTCTCAAAACACGGGAGAAAGGCTACAGAAGGTAAAAAAGTGAAAGAGTTAGATGAAGGGATTGCTCTATTGCCGTTAAGAGAGGTTCCCATGGCAGGGATGCGCTGCCCCGCCCCGCGGGAGCCACCGGCGCCCCTGCCGGCCGTGCCCGGAACTGCACCCAAGGGGAAAGCGCCGCGGCCGAAAGGCCGGGACCGGCTCCGGGCTCTGTTTGTTGTCACTGCCGGAGCTGTTGATACACACTACTATTATTATATTATACACACTAGGAAAGAACCGTTATTCCTAATCCCATATCTTTGCCTGAGAGCCCCTTGATTTCACTATCCTAAAAATTAAGAGGGAGGGGGTTTGCATTCTCCATTCCAAGAGAGGCTTTTTCTGCCTTCCCAAGCAGACACCTGTCTTGTAAAGCAAGACAAGCACCCACAGGCACTGAGGGGGGCTGCAGGAGGGGCAGAAGAAGGCCCTGCAGCACTTGGGCACAAAGGCCCAGCAGGTGAATGCAAGAAGGGAGCAGCAAAAGGCCAAGCTGAAGGCAAAGGCCAGGGCAGAGCTCCTACAGCCCCTGAGGGATCAGCCCCAGGGCCCAAGGGGGCCCCGGCACCCAGGGCACGGCTCGGCCACAAGCACCCGGCAGAGGCATTGCCCTCCTCGGCAGGGCACAGCCCACCCAAACAGCCCCTGGCAAGGAATCAGGGCTCCGGCTGCAGGGCACAAGGACACTGCAAGCAGAGACAGCAGCACCCTCAGGACCAGCAAGTCCAGCCCGTGATGGACATGGATTGGCAGGGCTGTCACAGCTCCCATCACACCAGGGACCCTCCACACTGGAGCCCTTGAGAACATTCAGGTGGGTCTGCATTGAGAGGAGGCATTTCCTGATGGACACAGGGGCCTCTCAATCTGCTCTGAATCTTAGACCTAAAGGGGAAAATAGTAAAGGAATATTTTAATTTTTAAGGGAATGAGTGGGAAAGATGAGCAGGTATGATTTGTTCAACCACTATTAGAAGCTGTGGGGGATAGGTTTGAAAAAAATTTCTTTTTCTTCTTCCTGTGATTGTAATTAACTAGGAAGGAGTTTGAGAGCTGGATTTTAATACTGTAAAAAGGGATACAGAGGCCAGTTCTGTTGTACCTCTGTGTCAAAAGTCTGACAAGGCCTATGCTGAAGTGAACCCAGAAGTGTGGGCAGCCCCAGGGAAATACAGAAAATTAGATATGGAGCCTCTACAAATTAAAGCAACCAGGACAAGCACTACCCTGTTCCAAGAGAGGGAAGGAAGGGCTTACAGCCTGGTATTGAGTCCCTGTTAAAGGCAGGGCTTTTGGAGCCAAGGGTGTCTCCCTACAACACTCCTATCTTGCCAGTCAACAAACTGGATGGATGGACACAAGGAGGAAACACAGAATTTTCAAGTGTTAAAATTAAGATTAACTGAGGCGAGTGGCCTGGGCCTTCCAGACAGGGAAAAAGAATTTGAATTATAGGTGGACGTTAAACAGGGTCTTGCCAAAGGAATTCTTGTGCTAAAATGTTTAACCCAGTGGCCAGAGAGCAGCCTCATTGTCTGCAGAATTGTGCAGCCACAGCTTCCGTGGGAGCAGAGGCCTGAAAACTGATGACAACAGGAGGATCTCCTAGAGTTCAAGTCTGGCATCAAGTTAAAGCTTTGACAACCAAAAGAGCCTCTCAATGGATGAGCAGGGCTCGGTGATTACAGTATGAAACTTGTTCAGTGGCACAGGAGGATTCAGAACTGAGGACAGGGCAAGGGTTTAACCCAGCCTCCTGTTTGAACAGCCTGGAGAGGGGCTGGCAAGGAACCCAGGACTGCACTCAAGGGACAGAGCTCCCGAGCCAGGCTGGGAGAGATTGATGGGACATTCCCTGGCCTGAGGGAGACAATGTGTTTGTGGATGGCTCTGCAAGGGCAGCAGAAGGGAAAAGAGCTACAAGACAGGCTGTTATTAAGGAAGGGGAATCAGACAAAGCGCAGGTCACCGGCCCATGCTCAGCTCAACCCACGGAGCTGTGGGTGCTTGTAAGAGCCTGGCACTGAAATGCCCTGAGCAGGAAGGCTTCAAAATCTTCTGCTGACACCATGGCACCTAACAGGGGGGCAAAAGCAATTCTGACTGCTTCAGCAAGCACTGGATCACTTATTAACCTATTGCTAAAACAAATAATTCAAAAATAATGGATTGTGGAAGCAATAGATTCAGATGGGGAACTCATTTTACAGGAAAGACCCTTCAGGGGGTTATGGCAGCTTTAGGAATACAATGGGACCTCCATAACCCCTGGCAAGCCCAGAGCTCGGGTTGGGTAGAAAGAATGAATGGGGAAATAAAGAAACACCTTTGGAAGCTGGAGATGGAAACCAAGATGCCATGGGTACAGCTTTTGCCATTGGCTTTGGCAAGAAAAAGAGCCAGACCCAAGGCAGATATTCAATTATCTCCCTTGGAATTCATGTCTGGAATTCCTTACCTGGGCAATTCTCCACCTAGTGCAGGGTGGAAATAAGGGATGTAAATGTAAGGCAGGCTGTAGCCAGGATCCTGTCTCCTGTGGAATCTCTCCCCCAGGAAGCTGGGCTGGCACAGAGCCTGCCCTGGGACTTTGCTGTTGCCAACACCCAGCCAGGCCATCGGCTCCTGCCTAAGGAGTGCAAAGCAGCACCACTGGTGGCCAAGGGGCCCACGCCAAGTGTCCCTGAGGCCAGAAACAGCCGCCAGCACAGCTGAGCACGGGGGGACCCCTCAGCCTGGCCTCAGGGGCTCTGAAGCCCCGGAGATTTGCACTTCCCGCCTGCAGCAGGACCATGGGAGCCGCCCCTGAGCCTGCCCTGAAGGCAACGCAGCAGCAGCCAGGGCTCCACAGCGGGCCAAGCCCCTGGGCCTGCCCACAGATCCTCTGCTCAAACCCTCGGGAATCCTGGCCACCCTCCCCTGGCACCTCCAGCCACTGCGGCCAAGCCTCGCTGCCGCTGCTGCAGCTCCAGCGCTGGCTGGGCCTGCACTGCCACAGCTGCTGGGGAGCACCGCGGCACAATTCCACCCTGGGGCTCAGTCACACCCACACTCTGGGCTGACTGCGACTGCATTGCTGCAAAATGTACCCATCCTGCTTCTTTTAAATCTTCTTTCTCTGCTCAGAAAGGTTTCTCTACTCAAAGGTTTGCCTTTGGGAAAGAAATTTTAAAGGTTTTATTTAAGGGGTTCCCAGTCTGTTCGGATGTTAAACTCATCTCCACCACTCAATGGAGACGAGTTTAACATCCGAACAGACTGGGAATAGCCCAAAAGACACCCACAGAGATAACGACCAGCAACAAAACATCAACGCCCCGCAGCAAACAGCAACCAACAGCTACCCCAGACACTGCCCCCGGCACAGCTGGAGACACCTGGTCTGGAAAAGGCTGAGAAGGAAATCCAGGAGTGTGGACGGAATTCACATCAGAGGGGAAGAAATCCGAGTCTAATAGGAAACCAGACACTAAAAACTTACACGACTTGGAAGCAATGAACATTAAAGCAGTGGATTTAGATTGGTTCAGACTAGGTAAAGTTTAGGAAAAATCGAGTAAAACTGACATGTCATGGAATGATTTTTTCTGCACAGCCGGGCTATGTGTGGATGAAAGTATTTCTGTTGCACATCCTGGCCAGAACCAAGTAATGCCTTGACTCTCTCACACGAAAGAGATTCTTGGAGAGTTTTTGTTTTCCCTACAGTTTCAGTGATAAGATTACAACATGAGAAACATTTTTTATAATAGTCCTACTTTATATTGTCAGGTAGGTTTGGGACAGAAGGGTGAGAATCAATTTTTGGTCTGGGTTTTTCCATGTTCGCCTTTATGTTGCATTTTGCAAAATTGAAGAGCTTTAACCGTGATACTTTTAACTCTTAAATAGTTAATACTTTTTTTAAAAAAAGCAGCGTGAAGCTGCAAAGGGAAACAGCAAATGGAGAATGTTGGGAAAACTTTACTATAAATAAATGGGGGGGAATTGAGATGAGGGACTACATTTTGTTCATCATGAAAAAGAGACCAGTGTGTTACAATAGTTGTCTGCAGACTATTTCTGTACTACTTCATGAGATATGAGCTACAAGGATACCAGGGAAGGGGTTGCAGGAGCCCACACATAGTCCCACCCAGCAAATGGTACAAACAGATAACTCACAGAAATAACGACCAGGGAAAGGCTGGGGAAAGGGCAGGGGCAGATTAACACCCAGCAGGGAAACCTTTCCCACTGACAAATGGTACAAGCAGATAACTCACAGAGATAACGACCAGGGAAAAGCTGGGGAAGGGGCAGGGGCAGATAAACAGTCTGCAAGGCAGGATATTTGCTTGCTTAAGCTTGATAGGGCACAGTCTGCAAGGCAGGATATTTGCTTGCTTAAGCTTGATAGGGCACATATTGCATTAATCATAAGATTTTGGTAATTTTCCACGGAGAAGTCACCAAATAAGGACATAGGGTGAAGAAGACACAGCTGAGGAAGACTCCGCAGCCTTTATCACCCACCACCAGGAGACAGAAGGATGACCCCCTAGCAACAACCAGCGCAGGCGCAGAGAACTCTGAGATAACATGGACTCCTGAAGGATGGAGAGGATAAAAGGACTGAATCAGAAACTAGTTGGGGCGGCAGTAGTGGAGCGGAGACTCCCCTGTCGCCCAGCGCTGAGCCTTTGCTTACGTAGTATAACTGCTTCAATAATTAATAAATTCTTTGATTGGAAATTACTTGTTTTGAGTCAATTTTATAACAATTTGGTGCCATGACTCGGATGAGAGTTTGGATCGGGTAAGATCTACCCAGAGTGGGGGGCGCCTCATCCAGTGCTTTCCGGGTGGCCCCTCTGGGAGAACCTCCGCCACTCTCACCGACGACCCTAAAATATATACTAGTAAGCAAACGGGACAAATTATACCGGTGACCCCCTTAATAATCTGTGCACGGAGTCCGGAGGAAGACGCAGGACGCGTAAGTATAAAAGGGAATCCGTTCGGGCGGGGTTGGGATCCCGGAGTGTGGCGGTGGACAAGTGTGAATGAGAGGGGGGCCGGCAGCCGGACTCTCCAAGTGAGTGCGGACCCTTGAGTAGTGCGGTTCCCGCAGACCCGCGAGGGCTCGGGCCACGAAAAAGGGGAAGTGAAAGGAATTTGAGAGTGAAAGAAGGCACTCCGGACGAATGGGGCAGGGGAAAAGCAAGACCCCAACCCAAGTCAAACTCCCCCCCATTCCAAGGGACAGTCCCCTAGGATTTATGCTTAGTAATTGGAAGCATTACCCGGGGACCGAGACTAAGGATAGGGCCAGAATGATACATTATTGTATGGAAGTATGGGGTGGGAAAGAGATTTCCAAAAAAAAAAAAAAAAAAAAAAAAGTTTTTTGGCCCATGTTTGGATCATCTGAAGACTGGGTTCGACAGGACTTGAACCTATGGGTAAATTCTAAAGAGCCCTTCTCGTAAGAGGAGAGTGATTATGCCAAAATATGGGTAGCAAGACCCGAAGTGTATGTTTTCCAATTAAGAGAAGGGAAAGGGGATCCGGACAAAAAGGGGAAGAGGGACAATCATTTGGGCGACTTAATTATAGCACCGCCCCCATATGTCCCACCGCCAGCACCCAATGCCCCACCACCTCCACAACCACCTGCACCGAACAATGATGAAGAGGGTAACCAAGGGGAGGTTAACCAAACCGGTTACCAAGGCCCGATTACAAGGAGCCGCAGTAGGGTTGAGACGGGGTTATTCCCTCTACGGGAGATGCCCATGGGTGGACCACAGGCGGGTATAGGATTTATTACTGTCCCCTTGAGTTCGGCAGATGTACGAGACTTTAAGAAGGACATGGGACATTTATTAGAGGACCCTTTTGGGGTAGCCGAGAGGGTCGACCAGTTCTTAGGACCAAACATCTATACCTGGGAAGAAATGCAGTCCATTTTGGGCATTCTGTTCTCTACTGAAGAACGGAATATGATAAGAAGGGAAGGAATGCGTATTTGGGACACGCAGCATGTCCAAGGCCCGGCTGCGGACACTAAATGGCCCCTACAGAACCCCCATTGGGACCACCAAAATGCGGCACATAGATTACTGACTAAGATACATCAAAAAAAAAAAAACACATTGGGGATCACAGGGACTGGTAGATTATTTTGCTGCAAAGTATGTGAGTGTGGGAATCTGGGACATTGCCAAACAAGTAACCAGAGGATGCCTAATTTGCTTACAAGTAAATAGAAAAAAAAAAATTTGAGAAAATTACCGGAGGGAGGCCGACCGCTAGCGAAAAGGCCTTTCTCCCACATTCAGATAGATTTCACCGAGCTCCCCAAAGTAGGGAGAACCAAATATTTCTTGGTCTTGGTGGACCACCTAACACATTTTGTGGAAGCCTTCCCAACCGTAAGAGAAACAGCCAAAGTAGTTACGAAAATATTGATGGAAGAGATAATCCCGAGATACGGGGTCCCAGAAGTCATTGACTCAGATAGAGGGCCGCATTTTATTTCCCAAGTTACCCAAAACTTAGCAACAGCTCTGGGCATACGGTGGGAACAACATGCCCCCTGGCATCCCCAGAGCTCTGGACGAGTTGAACGAATGAATGGGGAAATAAAAAAGCAATTGACCAAACTGGTAGCAGAAACCAATTTGACCTGGGTTAAATGTACTCCTCTAGCGTTGCTAAATATAAGAACAAGACCTAGAGCTGATTTAGGGGTATCACCCTTTGAAATGATGTATGGGATGCCGTATAACCTAGAAAATCCTAACGAACATCCTGTCATTAATGACACATGTACGCAAAAATATTTGGTGAAATTGACAAAGTACAGAAAGGCATTATGGGAAAAAGGTATGTTAGCACAACGGCCTCCTTTAGATTTTATCTTACACCAGGTACAGCCAGGAGATTGGGTGCTCGTGAAAAGCTGGAAAGAAAACCCCTTGACTCCAAGGTGGGAAGGACCGTTCCAAGTACTCCTCACCACAAAAGCAGCCATACGAACCGCTGAAAAAGGATGGACTCATGCTAGTCGCATAAAAGGACCGGTAAAACCCCCTCACAGCTGGGAGGTTTGCAGTCTCCCGGGAGAAACCAAATTAAAGCTGAAACGAACTGATAAATGATTTGGATAATAATCTGGGTTGGAGATAACCATTATCTCCAAACCCAGCTAATAGGGAATCAGGAGGCTCTTGGATATTGCAAACTCTTAGAGGACGAGTTGAGAAAGCCCTACTTTAAGTCCCCGTGATTAGAACATAAAGGGCACCCATGGAAGGGGGAAAAAGCACAGAACAAAGATATAAGGTTAAAGTGTAACTGGTTAGATTGTGACTGTCACCCCCTTGTATGCTTTTCCTGTAAATTGTGTCACAAACCTTGGTGCTCTCATTGTCGGAGTGGTAGAACACCTAGGGGAATTTGTACGCCGTGCTATGAGAAAGAGAGGAGACTAACTTCTATCATTCTTAGTAGCAGAGTTGCTACGGGGGAGGTAAAGCTTGGATCTGACGAGTGGTGGGAAACCTTTTCCAAAGGGGTAAATCCTGATCGGTTCTGCTACCACCCTAACGAACCGATCCCCTTTCTCCTGGACATCCTGGAAGTGGTGTGTCGGAAGAAAGCCCCCAATTTGCGGCGTGACCTCTCATTAATAAAAGCTAATAACTGGGCCGCCAGTGCTAAAAAGTGGAAACGGGAGGTTTATCCGGCTCCTGAAGAATACCCCTGCTGCCGAGAAGATGGCAAACCCCGAGGCTCGCAGCAACCGAGTCGTCGGGCGAGGCAGAGAGGTAATAACCAGTGGAGTCCGTCGGAAGCCCCGACCCCCATATGGGATGTCCAGGAAATGTTGGCTGTCCTGCCCCAGGATTGGTAACCCACCACTGGGGAAACCAAAGGTAAAATTCAACCTGAGCTCCGACAATGACAGCCCCAAATTACAAGCCTTAATTCTTTTCTGGTGCATCGTAACAAGTTCAGGGGCAGAAGGGTATTCACATCAACCCTTCAAATGGTCACTGATTAGATGGGAAGACCAGTATGTTATCCAGACCAAAATCACGTCTGGCGCACCCAGCTTTTTATGTACTTTGTGTGATTTAATACCTGTAAATCCATGTTTAAATCAGTTTGGATGTTATTTTTGTCCAAGCTCAAACCCGGGAAAAGGGTATTGTAACTATCCAGGACACTTTTACTGTGCTTATTGGGACTGTGTATCAGTAAGCTCCTTTGGGGGGAACGAGGACCGGTTTATCAGAACTGGATGGGGTCCATACGGGTGTACACAGCCCACTTCCACATATACCCAGAAAGAAGGAGGGTTAGATGGAACATGCAATATGATTTACATTAATGTGACAAAACCACATGACCAAGTCTGGTTATTAGGGAAAATGTGGGGAGCCCGATTATGGGAACCAGGGACAGACAGAGGGGGGCACTTTATAATCCAAAAGACAACTGTGCCACACGACCCCGAACCAATTGGACCAAACCAGGCGATAGCTGGAGAACTAATGCTAGGAGAAAATAATGGAAATGAATCAGAAACAGCCCCAACCACTAGTTTTCCAGAAATGTATAAGCAAAACTTTACTGATTCGACCCGAGGACCTGAAAACCCGGGAGAAGGGGACTTGTGGAAAATATTACAGGCCACTTTCCTAGTCCTGAATGAGACCCATCCAAATCTAACTGAGGAATGTTGGCTGTGTTACACCGTAAACCCCCCGTTCTATGAAGCCCTAGGGGTAACAGCAAAAAGCAGACGAGTAAATGGGACCAACCCAGCTAGGTGCCTATGGAAAAAAGAAGGAGAAGAATCGAGAGGGATAACCTTGGCAAGGGTAACAGGGAGAGGAAGATGTATAGGACGAGTACCAGTGGAAAAACGACATCTATGTCAGGTTATGGGGAATTTGAGTGACCCTAAGAAACCTGCCAGCTGGATACTGCCAGCAGCAAATACTAAATGGGTCTGTAACACTCTCGGAGTCACCCCATGTATAAATATAGACCGATTTAATGAATCCAGTGACTTTTGTATTCAAGTATTGATAGTACCCAGAGTCCTTTACCACCCCGTAGAGTATGTTTATGAACAATATCAAAATATAGGACCCCACATAGTGAAACGGGAAATATTCACAACCTTCACTGTAGCAATGTTACTAGGAATAGGTGCAGCCGGGACAGGAAGAGGAATAGCCTCACTCATACAGCAACAGCAAGGATTCCAAGAACTAAGAGCCTCTGTAGATGAAGACCTCAGGAGGATCGAAACCTCCATCAAAGACCTCACAGAATCATTAGATTCCCTAGCAGAGGTAGCCTTACAAAATCGAAGGGGGTTAAATCTATTATTCCTGCAACAAGGAGGACTATGTGCTGCTTTAAGAGAAGAATGCTGCACATATGTAAACAAGAGCAGAATTATACGGGACTCAATGGCAAAACTAAGGGAGGGGCTAGAAAGAAGACAAAGAGAAAGGGAAAAACACCAAAGCTGGTATGAATCTTGGTTTAACTATTCTCCTTGGCTTACAACTTTATTATCAACGATAGCGGGTCCACTACTTCTCTTACTATTGGGACTCACGTTTGGCCCTTGTATTTTTAATAAATTGATTAGCATTGTAAAAGGCAGATTAGAAGCTGCTCACCTTATGCTCACACGAGCAAAATACGGAACCTTGAAGATGGATGATCCAGAAGAATCTCTGGAGCTCAGCAAAAGGGAATTAGAGTGTTTTGACGAACAAAATTGAGTATCAAAACAAAGGGGGGATTGAGATGAGGGACTACATTTTGTTCGTCACGAAAAAGAGACCAGTGTGTTACAAGAGTTGTCTGCTGACTATTTCTGTACTACTTCATGAGATATGAGCTACAAGGATACCAGGGAAGGGGTTGCAGGAGCCCACACATAGTCCCACCCAGCAAATGGTACAAGCAGATAACTCACAGAAATAACGACCAGGGAAAGGCTGGGGAAAGGGCAGGGGCAGATAAACACCCAGCAGGGAAACCTTTCCCGCTGAAAAATGGTACAAGCAGATAACTCACAGAGATAACGACCAGGGAAAAGCTGGGGAAGGGGCAGGGGCAGATAAACAGTCTGCAAGGCAGGACATTTGCTTGCTTAAGCTTGATAGGGCACAGTTTGCAAGGCAGGACATTTGCTTGCTTAAGCTTGATAGGGCACATATTGCGTTAATCATAAGATTTTGGTAATTTTCCACAGAGAAGTCACCAAATAAGGACATAGGGTGAAGAAGACGCGGCTGAGGAAGACTCCGCAGCCTTTTATCACCGACCACCAGGAGACAGAAGGATGACCCCCTAGCAACAACCAGCGCAGGCGCAGAGAACTCCGAGATCACATGGACTCCTGAAGGATGGAGAGGATAAAAGGACTGAATCAGAAACTAGTTGGGGCGGCAGTAGGTGGAGCGGAGACTCCCCTGTCGCCCAGCGCTGAGCCTTTGCTTACGTAGTATAACTGCTTCAATAATTAATAAATTCTTTGATTGGAAATTACTCGTTTTGAGTCAATTTTATAACAATGGGGTGTCCAGGGGGTCCCTGTGCCCAGGAAAGGGGGTGCACGGGCCCCGGTGTTGAGGAAGGTGGTGGGTGGGGGCTGTGGAAGGCAGGAGTGGGGGTCCAGGGGGTGCTGGGGTCCAGGAAAAGCGGGGGCTGGGGTGTCTGAGAGGGGGAGGGCCGGGAAAGGGGGTGCGGGGGGGCATTGGTGCTGCATGAGGGGGTGCAGGAGGGTCCCCGTGCTGGATAAGGGGGTGCAGGGGGGGTCCCTGTGCCTGAGAACGGAGGGTTTGGGAGGGTTCCAGTCTCAGATATGGGGGTGCACGGCGGTCCTGGTGCAGTGGAATGGGGGTTCAGGGGGTCCTGGTGCTGTATAAGGGGATGCACTGGGGTCCCGGTGCCCAGGAATGGGGGGTTCAGGGGTGCTGGTGCCAGATAATGGCCTGGCTGGGATCTGGTGCTGGGAAAAGGGGTGCAAGGGGTCCCAGGGCCAGATAACGGGATGCACTGGGGTCCCGGTGCCCAGGAATGGGGTTCCGGGGGGTTCCATTCCCGAGTTCCGGGGTTCAAGGGGTCCTGGTGCCTGAAAATTGAGGTTCAGGGGGTCCTGGTGCCGGGTAAGGGGATGTAGTGGATCCCGGTGCCCAGAAATTGGGGTTCAGGGCGGTTTCCCTGCCCGGGAATGGGGGCTCAGGGGGTTCCAGGCTGCAGATAAGGGGGTGCAGGGGTTATCGGGGCTGAGGAAGGGGGTACAGGGGGGGTCCCAGTGCCCCGAAATGAACGTTCAAGGGGGGTCTCTTGACCCCCTGGAACCCCAGGGGACCCTCCGGGATCCCCTGGAACCCCTTCCAGGAAGCGCCGGCAATGAAGAACTGGGGGGACGCCGAAATTTGGGAGATCTGGGGGTCTAAAAGCCGAGGAAAAGGGCGGGTCTGGGGTCTGGGAAGGACGAGGTGGCCGGGAATGGGCGTGCAGGGCGTCCCAGAGCACTGACGGGGGTGCGGGGGGATCCTAGGCCCGGATTAGGGGGGGCAGGGGGTCCCAGTGCCCAAAAATTGGGGTTCAGGGGGTTCCCGTGCCGGGGAATGCGGGTTCGGGGGGAGTTTCCTTCCAGGAATTTGGGATTCAAGGGGGTCCCGGTGGCCGGGAATTGCGGTTCCGGGGGCGTTGGTGACCAGAAATGGGGATTCAGGGGGGTCCTGGGGCCACATGAGGGGGTACAGGGCGGTGCCAATGCTGGGGAAGGGGGTACAGGGGGGTCCCTGTGCCCAGAAATGGGCGCTCAAGGGGGTCCGCGTGCTCAGGAATGGGGGTTCAGGGGGGTCCCGGAGCTGAAAAAGGGTGCTGAGGGGGTCACAGGACCGAAAATGGGGGTTCAGGGGAGTCCCGGTACCCGGGAATGGAGGTTTAGGGAGTTCCCGGTGCCCAGGAATTGCGGTTCAGGGGGGTCCCGGTGAACAGAAATAGGGGTTCAGGGGATCTCGGTGCCAGATGAGGGGGTACAGGGGGGTCCCGGTGCTGGGGAAGTGGAGTGAGGGGGGGTGGCATGAACCAAAATGGGGGTTCAGGAGGGTTCCCCTGCCCGGGAATGGAAGATCAAGGGGGTCCCGGTGCCCGGGAATTGCGGTTCAGGGGGGTCCCGGTTTCGGGGGGTCCCACTCACCTTTGGTCGCGGCCCCCGGGTCCCCCAGGAGTCCCAGGAGCCCCCGGAGCACCCCCAGCCCCAGCGCTGGGGCCATCGCAGCCGTCCCCGATCGCGGCTGCAGAGACGCGAAAGCGAAAGTGCCCGAGGGAGCGCGGGGGGAGGGGGAAAGGGCGAATTCCAGGGAATTCACCTGGATCCCCTCCTGGCACCCCTCTGGATCCCTCGGGGATCCGTCTGGGACCCTCCAGGGCCGCGCCCTGCGGGACCCCCGGGCCGGGCTCTGCTGAACTCCCGGCCCTGCGCTCAAACTCTGCCCGGACCCCGCTGGGCTCGGCCCAAAGCCGGGCAAGCAGCGGGAGCAGCGGAGCCAATTTTTGCTGCGGGTGCGGGTCCCACCCCCGGCGGAGCAGGGCTGGGCGCTGGGACCCGATCCCTGATTCCCAATCTCCTTCTCTCTCGCTCTCTCTCTGCTGTTCTCTCCCTTTCCTTTGGGGGATCATAAATCCCAGAGCGGCCGCAGAGCCCCGTGCCCAGGCCGGGTTTCCCAGCAAAGGGAGGCTGGGGCTGAGGTGCCCCGGGCTGGCCGGGAATGGGGGCCCGGGGCTCCCTGGGCTCACGGAAATGGGGGATCCAGGGGCTGGGAGAGGAGGATACCCGGGAAAGGGGGTGCAGGGGGGTGTTGGGGCAGGATAAGGGGGTGCAGGGGGGGGTCCCAGTGCCGGGAATGGGGTTGGGAGGGGGGGGTGGGCAGCAGCTGCTGGAGAGAGACTGGGACAGACTGGAATGGACTGGGACAGACTGGGAAAAGAACCCACTGGGAGCAGAACTGAGGCAGCAGAGATCACACTGGGATATACTGGGACCACACTGAGGGCTACTGGGAACATGCAGGGGACAATTGAGATTGGACTGGAAGGGACTGGGAATGGTTTGGATCATCCTGGGACTGACTGGAATCATACTGGGAGTGATCAGATCTGTAGTAGGGGTGAAGAAGAGAAACTGGAGTAATGCAGGGAGCAACTGGGATCATACTGGGAGCAGCTGCCCCATGCTGGGGTCATACTGGGATCATACTGGGACTGATGGGGTGACACTTGGAGTGACTGGCATAGTACTGGGAGTGTCTGGGAGTAACTGGGATCAAACTGGAGGTGACTGGACTTATACTGGCAGCAACTGGGACCACAGCGGGGGCAAATGGCATCGGGTAAGGTGTGACCGGGCTCATACTGGAAGTGCCTGGGGCCACACTGGGCTCTTACTGAGAGGGACTGAGAGTGAAAGGAACCATACAGGGCATGACTGGGAGCCGCTGGGACCGTGTCGGGGGCAACTGGGATCCTACCGGGAGTGATTTGGACCATACTGGGAGTGACCGGGAGCCACCGGTGAGGCGGCGGCGGAGCTGGGAGGCGGCCGCAGCGCAGGTGGGAGCCGCGCTGGGTTGTGCGGGGGCTCGGGGCTCGCTGCGGGCCTCGGGGGCGGCAGGGGGCTCAGGCGGGTTCCTTGTGCCGTGTCCGGCCCGTGGTGCCGCTGCCGTGAGGGCGCTGCGGGAGCGGCTGCCCGCGGTCTCCTTGCGGCCGCTGCCTCGGCAGGAGCCGCTGCCGGAGCAGCGCTGGCTCGGCCCGGTTCCTGTGGCTGGCACAGGGGCGGCTGCCCCGTGCCCGGGGCTGTGCGGGGAAATTCACGTGGCCGGAGGTTTCCGTGCCCCGAGGAGACAGAGGAGTCCTGTACAAGTGACTTTATTGCTGAGCAGAGGGAGAGGCCGTGGCGCATTTGCCGTGCGCTCGCTGCCATTGTTGTAGTTCGCAGCCTCCTTTTTATCCTCATTTTCCCGGCTCATCTCCCTCTCCCTTTGCCCACTGGCTGAGGTACTTGGAAGGTTCAGACCTCCCGATCTGCCAACTGCACGTCCTCGTTAATGTGCACCCCCACTTTTGTAGAACAGCCGATATTCACGGCTCTGTTAAGTCTTTTTTGTTCTCGACGTTCAGGAATTTAGCGGGACATTCTGTGAGCAGCAGTCCATGTTAATTAATAACATTTATTGAAGCTGGTGGTTTCGCCCCTTACTTCCTTATCTACAAGCCCCTGGCCCCTCGCTCAGCTGCTGAATGAGCTGCACTCTCAAGGTGTGGAGCATGGTAAAAAGGTGAGAGGTGCTGTAGCACATCAGAGCAGAAGCAGCATTCGTTTAACCCATGGTCTGCCAGGGAACCACAAAACCGTGTCCCATTCCCATCCTTTCCACGTTTGGACTGGTACATGAGCTGCTTTTTTGTTTCCTTTGTTATCTGTTTCACCACTTTTGCTTTGTCATCTATTTGCCAAGACCAGTTTGAGTCATTTGATTTTCCACAAACTCCTCTTTTCTCTGCTAACAGATGATCTGATCCCATCCCATGGTGAAATGTTGTGTTCCTCATTTCAGTGGATTGCTCAGCAGGAAGGTCAGGAGCTGGAGCTGTCTGGTTGGTTATTCCGAGGGCAGCTTGTAATCTAATGGTGCCATTGAAATGAGAAATGGGTTCTGTGGCTCCTGATATGAATTGGTTTGGGTTCCCAGGGACTGGTCCATGGTGTTGTAGGATTTGTTCTGCTGGCCGTTCATCGTCTCCCCATTTTTGGCCGCTCTCTCCAGCCAGGGCTGCATCAATTGACCATTTGTCTCTAATTAAATCATCAAATACTTGGATTCCCAACTGATTTCCCGGAACTTGTGGTAGCAAGAACATCTCAGTGCTCTAATCCACCCTATATAACATAGACAGTGACAGCACACGTTGGAGTGGGCAGAGGGATGATTCCCCCCCATTTATTTATAGTGAAATTTTCCCAACATTCTCCATTTGCTGTTTCCCTTTGCAGCTTCACCCGTTTCTGTGGCAGGGTCAGATATCCTCACCCCGGGCTCTGCCTTGAGCTGTGCAAATTCCATCAGTGCAAGCAGGCAGAGCTCGGGGTGAGGGGCAGGGGGAACCAGCCCAATTCCTGCCCCAGGCAAGAGACCCAGGTACATTGGCCAGGCTTTGCCCAGCAGGGTTCATTTGCATTCCTAAAGCTCCTCTCCTGGCTGACTAGAACCAAAGCTTCTCTTCCAGGGCTGCCATCTGGTGAGTCACATGTGGCCCCCCGGAATCTGCCTTTTTTAAAAAAAGTATTAACTATTTAAGAGTTAAAAGTATCACGGTTAAAGCTCTTCAATTTTGCAAAATGCAACATAAAGGCGAACATGGAAAAAACCTGACCAAAAATTGATTCTCACCCTTCTGTCCCAAACCTACCTGACAATATAAAGTAGGACTATTATAAAAAATGTTTCTCATGTTGTAATCTTATCACTGAAACTGTAGGGAAAACAAAAACTCTCCAAGAATCTCTTTAGTGTGAGAGAGTCAAGGCATTACTTGGTTCTGGCCAGGATGGGCAACAGAAATAATTTCATCCACACATAGCCCGGCTGAGCAGAAAAAATCATTCCATGACATGTCAGTTTTACTCGATTTTTCCTAAACTTTACGTAGTCTGAACCAATCTAAATCCACTGCTTTAATGTTCATTGCTTCCAAGTCGTGTAAGTTTTTAGTGTTTGGTTTCCTATTAGACTCGGATTTCTTCCCCTCTGCTGTGAATTCCGCCCACACTCCTGGATTTCCTTCTCAGCCTTTTCCAGACCAGGTGTCTCCAGCTGTGCCGGGGGCAGTGTCTGGGGTAGCTGTTGGTTGCTGTTTGCTGCGGGGCGTTGATGTTTTGTTGCTGGTCGTTATCTCTGTGGGTGTCTTTTGGGCTATTCCCAGTCTGTTCGGATGTTAAACTCGTCTCCATTGAGTGGTGGAGATGAGTTTAACATCCGAACAGACTGGGAACCCCTTAAATAAAACCTTTAAAATTTCTTTCCCAAAGGCAAACCTTTGAGTAGAGAAACCTTTCTGAGCAGAGAAATAAGATTTAAAAGAAGCAGGATGGGTACATTTTGCAGCAGTGCAGTCGCAGGCAGCCCAGAGTGTGGGTGTGAGTGAGCCCCAGGGTGGAATTGTGCCGCGGTGCTCCCCAGCAGCTGTGGCAGTGCAGGCCCAGCCAGCGCTGGAGCTGCAGCAGCGGCAGCGAGGCTTGGCCGCAGTGGCTGGAGGTGCCAGGGGAGGGTGGCCAGGATTCCCGAGGGTTTGAGCAGAGGATCTGTGGGCAGGCCCAGGGGCTTGGCCCGCTGTGGAGCCCTGGCTGCTGCTGCGTTGCCTTCAGGGCAGGCTCAGGGGCGGCTCCCATGGTCCTGCTGCAGGCGGGAAGTGCAAATCTCCGGGGCTTCAGAGCCCCTGAGGCCAGGCTGAGGGGTCCCCCCGTGCTCAGCTGTGCTGGCGGCTGTTTCTGGCCTCAGGGACACTTGGCGTGGGCCCCTTGGCCACCAGTGGTGCTGCTTTGCACTCCTTAGGCAGGAGCCGATGGCCTGGCTGGGTGTTGGCAACAGCAAAGTCCCAGGGCAGGCTCTGTGCCAGCCCAGCTTCCTGGGGGAGAGATTCCACAGGAGACAGGATTCTGGCTACAGCCTGCCTTACATTTACATCCCTTATTTCCACCCTGCACTAGGTGGAGAATTGCCCAGGTAAGGAATTCCAGACATGAATTCCAAGGGAGATAATTGAATATCTGCCTTGGGTCTGTCTCTTTTTCTTGCCAAGGCCAATGGCAAAAGCTGTACCCATGGCATCTTGGTTTCCATCTCCGGCTTCCAAAGGTGTTTCTTTATTTCCCCATTCATTCTTTCTACCCAACCCCAGCTCTGGGCTTGCCAGGGGTTATGGAAGTCCCATTGTATTCCTAAAGCTGCCATAACCCCCTGAAGGGTCTTTCCTGTAAAATGAGTTCCCCATCTGAATCTATTGCTTCCACAATCCATTATCTTTGAATTATTTGTTTTAGCAATAGGTTAATAAGTGATCCAGTGATTGCTGAAGCAGTCAGAATTGCTTTTGCCCCCCTGTTAGGTGCCATGGTGTCAGCAGAAGATTTTGAAGCCTTCCTGCTCAGGGCATTTCAGTGCCAGGCTCTTACAAGCACCCACAGCTCCGCAGGTTGAGCTGAGCATGGGGCGGTGACCTGCGCTTTGTCTGATTCCCCCTCCTTAATAACAGCCTGTCTTGTAGCTCTTTTCCCTTCTGCTGCCCTTGCAGAGCCATCCACAAACACATTGTCTCCCTCAGGCCAGGGAATGTCCCATCAATCTCTCCCAGCCTGGCTCGGGAGCTCTGTCCCTTGAGTGCAGTCCTGGGTTCCTTGCCAGCCCCTCTCCAGGCTGTTCAAACAGGAGGCTGGGTTAAACCCTTGCCCTGTCCTCAGTTCTGAATCCTCCTGTGCCACTGAACAAGTTTCATACTGTAATCACCGAGCCCTGCTCATCCATTGAGAGGCTCTTTTGGTTGTCAAAGCTTTAACTTGATGCCAGACTTGAACTCTAGGAGATCCTCCTGTTGTCATCAGTTTTCAGCCTCTGCTCCCACGGAAGCTGTGGCTGCACAATTCTGCAGACAATGAGGCTGCTCTCTGGCCACTGGGTTAAACATTTTAGCACAAGAATTCCTTTGGCAAGACCCTGTTTAACGTCCACCTATAATTCAAATTCTTTTTCCCTGTCTGGAAGGCCCAGGCCACTCGCCTCAGTTAATCTTAATTTTAACACTTGAAAATTCTGTGTTTCCTCCTTGTGTCCATCCATCCAGTTTGTTGACTGGCAAGATAGGAGTGTTGTAGGGAGACACCCTTGGCTCCAAAAGCCCTGCCTTTAACAGGGACTCAATACCAGGCTGTGAGCCCTTCCTTCCCTCTCTTGGAACAGGGTATTGCTTGTCCTGGTTGCTTTAATTTGTAGAGGCTCCATATCTAATTTTCTGTATTTCCCTGGGGCTGCCCACACTTCTGGGTTCACTTCAGCATAGGCCTTGTCAGACTTTTGACACAGAGGTACAACAGAACTAGCCTCTGTATCCCTTTTTACAGTATTAAAATCCAGCTCTCAAACTCCTTCCTAGTTAATTACAATCACAGGAAGAAGAAAAAGAAATTTATTTCAAACCTATCCCCCACAGCTTCTAATAGTGGTTGAACAAATCATACCTGCTCATCTTTCCCACTCATTCCCTTAAAAATTAAAATATTCCTTTACTATTTTCCCCTTTAGGTCTAAGATTCAGAGCAGATTGAGAGGCCCCTGTGTCCATCAGGAAATGCCTCCTCTCAATGCAGACCCACCTGAATGTTCTCAAGGGCTCCAGTGTGGAGGGTCCCTGGTGTGATGGGAGCTGTGACAGCCCTGCCAATCCATGTCCATCACGGGCTGGACTTGCTGGTCCTGAGGGTGCTGCTGTCTGTGCTTGCAGTGTCCTTGTGCCCTGCAGCCGGAGCCCTGATTCCTTGCCAGGGGCTGTTTGGGTGGGCTGTGCCCTGCCGAGGAGGGCAATGCCTCTGCCGGGTGCTTGTGGCCGAGCCGTGCCCTGGGTGCTGGGGCCCCCTTGGGCCCTGGGGCTGATCCCTCAGGGGCTGTAGGAGCTCTGCCCTGGCCTTTGCCTTCAGCTTGGCCTTTTGCTGCTCCCTTCTTGCATTCACCTGCTGGGCCTTTGTGCCCAAGTGCTGCAGGGCCTTCTTCTGCCCCTCCTGCAGCCCCCCTCAGTGCCTGTGGGTGCTTGTCTTGCTTTACAAGGCAGGTGTCTGCTTGGGAAGGCAGACAAAGCCTCTCTTGGAATGGAGAATGCAAAGCCCCTCCCTCTTAATTTTTAGGATAGTGAAATCAAGGGGCTCTCAGGCAAAGATATGGGATTAGGAATAACGGTTCTTTACTAGTGTGTATAATATAATAATAGTAGTGTGTATAAACAGCTCCGGCAGTGCCAACAAACAGAGCCCGGAGCCGGTCCCGGCCTTTCGGCTGCGGCGCTTTCCCCTTGGGTGCAGTTCCGGGCACGGCCGGCAGGGGCGCCGGTGGCTCCCGCGGGGCGGGGCAGCGCATCCCTGCCATGGGAACCTCTCTTAACGGCAACAGAGCAATCCCTTCATCTAACTCTTTCACTTTTTTACCTTCTGTAGCCTTTCTCCCGTGTTTTGGGAAAGAATTTGGAGAGGGCTGCCTTTTAACTGAGCTCCTAGTGTTTCGATAAGATGCTTCCTGTAGAGAGAGGGATTTTCCCTGAACAGCCGGAGCTGTGGTTACCAAGGGGACGTAACTCAGAGCAGGAGGGGTCAGGGGAGGATATCCCGCCGAGGCTCGGTCGGAGTGTGGGCAGGGTGTGCTGCCGGAATCGCCAGAGGGGGATCTTCCCGTGGAGGCCGAGCCGGAGCGTGGGCAGTGAGATGAAGGCCTACATTTTGTTCATCACGAAAAAGAGACCAGTGTGTTACAAGAGTTGTCTGCTGACTATTTCTGTACTACTTCATGAGATAGGAGTTACAAGGATACCAGGGAAGGAGTTGCAGGAGCCCACACATAGTCCCACCCAGCAAATGGTACAAACAGATAACTCACAGAAATAACGACCAGGGAAAGGCTGGGGAAAGGGCAGGGGCAGATTAACACCCAGCAGAGAAACCTTTCCCGCTGACAAATGGTACAAGCAGATAACTCACAGAGATAACGACCAGGGAAAAGCTGGGGAAGGGGCAGGGGCAGATAAACAGTCTGCAAGGCAGGATATTTGCTTGCTTAAGCTTGATAGGGCACAGTTTGCAAGGCAGGACATTTGCTTGCTTAAGCTTGATAGGACACAGTTTGCGTTAATCATAAGATTTTGGTAATTTTCCACGGAGAAGTCACCAAATAAAGACATAGGGTGAAGAAGACGCAGCTGAGGAAGACTCCGCAGCCTTTTATCACCGACCACCAGGAGACAGAAGGATGACCCTCTAGCAACAACCAGCACAGGCGCAGAGAACTCCAAGATAACATGGACTCCTGAAGGATGGAGAGGATCAAAGGACTGAATCAGAAACTAGTTGGTGCGGCAGTAGGTGGAGCTGAGACTCCCCTGTCGCCCAGCGCTGAGCCTTTGCTTACTTAGTATAACTGCTTCAATAATTAATAAATTCTTTGATTGGAAATTGCTCGTTTTGAGTCAATTTTATAACAATTTGGTGCCGTGACTCGGATGAGAGTTTGGATCGGGTAAGATCTACCCAGAGTGGGGGGCGCCTCATCCAGTGCTTTCCGGGTGGCCCCTCTGGGAGAACCTCCGCCACTCTCACCGACGACCCTAAAATATATACTAGTAAGCAAACGGGACAAATTATACCGGTGAACCCCTTAATAATCTGTGCACGGAGTCCGGACGAAGACGCAGGACGCGTAAGTATAAAAGGGAATCCGTTCGGGCGGGGTTGGGATCCCGGAGTGTGGCGGTGGACAAGTGTGAATGAGAGGAGGGCCGGCAGCCGGACTCTCCAAGTGAGTGCGGACCCTTGAGTAGTGCGGTTCCCGTAGACCCGCGAGGGCTCGGGCCACGAAAAAGGGGAAGTGAAAGGAATTTGAGAGTGAAAGAAGGCACTCCGGACGAATGGGGCAGGGGAAAAGCAAAACCCCAACCCAAGTCAAACTCCCCCCCATTCCAAGGGACAGTCCCCTAGGATTTATGCTTAGTAATTGGAAGCATTACCCGGGGACCGAGACTAAGGATAGGGCCAGAATGATACATTATTGCATGGAAGTATGGGGTGGGAAAGAGATTTCAAAAAAAGTTTTTTGGCCCGTGTTTGGATCATCTGAAGACTGGGTTCGACAGGACTTGAACCTATGGGTAAATTCTAAAGAGCCCTTCTCGTAAGAGGAGAGTGATTATGCCAAAATATGGGTAGCAAGACCTGAAGTGTATGTTTTCCAATTAAGAGAAGGGAAAGGGGATCCGGACAAAAAGGGGAAGAGGGACAATCATTTGGGCGACTTAATTATAGCACCGCCCCCATATGTCCCACCGCCAGCACCCAATGCCCCACCACCTCCACAACCACCTGCACCGAACAATGATGAAGAGGGTAACCAAGGGGAGGTTAACCAAACCGGTTACCAAGGCCCGATTACAAGGAGCCGCAGTAGGGTTGAGACGGGGCTATTCCCTCTACGGGAGATGCCCATGGGTGGACCACAGGCGGGTATAGGATTTATTACTGTCCCCTTGAGTTCGGCAGATGTACGAGATTTTAAGAAGGACATGGGACATTTATTAGAGGACCCTTTTGGGGTAGCCGAGAGGGTCGACCAGTTCTTAGGACCAAACATCTATACCTGGGAAGAAATGCAGTCCATTTTGGGCATTCTGTTCTCTACTGAAGAACGGAATATGATAAGAAGGGAAGGAATGCGTATTTGGGACACGCAGCATGTCCAAGGCCCGGCTGCGGACGCTAAATGGCCCCTACAGAACCCCCATTGGGACCACCAAAATGCGGCACATAGAACACATATGCAGGGTTTAAGGACCATAATTATTCAGGGGATTAGGGATTCAGTCCCGAGGGGGCAAAATATAGATCGGGCATTCAACGATAGGCAAAAGAAGGACGAGTCGCCTACGGAATGGCTCGAGAGATTACGGAGGAACTTACGATTGTACTCCGGAATGGACCCCGATAGCCAAACTTTACAGTCAATGCTGAAAGTTCATTTCGTTTTAAAATCGTGGGACGACATAAAGAAGAAAATCCAGAAGTTAGAGGACTGGCAGGACAGGGGGCTGGATGAACTGCTTAGGGAGGCACAGAAAGTATATGTCCGTAGGGACGACGAAAGGGACCGCAGACAAGTAAGGTTGATGGTCGCAGCAACAGGTGGGGGGAGGTACCAAAGAGAAGGGCGAAAGGGAGGTTCGAATGAACAAAAAGAGAAAAGTATAGGGGAGTCAGAAGGGGTGAAGGTGTGTTTTTATTGCGGAAAAAAAGGGCATTTTAAGCGAGAATGTAGAGTCCGAATCAGAGACGAGAAGCAGTTCCAAATGGACTAGGGGGGTCAGGGGCTCTATTTGGTGGGGACCCGGAAAAATCATAAAGAGCCCTTGATAAAACTTAAAGTGCGTCCCCACAACCAAGAAATTGAATTCTTGGTAGATACGGGGGCAGAAAGATCCACGGTACAGAACCTACCAAAAGGATGTACCATCTCTAAAGAAACTGCCACTGTCATAGGGGCGAAAGGGGAACCTTTTGAAGTACGAATCATAAAAAATGTGACTATAGAATCAGGATCCAAAATAAGGATGGGAAATCTATTATTGGTACCCGAGTCAGATTATAATCTGCTCGGGCGAGACATGATTATAGAATTAGGGATTAGTATAGGTGTAGATAATAAGGAATTAAAAATTAAATTATGCCCTTTAAGGGTAGAAGATGAAAAGCAAATTAACCCCGAAGTCTGGTACTCGCCTGAGAGCGTGGGACAGCTAAAAATCACTCCATTTTCGGTAACTATCAAAAATCCGGATGTCCCCGTCCGAATTAAGCAATACCCATTATCCCCAGAAGGGAGATGAGGATTAAAACCAGAAATAGAAAGGTTGTTGAATAATGGATTGTTAGAACCCTGTATGTCTCCGTTCAATACTCCCATCCTACCAGTTAAAAAGCCAAACGGCACCTATCGATTGGTGCATGATTTAAGGGAAATAAACAAGCGAACTGTAGCCCGGTTCCCGGTGGTGGCAAATCCTTATACCCTCTTGACTAAACTGGGGCCTGAGAATTTATGGTACAGTGTTATAGATCTCAAAGATGCCTTTTGGGCATGCCCTTTGGCTAAAGAAAGCCGGGATTATTTTGCATTTGAATGGGAAGACCCCGATACGGGAAGGAGACAACAATTAAGATGGACGGTACTCCCTCAAGGATTCACTGAGTCCCCTAATCTCTTCGGGCAGGCTTTAGAGCAAATTTTACAGGATTACCAAGTGGGGCCAGGGGTTACATTAATCCAATACGTAGATTATCTACTCATGGCGGGGCAGCAGGAAGAGAATGTACGGAAAGAAAGTATTAAGTTATTGAACTTTTTAGGCTTAAAGGGATTGAAAGTCTCCAAGGCAAAACTACAATTTGTCGAAGAAGAAGTAAAATACCTAGGCCATTATCTAAAGAAAGGAGAGAAGAGAATAGACCCCGAACGAATACAGGCGATTTTAGCATTACCAATTCCAAGAAATAAGAGACAAATCAGGCAAATACTTGGACTAACTGGTTATTGTCGTCAATGGATTGAAAATTACAGTAGTAAGGCGACTTTCTTGTATCAGAAACTTACTCAAGAGGGACTCCTAAAATGGGATCAGGAGGACACCGAAAGGCTGCAAGAGCTTAAAGAGAGCCTAATCCATGCCCCGGTATTAAGTTTACCTAATACTAATAGACCCTTCTTTTTGTTCATAAACGTAGACAAGGGGGTCGCGTATGGGGTCCTTACTCAAGAATGGGCAGAGAAAAGGAAACCGGTGGCTTATCTATCAAAGATCTTGGACCCAGTAAGCAGAGGATGGCCTACGTGCTTACAAGCAATTGTAGGATGTGCTCTTTTGGTAGAAGAAGCCCGGAAAATTACATTTAATAGCAGCCTGAAAGTGCTGTCCCCCCATAACATACGGGGAGTCTTACAGCAAAAGGCTGAAAAATGGATCTCAGATGCAAGGCTTCTAAAATATGAAGGAATATTAATTGAGGCTCCAAATTTAACTCTAGAAACTACTAATATCCAAAATCCAGCTTCCTTCTTATATGGAGGACCAGAAGAAGCACTAACACATGATTGTATAGTGACTATAGAAGAACAAACAAAAATCAGACCAGATTTGGAAGAAGAGGAATTGGAAAAAGGAGAAAGACTGTTTGTGGATGGATCCTCCAGAATAGTTGAGGGAAGGAGAAAATCAGGATATGCTATCATAAGGGGACCCAACCTGGAAGTGATAGAATCGGGACCCCTTAGTGGATCCTGGTCCGCCCAAGCATGTGAACTATATGCTGTACTACGAGCCCTGGAATGGTTAACAGGAAAAGATGGGACTATTTTTACGGACTCGAAATACAGCTATGGGGTAGTCCATACATTTGGCAAAATATGGGAGGAAAGAGGACTAATAAATTCACAAGGGAAAGATTTAGTTCACCGTAAATTAATATTAGATGTGCTCAGTGCCCTACGAAAACCCCGAAAAATAGCTATAGTTCACCTGAAAGGTCACCAGAAAGGACTGGATTTGAGAAGTAGGGGAAATAATGCAGCTGACCAGGAGGCTAAACGGGCTGCCCTGAGACTTCTCACTTTGCAGGAAAACATAAAACACTCCCAAATGCCAGAACCTGACCCCGACATCAAGTTTAATAAAGAGGAAGAGAATAAAATACAAAAACTAGGAGCTAAAAGGGATGCACAAGGAGCATGGAAATTAGCAGATGGCAGAGAAATAATACCCAGAGCATTGGCACATAGATTACTGACTAAGATACATCAAAAAACACATTGGGGATCACAGGGACTGGTAGATTATTTTGCTGCAAAATATGTGAGTGTGGGAATCTGGGACATTGCCAAACAAGTAACCAGAGGATGCCTAATTTGCTTACAAGTAAATAGAAAAAATTTGAGAAAATTACCGGAGGGAGGCCGACCGCTAGCGAAAAGGCCTTTCTCCCACATCCAGATAGATTTCACCGAGCTCCCCAAAGTAGGGAGAACCAAATATTTATTGGTCTTGGTGGACCACCTAACACATTTTGTGGAAGCCTTCCCAACCGTAAGAGAAACAGCCAAAGTAGTTACGAAAATATTGATGGAAGAGATAATCCCGAGATACGGGGTCCCAGAAGTCATTGACTCAGATAGAGGGCCGCATTTTATTTCCCAAGTTACCCAAAACTTAGCAACAGCTCTGGGCATACGGTGGGAACAACATGCCCCCTGGCATCCCCAGAGCTCTGGACGAGTTGAACGAATGAATGGGGAAATAAAAAAGCAATTGACCAAACTGGTAGCAGAAACCAATTTGACCTGGGTTAAATGTATTCCTCTAGCGTTGCTAAATATAAGAACAAGACCTAGAGCTGATTTAGGGGTATCACCCTTTGAAATGATGTATGGGATGCCGTATAACCTAGAAAATCCTAACGAACATCCTGTCATTAATGACACATGTACGCAAAAATATTTGGTGGAATTGACAAAGTACAGAAAGGCATTATGGGAAAAAGGTATGTTAGCACAACGGCCTCCTTTAGATTTTATCTTACACCAGGTACAGCCAGGAGATTGGGTGCTCGTGAAAAGCTGGAAAGAAAACCCCTTGACTCCAAGGTGGGAAGGACCGTTCCAAGTACTCCTCACCACAGAAGCAGCCATACGAACCGCTGAAAAAGGATGGACTCATGCTAGTCGCATAAAAGGACCGCTAAAACCCCCTCACAGCTGGGAGGTTTGCAGTCTCCCGGGAGAAACCAAATTAAAGCTGAAACGAACTGATAAATGATTTGGATAATAATCTGGGTTGGAGATAACCATTATCTCCAAACCCACCTAATAGGGAATCGGGAGGCTCTTGGATATTGCAAACTCTTAGAGGACGAGTTAAGAAAGCCCTACTTTAAGTCCCCGAGATTAGAACATAAAGGGCACCCATGGTGGAAGGGGGAAAAAGCACAAAACAAAGATATAAGGTTAAAGTGTAACTGGTTAGATTGTGACTGTCACCCCCTTGTATGCTTTTCCTGTAAATTGTGTCACGAACCTTGGTGCTCTCATTGTCGGAGTGGTAGAACACCTAGGGGAATTTGTACGCCGTGCTATGAGAAAGAGAGGAGACTAACTTCTATCATTCTTAGTAGCAGAGTTGCTACGGGGGAGGTAAAGCTTGGATCTGACGAGTGGTGGGAAACCTTTTCCAAAGGGGTAAATCCTGATCGGTTCTGCTACCACCCTAACGAACCGATCCCCTTTCTCCTGGACATCCTGGAAGTGGTGTGTCAGAAGAAAGCCCCCAATTTGCGGCGTGACCTCTCATTAATAAAAGCTGATAACTGGGCCGCCAGTGCTAAAAAGTGGAAACGGGAGGTTTATCCGGCTCCTGAAGAATACCCCTGCTGCCGAGAAGATGGCAAACCCCGAGGCTCGCAGCAACCGAGTCGTCGGGCGAGGCAGAGAGGTAATAACCAGTGGAGTCCGTCGGAAGCCCCAACCCCCATATGGGATGTCCAGGAAATGTTGGCCGTCCTGCCCCAGGATTGGTAACCCACCACTGGGGAAACCAAAGGTAAAATTTAACCTGAGCTCCGACAATGACAGCCCCAAATTACAAGCCTTAATTCTTTTCTGGTGCATCGTAACAAGTTCAGGGGCAGAAGGGTATTCACATCAACCCTTCAAATGGTCACTGATTAGATGGGAAGACCAGTATGTTATCCAGACCAAAATCACGTCTGGCACACCCAGCTTTTTATGTACTTTGTGTGATTTAATACCTGTAAATCCATGTTTAAATCAGTTTGGATATTATTTTTGTCCAAGCTCAAACCCGGGAAAAGGGTATTGTAACTATCCAGGACACTTTTACTGTGCTTATTGGGACTGTGTATCAGTAAGCTCCTTTGGGGGGAACGAGGACGGGTTTATCAGAACTGGATGGGGTCCATACGGGTGTACACAGCCCACTTCTACATATACCCAGAAAGAAGGAGGGTTAGATGGAACATGCAATATGATTTACATTAATGTGACAAAACCACATGACCAAGTCTGGTTATTAGGGAAAATGTGGGGAGCCCGATTATGGGAACCAGGGACAGACAGAGGGGGGCACTTTATAATCCAAAAGACAACCGTGCCACACGACCCCGAACCAATTGGACCAAACCAGGCGATAGCTGGAGAACTAACGCTAGGAGAAAATAATGGAAATGAATCAGAAACAGCCCCAACCACTAGTCTTCCAGAAATGTATAAGCAAAACTTTACTAATTCGACCCGAGGACCTGAAAACCCGGGAGAAGGGGACTTGTGGAAAATATTACAGGCCACTTTCCTAGTCCTGAATGAGACCCATCCAAATCTAACTGAGGAATGTTGGCTGTGTTACACCGTAAACCCCCCGTTCTATGAAGCCATAGGGGTAACAGCAAAAAGCAGACGAGTAAATGGGACCAACCCAGCTAGGTGCCTATGGAAAAAAGAAGGAGAAGAATTGAGAGGGATAACCTTGGCAAGGGTAACGGGGAGAGGAAGATGTATAGGACGAGTACCAGTGGAAAAACGACATCTATGTCAGGTTATGGGGAATTTGAGTGACCCTAAGAAACCTGCCAGCTGGATACTGCCAGCAGCAAATACTAAATGGGTCTGTAACACTCTCGGAGTCACCCCATGTATAAATATAGACCGATTTAATGAATCCAGTGACTTTTGCATTCAAGTATTGATAGTACCCAGAGTCCTTTACCACCCCGTAGAGTACGTTTATAAACAATATCAAAATATAGGACCCCACATAGTGAAACGGGAAATATTCACAACCTTCACTGTAGCAATGTTACTAGGAATAGCTGCAGCCGGGACAGGAACAGGAATAGCCTCACTCATACAGCAACACCGAGGATTCCAAGAACTAAGAGCCTCTGTAGATGAAGACCTCAGGAGGATCGAAACCTCCATCAAAGACCTCACAGAATCATTAGATTCCCTAGCAGAGGTAGCCTTACAAAATCGAAGGGGGTTAAATCTATTATTCCTGCAACAAGGAGGACTATGTGCTGCTTTAAGAGAAGAATGCTGCACATATGTAAACAAGAGCGGAATTATACGGGACTCAATGGCAAAACTACGGGAGGGGCTAGAAAGAAGACAAAGAGAAAGGGAAGAACACCAAAGCTGGTATGAATCTTGGTTTAACTGTTCTCCTTGGCTTACAACTTTATTATCAACGATAGCGGGTCCACTACTTCTCTTACTATTGGGACTCACGTTTGGCCCTTGTATTTTTAATAAATTGATTAGCATTGTAAAAGGCAGATTAGAAGCTGCTCACCTTATGCTCATACGAGCAAAATACGAAACCTTGATAATGGATGATCCAGAAGAATCTCTAGAGCTCAGCAAAAGAGAATTAGAGCGTTTTGATGAACAAAATTGAGTATCAAAACAAAGGGGGGATTGAGATGAAGGACTACATTTTGTTCATCACGAAAAAGAGACCAGTGTGTTACAAGAGTTGTCTGCTGACTATTTCTGTACTACTTCATGAGATATGAGCTACAAGGATACCAGGGAAGGAGTTGCAGGAGCCCACACATAGTCCCACCCAGCAAATGGTACAAACAGATAACTCACAGAAATAACGACCAGGGAAAGGCTGGGGAAAGGGCAGGGGCAGATTAACACCCAGCAGGGAAACCTTTCCCGCTGAAAAATGGTACAAGCAGATAACTCACAGAGATAACGACCAGGGAAAAGCTGGGGAAGGGGCAGGGGCAGATAAACAGTCTGCAAGGTAGGATATTTGCTTGCTTAAGCTTGATAGGACACAGTTTGCAAGGCAGGACATTTGCTTGCTTAAGCTTGATAGGGCACATATTGCGTTAATCATAAGATTTTGGTAATTTTCCACGGAGAAGTCACCAAATAAAGACAAAGGGTGAAGAAGACGCAGCTGAGGAAGACTCCGCAGCCTTTTATCACCGACCACCAGGAGACAGAAGGATGACCCCCTAGCAACAACCAGCGCAGGCGCAGAGAACTCTGAGATAACATGGACTCCTGAAGGATGGAGAGGATCAAAGGACTGAATCAGAAACTAGTTGGTGCGGCAGTAGGTGGAGCGGAGACTCCCCTGTCGCCCAGCGCTGAGCCTTTGCTTACGTAGTATAACTGCTTCAATAATTAATAAATTCTTTGATTGGAAATTGCTCGTTTTGAGTCAATTTTATAACAGGCAGCCCCCACATGGCTTATAGCGGCTGATCCGGCAGCTCCCGGCAGAGAAAAGGCAGGTGGAAGACCCCGGCAGCAGCAGCGGCGCTGCCCAGCGCAGCTGGCACGGGCAGGGCAGCCGGGGATGGGATGGCTGGGACCCGCCCTCGGTGCGGTCGGCGCGGTGACCTCGGCCCACGCGGCAGGACAGAGCAACCCCATCTTCCCCAGCATGGCCGGCAGAGCGGCCGCGGGCCGGGCAGTGGGGCCAGGGCACACAAATTCACCGCCAGCGCCGGGGCAGGTGGAGCTGCCCTGGGCAGTGAGCCCGCACCTGGGATGGAAACCGGGGCAGGCGGAGCTGAGGCGGGCAGCGAGCCGGGACCCGGGACAGGCGCCTCGGCCGCCAACGGAGGGGGCAAGAGCTGCAGAGGATCCCACTCTCTTTCTGACTTTTCCTCTTGTTCCCCTCCCTTTCATTTCCCCTTTTTATTTTCTTGGTTTTTTCCTCGGCTGTTTCTGATACTTCAAAGATTTTTATTCTCCTAAAATCTCCTGTCTAACATATGGCATATTCTCTTTCTTCTAGATTAAATGGGTTTTTTTCCAAATAAATCCAGAACCTAACAAATCTAAACTTCTGCTTGGATATTTTGTAATGGTCGACGAGCTAACTCATGACCTCCTAATGTTGTTTTTCTCATCACCTTTTTATTTATCCTTTGGCAAATTAAGCATCTTTCAGTGACTTGCTTTGCTACACCAAAAATCCCAGTGCACCCAAAATTCCTTAAAAAATGATCACACAAAGCTTGAGTACGCCAGTGGGGTTTCTGATGCACGTCTTCTAATCTTTTCCTTGTAAGCACATTTTATTAAGTAATTGTCTTCCATGTAGAAGTTTCTATTACTCTGATTTATCTTGTTCATTTCCTATCTTGTTTAATTCTTTTTTCTTGGCTTCCCTAAACTTTGGAATTTGCAGTTCTTCCTCGTTTGGAGTGAATATTAACATAACTCTTTCAGCTCCATTTTCTGCTGCATCCTTAGCTTTGTGATCTGCCCCCAGTTTGCCCAGTTTGCCTCTCCTTTGGCCCGGGCCGGGTTCCCCCCGCCCGCAGCGGCTGGGAGCAGCCGAGAACCCCGCGCTGCCCATGCCGACCTGTCCCGGCTCCATGGCCGCTGCTGCCGCGGGCTGCGAGGGCTGCGGGAACGGGGCACCGAGGGTGTGGCTGCTGCTGGGGGAGGAGGAGGAGGGAGGGAAGGGCAGGGATGGAGGGGGAGGAGGAGGTGGGTAGAGGGGGGAGGAGGAGGAGAAGGAATGGAAGGGGCGGGATGGAAGAGGAGCAGGAGGTGGGGATAAGACAGGGGAGGAGGAGGAGGGGGGATGGAAGAGGAGGAGCGGGAGGAGAAAGAGTAGGGAAGGAGGCGGGGTTAGGGGGGAGGAGGAGAGGGAGGTGGAGATAGGACAGAGGAGGAGCGGGAAGAAGAGGAAGAGGAGGGACAAAGGTGGATCAAGTCTGAGCTGCGGGAGCCACGCGGTCTCAATCCCTGCCTGAATTCACAGCCCCCACCTGTGGGATCATCGCCCCCCCCCCCCCATGGCTCTTGTGAGCGGGGAGGGGGAGCCCGGCCCGGATATCCCGGGGGGTCCCTGGGTTGGGTTTTTGGGGGATGTTTGGAGAATGAAGAAGTCCAAGGCTGAGCGGGAAAAGGCCCCTCGGGGGGACATCGGGGGGTGGCGGTGGCGGCTGCCGGCAGAGGCAGCCTGGAGGAGCAGAGCCCTGTGTGCCCCAGGAGGCCAAAGTGGGGAGGCCAGAGAGGGGGGAGCGCCGCCATTGGCGGGAGCCTCAAGAGCCATGAGAGGGGCAGGGGGGACTCCTTGGAGCCGCTGCAGCGCAGAGCAGAGAATGAGGGGAGAAGGGAGCCCGGGAGCCCAAACAGCCCCGGCATCCCGAAATGGGGAGAGCCAAGAGGGGGCAGTGCGTCCCCAGAGACAGCCTGGGGGGATCTCGTTGTCCTTGCCTGTGGCACGGAGGCAAATCCCATGCTGTCCTTGTCCTTCCTCGCCCAGAGCAGGAGCTGAGCATGGAGAGCAGGGAGGACAAATGCCCGCGGCAGAACCTGGTGGCAGAGGCCGTTTTGAGCGGCTCCACGGCGCAGGAAGCCAACGGGGAGGAAAAGGCCCAGAGATGCCGCACGAGGAGGGGCTGCAAACACAGATGGCGGGGATGTGAGGGGGAAAGAGGCAGCCTGGGCCGGGAAGGCGGCCAGAGATGGAGCCAGAGCTCAGAGCTGGTGCTCCATGAGCAGCTCCAGGATGGGGAGAAGCCCCACACGTGCGTGGAGTGTGGGAAGAGCTTCAGGTGGAACTCCGAGCTGATCAGGCACCAGAGGATCCACACTGGGGAACGGCCCTACGAGTGTGGGGAGTGTGGGAAGAGGTTTCAGACCAGCTCCCATCTCCTCCAGCACTATCGGATTCACACAGAGGAGAGGCCCTTCCAATGCCCCAGCTGTGGGAAGGGATTCAAGCACAACTCCCACCTCATCATGCACCAGCTCATCCACACTGGGGAGAGGCCCTACAAATGTCCCCAGTGTGGGAAGAGCTTCTCTTGCAGCTCTAACTTGATCCGACACCAACGGAGGCACCGGTAAGGGAAGCCCTGCCAGTGCCCCGAGTGCGGGAAGAGCTTCGTGCGCTGCTGCAGCTCCATCCCCCCCCTGGAGGAGGCACTTTGGGCACAGCCCTGGTGAGCCACAGTCCCTGTGGTCCATGTTAGGAACACACGTGTCTTGTTTTCCTTTTTTTTTCACCATAATGTTTCTCTCTTCTCCATGTCTTTGCACTCCAAAAGCCAAGAGGGATGGATCTGTCACCTCAAAACAACCCTAATCCCACTGAAAACAGCTCAATATTACCCCAAAAGAGCTCATTCCCACCTCAGAAAACCTCAATTCCATGCCAAACCCACTCGATTCCAGAGCCACCAGGCTTAGATGGGTTTGGGAGGAGACAGGCAGAAGTGCGATCCGTTTTTGGAGCAATGGGATGGGGATTGTGTGGGACTGGGTGTGTGGGATGTATTTGATGGCAAATAAAACTCTCAGACTTACTGATTTCTGTCCCGTTCATTTTCAGTCAGTTCTGTTTGCAGAGTGCCACCTTCTCAGCTGATTTAATTCCTTTTTAAAATCATCTAACGCAAACAATCCAAAAATCAATATCCAAATAAAACCACCCACACACAATTAAATTTTTAAAAATAATGTTAATATTTTAAGAGTACTAAAGAATATTATTAAAGTTTAATTGTTTGGTTAAAATGTTTGAGAAATTATAGTGGTGTTTGGTTTTGTGTTTAGTATATTTGTAATATGAATTTTTAACTAAGGTGTGTTAGATTGCATGTTAGTTTTTTAGATTTTTTTATCTAAAGTATATTAGTTATTGAGTTAAAACTTTCAAAAGGTATTTCTTGATATATAATTTGTTTATTTATATGCATTGGTAATATTATAGTAGTAGTTGTTTTTTTGGGTTGAATCATTGTTGGAGTATTGTAAAGAAGACTTGAGAATTTTATATTCCATATTCCCCTCTTTTCTCCACTCTCCCACCCCTTCCCCATCGTTCCCCCAGTCCCCAATCCCCTCCCCCGTGCTTAGTTTTGGGGGTTCCAGGCCCCTCCTGCTCCCTTTGGGGGTCCCGACCCCCCTTTGGTTGAATTTGGGGCCCCCCCGCCCCCCTTCTCCCCGCGACCCCCGCTCCCCCCGCGGCCGGGGGGCTCCCAGCGCCCCCAGTGCCACCAGTGCGGCCCCAGCTGCCCCCGCACGCCCCATCCCCATCGCCGGGGTCACCGCCCCCCGCCCCAAATTCCGCTCCTGGGCACTGAGAGCCATCAGCGACAAACGCTCTGATTGGCTGGGAATGGCCCCTGGAGCAGCGGCACAGGGACCTCTGCAGCCTGAGCTGCCCTTGCTCCTCTCTGTCCGTGCCCAGAACGCAGCGCGCAGGGGAACGGCAGCAGGGCCCTGCGCCTCCCCGGCCTCTGGTTTTGCGTCGCTTCAGCTCCACGGAGACGCGGCTCAAGTGAAAAACCCTAACAGTTTATTAAGGCAAAGCGAAGGGGAGGGCTGAGCTGGGAGGCAGAAAAGGGGATGGGCAGGGCCTGAGGGCTGCAGGGAGGGAGCTGCCAACAGGGAGAGAGATGGCAGGAGCTCCTGGAGCTTGCCACGGGCTCAGCTCTGAGCAGCCAGAGCTGTGCCTGGAGCTCCAGCTGGTCCATCCTGCTCTGCAGGTGCTCCCATCTTCAATGGGCACTGGAAATCGCCGATGGACGCCGGTACATCTGATCCAGCAGACCAACAAAGTCCTGCAGATCTTCTTTCAAAGGTCATCTGAAACAGTTTGCTCATGCACGATGGGCTCTCATCTTCCTTCAGGGCTTGAAGAGCTGGAAAAGAGAGGAACAGAGGCACGGTCAGAGGCCAGATTGAGGGAATCCAAGGAAAGCCTCCTGCCAGGGCCATCCCAGCCGGCTCTTGCCATGGCCAGGAGGGAGCGGCAGACAAGGGCTTGGGCCGGAAGGTGCTGGCCACGGATCGCCCACGTTTCCCTGACAGCTCTCTGGGCTCTGCCCCCGCCGCCCCTGGTCCGCACGGGGAGCAGAGCCCTCCGCAGCCCGGGCACGGATTGTAGCTGCGGGGCCGGGATGTGCAGCTGCCCCCGGCGGTGCTCGCGGCCACGCGGCTGCCCTGACTCACCCTCAGTGAGGACCTGGAGCTCCTCCTTCTGCCCCATCATGAGCACTCCGGCGAGCCCTGGCAAGACAGAGCCCGTGGCGGCGCCAGGCGGCACAGCTGCCCGGCACGGGCGCTGCCAGCCCTGCGGCCGCACGCCCTCCGACCCGGGCAGGGCTCCTGCCGGCCCTGCCGCACGCTGCCGCCCGAGGGCTCGGCTGCGGGAGGGCGGCGGCAGCGCCGAGGGCGGCCGGGGCTGCAGCGGCCCAGGCGCGGCTCCCGCTGTAGCCGGGGCAGCAGCCGGGCCAGGGGCAGGGAGGGGCGCCGGGCCCGGGGCTCACCGATGAACCTGACGGCCGCCTCTCGCAGGGGCCTCTGTGGGCTCCGCAGGCGCGGCAGGGCCCAGCGCAGCTGCTCGGCCACTCGGCTCTCGTCCTGCAGCAGCTGCGGGGAGCGCCGGCAGGGAAGGCTCGGCACGGGCTCTGCCCCTCGGCCGGGCGCTCCCTGCGCCCAGCAGCGGCCGAGCCGGCCCGCACGGCCCGGGGCAGGGAGCAGCGGGGGTGGCGCAGGCTGGCGGGCCCGGCTGCGGCGCCGGGCAGGGCCACAGCTGCCAGCGCCCCGCACCGAGCACCGGGGGCAGGGCTCGGGCTCCCGGGCTGGCCTTACCAGGCTCTCGGCGAACTTCGTCCGCCGCTCCTTCGTCAGCAGCTCCTCCAGGTCCGTCCTCCTCAGGAAGCGTGCCGCACAAAGCAGGGCTTGGCCGGAGGCCTGGAGAGTGGCAGAGAGCCGCAGGTGGCACCAGAGCCCAGGGCGCGGGACCCGGGTCCCTGTGCCACAGCCAGGGGAGGCTGGAGCCCGCCAGGCGCCGGGGCAGGAGGCGGCCGAGCCCCCTGCCAGGGATGTGGCAGCGTCACAGAAAACCTCACCTTGGCCACCTGCAGGTTCTCATCGTGCCAGCGCAAGAATAGAGGGAGCAGGCTCTGGTTCACGACTGTTGTGAGAAGCTCTTCCCCCTCTTCCACTACCAGCTCCATCACCTTGCAGAAGAGCTGAATGGAGAGCAGCTGCACGTGGCTGTTGTCCTGGAAGGAAAGGAAAAGTCCTAAGCACCAACTACTCCAGGCCCGTTGGGGCAAAGGCCCAGAACTGCACATGGCACAAAGTTTCCAGGTAGCATCCAGTGCCCTTGGCTGGGGCACAGAGCCTTACGTTCTCAAAGTGTGGCAGGAGGGGCTCAGCCAGCTTCAGGGCGGTGAAGGGTAGCAGGAGGTCTTTGTCCTGGAGTATATGTGTGAGCACACAGAGGCTCATCCAGACCACCTCTGCATCTGGATCATCCAGCTGCTGCACCAGGTGTTGATAGAGGCCGCGTATTCCTTCTCCCTGTGCGCAAGACCAGGCTGTGCTGTGAAGCAGTGAACGGCCGCAGCACCAACAGCTGCTTGGGGCACTGGGGCAGCTGAGGCAGGAGGCAGGAGAGCTGGGAGCAGCTGCCTCTGCTGCCAAAGGCCAGCCAAGCCCAGAGGTCTGCATTGCCCAGTCCCATGCTGCCAGCGGGGCTTCAGCCACTGCCCCCTTCTCACCAGCGAGGGCTCCTTGCTGAGCACCACGAGGCCTCTGAGCGCCAGGCGCAGCCTGTCCCTGCACTGGCTCGGCAGGTGCCTGGATACCACCAGCAGGGCACTGGGACCGTGTTTGCTCAAGTCCAGGCACTCGAGGAGCTGAAAGGCACAGGCCAGTGATGGGGGAGCCGGCCGGCAGGAGCCCGGAGCCGCACAGGGCTGGGCCCAGGCAGCAGCACAGGGCACGGGCAGCGTCCCAGGCGGCTGCGGCTCCCAGAGGGCAGAGAGCTGGGAGGCAGCTCAGCCAGGCAGCGCTGCACACCTGGCTCACCTCCACAAAGAACGCCAGGGCGGGCAGATGCCAGCGGCGCTGCTTCCCCATCAGCAGGCTGAGCAGGTGCGAGGCCATGTAGGGACACAAGGGGCTCAAGCCACAGCGCATCTCCCTGCCAGGGGAAAAAGGCACCAAGGCCCTGAGCCGGGCGGGCAAACCTCTCTCTGACTCACAGAGGTCTGATCTTTCCCCAGCACTCTGCAAAGGCACATGGGCCCCTTGGGAGGCAGCTGCTCCTGGGCATCCTCCTCTCCCAGCCTTTTCCAGTCTGCTCGGCCCTCCCTTGCTGACAAGGCCCTCTCGCTGACAACCCCAGGGACTGTGTGGGGCACTCTGGGCAGGGGGCACAAATGCTGGCAGTGGTGGCAGGAGTAAGGGATCTCACCTGGCCAGCAGACCCGCTGCATAGTGCTGGGTGTTGGCACAGAGCAGGGTGTCCCAGAGCTGCTTTTGCTCCGAAGCCAGCAGATTCTTGCCAAAGCCCAGGCGGGAGAGCAGAGCCTTCATGGTCTGCGCTGCAAACCTGCGTGCCGAGCAAAGGCCAGGTCACTCTGGGAGCGCTGGCCCTGGCCACGAGGACGTGGGAAGGACGGGGCGACTGGCACCTGTTGGGGTGGCAAGGAAGGCCGTGTTCCTCCCGGCACACCCTCCAGAAGCTCCAGGTCTCAATGTCCCCTGGCATCTGCCCTGTGGTGGTGACAATTTGCCAGAACAGAGCCACAAACAGTTGGGGAGAATGAAGCAGAATGGCATAGTGCCACTCGGACATGGGGGCAATCCTCCACAGCACCAGAGTGGCCTGCAAGAGACAAAGCAGCCCGAGGCAGCACTCAGTGCCAGGGTGTCCATGAAGCACACGGCTTGCAGCCCCTAGGCCGGCTTTGAGCCCAGGCAGGGAGCTGCAGGCTGGGGAGAGCAGGGAGAGCTGCTGGGGAGGCGACCGGGAGGGCGCGCAAAGGCCAGCTCCAGAAACTCACAGCCAGGGCAAAGACGGCCTTGTTGTCCCCGCAGGAGAAGCTGCCGTAGGGCGGCTGCTCCTCCATGGCAGAGAGCAGCGCTGGAAGCACCTCCTGGGCGGCCACTCCCGACGTGCCCATGGCTCTCCACATCAGCGCGGCGGCTCTGTGGGAGCGGAGCTGTGCGTCAGCACCGTGCCCCGTGCGGCTGCGTGGGGCCGGGGGACAGAGCCCCGGTGCCCTGAGGGGCAGGGAGGGAGCGTGGCAGAGGCTCAGGAAACAGAGGGGCCCTAGGCTCCCGCAGCTCTCCACCTGTCTGGCAGAGCCCGCTGGACAGGCTGGACAGGGCCAGGGGCCCTACGGGCCAGGGAGCACCGAGCTCTTGAGGCAGTTGTGCCCTGTACCTGTCACACGTCGGGGCACAGCACAGGAGGCTCATCACCACTTGAGCAGGGTGTTCCTCCGTCAGGCTCAGAATCTCCATTTGCAGCCTGGCGTCCACGGTGACACAGGACGCCAGTCTCTGGAGAATGTCCCTGACCCTGGCTAACACCTGGAGGAGGCGGCATGGGGAAGACTTGGAGTGCTGTCCAAGGGAGCAATTGCCCAGCTTCCCCCAAGAAGTGCTTCCCTTCCCAGCCCACTGTGATGGCCTCAAAGGCAGAGGGGGTCCAGGGGACATGGCTTGAGAGGCCACGTGATCCGGGGAGGCCTTCAGCCCTGGCCCCAGGCTGCTCACCTGCTGTGGAGAAGCAGCTCCCTTCTGGAAAAGCTCCAGAGTGCCTGCAGGAGTCCCGGTCAGTGTGGGCATGGCCTGAGTCTGTGGCACGCCCTGAGCTTGGGTGTGGGTGCTGGCCGTGCCCTCAGTCAGGGCCATATCAGCCTCCGCCCTGCCCTGGGCCATGTCCTGCTCAGAGGCTGCTGCAAGCTCCGAGGACGCTGAGCTGGCAGCAGCCTCTGCCCGCAGCTCGCCGGGCCTGGGGTCGGGCTGGGCCGTGCCCTCGGTGCCGGTGCCGCCGGTCTTTGTGCGGCCAAGGCGCAGGAGCCTCTGCAGAGCCTGCAGCAGAAGGAAGGGCGGGAAGAGAGGGACATTCCATGGCCTGCTCCAAGCGCGGGGCTCAGCCGGGCAGTGCCAGCAGGCCCGGTCCAGGTGGGGATGGCCGCAGGTACCTGCGCTGCTCTGCGGAACAGGCCAGGGGTGGGCTCTGGCTCTTGAGTCCGGTCCAAGGCTGCATCTGGCAAAGAGCGAGCGCAGCCAGAGCTGAGGGGCTGCGGGAGAGGCCGGAGAACAGAGCCCAGCCCTGCACTGCCCAGGCAGGGAGAGCCCCGGCATGCCCCAGGGGATGGAGCACGGCCACTGCGGGGTGTCTGCGCGGCCCCTCTTCCATCCTGTCTGTGGGCATTTCCCCAGGGGATGGCATGGCATGGTATGGTATGGCATGGCATGGCATGGCATGGCATGGCATGGCATGGTGCCAATTGGCACATGCTCCAGCCCTGCAGCCCAGCTCTGCCACTCACCCTCCTGTGCTGGATGGAACGGCACCACCTCTTCTGTCTCCTGTGCCAGGGCAGCTCCGGGGCCTTCTTCCTCCTCCTCCTCCTCCACCCGGGCCAGCTTGGGCACTCTCAGGGGTCTCTGCTCCATGGCTGTGCCTGGAGCTACTTGCAGGAGAGATGCCTTGGGAAAGCTCTGGGGCACCAAGTCCCACGCTCTGCCCTTGAGGGCAGCTGCAGAATAGAAGCCTCAGGAAGGCCACGGGTCAGCGAGTCCTGTGCTCTGGCCTCGAGCTCAGCTGCAGGAACAGCGCCGCAGAGAAGCTCCGGGTCAGACGGGAGCGAGTGCGCTGTGCGGGGGCTCCTCACGGCACCGCTCTGTCCCGTTGTGCCCCGTTGCATGTTGCCAGCAGCTGGGCAAGCTTCTATTTCCCACGTGTCACAAAGGGGCCTTGGACACCGGGTTCCGTTCCATGGCACGGTGACCGTGCTGCAGCGTGCCACCCAGGGCCCTTGCACACACTGCCTTCTGCCCCAGGGCCGCCCCCGGCCCAGCCCAAGTGGCCCAGCTTGGAAGGAATCCCTGGCCCCAGGTGTCTGAGACAGCCCGCACAGGATCTTTAGCAAGGGCTCAGAGCATCAGCAAACGCTGCCTGGCTCTGCGGGCTCAGTTCCTATCCCCATATCTTTTCCTGAGAGCATTTGAATTTCTAAATGAGAATCATTTGAAGGGAGGGGATTGACATTTTCCATTTCAAAGAAGGCTTCTGCCTTCCTTAGCAGACACCTCTCTTTTCAAACCAAGACAATTGTTTATCATCTTGCAGATCCGCACTTGCTGGGCAGCCCCGTTTTACACCCAGGGCCTGGAGAACCATTCCCAGCAACTGGGAAAATCCTAGCTGCTCCATCCACCCAGAGATGAGGTCTCCAAATTTGCCCCAAAAGTGGCTCCAGCTTTTAGAGGCCAAAAAGAGCAAGTCCCAGTGACTTGATGATAGTTTTAGCCCAGAAAGCCCTGCAGCTGATGGCACACTTGACAATCAGCAGGGGACACAGCTAGGCCAAAGCCCAGAGCTCTGCCGGGAGCCTTTCTCCTCAAATACCCTTCAAACAAACCTCCATGCAAGTCAGTTGGGAAAGTTTCTTCAAATGATCCATTTCTGGCACTACAGAACTACACAGGGTTCTGTGAAAGATTCTAAAGCAGCTGCTCTGGAGTCCAAGAGCCAGCACTAAGAGTCCTTGTCATCTATTTGTAGCTAAATCGCACTTTGGCCGATTTGAAGGAGTTTGGAAGGAGCTAGAGAGCGGACCTCTGAGTTTTTCAGATGATGCCATTGCTTTTTCTTCTCTTCTCCATAGACAGGAAGGGTGAGTTTGGCTCCCATCTGCACCGCATGGCTCACAGGGCCGCAAGACTTGTAGTTACAAGAGCTTTGAAGGATTTCTTGGTCAAGAAGACACGACCAACAAGGATATTTATGTTTTGGAGCCAATCCTTCAGTATTTCGTCTTACGGACTAATGCACTCGGGGTCTCTCGCTGGTCAGAGTGAGCCCGAGATAAGTTCCAAAGTCTCTTTTCCCAGCCCGGCGCTCAAAGAAGGAGTCAGAGCTCTTCATTTCTGGCTCTCAAGGTTGTTTCTTCTATCTTATCTATAAAATTCTTTCTCCTGCCCCAGGGCAGCATTATCTTTTAATCCTAAAAACTACTGTACAATATTTACAAATACTTTCCAATACCTATCACCTAGACAGTGAGCTTCTACTCTAAACCAAACTAAAAGTGCCACCCTCACAGCAGAAGATGGAGGCCAAGAAGAAGAAGAAGAAGAAGAAGAAGAAGAAGAAGAAGAAGAAAAAGAAGGAGAAAGGCTGGACAAGCCCAGATTCCTCACTCTCGCCCCCTGAAGCCCCATTCTAAAAACCCCAACAATCTATTTTTCACCCTGGGATAAATTCACTATCATTCTACTGAAACTTTGGCAGCTTGTCATTCTTCCTACAAGGTTGGTAATTGATTTTTCCAAGGGCTAAATCGAAGGCACAGGGGTCTTGGGCTCTGTGCCAGGGTCTCTGAATGCCCTGGGCAGGGGCTCGAGTCCTCCAGGGCAGCCAGAGGAATTTCCTGCGTTCCCACATCATGCTACAGTGTAAGCTGTAAGCTTCCTTAGCCAATCGTGTTATGACACACAAACCTCCAGCACTGCATCCTAAACTTCTTGTTTACCATTATAACTACTTTGATTTTTTCTAGATCTTGAACTCTAAACCACTAAACTTTCCTCCACTTCAACTTTCCTCCCCATGTGTGGTGGTTTGACAGGAAACATGTTTTCTGGGATGCTGTGGTTAGGCCAATGGGTGCTCAGATTTTAATATTGGCACCTAATGTGGCCCCTGGGGCATTGGATGCGCCTCTGAGAACACAGGGGTTAAAAGCAGAGCACTCGCGGGGGAAGTTCTCTTGGGTTTCCGTGGGGAAAGAGTTCGGGTCTCTGCCCCGGCCCAGCTGCTGGCTGGGCGGGCGGAGGGGAAAAGCCATGTGGCCGGGAGAGGTAGGCCTGACCCCGGGGCTGGAAGGGTGGAAGAGAGAGAGAGAGACACCGGCAGCCATCGGGCAGCCCCCCGGGAGACAGAGAGAGAGAGAGAGAGAGCCGGTGCCTGGGACTGTGACCTTGAACCTTGATAAACATGGGCCTGTGCCGGCAGCACGGCTGGGACGGAGAAGAAGGGGGGGTGCAGCCGGCCGCTTGTAGGAGCTTTTAACCCCTTTTTGGACAATGAGAACTTTACAGAACATTGACCTCTCCTAGAAGAGAGATAGAGTGGAAGATGAAGAAGAAATGGGCAAGTGTGAGAAAGGTCTGGGCAAGTGAGAGATGTTGGAAGAATAGAGAAGAATCTTAGTGGGAAGAGATGATGGAGTGGCTTTTGCTGGACTCTTTTTGTACAGCCATGGACAGAACCATGTTCCTTGTGACACAGAGACTGCATCCAGGGGGAGGCAATGCCTCAGGACCAAGAGGGTTCAGTGTTGGTGCCCCTCGGCCCCAGGGGGTGAAATATGGGGGGGACAGGTGTCCCAAAGGAGAGACCGTGCCCTTTTTGGATCGGGACAAAGCATCCTTAAAAAGACAACCCTAGGAGCAGCTCTGGTCCATGTTCGGTGGTGAGAGCGCTGGACATGAAAGGAAGAGGTCCCCATTGGCACAAGAAGGACTCCTTCTCCTCTTGATGAACTGAGGATGGAGTATTCTGAAGGGTGGTGCCAGACTGAGAGTCGATGATTTGGGGGATGTATTGTGTTAGGAATTTGGTGGGGAGGAGGAGGAGATGTATTTGTGAAGTTTTCATTTTCCTTGTGTGTTTCTTTTTTTTTTTTTTCTTTTTTTCCTTTCCCTTGTAGTTTGGTTAATAATTTTTTTTCCTAAGTGGGAGCCTGCTGTGCTTATTCCTGGTCCCATCTCACAGCAGAAACCAGGGAGAGGGTATTCTCATGGGGGCACTGGCATTGTGCCAGTGTCAAACCATGACACAGTGTAGGGGGTTGTGCTGCTTAAGGGGGAGCCAGGGGCTGCCTCAGCAGTTCCTACTCTCATCTGGTCATTTGGGTTGGCCTTGACATCCCAAGTATGGCTTTGTCAGCCTCAGACGCAGGAGAGGGGTTTCATTCTTCACTTCCATGTATCCACAAGCCCTGGTTTTGACAATAATTCAGAAATTTGGGGAAGAACAGACAAATTAATGAAACAGTGTGGCCAAGCAGATGCAGAGATAAGGAGATGAGCAGCAGGGTGCTGGAAAGGAGCCCTGCTCTGAGGCTGATCCACTCCTCTGTGCCCCTCGGCAAGGTGGGGAAGGGGCTGTAAAGCCCCGTTTGAGCTGAGAGCACGAAGCAACTGCAGTTCCCCCCATCTTCCGAGGGCAGAGAGAAGCGAGCACGGCGCGGAATTGCAAAGCACAGCCCTGCAGCCCCGCGCTGCCCTCTCCCTCTTTCTCCATGCGCGCAGCCCAGCGGTGGCCACAGGGCAGGGTGACCCCGCCGCCCGCGGCCGCCCGCACCCGGCACAGGCGGCGATCGCCAGCCCCCCGCAGCATCTGGGGCTCAGGCTGCCTCTTGCCGGGCACCTCATCGCTCTCCATCCATGGTGCTGGTCCGGGATGAGCCTGCGGCCGCCCAGAGCAGCATCTGCCCGCGGCAGGAGCAGCGCTGCCGGCCCCGGGCTGCGAGCGGGCGGCCCCGGCCGATGCTTCCCGAGCGGCTGCAGGCGCTTGGAGTGAGAAAGGAATGTTCTTCCTGTGCCGCCCCATCCCCTTTCAGAGCCCTGCGTTTCCCAGCCGGCCGGATGATTCCCTTCCCAATATATTCTTCCCTTCAGCTGTCTGTCACTATTTCAGGGGTTTCTCCAGCCTGCAGTAACATAGTCAGTCTTTATGCTGGCTTAGGGGAAACATTTCCCTGCAAGACTCAGAGCTTGAGCTCATCTCCTTGCCCCAGTGAGGGATTCACCTGCAAAGTGCACGCAGGCGCCTCTGTGACTTTTTTGGATGCAGCTCTTGGAAGAGGCTGCCCAGAGAAGCTGTGGCTGCCCCGGATCCCTGGGAGTGTCCAAGGCCAGGCTGGAAGGAGCTTGGAGCAATAGGATAGTGGAAGGCGGTGGAATGAATGATCTTTAGTGTCCCTTCCCACCCAAACCATTCTGGGATTCTGTGATTTGTCTCTGCTTAGGCATGTCCATGCGGACACCTGAGACTTGGGCTTTCATGCCACCCTTTCCCACTGGAGTGGCAGGAAATGGGCTGGCTTGGTGGTCTTTTGAGAGCTGCTGAAATCCAGACAGAGCAGCCCTCACCCTGAAGAAAGGCAAGGCTGTTCCATTTCCTTGTTACTGCTGCCAGATTTTGGAGCCTCATTCTCTGCAGCCAGAAGAAGAAACACTTCACCCACTGAGTGGCCAGCACGGAGGGAAGGAGAGCAGCTGTGTGCTGGTGCCTGTCCTCTGCAAGGGGACACACTGTCACCCTGCCCCAGCCCTTGTGAGCCAGTCCCTGCAGAGCTGCTCTGGCCATTGCCACAAGCTCCTGGAGCTTGGTCCAAGGTTTGTTGCAGTGCAATGGATGGCTAGACGATGGCTTAATAAACTGAAGACCTAAGAAGAATTAAAAAAAAAATTAGTAAATAAAGAAGAAACAAGAAGCATAAGTAGGGTTTAGGCCAGAGAAGTGATCTTTCCAAAGCTGGGCAAGGAAAGCTTCTTGATTCTGCAGGATCTTAGACTTGTGGATGATAAATGCATTTTTGTTTGGTTCAATTCTGACTTTTGCTTTCAGCATGTGATGATTTTTAACCAAAAATATGCCAGAAACTGAGCTGCACTTTTGCTGTCCTGCACAGGCTCCCCCCAGATCCTCTCTACAGCATCACTCTGAGCTCTCAGTAGTGCTGTTTTAGGCATAGAAACATTTGGGGTGTGCAGGTGCTGACAAAAACAGTGGGGAAGTCACAGGCTAGGCTCCAACAACCTGAAAGCTCTGTTTTACAGTGATCACAGTGACCTTCCATGGGTGAGAGAGAGGAGGTTTGAACCTCTTCAAAGCATCCACTCCAACTGCAGTTTCCCAAAGAGGAAGATCTTCCCTGGGAGCCTCGCACAGGGTGAAACACTCTCGCTGCAGCTGAGGGCAGAGGTTGTGTTTAAACAGGAGGGTGAGGAGCAGGCTCACTCAGCCATGCCATGTGCATGAAAAGCAGCTCCAGAGCTTCTGGTCGGATTTTTCAGCAGCTCACAGGGCCATGGAGTTGCTGGATGTGTTTTTGTGACCCCCCTCACCCAGAGCATGAGCCCTCTGCTCATTTGGCAGAGAGAGCAAGTGACCAAGGCATCTGGTGGATCTTCAGGGTGAGCTTTGAGAGCAAAGCCCTTGGACACACACACACACAAAGGTGGTGCCTGCCAGCAAAAACCTTGGATTTTTTTCAGTATGGGAAGATACATCCCAGGATTGGCTCATTCCCACAACCTCAGCACAAACTCAGAGCAACACAGGGGAGTACTCTGAAAAGAATGGGCTTTGCATTTTGGGCACCTCTCCAAGCCCATGTGAAGGATTCCCTGGGGAATGTACTCCTGGCTCCATCCATACTGACTGCACAGTCACTCCTGGCATTGCCACAGCTTGCTTTGTCCAAGTGTGGGTGGCTGTGGCTTTTGTGTCCCAAAGGGGTCAGTCCTCCACTTCATAGCTGTGTTTTCTTCACTGAGTGGATTATTTGCTTCACTCCTGAGGTGAAAACCAGCGTGCATACAAAACAGGCAAAATTGGTTTGGGGAATAAAATCAGGGAATGATGGGGTGGAAAAATGGCAAAAATAGGCAGAAAACTGGCCTGGCAGTATCAATGTAATTCTTAGGGCTAAGAACCAGCAGGTGACAAACAGGTGCCGTTTTTCTGGGATAAAAGGATCCGTGCCACTTCAAATAGCATAAAAACCTTGCCTGTGGCTGGGTCTCCATGGGCTGTGCCTCTCTCCCTTGAAGCCATCCATGCGGGAGTGTGACAGCACCAAGGGCAGTCCCAGGTGTCCCTGTGCCTCGTGTCACTGTCCTTGGCGGGCCAGCTGTCCCCTTTGTGGCCTGGCATGTGGCACGGGGGGCTCAGAGCCCGGCAGGGCCGCGCAGCCGGAGCAGCAGGGCTCCCACCGCCCCGTCCCGCAACGCTTTGTCCTTGGCTGCCGCTCTCGGTGCGCGGACAAAGACCTACGAGCCAACAGGAATCATCCTTTGGAGTCTGCACTGACAGCATGGAGAAACACTGATGGGATCATTTAATAAAATCCACACTGTTTCCTTGGGGAAGCTGAATAAACAGCGCTATCAGGAGCTGCCCCAGCCAGCCCTTGAAGGCCAGCAGTGCGTGCTGCTGGGATCGTGCTCCTTGCACGCGGAGGGAGGCAGGGAGCTGGATCCAAGGGCTCATTAATCAAATGGGAGTTTGGCTCTGCTTTGGCCCACATGGAAGCCGGGATGCTGCACAAACACACCCTTCCCTTTGGCCGTGAGCTGGCCCCCTCCTCAGGCCAGCTGCAGGTGAGGGATGCACAGAGGAATGTGTGACGCCTCTTGTTTGCATTCCCCCTCACATCCAGGGAGGAGCCCGGGTCCCTCTGGGGCTGGTCCTGGCTGAGAATCCCCCTTGCTGCTCTTTCTGTGGAGAGCAGCTCAGTTAATCCGTGCCAGCTTCTTCTCCTCCTGCCCACTGTTGTCTGGGGACTGCCAACCCCCCGTCCCTGCTTGACACGTTTGGAGTAAGGCTGGGTGTGGACGTGTTCATGGAATCACAGAATCCCCAAATGGTTCCGGCTGGAAAGGATCTTAAAGCTCATCCAGTCCCACCCCCTGCCACAGGACACCTTCCAGCATCCCAGATTGCTCCAAGCCCATCCAGCCTGGCATGGAACATTTCCAGGGATGGGGCAGCCACAACATCCACACCCACAAATATTAATGAATGTTGGACTTGAGCCAGCACCTAAATCCATTCCTCCTTTATTAATCTGATCCTAAGATGCATTAGGATCCAGGGGAATCAAGGAGTTCTCAATGCCTACCCTTGTATCTCCATTCTTGGAGTCATGTCACTGAGAATTTCAGTGTTTGTTTAAAAACTTTTCTCAGAAAAGATGTGAAGCCTGAGATCACTTTCAAGACTCAAAATTTTGCTCTCAAGAAAATTAGCTTTTAAAAAATGCCGTGGTTTGAGCCAGTGTCACAGTTTCAGGGAGTTTCAGGTGAGGAGTCCACAGCCCCATCAGTGCCAAGCCTTCCCTTCTAAGAACATCTTCCCCCCCTTTTCCTCCTTTCTCACCTTAAAGAAGAAGCTGAGGAAGCTGGAGCCAGTGCTGCTGTTGCCATCACTGCTTCTGGAATTTCCTTGGCAAGTGTGGCTTATCCCCCATTTCTGTCCCTGCTGACTTCATCCTTTCAGCCCCTCTCCTACTTCTGGAGGTCTTGGTGGGCTCCATCCTCCAAAACCTCAACTGGCCTTTCAGGAAATCTAACATTTCTTCCTGTGAGTCCTCCGTTGAAAGCTTGTGGCCATTGCACCTTTCAGTGAGGCCAAAAACCTCAGTTTATATCACTTCAACTTACTTCTGACTCCCACAATTAGTTAATCTTGCATTGATGACTGCCCATTCTGAATCATGGGTCTGTTGCTGGGACATTCGGTGCATTCAGACCAAGGGGTCTCCTGACTTTCCTTAGTCTTTGGGTTTGGACTCTGTCCTGGTGCAGTTTTCATCAGATTTGGACCAGAGGGTGCTGGACACTGGAACAGACTCCCCAGGGAATGGTCCCAGCCCCTGTGAATTCAAGGAATGTTTGGACAAGGCTCTCAGACCTGTGGTGGGATGTCCTGCGCAGGGCCATGAGTCAGACTCATGATCCCTGTGAGTCCCTTCCAGCTCAGGATATTCTTGGATTTGTTGGAGTCAGTCATGGATATGGACAAGACTCCTCAGGGTGGATCCCTTTCTCTGCTCTCTGCTATTCTGCTCTTTCCTGGCAATCTCCAAGAAAATTGCTCTGCACTAATCTTTTTTTATCAATTGCAGCAGCTTGCTGGGCTTTCTTCTAAATCTTCCAGATGTCTTTGATCAGCCATGCAAAACACTTTTCATTTTCTCCTGAACTTTGCTTTTCTCTTGAATAAAAAGTGCAGCCAGACTTGCTTAAGAGGTTTTCTTGAGGCAGTACCACTTTCCTTTCTGTCTTATGGACCGTGTTTTGCCTTTTAATTTCACCAACGTGACACCTTGGTTGGACAGGGCCAGGTGATTTCCTCATTTGGATCCAGTGGGGCTGGGATTTCCAGCCCTAAACTCCTTGGACTCTGGCACCAAAAATCGATCATAACATCACACAGCAGCTTCTCCCTTTTAAACTTTCTCTGAAATAACCAAAACAGCTCTTAAAATTCCTTTCGCTTACAGCTTACACTGTGGCATGAGTGTCTCATGTCTCGCGACCCCTCCTTGAGACCCCTCTTAGGACCCATCCGCACCCCCCAGGTCCCCCCACAGTGCCCCAGGACCCCTCCCCAGACCCCCCCAAACCCCCGGACCCCTCCCCAAAGCCCCCCCAGACCCCCCGGACCCTCCCCCGCCCCCCCCGATCCCCTCTCAGGCCCCTCCCGCTCCTGTCCCGAGCCCGGGGGGTCCCGGCGGCTGCGGGGAAGGGGGCGCCGCTTCCGGCTCACCTCTGATTGGCTGGGACGGTGCAGGGGAGGCAGGCCTTGCTGAGGGGATCCGCGCCGTGATTGGTTAGTTCAGGGATGTGCAGCGCGCTGATTGGTTGGTTCGGGGCGGGGCGCGCCGCCATTGCTGGGAGCCCGCACACGCGGTGGAGGCGCGAGATTGTGAGGGAGAGCGGAGCTGAGGTGGGGCCGGGGGCAAACTGGGGGTGTTTGGGGCGGGTCTCAGGGGAAATTGGGGATTTTTGGGGGCCTCGACGGGAAACACGAGGGTGTGCGGTGGGTTTGGGGGGAATGAGGGGGTCTGAGGGGGCTTTGGTGGGTCTGAGGGGGCTTTAGGGAGCTTTGGGGGGAGCTTGAGAGCGTCTGGAGCGTTCTCAGGTGGGTTTAGGGGGAACTGAGGGAAATTGGGAGAGTCTGAGGGGATTTTGGGGGATTGCGAGAGGAACTGGGCGGTTGTGAGTGGATCTGGGTGGTTCTGAGGTGGGTCTGGGGAATTTGGAGGAGTCTGAGGCGATTTCATGAGGTTTGGGGGGGATTGAGGGGTCTGAGGGGGATTTGGGGCAGTCTGATGGATTTGGGGGCGTCACAGGTGGGTCTGGGGTGAATTTTGGGGAGAACTGGGGGGGTTTGAGGGTCCTGGGGAGGTTTTGGGGGTCCTGGAGAGGGTTTGGGGGTCCAGAGAGGTTCTGGGCAAACCTTGGGGGGCTCTGGGGGGTTTGGGGTTCCTGGAGGGGTCCCGGGGGAGATTTGGGGGTCCCGGGGGGTCCCAGGCCCACCCTGAACCGGGGTCTGGGGATTTTGAGGGGAGGGGGCACAGCAGAGGTTCCCCCATCCCCCGTTTTTGGGGGGTCTCCCATGGTGCCCCCTCCCCAAAAAGCTCCCAGGGCCCCCTGAAGTGGCTCCTGTTCCACCGGCCGGTGCCCCCTGATCCAGGACGGCCCCACTGAGTCTGGGGGGGTTTGTGGGGATTTTGGGGTTCTGAGAGGGTTTTTGGGGATTTGGGGGTGGCTTTTTTGGGCTTTGGGAGATTTTGTTGGGAGTTTGGGGGGAAATGATTGGGGTTTTTGGGGAGAATTATTGGGTTTTGGGATGGTAATGTGATTTTGCGGGGTTTTGTTGATTTGGGGGGTTTTGGATTTTTGGTGTTTTGTTGGGGTTGTGGAGGTTTTTTGGGGAAGGATTTATTGAAAAATTGGGGAGTTTTTTTAAATTTTGGTGAGTTCCACTGGGATGTTTGGAGATTCCCTGGGGTTTTGGAGGGTTTTCTTGTAATTTTGGGGGATTTGTGGGTTTTAGTGGAATTTTAGGGGAGCTTTGGGGCATTCCCTGGGTGTGGGGAAGGGCTGAGAGGCACGAAAATCTCCTTAAAAGCCCTGAAAGTCCCAATAAAACCCACTAAATCCCAATTAAATCTCTCAAAATCCCATTAAACACCCCAGAATCCCAATAAAAGCCCACAAAATCCTTTGGAATCCCAAAAACCCCAAAAATCCTGATTAAACTCCGCAAACCCCCAAAGATGTCCCCAAAACCAGAAAAAGCCCCACAAAATCTCCTCCAAGATCCAAGGAAATCCTGGCAACACCCAAAAAACCCATCAAAACCCCCCAAATACCACCAAAAATCCCCAAAAACCCCAAATCCCCAATGAATCCCTCTGAATGCCACCACAATTCCAATAAAATGCCCCAAAATCTCCTAAAAATCTCAATAAAACCCCAGGAATTTCTGAGAATCCCAAAAAATCCCAACAAAATCCCAGTAAAATCCCCAAAATTCAAAAGGAGCCACAAGAAATTTCAATAAACCCCCAAACTCCCCCAGAAAAACTCCCCCTCAAAATGCCAAGAAAAACCTCCAAAATCCAAACCCCCCAAATCCACAAAACCAGCCACTCCCAGTCAATCCCAGTGTGATTCCAGTCGCTCTCAATGAGATCCCAGTGTAACCCAGCATGGACTCAGCTCCTCTCACTGGGATCCCAGTGTGATCCCAGTTGCTCCCAGCATAATTCCAGATGTTCCCAGTTCCTCCCATGATGATCCCAGTTGCCCCAAGAATAGTCCCAGTCCCTCCCAGCAGGGTCCCAGTCGTGCCCAGTTGCCTCCAGGGTAGATTCAGTTTCCCCCAGCATCGTCCCAGTTGCTCCCAGCATGATCCCAGCTGTTCCCAGGGTGGTTCCAGTGCCCCCAGTATGGTTAGAGACACTCCCAGTATGTTTCAGTTACCTCAGAATGATCCCAGTCTTTCCCAGTTCCTCCCAGTTTCCTCTAGCATCATCCCAGTTTCCATCTGTTGCTCAAAGGGTGGCCCCAGTTGCTCCCAGTGTGATCCCAGTTGCCCCAGTTGTAGTCTCAGTCCTCTCAGCATGGTTCCAGAACCTTCCAGCCGATCCCAGTTGCTCCCAGTGGGTCACATTTTCCTCCCAACATGGGCCCAGTAGCTCCCAGTAAGCCCCAGTCAGGTTCCATTCACGCCCAGTATAATCCCAGTATGAGTGTAGCCACTCCCAGTATGATCCCAGTCCCTTGCAGTCCAATCCCAGTTGCTCCCAGTCACTCCCAGTCTGATGCCAGTGCCCCCAGAGTGATCCCAGTTGCTCCCAGCATGGGCCCAGCTGTTCCCAGTGTGCTTCCATCACTCCCCTATGGTTACAGACACTCCCAGGATGGTCCCAGTTGGACCCAGTTGCCCCTGCTCTAGTCCCAGTCCCTCCCCAGATGATCCCAGTCCCTCCCAGCATGGTCCCACTCACTCCCAGTTGCCCCCAGCGTGGTCCCAGTTCTCCCCAGCATGGTCCCAGTTGTTCCCAGTGTGGTTCCAGTCCCCCCAGGATGGTTCCAGACACTCCCAGTATATCCCAGTTGCCCCCAGCATGTCTGCAGTCATTCCCAGGAACTGCCAGTGGCCCCAGTAAGGGGTCAGTTCTCCCAGTATGATCCCCCAGTCATGCCCAGTATATCCCAGTTGCCCCCAGCATGCATCCAGTCCTTCCCAGTTCCTCCAGTTTGCTTGCAGCATCATCCCAGTTTCCCTCAGCTGCTCCCAGTAGCCCAAAGTGTGATCCCAGTCACTCCCTTTCAACCCCAATATGATCCCAGTAAGCTCCAGTTTGATCCCAGTCACATGCCAGCCCTCCCAGTGTGGTCCCAGTATAATCCCAGTTGCTTCCAGTCTCTCCCAGTATGGTCCCAGCTGCCTCCAGCGTGGTTCCAGTTGCTTCCTGGATCAGCCCAGTCAGTCCCAGTATGATGCCATTTGCTGCCAGCGTGCTCCCAGTTGCTCCCAGTCAGGCCCAGTCTGGGGGATGATGTGCAGGGTGTGCTCCCAGTCACTCTCAGATCCTCCCAGTATTAGTCCAGTCTCTCCCAGTATGATCCAAATATGGCCCCAGTGTGCTCCCATTCCCTGCCAGTATGAACCAGTTGTGCTCCACATGGTTCCAGTTGCTCTCTTTCACCCTCACTTTTGTTCCAGTATCTCCCAGTTTCTCCTAGCATGATCCCAGTTGCTCACAGCTGCACCCAGTCATCCTCAGCACCATGCCAGTCACTCCCAGTATATGCCAATTGCCCAGAACATGGTGTCAATTGCCCCCAGCAGGCTCCTACTCACTCCCAATATGATCCCAGTATTATGTCAGTACAAAGCCAATACAGCCCCAGTCGCTCCCAGTACGATCCCAGTGCAGCCCAGTCCCTGGCAGTGCTGCCACTGCTGGGATCCCCCAGGCCTGTGTGTGTTCCCCCCTGGCGGATGTGCCGAGAGGAGCCCCAAGGGCTGGCAGTGGCCAGGCAGGGTCCCCAGCAAGGCCCAGTTTGGATGTGCAGCCCCCAGTTTGCCCAGTTTGCCTCTCCTTTGGCCCGGGCCGGGTTCCCCCCGCCCGCAGCGGCTGGGAGCAGCCGAGAGCCCCGCGCTGCCCATGCCGACCTGGCCCGGCTCCATGGCCGCTGCTGCCGCGGGCTGCGAGGGCTGCGGGAACGGGGCACCGAGGGTGTGGCTGCTGCTGGGGGAGGAGGAGGAGGGAGGGAAGGGCAGGGATGGAGGGGGAGGAGGAGGCGGGGTTAGGGGGGAGGAGGGGGAGAAAGAATGGAAGGGGTGGGATGGAAGATGAGCAGGAGGTGGGGATAACACAGAGGAGGAGGAGGAGGGGGGATGGAAGAGGAGGAGCGGGAGGAGAAAGAGGAGGGAAGGAGGCGGGGTTAGGGGGGAGGATGAGAGGGAGGTGGAGATAGGACAGAGGAGGAGCGAGAGGAAGAGGAAGAGGAGGGACAAAGGCGGATCAAGGCTGAGTTGCGGGAGCCACGCGGTCTCGATCTCTGCCTGAATTCGCAGCCCCCACCTGTGGGATCATCGCCCCCCCCCCATGGCGCAGGTGAGCGGGGAGGGGGAGCCCGGCCCGGATATCCCGGGGGGTCCCTGGGTTGGGTTTTTGGGGGGATGTTTGGAGAATGAAGAAGTCCAAGGCTGAGCGGAAAAGGCCCCTCGGGGGGACATCGGGGGGTGGCGATGGCGGCTGCCGGCAGAGGCAGCCTGGAGGAGCAGAGCCCTGTGTGCCCCAGGAGGCCAAAGTGGGGAGGCCAGAGAGGGGGGAGCGCCGCCATTGGCGGGAGCCTCAAGAGCCTGGAGAGGGGCAGGGGGGACTCCTTGGAGCCGCTGCAGCCCAGAGCAGAGAATGAGGGGAGAAGGGAGCCCGGGAGCCCAAACAGCCCCGGCATCCCGAAATGGGGAGAGCCAAGAGGGGGCAGTGCGTCCCCCGAGACGGCCTGGGGGGATCTCGATGCCCTTGCCTGTGGCACGGAGGCAAATCCCATGCTGTCCTTGTCCTTCCTCGCCCAGAGCAGGAGCTGAGCATGGAGAGCAGGGAGGACAAATGCCCGCGGCAGAACCTGGTGGCAGAGGCCGTTTTGAGCGGCTCCACGGCGCAGGAAGCCAACGGGGAGGAAAAGCCCTGGAGATGCCGCACGAGGAGGGGCTGCAAACGCAGATGGCGGGGATGTGAGGGGGAAAGAGCCAGCCTGGGCCGGGAAGGCGGCCGGAGATGGAGGCAGAGCTCAGAGCTGGTGCTCCATGAGCAGCTCCATGATGGGGAGAAGCCCCACACGTGCGTGGAGTGTGGGAAGAGCTTCAGGTGGAACTCCGAGCTGATCAGGCACCAGAGGATCCACACTGGGGAAGAGCCCTACGAGTGTGGGGAGTGTGGGAAGAGCTTCAGCTGGAGCTCCAGCCTGATCAGGCACCAGAGGACCCACACAGGGGAGAGGCCCTATGAGTGCTCCAAGTGTGCGAAGAGGTTTCAGACCAGCTCCAGTCTCCTCCAGCACTATCAGAGTCACACAGAGGAGAGGCCCTTCCAATGCCCCGACTGTGGGAAGGGATTCAAGCGCAACTCTGACCTCGTCAAGCACCGGCGCATCCACACTGGGGAACGGCCCTACGAGTGTGGGCAGTGTGGGAAGAGTTTCAGGGGGAGCTCTGACCTGATCAAACACCAAAGGATCCACACGGGGGAGAAGCCCTACGAGTGTGAAGAATGTGGGAGGAGCTTCAGCTGCAGCTCCAACCTGATCGTCCACCAAAAGATCCACACTGGGGAGAGGCCCTACGAGTGTTCTGAGTGTGGGAAGGGGTTTCAAATCAGGTCCCATCTCCTCCGGCACTATCAGAGTCACACAGAGGAGAGGCCCTTCCAATGCCCCGACTGCGGGAAGGGATTCAAGCACAACTCCCACCTCGTCCTTCACCAGCGGATCCACACCGGGGAGAGGCCCTACGAGTGTCCCCAGTGTGGGAAGAGCTTCTCCTGCAGCTCTCACTTGACCCGACACCAACGGAGGCACCGGTAAGGGAAGCCCTGCGAGTGCCCCGAGTGCGGGAAGAGCTTCGTGCGCTGCTGCAGCTCCATCCCCCACTGGAGGAGGCACTTTGGGCACAGACCTGGTCACTCACATTCCCTGTGATCCATGTTGGGAACACACCTGGCTGCTTCTCCTTTTGGTTTGGCCTGAATTTTTTTCCCTTCTCCATCTCTTAGCAGTTCAAAAGCCAAGAGGGATTCATCTGTCACTTCAAAACCACTCAAATCTCACTGAAAACAAATGAATTTTAACCCAAAAGGGCTCAATTCCACCTCAAATTCCTTGTTCCCTCCTCAAAACAACTCAATCCCATGGCAAACTCACTCCATTCCACAGCCACCAGGGTGAGATGGGGTTGGAAGCAGACTGGGAGAAGTGGGATCATGTGGAGCGGTGGGATGGGGATTGTGTGGGCCTGGCTGTGTGGGATGTATTTGATAGCAAATAAAAGTTTCTGAGTTACTGATTTCTGTCCCATTCATTTTCAGGCAATTTTGTTTGCGGTGTCACCTTGTCAGCTGAATTAATTCCCATAAGAATCCCTTCTTTAGAATCATCTAACCCAAACAATCCAAAAAACCAGTATCCAAATAAAACCACCCCCCTGCGTTTATTTTTTTTAATTGTAATTTAATTGTTTTAGAGTATTTAGGGGTGTTATAAATTGTTTGGTTAAAAGGTATGAGAAATTATCGTGGTGTTTGGTTTTGTGTTTAGTATATTTGTAATATGAATTGTTTAACTAAGGTGTGTTAGATTGCATGTTTGTTTTTTAGATATTTTTTATCTCAAGTATATTAGCAATCGAGTTAAAACTTTCCAAGGTTATTTCTTGGTATATAATTTATTTATATGTATTGGTAATGTTATAGTTCTTGTTTTTTTGGCTTGAATCATTACTGGAGTATTGTAAGTAAAAGTTGAAGTTACTATATTTCATTTTCATTCTAATTATTTATTTTAATTATTATTTATTTAATTATAATTTCATTCTAATTTTTTAAGATGATAGGAAGGAAGTTCAAGGGCAGGAACATTTTTTCCTGGCTGGGAACTGGAATTCCAGATCCTTGGAGCGTGTGCAGGACAACACAGACTGGGATCAAGTATGGGCTGGGATCAAATATGGGCTGGGATCCTATGGGTTGGGACTCCACAGAGTGGGACCATATGGATCAGGACCACACAGACTGAGATCAACTGGACTGGGATCAAATATGGGCTGGGACTGTTTCTGAAAGTAACTTTTTGTATAGTTTTTATTTCTGTTGTTAATTAAGCTCAGTGAAATAGCTACTTGTGTTAAACTGCCTGCTTGGATGGGATAACATCCAATGCACCCAGGATGAGGACACCTGTACAGATCTGCCAACTATCAGCACTCCCCGTCTGAAGGCAGAGTGCACCAAGGCCCAAAACTGGAGGCGATAAAGAGAAGGAGCCAAAACCACAGCCAAGAAACACACATGCTCTGAAAAGGCAGACCCAAGGAGGGGCCATGCAAAATCATTCCTGGAATATGTAAAGTAGTTGATGGATATGCATGAGGGTCTATGAATATGCACCAGGCTGATGTAAGGGGAAAGGTATTTCAGGGCGATGCACATTCCTTGGTTGTGGTTTTAGTCCATTTTTATCACCTCCAGTTTTTGGGCTTTGGTTCACTCTGACTCTGAGAAATTGAGGTTTTGGGATTTTTAGTATGTTGTGGATGGAAGCAAAATGGAGGGCACACTGTTTTGTCCTGGGTTTCTTCTTCATGCTTCTTCCTTCTTCTTCATGGGTTTGGGTGGCTTTTTGTAATTGGGCAGAAATTCCACATTGCAGGCTCTTTGGGATCAGTTATTGGGTTAAACGGGAAAATAATCTAGGTGTCAGTTCCTAATTGGATAGTTTAGTCTTAAAAGACCTTGGAACAAGAGATTGTTGGCCATTTTGTGCCTTCTAATGAAAAGCTGCTGAACTCCCAGTAATGAGGCTGTTTTACCGATAAGAAATAATAAACACTTGAGTCTGAACATGAATTACTGTCTCAAGTGCCTTCAATCCAGAGCCAGTGAAACCAACAACTGGTACCCCACAGCTTGAGGTAGTGCCAAGGCAGAACTTGTTCATGCTCTTTTCCCCTGGTGATTTTCTACTCCCGTCCAGACTCTGATAGCAAAGCCGTGCTGGTGACAAAAGATTGACCTTGGCATCCTGGGGCACTTTCTGGGTGGGTGTTTGAATCTGCTTTTCCAGGCCTCGGGCTGAGCAGGGTGAGGCCGAGGCCTGGGCCCCTCCAGGCGGCGCCGGGAGCGCCCGGGGCAGCGGCGAGGGGCGGCCCTGAGGGGCGGCACAGGGGGCATTTCCCCCGAGCGGGCGGGCGGGCGGGCGGCGGGGAAAGGCGCCCTGGGCACAAGGGCAGGCACAAGGGCCCCGGCTCTCTGCAGTGCGGGCGGCCCAGCGCCAATCGCTGCTCCCGGAGCCGCTGCCAGGGCCGGGTCTCCTCCCCGCTGCTGACCCTGCACCTGCAGCGCTGCCTCTGCCTCTGCCGGGCTCCCCGGCACGGACGGCAAGGACGTGGACACGCTGCAGCAGGGGCCCAGCAGGGACACCCAGATGGTGCCGGGGCTGCAGCTCCTCTCCTGCAAGGAAAGGCTGACACAGCTCGGCTTCTTCAGCCTGGGAAAGAGACCCAGCCTTGATCCAGCTGTGGCCTTCCAGTACCTGAGGGCAACACACAAGAAAGCTGGACAGGGACTTTGTACGAGGGCAGGCAGGGACAGGACAAGGGAGCAGGGATCCAAATGGAGAGAGATTAGGTTTAGGTAAGGGATTCAGAAAAAAGACTCTCCTGGAACAGGTTGCCCAGAGAAGGTGGGCATGTCCCGTCCCTGACAGTGTTCAAGGCCAGGCTGCATGGAGCTCTAGACAAGCCGGTCCAGTGCAAGGGGTCCCCAGCCACAGCAGGGGGGTTGCAGCCATGGGATTTTCCAGATCCCTTCCAAGCCAAACCATGCCACGACTCCATGATTCTGGGATACTTCCCCTCCTCATCCTCTGGCAGAAAAAGAAACTTGGCCCCAAGTTCCACACTGCAGACCATGTCTTTTGGCAGCCTGCAACTGTGTCAACAGAGGATGAAAAGAGATGACATTACTGACTCGATTTCCCTTTTCTACTTGAAAAGTAAATGCTCTGCTCCTGTCCACTCTGGCAAAATTGTCACAAGAGGCAATTGTTCCCCACGAAATGCTTGGTCTCATGCAAAGAAGAAAGAAGCCAGAAGCCAACACTCTTCGTTATTGCTACATTGTTTTCTTTGGTTACTTCTCTAATAGGAATGACTTTGGTGTGTGATTTGTTTGTTTCTCTCTTTCGTTCCTTGGGGCGCGCGGCGGCTCCTCCGTTGGGTTCGCGGGGGCAATGGAGGAACGGCCGCGAGCTCTGGCGGCTCCGCAGCAGCAGCAGCAGCAGCAGCAGCAGTGCTTCTCTTGATTGGTTTTACACTCGACTTCCCACTCGCTCCCCATCCTCTTCTCCCTCTCACACTCACTCTACTCCCGTCCCGTGCTGGGCCGTGCCGTCCGTGTTCCGCCTCTCCCAGCCCGGCTGATGCCGCGTCCCGCAAGGCGCCCCTCGGCGGGGCCGCCCCGTGCCCGCCCCTGCCCGGCCCGCCGTGGTTCCGCCTCGGCCGGGCTCTCTCCGTCCTGGCTGTGGCGCCGCTGGAAGAGACGCTCGCCCTGGTGCTGGCGGAGCAGTGCGGGCTTTTGGCTGCGCCTGGCGCGGGCTCTGGCCCAGCCCCGGCCGAGGCCCCGGCCCCGAACGAAGCCCCTGCCGCGGTTCCGCCCGCAGCCGCCCCGCTGCCGCCCGGCTCCCGCCCCGTGGCCGGCAGCGTGGCCGGCAGCTGCCCCGCTCCGAGCTCCGCCGCTCGCCAGCTCGGCCGCCGGCCCCGAGCCGCCGCAGCCCGGGGCGGCTCGGCAAGCAGCAGCGCGCCGGGCGGGCGGGTGTCCCGGGCAGAAGAGCGGCAGCGCGGTGCCGCCCACACGGGCGGAGAGGCCTCCCCTGGAGCAGCTCTAGCGGCAGGGCCCGCTGCTGGGCAGCGGCGGCTGCGGCAGCGTTTACTCCGGTCCCCGCCTCGCGGATGGCGCCCCGGGAAGAGACGGGGCCGGCTCGGAGGGCGGCGGGCGATGAGCTCAGCCTTGGCTCGCAGGCGGCCATCAAGCGAGTGTCCCGGGAGCACATCTCGGAGTGGGCGCGGCTGGGGAGTGAGCGGGGCCAGCGGGAGGAGCCGGCGGGGCGTGCCGGGCGGGGCTGAGGCGAGGCCCGGCAGGGCGGCAGCCGGAACGCTGCGAGGGCAGCGAGCGTGGAGTGAGCGGGGGCCGCGCAGCGCCCCGGGCCGGGCCATGGCGAGCCGCGGCGGGGCCGGGCAGGGCTGCCCAAGGCGCGGCGCAGCATCGGCCCCGCTGACGGCATCGCGGTCCACCCGCAGTGCAAGGGCGCCCTTGTGGCCCTGGAGCTGGCGCTGCTGTGGAAGGTGTCGCGGCCTGGCTTCGTGAGGCTCCTGGACTGCTTCGAGGTGCCCAAGGGCTTCGCACTGCTCATGGAGCGTCCGCAGCGCTGTCAGCACCTCTGGTACTTCCTGCACGAGCGGTGGTTCCTGACGGAGCCCGTGGGGCGGGGGCTGTTCCGCCAGGTGCTGGAGGCCATGGGGCACTGCAGCAGCCGCGGTGTCCTGCACCGCCACATCAAGGCCGAGAACGTCCTCATCGACCTGGCCACAGGCGAGGTGAAGCTCATCGACTTCGGCTGCGGCACGATCCTCCAGGACACGTTCTACACCCGGATGTCAGGTGAGCCCAAAGCCGGGGCCCAGCTGGGCAGCAGAGTTCCCCCTTGGCTGGCAGAGGGGGAAGAGGGAGGGAAGGAAGGAGGCAAGGAAGGAGGGGGAATCCTTCTTCACCCAGCTGCAGCCAGGTTGCTTTTTGGCAGGGCAGGGGCTGGCTGTTGTGGAACGGGAGCTGGCTGGGAGGGAGGGAGCAGCATGGGCCTGATGAGCTGCGCCCGTGTCCCATAGGAACGCCGGAGTACAGCCCACCGGAGTGGATCCTCTTTGGCTGCTACCACGGCCAGCCAGCCACCATCTGGTCCCTGGGCATCCTGCTCTATGAGCTGCTCTGAGGGCACCTTCCTTTTCACAACAACGAGGACATTGTCTGGGGCCAGCTCTTCTTCCTGCCCCGGGTGTCTCAAGGTAGGGATGCGCCTTCAAGGCACGAGGGGAAGAACGGGGTTGGGAGGGGCGGCTGGCACATAAGCATCCTGCTCTTGCAGCTGGTGAGGAGGTGCATCTCCTGGGCTTAGCTGGACGAGGTGGCACCTGTGCCTCTGTGCTGGTGTCCTCCGCAAGAGAGGATCGATAGGAAGCTTTTGGCTGCAGCTCTGAGCACTCCTGGTGTGGCCTGGGCACTGTGGAATGTGGGAGAGCACGGACAGGAGCCTTGTCCCGCTGAGCGGCGGTTTCTGGTTTCTCTCCGCAGAGTGCCAGCCCCTCATCAGGTGGTGTTTATGCATGGAGCCCACAGACAGGCCAGCACTGGAGGACCTTTTTTAGCATTCTTGGCTGCAGGAGCCCTGCCTGGCCCAGGAGACAGCAGAGATGCCTCCCTGTGCACAGGAGGATCCAGGAGCCCAGCAAGCAGCAGCGGCACGCGTCTCGTGGCGCTGGAAGAAAACCCCGGAGCGTTTCCCTGCGGCCGCGGCGCAGAGGAGAGAGCGCAGCCGAGGAGATGCTGCTTCCGCTGGTCCCCGCGAGCTGTGGAGGGAGCGGCTCCGTGCTGCCCGTCCCATTGGAGAAGTGGTGGCAGTGCAGTGAAGGTGCCACAGACTGGGACAGGGGAAACATCCCCCTGCAGCTCAATGGCATCGTGATGTCCCCGCAAGCCGAGGCACAGCTGGCGCGTTCTTCTGGAGCACGACGTGGAGCTGGGAACACCATCCTGGAGCTGGCCGCTGGCGGGGCAGAGCCGATTGGCTTTGGCTGCGGCCCCTGCCTGGAGGACACGCTCTGTGCCCTGATGGAATCAAGATGAGTCCCCAGCCGGCGCAGGGGCGGGGGGATGCTGGTGCTCCCAGGCACAGCAGGGCTCGGCCTGGCCACGTGCTGGAGGTTCCCCGCTCGGCGGTGCTGGGGAATATTAATTTTCCCTCCGGCCGCCGAGCTGCTTTTTGGCAGGACAGGGGATGGATGCTGTGGAAGGGGAGCCGGCTCCTGGCCTTGCTGACAGCTTCTGCCAGCCAGCCTGGCACGGGCTGAGGCGGGGGCAGCCAGCCTGACAAAAGCATCCATCCATGTGGATGGGGGCAGCAGAGGGGGACGGGTTCCGAAGCCGTGCCCCAGCTGGTCTGCTCTGCAGGCCCTTGAGGAAGGGGTGCGTTTATGGGCGGGAAAGGTGGGGATTTTCCCCACCCGTGGACAGGTTTAATTCTCACATGGAGTGGTCAGACCCTCCTCAGGCCCATGAAACGGTGACAGGCTTTGTGCTTTTTCTTGTTTCCAGGTCTTGTTTTGAATTGACTTTCGTGCAATTGTTCTTTGTTTTTCCCAGGAGGATTACACCTGGTGCCTGGACCGGACGGGGAAGCCCCTGCAGCGTCCATGGAGCGCGTCCAGTGCCAGCGCTGCCCCAGGGGCCACGGTCTGCAGGGACAGCCCCTTCCAGAAGGACGAGGACCTGGTTTGGGATCGGCTCCTCTCCTGGCAGCAGCTCTGCAGAGGTGGGCACCCGGCTCCACAGCTCGGCTGGCAGAAGGGCTCCGGGCAGGCGGCAGCGGGCACACGGGCATCCCGCTCTTGCAGCTGCTGAGGAGGTTGCTGTGCCGGGATTAAGCAGAGGAGGTGGAACGCGGCCTGCCCCGCTGCCCTTCTCTAAAAACAGAGAATGGGTCGGGAGGTTTGGGCTCAGAGCACAGCCAGCAGCCTGGCCCGGGCACAGGCCCTGGCGGGACAGGGGGACAGGAGCCTGCTGCCACTGACTGTGGCTCTCTGGTTTCTCTCCGCAGGCTGCCAGCACCTCATGCCATGGGAACGGCACCACTCGGCCTGCCAGGCTGGGAGGGCTGGAGGGCGGCCGGTGTTCATTTGCTGTCAAAAATAAATTGGGGTTTTTTGTCATTGTCATCATCGGAGCGTTTCTTTCCTCCTTTTCCAAGCTCTTGGCCTCCCTTCCTCCAGGGTAATCTTTTTTCTCCTTCCTCAACCGCTTGATGGCATTTGGCAGGGGGGGTTAAGCAACATGAAAAATTCAACAACAGCTCCTGTTGCCAACTGCAGCAGCCCCTTCAAGAGCCCTGAGCTTCCACCAAGGTCAGTGTGTGCCTTGCAAAAGGAAGTGCTTTGCAGTGATGGGGTTGTTGCCCTGCTGCAAAAGCTGGGAGGAAATCAGAAATGGAAAAATGTCAATTTGGCTCAACCACCGCCCAGGTTCTTCATCTTTTCCCTCTTCTCCATGATAGGCAGGCAGGGCTGGACTCCAGCAAGTTTCAAGTTCTTGGTGCTCTCTGGCATCAAAGGGATCAAGTAAACTCTTGTACGCAGGGACTACAACAGGGCTACTTGTCAGAACCCAGGAAATTCCTCTGGCTGCCCCGGAGGACTCCAGCCCCTGCCCAGGGGGCTCAGAGACCCTGGCACAGAGCCCAAGACCCCTGTGCCTTTGATTTAGCCCTTGGAAAAAACAACCTTATATGAAGAATTGCGAGCCATGACAGTTTAAGTAGAATGACAGTGAATTTATCCCAGGGTGAAAAATAGATTGTTGGGGTTTCTAGAATGGGGCTTCAGGGGCCAAGATGGAGGAATCTGGCGTGTCCACCCTTTCTCCTTCGTCTTGGCCTTCATCTTCTGCTGTGATGTTGGGCCTTTTAGATTGGTTTGGAGTAGAAGCTCACTGTCTAACATAGGTAATAGGTATTGGAAAGTATTTGTAAATGTGGTAGTGGTAGTTTTTAGGATAAAAAGATAACACCACCCTGGGGCAGGCAGAGTGCCTTAGACTGTCTTCCTGAGCGGACCTTCGCAGGACAGGAGAAAGAATTTTATAGATAAGATACAAGAAACAACCTTGAGAGCCAGAAATGAAGAGCTCTGACTCCTTCTTCGAGCGCCGGGCTGGGAAAAGAGACTTTGGAACTTATCTCGGGCTCACTCTGACCAGCCAGAGACCCCGAGAGCATGAGTCCGTAAGACGAAATACTGAAGGATTGGCACCAAAACATAAATATCCTTGTTGGCTGTGTCTTCTTGACCAAGAAATCCTTCAAAGCTCTTGTAACTACAAGTCTTGCGGCCCTGTGAGCCATGCGGTGCAGATGGGAGCCAAACTCACCCTTCCTGTCTATGGAGAAGAGAAGAAAAAGCAATGGCATCATCTGAAAAACTCAGAGGTCCGCTCTCTAGCTCCTTCCAAACTCCTTCAAATCGGCCAAAGTGCGATTTAGCTACAAATAGATGACAAGGACTCTTAGTGCTGGCTCTTGGACTCCAGAGCAGCTGCTTTAGAATCTTTCACAGAACCCTGTGTAGTTCTGTAGTGCCAGAAATGGATCATTTGAAGAAACTTTCCCAACTGACTTGCATGGAGGTTTGTTTGAAGGGTATTTGAGGAGAAAGGCTCCCGGCAGAGCTCTGGGCTTTGGCCTAGCTGTGTCCCCTGCTGATTGTCAAGTGTGCCATCAGCTGCAGGGCTTTCTGGGCTAAAACTATCATCAAGTCACTGGGACTTGCTCTTTTTGGCCTCTAAAAGCTGGAGCCACTTTTGGGGCAAATTTGGAGACCTCATCTCTGGGAGGATGGAGCAGCTAGGATTTTCCCAGTTGCTGGGAATGGTTCTCCAGGCCCTGGGTGTAAAACGGGGCTGCCCAGGAAGTGCGGATCTGCAAGATGATAAACAATTGTCTTGGTTTGAAAAGACAGGTGTCTGCTAAGGAAGGCAGAAGCCTTCTCTGAAATGGAAAATGTCAATCCCCTCCCTTCAAATGATTCTCATTTAGAAATTCAAATGCTCTCGGGGAAAGATATGGGGATAGGACTGAGCCCGCAGAGCCAGGCAGCGTTTGCTGATGCTCTGAGCCCTTGCTAAAGATCCTGTGTGGGCTGTCTCAGACACCTGGGGCCAGGGATTCCTTCCAAGCTGGGCCACTTTGGCTGGGCCGGGGGCGGCCCCGGGGCAGAAGGCAGTGTGTGCAAGGGCCCTGGGTGGCACGCTGCAGCACGGTCACCGTGCCATGGAACAGAAGCCGGTGTCCAAGGCCCCTTTGTGACACGTGGGAAATAGAAGCTTGCCCAGCTGCTGGCAACACGCAATGGGGCACAACAGGACAGAGCGGTGCCGTGAGGAGCCCCCGCACAGCGCACTCGCTCCCGTCTGACCCGGAGCTTCTCTGCGGCGCTGTTCCTGCAGCTGAGCTCGAGGCCAGAGCACAGGACTCACTGACCCGTGGCCTTCCTGAGGCTTCTATTCTGCAGCTGCCCTCAAGGGCAGAGCGTGGGACTTGGTGCCCCGGAGCTTTCCCAAGGCATCTCTCCTGCAAGTAGCTCCGGGCACCGCCATGGAGCAGGGACCCCCAAGAGTGCCCAAGCTGGCCTGGGTGGAGGAGGAGGAGGAGGAAGAAGGCCCTGGAGCTGCCCCAGCACAGGAGTCAGAAGAGGTGGTGCCGTTCCATCCACTGCAGGAGGGTGAGTGGCAGAGCTGGGCTGCAGGGCTGGAGCCTGTGCCAATTGGCCCCATGCCATGCCATGCCATGCCATGCCATGCCATGCCATGCCATGCCATGCCATGCCATCCCCTGGGGAAATCCCCATGGACAGGAGGGAAGAGGGGCTGGGCAGACACCCCGCAGTGGCCGTGCTCCATCCCCTGGGGCATCCCGGGGCTCTCCCTGCCTGGGCAGCGCAGGGCTGGGCTCTGTTCTCCGGCCTCTCCCGCAGCCCCTCAGCTCTGGCTGCGCTCGCTCTTTGCCAGATGCAGCCCTGGAGCGCACACAAGAGCAGGAATCCAGCCGTGGCCGCTTCCGCAGAACAGCGCAGGTACCTGCAGCCACCCCCACCTGGGCTGGGCCTGCTGTCCCTGCTCAGCCCAGCACCGTGTGTGCAGCACTCCATGCAACATCCCCGGCCTCTTGCCCTTCTCCTACAGCTCGTCTGCGACTTGATCCGGAGCATTGGGCAGGAAGAGACCAGCACCATGGGCACTGGGCTCAGAGCTCCCTCAGAGCTCCTCAGTCATGAGACCAGTGCCGCCCTGCTGGATTTGCTCCTGGAGAAGGCTGTTGCCAGGCCAGAACAAGTGAGCAGCCTGGGGCCAGGCTTCAATTCCCCCATGAGTCCCGTGGCTTCCCCAGCCAGGCCTGCTGGTCCCTGGGAGCCTTTGAGGCCATGGCAGTGCGCTGGCAAGGGAAGCACTTCTCTGGGGACCCTGGGGACATCGCTCCCTCTGGCAGCTTTCCAAGTCTCCCCGTGCCTTCTCCAGGTGCCCGCCATGGTGAGGTCCATTCACCGATGGCTCCTGGCCAATGATTCTGCCCAGCACCGGCTGGACAAGGCCCTGCTGAATCTCACCAGAGCACACCCGGGTGAGGCAGTGGTGACGCTCCTGCGTGTGGCCCCGTCCTGTGACAGGTATGGGGCCCACCTGCCCAGAGGGCTCAGGCCTCCCCAGCCCATCACCCTGTACCGCCTGGCCCAGGTGTCTGAGCAACAGAGAGTTCCAGGGCCCTCTGGCTGCTGCCTTTCCCAGCCCTGGCACGTCAGCCCCCGAGCCTGCTGCCATGCTCCCTTGCCGCCCCTCAGGGGCCTGTCCCCACAGGGCTGGGCTGCCTGGCTGCTGCTGGCCAGGCCCAGTGGGCAGAGGCAGAGCTGGCGGTCAGCCCGGGCCCCTAGGGATGCCCAGGCCACGGTGCTGTGTCTGAGACCCCCCTGAGACAGAGCTCCAACCCCTCAGAGCTGCCATCTCCATGTGGAAGACCATCATGTGCTCGTCCAGGACTGCAGAGCCAGTGCTGCTGATCCTCCTGGATGTGCTGGGCAGCTGGCCAGAGCGCAGCACATGCACCTCCGATGGGGACAAAACGGGTGTCTTTGGCCTGGCTGTGAGTTTCTGCAAGTGGCCTTTGCTGGCCCCAAGGCCGCCTCTCCAGCAGCTCTCCATCTTCCTTCCCCCACTGCATCTCCCTGCCTCAGGCGCTGGCCTGAAACCTGGCCCAGGGGCAGCCTCAGGCCCACCAGGCCCCGTGCTCCCCCTGCCAAGGTCTCTGCGCGCCTCTCCCTGCCCTGCTCGGGCCCTGCCCCAGGGACACCTAGGCACTGAGCGCTGTCTCGGGGGGCTTTGTCCCTTGCAGGCAACTGTGGTCATGTGGAAGATGCTCCAGGAGCCCCATGTGCCACGTGTAGTGACGTCGTATTTCCCCCAGCTATTTGTGCATCTGCTCTTCCAAGTGTTCTTCAGCACAGAAGAGATGCCAGAGGAGGTCGATGCCTTCTGGAAGGAATGCCTGCAAGAGCACGGCCTTGCCACCAGCCCCAACAGGTGCTCCATGCCAGTCCTCCTGTCCCTGCCACGTGGCCTGCCAAGGAGCCAGTGCTGCCAGGGTGACCTGGCCTTTGCTGTGCACACAGGTTTGCAGTGCAGAGCCTGAAGTCCCTGCTCTGCCAAAAGCAGTATAAGGAGGTGGTGGTGTCAGTGGAACGCAAGCGTGGCTGGGACACGCTGCTCTGTGCTGACACCCGCCACTATGCCGTGGGTCTGCTGGCCAGGTGAGACTCCCCTTCTCCCCATTGCTCCCAGCATTTGTGCCCTGTGCCCGGGCTGTCCCACACAGTCCCCGTGGCCCTGGGTCACAGGGCCTTGTCACCGAGGGTCGGCCAAGCAGAATGGAAAAGGCTGGGAGGGGAGAGAGCACAGGAGGAGACACCTCCTAAAGGGCCCAGGTCCCCTTGCAGGATGGTGGTGAAAGACCAGCAGGCTCTGCCAGCCTGTCCTTGGAGAGATTTGCTCAGGTTCCTGGACCCTTTTTCACCCTCCTAGGGAGATGCGCCATGCTTGTCTTGGGTTGGGTTCCAGTATTGCACTCCACCTCCTCGGGCTGCTCAGCACACAGGAGCCACACTGGGATCTGCCCGCCCTGGCGTTCCTTGTGGAGGTGAGCCGGGTGTGCAGCGCTGCCTGGCTGAGCTGCCTCCCAGCTCTCTGCCCTCTGGGAGCCGCAGCCACCTGGGACGCTGCCCGCGCCCTGTGCTGCTGCTGCTGCTGCTGCTGCTGCTGCTGCTGCTGCTGCTGCTGCTGCTGCTGCTGCTGCTGCCTGGGCCCAGCCCTGTGCGGCTCCGGGCTCCTGCCGGCCGGCTCCCCCATCACTGGCCTGTGCCTTTCAGCTCCTCCAGTGCCTGGATGCCAGTGAATGTGGTGCCAGTGTTGTGAAGGTCTCTTCAAGGCACCTGCAGAGCGAGTGCAGGGAGAGGCGTCGCCTGGCACTCAGGGCCCTGCTGGAGCTCATTGATGATCCCTCAATGGTGAGAAGGGGGCGGTGGCTGAAGCTGCGCTGGGAACGCAGTCACTTGGCCTGGCCTGGGCTTGGGGCGCTGGGGCAGCTGCTCCCAGCTCTCCTGCCTCCCGCTTCAGCTGCCCGCGTGCTTCGGGACAGGCCTTTGGCCTCTGGGCCCTGCGGCAGCAGGATGGCCTTTCACAGACTTGTGTTCCGCACAGGCTGAAAGAATGTGGAGCCTGACCCAATGCCTCATGGACCTACTGTGCGACAATGATGCAGAGATAGCTGGCATGACCCTCATCACACTCAGCTTTCTATTCCTGCACAAATCACACATTCTGATGTCAACCCCCATTGCCCTGCAGCTGGCTGAGGCGCTCCTGCCACTCTTTGACCACGTAAGGCTCTGTGCCCCCAGCCACAGCCGCTGGCTGCTGCCTGGAAACTGTGTGCCCTGAGCATTTCCAGCCCTGTGCCCAGGGGGGCCTGCAGGAGCCAATGCTGAGGTAGTTTTTCTTTTTTTTTTTCCTACAGGATAATAGCCAGGTCCAGCTGCTCTCCATCAAACTCTTCCGAGACATGATGGAGTATTTGGAAGAGAGAGAAAACCCTTTGGAAAGCCTTGTGCAACAGAGCTTGCTTCCACTCTTCTTCCACTGCCATGATGAGAATCAGCGTGTGGCAGAGGTGAGGACTCGTGGGCTGCTGCTGTCCCCCTGGCAGGGGGCTCGGCTGCCTCCTGCCCTGCGCCTGCTGGATCGCAGCCTCCTGCAGGCCATGGCACGGGGATGCGGGTGCTGTGCCCTGGGCTGTGGGGCCATCTCCGCGTCCCTGCTGCTCTCCAGGCTTCTCGGGAAGCGCTGCTTTGTGCAGTCAAGTTGATGAAGAGGAGGGATCTCAAGAAGCTGGTGAAGGAGCAGAAACTGTGCAAGTTCAGCGAGTGCCTGGTAAGGAGGGCCTGCAAGGCCCAGCCTCAGGCTGGAGAAGGCCCCTGAGGGCGGCGCTCAGTGTGTGGGCCGGGCAGCTGTGCCCCTGCCCGCTGCGGCAGCCAGAGGCCGCGCGGGCTCCTCTCCAGGCTCCCGAGGGCCCGAGCCGGGTGCCCGTGGAGCCCCGGCCCGGCGGGGCTGCGGGGCGGCACCGCGGCTCCCCGGGCAGCAGCCGGCCCGCTGCCCCCTCCCCTCGGGAGCCCTTGGCCGGCGGCTGCTGGCCGCGCCTCAGGGCTGTGCGGCCAGGGGAGGCCGGGGCTGGGCGCAGGCAGCGCCCGGCCCAGGGGCTGAGCCCGCGCCAAGCCTTCCCTCCTGCCGCTCTGTGCAGCTGGCAGAGGACAGGAGCCGAGCGGCCGAGCACCTGCGCCGGGCCCTGCGCTACCTGCAGAGCCCACAGAAGCCCCTGCGAGAGGCGGCCATCAGCTTCATGGGTGAGCCACGAGCCCGCGCTCCCTCCCCGGCCCGGCCCGCCGCAGCTCGGCCCCGGCCCCGCCTGCTGCCCCGGCAGCGCCAGCCGGGCCCGGCGCCGTGGAGCCCCGCCCGGCCTGGGCATTGCTGCTGCCGCCCTCTGGCAGCCGTGCCCTGGGGCGGCAGCGTGCGCCAAGGGCCGGGCTGAGCCCTGCCGGGCCAGCAGCCCGTGTGGCCACAGCGCCGGCAGCGCCGCTGGCAGGGAGCTGTGCCGCTGCCGCCGTGACAGGCTCTGTGTTCACAGGCATGGCCGGGCGGCGCCTGAGGGGGCAGCAGCGAGAGCTGCAGCTGATCTGCGCTGGTGAGTGAGGGCAGCGGGCTGGCAGCGGGGGCTGCCGGGGGGGAGCTGCAAGCCCTGCCCCGGCTGCGGAGGGCTCTGCTCCCGTGGCCAGAGCACACTGAGCTTTCAGGGCCACGGGGGCCATTGGTGGCCCGCAGCTTCGGCCTGATCGCCTTGCTCCCTGCTCCCTCCTGGCCATGGCAAGAGCCGGCTGGCATGGCCCTTGCAGGGGGCTCTCCTCGGCTCCCCGCAGATCCGGCTCTGACCGTGGCTCTGTTGCTCTCTCTTGCAGCCCTTGAAGACAAAACAAATGACATCAGCCTTGCTGTCGGAAGCCTGGCAATTCAAACACTCTGCATCCTCAAGTCAGGAGAGCGGGCTCCCGTCTCCAGCTTCCAGTGGCTCCGAAATCACCTGCGCAGGGCATGGAAGACACGGCCTCGTCTGTCACTGCTCGGCTGCTTGTCCTGCTGCAGCTCTGTGGAGAGCTGATCCCAGAAGCTCTTTTTGCTGGGGCCACCTGAGTCAGGAGAAATTTTCTTTTACTACAAGAATGTTCTTTTCTTTTACTTCAAGAATGTTCTTTTCTTTTTTTTTTTTCCTTTACCATGTAAATATAGACTGTGTTCTAATACACAGACTGCCAGGATCTTTCTTTTGCTGCCCAGGGTGCGCAGGGCCTAGGGGCAAAGGGGATAAAGGGTGCTTGTGCTCAGCTAGCTGCCCAGGCGTGCAGTGGGCAAGGGGAAATGGCCAGAAGGCCCTTGGCCTTTGGTGGTTCTGCTGAAGCCTTTGTGCTGCCCACAGAGCGGCTGGGCAGGGGCCGGAGCTGCGGGGATCCCTGCCAGAGCGCTGCCTGGAGATGGCCACAAGCCCTGTGCCAGGCAGGAAGCGCCATCCGTGCCCTCCTGCCCGTCTGCTGCTGGCTGCCTTGCTGAGGGCTCCCAGGTGCCTCTGCCTGGGGCTGCTCTGGAGCTGCTGTGGGGCTGCGGCGCTGCTGCCGGGCAGCTTGGCCGCGCTGGGGCAGGGCCTGAGGGGCTGGGGCGCTGGCAAGCCCTGAGCAATGGGGCTGTCAGAGGCCACAAGCAGCCCCCTGGCAGCCGCCTTCTTCCTGCCAGAGCTGACTTGCCAGGCGGATCCTGGGCACTCTGGAACTAACAGCATCAGTGTTATTAGAGAATGAAATTGATCAAAGATGTCTCAAGTCCCACCATTTCAGAGGTGTTTGAGGGGGAATTTAGGATTTGGGGACACATTCTGTGTGGAGTGCCCCTGTTGCTAAGAGGCAGGAATTTGATCTCACCCTTCTTGTGTTGCTAAGAACTCCTCCCCTGACCCAAACCCACACTCCAGCCCTGGGATACCCTATAAAAACCCCACGGCCCTGCCTTTGCCCTGTCTTTCGGGGGTCAGAAATGGACTCTGGAGCTTTCTGAAACCCAGACCTGTCTCGTTTGTTCCTGGCACCGGCAGCTGCAGCCTCCCTGGACACCATGAACTCTGGAGAATGGGGGCAGCCAGTGGGGACGGGTCCTGGACTGCAAGATAAGTGTGTGTTCTGTTTGCCATCTGTCAGTGGTGGGGCAGTTATCTTCTGTTCATTGGGCAGTTTCTCTCTTCCACAACCAATCCTCCCTGTGGGGAGGTGTGTTCCATTAATAGGCCATTAATTATTAATTATCTTCTGGTATTGGGCCACTGAGTGTCACTGCATGGCTGATTAAATGACATCATCCCATTGGGAGATGCTCCGCCCAGGGGGAGGAGCCAAGCATTCCTACCTGGATAGAATCTGAGATTTGGAACACTGTAGGCAGCCTTTTCCTCCTGGACTCCCAGAGGAGCAGCTGTCTTCCTTCTTCACGGGATTCCCAGAGGATCAGCCTTTTCCTACTGGATTCCCAGAGGAAGGAAGATTCCCAGGCCCATCTACAGCAGCCCTGGACCTTCAGAGGAAAACTCCACCCTTCTCCAGGATCCCTGCTCCAACAGAGCCACACCTGGCACTGCAGGAGGGCTGCAGCCACCACTGAATGGGACTGCTGCCAGCACCCTGACCCACAGGGCGTCAGGCCCTGTTCTGACTCTGTCAGTGGGGTTTTTTTCGTTTGTACTACTGCATTTATATTTTTATTTTTTCCTAAAAAAGAACTGTTATTCCTATTCCCATATCTTTGCCTGAAAGCTCCTTAATTTCAAAATTATTACAATTCAGAGGGAGGGGTTTACATTTTCCATTCCAGGGGAGCCTCCTGCCTTCCTTAGCAGACACCTGGCTTTTCAAACCAAGACAATAACAAAGTTACTTTAACACCACAGATAGAAAATCCATTTTAATCTCTGCAAAAAGCCAATATTATGTGTCCATAACAATAAACCTCTTGCTGAGTGATGGTAGATATCAAAGCAACTTTGTTCCAAAGATATAGTTTTTATTTCTGTTGTTAATTAAGCTCAGTGAAAAGGCTGCTTTTGTTAAAGTGCCTGCTTGGATGGGATAACATCCAATGCACCCAGGATGAGGACACCTGTACAGATCTGCCAACTATCAGCACTCCCTGTCTGAAGTGAGCTACACTTTGGGAACATCTCATGTTTCATGCATGCAGTGGGTGACCAGATGATTTAAAATGCTAATGAAATAAACAAGAAAGATTTAAAAATGCTAATAAAATAAACAAGAAAGGTCATTTTTATTCCTCAAAATAACAACAACAACAACAACAAGTTCTGGTTTAATGAAAGGTGGAATCCGTTGCTCTTAGGAGCAAAGCTTCATAGCTGGAATAAAGAGTGTTCAGCCCAGCTGTTTCTACTATGAGGCCGTATTTCATGCCCCCTGAAAGTCCTTCATGTTTGCACGGAAAACTGTCCCTGCACAGCCCAATAAATTCCATCACTTCAGCTGGCCAAACAACCACTGTGGTCAAGTGGGGTCTGAGCAGCTTCCAGGATCCCAAGCAGCTTCAGAAGCTTCATTTTACACCTCCTCTTCTCCCAGTGAATACCCAGCACCACCATCACTGTGGACCCATAGCTATGGATCACTGGCCTGGCCAGCACAGGGCTAATGTTTGCATCAGCCAGGAGGAGCTGCTCTGCCTGCCTGTCTGTCTCAGCCTCAGCCCTGAGACCCCAAATGCCTCCATTCTGGCCCAATCCTTCCTGGTGCTGAGCATAAGAACTCGTGCAGACAAGAGCAGGGAGGGAATCTCCCCAGCCGTTTATCACCTCAGCAACAAGACCTTGGTACCAGGCTGTTATCTGTAGCAGAAAGCAGCAGCAGGAAGGAGACACGGGATCACCAGCCCCAGGCCATGGCCCTGGTGCTGTCCTTACCAGTGATCAGTGTCTGCAGCTCTCCAGGAGCTCAGGGAGCAGGGATGCTCCTCACCATCTCATCTTACCCATGCACCCAAAGCCACAGCCAGCTGTGTGCTCCTGCCCACCAGCACATGCCAAGGCACAGCGTGGGATTCTTGGGGAGGTGTCCTCTGCAGGGCCAGGAGCTGGACTTGGTGATCCTTGGGGGTCCTTTCCAACCCAGGATATTTTGTGATTCTAAGGCTTTGGCCAGCCCAGGTTTCAGCCACCTCCCTGATCCAGGTGTGATTGAGCCCAAACCAGATCTTGCCTCTGTCTACCCTCCAGTGCAAGGAACATGTTGCATCTACCCCAGCCCCCCTGCTTGTGTCTGATGGATCATGCTGACCTTTTCAACATATTTCTTGGAGTATTATAAAACATTATCTGACAAACAATAAACAAAAAAAAAAAAAAAAAAAACAAACAAAAAAACCCCCAAAAAATAAGAAAAAACAAATCAAAAAACCAACAGACCAGCCCAAAGGAAATCAATTTGGGTAATGATGGCCTTTTGTTCCAGCTTATCCTGCACCAAACTCCACAGATGGTAAGTCTGAACATTTCCCAGACCTTCACAGCAGAGCTTGGAAGTGTCTCTCTGATTTCTTGGTTGTTTCATGACACGTGCATTTCTCCTATATAATCCCAGTGTTTTGCTAAGAAGCCATATTATAACTGTGAATCAATCTTCTTCATTTGAACATCTAGGACAGATTCACACATCATTTCACCATTAACTAGGATAGACTCAGCCTTTCAGATCTTTCAGGTTTCAAGCCTGGCTGTGTTGTTTCAGTTCTTTGCTGCTGCATGTGTTTTGTGAAAAAAAAAAAAAAAATTAAATAACCAGACTTTGGGACTTTCTGTTGCGGCTTGAAGAAGAACACAGGTTGTTTCATCGCTGTTGTGAGACATGTGTTACCCGGCTCATTAATTCACAACAGTTCTTGTTTTCTCTGCCTTTTTCATGCTGATGTGATACATTTGTGAAGTCCAGGGTTGTACTGCAAGTGATTAATGCTGCAGTAAAGTCTGATAAACTGAGATTCCAACAAAAAAGTGTGAAGAATGTAACCTCTAAAGTTCTGAAAGCTCACATATGACAAAACCCATAAATCCCCCCAGAGGCAGTCATTATGGAGAGTTACTAACTAGATTATGCAGCTGCATTTGTCATCATTTCCCATTACGTAGAGAATAAACCTGTCAGGCTGATTTATGGCAGAGGGCTCCACAAGATGGGAACTGGCACCTGTACTGTTCTGTGGAAACGATGAGAAATGCTGTGTCTGCTCAAGTGCTGAATGGAAAAGGAAGGAGGGGAGATAACTGTTATTTGAAGGCACTGATTCAGGGACAAAGACTTCAGAGAGGAGTCATGCTTGCACCCATGGGATGGCAGGAAGAGTATCCACCAACCTGTCCCAACAGCAGCAGCAGCATCAGAATGCGTTCTCCACAGGTGGAGGGAAGAGAGGAGAGAGGAGGTCTTTTGAGGGGACCAAAGTCAGTCATGGAGAAATCCTAGAAGCCTGGAATGCTGCGGGTCACAAGGAATCTGAAAAACCATCTTGTTCTAACCCCTGATGTGGGCCGTGACAAACTGAACAGCTGAATGCCAGGCTACTCAGGGGATACTCAAGGTTTTGGATTCCATGCCTGTGCATCTACCGTGGAGCAGCTGGGTCTGCTGGGAGCAGATGGCATCCACCTGAGCTCAGAGCAGGCCAAAAGATGGGCAGATGTGGGACTGAGCAGGGCAAGGGACATCCCTGCACAGCAGCGCTCTGACAAGAGCAGCAGTGGCCTCCTCTCAGTGCCCTTCCCCGAGCAGCAGCCGCTGAACACCATGGTGGCTACACAGATGCTTTTGGCTCTGCAATCCCTTTGTGCTCAAAGACCACGCTGGGCATTTCAGCTGGGCTGGAAGGTCTGGCTGGGCAGGGAACGGGCAAGAGGCACTGCTGGTGTGAGCTCCATGTGTTCACTGGGGACACAAGGAAGATTCTGTTCATCCAAAGGAAAACACAAGCAGCCAGTCCCTGCTAACACAGCAGTGCGACTCTGTCCAGAGCAGCTCAAACTCTCTGCCAGAACCATCCCCCTGCACCTTCTTGATCTGAAGGGGACTAGAAGTGGTTTCACTGCAGTTCTTCATTTCTGCTGTCTGATAATGGGAAGGTTTCAGAGAAGTCTTGGATGGACTGGATCAGGGAAGAGTCAAGCAAGAAAAACTGAGCAACCATCACCCAACCCCACTGACAGAAGAACAAGTCCCATTAGGAAAAGCACCTCAGGTGTTTTCATAGTTGATAATATGTATCCTACTCAACATTATTGATTATAATCTTTTCCCTTTGGAACCTTATCAGTGGGGACTTCTGCCTGCTTTGTGAAGGGAGTCCCTGGGACCCATTCCCTCCCAGAGGGGCTGCACTTGCTGCCTGCCGGGGCTTTCATTGCTGGGCCCACTGGGAGCCCCTGAGCTGGGCTGGGCACCAAGGGCAGGGCTGGCCCGGCTGTGATGCCTCTGGCCCCTGTGACACCAGGGGCAGCGTGTCACAATGGGGGCAGCTGGAAAAGGCCCCCGCAGGTAACGCTGGCCCAGCACAGCCTGGGCAAGCGGTGAGTGCGCATGTGGCGGGGCTGGGCCGGGCCAGGGCCGGGCCACAAGCGCCGCACCCGGGCCTGCATTGTCCCCCTGCAGCCAGGGCCAGCCCCTGGGGCCGGCGCCTTGGCCGGGGCACGGGGCTGCTGCTGCTGGCCCACTGGCACAGGCCCTGCTGCCTGCCAGCTGCCCGGGGCCCTCTGCTTCTGCCCTCACATCCCTGCGCCTCCGGGCCTCACTTCAGCCCCCACAAGCTCCCTTGGCAGCCCCAGTGAAAGCCTTGTCTCTCTCTTCCTGCAGACCATGGCGCACAGAGCAGTCCTGGCTGGGCTTGTGCTGCTCATCTTCCTGTTCCCACTTTCCGTGGTGGACAGATTTCACGGGGATGGGCAGCCCCGTGCAGAGGAGATGAAAGCAGCCCCCCCAGAGCCAGCTGAGCCTGGCTGGGGACCCTGGCTCCTGGCTGCCTTGCGCTACCTGCACCAGCTCTGGCAAATTGCTCAGCCGCTGCTCCTGCTTTTGGGCTGGTGGCTCAGGCGCAGAAGGGCAGCCACGAGGCAGAGAGCAGCGGCCCAGAGAGCTGAGGAAAAGGCCAGAAGGAGGAAGGTGGAAAGCGAGCGGAGAAGGCGGCTCCTTAGGAAGAGATTCAAAGACATGGAGCAAATGCGCCGGGCCACGAAAGAAATAGAAAAGCAAATGGCCAGGCTGATTGGAATGAATAGGGATACAAACAGGATGCTGAAGGTAGGCAGGGCAGGCTTTTGGAGGAGCACAGGCAGTGGCTGTGTGAAGAAAAGCTTCCTGCTGGAGATGCTCTCTGGGCCGGCCAAGGCGAGCCGCACATCTTTGTGAGCAGCCGGCGCACAGAGCTGCGCTTGCTGCCCAGCACAGCCCTGCGCCGGGGCACAGGCTCCGGGCTCCTGACACACCCTGCCCCTCTGCCCTCTCTCTCCTCACGGGATCTGTAGTAACTGCATCTATTTTAACCCTTTCCCATACAGAGCCTTTGCATCTGCTCGGAGGAACGCACCATCTGAAGGCATCGGGCCCAATGATTGGAGATTGATTCAAATTCTTCAATAGTTTTGAAATATTTAAAATATCTTATCTAAAAATAGTTGTCTTTAGAAACATTTTCCAAAATTTTTATTACTATAATGTAGATTAATACTCTTGTAAGAGATCGTAAATATTTTAATAATAAGTAGGAATTAAATAATGGCACTTTTCCTTATATTACATAGAACTTATAATTCACCAAAGTTACCAAGAATTATTGCAGTTAACCATAACTGAAGTATACTTTATTTCTATCTAAACCAGCAAATGTTGCTTGATCTTCATGATCCAATAATTATTTTGTGTCTTGTTTAATATTCATATATACAGTACATAGACTGTTGCTACGAATGCCTATAATCACAATTGGTTAATTTAAATTTCACTCTCTGCCCTCCTGTCTCGGGAGGGTGACTTCCCTCAGGCAGCTGCAGTCCCTGTCAAGATGCAATAAAGGCAATGCCTGAACAAACGCTGTGTCTGTGAGTGTCCATGCTGGACTCAGGTGTCAGCTGTGGGGAATTCCTGACACAGGGGCACCACAGCAGCCCTTGGCCATGCAGAGGCTCCTTTCCTCCCCTGCAGCAGCTGCTCCTTTGGTGCTGTGATCCAGCCTCTGCTCTGCGCGATGCCAAATGCAAGAAAACCAGGAGTGCCACCACTCAGACTGTCACTCGGGTCCCGGCAGAGCTCAGGAGCCACCATGGCTGTGTAGGTGTGGAACCTGCAGTGGGCCATGACAGCAGGGACAGCAGGGACAGCAGGGACAGCAGGGACAGCAGGGACAGCAGGGACAGGGGGACACAGCACAGCAATCACAGCCCGGCTGCCCTGGGACAGGCCCGGCAGGCGGACAGGACACGGGGCAGGCAGGAGTCCCCATCCTCTCTGTGCCCTCCTGAGCACAGGCACATAAGGGACAGGGGCAATGGGGACACAGCCGGCCCCTCTCCTCTGGGAATATCCCACCTGCGCAGGGGCCCTGACAGAACGCAGGGGCTGAGGCTGTGCAAGGGGAACCCAAGGCTGAGCAGGAGGACCTCCAAGTTACATCTGCCCACATTCTGCATGCAAACTGCTGTGTGGAGGAGAAAACCAGAGGGGCCTTGCCACAGCAGATCCCATCTGAGGGAAGGTGTTCTCTATTCCTGCACACGGGTGCCCCATGCAACATGGAGCACATGAATGCACTTTGACACCAGATTCTCAGCCCTGCTCGAGCGCTCTGGCACAGCAGGAGCAGCCATTCCCTAATAACACACGGGTTTGCAACTCTTGTGCAAAGCAGCACAAATTGTCTCTCTCCTCCTGCAGACCATGGTGTCCAAATCAGTCCCTGCCCTGCTGGTGCTGCTCCTCTTCCACTTCCCACGGCCCGTGGTGATCAGTTGGGATGAGGATGCAGAGCTGGGCAAAGAGGGCCTGGAGCAGGCTACCCCAGAGCCACCCGAGCCTGCCTGGGGACCCCTGCTCTGGGCAGCCGTGCAGCAGGGGCCCTACTGGGCTGCTGCTGAGCTGTTCTTCCTGCCTTTCTTCCTCTGCCTCAGGCGCAGAAGGGCAGCCATGAAGCAGAGAGCAGCGGCCCGGAGAGCTGAAGAAGAGGCCAGAAGGCGCAGGATGGAAATGGAGCAGAGAAGGCTTTGCTTCCAGAGGACATGCAAAGACTTGAAGGAGCTGTGGAGGACCATGAAGATGATCAAGAAGAAAATGGCCAGGCTGATTTGAATGAACAGCAAGGTGAGCGGGATGCTCTCTGGGCCGGCCAAGGCGAGCCGCACATCTTTGTGAGCAGCCAGCGCACAGAGCTGCGCTTGCTGCCCAGCACAGCCCTGCGCCCGGGGCACAGGCTCCGGGCTCCTGACACACCCTGCCCCTCTGCCCTCTCTCTTCCTTTATCCGTGTTAACTGTATCTATTTTAACCCTTTTCCATACAGAAGCTTTGCATTTGCTCGAGGATGGAGGCATTTGAAGGAGGATTGGGCTGGATGGATGGATGGGGCAGGCACAGGGCCTGCAAGGCCTCCCTGGCGTTCAGCAGCCTAAGGCAGGAAATGCCGAGTCATGATGGCTGGGCCTAAGATGCCCCTCTTCCGCCTTTGGGCCCCTGCTTATCTCTCTCTACGACTACAGGTCACTTTCGCCTCAACCCTTATTATTGAACAATTTCTAAAAACCCTGAATGCTATAAAAACCTTTACTTTTGCCCAGATTGGCAGAAGAGGCTGTCCCTGAAAACCTTCGCAGAAGGGCCCAATAAAGACATGTCTGTGGAACCTCACACAGCCTTCTCCTCTCTCTCCCCGCATCTGCCCAAGGCACTTAGCAAGCCAAAGAGCTGAAATCCCAAATGATTTGCTGATAATCACTAAAGAGCTGATATCCCCCATGAGCTGAGCTTGCTAAGGTAGCCTGCAGCTGGAAGCTGCCTGGGAGTCCAGGCAGGCTGTGCTGGACAGGACTGTGCTATCCGGAGCAGCCACAGCCGGACGGGGATACCCCGAAACGTGGCCGAGGCACGCATTAGGTGGATATTGATTTAACTTCATACTTAGTTTAGAAATAATTTAGATAGTTTATTTTTTTATCTATAAAGAATTTCATTGTATAGTATAAAAATTGTACATTTTAGTACATAAACATAGGAATTCTATAAGAGACAACTACTAATTCTCTTAGAATGATTCTACATTCTACTTACTACATAGTAATTATCATTAATTGTAACAATTACTGCGAATTATGGCAATGAACCAGAATTGATATGTGTTGAATCTTTGTCATACTAAGTAACTTTTCACACTCTACAATGTCCAAACACCATTGTCATTCTATTAGTTCATATATCTTTTAGAACGCTCCAGAAAAAAATTCTTAAGGTAAGGATGACTATTATTGTGATTTGTTCCTGAGGATGTTTAAAGTATATGATAGATTTTCGAAAGGACAATGCCCGCCCTCATTTCTTGTGGCATTCTGTTCCCTCTGGAGCTGCAGTCAGTGCAGAGTTCCAACAAAGGCAGTGCTTGAACAAACACTGTGTCTGTGAGTGTCCACAGTGGCCTCCAAGGCCATCCAGTTCTACCCCTGTGCCATGGGCTGGGACACCTCTGGCTGGGCCAGGCTGCTCCAAGGCCCATCCAGCCTGGACTGGAACACTTGCAGGGACGGGGCAGCCGCAGCTGCTCTGAGCACCCTGTGCCAGGGCCTCACAGCCCTCACAGCCAAGGCTTCCTTCCCCAGAGCCCAGCTCGGCCTGCCCTGTGGCAGGGGGAAGAAGCCATTGGCCCTGGCGCTGGCCCTGCAGGCCCTGGCCCACAGCCCCTCTGCAGGGCTCTGCTGGGCCTGGTGCAGGCACGGAAGGGCCGCAGGAAGGCGCCCCTGGAGAAGGCCTTGGAGAGCGCTGGGGCCAGCAGTGCCCCCGTGAGGGCAGCGAGCAGGGCCCGGCCTGTCCGTCTGTGCGCGAGGGCACAGGGCGGGTGCTGAGGCCCTGCCAGCTGGAGCGCATGAATGCGCTCGGACCTGAGATTCCTGCCCCTTGCTCAGCTGTTCCGCTACAGCACGAGTGGCCAATTTGTGCCACTCTTGTACAAAACAGCTGAAATTCTCTGCCAGAACCAGCCGTGTGCTGCTTCTTGATGTAGAAGAGCCTGGAGGTGGCCTGGCTACTGTTCCATCTCAGTGATGTCCAACAATGGGAAGGTTTCACAGAGCTCTTGGATGGGCTGCATCTGGGAAGACTCAGGCAGGAAAACTGAGCCACCCTCACCTACTCCACAGAGAAAGAGAGAAAAACCAGCGCCATCACAGAAGCACCTCTGGTGCTCTCATAGTTGATATTATGTATCCGATTCAAGATTATCAGTTATATTCTTTTCTCTTCCACAACATGTCTGGCAACTTCTGCCTGCTTTGTGAAGGGAGCCCCTGGGGCCCATCCCCTCCCAGAGGGGCTGCACTTGCTGCCTGCCGGGGCTTTCATTGCTGGGCCCACTGGGAGCCCCTGAGCTGGGCTGGGCACCAAGGGCAGGGCTGGCCCGGCTGTGATGCCTCTGGCCCCTGTGACACCAGGGGCAGCGTGTCACAATGGGGGCAGCTGGAAAAGGCCCCCGCAGGTAACGCTGGCCCAGCACAGCCTGGGCAAGCGGTGAGTGCACACGTGGCGGGGCTGGGCCGGGCCAGGGCCGGGCCACGAGCGCTGCACCCGGGCCTGCATTGTCCCCCTGCACCGAGGGCCAGCCCCTGGGGCCGGCGCCTTGGCCGGGGCACGGGGCTGCTGCTGCTGGCCCACTGGCACAGGCCCTGCTGCCTGCCAGCTGCCCGGGGCCCTCTGCTTCTGCCCTCACATCCCTGCGCCTCCGGGCCTCACTTCAGCCCCCACAAGCTCCCTTGGCAGCCCCAGTGAAAGCCTTGTCTCTCTCCTCCTGCAGACCATGGTGCACAGAGCAGTCCTGGCTGGGCTTGTGCTGCTCATCTTCCTGTTCCCACTTTCCGTGGTGGACAGATTTCACGGGGATGGGCAGCCCCGTGCAGAGGAGATGAAAGCGGCCCCCCCAGAGCCAGCTGAGCCTGGCTGGGGACCCTGGCTCCTGGCTGCCTTGCGCTACCTGCACCAGCTCTGGCAAATTGCTCAGCCGCTGCTCCTGCTTTTGGGCTGGTGGCTCAGGCGCAGAAGGGCAGCCACGAGGCAGAGAGCAGCGGCCCAGAGAGCTGAGGAAAAGGCCAGAAGGAGGAAGGTGGAAAGCGAGCGGAGAAGGCGGCTCCTTAGGAAGAGATTCAAAGACATGGAGCAAATGCGCCGGGCCACGAAAGAAATAGAAAAGCAAATGGCCAGGCTGATTGGAATGAATAGGGATACAAACAGGATGCTGAAGGTAGGCAGGGCAGGCTCTTGGAGGAGCACAGGCAGGGGCTGTGTGAAGAAAAGCTTCCTGCTGGAGATGCTCTCTGGGCCGGCCAAGGCGAGCCGCACATCTTTGTGAGCAGCCGGCGCACAGAGCTGCGCTTGCTGCCCAGCACAGCCCTGCGCCGGGGCACAGGCTCCGGGCTCCTGACACACCCTGCCCCTCTGCCCTCTCTCTCCTCACGGGATCTGTAGTAACTGCATCTATTTTAACCCTTTCCCATACAGAGCCTTTGCATCTGCTCGGAGGAACGCACCATCTGAAGGCATCGGGCCCAATGATTGGAGATTGATTCAAATTCTTCAATAGTTTTGAAATATTTAAAATATCTTATCTAAAAATAGTTGTCTTTAGAAACATTTTCCAAAATTTTTATTACTATAATGTAGATTAATACTCTTGTAAGAGATCGTAAATATTTTAATAATAAGTAGGAATTAAATAATGGCACTTTTCCTTATATTACATAGAACTTATAATTCACCAAAGTTACCAAGAATTATTGCAGTTAACCATAACTGAAGTATACTTTATTTCTATCTAAACCAGCAAATGTTGCTTGATCTTCATGATCCAATAATTATTTTGTGTCTTGTTTAATATTCATATATACAGTACATAGACTGTTGCTACGAATGCCTATAATCACAATTGGTTAATTTAAATTACACTCTCTGCCCTCCTGTCTCGGGAGGGTGACTTCCCTCAGGCAGCTGCAGTCCCTGTCAAGATGCAATAAAGGCAATGCCTGAACAAACGCTGTGTCTGTGAGTGTCCATGCTGGACTCAGGTGTCAGCTGTGGGGAATTCCTGACACAGGGGCACCACAGCAGCCCTTGGCCATGCAGAGGCTCCTTTCCTCCCCTGCAGCAGCTGCTCCTTTGGTGCTGTGATCCAGCCTCTGCTCTGCGCGATGCCAAATGCAAGAAAACCAGGAGTGCCACCACTCAGACTGTCACTCGGGTCCCGGCAGAGCTCAGGAGCCACCATGGCTGTGTAGGTGTGGAACCTGCAGTGGGCCATGACAGCAGGGACAGCAGGGACAGCAGGGACAGCAGGGACAGCAGGGACAGCAGGGACAGGGGGACACAGCACAGCAATCACAGCCCGGCTGCCCTGGGACAGGCCCGGCAGGCGGACAGGACACGGGGCAGGCAGGAGTCCCCATCCTCTCTGTGCCCTCCTGAGCACAGGCACATAAGGGACAGGGGCAATGGGGACACAGCCGGCCCCTCTCCTCTGGGAATATCCCACCTGCGCAGGGGCCCTGACAGAACGCAGGGGCTGAGGCTGTGCAAGGGGAACCCAAGGCTGAGCAGGAGGACCTCCAAGTTACATCTGCCCACATTCTGCATGCAAACTGCTGTGTGGAGGAGAAAACCAGAGGGGCCTTGCCACAGCAGATCCCATCTGAGGGAAGGTGTTCTCTATTCCTGCACACGGGTGCCCCATGCAACATGGAGCACATGAATGCACTTTGACACCAGATTCTCAGCCCTGCTCGAGCGCTCTGGCACAGCAGGAGCGGCCATTCCCTAATAACACACGGGTTTGCAACTCTTGTGCAAAGCAGCACAAATTGTCTCTCTCCTCCTGCAGACCATGGTGTCCAAATCAGTCCCTGCCCTGCTGGTGCTGCTCCTCTTCCACTTCCCACGGCCCGTGGTGATCAGTTGGGATGAGGATGCAGAGCTGGGCAAAGAGGGCCTGGAGCAGGCTACCCCAGAGCCACCCGAGCCTGCCTGGGGACCCCTGCTCTGGGCAGCCGTGCAGCAGGGGCCCTACTGGGCTGCTGCTGAGCTGCTCTTCCTGCCTTTCTTCCTCTGCCTCAGGCGCAGAAGGGCAGCCATGAAGCAGAGAGCAGCGGCCCGGAGAGCTGAAGAAGAGGCCAGAAGGTGCAGGATGGAAATGGAGCAGAGAAGGCTTCGCTTCCAGAGGACCTGCAAAGACTTGAAGGAGCTGTGGAGGACCATGAAGATGATCACACCTAGTCCTGAACCTGTCTCGTCTAGTACACCCTTCCCTCTTTATTCTCCTCTCCCATCGTCACCTGATCCCTCTTCCTCGGAAGATGAGCAAAACCTAACTGTGGTTAGAAAGGAGAGAGAGAGAATCAACGATGGGGTAGCCCCCAGAACCAGGAGTCGGTCTAACCTTGCCCCAGTTATGGATAGAAAAGACATAGGCAGACAAAAACGGATTGTAATTGCCCCCTTGCGACAAAGTGTAGGAGTGGAAGGGCCAGTATTTATAAAAGTGCCTTTCTCTCCTGCAGATTTAGTTATTTGGAAACAATCAGCCAGAATTCATAGAGAAAATCCTGATAAAATGGCATGAGTATTAAAAATGGTTATAAAACCTCAAAATCCTGACTGGGATGACATACAATTTTATATATATATATATATATATATATATATATATATATATATATATATATATATATATAATAACATATTATATTAATATATCTAATATATATTTATATATAGTATATTAATATATCTAATATATTAATATTAGATACTTTGATGGATTCTACTGAGAAAGAGATGGTACTTAAGGCAGCCAAAGAAAGGGTAAGAGAGAACATCAGAAACAGACTCATAACAGGGAATTGAGATGAGAATTTCCCAACTGAGGATCCAAATTGGGACCCTAATTTATTTTGCGATGTGGGGAGACCTATATGAAGTTCAGCAGGAAAAGACAATGTCCAGACTTGAACAACCAGTTTCACCAGGGCAATCAGTGCCAGCAGGTTACCAAGGGGATGGTTTTGGGGGAGTATACCAGCTGACTAGACATAGAGCCAGTAGAACAAGTTAAGGAACCTGTTATAAATATACAATTAGGACATAAAGAGGTCAAATTTCTAATAGATACAGGAGCTACTTACTCGGTATTGAATGATCTGCAAGGACAAATTGGGGACAAGGAAACAACAATAGTCGGCGCTACAGGGAAAGAGGAAAAACGGCCATTCTTGCAACCCCTAGATTTGTGTTTTGGGAACAAAGTTATAACACACGAATTCCTATACATACCTGAGTGTCCAATTCCGCTTTTAGGGAGAGATTTGCGAGAGAAACTTGATGCGGTAATAACCTTTGAAAATGGGGAGCTTATAATGAAAATATCTGAATCAAAGACGGGACAGATATTAATGATCAAAGAAAAACCTGTTCCCTCTATCCCTAGGGAGGTAGAAGATGCAGTGATTCCCTCTGTATGGGAGACAGATATACCAGGGAAATCTAAATTGGCACAAGCAGTGCATGTAGAGTTAAAAGAAGGGGCAAGGGCTCTACAAGTCAAACACTATTCCATAAAACCAGAAGCACGGCAAGGAATAAGTAAAGATTATTGAGAAATTCTTGAAATACCAAATTTTAGAAGAATGTGAATCAGAATTTCATACACCAGTATTTCCAGTAAGGAAGCCAAATGGTGAATATAGATTAGTGCAGGATTTGAGAGCAATCAATAAAATAACAAAGGACATTTCTCCAGTGGTAACAAATCCTTACACATTGCTAACATCCGTAAAGGAGCTATATAAGTGGTTTACTGAAATTGATTTAAAAGATGCCTTTTTCTGCATCCTCCTTGACAAAGAAAGTAGGAAACTGTTTGCCTGTGAGTGGGAAAACCCAGGGAATGGGAGAAAGACCCAGCTCACCTGGACACGATATAAGAACTCGCCGACCCTATTTGGAAACCAACTGGCAAAGGAGCTGGAGATTTGCACCGAGAGTGGGCAAGTACCAAGAGACCAATACCTGTTGGTGCAGTATGTTGATGATATACTAATAGCTACAGAAGAAAAGCAACCTGTATAAAGGTAACCATTGAGATTTTAAATTCACTGGGAATGGGAGGTTATAATGTACCCAGAGGAAAGGCACAAATTGCCCAACAGACTGTGATTTACCTGGGATGTGAAATTTCACAAGGGCAATGAAAACTAGGCACTAACCGTATCTAAGCCATTTGTGCTATTCCAGAGCCCCAGAATCTACATGAGCTGCGAGTCTTCCTCGGGATGGCAGGATGGTGTCGCCTCTGGATCATGGACTATGGACTGATTGCGAAACCCCTGTGTGAAGCTCAGAAGATGCAGCCATTCACCTGGGGCAAGCCACAGAAAGAAGCCTTCCTAAAATTAAAGGAAGCACTGACAACTGCTCCAGCATTAGGCTTACCTGATCTGTCTAAAGACTTTCAGCTGTTTGTCCATGAAAGGCTGCGCCTAGCACTCGGAGTCCTGACCCAAGGTCTGGGAAGCTGGAAAAGGCCGCTGGGCTACTTTTCCAAACAACTTGACAGCATAAGTGCCGGGTGGCCTCCATGTCTGCGGGCAGTCGCAGCCACTGTGATGCTGATACAAGAAGCCAGGAAGCTCACGATGGGAAGGCACATAGATGTCAATGTACCACACATGGTAACCACTGTCTTAGAGCAGAAGGGGGGCCATTGGCTATCCCCAAGCAGGATGATGAAATTCCAGGTAGTCCTGACTGAGCAGGATGATGTCACATTAAAAACAACCAACCTTTTGAATCCAGCTTTGTTCCTAGGTACCACAACTGAAGAAGGCCCATTAGAGCATGACTGTGTGGAGGTAATAGAGTACACCTACTCAGCAAGAGAAGACCTGAAAGACGTCCCACTAGAGCAGCCAGAGTGGGAGCTGTTTACAGATGGGAGCAGCTTCGTGGAAAACGGAACCAGATACGCTGGGTATGCGGTAACAACAGTCAGTACAGCAGTGGAGGCAAAGGCATTACCACCAAATACATCTGCCCAGAAGGCAGAACTGGTTGCTTTAACCAGGGCACTAGAATTAAGTGAAGGGAAAAGGATAAATATCTGGACTGACTCAAAATGTGCTTTTGGAGTGGTGCATGTACACAGAGCACTGTGGAAAGAAAGCGGACTATTGTCCTTCTCTGGGTATGCACATTAAACATCAGGATGCAGTCCTGCAATTGATAAAGGCAGTACAAAAACCTGAACAAGTGGCAATCATACACTGTAAAGCACAGCAATCAGGAAACTCCAAAATCTGTGAGGGAAATCGAAAGGCAGACTGGGCAGCCCGACAGGTTGCTCGAGAGGTGCAAACAACAATGGCATTGATACCTTTAGAGCTTAATGTATCCCAATTCAATTTGCCTCCAGAACCAAAATATTCAGTAGAAGATGAGAGACTGGCACGTTTGCTAAATGCACAAAAGAATTCAGAAGGATGGTATGTGACTGCACAAGGACAGATAGTGGTACCCCCTTGATAATGAGAGAAGTTCTACAAATTAAACATAACGAATGTCACTGGGGAGCAGAGGCATTGGTAAAATTGCTAAAGCAGAGTTTAATTTCGGTATGGATGTTAACAATGGCAAAATCAGTAATGTCAAAGTGTGAGATCTGCTTGAAAAACAACCCAGTGCCTAGACGACAGGCACAGCTAGGAAGAATTCGGATGGGAATAGAGCCAGGAGACTATTGGCAGGTAGATTTTGTAGACTTACCAAGAACTCGAGGATACAAATACCTGTTAGTGGGGGTTGACACATTCTCTGGGTGGCCAGAAGCCCTTCCCTGTCGCACCAACCAAGCAAAGGAAACAGTAAAGTGGTTACTACAGGAGATTATTCCCAGGTTCGGGGTGCCCCTAGGGTATCATCAGATAGGGGGCCCCATTTCATAGCTACAGTAGTAAGAGAGGTAAGTAGATTGCTGGGGATAACTTGGGATCTCCACACAGCATGGAGACCCCAGTCGAGTGGACAGGTAGAGAGGATGAATCAGACACTAAAGAGGCAAATCAGTAAAATATGCCAAGAAGCCAAATTGCAGTGGCCCCAGGCTTTGCCAATAGCACTGTTGAGGATTCGGATAAAGCCTAGGAGTGGGATGTCAGTCAGCCCTTATGAGATATTGCATGGGAAACCATATGAATCTCCTGAGCCTAACCCTAATGTGCACGTCACAGGAAAGCAGGAAGTGTATAATTATGTTCTGTCTCTCGGGAAAACTTTAGCTCGGCTCCGGAGCATCCTCGTGTGGAATAGACCGCTGACTCTCGAGAACCCAGTTCATAACATACATCCAGGAGACGAGGTGTACATCAAGAACTGGAACGAAGAACCGCTGAAAGAAAAGTGGAGTGGGCCCCACCAGGTACTGCTGACCACCTTTACAGCAGCCAAAGTAGCCGGCGTGGACCCCTGGATTCACTACACCCGAGTGAAGAAAATCCATCCTGGATCACAGACTGTGTAAACTGTGGAACCAACAAGGCTGCAGATAAGATGTGTTTAATCACTTTGAGAATGCTATCAGTAATTGTGCCAATGGTATGGTCATTAATGTCTTTGGGATGTGGAATGCAAAAAGATCAACTAACCACTCTTCATTCCAGAATGAAGAGAGAAGTACAAGCAGAAACACAGGGGATAAAGGTTTCTAATGCAATTTGGGCTTAGAATGTAATGATTGGATTAGTCAAAGACTTTGCCAAAATGCAAAACACCTGTAGAATAACTGCCTGTCTGCCAATACCAAAGGCAGCAGGAGACCCAGTAAATTGGGGAATCATAACATCAAAACTACCTGAAATACAAAACAACAAAACAATTGCATGCAAACAGGTACCCGAGTCGAGGGGAGTAGTCAAGGAAACTTGGGAGAAAATAGGAACATGGATGAGACCCATGGGCCAGAAAGACTGTATTCTAAGTGATGGCACACTAGGAACCCCTATGGGAGAATCAGCAGGCATCACACAATGACAATGCTATTTACCACACTATAAAAAGATTACAGAAAATGTTACAGAAACCAGTCTGGTATGGAAGTGTGAGGCCAAGGATCAGAAAGATCAGACAGAGCCTTGGGACAGTGCGTGGTCTGTGAGTATCCTTCAAAGATTCCAATGTATGGCAAACACCCCTTGGTGCATTAAGTGGGAAGGCCCCGAGAATGAAACAGATCCAGCAGTAACAAACACTGCCACCAGTAGCAGAACGAGGGCAGACCAAGTAAGTTGGTGGGCATGTAATAAAACTTATGACTACACTTCTGATGATGCAGAGATAAAGCAGATGCCACCCCTGGCAATAGCCCTACAAACTGGCTGTGCTTGCAGAGCGATCAAACATAAACAAGGCAGAGTGAATTATAAAGCAGTTGTAGGATGTACCAGGAGTACAGTCCGAGGTCCAGGACAATTTGTATGGGCAGCAAGCGATGGCACCTGGACAACACATCTGCCTGTAGATGGGAAAGTAAAGGAAATTACTTTAGGCCTCCCAACCTCATGTCCAATTTGGAAAAAGTCCCCATTTAACGGAAAACATGAACTTGTGCAGATAAGAGCAAGACGAGAAGTTCTAGACAATGAAAATCCAGATGACACTTGGCAAGAACCCTCTGGTGGAGTGAAATTTGAGTGGGCCCGAGAGTCTTTGCTTGGTCCTACAGCAAACTATCAGAGTAGAAGATGCTGTACAAACTTACAGGTCAGGTAGATAGACTGGCAAGAGTCACCCGGGAAGGCTTTAAAGAATTAAACGTACAATTACAAGCCAGCACAAAAATGACTTTACAAAATCGATTAGCCTTAGATTTGTTACTCCTGAAAGAGCATGGAGTATGTGGATTTTTAAAGGGACAAGTTGGTCATTGCTGTGTTCACATCCCAAATGTAACTGCAGATGTAGAATGTGACATCAATCAGTTGAAACAAAGAGAGCATGAAGCACAAGAAGAGCAAAAGGATTTGACTACGACCTGGCTAGGCAAAATCTTTAAAGGGTTAGGGTGGAATGTGAGTTCATGGATTAAATCTATCATTGAGAGTGTGATAATCTTACTAATTGTATTCTTAGCAATTTGGTTAGTTCACAGCATCTTGAAAGGAGAGATACAGAAGAAAACGTCCTGGAACCAGAAGATAATAAAGGCACTGACATGAGATCCACGCCCACCATCTTCTGGTTCTCCAGTGCGTGACAGCATCCACGACAACGTTTACATCAACCATGGACTTGAAGAACATCAAGAATAAATTGAGAAATAAAGGCCTATATCAAGTGAAAACATTTACACCTATAGTGAAGTGAAAATGCTTTCAAAGGGGGGAGAATGATAGTGGGGCCCTGGAAAAATGTCAAAAATAGACTCTGAAAATGTTAGGCTTTGTGCTTGCCAGATCATGTGAAATTGCACCTGCGTAAGCAGAACCTGATAAATGATATAATTGTTAGATGTGATGATTGTTTAGTAATTAAATATAATTATTGTTTAATCATAAGAAGAATCATGAGAAACTATGTTAGAAGTTTGAGGGGGGCCATGAGGAGCCCATGCTTGGCTGAAATCTATGTATACAATAGAACAATTGAAGTTTAATCATTAACATGAAAGTTATGTAACGATAGAATATAAAAACATGTTCATCCCAAACCCATGTCGGAGTCAGATTTGGGTTGGTACCCCTGACACCCAGAGCTCTTCAATAAAAGCACCTGCATATAATCATTCTGGTGATTATGTGTTTCTGAACGCTAATATACCCAGTAAAGTGTTAAACCCTTCCCAGTTGCTGTGCATGAGGCTCTATGAATATGCACCAGGCTGATGTAAGGGGAAAGGTATTTCAGGGGATCCCTGAAGGTAACAGGGTGCTCCTGGCTGAGTGCCAAGATGCACCCAGTTTACATCTTCCAAGAACTGTTTAGCATGGCTCTGCCCTGGATCTGCCTTTTTAGAGCATGCAGATTCCTTGGCTGTGGCTTTAGTCCATTCTCTTTATCACCTCCAGGTTTTGGGCCTTGGTGCACTCTGCCTTCAGACAGGGAGTGCTGATAGTTGGCAGATCTGTACAGGTGTCCTCATCCCGTGTGCATTGGATGTTATCCCATCCAAGCAGGCAGTTTAACACAAGCAGCTATTTCACTGAGCTTAATTAACGACAGAAATAAAAACTATAGAACAAAGCTACTTTAAAAAACAGTCCCAGCCCATATTTGATCCCAGTCTGTGTGGTCCTGATCCATATGGTCCCAGTCCCTGGGATCCCAGTCCATACAGTCCCAGTCCATATTTGATCCCACTTCAGGCTATCCTGGTCTGGAGGGTTCTGATCCACAGGATCCCCATCCATGTGATCCCAGTCCATGTGATCCCAGTCCAGGTGATCCCAGTCCGTATTTGATCCCAGCCCATATTTGATCCCAGTCCGTATTTGATCCCAGCCCATATTTGATCCCAGTCTGGGGGGTCCTGCACACACTCCCTGGGTCTGGAATTCCAGTTCCCAGCAAGGAAAAAATGTTCCTGCCCTTGAACTTCCTTCCTATCCCCTCAACAAATTGCAATAAAATTATAAACAAAGAAATAATAATTGAAATTAAATAAATTATAATAAAAATAAAATATAAAAATCTCAACTCTTCTTTACAATGATTCAACTCCAACAATGATTCAACTCAAACCAACAATAACTATTACTATAATATTACCAATGCATATAAATAAACAAATTATATATCAAGAAATACCTGTTGAAAATTTTAACTTGATGACTAATGTACTTTAGATAAAAAATATCTAAAGAAATTAACATGTAATCTAACACCTCTTAGTTAAACAATTCATATTACAAATATACTAAACACAAAACCAAACACCACTATAATTTCTCAGACATTTCAACCAAAAAATTAAACTTTAATAACATCCTTAAGTACTCTTGAAAAATTAAAATTATTTTTAAAACATTAATTGTGTGCAGGTGGTTTTATTTTGATATTGGTTTTTGGATTGTTTGGGTTAGATGATTTAAAAAATGGGAATTTTATAGGAATTGAATCAGCTGAGAAGGTGGCACTCTGCAAACAGAACTGACTGAAAATGAACGGGACAGAATCAGTAACTCTGAAAGTTTTATTTGCTATCAAATACATCCCACACACCCAGCCCCACACAATCCCCATCCCACTGCTCCAAATTGAGATCCCACTTCTCCCAATCTCCTTCCAACTCCATCTCAACTTGACAGTTGTGGAATGGAGTGAGTTTGGCATGGGATTGAGTTTTTTGAGGAGGGAACAAGCAATCGGACGTGGAATTGAGCCCTTTTTGGGTTAAAATTCAGTTATTTTCAGTGGAATTTGAGTGGTTTTGAGGTGACTGTTCCATCCCAATGGACTTTTGGAGGACTGAGAGATGGAGAAGAGAAAAAAATTCAGGCCAAACCAAAGGAGAAGCAGCCAGGTGTGTTCCCAACATGGATCACAGGGAATGTGAGTGACCAGGGCTATGCCCAAAGTGCCTCCTCCAGTGGGGGATGGAGCTGCAGCAGCGCACGAAGCTCTTCCCGCACTCGGGGCACTCGCAGGGCTTCCCTTACTGGTGCCTCCGTTGGTGTCGGGTCAAGTGAGAGCTGCAGGAGAAGCTCTTCCCACACTGGGGACACTCGTAGGGCCTCTCCCCTGTGTGGATGCGCCGGTGCCTGATGAGGGTGGAGTTACGCTGGAATCCCTTCCCACAGTCTGGACAGCGGAATGGCCTCTCCTCTGTGTGAATCCGATAGTGCCGGAGGAGACTGGAGCTGGTCTGAAACCTCTTCCTGCATTTATCACACTCGTAGGGCCTCTCCCCAGTGTGGATGCGCCGATGGGTGACGAGGGTGCAGTTACGCTGGAATCCCTTCCCACAGTCGGGGCATTGGAAGGGCCTCTCCTCTGTGTGAATCCGATAGTGCTGGAGGAGACTGGAGCTGGTCTGAAACCTCTTCCCACACTTGGAGCACTCATAGGGTCTCTCCCCAGTGTGGGTCCTCTGGTGGCTGATCAGGCTGGAGCTCTCTCTGAAGCTCTTCCCACACTCCCCACACTCGTAGGGCCGTTCCCCAGTGTGGATCCTCTGGTGCCTGATCAGCTCGGAGTTCCACCTGAAGCTCTTCCCACACTCCACGCACGTGTGGGGCTTCTCCCCATCATGGAGCTGCTCATGGAGCACCAGCTCCGAGCTCTGCCTCCATCTCCGGCCGCCTTCCCGGCCCAGGCTGCCTCTTTCCCCCTCACATCCCCGCCATCTGCGTTTGCAGCCCCTCCTCGTGCGGCATCTCCGGGCCTTTTCCTCCCCGTTGGCTTCCTGCGCCGTGGAGCCGCTCAAAACGGCCTCTGCCACCAGGTTCTGCCGCGGGCATTTGTCCTCCCTGCTCTCCATGCTCAGCTCCTGCTCTGGGCGAGGAAGGACAAGGACAGCATGGGATTTGCCTCCGTGCCACAGGCAAGGGCAACGAGATCCCCCCAGGGCTCTGCTGCAGCTGGGGGCCATGCTGGGCTGGGAGATGGAGCAGCACAGAGGGGAAAGGGGCACTGACTTCCTCCTCACCTGCCTCAGTGTCCTGGAGCATCTTCCTCTTCCTCGCAGCCTCTCAGGGTTGGCAATGGGAAATCCTGGTTTGGGGAAAACAAGGGATGAGCACGTTTGTAGGAGCGTCGGGGGTAGCACGGTCGGGATGGACGGAGACGAGAGATCTCTGCAGCCAGGTCGTGGAACTTGTGGTTTATTGCAAAGGGCCTGGGTGCAGGGCCCTGCTTGGAGCTGCCAGGCACAGCTTGGAGCAGGCCTGAGAGAAGAGAGGAGCAGAGAGGATGAGAGGGTGAGAGAGTAAGAGGGGAAGAGTGTAAGAGAGTAAGGTTCCCGTTACAATACAATGAATCTTCTTCTGTGTTAAATATTCTATTTCTCACTAACCAGTCCAGTACAAGATACAAATCCTATATCATTTACATACAGCCTGTAAGAATCATTACATCACCATACTGTGTTACATTTCAAACCCTAAAAACACCTCTTTGGAGCCCTTCTGCTGAGCTAGTAGGGTCTGCTCTGACCCTTGGACCTGTCTGCAAGGATAGGGAATTGTTTCATCAGAAGAGGATTACCTTCAGTCAGGCCACACCATTGTTTTCCTTTTGTTCAGTAACTAAGGTATCTAAAAGCTTGCTTTCATTCCAATCTTGCTTAGAGTTCCTATACTCTCAAAAGCTTTTGGGAATATAGTAACTATAAGCAAGATTGGAATGAAAGGCCAGACAATAATATTCATAAGGCTTTCCTGTTTCATCTACCCCAACACACACTGAGTTTGAAGGTCTCTCTGACCAGGTACATCTCTAGTCCGGCCATCTGGGCCCCAGAAAACCGTCCCAAACACCAAGATTCAGCCCGGAAAAAGCCTCCCAGGGGTTGCCCGTCCCTGGTCCCTCCCCTCTGGTGTTCGGGGGTTCCCCCCTGTCCCAGCTGCTGGGGTCAAACTTGGATTGGGGGTCCCCCTTCTCCTGGGTGCCCGCCCTGCCCAGGCTGCTGGCAGTGACAGCAATGCCAAAAGCTCCCCCCTCTTGGCTCTCCCCATTTCGGGATGCCGGGGCTGTTTGGGCTCCCGGGCTCCCTTCTCCCCTCATTCTCTGCTCTGGGCTGCAGCGGCTCCAAGGAGTCCCCCCTGCCCCTCTCCAGGCTCTTGAGGCTCCCGCCAATGGCGGCGCTCCCCCCTCTCTGGCCTCCCCACTTTGGCCTCCTGGGGGACACAGGGCTCTGCTCCTCCAGGCTGCCTCTGCCCGCAGCCGCCACCGCCACCCCCCGATGTCCCCCCGAGGGGCCTTTTCCGTTCAGCCCTGGACTTCTTCATTCTCCAAACATCCCCCAAAAACCCAACCCAGGGACCCCCCGGGATATCCGGGCCGGGCTCCCCCTCCCCGCTCACCGGAGCCATGGGGGGGGGGGGGCGATGATCCCACAGGTGGGGGCTGCGAATTCAGGCAGGGATCGAGACCGCGTGGTTCCCGCAGCTCAGCCTTGATCCGCCCTGGTCCCTCCTCTTCCTCTTCCTCCCGCTCCTCCTTGTCCTATCTCCACCTCCCTCTCCTCCTCCCCCCTCACCCCGCCTCCTTCCCTGCTTTTTCTCCTCCGGCTCCTCCTCTTCCATCCCCCCTCCTCCTCCTCCCCTGTCTTATCCCCACCTCCTGCTCCTCTTCCATCCCGCCCCTTCCATTCCTCCCCCTCCTTCTCCCCCCTTACCCGCCTCCTCCTCCCCCTCCATCCCTGCCCTTCCCTCCCTCCTCCTCCTCTCCCAGCAGCAGCCACACCCTCGGTGCCCCATTCCCGCAGCCCTCGCAGCCCGCGGCAGCAGCGGCCATGGAGCCGGGCCAGGTCGGCATGGGCAGCGCGGGGCTCTCGGCTGCTCCCAGCCGCTGCGGGCGGGGGGAACCCGGCCCGGGCCAAAGGAGAGGCAAACTGGGCAAACTGGGGGCACATCACAAAGCTAAGGATGCAGCAGAAAATGGAGCTGAAAGAGTTATGTTAATATTCACTCCAAACGAGGAAAAACTGGAAATTCCAAAGTTTAGGGAAGCCGAGAAAAAAGAATTAAACAAGATAGGAAATGAACAAGATAAATCAGGGTAATAGAAACTTCTACATGGAAGACAATTACTTAATAAAATGTGCTTACTAGGAAAAGATTAGAAGACGTGCATCAGAAACCCCACTGGCGTACTCAAGCTTTGTGTGATCATTTTTTAAGGAATTTTGGGTGCACTGGGATTTTTGGTGTAGCGAAGCAAGTAACTGAAAAATGCTTAATTTGCCAAAGGATAAATAAAAAGGTGATGAGAAAAACAACATTAGGAGGTCATGAGTTAGCTCGTCGACCATTACAAAATATCCAAGCAGAAGTTTAGATTTGTTAGGTTCTGGATTTATTTGGAAAAAAACCCATTTAATCTAGAAGAAAGAGAATATGCCATATGTTAGACAGGAGATTTTAGGAGAATAAAAATCTTTGAAGTATCAGAAACACCCGAGGAAAAAACCAAGAAAATAAAAAGGGGAAATGAAAGGGAGGGGAACAAGAGGAAAAGTCAGAAAGAGAGTGGGATCCTCTGCAGCTCTTGCCCCCTCCGTTGGCGGCCGAGGCGCCTGTCCGGGGTCCCGGCTCGCTGCCCGCCTCAGCTCCGCCTGCCCCGGTTTCCATCCCAGGTGCGGACTCACTGCCCAGGGCAGCTCCACCTGCCCCGGCGCTGGCGGTGAATTTGTGTGCCCTGGCCCCACTGCCCGGCCCGCGGCCGCTCTGCCGGCCATGCTGGGCAAGATGGGGTTGCTCTGTCCTGCCGCGTGGGCCGAGGTCACCGCGCCGACCGCACCGAGGGCGGGTCCCAGCCATCCCATCCCCGGCTGCCCTGCCCGTGCCAGCTGCGCTGGGCAGCGCCGCTGCTGCTGCCGGGGTCTCCCACCTGCCTTTTCTCTGCCGGGAGCTGCCGGATCAGCCGCCAGAAGCCATGTGGGGGCTGCCCACGCTCCGGCTCGGCCTCCACGGGAAGATCCCCCTCTGGCGATTCCGGCAGCAGACCCTGCCCACACTCCGACCGAGCCTCGGCGGGATATCCTCCCCTGACCCCTCCTGCTCTGAGTTACGTCCCCTTGGTAACCACAGCTCCGGCTGTTCAGGGAAACGCCCTCTCTCTACAGGAAGCACCTTATCGAAACACTAGGAGCTCAGTTAAAAGGCAGCCCTCTCCAAATTCTTTCTCAAAACACGGGAGAAAGGCTACGGAAGGTAAAAAAGTGAAAGAGTTAGATGAAGGGATTGCTCTGTTGCCGTGAAGAGAGGTTCCCATGGCAGGGATGCGCTGCCCCGCCCCGCGGGAGCCACCGGCGCCCCTGCCGGCCGTGCCCGGAACTGCACCCAAGGGGAAAGCGCCGCAGCCGAAAGGCCGGGACCGGCTCCGGGCTCTGTTTGTTGTCACTGCCGGAGCTGTTTATACACACTACTATTATTATATTATACACACTAGGAAAGAACCGTTATTCCTAATCCCATATCTTTGCCTGAGAGCCCCTTGATTTCACTATCCTAAAAATTAAGAGGGAGGGGGTTTGCATTCTCCATTCCAAGAGAGGCTTTTTCTGCCTTCCCAAGCAGACACCTGTCTTGTAAAGCAAGACAAGCACCCACAGGCACTGAGGGGGGCTGCAGGAGGGGCAGAAGAAGGCCCTGCAGCACTTGGGCACAAAGGCCCAGCAGGTGAATGCAAGAAGGGAGCAGCAAAAGGCCAAGCTGAAGGCAAAGGCCAGGGCAGAGCTCCTACAGCCCCTGAGGGATCAGCCCCAGGGCCCAAGGGGGCCCCGGCACCCAGGGCACGGCTCGGCCACAAGCACCCGGCAGAGGCATTGCCCTCCTCGGCAGGGCACAGCCCACCCAAACAGCCCCTGGCAAGGAATCAGGGCTCCAGCTGCAGGGCACAAGGACACTGCAAGCAGAGACAGCAGCACCCTCAGGACCAGCAAGTCCAGCCCGTGATGGACATGGATTGGCAGGGCTGTCACAGCTCCCATCACACCAAGGACCCTCCACACTGGAGCCCTTGAGAACATTCAGGTGGGTCTGCATTGAGAGGAGGCATTTCCTGATGGACACAGGGGCCTCTCAATCTGCTCTGAATCTTAGACCTAAAGGGGAAAATAGTAAAGGAATATTTTAATTTTTAAGGGAATGAGTGGGAAAGATGAGCAGGTATGATTTGTTCAACCACTATTAGAAGCTGTGGGGGATAGGTTTGAAATAAATGAATTTCTTTTTCTTCCTCCTGTGATTGTAATTAACTAGGAAGGAGTTTGAGAGCTGGATTTTAATACTGTAAAAAGGGATACAGAGGCTAGTTCTGTTGTACCTCTGTGTCAAAAGTCTGACAAGGCCTATGCTGAAGTGAACCCAGAAGTGTGGGCAGCCCCAGGGAAATACAGAAAATTAGATATGGAGCCTCTACAAATTAAAGCAACCAGGACAAGCACTACCCTGTTCCAAGAGAGGGAAGGAAGGGCTCACAGCCTGGTATTGAGTCCCTGTTAAAGGCAGGGCTTTTGGAGCCAAGGGTGTCTCCCTACAACACTCCTATCTTGCCAGTCAACAAACTGGATGGATGGACACAAGGAGGAAACACAGAATTTTCAAGTGTTAAAATTAAGATTAACTGAGGCGAGTGGCCTGGGCCTTCCAGACAGGGAAAAAGAATTTGAATTATGGGTGGACGTTAAACAGGGTCTTGCCAAAGGAATTCTTGTGCTAAAATGTTTAACCCAGTAGCCAGAGAGCAGCCTCATTGTCTGCAGAATTGTGCAGCCACAGCTTCCGTGGGAGCAGAGGCTGAAAACTGATGACAACAGGAGGATCTCCTAGAGTTCAAGTCTGGCATCAAGTTAAAGCTTTGACAACCAAAAGAGCCTCTCAATGGATGAGCAGGGCTCGGTTATTACAGTATGAAACTTGTTCAGTGGCACAGGAGGATTCAGAACTGAGGACAGGGCAAGGGTTTAACCCAGCCTCCTGTTTGAACAGCCTGGAGAGGGGCTGGCAAGGAACCCAGGACTGCACTCAAGGGACAGAGCTCCCGAGCCAGGCTGGGAGAGATTGATGGGACATTCCCTGGCCTGAGGGAGACAATGTGTTTGTGCATGGCTCTGCAAGGGCAGCAGAAGGGAAAAGAGCTACAAGACAGGCTGTTATTAAGGAAGGGGAATCAGACAAAGCGCAGGTCACCGGCCCATGCTCAGCTCAACCCGCGGAGCTGTGGGTGCTTGTAAGAGCCTGGCACTGAAATGCCCTGAGCAGGAAGGCTTCAATGTCTTCTGCTGACACCATGGCACCTAACAGGGGGGCAAAAGCAATTCTGACTGCTTCAGCAAGCACTGGATCACTTATTAACCTATTGCTAAAACAAATAATTCAAAGATAATGGATTGTGGAAGCAATAGATTCAGATGGGGAACTCATTTTACAGGAAAGACCCTTCAGGGGGTTATGGCAGCTTTAGGAATACAATGGGACCTCCATAACCCCTGGCAAGCCCAGAGCTCGGGTTGGGTAGAAAGAATGAATGGGGAAATAAAGAAACACCTTTGGAAGCCGGAGATGGAAACCAAGATGCCATGGGTACAGCTTTTGCCATTGGCCTTGGCAAGAAAAAGAGCCAGACCCAAGGCAGATATTCAATTATCTCCCTTGGAATTCATGTCTGGAATTCCTTACCTGGGCAATTCTCCACCTAGTGCAGGGTGGAAATAAGGGATGTAAATGTAAGGCAGGCTGTAGCCAGGATCCTGTCTCCTGTGGAATCTCTCCCCCAGGAAGCTGGGCTGGCACAGAGCCTGCCCTGGGACTTTGCTGTTGCCAACACCCAGCCAGGCCATCGGCTCCTGCCTAAGGAGTGCAAAGCAGCACCACTGGTGGCCAAGGGGCCCACGCCAAGTGTCCCTGAGGCCAGAAACAGCCGCCAGCACAGCTGAGCACGGGGGGACCCCTCAGCCTGGCCTCAGGGGCTCTGAAGCCCCGGAGATTTGCACTTCCCGCCTGCAGCAGGACCATGGGAGCCGGCCCTGAGCCTGCCCTGAAGGCAACGCAGCAGCAGCCAGGGCTCCACAGCGGGCCAAGCCCCTGGGCCTGCCCACAGATCCTCTGCTCAAACCCTCGGGAATCCTGGCCACCCTCCCCTGGCACCTCCAGCCACTGCGGCCAAGCCTCGCTGCCGCTGCTGCAGCTCCAGCGCTGGCTGGGCCTGCACTGCCACAGCTGCTGGGGAGCACCGCGGCACAATTCCACCCTGGGGCTCAGTCACACCCACACTCTGGGCTGCCTGCGACTGCACTGCTGCAAAATGTACCCATCCTGGTTCTTTTAAATCTTCTTTCTCTGCTCAGAAAGGTTTCTCTACTCAAAGGTTTGCCTTTGGGAAAGAAATTTTAAAGGTTTTATTTAAGGGGTTCCCAGTCTGTTCGGATGTTAAACTCATCTCCACCACTCAATGGTGACGAGTTTAACATCCGAACAGACTGGGAATAGCCCAAAAGACACCCACAGAGATAACGACCAGCAACAAAACATCAACACCCCGCAGCAAACAGCAACCAACAGCTACCCCAGACACTGCCCCCGCACAGCTGGAGACACCTGGTCTGGAAAAGGCTGAGAAGGAAATCCAGGAGTGTGGGCGGAATTCACAGCAGAGGGGAAGAAATCCGAGTCTAATAGGAAACCAAACACTAAAAACTTACACGACTTGGAAGCAATGAATATTAAAGCAGTGGATTTAGATTGGTTCAGACTATGTAAAGTTTAGGAAAAATCGGGTAAAACTGACATGTCATGGAATGATTTTTTCTGCACAGCTGGGCTATGTGTGGATGAAAGTATTTCTGTTGCCCATCCTGGCCAGAACCAAGTAATGCCTTGACTCTCTCACACTAAAGAGATTCTTGGAGAGTTTTTGTTTTCCCTACAGTTTCAGTGATAAGATTACAACATGAGAAACATTTTTTATAATAATCCTACTTTATATTGTCAGGTAGGTTTGGGACAGAAGGGTGAGAATCAATTTTTGGTCTGGGTTTTTCCATGTTCGCCTTTATGTTGCATTTTGCAAAATTGAAGAACTTTAACCGTGATACTTTTAACTCTTAAATAGTTAATACTTTTTTTAAAAAAGCAGATTCCGGGGGGCCACATGTGACTCACCAGATGGCAGCCCTGGAAGAGAAGCTTTGGTTCTAGTCAGCCAGGAGAGGAGCTCTAGGAATGCAAATGAACCCTGCTGGGCAAAGCCTGGCCAATGTACCTGGGTCTCTTGCCTGGGGCAGGAATTGGGCTGATTCCCCCTGCCCCTCACCCCGAGCTCTGCCTGCTTGCACTGATGGAATTTGCACAGCTCAAGGCAGAGCCCGGGGTGAGGATATCTGACCCTGCAACAGAAACGGGTGAAGCTGCACAGGGAAACAGCAAATGGAGAATGTTGGGAAAACTTCACTATAAATAAATGGGGGGGAATCATCCCTCTGCCCACTCCAACGTGTGCTGTCACTGTCTATGTTATATGGGGTGGATTAGAGCACTGAGATGTTCTTGCTACCACAAGTTCCGGGAAATCAGTTGGGAATCCAAGTATTTGATGATTTAATTAGAGACAAATGGTCAATTGATGCAGCCCTGGCTGGAGAGAGCGGCCAAAGATGGGGAGAAGATGAACGGCCAGCAGAACAAATCCTACAACACCATGCACCAGCCCCTGGGAACCCAAACCAATTCATATCAGGAGCCACAGAACCCATTTCTCATTTCAATGGCACCATTAGATTACAAGCTGGCCTCGGAATAACCAACCAGACAGCTCCAGCTCCTGACCTTCCTGCTGAGCAATCCACTGAAATGAGGAACACAACATTTCACCATGGGATGGGATCAGATCATCTGTTAGCAGAGAAAAGAGGAGTTTGTGGAAAATCAAATGACTCAAACTGGTCTTGGCAAATAGAGACAAAGCAAAAGTGGTGAAACAGATAACAAAGGAAACAAAAAAGCAGCTCATGTACCAGTCCAAACGTGGAAAGGATGGGAATGGGACATGGTTTTGTGGTTCCCTGGCAGACCATGGGTTAAACGAATGCTGCTTCTGCTCTGATGTGCTACAGCACCAGAACACCCTGAACCCCCATTCCACTGCACCGGGACCCCCGTGCACCCCCATATCTGAGACTGGAACCCTCCCAAACCCTCCGTTCTCAGGCACAGGGACCCCCCCTGCACCCCCTTATCCAGCACGGGGACCCTCCTGCACCCCCTCATGCAGCACCAATGCCCCCCCGCACCCCCTTTCCCGGCCCTCCCCCTCTCAGACACCCCAGCCCCCGCTTTTCCTTGACCCCAGCACCCCCTGGACCCCCACTCCTGCCTTCCACAGCCCCCACCCACCACCTTCCTCAACACCGGGGCCCGTGCACCCCCTTTCCTGGGCACAGGGACCCCCTGGACACCCTATTGTTATAAAATTGACTCAAAACGAGTAATTTCCAATCAAAGAATTTATTAATTATTGAAGCAGTTATACTACGTAAGCAAAGGCTCAGCGCTGGGCGACAGGGGAGTCTCCGCTCCACTACTGCCGCCCCAACTAGTTTCTGATTCAGTCCTTTTATCCTCTCCATCCTTCAGGAGTCCATGTTATCTCAGAGTTCTCTGCGCCTGCGCTGGTTGTTGCTAGGGGGTCATCCTTCTGTCTCCTGGTGGTCGGTGATAAAGGCTGCGGAGTCTTCCTCAGCCGCGTCTTCTTCACCCTATGTCCTTATTTGGTGACTTCTCTGTGGAAAATTACCAAAATCTTATGATTAACGCAATATGTGCCCTATCAAGCTTAAGCAAGCAAATGTCCTGCCTTGCAAACTGTGCCCTATCAAGCTTAAGCAAGCAAATATCCTGCCTTGCAGACTGTTTATCTGCCCCTGCCCCTTCCCCAGCTTTTCCCTGGTCGTTATCTCTGTGAGTTATCTGCTTGTACCATTTGTCAGCAGGAAAGGTTTCCCTGCTGGGTGTTAATCTGCCCCTGCCCTTTCCCCAGCTTTTCCCTGGTCGTTATCTCTGTGAGTTATCTGTTTGTACCATTTGCTGGGTGGGACTATGTGTGGGCTCCTGCAACCCCTTCCCTGGTATCCTTGTGGCTCATATCTCATGAAGTAGTACAGAAAGAGTCAGCAGACAACTCTTGTAACACACTGGTCTCTTTTTTGTGACGAACAAAATGTAGTCCCTCATCTCAATTCCCCCCCATTTATTTATAGTAAAGTTTTCCCAACATTCTCCATTTGCTGTTTCCCTTTGCAGCTTCACGCTGCTTTTTTTAAAAAAAGTATTAACTATTTAAGAGTTAAAAGTATCACGGTTAAAGCTCTTCAATTTTGCAAAATGCAACATAAAGGCGAACATGGAAAAACCCAGACCAAAAATTGATTCTCACCCTTCTGTCCCAAACCTACCTGACAATATAAAGTAGGATTATTATAAAAAATGTTTCTCATGTTGTAATCTTATCACTGAAACTGTAGGGAAAACAAAAACTCTCCAAGAATCTCTTTAGTGTGAGAGAGTCAAGGCATTACTTGGTTCTGGCCAGGATGGGCAACAGAAATACTTTCATCCACACATAGCCCAGCTGTGCAGGAAAAATCATTCCATGACATGTCAGTTTTACCCGATTTTTCCTAAACTTTACATAGTCTGAACCAATCTAAATCCACTGCTTTAATGTTCATTGCTTCCAAGTCGTGTAAGTTTTTAGTGTTTGGTTTCCTATTAGACTCGGATTTCTTCCCCTCTGATGTGAATTCGGTCCACACTCCTGGATTTCCTTCTCAGCCTTTTCCAGACCAGGTGTCTCCAGCTGTGCGGGGGCAGTGTCTGGGGTAGCTGTTGGTTGCTGTTTGCTGCGGGGCGTTGATGTTTTGTTGCTGGTCCTTATCTCTGTGGGTGTCTTTTGGGCTATTCCCAGTCTGTTCGGATGTTAAACTCGTCCCCATTGAGTGGTGGAGATGAGTTTAACATCCAGACTGGGAACCCCTTAAATAAAACCTTTAAAATTTCTTTCCCAAAGGCAAACCTTTGAGTAGAGAAACCTTTCTGAGCAGAGAAATAAGATTTAAAAGAAGCAGGACGGGTACATTTTGCAGCAGTGCAGTCGCAGGCAGCCCAGAGTGTGGGTGTGAGTGAGCCCCAGGGTGGAATTGTGCCGCGGTGCTCCCCAGCAGCTGTGGCAGTGCAGGCCCAGCCAGCGCTGGAGCTGCAGCAGCGGCAGCGAGGCTTGGCCGCAGTGGCTGGAGGTGCCAGGGGAGGGTGGCCAGGATTCCCGAGGGTTTGAGCAGAGGATCTGTGGGCAGGCCCAGGGGCTTGGCCCGCTGTGGAGCCCTGGCTGCTGCTGCGTTGCCTCCAGGGCAGGCTCAGGGCGGCTCCCATGGTCCTGCTGCAGGCGGGAAGTGCAAATCTCCGGGGCTTCAGAGCCCCTGAGGCCAGGCTGAGGGGTCCCCCCGTGCTCAGCTGTGCTGGCGGCTGTTTCTGGCCTCAGGGACACTTGGCGTGGGCCCCTTGGCCACCAGTGGTGCTGCTTTGCACTCCTTAGGCAGGAGCCGATGGCCTGGCTGGGTGTTGGCAACAGCAAAGTCCCAGGGCAGGCTCTGTGCCAGCCCAGCTTCCTGGGGGAGAGATTCCACAGGAGACAGGATCCTGGCTACAGCCTGCCTTACATTTACATCCCTTATTTCCACCCTGCACTAGGTGGAGAATTGCCCAGGTAAGGAATTCCAGACATGAATTCCAAGGGAGATAATTGAATATCTGCCTTGGGTCTGGCTCTTTTTCTTGCCAAGGCCAATGGCAAAAGCTGTACCCATGGCATCTTGGTTTCTATCTCCGGCTTCCAAAGGTGTTTCTTTATTTCCCCATTCATTCTTTCTACCCAACCCGAGCTCTGGGCTTGCCAGGGGTTATGGAGGTCCCATTCCTAAAGCTGCCATAACCCCCTGAAGGGTCTTTCCTGTAAAATGAGTTCCCCATCTGAATCTATGGCTCCCACAATCCATTATCTTTGAATTATTTGTTTTAGCAATAGGTTAATAAGTGATCCAGTGCTTGCTGAAGCAGTCAGAATTGCTTTTGCCCCCCTGTTAGGTGCCATGGTGTCACCAGAAGATTTTGAAGCCTTCCTGCTCAGGGCATTTCAGTGCCAGGCTCTTACAAGCACCCACAGCTCCGCGGGTTGAGCTGAGCATGGGCCGGTGACCTGCGCTTTGTCTGATTCCCCTTCCTTAATAACAGCCTGTCTTGTAGCTCTTTTCCCTCCTGCTGCCCTTGCAGAGCCATCCACAAACACATTGTCTCCCTCAGGCCAGGGAATGTCCCATCAATCTCTCCCAGCCTGGCTCGGGAGCTCTGTCCCTTGAGTGCAGTCCTGGGTTCCTTGCCAGCCCCTCTCCAGGCTGTTCAAACAGGAGGCTGGGTTAAACCCTTGCCCTGTCCTCAGTTCTGAATCCTCCTGTGCCACTGAACAAGTTTCATACTGTAATCACCGAGCCCTGCTCATCCATTTAGAGGCCCTTTTGGTTGTCAAAGCTTTAACTTGATGCCAGACTTGAACTCTAGGAGATCCTCCTGTTGTCATCAGTTTTCAGCCTCTGCTCCCACGGAAGCTGTGGCTGCACAATTCTGCAGACAATGAGGCTGCTCTCTGGCCACTGGGTTAAACATTTTAGCACAAGAATTCCTTTGGCAAGACCCTGTTTAATGTCCACCTATAATTCAAATTCTTTTTCCCTGTCTGGAAGGCCCAGGCCACTCGCCTCAGTTAATCTTAATTTTAACACTTGAAAATTCTGTGTTTCCTCCTTGTGTCCATCCATCCAGTTTGTTGACTGGCAAGATAGGAGTGTTGTAGGGAGACACCCTTGGCTCCAAAAGCCCTGCCTTCAACAGGGACTCAATACCAGGCTGTGAGCCCTTCCTTCCCTCTCTTGGAACAGGGTAGTGCTTGTCCTGGTTGCTTTAATTTGTAGAGGCTCCATATCTAATTTTCTGTATTTCCCTGGGGCTGCCCACACTTCTGGGTTCACTTCAGCATAGGCCTTGTCAGACTTTGGACACAGAGGTACAACAGAACTAGCCTCTGTATCCCTTTTTACAGTATTAAAATCCAGCTCTCAACCTCCTTCCTAGTTAATTACAATCACAGGAAGAAGAAAAAGAAATTTATTTCAAACCTATCCCCCACAGCTTCTAATAGTGGTTGAACAAATCATACCTGCTCATCTTTCCCACTCATTCCCTTAAAAATTAAAATATTCCTTTACTATTTTCCCCTTTAGGTCTAAGATTCAGAGCAGATTGAGAGGCCCCTGTGTCCATCAGGAAATGCCTCCTCTCAATGCAGACCCACCTGAATGTTCTCAAGGGCTCCAGTGTGGAGGGTCCTTGGTGTGATGGGAGCTGTGTCAGCCCTGCCAATCCATGTCCATCACGGGCTGGACTTGCTGGTCCTGAGGGTGCTGCTGTCTCTGCTTGCAGTGTCCTTGTGCCCTGCAGCTGGAGCCCTGATTCCTTGCCAGGGGCTGTTTGGGTGGGCTGTGCCCTGCCGAGGAGGGCAATGCCTCTGCCGGGTGCTTGTGGCCGAGCCGTGCCCTGGGTGCTGGGGCCCCCTTGGGCCCTGGGGCTGATCCCTCAGGGGCTGTAGGAGCTCTGCCCTGGCCTTTGCCTTCAGCTTGGCCTTTTGCTGCTCCCTTCTTGCATTCACCTGCTGGGCCTTTGTGCCCAAGTGCTGCAGGGCCTTCTTCTGCCCCTCCTGCAGCCCCCCTCAGTGCCTGTGGGTGCTTGTCTTGCTTTACAAGACAGGTGTCTGCTTGGGAAGGCAGAAAAAGCCTCTCTTGGAGTGGAGAATGCAAACCCCCTCCCTCTTAATTTTTAGGATAGTGAAATCAAGGGGCTCTCAGGCAAAGATATGGGATTAGGAATAACGGTTCTTTCCTAGTGTGTATAATATAATAATAGTAGTGTGTATAAACAGCTCCGGCAGTGCCAACAAACAGAGCCCGGAGCCGGTCCCGGCCTTTCGGCTGCGGCGCTTTCCCCTTGGGTGCAGTTCCGGGCACGGCCGGCAGGGGCGCCGGTGGCTCCCGCGGGGCGGGGCAGCGCATCCCTGCCATGGGAACCTCTCTGAACGGCAATAGAGCAATCCCTTCATCTAACTCTTTCACTTTTTTACCTTCTGTAGCCTTTCTCCCGTGTTTTGAGAAAGAATTTGGAGAGGGCTGCCTTTTAACTGAGCTCCTAGTGTTTTGATAAGGTGCTTCCTGTAGAGAGAGGGATTTTCCCTGAACAGCCGGAGCTGTGGTTACCAAGGGGACGTAACTCAGAGCAGGAGGGGTCAGGGGAGGATATCCCGCCGAGGCTCGGTCGGAGTGTGGGCAGGGTGTGCTGCCGGAATCGCCAGAGGGGGATCTTCCCGTGGAGGCCGAGCCGGAGCGTGGGCAGCCCCCACATGGCTTCTGGCGGCTGATCCGGCAGCTCCCGGCAGAGAAAAGGCAGGTGGGAGACCCCGGCAGCAGCAGCAGCGGCGCTGCCCAGCGCAGCTGGCACGGGCAGGGCAGCCGGGGATGGGATGGCTGGGACCCGCCCTCGGTGCGGTCGGCGCGGTGACCTCGGCCCACGCGGCAGGACAGAGCAACCCCATCTTGCCCAGCATGGCCGGCAGAGCGGCCGCGGGCCGGGCAGTGGGGCCAGGGCACACAAATTCACCGCCAGCGCCGGGGCAGGTGGAGCTGCCCTGGGCAGTGAGCCCGCACCTGGGATGGAAACCGGGGCAGGCGGAGCTGAGGCGGGCAGCGAGCCGGGACCCGGGACAGGCGCCTCGGCCGCCAACGGAGGGGGCAAGAGCTGCAGAGGATCCCACTCTCTTTCTGACTTTTCCTCTTGTTCCCCTCCCTTTCATTTCCCCTTTTTATTTTCTTGGTTTTTTCCTCGGGTGTTTCTGATACTTCAAAGATTTTTATTCTCCTAAAATCTCCTGTCTAACATATGGCATATTCTCTTTCTTCTAGATTAAATGGGTTTTTTTACAAATAAATCCAGAACCTAACAAATCTAAACTTCTGCTTGGATATTTTGAAATGGTCGACGAGCTAACTCATGACCTCCTAATGTTGTTTTTCCCATCACCTTTTTATTTATCCTTTGGCAAATTAAGCATCTTTCAGTGACTTGCTTTGCTACACCAAAAATCCCAGTGCACCCAAAATTCCTTAAAAAATGATCACACAAAGCTTGAGTACGCCAGTGGGGCTTCTGATGCACGTCTTCTAATCTTTTCCTAGTAAGCACATTTTATTAAGTAATTGTCTTCCATGTAGAAGTTTCTATTTCCCTGATTTATCTTGTTCATTTCCTATCTTGTTTAATTCTTTTTTCTCGGCTTCCCTAAACTTTGGAATTTCCAGTTTTTCCTCGTTTGGAGTGAATATTAACATAACTCTTTCAGCTCCATTTTCTGCTGCATCCTTAGCTTTGTGATGTGCCCCCAGTTTGCCCAGTTTGCCTCTCCTTTGGCCCGGGCCGGGTTCCCCCCGCCCGCAGCGGCTGGGAGCAGCCGAGAGCCCCGCGCTGCCCATGCCGACCTGGCCCGGCTCCATGGCCGCTGCTGCCGCGGGCTGCGAGGGCTGCGGGAACGGGGCACCGAGGGTGTGGCTGCTGCTGGGGGAGGAGGAGGAGGGAGGGAAGGGCAGGGATGGAGGGGGAGGAGGAGGCGGGGTAAGGGGGGAGGAGGGGGAGAAGGAATGGAAGGGGCGGGATGGAAAAGGAGAGGGAGGTGGGGATAACGCAGAGGAGGAGGAGGAGGGGGGATGGAAGAGGAGGAGCGGGAGGAAGAGGAAGAGGAGGGACAAGGGCGGATCAAGGCTGAGCTCAGGGAGCCACGCGGTCTCAATCCCTGCCTGAATTCGCAGCCCCCACCTGTGGGATCATCGCCCCCCCCATGGCTCCGGTGAGCGGGGAGGGGGAGCCCGGCCCGGATATCCCGGGGGGTCCCTGGGTTGGGTTTTTGGGGGGATGTTTGGAGAATGAAAAAGTCCAAGGCTGAGAGGAAAAGGCCCCTCGGGGGGACATCGGGGGGTGGCGGTGGCGGCTGCCGGCAGAGGCAGCCTGGAGGAGCAGAGCCCTGTGTGCCCCAGGAGGCCAAAGTGGGGAGGCCAGAGAGGGGGGAGCGCCGCCATTGGCGGGAGCCTCAAGAGCCTGGAGAGGGGCAGGGGGGACTCCTTGGAGCCGCTGCAGCCCAGAGCAGAGAATGAGGGGAGAAGGGAGCCCGGGAGCCCAAACAGCCCCGGCATCCCGAAATGGGGAGAGCCAAGAGGGGGCAGTGCGTCCCCAGAGACGGCCTGGGGGGATCTGGTTGCCCTTGCCTGTGGCACGGAGGCAAATCCCATGCTGTCCTTGTCCTTCCTCGCCCAGAGCAGGAGCTGAGCATGGAGAGCAGGGAGGACAAATGCCCGTGGCAGAACCTGGTGGCAGAGGCCGTTTTGAGCGGCTCCACGGCGCAGGAAGCCAACGGGGAGGAAAAGGCCCGGAGATGCCGCACGAGGAGGGGCTGCAAACGCAGATGGCGGGGATGTGATGGGGAAAGAGGCAGCCTGGGCCGGGAAGGCGGCCGGAGATGGAGCCAGAGCTCGGAGCTGGTGCTCCATGAGCAGCTCCAGGATGGGAAGAAGCCCCACACGTGCGAGGAGTGTGGGAAGAGCTTCAGGTGGAACTCCGAGCTGATCAGGCACCAGAGGACCCACACTGGGGAACGGCCCTATGAGTGTGGGGAGTGTGGGAAGAGCTTCAGCCAGAGCTCCAACCTGATCAGGCACCAGAGGACCCACACTGGGGAGAGACCCTATGAGTGCTCCAAGTGCGGGAAGAGGTTTCAGACCAGCTCGAGTCTCTTCCAGCACTATCGGATTCATACAGAGGAGAGGCCCTTCCAATGCCCCGACTGTGGGAAGGGATTCAAGTACAACTCCGACGTTGTCAAGCACCGGCGCATCCACACTGAGGAGAGGCCCTACGAGTGTGATAAATGCAGGAAGAGGTTTCAGACCAGCTCCCATCTCCTCCGGCACTATCGGATTCACACAGAGGAGAGGCCATTCCGCTGCCCAGACTGTGGGAAGGGATTCCAGCGCAACTCCACCCTCGTCACCCACCGGCGCATCCACACTGGGGAGAGGCCCCACGAGTGTCCCCAGTGTGGGAAGAGCTTCTCCTGCAGCTCTAACTTGACCCGACACCAACGGAGGCACCGGTAAGGGAAGCCCTGCGAGTGCCCCGAGTGCGGGAAGAGCTTCGTGCGCTGCTGCAGCTCCATCCCCCACTGGAGGAGGCACTTTGGGCACAGCCCTGGTCACTCACATTCCCTGTGATCCATGTTGGGGACACACCTGCCTGCTTGTCCTTTGGTTTGGCCTGAATTTTTTTCTCTTCTCCATCTCTCTCTACTCCAGAAGCCAAGAGGGATGGATCTGTCCCCTCAAAACCACTCAAATTCTACTGAAAATAACTGAATTTTAACCCAAAAAGGCTCAATCCTACCTCAAATTCCTTGTTCCCTCCTCAAAAAACTCAATCCCATGCCAAACTCAATCCATTCCACAGCCACCAGGGTGAGATGGGGTTCGAAGGGGATTGGGAGAAGTGGGATCCCAATTTGGAGCAATGGGATGGGGATTGTGTGGGCCTGGGTGTGTGGGATGTATTTGATAGCAAATAAAACTTTCAGAGTTACTGATTCTGTCCCGTTCATTTTCAGTCAGTTCTGTTTGCAGAGTGCCACCTTCTCAGCTGATTCAATTCCTATAAAAATCCCATTTTTTAAATCATCTAACCCAAACAATCCAAAAATCATTATCAAAATAAAACCACCCGCACACAATTAATGTTTTAAAAATAATTTTAATTTTTCAAGAGTACTTAAGGATGTTATTAAAGTTTAATTGTTTGGTTGAAATGTCTGAGAAATTATAGTGGTGTTTGGTTTTGTGTTTAGTGTATTTGTAATATGAATTGTTTAACTAAGATCTGTTAGATTGCATGTTAGTTTCTTTAGATATTTTTCATCTGAAGTACTTAAGTCATCGAGTTCTTGGAACGTAAACTAGTTTGGGGGAAAAGTGTGCTGTGCATGAGGGTCTGTGAATATGCCCCAGGCTGATGTAACGGGAAAGGTATTTCAGGGGATCCCCGAAGGTAACAGGGTGCTCCTGGCTGAGCGCCAAGATGCACCCGGCCGTAATAACCTTTGCTCCATGGTCCTGCTCTCCCATTAAACTTTTATTAAAGTCCTTTATTAACCTGTTTACATTTTCACAGGAGAGTGAACGTGTTTTTCACAGGCAGCTTCACAGAAACTGGAACACGTGGGGGTTCCCAGGAGTGGGCACCGCTGATCCAGGGCATGGAGGCGCTGCCTGCAATCGTCCATAACCGCCCATAAGGAGCCTCCAGGGCTTTACCCTCCATGAGCTGCAGCAGACGTGTCGGGAAAGGTGACAAGAGCCCGTGGAATGGTCCTTGTTGCAGGCAGATTGGCCACTTGCAGCTCTTCAAAACTCCCTCCCGTGAAAAATTAAAGAACTTCAACCGTTCAAAAGTGTGAAAAATGCGTTCACTCTCCTGTGAAAATCTAAAAAGTTTAATAAAGAACAATGGGAGACCAGGACCATGGAGCAAAGGTTATTACGGCCGGGTGCATCTTGGCACTTAGCCAGGAGCACCCTGTTACCTTCAGGGATCCCCTGAAATACCTTTCCCCTTACATCAGCCTGGTGCATATTCATAGAGCCTCATGCACAGCAACTGGGAAGGGTTTAACACTTTACTGGGTATATTAGCGTTCAGAAACACATAATCACCAGATTGATTATATGCAGGTGCTTTTATTGAAGAGCTCTGGGTGTCAGGGGTACCAACCCAAATCTGACTCCGACATGGGTTTGGGATGAACATGTTTTTATATTCTATCGTTATATAACTTTCATGTTAATGATTGAACTTCAATTGTTCTATTGTATACATAGATTTCAGCCAAGCATGGGCTCCTCATGGCCCCCCTCAAACTTCTAACATAGTTTCTCATGATTCTTCTTATGATTAAACAATAATTATATTTAATTACTAAACAATCATCACATCTAACAATTATATCATTTATCATGTTCTGCTTACGGAGGTGCGATTTCACATGATCTGGCAAGCACAAAGCCTAACATTTTCAGAGTCTATTTTTGACATTTTTCCAGGGCCCCACTATCATTCTCCCCCCTTTGAAAGCATTTTCACTTCACTATAGGTGTAAATGTTTTCACTTGATACAGTCCTTTATTTCTCAATTTATTCTTGACGTTCTTCAAGTCCATGGTTGATGTAAACGTTGTCGTGGATGCTGTCACGCACTGGAGAACCAGAAGATGGTGGGCGTGGATCTCGTGTCAGTGCCTTTATTATCTTCTGGTTCCAGGACGTTTTCTTCTGTATCTCTCCCTTTAAGATGGTGTGAACTAACCAAATTGCTAAGAATACAATTAGTAAGATCATCACATTCTCAATGACAGATTTAATCCATGAACTCACATTCCACCCTAACCCTTTAAAGATTTTGCCTAGCCAGGTCGTAGTCAAATCTTTTTGCTCTTCTTGGGCTTCATGCTCTCTTTGTTTCAACTGATTGATGTCACATTCTACATCTGCAGTTACATTTGGGATGTGAACGCAGCAATGACCAACCCGTCCCTTTAAAAATCCACATACTCCATGCTCTTTCAGGAGTAACAAATCTAAGGCTAATCGATTTTGTAAAGTCATTTTTGTGCTGGCTTGTAATTTTACGTTTAATTCTTTAAATCCTTCCCAGGTGACTCTTGCCAGTCTATCTACCTGACCTGTAAGTTTGTACAGCATCTCCCTACTCTGATAGTTTGCTGTAGGACCAAGCAAAGACTCTAGGGCCCACCCAAATTTCACTCCACCAGAGGGTTCTTGCCAAGTGTCATCTGGATTTTCATTGTCTAGAACTTCTCATCTTGCTCTTATCTGCACAAGTTCATGTTTTCTGTTAAATGGGGACTTTTTCCAAATTGGACGTGAGGCTGGGAGGCCTAAAGTAATTTCCTTTACTTTCCCATCTACAGGCAGATGTGTTGTCCAGGTGCCATCGCTTGCTGCCCATACAAATTGTCCTGGACCTCGGACTGTACTCCTGGTACATCCTACAACTGCTTTATAATTCACTCTGCCTTGTTTATGTTTGATCCCTCTGCAAGCACAGCCAGTTTGTAGGGCTATTGCCAGGGGTGGCATCTGCTTTATCTCTGTATCATCAGAAGTGCAGTCATAAGTTTTATTACATGCCCACCAACTTACTTTGTCTGCCCTCGTTCTGCTACTGGTGGCAGTGTTTGTTACTGCTGGATCTGTTTCATTCTCGGAGCCTTCCCACTTAATGCACCAAGGGGTGTTTGCCATACATTGTAATCTTTGAAGGATACTCACAGACCACGCACTGTCCCAAGGCTCTGCCTGATCTTTCTGATCCTTGGCCTCACACTTCCATACCAGAGTGGTTTCTGTAACATTTTCTGTAATCTTTTTATAGTGTGGCAAATAGCATTGCCATTGTGTGATGCCTCCTGATTCTCCCATAGGGGTTCCTAGTGTGCCAGCACTTAGAATACAGTCTTTCTGGCCCATGGGTCTCATCCATGTTCCTATTTTTTCCCAAGTTTCCTTGATTACTTGCCTCGATTCGGGTACCTGTTTACATGCAATTGTTTTGTTCTTTTGTGTTTCAGGTAGTTTCGATGTTATGATTCCCCAATTTACTGGGTCTCCTGCTGTCCTTTGGTATTGGCAGACAGGCAGTTATTCTACAGGTGTTTTGCATTTGGCAAAGTCTTTGACTAATCCAATCATTACATTCTCAGCCCAAACTGCATTAGAAACCTTTATCACCTGTGTTTCTGCTTGTACCTCTCTCTTCATTCTAGAATGAAGAGTGTTTAGTTGATCTTTTTGCATTCCACATCCCAAAGACATTAATGACCATAACGTTAGCACAATTACTGATAGCATTCTGAAGCAATTAAACACATCTTATCTGCAACCTTGTTGGTTCCACAGTTTACACAGTCCGTGATCCAGGATGGATTTTCTTCACTCGGGTGTAGTGAATCCAGGGGTCCACGCCGGCTACTTTGGCTGCTGTAAAGGTGGTCAGCAGTACCTGGTGGGGCCCACTCCACTTTTCTTTCAGCGGTTCTTCGTTCCAGTTCTTGATGTACACCTCGTCTCCTGGATGTATGTTATGAACTGGGTTCTCGAGAGTCAGCGGTCTATTCCACACGAGGATGCTCCGGAGCCGAGCTAAAGTTTTCCCGAGAGACAGAACATAATTATACACTTCCTGCTTTCCTGTGACGTGCACATTAGGGTTAGGCTCAGGAGATTCATATGGTTTCCCATGCAATATCTCCTAAGGGCTGACTGACATCCCACTCCTAGGCTTTATCCGAATCCTCAACAGTGCAATTGGCAAAGCCTGGGGCCACTGCAATGTGGCTTCTTGGCATATTTTACTGATTTGCCTCTCTAGTGTCTGATTCATCCTCTCTACCTGTCCACTCGACTGGGGTCTCCATGGTGTGTGGAGGTCCCAAGTTATCCCCAGCAATCTACTTACCTCTCTTACTACTGTAGCTATGAAATGGGGTCCCCTATCTGATGATACCCTAGGGGTACCCCGAACCTGGAAATAATCTCCTGTAGTAACCACTTTACTGTTTCCTTTGCTTGGTTGGTGCGACAGGGAAGGGCTTCTGGCCACCCAGAGAATGTGTCAACCCCCACTAACAGGTATTTGTATCCTCGAGTTCTTGGCAAGTCTACAAAATCTACCTGCCAATAGTCTCCTGGCTCTATTCCTATCCGAATTCTTCCTAGGTGTGCCTGTCGCCAGCCACTGGGTTGTTTTTCAAGCAGATATCACACTTTGACATTACTGATTTTGCCATTGTTAACATCTGTACTGAAATTAAACTCTGCTTTAGCAATTTTACCAATGCCTCTGCTCCCCAGTGACATTCGTTATGTTTAATTTGTAGAACTTCTCTCATTATGAAGGGGGTACCACTATCTGTCCTTGTGCAGTCACATACCATCCCCCTGAATTCTTTTGTGCATTTAGCAAACGTGCCAGTCTCTCATCTTCTACTGAATATTTTGGTTCTGGAGGCAAATTGAATTGGGATACATTAAGCTTTAAAGGTATCAATGCCATTGTTGTTTGCACCTCTCGAGCAACCTGTCAGGCTGCCCAGTCTGCCTTTCGATTTCCCTCACAGATTTTGGAGTTTCCTGATTGCTGTGCTTTACAGTGTATGATTGCCACTTGTTCAGGTTTTTGTACTGATTTTATCAATTGCAGGACTGCATCCTGATGTTTAATGTGCATACCCAGAGAAGGACAATAGTCCCCTTTCTTTGCACAGTGCTCCGTGTACATGCACCATTCCAAAAGCATATTTTGAGTCAGTCCAGATATTTACCTTTTTCCCTTCACTTAATTCTAGTGCCCTGGTTAAGGCAACCAGTTCTGCCTTCTGGGCAGATGTATTTGGTGGTAATGCCTTTGCCTCCACTGCTGTACTGACTGTTGTTACTGCATACCCAGCGTATCTGGTTCCGTTTTCCACGAAGCTGCTCCCATCTGTAAACAGCTCCCACTCTGGCTGCTCTAGTGGGACGTCTTTCAGGTCTTCTCTTGCTGAGTAGGTGTACTCTATTCCCTCCACACAGTCATGCTCTAATGGGCCTTCTTCAGTTGTGGTACCTGGGAACAAAGCTGGATTCAAAAGGTTAGTTGTTTTTAATGTGACATCATCCTGCTCAGTCAGGACTACCTGGAATTTCATCATCCTGCTTGGGGATAGCCAATGGCCCCCTTCTGCTCTAAGACAGTGGTTACCATGTGTGGTACATTGACATCTATGTGCCTTCCCATCGTGAGCTTCCTGGCTTCTTGTATCAGCATCACAGTGGCTGCGACTGCCCGCAGACATGGAGGCCACCCGGCACTTATGCTGTCAAGTTGTTTGGAAAAGTAGCCCACCGGCCTTTTCCAGCTTCCCAGACCTTGGGTCAGGACTCCTAGTGCTAGGCGCAGCCTTTCATGGACAAACAGCTGAAAATCTTTAGACAGATCAGGTAAGCCTAATGCTGGAGCAGTTGTCAGTGCTTCCTTTAATTTTAGGAAGGCTTCTTTCTGTGGCTTGCCCCAGGTGAATGGCTGCATCTTCTGAGCTTCACACAGGGGTTTCGCAATCAGTCCATAGACCATGATCCACAGGCAACACCATCCTGCCATCCTGAGGAAGACTCGCAGCTCATGTAGGTTCTGGGGCTCTGGAATAGCACAAATAGCTTGGATACGGTTAGTGCCTAGTTTTCATTGCCTTTGTGAAATTTCACATCCCAGGTAGATCACAGTCTGTTGGGCAATTTGTGCCTTTCCTCTGGATACTTTATAACCTCCCATTCCCAGGGAATTTAAAATCTCAATGGTTACCTTTATACAGGTTGCTTTTCTTCTGCAGCTATTAGTATATCATCAACATACTGCAACAACAGGTATTGGTCTCTTGGTACTTGCCCACTCTCGGTGCAAATGTCCAGCTCCTTTGCCAGTTGGTTTCCGAATAGGGTCGGCGAGTTCTTATATCGTGTGCAGGTGAGTTGGGTCTTTCTCCCATTCCCTGGGTTTTCCCACTCACAGGCAAACAGTTTCCTACTTTCTTTGTCAAGGGGGATGCAGAAAAAGGCATCTTTTAAATCAATTTCAGTAAACCACTTATATATCTCTTTTACGGATGTTAGCAGTGTGTAAGGATTTGTTACCACTGGAGAAATGTCCTTTGTTATTGTTTTTATTGCTCTCAAATCCTGCACTAATCTATATTCACCATTTGGCTTCTTTACTGGAAATATTGGTGTAGTAAATTCTGATTCACATTCTTCTAAAATTCGGTATTTCAAGAATTTCTCAAAAATCTTTACTATTCCTTGCCATGCTTCTGGTTTTATGGAATAGTGTTTGACTTGTAGAGCCCTCGCCCCTTCTTTTAACTCTACATGCACTGGTTGGGCCAATTTAGATTTCCCTGGTATATCTGTCTCCCATACAGAGGGAATCACTGCATCTCCTACCTCCCTAGGGATAGAGGGAACAGGTTTTTCTTTGATCATTAATATCTGTCCCGTCTTTGATTCAGATATTTTCAGTATAAGTTCTCCATTTTCAAAGGTTATTACCGCATCAAGTTTCGCTAGCAAATCTCTCCCTAAAAGCGGAATTGGACACTCAGGTACGTATAGGAATTCGTGTGTTATAACTTTGTTCCCAAAACACAAATCTAGGGGTTGCAAGAATGGCCGTTTTTCCTCTTTCCCTGTAGCACCGACTATTGTTGTTTGCTTGTCCCCAATTTGACCTTGCAAATCATTCAATACCGAGTGAGTAGCTCCTGTATCTATTAGAAATTTGACCTCTTTATGTCCTAATTGTTTATTTATAACAGGTTCCTTAACTTGTTCTACTGGCTCTGTGTCTAGTCAGCCAGTATACTCCCCCAAAACCATCCCCTTGGTAACCTGCTGGCACTGATTGCCCTGGTGAAACTGGTTGTTCAAGTCTGGACATTGTCTCTTCCAGTGCCCCTCCCGCTTGCAATATGCACATTGATTTAGGTTTAACCCCTGCCTGACTAGTCTCCTATTTTGACTATTCCTGTTACATCCCCTGAAATTTGGGTTCCCTTTTCCTTGTATTACTGCCAACAGATTCTGCTGCTGCCTTTTACTCGCTTCTCTTTCGCGATTGTTATATACCTTCCAGGCTACCTCATGTAGCTTATCCAAATTCCTTAGTTCTTCCCCTTCTAATTTTGCAATTTTCTACGAATATCGTCCTGTGACTGGCCCAAGAATATGAGAGCGAGCTGAACCTTTGCTTGTTCTGTGTCCATTTGGAGATCTGTATATTTTCTTGCTACCTCCTTAAGCCTCTCCAAAAACGCAGTGGGAGATTCCTTCCTGTCGAACTTTGTATAGTTTAGACCAATTTATAGTTTTGGGCACAGCATTCTGAACTCCTATTTGGATCCACTCTTGATATTTCCGTAGTCTCCCCATACCGCGAAATAAATTAGGGTCCCAATTTGGATCCTCAATTGGGAAATTCTCATCTAAATTCCCTGTTACGAATCCATTTCTGATGTCCTCTCTTGCCCTTTCTTTGGCTGCCTTAAGTACCATCTCTTTCTCAGTAGAATCCATCAAAGTATCTAATATTAATATATTAGATATATTAATATATTATATATAGATATATATTAGATATATTATTATACTATATATAATTTTATATATATATAATATTAATATACATATTTTTGTATGTCATCCCAGTCAGGATTTTGAGGTTTTTATAACCATTTTTAATACTCATGCCATTTTATCAGGATTTTCTCTATGAATTCTGGCTGATTGTTTCCAAATAACTAAATCTGCAGCAGAGAAAGGCACTTTTATTAATACTGGCCCTTCCACTCCTACACTTTGTTGCAAGGGGGCAATTACAGTTCGTTTTTGTCTGCCTATGTCTTTTCTATCCATAACTGGGGCAAGGTTAGACCGACTCCTGGTTCTGTGGGCTACCCCATCGTTGATTCTCTCTCTCTCCTTCCTGCCACAGTTAGGTTTTGCTCATCTTCCGAGGAAGAGGGATCAGGTGACGATGGGAGAGGAGAATAAAGAGGGAAGGGTGTACTAGACGAGACCGGTTCAGGACTAGGTGGGGTAGGAGCAGGCAGTGGGATAGGGACAGATGGAACAGGTGGGATAGGGTTAGGTTCTCTTGTTCCTATTGGAGCTACCTGTAAATCAATATCTGTCTAATTTTCCCTACTCAGGCTTTCTTTCAACGCCAAGTGTTCTAAACAACGTTCCTCACAAACCCCACACTTATTGCTTGCAGATGTTTTAACCATCATTAATCCACATTCATCCTGCCATTCTGGCTTTGCCCGTAAATAGAAAAACAAATCAACATACGGAACCTCATCCCATTTTCCTTCTTGTTTACAAAACGACATTTACTGCGAAATAGTGTTATATTGCAGAGTCCCATATTTTGGCCATTTGTCACCATTCTCCAAGGCATATTCTGGCCACCATGTATTACAATAATCAATCAACTTAGCTTTACGTAATTCTTCCCCAAAATTACCCTGTTTCAAATGTACTAATAAGCACCCCAAAGGAGAACTTTGCAGGATAGAGGTGTTGCCGCCCAAAATCCCTTTCAGTTTCTCCATTCCAAATATACCACAAATTGCCGAACCCGCAACGCTTTCGCGATTGTCTTATGGAACGGCGCCTGGGCTTGTACCAGCAGGAATTCCTTTAGCCCAACCAAGCGTAGCTTTCGCTGCGTCTCATTGGCAGGCACCCAAACCAAAGTAAAAAGCACCTTACCTTTCTCCCGGGGACGTTGCGAGCAGCAGAAGCGGTCGCGGCCGATCGAGCTCCCCGAGAATCCCTCGGTGCCGGCTGGAGCGCGGTCGAGTCGCGAAACTCGCTCAGCAGCACCCGCAGGGTCCCATCCGGGGTCGCCAAAATGTTAGCGTTCAGAAACACATAATCACATCAGCGATTATATGCGGTGCTTTTTATTCAAGAGCTCTGGGAATCGGGGTCGTTTCCACCCAAATCTGATTCTGACCATACATTCGAGGTGAATGTGTTTTATCCTCTATCATTACATAACTTTCATGTAATTATTAAACTTATATTGTTCTATTGTATACACAGATTTCAGCTAAACATAGCCCCCTTTAAATTTCCAACAGAGTTTCTCACGATTCTTCTTATGGTTATATAATAATTCTATTTAATTACTAAACAATCACCACATCTAACAATTATATCTTTTATCATACTGCTTACGCAGGTGCAGTGACCTGAGAAAACACAAAGACCAATATTTTCAAAGACTATTTTTAACATTTTCCAGGGCTCCACTATCACTTTTATTTCTTGTGGGAAAAAACCCTCCATCTCAACCAGGCACTCATGGCCAAAACTGGGTGACTGCCTCTGGAATTCCTTATATCCAAGGATAGCTCCCAGACAAAAGCTGCCAGCACTGACAAGTCTGGCTGGCCTTGGCTTCCTGAGGGCTGGCCCTCATCTGCCTCTGAAACACTGGGGCTGGGTGCTTTCCTTCCTTATGAAAAGAACTCTTCTTCCTGTCCAGGCACCCACAGGCAAAACTGAGATTGCACCTCCAAAATGCCCAATGTCCAAGGAAAGCCCCTAGACAAAAGGTGCCAGGAGAGACAGGGCTGGCTGGCTTGGCCTGAGGGTGGCCACCTCTCATCTTCTTCCTAAACACTTGGACTTTGTGCTTTACTTTCCTATGGGCAAAAACACCCATCTTGACCATGGCCAAAACTGGGATTCCACCTCCAAAACTCCGTACATCCAAGGATTGCTCCCAGGTGAAAGCTGCCAGGACAGACAGGTCTGGCTGCCCTCGGGCTCCTGGGGGTGCCTCTCCCCTGCTGTCCAAACACTGGGGCTGGGTGCTTTCCTTCCTATGGAAAAGAACCGTCCTTCTTATCCATGCAGAAACGGCCAAAATTGGGGTTCCACCTCCCAAATTCCTGATATCCAAGGGTTGCTTTCAGACAAAAGCTGCCAGGACAGAGAGGTCTGGCTGGCCTTGGCCTCTGATGGCTGCCTTTCATCTGCCCCTGAGACACCAGCGGTGTTCTGTGCTTTCCTTCCTATGGAAAAGAACCATCCTTCTCCTCCAGAGTCCATGTCTGAAATTGGGATTCCACCTCTGAAATTCTCAATATCCAAGGGTTACTCCTAGGCAAAATCTGCCAGTACCGTCAAGGCTGGCTGGCCTGGGCCTCTGGTGGCTGCGCCTGCAACAGTGGGGCTGGGTTCTTTCCTTCCCATGGAGATCCCTGGGACACTGTGGGGACCTCATGGAACCAAGGGGATCATTGTGGCTCCACTGGAGCCCATGGAACCAAGGGGATCATTGTGGCCCCACTGGAGCCCAGGGAACCAAGGGGATCATTGTGGCCCCACTGGAGCCCATGGAACCAAGGGGCCATTGTGGCTCAGTGGGGCCTGGTAGAACCATGGAGACCATTCCAACCTTCAGGGCCTGGTGTCACCAAGGGGTCATTATGACACCTCAGGGCCCCATGGAAGCAAGGGACCATTGGGACACTGTAGGGCCCCATGGAACCCAGGGAACATGGAACAGCTCTGGCTGGCTTGGCCTCCCAGGGGCCACCTGACAGCTCTGGCTGATCTTGGCATGTCAAGGGCTGCCTCTCATCAGCTCCTGGAGCACTGGGGCACTGTCCTTTCCTTGCTATGGAAAAGAGCTGTCTGACTTTTCAGATGCCCATTGCCAGATCGGGTACTCTCCCTAAAATAATTCCTATTTGCAAGGGTATCTCACCAAACAAAACCTGCCAGCTCTGGCTGGCCTTGGCCTCTGGTGGTCACCTCTCATCTGCCCCTGAAACACTGGGGCTCTGTTCCTGCATTCCTATGGAAAAGAACCAGCCTTCTTGTCCAGGGACCATGGCCAAAATTAGAATTTGGCCTCCCAAATTATGGATATCCAAGGATTGCCTCCAAGACAAAAGTAGCCAGGACAGACAGGTCGAGCTGGCCCTGTCCTCTGGTGATTTCTTTAGACCCTGAACTGAATGTTTTCATTTGGAAACACCTTGGAGAGGGCCCAGAGATGTCCCAAGCAGGGGCGGTTTGGAGGCCTTGGGCCCATGAGCACTGTATAGGGACAAAGGAGCTCTGTGCTCAGTGGGGTGGAGACTGAGGACAGTGGAGCAGAGTCATGAGAGTGTCTAAAGAGCGATTTCAGGGATGGTGGATCCTTTTGACATAGTGGAAAACAGCCAGAGTGAGAAAGAATTAACGCCAAGGGCAGCTGGGGAGGCCCAGAGTGGCAGCAGGAGAAAGGAATTTCCCTGTCAGGGCAGGGCTGTGGTGCAGCACGGCCCCAGCAGGAGCCTGGAGCAGCCCCAGGCTTTGTGTGGGCGGGCAGGGGCAGGCAGGAGGCAGAGCTGTCAGCAAAGGAAGGGCCCAGCCAGGTGGGGCAGCCGGGGGATGCCGAGAGCCTGCAGGGACAGAGGCCAGGCCAGGGACACCTTGGGACAGCCTGGGCTGCACAGGGCACAGGGATGGGCAGCAGCTGCAAGACAGCCCTGACAGAGCCAACTTGGGCAGCGCTTTGGCCATGGCTGCTGGGCCTGGGCCTGAGCCAGGAGGGGACAAGTGACCCTTGCAGGCCTGGGGCCTCATTGCCTCCTTGTCCCTGCTCAGCGGCCTGGCAGGGGCCGGCCCACGCTCCTGCCCTTGGCATTGCCCATCCCCACATGCCAGTGCCCATCCCGGGAAGAGCCCTGAGCAAGGAGGGAGGGACAGGATCTGCCTGGCCAGGCCCTGGGGCTCAGGCCTTGGCCCTTTACATTCCTGAAACAAATCCAGGTTTGCTCAGCACCAGAGACACCTTTGCCTTGTTTGTCCCCAGCTGCCATCAGTGCCTCCAGTGTTCTGCTCTCCCTGGAACCCAGGGACACTTTCTCAGTGCTGTCCCTCACAGGGATCTCTTTAAAGTACAAGAAACTTCAGTATTTCAATCTCACTTGGAGCTCTTGAGAAGTCTTTGAGCCCACTCTGAGGGACTGGGTGTGATGCAAAGAGCAGCAAAAGCCCAGAGGGTGATTAAAGTCCTTGTGCTGTGTCTGTGCTGCTGAGCTGGGCCGGGCTCCTGGCCCAGAGGCAGCTCCTGGCAAGGGCAGCAGAGCTGCAGAGAGACAGCTCTGGCCAGGAGCAGCTCCTGTGCACAGCCCAGCAGGGCTGGGGCACTGCCAGGGCCCCTCAGGGACACGAGCAGGGCACAGACAGAGCTCACAGGGGCTCAGCACTGGCCGGGGCTGTGGGAGGTCCCCGCGGGGGCTGTGTCACAGCAGCACCTCTGGGGCTGTGTCCCAGAGCCACAGAGCAGCTGGGATGGCAGCAAGGGGCTGTGTGACAGCACAGAGTGGGCTGTGTGACAGCACTGAGGGGGTTGTGACAGCACAGAGCTAGCTGTGACATCACAGAAGGTGGCTCTGGGACATCACAATGTGGGTTGTGACACAGAGTCACAGAGCAGCTGTGTGATGTCACAGAGAAGGCTGTGACATCACAGGGTGACTGTGACATCACAAATCTGCTGTGTGACATCACATAGCAGCTGCATGACATCATATGGAGGTTGTGTCACATCACAGGGGCTGTGTTAATAAAGCCTCTTATCTGGCCTTATTATCAAGCAATGGAAGTTATTCCATGGGGTTTACCTCACTGTGTGACATCCCAGGGGCTGTGTGACATCATGGAAATGTTGTGACATCACAGGGGCTCCGTTACATCACAGAGGCTGAGTGACATCACGGGGTCAGTGTGACATCACAGGGGCTTTGTGACATCACAGGGGCTGTGTGACATCACGAGGGCAGTGTGACATCACGGGGGCTGTGTGACATCACAGGGGCTGTGTGACATCACAGGGGCTGTGTGACATCACGGGGGCTGTGTGAGGTCCCTGGGGAGGTCACTCTGCCCCGGCCCCCTCACAGCTCCCCCCAGAGCAGTCCAACCCTGCTCGTGCACAGCGGGGTCCCCTGTCCCGCCGGGCTCCCCGGGTCCCCTGACCCCGCAGCCTCCCCCAGAGGATGTTCCACGAGATCGACCCCAGAGCCTGACACGGGGACGGGGGGCCGGGGCCCTGGGGGTGGCACAGGGGGACAGGGACCCCCCGGCAGCGTCCCCGTGTCCCCCATGGCCAGAGCCTGGGCCAGGGCTCCTTCACGCTGTTATAGATAAATATCATAATATTAGCTTTTTGCAAATATTAAAATGGATTCTATATCTGTGGTGTTAAAATAACCTTGTTCTAAAGATATAGTTTTTATTTCTGTTGTTAATTGAGCTTAGACATAGTAGTGAAATAGCTGATAGAAGTGTGCTTGTGTTAAACTGCCTGCTTGGATGGGATAACATCCAATGCACACAGAATGAGGACACCTGTACAGATCTGCCAACTATCAGCACTCCCCGTCTGAAGGCAGAGTGCACCAAGGCCCAAAAACTGGAGGTGAGTAAGAGAAGGAGCCAAAACCACAGCCAAGAAACACACATGCTCTGAAAAGGCAGACCCAAGGAGGGGCCATGTAAAATCATTCCTGGAATATGTAAAGTAGTTTATGGATATGCATGAGGGTCTATGAATATGCACCAGGCTGATGTAAGGGGAAAGGTATTTCAGGGGGTCCCCGAAGGTAACAGGGTGCTCCTGGCTGAGTGCCAAGATGCACCCGGCCGTAATAACCTTTGCTCCATGGTCCTGCTCTCCCATTGTCCCTTATTAAACTTTGTACATTTTCACAGGAGAGTGAACGTGTTTTTCACAAATGGAATCTCAAGGAAACAAGGGTCAGTTGTTAAGCCAAGGCTCTGCTTTGACCAAGTGGGGCCTTATGGGACACAGGTGCCACTGGGACATTGCCAGGTCTGGTAGGAACAAGGCTCCATTATTGCACAGTGTTACAGATGAGTAATGTCATAGTTGGGTCTCACAGTGAGGAGATAGATCCTATGTGTGTGTTAAGATGTGTAGTGATGTTATTGTCATCTGTCCCCCATAGTCCTCTTTCCCCTGCCCTTGTAATGGCCTTGGTGGTTGGGGCATTTGGGGAGGGCAGGTTTGTCACTGGAAGGCAGGCATGGCAACACCTGCTCTCCAGTCAGGTTGCAAGAAAGCATTCTCCACCAATGGACGGCCACAAAGAGTTCCCTGACAGACTTTGGGTGGGGCTAGGATTACCTGGTGCAACACCAAAAGCCTAAAAGGAGGAGCAGCCAATTTGTGAAGGAGCCATGTGGCTGATAGCCATGGGGTGGGGAAGGGCTCCCAGTGCTGTGATTTCTCCTGTTTCAGTCCTTTGTTGTCATTTTTTTCAAGGTTGAATCAACCTTAAAAATTTTAAAAGTAGCGGTCATTTCTCACACACAGCAAGGCCTCAGGGCGCCCAGGAGAGCGGCGTGACAATGACATCTTGGGGAACCAAGTGTCACCTGCAAACACAACGGGGCCTCATGGAAGCCAGGGGCCACTTGGATATTGCCAGGGCAGGTGGAACTCAGTGTCCATTGTGACACAGCACAGCCTCGTGGAACTCAGCAGAGCATTGGGACAGCCTGGAATCTCATGGAGCCAAGGCTCTGCTTTGGCAAAGTGGGGCCCACAGGACACAGGTGCCCCTGGGACATTGCCAGCTCTTGTGGAACCCAGTGTCCACTGTGACACAGCAGAACCTCATGGAAACATGGGGGCCACTGTGACGCAATGGAATCTCATGGAAGCAAGTGTCAGTTGTGAACGCAGCAGGGCCTCACAGAACCCGGGGGCAACGGGGACCGTGCTGTGGCTCGTGGGAGCAAGGGGCCATTGTGACCCAGCGGGGCCTCCTGGAACCCAGGAGAACATGGTGGGCCCTAGGATCCTCATAGAAGCACGGCCCCGTTGTGACAAAGTGCAGCATCACAATGGTCTCCTGGGTTCCATGAGTCCTCGCTGTGTTTAGAATTGACACTTGGTTCCCCAAGATTCCATGGCATCCCTCTGCTCTCCTGTGATTTGAGGCTGTGCTGTGTCACAATGGACACTTGCTTCCTCCAAGGCTGGAGATGTCCCAGTGGCACTGGGCTTCCATGAGGCCGCGCTTTGTCACAATGGGGCCTTGCTTCCATGAGATTCCATTGTCCCACAATGGTCTCCTGGGTGCCACAAGGCCTGCCTTTGTCACAGTGGAACCTTGCTTGCACCAGCCCTGGCAATGTCCCAGTGGCACAGGGGTTCCATGAGACCCTGCCGTGTCACAATGGGCCCTTGGTTCCATCAGGTTCCATTGTGTCCCAGGGCTCTCCAGGGTCCCATGAGGCCTTGGTCTGACACAGTGGTGTCTTGTTCCTACTAGGCCTGACAATGTCCCTGTGGCACCTGTGTCCCATGAGGCCCCACTTGATCAAAGCAGAGCCTTGCTCCCATGAGATTCCACTGTGTCACAATGTTCTGCTTGGTTTCATGAGAACCTGATGTGTTGACAATTGATCCTTGGATCCTAGAGATTCCATTGCATCACGGCTGTGTCCTTGGTTCCATGAGGCCCAGCTTTGTCACAACTAGACCTTGGTTCCATGAGATTCCATTGTATCACAGCAGTGTCCTTGGTTCCATGAGGCCCTGCTGGGTCACAGTGGAGCCTTTGTGCCATTCGTTTCCATGGTGCCACAATGGTCTCCAGCATTCCATGGGGCCACGCAGCAAAAGAGTGGACCCTTGAATCCATGAGTTCCCATTCCATCAGGATGATCTGTTGCATTCCATGAGGCCCTGCTGTGTCACTAAGGAGCCTTTGTTCCATGAGTTCCCTTTGGGACACCATGGTCTCCAGTGCTCCATGAGGCTGAGCCGTGAAACTCTGGGCTCTTGGTTCCATGAGATCCCACCACGGTGTCACCATGGTCTCCTGGGTCCCATGAGGCCCCTCTCTGTGTCACAGTGTTTGCCTTGGTTTCCTGAGAAGCTGATGTGTTGACAGCTGACCCTTGGTTCCTTGAGATTCCATTGCATCCCAGTGGTTTCCTTGGTTTCATAAAGCCCAGGTTTGTCACAAGGGAGCCGTGGTTTCAGGATATTCCATGGTGCCACAATGGTCTCACCACTCTCTGAGGCTGCACCGTCAAACAGTGGACACCTGGTTCCATGAGATTCCGTGGTGTAACAGTCAATTCTTTTGCTTCTTTTCTGCCAAGGTCGGGATGAAATCCCAAGACAGCATTTCTTGTTTGGACTCAGGTGTTCATTAGCTCTTGTCTCTAGAACAGTCTCACAAGCTGTGAGTTCTGCAGCACTTCGCTAACAAGGTAAAAATGGAGCCCTGTCTCTCTCTCTGCAAGGTCTTTTGAGGATAAACTGTCCAATTAAGAAATGACACCTAAATTATTTTTCCTTTTAACCCAATAACCAATCATCCGTGCCCAACATAAGGGACGAGGAGGAGGAGAAGAAGAAGGAGGAGGAGAAGAAGAAGGAGAAGGAGAAGGAGAAGGAGAAGGAGAAGGAGAAGGAGAAGGAGAAGGAGAAGGAGAAGGAGAAGGAGAAGGAGAAGGAGAAGGAGAAGGAGAAGGAGAAGGAGAAGGAGAAGGAGAAGGAGAAGGAGAAGAAGGATCAGCCTCCACCCTAAAACCTCCATCTTGCTTTATCTATATTACTATATTCTAAAACCTTAAACTCCGAGTTGTCCACCATGTGATATTACACCCTTCTATTCAAACTCCACACCCATAATCCCAGTTCCATCATTCCATTTTGGAAGCCTTCTCCACAGCCTCAGGTCAAATGCAGTGTTCTCTTGGGGGTCAGCGTCTTTCAGCTCAGAAAGTCCAAAATTCTCAGCAGCCCGGGTTCCAACAGGTAACAATGTTCTCCTGTGTTCCAGTAGGTTCCATTAGGCCTGGCTCTGTCACCATGGACACCTGGTTCCATGGATTCTATTGGGTAACAATGTTCTCCAGTGTCACCATGGACACCTGGTTCCATGGGATTCCATGGGGTGACAATGTTCTCCAGTGTCACCATGGACACCTGGTTCCATGGATTCCATGGGGTGACAATGTTCTCCAGTGTCACCATGGACACCTGGTTCCATGGATTCCATGGGGTGACAATGTTCTCCAGTGTCACCATGGACACCTGGTTCCATGGATTCCATTGGGTGACAATGTTCTCCAGTGTCACCATGGACACCTGGTTCCATGGATTCCATGGGGTGACAATGTTCTCCAGTGCCACCATGGACACCAGGTTCCATGGGATTCCATGGGGTGACAATGTTCTCCAGTGTTCCATCAGGCCCGGCTCTGTCCCCATGGACACTCGGTTCCATGGGCAGTGTCCCTGTCCCAGTGGCACCTGTGTTCCATGGCACCCCTGTCTGACCAGGGACAGTTTGTTCCAGGACATTCCATGGAGTCCCAGCAGTCACTTGGGTTCCATGCAGGTGCCTGGGCAGCGGGAGCTCAGCCCAAATATCCTGGGGGTCCCTGGGCTGGTGTTTTTTGGGAGGAACCTTTGGATCTTGCAGGGCTCCAAAGCTGAGCCGCGGATGCCCCTTGGGACAGAGTGGAGCATCATGGAAGCCAGGAGAGCCTGATGGAGGCAGGAGACCCTGATGGGAGCCAGGAGACCCTGATGGAGCCAGGAGACCCTAATGGAGCCAGGAGAGCCTGATGGAGCCAGGAGACCATGATGGGAGCCAGGAGACCCTGATGGAACCAGGAGAGCCTGATGGAAACCAGGAGACTCTGATGGAGCCAGGAGACCCTGATGGAGCCAGGAGACCCTGATAGAAGCCAGGAGACCCTGATGGAGCCAGGAGACCCTGATGGAGCCAAGGCTGCAGTGGGACACAGAGGGACCTCACGGGAGCCAGGAGAGCGTTGTGAGGCTGTGGAACAATGTGGCACTGAGGTTTCACTGGGGCTTGGCAGAAGCTCCCGGAGACAAGGAAGCGCTGCGAGCCTCCGGAATCAGCGTCTGCAGGAGGATTTTCTGCTCCCTCCTGGGATGCTGGTGGACAATAAAGCCTGAGGCAGCCTCCCAAGGGTCCGGCTGTGCCACCAGCGGGGGCCACATCTGGGGGGACGCCCGGCCAGCCCTGGCCCTGCTGCTCCTCCTGGCCGGGCCTGGAGCTGCTGGGAGCCCGGGCTGGGGGAATCCTCAGGGCTGTGCAAGGAAAGGTTCAGCACAAGCAGCCCTGGAGCGAGATGTGCAGTGTGAAGTACGCCCATCACTTGATTTTGAAATTTTAAAAGTTTAATAGAAATAAAATGGTTATAAAAATAGCAATGCAATAAGAGTAATAATAATTTGGACAATTTGAATTAGGACAATATGAGACAATAGAGAAAAAGGGTTATGGAGGTCCAGGTACCTTTTTCTGGGCAGCACGAGCCCGAAAAGGGACACCCGTTAACAAAGGATTAACCCTTAAAAACAACAGCCTGTTGCATATTCATACACTTCATCCACGATGCATAAATTCCATTCAAACACAGGATTCTGTCTGGGCAGTGCCACCTTCTTCCTCCGAATCCTAACAGCGCCTTTGAGGCGGGAAGAAGTTCATTTCTTCTGATAAGAGGGCAATAAATTCTTTTTCTCTGAAAGATTTAGGTATCCTGTGGCTGCTATCTCAGTGCGAGTCCTTTCTTTAAAGCAAGAATCCTACATAGCATCGTTTCTATTTTAACATTTTATAACCTAAAACTATATTTAACACAGTACTTAAGAGAATTAATACACCAGACATATAATATTTATATATATATAATATATAATATATATAATATATATAATATACAATATATAATATATGATTTTTAATATATGTAATATATAATATATAATGTATAATATATATAATATATAATATATAAAAATATATAATATATTATTATACATTATATATTTTATATATGTCATATTATTATATTATATAATATATATTATATTATATATAACATATATAATATTATATATATTATATTTTATATATATAGATATATATAATATTATCCATAATTCATTATATATAATATATAATATATAATAATATATAATATATAACCATATTATATATAATATATATTATATATATAATATATATATATAATATATAATATATACATATACATATATATATATATATATATATATATATATATATATATATATATATAAAATATTCTAACACCAGACATATAATATTCATTTTAATATTTGCGAAAAGCCAATCATAAAATACATGCATTTTTCACATGCAGGCAAAGCCAGCGAGGCAGCAGAGCAAGAGAGAGAGCAGAGCCAGCGACACAACAAACGCACCGAGAGCGAGAGAGCAAGTTTGAACAGAGCTTGCAAAGGGCAAAATCAGCTCAGACCAGGTTAGACTGAAGAACAAGGAGCACCAGGCATGGGCTGATGGTCCAGGTAAAAAGTTCCAACGTGAGGAGGACGACAGAAGCCTTCATCAAAAGAGCACCAGAAGACTGAGGGCCGCCACAGGAGGAACGGACGCAGGCGCTGAAGCCACACACGGCTGTAAAACCGGGACACAGCTTTATGCAAATGTGAGTATGCTAATGAAGTGTTGTAATTGTGACTTTTAAAATGGAGCTGAAGGCTAAAGGAGACCGAGTGGGTTTTTGCCAGAGAGATCCCCCTCGCTCCCAGCGCTGGATACACAAATCCCTGCTCTGTCTGACTGCAGAGTTTGATTTCCTCGCCCAGTTTGTCCCACTCCCCCTTTCCCTGCCCTCTCCTCCCCTCTCCCAGTCCCATTTATGGGATTTGGGGGATTTGGGGTCATTTGGGGGATTTGGGATCTTTGTGTGCCTTTGGGGCTATTTGGGGGTTTTTGGGGTTATTCAGGGTAAATTTGGGATAATTTGGGGTAATTTTTCACATTGTTGGGTTTTTAGGGCAATGTGTATGTGGGGTAATTCAGGGCACTGTATGGGTTTGGGATCATTTTATGGGATTTGAGGGAATTTTAATGGATTATAATAGGAATTTAGAGGGATTTTAATAGAATGTAATGGGGTTTAATAGAAATGTAATCGGATTTAATGGGATTTTCTTTGGATTTTAGGGGCTTTTAATGGAATTTGATGGGATTGTAATGGAATTTTATGGGATTTTAATGACAGTCATGGGATTTTAATGGAATTTAATAGTATTTTATTGGATTTTAATGGTGTTTAATGGGAATTGAGTGTAATTTAATGGGATTTTTATGGGATTTTAATGGGATTTGATGGGGGTTTCCCCCAGTCCACAGCATTCTTCCAGTCCACAGCTCCCTCCCACCTCAATTTGGGGGTCCCATTCCCCTCTTTCCCCCGCTCTCCCGCCCCTTCCCCATCCTTCCCCCAGTCCCCAATCCCCTCCCCCGTGCTTGGTTTTGGGGGTTCCAGGCCCCTCCTGCTCCCTTTGGGGGTCCCGACCCCCCTTGGGTTGAATTTGGGGCCCCCCCGCCCCCCTTCTCCCCGCGCCCCCCGCTCCCCCCGCGGCCGGGGGGGCTCCCAGCGCCCCCAGTGCCACCAGTGCGGCCCCAGCTGCCCCCGCACGCCCCATCCCCATCGCCGGGGTCACCTCCCCCCGCCCCAAATTCCGCTCCTGGACACTGAGAGCCATCAGCGACAAACGCTCTGATTGGCTGGGAATGGCCCCGCGCAGTCTCTGATTGGCCAGCGCTGTGAGAGGCGCTGGGTTCTGCCCGGCACGCGATGAGTCACAGCCGAACCGGGCGCTGATTCGCTGGAAATCGCCGGGCGGGGCCAGTGCGCCGAGTTTCTGCCCGGCAACGGGATCGTCATCAGCGCCCCGCGCTCTGATTGGCCACGATCTGTTTCGGGCTGGGGACGGGAGGAACTGGGCACCCCCAGGAGCCCCTCGGGTTTGGGGCTTTCGATCCCCCCTCGGCCCTCGGGGCGGCCCTGGGGCCCCCCCAACACCCTCAAAATGGGGAGGGTCCGCGGGGCCCTTTGGAACCCCCAGAAATGGGCGGGGAGCGGCAGGAGCCGCCCCAAAAAGGGATGGAAGGGTCCGGGCCGGGAATGGGGGAGGCTCTGGGGATGGCTCCGGCCCGGATCGGGGCGGGCTGGGATTGAGGGAGGCTCCGTTCAGCGGCTGGGGAGGGGCTGGGCCTGGGGAGGGCTCCGGGACTGTGGGGATGGGGCCATTCCGGGACTGCGGCGGGGCCTCTCCCTGGGGTTGGGGTCCGGCTTTGGCTCAGGGACCCTCCCCGTTCCTGTTCCGCTTCCCGATCCCGTTCCCGATCCCGATCCCGCCGCTGGCTCCAGGGAATGTCCCTGATCTCAACCCCGACCCCAAACCCGAGGTGAGGTCAAACATTGGGGTCAAACACCCCAAATCCTGGGGTCAACTCCCCCGGACCCCAAATCCTGGGGGTTCAAACACGGGGGGGGCCAAACACCCCCAGACCCAAACTCTGCGATCTCAACCTCCCCCCCCGCCCCGCAGCCCGAACCCCAAATTTTAGGCCTTAAACCCCCCAAATCCCAGATCCTGGGGTGTCAAACACTCTGCAATTTGCAAATGTTGGGGTTAAATCCCCCTGACCCCAAATCCTGGGGTTTGAAACATTTGGGGTGTCCAACACCCCCGTTCCCAAAGTCTGGGGTCAAACACCCCCAAATCCCAAATCCTGAGGTGTCAAACACCCCCAACCCCCAAAGTTTGGGGTCTAAACCCCCAATCCCCAACTCTAGGGTTTGAAATATCTGGGGTGTCCAACCGTCCTCATTACCCAAAGTTTGGGGTCAAAGCCCCCAATCCCAAAACTTTGGGGTCAAAGGCCCCCCGATCCAAAACTCTGGGGTGTCAAATCCCCCTGATCCCCCCAACTTTGGGGTTAAATACCCCCAAATCCTGGGATGAATCCCCCCAATTCCTGAACTTTGGGGCCAAAACCCCCTGACCCCAAATCCTGGGGTTTTAAACATCTGAGGTGTCCAACCCTCCTCATCCCCATAGTTTGGGTGTCAAACCCCTTGATCCCCAAATCCTGGGGAAAAAAAAACCTCTTAAACCCCAAATCCTGGGAACAAAAACCCCCAAATCCCAAACCCAGGGGTGTCAAACATCCCCAATTCCCAAAGTTTGGGGTCAAAAATCCCCAAACCCTGAGGTGTCAAAATCCCCTAAACCCCAAATTCTAGGATCAATCCCACCCAACCCCCAAATTTTAGGATAAACCCCTCAATTCCCAAAGTTTGGGGTCAAACACCCCCAAACCCCGAATTTTAGAATCACCACCCCCCCCCCCCCCCCCGCCCCCAGTCCCAAAATTTGGGGTTATTTGGGGTTTATTTGGGGCAGCTCCAGGTGCAATGTCTGCAGAGAGACCCTGGGTACAATGCTGGGAAAAACCCCAATAACCCCTCAGGAGCCCCAAAATCCCTGGGGGCTGAGAAAGGGGATTTGGGGTGAAAGAAGAAGGATTTGGAATGCACAACGAAGGATTTGGGATGGAGAGAGGGGATTTGGGTGGGAAACTGGGTCCCTTTTTGGCGCAGGAGATCTTCCTGGCGCTGCTCTGGGTGATGCTGAAGCCCTGCAGGGCCTCGCGGGCGGCGCCCGCCTGCACCTCGGGCTCCAACTGCACCCAGGCGATGTCGCGGGGCCCGGGCACCAGGGCAGCTCCTGAACCCCGGGAACCTGGGCTGGGAACGGGGCCAGGAGAGCCCCAGACACCCGGGAGTGTTCCCCAGACACCCGGGAATGTTCCCCAGACACCCGGGAGTGTTCCCCAGACACCCGGGAGTGTTCCCCAGACACCCGGGAATGTTCCCCAGAAACCCGGGAATGTTCCCAAGACACCCGGGAGTGTTCCCCAGACACTTGGGAGTGTTCCCCAGACACCCGGGAATGTTCCACAGACACCCGAAGCCTTCTCTGCTCCATTTCCATCCTGCGCCTTCTGGCCTCTTCTTCAGCTCTCTGGGCCTCTGCTCTCTGCTTCATGGCCGCCCTTCTGGGCCTGAGGCAGAGGAAGAAAGGCAGGAAGAGCAGCTCAGCAGCAGCCCAGTAGGGCCCCTGCTGCACGGCTGCCCAGAGCAGGGGTCCCCAGGCAGGCTCGGGTGCCTCTGGGGTAGCCTGCTCCAGGCCCTCTTTGCCCAGCTCTGCATCCTCATCCCAACTGATCACCACGGGCCGTGGGAAGTGGAAGAGGAGCAGCACCAGCAGGGCAGGGACTGATTTGAACACCATGGTCTGCAGGAGGAGAGAGACAATTTGTGTTGCTTTGCACAAGAGTTGCAAACCCGTGTGTTATTAGGGAATGGCCGCTCCTGCTGTGCCAGAGCGCTCGAGCAGGGCTGAGGATCTGGTGTCAAAGTGCATTCATGTGCTCCATGTTGCATGGGGCACCCGTGTGCAGGAATAGAGAACAGCTTCCCTCAGATGGGATCTGCTGTGGCAAGGCCCCTCTGGTTTTCTCCTCCACGCAGCAGTTTGCATGCAGAATGTGGGCAGATGTAACTTGGAGGTCCTCCTGCTCACCCTTGGGTTCCCCTTGCAGAGCCTCAGCCCCTGCGTTCTGTCAGGGCCCCTGGGCAGGTGGGATATTCCCAGAGGAGAGGGGCCGGCTGTGTCCCCATTGCCCCTGTCCCTTATGTGCCTGTGCTCAGGAGGGCACAGAGAGGATGGGGACTCCTGCCTGCCCCGTGTCCTGTCTGCCTGCCGGGCCTGTCCCAGGGCAGCCGGGCTGTGATTGCTGTGCTGTGTCCCCCTGTCCCTGCTGTCCCTGCTGTCCCTGCTGTCATGGCCCACTGCAGGTTCCACACCTACACAGCCATGGTGGCTCCTGAGCTCTGCCGGGACCCAAGTGACAGTCTGAGTGGTGGCACTCCTGGTTTTCTTGCATTTGGCATCGCGCAGAGCAGAGGCTGGATCACAGCACCAAAGGAGCAGCTGCTGCAGGGGAGGAAAGGAGCCTCTGCATGGCCAAGGGCTGCTGTGGTGCCCCTGTGTCAGGAATTCCCCACAGCTGACACCTGAGTCCAGCATGGACACTCACAGACACAGCGTTTGTTCAGGCATTGCCTTTATTGCATCTTTACAGGGACTGCAGCTGCCTGAGGGAAGTCACCCTCCCGAGACAGGAGGGCAGAGAGTGTAATTTAAATTAACCAATTGTGATTATAGGCATTCGTAGCAACAGTCTATATACTGTATATATGAATATTAAACAAGACACAAAATAATTATTGGACCATGGAGATTAAGCAACATTTGCTGGTTTAGACAGAAATAAAGTATACTTCAGTTTTGGTTAACTGCAATAATTCTTGGTAATTTTGATGAATTATAAGTTCTATGTAATCTAAAGAAAAGTGCCATTATTTAATTCCTACTTATTATTAAAATATTTATGATCTCTTACAAGAGTATTAATCTACATTATAGTAATAAAAAGTTTGGAAAATGTTGCTAAAGAAAACTATTTTTAAATAAGCTATTTTAAATATTTCAAAACTATTTAAGAATCTGAATCAATCTCCAATCATTGGGCCCGATTCCTTCAGATGCTGCTTTCCTCCGAGCAGATGCAAAGGCTCTGTATGGGAAAGGGTTAAAATAGATGCAGTTACTACAGATCCCGTGAGGAGAGAGAGGGCAGAGGGGCAGGGTGTGTCAGGAGCCCGGAGCCTGTGCCCCGGCGCAGGGCTGTGCTGGGCAGCAAGCGCAGCTCTGTGCGCCGGCTGCTCACAAAGATGTGCGGCTCGCCTTGGCCGGCCCAGAGAGCATCTCCAGCAGGAAGCTTTTCTTCACACAGCCACTGCCTGTGCTCCTCCAAAAGCCTGCCCTGCCTACCTTCAGCATCCTGTTTGTATCCCTATTCATTCCAATCAGCCTGGCCATTTGCTTTTCTATTTCTTTCGTGGCCCGGCGCATTTGCTCCATGTCTTTGAATCTCTTCCTAAGGAGCCGCCTTCTCCGCTCGCTTTCCACCTTCCTCCTTCTGGCCTTTTCCTCAGCTCTCTGGGCCGCTGCTCTCTGCCTCGTGGCTGCCCTTCTGCGCCTGAGCCACCAGCCCAAAAGCAGGAGCAGCGGCTGAGCAATTTGCCAGAGCTGGTGCAGGTAGCGCAAGGCAGCCAGGAGCCAGGGTCCCCAGCCAGGCTCAGCTGGCTCTGGGGGGGCCGCTTTCATCTCCTCTGCACGCTGCTGCCCATCCCCGTGAAATCTGTCCACCACGGAAAGTGGGAACAGGAAGATGAGCAGCACAAGCCCAGCCAGGACTGCTCTGTGCGCCATGGTCTGCAGGAGGAGAGAGACAAGGCTTTCACTGGGGCTCCCAAGGGAGCTTGTGGGGGCTGAAGTGAGGCCCGGAGGCGCAGGGCTGTGAGGGCAGAAGCAGAGGGCCCCGGGCAGCTGGCAGGCAGCAGGGCCTGTGCCAGTGGGCCAGCAGCAGCAGCCCCGTGCCCCGGCCAAGGCGCCGGCCCCAGGGGCTGGCCCTGGGTGCAGGGGGACAATGCAGGCCCGGGTGCGGCGCTTGTGGCCCGGCCCTGGCCCGGCCCAGCCCCGCCACGTGCGCACTCACCTCTTGCCCAGGCTGTGCTGGGCCCGCGTTACCTGCGGGGGCCTTTTCCAGCTGCCCCCATTGTGACACGCTGCCCCTGGTGTCACAGGGGCCAGAGGCATCACAGCCAGGCCAGCCCTGCCCTTGGTGCCCAGCCCAGCCCAGGGGCTCCCAGTGGGCCCAGCAATGAAAGCCCCGGCAGGCAGCAAGTGCAGCCCCTCTGGGAGGGGATGGGCCCCAGGGGCTCCCTTCACAAAGCAGGCAGAAGTCCCCACTGATAAGTTTCCAAAGGGAAAAGAGTATAATCCATAATGTTGAGTAGGATACATAATATCAACTATGAAAACACCTGAGGTGCTTTTCCTAATGGGACTTGTTCTTCTGTGAGTGGGGTTGGGTGATGGTTGCTCAGTTTTTCTTGCTTGACTATTCCCTGATCCAGTCCATCCAAGACTTCTGTGAAACCTTCCCATTATCAGACAGCAGAAATAAAGAACTGCAGTGAAACCACTTCTAGTCCCCTTCAGATCAAGAAGGTGCAGGGGGGTGGTTCTGGCAGAGAATTTGAGCTGCTCTGGACAGAGTCGCACTGCTGTGTTAGCAGGGACTGGCTGCTTGTGTTTTCCTTTGGATGAACAGAATCTTCCTAGTGTCCCCAGTGAACACATGGAGCTCACACCAGCAGTGCCTCTTGCCCGTTCCCTGCCCAGCCAGACCTTCCAGCCCAGCTGAAATGCCCAGCGTGGCCTTTGAGCACAAAGGGATTGCAGAGCCAAAAGCATCTGTGTAGCCACCATGGTGTTCAGCGGCTGCTGCTCGGGGAAGGGCACTGAGAGGAGGCCACTGCTGCTCTTGTCAGAGCGCTGCTGTGCAGGGATGTCCCTCGCCCTGCTCAGTCCCACATCTGCCCATCTTTTGGCCTGCTCTGAGCTCAGGTGGATGCCATCTGCTCCCAGCAGACCCAGCTGCTCCACGGGAGATGCACAGGCATGGAATCCAAAACCTTGAGTATCCCCTGAGTAGCCAGGCATTCAGCTGTTCAGTTTGTCACGGCCCACAGCAGGGGTTAGAACAAGATGGTTTTTCAGATTCCTTGTGACCCGAACCATTCCAGGCTTCTAGGATTTCTCCATGACTGACTTTGGTCCCCTCAAAAGACCTCCTCTCTGCTCTCTTCCCTCCACCTGTGGAGAACGCATTCTGCTGCTGCTGCTGCTGTTGGGACAGGTTGGTGGATACTCTTCCTGCCATCCCATGGGTGTAAGCATGACTCCTCTCTGAAGCCTTTGTCCCTGAATCAGTGCCTTCAAAGAACAGTTATCTCCCCTCCTTCCTTTTCCATTCAGCACTTGAGCAGACACAGCATTTCTCATCGTTTTCCACAGAACAGTACAGGTGCCAGTTCCCATCTTGTGGAGCCCTCTGCCATAAATCAGCCTGACAGGTTTATTCTCTACGTAATGGGAAATGATGACAAATGCAGCTGCATAATCTAGTTAGTAACTCACCATAATGACTGCTTCTGGGGTGATTTATGGGTTTTGTCATATGTGAGCTTTCAGAACTTTAGAGGTTACATTTTTCACACTTTTTTGTTGGAATCTCAGTTTATCAGATTTTACTGCAGCATTAATTACTTGCAGTACAACCCTGGACTTCACAAATGTCTCACATCAGCATGAAAAAGGCAGAGAAAACAAGAACTGTTGTGAATTAATGAGCTGGGTAACACATGTCTCACAACAGGCATGAAACAAACTGTGTTCTTCTTCAAGCCACAACAGAAAGTCCAAATGTCTGGTTTTTTGGTGGTTTTTTGGGGTTATTTTTTTGGGGTTTTTTGGGGTTTTTTTTGGATTTTTTTTGGTTTTTTTTTTTTCACAAAACACAAGCAGCAGCAAAGAACTGAAACAACACAGCCAGGCTTAAAACCTGAAAGATCTGCAAGGCTGAGTCTATCCTAGTTAATGGTGAAATGATGTGTGAATCTGTCCTAGATGTTCAAATGAAGAAGATTGATTCCCAGTTATAATATGGCTTCTAAGCAAAACACTGGGATTATATAGGAGAAATGCATGTGTCATGAAACAACCAATAAATCAGAGAGACAGTTCCAAGCTCTGCTGTGAAGGTCTGGGAAATGTTCAAAATTACCATCTGTGGAGTTTGGTGCAGGATAAGCTGGAACAAAAGGCCATCATTACCCAAATTGATTTTGTTTTGGTTGGTTTGTTGGTTTGTTGGTTTGTTTTTTCTTTTTCTTTTTCTTTTTTTTTTTTTTTTGTTTTTTTTTTTGTTTTTTGTCAGATAATGTTTTATAATACTCCAAGAAATATGTTGAAAAGGTCAGCATGCTCCATCAGACACAAGCAGGGGGCTGGGGTAGATGCAACATGTTCCTTGCACTGGAGGGTAGACAGAGGCAAGATCTGGTTTGGGGTCAATCACACCTGGATCAGGGAGGTGGCTGAAACCTGGGCTGGCCAAAGCCTTACAATCACAAAATATCCTGGGCTGGAAAGGACCCCCAAGGATCACCAAGTCCAACTCCTGGCCCTGCAGAGGACACCTCCCCAAGAATCCCACGCTGTGCCTTGGCATGTGCTGGTGGGCAGGAGCACACAGCTGGCTGTGGCTTTGGGTGCATGGGTAAGATGAGATGGTGAGGAGCATCCCTGCTCCCTGAGCTCCTGGAGAGCTGCAGACACTGATCACTGGTAAGGACAGCACCAGGGCCATGGCCTGGGGCTGGTGATCTGGTGTCTCCTTCCTGCTGCTGCTTTCTGCTACAGATAACAGCCTGGTGCCAAGGTCTTGTTGCTGAGCTGATAAACGGCTGGGGAGATTCCCTCCCTGCTCTTGTCTGCACGAGTTCTTATGCTCAGCACCAGGAAGGATTGGGCCAGAATGGAGGCATTTGGGGTCTCAGGGCTGAGGCTGAGACAGACAGCCAGGCAGAGCAGCTCCTCCTGGCTGATGCAAACATTAGCCCTGTGCTGGCCAGGCCAGTGATCCATAGCTATGGGTCCACAGTGATGGTGGTGCTGGGTATTCACTGGGAGAAGAGGAGGTGTAAAATGAAGCTTCTGAAGCTGCTTGGGATCCTGGAAGCTGCTCAGCCCCCACTTGACCACAGTGGTTGTTTGGCCAGCTGAAGTGATGGAATTCATTGGGCTGTGCAGGGACAGTTTTCTGTGCAAACATGAAGGACTTTCAGGGGGGATGAAATACGGCCTCACAGTAGAAACAGCTGGGCTGAACACTCTTTATTCCAGCTATGAATCTTTGCTCTTAAGAGCAACGGATTCCACCTTTCATTAAGCCAGAACTTCTTGTTGTTGTTGTTGTTGTTGTTGTTGTTGTTGTTGTTGTTGTTATTTTGAGGAACAAAAATGACCTTTCTTGTTTATTTTATTAGCACTTTTAAATCTTTCTTGTTTATTTTATTAACATTTTAAATCATCTGGTCACCCACTGCATGCATGAAACATGAGATGTTCCCAAAGTGTAGCTCACTTCAGACAGGGAGTGCTGATAGTTGGCAGATCTGTACAGGTGTCCTCATCCTGGGTGCATTGGATGTTATCCCATCCAAGCAGACAGTTTAACACAAGCAGCTATTTCATTAAGCTTAATTAACAACAGAAATAAAAACTATATCTTTATAGCAAAGTTCCTTTGACATCTACCATCACTCAGTGAGAGGTTTATTGTTATGGACACATAATATTGGCTTTTTGCAGAGATTAAAATGGATTTTCTATCTGTGGTGTTCAAGTAACTTTGTTATTGTCTTGGTTTGAAAAGCCAGGTGTCTGCTAAGGAAGGCAGGAGCCTCCCCTGGAATGGAAAATGTCAACCCCTCCCTCTGAATTGTTATAATTTTGAAATTAAGGAGCTTTCAGGCAAAGATATGGGAATAGGAATAACAGTTCTTTTTTAGGAAAAATTAAAAATATAAATGCAGTAGTACAGACGAAAAAAAAACCCAGTGACAGCGTCAGAACAGGACCTGACACCGTGTGGGTCAGGGTGCTGGCAGCAGTCCCATTCAGTGGTGGCTGCAGCCCTCCTGCAGTGCCAGGTGTGGCTCTGTTGGAGCAGGGATCCTGGAGAAGGGTGGAGTTTTCCTCTGAAGGTCCAGGGCTGCTGTAGATGGGCCTGGGAATCTTCCTTCCTCTGGGAATCCAGTTGGAAAAGGCTGATCCTCTGGGAATCCCGTGGAGAAGAAAGACAGCTGCTCCTCTGGGAATCCAGGAGGAAAAGGCTGATCCTCTAGGAATCCAGTGGAGAAGAAAGACAGCTGCTCCTCTGGGAATCCAGGAGGAAAACGCTGCCTACAGTGTTCCAAATCTCAGATTCTATCCAGGTAGGAATGCTTGGCTCCTCCCCCTGGGCGGAGCATCTCCCAATGGGATGATGTCATTTAATCAGCCATGCAGTGACACTCAGTGGCCCAATACCAGAAGATAATTATTAATTAATGGCCTATTAATGGAACATACCTCCCCAGAGGGAGGATTGGTTGTGGAAGAGAGAAACTGCCCAATGAACAGAAGATAACTGCCCCACCACTGACAGATGGCAAACAGAACACACACTTATCTTGCAGTCCAGGACCCGTCCCCACTGGCTGCCCCCATTCTCCAGAGTTCATGGTGTCCAGGGAGGTTGCAGCTGCCGGTGCCGGGAACAAACGAGACGGGTCTGGGTTTCAGAAAGCTCCAGAGTCCATTTCTGACCCCCGAAAGACAGGGCAAAGGCAGGGCCGTGGGGTTTTTATAGGGCATCCCAGTGCTGGAATGTGGGTTTGGGTCAGGGGAGGAGTTCTTAGCAACACAAGAAGGGTGAGATCAAATTCCTGCCTCTTAGCAACAGGGGCACTCCACACAGAATGTGTCCCCAAATCCTAAATTCCCCCTCAAGCACCTCTGAAATGGTGGGACTTGAGACATCTTTGATCACTTTCATTCTCTAATAACACTGATGCTGTTAGTTCCAGAGTGCCCAGGATCCGCCTGGCAAGTCAGCTCTGGCAGGAAGAAGGCGGCTGCCAGGGGGCTGCTTGTGGCCTCTGACAGCCCCATTGCTCAGGGCTTGCCAGCGCCCCAGCCCCTCAGGCCCTGCCCCAGCGCGGCCAAGCTGCCCGGCAGCAGCGCCGCAGCCCCACAGCAGCTCCAGAGCAGCCCCAGGCAGAGGCACCTGGGAGCCCTCAGCAAGGCAGCCAGCAGCAGACGGGCAGGAGGGCACGGATGGCGCTTCCTGCCTGGCACAGGGCTTGTGGCCATCTCCAGGCAGCGCTCTGGCAGGGATCCCCGCAGCTCCGGCACCTGCCCAGCCGCTCTGTGGGCAGCACAAACGCTTCAGCAGAACCACCAAAGGCCAAGGGGCTTCTGGCCATTTCCCCTTGCCCACTGCACGCCTGGGCAGCTGGCTGAGCACAAGCACCCTTTATCCCCTCTGCCCCTAGGCCCTGCGGACCCTGGGCAGCAAAAGAAAGATCCTGGCAGTCTGTGTATTAGAACACAGTCTATATTTACATGGTAAAGGAAAAAAAAAAAAAGAAAAGAACATTCTTGTAGTAAAAGAAAAGAACATTCTTGTAGTAAAAGAAAATTTCTCCTGACTCAGGTGGCCCCAGCAAAAAGAGCTTCTGGGATCAGCTCTGCACAGAGCTGCAGCAGGGCAGGCAGCCGAGCAGCGACAGACGAGGCCGTGTCTTCCATGCCCTGCGCAGGTGATTTCGGAGCCACTGGAAGCTGGAGATGGGAGCCCGCTCTCCTGACTTGAGGATGCAGAGCGTTTGAATTGCCAGGCTTCCGACGGCGAGGCTGATGTCATTTGTTTTGTCTTCAAGGGCTGCAAGAGAGAGCAACAGAGCCACGGTCAGAGCCGGATCTGCGGGGAGCCGAGGAGAGCCCCCTGCAAGGGCCATGCCAGCCGGCTCTTGCCATGGCCAGGAGGGAGCAGGGAGCAAGGCGATCAGGCCGAAGCTGCGGGCCACCAATGGCCCCCGTGGCCCTGAAAGCTCAGTGTGCTCTGGCCACGGGAGCAGAGCCCTCCGCAGCCGGGGCAGGGCTTGCAGCTCCCCCCCGGCAGCCCCCGCTGCCAGCCCGCTGCCCTCACTCACCAGCGCAGATCAGCTGCAGCTCTCGCTGCTGCCCCCTCAGGCGCCGCCCGGCCATGCCTGTGAACACAGAGCCTGTCACGGCGGCAGCGGCACAGCTCCCTGCCAGCGGCGCTGCCGGCGCTGTGGCCACACGGGCTGCTGGCCCGGCAGGGCTCAGCCCGGCCCTTGGCGCACGCTGCCGCCCCAGGGCACGGCTGCCAGAGGGCGGCAGCAGCAATGCCCAGCCCAGGCGGGGCTCCACGGCGCCGGGCCCGGCTGGCGCTGCCGGGGCAGCAGGCGGGGCCGGGGCCGAGCTGCGGCGGGCCGGGCCGGGGAGGGAGCGCGGGCTCGTGGCTCACCCATGAAGCTGATGGCCGCCTCTCGCAGGGGCTCCTGTGGGCTCTGCAGGTAGCGCAGGGCCCGGCGCAGGTGCTCGGCCGCTCGGCTCCTGTCCTCTGCCAGCTGCAGAGAGCGGCAGGAGGGAAGGCTTGGCGCGGGCTCAGCCCCTGGGCCGGGCGCTGCCTGCGCCCAGCCCCGGCCTCGCCTGCCCGCACAGCCCTGAGGCGCGGCCAGCAGCCGCCGGCCAAGGGCTCCCGAGGGCAGGGGGCAGCGGGCCGGCTGCTGCCCGGGGAGCCGCGGTGCCGCCCCGCAGCCCCGCCGGGCCGGGGCTCCACGGGCACCCGGCTCGGGCCCTCGGGAGCCTGGAGAGGAGCCCGCGCGGCCTCTGGCTGCCGCAGCGGGCAGGGGCACAGCTGCCCGGCCCGCACACTGAGCGCCGCCCTCAGGGGCCTTCTCCAGCCTGAGGCTGGGCCTTCCAGGCCCTCCTTACCAGGCACTCGCTGAACTTGCACAGTTTCTGCTCCTTCACCAGCTTCTTGAGATCCCTCCTCTTCATCAACTTGAGCGCACAAAGCAGCGCTTCCCGAGAAGCCTGGAGAGCAGCAGGGACGCGGAGATGGCCCCACAGCCCAGGGCACGGCACCCGCGTCCCCGTGCCATGGCCTGCAGGAGGCTGCGATCCAGCAGGCGCAGGGCAGGAGGCAGCCGAGCCCCCTGCCAGGGGGACAGCAGCAGCCCACGAGTCCTCACCTCTGCCACACGCTGATTCTCATCATGGCAGTGGAAGAAGAGTGGAAGCAAGCTCTGTTGCACAGGGCTTTCCAAAGGGTTTTCTCTCTCTTCCAAATACTCCATCATGTCTCGGAAGAGTTTGATGGAGAGCAGCTGGACCTGGCTATTATCCTGTAGGAAAAAAAAAAGAAAAACTACCTCAGCATTGGCTCCTGCAGGCCCCCCTGGGCACAGGGCTGGAAATGCTCAGGGCACACAGTTTCCAGGCAGCAGCCAGCGGCTGTGGCTGGGGGCACAGAGCCTTACGTGGTCAAAGAGTGGCAGGAGCGCCTCAGCCAGCTGCAGGGCAATGGGGGTTGACATCAGAATATGTGATTTGTGCAGGAATAGAAAGCTGAGTGTGATGAGGGTCATGCCAGCTATCTCTGCATCATTGTCGCACAGTAGGTCCATGAGGCATTGGGTCAGGCTCCACATTCTTTGGGCCTGTGCGGAACACAAGTCTGTGAAAGGCCATCCTGCTGCCGCAGGGCCCAGAGGCCAAAGGCCTGTCCCGAAGCACGCGGGCAGCTGAAGCAGGAGGCAGGAGAGCTGGGAGCAGCTGCCCCAGCGCCCCAAGCCCAGGCCAGGCCAAGTGACTGCGTTCCCAGTGCAGCTTCAGCCACCGCCCCCTTCTCACCATTGAGGGATCATCAATGAGCTCCAGCAGGGCCCTGAGTGCCAGGCGACGCCTCTCCCTGCACTCACTCTGCAGGTACCTTGAAGAGACCTTCACAACACTGGCACCACATTCACTGGCATCCAGGCACTGGAGGAGCTGAAAGGCACAGGCCAGTGATGGGGGAGCCGGCCGGCAGGAGCCCGGAGCCGCACAGGGCTGGGCCCAGGCAGCAGCAGCAGCAGCAGCAGCAGCAGCAGCAGCAGCAGCAGCAGCAGCACAGGGCGCGGGCACTGTCCCAGGCGGCTGCAGCTCCCAGAGGGCAGAGAGCTGGGAGGCAGCTCAGCCAGGCAGCGCTGCACACCCGGCTCACCTCCACAAGGAACGCCAGGGCGGGCAGATCCCAGTGTGGCTCCTGTGTGCTGAGCAGCCCGAGGAGGTGGAGTGCAATACTGGAACCCAACCCAAGACAAGCATGGCGCATCTCCCTAGGAGGGCGAAAAAGGGTCCTGGAACCTGAGCAAATCTCTCCAAGGACAGGCTGGCAGAGCCTGCTGGTCTTTCACCACCATCCTGCAAGGGGACCTGGGCCCTTTAGGAGGTGTCTCCTCCTGTGCTCTCTCCCCTCCCAGCCTTTTCCAGTCTGCTTGGCCGTCCCTCGGTGACAAGGCCCTGTGTCCCAGGGCCACGGGGACTGTGTGGGACAGCCCGGGCACAGGGCACAAATGCCGGGAGCAATGGGGAGAAGGGGAGTCTCACCTGGCCAGCAGACCCACGGCATAGTGGCGGGTGTCAGCACAGAGCAGCGTGTCCCAGCCACGCTTGCGTTCCACTGACACCACCACCTCCTTGTACTGCTTTCGGCAGAGCAGGGACTTCAGGCTCTGCACTGCAAACCTGTGTGCACAGCAAAGGCCAGGTCACCCTGGCAGCACTGGCTCCTTGGCAGGCCACGTGGCAGGGACAGGAGGACTGGCATGGAGCACCTGTTGGGGCTGGTGGCAAGGCCGTGCTCTTGCAGGCATTCCTTCCAGAAGGCATCGACCTCCTCTGGCATCTCTGCTGTGCTGAAGAACACTTGGAAGAGCAGATGCACAAATAGCTGGGGGAAATACGACGTCACTACACGTGGCACATGGGGCTCCTGGAGCATCTTCCACATCACCACAGTTGCCTGCAAGGGACAAAGCCCCCCAAGACAGCGCTCAGTGCCCAGGTGTCCCTGTGGCAGGGCCCGAGCAGGGCAGGGAGAGGCGCGCAGAGACCTTGGCAGGGGGAGCACGGGGCCTGGTGGGCCTGAGGCTGCCCCTGGGCCAGGTTTCAGGCCAGCGCCTGAGGCAGGGAGATGCAGTGGGGGAAGGAGGATGGAGAGCTGCTGGAGAGGCGGCCGTGGGGCCAGCAAAGGCCACTTGCAGAAACTCACAGCCAGGCCAAAGACACCCGTTTTGTCCCCATCGGAGGTGCACGTGCTGCGCTCTGGCCAGCTCCCCAGCACATCCAGGAGGATCAGCAGCACTGGCTCTGCAGTCCTGGACGAGCACATGATGGTCTTCCACATGGAGATGGCAGGTCTGAGGGGTTAGAGCTCTGTCTCAGGGGGGTCTCAGACACAGCACCGTGGCCTGGGCATCCCTAGGGGCCCGGGCTGACCGCCGGCTCTTCCTCTGCCCACTGGGCCTGGCCAGCAGCAGCCAGGCAGCCCAGCCCTGTGGGGACAGGCCCCTGAGGGGCGGCAAGGGAGCAGGCAGCAGGCTCGGGGGCTGACGTGCCAGGGCTGGGAAAGGCAGCAGCCAGAGGGCCCTGGAACTCTCTGTTGCTCAGACACCTGGGCCAGGCGGTACAGGGTGATGGGCTGGGGAGGCCTGAGCCCTCTGGGCAGGTGGGCCCCATACCTGTCACAGGACGGGGCCGCACGCAGGAGCGTCACCACTGCCTCACCCGGGTGTGCTCTGGTGAGATTCAGCAGGGCCTTGTCCAGCCTGTGCTGGGCAGAATCATTGGCCAGGAGCCATCGGTGAATGGACCTCACCATGGCGGGCACCTGGAGAAGGCACGGGGAGACTTGGAAAGCTGCCAGAGGGAGCCATGTCCCCAGGGTCCCCAGAGAAGTGCTTCCCTTGCCAGCGCACTGCCATGGCCTCAAAGGCTCCCAGGGACCAGCAGGCCTGGCTGGGGAAGCCACGGGACTCATGGGGGAATTGAAGCCTGGCCCCAGGCTGCTCACTTGTTCTGGCCTGGCAACAGCCTTCTCCAGGAGCAAATCCAGCAGGGCGGCACTGGTCTCATGACTGAGGAGCTCTGAGGGAGCTCTGAGCCCAGTGCCCATGGTGCTGGTCTCTTCCTGCCCAATGCTCCGGATCAAGTCGCAGACGAGCTGTAGGAGAAGGGCAAGAGGCCGGGGATGTTGCATGGAGTGCTGCACACACGGTTCTGGGCTGAGCAGGGACAGCAGGCCCAGCCCAGGTGGGGGTGGCTGCAGGTACCTGCGCTGTTCTGCGGAAGCGGCCACGGCTGGATTCCTGCTCTTGTGTGCGCTCCAGGGCTGCATCTGGCAAAGAGCGAGCGCAGCCAGAGCTGAGGGGCTGTGGGAGAGGCCGGAGAACAGAGCCCAGCCCTGCGCTGCCCAGGCAGGGAGAGCCCCGGGATGCCCCAGGGGATGGAGCACGGCCACTGCGGGGTGTCTGCCCGGCCCCTCTTCCCTCCTGTCCATGGGCATTTCCCCAGGGGATGGCATGGCATGGCATGGCATGGCATGGCATGGCATGGCATGGCATGGCATGGCATGGCATGGCATGGGGCCAATTGGCTGCAGGCTCCAGCCCTGCAGCCCAGCTCTGCCACTCACCCTCCTGCGGTGGATGGAACGGCACCACCTCTTCTGTCTCCTGTGCTGGGGCAGCTCCAGGGCCTTCTTCCTCCTCCTCCTCCTCCTCCACCCAGGCCAGCTTGGGCACTCTCGGGGGTCTCTGCTCCATGGCTGTGCCTGGAGCTACTTGCAGGAGAGATGCCTTGGGATAGCTCCGGGGCACCAAGTCCCACGCTCTGCCCTTGAGGGCAGCTGCAGAATAGAAGCCTCAGGAAGGCCACGGGTCAGCGAGTCCTGTGCTCTGGCCTCGAGCTCAGCTGCAGGAACAGCGCCGCGGAGAAGCTCCGGGTCAGACGGGAGCGAGTGCGCTGTGCGGGGGCTCCTCACGGCACTGCTCTGTCCCGTTGTGCCCCGTTGCGTGTTGCCAGCAGCCGGGCAAGCTTCTATTTCCCACGTGTCACAAAGGGGCCTTGGACACCGGCTTCCGTTCCATGGCACGGTGACCGTGCTGCAGCGTGCCACCCAGGGCCCTTGCACACACTGCCTTCTGACCCGGGGCCGCCCCCGGCCCAGCCCAAGTGGCCCAGCTTGGAAGGAATCCCTGGCCCCAGGTGTCTGAGACAGCCCGCACAGGATCTTTAGCAAGGGCTCAGAGCATCAGCAAACGCTGCCTGGCTCTGCGGGCTCAGTCCTATCCCCATATCTTTCCCCTAGAGCATTTGAATTTCTAAATGAGAATCATTTGAAGGGAGGGGATTGACATTTTCCATTTCACAGAAGGCTTCTGCCTTCCTTAGCAGACACCTCTCTTTTCAAACCAAGACAATTGTTTCTCATCTTGCAGATCCGCACTTGCTGGGCAGCCCGTTTTACACCCAGGGCCTGGAGAACCATTCCCAGCAACTGGGAAAATCCTAGCTGCTCCATCCACCCAGAGATGAGGTCTCCAAATTTGCCTCAAAAGTGGGTCCAGCTTTTAGAGGCCAAAAAGAGCAGGTCCCAGTGACTTGATGATAGTTTTAGCCCAGAAAGCCCTGCAGCTGATGGCACACTTTACAGTCAGCAGGGGACACAGCTAGGCCAAAGCCCAGAGCTCTGCCGGGAGCCTTTCTCCTCAAATACCCTTCAAACAAACCTCCATGCAAGTCAGTTGGGAAAGTTTCTTCAAATGATCCATTTCTGGCACTACAGAACTGCACAGGGTTCTGTGAAAGATTCTAAAGCAGCTGCTCTGGAGTCCAAGAGCCAGCACTAAGAGTCCTTGACACCTATTTGTAGATAAATCCCACTTTGGGCGATTTGAAGGAGTTTGGAAGGAGCTAGAGAGCGGACCTCTGAGTTTCTCAGATGATGCCATTGCTTTTTCTTCTCTTCTCCATAGACAGGAAGGGTGAGTTTGGCTCCCATCTGCACCTCATGGCTCACAGGGCCGCAAGACTTGTAGTTACAAGAGCTTTGAAGGATTTCTTGGTCAAGAAGACACGGCCAACAAGGATATTTATGTTTTGGAGCCAATCCTTCAGTATTTCGTCTTACGGACTCATGCTCTCGGGGTCTCTGGCTGGTCAGAGTGAGCCCGAGATAAGTTCCAAAGTCTCTTTTCCCAGCCTGGCGCTCAAAGAAGGAGTCAGAGCTCTTCATTTCTGGCTCTCAAGGTTGTTTCTTGTATCTTATCTATAAAATTCTTTCTCCTGTCCTGCCAAGGTCTGCTCAGCAAGACATTCTATGGCATTCTGCCTGCCCCAGGGTGGTGTTATCTTTTTATCCTAAAAACTACCTGTACAATATTTACAATGACTTTCCAATACCCATCACCTATGTTAGACAGTGTGCTTCTACTCTAAACCAAACTGAAAGTGCCACCATCACAGCAGAAGATGGAGGCCAAGAAGAAGGAGAAAGGCTGGACACGCCCAGATTCCTCCATCTTGCCCCCTGAAGCCCCATTCTAGAAACCCCAACAATCTATATTTCACCCTGTGATAAATTCACCATCATTCTACTTAAACTGTCATGGCTCGCAATTCTTCATGTAAGGTTGTTTTGTCCAAGGGCTAAATCAAAGGCACAGGGGTCTTGGGCTCTGTGCCAGGGTCTCTGAGCCCCCTGGGCAGGGGCTCGAGTCCTCCAGGGCAGCCAGGGGAATTTCCTGGGTTCTGACAAGTAGCCCTGTTGTAGTCCCTGCGTACAAGAGTTTCCTTGATCCCTTTGATGCCAGAGAGCACCAAGAACTTGAACCTTGCTGGAGTCCAGCACTGCCTGCCTATCATGGAGAAGAGGGAAAAGATGAAGAACCTGGGAGGTGGTTGAGCCAAATTGGCATTTTTCCATTTCTGATTTCCTCCCAGCTTTTGCAGCAGGGCAACAACCCCATCACTGCAAAGCTCTTCCTTTTGCAAGGCACACACTGACCTTGGTGGAAGCTCAGGGCTCTTGAAGGGGCTGCTGCAGTTGGCAACAGGAGCTGTTGTTGAATTTTTCACGTTGCTTAACCCCCCCTGCCAAATGCCGTCAAGCGGTTGAGGAAGGAGAAAAAAGATTACCCTGGAGGAAGGGAGGCCAAGAGCTTGGAAAAGGAGGAAAGAAACGCTCCAATGATGACAATGACAAAAAAACCCCAATTTATTTTTGACAGCAAATGAACACTGGCCGCCCTCCAGCCCTCCCAGCCTGGCAGGCCGAGCGGTGCCGTTCCCATGGCATGAGGTGCTGGCAGCCTGCGGAGAGAAACCAGAGAGCCACGGTCAGTGGCAGCAGGCTCCTGTCCCCCTGTCCCGCCAGGGCCTGTGCCCGGGCCAGGCTGCTGGCTCTGCTCAGAGCCCAAACCTCCCGACCCATTCTCTGTTTTTAGAGAAGGGCAGCGGGGCAGGCCACGTTCCACCTCCTCTGCTTAATCCCGGCACAGCAACCTCCTAAGCAGCTGCAAGAGCGGGATGCCCGTGTGCCCGCTGCCGCCTGCCCGGAGCCCTTCTGCCAGCCGAGCTGTGGAGCCGGGTGCCCACCTCTGGAGAGCTGCTGCCAGGAGAGGAGCCGATCCCAAACCAGGTCCTCGTCCTTCTGGAAGGGGCTGTCCCTGCAGACCGTGGCCCCTGGGGCAGCGCTGGCAATGGACGCGCTCCACGGATGCTGCAGGCGCTTCCCCGTCCGGTCCGGGCACCAGGTGTAATCCTCCTGGGAAAAACAAAGAACAATTGCACGAAAGTCAATTCAAAACAAGACCTGGAAACAAGAAAAAGCACAAAGCCTGTCACCGTTTCATGGGCCTGAGGAGGGTCTGACCACTCCATGTGAGAATTAAACCTGTCCACGGGTGGGGAAAATCCCCACCTCTCCCGCCCATAAACGCACCCCTTCCTCAAGGGCCTGCAGAGCAGACCAGCTGGGGCACGGCTTCGGAACCCGTCCCCCTCTGCCGCCCCCATCCACATGGATGGATGCTTTTGTCAGGCTGGCTGCCCCCGCCTCAGCCCGTGCCAGGCTGGCTGGCAGAAGCTGTCAGCAAGGCCAGGAGCCGGCTCCCCTTCCACAACATCCATCCCCTGTCCTGCCCAAAAGCAGCTCGGCGGCCGGCGGAAAAATTAATATTCCCCAGCGCCGCCGAGCGGGGAACCTCCGGCGCGTGGCCAGGCCGAGCCCTGCCGTGCCTGGAAGCACCAGCATCCCCCCGCCCCTGCGCCGGCTGGGGACTCATCTTGATTCCATCGGGGCGCAGAGCGTGTCCTCCAGGCAGGGGCCGCAGCCAAAGCCAATCGGCTCTGCCCCGCCAGCCGCCAGCTCCAGGATGGTGTTCCCAGCTCCACGTCGTGCTCCAGAAGAACAGGCCAGCTGTGCCTCGGCTTGCGGGGACATCACGATGCCATTGAGCTGCAGGGGGATGTTTCCCCTGTCCCAGTCCGTGGCACCTTCACCGCACTGCCACCACTTCTCCAATGGGACGGGCAGCACGGAGCCGCTGCCTCCACAGCTCGCGGGGACCAGCGGAAGCAGCATCTCCTCGGCTGCGCTCTCTCCTCTGCGCCGCGGCCGCAGGGAAACGCTCCGGGGTTTTCTTCCAGCGCCATGAGACGCGTGCCGCTGCTGCTTGCTGGGCTCCTGGATCTCTGCTGTCTCCTGGGCCAGGCAGGGCTCCTGCAGCCAAGAATGCTCAAAAAGGTCCTCCAGTGCTGGCCTGTCTGTGGGCTCCATGCATAAACACCACCTGATGAGGTGTTGGCACTCTGCGGAGAGAAACCAGAAACCGCCGCTCAGCGGGACAAGGCTCCTGTCTGTGCTCTCCCACATTCCACAGTGCCCAGGCCACACCAGGAGTGCTCAGAGCTGCAGCCAAAAGCTTCCTATCGATCCTCTCTTGCAGAGGACACCAGCACAGAGGCACAGGTGCCACCTCCTCCAGCTAAGCCCAGGAGATCCACCTCCTCACCAGCTGCAAGAGCAGGACGCTTATGTGCCTGCCGCCCCTCCCAACCCCGTTCTTCCCCTCGTGCCTTGAAGGCGCATCCCCACCTTGAGACACCCGGGGCAGGAAGAAGAGCTGGCCCCGGACGATGTCCTCGTTGGTGTGGAAAGGAAGGTGCCCACAGAGCAGCTCATAGAGCAGGATGCCCAGGGACCAGATGGTGGCTGGCTGGCCATGGTAGCAGCCAAAGAGGATCCACTCTGGTGGGCTGTACTCCGGCGTTCCTATGGGATACGGGCGCAGCTCATCAGGCCCATGCTGCTCCCTCCCTCCCAGCCAGCTCCCGTTCCACAATAGCCAGCCCCTGCCCTGCCACAAAGCAACTTGGCTGCAGCTGGCTGAAGAAGGATTCCCCCTCCTTCCTTGCCTCCTTCCTTCCCTCCCTCTTCCCCCTCTGCCAGCCAAGGGAGGAACTTCTGCTGCCCAGCTGGGCCCCGGCATTGGGCTCACCTGACATCCGGGTGTAGAAGGTGTCCTGAAGGATCGTGCCGCAGCCGAAGTCGATGAGCTTCGCCTCGCCTGTGGCCAGGTCGACGAGGACGTTCTCGGCCTTGATGTGGCGGTGCAGGACGCCGCGGCTGCTGCAGTGCCCCATGGCCTCCAGCACCTGGCGGAACAGCCCCCGCGCCACGGGCTCCGTCAGGAACCGCCGCTCGTGCAGGAAGTACCAGAGCTGCTGACAGCGCTGCGGACGCTCCATGAGCAGCGCGAAGCCCTCGGGCACCTCGAACCAGTCCAGGAGCCGCACGACGCTGAGGAAGCCAGGCCACGACACCATCCACAGCAGCGCCAGCTCCAGGGGCACAAGGGCGCCCTTGCGCTGCGGGGGGACCGCGATGCCGTCAGCGGGGCCGATGCTGCGCTGTGCCTCGGGCAGCCCCTGCCCGGCCCCGCCGCAGCTCGCCATGGCCCGGCCCGGGGCGCTGCGCGGCCCCCGCTCACTCCACGCTCGCTGCCCTCGCAGCGTTCCGGCTGCCGCCCTGCCGGGCCTCGCCTCAGCCCCGCCCGGCACGCCCCGCCGGCTCCTCCCGCTGGCCCCGCTCACTCCCCAGCCGCGCCCACTCCGAGATGCGCTCCCGGGACACTCGCTTGATGGCCGCCTGCGAGCCAAGGCCAGCGGCGGGCTGAGCTCATCGCCCGGCGCCCGCCGCCGCCCTCCGAGCCAGCCCCGTCTCTTCCCGGGGCGCCGTCGGCGAGGCGGGGACCGGAGTAAACGCTGCCGCAGCCGCCGCTACCCAGCAGCGGGCCCTGCCGCTAGAGCTGCTCCAGGGGAGGCCTCTCCGCCCGTGCAGGCGGCACCGCGCTGCCGCTCTTCTGCCCGGGGCACCCGCCCGCCCGGCGCGCTGCTGCTTGCCGAGCCGCCCCGGGCTGCGGTGGCTCGGGGCCGGCGGCCGAGCTGGCGAGCGGCGGAGCTCGGAGCGGGGCAGCTGCCGGCCACGCTGTCGGCCACGGGGCGGGAGCCGGGCGGCAGCGGGGCGGCCGCGGGCGGAACCGCGGCAGGGGCTTCGTTCGGGGCCGGGGCCTCGGCCGGGGCTGGGCCAGAGCCCGCGCCAGGCGCAGCCAAAAGACCGCACTGCTCCGCCAGCACCAGAGCGAGCGGCTCTTCCAGCGGCGCCACAGCCAGGACGGAGAGAGCCCGGCCGAGGCGGAACCACGGCGGGCCGGGCAGGGGCGGGCACGGGGCGGCTCCGCCGAGGGGCGCCTTGCGGGACGCGGCATCAGCCGGGCTGGGAGAGGCGGAACACGGACGGAACGGCACGGGACGGGAGTAGCGTAAGTGTGAGAGGGAGAAGGGGATGGGGAGCGAGTGAAAAGTCAAGCGGAAAACCAATCAAGAGAAGCGCTGCTGCTGCTGCTGCTGCGGAGCCGCCGGAGCTCGCGGCTGTTCCTCTGTTGCTCCCGCGAACCCAACGGAGGAGCCGCCTTGCGCCCCAAGGAACGAAAGAGAGAAACAAACAAATCACACCCCAAAGTCATTCCTATTAGAGAAGTAACCAAAGAAAACAATGTAGCAATAACGAAGAGTGTTGGCTTCTGGCTTCTTTCTTCTTTGCATGAGACCAAGCATTTCATGGGGAACAATTGCCTCTTCTGACAATTTTGCCAGAGTGGACAGGAGCAGAGCATTTACTTTTCAAATAGAAAAGGGAAATCGTGTCAGTAATGTCATCTCTTTTCATCCTCTGTTGACACAGTTGCAGGCTGCCAATAGACATGGTCTGCAGTGTGGAACTTGGGGCCAAGTTTCCTTTTCTGCCAGAGGATGAGGAGGGGAAGTATCCCAGAATCATGGAGTCGTGGCATGGTTTGGCTTGGAAGGGACCTGGAAAATCCCATGGCTGCAACCCCCCTGCTGTGGCTGGGGACCCCTTGCACTGGACCGGCTTGTCTAGAGCTCCATGCAGCCTGGCCTTGAACACTGTCAGGGACGGGACATGCCCACCTTCTCTGGGCAACCTGTTCCAGGAGAGCCTTTTTTCTGAATCCCTTACCTAAACCTAATCTCTCTCCATTTGGATCCCTGCTCCCTTGTCCTGTCCCTGCCTGCCCTCGTACAAAGTCCCTGTCCAGCTTTCTTGTGTGTTGCCCTCAGGTACTGGAAGGCCACAGCTGGATCAAGGCTGGGTCTCTTTCCCAGGCTGAAGAAGCCGAGCTGTGTCAGCCTTTCCTTGCAGGAGAGGAGCTGCAGCCCCGGCACCATCTGGGTGTCCCTGCTGGGCCCCTGCTGCAGCGTGTCCACGTCCTTGCCGTCCGTGCCGGGGAGCCCGGCAGAGGCAGAGGCAGCGCTGCAGGTGCAGGGTCAGCAGCGGGGAGGAGACCCGGCCCTGGCAGCGGCTCCGGGAGCAGCGATTGGCGCTGGGCCGCCCGCACTGCAGAGAGCCGGGGCCCTTGTGCCTGCCCTTGTGCCCAGGGCGCCTTTCCCCGCCGCCCGCCCGCCCGCCCGCTCGGGGGAAATGCCCCCTGTGCCGCCCCTCAGGGCCGCCCCTCGCCGCTGCCCCGGGCGCTCCCGGCGCCGCCTGGAGGGGCCCAGGCCTCGGCCTCACCCTGCTCAGCCCGAGGCCTGGAAAAGCAGATTCAAACACCCACCCAGAAAGTGCCCCAGGATGCCAAGGTCAATCTTTTGTCACCAGCACGGCTTTGCTATCAGAGTCTGGACGGGAGTAGAAAATCACCAGGGGAAAAGAGCATGAACAAGTTCTGCCTTGGCACTACCTCAAGCTGTGGGGTACCAGTTGTTGGTTTCACTGGCTCTGGATTGAAGGCACTTGAGACAGTAATTCATGTTCAGACTCAAGTGTTTATTATTTCTTATCGGTAAAACAGCCTCATTACTGGGAGTTCAGCAGCTTTTCATTAGAAGGCACAAAATGGCCAACAATCTCTTGTTCCAAGGTCTTTTAAGACTAAACTATCCAATTAGGAACTGACACCTAGATTATTTTCCCGTTTAAGCCAATAACTGATCCCAAAGAGCCTGCAATGTGGAATTTCTGCCCAATTACAAAAAGCCACCCAAACTCATGAAGAAGAAGGAAGAAGCATGACGAAGAAACCCAGGACAAAACACTGTGCCCTCCATTTTGCTTCCATCCACAACATACTAAAAATCCCAAAACCTCAACTTCTCAGAGTCAGAATGGACCAAAGCCCAAACACTGGAGGTGATAAGAATGGACTAAAACCACAACCAAGGAATCTGCATCGCCCTGAAATACCTTTCCCCTTACTTCAGCCTGGTGCATATTCATAGAGCCTCATGCATACCCATAAACTACTTTACATATTCCAGGAATGATTTTACATGGCCTCTCCCTGGGTCTGCCTTTTCAGAGCATGTGTGTTTCTTGGCTGTGGTTTTGGCTCCTTCTCTTTATCACCTCCAGTTTTTGGGCCTTGGTGCACTCTGCCTTCAGACGGGGAGTGCTGATAGTTGGCAGATCTGTACAGGTGTCCTCATCCTGGGTGCATTGGATGTTATCCCATCCAAGCAGGCAGTTTAACACAAGCAGCTATTTCACTGATTAATAACAGAAATAAAAACTACATAACAAAGTTACTTTAAAAAACAGTCCCAGCCCATATTTGATCCCAGTCTGTGTGGTCCTGATCCATATGGTCCCAGTCCCTGGGATCCCAGTCCATACAGTCCCAGTCCATATTTGATCCCACTCCAGGCTATCCTGGTCTGGAGGGTTCTGATCCACAGGATCCCCATCCATGTGATCCCAGTCCGTATTTGATCCCAGCCCATATTTGATCCCAGCCCATCTTTGATCCCAGCCCATCTTTGATCCCAGCCCATATTTGATCCCAGCCCATCTTTGATCCCAGTCTGTGGGGTCCTGCACACACTCCCAGGGTCTGGAATTCCAGTTCCCAGCGAGGAAAAAATGTTCCTGCCCTTGAACTTCCTTCCTATCCCCTCAACAAATTGCAATAAAATTATAAACAAAGAAATAATAATTGAAATTAAATAAATTATAATAAAAAAAATCTCAACTCTTCTTTACAATACTCCAACTATGATTTAACTCAGACCAAAAATAACTATTACTATAATATTACCAATGCATATAAATAAACAAATTATATATCAGGAAATACCTTTTGAAAATTTTAACTCGATGACTAATGTACTTTAGATAAAAAAATCTAAAGAAACAAACAAGCCATCTAACACCTCTTAGTTAAACAATTCATATTACAAATATACTAAACACAAAACCAAACACCACTATAATTTCTCAGACATTTCAACCAAACAATTAAACTTTAATAACATCCTTAAGTACTCTTGAAAAATTAAAATTATTTTTAAAAAATTAATTGTGTGCAGGTGGTTTTATTTCAATATTGGTTTTTGGATTGTTTGGGTTAGATGAATTAAAAAATGGGATTTTTATAGGAATTGAATCAGCTGAGAAGGTGGCACTCTGCAAACAGAACTGACTGAAAATGAACGGGACAGAAATCAGTAACTCTGAAAGTTTTATTTGCTATCAAATACATCCCACACACCCAGCCCCACACAACCCCCATCCCACTGCTCCAAATTGGGATCCGACTTCTCCCAATCCCCTTCCAACCCCATCTCACCCTGGTGGCTGTGGAATGGAGTGAGTTTGGCATGGGATTGAGTTTTTTTGAGGAGGGAACAAGGAATTTGAGGTAGGGTTGAGCCTTTTTGGGTTAACATTCAGTTATTTTCAGTGGAATTTGAGTGGTTTTGAGGTGACAGATCCATCCCTCTTGGCTTCTGGAGTAGAGAGAGAGGGAGAAGAGAAAAAAATTAAGGCCAAACAAACGGACAAGCAGCCAGGAGTGTTCCCAACATGGATCACAGGGAATGTGAGTGACCAGGGCTGTGCCCAAAGTGCCTCCTCCAGTGGGGGATGGAGCTGCAGCAGCGCACGAAGCTCTTCCCGCACTCGGGGCACTCGCAGGGCTTCCCTTACTGGTGCCTCCGTTGGTGTTTGGTCAAGGTAGAGCTCCTGGAGAAGCTCTTCCCACACTGGGGACACTCGTAGGGACTCTCCCCAGTGTGGATGCGCCGGTGGGTGACGAGGTGGGAGTTGAGCTTGAATCCCTTCCCACAGTCGGGGCAGCGGAATGGCCTCTCCTCTGTGTGAATCCGATAGTGCAGGAGGAGACTGGAGCTGGTCTGAAACCTCTTCCTGCATTTATCACACTCGTAGGGCCTCTCCCCTGTGTGGATGCGCCGGTGCCTGACGAGGTCAGAGTTGTGCTTGAATCCCTTCCTGCAGTCGGGGCATTGGAAGGGCCTCTCCTCTGTGTGACTCTGATAGTGCTGGAGGAGACTGGAGCTGGTCTGAAACCTCTTCCCACACTTGGAACACTCATAGGGCCTCTCCCCTGTGTGGGTCCTCTGGTGCCTGATCAGGTGGCAGTTCCACCTGAAGCTCTTCCCACACTCCACGCACGTGTGGGGCTTCTCCCCATCATGGAGCTGCTCATGGAGCACCAGCTCCGAGCTCTGCCTCCATCTCCGGCCGCCTTCCCGGCCCAGGCTGGCTCTTTCCCCCTCACATCCCCGCCATCTGCGTTTGCAGCCCCTCCTCGTGCGGCATCTCCGGGCCTTTTCCTCCCCGTTGGCTTCCTGCGCCGTGGAGCCGCTCAAAACGGCCTCTGCCACCAGGTTCTGCCGCGGGCATTTGTCCTCCCTGCTCTCCATGCTCAGCTCCTGCTCTGGGGGAGGAAGGACAAGGACAGCATGGGATTTGCCTCCGTGCCACAGGCAAGGGCATCGAGATCCCCCCAGGCCGTCTCTGGGGACGCACTGCCCCCTCTTGGCTCTCCCCATTTCGGGATGCCGGGGCTGTTTGGGCTCCGGGGCTCCCTTCTCCCCTCATTCTCTGCTCTGCGCTGAAGCGGCTCCAAGGAGTCCCCCGTGCCCCTCTCCAGGCTCTTGAGGCTCCCGCCAATGGCGGCGCTCCCCCCTCTCTGGCCTCCCCACTTTGGCCTCCTGGGGGACACAGGGCTCTGCTCCTCCAGGCTGCCTCTGCCGGCAGCCGCCACCGCCACCCCCCGATGTCCCCCCGAGGGGCCTTTTCCGCTCAGCCTTGGACTTCTTCATTCTCCAAACATCCCCCCAAAAACACAACCCAGGGACCCCCCGGGATATCCGGGCCGGGCTCCCCCTCCCCGCTCACCGGAGCCATGGGGGGGGGCGATGATCCCACAGGTGGGGGCTGCGAATTCAGGCAGGGATCGAGACCGCGTGGTTCGAAAAGCTCAACCTTGATCCGCCCTTGTCCCTCCTCTTCCACCCGCTCCTCCTCTGTCCTATCTCCACCTCCCTCTCCTCCTCCCTCCTAACCCCGCCTCCTTCACTGCTCTTTCTCCTCCCGCTCCTCCTCTTCCATCCCCCCTCCTCCTCCTCCCCTGTCTTATCCCCACCTCCGTCTCCTCTTCCATCCCGCCCCTTCCTTTCCTTCTCCCCCTCCTCCCCCCTTACCCCGCCTCCTCCTCCCCCTCCATCCCTGCCCTTCCCTCCCTCCTCCTCCTCCCCCAGCAGCAGCCACACCCTCGGTGCCCCGTTCCCGCAGCCCTCGCAGCCCGCGGCAGCAGCGGCCATGGAGCCGGGCCAGGTCGGCATGGGCAGCGCGGGGCTCTCGGCTGCTCCCAGCCGCTGCGGGCGGGGGGAACCCGGCCCGGGCCAAAGGAGAGGCAAACTGGGCAAACTGGGGGCAGATCACAAAGCTAAGGATGCAGCAGGAAATGGAGCTGAAAGAGTTTCTTTAATATTAACTCCAAACGAGGAAAAACTGAAAATTCCAAAGTTTTGCGAAGCCGAGAAAAAAGAATTAAACAAGATAGGAAATGAACAAGATAAATCAGGGAAATAGAAACTTCTACATGACTTAATAAAATGTGCTTGCTAGGAAAATATTAGAAGAAGTGCATCAGAAACCCCACTGGCGTACTCAAGCTTTGTGTGATCATTTTTTAAGGAATTTTGGGTGCACTGGGATTTTTGGTGTAGCAAAGCAAGTCACTGAAAGATGCTTAATTTGCCAAAGGATAAATAAAAAGGTGATGAGAAAAACAACATTAGGAGGTCATGAGTTAGCTCGCCGACCATTTCAAAATATCCAAGCAGAAGTTTAGATTTGTTAGGTTCTGGATTTATTTGGAAAAAAACCCATTTAATCTAGAAGAAAGAGAAGATGCCATATGTTAGACAGGAGATTTTAGGAGAATAAAAATCTTTGAAGTATCAGAAACACCCGAGGAAAAAACCAAGAAAATAAAAAGGGGAAATGAAAGGGAGGGGAACAAGAGGAAAAGTCAGAAAGAGAGTGGGATCCTCTGCAGCTCTTGCCCCCTCCGTTGGCGGCCGAGGCGCCTGTCCCGGGTCCCAGCTCGCTGCCCGCCTCAGCTCCGCCTGCCCCGGTTTCCATCCCAGGTGCGGGCTCACTGCCCAGGGCAGCTCCACCTGCCCCGGCGCTGGCGGTGAATTTGTGTGCCCTGGCCCCACTGCCCGGCCCGCGGCCGCTCTGCCGGCCATGCTGGGCAAGATGGGGTTGCTCTGTCCTGCCGCGTGGGCCGAGGTCACCGCGCCGACCGCACCGAGGGCGGGTCCCAGCCATCCCATCCCCGGCTGCCCTGCCCGTGCCAGCTGCGCTGGGCAGCGCCGCTGCTGCTGCCGGGGTCTCCCACCTGCCTTTTCTCTGCCGGGAGCTGCCGGATCAGCCGCCAGAAGCCATGTGGGGGCTGCCCACGCTCCGGCTCGGCCTCCACGGGAAGATCCCCCTCTGGCGATTCCGGCAGCAGACCCTGCCCACACTCCGACCGAGCCTCGGCGGGATATCCTCCCCTGACCCCTCCTGCTCTGAGTTACGTCCCCTTGGTAACCACAGCTCCTGCTGTTCAGGGAAAATCCCTCTCTCTACAGGAAGCACCTTATCGAAACACTAGGAGCTCAGTTAAAAGGCAGCCCTCTCCAAATTCTTTCTCAAAACACGGGAGAAAGGCTACGGAAGGTAAAAAAGTGAAAGAGTTAGATGAAGGGATTGCTCTATTGCCGTTAAGAGAGGTTCCCATGGCAGGGATGCGCTGCCCCGCCCCGCGGGAGCCACCGGCGCCCCTGCCGGCCGTGCCCGGAACTGCACCCAAGGGGAAAGCGCCGCGGCCGAAAGGCCGGGACCGGCTCCGGGCTCTGTTTGTTGTCACTGCCGGAGCTGTTTATACACACTACTATTATTATATTATACACACTAGGAAAGAACCGTTATTCCTAATCCCATATCTTTGCCTGAGAGCCCCTTGATTTCACTATCCTAAAAATTAAGAGGGAGGGGGTTTGCATTCTCCATCCCAAGAGAGGCTTTTTCTGCCTTCCCAAGCAGACGCCTGTCTTGTAAAGCAAGACAAGCACCCACAGGCACTGAGGGGGGCTGCAGGAGGGGCAGAAGAAGGCCCTGCAGCACTTGGGCACAAAGGCCCAGCAGGTGAATGCAAGAAGGGAGCAGCAAAAGGCCAAGCTGAAGGCAAAGGCCAGGGCAGAGCTCCTACAGCCCCTGAGGGATCAGCCCCAGGGCCCAAGGGGGCCCCAGCACCCAGGGCACGGCTCGGCCACAAGCACCCGGCAGAGGCATTGCCCTCCTCGGCAGGGCACAGCCCACCCAAACAGCCCCTGGCAAGGAATCAGGGCTCCGGCTGCAGGGCACAAGGACACTGCAAGCAGAGACAGCAGCACCCTCAGGACCAGCAAGTCCAGCCCGTGATGGACATGGATTGGCAGGGCTGTCACAGCTCCCATCACACCAGGGACCCTCCACACTGGAGCCCTTGAGAACATTCAGGTGGGTCTGCATTGAGAGGAGGCATTTCCTGATGGACACAGGGGCCTCTCAATCTGCTCTGAATCTTAGACCTAAAGGGGAAAATAGTAAAGGAATATTTTAATTTTTAAGGGAATGAGTGGGAAAGATGAGCACGTATGATTTGTTCAACCACTATTAGAAGCTGTGGGGGATAGGTTTGAAATAAATTAATTTCTTTTTCTTCCTCCTGTGATTGTAATTAACTAGGAAGGAGGTTGAGAGCTGGATTTTAATACTGTAAAAAGGGATACAGAGGCTAGTTCTGTTGTACCTCTGTGTCCAAAGTCTGACAAGGCCTATGCTGAAGTGAACCCAGAAGTGTGGGCAGCCCCAGGGAAATACAGAAAATTAGATATGGAGCCTCTACAAATTAAAGCAACCAGGACAAGCACTACCCTGTTCCAAGAGAGGGAAGGAAGGGCTCACAGCCTGGTATTGAGTCCCTGTTAAAGGCAGGGCTTTTGGAGCCAAGGATGTCTCCCTACAACACTCCTATCTTGCCAGTCAACAAACTGGAGGGATGGACACAAGGGGGAAACACAGAATTTTCAAGTGTTAAAATTAAGATTAACTGAGGCGAGTGGCCTGGCCCTTCCAGACAGGGAAAAAGAATTTGAATTATAGGTGGACGTTAAACAGGGTCTTGCCGAAGGAATTCTTGTGCTAAAATGTTTAACCCAGTGGCCAGAGAGCAGCCTCATTGTCTGCAGAATTGTGCAGCCACAGCTTCCCTGGGAGCAGAGGCCTGAAAACTGATGACAACAGGAGGATCTCCTAGAGTTCAAGTCTGGCATCAAGTTAAAGCTTTGACAACCAAAAGAGCCTCTAAATGGATGAGCAGGGCTCGGTGATTACAGTATGAAACTTGTTCAGTGGCACAGGAGGATTCAGAACTGAGGACAGGGCAAGGGTTTAACCCAGCCTCCTGTTTGAACAGCCTGGAGAGGGGCTGGCAAGGAACCCAGGACTGCACTCAAGGGACAGAGCTCCCGAGCCAGGCTGGGAGAGATTGATGGGACATTCCCTGGCCTGAGGGAGACAATGTGTTTGTGGATGGCTCTGCAAGGGCAGCAGGAGGGAAAAGAGCTACAAGACAGGCTGTTATTAAGGAAGGGGAATCAGACCAAGCGCAGGTCACCGCCCCATGCTCAGCTCAACCCGCGGAGCTGTGGGTGCTTGTAAGAGCCTGGCACTGAAATGCCCTGAGCAGGAAGGCTTCAAAATCTTCTGCTGACACCATGGCACCTAACAGGGGGGCAAAAGCAATTCTGACTGCTTCAGCAAGCACTGGATCACTTATTAACCTATTTCTAAAAGAAATAATTCAAAGATAATGGATTGTGGAAGCAATAGATTCAGATGGGGAACTCATTTTACAGGAAAGACTCTTCAGGGGGTTATGGCAGCTTTAGGAATACAATGGGACCTCCATAACCCCTGGCAAGCCCAGAGCTCGGGTTGGGTAGAAAGAATGAATGGGGAAATAAAGAAACACCTTTGGAAGCCGGAGATAGAAACCAAGATGCCATGGGTACAGCTTTTGCCATTGGCTTTGGCAAGAAAAAGAGCCAGACCCAAGGCAGATATTCAATTATCTCCCTTGGAATTCATGTCTGGAATTCCTTACCTGGGCAATTCTCCACCTAGTGCAGGGTGGAAATAAGGGATGTAAATGTAAGGCAGGCTGTAGCCAGGATCCTGTCTCCTGTGGAATCTCTCCCCCAGGAAGCTGGGCTGGCACAGAGCCTGCCCTGGGACTTTGCTGTTGCCAACACCCAGCCAGGCCATCGGCTCCTGCCTAAGGAGTGCAAAGCAGCACCACTGGTGGCCAAGGGGCCCACGCCAAGTGTCCCTGAGGCCAGAAACAGCCGCCAGCACAGCTGAGCACGGGGGGACCCCTCAGCCTGGCCTCAGGGGCTCTGAAGCCCCGGAGATTTGCACTTCCCGCCTGCAGCAGGACCATGGGAGCCCCACTGAGCCTGCCCTGAAGGCAACGAAGCAGCAGCCAGGGCTCCACAGCGGGCCAAGCCCCTGGGCCTGCCCACAGATCCTCTGCTCAAACCCTCGGGAATCCTGGCCACCCTCCCCTGGCACCTCCAGCCACTGCGGCCAAGCCTCGCTGCCGCTGCTGCAGCTCCAGCGCTGGCTGGGCCTGCACTGCCACAGCTGCTGGGGAGCACCGCGGCACAATTCCACCCTGGGGCTCACTCACACCCACACTCTGGGCTGCCTGCGACTGCACTGCTGCAAAATGTACCCATCCTGCTTCTTTTAAATCTTATTTCTCTGCTCAGAAAGGTTTCTCTACTCAAAGGTTTGCCTTTGGGAATGAAATTTTAAAGGTTTTATTTAAGGGGTTCCCAGTCTGTTCGGATGTTAAACTCATCTCCACCACTCAATGGAGATGAGTTTAACATCCGAACAGACTGGGAATAGCCCAAAAGACACCCACAGAGATAAGGACCAGCAACAAAACATCAACGCCCCGCAGCAAACAGCAACCAACAGCTACCCCAGACACTGCCCCCGCACAGCTGGAGACACCTGGTCTGGAAAAGGCTGAGAAGGAAATCCAGGAGTGTGGGCGGAATTCACAGCAGAGGGGAAGAAATCCGAGTCTAATAGGAAACCAAACACTAAAAACTTACACGACTTGGAAGCAATGAACATTAAAGCAGTGGATTTAGATTGGTTCAGACTACGTAAAGTTTAGGAAAAATCGGGTAAAACTGACATGTCATGGAATGATTTTTCCTGCACAGCCGGGCTATGTGTGGATGAAAGTATTTCTGTTGCCCATCCTGGCCAGAACCAAGTAATGCCTTGACTCTCTCACACGAAAGAGATTCTTGGAGAGTTTTTGTTTTCCCTACAGTTTCAGTGATAAGATTACAACATGAGAAACATTTTTTATAATAATCCTACTTTATATTGTCAGGTAGGTTTGGGACAGAAGGGTGAGAATCAATTTTTGGTCTGGGTTTTTCCATGTTCGCCTTTATGTTGCATTTTGCAAAATTGAAGAACTTTAACCGTGATACTTTTAACTCTTAAATAGTTAATACTTTTTTTAAAAAAAGCAGATTCCGGGGGGCCTCATGTGACTCACCAGATGGCAGCCCTGGAAGAGAAGCTTTGGTTCTAGTCAGCCAGGAGAGGAGCTTTAGAAATGCAAATGAACCCTGCTGGGCAAAGCCTGGCCAATGTACCTGGGTCTCTTGCCTGGGGCAGGAATTGGGCTGATTCCCCCTGCCCCTCACCCCGAGCTCTGCCTGCTTGCACTGATGGAATTTGCACAGCTCAAGGCAGAGCCCGGGGTGAGGATATCTGACCCTGCAACAGAAACGGGTGAAGCTGCACAGGGAAACAGCAAATGGAGAATGTTGGGAAAACTTCACTATAAATAAATGGGGGGGAATCATCCCTCTGCCCACTCCAACGTGTGCTGTCACTGTCTATGTTATATAGGGTGGATTAGAGCACTGAGATGTTCTTGCTCCCACAAGTTCCGGGAAATCAGTTGGGAATCCAAGTATTTGATGATTTAATTAGAGACAAATGGTCAATTGATGCAGCTGGCTGGAGAGAGCGGCCAAAAATGGGGAGAAGATGAATGGCCAGCAGAACAAATCCTACAACACCATGGACCAGCCCCTGGGAACCCCAACCAATTCATATCAGGAGCCACAGAACCCATTTCTCATTTCAATGGCACCATTAGATTACAAGCTGCCCTCGGAATAACCAACCAGACAGCTCCAGCTCCTGACCTTCCTGCTGAGCAATCCACTGAAATGAGGAACACAACATTTCACCATGGGATGGGATCAGATCATCTGTTAGCAGAGAAAAGAGGAGTTTGTGGAAAATCAAATGACTCAAACTGGTCTTGGCAAATAGATGACAAAGCAAAAGTGGTGAAACAGATAACAAAGGAAACAAAAAAGCAGCTCATGTACCAGTCCAAACGTGGAAAGGATGGGAATGGGACATGGTTTTGTGGTTCCCTGGCAGACCATGGGTTAAACGAATGCTGCTTCTGCTCTGATGTGCTACAGCACCTCTCACCTTTTTACCATGCTCCGCACCTTGAGAGTGCAGCTCATTCAGCAGCTGAGCGAGGGGCCAGGGGCTTGTAGATAAGGAAGTAACGGGCGAAACCACCAGCTTCAATAAATGTTATTAATTAACACGGACTGCTGCTCGCAGAAAGTCCCGCTAAATTCCTGAACGTCGAGAACAAAAAAGACTTAACAGAGCCGTGAATATCGGCTGTTCTACAAAAGTGGGGGTGCACATTAACGAGGACGTGCTGTTGGCAGATCGGGAGGTCTGAACCTTCCAAGTACCTCAGCCAGTGGGCAAAGGGAGAGGGAGATGAGCCGGGAAAATGAGGATAAAAAGGAGGCTGCGAACTACAACAATGGCAGCGAGCGCACGGCAAATGCGCCACGGCCTCTCCCTCTGCTCAGCAATAAAGTCACTTGTACAGGACTCCTCTGTCTCCTCGGGGCACGGAAACCTCCGGCCACGTGAATTTCCCCGCACAGCCCCGGGCACGGGGCAGCCGCCCCTGTGCCAGCCACAGGAACCGGGCCGAGCCAGCGCTGCTCCGGCAGCGGCTCCTGCCGAGGCAGCGGCCGCAAGGAGACCGCGGGCAGCCGCTCCCGCAGCGCCCTCACGGCAGTTTGCCCAGTTTGCCTCTCCTTTGGCCCGGGCCGGGTTCCCCCCGCCCGCAGCGGCTGGGAGCAGCCGAGAGCCCCGCGCTGCCCATGCCGACCTGGCCCGGCTCCATCGCCGCTCCTGCCGCGGGCTGCGAGGGCTGCGGGAACGGGGCACCGAGGGTGTGGCTGCTGCTGGGGGAGGAGGAGGAGGGAGGGAAGGGCAGGGATGGAGGGGGAGGAGGAGGCGGGGTAAGGGGGAGGAGGAGGAGAAGGAATGGAAGGGGCGGGATGGAAGAGGAGCAGGAGGTGGGGATAAGACAGGGGAGGAGGAGGAGGGGGGATGGAAGAGGAGGAGCGGGAGGAGAAAGAGCAGGGAAGGAGGCGGGGTTAGGGGGGAGGAGGAGAGGGAGGTGGAGATAGGACAGAGGAGGAGCGGGAGGAAGAGGAAGAGGAGGGACCAGGGCGGATCAAGGCTGAGTTGTGGGAGCCACGCGGTCTCGATCCCTGCCTGAATTCGCAGCCCCCACCTGTGGGATCATCGCCCCCCCCCATGGCTCCGGTGAGCGGGGAGGGGGAGCCCGGCCCGGATATCCCGGGGGGTTCCTGGGTTGGGTTTTTGGGGGGAGGTTTGGAGAATGGAGAAGTCCAAGGCTGAGCGGAAAAGGCCCCTCGGGGGGACATCGGGGGGTGGCGGTGGCGGCTGCAGGCAGAGGCAGCCTGGAGGAGCAGAGCCCTGTGTGCCCCAGGAGGCCAAAGTGGGGAGGCCAGAGAGGGGGGAGCGCCGCCATTCGCGGGAGCCTCAAGAGCCTGGAGAGGGGCAGGGGGGACTCCTTGGAGCCGCTGCAGCGCAGAGCAGAGAATGAGGGGAGAAGGGAGCCCGGGAGCCCAAAGAGCCCCGGCATCCCGAAATGGGGAGAGCCAAGAGGGGGCATTGCGTCCCCAGAGACGGCCTGGGGGGATCTGGTTGCCCTTGCCTGTGGCACGGAGGCAAATCCCATGCTGTCCTTGTCCTTCCTCGCCCAGAGCAGGAGCTGAGCATGGAGAGCAGGGAGGACAAATGCCCGCGGCAGAACCTGGTGGCAGAGGCCGTTTTGAGCAGCTCCACGGCGCAGGAAGCCAACGGGGAGGAAAAGGCCCGGAGATGCCGCACGAGGAGGGGCTGCAAACGCAGATGGCGGGGATGTGAGGGGGAAAGAGCCAGCCTGGGCCGGGAAGGCGGCCGGAGATGGAGCCAGAGCTCGGAGCTGGTGCTCCATGAGCAGCTCCATGATGGGGAGAAGCCCCACACATGCATGGAGTGTGGGAAGAGCTTCAGGTGGAACTCGGAGCTGATCAAGCACCAGAGGATCCACACTGGGGAGAGGCCCTACGAGTGTGGGGAGTGTGGGAAGAGCTTCAGAGAGAGCTCCAGCCTGATCAGGCACCAGAGGTCCCACACGGGGGAGAAGCCCTATGAGTGTGGGGAATGTAGGAAGAGCTTCAGCAGGAGCTCCAGCCTGATCAGTCACCAGAGGGTCCACACTGGAGAGAGGCCCTACGAGTGTGGGGAGTGTGGGAAGAGCTTCAGCCAGAGCTCCCACCTGATTGGCCACCAGAGGACCCACACAGGGGAGAGGCCCTATGAGTGCTCCAAGTGTGGGAAGAGGTTTCAGACCAGCTCCAGTAGTCTCCTCCGGCACTATCGGATTCACACAGAGGAGAGGCCCTTCCAATGCCCCGACTGTGGGAAGGGATTCAAGAACAACTCCACCCTCGTCAAGCACCGGAGCATCCACACTGGGGAGAGGCCCTACGAGTGTGATAAATGCAGGAAGAGGTTTCTGACCAGCTCCAGGCTCCTCCAGCACTATTGGATTCACACAGATGAGAGGCCATTCCGCTGCCCCGACTGCGGGAAGGGATTCAAGCACAACTCCGACCTTGTCAAGCACCGGCGCATCCACACTGGGGAGAGGCCCTACGCGTGTCCCCAGTGTGGGAAGAGCTTCTCCTGCAGCTCTCACTTGACCCGACACCAACGGAGGCACCGGTAAGGGAAGCCCTGCGAGTGCCCCGAGTGCGGGAAGAGCTTCGTGCGCTGCTGCAGCTCCATCCCCCACTGGAGGAGGCACTTTGGGCACAGCCCTGGTCACTCACATTCCCTGTGATCCATGTTGGGAACACTCCTGGCTGCTTCTCCTTTGGTTTGGCCTGAATTTTTTTCTCTTCTCCATCTCTCTCTGCTCCAAAAGTCCGGAGGGATGGAACAGTCACCTCAAAACCACTCATATTCTACTGAAAATAACTGAATTTTAACCCCAAAGGGCTCAATTCCACCTCAGATTGCTTGTTCCCTCCTCAAAAAACTCAATCCCATGCCAAACTCACTCCATTCCACAGCTGTCAAGTTGAGATGGAGTTGGAAGGAGATTGGGAGAAGTGGGATCTCAATTTGGAGCAGTGGGATGGGGATTGTGTGGGGCTGGGTGTGTGGGATGTATTTGATAGCAAATAAAACTTTCAGAGTTACTGATTTCTGTCCTGTTCATTTTCAGTCATTTCTGTTTGCAGAGTGCCACCTTCTCAGCTGATTCAATTCCTATAAAATTCCCATTTTTTAAATCATCTAACCCAAACAATCCAAAAACCAATATCAAAATAAAACCACCTGCACACAATTAATTTTTTTAAAAATAATTTTAATTTTTCAAGAGTACTTAAGGATGTTATTAAAGTTTAATTGTTTGGTTGAAATGTCTGAGAAATTGTACTGGTGTCTGGTTTTGTGTTTAGTATATTTGTAATATGAATTGTTTAACTAAGATGTGTTAGATTGCTTGGTAGTTTCTTTAGATATTTTTATCTAAAGTACATTAGTCATCGAGTTAAAATTTTCAAAAGGTATTTCTTGATATATAATTTGTTTATTTATATGCATTGGTAATATTATAGTAATAGTTATTGTTGGTTTGAGTTGAATCATTGTTGGAGTTGAATCATTGTAAAGAAGAGTTGAGATTTTTATATTTTATTTTTATTATAATTTATTTAATTTCAATTATTATTTCTTTGTTTATAATTTTATTGCAATTTGTTGAGGGGATAGGAAGGAAGTTCAAGGGCAGGAACATTTTTTCCTGGCTGGGAACTGGAATTCCAGACCCAGGGAGTGTGTGCAGGGCCCCACAGACTGGGATCAAAGATGGGCTGGGATCACCTGGACTGGGATCACATGGATGGGGATCCTGTGGATCAGAACCCTCCAGACCAGGATAGCCTGAAGTGGGATCAAATATGGACTGGGACTGTATGGACTGGGATCCCAGGGACTGGGACCATATGGATCAGGACCCCACAGACTGGGATCAAATATGGGCTGGGACTGTTTTTTAAAGTAACTTTGTTCTATAGTTTTTATTTCTGTTGTTAATTAGGCTCAGTGAAATAGCTGCTTGTGTTAAACTGCCTGCTTGGATGGGATAACATCCAATGCACCCAGGATGAGGACACCTGTACAGATCTGCCAACTATCAGCACTCCCCGTCTGAAGGCAGAGTGCACCAAGGCCCAAAACCTGGAGGTGATAAAGAGAATGGACTAAAACCACAGCCAAGGAATCTGCATGCCCTAAAAAGGCAGATCCAGGGCAGAGCCATGCTAAACAGTTCTTGGAAGATGTAAACTGGGTGCATCTTGGCACTCAGCCAGGAGCACCCTGTTACCTTCAGGGATCCCCTGAAATACCTTTCCCCTTACATCAGCCTGGTGCATATTCATAGAGCCTCATGCACAGCAGCTGGGAAGGGTTTAACACTTTACTGGGTATATTAGCGTTCAGAAACACATAATCACCAGAATGATTATATGCAGGTGCTTTTATTGAAGAGCTCTGGGTGTCAGGGGTACCAACCCAAATCTGACTCCAACATGGGTTTGGGATGAACATGTTTTTATATTCTATCCTTATATAACTTTCATGTTAATGATTAAACTTCAATTGTTCTATTGTATACATAGATTTCAGCCAAGCATGGGCTCCTCATGGCCCCCCTCAAACTTCTAACATAGTTTCTCATGATTCTTCTTATGATTAAACAATAATTATATTTAATTACTAAACAATCATCACATCTAACAATTATATCATTTATCATGTTCTGCTTACGCAGGTGCAATTTCACATGATCTGGCAAGCACAAAGCCTAACATTTTCAGAGTCTATTTTTGACATTTTTCCAGGGCCCCACTATCATTCTCCCCCCTTTGAAAGCATTTTCACTTCACTATAGGTGTAAATGTTTTCACTTGATACAGGCCTTTATTTCTCAATTTATTCTTGATGTTCTTCAAGTCCATGGTTGATGTAAACGTTGTCGTGGATGCTGTCATGCACTGGAGAACCAGAAGATGGTGGGCGTGGATCTCGTGTCAGTGCCTTTATTATCTTCTGGTTCCAGGACGTTTTCTTCTGTATCTCTCCTTTTAAGATGCTGTGAACTAACCAAATTGCTAAGAATACAATTAGTAAGATTATCACACTCTCAATGATAGATTTAATCCATGAACTCACATTCCACCCTAACCCTTTAAAGATTTTGCCTAGCCAGGTCGTAGCCAAATCCTTTTGCTCTTCTTGTGCTTCATGCTCTCTTTGTTTCAACTGATTGATGTCATATTCTACATCTGCAGTTACATTTGGGATGTGAAGGCAGCAATGACCAACCCGTCCCTTTAAAAATCCACATACTCCATGCTCTTTCAGGAGTAACAAATCTAAGGCTAATCGATTTTGTAAAGTCATTTTTGTGGTGGCTTGTAATTGTATGTTTAATTCTTTAAATCCTTCCCGGGTGACTCTTGCCAGTCTATCTACCTGACCTGTAAGTTTGTACAGCATCTTCTACTCTGATAGTTTGCTATAGGACCAAGCAAAGACTCTCGGGCCCACCCAAATTTCACTCCACCAGAGGGTTCTTGCCAAGTGTCATCTGGATTTTCATTGTCTAGAACTTCTCTTCTTGCTCTTATCTGCACAAGTTCATGTTTTCCGTTAAATGGGGACTTTTTCCAAATTGGACATGAGGTTGGGAGGCCTAAAGTAATTTCCTTTACTTTCCCATCTACAGGCAGATGTGTTGTCCAGGTGCCATCGCTTGCTGCCCATAGAAATTGTCCTGGACCTCGGACTGTACTCCTGGTACATCCTACAACTGCTTTATAATTCCCTCTGCCTTGTTTATGTTTGATCCCTCTGCAAGCACAGCCAGTTTGTAGGGCTATTGCCAGGGGTGGCATCTGCTTTATCTCTGCATCATCAGAAGTGTAGTCATAAGTTTTATTACATGCCCACCAACTTACTTGGTCTGCCCTCGTTCTGCTACTGGTGGCAGTGTTTGTTACTGCTGGATCTGTTTCATTCTCGGAGCCTTCCCACTTAATGCACCAAGGGGTGTTTGCCATACATTGGAATCTTTGAAGGATACTCACAGACCACGCACTGTCCCAAGGCTCTGTCTGACCTTTCTGATCCTTGGCCTCACACTTCCATACCAGAGTGGTTTCTGTAACATTTTCTGTAATCTTTTTATAGTGTGGTAAATAGCATTGTCATTGTGTGATGCCTGCTGATTCTCCCATAGGGGTTCCTAGTGTGCCATCACTTAGAATACAGTCTTTCTGGCCCATGGGTTTCATCCATGTTCCTATTTTCTCCCAAGTTTCCTTGACTACTTGCCTCGACTCAGGTACCTGTTTGCATGCAATTGTTTTGTTATTTTGTGTTTCAGGTAGTTTTGATGTTATGATTCCCCAATTTACTGGATCTCCTGCTGCCCTTTGGTATTGGTATACAGGCAGTTATTCTACAGGTGTTTTGCATTTTGGCAAAGTCTTTGACTAATCCAATCATTACATTCTCAGCCCAAACTGCATTAGAAACCTTTATCACCTGTGTTTCTGTTTGTACCTCTCTCTTCATTCTAGAATGAAGAGTGGTTAGTTGATCTTTTTGCATTTCACATCCCAAAGACATTAATTACCATACCATTGGCACAATTACTGATAGCATTCTCAAAGTGATTAAACACATCTTATCTGCAGCCTTGTTGGTTCCACAGTTTACACAGTCCGTGATCCAGGATGGATTTTCTTCACTCGGGTGTAGTGAATCCAGGGGTCCACGCCGGCTACTTTGGCTGCTGTAAAGGTGGTCAGCAGTACCTGGTGGGGCCCACTCCACTTTTCTTTCAGCGGTTCTTCGTTCCAGTTCTTGATGTACACCTCGTCTCCTGGATATATGTTATGAACTGGGCTCTCGAGAGTCAGCGGTCTATTCCACACGAGGATGCTCCGGAGCCGAGCTAAAGTTTTCCCGAGAGACAGAACATAATTATACACTTCCTGCTTTCCTGTGACGTGCACATTAGGGTTAGGCTCAGGAGATTCATATGGTTTCCCATGCAATATCTCATAAGGACTGACTGACATCCCACTCATAGGCTTTATCGGAATCCTCAACAGTGCTATTGGCAAAGCCTGGGGCCACTGCAATTTGGCTTCTTGGCATATTTTACTGATTTGCCTCTTTAGTGTCTGATTCATCCTCTCTACCTGTCCACTTGACTGGGGTCTCCACGGTGTGTGGAGGTCCCAAGTTATCCCCAGCAATCTACTTACCTCTCTTATTACTGTAGCTATGAAATGGGGCCCCCTATCTGATGATACCCTAGGGGCACCCCGAACCTGGGAATAATCTCCTGTAGTAACCACTTTACTGTTTCCTTTGCTTGGTTGGTGCGACAGGGAAGGGCTTCTGGCCAGCCAGAGAATGTGTCAACCCCCACTAACAGGTATTTGTATCCTCGAGTTCTTGGCAAGTCTACCCAATCTACCTGCCAATAGTCTCCTGGCTCTATTCCTATCCGAATTCTTCCTAGGTGTGCCTGTTGCCAGCCACTGGGTTGTTTTTCAAGCAGATATCACACTTTGACATTACTGATTTTGCCATTGTTAACATCTGTACCGAAATTAAACTCTGCTTTAGCAATTTTACCAATGCCTCTGCTCCCCCGTGACATTCGTTATGTTTAATTTGTAGAACTTCTCTCATTATCAAGGGGGGTACCACTATCTGTCCTTGAGCAGTCACATACCATCCCTCTGAATTCTTTTGTGCATTTAGCAAACGTGCCAGTCTCTCATCTTCTACTGAATATTTTGGTTCTGGAGGCAAATTGAATTGGGATACATTAAGCTTTAAAGGTATCAATGCCATTGTTGTTTGCACCTCTCGAGCAACCTGTCGGGCTGCCCAGTCTGCCTTTCGATTTCCCTCGCAGATTTTGGAGTTTCCTGATTGCTGTGCTTTGCAGTGTATGATTGCCACTTGTTCAGGTTTTTGTACTGCTTTTATCAATTGCAGGACTGTTTCCTGATGTTTAATGTGCGTAACTCCAGAAGATAGTAATCCTCTTTCTTTCCATAGTGCTCCGTGTACATGCACCACTCCAAAAGCACATTTTGAGTCAGTCCAGATATTTATCCTTTTCCCTTCACTTAATTCTAGTGCCCTGGTTAAAGCAACCAGTTCTGCCTTCTGGGCAGATGTATTTGGTGGTAATGCCTTTGCCTCCACTGCTGTACTGACTGTTGTTACTGCATATCCAGCGTATCTGGTTCCGTTTTCCACGAAGTTGCTCCCATCTGTAAACAGCTCCCACTCTGGCTGCTCTAGTGGGACGTCTTTCAGGTCTTCTCTTGCTGAGTAGGTGTACTCTATTACCTCCACACAGTCATGCTTTAATGGGCCTTCTTCAGTTGTGGTACCTAGGAACAAAGCTGGATTCAAAAGGTTGGTTGTTTTTAATGTGACATCATCCTGCTCAGTCAGGACTACCTGGAATTTCATCATCCTGCTTGGCGATAGCCAATGGCCCCCTTCTGCTCTAAGACAGTGGTTACCATGTGTGGTACATTGACATCTATGTGCCTTCCCATCGTGAGCTTCCTGGCTTCTTGTATCAGCATCACAGTGGCTGCGACTGCCCGCAGACATGGAGGCCGCCCGGCACTTATGCTGTCAAGTTGTTTGGAAAAGTAGCCCAGCGGCCTTTTCCAGCTTCCCAGACCTTGGGTCAGGACTCCTAGTGCTAGGCGCAGCCTTTCATGGACAAACAGCTGAAAATCTTTAGACAGATCAGGTAAGCCTAATGCTGGAGCAGTTGTCAGTGCTTCCTTTAATTTTAGGAAGGCTTCTTTCTGTGGCTTGCCCCAGGTGAATGGCTGCATCTTCTGAGCTTCACACAGGGGTTTCGCAATCAGTCCATAGTCCATGATCCACAGGCGACACCATCCTGCCATCCCGAGGAAGACTCGCAGCTCATGTAGATTCTGGGGCTCTGGAATAGCACAAATAGCTTGGATACGGTTAGTGCCTAGTTTTCATTGCCCTTGTGAAATTTCACATCCCAGGTAGATCACAGTCTGTTGGGCAATTTGTGCCTTTCCTCTGGATACTTTATAACCTCCCATTCCCAGGGAATTTAAAATCTCAATGGTTACCTTTATACAGGTTGCTTTTCTTCTGTATCTATTAGTATATCATCAACATACTGCAACAACAGGTATTGGTCTCTTGGTACTTGCCCATTCTCGGTCCAAATCTCCAGCTCCTTTGCCAGTTGGTTTCCAAACAGGGTCAGCGAGTTCTTATATCGTGTGCAGGTGAGCTGGGTCTTTCTCCCATTCCCTGGGTTTTCCCACTCACAGGCAAACAGTTTCCTACTTTCTTTGTCAAGGGGGATGCAGAAAAAGGCATCTTTTAAATCAATTTCAGTAAACCACTTATATATCTCTTTTACGGATGTTAGCAATGTGTAAGGATTTGTTACCACTGGAGAAATGTCCTTTGTTATTTTATTTATTGCTCCCAAATCCTGCACTAATCTATATTCACCATTTGGTTTCTTTACTGGAAATATTGTGTATTAAATTCTGATTCACATTCTTGTAAAATTCGGTATTTCAAGAATTTCTCAAAAATCTTTACTATTCCTTGCCATGCTTCCGGTTTTATGGAATAGTGTTTGACTTGTAGAGGCCTCGCCCCTTCTTTTAACTCTACATGCACTGCTTGTGCCAATTTAGATTTCCCTGGTATATCTGTCTCCCATACAGAGGGAATCACTGCATCTTCTACCTCCCTAGGGATAGAGGGAACAGGTTTTTCTTTGATCATTAAAATCTGTCCCGTCTTTGATTCAGATATTTTCATTATAAGCTCCCCATTTTCAAAGGTTATTACCGCATCAAGTTTCGCTAGCAAATCTCTCCCTAAAAGCGGAATTGGACACTCAGGTACGTATAGGAATTCGTGTGTTATAACTTTGTTCCCAAAACACAAATCTAGGGGTTGCAAGAATGGCCGTTTTTCCTCTTTCCCTGTAGCGCCGACTATTGTTGTTTGCTTGTCCCCAATTTGTCCTTGCAAATCATTCAATAACGAGTAAGTAGCTCCTGTATCTATTAGAAATTTGACCTCTTTATGTCCTAATTGTTTATTTATAAGAGGTTCCTTAACTTGTTCTACTGGCTCTATGTCTAGTCAGCTGGTATACTCCCCCAAAACCATCCCCTTGGTAACCTGCTGGCACTGATTGCCCTGGTGAAACTGGTTGTTCAAGTCTGGACATTGTCTTTTCCTGCCAAACTTCATATAGTTTAGACCAATTGATAGTTTTGGGCACAGCATTCTGAACTCCTATTTGGATCCACTCTTGATATTTCCGTAGTCTCCCGATAACACAAAATAAATTAGGGTCCCTATTTGGATCCTCAATTGGGAAATTCTCATCTAAATTCCCTGTTACGAGTCCATTTCTGATGTCCTCTCTTGCCCTTTCTTTGTCTGCCTTAAGTACCATCTCTTTCTCAGTAGAATCCATCAAGGTATCTAATATTAATATATTAGATATATTAATATACTATATATAGATATATATTAGATATATTATTATACTATATATAATTATATATATAATATATTAATATACATATTATTGTATGTCATCCCAGTCAGGATTTTGAGGTTTTTATAACCATTTTTAATACTCATGCCATTTTATCAGGATTTTCTCTATGAATTCTGGCTGATTGTTTCCAAATAACTAAATCTGCAGGAGAGAAAGGCACTTTTATAAATACTGGCCCTTCCACTCCAACACTTTGTCGCAAGGGGGCAATTACATTCCATTTTTGTCTGCCTATGTCTTTTCTATCCATAACTGGGGCAAGGTTAGACTGACTCCTGGTTCTGTGGGCTACCCCATCGTTGATTCTCTCTCTCTCCTTCCTGCCACAGTTAGGTTTTGCTCATCTTCCGAGGAAGAGAGATCAGGTGACGATGGGAGAGGAGAATAAAGAGGGAAGGGTGTACTAGACGAGACAGGTTCAGGATTAGGTGGGGTAGGAGCAGGCAGTGGGATAGGGACAGATGGAACAGGTGGGATAGGGTTAGGTTCTCTTGTTCCTATTGGAGCTACCTGTAAATCAATATCTGTATAATTTTCCCTACTCAGGCTTTCTTTCAACGCCAAGTGTTCTAAACAACGTTCCTCACAAACCCCACACTTATTGCTTACAGATATTTTAACCATCATTAATCCGCATTCATCCTGCCATTCTGGCTTTGCCCGTAAATAGAAAAACAAATCAACATACGGAACCTCATCCCATTTTCCTTCTGGTTTACAAAACGACATTAACTGCGAAATAGTGTTATATTGCAGAGTCCCATATTTTGGCCATTTTTCACCATTCTCCATGGCATTTTCTGGCCACCATGTATTACAATAATCAATCAACTTAGCTTTACGTAATTCTTCCCCAAAATTACCCTGTTTCCAATGTGCTAGTAAGCACCCCAAAGGAGAACTTTGCGGGATAGAGGTGTTGCCGCCCAAAATCCCTTTCAGTTTCTCCCTTCCAAATATACCACAAATTGCCGAACCCGCAACACTTTCGCGATTGTCTTATGGGACGGCGCCTGGGCTTGTACCAGCAGGAATTCCTTTAGCCCAACCAAGCATAGCTTTCGCTGCGTCTCATTGGCAGGCACCCAAACCAAAGTAAAAAGCACCTTACCTTTCTCCCGGGGACGTGGCGAGCGGCAGAAGCGGTCGCGGCCGATCGAGCTCCCCGAGAATCCCTCGGTGCCGGCTGGAGCGCGGTCGAGTCGCGAAACTCGCTCAGCAGCACCCGCAGGGTCCCATCCGGGGTCGCCAAAATGTTAGCGTTCAGAAACACATAATCACATCAGCGATTATATGCGGTGCTTTTTATTCAAGAGCTCTGGGAATCGGGGAGTTTCCACCCAAATCTGATTCCGACCATACATTCGAGGTGAACGTGTTTTATCCTCTATCATTACATAACTTTCATGTAATTATTAAACCTATATTGTTCTATTGTATACACAGATTTCAGCTAAACATAGCCCCCTTTAAATTTCCAACATAGTTTCTCACATAGATGCTTCTTATGGTTATATAATAATTCTATTTAATTACTAAACAATCACCACATCTAACAATTATATCTTTTATCATACTGCTTACACAGGTGCAGTGACCTGAGAAAACACAAAGCCCAATATTTGCAAAGACTATTTTTAACATTTTCCAGGGATCCACTATCACTTTTATTTCTTGTGGGAAAAAACCCTCCATCTCAACCAGGCACTCATGGCCAAAACTGGGCAACTGCCTCTGGAATGCCTTATATCCAAGGATAGCTCCCAGACAAAAGCTGCCAGCACTGACAAGTCTGGCTGGCCTTGGCTTCCTGAGGGCTGGCCCTCATCTTCCTCTGAAACACTGGGGATGGGTGCTTTCCTTCCTTATGAAAAGAACTCTTCTTCCTGTCCAGGCACCCACAGCCAAAACTGAGATTGCACCTCCAAAATGCCCAATGTCCAAGGAAAGCCCCTAGACAAAAGGTGCCAGGAGAGACAGGGCTGGCTGGCTTGGCCTGAGGGTGGCCACCTCTCATCTTCTTCCTAAACACTTGGACTTTGTGCTTTACTTTCCTATGGGCAAAAACACCCATCTTGACCATGGCCAAAACTGGGATTCCCCCTCCAAAACTCCATACATCCAAGGATTGCTCCCAGGTGAAAGCTGCCAGGACAGACAGGTCTGGCTGCCCTTGGCCTCCTGGGGGTGCCTCTCCCCTGCTGTCCAAACGCTGGGGCTGGGTGCTTTCCTTCCTATGGAAAAGAACCGTCCTTCTTATCCATGCAGAAACGGCCGAAATTGGGGTTCCACCTCCCAGATTCCCAATATCCAAGGGTTGCTTTCAGACAAAAGCTGCCAGGACAGACAGGTCTGGCTGGCCTAGGCCTCTGATGGCCGCCTTTCATCTGCCCCTGAGACACCAGCGGTGTTCTGTGCTTTCCTTCCTATGGAAAAGAACCATCCTTCTCCTCCAGTGTCCATGTCTGAAACTGGGATTCCACCTCTGAAATTCTCAATATCCAAGGGTTGCTCCCTGGCATAATCTGCCAGTACCGTCAAGGCTGGCTGGCCTTGGCCTCTGGTGGCTGCGCCTGCAACAGTGGGGCTGGGTTCTTTCCTTCCCATGGAGATCCCTGGGACACTGTAGGGACCTCATGGAACCAAGGGGATCATTGTGGCCCCACTGGAGCCCATGGAACCAAGGGGATCATTGTGGCCCCACTGAACCTCATGGAACCAAGGGGATCATTGTGGCCCCACTGGAGCCCATGGAACCAAGGGGATCATTGTGGCCCCACTGGAGCCCATGGAACCAAGGGGATCATTGTGGCACCACTGGAGCCCATGGAACCAAGGGAATCATTGTGGCACCACTGGAGCCCATGGAACCAAGGGGATCATTGTGGCACCACTGGAGCCCAGGGAACCAAGGGGATCATGGTGACACAGAGGGGGTCCATGGACCCAGAGACCATTGTGACTCTGTGGGGCCTGATGGAACCATGGAGACCATTCCAACCTTCAGGGCCTGGTGTCACCAAGGGGGCATTATGACACCTCAGGGCCCCATGGAAGCAAGGGACCATTGGGACACTGTGGGACCCATGGAACCCAGGGAACATGGAACAGCTCTGGCTGGCTTGGCCTCCCAGGGGCCACCTGACAGCTCTGGCTGATCTTGGGCTGTCAAGGGCTGCCTCTCATCAGCTCCTGGAGCACTGGGGCTCTGCGCTTTCCTTGCTATGGAAAAGAGCTGTCTGACTTTCCAGATGGTCATTGCCAAAAGGGGTACTCTGCCCAAAATAATTCCCTCTATACAGGGGTATCTCACAAAACAAAACCTGCCAGCTCTGGCTGGCCTTGGCCTCTGGTGGTCACCTCTCATCTGCCCCTGAAACACTGGGGCTCTGTTCCTGCATTCCTATGGAAAAGAACCAGCCTTCTTGTCCAGGGACCATGGCCAAAATTAGAATTTGGCCTCCCAAATTCTGTATATCCTAAGATTGCTCCCAGACAAAAGTAGCCAGGACAGACAGGTCAGGCTGGCCCTGTCCTCTGGTGACTTTCTTAGACTCTGAGCTGAATGTTTTCATTTGGAAACACCTTGGAGAGGGCCCAGAGATGTCCCAAGGAGGGGTTTGGAGGCCTTGGGCCCATGAGCACTGTATAGGGACAAAGGAGCTCTGTGCTCAGTGGGGTGGAGACTGAGGACAGTGGAGTAGAGCCATGAGAGTGTTTAAAGAGCGATTTCAGGGCTGGTGGATCCTTTTGACATAGTGGAAAACAGCCAGAGAGAGAAAGAATTAATGCCAAGGGCAGCTGGGGAGGCCCAGAGTGACTGCAGGAGAAAGGAATTTCCCTGTCAGGGCAGGGCTGTGGTGCAGCACGGCCCCAGCAGGAGCCTGGAGCAGCCCCAGGCTTTGTGTGGGCAGGCAGGGGCAGGCAGGAGGCAGAGCTGTCAGCAAAGGAAGGGCCCAGCCAGGTGGGGCAGCCGGGGGATGCCGAGAGCCTGCAGGGACAGAGGCCAGGGCAGGGACACCGTGGGACAGCCTGGGCTGCACAGGGCACAGGGATGGGCAGCAGCTGCAAGACAGCCCTGACAGAGCCAACCTGGGCAGCGCTTTGGCCATGGCTGCTGGCCCTGGGCCTAAGCCAGGAGGGGACAAGTGACCCTTGCAGGCCTGGGGCCTCATTGCCTCCTTGTCCCTGCTCAGCAGCCTGGCAGGGGCTGCCCCACGCTCCTGCCCTTGGCATTGCCCATCCCCACATGCCAGTGCCCATCCCGGGAAGAGCCCTGAGCAAGGAGGGAGGGACAGGATCTGCCTGGCCAGGCCCTGGGGCTCAGGCCTTGGCCCTTTACATTCCTGAAACAAATCCAGGTTTGCTCAGCACCAGAGACACCTTTGCCTTGTTTGTCCCCAGCTGCCATCAGTGCCTCCAGTGTTCTGCTCTCCCTGGAACCCGGGGACACTTTCTCAGTCCTGTCCCTCACAGGGATCTCTTTAAAGTACAAGAAACTTCAGTCTTTCAATCTCACTTGGAGCTCTTGAGAAGTCTTTGAGCCCACTCTGAGGGACTGGGTGTGATGCAAAGAGCAGCAAAGGCCCAGAGGGTGATTAAAGTCCTTGTGCTGTGTCTGTGCTGCTGAGCTGGGCCGGGCTCCTGGCCCAGAGGCAGCTCCTGGCAAGGGCAGCAGAGCTGCAGAGAGACAGCTCTGGCCAGGAGCAGCTCCTGTGCACAGCCCAGCAGGGCTGGGGCACTGCCAGGGCCCCTCAGGGACATGAGCAGGGCACAGACAGAGCTCACAGGGGCTCAGCACTGGCCGGGGCTCTGGGATGTCCCCGCGGGGGCTGTGTCACAGCAGCACCTCTGGGGCTGTGTCCCAGAGCCACAGAGCAGCTGGGACGGCAGCAAGGGGCTGTGGGACAGCACAGAGTGGGCTGTGTGACAGCACTGAGGGGGTTGTGACAGCACAGAGCTAGCTGTGACATCACTGAAGGCGGCTCAGTGACATCACAATGTGGGTTGTGACACAGAGTCACAGAGCATCTGTGTGATGCCACAGAGAAGGCTGTGACATCACAGGGTGACTGTGACACCACAAGTCTGATGTGTGACATCACATAGCAGCTGAATGACATCATATGGAGGTTGTGTGACATAACAGAGTGATTGTGTGACATCACAGGGGCTGTGTGACATCACATGGGTTCCGTTACATCACAGGTGCTGTGTGACATTACAGGGACAGTCTGACATCACAAGGGTTTTGTGACATCCTAGGGGCAGTGTGACATCATGGGGGCTGTTTGACATCACAGGGGCTGTGTGACATCACAGGGGCTGTGTGACATCACGGGGGCTGTGTGAGGTCCCTGGGGAGGTCACTCTGCCCCGGCCCCCTCACAGCTCCCCCCAGGGCAGTCCAACCCTGCTCGTGCACAGCGGGGTCCCCTGTCCCCCCGGGTCCCCCCGCCCCCAGCCCCGCAGCCTCCCCCAGAGGATGTTCCACGAGATCGACCCCAGAGCCTGACACGGGGACGGGGGGGCCGGGGCCCTGGGGGTGGCACAGGGGGACAGGGACCCCCCGGCAGCGTCCCCGTGTCCCCCAGGGCCAGAGCCTGGGCCAGGGCTCCTTCACTGTGTTATAGGTAAACATCATAATATTGGCTTTTTGCAAATATTAAAATGGATTTTATATGTGTGGTGTTAAAATAACTTTGTTCTAAAGATGTAGTTTTTATTTCTGTTGTTAATTGAGCTTAGACATAGTAGTGAAATAGCTGATAGAAGTGTGCTTGTGTTAAACTGCCTGCTTGGATGGGATAACATCCAATGCACCCAGGATGAGGACACCTGTACAGATCTGCCAACTATCAGCACTCCCCGTCTGAAGGCAGAGTGCACCAAGGCCCAAAAACTGGAGGTGAGTAAGAGAAGGAGCCAAAACCACAGCCAAGAAACACACATGCTCTGAAAAGGCAGACTCAAGGAGGGGCCATGTAAAATCATTCCTGGAATATGTAAAGTAGTTTATGGATATGCATGAGGCTCTATGAATATGCACCAGGCTGATGTAAGGGGAAAGGTATTTCAGGGGATCCCTGAAGGGAACAGGGTGCTCCTGGCTGAGTGCCAAGATGCACCCGGCTGTAATAACCTTTGCTCCATGGTCCTGCTCTCCCATTGTCCCTTATTAAACTTTGTACATTTTCACAGGAGAGTGAACGTGTTTTTCACAAATGGAATCTCAAGGGAACAAGGGTCAGTTGTTAAGCCAAGGCTCTGCTTTGACCAAGTGGGGCCTCATGGGACACAGGTGCCACTGGGACATTGCCAGGTCTGGTAGGAACAAGGCTCCATTATTGCACAGTGTTACAGATGAGTAATGTCATAGTTGGGTCTCACAGTGAGGAGATAGATCCTATGTGTGTGTTAAGATGTGTAGTGATGTTATTGTCATCTGTCCCCCATAGTCCTCTTTCCCCTGCCCTTGTAATGGCCTTGGTGGTTGGGGCATTTGGGGAGGGCAGGTTTGTCACTGGAAGGCAGGCATGGCAACACCTGCTCTCCAGTCAGGGTGCAAGAAAGCATTCTCCACCAATGGACGGCCACAAAGAGTTCCCTGACAGACTTTGGGTGGGGCTAGGATTACCTGGTGCAACACCAAAAGCCTAAAAGGAGGAGCAGCCAATTTGTGAAGGAGCCACGTGGCTGATAGCCACGGAGTGGGGAAGGGCTCCCAGTGCTGTGATTTCTCCTGTTTCAGTCCTTTGTTGTCATTTGTTTCAAGGTTGAATCAACCTTAAAAATTTTAAAAGTAGCGGTCATTTCTCACACACAGCAAGGCCTCAGGGCGCCCAGGAGAGCGGCGTGACAATGACATCTTGGGGAACCAAGTGTCACCTGCAAACACAACGGGGCCTCATGGAAGCCAGGGGCCACTTGGATATTGCCAGGGCAGGTGGAACTCAGTGTCCATTGTGACACAGCACAGCCTCGTGGAACTCAGCAGAGCATTGGGACAGCCTGGAATCTCATGGAGCCAAGGCTCTGCTTTGGCAAAGTGGGGCCCACAGGACACAGGTGCCCCTGGGACATTGCCAGCTCTTGTGGAACCCAGTGTCCACTGTGACACAGCAGAACCTCATGGAAACATGGGGGCCACTGTGACGCAATGGAATCCCATGGAAGCAAGTGTCAGTTGTGAACGCAGCAGGGCCTCACAGAACCCAGGGGCAACGGGGACCGTGCTGTGGCTCGTGGGAGCAAGGGGCCATTGTGACCCAGCGGGGCCTCCTGGAACCCAGGAGAACATGGTGGGCCCATGGATCCTCATAGAAGCACGGCCCCATTGTGACAAAGTGCAGCATCACAATGGTCTCCTGGGTTCCAGGAGTCCTCGCTGTGTTTAGAATTGACACTTGGTTCCCCAAGATTCCATGGCATCCCTCTGCTCTCCTGTGATTTGAGGCTGTGCTGTGTCACAATGGACACTTGCTTCCTCCAAGGCTGGAGATGTCCCAGTGGCACTGGGCTTCCATGAGGCTGCGCTTTGTCACAATGGGGCCTTGCTTCCATGAGATTCCATTGTCTCACAATGGTCTCCTGGGTGCCACAAGGCCTGCCTTTGTCACAGTGGAACCTTGCTTGCACCAGCCCTGGCAATGTCCCAGTGGCACAGGGGTTCCAGGAGACCCTGCCGTGTCACAATGGGCCCTTGTTTCCATCAGTTCCATTGTGTCACAGGGCTCTCCTAGGTCCCATGAGGCCTTGGTCTGACACAGTGGTGTCTTGTTCCTACCAGGCCTGACAATGTCCCTGTGGCACCTGTGTCCCATGAGGCCCCACTTGATCAAAGCAGGGCCTTGCTCCCATGAGATTCCACTGTGTCACAATGTTCTGCTTGGTTTCATGAGAACCTGATGTGTTGACAATTGATCCTTGGATCCCAGAGATTCCATTGCATCATGGCTCTGTCCTTGGTTCCAGGAGGCCCAGCTTTGTCACAACTGGACCTTGGTTCCATGAGATTCCATTGTATCACAGCGGTGTCCTTGGTTCCATGAGGCCCTGCTGGGTCACAGTGGAGCCTTTGTGCCATTCGTTTCCATGGTGCCACAATGATCTCCAGCATTCCATGAGGCCACGCAGCAAAAGAGTGGACCCTTGAATCCATGAGTTCCCATTCCATCAGGATGATCTCTTGCATTCCATGAGGCCCTGCTGTGTCACTAAGGAGCCTTTGTTCCATGTGTTCCCTTTGGGACACCATGGTCTCCAGTGCTCCATGAGGCTGAGCCGTGAAACTCTGGGCTCTTGGTTCCATGAGATCCCACCACGGTGTCACCATGGTCTCCCGGGTGCTGTAACAATTCACACTTGGCTCCATGAGATCCCACCACGGTGTCACCATGGTCTCCTGGGTCCTGTAACAATTCACACTTGGTTCCATGAGATCCCACCATGGTGTCACCATGGTCTCCTGGGTCCTGTAACAATTCACACTTGGTTCCATGAGATCCCACCACGGTGTCACCATGGTCTCCTGGGTCCTGTAACAATTCACAGTTGGTTCCATGAGATCCCACCACGGTGTCACCATGGTCTCCTGGCTCCTGTAACAATTCACACTTGGTTCCATGAGATCCCACCACAGTGTCACCATGGTCTCCTGGGTCCCATGAGGGCCCCTCTCTGTGTCACAGTGTTTGCCTTGGTTTCCTGAGAAGCTGATGTGTTGACAGCTGAACCTTGGTCCCCTGAGATTCCATTGCATCCCAGCGGTGTCCTTGGTTTCATAAAGCCCAGGTTTGTCACAAGGGAGCCGTGGTTTCAGGATATTCCATGGTGACACAAGGGTCTCACCACTCTCTGAGGCTGCACCATGAAACAGTGGACACCTGGTTCCATGAGATTCCGTGGGGTAACAGTCAATTCTTTTGCTTCTTTTCTGCCAAGGTCGGGATGAAATCCCAAGACAGCATTTCTTGTTTGGACTCAGGTGTTCATTAGCTCTTGTCTCTAGAACAGTCTCACAAGCTGTGAGTTCTGCAGCACTTCGCTAACAAGGTAAAAATGGAGCCCCATCTGTCTCTCTGCAAGGTCTTTTGAGGATAAACTGTCCAATTAAGAAATGACACCGAAATTATTTTTACTTTTAACCCAATAACCAATCAGCCGTGCCCAACATAAGGGACTTTTTTATCCAATTACACAATACCACCCAAACCCGAGGAGGAGGAGGAGGAGGAGGAGGAGGAGGAGGAGGAGGAGAAGGAGGAGAAGAAGAAGGTGAAGGAGAAGAAGGAAAAGAAGGCAAAGAAGAAGAAGAAGAAGAAGAAGAAGGATCAGCCTCCACCCTAAAACCTCCATCTTGCTTTATATATATTACTATATTCTAAAACCTTAAACTCCAAGTTGTCCACCATGTGATATTACACCCTTCTATTCAAACTCCACACCCATAATCCCAGTTCCATCATTCTATTTTGGAAGCCTTCTCCACAGCCTCAGGTCAAATGCAGTGTTCTCTTGGGGGTCAGTGTCTGTCAGCTCAGAAAGTCCAAAATTCTCAGCAGCCCGGGTTCCAACAGGTAACAATGTTCTCCTGTGTTCCAGTAGGTTCCATTGGGCCCGGCTCTGTCACCATGGACACCTGGTTCCATGAGATTCCATGGGGTGACAATGTTCTCCAGTGTCACCATGGACACCTGGTTCCATGAGATTCCATGGAGTGACAATGTTCTCCAGTGTCACCATGGACACCTGGTTCCATGGATTCCATGGGGTGACAATGTTCTCCAGTGTCACCATGGACACCTGGTTCCATGGGATTCCATGGGGTGACAGTGCTCTCCAGTGTCACCATGGACACCTGGTTCCATGGATTCCATGGGGTGACAATGTTCTCCAGTGTCACCATGGACACCTGGTTCCATGGATTCCATGGGGTGACAATGTTCTCCTGTGTTCCATCAGGCCCGGCTCTGTCCCCATGGACACTCGGTTCCATGGGCAGTGTCCGTGTCCCAGTGGCACCTGTGTTCCATGGCACCCCTGTCTGACCAGGGACAGTTTGTTCCAGGACATTCCATGGAGTCCCAGCGGTCACTTGGGTTCCATGCAGGTGCCTGGGCAGCGGGAGCTCAGCCCAAATATCCTGGGGGTCCCTGGGCTGGGGTTTTTTGGGAGGACCCTTTGGATCTTGCAGGGCTCCAAAGCTGAGCCGCAGATGCCCCTTGGGACAGAGTGGAGCATCATGGAAGCCAGGAGACCCTGATGGAAGCCAGGAGAACCTGATGGAGACCAGGAGAACCTGATGGAGACCAGGAGACCCTGATGGAGCCAGGACACCCTGATGGAGCCAAGGCTGCATCAGGACACAGAGGGACCTCACAGGAGCCAGGAGAGCGTTGTGAGGCTGTGGAACAATGTAGCACCGAGGTTTCACTGGGGCTTGGCAGAAGCTCCTGGAGACAAGGAAGCGCTGGGAGCCTCCGGAATCAGCGTCTGCAGGAGGATTTTCTGCTCCCTCCTGGGATGCTGGTGGACAATAAAGCCTGAGGCAGCCTCCCAAGGGTCCGGCTGTGCCACCAGCGGGGGCCACATCTGGGGGGACGCCCGGCCAGCCCTGGCCCTGCTGCTCCTCCTGGCCGGGCCTGGAGCTGCTGGGAGCCCGGGCTGGGGGAATCCTCAGGGCTGTGCAAGGAAAGGTTCAGCACAAGCAGCCCTGGAGCGAGATGTGCAGTGTGAAACACGCCAATCACTTGATTTTGAAATTGTAAAAGTTCCATAGTAATAAAATGGTTATAAAAATAGCAATACAATTAGAGAAATAATAATTTGGACAATTTGAATTAGGACAATATGAGACAATAGAGAGAAAGGGTTATGGAGGTCTGGGTACCTTTTTCTGGGCACCACGAGCCTGAAAAGGGACACCCGTTAACAAAGGATTAACCCTTAAAAACAACAGCCTGTTGCATATTCATACACTTCATCCATGATGCATAAATTCCATTCAAACACAGGATTCTGTCTGGGCAGTGCCACCTTCTTCCTCCGAATCCTAACAGCACCTTCGAGGCGGTAGAAGTAGTTCATTTCTTCTGATAAGAGGGCAATAAATTCTTTTTCTCTGAAAGATTTAGGTGTCCTGTGGCTGCTATCTCACTGCGAGTCCTTTCTTTAAAACAAGAATCCTACATAGCATCGTTTCTATTTTAACATTTTATAACCTAAAACTATATTTAACACACTACTTAAGAGAATTAATACACCAGACATATAATATTTATATATAATATATAATATATAATATATAATATATAATATATAATATATAATATATAATATATAATATATAATATATATAATATATAAAATATATAAAATATATATAATATATTATTACCCATTATATATTTTATATATATCATATTATTATATTATATTATATATATTATATATCACATATATAATATTATATATAATATATTTTATATATATAGATATATATAATATTATCCATAATTCATTATATATAATATATAATAATATATAATATATAACCCTATAATATATAATATATATTATATATATATATATAATATATAATATATACATATATATATATATAATATTCTAACACCAGACATATAATATTCATTTTAATATTTGCGAAAAGCCAATCATAAAATACATGCATTTTTCACATGCAGGCAAAGCCAGCGAGGCAGCAGAGCAAGAGAGAGAGCAGAGCCAGTGACACAACAAACGCACCGAGAGCGAGAGAGCAAGTTTGAACAGAACTTGCAAAGGGCAAAATCAGCTCAGACCAGGTTAGACTGAAGAACAAGGAGCACCAGGCATGGGCTGATGGTCCAGGTAAAAAGTTCCAACGTGAGGAGGACGACAGAAGCCTTCATCAAAAGAGCACCAGAAGACTGAGGGCCGCCACAGGAGGAACGGACGCAGGCGCTGAAGCCACACACGGCTGTAAAACCGGGACACAGCTTTATGCAAATGTGAGTATGCTAATGAAGTGCTGTAATTGTGACTTTTAAAATGGAGCTGAAGGCCAAAGGAGACCGAGTGGGTTTTTGCCAGAGAGATCCCCCTCGCTCCCAGCGCTGGATACACAAATCCCTGCTCTGTCTGACTGCAGAGTTTGATTTTCTCACCCAGTTTGTCCCACTCCACCTTTCCCTGCCCTCTCCTCCCCTCTCCCAGTCCCATTTATGGGATTTGGGGTAATTTATGGGATTTGGGGTCATTTATGGGATTGGGGTCATTTGGGGGATTTGGGTTCTTTGTGTGCCTTTGAGGTTATTTGGTTTTTTTTTCTGGGGTTATTCAGGGTAAATTTGGGATAATTTGGGGTAATTTTTCACATTGTTGGGTTTTTAGAGCCGTGTGTATTTGGGGTAATTCAGGGCACTGTGTGGGTTTGGGATAATTTTATGGGATTGGATGGGATTTTAATGGATTTTAATAGGAATTTAGTAGGATTTAAATAGAATTTAATGGGATTTAATAGGAATTTTAATAGGATTTAATGTGATCTTAATGGGATTTTATGGACTTTTAATGGAATTTGATGGGATTGTAATGGAAATTTATGGGATTTTTATGAGATGTAATCGGATTTTAATGGGATTTTAATGGTTTTTAATGGGAATTGAGTGGAATTTAATGGGATTTTTATGGATTTTAATAGGATTTGATGGGGGTTTCCCCCAGTCCACAGCTCCCTCCCACCTCAATTTGGGGGTCCCATACCCTTCTTTCCCCCGCTCTCCCGCCCCTTCCCCATCGTTCCCCCAGTCCCCAATCCCCTCCCCCGTGCTTGGTTTTGGGGGTTCCAGGCCCCTCCTGCTCCCTTTGGGGGTCCCGACCCCCCTTTGGTTGAATTTGGGGCCCCCCCGCTCCCCTTCTCCCCGCGCCCCCCGCTCCCCCCGCGGCCGGGGGGGCTCCCAGCGCCCCCAGTGCCACCAGTGCGGCCCCAGCTGCCCCCGCACGCCCCATCCCCATCGCCGGGGTCACCGCCCCCCGCCCCAAATTCCGCTCCTGGACACTGAGAGCCATCAGCGACGAACGCTCTGATTGGCTGGGAATGGCCCCGCGCAGTCTCTGATTGGCCAGCGCTGCGAGAGGCGCTGGGTTCTGCCCGGCACGCGATGAGTCACAGCCGAGCCGGGCGCTGATTCGCTGGAAATCGCCGGGCGGGGCCAGTGCGCCGAGTTTCTGCCCGGCAATTGGATCGTCATCAGCGCCCCACGCTCTGATTGGCCAGGATCTGCTTCGGGCTGGGGACGGGAGGAACTGGGCACCCCCAGGAGCCCCTCGGGTTTGGGGCTTTCGATCCCCCCGCGGCCCTCGGGGCGGCTCTGGGGCCACCCCAACACCCCCAAAATGGGGAGGGTCCGCGGGGCCCTTTGGAACCCCCAGAAATGGGCGGGGAGCGGCAGGAGCCGCCCCAAAAAGGGATGGAAGGGTCCGGGCCGGGAATGGGGGAGGCTCTGGGGATGGCTCCGGCCCGGATCGGGGCGGGCTGGGATTGAGGGAGGCTCCGTTCAGCGGCTGGGGAGGGGCTGGGCCTGGGGAGGGCTCCGGGATTGTGGGGATGGGGCCATTCCGGGACTGCGGCGGGGCCTCTCCCTGGGGTTGGGGTCCGGCATTGGCTCAGGGACCCTCCCCGTTCCTGTTCCGCTGCCCGATCCCGTTCCCGATCCCGATCCCGCCGCTGGCTCCAGGGAATGTCCCTGATCTCAACCCCGACCCCAAACCCGAGGTGAGGTCAAACATTGGGGTCAAACACCCCAAATCCTGGGGTCAACTCCCCCGGACCCCAAATCCTGGGGGTTCAAACACTGGGGGGGGGCCAAACACCCCCAGACCCAAACTCTGCGATCTCAACCTCCCCCTCTGCCCCCCAGCCCGAACCCCAAATTTTAGGCCTTAAACCCCCCAAATCCCAGATCCTGGGGTGTCAAACACTCTGCAATTTGCAAATGTTGGGGTTAAATCCCCCTGACCCCAAATCCTGGGGTTTGAAACATTTGGGGTGTCCAACACCCCCCGTTCCCAAAGTCTGGGGTCAAACACCCCCAAATCCCAAATCCTGAGGTGTCAAACACCACCAACCCCCAAAGTTTGGGGTCTAAAGCCCCAATCCCCATCTCCTGGGGTTTGAAATATCTGGGGTGTCCAACCCTCCTCATCCCCAAAGTTTGGGGGTCAAACCCCCTGATCCTCAAATCCTGGGGAAAAAAACTCCCAAACCCCAAATCCTGGGAACAAAAACCCCCAAATCCCAAACCCGGGGGTTTCAAACATCCCCAATTCCCAAAGTTTGGGGTCAAAAATCCCCAAAGCCTGAGGTGTCAACATCCCCTAAACCCCAAATTTTAGGATCAACCCCACCCAACCCCCAACTCCCAAAGTTTGGGGTCAAACACCTTAAAACTCCAACTTTTAGTATCAGCCCCCCCCCACCCCCAGTCTCAAAATTTGGGGTCATTTGGGGGTTATTTGGGGCAGCTCCAGGTGCAATGTCTGCAGAGAGACCCTGGGTACAATGCTGGGAAAAACCCCAATAACCCCTCAGGAGCCCCAAAATCCCTGGGGGCTGGGAAAGGGGATTTGGGGTGAAAGAAGAAGGATTTGGAATGCACAAAGAAGGATTTGGGATGGAGAGAGGGGATTTGGGTGGGAAACTGGGTCCCTTTTTGGGGCAGGAGATCTTCCTGGCGCTGCTCTGGGTGATGCTGAAGCCCTGCAGGGCCTCGCGGGCGGCGCCCGCCTGCACCTCGGGCTCCAAGTGCACCCAGGCGATGTCGCGGGGCCCGGGCACCAGGGCAGCTCCTGAACCCCGGGAACCTGGGCTGGGAACGGGGCCAGGAGAGCCCCAGACACCCGGGAGTGTTCCCCAGACCCCTGGGAATGTTCCCCAGACACCCGGGAGTGTTCCCCAGACCCCTGGGAATGTTCCCCAGACACCCGGGAATGTTCCACAGACACCCGGGAGCGTTCCCCAGACACCCGGGAGTGTTCCCCGGACACCCGGGAATGTTCCCCAGAAACCCAGGAATGTTCCCCAGAAACCTGGGAATATTCCCCGCCAAAAATCCAGAAATGTTCCCCCACAAATGGAGAAATGTTCCCCAAAAAATCCAGAAATGTTCTCAAAAGAACACCTGAAACATTCCCCCAAAAATCCAGAAACATTCCCATAGAAATCCAGAAATGTTCCTCCAAAAATCCTGGAACATTCCCAAAAACTGAGGAACTTTCCCCAGAAAATCCAGAAACATTCCTCCCCAAACTATACAAAACCAACCCCATTCCCCATGCAGAAACATTCCCAAAAACTCCAGAAACAGTCCCAGAAATCCAGAAATCCCTCCCCAAAAATCCAGAAGAGCCCCACAAAAAATTCAGAAAATTCTCCCTAAAAAATCCAGAAATTTCCACCAAAATTCAAGAAATTTCCTCCCTAAAATATCCTGAATTTCCTCCCCGCCAAACCCTGGTCTTTCCCAAAAATGCAGACATTCCCCCAAAATCCCGATCCTTTCCCCAGACAATCCAGCCCCAAGCCCGCCTCACCCCTCTCGCCCCCCAAGCCCCAGAATCCCCCAATGCCCAAAGGGCCCGGAATGCCCGGGATGCCCGGGATGCCGGGATTGCCCCAGATCTCCCTGGGTGCAGAGCATGGGGAGCAGCAGCTCCTTGGGCTCCTCAGGGAGTGGGGCAGGAACAGGATGTGCTTCGGGGCTCTGCCCACAGCTGGGGAAACGGGAGAAAAACCCCAACAGCAGCAACAAATCTGCCCCAAACCTGCCCCAAGCAGGCCCCAAATCTGCCCAAAGTCACTCTGGATACACACCAAACCATCTGCCCAAAATCCCACCAAAATCCTCCATGCTTTGACCCAGGGCTGTCTCATCATTTTTAAGTCTTTTTCACCGTTCCAAGAAATGATATCTCAGCTTGGTGGGAAGCCTCCTCTAAACTGATGGCATTGTGACATCTACTCTCAGCAATCAGATGCAGCCCCAATGATTATTACAGAACCACTCCAACAGTTTGCTGGGTTTAAAGCATCTCTGTGCTGAGGGGATTTTGGAGGAGACAGCTCTCGCATGGTTCATTAGTCTGTCACCCCCAGACCTTTACTCCTCAGTGCTGTTCTCAAGAGCCTTGTTTTCAATGACGTTCAGGGAATTCTCTCCCACTTAGAGCTTGGGTGGTGGCCAGGCCTTGGCTCTGCCTGGACGGGAATTTGCCAACAGACCCAGATGTTTTCTGCATCAAAACTGGATTTGAGTTGCTTTGACTTGGCCATCTGACCCTCTAGACATGACAGTTGAACTCTTTTTAAAGGCAGCTTGGGAATTATTATCTGGAAATAATGATCCAAGTCCCCCCTGAATCGAGGTTTGTCAGCTGTTTGCAGACTCTGGGATGATGGTACATTATTGCAGAGATTGCTATTTACCTCATTCCACCTGCGTTGTTAGCTTTGTCTGCTATTTGAAATGTTCCTGATTGTTGTATCCAAATTATTCCCAATTGCTGTAAGTTTCTTGTCCACTGCATGTATTATTTTACTGTGATGTTGCTTCATACTCATAACAAAAGACATGCATCTCATTCTTAAAAAACAAAAAAGAAGAGGAATGAGCACCTTAAGAACGTTCAAATAATGCAATATGAACATGAGACATTTGGACAAGGAATCATTTTGAATAACGCAATATTTACATTAGGAATTTGGAAAAGAGATCATCCCATCTAAATCCCAATGGAGTGTACCACAGTGCAGCCTGATTGATTCATTCCCTTCAGGAGAAGATGTGCCTGTGTTTCATCATCAGCAGCTCAAAGCAGTCACCTGTTCATTCCATCAGATACTGATCAGCTCTGAAGAAATGAGGCCCAGTGCAGAGAGAAATAACCTCATCCCCTTGCAGCCTTTGTGGCCAGAGCAGGAGCAGGAGGAGGCCTGGCCAGACACGGCTGTGTCTGGGCACTGACAGAGGCAATTTGCCAGCAAAAGCCTCCTGGCATCCTCATGGTACAGAGCTCCTACGAACCTTCTCCAGTTATTCCCTGTTCCAGCTGCCAGGGGACATTCAGTGGTGTCAAAGATCAACATTTCCAGCTCAAAGACTTTCTCACACTTCTCAACTCATTGGAAACAATGGTCATTTCTTTCCATTTCCCCAAGAGACATTGGACATTATTCTTTTGTCTTCTCATGCTGCAAAACCCTGTGTCGATGACTTGATGGAAGTTGGTAAGTTTTGTGGATTGTAAGTGGTTTTTTATCTGTCTTACCCCATATCTAACAGATAACCAGTGATAACCTTGATGAGATAATGCCCTGACAAGAGTGAGCTGTTTCAGCATCAGAACATAGGAGCCTTTTTTAAATGAACGAGAAGGGGGAGATGTCACAGGCAGGTGGGATAATGATAAAAGAAAGGCCTTATGAAATCAGGCCTTGTTCTGCCACATTAACAGCTGGCCTGCCATCTCTTCTGAGTGCAGCTAAGCAGTTACAAGTTCCCATGGGAAGCTCTTGTGAGAATGAGACTTTGTGAACAATCTGTTCTGAGGGTGAAAAACAAATGCACCTGCAACAACAAGGGATTTGTCCGTGAGAATCAGTGAAGAGAACAGGTAAACAATACAACAGAGAGATTTGATGCACAAGCAAAATCTATTTTATTAACAAGTAATAGAATAACCTGCAAGAAATCTATGAACTAACTAAAGTTGCACACGGGGTCTGTCAAACTGTGTAAAATGAGTTGTGTGAATAAAGAGTAAAGAGTTCTTCTCCAGCTCAGCTGTGTCCTCTGGGATTTGAGTTCCCCCCTTCTTTGGTGCTTTGGGTTCCCCCTTCTTTGAGGCTTTGGCTTCTTTCTTTTCTGGCACTTTGGTTTCTTTTTTCTCTGGGAACTTGGTTTCCTTCTTCTCTGGGATTTTGGTTTCCTTCCTCTGTGATGCTTTGGTTTCTTTCTTCTCTGGGGCTTTCTTTTCCTTCTTCTCTGGGGCCTTGGTTTCCTTATTTGGGATTTTGGTTTCCTTCTTCTCTGGGGCCTTGGCTTCCTTCTTCTGTGGTTGTTTGCTTTTCCCCTTCCCTGGTTTTGGGGGTTCCCTCCCCACAGAGACACCCTTCTTTTCCTTCTTCTGCCTCTCTTCCACCTTCCCCCTCTCTCCCTCCTCTAAGGCTTTTGCCTCCTTCTCAAGCTTTTGAGCTGGCTGCTTCAGCTCCCTTGTGCAGACAAAACAGAAACCATGGCTGAGAGTCCCCACCAGAAACTTGGGCTCCCCAGTCCTGGCTGGCCCTGCACTTCATTCCTTGACCCTGAGGCCATTCCCGTGAATTCTCCTCAAGCCACAGGGCTTGGGAACATCCCAAGGGAGGGCATTGGTGGAAGGGGACCTCCAGGCCCAGCCAAACCTCAGCTTTGCCATCAGAGGCTCTTGACTGTGCCAGCTCCCTCTGAAGGCACAGCCAGACCCCTCCAGGCCCTGCCCAAGGCTGATCCAGCAGCTCTCTGTGCTGCTGCCTGAAAACGCCCTTTGTCTCTTGGCTTCCCAGTTTAGAGCAGAGCACAGATTGCTGACAGCTGCTCATCTCCCCTACAATTCTTACTCAGCTCATTCAGCCCCCTTCCCCCTGGGCATGGCTGAAGCATGATTTTCAAGAGTTCAGATTTCAGCTGAGGCTTAGAAGCAATTCCCATTGATCAGGATGTAAGTTAGACAGGCAGACCATAGGTTAATGATTGTGAGATGCTTAAGCTGGAGCTGATTGTTCTATTGTTTACCATTAGGGGCTTCTTTCTAGAAGGAAGTGGAGTCAGTGAACTGTTATAAGAACATCTTGAAACCAGGAGAACAATGGTTTAGCACCTGGGCTTGATGTCAATCAGTCACTAAGCAGGGGACCTTGGATGGTGCCAGAGGGTCACAGAGACCTGATGAAGACATTCCTGACTTCATCCCTTAAGACCACGGACCCAATTCGAGACCACGGACCCAATTCAAGGGAAGAATTGCACAGGTGTGAAGGACCAATGAGCTCATTTGAATACAGAGCGGGGATGGGAGGTGCTGGGCTTGTGCAGATGTGTTGTATGTAAGACCTTGGGCAATAAAGAGAGGGCAAAGAACCTTGGGCAGCGCGGTCGCGCCTTTAAGGGACGGCTCTGGTGCCGCCCGCCGGTGTTAATAAACACAGCACTGTCTAACTCTAATTAGTTAGAGAGTCTCTGCCCGTGATCTTGGGCTTTAACGACCCATAGCCTGCTCCTTCACGAGAACAATGCTATCAGTCAGAAAGCAGAGGCTGCAGGAACTCCTCTCCTGCAAGGCAGGCTCTTGTCAGGCAGATTTCCTGCTGGAGCCCAGCTGGGACCAAGCAAACCAGTGCTGGCTGCCACGGAAACCATTGGAAGCAGCCTCGTCCCTCTCCTCCCCATGAAACCAACTCCAGCCTGGCCTGAAGAAGTCCTGATGCACAGGCTGGCTTGGAGCACCTCCACTCCCAGCTCCAGCCTGGGCCTGTGTGTCCTGGGCTGGGCTGCCTTGCTGGAGCTGAGCTTCTCCTGTGCTTGCCCACGGCTGCAGCTGCAGGGGAGCCTAAAGGACAGGAGCTTTTCTGGCTGCTGTCCCAGCATAAGGAGAGCCCTGGCAGATCAGCAGTGCAAGGGCTTCATCTGGGGCAGGAGCAGGGCCCAAAGCAAGGTTTGCTCTGTGCCCCACACCTGCCCATAGCACAATCCCAGTGCTTTGGTGAAGAAGGGAGATGATGGAGAAGATGCCACTCAACACCATGGACTTCCAGACCCCTCTAGAGGCAGTGCCAAGGCAAGCCCAGAGCCCAGCTCCCTGCAGGCAGCAGCTGAGCCAGGAGGGCTCAGCACTCAGATAGAGAAGAAGATGTTGTGTCTCAACAGGAGAAGGTCCTTCCTCTCTTGGCAGCCAGGGAGCTCAGAGCGGCCATGCCTGTGTTGCTGCTGCCTTTGCTGTGCAGCACCTCTGAGCTCAGAGTCCTTGGAGCAGGGGAGCCCTGCAGGGACAATAACCCATGGCAGAGCAGGAGCCCATGGAAGGCTGACTCACCTGTCCCTGAGAGGGGCCTGAGAGCCACAGTTGATCTCGGGGGGCTCAGGGAGGAGCTGACACGTGAGGCCTCCCCGGGCACCAGCCCCTCCCTCGTAGCTGGGGCCTCCCTCCACGTGGCACAGCTCCGGGACACTGCAGGTGCTGCTGAGGTGGCCAGAGAAGGTGGAGGAGACCTGCTGGCTCTCTCCTGGCTGCAGCACACCTGGCAGGGGCAGGATACTGAAAGCCTGGGTGGAAGACAGGAGAGCTTGAGGTGCTGAGCATGGGAATGGATGCAGAAGAGCATCTTGGAGCAAAGGGCAGCTGCAGCCAGAGGGGCCTATTCCCCAAACACTGCCAGAATCACCCTCACCTCATCCTGCATCCATGCCACTGACCAGGGCAGGGACCATGGGCAAAATCTTCTCCCACACTCACGGGCCAATGCATTAATTAGTACATGACAGGAAAGGGAGCTGGGATGTCTCCTGGCAGTAGAAATTCTCTCTGATGCACAACTTGCCTTTAAAAAGTTTAAAAGCTTCCTGCTTTTAGAAAAGGAGGAGACTCAGAGTGAGAGCTCCTGGAGCTGAGGGAAGGAGTCCAGCCCAGCTCATCTGACTCCTGAGGCTCTTGCCCTCTCTCTCTGGTTTAAATGCTGTTTCTCAAGGTGCTGCAGCAAAAGCTCCTGCCAAAATTTCCTGTGGAGCACCTGAGGAGTTCCAGGGGGAGCAGTGCCCTGCACAGGTGCTGCACAGCGTCCTTGGGCAGCCCTGCAACGTGTCCTGCACGGCCTCTCCAACAAGCAGCTGCTCCAGCAGCCCTTTGTGATGGGCCTGCAGGGATGGGAGGCCCCTCTGTGGCCAGTGCTGAGGGCCCCCAGCGGCACTGGCAGCTCCAGCCCTGCTGGCCACGCTGACAATGGGCAGGGAGACAGATTCCCTCCTGCCTTCTCCGCTCCCAGGGGAGCGTGCGCCACGTCCAGGGAGCACCTGAACCCCTCCGAGCCTCGTGGCAGGTGAGGGTGCTCAGGAGTTGGTGCTGGCACCTGGAAAACAAGCCATTTTCTGTGCTGGGAGGCAGAGACAGCCACTTTGCAAAGTCTCCCTTTGTCAGACAGCTCCAGGGCCAGCAGGGCAGCAGCAGCTCTGGGGGAAAGCAGAGCCCTGCAAACAGGGAGTCTGGCTGCCTTGGGAAGAGGCTCCATGGAGATCAGGATCATCCCAGCTGGCTCTGGGAGGGAAGCTGGAGATCTGACCAGGATGATGCAGGGAAAAGCCTCATCTTACACTGGGAAGGAAACAAGGCACAAAATCCCACACTCAGCACAGGCCTGTAGGATCTGAGTCAGCTTCTCCAAGGAAAACTCTCCTGTTTCTCCCTCCCCCTCAGCCCATGTCCAGCCACTGGCCCTGCTGCCCAGCCCACTGTCAGGGCACAGCCCAGAAGGGCAGCAAAAAGGGAGCTCAGCATGAGCAGGACTTGGTGCTGGCAGGCTGGGGAGGCAGCACAAGCACGGCATGGACAAGAAAATCCACCTCTGCTCCTGAAGAGTGGGGAAAATCCTGCACTTCTTTCAGGGCTGCGACTGGCTCCTCCACATTTCTGACCTTGAAATGCCTCCATTGAGATGCCAAGGAACCCAAACTGCTTCTCTTCCCCTTTGGTGGGTGGGGTTTGACTTTAGGAGGGTAAAGCTCATCTCTGGAAAATAAGATAACCATGAACAGGGACCTGCAGTGGGAGGGAGGGACACCTGCACCAGCAGGAGCTGTTTGTGCCTCCCATCCCTCCTGTCCTTCTCCGCAGCAGCCTGTGCCTGTTTTCCCTGGCAGAATCCCTGTCCCTGTGCACCCTGCCAGGAGCAGCTGCACACAAAAAATCCAGGGGGGTCTGAGTGGGATTTTTTGGGATTTTTGGGGGGGATCTCACCTGTTTTTTATTTTATTTTTGAGGGTTTCTCCTGGATGTTTTTGGGGTGGGTTTGGGATTTATTTGGGGTTTTTGGGGGGGGGGGTCTCACCTGGACTTTTTGGCATTTTTGGGGGATCTCACCTAGATTTTTGAGGAATTTTTTGGGGGGGTCTCACCTGGATTTTTTGGGGGGGTCTCACTTGTTTTCTGGGATTTTTGGGGGCGGGGTCTCACCTGAAATTTTAAAAATTTTTTTGGGGAGCTGTCTCACCTGGACTTTGGGGTTTTTTGGGATTTTTTGGGGAGGATCTCACTTGGTTTTTTGGGGATTTTTTGGGGAGGATCTCACCTGGATTTTTTGGCATTTTTGGGGGAATCTCACCCAGATTGTTTGAGATTTTTCAGGGGGGTCTGACTGGGAGTTTTTGGGATTTTGAGGGGTCTCCCCTGGATTTTTTGGGATATTTTTGGGGTGTCTCACTTGTTTTTTGGGGATATTTTGGGGTCTCAGCAGCCGCAGCTCTGCCGGGCGGGGGCCGGAGCCCTCCGGGGCTGCCGGGGCTGCCGGAGCGACGCGTCCCCGTATTGGATCCCCGAGCCACCCGCTCGGGACCCAGCTCATCCCCGAACACGCCGGTGACAGCGCTGGGGCCGTGAGTGCCCAGGGCCTGCACTGCCACCACAGCTGGGATCTCTGCTGAGCTCTGGGGCTGCACAATCCCACAGGGCTTGGGGCTGGGGTCGAGCACAGCAGAGTCCTCCTTGCGTTTCTGGCAGGGACAGAATGAAATGCAGCTTCAGAGGCACCTCTGGAGAAACTTTAGACTCCTCAACATGCACCGCAACAGCAACTTACACACACGTTTACAACTGCCCAGGACAAAGGTAAAAGGCACAAACAAGATGCAAGAATTGTAGGCTTAGCACTCCCAGGGGATCCTGCAAGGAGGCTGCCAGCACAGGCACTGGTGTCTGTGGATGCAGCAGCTTTTCACAACCCTCTCAGATCTCCCACAAGAAAAGCCCCTGAAGACCAGAACATCAACTGTTTCCTCAGGAGCTTCAACTGCCTCCTAAAGTTTACATTTGGGTAGGATCCTGTTCTCAGCAGATCTTTAAGGCTGACTAGAAACCAGCAAGGTCTTATCCAAACCCTTTTTTCCCCTAATAATCTCCTCAGTAATATTTGACAGGAGGAGGTGGATGTGATGCCAAACCTGGGGAATGAGCCTGTAGCAGCCAGGAAGGTGGCTGGGATTCCTAATGAGGATCTTCCTCCCATGGGGCACCTTCAGGTGGCACTCACCGTACAGCAGCACCTGGGGGGACACTTGGAGCTCAGGAATGAGACATCTGGGCAGAGAGATGACCCCAGGGCAATCAGAGATCCTGAGAGAATGGAGAACGTTTCCCCCCAGAGATTGTGCAATGGAGCAGAACACATTGGTCACTGTCAAACGCACATTGAACAGCCCTACAGGGATAAATTGCCTTCTACCTCTGCCCACTCCAACACGTCTTGTCAAGGAGGCCCAAACCCTGAGAGGCAGCACCCAGAGGCTGCCCAGTGCCCCAGGCAGAGCCCTTTGCCCCACAGCTGCCTCAGCCCCTCCTGTACCCCAGAAGGCTTGCAAGGACTCCTGGAACAGTCCCAGTGAGCCACGAGCTCTGGGGGAGCCTTCCCAACAAGGATCAGGGCTCCCCAAGGCTCGAGGAACACACAACCCCAGTGTCTCAGTACAAATGACTCCCTTCTCTGCCATGGTGCTGCTGCCCTGCCTGAGAACTCAGCTCTTTGCCCCAGCCCTGGAGGGCACGAGACAGCAGCTGCCCCACAGAGGGGCTGATCAGCCCCTGCCAGGCCCTGCAGCTCCCTGGCTCCTCCACTGCACAGCTCCAGGCCCTGCCTGGCCCCAGCTCCACCTGCTTTACAGAATGGCAGCCCAGGCACTGCCTGCATGGCTCTGCCTGGGACAGGGAACAGCCCCAGGGAGCTGCATCCCTCTGGGCAACACACTGACACCCACAGCAGCACAGCAGCATGGAATTCTGCTGCAGCAACCACGACTGTTGGGCTCAGCTCTGACAACATTAAAGCTCAAATTGGGAAGCAGAGGGAAGGAGAAAATCTGGAGCTGACCTGCCACACCAAGGGCTGCTTTCCCCTCGTCAGACCTTGCCCTCCCCACTCTTGCTGGGAGCCACTTCCCCCCTGCCATGGGCCCTCATGGACAGAGCCAGACCCTGACTCTCAGCAGCTGCTTGGTGTGGCCCAAACCCGTGCACGGTGCTCACCACCAGCACAACTCCACCTCTTGCAGGAAGAAGGAGAGGAGGCCCTCGGGAAATTTGTTCCCCCTCACGCACCAAAGCCCAGGCCAATCAATGATATCATTGCTGGTGCCTTTAGAAGAGGGCCCAGGCCCGTGCTGGGCTGTGAGCAGGGGTGCTTTTCACCACAGGCTGCTGCCCAAGCACTGCTGTTCTCATGTCCAGCTGGCACAACATGAGGGCATCCAGCAGCACTTCTCCTTGGCACTGCAGCCAGCAAAGCCTGGGCAAGGCAGTGCCTGGGGGAGCCAGGCAAGGGCTGGGACCTGGCTGTGATGATCAGGGTTGCCCCTCCCTTGCCAACACCCTCCAGGTGCACCAGCATTCTCTGGTAGAACTCCATCACCATGTTGGAGCACAGGGTCACCTGGTGGAAGAGAAGACCAGTCAATTCTCCCTTACAAAAGCTCCTTACCCACGTGTGATATCCTCCAGATCCTGAGGGAGGATTTGGCCTTAATTCTTCTGCTGCTCCATGTGCAGAGCACAGTCTGAGAGTAACAAAAGCCTTCTGGCAATACCAGATTTGTTAAACACCCCTTGCTATCAGGGCACAGGTCAGCTACATTAAAACATTAGACTACAGCTCTATGCACCACTGCATTCAAATTAAGGGGCCAATTTCTCATCTGACTACAATGACATCCGTGCAGAGGAAATCTGCCTTGAACACAATGAGTTCAGCTGCACAGCAGGAACCAGCTCACCTTGCTGTTCATTCAAATCAGCCTGGCCATTTTCTTCTTGATCATCTTCATGGTACTACACAGCTCCTTCAAGTCTTTGCATGTCCTCTTGAAGCGAAGCCTTCTCTGCTCCATTTCCATCCTGCGCCTTCTGGCCTCTTCTTCAGCTCTCCGGGCCGCTGCTCTCTGCTTCATGGCCGCCCTTCTGGGCCTGAGGCAGGGGAAGAAAGGCAGGAAGAGCAGCTCAGCAGCAGCCCAGTAGGGCCCCTGCTGCACAGCTGCCCAGAGCAGGGGTCCCCAGGCAGGCTCGGGTGCCTCTGGGGTAGCCTGCTCCAGGCCCTCTTTGCCCAGCTCTGCATCCTCATCCCAACTGATCACCACGGGCCGTGGGAAGTGGAAGAGGAGCAGCACCAGCAGGGCAGGGACTGATTTGGACACCATGGTCTGCAGGAGGAGAGAGACAATTTGTGTTGCTTTGCACAAGAGTTGCAAACCCGTGTGTTATTAGGGAATGGCCGCTCCTGCTGTGCCAGAGCGCTCGAGCAGGGCTGAGAATCTGGTGTCAAAGTGCATTCATGTGCTCCATGTTGCATGGGGCACCCGTGTGCAGGAATAGAGAACACCTTCCCTCAGATGGGATCTGCTGTGGCAAGGCCCCTCTGGTTTTCTCCTCCACGCAGCAGTTTGCATGCAGAATGTGGGCAGATGTAACTTGCAGGTCCTCCTGCTCACCCTTGGGTTCCCCTTGCAGAGCCTCAGCCCCTGCGTTCTGTCAGGGCCCCTGGGCAGGTGGGATATTCCCAGAGGAGAGGGGCCGGCTGTGTCCCCATTGCCCCTGTCCCTTATGTGCCTGTGCTCAGGAGGGCACAGAGAGGATGGGGACTCCTGCCTGCCCCGTGTCCTGTCTGCCTGCCGGGCCTGTCCCAGGGCAGCCGGGCTGTGATTGCTGTGCTGTGTCCCCCTGTCCCTGCTGTCCCTGCTGTCCCTGCTGTCCCTGCTGTCATGGCCCACTGCAGGTTCCACACCTACACAGCCATGGTGGCTCCTGAGCTCTGCCGGGACCCGAGTGACAGTCTGAGTGGTGGCACTCCTGGTTTTCTTGCATTTGGCATCGCGCAGAGCAGAGGCTGGATCACAGCACCAAAGGAGCAGCTGCTGCAGGGGAGGAAAGGAGCCTCTGCATGGCCAAGGGCTGCTGTGGTGCCCCTGTGTCAGGAATTCCCCACAGCTGACACCTGAGTCCAGCATGGACACTCACAGACACAGCGTTTGTTCAGGCATTGCCTTTATTGCACCTTGACAGGGACTGCAGCTGCCTGAGGGAAGTCACCCTCCCGAGACAGGAGGGCAGAGAGTGTAATTTAAATTAACCAATTGTGATTATAGGCATTCGTAGCAACAGCCTATATACTGTATATATGAATATTAAACAAGACACAAAATAATTATTGGATCATGAAGATTAAGCAACATTTGCTGGTTTAGATAAAAATAAAGTATACTTCAGTTTTGGTTAACTGCAATAATTCTTGGTAATTTTGAAGAATTATATAATTAATACAATTAATTATAAATTAATTATAATATATTTTTATATGTAATCAAAAGAAAAGTGCCATTATTTAATTCCTACTTATTATTAAAATATTTATGATCTCTTACAAGAGTATTAATCTACATTATAGTAATAAAAAGTTTGGAAAATGTTGCTAAAGACAATTATTTTTAAATAAGATATTTTAAATATTTCAAAACCATTTAAGAACTTGAATCGATCTCCAAACATTGGCTGGCCCGATGCCTTCAAATGGTGCTTTCCTTCGAGCAGATGCAAAGGCTCTGTATGGAAAATGGTTAAAATAGATGCAGTTACTACAGATCCCGTGAGGAGAGAGAGGGCAGAGGGGCAGGGTGTGTCAGGAGCCCGGAGCCTGTGCCCCGGCGCAGGGCTGTGCTGGGCAGCAAGCGCAGCTCTGTGCGCCGGCTGCTCACAAAGATGTGCGGCTCGCCTTGGCCGGCCCAGAGAGCATCTCCAGCAGGAAGCTTTTCTTCACACAGCCACTGCCTGTGCTCCTCCAAGAGCCTGCCCTGCCTACCTTCAGCATCCTGTTTGTATCCCTATTCATTCCAATCAGCCTGGCCATTTGCTTTTCTATTTCTTTCGTGGCCCGGCGCATTTGCTCCATGTCTTTGAATCTCTTCCTAAGGAGCCGCCTTCTCCGCTCGCTTTCCACCTTCCTCCTTCTGGCCTTTTCCTCAGCTCTCTGGGCCGCTGCTCTCTGCCTCGTGGCTGCCCTTCTGCGCCTGAGCCACCAGCCCAAAAGCAGGAGCAGCGGCTGAGCAATTTGCCAGAGCTGGTGCAGGTAGCGCAAGGCAGCCAGGAGCCAGGGTCCCCAGCCAGGCTCAGCTGGCTCTGGGGGGGCCGCTTTCATCTCCTCTGCACGGGGCTGCCCATCCCCATGAAATCTGTCCACCACGGAAAGTGGGAACAGGAAGAGGAGCAGCACAAGCCCAGCCAGGACTGCTCTGTGCGCCATGGTCTGCAGGAGGAGAGAGACAAGGCTTTCACTGGGGCTCCCAAGGGAGCTTGTGGGGGCTGAAGTGAGGCCCGGGGGCGCAGGGATGTGAGGGCAGAAGCAGAGGGCCCCGGGCAGCTGGCAGGCAGCAGGGCCTGTGCCAGTGGGCCAGCAGCAGCAGCCCCGTGCCCCGGCCAAGGCGCCGGCCCCAGGGGCTGGCCCTGGGTGCAGGGGGACAATGCAGGCCCGGGTGCGGCGCTTGTGGCCCGGCCCTGGCCCGGCCCAGCCCCGCCACGTGCGCACTCACCGCTTGCCCAGGCTGTGCTGGGCCAGCGTTACCTGCGGGGGCCTTTTCCAGCTGCCCCCATTGTGACACGCTGCCCCTGGTGTCACAGGGGCCAGAGGCATCACAGCCGGGCCAGCCCTGCCCTTGGTGCCCAGCCCAGCTCAGGGGCTCCCAGTGGGCCCAGCAATGAAAGCCCCGGCAGGCAGCAAGTGCAGCCCCTCTGGGAGGGGAAGGGGCCCAGGGGCTCCCTTCACAAAGCAGGCAGAAGTTGCCAGACATGTTGTGGAAGAGAAAAGAATATAACTGATAATCTCGAATAGGATACATAATATCAACTATGAGAGCACCAGAGGTGCTTCTGTGATGGCGCTGGTTTTTCTCTCTTTCTCTGTGGAGTAGGTGAGGGTGGCTCAGTTTTCCTGCCTGAGTCTTCCCAGATGCAGCCCATCCAAGAGCTCTGTGAAACCATCCCATTATCGGACATCACTGAGATGGAACAGTAGCCAGGCCACCTCCAGGCTCCTCTAGATCAAGAAGCAGCACACAGCTAGTTCTGGCAGAGAATTTCAGCTGTTTTGTATGAGAGTGGCACAAATTGGCCACTCGTGCTATAGCGGAACAGCTGAGCAAGGGGCAGGAATCTCAGGTCCGAGCGCATTCATGCGCTCCAGCTGGCAGGGCCTCAGCACCCGCCCTGTGCCCTCGCGCACGGACGGACAGGCCGGGCCCTGCTCGCTGCCCTCACGGGGGCACTGCTGGCCCCAGCGCTCTCCAAGGCCTTCTCCAGGGGCGCCTTCCTGCGGCCTTTCCGTGCCTGCACCAGCCCCAGCAGAGCCCTGCAGAGGGGCTGTGGGCCAGGGCCGGCAGGGCCAGCGCCAGGGCCAATGGCTTCTTCCCCCTGCCACAGGGCAGGCCGAGCTGGGCTCTGGGGAAGGAAGCCTTGGCTGTGAGGGCTGTGAGGCCCTGGCACAGGGTGCTCAGAGCAGCTGCGGCTGCCCCGTCCCTGCAAGTGTTCCAGTCCAGGCTGGATGGGCCTTGGAGCAGCCTGGCCCAGCCAGAGGTGTCCCAGCCCATGGCACAGGGGTAGAACTGGATGGCCTTGGAGGCCACTGTGGACACTCACAGACACAGTGTTTGTTCAAGCACTGCCTTTGTTGGAAGTCTGCACTGACTGCAGCTCCAGAGGGAACAGAATGCCACAAGAAATGAGGGCAGGCAGTGTCCTTTTGAAAATCTATCATATACTTTAAACATCCTCAGGAACAAATCACAATAATAGTCATCCTTACCTTAAGAATTTTTTTCTAGAGCGTTCTAAAAGATATATGAACTAATAGAATGACAATGGTGTTTGGACATTGTAGAGTGTGAAAAGTTACTTAGTGTGACAAAGATTCAACACATATCAATTCTGGTTCATTGCCATAATTCGCAGTAATTGTTACAATTAATGATAATTACTATGTAGTAAGTAGAATGTAGAATCATTCTAATAGAATTAGTAGTTGTCTTTTATAGAATTCCTACTAAAATGTACAATTTTTATACTATACAATGAAATTCTTTATAGATAAAAAAATAAACTATCTAAATTATTTCTAAACTAAGTATGAAGTTAAATCAATATCCATCTAATGCGTGCCTCGGCCACGTTTCGGAGTATCCCTGTCCGTCTGTGGCTGCTCCAGATAGCACAGTCCTGTCCAGCACAGGCTGCCTGGACTCCCAGGCAGCTTCCAGCTGCAGGCTACCTTAGCAAGCTCAGCTCATGGGGGATATCAGCTCTTTAGTGATTATCAGCAAATCATTTGGGATTTCAGCTCTTTGGCTTGCTAAGTGCCTTGGGCAGATGCAGGGAGAGAGAGGAGAAGGCTGTGTGAGGTTCCACAGAGATGTCTTTATTGGGCTCTTCTGCAAAGGTTTTCAGGGACAGCCTCTTCTGCCAATCTGGGTGAAAGTAAAGGTTTTTATAGCATTCAGGGGTTTCAGAAATTGTTCAATAATAAGGGTTGAGGCGAAAGTGGCCTATAGTCGTAGAGAGAGATAAGCAGGGGCCCAAAGGCGGAAGAGGGGCATCTTAGGCCCAGCCATCATGACTCGGCATTTCCTGCCTTAGGCTGCTGAACGCCAGGGAGGCCTTGCAGGCCCTGTGCCTGCCCCATCCATCCATCCGGCCCAATCCTGATTCAAATGCCTCCATCCTCGAGCAAATGCAAAGCTTCTGTATGGAAAAGGGTTAAAATAGATACAGTTAACACGGATAAAGGAAGAGAGAGGGCAGAGGGGCAGGGTGTGTCAGGAGCCCGGAGCCTGAGCCCCGGCGCAGGGCTGTGCTGGGCAGCAAGCGCAGCTCTGTGCGCTGGCTGCTCACAAAGATGTGCGGCTCGCCTTGGCCGGCCCAGAGAGCATCCCGCTCACCTTGCTGTTCATTCAAATCAGCCTGGCCATTTTCTTCTTGATCATCTTCATGGTACTACACAGCTCCTTCAAGTCTTTGCATGTCCTCTTGAAGCGAAGCCTTCTCTGCTCCATTTCCATCCTGCGCCTTCTGGCCTCTTCTTCAGCTCTCCGGGCCGCTGCTCTCTGCTTCATGGCCGCCCTTCTGGGCCTGAGGCAGGGGAAGAAAGGCAGGAAGAGCAGCTCAGCAGCAGCCCAGTAGGGCCCCTGCTGCACAGCTGCCCAGAGCAGGGGTCCCCAGGCAGGCTCGGGTGCCTCTGGGGTAGCCTGCTCCAGGCCCTCTTTGCCCAGCTCTGCATCCTCATCCCAACTGATCACCACGGGCCGTGGGAAGTGGAAGAGGAGCAGCACCAGCAGGGCAGGGACTGATTTGGACACCATGGTCTGCAGGAGGAGAGAGACAATTTGTGTTGCTTTGCACAAGAGTTGCAAACCCGTGTGTTATTAGGGAATGGCCGCTCCTGCTGTGCCAGAGCGCTCGAGCAGGGCTGAGAATCTGGTGTCAAAGTGCATTCATGTGCTCCATGTTGCATGGGGCACCCGTGTGCAGGAATAGAGAACACCTTCCCTCAGATGGGATCTGCTGTGGCAAGGCCCCTCTGGTTTTCTCCTCCACGCAGCAGTTTGCATGCAGAATGTGGGCAGATGTAACTTGCAGGTCCTCCTGCTCACCCTTGGGTTCCCCTTGCAGAGCCTCAGCCCCTGCGTTCTGTCAGGGCCCCTGGGCAGGTGGGATATTCCCAGAGGAGAGGGGCCGGCTGTGTCCCCATTGCCCCTGTCCCTTATGTGCCTGTGCTCAGGAGGGCACAGAGAGGATGGGGACTCCTGCCTGCCCCGTGTCCTGTCTGCCTGCCGGGCCTGTCCCAGGGCAGCCGGGCTGTGATTGCTGTGCTGTGTCCCCCTGTCCCTGCTGTCCCTGCTGTCCCTGCTGTCCCTGCTGTCATGGCCCACTGCAGGTTCCACACCTACACAGCCATGGTGGCTCCTGAGCTCTGCCGGGACCCGAGTGACAGTCTGAGTGGTGGCACTCCTGGTTTTCTTGCATTTGGCATCGCGCAGAGCAGAGGCTGGATCACAGCACCAAAGGAGCAGCTGCTGCAGGGGAGGAAAGGAGCCTCTGCATGGCCAAGGGCTGCTGTGGTGCCCCTGTGTCAGGAATTCCCCACAGCTGACACCTGAGTCCAGCATGGACACTCACAGACACAGCGTTTGTTCAGGCATTGCCTTTATTGCACCTTGACAGGGACTGCAGCTGCCTGAGGGAAGTCACCCTCCCGAGACAGGAGGGCAGAGAGTGTAATTTAAATTAACCAATTGTGATTATAGGCATTCATAGCGACAGTCTATATACTGTATATATGAATATTAAACAAGACACAAAATAATTATTGGACCATGGAGATTAAGCAATATTTGCTGGTTTAGATAAAAAGAAAGTATACTTCAGTTTTGGTTAACTGCAATAATTCTTGGTAATTTTGAAGAATTATAAGTTCTATGTAATCTAAAGAAAAGTGCCATTATTTAATTCCTACTTATTATTAAAATATTTATGATCTCTTACAAGAGTAGTAATCTACATTATAGTAATAAAAAGTTTTGAAAATGTTGCTAAAGACAACTATTTTTAAAGAAAACATTTTAAATATTTCAAAACTATTTAAGAATCTGAATCAATCTCCAATCATTGGGCCCGATTCCTTCAGATGGTGCTTTCCTCCGAGCAGATGCAAAGGCTCTGTATGGAAAATGGTTAAAATAGATGCAGTTCCTACAGATCCCGTGAGGAGAGAGAGGGCAGAGGGGCAGGGTGTGTCAGGAGCCCGGAGCCTGTGCCCCGGCGCAGGGCTGTGCTGGGCAGCAAGCGCAGCTCTGTGCGCCGGCTGCTCACAAAGATGTGCGGCTCGCCTTGGCCGGCCCAGAGAGCATCTCCAGCAGGAAGCTTTTCTTCACACAGCCACTGCCTGTGCTCCTCCAAGAGCCTGCCCTGCCTACCTTCAGCATCCTGTTTGTATCCCTATTCATTCCAATCAGCCTGGCCATTTGCTTTTCTATTTCTTTCGTGGCCCGGCGCATTTGCTCCATGTCTTTGAATCTCTTCCTAAGGAGCCGCCTTCTCCGCTCGCTTTCCACCTTCCTCCTTCTGGCCTTTTCCTCAGCTCTCTGGGCCGCTGCTCTCTGCCTCGTGGCTGCCCTTCTGCGCCTGAGCCACCAGCCCAAAAGCAGGAGCAGCGGCTGAGCAATTTGCCAGAGCTGGTGCAGGTAGCGCAAGGCAGCCAGGAGCCAGGGTCCCCAGCCAGGCTCAGCTGGCTCTGGGGGGGCCGCTTTCATCTCCTCTGCACGGGGCTGCCCATCCCCGTGAAATCTGTGCACCACGGACAGTGGGAACAGGAAGAGGAGCAGCACAAGCCCAGCCAGGACTGCTCTGTGCGCCATGGTCTGCAGGAGGAGAGAGACAAGGCTTTCACTGGGGCTGCCAAGGGAGCTTGTGGGGGCTGAAGCGAGGCCCGGAGGCGCAGGGATGTGAGGGTAGAAGCAGAGGGCCCCGGGCAGCTGGCAGGCAGCAGGGCCTGTGCCAGTGGGCCAGCAGCAGCAGCCCCGTGCCCCGGCCAAGGCGCCGGCCCCAGGGGCTGGCCCTGGGTGCAGGGGGACAATGCAGGCCCGGGTGCGGCGCTTGTGGCCCGGCCCTGGCCCGGCCCAGCCCCGCCACGTGCGCACTCACCGCTTGCCCAGGCTGTGCTGGGCCAGCGTTACCTGCGGGGGCCTTTTCCAGCTGCCCCCATTGTGACACGCTGCCCCTGGTGTCACAGGGGCCAGAGGCATCACAGCCGGGCCAGCCCTGCCCTTGGTGCCCAGCCCAGCTCAGGGGCTCCCAGTGGGCCCAGCAATGAAAGCCCTGGCAGGCACCAAGTGCAGCCCCTCTGGGAGGGGATGGGCCCCAGGGGCTCCCTTCACAAAGCAGGCAGAAGTCCCCACTGATAAGTTTCCAAAGGGAAAAGATTATAATCAATAATGTTGAGTAGGATACATATTTTCAACTATGAAAACACCTGAGGTGCTTTTCCTAATGGGACTTGTTCTTCTGTGAGTGGGGTTGGGTGATGGTTGCTCAGTTTTTCTTGCTTGACTATTCCCTGATCCAGTCCATCCAAGACTTCTGTGAAACCTTCCCATTATCAGACAGCAGAAATAAAGAACTGCAGTGAAACCACTTCTAGTCCCCTTCAGATCAAGAAGGTGCAGGGGGGTGGTTCTGGCAGAGAATTTGAGCTGCTCTGGACAGAGTCGCACTGCTGTGTTAGCAGGGACTGGCTGCTTGTGTTTTTCTTTGGATGAACAGAATCTTCCTTGTGTCCCCAGTGAACACATGGAGCTCACACCAGCAGTGCCTCTTGCCCGTTCCCTGCCCAGCCAGACCTTCCAGCCCAGCTGCAATGCCCAGCGTGGCCTTTGAGCACAAAGGGATTGCAGAGCCAAAAGCATCTGTGTAGCCACCATGGTGTTCAGCGGCTGCTGCTCGGGGAAGGGCACTGAGAGGAGGCCACTGCTGCTCTTGTCAGAGCGCTGCTGTGCAGGGATGTCCCTTGCCCTGCTCAGTCCCACATCTGCCCATCTTTTGGCCTACTCTGAGCTCAGGTGGATGCCATCTGCTCCCAGCAGACCCAGCTGCTCCACGGTAGATGCACAGGCATGGAATCCAAAACCTTGAGTATGCCCTGAGTAGCCAGGCATTCAGCTGTTCAGTTTGTCACGGCCCACACCAGGGGTTAGAACAAGATGGTTTTTCAGATTCCTTGTGACCCGAACCATTCCAGGCTTCTAGGATTTCTCCATGACTGACTTTGGTCCCCTCAAAAGACCTCCTCTCTCCTCTCTTCCCTCCACCTGTGGAGAACGCATTCTGATGCTGCTGCTGCTGTTGGGACAGGTTGGTGGATACTCTTCCTGCCATCCCATGGGTGTAAGCATGACTCCTCTCTGAAGCCTTTGTCCCTGAATCAGTGCCTTCAAAGAACAGTTATCTCCCCTCCTTCCTTTTCCATTCAGCACTTGAGCAGACACAGCATTTCTCATCGTTTCCACAGAACAGTACAGGTGCCAGTTCCCATCTTGTGGAGCCCTCTGCCATAAATCAGCCTGACAGGTTTATTCTCTACGTAATGGGAAATGATGACAAATGCAGCTGCATAATCTAGTTAGTAACTCACCATAATGATTGCTTCTGGGGTGATTTATGGGTTTTGTCACATGTGAGCTTTCAGAACTTTAGAGGTTACATTTTTCACACTTTTTTGTTGGAATCTCAGTTTATCAGACTTCACTGCAGCATTAATCACTTGCAGTACAACCCTGGACTTCACAAATGTATCACATCAGCGTGAAAAAGGCAGAGAAAACAAGAACTGTTGTGAATTAATGAGCCGGGTAACACATGTCTCACAACAGCGATGAAACAACCTCTGTTCTTCTTCAAGCCACTACAGAAAGTCCCAAAGTCTGGTTATTTAATTTTTTTTTTTTTTTTTCACAAAACACAGGCAGCAGCAAAGAACTGAAACAACACAGCCAGGCTTGAAACCTGAAAGATCTGCAAGGCTGAGTCTGTCCTAGTTAATGGTGAAATGATGTGTGAATCTGTCCTAGATGTTCAAATGAAGAAGATTGATTCCCAGTTATAATATGGCTTCTAAGCAAAACACTGGGATTATATAGGAGAAATGCATGTGTAATGAAACAACCAATAAATCAGAGACACAGTTCCAAGCTCTGCTGTGAAGGTCTGGGAAATGTTCAGAGTTAGCATCTGTGGAGTTTGGTGCAGGATAAACTGGAACAAAAGGCCATCATTACCCAAATTGATTTCCTTTGGGCTGGTCTGTTGGTTTTTTGGTTTGTTTTTTGGGTTTGTTTTGTTTTGTTTGTTTGTTTGGTTTTTGTCAGATAATGTTTTCTAATACTCCAAGAAATATGTTGAAAAGGTCAGCATGATCCATCAGACACAAGCAGGGGGCTGGGGTAGATGCAACATGTTCCTTGCACTGGAGGGTAGACAGAGGCAAGATCTGGTTTGGGGTCAATCACACCTGGATCAGGGAGGTGGCTGAAACCTGGGCTGGCCAAAGCCTTAGAATCAAAAAATATCCTGGGCGGGAAAGGACCCCCAAGGATCACCAAGTCCAACTCCTGGCCTTGCAGAGGACACCTCCCCAAGAATCCCACGCTGTGCCTTGGCATGTGCTGGTGGGCAGGAGCACACAGCTGGCCGTGGCTTTGGGTGCATGGGTAAGATGAGATGGTGAGGAGCATCCCTGCTCCCTGAGCTCCTGGAGAGCTGCAGACACTGATCACTGGTAAGGACAGCACCAGGGCCATGGCCTGGGGCTGGTGATCTGGTGTCTCCTTCCTGCTGCTGCTTTCTGCTACAGATAACAGCCTGGTACCAAGGTCTTGTTGCTGAGGTGATAAACGGCTGGGGAGATTCCCTCCCTGCTCTTGTCTGCACGAGTTCTTATGCTCAGCACCAGGAAGGGTTGGGCCAGAATGGAGGCATTTGGGGTCTCAGGGCTGAGGCTGAGACAGACAGCCAGGCAGAGCAGCTCCTCCTGGCTGATGCAAACATTAGCCCTGTGCTGGCCAGGCCAGGGATCCATAGCTATGGGTCCACAGTGATGGTGGTGCTGGGTATTCACTGGGAGAAGAGGAGGTGTAAAATGAAGCTTCTGAAGCTGCTTGGGATCCTGGAAGCTGCTCAGCCCCCACTTGACCACAGTGGTTGTTTGGCCAGCTGAAGTGATGGAATTTATTGGGCTGTGCAGGGACAGTTTTCCGTGCAAACATGAAGGACTTTCAGGGGGGATGAAATACGGCCTCACAGTAGAAACAGCTGGGCTGAACACTCTTTATTCCAGCTATGAAGCTTTGCTCTTAAGAGCAACGGATTCCACCTTTCATTAAACCAGAACTTGTTGTTGTTGTTGTTGTTATTTTGAGGAATAAAAATGACCTTTCTTGTTTATTTTATGAGCATTTTTAAATCTTTCTTGTTTATTTCATTAGCATTTTAAATCATCTTGACACTCACTGCATGCATGAAACATGAGATGTTCCCAAAGTGTAGCTCACTTCAGACAGGGAGTGCTGATAGTTGGCAGATCTGTACAGGTGTCCTCATCCTGGGTGCATTGGATGTTATCCCATCCAAGCAGGCAGTTTAACACAAGCAGCTATTTCACTGAGCTTAATTAACAACAGAAATAAAAACTGTATCTTTATAACAAAGTTACTTTGACATCTACCATCACTCAGCGAGAGGTTTATTGTTACAGACACATAATATTGGCTTTTTGCAGAGATTAAAATGGATTTTCTATCTGTGGTGTTCAAGTAACTTTGTTATTGTCTTGGTTTGAAAAGCCAGGTGTCTGCTAAGGAAGGCAGGAGCCTCCCCTGGAATGGAAAATGTAAACCCCTCCCTCTGAATTGTTATAATTTTGAAATTAAGGAGCTTTCAGGCAAAGATATGGGAATAGGAATAACAGTTCTTTTTAAGGAAAAATTAAAAATATAAATGCAGTAGTACAGACGAAAAAAACCCCACTGACAGAGTCAGAACAGGGCCTGACACCCTGTGGGTCAGGGTGCTGGCAGCAGTCCCATTCAGTGGTGGCTGCAGCCCTCCTGCAGTGCCAGGTGTGGCTCTGTTGGAGCAGGGATCCTGGAGAAGGGTGGAGTTTTCCTCTGAAGGTCCAGGGCTGCTGTAGATGGGCCTGGGAATCTTCCTTCCTCTGGGAATCCAGGAGGAAAAGGCTGATCCTCTGGGAATCCCGTGGAGAAGAAAGACAGCTGCCCCTCTGGGAATCCAGGAGGAAAAGGCTGATCCTCTGGGAATCCCATGGAGAAGAAAGACAGCTGCTCCTCTGGGAATCCAGGAGGAAAAGGCTGATCCTCTGGGAATCCCGTGGAGAAGAAAGACAGCTGCTCCTCTGGGAATCCAGGAGGAAAACGCTGCCTACAGTGTTCCAAATCTCAGATTCTATCCAGTTAGGAATGCTTGGCTCCTCCCCCTGGGCGGAGCATCTCCCAATGGGATGATGTCATTTAATCAGCCATGCAGTGACACTCAGTGGCACATTACCAGAAGATTAATAAATAATAATCAATGGCCTATTAATGGAACACACCTCCCCAGAGGGAGGATTGGTTGTGGAAGAGAGAAACTGCCCAATGAACAGAAGATAACTGCCCCACCACTGACAGATGGCAAACAGAACACACACTTATCTTGCACTCCAGGACCTGTCCCCACTGGCTGCCCCCATTCTCCAGAGTTCATGGTGTCCAGGGAGGCTGCAGCTGCCGGTGCCGGGAACAAACGAGACGGGTCTGGGTTTCAGAAAGCTCCAGAGTCCATTTCTGACCCCCGAAAGACAGGGCAAAGGGAGGGCTGTGGGGCTTTTATAGGGTATCCCAGGGCTGGAGTTTGGGTTTGTGTTGGATCGGCGGGAGAAATGTGGCATACAATATGACTGATCAGCAAGTCTCGAACTTTATTGAGAGTCACACATATTTATATTGGTGTTAATAAAGCTCATACATATTGCAAAGCAGTGCTCATTATTGGTTAGTTACTTATCGGCCAACTACGCCTCCTTCTGCATTCTTGTGGTTATTCTGTTGAAACTATTCTTCATATTTTTGGCAAAAGAGCCTCTTCCCTATCCTGTTGTTGCATCAAGGGCATAATGTCCTTGCCTTATATGGACACTGACTGCTGACTTCTAGACTTGTCTCCTTCTTGCTTAACCAGGGGTATTATGTCGACGTGACCTTTCTCAGCCAGCCAACTGTCCACAAAGCTCAGCGGGACAAGGCTCCTGTCCATGCTCTCCCACATTCCACAGTGCCCAGGCCACACCAGGAGTGCTCAGAGCTGCAGCCAAAAGCTTCCTATCGATCCTCTCTTGCGGAGGACACCAGCACAGAGGCACAGGTGCCACCTCCTCCAGCTAAGCCCAGGAGATCCACCTCCTCACCAGCTGCAAGAGCAGGATGCTTATGTGCCAGCCGCCCCTCCCAACCCCGTTCTTCCCCTCGTGCCTTGAAGGCGCATCCCCACCTTGAGACACCCAGGGTGGGAAGAAGAGCTGGCTCCGGACGATGTCCTCGTTGGTGTGGAAAGGAAGGTGCCCACAGAGCAGCTCATAGAGCAGGATGCCCAGGGACCAGATGGTGGCTGCCTGGCCATGGTAGCAGCCAAAGAGGATCCACTCCGGTGGGCTGTACTCCGGCGTTCCTATGGGACACGGGCGCAGCTCATCAGGCCCATGCTGCTCCCTCCCTCCCAGCCAGCTCCCGTTCCACAACAGCCAGGCCCTGCCCTGCCAAAAAGCAACTTGGCTGCAGCTGGCTGAAGATGGATTCCCCCTCCTTCCTTCCCTCCTTCCTTCCCTCCCTCTTCCCCCTCTGCCAGCCAAGGGAGGAACTTCTGCTGCCCAGCTGGGCCCCGGCTTTGGGCTCACCTGACATCCGGGTGTAGAACGTGTCCTGGAGGATCGTGCCGCAGGCGAAGTCGATGAGCTTCGCCTCACCCGTGGCCAGGTCGACGAGGACGTTCTCGGCCTTGATGTGGGGGTGCAGGACGCCGCGGCTGCTGCAGTGCCCCATGGCCTCCAGCACCTGGCGGAACAGCCCCCGCGCCACGGGCTCCGTCAGGAAACGCCACTCGTGCAGGAAGTACCAGAGGTGCTGACAGCGCTGCGGACGCTCCATGAGCAGCGCGAAGCCCTCGGGCACCTCGAACCAGTCCAGGAGCCTCACGACGCCGGGGAAGCCAGGCTGCGACACCGTCCACAGCAGCGCCAGCTCCAGGGGCACAAGGGCGCCCTTGCGCTGCGGGGGGACCGCGATGCCGTCAGCGGCGCCGATGCTGTGCCGTGCCTTGGGCAGCCCCTGCCCGGCCCCGCCAGGGATCGCCATGGCCCGGCCTGGGGCGCTGCACGGCCCCCGCTCACTCCACGCTCGCTGCCCTCGCAGCGTTCCGGCTGCCGCCCTGCCGGGCCTCGCCTCAGCCCCGCCCGGCACGCCCCGCCGGCTCCTCCCGCTGGCCCCGCTCACTCCCCAGCCGCGCCCACTCCGAGATGTGCTCCCGGGACACTCGCTTGATGGCCGCTTGCGAGCCAAGGCCTGCGGCGGGCTGAGCTCGTCGCCCACCGCCCGCCGCCGCCCTCCGAGCCGGCCCCGTCTCATCCCGGGGCGCCATCAGTGAGGCGGGGACCGGAGTAAACGCTGCCGCAGCCGCCGCTGCCCAGCAGCGGGCCCTGCCGCTAGAGCTGCTCTAGGGGAGGCCTCTCCGCCCATGCGGGTGGCACCGCACTCCCGCTCTTCTGCCCGGGGCACCCGCCCGCCCGGCGCGCTGCTGCTTGCCGAGCTGCCCCGAGCTGCGGCGGCTCGGGGCCGGCGGCCGAGCTGGCGAGCGGCGGAGCTCGGAGCGGGGCAGCTGCCGGCCACGCTGTCGGCCACGGGGCGGGAGCCGGGCGGCAGCGGGGCGGCTGCGGGCGGAACCGCGGCAGGGGCTTCGTTCGGGGCCGGGGCCTCGGCCGGGTTGGGCCAGAGCCCGCTCCAGGCGCAGCCAAAAGCCCGCGCTGCTCCGCCAGCACCAGAGCGAGCGGCTCTTCCAGCGGCGCCACAGCCAGGACGGAGAGAGCCCGGCCGAGGCGGAACCACGGCGGGCCGGGCAGGGGCGGGCACGGGGCGGCCCCGCCGAGGGGCGCCTTGCGGGACGCGGCATCAGCCGGGCTGGGAGAGGCGGAACACGGACGGCACGGGACGGAACGGGAATCGAGTGAGTGTGAGAGGGAGAAGGGGATGGGGAGCGAGTGAAAAGTCGAGCGGAAAACCAATCAAGAGAAGCGCTGCTGCTGCTGCTGCTGCTGCTGCTGCTGCTGCTGCTGCTGCTGCTGCTGCTGCTGCTGCTGCTGCGGAGCCGCCGGAGCTCGCGGCCGTTCCTGCGTTGCCCCCGCGAACCCAACGGAGGAGCCGCTGCGCGCCCCAAGGAACGAAAGAGAGAAACAAACAAATCACACCCCAAAGTCATTCCTATTAGAGAAGTAACCAAAGAAAACAACGTAGCAATAACGAAGAGTGTTGGCTTCTGGCTTCTTTCTTCTTTGCATGAGACCAAGCATTTCATGGGGAACAATTGCCTCTTCTGACAATTTTGCCAGAGTGGACAGGAGCAGAGCATTTACTTTTCAAGTAGAAAAGGGAAATCATGTCAGTAATGTAATCTCTGTCTCTGTTGACACTGTTGCAGGCTGTCAAAAGACATGGTCTGCAGGGTGGAACTTGGGGCCAAGTTTCTTTTTCTGTCAGAGGATGAGGAGGGGAAGTATCCCAGAATCATGGAGTCGTGGCATGGTTTGGCTTGGAAGGGATCTGGAAAATCCCATGGCTGCAACCCCCCTGCTGTGGCTGGGGACCCCTTGCACTGGACCGGCTTGTCTAGAGCTCCATGCAGCCTGGCCTTGAACACTGTCAGGGACGGGACATGCCCACCTTCTCTGGGCAACCTGTTCCAGGAGAGTCTTTTTTCTGAATCCCTTACCTAAACCTAATCTCTCACCATTTGGATCCATGCTCCCTTGTCCTGTCCTTGCCTGCCCTCGTACAAAGTCCCTGTCCAGCTTTCTTGTGTGTTGCCCTCAGGTACTGGAAGGCCACAGCTGGATCAAGGCTGGGTCTCTTTCCCAGGCTGAAGAAGCCGAGCTGTGTCAGCCTTTCCTTGCAGGAGAGGAGCTGCAGCCCCGGCACCATCTGGGTGTCCCTGCTGGGCCCCTGCTGCAGCGTGTCCACGTCCTTGCCGTCCGTGCCGGGGAGCCCGGCAGAGGCGGAGGCAGCGCTGCAGGTGCAGGGTCAGCGGCGGGGAGGAGACCCGGCCCTGGCAGCGGCTCCGGGAGCAGCGATCGGCGCTGGGCCGCCCGCACTGCAGAGAGCCGGGGCCCTTGTGCCTGCCCTTGTGCCCAGGGCGCCTTTCCCCGCCGCCCGCCCGCCCGCCCGCTCGGGGGAAATGCCCCCTGTGCCGCCCCTCAGGGCCGCCCCTCGCCGCTGCCCCGGGCGCTCCCGGCGCCGCCTGGAGGGGCCCAGGCCTCGGCCTCACCCTGCTCAGCCCGAGGCCTGGAAAAGCAGATTCAAACACCCACCCAGAAAGTGCCCCAGGATGCCAAGGTCAATCTTTTGTCACCAGCACGGCTTTGCTATCAGAGTCTGGACGGGAGTAGAAAATCACCAGGGGAAAAGAGCATGAACAAGTTCTGCCTTGGCACTACCTCAAGCTGTGGGGTACCAGTTGTTGGTTTCACTGGCTCTGGATTGAAGGCACTTGAGACAGTAATTCATGTTCAGACTCAAGTGTTTATTATTTCTTATCAGTAAAACAGCCTCATTACTGGGAGTTCAGCAGCTTTTCATTAGAAGGCACAAAATGGCCAACAATCTCTTGTTCCAAGGTCTTTTAAGACTAAACTATCCAATTAGGAACTGACACCTAGATTATTTTCCCTTTTAAGCCAATAACTGATCCCAAAGAGCCTGCAATGTGGAATTTCTGCCCAATTACAAAAAGCCACCCAAACTCATGAAGAAGAAGGAAGAAGCATGAAGAAGAAACCCAGGACGAAACACTGTGCCCTCCATTTTGCTTCCATCAGCAACATACTAAAAATCCCAAAACCTCAACTTCTCAGAGTCAGAGTGAACCAAAGCCCAAAAACTGGAGGTGATAAAAATGGACTAAAACCACAACCAAGGAATGTGCATCGCCCTGAAATACCTTTCCCCTTACATCAGCCTGGTGCATATTCATAGAGCCTCATGCATATCCATAAACTACTTTACATATTCCAGGAATGATTTTACATGGCCCCTCCTTGGGTCTGCCTTTTCAGAGCATGTGTGTTTCTTGGCTGTGGTTTTGGCTCCTTCTCTTTATCACCTCCAGGTTTTGGGCCTTGGTGCACTCTGCCTTCAGACGGGGAGTGCTGATAGTTGGCAGATCTGTACAGGTGTCCTCATCCTGGGTGCATTGGATGTTATCCCATCCAAGCAAGCAGTTTAACACAAGCAGCTATTTCACTGAGCTTAATTAACAACAGAAATAAAAACTATAGAACAAAGTTACTTTCAGAAACAGTCCCAGTCCATATTTGATCCCAGTCCAATTGATCTCAGTCTGTGTGGTCCTGATCCATATGGTCCCAGCCTGTGCAGCCCCAATCCAAAGCATCCAAGCCCATATTTGATCCCAGCCCATCTTTGATCCCAGTCCGTATTTGATCCCAGTCCGTATTTGATCCCAGCCCATATTTGATCCCAGTCTGTGGGGTCCTGCACACACTCCCAGGGTCTGGAATTCCAGTTCCCAGCCAGGAAAAAATATTCCTGCCCTTGAACTTCCTTCCTATCCCCTCAACAAATTGCAATAAAATTATAAACAAAGAAATAATAATTGAAATTAAATAAATTATAATAAAAATAAAATATTAAAATCTCAACTCTTCTTTACAATACGCCAACAATGAGTCAAACCAAACCAACAACTATTACTATAATATTACCAATGCATATAAATAAACAAATTATATATCAAGAAATACCTTTTGAAAGTTTTAACTCGATGACTAATGTAGTTTAGATAAAAAATATCTAAAAAACTAACATACAATCTAACACACCTTAGTAAAACAATTTGTATTACAAATATACTAAACACAAAACCAAACACCACTATAATTTCTCAGACATTTCAACCAAACAATTAAACTTTAATAACATCCTTAAGTACTCCAAAACAATTAAAATTATTTTTAAAAGATTTATTGGGGGTGCGTGGTTTTATTTGGATATTGGTTTTTAATTGTTAGAGGCTAGATGATTTAAAAAATGGGATTTTTATAGGAATTGAATCAGCTGAGAAGGTGGTACTCTGCAAACAGAAATGACTGAAAATGAACGGGACAGAAATCAGTAACTCTGAAAGTTTTATTTGCTATCAAATACATCCCACACACCCAGCCCCACACAATCCCCATCCCATTGCTCCAAATTGGGATCCCACTTCTCTCAATCTCCTTCCAACTCCATCTCAACTTGACAGCTGTGGAATGGAGTGAGTTTCGCCTGGGATTGAGTTTTTTGAGGAAGGAACAAGCAATCTGAGGTGGAATTGAGCCCTTTGGGGTTAAAATTCAGTTATTTTCAGTGGAATATGAGTGGTTTTGAGATGACTGTTCCATCCCTCCAGACTTTTGGAGGACAGAGAGATGGAGAAGAGAAAAAAATTCAGGCCAAACCAAAGAACAAGCAGCCAGGTGTGTTCCCAACATGGATCACAGGGAATGAGAGTGACCAGGGCTGTGCCCAAAGTGCCTCCTCCAGTGGGGGATGGAGCTGCAGCAGCGCACGAAGCTCTTCCCGCACTTGGGGCACTCGCAGGGCTTCCCTTACCGGTGCCTCCGTTGGTGTCGGGTCAAGTGAGAGCTGCTGGAGAAGCTCTTCCCACACTGGGGACACTCGTAGGGCCTCTCCCCGGTGTGGATGCGCCGGTGGGTGACGAGGGCGGAGTTGTACTTGAATCCCTTCCTGCAGTCAGGGCAGCGGAATGGCCTCTCCTCTGTGTGAATCCGATAGTGCAGGAGGAGACTGGAGCTGGTCTGAAACCTCTTCCTGCATTTATCACACTCGTAGGGCCTCTCCCCGGTGTGGATGCGCCGGTGGGTGACGAGGGCGGAGTTGTACTTGAATCCCTTCCTGCAGTCAGGGCAGCGGAATGGCCTCTCCTCTGTGTGAATCCGATAGTGCAGGAGGAGACTGGAGCTGGTCTGAAACCTCTTCCTGCATTTATCACACTCGTAGGGCCTCTCCCCTGTGTGGATGCGCCGGTGCTTGACGAGGGTGGAGTTGCGCTTGAATCCCTTCCCGCAGTCGGGGCATTGGAAGGGCCTCTCCTCTGTGTGAATCCGATAGTGCTGGAGGAGATCAGAGCTGGTCTGAAACCTCTTCCCACACTTGGAGCACTCATAGGGCCTCTCCCCAGTGTGGGTCCTCTGGTGCCTGATCAGGTTGGAGCTCCAGCTGAAGCTCTTCCCACACTCCCCACACTCGTAGGGCTTTTCCCCAGTGTGGGTCCTCTGGTGCCTGATCAGGTGGCAGTTCCTCCTGAAGCTCTTCCCACACTCCACGCACGTGTGGGGCTTCTCCCCATCATGGAGCTGCTCATGGAGCACCAGCTCCGAGCTCTGGCTCCATCTCCGGCCGCCTTCCCGGCCCAGGCTGGCTCTTTCCCCCTCACATCCTCGCCATCTGCGTTTGCAGCCCCTCCTCGTGCAGCATCTCCGGGCCTTTTCCTCCCCGTTGGCTTCCTGCGCCGTGGAGCCGCTCAAAACGGCCTCTGCCACCAGGTTCTGCCGCGGGCATTTGTCCTCCCTGCTCTCCATGCTCAGCTCCTGCTCTGGGCGAGGAAGGACAAGGACAGCATGGGATTTGCCTCCGTGCCACAGGCAAGGGCAACGAGATCCCCCCAGGCCGTCTCTGGGGACGCACTGCCCCCTCTTGGCTCTCCCCATTTCGGGATGCTGGGGCTCTTTGGGCTCCCGGGCTCCTTTCTCCCCTCATTCTCTGCTCTGGGCTGCAGCGGCTCCAAGGAGTCCCCCCTGCCCCTCTCCAGGCTCTTGAGGCTCCCGCCAATGGCGGCGCTCCCCCCTCTCTGGCCTCCCCACTTTGGCCTCCTGGGGCACACAGGGCTCTGCTCCTCCAGGCTGCCTCTGCCCGCAGCCGCCACCGCCACCCCCCGATGTCCCCCCGAGGGGCCTTTTCCGCTCAGCCTTGGACTTCTTCATTCTCCAAACATCCCCCCAAAAACCCAACCCAGGGACCCCCCGGGATATCCGGGCCGGGCTCCCCCTCCCCGCTCACCGGAGCCATGGGGGGGGCAATGATCCCACAGGTGGGGGCTGCGAATTCAGGCAGGGATCGAGACCGCGTGGCTCCCGCAGCTCAGCCTTGATCCGCCTTTGTCCCTCCTCTTCCTCTTCCTCCCGCTCCTCCTCTGTCCTATCTCCACCTCCTTCTCCTCCTCCCCCCTCACCCCGCCTCCTTCCCTGCTCTTTCTCCTCCCGCTCCTCCTCTTCCATCCCCCCTCCTCCTCCTCCCCTGTCTTATCCCCACCTCCTGCTCCTCTTCCATCCCGCCCCTTCCATCCCTCCCCCTGCTCCTCCCCCCTTACCCTGCCTCCTCCTCCCCCTCCATCCCTGCCCTTCCCTCCCTCCTCCTCCTCCCCCAGCAGCAGCCACACCCTCGGTGCCCCGTTCCCGCAGCCCTCGCAGCCCGCGGCAGCAGCGGCCATGGAGCCGGGCCAGGTCGGCATGGGCAGCGCGGGGCTCTCGGCTGCTCCCAGCCGCTGCGGGCGGGGGGAACCCGGCCCGGGCCAAAGGAGAGGCAAACTGGGCAAACTGGGGGCAGATCACAAAGCTAAGGATGCAGCAGAAAATGGAGCTGAAAGAGTTAGTTTAATATTAACTCCAAACGAGGAAAAACTGGAAATTCCAAAGTTAGGGAAGCCGAGAAAAAAGAATTAAACAAGATAGGAAATGAACAAGATAAATCAGGGAAATAGAAACTTCTACATGGAAGACAATTACTTAATAAAATGTGCTTACTAGGAAAAGATTAGAAGACGTGCATCACAAACCCCACTGGCGTACTCAAGCTTTGTGTGATCATTTTTTAAGGAATTTTGGGTGCACTGGGATTTTTGGTGTAGCAAAGCAAGTCACTGAAAGATGCTTAATTTGCCAAAGGATAAATAAAAAGGTGATGAGAAAAACAACATTAGGAGGTCATGAGTTAGCTCGTCGACCATTTCAAAATATCCAAGCAGAAGTTTAGATTTGTTAGGTTCTGGATTTATTTGGAAAAAAACCCATTTAATCTAGAAGAAAGAGAATATGCCATATGTTAGACAGGAGATTTTAGGAGAATAAAAATCTTTGAAGTATCAGAAACACCCGAGGAAAAAACCAAGAAAATAAAAAGGGGAAATGAAAGGGAGGGGAACAAGAGGAAAAGTCAGAAAGAGAGTGGGATCCTCTGCAGCTCTTGCCCCCTCCGTTGGCGGCCGAGGCGCCTGTCCCGGGTCCCGGCTCGCTGCCCGCCTCAGCTCCGCCTGTCCCGGTTTCCATCCCAGGTGCGGGCTCACTGCCCAGGGCAGCTCCACCTGCCCCGGCGCTGGCGGTGAATTTGTGTGCCCTGGCCCCACTGCCCGGCCCGCGGCCGCTCTGCCGGCCATGCTGGGGAAGATGGGGTTGCTCTGTCCTGCCGCGTGGGCCGAGGTCACCGCGCCGACCGCACCGAGGGCGGGTCCCAGCTATCCCATCCCCGGCTGCCCTGCCCGTGCCAGCTGCGCTGGGCAGCGCCGCTGCTGCTGCCGGGGTCTCCCACCTGCCTTTTCTCTGCCGGGAGCTGCCGGATCAGCCGCCAGAAGCCATGTGGGGGCTGCCCACGCTCCGGCTCGGCCTCCACGGGAAGATCCCCCTCTGGCGATTCCGGCAGCAGACCCTGCCCACACTCCGACCGAGCCTCGGCGGGATATCCTCCCCTGACCCCTCCTGCTCTGAGTTACGTCCCCTTGGTAACCACAGCTCCTGCTGTTCAGGGAAAATCCCTCTCTCTACAGGAAGCACCTTATCGAAACACTAGGAGCTCAGTTAAAAGGCAGCCCTCTCCAAATTCTTTCCCAAAACACGGGAGAAAGGCTACAGAAGGTAAAAAAGTGAAAGAGTTAGATGAAGGGATTGCTCTATTGCCGTTAAGAGAGGTTCCCATGGCAGGGATGCGCTGCCCCGCCCCGCGGGAGCCACCGGCGCCCCTGCCGGCCGTGCCCGGAACTGCACCCAAGGGGAAAGCGCCGCAGCCGAAAGGCCGGGACCGGCTCCGGGCTCTGTTTGTTGGCACTGCCGGAGCTGTTGATACACACTACTATTATTATATTATACACACTAGTAAAGAACCGTTATTCCTAATCCCATATCTTTGCCTGAGAGCCCCTTGATTTCACTATCCTAAAAATTAAGAGGGAGGGGCTTTGCATTCTCCATTCCAAGAGAGGCTTTTTCTGCCTTCCCAAGCAGACGCCTGTCTTGTAAAGCAAGACAAGCACCCACAGGCACTGAGGGGGGCTGCAGGAGGGGCAGAAGAAGGCCCTGCAGCACTTGGGCACAAAGGCCCAGCAGGTGAGTGCAAGAAGGGAGCAGCAAAAGGCCAAGCTGAAGGCAAAGGCCAGGGCAGAGCTCCTACAGCCCCTGAGGGATCAGCCCCAGGGCCCAAGGGGGCCCCAGCACCCAGGGCACGGCTCGGCCACAAGCACCCGGCAGAGGCATTGCCCTCCTCGGCAGGGCACAGCCCACCCAAACAGCCCCTGGCAAGGAATCAGGGCTCCAGCTGCAGGGCACAAGGACACTGCAAGCAGAGACAGCAGCACCCTCAGGACCAGCAAGTCCAGCCCGTGATGGACATGGATTGGCAGGGCTGTCACAGCTCCCATCACACCAGGGACCCTCCACACTGGAGCCCTTGAGAACATTCAGGTGGGTCTGCATTGAGAGGAGGCATTTCCTGATGGACACAGGGGCCTCTCAATCTGCTCTGAATCTTAGACCTAAAGGGGAAAATGGTAAAGGAATATTTTAATTTTTAAGGGAATGAGTGGGAAAGATGAGCAGGTATGATTTGTTCAACCACTATTAGAAGCTGTGGGGGATAGGTTTGAAATAAATGAATTTCTTTTTCTTCCTCCTGTGATTGTAATTAACTAGGAGGGAGTTTGAGAGCTGGATTTTAATACTGTAAAAAGGGATACAGAGGCTAGTTCTGTTGTACCTCTGTGTCAAAAGTCTGACAAGGCCTATGCTGAAGTGAACCCAGAAGTGTGGGCAGCCCCAGGGAAATACAGAAAATTAGATATGGAGCCTCTACAAATTAAAGCAACCAGGACAAGCACTAGCCTGTTCCAAGAGAGGGAAGGAAGGGCTTACAGCCTGGTATTGAGTCCCTGTTAAAGGCAGGGCTTTTGGAGCCAAGGATGTCTCCCTACAACACTCCTATCTTGCCAGTCAACAAACTGGATGGATGGACACAAGGAGGAAACACAGAATTTTCAAGTGTTAAAATTAAGATTAACTGAGGCGAGTGGCCTGGGCCTTCCAGACAGGGAAAAAGAATTTGAATTATAGGTGGACGTTAAACAGGGTCTTGCCAAAGGAATTCTTGTGCTAAAATGTTTAACCCAGTGGCCAGAGAGCAGCCTCATTGTCTGCAGAATTGTGCAGCCACAGCTTCCGTGGGAGCAGAGGCTGAAAACTGATGACAACAGGAGGATCTCCTAGAGTTCAAGTCTGGCATCAAGTTAAAGCTTTGACAACCAAAAGAGCCTCTCAATGGATGAGCAGGGCTCGGTGATTAAAGTATGAAACTTGTTCAGTGGCACAGGAGGATTCAGAACTGAGGACAGGGCAAGGGTTTAACCCAGCCTCCTGTTTGAACAGCCTGGAGAGGGGCTGGCAAGGAACCCAGGACTGCACTCAAGGGACAGAGCTCCCGAGCCAGGCTGGGAGAGATTGATGGGACATTCCCTGGCCTGAGGGAGACAATGTGTTTGTGGATGGCTCTGCAAGGGCAGCAGAAGGGAAAAGAGCTACAAGACAGGCTGTTATTAAGGAAGGGGAATCAGACAAAGCGCAGGTCACCGGCCCATGCTCAGCTCAACCCGCGGAGCTGTGGCTGCTTGTAAGAGCCTGGCACTGAAATGCCCTGAGCAGGAAGGCTTCAAAATCTTCTGCTGACACCATGGCACCTAACAGGGGGGCAAAAGCAATTCTGACTGCTTCAGCAAGCACTGGATCACTTATTAACCTATTGCTAAAATAAATAATTCAAAGATAATGGATTGTGGAAGCAATAGATTCAGATGGGGAACTCATTTTACAGGAAAGACCCTTCAGGGGGTTATGGCAGCTTTAGGAATACAATGGGACCTCCATAACCCCTGGCAAGCCCAGAGCTCGGGTTGGGTAGAAAGAATGAATGGGGAAATAAAGAAACACCTTTGGAAGCCGGAGATAGAAACCAAGATGCCATGGGTACAGCTTTTGCCATTGGCCTTGGCAAGAAAAAGAGCCAGACCCAAGGCAGATATTCAATTATCTCCCTTGGAATTCATGTCTGGAATTCCTTACCTGGGCAATTCTCCACCTAGTGCAGGGTGGAAATAAGGGATGTAAATGTAAGGCAGGCTGTAGCCAGGATCCTGTCTCCTGTGGAATCTCTCCCCCAGGAAGCTGGGCTGGCACGGAGCCTGCCCTGGGACTTTGCTGTTGCCAACACCCAGCCAGGCCATCGGCTCCTGCCTAAGGAGTGCAAAGCAGCACCACTGGTGGCCAAGGGGCCCACGCCAAGTGTCCCTGAGGCCAGAAACAGCCGCCAGCACAGCTGAGCACGGGGGGACCCCTCAGCCTGGCCTCAGGGGCTCTGAAGCCCCGGAGATTTGCACTTCCCGCCTGCAGCAGGACCATGGGAGCCGCCCCTGAGCCTGCCCTGAAGGCAACGCAGCAGCAGCCAGGGCTCCACAGCGGGCCAAGCCCCTGGGCCTGCCCACAGATCCTCTGCTCAAACCCTCGGGAATCCTGGCCACCCTCCCCTGGCACCTCCAGCCACTGCGGCCAAGCCTCGCTGCCGCTGCTGCAGCTCCAGCGCTGGCTGGGCCTGCACTGCCACAGCTGCTGGGGAGCACCGCGGCACAATTCCACCCTGGGGCTCACTCACACCCACACTCTGGGCTGCCTGCCACTGCACTGCTGCAAAATGTACCCATCCTGCTTCTTTTAAATCTTATTTCTCTGCTCAGAAAGGTTTCTCTACTCAAAGGTTTGCCTTTGGGAAAGAAATTTTAAAGGTTTTATTTAAGGGGTTCCCAGTCTGTTCGGATGTTAAACTCATCTCCACCACTCAATGGAGATGAGTTTAACATCCGAACAGACTGGGAATAGCCCAAAAGACACCCACAGAGATAAGGACCAGCAACAAAACATCAACGCCCCGCAGCAAACAGCAACCAACAGCTACCCCAGACACTGCCCCCGCACAGCTGGAGACACCTGGTCTGGAAAAGGCCGAGAAGGAAATCCAGGAGTGTGGACCGAATTCACATCAGAGGGGAAGAAATCCGAGTCTAATAGGAAACCAAACACTAAAAACTTACACGACTTGGAAGCAATGAACATTAAAGCAGTGGATTTAGATTGGTTCAGACTACGTAAAGTTTAGGAAAAATCGAGTAAAACTGACATGTCATGGAATGATGTTTTCTGCACAGCTGGGCTATGTGTGGATGAAAGTATTTCTGTTGCACATCCTGGCCAGAACCAAGTAATGCCTTGACTCTCTCACACTAAAGAGATTCTTGGAGAGTTTTTGTTTTCCCTACAGTTTCAGTGATAAGATTACAACATGAGAAACATTTTTTATAATAGTCCTAATTTATATTGTCAGGTAGGTTTGGGACAGCAGGGTGAGAATCAATTTTTGGTCAGGGTTTTTCCATGTTCGCCTTTATGTTGCATTTTGCAAAATTGAAGAGCTTTAACCGTGATACTTTTAACTCTTAAATAGTTAATACTTTTTTTAAAAAAAGCAGGGTGAAGCTGCAAAGGGAAACAGCAAATGGAGAATGTTGGGAATACTTTACTATAAATAAATGGGGGGGAATTGAGATGAGGGACTACATTTTGTTCATCATGAAAAAGAGACCAGTGTGTTACAAGAGTTGTCTGCTGACTATTTCTGTACTACTTCATGAGATATGAGCTACAAGGATACCAGGGAAGGGGTTGCAGGAGCCCACACATAGTCCCACCCAGCAAATGGTACAAACAGATAACTCACAGAAATAACGACCAGGGAAAGGCTGGGGAAAGGGCAGGGGCAGATTAACACCCAGCAGGGAAACCTTTCCCGCTGACAAATGGTACAAGCAGATAACTCATAGAGATAACGACCAGGGAAAAGCTGGGGAAGGGGCAGGGGCAGATAAACAGTCTGCAAGGCAGGATATTTGCTTGCTTAAGCTTGATAGGGCACAGTTTGCAAGGCAGGACATTTGCTTGCTTAAGCTTGATAGGGCACATATTGCGTTAATCATAAGATTTTGGTAATTTTCCACGGAGAAGTCACCAAATAAGGACATAGGGTGAAGAAGACACGGCTGAGGAAGACTCCGCAGCCTTTATCACCCACCACCAGGAGACAGAAGGATGACCCCCTAGCAACAACCAGCGCAGGCGCAGAGAACTCCGAGATAACATGGACTCCTGAAGGATGGAGAGGATAAAAGGACTGAATCAGAAACTAGTTGGTGCAGCAGTTGGTGGAGCGGAGACTCCCCTGTCGCCCAGCGCTGAGCCTTTGCTTACGTAGTATAACTGCTTCAATAATTAATAAATTCTTTGATTGGAAATTACTCGTTTTGAGTCAATTTTATAACAGTTTGGTGCCGTGACTTGGATGAGAGTTTGGATCGGGTAAGATCTACCCAGAGTGGGGGGCGCCTCATCCAGTGCTTTCCGAGTGGCCCCTCTGGGAGAACCTCCGCCACTCTCACCAACGACCCTAAAATATATACTAGTAAGCAAACGGGACAAATTATACCGGTGAACCCCTTAATAATCTGTGCACGGAGTCCGGACGAAGACGCAGGACGCGTAAGTATAAAAGGGAATCCGTTCGGGCGGGGTTGGGATCCCGGAGTGTGGCGGTGGACAAGTGTGAATGAGAGGGGGGCCGGCAGCCGGACTCTCCAAGTGAGTGCGGACCCTTGAGTAGTGCGGTTCCCGTAGACCCGCGAAGGGCTTGGGCCACGAAAAAGGGGAAGTGAAAGGAATTTGAGAGTGAAAGAAGGCACTCCGGACGAATGGGGCAGGGGAAAAGCAAGACCCCAACCCAAGTCAAACTCCCCCCCATTCCAAGGGACAGCCCCCTAGGATTCATGCTTAGTAATTGGAAGCATTACCCGGGGACCGAGACTAAGGATAGGGCCAGAATGATACATTATTGCATGGAAGTATGGGGTGGGAAAGAGATTTCCAAAAAAGTTTTTTGGCCCGTGTTTGGATCATCTGAAGACTGGGTTCGACAGGACTTGAACCTATGGGTAAATTCTAAAGAGCCCTTCTCGTAAGAGGAGAGTGATTATGCCAAAATATGGGTAGCAAGACCCGAAGTGTATGTTTTCCAATTAAGAGAAGGGAAAGGGGATCCGGACAAAAAGGGGAAGAGGGACAATCATTTGGGCGACTTAATTATAGCACCGCCCCCATATGTCCCACCGCTAGCACCCAATGCCCCACCACCTCCACAACCACCTGCACCGAACAATGATGAAGAGGGTAACCAAGGGGAGGTTAACCAAACCGGTTACCAAGGCCCGATTACAAGGAGCCGCAGTAGGGTTGAGACGGGGCTATTCCCTCTACGGGAGATGCCCATGGGTGGACCACAGGCGGGTATAGGATTTATTACTGTCCCCTTGAGTTCGGCAGATGTACGAGACTTTAAGAAGGACATGGGACATTTATTAGAGGACCCTTTTGGGGTAGCCGAGAGGGTCGACCAGTTCTTAGGACCAAACATCTATACCTGGGAAGAAATGCAGTCCATTTTGGGCATTCTGTTCTCTACTGAAGAACGGAATATGATAAGAAGGGAAGGAATGCGTATTTGGGACACGCAGCATGTCCAAGGCCCGCCTGCGGACGCTAAATGGCCCCTACAGAACCCCCATTGGGACCATCAAAATGCGGCACATAGAACACATATGCAGGATTTAAGGACCATAATTATTCAGGGGATTAGGGACTCAGTCCCGAGGGGGCAAAATATAGATCGGGCATTCAACGATAGGCAAAAGAAGGACGAGTCGCCTACGGAATGGCTCGAGAGATTACGGCGGAACTTACAATTGTACTCCGGAATGGACCCTGATAGCCAAACTTTACAGTCAATGCTGAAAGTCCATTTCGTTTTAAAATCGTGGGACGACATAAAGAAGAAAATCCAGAAGTTAGAGGACTGGCAGGACAGGGGGCTGGATGAACTGCTTAGGGAGGCACAGAAAGTATATGTCCGTAGGGACGACGAAAGAGACCACAGACAAGTAAGGTTGATGGTCGCAGCAACAGGTGGGGGGAGGTACCAAAGAGAAGGGCGAAAGGGAGGTTCGAGTGAACAAAAAGAGAAAAGTATAGGGGAGTCAGAAGGGGTGAAGGTGTGTTTTTATTGCGGAAAAAAAGGGCATTTTAAGCGAGAATGTAGAGTCCGAATCAGAGACGAGAAGCAGTTCCAAATGGACTAGGGGGGTCAGGGGCTTTATTTGGTGGGGACCCGGAAAAATCATAAAGAGCCCTTGATAAAACTTAAAGTGGGTCCCCACAACCAAGAAATGGAATTCTTGGTAGATACGGGGGCAGAACGATCCACGGTACAGAACCTACCAAAAGGATGTACCATCTCTAAAGAAACTGCCACTGTCATAGGGGCAAAAGGGGAACCTTTTGAAGTACAAATCATAAAAAATGTGACTATAGAATCAGGATCCAAAATAGGGATGGGAAATCTATTATTGGTACCCGAGTCAGATTATAATCTGCTCGGGCGAGACATGATTATAGAATTAGGGATTAGTATAGGTGTAGATAATAAGGAATTAAAAATTAAATTATGCCCTTTAAGGGTAGAAGATGAAAAGCAAATTAACCCCGAAGTCTGGTACACGCCTGAGAGCGTGGGACAGCTAAAAATCACTCCATTTTCGGTAACTATCAAAAATCCGGATGTCCCTGTCCAAATTAAGCAATACCCATTATCCCCAGAAGGGAGACGAGGATTAAAACCAGAAATAGAAAGGTTGTTGAATAATGGATTGTTAGAACCCTGTATGTCTCCGTTCAATACTCCCATCCTACCAGTTAAAAAGCCAAACGGCACCTATCGATTGGTGCATGATTTAAGGGAAATAAACAAGCGAACTGTAGCCCAGTTCCTGGTGGTGGCAAATCCTTATACCCTCTTGACTAAACTGGGGCCTGAGAATTTATGGTACAGTGTTATAGATCTCAAAGATGCCTTTTGGGCATGCCCTTTGGCTAAAGAAAGCCGGGATTATTTTGCATTTGAACGGGAAGACCCCGATACGGGAAGGAGACAACAATTAAGATGGACGGTACTCCCTCAAGGATTCACTGAGTCCCCTAATCTCTTCGGGCAGGCTTTAGAGCAAATTTTACAGGATTACCAAGTGGGGCCAGGGGTTACATTAATCCAATACGTAGATGATCTACTCCTGGCGGGGCAGCAGGAAGAGAATGTACGGAAAGAAAGTATTAAGTTATTGAACTTTTTAGGCTTAAAGGGATTGAAAGTCTCCAAGGCAAAACTACAATTTGTTGAAGAAGAAGTAAAATACCTAGGCCATTATCTAAAGAAAGGAGAGAAGAGAATAGACCCCGAACGAATACAGGCGATTTTAGCATTACCAATTCCAAGAAATAAGAGTCAAATCAGGCAAATACTTGGACTAACTGGTTATTGTTGACAATGGATTGAAAACTACAGTAGTAAGGCGACTTTCTTGTATCAGAAACTTACTCAAGAGGGACTCCTAAAATGGGATCAGGAGGACACCGAAAGGCTGCAAGAGCTTAAAGAGAGCCTAATCCATGCCCCGGTATTAAGTTTACCTAATACTAATAGACCCTTCTTTTTGTTCATAAACGTAGACAAGGGGGTCGCATATGGGGTCCTTACTCAAGAATGGGCAGAGAAAAGGAAACCGGTGGCTTATCTATCAAAGATCTTGGACCCAGTAAGCAGAGGATGGCCTACGTGCTTACAAGCAATTGTAGGATGTGCTCTTTAAGTAGAAGAAGCCCGGAAAATTACATTTAATAGCAGCCTGAAAGTGCTGTCCCCCCATAACATACGGGGAGTCTTACAGCAAAAGGCTGAAAAATGGATCTCAGACGCAAGGCTTCTAAAATATGAAGGAATATTAATTGAGGCTCCAAATTTAACTCTAGAAACTACTAATATCCAAAATCCAGCTTCCTTCTTATATGGAGGACCAGAAGAAGCACTAACACATGATTGTATAGTGACTATAGAAGAACAGACAAAAATCAGACCAGATTTGGAAGAAGAAGAATTGGAAAAAGGAGGAAGACTGTTTGTGGATGGATCCTCCAGAGTAGTTGAGGGAAGGAGAAAATCAGGATATGCTATCATAAGGGGACCCAACCTGGAAGTGATAGAATCGGGACCCCTTAGTGGATCCTGGTCCGCCCAAGCATGTGAACTATATGCTGTACTACGAGCCCTGGAATGGTTAACAGGAAAAGATGGGACTATTTTTACGGACTCGAAATATAGCTATGGGGTAGTCCATACATTTGGCAAAATATGGGAGGAAAGAGGACTAATAAATTCACAAGGGAAAGATTTAGTTCACTGTAAATTAATATTAGACGTGCTCAGTGCCCTACGAAAACCCCGAAAAATAGCTATAGTTCACCTGAAAGGTCACCAGAAAGGACTGGATTTGAGAAGTAGGGGAAATAATGCAGCTGACCAGGAGGCTAAACGGGCTGCCCTGAGACTTCTCACTTTGCAGGAAAACATAGAACACTCCCAAACGCCAGAACCTGACCCCGACATCAAGTTTAATAAAGAGGAAGAGAATAAAATACAAAAACTAGGAGCTAAAAGGGATGCACAAGGAGCATGGAAATTAGCAGATGGCAGAGAAATAATACCTAGAGCATTGGCACATAGATTACTGACTAAGATACATCAAAAAACACATTGGGGATCACAGGGACTGGTAGATTATTTTGCTGCAAAGTATGTGAGTGTGGGAATCTGGGACATTGCCAAACAAGTAACCAGAGGATGCCTAATTTGCTTACAAGTAAATAGAAAAAAATTGAGAAAATTACCGGAGGGAGGCCGACCGCTAGCGAAAAGGCCTTTCTCCCACATTCAGATAGATTTCACTGAGCTCCCCAAAGTAGGGAGAACCAAATATTTCTTGGTCTTGGTGGACCACCTAACACATTTTGTGGAAGCCTTCCCAACCGTAAGAGAAACAGCCAAAGTAGTTACGAAAATATTGATGGAAGAGATAATCCCGAGATACGGGGTCCCAGAAGTCATTGACTCAGATAGAGGGCCGCATTTTATTTCCCAAGTTACCCAAAACTTAGCAACAGCTCTGGGCATACGGTGGGAACAACATGCCCCCTGGCATCCCCAGAGCTCTGGACGAGTTGAACGAATGAATGGGGAAATAAAAAAGCAATTGACCAAACTGGTAGCAGAAACCAATTTGACCTGGGTTAAATGTATTCCTCTAGCATTGCTAAATATAAGAACAAGACCTAGAGCTGATTTAGGGGTATCACCCTTTGAAATGATGTATGGGATGCCGTATAACCTAGAAAATCCTAACGAACATCCTGTCATTAATGACACATGTACGCAAAAATATTTGGTGAAATTGACAAAGTACAGAAAGGCATTATGGGAAAAAGGTATGTTAGCACAACGGCCTCCTTTAGATTTTATCTTACACCAGGTACAGCCAGGAGATTGGGTGCTCGTGAAAAGCTGGAAAGAAAACCCCTTGACTCCAAGGTGGGAAGGACCGTTCCAAGTACTCCTCACCACAGAAGCAGCCATACGAACCGCTGAAAAAGGATGGACTCATGCTAGTCGCATAAAAGGACCGGTAAAACCCCCTCACAGCTGGGAGGTTTGCAGTCTCCCGGGAGAAACCAAATTAAAGCTGAAACGAACTAATAAATGATTTGGATAGTAATCTGGGTTGGAGATAACCATTATCTCCAAACCCAGCTAATAGGGAATCGGGAGGCTCTTGGATATTGCAAACTCTTAGAGGACGAGTTGAGAAAGCCCTACTTTAAGTCCCCGAGATTAGAACATAAAGGGCACCCATGGGAGGGGGAAAAAGCACAAAACAAAGATATTAGGTTAAAGTGTAACTGGTTAGATTGTGACTGTCACCCCCTTGTATGCTTTTCCTGTAAATTGTGTCACGAACCTTGGTGGTCTCATTGTTGGAGTGGTAGAACACCTAGGGGAATTTGTACGCCGTGCTATGAGAAAGAGAGGAGACTAACTTCTATCATTCTTAGTAGCAGAGTTGCTACGGGGGAGGTAAAGCTTGGATCTGACGAGTGGTGGGAAACCTTTTCCAAAGGGGTAAATCCTGATCGGTTCTGCTACCACCCTAACGAACCGATCCCCTTTCTCCTGGACATCCTGGAAGTGGTGTGTCGGAAGAAAGCCCCCAATTTGCGGCGTGACCTCTCATTAATAAAAGCTAATAACTGGGCCGCCAGTGCTAAAAAGTGGAAACGGGAGGTTTATCCGGCTCCTGAAGAATACCCCTGCTGCCGAGAAGATGGCAAACCCCGAGGCTCGCAGCAACCGAGTCGTCGGGCGAGGCAGAGAGGTAATAACCAGTGGAGTCCGTCGGAAGCCTCGACCCCCATATGGGATGTCCAGGAAATGTTGGCCGTCCTGCCCCAGGATTGGTAACCCACCACTGGGGAAACCAAAGGTAAAATTCAACCTGAGCTCCGACAATGACAGCCCCAAATTACAAGCCTTAATTCTTTTCTGGTGCATCGTAACAAGTTCAGGGGCAGAAGGGTATTCACATCAACCCTTCAAATGGTCACTGATTAGATGGGAAGACCAGTATGTTATCCAGACCAAAATCACGTCTGGCGCACCCAGCTTTTTATGTACTTTGTGTGATTTAATACCTGTAAATCCATGTTTAAATCAGTTTGGATGTTATTTTTGTCCAAGCTCAAACCCGGGAAAAGGGTATTGTAACTATCCAGGACACTTTTACTGTGCTTATTGGGACTGTGTATCAGTAAGCTCCTTTGGGGGGAACGAGGACGGGTTTATCAGAACTGGATGGGGTCCATACGGGTGTACACAGCCCACTTCCACATATACCCAGAAAGAAGGAGGGTTAGATGGAACATGCAATATGATTTACATTAATGTGACAAAACCACATGACCAAGTCTGGTTATTAGGGAAAATGTGGGGAGCCCGATTATGGGAACCAGGGACAGACAGAGGGAGGCACTTTATAATCCAAAAGACAACCGTGCCACACGACCCCGAACCAATTGGACCAAACCAGGCGATAGCTGGAGAACTAACGCTAGGAGAAAATAATGGAAATGAATCAGAAACAGCCCCAACCACTAGTTTTCCAGAAATGTATAAGCAAAACTTTACTGATTCGACCCGAGGACCTGAAAACCCGGGAGAAGGGGACTTGTGGAAAATATTACAGGCCACTTTCCTAGTCCTGAATGAGACCCATCCAAATCTAACTGAGGAATGTTGGCTGTGTTACACCGTAAACCCCCCGTTCTATGAAGCCATAGGGGTAACAGCAAAAAGCAGACGAGTAAATGGGACCAACCCAGCTAGGTGCCTATGGAAAAAAGAAGGAGAAGAATCGAGAGGGATAACCTTGGCAAGGGTAACGGGGAGAGGAAGATGTATAGGACGAGTACCAGTGGAAAAACGACATCTATGTCAGGTTATGGGGAATTTGAGTGACCCTAAGAAACCTGCCAGCTGGATACTGCCAGCAGCAAATACTAAATGGGTCTGTAACACTCTCGGAGTCACCCCATGTATAAATATAGACCGATTTAATGAATCCAGTGACTTTTGTATTCAAGTATTGATAGTACCCAGAGTCCTTTACCACCCCGTAGAGTACGTTTATGAACAATATCAAAATATAGGACCCCACATAGTGAAACGGGAAATATTCACAACCTTCACTGTAGCAATGTTACTAGGAATAGGTGCAGCCGGGACAGGAACAGGAATAGCCTCACTCATACAGCAACACCGAGGATTCCAAGAACTAAGAGCCTCTGTAGATGAAGACCTCAGGAGGATCGAAACCTCCATCAAAGTCCTCACAGAAACATTAGATTCCCTAGCAGAGGTAGCCTTACAAAATCAAAGGGGGTTAAATCTATTATTCCTGCAACAAGGAGGACTATGTGCTGCTTTAAGAGAAGAATGCTGCACATATGTAAACAAGAGCGGAATTATACGGGACTCAATGGCAAAACTACGGGAGGGGCTAGAAAGAAGACAAAGAGAAAGGGAAAAACACCAAAGCTGGTATGAATCTTGGTTTAACTATTCTCCTTGGCTTACAACTTTATTATCAACGATAGCGGGTCCACTACTTCTCTTACTATTGGGACTCACGTTTGGCCCTTGTATTTTTAATAAATTGATTAGCATTGTAAAAGGCAGATTAGAAGCTGCTCACCTTATGCTCACACGAGCAAAATACGGAACCTTGAAGATGGATGATCCAGAAGAATCTCTGGAGATCAGCAAAAGGGAATTAGAGTGTTTTGACGAACAAAATTGAGTATCAAAACAAAGGGGGGATTGAGATGAGGGACTACATTTTGTTTGTCACGAAAAAGAGACCAGTGTGTTACAAGAGTTGTCTGCTGACTATTTCTTTACTACTTCATGAGATATGAGCCACAAGGATACCAGGGAAGGGGTTGCAGGAGCCCACACATAGTCCCACCCAGCAAATGGTACAAGCAGATAACTCACAGAAATAACGACCAGGGAAAGGCTGGGGAAAGGGCAGGGGCAGATAAACAGTCTGCAAGGCAGGACATTTGCTTGCTTAAGCTTGATAGGGCACAGTTTGCAAGGCAGGACATTTGCTTGCTTAAGCTTGATAGGGCACATATTGCATTAATCATAAGATTTTGGTAATTTTCCACAGAGAAGTCACCAAATAAGGACATAGGGTGAAGAAGACGCGGCTGAGGAAGACTCCGCAGCCTTTATCACCGACCACCAGGAGACAGAAGGATGACCCCCTAGCAACAACCAGCGCAGGCGCAGAGAACTCTGAGATAACATGGACTCCTGAAGGATGGAGAGGATAAAAGGACTGAATCAGAAACTAGTTGGGGCGGCAATTGGTGGAGCTGAGACTCCCCTGTTGCCCAGCGCTGAGCCTTTGCTTACATAGTATAACTGCTTCCATAATTAATAAATTCTTTGATTGGAAATTACTCGTTTTGAGTCAATTTTATAACAATGGGGTGTCCAGGGGGTCCCTGTGCCCAGGAAAGGGGGTGCACGGGCCCCGGTGTTGTGGAAGGTGGTGGCTGGGGGCTGTGGAAGGCAGGAGTGGGGGTCCAGGGGGTGCTGGGGTCCAGGAAAAGCGGGGGCTGGGGTGTCTGAGAGGGGGAGGGCCGGGAAAGGGGGTGCGGGGGGGCATTGGTGCTGCATGAGGGGGTGCAGGAGGGTCCCCGTGCTGGATAAGGGGGTGCAGGGGGGGTCCCTGTGCCTGAGAACGGAGGGTTTGGGAGGGTTCCAGTCTCAGATATGGGGGTGCACGGCGGTCCTGGTGCAGTGGAATGGGGGCTTAGGGGGTCCTGGTGCTGTATAAGGGGATGCAGTGGGGTCCCGGTGCCCAGGAATGGGAGTTCAGGGGTGCCAGTGCCAGATAATGGCCTGGCTGGGATCTGGTGCTGGGAAAGGGGGTGCAGGGGGTCCCAGGGCCAGATAACGGGATGCACTGGAGTCCCGGTGCCCAGGAATGGGGTTCCAGGGGGTTCCATTCCCGAGTTCCGGGGTTCAAGGGGTCCTGGTGCCTGAAAATTGAGGTTCAGGGGGTCCCAGTGCTGGATAAGGGGATGTAGTGGATCCCGGTGCCCAGAAATTGGGGTTCAGGGCGGTTTCCCTGCCTGGGAATGGGGGCTCAGGGGGTTCCAGGCTGCAGATAAGGGGGTGCAGGGGTTATCGGGGCTGAGGAAGGGGGTGCAGGGGGGGGTCCCAGTGCCCGGGAATGGGGTTGGGAGGGGGGGGTGGGCAGCAGCTGCTGGAGAGAGACTGGGACAGACTGGAATGGACTGGGACAGACTGGGAAAAGAACCCACTGGGAGCAGAACTGAGGCAGCAGAGATCATACTGGGATATACTGGGACCACACTGAGGGCTACTGGGAACATGCAGGGGACAATTGAGATTGGACTGGGAATGGTTTGGATCATCCTGGGACTGACTGGAATCATACTGGGAGTGATCAGATCTGTAGTAGGGGTGAAGAAGAGAAACTGGAATAATGCAGGGAGCAACTGGGATCATACTGGGAGCAGCTGCCCCATGCTGGGGTCATACTGGGATCATACTGGGACTGATGGGGTGACACTTGGAGTGACTGGCATAGTACTGGGAGTGTCTGGGAGTAACTGGGATCAAACTGGAGGTGACTGGACTTATACTGGCAGCAACTGGGACCACAGCGGGGGCAAATGGCATCGGGTAAGGTGTGACCGGGCTCATCCTGGAAGTGCCTGGGGCCACACTGGGCTCTTACTGAGAGGGACTGAGAGTGAAAGGAACCATACAGGGCATGACTGGGAGCCGCTGGGACCGTGTCGGGGGCAACTGGGATCCTACCGGGAGTGATTTGGACCATACTGGGAGTGACCGGGGGCCACCGGTGAGGCGGCGGCGGAGCTGGGAGGCGGCCGCAGCGCAGGTGGGAGCCGCGCTGGGTTGTGCGGGGGCTCGGGGCTCGCTGCGGGCCTCGGGGGCGGCAGGGGGCTCAGGCGGGTTCCTTGTGCCGTGTCCGGCCCGTGGTGCCGCTGCCGTGAGGGCGCTGCGGGAGCGGCTGCCCGCGGTCTCCTTGCGGCCGCTGCCTCGGCAGGAGCCGCTGCCGGAGCAGCGCTGGCTCGGCCCGGTTCCTGTGGCTGGCACAGGGGCGGCTGCCCCGTGCCCGGGGCTGTGCGGGGAAATTCACGTGGCCGGAGGTTTCCGTGCCCCGAGGAGACAGAGGAGTCCTGTACAAGTGACTTTATTGCTGAGCAGAGGGAGAGGCCGTGGCGCATTTGCCGTGCGCTCGCTGCCATTGTTGTAGTTCGCAGCCTCCTTTTTATCCTCATTTTCCCGGCTCATCTCCCTCTCCCTTTGCCCACTGGCTGAGGTACTTGGAAGGTTCAGACCTCCCGATCTGCCAACTGCACGTCCTCGTTAATGTGCACCCCCACTTTTGTAGAACAGCCGATATTCACGGCTCTGTTAAGTCTTTTTTGTTCTCGACGTTCAGGAATTTAGCGGGACTTTCTGCGAGCAGCAGTCCATGTTAATTAATAACATTTATTGAAGCTGGTGGTTTCGCCCCTTACTTCCTTATCTACAAGTCCCTGGCCCGCCGCTCAGCTGCTGAATGAGCTGCACTCTCAAGGTGCGGAGCATGGTAAAAAGGTGAGAGGTGCTGTAGCACATCAGAGCAGAAGCAGCATTCGTTTAACCCATGGTCTGCCAGGGAACCACAAAACCATGTCCCATTCCCATCCTTTCCACGTTTGGACTGGTACATGAGCTGCTTTTTTGTTTCCTTTGTTATCTGTTTCACCACTTTTGCTTTGTCATCTATTTGCCAAGACCAGTTTGAGTCATTTGATTTTCCACAAACTCCTCTTTTCTCTGCTAACAGATGATCTGATCCCATCCCATGGTGAAATGTTGTGTTCCTCATTTCAGTGGATTGCTCAGCAGGAAGGTCAGGAGCTGGAGCTGTCTGGTTGGTTATTCCGAGGACAGCTTGTAATCTAATGGTGCCATTGAAATGAGAAATGGGTTCTGTGGCTCCTGATATGAATTGGTTTGGGTTCCCAGGGGCTGGTCCATGGTGTTGTAGGATTTGTTCTGCTGGCCGTTCATCTTCTCCCCATCTTTGGCCGCTCTCTCCAGCCAGGGCTGCATCAATTGACCATTTGTCTCTAATTAAATCATCAAATACTTGGATTCCCAACTGATTTCCCGGAACTTGTGGTAGCAAGAACATCTCAGTGCTCTAATCCACCCTATATAACATAGACAGTGACAGCACACGTTGGAGTGGGCAGAGGGATGATTCCCCCCATTTATTTATAGTGAAGTTTTCCCAACATTCTCCATTTGCTGTTTCCCTGTGCAGCTTCACCCGTTTCTGTTGCAGGGTCAGATATCCTCACCCCGGGCTCTGCCTTGAGCTGTGCAAATTCCATCAGTGCAAGCAGGCAGAGCTCGGGGTGAGGGGCAGGGGGAACCAGCCCAATTCCTGCCCCAGGCAAGAGACCCAGGTACATTGGCCAGGCTTTGCCCAGCAGGGTTCATTTGCATTCCTAAAGCTCCTCTCCTGGCTGACTAGAACCAAAGCTTCTCTTCCAGGGCTGCCATCTGGTGAGTCACATGTGGCCCCCCGGAATCTGCTTTTTTAAAAAAAAGTATTAACTATTTAAGAGTTAAAAGTATCACGGTTAAAGCTCTTCAATTTTGCAAAATGCAACATAAAGGCGAACATGGAAAAACCCAGACCAAAAATTGATTCTCACCCTTCTGTCCCAAACCTACCTGACAATATAAAGTAGGATTATTATAAAAAATGTTTCTCATGTTGTAATCTTATCACTGAAACTGTAGGGAAAACAAAAACTCTCCAAGAATCTCTTTCGTGTGAGAGAGTCAAGGCATTACTTGGTTCTGGCCAGGATGTGCAACAGAAATACTTTCATCCACAAATAGCCTGGCTGAGCAGAAAAAATCATTCCATGACATGTCAGTTTTACTCGATTTTTCCTAAACTTTACGTAGTCTGAACCAATCTAAATCCACTGCTTTAATATTCATTGCTTCCAAGTCATGTAAGTTTTTAGTGTTTGGTTTCCTATTAGACTCGGATTTCTTCCCCTCTGCTGTGAATTCGGTCCACACTCCTGGATTTCCTTCTCAGCCTTTTCCAGACCAGGTGTCTCCAGCTGTGCGGGGGCAGTGTCTGGGGTAGCTGTTGGTTGCTGTTTGCTGCGGGGCGTTGATGTTTTGTTGCTGGTCCTTATCTCTGTGGGTGTCTTTTGGGCTATTCCCAGTCTGTTCAGATGTTAAACTCGTCTCCATTGAGTGGTGGAGATGAGTTTAACATCCAAACAGACTGGGAACCCCTTAAATAAAACCTTTAAAATTTCTTTCCCAAAGGCAAACCTTTGAGTAGAGAAACCTTTCTGAGCAGAGAAATAAGATTTAAAAGAACCAGGATGGGTACATTTTGCAGCAGTGCAGTCGCAGGCAGCCCAGAGTGTGGGTGTGAGTGAGCCCCAGGGTGGAATTGTGCCGCAGTGCTCCCCAGCAGCTGTGGCAGTGCAGGCCCAGCCAGCGCTGGAGCTGCAGCAGCGGCAGCGAGGCTTGGCCGCAGTGGCTGGAGGTGCCAGGGGAGGGTGGCCAGGATTCCCGAGGGTTTGAGCAGAGGATCTGTGGGCAGGCCCAGGGGCTTGGCCCGCTGTGGAGCCCTGGCTGCTGCTGCGTTGCCTTCAGGGCAGGCTCAGTGGGGCTCCCATGGTCCTGCTGCAGGTGGGAAGTGCAAATCTCCGGGGCTTCAGAGCCCCTGAGGCCAGGCTGAGGGGTCCCCCCGTGCTCAGCTGTGCTGGCGGCTGTTTCTGGCCTCAGGGACACTTGGCGTGGGCCCCTTGGCCACCAGTGGTGCTGCTTTGCACTCCTTAGGCAGGAGCCGATGGCCTGGCTGGGTGTTGGCAACAGCAAAGTCCCAGGGCAGGCTCTGTGCCAGCCCAGCTTCCTGGGGGAGAGATTCCACAGGAGACAGGATCCTGGCTACAGCCTGCCTTACATTTACATCCCTTATTTCCACCCTGCACTAGGTGGAGAATTGCCCAGGTAAGGAATTCCAGACATGAATTCCAAGGGAGATAATTGAATATCTGCCTTGGGTCTGGCTCTTTTTCTTGCCAAGGCCAATGGCAAAAGCTGTACCCATGGCATCTTGGTTTCCATCTCCGGCTTCCAAAGGTGTTTCTTTATTTCCCCATTCATTCTTTCTACCCAACCCAAGCTCTGGGCTTGCCAGGGGTTATGGAGGTCCCATTGTATTCCTAAAGCTGCCATAACCCCCTGAAGGGTCTTTCCTGTAAAATGAGTTCCCCATCTGAATCTATTGCTTCCACAATCCATTTTCTTTGAATTATTTGTTTTAGCAATAGGTTAATAAGTGATCCAGTGCTTGCTGAAGCAGTCAGAATTGCTTTTGCCCCCCTGTTAGGTGCCATGGTGTCAGCAGAAGATTTTGAAGCCTTCCTGCTCAGGGCATTTCAGTGCCAGGCTCTTACAAGCACCAAGAGCTCCGCGGGTTGGGCTGAGCATGGGCCGGTGACCTGCGCTTTGTCTGATTCCCCTTCCTTAATAACAGCCTGTCTTGTAGCTCTTTTCCCTCCTGCTGCCCTTGCAGAGCCATGCACAAACACATTGTCTCCCTCAGGCCAGGGAATGTCCCATCAATCTCTCCCAGCCTGGCTCGGGAGCTCTGTCCCTTGAGTGCAGTCCTGGGTTCCTTGCCAGCCCCTCTCCAGGCTGTTCAAACAGGAGGCTGGGTTAAACCCTTGCCCTGTCCTCAGTTCTGAATCCTCCTGTGCCATTGAACAAGTTTCATACTGTAATCACCGAGCCCTGCTCATCCATTGAGAGGCTCTTTTGGTTGTCAAAGCTTTAACTTGATGCCAGACTTGAACTCTAGGAGATCCTCCTGTTGTCATCAGTTTTCAGGCCTCTGCTCCCACGGAAGCTGTGGCTGCACAATTCTGCAGACAATGAGGCTGCTCTCTGGCCACTGGGTTAAACATTTTAGCACAAGAATTCCTTTGGCAAGACCCTGTTTAACGTCCACCTATAATTCAAATTCTTTTTCCCTGTCTGGAAGGCCCAGGCCACTCGCCTCAGTTAATCTTAATTTTAACACTTGAAAATTCTGTGTTTCCTCCTTGTGTCCATCCATCCAGTTTGTTGACTGGCAAGATAGGAGTGTTGTAGGGAGACACCCTTGGCTCCAAAAGCCCTGCCTTTAACAGGGACTCAATACCAGGCTGTGAGCCCTTCCTTCCCTCTCTTGGAACAGGGTAGTGCTTGTCCTGGTTGCTTTAATTTGTAGAGGCTCCATATCTAATTTTCTGTATTTCCCTGGGGCTGCCCACACTTCTGGGTTCACTTCAGCATAGGCCTTGTCAGACTTTTGACACAGAGGTACAACAGAACTAGCCTCTGTATCCCTTTTTACAGTATTAAAATCCAGCTCTCAAACTCCTTCCTAGTTAATTACAATCACAGGAGGAAGAAAAAGAAATTCATTTATTCCAAACCTATCCCCCACAGCTTCTAATAGTGGTTGAACAAATCATACCTGCTCATCTTTCCCACTCATTCCCTTAAAAATTAAAATATTCCTTTACTATTTTCCCCTTTAGGTCTAAGATTCAGAGCAGATTGAGAGGCCCTGTGTCCATCAGAAAATGCCTCCTCTCAATGCAGACCCACCTGAATGTTCTCAAGGGCTCCAGTGTGGAGGGTCCCTGGTGTGATGGGAGCTGTGACAGCCCTGCCAATCCATGTCCATCATGGGCTGGACTTGCTGGTCCTGAGGGTGCTGCTGTCTCTGCTTGCAGTGTCCTTGTGCCCTGCAGCCGGAGCCCTGATTCCTTGCCAGGGGCTGTTTGGGTGGGCTGTGCCCTGCCGAGGAGGGCAATGCCTCTGCCGGGTGCTTGTGGCCGAGCCGTGCCCTGGGTGCTGGGGCCCCCTTGGGCCCTGGGGCTGATCCCTCAGGGGCTGTAGGAGCTCTGCCCTGGCCTTTGCCTTCAGCTTGGCCTTTTGCTGCTCCCTTCTTGCATTCACCTGCTGGGCCTTTGTGCCCAAGTGCTGCAGGGCCTTCTTCTGCCCCTCCTGCAGCCCCCCTCAGTGCCTGTGGGTGCTTGTCTTGCTTTACAAGACAGGTGTCTGCTTGGGAAGGCAGAAAAAGCCTCTCTTGGAATGGAGAATGCAAAGCCCCTCCCTCTTAATTTTTAGGATAGTGAAATCAAGGGGCTCTCAGGCAAAGATATGGGATTAGGAATAACGGTTCTTTACTAGTGTGTATAATATAATGATAGTAGTGTGTATCAACAGCTCCGGCAGTGCCAACAAACAGAGCCCGGAGCCGGTCCCGGCCTTTCGGCCGCGGCGCTTTCCCCTTGGGTGCAGTTCCGGGCACGGCCGGCAGGGGCGCCGGTGGCTCCCGCGGGGCGGGGCAGCGCATCCCTGCCATGGGAACCTCTCTTAACGGCAATAGAGCAATCCCTTCATCTAACTCTTTCACTTTTTTACCTTCTGTAGCCTTTCTCCCGTGTTTTGAGAAAGAATTTGGAGAGGGCTGCCTTTTAACTGAGCTCCTAGTGTTTCGATAAGGTGCTTCCTGTAGAGAGAGGGATTTTCCCTGAACAGCCGGAGCTGTGGTTACCAAGGGGACGTAACTCAGAGCAGGAGGGGTCAGGGGAGGATATCCCGCCGAGGCTCGGTGGGAGTGTGGGCAGGGTCTGCTGCCGGAATCGCCAGAGGGGGATCTTCCCGTGGAGGCCGAGCCGGAGCGTGGGCAGCCCCCACATGGCTTCTGGCGGCTGATCCGGCAGCTCCCGGCAGAGAAAAGGCAGGTGGGAGACCCCGGCAGCAGCAGCGGCGCTGCCCAGCGCAGCTGGCACGGGCAGGGCAGCCGGGGATGGGATGGCTGGGACCCGCCCTCGGTGCGGTCGGCGCGGTGACCTCGGCCCACGCGGCAGGACAGAGCAACCCCATCTTGCCCAGCATGGCCGGCAGAGCGGCCGCGGGCCGGGCAGTGGGGCCAGGGCACACAAATTCACCGCCAGCGCCGGGGCAGGTGGAGCTGCCCTGGGCAGTGAGCCCGCACCTGGGATGGAAACCGGGGCAGGCGGAGCTGAGGCGGGCAGCGAGCCGGGACCCGGGACAGGCGCCTCGGCCGCCAACGGAGGGGGCAAGAGCTGCAGAGGATCCCACTCTCTTTCTGACTTTTCCTCTTGTTCCCCTCCCTTTCATTTCCCCTTTTTATTTTCTTGCTTTTTTCCTCGGGTGTTTCTGATACTTCAAAGATTTTTATTCTCCTAAAATCTCCTGTCTAACATATGGCATCTTCTCTTTCTTCTAGATTAAATGGGTTTTTTTCCAAATAAATCCAGAACCTAACAAATCTAAACTTCTGCTTGGATATTTTGAAATGGTCGACGAGCTAACTCATGACCTCCTAATGTTGTTTTTCCCATCACCTTTTTATTTATCCTTTGGCAAATTAAGCATCTTTCAGTGACTTGCTTTGCTACACCAAAAATCCCAGTGCACCCAAAATTCCTTAAAAAATGATCACACAAAGCTTGAGTACGCCAGTGGGGTTTCTGATGCACGTCTTCTAATCTTTTCCTAGTAAGCACATTTTATTAAGTAATTGTCTTCCATGTAGAAGTTTCTATTTCCCTGATTTATCTTGTTCATTTCCTATCTTGTTTAATTCTTTTTTCTCGGCTTCCCTAAACTTTGGAATTTCCAGTTTTTCCTCGTTTGGAGTTAATATTAACATAACTCTTTCAGCTCCATTTTCTGCTGTACCTTAGCTTTGTGATCTGCCCCCAGTTTGCCCAGTTTGCCTCTCCTTTGGCCCGGGCCGGGTTCCCCCCGCCCGCAGCGGCTGGGAGCAGCCGAGAGCCCCGCGCTGTCCATGCCGACCTGGCCCGGCTCCATGGCCGCTGCTGCCGCGGGCTGCGAGGGCTGCGGGAACGGGGCACCGAGGGTGTGGCTGCTGCTGGGGGAGGAGGAGGAGGGAGGGAAGGGCAGGGATGGAGGGGGAGGAGGAGGCGGGGTAAGGGGGGAGGAGGGGGAGAAGGAATGGAAGGGGCGGGATGGAAAAGGAGCAGGAGGTGGGGATAACGCAGAGGAGGAGGAGGAGGGGGGATGGAAGAGGAGGAGCTGGAGGAGAAAGAGCAGGGAAGGAGGCGGGGTGAGGGGGAGGAGGAGAGGGAGGTGGAGATCGGACAGAGGAGGAGCGGGAGGAAGAGGAAGAGGAGGGACAAGGGCGGATCAAGGCTGAGCTCAGGGAGCCACGCGGTCTCAATCCCTGCCTGAATTCGCAGCCCCCACCTGTGGGATCATCGCCCCCCCCATGGCTCCGGTGAGCGGGGAGGGGGAGCCCGGCCCGGATGTCCCGGGGGGTCCCTGGGTTGGGTTTTTGGGGGGATGTTTGGAGAATGAAGAAGTCCAAGGCTGAGCGGAAAAGGCCCCTCGGGGAGACATCGGGGGGTGGCGGTGGCGGCTGCCGGCAGAGGCAGCCTGGAGGAGCAGAGCCCTGTGTGCCCCAGGAGGCCAAAGTGGGGAGGCCAGAGAGGGGGGAGCGCCGCCATTGGCGGGAGCCTCAAGAGCCTGGAGAGGGGCAGGGGGGACTCCTTGGAGCCGCTGCAGCGCAGAGCAGAGAATGAGGGGAGAAGGGAGCCCGGGAGCCCAAACAGCCCCGGCATCCCGAAATGGGAGAGCCAAGAGGGGGCAGTGCGTCCCCAGAGACGGCCTGGGGGGATCTCGTTGCCCTTGCCTGTGGCACGGAGGCAAATCCCATGCTGTCCTTGTCCTTCCTCGCCCAGAGCAGGAGCTGAGCATGGAGAGCAGGGAGGACAAATGCCCGCGGCAGAACCTGGTGGCAGAGGCCGTTTTGAGCGGCTCCACGGCGCAGGAAGCCAATGGGGAGGAAAAGGCCCGGAGATGCCGCATGAGGAGGGGCTGCAAACGCAGATGGCGGGGATGTGAGGGGGAAAGAGCCAGCCTGGGCCGGGAAGGCGGCCGGAGATGGAGCCAGAGCTCGGAGCTGGTGCTCTATGAGCAGCTCCATGATGGGGAGAAGCCCCACACGTGCATGGAGTGTGGGAAGAGCTTCAGGTGGAACTCCGAGCTGATCAGGCACCAGAGGATCCACACTGGGGAACAGCCCTACGAGTGTGGGGAGTGTGGGAAGAGCTTCAGCCAGAGCTCCAACCTGATCAGCCACCAGAGGACCCACACTGGGGAGAGACCCTATGAGTGCTCCAAGTGTGGGAAGAGGTTTCAGACCAGCTCCAATCTCCTCCAGCACTATCGGATTCACACAGAGGAGAGGCCCTTCCAATGCCCCGACTGTGGGAAGGGATTCAAGCGCAACTGCACCCTCGTCACCCACCGGCGCATCCACACTGGGGAGAGGCCCTACGAGTGTGATAAATGCAGGAAGAGGTTTCAGACCAGCTCCAATCTCCTCCTGCACTATCGGATTCACACAGAGGAGAGGCCCTTCCAATGCCCCGACTGCGGGAAGGGATTCCAGCGGAACTGCACCCTCGTCACCCACCGGCGCATCCACACTGGGGAGAGGCCCTACGAGTGTCCCCAGTGTGGGAAGAGCTTCTCCAGGAGCTCTCACTTGACCCGACACCAACGGAGGCACCGGTAAGGGAAGCCCTGCGAGTGCCCCGAGTGCGGGAAGAGCTTCGTGCGCTGCTGCAGCTCCATCCCCCACTGGAGGAGGCACTTTGGGCACAGCCCTGGTCACTCACATTCCCTGTGATCCATGTTGGGAACACGCCTGGCTGCTTCTCCTTTTGGTTTGGCCTGAATTTTTTTCTCTTCTCCATCTCTCTCTACTCCAGAAGCCAAGAGGGATGGATCTGTCCCCTCAAAACCACTCAAATTCCACTGAAAATAACTGAGTTTTAACCCAAAAAGGCTCAATCCTACCTCAAATTCTTTGTTCCCTCCTCAAAAAACTCAATCCCATGCCAAACTCACTCCATTCCACAGCCACCAGGGTGAGATGGGGTTCGAAGGGGATTGGGAGAAGTGGGATCCCAATTTGGAGCAATGGGATGGGGATTGTGTGGGATGTATTTGATAGCAAATAAAACTTTCAAGAGGTCCTGATTTCTGTCCCGTTCATTTTCAGTCAGTTCTGTTTGCAGAGTGCCACCTTCTCAGCTGATTCAATTCCTATAAAAATCCCATTTTTTAAATCATCTAACCCAAACAATCCAAAAATCATTATCAAAATAAAACCACCCGCACACAATTAATGTTTTAAAAATAATTTTAATTTTTCAAGAGTACTTAAGGATGTTATTAAAGTTTAATTGTTTGGTTGAAATGTCTGAGAAATTATAGTGGTGTTTGGTTTTGTGTTTAGTGTATTTGTAATATGAATTGTTTAACTAAGATCTGTTAGATTGCATGTTAGTTTCTTTAGCTATTTTTCATCTGAAGTACTTTAGTCATCGAGTTCTTGGAACGTAAACTAGTTTGGGGGAAAAGTTTGCTGTGCATGAGTGTCTGTGAATATGCCCCAGGCTGATGTAAGGGGAAAGGTATTTCAGGGGATCCCCGAAGGTAACAGGGTGCTCCTGGCTGAGCGCCAAGATGCACCCGGCCGTAATAACCTTTGCTCCATGGTCCTGGTCCCCCATTAAACTTTTATTAAAGTCCTTTATTAACCTGTTTACATTTTCACAAGAGAGTGAACGTGTTTTTCACAGGCAGCTTCACAGAAACTGGAACACGTGGGGGTTCCCAGGAGGGGGCACCGCTGATCCAGGGCATGGAGGCGCTGCCTGCAATCGTCCATAACCGCCCATAAGGAGCCTCCAGGGCTTTACCCTCCATGAGCTGCAGCAGACGTGTCGGGAAAGGTGACAAGAACCCGTGGAATGGTCCTTGTTGCAGGCAGATTGGCCACTTGCAGCTCTTCAAAACTCCCTCCCGTGAAAAATTAAAGAACTTCAACCATTCAAAAATGTGAAAAATGCGTTCACTCTCCTGTGAAAATCTAAAAAGTTTAATAAAGAACAATGGGAGACCAGGACCATGGAGCAAAGGTTATTATGGCCGGGTGCATCTTGGCACTCAGCCAGGAGCACCCTGTTACCTTCAGGGATCCCCTGAAATACCTTTCCCCTTACATCAGCCTGGTGCATATTCATAGAGCCTCATGCACAGCAACTGGGAAGGGTTTAACACTTTACTGGGTATATTAGCGTTCAGAAACACATAATCACCAGAATGATTATATGCAGGTGCTTTTATTGAAGAGCTCTGGGTGTCAGGGGTACCAGCCCAAATCTGACTCCGACATGGGTTCGGGATGGACATGTTTTTATATTCTATCCTTATATAACTTTCATGTTAATGATTGAACTTCAATTGTTCTATTGTATACATAGATTTCAGCCAAGCATGGGCTCCTCGTGGCCCCCCTCAAACTTCTAACATAGTTCCTCATGATTCTTCTTATGATTAAACAATAATTATATTTAATTACTAAACAATCATCACATCTAACAATTATATCATTTATCATGTTCTGCTTACGCAGGTGCAATTTCACATGATCTGGCAAGCACAAAGCCTAACATTTTCAGAGTCTATTTTTGACATTTTTCCAGGGCCCCACTATCATTCTCCCCCCTTTGAAAGCATTTTCACTTCACTATAGGTGTAAATGTTTTCACTTGATGCAGTCCTTTATTTCTCAATTTATACTTGATGTTCTTCAAGTCCATGGTTGATGTAAACGTTGTCGTGGATGCTGTCATGCACTGGAGAACCAGAAGATGGTGGGCGTGGATCTCGTGTCAGAGCCTTTATTATCTTCTGGTTCCAGGATGTTTTCTTCTGTATCTCTCCTTTCAAGATGCTGTGAACTAACCAAATTGCTAAGAATACAATTAGTAAGATTATCACACTCTCAATGATAGATTTAATCCATGAACGCACATTCCACCCTACCCCTTTAAAGATTTTGCCTAGCCAGGTCGTAGTCAAATCCTTTTGCTCTTCTTGTGCTTCATGCTCTCTTTGTTTCAACTGATTGATGTCATATTCTACATCTGCAGTTACATTTGGGATGTGAACGCAGCAATGACCAACCCGTCCCTTTAAAAATCCACATCCTCCATGCTCTTTCAGGAGTAACAAATCTAAGGCTAATCGATTTTGTAAAGTCATTTTTGTGGTGGCTTGTAATTGTACGTTTAATTCTTTAAATCCTTCCCGGGTGACTCTTGCCAGTCTATCTACCTGACCTGTAAGTTTGTACAGCATCTCCCTACTCTGATAGTTTGCTGTAGGACCAAGCAAAGACTCTAGGGCCCACCCAAATTTCACTCCACCAGAGGGTTCTTGCCAAGTGTCATCTGGATTTTCATTGTCTAGAACTTCTCTTCTTGCTCTTATCTGCACAAGTTCATGTTTTCCGTTAAATGGGGACTTTTTCCAAATTGGACATGAGGTTGGGAGGCCTAAAGTAATTTCCTTTACTTTCCCATCTACAGGCAGATGTGTTGTCCAGGTGCCATCGCTTGCTGCCCATACAAATTGTCCTGGACCTCGGACTGTACTCCTGGTACATCCTACAACTGCTTTGTAATTCCCTCTGCCTTGTTTATGTTTGATCCCTCTGCAAGCACAGCCAGTTTGTAGGGCTATTGCCAGGGGTGGCATCTGCTTTATCTCTGCATCATCAGAAGTGCAGTCATAAGTACATGCCCACCAACTTACTTGGTCTGCCCTCGTTCTGCTGCTGGTGGCAGTGTTTGTTACTGCTGGATCTGTTTCATTCTCGGGGCCTTCCCACTTAATGCACCAAGGGGTGTTTGCCATACATTGGAATCTTTGAAGGATACTCACAGACCACGCACTGTCCCAAGGCTCTGTCTGACCTTTCTGATCCTTGGCCTCACACTTCCATACCAGAGTGGTTTCTGTAACATTTTCTATAATCTTTTTATAGTGTGGCAAATAGCATTGCCATTGTGTGATGCCTCCTGATTCTCCCATAGGGGTTCCTAGTGTGCCATCACTTAGAATACAGTCTTTCTGGCCCATGGGTCTCATCCATGTTCCTATTTTCTCCCAAGTTTCCTTGATTACTTGCCTCGATTCGGGTACCTGTTTGCATGCAATTGTTTTGTTCTTTTGTATTTCAGGTAGTTTTGATGTTGTGATTCCCCAATTTACTGGATCTCCTGCTGCCCTTTTGTATTGGTATACAGGCAGTTATTCTACAGGTGTTTTGCATTTTGGCAAAGGCTTTGACTAATCCAATCATTACATTCTCAGCCCAAACTGCATTAGAAACCTTTATCACCTGTGTTTCTGCTTGTACCTCTCTCTTCATTCTAGAATGAAGAGTGGTTAGTTGATCTTTTTGCATTCCACATCCCAAAGACATTAATGACCATAACATTGGCACAATTACTGATAGCATTCTCAAAGTGATTAAACACATCTTATCTGCAGCCTTGTTGGTTCCAGAGTTTACACAGGCCGTGATCCAGGATGGATTTTCTTCACTCGGGTATAGTGAATCCAGGGGTCCACGTCGGCTACTTTGGCTGCTGTAAAGGTGGTCAGCAGTACCTGGTGGGCTCCACTCCACTTTTCTTTCAGCGGTTCTTCGTTCCAGTTCTTGATGTACACCTCGTCTCCTGGATGTATGTTATGAACTGGGTTCTCGAGAGTCAGCGGTCTATTCCACACGAGGATGCTCCGGAGCCGAGCTAAAGTTTTCCCGAGAGACAGAACATAATTATACACTTCCTGCTTTCCTGTGACGTGCACATTAGGGTTAGGCTCAGGAGATTCATATGGTTTCCCATGCAATATCTCCTAAGGGCTGACTGACATCCCACTCCTAGGCTTTATCCGAATCCTCAACAGTGCTATTGGCAAAGCCTGGGGCCACTGCAATTTGGCTTCTTGGCATATTTTACTGATTTGCCTCCTTAGTGTCTGATTCATCCTCTCTACCTGTCCATTTGACTGGGGTCTCCATGGTGTGTGGAGGTCCCAAGTTATCCCCAGCAATCTACTTACCTCTCTTACTACTGTAGCTATGAAATGGGGCCCCCTATCTGATGATACCCTAGGGGCACCCCGAACCTGGGAATAATCTCCTGTAGTAACCACTTTACTGTTTCCTTTGCTTGGTTGGTGCGACAGGGAAGGGCTTCTGGCCACCCAGAGAATGTGTCAACCCCCACTAACAGGTATTTGTATCCTCGAGTTCTTGGCAAGTCTACAAAATCTACCTGCCAATAGTCTCCTGGCTCTATTCCTATCCGAATTCTTCCTAGCTGTGCCTGTCGTCTAGCCACTGGGTTGTTTTTCAAGCAGATATCACATTTTGACATTACTGATTTTGCCATTGTTAACATCCGTACCAAAATTAAACTCTGCTTTAGCAATTTTACCAATGCCTCTGCACCCCAGTGACATTCATTATTTTTAATTTGTAGAACTTCTCTCATTATCAAGGGGGTACCACTATCTGTCCTTGTGCAGTCACATACCATCCCTCTGAATTCTTTTGTGCATTTAGCAAACGTGCCAGTCTCTCATCTTCTACTGAATATTTTGGTTCTGGAGGCAAATTGAATTGGGATACGTTAAGCTCTAAAGGTATCAATGCCATTGTTGTTTGCACCTCTCGAGCAACCTGTCGGGCTCTCTAGTCTGCCTTTCGATTTCCCTCACAGATTTTGGAGTTTCCTGATTGCTGTGCTTTACAGTGTATGATTGCCACTTGTTCAGGTTTTTGTACTGATTTTATCAATTGCAGGACTGCATCCTGATGTTTAATGTGCATACCCAGAGAAGGACAATAGTCCCCTTTCTTTCCATAGTGCTCCGTGTACATGCACCATTCCAAAAGCATATTTTGAGTCAGTCCAGATATTTACCTTTTTCCCTTCACTTAATTCTAGGGCCCTGGTTAAAGCAACCAGTTCTGCCTTCTGGGCAGATGTATTTGGTGGTAATGCCTTTGCCTCCACTGCTGTACTGACTGTTGTTACCGCATACCCAGCGTATCTGGTTCCGTTTTCCACAAAGCTGCTCCCATCTGTAAACAGCTCCCACTCTGGCTGCTCTAGTGGGACGTCTTTCAGGTCTTCTCTTGCTGAGTAGGTGTACTCTATTACCTCCACACAGTCATGCTCTAAATGGGCCTTCTTCAGTTGTGGTACCTAGGAACAAAGCTGGATTCAAAAGGTTAGTTGTTTTTAATGTGACATCATCCTGCTCAGTCAGGACTACCTGGAATTTCATCGTCCTGCTTGGGGATAGCCAATGGCCCCCTTCTGCTCTAAGACAGTGGTTACCATGTGTGGTACATTGACATCTATGTGCCTTCCCATCGTGAGCTTCCTGGCTTCTTGTATCAGCATCACAGTGGCTGCGACTGCCCGCAGACATGGAGGCCACCCGGCACTTATGCTGTCAAGTTGTTTGGAAAAGTAGCCCAGCGGCCTTTTCCAGCTTCCCAGACCTTGGGTCAGGACTCCTAGTGCTAGGCACAGCCTTTCATGGACAAACAGCTGAAAATCTTTAGACAGATCAGGTAAGCCTAATGCTGGAGCAGTTGTCAGTGCTTCCTTTAATTTTAGGAAGGCTTCTTTCTGTGGCTTGCCCCAGGTGAATGGCTGCATCTTCTGAGCTTCACACAGGGGCTTCGCAATCATTCCACAGTCCATGATCCACAGGCGACACCATCCTGCCATCCCGAGGAAGACTCGCAGCTCATGTAGGTTCTGGGGCTCTGGAATAGCACAAATAGCTTGGATACGGTTAGTGTCTAGTTTTCATTGCCTTTGTGAAATTTCACATCCCAGGTAGATCACAGTCTGTTGGGCAATTTGTGCCTTTCCTCTGGATACTTTATAACCTCCCATTCCCAGGGAATTTAAAATCTCAATGGTTACCTTTATACAGGTTGCTTTTCTTCTGTAGCTGTTAGTATATCATCAACATACTGCAACAACAGGTATTGGTCTCTTGGTACTTGCCCACTCTCGGTGCAAATCTCCAGCTCCTTTGCCAGTTGGTTTCCAAATAGGGTCGGCGAGTTCTTATATCGTGTCCAGGTGAGCTGGGTCTTTCTCCCACTCCCTGGGTTTTCCCACTCACAGGCAAACAGTTTCCTACTTTCTTTGTCAAGGGGGAATGCAGAAAAAGGCATCTTTTAAATCAATTTCAGTAAACCACTTATATATCTCCTTTACGGATGTTAGCAATGTGTAAGGATTTGTTACCACTGGAGAAATGTCCTTTGTTATTTTATTTATTGCTCTCAAATCCTGCACTAATCTATATTCACCATTTGGCTTCTTTACTGGAAATATTGGTGTATTCAATTCTGATTCACATTCTTCTAGAATTTGGTATTTCAAGAACTTATCAATAATCATTACTTATTCCTTGCCATGCTTCTGGTTTTATGGAATAGTGTTTGACTTGTAGAGGCCTCGCCCCTTCTTTTAACTCTACATGCACTGGTTGTGCCAATTTAGATTTCCCTGGTATATCTGTCTCCCATACAGAGGGAATCACTGCATCTTCTACCTCCCTAGGGATAGAGGGAACAGGTTTTTCTTTGATCATTAAAATCTGTCCCGTCTTTGATTCAGATATTTTCATTATAAGCTCCCCATTTTCAAAGGTTATTACCGCATCAAGTTTCGCTAGCAAATCTCTCTCTAAAAGTGGAATTGGACACTCAGGTACGTATAGGAATTTGTGTGTTATAACTTTGTTCCCAAAACACAAATCTTGGGGTTGCAAGAATGGCCATTTCTCCTCTTTCCCTGTAGCGCCGACTATTGTTGTTTCCTTGTCCCCAATTTGTCCTTGCAAATCACTCAATACCGAGTAAGTAGCTCCTATATCTATTAGAAATTTGACCTCTTTATGTCCTAATTGTATATTTATAACAGGTTCCTTAACTTGTTCTACTGGCTCTGTGTCTAGTCAGCTGGTATACTCCCCCAAAACCATCCCCTTGTAACCTGCTGGCACTGATTGCCCTGGTGAAACTGGTTGTTCAAGTCTGGACATTGTCTTTTCCTGCTGAACTTCATATAGTTTAGACCAATTTATAGTTTTGGGCACAGCGTTCTGAACTCCTATTTGGATCCACTCTTGATATTTCCGTAGTCTCCCCATATCGCAAAATAAATTAGGGTCCCAATTTGGATCCTCAATTGGGAAATTCTTATCTAAATTCCCTGTTACGAATCCATTTCTGATGTTCTCTCTTGCCCTTTCTTTGTCTGCCTTAAGTGCCATCTCTTTCTCAGTGGAATCCATCAAAGTATCTAATATTAATATATTAGATATATTATATATATTATATAGATATATATTAGATATATTATTATACTATATATAATTATATATATATATATATATATATATATATATATATATATAATATTAATATACATATTATTGTATGTCATCCCAGTCAGGATTTTGAGGTTTTTATAACCATTTTTAATACTCATGCCATTTTATCAGGATTTTCTCTATGAATTCTGGCTGATTGATTCCAAATAACTAAATCTGCAGGAGAGAAAGGCACTTTTATAAATACTGGCCCTTCCACTCCTACACTTTGTCGCAAGGGGGCAATTACAATCCGTTTTTGTCTGCCTATGTCTTTTCTATCCATAACTGGGGCAAGGTAAGACCGACTCCTGGTTCTGTGGGCTACCCCATCGTTGATTCTCTCTCTCTCCTTCCTGCCACAGTTAGGTTTTGCTCATCTTCCGAGGAAGAGGGATCAGGTGACGATGGGAGAGGAGAATAAAGAGGGAAGGGTGTACTAGACGAGACCGGTTCAGGACTAGGTGGGGTAGGAGCAGGCAGTGGGATAGGGACAGATGGAACAGGTGGGATAGGGTTAGGTTCTCTTGTTCCTATTGGAGCTACCTGTAAATCAATATCTGTATAATTTTCCCTACTCAGGCTTTCTTTCAACGCCAAGTGTTCTAAACAACGTTCCTCACAAACCCCACACTTATTGCTTGCAGATGTTTTAACCATCATTAATCCACATTCATCCTGCCATTCTGGCTTTGCCCGTAAATAGAAAAACAAATCAACATACGGAACCTCATCCCATTTTCCTTCTTGTTTACAAAACGACATTAACTGCGAAATAGTGTTATATTGCAGAGTTCCGTATTTTGGCCATTTGTCACCATTCTCCAAGGCATATTCTGGCCACCATGTATTACAATAATCAATCAACTTAGCTTTACGTAATTCTTCCCCAAAATTACCCTGTTTCCAATGTGCTAGTAAGCACCCCAAAGGAGAACTTTGCGGGATAGAGGTGTTGCCGCCCAAAATCCCTTTCAGTTTCTCCCTTCCAAATATACCACAAATTGCCGAACCCGCAACACTTTCGCGATTGTCTTATGGGACGGCGCCTGGGCTTGTACCAGCAGGAATTCCTTTAGCCCAACCAAGCATAGCTTTCGCTGCGTCTCATTGGCAGGCACCCAAACCAAAGTAAAAAGCACCTTACCTTTCTCCCGGGGACGTGGCGAGCGGCAGAAGCGGTCGCGGCCGATCGAGCTCCCCGAGAATCCCTCGGTGCCGGCTGGAGCGCGGTCGAGTCGCGAAACTCGCTCAGCAGCACCCGCAGGGTCCCATCCGGGGTCGCCAAAATGTTAGCGTTCAGAAACACATAATCACAGAAGCGATTATATGCGGTGCTTTTTATTCAAGAGCTCTGGGAATCAGGGTAGTTTCCACCCAAATCTGATTCCGACCATACATTCGAGGTGAACGTGTTTTATCCTCTATCATTACATAACTTTCATGTAATTATTAAACCTATATTGTTCTATTGTATGCACAGATTTCAGCTAAACATAGCCCCCTTTAAATTTCCAACATAGTTTCTCATGATTCTTCTTATGGTTATAGAATAATTATATTTAATTACTAAACAATCACCACATCTAACAATTATATCTTTTATCATACTGCTTACGCAGGTGCAGTGACCTGAGAAAACACAAAGCTCAATATTTTCAAAGACTATTTTTAACATTTTCCAGGGCTCCACTATCACTTTTATTTCTTGTGGAAAAAACCCTCCATCTCAACCAGGCACCCATGGCAAAAACTGGGCAACTGCCTCTGGAATTCCTTATATCCAAGGATAGCTCCCAGACAAAAGCTGCCAGCACTGACAAGTCTGGCTGGCCTTGGCTTCCTGAGGGCTGGCCCTCATCTGCCTCTGAAACACTGGGGCTGGGTGCTTTCCTTCCTCATAAAAAGAACTCTTCTTCCTGTCCAGGCACCCACAGCCAAAACTGAGATTGCACCTCCAAAATGCCCAATGTCCAAGGAAAGCCCCTAGACAAAAGGTGCCAGGAGAGACAGGTCTGGCTGGCTTGGCCTGAGAGTGGCCACCTCTCATCTTCTTCCTAAACACTTGGACTTTGTGCTTTACTTTCCTATGGGCAAAAACACCCATCTTGACCATGGCCAAAACTGGGATTCTACCTCCAAAACTCCGTACATCCAAGGATTGCTCCCAGGTGAAAGCTGCCAGGACAGACAGGTCTGGCTGCCCTTGGCCTCCTGGGGGTGCCTCTCCCCTGCTGTCCAAACACTGGGGCTGGGTGCTTTCCTTCCTATGGAAAAGAACCGTCCTTCTTATCCATGCAGAAACGGCCGAAATTGGGGTTCCACCTCCCAGATTCCCAATATCCAAGGGTTGCTTTCAGACAAAAGCTGCCAGGACAGAGAGGTCTGGCTGGCCTTGGCCTCTGATGGCCGCCTTTCATCTGCCCCGGAGACACCACCGGTGTTCTGTGCTTTCCTTCCTGTGGAAAAGAACCATCCTTCTCCTCCAGTGTCCATGTCTGAAACTGGGATTCCACCTCTGAAATTCTCAATATCCAAGGGTTGCTCCCAGCAAAATCTGCCAGTACCGTCAAGGCTGGCTGGCCTGGGCCTCTGGTGGCTGCGCCTGCAAAAGCGGGGCTGGGTTCTTTCCCTCCCATGGAGATGCCTGGGACACTGTGGGGACCTCATGGAACCAAGGGGATCATTGTGGCCCCACTGGAGCCCAGGGAACCAAGGGGATCATTGTGGCCCCACTGGAGCCCATGGAACCAAGGGGATCATTGTGGCACCACTGGAGCCCAGGGAACCAAGGGGCCATGGTGACACAGAGGGGCTCCATGGACTCAGAGACCATTGTGGCTCTGTGGGGCCTGATGGAACCATGGAGACCATTCCAACCTTCAGGGCCTGGTGTCACCAAGGGGGCATTATGACACCTCAGGGCCCCATGGAAGCAAGGGACCATTGGGACACTCTGGGACCCCATGGAACCCAGGGAACATGGAACAGCTCTGGCTGGCTTGGCCTCCCAGGGGCCACCTGACAGCTCTGGCTGATCTTGGGATGTCAAGGGCTGCCTCTCATCAGCTCCTGGAGCACTGGGGCTCTGTGCTTTCCTTGCTATGGAAAAGAGCTGTCTGACTTTCCAGATGGTCATTGCCAAAACAGGTACTCTCCCTAAAATAATTCCTATTTGCAAGGGTATCTCACAAAACAAAACCTGCCAGGTCTGGCTGGCCTTGGCCTCTGGTGGTCACCTCTCATCTGTCCCTGAAACACTGGGGCTCTGTTCCTTCATTCCTATGGAAAAGAACCAGCCTTCTTGTCCAGGGACCATGGCCAAAATTAGAATTTGGCCTCCCAAATTCTGTATATCCAAGGATTGCTCCCAGACAAAAGTAGCCAGGACAGACAGGTCGGGCTGGCCCTGTCCTCTGGTGATTTCTTTAGACTCTGAGCTGAATGTTTTCATTTGGAAACACTTTGGAGAGGGTCCAGAGATGTCCCAAGGAGGGGGGTTTTGGAGGCCTTGGGAACATGAGCACTGTATAGGGACAAAGGAGCTCTGTGCTCAGTGGGGTGGAGACTGAGGACAGTGGAGCAGAGCCATGAGAGTGTTTAAAGAGCGATTTCAGGGCTGGTGGATCCTTTTGACATAGTGGAAAACAGCCAGAGAGAGAAAGAATTAACGCCAAGGGCAGCTGGGGAGGCCCAGAGTGGCTGCAGGAGAAAGGAATTTCCCTGTCAGGGCAGGGCTGTGGTGCAGCACGTCCCCAGCAGGAGCCTGGAGCAGCCCCAGGCTTTGTGTGGGGAGGCAGGGGCAGGCAGGAGGCAGAGCTGTCAGCAAAGGAAGGGCCCAGCCAGGTGGGGCAGCCGGGGGATGCCGAGAGCCTGCAGGGACAGAGGCCAGGGCAGGGACACCGTGGGACAGCCTGGGCTGCACAGGGCACAGGGATGGGCAGCAGCTGCAAGACAGCCCTGACAGAGCCAACCTGGGCAGCGCTTTGGCCATGGCTGCTGGCCCTGGGCCTGAGCCAGGAGGGGACAAGTGACCCTTGCAGGCCTGGGGCCTCATGGCCTCCTTGTCCCTGCTCAGCAGCCTGGCAGGGGCCGCCCCACGCTCCTGCCCTTGGCATTGCCCATCCCCACATGCCAGTGCCCATCCCGGGAAGAGCCCTGAGCAAGGAGGGAGGGACAGGATCTGCCTGGCCAGGCCCTGGGGCTCAGGCCTTGGCCCTTTGCAATCCTGAAACAAATCCAGGTTTGCTCAGCACCTGAGACACCTTTGCCTTGTTTGTCCCCAGCTGCCATCAGTGCCTCCAGTGTTCTGCTCTCCCTGGAACCCGGGGACACTTTGTCAGTGCTGTCCCTCACAGGGATCTCTTTAAAGTACAAGAAACTTCAGTATTTCAATCTGACTTGGAGCTCTTGAGAAGTCTTTGAGCCCACTCTGAGGGACTGGGTGTGATGCAAAGAGCAGCAAAGGCCCAGAGGGTGATTAAAGTCCTTGTGCTGTGTCTGTGCTGCTGAGCTGGGCCGGGCTCCTGGCCCAGAGGCAGCTCCTGGCAAGGGCAGCAGAGCTGCAGAGAGACAGCTCTGGCCAGGAGCAGCTCCTGTGCACAGCCCAGCAGGGCTGGGGCACTGCCAGGGCCCCTCAGGGACACGAGCAGGGCACAGACAGAGCTCACAGGGGCTCAGCACTGGCCGGGGCTGTGGGATGTCCCCGCGGGGGCTGTGTCACAGCAGCACCTCTGGGGCTGTGTCCCAGAGCCACAGAGCAGCTGGGATGGCAGCAAGGGGCTGTGTGACAGCACAGAGTGGGCTCGGTGACAGCACTGAGGGGGTTGTGACAGCACAGAGCTAGCTGTGACATCACAGAAGGCGGCTCTGTGACATCACAATGTGGGTTGTGACACAGAGTCACAGAGCAGCTGTGTGATGTCACAGAGAAGGCTGTGACATCACAGGGTGACTGTGACATCACAAATCTGCTGTGTGACATCACATAGCAGCTGAATGACATCATATGGAGGTTGTGTGACATAAGAGAGTGGTTGTGTGACATCACGGGGGCTGTGTTACATCACAGGTGGCTGTGTGACATCACGGGGGCTGTGTGACATCTCAGGCAGCATTGTGACATCACGGGAGCTGTGTGACATCACAGGTGGCACTGTGACATCACAGGGGCAGGGTGACATCACGGGGGCTGTGTGAGGTCCCTGGGGAGGTCACTCTGCCCCGGCCCCCTCACAGCTCCCCCCAGAGCAGTCCAACCCTGCTCGTGCACAGCGGGGTCCCCTGTCCCCCCGGGTCCCCCCGTCCCCGGCCCTGCAGCCTCCCCCAGAGGATGTTCCACGAGATCGAGCCCAGAGCCTGACACGGGGACGGGGGGCCGGGGCCCTGGGGGTGGCACAGGGGGACAGGGACCCCCCGGCAGCGTCCCCATGTCCCCCATGGCCAGAGCCTGGGCCAGGGCTCCTTCACCCTGTTATAGATAAATATCATAATATTGGCTTTTTGCAAATATTAAAATGGATTTTATATGTGTGGTGTTAAAATAACTTTGTTCTAAAGATGTAGTTTTTATTTCTGTTGTTAATTGAGCTTAGACATAGTAGTGAAATAGCTGATAGAAGTGTGCTTGTGTTAAACTGCCTGCTTGGATGGGATAACATCCAATGCACACCGGATGAGGACACCTGTACAGATCTGCCAACTATCAGCACTCCCCATCTGAAGGCAGAGTGTAGCAAGGCCCAAAAACTGGAGGTGATAAAGAGAAGGAGCCAAAACCACAGCCAAGAAACACACATGCTCTGAAAAGGCAGACCCAAGGAGGGGCCATGTAAAATCATTCCTGGAATATGTAAAGTAGTTGATGGATATGCATGAGGCTCTATGAATATGCACCAGGCTGATGTAAGGGGAAAGGTATTTCAGGGGATCCCCGAAGGGAACAGGGTGCTCCTGGCTGAGTGCCAAGATGCACCCGGCTGTAATAACCTTTGCTCCATGGTCCTGCTCTCCCATTGTCCCTTATTAAACTTTGTACATTTTCACAGGAGAGTGAACGTGTTTTTCACAAATGGAATCTCAAGGGAACAAGGGTCAGTTGTTAAGCCAAGGCTCTGCTTTGACCAAGTGGGGCCCCATGGGACACAGATGCCACTGGGACATTGCCAGGTCTGGTAGGAACAAGGCTCCATTATTGCACAGTGTTACAGATGAGTAATGTCATAGTTGGGTGTCACAGTGAGGAGATAGATCCTATGTGTGTGTTAAGATGTGTAGTGATGTTATTGTCATCTGTCCCCCATAGTCCTCTTTCCCCTCCCCTTGTAATGGCCTTGGTGGTTGGGGCATTTGGGGAGGGCAGGTTTGTCACTGGAAGGCAGGCATGGCAACACCTGCTCTCCAGTCAGGTTGCAAGAAAGCATTCTCCACCAATGGACGGCCACAAAGAGTTCCCTGACAGACTTTGGGTGGGGCTAGGATTACCTGGTGCAACACCAAAAGCCTAAAAGGAGGAGCAGCCAATTTGTGAAGGAGCCATGTGGCTGATAGCCACGGGGTGGGGAAGGGCTCCCAGTGCTGTGATTTCTCCTGTTTCAGTCCTTTGTTGTCATTTTTTTCAAGGTTGAATCAACCTTAAAATTTTAAAAGTAGCAGTCATTTCTCACACAGAGCAAGGCCTCATGGCGTCCAGGAGAGCGGTGTGACAATGACATCTTGGGGAACCAAGTGTCACCTGCAAACACAACGGGGCCTCATGGAAGCCAGGGGCCACTTGGATATTGCCAGGGCAGGTGGAACTCAGTGTCCATTGTGACACAGCACAGCCTCGTGGAACTCAGCAGAGCATTGGGACAGCCTGGAATCTCATGGAGCCAAGGCTCTGCTTTGGCAAAGTGGGGCCCACAGGACACAGGTGCCACTGGGACATTGCCAGCTCTTGTGGAACCCAGTGTCCACTGTGACACAGCAGAACCTCATGGAAACATGGGGGCCACTGTGACGCAATGGAATCCCATGGAAGCAAGTGTCAGTTGTGAACGCAGCAGGGCCTCACAGAACCCAGGGGCAACGGGGACCGTGCTGTGGCTCGTGGGAACAAGGGGCCATTGTGACCCAGCGGGGCCTCCTGGAACCCAGGAGAACATTGTGGGCCCATGGATCCTCATAGAAGCACGGCTCCATTGTGACAAAGTGCAGCATCACAATGGTCTCCTGGGTTCCATGAGTCCTCGCTGTGTTTAGAATTGACACTTGGTTCCCCAAGATTCCATGGCATCCCTCTGCTCTCCTGTGATTTGAGGCTGTGCTGTGTCACAATGGACACTTGCTTCCTCCAAGGCTGGAGATGTCCCAGTGGCACTGGGCTTCCATGAGGCCGCGCTTTGTCACAATGGGGCCTTGCTTCCATGAGATTCCATTGTCCCACAATGGTCTCCTGGGTACCACAAGGCCTGCCTTTGTCACAGTGGAACCTTGCTTGCACCAGCCCTGGCAATGTCCCAGTGGCACAGGGGTTCCATGAGACCCTGCCGTGTCACAATGGGCCCTTGGTTCCATCAGGTTCCATTGTGTCACAGCGCTCTCCTAGGTCCCATGAGGCCTTGGTCTGACACAGTGGTGTCTTGTTCCTACCAGGCCTGACAATGTCCCAGTGGCACCTGTGTCCCATGAGGCCCCACTTGATCAAAGCAGAGCCTTGCTCCCATGAGATTCCACTGTGTCACAATGTTCTGCTTGGTTTCATGGGAACCTGATGGGTTGACAATTGATCCTTGGATCCTAGAGATTCCATTGCATCACGGCTGTGTCCTTGGTTCCATGAGGCCCAGCGTTGTCGCAACTGGACCTTGGTTCCATGAGATTCCATTGTATCACAGCGGTGTCCTTGGTTTCATAAAGCCCAGGTTTGTCACAAGGGAGCCGTGGTTTCAGGATATTCCATGGTGACACAAGGGTCTCACCACTCTCTGAGGCTGCACCGTGAAACAGTGGACACCTGGTTCCATGAGATTCCGTGGGGTAACAGTCAATTCTTTTCCTTCTTTTCTGCCAAGGTCGGGATGAAATCCCAAGACAGTATTTCTTGTTTGGACTCAGGTGTTCATTAGCTCTTGTCTCTAGAACAGTCTCACAAGCTGTGAGTTCTGCAGCACTTCGCTAACAAGGTAAAAATGGAGCCCCATCTGTCTCTCTGCAAGGTCTTCTGAGGATAAACTGTCCAATTAAGAAATGGCACCTAAATTATTTTTACTTTTAACCCAATAACCAAGCACCCGTGCCCAACATAAGGGACTTTTTTATCCAATTACACAGTACCACCCAAACCTGAGGAGGAGGAGAAGAAGAAGAAGTAGAAGAAGGAGAAGGAGAAGGAGAAGAAGAAGAAGAAGGATCAGCCTCCACCCTAAAACCTCCATCTTGCTTTATCTATATTACTATATTCTAAAACCTTAAACTCCAAGTTGTCCACCATGTGATATTACACCCTTCTATTCAAACTCCACACCCATAATCCCAGTTCCATCATTCCATTTTGGAAGCCTTCTCCACAGCCTCAGGTCAAATGCAGTGTTCTCTTGGGGGTCAGTGTCTTTCAGCTCAGAAAGTCCAAAATTCTCAGCAGCCCGGGTTCCAACAGGTAACAGTGTTCTCCTGTGTTCCAGTAGGTTCCATTGGGCCCGGCTCTGTCACCACGGACACCTGGTTCCATGAGATTCCATGGGGTGACAATGTTCTCCAGTGTCACCATGGACACCTGGTTCCATGGATTCCATGGGGTGACAATGTTCTCCAGTGTCACCATGGACACCTGGTTCCATGGATTCCATTGGGTGACAATGTTCTCCAGTGTCACCATGGACACCTGGTTCCATGGATTTCATGGGGTGACAATGTTCTCCAGTGTCACCATGGACACCTGGTTCCATGGGATTCCATGGGGTGACAATGTTCTCCAGTGTCACCATGGACACCTGGTTCCATGGATTCCATTGGGTGACAATGTTCTCCAGTGTTCCATCAGGCCCGGCTCTGTCCCCATGGACACTCGGTTCCATGGGCAGTGTCCGTGTCCCAGTGGCACCTGTGTTCCATGGCACCCCTGTCTGACCAGGGACAGTTTGTTCCAGGACATTCCATGGAGTCCCAGTGGTCACTTGGGTTCCATGCAGGTGCCTGGGCAGCGGGAGCTCAGCCCAAATATCCTGGGGGTCCCTGGGCTGGTGTTTGTTGGGGGGAACCTTTGGATCTTGCAGGGCTCCAAAGCTGAGCCGCAGATGCCCCTTGGGACAGAGTGGAGCATCATGGAAGCCAGGAAACCCTGATGGAGCCAGGGGACCCTGATGGAGCCAGGAGAGCCTGATGGAAGCCAGGAGAGCCTGATGGAGACCAGGAGACCCTGATGGAGACCAGGAGACCCTGATGGAGCCAGGAGACCCTGATGGAGCCAAGGCTGTAGCGGGACACAGAGGGACCTCATGGGAGCCAGGAGAGCGTTGTGAGGCTGTGGAACAATGTGGCACCGAGGTTTCACTGGGGCTTGGCAGAAGCTCCTGGAGACGAGGAAGCGCTGGGAGCGCCCTGCGCTCTGATTGGCCAGGATCTGTTTCGGGCTGGGGACGGGAGGAACTGGGCACCCCCAGGAGCCCCTCGGGTTTGGGGCTTTCGATCCCCCCTCGGCCCTCGGGGCGGCCCTGGGGCCACCCCAACACCCCCAAAATGGGGAGGGTCCGCGGGGCCCTTTGGAACCCCCAGAAATGGCCGGGGAGCGGCAGGAGCCGCCCCAGAAAGGGATGGAAGGGTCCGGGCCGGGAATGGGGGAGGCTCTGGGGATGGCTCCGGCCCGGATCGGGGCGGGCTGGGATTGAGGGAGGCTCCGTTCAGCGGCCGGGGAGGGGCTGGGCCTGGGGAGGGCTCCGGGATTGTGGGGATGGGGCCATTCCGGGACTGCGGCGGGGCCTCTCCCTGGGGTTGGGGTCCGGCATTGGCTCAGGGACCCTCCCCGTTCCTGTTCCGCTTCCCGATCCCGTTCCCGATCCCGATCCCGCCGCTGGCTCCAGGGAATGTCCCTGATCTCAACCCCGACCCCAAACCCGAGGTGAGGTCAAACATTGGGGTCAAACACCCCAAATCCTGGGGTCAACTCCCCCGGACCCCAAATCCTGGGGGTTCAAACACTGGGGGGGGCCAAACACCCCCAGACCCAAACTCTGGGATCTCAACCTCCCCCCTGCCCCCCAGCCCGAACCCCAAATTTTAGGCCTTAAACCCCCCAAATCCCAGATCCTGGGGTGTCAAACACTCTGCAATTTGCAAATGTTGGGGTTAAATCTCCCTGACCCCAAATCCTGGGGTTTGAAACATTTGGGGTGTCCAACACCCCCCATTCCCACAGTCTGGGGTCAAACACCCCCAAATCCCAAATCCTGAGGTGTCAAACACCCCAACCCCCAAAGTTTGGGGTCTAAACCCCCTGACCCCAAATCCTGGGGTTTGAAACATCTGGGGTGTCCAACCCTCCTCATCCCCAAAGTTTGGGGCTCAAACCCCCTGATCCCCAAATCCTGGGGAAAAAAAAAACTCCCAAACCCCAAATCCTGGGAACAAAAACCCCCAAATCCCAAACCCAGGGGTGTCAAACATCCCCAGTTTCCAAAGTTTGGGGTCAAAAATCCCCAAAGCCTGAGGTGTCAAAATCCCCTAAACCCCAAATTTTAGGATCAACTCCACCCAACCCCCAAATTTTAGGATCAAACCCCCCAATTCCCAAAGTTTGGGGTCAAACACCCCAAACCCCCGAACTTTAGTATCACTCCCCCCCCCCCCCTTCAGTCCCAAAATTTGGGGTTATTTGGGGTTTGTTTGGGGCAGCTCCAGGTGCAATGTCTGCAGAGAGACCCTGGGTACAATGCTGGGAAAAACCCCAATAACCCCTCTGGAACCCCAAAATCCCTGGGGGCTGGGAAAGGGGATTTGGGGTGAAAGAAGAAGGATTTGGAATGCACAAAGAAGGATTTGGGATGGAGAGAGGGGATTTGGGTGGGAAACTGGGTCCCTTTTTGGCGCAGGAGATCTTCCTGGCGCTGCTCTGGGTGATGCTGAAGCCCTGCAGGGCCTCGCGGGCGGCGCCCGCCTGCACCTCGGGCTCCAACTGCACCCAGGCGATGTCGCGGGGCCCGGGCACCAGGGCAGCTCCTGAACCCCGGGAACCTGGGCTGGGAACGGGGCCAGGAGAGCCCCAGACACCCGGGAGTGTTCCCCAGAAACCCGGGAGTGTTCCCCAGACACCCGGGAATGTTCCACAGACACCCGGGAGTGTTCCCCAGACACCCGGGAATGTTCCAGAGACACCCGGGAGTGTTCCCCAGGCACCCGGGAATGTTCCCCAGAAACCCGGGAATGTTCCCCAGGAACCCGGGAATGTTCCACAGACACCCGGGAATGTGCCCCAGAAACCTGGGAATATTCCCCCCCAAAAATCCAGAAATGTTCCCCCCCAAATGGAGAAATGTTCCCCAAAATATCCAAAATGTTCTCAAAAGAACGCCTGAAACATTCCCCCAAAAATCCAGAAACATTCCCAAAGAAATCCAGAAATGTTCCTCCAAAAATCCTGGAACATTCCCAAAACATGAGGAACTTTCCCCAGAAAATCCAGAAACATTCCTCCCCAAACTATACAAAACCAACCCCATTCTCCATGCAGAAACATTCCCAAAAACTCCAGAAACATTCCCAAAAATCCAGAAACCCCTCCCCAAAAAATCCAGAAGACCTCCGCAAAAAATTCAGAAATTCCTCCCTAAAAAATCCAGAAATTTCCACCAAAATTCAAGAAATTTCCTCCCTAAAATATCCAGAATTTCCTCCCCCCAAACCCTGCTCTTTCCCAAAAATGCAGACATTCCCCCAAAATCCCGATCCTTTCCCCAGACAGTCCAGCCCCAAGCCCCCCTCACCCCTCTCGCCCCCCAAGCCCCAGAATCCCCCAATGCCCAAAGGGCCCGGAATGCCCGGGATGCCCGGGATGCCGGGATTGCCCCAGATCTCCCTGGGTGCAGAGCATGGGGAGCAGCAGCTCCTTGGGCTCCTCAGGGAGTGGGGCAGGAACAGGATGTGCTTCGGGGCTCTGCCCACAGCTGGGGAAACGGGAGAAAAACCCCAACAGCAGCAACAAATCTGCCCCAAACCTGCCCCAAGCAGGCCCCAAATCTGCCCAAAGTCACTCTGGATACACACCAAACCATCTGCCCAAAATCCCACCAAAATCCTCCATGCTTTGACCCAGGGCTGTCTCATCAGTTTTAAGTCTTTTTCACAGTTCCAAGAAATGATATCTCAGCTTGGTGGGAAGCCTCCTCTAAACTGATGGCATTGTGACATCTACTCTCAGCAATCAGATGCAGCCCCAATGATTATTACAGAACCACTCCAACAGTTTGCTGGGTTTAAAGCATCTCTGTGCTGGGGGAATTTTGGAGGAGACAGCTCTTGCATGGTTCATTAGTCTGTCACCCCCAGACCTTTACTCCTCAGCGCTGTTCTCAAGAGCCTTGTTTTCAATGACGTTCAGGGAATTCTCTCCCACTTAGAGCTTGGGTGGCGGCCAGGCCTTGGCTCTGCCTGGACGGGAATTTGCTAACAGACCCAGATGTTTTCTGCATCAAAACTGGATTTGAGTTGTTTTGACTTGGCCATCTGACCCTCTAGACATGACAGTTGAACTCTTTTTAAAGGCAGCTTGGGAATTATTATCTGGAAATAATGATCCAAGTTCCCCCTGAATCGAGGTTTGTCAGCTGTTTGCAGACTCTGGGATGATGGTACATTATTGCAGAGATTGCTACTTACCTTGTCGTGAATGGTGGAGGAATTGCAGCACACAATATGTGTGGATGACAAATCCCCAAGTTTTTTGAAAGCTCACACATATTTATATTGGTGTTAATGAAGCTTATACATATTGCAAAAGCTGAGCTCAGTATTGGTTAAGGCACACTTAGATCAACCACACCAACTTCAATGCTCTAACAATTATTTTGTTTCTATGTTTGCATTCTTCTAGCTTCTCTACCTAAGATATCTTCATTTTCTGGCAAGCGATTTTCTCCCCCGTCTTCCCGTTTCAGAGAAGGTCACTGTGACCTTTGTCAGTGATTAGACACTGGTTGCTCAGTTGCCAGCTTGTTTCCCCTATCCTTATCCATCGGTATCACATCGAAATGTCCTTTCTCAGCTAGCTAATTATCCAAAAAGCTCTCTACATTACCTCATTCCACCTACGTTGTTAGCTTTGTCTGCTATTTGAAATATTCCTGATTGTTGTATCCAAATTATTCCCAATTGTAAGTTTCTTGTCCACTTCATGTATTATTTTACTGTGATGTTGCTTCATGCTCATAACAAAAGACATGCATCTCATTCTTAAAAAACAAAAAAGAAGAGGAATGAGCGCCTTAAGAACGTTCAAATAATGCAATATGAACATGAGACATTTGGACAAGGAATCATTTTGAATAATGCAATATTTACATTAGGAATTTGGAAACAAGATCATCCCATCTAAATCCCAATGGAGTGTACCACAGTGCAGCCTGATTGATTCATTCCCTTCAGGAGAAGATGTGCCTGTGTTTCATCAGCAGCAGCTCAAAGCAGTCACCTGTTCATTCCATCAGATCCTGATCAGCTCTGAAGAAATGAGGCCCAGTGCAGAGAGAAATAACCTCATCACCTTGCAGCCTTTGTGGCCAGAGCAGGAGCAGGAGGAGGCCTGGCCAGACACGGCTGTGTCTGGGCACTGACAGAGGCAATTTGCCAGCAAAAGCCTCCTGGCATCCTCATGGTACAGAGCTCCTACGAACCTTCTCCAGTTATTCCCTGTTCCAGCTGCCAGGGGACATTCAGTGGTGTCAAAGATCAACATTTCCAGCTCAAAGACTTTCTCACACTTCTCAACTCATTGGAAACAATGGCCATTTCTTTCCATTTCCCCAAGAGACATTGGACATTATTCTTTTGTCTTCTCATGCTGCAAAACCCTGTGTCAATGACTTGATGGAATTTGGTAAGTTTTGTGGATTGTAAGCGGTCTTTTATCTATCTTATCCCATATCTAACAGATAACCAGTGATAACCTTGATGAGATAATGCCCTGACAAGAGTGAGCTGTTTCAGCATCAGAACAGAGGAGCCTTTTTTAAATGAACGAGAAGGGGGAGATGTCACAGGCAGGTGGGATAATGATAAAAGAAAGGCCTTATGAAATCAGGCCTTGTTCTGCCACATTAACAGCTGGCCTGCCATCTCTTCTGAGTGCAGCTAAGCAGTTACAAGTTCCCATGGGAAGCTCTTGTGAGAATGAGACTTGGTGAGCAATCTGTTCTGAGGGTGAAAAACAAATGCACCTGCAACAACAAGGGATTTGTCCATGAGAATCAGTGCAGAGAACAGGTAAACAATACAACAGAGAGATTTGATGCACAAGTAAAATCTATTTTATTAACAAGTAATAGAATAACTGCTAAGAAATCTATGAACAAACTAAAGTTGCACATGAGGTCTGTCAAACTGTGTAAAATGAGTTGTGTGAAAAAGAGTAAAGATTTTGGTTTCTTTCCTCTCTGGTGCTTTGGTTTCCTTCTTCTCTGGGGCCTTGATTTCTTTCTTCTCTGGGGTTTTCTATTCCTTCTTCTCTGGGGCCTTGGCTTCCTTCTTCTGTGGTTGTTTGCTTTTCCCCTTCTCTGGTTTTGGGGGTTGCTTCCCCACAGAGACACCCTTCTTTTCCTTCTTCTGCCTCTCTTCCTCCTTCCCCCTCTCTCCCTCCTCTAAGGCTTTTGCCTCCTCCTCAAGCTTTTGAGCCGGCTGCTTCATCTCCCTTGTGCAGACAAAACAGAAACCATGGCTGAGAGTCCCCACCAGAAACTTGGGCTCCCCAGTCCTGGCTGGCCCTGCACTTCATTCCTTGACCCTGAGGCCATTCCCGTGAATTCTCCTCAAGCCACAGGGCTTGGGAACATCCCAAGGGAGGGCATTGGTGGAAGGGGACCTCCAGGCCCAGCCAAACCTCAGCTTTGCCATCAGAGGCTCTTGACTGTGCCAGCTCCCTCTGAAGGCACAGCCAGACCCCTCCAGGCCCTGCCCAAGGCTGATCCAGCAGCTCTCTGTGCTGCTGCCTGAAAACGCCCTTTGTCTCTTGGCTTCCCAGTTTAGAGCAGAGCACAGATTGCTGACAGCTGCTCATCTCCCCTACAATTCTTACTCAGCTCATTCAGCCCCCTTCCCCCTGGGCATGGCTGAAGCATGATTGTAAAGAGTTCAGATTTCAGCTGAAGCTTAGAAGCAATTCCCATTGATCAGGATGTAAGTTAGACAGGCAGACCATAGGTTAATGATTGTGAGATGCTTAAGCTGGAGCTGATTGTTCTATTGTTTACCATTAGGAGCTTCTTTCTAGAAGGAAGTGGAGTCAGTGAAGTGTTATAAGAACATCTTGAAACCAGGAGAACAATGGTTTAGCACCTGGGCTTGATGTCAATCAGTCACTAAGCAGGGGACCTTGGATGGTGCCAGAGGGTCACAGAGACCTGATGAAGACATTCCTGACTTCATCCCTTAAGACCACGGACCCAATTCGAGACCACGGACCCAATTCGAGGGAAGAATTGCACAGGTGTGAAGGACCAATGAGCTCATTTGAATACAGAGCAGGGATGGGAGGTGCTGGGCTTGTGCAGATGTATTGTATGTAAGATCTTGGGCAATAAAGAGAGGGCAAAGAACCTTGGGCAGCGCGGTCTCGCCTTTTAGGGACGGCTCTGGTGCCGCCCTCCGGTGTTAATAAACACAGCACTGTCTAACTCTAATTAGTTAGAGAGTCTCTGCCTGTGATCTTGGGCTTTAACGACCCATAGCCTGCTCCTTCACGAGAACAATGCTATCAGTCAGAAAGCAAAGGCTGCAGGAACTCCTCTCCTGCAAGGCAACTCCTCTCTCTTGTCAGGCAGATTTCCTGCTGGAGCCCAGCTGGGACCAAGCAAACCAGTGCTGGCTGCCACGGAAACCATTGGAAGCAGCCTCGTCCCTCTCCTCCCCATGAAACCAACTCCAGCCTGGCCTGAAGAAGTCCTGATGCACAGGCTGGCTTGGAGCACCTCCACTCCCAGCTCCAGCCTGGGCCTGTGTGTCCTGAGCTGGGCTGCCTTGCTGGAGCTGAGCTTCTCCTGTGCTTGCCCACGGCTGCAGCTGCAGGGGAGCCTAAAGGACAGGAGCTTTTCTGGCTGCTGTCCCAGCATAAGGAGAGCCCTGGCACATCAGCAGTGCAAGGGCTTCATCTGGGGCAGGAGCAGGGCCCAAAGCAAGGTTTGCTCTGTGCCCCACACCTGCCCATAGCACAATCCCAGTGCTTTGGTGAAGAAGGGAGATGATGGAGAAGATGCCACTCAACACCATGCACTTCCAGATCCCTCTAGAGGCAGTGCCAAGGCAAGCCCAGAGCCCAGCTCCCTGCAGGCAGCAGCTGAGCCAGGAGGGCTCAGCACTCAGATAGAGAAGAAGATGTTGTGTCTCAACAGGAGAAGGTCCTTCCTCTCTTGGCAGCCAGGGAGCTCAGAGTGGCCATGCCTGTGTTGCTGCTGCCTTTGCTGTGCAGCACCTCTGAGCTCAGAGTCCTTGGAGCAGGGGAGCCCTGCAGGGACAATAACCCATGGCAGAGCAGGAGCCCATGGAAGGCTGACTCACCTGTCCCTGAGAGGGGCCTGGGAGCCACAGTTGATCTCGGGGGGCTCAGGGAGGAGCTGACACGTGAGGCCTCCCCGGGCACCAGCCCCTCGTAGCTGGGGCCTCCCTCCACGTGGCACAGCTCCGGGACACTGCAGGTGCTGCTGAGGTGGCCAGAGAAGGTGGAGGAGACCTGCTGGCTCTCTCCTGGCTGCAGCACACCTGGCAGGGGCAGGATCCTGAAAGCCTGGGTGGGAGACAGGAGAGATTGAGGTGCTGAGCAAGGGAATGGATGCAGAAGAGCATCTTGGAGCAAAGGGCAGCTGTAGCCAGAGGGGCCTATTCCCCAAACACTGCCAGAATCACCCTCACCTCATCCTGCATCCATGCCACTGACCAGGGCAGGGACCATGGGCAAAATCTTCTCCCACACTCACGGGCCAATGCATTAATTAGTACATGACATGAAAGGGAACTGGGATGTCTCCTGGCAGCAGAAATTCTCTCTGATGCACAACTTGCCTTTAAAAAGTTTAAAAGCTTCCTGCTTTTAGAAAAGGAGGAGACTCAGAGTGAGAGCTCCTGGAGCTGAGGGAAGGAGTCCAGCCCAGCTCATCTGACTCCTGAGGCTCTTGCCCTCTCTCTCTGGTTTAAATGCTGCTTTCTCAAGGCGCTGCAGCAAAAGCTCCTGCCAAAATTTCCTGTGGAGCTCCTGAGGAGTTCCAGGGGGAGCAGTGCCCTGCACAGGTGCTGCACAGCGTCCTTGGGCAGCCCTGCAACGTGTCCTGCACGGCCTCTCCAACAAGCAGCTGCTCCAGCAGCCCTTTGTGATGGGCCTGCAGGGATGGGAGGCCCCTCTGTGGCCAGTGCTGAGGGCCCCCAGTGGCACTGGCAGCTCCAGCCCTGCTGGCCACGCTGACAATGGGCAGGGAGACAGATTCCCTCCTGCCTTCTCCGCTCCCAGGGCAGCGTGCGCCACGTCCAGGGAGCACCTGAACCCCTCCGAGCCCTGTGGCAGGTGAGGGTGCTCAGGAGTTGGTGCTGGCACCTGGAAAACAAGCCATTTTCTGTGCTGGGAGGCAGAGACAGCCACTTTGCAAAGTCTCCCTTTGTCAGACAGCTCCAGGGCCAGCAGGGCAGCAGCAGCTCTGGGGGAAAGCAGAGCCCTGCAAACAGGGAGTCTGGCTGCCTTGGGAAGAGGCTCCATGGAGATCAGGATCATCCCAGCCGGCTCTGGGAGGGAAGCTGGAGATCTGACCAGGATGATGCAGGGAAAAGCCTCATCTTACACTGGGAAGGAAACAAGGCACAAAATCCCACACTCAGCACAGGCCTGTAGGATCTGAGTCAGCTTCTCCAAGGAAAACTCTCCTGTTTCTCCCTCCCCCTCAGCCCATGTCCAGCCACTGGCCCTGCTGCCCAGCCCACTGTCAGGGCACAGCCCAGCAGGGCAGCAAAAAGGGAGCTCAGCATGAGCAGGACTTGGTGCTGGCAGGCTGGGGAGGAACACAAGCACGGCATGGACAAGAAAATCTACCTCTGCTCCTGAAGAGTGGGGAAAATCCTGCACTTCTTTCAGGGCTGCGGCTGGCTCCTCCACATTTCTGACCTTGAAGTGCCTCCATTGAGATGCCAAGGAACCCAAACTGCTTCTCTTCCCCTTTGGTGGGTGGGGTTTGACTTTAGGAGGGTAAAGCTCATCTCTGGAAAATAAGATAACCATGAACAGGGACCTGCAGTGGGAGGGAGGGACACCTGCACCAGCAGGAGCTGTTTGTGCCTCCCATCCCTCCTGTCCTTCTCCGCAGCAGCCTGGGCCTGTTTTCCCCGGCAGAATCCCTGTCCCTGTGCACCCTGCCAGGAGCAGCTGCACACAAAAAATCCAGGGGGGTCTGAGTGGGATTTTTTGGGGATTTTTGGGGGGATCTCACCTGTTTTTTATTTTATTTTTGCGTGTTTCTCCTGGATTTTTTGGAGTGGGTTTGGGATTTATTTGGGTTTTTTTGGGGGGAGGGTCTCACCTGGACTTTTTGGCATTTTTGGAGGACCTCACCTAGATTTTTGAGGAATTTTTTGATGTTTCTCACCTGGATTTTTTTGGGGGGTCTCACTTGTTTTCTGGGCTTTTGGAGGGGTCTCACTGGGATTTTTTGGGGGGGGGGGGTCTCACCTGAATTTTTAAAAATTTTTTTGGGGAGGTGTCTCACCTGGACTTTGGCGTTTTTTGGGGTTTTTTTGGGGAGGATCTCACTTGGTTTTTTTGGGATTTTTTGGGGAGGATCTCACCTGGATTTTTTGGCATTTTTGGGGGAATCTCACCCAGATTGTTTGAGATTTTTCAGGGGGGTCTGACTGGGATTTTTTGGGATTTTGAGGGGTCTCCCCTGGATTTTTTGGGATATTTTTGGGGTGTCTCACCTGTTTTTTGGGGATATTTTGGGGTCTCAGCAGCCACAGCTCTGCCGGGCGGGGGCCGGAGCCCTCCGGGGCTGCCGGGGCTGCCGGAGCGACGCGTCCCCGTATTGGATCCCCGAGCCACCCGCTCGGGACCCAGCTCATCCCCGAACACGCCGGTGACAGCGCTGGGGCCGTGAGTGCCCAGGGCCTGCACTGCCACCACAGCTGGGATCTCTGCTGAGCTCTGGGGCTGCACAATCCCACAGGGCTTGGGGCTGGGGTCGAGCACAGCAGAGTCCTCCTTGCCTTTCTGGCAGGGACAGAATGAAATGCAGCTTCAGAGGCACCTCTGGAGAAACTTTAGACTCCTTAACATGCACCGCAACAGCAACTTACACACACGTTTACAACTGCCCAGGACAAAGGTAAAAGGCACAAACAAGATGCAAGAATTGTAGGCTTAGCACTCCCAAGGGATCCTGCAAGGAGGCTGCCAGCACAGGCACTGGTGTCTGTGGATGCAGCAGCTTTTCACAACCCTCTCAGATCTCCCACAAGAAAAGCTCCTGAAGACCAGAACATCAACTGTTTCCTCAGGAGCTTCAACTGCCTCCTAAAGTTTACATTCGGGTAGGATCCTGTTCTCAGCAGATCTTTAAGGCTGAATGGAAACCAGCAAGGTCTTATCCAAACCCTTTTTTCCCCTAATAATCTCCTCAGTAATATTTGACAGGAGGAGGTGGATGTGATGCCAAACCTGGGGAATGAGCCCGTAGCAGCCAGGAAGGTGGCTGGGATTCCTCATGAGGATCTTCCTCTCATGGGGCACCTTCAGGTGGCTCTCATCGTACAGCAGCACTTGGGGGACACTTGGAGCTCAGGAACAAGACATCTGGGCAGAGAGATGACCCCAGGGCAATCAGAGATCCTGAGAGAATGGAGAACGTTTCCCCCCAGAGATTGTGCAATGGAGCAGAACACATTGGTCACTGTCCAATGCACATTGAACAGCCCTACAGGGATAAATTGCCTTCTACCTCTGCCCACTCCAACACGTCTTGTCAAGGAGGCCCAAACCCTGAGAGGCAGCACCCAGAGGCTGCCCAGTGCCCCAGGCAGAGCCCTTTGCCCCACAGCTGCCTCAGCCCCTCCTGTACCCCAGAAGGCTTGCAAGGACTCCTGGAACAGTCCCAGTGAGCCACGAGCTCTGGGGGAGCCTTCCCAACAAGGATCAGTGCTCCCCAAGGCCCAAGGAACACACAGCCCCAGTGTCTCAGTACAAATGACTCCCTTCTCTGCCATGGTGCTGCTGCCCTGCCTGAGAACTCAGCTCTTTGCCCCAGCCCTGGAGGGCACGAGACAGCAGCTGCCCCACAGAGGGGCTGATCAGCCCCTGCCAGGCCCTGCAGCTCCCTGGCTCCTGCACTGCACAGCTCCAGGCTCTGCCTGGCCCCAGCTCCACCTGCTTTACAGAATGGCAGCCCAGGCACTGCCTGCATGGCTCTGCCTGGGACAGGGAACAGCCCCAGGGAGCTGCATCCCTCTGGGCATCACACTGACACCCACAGCAGCACAGCAGCATGGAATTCTGCTGCAGCAACCACGACTTTTGGGCTCAGCTCTGACAACATTAAAGCTCAAAATGGGAAGCAGAGGGAAGGAGAATAACTGGAGCTGACCTGCCCCACCAAGGGCTGCTTTCCCCTCGTCAGACCTTGCCCTCCCCACTCTTGCTGGGAGCCACTTCCCCCCTGCCATGGGCCCTCATGGACAGAGCCAGACCCTGACTCTCAGCAGCTGCTTGGTGTGGCCCAAACCAGTGCACGGTGCTCACCACCAGCACAACTCCACCTCTTGCAGGAAGAAGGAGAGGAGGCCCTCGGGAAATTTGTTCCCCCTCACGCACCAAAGCCCAGGCCAATCAATGATATCATTGCTGGTGCCTTTAGAAGAGGGCCCAGGCCCATGCTGGGCTGTGAGCAGGGGTGCTTTTCACCACAGGCTGCTGCCCAAGCACTGCTGTTCTCATGTCCAGCTGGCACAACATGAGGGCATCCAGCAGCACTTCTCCTTGGCACTGCAGCCAGCAAAGCCTGGGCAAGGCAGTGCCTGGGGGAGCCAGGCAAGGGCTGGGACCTGGCTGTGATGATCAGGGTTGCCCCTCCCTTGCCAACACCCTCCAGGTGCACCAGCATTCTCTGGTAGAACTCCATCACCGTGTTGGAGCACAGGGTCACCTGGTGGGAGAGAAGAACAGTCAATTCTCCCTTACAAAAGCTCCTTACCCACGTGTGATATCCTCCAGTTCCTGAGGGAGGATTTGGCCTTAATTCTTCTGCTGCTCCATGTGCAGAGCACAGTCTCAGAGTCACAAAAGCCTTCTGGCAATAGCAGATTTGTTAAACACCCCTTGCTATCAGGGCACAGGTCAGCTACATTAAAACATTAGACTACAGCTCTATGCACCACTGCATTCAAATTAAGGGGCCAATTTCTCATCTGACTACAATGACATCCGTGCAGAGGAAATCTGATTGAACACAATGAGTTCAGCTGCACAGCAGGAACCAGCTCACCTTGCTGTTCATTCAAATCAGCCTGGCCATTCTCTTCTTGATCATCTTCATGGTCCTCCACAGCTCCTTCAAGTCTTTGCATGTGCTCTTGAAGCGAAGCCTTCTCTGCTCCATTTCCATCCTGCGCCTTCTGGCCTCTTCTTCAGCTCACCGGGCCGCTGCTCTCTGCTTCATGGCCGCCCTTCTGCGCCTGAGGCAGAGGAAGAAAGGCAGGAAGAGCAGCTCAGCAGCAGCCCAGTAGGGCCCCTGCTGCACGGCTGCCCAGAGCAGGGGTCCCCAGGCAGGCTCAGGTGGCTCTGGGGTAGCCTGCTCCAGGCCCTCTTTGCCCAGCTCTGCATCCTCATCCCAACTGATCACCACGGGCCGTGGGAAGTGGAAGAGGAGCAGCACCAGCAGGGCAGGGACTGATTTGGACACCATGGTCTGCAGGAGGAGAGAGACAATTTGTGTTGCTTTGCACAAGAGTTGCAAACCCGTGTGTTATTAGGGAATGGCCGCTCCTGCTGTGCCAGAGCGCTCGAGCAGGGGTGAGAATCTGGTGTCAAAGTGCATTCATGTGCTCCATGTTGCATGGGGCACCCATGTGCTGGAATGGAGAACACCTTCCCTCAGATGGGATCTGCTGTGGCAAGGCCCCTCTGGTTTTCTCCTCTACGCAGCAGTTTGCATGCAGAATGTGGGCAGATGTAACTTGGAGGTCCTCCTGCTCACCCTTGGGTTCCCCTTGCAGAGCCTCAGCCCCTGCGTTCTGTCAGGGCCCCTGGGCAGGTGGGATATTCCCAGAGGAGAGGGGCCGGCTGTGTCCCCATTGCCCCTGTCCCTTATGTGCCTGTGCTCAGGAGGGCACAGAGTGGATGGGGACTCCTGCCTGCCCCGTGTCCTGTCTGCCTGTCGGGCCTGTCCCAGGGCAGCCGGGCTGTGATTGCTGTGCTGTGTCCCCCTGTCCCTGCTGTCCCTGCTGTCCCTGCTGTCATGGCCCACTGCAGGTTCCACACCTACACAGCCATGGTGGCTCCTGAGCTCTGCAGGGACCCGAGTGACAGTCTGAGTGGTGGCACTCCTGGTTTTCTTGCATTTGGCATCGCGCAGAGCAGAGGCTGGATCACAGCACCAAAGGAGCAGCTGCTGCAGGGGAGGAAAGGAGCCTCTGCATGGCCAAGGGCTGCTGTGGTGCCCCTGTGTCAGGAATTCCCCACAGCTGACACCTGAGTCCAGCATGGACACTCACAGACACAGCGTTTGTTCAGGCATTGCCTTTATTGCATCTTGACAGGGACTGCAGCTGCCTGAGGGAAGTCACCCTCCCGAGACAGGAGGGCAGAGAGTGTAATTTAAATTAACCAATTGTGATTATAGGCATTCGTAGCAACAGTCTATATACTGTATATATGAATATTAAACAAGACACAAAGTAATTATTGGATCATGAAGATTAAGCAACATTTGCTGGTTTAGATAAAAAGAAAGTATACTTCAGTTTTGCTTAACTGCAATAATTCTTGGTAACTTTGGTGAATTATAAATTCTATGTAATCTAAAGAAAAGTGCCATTATTTAATTCCTACTTACTATTAAAATATTTATGATCTCTTACAAGAGTAGTAATCTACATTATAGTAATAAAAAGTTTGGAAAATGTTGGTAAAGACAACTATTTTTAAATAAGATATTTTAAATATTTCAAAACTATTTAAGAATCTGAATCAATCTCCAATCATTGGGCCCGATTCCTTCAGATGGTGCTTTCCTCCGAGCAGATGCAAAGCCTCTGCATGGAAAAGGGTTAAAATAGATGCAGTTACTACAGATCCCGTGAGGAGAGAGAGGGCAGAGGGGCAGGGTGTGTCAGGAGCCCGGAGCCTGTGCCCCGGCGCAGGGCTGTGCTGGGCAGCAAGCGCAGCTCTGTGCGCCGGCTGCTCACAAAGATGTGCGGCTCGCCTTGGCCGGCCCAGAGAGCATCTCCAGCAGGAAGCTTTTCTTCACACAGCCACTGCCTGTGCTCCTCCAAAAGCCTGCCCTGCCTACCTTCAGCATCCTGTTTGTATCCCTATTCATTCCAATCAGCCTGGCCATTTGCTTTTCTATTTCTTTCGTGGCCCGGCGCATTTGCTCCATGTCTTTGAATCTCTTCCTAAGGAGCCGCCTTCTCCGCTCGCTTTCCACCTTCCTCCTTCTGGCCTTTTCCTCAGCTCTCTGGGCCGCTGCTCTCTGCCTCGTGGCTGCCCTTCTGCGCCTGAGCCACCAGCCCAAAAGCAGGAGCAGGGGCTGAGCAATTTGCCAGAGCTGGTGCAGGTAGCGCAAGGCAGCCAGGAGCCAGGGTCCCCAGCCAGGCTCAGCTGGCTCTGGGGGGGCCGCTTTCATCTCCTCTGCACGGGGCTGCCCATCCCCGTGAAATCTGTCCACCACGGAAAGTGGGAACAGGAAGAGGAGCAGCACAAGCCCAGCCAGGACTGCTCTGTGCGCCATGGTCTGCAGGAGGAGAGAGACAAGGCTTTCACTGGGGCTGCCAAGGGAGCTTGTGGGGGCTGAAGTGAGGCCCGGAGGCGCAGGGATGTGAGGGCAGAAGCAGAGGGCCCCGGGCAGCTGGCAGGCAGCAGGGCCTGTGCCAGTGGGCCAGCAGCAGCAGCCGCGTGCCCCGGCCAAGGCGCCGGCCCCAGGGGCTGGCCCTGGGTGCAGGGGGACAATGCAGGCCCGGGTGCGGCGCTTGTGGCCCGGCCCTGGCCCAGCCCAGCCCCGCCACGTGCGCACTCACCGCTTGCCCAGGCTGTGCTGGGCCAGCGTTACCTGCGGGGGCCTTTTCCAGCTGCCCCCATTGTGACACGCTGCCCCTGGTGTCACAGGGGCCAGAGGCATCACAGCCGGGCCAGCCCTGCCCTTGGTGCCCAGCCCAGCTCAGGGGCTCCCAGTGGGCCCAGCAATGAAAGCCCCGGCAGGCAGCAAGTGCAGCCCCTCTGGGAGGGGATGGGCCCCAGGGGCTCCCTCCACAAAGCAGGCAGAAGTTGCCAGACATGTTGTGGAAGAGAAAAGAATATAACTGATAATCTTGAATATGATACATAATATCAACTATGAGAGCACCAGAGGTGCTTCTGTGATGGCGCTGGTTTTTCTCTCTTTCTCTGTGGAGTAGGTGAGGGTGGCTCAGTTTTCCTGCCTGAGTCTTCCCAGATGCAGCCCATCCAAGAGCTCTGTGAAACCTTCCCATTATCGGACATCACTGAGATGGAACAGCAGCCAGACCACCTCCAGGCCCCTCTAGATCAAGAAGCAGCACACAGCTGGTTCTGGCAGAGAATTTCAGCTGTTTTTTACGAGAGTGGCACAAATTGGCCACTCGTGCTGTAGCGGAACAGCTGAGCAAGGGGCAGGAATCTCAGGTGCGAGCGCATTCATGCGCTCCAGCTGGCAGGGCCTCAGCGCCTGCCCTGTGCCCTCGCGCACGGACGGACAGGCTGGGCCCTGCTCGCTGCCCTCACGGGGGCACTCCTGGCCCCAGCGCTCTCCAAGGCCTTCTCCAGGGGCGCCTTCCTGCGGCCTTTCCGTGCCTGCACCAGCCCCAGCAGAGCCCTGCAGAGGGGCTGTGGGCCAGGGCCTGCAGGGCCAGCGCCAGGGCCAATGGCTTCTTCCCCCTGCCACAGGGCAGGCCGAGCTGGGCTCTGGGGAAGGAAGCCTTGGCTGTGAGGGCTGTGAGGCCCTGGCACAGGGTGCTCAGAGCAGCTGCGGCTGCCCCGTCCCTGCAAGTGTTCCAGTCCAGGCTGGATGGGCCTTGGAGCAGCCTGGCCCAGCCAGAGGTGTCCCAGCCCATGGCACAGGGGTAGAACTGGATGGCCTTGGAGGCCACTGTGGACACTCACAGACACAGTGTTTGTTCAAGCACTGCCTTTGTTGGAACTCTGCACTGACTGCAGCTCCAGAGGGAACAGAATGCCACAAGAAATGAGGGCAGGCAGTGTCCTTTTGAAAATCTATCATATATTTTAAACATCCTCAGGAACAAATCACAATAATAATCATCCTTACCTTAGGAATTTTTTTCTAGAGTGTTCTAAAAGATATATGAACTAATAGAATGACAATGGTTTTTGGACATTGTAGAGTGTGAAAAGTTACTTAGTGTGACAAAGATTCAACACATATCAATTCTGGTTCATTGCCATAATTCGCAGTAATTGTTACAATTAATGATAATTACTATGTAGTAAGTAGAATGTAGAATCATTCTAAGAGAATTAGTAGTTGTTTCTTATATAATTCCTACTAAAATGTACAATTTTTATACTATACAATGAAATTCTTTATAGATAAAAAAATAAACTATCTAAATTATTTCTAAACTAAGTGTGAAGTGAAATCAATATCCACCTAATGCGTGCCTCGGCCACGTTTCGGGGTATCCCCGTCCGGCTGTGGCTGCTCCGGATAGCACAGTCCTGTCCAGCACAGCCTGCCTGGACTCCCAGGCAGCTTCCAGCTGCAGGCTACCTTAGCAAGCTCAGCTCATGGGGGATATCAGCTCTTTAGTGATTATCAGCAAATCATTTGGGATTTCAGCTCTTTGGCTTGCTAAGTGCCTTGGGCAGATGCAGGGAGAGAGAGGAGAAGGCTGTGTGAGGTTCCACAGAGATGTCTTTATTGGACTCTTCTGCAAAGGTTTTCAGGGACAGCCTCTTCTGCCAATCTGGGTGAAAGTAAAGGTTTTTACAGCATTCAGGGGTTTCAGAAATTGTTCAATAGTAAGGGTTGAGGCGAAAGTGACCTATAGTTGTAGAGAGAGATAAGCAGGGGTCCAAAGGCGGAAGAGGGGCATCTTAGGCCCAGCCATCATGACTCGGCATTTCCTGCCTTAGGCTGCTGAACTCCAGGGAGGCCTTGCAGGCCCTGTGCCTGCCCCATCCATCCATCCATCCGGCCCAATCCTGCTTCAAATGCCTCCATCCTCGAGCAAATGCAAAGCTTCTGTATGGAAAAGGGTTAAAATAGATACAGTTAACACAGATAAAGTAAGAGAGAGGGCAGAGGGGCAGGGTGTGTCAGGAGCCCGGAGCCTGTGCCCCGGCGCAGGGCTGTGCTGGGCAGCAAGCGCAGCTCTGTGCGCTGGCTGCTCACAAAGATGTGCGGCTCGCCTTGGCCAGCCCAGAGGGCATCCTGCTCACCTTGCTGTTCATTCAAATCAGCGTGGCCATTTTCTTCTTGATCATCTTCATGGTCCTCCACATCTCCTTCAAGTCTTAGCACGTCCTCTGGAAGCGAAGCCTTCTCTGCTCCATTTCCATCCTGCGTCTTCTGGCCTCTTCTTCAGCTCTCCGGGCCGCTGCTCTCTGCTTCATGGCCGCCCTTCTGGGCCTGAGGCAGAGGAAGAAAGGCAGGAAGAGCAGCTCAGCAGCAGCCCAGTAGGGCCCCTGCTGCACGGCTGCCCAGAGCAGGGGTCCCCAGGCAGGCTCAGGTGGCTCTGGGGTAGCCTGCTCCAGGCCCTCTTTGCCCAGCTCTGCATCCTCATCCCAACTGATCACCACGGGCCGTGGGAAGTGGAAGAGGAGCAGCACCAGCAGGGCAGGGACTGATTTGGACACCATGGTCTGCAGGAGGAGAGAGACAATTTGTGTTGCTTTGCACAAGAGTTGCAAACCCGTGTGTTATTAGGGAATGGCCGCTCCTGCTGTGCCAGAGCGCTCGAGCAGGGGTGAGAATCTGGTGTCAAAGTGCATTCATGTGCTCCATGTTGCATGGGGCACCCGTGCGCTGGAATAGAGAACACCTTCCCTCAGATGGGATCTGCTGTGGCAAGGCCCCTCTGGTTTTCTCCTCTACGCAGCAGTTTGCATGCAGAATGTGGGCAGATGTAACTTGGAGGTCCTCCTGCTCACCCTTGGGTTCCCCTTGCAGAGCCTCAGCCCCTGTGTTCTGTCAGGGCCCCTGGGCAGGTGGGATATTCCCAGAGGAGAGGGGTCGGCTGTGTCCCCATTGCCCCTGTCCCTTATGTGCCTGTGTTCAGGAGGGCACAGAGAGGATGGGGACTCCTGCCTGCCCCGTGTCCTGTCTGCCTGTCGGGCCTGTCCCAGGGCAGCCGGGCTGTGATTGCTGTGCTGTGTCCCCCTGTCCCTGCTGTCCCTGCTGTCCCTGCTGTCCCTGCTGTCATGGCCCACTGCAGGTTCCACACCTACACAGCCATGGTGGCTCCTGAGCTCTGCAGGGACCCGAGTGACAGTCTGAGTGGTGGCACTCCTGGTTTTCTTGCATTTGGCATCGCGCAGAGCAGAGGCTGGATCACAGCACCAAAGGAGCAGCTGCTGCAGGGGAGGAAAGGAGCCTCTGCATGGCCAAGGGCTGCTGTGGTGCCCCTGTGTCAGGAATTCCCCACAGCTGACACCTGAGTCCAGCATGGACACTCACAGACACAGCGTTTGTTCAGGCATTGCCTTTATTGCACCTTGACAGGGACTGCAGCTGCCTGAGGGAAGTCACCCTCCCGAGACAGGAGGGCAGAGAGTGTAATTTAAATTAACCAATTGTGATTATAGGCATTCATAGCGACAGTCTATATACTGTATATATGAATATTAAACAAGACACAAAATAATTATTGGACCATGGAGATTAAGCAATATTTGCTGGTTTAGATAAAAAGAAAGTATACTTCAGTTTTGGTTAACTGCAATAATTCTTGGTAATTTTGAAGAATTATAAGTTCTATGTAATCTAAAGAAAAGTGCCATTATTTAATTCCTACTTACTATTAAAATATTTATGATCTCTTACAAGAGTAGTAATCTACATTATAGTAATAAAAAGTTTTGAAAATGTTGCTAAAGACAACTATTTTTAAAGAAAACATTTTAAATATTTCAAAACTATTTAAGAATCTGAATCAATCTCCAATCATTGGGCCCGATTCCTTCAGATGGTGCTTTCCTCCGAGCAGATGCAAAGGCTCTGTATGGAAAATGGTTAAAATAGATGCAGTTACTACAGATCCCGTGAGGAGAGAGAGGGCAGAGGGGCAGGGTGTGTCAGGAGCCCGGAGCCTGTGCCCCGGCGCAGGGCTGTGCTGGGCAGCAAGCGCAGCTCTGTGCGCCGGCTGCTCACAAAGATGTGCGGCTCGCCTTGGCCGGCCCAGAGAGCATCTCCAGCAGGAAGCTTTTCTTCACACAGCCACTGCCTGTGCTCCTCCAAAAGCCTGCCCTGCCTACCTTCAGAATCCTGGTTGTATCCCTATTCATTCCAATCAGCCTGGCCATTTGCTTTTCTATTTCTTTCGTGGCCCGGCGCATTTGCTCCATGTCTTTGAATCTCTTCCTAAGGAGCCGCCTTCTCCGCTCGCTTTCCACCTTCCTCCTTCTGGCCTTTTCCTCAGCTCTCTGGGCCGCTGCTCTCTGCCTCGTGGCTGCCCTTCTGCGCCTGAGCCACCAGCCCAAAAGCAGGAGCAGCGGCTGAGCAATTTGCCAGAGCTGGTGCAGGTAGCGCAAGGCAGCCAGGAGCCAGGGTCCCCAGCCAGGCTCAGCTGGCTCTGGGGGGGCCGCTTTCATCTCCTCTGCACGGGGCTGCCCATCCCCGTGAAATCTGTGCACCACGGACAGTGGGAACAGGAAGAGGAGCAGCACAAGCCCAGCCAGGACTGCTCTGTGCGCCATGGTCTGCAGGAGGAGAGAGACAAGGCTTTCACTGGGGCTGCCAAGGGAGCTTGTGGGGGCTGAAGTGAGGCCCGGAGGCGCAGGGATGTGAGGGCAGAAGCAGAGGGCCCCGGGCAGCTGGCAGGCAGCAGGGCCTGTGCCAGTGGGCCAGCAGCAGCAGCCCCGTGCCCCGGCCAAGGCGCCGGCCCCAGGGGCTGGCCCTGGGTGCAGGGGGACAATGCAGGCCCGGGTGCGGCGCTTGTGGCCCGGCCCTGGCCCGGCCCAGCCCCGCCACGTGCGCACTCACCGCTTGCCCAGGCTGTGCTGGGCCAGCGTTACCTGCGGGGGCCTTTTCCAGCTGCCCCCATTGTGACACGCTGCCCCTGGTGTCACAGGGGCCAGAGGCATCACAGCCGGGCCAGCCCTGCCCTTGGTGCTCAGCCCAGCTCAGGGGCTCCCAGTGGGCCCAGCAATGAAAGCCCTGGCAGGCACCAAGTGCAGCCCCTCTGGGAGGGGATGGGCCCCAGGGGCTCCCTTCACAAAGCAGGCAGAAGTCCCCACTGATAAGTTTCCAAAGGGAAAAGATTATAATCAATAATGTTGAGTAGGATACATATTTTCAACTATGAAAACACCTGAGGTGCTTTTCCTAATGGGACTTGTTCTTCTGTGAGTGGGGTTGGGTGATGGTTGCTCAGTTTTTCTTGCTTGACTATTCCCTGATCCAGTCCATCCAAGACTTCTGTGAAACCTTCCCATTATCAGACAGCAGAAATAAAGAACTGCAGTGAAACCACTTCTAGTCCCCTTCAGATCAAGAAGGTGCAGGGGGGTGGTTCTGGCAGAGAATTTGAGCTGCTCTGGACAGAGTCGCACTGCTGTGTTAGCAGGGACTGGCTGCTTGTGTTTTTCTTTGGATGAACAGAATCTTCCTTGTGTCCCCAGTGAACACATGGAGCTCACACCAGCAGTGCCTCTTGCCCGTTCCCTGCCCAGCCAGACCTTCCAGCCCAGCTGCAATGCCCAGCGTGGCCTTTGAGCACAAAGGGATTGCAGAGCCAAAAGCATCTGTGTAGCCACCATGGTGTTCAGCGGCTGCTGCTCGGGGAAGGGCACTGAGAGGAGGCCACTGCTGCTCTTGTCAGAGCGCTGCTGTGCAGGGATGTCCCTCGCCCTGCTCAGTCCCACACCTGCCCATCTTTTGGCCTGCTCTGAGCTCAGGTGGATGCCATCTGCTCCCAGCAGACCCAGCTGCTCCACGGTAGATGCACAGGCATGGAATCCAAAACCTTGAGTATCCCCTGAGTAGCCAGGCATTCAGCTGTTCAGTTTGTCACGGCCCACAGCAGGGGGTAGAACAAGATGGTTTTTCAGATTCCTTGTGACCCGAACCATTCCAGGCTTCTAGGATTTCTCCATGACTGACTTTGGTCCCCTCAAAAGACCTTCTCTCTCCTCTCTTCCCTCCACCTGTGGAGAACGCATTCTGATGCTGCTGCTGCTGTTGGGACAGGTTGGTGTATACTCTTCCTGCCATCCCATGGGTGCAAGCATGACTCCTCTCTGAAGCCTTTGTCCCTGAATCAGTGCCTTCAAATAACAGTTATCTCCCCTCCTTCCTTTTCCATTCAGCACTTGAGCACACACAGCATTTCTCATCGTTTTCCACAGAACAGCACAGGTGCCAGTTCCCATCTTGTGGAGCCCTCTGCCATAAATCAGCCTGACAGGTTTATTCTCAACGTAATGGGAAATGATGACAAATGCAGCTGCATAATCTAGTTAGTAACTCACCATAATGACTGCTTCTGGGCTGATTTATGGGTTTTGTCATATGTGAGCTTTCAGAACTCTAGAGGTTACATTTTTCACACTTTTTTGTTGGAATCTCAGTTTATCAGACTTTACTGCAGCATTAATCACTTGCAGTACAACCCTGGACTCCACAAATGTATCACATCAGCGTGAAAAAAGGCAGAGAAAACAAGAACTGTTGTGAATTAATGAGCCGGGTAACACATGTCTCACAACAGCGATGAAACAACCTCTGTTCTTCTTCAAGCCACTACAGAAAGTCCCAAAGTCTGGTTATTTAATTTTTTTTTTTTTTTTTCACAAAACACAGGCAGCAGCAAAGAACTGAAACAACACAGCCAGGCTTGAAACCTGAAAGATCTGCAAGGCTGAGTCTGTCCTAGTTAATGGTGAAATGATGTGTGAATCTGTCCTAGATGTTCAAATGAAGAAGATTGATTCCCAGTTATAATATGGCTTCTAAGCAAAACACTGGGATTATATAGGAGAAATGCATGTGTAATGAAACAACCAATAAATCAGAGACACAGTTCCAAGCTCTGCTGTGAAGGTCTGGGAAATGTTCAGAGTTAGCATCTGTGGAGTTTGGTGCAGGATAAACTGGAACAAAAGGCCATCATTACCCAAATTGATTTCCTTTGGGCTGGTCTGTTGGTTTTTTGGTTTGTTTTTTGGGTTTGTTTTGTTTTGTTTGTTTGTTTGGTTTTTGTCAGATAATGTTTTCTAATACTCCAAGAAATATGTTGAAAAGGTCAGCATGATCCATCAGACACAAGCAGGGGGCTGGGGTAGATGCAACATGTTCCTTGCACTGGAGGGTAGACAGAGGCAAGATCTGGTTTGGGGTCAATCACACCTGGATCAGGGAGGTGGCTGAAACCTGGGCTGGCCAAAGCCTTAGAATCAAAAAATATCCTGGGCGGGAAAGGACCCCCAAGGATCACCAAGTCCAACTCCTGGCCCTGCAGAGGACACCTCCCCAAGAATCCCACGCTGTGCCTTGGCATGTGCTGGTGGGCAGGAGCACACAGCTGGCCGTGGCTTTGGGTGCATGGGTAAGATGAGATGGTGAGGAGCATCCCTGCTCCCTGAGCTCCTGGAGAGCTGCAGACACTGATCACTGGTAAGGACAGCACCAGGGCCATGGCCTGGGGCTGGTGATCTGGTGTCTCCTTCCTGCTGCTGCTTTCTGCTACAGATAACAGCCTGGTACCAAGGTCTTGTTGCTGAGGTGATAAACGGCTGGGGAGATTCCCTCCCTGCTCTTGTCTGCACGAGTTCTTATGCTCAGCACCAGGAAGGGTTGGGCCAGAATGGAGGCATTTGGGGTCTCAGGGCTGAGGCTGAGACAGACAGGCAGGCAGAGCAGCTCCTCCTGGCTGATGCAAACATTAGCCCTGTGCTGGCCAGGCCAGGGATCCATAGCTATGGGTCCACAGTGATGGTGGTGCTGGGTATTCACTGGGAGAAGAGGAGGTGTAAAATGAAGCTTCTGAAGCTGCTTGGGATCCTGGAAGCTGCTCAGCCCCCACTTGACCACAGTGGTTGTTTGGCCAGCTGAAGTGATGGAATTTATTGGGCTGTGCAGGGACAGTTTTCCGTGCAAACATGAAGGACTTTCAGGGGGGATGAAATACGGCCTCACAGTAGAAACAGCTGGGCTGAACACTCTTTATTCCAGCTATGAATCTTTGCTCTTAAGAGCAACGGATTCCACCTTTCATTAAACCAGAACTTGTTGTTGTTGTTGTTGTTATTTTGAGGAATAAAAATGACCTTTCTTGTTTATTTTATGAGCATTTTTAAATCTTTCTTGTTTATTTCATTAGCATTTTAAATCATCTTGACACTCACTGCATGCATGAAACATGAGATGTTCCCAAAGTGTAGCTCACTTCAGACAGGGAGTGCTGATAGTTGGCAGATCTGTACAGGTGTCCTCATCCTGGGTGCATTGGATGTTATCCCATCCAAGCAGGCAGTTTAACACAAGCAGCTATTTCACTGAGCTTAATTAACAACAGAAATAAAAACTGTATCTTTATAACAAAGTTACTTTGACATCTACCATCACTCAGCGAGAGGTTTATTGTTACAGACACATAATATTGGCTTTTTGCAGAGATTAAAATGGATTTTCTATCTGTGGTGTTCAAGTAACTTTGTTATTGTCTTGGTTTGAAAAGCCAGGTGTCTGCTAAGGAAGGCAGGAGCCTCCCCTGGAATGGAAAATGTAAACCCCTCCCTCTGAATTGTTATAATTTTGAAATTAAGGAGCTTTCAGGCAAAGATATGGGAATAGGAATAACAGTTCTTTTTAAGGAAAAATTAAAAATATAAATGCAGTAGTACAGACGAAAAAAACCCCACTGACAGAGTCAGAACAGGGCCTGACACCCTGTGGGTCAGGGTGCTGGCAGCAGTCCCATTCAGTGGTGGCTGCAGCCCTCCTGCAGTGCCAGGTGTGGCTCTGTTGGAGCAGGGATCCTGGAGAAGGGTGGAGTTTTCCTCTGAAGGTCCAGGGCTGCTGTAGATGGGCCTGGGAATCTTCCTTCCTCTGGGAATCCAGGAGGAAAAGGCTGATCCTCTGGGAATCCCGTGGAGAAGAAAGACAGCTGCCCCTCTGGGAATCCAGGAGGAAAAGGCTGATCCTCTGGGAATCCCATGGAGAAGAAAGACAGCTGCTCCTCTGGGAATCCAGGAGGAAAAGGCTGCCTACAGTGTTCCAAATCTCAGATTCTATCCAGTTAGGAATGCTTGGCTCCTCCCCCTGGGCGGAGCATCTCCCAATGGGATGATGTCATTTAATCAGCCATGCAGTGACACTCAGTGGCACATTACCAGAAGATTAATAAATAATAATCAATGGCCTATTAATGGAACACACCTCCCCAGAGGGAGGATTGGTTGTGGAAGAGAGAAACTGCCCAATGAACAGAAGATAACTGCCCCACCACTGACAGATGGCAAACAGAACACACACTTATCTTGCAGTCCAGGACCTGTCCCCACTGGCTGCCCCCATTCTCCAGAGTTCATGGTGTCCAGGGAGGCTGCAGCTGCCGGTGCCGGGAACAAACGAGACGGGTCTGGGTTTCAGAAAGCTCCAGAGTCCATTTCTGACCCCCGAAAGACAGGGCAAAGGGAGGGCTGTGGGGCTTTTATAGGGTATCCCAGGGCTGGAGTTTGGGTTTGTGTTGGATCGGCGGGAGAAATGTGGCATACAATATGACTGATCAGCAAGTCTCGAACTTTATTGAGAGTCACACATATTTATATTGGTGTTAATAAAGCTCATACATATTGCAAAGGAGTGCTCATTATTGGTTAGTTACTTATCGGCCAACTACGCCTCCTTCTGCATTCTTGTGGTTATTCTGTTGAAACTATTCTTCATATTTTTGGCAAAAGAGCCTCTTCCCTATCCTGTTGTTGCATCAAGGGCATAATGTCCTTGCCTTATATGGACACTGACTGCTGACTTCTAGACTTGTCTCCTTCTTGCTTAACCAGGGGTATTATGTCGACGTGACCTTTCTCAGCCAGCCAACTGTCCACAAAGCTCAGCGGGACAAGGCTCCTGTCCATGCTCTCCCACATTCCACAGTGCCCAGGCCACACCAGGAGTGCTCAGAGCTGCAGCCAAAAGCTTCCTATCGATCCTCTCTTGCAGAGGACACCAGCACAGAGGCACAGGTGCCACCTCCTCCAGCTAAGCCCAGGAGATCCACCTCCTCACCAGCTGCAAGAGCAGGACGCTTATGTGCCAGCCGCCCCTCCCAACCCCGTTTGTTCTTCCCCTCGTGCCTTGAAGGCGCATCCCCACCTTGAGACACCCGGGGCAGGAAGAAGAGCTGGCCCCGGACGATGTCCTCGTTGGTGTGGAAAGGAAGGTGCCCACAGAGCAGCTCATAGAGCAGGATGCCCAGGGACCAGATGGTGGCTGGCTGGCCATGGTAGCAGCCAAAGAGGATCCACTCTGGTGGGCTGTACTCCAGCGTTCCTATGGGACACGGGCACAGCTCATCAGGCCCATGCTGCTCCCTCCCTCCCAGCCAGCTCCTGTTCCACAATAGCCAGCCCCTGCCCTGCCAAAAAGCAACTTGGCTGCAGCTGGCTGAAGAAGGATTCCCCCTCCTTCCTTGCCTCCTTCCTTCCCTCCCTCTTCCCCCTCTGCCAGCCAAGGGGGGAACTCCACTGCCCGGCTGGGCCCCAGCTTTGGGCTCACCTGACATCCGGGTGTAGAACGTGTCCTGGAGGATCGTGCCGCAGCCGAAGTCAATGAGCTTCGCCTCGCCTGTGGCCAGGCCGACGAGGACGTTCTCGGCCTTGATGTGGGGGTGCAGGACACCGCGGCTGCTGGAGTGCCCCATGGCCTCCAGCACCTGGTGGAACAGCCCCCGCCCCACGGGCTCCGTCAGGAACCGCCGCTCGTGCAGGAAGTACCAGAGGTGCTGACAGCGCTGCGGACGCTCCATGAGCAGTGCGAAGCCCTCGGGCACCTCGAACCAGTCCAGGAGCCTCACGACGCCAGGGAAGCCAGGCCGTGACACCATCCACAGCAGCGCCAGCTCCAGGGCCACAAGGGCGCCCTTGCGCTGCGGGGGGACCGCGATGCCGTCAGGAACGAAAGAGAGAAACAAACAAATCACACCCCAAAGTCATTCCTATTAGAGAAGTAACCAAAGAAAACAACGTAGCAATAACGAAGACTGTTGGCTTCTGGCTTCTTTCTTCTTTGCATGAGACCAAGCTTTTCATGGGGAACAATTGCCTCTTCTGACAATTTTGCCAGAGTGGACTGGAGCAGAGCATTTACTTTTCAAATAGAAAAGGAAAATCGTGTCAGTAATGTCATCTCTGTCTCTGTTGACACAGTTGCAGGCTGTCAAAAGACATGGTCTGCAGTGTGGAACTTAGGGCCAAGTTTCTTTTTCTGCCAGAGGATGAGGAGGGGAAGTATCCCAGAATCATGGAGTCGTGGCATGGTTTGGCTTGGAAGGGATCTGGAAAATCCCATGGCTGCAACCCCCCTGCTGTGGCTGGGGACCCCTTGCACTGGACCGGCTTGTCTAGAGCTCCATGCAGCCTGGCCTTGAACACTGTCAGGGACGGGACATGCCCACCTTCTCTGGGCAACCTGTTCCAGGAGAGCCTTTTTTCTGAATCCCTTACCTAAACCTAATCTCTCTCCATTTGGATCCATGCTCCCTTGTCCTGTCCTTGCCTGCCCTCGTACAAAGTCCCTGTCCAGCTTTCTTGTGTGTTGCCCTCAGGTACTGGAAGGCCACAGCTGGATCAAGGCTGGGTCTCTTTCCCAGGCTGAAGAAGCCGAGCTGTGTCAGCCTTTCCTTGCAGGAGAGGAGCTGCAGCCCCGGCACCATCTGGGTGTCCCTGCTGGGCCCCTGCTGCAGCGTGTCCACGTCCTTGCCGTCCGTGCCGGGGAGCCCGGCAGAGGCGGAGGCAGCGCTGCAGGTGCAGGGTCAGCGGCGGGGAGGAGACCCGGCCCTGGCAGCGGCTCCGGGAGCAGCGATTGGCGCTGGGCCGCCCGCACTGCAGAGAGCCGGGGCCCTTGTGCCTGCCCTTGTGCCCAGGGCGCCTTTCCCCGCCGCCCGCCCGCCCGCCCGCTCGGGGGAAATGCCCCCTGTGCCGCCCCTCATGGCCGCCCCTCGCCGCTGCCCCGGGCGCTCCCGGCGCCGCCTGGAGGGGCCCAGGCCTCGGCCTCACCCTGCTCAGCCCGAGGCCTGGAAAAGCAGATTCAAACACCCACCCAGAAAGTGCCCCAGGATGCCAAGGTCAATCTTTTGTCACCAGCACAGCTTTGCTATCAGAGTCTGGACGGGAGTAGAAAATCACCAGGGGAAAAGAGCATGAACAAGTTCTGCCTTGGCACTACCTCAAGGCTTTGAGGGAGAGGCTCTGTGGTGCTTTCTTGCTTGCAGGGACACACAGAAAGTGTTGGAATGGTAAAAATAATCAAAACCCCTTAGAAAGAGACCCTAGGGAGCTTGGCCCCCCAGAAATGATGCTGAGGAGAGGCCCTTTTGCTGACCCGCAAGCTCAAGCACGTTTGCATACTGCTATTTTGCAACAGTCTCAGAAACTTGCATGAGAGGCTTCTCATGCATTTCCAGATATGGGACTAGCACCTCCATCTTATACCCCCATTGGACAAGAGGCAAATGAGACTTGTATGAGTTTCCTAGATCGCCTCAGAAATGCAGTAGTTTGGGCTCCAGGAATGTGCCCAGAGGTTAAAACTGTGCTAGGAATGCAATTAGCAGTAGAAAATGCAAATCTCACCTCCAAAAGGATCCTGCAAACTTTGCCCAGAACAGCTAATGTGGCAGACATGACAGAAGCTTGTTTGGGAGTAGGAGCTCCAGAGGACAAGGCCACCTATCCAGCAACGCAATGGCAACTGCCCTTGAGCCACTTGTGCAGCACAGAGAAAACGGCCCTGACCGAGTTTGCCTTCGGTGTGGCAGCCACAGGTGCAAAGTTAGAGCCGTAAAGAAAAGTAACAAACAGCAACAGCTACTGGTTCCAAGGGAAAGTGCAGCAGATGTGACAAGCACGGGCACCGAAGCGGCGAATGCAAATCCACAGACGAGAGAGACGGAGCCGCTGGGACCCGCGGAACCGAGCGCTAAAGGGGGCGCGCCGTGACACAAATGCTCCCCCACAACCTGGACATTCTTCAATCAGCCACAGCCGGGAGCGCAGGAGTCGGTGTGGCAGCAGCAGCAGAAGCTGCCTTGGAAAACACTGACGTGCAAGTCATCCCATCTACAGCAAATGGACCTTTGGGACATTGTCCTAGGGTGACGTTACGATGCTTGTATCCCCATTCGTGTCTTCTGTTTATGCTGAATATTATGTTCTGTGCCTTCAAGACTGGCTCTGAAGAGTGAAAGTTTTGTTTTGGTTTCTTATCAGCCTGCTCCTCCACAGCTGGTGGGACACAGAGACGGGGCAGTACATGGTGCTGCTTTTGCTTTTTGCTGGGCATGTTGCTTTGCTCTTGCTCCTGCTTTGCTCTCGCTTTTTGCTTCTGCTCATTAGTTAGTTTAGCTAAGCAGTCTGAATTTTTCCCTGGACTGTTTTTCCTTTCCTTTTTTCAGAATTACTTGAACCTGCTCTGGACTGGGAGCTGGGAAACACCGAGAGTTTGCACCTTGTGGCTGCAGCAGCTGCCCCAGCGCCGGAGGGACTGAGAACAGAGCGACCACCCCCAAGAGAGACTTTCTGAATTTGTCATCCTTTTCAGAGCCGGGAAAGAGCGGTGTCATGGGTATTGTTCATTTTGTGTGCTGGGGGTGCTGTGCCTGTTAAATGAACAGGTTCTTTCCACTTCTCTCTGAGCAATCCCTCCCGAACCGGTTGGGGGGAGGGCCCTGTGGCTTTGCTTTCTGGAGGGGCCCCCGTGGAGGTTTTCTCTCAAATTTGCCCTAAACCAGGACACATCTCAAAAAAATTAGAATTATAAATAAAGAAATAATAATTAAAATTAAATAAATTATAATAAAAATGAAATATAAAAATCTCAAGTCTTCCTTACAATATTCCAATGGTTCAACCCAAAAAAACAACAATTGTTGCTATAATATTACCAATGCATATAAATAAACAAGTTATATACCAAGAAATCCCTTTTGAAAGTTTTAACTTGATGACTAATATACTTTAGATAAAAAACATCTAAAAAAACTAGCATACAATGTAACACACCGTAGTTAAACAATTCATATTACAAATATACTAAACGCAAAACCAAACAGCAGTATAATTTCTCAGACATTTTAACCAAACAATTAAACTTTATCACCCTTAGATACTCAAAAACAATTAAAATAATTTTTAAAAATTTAATTACAGGTGAGTGGCTTTACTTGGATATTGGTTTTTGGACTGTTTGGGTTAGATGATTTAAAAATAGGACTTTTATAGGAATTTAATCAGCTGACAAGGTGGCACTCTGCAAACAGAAATGACTGAAAATGAACAGGACAGAAATCAGGACCTCTTGAAAGTTTTATTTGCTATCAAATACATCCCACACACCCAGCCCCACACAATCCCCATCCCACTGCTCCACATTGGGATCCCACTTCTACCAATCTCCTTCCAACCCCATCTCACCCTGATGGGTGTGGAACTGAGCAAGTTTATCCTGGGATGGAGTTTTTTTGAGGAGGGAACAAGCAATTTGAAGTGCGATTGAGCATTTATGGCTTAAAATGTAGCTGTTTTCAGTGGGATTTGAGTGGTTTTGAGGTGACAGATCAATCCCTCTTGGTTTTTGGAGTGCAAAGATATTGAGAAGAGCAAAAATTAAAGCCAAACAAAGGAGAAGCAGCCAGGTGTGTTCCCAACATGGAACACAGGGAATGTGAGTGACCAGGGCTGTGCCCAAAGTGCCTCCTCCAGTGGGGGATGGAGCTGCAGCAGCGCACGAAGCTCTTCCCGCACTCGGGGCACTCGCAGGGCTTCCCTTACCGGTGCCTCCGTTGGTGTCGGGTCAAGTGAGAGCTCTGTGAGAAGCTCTTCCCACACTGGGGACACTCATAGGGACTCTCCCCTGTGTGGATGCGCCGGTGCCTGACAAGGGTGCAGTTGTACTTGAATCCCTTCCCGCAGTCGGGGCAGCGGAAGGGCCTCTCCTCTGTGTGACTCTGATAGTGCAGGACGAGATCAGGGCTGGTCTGAAACCTCTTCCTGCATTTATCACACTCGTAGGGCCTCTCCCCAGTGTGAATGCGCCGGTGCCTGACGAGGGTGGAGTTGTACTTGAATCCCTTCCCACAGTCGGGGCATTGGAAGGGCCTCTCCTCTGTGTGACTCTGATAGTGCCGGAGGAGATGGGAGCTGGTCTGAAACCTCTTCCCACACTTGGAGCACTCATAGGGTCTCTCTCCAGTGTGGGTCCTCTGGTGCAGGATCAGGCTGGAGCTCCGGCTGAAGCTCTTCCCACACTCCCCACACTCGTAGGGCCGTTCCCCAGTGTGGATCCTCTGGTGCCTGATCAGGTGGCAGTTCCACCTGAAGCTCTTCCCACACTCCACGCACGTGTGGGGCTTCTCCCCATCATGGAGCTGCTCATGGAGCACCAGCTCCGAGCTCTGGCTCCATCTCCGGCCGCCTTCCCGGCCCAGGCTGCCTCTTTCCCCCTCACATCCCCGCCATCTGCGTTTGCAGCCCCTCCTCGTGCAGCATCTCCGGGCCTTTTCCTCCCCGTTGGCTTCCTGCGCCGTGGAGCCGCTCAAAACGGCCTCTGCCACCAGGTTCTGCCGCGGGCATTTGTCCTCCCTGCTCTCCATGCTCAGCTCCTGCTCTGGGCGAGGAAGGACAAGGACAGCATGGGATTTGCCTCCGTGCCACAGGCAAGGGCAACGAGATCCCCCCAGGGCTGTGCTGCAGCCGGGGGCCCTGCTGGGCTGGGAGATGGAGCAGCACAGAGGGGAAAGGGGCACTGACTTCCTCCTCACCTGCCTCAGTGTCCCGGAGCATCTTCCTCTTCCTCGCAGCCTCCCAGGGGTTGGCAATGGGAAATCCTGGTTTGGGGAAAACAAGGGATGAGCACGTTTGTAGGAGCGTCAGGGGTAGCACGGTCGGGATGGACGGAGACGAGAGATCTCTGCAGCCAGGTTGTGGAACTTGCAGTTTATTGCAAAGGGCCTGGGTGCAGGGCCCTGCTTGGAGCTGCCAGCCACAGCTTGGAGCAGGCCTGAGAGAAGAGAGGGAGAGAGAGGATGAGAGGGTGAGAGAGTAAGAGGGTAAGAGTGTAAGAGAGTAAGGTTCCTGTTACAATACAATAATTCTTCTTCTCTGTTAAATATTCTATTTTTCACTAACCAGTCCAGTACAAGATACAAATCCAATAGCAATTACATACAGCCTATAAAAATCATTACATCACCATACTGTAATAAGTAGCAATATATTTGTTCATTAATTAAATCAATAGCTAAATAATTATACAATATAAAAGCAATAACTAAATAGCTAAAACTGCTTGATTCTTAAATGTGCAGCCACATATGGTTGCTTGGCTTGCAGGAATCGTATAGTGCTTTGGGAATTCCTTGGTAAAGATATACACGATAAGGAAAAGTTCACCCAGAGGTCACAGAGGAAGGCTCTAACAACAGTTCCTAAACTCGCAAGAATTGCTTAGGCTTGCAGGAATCGTATAGTGTTCTGAAAATTCCACTGTATAGGTATGCCTTATAAGGAAAAGTTCAGTCAGCGGTTAAAGAGGAAGACTTGGAGCCTTCATCCCACGACCACCAGAAGGCAGAAAAAGACCCCCTAGCAACTGAACGAGCAAGCACAAAAGACAGACCACATCATCCCCGAACCCGGGAGAAGAAGGCAATAAAAGGCGAACTTTGGGGATAGGAATGGCGCGAGCCTAGAGGAGCGGAGACTCCCGGCCGCCCAGCGCTGAACTTTGCTTGTTCTCGCTTGCAAAATAATAAAAAAAAAGTATGATCCTTAAATCCAGTGAACTCATTTATCACCATACTGTGTTATATTTTAAACCCCAAAAACTCCTCTTTGGAGCCCTTCTGCTGAGCTAGTAGGGTCTGCTCTGACCCTTGGACCTGTCTGCAAGCAGAGGGAATTGTTTCATCAGAAGAGGATTACCTTCAGTCAGGCCACACCATTGTTTTCCATTTGTTCAGTATCTAAGATATCTAAAAGCTTGCTTTCATTCCAATCTTGCTTAGAGTTCCTATACTCTCAAAAGCTTTTGAGAATATAGAAACTATAAGCAAGATTGGAATGAAAGGCCAGACAATAATATTTATAAGGCTTTCCTGTTTCATCTACCCCAACACACGTTGAGTTTGAAGGTCTCTCTGCCCAGGTACATCTCTAGTCCGGCCATCTGGGCTCCAGTAAACCCTCCTAAACACCAAGATTCAGACCTGAAAAAGCCTCCCAGGGGTTGCCCGTCCCTGGTCCCTCCCCTCTGGTGTTCAGGGGTTCCCCCCTGTCCCAGCTGCTGGGGTCACCCTTGCATTGGGGGTCCCCCTTATCCTGGGTGCCCGCCCTGCCCAGGCTGCTGGCAGTGCCAGCAATGCCAAAAGCTCCCCCCTCTTGGCCCTCCCCATTTCGGGATGCCGGGGCTGTTTGGGCTCCCGGGCTCCCTTCTCCCCTCATTCTCTGCTCTGCGCTGCAGCGGCTCCAAGGAGTCCCCCCTGTCCCTCTCCAGGCTCTTGAGGCTCCCGCCAATGGCGGCGCTCCCCCCTCTCTGGCCTCCCCACTTTGGCCTCCTGGGGCACACAGGGCTCTGCTCCTCCAGGCTGCCTCTGCCGGCAGCCGCCACCGCCATCCCCCGATGTCCCCCCGAGGGGCCTTTTCCGCTCAACCTTCGACTTCTTCATTCGCCTTCATCCATCTTCTTCCATCCCCCCTCCATTTCCTCCTGCCCCCTTACCCCGCCTCCTCCTCCCCCTCCATCCCTGCCCTTCCCTCCCTCCTCCTCCTCCCCCAGCAGCAGCCACACCCTCGGTGCCCCGTTCCCGCAGCCCTCGCAGCCCGCGGCAGCAGCGGCGATGGAGCCGGGACAGGTCGGCATGGGCAGCGCGGGGCTCTCGGCTGCTCCCAGCCGCTGCGGGCGGGGGGAACCCGGCCCGGGCCAAAGGAGAGGCAAACTGGGCAAACTGGGGGCAGATCACAAAGCTAAGGATGCAGCAGAAAATGGAGCTGAAAGAGTTATTTTAATATTAACTCCAAACGAGGAAAAACTGGAAATTCCAAAGTTTAGGGAAGCCGAGAAAAAAGAATTAAACAAGATAGGAAATGAACAAGATAAATCAGGGAAATAGAAACTTCTACATGGAAGACAATTACTTAATAAAATGTGCTTACTAGGAAAAGATTAGAAGATGTGCATCAGAAACCCCACTGGCATACTCAAGCTTTGTGTGATCATTTTTTAAGGAATTTTGGGTGCACTGGGATTTTTGGTGTAGCAAAGCAAGTCACTGAAAGATGCTTAATTTGCCAAAGGATAAATAAAAAGGTGATGAGAAAAACAACATTAGGAGGTCATGAGTTAGCTCGTCGACCATTTCAAAATATCCAAGCAGAAGTTTAGATTTGTTAGGTTCTGGATTTATTTGGAAAAAAAACCCATTTAATCTAGAAGAAAGAGAATATGCCATATGTTAGACAGGAGATTTTAGGAGAATAAAAATCTTTGAAGTATCAGAAACACCCGAGGAAAAAACCAAGAAAATAAAAAGGGGAAATGAAAGGGAGGGGAACAAGAGGAAAAGTCAGAAAGAGAGTGGGATCCTCTGCAGCTCTTGCCCCCTCCGTTGGCGGCCGAGGCGCCTGTCCCGGGTCCCGGCTCGCTGCCCGCCTCAGCTCCGCCTGCCCCGGTTTCCATCCCAGGTGCGGGCTCACTGCCCAGGGCAGCTCCACCTGCCCCGGCGCTGGCGGTGAATTTGTGTGCCCTGGCCCCACTGCCCGGCCCGCGGCCGCTCTGCCGGCCATGCTGGGGAAGATGGGGTTGCTCTGTCCTGCCGCGTGGGCCGAGGTCACCGCGCCGACCGCACCGAGGGCGGGTCCCAGCCATCCCATCCCCGGCTGCCCTGCCCGTGCCAGCTGCGCTGGGCAGCGCCGCTGCTGCTGCCGGGGTCTCCCACCTGCCTTTTCTCTGCCGGGAGCTGCCGGATCAGCCGCCAGAAGCCATGTGGGGGCTGCCCACGCTCCGGCTCGGCCTCCACGGGAAGATCCCCCTCTGGCGATTCCGGCAGCAGACCCTGCCCACACTCCGACCGAGCCTCGGCGGGATATCCTCTCCTGACCCCTCCTGCTCTGAGTTACGTCCCCTTGGTAACCACAGCTCCTGCTGTTCAGGGAAAATCCCTCTCTCTACAGGAAGCACCTTATCGAAACACTAGGAGCTCAGTTAAAAGGCAGCCCTCTCCAAATTCTTTCTCAAAACACGGGAGAAAGGCTACAGAAGGTAAAAAAGTGAAAGAGTTAGATGAAGGGATTGCTCTATTGCCGTTAAGAGAGGTTCCCATGGCAGGGATGCGCTGCCCCGCCCCGCGGGAGCCACCGGCGCCCCTGCCGGCCGTGCCCGGAACTGCACCCAAGGGGAAAGCGCCGCAGCCGAAAGGCCGGGACCGGCTCCGGGCTCTGTTTGTTGTCACTGCCTGAGCTGTTGATACACAATACTATTATTATATTATACACACTAGTAAAGAACTGTTATTCCTAATCCCATATCTTTGCCTGAGAGCCCCTTGATTTCACTATCCTAAAAATTAAGAGGGAGGGGCTTTGCATTCTCCATTCCAAGAGAGGCTTTTTCTGCCTTCCCAAGCAGACACTGTCTTGTAAAGCAAGACAAGCACCCACAGGCACTGAGGGGGGCTGCAGGAGGGGCAGAAGAAGGCCCTGCAGCACTTGGGCACAAAGGCCCAGCAGGTGAATGCAAGAAGGGAGCAGCAAAAGGCCAAGCTGAAGGCAAAGGCCAGGGCAGAGCTCCTACAGCCCCTGAGGGATCAGCCCCAGGGCCCAAGGGGGCCCCAGCACCCAGGGCACGGCTCGGCCACAAGCACCCGGCAGAGGCATTGCCCTCCTCGGCAGGGCACAGCCCACCCAAACAGCCCCTGGCAAGGAATCAGGGCTCCGGCTGCAGGGCACAAGGACACTGCAAGCACAGACAGCAGCACCCTCAGGACCAGCAAGTCCAGCCCGTGATGGACATGGATTGGCAGGGCTGTCACAGCTCCCATCACACCAGGGACCCTCCACACTGGAGCCCTTGAGAACATTCAGGTGGGTCTGCATTGAGAGGAGGCATTTCCTGATGGACACAGGGGCCTCTCAATCTGCTCTGAATCTTAGACCTAAAGGGGAAAATAGTAAAGGAATATTTTAATTTTTAAGGGAATGAGTGGGAAAGATGAGCAGGTATGATTTGTTCAACCACTATTAGAAGCTGTGGGGCATAGGTTTGAAATAAATGAATTTCTTTTTCTTCCTCCTGTGATTGTAATTAACTAGGAAGGAGTCTGAGAGCTGGATTTTAATACTGTAAAAAGGGATACAGAGGCCAGTTCTGTTGTACCTCTGTGTCAAAAGTCTGACAAGGCCTATGCTGAAGTGAACCCAGAAGTGTGGGCAGCCCCAGGGAAATACAGAAAATTAGATATGGAGCCTCTACAAATTAAAGCAACCAGGACAAGCACTAGCCTGTTCCAAGAGAGGGAAGGAAGGGCTCACAGCCTGATATTGAGTCCCTGTAGAAGGCAGGGCTTTTGGAGCCAAGGATGTCTCCCTACAACACTCCTATCTTGCCAGTCAACAAACTGGATGGATGGACACAAGGAGGAAACACAGAATTTTCAAGTGTTAAAATTAAGATTAACTGAGGCGAGTGGCCTGGGCCTTCCAGACAGGGAAAAAGAATTTGAATTATAGGTGGACGTTAAACAGGGTCTTGCCAAAGGAATTCTTGTGCTAAAATGTTTAACCCAGTGGCCAGAGAGCAGCCTCATTGTCTGCAGAATTGTGCAGCCACAGCTTCCGTGGGAGCAGAGGCCTGAAAACTGATGACAACAGGAGGATCTCCTAGAGTTCAAGTCTGGCAGCAAGTTAAAGCTTTGACAACCAAAAGAGCCTCTAAATGGATGAGCAGGGCTCGGTGATTACAGTATGAAACTTGTTCAGTGGCACAGGAGGATTCAGAACTGAGGACAGGGCAAGGGTTTAACCCAGCCTCCTGTTTGAACAGCCTGGAGAGGGGCTGGCAAGGAACCCAGGACTGCACTCAAGGGACAGAGCTCCCGAGCCAGGCTGGGAGAGATTGATGGGACATTCCCTGGCCTGAGGGAGACAATGTGTTTGTGCATGGCTCTGCAAGGGCAGCAGAAGGGAAAAGAGCTACAAGACAGGCTGTTATTAAGGAAGGGGAATCAGACAAAGCGCAGGTCACCGGCCCATGCTCAGCTCAACCCGCAGAGCTGTGGGTGCTTGTAAGAGCCTGGCACTGAAATGCCCTGAGCAGGAAGGCTTCAATATCTTCTGCTGACACCATGGCACCTAACAGGGGGGCAAAAGCAATTCTGACTGCTTCAGCAAGCACTGGATCACTTATTAACCTATTGCTAAAACAAATAATTCAAAGATAATGGATTGTGGAAGCAATAGATGCAGATGGGGAACTCATTTTACAGGAAAGACCCTTCAGGGGGTTATGGCAGCTTTAGGAATACAATGGGACCTCCATAACCCCTGGCAAGCCCAGAGCTCGGGTTGGGTAGAAAGAATGAATGGGGAAATAAAGAAACACCTTTGGAAGCCGGAGATGGAAACCAAGATGCCATGGGTACAGCTTTTGCCATTGGCTTTGGCAAGAAAAAGAGCCAGACCCAAGGCAGATATTCAATTATCTCCCTTGGAATTCATGTCTGGAATTCCTTACCTGGGCAATTCTCCACCTAGTGCAGGGTGGAAATAAGGGATGTAAATGTAAGGCAGGCTGTAGCCAGGATCCTGTCTCCTGTGGAATCTCTCCCCCAGGAAGCTGGGCTGGCACAGAGCCTGCCCTGGGACTTTGCTGTTGCCAACACCCAGCCAGGCCATCGGCTCCTGCCTAAGGAGTGCAAAGCAGCACCACTGGTGGCCAAGGGGCCCACGCCAAGTGTCCCTGAGGCCAGAAACAGCCGCCAGCACAGCTGAGCACGGGGGGACCCCTCAGCCTGGCCTCAGGGGCTCTGAAGCCCCGGAGATTTGCACTTCCCACCCGCAGCAGGACCATGGGAGCCGCCCCTGAGCCTGCCCTGAAGGCAACGCAGCAGCAGCCAGGGCTCCACAGCGGGCCAAGCCCCTGGGCCTGCCCACAGATCCTCTGCTCAAACCCTCGGGAATCCTGGCCACCCTCCCCTGGCACCTCCAGCCACTGCGGCCAAGCCTCGCTGCCGCTGCTGCAGCTCCAGCGCTGGCTGGGCCTGCACTGCCACAGCTGCTGGGGAGCACCGCGGCACAATTCCACCCTGGGGCTCACTCACACCCACACTCTGGGCTGCCTGCGACTGCATTGCTGCAAAATGTACCCATCCTGCTTCTTTTAAATCTTATTTCTCTGCTCAGAAAGGTTTCTCTACTCAAAGGTTTGCCTTTGGGAAAGAAATTTTAAAGGTTTTATTTAAGGGGTTCCCAGTCTGTTCGGATGTTAAACTCATCTCCACCACTCAATGGAGATGAGTTTAACATCCGAACAGACTGGGAATAGCCCAAAAGACACCCACAGAGATAAGGACCAGCAACAAAACATCAACGCCCCGCAGCAAACAGCAACCAACAGCTACCCCAGACACTGCCCCCGCACAGCTGGAGACACCTGGTCTGGAAAAGGCTGAGAAGGAAATCCAGGAGTGTGGGCGGAATTCACATCAGAGGGGAAGAAATCCGAGTCTAATAGGAAACCAAACACTAAAAACTTACACGACTTGGAAGCAATGAACATTAAAGCAGTGGATTTAGATTGGTTCAGACTAGGTAAAGTTTAGGAAAAATCGAGTAAAACTGACATGTCATGGAATGATTTTTTCTGCACAGCCGGGCTATGTGTGGATGAAAGTATTTCTGTTGCACATCCTGGCCAGAACCAAGTAATGCCTTGACTCTCTCACACTAAAGAGATTCTTGGAGAGTTTTTGTTTTCCCTACAGTTTCAGTGATAAGATTACAACATGAGAAACATTTTTTATAATAGTCCTACTTTATATTGTCAGGTAGGTTTGGGACAGAAGGGTGAGAATCAATTTTTGGTCTGGGTTTTTCCATGTTCGCCTTTATGTTGCATTTTGCAAAATTGAAGAGCTTTAACCGTGATACTTTTAACTCTTAAATAGTTAATACTTTTTTTAAAAAAAGCAGGGTGAAGCTGCAAAGGGAAACAGCAAATGGAGAATGTTGGGAAAACTTTACTATAAATAAATGGGGGGGAATTGAGATGAGGGACTACATTTTGTTCATCATGAAAAAGAGACCAGTGTGTTACAAGAGTTGTCTGCTGACTATTTCTGTACTACTTCATGAGATATGAGCTACAAGGATACCAGGGCAGGGGTTGCAGGAGCCCACACATAGTCCCACCCAGCAAATGGTACAAACAGATAACTCACAGAAATAACGACCAGGGAAAGGCTGGGGAAAGGGCAGGGGCAGATTAACACCCAGCAGGGAAACCTTTCCCTCTGACAAATGGTACAAGCAGATAACTCACAGAGATAACGACCAGGGAAAAGCTGGGGAAGGGGCAGGGGCAGATAAACAGTCTGCAAGGCAGGATATTTGCTTGCTTAAGCTTGATAGGGCACAGTCTGCAAGGCAGGATATTTGCTTGCTTAAACTTGATAGGGCACATATTGCGTTAATCATAAGATTTTGGTAATTTTCCACGGAGAAGTCACCAAATAAGGACATAGGGTGAAGAAGACGCGGCTGAGGAAGACTCCGCAGCCTTTATCACTGACCACCAGGAGACAGAAGGATGACCCCCTAGCAACAACCAGTGCAGGCGCAGAGAACTCTGAGATAACATGGACTCCTGAAGGATGGAGAGGATAAAAGGACTGAATCAGAAACTAGTTGGGGCGGCAGTAGGTGGAGCGGAGACTCCCCTGTCGCCCAGCGCTGAGCCTTTGCTTACGTAGTATAACTGCTTCAATAATTAATAAATTCTTTGATTGGAAATTACTCGTTTTGAGTCAATTTTATAACAATTTGGTGCCGTGACTCGGATGAGAGTTTGGATCGGGTAGGATCTACCCAGAGTGGGGGGCACCTCATCCAGTGCTTTCTGGGTGGCCCCTCTGGGAGAACCTCCGCCACTCTCACCGACGACCCTAAAATATATACTAGTAAGCAAACGGGACAAATTATACCGGTGACCCCCTTAATAATCTGTGCACGGAGTCCGGACGAAGACGCAGGACGCGTAAGTATAAAAGGGAATCCGTTCGGGCGGGGTTGGGATCCCGGAGTGTGGCGGTGGACAAGTGTGAATGAGAGGAGGGCCGGCAGCCGGACTCTCCAAGTGAGTGCGGACCCTTGAGTAGTGCGGTTCCCGTAGACCCGCGAGGGCTTGGGCCACAAAAAAGGGGAAGTGAAAGGAATTTGAGAGTGAAAGAAGGCACTCCGGACGAATGGGGCAGGGGAAAAGCAAGACCCCAACCCAAGTCAAACTCCCCCCCATTCCAAGGGACAGTCCCCTAGGATTTATGCTTAGTAATTGGAAGCATTACCCGGGGACCGAGACTAAGGATAGGGCCAGAATGATACATTATTGTATGGAAGTATGGGGTGGGAAAGAGATTTCCAAAAAAAAAAAAAAAAAAAAAAGTTTTTTGGCCCATGTTTGGATCATCTGAAGACTGGGTTCAATAGGACTTGAACCTATGGGTAAATTCTAAAGAGCCCTTCTCGCAAGAGGAGAGTGATTATGCCAAAATATGGGTAGCAAGACCCGAAGTGTATGTTTTCCAATTAAGAGAAGGGAAAGGGGATCCGGACAAAAAGGGGAAGAGGGACAATCATTTGGGCGACTTAATTATAGCACCGCCCCCATATGTCCCACCGCCAGCACCCAATGCCCCACCACCTCCACAACCACCTGCACCGAACAATGATGAAGAGGGTAACCAAGGGGAGGTTAACCAAACCGGTTACCAAGGCCCGATTACAAGGAGCCGCAGTAGGGTTGAGACGGGGTTATTCCCTCTACGGGAGATGCCCATGGGTGGACCACAGGCGGGTATAGGATTTATTACTGTCCCCTTGAGTTCGGCAGATGTACGAGACTTTAAGAAGGACATGGGACATTTATTAGAGGACCCTTTTGGGGTAGCCGAGAGGGTCGACCAGTTCTTAGGACCAAACATCTATACCTGGGAAGAAATGCAGTCCATTTTGGGCATTCTGTTCTCTACTGAAGAACGGAATATGATAAGAAGGGAAGGAATGTGTATTTGGGACACGCAGCATGTCCAAGGCCCGGCTGCGGACGCTAAATGGCCCCTACAGAACCCCCATTGGGACCACCAAAATGCGGCACATAGATTACTGACTAAGATACATCAAAAAAAAAAAAACACATTGGGGATCACAGGGACTGGTAGATTATTTTGCTGCAAAGTATGTGAGTGTGGGAATCTGGGACATTGCCAAACAAGTAACCAGAGGATGCCTAATTTGCTTACAAGTAAATAGAAAAAAAAAATTTGAGAAAATTACCGGAGGGAGGCCGACCGCTAGCGAAAAGGCCTTTCTCCCACATTCAGATAGATTTCACCGAGCTCCCCAAAGTAGGGAGAACCAAATATTTCTTGGTCTTGGTGGACCACCTAACACATTTTGTGGAAGCCTTCCCAACCATAAGAGAAACAGCCAAAGTAGTTACGAAAATATTGATGGAAGAGATAATCCCGAGATACGGGGTCCCAGAAGTCATTGACTCAGATAGAGGGCCGCATTTTATTTCCCAAGTTACCCAAAACTTAGCAACAGCTCTGGGCATACGGTGGGAACAACATGCCCCCTGGCATCCCCAGAGCTCTGGACGAGTTGAACGAATGAATGGGGAAATAAAAAAGCAATTGACCAAACTGGTAGCAGAAACCAATTTGACCTGGGTTAAATGTATTCCTCTAGCCTTGCTAAATATAAGAACAAGACCTAGAGCTGATTTAGGGGTATCACCCTTTGAAATGATGTATGGGATGCCGTATAACCTAGAAAATCCTAACGAACATCCTGTCATTAATGACACATGTACGCAAAAATATTTGGTGAAATTGACAAAGTACAGAAAGGCATTATGGGAAAAAGGTATGTTAGCACAACGGCCTCCTTTAGATTTTATCTTACACCAGGTACAGCCAGGAGATTGGGTGCTCGTGAAAAGCTGGAAAGAAAACCCCTTGACTCCAAGGTGGGAAGGACCGTTCCAAGTACTCCTCACCACAAAAGCAGCCATACGAACCGCTGAAAAAGGATGGACTCATGCTAGTCGCATAAAAGGACCGGTAAAACCCCCTCACAGCTGGGAGGTTTGCAGTCTCCCGGGAGAAACCAAATTAAAGCTGAAATGAACTGATAAATGATTTGGATAATAATCTGGGTTGGAGATAACCATTATCTCCAAACCCAGCTAATAGGGAATCGGGAGGCTCTTGGATATTGCAAACTCTTAGAGGACGAGTTGAGAAAGCCCTACTTTAAGTCCCCGAGATTAGAACATAAAGGGCACACATGGGAGGGGGAAAAAGCACAAAACAAAGATATTAGGTTAAAGTGTAACTGGTTAGATTGTGACTGTCACCCCCTTGTATGCTTTTCCTGTAAATTGTGTCACGAACCTTGGTGGTCTCATTGTCGGAGTGGTAGAACACCTAGGGGAATTTGTACGCCGTGCTATGAGAAAGAGAGGAGACTAACTTCTATCATTCTTAGTAGCAGAGTTGCTACGGGGGAGGTAAAGCTTGGATCTGACGAGTGGTGGGAAACCTTTTCCAAAGGGGTAAATCCTGATCGGTTCTGCTACCACCCTAACGAACCGATCCCCTTTCTCCTGGACATCCTGGAAGTGGTGTGTCGGAAGAAAGCCCCCAATTTGCAGCGTGACCTCTCATTAATAAAAGCTGATAACTGGGCCGCCAGTGCTAAAAAGTGGAAACGGGAGGTTTATCCGGCTCCTGAAGAATACCTCTGCTGCCGAGAAGATGATAAACCCCGAGGCTCGCAGCAACCGAGTCGTCGGGCGAGGCAGAGAGGTAATAACCAGTGGAGTCCGTCGGAAGCCCCGACCCCCATATGGGATGTCCAGGAAATGTTGGCCGTCCTGCCCCAGGATTGGTAACCCACCACTGGGGAAACCAAAGGTAAAATTCAACCTGAGCTCCGACAATGACAGCCCCAAATTACAAGCCTTAATTCTTTTCTGGTGCATCGTAACAAGTTCAGGGGCAGAAGGGTATTCACATCAACCCTTCAAATGGTCACTGATTAGATGGGAAGACCAGTATGTTATCCAGACCAAAATCACGTCTGGCGCACCCAGCTTTTTATGTACTTTGTGTGATTTAATACCTGTAAATCCATGTTTAAATCAGTTTGGATGTTATTTTTGTCCAAGCTCAAACCCGGGAAAAGGGTATTGTAACTATCCAGGACACTTTTACTGTGCTTATTGGGACTGTGTATCAGTAAGCTCCTTTGGGGGGAACGAGGACGGGTTTATCAGAACTGGATGGGGTCCATACGGGTGTACACAGCCCACTTCCACATATACCCAGAAAGAAGGAGGGTTAGATGGAACATGCAATATGATTTACATTAATGTGACAAAACCACATGACCAAGTCTGGTTATTAGGGAAAATGTGGGGAGCCCGATTATGGGAACCAGGGACAGACAGAGGGGGGCACTTTATAATCCAAAAGACAACCGTGCCACACGACCCCGAACCAATTGGACCAAACCAGGCGATAGCTGGAGAACTAACGCTAGGAGAAAATAATGGAAATGAATCAGAAAAAGCCCCAACCACTAGTCTTCCAGAAATGTATAAGCAAAACTTTACTGATTCGACCCGAGGACCTGAAAACCCGGGAGAAGGGGACTTGTGGAAAATATTACAGGCCACTTTCCTAGTCCTGAATGAGACCCATCCAAATCTAACTGAGGAATGTTGGCTGTGTTACACCGTAAACCCCCCGTTCTATGAAGCCATAGGGGTAACAGCAAAAAGCAGACGAGTAAATGGGACCAACCCAGCTAGGTGCCTATGGAAAAAAGAAGGAGAAGAATCGAGAGGGATAACCTTGGCAAGGGTAACGGGGAGAGGAAGATGTATAGGACGAGTACCAGTGGAAAAACGACATCTATGTCAGGTTATGGGGAATCTGAGTGACCCTAAGAAACCTGCCAGCTGGATACTGCCAGCAGCAAATACTAAATGGGTCTGTAACACTCTTGGAGTCACCCCATGTATAAATATAGACCGATTTAATGAATCCAGTGACTTTTGTATTCAAGTATTGATAGTACCCAGAGTCCTTTACCACCCCGTAGAGTACGTTTATGAACAATATCAAAATATAGGACCCCACATAGTGAAACGGGAAATATTCACAACCTTCACTGTAGCAATGTTACTAGGAATAGCTGCAGCCGGGACAGGAAGAGGAATAGCCTCACTCATACAGCAACACCGAGGATTCCAAGAACTAAGAGCCTCTGTAGATGAAGACCTCAGGAGGATCGAAACCTCCATCAAAGACCTCACAGAATCATTAGATTCCCTAGCAGAGGTAGCCTTACAAAATCGAAGGGGGTTAAATCTATTATTCCTGCAACAAGGAGGACTATGTGCTGCTTTAAGAGAAGAATGCTGCACATATGTAAACAAGAGCGGAATTATACGGGACTCAATGGCAAAACTAAGGGAGGGGCTAGAAAGAAGACAAAGAGAAAGGGAAAAACACCAAAGCTGCTATGAATCTTGGTTTAACTATTCTCCTTGGCTTACAACTTTATTATCAACGATAGTGGGTCCACTACTTCTCTTACTATTGGGACTCACGTTTGGCCCTTGTATTTTTAATAAATTGATTAGCATTGTAAAAGGCAGATTAGAAGCTGCTCACCTTATGCTCACACGAGCAAAATACGGAACCTTGAAGATGGATGATCCAGAAGAATCTCTGGAGCTCAGCAAAAGGGAATTAGAGCGTTTTGACGAAGAAAATTGAGTATCAAAACAAAGGGGGGATTGAGATGAGGGACTACATTTTGTTCATCACGAAAAAGAGACCAGTGTGTTACAAGAGTTGTCTGCTGACTATTTCTGTACTACTTCATGAGATATGAGCTACAAGGATACCAGGGAAGGGGTTGCAGGAGCCCACACATAGTCCCACCCAGCAAATGGTACAAACAGATAACTCACAGAAATAACGACCAGGGAAAGGCTGGGGAAAGGGCAGGGGCAGATTAACACCCAGCAGGGAAACCTTTCCCGCTGACAAATGGTACAAGCAGATAACTCACAGAGATAACGACCAGGGAAAAGCTGGGGAAGGGGCAGGGGCAGATAAACAGTCTGCAAGGCAGGATATTTGCTTGCTTAAGCTTGATAGGGCACAGTTTGCAAGGCAGGACATTTGCTTCCTTAAGCTTGATAGGGCACATATTGCGTTAATCATAAGATTTTGGTAATTTTCCACGGAGAAGTCACCAAATAAGGACATAGGGTGAAGAAGACGCGGCTGAGGAAGACTCCGCAGCCTTTATCACCGACCACCAGGAGACAGAAGGATGACCCCCTAGCAACAACCAGCGCAGGCGCAGAGAACTCTGAGATAACATGGACTCCTGAAGGATGGAGAGGATAAAAGGACTGAATCAGAAACTAGTTGGGGCGGCAGTAGTGGAGCGGAGACTCCCCTGTCGCCCAGCGCTGAGCCTTTGCTTACGTAGTATAACTGCTTCAATAATTAATAAATTCTTTGATTGGAAATTACTCGTTTTGAGTCAGTTTTATAACAATGGGGTGTCCAGGGGGTCCCTGTGCCCAGGAAAGGGGGTGCACGGGCCCCGGTGTTGAGGAAGGTGGTGGGTGGGGGCTGTGGAAGGCAGGAGTGGGGGTCCAGGGGGTGCTGGGGTCAAGGAAAAGCGGGGGCTGGGGTGTCTGAGAGGGGGAGGGCCGGGAAAGGGGGTGTGGGGGGGCATTGGTGCTGCATGAGGGGGTGCAGGAGGGTCCCCCTGCTGGATAAGGGGGTGCAGGGGGGTCCCTGTGCCTGAGAACGGAGGGTTTGGGAGGGTTCCAGTCTCGGATATGGGGGTGCATGGCGGTCCTGGTGCAGTGGAATGGGCGTTCAGGGGGTCCTGGTGCTGTATAAGGGGATGCAGTGGGGTCCCGGTGCCCAGGAATGGGGGTTCAGGGGTGCCGGTGCCAGATAATGGCCTGGCTGGGATCTGGTGCTGGGAAAAGGGGTGCAGGGGGTCCCAGGGCCAGATAACGGGATGCACTGGGGTCCCGGTTCCCAGGAATGGGGTTCCGGGGGGTTCCATTCCCGAGTTCCGGGGTTCAAGGGGTCCTGGTGCCTGAAAATTGAGGTTCAGGGGGTCCCGGTGCCGGATAAGGGGATGTAGTGGATCCCGGTGCCCAGAAATTGGGGTTCAGGGCGGTTTCCCTGCCTGGGAATGGGGGCTCAGGGGGTTCCAGGCTGCAGATAAGGGGGTGCAGGGGTTATCGGGGCTGAGGAAGGGGGTACAGGGGGGGTCCCAGTGTCCCGAAATGAACGTTCAAGGGGGGTCTCTTGACCCCCTGGAGCCCCAGGGGACCCTCCGGGATCCCCTGGAACCCCTTCCAGGAAGCGCCGGCAATGAAGAACTGGGGGGACGCTGAAATTTGGGAGATCTGGGGGTCCAAAAGCCGAGGAAAAGGGCGGGTCTGGGGTCTGGGAAGGACGAGGTGGCCGGGAATGGGCGTGCAGGGCGTCCCAGAGCACTGACGGGGGTGCGGGGGGATCCTAGGCCCGGATTAGGGGGGGCAGGGGGGTCCCAGTGCCCAAAAATTGGGGTTCAGGGGGTTCCCGTGCCGGGGAATGCGGGTTCGGGGGGAGTTTCCTTACAGGAATTTGGGATTCAAGGGGGTCCCGGTGGCCGGGAATTGCGGTTCCGGGGGCGTTGGTGACCAGAAATGGGGATTCAGGGGGGTCCTGGGGCCACATGAGGGGGTACAGGGCGGTGCCAATGCTGGGCAAGGGGGTACAGGGGGGTCCCTGTGCCCAGAAATGGGCGCTCAAGGGGGTCCGCGTGCTCAGGAATGGGGGTTCAGGGCGGTCCCGGTGCTGAAAAAGGGTGCTGAGGAGGTCACAGGACCGAAAATGGGGGTTCAGGGGAGTCCCGGTACCCGGGAATGGAGGTTTAGGGAGTTCCCGGTGCCCAGGAATTGCGGTTCAGGGGGGTCCCGGTGAACAGAAATGGGGGTTCAGGGGATCTCGGTGCCAGATGAGGGGCTACAGGGGGGTCCCGGTGCTGGGGAAGTGGAGTGAGGGGGGGTGGCATGACCCAAAATGGGGGTTCAGGAGGGTTCCCCTGCCCGGGAATGGAAGATCAAGGGGGTCCCGGTGCCCGGGAATTGCGGTTCAGGGAGGTCCCGGTTTCGGGGGGTCCCACTCACCTTTGGTCGCGGCCCCCGGGTCCCCCAGGAGCCCCAGGAGCCCCCGGAGCACCCCCAGCGCTGGGGCCATCGCAGCCGTCCCCGATCGCGGCTGCAGAGACGCGAAAGCCAAAGTGCCCGAGGGAGCGCGGGGGGAGGGGGAAAGGGCGAATTCCAGGGAATTCACCTGGATCCCCTCCTGGCACCCCTCTGGATCCCTCGGGGATCCGTCTGGGACCCTCCAGGGCCGCGCCCTGCGGGGCCCCCGGGCCGGGCTGTGCTGAACTCCCGGCCCTGCGCTCAAACTCTGCCCGGACCCCGCTGGGCTCGGCCCAAAGCCGGGCAAGCAGCGGGAGCAGCGGAGCCAATTTTTGCTGCGGGTGCGGGTCCCACCCCCGGCGGAGCAGGGCTGGGCGCTGGGACCCGATCCCTGATTCCCAATCTCCTTCTCTCTCGCTCTCTCTCTGCTGTTCTCTCCCTTTCCTTTGGGGGATCATAAATCCCAGAGCGGCCGCAGAGCCCCGTGCCCAGGCCGGGTTTCCCAGCAAAGGGAGGCTGGGGCTGAGGTGCCCCGGGCTGGCCGGGAATGGGGGCCCGGGGCTCCCTGGGCTCACGGAAATGGGGGATCCAGGGGCTGGGAGAGGAGGATACCCGGGAAAGGGGGTGCAGGGGGGTGTTGGTGCAGGATAAGGGGGTGCAGGGGGGGGTCCCAGTGCCCGGGAATGGGGTTGGGAGGGGGGGTGGGCAGCAGCTGCTGGAGAGAGACTGGGACAGACTGGAATGGACTGGGACAGACTGGGAAAAGAACCCACTGGGAGCAGAACTGAGGCAGCAGAGATCATACTGGGATATACTGGGACCTCACTGTGGGCTACTGGGAACATGCAGGGGACAATTGAGATTGGACTGGGAGGGACTGGGAATGGTTTGGATCATCCTGGGACTGACTGGAATCATACTGGGAGTGATCAGATCTGTAGCAGGGGTGAAGAAGAGAAACTGGAATAATGCAGGGAGCAACTGGGACCATACTGGGAGTGACCGGGAGCCACCGGTGAGGCGGCGGCGGAGCTGGGAGGCGGCCGCAGCGCAGGTGGGAGCCGCGCTGGGTTGTGCGGGGGCTCGGGGCTCGCTGCGGGCCTCGGGGGCGGCAGGGGGCTCAGGCGGGTTCCTTGTGCCGTGTCCGGCCCGTGGTGCCGCTGCCGTGAGGGCGCTGCGGGAGCGGCTGCCCGCGGTCTCCTTGCGGCCGCTGCCTCGGCAGGAGCCGCTGCCGGAGCAGCGCTGGCTCGGCCCGGTTCCTGTGGCTGGCACAGGGGCGGCTGCCCCGTGCCCGCGGCTGTGCGGGGAAATTCACGTGGCCGGAGGTTTCTGTGCCCCGAGGAGACAGAGGAGTCCTGTACAAGTGACTTTATTGCTGGGCAGAGGGAGAGGCCGTGGCGCATTTGCCGTGCGCTCGCTGCCATTGTTGTAGTTCGCAGCCTCCTTTTTATCCTCATTTTCCCGGCTCATCTCCCTCTCCCTTTGCCCACTGGCTGAGGTACTTGGAAGGTTCAGACCTCCCGATCTGCCAACTGCACGTCCTCGTTAATGTGCACCCCCACTTTTGTAGAACAGCCGATATTCACGGCTCTGTTAAGTCTTTTTTGTTCTCGACGTTCAGGAATTTAGCGGGACTTTCTGCGAGCAGCAGTCCATGTTAATTAATAACATTTATTGAAGCTGGTGGTTTCGCCCATTACTTCCTTATCTACAAGCCCCTGGCCCCTCGCTCAGCTGCTGAATGAGCTGCACTCTCAAGGTGTGGAGCATGGTAAAAAGGTGAGAGTTGCTGTAGCACATCAGAGCAGAAGCAGCATTCGTTTAACCCATGGTCTGCCAGGGAACCACAAAACCATGTCCCATTCCCATCCTTTCCACGTTTGGACTGGTACATGAGCTGCTTTTTTGTTTCCTTTGTTATCTGTTTCACCACTTTGGCTTTGTCATCTATTTGCCAAGACCAGTTTGAGTCATTTGATTTTCCACAAACTCCTCTTTTCTCTGCTAACAGATGATCTGATCCCATCCCATGGTGAAATGTTGTGTTCCTCATTTCAGTGGATTGCTCAGCAGGAAGGTCAGGAGCTGGAGCTGTCTGGTTGGTTATTCCGAGGCCAGCTTGTAATCTAATGGTGCCATTGAAATGAGAAATGGGTTCTGTGGCTCCTGATATGAATTGTTTTGGGTTCCCAGGGGCTGGTCCATGGTGTTGCAGGATTTGTTCTGCTGGCCGTTCATCTTCTCCCCATCTTTGTCCGCTCTCTCCAGCCAGGGCTGCATCAATTGACTGCTTTTCTCTAATTAAATCATCAAATACTTGGATTCCCAACTGATTTCCCGGAACTTGTGGTAGCAAGAACATCTCAGTGCTCTAATCCACCCTATATAACATAGACAGTGACAGCACACATTGGAGTGGGCAGAGGGATGATTCCCCCCCATTTATTTATAGTGAAGTTTTCCCAACATTCTCCATTTGCTGTTTCCCTGTGCAGCTTCACCCGTTTCTGTTGCAGGGTCAGATATCCTCACCCCGGGCTCTGCCTTGAGCTGTGCAAATTCCATCAGTGCAAGCAGGCAGAGCTCGGGGTGAGGGGCAGGGGGAATCAGCCCAATTCCTGCCCCAGGCAAGAGACCCAGGTACATTGGCCAGGCTTTGCCCAGCAGGGTTCATTTGCATTCCTAAAGCTCCTCTCCTGGCTGACTAGAACCAAAGCTTCTCTTCCAGGGCTGCCATCTGGTGAGTCACATGTGGCCCCCCGGAATCTGCTTTTTTTAAAAAAAGTATTAACTATTTAAGAGTTAAAAGTATCACGGTTAAAGCTCTTCAATTTTGCAAAATGCAACATAAAGACGAACATGGAAAAACCCAGACCAAAAATTGATTCTCACCCTTCTGTCCCAAACCTACCTGACAATATAAAGTAGGATTATTATAAAAAATGTTTCTCATGTTGTAATCTTATCACTGAAACTGTAGGGAAAACAAAAACTCTCCAAGAATCTCTTTAGTGTGAGAGAGTCAAGGCATTACTTGGTTCTGGCCAGGATGTGCAACAGAAATACTTTCATCCACACATAGCCCGGCTGTGCAGGAAAAATCATTCCATGACATGTCCGTTTTACCCGATTTTTCCTAAACTTTACCTAGTCTGAACCAATCTAAATCCACTGCTTTAATGTTCATTGCTTCCAAGTCGTGTAAGTTTTTAGTGTTTGGTTTCCTATTAGACTCGGATTTCTTCCCCTCTGCTGTGAATTCCGCCCACACTCCTGGATTTCCTTCTCAGCCTTTTCCAGACCAGGTGTCTCCAGCTGTGCGGGGGCAGTGTCTGGGGTAGCTGTTGGTTGCTGTTTGCTGCGGGGCGTTGATGTTTTGTTGCTGGTCCTTATCTCTGTGGGTGTCTTTTGGGCTATTCCCAGTCTGTTCGGATGTTAAACTCGTCTCCATTGAGTGGTGGAGATGAGTTTAACATCCGAACAGACTGGGAACCCCTTAAATAAAACCTTTAAAATTTCTTTCCCAAAGGCAAACCTTTGAGTAGAGAAACCTTTCTGAGCAGAGAAAGAAGATTTAAAAGAAGCAGGATGGGTACATTTTGCAGCAGTGCAGTCGCAGGCAGCCCAGAGTGTGGGTGTGAGTGAGCCCCAGGGTGGAATTGTGCCGCGGTGCTCCCCAGCAGCTGTGGCAGTGCAGGCCCAGCCAGCGCTGGAGCTGCAGCAGCGGCAGCGAGGCTTGGCCGCAGTGGCTGGAGGTGCCAGGGGAGGGTGGCCAGGATTCCCGAGGGTTTGAGCAGAGGATCTGTGGGCAGGCCCAGGGGCTTGGCCCGCTGTGGAGCCCTGGCTGCTGCTGCGTTGCCTTCAGGGCAGGCTCAGGGGCGGCTCCCATGGTCCTGCTGCAGGCGGGAAGTGCAAATCTCCGGGGCTTCAGAGCCCCTGAGGCCAGGCTGAGGGGTCCCCCCGTGCTCAGCTGTGCTGGCGGCTGTTTCTGGCCTCAGGGACACTTGGCGTGGGCCCCTTGGCCACCAGTGGTGCTGCTTTGCACTCCTTAGGCAGGAGCCGATGGCCTGGCTGGGTGTTGGCAACAGCAAAGTCCCAGGGCAGGCTCTGTGCCAGCCCAGCTTCCTGGGGGAGAGATTCCACAGGAGACAGGATTCTGGCTACAGCCTGCCTTACATTTACATCCCTTATTTCCACCCTGCACTAGGTGGAGAATTGCCCAGGTAAGGAATTCCAGACATGAATTCCAAGGGAGATAATTGAATATCTGCCTTGGGTCTGGCTCTTTTTCTTGCCAAGGCCAATGGCAAAAGCTGTACCCATGGCATCTTGGTTTCCATCTCCAGCTTCCAAAGGTGTTTCTTTATTTCCCCATTCATTCTTTCTACCCAACCCGAGCTCTGGGCTTGCCAGGGGTTATGGAGGTCCCATTGTATTCCTAAAGCTGCCATAATCCCCTGAAGGGTCTTTCCTGTAAAATGAGTTCCCCATCTGAATCTATTGCTTCCACAATCCATTATCTTTGAATTATTTCTTTTAGCAAGAGGTTAATAAGTGATCCAGTGCTTGCTGAAGCAGTCAGAATTGCTTTTGCCCCCCTGTTAGGTGCCATGGTGTCAGCAGAAGATTTTGAAGCCTTCCTGCTCAGGGCATTTCAGTGCCAGGCTCTTACAAGCAGCCACAGCTCCGCGGGTTGAGCTGAGCATGGGGCGGTGACCTGCGCTTTGTCTGATTCCCCTTCCTTAATAACAGCCTGTCTTGTAGCTCTTTTCCCTTCTGCTGCCCTTGCAGAGCCATCCACAAACACATTGTCTCCCTCAGGCCAGGGAATGTCCCATCAATCTCTCCCAGCCTGGCTCGGGAGCTCTGTCCCTTGAGTGCAGTCCTGGGTTCCTTGCCAGCCCCTCTCCAGGCTGTTCAAACAGGAGGCTGGGTTAAACCCTTGCCCTGTCCTCAGTTCTGAATCCTCCTGTGCCACTGAACAAGTTTCATACTGTAATCACCGAGCCCTGCTCATCCATTGAGAGGCTCTTTTGGTTGTCAAAGCTTTAACTTGCTGCCAGACTTGAACTCTAGGAGATCCTCCTGTTGTCATCAGTTTTCAGGCCTCTGCTCCCACGGAAGCTGTGGCTGCACAATTCTGCAGACATTGAGGCTGCTCTCTGGCCACTGGGTTAAACATTTTAGCACAAGAATTCCTTTGGCAAGACCCTGTTTAACGTCCACCTATAATTCAAATTCTTTTTCCCTGTCTGGAAGGCCCAGGCCACTCGCCTCAGTTAATCTTAATTTTAACACTTGAAAATTCTGTGTTTCCTCCTTGTGTCCATCCATCCAGTTTGTTGACTGGCAAGATAGGAGTGTTGTAGGGAGACATCCTTGGCTCCAAAAGCCCTGCCTTTAACAGGGACTCAATACCAGGCTGTGAGCCCTTCCTTCCCTCTCTTGGAACAGGGTAGTGCTTGTCCTGGTTGCTTTAATTTGTAGAGGCTCCATATCTAATTTTCTGTATTTCCCTGGGGCTGCCCACACTTCTGGGTTCACTTCAGCATAGGCCTTGTCAGACTTTTGACACAGAGGTACAACAGAACTAGCCTCTGTATCCCTTTTTACAGTATTAAAATCCAGCTCTCAAACTCCTTCCTAGTTAATTACAATCACAGGAGGAAGAAAAAGAAATTCATTTATTTCAAACCTATCCCCCACAGCTTCTAATAGTGGTTGAACAAATCATACCTGCTCATCTTTCCCACTCATTCCCTTAAAAATTAAAATATTCCTTTATTATTTTCCCCTTTAGGTCTAAGATTCAGAGCAGATTGAGAGGCCCCTGTGTCCATCAGGAAATGCCTCCTCTCAATGCAGACCCACCTGAATGTTCTCAAGGGCTCCAGTGTGGAGGGTCCCTGGTGTGATGGGAGCTGTGTCAGCCCTGCCAATCCATGTCCATCACGGGCTGGACTTGCTGGTCCTGAGGGTGCTGCTGTCTCTGCTTGCAGTGTCCTTGTGCCCTGCAGCTGGAGCCCTGATTCCTTGCCAGGGGCTGTTTGGGTGGGCTGTGCCCTGCCGAGGAGGGCAATGCCTCTGCCGGGTGCTTGTGGCCGAGCCGTGCCCTGGGTGCTGGGGCCCCCTTGGGCCCTGGGGCTGATCCCTCGGGGGCTGTAGGAGCTCTGCCCTGGCCTTTGCCTTCAGCTTGGCCTTTTGCTGCTCCCTTCTTGCATTCACCTGCTGGGCCTTTGTGCCCAAGTGCTGCAGGGCCTTCTTCTGCCCCTCCTGCAGCCCCCCTCAGTGCCTGTGGGTGCTTGTCTTGCTTTACAAGACAGGCGTCTGCTTGGGAAGGCAGAAAAAGCCTCTCTTGGAATGGAGAATGCAAACCCCCTCCCTCTTAATTTTTAGGATAGTGAAATCAAGGGGCTCTCAGGCAAAGATATGGGATTAGGAATAACGGTTCTTTCCTAGTGTGTATAATATAATAATAGTAGTGTGTATCAACAGCTCCGGCAGTGCCAACAAACAGAGCCCGGAGCCGGTCCCGGCCTTTCGGCTGCGGCGCTTTCCCCTTGGGTGCAGTTCCGGGCACGGCCGGCAGGGGCGCCGGTGGCTCCCGCGGGGCGGGGCAGCGCATCCCTGCCATGGGAACCTCTCTTAAGGGAAATAGAGCAATCCCTTCATCTAACTCTTTCACTTTTTTACCTTCTGTAGCCTTTCTCCCGTGTTTTGAGAAAGAATTTGGAGAGGGCTGCCTTTTAACTGAGCTCCTCGTGTTTCGATAAGGTGCTTCCTGTAGAGAGAGGGATTTTCCCTGAACAGCAGGAGCTGTGGTTACCAAGGGGACGTAACTCAGAGCAGGAGGGGTCAGGGGAGGATATCCCGCCGAGGCTCGGTCGGAGTGTGGGCAGGGTCTGCTGCCGGAATGGCCAGAGGGGGATCTTCCCGTGGAGGCCGAGCCGGAGCGTGGGCAGCCCCCACATGGCTTCTGGCGGCTGATCCGGCAGCTCCCGGCAGAGAAAAGGCAGGTGGGAGACCCCGGCAGCAGCAGCGGCGCTGCCCAGCGCAGCTGGCACGGGCAGGGCAGCCGGGGATGGGATGGCTGGGACCCGCCCTCGGTGCGGTCGGCGCGGTGACCTCGGCCCACGCGGCAGGACAGAGCAACCCCATCTTGCCCAGCATGGCCGGCAGAGCGGCCGCGGGCCGGGCAGTGGGGCCAGGGCACACAAATTCACCGCCAGCGCCGGGGCAGGTGGAGCTGCCCTGGGCAGTGAGCCCGCACCTGGGATGGAAACCGGGACAGGCGGAGCTGAGGCGGGCAGCGAGCCGGGACCCGGGACAGGCGCCTCGGCCGCCAACGGAGGGGGCAAGAGCTGCAGAGGATCCCACTCTCTTTCTGACTTTTCCTCTTGTTCCCCTCCCTTTCATTTCCCCTTTTTATTTTCTTGGTTTTTTCCTCGGGTGTTTCTGATACTTCAAAGATTTTTATTCTCCTAAAATCTCCTGTCTAACATATGGCATATTCTCTTTCTTCTAGATTAAATGGGTTTTTTTCCAAATAAATCCAGAACCTAACAAATCTAAACTTCTGCTTGGATATTTTGAAATGGTCGACGAGCTAACTCATGACCTCCTAATGTTGTTTTTCTCATCACCTTTTTATTTATCCTTTGGCAAATTAAGCATCTTTCAGTGACTTGCTTTGCTACACCAAAAATCCCAGTGCACCCAAAATTCCTTAAAAAATGATCACACAAAGCTTGAGTACGCCAGTGGGGTTTCTGATGCACGTCTTCTAATCTTTTCCTTGTAAGCACATTTTATTAAGTCATGTAGAAGTTTCTATTTCCCTGATTTATCTTGTTCATTTCCTATCTTGTTTAATTCTTTTTTCTCGGCTTCCCTAAACTTTGGAATTTCCAGTTTTTCCTCGTTTGGAGTTAATATTAACATAACTCTTTCAGCTCCATTTTCTGCTGCATCCTTAGCTTTGTGATCTGCCCCCAGTTTGCCCAGTTTGCCTCTCCTTTGGCCCGGGCCGGGTTCCCCCCGCCCGCAGCAGCTGGGAGCAGCCGAGAGCCCCGCGCTGCCCATGCCGACCTGGCCCGGCTCCATGGCCGCTGCTGCCGCGGGCTGCGAGGGCTGCGGGAACGGGGCACCGAGGGTGTGGCTGCTGCTGGGGGAGGAGGAGGAGGGAGGGAAGGGCAGGGATGGAGGGGGAGGAGGAGGAAAGGGAGGAGGGATGGAAGGGGAGGGATGAAGGCGGAGAGAGAGCAGCGATGGAAGGAGGAGAAGGAGGTGGGGTTAGGGAGGAGGAGGAGGGATGGAAGGGCAGGGATGGAAGTTGAGAAGGCGGTGGGCATAACAGTGGAGCTGGAGGGCGGATGGAAGAGGACGATGGGAGGAAGAGGAAGAGGAGGGACAAAGGCAGATCAAGGCTGAGCTGCGGGAGCCACGCGGTCTCGATCCCTGCCTGAATTCGCAGCCCCCACCTGGGGGATCATCGCCCCCCCCCCATGGCTCCGGTGAGCGGGGAGGGGGAGCCCGGCCCGGATATCCCGGGGGGTCCCTGGGTTGGGTTTTTGGGGGGATGTTTGGAGAATGAAGAAGTCCAAGGCTGAGCGGAAAAGGCCCCTCGGGGGGACATCGGGGGATGGCGGTGGCGGCTGCCGGCAGAGGCAGCCTGGAGGAGCAGAGCCCTGTGTGCCCCAGGAGGCCAAAGTGGGGAGGCCAGAGAGGGGGGAGCGCCGCCATTGGCGGGAGCCTCAAGAGCCTGGAGAGGGGCAGGGGGGACTCCTTGGAGCCGCTGCAGCGCAGAGCAGAGAATGAGGGGAGAAGGGAGCCCGGGAGCCCAAACAGCCCCGGCATCCCGAAATGGGGAGAGCCAAGAGGGGGGAGCTTTTGGCATTGCTGGCACTGCCAGCAGCCTGGGCAGGGCGGGCACCCAGGAGAAGGGGGACCCCCAATCCAAGTTTGACCCCAGCAGCTGGGACAGGGGGGAACCCCCGAACACCAGAGGGGAGGGATCAGCGATGGGGAACTCCTGGAAGGCTTTTTCATGGCTGAATCTTGGTGTTTGGGAGGGTTTTCTGGAGCCCAGATGGCCGGTGACTTGTAGAGATGGACTTGTGTGGGGGGAACTTCAAACTCCAGGTGCTCATCCCTTGTTTTCTCCAAACCAGGATTTCACATTGCCAACCCCTGTGAGGCTGTGAGGAAGAGGAAGATGCTCTGGGACACTGAGGCAGGTGAGGAGGAAGTCAGCGCCCCTTTCCCCTCTGTGCTGCTCCATCTCCCAGCCCAGCACGGCCCCCGGCTGCAGCACAGCCCTGGGGGGATCTCGTTGCCCTTGCCTGTGGCACGGAGGCAAATCCCATGCTGTCCTTGTCCTTCCTCGCCCAGAGCAGGAGTTGAGCATGGAGAGCAGGGAGGACAAATGCCCGTGGCAGAACCTGGTGGCAGAGGCCGTTTTGAGCGGCTCCACGGTGCAGGAAGCCAACGGGGAGGAAAAGCCCCGGAGATGCCGCAGGAGGAGGGGCTGCAAACGCAGATGGCGGGGATGTGAGGGGGAAAGAGCCAGCCTGGGCCGGGAAGGCGGCCGGAGATGGAGGCAGAGCTCGGAGCTGGTGCTCCATGAGCAGCTCCATGATGGGGAGAAGCCCCACACATGCGTGGAGTGTGGGAAGAGCTTCAGGTGGAACTCCGAGCTGATCAGGCACCAGAGGACCCACACTGGGGAACGGCCCTACGAGTGTGGGGAGTGTGGGAAGAGCTTCAGCCAGAGCTCCCACCTGATCAGCCACCAGAGGATCCACACTGGGGAGAGGCCCTATGAGTGTGGGGAGTGTGGGAAGAGCTTCAGCTGCAGCTCCAGCCTGATCAGCCATCAGAGGACCCACACTGGGGAGAGGCCCTATGAGTGCTCCAAGTGTGGGAAGAGGTTTCAGACCAGCTCCAGTCTCCTCCAGCACTATCAGAGTCACACAGAGGAGAGGCCCTTCCAATGCCCCGACTGCGGGAAGGGATTCCAGCGTAACTCCACCCTCGTCACCCATCGGCGCATCCACACAGGGGAGAGGCCCTACGAGTGTGATAAATGCAGGAAGAGGTTTCAGACCAGCTCCCATCTCCTCCGGCACTATTGGATTCACACAGAGGTGAGGCCCTTCCAATGCCCCGACTGTGGGAAGGGATTCCAGCGCAACTCCCACCTCGTCCTTCACCAGCGCATCCACACCGGGGAGAGGCCCTACGAGTGTCCCCAGTGTGGGAAGAGCTTCTCCTGCAGCTCTCACTTGACCCGACACCAACGGAGGCACCGGTAAGGGAAGCCCTGCGAGTGCCCCGAGTGCGGGAAGAGCTTCGTGCGCTGCTGCAGCTCCATCCCCCACTGGAGGAGGCACTTTGGGCACAGCCCTGGTCACTCACATTCCCTGTGATCCATGTTGGGAACACACCTGGCTGCTTCTCCTTTGGTTTGGCCTGAATTTTTTTCTCTTCTCCATCTCTCTGTCCTCCAAAAGTCCATTGGGATGGAACAGTCACCTCAAAACCACTCAAATTCCACTGAAAATAACTGAATTTTAACCCAAAAAGGGCTCAATTTCACCTCAGATTGCTTGTTCCTTCCTCAAAAAACTCAATCCCATGCCAAACTCACTCCATTCCACAACTGTCAAGTTGAGATGGAGTTGGAAGGAGATTGGGAGAAGTGGGATCCCAATTTGGAGCAATGGGATGGGGATTGTGTGGGGCTGGGTGTGTGGGATGTATTTGATAGCAAATAAAACTTTCAGAGTTACTGATTTCTGTCCCGTTCATTTTCAGTCAGTTCTGTTTGCAGAGTGCCACCTTCTCAGCTGATTCAATTCCTATGAAATTCCCATTTTTTAAATCATCTAACCCAAACAATCCAAAAACCAATATCAAAATAAAACCACCTGCACACAATTAATGTTTTAAAAATAATTTTAATTTTTCAATAGTACTTAAGGATGTTATTAAAGTTTAATTGTTTGGTTGAAATGTCTGAGAAATTATAGTGGTGTTTGGTTTTGTGTTTAGTATATTTGTAATATGAATTGTTTAACTAAGAGGTGTTAGATTACATGTTAATTTCTTTACATATTTTTTATCTAAAGTACATTAGTCATCGAGTTAAAATTTTCAACAGGTATTTCTTGATATATAATTTGTTTATTTATATGCATTGGTAATATTATAGTAATAGTTATTGTTGGTTTGAGTTGAATCATTGTTGGAGTTGAATCATTGGAAAGAAGAGTTGAGATTTTTATATTTTATTTTTATTATAATTTATTTAATTTCAATTATTATTTCTTTGTTTATAATTTTATTGCAATTTGTTGAGGGGATAGGAAGGAAGTTCAAGGGCAGGAACATTTTTTCCTGGCTGGGAACTGGAATTCCAGACCCAGGGAGTGTGTGCAGGACCCCACAGACTGGGATCAAAGATGGGCTGGGATCAAATACGGACTGGGATCACCTGGACTGGGATCACATGGATGGGGATCGTGTGGATCAGAACCCTCCAGACCAGGATAGCCTGGAGTGGGATCAAATATGGACTGGGACTGTATGGACTGGGATCCCAGGGACTGGGACCATATGGATCAGGACCACACAGACTGGGATCAAATATGGGCTGGGACTGTTTTTTAAAGTAACTTTGTTCTATAGTTTTTATTTCTGTTGTTAATTAAGGTCAGTGAAATAGCTGCTTGTGTTAAACTGCCTGCTTGGATGGGATAACATCCAATGCACCCAGGATGAGGACACCTGTACAGATCTGCCAACTATCAGCACTCCCCGTCTGAAGGCAGAGTGCACCAAGGCCCAAAACCTGGAGGTGATAAAGAGAATGGACTAAAGCCACAGCCAAGGAATCTGCATGCTCTAAAAAGGCAGATCCAGGGCAGAGCCATGCTAAAGAGTTCTTGGAAGATGTAAACTGGGTGCATCTTGGCACTCAGCCAGGAGCACCCTGTTACCTTCAGGGATCCCCTGAAATACCTTTCCCCTTACATCAGCCTGGTGCATATTCATAGAGCCTCATGCACAGCAGCTGGGAAGGGTTTAACACTTTACTGGGTATATTAGCGTTCAGAAACACATAATCACCAGAATGATTATATGCAGGTGCTTTTATTGAAGAGCTCTGGGTGTCAGGGGTACCAACCCAAATCTGACTCTGACGTGGGTTTGGGATGAACATGTTTTTATATTCTATCCTTATATAACTTTCATGTTAATGATTAAACTTCAATTGTTCTATTGTATACATAGATTTCAGCCAAGCATGGGCTCCTCGTGGCCCCCCTCAAACTTCTAACATAGTTTCTCATGATTCTTCTTATGATTAAACAATAATTATATTTAATTACTAAACAATCATCACATCTAACAATTATATCATTTATCATGTTCTGCTTACGGAGGTGCGATTTCACATGATCTGGCAAGCACAAAGCCTAACATTTTCAGAGTCTATTTTTGACATTTTTCCAGGGCCCCACTATCATTCTCCCCCCTTTGAAAGCATTTTCACTTCACTATAGGTGTAAATGTTTTCACTTGATACAGTCCTTTATTTCTCAATTTATTCTTGACGTTCTTCAAGTCCATGGTTGATGTAAACATTGTCGTGGATGCTGTCACGCACTGGAGAACCAGAAGATGGTGGGCGTGGATCTCGTGTCAGTGCCTTTATTATCTTCTGGTTCCAGGATGTTTTCTTCTGTATCTCTCCTTTTAAGATGCTGTGAACTAACCAAATTGCTAAGAATACAATTAGTAAGATCATCACACTCTCAATGATAGATTTAATCCATGAACTCACATTCCACCCTAACCCTTTAAAGATTTTGCCTAGCCAGGTCGTAGTCAAATCTTTTTGCTCTTCTTGTGCTTCATGCTCTCTTTGTTTCAACTGATTGATGCCATATTCTACATCTGCAGTTACATTTGGGATGTGAACACAGCAATGACCAACTTGTCCCTTTAAAAATCCACATACTCCATGCTCTTTCAGGAGTAACAAATCTAAGGCTAATCGATTTTGTAAAGTCATTTTTGTGGTGGCTTGTAATTGTACGTTTAATTCTTTAAAGCCTTCCCGGGTGACTCTTGCCAGTCTATCTACCTGACCTGTAAGTTTGTACAGCATCTTCTACTCTGATAGTTTGCTGTAGGACCAAGCAAAGACTCTAGGGCCCACCCAAATTTCACTCCACCAGAGGGTTCTTGCCAAGTGTCATCTGGATTTTCATTGTCTAGAACTTCTCATCTTGCTCTTATCTGCACAAGTTCATGTTTTCTGTTAAATGGGGACTTTTTCCAAATTGGACATGAGGTTGGGAGGCCTAAAGTAATTTCCTTTACTTTCCCATCTACAGGCAGATGTGTTGTCCAGGTGCCATCGCTTGCTGCCCATACAAATTGTCCTGGACCTCGGACTGTACTCCTGGTACATCCTACAACTGCTTTATAATTCACTCTGCCTTGTTTATGTTTGATCCCTCTGCAAGCACAGCCAGTTTGTAGGGCTATTGCCAGGGGTGGCATCTGCTTTAACTCTGCATCATCAGAAGTGCAGTCATAAGTTTTATTACATGCCCACCAACTTACTTGGTCTGCCCTCGTTCTGCTGCTGGTGGCAGTGTTTGTTACTGCTGGATCTGTTTCATTCTCGGGGCCTTCCCACTTAATGCACCAAGGGGTGTTTGCCATACATTGGAATCTTTGAAGGATACTCACAGACCACGCACTGTCCCAAGGCTCTGTCTGATCTTTCTGATCCTTGGCCTCACACTTCCATACCAGACTGGTTTCTGTAACATTTTCTGTAATCTGTTTATAGTGTGGCAAATAGCATTGCCATTGTGTGATGCCTGCTGATTCTCCCATAGGGGTTCCTAGTGTGCCATCACTTAGAATACAGTCTTTCTGGCCCATGGGTTTCATCCATGTTCCTATTTTCTCCCAAGTTTTCTTGACTACTTGCCTCGACTCAGGTACCTGTTTGCATGCAATTGTTTTGTTATTTTGTATTTCAGGTAGTTTTGCTGTTATGATTCCCCAATTTACTGGGTCTCCTGCTGCCCTTTGGTATTGGCAGACAGGCAGTTATTCTACAGGTGTTTTGCATTTGGCAAAGTCTTTGACTAATCCAGTCTTTACATTCTCAGCCCGAGCTGCATTAGAAACCTTTATCCCCTGTGTTTCTGCTTGTACCTCTCTCTTCATTCTAGAATGAAGAGTAGTTAGTTGATCTTTTTGCATTCCACATCCCAAAGACATTAATGACCATAACGTTAGCACAATTACTGATAGCATTCTGAAGCAATTAAACACATCTTATCTGCAGCCTTGTTGGTTCCAGAGTTTACACAGTCCGTGATCCAGGATGGATTTTCTTCACTCGGGTGTAGTGAATCCAGGGGTCCACGCCGGCTACTTTGGCTGCTGTAAAGGTGGTCAGCAGTACCTGGTGGGGCCCACTCCACTTTTCTTTCAGTGGTTCTTCGTTCCAGTTCTTGATGTACACCTCGTCTCCTGGATGTATGTTATGAACTGGGCTCTCGAGAGTCAGCGGTCTATTCCACACGAGGATGCTCCGGAGCCGAGCTAAAGTTTTCCCGAGAGACAGAACATAATTATACACTTCCTGCTTTCCTGTGACGTGCACATTAGGGTTAGGCTCAGGAGATTCATATGGTTTCCCATGCAATATCTCATATGGACTGGCGGACATCCCACTCCTAGGCTTTATCCAAATCCTCAACAGTGCTATTGGCAAAGCCTGGGGCCACTGCAATTTGGCTTCTTGGCATATTTTACTGATTTGCCTCCTTAGTGTCTGATTCATCCTCTCTACCTGTCCATTCGACTGGGGTCTCCACGGTGTGTGGAGGTCCCAAGTTATCCCCAGCAATCTACTTACCTCTCTTACTGCTGTAGCTATGAAATGGGGCCCCCTATCTGATGATACCCTAGGGGTACCCCGAACCTGGGAATAATCTCCTGTAGTAACCACTTTACTGTTTCCTTTGCTTGGTTGGTGCGACAGGGAAGGGCTTCTGGCCAGCCAGAGAATGTGTCAACCCCCACCAACAGGTATTTGTATCCTCGAGTTCTTGGCAGTTCTACAAAATCTGCCTGCCAATAGTCTCCTGGCTCTATTCCTATCCGAATTCTTCCTAGGTGTGCCTGTCGCCTTGCCACTGGGTTGTTTTTCAAGCAGATCTCACACTTTGACATTACTGATTTTGCCATTGTTAACATACATACCGAAATTAAACTCTGCCTTAGCAATTTTACCAATGCCTCTGCTCCCCAGTGACATTCATTATGTTTAATTTGTAGAACTTCTCTCATTATCAAGGGGGTACCACTATCTGTCCTTGTGCAGTCACATACCATCCCTCTGAATTCTTTTGTGCATTTAGCAAACGTGCCAGTCTCTCATCTTCTACTGAATATTTTGGTTCTGGAGGCAAATTGAATTGGGATACATTAAGCTTTAAAGGTATCAATGCCATTGTTGTTTGCACCTCTCGAGCAACCTGTCAGGCTGCCCAGTCTGCCTTTCGATTTCCCTCACAGATTTTGGAGTTTCCTGATTGCTGTGCTTTACAGTGTATGATTGCCACTTGTTCAGGTTTTTGTACTGCCTTTATCAATTGCAGGACTGCATCCTGATGTTTAATGTGCATACCCAGAGAAGGACAATAGTCCTCTTTCTTTCCACAGTGCTCTGTGTACAAGCACCACTCCAAAAGCATATTTTGAGTCAGTCCAGATATTTACCTTTTTCCCTTCACTTTATTCTAGTGCCCTGGTTAAAGCAACCAGTTCTGCCTTCTGGGCAGATGTATTTGGTGGTAATGCCTTTGCCTCCACTGCTGTACTGACTGTTGTTACCGCATACCCAGCGTATCTGGTTCCGTTTTCCACGAAGCTGCTCCCATCTGTAAACAGCTCCCACTCTGGCTGCTCTAGTGGGACGTCTTTCAGGTCTTCTCTTGCTGAGTAGGTGTACTCTATTACCTCCACACAGTCATGCTCTAATGGGCCTTCTTCAGCTGTGGTACCTGGGAACAAAGCTGGATTCAAAAGGTTAGTTGTTTTTAATGTGACATCATCCTGCTCAGTCAGGACTACCTGGAATTTCATCATCCTGCTTGGGGATAGCCAATGGCCCCCCTTCTGCTCTAAGACAGTGGTTACCATGTGTGGTACATTGACATCTATGTGCCTTCCCATCGTGAGCTTCCTGGCTTCTTGTATCAGCATCACAGTGGCTGCGACTGCCCGCAGACATGGAGGCCACCCGGCACTTATGCTGTCAAGTTGTTTGGAAAAGTAGCCCACCGGCCTTTTCCAGCCTCCCAGACCTTGGGTCAGGACTCCTAGTGCTAGGCGCAGCCTTTCATGGACAAACAGCTGAAAATCTTTAGACAGATCAGGTAACCCTAATGCTGGAGCAGTTGTCAGTGCTTCCTTTAATTTTAGGAAGGCTTCTTTCTGTGGTTTGCCCCAGGTGAATGGCTGCATCTTCTGAGCTTCACACAGGGGTTTCGCAATCAGTCCATAGTCCATGATCCACAGGAGACACCATCCTGCCATCCCGAGGAAGACTCGCAGCTCATGTAGATTCTGGGGCTCTGGAATAGCACAAATAGCTTGGATACGGTTAGTGCCTAGTTTTCATTGCCCTTGTGAAATTTCACATCCCAGGTAGATCACAGTCTGTTGGGCAATTTGTGCCTTTCCTCTGGGTACTTTATAACCTCCCATTCCCAGGGAATATAAAATCTCAATGGTTACCTTTATACAGGTTGCCTTTTCTTCTGTAGCTGTTAGTATATCATCAACATACTGCAACAACAGGTATTGGTCTCTTGGTACTTGCCCACTCTCGGTCCAAATCTCCAGCTCCTTTGCCAGTTGGTTTCCAAATAGGGTCGGCGAGTTCTTATATCGTGTCCAGGTGAGCTGGGTCTTTCTCCCATTCCCTGGGTTTTCCCACTCACAGGCAAACAGTTTCCTACTTTCTTTGTCAAGGGGGATGCAGAAAAAGGCATCTTTTAAATCAATTTCAGTAAACCACTTATATATCTCTTTTACGGATGTTAGCAATGTGTAAGGATTTGCTACCACTGGATAAATGTCCTTTGTGATTTTATTTATTGCTCTCAAATCCTGCACTAATCTATATTCACCATTTGGCTTCTTTACTGGAAATATTGGTGTATTCAATTCTGATTCACATTCTTCTAATATTTGGTATTTCAAGAATTTCTCAATAATCTTTACTTATTCCTTGCCATGCTTCTGGTTTTAGGGGATAGTGTTTGACTTGTAGAGCCCTCGCCCCTTCTTTTAACTCTACATGCACTGGTTGTGCCAATTTAGATTTCCCTGGTATATCTGTCTCCCATACAGAGGGAATCACTGCATCTTCTACCTCCCTAGGGATAGAGGGAACAGGTTTTTCTTTGATCATTAATATCTGTCCCGTCTTTGATTCAGATATTTTCATTATAAGCTCCCCATTTTCAAAGGTTATTACCGCATCAAGTTTCGCTAGCAAATCTCTCCCTAAAAGCGGAATTGGACACTCAGGTACGTATAGGAATTCGTGTGTTATAACTTTGTTCCCAAAACACAAATCTAGGGGTTGCAAGAATGGCCGTTTTTCCTCTTTCCCTGTAGCGCCGACTATTGTTGTTTCCTTGTCCCCAATTTGTCCTTGCAAATCATTCAATACCAAGTAAGTAGCTCCTCTATCTATTAGAAATTTGACCTCTTTATGTCCTAATTGTTTATTTATAACAGGTTCCTTAACTTGTTCTACTGGCTCTGTGTCTAGTCAGCTGGTATACTCCCCCAAAACCATCCCCTTGGTAACCTGCTGGCACTGATTGCCCTGGTGAAACTGGTTGTTCAAGTCTGGACATTGTCTCTTCCTGCCGAACTTCATATAGTTTAGACCAATTTATAGTTTTGGGCACAGCATTCTGAACTCCTATTTGGATCCACTCTTGATATTTCTGTAGTCTCCCCATATCGCAAAATAAATTAGGGTCCCAATTTGGATCCTCAATTGGGAAATTCTCATCTAAATTCCCTGTTACGAGTCCGTTTCTGATGTCCTCTCTTACCCTTACTTTGGCTGCCTTAAGTACCATCTCTTTCTCAGTAGAATCCATCAAAGTATATAATATAAATATATTAGATATATTAATATACTATATATAATTATATATATATTTATAATATATTAATATACATATTATTGTATGTCATCCCAGTCAAGATTTTAAGTTTTGTATAACCATTTTTAATACTCATGCCATTTTATCAGGATTTTCTCTATGAATTCTGGCTGATTGTTTCCAAATAACTAAATCTGCAGGAGAGAAAGGCACTTTTATAAATACTGGCCCTTCCACTCCTACACTTTGTTGCAAGGGGGCAATTACAGTTCGTTTTTGTCTGCCTATGTCTTTTCTATCCATAACTGGGGCAAGGTTAGACCGACTCCTGGTTCTGTGGGCTACCCCATCGTTGATTCTCTCTCTCTCCTTTCTACCACAGTTAGGTTTTTCTCATCTTCCGAGGAAGAGGGATCAGGTGACGATGGGAGAGGAGAATAAAGAGGGAAGGGTGTACTAGACGAGACAGGTTCAGGACTAGGTGGGGTAGGAGCAGGCAGTGGGATAGGGACAGATGGAACAGGTGGGATAGGGTTAGGTTCTCTTGTTCCTATTGGAGCTACCTGTAAATCAATATCTGTATAATTTTCCCTACTCAGGCTTTCTTTCAACGCCAAGTGTTCTAAACAACGTTCCTCACAAACCCCACACTTATTGCTTGCAGATGTTTTAACCATCATTAATCCACATTCATCCTGCCATTCTGGCTTTGCCCGTAAATAGAAAAACAAATCAACATACGGAACCTCATCCCATTTTCCTTCTTGTTTACAAAACGACATTAACTGCGAAATAGTGTTATATTGCAGAGTCCCGTATTTTGGCTGTTTGTTGTCATTCTCCAAGGCATATCCTGGCCACCATGTATTACAATAATCAATCAACTTAGCTTTACGTTATTCTTCCCCAAAATTATCCTGTTTCCAATGTGCTAGTAAGCACCCCAAAGGAGAACTTTGCGGGATAGAGGTGTTGCTGCCCAAAATCCCTTTAAGTTTCTCCATTCCAAATATTCCACAAATTGCCGAACCCGCAACGCTCTCGCGATTGTCTTATGGAACGGCGCCTGGGCTTGTCCCAGCAGGAATTCCTTTAGCCCAACCAAGCGTAGCTTTCGCTGCGTCTCATTGGCAGGCACCCAAACCAAATTAAAAAGCACCTTACCTTTCTCCCGGGGACGTGGCGAGCGGCAGAAGCGGTCGTGGCCGATCGAGCTCCCCGAGAATCCCTCGGTGCCGGCTGGAGCGCGGTCGAGTCGCGAAACTCGCTCAGCAGCACCCGCAGGGTCCCATCCGGGGTCGCCAAAATGTTAGCGTTCAGAAACACATAATCACATCAGCAATTATATGCGGTGCTTTTTATTCAAGAGCTCTGGGAATCGGGGTAGTTTCCACCCAAATCTGATTCCAACCATACATTCAAGGTGAACCTGTTTTATCCTCTATCATTACATAACTTTCATGTAATTATTAAACCTATATTGTTCTATTGTATACACAGATTTCAGCTAAACATAGCCCCCTTTAAATTTCCAACACAGTTTCTCACATAGATTCTTCTTATGGTCATATAATAATTATATTTAATTACTAAACACTCACTACATCTAACAATTATATCTTTTATCATACTGCTTAGGCAGGTGCAGTGATCTGAGAAAACACAAAGCCCAATATTTTCAAAGACTATTTTTAACATTTTCCAGGGCTCCACTATCACTTTTATTTCTTGTGGGAAAAAAACCTCCATCTCAACCAGGCACTCATGGCCAAAGCTGGGTAACTGCCTCTGGAATTCCTTATACCCAAGGATAGCTCCCAGACAAAAGCCGTCAGGAGTGACAAGTCTGGCTGGCCTTGGCTTCCTGAGGGCTGGCCCTCATCTGCCTCTGAAACACTGGGGCTGGGTGCTTTCCTGCCTTATGAAAAGAACTCTTCTTCCTGTCCAGGCACCCACAGCCAAAACTGAGATTGCACCTCCAAAATGCCCAATGTCCAAGGAAAGCCCCTAGACAAAAGATGCCAGGAGAGACAGGGCTGGCTGGCTTGGCCTGAGGGTGGCCACCTCTCATCTTCTTCCTAAACACTTGGACTTTGTGCTTTACTTTCCTATGGGCAAAAACACCCATCTTGACCATGGCCAAAACTGGGATTCCACCTCCAAAACTCCGTACATCCAAGGATTGCTCCCAGGTGAAAGCTGCCAGGACAGACAGGTCTGGCTGCCCTTGGCCTCCTGGGGGTGCCTCTCCCCTGCTGTCCAAACACTGGGGCTGGGTGCTTTCCTTCCTATGGAAAAGAACCGTCCTTCTTATCCATGCAGAAATGGCTGAAATTGGGGTTCCACCTCCCAAATTCCCAGTATCCAAGGGTTGCTTTCAGACAAAAGCTGCCAGGACAGAGAGGTCTGGCTGGCCTTGGCCTCTGATGGCCGCCTTTCATCTGTCCCTGAGACACCACCGGTGTTCTGTGCTTTCCTTCCTATGGAAAAGAACCATCCTTCTCCTCCAGTGTCCATGTCTGAAACTGGGATTCCACCTCTGAAATTCTCAATATCCAAGGGTTGCACCCAGGCAAAATCTGACAGTACCATCAAGGCTGGCTGGCCTGGGCCTCTGGTGGCTGCGCCTGCAACAGCGGGGCTGGGTTCTTTCCTTTCCATGGAGATCCCTGGGACACTGTGGGGACCTCATGGAACCAAGGGGATCATTGTGGCACCACTGGAGCCCAGGGAACCAAGGGGATCATTGTGGCCCCACTGGAGCCCATGGAACCAAGGGGATCATTGTGGCACCACTGGAGCCCAGGGAACCAAGGGGATCATTGTGGCCCCACTGGAGCCCAGGGAACCAAGGGGATCATTGTGGCACCACTGGAGCCCAGGGAACCAAGGGGATCATTGTGGCACCACTGGAGCCCAGGGAACCAAGGGGATCATTGTGACACAGAGGGGCTCCATGGACCCAGAGACCATTGTGGCTCTGTGGGGCCTGATGGAACCATGGAGACCATTCCAACCTTCAGGGCCTGGTGTCACCAAGGGGGCATTATGACACCTCAGGGCCCCATGGAAGCAAGGGACCATTGGGACCCTGTGGGGCCCCATGGAACCCAAGGAACATGGAACAGCTCTGGCTGGCTTGGCCTCCCAGGGGACACCTGACAGCTCTGGCTGATCTTGGGATGTCAAGGGCTGCCTCTCATCAGCTCCTGGAGCACTGGGGCTCTCTGCTTTCCTTGCTATGGAAAAGAGCTGTCTGACTTTCCAGATGGTCATTGCCAAAAGGGGTACTCTCCCTAAAATAATTCCTATTTGCAAGGGTATCTCACAAAACAAAACAAAACCTGCCAGGTCTGGCTGGCCTTGGCCTCTGGTGGTCACCTCTCATCTGCCCCTGAAACACTGGGGCTCTGTTCCTTCATTCCTATGGAAAAGAACCAGCCTTCTTGTCCAGGGACCATGGCCAAAATTAGAATTTGGCCTCCCAAATTCTGTATATCCAAGGATTGCTCCCAGACTGCTCCCAAAAGTTTTGCCAAAAGTTTTGCTCCCAAAAGTAGCCAGGACAGACAGGTCGAGCTGGCCCTGTCCTCTGGTGATTTCTTTAGACCCTGAGCTGAATGTTTTCATTTGGAAACACTTTGGAGAGGGCCCAGAGATGTCCCAAGGAGGGGGGGTTTGGAGACCTAGGGCCCATGAGCACTGTATAGGGACAAAGGAGCTCTGTGCTCAGTGGGGTGGAGCCTGAGGACAGTGGAGCAGAGCCATGAGAGTGTTTAAAGAGCGATTTCAGGGCTGGTGGATCCTTTTGACATAGTGGAAAACAGCCAGAGAGAGAAAGAATTAACGCCAAGGGCAGCTGGGGAGGCCCAGAGTGGCTGCAGGAGAAAGGAATTTCCCTGTCAGGGCAGGGCTGTGGTGCAGCACGGCCCCAGCAGGAGCCTGGAGCAGCCCCAGGCTTTGTGTGGGGAGGCAGGGGCAGGCAGGAGGCAGAGCTGTCAGCAAAGGAAGGGCCCAGCCAGGTGGGGCAGCCGGGGGATGCCCAGAGCCTGCAGGGACAGAGGCCAGGGCAGGAACACCGTGGGACAGCCTGGGCTGCACAGGGCACAGGGATGGGCAGCAGCTGCAAGACAGCCCTGACAGAGCCAACGTGGGCAGCACTTTGGCCATGGCTGCTGGCCCTAGGCCTGAGCCAGGAGGGGACAAGTGACCCTTGCAGGCCTGGGGCCTCATTGCCTCCTTGTCCCTGCTCAGCAGCCTGGCAGGGGCTGCCCCACGCTCCTGCCCTTGGCATTGCCCATCCCCACATTCCAGGGCCCATCCCGGGAAGAGCCCTGAGCAAGGAGGGAGGGACAGGATCTGCCTGGCCAGGCCCTGGGGCTCAGGCCTTGGCCCTTTGCATTCCTGAAACAAATCCAGGTTTGCTCAGCACCAGAGACACCTTTGCCTTGTTTGTCCCCAGATGCTATCAGTGCCTCCAGTGTTCTGCTCTCCCTGGAACCTGGGGACACTTTCTCAGCCCTGTCCCTCACAGGGATCTCTGTAAAGTACAAGAAACTTCAGTATTTCAATCTCACTGTGAGCTCTTGAGAAGTCTTTGAGCCCACTCTGAGGGACTGGGTGTGATGCAAAGAGCAGCAAAGGCCCAGAGGGTGATTAAAGTCCTTGTGCTGTGTCTGTGCTGCTGAGCTGGGCCGGGCTCCTGGCCCAGAGGCAGCTCCTGGCAAGGGCAGCAGAGCTGCAGAGAGACAGCTCTGGCCAGGAGCAGCTCCTGTGCACAGCCCAGCAGGGCTGGGGCACTGCCAGGGCCCCTCAGGGACACGAGCAGGGCACAGACAGAGCTCACAGAGGCTCAGCACTGGCCGGGGCTGTGGGATGTCCCCGCGGGGGCTGTGTCACAGCAGCACCTCTGGGGCTGTGTCCCAGAGCCACAGAGCAGCTGGGATGGCAGCAAGGGGCTGTGGGACAGCACAGAGTGGGCTGTGTGACAGCACTGAGGGGGTTGTGACAGCACAGAGCGAGCTGTGACATCACAGAAGGTGGCTCTGGGACATCACAATGTGGGTTGTGACACAGAGTCACAGAGCAGCTGTGTGATGCCACAGAGAAGGCTGTCACATCACAGGGTGACAGTGACATCACAAATCTGCTGTGTGACATCACATAGCAGCGGAATGACATCATATGGAGGTTGTGTGACATAACAGAGTGATTGTGTGACATCACAGGGGCAGTGTGACATCGTGGGGGCAGTGTGACATCACAGGGGCAGTGTGACATCACAGGCAGCATTGTGACATCACAGGGGCCGTGTGACATCACAGGGGCTGTGTGACATCACGGGGGCTGTGTGAGGTCCCTGGGGAGGTCACTCTGCCCCGGCCCCCTCACAGCTCCCCCCAGAGCAGTCCAACCCTGCTCGTGCACAGCAGGGTCCCCTGTCCCCCCGGGTCCCCCCGTCCCCGGCCCCGCAGCCTCCCCCAGAGGATGTTCCACGAGATCGACCCCAGAGCCTGACACGGGGACGGGGGGCCGGGGCCCTGGGGGTGGCACAGGGGGACAGGGGCCCCCTGGCAGCGTCCCCGTGTCCCCCAGGACCAGAGCCTGGGCCAGGGCTCCTTCACCCTGTTATAGATAAATATCATAATATTGGCTTTTTGCAAATATTAAAATGGATTTTATATGTGTGGTGTTAAAGTAACTTTGTTCTAAAGATATCGTTTTTATTTCTGTTGTTAATTGAGCTTAGACATTGTAGTGAAATAGCTGATAGAAGTGTGCTTGTGTTAAACTGCCTGCTTGGATGGGATAACATCCAATGCACATGGGATGAGGACACCTGTACAGATCTGCCAACTATCAGCACTCCCCGTCTGAAGGCAGAGTGCACCAAGGCCCAAAACCTGGAGGTGATAAAGAGAAGGAGCCAAAACCACAGCCAAGAAACACACATGCTCTGAAAAGGCAGACCCAAGGAGGGGCCATGTAAAATCATTCCTGGAATATGTAAAGTAGTTGATGGATATGCATGAGGCTCTATGAATATGCACCAGGCTGATGTAAGGGGAAAGGTATTTCAGGGGATCCCCGAAGGTAACAGGGTGCTCCTGGCTGAGTGCCAAGATGCACCCGGCCGTAATAACCTTTGCTCCATGGTCCTGGACTCCCATTGTCCTTTATTAAACTTTGTACATTTTCACAGGAGAGTGAACGTGTTTTTCACAAATGGAATCTCAAGGGAACAAGGGTCAGTTGTTAAGCCAAGGCTCTGCTTTGACCAAATGGGGCCTCATGGGACACAGGTGCCACTGGGACATTGCCAGGTCTGGTAGGAACAAGGCTCCATTATTGCACAGTGTTACAGGTGAGTAATGTCATAGTTGGGTCTCACAGTGAGGAGATAGATACTATGTGTGTGTTAAGATGTGTAGTGATGTTATTGTCATCTGTCCCCCATAGTCCTCTTCCCCTCCCCTTGTAATGGCCTTGGTGGTTGGGGCATTTGGGGAGGGCAGGTTTGTCACTGGAAGGCAGGCATGGCAACACCTGCTCTCCAGTCAGGGTGCAAGAAAGCATTCTCCACCAATGGACGGCCACAAAGAGTTACCTGACAGACTTTGGGTGGGGCTAGGATTACCTGGTGCAACACCAAAAGTCTAAAAGGAGGAGCAGCCAATTTGTGAAGGAGCCATGTGGCTGATAGCCACAGGGTGGGGAAGGGCTTCCAGTGCTGTGATTTCTCCTGTTTCAGTCCTTTGTTGTAATTTTTTTCAAGGTTGAATCAACCTTAAAATTTTAAAAGTAGCGGTCATTTCTCACACAGCAAGGCCTCAGGGCGCCCAGGAGAGCGGCGTGACAATGACATCTTGGGGAACCAAGTGTCACCTGCAAACACAACGGGGCCTCATGGAAGCCAGGGGCCACTTGGATATTGCCAGGGCAGGTGGAACTCAGTGTCCATTGTGACACAGCACAGCCTCGTGGAACTCAGCAGAGCATTGGGACAGCCTGGAATCTCATGGAGCCAAGGCTCTGCTTTGGCAAAGCGGGGCCCACAGGACACAGGTGCCACTGGGACATTGCCAGCTCTTGTGGAACCCAGTGTCCACTGTGACACAGCAGAACCTCATGGAAACATGGGGGCCACTGTGACGCAATGGAATCCCATGGAAGCAAGTGTCAGTTGTGAACGCAGCAGGGCCTCACAGAACCCAGGGGCAACGGGGACCGTGCTGTGGCTCGTGGGAGCAAGGGGCCATTGTGACCCAGCGGGGCCTCCTGGAACCCAGGAGAACATTGTGGGCCCATGGATCCTCATAGAAGCACGGCCCCGTTGTGACAAAGTGCAGCATCACAATGGTCTCCTGGGTTCCAGGAGTCCTCGCTGTGTTTAGAATTGACACTTGGTTCCCCAAGATTCCATGGCTCCATCCCTCTGCTCTCCTGTGATTTGAGGCTGTGCTGTGTCACAATGGACACTTGCTTCCTCCAAGGCTGGAGATGTCCCAGTGGCACTGGGCTTCCATGAGGCCGCGCTTTGTCACAATGGGGCCTTGCTGCCATGAGATTCCATTGTCCCACAATGGTCTCCTGGGTGCCACAAGGCCTGCCTTTGTCACAGTGGAACCTTGCTTGCACCAGCCCTGGCAATGTCCCAGTGGCACAGGGGTTCCATGAGACCCTGCCGTGTCACAATGGGCCCTTGGTTCCATCAGGTTCCATTGTGTCCCAGGGCTCTCCTAGGTCCCATGAGGCCTTGGTCTGACACAGTGGTGTCTTGTTCCTACCAGGCCTGACAATGTCCCAGTGGCACCTGTGTCCCATGAGGCCCCACTTGATCAAAGCAGAGCCTTGCTCCCATGAGATTCCCCTGTGTCACAATGTTCTGCTTGGTTTCATGAGAACCTGATGTGTTGACAATTGATCCTTGGATCCTAGAGATTCCATTGCATCACGGCTGTGTCCTTGGTTCCAGGAGGCCCAGCTTTGTCACAACTGGACCTTGGTTCCATGAGATTCTATGGTGTCACCATGGTCTCTTGGGTCCTGCAACAATTCACAGTTGGTTCCATGAGATCCCACCACGGTGTCACCATGATCTCCTGGGTCCCATGAGGGCCCCTCTCTGTGTCACAGTGTTTGCCTTGGTTTCCTGAGAAGCTGATGTGTTGACAGCTGACCCTTGGCTCCTTGAGATTCCATTGCATCCCAGCGGTGTCCTTGGTTTCATAAAGCCCAGGTTTGTCACAAGGGAGCCGTGGTTTCAGGATATTCCATGGTGCCACAAGGGTCTCACCACTCTCTGAGGCTGCACCATCAAACAGTGGACACCTGGTTCCATGAGATTCCATGGGCTAACAGTCAATTCTTTTGCTTCTTTTCTGCCAAGGTTGGGATGAAATCCCAAGACAGCATTTCTTGTTTGGACTCAGGTGTTCATTAACTCTTGTCTCTAGAACAGTCTCACAAGCTGTGAGTTCTGCAGCACTTCACTAACAAGGTAAGAATGGAGCCCCATCTGTCTCTCTGCAAGGTCTTCTGAGAATAAACTGTCCAATTAAGAAATGACACCTAAATTATTTTTACTTTTAACCCAATAACCAATCACCCGTGCCCAACATAAGGGACTTTTTTATCCAATTACACAATACCACCCAAACCCGAGGAGGAGGAGGAGGAGGAGGAGAAGGACAAGAAGGAGAAGGACAAGAAGGAGAAGGAGAAGGAGAAGAAGAAGGAGAAGGAGAAGAAGAAGAAGAAGAAGAAGAAGAAGAAGAAGAAGAAGAAGAAGAAGAAGAAGAAGAAGAAGAAGAAGAAGAAGAAGAAGAAGGCAAAGAAAAAGGATCAGCCTCCACCCTAAAACCTCCATCTTGCTTTATCTATATTACTATATTCTAAAACCTTAAACTCCAAGTTGTCCACCATGTGATATTACACCCTTCTATTCAAACTCCACACCCATAATCCCAGTTCCATCATTCCATTTTGGACGCCTTCTCCACAGCCTCAGGTCAAATGCAGTGTTCTCTTGGGGGTCAGTGTCTGTCAGCTCAGAAAGTCCGAAATTCTTAGCAGCCCGGGTTCCAACAGGTAACAATGTTCTCCTGTGTTCCAGTAGGTTCCATTGGGCCCGGTTCTGTCACCATGGACACCTGGTTCCATGAGATTCCATGGGGTGACAATGTTCTCCAGTGTCACCATGGACACCTGGTTCCATGGATTCCATGGGGTGACAATGTTCTCCAATGTCACCATGGACACCGGGTTCCATGGATTCCATTGGGTGACAATGTTCTCCAGTGTCACCATGGACACCTGGTTCCATGAGATTCCATGGGGTGACAATGTTCTCCAGTGTCTCCATGGACACCTGGTTCCATGGGATTCCATGGGGTGACAATGTTCTCCAGTGCCACCATGGACACCTGGTTCCATGAGATTCCATGGGGTGACAATGTTCTCCAGTGTCTCCATGGACACCTGGTACCATGGATTCCATGGGGTGACAATGTTCTCCAGTGTCACCATGGACACCTGGTTCCATGGGATTCCATGGAGTGACAATGTTCTCCAGTGTCTCCATGGACACCTGGTACCATGGATTCCATGGGGTGACAATGTTCTCCAGTGTCACCATGGACACCTGGTTCCATGGATTCCATTGGGTGACAATGTTCTCCAGTGTCACCATGGACACCTGGTTCCATGGATTCCATGGGGTGACAATGTTCTCCAGTGCCACCATGGACACCTGGTTCCATGGATTCCATGGGGTGACAATGTTCTCCAGTGTTCCATCAGGCCCGGCTCTGTCCCCATGGACACCCGGTTCCATGGGCAGTGTCCGTGTCCCAGTGGCACCTGTGTTCCATGGCACCCCTGTCTGACCAGGGACAGTTTGTTCCAGGACATTCCATGGAGTCCCAGCGGTCACTTGGGTTCCATGCAGGTGCCTGGGCAGCGGGAGCTCAGCCCAAATATCCTGGGGGTCCCTGGGCTGGTGTTTTTTTGGGGGAACCTTTGGATCTTGCAGGGCTCCAAAGCTGAGCCGTGGATGCCCCTTGGGACAGAGTGGAGCATCATGGAAGCCAGGAGAGCCTGATGGAGCCAGGAGACCCTGATGGAGCCAGGAGAGCCTGATGGAAGCCAGGAGAGCCTGATGGAGCCAGGAGGCCCTGATGGGAGCCAGGAGACCCTGATGGAGCCAGGAGAGCCTGATGGAGCCAGGAGACCCTGATGGAGCCAGGAGAGCCTGATGGAAGCCAGGAGAGCCTGATGGAGCCAGGAGGCCCTGATGGGAGCCAGGAGACCCTGATGGAGCCAGGAGAGCCTGATGGAGCCAGGAGACCCTGATGGAAGCCAGGAGACCCTGATGGAGCCAGGAGACCCTGATGGGAACCAGGAGACCCTGATGGAAGCCAAGAGACCCTGATGGAGCCAGGAGACCCTGATGGAGACCAGGAGACCCTGATGGAGCCAAGGCTGCAGCGGGACCCAGAGGGACCTCACGGGAGCCAGGAGAGCGTTGTGAGGCTGTGGAACAATGTGGCACCGAGGTTTCCCTGGGGCTTGGCAGAAGCTCCTGGAGACAAGGAAGCGCTGGGAGCCTCCGGAATCAGCGTCTGCAGGAGGATTTTCTGCTCCCTCCTGGGATGCTGGTGGACAATAAAGCCTGAGGCAGCCTCCCAAGGGTCCGGCTGTGCCACCAGCGGGGGCCACATCTGGGGGGACGCCCGGCCAGCCCTGGCCCTGCTGCTCCTCCTGGCCGGGCCTGGAGCTGCTGGGAGCCCGGGCTGGGGGAATCCTCAGGGCTGTGCAAGGAAAGGTTCAGCACAAGCAGCCCTGGAGCGAGATGTGCAGTGTGAAACACGCCAATCACTTGATTTTGAAATTTTAAAAGTTCCATAGTAATAAAATGGTTATAAAAATAGCAATACAATTAGAGTAATAATAATTTGGACAATTTGAATTAGGACAATATGAGACAATAGAGAAAAAGGGTTATGGAGGTCTCGGTACCTTTTTCTGGGCACCACGAGCCCGAAAAAGGACAGCCGTTAACAAAGGATTAACCCTTGAAAACAACAGCCTGTTGCATATTCATACACTTCATCCATGATGCATAAATTCCATTCAAACACAGGATTCTGTCTGGGCAGTGCCACCTTCTTCCTCTGAATCCTAACAGCGCCTTCGAGGCGGGAAGAAATTCATTTCTTCTGATAAGAGGGCAATAAATTCTTTTTCCCTGAAAGATTTAGGTGTCCTGTGGCTGCTATCTCACTGCCAGACGTGTCTTTAAAAAAAGAATCCTACATAGCATTGTTTCTATTTTAACATTTTTTATAACCTAAAGCTATATTTAACACAGTACTTAAGAGAATTAATACAGCATTACTTTCTAACACCAGACATATAATATTCATTTTAATATTTGTGAAAAGCCAATCATAAAATACATGCATTTTTCACATGCAGGCAAAGCCAGCGAGGCAGCAGAGCAAGAGAGAGAGCAGAGCCAGCGACACAACAAACGCACCGAGAGCGAGAGAGCAAGTTTGAACAGAGCTTGCAAAGGGCAAAATCAGCTCAGACCAGGTTAGACTGAAGAACAAGGAGCACCAGGCATGGGCTGATGGTCCAGGTAAAAAGTTCCAGCGTGAGGAGGACGACAGAAGCCTTCATCAAAAGAGCACCAGAAGACTGAGGGCCGCCACAGGAGGAACGGACGCAGGCGCTGAAGCCACACACGGCTGTAAAACCGGGACACAGCTTTATGCAAATGTGAGTATGCTAATGAAGTGTTGTAATTGTGACTTTTAAAATGGAGCTGAAGGCCAAAGGAGACCGAGTGGGTTTTTGCCAGAGAGATCCCCCTCGCTCCCAGCGCTGGATAAACAAATCCCTGCTCTGTCTGACTGCAGAGTTTGATTTCCTCGCCCAGTTTGTCCCACTCCCCCTTTCCCTGCCCTCTCCTCCCCTCTCCCAGTCCCATTTATGGGATTTGGGGTCATTTATGGGATTTGGGGTCATTTATGGGATTGGGATCATTTGGGGCATTTGGAGTCATTTGGGGGATTTGGGTTCTTTGTGTGCCTTTGGGGTTATTTGGGATTTTTTGGGGGGTTATTCAGGGTAAATTTGGGATAATTTCGGGTAACTTTTCACATTGTTGGGTTTTTAGGGCTGTGTGTGTCCGGGGTAATTCAGGGCCAATTCTGTGTGGGTTTGGGATCATTTTATGGGATGGATTGTATTTTAATGGATTTTAATAGGAATTTAGTAGGATTTTTATAGAATTTAATGGGATTTTTATGGGGTTTTAATGGGATCTGATGGGCTTTTCCCCAGTCCACAGCTCCCTCCCACCTCAATTTGGGGGTCCCATCCCCCTCTTCCCCCCGCTCTCCCGCCCCATCCCCATCGTTCCCCCAGTCCCCAATCCCCTCCCCCGTGCTTGGTTTTGGGGGTTCCAGGCCCCTCCTGCTCCCTTTGGGGGTCCCGACCCCCCTTTGGTTCAATTTGGGGCCCCTCCGCCCCGTTCTCCCCGCGCCCCCCGCTCCCCCCGCGGCCGGGGGGGCTCCCAGAGCCCCCAGTGCCACCAGTGCGGCCCCAGCTGCCCCCGCACGCCCCATCCCCATCGCCGGGGTCACCGCCCCCCGCCCCAAATTCCGCTCCTGGACACTGAGAGCCATCAGCGACAAACGCTCTGATTGGCTGGGAATGGCCCCGCGCAGTCTCTGATTGGCCAGCGCTGTGAGAGGCGCTGGGTTCTGCCCGGCACGCGATGAGTCACAGCCGAGCCGGCCGCTGATTCGCTGGAAATCGCCGGGCGGGGCCAGTGCGCCGAGTTTCTGCCCGGCAACAGGATCGTCATCAGCGCCCCGCGCTCTGATTGGCCAGGATCTGTTTCGGGCTGGGGACGGGAGGAACTGGGCACCCCCAGGAGCCCCTCGGGTTTGGGGCTTTCGATCCCCCCTCGGCCCTCGGGGCGGCCCTGGGGCCCCCCCAACACCCCCAAAATGGGGAGGGTCCGCGGGGCCCTTTGGAACCCCCAGGAATGGGCGGGGAGCGGCAGGAGCCGCCCCAAAAAGGGATGGAAGGGTCCGGGCCGGGAATGGGGGAGGCTCTGGGGATGGCTCCGGCCCGGATCGGGGCGGGCTGGGATTGAGGGAGGCTCCGTTCAGCGGCCGGGGAGGGGCTGGGCCTGGGGAGGGCTCCGGGATTGTGGGGATGGGGCCATTCCGGGACTGGGGCGGGGCCTCTCCCTGGGGTTGGGGTCCGGCTTTGGCTCAGGGACCCTCCCCGTTCCTGTTCCGCTTCCCGATCCCGTTCCCGATCCCGATCCCGCCGCTGGCTCCAGGGAATATCCCTGATCTCAACCCCGACCCCACACCCGAGGTGAGGTCAAACATTGGGGTCAAACACCCCAAATCCTGGGGTCAACTCCCCCGGACCCCAAATCCTGGGGGTTCAAACACTGGGGGGGGCCAAACATCCCCAGACCCAAACTCTGCGATCTCAACCTCCCCCCCTGCCCCCCAGCCCGAACCCCAAATTTTAGGCCTTAAACCCCCCAAATCCCAGATCCTGGGGTGTCAAACACTCTGCAATTTGCAAATGTTGGGGTTAAATCCCCCTGACCCCAAATCCTGGGGTTTGAAACATTTGGGGTGTCTAACACCCCCCGTTCCCAAAGTCTGGGGTCAAACACCCCCAAATCCCAAATCCTGAGGTGTCAAACACCCCCAACCCCCAAAGTTTGGGGTCTAAAGCCCCAATCCCCAACTCCTGGGGTTTGAAATATCTGGGGTGTCCAACCCTCCTCATCCCCAAAGTTTGGGGTCAAAGCCCCCAATCCCCAAACTTTGGGGTCAAAGGCCCCCCGATCCCAAACTCTGGGGTGTCAAATCCCCCTGATCCCCCCAACTTTGGGGTTAAATCCCCCCAAATCCTGGGCTCAATCCCCCCAATTCCCGAACTTTGGGTTCAAAACCCCCTGACCCCAAATCCTGGGGTTTGAAACAGTTGGGGTGTCCAACCACCCTGATCCCAAAGTTTGGGGGTCAAACCCCCTGATCCCCAAATTCTGAGGAAAAAACTCCCAAACCCCAAATCCTGGGAACAAAAACCCCCAAATCCCAAACCCAGGGGTGTCAAACATGCCCAATTCCCAAATTTTGGGGTCAAAAATCCCCAAACCCTGAGGTGTCAAAATCCCCTAAACCCCAAATTTTAGGATCAACCCCACCCAACCCCCAACTTTTAGGATCAAATCCCCCAATTCCCAACGTTTGGGGTCAAACACCCCCAAACCCTAAATTTTAGTGTCAGCCACCCCCAGTCCCCAAATTTGGGGTTATTTGGGGTTTATTTGGGGCAGCTCCAGGTGCAATGTCTGTGGAGAGACCCTGGGTACAATGCTGGGAAAAACCCCAAAAACCCCTCAGGAGCCCCAAAACCCCTGGGGGCTGGGAAAGGGGATTTAGGGTGGGGATCTGGGGTGGCAGAAGGGGATTTGGGGTGAGGAGATTTGGGGTGGAAAAAGAAGGATTTAGGATTGGAAAAGGAGATTTTGGGGTGAAAGGAGAAGGATTGGGGTGGGAAAAGGGGATTTGGGGTGGGAAATTGGGGTGGAAAAGGGAGATTTTGGGATGGGAAAAGGGATTTGGGCACACACAAAGGATTTGGGGTGGAAAAAGGAGAATTTGGGATGGGAAAAGGAAATTTGGGGTGCACAAAGAAGGATTTGGGGTCAAAAAAAAGGAGATTTGGGGTGAAGAGAAATTTTGGGGTTGAAAAAGGGAGGATTTGGGGTAAAATGAGGATTTGGGATAAAAAAAGGAGGATTTGCGCAGAGCTGAGCTTACCTGGGGGAGTGGGGGCACGTGGGGAGTTTGGGGTAGGGTCAGGACTGGTTTTTTGGGAAGTTTTCTGGGATTTTGGGGTGTTTCTATGGGATTTTGGGGTGCTTCTATGGGATTTTGTGGCAGCTTAAAGGCATTTGAGGTGATTTAGGTATTCAGGGGAAGTTTTGAATAATGTTGGGGTCTTTCTGAGGGATTTTGGGGTGTTTCTATGGGATTTTGGGGTGGTTTGGAGGGATTTGGGGTGTTTGGGGGCAGTTTTTGGGTATTTGGGGGCAGGTTTGAGGCGTTTTTTGGGATTTTTGGGGTACTTCAGGCCCGTTGTTTGGGGTTTGGGGGTGTTTTGGTGGAGTTTGGGGTGTTGTGGGTCCCTTTTTGGCGCAGGAGATCTTCCTGGCGCTGCTCTGGGTGATGCTGAAGCCCTGCAGGGCCTCGCGGGCGGCGCCCGCCTGCACCTCGGGCTCCAACTGCACCCAGGCGATGTCGCGGGGCCCGGGCACCAGGGCAGCTCCTGAACCCCGGGAACCTGGGCTGGGAACGGGGCCAGGAGAGCCCCAGACACCCGGGAGTGTTCCCCAGACACCCGGGAGTGTTCCCCAGGCACCCGGGAGTGTTCCCCAGACACCCGGGAGTGTTCCCCAGACACCCGGGAATGTTCCCCAGAAACCTGGGAATGTTCCCCAGACGCCTGGGAATGTTCCTTGAACACCCAGTAATGTTCCCCAGACACCCGGGAATGTTCCCCAGACACCCGGGAATGTTCCCCAGACACCCGGGAGTGTTCCCCAGACACGCAGGAATGTTCCACAGAAACCCGGGAATGTTCCCCAGAAACCTGGGAATATTTCCCTCCAAAAATCCAGAAATGTTCCCCCCCAAATGGAGAAATGTTCCCCAAAAAATCCAGAAATGTTCTCAAAAGAACGCCTGAAACTTTTCCCCCAAAAATCCAGAAACATTCCCATAGAAATCCAGAAATGTTCCTCCAAAAATCCTGGAACATTCCCAAAAAAATGAGGAACTTTCCCCAGAAAATCCAAAAACATTCCTCCCCAAACTATACAAAACCAACCCCATTCCCCATGCAGAAACTTTCCCAAAAACTCCAGAAACATTCCCAAAAATCCAGAAACCCCTCCCCAAAAAATCCAGAAGACCTCGGCAGAAAATTCAGAAATTCCTCCCTAAAAAAATCCAGAAATTTCCACCAAAATTCAAGAAATTTCCTCCCTAAAATATCCAGAATTTCCTCCCCCCCAAACCCTGCTCTTTCCCAAAAATGCAGACATTCCCCCAAAATCCCGATCCTTTCCCCAGACAATCCAGCCCCAAGCCCCCCTCACCCCTCTCGCCCCCCAAGCCCCAGAATCCCCCAATGCCCAAAGGGCCCGGAATGCCCGGAATGCCCGGGATGCCGGGATTGCCCCAGATCTCCCTGGGTGCAGAGCATGGGGAGCAGCAGCTCCTTGGGCTCCTCAGGGAGTGGGGCAGGAACAGGATGTGCTTCGGGGCTCTGCCCACAGCTGGGGAAACGGGAGAAAAACCCCAACAGCAGCAACAAATCTGCCCCAAACCTGCCCCAAGCAGGCCCCAAATCTGCCCAAAGTCACTCTGGATACACACCAAACCATCTGTCCAAAATCCCACCAAAATCCTCCATGCTTTGACCCAGGGCTGTCTCATCATTTTTAAGTCTTTTTCACAGTTCCAAGAAATGATATCTCAGCTTGGTGGGAAGCCTCCTCTAAACTGATGGCATTGTGACATCTACTCTCAGCAATCAGATGCAGCCCCAATGATTATTACAGAACCACTCCAACAGTTTGCTGGGTTTAAAGCATCTCTGTGCTGAGGGGATTTTGGAGGAGACAGCTCTTGCATGGTTCATTAGTCTGTCACCCCCAGACCTTTACTCCTCAGTGCTGTTCTCAAGAGCCTTGTTTTAAATGACGTTCAGGGAATTCTCTCCCACTTAGAGCTTGGGTGGTGGCCAGGCCTTGGCTCTGCCTGGACGGGAATTTGCCAACAGACCCAGATGTTTTCTGCATCAAAACCAGATTTGAGTTGCTTTGGCTTGGCCATCTGACCCTCTAGACATGACAGTTGAACTCTTTTTAAAGGCAGCTTGGGAATTATTATCTGGAAATAATGATCCAAGTCCCCCCTGAATCGAGGTTTGTCAGCTGTTTGCAGACCCTGGGATGATGGTACATTATTGCAGAGATTGCTATTTACCTCATTCCACCTACGTTTTTAGCTTTGTCTGCTATTTGAAATGTTCCTGATTGTTGTATCCAAATTATTCCCAATTGCTGTAAGTTTCTTGTCCACTGCATGTATTATTTTACTGTGATGTTGCTTCATACTCATAACAAAAGACAGGCATCTCATTCTTAAAAAACAAAAAAGAAGAGGAATGAATGCCTTAAGAACGTTCAAATAATGCAATATGAACATGAGACATTTGGACAAGGAATCATTTTGAATAATGCAATATTTACATTAGGAATTTGGAAAAGAGATCATCCCATCTAAATCCCAATGGAGTGTACCACAGTGCAGCCTGATTGATTCATTCCCTTCAGGAGAAGATGTGCCTGTGTTTTATCACCAGCAGCTCAAAGCAGTCACCTGTTCATTGCATCAGATCCTGATCAGCTCTGAAGAAATGAGGCCCAGTGCAGAGAGAAATAACCTCATCCCCTTGCAGCCTTTGTGGCCAGAGCAGGAGCAGGAGGAGGCCTGGCCAGACACGGCTGTGTCTGGGCACTGACAGAGGCAATTTGCCAGCAAAGCCTCCTGGCATCCTCATGGTACAGAGCTCCTATGAACCTTCTCCAGTTATTCCCTGTTCCAGCTGCCAGGGGACATTCAGTGGTGTCAAAGATCAACATTTCCAGCTCAAAGACTTTCTCACACTTCTCAACTCATTGGAAACAATGGTCATTTCTTTCCATTTCCCCAAGAGACATTGGACATTATTCTTTTGTCTTCTCATGCTGCAATACCCTGTGTCAATGACTTGATGGAATTTGGTAAGTTTTGTGGATTTTAAGTGGTCTTTTATCTATCTTATCCCATATCTAACAGATAACCAGTGATAACCTTGATGAGATAATGCCCTGACAAGAGTGAGCTGTTTCAGCATCAGAACATAGGAGCCTTTTTTAAATGAACGAGAAGGGGGAGATGTCACAGACAGGTGGGATAATGATAAAAGAAAGGCCTTATGAAATCAGGCCTTGTTCTGCCACATTAACAGCTGGCCTGCCATCTCTTCTGAGTGCAGCTAGGCAGTTACAAGTTCCCATGGGAAGCTCTTGTGAGAATGAGACTTTGTGAACAATCTGTTCTGAGGGTGAAAAACAAATGCACCTGCAACAACAAGGGATTTGTCCGTGAGAATCAGTGAAGAGAACAGGTAAACAATACAACAGAGAGATTTGATGCACAAGTAAAATCTATTTTATTAACCAGTAATAGAATAACCTGCAAGAAATCTATGAACTAACTAAAGTTGCACATGAGGTCTGTCAAACTGTGTAAAATGAGTTGTGTGAATAAAGAGTAAAGAGTTCTTCTCCAGCTCAGCTGTGTCCTCTGGGATTTGAGTTCCCTCCTTTTTGGGGCTTTGGGTTCCCCCTTCTTTGAGGCTTTGGTTTTCTTCTTCTCTGGGATTTTGGTTTCCTTCTTCTCTGGGGCCTTGGCTTCCTTCTTCTGTGGTTGTTTGCTTTTCCCCTTCTCTGGTTTTGGGGGTTGCTTCCCCACAGAGACACCCTTCTTTTCCTTCTTCTGCCTCTCTTCCTCCTTCCCCCTCTCTCCCTCCTCTAAGGCTTTTGCCTCCTCCTCAAGCTTTTGAGCCGGCTGCTTCATCTCCCTTGTGCAGACAAAACAGAAACCATGGCTGAGAGTCCCCACCAGAAACTTGGGCTCCCCAGTCCTGGCTGGCCCTGCACTTCATTCCTTGACCCTGAGGCCATTCCCGTGAATTCTCCTCAAGCCACAGGGCTTGGGAACATCCCAAGGGAGGGCATTGGTGGAAGGGGACCTCCAGGCCCAGCCAAACCTCAGCTTTGCCATCAGAGGCTCTTGACTGTGCCAGCTCCCTCTGAAGGCACAGCCAGACCCCTCCAGGCCCTGCCCAAGGCTGATCCAGCAGCTCTCTGTGCTGCTGCCTGAAAACGCCCTTTGTCTCTTGGCTTCCCAGTTTAGAGCAGAGCACAGATTGCTGACAGCTGCTCATCTCCCCTACAATTCTTACTCAGCTCATTCAGCCCCCTTCCCCCTGGGCATGGCTGAAGCATGATTGTAAAGAGTTCAGATTTCAGCTGAGGCTTAGAAGCAATTCCCACTGATCAGGATGTAAGTTAGACAGGCAGACCATAGGTTAATGATGATGAGATGCTTAAGCTGGAGCTGATTGTTCTATTGTTTACCATTAGGAGCTCCTTTCTAGAAGGAAGTGGAGTCAGTGAACTGTTATAAGAATATCTTGAAACCAGGAGAACAATGGTTTAGCACCTGGGCTTGATGTCAATCAGTCACTAAGCAGGGGACCTTGGATGGTGCCAGAGGGTCACAGAGACCTGATGAAGACATTCCTGACTTCATCCCTTAAGACCACGGACCCAATTCGAGACCACGGACCCAATTCAAGGGAGGAATTGCACAGGTGTGAAGGACCAATGAGCTCATTTGAATACAGAGCGGGGATGGGAGGTGCTGGGCTTGTGCAGATGTATTGTATGTAAGATCTTGGGCAATAAAGAGAGGGCAAAGAACCTTGGGCAGCGCGGTCTCGCCTTTTAGGGACGGCTCTGGTGCCGCCCGCCGGTGTTAATAAACACAGCACTAACTCTAATTAGTTAGAGAGTCTCTGCCCGTGATCTTGGGCTTTAACGACCCATAGCCTGCCCCTTCACGAGAACGATGCTATCAGTCAGAAAGCAGAGGCTGCAGGAACTCCTCTCCTGCAAGGCAGGCTCTTGTCAGGCAGATTTCCTGCTGGAGCCCAGCTGGGACCAAGCAAACCAGTGCTGGCTGCCATGGAAACCATTGGAAGCAGCCTCGTCCCTCTCCTCCCCATGAAACCAACTCCAGCCTGGCCTGAAGAAGTCCTGATGCACAGGCTGGCTTGGAGCACCTCCACTCCCAGCTCCAGCCTGGGCCTGTGTGTCCTGAGCTGGGCTGCCTTGCTGGAGCTGAGCTTCTCCTGTGCTTGCCCACGGCTGCAGCTGCAGGGGAGCCTAAAGGACAGGAGCTTTTCTGGCTGCTGTCCCAGCATAAGGAGAGCCCTGGCAGATCAGCAGTGCAAGGGCTTCATCTGGGGCAGGAGCAGGGCCCAAAGCAAGGTTTGCTCTGTGCCCCACGCCTGCCCATAGCACAATCCCAGTGCTTTGGTGAAGAAGGGAGATGATGGAGAAGATGCCACTCAACACCATGGACTTCCAGACCCCTCTAGAGGCAGTGCCAAGGCAAGCCCAGAGCCCAGCTCCCTGCAGGCAGCAGCTGAGCCAGGAGGGCTCAGCACTCAGATAGAGAAGAAGATGTTGTGTCTCAACAGGAGAAGGTCCTTCCTCTCTTGGCAGCCAGGGAGCTCAGAGTGGCCATGCCTGTGTTGCTGCTGCCTTTGCTGTGCAGCACCTCTGAGCTCAGAGTCCTTGGAGCAGGGGAGCCCTGCAGGGACAATAACCCATGGCAGAGCAGGAGCCCATGGAAGGCTGACTCACCTGTCCCTGAGAGGGGCCTGGGAGCCACAGTTGATCTCGGGGGGCTCAGGGAGGAGCTGACACGTGAGGCCTCCCCGGGCACCAGCCCCTCGTAGCTGGGGCCTCCCTCCACGTGGCACAGCTCCGGGACACTGCAGGTGCTGCTGAGGTGGCCAGAGAAGGTGGAGGAGACCTGCTGGCTCTCTCCTGGCTGCAGCACACCTGGCAGGGGCAGGATACTGAAAGCCTGGGTGGAAGACAGGAGAGATTGAGGTGCTGAGCATGGGAATGGATGCAGAAGAGCATCTTGGAGCAAAGGGCAGCTGCAGCCAGAGGGGCCTATTCCCCAAACACTGCCAGAATCACCCTCACCTCATCCTGCATCCATGCCACTGACCAGGGCAGGGACCATGGGCAAAATCTTCTCCCACACTCACGGGCCAATGCATTAATTAGTACATGACATGAAAGGGAACTGGGATGTCTCCTGGCAGTAGAAATTCTCTCTGATGCACAACTTGCCTTTAAAAAGTTTAAAAGCTTCCTGCTTTTAGAAAAGGAGGAGACTCAGAGTGAGAGCTCCTGGAGCTGAGGGAAGGAGTCCAGCCCAGCTCATCTGACTCCTGAGGCTCTTGCCCTCTCTCTCTGATTTAAATGCTGCTTTCTCAAGGTGCTGCAGCAAAAGCTCCTGCCAAAATTTCCAGTGGAGCACCTGAGGAGTTCCAGGGGGAGCAGTGCCCTGCACAGGTGCTGCACAGCGTCCTTGGGCAGCCCTGCAACGTGTCCTGCCCGGCCTCTCCAACAAGCAGCTGCTCCAGCAGCACTTTGTGATGGGCCTGCAGGGATGGGAGGCCCCTCTGTGGCCAGTGCTGAGGGCCCCCAGTGGCACTGGCAGCTCCAGCCCTGCTGGCCACGCTGACAATGGGCAGGGAGACAGATTCCCTCCTGCCTTCTCCGCTCCCAGGGGAGCGTGCGCCACGTCCAGGGAGCACCTGAACCCCTCCGAGCCTCGTGGCAGGTGAGGGTGCTCAGGAGTTGGTGCTGGCACCTGGAAAACAAGCCATTTTCTGTGCTGGGAGGCAGAGACAGCCACTTTGCAAAGTCTCCCTTTGTCAGACAGCTCCAGGGCCAGCAGGGCAGCAGCAGCTCTGGGGGAAAGCAGAGCCCTGCAAACAGGGAGTCTGGCTGCCTTGGGAAGAGGCTCCATGGAGATCAGGATCATCCCAGCTGGCTCTGGGAGGGAAGCTGGAGATCTGACCAGGATGATGCAGGGAAAAGCCTCATCTTACACTGGGAAGGAAACAAGGCACAAAATCCCACACTCAGCACAGGCCTGTAGGATCTGAGTCAGCTTCTCCAAGGAAAACTCTCCTGTTTCTCCCTCCCCCTCAGCCCATGTCCAGCCACTGGCCCTGCTGCCCAGCCCACTGTCAGGGCACAGCCCAGCAGGGCAGCAAAAAGGGAGCTCAGCATGAGCAGGACTTGGTGCTGGCAGGCTGGGGAGGAACACAAGCACGGCATGGACAAGAAAATCTACCTCTGCTCCTGAAGAGTGGGGAAAATCCTGCACTTCTTTCAGGGCTGTGACTGGCTCCTCCACATTTCTGACCTTGAAATGCCTCCATTGAGATGCCAAGGAACCCAAACTGCTTCTCTTCCCCTTTGGTGGTTGGGGTTTGACTTCAGGAGGGTAAAGCTCATCTCTGGAAAATAAGATAACCATGAACAGGGACCTGCAGTGGGAGGGAGGGACACCTGCACCAGCAGGAGCTGTTTGTGCCTCCCATCCCTCCTGTCCTTCTCCCCAGCAGCCTGGGCCTGTTTTCCCCGGCAGAATCCCTGTCCCTGTGCACCCTGCCAGGAGCAGCTGCACACAAAAAATCCAGGGGGGTCTGAGTGGGATTTTTTGGGATTTTTGGGGGGATCTCACCTGTTTTTTGTTTTATTTTTGAGGGTTTCTCCTGGATTTTTTGGGGTGGGTTTGGGATTTATTTGGGGTTTTTTGGGAGAAGAGTCTCACCTGGATTTTTTGGCATTTTTGGGGGATCTCACCTAGATTTTTGGGGAATTTTTTGGGGGGGTCTCACCTGGATTTTTTTGGGGAGGTCTCACTAGTTTTCTGGGATTTTTTGGGGGGGCCTCACTGAGATTTTTGGGGGAGGTCTCACCTGAATTTTTAAAAATTTTTTTGGGGAGGTGTCTCACCTGGACTTTGGGATTTTTTGGGTATTTTTTGGGGAGGATCTCACTTGGTTTTTAGGAGATTTTTTCTGGAGGATCTCACCTGGATTTTTTTGGCCTTTTTGAGGGAATCTCACCCAGATTGTTTGAGATTTTTCAGGGGGGTCTGACTGGGATTTTTTGGGATTTTGAGGGGTCTCCCCTGGATTTTTTGGGATATTTTTGGAGTGTCTCACCTGTTTTTTGGGGATATTTTGGGGTCTCAGCAGCCGCAGCTCTGCCGGGCGGGGGCCGGAGCCCTCCGGGGCTGCCGGGGCTGCCGGAGCGACGCGTCCCCGTATTGGATCCCCGAGCCACCCGCTCGGGACCCAGCTCATCCCCGAACACGCCGGTGACAGCGCTGGGGCCGTGAGTGCCCAGGGCCTGCACTGCCACCACAGCTGGGATCTCTGCTGAGCTCTGGGGCTGCACAATCCCACAGGGCTTGGGGCTGGGGTCGAGCACAGCAGAGTCCTCCTTGCGTTTCTGGCAGGGACAGAATGAAATGCAGCTTCAGAGGCACCTCTGGAGAAACTTTAGACTCCTTAACATGCACCGCAACAGCAACTTACACACACGTTTACAACTGCCCAGGACAAAGGTAAAAGGCACAAACAAGATGCAAGAATTGTAGGCTTAGCACTCCCAGGGGATCCTGCAAGGAGGCTGCCAGCACAGGCACTGGTGTCTGTGGATGCAGCAGCTTTTCACAACCCTCTCAGATCTCCCACAAGAAAAGCCCCTGAAGACCAGAACATCAACTGTTTCCTCAGGAGCTTCAACTGCCTCCTAAAGTTTACATTCGGGTAGGATCCTGTTCTCAGCAGATCTTTAAGGCTGAATAGAAACCAGCAAGGTCTTATCCAAACCCTTTTTTCCCCTAATAATCTCCTCAGTAATATTTGACAGGAGGAGGTGGATGTGATGCCAAACCTGGGGAATGAGCCCGTAGCAGCCAGGAAGGTGGCTGGGATTCCTCATGAGGATCTTCCTCTCCTAGGGCACCTTCAGGTGGCACTCACCGTACAGCAGCACTTGGGGGGACACTTGGAGCTCAGGAACGAGACATCTGGGCAGAGAGATGACCCCAGGGCAATCAGAGATCCTGAGAGAATGGAGAACGTTTCCCCCCAGAGATTGTGCAATGGAGCAGAACACATTGGTCACTGTCAAACGCACATTGAACAGCCCTACAGGGATAAATTGCCTTCTACCTCTGCCCACTCCAACACGTCTTGTCAAGGAGGCCCAAACCCTGAGAGGCAGCACCCAGAGGCTGCCCAGTGCCCCAGGCAGAGCCCTTTGCCCCACAGCTGCCTCAGCCCCTCCTGTACCCCAGAAGGCTTGCAAGGACTCCTGGAACAGTCCCAGTGAGCCACGAGCTCTGGGGGAGCCTTCCCAACAAGGATCAGGGCTCCCTAAGGCTCAAGGAACACACAACCCCAGTGTCTCAGTACAAATGACTCCCTTCTCTGCCATGGTGCTGCTGCCCTGCCTGAGAACTCAGCTCTTTGCCCCAGCCCTGGAGGGCACGAGACAGCAGCTGCCCCACAGAGGGGCTGATCAGCCCCTGCCAGGCCCTGCAGCTCCCTGGCTCCTCCACTGCACAGCTCCAGGCCCTGCCTGGCCCCAGCTCCACCTGCTTTACAGAATGGCAGCCCAGGCACTGCCTGCATGGCTCTGCCTGGGACAGGGAACAGCCCCAGGGAGCTGCATCCCTCTGGGCATCACACTGACACCCACAGCAGCACAGCAGCATGGAATTCTGCTGCAGCAACAACGACTTTTGGGCTCAGCTCTGACAACATTAAAGCTCAAAATGGGAAGCAGAGGGAAGGAGAATAACTGGAGCTGACCTGCCACACCAAGGGCTGCTTTCCCCTCGTCAGACCTTGCCCTCCCCACTCTTGCTGGGAGCCACTTCCCCCCTGCCATGGGCCCTCATGGACAGAGCCAGACCCTGACTCTCAGCAGCTGCTTGGTGTGACCCAAACCCGTGCACGGTGCTCACCACCAGCACAACTCCACCTCTTGCAGGAAGAAGGAGAGGAGGCCCTCGGGAAATTTGTTCCCCCTCACGCACCAAAGCCCAGGCCAATCAATGATATCATTGCTGGTGCCTTTAGAAGAGGGCCCAGGCCCGTGCTGGCTGTGAGCAGGGGTGCTTTTCACCACAGGCTGCTGCCCAAGCACTGCTGTTCTCATGTCCAGCTGGCACAACATGAGGGCATTCAGCAGCACTTCTCCTTGGCACTGCAGCCAGCAAAGCCTGGGCAAGGCAGTGCCTGGGGGAGCCAGGCAAGGGCTGGGACCTGGCTGTGATGATCAGGGTTGCCCCTCCCTTGCCAACACCCTCCAGGTGCACCAGCATTCTCTGGTAGAACTCCATCACCGTGTTGGAGCACAGGGTCACCTGGTGGGAGAGAAGACCAGTCAATTCTTCCTTACAAAAGCTCCTTACCCACGTGTGATATCCTCCAGATCCTGAGGGAGGATTTGGCCTTAATTCTTCTGCTGCTCCATGTGCAGAGCACAGTCTGAGAGTAACAAAAGCCTTCTGGCAATACCAGATTTGTTAAACACCCCTTGCTATCAGGGCACAGGTCAGCTACATTGAAACATTAGACTACAGCTCTATGCACCACTGCATTCAAATTAAGGGGCCAATTTCTCATATGACTACAATGACATTCGTGCAGAGGAAATCTGATTGAACACAATGAGTTCAGCTTCACAGCAGGAACCAGCTCATCTTGCTGTTCATTCAAATCAGCCTGGCCATTTTCTTCTTGATCATCTTCATGGTCCTCCAGATCTTCTTCAAGTCTTTGCAGGTCCTCTTGAAGCGAAGCCTTCTCTGCTCCATTTCCATCCTGCACCTTCTGGCCTCTTCTTCAGCTTTCCGGGCCTCTTCTCTCTGCTTCATGTCCACCCTTCTGGGCCTGAGGCAGAGGAAGAAAGGCAGGAAGAGCAGCTCAGCAGCAGCCCAGTAGGGCCCCTGCTGCACGGCTGCCCAGAGCAGGGGTCCCCAGGCAGGCTCGGGTGCCTCTGGGGTAGCCTGCTCCAGGCCCTCTTTGCCCAGCTCTGCATCCTCATCCCAACTGATCACCACGGGCCGTGGGAAGTGGAAGAGGAGCAGCACCAGCAGGGCAGGGACTGATTTGGACACCATGGTCTGCAGGAGGAGAGAGACAATTTGTGTTGCTTTGCACAAGAGTTGCAAACCCGTGTGTTATTAGGGAATGGCCGCTCCTGCTGTGCCAGAGCGCTCGAGCAGGGCTGAGAATCTGGTGTCAAAGTGCATTCATGTGCTCCATGTTGCATGGGGCACCCGTGTGCAGGAATAGAGAACACCTTCCCTCAGATGGGATCTGCTGTGGCAAGGCCCCTCTGGTTTTCTCCTCCACGCAGCAGTTTGCATGCAGAATGTGGGCAGATGTAACTTGGAGGTCCTCCTGCTCACCCTTGGGTTCCCCTTGCAGAGCCTCAGCCCCTGCGTTCTGTCAGGGCCCCTGGGCAGGTGGGATATTCCCAGAGGAGAGGGGCCGGCTGTGTCCCCATTGCCCCTGTCCCTTATGTGCCTGTGCTCAGGAGGGCACAGAGAGGATGGGGACTCCTGCCTGCCCCGTGTCCTGTCTGCCTGCCGGGCCTGTCCCAGGGCAGCCGGGCTGTGATTGCTGTGCTGTGTCCCCCTGTCCCTGCTGTCCCTGCTGTCGCTGCTGTCATGGCCCACTGCAGGTTCCACACCTACACAGCCATGGTGGCTCCTGAGCTCTGCAGGGACCCGAGTGACAGTCTGAGTGGTGGCACTCCTGGTTTTCTTGCATTTGGCATCGCGCAGAGCAGAGGCTGGATCACAGCACCAAAGGAGCAGCTGCTGCAGGGGAGGAAAGGAGCCTCTGCATGGCCAAGGGCTGCTGTGGTGCCCCTGTGTCAGGAATTCCCCACAGCTGACACCTGAGTCCAGCATGGACACTCACAGACACAGCGTTTGTTCAGGCATTGCCTTTATTGTATCTTGACAGGGACTGCAGCTGCCTGAGGGAAGTCACCCTCCCGAGACAGGAGGGCAGAGAGTGTAATTGAAATTAACCAATTGTGATTATAGGCATGTAGCGACAGTCTATGTACTGTATATATGAATATTAAACAAGACACAAAATAATTATTGGATCATGAAGATTAAGCAACATTTGCTGGTTTAAACAGAAATAAAGTATACTTCAGTTTTGGTTAACTGTAACAATTCTTGGTAATTTTGATGAATTATAAGTTCTATGTAATCTAAAGAAAAGTGCCATTATTTATTTACTACTTATTATTAAACTATTTATGATCTCTTACAAGAGAATTAATCTACATTATAGTAATAAAAAGTTTGGAAAATGTTGCTAAAGACAACTATTTTTAAATAAGATATTTTAAATATTTCAAAACTATTGAAGAATTTGAATCAATCTCCAAACATTGGCCCGATGCCTTCAGATGGTGCTTTCCTTCGAGCAGATGCAAAGGCTCTGTATGGGAAAGGGTTAAAATAGATGCAGTTACTACAGATCCCGTGAGGAGAGAGAGGGCAGAGGGGCAGGGTGTGTCAGGAGCCCGGAGCCTGTGCCCCGGCGCAGGGCTGTGCTGGGCAGCAAGCGCAGCTCTGTGCGCCGGCTGCTCACAAAGATGTGCGGCTCGCCTTGGCCGGCCCAGAGAGCATCTCCAGCAGGAAGATTTTCTTCACACAGCCACTGCCTGTGCTCCTCCAAAAGCCTGCCCTGCCTACCTTCAGCATCCTGTTTGTATCCCTATTCATTCCAATCAGCCTGGCCATTTGCTTTTCTATTTCTTTCGTGGCCCGGCACATTTGCTCCATGTCTTTGAATCTCTTCCTAAGGAGCCGCCTTCTCCGCTCGCTTTCCACCTTCCTCCTTCTGGCCTTTTCCTCAGCTCTCTGGGCCGCTGCTCTCTGCCTCGTGGCTGCCCTTCTGCGCCTGAGCCACCAGCCCAAAAGCAGGAGCAGCGGCTGAGCAATTTGCCAGAGCTGGTGCAGGTAGCGCAAGGCAGCCAGGAGCCAGGGTCCCCAGCCAGGCTCAGCTGGCTCTGGGGGGGCCGCTTTCATCTCCTCTGCACGGGGCTGCCCATCCCCATGAAATCTGTGCACCACGGAAAGTGGGAACAGGAAGAGGAGCAGCACAAGCCCAGCCAGGACTGCTCTGTGCGCCATGGTCTGCAGGAGGAGAGAGACAAGGCTTTCACTGGGGCTGCCAAGGGAGCTTGTGGGGGCTGAAGTGAGGCCCGGAGGCGCAGGGATGTGAGGGCAGAAGCAGAGGGCCCCGGGCAGCTGGCAGGCAGCAGGGCCTGTGCCAGTGGGCCAGCAGCAGCAGCCCCGTGCCCCGGCCAAGGCGCCGGCCCCAGGGGCTGGCCCTGGGTGCAGGGGGACAATGCAGGCCCGGGTGCGGCGCTTGTGGCCCGGCCCTGGCCCGGCCCAGCCCCGCCACGTGCGCACTCACCGCTTGCCCAGGCTGTGCTGGGCCAGTGTTACCTGCGGGGGCCTTTTCCAGCTGCCCCCATTGTGACACGCTGCCCCTGGTGTCACAGGGGCCAGAGGCATCACAGCCGGGCCAGCCCTGCCCTTGGTGCCCAGCCCAGCTCAGGGGCTCCCAGTGGGCCCAGCAATGAAAGCCCCGGCAGGCAGCAAGTGCAGCCCCTCTGGGAGGGGACGGGCCCCAGGGGCTCCCTTCACAAAGCAGGCAGAAGTCCCCACTGATAAGTTTCCAAAGGGAAAAGATTATAATCAATAATGTTGAGTAGGATACATATTTTCAACTATGAAAACACCTGAGGTGCTTTTCCTAATGGGACTTGTTCTTCTGTGAGTGGGGTTGGGTGATGGTTGCTCAGTTTTTCTTGCTTGACTATTCCCTGATCCAGTCCATCCAAGACTTCTCTGAAACCTTCCCATTATCAGACAGCAGAAATAAAGAACTGCAGTGAAACCACTTCTAGTCCCCTTCAGATCAAGAAGGTGCAGGGGGGTGGTTCTGGCAGACAAATTTGAGCTGCTCTGGACAGAGTCGCACTGCTGTGTTAGCAGGGACTGGCTGCTTGTGGTTTTCTTTGGATGAACAGAATCTTCCTTGTGTCCCCAGTGAACACATGGAGCTCACACCAGCAGTGCCTCTTGCCTGTTCCCTGCCCAGCCAGACCTTCCAGCCCAGCTGAAATGCCCAGCGTGGCCTTTGAGCACAAAGGGATTGCAGAGCCAAAAGCATCTGTGTAGCCACCATGGTGTTCAGCGGCTGCTGCTCGGGGAAGGGCACTGAGAGGAGGCCACTGCTGCTCTTGTCAGAGCGCTGCTGTGCAGGGATGTCCCTCGCCCTGCTCAGTCCCACATCTGCCCATCTTTTGGCCTGCTCTGAGCTCAGGTGGATGCCATCTGCTCCCAGCAGACCCAGCTGCTCCAGGGTAGATGCACAGGCATGGAATCCAAAACCTTGAGTATCCCCTGAGTAGCCAGGCATTCAGCTGTTCAGTTTGTCACGACCCACATCAGGGGTTAGAACAAGATGGTTTTTCAGATTCCTTGTGACCCAAACCATTCCAGGCTTCTAGGATTTCTCCATGACTGACTTTGGTCCCCTCAAAAGACCTCCTCTCTCCTCTCTTCCCTCCACCCGTGGAGAACGCATTCTGATGCTGCTGCTGCTGTTGGGACAGGTTGGTGGATACTCTTCCTGCCATCCCATGGGTGTAAGCATGACTCCTCTCTGAAGTCTTTGTCCCTGAATCAGTGCCTTCAAAGAACAGTTATCTCCCCTCCTTCCTTTTCCATTCAGCACTTGAGCAGACATAGCATTTCTCATCGTTTTCCACAGAACAGTACAGGTGCCAGTTCCCATCTTGTGGAGCCCTCTGCCATAAATCAGCCTGACAGGTTTATTCTCTACGTAATGGGAAATGATGACAAATGCAGCTGCATAATCTAGTTAGTAACTCTCCATAATGACTGCCTCTGGGGTGATTTATGGGTTTTGTCACATGTGAGCTTTCAGAACTTTAGAGATTACATTTTTCACACTTTTTTGTTGGAATCTCAGTTTATCAGACTTCACTGCAGCATTAATCACTTGCAGTACAACCCTGGACTTCACAAATGTATCACATCAGCGTGAAAAAGGCAGAGAAAACAAGAACTGTTGTGAATTAATGAGCCGGGTAACACATGTCTCACAACAGCGATGAAACAACCTGTGTTCTTCTTCAAGCCGCAACAGAAAGTCCCAAAGTCTGGTTTTTTTTTGTTTTTTTTTTTTCACAAAACACAAGCAGCAGCAAAGAACTGAAACAACACAGCCAGGCTTGAAACCTGAAAGATCTGCAAGGCTGAGTCTATCCTAGTTAATGGTGAAATGATGTGTGAATCTGTCCTAGATGTTCAAATGAAGAAGATTGATTCCCAGTTATAATATGGCTTCTAAGCAAAACACTGGGATTATATAGGAGAAATGCACGTGTCATGAAACAACCAAGAAATCAGAGAGACACTTCCAAGCTCTGCTGTGAAGGTCTGGGAAATGTTCAGATTTACCATCTGTGGAGTTTGGTGCAGGATAAACTGGAACAAAAGGCCATCATTACCCAAATTGATTTCGTTTGGGCTGGTTTGTTGGTTTTTGGTTTGCTTTTTCTTTTTTTTTTTTTTTTTTTTTGTTTGTTTGCTTTTTGTCAGATAATGTTTTATAATACTCCAAGAAATATGTTGAAAAGGTCAGCATGATCCATCAGACACAAGCAGGGGGCTGGGGTAGATGCAACATGTTCCTTGCACTGGAGGGTAGACAGAGGCAAGATCTGGTTTGGGGTCAATCACACATGGATCAGGGAGGTGGCTGAAACCTGGGCTGGCCAAAGCCTTAGAATCACAAAATATCCTGGGCTGGAAAGGACCCCCAAGGATCACCAAGTCCAACTCCTGGCCCTGCAGAGGACACCTCCCCAAGAATCCCACGCTGTGCCTTGGCATGTGCTGGTGGGCAGGAGCACACAGCTGGCCGTGGCTTTGGGTGCATGGGTAAGATGAGATGGTGAGGAGCATCCCTGCTCCCTGAGCTCCTGGAGAGCTGCAGACACTGATCACTGGTAAGGACAGCACCAGGGCCATGGCCTGGGGCTGGTGATCTGGTGTCTCCTTCCTGCTGCTGCTTTCTGCTACAGATAACAGCCTGGTACCAAGGTCTTGTTGCTGAGGTGATAAACGGCTGGGGAGATTCCCTCCCTGCTCTTGTCTGCACGAGTTCTTATGCTCAGCACCAGGAAGGATTAGGCCAGAATGGAGGCATTTGGGGTCTCAGGGCTGAGGCTAAGACAGACAGCCAGGCAGAGCAGCTCCTCCTGGCTGATGCAAACATTAGCCCTGTGCTGGCCAGGCCAGTGATCCATAGCTATGGGTCCACAGTGATGGTGGTGCTGGGTATTCACTGGGAGAAGAGGAGGTGTAAAATGAAGCTTCTGAAGCTGCTTGGGATCCTGGAAGCTGCTCAGCCCCCACTTGACCACAGTGGTTGTTTGGCCAGCTGAAGTGATGGAATTTATTGGGCTGTGCAGGGACAGTTTTCTGTGCAAACATGAAGGACTTTCAGGGGGGATGAAATACGGCCTCACAGTAGAAACAGCTGGGCTGAACACTCTTTATTCCAGCTATGAATCTTTGCCCTTAAGAGCAACGGATTCCACCTTTCATTAAACCAGAACTTCTTGTTGTTGTTGTTGTTATTTTGAGGAATAAAAATGACCTTTCTTGTTTATTTTATTAGCATTTTAAAATCTTTCTTGTTTATTTTATGAGCATTTTAAATCATCTTGTCACCCACTGCATGCATGAAACATGAGATGTTCCCAAAGTGTAGGTCACTTCAGACAGGGAGTGCTGATAGTTGGCAGATCTGTACAGGTGTCCTCATCCTGGGTGCATTGGATGTTATCCCATCCAAGCAGGCAGTTTAACACAAGCAGCTATTTCACTGAGCTTAATTAACAACAGAAATAAAAACTGTATCTTTATAGCAAAGTTACTTTGACATCTACCATCACTCAGCAAGAGGTTTATTGTTATGGACACATAATATTGGCTTTTTGCAGAGATTAAAATGGATTTTCTATCTGTGGTGTTAAAGTAACCTTGTTATTGTCTTGGTTTGAAAAGCCAGGTGTCTTCTAAGGAAGGCAGGAGCCTCCCCTGGAATGGAAAATGTAAACCCCACCCTCTGAATTGTTATAATTTTGAAATTAAGGAGCTTTCAGGCAAAGATATGGGAATAGGAATAACAGTTCTTTTTTAGGAAAAATTAAAAATATAAATGCAGTAGTACAAATGAAAAAAACCCCACTGACAGCATCAGAACAGGACCTGACCCCCTGTGGGTCAGGGTGCTGGCAGCAGTCCCATTCAGTGGTGGCTGCAGCCCTCCTGCAGTGCCAGGTGTGGCTCTGTTGGAGCAGGGATCCTGGAGAAGGGTGGAGTTTTCCTCTGAAGGTCCAGGGCTGCTGTAGATGGGCCTGGGAATCTTCCTTCCTCTGGGAATCCAGTTGGAAAAGGCTGATCCTCTGGGAATCCCGTGGAGAAGAAAGACAGCTGCTCCTCTGGGAATCCAGTAGGAAAAGGCTGATCCTCTGGGAATCCCGTGGAGAAGAAAGACAGCTGCTCCTCTGGGAGTCCAGGAGGAAAAGGCTGCCTACAGTGTTCCAAATCTCAGATTCTACCCAGGTAGGAATGCTTGGCTCCTCCCCCTGGGCGGAGCATCTCCCAATGCGATGATGTCATTTAATCAGCCATACAGTGACACTCAGTGGCACATTACCAGAAGATAATTAATAATCAATGGCCTATTAATGGAACACACCTCCCCACAGGGAGGATTGGTTGTGGAAGAGAGAAACTGCCCAATGAACAGAAGATAACTGCCCCACCACTGACAGATGGCAAACAGAACACACACTTATCTTGCAGTCCAGGACCTGTCCCCACTGGCTGCCCCCATTCTCCAGAGTTCATGGTGTCCAGGGAGGCTGCAGCTGCTGGTGCCGGGAACAAACAAGATGGGTCTGGGTTTCAAAAAGCTCCAGAGTCCATTTCTGACCCCCGAAAGACAGGGCAAAGGGAGGGCCGTGGGGCTTTTATAGGGTATCCCAGGGCTGGAGTTTGGGTTTGTGTTGGATCAGCGGGAGAAATGTGGCATGCAATATGACTGATCAGCAAGTCTCGAACTTTACTGAGAGTCACACATATTTATATTGGTGTTAATAAAGCTCATACATATTGCAAAGGAGTGCTCATTATTGGTTAGTTACTTATCAGCCAACTACGCCTCTTTCTGCATTCTTGTGGTTATTCTGTTGAAACTATTCTTCATATTTTTGGCAAAAGAGCCTCTTCCCTATCCTGTTGTTGCATCAAGGGCATAATGTCCTTGCCTTATATGGACACTGACTGCTGACTTCTAGACTTCTCTCCTTCTTGCTTAACCAGGGGTATTATGTTGACGTGACCTTTCTCAGCCAGCCGTCTACAAAGCTCAGCGGGACAAGGCTCCTGTCCATGCTCTCCCACATTCCACAGTGCCCAGGCCACACCAGGAGTGCTCAGAGCTGCAGCCAAAAGCTTCCTATCGATCCTCTCTTGCAGAGGACACCAGCACAGAGGCACAGGTGCCACCTCCTCCAGCTAAGCCCAGGAGATCCACCTCCTCACCAGCTGCAAGAGCAGGACGCTTATGTGCCAGCCGCCCCTCCCAACCCCGTTTGTTCTTCCCCTCGTGCCTTGAAGGCGCATCCCCACCTTGAGACACCCGGGGCAGGAAGAAGAGCTGGCCCCGGACGATGTCCTCGTTGGTGTGGAAAGGAAGGTGCCCACAGAGCAGCTCATAGAGCAGGATGCCCAGGGACCAGATGGTGGCTGCCTGGCCATGGTAGCAGCCAAAGAGGATCCACTCCGGTGGGCTGTACTCCGGCGTTCCTATGGGACACGGGCGCAGCTCATCAGGCCCATGCTGCTCCCTCCCTCCCAGCCAGCTCCCGTTCCACAATAGCCAGCCCCTGCCCTGCCAAAAAGCAACTTGGCTGCAGCTGGCTGAAGATGGATTCCCCCTCCTTCCTTCCCTCCTTCCTTCCCTCCCTCTTCCCCCTCTGCCAGCCAAGGGGGGAACTCCACTGCCCGGCTGGGCCCCAGCTTTGGGCTCACCTGACATCCGGGTGTAGAACGTGTCCTGGAGGATCGTGCCGCAGCCGAAGTCAATGAGCTTCGCCTCGCCTGTGGCCAGGTCGACGAGGACGTTCTCGGCCTTGATGTGGGGGTGCAGGACACCGCGGCTGCTGGAGTGCCCCATGGCCTCCAGCACCTGGTGGAACAGCCCCCGCCCCACGGGCTCCGTCAGGAACCGCCGCTCGTGCAGGAAGTACCAGAGGTGCTGACAGCGCTGCGGACGCTCCATGAGCAGCGCGAAGCCCTCGGGCACCTCGAACCAGTCCAGGAGCCTCACGACGCCAGGGAAGCCAGGCCGTGACACCATCCACAGCAGCGCCGGCTCCAGGGCCACAAGGGCGCCCTTGCGCTGCGGGGGGACCGCGATGCCGTCAGGAATGAAAGAGAGAAACAAACAAATCACACCCCAAAGTCATTCCTATTAGAGAAGTAACCAAAGAAAACAACGTAGCAATAACGAAGACTGTTGGCTTCTGGCTTCTTTCTTCTTTGCATGAGACCAAGCTTTTCATGGGGAACAATTGCCTCTTCTGACAATTTTGCCAGAGTGGACTGGAGCAGAGCATTTACTTTTCAAATAGAAAAGGAAAATCGTGTCAGTAATGTCATCTCTGTTGACACAGTTGCAGGCTGTCAAAAGACATGGTCTGCAGTGTGGAACTTGGGGCCAAGTTTCTTTTTCTGCCAGAGGATGAGGAGGGGAAGTATCCCAGAATCATGGAGTCGTGGCATGGTTTGGCTTGGAAGGGATCTGGAAAATCCCATGGCTGCAACCCCCTGCTGTGGCTGGGGACCCCTTGCACTGGACCGGCTTGTCTAGAGCTCCATGCAGCCTGGCCTTGAACACTGTCAGGGACGGGACATGCCCACCTTCTCTGGGCAACCTGTTCCAGGAGAGCCTTTTTTCTGAATCCCTTACCTAAACCTAATCTCTCTCCATTTGGATCCATGCTCCCTTGTCCTGTCCTTGCCTGCCCCCGTACAAAGTCCCTGTCCAGCTTTCTTGTGTGTTGCCCTCAGGTACTGGAAGGCCACAGCTGGATCAAGGCTGGGTCTCTTTCCCAGGCTGAAGAAGCCGAGCTGGGTCAGCCTTTCCTTGCAGGAGAGGAGCTGCAGCCCCGGCACCATCTGGGTGTCCCTGCTGGGCCCCTGCTGCAGCGTGTCCACGTCCTTGCCGTCCGTGCCGGGGAGCCCGGCAGAGGCGGAGGCAGCGCTGCAGGTGCAGGGTCAGCGGCGGGGAGGAGACCCGGCCCTGGCAGCGGCTCCGGGAGCAGCGATTGGCGCTGGGCCGCCCGCACTGCAGAGAGCCGGGGCCCTTGTGCCTGCCCTTGTGCCCAGGGCGCCTTTCCCCGCCGCCCGCCCGCCCGCCCGCTCGGGGGAAATGCCCCCTGTGCCGCCCCTCAGGGCCGCCCCTCGCCGCTGCCCCGGGCGCTCCCGGCGCCGCCTGGAGGGGCCCAGGCCTCGGCCTCACCCTGCTCAGCCCGAGGCCTGGAAAAGCAGATTCAAACACCCACCCAGAAAGTGCCCCAGGATGCCAAGGTCAATCTTTTGTCACCAGCACGGCTTTGCTATCAGAGTCTGGACGGGAGTAGAAAATCACCAGGGGAAAAGAGCATGAACAAGTTCTGCCTTGGCACTACCTCAAGGCTTTGAGGGAGAGGCTCTGTGGTGCTTTCTTGCTTGCAGGGACACACAGAAAGTGTTGAAATGGTAAAAATAATCAAAACCCCTTCGAAAGAGACCCTAGGGAGCCTGGCCCCCCAGAAATGATGCTGAAGAGAGGCCCTTTTGCTGACCCGCAAGCTAAAGTACGTTTGCATACTGCTATTTTGCAACAGTCTCAGAAACTTGCATGAGAGGCTTCTCATGCATTTCCAGATATGGGACTAGCACCTCCATCTTATACCCCCATTGGACAAGAGGCAAATGAGACTTGTATGAGTTTCCTAGATCGCCTCAGAAATGCAGTAGTTTGGGCTCCAGGAATGTGCCCAGAGGTTAAAGCTGTGCTAGGAATGCAATTAGCAGTAGAAAATGCAAATCTCACCTCCAAAAGGATCCTGCAAACTTTGCCCAGAACAGTTAATGTGGCAGACATGACAGAAGCTTGTTTGGGAGTAGGAGCTCCAGAGGACAAGGCCACCTATCAATGGCAACTGCCCTTGAGCCACTTGTGCAGCACAGAGAAAACGGCCCTGACCGAGTTTGCCTTCGGTGTGGCAGCCACAGGTGCAAAGTTAGAGCCGTAAAGAAAAGTAACAAACAGCAACAGCTACTGGTTCCAAGGGAAAGTGCAGCAGATGTGACAAGCACGGGCACCGAAGCGCCGAATGCAAATCCACAGACGAGAGAGACGGAGCCGCTGGGACCCGCGGAACCGAGCGCTAAAGGGGGCGCGCCGTGACACAAATGCTCCCCCACAACCTGGACATTCTTCAATCAGCCACAGCCGGGAGCGCAGGAGTCGGTGTGGCAGCAGCAGCAGAAGCTGCCTTGGAAAACACTGACGTGCAAGTCATCCCATCTACAGCAAATGGACCTTTGGGACATTGTCCTAGGGTGACGTTACGATGCTTGTATCCCCATTCGTGTCTTCTGTTCATGCTGGATATTATGTTCTGTGCCTTCAAGACTGGCTCTGAAGAGTGAAAGTTTTGTTTTGGTTTCTTATCAGCCTGCTCCTCCACAGCTGGTGGGACACAGAGACGGGGCAGTACATGGTGCTGTTTTTGCTTTTTGCTGGGCTTTTTGCTTTGCTCTTGCTCCTGCTTTGCTCTCGCTTTTTGCTTCTGCTCATTAGTTAGTTTAGCTAAGCAGTCTGAATTTTTCCCTGGACTGTTTTTCCTTTCCTTTTTTCAGAATTACTTGAACCTGCTCTGGACTGGGAGCTGGGAAACACCGAGAGTTTGCACCTTGTGGCTGCAGCAGCTGCCCCAGCGCCGGAGGGACTGAGAACAGAGCGACCACCCCCAAGAGAGACTTTCTGAATTTGTCATCCTTTTCAGAGCCGGAAAAGAGCGGTGTCATGGGTATTGTTCATTTTGTGTGCTGGGGGTGCTGTGCCTGTTAAATGAACAGGTTCTTTCCACTTCTCTCTGAGCAATCCCTCCCGAACCGGTTGGGGGGAGGGCCCTGTGGCTTTGCTTTCTGGAGGGGCCCCTGTGGAGGTTTTCTCTCAAATTTGCCCTAAACCAGGACACATCTCAAAAAAATTAGAATTATAAATAAAGAAATAATAATTAAAATTAAATAAATTATAATAAAAATGAAATATAAAAATCTCAAGTCTTCCTTACAATATTCCAACGGTTCAACCCAAAAAAACAATTGTTGCTATAATATTACCAATGCATATAAATAAACAAATTATATACCAAGAAATCCCTTTTGAAAGTTTTAACTCGATGACTAATATACTTTAGATAAAAAATATCTAAAAAAACTAACATACAATCTAACACACCGTAGTGAAACAATTCATATTACAAATATACTAAACACAAAACCAAACAGCAGTATAATTTCTCAGACATTTTAACCAAACAATTAAACTTTATCACCCTTAGATACTCAAAAACAATTAAAATATTTTTTAAAAATTTAATTACAGGTGAGTGGCTTTACTTGGATATTGGTTTTTGGACTGTTTGGGTTAGATGATTTAAAAATGGGACTTTTATAGGAATTTAATCAGCTGACAAGGTGGCACTCTGTAAACAGAACTGACTGAAAATGAACGGGACAGAAATCAGGACCTCTTGAAAGTTTTATTTGCTATCAAATACATCCCACACACCCAGGCCCACACAATCCCCATCCCACTGCTCCACATGATCCCACTTCTCCCAATCTCCTTCCAACCCCATCTCACCCTGATGGCTGTGGAATTGAGCAAGTTTATCCTGGGACTGAGTTTTTTTGAGGAGGGAACAAGCAATTTGAAGTGCGATTGAGCATTTATGGAGTAAAACTTAGTTGTTTTCAGTGGGATATGAGTGGTTTTAAGGTGACAGATCAATCCCTCTGGGTTTTTGGAGTGCAAAGATATTGAGAAGAGCAAAAATTAAAGCCAAACAAAGGAGAAGCAGCCAGGTGTGTTCCCAACATGGATCACAGGGAATGTGAGTGACCAGGGCTGTGCCCAAAGTGCCTCCTCCAGTGGGGGATGGAGCTGCAGCAGCGCACGAAGCTCTTCCCGCACTCGGGGCACTCGCAGGGCTTCCCTTACCGGTGCCTCCGTTGGTGTCGGGTCAAGTTAGAGCTCTGTGAGAAGCTCTTCCCACACTGGGGACACTCGTAGGGCCTCTCCCCTGTGTGGATGCGCCGGTGCCTGACGAGGTGGGAGTTGCGCTGGAATCCCTTCCCACAGTCGGGGCATTGGAAGGGCCTCTCCTCTCTGTGAATCCGATAGTGCCGGAGGAGACTGGAGCTGGTCTGAAACCTCTTCCTGCATTTATCACACTCGTAGGGCCTCTCCCCTGTGTGGATGCGCTGGTGATTGACAAGGTCGGAGTTGTACTTGAATCCCTTCCCACAGTCTGGGCATTGGAATGGCCTCTCCTCTGTGTGAATCCGACAGTGCCGGAGGAGACTGGAGCTGGTCTGAAACCTCTTCCTGCATTTATCACACTCGTAGGGCCTCTCCCCAGTGTGGATGCGCCGGTGGGTGACGAGGGTGGAGTTCTGCCTGAATCCCTTCCTGCAGTCGGGGCATTGGAAGGGCCTCTCCTCTGTGTGACTCTGATAGTGCTGGAAGAGACTCGAGCTGGTCTGAAACCTCTTCCCACACTCGGAGCACTCATAGGGTCTCTCCCCAGTGTGGGTCCTCTGGTGCTTGATCAGGCTGGAGCTCTCTCTGAAGCTCTTCCCACACTCCCCACACTCGTAGGGCCGTTCCCCAGTGTGGGTCCTCTGGTGCACGATCAGCTCGGAGTTCCACCTGAAGCTCTTCCCACACTCCACGCACGTGTGGGGCTTCTCCCCATCATGGAGCTGCTCATGGAGCACCAGCTCCGAGCTCTGCCTCCATCTCCGGCCGCCTTCCCGGCCCAGGCTGCCTCTTTCCCCCTCACATCCCCACCATCTGCGTTTGCAGCCCCTCCTCGTGCGGCATCTCCGGGCCTTTTCCTCCCCGTTGGCTTCCTGCGCCGTGGAGCCGCTCAAAACAGCCTCTGCCACCAGGTTCTGCCGCGGGCATTTGTCCTCCCTGCTCTCCATGCTCAGCTCCTGCTCTGGGCGAGGAAGGACAAGGACAGCATGGGATTTGCCTCCGTGCCACAGGTAAGGGCAACGAGATCCCCCCAGGGCTGTGCTGCAGCCGGGGGCCCTGCTGGGCTGGGAGATGGAGCAGCACAGAGGGGAAAGGGGCACTGACTTCCTCCTCACCTGCCTCAGTGTCCTGGAGCATCTTCCTCTTCCTCGCAGCCTCCCAGGGGTTGGCAATGGGAAATCCTGGTTTGGGAAAACAAGGGATGAGCACGTTTGTAGGAGCGTCGGGGGTAGCGCGGTCGGGACGGACGGAGACGAGAGATCTCTGCAGCCAGGTCGTGGAACTTGCGGTTTATTGCAAAGGGCCTGGGTGCAGGGCCCTGCTTGGAGCTGCCAACCACAGCTTGGAGCAGGCCTGAGAGAAGAGAGGAGGAGAGAGGATGAGAGGGTGAGAGAGTAAGAGGGTAAGAGTGTAAGAGAGTAAGGTTCCCGTTACAATACAATGAATCTTCTTCTGTGTTAAATATTCTATTTCTCACTAACCAGTCCAGAACAAGATACAAATCCAATAGCATTTACATATAGCCTGTAAGAATCATTACATCACCATACTGTGTTACATTTTCAACCCTAAAAACTCCTCTTTGGACCCCTTCAGCTGAGCTAGTAGAGTCTGCTGTGACCCTTGGACCTGTCTGCAAGCAGTGGGAGTTGTTTCATCAGAAGAGGATAACATTCAGTTGGGCCACACCATTGTTTTCCACTTGTTCAGTAACTAAGGTATCTAAAAGCCTGCTTTCATTTCAATCTTGCTTATAGTTTCTATATTCTCAAAATCTTTTGCCAGACAATCATATTTATAAGGCTTTCCTGTTTCATCTTCCCCAACACACGTTGAGTTTAAAGGCCCTCCGACCAAGTCCATCTCTACAAGTCACCGGCCATGTGGGCTCCAGTAAACCCTCCCAAACACCAAGATTCAGCCCTGAAAAAGCCTCCCAGGGGTTCCCTGTCCCTGGTGCCTTCCCTCTGGTGTTCAGGGGTTCCCCCCTGTCCCAGCTGCTGGGGTCAAACTTGGATTGGGGGTCCCCCTTCTCCTGGGTGCCCGCCCGGCCCAGGCTGCTGGCAGTGCCAGCAATGCCAAAAGCTCCCCTCTCTTGGCTCTCCCCATTTCGGGATGCCGGGGCTCTTTGGGCTCCCGGGCTCCCTTCTCCCCTCATTCTCTGCTCTGCGCTGCAGCGGCTCCAAGGAGTCCCCCCTGCCCCTCTCCAGGCTCTTGAGGCTCCCGCCAATGGCGGCGCTCCCCCCTCTCTGGCCTCCCCACTTTGGCCTCCTGGGGCACACAGGGCTCTGCTCCTCCAGGCTGCCTCTGCCCGCAGCCGCCACCGCCACCCCCCGATGCCCCCCCGAGGGGCCTTTTCCGCTCAGCCTTGGACTTCTTCATTCTCCAAACATCCCCCCAAAAACCCAACCCAGGGACCCCCCTGGGATATCCGGGCCGGGCTCCCCCTGCCCGCTCACCGGAGCCATGGGGGGGGCGATGATCCCACAGGTGGGGGCTGCGAATTCAGGCAGGGATCGAGACCGCGTGGCTCCCGCAGCTCAGCCTTGATCCGCCCTTGTCCCTCCTCTTCCTCTTCCTCCCGCTCCTCCTCTGTCCTATCTCCACCTCCCTCTCCTCCTCCCCCCTAACCCCGCCTCCTTCCCTGCTCTTTCTCCTCCCGCTCCTCCTCTTCCATCCCCCCTCCTCCTCCTCCTCTGTGTTATCCCCACCCCCATCTCCTCTTCCATCCCGCCCCTTCCATCCCTCCTCCATTCCCTCCTCCCCCCTTACCCCGCCTCCTCCTGCCCCTCCATCCCTGCCCTTCCCTCCCTCCTCCTCCTCCCCCAGCAGCAGCCACACCCTCGGTGCCCCGTTCCCGCAGCCCTCGCAGCCCGCGGCAGGAGCGGCCATGGAGCCGGGACAGGTCGGCATGGGCAGCGCGGGGCTCTCGACTGCTCCCAGCCGCTGCGGGCGGGGGGAACCCGGCCCGGGCCAAAGGAGAGGCAAACTGGGCAAACTGGGGGCAGATCACAAAGCTAAGAATGCAGCAGAAAATGGAGCTGAAAGAGTTATTTTAATATTAACTCCAAACGAGGAAAAACTGGAAATTCCAAAGTTTAGGGAAGCCGAGAAAAAAGAATTAAACAAGATAGGAAATGAACAAGATAAATCAGGGAAATAGAAACTTCTACATGGAAGACAATTACTTAATAAAATGTGCTTACTAGGAAAAGATTAGAAGACGTGCATCAGAAACCCCACTGGCGTACTCAAGCTTTGTGTGATCATTTTTTAAGGAATTTTGGGTGCACTGGGATTTTTGCTGTAGCAAAGCAAGTCACTGAAAGATGCTTAATTTGCCAAAGGATAAATAAAAAGGTGATGAGAAAAACAATATTAGGAGGTCATGAGTTAGCTCGTCGACCATTTCAAAATATCCAAGCAGAAGTTTAGATTTGTTAGCTTCTGGATTTATTTGGAAAAAAACCCATTTAATCTAGAAGAAAGAGAATATGCCATATGTTAGACAGGAGATTTTAGGAGAATAAAAATCTTTGAAGTATCAGAAACACCCGAGGAAAAAAACAAGAAAATAAAAAGGGGAATGAAAGGGAGGGGAACAAGAGGAAAAGTCAGAAAGAGAGTGGGATCCTCTGCAGCTCTTGCCCCCTCCGTTGGCGGCCGAGGCGCCTGTCCCGGGTCCCGGCTCGCTGCCCGCCTCAGCTCCGCCTGCCCCGGTTTCCATCCCAGGTGCGGGCTCACTGCCCAGGGCAGCTCCACCTGCCCCGGCGCTGGCGGTGAATTTGTGTGCCCTGGCCCCACTGCCCGGCCCGCGGCCGCTCTGCCGGCCATGCTGGGCAAGATGGGGTTGCTCTGTCCTGCCGCGTGGGCCGAGGTCACCGCGCCGACCGCACCGAGGGCGGGTCCCAGCCATCCCATCCCCGGCTGCCCTGCCCGTGCCAGCTGCGCTGGGCAGCGCCGCTGCTGCTGCCGGGGTCTCCCACCTGCCTTTTCTCTGCCGGGAGCTGCCGGATCAGCCGCCAGAAGCCATGTGGGGGCTGCCCACGCTCCGGCTCGGCCTCCACGGGAAGATCCCCCTCTGGCCATTCCGGCAGCACACCCTGCCCACACTCCGACCGAGCCTCGGCGGGATATCCTCCCCTGACCCCTCCTGCTCTGAGTTACGTCCCCTTGGTAACCACAGCTCCGGCTGTTCAGGGAAAATCCCTCTCTCTACAGGAAGCACCTTATCGAAACACGAGGAGCTCAGTTAAAAGGCAGCCCTCTCCAAATTCTTTCTCAAAACACGGGAGAAAGGCTACAGAAGGTAAAAAAGTGAAAGAGTTAGATGAAGGGATTGCTCTATTGCCGTTAAGAGAGGTTCCCATGGCAGGGATGCGCTGCCCCGCCCCGCGGGAGCCACCGGCGCCCCTGCCGGCCGTGCCCGGAACTGCACCCAAGGGGAAAGCGCCGCAGCCGAAAGGCCGGGACCGGCTCCGGGCTCTGTTTGTTGGCACTGCCGGAGCTGTTGATACACACTACTATTATTATATTATACACACTTGTAAAGAACTGTTATTCCTAATCCCATATCTTTGCCTGAGAGCCCCTTGATTTCACTATCCTAAAAATTAAGAGGGAGGGGGTTTGCATTCTCCATTCCAAGAGAGGCTTTTTCTGCCTTCCCAAGCAGACGCCTGTCTTGTAAAGCAAGACAAGCACCCACAGGCACTGAGGGGGGCTGCAGGAGGGGCAGAAGAAGGCCCTGCAGCACTTGGGCACAAAGGCCCAGCAGGTGAGTGCAAGAAGGGAGCAGCAAAAGGCCAAGCTGAAGGCAAAGGCCAGGGCAGAGCTCCTACAGCCCCTGAGGGATCAGCCCCAGGGCCCAAGGGGGCCCCAGCACCCAGGGCACGGCTCGGCCACAAGCACCCGGCAGAGGCATTGCCCTCCTCGGCAGGGCACAGCCCACCCAAACAGCCCCTGGCAAGGAATCAGGGCTCCAGCTGCAGGGCACAAGGACACTGCAAGCAGAGACAGCAGCACCCTCAGGACCAGCAAGTCCAGCCCGTGATGGACATGGATTGGCAGGGCTGTCACAGCTCCCATCACACCAGGGACCCTCCACACTGGAGCCCTTGAGAACATTCAGGTGGGTCTGCATTGAGAGGAGGCATTTTCTGATGGACACAGGGGCCTCTCAATCTGCTCTGAATCTTAGACCTAAAGGGGAAAATAGTAAAGGAATATTTTAATTTTTAAGGGAATGAGTGGGAAAGATGAGCAGGTATGATTTGTTCAACCACTATTAGAAGCTGTGGGGCATAGGTTTGAAATAAATGAATTTCTTTTTCTTCCTCCTGTGATTGTAATTAACTAGGAAGGAGTTTGAGAGCTGGATTTTAATACTGTAAAAAGGGATACAGAGGCCAGTTCTGTTGTACCTCTGTGTCAAAAGTCTGACAAGGCCTATGCTGAAGTGAACCCAGAAGTGTGGGCAGCCCCAGGGAAATACAGAAAATTAGATATGGAGCCTCTACAAATTAAAGCAACCAGGACAAGCAATACCCTGTTCCAAGAGAGGGAAGGAAGGGCTCACAGCCTGGTATTGAGTCCCTGTTAAAGGCAGGGCTTTTGGAGCCAAGGGTGTCTCCCTACAACACTCCTATCCTGCCAGTCAACAAACTGGATGGATGGACACAAGGAGGAAACACAGAATTTTCAAGTGTTAAAATGAAGATTAACTGAGGCGAGTGGCCTGGGCCTTCCAGACAGGGAAAAAGAATTTGAATTATAGGTGGACGTTAAACAGGGTCTTGCCAAAGGAATTCTTGTGCTAAAATGTTTAACCCAGTGGCCAGAGAGCAGCCTCATTGTCTGCAGAATTGTGCAGCCACAGCTTCCGTGGGAGCAGAGGCCTGAAAACTGATGACAACAGGAGGATCTCCTAGAGTTCAAGTCTGGCATCAAGTTAAAGCTTTGACAACCAAAAGAGCCTCTCAATGGATGAGCAGGGCTCGGTGATTACAGTATGAAACTTGTTCAGTGGCACAGGAGGATTCAGAACTGAGGACAGGGCAAGGGTTTAACCCAGCCTCCTGTTTGAACAGCCTGGAGAGGGGCTGGCAAGGAACCCAGGACTGCACTCAAGGGACAGAGCTCCCGAGCCAGGCTGGGAGAGATTGATGGGACATTCCCTGGCCTGAGGGAGACAATGTGTTTGTGGATGGCTCTGCAAGGGCAGCAGGAGGGAAAAGAGCTACAAGACAGGCTGTTATTAAGGAAGGGGAATCAGACAAAGCGCAGGTCACCGCCCCATGCTCAGCTCAACCCGCGGAGCTGTGGGTGCTTGTAAGAGCCTGGCACTGAAATGCCCTGAGCAGGAAGGCTTCAAAATCTTCTGCTGACACCATGGCACCTAACAGGGGGGCAAAAGCAATTCTGACTGCTTCAGCAAGCACTGGATCACTTATTAACCTATTGCTAAAAGAAATAATTCAAAGATAATGGATTGTGGAAGCAATAGATTCAGATGGGGAACTCATTTTACAGGAAAGACCCTTCAGGGGGTTATGGCAGCTTTAGGAATACAATGGGACCTCCATAACCCCTGGCAAGCCCAGAGCTCGGGTTGGGTAGAAAGAATGAATGGGGAAATAAAGAAACACCTTTGGAAGCCGGAGATGGAAACCAAGATGCCATGGGTACAGCTTTTGCCATTGGCCTTGGCAAGAAAAAGAGCCAGACCCAAGGCAGATATTCAATTATCTCCCTTGGAATTCATGTCTGGAATTCCTTACCTGGGCAATTCTCCACCTAGTGCAGGGTGGAAATAAGGGATGTAAATGTAAGGCAGGCTGTAGCCAGGATCCTGTCTCCTGTGGAATCTCTCCCCCAGGAAGCTGGGCTGGCACAGAGCCTGCCCTGGGACTTTGCTGTTGCCAACACCCAGCCAGGCCATCGGCTCCTGCCTAAGGAGTGCAAAGCAGCACCACTGGTGGCCAAGGGGCCCACGCCAAGTGTCCCTGAGGCCAGAAACAGCCGCCAGCACAGCTGAGCACGGGGGGACCCCTCAGCCTGGCCTCAGGGGCTCTGAAGCCCCGGAGATTTGCACTTCCCGCCTGCAGCAGGACCATGGGAGCCGGCCCTGAGCCTGCCCTGAAGGCAACGCAGCAGCAGCCAGAGCTCCACAGCGGGCCAAGCCCCTGGGCCTGCCCACAGATCCTCTGCTCAAACCCTCGGGAATCCTGGCCACCCTCCCCTGGCACCTCCAGCCACTGCGGCCAAGCCTCGCTGCCGCTGCTGCAGCTCCAGCGCTGGCTGGGCCTGCACTGCCACAGCTGCTGGGGAGCACCGCGGCACAATTCCACCCTGGGGCTCACTCACACCCACACTCTGGGCTGCCTGCTACTGCACTGCTGCAAAATGTACCCATCCTGCTTCTTTTAAATCTTATTTCTCTGCTCAGAAAGGTTTCTCTACTCAAAGGTTTGCCTTTGGGAAAGAAATTTTAAAGGTTTTATTTAAGGGGTTCCCAGTCTGTTCGGATGTTAAACTCACCTCCACCACTCAATGGAGACGAGTTTAACATCCGAACAGACTGGGAATAGCCCAAAAGACACCCACAGAGATAAGGACCAGCAACAAAACATCAACGCCCCGCAGCAAACAGCAACCAACAGCTACCCCAGACACTGCCCCCGCACAGCTGGAGACACCTGGTCTGGAAAAGGCTGAGAAGGAAATCCAGGAGTGTGGACCGAATTCACATCAGAGGGGAAGAAATCCGAGTCTAATAGGAAACCAAACACTAAAAACTTACACGACTTGGAAGCAATGAACATTAAAGCAGTGGATTTAGATTGGTTCAGACTACGTAAAGTTTAGGAAAAATCGAGTAAAACTGACATGTCATGGAATGATGTTTTCTGCACAGCCGGGCCATGTGTGGATGAAAGTATTTCTGTTGCACATCCTGGCCAGAACCAAGTAATGCCTTGACTCTCTCACACTAAAGAGATTCTTGGAGAGTTTTTGTTTTCCCTACAGTTTCAGTGATAAGATTACAACATGAGAAACATTTTTTATAATAATCCTACTTTATATTGTCAGGTAGGTTTGGGACAGAAGGGTGAGAATCAATTTTTGGTCAGGGTTTTTCCATGTTCGCCTTTATGTTGCATTTTGCAAAATTGAAGAGCTTTAACCGTGATACTTTTAACTCTTAAATAGTTAATACTTTTTTTAAAAAAAGCAGGGTGAAGCTGCAAAGGGAAACAGCAAATGGAGAATGTTGGGAAAACTTTACTATAAATAAGTGGGGGGGAATTGAGATGAGGGACTACATTTTGTTCGTCATGAAAAAGAGACCAGTGTGTTACAAGAGTTGTCTGCTGACTATTTCTGTACTACTTCATGAGATATGAGCTACAAGGATACCAGGGAAGGGGTTGCAGGAGCCCACACATAGTCCCACCCAGCAAATGGTACAAACAGATAACTCACAGAAATAATGACCAGGGAAAGGCTGGGGAAAGGGCAGGGGCAGATTAACACCCAGCAGGGAAACCTTTCCCGCTGACAAATGGTACAAGCAGATAACTCACAGAGATAACGACCAGGGAAAAGCTGGGGAAGGGGCAGGGGCAGATAAACAGTCTGCAAGGCAGGATATTTGCTTGCTTAAGCTTGATAGGGCACAGTTTGCAAGGCAGGACATTTGCTTCCTTAAGCTTGATAGGGCACGTATTGCATTAATCATAAGATTTTGGTAATTTTCCACAGAGAAGTCACCAAATAAGGACATAGGGTGAAGAAGACGTGGCTGAGGAAGACTCCGCAGCCTTTTATCACCGACCACCAGGAGACAGAAGGATGACCCCCTAGCAACAACCAGCGCAGGCGCAGAGAACTCTGAGATAACATGGACTCCTGAAGGATGGAGAGGATAAAAGGACTGAACCAGAAACTAGTTGGGGCGGCAGTTGGTGGAGCGGAGACTCCCCTGTCGCCCAGCGCTGAGCCTTTGCTTACGTAGTATAACTGCTTCAATAATTAATAAATTCTTTGATTAGAAATTACTCGTTTTGAGTCAATTTTATAACAGTTTTGTGCCGTGACTCGGATGAGAGTTTGGATCGGGTAAGATCTACCCAGAGTGGGGGGCGCCTCATCCAGTGCTTTCCGGGTGGCCCCTCTGGGAGAACCTCCGCCACTCTCACCGACGACCCTAAAATATATACTAGTAAGCAAACGGGACAAATTATACCGGTGAACCCCTTAATAATCTGTGCACGGAGTCCGGACGAAGACGCAGGACGCGTAAGTATAAAAGGGAATCCGTTCGGGCGGGGTTGGGATCCCGGAGTGTGGCGGTGGACAAGTGTGAATGAGAGGAGGGCCGGCAGCCGGACTCTCCAAGTGAGTGCGGACCCTTGAGTAGTGCGGTTCCCGTAGACCCGCGAGGGCTCGGGCCACGAAAAAAGGGGAAGTGAAAGGAATTTGAGAGTGAAAGAAGGCACTCCGGACGAATGGGGCAGGGGAAAAGCAAGACCCCAACCCAAGTCAAACTCCCCCCCATTCCAAGGGACAGCCCCCTAGGATTCATGCTTAGTAATTGGAAGCATTACCCGGGGACCGAGACTAAGGATAGGGCCAGAATGATACATTATTGCATGGAAGTATGGGGTGGGAAAGAGATTTCCAAAAAAGTTTTTTGGCCCGTGTTTGGATCATCTGAAGACTGGGTTCGACAGGACTTGAACCTATGGGTAAATTCTAAAGAGCCCTTCTCGCAAGAGGAGAGTGATTATGCCAAAATATGGGTAGCAAGACCCGAAGTGTATGTTTTCCAATTAAGAGAAGGGAAAGGGGATCCGGACAAAAAGGGGAAGAGGGACAATCATTTGGGCGACTTAATTATAGCACCGCCCCCATATGTCCCACCGCCAGCACCCAATGCCCCACCACCTCCACAACCACCTGCACCGAACAATGATGAAGAGGGTAACCAAGGGGAGGTTAACCAAACCGGTTACCAAGGCCCGATTACAAGGAGCCGCAGTAGGGTTGAGACGGGGCTATTCCCTCTACGGGAGATGCCCATGGGTGGACCACAGGCGGGTATAGGATTTATTACTGTCCCCTTGAGTTCGGCAGATGTACGAGACTTTAAGAAGGACATGGGACATTTATTAGAGGACCCTTTTGGGGTAGCCGAGAGGGTCGACCGGTTCTTAGGACCAAACATCTATACCTGGGAAGAAATGCAGTCCATTTTGGGCATTCTGTTCTCTACTGAAGAACGGAATATGATAAGAAGGGAAGGAATGCGTATTTGGGACACGCAGCATGTCCAAGGCCCGGCTGCGGACGCTAAATGGCCCCTACAGAACCCCCATTGGGACCATCAAAATGCGGCACATAGAACACATATGCAGGATTTAAGGACCATAATTATTCAGGGGATTAGGGACTCAGTCCCGAGGGGGCAAAATATAGATCGGGCATTCAACGATAGGCAAAAGAAGGACGAGTCGCCTACGGAATGGCTCGAGAGATTACGGCGGAACTTACAATTGTACTCCGGAATGGACCCCGATAGCCAAACTTCACAGTCAATGCTGAAAGTCCATTTCGTTTTAAAATCGTGGGACAACATAAAGAAGAAAATCCAGAAATTAGAGGACTGGCAGGACAGGGGGCTGGATGAACTGCTTAGGGAGGCACAGAAAGTATATGTCCGTAGGGACGACGAAAGAGACCGCAGACAAGTAAGGTTGATGGTCACAGCAACAGGTGGGGGGAGATACCAAAGAGAAGGGCGAAAGGGAGGTTCGAGTGAACAAAAAGAGAAAAGTATAGGGGAGTCAGAAGGGGTGAAGGTGTGTTTTTATTGCGGAAAAAAAGGGCATTTTAAGCGAGAATGTAGAGTCCGAATCAGAGACGAGAAGCAGTTCCAAATGGACTAGGGGGGTCAGGGGCTCTATTTGGTGGGGACCCGGAAAAATCATAAAGAGCCCTTGATAAAACTTAAAGTGGGTCCCCACAACCAAGAAATTGAATTCTTGGTAGATACGGGGGCAGAAAGATCCACGGTACAGAACCTACCAAAAGGATGTACCATCTCTAAAGAAACTGCCACTGTCATAGGGGCAAAAGGGGAACCTTTTGAAGTACAAATCATAAAAAATGTGACTATAGAATCAGGATCCAAAATAGGGATGGGAAATCTATTATTGGTACCCGAGTCAGATTATAATCTGCTCGGGCGAGACATGATTATAGAATTAGGGATTAGTATAGGTGTAGATAATAAGGAATTAAAAATTAAATTATGCCCTTTAAGGGTAGAAGATGAAAAGCAAATTAACCCTGAAGTCTGGTACACACCTGAGAGCGTGGGACAGCTAAAAATCACTCCATTTTCGGTAACTATCAAAAATCCAGATGTCCCCGTCCGAATAAAGCAATACCCATTATCCCCAGAAGGGAGACGAGGATTAAAACCAGAAATAGAAAGGTTGTTGAAGAATGGATTGTTAGAACCCTGTATGTCTCCGTTCAATACTCCCATCCTACCAGTTAAAAAGCCAAACGGCACCTATCGATTGGTGCATGATTTAAGGGAAATAAACAAGCGAACTGTAGCCCGGTTCCCGGTGGTGGCAAATCCTTATACCCTCTTGACTAAACTGGGGCCTGAGAATTTATGGTACAGTGTTATAGATCTCAAAGATGCCTTTTGGGCATGCCCTTTGGCTAAAGAAAGCCGGGATTATTTTGCATTTGAATGGAAAGACCCCGATACGGGAAGGAGACAACAATTAAGATGGACGGTACTCCCTCAAGGATTCACTGAGTCCCCTAATCTCTTCGGGCAGGCTTTAGAGCAAATTTTACAGGATTACCAAGTGGGGCCAGGGGTTACATTAATCCAATACGTAGATGATCTACTCCTGGCGGGGCAGCAGGAAGAGAATGTACGGAAAGAAAGTATTAAGTTATTGAACTTTTTAGGATTAAAGGGATTGAAAGTCTCCAAGGCAAAACTACAATTTGTCGAAGAAGAAGTAAAATACCTAGGCCATTATCTAAAGAAAGGAGAGAAGAGAATAGACCCCGAACGAATACAGGCGATTTTAGCATTACCAATTCCAAGAAATAAGAGACAAATCAGGCAAATACTTGGACTAACTGGTTATTGTCGACAATGGATTGAAAACTACAGTAGTAAGGCGACTTTCTTGTATCAGAAACTTACTCAAGAGGGACTCCTAAAATGGGATCAGGAGGACACCGAAAGGCTGCAAGAGCTTAAAGAGAGCCTAATCCATGCCCCGGTATTAAGTTTACCTAATACTAATAGACCCTTCTTTTTGTTCATAAACGTAGACAAGGGGGTCGCATATGGGGTCCTTACTCAAGAATGGGCAGAGAAAAGGAAACCGGTGGCTTATCTATCAAAGATCTTGGACCCAGTAAGCAGAGGATGGCCTACGTGCTTACAAGCAATTGTAGGATGTGCTCTTTTGGTAGAAGAAGCCCGGAAAATTACATTTAATAGCAGCCTGAAAGTGCTGTCCCCCCCTAACATACGGGGAGTCTTACAGCAAAAGGCTGAAAAATGGATCTCAGACGCAAGGCTTCTAAAATATGAAGGAATATTAATTGAGGCTCCAAATTTAACTCTAGAAACTACTAATATCCAAAATCCAGCTTCCTTCTTATATGGAGGACCAGAAGAAGCACTAACACATGATTGTATAGTGACTATAGAAGAACAGACAAAAATCAGACCAGATTTGGAAGAAGAGGAATTGGAAAAAGGAGGAAGACTGTTTGTGGATGGATCCTCCAGAGTAGTTGAGGGAAGGAGAAAATCAGGATATGCTATCATAAGGGGACCCAACCTGGAAGTGATAGAATCGGGACCCCTTAGTGGATCCTGGTCCGCCCAAGCATGTGAACTATATGCTGTACTACGAGCCCTGGAATGGTTAACAGGAAAAGATGGGACTATTTTTACGGACTCGAAATATAGCTATGGGGTAGTCCATACATTTGGCAAAATATGGGAGGAAAGAGGACTAATAAATTCACAAGGGAAAGATTTAGTTCACCGTAAATTAATATTAGACGTGCTCAGTGCCCTACGAAAACCCCGAAAAATAGCTATAGTTCACCTGAAAGGTCACCAAAAAGGACTGGATTTGAGAAGTAGGGGAAATAATGCAGCTGACCAGGAGGCTAAACGGGCTGCCCTGAGACTCCTCACTTTGCAGGAAAACATAGAACACTCCCAAACGCCAGAACCTGACCCCGACATCAAGTTTAACAAAGAGGAAGAGAATAAAATACAAGAACTAGGAGCTAAAAGGGATGCACAAGGAGCATGGAAATTAGCAGATGGCAGAGAAATAATACCTAGAGCATTGGCACATAGATTACTGACTAAGATACATCAAAAAACACATTGGGGATCACAGGGACTGGTAGATTATTTTGCTGCAAAGTATGTGAGTGTGGGAATCTGGGACATTGCCAAACAAGTAACCAGAGGATGCCTAATTTGCTTACAAGTAAATAGAAAAAATTTGAGAAAATTACCGGAGGGAGGCCGACCGCTAGCGAAAAGGCCTTTCTCCCACATTCAGATAGATTTCACCGAGCTCCCCAAAGTAGGGAGAACCAAATATTTATTGGTCTTGGTGGACCACCTAACACATTTTGTGGAAGCCTTCCCAACCGTAAGAGAAACAGCCAAAGTAGTTACGAAAATATTGATGGAAGAGATAATCCCGAGATACGGGGTCCCAGAAGTCATTGACTCAGATAGAGGGCCGCATTTTATTTCCCAAGTTACCCAAAACTTAGCAACAGCTCTGGGCATACGGTGGGAACAACATGCCCCCTGGCATCCCCAGAGCTCTGGACGAGTTGAACGAATGAATGGGGAAATAAAAAAGCAATTGACCAAACTGGTAGCAGAAACCAATTTGACCTGGGTTAAATGTATTCCTCTAGCATTGCTAAATATAAGAACAAGACCTAGAGCTGATTTAGGGGTATCACCCTTTGAAATGATGTATGGGATGCCGTATAACCTAGAAAATCCTAACGAACATCCTGTCATTAATGACACATGTACGCAAAAATATTTGGTGAAATTGACAAAGTACAGAAAGGCATTATGGGAAAAAGGTATGTTAGCACAACGGCCTCCTTTAGATTTTATCTTACACCAGGTACAGCCAGGAGATTGGGTGCTCGTGAAAAGCTGGAAAGAAAACCCCTTGACTCCAAGGTGGGAAGGACCGTTCCAAGTACTCCTCACCACAGAAGCAGCCATACGAACCGCTGAAAAAGGATGGACTCATGCTAGTCGCATAAAAGGACCGGTAAAACCCCCTCACAGCTGGGAGGTTTGCAGTCTCCCGGGAGAAACCAAATTAAAGCTGAAACGAACTGATAAATGATTTGGATAATAATCTGGGTTGGAGATAACCATTATCTCCAAACCCAGCTAATAGGGAATCGGGAGGCTCTTGGATATTGCAAACTCTTAGAGGACGAGTTGAGAAAGCCCTACTTTAAGTCCCCAAGATTAGAACATAAAGGGCACACATGGGAGGGGGAAAAAGCACAAAACAAAGATATTAGGTTAAAGTGTAACTGGTTAGATTGTGACTGTCACCCCCTTGTATGCTTTTCCTGTAAATTGTGTCACGAACCTTGGTGGTCTCATTGTCGGAGTGGTAGAACACCTAGGGGAATTTGTACGCCGTGCTATGAGAAAGAGAGGAGACTAACTTCTATCATTCTTAGTAGCAGAGTTGCTATGGGGGAGGTAAAGCTTGGATCTGACGAGTGGTGGGAAACCTTTTCCAAAGGGGTAAATCCTGATCGGTTCTGCTACCACCCTAACGAACCGATCCCCTTTCTCCTGGACATCCTGGAAGTGGTGTGTCGGAAGAAAGCCCCCAATTTGCGGCGTGACCTCTCATTAATAAAAGCTGATAACTGGGCCGCCAGTGCTAAAAAGTGGAAACGGGAGGTTTATCCGGCTCCTGAAGAATACCCCTGCTGCCGAGAAGATGGCAAACCCCGAGGCTCGCAGCAACCGAGTCGTCGGGCGAGGCAGAGAGGTAATAACCAGTGGAGTCCGTCGGAAGCCCCGACCCCCATATGGGATGTCCAGGAAATGTTGGCTGTCCTGCCCCAGGATTGGTAACCCACCACTGGGGAAACCAAAGGTAAAATTCAACCTGAGCTCCGACAATGACAGCCCCAAATTACAAGCCTTAATTCTTTTCTGGTGCATCGTAACAAGTTCAGGGGCAGAAGGGTATTCACATCAACCCTTCAAATGGTCACTGATTAGATGGGAAGACCAGTATGTTATCCAGACCAAAATCACGTCTGGCGTACCCAGCTTTTTATGTACTTTGTGTGATTTAATACCTGTAAATCCATGTTTAAATCAGTTTGGATGTTATTTTTGTCCAAGCTCAAACCCGGGAAAAGGGTATTGTAACTATCCAGGACACTTTTACTGTGCTTATTGGGACTGTGTATCAGTAAGCTCCTTTGGGGGGAACAAGGACGGGTTTATCAGAACTGGATGGGGTCCATACAGGTGTACACAGCCCACTTCCACATATACCCAGAAAGAAGGAGGGTTAGATGGAACATGCAATATGATTTACATTAATGTGACAAAACCACATGACCAAGTCTGGTTATTAGGGAAAATGTGGGGAGCCCGATTATGGGAACCAGGGACAGACAGAGGGGGGCACTTTATAATCCAAAAGACAACCGTGCCACACGACCCCGAACCAATTGGACCAAACCAGGCGATAGCTGGAGAACTAACGCTAGGAGAAAATAATGGAAATGAATCAGAAACAGCCCCAACCACTAGTTTTCCAGAAATGTATAAGCAAAACTTTACTGATTCGACCCGAGGACCTGAAAACCCGGGAGAAGGGGACTTGTGGAAAATATTACAGGCCACTTTCCTAGTCCTGAATGAGACCCATCCAAATCTAACTGAGGAATGTTGGCTGTGTTACACCGTAAACCCCCCGTTCTATGAAGCCATAGGGGTAACAGCAAAAAGCAGACGAGTAAATGGGACCAACCCAGCTAGGTGCCTATGGAAAAAAGAAGGAGAAGAATCGAGAGGGATAACCTTGGCAAGGGTAACGGGGAGAGGAAGATGTATAGGACGAGTACCAGTGGAAAAACGACATCTATGTCAGGTTATGGGGAATTTGAGTGACCCTAAGAAACCTGCCAGCTGGATACTGCCAGCAGCAAATACTAAATGGGTCTGTAACACTCTCGGAGTCACCCCATGTATAAATATAGACCGATTTAATGAATCCAGTGACTTTTGTATTCAAGTATTGATAGTACCCAGAGTCCTTTACCACCCCGTAGAGTACGTTTATGAACAATATCAAAATATAGGACCCCACATAGTGAAACGGGAAATATTCACAACCTTCACTGTAGCAATGTTACTAGGAATAGCTGCAGCCGGGACAGGAAGAGGAATAGCCTCACTCATACAGCAACACCGAGGATTCCAAGAACTAAGAGCCTCTGTAGATGAAGACCTCAGGAGGATCGAAACCTCCATCAAAGACCTCACAGAATCATTAGATTCCCTAGCAGAGGTAGCCTTACAAAATCGAAGGGGGTTAAATCTATTATTCCTGCAACAAGGAGGACTATGTGCTGCTTTAAGAGAAGAATGCTGCACATATGTAAACAAGAGCGGAATTATACGGGACTCAATGGCAAAACTAAGGGAGGGGCTAGAAAGAAGACAAAGAGAAAGGGAAAAACACCAAAGCTGCTATGAATCTTGGTTTAACTATTCTCCTTGGCTTACAACTTTATTATCAACGATAGCGGGTCCACTACTTCTCTTACTATTGGGACTCACGTTTGGCCCTTGTATTTTTAATAAATTGATTAGCATTGTAAAAGGCAGATTAGAAGCTGCTCACCTTATGCTCACACGAGCAAAATACGGAACCTTGAAGATGGATGATCCAGAAGAATCTCTGGAGCTCAGCAAAAGGGAATTAGAGCGTTTTGACGAACAAAATTGAGTATCAAAACAAAGGGGGGATTGAGATGAGGGACTACATTTTGTTCGTCACGAAAAAGAGACCAGTGTGTTACAAGAGTTGTCTGCTGACTATTTCTGTACTACTTCATGAGATATGAGCTACAAGGATACCAGGGAAGGGGTTGCAGGAGCCCACACATAGTCCCACCCAGCAAATGGTACAAACAGATAACTCACAGAAATAACGGCCAGGGAAAGGCTGGGGAAAGGGCAGGGGCAGATAAACACCCAGCAGGGAAACCTTTCCCGCTGACAAATGGTACAAGCAGATAACTCACAGAGATAACGACCAGGGAAAAGCTGGGGAAGGGGCAGGGGCAGATAAACAGTCTGCAAGGCAGGACATTTGCTTGCTTAAGCTTGATAGGGCACATATTGCGTTAATCATAAGATTTTGGTAATTTTCCACAGAGAAGTCACCAAATAAGGACATAGGGTGAAGAAGACGCGGCTGAGGAAGACTCCGCAGCCTTTATCACCGACCACCAGGAGACAGAAGGATGACCCCCTAGCAACAACCAGCGCAGGCGCAGAGAACTCTGAGATAACATGGACTCCTGAAGGATGGAGAGGATAAAAGGACTGAATCAGAAACTAGTTGGGGCGGCAGTTGGTGGAGCGGAGACTCCCCTGTCGCCCAGCGCTGAGCCTTTGCTTACGTAGTATAACTGCTTCAATAATTAATAAATTCTTTGATTGGAAATTACTCGTTTTGAGTCAATTTTATAACAATGGGGTGTCCAGGGGGTCCCTGTGCCCAGGAAAGGGGGTGCATGGTCCCCGGTGTTGAGGAAGGTGGTGGGTGGGGGCTGTGGAAGGCAGGAGTGGGGGTCCAGGGGGTGCTGGGGTCAAGGAAAAGCGGGGGCTGGGGTGTCTGAGAGGGGGAGGGCCGGGAAAGGGGGTGCGGGGGGGCATTGGTGCTGCATGAGGGGGTGCAGGAGGGTCCCCGTGCTGGATAAGGGGGTGCAGGGGGGGTCCCTGTGCCTGAGAACGGAGGGTTTGGGAGGGTTCCAGTCTCGGATATGGGGGTGCACGGGGGTCCTGGTGCAGTGGAATGGGGGTTCAGGGGGTCCTGGTGCTGTATAAGGGGATGCAGTGGGGTCCCGGTGCCCAGGAATGGGGGGTTCAGGGGTGCCGGTGCCAGATAATGGCCTGGCTGGGATCTGGTGCTGGGAAAAGGGGTGCAGGGGGTCCCAGGGCCAGATAACGGGATGCACTGGGGTCCCGGTGCCCAGGAATGGGGTTCCGGGGGCTTCCGTTCCCGAGTTCCGGGGTTCAAGGGGTCCTGGTGCCTGAAAATTGAGGTTCAGGGGGTCCCGGTGCCGGGTAAGGGGATGTAGTGGATCCCGGTGCCCAGAAATTGGGGTTCAGGGCGGTTTCCCTGCCCGGGAATGGGGGCTCAGGGGGTTCCAGGCTGCAGATAAGGGGGTGCAGGGGTTATCGGGGCTGAGAAGGGGGTACAGGGGGGGTCCCAGTGTCCCGAAATGAACGTTCAAGGGGGGTCTCTTGACCCCCTGGAACCCCAGGGGACCCTCCGGGATCCCCTGGAACCCCTTCCAGGAAGCGCCGGGAATGAAGAACTGGGGGGACGCCGAAATTTGGGAGATCTGGGGGTCCAAAAGCCGAGGAAAAGGGCGGGTCTGGGGTCTGGGAAGGACGAGGTGGCCGGGAATGGGCGTGCAGGGCGTCCCAGAGCACTGACGGGGGTGCGGGGGGATCCTAGGCCCGGATTAGGGGGGGCAGGGGGGTCCCAGTGCCCAAAAATTGGGGTTCAGGGGGTTCCCGTGCCGGGGAATGCGGGTTCGGGGGGAGTTTCCTTCCAGGAATTCGGGATTCAAGGGGGTCCCGGTGGCCGGGAATTGCGGTTCCGGGGGCGTCGGTGACCAGAAATGGGGATTCAGGGGGGTCCTGGGGCCACATGAGGGGGTACAGGGCGGTGCCAATGCTGGGCAAGGGGGTACAGGGGGTCCCTGTGCCCAGAAATGGGCGCTCAAGGGGGTCCGCGTGCTCAGGAATGGGGGTTCAGGGGGGTCCCGGTGCTGAAAAAGGGTGCTGAGGGGGTCACAGGACCGAAAATGGGGGTTCAGGGGAGTCCCGGTACCCGGGAATGGAGGTTTAGGGAGTTCCCGGTGCCCAGGAATTGCGGTTCAGGGGGGTCCCGGTGAACAGAAATAGGGGTTCAGGGGATCTCGGTGCCAGATGAGGGGGTACAGGGGGGTCCCGGTGCTGGGGAAGTGGAGTGAGGGGGGGTGGCATGACCCAAAATGGGGGTTCAGGAGGGTTCCCCTGCCCAGGAATGGAAGATCAAGGGGGTCCCGGTGCCCGGGAATTGCGGTTCAGGGGGGTCCCGGTTTCGGGGGGTCCCACTCACCTTTGGTCGCGGCCCCCGGGTCCCCCAGGAGCCCCAGGAGCCCCCGGAGCACCCCCAGCCCCAGCGCTGGGGCCATCGCAGCCGTCCCCGATCGCGGCTGCAGAGACGCGAAAGCGAAAGTGCCCGAGGGAGCGCGCGGGGAGGGGGAAAGGGCGAATTCCAGGGAATTCACCTGGATCCCCTCCTGGCACCCCTCTGGATCCCTCGGGGATCCGTCTGGGACCCTCCAGGGCCGCGCCCTGCGGGACCCCCGGGCCGGGCTCTGCTGAACTCCCGGCCCTGCGCTCAAACTCTGCCCGGACCCCGCTGGGCTCGGCCCAAAGCCGGGCAAGCAGCGGGAGCAGCGGAGCCAATTTTTGCTGCGGGTGCGGGTCCCACCCCCGGCGGAGCAGGGCTGGGCGCTGGGACCCGATCCCTGATTCCCAATCTCCTTCTCTCTCTCGCTCTCTCTCTGCTGTTCTCTCCCTTTCCTTTGGGGGATCATAAATCCCAGAGCGGCCGCAGAGCCCCGTGCCCAGGCCGGGTTTCCCAGCAAAGGGAGGCTGGGGCTGAGGTGCCCCGGGCTGGCCGGGAATGGGGGCCCGGGGCTCCCTGGGCTCACGGAAATGGGGGATCCAGGGGCTGGGAGAGGAGGATACCCGGGAAAGGGGGTGCAGGGGGGTGTTGGTGCAGGATAAGGGGGTGCAGGGGGGGTCCCAGTGCCCGGGAATGGGGTTGGGAGGGGGGGGTGGGCAGCAGCTGCTGGAGAGAGACTGGGACAGACTGGAATGGACTGGGACAGACTGGGAAAAGAACCCACTGGGAGCAGAACTGAGGCAGCAGAGATCATACTGGGATATACTGGGACCACACTGAGGGCTACTGGGAACATGCAGGGGACAATTGAGATTGGACTGGGAGGGACTGGGAATGGTTTGGATCATCGTGGGACTGACTGGAATCATACTGGGAGTGATCAGATCTGTAGTAGGGGTGAAGAAGAGAAACTGGAATAATGCAGGGAGCAACTGGGATCATACTGGGAGCAGCTGCCCCATGCTGGGGTCATACTGGGATCATACCGGGACTGATGGGGTGACACTTGGAGTGACTGGCATAGTACTGGGAGTGTCTGGGAGTAACTGGGATCAAACTGGAGGTGACTGGACTTATACTGGCAGCAACTGGGACCACAGCGGGGGCAAATGGCATCGGGTAAGGTGTGACCGGGCTCATCCTGGAAGTGCCTGGGGCCACACTGGGCTCTTCCTGAGAGGGACTGAGAGTGAAAGGAACCATACAGGGCATGACTGGGAGCCGCTGGGACCGTGTCGGGGGCAACTGGGATCCTACCGGGAGTGATTTGGACCATACTGGGAGTGACCGGGAGCCACCGGTGAGGCGGCGGCGGAGCTGGGAGGCGGCCGCAGCGCAGGTGGGAGCCGCGCTGGGTTGTGCGGGGGCTCGGGGCTCGCTGCGGGCCTCGGGGGCGGCAGGGGGCTCAGGCGGGTTCCTTGTGCCGTGTCCGGCCCGTGGTGCCGCTGCCGTGAGGGCGCTGCGGGAGCGGCTGCCCGCGGTCTCCTTGCGGCCGCTGCCTCGGCAGGAGCCGCTGCCGGAGCAGCGCTGGCTCGGCCCGGTTCCTGTGGCTGGCACAGGGGCGGCTGCCCCGTGCCCGGGGCTGTGCGGGGAAATTCACGTGGCCGGAGGTTTCCGTGCCCCGAGGAGACAGAGGAGTCCTGTACAAGTGACTTTATTGCTGAGCAGAGGGAGAGGCCGTGGCGCATTTGCCGTGCGCTCGCTGCCATTGTTGTAGTTCGCAGCCTCCTTTTTATCCTCATTTTCCCGCCTCATCTCCCTCTCCCTTTGCCCACTGGCCGAGGTACTTGGAAGGTTCAGACCTCCCGATCTGCCAACTGCACGTCCTCGTTAATGTGCACCCCCACTTTTGTAGAACAGCCGATATTCACGGCTCTGTTAAGTCTTTTTTGTTCTCGACGTTCAGGAATTTAGCGGGACATTCTGTGAGCAGCAGTCCGTGTTAATTAATAACATTTATTGAAGCTGGTGGTTTCGCCCCTTACTTCCTTATCTACAAGTCCCTGGCCCCTCGCTCAGCTGCTGAATGAGCTGCATTCTCAAGGTGCGGAGCATGGTAAAAAGGTGAGAGGTGCTGCAGCACATCAGAGCAGAAGCAGCATTCGTTTAACCCATGGTCTGCCAGGGAACCACAAAACCATGTCCCATTCCCATCCTTTCCACGTTTGGACTGGTACATGAGCTGCTTTTTTGTTTCCTTTGTTATCTTTGGCTTTGTCATCTATTTGCCAAGACCAGTTTGAGTCATTTGATTTTCCACAAACTCCTCTTTTCTCTGCTATCAGATGATCTGATCCCATCCCATGGTGAAATGTTGTGTTCCTCATTTCAGTGGATTGCTCAGCAGGAAGGTCAGGAGCTGGAGCTGTCTGGTTGGTTATTCCGAGGCCAGCTTGTAATCTAATGGTGCCATTGAAATGAGAAATGGGTTCTGTGGCTCCTGATATGAATTGGTTTGGGTTCCCAGGGGCTGGTCCATGGTGTTGTAGGATTTGTTCTGCTGGCCGTTCATCTTCTCCCCATTTTTGGCCGCTCTCTCCAGCCAGGGCTGCATCAATTGACCATTTGTCTCTAATTAAATCATCAAATACTTGGATTCCCAACTGATTTCCCGGAACTTGTGGTAGCAAGAACATCTCAGTGCTCTAATCCACCCTATATAACATAGACAGTGACAGCACACGTTGGAGTGGGCAGAGGGATGATTCCCCCCCATTTATTTATAGTGAAGTTTTCCCAACATTCTCCATTTGCTGTTTCCCTGTGCAGCTTCACCTGTTTCTGTCGCAGGGTCAGATATCCTCACCCCGGGCTCTGCCTTGAGCTGTGCAAATTCCATCAGTGCAAGCAGGCAGAGCTCGGGGTGAGGGGCAGGGGGAATCAGCCCAATTCCTGCCCCAGGCAAGAGACCCAGGTACATTGGCCAGGCTTTGCCCAGCAGGGTTCATTTGCATTCCTAAAGCTCCTCTCCTGGCTGACTAGAACCAAAGCTTCTCTTCCAGGGCTGCCATCTGGTGAGTCACATGTGGCCCCCCGGAATCTGCTTTTTTTAAAAAAAGTATTAACTATTTAAGAGTTAAAAGTATCACGGTTAAAGTTCTTCAATTTTGCAAAATGCAACATAAAGGCGAACATGGAAAAACCCAGACCAAAAATTGATTCTCACCCTTCTGTCCCAAACCTACCTGACAATATAAAGTAGGATTATTATAACAAATGTTTCTCATGTTGTAATCTTATCACTGAAACTGTAGGGAAAACAAAAACTCTCCAAGAATCTCTTTCGTGTGAGAGAGTCAAGGCATTGCTTGGTTCTGGCCAGGATGGGCAACAGAAATAATTTCATCCACACATAGCCCGGCTGTGCAGAAAACATCATTCCATGACATGTCAGTTTTACTCGATTTTTCCTAAACTTTACCTAGTCTGAACCAATCTAAATCCACTGCTTTAATGTTCATTGCTTCCAAGTCGTGTAAGTTTTTAGTGTTTGGTTTCCTATTAGACTCGGATTTCTTCCCCTCTGCTGTGAATTCCGCCCACACTCCTGGATTTCCTTCTCAGCCTTTTCCAGACCAGGTGTCTCCAGCTGTGCGGGGGCAGTGTCTGGGGTAGCTGTTGGTTGCTGTTTGCTGCGGGGCGTTGATGTTTTGTTGCTGGTCCTTATCTCTGTGGGTGTCTTTTGGGCTATTCCCAGTCTGTTCGGATGTTAAACTCGTCTCCATTGAGTGGTGGAGATGAGTTTAACATCCGAACAGACTGGGAACCCCTTAAATAAAACCTTTAAAATTTCTTTCCCAAAGGCAAACCTTTGAGTAGAGAAACCTTTCTGAGCAGAGAAATAAGATTTAAAAGAACCAGGATGGGTACATTTTGCAGCAGTGCAGTCGCAGGCAGCCCAGAGTGTGGGTGTGAGTGAGCCCCAGGGTGGAATTGTGCCGCGGTGCTCCCCAGCAGCTGTGGCAGTGCAGGCCCAGCCAGCGCTGGAGCTGCAGCAGCGGCAGCGAGGCTTGGCCGCAGTGGCTGGAGGTGCCAGGGGAGGGTGGCCAGGATTCCCGAGGGTTTGAGCAGAGGATCTGTGGGCAGGCCCAGGGGCTTGGCCCGCTGTGGAGCCCTGGCTGCTGCTGCGTTGCCTTCAGGGCAGGCTCAGGGGCGGCTCCCATGGTCCTGCTGCAGGCGGGAAGTGCAAATCTCCGGGGCTTCAGAGCCCCTGAGGCCAGGCTGAGGGGTCCCCCCGTGCTCAGCTGTGCTGGCGGCTGTTTCTGGCCTCAGGGACACTTGGCGTGGGCCCCTTGGCCACCAGTGGTGCTGCTTTGCACTCCTTAGGCAGGAGCCGATGGCCTGGCTGGGTGTTGGCAACAGCAAAGTCCCAGGGCAGGCTCTGTGCCAGCCCAGCTTCCTGCGGGAGAGATTCCACAGGAGACAGGATCCTGGCTACAGCCTGCCTTAAATACATCCCTTATTTCCACCCTGCACTAGGTGGAGAATTGCCCAGGTAAGGAATTCCAGACATGAATTCCAAGGGAGATAATTGAATATCTGCCTTGGGTCTGGCTCTTTTTCTTGCCAAGGCCAATGGCAAAAGCTGTACCCATGGCATCTTGGTTTCTATCTCCGGCTTCCAAAGGTGTTTCTTTATTTCCCCATTCATTCTTTCTACCCAACCCGAGCTCTGGGCTTGCCAGGGGTTATGGAGGTCCCATTGTATTCCTAAAGCTGCCATAACCCCCTGAAGGGTCTTTCCTGTAAAATGAGTTCCCCATCTGAATCTATTGCTTCCACAATCCATTATCTTTGAATTATTTCTTTTAGCAATAGGTTAATAAGTGATCCAGTGCTTGCTGAAGCAGTCAGAATTGCTTTTGCCCCCCTGTTAGGTGCCATGGTGTCACCAGAAGATTTTGAAGCCTTCCTGCTCAGGGCATTTCAGTGCCAGGCTCTTACAAGCACCCACAGCTCCTTGGGTTGAGCTGAGCATGGGCCGGTGACCTGCGCTTTGTCTGATTCCCCTTCCTTAATAACAGCCTGTCTTGTAGCTCTTTTCCCTTCTGCTGCCCTTGCAGAGCCATGCACAAACACATTGTCTCCCTCAGGCCAGGGAATGTCCCATCAATCTCTCCCAGCCTGGCTCGGGAGCTCTGTCCCTTGAGTGCAGTCCTGGGTTCCTTGCCAGCCCCTCTCCAGGCTGTTCAAACAGGAGGCTGGGTTAAACCCTTGCCCTGTCCTCAGTTCTGAATCCTCCTGTGCCACTGAACAAGTTTCATACTGTAATAACCGAGCCCTGCTCATCCATTGAGAGGCTCTTTTGGTTGTCAAAGCTTTAACTTGATGCCAGACTTGAACTCTAGGAGATCCTCCTGTTGTCATCAGTTTTCAGGCCTCTGCTCCCACGGAAGCTGTGGCTGCACAATTCTGCAGACAATGAGGCTGCTCTCTGGCCACTGGGTTAAACATTTTAGCACAAGAATTCCTTTGGCAAGACCCTGTTTAACGTCCACCTATAATTCAAATTCTTTTTCCCTGTCTGGAAGGCCCAGGCCACTCGCCTCAGTTAATCTTAATTTTAACACTTGAAAATTCTGTGTTTCCTCCTTGTGTCCATCCATCCAGTTTGTTGACTGGCAAGATAGGAGTGTTGTAGGGAGACATCCTTGGCTCCAAAAGCCCTGCCTTTAACAGGGACTCAATACCAGGCTGTGAGCCCTTCCTTCCCTCTCTTGGAACAGGGTAGTGCTTGTCCTGGTTGCTTTAATTTGTAGAGGCTCCATATCTAATTTTCTGTATTTCCCTGGGGCTGCCCACACTTCTGGGTTCACTTCAGCATAGGCCTTGTCAGACTTTTGACACAGAGGTACAACAGAACTGGCCTCTGTATCCCTTTTTACAGTATTAAAATCCAGCTCTCAAACTCCTTCCTAGTTAATTACAATCACAGGAGGAAGAAAAAGAAATTCATTTATTTCAAACCTATCCCCCACAGCTTCTAATAGTGGTTGAACAAATCATACCTGCTCATCTTTCCCACTCATTCCCTTAAAAATTAAAATATTCCTTTACTATTTTCCCCTTTAGGTCTAAGATTCAGAGCAGATTGAGAGGCCCCTGTGTCCATCAGGAAATGCCTCCTCTCAATGCAGACCCACCTGAATGTTCTCAAGGGCTCCAGTGTGGAGGGTCCCTGGTGTGATGGGAGCTGTGACAGCCCTGCCAATCCATGTCCATCACGGGGTGGACTTGCTGGTCCTGAGGGTGCTGCTGTCTCTGCTTGCAGTGTCCTTGTGCCCTGCAGCTGGAGCCCTGATTCCTTGCCAGGGGCTGTTTGGGTGGGCTGTGCCCTGCCGAGGAGGGCAATGCCTCTGCCGGGTGCTTGTGGCCGAGCCGTGCCCTGGGTGCCGGGGCCTCCTTGGGCCCTGGGGCTGATCCCTCAGGGGCTGTAGGAGCTCTGCCCTGGCCTTTGCCTTCAGCTTGGCCTTTTGCTGCTCCCTTCTTGCACTCACCTGCTGGGCCTTTGTGCCCAAGTGCTGCAGGGCCTTCTTCTGCCCCTCCTGCAGCCCCCCTCAGTGCCTGTGGGTGCTTGTCTTGCTTTACAAGACAGGTGTCTGCTTGGGAAGGCAGAAAAAGCCTCTCTTGGAATGGAGAATGCAAACCCCCTCCCTCTTAATTTTTAGGATAGTGAAATCAAGGGGCTCTCAGGCAAAGATATGGGATTAGGAATAACGGTTCTTTACTAGTGTGTATAATATAATAATAGTAGTGTGTATCAACAGCTCCGGCAGTGCCAACAAACAGAGCCCGGAGCCGGTCCCGGCCTTTCGGCTGCGGCGCTTTCCCCTTGGGTGCAGTTCCGGGCACGGCCGGCAGGGGCGCCGGTGGCTCCCGCGGGGCGGGGCAGCGCATCCCTGCCATGGGAACCTCTCTTCACGGCAATAGAGCAATCCCTTCATCTAACTCTTTCACTTTTTTACCTTCTCTAGCCTTTCTCCCGTGTTTTGGGAAAGAATTTGGAGAGGGCTGCCTTTTAACTGAGCTCCTCGTGTTTCGATAAGGTGCTTCCTCTAGAGAGAGGGATTTTCCCTGAACAGCCGGAGCTGTGGTTACCAAGGGGACGTAACTCAGAGCAGGAGGGGTCAGGGGAGGATATCCCGCCGAGGCTCGGTCGGAGTGTGGGCAGGGTCTGCTGCCGGAATCGCCAGAGGGGGATCTTCCCGTGGAGGCCGAGCCGGAGCGTGGGCAGCCCCCACATGGCTTCTGGCGGCTGATCCGGCAGCTCCCGGCAGAGAAAAGGCAGGTGGGAGACCCCGGCAGCAGCAGCGGCGCTGCCCAGCGCAGCTGGCACGGGCAGGGCAGCCGGGGATGGGATGGCTGGGACCCGCCCTCGGTGCGGTCGGCGCGGTGACCTCGGCCCACGCGGCAGGACAGAGCAACCCCATCTTGCCCAGCATGGCCGGCAGAGCGGCCGCGGGCCGGGCAGTGGGGCCAGGGCACACAAATTCACCGCCAGCGCCGGGGCAGGTGGAGCTGCCCTGGGCAGTGAGCCTGCACCTGGGATGGAAACCGGGACAGGCGGAGCTGAGGCGGGCAGCGAGCCGGGACCCGGGACAGGCGCCTCGGCCGCCAACGGAGGGGGCAAGAGCTGCAGAGGATCCCACTCTCTTTCTGACTTTTCCTCTTGTTCCCCTCCCTTTCATTTCCCCTTTTTATTTTCTTGGTTTTTTCCTCGGGTGTTTCTGATACTTCAAAGATTTTTATGCCCCTAAAATCTCCTGTCTAACATATGGCATATTCTCTTTCTTCTAGATTAAATGGGTTTTTTTCCAAATAAATCCAGAACCTAACAAATCTAAACTTCTGCTTGGATATTTTGAAATGGTCGACGAGCTAACTCATGACCTCCTAATGTTGTTTTTCTCATCACCTTTTTATTTATCCTTTGGCAAATTAAGCATCTTTCAGTGACTTGCTTTGCTACACCAAAAATCCCAGTGCACCCAAAATTCCTTAAAAAATGATCACACAAAGCTTGAGTACGCCAGTGGGGTTTCTGATGCACGTCTTCTAATCTTTTCCTTGTAAGCACATTTTATTAAGTCATGGAGAAGTTTCTGTTACTCTGATTTATCTTGTTCATTTCCTATCTTGTTTAATTCTTTTTTCTCGGCTTCCCTAAACTTTGGAATTTCCAGTTTTTCCTCGTTTGGAGTTAATATTAAACTAACTCTTTCAGCTCCATTTTCTGCTGCATCCTTAGCTTTGTGATCTGCCCCCAGTTTGCCCAGTTTGCCTCTCCTTTGGCCCGGGCCGGGTTCCCCCCGCCCGCAGCGGCTGGGAGCAGCCGAGAGCCCCGCGCTGCCCATGCCGACCTGGCCCGGCTCCATGGCCGCTGCTGCCGCGGGCTGCGAGGGCTGCGGGAACGGGGCACCGAGGGTGTGGCTGCTGCTGGGGGAGGAGGAGGAGGGAGGGAAGGGCAGGGATGGAGGGGGAGGAGGAGGAAAGGGAGGAGGGATGGAAGGGGAGGGATGAAGGCGGAGAGAGAGCAGCGATGGAAGGAGGAGAAGGAGGTGGGGTTAGGGAGGAGGAGAAGGAATGGAAGGGCAGGGATGGAAGTTGAGAAGCTGGTGGGCATAACAGAGGAGCTGGAGGGCGGATGGAAGAGGACGATGGGAGGAAGAGGAAGAGGAGGGACAAAGGCAGATCAAGGCTGAGCTGAGGCAGCCACGCGGTCTCGAGCCCTGCCTGAATTCGCAGCCCCCACCTGTGGGATCATCGCCCCCCCCCCCCATGGCTCCGGTGAGCGGGGAGGGGGAGCCTGGCCCGGATATCCTGGGGGGTCCCTGGGTTGGGTTTTTGGGGGGATGTTTGGAGAATGAAGAAGTCCAAGGCTGAGCGGAAAAGGCCCCTCGGGGGGACATCGGGGGGTGGCGGTGGCGGCTGCCGGCAGAGGCAGCCTGGAGGAGCAGAGCCCTGTGTGCCCCAGGAGGCCAAAGTGGGGAGGCCAGAGAGGGGGGAGCGCCGCCATTGGCGGGAGCCTCAAGAGCCTGGAGAGGGGCAGGGGGGACTCCTTGGAGGCGCTGCAGCCCAGAGCAGAGAATGAGGGGAGAAGGGAGCCCGGGAGCCCAAAGAGCCCCGGCATCCCGAAATGGGGAGGGCCAAGAGGGGGGAGCTTTTGGCATTGCTGGCACTGCCAGCAGCCTGGGCAGGGTGGGCACCCAGGAGAAGGGGGACCCCCAATGCAAGGGTGACCCCAGCAGCTGGGACGGGGGGAACCCCTGAACGCCAGAGGGGAGGGACCAGGGACGGGCAACCCCTGGGAGGCTTTTTCAGGGCTGAATGTTGGTGTTTGGGAGGTTTTTCTGGAGCCCAGATGGCCGGATTAGAGATGTACCTGGTCAGAGAGACCTTCAAACTCAGCGTGTGTTGGGGTAGATGAAACAGGAAAGCCTTATGAATATTATTGTCTGGCCTTTCATTCCAATCCTGCTTATAGTTACTATATTCTCAAAAGCTTTTGAGAGTATAGGAACTCTAAGCAAGATTGGAATGAAAGCAAGCTTTTAGATACCTTAGTTACTGAACAAAAGGAAAACAATGGTGTGGCCCGACTGAAGGTAATCCTCTTCTGATGAAACAATTCCCACTGCTTGCAGACAGGTCCAAGGGTCACAGCAGACTCTACTAGCTCAGCAGAAGGGCTCCAAAGAGGTGTTTTTAGGGTTTGAAATGTAACACAGTATGGTGATGTAATGATTCTTACAGGCTGTATGTAAATGCTAAAGGATTTGTATCTTGTACTGGACTGGTTAGTGAGAAATAGAATATTTAACACAGAAGAAGATTTATTGTATCGTAACGGGAACCTTACACTCTTACACTCTTACCCTCTTACTCTCTCACCCTCTCATCATCTCTGGTCCTCTCTTCTCTCAGGCCTGCTCCAAGCTGTGGCTGGCAGCTCCAAGCAGGGCCCTGCACCCAGGCCCTTTGCAATAAACCACAAGTTCCACGACCTGGCTGCAGAGATCTCTCGTCTCCGTCCGTCCCAACCGTGCTACCCCCGACGCTCCTACAAACGTGCTCATCCCTTGTTTTCCCCAAACCAGGATTTCCCATTGCCAACCCTGAGAGGCTGTGAGGAAGAGGAAGATGCCCCGGGACACTGAGGCAGGTGAGGAGGAAGTCAGTGCCCCTTTCCCCTCTGTGCTGCTCCATCTCCCAGCCCAGCAGGGCCCCCGGCTGCAGCACAGCCCTGGGGGGATCTCATTGCCCTTGCCTGTGACACGGAGGCAAATCCCATGCTGTCCTTGTCCTTCCTCGCCCAGAGCAGGAGCTGAGCATGGAGAGCAGGGAGGACAAATGCCCGCGGCAGAACCTGGTGGCAGAGGCCGTTTTGAGCGGCTCCACGGCGCAGGAAGCCAACGGGGAGGAAAAGGCCCAGAGATGCCGCACGAGGAGGGGCTGCAAACGCAGATGGCGGGGATGTGAGGGGGAAAGAGGCAGCCTGGGCCGGGAAGGCGGCCGGAGATGGAGGCAGAGCTCGGAGCTGGTGCTCCATGAGCAGCTTCATGATGGGGAGAAGCCCCACACGTGCGTGGAGTGTGGGAAGAGCTTCAGGTGGAACTGCCACCTGATCAGGCACCAGAGGATCCACACTGGGGAACGGCCCTACGAGTGTGGGGAGTGTGGGAAGAGCTTCAGAGAGAGCTCCAGCCTGATCAAGCACCAGAGGACCCACACTGGGGAGAGACCCTATGAGTGCTCCAAGTGTGGGAAGAGGTTTCAGACCAGCTCGAGTCTCTTCCAGCACTATCAGAGTCACACAGAGGAGAGGCCCTTCCAATGCCCTGACTGTGGGAAGGGATTCAGGCAGAACTCCACCCTCGTCACCCACCGGCGCATCCACACTGGGGAGAGGCCCTACGAGTGTGATAAATGCAGGAAGAGGTTTCAGACCAGCTCCAGTCTCCTCCGGCACTGTCGGATTCACACAGAGGAGAGGCCATTCCAATGCCCAGACTGTGGGAAGGGATTCAAGTACAACTCCGACCTTGTCAATCACCAGCGCATCCACACTGGGGAGAGGCCCTACGAGTGTGATAAATGCAGGAAGAGGTTTCAGACCAGCTCCAGTCTCCTCCGGCACTGTCGGATTCACACAGAGGAGAGGCCCTTCCAATGCCCAGACTGTGGGAAGGGATTCCAGCGCAACTCCACCCTCGTCAGGCACCGGCGCATCCACACAGGGGAGAGGCCCTACGAGTGTCCCCAGTGTGGAAAGAGCTTCTCACAGAGCTCTAACTTGACCCGACACCAATGGAGGCACCGGTAAGGGAAGCCCTGCAAGTGCCCCGAGTGCGGGAAGAGCTTCGTGCGCTGCTGCAGCTCCATCCCCCACTGGAGGAGGCACTTTGGGCACAGCCCTGGTCACTCTCATTCCCTGTGATCCATGTTGGGAACACGCCTGGCTGTTTGTCCTTTGGTTTGGCTTTAATTTTTGCTCTTCTCAATATCTTTGCACTCCAAAAACCCAGAGGGATTGATCTGTCACCTTAAAACCACTCAAATCCCACTGAAAACTAAGTTTTAAGCCATAAATGCTCAATCGCACTTCAAATTGCTTGTTCCCTCCTCAAAAAAACTCAGTCCCAGGATAAACTTGCTCAATTCCACAGCCATCAGGGTGAGATGGGGTTGGAAGGAGATTGGGAGAAGTGGGATCATGTGGAGCAGTGGGATGGGGATTGTGTGGGCCTGGGTGTGTGGGATGTATTTGATAGCAAATAAAACTTTCAAGAGGTCCTGATTTCTGTCCCGTTCATTTTCAGTCAGTTCTGTTTACAGAGTGCCACCTTGTCAGCTGATTAAATTCCTATAAAAGTCCCATTTTTAAATCATCTAACCCAAACAGTCCAAAAACCAATATCCAAGTAAAGCCACTCACCTATAATTAAATTTTTAAAAAATATTTTAATTGTTTTTGAGTATCTAAGGGTGATAAAGTTTAATTGTTTGGTTAAAATGTCTGAGAAATTATACTGCTGTTTGGTTTTGTGTTTAGTATATTTGTAATATGAATTGTTTCACTACGGTGTGTTAGATTGTATGCTAGTTTTTTTAGATATTTTTTATCTAAAGTATATTAGTCATCGAGTTAAAACTTTCAAAAGGGATTTCTTGGTATATAATTTGTTTATTTATATGCATTGGTAATATTATAGCAACAATTGTTTTTTTGGGTTGAACCATTTGAATATTGTAAGGAAGACTTGAGATTTTTATATTTCATTTTTATTATAATTTATTTAATTTTAATTATTATTTCTTTATTTATAATTCTAATTTTTTTGAGATGTGTCCTGGTTTAGGGCAAATTTGAGAGAAAACCTCCACGGGGGCCCCTCCAGAAAGCAAAGCCACAGGGCCCTCCCCCCAACCGGTTCGGGAGGGATTGCTCAGAGAGAAGTGGAAAGAACCTGTTCATTTAACAGGCACAGCACCCCCAGCACACAAAATGAACAATACCCATGACACCGCTCTTTCCCGGCTCTGAAAAGGATGACAAATTCAGAAAGTCTCTCTTGGGGGTGGTCGCTCTGTTCTCAGTCCCTCCGGCGCTGGGGCAGCTGCTGCAGCCACAAGGTGCAAACTCTCGGTGTTTCCCAGCTCCCAGTCCAGAGCAGCTTCAAGTAATTCTGAAAAAAGGAAAGGAAAAACAGTCCAGGGAAAAATTCAGACTGCTTAGCTAAACTAACTAATGAGCAGAAGCAAAAAGCGAGAGCAAAGCAGGAGCAAGAGCAAAGCAAAAAGCCAAGCAAAAAGCAAAAGCAGCACCATGTACTGCCCCGTCTCTGTGTCCCACCAGCTGTGGAGGAGCAGGCTGATAAGAAACCAAAACAAAACTTTCACTCTTCAGAGCCAGTCTTGAAGGCACAGAACATAATATCCAGCATGAACAGAAGACACGAATGGGGATACAAGCATCGTAACGTCACCCTAGGACAATGTCCCAAAGGTCCATTTGCTGTAGATGGGATGACTTGCACGTCAGTGTTTTCCAAGGCAGCTTCTGCTGCTGCTGCCACACCGACTCCTGCGCTCCCGGCTGTGGCTGATTGAAGAATGTCCAGGTTGTGGGGGAGCATTTGTGTCACGGCGCGCCCCCTTTAGCGCTCGGTTCCGCGGGTCCCAGCGGCTCCGTCTCTCTCGTCTGTGGATTTGCATTCGGCGCTTCGGTGCCCGTGCTTGTCACATCTGCTGCACTTTCCCTTGGAACCAGTAGCTGTTGCTGTTTGTTACTTTTCTTTACGGCTCTGATTTGCACCCGTGGCTGCCACACCGAAGGCAAACTCGGTCGGGGCCGTTTTCTCTGTGCTGCACAAGTGGCTCAAGGGCAGTTGCCATTGCGTTGCTGGATAGGTGGCCTTGTCCTCTGGAGCTCCTACTCCCAAACAAGCTTCTGTCATGTCTGCCACATTAGCTGTTCTGGGCAAAGTTTGCAGGATCCTTTTGGAGGTGAGATTTGCATTTTCTACTGCTAATTGCATTCCTAGCACAGTTTTAACCTCTGGGCACATTCCTGGAGCCCAAACTACAGCATTTCTGAGGCGGCCTAGGAAACTCATACAAGTCTCATTTGCCTCTTGTCCAATGGGGGTATAAGATGGAGGTGCTAGTCCCATATCTGGAAATGCATGAGAAGCCTCTCATGCAAGTTTCTGAGACTGTTGCAAAATAGCAGTATGCAAACGTGCTTGAGCTTGCGGGTCAGCAAAAGGGCCTCTCTTCAGCATCATTTCTGGGGGGCCAGGCTCCCTAGGGTCTCTTTCTAAGGGGTTTTGATTATTTTTACCATTTCAACACTTTCTGTGTGTCCCTGCAAGCAAGAAAGCACCACAGAGCCTCTCCCTCAAAGCCTTGAGGTAGTGCCAAGGCAGAACTTGTTCATGCTCTTTTCCCCTGGTGATTTTCTACTCCCGTCCGGACTCTGATAGCAAAGCCGTGCTGGTGACAAAAGATTGACCTTGGCATCCTGGGGCACTTTCTGGGTGGGTGTTTGAATCTGCTTTTCCAGGCCTCGGGCTGAGCAGGGTGAGGCCGAGGCCTGGGCCCCTCCAGGCGGCGCCGGGAGCGCCCGGGGCAGCTGCGAGGGGCGGCCCTGAGGGGCGGCACAGGGGGCATTTCCCCCGAGCGGGCGGGCGGGCGGGCGGCGGGGAAAGGCGCCCTGGGCACAAGGGCAGGCACAAGGGCCCCGGCTCTCTGCAGTGCGGGCGGCCCAGCGCCGATCGCTGCTCCTGGAGCCGCTGCCAGGGCCGGGTCTCCTCCCCGCCGCTGACCCTGCACCTGCAGCGCTGCCTCCGCCTCTGCCGGGCTCCCCGGCACGGACGGCAAGGATGTGGACACGCTGCAGCAGGGGCCCAGCAGGGACACCCAGATGGTGCCGGGGCTGCAGCTCCTCTCCTGCAAGGAAAGGCTGACCCAGCTCGGCTTCTTCAGCCTGGGAAAGAGACCCAGCCTTGATCCAGCTGTGGCCTTCCAGTACCTGAGGGCAACACACAAGAAAGCTGGACAGGGACTTTGTACGAGGGCAGGCAAGGACAGGACAAGGGAGCATGGATCCAAATGGAGAGAGATTAGGTTTAGGTAAGGGATTCAGAAAAAAGACTCTCCTGGAACAGGTTGCCCAGAGAAGGTGGGCATGTCCCATCCCTGACAGTGTTCAAGGCCAGGCTGCATGGAGCTCTAGACAAGCCGGTCCAGTGCAAGGGGTCCCCAGCCACAGCAGGGGGTTGCAGCCATGGGATTTTCCAGATCCCTTCCAAGCCAAACCATGCCACGACTCCATGATTCTGGGATACTTCCCCCCCTCATCCTCTGGCAGAAAAAGAAACTTGGCCCCAAGTTCCACACTGCAGACCATGTCTTTTAGCAGCCTGCAACTGTGTCAACAGAGTATGAAAAGAGATGACATTACTGACACGATTTTCCTTTTCTATTTGAAAAGTAAATGCTCTGCTCCTGTCCACTCTGGCAAAATTGTCAGAAGAGGCAATTGTTCCCCATGAAAAGCTTGGTCTCATGCAAAGAAGAAAGAAGCCAGAAGCCAACAGTCTTCGTTATTGCTACATTGTTTTCTTTGGTTACTTTTCTAATAGGAATGACTTTGAGGTGTGATTTGTTTGTTTCTCTCTTTCGTTCCTGACGGCATCGCAGTCCCCCCGCAGCGCAAGGGCGCCCTTGTGGCCCTGGAGCTGGCGCTGCTGTGGAAGGTGTCGCGGCCTGGCTTCCCCGGCGTCGTGCGGCTCCTGGACTGGTTCGAGGTGCCCGAGGGCTTCGCGCTGCTCATGGAGCGTCCGCAGCGCTGTCAGCACCTCTGGTACTTCATGCACGAGTGGCGGTTCCTGACGGAGCCCGTGGCGCGGGGGCTTTTCCGCAAGGTGCTGGAGGCCATGGGGCACTGCAGCAGCCGCGGCGTCCTGCACCCCCACATCCAGGCCGAGAACGTCCTCGTCGACCTGGCCATGGGCGAGGCGAAGCTCATCAACTTTGGCTGCGGCACGATCCTCCAGGACACGTTCTACACCCGGATGTCAGGTGAGCCCAAAGCCAGGGCCCAGCTGGGCAGCAGAGTTCCCCCCTTGGCTGGCAGAGGGGGAAGAGGGAGGGAAGGAAGGAGGGAAGGAAGGAGGGGGAATCCTTCTTCAGCCAGCTGCAGCCAGGTTGCTTTTTGGCAGGGCAGGGGCTGGCTGTTGTGGAACGGGAGCTGGCTGGGAGGGAGGGAGCAGCATGGGCCTGATGAGCTGCGCCCGTGTCCCATAGGAACGCCGGAGTACAGCCCACCAGAGTGGATCCTCTCTGGCTGCTACCATGGCCAGCCAGCCACCATCTGGTCCCTGGGCATCCTGCTCTATGAGCTGGTCTGTGGGCACCTTCCTTTACACACCAACGAGGACATCGTCCGGGGCCAGCTCTTCTTCCTGCCCCAGGAGTCTCAAGGTGGGGATGCGCCTTCAAGGCACGAGGGGAAGAACGGGACTGGGAGGGGCGGCTGGCACATAAGCGTCCTCCTCTTGCAGCTGGTGAGGAGGGGGATCTCCTGGGCTTAGCTGGAGGAGGTGGCACCTGTGCCTCTGTGCTGGTGTCCTCTGCAAGAGAGCATCGATAGGAAGCTTTTGGCTGCAGCTCTGAGCACTCCTGGTGTGGCCTGGGCACTGTGGAATGTGGGAGAGCATGGACAGGAGCCTTGTCCTGCTGAGCTTTGTGGACACTTGGCTGGCTGAGAAAGGTCACGTCGACATAATACCCCTGGTTAAGCAAGAAGGAGAGAAGTCTAGGAGTCAGCAGTCAGTGTCCATATAAGGCAAGGACATTATGCCCTTGATGCAACAACAGGATAGGGAAGAGGCTCTTTTGCCAAAAATATGAAGAATAGTTTCAACAGAATAACCACAAGAATGCAGAAGGAGGCGTAGTTGGCCGATAAGTAACTAACCAATAATGAGCTCTTCTTTGCAATATGTATGAGCTTTATTAACACCAATATAAATATGTGTGACTCTCAGTAAAGTTCGAGACTTGCTGATCAGTCATATTGCATGCCACATTTCTCCTGCCGATCCAACACAAACCCAAACTCCAGCCCTGGGATACCCTATAAAAGCCCCACAGCCCTCCCTTTGCCCTGTCTTTCGGGGGTCAGGAATGGACTCTGGAGCTTTCTGAAACCCAGACCCGTCTCGTTTGTTCCCGGCACCGGCAGCTGCAGCCTCCCTGGACACCATGAACTCTGGAGAATGGGGACAGCCAGTGGGGACAGGTCCTGGACTGCAAGATAAGTGTGTGTTCTGTTTGCCATCTGTCAGTGGTGGGGCAGTTATCTTCTGTTCATTGGGCAGTTTCTCTCTTCCACAACCAATCCTCCCTGTGGGGAGGTGTGTTCCATTAATAGGCCATTGATTATTAATTATTAATCTTCTGGTAATGGGCCACTGAGTGTCACTGCATGGCTGATTAAATGACATCATCCCATTGGAAGATGCTCCGCCCAGGGGGAGGAGCCAAGCATTCCTACCTGCATAGAATCTGAGATTTGGAACACTGTAGGCAGCCTTTTCCTCCTGGATTCCCAGAGGAGCAGCTGTCTTTCTTCTCCACGGGATTCCCAGAGGATCAGCATTTTCCTCCTGGATTCCCAGAGGAGCAGCTGTCTTTCTTCTCCACTGCATTCCCAGAGGATCAGCCTTTTCCTCCTGGATTCCCAGAGGAAGGAAGATTCCCAGGCCCATCTACAGCAGCCCTGGACCTTCAGAGGAAAACTCCACCCTTCTCCAGGATGCGTGCTCCAACAGAGCCACACCTGGCACTGCAGGAGGGCTGCAGCCACCACTGAATGGGACTGCTGCCAGCACCCTGACCCACAGGGGGTCACGTCCTGTTCTGACTCTGTCTGTGGGGGTTTTTTTCGTTTGTACTACTGCATTTATATTTTTATTTTTTCCTAAAAAATAACTGTTATTCCTATTCCCATATCTTTGCCTGACAGCTCCTTAATTTCAAAATTATAACAATTCAGAGGGAGGGGGTTTACATTTTCCATTCCAGGGGAGGCTCCTGCCTTCCTTAGCAGACACCTGGCTTTTCAAACCAAGACAATAACAAAGTTACTTTAACACCACAGATAGAAAATCCATTTTAATCTCTGCAAAAAGACAATATTATGTGTCTGTAACAATAAACCTCTTGCTGAGTGATGGTAGATGTCAAAGTAACTTTGTTATAAAGATATAGTTTTTATTTCTGTTGTTAATTAAGCTTAGTGAAATAGCTGCTTGTGTTAAACTGCCTGCTTGGATGGGATAACATCCAATGCACCCAGGATGAGGACACCTGTACAGATCTGCCAACTATCAGCACTCCCTGTCTGAAGTGAGCTACACTTTGGTAACATCTCATGTTTCATGCCTGCAGTGGGTGACAAGATGATTTAAAATGCTAATGAAATAAACAAGAAAGATTTAAAAATGCTAATAAAATAAACAAGAAAGGTCATTTATGTTCCTCAAAATAACAACAACAACAAGAAGTTCTGGTTTAATGAAAGGTGGAATCTGTTGCTCTTAAGAGCAAAGATTCATAGCTGGAATAAAGAGTGTTCAGCCCAGCTGTTTCTACTATGAGGCCGTATTTCATCCCCCCTGAAAGTCCTTCATGTTTGCACAGAAAACTGTCCCTGCACAGCCCAATGAATTCCATCACTTCAGCTGGCCAAACAACCACTGTGGTCAAGTGGGATCTGAGCAGCTTCCAGGATCCCAAGCAGCTTCAGAAGCTTCATTTTACACCTCCTCTTCTCCCAGTGAATACCCACCACCACCATCACTGTGGACCCATAGCTATGGATCACTGGCCTGGCCAGCACAGGGCTAATGTTTGCATCAGCCAGGAGGAGCTGCTCTGCCTGCCTGTCTGTCTCAGCCTCAGCCCTGAGACCCCAAATGCCTCCATTCTGGCCCAATCCTTCCTGGTGCTGAGCATAAGGACTTGTGCAGACAAGAGCAGGGAGGGAATCTCCCCAGCCGTTTATCACCTCAGCAACAAGACCTTGGCACCAGGCTGTTATCTGTAGCAGAAAGCAGCAGCAGAAAGGAGACACCAGATCACCAGCCCCAGGCCATGGCCCTGGTGCTGTCCTTACCAGTGATCAGTGTCTGCAGCTCTCCAGGAGCTCAGGGAGCAGGGATACTCCTCACCATCTCATCTTACCCATGCACCCAAAGCCACGGCCAGCTGTGTGCTCCTGCCCAGCAGCACATGCCAAGGCACAGCGTGGGATTCTTGGGGAGGTGTCCTCTGCAGGGCCAGGAGCTGGACTTGGTGATCCTTGGGGGTCCTTTCCAGACCAGGATATTTTGTGATTCGAAGGCTTTGGCCAGCCCAGGTTTCAGCCACCTCCCTGATCCAGGTGTGATTGACCCCAAACCAGATCTTGCCTCTGTCTACCCTCCAGTGCAAGGAACATGTTGCATCTACCCCAGCCCCCTGCTTGTGTCTGATGGATCATGCTGACCTTTTCAACATATTTCTTGGAGTATTAGAAAACATTATATGACAAAAACCAAACAAACAAACAAAACAAAACAAACCCAAAAAACAAACCAAAAAGCCAACAAACCAGCCCAAAGGAAATCAATTTGGGTAATGATGGCCTTTTGTTCCAGTTTATCCTGCACCAAACTCCACAGATGCTAACTCTGAACATTTCCCAGACCTTCACAGCAGAGCTTGGAACTGTGTCTCTGATTTCTTGGTTATTTCATGACACATGCATTTCTCCTATATAATCCCAGTGTTTTGCTTAGAAGCCATATTATAACTGGGAATCAATCTTCTTCATTTGAACATCTAGGACAGATTCACACATCATTTCACCATTAACTAGGATGGACTCAGCCTTGCAGATCTTTCAGGTTTCAAGCCTGGCTGTGTTGTTTCAGTTCTTTGCTGCTGCCTGTGTTTTGTGAAAAAAAAAAATTAAATAAGCAGACTTTGGGACTTTCTGTTGTGGCTTGAAGAAAAACACAGGTTGTTTCATCGCTGTTGTGAGACGTGTTACCCGGCTCATTAATTCACAACAGTTCTTGTTTTCTCTGCCTTTTTCATGCTGATGTGATACATTTGTGAAGTCCAGGGTTGTACTGCAAGTGATTAATGCTGCAGTAAAGTCTGATAAACTGAGATTCCAACAAAAAAGTGTGAAAAATGTAACCTCTAAAGTTCTGAAAGCTCACATGTGACAAAACCCATAAATCACCCCAGAAGCAATCATTATGGTGAGTTACTAACTAGATTATGCAGCTGCATTTGTCATCATTTCCCATTACGTAGAGAATAAACCTGTCAGGCTGATTTATGGCAGAGGGCTCCACAAGATGGGAACTGGCACCTGTCCTGTTCTGTGGAAACGATGAGAAATGCTGTGTGTGCTCAAGTGCTGAATGGAAAAGGAAGGAGGGGAGATAACTGTTCTTTGAAGGCACTGATTCAGGGACAAAGACTTCAGAGAGGAGTCATGCTTGCACCCATGGGATGGCAGGAAGAGTATCCACCAACCTGTCCCAACAGCAGCAGCAGCATCAGAATGCGTTCTCCACAGGTGGAGGGAAGAGAGGAGAGAGGAGGTCTTTTGAGGGGACCAAAGTCAGTCATGGAGAAATCCTAGAAGCCTGGAATGGTTTGGGTCACAAGGGATCTGAAAAACCATCTTGTTCTAACCCCTGCTGTGGGCCGTGACAAACTGAACAGCTGAATGCCTGGCTACTCAGGGCATACTCAAGGTTTTGGATTCCATGCCTGTGCATCTACCGTGGAGCAGCTGGGTCTGCTGGGAGCAGATGGCATCCACCTGAGCTCAGAGCAGGCCAAAAGATGGGCAGATGTGGGACTGAGCAGGGCGAGGGACATCCCTGCACAGCAGCGCTCTGACAAGAGCAGCAGTGGCCTCCTCTCAGTGCCCTTCCCCAAGCAGCAGCTGCTGAACACCATGGTGGCTACACAGATGCTTTTGGCTCTGCAATCCCTTTGTGCTCAAAGGCCACGCTGGGCATTTCAGCTGGGCTGGAAGGTCTGGCTGGGCAGGGAACAGGCAAGAGGCACTGCTGGTGTGAGCTCCATGTGTTCACTGGGGACACAAGGAAGATTCTGTTCATCCAAAGAAAACCACAAGCAGCCAGTCCCTGCTAACACAGCAGTGCGACTCTGTCCAGAGCAGCTCAAATTTGTCTGCCAGAACCACCCCCCTGCACCTTCTTGATCTGAAGGGGAGTAGCAGTGGTTTCACTGCAGTTCTTTATTTCTGCTGTCTGATAATGGGAAGGTTTCACAGAAGTCTTGGATGGACTGGATCAGGGAATAGTCAAGCAAGAAAACCTGAGCAACCATCACCCAACGTCACTCACAGAAGAACAAGTCCCATTAGGAAAAGCACCTCAGGTGTTTTCATAGTTGATATTATGTATCCTACTATACATTATTGATTGTAATCGTTTCCCTTTGGAAACTTATCAGAGGGGACTTCTGCCTGCTTTGTGAAGGGAGCCCCTGGGGCCCATCCCCTCCCAGAGGGGCTGCACTTGCTGCCTGCCGGGGCTTTCATTGCTGGGCCCACTGGGAGCCCCTGAGCTGGGCTGGGCACCAAGGGCAGGGCTGGCCCGGCTGTGATGCCTCTGGCCCCTGTGACACCAGGGGCAGCGTGTCACAATGGGGGCAGCTGGAAAAGGCCCCCGCAGGTAACGCTGGCCCAGCACAACCTGGGCAAGCGGTGAGTGCGCACGTGGCGGGGCTGGGCCAGGCCAGGGCCGGGCCACAAGCGCCGCACCCGGGCCTGCATTGTCCCCCTGCACCCAGGGCCAGCCCCTGGGGCCGGCGCCTTGGCCGGGGCAGGGGGCTGCTGCTGCTGGCCCACTGGCACAGGCCCTGCTGCCTGCCAGCTGCCCAGGGCCCTCTGCTTCTGCCCTCACATCCCTGCGCCTCCGGGCCTCACTTCAGCCCCCACAAGCTCCCTTGGCAGCCCCAGTGAAAGCCTTGTCTCTCTCCTCCTGCAGACCATGGCGCACAGAGCAGTCCTGGCTGGGCTTGTGCTGCTCCTCTTCCTGTTCCCACTTTCCGTGGTGCACAGATTTCACGGGGATGGGCAGCCCCGTGCAGAGGAGATGAAAGCGGCCCCCCCAGAGCCAGCTGAGCCTGGCTGGGGACCCTGGCTCCTGGCTGCCTTGCGCTACCTGCACCAGCTCTGGCAAATTGCTCAGCCGCTGCTCCTGCCTTTGGGCTGGTGGCTCAGGCGCAGAAGGGCAGCCACGAGGCAGAGAGCAGCGGCCCAGAGAGCTGAGGAAAAGGCCAGAAGGAGGAAGGTGGAAAGCGAGCGGAGAAGGCAGCTCCTTAGGAAGAGATTCAAAGACATGGAGCAAATGCGCCGGGCCACAAAAGAAATAGAAAAGCAAATGGCCAGGCTGATTGGAATGAATAGGCATACAAACAGGATGCTGAAGGTAGGCAGGGCAGGCTTTTGGAGGAGCACAGGCAGTGGCTGTGTGAAGAAAAGCTTCCTGCTGGAGATGCTCTCTGGGCCGGCCAAGGCGAGCCGCACATCTTTGTGAGCAGCCGGCGCACAGAGCTGCGCTTGCTGCCCAGCACAGCCCTGCGCCGGGGCACAGGCTCCGGGCTCCTGACACACCCTGCCCCTCTGCCCTCTCTCTCCTCACGGGATCTGTAGTAACTGCATCGATTTTAACCCTTTCCCATACAGAGGCTTTGCATCTGCTCGGAGGAAAGCACCATTTGAAGGCATCGGGCCAATGTTTGGAGATTGATTCAAGTTCTTAAATGGTTTTGAAATATTTAAAATATCTTATTTAAAAATAATTGTCTTTAGAAACGTTTTCCAAATTTTTTATTTCTATAATGTAGATTAATACTCTTGTAAGAGATCATAAATAGTTTAATAGTAAGTAGTAAATAAATAATGGCACTTTTCTTTAGATTACATATAATAATATATTATAATTAATTTATAATTAATTGTATTAATTTTATAATTCTTCAAAATTACCAAGAATTATTGCAGTTAACCAAAACTGAAGTATACTTTATTTTTATCTAAACCAGCAAATGTTGCTTGATCATCATGATCCAATAATTATTTTGTGTCTTGTTTAATATTCATATATACAGTACATAGACTGTTGCTACGAATGCCTATAATCACAATTGGTTAATTTAAATTACACTCTCTGCCCTCCTGTCTCGGGAGGGTGACTTCCCTCAGGCAGCTGCAGTCCCTATCAAGATGCAATAAAGGCAATGCCTGAACAAACGCTGTGTCTGTGAGTGTCCATGCTGGACTCAGGTGTCAGCTGTGGGGAATTCCTGACACAGGGGCACCACAGCACCCTTGGCCATGCAGAGGCTCCTTTCCTCCCCTGCAGCAGCTGCTCCTTTGGTGCTGTGATCCAGCCTCTGCTCTGCGCGATGCCAAATGCAAGAAAACCAGGAGTGCCACCACTCAGACTGTCACTCGGGTCCCTGCAGAGCTCAGGAGCCACCATGGCTGTGTAGGTGTGGAACCTGCAGTGGGCCATGACAGCAGGGACAGCAGGGACAGGGGGACACAGCACAGCAATCACAGCCCGGCTGCCCTGGGACAGGCCCGGCAGGCAGACAGGACACGGGGCAGGCAGGAGTCCCCATCCTCTCTGTGCCCTCCTGAGCACAGGCACATAAGGGACAGGGGCAATGGGGACACAGCCGGCCCCTCTCCTCTGGGAATATCCCACCTGCCCAGGGGCCCTGACAGAACGCAGGGGCTGAGGCTCTGCAAGGGGAACCCAAGGGTGAGCAGGAGGACCTCCAAGTCACATCTGCCCACATTCTGCATGCAAACTGCTGCATGGAGGAGAAAACCAGAGGGGCCTTGCCACAGCAGATCCCATCTGAGGGAAGCTGTTCTCTATTCCTGCACACGGGTGCCCCATGCAACATGGAGCACATGAATGCCCTTTGACACCAGATTCTCACCCCTGCTCGAGCGCTTTGGCACAGCAGGAGCGGCCATTCCCTAATAACACACGGGTTTGCAACTCTTGTGCAAAGCAACACAAATTGTCTCTCTCCTCCTGCAGACCATGGTGTCCAAATCAGTCCCTGCCCTGCTGGTGCTGCACCTCTTCCACTTCCCACGGCCCGTGGTGATCAGTTGGGATGAGGATGCAGAGCTGGGCAAAGAGGGCCTGGAGCAGGCTACCCCAGAGGCACCCGAGCCTGCCTGGGGACCCTGGCTCCTGGCTGCCTTGCGCTACCTGCACCAGCTCTGGCAAATTGCTCAGCCGCTGCTCCTGCCTTTGGGCTGGTGGCTCAGGCGCAGAAGGGCAGCCACGAGGCAGAGAGCAGCGGCCCAGAGAGCTGAGGAAAAGGCCAGAAGGAGGAAGGTGGAAAGCGAGCGGAGAAGGCGGCTCCTTAGGAAGAGATTCAAAGACATGGAGCAAATGCGCCGGGCCACAAAAGAAATAGAAAAGCAAATGGCCAGGCTGATTGGAATGAATAGGCATACAAACAGGATGCTGAAGGTAGGCAGGGCAGGCTTTTGGAGGAGCACAGGCAGTGGCTGTGTGAAGAAAAGCTTCCTGCTGGAGATGCTCTCTGGGCCGGCCAAGGCGAGCCGCACATCTTTGTGAGCAGCCGGCGCACAGAGCTGCGCTTGCTGCCCAGCACAGCCCTGCGCCGGGGCACAGGCTCCGGGCTCCTGACACACCCTGCCCCTCTGCCCTCTCTCTCCTCACGGGATCTGTAGTAACTGCATCGATTTTAACCCTTTCCCATACAGAGGCTTTGCATCTGCTCGGAGGAAAGCACCATTTGAAGGCATCGGGCCAATGTTTGGAGATTGATTCAAGTTCTTAAATGGTTTTGAAATATTTAAAATATCTTATTTAAAAATAATTGTCTTTAGAAACGTTTTCCAAATTTTTTATTTCTATAATGTAGATTAATACTCTTGTAAGAGATCATAAATAGTTTAATAGTAAGTAGTAAATAAATAATGGCACTTTTCTTTAGATTACATATAATAATATATTATAATTAATTTATAATTAATTGTATTAATTTTATAATTCTTCAAAATTACCAAGAATTATTGCAGTTAACCAAAACTGAAGTATACTTTATTTTTATCTAAACCAGCAAATGTTGCTTGATCATCATGATCCAATAATTATTTTGTGTCTTGTTTAATATTCATATATACAGTACATAGACTGTTGCTACGAATGCCTATAATCACAATTGGTTAATTTAAATTACACTCTCTGCCCTCCTGTCTCGGGAGGGTGACTTCCCTCAGGCAGCTGCAGTCCCTGTCAAGATGCAATAAAGGCAATGCCTGAACAAACGCTGTGTCTGTGAGTGTCCATGCTGGACTCAGGTGTCAGCTGTGGGGAATTCCTGACACAGGGGCACCACAGCAGCCCTTGGCCATGCAGAGGCTCCTTTCCTCCCCTGCAGCAGCTGCTCCTTTGGTGCTGTGATCCAGCCTCTGCTCTGCGCGATGCCAAATGCAAGAAAACCAGGAGTGCCACCACTCAGACTGTCACTCGGGTCCCTGCAGAGCTCAGGAGCCACCATGGCTGTGTAGGTGTGGAACCTGCAGTGGGCCATGACAGCAGGGACAGCAGGGACAGCAGGGACAGGGGGACACAGCACAGCAATCACAGCCCGGCTGCCCTGGGACAGGCCCGGCAGGCAGACAGGACACGGGGCAGGCAGGAGTCCCCATCCTCTCTGTGCCCTCCTGAGCACAGGCACATAAGGGACAGGGGCAATGGGGACACAGCCGGCCCCTCTCCTCTGGGAATATCCCACCTGCCCAGGGGCCCTGACAGAACGCAGGGGCTGAGGCTCTGCAAGGGGAACCCAAGGGTGAGCAGGAGGACCTCCAAGTCACATCTGCCCACATTCTGCATGCAAACTGCTGCGTGGAGGAGAAAACCAGAGGGGCCTTGCCACAGCAGATCCCATCTGAGGGAAGGTGTTCTCTATTCCTGCACACGGGTGCCCCATGCAACATGGAGCACATGAATGCCCTTTGACACCAGATTCTCAGCCCTGCTCGAGCGCTTTGGCACAGCAGGAGCAGCCATTCCCTAATAACACACGGGTTTGCAACTCTTGTGCAAAGCAACACAAATTGTCTCTCTCCTCCTGCAGACCATGGTGTCCAAATCAGTCCCTGCCCTGCTGGTGCTGCTCCTCTTCCACTTCCCACGGCCCGTGGTGATCAGTTGGGATGAGGATGCAGAGCTGGGCAAAGAGGGCCTGGAGCAGGCTACCCCAGAGGCACCCGAGCCTGCCTGGGGACCCCTGCTCTGGGCAGCCATGCAGCAGGGGCCCTACTGGGCTGCTGCTGAGCTGCTCTTCCTGCCTTTCTTCCTCTGCCTCAGGCCCAGAAGGGTGGACATGAAGCAGAGAGCAGTGGCCCGGAGAGCTGAAGAAGAGGCCAGAAGGCGCAGGATGGAAATGGAGCAGAGAAGGCTTCGCTTCAAGAGGACATGCAAAGACTTGAAGGAGATGTGGAGGACCATGAAGATGATCAAGAAGAAATGGCCAGGCTGATTTGAATGAACAGCAAGGTGAGCGGGATGCTCTCTGGGCTGGCCAAGGCGAGCCGCACATCTTTGTGAGCAGCCAGCGCACAGAGCTGCGCTTGCTGCCCAGCACAGCCCTGCGCCAGGGCACAGGCTCCGGGCTCCTGACACACCCTGCCCCTCTGCCCTCTCTCTTACTTTATCCGTGTTAACTGTATCTATTTGAACCCTTTTACATACAGAAGCTTTGCATTTGCTCGAGGATGGAGGCATTTGAAGCAGGATTAGGCCGGATGGATGGATGGGGCAGGCACAGGGCCTGCAAGGCCTCCCTGGCGTTCAGCAGCCTAAGGCAGGAAATGCCGAGTCATGATGGCTGGGCCTAAGATGCCCCTCTTCCGCCTTTGGACCCCTGCTTATCTCTCTCTACGACTATAGGTCACTTTCGCCTCAACCCTTACTATTGAACAATTTCTAAAACCCCTGAATGCTGTAAAAACCTTTACTTTCAGCCAGATTGGCAGAAGAGGCTGTCCCTGAAAACCTTTGCAGAAGAGCCAAATAAAGACATCTCTGTGGAACCTCACACAGCCTTCTCCTCTCTCTCCCCGCATCTGCCCAAGGCACTTAGCAAGCCAAAGAGCTGAAACCCAAATGGGCTGATAATCACTAAAGAGCTGATATCCCCCATGAGCTGAGCTTGCTAAGGTAGCCTGCAGCTGGAAGCTGCCTGGGAGTCCAGGCAGGCTGTGCTGGACAGGACTGTGCTATCCGGAGCAGCCACAGCCGGACGGGGATACCCCGAAACGTGGCCGAGGCACGCATTAGGTGGATATTGATTTAACTTCACACTTAGTTTAGAAATAATTTAGATAGTTTATTTTTTTATCTATAAAGAATTTCATTGTATAGTATAAAAATTGTACATTTTAGTAGGAATTATATAAGAAACAACTACTAATTCTCTTAGAATGATTCTACATTCTACTTACTACATAGTAATTATCATTAATTGTAACAATTACTGCGAATTATGGCAATGAACCAGAATTGATATTTGTTGAATCTTTGTCACACTAAGTAACTTTTCACACTCTACAATGTCCAAACACCATTGTCCTTCTATTAGTTCATATATCTTTTAGAACGCTCCAGAAAAAAATTCTTAAGGTAAGGATGACTATTATTGTGATTTGTTCCTGAGGATGTTTAAAGTATATGATAGATTTTCAAAAGGACACTGCCCGCCCTCATTTCTTGTGGCATTCTGTTCCCTCTGGAGCTGCAGTCAGTGCAGAGTTCCAACAAAGGCAGTGCTTGAACAAACACTGTGTCTGTGAGTGTCCACAGTGGCCTCCAAGGCCATCCAGTTCTACCCCTGTGCCATGGGCTGGGACACCTCTGGCTGGGCCAGGCTGCTCCAAGGCCCATCCAGCCTGGACTGGAACACTTGCAGGGATGGGGCAGCCGCAGCTGCTCTGAGCGCCCTGTGCCAGGGCCTCACAGCCCTCACAGCCAAGGCTTCCTTCCCCAGAGCCCAGCTCGGCCTGCCCTGTGGCAGGGGGAAGAAGCCATTGGCCCTGGCGCTGGCCCTGCAGGCCCTGGCCCACAGCCCCTCTGCAGGGCTCTGCTGGGCCTGGTGCAGGCACGGAAAGGCCGCAGGAAGGCGCCCCTGGAGAAGGCCTTGGAGAGCGCTGGGGCCAGGAGTGCCCCCGTGAGGGCAGCGAGCAGGGCCCGGCCTGTCCGTCCGTGCGCGAGGGCACAGGGCGGGCGCTGAGGCCTTGCCAGCTGGAGCGCATGAATGCGCTCGGACCTGAGATTCCTGCCCCTTGCTCAGCTGTTCCGCTACAGCATGAGTGGCCAATTTGTGCCACTCTCGTACAAAACAGCTGAAATTCTCTGTCAGAACCAGCCGTGTGCTGCTTCTTGATCTAGAGGAGCCTGGAGGTGGCCTGGCTACTGTTCCATCTCAGTGGTGTCCAATAATGGGAAGGTTTCACAGAGCTCTTGGATGGGCTGCATCTCGGAAGACTCAGGCAGGAAAACTGAGCCACCCTCACCTACTCCACAGAGACAGAGAGAAAAACCAGCGCCATCACAGAAGCAACTCTGGTGCTCTCATAGTTGATATTATGTATCCTATTCAAGATTATCAGTTATATTCTTTTCTCTTCCACAACATGTCTGGCAACTTCTGCCTGCTTTGTGGAGGGAGCCCCTGGGGCCCATCCCCTCCCAGAGGGGCTGCACTTGCTGCCTGCCGGGGCTTTCATTGCTGGGCCCACTGGGAGCCCCTGGGCTGGGCTGGGCACCAAGGGCAGGGCTGGCCCGGCTGTGATGCCTCTGGCCCCTGTGACACCAGGGGCAGCGTGTCACAATGGGGGCAGCTGGAAAAGGCCCCCGCAGGTAACGCTGGCCCAGCACAGCCTGGGCAAGCGGTGAGTGCGCACGTGGCGGGGCTGGGCCGGGCCAGGGCCGGGCCACAAGCGCCGCACCCGGGCCTGCATTGTCCCCCTGCACCCAGGGCCAGCCCCTGGGGCCGGCGCCTTGGCCGGGGCACGGGGCTGCTGCTGCTGGCCCACTGGCACAGGCCCTGCTGCCTGCCAGCTGCCTGGAGCCCTCTGCTTCTGCCCTCACATCCCTGCACCTCCGGGCCTCACTTCAGCCCCCACAAGCTCCCTTGGCAGCCCCAGTGAAAGCCTTGTCTCTCTCCTCCTGCAGACCATGGCGCACAGAGCAGTCCTGGCTGGGCTTGTGCTGCTCCTCTTCCTGTTCCCACTTTCCGTGGTGCACAGATTTCACGGGGATGGGCAGCCCCGTGCAGAGGAGATGAAAGCGGCCCCCCCAGAGCCAGCTGAGCCTGGCTGGGGACCCTGGCTCCTGGCTGCCTTGCGCTACCTGCACCAGCTCTGGCAAATTGCTCAGCCGCTGCTCCTGCTTTTGGGCTGGTGGCTCAGGCGCAGAAGGGCAGCCACGAGGCAGAGAGCAGCGGCCCAGAGAGCTGAGGAAAAGGCCAGAAGGAGGAAGGTGGAAAGCGAGCGGAGAAGGCGGCTCCTTAGGAAGAGATTCAAAGACATGGAGCAAATGCGCCGGGCCACAAAAGAAATAGAAAAGCAAATGGCCAGGCTGATTGGAATGAATAGGCATACAAACAGGATGCTGAAGGTAGGCAGGGCAGGCTTTTGGAGGAGCACAGGCAGTGGCTGTGTGAAGAAAAGCTTCCTGCTGGAGATGCTCTCTGGGCCGGCCAAGGCGAGCCGCACATCTTTGTGAGCAGCCGGCGCACAGAGCTGCGCTTGCTGCCCAGCACAGCCCTGCGCCGGGGCACAGGCTCCGGGCTCCTGACACACCCTGCCCCTCTGCCCTCTCTCTCCTCACGGGATCTGTAGTAACTGCATCGATTTTAACCCTTTCCCATACAGAGGCTTTGCATCTGCTCGAAGGAAAGCACCATCTGAAGGCATCGGGCCAATGTTTGGAGATTAATTCAGATTCTTCAATAGTTTTGAAATATTTAAAATGTTTTCTTTAAGAATAATTGTCTTTAGCAACATTTTCCAAACTTTTTATTACTATAATGTAGATTAATACTCTTGTAAGAGATCATAAATATTTTAATAATAAGTAGTAATTAAATAATGGCACTTTTCTTTAGATTACATAGAATTTATAATTCTTCAAAATTACCAAGAATTATTGCAGTTAACCAAAACTGAAGTATACTTTATTTTTATCTAGACCAGCAAATGTTGCTTGATCATCATGATCCAATAATTATTTTGTGTCTTGTTTAATATTCATATATACAGTACATAGACTGTTGCTACGAATGCCTATAATCACAATTGGTTAATTTAAATTACACTCTCTGCCCTCCCGTCTCGGGAGGGTGACTTCCCTCAGGCAGCTGCAGTCCCTGTCAAGATGCAATAAAGGCAATGCCTGAACAAACGCTGTGTCTGTGAGTGTCCATGCTGGACTCAGGTGTCAGCTGTGGGGAATTCCTGACACAGGGGCACCACAGCAGCCCTTGGCCATGCAGAGGCTCCTTTCCTCCCCTGCAGCAGCTGCTCCTTTGGTGCTGTGATCCAGCCTCTGCTCTGCGCGATGCCAAATGCAAGAAAACCAGGAGTGCCACCACTCAGACTGTCACTTAGGTCCCTGCAGAGCTCAGGAGCCACCATGGCTGTGTAGGTGTGGAACCTGCAGTGGGCCATGACAGCAGGGACAGCAGGGACAGCAGGGACAGCAGGGAGAGCAGGGACAGGGGGACACAGCACAGCAATCACAGCCCGGCTGCCCTGGGACAGGCCCGACAGGCGGACAGGACACGGGGCAGGCAGGAGTCCCCATCCTCTCTGTGCCCTCCTGAACACAGGCACATAAGGGACAGGGGCAATGGGGACACAGCCGGCCCCTCTCCTCTGGGAATATCCCACCTGCCCAGGGGCCCTGACAGAACGCAGGGGCTGAGGCTCTGCAAGGGGAACCCAAGGGTGAGCAGGAGGACCTCCAAGTTACATCTGCCCACATTCTGCATGCAAACTGCTGCATGGAGGAGAAAACCAGAGGGGCCTTGCCACAGCAGATCCCATCTGAGGGAAGCTGTTCTCTATTCCTGCACACGGGTGCCCCATGCAACATGGAGCACATGAATGCCCTTTGACACCAGATTCTCACCCCTGCTCGAGCGCTTTGGCACAGCAGGAGCGGCCATTCCCTAATAACACACGGGTTTGCAACTCTTGTGCAAAGCAACACAAATTGTCTCTCTCCTCCTGCAGACCACGGTGTCCAAATCAGTCCCTGCCCTGCTGGTGCTGCTCCTCTTCCACTTCCCACGGCCCGTGGTGATCAGTTGGGATGAGGATGCAGAGCTGGGCAAAGAGGGCCTGGAGCAGGCTACCCCAGAGCCACCCGAGCCTGCCTGGGGACCCCTGCTCTGGGCAGCCGTGCAGCAGGGGCCCTACTGGGCTGCTGCTGAGCTGCTCTTCCTGCCTTTCTTCCTCTGCCTCAGGCCCAGAAGGGCGGCCATGAAGCAGAGAGCAGAGGCCCGGAGAGCTGAAGGAGAGGCCAGAAGGCGCAGGATGGAAATGGAGCAGAGAAGGCTTCACTTCAAGAGGACATGCAAAAAGACTTGAAGGAGATGTGGAGGACCATGAAGATGATCAAGAAGAAAATGGCCAGGCTGATTTGAATGAACAGCAAGGTGAGCTGGTTCCTGCTGTGAAGCTGAACTCATTGTGTTCAAGCCAGATTTCCTCTGCACGGATGTCATTGTAGTCAGATGAGAAATTGGCCCCTTAATTTGAATGCAGTGGTGCATAGAGCTGTAGTCTAATGTTTTAATGTAGCTGACCTGTGCCCTGATAGCAAGGGGTGTTTAACAAATCTGGTATTGCCAGAAGGCTTTTGTTACTCTCAGACTGTGCTCTGCACATGGAGCAGCAGAAGAATTAAGGCCAAATCCTCCCTCAGGATCTGGAGGATATCACACGTGGGTAAGGAGCTTTTGTAAGGGAGAATTGACTGTTCTTCTCTTCCACCAGGTGACCCTGTGCTCCAACACGGTGATGGAGTTCTACCAGAGAATGCTGGTGCACCTGGAGGGTGTTGGCAAGGGAGGGGCAACCCTGATCATCACAGCCAGGTCCCAGCCCTTGCCTGGCTCCCCCAGGCACTGCCTTGCCCAGGCTTTGCTGGCTGCAGTGCCAAGGAGAAGTGCTGCTGGATGCCCTCATGTTGTGCCAGCTGGACATGAGAACAGCAGTGCTTGGGCAGCAGCCTGTGGTGAAAAGCACCCCTGCTCACAGCCAGCACGGGCCTGGGCCCTCTTCTAAAGGCACCAGCAATGATATCATTGATTGGCCTGGGCTTTGGTGCGTGAGGGGGAACAAATTTCCCGAGAGCCTCCTCTCCTTCTTCCTGCAAGAGGTGGAGTTGTGCTGGTGGTGAGCACCGTGCACGGGTTTGGGCCACACCAAGCAGCTGCTGAGAGTCAGGGTCTGGCTCTGTCCATGAGGGCCCATGGCAGGGGGGAAGTGGCTCCCAGCAAGAGTGGGGAGGGCAAGGTCTGACGAGGGGAAAGCAGCCCTTGGTGTGGCAGGTCAGCTCCAGATTTTCTCCTTCCCTCTGCTTCCCATTTTGAGCTTTAATGTTGTCAGAGCTGAGCCCAAAAGTCGTTGTTGCTGCAGCAGAATTCCATGCTGCTGTGCTGCTGTGGGTGTCAGTGTGATGCCTGTCCCAGTCTCTCTGCAAGCCTCTCAAGCCCCTGGGCCTTACCCGGGTCGGCAGAGAGTGGGGGGGGTAGCCCCACCACGGCCGACTGCAGGGAGACACTCTCTGTGCCCCGAGGGTGCTGAGGGCACTCAGGCTGGTTGCCTTCGTTGCAGCAGAGACGACCGAGACGTCGGTGGAAGAGGAAAGGGGCCGACTCCCAGCAGGGGATATTCCAAGGTTTTATTAAAGAGTCCCGAGGGACCTCCTATACCTCAGGGGGTTCCTCCTGCCGAGAGCGCTGGGGGACGTTTGGAGCTTACATTTAAAGGGGGGAGGAAACTAACATAGATAAAATCCTACTGACCAATAGGTATCTCTGGGGGATGGGTGCTGGGGGGACAGACATACAAAACAGCGTATGGGGCAGGACTTGGGGGGTTGACCCTTGGCCCCTGGCTAATCACTCGACAACTTGGACCGAAACTCCTAGGTAGGGGGCTGGGATGTCGAGGTGACTGGCAGAGAGCCAGGGTGGGGGTTTTGGAGATCTTATCCCGGGAAAGGGATAACACAAGTAGAGGGAAAAGGAGGGGGGGGGGTACAGTCCATTTGGGAAAAACATGGGGATACAAAACAAACTACTTTAAAGTATTACAAAATATAAGAACGCACTACAACATCTCCCTCTTTTCGTTTAAATAAAAAAGGAAGAGGCACCTAAACATCAAATTTCCGCTCGGAGTGCTATCAATCATCAGCAAACCAAGGCTGTTTTGTAAATTCTGCAGAGGATTCTGTCCCTTCCTCAGAAGAGGTGGGAACAGTCACCTGATTGACCTCTAAAGGGGAAATAGCTTTTGAGATCAGTTTGGTCACAATGCTCTTGATGATCCCAAAACTGATCAAAATAACAAGAAGAACAAGCAAAACTAAAAATACAGATTTCAAAATGGATTTGACCCAGCCCGAGAGTCCCCATCCCTGAAAGAGTCCATCCATCCAGTCCGCTGTTTCTTGCTTGATGTCTTGGACCATTTGTTGCATCTTCCCGATGATTTTGTGGACATTTTCAGCTTTAGATGACAGATTCAGGCAACAGAGACCTTCAAACTCCTCACAACGATGATTATGTAGCAAGAGGAGAAAATCAATTGCAGCCCGATTTTGTAGGGTGGCTTGCCTTGTTGTTTCATCGTCTGCCAGGAGGTCTGAAAGTGCAGCTGATGTAATATTGGCCTGTTTAGCAACCCAACACTCTAGATGTGATAATTCGCCTAGAGCTTTAGCTGCAGACACCCATGGCAAAAACACGGTGATCGCAACTCCTTTTGGTTTGGACCAATGTACAATTTCAGAATCGCAATTTGGGTCCAGATTCCTTAAATCTCTCTTTTTGCGGGCCGAATTGCGGGTGTTGGTTTTGGTTCGCCAATCCATAATTTGGGTTTTGTTGGGTGTAAACAGGCTCAGCTTTCCAATGGTGCATGGACCTCCGATTAGACGAGAGGGGATGCCTGCCCATGCCCTGTCCCCGCAAATGAGGAAAAACCCCTTAGGAAGGGCACGGGGCTTATTATCAGGGGTAGAAGGTATTCCTACTTGGGAAATTTTCTTACACCAAATTTTTGCTGTATAATTCACTTTAAACTGTTTGACTTCATGGTACAAATCTACTTGATCTTTTGGTGTAAACGTAAACTGAACACAATAGAATGCCTTGGCAGAACCAAGGAGTTCAAATTCTTGGGGTTCTTTTTCTGCTACTGCTTGTCTATCAATTAATTTTGACCAAGGGGATAACGGATTATATACTGGGGGAAGGGGAGCAGCTAATGTTGGCGGAAATTCATCATATTTAGATGGGATCCCCACAAGGCAAGTGGACATCGGGTCAGACACAGAAGAGGCTGACAGGCAAATGTGGTCTTGGTTGAGGACTCTGGCGAGGGTGGTCCACACATTTGCTTGGGGTTGTGGAACAATCCACATCTGACCTGGATGGACGGCTGTCAACAGAAGCAACGGAAGGATGGGGCTCATTCTGATGACACCAGGGCTGAGTTCAGATCAAAGGAAAACACTAAAACTGAAAATAAAAAGTGTTAGGGATGAGGTCCAGGTAACAACAATTTAACTTTAAAGAGTCTGACGGCGCTTCCTCCTCCAGCAGGCACTGGCTACCTGTGTTGCAGCTTTGTCCTTTGACACCTTAGGAATGTACGGTCTCACCCACCTGGAGGGGATCCATCTCAAGCCTGAGGGAGTGGATACGCACGCATACCCCCTACCCCAGACTACGAGCTCATGGGGCCCCTCTATTTTCCAAGTTTCAGGGTCCTTTATGAGGACTGGCGGACGGACTTTTAATTTGTGCTGACTGTTCTCGTTAAAATGTCTTACAATAGGTGGGTTAAGGTTTTCAAAGGTACAGTTCAAAAAGTTCAGTGTGAACAGTGCTTTGGACAGCTGGATTTGAGGGGTCTCTGTTTTCATCACTTCACGTTGTCGGTGAAGAACCTTTTTTAGATTCTGATGGGCTCTCTCCACCACAGCTTGGCCTGTCGGGGAATAGGGGATGCCTGTTTTGTGTTCTATTCCCCATTGCTGCAGGAAGCTCTGAAGGTCTTTGGACTTGTACGCTGGGCCATTGTCTGTTTTGATGACCTTAGGGATTCCTAATGTGGAAAAGGCTTGCATGAAATGCTTCTTTACCTCACTGGCCTTCTCCCCTGTGTGGGCAGAAGCATAGATGGCACCAGAAAAGGTATCCACGGAGACGTGGACATATTTAAATCTGCCAAATGATGGGATGTGGGTTACATCTGTCTGCCACACTTCGCAGCTCTGCAAGCCCCTAGGGTTTGCACCTACACTTAAGGTAGGTAATGACTGATTTTGACAAGAAGGGCAGGTGGCTACGATGGCCTGGGCTTGTTTGTGCTTCAGATGGAATTGTCGGACCAAGGCAGGTGCATTCTGATGGAAAAATTGATGACTGATCTTTGCTTGTTGGAATACCTCTGGGAGCGGGGCCATCTTGGCTGTAGCCGCAAGGGCATCAGCTTTCCGGTTACCTTCTGCAATGAACCCCGGCAGGTCTGTGTGTGACCTAACATGCATTACATAAAATGGGTGTTCTCGGCAAGAAATAATTCTTACTAACTTAGAAAGTAATTCATATAAAGGAATGTTGGAAACTTCTTGCAACACAGCATTCTCTGCCCTAGACACTACACCTGCAACATAAGCTGAATCAGTGACTACATTTAAAGGCTCAGGAAACTTCTCAAAAGCTCTGACTACAGCGGCCAACTCAGCAATTTGGGGTGATCCTTCCACCTTGGCAATATCTGCTTCCCACTGTTGAGTTTGGGGATCTTTCCAAGTTACCACTGACTTGTGAGACGCACCAGACGCATCAGTAAAAACTGTCAGTGCTTTTAGAGGTGTCCTGCTCTGAATACTTGTCAGTGATAATGAAAACTGAACATCTGAATTGAAAATTTTGTGGGCCGGTCTGTGAATTGAAATTTGGCCTGTGTAGCTATCTAGGGCTAATTGCAAGGCTTCATTCTCTTGATAAAATTGCTCTAGCATTGCTTGAGACAAATGGCCTGATTTCAGGTTTAAGGAAATGTAAATGCAGTCAAAGTCACACCCTGCCAATTCTCTGATCCGTATCCTTGCTTTCCGGATCAATTCTGCCATCAGCTCTTGTGGCATTGTCATCCTTTTTGACCTGTTGTGACTGAGAAAGACCCATTCTATAATTAAGAGGGGATCTTTCTTGACCTGGTCCTTTTTCTTTGCATGGACAGTTTCCCACTGAAAAATCATACCATGGAGATGTGGCAGTTTGCCTAAGATGATAAATTTGAAGGGGAGACCCTGCTGGCACCTGTGGGCCTGCCTAGTAGACATGATTTCCTGAACTTTCTCCAGTGCGGTTTTCGCTTCCTGGGTGAGGGTCCTAGGAGCACTAAGGTCATCTCCCCCTTTTAACAAATTGAAAAGGGGGGCTAGGTCTTCGGTGGAAATGCCTAGCCAAGGTCTCACCCAATTTAAGGATCCACAGAGTTGATGGAGATCCGCTAAGGTTTTGATATCGTGTTTGATAGTCAATTTTTGCGGCACAATGGTCCGCTTTCCAATTTCAAGGCCCAGGTACTTCCAAGGTGGCATCTTTTGAATCTTTTCTTCTTGGAGCTCGAACCCTGCAGCAACCAATGCATTGATTGTCAGGTCAAGTGTGTGAGTAAGCATGTCATCACTTGGGGCACACACCAGGATGTCATCCATGTAGTGCAGGATGATGGAATCTCCTGCAGCTTCACGGACTGGAGACAACAAGGAAGAGACATACCTCTGGCAAATCACAGGACTGACTTTAAGTCCCTGAGGGAGGGTCGTCCAATGGTATCTCTTCATTGGGGCCTCCAGGTTAATGGTGGGCACCGAGAAGGCAAAACGCGGAGCATCGTCAGGATGTAGGGGAATGTGAAAAAAACAATCTTTGATGTCAATTACAGCTAAAGACCAATTTTGTGGAAGCATGCTTGGTGAGGGCATTCCTGGTTGTAGGGGGCCCATGTCCTCAATAACGTTGTTGATTTGACGGAGGTCATGGAGTAGTCTCCACTTGTCTTTGTTTGGTTTTTTAATGACAAAGACAGGCGAATTCCACGGCGACGTGGTCTCCACAATGTGACCTTTTTCTAACTGCTCTTGTACAAGTTCTTCAAGCGCCTTTAATTTGGTTTTATTGAGCGGCCACTGAACTACCCTTATTGGAGTATCAGTTTTCCAAATCAATTTTTGGGCATGGCGCACCTCAGCGACCGCTCCCCGAAAAACCTGCGGGTTTTCTGGGATGTCAATTGTGGTTCCCCATTGAACCATTAAATCTCTGCCCCAGAGGGGCTCTGTGTAGTCTAAAACAAACGGGCGAATAGAAGCTATTTTGCCATTGGGTCCCTCAATTTGAACAACGTTTTTTGACTGTCTTGCCAATTGAATTCCCCCTACACCTTGCACGTGTCCTGCTACGTTTTGCAATTCCCAGTGTGATGGCCACTCTTTAGATGGAATAATCGTGACATCTGCTCCAGTATCTAGAAGTCCTTGTATGGACTTGTACTCGCCACCACGGTGTAAGCCACATGATAGCTTGGGTTTTTCTTTTCCCAATACCTGAGTCCAGCAGACATTGGGAAGGAGTTTACCTCTGAGGGTGTTTGCTTGCTCCTGGTCCCATGGAGGCTCAGGTACTGGGATGGCTTGGGCTATGATTTGGCCTTTGGGCAAGTACACGGGTGGATGAGTACAGTGAAGCCATATGACAAATTGTTTCGGGTCTGATGATATGAGACCCGGAGGAATAATAATTTCTTGGGGTGTGTGTTTTGTGTCCCCAAGGACGACATACTTACTGTGACGCTTCTGGCAAAGCTGTGTCCAAGTACCTGGTTGTTCAGGGTTAACAGATATGAAATGCCAGTTAGTGTCTCTGAGATGGAGAGGTTCAGTCAACGCCAGCCTGTAAGGGTTATGGGAAGAGTCAGTGGTTAAGATTGGTCTGGGATTATTCCAATGAAATGAGTGTTTTGTTTTGTTCAAAGCCAGTGCCTCGCTTGGCACCGGTACATCTTTTACACTAGATTTCTTTTCCCTCCCCCGTACTTGAATTGAGCCCACCCTATTTTTGTCATAGCGCTGGGGAAAGGAGCGCTCTTTACTCAGTTTTTTGAGAAGTGGTCCTTTGGGGAATTCTGGTTTTTAAGCGTATTGTATTTAAAATCTAAAAACTGCTTTTTCAGAGGGCAGGCAGGCATCCAATGCCCCAACTGCCCACAAAGATGGCAAGGTCTATTAGAGCTGGAGATTCTCTCTTGTGGCATCGTGACATGCTGGAGCTGGCTGGTAAATGGTGGCTCAGGGCCTTCCACTGCAGCAATCCTCCTCTGTGGTTTTGGTCTCTCGTCGTGGTCAGCCAGGGTGATGGTAACTTTCCTCTCACACACTTCAAGCATGGCCTGTAGCGTAGGCGTTGGGTCAAGAGGCAGGCTGAGGATAGCAGCTTTGCACTTCTCATTGGCATTTTCTTTAGCAATTTCGGTGAGGATTTCCATCCTGGCTCCTTCATTCTGAACTTGCAATTCAACAGCTTTTCTCAACCTTTCCACAAAACTCAAAAAGGACTCAGATGGAGATTGTGTTATTTTCAAATAATTTTCAATTGGAATACCAGGACGGAGCCCAAAGAAAGCTTTCTCAGCTGCTCTAGCACCTTCTCTGAAAGCCCTTGTGGGAATGCTTTCTGCCTGGATCACGCTATCTTCCCAACCTCCCTGTCCACAGAGATGATCGAGGGATAACATATTACCATAAACATCACGAGCAGTAGCTTCATCAGCCCACAGAGCTGGTAAAATCGCTCTCAATCCTTTTTGCCATGCAACCTCCCACAAGAGATATTCAGAAGAGGATAACAGGCAGGAAAAAAGGTGTTTTATATCAGCAGGGGTTAAAATGTGAGCGAATAATGTAGCTTTAAGGAGCCCTCTAAAATATTCACTTGATCTCCCAAAATCTTTTTGGGCTTTGGCTAGTTCTTTAACAGAATCAACAGAAAGGGGGCTATAATTTGGCTGGAATGCCCCGGTGGCATCTGGAATATATGAGACAGGGGCAGCAGAAAAGGACTGTCCTGTTTCCGGGTTCTGTCTGCCGGCGACAGCGTCTCTTATTACACTGGTCTGAGGGCCGGAGGGCGGGCCGTGGGGGGGGCGGAGGGAGCCCGCGGCGGGCGGGCAGAGCTCTGAGGGGGCGGGGGCAGCCAGGGCCAGAGCAGGAGGGGCGGCCGGGGCCGGAGCGGGAGGAGTCGAAGGAGGGGCCGGAGGAGGAGACGGGGGAAGGGCGGGAGGGCGGGTTTCGGGGGCGGGGTGCTCCGAGCAGAATGGGTTGTTGGGAGAGCGAAAGGCATTCTGGGAAAGAGAGGAAACCACCATTGCCACATGGTGTCCGCCATTATGGTCCGGGGAAGTTACCGGACGCGGCTCGGGGGTACCAAGGCGGGCACAAAGGTTGTGAGACACGGTATTATAACTTGTGGAAGCAGGGGGGAGGGTGGGATTTCGGGAATTCAGGGCAGAAGTATCCGGGTTGGAGACAGGGAACCTCGGGGGGGGAGCAGGGGTTTGTGCAGGGGCTGGGAGTGGGGGAAGGGGGGTGGGGGAAGGAGAACCGAACTCGGAGGGGGGTAGATCGGGTTTCTGGGGAACAGAGATATTGAAACTGTTGCCGGATGGCTGTTCCTGCTTCTTTAAATTAAATCTTACAACATTTCTTATCTGCAGGGCTAAGAAAGCAAATTTTGACGGAGATATGTCTCCTGCTTTCCCTGCCTTCAATAATTCACTACCAATTTTGTCCCAAAAAGCCAAATCACTGAGATTTTCAGTGGCCACATCGGGGAAGTGGAGGAAAAGCCATCTGACGAACTGTTTAACATCTGTTTTTGAAAATCGGATCTTTTCACTCTTAAGAATGTTTAAGAGATGATAATAGACACCCTTGTGAGATACAGAAAGCCTAGCACCCATTTTGGCTCTGATTTTAAATTTGTATCTCAAATTTCAGCAACCCAGGTGGGGGGGGGGGAGGAGAAAAAAGCCTACAGCTGGCAGCCTGCCCACAATAGAGAGAAAAAAAAACTTCAGCCCTCCGCGGCGGGGCTGAGAACAAAGGGCAGGGAAACACCCCCTCCCAAAGAGGGGAAAAACAAGAGAAGGGTAAAACTTACCAATCCAGCTGCAGGAGAGGGGAACGAAAAAGCCTGGGATGTTGATTTCCACCTAAAGCTGACTTCTTGGGGTACATAAGAAGCTCCCAGCTTCGTCCACAGGAGAGCAACTCACTAAAACGGAGTTTTTTCTTTCCTGAGGTAGCTTGCCGGCCGAAGGCTTATCGAACAGACTGAAAGAATGTCCGAGCCCCTTTCCGTGGGCTCCTGGAATGGTTCCAGAGCCCCACGTTGGGCGCCAAGCTGTCCCAGTCTCTCTGCAAGCCTCTCAAGCCCCTGGGCCTTACCCGGGTCGGCAGAGAGTGGGGGGGGTAGCCCCACCACGGCCGACTGCAGGGAGACACTCTCTGTGCCCCGAGGGTGCTGAGGGCACTCAGGCTGGTTGCCTTCGTTGCAGCAGAGACGACCGAGACGTCGGTGGAAGAGGAAAGGGGCCGACTCCCAGCAGGGGATATTCCAAGGTTTTATTAAAGAGTCCCGAGGGACCTCCTATACCTCAGGGGGTTCCTCCTGCCGAGAGCGCTGGGGGACGTTTGGAGCTTACATTTAAAGGGGGGAGGAAACTAACATAGATAAAATCCTACTGACCAATAGGTATCTCTGGGGGATGGGTGCTGGGGGGACAGACATACAAAACAGCGTATGGGGCAGGACTTGGGGGGTTGACCCTTGGCCCCTGGCTAATCACTCGACAACTTGGACCGAAACTCCTAGGTAGGGGGCTGGGATGTCGAGGTGACTGGCAGAGAGCCAGGGTGGGGGTTTTGGAGATCTTATCCCGGGAAAGGGATAACACAAGTAGAGGGAAAAGGAGGGGGGGGGGGTACAGTCCATTTGGGAAAAACATGGGGATACAAAACAAACTACTTTAAAGTATTACAAAATATAAGAACGCACTACAACAGATGCCCAGAGGGATGCAGCTCCCTGGGGCTGTTCCCTGTCGCAGGCAGAGCCATGCAGGCAGTGCCTGGGCTGCCATTCTGTAAAGCAGGTGGAGCTGGGGCCAGGCAGGGCCTGGAGCTGTGCAGTGGAGGAGCCAGGGAGCTGCAGGGCCTGGCAGGGGCTGATCAGCCCCTCTGTGGGGCAGCGCTGTCTCGTCCCCTCCAGGGCTGGGGCAAAGAGCTGAGTTCTCAGGCAGGGCAGCAGCTCCATGGCAGAGAAGGGAGTCATTTGTACTGAGACACTGGGGCTGTGTGTTCCTTGAGCCTTAGGGAGCCCTGATCCTTGTTGGGAAGGCTCCCCCAGAGCTCGTGGCTCACTGGGACTGTTCCAGGAGTCCTTGCAAGCCTTCTGGGGTGCAGGAGGGGCTGAGGCAGCTGTGGGGCAAAGGGCTCTGCCTGGGGCACTGGGCAGCCTCTGGGTGCTGCCTCTCAGGGTTTGGGCCTCCTTGACAAGACGTGTTGGAGTGGGCAGAGGTAGAAGGCAATTTATCCCTGTAGGGCTGTTCAATGTGCGTTGGACAGTGACCAATGTGTTCTGCTCCATTGCACAATCTCTGGGGGGAAACGTTCTCCATTCTCTCAGGATCTCTGATTGCCCTGGGGTCATCTCTCTGCCCAGATGTCTCGTTCCTGAGCTCCAAGTGTCCCCCCAAGTGCTGCTGTACGATGAGTGCCACCTGAAGGTGCCCCATGGGAGGAAGATCCTCATTAGGAATCCCAGCCACCTTCCTGGCTGCTACGGGCTCATTCCCCAGGTTTGGCATCACATCCACCTCCTCCTGTCAAATATTACTGAGGAGATTATTAGGGGAAAAAAGGGTTTGGATAAGACCTTGCTGGTTTCTATTCAGCCTTAAAGATCTGCTGAGAACAGGATCCTACCCGAATGTAAACTTTAGGAGGCAGTTGAGGCTCCTGAGGAAACAGTTGATGTTCTGGTCTTCAGGGGCTTTTCTTGTGGGAGATGTGAGAGGGTTGTGAAAAGCTGCTGCATCCACAGACACCAGTGCCTGTGCTGGCAGCCTCCTTGCAGGATCCCCTGGGAGTGCTAAGCCTACAATTCTTGCATCTTGTTTGTGCCTTTTACCTTTGTCCTGGGCAGTTGTAAACGTGTGTGTAAGTTGCTGTTGCGGTGCATGTTAAGGAGTCTAAAGTTTCTCCAGAGGTGCCTCTGAAGCTGCATTTCATTCTGTCCCTGCCAGAAACGCAAGGAGGACTCTGCTGTGCTCGACCCCAGCCCCAAGCCCTGTGGGATTGTGCAGCCCCAGAGCTCAGCAGAGATCCCAGCTGTGGTGGCAGTGCAGGCCCTGGGCACTCACGGCCCCAGCGCTGTCACCGGCGTGTTCGGGGATGAGCTGGGTCCCGAGCAGGTGGCTCGGGGATCCAATACGGGGACGCGTCGCTCCGGCAGCCCCGGCAGCCCCGGAGGGCTCCGGCCCCCGCCCGGCAGAGCTGTGGCTGCTGAGACCCCAAAATATCCCCAAAAAACAGGTGAGACACCCCAAAAATATCCCAAAAAATCCAGGGGAGACCCCTCGAAATCCCAAAAAATCCCAGTCAGACCCCCCTGAAAAATCTCAAACAATCTGGGTGAGATTCCCCCAAAAATGCCAAAAAATTCGGGTGAGATCCTCCCCAAAAAATCCCCAAAAACCCGAAGTCCAGGTGAGACACCTCAGCAAAAAAATTTTTAAAAATTCAGGTGAGACCCCCGCCCCGAAAATCCCAGTGAGACCCCCCCAAAAATCCCAAAGATTTTTTTTTCCTGAAGAAAACAAGTGAGACCCCCCCAAAAAAATCCAGGTGAGACCCCCCCCAAAAAAAACCCCAAATAAATCCCAAACCCACCCCAAAGAATCCAGGAGAAACCCCCAAAAATAAAACAAAAAACAGGTGAGATCCCCCCCAAAAATCCCAAAAAATCCCACTCAGATCCCCCTGGATTTTTTGTGTGCAGCTGCTCCTGGCAGGGTGCACAGGGACAGGGATTCTGCCGGGGAAAACAGGCACAGGCTGCTGTGGAGAAGGACAGGAGGGATGGGAGGCACAAACAGCTCCTGCTGGTGCAGGTGTCCCTCCCTCCCACTGCAGGTCCCTGTTCATGGTTATCTTATTTTCCAGAGATGAGCTTTACCCTCCTAAAGTCAAACCCCACCCACCAAAGGGGAAGAGAAGCAGTTTGGGTTCCTTGGCATCTCAATGGAGGCATTTCAAGGTCAGAAATGTGGAGGAGCCAGTCACAGCCCTGAAAGAAGTGCAGGATTTTCCCCACTCTTCAGGAGCAGAGGTAGATTTTCTTGTCCATGCCGTGCTTGTGTTCCTCCCCAGCCTGCCAGCACCAAGTCCTGCTCATGCTGAGCTCCCTTTTTGCTGCCCTGCTGGGCTGTGCCCTGACAGTGGGCTGGGCAGCAGGGCCAGTGGCTGGACATGGGCTGAGGGGCAGGGAGAAACAGGAGAGTTTTCCTTGGAGAAGCTGACTCAGATCCTACAGGCCTGTGCTGAGTGTGGGATTTTGTGCCTTGTTTCCTTCCCAGTGTAAGATGAGGCTTTTCCCTGCATCATCCTGGTCAGATCTCCAGCTTCCCTCCCAGAGCCAGCTGGGATGATCCTGATCTCCATGGAGCCTCTTCCCAAGGCAGCCAGACTCCCTGTTTGCAGGGCTCTGCTTTCCCCCAGAGCTGCTGCTGCCCTGCTGGCCCTGGAGCTGTCTGACAAAGGGAGACTTTGCAAAGTGGCTGTCTCTGCCTCCCAGCACAGAAAATGGCTTGTTTTCCAGGTGCCAGCACCAACTCCTGAGCACCCTCACCTGCCACGAGGCTCGGAGGGGTTCAGGTGCTCCCTGGACGTGGCGCACGCTCCCCTGGGAGCGGAGAAGGCAGGAGGGAATCTGTCTCCCTGCCCATTGTCAGCGTGGCCAGCAGGGCTGGAGCTGCCAGTGCCACTGGGGGCCCTCAGCACTGGCCACAGAGGGGCCTCCCATCCCTGCAGGCCCATCACAAAGGGCTGCTGGAGCAGCTGCTTGTTGGAGAGGCCCTGCAGGACACGTTGCAGGGCTGCCCAAGGACGCTGGGCAGCACCTGTGCAGGGCACTGCTCCCCCTGGAACTCCTCAGGTGCTCCACAGGAAATTTTGGCAGGAGCTTTTGCTGCAGCACCTTGAGAAATCGGCATTTAAATCAGCGAGAGAGGGCAAGAACCTCAGGAGTAAGATGAGCTGGGCTGGATTCCTTCCCTCAGCTCCGGGAGCTCTCACTCTGAGTCTCCTCCTTTTCTAAAAGCAGGAAGCTTTTAAACTTTTTAAAGGCAAATTGTGCATCAGAGAGAATTTCTGCTTCCAGGAGACATCCCAGCTCCCTTTCCTGTCATGTACTAATTAATGCATTGGCCCGTGAGTGTGGGAGAAGATTTTGCCCATGGTCCCTGCACTGGTCAGTGGTATGGATGCAGGATGAGGTGAGGGTGATTCTGGCAGTGTTTGGGGAATAGGCCCCTCCGGCTACAGCTGCCCTTTGCTCCAAGATGCTCTTCTGCATCCATTCCCATGCTCAGCACCTCAATCTCTCCTGTCTTCCACCCAGGCTTTCAGTATCCTGCCCCTGCCAGGTGTGCTGCAGCCAGGAGAGAGCCAGCAGGTCTCCTCCACCTTCTCTGGCCACCTCAGCAGCACCTGCAGTGTCCCGGAGCTGTGCCACGTGGAGGGAGGCCCCAGCTACGAGGGAGGGGCTGGTGCCCGGGGAGGCCTCACGTGTCAGCTCCTCCCTGAGCCCCCCGAGATCAACTGTGGCTCTCAGGCCCCTCTCAGGGACAGGTGAGTCAGCCTTCCATGGGCTCCTGCTCTGCCATGGGTTATTGTCCCTGCAGGGCTCCCCTGCTCCAAGGACTCTGAGCTCAGAGGTGCTGCACAGCAAAGGCAGCAGCAACACAGGCATGGCCACTCTGAGCTCCCTGGCTGCCAAGAGAGGAAGGACCTTCTCCTGTTGAGACACAACATCTTCTTCTCTCTCTGAGTGCTGAGCCCTCCTGGCTCAGCTGATGCCTGCAGGGAGCTGGGCTCTGGGCTTGCCTTGGCACTGCCTCTAGAGGGGTCTGGAAGTCCATGGTGTTGAGTGGCATCTTCTCCATCATCTCCCTTCTTCACCAAAGCACTGGGATTGTGCTATGGGCAGGCGTGGGGCACAGAGCAAACCTTGCTTTGGGCCCTGCTCCTGCCCCAGATGAAGCCCTTGCACTGCTGATCTGCCAGGGCTCTCCTTATGCTGGGACAGCAGCCAGAAAAGCTCCTGTCCTTTAGGCTCCCCTGCAGCTGCAGCCGTGGGCAAGCACAGGAGAAGCTCAGCTCCAGCAAGGCAGCCCAGCCCAGGACACACAGGCCCAGGGTGGAGCTGGGAGTGGAGGTGCTCCAAGCCAGCCTGTGCATCAGGACTTCTTCAGGCCAGGCTGGAGTTGGTTTCATGGGGAGGAGAGGGACGAGGCTGCTTCCAATGGTTTCTGTGGCAGCCAGCACTGGTTTGCTTGGTCCCAGCTGGGCTCCAGCAGGAAATCTGCCTGACAAGAGCCTGCCTTGCAGGAGAGGAGTTCCTGCAGCCTCTGCTTTCTGACTGATAGCATTGTTCTCGTGAAGGAGCAGGCTATGGGTCGTTAAAGCCCAAGATCACAGGCAGAGACTCTCTAACTAATTAGAGTTAGACAGTGGTGTGTTTATTAACACCGGCGGGCGGCACCAGAGCCGTCCCTAAAAGGCGCGACCGCGCTGCCCAAGGTTCTTTGCCCTCTCTTTATTGCCCAAGATCTTACATACAATACATCTGCACAAGCCCAACACCTCCCATCCCTGCTCTGTATTCAAATGAGCTCATTGGTCCTTCACACCTGTGCAATTCCTCCCTTGAATTGGGTCCGTGGTCTCGAATTGGGTCCGTGGTCTTAAGGGATGAAGTCAGGAATGTCTTCATCAGGTCTCTGTGACCCTCTGGCACCATCCAAGGTCCCCTGCTTAGTGACTGATTGACATCAAGCCCAGGTGCTAAACCATTGTTCTCCTGGTTTCAAGATGTTCTTATAACAGTTCACTGACTCCACTTCCTTCTAGAAAGAAGCTCCTAATGGTAAACAATAGAACAATCAGCTCCAGCTTAAGCATCTCATCATCATTAACCTATGGTCTGCCTGTCTAACTTACATCCTGATCAGTGGGAATTGCTTCTAAGCCTCAGCTGAAATCTGAACTCTTTACAATCATGCTTCAGCCATGCCCAGGGGGAAGGGGGCTGAATGAGCTGAGTAAGAATTGTAGGGGAGATGAGCAGCTGTCAGCAATCTGTGCTCTGCTCTAAACTGGGAAGCCAAGAGACAAAGGGCGTTTTCAGGCAGCAGCACAGAGAGCTGCTGGATCAGCCTTGGGCAGGGCCTGGAGGGGTCTGGCTGTGCCTTCAGAGGGAGCTGGCACAGTCAAGAGCCTCTGATGGCAAAGCTGAGGTTTGGCTGGGCCTGGAGGTCCCCTTCCACCAATGCCCTCCCTTGGGATGTTCCCAAGCCCTGTGGCTTGAGGAGAATTCACGGGAATGGCCTCAGGGTCAAGGAATGAAGTGCAGGGCCAGCCAGGACTGGGGAGCCCAAGTTTCTGGTGGGGACTCTCAGCCATGGCTTCTGTTTTGTCTGCACAAGGGAGCTGAAGCAGCCGGCTCAAAAGCTTGAGGAGGAGGCAAAAGCCTTAGAGGAGGGAGAGAGGGGGAAGGAGGAAGAGAGGCAGAAGAAGGAAAAGAAGGGTGTCTCTGTGGGGAAGCAACCCCCAAAACCAGAGAAGGGGAAAAGCAAACAACCACAGAAGAAGGAAGCCAAGGCCCCAGAGAAGAAGGAAACCAAAATGCCAGAGAAGAAGAAAACCAAAGCCTCAAAGAAGGGGGAACCCAAAGCCCCAAAAAGGAGGGAACTCAAATCCCAGAGGACACAGCTGAGCTGGAGAAGAACTCTTTACTCTTTATTCACACAACTCACTTTACACAGTTTGACAGACCTCGTGTGCAACTCTAGTTAGTTCATAGATTTCTTGCAGGTTATTCTATTACTGGTAAATAAAATAGATTTTACTTGTGCATCAAATCTCTCTGTTGTATTGTTTACCTGTTCTCTTCACTGATTCTCACGGACAAATCCCTTGTTGTTGCAGGTGCATTTGTTTTTCACTCTCAGAACAGATTGTTCACAAAGTCTCATTCTCACAAGAGCTTCCCATGGGAACTTGTAACTGCTTAGCTGCACTCAGAAGAGATGGCAGGCCAGCTGTTAATGTGGCAGAACAAGGCCTGATTTCATAAGGCCTTTCTTTTATCATTATCCTACCTGCCTGTGACATCTCCCCCTTCTTGTTCATTTAAAAAAGGCTCCTATGTTCTGATGCTGAAACAGCTCACTCTTGTCAGGGCATTATCTCATCAAGGTTATCACTGGTTATCTGTTAGATATGGGATAAGAGAGATAAAAGACCACTTACAATCCACAAAACTTACCAAATTCCATCAAGTCATTGACACAGGGTATTGCAGCATGAGAAGACAAAAGAATAATGTCCAATGTCTCTTGGGGAAATGGAAAGAAATGGCCATTGTTTCCAATGAGTTGAGAAGTGTGAGAAAGTCTTTGAGCTGGAAATGTTGATCTTTGACACCACTGAATGTCCCCTGGCAGCTGGAACAGGGAATAACTGGAGAAGGTTCGTAGGAGCTCTGTACCATGAGGATGCCAGGAGGCTTTTGCTGGCAAATTGCCTCTGTCAGTGCCCAGACACAGCCGTGTCTGGCCAGGCCTCCTCCTGCTCCTGCTCTGGCCACAAAGGCTGCAAGGGGATGAGGTTATTTCTCTCTGCACTGGGCCTCATTTCTTCAGAGCTGATCAGTATCTGATGGAATGAACAGGTGACTGCTTTGAGATGCTGATGATGAAACACAGCCACATCTTCTCCTGAAGGTGATGAATCAATCAGGCTGCACTGTGGTACACTCCATTGGGATTTAGATGGGATGATCTCTTTTCCAAATTCCTAATGTAAATATTGCATTATTCAAAATGATTCCTTGTCCAAATGTCTCATGTTCATATTGCATTATTTGAACGTTCTTAAGGCGCTCATTCCTCTTCTTTTTTTGTTTTTTAAGAATGAGATGCATGTCTTTTGTTATGAGCATGAAGCAACATCACAGTAAAATAATACATGCAGTGGACAAGAAACTTACAGCAATTGGGAATAATTTGGATACAACAATCAGGAACATTTCAAATAGCAGACAAAGCTAACAACGTAGGTGGAATGAGGTAAATAGCAATCCCTGCAATAATGTACCATCATCCCAGAGTCTGCAAACAGCTGACAAACCTCGATTCAGGGGGGACTTGGATCATTTTTTCCAGATAATAATTCCCAAGCTGCCTTTAAAAAGAGTTCAACTGTCATGTCTAGAGGGTCAGATGGCCAAGTCAAAGCAACTCAAATCCAGTTTTGATGCAGAAAACATCTGGGTCTGTTGGCAAATTCCCATCCAGGCAGAGCCAAGGCCTGGCCCCCACCCAAGCTCTAAGTGGGAGAGAATTCCCTGAACGTCATTGAAAACAAGGCTCTTGAGAACAGCGCTGAGGAGTAAAGGTCTGGGGGCGACAGACTAATGAACCATGCAAGAGCTGTCTCCTCCAAAATTCCCTCAGCACAGAGATGCTTTAAACCCAGCAAACTGTTGGAGTGGTTCTGTAATAATCATTGGGGCTACATCTGATTGCTGAGAGTAGATGTCACAATGCCATCAGTTTAGAGGAGGCTTCCCACAAAGCTGAGATATCATTTCTTGGAACTGTGAAAAAGACTTAAAAATGACGAGACAGCCCTGGGTCAAAGCATGGAGGATTTTGGTGGGATTTTGGGCAGATGGTTTGGTGTGTATCCAGAGTGACTTTGGGCAGATTTGGGGCCTGCTTGGGGCAGGTTTGGGGCAGATTTGTTGCTGCTGTTGGGGTTTTTCTCCCGTTTCCCCAGCTGCGGGCAGAGCCCCGAAGCACATCCTGTTCCTGCCCCACTCCCTGAGGAGCCCAAGGAGCTGCTGCTCCCCATGCTCTGCACCCAGGGAGATCTGGGGCAATCCCGGCATCCCGGGCATCCCGGGCATTCCGGGCCCTTTGGACATTGGGGGATTCTGGGGCTTGGGGGGCGAGAGGGGTGAGGGGGGCTTGGGGCTGGATTGTCTGGGGAAAGGATCGGGATTTTGGGGGAATGTCTGCATTTTTGGGAAAGAGCAGGGTTTGGTGGGGAGGAAATTCTGGATATTTTAGGGAGGAAATTTCTTGAATTTTGGTGGAAATTTCTGGATTTTTTAGGGAGAATTTTCTGAATTTTTTGCAGGGGTCTTCTGGATTTTTTGGGGAGGGATTTCTGGGAATGTTTCTGGAATTTTTGGGAATGTTTCTGCATAGAGAATGGGGTTGGTTTTGTATAGTTTGGGGAGGAATGTTTCTGGATTTTCTGGGGAAAGTTCCTCATTTTTTGGGAATGTTCCAGGATTTTTGGAGGAACATTTCTGGATTTCTTTGGGAATGTTTCCGGATTTTTGGGGGAATGTTTCAGGCGTTCTTTTGAGAACATTTCCAGATTTTTTGGGGAACATTTCTCCATTTGGGGGGGAACATTTCTGGATTTTTGGGGGGAATATTCCCAGGTTTCTGGGGCACATTCCCGGGTGTCTGGGGAACACTCCCGGGTGTCTGGGGAACACTCCCGGGTGTCTGGGGCTCTCCTGGCCCCGTTCCCAGCCCAGGTTCCCGGGGTTCAGGAGCTGCCCTGGTGCCCGGGCCCCGCGACATCGCCTGGGTGCAGTTGGAGCCCGAGGTGCAGGCGGGCGCCGCCCGCGAGGCCCTGCAGGGCTTCAGCATCACCCAGAGCAGCGCCAGGAAGATCTCCTGCGCCAAAAAGGGACCCAGTTTCCCACCCAAATCCCCTCTCTCCATCCCAAATCCTTCTTTGTGCATTCTCAAATCCTTCTTCTTTCACCCCAAATCCCCTTTGCCAGCCCCCAGGGATTTTGGGGTTCCAGAGGGGTTATTGGGGTTTTTCCCAGCATTGTACCCAGGGTCTCTCTGCAGACATTGCACCTGGAGCTGCCCCAAATAAACCCCAAATAACCCCAAATTTTGGGACTGAAGGGGGGGGGGGAGTGATACTAAAATTCGGGGGTTTGGGGTGTTTGACCCCAAACTTTGGGAATTGGGGGGTTTGATTCTAAAATTTGGGGGTTGGGTGGGATTGATCCTAAAATTTGGGGTTTAGGGGATTTTGACACCTCAGGGTTTGGGGATTTTTGACCCCAAACTTTGGAAACTGGGGATGTTTGACACCCCTGGGTTTGGGATTTGGGGGTTTTTGTTCCCAGGATTAGGGGTTTGGGAGTTTTTTTTTCCCCAGGATTTGGGGATCAGGGGGTTTGAGCCCCAAACTTTGGGGATGAGGAGGGTTGGACACCCCAGATGTTTCAAACCCCAGCATTTGGGGTCAGGGGGTTTAGACCCCAAACTTTGGGGCTTGGGGTGTTTGACACCTCAGGATTTGGGATTTGGGGGTGTTTGACCCAAGACTTTGGGAATGGGGGGTGTTGGACACCCCAAATGTTTCAAAGCCCAGGATTTGGGGTCAGGGAGATTTAACCCCAACATTTGCAAATTGCAGAGTGTTTGACACCCCAGGATCTGGGATTTGGGGGGTTTAAGGCCTAAAATTTGGGGTTCGGGCTGGGGGGCAGGGGGGGAGGTTGAGATCCCAGAGTTTGGGTCTGGGGGTGTTTGGCCCCCCCCAGTGTTTGAACCCCAGGATTTGGGGTCCGGGGGAGTTGACCCCAGGATTTGGGGTGTTTGACCCCAATGTTTGACCTCACCTCGGGTTTGGGGTCGGGGTTGAGATCAGGGACATTCCCTGGAGCCAGCGGCGGGATCGGGATCGGGAACGGGATCGGGAAGCGGAACAGGAACGGGGAGGGTCCCTGAGCCAATGCCGGACCCCAACCCCAGGGAGAGGCCCCGCCGCAGTCCCGGAATGGCCCCATCCCCACAATCCCGGAGCCCTCCCCAGGCCCAGCCCCTCCCCGGCCGCTGAACGGAGCCTCCCTCAATCCCAGCCCGCCCCGATCCGGGCCGGAGCCATCCCCAGAGCCTCCCCCATTCCCGGCCCGGACCCTTCCATCCCTTTTTGGGGCGGCTCCTGCCGCTCCCCGCCCATTTCTGGGGTTCCAAAGGGCCCCGCGGACCCTCCCCATTTTGGGGGTGTTGGGGTGGCCCCAGGGCCGCCCCGAGGGCCGAGGGGGGATCGAAAGCCCCAGACCCGAGGGGCTCCTGGGGGTGCCCAGTTCCTCCCGTCCCCAGCCCGAAACAGATCCTGGCCAATCAGAGCGTGGGGCGCTGATGACGATCCCGTTGCCGGGCAGAAACTCGGCGCACTGGCCCCGCCCGGCGATTTCCAGCGAATCAGCGCCCGGCTCGGCTGTGACTCATCGGGTGCCGGGCAGAACCCAGCGCCTCTCACAGCGCTGGCCAATCAGAGACTGCGCGGGGCCATTCCCAGCCAATCAGAGCGTTTGTCGCTGATGGCTCTCAGTGTCCAGGAGCGGAATTTGGGGCGGGGGGCGGTGACCCCGGCGATGGGGATGGGGCGTGCGGGGGCAGCTGGGGCCGCACTGGGGGCGCTGGGGGCGCTGGGAGCCCCCCCGGCCGCGGGGGGAGCGGGGGGCGCAGGGAGAAGGGGGGCGGGGGGGCCCCAAATTCAACCAAAGGGGGGTCGGGACCCCCAAAGGGAGCAGGAGGGGCCTGGAACCCCCAAAACCAAGCACGGGGGAGGGGATTGGGGACTGGGGGAACGATGGGGAAGGGGCGGGAGAGGGGCGGGAAAGAGGGGGATGGGACCCCCAAATTGAGGTGGGAGGGAGCTGTGGACTGGGGGAAACCCCCATCAAATCCCATTAAAATCCCATAAAAATCCCATTAAATTCCACTCAATTCCCATTAAACACCATTAAAATCCAATAAAATACTATTAAATTCCATTAAAATCCCCTGACATCTCATTAAAATCCCATAAAATTCCATTACAATCCCATAAAATTCCATTAAAAGTCCATAAAATCCAATTCTATTAAAATCCTTCTAAATTCCCATTAAAATCCATTAAAATCCATTAAAATCCCATCCAATCCCAAAAAATGATCCCAAAAACACAGAATTGGCCCTGAATTACCCCCCACACATACGGCCCTAAAAACCCAACAATGTGAAAAAGTACCCCAAATGATCCCAAATTTACCCTGAATAACCCCAGAAATACCCCCAAATAACCCCAAAGGCACACAAAGAACCCAAATCCCCCAAATGATCCCAATCGCATAAATGACCCCAAATCCCATAAATTACCCCAAATCCCATAAATGGGACTGGGAGAGGGGAGGAGAGGGCAGGGAAAGGGGGAGTGGGACAAACTGGGCGAGGAAATCAAACTCTGCAGTCAGACAGAGCAGGGATTTGTGTACCCAGCGCTGGGAGCGAGGGGGATCTCTCTGGCAAAAACCCACTCGGTCTCCTTTAGCCTTCAGCTCCATTTTAAAAGTCACAATTACAACACTTCATTAGCATACTCACATTTGCATAAAGCTGTGTCCCGGTTTTACAGCCGTGTGTGGCTTCAGCGCCTGCGTCCGTTCCTCCTGTGGCGGCCCTCAGTCTTCTGGTGCTCTTTTGATGAAGGCTTCTGTCGTCCTCCTCACGCTGGAACTTTTTACCTGGACCATCAGCCCATGCCTGGTGCTCCTTGTTCTTCAGTCTAACCTGGTCTGAGCTGATTTTGCCCTTTGCAAGCTCTGTTCAAACTTGCTCTCTCGCTCTCGGTGCGTTTGTTGTGTCGCTGGCTCTGCTCTCTCTCTTGCTCTGCTGCCTCGCTGGCTTTGCCTGCATGTGAAAAATGCATGTATTTTATGATTGGCTTTTCGCAAATATTAAAATGAATATTATATGTCTGCTGTTAGAAAGTAATGCTGTATTAATTCTCTTAAGTACTGTGTTAAATATAGTTTTAGGTTATAAAAAGTGCTAAAATAGAAACGATGCTATGTAGGATTCTTGTTTTAAAGAAAGGACTCACAGTGAGATAGCAGCCACAGGACACCTAAATCTTTCAGAGAAAAAGAATTTCTTGCCCTCTTATCAGAAGAAATGAACTTCTTCCCACCTTGAAGGCGCTGTTAGGATTTGGAGGAAGAAGGTGGCACTGCCCAGACAGAATCCTGTGTTTGAATGGAATTTATGCATCATGGATGAAGTGTATGAATATGCAACAGGCTGTTGTTTTTAAGGGTTAATCCTTTGTTAACGGGTTCCTTTTTCAGGCTCGTGGTGCCCAGAAAAGGTACCTGGACCTCCATAACCCTTTTTCTCTATTGTCTCATATTGTCCTAATTCAAATTGTCCAAATTATTATTACTCTAATTGTATTACTGTTTTTATAACCACTTTATTACTAATGAACTTTTACAATTTCAAAATCAAGTGATTGGCGTGTTTCACACTGCACATCTCGCTCCAGGGCTGCTTGTGCTGAACCTTTCCTTGCACAGCCCTGAGGATTCCCCCAGCCCGGGCTCCCAGCAGCTCCAGGCCCGGCCAGGAGGAGCAGCAGGGCCAGGGCTTGCAGGGCGTCCCCCCAGATGTGGCCCTCGCTGGTGGCACAGCCGGACCCTTGGGAGGCTGCCTCAGGCTTTATTGTCCACCAGCATCCCAGGAGGGAGCAGAAAATCCTCCTGCAGACGCTGATTCCGGAGGCTCCCAGCGCTTCCTTGTCTCCAGGAGCTTCTGCCAAGCCCCAGTGAAACCTCGGTGCCACATTGTTCCACAGCCTCACAACGCTCTCCTGGCTCCCGTGAGGTCCCTCTGGGTCCCGCTGCAGCCTTGGCTCCATCAGGTTCTCCTGGCTCCATCAGGGTCTCCTGGCTCCAACAGGGTCTCCTGGTCTCCATCAGGGTCTCCTGGCTCCATGAGGCTCTCCTGGCTTCCATCAGGGTCTCCTGGCTCCATCAGGCTCTCCTGGCTTCCATCAGGGTCTCCTGGCTCCATCAGGGTCTCCTGGTTTCCATCAGGCTCTCCTGGCTTCCATGATGCTCCACTCTGTCCCAAGGGGCATCCGCGGCTCAGCTTTGGAGCCCTGCAAGATCCAAAGGTTCCCCCCAAAAAACACCAGCCCAGGGACCCCCAGGATATTTGGGCTGAGCTCCCGCTGCCCAGGCACCTGCATGGAACCCAAGTGACCGCTGGGACTCCATGGAATGTCCTGGAACAAACTGTCCCTGGTCAGACAGGGGTGCCATGGAACACAGGTGCCACTGGGACACGGACACTGCCCATGGAACCGAGTGTCCATGGGGACAGAGCCGGGCCTGATGGAACACTGGAGAACATTGTCACCCCATGGAATCCATGGAACCAGGTGTCCATGGTGACACTGGAGAACATTGTCACCCAATGGAATCCCATGGAACCAGGTGTCCATGGTGACATTCGAGAACATTGTCACCCAATGGAATCCATGGAACCAGGTGTCCATGGTGACACTGGAGAACATTGTCACCCCATGGAATCCATGGAACCAGGTGTCCATGGTGACACTGGAGAACATTGTCACCCCATGGAATCCCATGGAACCAGGTGTCCATGGTGACACTGGAGAACATTGTCACCCCATGGAATCCATGGAACCAGGTGTCCATGGTGACACTGGAGAACATTGTCACCCAATGGAATCCATGGAACCAGGTGTCCATGGTGACACTGGAGAACATTGTCACCCCATGGAATCTCATGAAACCAGGTGTCCATGGTGACACTGGAGAACATTGTCACCCAATGGAATCCATGGAACCAGGTGTCCATGGTGACACTGGAGAACAGTGTCACCCCATGGAATCCCATGGAACCAGGTGTCCATGGTGACAGAGCCGGGCCCAATGGAATCTACTGGAGCACAGGGAACATTGTTACCTGTTGGAACCCGGGCTGCTGAGAATTTCGGACTTTCTGAGCTGGCAGACACTGACCCCCAAGAGAACACTGCATTTGACCTGAGGCTGTGGAGAAGGCTTCCAAAATGGAATGATGGAGCTGGGATTATGGGTGTGGAGTTTGAATAGAAGGGTGTAATATCACATGGTGGACAACTTGGAGTTTAAGGTTTTAGAATATAGTAATATATATAAAGCAAGATGGAGGTTTTAGGGTGGAGGCTGATCCGTTTTCTTTGCCTTCTTCACCTGCTTCTTCTTCTTCTTCTTCTTCTTCTTCTTCTTCTTCTTCTTCTTCTTCTTCTTCTTCTTCTCCTCCTTGTTTTCCTTCTCCTTCTCCTTCTCCTCCTCCTCCTCCTCCTCAGGTTTGGGTGGTACTGTGTAATTGGATAAAAAAGTCCCTTATGTTGGGCACGGGTGCTTGGTTATTGGGTTAAAAGTAAAAATAATTTAGGTGTCATTTCTTAATTGGACAGTTTATCCTCAGAAGACCTTGCAGAGAGAGAGACGGGGTTCCATTTTCACCTTGTTAGCGAAGTGCTGCAGAACTCACAGCTTGTGAGACTCTTCTAGAGACAAGAGCTAATGAACACCTGAGTCCAAACAAGAAATGCTGTCTTGGGATTTCATCCCGACCTTGGCAGAAAAGAAGCAAAAGAATTGACTGTTACCCCACGGAATCTCATGGAACCAGGTGTCCACTGTTTGACGGTGCAGCCTCAGAGAGTGGTGAGACCCTTGTGTCACCATGGAATATCCTGAAACCACGGCTCCCTTGTGACAAACCTGGGCTTTATGAAACCAAGGAAACTGCTGGGATGCAATGGAATCTCAAGGAACCAAGGGTCAGCTGTCAACACATCAGCTTCTCAGGAAACCAAGGCAAACACTGTGACACAGAGAGGGGCCTCATGGGACCCAGGAGACCATGGTGACACCGTGGTGGGATCTCATGGAACCAAGTGTGAATAGTTACAGGACCCAGGAGACCATGGTGACACCGTGGTGGGATCTCATGGAACCAAGTGTGAATTGTTACAGCACCCAGGAGACCATGGTGACACCGTGGTGGGATCTCATGGAACCAAGAGCCCAGAGTTTCACGGCTCAGCCTCATGGATCGCTGGAGACCATGGTGTCCCAATGGGAACACATGGAACAAAGGCTCCTTAGTGACACACCAGGGCCTCATGGAATGCAAGAGATCATCCTGATGGAATGGGAACTCATGGATTCAAGGGTCCACTCTTTTGCTGCGTGGCCTCATGGAATGCTGGAGACCATTGTGGCACCATGGAAACGAATGGCACAAAGGCTCCACTGTGACCCAGCAGGGCCTCAGGAACCAAGGACACCGCTGTGATACAATGGAATCTCATGGAACCAAGGTCCAGTTGTGACAAAGCTGGGCCTCATGGAACCAAGGACACAGCCATGATGCAATGGAATCTCTAGGATCCAAGGATCAATTGTCAACACATCAGGTTCCCATGAAACCAAGCAGAACATTGTGACACAGTGGAATCTCATGGGAGCAAGGCTCTGCTTTGATCAAGTGGGGCCTCATGGGACACAGGTGCCACTGGGACATTGTCAGGCTTGGTAGGAACAAGACACCACTGTGTCAGACCAAGGCCTCATGGGACCTAGGAGAGCCCTGGGACACAATGGAACCTGATGGAACCAAGGGCCCATTGTGACACGGCAGGGTCTCCTGGAACCCCTGTGCCACTGGGACATTGCCAGGGCTGGTGCAAGCAAGGTTCCACTGTGACAAAGGCAGGCCTTGTGGCACCCAGGAGACCACTGTGGGACAATGGAATCTCATGGAAGCAAGGCCCCATTGTGACAAAGCGCGGCCTCATGGAAGCCCAGTGCCACTGGGACATCTCCAGCCTTGGAGGAAGCAAGTGTCCATTGTGACACAGCACAGCCTCAAATCACAGGAGAGCAGAGGGATGCCATGGAATCTTGGGGAACCAAGTGTCAATTCTAAACACAGCGAGGACTCCTGGAACCCAGGAGACCATTGTGATGCTGCACTTTGTCACAATGGGGCCGTGCTTCTATGAGGATCCATGGGCCCACAATGTTCTCCTGGGTTCCAGGAGGCCCCGCTGGGTCACAATGGCCCCTTGCTCCCACGAGCCACAGCACGGTCCCCGTTGCCCCTGGGTTCTGTGAGGCCCTGCTGCGTTCACAACTGACACTTGCTTCCATGGGATTCCATTGCGTCACAGTGGCCCCCATGTTTCCATGAGGTTCTGCTGTGTCACAGTGGACACTGGGTTCCACAAGAGCTGGCAATGTCCCAGTGGCACCTGTGTCCTGTGGGCCCCACTTTGCCAAAGCAGAGCCTTGGCTCCATGAGATTCCAGGCTGTCCCAATGCTCTGCTGAGTTCCACGAGGCTGTGCTGTGTCACAATGGACACTGAGTTCCACCTGCCCTGGCAATATCCAAGTGGCCCCTGGCTTCCATGAGGCCCCGTTGTGTTTGCAGGTGACACTTGGTTCCCCAAGATGTCATTGTCACGCCGCTCTCCTGGGCGCCCTGAGGCCTTGCTGTGTGTGAGACATGACCGCTACTTTTAAAATTTTAAGGGTGATTCAACCTTGAAAAAAATGACAACAAAGGACTGAAACAGGAGAAATCACAGCACTGGGAGCCCTTCCCCACCCCGTGGCTATCAGCCACATGGCTCCTTCACAAATTGGCTGCTCCTCCTTTTAGGCTTTTGGTGTTGCATCAGGCAATCCTAGCCCCACCCAAAGTCTGTCAGGTAACTCTTTGTGGCCGTCCATTGGTGGAGAATGCTTTCTTGCACCCTGACTGGAGAGCAGGTGTTGCCATGCCTGCCTTCCAGTGACAAACCTGCCCTCCCCAAATGCCCCAACCACCAAGGCCATTACAAGGGCAGGGGAAGAGGACTATGGGGGACAGATGACAATAACATCACTACACATCTTAACACACACATAGGATCTATCTCCTCACTGTGAGACCCAACTATGACATTACTCATCTGTAACACTGTGCAATAATGGAGCCTTGTTCCTAGCAGACCTGGCAATGTCCCAGTGGCACCTGTGTCCCATGAGGCCCCACTTGGTCAAAACAGAGCCTTGACTTAACAACTGACCCTTGTTTCCTTGAGATTCCATCTGTGAAAAACACGTTCACTCTCCTGTGAAAATGTACAAAGTTTAATAAGGGACAATGGGAGAGCAGGACCATGGAGCAAAGGTTATTACGGCCGGGTGCATCTTGGCACTCAGCCAGGAGCACCCTGTTACCTTTGGGGATCCCCTGAAATACCTTTCCCCTTACATCAGCCTGGTGCATATTCATAGAGCCTCATGCATATCCATAAACTACTTTACATATTCCAGGAATGATTTTACATGGCCCCTCCTTGGGTCTGCCTTTTCAGAGCATGTGTGTTTCTTGGCTGTGGTTTTGGCTCCTTCTCTTTATCACCTCCAGGTTTTGGGCCTTGGTGCACTCTGCCTTCAGACGGGGAGTGCTGATAGTTGGCAGATCTGTACAGGTGTCCTCATCCCGTGTGCATTGGATGTTATCCCATCCAAGCAGGCAGTTTAACACAAGCACACTTCTATCAGCTATTTCACTACTATGTCTAAGCTCAATTAACAACAGAAATAAAAACTACATCTTTAGAACAAAGTTATTTTAACATCACACATATAAAATCCATTTTAATATTTGCAAAAAGCCAATATTATGATATTTATCTATAACAGGGTGAAGGAGCCCTGGCCCAGGCTCTGGCCCTGGGGGACATGGGGACGCTGCCGGGGGGTTCCTGTCCCCCTGTGCCACCCCCAGGGCCCCGGCCTCCGTCCCCGTGTCAGGCTCTGGGGTTGATCTCGTGGAACATCCTCTGGGGGAGGCTGCGGGGCCGGGCCGGGGGGACCCGGGGGGACAGGGGACCCTGCTGTGCACGAGCAGGGTTGGACTGCTCTGGGGGGAGCTGTGAGGGGGCCGGGGCAGAGTGACCTCCCCAGGGACCTCACACAGCCCCCGTGATGTCACACTGCCCCTGTGATGTCACACTGCCCCTGTGATGTCACACTGCCCCTTGTGATGTGACACTGCCATCTGTGATGTCACAGTGACCCTGTGATGTCACACAGCCATCTGTGATGTCACACAGCCCCTGTGATGTCACACTGCCCCTGTGATGTAATGGAACCCATGTGATGTCACACAGCCCCTGTGATGTCACACAATTACTCTGTTATGTCACACAACCTCCATATGATGTCATTCAGCTGCTATGTGATGTCACAGGGCAGATTTGTGATGTCACAGTCACCCTGTGATGTCACAGCCTTCTCTGTGGCATCACACAGCTGCTCTGTCACTCTGTGTCACAACCCACATTGTGATGTCACAGAGCCACCTTCTGTGATGTCACAGCTAGCTCTGTGCTGTCACAACCCCCTCAGTGCTGTCACACAGCCCACTCTGTGCTGTCACACAGCCCCTTGCTGCCATCCCAGCTGCTCTGTGGCTCTGGGACACAGCCCCAGAGGTGCTGCTGTGACACAGCCCCCGCGGGGACATCCCACAGCCCCGGCCAGTGCTGAGCCCCTGTGAGCTCTGTCTGTGCCCTGCTCGTGTCCCTGAGGGGCCCTGGCAGTGCCCCGGCCCTGCTGGGCTGTGCACAGGAGCTGCTCCTGCCCAGAGCTGTCTCTCTGCAGCTCTGCTGCCCTTGCCAGGAGCTGCCTCTGGGCCAGGAGCCCGGCCCAGCTCAGCAGCACAGACACAGCACAAGGACTTTAATCACCCTCTGGGCCTTTGCTGCTCTTTGCATCACACCCAGTCCCTCAGAGTGGGCTCAAAGACTTCTCAAGAGCTCACAGTGAGATTGAAATACTGACGTTTCTTGTACTTTAAAGAGATCCCTGTGAGGGACAGCACTGAGAAAGTGTCCCCGGGTTCCAGGGAGAGCAGAACACTGGAGGCACTGATGGCAGCTGGGGACAAACAAGGCAAAGGTGTCTCTGGTGCTGAGCAAACCTGGATTTGTTTCAGGAATGTAAAGGGCCAAGGCCTGAGCCCCAGGGCCTGGCCAGGCAGATCCTGTCCCTCCCTCCTTGCTCAGGGCTCTTCCCGGGATGGGCACTGGCATGTGGGGATGGGCAATGCCAAGGGCAGGAGCGTGGGGCGGCCCCTGCCAGGCTGCTGAGCAGGGACAAGGAGGCAATGAGGCCCCAGGCCTGCAAGGGTCACTTGTCCCCTCCTGGCTCAGGCCCAGGGCCAGCAGCCATGGCCAAAGCGCTGCCCAGGTTGGCTCTGTCAGGGCTGTCTTGCAGCTGCTGCCCATCCCTGTGCCCTGTGCAGCCCAGGCTGTCCCACGGTGTCCCTGCCCTGGCCTCTGTCCCTGCAGGCTCTGGGCATCCCCCGGCTGCCCCACCTGGCTGGGCCCTTCCTTTGCTGACAGCTCTGCCTCCTGCCTGCCCCTGCCTGCCCACACAAAGCCTGGGGCTGCTCCAGGCTCCTGCTGGGGCCGTGCTGCACCACAGCCCTGCCCTGCCCGGGAAATTCCTTTCTCCTGCAGCCACTCTGGGCCTCCCCAGCTGCCCTTGGCGTTGATTCTTTCTCTCTCTGGCTGTTTTCCACTATGTCAAAAGGATCCACCATCCCTGAAATCGCTCTTTAAACACTCTCATGGCTCTGCTCCACTGTCCTCAGGCTCCACCCCACTGAGCACAGAGCTCCTTTGTCCCTGTACAGTGCTCATGGGCCCAAGGCCTCCAAACCCCTCCTTGGGACATCTCTGGGCCCTCTCCAAGGTGTTTCCAAATGAAAACATTCAGCTCAGAGTCTAAAGAAATCACCAGAGGACAGGGCCAGCCCGACCTGTCTGTCCTGGCTACTTTTGTCTGGGAGCGATCCTTGGATATCCAGAATTTGGGAGGCCAAATTCTAATTTTGGCCATGGTCCCTGGACAAGAAGGCTGGTTCTTTTCCATAGGAATGAAGGAACAGAGCCCCAGTGTTTCAGGGGCAGATGAGAGGTGACCACCAGAGGCCAAGGCCAGCCAGACCTGGTAGGTTTTGTTTGGTGAGATACCCTTGCACAGAGGGAATTATTTTAGGGAGAGTACCCATTCTGGCAATGGGCATCTGAAAAGTCAGACAGCCCTTTTCCATAGCAAGGAAAGCAGAGAGCCCCAGTGCTCCAGAAGCTGATGAGAGGCAGCCCTTGACATGCCAAGATCAGCCAGAGCTGTCAGGTGGGCCCTGGGAGGCCAAGCCAGCCAGAGCTGTTCCATGTTCCCAGGGTTCCATGGGGTCCCACAGTGTCCCAATGGTCCCTTGCTTCCATGGGGCCCTGAGGTGTCATAATGCCCCCTTGGTGACACCAGGCCCTGAAGGTTGGAATGGTCTCCATGGTTCCATCAGGCCCCACAGAGCCACAATGGTCTCTGGGTCCATGGAGCCCCTCTGTGTCACCATGGCCCCTTTGGTTCCCTGGGCTCCAGTGGTGCCACAATGATCCCCTTGGTTCCATGGGCTCCAGTGGGGCCACAATGATCCCCTTGGTTCCATGGGCTCCAGTGGTGCCACAGTGATCCCCTTGGTTCCCTGGGCTCCAGTGGTGCCACAATGATCCCCTTGGTTCCATGGGCTCCAGTGGGGCCACAATGATCCCCTTGGTTCCATGGGCTCCAGTGGTGCCACAGTGATCCCCTTGGTTCCCTGGGCTCCAGTGGTGCCACAATGATCCCCTTGGTTCCCTGGGCTCCAGTGGTGCCACAATGATCCCCTTGGTTCCCTGGGCTCCAGTGGTGCCACAATTATCCCCTTGGTTCCATGGGCTCCAGTGGGGCCACAATGATCCCCTTGGTTCCATGGGCTCCAGTGGGGCCACAATGATCCCCTTGGTTCCATGGGCTCCAGTGGGGCCACAATGATCCCCTTGGTTCCATGAGGTCCCCACAGTGTCCCAGGGATCTCCATGGGAAGGAAAGAACCCAGCCCCACTGTTGCAGGCGCAGCCACCAGAGGCCCAGGCCAGCCAGCCTTGACGGTACTGGCAGATTTTGCCTGGGAGCAACCCTTGGATATTGAGAATTTCAGAGGTGGAATCCCAATTTCAGACATGGACACTGGAGGAGAAGGATGGTTCTTTTCCATAGGAAGGAAAGCACAGAACACCGGTGGTGTCTCAGGGGCAGATGAAAGGCGGCCATCAGAGGCCAAGGCCAGCCAGACCTCTCTGTCCTGGCAGCTTTTGTCTGAAAGCAACCCTTGGATATCAGGAATTTGGGAGATGGAACCCCAATTTCAGCCGTTTCTGCATGGATAAGAAGGACGGTTCTTTTCCATAGGAAGGAAAGCACCCAGCCCCAGTGTTTGGACAGCAGGGGAGAGGCACCCCCAGGAGGCCAAGGGCAGCCAGACCTGTCTGTCCTGGCAGCTTTCACCTGGGAGCAATCCTTGGATGTATGGAGTTTTGGAGGGGGAATCCCAGTTTTGGCCATGGTCAAGATGGGTGTTTTTTCCCATAGGAAAGTAAAGCACAAAGTCCAAGTGTTTAGGAAGATGATGAGAGGTGGCCACCCTCAGGCCAAGCCAGCCAGCCCTGTCTCTCCTGGCACCTTTTGTCTAGGGGCTTTCCTTGGACATTGGGCATTTTGGAGGTGCAATCTCAGTTTTGGCTGTGGGTGCCTGGACAGGAAGAAGAGCTCTTTTCATAAGGAAGGAAAGCACCCAGCCCCAGTGTTTCAGAGGCAGATGAGGGCCAGCCCTCAGGAAGCCTAGGCCAGCCAGACTTGTCAGTGCTGGCAGCTTTTGTCTGGGAGCTATCCTTGGATATAAGGAATTCCAGAGGCAGTTGCCCAGTTTTGGCCATGAGTGCCTGGTTGAGATGGAGGGTTTTTTCCCACAAGAAATAAAAGCACATGGTCCCAGGGTTTCAAAGGCAGATGAGAGGTGGCCCCAGGTAGCCAAGGCAGCCAGATCTGTCCCTCCTGGCAGATTTCATCTGGGAACAATCTTTGCATGTAAGGGAATTTGGAGAAGGAATCCCAGTTTTGGCCATAGGGCCCTGGAAGAGGATCAGGACAGTTCTGTCCCATAGGAAGGAGAGCCCAGAGCCCCAGTGCTTCAGGGGCAGATGAGGAGCAGCCCTCGACATGCCAAGGTCAGCCAGACCTGTCCAGCAGCCCCCGGGAGGCCAAACCAGCCACACCTGCTCCCTGTGCCCTTGGTTCCATGAGGACCCACAGTGTCCCAATGGTCTCCTTGATTCCAGGAGTCCCTGCAGTGTCACAATGTTCTCCTTTCTTCTGCAGTGTCACAACGGCCCCTTGGCTTCCCTGAGCCCTTGCAATGTCCCCGTGGCCCCTCGGCTCCCTGTGGCCCCGCTGTGTCACAATGGCTCCTTGGTTCCACGGGCCCCACAGCTTCATCCTTGGCCCTTGGTTCCAGAGGGGGCCTGAGTTTCACAATGGTCCCCCTGATTCCGTGAGGCACCAGAGTGTCACAATGGTCTCTTTGCTCCCATGAGGTTCCATAGTGCCACCATGGTGTCCTTGGATCTGCGTTGTCACAAGGGCCCCTTGGTTCCATGAGTTTCTGGACTGTCAGCAATGGTTTCTTTGCTCCAGAGGGGCCTTGATGTGTCACAAGGGCTCCGTGGCTGGGGTTTGTGTCTCACCCACGCTGAAACCCCAGCAGTTGGTAGCCATGTGCGTTTCTTTCTATAGAGCTTCTGTCTTCCTGTCTCTCTGTCTTCTCCTTCTAATGCTCTTGATATGGAACATTTTTTGATACCTCAACAACTGAAGTGATTAAACGTTTCTGGGTGCAACAGGCTGAGTTAATGAAGTTACTGCTATGGTGTTTTATGTTGAATTGGATGTTTTAGTAAATCTTTTTCCAAAGTTTCTTGATTTTCTGATCTTTGCCAGGAAAATTTTGTGCCATTTTGTCCTCTTGAGAATATATGGTTGGTGTCTCTCCTGTGCACCAAACTCCAGGAAAGGAACCCTTGGTTACTGTGAGAAACGACTGCAGACTTTGAAAATTTTAAAAGGTTTATTCAACCTTAACAAAATGACAAGAAAAGGACTAAATAAGGAAGAACAGGCCTGGGAGCTCCCCTCGTGGCTGCCTACCACGTGCCTGGCTCGTCCTCAAGATGGACGCTTCGCCTTTGATACCCCGGGATTGCTTCAGCCAAACCTGGCCCCTCCCACAGTCTGTCAGTCAACTCTTCTTCGCTGTTTATTGGTGGAGTCTGCTTTCCTGCAGCTTGATTGGAGGGTCAGGTGCTGTCCTGCCACGCCCCCTCCCCTAGGAACAAGTCTGTTCTCGCCTTCTTTCTACCTGTCCTGGATGGCTCAGGCTATCTGATGGTAACAACGGGGGGAAAGGGACTGTGGGGAGAACAGGGGACATCTAAACAACAGACTGCAATAACATAATCACACATCAATAAAGCTTCTCTTAATATTCACACAGTATCCATCCCTTAATTGCGAGAGCCAATCATCTCATTAGCCATCTATAACACAAAGGGACCTAAAATCACCGTTACAAGGTAAAATTACCCAAAGAGGACTAAAATCCACCCATATGGGCCTAAAATCAGCCAAAGGCATCTAAAATCCACTCTAAAACTGCCCAGTTTATCCTAAAATCGCCCAAACAGGCCCAAACCCCACCCAAATGGGCTTAAATCATTCAAAGGGATCTAAAATCCACCCTCAAACCCAACAGATTTGGCCTAAAATCTGCAAAGGGGCCTAAGATCCACCCTAAAAGGCTTGAAATCACTGCAAGGGATCTGAAACCCACCCTAAACCTGTCCAGTTTGGCCTAAAATCACCCAAATGGACCTAAATTCTCCGGGACCAAGACCAAACCCAGCAGCAGAAGTGGCACCAGCCACAAGACTGACACTAGAACTGAGATGGCAGCGCCACAGGACCGGCACCGGGACTAGGACCAAGACCCAGACCAGAACCTGCACCAGAACTGGCACTGGGACCAAGACTGGGACCAAGCCTGACACTGGGACCGGCACCAGGAGCGCTTTGGAACTGGGACTGGCACCGGCAGCGCTCCAGGACTGGGATCAGGACCGAGACTGGAACCCGGCACCCGCACCGGGACTGCTCTGGGACCGGGACCAGGACCGAGACTGGGAGCCCTCCAGGACTGAGACCGAGACCGTCACCGGAACCAGCACCGAGAGTGGCAGCGCTCTGGGACTGGGACTGAGACTGAGATTGGCACTGGGAGCACTCCAGGACCAAGACCAGCACCAGTAGCAGCACTGGGTCCAGAACCACTCTGGGACCAAGACTGAGACCAGCACTGAAACCAGCACCAGCACCGGCACCGAGAATGGCACCGCTCCAGGACCGAGACTGGGACTGAGACTGGGACTGGCACCGCTCTGGTACCAAGACTGGGACTGGGACTGGCACTGCTCCAGTATCGAGATCAACACGAGAACCAGAATCAGCCCCAGGAGTGCTCCGGGACTGAGATGGAGACTGAGGCAGGCACCGGAACCAGGATCAGCACCAGGATCACTCTGGGACCAGCACAAGGAGCAGGAACTGGACTGGAAATGGGATTGGAAATGGGATTGGCACTGGGATCCCTCCTGGACCTCTGCATTCATTCTGGGGAGCTTTGGCTGCGCTCCCGGGCAGGATGGGGAGGGACCCCTGGGCAGGGCGGGACCCCCTTGGTTCACATTGATCCGGTGCAGCCATCCCGGTCCATATGGTCCAGTTTGTATGATCCCAGTCTCGGCTCCTAATCCCCACGGTCCCAGCCTGTGAAATCCCAGTCCACATGATCCCAGTCTGTACAATCCCAACCCATACAATCCCAGTCTACATGATGCCAGTCCACATGGTCCCAATCGGTGCAGTCCCAGTCTGTGGGATCCCAGTCCATATCATCCCAGTCTGTATGGTCCTGCATGGCACACACTCCAAGGACCTGGAATTCCAGTTCCCAGCCAGGAAAAGATGTTCCTGCCCTTGAAGGCAAAGCTCCTAAGAAGGGGCCGAAAGCCAAGTGGATCCTACAGTGACATTTCACTGCCAGCCTTCAGAACTTCACCCATGGCCGTTGTAGCTCCTGCACTGGGAATTAAATCAGGGCAGGGTCTTTGGTGGCAGCTGCCCTGGCTCAAGGGAGACACTGAGAGAGAAACAGAGCAGGCAAAGAGAGGCAGGAGAGAAAGGAGGACACAAACACAATCAGCTGAGAAGGTGGCACTAACTCTGAAAGTTTTATTTGCTATCAAATACATCCCACCCACCCAGCCCCACACAATCCCAATCCCATCACTCCAAATTGGGATTGCACTTCTCCCAATCTCCTTCACACCCCATCTCACTCTGGCAGCTGTGGAATGGAGTGAGTCTGGTGTGGGACTGAGTTTTTTAGGGTGGGAACAAGGCATTTTGATGTGGGATTGAGCCTGTATGAATTAAAATTCAGTTGTTTTCAGTGGGATTCACTTGTTTTGAGGTGACTCTCTTGGCTTTTGGAGTGCAAAGAGATGGAGAACACTGCACAAAATCCCCCCCCCAGACTACACAAATCCTTCAGAATATTCTCTCCAAACCATCAATTTCCCATTAAAAAAACTCTGAAATTGTGGGACTTTAGACATCTTTGATCAATTTTTTTCTTTAAACACTGTTTTGGCTGTTTTTAAGGGATGAAGATGAATCAGAAAAAAATGCCAAACAAAAGGACAAGCAGGCAGGAGTGTTCCCAACATGGATCACAGGGAATGTGAGTGACCAGGGTTGTGCCCAAAGTGCCTCCTCCAGTGGGGGATGGAGCTGCAGCAGCGCACGAAGCTCTTCCCGCACTCGGGGCACTCGCAGGGCTTCCCTTACCGGTGCCTCCGTTGGTGTCGGGTCAAGGTAGAGCTCCTGGAGAAGCTCTTCCCACACTGGGGACACTCATAGGGCCTCTCCCCTGTGTGGATGCGCCGGTGCCTGACAAGGGTGCAGTTGCGCTGGAATCCCTTCCCGCAGTCTGGGCAGCGGAAGGGCCTCTCCTCTGTGTGACTCCGATAGTGCCGGAGGAGATTGGAGCTGGACTGAAACCTCTTCCTGCATTTATCACACTCGTAGGGCCTCTCCCCTGTGTGGATGCGCCGGTGCTTCACAACGTCGGAGTTGTACTTGAATCCCTTCCCACAGTTGGGGCATTGGAAGGGCCTCTCCTCTGTGTGACTCTGATAGTGCTGGAGAAGATGGGACCTGGTCTGAAACCTCTTCCCACACTTGGAGCACTCATAGGGCCTCTCCCCCGTGTGGGTCCTCTGGTGCTTGATCAGGTTGGAGCTCTCTCTGAAGCTCTCCCCACACTGCCCACACTCGTAGGGCCTCTCCCCAGTGTGGGTCCTCTGGTGGCTGATCAGGTTGGAGCTCTGGCTGAAGCTCTTCCCACACTCCCCACACTCGTAGGGCCGTTCCCCAGTGTGGGTCCTCTGGTGCCTGATCAGCTCGGAGTTCCACCTGAAGCTCTTCCCACACTCCACGCATGTGTGGGGCTTCTCCCCATCATGGAGCTGCTCATGGAGCACCAGCTCCGAGCTCTGGCTCCATCTCCGGCCGCCTTCCCGGCCCAGGCTGGCTCTTTCCCCCTCACATCCCCGCCATCTGCGTTTGCAGCCCCTCCTCGTGCGGCATCTCCGGGCCTTTTCCTCCCCGTTGGCTTCCTGCGCCGTGGAGCCGCTCAAAACGGCCTCTGCCACCAGGTTCTGCCGCGGGCATTTGTCCTCCCTGCTCTCCATGCTCAGCTCCTGCTCTGGGCGAGGAAGGACAAGGACAGCATGGGATTTGCCTCCGTGCCACAGGCAAGGGCAACGAGATCCCCCCAGGGCTGTGCTGCAGCCGGGGGCCCTGCTGGGCTGGGAGATGGAGCAGCACAGAGGGGAAAGGGGCACTGACTTCCTCCTCACCTGCCTCAGTGTCCCAGAGCATCTTCCTCTTCCTCACAGCCTCACAGGGGTTGGCAATGTGAAATCCTGGTTTGGAGAAAACAAGGGATGAGCACCTGGAGTTTGAAGTTCCCCCCACCCAAGTCCATCTCTACAAGTCACCGGCCACCTGGGCTCCAGAAAACCCTCCCAAACACCAACATTCAGCCCTGAAAAAGCCTTCCAGGAGTTCCCCATCCCTGATCCCTTCCCTCTGGTGTTCAGGGGTTACCCCCTGTCCCAGCTGCTGGGGTCAAACTTGGATTGGGGGTCCCCCTTCTCCTGGGTGCCCGCCCTGCCCAGGCTGCTGGCAGTGCCAGCAATGCCAAAAGCTCCCCCCTCTTGGCTCTCCCCATTTCGGGATGCCGGTGCTGTTTGGGCTCCTGGGCTCCCTTCCCCCTCATTCTCTGCTCTGGGCTGCAGCGGCTCCAAGGAGTCCCCCCTGCCCCTCTCCAGGCTCTTGAGGCTCCCGCCAATGGCGGCGCTCCCCCCTCTCTGGCCTCCCCACTTTGGCCTCCTGGGGGACACAGGGCTCTGCTCCTCCAGGCTGCCTCTGCCGGCAGCCGCCACCGCCACCCCCCGATGTCCCCCCGAGGGGCCTTTTCCGCTCAGCCTTGGACTTCTTCATTCTCCAAACATCCCCCAAAAACCCAACCCAGGGACCCCCCGGGATATCCGGGCGGGGCTCCCCCTCCCCGCTCACCTGCGCCATGGGGGGGGCGATGATCCCACAGGTGGGGGCTGCGAATTCAGGCAGGGATCGAGACCGCGTGGCTCCCTGAGCTCAGCCTGGATCCGCCCTTGTCCCTCCTCTTCCTCTTCCTCCCGCTCCTCTCTGTTTTCCCCACCTCCTTCTCATCTTCTATCCCTCCCCTTCCATTCCTTCTCCTCCTCCTCCCCCCTAACCCCGCCTCCTCCTCCCCCTCCATCCCTGCCCTTCCCTCCCTCCTCCTCCTCCCCCAGCAGCAGCCACACCCTCGGTGCCCCGTTCCCGCAGCCCTCGCAGCCCGCGGCAGGAGCGGCCATGGAGCCGGGCCAGGTCGGCATGGGCAGCGCGGGGCTCTCGGCTGCTCCCAGCCGCTGCGGGCGGGGGGAACCCGGCCCGGGCCAAAGGAGAGGCAAACTGGGCAAACTGGGGGCTGCACATCCAAACTGGGCCTTGCTGGGGACCCTGCCTGGCCACAGCCAGCCCTTGGGGCTCCTCTCGGCACATCCGCCAGGGGGGAACGCACACAGGCCTGGGGGATCCCAGCAGTGGCAGCACTGCCAGGGACTGGGCTGCACTGGGATCGTACAGAGGGTGACTGGGATTATGCTGAGGGTGACTGGGAACAGCTGTGAACAACTGGGATCATGCCAGGAGCAACTGGGAGTGACGGGGTGCACGCTGGGAGTGACTGGAAACTGCTGGGCTTATACTGGGATGAACTGGGATCATGCTGGAGCTGACTGGGATCATTCTGGCAGTGAGTGCCACTACACTGAGGCTGACTGGGAGTGCTTGGGAGCAAATGGGATCATACTGGAAGGAACTGGAAAGATGCTGGAGGGAACTGGGCTACACTGGGAGATACTGGGGGTGACTGGAACAAAAGTGAGGGGAAAGAGAGCAACTGGAACCATGTGGAGCACAACTGGTTCATACTGGCAGGGACTGGGAGCACACTGGGGCCATATTTGGATCATACTGGGAGGGACTGGACTAATACTGGGAGGATCTGAGAGGGACAGGGAGCACACCCTGCACATCATCCCCCATACTGGGCCTGACTGTGAGCAACTGGGAGCACGCTGGCAGCAAATGGCATCATACTGGGACTGACTGGGCTGATCCAGGAAGCAACTGGAACCACGCTGGAGGCAGCTGGGAGAGACTGGAAGCAACTGGGATTATACTGGGACCCCACTGGGAGGGCTGGCATGTGACTGGGATCAAACTGGAGCTTACTGGGATCATATTTGGGGTTTAAAGGGAGTGACTGGGATCACACTTTGGGCTACTGGGAGCAGCTGAGGGAAACTGGGATGATGCTGCAAGCAAACTGGAGGAGCTGGGAAGGACTGGATGCATGCTGGAGGCAACTGGGATATACTGGGCATGACTGGGGGATCATACTGGGAGAACTGACACCTTACTGGGGCCACTGGCAGTGCCTGGGAATGACTGCAGACATGCTGGGGGCAACTGGGATATACTGGGAGTGTCTGGAACCATCCTGGGGGGACTGGAACCACACTGGGAACAACTGGGACCATGCTGGGGAGAACTGGGACCACGCTGGGGGCAACTGGGAGTGAGTGGGACCATGCTGGGAGGGACTGGGATCATCTGGGGAGGGACTGGGACTAGACCAGGGGCAACTGGGTCCAACTGGGACCATCCTCAGCAAGGCCCGCCTCCCCTGCGCCGTCCCAGCCAATCAGAGGCGAGCCGGAAGCGGCGCCCCCTTCCCCGCCGCCGCCGGGACCCCCCGGGCTCGGGACAGGAGCGGGAGGGGCCTGAGAGGGGATCGGGGGGGCGGGGGAGGGTCCGGGGGGGTCAGGGGGGGCTTTGGGGAGGGGTCCGGGGGTTTGGGGGGGTCTGGGGAGGGGTCCTGGGGCACTGTGGGGGGACCTGGGGGGTGCGGATGGGTCCTAAGAGGGGTCTCGAGGAGGGGTCGTGAGATATGAGACACTCATGCCACAATGTAAGCTGTAAGCGAAAGGAATTTTAAGAGCTGTTTTGGTTATTTCAGAGAAAGTTTAAAAGGGAGAAGCTGCTGTGTGATGTTATGATCGATTTTTGGTGCCAGAGTCCAAGGAGTTTAGGGCTGGAAATCCCAGCCCCACTGGATCCAAATGAGGAAATCCCCTGGCCCTGTCCTACCAAGGTGTCACGTTGGTGAAATTAAAAGGCAAAACACGGTCCATAAGACAGAAAGGAAAGTGGTACTGCCTCAAGAAAACCTCTTAAGCAAGTCTGGCTGCACTTTTTATTCAAGAGAAAAGCAAAGTTCAGGAGAAAATGAAAAGTGTTTTGCATGGCTGATCAAAGACATCTGGAAGATTTAGAAGAAAGCCCAGCAAGCTGCTGCAATTGATAAAAAAAGATTAGTGCAGAGCAATTTTCTTGGAGATTGCCAGGAAAGAGCAGAATAGCAGAGAGCAGAGAAAGGGATCCACCCTGAGGTGTCTTGTCCATATCCATGACTGACTCCAACAAATCCAAGAATATCCTGAGCTGGAAGGGACTCACAGGGATCATGAGTCTGACTCATGGCCCTGCGCAGGACATCCCACCGCAGGTCTGAGAGCCTTGTCCAAACATTCCTTGAATTCACAGGGGCTGGGACCATTCCCTGGGGAGTCTGTTCCAGTGTCCAGCACCCTCTGGTCCAAATCTGATGAAAACTGCACCAGGACAGAGTCCAAACCCAAAGACTAAGGAAAGTCAGGAGACCCCTTGGTCTGAATGCACTGAATGTCCCAGCACCAGACCCATGATTCAGAATGGGCAGTCATCAATGCAAGATTAACTAATTGTGGGAGTCAGAAGTAAGTTGAAGTGATATAAATTGAGGTTTTTGGCCTCACTGAAAGGTGCAATGGCCACAAGCTTTCAACGGAGGACTCACAGGAAGAAATGTTAGATTTCCTAAAAGGCCAGTTGAGGTTTTGGAGGATGGAGCCCACCAAGACCTCCAGAAGTAGGAGAGGGGCTGAAAGGATGAAGTCAGCAGGGACAGAAATGGCAGAAAAGCCACACTTGCCAAGGAAATTCCAGAAGCAGAGATGGCAACAGCAGCACTGGCTCCAGCTTCCTCAGCTTCTTCTTTAAGGTGGGAAGGGAGGAAAAGGGGGGGAAGATCTTCTTAGAAGGGAAGGCTTGGCACTGATGTGGCTGTGGACTCCTCGCCTGAAACTCCCTGAAACTGTGACACTGGCTCAAACCACGGCATTTTTTAAAAGCTAATTTTCTTGAGAGCAAAATTTTGAGTCTTGAAAGTGATCTCAGGCTTCACACCTTATCTGAGAAAAGTTTTTAAATAAACACTGAAATTCTCAGTGACATGACTCCAAGAACGGAGATACAAGGGTAGGCATTGAGAACTCCTTGATTCCCCTGGATCCTAATGCATCTTAGGATCAGCTTAATAAAGGAGGAATGGATTTAGGTGCTGTCTCAAGTCCAACATTCATTAATATTTGTGGGTGTGGATGTTGTGGCTGCCCCATCCCTGGAAATGTTCCATGCCAGGCTGGATGGGCTTGGAGCAATCTGGGATGCTGGAAGGTGTCCTGTGGCAGGGGGTGGGACTGGATGAGCTTTAAGATCCTTTCCAGCCTGAACCATTTGGGGATTCTGTGATTCCATGAACACGTCCACACCCAGCCTTACTCCAAACGTGTCAAGCAGGGACGGGGGGTTGGCAGTCCCCAGACAACAGTGGGCAGGAGGAGAAGAAGCTGGCACGGATTAACTGAGCTGCTCTCCACAGAAAGAGCAGCAAGGGGGATTCTCAGCCAGGACCAGCCCCAGAGGGACCCGGGCTCCTCCCTGGATGTGAGGGGGAATGCAAACAAGAGGCGTCACACATTCCTCTGTGCATCCCTCACCTGCAGCTGGCCTGAGGAGGTGGCCAGCTCACGGCCAAAGGGAAGGGTGTGTTTGTGCAGCATCCCGGCTTCCATGTGGGCCAAAGCAGAGCCAAACTCCCGTTTGATTAATGAGCCCTTGGATCCAGCTCCCTGCCTCCCTCCGCGTGCAAGGAGCACAATCCCAGCAGCACGCACTGCTGGCCTTCAAGGGCTGGCTGAGGCAGCTCCTGATAGCGCTGTTTATTCAGCTTCCCCAAGGAAACAGTGTGGATTTTATTAAATGATCCCATCAGTGTTTCTCCATGCTGTCAGTGCAGACTCCAAAGGATGATTCCTGTTGGCTCGTAGGTCTTTGTCCGCGCACCGAGAGCGGCAGCCAAGGACAAAGCGTTGCGGGACGGGGCGGTGGGAGCCCTGCTGCTCCGGCTGCGCGGCCCTGCCGGGCTCTGAGCCCCCCGTGCCACATGCCAGGCCACAAAGGGGACAGCTGGCCCGCCAAGGACAGTGACACGAGGCACAGGGACACCTGGGACTGCCCTTGGTGCTGTCACACTCCCGCACGGATGGCTTCAAGGGAGAGAGGCACAGCCCATGGAGACCCAGCCACAGGCAAGGTTTTTATGCTATTTGAAGTGGCACGGATCCTTTTATCCCAGAAAAACGGCACCTGTTTGTCACCTGCTGGTTCTTAGCCCTAAGAATTACATTGATACTGCCAGGCCAGTTTTCTGCCTATTTTTGTCATTTTTCCACCCCATCATTCCCTGATGTTATTCCCCAAACCAATTTTGCCTGTTTTGTATGCACGCTGGTTTTCACCTCAGGAGTGAAGCAAATAATCCACTCAGTGAAGAAAACACAGCTATGAAGTGGAGGACTGTCCCCTTTGGGACACAAAAGCCACAGCCACCCACACTTGGACAAAGCAAGCTGTGGCAAGGCCAGGAGTGACTGTGCAGTCAGTATGGATGGAGCCAGGAGTACATTCCCCAGGGAATCCTTCACATGGGCTTGGAGAGGTGTCCAAAATGCAAAGCCCATGCTTTTCAGAGTACTCCTCTGTGTTGCTCTGAGTTTGTGCTGAGGTTGTGGGAATGAGCCAATCCTGGGATGTATCTTCCCATACTGAAAAAAATCCAAGGTTTTTGCTGGCAGGCACCACCTTTGTGTGTGTGTGTGTCCAAGGGCTTTGCTCTCAAAGCTCACCCTGAAGATCCACCAGATGCCTTGGTCACTTGCTCTCTCTGCCAAATGAGCAGAGGGCTCATGCCCTGGGTGAGGGGGGTCACAAAAACACATCCAGCAACTCCATGGCCCTGTGAGCTGCTGAAAAATCAGACCAGAAGCTCTGGAGCTGCTTTTCATGCACATGGCATGGCTGAGTGAGCCTGCTCCTCACCCTCCTGTTTAAACACAACCTCTGCCCTCAGCTGCAGCGAGAGTGTTTCACCCTGTGCGAGTCTCCCAGGGAAGATCTTCCTCTTTGGGAAACTGCAGGTGGAGTGGATGCTTTGAAGAGCTTCAAACCTCCCGTCTCTCACCCATGGAAGGTCACTGTGATCACTGTAAAACAGAGCTTTCAAGTGTTTGGAGCCTAGCCTGTGACTTCCCCACTGTTTTTGTCAGCACCTGCACACCCCAAATGTTTCTATGCCTAAAACAGCACTACTGAGAGCTCAGAGTGATGTTGTAGAGAGGATTTGGGGGGAGCCTGTGCAGGATAGCAAAAGTGCAGCTCAGTTTCTGGCATATTTTTGGTTAAAAATCATCACATGCTGAAAGCAAAAGTCAGAATTGAACCAAACAAAAATGCATTTATCATCCACAAGTCTAAGATCCTGCAGAATCAAGAAGCTTTCCTTGCCCAGCTTTGGAAAGATCACTTCTCTGGCCTAAACCCTTCTTATGCTTCTTGTTTCTTCTTTATTTACTATTTTTTTTTTTTATTCTTCTTAGGTCTTCAGTTTATTAAGGCATCGTCTAGCCATCCATTGCACTGCAACAAACCTTGGACCAAGCTCCAGGAGCTTGTGGCAATGGCCAGAGCAGCTCTCCAGGGACTGGCTCACAAGGGCTGGGGCAGGGTGACAGTGTGTCCCCTTGCAGAGGACAGGCACCAGCACACAGCTGCTCTCCTTCCCTCCGTGCCGGCCACTCAGTGGGTGAAGTGTTTCTTCTTCTGGCTGCAGAGAATGAGGCTCCAAAATCTGGCAGCAGTAACAAGGAAATGGAACAGCCTTGCCTTTCTTCAGGGTGAGGGCTGCTGTGTCTGGATTTCAGCAGCTCTCAAAAGACCACCAAGCCAGCCCATTTCCTGCCACTCCAGTGGGAAAGGGTGGCATGAAAGCCCAAGTCTCAGGTGTCCCCATGGACATGCCTAAGCAGAGACAAATCACAGAATCCCAGAAGGGTTTGGGTGGGAAGGGACACTAAAGATCATTCATTCCACCGCCTTCCACTATCCTATTGCTCCAAGCTCCTTCCAGCCTGGCCTTGGACATTCCCAGGGATCCGGGGCAGCCACAGCTTCTCTGGGCAGCCTCTTCCAAGAGCTGCATCCAAAAAAGTCACAGAGGCGTCTGCGTGCACTTTGCAGGTGAATCCCTCACTGGGGCAAGGAGATGAGCTCAAGCTCTGAGTCTTGCAGGGAAATGTTTCCCCTAAGCCAGCATAAAGACTGACTATGTTACTACAGGCTGGAGAACCCCCTGAAATAGTGACAGACAGCTGAAGGGAAGAATATATTGGGAAGGGAATCATCCGGCCGGCTGGGAAACGCAGGGCTCTGAAAGGGGATGGGGCGGCACAGGAAGAACATTCCTTTCTCACTCCAAGCGCCTGCAGCCGCTCGGGAAGCATCGGCCGGGGCCGCCCGCTCGCAGCCCGGGGCCGGCAGCGCTGCTCCTGCCGCGGGCAGATGCTGCTCTGGGCGGCCGCAGGCTCATCCCGGACCAGCAGCATGGATGGAGAGCGATGAGGTGCCCGGCAAGAGGCAGCCTGAGCCCCAGATGCTGCGGGGGGCTGGCGATCGCCGCCTGTGCCGGGTGCGGGCGGCCGCGGGCGGCGGGGTCACCCTGCCCTGTGGCCACCGCTGGGCTGCGCGCATGGAGAAAGAGGGAGAGGGCAGCGCGGGGCTGCAGGGCTGTGCTTTGCAATTCCGCGCCGTGCTCGCTTCTCTCTGCCCTCGGAAGATGGGGGGAACTGCAGTTGCTTCGTGCTTTCAGCTCAAACGGGGCTTTACAGCCCCTTCCCCACCTTGCCGAGGGGCACAGAGGAGTGGATCAGCCTCAGAGCAGGGCTCCTTTCCAGCACCCTGCTGCTCATCTCCTTGTCTCTGCATCTGCTTGGCCACACTGTTTCATTAATTTGTCTGTTCTTCCACAAATTTCTGAATTATTGTCAAAACCAGGGCTTGTGGATACATGGAAGTGAAGAATGAAACCCCTCTCCTGCGTCTCAGACTGACAAAGCCATACTTGGGATGTCAAGGCCAACCCAAATGACCAGATGAGAGTAGGAACTGCTGAGGCAGCCCCTGGCTCCCCCTTAAGCAGCACAACCCCCTACACTGTGTCATGGTTTGACACTGGCACAATGCCAGTGCCCCCATGAGAATACCCTCTCCCTGGTTTCTGCTGTGAGATGGGACCAGGAATAAGCACAGCAGGCTCCCACTTAGTAAAGAAAAAAAAAATTATTAACTAAACTACAAGGGAAAGGAAAAAAAGAAAAAAAAAAAGAAGAAACACACAAGGAAAATGAAAACTTCACAAATACATCTCCTCCTCCTCCCCACCAAATTCCCAACACAATACATCCCCCAAATCATCGACTCTCAGTCTGGCACCACCATGCAGAATACTCAATCCTCAGTTCATCAAGAGGAGAAGGAGTCCTTCTTGTGCCAATGGGGACCTCTTCCTTTCATGTCCAGCGCTCTCACCACTGAACATGGACCAGAGCTGCTCCTAGGGTTGTCTTTTTAAGGATGCTCTGTCCCGATCCAAAAAGGGCACAGTCTCTCCTTTGGGACACCTGTCCCCCCCATATTTCACCCCCTGGGGCCGAGGGGTACCAACACTGAACCCTCTTGGTCCTGAGGCATTGCCTCCCCCTGGATGCAGTCTCTGTGTCACAAGGAACATGGTTCTGTCCATGGCTGTACAAAAAGAGTCCAGCAAAAGCCACTCCATCATCTCTTCCCACTAGGATTCTTCTCTACTCTTCCAACATCTCTCACTTGCCCAGACCTCTCTCACACTTGCCCATTTTTCCTTCATCTTCCATTCTATCTCTCTTCTAGGAGAGGTCAATGTTCTGTAAATTTCTCATTCTCCGAAAAGGGGTTAAAAGCTCCTACAAGCGGCCGGCTGCACCCCCCCCTTCTTCTCCGTCCCAGCCGTGCTGCCGGCACAGGCCCATGTTTATCAAGGTTCAAGGTCACAGTCCCAGGCACCGTCTCTCTCTCTCTCTCTCTGTCTCCCGGGGGGCTGCCCGATGGCTCCCGGTGTCTCTCTCTCTCTCTTCCACCCTTCCAGCCCCGGGCTCAGGCCTACCTCTCCCGGCCACATGGCTTTTCCCCTCCGCCCGCCCAGCCAGCACCTGGGCTGGGGCAGAGACCCGAACTCTTTCCCGCCGGAAACCCAAGAGAACTTCCCCCGCGAGTGCTCTGCTTTTAACCCCTGTGTTCTCAGAGATGTGTCCAATGCCCAGGAGGCCACATTAGGTGCCAATATTAAAATCAGAACATCCATTGGCCTAACCACAGCATCCCAGAAAACATATTTCCTGTCAAAGCACCACACACGGGGAGGAAAGTTGAAGTGGAGGAAAGTTTAGTGTTTTAGAGTTCAAGATCTAGAGAAAATCAAAGTAGTTCCAATGGTAAACAAGAAGTTTAGGATGCAGTGCTGGAGGTTTGTGTGTCATAACACGATTGGCTAAGGAAGCTTACAGCTTACACTGTGGCATGATGTGGGAACGCAGGAAATTCCTCTGGCTGCCCTGGAGGACTCGAGCCCATGCCCAGGGCACTCAGAGACCCTGGCACAGAGCCCAAGACCCCTGTGCCTTTGATTTAGCCCTTGGAAAAATCAATTACCAACCTTGTAGGAAGAATGACAAGCTGCCAAAGTTTCAGTAGAATGATAGTGAATTTATCACAGGGTGAAAAATAGATTTTTGGGGTTTCTAGAATGGGGCTTCAGGGGGTGAGAGGGAGGAATCTGGGCTTGTCCAGCCTTGCTCCTTCTTTTTCTTCTTCTTCTTGGCCTCCATCTTCTGCTGTTATGGTGGCACTTTTAGATTGGTTTAGAGTAGAAGCTCACTGTCTAGGTGATAGGTATTGGAAAGTCATTGTAAATATTGTACAGGTAGTTTTTAGGGTTAAAAGATAACACTGCCCTGGGGCAGGAGAAAGAATTTTATAGATAAGATCCAAGAAACAACCTTGAGAGCCAGAAATGAAGAGCTCTGACTCCTTCTTCGAGCGCCGGGCTGGGAAAAGAGACTTTGGAACTTATCTCGGGCTCACTCTGACCAGCGAGAGACCCCGAGAGCATGAGTCCGTAAGACGAAATACTGAAGGATTGGCTCCAAAACATAAATATCCTTGTTGGTTGTGTCTTCTTGACCAAGAAATCCTTCAAAGCTCTTGTAACTACAAGTCTTGTGGCCCTGTGAGCCATGCGGTGCAGATGGGAGCCCAACTCACCCTTCCTGTCTATGTAGAAGAGAAGAAAAAGCAATGGCATCATCTAAAAAACTCAGAGGTCCGCTCTCTAGCTCCTTCCAAACTCCTTCAAATCGGCCAAAGTGCAATTTAGCTACAAATAGATGAGAAGGACTCTTAGTGCTGGCTCTTGGACTCCAGAGCAGCTGCTTTAGAATCTTTCACAGAACCCTGTGCAGTTCTGTGGTGCCAGAAATGGATCATTTGAAGAAACTTTCCCAACTGACTTGCATGGAGGTTTGTTTGAAGGGTATTTGAGGAGAAAGGCTCCCGGCAGAGCTCTGGGCTTTGGCCTAGCTGTGTCCCCTGCTGATTGTCAAGTGTGCCATCAGCTGCAGGGCTTTCTGGACTAAAACTATCATCAAGTCCCTGGGACTTGCTCTTTTTGGCCTCTAAAAGCTGGACCCACTTTTGGGGCAAAATTGGAGACCTCATCTCTGGGTGGATGGAGCAGCTAGGATTTTCCCAGTTGCTGGCAATGGTTCTCCAGGCCCTGGGTGTAAAACGGGGCTGCCCAGCAAGTGCGGATCTGCAAGATGATAAACAATTGTCTTGCTTTGAAAAGAGAGGTGTCTGCTAAGGAAGGCAGAAGCCTTCTTTGAAATGGAAAATGTCAATCCCCTCCCTTCAAATGATTCTCATTTAGAAATTCAAATGCTCTCGGGGAAAGATATGGGGATAGGACTGAGCCCGCAGAGCCAGGCAGCGTTTGCTGATGCTTTGAGCCCTTCCTAAAGATCCTGTGCGGGCTGTCTCAGACCCCTGGGGCCAGGGATTCCTTCCAAGCTGGGCCACTTTGGCTGGGCCGGGGGCGGCCCCGGGGCAGAAGGCAGTGTGTGCAAGGGCCCTGGGTGGCACGCTGCAGCACGGTCACCGTGCCATGGAACGGAAGCCGGTGTCCAAGGCCCCTTTGTGACACATGGGAAATAGAAGCTTGCCCGGCTGCTGGCAACACGCAACGGGGCACAAGGGGACAGAGCGGTGCCGTGAGGAGCCCCCGCACAGCGCACTCGCTCCCGTCTGACCCGGAGCTTCTCCGCGGCGCTGTTCCTGCAGCTGAGCTCGAGGCCAGAGCACAGCACTCGCTGACCCGTGGCCTTCCTGAGGCTTCTATTCTGCAACTGCCCTCAAGGGCAGAGTGTGGGACTTGGTGCCCCGGAGCTTTCCCAAGGCATCTCTCCTGCAAGTAGCTCCGGGGACAGCCATGGAGCAGAGACCCCCGAGAGTGCCGAAGCTGGCCTGGGTGGAGGAGGAGGAGGAGGAAGAAGAAGGCCCTGGAGCTGCCCCAGCACAGGAGACAGAAGAGGTGGTGCCGTTCCATCCACCGCAGGAGGGTGAGTGGCAGAGCTGGGCTGCCACAGGGCTGGAGCCTGCAGCCAACTTGGGCCCATGCCATGCCATGCCATGCCATGCCATGCCATGCCATCCCCTGGGGAAATGCCCATGGACAGGAGGGAAGAGAGGCCGGGCAGACACCCCGCAGTGGCCGTGCTCCATCCCCTGGGGCATCCCGGGGCTCTCCCTGCCTGGGCAGCGCAGGGCTGGGCTCTGTTCTCGGCCTCTCCCCCAGCCCCTCAGCTCTGGCTGCGCTCGCTCTTTGCCAGATGCAGCCCTGGAGCGCACACAAGAGCAGGGATCCAGCCGTGGCCGCTTCCGCAGAACAGCGCAGGTACCTGCAGCCACCCCCACCTGGGCTGGGCCTGCTGTCCCTGCTCAGCCCAGCACCGTGTGTGCAGCACTCCATGCAACATCCCCGGCCTCTTGCCCTTCTCCTACAGCTCGTCTGCGACTTTATCCGGAGCATTGGGCAGGAAGAGACCAGCACCATGGGCACAGGGCTCAGAGCTCACTCAGAGCTCCTCAGTCATGAGACCAGTGCCGCCCTGCTGCATTTGCTCCTGGAGAAGGCTGTTGCCAGGCCAGAACAAGTGAGCAGCCTGGGGCCAGGCTTCAATTCCCCCATGAGTCCCGTGGCTTCCCCAGCCACGCCTGCTGGTCCCTGGGAGCCTTTGAGGCCATGGCAGTGCGCTGGCAAGGGAAGCACTTCTCTGGGGACCCTGGGGACACCGCTCCCTCTGGCAGCTTTCCAAGTCTCCCCGTGCCTTCTCCAGGTGCCCGCCATGGTGAGGTCCATTCACCGATGGCTCCTGGCCAATGATTCTGCCCAGCACAGGCTGGACAAGGCCCTGCTGAATCTCACCAGAGCACACCCGGGTGAGGCAGTGGTGACGCTCCTGCGTGCGGCCCCGTCCTGTGACAGGTATGGGGCCCACCTGCCCAGAGGGCTCAGGCCTCCCCAGCCCATCACCCTGTACCGCCTGGCCCAGGTGTCTGAGCAACAGAGAGTTCCAGGGCCCTCTGGCTGCTGCCTTTCCCAGCCCTGGCACGTCAGCCCCCGAGCCTGCTGCCATGCTCCCTTGCCGTCCTTCAGGGGCCTGTCCCCACAGGGCTGGGCTGCCTGGCTGCTGCTGGCCAGGCCCAGTGGGCAGAGGCAGAGCCGGCGGTCAGCCCAGGCCCCTAGGGATGCCCAGGCCACGGTGCTGTGTCTGAGACCCCCCTGACACAGAGCTCTAACCCCTCAGACCTGCCATCTCCATGTGGAAGACCATCATGTGCTCGTCCAGGACTGCAGAGCCAGTGCTGCTGATCCTCCTGGATGTGCTGGGCAGCTGGCCAGAGCGCAGCACGTGCACCTCCGATGGGGACAAAACGGGTGTCTTTGGCCTGGCTGTGAGTTTCTGCAAGTGGCCTTTGCTGGCCCCAAGGCCGCCTCTCCATCCTCCTTCCCCCACTGCATCTCCCTGCCTCAGGTGCTGGCCTGAAACCTGGCCCAGGAGCAGCCTCAGGCCCACCAGGCCCCGTGCTCCCCCTGCCAAGGTCTCTGCGCGCCTCTCCCTGCCCTGCTCGGGCCCTGCCCCAGGGACACCTGGGCACTGAGCACTGTCTTGCGGGGCTTTGTCCCTTGCAGGCAACCGTGGTGATGTGGAAGATGCTCCAGGAGCCCCATGTGCCACGTGTAGTGACGTCGTATTTCCCCCAGCTATTTGTGCATCTGCTCTTCCAAGTGTTCTTCAGCACAGAAGAGATGCCAGAAGAGGTCGATGCCTTCTGGAAGGAATGCCTGCAAGAGCACGGCCTTGCCACCAGCCCCAACAGGTGCTCCATGCCAGTCCTCCTGTCCCTGCCACGTGGCCTGCCAAGGAGCCAGTGCTGCCAGGGTGACCTGGCCTTTGCTGTGCACACAGGTTTGCAGTGCAGACCCTGAAGTCCCTGCTCTGCCGAAAGCAGTACAAGGAGGTGGTGGTGTCAGTGGAACGCAAGCGTGGCTGGGACACGCTGCTCTGTGCTGACACCCGCCACTATGCCGTGGGTCTGCTGGCCAGGTGAGACTCCCCTTCTCCCCATTGCTCCCGGCATTTGTGCCCTGTGCCCGGGCTGTCCCACACAGTCCCCGTGGCCCTGGGACACAGGGCCTTGTCACCGAGGGTCGGCCAAGCAGAATGGAAAAGGCTGGCAGGGGGGAGAGCACAGGAGGAGACACCTCCTAAAGGGCCCAGGTCCCCTTGCAGGATGGTGGTGAAAGACCAGCAGGCTCTGCCAGCCTGTCCTTGGAGAGATTTGCTCAGGTTCCTGGTCCCTTTTTCGCCCTCCTAGGGAGATGCGCCATGCTTGTCTTGGGTTGGGTTCCAGTATTGCACTCCACCTCCTCTGGTTGCTCAGCACACAGGAGCCACACTGGGATCTGCCCGCCCTGGTGTTCCCTGTGGAGGTGAGCCGGGTGGGCAGCGCTGCCTGGCTGAGCTGCCTCCCAGCTCTCTGCCCTCTGGGAGCTGCAGCCGCCTGGGACGCTGCCCGTGCCCTGTGCTGCTGCTGCTGCTGCTGCTGCTGCTGCTGCTGCTGCTGCTGCTGCTGCCTGGGCCCAGCCCTGTGCGGCTCCGGGCTCCTGCCAGCCGGCTCCCCCATCGCTGGCCTGTGCCTTTCAGCTCCTCGAGTGCCTGGATGCCAGTGAATGTGGTGCCAGTGTTGTGAAGGTCTCTTCAAGGTACCTGCAGAGCGAGTGCAGGGAGAGGCGTCGCCTGGCGCTCAGGGCCCTGCTGGAGCTCATTGATGATCCCTCAATGGTGAGAAGGGGGCGGTGGCTGAAGCTGCGCTGGGAACGCAGTCACTTGGCCTGGCCTGGGCTTGGGCCGCTGGGGCAGCTGCTCCCAGCTCTCCTGCCTCCCGCTTCAGCTGCCCGCGTGCTTCGGGACAGGCCTTTGGCCTCTGGGCCCTGCGGCAGCAGGATGGCCTTTCACAGACTTGTGTTCCGCACAGGCCAAAAGAATGTGGAGCCTGACCCAAAGCCTCATGGACCTACTGTGCGACAATGATGCAGAGATCGCTGGCATGACCCTCATCACACTCAGCTTTCTATTCCTGCACAAATCACACATTCTGATGTCAACCCCCATTGCCCTGCAGCTGGCTGAGGTGCTCCTGCCACTCTTTGACCACGTAAGGCTCTGTGCCCCCAGCCACAGCCGCTGGCTGCTGCCTGGAAACTGTGTGCCCTGAGCATTTCCAGCCCTATGCCCAGGGGGGCCTGCAGGAGCCAATGCTGAGGTAGTTTTTCTTTTTTTTTTTTCCTACAGGATAATAGCCAGGTCCAGCTGCTCTCCATCAAACTCTTCCGAGACATGATGGAGTATTTGGAAGAGAGAGAAAAACCTTTGGAAAGCCCTGTGCAACAGAGCTTGCTTGCACTCTTCTTCCACTGCCATGATGAGAATCAGCGTGTGGCAGAGGTGAGGACTCGTGGGCTGCTGCTGTCCCCCTGGCAGGGGGCTCGGCTGCCTCCTGCCCTGCGCCTGCTGGATCGCAGCCTCCTGCAGGCCATGGCACGGGGACGCGGGTGCCGTGCCCTGGGCTGTGGGGCCATCTCCGCGTCCCTGCTGCTCTCCAGGCTTCTCGGGAAGCGCTGCTTTGTGCGGTCAAGTTGATGAAGAGGAGGGATCTCAAGAAGCTGGTGAAGGAGCAGAAACTGTGGAAGTTCAGCGAGTGCCTGGTAAGGAGGGCCTGCAAGGCCCAGCCTCAGGCTGGAGAAGGCTCCTGAGGGCGGCGCTCAGTGTGCGGGCCGGGCAGCTGTGCCCCTGCCCGCTGCGGCAGCCAGAGGCCGCGCGGGCTCCTCTCCAGGCTCCCGAGGGCCCGAGCCGGGTGCCTGTGGAGCCCCGGCCCGGCGGGGCTGCGGGGCGGCACCGCGGCTCCCCGGGCAGCAGCCGGCCCGCTGCCCCCTGCCCTCGGGAGCCCTTGGCCGGCGGCTGCTGGCCGCGCCTCAGGGCTGTGCGGGCAGGGGAGGCCGGGGCTGGGCGCAGGCAGCGCCCGGCCCAGGGGCTGAGCCCGCGCCAAGCCTTCCCTCCTGCCGCTCTCTGCAGCTGGCAGAGGACAGGAGCCGAGCGGCCGAGCACCTGCGCCGGGCCCTGCGCTACCTGCAGAGCCCACAGGAGCCCCTGCGAGAGGCGGCCATCAGCTTCATGGGTGAGCCACGAGCCCGCGCTCCCTCCCCGGCCCGGCCCGCCGCAGCTCGGCCCCGGCCCCGCCTGCTGCCCCGGCAGCGCCAGCCGGGCCCGGCGCCGTGGAGCCCCGCCTGGGCTGGGCATTGCTGCTGCCGCCCGCTGGCAGCCGTGCCCTGGGGCGGCAGCGTGCGCCGAGGGCCGGGCTGAGCCCTGCCGGGCCAGCAGCCCGTGTGGCCACAGCGCCGGCAGCGCCGCTGGCAGGGAGCTGTGCCGCTGCCGCCGTGACAGGCCCTGTGTTCACAGGCATGGCCGGGCGGCGCCTGAGGGGGCAGCAGCGAGAGCTGCAGCTGATCTGCACTGGTGAGTGAGGGCAGCGGGCTGGCAGCGGGGGCTGCCGGGGGGGAGCTGCAAGCCCTGCCCCGGCTGCGGAGGGCTCTGCTCCCGTGGCCAGAGCACACTGAGCTTTCAGGGCCACGGGGGCCATTGCTGGCCCGCAGCTTCGGCCTGATCGCCTTGCTCCCTGCTCCCTCCTGGCCATGGCAAGAGCCGGCTGGCATGGCCCTTGCAGGGGGCTCTCCTCGGCTCCCCGCACATCCGGCTCTGACCGTGGCTCTGTTGCTCTCTCTTGCAGCCCTTGAAGAAAAAACAAATGACATCAGCATCGCCGTCGGAAGCCTGGCAATTCAAACCCTCTGCATCCTCAAGTCAGGAGAGCGGGCTCCCATCTCCAGCTTCCAGTGGCTCCGAAATCACCTGCGCAGGGCATGGAAGATACGGCCTGGTCTGTCGCTGCTCGGCTGCCTGCCCTGCCGCAGCTCTGTGGAGAGCTGATCCCAGAAGCTCTTTTTGCTGGGGCCACCTGAGTCAGGAGGAATTTTCTTTTACTTCAAGAATGTTCTTTTCTTTTTTTTTTTTTTTCCCTTTATCATGTTAATATAGACTGTGTTCTAATACATAGACTGCCAGGATCTTTCTTTTGCTGCCCAGGGTGCACAGGGCCTAGGGGCAGAGGGGATAAAGGGTGCTTGTGCTCAGCCAGCTGCCCAGGCGTGCAGTGGGCAAGGGGAAATGGCCAGAAGGCCCTTGGCCTTTGGTGGTTCTGCTGAAGCCTTTGTGCTGCCCACAGAGTGGCTGGGCAGGGGCCGGAGCTGCGGGGATCCCTGCCAGAGCGCTGCCTGGAGATGGCCACAAGCCCTGTGCCAGGCAGGAAGCGCCATCCGTGCCCTCCTGCCTGTCTGCTGCTGGCTGCCTTGCTGAGGGCTCCCAGGTGCCTCTGCCTGGGGCTGCTCTGGAGCTGCTGTGGGGCTGCGGCGCTGCTGCCGGGCAGCTTGGCCGCGCTGGGGCAGGGCCTGAGGGGCTGGGGCGCTGGCAAGCCCTGAGCAATGGGGCTGTCAGAGGCCACAAGCAGCCCCCTGGCAGCCGCCTTCTTCCTGCCAGAGCTGACTTGCCAGGCAGATCCTGGGCACTCTGGAACTAACAGCATCAGTGTTGTTGGAAACCCAAATGCAGGGAAATCGCAGACCTTTGGTCTTGTCAGCAAAGCTTAGAATTAAACACAGGATTTGATCGGACACCTTGGAAAGGGCTTCCAAACTTAGGTGCTAGAAGGGAGAATGCGGATTTCTAGTTCATAGCAGAGACACGGGGAGGAAAGTTGAAGTGGAGCAAAGTTTAGTGTGTTAGAGATCAAGATCTAGAAAAAATCAAAGTAGTTCCAATGGTAAACAAGAATTTTAAGATGCAGTGCTGGAGGTTTGTGTGTCATAACACGATTGGCTAAGGAAGCTTACAGCTTACACTGTGGCATGAATGTCTCATGTCTCGCGGCCCCTCCTCGAGACCCCTCTTAGGACCCATCCGCACCCCCCAGGTCCCCCCACAATGCCCCAGGACCCCTCCCCAGACCCCCCCAAACCCCTGGACCCCTCCCCAAAGCTCCCCCTGACCCCCCCGGACCCTCCCCCGCCCCCCCCGATCCCCTCTCAGGCCCCTCCCGCTCCTGTCCCGAGCCTGGGGGGTCCCAGCAGCAGCGGGGAAGGGGGCGCCGCTTCCGGCTCGCCTCTGATTGGCTGGGAAGGCGCTGGAAAGGCGGGCATTGCTGAGGGGAGCCGCACCGTTATTGCTCAGTTTGGGGACGGGCAGCTCGTGATTGGTTGGTTTGCGGCGGGGCGCGTCGCTATTGGCTGGGAGCCCACACACACAACGGATTAGGGAGATTGTGAGGGGAGAGCGGCTGAGGTGGAGCTGAGGTGGGGCCAGGGGGAAGCTTGAGAGGGTGTTGAGCGTTCTCAGGTGGGCTTAGGGGGAACTGAGGGAAATTGGGAGAGTCTGAGGGGATTTTGAGAGGAACTGGAGGATTGTGAGGGGATCTGGGGGGTTTTGAGGTGGTCCTGAGAAATCTGGGAGTCTGAGGGAATATCTTAGGGGTTTGGGGGGATTGAGGGGTCTGAGGGGAATTTGGGGCAGTCTGATGGATTTGGGGGGGTCTCAGGTAGGTCTGAGTTGTATTTTGGGGAGACCAGGGGGGGTCTGAGGGTCCTGTGGAGGTTTTGGGGGTCCTGGGGAGGGTTTCGGGGTCCAGCGTGGTCCTGGGCAAACACTGGGGGACTCTGGGGAGTTTGGGGTTCCTGGAGGGGTCCCGGGGGAGATTTGGGGGTCCCGGGGGGTCCCAGGCCCACCCTGAACCGGGGTCTGGGGGTTTCGGGGGGAGGGGGCACTGCAGGGGTTCCCTCCCCCGTTTTTGGGGGGTCTCCCATGGTGCCCCCTCCCCAAAAAGCTCCCAGGGCCCCCTGAAGTGGCTCCTGTTCCACCGGCCGGTGCCCCCTGATCCAGGACGGCCCCACTGAGTCTGGGGGGGTTTGTGGGGACTTTGGGGTTCTGAGAGGGGTTTTGGGGATTTGGGGGTGGCTTTTTTGGGCTTTGGGGGATTTTGTTGGGAGTTTGGGGGGAATTATTGGGGTTTTTGGGGAGAATTATTTGGCTTTGGGATGGTAATGTGATTTTGGGGGGTTTTGTTGATTTGGGAAGTTTTGGATTTTTGGTGTTCTGTTGGAGTTGTGGGGGTTTTTTGGGGGGAGATTTATTGAAAATTTAGTGAGTTTTTTTAAATTTTGGTGAGTTCCACAGGGATGTTTGGAGATTCCCTGGGGTTTTTGAGGGTTTTCTTGTAATTTTGGGGGATTTGTGGGATTTAGTGGAATTTTAGGGGGGCTTTGGGGCATTCCCTGGGTGTGGGGAAGGGCTGAGAGGCACCAAAATCTCCTTAAAAGCCCCGAAAGTCCCAATAAAACCCACAAAATCCCAAATAAATCTCTGAAAATCCCATTAGAACACCCCAGAATCCTAATATAAACCCACAAAATCCGTTGGAATCCCAAAAAATCCTGATTAAACACAACAAAATCCCCCAAAGATGTCCCCAAAACCAGAAAAAGTCCAACAAAATCTCCCCCAAGAACCAAGGAAATCCTGGCAACACCCCAAACCCCACCAAAAATCCCCAAAACCCCAAATCCCCAATTAATCCCTCTGAATGCCACCACAATTCCATTAAAATGCCCCAAAATCTCCTAAAAATCCCAATAAAACCCCAGGAATTTCTGAGAATCCCAAAAAATCCCAACTAAATCCCAGTAAAATCCCCAAAATTCAAAAAGAGCCACAAGAAATTGCAATAAACCCCCAAAAACCCCCAGAAAATTCCCCCTCAAAATGCCAAGAAAATCCCCCAAAATCCAAACCCCCAAAATCCACAAAACCAGCCACTCCCAGTCAATCCCAGTGTGATTCCAGTCGCTCTCAATGAGATCCCAGTGTAACCCAGCATGGACTCAGCTGCTCTCACTGGGATCCCAGTGTGATCCCAGTTGCTCCCAGCATAATTCCAGCTGTTCCCAGTTCCTCCCATGATGATCCCAGTTGCCCCAAGAATAGTCCCAGTCCCTCCCAGCAGGGTCCCAGTCGTGCCCAGTTGCCTCCAGGGTAGATTCAGTTTCCCCCAGCATCGTCCCAGTTGCTCCCAGCATGATCCCAGCTGTTCCCAGTGTGGTTCCAGTGCCCCCAGGATGGTTAGAGACACTCCCAGTATGTTTCAGTTACCTCAGAATGATCCCAGTCTTTCCCAGTTCCTCCCAGTTTCCTCTAGCATCATCCCAGTTTCCATCTGTTGCTCAAAGGGTGGCCCCAGTTGCTCCCAGGATGATCCCAGTTGCCCCAGTTGTAGTCTCAGTCCTCTCAGCATGGTTCCAGAACCTTCCAGCCGATCCCAGTTGCTCCCAGTGGGTCACATTTTCCTCCCAACATGGGCCCAGTAGCTCCCAGTAAGCCCCAGTCGGGTTCCATTCACGCCCAGTATAATCCCAGTATGAGTGTAGCCACTCCCAGTATGATCCCAGTCCCTTGCAGTCTAATCCCAGTTGCTCCCAGTCACTCCCAGTCTGATGCCAGTGCCCCCAGTGGGATCCCAGTTGCTCCCAGCATGGGCCCAGCTGTTCCCAGTGTGCTTCCATCACTCCCCTATGGTTACAGACACTCCCAGGATGGTCCCAGTTGAACCCAGTTGCCCCTGCTCTAGTCTCAGTCCCTCCCCAGATGATCCCAGTCCCTCCCAGCATGGTCCCACTCACTCCCAGTTGCCCCCAGTGTGGTCCCAGTTCTCCCCAGCATGGTCCCAGTTGTTCCCAGTGTGGTTCCAGTCCCCCCAGTATGGTTCCAGACACTCCCAGTATATCCCAGTTGCCCCCAGCATGTCTGTAGTCATTTCCAGGCACTGCCAGTGGCCCCAGTAAGGTGTCAGTTATCCCAGTATGATCCCCCAGTCATGCCCAGTATATCCCAGTTGCCTCCAGCAGGCATCCAGTCCTTCCCAGTTCCTCCAGTTTGCTTGCAGCATCATCCCAGTTTCCCTCAGCTGCTCCCAGTAGCCCAAAGTGTGATCCCAGTCGCTCCCTTTCAACCCCAATATGATCCCAGTAAGCTCCAGTTTGATCCCAGTCACATGCCAGCCCTCCCAGTGTGGTCCCAGTATAATCCCAGTTGCTTCCAATCTCTCCCAGTATGGTCCCAGCTGCCTCCAGCGTGGTTCCAGTTGCTTCCTAGATCAGCCCAGTCAGTCCCAGTATGATGCCATTTGCTGCCAGCATGCTCCCAGTTGCTCCCAGTCAGGCCCAGTATGGGGGATGATGTGCAGGGTGTGCTCCCTGTCCCTCTCAGATCCTCCCAGTATTAGTCCAGTCCCTCCCAGTATGATCCAGAGATGAGCCCAGTGTGCTCCCAGTCCCTGCCAGTATGAACCAGTTGTGCTCCACATGGTTCCAGTTGCTCTCTTTCCCCTCACTTTTGTTCCAGTCACTCCCAGTATCTCCCAGTGCAGCCCAGTTCCCTCCAGCATCTTTCCAGTTCCTTCCAGTATGATCCCATTTGCTCCCAAGCACTCCCAGTCAGCCTCAGTGTAGTGGCACTCACTGCCAGAATGATCCCAGTCAGCTCCAGCATGATCCCAGTTCACCCCAGTATAAGCCCAGTTTTCTCCAGTCACCCCCAGCGTGCAGCCAGTCACTCCATTTGCCCCTGGCATGATCCCAGTTGTTCACAGCTGTTCCCAGTCACTCTCAGCATAATCCCAGTCACTCCCAGTATATCCCAATTGCCCATAACATGGTGTCAATTGCCCCCCCGCAGGCTCCTACTCGCTCCCAGCATGATCCCAGCATGATCCCAGTATCCATCAGTGTGATCACAGTCTGCCCCGTATGGCAGTATAATCCCAGCATGATATCAGTACAAACGCAGTACAGTCCCAGTCACTCCCAGTCACTCCCAGTCTGATAGCAGTACAAAGCCAGTACAGCCCCAGTCGCTCCCAGTACGATCCCAGTGCAGCCCAGTCCCTGGCAGTGCTGCCACTGCTGGGATCCCCCAGGCCTGTGTGCGCTCCCCCCTGGCGGATGTGCCGAGAGGAGCCCCAAGGGCTGGCAGTGGCCAGGCAGGGTCCCCAGCAAGGCCCAGTTTGGATGTGCAGCCCCCAGTTTGCCCAGTTTGCCTCTCCTTTGGCCCGGGCCGGGTTCCCCCCGCCCGCAGCGGCTGGGAGCAGCCGAGAGCCCCGCGCTGCCCATGCCAACCTGTCCCGGCTCCATCGCCGCTGCTGCCGCGGGCTGCGAGGGCTGCGGGAACGGGGCACCGAAGGTGTGGCTGCTGCTGGGGGAGGAGGAGGAGGACGGAGGGGCAGGGATGGAGGGGGAGGAGGAGGCGGGTAGAGGAGGGAGGAGGAGGAGAAGGAATGGAAGGGGCGGGATGGAAGAGGAGCAGGAGGTGTGGATAAGACAGAGGAGGAGGAGGAGGGGGGATGGAAGAGGAGGAGTGGGAGGAGAGAGAGCAGTGAAGGAGGCGGGGTTAGGGGGAGGAGGAGAGGGAGGTGGAGATAGGACAGAGGAGGAGCGAGAGGAAGAGGAAGAGGAGGGACAAAGGCGGATCAAGGCTGAGCTGCGGGAGCCACGCGGTCTCGATCCCTGCCTGAACTCGCAGCCCCCACCTGTGGGATCATCGCCCCCCCCCATGGCGCAGGTGAGCGGGGAGGGGGAGCCCGGCCCGGATATCCCGGGGGGTCCCTGGGTTGGGTTTTTGGGGGGATGTTTGGAGAATGAAGAAGTCCAAGGCTGAGCGGAAAAGGCCCCTCGGGGGGACATCGGGGGGGTGGCGGTGGTGGCTGCCGGCAGAGGCAGCCTGGAGGAGCAGAGCCCTGTGTCCCCCAGGAGGCCAAAGTGGGGAGGCCAGAGAGGGGGGAGCGCCGCCATTGGCGGGAGCCTCAAGAGCCTGGAGAGGGGCAGGGGGGACTCCTTGGAGCCGCTGCAGCGCAGAGCAGAGAATGAGGGGAGAAGGGAGCCCGGGAGCCCAGACAGCCCCAGCATCCCGAAATGGGGAGAGCCAAGAGGGGGGAGCTTTTGGCATTGCTGGCACTGCCAGCAGCCTGGGCAGGGCGGGCACCCAGGAGAAGGGGGACCCCCAATCCAAGCGTGACCCCAGCAGCTGGAACAAGGGGGAACCCCTGAACTCCAGAGGGGAGGGACCAGGGACGGGCAACCCCTGGGAGGCTTTTTCAGGGCTGAATCTTGGTGTTTGGGAGGTTTTTCTGGAGCCCACATGGCCGGACTAGAGATGTACCTGGTCAGAGAGACCTTCAAACTAAGCGTGTGTTGGGGTCGATGAAACAGGAAAGCCTTATAAATATTATTGTCTGGCCTTTCATTCCAATCTTGCTTATAGTTTCTATATTCTCAAAAGCTTTTGAGAATATAGAAACTATAAGCAAGATTGGAATGAAAGCAAGCTTTTAGATACCTTAGTTACTGAAAAAAAGGAAAACAATGGTGTGGCCTGACTGAAGGTAATCCTCTTCTGATGAAACTATTCCCTCTGCTTGCTGACAGGTCCAAGGGTCAGAGCAGACCCTACTAGCTCAGCAGAAGGGCTCCAAAGAGGAGTTTTTAGGGTTGAAAATGTAACACAGTATGGTGATGTAATGATTCTTACAGGCTGTATGTAAATGCTAAAGGATTTGTATCTTGTACTGGACTGGTTAGTGAGAAATAGAATATTTAACACAGAAGAAGATTCATTGTATTGTAACGGGAACCTTACACTCTTACATTCTTCCCCTCTTACTCTCTCACCCTCTCATCCTCTCTCCCCCTCTCTTCTCTCAGGCCTGCTCCAAGCTGTGGCTGGCAGCTCCAAGCAGGGCCCTGCACCCAGGCCCTTTGCAATAAACCGCAAGTTCCACGACCTGGCTGCAGAGATCTCTCGTCTCCGTCCGTCCCGACCGTGCTACCCCCGACGCTCCTACAAACATGCTCATCCCTTGTTTTCCCCAAACCAGGATTTCCCATTGCCAACCCCTGGGAGGCTGCGAGGAAGAGGAAGATGCCCCGGGACACTGAGGCAGGTGAGGAGGAAGTCAGGGCCCCTTTCCCCTCTGTGCTGCTCCATCTCCCAGCCCAGCACGGCCCCCAGCTGCAGCACAGCCCTGGGGGGATCTCGTTGCCCTTGCCTGTGGCACGGAGGCAAATCCCATGCTGTCCTTGTCCTTCCTCGCCCAGAGCAGGAGCTGAGCATGGAGAGCAGGGAGGACAAATGCCCGCGGCAGAACCTGGTGGCAGAGGCCGTTTTGAGCGGCTCCACGGCGCAGGAAGCCAACGGGGAGGAAAAGGCCCGGAGATGCCGCACGAGGAGGGGCTGCAAACGCAGATGGCGGGGATGTGAGGGGGAAAGAGGCAGCCTGGGCCGGGAAGGCGGCCGGAGATGGAGGCAGAGCTCGGAGCTGGTGCTCCATGAGCAGCTCCATAATGGGGAGAAGCCCCACACATGCATGGAGTGTGGGAAGAGCTTCAGGTGGAACTGCCACCTGATCAGGCACCAGAGGATCCACACTGGGGAACGGCCCTACGAGTGTGGGGAGTGTGGGAAGAGCTTCAGCCGGAGCTCCAGCCTGATTGTGCACCAGAGGTCCCACACGGGGGAGAAGCCCTATGAGTGTGGGGAATGTAGGAAGAGCTTCAGCGCGAGCTCCAACCTGATCAGCCACCAGAGGATCCACACTGGGGAACGGCCCTATGAGTGTGGGGAGTGTGGGAAGAGCTTCAGCCGGAGCTCCCACCTGATCGTGCACCAGAGGACCCATACAGGGGAGAGGCCCTATGAGTGTTCCAAGTGTGGGAAGAGCTTTCAGACCAGGTCCCATCTTCTCCTGCACTATCGGATTCACACAGAGGAGAGGCCCTTCCAATGCCCCGACTGTGGGAAGGGATTCAAGCGCAACTCTGACCTCGTCACCCACCGGCGCATCCACACAGGGGAGAAGCCCTACGAGTGTGATAAATGCAGGAAGAGGTTTCAGACCAGCTCCCATCTCCTCTGGCACTATCGGATTCACACAGAGGAGAGGCCCTTCCGCTGCCCAGACTGTGGGAAGGGATTCAAGTACAACTCTGACCTCGTCAAGCACCAGCGCATCCACAGTGGGGAGAGGCCCTACGAGTGTCCCCAGTGTGGGAAGAGCTTCTCCAGCAGCTCTAACTTGACCCGACACCAACGGAGGCACCGGTAAGGGAAGCCCTGCGAGTGCCCCGAGTGCGGGAAGAGCTTCGTGCGCTGCTGCAGCTCCATCCCCCACTGGAGGAGGCACTTTGGGCACAGCCCTGGTCACTCACATTCCCTGTGATCCATGTTGGGAACACACCTGGCTGCTTCTATTTTTAATTTCACCTTAATTTTCTCTCTTCTCCATCTCTTTGCACTCCCAAAGTCCAGAGAGATGGATCTGTCCCCTCAAAACCACTCAAATCCCAGTGAAAACAGCTCAATCTTACCCCAAAAGGGCTCAAACCCACCTCAAAAGAACTCAATGCCATACCAAACTCGATTCCTCAGCCACCAGGCTGCCATGGGGCTGGGAGGAGATTGGGAGAAGTGGGATCTCAATTAGAGTGGTGGGATGGGGATTGTGTGGGGCTGGGTGTGTGGGATGTATTTGATAGCAAATAAAACTCTCAGACTTACTGGTTTCTTTCTCGTTCATGTTCAGTCCATGCAGTTCTGTTTGCAGAGTGCCGCCTCCCAGAGTGTCCCCTCAGGGTTGCCGCCCTTGGCCTGAGCCCGCCCCTTTCCCCTCACGGTTCTGCCCTTTCCCCGCCCCCTTTCCCCTCACGGTTCCCGCCCTTTCCCCACCCCCTTTCCCCTCACGGTTCCCGCCCTTTCCCCGCCCCCTTTCCCCTCACGGTTCCCGCCCTTTCCCTGCCCCCTTTTCACAGTTCCCGCCCTTTCCTCGCCCCCTTTCCCTTCACGGTTCGACCTTCGAGAACGGAGGAGGAGGGAGGGAGGGAGGAAGAGGCTGAGCACCCGCAGCTCAAGAGGAGAGGGAGAATGTCCTCAGAAGGAGTCGCCGCAGCCCCGGGACCATCGCCCTCCATTTTGCAGGTGCCTGGGCAGGGGGAGTGCGGCTCAAATATCCCGGGGGGTGCCTGAGTTTGGGGTTTTTTGGGGAGGATGTTTGCAGCTGGCAGGGTTCCAAAGCCAAGCCGCAGATGGCCCTCGGGGGGATATCGGGTGGTCCAGGTGCCAGCAGTGGCTGCTCCCAGTATGAGCCCAGTTGATCCCCCATGTGCTTCCAGTTTCCTGGGCACTCCCACTATGAGCCTGGTCACTCCCATTATGGGCCTGTGCACTCCCAGTATAATCCTGGTCACTTCCCCTGCCTCCCTGCATGATCCCAGTCACTCCCTGAAGAGGTCAGTCCCTCCCAGTCCTTCCTTATGATGATGCAATTTTCTCCCAGCATGGTCCCAGTTGCTCCCAGTTCCTCCGACTTTCATCCAGTGTGTTCCCAGTTCTCCCAGTTGTCCCTAGCATAGTCCTAGGCGCTCCCAGTATGATCCCAGTCTCTCTCAGCAGGGCCGCAGTCATTCCCACTTGTCCCCAGTGTGTTCCCAGTTCCCCCAGCACATTCGCAGTCTGGTCTTAGTCTGCTCCCAGTCCCACAACCGTATGGTCTCAGACCCTCCCAGTCTATCCCAGTTGCCCTGAACATTCTGGCAGTCATTGCCAGGCACTCCCAGTCACCTCAGCACTTTTCATGTGCCCCCAGTTGTCTCCCAGTTGCTCTAATTACGTCCCCAGTTGTGTCCCAGCATGGGCCCAGTAGTTCCCAGTAACCCCTAATCAGGGTCCAATCACACCCAGTATAATCCCAGTATGATTGTAGCCACTCCCAGTATGATCCCAGTCACTTGCAGTCTAATCCCAGTTACTCCCAGTCACTCCCAGTCTGATGCCAGTGCCCCCAGTGTGATCCCAGTTGCTCCCAGCATGGGCCCAGCTGTTCCCAGTGTGCTTCCATCACTCCCCTATGGTTACAGACACTCCCAGGATGGTCCCAGTTGAACCCAGTTGCCCCTGCTCTAGTCCCAGTCCCTCCCCAGATGATCCCAGTCCCTCCCAGCATGGTCCCACTCACTCCCAGTTGCCCCCAGTGTGGTCCCAGTTCTCCCCAGTGTAGTAAACCCCATAAGTTTGGGAAAAGCACCATGGAGAATATGAACAATAGGAATGCTGAAACAGCAAAAGAAAATTCCTGTTTTCCTGTCCTCCACCCTTAACCTATCTCTGTAACCCTATAAGGAAATGTCATGTTAACCCCTTACCATTGGTCAAGCTTGGATCCTTTCCAACCCTATAAAAGAAGCATACTGTACCCCATTAGTCGGGAAAGAAGAGCAGAGACCCTTCACGGACCTCCCCAAATAAAGCCATCTCCGTGGAACAGCCTGCGCCTTCTCCTTCTCCTCTCTCTCCGTCTGCTGCAGCCTCAAGCCCAGGGCACCACTACCTAGCAAGCAGAGCTGAAATCCTGAGAGCTTGCAATCACTATAGAGCTGATAATCACCATGCTTGCTAGATGGCAGCCCTGCGGCGTTGGCATGAGCGAGCGAGCTTCGGGCACCCGGTCCCTACCCAGGGACTGAGCTCCTGAGCCCTATTGCTCTGCTTTATGATAAGGCCGATCAGAGGCTTTATTACTCCAGGTGCACCAGCATTCTCTGGTAGAACTCCATCACCGTGTTGGAGCACAGGGTCACCTGGTGGGAGAGAAGAACAGTCAATTCTCCCTTACAAAAGCTCCTTACCCACGTGTGATATCCTCCAGTTCCTGAGGGAGGATTTGGCCTTAATTCTTCTGCTGCTCCATGTGCAGAGCACAGTCTGAGAGTCACAAAAGCCTTCTGGCAATACCAGATTTGTTAAACACCCCTTGCTATCAGGGCACAGATCAGCTACATTAAAACATTAGACTACAGCTCTATGCACCACTGCATTCAAATTAAGGGGCCAATTTCTCATCTGACTACAATGACATCCGTGCAGAGGAAATCTGGCTTGAACACAATGAGTTCAGCTTCACAGCAGGAAGCAGCTCGCCTTGCTGTTCATTCAAATCAGCCTGGCCATTTTCTTCTTGATCATCTTCATGCTCCTCCCCATCTCCTTCAAGTCTGTGCAGGTCCTCTTGAAGCGAAGCCTTCTCTGCTCCATTTCCATCCTGCGCCTTCTGGCCTCTTCTTCAGCTCTCCGGGCCACTGCTCTCTGCTTCATGGCCGCCCTTCTGGGCCTGAGGCAGAGGAAGAAAGGCAGGAAGAGCAGCTCAGCAGCAGCCCAGTAGGGCCCCTGCTGCACGGCTGCCCAGAGCAGGGGTCCCCAGGCAGGCTCGGGTGCCTCTGGGGTAGCCTGCTCCAGGCCCTCTTTGCCCAGCTCTGCATCCTCATCCCAACTGATCACCACGGGAAGTGGAAGAGGAGCAGCACCAGCAGGGCAGGGACTGATTTGGACACCATGGTCTGCAGGAGGAGAGAGACAATTTGTGTTGCTTTGCACAAGAGTTGCAAACCCGTGTGTTATTAGGGAATGGCCGCTCCTGCTGTGCCAGAGCGCTTGAGCAGGGCTGAGAATCTGATGTCAAAGTGCATTCATGTGCTCCATGTTGCATGGGGCACCCGTGTGCAGGAATAGAGAACAACTTCCCTCAGATGGGATCTGCTGTGGCAAGGCCCCTCTGGTTTTCTCCTCCACGCAGCAGTTTGCATGCAGAATGTGGGCAGATGTAACTCTGAGGTCCTCCTGCTCACCCTTGGGTTCCCCTTGCAGAGCCTCAGCCCCTGTGTTCTGTCAGGGCCCCTGGGCAGGTGGGATATTCCCAGAGGAGAGGGGCCGGCTGTGTCCCCATTGCCCCTGTCCCTTATGTGCCTGTGCTCAGGAGGGCACAGAGAGGATGGGGACTCCTGCCTGCCCCGTGTCCTGTCCGCCTGCCGGGCCTGTCCCAGGGCAGCCGGGCTGTGATTGCTGTGCTGTGTCCCCCTGTCCCTGCTGTCCCTGCTGTCCCTGCTGTCATGGCCCACTGCAGGTTCCACAGCTACACAGCCATGGTGGCTCCTGAGCTCTGCAGGGACCCGAGTGACAGTCTGAGTGGTGGCACTCCTGGTTTTCTTGCATTTGGCATCACGCAGAGCAGAGGCTGGATCACAGCACCAAAGGAGCAGCTGCTGCAGGGGAGGAAAGGAGCCTCTGCATGGCCAAGGGCTGCTGTGGTGCCCCTGTGTCAGGAATTCCCCACAGCTGACACCTGAGTCCAGCATGGACACTCACAGACACAGCGTTTGTTCAGGCATTGCCTTTATTGCATCTTGACAGGGACTGCAGCTGCCTGAGGGAAGTCACCCTCCCGAGACAGGAGGGCAGAGAGTGTAATTTAAATTAACCAATTGTGATTATAGGCATTCGTAGCAACAGTCTATGTACTGTATATATGAATATTAAACAAGACACAAAATAATTATTGGACCATGGAATTAAGCAACATTTGCTGGTTTAGATAAAAATAAAGTATACTTCAGTTTTGGTTAGCTGCAATAATTCTTGGTAATTTTGGTGAATTTTAAGTTCTATATAAAGAAAAGTGCCATTATTTATTACTACTTATTATTAAAATATTTATGATCTCTTACAAGAGTAGTAATCTACATTATAGTAATAAAAAGTTTGGAAAATGTTGCTAAAGACAACTATTTTTAAAGAAAACATTTTAAATATTTCAAAATTATTTAAGAATCTGAATCAATCTCCAATCATTGGGCCCGATTCCTTCAGATGGTGCTTTCCTCCGAGCAGATGCAAAGGCTCTGTATGGGAAAGGGTTAAAATAGATGCAGTTCCTACAGATCCCGTGAGGAGAGAGAGGGCAGAGGGGCAGGGTGTGTCAGGAGCCCGGAGCCTGTGCCCCGGCGCAGGGCTGTGCTGGGCAGCAAGCGCAGCTCTGTGCGCCGGCTGCTCACAAAGATGTGCGGCTCGCCTTGGCCGGCCCAGAGAGCATCTCCAGCAGGAAGCTTTTCTTCACACAGCCACTGCCTGTGCTCCTCCAAAAGCCTGCCCTGCCTACCTTCAGCATCCTGTTTGTATCCCTATTCATTCCAATCAGCCTGGCCATTTGCTTTTCTATTTCTTTCGTGGCCTGGCGCATTTGCTCCATGTCTTTGAATCTCTTCCTAAGGAGCCGCCTTCTCCGCTCGCTTTCCACCTTCCTCCTTCTGGCCTTTTCCTCAGCTCTCTGGGCCGCTGCTCTCTGCCTCGTGGCTGCCCTTCTGCGCCTGAGCCACCAGCCCAAAAGCAGGAGCAGCGGCTGAGCAATTTGCCAGAGCTGGTGCAGGTAGCGCAAGGCAGCCAGGAGCCAGGGTCCCCAGCCAGGCTCAGCTGGCTCTGGGGGGGCCGCTTTCATCTCCTCTGCACGGGGCTGCCCATCCCCGTGAAATCTGTCCACCACGGACAGTGGGAACAGGAAGATGAGCAGCACAAGCCCAGCCAGGACTGCTCTGTGCGCCATGGTCTGCAGGAGGAGAGAGACAAGGCTTTCACTGGGGCTCCCAAGGGAGCTTGTGGGGGCTGAAGTGAGGCCCGGAGGCGCAGGGATGTGAGGGCAGAAGCAGAGGGCCCCGGGCAGCTGGCAGGCAGCAGGGCCTGTGCCAGTGGGCCAGCAGCAGCAGCCCCGTGCCCCGGCCAAGGTGCCGGCCCCAGGGGCTGGCCCTGGGTGCAGGGGGACAATGCAGGCCCGGGTGCGGCGCTTGTGGCCCGGCCCTGGCCCGGCCCAGCCCCGCCACGTGCGCACTCACCGCTTGCCCAGGCTGTGCTGGGCCAGCGTTACCTGCGGGGGCCTTTTCCAGCTGCCCCCATTGTGACACGCTGCCCCTGGTGTCACAGGGGCCAGAGGCATCACAGCTGGGCCAGCCCTGCCCTTGGTGCCCAGCCCAGCTCAGGGGCTCCCAGTGGGCCCAGCAATGAAAGCCCCGGCAGGCAGCAAGTGCAGCCCCTCTGGGAGGGGATGGGCCCCAGGGGCTCCCTTCACAAAGCAGGCAGAAGTCCCCACTGATAAGTTTCCAAAGGGAAAATATTATAATCAATAATGTTGAGTAGGATACATATTATCAACTATGAAAACACCTGAGGTGCTTTTCCTAATGGGACTTGTTCTTCTGTGAGTGGGGTTGGGTGATGGTTGCTCAGTTTTTCTTGCTTGACTCTTCCCTGATCCAGTCCATCCAAGACTTCTGTGAAACCTTCCCATTATCAGACAGCAGAAATAAAGAACTGCAGTGAAACCACTTCTAGTCCCCTTCAGATCAAGAAGGTGCAGGGGGGTGGTTCTGGCAGAGAATTTGAGCTGCTCTGGACAGAGTCGCACTGCTGTGTTAGCAGGGACTGGCTGCTTGTGTTTTTCTTTGGATGAACAGAATCTTCCTTGTGTCCCCAGTGAACACATGGAGCTCACACCAGCAGTGCCTCTTGCCCGTTCCCTGCCCAGCCAGACCTTCCAGCCCAGCTGAAATGCCCAGCGTGGCCTTTGAGCACAAAGGGATTGCAGAGCCAAAAGCATCTGTGTAGCCACCATGGTGTTCAGCGGCTGCTGCTCGGGGAAGGGCACTGAGAGGAGGCCACTGCTGCTCTTGTCAGAGCGCTGCTGTGCAGGGATGTCCCTCGCCCTGCTCAGTCCCACATCTGCCCATCTTTTGGCCTGCTCTGAGCTCAGGTGGATGCCATCTGCTCCCAGCAGACCCAGCTGCTCCATGGTAGATGCACAGGCATGGAATCCAAAACCTTGAGTATCCCCTGAGTAGCCAGGCATTCAGCTGTTCAGTTTGTCACGGCCCACATCAGGGGTTAGAACAAGATGGTTTTTCAGATTCCTTGTGACCTGAACCATTCCAGGCTTCTAGGATTTCTCCATGACTGACTTTGGTCCCCTCAAAAGACCTCCTCTCTGCTCTCTTCCCTCCACCTGTGGAGAACGCATTCTGATGCTGCTGCTGCTGTTGGGACAGGTTGGTGGATACTCTTCCTGCCATCCCATGGGTGTAAGCATGACTCCTCTCTGAAGTCTTTGTCCCTGAATCAGTGCCTTCAAATAACAGTTATCTCCCCTCCTTCCTTTTCCATTCAGCACTTGAGCAGACACAGCATTTCTCATCGTTTCCACAGAACAGTACAGGTGCCAGTTCCCATCTTGTGGAGCCCTCTGCCATAAATCAGCCTGACAGGTTTATTCTCTACGTAATGGGAAATGATGACAAATGCAGCTGCATAATCTAGTTAGTAACTCACCATAATGACTGCCTCTGGGGGGATTTATGGGTTTTGTCACATGTGAGCTTCAGAACTTTAGAGGTTACATTTTTCACACTTTTTTGTTGGAATCTCAGTTTATCAAACTTTACTGCAGCATTAATCACTTGCAGTACAACCCTGGACTTCAAAAATGTATCACATCAGCGTGAAAAAAGGCAGAGAAAACAAGAACTGTTGTGAATTAATGAGCCAGGTAACACATGTCTCACAACAGTGATGAAACAACCTGTGTTCTTCTTCAAGCCGCAACAGAAAGTCCCAAAGTCTGGTTATTTTATTTTTTTTATTTTTTTTTCACAAAACACAAGCAGCAGCAAAGAACTGAAACAACACAGCCAGGTTTGAAACCTGACAGATCTGAAAGGCTGAGTCTGTCCTAGTTAATGGTGAAATGATGTGTGAAGCTGTCCTAGATGTTCAAATGAAGAAGATTGATTCCCAGTTATAATATGGCTTCTAAGCAAAACACTGGGATTATATAGGAGAAATGCATGTGTCATGAAACAACCAAGAAATCAGAGAGACAGTTCCAAGCTCTATAGTGAAGGTCTGGGAAATGTTCAGAGTTACCATCTATGGAGTTTGGTGCAGGATAAGCTGGAACAAAAGGCCATCATTACCCAAATTGATTTTCTTCGGGCTGGTCTGTTGGTTTTTTTTGTTTGTTTTTTTCTTTTTTTTTTTTTTTTTTTTGTTTTGTTTTGTTTTTTGGTTTGGTTTGGTTTGGTTTGGTTTTTTTTGGGTTTTTGTTTTTTTGGTTTTTTTTGTTTTGTTTTGTTTTTTTGTTTTTTGTTTTTTGTTTTTTGTTGTTTGTCAGGTAATGTTTTTTAATACTCCAAGAAATATGTTGAAAAGGTCAGCATGATCCATCAGACACAAGCAAGGGGGCTGGGGTAGATGCAACGTGTTCCTTGCACTGGAGGGTAGACAGAGGCAAGATCTGGTTTGGGGTCAATCACACCTGGATCAGGGAGGTGGCTGAAACCTGGGCTGGCCAAAGCCTTAGAATCACAAAATATCCTGGGCTGGAAAGGACCCCCAAGCATCACCAAGTCCAACTCCTGGCCCTGCAGAGGACACCTCCCCAAGAATCCCACGCTGTGCCTTGGCATGTGCTGGTGGGCAGGAGCACACAGCTGGCCGTGGCTTTGGGTGCATGGGTAAGATGAGATGGTGAGGAGCATCCCTGCTCCCTGAACTCCTGGAGAGCTGCAGACACTGATCACTGGTAAGGACAGCACCAGGACCATGGCCTGGGGCTGGTGATCTGGTGTCTCCTTTCTGCTGCTGCTTTCTGCTACAGATAACAGCCTGGTACCAAGGTCTTGTTGCTGAGGTGATAAACGGCTGGGGAGATTCCCTCCCTGCTCTTGTCTGCACGAGTTCTTATGCTCAGCACCAAGAAGGATTGGGCCAGAATGGAGGCATTTGGGGTCTCAGGGCTGAGGCTGAGACAGACAGGCAGGCAGAGCAGCTCCTCCTGGCTGATGCAAACATTAGCCCTGTGCTGGCCAGGCCAGTGATCCATAGCTATGGGTCCACAGTGATGGTGGTGCTGGGTATTCACTGGGAGAAGAGGAGGTGTAAAATGAAGCTTCTGAAGCTGCTTGGGATCCTGGAAGCTGCTCAGACCCCACTTGACCACAGTGGTTGTTTGGCCAGCTGAAGTGATGGAATTTATTGGGCTGTGCAAGGACAGTTTTCTGTGCAAACATGAAGGACTTTCAGGGGGGATGAAATACGGCCTCACAGTAGAAACAGCTGGGCTGAACACTCTTTATTCCAGCTATGAATCTTTGCTCTTAAGAGCAACAGATTCCACCTTTCATTAAACCAGAACTTGTTGTTGTTGTTGTTGTTGTTGTTGTTGTTTTGAGGAACAAAAATGACCTTTCTTGTTTATTTTATTAACATTTTAAATCATCTGTTCACCCACTGCATGCATGAAACATGAGATGTTACCAAAGTGTAGCTCACTTCTGACAGGGAGTGCTGATAGTTGGCAGATCTGTACAGGTGTCCTCATCCTGGGTGCATTGGATGTTATCCCATCCAAGCAGGCAGTTTAACACAAGCAGCCTTTTCACTGAGCTTAATTAACAACAGAAATAAAAACTATATCTTTATAGCAAAGTTACTTTGACATCTACCATCACTCAGCGAGAGGTTTATTGTTACGGACACATAATATTGGCTTTTTGCAGAGATTAAAATGGATTTTCTATCTGTGGTGTTCAAGTAACTTTGTTATTGTCTTGGTTTGAAAAGCCAGGTGTCTGCTAAGGAAGGCAGGAGCCTCCCCTGGAATGGAAAATGTAAACCCCTCCCTCTGAATTGTTATAATTTTGAAATGAAGGAGCTTTCAGTCAAGGATATGGGAATAGGAATAACAGTTCTTTTTTAGGAAAAATTAAAAATATAAATGCAGTAGTACAAACGAAAAAAAACCCCACTGACAGAGTCAGAACAGGGCCTGACCCCCTGTGGGTCAGGGTGCTGGCAGCAGTCCCATTCAGTGGTGGCTGCAGCCCTCCTGCAGTGCCAGGTGTGGCTCTGTTGGAGCAGGGATCCTGGAGAAGGGTGGAGTTTTCCTCTGAAGGTCCAGGGCTGCTGTAGATGGGCCTGGGAATCTTCCTTCCTCTGGGAATCCAGTTGGAAAAGGCTGATCCTCTGGGAATGCAGTGGAGAAGAAAGACAGCTGCTCCTCTGGGAATCCAGTTGGAAAAGGCTGATCCTCTGGGAATCCCATGGAGAAGAAAGACAGCTGCTCCTCTGGGAATCCAGGAGGAAAAGGCTGCCTACAGTGTTCCAAATCTCAGATTCTATCCAGGTAGGAATGCTTGGCTCCTCCCCCTGGGCGGAGCATCTCCCAATGGGATGATGTCATTTAATCAGCCATGCAGTGACACTCAGTGGCACATTACCAGAAGATTAATAATTAATAATTAATGGCCTATTAATGGAACACACCTCCCCACAGGGAGGATTGGTTGTGGAAGAGAGAAACTGCCCAATGAACAGAAGATAACTGCCCCACCACTGACAGATGGCAAACAGAACACACACTTATCTTGCAGCCCGGGACCTGTCCCCACTGGCTGCCCCCATTCTCCAGAGTTCATGGTGTCCAGGGAGGCTGCAGCTGCTGGTGCCAGGAACAAACGAGACGGGTCTGGGTTTCAGAAAGCTCCAGAGTCCATTTCTGACCCCCGAAAGACAGGGCAAAGGCAGGGCCATGGGGCTTTTATAGAGTATCCCAGGGCTGGAGTTTGGGTTTGTGTTGGATCGGCGGGAGAAATGTGGCATGCAATATGACTGATCAGCAAGTCTCGAACTTTATTGAGAGTCACACATATTTATATTGGTGTTAATAAAGCTCATACATATTGCAAACGAGTGCTCATTATTGGTTAGTTACTTATCGGCCAACTACGCCTCCTTCTGCATTCTTGTGGTTATTCTGTTGAAACTATTCTTCATATTTTTGGCAAAAGAGCTTCTTCCCTATCCTGTTGTTGCATCAAGGGCATAATGTCCTTGCCTTATATGGACACTGACTGCTGACTCCTAGACTTCTCTCCTTCTTGCTTAACCAGGGGTATTATGTCGACGTGACCTTTCTCAGCCAGCCAACTGTCCACAAAGCTCAGCGGGACAAGGCTCCTGTCCATGCTCTCCCACATTCCACAGTGCCCAGGCCACACCAGGAGTGCTCAGAGCTGCAGCCAAAAGCTTCCTATCGATCCTCTCTTGCAGAGGACACCAGCACAGAGGCACAGGTGCCACCTCCTCCAGCTAAGCCCAGGAGATCCACCTCCTCACCAGCTGCAAGAGCAGGACGCTTATGTGCCAGCCGCCCCTCCCAACCCCGTTCTTCCCCTCGTGCCTTGAAGGCGCATCCCCACCTTGAGACACCCGGGGCAGGAAGAAGAGCTGGCCCCGGACGATGTCCTCGTTGGTGTGGAAAGGAAGGTGCCCTCAGAGCAGCTCATAGAGCAGGATGCCCAGGGACCAGATGGTGGCTGGCTGGCCATGGTAGCAGCCAAAGAGGATCCACTCCGGTGGGCTGTACTCCGGCGTTCCTATGGGACACGGGCGCAGCTCATCAGGCCCATGCTGCTCCCTCCCTCCCAGCCAGCTCCCGTTCCACAACAGCCAGCCCCTGCCCTGCCAAAAAGCAACTTGGCTGCAGCTGGCTGAAGATGGATTCCCCCTCCTTCCTTCCCTCCTTCCTTCCCTCCCTCTTCCCCCTCTGCCAGCCAAGGGTGGAACTCCACTGCGAAGCTGGGCCCCGGCTTGGGCTCACCTGACATCCGGGTGTAGAACGTGTCCTGGAGGATTGTGCCGCAGCCGAAGTCGATGAGCTTCGCCTCACCCGTGTCCAGGTCGACGAGGACGTTCTCGGCCTTGATGTGGCGGTGCAGGACGCCGCGGCTGCTGCAGTGCCCCATGGCCTCCAGCACCTGGCGGAACAGCCCCCGCGCCACGGGCTCCGTCAGGAACCGCCGCTCGTGCAGGAAGTACCAGAGGTGCTGACAGCGCTGCGGACGCTCCATGAGCAGCGCGAAGCCCTCGGGCACCTCGAACCAGTCCAGGAGCCGCACGACACCGCGGAAACCAGGCCACGACACCTTCCACAGCAGCGCCAGCTCCAGGGCCACAAGGGCGCCCTTGCACTGCGGGGGGACCGCGATGCCGTCAGGAACGAAAGAGAGAAACAAACAAATCACACCTCAAAGTCATTCCTATTAGAGAAGTAACCAAAGAAAACAACGTAGCAATAACGAAGACTGTTGGCTTCTGGCTTCTTTCCTCTTTGCATGAGACCAAGCTTTTCATGGGGAACAATTGCCTCCTCTGACAATTTTGCCAGAGTGGACAGGAGCAGAGCATTTACTTTTCAAATAGAAAAGGAAAATCGTGTCAGTAATGTCATCTCTTTTCATCCTCTGTTGACACAGTTGCAGGCTGCCAAAAGACATGGTCTGCAGTGTGGAACTTGGGGCCAAGTTTCTTTTTCTGCCAGAGGATGAGGAGGGGAAGTACCCCAGAATCATGGAGCCGTGGCATGGTTTGGCTTGGAAGGCATTTGGAAAATCCCATGGCTGCAACGCCCCTGCTGTGGCTGGGGACCCCTTGCACAGGACCGGCTTGTCTAGAGCTCCATGCAGCCTGGCCTTGAACACTGTCAGGGACGGGACATGCCCACCTTCTCTGAGCAACCTGTTCCAGGAGAGTCTTTTTTCTGAATCCCTTACCTAAACCTAATCTCTCTCCATTTGGATCCATGCTCCCTTGTCCTGTCCTTGCCTGCCCTCGTACAAAGTCCCTGTCCAGCTTTCTTGTGTGTTGCCCTCAGGTACTGGAAGGCCACAGCTGGATCAAGGCTGGGTCTCTTTCCCAGGCTGAAGAAGCCGAGCTGTGTCAGCCTTTCCTTGCAGGAGAGGAGCTGCAGCCCCGGCACCATCTGGGTGTCCCTGCTGGGCCCCTGCTGCAGCGTGTCCACGTCCTTGCCGTCCGTGCCGGGGAGCCCGGCAGAGGCGGAGGCAGCGCTGCAGGTGCAGGGTCAGCGGCGGGGAGGAGACCCGGCCCTGGCAGTGGCTCCGGGAGCAGCGATTGGCGCTGGGCCGCCCGCACTGCAGAGAGCCGGGGCCCTTGTGCCTGCCCTTGTGCCCAGGGCGCCTTTCCCCGCCGCCCGCCCGCCCGCCCGCTCGGGGGAAATGCCCCCTGTGCCGCCCCTCAGGGCCGCCCCTCGCCGCTGCCCCGGGCGCTCCCGGCGCCGCCTGGAGGGGCCCAGGCCTCGGCCTCACCCTGCTCAGCCCGAGGCCTGGAAAAGCAGATTCAAACACCCACCCAGAAAGTGCCCCAGGATGCCAAGGTCAATCTTTTGTCACCAGCACGGCTTTGCTATCAGAGTCTGGACGGGAGTAGAAAATCACCAGGGGAAAAGAGCATGAACAAGTTCTGCCTTGGCACTACCTCAAGGCTTTGAGGGAGAGGCTCTGTGGTGCTTTCTTGCTTGCAGGGACACACAGAAAGTGTTGAAATGGTAAAAATAATCAAAACCCCTTAGAAAGAGACCCTAGGGAGCCTGGCCCCCCAGAAATGATGCTGAAGAGAGGCCCTTTTGCTGACCCGCAAGCTCAAGCACGTTTGCATACTGCTATTTTGCAACAGTCTCAGAAACTTGCATGAGAGGCTTCTCATGCATTTCCAGATATGGGACTAGCACCTCCATCTTATACCCCCATTGGACAAGAGGCAAATGAGACTTTGTATGAGTTTCCTAGACCGCCTCAGAAATGCTGTAGTTTGGGCTCCAGGAATGTGCCCAGAGGTTAAAGCTGTGCTAGGAATGCAATTAGCAGTAGAAAATGCAAATCTCACCTCCAAAAGGATCCTGCAAACTTTGCCCAGAACAGCTAATGTGGCAGACATGACAGAAGCTTGTTTGGGAGTAGGAGCTCCAGAGGACAAGGCCACCTATCCAGCAATGCAATGGCAACTGCCCTTGAGCCACTTGTGCAGCACAGAGAAAACGGCCCCGACCGAGTTTGCCTTCGGTGTGGCAGCCACGGGTGCAAAGTTAGAGCCGTAAAGAAAAGTAACAAACAGCAACAGCTACTGGTTCCAAGGGAAAGTGCAGCAGATGTGACAAGCACGGGCACCAAAGCGGCGAATGCAAATCCACAGACGAGAGAGACGGAGCCGCTGGGACTCGCGGAACCGAGCGCTAAAGGGGGCGCGCCGTGACACAAATGCTCCCCCACAACCTGGACATTCTTCAATCAGCCACAGCAGGGAGCGCAGGAGTCGGTGTGGCAGCAGCAGCAGAAGCTACCTTGGAAAACACTGACGTGCAAGTCATCCCATCTACAGCAAATGGACCTTTGGGACATTGTCCTAGGGTGACGTTACGATGCTTGTATCCCCATTCGTGTCTTCTGTTCATGCTGGATATTATGTTCTGTGCCTTCAAGACTGGCTCTGAAGAGTGAAAGTTTTGTTTTGGTTTCTTATCAGCCTGCTCCTCCACAGCTGGTGGGACACAGAGACGGGGCAGTACATGGTGCTGCTTTTGCTTTTTGCTTGGCTTTTTGCTTTGCTCTTGCTCCTGCTTTGCTCTCGCTTTTTGCTTCTGCTCATTAGTTAGTTTAGCTAAGCAGTCTGAATTTTTCCCTGGACTGTTTTTCCTTTCCTTTTTTCAGAATTACTTGAAGCTGCTCTGGACTGGGAGCTGGGAAACACCGAGAGTTTGCACCTTGTGGCTGCAGCAGCTGCCCCAGCGCCGGAGGGACTGAGAACAGAGCGACCACCCCCAAGAGAGACTTTCTGAATTTGTCATCCTTTTCAGAGCCGGGAAAGAGCGGTGTCATGGGTATTGTTCATTTTGTGTGCTGGGAGTGCTGTGCCTGTTAAATGAACAGGTTCTTTTCACTTCTCTCTGAGCAATCCCTCCCGAACCGGTTGGGGGGAGGGCCCTGTGGCTTTGCTTTCTGGAGGGGCCCCCGTGGAGGTTTTCTCTCAAATTTGCCCTAAACCAGGACACATCTCAAAAAAATTAGAATTATAAATAAAGAAATAATAATTAAAATTAAATAAATTATAATAAAAATGAAATATAAAAATCTCAAGTCTTCCTTACAATATTCCAATGGTTCAACCCAAAAAAACAACAATTGTTGCTAGAATATTACCAATGCATATAAATAAACAAGTTATATACCAAGAAATCCCTTTTGAAAGTTTTAACTTGATGACTAATATACTTTAGATAAAAAACATCTAAAAAAACTAGCATACAATGTAACACACCGTAGTTAAACAATTCATATTACAAATATACTAAACGCAAAACCAAACAGCAGTATAATTTCTCAGACATTTTAACCAAACAATTAAACTTTATCACCCTTAGATACTCAAAAACAATTAAAATAATTTTTAAAAATTTAATTACAGGTGAGTGGCTTTACTTGGATATTGGTTTTTGGACTGTTTGGGTTAGATGATTTAAAAATAGGACTTTTATAGGAATTTAATCAGCTGACAAGGTGGCACTCTGCAAACAGAAATGACTGAAAATGAACAGGACAGAAATCAGGACCTCTTGAAAGTTTTATTTGCTATCAAATACATCCCACACACCCAGCCCCACACAATCCCCATCCCACTGCTCCACATTGGGATCCCACTTCTCCCAATCTCCTTCCAACCCCATCTCACCCTGATGGGTGTGGAACTGAGCAAGTTTATCCTGGGATGGAGTTTTTTTGAGGAGGGAACAAGCAATTTGAAGTGCGATTGAGCATTTATGGCTTAAAATGTAGCTGTTTTCAGTGGGATTTGAGTGGTTTTGAGGTGACAGATCAATCCCTCTTGGTTTTTGGAGTGCAAAGATATTGAGAAGAGCAAAAATTAAAGCCAAACAAAGGAGAAGCAGCCAGGTGTGTTCCCAACATGGATCACAGGGAATGTGAGTGACCAGGGCTGTGCCCAAAGTGCCTCCTCCAGTGGGGGATGGAGCTGCAGCAGCGCACGAAGCTCTTCCCGCACTCGGGGCACTCGCAGGGCTTCCCTTACCGGTGCCTCCGTTGGTGTTGGGTCAAGTGAGAGCTCTGTGAGAAGCTCTTCCCACACTGGGGACACTCGTAGGGACTCTCCCCTGTGTGGATGCGCCGGTGCCTGACAAGGGTGCAGTTGTATTTGAATCCCTTCCCGCAGTCTGGGCATTGGAAGGGCCTCTCCTCTGTGTGACTCTGATAGTGCAGGACGAGATCAGGGCTGGTCTGAAACCTCTTCCTGCATTTATCACACTCGTAGGGCCTCTCCCCAGTGTGAATGCGCCGGTGCCTGACGAGGGTGGAGTTGTACTTGAATCCCTTCCCACAGTCGGGGCATTGGAAGGGCCTCTCCTCTGTGTGACTCTGATAGTGCCGGAGGAGATGGGAGCTGGTCTGAAACCTCTTCCCACACTTGGAGCACTCATAGGGTCTCTCCCCAGTGTGGGTCCTCTGGTGCAGGATCAGGCTGGAGCTCCGGCTGAAGCTCTTCCCACACTCCCCACACTCGTAGGGCCGTTCCCCAGTGTGGATCCTCTGGTGCCTGATCAGGTGGCAGTTCCACCTGAAGCTCTTCCCACACTCCACGCATGTGTGGGGCTTCTCCCCATCATGGAGCTGCTCATGGAGCACCAGCTCCGAGCTCTGGCTCCATCTCCGGCCGCCTTCCCGGCCCAGGCTGGCTCTTTCCCCCTCACATCCCCGCCATCTGCGTTTGCAGCCCCTCCTCGTGCGGCATCTCCGGGCCTTTTCCTCCCCGTTGGCTTCCTGCGCCGTGGAGCCGCTCAAAACGGCCTCTGCCACCAGGTTCTGCCGCGGGCATTTGTCCTCCCTGCTCTCCATGCTCAGCTCCTGCTCTGGGCGAGGAAGGACAAGGACAGCATGGGATTTGCCTCCGTGCCACAGGCAAGGGCAACGAGATCCCCCCAGGGCTGTGCTGCAGCCGGGGGCCCTGCTGGGCTGGGAGATGGAGCAGCACAGAGGGGAAAGGGGCACTGACTTCCTCCTCACCTGCCTCAGTGTCCCGGAGCATCTTCCTCTTCCTCGCAGCCTCCCAGGGGTTGGCAATGGGAAATCCTGGTTTGGGGAAAACAAGGGATGAGCACGTTTGTAGGAGCGTCGGGTGTAGCACGGTCGGGATGGACGGAGACGAGAGATCTCTGCAGCCAGGTCGTGGAACTTGCGGTTTATTGCAAAGGGCCTGGGTGCAGGGCCCTGCTTGGAGCTGCCAGGCACAGCTTGGAGCAGGCCTGAGAGAAGAGAGGGAGAGAGAGGATGAGAGGGTGAGAGAGTAAGAGGGTAAGAGTGTAAGAGAGTAAGGTTCCTGTTACAATACAATAATTCTTCTTCTGTGTTAAATATTCTATTTTTCACTAACCAGTCCAGTACAAGATACAAATCCAATAGCAATTACATACAGCCTATAAAAATCATTACATCACCATACTGTAATAAGTAGCAATATATTTGTTCATTAATTAAATCAATAGCTAAATAATTATACAATATAAAAGCAATAACTAAATAGCTAAAACTGCTTGATTCTTAAATGTGCAGCCACATATGTTTGCTTGGCTTGCAGGAATCGTATAGTGCTTTGGGAATTCCTTGGTAAAGATATACACGATAAGGAAAAGTTCACCCAGAGGTCACAGAGGAAGGCTCTAACAACAGTTCCTAAACTCGCAAGAATTGCTTAGGCTTGCAGGAATCGTATAGTGTTCTGAAAATTCCACTGTATAGGTATGCCTTATAAGGAAAAGTTCAGTCAGTGGTTAAAGAGGAAGACTTGGAGCCTTCATCCCACGACCACCAGAAGGCAGAAAAAGACCCCCTAGCAACTGAACGAGCAAGCACAAAAGACAGACCACATCATCCCCGAACCCGGGAGAAGAAGGCAATAAAAGGCGAACTTTGGGGATAGGAACGGCGCGAGCCTAGAGGAGCAGAGACTCCCGGCCGCCCAGCGCTGAACTTTGCTTGTTGTCGCTTGCAAAATAATAAAAAAAAAGTATGATCCTTAAATCCAGTGAACTCATTTATCACCATACTGTGTTACATTTTAAACCCCAAAAACTCCTCTTTGGAGCCCTTCTGCTGAGCTAGTAGGGTCTGCTCTGACCCTTGGACCTGTCTGCAAGCAGAGGGAATTGTTTCATCAGAAGAGGATTACCTTCAGTCAGGCCACACCATTGTTTTCCATTTGTTCAGTATCTAAGATATCTAAAAGCTTGCTTTCATTCCAATCTTGCTTAGAGTTCCTATACTCTCAAAAGCTTTTGAGAATATAGAAACTATAAGCAAGATTGGAATGAAAGGCCAGACAATAATATTTATAAGGCTTTCCTGTTTCATCTACCCCAACACACGTTGAGTTTGAAGGTCTCTCTGCCCAGGTACATCTCTAGTCCGGCCATCTGGGCTCCAGTAAACCCTCCTAAACACCAAGATTCAGACCTGAAAAAGCCTCCCAGGGGTTGCCCGTCCCTGGTCCCTCCCCTCGGGTGTTCGGGGGTTCCCCCCTGTCCCAGCTGCTGGGGTCACCCTTGCATTGGGGGTCCCCCTTATCCTGGGTGCCCGCCCTGCCCAGGCTGCTGGCAGTGCCAGCAATGCCAAAAGCTCCCCCCTCTTGGCCCTCCCCATTTCGGGATGCCGGGGCTGTTTGGGCTCCCGGGCTCCCTTCTCCCCTCATTCTCTGCTCTGGGCTGCAGCGGCTCCAAGGAGTCCCCCCTGCCCCTCTCCAGGCTCTTGAGGCTCCCGCCAATGGCGGCGCTCCCCCCTCTCTGGCCTCCCCACTTTGGCCTCCTGGGGGACACAGGGCTCTGCTCCTCCAGGCTGCCTCTGCCCGCAGCCGCCACCGCCACCCCCCGATGTCCCCCCGAGGGGCCTTTTCCGCTCAGCCTTCGACTTCTTCATTCGCCTTCATCCATCTTCTTCCATCCCTCCTCCATTTCCTCCTCCCCCCTTACCCCGCCTCCTCCTCCCCCTCCATCCCTGCCCTTCCCTGCCTCCTCCTCCTCCCCCAGCAGCAGCCACACCCTCGGTGCCCCGTTCCCGCAGCCCTCGCAGCCCGCGGCAGGAGCGGCCATGGAGCCGGGCCAGGTCGGCATGGGCAGCGCGGGGCTCTCGGCTGCTCCCAGCCGCTGCGGGCGGGGGGAACCCGGCCCGGGCCAAAGGAGAGGCAAACTGGGCAAACTGGGGGCAGATCACAAAGCTAAGGATGCAGCAGAAAATGGAGCTGAAAGAGTTATTTTAATATTAACTCCAAACGAGGAAAAACTGGAAATTCCAAAGTTTAGGGAAGCCGAGAAAAAAGAATTAAACAAGATATGAAATGAACAAGATAAATCAGGGAAATAGAAACTTCTACATGGAAGACAATTACTTAATAAAATGTGCTTACTAGGAAAAGATTAGAAGACGTGCATCAGAAACCCCACTGGCGTACTCAAGTTTTGTGTGATCATTTTTTAAGGAATTTTGGGTGCACTGGGATTTTTGGTGTAGCAAAGCAAGTCACTGAAAGATGCTTAATTTGCCAAAGGATAAATAAAAAGGTGATGAGAAAAACAACATTAGGAGGTCATGAGTTAGCTCGTCGACCATTTCAAAATATCCAAGCAGAAGTTTAGATTTGTTAGGTTCTGGATTTATTTGGAAAAAAAAACCATTTAATCTAGAAGAAAGAGAATATGCCATATGTTAGACAGGAGATTTTAGGAGAATAAAAATCTTTGAAGTATCAGAAACACCCGAGGAAAAAACCAAGAAAATAAAAAGGGGAAATGAAAGGGAGGGGAACAAGAGGAAAAGTCAGAAAGAGAGTGGGATCCTCTGCAGCTCTTGCCCCCTCCGTTGGCGGCCGAGGCGCCTGTCCCGGGTCCCGGCTCGCTGCCCGCCTCAGCTCCGCCTGCCCCGGTTTCCATCCCAGGTGCGGGCTCTCTGCCCAGGGCAGCTCCACCTGCCCCGGCGCTGGCGGTGAATTTGTGTGCCCTGGCCCCACTGCCCGGCCCGCGGCCGCTCTGCCGGCCATGCTGGGCAAGATGGGGTTGCTCTGTCCTGCCGCGTGGGCCGAGGTCACCGCGCCGACCGCACCGAGGGCGGGTCCCAGCCATCCCATCCCCGGCTGCCCTGCCCGTGCCAGCTGCGCTGGGCAGCGCCGCTGCTGCTGCCGGGGTCTCCCACCTGCCTTTTCTCTGCCGGGAGCTGCCGGATCAGCCGCCATAAGCCATGTGGGGGCTGCCCACGCTCCGGCTCGGCCTCCACGGGAAGATCCCCCTCTGGCGATTCCGGCAGCAGACCCTGCCCACACTCCGACCGAGCCTCGGCGGGATATCCTCCCCTGACCCCTCCTGCTCTGAGTTACGTCCCCTTGGTAACCACAGCTCCGGCTGTTCAGGGAAAATCCCTCTCTCTACAGGAAGCACCTTATCGAAACACTAGGAGCTCAGTTAAAAGGCAGCCCTCTCCAAATTCTTTCTCAAAACACGGGAGAAAGGCTACAGAAGGTAAAAAAGTGAAAGAGTTAGATGAAGGGATTGCTCTATTGCCGTGAAGAGAGGTTCCCATGGCAGGGATGCGCTGCCCCGCCCCGCGGGAGCCACCGGCGCCCCTGCCGGCCGTGCCCGGAACTGCACCCAAGGGGAAAGCGCCGCGGCCGAAAGGCCGGGACCGGCTCCGGGCTCTGTTTGTTGTCACTGCCGGAGCTGTTGATACACACTACTATTATTATATTATACACACTAGGAAAGAACTGTTATTCCTAATCCCATATCTTTGCCTGAGAGCCCCTTGATTTCACTATCCTAAAAATTAAGAGGGAGGGGCTTTGCATTCTCCATTCCAAGAGAGGCTTTTTCTGCCTTCCCAAGCAGACACTTGTCTTGTAAAGCAAGACAAGCACCCACAGGCACTGAGGGGGGCTGCAGGAGGGGCAGAAGAAGGCCCTGCAGCACTTGGGCACAAAGGCCCAGCAGGTGAATGCAAGAAGGGAGCAGCAAAAGGCCAAGCTGAAGGCAAAGGCCAGGGCAGAGCTCCTACAGCCCCTGAGGGATCAGCCCCAGGGCCCAAGGGGGCCCCAGCACCCAGGGCACGGCTCGGCCACAAGCACCCGGCAGAGGCATTGCCCTCCTCGGCAGGGCACAGCCCACCCAAACAGCCCCTGGCAAGGAATCAGGGCTCCGGCTGCAGGGCACAAGGACACTGCAAGCAGAGACAGCAGCACCCTCAGGACCAGCAAGTCCAGCCCGTGATGGACATGGATTGGCAGGGCTGTCACAGCTCCCATCACACCAGGGACCCTCCACACTGGAGCCCTTGAGAACATTCAGGTGGGTCTGCATTGAGAGGAGGCATTTCCTGATGGACACAGGGGCCTCTCAATCTGCTCTGAATCTTAGACCTAAAGGGGAAAATAGTAAAGGAATATTTTAATTTTTAAGGGAATGAGTGGGAAAGATGAGCAGGTATGATTTGTTCAACCACTATTAGAAGCTGTGGGGGATAGGTTTGAAATAAATTTCTTTTTCTTCTTCCTGTGATTGTAATTAACTAGGAAGGAGTTTGAGAGCTGGATTTTAATACTGTAAAAAGGGATACAGAGGCTAGTTCTGTTGTACCTCTGTGTCAAAAGTCTGACAAGGCCTATGCTGAAGTGAACCCAGAAGTGTCGGCAGCCCCAGGGAAGTACAGAAAATTAGATATGGAGCCTCTACAAATTAAAGCAACCAGGACAAGCACTACCCTGTTCCAAGAGAGGGAAGGAAGGGCTCACAGCCTGGTATTGAGTCCCTGTAGAAAGCAGGGCTTTTGGAGCCAAGGATGTCTCCCTACAACACTCCTATCCTGCCAGTCAACAAACTGGATGGATGGACCCAAGGAGGAAACACAGAATTTTCAAGTGTTAAAATTAAGATTAACTGAGGCGAGTGGCCTGGGCCTTCCAGACAGGGAAAAAGAATTTGAATTATAGGTGGACGTTAAACAGGGTCTTGCCAAAGGAATTCTTGTGCTAAAATGTTTAACCCAGTGGCCAGAGAGCAGCCTCATTGTCTGCAGAATTGTGCAGCCACAGCTTCCGTGGGAGCAGAGGCTGAAAACTGATGACAACAGGAGGATCTCCTAGAGTTCAAGTCTGGCATCAAGTTAAAGCTTTGACAACCAAAAGAGCCTCTAAATGGATGAGCAGGGCTCGGTGATTACAGTATGAAACTTGTTCAATGGCACAGGAGGATTCAGAACTGAGGACAGGGCAAGGGTTTAACCCAGCCTCCTGTTTGAACAGCCTGGAGAGGGGCTGGCAAGGAACCCAGGACTGCACTCAAGGGACAGAGCTCCCGAGCCAGGCTGGGAGAGATTGATGGGACATTCCCTGGCCTGAGGGAGACAATGTGTTTGTGGATGGCTCTGCAAGGGCAGCAGGAGGGAAAAGAGCTACAAGACAGGCTGTTATTAAGGAAGGGGAATCAGACAAAGCGCAGGTCACTGGCCCATGCTCAGCTCAACCCGCGGAGCTGTGGGTGCTTGTAAGAGCCTGGCACTGAAATGCCCTGAGCAGGAAGGCTTCAAAATCTTCTGCTGACACCATGGCACCTAACAGGGGGGCAAAAGCAATTCTGACTGCTTCAGCAAGCACTGGATCACTTATTAACCTATTGCTAAAACAAATAATTCAAAGATAATGGATTGTGGGAGCAATAGATTCAGATGGGGAACTCATTTTACAGGAAAGACCCTTCAGGGGGTTATGGCAGCTTTAGGAATACAATGGGACCTCCATAACCCCTGGCAAGCCCAGAGCTCAGGTTGGGTAGAAAGAATGAATGGGGAAATAAAGAAACACCTTTGGAAGCCGGAGATGGAAACCAAGATGCCATGGGTACAGCTTTTGCCATTGGCCTTGGCAATGAAAAGAGCCAGACCCAAGGCAGATATTCAATTATCTCCCTTGGAATTCATGTCTGGAATTCCTTACCTGGGCAATTCTCCACCTAGTGCAGGGTGGAAATAAGGGATGTAAATGTAAGGCAGGCTGTAGCCAGGATCCTGTCTCCTGTGGAATCTCTCCCCCAGGAAGCTGGGCTGGCACAGAGCCTGCCCTGGGACTTTGCTGTTGCCAACACCCAGCCAGGCCATCGGCTCCTGCCTAAGGAGCGCAAAGCAGCACCACTGGTGGCCAAGGGGCCCACGCCAAGTGTCCCTGAGGCCAGAAACAGCCGCCAGCACAGCTGAGCACGGGGGGACCCCTCAGCCTGGCCTCAGGGGCTCTGAAGCCCCGGAGATTTGCACTTCCCGCCCGCAGCAGGACCATGGGAGCCGCCCCTGAGCCTGCCCTGAAGGCAACGCAGCAGCAGCCAGGGCTCCACAGCGGGCCAAGCCCCTGGGCCTGCCCACAGATCCTCTGCTCAAACCCTCGGGAATCCTGGCCACCCTCCCCTGGCACCTCCAGCCACTGCGGCCAAGCCTCGCTGCCGCTGCTGCAGCTCCAGCGCTGGCTGGGCCTGCACTGCCACAGCTGCTGGGGAGCACCGCGGCACAATTCCACCCTGGGGCTCACTCACACCCACACTCTGGGCTGCCTGCGACTGCACTGCTGCAAAATGTACCCATCCTGCTTCTTTTAAATCTTATTTCTCTGCTCAGAAAGGTTTCTCTACTCAAAGGTTTGCCTTTGGGAAAGAAATTTTAAAGGTTTTATTTAAGGGGTTCCCAGTCTGTTCGGATGTTAAACTCATCTCCACCACTCAATGGGGACGAGTTTAACATCCGAACAGACTGGGAATAGCCCAAAAGACACCCACAGAGATAAGGACCAGCAACAAAACATCAACGCCCCGCAGCAAACAGCAACCAACAGCTACCCCAGACACTGCCCCCGCACAGCTGGAGACACCTGGTCTGGAAAAGGCTGAGAAGGAAATCCAGGAGTGTGGACCGAATTCACATCAGAGGGGAAGAAATCCGAGTCTAATAGGAAACCAAACACTAAAAACTTCCATGACTTGGAAGCAATGAACATTAAAGCAGTGGATTTAGATTGGTTCAGACTACGTAAAGTTTAGGAAAAATCGAGTAAAACTGACATGTCATGGAATGATTTTTTCTGCACAGCCGGGCTATGTGTGGATGAAAGTATTTCTGTTGCCCATCCTGGCCAGAACCAAGTAATGCCTTGACTCTCTCACACGAAAGAGATTCTTGGAGAGTTTTTGTTTTCCCTACAGTTTCAGTGATAAGATTACAACATGAGAAACATTTTTTATAATAATCCTACTTTATATTGTCAGGTAGGTTTGGGACAGAAGGGTGAGAATCAATTTTTGGTCAGGGTTTTTCCATGTTCGCCTTTATGTTGCATTTTGCAAAACTGAAGAACTTTAACCGTGATACTTTTAACTCTTAAATAGTTAATACTTTTTTTTAAAAAAGCAGATTCCGGGGGCCACATGTGACTCACCAGATGGCAGCCCTGGAAGAGAAGCTTTGGTTCTAGTCAGCCAGGAGAGGAGCTTTAGGAATGCAAATGAACCCTGCTGGGCAAAGCCTGGCCAATGTACCTGGGTCTCTTGCCTGGGGCAGGAATTGGGCTGGTTCCCCCTGCCCCTCACCCCGAGCTCTGCCTGCTTGCACTGATGGAATTTGCACAGCTCAAGGCAGAGCCCGGGGTGAGGATATCTGACCCTGCAAGAGAAACGGGTGAAGCTGCACAGGGAAACAGCAAATGGAGAATGTTGGGAAAACTTCACTATAAATAAATGGGGGGGAATCATCCCTCTGCCCACTCCAACGTGTGCTGTCACTGTGTATGTTATATAGGGTGGATTAGAGCACTGAGATGTTCTTGCTACCACAAGTTCCGGGAAATCAGTTGGGAATCCAAGTATTTGATGATTTAATTAGAGAAAAATGGTCAATTGATGCAGCCCTGGCTGGAGAGAGCGGCCAAAGATGGGGAGAAGATGAACGGCCAGCAGAACAAATCCTACAACACCATGGACCAGCCCCTGGGAACCCAAACCAATTCATATCAGGAGCCACAGAACCCATTTCTCATTTCAATGGCACCATTAGATTACAAGCTGCCCTCGGAATAACCAACCAGACAGCTCCAGCTCCTGACCTTCCTGCTGAGCAATCCACTGAAATGAGGAACACAACATTTCACCATGGGATGGGATCAGATCATCTGTTAGCAGAGAAAAGAGGAGTTTGTGGAAAATCAAATGACTCAAACTGGTCTTGGCAAATAGAGACAAAGCAAAAGTGGTGAAACAGATAACAAAGGAAACAAAAAAGCAGCTCATGTACCAGTCCAAACGTGGAAAGGATGGGAATGGGACATGGTTTTGTGGTTCCCTGGCAGACCATGGGTTAAACGAATGCTGCTTCTGCTCTGATGTGCTACAGCACCTCTCACCTTTTTACCATGCTCCACACCTTGAGAGTGCAGCTCATTCAGCAGCTGAGCGAGGGGCCAGGGGCTTGTAGATAAGGAAGTAAGGGGCGAAACCACCAGCTTCAATAAATGTTATTAATTAACATGGACTGCTGCTCACAGAAAGTCCCGCTAAATTCCTGAACGTCGAGAACAAAAAAGACTTAACAGAGCCGTGAATATCGGCTGTTCTACAAAAGTGGGGGTGCACATTAACGAGGACGTGCAGTTGGCAGATCGGGAGGTCTGAACCTTCCAAGTACCTCAGCCAGTGGGCAAAGGCAGAGGGAGATGAGCCGGGAAAATGAGGATAAAAAGGAGGCTGCGAACTACAACAATGGCAGCGAGCGCACGGCAAATGCCCCACGGCCTCTCCCTCTGCTCAGCAATAAAGTCACTTGTCCAGGACTCCTCTGTCTCCTCGGGGCACAGAAACCTCCGGCCACGTGAATTTCCCCGCACAGCCGCGGGCACGGGGCAGCCGCCCCTGTGCCAGCCACAGGAACCGGGCCGAGCCAGCGCTGCTCCGGCAGCGGCTCCTGCCGAGGCAGCGGCCGCAAGGAGACCGCGGGCAGCCGCTCCCGCAGCGCCCTCACGGCAGCGGCACCACGGGCCGGACACGGCACAAGGAACCCGCCTGAGCCCCCTGCCGCCCCCGAGGCCCGCAGCGAGCCCCGAGCCCCCGCACAACCCAGCGCGGCTCCCACCTGCGCTGCGGCCGCCTCCCAGCTCCGCCGCCGCCTCACCGGTGGCTCCCGCTCGCTCCCAGTATGGTCCAAATCACTCCCGGTAGGATCCCAGTTGCCCCCGACACGGTCCCAGCGGCTCCCAGTCATGCCCTGTATGGTTCCTTTCACTCTCAGTCCCTCTCAGTAAGAGCCCAGTGTGGCCCCAGGCACTTCCAGTATGAGCCCGGTCACACCTTACCCGATGCCATTTGCCCCCGCTGTGGTCCCAGTTGCTCCCAGTATAAGTCCAGTCACCTCCAGTTTGATCCCAGTTACTCCCAGACACTCCCAGTACTATGCCAGTCACTCCAAGTGTCACCCCATCAGTCCCAGTATGATCCCAGTATGACCCCAGCATGGGGCAGCTGCTCCCAGTATGATCCCAGTTGCTCCCTGCATTATTCCAGTTTCTCTTCTTCACCCCTACTACAGATCTGATCACTCCCAGTATGATTCCAGTCAGTCCCAGGATGATCCAAACCATTCCCAGTCCCTCCCAGTCCAATCTCAATTGTCCCCTGCATGTTCCCAGTAGCCCTCAGTGTGGTCCCAGTATATCCCAGTATGATCTCTGCTGCCTCAGTTCTGCTCCCAGTGGGTTCTTTTCCCAGTCTGTCCCAGTCCATTCCAGTCTGTCCCAGTCTCTCTCCAGCAGCTGCTGCTCACCCCCCCCTCCCAACCCCATTCCCGGGCACTGGGACCCCCCCCTGCACCCCCTTATCCTGCACCAACACCCCCCTGCACCCCCTTTCCCGGGTATCCTCCTCTCCCAGCCCCTGGATCCCCCATTTCCGTGAGCCCAGGGAGCCCCGGGCCCCCATTCCCGGCCAGCCCGGGGCACCTCAGCCCCAGCCTCCCTTTGCTGGGAAACCCGGCCTGGGCACGGGGCTCTGCGGCCGCTCTGGGATTTATGATCCCCCAAAGGAAAGGGAGAGAACAGCAGAGAGAGAGCGAGAGAGAAGGAGATTGGGAATCAGGGATCGGGTCCCAGCGCCCAGCCCTGCTCCGCCGAGGGTGGGACCGCACCCGCAGCAAAAATTGGCTCCGCTGCTCCCGCTGCTTGCCCGGCTTTGGGCCGAGCCCAGCGGGGTCCGGGCAGAGTTTGAGCGCAGGGCCGGGAGTTCAGCAGAGCCCGGCCCGGGGGTCCCGCAGGGCGCGGCCCTGGAGGGTCGCAGACGGATCCCCGAGGGATCCAGAGGGGTGCCAGGAGGGGATCCAGGTGAATTCCCTGGAATTCGCCCTTTCCCCCTCCCCCCGCGCTCCCTCGGGCACTTTGGCTTTCGCGTCTCTGCAGCCGCGATCGGGGACGGCTGCGATGGCCCCAGCGCTGGGGCTGGGGGTGCTCCGGGGGCTCCTGGGGCTCCTGGGGGACCCGGGGGCCGCGACCAAAGGTGAGTGGGACCCCCCGAAACCGGGACCCCCCTGATCCGCAATTCCCGGGCACCGGGACCCCCTTGATCTTCCATTCCCGGGCAGGGGAACCCTCCTGAACCCCCATTTTGGGTCATGCCACCCCCCCTCACTCCACTTCCCCAGCACCGGGACCCCCCTGTACCCCCTCATCTGGCACCGAGATCCCCTGAACCCCCATTTCTGTTCACCGGGACCCCCCTGAACCGCAATTCCTGGGCACCGGGAACTCCCTAAACCTCCATTCCCGGGTACCGGCACTCCCCTGAACCCCCATTTTCGGTCCTGTGACCCCCTCAGCACCCTTTTTCAGCACCGGGACCCCCCTGAACCCCCATTTTTGGGCACTGGGACCCCCATGCCCCCCCTAATCCGGGCCTAGGATCCCCCCGCACCCCCGTCAGTGCTCTGGGACGCCCTGCATGCCCATTCCCGGCCACCTCGTCCTTCCCAGACCCCAGACCCGCCCTTTTCCTCGGCTTTTGGACCCCCAGATCTCCCAAATTTCGGCGTCCCCCCAGTTCTTCATTCCCGGCGCTTCCTGGAAGGGGTTCCAGGGGATCCCGGAGGGTCCCCTGGGGTTCCAGGGGGTCAAGAGACCCCCCTTGAACGTTCATTTCGGGACACTGGGACCCCCCCTGTACCCCCTTCCTCAGCCCCGATAACCCCTGCACCCCCTTATCTGCAGCCTGGAACCCCCTGAGCCCCCATTCCCGGGCAGGGAAACCGCCCTGAACCCCAATTTCTGGGCACCGGGATCCACTACATCCCCTTATCCAGCACCGGGACCCCCTGAACCTCAATTTTCAGGCACCAGGACCCCTTGAACCCCGGAACTCGGGAATGGAACCCCCCGGAACCCCATTCCTGGGCACCGGGACCCCAGTGCATCCCGTTATCTGGCCCTGGGACCCCCTGCACCCCCTTTCCCAGCACCAGATCCCAGCCAGGCCATTATCTGGCACCGGCACCCCTGAACCCCCATTCCTGGGCACCGGGACCCCACTGCATCCCCTTATACAGCACCAGGACCCCCTGAACCCCCATTCCACTGCACCAGGACCACCGTGCACCCCCATATCTGAGACTGGAACCCTCCCAAACCCTCCGTTCTCAGGCACAGGGACCCCCCCTGCACCCCCTTATCCAGCACGGGGACCCTCCTGCACCCCCTCATGCAGCACCAATGCCCCCCTGCACCCCCTTTCCCGGCCCTCCCCCTCTCAGACACCCCAGCCCCCGCTTTTCCTTGACCCCAGCACCCCCTGGACCCCCACTCCTGCCTTCCACAGCCCCCACCCACCACCTTCCTCAACACCGGGGCCCGTGCACCCCCTTTCCTGGGCACAGGGACCCCCTGGACACCCCATTGTTATAAAATTGACTCAAAACGAGTAATTTCCAATCAAAGAATTTATTAATTATTGAAGCAGTTATACTACGTAAGCAAAGGCTCAGCGCTGGGTGACAGGGGAGTCTCCGCTCCACCTACTGCCGCCCCAACTAGTTTCTGATTCAGTCCTTTTATCCTCTCCATCCTTCAGGAGTCCATGTTATCTCGGAGTTCTCTGCGCCTGCGCTGGTTGTTGCTAGGGGGTCATCCTTCTGTCTCCTGGTGGTCGGTGATAAAGGCTGCGGAGTCTTCCTCAGCCGCGTCTTCTTCACCCTATGTCCTTATTTGGTGACTTCTCTGTGGAAAATTACCAGAATCTTATGATTAACACAATATGTGCCCTATCAAGCTTAAGCAAGCAAATGTCCTGCCTTGCAAACTGTGCCCTATCAAGCTTAAGCAAGCAAATATCCTGCCTTGCAGACTGTTTATCTGCCCCTGCCCCTTCCCCAGCTTTTCCCTGGTCGTTATTTCTGTGAGTTATCTGCTTGTACCATTTGTCAGCGGGAAAGGTTTCCCTGCTGGGTGTTTATCTGCCCCTGCCCTTTCCCCAGCCTTTCCCTGGTCGTTATTTCTGTGAGTTATCTGTTTGTACCATTTGCTGGGTGGGACTATGTGTGGGCTCCTGCAACCCCTTCCCTGGTATCCTTGTGGCTCATATCTCATGAAGTAGTACAGAAATAGTCAGCAGACAACTCTTGTAACACACTGGTCTCTTTTTCGTGACGAACAAAATGTAGTCCCTCATCTCAATCCCCCCTTTGTTTTGATACTCAATTTTGTTCGTCAAAACACTCTAATTCCCTTTTGCTGAGCTCCAGAGATTCTTCTGGATCATCCATCTTCAAGGTTTCGTATTTTGCTCGTGTGAGCATAAGGTGAGCAGCTTCTAATCTGCCTTTTACCATGCTAATCAATTTATTAAAAATACAAGGGCCAAACGTGAGTCCCAATAGTAAGAGAAGTAGTGGACCCGCTATCGTTGATAATAAAGTTGTAAGCCAAGGAGAATAGTTAAACCAAGATTCATAGCAGCTTTGGTGTTTTTCCCTTTCTCTTTGTCTTCTTTCTAGCCCCTCCCTTAGTTTTGCCATTGAGTCCCGTATAATTCCGCTCTTGTTTACATATGTGCAGCATTCTTCTCTTAAAGCAGCACATAGTCCTCCTTGTTGCAGGAATAATAGATTTAACCCCCTTCGATTTTGTAAGGCTACCTCTGCTAGGGAATCTAATGATTCTGTGAGGTCTTTGATGGAGGTTTCGATCCTCCTGAGGTCTTCATCTACAGAGGCTCTTAGTTCTTGGAATCCTCGGTGTTGCTGTATGAGTGAGGCTATTCCTCTTCCTGTCCCGGCTGCAGCTATTCCTAGTAACATTGCTACAGTGAAGGTTGTGAATATTTCCCGTTTCACTATGTGGGGTCCTATATTTTGATATTGTTCATAAACGTACTCTACGGGGTGGTAAAGGACTCTGGGTACTATCAATACTTGAATACAAAAGTCACTGGATTCATTAAATCGGTCTATATTTATACATGGGGTGACTCCGAGAGTGTTACAGACCCATTTAGTATTTGCTGCTGGCAGTATCCAGCTGGCAGGTTTCTTAGGGTCACTCAAATTCCCCATAACCTGACATAGATGTCGTTTTTCCACTGGTACTCGTCCTATACATCTTCCTCTCCCCGTTACCCTTGCCAAGGTTATCCCTCTCGATTCTTCTCCTTCTTTTTTCCATAGGCACCTAGCTGGGTTGGTCCCATTTACTCGTCTGCTTTTTGCTGTTACCCCTATGGCTTCATAGAACGGGGGGTTTACGGTGTAACACAGCCAACATTCCTCAGTTAGATTTGGATGGGTCTCATTCAGGACTAGGAAAGTGGCCTGTAATATTTTCCACAAGTCCCCTTCTCCCGGGTTTTCAGGTCCTCGGGTCGAATCAGTAAAGTTTTGCTTATACATTTCTGGAAGACTAGTGGTTGGGGCTGTTTCTGATTCATTTCCATTATTTTCTCCTAGCGTTAGTTCTCCAGCTATCGCCTGGTTTGGTCCAATTGGTTCGGGGTCGTGTGGCACGGTTGTCTTTTGGATTATAAAGTGCCCCCCTCTGTCTGTCCCCCTCTGTTCCCATAATCGGGCTCCCCACATTTTCCCTAATAACCAGACTTGGTCATGTGGTTTTGTCACATTAATGTAAATCATATTGCATGTTCCATCTAACCCTCCTTCTTTCTGGGTATATGTGGAAGTGGGCTGTGTACACCCGTATGGACCCCATCCAGTTCTGATAAACCCGTCCTCGTTCCCCCCAAAGGAGCTTACTGATACACAGTCCCAATAAGCACAGTAAAAGTGTCCTGGATAGTTACAATACCCTTTTCCCGGGTTTGAGCTTGGACAAAAATAATATCCAAACTGATTTAAACATGGATTTACAGGTATTAAATCACACAAAGTACATAAAAAGCTGGGTGCGCCAGACGTGATTTTGGTCTGGATAACATACTGGTCTTCCCATCTAATCAGTGACCATTTGAAGGGTTGATGTGAATACCCTTCTGCCCCTGAACTTGTTACGATGCACCAGAAAAGAATTAAGGCTTGTAATTTGGGGCTGTCATTGTCGGAGCTCAGGTTGAATTTTACCTTTGGTTTCCCCAGTGGTGGGTTACCAATCCTGGGGCAGGACGGCCAACATTTCCTGGACATCCCATATGGGGGTCGGGGCTTCCGACGGACTCCACTGGTTATTACCTCTCTGCCTCGCCCGACGACTCGGTTGCTGCGAGCCTTGGGGTTTACCATCTTCTCGGCAGCAGGGGTATTCTTCAGGAGCCGGATAAACCTCCTGTTTCCACTTTTTAGCACTGGCGGCCCAGTTATTAGCTTTTATTAATGAGAGGTCACGCCGCAAATTGGGGGCTTTCTTCCGACACACCACTTCCAGGATGTCCAGGAGAAAGGGGATCGGTTCGTTAGGGTGGTAGCAGAACCGATCAGGATTTACCCCTTTGGAAAAGGTTTCCCACCACTCGTCAGATCCAAGCTTTACCTCCCCCGTAGCAACTCTGCTACTAAGAATGATAGAAGTTAGTCTCCTCTCTTTCTCATAGCACGGCGTACAAATTCCCCTAGGTGTTCTACCACTCCGACAATGAGACCACCAAGGTTCGTGACACAATTTACAGGAAAAGCATACAAGGGGGTGACAGTCACAATCTAACCAGTTACACTTTAACCTAATATCTTTGTTTTGTGCTTTTTCCCCCTCCCATGTGTGCCCTTTATGTTCTAATCTTGGGGACTTCAAGTAGGGCTTTCTCAACTCGTCCTCTAAGAGTTTGCAATATCCAAGAGCCTCCTGATTCCCTGTTAGGTGGGTTTGGAGATAATGGTTATCTCCAACCCAGATTACTATCCAAATCATTTATCAGTTCGTTTCAGCTTTAATTTGGTTTCTCCCGGGAGACTGCAAACCTCCCAGCTGTGAGGGGGTTTTACCGGTCCTTTTATGCGACTAGCATGAGTCCATCCTTTTTCAGCGGTTCGTATGGCTGCTTCTGTGGTGAGGAGTACTTGGAACGGTCCTTCCCACCTTGGAGTCAAGGGGTTTTCTTTCCAGCTTTTCACGAGCACCCAATCTCCTGGCTGTACCTGGTGTAAGATAAAATCTAAAGGAGGCCGTTGTGCTAACATACCTTTTTCCCATAATGCCTTTCTGTACTTTGTCAATTTCACCAAATATTTTTGCGTACATGTGTCATTAATGACAGGATGTTCGTTAGGATTTTCTAGGTTATACGGCATCCCATACATCATTTCAAAGGGTGATACCCCTAAATCAGCTCTAGGTCTTGTTCTTATATTTAGCAACGCTAGAGGAATACATTTAACCCCGGTCAAATTGGTTTCTGCTACCAGTTTGGTCAATTGCTTTTTTATTTCCCCATTCATTCGTTCAACTCGTCCAGAGCTCTGGGGATGCCAGGGGGCATGTTGTTCCCACCGTATGCCCAGAGCTGTTGCTAAGTTTTGGGTAACTTGGGAAATAAAATGCGGCCCTCTATCTGAGTCAATGACTTCTGGGACCCCGTATCTCGGGATTATCTCTTCCATCAATATTTTCGTAACTACTTTGGCTGTTTCTCTTACGGTTGGGAAGGCTTCCACAAAATGTGTTAGGTGGTCCACCAAGACCAATAAATATTTGGTTCTCCCTACTTTGGGGAGCTCGGTGAAATCTATCTGGATGTGGGAGAAAGGCCTTTTCACTAGCGGTCGGCCTCCCTCCGGTAATTTTCTCAAATTTTTTCTATTTACTTGTAAGCAAATTAGGCATCCTCTGGTTACTTGTTTGGCAATGTCCCAGATTCCCACACTCACATACTTTGCAGCAAAATAATCTACCAGTCCCTGTGATCCCCAATGTGTTTTTTGATGTATCTTAGTCAGTAATCTATGTGCCAATGCTCTAGGTATTATTTCTCTGCCATCTGCTAATTTCCATGCTCCTTGTGCATCCCTTTTAGCTCCTAGTTTTTGTATTTTATTCTCTTCCTCTTTATTAAACTTGATGTCGGGGTCAGGTTCTGGCGTTTGGGAGTGTTCTATGTTTTCCTGCAAAGTGAGGAGTCTCAGGGCAGCCCGTTTAGCCTCCTGGTCAGCTGCATTATTTCCCCTACTTCTCAAATCCAGTCCTTTCTGGTGACCTTTCAGGTGAACTATAGCTATTTTTCGGGGTTTTTGTAGGGCACTGAGCACGTCTAATATTAATTTACGGTGAACTAAATCTTTCCCTTGTGAATTTATTAGTCCTCTTTCCTCCCATATTTTGCCAAATGTATGGACTACCCCATAGCTATATTTCGAGTCCGTAAAAATAGTCCCATCTTTTCCTGTTAACCATTCCAGGGCTCGTAGTACAGCATATAGTTCACATGCTTGGGCGGACCAGGATCCACTAAGGGGTCCCGATTCTATCACTTCCAGGTTGGGTCCCCTTATTATAGCATATCCTGATTTTCTCCTTCTCTCAACTACTCTGGAGGATCCATCCACAAACAGTCTTCCTCCTTTTTCCAATTCTTCTTCTTCCAAATCTGGTCTGATTTTTGTCTGTTCTTCTATAGTCACTATACAATCATGTGTTAGTGCTTCTTCTGGTCCTCCATATAAGAAGGAAGCTGGATTTTGGATATTAGTAGTTTCTAGAGTTAAATTTGGAGCCTCAATTAATATTCCTTCATATTTTAGAAGCCTTGCGTCTGAGATCCATTTTTCAGCCTTTTGCTGTAAGACTCCCCGTATGTTATGGGGGGACAGCACTTTCAGGCTGCTATTAAATGTAATTTTCTGGGCTTCTTCTACCAAAAGAGCACATCCTACAATTGCTTGTAAGCACGTAGGCCATCCTCTGCTTACTGGGTCCAAGATCTTTGATAGATAAGCCACCGGTTTCCTTTTCTCTGCCCATTCTTGAGTAAGGACCCCATATGCGACCCCCTTGTCTACGTTTATGAACAAAAAGAAGGGTCTATTAGTATTAGGTAAACTTAATACCGGGGCATGGATTAGGCTCTCTTTAAGCTCTTGCAGCCTTTCGGTATCCTCCTGATCCCATTTTAGGAGTCCCTCTTGAGTAAGTTTCTGATACAAGAAAGTCGCCTTACTACTGTAGTTTTCAATCCATTGTCGACAATAACCAGTTAGTCCAAGTATTTGCCTGATTTGTCTCTTATTTCTTGGAATTGGTAATGCTAAAATCGCCTGTATTCGTTCGGGGTCTATTCTCTTCTCTCCTTTCTTTAGATAATGGCCTAGGTATTTTACTTCTTCTTCGACAAATTGTAGTTTTGCCTTGGAGACTTTCAATCCCTTTAAGCCTAAAAAGTTCAATAACTTAATACTTTCTTTCCGTACATTCTCTTCCTGCTGCCCCGCCAGGAGTAGATCATCTACGTATTGGATTAATGTAACCCCTGGCCCCACTTGGTAATCCTGTAAAATTTGCTCTAAAGCCTGCCCGAAGAGATTAGGGGACTCAGTGAATCCTTGAGGGAGTACCGTCCATCTTAATTGTTGTCTCCTTCCCGTATCGGGGTCTTCCCATTCAAATGCAAAATAATCCCGGCTTTCTTTAGCCAAAGGGCATGCCCAAAAGGCATCTTTGAGATCTATAACACTGTACCATAAATTCTCAGGCCCCAGTTTAGTCAAGAGGGTATAAGGATTTGCCACCACCGGGAACTGGGCTACAGTTCGCTTGTTTATTTCCCTTAAATCATGCACCAATCGATAGGTGCCGTTTGGCTTTTTAACTGGTAGGATGGGAGTATTGAACGGAGACATACAGGGTTCTAACAATCCATTATTCAACAACCTTTCTATTTCTGGTTTTAATCCTCATCTCCCTTCTGGGGATAATGGGTATTGCTTAATTCGGACGGGGACATCCGGATTTTTGATAGTTACCGAAAATGGAGTGATTTTTAGCTGTCCCACGCTCTCAGGCGTGTACCAGACTTCGGGGTTAATTTGCTTTTCATCTTCTACCCTTAAAGGGCATAATTTAATTTTTAATTCCTTATTATCTACACCTATACTAATCCCTAATTCTATAATCATGTCTCGCCCGAGCAGATTATAATCTGACTCGGGTACCAATAATAGATTTCCCATCCCTATTTTGGATCCTGATTCTATAGTCACATTTTTTATGATTTGTACTTCAAAAGGTTCCCCTTTCGCCCCTATGACAGTGGCAGTTTCTTTAGAGATGGTACATCCTTTTGGTAGGTTCTGTACCGTGGATCTTTCTGCCCCCGTATCTACCAAGAATTCAATTTCTTGGTTGTGGGGACCCACTTTAAGTTTTATCAAGGGCTCTTTATGATTTTTCCGGGTCCCCACCAAATAGAGCCCCTGACCCCCCTAGTCCATTTGGAACTGCTTCTCGTCTCTGATTCGGACTCTACATTCTCGCTTAAAATGCCCTTTTTTTCCGCAATAAAAACACACCTTCACCCCTTCTGACTCCCCTATACTTTTCTCTTTTTGTTCACTCGAACCTCCCTTTCGCCCTTCTCTTTGGTACCTCCCCCCACCTGTTGCTGCGACCATCAACCTTACTTGTCTGCGGTCTCTTTCGTCGTCCCTACGGACATATACTTTCTGTGCCTCCCTAAGCAGTTCATCCAGCCCCCTGTCCTGCCAGTCCTCTAACTTCTGGATTTTCTTCTTTATGTTGTCCCACGATTTTAAAACGAAATGGACTTTCAGCATTGACTGTGAAGTTTGGCTATCGGGGTCCATTCCGGAGTACAATCATAAGTTCCGCCGTAATCTCTCGAGCCATTCCGTAGGTGACTCGTCCTTCTTTTGCCTATCGTTGAATGCCCGATCTATATTTTGCCCTCTCGGGACTGAGTCCCTAATCCCCTGAATAATTATGGTCCTTAAATCCTGCATATGTGTTCTATGTGCCGCATTTTGATGGTCCCAATGGGGGTTCTGTAGGGGCCATTTAGCATCCGCAGCCAGGCCTTGGACATGCTGCGTGTCCCAAATACACATTCCTTCCCTTCTTATCATGTTCCGTTCTTCAGTAGAGAACAGAATGCCCAAAATGGACTGCATTTCTTCCCAGGTATAGATGTTTGGTCCTAAGAACTGGTCGACCCTCTCGGCTACCCCAAAAGGGTCCTCTAATAAATGTCCCATGTCCTTCTTAAAGTCTCGTACATCTGCCGAACTCAAGGGGACAGTAATAAATCCTATACCCGCCTGTGGTCCACCCATGGGCATCTTCCGTAGAGGGAATAGCCCCGTCTCAACCCTACTGCGGCTCCTTGTAATCAGGCCTTGGTAACCGGTTTGGTTAACCTCCCCTTGGTTACCCTCTTCATCATTGTTCGGTGCAGGTGGTTGTGGAGGTGGTGGGGCATTGGGTGCTGGCGGTGGGACATATGGGGGCGGTGCTATAATTAAGTCGCCCAAATGATTGTCCCTCTTCCCCTTTTTGTCCGGATCCCCTTTCCCTTCTCTTATATGGAAAACATACACTTCGGGTCTTGCTACCCATATTTTGGCATAATCACTCTCTTACGAGAAGGGCTCTTTAGAATTTACCCATAGGTTCAAGTCCTGTCGAACCCAGTCTTCAGATGATCCAAACACGGGCCAAAAAACTTTTTTGGAAATCTCTTTCCCACCCCATACTTCCATGCAATAATGTATCATTCTGGCCCTATCCTTAGTCTCGGTCCCCGGATAATGCTTCCAATTACTAAGCATAAATCCTAGGGGACTGTCCCTTGGAATGGGGGGGAGTTTGACTTGGGTTGGGGTCTTGCTTTTCCCCTGCCCCATTCGTCCGGAGTGCCTTCTTTCCCTCTCAAATTCCTTTCACTTCCCCTTTTTTGTGGCCCGAGCCCTTCGCAGGTCTACGGGAACCGCACTACACAAGGGTCCGCACTCACTTGGAGAGTCCGGCTGCCGGCCCTCCTCTCATTCACACTTGTCCACCGCCACACTCCGGGATCCCAACCCCGCCCGAACGGATTCCCTTTTATACTTACGCGTCCTGCGTCTTCGTCTGGACTCCGTGCACAGATTATTAAGGGGGTCACTGGTATAATTTGTCCCGTTTGCTTACTAGTATATATTTTAGGGTCATCGGTGAGAGTGGCGGAGGTTCTCCCAGAGGGGCCACCCGGAAAGCACTGGATGAGGCGCCCCCCACTCTGGGTAGATCTTACCTGATCCAAACTCTCATCCAAGTCACGGCACCAAATTGTTATAAAATTGACTCAAAATGAGTAATTTCCAATCAAAGAATTTATTAATTATTGAAGCAGTTATACTACGTAAGCAAAGGCTCAGCGCTGGGCGACAGGGGAGTCTCCGCTCCACCTACTGCCGCCCCAACTAGTTTCTGATTCAGTCCTTTTATCCTCTCTATCCTTCAGGAGTCCATGTTATCTCGGAGTTCTCTGCGCCTGCGCTGGTTGTTGCTAGGGGGTCATCCTTCTGTCTCCTGGTGGTGGGTGATAAAGGCTGCGGAGTCTTCCTCAGCTGCGTCTTCTTCACCCTATGTCCTTATTTGGTGAGTTCTCTGTGGAAAATTACCAAAATCTTATGATTAATGTAATATGTGCCCTATCAAGCTTAAGCAAGCAAATGTCCTGCCTTGCAAACTGTGCCCTATCAAGCTTAAGCAAGCAAATATCCTGCCTTGCAGACTGTTTATCTGCCCCTGCCCCTTCCCCAGCTCTTCCCTGGTCGTTATCTCTGTGAGTTATCTGCTTGTACCATTTGTCAGCGGGAAAGGTTTCCCTGCTGGGTGTTAATCTGCCCCTGCCCTTTCCCCAGCCTTTCCCTGGTCGTTATTTCTGTGAGTTATCTGTTTGTACCATTTGCTGGGTGGGACTATGTGTGGGCGTTGATGTTTTGTTGCTGGTCGTTATCTCTGTGGGTGTCTTTTGGGCTATTCCCAGTCTGTTCGGATGTTAAACTCGTCTCCATTGAGTGGTGGAGATGAGTTTAACATCCGAACAGACTGGGAACCCCTTAAATAAAACCTTTAAAATTTCTTTCCCAAAGGCAAACCTTTGAGTAGAGAAACCTTTCTGAGCAGAGAAATAAGATTTAAAAGAAGCAGGATGGGTACATTTTGCAGCAGTGCAGTCGCAGGCAGCCCAGAGTGTGGGTGTGAGTGAGCCCCAGGGTGGAATTGTGCCGCGGTGCTCCCCAGCAGCTGTGGCAGTGCAGGCCCAGCCAGCGCTGGAGCTGCAGCAGCGGCAGCGAGGCTTGGCCGCAGTGGCTGGAGGTGCCAGGGGAGGGTGGCCAGGATTCCCGAGGGTTTGAGCAGAGGATCTGTGGGCAGGCCCAGGGGCTTGGCCCGCTGTGGAGCCCTGGCTGCTGCTGCGTTGCCTTCAGGGCAGGCTCAGGGGCGGCTCCCATGGTCCTGCTGCAGGCGGGAAGTGCAAATCTCCGGGGCTTCAGAGCCCCTGAGGCCAGGCTGAGGGGTCCCCCCGTGCTCAGCTGTGCTGGCGGCTGTTTCTGGCCTCAGGGACACTTGGCGTGGGCCCCTTGGCCACCAGTGGTGCTGCTTTGCACTCCTTAGGCAGGAGCCGATGGCCTGGCTGGGTGTTGGCAACAGCAAAGTCCCAGGGCAGGCTCTGTGCCAGCCCAGCTTCCTGGGGGAGAGATTCCACAGGAGACAGGATCCTGGCTACAGCCTGCCTTACATTTACATCCCTTATTTCCACCCTGCACTAGGTGGAGAATTGCCCAGGTAAGGAATTCCAGACATGAATTCCAAGGGAGATAATTGAATATCTGCCTTGGGTCTGGCTCTTTTCATTGCCAAAGCCAATGGCAAAAGCTGTACCCATGGCATCTTGGTTTCTATCTCCGGCTTCCAAAGGTGTTTCTTTATTTCCCCATTCATTCTTTCTACCCAACCCGAGCTCTGGGCTTGCCAGGGGTTATGGAGGTCCCATTGTATTCCTAAAGCTGCCATAACCCCCTGAAGGGTCTTTCCTGTAAAATGAGTTCCCCATCTGAATCTATTGCTTCCACAATCCGTTATCTTTGAATTATTTCTTTTAGCAATAGGTTAATAAGTGATCCAGTGCTTGCTGAAGCAGTCAGAATTGCTTTTGCCCCCCTGTTAGGTGCCATGGTGTCAGCAGAAGATTTTGAAGCCTTCCTGCTCAGGGCATTTCAGTGCCAGGCTCTTACAAGCACCCACAGCTCTGCGGGTTGAGCTGAGCATGGGGCGGTGACCTGCGCTTTGTCTGATTCCCCTTCCTTAATAACAGCCTGTCTTGTAGCTCTTTTCCCTCCTGCTGCCCTTGCAGAGCCATCCACAAACACATTGTCTCCCTCAGGCCAGGGAATGTCCCATCAATCTCTCCCAGCCTGGCTCGGGAGCTCTGTCCCTTGGGTGCAGTCCTGGGTTCCTTGCCAGCCCCTCTCCAGGCTGTTCAAACAGGAGGCTGGGTTAAACCCTTGCCCTGTCCTCAGTTCTGAATCCTCCTGTGCCACTGAACAAGTTTCATACTGTAATCACCGAGCCCTGCTCATCCATTTAGAGGCTCTTTTGGTTGTCAAAGCTTTAACTTGATGCCAGACTTGAACTCTAGGAGATCCTCCTGTTGTCATCAGTTTTCAGGCCTCTGCTCCCACGGAAGCTGTGGCTGCACAATTCTGCAGACAATGAGGCTGCTCTCTGGCCACTGGGTTAAACATTTTAGCACAAGAATTCCTTTGGCAAGACCCTGTTTAACGTCCACCTATAATTCAAATTCTTTTTCCCTGTCTGGAAGGCCCAGGCCACTCGCCTCAGTTAATCTTAATTTTAACACTTGAAAATTCTGTGTTTCCTCCTTGTGTCCATCCATCCAGTTTGTTGACTGGCAAGATAGGAGTGTTGTAGGGAGACATCCTTGGCTCCAAAAGCCCTGCCTTTAACAGGGACTCAATACCAGGCTGTGAGCCCTTCCTTCCCTCTCTTGGAACAGGGTATTGCTTGTCCTGGTTGCTTTAATTTGTAGAGGCTCCATATCTAATTTTCTGTATTTCCCTGGGGCTGCCCACACTTCTGGGTTCACTTCAGCATAGGCCTTGTCAGACTTTTGACACAGAGGTTCAACAGAACTAGCCTCTGTATCCCTTTTTACAGTATTAAAATCCAGCTCTCAACCTCCTTCCTAGTTAATTACAATCACAGGAAGAAGAAAAAGAAATTTATTTCAAACCTATCCCCCACAGCTTCTAATAGTGGTTGAACAAATCATACCTGCTCATCTTTCCCACTCATTCCCTTAAAAATTAAAATATTCCTTTACTATTTTCCCCTTTAGGTCTAAGATTCAGAGCAGATTGAGAGGCCCCTGTGTCCATCAGAAAATGCCTCCTCTCAATGCAGACCCACCTGAATGTTCTCAAGGGCTCCAGTGTGGAGGGGCCCTGGTGTGATGGGAGCTGTGACAGCCCTGCCAATCCATGTCCATCACGGGCTGGACTTGCTGGTCCTGAGGGTGCTGCTGTCTCTGCTTGCAGTGTCCTTGTGCCCTGCAGCCGGAGCCCTGATTCCTTGCCAGGGGCTGTTTGGGTGGGCTGTGCCCTGCCGAGGAGGGCAATGCCTCTGCCGGGTGCTTGTGGCCGAGCCGTGCCCTGGGTGCCGGGGCCCCCTTGGGCCCTGGGGCTGATCCCTCAGGGGCTGTAGGAGCTCTGCCCTGGCCTTTGCCTTCAGCTTGGCCTTTTGCTGCTCCCTTCTTGCATTCACCTGCTGGGCCTTTGTGCCCAAGTGCTGCAGGGCCTTCTTCTGCCCCTCCTGCAGCCCCCCTCAGTGCCTGTGGGTGCTTGTCTTGCTTTACAAGACAGGTGTCTGCTTGGGAAGGCAGAAAAAGCCTCTCTTGGAATGGAGAATGCAAACCCCCTCCCTCTTAATTTTTAGGATAGTGAAATCAAGGGGCTCTCAGGCAAAGATATGGGATTAGGAATAACGGTTCTTTCCTAGTGTGTATAATATAATAATAGTAGTGTGTATAAACAGCTCCGGCAGTGCCAACAAACAGAGCCCGGAGCCGGTCCCGGCCTTTCGGCCGCGGCGCTTTCCCCTTGGGTGCAGTTCCGGGCACGGCCGGCAGGGGCGCCGGTGGCTCCCGCGGGGCGGGGCAGCGCATCCCTGCCATGGGAACCTCTCTTAACGGCAATAGAGCAATCCCTTCATCTAACTCTTTCACTTTTTTACCTTCTGTAGCCTTTCTCCCGTGTTTTGAGAAAGAATTTGGAGAGGGCTGCCTTTTAACTGAGCTCCTAGTGTTTCGATAAGGTGCTTCCTGTAGAGAGAGGGATTTTCCCTGAACAGCAGGAGCTGTGGTTACCAAGGGGACGTAACTCAGAGCAGGAGGGGTCAGGGGAGGATATCCCGCCGAGGCTCGGTCGGAGTGTGGGCAGGGTCTGCTGCCGGAATGGCCAGAGGGGGATCTTCCCGTGGAGGCCGAGCCGGAGCGTGGGCAGCCCCCACATGGCTTCTGGCGGCTGATCCGGCAGCTCCCGGCAGAGAAAAGGCAGGTGGGAGACCCCGGCAGCAGCAGCGGCGCTGCCCAGCGCAGCTGGCACGGGCAGGGCAGCCGGGGATGGGATGGCTGGGACCCGCCCTCGGTGCGGTCGGCGCGGTGACCTCGGCCCACGCGGCAGGACAGAGCAACCCCATCTTGCCCAGCATGGCCGGCAGAGCGGCCGCGGGCCGGGCAGTGGGGCCAGGGCACACAAATTCACCGCCAGCGCCGGGGCAGGTGGAGCTGCCCTGGGCAGTGAGCCCGCACCTGGGATGGAAACCGGGGCAGGCGGAGCTGAGGCGGGCAGCGAGCCGGGACCCGGGACAGGCGCCTCGGCCGCCAACGGAGGGGGCAAGAGCTGCAGAGGATCCCACTCTCTTTCTGACTTTTCCTCTTGTTCCCCTCCCTTTCATTTCCCCTTTTTATTTTCTTGGTTTTTTCCTCGGGTGTTTCTGATACTTCAAAGATTTTTATTCTCCTAAAATCTCCTGTCTAACATATGGCATATTCTCTTTCTTCTAGATTAAATGGGTTTTTTTCCAAATAAATCCAGAACCTAACAAATCTAAACTTCTGCTTGGATATTTTGAAGTGGTCGACGAGCTAACTCATGACCTCCTAATGTTGTTTTTCTCATCACCTTTTTTATTTATCCTTTGGCAAATTAAGCATCTTTCAGTGACTTGCTTTGCTACACCAAAAATCCCAGTGCACCCAAAATTCCTTAAAAAATGATCACACAAAGCTTGAGTACGCCAGTGGGGTTTCTGATGCACGTCTTCTAATCTTTTCCTAGTAAGCACATTTTATTAAGTAATTGTCTTCCATGTAGAAGTTTCTATTTCCCTGATTTATCTTGTTCATTTCCTATCTTGTTTAATTCTTTTTTCTCGGCTTCCCTAAACTTTGGAATTTCCAGTTTTTCCTCGTTTGGAGTGAATATTAACATAACTCTTTCAGCTCCATTTTCTGCTGCATCCTTAGCTTTGTGATCTGCCCCCAGTTTGCCCAGTTTGCCTCTCCTTTGGCCCGGGCCGGGTTCCCCCCGCCCGCAGCGGCTGGGAGCAGCCGAGAGCCCCGCGCTGCCCATGCCGACCTGGCCCGGCTCCATGGCCGCTGCTGCCGCGGGCTGCGAGGGCTGCGGGAACGGGGCACCGAGGGTGTGGCTGCTGCTGGGGGAGGAGGAGGAGGGAGGGAAGGGCAGGGATGGAGGGGGAGGAGGAGGAGAAGAAATGGAAGGGGCGGGATGGAAGAGGAGCAGGAGGTGGGGATAAGACAGGGGAGGAGGAGGAGGGGGGATGGAAGAGGAGGAGCGGGAGGAGAAAGAGCAGGGAAGGAGGCGGGGTTAGGAGGGAGGAGGAGAAGGAGGTGGAGATAAGACGGAGGAGGAGCGGGAGGAAGAGGAGGGACAAGGGCGGATCAAGGCTGAGCTGCGGGAGCCACGCGGTCTCGATCCCTGCCTGAATTCGCAGCCCCCACCTGTGGGATCATCGCCCCCCCCCATGGCGCAGGTGAGCGGGGAGGGGGAGCCCGGCCCGGATATCCCGGGGGGTCCCTGGGTTGGGTTTTTGGGGGGATGTTTGGAGAATGAAGAAGTCCAAGGCTGAGCGGAAAAGGCCCCTCGGGGAGACATCGGGCGGTGGCGGTGGCGGCTGCGGGCAGAGGCAGCCTGGAGGAGCAGAGCCCTGTGTGCCCCAGGAGGCCAAAGTGGGGAGGCCAGAGAGGGGGGAGCGCCGCCATTGGCGGGAGCCTCAAGAGCCTGGAGAGGGGCAGGGGGGACTCCTTGGAGCCGCTGCAGCGCAGAGCAGAGAATGAGGGGAGAAGGGAGCCCGGGAGCCCAAAGAGCCCCGGCATCCCGAAATGGGGAGAGCCAAGAGGGGGCAGTGCGTCCCCGGGTGTGCCCTGGGGGGATCTCGTTGCCCTTGCCTGTGGCACGGAGGCAAATCCCATGCTGTCCTTGTCCTTCCTCCCCCAGAGCAGGAGCTGAGCATGGAGAGCAGGGAGGACAAATGCCCGCGGCAGAACCTGGTGGCAGAGGCCGTTTTGAGCGGCTCCACAGCGCAGGAAGCCAACAGGGAGGAAAAGGCCCGGAGATGCCGCACGAGGAGGGGCTGCAAACGCAGATGGCGGGGATGTGAGGGGGAAAGAGCCAGCCTGGGCCGGGAAGGCGGCCGGAGATGGAGCCAGAGCTCGGAGCTGGTGCTCTATGAGCAGCTCCATGATGGGGAGAAGCCCCACACGTGCGTGGAGTGTGGGAAGAGCTTCAGGAGGAACTGCCACCTGATCAGGCACCAGAGGATCCACACTGGGGAACGGCCCTACGAGTGTGGGGAGTGTGGGAAGAGCTTCAGCCAGAGCTCCAGCCTGATCGTGCACCAGAGGACCCACACAGGGGAGAGGCCCTATGAGTGCTCCAAGTGTGCGAAGAGGTTTCAGACCAGCTCCAGTCTCCTCCAGCACTATCAGAGTCACACAGAGGAGAGGCCCTTCCAATGCCCCGACTGTGGGAAGGGATTCAAGCGCAACTGCAACCTCGTCAGGCACCAGAGCACCCACACAGGGGAGAGGCCCTACGAGTGTGATAAATGCAGGAAGAGGTTTCAGACCAGCTCCAATCTCCTCCTGCACTATCGGATTCACACAGAGGAGAGGCCATTCCGCTGTCATGACTGTGGGAAGGGATTCCAGCGCAACTCTGACCTCGTCAAGCACCGGCGCATCCACACAGGGGAGAGGCCCTACGAGTGTCCCCAGTGTGGGAAGAGCTTCTCCAGGAGCTCTCACTTGACCCGACACCAACGGAGGCACCGGTAAGGGAAGCCCTGCGAGTGCCCCGAGTGCGGGAAGAGCTTCGTGCGCTGCTGCAGCTCCATCCCCCACTGGAGGAGGCACTTTGGGCACAGCCCTGGTCACTCACATTCCCTGTGATCCATGTTGGGAACACTCCTGGCTGTTTGTCCTTTGGTTTGGCCTGAATTTTTTTCTCTTCTCCATCTCTCTCTACTCCAGAAGCCAAGAGGGATGGATCTGTCCCCTCAAAACCACTCAAATCCCACTGAAAATAACTGAATTTTAACCCAAAAAGGCTCAATCCTACCTCAAATTCCTTGTTCCCTCCTCAAAAAACTCAATCCCATGCCAAACTCAATCCATTCCACAGCCACCAGGGTGAGATGGGGTTCGAAGGGGATTGGGAGAAGTGGGATCCCAATTTGGAGCAGTGGGATAGCGATTGTGTGGGCCTGGGTGTGTGGGATGTATTTGATAGCAAATAAAACTTTCAGAGTTACTGATTCTGTCCCGTTTATTTTCAGTCAGTTCTGTTTGCAGAGTGCCACCTTCTCAGCTGATTCAATTCCTATAAAAATCCCATTTTTTAAATCATCTATCCCAAACAATCCAAAAACCAATATCAAAATAAAACCACCCGCACACAATTAATGTTTTAAAAATAATTTTAATTTTTCAAGAGTACTTAAGGATGTTATTAAAGTTTAATTGTTTGGTTGAAATGTCTGAGAAATTGTAGTGGTGTTTGGTTTTGTGTTTATATATTTGTAATATGAATTGTTTAACTAAGAGGTGTTAGATTGCTTGTTAGTTCCTTTAGATTTTTTTATCTAAAGTACATTAGTCATCGAGTTAAAACTTTCAAAAGGTATTTCTTGATATATAATTTGTTTATTTATATGCATTGGTAATATTATAGTAATAGTTGTTGGTTTGGTTTGACTCATAGTTGGAGTATTGTAAAGAAGACATGAGATTTTCATATTTTATTTTTATTATAATTTATTTAATTTCAATTATTATTTCTTTGTTTATAATTTTATTGCAATTTTTTGAGAGGATAGGAAGGAAGTTCAAGGGCAGGAAGATTTTTTCCTGGCTGGGAACTGGAATTCCAGACCCTGGGAATGTGTGCAGGACCCCCCAGACTGGGATCAAATATGGGCTGGGATCAAATATGGGCTGGGATCACATGGACTGGGATCACATGGATGGGGATCGTGTGGATCAGAACCCTCCAGACCAGGATAGCCTGGAGTGGGATCAAATATGGACTGGGACTGTATGGACTGGGATCCCAGGGACTGGGATCATATGGATCAGGACCACACAGACTGGGATCAAATATGGGCTGGGACTGTTTTTTAAAGTAACTTTGTTCTATAGTTTTTATTTCTGTTGTTAATTAAGCTCAGTGAAATAGCTGCTTGTGTTAAACTGCCTGCTTGGATGGGTGTAGAGGGCTTTTTGGATAATTGGTTAGCTGAGAAAGGACATTTCGATGTGATACCAATGGATAAGGATAGGGGAAACAAGCTGGGAACTGAGCAACCAGTGTCCAATCACTGACAAAGGTCACAGTGACCTTCTCTGAAACGGGAAGACGGGGGAGAAAATCGCTTGCCAGAAAATGTAGTTATCTTAGGTAGAGAAGCTAGAAGAATGCAAACATAGAAGCAAAATAATTATTAGAAGATAGAAGTAGGTGTGGTTGATCCAAGGGTGCTTTAACCAATAATGAGCTCAGCTTTTGCAATATGTATAAGCTTCATTAACACCAATATAAATATGTGTGAGTTTTCAATAAACTTCGAGATTTGCCATTCACACGTATAGTGTGTTGCATTTCTCCCGCCGTTCACGACAGATGGGATAAAATCCAATGCACACAGGATGAGGACACCTGTACAGATCTGCCAACTATCAGCACTCCCCGTCTGAAGGCAGAGTGCACCAAGACCCAAAACTGGAGGTGATAAAGAGAAGGAGCCAAAACCACAGCCAAGAAACACACATGCTCTGAAAAGGCAGACCCAAGGAGGGGCCATGTAAAATCATTCCTGGAATATGTAAAGTAGTTTATGGATATGCATGAGTGTCTATGAATATGCACCAGGCTGATGTAAGGGGAAAGGTATTTCCACTCTCCTGTGGAAATGTAAAAAGTTTAATAAGGGACAATGGGAGACCAGGACCATGGAGCAAAGGTTATTACGGCCGGGTGCATCTTGGCACTCAGCCAGGAGCACCCTGTTACCTTCAGGGATCCCCTGAAATACCTTTCCCCTTACATCAGCCTGGTGCATATTCATAGACCCTCATGCATAGTAAACTTTTCCCCAAAACTAGTTTCATGTTCTGAGAATTGTTTAGCAAGGCTCTTCCTTGGATCTGCCTTTTCGGAGCATGCAGATTCCTTGGTTGTGGTTTTAGTCCATTCTTATCACCTCCAGTTTTTGGGCTTTGGTCCACTCTGACTCTGTGAAATTGAGGTTTTGGGATTTTTAGTATGTTGTGGATGGAAGCAAAATGGAGGGCACAGTGTTTTGTCCTGGGTTTCTTCTTCATGCTTCTTCCTTCTTCTTCATGGGTTTGGGTGGCTTTTTGTAATTGGGCAGAAATTCCACATTGCAGGCTGTTTGGGATCAGTTATTGGGTTAAAAGGGAAAATAATCTAGGTGTCAGTTCCTAATTGGATAGTTTAGTCTTAAAAGACCTTGGAACAAGAGATTGTTGGCCATTTTGTGCCTTCTAATGAAAAGCTGCTGAACTCCCAGTAATGAGGCTGTTTTACTGATAAGAAATAATAAACACTTGAGTCTGAACATGAATTACTGTCTCAAGTGCCTTCAATCCAGAGCCAGTGAAACCAACAACTGGTACCCCACAGCTTGGGGTAGTGCCAAGGCAGAACTTGTTCATGCTCTTTTCCCCTGGTGATTTTCTACTCCCGTCCAGACTCTGATAGCAAAGCCGTGCTGGTGATGAAAGATTGACCTTGGCATCCTGGGGCACTTTCTGGGTGGGTGTTTGAATCTGCTTTTCCAGGCCTCGGGCTGAGCAGGGTGAGGCCGAGGCCTGGGCCCCTCCAGGCGGCGCCGGGAGCGCCCGGGGCAGCGGCGAGGGGCGGCCCTGAGGGGCGGCACAGGGGGCATTTCCCCCGAGCGGGCGGGCGGGCGGGCGGCGGGGAAAGGCGCCCTGGGCACAAGGGCAGGCACAAGGGCCCCGGCTCTCTGCAGTGCGGGCGGCCCAGCGCCAATCGCTGCTCCCGGAGCCGCTGCCAGGGCCGGGTCTCCTCCCCGCCGCTGACCCTGCACCTGCAGCGCTGCCTCCGCCTCTGCCGGGCTCCCCGGCACGGACGGCAAGGACGTGGACACGCTGCAGCAGGGGCCCAGCAGGGACACCCAGATGGTGCCGGGGCTGCAGCTCCTCTCCTGCAAGGAAAGGCTGACACAGCTCGGCTTCTTCAGCCTGGGAAAGAGACCCAGCCTTGATCCAGCTGCGGCCTTCCAGTACCTGAGGGCAACACACAAGAAAGCTGGACAGGGACTTTGTACGAGGGCAGGCAAGGACAGGACAAGGGAGCATGGATCCAAATGGAGAGAGATTAGGTTTAGGTAAGGGATTCAGAAAAAAGACTCTCCTGGAACAGGTTGCCCAGAGAAGGTGGGCATGTCCCGTCCCTGACAGTGTTCAAGGCCAGGCTGCATGGAGCTCTAGACAAGCCGGTCCAGTGCAAGGGGTCCCCAGCCACAGCAGGGGGGTTGCAGCCATGGGATTTTCCAGATCCCTTCCAAGCCAAACCATGCCACGACTCCATGATTCTGGGATACTTCCCCTCCTCATCCTCTGGCAGAAAAAGAAACTTGGCCCCAAGTTCCACACTGCAGACCATGTCTTTTGGCAGCCTGCAACTGTGTCAACAGAGATGACATTACTGACACGATTTCCCTTTTCTACTTGAAAAGTAAATGCTTGTCAGAAGAGGCAATTGTTCCCCATGAAATGCTTGGTCTCATGCAAAGAAGAAAGAAGCCAGAAGCCAACACTCTTCGTTATTGCTACATTGTTTTCTTTGGTTACTTCTCTAATAGGAATGACTTTGGGATGTGATTTGTTTGTTTCTCTCTTTCGTTCCTTGGGGCGCGCAGCGGCTCCTCCGTTGGGTTCGCGGGGGCAACGCAGGAACGGCCGCGAGCTCCGGCGGCTCCACAGCAGCAGCAGCAGCGCTTCTCTTGATTGGTTTTCCGCTTGACTTTTCACTCGCTCCCCATCCCCTTCTCCCTCTCACACTCACTCTACTCCCGTACCGTGCCGTTCCGTCCGTGTTCCGCCTCTCACAGCCCGGCTGATGCCGCGTCCCGCAAGGCGCCCCTCGGCGGGGCCGCCCCGTGCCCGCCCCTGCCCGTGCCCGCCGTGGTTCCGCCTCGGCCGGGCTCTCTCCGTCCTGGCTGTGGCGCCGCTGGAGGAGCCGCTCGCTCTGGTGCTGGCGGAGCAGCGCGGGCTTTTGGCTGCGCCTGGCGCGGGCTCTGGCCCAGCCCCGGCCGAGGCCCCGGCCCCGAACGAAGCCCCTGCCGTGGTTCCGCCCGCAGCCGCCCCGCTGCCGCCCGGCTCCCGCCCCGTGGCCGACAGCGTGGCCGGCAGCTGCCCCGCTCCGAGCTCCGCCGCTCGCCAGCTCGGCCGCCGGCCCCGAGCCACCGCAGGCCGGGGCAGCTAGGCAAGCAGCAGCGCGCCGGGCGGGCGGGTGCCCCGGGCAGAAGAGCGGCAGCGCGGTGCCGCCCGCACGGGTGGAGAGGCCTCCCCTGGAGCAGCTCTAGCGGCAGGGCCCGCTGCTAGGCAGCGGCGGCTGCGGCAGCATTTACTCCGGTCCCTGCCTCACCGACGGCGCCCCGGGAAGAGACGGGGCTGGCTCGGAGGGCGGCGGCGGGCGGTGGGCGATGAGCTCAGCCCGCCGCTGGCCTTGGCTCGCAGGCGGCCATCAAGCGAGTGTCCTGGGAGCGCATCTCGGAGTGGGCGCGGCTGGGGAGTGAGCGGGGCCAGCGGGAGGAGCCGGCGGGGCGTGCCGGGTGGGGCTGAGGCAAGGCCCGGCAGGGCGGCAGCCGGAACGCTGCGAGGGCAGCGAGCGTGGAGTGAGCGGGGGCCGCGCCGCGCACCGGGCCGGGCCATGGCGAGCCGCGGCGGGGCTGGGCAGGGGCTGCCCGAGGCGCGGCGCAGCATCGGCTCCGCTGACGGCATCGCGGTCCCCCCGCAGCGCAAGGGCGCCCTTGTGGCCCTGGAGCTGGTGCTGCTGTGGATGGTGTCGCGGCCTGGCTTCCCCGGCTTCGTGCGGCTCCTGGACTGGTTCGAGGTGCCCGAGGGCTTCGCGCTGCTCATGGAGCGTCCGCAGCGCTGTCAGCACCTCTGGTACTTCCTGCACGAGCGGCGGTTCCTGACGGAGCCCGTGGCGCGGGGGCTGTTCCGCCAGGTGCTGGAGGCCATGGGGCACTGCAGCAGCCGCGGCGTCCTGCACCCCCACATCAAGGCCGAGAACGTCCTCGTCGACCTGGCCACGGGTGAGGCGAAGCTCATCGACTTCGGCTGCGGCACGATCCTCCAGGACACGTTCTACACCCGGATGTCAGGTGAGCCCAAAGCCGGGGCCCAGCTGGGCAGCAGAAGTTCCTCCCTTGGCTGGCATAGGGGGAAGAGGGAGGGAAGGAAGGAGGGGGAATCCTTCTTCAGCCAGCTGCAGCCAAGTTGCTTTTTGGCAGGGCAGGGGCTGGCTGTTGTGGAACGGGAGCTGGCTGGGAGGGAGGGAGCAGCATGGGCCTGATGAGCTGCACTCGTGTCCCATAGGAACGCTGGAGTACAGCCCACCGGAGTGGATCCTCTTTGGCTGCTACCATGGCCAGCCAGCCACCATCTGGTCCCTGGGCATCCTGCTCTATGAGCTGCTCTGTGGGCACCTTCCTTTCCACACCAACGAGGACATCGTCTGGGGCCAGCTCTTCTTCCTGCCCCGGGTGTCTCAAGGTGGGGATGCGCCTTCAAGGCACGAGGGGAAGAACGGGGTTGGGAGGGGCGGCTGGCACATAAGCGTCCTGCTCTTGCAGCTGGTGAGGAGGTGGATCTCCTGGGCTTAGCTGGAGGAGGTGGCACCTGTGCCTCTGTGCTGGTGTCCTCCGCAAGAGAGGATCGATAGGAAGCTTTTGGCTGCAGCTCTGAGCACTCCTGGTGTGGCCTGGGCGCTGTGGAATGTGGGAGAGCACGGACAGGAGCCTTGTCCCGCTGAGCGGCGGTTTCTGGTTTCTATCCGCAGAGTGCCAGCACCTCATCAGGTGGTGTTTATGCATGGAGCCCACAGACAGGCCAGCACTGGGGGACCTTTTTGAGCATTCTTGGCTGCAGGAGCCCTGTCTGGCCCAGGAGACAGCAGAGATGCCTCCCTGTGCACAGGAGGATCCAGGAGCCCAGCCAGCAGCAGCAGCACGCGTCTCGTGGCGCTGGAAGAAAACCCCGGAGCGTTTCCCTGCGGCCGCGGCGCGGAGGAGAGAGCGCAGCCGAGGAGATGCTGCTTCCGCTGGTCCCTGCGAGCTGTGGAGGGAGCGGCTCCGTGCTGCCCATCCCATTGGAGAAGTGGTGGCAGTGCGGTGAAGGTGCCACGGACTGGGACAGGGGAAACATCCCCCTGCAGCTCAATGGCATCGTGATGTCCCTGCAAGCCGAGGCACAGCTGGCGCGTTCTTCTGGAGCACGACGTGGAGCTGGGAACACCATCCTGGAGCTGGCCGCTGGCGGGGCAGAGCCGATTGGCTTTGGCTGCGGCCCCTGCCTGGAGGACATGCTCTGTGCCCCGATGGAATCAAGATGAGTCCCCAGCCGGCGCAGGGGCGGGGGGATGCTGGTGCTCCCGGGCACGGCAGGGCTCGGCCTGGCCACGCGCCGGAGGTTCCCCGCTCGGCGGCGCTGGGGAATATTAATTTTCCCTCCGGCCGCCGAGCTGCTTTTTGGCAGGACAGGGGATGGATGTTGTGGAAGGGGAGCCGGCTCCTGGCCTTGCTGACAGCTTCTGCCAGCCAGCCTGGCACGGGCTGAGGCGGGGGCAGCCAGCCTGACAAAAGCATCCATCCATGTGGATGGGGGCGGCAGAGGGGGACGGGTTCCCAAGCTGTGCCCCAGCTGGTCTGCTCTGCAGGCCCTTGAGGAAGGGGTGCGTTTATGGGCGGGAAAGGTGGGGATTTTCCCCACCCGTGGACAGGTTTAATTCTCTCATGGAGTGGTCAGACCCTCCTCAGGCCCATGAAACGGTGACAGGCTTTGTGCTTTTTCTTGTTTCCATGTCTTGTTTTGAATTGACTTTCGTGCAATTGTTCTTTGTTTTTCCCAGGAGGATTACACCTGGTGCCCGGACCGGACGGGGAAGCGCCTGCAGCGTCCATGGAGCGCGTCCAGTGCCAGCGCTGCCCCAGGGGCCACGGTCTGCAGGGACAGCCCCTTCCAGAAGGACGAGGACCTGGTTTGGGATCAGCTCCTCTCCTGGCAGCAGCTCTCCAGAGGTGGGCACCTGGCTCCACAGCTCGGCTGGCAGAAGGGCTCCGGGCAGGTGGCAGCGGGCACACGGGCATCCCGCTCTTGCAGCTGCTGAGGAGGTTGCTGTGCCGGGATTAAGCAGAGGAGGTGGAACGTGGCCTGCCCCGCTGCCCTTCTCTAAAAACAGAGAATGGGTCGGGAGGTTTGGGCTCTGAGCACAGCCAGCAGCCTGGCCCGGGCACAGGCCATGGTGGGACAGGGGGACAGGAGCCTGCTGCCACTGACCGTGGCTCTCTGGTTTCTCTCCGCAGGCTGCCAGCACCTCATGCCATGGGAACGGCACCGCTCGGCCTGCCAGGCTGGGAGGGCTGGAGGGTGGCCGGTGTTCATTTGCTGTCAAAAATAAATTGGGTTTTTTGTCATTGTCATCATCGGAGCGTTTCTTTCCTCCTTTTCGAAGCTCTTGGCCTCCCTTCCTCCAGGGTAATCTTTTTTCTCCTTCCTCAACCGCTTGACGGCATTTGGCAGGGGGGGTTAAGCAACGTGAAAAATTCAACAACAGCTCCCGTTGCCAACTGCAGCAGCCCCTTCAAGAGCCCTGAGCTTCCACCAAGGTCAGTGTGTGCCTTGCAAAAGGAAGTGCTTTGCAGTGATGGGGTTGTTGCCCTGCTGCAAAAGCGGGGAGGAACTCAGAAATGGAAAAATGCCAATTTGGCTCAACCACCGCCCAGGTTCTTCATCTTTTCCCTCTTCTCCATGATAGGCAGGCAGGGCTGGACTCCAGCAAGTTTCAAGTTCTTGGTGCTCTCTGGCATCAAAGGGATCAAGGAAACTCTTGTACGCAGGGACTACAACAGGGCTACTTGTCAGAACCCAGGAAATTCCTCTGGCTGCCCTGGAGGATTTGAGCCCCTGCCCAGGGCGCTAAGAGACCCTGGCACAGAGCCCAAGACCCCTGTGCCTTTGATTTAGCCCTTGGAAAAAACAACCTTATATGAAGAATTGCGAGCCATAACAGTTTAAGTAGAATGATAGTGAATTTATCACAGGGTGAAAAATAGATTTTTGGGGTTTCTAGAATGGGGCTTCAGGGGCCAAGATGGTGGAATCCGGGCGTGTCCACCCTTTCTCCTTCTTCTTGGCCTCCATCTTCTGCTGTGATGGTGGCACTTTTAGAATGGTTTAGAGTAGAAGCTCACTGTCTAGGTAATAGGCATTGGAAAGTCATTGTAAATATTGTACAGGTAGTTTTTAGGATAAAAAGATAACACTGCCCTGGGGCAGGCAGAGTGCCTTAGACTGTCTTGCTGAGCGGACCTTGGCAGGACAGGAAAAAGAGTTTTATAGATAAGATACAAGAAACAACCTTGAGAGCCACAAATTAAGAGCTCTGACTCCTTCCTCGAGCGCCAGGCTGGGAAAAGAGACTTTGGAACTTATCTCGGGCTCACTCTGACCAGCCAGAGACCCCGAGAGCATGAGTCCATAAGACGAAATACTGAAGGATTGGCTCCAAAACATAAATATCCTTGTTGGCCGTGTCTTCTTGACCAAGAAATCCTTCAAAGCTCTTGTAACTACAAGTCTTGCGGCCCTGTGAGCCATGCGGTGCAGATGGGAGCCAAACTCACCCTTCCTGTCTATGGAGAAGAGAAGAAAAAGCAATGGCATCATCTAAAAAACTCAGAGGTCCGCTCTCTAGCTCCTTCCAAACTCCTTCAAATCACCCAAAGTGCGATTTAGCTACAAATAGGTGTCAAGGCCTCTTAGTGCTGGCTCTTGGACTCCAGAGCAGCTGCTTTAGAATCTTTCACAGAACCCTGTGTAGTTCTGTAGTGCCAGAAATGGATCATTTGAAGAAACTTTCCCAACTGACTTGCATGGAGGTTTGTTTGAAGGGTATTTGAGGAGAAAGGCTCCCGGCAGAGCTCTGGGCTTTGGCCTAGCTGTGTCCCCTGCTGATTGTCAAGTGTGCCATCAGCTGCAGGGCTTTCTGGGCTAAAACTATCATCAAGTCACTGGGACTTGCTCTTTTTGGCCTCTAAAAGCTGGAGCCACTTTCGGGGCAAATTTGGAGACCTCATCTCTGGGTGGATGGAGCAGCCAGGATTTTCCCAGTTGCTGGGAATGGTTCTCCAGGCCCTGGGTGTAAAACAGGGCTGCCCAGCAAGTGCGGATCTGCAAGATGATAAACAGTTGTCTTGGTTTGAAAAGGGAGGTGTCTGCTAAGGAAGGCAGAAGCCTTCTGTGAAATGGAAAATGTCAATCCCCTCCCTTCAAATGATTCTCATTTAGAAATTCAAATGCTCTTGGGGAAAGATATGGGGATAGGACTGAGCCCGCAGAGCTGGGCAGCATTTGCTGATGCTCTGAGCCCTTCCTAAAGATCCTGTGCGGGCTGTCTCAGACACCTGGGGCCAGGGATTCCTTCCAAGCTGGGCCACTTTGGCTGGGCTGGGGGCGGCCCCGGGGCAGAAGGCAGTGTGTGCAAGGGCCCTGGCTGGCACGCTGCAGCACGGTCACCGTGCCATGGAACGGAAGCCGGTGTCCAAGGCCCCTTTGTGACACGTGGGAAATAGAAGCTTGCCCGGCTGCTGGCAACACGCAACGGGGCACAAGGGGACAGAGCGGTGCCGTGAGGAGCCCCCGCACAGCGCACTCGCTCCCGTCTGACCCGGAGCTTCTCCGCGGCGCTGTTCCTGCAGCTGAGCTCGAGGCCAGAGCACAGGACTCGCTGACCCGTGGCCTTCCTGAGGCTTCTATTCTGCAGCTGCCCTCAAGGGCAGAGCGTGGGACTTGGTGCCCCGGAGCTATCCCAAGGCATCTCTCCTGCAAGTAGCTCCAGGCACAGCCATGGAGCAGAGACCCCCGAGAGTGCCCAAGCTGGCCTGGGTGGAGGAGGAGGAGGAGGAAGAAGAAGGCCCTGGAGCTGCCCCAGCACAGGAGACAGAAGAGGTGGTGCCATTCCATCCAGCACAGGAGGGTGAGTGGCAGAGCTGGGCTGCAGGGCTGGAGCCTGCAGCCAATTGGCGCCATGCCATGCCATGCCATGCCATGCCATGCCATGCCATGCCATGCCATGCCATGCCATGCCATCCCCTGGGGAAATGCCCATGGACAGGAGGGAAGAGGGCCCGGGCAGACACCCCGCAGTGGCCGTGCTCCATCCCCTGGGGCATCCCGGGGCTCTCCCTGCCTGGGCAGCGCAGGGCTGGGCTCTGTTCTACGGCCTCTCCCGCAGCCCCTCAGCTCTGGCTGCGCTTGCTCATTGCCAGATGCAGCCCTGGAGCGCACACCAGAGCAGGAATCCAGCCGTGGCCGCTTCCGCAGAACAGCGCAGGTACCTGCAGCCACCCCCACCTGGGCTGGGCCTGCTGTCCCTGCTCAGCCCAGCACCGTGTGTGCAGCACTCCATGCACCATCCCCGGCCTCTTGCCCTTCTCCTACAGCTCGTCTGCGACTTTATCCGGAGCATTGGGCAGGAAGAGACCAGCACCATGGGCACTGGGCTCAGAGCTCACTCAGAGCTCCTCAGTCATGAGACCAGTGCCGCCCTGCTGCATTTGCTCCTGGAGAAGGGTGTTGCCAGGCCAGAACAAGTGAGCAGTCTGGGGCCAGGCTTCAATTCCCCCATGAGTCCCATGGCTTCCCCAGCCACGCCTGCTGGTCCCTGGGAGCCTTTGAGGCCATGGCAGTGCGCTGGCAAGGGAAGCACTTCTCTGGGGACCCTGGGGACATGGCTCCCTCTGGCAGCTTTCCAAGTCTCCCCGTGCCTTCTCCAGGTGCCCGCCATGGTGAGGTCCATTCACCGATGGCTCCTGGCCAATGATTCTGCCCAGCACAGGCTGGACAAGGCCCTGCTGAATCTCACCAGAGCACACCCGGGTGAGGCAGTGGTGACGCTCCTGCGTGCGGCCCCGTCCTGTGACAGGTATGGGGCCCACCTGCCCAGAGGGCTCAGGCCTCCCCAGCCCATCACCCTGTACCGCCTGGCCCAGGTGTCTGAGCAACAGAGAGTTCCAGGGCCCTCTGGCTGCTGCCTTTCCCAGTCCTGGCACGTCAGCCCCCGAGCCTGCTGCCATGCTCCCTTGCCGCCCCTCAGGGGCCTGTCCCCACAGGGCTGGGCTGCCTGGCTGCTGCTGGCCAGGCCCAGTGGGCAGAGGCAGAGCCAGCGGTCAGCCCGGGCCCCTAGGGATGCCCAGGCCACGGTGCTGTGTCTGAGACCCCCCTGAGACAGAGCTCTAACCCCGCAGAGCTGCCATCTCCATGTGGAAGACCATCATGTGCTCGTCCAGGACTGCGGAGCCAGTGCTGCTGATCCTCCTGGATGTGCTGGGCAGCTGGCCAGAGCGCAGCACGTGCACCTCCGATGGGGACAAAACGGGTGTCTTTGGCCTGGCTGTGAGTTTCTGCAAGTGGCCTTTGCTGGCCCCATGGCTGCCTCTCCAGCAGCTCTCCATCCTCCTTCCCCCACTGCATCTCCCTTCCTCAGGCACTGGCCTGAAACCTGGCCCAGGGGCAGCCTCAGGCCCACCAGGCCCCGTGCTCCCCCTGCCAAGGTCTCTGTGGGCCTCTCCCTGCCCTGCTCGGGCCCTGCCCCAGGGACACCTGGGCACTGAGCGCTGTCTTGGGGGGCTTTGTCCCTTGCAGGCAACTGTGGTGATGTGGAAGATGTTCCAGGAGCCCCATGTGCCTCGTGTAGTGACGTCGTATTTCCCCCAGCTATTTGTGCATCTGCTCTTCCAAGTGTTCTTCAGCACAGCAGAGATGCCAGAGGAGGTCGATGCCTTCTGGAAGCAATGCCTGCAAGAGCACGGCCTTGCCACCAGCCCCAACAGGTGCTCCATGCCAGTCCTCCTGTCCCTGCCACGTGGCCTGCCAAGGAGCCAGTGCTGCCAGGGTGACCTGGCCTTTGCTGTGCACACAGGTTTGCAGTGCAGAGCCTGAAGTCCCTGCTCTGCCGAAAGCAGTACAAGGAGGTGGTGGTGTCAGTGGAACGCAAGCGTGGCTGGGACACGCTGCTCTGTGCTGACACCCGCCACTATGCCGTGGGTCTGCTGGCCAGGTGAGACTCCCCTTCTCCCCATTGCTCCCGGCATTTGTGCCCTGTGCCCGGGCTGTCCCACACAGTCCCTGTGGCCCTGGGACACAGGGCCTTGTCACCGAGGGTCGGCCAAGCAGAATGGAAAAGACTGGGAGGGGAGAGAGCACAGGAGGAGACACCTCCTAAAGGGCCCAGGTCCCCTTGCAGGACGGTGGTGAAAGACCAGCAGGCTCTGCGAGCCTGTCCTTGGAGAGATTTGCTCAGGTTCCTGGACCCTTTTTCGCCCTCCTAGGGAGATGCGCCATGCTTGTCTTGGGTTGGCTTCCAGTATTGCACTCCACCTCCTCTGGCTGCTCAGCACACAGGAGCCACACTGGGATCTGCCCGCCCTGGCGTTCCTTGTGGAGGTGAGCCGGGTGTGCAGCGCTGCCTGGCTGAGCTGCCTCCCAGCCCTCTGCCCTCTGGGAGCCGCAGCCGCCTGGGACGCTGCCCGCGCCCTGTGCTGCTGCTGCTGCTGCTGCTGCTGCTGCTGCTGCTGCTGCTGCTGCTGCTGCTGCTGCCTGGGCCCAGCCCTGTGCGGCTCCGGGCTCCTGCCGGCCGGCTCCCCCATCACTGGCCTGTGCCTTTCAGCTCCTCCAGTGCCTGGATGCCAGTGAATGTGGTGCCAGTGTTGTGAAGGTCTCTTCAAGGTACCTGCAGAGCGAGTGCAGGGAGAGGCGTCGCCTGGCACTCAGGGCCCTGCTGGAGCTCATTGATGATCCCTCAATGGTGAGAAGGGGGCGGTGGCTGAAGCTGCGCTGGGAACGCAGTCACTTGGCCTGGCCTGGGCTTGGGCCGCTGGGGCAGCTGCTCCCAGCTCTCCTGCCTCCCGCTTCAGCTGCCCGCGTGCTTCGGGACAGGCCTTTGGCCTCTGGGCCCTGCGGCAGCAGGATGGCCTTTCACAGACTTGTGTTCCGCACAGGCCAAAAGAATGTGGAGCCTGACCCAAAGCCTCATGGACCTACTGTGCGACAATGATGCAGAGATCGCTGGCATGACCCTCATCACACTCAGCTTTCTATTCCTGCACAAATCACACATTCTGATGTCAACCCCCATTGCCCTGCAGCTGGCTGAGGTGCTCCTGCCACTCTTTGACCACGTAAGGCTCTGTGCCCCCAGCCACAGCCGCTGGCTGCTGCCTGGAAACTGTGTGCCCTGAGCATTTCCAGCCCTATGCCCAGGGGGGCCTGCAGGAGCCAATGCTGAGGTAGTTTTTCTTTTTTTTTTTTCCTACAGGATAATAGCCAGGTCCAGCTGCTCTCCATCAAACTCTTCCGAGACATGATGGAGTATTTGGAAGAGAGAGAAAAACCTTTGGAAAGCCCTGTGCAACAGAGCTTGCTTGCACTCTTCTTCCACTGCCATGATGAGAATCAGCGTGTGGCAGAGGTGAGGACTCGTGGGCTGCTGCTGTCCCCCTGGCAGGGGGCTCGGCTGCCTCCTGCCCTGCGCCTGCTGGATCGCAGCCTCCTGCAGGCCATGGCACGGGGACGCGGGTGCCGTGCCCTGGGCTGTGGGGCCATCTCCGCGTCCCTGCTGCTCTCCAGGCTTCTCGGGAAGCGCTGCTTTGTGCGGTCAAGTTGATGAAGAGGAGGGATCTCAAGAAGCTGGTGAAGGAGCAGAAACTGTGCAAGTTCAGCGAGTGCCTGGTAAGGAGGGCCTGCAAGGCCCAGCCTCAGGCTGGAGAAGGCCCCTGAGGGCGGCGCTCAGTGTGCGGGCCGGGCAGCTGTGCCCCTGCCTGCTGCGGCAGCCAGAGGCCGCGCGGGCTCCTCTCCAGGCTCCCGAGGGCCCGAGCCGGGTGCCCGTGGAGCCCCGGCCCGGCGGGGCTGCGGGGCGGCACCGCGGCTCCCCGGGCAGCAGCCGGCCCGCTGCCCCCTGCCCTCGGGAGCCCTTGGCCGGCGGCTGCTGGCCGCGCCTCAGGGCTGTGCGGGCAGGCGAGGCCGGGGCTGGGCGCAGGCAGCGCCCGGCCCAGGGGCTGAGCCCGCGCCAAGCCTTCCCTCCTGCCGCTCTCTGCAGCTGGCAGAGGACAGGAGCCGAGCGGCCGAGCACCTGCGCCGGGCCCTGCGCTACCTGCAGAGCCCACAGGAGCCCCTGCGAGAGGCGGCCATCAGCTTCATGGGTGAGCCACGAGCCCGCGCCCCCTCCCCGGCCCGGCCCGCCGCAGCTCGGCCCCGGCCCCGCCTGCTGCCCCGGCAGCGCCAGCCGGGCCCGGCGCCGTGGAGCCCCGCCTGGGCTGGGCATTGCTGCTGCCGCCCTCTGGCAGCCGTGCCCTGGGGCGGCAGCGTGCGCCAAGGGCCGGGCTGAGCCCTGCCGGGCCAGCAGCCCGTGTGGCCACAGCGCCGGCAGCGCCGCTGGCAGGGAGCTGTGCCGCTGCCGCCGTGACAGGCTCTGTGTTCACAGGCATGGCCGGGCGGCGCCTGAGGGGGCAGCAGCGAGAGCTGCAGCTGATCTGCACTGGTGAGTGAGGGCAGCGGGCTGGCAGCGGGGGCTGCCGGGGGGGAGCTGCAAGCCCTGCCCCGGCTGCGGAGGGCTCTGCTCCCGTGGCCAGAGCACACTGAGCTTTCAGGGCCACGGGGGCCATTGGTGGCCCGCAGCTTCGGCCTGATCGCCTTGCTCCCTGCTCCCTCCTGGCCATGGCAAGAGCCGGCTGGCATGGCCCTTGCTGGGGGCTCTCCTCGGCTCCCCGCAGATCTGCCTCTGACCGTGGCTCTGTTGCTCTCTCTTGCAGCCCTTGAAGACAAAACAAATGACATCAGCATCGCCGTCGGAAGCCTGGCAATTCAAACCCTCTGCATCCTCAAGTCAGGAGAGCGGGCTCCCATCTCCAGCTTCCAGTGGCTCCTAAATCACCTGCGCAGGGCATGGAAGACACGGCCTGGTCTGTCGCTGCTCGGCTGCCTGCCCTGCCGCAGCTCTGTGGAGAGCTGATCCCAGAAGCTCTTTTTGCTGGGGCCACCTGAGTCAGGAGGAATTTTCTTTTACTTCAAGAATGTTCTTTTCTTTTTTTTTTTTCCCTTTACCATGTAAATATAGACTGTGTTCTAATACACAGCCTGCCAGGATCTTTCTTTTGCTGCCCAGGGTGCGCAGGGCCTAGGGGCAGAGGGGATAAAGGGTGCTTGTGCTCAGCCAGCTGCCCAGGCGTGCAGTGGGCAAGGGGAAATGGCCAGAAGGCCCTTGGCCTTTGGTGGTTCTGCTGAAGCCTTTGTGCTGCCCACAGAGCGGCTGGGCAGGGGCCGGAGCTGCGGGGATCCCTGCCAGAGCGGTGCCTGGAGATGGCCACAAGCCCTGTGCCAGGCAGGAAGCGCCATCCGTGCCCTCCTGCCCGTCTGCTGCTGGCTGCCTTGCTGAGGGCTCCCAGGTGCCTCTGCCTGGGGCTGCTCTGGAGCTGCTGTGGGGCTGCGGCGCTGCTGCCGGGCAGCTTGGCCGCGCTGGGGCAGGGCCTGAGGGGCTGGGGCGCTGGCAAGCCCTGAGCAATGGGGCTGTCAGAGGCCACAAGCAGCCCCCTGGCAGCCGCCTTCTTCCTGCCAGAGCTGACTTGCCAGGCGGATCCTGGGCACTCTGGAACTAACAGCATCAGTGTTATTAGAGAATGAAAGTGACCAAAGATGTCTAAAGTCCCACCATTTCAGAGGTGTTTGAGGGGGAATTTAGGATTTGGGGACACATTCTGTGTGGAGTGCCCCTGTTGCTAAGAGGCAGGAATTTGATCTCACCCTTCTTGTGTTGCTAAGAACTCCTCCCCTGACCCAAACCCAAACTCCAGCCCTGGGATACCCTATAAAAACCCCACGGCCCTGCCTTTGCCCTGTCTTTCGGGGGTCAGAAATGGATTCTGGAGCTTTCTGAAACCCAGACCCGTCTCGTTTGTTTCCGGCACCGGCAGCTGCAGCCTCCCTGGACACCATGAACTCTGGAGAATGGGGGCAGCCAGTGGGGACAGGTCCTGGACTGCAAGATAAGTGTGTGTTCTGTTTGCCATCTGTCAGTGGTGGGGCAGTTATCTTCTGTTCATTGGGCAGTTTCTCTCTTCCACAACCAATCCTCCCTGTGGGGAGGTGTGTTCCATTAATAGGCCATTGATTATTAATTATTAATCTTCTGGTAATGGTCCACTGAGTGTCACTGCATGGCTGATTAAATGACATCATCGCATTGGGAGATGCTCCGCCCAGGGGGAGGAGCCAAGCATTCCTACCTGGATAGAATCTGAGATTTGGAACACTGTAGGCAGCCTTTTCCTCCTGGATTCCCAGAGGAGCAGCTGTCTTTCTTCTCCACGGGATTCCCAGAGGATCAGCCTTTTCCTCCTGGATTCCCAGAGGAGCAGCTGTCTTTCTTCTCCATGGGATTCCCAGAGGATCAGCCTTTTCCTACTGGATTCCAAGAGGAAGGAAGATTCCCAGGCCCATCTACAGCAGCTCTGGACCTTCAGAGGAAAACTCCACCCTTCTCCAGGATCCCTGCTCCAACAGAGCCACACCTGGCACTGCAGGAGGGCTGCAGCCACCACTGAATGGGACTGCTGCCAGCACCCTGACCCACGGGGTGTCAGGCCCTGTTCTGACTCTGTCAGTGGGGTTTTTTTCGTTTGTACTACTGCATTTATATTTTTAATTTTTCCTAAAAAAGAACTGTTATTCCTATTCCCATATCCTTGACTGAAAGCTCCTTAATTTCAAAATTATAACAATTCAGAGGGAGGGGGTTTACATTTTCCATTCCAGGGGAGGCTCCTGCCTTCCTTAGCAGACACCTGGCTTTTCAAACCAAGGCAATAACAAAGTTACTTTAACACCACAGATAGAAAATCCATTTTAATCTCTGCAAAAAGCCAATATTATGTGTCCATAACAATAAACCTCTCGCTGAGTGATGGTAGATATCAAAGCAACTTTGTTCTAAAGATATAGTTTTTATTTCTGTTGTTAATTAAGCTCAGTGAAATAGCTGCTTGTGTTAAACTGCCTGCTTGGATGGGATAACATCCAATGCACCCAGGATGAGGACACCTGTACAGATCTGCCAACTATCAGCACTCCCTGTCTGAAGTGAGCTACACTTTGGGAACATCTCATGTTTCATGCATGCAGTGGGTGACCAGATGATTTAAAATGTTAATAAAATAAACAAGAAAGATTTTAAAATGCTAATAAAATAAACAAGAAAGGTCATTTTTATTCCTCAAAATAACAACAACAACAACAACAACAACAACAACAACAACAACAACAACAACAACAACAAGTTCTGGTTTAATGAAAGGTGGAATCTGTTGCTCTTAAGAGCAAAGATTCATAGCTGGAATAAAGAGTGTTCAGCCCAGCTGTTTCCACTATGAGGCCGTATTTCATCCCCCCTGAAAGTCCTTCATGTTTGCACAGAAAACTGTCCCTGCACAGCCCAATGAATTCCATCACTTCAGCTGGCCAAACAACCACTGTGGTCAAGTGGGGTCTGAGCAGCTCCCAGGATCCCAAGCAGCTTCAGAAGCTTCATTTTACACCTCCTCTTCTCCCAGTGAATACCCAGCACCACCATCACTGTGGACCCATAGCTATGGATCACTGGCCTGGCCAGCACAGGGCTAATGTTTGCATCAGCCAGGAGGAGCTGCCCTGCCTGGCTGTCTGTCTCAGCCTCAGCCCTGAGACCCCAAATGCCTCCATTCTGGCCCAATCCTTCCTGGTGCTGAGCATAAGAACTCGTGCAGACAAGAGCAGGGAGGGAATCTCCCCAGCCGTTTATCACCTCAGCAACAAGACCTTGGCACCAGGCTGTTATCTGTAGCAGAAAGCAGCAGCAGGAAGGAGACACCAGATCACCAGCCCCAGGCCATGGCCCTGGTGCTGTCCTTACCAGTGATCAGTGTCTGCAGCTCTCCAGGAGCTCAGGGAGCAGGGATGCTCCTCACCATCTCATCTTACCCATGCACCCAAAGCCACAGCCAGCTGTGTGCTCCTGCCCACCAGCACATGCCAAGGCACAGCGTGGGATTCTTGGGGAGGTGTCCTCTGCAGGGCCAGGAGCTGGACTTGGTGATGCTTGGGGGTCCTTTCCAGCCCAGGATATTTTGTGATTCTAAGGCTTTGGCCAGCCCAGGTTTCAGCCACCTCCCTGATCCATGTGTGATTGACCCCAAACCAGATCCTGCCTCTGTCTACCCTCCAGTGCAAGGAACATGTTGCATCAACCCCAGACCCCTGCTTGTGTCTGATGGATCATGCTGACCTTTTCATCATATTTCTTGGAGTATTATAAAACATTATCTGACAAAAAAAAAAAAAAACCAAAAAAAAAAAAAAAAAGAAAAAGAAAAAGAAAAAACAAACCAAAAAAACCAACAAACCAACCAAAACAAAATCAATTTGGGTAATGATGGCCTTTTGTTCCAGCTTATCCTGCACCAAACTCCACAGATGGTAACTCTGAACATTTCCCAGACCTTCACAGTAGAGCTTGGAAGTGTCTCTCTGATTTCTTGGTTGTTTCATGACACATGCATTTCTCCTATATAATCCCAGTGTTTTGCTTAGAAGCCATATTATAACTGGGAATCAATCTTCTTCATTTGAACATCTAGGACAGAGTCACACATCATTTCACCATTAACTAGGATAGACTCAGCCTTGCAGATCTTTCAGGTTTTAAGCCTGGCTGTGTTGTTTCAGTTCTTTGCTGCTGCCTGTGTTTTGTGAAAAAAAAAAAAAACAAAAACAAACAAACAAACAAAAAACCAATAACAAACAAACAAACAAAAAAAAAACCAAACCAAAAAACCAGACATTTGGACTTTCTGTTGCGGCTTGAAGAAGAACACAGGTTGTTTCATTGCTGTTGTGAGACATGTGTTACCTGGCTCGTTAATTCACAACAGTTCTTGTTTTCTCTGCCTTTTTCATGCTGATGTGAGACATTTGTGAAGTCCAGGGTTGTACTGCAAGTGATTAATGCTGCAGTAAAGTCTGATAAACTGAGATTCCGACAAAAAAGTGTGAAAAATGTAACCTCTAAAGTTCTGAAAGCTCACATATGACAAAACCCATAAATCAGCCCAGAAGCAGTCATTATGGTGAGTTACTAACGTGATTATGCAGCTGCATTTGTCATCATTTCCCATTACGTAGAGAATAAACCTGTCAGGCTGATTTATGGCAGAGGGCTCCACAAGATGGGAACTGGCACCTGTACTGTTCTGTGGAAACGATGAGAAATGCTGTGTCTGCTCAAGTGCTGAATGGAAAAGGAAGGAGGGGAGATAACTGTTCTTTGAAGGCACTGATTCAGGGACAAAGGCTTCAGAGAGGAGTCATGCTTACACCCATGGGATGGCAGGAAGAGTATCCACCAACCTGTCCCAACAGCAGCAGCAGCATCAGAATGCGTTCTCCACAGGTGGAGGGAAGAGAGGAGAGAGGAGGTCTTTTTTGAGGGGACCAAAGTCAGTCATGGAGAAATCCTAGAAGCCTGGAATGGTTTGGGTCACAAGGAATCTGAAAAACCATCTTGTTCTAACCCCTGATGTGGGCCGTGACAAACTGAACAGCTGAATGCCTGGCTACTCAGGGCATACTCAAGGTTTTGGATTCCATGCCTGTGCATCTACCGTGGAGCAGCTGGCTCTGCTGGGAGCAGATGGCATCCACCTGAGCTCAGAGCAGGCCAAAAGATGGGCAGATGTGGGACTGAGCAGGGCGAGGGACATCCCTGCACAGCAGCGCTCTGACAAGAGCAGCAGTGGCCTCCTCTCAGTGCCCTTCCCCGAGCAGCAGCCGCTGAACACCATGGTGGCTACACAGATGCTTTTGGCTCTGCAATCCCTTTGTGCTCAAAGGCCACGCTGGGCATTTCAGCTGGGCTGGAAGGTCTGGCTGGGCAGGGAACAGGCAAGAGGCACTGCTGGTGTGAGCTCCATGTGTTCACTGGGGACACAAGGAAGATTCTGTTCATCCAAAGAAAAACACAAGCAGCCAGTCCCTGCTAACACAGCAGTGCGACCCTGTCCAGAGCAGCTCAAATTCTCTGCCAGAACCACCCCCCTGCACCTTCTTGATCTGAAGGGGACTAGAAGTGGTTTCACTGCAGTTCTTCATTTCTGCTGTCTGATAATGGGAAGGTTTCACAGAAGTCTTGGATGGACTGGATCAGGGAATAGTCAAGCAAGAAAAACTGAGCAACCATCACCCAACCCCACTCACAGAAGAACAAGTCCCATTAGGAAAAGCACCTCAGGTGTTTTCATAGTTGATAATATGTATCCTACTCAACATTACTGATTATAACCTTTTCCATTTGGAAACTTATCAGTGGGGACTTCTGCCTGCTTTGTGAAGGGAGCCCCTGGGGCCCATCCCCTCCCAGAGGGGCTGCACTTGCTGCCTGCCGGGGCTTTCATTGCTGGGCCCACTGGGAGCCCCTGAGCTGGGCTGGGCACCAAGGGCGGGGCTGGCCCAGCTGTGATGCCTCTGGCCCCTGTGACACCAGGGGCAGCGTGTCACAATGGGGGCAGCTGGAAAAGGCCCCCGCAGGTAACGCTGGCCCAGCACAGCCTGGGCAAGCGGTGAGTGCGCACGTGGCGGGGCTGGGCCGGGCCAGGGCCGGGCCACAAGCGCCGCACCCGGGCCTGCATTGTCCCCCTGCACCCAGGGCCAGCCCCTGGGGCCGGCGCCTTGGCCGGGGCACGGGGCTGCTGCTGCTGGCCCACTGGCACAGGCCCTGCTGCCTGCCAGCTGCCCGGGGCCCTCTGCTTCTGCCCTCACATCCCTGCGCCTCCGGGCCTCACTTCAGCCCCCACAAGCTCCCTTGGCAGCCCCAGTGAAAGCCTTGTCTCTCTCCTCCTGCAGACCATGGCGCACAGAGCAGTCCTGGCTGGGCTTGTGCTGCTCCTCTTCCTGTTCCCACTTTCCGTGGTGGACAGATTTCACGGGGATGGGCAGCCCCGTGCAGAGGAGATGAAAGCGGCCCCCCCAGAGCCAGCTGAGCCTGGCTGGGGACCCTGGCTCCTGGCTGCCTTGCGCTACCTGCACCAGCTCTGGCAAATTGCTCAGCCCCTGCTCCTGCTTTTGGGCTGGTGGCTCAGGCGCAGAAGGGCAGCCACGAGGCAGAGAGCAGCGGCCCAGAGAGCTGAGGAAAAGGCCAGAAGGAGGAAGGTGGAAAGCGAGCGGAGAAGGCGGCTCCTTAGGAAGAGATTCAAAGACATGGAGCAAATGCGCCGGGCCACGAAAGAAATAGAAAAGCAAATGGCCAGGCTGATTGGAATGAATAGGGATACAAACAGGATGCTGAAGGTAGGCAGGGCAGGCTCTTGGAGGAGCACAGGCAGTGGCTGTGTGAAGAAAAGCTTCCTGCTGGAGATGCTCTCTGGGCCGGCCAAGGCGAGCCGCACATCTTTGTGAGCAGCCGGCGCACAGAGCTGCGCTTGCTGCCCAGCACAGCCCTGCGCCGGGGCACAGGCTCCGGGCTCCTGACACACCCTGCCCCTCTGCCCTCTCTCTCCTCACGGGATCTGTAGTAACTGCATCTATTTTAACCCTTTCCCATACAGAGGCTTTGCATCTGCTCGGAGGAAAGCTCCATCTGAAGGAATCGGGCCAATGATTGGAGATTAATTCAGATTCTTCAATAGTTTTGAAATATTTAAAATATCTTATTTAAAAATAGTTGTCTTTAGCAACATTTTCAAAACTTTTTATTACTATAATGTAGATTAATACTCTTGTAAGAGATCATAAATATTTTAATAATAAGTAGGAATTAAATAATGGCACTTTCCTTATATTACATAGAACTTATAATTCATCAAAATTACCAAGAATTATTGCAGTTAACCAAAACTGAAGTATACTTTATTTTTATCTAAACCAGCAAATGTTGCTTAATCTTCATGGTCCAATAATTATTTTGTGTCTTTTTTAATATTCATATATACAGTATATAGACTGTCGCTACGAATGCCTATAATCACAATTGGTTAATTTAAATTACACTCTCTGCCTTCCTGTCTCGGGAGGGTGACTTCCCTCAGGCAGCTGCAGTCCCTGTCAAGATGCAATAAAGGCAATGCCTGAACAAACGCTGTGTCTGTGAGTGTCCATGCTGGACTCAGGTGTCAGCTGTGGGGAATTCCTGACACAGGGGCACCACAGCAGCCCTTGGCCATGCAGAGGCTCCTTTCCTCCCCTGCAGCAGCTGCTCCTTTGGTGCTGTGATCCAGCCTCTGCTCTGCGCGATGCCAAATGCAAGAAAACCAGGAGTGCCACCACTCAGACTGTCACTCGGGTCCCTGCAGAGCTCAGGAGCCACCACGGCTGTGTAGGTGTGGAACCTGCAGTGGGCCATGACAGCAGGGACAGCAGGGACAGCAGGGACAGCAGGGACAGGGGGACACAGCACAGCAATCACAGCCCGGCTGCCCTGGGACAGGCCCGGCAGGCGGACAGGACACGGGGCAGGCAGGAGTCCCCATCCTCTCTGTGCCCTCCTGAACACAGGCACATAAGGGACAGGGGCAATGGGGACACAGCCGGCCCCTCTCCTCTGGGAATATCCCACCTGCCCAGGGGCCCTGACAGAACGCAGGGGCTGAGGCTCTGCAAGGGGAACCCAAGGGTGAGCAGGAGGACCTCCAAGTCACATCTGCCCACATTCTGCATGCAAACTGCTGCGTGGAGGAGAAAACCAGAGGGGCCTTGCCACAGCAGATCCCATCTGAGGGAAGGTGTTCTCTATTCCTGCACACGGGTGCCCCATGCAACATGGAGCACATGAATGCACTTTGACACCAGATTCTCACCCCTGCTCGAGCGCTCTGGCACAGCAGGAGCGGCCATTCCCTAATAACACACGGGTTTGCAACTCTTGTGCAAAGCAACACAAATTGTCTCTCTCCTCCTGCAGACCATGGTGTCCAAATCAGTCCCTGCCCTGCTGGTGCTGCTCCTCTTCCACTTCCCACGGCCCGTGGTGATCAGTTGGGATGAGGATGCAGAGCTGGGCAAAGAGGGCCTGGAGCAGGCTACCCCAGAGGCACCCGAGCCTGCCTGGGGACCCCTGCTCTGGGCAGCCGTGCAGCAGGGGCCCTACTGGGCTGCTGCTGAGCTGCTCTTCCTGCTTTTCTTCCTCTGCCTCAGGCCCAGAAGGGCGGCCATGAAGCAGAGAGCAGCGGCCCAGAGAGCTGAAGGAGAGGCCAGAAGGCGCAGGATGGAAATGGAGCAGAGAAGGCTTCGGGTGTCTGTGGAACATTCCCAGGTTTCTGGGGAACACTCCCGGGTGTCTGGAGAACACTCCCGGGTGTGTGGGGAACACTCCCGGGTGTCTGGGGAACATTCCCGGGTGTCTGGGGAACACTCCCGGGTGTCTTGGGAACACTCCCAGGTGTCTGGGGAACATTCCCGGGTGTCTGGGGAACACTCCCGGGTGTCTGGGGCTCTCCTGGCCCCGTTCCCAGCCCAGGTTCCCGGGGTTCAGGAGCTGCCCTGGTGCCCGGGCCCCGCGACATCGCCTGGGTGCAGTTGGAGCCTGAGGTGCAGGCGGGCGCCGCCCGCGAGGCCCTGCAGGGCTTCAGCATCACCCAGAGCAGCGCCAGGAAGATCTCCTGCGCCAAAAAGGGACCCAGTTTCCCACCCAAATCCCCTCTCTCCATCCCAAATCCTTCTTTGTGCATTCCAAATCCTTCTTCTTTCACCCCAAATCCCCTTTCCCAGCCCCCAGGGATTTTGGGGCTCCAGAGGGGTTATTGGGGTTTTTCCCAGCATTGTACCCAGGGTCTCTCTGCAGACATTGCACCTGGAGCTGCCCCAAAAAAACCCCAAATAACCCCAAATTTTGGGACTGGGGGCGGGGGGGGGGGGGTGGTGATTCTAAAATTCGGGGTTTGGGGGTGTTTGACCCCTAACTTTGGGAATTGGGGGGTTTGATCCTAAAATTTGGGGGTTGGGTGGGATTGATCCTAGAATTTGGGGTTTAGGGGATTTTGACACCTCAGGGTTTGGGGATTTTTGACCCCAAACTTTGGGAATTGGGGATGTTTGACACCCCTGGGTTTGGGATTTGGGGGTTTTTGTTCCCAGGATTTGGCGTTTAAGAGGTTTTTTTTTCCCCAGGATTTGGGGATCAAGGGGTTTGACACCCAAACTATGGGGATGAGGAGGGTTGGACACCTCAGATGTTTCAAACCCCAGGATTTGGGGTCAGGGGGTTTTGGCCCCAAAGTTCAGGAATTGGGGGGATTGATCCCAGGATTTGGGGGGATTTAACCCCAAAGTTGGGGGGATCAGGGGGATTTGACACCCCAGGTTTTGGGATCGGGGGGATCTGACTCCAAAGTTTGGGATTGGGGCTTTAGACCCCAAACTTTGGGGGTTGGGGGTGTTTGACACCTCAGGATTTGGGATTTGGGGGTGTTTGACCCCGGACTTTGGGAACGGGGGGTGTTGGACACCCCAAATGTTTCAAACCCCAGGATTTGGGGTCAGGGGGATTTAACCCCAACATTTGCAAATTGCAGAGTGTTTGACACCCCAGGATCTGGGATTTGGGGGGTTTAAGGCCTAAAATTTGGGGTTCGGGCTGGGGGGCAGGGGGGGAGGTTGAGATCCCAGAGTTTGGGTCTGGGGGTGTTTGGCCCCCCCCCGTGTTTGAACCCCCAGGATTTGGGGTCCGGGGGTGTTGACCCCAGGATTTGGGGTGTTTGACCCCAATGTTTGACCTCACCTCGGGTTTGGGGTCGGGGTTGAGATCAGGGACATTCCCTGGAGCCAGCGGCGGGATCGGGATCGGGAACGGGATCGGGAAGCGGAACAGGAACGGGGAGGGTCCCTGAGCCAATGCCGGACCCCAATCCCAGGGAGAGGCCCCGCCGCAGTCCCGGAATGGCCCCATCCCCACAATCCCGGAGCCCTCCCCAGGCCCAGCCCCTCCCCGGCCGCTGAACGGAGCCTCCCTCAATCCCAGCCCGCCCCGATCCGGGCCGGAGCCATCCCCAGAGCCTCCCCCATTCCCGGCCCGGACCCTTCCATCCCTTTTTGGGGCGGCTCCTGCCGCTCCCCGCCCATTTCTGGGGGTTCCAAAGGGCCCCGCGGACCCTCCCCATTTTGGGGGTGTTGGGGGGGCCCCAGAGCCGCCCCGAGGGCCGAGGGGGGATCGAAAGCCCCAAACCCGAGGGGCTCCTGGGGGTGCCCAGTTCCTCCCGTCCCCAGCCCGAAACAGATCCTGGCCAATCAAAGCGCGGGGCGCTGATGACGATTCTGTTGCTGGGCAGAAACTCGGAGCACTGGCCCCGCCCGGCGATTTCCAGCGAATCAGCGCCCGGCTCGGCTGTGACTCATCGGGTGCCGGGCAGAACCCAGCGCCTCTCACAGCGCTGGCCAATCAGAGACTGCGCGGGGCCATTCCCAGCCAATCAGAGCGTTTGTCGCTGATGGCTCTCAGTGCCCAGGAGCGGAATTTGGGGCGGGGGGCGGTGACCCCGGCGATGGGGATGGGGCGTGCGGGGGCAGCTGGGGCCGCACTGGTGGCACTGGGGGCGCTGGGAGCCCCCCCGGCCGCGGGGGGAGCGGGGGGCGCGGGGAGAAGGGGGGCGGGGGGGCACCAAATTCAACCAAAGGGGGGTCGGGACCCCCAAAGGGAGCAGGAGGGGCCTGGAACCCCCAAAAGCAAGCACGGGGGAGGGGATTGGGGACTGGGGGAACGATGGGGAAGGGGCGGGAGAGCGGCGGGAAAGAGGGGGATGGGACCCCCAAATTGAGGTGGGAGGGAGCTGTGGACTGGGGCAATGCTGTGGACTGGGGGAAACCCCCATCAAATCCCATTAAAATCCCATAAAAATCCCATTAAATTCCACTCAATTCCCATTAAACACCATTAAAATCCAATAAAATACTATTAAATTCCATTAAAATCCCATGACATGTCATTAAAATCCCATAAAATTCCATTACAATCCCATCAAATTCCATTAAAAGCCCCTAAAATCCAAAGAAAATCCCATTAAATCCGATTACATTTCTATTAAACCCCATTACATTCTATTAAAATCCCTCTAAATTCCTACTTTAATCCATTAAAATTCCCTCCAATCCCATAAAATGATCCCAAACCCATACAGTGCCCTGAATTACCCCAAATACACACGGCCCTAAAAACCCAACAATGTGAAAAATTACCCCAAACGATCCCAAATTTACCCTGAATAACCCCAAAAACCTCCAAATAGCCCCAAAGGCACACAAAGAACCCAAATCCCCCAAATGACCCCAAATCCCCCAAATCCCATAAATGGGACTGGGAGAGGGGAGGAGAGGGCAGGGAAAGGGGGAGTGGGACAAACTGGGCGAGGAAATCAAACTCTGCAGTCAGAGCAGGGATTTGTGTATCCAGCACTGGGAGCGAGGGGGATCTCTCTGGCAAAAACCCACTCGGTCTCCTTTAGCCTTCAGCTCCATTTTAAAAGTCACAATTACAACACTTCATTAGCATACTCACATTTGCATAAAGCTGTGTCCCGGTTTTACAGCCGTGTGTGGCTTCAGCGCCTGCGTCCGTTCCTCCTGTGGCGGCCCTCAGTCTTCTGGTGCTCTTTTGATGAAGGCTTCTGTCGTCCTCCTCACGTTGGAACTTTTTACCTGGACCATCAGCCCATGCCTGGTGCTCCTTGTTCTTCAGTCTAACCTGGTCTGAGCTGATTTTGCCCTTTGCAAGCTCTGTTCAAACTTGCTCTCTCGCTCTCGCTGCGTTTGTTGTGTCACTGGCTCTGCTCTCTCTCTTGCTCTGCTGCCTCGCTGGCTTTGCCTGCATGTGAAAAATGCATGTATTTTATGATTGGCTTTTCGCAAATATTAAAATGAATATTATATGTCTGGTGTTATAATATTTTTTATATATATATATATATATATATGTATATATATATATATATGTATATGTATATATTATATATATTATATATATATTATATATATAATATATATTATATATAATATGGTTATATATTATATATTATTATATATTATATATTATATATAATGAATTATGGATAATATTATATATATCTATATATATAAAATATATTATATATAATATTATATATGTTATATATAATATAATATATATTATATAATATAATAATATGACATATATAAAATATATAATGTATAATAATATATTATATATATTTTATATATTATATATATTATATATTATACATTATATATTATATATTACATATATTAAAAATCATATATTATATATTGTATATTATATATATTATATATATTATATATTATATATATATATAAATATTATATGTCTGGTGTATTAATTCTCTTAAGTACTGTGTTAAATATAGTTTTAGGTTATAAAATGTTAAAATAGAAACGATGCTATGTAGGATTCTTGCTTTAAAGAAAGGACTCGCACTGAGATAGCAGCCTCAGGATACCTAAATCTTTCAGAGAAAAAGAATTTATTGCCCTCTTATCAGAAGAAATTAACTTCTTCCCACCTCGAAGGCGCTGTTAGGATTCGGAGGAAGAAGGTGGCACTGCCCAGACAGAATCCTGTGTTTGAATGGAATTTATGCATCATGGATGAAGTGTATGAATATGCAACAGGCTGTTGATTTTAAGGATTAATCCTTTGTTAACGGGTGTCCCTTTTCAGGCTCATGCTGCCCAGAAAAAGGTACCCGGACCTCCATAACCCTTTCTCTCTATTGTCTCATATTGTCCTAATTCAAATTGTCCAAATTATTATTACTCTAATTGTATTGCTATTTTTATAACCATTTTATTACTAATGAACTTTAAAAATTTCAAAATCAAGTGATTGGCGTGTTTCACACTGCACATCTCGCTCCAGGGCTGCTTGTGCTGAACCTTTCCTTGCACAGCCCTGAGGATTCCCCCAGCCCGGGCTCCCAGCAGCTCCAGGCCTGGCCAGGAGGAGCAGCAGGGCCAGGGCTGGCCGGGCGTCCCCCCAGATGTGGCCCCCGCTGGTGGCACAGCCGGACCCTTGGGAGGCTGCCTCAGGCTTTATTGTCCACCAGCATCCCAGGAGGGAGCAGAAAATCCTCCTGCAGACGCTGATTCCGGAGGCTCCCAGCGCTTCCTTGTCTCCAGGAGCTTCTGCCAAGCCCCAGTGAAACCTCGGTGCCACATTGTTCCACAGCCTCACAACGCTCTCCTGGCTCCCGTGAGGTCCCTCTGGGTCCCGCTGCAGCCTTGGCTCCATCAGGCTCTCCTGGCTCCATCAGGGTCTCCTGGCTCCATTAGGGTCTCCTGGCTCCATCAGGGTCTCCTGGCTCCCATCAGGGTCTCCTGGTTTCCATCAGGGTCTCCTGGCTCCATCAGAGTCTCCTGGTTTCCATCAGGCTCTCCTGGCTTCCATCAGGGTCTCCTGGCTCCATCAGGCTCTCCTGGCTTCCATGATGCTCCACTCTGTCCCAAGGGGCATCCGCGGCTCAGCTTTGGAGCCCTGCAAGGTCCAAAGGTTCCTCCCAAAAAACACCAGCCCAGGGACCCCCCGGATATTTGGGCTGAGCTCCCGCTGCCCAGGCACCTGCATGGAACCCAAGTGACCGCTGGGACTCCATGGAATGTCCTGGAACAAACTGTCCCTGGTCAGACAGGGGTGCCATGGAACACAGGTGCCACTGGGACACGGACACTGCCCATGGAACTGAGTGTCCATGGGGACAGAGCCGGGCCTGATGGAACACTGGAGAACATTGTCACCCCATGGAATCCATGGAACCAGGTGTCCATGGTGACACTGCAGAACATTGTCACCCCATGGAATCCCATGGAACCAGGTGTCCATGGTGACACTGGAGAACATTGTCACCCCATGGAATCCCTGGAACCAGGTGTCCATGGTGACACTGGAGAACATTGTCACCCCATGGAATCCATGGAACCAGGTGTCCATGGTGACAGAGCCGGGCCCAATGGAACCTACTGGAACACAGGAGAACATTGTTACCTGTTGGAACCCGGGCTGCTGAGAATTTCGGACTTTCTGAGCTGACAGACACTGACCCCCAAGAGAACACTGCATTTGGCTTGAGGCTGTGGAGAAGGCTTCCAAAATGGAATGATGGAACTGGGATTATGGGTGTGGCGTTTGAATAGAAGGGTGTAATATCCCATGGTGGACAACTTGGAGTTTAAGGTTTTAGAATATAGTAATATATATAAAGCAAGATGGAGCTTTTAGGGAGGAGGCTGATCCTTCTTCTTCTTCTTCTTCTTCTTCTTCTTCTTCTTCTTCTTCTTCTTCTTCTTCTTCTTCTTCTTCTTCTTCTTCTTCTTCTTCTTCTTCTTCTTCTTCTTCTTCTTCTTCTTCTTCTTCTTCTTCTTCTTCTTCTTCTTCTTCTTCTCCTTCTTCTCCTTCTCCTCCTTCTCCTTCTCCTCCTCCTCCTCGTCCCTTATGTTGGGCACGGGTGGTTGGTTATTGGGTTAAAAGTAAAAATAATTTAGGTGTCATTTCTTAATTGGACAGTTTATCCTCAGAAGACCTTGCAGAGAGATAGACGGGGCTCCATTTTCACCTTGTTAGTGAAGTGCTGCAGAACTCACAGCTTGTGAGACTGTTCTAGAGACAAGAGCTAATGAACACCTGAGTCCAAACAAGAAATGCTGTCTTGGGATTTCATCCCGACCTTGGCAGAAAAGAAGCAAAAGAATTGACTATTACCCCACAGAATCTCATGGAACCAGGTGTCCACTGTTTCACGGTGCAGCCTCAGAGAGCGATGAGACCCTTGTGGCACCATGGAATATCCTGAAACCATGGCTCCCTTGTGACAAACCTGGGCTTTATGAAACCAAGGACACCTCTGGGATGCAATGGAATCTCAAGGAGCCAAGGGTCCACTGTCAACACATCAGCTTCTCAGGAAACCATGGCAAACACTGTGACACAGAGAGGGGCCTCATGGGACCCAGGAGACCATGGTGACACTGTGGTGGAATCTCATGGAACCAAGTGTGAATTGTTACAGGACCCAGGAGACCATGGTGACACCGTGGTGGGATCTCATGGAACCAAGTGTGAATTGTTACAGGACCCAGGAGACCATGGTGACACCGTGGTGGGATCTCATGGAACCAAGAGCCCAGAGTTTCACAGCTCAGCCTCAAGGAGTGCTGGAGACCATGGTGTCCCAAAGGGAACACATGGAACAAAGGCTCCTTAGTGACACAGCAGGGCCTCATGGAATGCAAGAGATCATCCTGATGGAATGGAAACTCATGGATTCAAGGGTCCACTCTTTTGCTGCGTGGCCTCATGGAATGATGGAGACCATTGTGGCACCATGGAAATGAATGGCACAAAGGCTCCACTGTGACCCAGCAGGGCCTCATGGAACCAAGGACACCGCTGTGATACAATGGAATCTCATGGAACCAAGGTCCAGTTGTGACAAAGCTGGGCCTCATGGAACCAAGGACACAGCCGTGATGCAATGGAATCTCTAGGATCCAAGGATCAATTGTCAACACATCAGGTTCTCATGAAACCAAGCAGAACATTGTGACACAGGGGAATCTCATGGGAGCAAGGCTCTGCTTTGATCAAGTGGGGCCTCATGGGACACAGGTGCCACTGGGACATTGTCAGGCCTGGTAGGAGCAAGACACCACTGTGTCAGACCAAGGCCTCATGGGACCTAGGAGAGCCCTGGGACACAATGGAACCTGATGGAACCAAGGGCCCATTGTGACACGGCAGGGTCTCATGGAACCCCTGTGCCACTGGGACATTGCCAGGGCTCGGGCAAGCAAGGTTCCACTGTGACAAAGGCAGGCCTTGTGGCACCCAGGAGACCATTGTGGGACAATGGAATCTCATGGAAGCAAGGCCCCATTGTGACAAAGAGTGGCCTCATGGAAGCCCAGTGCCACTGGGACATCTCCAGCCTTGGAGGAAGCAAGTGTCCATTGTGACACAGCACAGCCTCAAATCACAGGAGAGCAGAGGGATGGAGCCATGGAATCTTGGGGAACCAAGTGTCAATTCTAAACACAGCGAGGACTCATGGAACCCAGGAGACCATTGTGATGCTGCACTTTGTCACAACGGGACCGTGCTTCTATGAGGATCCATGGGCCCACAATGTTCTCCTGGGTTCCAGGAGGCCCCGCTGGGTCACAATGGCCCCTTGCTCCCACGAGCCACAGCATGGTCCCCGTTGCCCCTGGGTTCTGTGAGGCCCTGCTGCGTTCACAACTGACACTTGCTTCCATGGGATTCCATTGCGTCACAGTGGCCCCCATGTTTCCATGAGGTTCTGCTGTGTCACAGTGGACACTGGGTTCCACAAGAGCTGGCAATGTCTCAGTGGCACCTGTGTCCTGTGGGCCCCACTTTGCCAAAGCAGAGCCTTGGCTCCATGAGATTCCAGGCTGTCCCAATGCTCTGCTGAGTTCCACGAGGCTGTGCTGTGTCACAATGGACACTGAGTTCCACCTGCCCTGGCAATATCCAAGTGGCCCCTGGCTTCCATGAGGCCCCGTTGTGTTGGCAGGTGACACTTGGTTCCCCAAGATGTCATTGTCACGCCGCTCTCCTGGGCGCCCTGAGGCCTTGCTGTGTGTGAGAAATGACCGCTACTTTTAAAATTTTAAGGTTGATTCAACCTTGAAAAAAATGACAACAAAGGACTGAAACAGGAGAAATCACAGCACTGGGAGCCCTTCCCCACCCCGTGGCTATCAGCCACATGGCTCCTTCACAAATTGGCTGCTCCTCCTTTTAGACTTTGGTGTTGCATCAGGTAATCCTAGCCCCACCCAAAGTCTGTCAGGTAACTCTTTGTGGCCGTCCATTGGTGGAGAATGCTTTCTTGCACCCTGACTGGAGAGCAGGTGTGGCCATGCCTGCCTTCCAGTGACAAACCTGCCCTCCCCAAATGCCCCAACCACCAAGGCCATTACAAGGGCAGGGGAAGAGGACTATGGGGGACAGATGACAATAACATCACTACACATCTTAACACACACATAGGATCTATCTCCTCACTGTGAGACCCAACTATGACATTACTCATCTGTAACACTGTGCAATAATGGAGCCTTGTTCCTAGCAGACCTGGCAATGTCCCAGTGGCACCTGTGTCCCATGAGGCCCCACTTGGTCAAAGCAGAGCCTTGGCTTAACAACTGACCCTTGTTTCCTTGAGATTCCATTTGTGAAAAACACGTTCACTCTCCTGTGAAAATGTACAAAGTTTAACAAGGGACAATGGGAGATCAGGACCATGGAGCAAAGGTTATTATGGCCGGGTGCATCTTGGCACTCAGCCAGGAGCACCCTGTTACCTTCAGGGATCCCCTGAAATACCTTTCCCCTTACATCAGCCTGGTGCATATTCATAGAGCCTCATGCATATCCATAAACTACTTTACATATTCCAGGAATGATTTTACATGGCCCCTCCTTGGGTCTGCCTTTTCAGAGCATGTGTGTTTCTTGGCTGTGGTTTTGGCTCCTTCTCTTTATCACCTCCAGGTCTTGGGCCTTGGTGCACTCTGCCTTCAGACGGGGAGTGCTGATAGTTGGCAGATCTGTACAGGTGTCCTCATCCTGTGTGCATTGGATGTTATCCCACCCAAGCAGGCAGTTTAACACAAGCACACTTCTATCAGTTATTTCTCTACTATGTCTAAGCTAAATTAACAACAGAAATAAAAACTACATCTTTAGAACAAAGTTATTTTAACATCACACATATAAAATCCATTTTAATATTTGCAAAAAGCCAATATTATGATATTTATCTATAACAGGGTGAAGGAGCCCTGGCCCAGGCTCTGGCCCTGGGGGACACAGGGACGCTGCCGGGGGGTCCCTGTCCCCCTGTGCCACCCCCAGGGCCCCGGCCCCCGTCCCCGTGTCAGGCTCTGGGGTCGATCTCGTGGAACATCCTCTGGGCGAGGCTGCGGGGCCGGGGACGGGGGGACCCGGGGGGACAGGGGACCCCGCTGTGCACGAGCAGGGTTGGACTGCTCTGGGGGGAGCTGTGAGGGGGCCGGGGAAGAGTGACCTCCCCAGGGACCTCACACAGCCCCTGTGATGTCACACAGCCCCTGTGATGTCACACGGCCCCTGTGATGTCACACAGCCCTGTTGATTTCACACAGCCCCTGTGATGTCACACAGCTCCCGTGGTGTCACAATGCTGCCTGTGATGTCACATAGCCCCCGTGATGTCACACAGCCACCTGTGATGTAACACAGCCCTGGTGATGTCACACAACCACTCTCTTATGTCACACAACCTCCATATGATGTCATTCAGCTGCTATGTGATGTCACACAGCATATTTGTGATGTCACAGCCTTCTCTGTGACATCTCACAACTGCTCTGTCACTCTGTGTCACAACCCACATTGTGATGTCACAGAGCCGCCTTCTGTGATGTCACAGCTAGCTCTGTGATGTCACAACCCCCTCAGTGCTGTCACCGAGCCCACTCTTTGCTGTCACACAGCCCCTTGCTGCCATCCCAGCTGCTCTGTGGCTCTGGGACACAGCCCCAGAGGTGCTGCTGTGACACAGCCCCCGCGGGGACATCCCACAGCCCCGGCCAGTGCTGAGCCCCTGTGAGCTCTGTCTGTGCCCTGCTCGTGTCCCTGAGGGGCCCTGGCAGTGCCCCAGCCCTGCTGGGCTGTGCACAGGAGCTGCTCCTGGCCAGAGCTGTCTCTCTGCAGCTCTGCTGCCCTTGCCAGGAGCTGCCTCTGGGCCAGGAGCCCGGCCCAGCTCAGCAGCACAGACACAGCACAAGGACTTTAATCACCCTCTGGGCCTTTGCTGCTCTTTGCATCACACCCAGTCCCTCAGAGTGGGCTCAAAGACTTCTCAAGAGCTCACAGTCAGATTGAAATACTGAAGTTTCTTGTACTTTAAAGAGATCCCTGTGAGGGACAGGACTGAGAAAGTGTCCCCGGGTTCCAGGGAGAGCAGAACACTGGAGGCACTGATGGCAGCTGGGGACAAACAAGGCAAAGGTGTCTCTGGTGCTGAGCAAACCTGGATTTGTTTCAGGAATGTAAAGGGCCAAGGCCTGAGCCCCAGGGCCTGGCCAGGCAGATCCTGTCCCTCCCTCCTTGCTCAGGGCTCTTCCCGGGATGGGCCCTGGCATGTGGGGATGGGCAATGCCAAGGGCAGGAGCGTGGGGCGGCCCCTGCCAGGCTGCTGAGCAGGGACAAGGAGGCCATGAGGCCCCAGGCCTGCAAGGGTCACTTGTCCCCTCCTGGCTCAGGCCCAGGGCCAGCAGCCATGGCCAAAGCGCTGCCCAGGTTGGCTCTGTCAGGGCTGTCTTGCAGCTGCTGCCCATCCCTGTGCCCTGTGCAGCCCAGGCTGTCCCACGGTGTCCCTGCCCTGGCCTCTGTCCCTGCAGGCTCTGGGCATCCCCCGGCTGCCCCACCTGGCTGGGCCCTTCCTTTGCTGACAGCTCTGCCTCCTGCCTGCCCCTGCCTGCCCACACAAAGCCTGGGGCTGCTCCAGGCTCCTGCTGGGGACGTGCTGCACCACAGCCCTGCCCTGACAGGGAAATTCCTTTCTCCTGCAGCCACTCTGGGCCTCCCCAGCTGCCCTTGGCGTTGATTCTTTCTCTCTCTGACTGTTTTCCACTATGTCAAAAGGATCCACCATCCCTTAAATCGCTCTTTAAACACTCTCATGGCTCTGCTCCACTGTCCTCAGTCTCCACCCCACTGAGCACAGAGCTCCTTTGTCCCTATACAGTGCTCATGGGCCCAAGGCCTCCAAACCCCTCCTTGGGACATCTCTGGGCCCTCTCCAAGGTGTTTCCAAATGAAAACATTCAGCTCAGAGTCTAAAGAAATCACCAGAGGACAGGGCCAGCCCAACCTGTCTGTCCTGGCTACTTTTGTCTGGGAGCGATCCTTGGATATCCAGAATTTGGGAGGCCAAATTCTAATTTTGGCCATGGTCCCTGGACAAGAAGGCTGGTTCTTTTCCATAGGAATGAAGGAACAGAGCCCCAGTGTTTCAGGGGCAGATGAGAGGTGACCACCAGAGGCCAAGGCCAGCCAGAGCTGGCAGGTTTTGTTTGGTGAGATACCCTTGCACAGAGGAAATTATTTTAGGGAGAGTACCCGTTCTGGCAATGACCATCTGAAAAGTCAGACAGCCCTTTTCCATAGCAAGGAAAGCACAGAGCCCCAGTGCTCCAGGAGCTGATGAGAGGCAGCCCTTGACATCCCAAGATCAGCCAGAGCTGTCAGGTGGCCCCTGGGAGGCCAAGCCAGCCAGAGCTGTTCCATGTTCCCTGGGTTCCATGGGGTCCCACAGTGTCCCAATGGTCCCTTGCTTCCATGGGGCCCTGAGGTGTCATAATGCCCCCTTGGTGACACCAGGCCCTGAAGGTTGGAATGGTCTCCAAGGTTCCATCAGGCCCCACAGAGCCACAATGGTCTCTGGGTCCATGGAGCCCCTCTGTGTCACCATGGCCCCTTTGGTTCCCTGGGCTCCAGTGGTGCCACAATGATCCCCTTGGTTCCCTGGGCTCCAGTGGTGCCACAATGATCCCCTTGGTTCCATGAGGTCCCCACAGTGTCCCAGGGATCTCCATGGGAAGGAAAGAACCCAGCTCCACTGTTGCAGGCACAGCCACCAGAGGCCAAGGCCAGCCAGCCTTGACGGTACTGGCAGATTTTGCCTGGGAGTAACCCTTGGATATTGACAATTTCAGAGGTGGAATCCCAATTTCAGACATGGACACTGGAGGAAAAGGATGGTTCTTTTCCATAGGAAGGAAAGCACAGAACACCGGTGGTGTCTCCGGGGCAGATGAAAGGCGGCCATCAGAGGCCAAGGCCAGCCAGACCTCTCTGTCCTGGCAGCTTTTGTCTGAAAGCAACCCTTGGATATCAGGAATTTGGGAGGCGGAACCCCAATTTCAGCCATTTCTGCATGGATAAGAAGGACGGTTCTTTTCCATAGGAAGGAAAGCACCCAGCCCCAGTGTTTGGACAGCAGGGGAGAGGCACCCCCAGGAGGCCAAGGGCAGCCAGACCTGTCTGTCCTGGCAGCTTTCACCTGGGAGCAATCCTTGGATGTATGGAGTTTTGGAGGTGGAATCCCAGTTTTGGCCATGGTCAAGATGGGTATTTTTGCCCATAGGAAAGTAAAGCACAAAGTCCAAGTGTTTAGGAAGAAGATGAGAGGTGGCCACCCTCAGGCCAAGCCAGCCAGCCCTGTCTCTCCTGGCACCTTTTGTCTAGGGGCTTTCCTTGGACATTGGGCATTTTGGAGGTGCAATCTCAGTTTTGCCTGTGGGTGCCTGGACAGGAAGAAGAGCTCTTTTCATAAGGAAGGAAAGCACCCAGCGCCAGTGTTTCAGAGGCAGATGAGGGCCAGCCCTCAGGAAGCCTAGGCCAGCCAGACTTGTCAGTGCTGGCAGCTTTTGTCTGGGAGCTATCCTTGGATATAAGGAATTCCAGAGGTAGTTGCCCAGTTTTGGCCATGAGTGCCTGGTTGAGATGGAGGGTTTTTTCCCACAAGAAATAAAAGCACATGGTCCCAGCGTTTCAAAGGCAGATGAGAGGTGGCCCCAGGTAGCCAAGGCAGCCAGATCTGTTCCTCCTGGCAGATTTCATCTGGGAACAATCTTTGCATGTAAGGGAATTTGGAGAAGGAATCCCAGTTTTGGCCATAGGGCCCTGGAAGAGGATCAGGACAGTTCTGTCCCATAGGAAGGAGAGCCCAGAGCCCCAGTGCTTCAGGGGCAGATGAGGAGCAGCCTTCCACATGCCAAGGTCAGCCAGACCTGTCCAGCAGCCCCCGGGAGGCCAAACCAGCCACACCTGCTCCCTGTGCCCTTGGTTCCATGAGGACCCACAGTGTCCCCATGGTCTCCTTGATTCCAGGAGTCCCTGCAGTGTCACAATGTTCTCCTTTCTTCTGCAGTGTCACAACGGCCCCTTGGCTTCCCTGAGCCCTTGCAATGTCCCCGTGGCCCCTTGGCTCCCTGTGGCCCCGCTGTGTCACAACGGCTCCTTGGTTCCACGGGCCCCACAGCTTCATCCTTGGCCCTTGGTTCCAGAGGGGGCCTGAGTTTCACAATGGTCCCCCTGATTCCGTGAGGCACCAGAGTGTCACAATGGTCTCTTTGCTCCCATGAGGTTCCATAGTGCCACCATGGTGTCCTTGGATCTGCGTTGTCACAAGGGCCCCTTGGTTCCATGAGTTTCTGGACTGTCAGCAATGGTTTCTTTGCTCCAGAGGGGCCTTGATGTGTCACAAGGGCTCCGTGGCTGGGGTTTGTGTCTCACCCACGCTGAAACTCCAGCAGTTGGTAGCCATGTGCATTTCTTTCTATAGAGCTTCTGTCTTCCTGTCTCTCTGTCTTCTCCTTCTAATGCTCTTGATATGGAACATTTTTTGATACCTCAACAACTGAAGTGATTAAACGTTTCTGGGTGCAACAGGCTGAGTTAATGAAGTTACTGCTATGGTGTTTTATGTTGAATTGGATGTTTTAGTAAATCTTTTTCCAAAGTTTCTTGATTTTCTGATCTTTGCCAGGAAAATTTTGTGCCATTTTGTCCTCTTGAGAATATATGGTTGGTGTTTCTCCTGTGCACCAAACTCCAGGAAAGGAACCCTTGGTTACTGTGAGAAACGACTGCAGACTTTGAAAATTTTAAAAGGTTTATTCAACCTTAACAAAATGACAAGAAAAGGACTAAATAAGGAAGAACAGGCCTGGGAGCTCCCCTCGTGGCCGCCTACCACGTGCCTGGCTCGTCCTCAAGATGGACGCTTCACCTTTGATACCCCGGGATTGCTTCAGCCAAACCTGGCCCCTCCCACAGTCTGTCAGTCAACTCTTCTTTGCTGTTTATTGGTGGAGTCTGCTTTCCTGCAGCTTGATTGGAGGGTCAGGTGCTGTCCTGCCACGCCCCCTCCCCTAGGAACAAGTCTTTGTTCTCACCTTCTTTCTACCTGTCCTGGATGTCTCAGGCTGTCTGATGGTAACAACGGGGGGAAAGGGACTGTGGGGAGAACAGGGGACATCTAAACAACAGACTGCAATAACATAATCACACATCAATAAAGCTTCTCTTAATATTCACACAGTATCCATCCCTTAATTGCGAGAGCCAATCATCTCATTAGCCATCTATAACACAAAGGGACCTAAAATCACCGTTACAAGGTAAAATTACCCAAAGAGGACTAAAATCCACCCATATGGGCCTAAAATCAGCCAAAGGCATCTAAAATCCACTCTAAAACTGCCCAGTTTATCCTAAAATCGCCCAAACAGGCCCAAACCCCACCCAAATGGGCTTAAATCATTCAAAGGGATCTAAAATCCACCCTCAAACCCAACAGATTTGGCCTAAAATCTGCAAAGGGGCCTAAGATCCACCCTAAAAGGCTTGAAATCACTGCAAGGGATCTGAAACCCACCCTAAACCTGTCCAGTTTGGCCTAAAATCACCCAAATGGACCTAAATTCTCCAGGACCAAGACCAAACCCAGCAGCAGAACTGGCACCAGCAGCAAGACTGACACTGGAACTGAGATTGGCAGCGCCACAGGACCGGCACCGGGACTAGGACCGAGACCCAGACCAGAACCTGCACCAGAACTGGCACTGGGTCCAAGACTGGGACCAAGCCTGACACTGGGACCGGCACCAGGAGCACTTTGGAACTGGGACTGGCACCGGCAGCGCTCCAGGACTGGGATCAGAACCGAGACTGGAACCCGGCACCCGCACCGGGACTGCTCTGGGACCGGGACCAGGACCGAGACCGGGAGCCCTCCAGGACTGAGACCGAGACCGTCACCGGAACCAGCACCGAGAGTGGCAGCACTCTGGGACTGGGACTGAGACTGAGATTGGCACTGGGAGCACTCCAGGACCAAGACCAGCACCAGTAGCAGCACTGGGTCCAGAACTGCTCTGGGACCAAGACTGAGACCAGCACTGAAACCAGCACCAGCACCGGCACCGAGAATGGCACCGCTCCAGGACCGAGACTGGGACTGAGACTGGGACTGGCACCGCTCTGGTACCAAGACTGGGACTGGGACTGGCACCGCTCCAGTATCGAGATCAACATGAGAACCAGAATCAGCCCCAGGAGTGCTCCGGGACTGAGATGGAGACTGAGGCAGGCACCGGAACCAGGATCAGCACCAGGATCACTCTGGGACCAGCACAAGGAGCAGGAACTGGACTGGAAATGGGATTGGAAATGGGATTGGCACTGGGATCCCTCCTGGACCTCTGCATTCGTTCCGGGGAGCTTTGGCTGCGCTCCTGGGCAGGATGGGGAGGGACCCCTGGGTAGGGCAGGACCCCCTCGGTTCACATTGATCCGGTGCAGCCATCCTGGTCCATATGGTCCAGTTTGTATGATCCCAGTCTCGGCTCCTAATCCCCACGGTCCCAGCCTGTGAAATCCCAGTCCACATGATCCCAGTCTGTACAATCCCAAGCCATACAATCCCAGTCTACATGATGCCAGTCCACATGGTCCCAATCGGTGCAGTCCCAGTCTGTGGGATCCCAGTCCATATCATCCCAGTCTGTATGGTCCTGCATGGCACACACTCCAAGGACCTGGAATTCCAGTTCCCAGCCAGGAAAAGATGTTCCTGCCCTTGAAGGCAAAGCTCCTAAGAAGGGGCTGAAAGCCAAGTGGATCCTACAGTGACATTTCACTGCCAGCCTTCAGAACTTCACCCATGGCCATTGTAGCTCCTGCACTGGGAATTAAATCAGGGCAGGGTCTTTGGTGGCAGCTGCCCTGGCTCAAGGGAGACACTGAGAGAGAAACAGAGCAGGCAAAGAGAGGCAGGAGAGAAAGGAGGACACAAACACAATCAGCTGAGAAGGTGGCACTAACTCTGAAAGTTTTATTTGCTATCAAATACATCCCACCCACCCAGCCCCACACAATCCCAATCCCATCACTCCAAATTGGGATTGCACTTCTCCCAATCTCCTTCACACCCCATCTCACTCTGGCAGCTGTGGAATGGAGTGAGTCTGGCATGGGACTGAGTTTTTTAGGGTGGGAACAAGGCATTTTGATGTGGGATTGAGCCTGTATGAATTAAAATTCAGTTGTTTTCAGTGGGATTCAGTTGTTTTGAGGTGACCCTCTTGGCTTTTGGAGTGCAAAGAGATGGAGAACACTGCACAAAATCCCCCCCCAGACTACACAAATCCTTCAGAATATTCTCTCCAAACCATCAATTTCCCATTAAAAAACTCTGAAATTGTGGGACTTTAGACATCTTTGATCAATTTTTTTCTTTAAACACTGTTTTGGCTATTTTTAAGGGATGAAGATGAATCAGAAAAAAATGCCAAACAAAAGGACAAGCAGGCAGGTGTGTTCCCAACATGTATCACAGGGAATGTGAGTGACCAGGGCTGTGCCCAAAGTGCCTCCTCCAGTGGGGGATGGAGCTGCAGCAGCGCACGAAGCTCTTCCCGCACTCGGGGCACTCGCAGGGCTTCCCTTAGTGGTGCCTCCGTTGGTGTCGGGTCAAGGTAGAGCTCCTGGAGAAGCTCTTCCCACACTGGGGACACTCGTAGGGCCTCTCCCCGGTGTGGATGCGCCGGTGCCTGACGAGGGTGCAGTTGCGCTGGAATCCCTTCCCGCAGTCTGGGCAGCGGAATGGCCTCTCCTCTGTGTGACTCCGATAGTGCAGGAGGAGATTGGAGCTGGACTGAAACCTCTTCCTGCATTTATCACACTCGTAGGGCCTCTCCCCTGTGTGGATGCGCCGGTGCTTGACAACGTCGGAGTTGTACTTGAATCCCTTCCCACAGTCGGGGCATTGGAAGGGCCTCTCCTCTGTGTGACTCTGATAGTGCTGGAGAAGATGGGACCTGGTCTGAAACCTCTTCCCACACTTGGAACACTCATAGGGCCTCTCCCCAGTGTGGGTCCTCTGGTGCTTGATCAGGTTGGAGCTCTGGCTGAAGCTCTCCCCACACTGCCCACACTCGTAGGGCCGTTCCCCAGTGTGGATCCTCTGGTGGCTGATCAGGTGGCAGTTCCACCTGAAGCTCTTCCCACACTCCACGCACGTGTGGGGCTTCTCCCCATCATGGAGCTGCTCATGGAGCACCAGCTCCGAGCTCTGCCTCCATCTCCGGCCGCCTTCCCGGCCCAGGCTGGCTCTTTCCCCCTCACATCCCCGCCATCTGCGTTTGCAGCCCCTCCTCGTGCGGCATCTCCGGGCCTTTTCCTCCCCGTTGGCTTCCTGCGCCATGGAGCCGCTCAAAACGGCCTCTGCCACCAGGTTCTGCCGCGGGCATTTGTCCTCCCTGCTCTCCATGCTCAGCTCCTGCTCTGGGCGAGGAAGGACAAGGTCAGCATGGGATTTGCCTCTGTGCCACAGGCAAGGGCAACGAGATCCCCCCAGGGCTGTGCTGCAGCCGGGGGCCCTGCTGGGCTGGGAGATGGAGCAGCACAGAGGGGAAAGGGGCACTGACTTCCTCCTCACCTGCCTCAGTGTCCCGGGGCATCTTCCTCTTCCTCACAGCCTCACAGGGGTTGGCAATGTGAAATCCTGGTTTGGAGAAAACAAGGGATGAGCACCTGGAGTTTGAAGTTCCCCCCACCCAAGTCCATCTCTACAAGTCACCGGCCATCTGGGCTCCAGAAAACCCTCCCAAACACCAAGATTCAGCCCTGAAAAAGCCTTCCAGGAGTTCCCCATCCCTGGTCCCTCCCCTCTGGTGTTCGGGGGTTCCCCCCTGTCCCAGCTGCTGCGGTCACGCTTGGATTGGGGGTCCCCCTTCTCCTGGGTGCCCGCCCTGCCCAGGCCGCTGGCAGTGCCAGCAATGCCAAAAGCTCCCCCCTCTTGGCTCTCCCCATTTCGGGATGCCGGGGCTGTTTGGGCTCCCGGGCTCCCTTCTCCCCTCATTCTCTGCTCTGGGCTGTAGCGGCTCCAAGGAGTCCCCCCTGCCCCTCTCCAGGCTCTTGAGGCTCCCGCCAATGGCGGCGCTCCCCCCTCTCTGGCCTCCCCACTTTGGCCTCCTGGGGCACACAGGGCTCTGCTCCTCCAGGCTGCCTCTGCCGGCAGCCGCCACCGCCACCCCCCGATGTCCCCCCGAGGGGCCTTTTCCGCTCAGCCTTGGACTTCTTCATTCTCCAAACATCCCCCCAAAAACCCACCCCTGGGACCCCCCGGGATATCCGGGCCGGGCTCCCCCTCCCCGCTCACCTGAGCCATGGGGGGGGCGATGATCCCACAGGTGGGGGCTGCGAATTCAGGCAGGGATCGAGACCGCGTGGTTCGAAAAGCTCAACCTTGATCCGCCCTTGTCCCTCCTCCTCCTCCTCCCGCTCCTCCTCTGTCCTATCTCCACCTCCCTCTCCTCCTCCCCCCTAACCCCGCCTCCTTCCCTGCTCTTTCTCCTCCCGCTCCTCCTCTTCCATCCCCCCTCCTCCTCCTCCCCTGTCTTATCCCCACCTCCTGCTCCTCTTTCATCCCGCCCCTTCCATTCCTTCTCCCCCTCCTCCCCCCTTACCCCGCCTCCTCCTCCCCCTCCATCCCTGCCCTTCCCTCCCTCCTCCTCCTCCCCCAGCAGCAGCCACACCCTCGGTGCCCCGTTCCCGCAGCCCTCGCAGCCCGCGGCAGCAGCGGCCATGGAGCCGGGACAGGTCGGCATGGGCAGCGCGGGGCTCTCGGCTGCTCCCAGCCGCTGCGGGCGGGGGGAACCCGGCCCGGGCCAAAGGAGAGGCAAACTGGGCAAACTGGGGGCAGATCACAAAGCTAAGGATGCAGCAGAAAATGGAGCTGAAAGAGTTATTTTAATATTCACTCCAAACGAGGAAAAACTGGAAATTCCAAAGTTTAGGGAAGCCGAGAAAAAAGAATTAAACAAGATAGGAAATGAACAAGATAAATCAGGGAAATAGAAACTTCTACATGGAAGACAATTACTTAATAAAATGTGCTTACTAGGAAAAGATTAGAAGACGTGCATCAGAAACCCCACTGGCGTACTCAAGCTTTGTGTGATCATTTTTAAAGGAATTTTGGGTGCACTGGGATTTTTGGTGTAGCAAAGCAAGTCACTGAAAGATGCTTAATTTGCCAAAGGATAAATAAAAAGGTGATGAGAAAAACAACATTAGGAGGTCATGAGTTAGCTCGTCGACCATTTCAAAATATCCAAGCAGAAGTTTAGATTTGTTAGGTTCTGGATTTATTTGTAAAAAAACCCATTTAATCTAGAAGAAAGAGAAGATGCCATATGTTAGACAGGAGATTTTAGGAGAATAAAAATCTTTGAAGTATCAGAAACAGCCGAGGAAAAAACCAAGAAAATAAAAAGGGGAAATGAAAGGGAGGGGAACAAGAGGAAAAGTCAGAAAGAGAGTGGGATCCTCTGCAGCTCTTGCCCCCTCCGTTGGCGGCCGAGGCGCCTGTCCCGGGTCCCGGCTCGCTGCCCGCCTCAGCTCCGCCTGCCCCGGTTTCCATCCCAGGTGCGGGCTCACTGCCCAGGGCAGCTCCACCTGCCCCGGCGCTGGCGGTGAATTTGTGTGCCCTGGCCCCACTGCCCGGCCCGCGGCCGCTCTGCCGGCCATGCTGGGCAAGATGGGGTTGCTCTGTCCTGCCGCGTGGGCCGAGGTCACCGCGCCGACCGCACCGAGGGCGGGTCCCAGCCATCCCATCCCCGGCTGCCCTGCCCGTGCCAGCTGCGCTGGGCAGCGCCGCTGCTGCTGCCGGGGTCTCCCACCTGCCTTTTCTCTGCCGGGAGCTGCCGGATCAGCCGCCATAAGCCATGTGGGGGCTGCCCACGCTCCGGCTCGGCCTCCACGGGAAGATCCCCCTCTGGCGATTCCGGCAGCACACCCTGCCCACACTCCGACCGAGCCTCGGCGGGATATCCTCCCCTGACCCCTCCTGCTCTGAGTTACGTCCCCTTGGTAACCACAGCTCCTGCTGTTCAGGGAAAATCCCTCTCTCTACAGGAAGCACCTTATCGAAACACGAGGAGCTCAGTTAAAAGGCAGCCCTCTCCAAATTCTTTCCCAAAACACGGGAGAAAGGCTACAGAAGGTAAAAAAGTGAAAGAGTTAGATGAAGGGATTGCTCTATTGCCGTGAAGAGAGGTTCCCATGGCAGGGATGCGCTGCCCCGCCCCGCGGGAGCCACCGGCGCCCCTGCCGGCCGTGCCCGGAACTGCACCCAAGGGGAAAGCGCCGCAGCCGAAAGGCCGGGACCGGCTCCGAGCTCTGTTTGTTGGCACTGCCGGAGCTGTTTATACACACTACTATTATTATATTATACACACTAGTAAAGAACCGTTATTCCTAATCCCATATCTTTGCCTGAGAGCCCCTTGATTTCACTAGTCTAAAAATTAAGAGGGAGGGGGTTTGCATTCTCCATTCCAAGAGAGGCTTTTTCTGCCTTCCCAAGCAGACGCCTGTCTTGTAAAGCAAGACAAGCACCCACAGGCACTGAGGGGGGCTGCAGGAGGGGCAGAAGAAGGCCCTGCAGCACTTGGGCACAAAGGCCCAGCAGGTGAATGCAAGAAGGGAGCAGCAAAAGGCCAAGCTGAAGGCAAAGGCCAGGGCAGAGCTCCTACAGCCCCTGAGGGATCAGCCCCAGGGCCCAAGGGGGCCCCAGCACCCAGGGCACGGCTCGGCCACAAGCACCCGGCAGAGGCATTGCCCTCCTCGGCAGGGCACAGCCCACCCAAACAGCCCCTGGCAAGGAATCAGGGCTCCGGCTGCAGGGCACAAGGACACTGCAAGCAGAGACAGCAGCACCCTCAGGACCAGCAAGTCCAGCCCGTGATGGACATGGATTGGCAGGGCTGTCACAGCTCCCATCACACCAGGGCCCCTCCACACTGGAGCCCTTGAGAACATTCAGGTGGGTCTGCATTGAGAGGAGGCATTTCCTGATGGACACAGGGGCCTCTCAATCTGCTCTGAATCTTAGACCTAAAGGGGAAAATAGTAAAGGAATATTTTAATTTTTAAGGGAATGAGTGGGAAAGATGAGCAGGTATGATTTGTTCAACCACTATTAGAAGCTGTGGGGGATAGGTTTGAAATAAATGAATTTCTTATTCTTCCTCCTGTGATTGTAATTAACTAGGAAGGAGTTTGAGAGCTGGATTTTAATACTGTAAAAAGGGATACAGAGGCTAGTTCTGTTGTACCTCTGTGTCAAAAGTCTGACAAGGCCTATGCTGAAGTGAACCCAGAAGTGTGGGCAGCCCCAGGGAAATACAGAAAATTAGATATGGAGCCTCTACAAATTAAAGCAACCAGGACAAGCACTACCCTGTTCCAAGAGAGGGAAGGAAGGGCTCACAGCCTGGTATTGAGTCCCTGTTAAAGGCAGGGCTTTTGGAGCCAAGGGTGTCTCCCTACAACACTCCTATCTTGCCAGTCAACAAACTGGATGGATGGACACAAGGAGGAAACACAGAATTTTCAAGTGTTAAAATTAAGATTAACTGAGGTGAGTGGCCTGGGCCTTCCAGACAGGGAAAAAGAATTTGAATTATAGGTGGACGTTAAACAGGGTCTTGCCAAAGGAATTCTTGTGCTAAAATGTTTAACCCAGTGGCCAGAGAGCAGCCTCATTGTCTGCAGAATTGTGCAGCCACAGCTTCCATGGGAGCAGAGGCTGAAAACTGATGACAACAGGAGGATCTCCTAGAGTTCAAGTCTGGCATCAAGTTAAAGCTTTGACAACCAAAAGAGCCTCTCAATGGATGAGCAGGGCTCGGTGATTACAGTATGAAACTTGTTCAGTGGCACAGGAGGATTCAGAACTGAGGACAGGGCAAGGGTTTAACCCAGCCTCCTGTTTGAACAGCCTGGAGAGGGGCTGGCAAGGAACCCAGGACTGCACTCAAGGGACAGAGCTCCCGAGCCAGGCTGGGAGAGATTGATGGGACATTCCCTGGCCTGAGGGAGACAATGTGTTTGTGGATGGCTCTGCAAGGGCAGCAGGAGGGAAAAGAGCTACAAGACAGGCTGTTATTAAGGAGGGGGAATCAGACAAAGCGCAGGTCACCGGCCCATGCTCAGCTCAACCCGCGGAGCTCTCGGTGCTTGTAAGAGCCTGGCACTGAAATGCCCTGAGCAGGAAGGCTTCAAAATCTTCTGGTGACACCATGGCACCTAACAGGGGGGCAAAAGCAATTCTGACTGCTTCAGCAAGCACTGGATCACTTATTAACCTATTGCTAAAACAAATAATTCAAAGATAATGGATTGTGGAAGCCATAGATTCAGATGGGGAACTCATTTTACAGGAAAGACCCTTCAGGGGGTTATGGCAGCTTTAGGAATACAATGGGACCTCCATAACCCCTGGCAAGCCCAGAGCTCGGGTTGGGTAGAAAGAATGAATGGGGAAATAAAGAAACACCTTTGGAAGCCGGAGATGGAAACCAAGATGCCATGGGTACAGCTTTTGCCATTGGCCTTGGCAAGAAAAAGAGACAGACCCAAGGCAGATATTCAATTATCTCCCTTGGAATTCATGTCTGGAATTCCTTACCTGGGCAATTCTCCACCTAGTGCAGGGTGGAAATAAGGGATGTAAATGTAAGGCAGGCTGTAGCCAGGATCCTGTCTCCTGTGGAATCTCTCCCCCAGGAAGCTGGGCTGGCACAGAGCCTGCCCTGGGACTTTGCTGTTGCCAACACCCAGCCAGGCCATCGGCTCCTGCCTAAGGAGTGCAAAGCAGCACCACTGGTGGCCAAGGGGCCCACGCCAAGTGTCCCTGAGGCCAGAAACAGCCGCCAGCACAGCTGAGCACGGGGGGACCCCTCAGCCTGGCCTCAGGGGCTCTGAAGCCCCGGAGATTTGCACTTCCCGCCTGCAGCAGGACCATGGGAGCCGGCCCTGAGCCTGCCCTGAAGGCAACGCAGCAGCAGCCAGGGCTCCACAGCGGGCCAAGCCCCTGGGCCTGCCCACAGATCCTCTGCTCAAACCCTCGGGAATCCTGGCCACCCTCCCCTGGCACCTCCAGCCACTGCGGCCAAGCCTCGCTGCCGCTGCTGCAGCTCCAGCGCTGGCTGGGCCTGCACTGCCACAGCTGCTGGGGAGCACCGCGGCACAATTCCACCCTGGGGCTCACTCACACCCACACTCTGGGCTGCCTGCGACTGCACTGCTGCAAAATGTACCCATCCTGGTTCTTTTAAATCTTATTTCTCTGCTCAGAAAGGTTTCTCTACTCAAAGGTTTGCCTTTGGGAAAGAAATTTTAAAGGTTTTATTTAAGGGGTTCCCAGTCTGTTCGGATGTTAAACTCATCTCCACCACTCAATGGAGATGAGTTTAACATCCGACCAGACTGGGAATAGCCCAAAAGACACCCACAGAGATAAGGACCAGCAACAAAACATCAACGCCCCGCAGCAAACAGCAACCAACAGCTACCCCAGACACTGCCCCCGCACAGCTGGAGACACCTGGTCTGGAAAAGGCTGAGAAGGAAATCCAGGAGTGTGGACCGAATTCACATCAGAGGGGAAGAAATCCGAGTCTAATAGGAAACCAAACACTAAAAACTTACACGACTTGGAAGCAATGAACATTAAAGCAGTGGATTTAGATTGGTTCAGACTAGGTAAATTTTAGGAAAAATCGAGTAAAACTGACATGTCATGGAATGATGTTTTCTGCACAGCTGGGCTGTGTGTGGATGAAAGTATTTCTGTTGCACATCCTGGCCAGGACCAAGTAATGCCTTGACTCTCTCACACTAAAGAGATTCTTGGAGAGTTTTTGTTTTCCCTACAGTTTCAGTGATAAGATTACAACATGAGAAACATTTTTTATAATAATCCTACTTTATATTGTCAGGTAGGTTTGGGTCAGAAGGGTGAGAATCAATTTTTGGTCAGGGTTTTTCCATGTTCGCCTTTATGTTGCATTTTGCAAAATTGAAGAGCTTTAACCGTGATACTTTTAACTCTTAAATAGTTAATACTTTTTTTAAAAAAAGCAGGGTGAAGCTGCAAAGGGAAACAGCAAATGGAGAATGTTGGGAAAACTTTACTATAAATAAGTGGGGGGGAATTGAGATGAGGGACTACATTTTGTTCGTCATGAAAAAGAGACCAGTGTGTTACAAGAGTTGTCTGCTGACTATTTCTGTACTACTTCATGAGATATGAGCTACAAGGATACCAGGGAAGGGGTTGCAGGAGCCCACACATAGTCCCACCCAGCAAATGGTACTAACAGATAACTCACAGAAATAATGACCAGGGAAAGGCTGGGGAAAGGGCAGGGGCAGATTAACACCCAGCAGGGAAACCTTTCCCGCTGACAAATGGTACAAGCAGATAACTCACAGAGATAACGACCAGGGAAAAGCTGGGGAAGGGGCAGGGGCAGATAAACAGTCTGCAAGGCAGGATATTTGCTTGCTTAAGCTTGATAGGGCACAGTTTGCAAGGCAGGACATTTGCTTGCTTAAGCTTGATAGGGCACGTATTGCATTAATCATAAGATTTTGGTAATTTTCCACAGAGAAGTCACCAAATAAGGACATAGGGTGAAGAAGACGTGGCTGAGGAAGACTCCGCAGCCTTTTATCACCGACCACCAGGAGACAGAAGGATGACCCCCTAGCAACAACCAGCGCAGGCGCAGAGAACTCCAAGATAACATGGACTCCTGAAGGATGGAGAGGATAAAAGGACTGAATCAGAAACTAGTTGGTGCGGCAGTAGTGGAGCGGAGACTCCCCTGTCGCCCAGCGCTGAGCCTTTGCTTACGTAGTATAACTGCTTCAATAATTAATAAATTCTTTGATTAGAAATTACTCGTTTTGAGTCAATTTTATAACAGTTTTGTGCCGTGACTCGGATGAGAGTTTGGATCGGGTAAGATCTACCCAGAGTGGGGGGCGCCTCATCCAGTGCTTTCCGGGTGGCCCCTCTGGGAGAACCTCCGCCACTCTCACCGACGACCCTAAAATATATACTAGTAAGCAAACGGGACAAATTATACCGGTGAACCCCTTAATAATCTGTGCACGGAGTCCGGACGAAGATGCAGGACGCGTAAGTATAAAAGGGAATCCGTTCGGGCGGGGTTGGGATCCCGGAGTGTGGCGGTGGACAAGTGTGAATGAGAGGAGGGCCGGCAGCCGGACTCTCCAAGTGAGTGCGGACCCTTGAGTAGTGCGGTTCCCGCAGACCCGCGAGGGCTCAGGCCACGAAAAAGGGGAAGTGAAAGGAATTTGAGAGTGAAAGAAGGCACTCCGGACGAATGGGGCAGGGGAAAAGCAAGACCCCAACCCAAGTCAAACTCCCCCCCATTCCAAGGGACAGCCCCCTAGGATTCATGCTTAGTAATTGGAAGCATTACCCGGGGACCGAGACTAAGGATAGGGCCAGAATGATACATTATTGCATGGAAGTATGGGGTGGGAAAGAGATTTCCAAAAAAGTTTTTTGGCCCGTGTTTGGATCATCTGAAGACTGGGTTCGACAGGACTTGAACCTATGGGTAAATTCTAAAGAGCCCTTCTCGCAAGAGGAGAGTGATTATGCCAAAATATGGGTAGCAAGACCCGAAGTGTATGTTTTCCAATTAAGAGAAGGGAAAGGGGATCCGGACAAAAAGGGGAAGAGGGACAATCATTTGGGCGACTTAATTATAGCACCGCCCCCATATGTCCCACCGCCAGGACCCAATGCCCCACCACCTCCACAACCACCTGCACCGAACAATGATGAAGAGGGTAACCAAGGGGAGGTTAACCAAACCGGTTACCAAGGCCCGATTACAAGGAGCCGCAGTAGGGTTGAGACGGGGCTATTCCCTCTACGGGAGATGCCCATGGGTGGACCACAGGTGGGTATAGGATTTATTACTGTCCCCTTGAGTTCGGCAGATGTACGAGACTTTAAGAAGGACATGGGACATTTATTAGAGGACCCTTTTGGGGTAGCCGAGAGGGTCAACCGGTTCTTAGGACCAAACATCTATACCTGGGAAGAAATGCAGTCCATTTTGGGCATTCTGTTCTCTACTGAAGAATGGAATATGATAAGAAGGGAAGGAATGCGTATTTGGGACACGCAGCATGTCCAAGGCCCGGCTGCGGACGCTAAATGGCCCCTACAGAACCCCCATTGGGACCATCAAAATGCGGCACATAGAACACATATGCAGGATTTAAGGACCATAATTATTCAGGGGATTAGGGACTCAGTCCCGAGGGGGCAAAATATAGATCGGGCATTCAACGATAGGCAAAAGAAGGACGAGTCGCCTACGGAATGGCTCGAGAGATTACGGCGGAACTTACAATTGTACTCCGGAATGGACCCCGATAGCCAAACTTCACAGTCAATGCTGAAAGTCCATTTCGTTTTAAAATCGTGGGACAACATAAAGAAGAAAATCCAGAAATTAGAGGACTGGCAGGACAGGGGGCTGGATGAACTGCTTAGGGAGGCACAGAAAGTATATGTCCGTAGGGACGACGAAAGAGACCGCAGACAAGTAAGGTTGATGGTCACAGCAACAGGTGGGGGGAGGTACCAAAGAGAAGGGCGAAAGGGAGGTTTGAGTGAACAAAAAGAGAAAAGTATAGGGGAGTCAGAAGGGGTGAAGGTGTGTTTTTATTGCGGAAAAAAAGGGCATTTTAAGCGAGAATGTAGAGTCCGAATCAGAGACGAGAAGCAGTTCCAAATGGACTAGGGGGGTCAGGGGCTCTATTTGGTGGGGACCCGGAAAAATCATAAAGAGCCCTTGATAAAACTTAAAGTGGGTCCCCACAACCAAGAAATGGAATTCTTGGTAGATACGGGGGCAGAAAGATCCACGGTACAGAACCTACCAAAAGGATGTACCATCTCTAAAGAAACTGCCACTGTCATAGGGGCAAAAGGGGAACCTTTTGAAGTACAAATCATAAAAAATGTGACTATAGAATCAGGATCCAAAATAGGGATGGGAAATCTATTATTGGTACCCGAGTCAGATTATAATCTGCTCGGGCGAGACATGATTATAGAATTAGGGATTAGTATAGGTGTAGATAATAAGGAATTAAAAATTAAATTATGCCCTTTAAGGGTAGAAGATGAAAAGCAAATTAACCCCGAAGTCTGGTACACGCCTGAGAGCGTGGGACAGCTAAAAATCACTCCATTTTCGGTAACTATCAAAAATCCGGATGTCCCCGTCCAAATTAAGCAATACCCATTATCCCCAGAAGGGAGACGAGGATTAAAACCAGAAATAGAAAGGTTGTTGAATAATGGATTGTTAGAACCCTGTATGTCTCCGTTCAATACTCCCATCCTACCAGTTAAAAAGCCAAACGGCACCTATCGATTGGTGCATGATTTAAGGGAAATAAACAAGCAAACTGTAGCCCGGTTCCCGGTGGTGGCAAATCCTTATACCCTCTTGACTAAACTGGGGCCTGAGAATTTATGGTACAGTGTTATAGATCTCAAAGATGCCTTTTGGGCATGCCCTTTGGCTAAAGAAAGCCGGGATTATTTTGCATTTGAATGGGAAGACCCCGATACGGGAAGGAGACAACAATTAAGATGGACGGTACTCCCTCAAGGATTCACTGAGTCCCCTAATCTCTTCGGGCAGGCTTTAGAGCAAATTTTACAGGATTACCAAGTGGGGCCAGGGGTTACATTAATCCAATACGTAGATGATCTACTCCTGGCGGGGCAGCAGGAAGAGAATGTACGGAAAGAAAGTATTAAGTTATTGAACTTTTTAGGATTAAAGGGATTGAAAGTCTCCAAGGCAAAACTACAATTTGTCGAAGAAGAAGTAAAATACCTAGGCCATTATCTAAAGAAAGGAGAGAAGAGAATAGACCCCGAACGAATACAGGCGATTTTAGCATTACCAATTCCAAGAAATAAGAGACAAATCAGGCAAATACTTGGACTAACTGGTTATTGTCGACAATGGGTTGAAAACTACAGTAGTAAGGCGACTTTCTTGTATCAGAAACTTACTCAAGAGGGACTCCTAAAATGGGATCAGGAGGACACCGAAAGGCTGCAAGAGCTTAAAGAGAGCCTAATCCATGCCCCGGTATTAAGTTTACCTAATACTAATAGACCCTTCTTTTTGTTCATAAACGTAGACAAGGGGGTCGCATATGGGGTCCTTACTCAAGAATGGGCAGAGAAAAGGAAACCGGTGGCTTATCTATCAAAGATCTTGGACCCAGTAAGCAGAGGATGGCCTACGTGCTTACAAGCAATTGTAGGATGTGCTCTTTTGGTAGAAGAAGCCCGGAAAATTACATTTAATAGCAGCCTGAAAGTGCTGTCCCCCCATAACATACGGGGAGTCTTACAGCAAAAGGCTGAAAAATGGATCTCAGACGCAAGGCTTCTAAAATATGAAGGAATACTAATTGAGGCTCCAAATTTAACTCTAGAAACTACTAATATCCAAAATCCAGCTTCCTTCTTATATGGAGGACCAGAAGAAGCACTAACACATGATTGTATAGTGACTATAGAAGAACAGACAAAAATCAGACCAGATTTGGAAGAAGAAGAATTGGAAAAAGGAGGAAGACTGTTTGTGGATGGATCCTCCAGAGTAGTTGAGGGAAGGAGAAAATCAGGATATGCTATCATAAGGGGACCCAACCTGGAAGTGATAGAATCGGGACCCCTTAGTGGATCCTGGTCCGCCCAAGCATGTGAACTATATGCTGTACTACGAGCCCTGGAATGGTTAACAGGAAAAGATGGGACTATTTTTACGGACTCGAAATATAGCTATGGGGTAGTCCATACATTTGGCAAAATATGGGAGGAAAGAGGACTAATAAATTCACAAGGGAAAGATTTAGTTCACCGTAAATTAATATTAGACGTGCTCGTGCCCTACGAAAACCCCGAAAAATAGCTATAGTTCACCTGAAAGGTCACCAGAAAGGACTGGATTTGAGAAGTAGGGGAAATAATGCAGCTGACCAGGAGGCTAAACGGGCTGCCCTGAGACTTCTCACTTTGCAGGAAAACATAGAACACTCCCAAACGCCAGAACCTGACCCCGACATCAAGTTTAATAAAGAGGAAGAGAATAAAATACAAAAACTAGGAGCTAAAAGGGATGCACAAGGAGCATGGAAATTAGCAGATGGCAGAGAAATAATACCTAGAGCATTGGCACATAGATTACTGACTAAGATACATCAAAAAACACATTGGGGATCACAGGGACTGGTAGATTATTTTGCTGCAAAGTATGTGAGTGTGGGAATCTGGGACATTGCCAAACAAGTAACCAGAGGATGCCTAATTTGCTTACAAGTAAATAGAAAAAATTTGAGAAAATTACCGGAGGGAGGCCGACCGCTAGCGAAAAGGCCTTTCTCCCACATTCAGATAGATTTCACCGAGCTCCCCAAAGTAGGGAGAACCAAATATTTATTGGTCTTGGTGGACCACCTAACACATTTTGTGGAAGCCTTCCCAAGCGTAAGAGAAACAGCCAAAGTAGTTACGAAAATATTGATGGAAGAGATAATCCCGAGATACGGGGTCCCAGAAGTCATTGACTCAGATAGAGGGCCGCATTTTATTTCCCAAGTTACCCAAAACTTAGCAACAGCTCTGGGCATACGGTGGGAACAACATGCCCCCTGGCATCCCCAGAGCTCTGGACGAGTTGAACGAATGAATGGGGAAATAAAAAAGCAATTGACCAAACTGGTAGCAGAAACCAATTTGACCGGGGTTAAATGTATTCCTCTAGCGTTGCTAAATATAAGAACAAGACCTAGAGCTGATTTAGGGGTATCACCCTTTGAAATGATGTATGGGATGCCGTATAACCTAGAAAATCCTAACGAACATCCTGTCATTAATGACACATGTACGCAAAAATATTTGGTGGAATTGACAAAGTACAGAAAGGCATTATGGGAAAAAGGTATGTTAGCACAACGGCCTCCTTTAGATTTTATCTTACACCAGGTACAGCCAGGAGATTGGGTGCTCGTGAAAAGCTGGAAAGAAAACCCCTTGACTCCAAGGTGGGAAGGACCGTTCCAAGTACTCCTCACCACAGAAGCAGCCATACGAACCGCTGAAAAAGGATGGACTCATGCTAGTCGCATAAAAGGACCGGTAAAACCCCCTCACAGCTGGGAGGTTTGCAGTCTCCCGAGAGAAACCAAATTAAAGCTGAAACGAACTGATAAATGATTTGGATAATAATCTGGGTTGGAGATAACCATTATCTCCAAACCCACCTAATAGGGAATCGGGAGGCTCTTGGATATTGCAAACTCTTAGAGGACGAGTTGAGAAAGCCCTACTTTAAGTCCCTGAGATTAGAACATAAAGGGCACACATGGGAGGGGGAAAAAGCACAAAACAAAGATATTAGGTTAAAGTGTAACTGGTTAGATTGTGACTGTCACCCCCTTGTATGCTTTTCCTGTAAATTGTGTCACGAACCTTGGTGGTCTCATTGTCGGAGTGGTAGAACACCTAGGGGAATTTGTACGCCGTGCTATGAGAAAGAGAGGAGACTAACTTCTATCATTCTTAGTAGCAGAGTTGCTACGGGGGAGGTAAAGCTTGGATCTGACGAGTGGTGGGAAACCTTTTCCAAAGGGGTAAATCCTGATCGGTTCTGCTACCACCCTAACGAACCGATCCCCTTTCTCCTGGACATCCTGGAAGTGGTGTGTCGGAAGAAAGCCCCCAATTTGCGGCGTGACCTCTCATTAATAAAAGCTGATAACTGGGCCACCAGTGCTAAAAAGTGGAAACGGGAGGTTTATCCGGCTCCTGAAGAATACTTCTGCTGCCGAGAAGATGGCAAACCCCGAGGCTCGCAGCAACCGAGTCGTCGGGCGAGGCAGAGAGGTAATAACCAGTGGAGTCCGTCGGAAGCCCCGACCCCCATATGGGATGTCCAGGAAATGTTGGCTGTCCTGCCCCAGGATTGGTAACCCACCACTGGGGAAACCAAAGGTAAAATTTAACTTGAGCTCCGACAATGACAGCCCCAAATTACAAGCCTTAATTCTTTTCTGGTGCATTGTAACAAGTTCAGGGGCAGAAGGGTATTCACATCAACCCTTCAAATGGTCACTGATTAGATGGGAAGACCAGTATGTTATCCAGACCAAAATCACATCTGGCGCACCCAGCTTTTTATGTACTTTGTGTGATTTAATACCTGTAAATCCATGTTTAAATCAGTTTGGATATTATTTTTGTCCAAGCTCAAACCCGGGAAAAGGGTATTGTAACTATCCAGGACACTTTTACTGTGCTTATTGGGACTGTGTATCAGTAAGCTCCTTTGGGGGGAACGAGGACCGGTTTATCAGAACTGGATGGGGTCCATACGGGTGTACACAGCCCACTTCCACATATACCCAGAAAGAAGGAGGGTTAGATGGAACATGCAATATGATTTACATTAATGTGACAAAACCACATGACCAAGTCTGGTTATTAGGGAAAATGTGGGGAGCCCGATTATGGGAACCAGGGACAGACAGAGGGGGGCACTTTATAATCCAAAAGACAACCGTGCCACACGACCCCGAACCAATTGGACCAAACCAGGCGATAGCTGGAGAACTAACGCTAGGAGAAAATAATGGAAATGAATCAGAAACAGCCCCAACCACTAGTCTTCCAGAAATGTATAAGCAAAACTTTACTGATTCGACCCGAGGACCTGAAAACCCGGGAGAAGGGGACTTGTGGAAAATATTACAGGCCACTTTCCTAGTCCTGAATGAGACCCATCCAAATCTAACTGAGGAATGTTGGCTGTGTTACACCGTAAACCCCCCGTTCTATGAAGCCATAGGGGTAACAGCAAAAAGCAGACGAGTAAATGGGACCAACCCAGCTAGGTGCCTATGGAAAAAAGAAGGAGAAGAATCGAGAGGGATAACCTTGGCAAGGGTAACGGGGAGAGGAAGATGTATAGGACGAGTACCAGTGGAAAAACGACATCTATGTCAGGTTATGGGGAATTTGAGTGACCCTAAGAAACCTGCCAGCTGGATACTGCCAGCAGCAAATACTAAATGGGTCTGTAACACTCTCGGAGTCACCCCATGTATAAATATAGACTGATTTAATGAATCCAGTGACTTTTGTATTCAAGTATTGATAGTACCCAGAGTCCTTTACCACCCCGTAGAGTACGTTTATGAACAATATCAAAATATAGGACCCCACATAGTGAAACGGGAAATATTCACAACCTTCACTGTAGCAATGTTACTAGGAATAGGTGCAGCCGGGACAGGAAGAGGAATAGCCTCACTCATACAGCAACACCGAGGATTCCAAGAACTAAGAGCCTCTGTAGATGAAGACCTCAGGAGGATCGAAACCTCCATCAAAGACCTCACAGAATCATTAGATTCCCTAGCAGAGGCAGCCTTACAAAATCGAAGGGGGTTAAATCTATTATTCCTGCAACAAGGAGGACTATGTGCTGCTTTAAGAGAAGAATGCTGCACATATGTAAACAAGAGCGGAATTATACGGGACTCAATGGCAAAACTAAGGGAGGGGCTAGAAAGAAGACAAAGAGAAAGGGAAAAACACCAAAGCTGCTATGAATCTTGGTTTAACTATTCTCCTTGGCTTACAACTTTATTATCAACGATAGCGGGTCCACTACTTCTCTTACTATTGGGACTCACGTTTGGCCCTTGTATTTTTAATAAATTGATTAGCATTGTAAAAGGCAGATTAGAAGCTGCTCACCTTATGCTCACACGAGCAAAATATGGAACCTTGAAGATGGATGATCCAGAAGAATCTCTGGAGCTCAGCAAAAGGGAATTAGAGCGTTTTGACGAACAAAATTGAGTATCAAAACAAAGGGGGGATTGAGATGAGGGACTACATTTTGTTCGTCATGAAAAAGAGACCAGTGTGTTACAAGAGTTGTCTGCTGACTATTTCTGTACTACTTCATGAGATATGAGCCACAAGGATACCAGGGAAGGGGTTGCAGGAGCCCACACATAGTCCCACCCAGCAAATGGTACAAACAGATAACTCACAGAAATAACGACCAGGGAAAGGCTGGGGAAAGGGCAGGGGCAGATAAACACCCAGCAGGGAAACCTTTCCCGCTGACAAATGGTACAAGCAGATAACTCACAGAGATAACGACCAGGGAAAAGCTGGGGAAGGGGCAGGGGCAGATAAACAGTCTGCAAGGCAGGACATTTGCTTGCTTAAGCTTGATAGGGCACATATTGCATTAATCATAAGATTTTGGTAATTTTCCACAGAGAAGTCACCAAATAAGGACATAGGGTGAAGAAGACGCGGCTGAGGAAGACTCCGCAGCCTTTATCACCAACCACCAGGAGAGAGAAGGATGACCCCCTAGCAACAACCAGCGCAGGCGCAGAGAACTCTGAGATAACATGGACTCCTGAAGGATGGAGAGGATAAAAGGACTGAATCAGAAACTAGTTGGGGCGGCAGTAGTGGAGCGGAGACTCCCCTGTTGCCCAGCGCTGAGCCTTTGCTTACGTAGTATAACTGCTTCAATAATTAATAAATTCTTTGATTGGAAATTACTCGTTTTGAGTCAATTTTATAACAATGGGGTGTCCAGGGGGTCCCTGTGCCCAGGAAAGGGGGTGCACGGGCCCCGGTGTTGAGGAAGGTGGTGGGTGGGGGCTGTGGAAGGCAGGAGTGGGGGTCCAGGGGGTGCTGGGGTCAAGGAAAAGCGGGGGCTGGGGTGTCTGAGAGGGGGAGGGCCGGAAAGGGGGTGCGGGGGGGCATTGGTGCTGCATGAGGGGGTGCAGGAGGGTCCCCGTGCTGGATAAGGGGGTGCAGGGGGGGTCCCTGTGCCTGAGAACGGAGGGTTTGGGAGGGTTCCAGTCTCAGATATGGGGGTGCACGGGGGTCCTGGTGCAGTGGAATGGGGGTTCAGGGGGTCCTGGTGCTGTATAAGGGGATGCAGTGGGGTCCCGGTGCCCAGGAATGGGGGTTCAGGGGTGCCGGTGACAGATAATGGCCTGGCTGGGATCTGGTGCTGGGAAAAGGGGTGCAAGGGGTCCCAGGGCCAGATAACGGGATGCACTGGGGTCCCGGTGCCCAGGAATGGGGTTCCGGGGGGTTCCGTTCCCGAGTTCCGGGGTTCAAGGGGTCCTGGTGCCTGAAAATTGAGGTTCAGGGGGTCCCGGTGCCGGATAAGGGGATGTAGTGGATCCCGGTGCCCAGAAATTGGGGTTCAGGGTGGTTTCCCTGCCCGGGAATGGGGGCTCAGGGGGTTCCAGGCTGCAGATAAGGGGGTGCAGGGGTTATCGGGGCTGAGGAAGGGGGTACAGGGGGGGTCCCAGTGTCCCGAAATGAACGTTCAAGGGGGGTCTCTTGACCCCCTGGAACCCCAGGGGACCCTCCGGGATCCCCTGGAACCCCTTCCAGGAAGCGCCGGGAATGAAGAACTGGGGGGACGCCGAAATTTGGGAGATCTGGGGGTCTAAAAGCCGAGGAAAAGGGCGGGTCTGGGGTCTGGGAAGGACGAGGTGGCCGGGAATGGGCGTGCAGGGCGTCCCAGAGCACTGACGGGGGTGCGGGGGGATCCTAGGCCCGGATTAGGGGGGGCAGGGGGGTCCCAGTGCCAAACAATTGGGGTTCAGGGGGTTCCCGTGCCGGGGAATGCGGGTTCGGGGGGAGTTTCCTTCCAGGAATTTGGGATTCAAGGGGGTCCCGGTGGCCGGGAATTGCGGTTCCGGGGGCGTCGGTGACCAGAAATGGGGATTCAGGGGGGTCCTGGGGCCACATGAGGGGGTACAGGGCGGTGCCAATGCTGGGGAAGGGGGTACAGGGGGTCCCTGTGCCCAGAAATGGGCGCTCAAGGGGGTCCGCGTGCTCAGGAATGGGGGTTCAGGGGGGTCCCGGTGCTGAAAAAGGGTGCTGAGGGGGTCACAGGACCGAAAATGGGGGTTCAGGGGAGTCCCGGTACCCGGGAATGGAGGTTTAGGGAGTTCCCGGTGCCCAGGAATTGCGGTTCAGGGGGGTCCCGGTGAACAGAAATAGGGGTTCAGGGGATCTCGGTGCCAGATGAGGGGGTACAGGGGGGTCCCGGTGCTGGGGAAGTGGAGTGAGGGGGGGTGGCATGACCCAAAATGGGGGTTCAGGAGGGTTCCCCTGCCCGGGAATGGAGGTTTAGAGGGTTCCCCTGCCCGGGAATGGAAGATCAAGGGGGTCCCGGTGCCCGGGAATTGCGGTTCAGGGGGGTCCCGGTTTCGGGGGGTCCCACTCACCTTTGGTCGCGGCCCCCGGGTCCCCCAGGAGCCCCAGGAGCCCCCGGAGCACCCCCAGCCCCAGCGCTGGGGCCATCGCAGCCGTCCCCGATCGCGGCTGCAGAGACGCGAAAGCCAAAGTGCCCGAGGGAGCGCGGGGGGAGGGGGAAAGGGCGAATTCCAGGGAATTCACCTGGATCCCCTCCTGGCACCCCTCTGGATCCCTCGGCGATCCGTCTGGGACCCTCCAGGGCCGCGCCCTGCGGGACCCCCGGGCCGGGCTCTGCTGAACTCCCGGCCCTGCGCTCAAACTCTGCCCGGACCCCGCTGGGCTCGGCCCAAAGCCGGGCAAGCAGCGGGAGCAGCGGAGCCAATTTTTGCTGCGGGTGCGGTCCCACCCTCGGCGGAGCAGGGCTGGGCGCTGGGACCCGATCCCTGATTCCCAATCTCCTTCTCTCTCGCTCTCTCTCTGCTGTTCTCTCCCTTTCCTTTGGGGGATCATAAATCCCAGAGCGGCCGCAGAGCCCCGTGCCCAGGCCGGGTTTCCCAGCAAAGGGAGGCTGGGGCTGAGGTGCCCCGGGCTGGCCGGGAATGGGGGCCCGGGGCTCCCTGGGCTCACGGAAATGGGGGATCCAGGGGCTGGGAGAGGAGGATACCTGGGAAAGGGGGTGCAGGGGGGTGTTGGTGCAGGATAAGGGGGTGCAGGGGGGGGTCCCAGTGCCGGGAGTGGGGTTGGGAGGGGGGGGTGGGCAGCAGCTGCTGGAGAGAGACTGGGACAGACTGGAATGGACTGGGACAGACTGGGAAAAGAACCCACTGGGAGCAGAACTGAGGCAGCAGAGATCATACTGGGATATACTGGGACCACACTGAGGGCTACTGGGAACATGCAGGGGACAATTGAGATTGGACTGGGAGGGAGTGGGAATGGTTTGGATCATCCTGGGACTGACTGGAATCATACTGGGAGTGATCAGATCTGTAGTAGGGGTGAAGAAGAGAAACTGGAATAATGCAGGGAGCAACTGGGATCATACTGGGAGCAGCTGCCCCATGCTGGGGTCATACTGGGATCATACTGGGACTGATGGGGTGACACTTGGAGTGACTGGCATAGTACTGGGAGTGTCTGGGAGTAACTGGGATCAAACTGGAGGTGACTGGACTTATACTGGCAGCAACTGGGACCACAGTGGGGGCAAATGGCATCGGGTAAGGTGTGACCGGGCTCATCCTGGAAGTGCCTGGGGCCACACTGGGCTCTTACTGAGAGGGACTGAGAGTGAAAGGAACCATACAGGGCATGACTGGGAGCCGCTGGGACCGTGTCGGGGGCAACTGGGATCCTACCGGGAGTGATTTGGACCATACTGGGAGTGACCGGGAGCCACCGGTGAGGCGGCGGCGGAGCTGGGAGGCGGCCGCAGCGCAGGTGGGAGCCGCGCTGGGTTGTGCGGGGGCTCGGGGCTCGCTGCGGGCCTCGGGGGCGGCAGGGGGCTCGGGCGGGTTCCTTGTGCCGTGTCCGGCCCGTGGTGCCGCTGCCGTGAGGGCGCTGCGGGAGCGGCTGCCCGCGGTCTCCTTGCGGCCGCTGCCTCGGCAGGAGCCGCTGCCGGAGCAGCGCTGGCTCGGCCCGGTTCCTGTGGCTGGCACAGGGGCGGCTGCCCCGTGCCCGGGGCTGTGCGGGGAAATTCACGTGGCCGGAGGTTTCTGTGCCCCGAGGAGACAGAAGAGTCCTGTACAAGTGACTTTATTGCTGAGCAGAGGGAGAGGCCGTGGCGCATTTGCCGTGCGCTCGCTGCCATTGTTGTAGTTCGCAGCCTCCTTTTTATCCTCATTTTCCCGCCTCATCTCCCTCTCCCTTTGCCCACTGGCTGAGGTACTTGGAAGGTTCAGACCTCCCGATCCGCCAGCTGCATGTCCTCGTTAATGTGCACCCCCACTTTTGTAGAACAGCCGATATTCACGGCTCTGTTAAGTCTTTTTTGTTCTCGATGTTCAGGAATTTAGCGGGACTTTCTGTGAGCAGCAGTCCATGTTAATTAATAACATTTATTGAAGCTGGTGGTTTCGCCCGTTACTTCCTTATCTACAAGCCCCTGGCCCCTCGCTCAGCTGCTGAATGAGCTGCACTCTCAAGGTGTGGAGCATGGTAAAAAGGTGAGAGTTGCTGTAGCACATCAGAGCAGAAGCAGCATTCGTTTAACCCATGGTCTGCCAGGGAACCACAAAACCGTGTCCCATTCCCATCCTTTCCACGTTTGGACTGGTACATGAGCTGCTTTTTTGTTTCCTTTGTTATCTGTTTCACCACTTTTGCTTTGTCATCTATTTGCCAAGACCAGTTTGAGTCATTTGATTTTCCACAAACTCCTCTCTTCTCTGCTAACAGATGATCTGATCCCATCCCATGGTGAAATGTTGTGTTCCTCATTTCAGTGGATTGCTCAGCAGGAAGGTCAGGAGCTGGAGCTGTCTGGTTGGTTATTCTGAGGACAGCTTGTAATCTAATGGTGCCATTGAAATGAGAAATGGGTTCTGTGGCTCCTGATATGAATTGGTTTGGGTTCCCAGGGGCTGGTGCATGGTGTTGTAGGATTTGTTCTGCTGGCCGTTCATCTTCTCCCCATCTTTGGCCGCTCTCTCCAGCCAGGGCTGCATCAATTGACCATTTGTCTCTAATTAAATCATCAAATACTTGGATTCCCAACTGATTTCCCGGAACTTGTGGTAGCAAGAACATCTCAGTGCTCTAATCCACCCTATATAACATAGACAGTGACAGCACACGTTGGAGTGGGCAGAGGGATGATTCCCCCCCATTTATTTATAGTGAAGTTTTCCCAACATTCTCCATTTGCTGTTTCCCTGTGCAGCTTCACCCGTTTCTGTTGCAGGGTCAGATATCCTCACCCCGGGCTCTGCCTTGAGCTGTGCAAATTCCATCAGTGCAAGCAGGCAGAGCTCGGGGTGAGGGGCAGGGGGAACCAGCCCAATTCCTGCCCCAGGCAAGAGACCCAGGTACATTGGCCAGGCTTTGCCCAGCAGGGTTCATTTGCATTCCTAAAGCTCCTCTCCTGGCTGACTAGAACCAAAGCTTCTCTTCCAGGGCTGCCATCTGGTGAGTCACATGTGGCCCCCCGGAATCTGCTTTTTTTAAAAAAAGTATTAACTATTTAAGAGTTAAAAGTATCACGGTTAAAGCTCTTCAATTTTGCAAAATGCAACATAAAGGCGAACATGGAAAAACCCAGGCCAAAAATTGATTCTCACCCTTCTGTCCCAAACCTACCTGACAATATAAAGTAGGATTATTATAACAAATGTTTCTCATGTTGTAATCTTATCACTGAAACTGTAGGGAAAACAAAAACTCTCCAAGAATCTCTTTCGTGTGAGAGAGTCAAGGCATTGCTTGGTTCTGGCCAGGATGGGCAACAGAAATAATTTCATCCACACATAGCCCGGCTGTGCAGAAAACATCCTTCCATGACATGTCAGTTTTACTCGATTTTTCCTAAACTTTACGTAGTCTGAACCAATCTAAATCCACTGCTTTAATATTCATTGCTTCCAAGTCGTGTAAGTTTTTAGTGTTTGGTTTCCTATTAGACTCGGATTTCTTCCCCTCTGATGTGAATTCCGCCCACACTCCTGGATTTCCTTCTCAGCCTTTTCCAGACCAGGTGTCTCCAGCTGTGCGGGGGCAGTGTCTGGGGTAGCTGTTGGTTGCTGTTTGCTGTGGGGCGTTGATGTTTTGTTGCTGGTCCTTATCTCTGTGGGTGTCTTTTGGGCTATTCCCAGTCTGTTCGGATGTTAAACTCATCTCCATTGAGTGGTGCAGATGAGTTTAACATCCGAACAGACTGGGAACCCCTTAAATAAAACCTTTAAAATTTCTTTCCCAAAGGCAAACCTTTGAGTAGAGAAACCTTTCTGAGCAGAGAAATAAGATTTAAAAGAAGCAGGATGGGTACATCTTGCAGCAGTGCAGTCGCAGGCAGCCCAGAGTGTGGGTGTGAGTGAGCCCCAGGGTGGAATTGTGCCGCGGTGCTCCCCAGCAGCTGTGGCAGTGCAGGCCCAGCCAGCGCTGGAGCTGCAGCAGCGGCAGCGAGGCTTGGCCGCAGTGGCTGGAGGTGCCAGGGGAGGGTGGCCAGGATTCCCGAGGGTTTGAGCAGAGGATCTGTGGGCAGGCCCAGGGGCTTGGCCCGCTGTGGAGCCCTGGCTGCTGCTGCGTTGCCTTCAGGGCAGGCTCAGGGCGGCTCCCATGGTCCTGCTGCAGGCGGGAAGTGCAAATCTCCGGGGCTTCAGAGCCCCTGAGGCCAGGCTGAGGGGTCCCCCCGTGCTCAGCTGTGCTGGCGGCTGTTTCTGGCCTCAGGGACACTTGGCGTGGGCCCCTTGGCCACCAGTGGTGCTGCTTTGCACTCCTTAGGCAGGAGCCGATGGCCTGGCTGGGTGTTGGCAACAGCAAAGTCCCAGGGCAGGCTCTGTGCCAGCCCAGCTTCCTGGGGGAGAGATTCCACAGGAGACAGGATCCTGGCTACAGCCTGCCTTACATTTACATCCCTTATTTCCACCCTGCACTAGGTGGAGAATTGCCCAGGTAAGGAATTCCAGACATGAATTCCAAGGGAGATAATTGAATATCTGCCTTGGGTCTGGCTCTTTTTCTTGCCAAGGCCAATGGCAAAAGCTGTACCCATGGCATCTTGGTTTCTATCTCCAGCTTCCAAAGGTGTTTCTTTATTTCCCCATTCATTCTTTCTACCCAACCCGAGCTCTGGGCTTGCCAGGGGTTATGGAGGTCCCATTGTATTCCTAAAGCTGCCATAACCCCCTGAAGGGTCTTTCCTGTAAAATGAGTTCCCCATCTGAATCTATTGCTTCCACAATCCATTATCTTTGAATTATTTCTTTTAGCAATAGGTTAATAAGTGATCCAGTGCTTGCTGAAGCAGTCAGAATTGCTTTTGCCCCCCTGTTAGGTGCCATGGTGTCAGCAGAAGATTTTGAAGCCTTCCTGCTCAGGGCATTTCAGTGCCAGGCTCTTACAAGCACCCACAGCTCTGCGGGTTGAGCTGAGCATGGGCCGGTGACCTGCGCTTTGTCTGATTCCCCTTCCTTAATAACAGCCTGTCTTGTAGCTCTTTTCCCTCCTGCTGCCCTTGCAGAGCCATCCACAAACACATTGTCTCCCTCAGGCCAGGGAATGTCCCATCCATCTCTCCCAGCCTGGCTCGGGAGCTCTGTCCCTTGAGTGCAGTCCTGGGTTCCTTGCCAGCCCCTCTCCAGGCTGTTCAAACAGGAGGCTGGGTTAAACCCTTGCCCTGTCCTCAGTTCTGAATCCTCCTGTGCCACTGAACAAGTTTCATACTGTAATCACCGAGCCCTGCTCATCCATTTAGAGGCTCTTTTGGTTGTCAAAGCTTTAACTTGATGCCAGACTTGAACTCTAGGAGATCCTCCTGTTGTCATCAGTTTTCAGGCCTCTGCTCCCACGGAAGCTGTGGCTGCACAATTCTGCAGACAATGAGGCTGCTCTCTGGCCACTGGGTTAAACATTTTAGCACAAGAATTCCTTTGGCAAGACCCTGTTTAACGTCCACCTATAATTCAAATTCTTTTTCCCTGTCTGGAAGGCCCAGGCCACTCGCCTCAGTTAATCTTAATTTTAACACTTGAAAATTCTGTGTTTCCTCCTTGTGTCCATCCATCCAGTTTGTTGACTGGCAAGATAGGAGTGTTGTAGGGAGACATCCTTGGCTCCAAAAGCCCTGCCTTTAACAGGGACTCAATACCAGGCTGTAAGCCCTTCCTTCCCTCTCTTGGAACAGGGTAGTGCTTGTCCTGGTTGCTTTAATTTGTAGAGGCTCCATATCTAATTTTCTGTATTTCCCTGGGGCTGCCCACACTTCTGGGTTCACTTCAGCATAGGCCTTGTCAGACTTTTGACACAGAGGTACAACAGAACTAGCCTCTGTATCCCTTTTTACAGTATTAAAATCCAGCTCTCAAACTCCTTCCTAGTTAATTACAATCACAGGAGGAAGAAAAAGAAATTCATTTATTTCAAACCTATCCCCCACAGCTTCTAATAGTGGTTGAACAAATCATACCTGCTCATCTTTCCCACTCATTCCCTTAAAAATTAAAATATTCCTTTACTATTTTCCCCTTTAGGTCTAAGATTCAGAGCAGATTGAGAGGCCCCTGTGTCCATCAGGAAATGCCTCCTCTCAATGCAGACCCACCTGAATGTTCTCAAGGGCTCCAGTGTGGAGGGTCCCTGGTGTGATGGGAGCTGTGACAGCCCTGCCAATCCATGTCCATCACGGGCTGGACTTGCTGGTCCTGAGGGTGCTGCTGTCTGTGCTTGCAGTGTCCTTGTGCCCTGCAGCCGGAGCCCTGATTCCTTGCCAGGGGCTGTTTGGGTGGGCTGTGCCCTGCCGAGGAGGGCAATGCCTCTGCCGGGTGCTTGTGGCCAAGCCGTGCCCTGGGTGCTGGGGCCCCCTTGGGCCCTGGGGCTGATCCCTCAGGGGCTGTAGGAGCTCTGCCCTGGCCTTTGCCTTCAGCTTGGCCTTTTGCTGCTCCCTTCTTGCATTCACCTGCTGGGCCTTTGTGCCCAAGTGCTGCAGGGCCTTCTTCTGCCCCTCCTGCAGCCCCCCTCAGTGCCTGGGGGTGCTTGTCTTGCTTTACAAGACAGACGTCTGCTTGGGAAGGCAGAAAAAGCCTCTCTTGGAATGGAGAATGGAAACCCCTCCCTCTTAATTTTTAGGATAGTGAAATCAAGGGGCTCTCAGGAAAAGATATGGGATTAGGAATAACGGTTCTTTACTAGTGTGTATAATATAATAATAGTAGTGTGTATAAACAGCTCCGGCAGTGCCAACAAACAGAGCCCGGAGCCGGTCCCGGCCTTTCGGCTGCGGCGCTTTCCCCTTGGGTGCAGTTCCGGGCACGGCCGGCAGGGGCGCCGGTGGCTCCCGCGGGGCGGGGCAGCGCATCCCTGCCATGGGAACCTCTCTTCACGGCAATAGAGCAATCCCTTCATCTAACTCTTTCACTTTTTTACCTTCTGTAGCCTTTCTCCCGTGTTTTGAGAAAGAATTTGGAGAGGGCTGCCTTTTAACTGAGCTCCTAGTGTTTCGATAAGGTGCTTCCTGTAGAGAGAGGGGTTTTCCCTGAACAGCCGGAGCTGTGGTTACCAAGGGGACGTAACTCAGAGCAGGAGGGGTCAGGGGAGGATATCCCGCCGAGGCTCGGTCGGAGTGTGGGCAGGGTCTGCTGCCGGAATCGCCAGAGGGGGATCTTCCCGTGGAGGCCGAGCCGGAGCGTGGGCAGCCCCCACATGGCTTATGGCGGCTGATCCGGCAGCTCCCGGCAGAGAAAAGGCAGGTGGGAGACCCCGGCAGCAGCAGCGGCGCTGCCCAGCGCAGCTGGCACGGGCAGGGCAGCCGGGGATGGGATGGCTGGGACCCGCCCTCGGTGCGGTCGGCGCGGTGACCTCGGCCCACGGGGCAGGACAGAGCAACCCCATCTTGCCCAGCATGGCCGGCAGAGCGGCCGCGGGCCGGGCAGTGGGGCCAGGGCACACAAATTCACCGCCAGCGCCGGGGCAGGTGGAGCTGCCCTGGGCAGTGAGCCCGCACCTGGGATGGAAACCGGGGCAGGCGGAGCTGAGGCAGGCAGCGAGCCGGGACCCGGGACAGGCGCCTCGGCCGCCAACGGAGGGGGCAAGAGCTGCAGAGGATCCCACTCTCTTTCTGACTTTTCCTCTTGTTCCCCTCCCTTTCATTTCCCCTTTTTATTTTCTTGTTTTTTTCCTCGGGTGTTTCTGATACTTCAAAGATTTTTATTCTCCTAAAATCTCCTGTCTAACATATGGCATCTTCTCTTTCTTCTAGATTAAATGGGTTTTTTTCCAAATAAATCCAGAACCTAACAAATCCAATGCTTGGATATTTTGAAATGGTCGACGAGCTAACTCATGACCTCCTGATGTTGTTTTTTCTCATCACCTTTTTATTTATCCTTTGGCAAATTAAGCATCTTTCAGTGACTTGCTTTGCTACACCAAAAATCCCAGTGCACCCAGAATTCCTTAAAAAATGATCACACAAAGCTTGAGTACGCCAGTGGGGTTTCTGATGCACGTCTTCTAATCTTTTCCTAGTAAGCACATTTTATTAAGTAATTGTCTTCCATGTAGAAGTTTCTATTTCCCTGATTTATCTTGTTCATTTCCTATCTTGTTTAATTCTTTTTTCTCGGCTTCCCTAAACTTTGGAATTTCCAGTTTTTCCTCGTTTGGAGTTAATATTAACATAACTCTTTCAGTTCCATTTTCTGCTGCATCCTTAGCTTTGTGATCTGCCCCCAGTTTGCCCAGTTTGCCTCTCCTTTGGCCCGGGCCGGGTTCCCCCCGCCCGCAGCAGCTGGGAGCAGCCGAGAGCCCCGCGCTGCCCATGCCGACCTGGCCCGGCTCCATGGCCGCTGCTGCCGCGGGCTGCGAGGGCTGCGGGAACGGGGCACCGAGGGTGTGGCTGCTGCTGGGGGAGGAGGAGGAGGGAGGGAAGGGCAGGGATGGAGGGGGAGGAGGAGGCGGGGTAAGGGGGGAGGAGGGGGAGAAGGAATGGAAGGGGCGGGATGGAAGAGGAGCAGGAGGTGGGGATAAGACAGGGGAGGAGGAGGAGGGGGGATGGAAGAGGAGGAGCGGGAGGAGAAAGAGCAGTGAAGGAGGCGGGGTTAGGGGGGAGGAGGAGAGGGAGGTGGAGATAGGACAGAGGAGGAGCGGGAGGAAGAGGAAGAGGAGGGACAAAGGTGGATCAAGGCTGAGCTGCGGGAACCACGCGGTCTCGATCCCTGCCTGAATTCGCAGCCCCCACCTGTGGGATCATCGCCCCCCCCATGGCTCCGGTGAGTGTGGAGGGGGAGCCCGGCCCGGATATCCCGGGGGATCCCTGGGTTGGGTTTTTGGGGGATGTTTGGAGAATGAAGAAGTGCAAGGCTGAGCGGAAAAGGCCCCTCGGGGGGACATCGGGGGGTGGCGGTGGCGGCTGCCGGCAGAGGCAGCCTGGAGGAGCAGAGCCCTGTGTGCCCCAGGAGGCCCAAGTGGGGAGGCCAGAGAGGGGGGAGCGCCGCCATTGGCGGGAGCCTCAAGAGCCTGGAGAGGGGCAGGGGGGACTCCTTGGAGCCGCTGCAGCGCAGAGCAGAGAATGAGGGGAGAAGGGAGCCCGGGAGCCCAAAGAGCCCCGGCATCCCGAAATGGGGAGAGCCAAGAGGGGGCAGTGCGTCCCCGGGTGTGCCCTGGGGGGATCTCGTTGCCCTTGCCTGTGGCACGGAGGCAAATCCCATGCTGTCCTTGTCCTTCCTCACCCAGAGCAGGAGCTGAGCATGGCGAGCAGGGAGGACAAATGCCCGCGGCAGAACCTGGTGGCAGAGGCTGTTTTGAGCGGCTCCACGGCGCAGGAAGCCAACGGGGAGGAAAAGGCCCAGAGATGCCGCAGGAGGAGGGGCTGCAAACGCAGATGGCGGGGATGTGAGGGGGAAAGAGCCAGCCTGGGCTGGGAAGGCGGCCGGAGATGGAGCCAGAGCTCGGAGCTGGTGCTCCATGAGCAGCTCCATGATAGGGAGAAGCCCCACATGTGCGTGGAGTGTGGGAAGAGCTTCAGGTGGAACTGCCACCTGATCAGCCACCAGAGGATCCACACTGGGGAACGGCCCTACGAGTGTGGGGAGTGTGGGAAGAGCTTCAGCCGGATCTCCAGCCTGATCGTGCACCAGAGGTCCCACACAGGGGAGAGACCCTATGAGTGCTCCAAGTGTGCGAAGAGGTTTCAGACCAGCTCCCATCTCCTCCGGCACTATCAGAGTCACACAGAGGAGAGGCCCTTCCAATGCCCCGACTGTGGGAAGGGATTCAAGTACAACTCCACCCTCGTCAGGCACCGGCGCATTCACACTGGGGAGAGGCCCTACGAGTGTGATAAATGCAGGAAGAGGTTTCTGACCAGCCCTGATCTCGTCCTGCACTATCGGATTCACACAGATGAGAGGCCCTTCCACTGCCCAGACTGTGGGAAGGGATTCAAATACAACTGCACCCTCGTCAGGCACCGGCGCATCCACACAGGGGAGAGTCCCTACGAGTGTCCCCAGTGTGGGAAGAGCTTCTCCAGCAGCTCTCACTTGACCCAACACCAACGGAGGCACCGGTAAGGGAAGCCCTGCGAGTGCCCCGAGTGCGGGAAGAGCTTCGTGCGCTGCTGCAGCTCCATCCCCCACTGGAGGAGGCACTTTGGGCACAGCCCTGGTCACTCACATTCCCTGTGATCCATGTTGGGAACACACCTGGCTGCTTCTCCTTTGTTTGGCTTTAATTTTTGCTCTTCTCAATATCTTTGCACTCCAAAAACCAAGAGGGATTGATCTGTCACCTCAAAACCACTCAAATCCCACTGAAAACAGCTACATTTTAAGCCATAAATGCTCAATCCCACTTCAAATTGCTTGTTCCCTCCTCAAAAAAACTCAGTCCCAGGATAAACTTGCTCAGTTCCACACCCATCAGGGTGAGATGGGGTTAGAAGGAGATTGGGAGAAGTGGGATCCCAATGTGGAGCAGTGGGATGGGGATTGTGTGGGGCTGGCTGTGTGGGATGTATTTGATAGCAAATAAAACTTTCAAGAGGTCCTGATTTCTGTCCCGTTCATTTTCAGTCAGTTCTGTTTGCAGAGTGCCACCTTGTCAGCTGATTAAATTCCTATAAAAGTCCTATTTTTTAAATCATCCAACCCAAACAGTACAAAAACCAATATCCAAGTAAAGCCACTCACCTGTAATTAAATTTTTAAAAATTATTTTAATTGTTTTTGAGTATCTAAGGGTGATAAAGTTTAATTGTTTGGTTAAAATGTCTGAGAAATTATACTGCTGTTTGGTTTTGCGTTTAGTATATTTGTAATATGAATTGTTTCACTACGGTGTGTTAGATTGTATGCTAGTTTTTTTAGATGTTTTTTATCTAAAGTATATTAGTCATCGAGTTAAAACTTTCAAAAGGGTTTTCTTGGTATATAACTTGTTTATTTATATGCATTGGTAATATTATAGCAACAATTGTTTTTTTTTGGGTTGAACCATTGGAATATTGTAAGGAAGACTTGAGATTTTTATATTTAATTTTTATTATAATTTTTTTAATTTTAATTATTATTTCTTTATTTATAATTCTAATTTTTTTGAGATGTGTCCTGGTTTAGGGCAAATTTGAGAGAAAAACCTCCACGGGGGCCCCTCCAGAAAGCAAAGCCACAGGGCCCTCCCCCCAACCGGTTTGGGAGGGATTGCTCAGAGAGAAGTGGAAAGAACCTGTTCATTTAACAGGCACAGCACCCCCAGCACACAAAATGAACAATACCCATGACACCGCTCTTTCCCGGCTCTGCAAAGGATGACAAATTCAGAAAGTCTCTCTTGGGGGTGGTCGCTCTGTTCTCAGTCCCTCTGGCGCTGGGGCAGCTGCTGCAGCCACAAGGTGCAAACTCTCGGTGTTTCCCAGGTCCCAGTCCAGAGCAGGTTCAAGTAATTCTGAAAAAAGGAAAGGAAAAACAGTCCAGGGAAAAATTCAGACTGCTTAGCTAAACTAACTAATGAGCAGAAGCAAAAAGCGAGAGCAAAGCAGGAGCAAGAGCAAAGCAAAAAGCCAAGCAAAAAGCAAAAGCAGCACCATGTACTGCCCCGTCTCTGTGTCCCACCAGCTGTGGAGGAGCAGGCTGATAAGAAACCAAAACAAAACTTTCACTCTTCAGAGCCAGTCTTGAAGGCACAGAACATAATATCCAGCATGAACAGAAGACACGAATGGGGATACAAGCATCGTAACGTCACCCTAGGACAATGTCCCAAAGGTCCGTTTGCTGTAGATGGGATGACTTGCACGTCAGTGTTTTCCAAGGTAGCTTCTGCTGCTGCTGCCACACCGACTCCTGCGCTCCCTGCTGTGGCTGATTGAAGAATGTCCAGGTTGTGGGGGAGCATTTGTGTCACGGCGCGCCCCCTTTAGCGCTCGGTTCCGCGGGTCCCAGCGGCTCCGTCTCTCTCGTCTGTGGATTTGCATTCGCCGCTTTGGTGCCCGTGCTTGTCACATCTGCTGCACTTTCCCTTGGAACCAGTAGCTGTTGCTGTTTGTTACTTTTCTTTACGGCTCTAACTTTGCACCCGTGGCTGCCACACCGAAGGCAAACTCGGTCGGGGCCGTTTTCTCTGTGCTGCACAAGTGGCTCAAGGGCAGTTGCCATTGCGTTGCTGGATAGGTGGCCTTGTCCTCTGGAGCTCCTACTCCCAAACAAGCTTCTGTCATGTCTGCCACATTAGCTGTTCTGGGCAAAGTTTGCAGAATCCTTTTGGAGGTGAGATTTGCATTTTCTACTGCTAATTGCATTCCTAGCACAGCTTTAACCTCTGGGCACATTCCTGGAGCCCAAACTACTGCATTTCTGAGGCGGTCTAGGAAACTCATACAAGTCTCATTTGCCTCTTGTCCAATGGGGGTATAAGATGGAGGTGCTAGTCCCATATCTGGAAATGCATGAGAAGCCTCTCATGCAAGTTTCTGAGACTGTTGCAAAATAGCAGTATGCAAACGTGCTTGAGCTTGCGGGTCAGCAAAAGGGCCTCTCCTCAGCATCATTTCTGGGGGGCCAAGCTCCCTAGGGTCTCTTTCTAAGGGATTTTGATTATTTTTACCATTTCAACACTTTCTGTGTGTCCCTGCAAGCAAGAAAGCACCACAGAGCCTCTCCCTCAAAGCCTTGAGGTAGTGCCAAGGCAGAACTTGTTCATGCTCTTTTCCCCTGGTGATTTTCTACTCCCGTCCAGACTCTGATAGCAAAGCCGTGCTGGTGACAAAAGATTGACCTTGGCATCCTGGGGCACTTTCTGGGTGGGTGTTTGAATCTGCTTTTCCAGGCCTCGGGCTGAGCAGGGTGAGGCCGAGGCCTGGGCCCCTCCAGGCGGCGCCAGGAGCGCCCGGGGCAGCGGCGAGGGGCGGCCCTGAGGGGCGGCACAGGGGGCATTTCCCCCGAGCGGGCGGGCGGGCGGGCGGCGGGGAAAGGCGCCCTGGGCCCAAGGGCAGGCACAAGGGCCCCGGCTCTCTGCAGTGCGGGCGGCCCAGCGCCGATCGCTGCTCCCGGAGCCGCTGCCAGGGCCGGGTCTCCTCCCCGCCGCTGACCCTGCACCTGCAGCGCTGCCTCCGCCTCTGCCGGGCTCCCCGGCACGGACGGCAAGGACGTGGACACGCTGCAGCAGGGGCCCAGCAGGGACACCCAGATGGTGCCGGGGCTGCAGCTCCTCTCCTGCAAGGAAAGGCTGACACAGCTCGGCTTCTTCAGCCTGGGAAAGAGACCCAGCCTTGATCCAGCTGTGGCCTTCCAGTACCTGAGGGCAACATACAAGAAAGCTGGACAGGGACTTTGTACGAGGGCAGGCAAGGACAGGACAAGGGAGCATGGATCCAAATGGAGAGAGATTAGGTTTAGGTAAGGGATTCAGAAAAAAGGCTCTCCTGGAACAGGTTGCCCAGAGAAGGTGGGCATGTCCCGTCCCTGACAGTGTTCAAGGCCAGGCTGCATGGAGCTCTAGACAAGCCGGTCCAGTGCAAGGGGTCCCCAGCCACAGCAGGGGGGTTGCAGCCATGGGATTTTCCAGATCCCTTCCAAGCCAAACCATGCCACGACTCCATGATTCTGGGATACTTCCCCTCCTCATCCTCTGGCAGAAAAAGAAACTTGGCCACAAGTTCCACACTGCAGACCATGTCTATTGGCAGCCTGCAACTGTGTCAACAGAGGATGAAAAGAGATGACATTACTGACACGATTTTCCTTTTCTATTTGAAAAGTAAATGCTCTGCTCCTGTCCACTCTGGCAAAATTGTCAGAAGAGGCAATTGTTCCCCATGAAATGCTTGGTCTCATGCAAAGAGGAAAGAAGCCAGAAGCCAACACTCTTCGTTATTGCTACGTTGTTTTCTTTGGTTACTTCTCTAATAGGAATGACTTTGAGGTGTGATTTGTTTGTTTCTCTCTTTCGTTCCTGATGGCATCGCGGTCCCCCCGCAGCGCAAGGGCGCCCTTGTGGCCCTGGAGCTGGCGCTGCTGTGGAAGGTGTCGCGGCCTGGCTTCCGCGGCGTCGTGCGGCTCCTGGACTGGTTCGAGGTGCCCGAGGGCTTCGCGCTGCTCATGGAGCGTCCGCAGCGCTGTCAGCACCTCTGGTACTTCCTGCACGAGCGGCGGTTCCTGACGGAGCCCGTGGGGTGGGGGCTGTTCCGCCAGGTGCTGGAGGCCATGGGGCACTGCAGCAGCCGCGGCGTCCTGCACCCCCACATCAAGGCCGAGAACGTCCTCGTCAACCTGGCCACGGGCGAGGCGAAGCTCATCGACTTCGGCTGCGGCACGATCCTCCAGGACACGTTCTACACCCGGATGTCAGGTGAGCCCAAAGCCGGGGCCCAGCTGGGCAGCACAAGTTCCTCCCTTGGTTGGCAGAGGGGGAAGAGGGAGGGAAGGAAGGAGGCAAGGAAGGAGGGGGAATTCATCTTCAGCCAGCTGCAGCCAAGTTGCTTTTTGGCAGGGCAGGGGCTGGCTGTTTTGGGACAGGAGCTGGCTGGGAGGGAGGGAGCAGCATGGGCCTGATGAGCTGTGCCCGTGTCCCATAGGAACGCCGGAGTACAGCCCACCGGAGTGGATCCTCTTTGGCTGCTACCATGGCCAGCCAGCCACCATCTGGTCCCTGGGCATCCTGCTCTATGAGCTGCTCTGAGGGCACCTTCCTTTCCACACCAACAAGGACATCGTCCGGAGCCAGCTCTTCTTCTGGCCCTGGGTGTCTCAAGGTGGGGATGCACCTTCAAGGCACGAGGGGAAGAACGGGGTTGGGAGGGGCGGCTGGCACATAAGCGTCCTGCTCTTGCAGCTGGTGAGGAGGTGGATCTCCTGGGCTTAGCTGGAGGAGGTGGCACCTGTGCCTCTGTGCTGGTGTCCTCTGCAAGAGAGGATCGATAGGAAGCTTTTGGCTGCAGCTCTGAGCACTCCTGGTGTGGCCTGGGCACTGTGGAATGTGGGAGAGCATGGACAGGAGCCTTGTCCCGCTGAGCTTTGTAGACAGTTGGCTGGCTGAGAAAGGTCACGTCAACATAATACCCCTGGTTAAGCAAGAAGGAGAGAAGTCTAGAAGTCAGCAGTCAGTGTCCATATAAGGCAAGGACATTATGCCCTTGATGCAACAACAGGATAGGGAAGAGGCTCTTTTGCCAAAAATATGAAGAGTAGTTTCAACAGAATAACCACAAGAATGCAGAAGTAGGCGTAGTTGGCTGATAAGTAACTAACCAATAATGAGCTCTTCTTTGCAATATGTATGAGCTTTATTAAATCCAATATAAATATGTGTGACTCTCAATAAAGTTCGAGACTTGCTGATCAGTCATATTGCATGCCACATTTCTCCTGCCGATCCGACACAAACCCAAACTCCAGCCCTGGGATACCCTATAAAAGCCCCACGGCCCTGCCTTTGCCCTGTCTTTCGGGGGTCAGAAATGGACTCTGGAGCTTTCTGAAACCCAGACCCGTCTCGTTTGTTCCCGGCACCGGCAGCTGCAGCCTCCCTGGACACCATGAACTCTGGAGAATGGGGGCAGCCAGTGGGGACAGGTCCTGGACTGCAAGATAAGTGTGTGTTCTGTTTGCCATCTGTCAGTGGTGGGGCAGTTATCTTCTGTTCATTGGGCAGTTTCTCTCTTCCACAACCAATCCTCCCTCTGGGGAGGTGTGTTCCATTAATAGGCCATTAATTATTAATTATTAATCTTCTGGTAATGGTCCACTGAGTGTCACTGCATGGCTGATTAAATGACATCATCCCATTGGGAGATGCTCCGCCCAGGGGGAGGAGCCAAGCATTCCTACCTGGACAGAATCTGAGATTTGGAACACTGTAGGCAGCCTTTTCCTCCTGGATTCCCAGAGGAGCAGCTGTCTTTCTTCTCCACGGGATTCCCAGAGGATCAGCCTTTTCCTCCTGGATTCCCAGAGGAGCAGCTGTCTTTCTTCTCCACGGGATTCCCAGAGGATCAGCCTTTTCCCACTGGATTCCCAGAGGAAGGAAGATTCCCAGGCCCATCTACAGCAGCCCTGGACCTTCAGAGGAAAACTCCACCCTTCTCCAGGATCCCTGCTCCAACAGAGCCACACCTGGCACTGCAGGAGGGCTGCAGCCACCACTGAATGGGACTGCTGCCAGCACCCTGACCCACAGGGCGTCAGGTCCTGTTCTGACTCTGTCAGTGGGGTTTTTTTTCGTTTGTACTACTGCATTAATATTTTTATTTTTTCCTAAAAAAGAACTGTTATTCCTATTCCCATATCTTTGCCTGACAGCTCCTTAATTTCAAAATTATAACAATTCAGAGGGAGGGGTTTACATTTTCCACTCCAGGAGAGGCTCCTGCCTTCCTTAGCAGACACCTGGCTTTTCAAACCAAGACAATAACAAAGTTACTTTAACACCACAGATAGAAAATCCATTTTAATCTCTGCAAAAAGCCAATATTATGTGTCCATAACAATAAACCTCTCGCTGAGTGATGGTAGATGTCAAAGTAACTTTGTTCTAAAGATATAGTTTTTATTTCTGTTGTTAATTAAGCTTAGTGAAATAGCTGCTTGTGTTAAACTGCCTGCTTGGATGGGATAACATCCAATGCACCCAGGATGAGGACACCTGTACAGATCTGCCAACTATCAGCACTCCCTGTCTGAAGTGAGCTACACTTTGGTAACATCTCATGTTTTATGCCTGCAGTGGGTGACCAGATGATTTAAAATGCTAATGAAATAAACAACAAAGATTTAAAAATGCTCATAAAATAAACAAGAAAGGTCATTTATGTTCCTCAAAATAACAACAACAACAACAAGTTCTGGTTTAATGAAAGGTGGAATCTGTTGCTCTTAAGAGCAAAGATTCATAGCTGGAATAAAGAGTGTTCAGCCCAGCTGTTTCTACTATGAGGCCGTATTTCATCCCCCCTGAAAGTCCTTCATGTTTGCACAGAAAACTGTCTCTGCACAGCCCAATAAATTCCATCACTTCAGCTGGCCAAACAACCACTGTGGTCAAGTGGGGTCTGAGCAGCTTCCAGGATCCCAAGCAGCTTCAGAAGCTTCATTTTACACCTCCTCTTCTCCCAGTGAGTACCCAGCACCACCATCACTGTGGACCCATAGCTATGGATCACTGGCCTGGCCAGCACAGGGCTAATGTTTGCATCAGCCAGGAGGAGCTGCTCTGCCTGCCTGTCTGTCTCAGCCTCAGCCCTGAGACCCCAAATGCCTCCATTCTGGCCCAATCCTTCCTGGTGCTGAGCATAAGAACTCGTGCAGACAAGAGCAGGGAGGGAATCTCCCCAGCCGTTTATCACCTCAGCAACAAGACCTTGGTACCAGGCTGTTATCTGTAGCAGAAAGCAGCAGCAGGAAGGAGACACCAGATCACCAGCCCCAGGCCATGGCCCTGGTGCTGTCCTTACCAGTGATCAGTGTCTGCAGCTCTCCAGGAGCTCAGGGAGCAGGGATGCTCCTCACCATCTCATCTTACCCATGCACCCAAAGCCACAGCCAGCTGTGTGCTCCTGCCCACCAGCACATGCCAAGGCACAGCGTGGGATTCTTGGGGAGGTGTCCTCTGCAGGGCCAGGAGTTGGACTTGGTGATCCTTGGGGGTCCTTTCCAGCCCAGGATATTTTGTGATTCTAAGGCTTTGGCCAGCCCAGATTTCAGCCACCTCCCTGATCCAGGTGTGATTGACCCCAAACCAGATCTTGCCTCTGTCTACCCTCCAGTGCAAGGAACATGTTGCATCTACCCCAGCCCCCTGCTTGTGTCTGATGGATCATGCTGACCTTTTCAACATATTTCTTGGAGTATTAGAAAACATTATATGACAAAAACCAAACAAACAAAACAAAACAAACCCAAAAAACAAACCAAAAAACCAACAGACCAGCCCAAACGAAATCAATTTGGGTAATGATGGCCTTTTGTTCCAGTTTATCCTGCACCAAACTCCACAGATGCTAACTCTGAACATTTCCCAGACCTTCACAGCAGAGCTTGGAACTGTGTCTCTGATTTCTTGGTTGTTTCATGACACATGCATTTCTCCTATATAATCCCAGTGTTTTGCTTAGAAGCCATATTATAACTGGGAATCAATCTTCTTCATTTGAACATCTAGGACAGCTTCACACATCATTTCACCATTAACTAGGACAGACTCAGCCTTGCAGATCTTTCAGGTTTCAAGCCTGGCTGTGTTGTTTCAGTTCTTTGCTGCTGCCTGTGTTTTGTGAAAAAAAAAATTAAATAACCAGACGTTGGGACTTTCTGTTGTGGCTTGAAGAAGAACACAGGTTGTTTCATGCCTGTTGTGAGACTTGTGTTACCCGGCTCATTAATTCACAACAGTTCTTGTTTTCTCTGCCTTTTTCACGCTGATGTGATACATTTGTGAAGTCCAGGGTTGTACTGCAAGTGATTAATGCTGCAGTAAAGTCTGATAAACTGAGATTCCAACAAAAAAGTGTGAAAAATGTAACCTCTAAAGTTCTGAAAGCTCACATATGACAAAACCCTTAAATCACCCCAGAGGCAGTCATTATGGTGAGTTACTAACTAGATTATGCAGCTGCATTTGTCATCATTTCCCATTACGTAGAGAATAAACCTGTCAGGCTGATTTATGGCAGAGGGCTCCACAAGATGGGAACTGGCACCTGTGCTGTTCTGTGGAAAACGATGAGAAATGCTGTGTCTGCTCAAGTGCTGAATGGAAAAGGAAGGAGGGGAGATAACTGTTCTTTGAAGGCACTGATTCAGGGACAAAGGCTTCAGAGAGGAGTCATGCTTACACCCATGGGATGGCAGGAAGAGTATCCACCAACCTGTCCCAACAGCAGCAGCAGCATCAGAATGCGTTCTCCACAGGTGGAGGGAAGAGAGGAGAGAGGAGGTCTTTTGAGGGGACCAAAGTCAGTCATGGAGAAATCCTAGAAGCCTGGAATGGTTTGGGTCACAAGGCATCTGAAAAACCATCTTGTTCTAACCCCTGCTGTGGGCCGTGACAAACTGAACAGCCGAATGCCTGGCTACTCAGGGCATACTCAAGGTTTTGGATTCCATGCCTGTGCATCTACCGTGGAGTAGCTGGGTCTGCTGGGAGCAGATGGCATCCACCTGAGCTCAGAGCAGGCCAAAAGATGGGCAGATGTGGGACTGAGCAGGGCAAGGGACATCCCTGCACAGCAGCGCTCTGACAAGAGTAGCAGTGGCCTCCTCTCAGTGCCCTTCCCCGAGCAGCAGCCGCTGAACACCATGGTGGCTACACAGATGCTTTTGGCTCTGCAATCCCTTTGTGCTCAAAGGCCACGCTGGGCATTTCAGCTGGGCTGGAAGGTCTGGCTGGGCAGGGAACAGGCAAGAGGCACTGCTGGTGTGAGCTCCATGTGTTCACTGGGGACACAAGGAAGATTCTGTTCATCCAAAGAAAAACACAAGCAGCCAGTCCCTGCTAACACAGCAGTGCGACTCTGTCCAGAGCAGCTCAAATTCTCTGCCAGAACCATCCCCCTGCACCTTCTTGATCTGAAGGGGACTAGAAGTGGTTTCACTGCAGTTCTTTATTTCTGCTGTCTGATAATGGGAAGGTTTCACAGAAGTCTTGGATGGACTGGATCAGGGAATAGTCAAGCAAGAAAAACTGAGCAACCATCACCCAACCCCACTGACAGAAGAACAAGTCCCATTAGGAAAAGCACCTCAGGTGTTTTCATAGTTGATAATATGTATCCTACTCAACATTATGGATTATAATCTTTTCCATTTGGAAACTTATCAGAGGGGACTTCTGCCTGCTTTGTGAAGGGAGCCCCTGGGGCCCATCCCCTCCCAGAGGGGCTGCACTTGCTGCCTGCCGGGGCTTTCATTGCTGGGCCCACTGGGAGCCCCTGAGCTGGGCTGGGCACCAAGGGCAGGGCTGGCCCGGCTGTGATGCCTCTGGCCCCTGTGACACCAGGGGCAGCGTGTCACAATGGGGGCAGCTGGAAAAGGCCCCCGCAGGTAACGCTGGCCCAGCACAGCCTGGGCAAGCGGTGAGTGCGCACGTGGCGGGGCTGGGCCGGGCCAGGGCTGGGCCACAAGCGCCGCACCCGGGCCTGCATTGTCCCCCTGCAGCCAGGGCCAGCCCCTGGGGCCGGCGCCTTGGCCGGGGCACGGGGCTGCTGCTGCTGGCCCACTGGCACAGGCCCTGCTGCCTGCCAGCTGCCCGGGGCCCTCTGCTTCTGCCCTCACATCCCTGCGCCTCCGGGCCTCACTTCAGCCCCCACAAGCTCCCTTGGGAGCCCCAGTGAAAGCCTTGTCTCTCTCCTCCTGCAGACCATGGCGCACAGAGCAGTCCTGGCTGGGCTTGTGCTGCTCCTCTTCCTGTTCCCACTTTCCGTGGTGGACAGATTTCACGGGGATGGGCAGCCCCGTGCAGAGGAGATGAAAGCGGCCCCCCCAGAGCCAGCTGAGCCTGGCTGGGGACCCTGGCTCCTGGCTGCCTTGCGCTACCTGCACCAGCTCTGGCAAATTGCTCAGCCGCTGCTCCTGCTTTTGGGCTGGTGGCTCAGGCGCAGAAGGGCATCCACGAGGCAGAGAGCAGCGGCCCAGAGAGCTGAGGAAAAGGCCAGAAGGAGGAAGGTGGAAAGCGAGCGGAGAAGGCGGCTCCTTAGGAAGAGATTCAAAGACATGGAGCAAATGCGCCGGGCCACGAAAGAAATAGAAAAGCAAATGGCCAGGCTGATTGGAATGAATAGGGATACAAACAGGATGCTGAAGGTAGGCAGGGCAGGCTTTTGGAGGAGCACAGGCAGTGGCTGTGTGAAGAAAAGCTTCCTGCTGGAGATGCTCTCTGGGCCGGCCAAGGCGAGCCGCACATCTTTGTGAGCAGCCGGCGCACAGAGCTGCGCTTGCTGCCCAGCACAGCCCTGCGCCGGGGCACAGGCTCCGGGCTCCTGACACACCCTGCCCCTCTGCCCTCTCTCTCCTCACGGGATCTGTAGTAACTGCATCTCTTTTAACCCTTTCCCATACAGAGCCTTTGCATCTGCTCAGAGGAAAGCTCCATCTGAAGGAATCAGGCCCAATGATTGGAGATTTATTCAAATTCTTAAATAGTTTTGAAATATTTAAAATGTTTTCTTTAAAAATAATTGTCTTTAGCAACATTTTCAAAACTTTTTATTACTATACTGTAGATTAATACTCTTGTAAGATAACATAAATATTTTAATATTATGTAGTAATAAATAATGGCACTTTTCCTTTAGATTACATGGAACTTATAATTCTTCAAAATTACCAAGAATTATTGCAGCTAACCATACCTGAAGTATACTTTCTTTTTATCTAAACCAGCAAATGTTGCTTAATCTCCATGGTCCAATAATTATTTTGTGTCTTGTTTAATATTCATATATACAGTATATAGACTGTCGCTACGAATGCCTATAATCGCAATTGGTTAATTGAAATTACACTCTCTGCCCTCCTGTCTCGGGAGGGTGACTTCCCTCAGGCAGCTGCAGTCCCTGTCAAGATGCAATAAAGGCAATGCCTGAACAAACGCTGTGTCTGTGAGTGTCCATGCTGGACTCAGGTGTCAGCTGTGGGGAATTCCTGACACAGGGGCACCACAGCAGCCCTTGGCCATGCAGAGGCTCCTTTCCTCCCCTGCAGCAGCTGCTCCTTTGGTGCTGTGATCCAGCCTCTGCTCTGCGCGATGCCAAATGCAAGAAAACCAGGAGTGCCACCACTCAGACTGTCACTCGGGTCCCTGCAGAGCTCAGGAGCCACCATGGCTGTGTAGGTGTGGAACCTGCAGTGGGCCATGACAGCAGGGACAGCAGGGACAGCAGGGAGAGCAGGGACAGGGGGACACAGCACAGCAATCACAGCCCGGCTGCCCTGGGACAGGCCCGGCAGGCGGACAGGACACGGGGCAGGCAGGAGTCCCCATCCTCTCTGTGCCCTCCTGAACACAGGCACATAAGGGACAGGGGCAATGGGGACACAGCCGGCCCCTCTCCTCTGGGAATATCCCACCTGCCCAGGGGCCCTGACAGAACGCAGGGGCTGAGGCTCTGCAAGGGGAACCCAAGGGTGAGCAGGAGGACCTCCAAGTTACATCTGCCCACATTCTGCATGCAAACTGCTGCGTGGAGGAGAAAACCAGAGGGGCCTTGCCACAGCAGATCCCATCTGAGGGAAGTTGTTCTCTATTCCTGCACACGGGTGCCCCATGCAACATGGAGCACATGAATGCACTTTGACACCAGATTCTCAGCCCTGCTCGAGCGCTCTGGCACAGCAGGAGCGGCCATTCCCTAATAACACACGGGTTTGCAACTCTTGTGCAAAGCAACACAAATTGTCTCTCTCCTCCTGCAGACCATGGTGTCCAAATCAGTCCCTGCCCTGCTGGTGCTGCTCCTCTTCCACTTCCCACGGCCCGTGGTGATCAGTTGGGATGAGGATGCAGAGCTGGGCAAAGAAGGCCTGGAGCAGGCTACCCCAGAGGCACCCGAGCCTGCCTGGGGACCCCTGCTCTGGGCAGCCGTGCAGCAGGGGCCGTCCTGGGCTGCTGCTGAGCTGCTCCTCCTGCCTTTCTTCCTCTGCCCAGAAGGGCGCCCATGAAGCAGGGAGCAGAGGCCCGGAGAGCTGAAGAAGAGGCCAGAAGGCGCAGGATGGAAATGGAGCAGAGAAGGCTTCGGGTGTCTGGGGAACATTCCCGGGTGTCTGGGGAACACTCCCGGGTGTCTGGGGAACATTCCCGGGTTTCTGGGGCACATTCCCGGGTGTCTGGGGAACACTCCCGGGTGTCTTGGGAACATTCCCGGGTGTCTGGGGAACACTCCCGGGTGTCTGGGGCTCTCCTGGCCCCGTTCCCAGCCCAGGTTCCCGGGGTTCAGGAGCTGCCCTGGTGCCCGGGCCCCGCGACATCGCCTGGGTGCACTTGGAGCCCGAGGTGCAGGCGGGCGCCGCCCGCGAGGCCCTGCAGGGCTTCAGCATCACCCAGAGCAGCGCCAGGAAGATCTGCGCCAAAAAGGGACCCAGCTTCCCACCCAAATCCCCTCTCTCCATCCCAAATCCTTCTTTGTGCATTCCAAATCCTTCTTCTTTCACCCCAAATCCCCTTTCCCAGTCCCCAGGGATTTTGGGGCTCCAGAGGGGTTATTGGGGTTTTTCCCAGCATTGTACCCAGGGTCTCTCTGCAGACATTGCACCTGGAGCTGCCCCAAATAACCCCCAAATGACCCCAAATTTTGAGACTGGGGGTGTGGGGGGGCTGATACTAAAAGTTGGAGTTTTAAGGTGTTTGACCCCAAACTTTGGGAATTGGGGGTTGGGTGGGGTTGATCCTAAAATTTGGGGTTTAGGGGATGTTGACACCTCAGGGTTTGGGGATTTTTGACCCCAAACTTTGGGAATTGGGGATGTTTGAAACCCCCGGGTTTGGGATTTGGGGGTTTTTGTTCCCAGGATTTGGGGTTTGGGAGTTTTTTTCCCCAGGATTTGAGGATCAGGGGGTTTGACCCCCAAACATTGGGGATGAGGAGGGTTGGACACCCCAGATATTTCAAACCCCAGGAGATGGGGATTGGGGCTTTAGACCCCAAACTTTGGGGGTTGGGGGTGTTTGACACCTCAGGATTTGGGATTTGGGGGTGTTTGACCCCAGACTTTGGGAACGGGGGGTGTTGGACACCCCAAATGTTTCAAACCCCAGGATTTGGGGTCAGGGGGATTTAACCCCAACATTTGCAAATTGCAGAGTGTTTGACACCCCAGGATCTGGGATTTGGGGGGTTTAAGGCCGAAAATTTGGGGTTCGGGCTGGGGGGCAGAGGGGGAGGTTGAGATCGCAGAGTTTGGGTCTGGGGGTGTTTGGCCCCCCCCCAGTGTTTGAACCCCCAGGATTTGGGGTCCGGGGGAGTTGACCCCAGGATTTGGGGTGTTTGACCCCAATGTTTGACCTCACCTCGGGTTTGGGGTCGGGGTTGAGATCAGGGACATTCCCTGGAGCCAGCGGCGGGATCGGGATCGGGAACGGGATCGGGCAGCGGAACAGGAACGGGGAGGGTCCCTGAGCCAATGCCGGACCCCAACCCCAGGGAGAGGCCCCGCCGCAGTCCCGGAATGGCCCCATCCCCACAATCCCGGAGCCCTCCCCAGGCCCAGCCCCTCCCCGGCCGCTGAACGGAGCCTCCCTCAATCCCAGCCCGCCCCGATCCGGGCCGGAGCCATCCCCAGAGCCTCCCCCATTCCCGGCCCGGACCCTTCCATCCCTTTTTGGGGCGGCTCCTGCCGCTCCCCGCCCATTTCTGGGGGTTCCAAAGGGCCCCGCGGACCCTCCCCATTTTGGGGGTGTTGGGGTGGCCCCAGGGCCGCCCCGAGGGCCGAGGGGGGATCGAAAGCCCCAAACCCGAGGGGCTCCTGGGGGGTGCCCAGTTCCTCCCGTCCCCAGCCCGAAACAGATCCTGGCCAATCAGAGCGCGGGGCGCTGATGACGATCCCGTTGCCGGGCAGAAACTCGGCGCACTGGCCCCGCCCGGCGATTTCCAGCGAATCAGCGCCCGGCTCGGCTGTGACTCATCGGGTGCCGGGCAGAACCCAGCGCCTCTCGCAGCGTTGGCCAATCAGAGACTGCGCGGGGCCATTCCCAGCCAATCAGAGCGTTTGTCACTGATGGCTCTCAGTGTCCAGGAGCGGAATTTGGGGCGGGGGCGGTGACCCCGGCGATGGGGATGGGGCGCGCGGGGGCAGCTGGGGCCGCACTGGTGGCACTGGGGGCGCTGGGAGCCCCCCCGGCCGCGGGGGGAGCGGGGGGCGCGGGGAGAAGGGGGGCGGGGGGGCCCCAAATTCAACCAAAGGGGGGTCGGGACCCCCAAAGGGAGCAGGAGGGGCCTGGAACCCCCAAAACCAAGCACGGGAGAGGGGATTGGGGACTGGGGGAACGATGGGGAAGGGGCGGAAGAGCGGCGGGAAAGAGGGGGATGGGACCCCCAAATTGAGGTGGGAGGGAGCTGTGGACTGGGGGAAACCCCCATCAAATCCTATTAAAATCCATAAAAATCCCATTAAATTCCACTCAATTCCCATTAAAAACCATTAAAATCCCATTAAAATCCGATTACATCTCATAAAAATCCCATAAATTTCCATTACAATCCCATCAAATTCCATTAAAAGTCCATAAAATCCCATTAAGATCACATTAAATCCTATTAAAATTCCTATTAAATCCCATTAAATTCTATTTAAATCCCACTAAATTCCTATTAAAATCCATTAAAATCCCATCCAATCCCATAAAATTATCCCAAACCCACACAGTGCCCTGAATTACCCCAAATACACACGGCTCTAAAAACCCAACAATGTGAAAAATTACCCCAAATTATCCCAAATTTACCCTGAATAACCCCAGAAAAAAACCCCAAATAACCTCAAAGGCACACAAAGAACCCAAATCCCCCAAATGACCCCAATCCCATAAATGACCCCAAATCCCATAAATGACCCCAAATCCCATAAATGGGACTGGGAGAGGGGAGGAGAGGGCAGGGAAAGGGGGAGTGGGACAAACTGGGCGAGGAAATCAAACTCTGCAGTCAGACAGAGCAGGGATTTGTGTATCCAGCGCTGGGAGCGAGGGGGATCTCTCTGGCAAAAACCCACTCGGTCTCCTTTAGCCTTCAGCTCCATTTAAAAGTCACAATTACAACACTTCATTAGCATACTCACATTTGCATAAAGCTGTGTCCCGGTTTTACAGCCGTGTGTGGCTTCAGCGCCTGCGTCCGCTCCTCCTGTGGCGGCCCTCAGTCTTCTGGTGCTCTTTTGATGAAGGCTTCTGTCGTCCTCCTCACGTTGGAACTTTTTACCTGGACCATCAGCCCATGCCTGGTGCTCCTTGTTCTTCAGTCTAAGCTGGTCTGAGCTGATTTTGCCCTTTGCAAGCTCTGTTCAAACTTGCTCTCTCGCTCTCGGTGCGTTTGTTGTGTCGCTGGCTCTGCTCTCTCTCTTGCTCTGCTGCCTCGCTGGCTTTGCCTGCATGTGAAAAATGCATGTATTTTATGATTGGCTTTTCGCAAATATTAAAATGATTATTATATGTCTGGTGTTAGAATGTTATATATATATATATGTATATATTATATATATATTATATATATATAATATATATTATATATTATCGGGTTATATATTATATATTATTATATATTATATATAATGAATTATGGATAATATTATATATATCTATATATATAAAATATATTATATATAATATTATATATGTGATATATAATATATATAATATAATATAATAATATGATATATAAAAATATATAATGTGTAATAATATATTATATATATTTTATATATATTATATATTATATATTATATATTATATATTATATATTATATATTATATATTATATATATAAATATTATATGTCTGGTGTATTAATTCTCTTAAGTAGTGTGTTAAATATAGTTTTAGGTTATAAAATGTTAAAATAGAAACGATGCTATGTAGGATTCTTGTTTTAAAGAAAGGACTCGCACTGAGATAGCAGCCACAGGACACCTAAATCTTTCAGAGAAAAAGAATTTATTGCCCTCTTATCAGAAGAAATGAACTACTTCTACCGCCTCGAAGGTGCTGTTAGGATTCGGAGGAAGAAGGTGGCACTGCCCAGACAGAATCCTGTGTTTGAATGGAATTTATGCATCATGGATGAAGTGTATGAATATGCAACAGGCTGTTGTTTTTAAGGGTTAATCCTTTGTTAACGGGTGTCCCTTTTCGGGCTCGTGGTGCCCAGAAAAAGGTACCCAGACCTCCATAACCCTTTCTCTCTATTGTCTCATATTGTCCTAATTCAAATTGTCCAAATTATTATTTCTCTAATTGTATTGCTATTTTTATAACCATTTTATTACTAATGAACTTTTACAATTTCAAAATCAAGTGTTTGGCGTATTTCACACTGCACATCTCGTTCCAGGGCTGCTTGTGCTGAACCTTTCCTTGCACAGCCCTGAGGATTCCCCCAGCCCGGGCTCCCAGCAGCTCCAGGCCCGGCCAGGAGGAGCAGCAGGGCCAGGGCTGGCCGGGCGTCCCCCCAGATGTGGCCCCCGCTGGTGGCACAGCCGGACCCTTGGGAGGCTGCCTCAGGCTTTATTGTCCACCAGCATCCCAGGAGGGAGCAGAAAATCCTCCTGCAGACGCTGATTCCGGAGGCTCCCAGCGCTTCCTTGTCTCCAGGAGCTTCTGCCAAGCCCCAGTGAAACCTCGGTGCCACATTGTTCCACAGCCTCACAACGCTCTCCTGGCTCCCGTGAGGTCCCTCTGGGTCCCGCTGCAGCCTTGGCTCCATCAGGCTCTCCTGGCTTCCATCAGGGTCTCCTGGTCTCCATCAGGTTCTCCTGGCTTCCATCAGGGTCTCCTGGCTCCATCATGGTCTCCTGGCTCCATCAGGGTCTCCTGGCTCCCATCAGGGTCTCCTGGCTCCATCAGGGTCTCCTGGCTCCCATCAGGGTCTCCTGGTTTCCATCAGGCTCTCCTGGTTTCCATCAGGCTCTCCTGGCTTCCATCAGGGTCTCCTGGCTTCCATCAGGGTTTCCTGGCTTCCATGATGCTCCACTCTGTCCCAAGGGGCATCTGCGGCTCAGCTTTGGAGCCCTGCAAGATCCAAAGGGTCCTCCCAAAAAACCCCAGCCCAGGGACCCCCAGGATATTTGGGCTGAGCTCCCGCTGCCCAGGCACCTGCATGGAACCCAAGTGACCGCTGGGACTCCATGGAATGTCCTGGAACAAACTGTCCCTGGTCAGACAGGGGTGCCATGGAACACAGGTGCCACTGGGACACGGACACTGCCCATGGAACCGAGTGTCCATGGGGACAGAGCCGGGCCTGATGGAACACTGGAGAACATTGTCACCCCATGGAATCCATGGAACCAGGTGTCCATGGTGACACTGGAGAACATTGTCACCCCATGGAATCCATGGAACCAGGTGTCCATGGTGACACTGGAGAGCACTGTCACCCCATGGAATCCCATGGAACCAGGTGTCCATGGTGACACTGGAGAACATTGTCACCCCATGGAATCCATGGAACCAGGTGTCCATGGTGACACTGGAGAACATTGTCACCCAATGGAATCCCATGGAACCAGGTGTCCATGGTGACACTGGAGAACATTGTCACCCCATGGAATCCCATGGAACCAGGTGTCCATGGTGACACTGGAGAACATTGTCACCCCATGGAATCCATGGAACCAGGTGTCCATGGTGACAGAGCCGGGCCCAATGGAACCTACTGGAACACAGGAGAACATTGTTACCTGTTGGAACCCGGGCTGCTGAGAATTTTGGACTTTCTGAGCTGACAGACACTGACCCCCAAGAGAACACTGCATTTGACCTGAGGCTGTGGAGAAGGCTTCCAAAATGGAATGATGGAACTGGGATTATGAGTATGGAGTTTGAATAGAAGGGTGTAATATCACATGGTGGACAACTTGGAGTTTAATGTTTTAGAATATAGTAATATATATAAAGCAAGATGGAGGTTTTAGGGTGGAGGCTGATCCTTCTTCTTCTTCTTCTTCTTCTTCTTTGCCTTCTTTTCCTTCTTCTCCTTCACCTTCTTCTTCTCCTCCTTCTCCTCCTCCTCCTCCTCCTCCTCCTCCTCCTCCTCCTCCTCCTCCTCCTCCTCCTCCTCCTCGGGTTTGGGTGGTATTGTGTAATTGGATAAAAAAGTCTCTTATGTTGGGCACGGCTGATTGGTTATTGGGTTAAAAGTAAAAATAATTTCGGTGTCATTTCTTAATTGGACAGTTTATCCTCAAAAGACCTTGCAGAGAGACAGATGGGGCTCCATTTTTACCTTGTTAGTGAAGTGCTGCAGAACTCACAGCTTGTGAGACTGTTCTAGAGACAAGAGCTAATGAACACCTGAGTCCAAACAAGAAATGCTGTCTTGGGATTTCATCCCGACCTTGGCAGAAAAGAAGCAAAAGAATTGACTGTTACCCCATGGAATCTCATGGAACCAGGTGTCCACTGTTTCACGGTGCAGCCTCAGAGAGTGGTGAGACCATTGTGTCACCATGGAATATCCTGAAACCACGGCTCCCTTGTGACAAACCTGGGCTTTATGAAACCAAGGACACCGCTGGGATGCAATGGAATCTCAGGGGACCAAGGTTCAGCTGTCAACACATCAGCTTCTCAGGAAACCAAGGCAAACACTGTGACACAGAGAGGGGCCCTCATGGGACCCAGGAGACCATGGTGACACTGTGGTGGGATCTCATGGAACCAACTGTGAATTGTTACAGGACCCAGGAGACCATGGTGACACCGTGGTGGGATCTCATGGAACCAAGTGTGAATTGTTACAGGACCCAGGAGGCCATGGTGACACCGTGGTGGGATCTCATGGAGCCAAGTGTGAATTGTTACAGCACCCGGGAGACCATGGTGACACCGTGGTGGGATCTCATGGAACCAAGAGCCCAGAGTTTCACGGCTCAGCCTCATGGAGCACTGGAGACCATGGTGTCCCAAAGGGAACACATGGAACAAAGGCTCCTTAGTGACACAGCAGGGCCTCATGGAATGCAAGAGATCATCCTGATGGAATGGGAACTCATGGATTCAAGGGTCCACTCTTTTGCTGCGGGGCCTCATGGAATGCTGGAGATCATTGTGGCACCATGGAAACGAATGGCACAAAGGCTCCACTGTGACCCAGCAGGGCCTCATGGAACCAAGGACACTGCTGTGATACAATGGAATCTCATGGAACCAAGGTCCAGTTGTGACAAAGCTGGGCCTCCTGGAACCAAGGACACCGCCATGATGCAATGGAATCTCTGGGATCCAAGGATCAATTGTCAACACATCAGGTTCTCATGAAACCAAGCAGAACATTGTGACACAGTGGAATCTCATGGGAGCAAGGCTCTGCTTTGATCAAGTGGGGCCTCATGGGACACAGGTGCCACTGGGACATTGTCAGGCCTGGTAGGAACAAGACACCACTGTGTCAGACCAAGGCCTCATGGGACCTAGGAGAGCCTTGTGACACAATGGAACCTGATGGAACCAAGGGCCCATTGTGACACGGCAGGGTCTCCTGGAACCCCTGTGCCACTGGGACATTGCCAGGGCTGGTGCAAGCAAGGTTCCACTGTGACAAAGGCAGGCCTTGTGGCACCCAGGAGACCATTGTGAGACAATGGAATCTCATGGAAGCAAGGCCCCATTGTGACAAAGCGCGGCCTCATGGAAGCCCAGTGCCACTGGGACATCTCCAGCCTTGGAGGAAGCAAGTGTCCATTGTGACACAGCACAGCCTCAAATCACAGGAGAGCAGAGGGATGGAGCCATGGAATCTTGGGGAACCAAGTGTCAATTCTAAACACAGCGAGGACTCATGGAACCCAGGAGACCATTGGGATGCTGCACTTTGTCACAATGGGGCCGTGCTTCTATGAGGATCCATGGGCCCACAATGTTCTCCTGGGTTCCAGGAGGCCCCGCTGGGTCACAATGGCCCCTTGCTCCCACGAGCCACAGCACGGTCCCCGTTGCCCCTGGGTTCTGTGAGGCCCTGCTGCGTTCACAACTGACACTTGCTTCCATGGGATTCCATTGTGTCACAGTGGCCCCCATGTTTCCATGAGGTTCTGCTGTGTCACAGTGGACACTGGGTTCCACAAGAGCTGGCAATGTCCCAGGGGCACCTGTGTCCTGTGGGCCCCACTTTGCCAAAGCAGAGCCTTGGCTCCATGAGATTCCAGGCTGTCCCAATGCTCTGCTGAGTTCCACGAGGCTGTGCTGTGTCACAATGGACACTGAGTTCCACCTGCCCTGGCAATATCCAAGTGGCCCCTGGTTTCCATGAGGCCCCGTTGTGTTTGCAGGTGACACTTGGTTCCCCAAGATGTCATTGTCACGCCGCTCTCCTGGGCGCCCTGAGGCCTTGCTGTCTGTGAGACATGACCGCTACTTTTAAAATTTTTAAGGTTGATTCAACCTTGAAACAAATGACAACAAAGGACTGAAACAGGAGAAATCACAGCACTGGGAGCCCTTCCCCACCCCGTGGCTATCAGCCACATGGCTCCTTCACAAATTGGCTGCTCCTCCTTTTAGACTTTTGGTGTTGCATCAGGTAATCCTAGCCCCACCCAAAGTCTGTCAGGTAACTCTTTGTGGCCGTCCATTGGTGGAGAATGCTTTCTTGCACCCTGACTGGAGAGCAGGTGTTGCCATGCCTGCCTTCCAGTGACAAACCTGCCCTCCCCAAATGCCCCAACCACCAAGGCCATTACAAGGGGAGGGGAAAGAGGACTATGGGGGACAGATGACAATAACATCACTACACATCTTAACACACACATAGGATCTATCTCCTCACTGTGAGACCCAACTATGACATTACTCATCTGTAACACTGTGCAATAATGGAGCCTTGTTCCTAGCAGACCTGGCAATGTCCCAGTGGCACCTGTGTCCCATGAGGCCCCACTTGGTCAACGCAGAGCCTTGGCTTAACAACTGACCCTGTTTCCTTGAGATTCCATTTGTGAAAAACACGTTCACTCTCCTGTGAAAATGTACAAAGTTTAATAAGGGACAATGGGAGACCAGGACCATGGAGCAAAGGTTATTACGGCTGGGTGCCTCCTTGCACTCAGCCAGGAGCACCCTGTTACCTTCAGGGATCCCCTGAAATACCTTTCCCCTTTACATCAGCCTGGTGCATATTCATAGAGCCTCATGCATATCCATAAACTACTTTACATATTCCAGGAATGATTTTACATGGCCCCTCCTTGGGTCTGCCTTTTCAGAGCATGTGTGTTTCTTGGCTGTGGTTTTGGCTCCTTCTCTTTATCACCTCCAGGTTTTGGGCCTTGGTGCACTCTGCCTTCAGACGGGGAGTGCTGATAGTTGGCAGATCTGTACAGGTGTTCTCATCCCGTGTGCATTGGATGTTATCCCACCCAAGCAGGCAGTTTAACACAAGCACACTTCTATCAGCTATTTCACTACTATGTCTAAGCTCAATTAACAACAGAAATAAAAACTATATCTTTAGAACAAGGTTATTTTAACACCACACAGATAAAATCCATTTTAATATTTGCAAAAAGCCAATATTATGATATTTATCTATAACAGGGTGAAGGAGCCCTGGCCCAGGCTCTGGCCCTGGGGGACACGGGGACGCTGCCGGGGGGTTCCTGTCCCCCTGTGCCACCCCCAGGGCCCCGGCCCCCGTCCCCGTGTCAGGCTCTGGGGTCGATCTCGTGGAACATCCTCTGGGGGAGGCTGCGGGGCCGGGGCCGGGGAGACCCGGGGGGACAGGGGACCCCGCTGTGCACGAGCAGGGTTGGACTGCTCTGGGGGGAGCTGTGAGGGGGCCGGGGCAGAGTGACCTCCCCAGGGACCTCACACAGCCCCCGTGATGTCACACAGCCCCTGTGATGTCACACAGCCCCGTTGATGTCACACAATCACTCTGTTATGTCACACAACCTCCATATGATGTCATTCAGCTGCTATGTGATGTCACACAGCACATTTGTGATGTCACAGTCACCCTGTGATGTCACAGCCTTCTCTGTGACATCACACAGCTGCTCTGTGACTCTGTGTCACAACCCACATTGTGATGTCACAGAGCTGCCTTCTCTGATGTCGCAGCTAGCTCTGTGCTGTCACAACCCCCTCAGTGCTGTCACACAGCCCACTCTGTGCTGTCACACAGCCCCTTGCGGCCATCCCAGCTGCTCTGTGGCTCTGGGACACAGCCCCAGAGGTGCTGCTATGACACAGCCCCCGCGGGGACATCCCACAGCCCCGGCCAGTGCTGAGCCCCTGGGAGCTCTGTCTGTGCCCTGCTCGTGTCCCTGAGGGGCCCTGGCAGTGCCCCGGCCCTGCTGGGCTGTGCACAGGAGCTGCTCCTGGCCAGAGCTGTCTCTCTGCAGCTCTGCTGCCCTTGCCAGGAGCTGCCTCTGGGCCAGGAGCCCGGCCCAGCTCAGCAGCACAGACACAGCACAAGGACTTTAATCACCCTCTGGGCCTTTGCTGCTCTTTGCATCACACCCAGTCCCTCAGAGTGGGCTCAAAGACTTCTCAAGAGCTCCAAGTGAGATTGAAATACTGAAGTTTCTTGTACTTTAAAGAGATCCCTGTGAGGGACAGCACTGAGAAAGTGTTCCCAGGTTCCAGGGAGAGCAGAACACTGGAGACACTGATGGCAGCTGGGGACAAACAAGGCAAAGGTGTCTCTGGTGCTGAGCAAACCTGGATTTGTTTCAGGAATGTAAAGGGCCAAGGCCTGAGCCCCAGGGCCTGGCCAGGCAGATCCTGTCCCTCCCTCCTTGCTCAGGGCTCTTCCCGGGATGGGCCCTGGCATGTGGGGATGGGCAATGCCAAGGGCAGGAGTGTGGGGCAGCCCCTGCCAGGCTGCTGAGCAGGGACAAGGAGGCAATGAGGCCCCAGGCCTGCAAGGGTCACTTGTCCCCTCCTGGCTCAGGCCCAGGCCCAGCAGCCATGGCCAAAGTGCTGCCCAGGTTGGCTCTGTCAGGGCTGTCTTGCAGCTGCTGCCCATCCCTGTGCCCTGTGCAGCCCAGGCTGTCCCACGGTGTCCCTGCCCTGGCCTCTGTCCCTGCAGGCTCTGGGCATCCCCCGGCTGCCCCACCTGGCTGGGCCCTTCCTTTGCTGACAGCTCTGCCTCCTGCCTGCCCCTGCCTGCCCACACAAAGCCTGGGGCTGCTCCAGGCTCCTGCTGGGGACGTGCTGCACCACAGCCCTGCCCTGACAGGGAAATTCCTTTCTCCTGCAGCCACTCTGGGCCTCCCCAGCTGCCCTTGGCGTTAATTCTTTCTCTCTCTGGCTGTTTTCCACTATGTCAAAAGGATCCACCAGCCCTGAAATCGCTCTTTAAACACTCTCATGGCTCTGCTCCACTGTCCTCAGTCTCCACCCCACTGAGCACAGAGCTCCTTTGTCCCTATACAGTGCTCATGGGCCCAAGGCCTCCAAACCCCTCCTTGGGACATCTCTGGGCCCTCTCCAAGGTGTTTCCAAATGAAAACATTCGGCTCAGAGTCTAAAGAAATCACCAGAGGAAAGGGCCAGCCTGACCTGTCTGTCCTTGCTACTTTTGTCTGGGAGCAATCCTTGGATATACAGAATTTGGGAGGCCAAATTTTAATTTTGGCCATGGTCCCTGGACAAGAAGGCCGGTTCTTTTCCATAGGAATGAAGGAACAGAGCGCCAGTGTTTCAGGGGCAGATGAGAGGTGACCACCAGAGGCCAAGGCCAGCCAGAGCTGGCAGGTTTGGTTTTGTGAGATACCCTTGCAAATAGGAATTATTTTAGGGAGAGTACCCGTTTTGGCAATGGGCATCTGAAAAGTCAGACAGCTCTTTTCCATAGCAAGGAAAGCAGAGAGCCCCAGTGCTCCAGGAGGTGATGAGAGGCAGCCCTTGACATCCCAAGATCAGCCAGAGCTGTCAGGTGGCCCCTGGGAGGCCAAGCCAGCCAGAGCTGTTCCATGTTCCCTGGGTTCCATGGGGTCCCACAGTGTCCCAATGGTCCCTTGCTTCCATGGGGCCCTGAGGTGTCATAATGCCCCCTTGGTGACACCAGGCCCTGAAGGTTGGAATGGTCTCCATGGTTCCATCAGGCCCCACAGAGCCACAATGGTCTCTGGGTCCATGGAGCCCCTCTGTGTCACCATGGCCCCTTGGTTCCATGGGTTCCAGTGGTGCCACAATGATCCCCTTGGTTCCCTGGGCTCCAGAGGTGCCACAATGATCCCCTTGGTTCCCTGGGCTCCAGTGGTGCCACAATGATCCCCTTGGTTCCATGGGCTCCAGTGGTGCCACAATGATCCCCTTGGTTCCATGAGGTCCCCACAGTGTCCCAGGGATCTCCATGGGAAGGAAAGAACCCAGCCCCACTGTTGCAGGCGCAGCCACCAGAGGCCCAGGCCAGCCAGCCTTGACAGTACTGGCAGATTTTGCCTGGGAGCAACCCTTGGATATTCAGAATTTCAGAGGTGGAATCCCAATTTCAGACCTGGACACTGGAGGAGAAGGATGGTTCTTTTCCATAGGAAGGAAAGCACAGAACACCGGTGGTGTCTCAGGGGCAGATGAAAGGCGGCCATCAGAGGCCAAGGCCAGCCAGACCTCTCTGTCCTGGCAGCTTTTGTCTGAAAGCAACCCTTGGATTTCGGGAATTTGGGAGGTGGAACCCCAATTTTGGCCGTTTCTGCATGGATAAGAAGGACGGTTCTTTTCCATAGGAAGGAAAGCACCCAGCCCCAGTGTTTGGACAGCAGGGGAGAGGCACCCCCAGGAGGCCAAGGGCAGCCAGACCTGTCTGTCCTGGCAGCTTTCACCTGGGAGCAATCCGTGGATGTACGGAGTTTTGGAGGTGGAATCCCAGGTTTGGCCATGGTCAAGATGGGTGGTTTTGCCCATAGGAAAGTAAAGCACAAAGTCCAAGTGTTTAGGAAGAAGATGAGAGGTGGCCACCCTCAGGCCAAGCCAGCCAGACCTGTCTCTCCTGGCACCTTTTGTCTAGGGGCTTTCCTTGGACATTGGGCATTTTGGAGGTGGAATCTCAGTTTTGGCTGTGGGTGCCTGGACAGGAAGAAGAGTTCTTTTTATAAGGAAGGAAAGCACCCAGCCCCAGTGTTTCAGAGGCAGATGAGGGCCAGCCCTCAGGAAGCCAAGGCCAGCCAGACTTGTCAGTGCTGGCAGCTTTTGTCTGGGAGCTATCCTTGGATATAAGGAATTCCAGAGGCAGTTGCCCAGTTTTGGCCATGAGTGCCTGGTTGAGATGGAGGGTTTTTTCCCACAAGAAATAAAAGTGATAGTGGAGCCCTGGAAAATGTTAAAAATAGTCTTTGAAAATATTGGGCTTTGTGTTTTCTCAGGTCACTGCACCTGCGTAAAGCAGTATGATAAAAGATATAATTGTTAGATGTGGTGATTGTTTAGTAATTAAATATAATTATTACATAACCATAAGAAGAATCGTGAGAAACTATGTTGGAAATTTAAATTGGCTATGTTTAGCTGAAATCTGTTTATACAATAGAAGAATATAAGTTTAATAATTACATGAAAGTTATGTAATGATAGAGTATAAAACACGTTCACCTCGAATGTATGGTCGGAATCAGATTTGGGTGGAAACTACCCCGATTCCCAGAGCTCTTGAATAAAAAGCACCGCATATAATCGCTGATGTGATTATGTGTTTCTGAACGCTAACATTTTGGTGACCCCGGATGGGACCCTGCGGGTGCTGCTGAGCGAGTTTCGTGACTCGACCGCGCTCCAGCCGGCACCGAGGGATTCTCGGGGAGCTCGATCGGCCGCGACCGCTTCTGCCGCTCGCCACGTCCCCGGGAGAAAGGTAAGGTGCTTTTTACTTTGGTTTGCGTGCCTGCCAATGAGACGCAGCGAAAGCTACGCTTGGTTGGGCTAAAGGAATTCCTGCTGGTACAAGCCCAGGCGCCGTTCCATAAGACAATCGCGAAAGCGTTGCGGGTTCGGCAATTTGTGGTATATTTGGAATGGAGAAACTGAAAGGGATTTTGGACGGCAACACCTCTATCCCGCAAAGTTCTCCTTTGGGGTGCTTATTAGCACATTGGAAACAGGATAATTTTGGGGAAGAATAACGTAAAGCTAAGTTGATTGATTATTGTAATACATGGTGGCCAGGATATGCCTTGGAGAATGACAACAAACAGCCAAAATACGGGACTCTGCAATATAACACTATTTCGCAGTTAATGTCGTTTTGTAAACAAGAAGGAAAATGGGATGAGGTTCCGTATGTTGATTTGTTTTTCTATTTACGGGCAAAGCCAGAATGGCAGGATGAATGTGGATTAATGATGGTTAAAACATCTGCAAGCAATAAGTGTGGGGTTTGTGAGGAACGTTGTTTAGAACACTTGGCGTTGAAAGAAAGCCTGAGTAGGGAAAATTATACAGATATTGATTTACAGGTAGCTCCAATAGGAACAAGAGAACCTAACCCTATCCCACCTGTTCCATCTGTCCCCATCCCACTGCCTGCTCCTACCCCACCTAGTCCTGAACCTGTCTCGTCTAGTACACCCTTCCCTCTTTATTCTCCTCTCCCATCGTCACCTGATCCCTCTTCCTCGGAAGATGAGCAAAACCTAACTGTGGCAGGAAGGAGAGAGAGAGAATCAATGATGGGGTAGCCCACAGAACCAGGAGTCGGTCTAACCTTGCCCCAGTTATGGATAGAAAAGACATAGGCAGACAAAAACGGACTGTAATTGCCCCCTTGCGACAAAGTGTAGGAGTGGAAGGGCCAGTATTTATAAAAGTGCCTTTCTCTCCTGCAGAGTTAGTTATTTGAAAACAATCAGCCAGAATTCATAGAGAAAATCCTGATAAAATGGCATGAGTATTAAAAATGGTTATAAAAAACTTAAAATCTTGACTGGGATGACATACAATAATATGTATATTAATATATTATAAATATATATATAATTATATATAGTATATTAATATATCTAATATATTTATATTATATACTTAGATGGCTTCTACTGAGAAAGAGATGGTACTTAAGGCAGCCAAAGAAAGGGTGAGAGAGGACATCAGAAACGGACTCCTAACAGGGAATTTAGATGAGAATTTCCCAATTGAGGATCCAAATTGGGACCCTAATTTATTTTGCGATATGGGGAGACTACAGAAATATCAAGAGTGAATCCAAATAGGAGTTCAGAATGCTGTGCCCAAAACTATAAATTGGTCTAAACTATATGAAGTTCAGCAGGAAGAGACAATGTCCAGACTTGAACAACCAGTTTCACCAGGGCAATCAGTGCCAGCAGGTTACCAAGGGGATGGTTTTGGGGGAGTATACCAGCTGACTAGACATAGAGCCAGTAGAACAAGTTAAGGAACCTCTTATAAATAAACAATTAGGACATAAAGAGGTCAAATTTCTAATAGATACAGGAGCTACTTACTCGGTATTGAATGATTTGCAAGGACAAGTTGGGGACAAGGAAACAACAATAGTCGGCGCTACAGGGAAAGAGGAGAAACGGCCATTCTTGCAACCCCTAGATTTGTGTTTTGGGAACAAAGTTGTAACACACGAATTCCTATACGTACCTGAGTGTCCAATTCCGCTTTTAGGGAGAGATTTGCTAGCGAAACTTGATGCGGTAATAACCTTTGAAAATGGGGAGCTTATAATGAAAATATCTGAATCAAAGACGGGACAGATATTAATGATCAAAGAAAAACCTGTTCCCCACTATCCCTAGGGAGGTAGGAGATGCAGTGATTCCCTCTGTATGGGAGACAGATATACCAGGGAAATCTAAATTGGCACAACCAGTGCATGTAGAGTTAAAAAAAGGGGCGAGGGCTCTACAAGTCAAACAATATCCCATAAAACCAGAAGCATGGCAAGGAATAAGTAAAGATTATTGAGAAATTCTTGAAATACCAAATTTTAGAAGAATGTGAATCAGAATTGAATACACCAATATTTCCAGTAAAGAAGCCAAATGGTGAATATAGATTAGTGCAGGATTTGAGAGCAATAAATAAAATAACAAAGGACATTTCTCCAGTGGTAACAAATCCTTACACATTGCTAACATCCGTAAAGGAGATATATAAGTGGTTTACTGAAATTGATTTAAAAGATGCCTTTTTCTGCATCCCCCCTTGACAAAGAAAGTAGGAAACTGTTTGCCGGTGAGTGGGAAAACCCAGGGAATGGGAGAAAGACCCAGCTCACCTGGACACGATATAAGAACTTGCCGACCCTGTTTGGAAACCAACTGGCAAAGGAGCTGGAGATTTGGACCGAGAATGGGCAAGTACCAAGAGACCAATACCTGTTGTTGCAGTATGTTGATGATATACTGATAGCTACAGAAGAAAAGCAACCTGTATAAAGGTAACCATTGAGATTTTAAATTCCCTGGGAATGGGAGGTTATAACGTATCCAGAGGAAAGGCACAAATTGCCCAACAGACTGTGATCTACCTGGGATGTGAAATTTCACAAGGGCAACGAAAACTAGGCACTAACCGTATCCAAGCTATTTCTGCTATTCTAGAGCCCCAGAATCTACATGAGCTGCGAGTCTTCCTCAGGATGGCAGGATGGTGTTGCCTGTGGATCATGGACTATGGACGGATTGCGAAACCCCTGTGTGAAGCTCAGAAGATGCAGCCATTCACCTGGGGCAAGCCACAGAAAGAAGCCTTCCTAAAATTAAAGGAAGCACTGACAACTGCTCCAGCATTAGGGTTACCTGATCTGTCTAAAGATTTTCAGCTGTTTGTCCATGAAAGGCTGCGCCTAGCACTAGGAGTCCTGACCCAAGGTCTGGGAAGCTGGAAAAGGCCGCTGGGCTACTTTTCCAAACAACTTGACAGCATAAGTGCCGGGTGGCCTCCATGTCTGCGGGCAGTCGCAGCCACTGTGATGCTGATACAAGAAGCCAGGAAGCTCACGATGGGAAGGCACATAGATGTCAATGTACCACACATGGTAACCACTGTCTTAGAGCAGAAGGGGGGCATTGGCTATCCCCAAGCAGGATGATGAAATTCCAGGTAGTCCTGACTGAGCAGGATGATGTCACATTAAAAACAACTAACCTTTTGAATCCAGCTCTGTTCCCAGGTACCACAACTGAAGAAGGCCCATTAGAGCATGACTGTGTGGAGGTAATAGAGTACACCTACTCAGCAAGAGAAGACCTGAAAGACGTCCCACTAGAGCAGCCAGAGTGGGAGCTGTTTACAGATGGGAGCAGCTTCGTGGAAAACGGAACCAGATACGCTGGGTATGCGGTAACAACAGTCAGTACAGCAGTGGAGGCAAAGGCATTACCACCAAATACATCTGCCCAGAAGGCAGAACTGGTTGCTTTAACCAGGGCACTAGAATTAAGTGAAGGGAAAAAGGTAAATATCTGGACTGACTCAAAATATGCTTTTGGAGTGGTGCATGTACACGGAGCACTGTGGAAAGAAAGAGGACTATTGTCCTTCTCTGGGTATGCACATTAAACATCAGGATGCAGTCCTGCAATTGATAAAGGCAGTACAAAAACCTGAACAAGTGGCAATCATACACTGCAAAGCACAGCAATCAGGAAACTCCAAAATCTGTGAGGGAAATCAAAAGGCAGACTGGACAGCCTGACAGGTTGCTCGAGAGGTGCAAACAACAATGGCATTGATATCTTTAAAGCTTAACGTATCCCAATTCAATATGCCTCCAGAACCAAAATATTCAGTAGAAGATGAGAGACTGGCACGTTTGCTAAATGCACAAAAGAATTCAGAGGGATGGTATGTGACTGCACAGGACAGATAGTGGTACCCCCTTGAAAATGAGAGAAGTTCTACAAATTAAACATAACGAATGTCACTGGGGAGCAGAGGCATTGGTAAAATTGCTAAAGCAGAGTTTAATTTCGGTACGGATGTTAACAATGGCAAAATCAGTAATGTCAAAATGTGATATCTGCTTGAAAAACAACCCAGTGGCTAGGCGACAGGCACAGCTAGGAAGAATTCGGATAGGAATAGAGCCAGGAGACTATTGGCAGGTAGATTTTGTAGAACTGCCAAGAACTCGAGGATACAAATACCTGTTAGTGGGGGTTGACACATTCTCTGGGTGGCCAGAAGCCCTTCCCTGTCACACCAACCAAGGAAAGGAAACAGTTAAGTGGTTACTACAGGAGATTATTCCCAGGTTCGGGGTGCCCCTAGGGTATCATCAGATAGGGGGCCCCATTTCATAGCTACAGTAGTAAGAGAGGTAAGTAGATTGCTGGGGATAACTTGGGACCTCCACACACCATGGAGACCCCAGTCAAGTGGACAGGTAGAGAGGATGAATCAGACACTAGAGAGGCAAATCAGTAAAATATGCCAAGAAGCCAAATTGCAGTGGCCCCAGGCTTTGCCAATAGCACTGCTGAGGATTCGGATAAAGCCTAGGAGTGGGATGTCAGTCAGCCCTTATGAGATATTGCATGGGAAACCATATGAATCTCCTGAGCCTAACCCTAATGTGCACGTCACAGGAAAGCAGGAAGTGTATAATTATGTTCTGTCTCTCGGGAAAACTTTAGCTCGGCTCCGGAGCATCCTCGTGTGGAATAGACCGCTGACTCTCGAGAACCCAGTTCATAACATACATCCAGGAGACGAGGTGTACATCAAGAACTGGAACAAAGAACCGCTGAAAGAAAAGTGGAGTGGGCCCCACCAGGTACTGCTGACCACCTTTACAGCAGCCAAAGTAGCCGGCGTGGACCCCTGGATTCACTACACCCGAGTGAAGAAAATCCATCCTGGATCACGGACTGTGTAAACTCTGGAACCAACAAGGCTGCAGATAAGATGTGTTTAATCACTTTGAGAATGCTATCAGTAATTGTGCCAATGTTATGGTCATTAATGTCTTTGGGATGTGGAATGCAAAAAGATCAACTAAACACTCTTCATTCTAGAATGAAGGGAGAGGTACAAACAGAAACACAGGGGATAAAGGTTTCTAATGCAGTTTGGGCTGAGAATGTAATGATTGGATTAGTCAAAGACTTTGCCAAAATGCAAAACACCTGTAGAATAACTGCCTGTATACCAATACCAAAGGGCAGCAGGAGATCCAGTAAATTGGGGAATCATAACATCAAAACTACCTGAAATACAAAAGAACAAAACAATTGCATGTAAACAGGCACCTGAGTCGAGGCAAGTAGTCAAGGAAACTTGGGAGAAAATAGGAACATGGATGAGACCCATGGGCCAGAAAGACTGTATTCTAAGTGATGGCATACTAGGAACCCCTATGGGAGAATCAGGAGGCATCACACAATGGCAATGCTATTTGCCACACTATAAACAGATTACAGAAAATGTTACAGAAACCACTCTGGTATGGAAGTGTGAGGCCAAGGATCAGAAAGGTCAGACAGAGCCTTGGGACAGTGCGTGGTCTGTGAGTATCCTTCAAAGATTCCAATGTATGGCAAACACCCCTTGGTGCATTAAGTGGGAAGGCCCCGACAATGAAACAGATCCAGCAGTAACAAACACTGCCACCAGTAGCAGAACGAGGGCAGACAAAGTAAGTTGGTGGGCATGTAATAAAACTTATGACTGCACTTCTGATGATGCAGAGATAAAGCAGATGCCACCCCTGGCAATAGCTCTACAAACTGGCTGTGCTTGCAGAGGGATCAAACATAAACAAGGCAGAGTGAATTATAAAGCAGTTGTAGGATGTACCAGGAGTACAGTCGGAGGTCCAGGACAATTTGTATGGGCAGCAAGCAATGGCACCTGGACAACACATCTGCCTGTAGATGGGAAAGTAAAGGAAATTACTTTAGGCCTCCCAACCTCATGTCCAATTTGGAAAAAGTCCCCATTTAACGGAAAACATGAACTTGTGCAGATAAGAGCAAGACGAGAAGTTCTAGACAATGAAAATCCAGATGACACTTGGCAAGAACCCTCTGGTGGAGTGAAATTTGGGTGGGCCCGAGAGTCTTTGCTTGGTCCTACAGCAAACTATCAGAGTAGGGAGATGCTGTACAAACTTACAGGTCAGGTAGATAGACTGGCAAGAGTCACCCGGGAAGGATTTAAAGAATTAAACGTACAATTACAAGCCACCACAAAAATGACTTTACAAAATCTATTAGCCTTAGATTTGTTACTCCTGAAAGAGCATGGAGTATGTGGATTTTTAAAGGGATGGGTTGGTCATTGCTGCGTTCACATCCCAAATGTAACTGCAGATGTAGAATATGACATCAATCAGTTGAAACAAAGAGAGCATGAAGCACAAGAAGAGCAAAAGGATTTGACTACGACCTGGCTAGGCAAAATCTTTAAAGGGTTAGGGTGGAATGTGAGTTCATGGATTAAATCTGTCATTGAGACTGTGATAATCTTACTAATTGTATTCTTAGCAATTTGGTTAGTTCACAGCATCTTAAAAGGAGAGATACAGAAGAAAACATCCTGGAACCAGAAGATAATAAAGGCTCTGACACGAGATCCACGCCCACCATCTTCTGGTTCTCCAGTGCGTGATAGCATCCACGACAACGTTTACATCAACCATGGACTTGAAGAACGTCAAGAATAAATTGAGAAATAAAGGACTGTATCAAGTGAAAACATTTACACCTATAGTCAAGTGAAAATGCTTTCAAAGGGGGGAGAATGATAGTGGGGCCCTGGAAAAATGTCAAAAATAGACTCTGAAAATGTTAGGCTTTGTGCTTGCCAGATCATGTGAAATCGCACCTGCGTAAGCAGAACATGATAAATGATATAATTGTTAGATGTGATGATTGTTTAGTAATTAAATATAATTATTGTTTAATCATAAGAAGAATCATGAGGAACTATGTTAGAAGTTTGAGGGGGGCCACGAGGAGCCCATGCTTGGCTGAAATCTATGTATACAATAGAACAATTGAAGTTCAGTCATTAACATGAAAGTTATATAACGATAGAATATAAAAACATGTTCATCCCGAACCCATGTCAGAGTCAGATTTGGGTTGGTACCCCTGACACCCAGAGCTCTTCAATAAAAGCACCTGCATAGAATCATTCTGGTGATTATGTGTTTCTGAACGCTAATATACCCAGTAAAGTGTTAAACCCTTCCCAGTTGCTGTGCATGAGGCTCTATGAATATGCACCAGGCTGATGTAAGGGGAAAGGTATTTCAGGGGATCCCTGAAGGTAACAGGGTGCTCCTGGCTGAGTGCCAAGATGCACCCGGCCGTAATAACCTTTGCTCCATGGTCCTGGCCTCCCATTGTCCTTTATTAAACTTTTTAGATTTTCACAGGAGAGTGAACGCATTTTTCACACTTTTGAATGTTTGAAGTTCTTTAATTTTTCACGGGAGGGAGTTTTGAAGAGCTGCAAGTGGCCAATCTGCCTGCAACAAGGACCATTCCACGGGCTCTTGTCACCTTTCCCGACACGTCTGCTGCAGCTCATGGAGGGTAAAGCCCTGGAGGCTCCTTATGGGCGGTTATGGACGATTGCAGGCAGCGCCTCCATGCCCTGGATCAGCGGTGCCCCCTCCTGGGAACCCCCACGTGTTCCAGTTTCTGTGAAGCTGCCTGTGAAAAACACGTTCACTCTCCTGTGAAAATGTAAACAGGTTAATAAAGGACATTAATAAAAGTTTAATGGGAGAGCAGGACCATGGAGCAAAGGTTATTACGGCCGGGTGCATCTTGGCACTCAGCCAGGAGCACCCTGTTACCTTCGGGGATCCCCTGAAATACCTTTCCCCTTACATCAGCCTGGTGCATATTCATAGAGCCTCATGCACAGCAAACTTTCCCCCAAACTAGTTTACATCTTCCAAGAACTATTTAGCATGGCTCTTCCTTGGATCTGCCTTTTTAGAGCATGCAGACTCCTTGGCTGTGGCTTTAGTCCATTCTCTTTATCACCTCCAGTTTTTGGGCCTTGGTGCACTCTGCCTTCAGACAGGGAGTGCTGATAGTTGGCAGATCTGTACAGGTGTCCTCATCCTGTGTGCACTGGATGTTATCCCATCCAAGCAGGCAATTTAACACAAGCAGCTATTTCACTGAGCTTAATTAACAACAGAAATAAAAACTACATAACAAAATATATATATAATTTACATATATATTTAAATATATATATATATAAAATATATATATATTAAAAATATATATATATATATATAATTTACTTTAAAAAACAGTCCCAGCCCATATTTGATCCCAGTCTGTGTGGTCCTGATCCATATGGTCCCAGTCCCTGGGATCCCAGTCCATACAGTCCCAGTCCATATTTGATCCCACTCCAGGCTATCCTGGTCTGGAGGGTTCTGATTCACAGGATCCCCATCCACGTGATCCCAGTCCGTATTTGATCCCAGTCCGTATTTGATCCCAGCCCATATTTGATCCCAGTCTGTGGGGTCCTGCACACACTCCCAGGGTCTGGAATTCCAGTTCCCAGCCAGGAAAAAATGTTCCTGCCCTTGAACTTCCTTCCTATCCCCTCAACAAATTGCAATAAAATTATAAACAAAGAAATAATAATTGAAATTAAATAAATTATAATTAAAAAATCTCAACTCTTCTTTACAATACTCCAACTATGATTTAACTCAAACCAAAAATAAGTATTACTATAATATTACCAATGCATATAAATAAACAAATTATATATCAAGAAATCCCTTTTGAAAATTTTAACTCGATGACCAATGTACTTTAGATAAAAATATCTAAAGAAACTAACAAGCAATCTAACACCTCTTAGTTAAACAATTCATATTACAAATATACTAAACACAAAACCAAACACCACTATAATTTCTCAGACATTTCAACCAAACAATTAAACTTTAATAACATCCTTAAGTACTCTTGAAAAATTAAAATTATTTTCAAAAGATTAATTGTGTGCAGGTGGTTTTATTTTGATATTGGTTTTTGGATTGTTTGGGTTAGATGATTTAAAAAATGGGACTTTTATAGGAATTGAATCAGCTGAGAAGGTGGCACTCTGCAAACAGAATTGACTGAAAATAAATGGGACAGAAATCAGTAACTCTGAAAGTTTAATTTGCTATCAAATACAACCCACACACCCAGCCCCACACAATCCCAATCCCATTGCTCCAAATTGGGATCCCACTTCTCCCAATCTCCTTCCAACCCCATCTCACCCTGGTGGCTGTGGAATGGATTGAGTTTGGCATGGGATTGAATTTTTTTGAGGAGGGAACAAGGAATTTAAGGTAGGATTGAGCCTTTTTGGGTTAACATTCAGTTATTTTCAATGGAATTTGAGTGGTTTTGAGGTGACTGTTCCATCCCAATGGACTTTTGGAGGACAGAGAGATGGAGAAGAGAAAAAAATTCAGGCCAAACCAAAAGAGAAGCAGCCAGGTGTGTTCCCAACATGGATCACAGGGAATGTGAGTGACCAGGGCTGTGCCCAAAGTGCCTCCTCCAGTGGGGGATGGAGCTGCAGCAGCGCACGAAGCTCTTCCCGCACTCGGGGCACTCGCAGGGCTTCCCTTACCGGTGCCTCCGTTGGTGTCGGGTCAAGTTAGAGCTGCTGGAGAAGCTCTTCCCACACTGGGGACACTCGTAGGGCCTCTCCCCGGTGTGGATGCGCCGGTGGGTGACGAGGTGGGAGTTGAGCTTGAATCCCTTCCCGCAGTCATGACAGCGGAAGGGCCTCTCCTCTGTGTGAATCCGATAGTGCATGAGGAGACTGGAGCTGGTCTGAAACCTCTTCCTGCATTTATCACACTCGTAGGGCCTCTCCCCAGTGTGGATGCGCCGGTGCCTGACGAGGTTGCAGTTGTGCTTGAATCCCTTCCCACAGTCGGGGCATTGGAAGGGCCTCTCCTCTGTGTGACTCTGATAGTGCAGGAGAAGATGGGACCTGGTCTGAAACCTCTTCCCACACTTGGAGCACTCATAGGGCCTCTCCCCAGTGTGGGTGCTCTGGTGCCTGATCAGGCTGGAGCTCTGGCTGAAGCTCTTCCCACACTCCCCACACTCGTAGGGCCTCTCCCCAGTGTGGGTCCTCTGGTGGCTGATCAGGTGGGAGCTCTGGCTGAAACTCTTCCCACACTCCCCACACTCGTAGGGCCGTTCCCCAGTGTGGATCCTCTGGTGCACGATCAGCTCGGAGTTCCACCTGAAGCTCTTCCCACACTCCACGCACGTGTGGGGCTTCTCCCCATCATGGAGCTGCTCATGGAGCACCAGCTCCGAGCTCTGGCTCCATCTCCGGCCGCCTTCCCGGCCCAGGCTGCCTCTTTCCCCCTCACATCCCCGCCATCTGCGTTTGCAGCCCCTCCTCGTGCGGCATCTCCGGGCCTTTTCCTCCCCGTTGGCTTCCTGCGCCGTGGAGCCGCTCAAAACGGCCTCTGCCACCAGGTTCTGCCGCGGGCATTTGTCCTCCCTGCTCTCCATGCTCAGCTCCTGCTCTGAGTGAGGAAGGACAAGGACAGCATGGGATTTGCCTCCGTGCCACAGGCAAGGGCAACCAGATCCCCCCAGGCCGTCTCTGGGGACGCACTGCCCCCTCTTGGCTCTCCCCATTTCGGGATGCCGGGGCTGTTTGGGCTCCTGGGCTCCCTTCTCCCCTCATTCTCTGCTCTGGGCTGCAGCGGCTCCAAGGAGTCCCCCCTGCCCCTCTCCAGGCTCTTGAGGCTCCCGCCAATGGCGGCGCTCCCCCCTCTCTGGCCTCCCCACTTTGGCCTCCTGGGGCACACAGGGCTCTGCTCCTCCAGGCTGCCTCTGCCGGCAGCCGCCACCGCCACCCCCCGATGTCCCCCCGAGGGGCCTTTTCCGCTCAGCCTTGCACTTCTTCATTCTCCAAACATCCCCCCAAAAACCCAACCCAGGGACCCCCCGGGATACCCGGGCCGGGCTCCCCCTCCACACTCACCGGAGCCATGGGGGGGGCGATGATCCCACAGGTGGGGGCTGCGAATTCAGGCAGGGCTCGAGACCGCGTGGCTCCCGCAGCTCAGCCTTGATCCGCCCTGGTCCCTCCTCTTCCTCTTCCTCCCGCTCCTCCTCTGTCCTATCTCCACCTCCCTCTCCTCCTCCCCCCTAACCCCGCCTCCTTCCCTGCTCTTTCTCCTCCCGCTCCTCCTCTTCTATCCCCCCCTCCTCCTCCTCCCCTGTCTTATCCCCACCCCCATCTCCTTTTCCATCCCGCCCCTTCCATTCCTTCTCCCCCTCCTCCCCCCTTACCCCGCCTCCTCCTCCCTCTCCATCCCTGCCCTTCCCTCCCTCCTCCTCCTCCCCCAGCAGCAGCCACACCCTCGGTGCCCGTTCCCGCAGCCCTCGCAGCCCGCGGCAGCAGCGGCCATGGAGCCGGGCCAGGTCGGCATGGGCAGCGCGGGGCTCTCGGCTGCTCCCAGCCGCTGCGGGCGGGGGGAACCCGGCCCGGGCCAAAGGAGAGGCAAACTGGGTAAACTGGGGGCAGATCACAAAGCTAAGGATGCAGCAGAAAATGGAGCTGAAAGAGTTAGTTTAATATTAACTCCAAACGAGGAAAAACTGGAAATTCCAAAGTTTAGGGAAGCCGAGAAAAAAGAATTAAACAAGATAGGAAATGAACAAGATAAATCAGGGTAATAGAAACTTCTACATGACTTAATAAAATGTGCTTGCTAGGAAAATATTAGAAGACGTGCATCAGAAACCCCACTGGCGTACTCAAGTTTTGTGTGATCATTTTTTAAGGAATTTTGGGTGCACTGGGATTTTTGGTGTAGCAAAGCAAGTCACTGAAAGATGCTTAATTTGCCAAAGGATAAATAAAAAGGTGATGAGAAAAACAACATTAGGAGGTCATGAGTTAGCTCGTCGACCACTTCAAAATATCCAAGCAGAAGTTTAGATTTGTTAGGTTCTGGATTTATTTGGAAAAAAACCCATTTAATCTAGAAGAAAGAGAATATGCCATATGTTAGACAGGAGATTTTAGGAGAATAAAAATCTTTGAAGTATCAGAAACACCCGAGGAAAAAAACAAGAAAATAAAAAGGGGAAATGAAAGGGAGGGGAACAAGAGGAAAAGTCAGAAAGAGAGTGGGATCCTCTGCAGCTCTTGCCCCCTCCGTTGGCGGCCGAGGCGCCTGTCCCGGGTCCCGGCTCGCTGCCCGCCTCAGCTCCGCCTGCCCCGGTTTCCATCCCAGGTGCGGGCTCACTGCCCAGGGCAGCTCCACCTGCCCCGGCGCTGGCGGTGAATTTGTGTGCCCTGGCCCCACTGCCCGGCCCGCGGCCACTCTGCCGGCCATGCTGGGCAAGATGGGGTTGCTCTGTCCTGCCGCGTGGGCCGAGGTCACCGCGCCGACCGCACCGAGGGCGGGTCCCAGCCATCCCATCCCCGGCTGCCCTGCCCGTGCCAGCTGCGCTGGGCAGCGCCGCTGCTGCTGCCGGGGTCTCCCACCTGCCTTTTCTCTGCCGGGAGCTGCCGGATCAGCCGCCAGAAGCCATGTGGGGGCTGCCCACGCTCCGGCTCGGCCTCCACGGGAAGATCCCCCTCTGGCCATTCCGGCAGCACACCCTGCCCACACTCCGACCGAGCCTCGGCGGGATATCCTCCCCTGACCCCTCCTGCTCTGAGTTACGTCCCCTTGGTAACCACAGCTCCGGCTGTTCAGGGAAACGCCCTCTCTCTACAGGAAGCACCTTATCGAAACACGAGGAGCTCATTTAAAAGGCAGCCCTCTCCAAATTCTTTCTCAAAACACGGGAGAAAGGCTACAGAAGGTAAAAAAGTGAAAGAGTTAGATGAAGGGATTGCTCTATTGCCGTTAAGAGAGGTTCCCATGGCAGGGATGCGCTGCCCCGCCCCGCGGGAGCCACCGGCGCCCCTGCCGGCCGTGCCCGGAACTGCACCCAAGGGGAAAGCGCGGCGGCCGAAAGGCCGGGACCGGCTCCGGGCTCTGTTTGTTGTCACTGCCGGAGCTGTTGATACACACTACTATTATTATATTATACACACTAGGAAAGAACCGTTATTCCTAATCCCATATCTTTGCCTGAGAGCCCCTTGATTTCACTCTTCTAAAAATTAAGAGGGAGGGGGTTTGCATTCTCCATTCCAAGAGAGGCTTTTTCTGCCTTCCCAAGCAGACACCTGTCTTGTAAAGCAAGACAAGCACCCACAGGCACTGAGGGGGGCTGCAGGAGGGGCAGAAGAAGGCCCTGCAGCACTTGGGCACAAAGGCCCAGCAGGTGAGTGCAAGAAGGGAGCAGCAAAAGGCCAAGCTGAAGGCAAAGGCCAGGGCAGAGCTCCTACAGCCCCTGAGGGATCAGCCCCAGGGCCCAAGGGGGCCCCAGCACCCAGGGCACGGCTCGGCCACAAGCACCCGGCAGAGGCATTGCCCTCCTCGGCAGGGCACAGCCCACCCAAACAGCCCCTGGCAAGGAATCAGGGCTCCGGCTGCAGGGCACAAGGACACTGCAAGCAGAGACAGCAGCACCCTCAGGACCAGCAAGTCCAGCCCGTGATGGACATGGATTGGCAGGGCTGTCACAGCTCCCATCACACCAGGGACCCTCCACACTGGAGCCCTTGAGAACATTCAGGTGGGTCTGCATTGAGAGGAGGCATTTTCTGATGGACACAGGGGCCTCTCAATCTGCTCTGAATCTTAGACCTAAAGGGGAAAATAGTAAAGGAATATTTTAATTTTTAAGGGAATGAGTGGGAAAGATGAGCAGGTATGATTTGTTCAACCACTATTAGAAGCTGTGGGGGATAGGTTTGAAATAAATGAATTTCTTTTTCTTCCTCCTGTGATTGTAATTAACTAGGAAGGAATTTGAGAGCTGGATTTTAATACTGTAAAAAGGGATACAGAGGCTAGTTCTGTTGTACCTCTGTGTCAAAAGTCTGACAAGGCCTATGCTGAAGTGAACCCAGAAGTGTGGGCAGCCCCAGGGAAATACAGAAAATTAGATATGGAGCCTCTACAAATTAAAGCAACCAGGACAAGCACTACCCTGTTCCAAGAGAGGGAAGGAAGGGCTCACAGCCTGGTATTGAGTCCCTGTTAAAGGCAGGGCTTTTGGAGCCAAGGATGTCTCCCTACAACACTCCTATCTTGCCAGTCAACCAACTGGATGGATGGACACAAGGGGGAAACACAGAATTTTCAAGTGTTAAAATTAAGATTAACTGAGGCGAGTGGCCTGGGCCTTCCAGACAGGGAAAAAGAATTTGAATTATGGGTGGACGTTAAACAGGGTCTTGCCAAAGGAATTCTTGTGCTAAAATGTTTAACCCAGTGGCCAGAGAGCAGCCTCATTGTCTGCAGAATTGTGCAGCCACAGCTTCCGTGGGAGCAGAGGCCGAAAACTGATGACAACAGGAGGATCTCCTAGAGTTCAAGTCTGGCATCAAGTTAAAGCTTTGACAACCAAAAGAGCCTCTAAATGGATGAGCAGGGCTCGGTGATTACAGTATGAAACTTGTTCAGTGGCACAGGAGGATTCAGAACTGAGGACAGGGCAAGGGTTTAACCCAGCCTCCTGTTTGAACAGCCTGGAGAGGGGCTGGCAAGGAACCCAGGACTGCACTCAAGGGACAGAGCTCCCGAGCCAGGCTGGGAGAGATTGATGGGACATTCCCTGGCCTGAGGGAGACAATGTGTTTGTGGATGGCTCTGCAAGGGCAGCAGGAGGGAAAAGAGCTACAAGACAGGCTGTTATTAAGGAAGGGGAATCAGACAAAGCGCAGGTCACCGGCCCATGCTCAGCTCAACCCGCGGAGCTGTGGGTGCTTGTAAGAGCCTGGCACTGAAATGCCCTGAGCAGGAAGGCTTCAAAATCTTCTGCTGACACCATGGCACCTAACAGGGGGGCAAAAGCAATTCTGACTGCTTCAGCAAGCACTGGATCACTTATTAACCTATTGCTAAAAGAAATAATTCAAAGATAATGGATTGTGGAAGCAATAGATTCAGATGGGGAACTCATTTTACAGGAAAGACCCTTCAGGGGGTTATGGCAGCTTTAGGAATACAATGGGACCTCCATAACCCCTGGCAAGCCCAGAGCTCGGGTTGGGTAGAAAGAATGAATGGGGAAATAAAGAAACACCTTTGGAAGCCGGAGATGGAAACCAAGATGCCATGGGTACAGCTTTTGCCATTGGCCTTGGCAAGAAAAAGAGCCAGACCCAAGGCAGATATTCAATTATCTCCCTTGGAATTCATGTCTGGAATTCCTTACCTGGGCAATTCTCCACCTAGTGCAGGGTGGAAATAAGGGATGTAAATGTAAGGCAGGCTGTAGCCAGGATCCTGTCTCCTGTGGAATCTCTCCCCCAGGAAGCTGGGCTGGCACAGAGCCTGCCCTGGGACTTTGCTGTTGCCAACACCCAGCCAGGCCATCGGCTCCTGCCTAAGGAGTGCAAAGCAGCACCACTGGTGGCCAAGGGGCCCACGCCAAGTGTCCCTGAGGCCAGAAACAGCCGCCAGCACAGCTGAGCACGGGGGGACCCCTCAGCCTGGCCTCAGGGGCTCTGAAGCCCCGGAGATTTGCACTTCCCGCCTGCAGCAGGACCATGGGAGCCGCCCTGAGCCTGCCCTGAAGGCAACGCAGCAGCAGCCAGGGCTCCACAGCGGGCCAAGCCCCTGGGCCTGCCCACAGATCCTCTGCTCAAACCCTCGGGAATCCTGGCCACCCTCCCCTGGCACCTCCAGCCACTGCGGCCAAGCCTCGCTGCCGCTGCTGCAGCTCCAGCGCTGGCTGGGCCTGCACTGCCACAGCTGCTGGGGAGCACCGCGGCACAATTCCACCCTGGGGCTCACTCACACCCACACTCTGGGCTGCCTGCGACTGCACTGCTGCAAAATGTACCCATCCTGCTTCTTTTAAATCTTATTTCTCTGCTCAGAAAGGTTTCTCTACTCAAAGGTTTGCCTTTGGGAAAGAAATTTTAAAGGTTTTATTTAAGGGGTTCCCAGTCTGTTCGGATGTTAAACTCATCTCCACCACTCAATGGAGACGAGTTTAACATCCGAACAGACTGGGAATAGCCCAAAAGACACCCACAGAGATAACGACCAGCAACAAAACATCAACGCCCCGCAGCAAACAGCAACCAACAGCTACCCCAGACACTGCCCCCGCACAGCTGGAGACACCTGGTCTGGAAAAGGCTGAGAAGGAAATCCAGGAGTGTGGGCGGAATTCACAGCAGAGGGGAAGAAATCCGAGTCTAATAGGAAACCAAACACTAAAAACTTACACGACTTGGAAGCAATGAACATTAAAGCAGTGGATTTAGATTGGTTCAGACTACGTAAAGTTTAGGAAAAATCGAGTAAAACTGACATGTCATGGAATGATTTTTTCTGCACAGCCGGGCTATGTGTGGATGAAAGTATTTCTGTTGCACATCCTGGCCAGAACCAAGCAATGCCTTGACTCTCTCACACTAAAGAGATTCTTGGAGAGTTTTTGTTTTCCCTACAGTTTCAGTGATAAGATTACAACATGAGAAACATTTTTTATAATAATCCTACTTTATATTGTCAGGTAGGTTTGGGACAGAAGGGTGAGAATCAATTTTTGGTCAGGGTTTTTCCATGTTCGCCTTTATGTTGCATTTTGCAAAATTGAAGAGCTTTAACCGTGATACTTTTAACTCTTAAATAGTTAATACTTTTTTTTAAAAAAGCAGGGTGAAGCTGCAAAGGGAAACAGCAAATGGAGAATGTTGGGAAAACTTTACTATAAATAAATGGGGGGGAATTGAGATGAGGGACTACATTTTGTTCGTCATGAAAAAGAGACCAGTGTGTTACAAGAGTTGTCTGCTGACTATTTCTGTACTACTTCATGAGATATGAGCTACAAGGATACCAGGGAAGGGGTTGCAGGAGCCCACACATAGTCCCACCCAGCAAATGGTACTAACAGATAACTCACAGAAATAACGACCAGGGAAAAGCTGGGGAAAGGGCAGGGGCAGATAAACACCCAGCAGGGAAACCTTTCCCGCTGACAAATGGTACAAGCAGATAACTCACAGAGATAACGACCAGGGAAAAGCTGGGGAAGGGGCAGGGGCAGATAAACAGTCTGCAAGGCAGGATATTTGCTTGCTTAAGCTTGATAGGGCACAGTTTGCAAGGCAGGACATTTGCTTGCTTAAGCTTGATAGGGCACATATTGCGTTAATCATAAGATTTTGGTAATTTTCCACAGAGAAGTCACCAAATAAGGACATAGGGTGAAGAAGACGCGGCTGAGGAAGACTCCGCAGCCTTTATCACCGACCACCAGGAGACAGAAGGATGACCCCCTAGCAACAACCAGCGCAGGCGCAGAGAACTCCGAGATAACATGGACTCCTGAAGGATGGAGAGGATAAAAGGACTGAATCAGAAACTAGTTGGGGCGGCAGTAGTGGAGCGGAGACTCCCCTGTCGCCCAGCGCTGAGCCTTTGCTTACGTAGTATAACTGCTTCAATAATTAATAAATTCTTTGATTGGAAATTACTCGTTTTGAGTCAATTTTATAACAATGGGGTGTCCAGGGGGTCCCTGTGCCCAGGAAAGGGGGTGCACGGCCCCCGGTGTTGAGGAAGGTGGTGGGTGGGGGCTGTGGAAGGCAGGAGTGGGGGTCCAGGGGGTGCTGGGCTCAAGGAAAAGCGGGGGCTGGGGTGTCTGAGAGGGGGAGGGCCGGGAAAGGGGGTGCAGGGGGGCATTGGTGCTGCATGAGGGGGTGCAGGAGGGTCCCCGTGCTGGATAAGGGGGTGCAGGGGGGGTCCCTGTGCCTGAGAACGGAGGGTTTGGGAGGGTTCCAGTCTCAGATATGGGGGTGCACGGGGGTCCTGGTGCAGTGGAATGGGGGTTCAGGGGGTCCTGGTGCTGTATAAGGGGATGCAGTGGGGTCCCGGTGCCCAGGAATGGGGGTTCAGGGGTGCCGGTGACAGATAATGGCCTGGCTGGGATCTGGTGCTGGGAAAAGGGGTGCAGGGGGTCCCAGGGCCAGATAACGGGATGCACTGGGGTCCCGGTGCCCAGGAATGGGGTACCAGGGGGTTCCATTCCCGAGTTCCGGGGTTCAAGGGGTCCTGGTCCCTGAAAATTGAGGTTCAGGGGGTCCCGGTGCCGGATAAGGGGATGTAGTGGATCCCAGTGCCCAGAAATTGGGGTTCAGGGCGGTTTCCCTGCCCGGGAATGGGGGCTCAGGGGGTTCCAGGCTGCAGATAAGGGGGTGCAGGGGTTATCGGGGCTGAGGAAGGGGGTACAGGGGGGGGTCCCAGTGCCCCGAAATGAACGTTCAAGGGGGGTCTCTTGACCCCCTGGAACCCCAGGGGACCCTCCGGGATCCCCTGGAACCCCTTCCAGGAAGCGCCGGCAATGAGGAACTGGGGGGACGCCAAAATTTGGGAGATCTGGGGGTCCAAAAGCCGAGGAAAAGGGCGGGTCTGGGGTCTGGGAAGGACGAGGTGGCCGGGAATGGGCGTGCAGGGGGTCCCAGAGCACTGACGGGGGTGCGGGGGGATCCTAGGCCCGGATTAGGGGGGGCAGGGGGGTCCCAGTGCCCAAAAATTGGGGTTCAGGGGGTTCCCGTGCCGGGGAATGCGGGTTCGGGGGGAGTTTCCTTCCAGGAATTCGGGATTCAAGGGGGTCCCGGTGGCCGGGAATTGCGGTTCCGGGGGCGTCGGTGACCAGAAATGGGGATTCAGGGGGGTCCTGGGGCCACATGAGGGGGTACAGGGCGGTGCCAATGCTGGGCAAGGGGGTACAGGGGGGTCCCTGTGCCCAGAAATGGGCGCTCAAGGGGGTCCGCGTGCTCAGGAATGGGGGTTCAGGGGGGTCCCGGTGCTGAAAAAGGGTGCTGAGGGGGTCACAGGACCGAAAATGGGGGTTCAGGGGAGTCCCGGTACCCGGGAATGGAGGTTTAGGGAGTTCCCGGTGCCCAGGAATTGCGGTTCAGGGGGGTCCCGGTGAACAGAAATGGGGGTTCAGGGGATCTCGGTGCCAGATGAGGGGGTACAGGGGGGTCCCGGTGCTGGGGAAGTGGAGTGAGGGGGGGTGGCATGACCCAAAATGGGGGTTCAGGAGGGTTCCCCTGCCCGGGAATGGAAGATCAAGGGGGTCCCGGTGCCCGGGAATTGCGGTTCAGGGGGGTCCCGGTTTCGGGGGGTCCCACTCACCTTTGGTCGCGGCCCCCGGGTCCCCCAGGAGCCCCAGGAGCCCCCGGAGCACCCCCAGCCCCAGCGCTGGGGCCATCGCAGCCGTCCCCGATCGCGGCTGCAGAGACGCGAAAGCGAAAGTGCCCGAGGGAGCGCGGGGGGAGGGGGAAAGGGCGAATTCCAGGGAATTCACCTGGATCCCCCCCTGGCACCCCTCTGGATCCCTCGGCGATCCGTCTGGGACTCTCCAGGGCCGCGCCCTGCGGGACCCCCGGGCCGGGCTGTGCTGAACTCCCGGCCCTGCGCTCAAACTCTGCCCGGACCCCGCTGGGCTCGGCCCAAAGCCGGGCAAGCAGCGGGAGCAGCGGAGCCAATTTTTGCTGCGGGTGCGGGTCCCACCCCCGGCGGAGCAGGGCTGGGCGCTGGAACCCGATCCCTGATTCCCAATCTCCTTCTCTCTCTCGCTCTCTCTCTCTGCTGTTCTCTCCCTTTCCTTTGGGGGATCATAAATCCCAGAGCGGCCACAGAGCCCCGTGCCCAGGCCGGGTTTCCCAGCAAAGGGAGGCTGGGGCTGAGGTGCCCCGGGCTGGCCGGGAATGGGGGCCCGGGGCTCCCTGGGCTCACGGAAATGGGGGATCCAGGGGCTGGGAGAGGAGGATACCCGGGAAAGGGGGTGCAGGGGGGTGTTGGGGCAGGATAAGGGGGTGCAGGGGGGGGTCCCAGTGCCCGGGAATGGGGTTGGGGGGGGTGAGCAGCAGCTGCTGGAGAGAGACTGGGACAGACTGGAATGGACTGGGACAGACTGGGAAAAGAACCCACTGGGAGCAGAACTGAGGCAGCAGAGATCATACTGGGATATACTGGGACCACACTGAGGGCTACTGGGAACATGCAGGGGACAATTGAGATTGGACTGGGAGGGACTGGGAATGGTTTGGATCATCCTGGGACTGACTGGAATCATACTGGGAGTGATCAGATCTGTAGTAGGGGTGAAGAAGAGAAACTGGAATAATGCAGGGAGCAACTGGGATCATACTGGGAGCAGCTGCCCCATGCTGGGGTCATACTGGGATCATACTGGGACTGATGAGGTGACACTTGGAGTGACTGGCATAGTACTGGGAGTGTCTGGGAGTAACTGGGATCAAACTGGAGGTGACTGGACTTATACTGGCAGCAACTGGGACCACAGCGGGGGCAAATGGCATCGGGTAAGGTGTGACCCGGCTCATCCTGGAAGTGCCTGGGGCCACACTGGGCTCTTACTGAGAGGGACTGAGAGTGAAAGGAACCATACAGGGCATGACTGGGAGCCGCTGGGACCGTGTCGGGGGCAACTGGGATCCTACCGGGAGTGATTTGGACCATACTGGGAGTGACCGGGAGCCACCGGTGAGGCGGCGGCGGAGCTGGGAGGCGGCCGCAGCGCAGGTGGGAGCCGCGCTGGGTTGTGCGGGGGCTCGGGGCTCGCTGCGGGCCTCGGGGGCGGCAGGGGGCTCAGGCGGGTTCCTTGTGCCGTGTCCGGCCCGTGGTGCCGCTGCCGTGAGGGCGCTGCGGGAGCGGCTGCCCGCGGTCTCCTTGCGGCCGCTGCCTCGGCAGGAGCCGCTGCCGGAGCAGCGCTGGCTCGGCCCGGTTCCTGTGGCTGGCACAGGGGCGGCTGCCCCGTGCCCGCGGCTGTGCGGGGAAATTCACGTGGCCGGAGGTTTCTGTGCCCCGAGGAGACAGAGGAGTCCTGTACAAGTGACTTTATTGCTGAGCAGAGGGAGAGGCCGTGGGGCATTTGCCGTGCGCTCGCTGCCATTGTTGTAGTTCGCAGCCTCCTTTTTATCCCCATTTTCCCGGCTCATCTCCCTCTCCCTTTGCCCACTGGCTGAGGTACTTGGAAGGTTCAGACCTCCCGATCTGCCAACTGCACGTCCTCGTTAATGTGCACCCCCACTTTTGTAGAACAGCCGATATTCACGGCTCTGTTAAGTCTTTTTTGTTCTCGACGTTCAGGAATTTAGCGGGACTTTCTGTGAGCAGCAGTCCATGTTAATTAATAACATTTATTGAAGCTGGTGGTTTCGCCCATTACTTCCTTATCTACAAGCCCCTGGCCCCTCGCTCAGCTGCTGAATGAGCTGCACTCTCAAGGTGCGGAGCATGGTAAAAAGGTGAGAGGTGCTGTAGCACATCAGAGCAGAAGCAGCATTCGTTTAACCCATGGTCTGCCAGGGAACCACAAAACCATGTCCCATTCCCATCCTTTCCACGTTTGGACTGGTACATGAGCTGCTTTTTTGTTTCCTTTGTTATCTGTTTCACCACTTTGGCTTTGTCATCTATTTGCCAAGACCAGTTGGAGTCATTTGATTTTCCACAAACTCCTCTTTTCTCTGCTAACAGATGATCTGATCCCATCCCATGGTGAAATGTTGTGTTCCTCATTTCAGTGGATTGCTCAGCAGGAAGGTCAGGAGCTGGAGCTGTCTGGTTGGTTATTCCGAGGGCAGCTTGTAATCTAATGGTGCCATTGAAATGAGAAATGGGTTCTGTGGCTCCTGATATGAATTGGTTTGGGTTCCCAGGGGCTGGTGCATGGTGTTGTAGGATTTGTTCTGCTGGCCGTTCATCTTCTCCCCATTTTTGGCCGCTCTCTCCAGCCAGGGCTGCATCAATTGACTGCTTTTCTCTAATTAAATCATCAAATACTTGGATTCCCAACTGATTTCCCGGAACTTGTGGTAGCAAGAACATCTCAGTGCTCTAATCCACCCCATATAACATAGACAGTGACAGCACACGTTGGAGTGGGCAGAGGGATGATTCCCCCCCATTTATTTATAGTGAAGTTTTCCCAACATTCTCCATTTGCTGTTTCCCTGTGCAGCTTCACCCGTTTCTGTTGCAGGGTCAGATATCCTCACCCCGGGCTCTGCCTTGAGCTGTGCAAATTCCATCAGTGCAAGCAGGCAGAGCTCGGGGTGAGGGGCAGGGGGAACCAGCCCAATTCCTGCCCCAGGCAAGAGACCCAGGTACATTGGCCAGGCTTTGCCCAGCAGGGTTCATTTGCATTCCTAAAGCTCCTCTCCTGGCTGACTACAACCAAAGCTTCTCTTCCAGGGCTGCCATCTGGTGAGTCACATGTGGCCCCCCGGAATCTGCCTTTTTTAAAAAAAGTATTAACTATTTAAGAGTTAAAAGTATCACGGTTAAAGTTCTTCAATTTTGCAAAATGCAACATAAAGGCGAACATGGAAAAACCCAGACCAAAAATTGATTCTCACCCTTCTGTCCCAAACCTACCTGACAATATAAAGTAGGATTATTATAAAAAATGTTTCTCATGTTGTAATCTTATCACTGAAACTGTAGGGAAAACAAAAACTCTCCAAGAATCTCTTTAGTGTGAGAGAGTCAAGGCATTGCTTGGTTCTGGCCAGGATGGGCAACAGAAATAATTTCATCCACACATAGCCCGGCTGTGCAGAAAAAATCATTCCATGACATGTCAGTTTTACCCGATTTTTCCTAAAATTTACCTAGTCTGAACCAATCTAAATCCACTGCTTTAATGTTCATTGCTTCCAAGTTGTGTAAGTTTTTAGTGTTTGGTTTCCTTTTAGACTCGGATTTCTTCCCCTCTGATGTGAATTCCGCCCACACTCCTGGATTTCCTTCTCAGCCTTTTCCAGACCAGGTGTCTCCAGCTGTGCGGGGGCAGTGTCTGGGGTAGCTGTTGGTTGCTGTTTGCTGCGGGGCGTTGATGTTTTGTTGCTGGTCCTTATCTCTGTGGGTGTCTTTTGGGCTATTCCCAGTCTGTTCGGATGTTAAACTCGTCTCCATTGAGTGGTGGAGATGAGTTTAACATCCGAACAGACTGGGAACCCCTTAAATAAAACCTTTAAAATTTCTTTCCCAAAGGCAAACCTTTGAGTAGAGAAACCTTTCTGAGCAGAGGAATAAGATTTAAAAGAACCAGGATGGGTACATTTTGCAGCAGTGCAGTCGCAGGCAGCCCAGAGTGTGGGTGTGAGTGAGCCCCAGGGTGGAATTGTGCCGCGGTGCTCCCCAGCAGCTGTGGCAGTGCAGGCCCAGCCAGCGCTGGAGCTGCAGCAGCGGCAGCGAGGCTTGGCCGCAGTGGCTGGAGGTGCCAGGGGAGGGTGGCCAGGATTCCCGAGGGTTTGAGCAGAGGATCTGTGGGCAGGCCCAGGGGCTTGGCCCGCTGTGGAGCCCTGGCTGCTGCTGCGTTGCCTTCAGGGCAGGCTCAGGGCGGCTCCCATGGTCCTGCTGCAGGCGGGAAGTGCAAATCTCCGGGGCTTCAGAGCCCCTGAGGCCAGGCTGAGGGGTCCCCCCGTGCTCAGCTGTGCTGGCGGCTGTTTCTGGCCTCAGGGACACTTGGCGTGGGCCCCTTGGCCACCAGTGGTGCTGCTTTGCACTCCTTAGGCAGGAGCCGATGGCCTGGCTGGGTGTTGGCAACAGCAAAGTCCCAGGGCAGGCTCTGTGCCAGCCCAGCTTCCTGGGGGAGAGATTCCACAGGAGACAGGATCCTGGCTACAGCCTGCCTTACATTTACATCCCTTATTTCCACCCTGCACTAGGTGGAGAATTGCCCAGGTAAGGAATTCCAGACATGAATTCCAAGGGAGATAATTGAATATCTGCCTTGGGTCTGGCTCTTTTTCTTGCCAAGGCCAATGGCAAAAGCTGTACCCATGGCATCTTGGTTTCCATCTCCGGCTTCCAAAGGTGTTTCTTTATTTCCCCATTCATTCTTTCTACCCAACCCGAGCTCTGGGCTTGCCAGGGGTTATGGAGGTCCCATTGTATTCCTAAAGCTGCCATAACCCCCTGAAGGGTCTTTCCTGTAAAATGAGTTCCCCATCTGAATCTATTGCTCCCACAATCCATTATCTTTGAATTATTTGTTTTAGCAATAGGTTAATAAGTGATCCAGTGCTTGCTGAAGCAGTCAGAATTGCTTTTGCCCCCCTGTTAGGTGCCATGGTGTCAGCAGAAGATTTTGAAGCCTTCCTGCTCAGGGCATTTCAGTGCCAGGCTCTTACAAGCACCCACAGCTCCGCGGGTTGAGCTGAGCATGGGCCGGTGACCTGCGCTTTGTCTGATTCCCCTTCCTTAATAACAGCCTGTCTTGTAGCTCTTTTCCCTCCTGCTGCCCTTGCAGAGCCATCCACAAACACATTGTCTCCCTCAGGCCAGGGAATGTCCCATCAATCTCTCCCAGCCTGGCTCGGGAGCTCTGTCCCTTGGGTGCAGTCCTGGGTTCCTTGCCAGCCCCTCTCCAGGCTGTTCAAACAGGAGGCTGGGTTAAACCCTTGCCCTGTCCTCAGTTCTGAATCCTCCTGTGCCACTGAACAAGTTTCATACTGTAATCACCGAGCCCTGCTCATCCATTTAGAGGCTCTTTTGGTTGTCAAAGCTTTAACTTGATGCCAGACTTGAACTCTAGGAGATCCTCCTGTTGTCATCAGTTTTCAGGCCTCTGCTCCCACGGAAGCTGTGGCTGCACAATTCTGCAGACAATGTTGCTGCTCTCTGGCCACAGGGTTAAACATTTTAGCACAAGAATTCCTTTGGCAAGACCCTGTTTAACGTCCACCTATAATTCAAATTCTTTTTCCCTGTCTGGAAGGCCCAGGCCACTCGCCTCAGTTAATCTTAATTTTAACACTTGAAGATTCTGTGTTTCCCCCTTGTGTCCATCCATCCAGTTTGTTGACTGGCAAGATAGGAATGTTGTAGGGAGACACACTTGGCTCCAAAAGCCCTGCCTTTAACAGGGACTCAATACCAGGCTGTGAGCCCTTCCTTCCCTCTCTTGGAACAGGGTAGTGCCTGTCCTGGTTGCTTTAATTTGTAGAGGCTCCATATCTAATTTTCTGTATTTCCCTGGGGCTGCCCACACTTCTGGGTTCACTTCAGCATAGGCCTTGTCAGACTTTTGACACAGAGGTACAACAGAACTAGCCTCTGTATCCCTTTTTACAGTATTAAAATCCAGCTCTCAAACTCCTTCCTAGTTAATTACAATCACAGGAGGAAGAAAAAGATATTTATTTCAAACCTATCCCCCACAGCTTCTAATAGTGGTTGAACAAATCATACCTGCTCATCTTTCCCACTCATTCCCTTAAAAATTAAAATATTCCTTTACTATTTTCCCCTTTAGGTCTAAGATTCAGAGCAGATTGAGAGGCCCCTGTGTCCATCAGGAAATGCCTCCTCTCAATGCAGACCCACCTGAATGTTCTCAAGGGCTCCAGTGTGGAGGGTCCCTGGTGTGATGGGAGCTGTGACAGCCCTGCCAATCCATGTCCATCACGGGCTGGACTTGCTGGTCCTGAGGGTGCTGCTGTCTGTGCTTGCAGTGTCCTTGTGCCCTGCAGCTGGAGCCCTGATTCCTTGCCAGGGGCTGTTTGGGTGGGCTGTGCCCTGCCGAGGAGGGCAATGCCTCTGCCGGGTGCTTGTGGCCGAGCCGTGCCCTGGGTGCCGGGGCCCCCTTGGGCCCTGGGGCTGATCCCTCAGGGGCTGTAGGAGCTCTGCCCTGGCCTTTGCCTTCAGCTTGGCCTTTTGCTGCTCCCTTCTTGCATTCACCTGCTGGGCCTTTGTGCCCAAGTGCTGCAGGGCCTTCTTCTGCCCCTCCTGCAGCCCCCCTCAGTGCCTGTGGGTGCTTGTCTTGCTTTACAAGACAGGTGTCTGCTTGGGAAGGCAGAAAAAGCCTCTCTTGGAATGGAGATTGCAAACCCCCTCCCTCTTAATTTTTAGGATAGTGAAATCAAGGGGCTCTCAGGCAAAGATATGGGATTAGGAATAACGGTTCTTTACTAGTGTGTATAATATAATAATAGTAGTGTGTATCAACAGCTCCGGCAGTGCCAACAAACAGAGCCCGGAGCCGGTCCCGGCCTTTCGGCTGCGGCGCTTTCCCCTTGGGTGCAGTTCCGGGCACGGCCGGCAGGGGCGCCGGTGGCTCCCGCGGGGCGGGGCAGCGCATCCCTGCCATGGGAACCTCTCTTAACGGCAATAGAGCAATCCCTTCATCTAACTCTTTCACTTTTTTACCTTCTGTAGCCTTTCTCCCGTGTTTTGAGAAAGAATTTGGAGAGGGCTGCCTTTTAACTGAGCTCCTAGTGTTTCGATAAGGTGCTTCCTGTAGAGAGAGGGATTTTCCCTGAACAGCCGGAGCTGTGGTTACCAAGGGGACGTAACTCAGAGCAGGAGGGGTCAGGGGAGGATATCCCGCCGAGGCTCGGTGGGAGTGTGGGCAGGGTCTGCTGCCGGAATCGCCAGAGGGGGATCTTCCCGTGGAGGCCGAGCCGGAGCGTGGGCAGCCCCCACGTGGCTTCTGGCGGCTGATCCGGCAGCTCCCGGCAGAGAAAAGGCAGGTGGGAGACCCCGGCAGCAGCAGCGGCGCTGCCCAGCGCAGCTGGCACGGGCAGGGCAGCCGGGGATGGGATGGCTGGGACCCGCCCTCGGTGCGGTCGGCGCGGTGACCTCGGCCCACGCGGCAGGACAGAGCAACCCCATCTTGCCCAGCATGGCCGGCAGAGCGGCCGCGGGCCGGGCAGTGGGGCCAGGGCACACAAATTCACCGCCAGCGCCGGGGCAGGTGGAGCTGCCCTGGGCAGTGAGCCCGCACCTGGGATGGAAACCGGGGCAGGCGGAGCTGAGGCGGGCAGCGAGCCGGGACCCGGGACAGGCGCCTCGGCCGCCAACGGAGGGGGCAAGAGCTGCAGAGGATCCCACTCTCTTTCTGACTTTTCCACTTGTTCCCCTCCCTTTCATTTCCCCTTTTTATTTTCTTGGTTTTTTCCTCGGGTGTTTCTGATACTCCAAAGATTTTTATTCTCCTAAAATCTCCTGTCTAACATATGGCATATTCTCTTTCTTCTAGATTAAATGTTTTTTTTTCCAAATAAATCCAGAACCTAACAAATCTAAACTTCTGCTTGGATATTTTGAAATAATTTTGGATTATTCTTCTGCTTGGATATTTTGAAAAACAAGCTAACTCATGACCTCCTAATGTTGTTTTTCTCATCACCTTTTTTTTTATCCTTTGGCAAATTAAGCATCTTTCAGTGACTTGCTTTGCTACACCAAAAATCCCAGTGCACCCAGAATTCCTTAAAAAATGATCACACAAAGCTTGAGTACGCCAGTGGGGTTTCTGATGCATGTCTTCTAATCTTTTCCTAGTAAGCACATTTTATTAAGTCATGTAGAAGTTTCTATTACCCTGATTTATCTTGTTCATTTCCTATCTTGTTTAATTCTTTTTTCTCGGCTTCCCTAAGCTTTGGAATTTGCAGTTTTTCCTCGTTTGGAGTTAATATTAAAGAAACTCTTTCAGCTCCATTTTCTGCTGTATCCTTAGCTTTGTGATCTGCCCCCAGTTTACCCAGTTTGCCTCTCCTTTGGCCCGGGCCGGGTTCCCCCCGCCCGCAGCGGCTGGGAGCAGCCGAGAGCCCCGCGCTGCCCATGCCGACCTGGCCCGGCTCCATGGCCGCTGCTGCCGCGGGCTGCGAGGGCTGCGGGAACGGGGCACCGAGGGTGTGGCTGCTGCTGGGGGAGGAGGAGGAGGGAGGGAAGGGCAGGGATGGAGGGGGAGGAGGAGGCGGGGTAAGGGGAGAGGAGGAGGAAAGGGAGGAGGGATGGAAGGGGAGGGATGAAGGCGGAGAGAGAGCAGCGATGGAAGGAGGAGAAGGAGGTGGGGTTAGGGAGGAGGAGAAGGGATGGAAGGGCAGGGATGAAAGTTGAGAAGCCGGTGGGGATAACAGAGGAGCTGGAGGGGGGATGGAAGAGGACGATGGGAGGAAGAGGAAGAGGAGGGACAAAGGCGGATCAAGGCTGAGCTGCGGGAGCCACGCGGTCTCGATCCCTGCCTGAATTCGCAGCCCCCACCTGTGGGATCATCGCCCCCCCCCCCCATGGCTCCGGTGAGCGGGGAGGGGGAGCCCGGCCCGGATATCCCGGGGGGTCCCTGGGTTGGGTTTTTGGGGGGATGTTTGGAGAATGAAGAAGTCCAAGGCTGAGCGGAAAAGGCCCCTCGGGGGGACATCGGGGGGTGGCGGTGGCGGCTGCCGGCAGAGGCAGCCTGGAGGAGCAGAGCCCTGTGTGCCCCAGGAGGCCAAAGTGGGGAGGCCAGAGAGGGGGGAGCGCCGCCATTGGTGGGAGCCTCAAGAGCCTGGAGAGGGGCAGGGGGGACTCCTTGGAGCCGCTGCAGCCCAGAGCAGAGAATGAGGGGAGAAGGGAGCCCGGGAGCCCAAAGAGCCCCGGCATCCCGAAATGGGGAGAGCCAAGAGGGGGGAGCTTTTGGCATTGCTGGCACTGCCAGCAGCCTGGGCAGGGCGGGCACCCAGGAGAAGGGGGACCCCCAATCCAAGTTTGACCCCAGCAGCTGGGACAGGGGGTAACCCCTGAACACCAGAGGGGAGGGATCAGGGATGGGGAACTCCTGGAAGGCTTTTTCATGGCTGAATCTTGGTGTTTGGGAGGGTTTTCTGGAGCCCAGATGGCCGGTGACTTGTAGAGATGGACTTGGGTGGGGGGAACTTCAAACTCCAGGTGCTCATCCCTTGTTTTCTCCAAACCAGGATTTCACATTGCCAACCCCTGTGAGGCTGTGAGGAAGAGGAAGATCCTCTGGGACACTGAGGCAGGTGAGGAGGAAGTCAGTGCCCCTTTCCCCTCTGTGCTGCTCCATCTCCCAGCCCAGCAGGGCCCCCAGCTGCAGCACAGCCCTGGGGGGATCTCGTTGCCCTTGCCTGTGGCACGGAGGCAAATCCCATGCTGTCCTTGTCCTTCCTCGCCCAGAGCAGGAGCTGAGCATGGAGAGCAGGGAGGACAAATGCCTGCGGCAGAACCTGGTGGCAGAGGCCGTTTTGAGCGGCTCCACAGCGCAGGAAGCCAACGGGGAGGAAAAGGCCCGGAGATGCCACACGAGGAGGGGCTGCAAACGCAGATGGCGGGGATGTGAGGGGGAAAGAGCCAGCCTGGGCCGGGAAGGCGGCCGGAGATGGAGCCAGAGCTCAGAGCTCGTGCTCCATGAGCAGCTCCATGATGGGGAGAAGCCCCACACATGCATGGAGTGTGGGAAGAGCTTCAGGTGGAACTCCGAGCTGATCAGGCACCAGAGGACCCACACTGGGGAACGGCCCTACGAGTGTGGGGAGTGTGGGAAGAGCTTCAGCCAGAGCTCCCACCTGATCAGCCACCAGAGGACCCACACTGGGGAGAGGCCCTATGAGTGTGGGGAGTGTGGGAAGAGCTTCAGCTGCAGCTCCAGCCTGATCAGCCACCAGAGGAGCCACACTGGGGAGAGGCCCTATGAGTGCTCCAAGTGTGGGAAGAGGTTTCAGACCAGCTCCAGTCTCCTCCAGCACTATCGTATTCACACAGAGGAGAGGCCCTTCCAATGCCCCGACTGCGGGAAGGGATTCCAGCGTAACTCCCACCTCGTCACCCATCGGCGCATCCACACAGGGGAGAGGCCCTATGAGTGTGATAAATGCAGGAAGAGGTTTCAGACCAGCTCCAAGCTCCTCCGGCACTATTGGATTCACACAGAGGAGAGGCCCTTCCAATGCCCCGACTGCGGGAAGGGATTCAAGTACAACTCCCACCTCGTCAGGCACCGGCGCATCCACACAGGGGAGAGGCCCTACGAGTGTCCCCAGTGTGGGAAGAGCTTCTCCAGGAGCTCTCACTTGACCCGACACCAAGGGAGGCACCGGTAAGGGAAGCCCTGCGAGTGCCCCGAGTGCGGGAAGAGCTTCGTGCGCTGCTGCAGCTCCATCCCCCACTGGAGGAGGCACTTTGGGCACAGCCCTGGTCACTCACATTCCCTGTGATCCATGTTGGGAACACACCTGGCTGCTTCTCCTTTGGTTTGGCCTGAATTTTTTTCTCTTCTCCATCTCTCTGTCCTCCAAAAGTCCATTGGGATGGAACAGTCACCTCAAATCCACTCAAATTCCACTGAAAATAACTGAATTTTAACCCCAAAGGGCTCAATTTCACCTCAGATTGCTTGTTCCTTCCTTAAAAAACTCAATCCCATGCCAAACTCACTCCATTCCACAGCTGTCAAGTTGAGATGGAGTTGGAAGGAGATTGGGAGAAGTGGGATCCCAATTTGGAGCAGTGGGATGGGGATTGTGTGGGGCTGGGTGTGTGGGATGTATTTGATAGCAAATAAAACTTTCAGAGTTACTGATTTCTGTCCCGTTCATTTTCAGTCATTTCTGTTTGCAGAGTGCCACCTTCTCAGCTGATTCAATTCCTATAAAAGTCCCATTTTTTAAATCATCTAACCCAAACAATCCAAAAACCAATATCAAAATAAAACCACCTGCACACAATTAATCTTTTGAAAATAATTTTAATTTTTCAAGAGTACTTAAGGATGTTATTAAAGTTTAATTGTTTGGTTGAAATGTCTGAAAAATTGTAGTGGTGTTTGGTTTTGTGTTTAGTATATTTGTAATATGCATTGTTTAGCTAAGATGTGTTAGATTGCATGGTAGTTTCTTTAGCTATTTTTAATCGAAAGTACATTAGTCATCGAGTTAAAATTTTCAACAGGTATTTCTTGATATATAATTTGTTTATTTATATGCATTGGTAATATTATAGTAATAGTTATTGTTGGTTTGAGTTGAATCATTGTTGGAGTTGAATCATCGTAAAGAAGAGTTGAGATTTTTATATTTTATTTTTATTATAATTTATTTAATTTCAATTATTATTTCTTTGTTTATAATTTTATTGCAATTTGTTGAGGGGATAGGAAGGAAGTTCAAGGGCAGGAACATTTTTTCCTGGCTGGGAACTGGAATTCCAGACCCTGGGAGTGTGTGCAGGACCCCACAGACTGGGATCAAATATGGGCTGGGATCAAAGATGGGCTGGGATCAAATATGAGCTGGGACTGTATGGACTGGGATCCCAGGGACTGGGACCATATGGATCAGGACCACACAGACTGGGATCAAATATGGGCTGGGACTGTTTTTTAAAGTAACTTTGTTCTATAGTTTTTATTTCTGTTGTTAATTAAGGTTGTGAAAAGGCTGCTTGTGTTAAACTGCCTGCTTGGATGGGATAACATCCAATGCACACTGGGTGAGGACACCTGTACAGATCTGCCAACTATCAGCACTCCCTGTCTGAAGGCAGAGTGCACCAAGGCCCAAAACCTGGAGGCGATAAAGAGAATGGACTAAAACCACAGCCAAGGAATCTGCATGCTCTAAAAAGGCAGATCCAGGGCAGAGCCATGCTAAACAGTTCTTGGAAGATGTAAACTGGGTGCATCTTGGCACTCAGCCAGGAGCACCCTGTTACCTTCAGGGATCCCCTGAAATACCTTTCCCCTTACATCAGCCTGGTGCATATTCATAGAGCCTCATGCACAGCAGCTGGGAAGGGTTTAACACTTTACTGGGTATATTAGCGTTCAGAAACACATAATCACCAGAATGATTATATGCAGGTGCTTTTATTGAAGAGCTCTGGGTGTCAGGGGTACCAACCCAAATCTGACTCTGACATGGGTTCGGGATGAACATGTTTTTATATTCTATCCTTATATAACTTTCATGTTAATGACTGAACTTCAATTGTTCTATTGTATACATAGATTTCAGCCAAGCATGGGCTCCTCGTGGCCCCCCTCAAACTTCTAACATAGTTCCTCATGATTCTTCTTATGATTAAACAATAATTATATTTAATTACTAAACAATCATCACATCTAACAATTATATCATTTATCATGTTCTGCTTACGCAGGTGCAATTTCACATGATCTGGCAAGCACAAAGCCTAACATTTTCAGAGTCTATTTTTGACATTTTTCCAGCGCCCCACTATCATTCTCCCCCCTTTGAAAGCATTTTCACTTGACTATAGGTGTAAATGTTTTCACTTGATACAGTCCTTTATTTCTCAATTTATTCTTGACGTTCTTCAAGTCCATGGTTGATGTAAACGTTGTCGTGGATGCTGTCACGAACTGGAGAACCAGAAGATGGTGGGCGTGGATCTCGTGTCAGAGCCTTTATTATCTTCTGGTTCCAGGACGTTTTCTTCTGTATCTCTCCTTTTAAGATGCTGTGAACTAACCAAATTGCTAAGAATACAATTAGTAAGATTATCACACTCTCAATGATAGATTTAATCCATGAACTCACATTCCACCCTAGCCCTTTAAAGATTTTGCCTAGCCAGGTCGTAGTCAAATCCTTTTGCTCTTCTTGTGCTTCATGCTCTCTTTGTTTCAACTGATTGATGTCATATTCTACATCTGCAGTTACATTTGGGATGTGAACGCAGCAATGACCAACCCGTCCCTTTAAAAATCCACATACTCCATGCTCTTTCAGGAGTAACAAATCTAAGGCTAATCGATTTTGTAAAGTCATTTTTGTGGTGGCTTGTAATTGTACATTTAATTCTTTAAATCCTTCCCGGGTGACTCTTGCCAGTCTATCTACCTGACCTGTAAGTTTGTACAGCATCTTCTACTCTGATAGTTTGCTGTAGGACCAAGCAAAGACTCTAGGGCCCACCCAAATTTCACTCCACCAGAGGGTTCTTGCCAAGTGTCATCTGGATTTTCATTGTCTAGAACTTCTCTTCTTGCTCTTATCTGCACAAGTTCATGTTTTCCGTTAAATGGGGACTTTTTCCAAATTGGACATGAGGTTGGGAGGCCTAAAGTAATTTCCTTTACTTTCCTATCTACATGCATCTGTGTTGTCCAGGTGCCATCGCTTGCTGCCCATACAAATTGTCCTGGACCTCGGACTGTACTCCTGGTACATCCTACAACTGCTTTATAATTCACTCTGCCTTGTTTATGTTTGATCCCTCTGCAAGCACAGCCAGTGTTTAGGGCTATTGCCAGGGGTGGCATCTGCTTTATCTCTGCATCATCAGAAGTGCAGTCATAAGTTTTATTACATGCCCACCAACTTACTTTGTCTGCCCTCGTTCTGCTACTGGTGGCAGTGTTTGTTACTGCTGGATCTGTTTCATTCCCGGAGCCTTCCCACTTAATGCACCAAGGGGTGTTTGCCATACATTGGAATCTTTGAAGGATACTCACAGACCACGCACTGTCCCAAGGCTCTGTCTGACCTTTCTGATCCTTGGCCTCACACTTCCATACCAGAGTGGTTTCTGTAACATTTTCTGTAATCTTTTTATAGTGTGGCAAATAGCATTGCCATTGTGTGATGCTTCCTGATTCTCCCATAGGGGTTCCTAGTGTGCCATCACTTAGAATACAGTCTTTCTGGCCCATGGGTCTCATCCATGTTCCTATTTTCTCCCAAGTTTCCTTGATTACTTGCCTCGATTCGGGTACCTGTTTGCATGCAATTGTTTTGTTCTTTTGTATTTCAGGTAGTTTTGCTGTTATGATTCCCCAATTTACTGGATCTCCTGCTGCCCTTTGGTATTGGTATACAGGCAGTTATTCTACAGGTGTTTTGCATTTGGCAAAGTCTTTGACTAATCCAATCATTACCTTCTCAGCCTGAACTTCATTAGAAACCTTTATCCCCTGTGTTTCTGCTTGTACCTCTCTCTTCATTCTAGAATGAAGAGTGTTTAGTTGATCTTTTTGCATTCCACATCCCAAAGACATTAATGACCATAACATTGGCACAATTACTGATAGCATTCTCAAAGTGATTAAACACATCTTATCTGCAGCCTTGTTGGTTCCACAGTTTACACAGTCTGTGATCCAGGATGGATTTTCTTCACTCGGGTGTAGTGAATCCAGGGGTCCACGCTGGCTACTTTGGCTGCTGTAAAGGTGGTCAGCAGTACCTGGTGGGGCCCACTCCACTTTTCTTTCAGCGGTTCTTCGTTCCAGTTCTTGATGTACACCTCGTCTCCTGGATGTATGTTATGAACTGGGTTCTCGAGAGTCAGCGGTCTATTCCACACGAGGATGCTCCGGAGCCGAGCTAAAGTTTTCCCAAGAGACAGAACATAATTATACACTTCCTGCTTTCCTGTGACGTGCACATTAGGGTTAGGCTCAGGAGATTCATATGGTTTCCCATGCAATATCTCATAAGGACTGACTGACATCCCACTCCTAGGCTTTATCCGAATCCTCAACAGTGCAATTGGCAAAGCCTGGGGCCACTGCAATTTGGCTTCTTGGCATATTTTACTGATTTGCCTCTTTAGTGTCTGATTCATCCTCTCTACCTGTCCACTTGACTGGGGTCTCCATGGTGTGTGGAGGTCCCAAGTTATCCCCAGCAATCTACTTACCTCTCTTACTACTGTAGCTATGAAATGGGGCCCCCTATCTGATGATACCCTAGGGGTACCCCGAACTTGGGAATAATCTCCTGTAGTAACCACTTTACTGTTTCCTTTGCTTGGTTGGTGTGACAGGGAAGGGCTTCTGGCCACCCAGAGAATGTGTCAACCCCCACTAACAGGTATTTGTATCCTCGAGTTCTTGGCAAGTCTACAAAATCTACCTGCCAATAGTCTCCTGGCTCTATTCCTATCCGAATTCTTCCTAGCTGTGCCTGCCGCCAGCCACTGGGTTGTTTTTCAAGCAGATATCACATTTTGACATTACTGATTTTGCCATTGTTAACATCTGCACCGAAATTAAACTCTGCTTTAGCAATTTTACCAATGCCTCTGCACCCCAATGACATTCGTTATGTTTAATTTGTAGAACTTCTCTCATTATCAAGGGGGTACCACTATCTGTCCTTGTGCAGTCACATACCATCCTTCTGAATTCTTTTGTGCATTTAGCAAACGTGCCAGTCTCTCATCTTCTACTGAATATTTTGGTTCTGGAGGCAAATTGAATTGGGATACATTAAGCTTTAAAGGTATCAATGCCATTGTTGTTTGCACCTCTCGAGCAACCTGTCGGGCTGCCCAGTCTGCCTTTCGATTTCCCTCACAGATTTTGGAGTTTCCTGATTGCTGTGCTTTACAGTGTATAATTGCCACTTGTTCAGGTTTTTGTACTGCTTTTATCAATTGCAGGACTGCATCCTGATGTTTAATGTGCGTACCTAGAGAAGGACAATAGTCCCCTTTCTTTCCACAGTGCTCTGTGTACATGCACCACTCCAAAAGCACATTTTGAGTCAGTCCAGATATTTACCCTTTTCCCTTCACTTAATTCTAGTGCCCTGGTTAAAGCAACCAGTTCTGCCTTCTGGGCAGATGTATTTGGTGGTAATGCCTTTGCCTCCACTGCTGTACTGACTGTTGTTACCGCATACCCAGCGTATCTGGTTCCGTTTTCCACGAAGCTGCTCCCATCTGTAAACAGCTCCCACTCTGGCTGCTCTAGTGGGACATCTTTCAGGTCTTCTCTTGCTGAGTAGGTGTACTCTATTACCTCCACACAGTCATGCTCTAATGGGCCTTCTTCAGTTGTGGTACCTGGGAACAGAGCTGGATTCAAAAGGTTGGTTGTTTTTAATGTGACATCACCCTGCTCAGTCAGGACTACCTGGAATTTCATCATCCTGCTTGGGGATAGCCAATGCCCCCCTTCTGCTCTAAGACAGTGGTTACCATGTGTGGTACATTGACATCTATGTGCCTTCCCATCGTGAGCTTCCTGGCTTCTTGTATCAGCATCACAGTGGCTGCGACTGCCCGCAGACATGGAGGCCACCCGGCACTTATGCTGTCAAGTTGTTTGGAAAAGTAGCCCAGCGGCCTTTTCCAGCTTCCCAGACCTTGGGTCAGGACTCCTAGTGCTAGGCGCAGCCTTTCATGGACAAACAGCTGAAAATCTTTAGACAGATCAGGTAACCCTAATGCTGGAGCAGTTGTCAGTGCTTCCTTTAATTTTAGGAAGACTTCTTTCTGTGGCTTGCCCCAGGTGAATGCTGCATCTTCTGAGCTTCACACAGGGGTTTCGCAATCAGTCCATAGTCCATGATCCACAGGCGACACCATCCTGCCATCCCGAGGAAGACTCGCAGCTCATGTAGATTCTGGGGCTCTGGAATAGCACAAATGGCTTGGATACGGTTAGTGCCTAGTTTTCATTGCCCTTGTGAAATTTCACATCCCAGGTAAATCACAGTCTGTTGTGCAATTCGTGCCTTTCCTCTGGATACTTTATAACCTCCCATTCCCAGGGAATATAAAATCTCAATGGTTACCTTTATACAGGTTGCTTTTCTTCTGTAGCTATTAGCATATCATCAACATACTGCATCAACAGGTATTGGTCTCTTGGTACTTGCCCACTCTCAGTCCAAATCTCCAGCTCCTTTGCCAGTTGGTTTCCAAATAGGGTCGGCGAGTTCTTATATCGTGTCCAGGTGAGCTGGGTCTTTCTCCCATTCCCTGGGTTTTCCCACTCACAGGCAAACAGTTTCCTACTTTCTTTGTCAAGGGGGATGCAGAAAAAGGCATCTTTTAAATCAATTTCAGTAAACCACTTATATATCTCCTTTACGGATATCAGCAATGTGTAGGGATTTGTTACCACTGAATAAATATCCTTTGTTATTTTATTTATTGCTCTCAAATCCTGCACTAATCTATATTCACCATTTGGCTTCTTTATTGGAAATATTGGTGTATGAAATTCTGATTCACATTCTTCTAGAATTCGGTATTTCAAGAACTTATCAATAATCTTTACTTATTCCTTGCCATGCTTCTGGTGTTATGGAATAGTGTTTGACTTGTAGAGCCCTCACCCCTTCTTTTAACTCTACATGCACTGGTTGTGCCAATTTAGATTTCCCTGGTATATCTGTCTCCCATACAGAGGGAATCACTGCATCTCCTACCTCACTAGGGATAGAGGGAACAGGTTTTTCTTTGATCATTAAAATCTGTCCCGTCTTTGATTCAGGTATTTTCATTATAAGCTCTCCATTTTCAAAGGTTATTACCGCATCAAGTTTCTCTAGCAAATCTCTCCCGAAAAGCGGAATTGGACACTCAGGTGCATGTGGGAATTCGTGTGTTATAACTTTGCTCCCAAAACACAAATCTCGGGGTTGCAAGAATGGCCGCTTTTCCTCTTTCCCTGTAGCGCCGCCTATTGTTGTTTGCTTGTCCCCAATTTGTCCTTGCAAATCATTCAATACCGAGTAAGTAGCTCCTGTATCCTATTAGAAATTTGACCTCTTTATGTCCTAATTGTATATTTATAACAGGTTCCTTAACTTGTTCTACTGGCTCTGTGTCTAGTCAGCTGGTATACTCCCCCAAAACCATCCCCTTGGTAACCTGCTGGCACTGATTGCCCTGGTGAAACTGGTTGTTCAAGTGTGGACATTGTCTCTTCCAATGCCCCTCCCGCTTGCAATACGCACATTGATTTAGGTTTAACCCCTGCCTGACTGGTCTCCTATTTTGACTATTCCTGTTACATCCCCTGAAATTTGGGTTCCCTTTTCCTTGTATTACTGCCAACAGATTCTGCTGCTGCCTTTTACTACCTTCTCTTTCGCGATTGTTATATACCTTCCAGGCTACCTCATGTAGCTTATTCAAATTCCTTCGTTCTTCCCCTTCTAATTTTTCAATTTTCTACGAATATTGTCCTGTGACTGGCCCAAGAATATGAGAGCGAGCTGAACCTTTGCTTGTGCTGTGTCCATTTGGAGATCTGTATATTTTCTTGCTACCTCCTTAAGCCTCTCCAAAAACGCAGTGGGAGATTCCTTCCTGTCGAACTTCGTATAGTTTAGACCAATTTATAGTTTTGGGCACAGCATTCTGAACTCCTATTTGGATCCACTCTTGATATTTCCGTAGTCTCCCCATACCGCAAAATAAATTAGGGTCCCAATTTGGATCCTCAATTGGGAAATTCTCATCTAAATTCCCTGTTACGAATCCATTTCTGATGTTCTCTCTTACCCTTTCTTTGGCTGCCTTAAGTACCATCTCTTTCTCAGTAGAATCCATCAAAGTATCTAATATTAATATATAAGATATATTAATATATTATATATAGATATATATTAGATATATTATTATACTATATATAATTTTATATATATATAATATTAATATACATATTATTGTATGTCATCCCAGTCAGGATTTTGAGGTTTTTATAACCATTTTTAATACTCATGCCATTTTATCAGGATTTTCTCTATGAATTCTGGCTGATTGTTTCCAAATAACTAAATCTGCAGGAGAGAAAGGCACTTTTATAAATACTGGCCCTTCCACTCCTACACTTTGTCGCAAGGCGGCACTTACAGTCCGTTTTTGTCTGCCTATGTCTTTTCTATCCATAACTGGGGCAAGGTTAGACCGACTCCTGGTTCTGTGGGCTACCCCATCATTGATTCTCTCTCTCTCCTTCCTGCCACAGTTAGGTTTTGCTCATCTTCCGAGGAAGAGGGATCAGGTGACGATGGGAGAGGAGAATAAAGAGGGAAGGGTGTACTAGACAAGACCGGTTCAGGACTAGGTGGGGTAGGAGCAGGCAGTGGGATAGGGACAGATGGAACAGGTGGGATAGGGTTAGGTTCTCTTGTTCCTATTGGAGCTACCTGTAAATCAATATCTGTATAATTTTCCCTACTCAGGCTTTCTTTCAACGCCAAGTGTTCTAAACAACGTTCCTCACAAACCCCACACTTATTGCTTGCAGTTGTTTTAACCATCATTAATCCACATTCATCCTGCCATTCTGGCTTTCCCTGTAAATAGAAAAACAAATCAACATACGGAACCTCATCCCATTTTCCTTCTTGTTTACAAAACGACATTAACTGCGAAATAGTGTTCTATTGCAGAGTCCCGTATTTTGGCCATTTTTCACCATACTCCAAGGCATATCCTGGCCACCATGTATTACAATAATCAATCAACTTAGCTTTACGTAATTCTTCCCCAAAATTACCCTGTTTCCAATGTGCTAATAAGCACCCCAAAGGAGAACTTTGCGGGATAGAGGTGTTGCCGCCCAAAATCCCTTTCAGTTTCTCCATTCCAAATATACCACAAATTGCCGAACCCGCAACGCTCTCGCGATTGTCTTATGGAACGGCGCCTGGGCTTGTACCAGCAGGAATTCCTTTAGCCCAACCAAGCGTAGCTTTCGCTGCGTCTCATTGGCAGGCACCCAAACCAAAGTAAAAAGCACTTTACCTTTCTCCCGGGGACGTGGCGAGCGGCAGAAGCGGTCGCGGCCGATCGAGCTCCCTGAGAATCCCTCGGTGCCGGCTGGAGCGCGGTCGAGTCGCGAAACTCGCTCAGCAGCACCCGCAGGGTCCCATCCGGGGTGGCCAAAATGTTAGCGTTCAGAAACACATAATCACATCAGCGATTATATGCGGTGCTTTTTATTCAAGAGCTCTGGGAATCGGGGAGTTTCCACCCAAATCTGATTCCGACCATACATTCGAGGTGAACATGTTTTATCCTCTATCATTACATAACTTTCATGTAATTATTAAACCTATATTGTTCTATTGTATACACAGATTTCAGCTAAACATAGCCCCCTTTAAATTTCCAACAGAGTTTCTCACGATTCTTCTTATGGTTATATAATAATTCTATTTAATTACTAAACAATCACCACATCTAACAATTATATCTTTTATCATACTGCTTATGCAGGTGCAGTGACCTGAGAAAACACAAAGCCCAATATTTTCAAAGACTATTTTTAACATTTTCCAGGGCTCCACTATCACTTTTATTTCTTGTGGGAAAAAACCCTTCATCTCAACCAGGCACTCATGGCCAAAACTGGGTGACTGCCTCTGGAATTCCTTATACCCAAGGATAGCTCCCAGACAAAAGCTGCCAGCACTGACAAGTCTGGCTGGCCTTGGCTTCCTGAGGGCTGGCCCTCATCTGCCTCTGAAACACTGGGGCTGGGTGCTCTCCTTCCTTATGAAAAGAGCTCTTCTTCCTGTCCAGGCACCCACAGCCAAAACTGAGATTCCACCTCCAAAATGCCCAATGTCCAAGGAAAGCCCCTAGACAAAAGGTGCCAGGAGAGACAGGGCTGGCTGGCTTGGCCTGAGGGTGGCCACCTCTCATCTTCTTCCTAAACACTTGGACTTTGTGCTTTACTTTCCTATGGGCAAAAACACCCATCTTGACCATGGCCAAAACTGGGATTCCACCTCCAAAACTCCGTACATCCAAGGATTGCTCCCAGGTGAAAGCTGCCAGGACAGACAGGTCTGGCTGCCCTTGGCCTCCTGGGGGTGCCTCTCCCCTGCTGTCCAAACACTGGGGCTGGGTGCTTTCCTTCCTATGGAAAAGAACCGTCCTTCTTATCCATGCAGAAACGGCCGAAATTGGGGTTCCACCTCCCAAATTCCCGATATCCAAGGGTTGCTTTCAGACAAAAGCTGCCAGGACAGAGAGGTCTGGCTGGCCTTGGCCTCTGATGGCCGCCTTTCATCTGCCCCTGAGACACCACCGGTGTTCTGTGCTTTCCTTCCTATGGAAAAGAACCATCCTTCTCCTCCAGTGTCCATGTCTGAAATTGGGATTCCACCTCTGAAATTCTGAATATCCAAGGGTTGCTCCCAGGCAAAATCTGCCAGTACTGTCAAGGCTGGCTAACCTGGGCCTCTGGTGGCTGCGCCTGCAACAGTGGGGCTGGGTTCTTTCCTTCCCATGGAGATCCCTGGGACACTGTGGGGACCTCATGGAACCAAGGGGATCATTGTGGCACCACTGGAGCCCAGGGAATCAAGGGGATCATTGTGGCACCACTGGAGCCCATGGAACCAAGGGGATCATTGTGGCACCACTGGAGCCCATGGAACCAAGGGGATCATTGTGGCACCACTGGAGCCCATGGAACCAAGGGGCCATGGTGACACAGAGGCGGCTCCATGGACCCAGAGACCATTGTGGCTCTGTGGGGCCTGATGGAACCATGGAGACCATTCCAACCTTCAGGGCCTGGTGTCACCAAGGGGCCATTATGACACCTCAGGGCCCCATGGAAGCAAGGGACCATTGGGACACTGTAGGGCCCCATGGAACCCAGGGAACATGGAACAGCTCTGGCTGGCTTGGCCTCCCAGGGCCCACCTGACAGCTCTGGCTGATCTTGGGGTGTCAAGGGCTGCCTCTCATCACCTCCTGGAGCACTGGGGCTCTCTGCTTTCCTTGCTATGGAAAAGAGCTGTCTGACTTTTCAGATGCCCATTGCCAAAACGGGTACTCTCCCTAAAATAATTTCCTCTATGCAAGGGTATCTCACAAAACAAAACCTGCCAGGTCTAGCTGGCCTTGGCCTGTGGTGGTCACCTCTCATCTGCCCCTGAAACACTGGGGCTCTGTTCCTTCATTCCTATGGAAAAGAACCAGCCTTCTTGTCCAGGGACCATGGCCAAAATTAGAATTTGGCCTCCCAAATTCTGTATATCCAAGGATTGCTCCCAGACAAAAGTAGCCAGGACAGACAGGTTGAGCTGGCCCTGTCCTCTGGTGATTTCTTTAGACTCTGAGCCGAATGTTTTCATTTGGAAACACCTTGGAGAGGGCCCAGAGATGTCCCAAGGAGGGGTTTGGAGGCCTTGGGCCCATGAGCACTGTATAGGGACAAAGGAGCTCTGTGCTCAGTGGGGTGGAGCCTGAGGACAGTGGAGCAGAGCCATGAGAGTGTTTAAAGAGCGATTTCAGGGATGGTGGATCCTTTTGACATAGCGGAAAACAGTCAGAGAGAGAAAGAATTAACGCCAAGGGCAGCTGGGGAGGCCCAGAGTGGCTGCAGGAGAAAGGAATTTCCCTGTCAGGGCAGGGCTGTGGTGCAGCACGTCCCCAGCAGGAGCCTGGAGCAGCCCCAGGCTTTGTGTGGGCAGGCAGGGGCAGGCAGGAGGCAGAGCTGTCAGCAAAGGAAGGGCCCAGCCAGGTGGGGCAGCCGGGGGATGCCCAGAGCCTGCAGGGACAGAGGCCAGGGCAGGGACACCGTGGGACAGCCTGGGCTGCACAGGGCACAGGGATGGGCAGCAGCTGCAAGACAGCCCTGACAGAGCCAACCTGGGCAGCACTTTGGCCATGGCTGCTGGGCCTGGGCCTGAGCCAGGAGGGGACAAGTGACCCTTGCAGGCCTGGGGCCTCATTGCCTCCTTGTCCCTGCTCAGCAGCCTGGCAGGGGCTGCCCCACACTCCTGCCCTTGGCATTGCCCATCCCCACATGCCAGGGCCCATCCCGGGAAGAGCCCTGAGCAAGGAGGGAGGGACAGGATCTGCCTGGCCAGGCCCTGGGGCTCAGGCCTTGGCCCTTTGCATTCCTGAAACAAATCCAGGTTTGCTCAGCACCTGAGACACCTTTGCCTTGTTTGTCCCCAGCTGCCATCAGTGTCTCCAGTGTTCTGCTCTCCCTGGAACCCGGGGACACTTTCTCTGTCCTGTCCCTGACAGGGATCTCTCTAAAGTACAAGAAACTTCAGTCTTTCAATCTCACTGTGAGCTCTTGAGAAGTCTTTGAGCCCACTCTGTGGGACTGGGTGTGATGCAAAGAGCAGCAAAGGCCCAGAGGGTGATTAAAGTCCTTGTGCTGTGTCTGTGCTGCTGAGCTGGGCCGGGCTCCTGGCCCAGAGGCAGCTCCTGGCAAGGGCAGCAGAGCTGCAGAGAGACAGCTCTGGCCAGGAGCAGCTCCTGTGCACAGCCCAGCAGGGCTGGGGCACTGCCAGGGCCCCTCAGGGACACGAGCAGGGCACAGACAGAGCTCACAGGGGCTCAGCACTGGCCGGGGCTGTGGGATGTCCCCGCGGGGGCTGTGTCACAGCAGCACCTCTGGGGCTGTGTCCCAGAGCCACAGAGCAGCTGGGATGGCAGCAAGGGGCTGTGTGACAGCACAGAGTGGGCTGTGTGACAGCACTGAGGGGGTTGTGACATCACAGAGCTAGCTGTGACATCACAGAAGGCGGCTCTGGGACATCACAATGTGGGTTGTGACCCAGAGTCACAGAGCAGCTGTGTGATGCCACAGAGAAGGCTGTCACATCACAGGGGGACTGTGACACCACAAATCTGCTGTGTGACATCACATAGCAGCTGAATGACATCATATGGAGGTTGTGTGACCTAACAGAGTGATTGTGTGACATCACAGGGACAGTGTGACATCACAGGGGCAGTGTGACATCACAGGGACAGTGTGACATCACAGGGGCTGTGTGACATCACAGAGGCTGTGTGACATCACGGGGGCTGTGTGACATCACAGAGATTGTGTGACATCACATGGGGCTGTGTGACATCACAGGGGCTGTGTGACATCCCGGGGGCTGTATGAGGTCCCTGGGGAGGTCACTCTGCCCCGGCCCCCTCACAGCTCCCCCCAGAGCAGTCCAACCCTGCTCGTGCACAGCGGGGTCCCCTGTCCCCCCGGGTCCCCCCGCCCCCGGCCCCGCAGCCTCCCCCAGAGGATGTTCCATGAGATCGACCCCAGAGCCTGACACGGGGACGCGGGGCCGGGGCCCTGGAGGTGGCACAGGGGGACAGGGACCCCACGGCAGCGTCCCCGTGTCCCCAGGGCCAGAGCCTGGGCCAGGGCTCCTTCACCCTGTTATAGATAAATATCATAATATTGGCTTTTTGCAAATATTAAAATGGATTTTATCTGTGTGGTGTTAAAATAACCTTGTTCTAAAGATATAGTTTTTATTTCTGTTGTTAATTGAGCTTAGACATAGTAGTGAAATAGCTGATAGAAGTGTGCTTGTGTTAAACTGCCTGCTTGGATGGGATAACATCCAATGCACCCAGGATGAGGGCACCTGTACAGATCTGCCAACTATCAGCACTCCCCGTCTGAAGGCAGAGTGCACCAAGGCCCAAAACCTGGAGGTGATAAAGAGAAGGAGCCAAAACCACAGCCAAGAAACACACATGCTCTGAAAAGGCAGACCCAAGGAGGGGCCATGTAAAATCATTCCTGGAATAGGTAAAGTAGTTGATGGATATGCATGAGGCTCTATGAATATGCACCAGGCTGATGTAAGGGGAAAGGTATTTCAGGGGGTGCCCGAAGGTAACAGGGTGCTCTTGGCTGAGTGCCAAGATGCACCCGGCCGTAATAACCTTTGCTCCATGGTCCTGGTCTCCCATTGTCCCTTGTTAAACTTTGTGCATTTTCACAGGAGAGTGAACGTGTTTTTCACAAATGGAATCTCAAGGAAACAAGGGTCAGTTGTTAAGCCAAGGCTCTGCTTTGACCAAGTGGGGCCTCATGGGACACAGGTGCCACTGGGACATTGCCAGCTCTTGTGGAACCCAGTGTCCACTGTGACCCAGCAGAACCTCATGGAAACATGGGGGCCACTGTGACGCAATGGAATCCCATGGAAGCAAGTGTCAGTTGTGAACGCAGCAGGGCCTCACAGAACCCAGGGGCAACGGGGACCGTGCTGTGGCTCGTGGGAGCAAGGGGCCATTGTGACCCAGCGGGGCCTCCTGGAACCCAGGAGAACATTGTGGGCCCATGGATCCTCATAGAAGCATGGCCCCATTGTGACAAAGTGCAGCATCACAATGGTCTCCTGGGTTCCATGAGTCCTCGCTGTGTTTAGAATTGACACTTGGTTCCCCAAGATTCCATGGCTCCATCCCTCTGCTCTCCTGTGATTTGAGGCTGTGCTGTGTCACAATGGACACTTGCTTCCTCCAAGGCTGGAGATGTCCCAGTGGCACTGGGCTTCCATGAGGCCACGCTTTGTCACATTGGGGCCTTGCTTCCATGAGATTCCATTGTCCCACAATGCTCTCCTGGGTGCCACAAGGCCTGCCTTTGTCACAGTGGAACCTTGCTTGCACCAGCCCTGGCAATGTCCCAGTGGCACAGGGGTTCCAGGAGACCCTGCCGTGTCACAATGGGCCCTTGGTTCCATCAGGTTCCATTGTGTCCCAGGGCTCTCCTAGGTCCCATGAGGCCTTGGTCTGACACAGTGGTGTCTTGTTCCTACCAGGCCTGACAATGTCCCAGTGGCACCTGTGTCCCATGAGGCCCCACTTGATCAAAGCAGAGCCTTGCTCCCATGAGATTCCACTGTGTCACAATGTTCTGCTTGGTTTCATGAGAACCTGATGTGTTGACAATTGATCCTTGGATCCTAGAGATTCCATTGTATCACGGCTGTGTCCTTGGTTCCATGAGGCCCAGCTTTGTCACAACTGGACCCTGGTTTCATGAGATTCCATTGTATCACAGCGGTGTCCTTGGTTCCATGAGGCCCTGCTGGGTCACAGTGGAGCCTTTGTGCCATTCATTTCCATGGTGCCACAATGGTCTCCAGCATTCCATGAGGCCACGCAGCAAAAGAGTGGACCCTTGAATCCATGAGTTTCCATTCCATCAGGATGATCTCTTGCATTCCATGAGGCCCTGCTGTGTCACTAAGGAGCCTTTGTTCCGTGTATTCCCATTGGGACACCAAGGTCTCCAGTGCTCCTTGAGGCTGAGCCGTGAAACTCTGGGCTCTTGGTTCCATGAGATCCCACCATGGTGTCACCATGGTCTCCTGGCTCCTGTAACAATTCACACTTGGTTCCATGAGATCCCACCACGGTGTCACCATGGTCTCCTGGGTCCTGTAACAATTCACACTTGGTTCCATGAGATCCCACCACGGTGTCACCATGGTCTCCTGGGTCCCATGAGGCCCCTCTCTGTGTCACAGTGTTTGCCTTGGTTTCCTGAGAAGCTGATGTGTTGACAGCTGACCCTTGGTCCCCTGAGATTCCATTGCATCCCAGCGGTGTCCTTGGTTTCATAAAGCCCAGGTTTGTCACAAGGGAGCCCTGGTTTCAGGATATTCCATGGTGCCACAATGGTCTCACCACTCTCTGAGGCTGCACCATGAAACAGTGGACACCTGGTTCCATGAGATTCCGTGGGGTAACAGTCAATTCTTTTGCTTCTTTTCTGCCAAGGTCGGGATGAAATCCCAAGACAGCATTTCTTGTTTGGACTCAGGTGTTCATTAGCTCTTGTCTCTAGAACAGTTTCACAAGCTGTGAGTTCTGCAGCACTTTGCTAACAAGGTAAAAATGGAGCCCCGTCTCTCTCTCTGCAAGGTCTTTTGAGGATAAACTGTCCAATTAAGAAATGACACCTAAATTATTTTTACTTTTAACCCAATAACCAATCAGCCGTGCCCAACATAAGGGACTTTTTTATCCAATTACACAATACCACCCAAACCCGAGGAGGAGGAGGAGGAGGAAGAGGAGGAGGAGGAGGAGAAGGAGAAGGAGGAGGAGAAGGAGAAGGAGAAGAAGAAGAAGAAGAAGAAGAAGAAGAAGAAGAAGAAAAAGAAGAAAAAGAAGAAAAAGAAGAAGAAGAAGGATCAGCATCCGCCCTAAAACCTCCATCTTGCTTTATCTATATTACTATATTCTAAAACCTTAAACTCCAAGTTGTCCACCATTTGATATTACACCCTTCTATTCAAACTCCACACCCATAATCCCAGTTCCATCATTCTATTTTGGAAGCCTTCTCCACAGCCTCAGGCCAAATGCAGTGTTCTCTTGGGGGTCAGTGTCTGTCAGCTCAGAAAGTCCGAAATTCTCAGCAGCCCGGGTTCCAGCAGGTAACAATGTTCTCCTGTGTTCCAGTAGGTTCCATTGGGCCCGGCTCTGTCACCACGGACACCTGGTTCCATGAGATTCCATGGGGTGACAATGTTCTCCAGTGTCACCATGGACACCTGGTTCCATGGGATTCCATTGGGTGACAATGTTCTCCAGTGTCACCATGGACACCTGGTTCCATGGATTCCATGGGGTGACAATGTTCTCCAGTGTCACCATGGACACCTGGTTCCATGGATTCCATGGGGTGACAATGTTCTCCAGTGTCACCATGGACACCTGGTTCCATGGATTCCATGGGGTGACAATGTTCTCCAGTGTCACCATGGACACCTGGTTCCATGGATTCCATGGGGTGACAATGTTCTCCAGTGTTCCATCAGGCCCGGCTCTGTCCCCATGGACACTCGGTTCCATGGGCAGTGTCCGTGTCCCAGTGGCACCTGTGTTCCATGGCACCCCTGTCTGACCAGGGACAGTTTGTTCCAGGACATTCCATGGAGTCCCAGCGGTCACTTGGGTTCCATGCAGGTGCCTGGGCAGCGGGAGCTCAGCCCAAATATCCTGGGGGTCCCTGGGCTGGTGTTTCTCGGGGGGAACCTTTGGATCTTGCAGGGCTCCAAAGCTGAGCCGTGGATGCCCCTTGGGACAGAGTGGAGCATCATGGAAGCCAGGAGAGCCTGATGGAGCCAGGAGACCCTGATGGAAGCCAGGAGACCCTGATGGAGCCAAGGCTGCAGCGGGACCCAGAGGGACCTCACGGGAGCCAGGAGAGCGTTGTGAGGCTGTGGAACAATGTGGCACCGAGGTTTCACTGGGGCTTGGCAGAAGCTCCTGGAGACCAGGAAGCGCTGGGAGCCTCCAGAATCAGCCTCTGCAGGAGGATTTTCTGCTCCCTCCTGGGATGCTGGTGGACAATAAAGCCTGAGGCAGCCTCCCAAGGGTCCGGCTGTGCCACCAGCGGGGGCCACATCTGGGGGGACGCCCGGCCAGCCCTGGCCCTGCTGCTCCTCCTGGCCGGGCCTGGAGCTGCTGGGAGCCCGGGCTGGGGGAATCCTCAGGGCTGTGCAAGGAAAGGTTCAGCACAAGCAGCCCTGGAGCGAGATGTGCAGTGTGAAACACGCCCATCACTTGATTTTGAAATTGTAAAAGTTCAATAGTAATAAAATGGTTATAAAAATAGCAATACAATTAGAGTAATAATAATTTGGACAATTTGAATTAGGACAATATGAGACAATAGAGAGAAAGGGTTATGGAGGTCTGGTACCTTTTTCTGGGCACCACGTGTCCGAAAAAGGACACCTGTTAACAAAGGATTAACCCTTAAAAACAACAGCCTGTTGCATATTCATACACTTCATCCAGGATGCATAAATTCCATTCAAACACAGGATTCTGTCTGGGCAGTGCCACCTTCTTCCTCCGAATCCTAACAGCGCCTTCGAGGTGGGAAGAAGTTCATTTCTTCTGATAAGAGGGCAAGAAATTCTTTTTCTTGGAAAGATTTAGGTGTCCTGTGGCTGCTGTCTCACTGCGAGTCCTTTCTTTAAAACAAGAATCCTACATAGCATTGTTTCTATTTTAACAATTTTTATAACCTAAAACTATATTTTACACAGTACTTAAGAGAATTAATACAGCATTACTTTCTAACAGCAGACATATAATATTCATTTTAATATTTGCGAAAAGCCAATCATAAAATACATGCATTTTTCACATGCAGGCAAAGCCAGCGAGGCAGCAGAGCAAGAGAGAGAGCAGAGCCAGCGACACAACAAACGCACCGAGAGCGAGAGAGCAAGTTTGAACAGAGCTTGCAAAGGGCAAAATCAGCTCAGACCAGCTTAGACTGAAGAACAAGGAGCACCAGGCATGGGCTGATGGTCCAGGTAAAAAGTTCCAACGTGAGGAGGACGACAGAAGCCTTCATCAAAAGAGCACCAGAAGACTGAGGGCCGCCACAGGAGGAACGGACGCAGGCGCTGAAGCCACACACGGCTGTAAAACCGGGACACAGCTTTATGCAAATGTGAGTATGCTAATGAAGTGTTGTAATTGTGACTTTTAAAATGGAGCTGAAGGCCAAAGGAGACCGAGTGGGTTTTTGCCAGAGAGATCCCCCTCGCTCCCAGCGCTGGGTACACAAATCCCTGCTCTGTCTGACTGCAGAGTTTGATTTCCTCGCCCAGTTTGTCCCACTCCCCCTTTCCCTGCCCTCTCCTCCCCTCTCCCAGTCCCATTTATGGGATTTGGGGTCATTTATGGGATTTGGGGTCATTTATGGGATTGGGGTCTTTTGGGGGATTTGGGTTCTTTGTGTGCCTTTGGGGTTATTTGGGGGTTTTTTTTGGTTATTCAGGGTAAATTTGGGATAATTTGGGGTAATTTTTCACATTGTTGGGTTTTTACCATTCAGGGCCAATTCTGTGTGGGTTTGGGATCATTTTATGGGATTGGATGGGATTTTCATGGATTTTAATAGGAATTTAGTAGAATTTTGATAGAATTTAATGGGATTTAATAGGAATTTTAATGGGATTTAATGTGATTTTAATGGGATTTTATGGACTTTTAATGGAATTTGATGGGATTGTAATGGAATTTTATGGGATTTTAATGAGATGTCATGGGATTTTAATGGGATTTAATAGGATTTTATTGGATTTTAATAATGTTTAATGGAAATTGAGTGGAATTTAATGGGATTTTTATGGGATTTTAATGGGATTTGATGGGGGTTTCCCCCAGTCCACAGCTCCCTCCCACCTCAATTTGGGTCCCATCCACCTCTTCCCCCCGCTCTCCCGCCCCATACCCATCGTTCCCCCAGTCCCCAGTCCCCTCCCCCGTGCTTGGTTTTGGGGGTTCCAGGCCCCTCCTGCTCCCTTTGGGGGTCCCGACCCCCCTTTGGTTGAATTTGGGGCCCCCCCCGCCCCCCTTCTCCTCGCGCCCCCCGCTCCCCCCGCGGCCGGGGGGGCTCCCAGCGCCCCCAGTGCCACCAGTGCGGCCCCAGCTGCCCCCGCACGCCCCATCCCCATCGCCGGGGTCACCGCCCCCCGCCCCAAATTCCGCTCCTGGACACTGAGAGCCATCAGCGACAAACGCTCTGATTGGCTGGGAATGGCCCCGCGCAGTCTCTGATTGGCCAGCGCTGGGAGAGGCGCTGGGTTCTGCCCGGCACGCGATGAGTCACAGCCGAGCCGGGCGCTGATTCGCTGGAAATCGCCGGGCGGGGCCAGTGCGCCGAGTTTCTGCCCGGCAACGGGATCGTCATCAGCGCCCCGCGCTCTGATTGGCCACGATCTGTTTCGGGCTGGGGACGGGAGGAACTGGGCACCCCCAGGAGCCCCTCGGGTTTGGGGCTTTCGATCCCCCCTCGGCCCTCGGGGCGGCCCTGGGGCCACCCCAACACCCCCAAAATGGGGAGGGTCCGCGGGGCCCTTTGGAACCCCCAGAAATGGGCGGGGAGCGGCAGGAGCCGCCCCAAAAAGGGATGGAAGGGTCCGGGCCGGGAATGGGGGAGGCTCTGGGGATGGCTCCGGCCCGGATCGGGGCGGGCTGGGATTGAGGGAGGCTCCGTTCAGCGGCCGGGGAGGGGCTGGGCCTGGGGAGGGCTCCGGGATTGTGGGGATGGGGCCATTCCGGGACTGCGGCGGGGCCTCTCCCTGGGGTTGGGGTCCGGCATTGGCTCAGGGACCCTCCCCGTTCCTGTTCCGCTGCCCGATCCCGTTCCCGATCCCGATCCCGCCGCTGGCTCCAGGGAATGTCCCTGATCTCAACCCCGACCCCAAACCCGAGGTGAGGTCAAACATTGGGGTCAAACACCCCAAATCCTGGGGTCAACTCCCCCGGACCCCAAATCCTGGGGGTTCAAACACTGGGGGGGGCCAAACACCCCCAGACCCAAACTCTGCGATCTCAACCTCCCCCCGCCCCGCAGCCCGAACCCCAAATTTTAGGCCTTAAACCCCCCAAATCCCAGATCCTGGGGTGTCAAACACTCTCCAATTTGCAAATGTTGGGGGTAAATCCCCCTGACCCCAAATCCTGGGGTTTGAAACATTTGGGGTGTCCAACACCCCCCGTTCCCAAAGTCCGGGGCCAAACACCCCCAAATCCCAAATCCTGAGGTGTCAAACACCCCCAACCCCCAAAGTTTGGGGTCTAAACCCCCAATCCCAAACTTTGGAGTCAGATCCCCCCGATCCCAAAACCTGGGGTGTCAAATCCCCCTGATCCCCCCAGCTTTGGGGTTAAATCCCCCCAAATCCTGGGATCAATCCCCCCATTTCCCGAACTTTGGGGCCAAAACCCCCTGACCCCAAATCCTGGGGTTTGAAACATCTGAGGTGTCCAAACCTCCTCATCCCCATAGTTTGGGTGTCAAACCCCTTGATCCCCAAATCCTGGGGAAAAAAAACCTCTTAAATGCCAAATCCTGGGAACAAAAACCCCCAAATCCCAAATCCAGGGGTGTCAAACATCCTCAATTCCCAAAGTTTGGGGTCAAAAATCCCCAAACCCTGAGGTGTCAAAATCCCCTAAACCCCAAATTCTAGGATCAATCCCACCCAACCCCCAAATTTTTGGATCAAACCCCCCAATTCCCAAAGTTTGGGGTCAAACACCCCCAAACCCCGAATTTTAGAATCACCACCCCCCCCCCCCCCCCGCCCCCAGTCCCAAAATTTGGGGTTATTTGGGGTTTATTTGGGGCAGCTCCAGGTGCAATGTCTGCAGAGAGACCCTGGGTACAATGCTGGGAAAAACCCCAATAACCCCTCTGGAGCCCCAAAATCCCTGGGGGCTGGGAAAGGGGATTTGGGGTGAAAGAAGAAGGATTTGGAATGCACAAAGAAGGATTTGGGATGGAGAGAGGGGATTTGGGTGGGAAACTGGGTCCCTTTTTGGCGCAGGAGATCTTCCTGGCGCTGCTCTGGGTGATGCTGAAGCCCTGCAGGGCCTCGCGGGCGGCGCCCGCCTGCACCTCGGGCTCCAAGTGCACCCAGGCGATGTCGCGGGGCCCGGGCACCAGGGCAGCTCCTGAACCCCGGGAACCTGGGCTGGGAACGGGGCCAGGAGAGCCCCAGACACCCGGGAATGTTCCCCAGACGCCCGGGAATGTTCCCCAGACACCCGGGAATGTTCCCCAGACACCTGGGAATGTTCCCCAGACACCCGGGAATGTTCCACAGACACCCAGGAGTGTTCCCCAGACACCCGGGAATGTTCCCCAGAAACCCGGGAATGTTCCCCAGACACCCGGGAATGTTCCACAGACACCTGGGAATGTTCCACAGACACCCAAAGCCTTCTCTGCTCCATTTCCATCCTGCGCCTTCTGGCCTCTTCTTCAGCTCTCCGGGCCTCTGCTCTCTGCTTCATGGCCGCCCTTCTGGGCCTGAGGCAGAGGAAGAAAGGCAGGAAGAGCAGCTCAGCAGCAGCCCAGTAGGGCCCCTGCTGCACGGCTGCCCAGAGCAGGGGTCCCCAGGCAGGCTCGGGTGCCTCTGGGGGAGCCTGCTCCAGGCCCTCTTTGCCCAGCTCTGCATCCTCATCCCAACTGATCACCACGGGCCGTGGGAAGTGGAAGAGGAGCAGCACCAGCAGGGCAGGGACTGATTTGGACACCATGGTCTGCAGGAGGAGAGAGACAATTTGTGTTGCTTTGCACAAGAGTTGCAAACCCGTGTGTTATTAGGGAATGGCTGCTCCTGCTGTGCCAGAGCGCTCGAGCAGGGCTGAGAATCTGGTGTCAAAGTGCATTCATGTGCTCCATGTTGCATGGGGCACCCGTGTGCAGGAATAGAGAACAACTTCCCTCAGATGGGATCTGCTGTGGCAAGGCCCCTCTGGTTTTCTCCTCCACGCAGCAGTTTGCATGCAGAATGTGGGCAGATGTAACTTGGAGGTCCTCCTGCTCACCCTTGGGTTCCCCTTGCAGAGCCTCAGCCCCTGCGTTCTGTCAGGGCCCCTGGGCAGGTGGGATATTCCCAGAGGAGAGGGGCCGGCTGTGTCCCCATTGCCCCTGTCCCTTATGTGCCTGTGTTCAGGAGGGCACAGAGAGGATGGGGACTCCTGCCTGCCCCGTGTCCTGTCTGCCTGCCGGGCCTGTCCCAGGGCAGCCGGGCTGTGATTGCTGTGCTGTGTCCCCCTGCCCCTGCTGTCCCTGCTGTCCCTGCTGTCGTGGCCCACTGCAGGTTCCACACCTACACAGCCATGGTGGCTCCTGAGCTCTGCAGGGACCCGAGTGACAGTCTGAGTGGTGGCACTCCTGGTTTTCTTGCATTTGGCATCGCGCAGAGCAGAGGCTGGATCACAGCACCAAAGGAGCAGCTGCTGCAGGGGAGGAAAGGAGCCTCTGCATGGCCAAGGGCTGCTGTGGTGCCCCTGTGTCAGGAATTCCCCACAGCTGACACCTGAGTCCAGCATGGCCACTCACAGACACAGCGTTTGTTCAGGCATTGCCTTTATTGCATCTTGACAGGGACTGCAGCTGCCTGAGGGAAGTCACCCTCCCGAGACAGGAGGGCAGAGAGTGTAATTTAAATTAACCAATTGTGATTATAGGCATTCGTAGCGACAGTCTATGTACTGTATATATGAATATTAAACAAGACACAAAATAATTATTGGATCATGAAGATCAAGCAACATTTGCTGGTTTAGATAAAAATAAAGTATACTTCAGTTTTGGTTAACTGCAATAATTCTTGGTAATTTTGAAGAATTATATAATTAATACAATTAATTATAAATTAATTATAATATATTATTATATGTAATCTAAAGAAAAGTGCCATTATTTATTTACTACTTACTATTAAACTATTTATGATCTCTTACAAGAGTATTAATCTACATTATAGAAACCAAAAATTTGGAAAATGTTGCTAAAGACAACTATTTTTAAATAAGATATTTTAAATATTTCAAAACTATTGAAGAATTTGAATCAATCTCCAATCATTGGCCCGATGCCTTCAGATGGTGCTTTCCTTCGAGCAGATGCAAAGGCTCTGTATGGAAAAGGGTTAAAATAGATGCAGTTACTACAGATCCCGTGAGGAGAGAGAGGGCAGAGGGGCAGGGTGTGTCAGGAGCCCGGAGCCTGTGCCCCGGCGCAGGGCTGTGCTGGGCAGCAAGCGCAGCTCTGTGCGCCGGCTGCTCACAAAGATGTGCGGCTCGCCTTGGCCGGCCCAGAGAGCATCTCCAGCAGGAAGCTTTTCTTCACACAGCCACTGCCTGTGCTCCTCCAAAAGCCTGCCCTGCCTACCTTCAGCATCCTGTTTGTATCCCTATTCATTCCAATCAGCCTGGCCATTTGCTTTTCTATTTCTTTCGTGGCCCGGCGCATTTGCTCCATGTCTTTGAATCTCTTCCTAAGGAGCCGCCTTCTCCGCTCGCTTTCCACCTTCCTCCTTCTGGCCTTTTCCTCAGCTCTCTGGGCCGCTGCTCTCTGCCTCGTGGCTGCCCTTCTGCGCCTGAGCCACCAGCCCAAAAGCAGGAGCAGCGGCTGAGCAATTTGCCAGAGCTGGTGCAGGTAGCGCAAGGCAGCCAGGAGCCAGGGTCCCCAGCCAGGCTCAGCTGGCTCTGGGGGGGCCGCTTTCATCTCCTCTGCACGCTGCTGCCCATCCCCGTGAAATCTGTCCACCACGGAAAGTGGGAACAGGAAGAGGAGCAGCACAAGCCCAGCCAGGACTGCTCTGTGCGCCATGGTCTGCAGGAGGAGAGAGACAAGGCTTTCACTGGGGCTGCCAAGGGAGCTTGTGGGGGCTGAAGTGAGGCCCGGAGGCGCAGGGCTGTGAGGGCAGAAGCAGAGGGCCCCGGGCAGCTGGCAGGCAGCAGGGCCTGTGCCAGTGGGCCAGCAGCAGCAGCCCCGTGCCCCGGCCAAGGCGCCGGCCCCAGGGGCTGGCCCTGGGTGCAGGGGGACAATGCAGGCCCGGGTGCGGCGCTCGTGGCCCGGCCCTGGCCCGGCCCAGCCCCGCCACGTGCGCACTCACCGCTTGCCCAGGCTGTGCTGGGCCAGCGTTACCTGCGGGGGCCTTTTCCAGCTGCCCCCATTGTGACACGCTGCCCCTGGTGTCACAGGGGCCAGAGGCATCACAGCCGGGCCAGCCCCGCCCTTGGTGCCCAGCCCAGCTCAGGGGCTCCCAGTGGGCCCAGCAATGAAAGCCCCGGCAGGCAGCAAGTGCAGCCCCTCTGGGAGGGGATGGGCCCCAGGGGCTCCCTTCACAAAGCAGGCAAAAGTCCCCTCTGATAAGTTTCCAAATGGAAAAGATTATAATCAATAATGTTGAGTAGGATACATATTATCAGCTATGAAAACACCTGAGGTGCTTTTCCTAATGGGACTTGTTCTTCTGTGAGTGGGGTTGGGTGATGGTTGCTCAGTTTTTCTTGCTTGACTATTCCCTGATCCAGTCCATCCAAGACTTCTGTGAAACCTTCCCATTATCAGACAGCAGAAATAAAGAACTGCGGTGAAACCACTTCTAGTCCCCTTCAGATCAAGAAGGTGCAGGGGGATGGTTCTGGCAGAGAATTTGAGCTGCTCTGGACAGAGTCGCACTGCTGTGTTAGCAGGGACTGGCTGCTTGTGTTTTTCTTTGGATGAACAGAATCTTCCTTGTGTCCCCAGTGACCACATGGAGCTCACACCAGCAGTGCCTCTTGCCTGTTCCCTGCCCAGCCAGACCTTCCAGCCCAGCTGAAATGCCCAGCGTGGCCTTTGAGCACAAAGGGATTGCAGAGCCAAAAGCATCTGTGTAGCCACCATGGTGTTCAGCGGCTGCTGCTCGGGGAAGGGCACTGAGAGGAGGCCACTGCTGCTCTTGTCAGAGCGCTGCTGTGCAGGGATGTCCCTCGCCCTGCTCAGTCCCACATCTGCCCATCTTTTGGCCTGCTCTGAGCTCAGGTGGATGCCATCTGCTCCCAGCAGACCCAGCTGCTCCACGGTAGATGCACAGGCATGGAATCCAAAACCTTGAGTATCCCCTGAGTAGCCAGGCATTCAGCTGTTCAGTTTGTCACGGCCCACAGCAGGGGTTAGAACAAGATGGTTTTTCAGATTCCTTGTGACCCGAACCATTCCAGGCTTCTAGGATTTCTCCATGACTGACTTTGGTCCCCTCAAAAGACCTCCTCTCTCCTCTCTTCCCTCCACCTGTGGAGAACGCATTCTGATGCTGCTGCTGCTGTTGGGACAGGTTGGTGGATACTCTTCCTGCCATCCCATGGGTGCAAGCATGACTCCTCTCTGAAGTCTTTGTCCCTGAATCAGTGCCTTCAAAGAACAGTTATCTCCCCTCCTTCCTTTTCCATTCAGCACTTGAGCACACACAGCATTTCTCATCGTTTTCCACAGAACAGTACAGGTGCCAGTTCCCATCTTGTGGAGCCCTCTGCCATAAATCAGCCTGACAGGTTTATTCTCTACGTAATGGGAAATGATGACAAATGCAGCTGCATAATCTAGTTAGTAACTCACCATAATGACTGCTTCTGGGCTGATTTATGGGTTTTGTCATATGTGAGCTTTCAGAAATTTAGAGATTACATTTTTCACACTTTTTTGTTGGAATCTCAGTTTATCAGACTTTACTGCAGCATTAATCACTTGCAGTACAACCCTGGACTTCACAAATGTATCACATCAGCGTGAAAAAAGGCAGAGAAAACAAGAACTGTTGTGAATTAATGAGCCGGGTAACACATGTCTCACAACAGCGATGAAACAACCTGTGTTCTTCTTCAAGCCACAACAGAAAGTCCCAAAGTCTGGTTATTTAATTTTTTTTTTTTTTCACAAAACACAGGCAGCAGCAAAGAACTGAAACAACACAGCCAGGCTTGAAACCTGAAAGATCTGCAAGGCTGAGTCTCTCCTAGTTAATGATGAAATGATGTGTGAATCTGTCCTAGATGTTCAAATGAAGAAGATTGATTCCCAGTTATAATATGGCTTCTAAGCAAAACACTGGGATTATATAGGAGAAATGCATGTGTCATGAAACAACCAATAAATCAGAGAGACACTTCCAAGCTCTGCTATGAAGGTCTGGGAAATGTTCAGAGTTACCATCTGTGGAGTTTGGTGCAGGATAAACTGGAACAAAAGGCCATCATTACCCAAATTGATTTCGTTTGGGCTGGTTTGTTGGCTTTTTGGTTTGTTTTTTGGGTTTGTTTTGTTTTGTTTGTTTGGTTTTTTGTCAGATAATGTTTTATAATACTCCAAGAAATATGTTGAAAAGGTCAGCATGATCCATCAGACACAAGCAGGGGGGCTGGGGTAGATGCAACATGTTCCTTGCACTGGAGGGTAGACAGAGGCAAGATCTGGTTTGGGGTCAATCACACCTGGATCAGGGAGGTGGCTGAAACCTGGGCTGGCCAAAGCCTTAGAATCACAAAATATCCTGGGCTGGAAAGGACCCCCAAGCATCACCAAGTCCAGCTCCTGGCCCTGCAGAGGACACCTCCCCAAGAATCCCACGCTGTGCCTTGGCATGTGCTGGTGGGCAGGAGCACACAGCTGGCTGTGGCTTTGGGTGCATGGGTAAGATGAGATGGTGAGGAGCATCCCTGCTCCCTGAGCTCCTGGAGAGCTGCAGACACTGATCACTGGTAAGGACAGCACCAGGGCCATGGCCTGGGGCTGGTGATCTGGTGTCTCCTTCCTGCTGCTGCTTTCTGCTACAGATAACAGCCTGGTGCCAAGGTCTTGTTGCTGAGGTGATAAACGGCTGGGGAGATTCCCTCCCTGCTCTTGTCTGCACGAGTTCTTATGCTCAGCACCAGGAAGGATTGGGCCAGAATGGAGGCATTTGGGGTCTCAGGGCTGAGGCTGAGACAGACAGGCAGGCAGAGCAGCTCCTCCTGGCTGATGCAAACATTAGCCCTGTGCTGGCCAGGCCAGTGATCCATAGCTATGGGTCCACAGTTATGGTGGTGCTGGGTATTCACTGGGAGAAGAGGAGGTGTAAAATGAAGCTTCTGAAGCTGCTTGGGATCCTGGAAGCTGCTCAGACCCCACTTGACCACAGTGGTTGTTTGGCCAGCTGAAGTGATGGAATTCATTGGGCTGTGCAGGGACAGTTTTCTGTGCAAACATGAAGGACTTTCAGGGGGGATGAAATACGGCCTCACAGTAGAAACAGCTGGGCTGAACACTCTTTATTCCAGCTATGAATCTTTGCTCTTAAGAGCAACAGATTCCACCTTTCATTAAACCAGAACTTGTTGTTGTTGTTGTTGTTGCTGTTGTTGTTGTTGTTGTTGTTGTTGTTTTGAGGAACATAAATGACCTTTCTTGTTTATTTTATTAGCATTTTAAAATCTTTCTTGTTTATTTTATTAACATTTTAAATCATCTGGTCACCCACTGCATGCATGAAACATGAGATGTTCCCAAAGTGTAGCTCACTTCAGACAGGGAGTGCTGATAGTTGGCAGATCTGTACAGGTGTCCTCATCCTGGGTGCATTGGATGTTATCCCATCCAAGCAGGCAGTTTAACACAAGCAGCTATTTCACTGAGCTTAATTAACAACAGAAATAAAAACTATATCTTTAGAACAAAGTTACTTTGACATCTACCATCACTCAGCGAGAGGTTTATTGTTATGGACACATAATATTGGCTTTTTGCAGAGATTAAAATGGATTTTCTATCTGTGGTGTTAAAGTAACCTTGTTATTGTCTTGGTTTGAAAAGCCAGGTGTCTGCTAAGGAAGGCAGGAGCCTCCCCTGGAATGGAAAATGTAAACCCCTCCCTCTGAATTGTTATAATTTTGAAATTAAGGAGCTTTCAGGCAAAGATATGGGAATAGGAATAACAGTTCTTTTTTAGGAAAAATTAAAAATATAAATGCAGTAGTACAAACGAAAAAAACCCCACTGACAGAATCAGAACAGGGCCTGACACCCTGTGGGTCAGGGTGCTGGCAGCAGTCCCATTCAGTGGTGGCTGCAGCCCTCCTGCAGTGCCAGGTGTGGCTCTGTTGGAGCAGGGATCCTGGAGAAGGGTGGAGTTTTCCTCTGAAGGTCCAGGGCTGCTGTAGATGGGCCCGGGAATCTTCCTTCTTCTGGGAATCCAGTAGGAAAAGGCTGATCCTCTGGGAATCCCGTGGAGAAGAAAGACAGCTGCTCCTCTGGGAATCCAGGAGGAAAAGGCTGATCCTCTGGGAATCCCGTGGAGAAGAAAGACAGCTGCTCCTCTGGGAATCCAGCAGGAAAAGGCTGCCTACAGTGTTCCAAATCTCAGATTCTGTCCAGATAGGAATGCTTGGCTCCTCCCCCTGGGCAGAGCATCTCCCAATGCGATGATGTCATTTAATCAGCCATGCAGTGACACTCAGTGGACCATTACCAGAAGATTAATAATTAATAATTAATGGCCTATTAATGGAACACACCTCCCCAGAGGGAGGATTGGTTGTGGAAGAGAGAAACTGCCCAATGAACAGAAGATAACTGCCCCACCACTGACAGATGGCAAACAGAACACACACTTATCTTGCAGTCCAGGACCTGTCCCCACTGGCTGCCCCCATTCTCCAGAGTTCATGGTGTCCATGGAGGCTGCAGCTGCCGGTGCCGGGAACAAACAAGACGGGTCTGGGTTTCAGAAAGCTCCAGAGTCCATTTCTGACCCCCGAAAGACAGGGCAAAGGCAGGGCCGTGGGGTTTTTATAGGGTATCCCAGGGCTGGAGTTTGGGTTTGGGTCAGGGGAGGAGTTCTTAGTAACACAAGATGGGTGAGATCAAATTCCTGCCTCTTAGCAACAGGGGCACTCCACACAGAATGTGTCCCCAAATCCTAAATTCCCCCTCAAACACCTCTGAAATGGTGGGACTTTAGACATCTTTGATCAATTTCATTCTCTAATAACACTGATGCTGTTAGTTCCAGAGTGCCCAGGATCCGCCTGGCAAGTCAGCTCTGGCAGGAAGAAGGCGGCTGCCAGGGGGCTGCTTGTGGCCTCTGACAGCCCCATTGCTCAGGGCTTGCCAGCGCCCCAGCCCCTCAGGCCCTGCCCCAGCGCGGCCAAGCTGCCCGGCAGCAGCGCCGCAGCCCCACAGCAGCTCCAGAGCAGCCCCAGGCAGAGGCACCCGGGAGCCCTCAGCAAGGCAGCCAGCAGCAGACGGGCAGGAGGGCACGGATGGCGCTTCCTGCCTGGCACAGGGCTTGTGGCCATCTCCAGGCAGCGCTCTGGCAGGGATCCCCGCAGCTCCGGCCCCTGCCCAGCCGCTCTGTGGGCAGCACAAAGGCTTCAGCAGAGCCACCAAAGGCCAAGGGCCTTCTGGCCATTTCCCCTTGCCCACTGCACGCCTGGGCAGCTGGCTGAGCACAAGCACCCTTTATCCCCTCTGCCCCTAGGCCCTGCGCACCCTGGGCAGAAAAAGAAAGATCCTGGCAGTCTGTGTATTAGAACACAGTCTATATTTACATGGTAAAGGGAAAAAAAAAAAAAAAGAAAAGAAAAGAACATTCTTGAAGTAAAAGAAAATTCCTCCTGACTCAGGTGGCCCCAGCAAAAAGAGCTTCTGCGATCAGCTCTCCACAGAGCTGCAGCAGGGCAGGCAGCCGAGCAGTGACAGACGAGGCCGTGTCTTCCACGCCCTGCGCAGGTGATTTAGGAGCCACTGGAACCTGGAGATGGGAGCCCGCTCTCCTGACTTGAGGATGCAGAGGGTTTGAATTGCCAGGCTTCCGACGGCGAGGCTGATGTCATTTGTTTTTTCTTCAAGGGCTGCAAGAGAGAGCAACAGAGCCACGGTCAGAGGCAGATCTGCGGGGAGCCGAGGAGAGCCCCCTGCAAGGGCCATGCCAGGCGGCTCTTGCCATGGCCAGGAGGGAGCAGGGAGCAAGGCGATCAGGCCGAAGCTGCGGGCCAGCAATGGCCCCCGTGGCCCTGAAAGCTCAGTGTGCTCTGGCCGCGGGAGCAGAGCCCTCCGCAGCCGGGGCAGGGCTTGCAGCTCCCCCCCGGCAGCCCCCGCTGCCAGCCCGCTGCCCTCACTCACCAGCGCAGATCAGCTGCAGCTCTCGCTGCTGCCCCCTCAGGCGCCGCCCGGCCATGCCTGTGAACACAGAGCCTGTCACGGCGGCAGCGGCACAGCTCCCTGCCAGCGGCGCTGCCGGCGCTGTGGCCACACGGGCTGCTGGCCCGGCAGGGCTCAGCCCGGCCCTTGGCGCACGCTGCCGCCCCAGGGCACGGCTGCCAGAGGGCGGCAGCAGCAATGCCCAGCCCAGGCGGGGCTCCACGGCGCCGGGCCCGGCTGGCGCTGCCGGGGCAGCAGGCGGGGCCGGGGCCGAGCTGCGGCGGGCCGGGCCGGGGAGGGGGCGCGGGCTCGTGGCTCACCCATGAAGCTGATGGCCGCCTCTCGCAGGGGCTCCTGTGGGCTCTGCAGGTAGCGCAGGGCCCGGCGCAGGTGCTCGGCCGCTCGGCTCCTGTCCTCTGCCAGCTGCAGAGAGCGGCAGGAGGGAAGGCTTGGCGCGGGCTCAGCCCCTGGGCCGGGCGCTGCCTGCGCCCAGCCCCGGCCTCCCCTGCCCGCACAGCCCTGAGGCGCGGCCAGCAGCCGCCGGCCAAGGGCTCCCGAGGGGAGGGGGCAGCGGGCCGGCTGCTGCCCGGGGAGCCGCGGTGCCGCCCCGCAGCCCCGCCGGGCCGGGGCTCCACGGGCACCCGGCTCGGGCCCTCGGGAGCCTGGAGAGGAGCCCGCGCGGCCTCTGGCTGCCGCAGCGGGCAGGGGCACAGCTGCCCGGCCCGCACACTGAGCACCGCCCTCAGGGGCCTTCTCCAGCCTGAGGCTGGGCCTTGCAGGCCCTCCTTACCAGGCACTCGCTGAACTTGCACAGTTTCTGCTCCTTCACCAGCTTCTTGAGATCCCTCCTCTTCATCAACTTGAGCGCACAAAGCAGCGCTTCCCGAGAAGCCTGGAGAGCAGCAGGGACGCGGAGATGGCCCCACAGCCCAGGGCACGGCACCCGCGTCCCCGTGCCATGGCCTGGAGGAGGCTGCGATCCAGCAGGCGCAGGGCAGGAGGCAGCCGAGCCCCCTGCCAGGGGGACAGCAGCAGCCCACGAGTCCTCACCTCTGCCACACGCTGATTCTCATCATGGCAGTGGAAGAAGAGTGCAAGCAAGCTCTGTTGCACAGGGCTTTCCAAAGGCTTTTCTCTCTCTTCCAAATACTCCATCATGTCTCGGAAGAGTTTGATGGAGAGCAGCTGGACCTGGCTATTATCCTGTAGGAAAAAAAAAAGAAAAACTACCTCAGCATTGACTCCTGCAGGCCCCCCTGGGCACAGGGCTGGAAATGCACAGGGCACACAGTTTCCAGGTAGCAGCCAGCGGCTGTGGCTGGGGGCACAGAGCCTTACGTGGTCAAAGAGTGGCAGGAGCGCCTCAGCCAGCTGCAGGGCAATGGGGGTTGACATCAGAATATGTGATTTGTGCAGGAATAGAAAGCTGAGTGTGATGAGGGTCATGCCAGCTATCTCTGCATCACTGTCGCACAGTAGGTCCATGAGGCTTTGGGTCAGGCTCCACATTCTTTCGGCCTGTGCCGAACACAAGTCTGTGAAAGGCCATCCTGCTGCCGCAGGGCCCAGAGGCCAAAGGCCTGTCCCGAAGCATGCGGGCAGCTGAAGCGGGAGGCAGGAGAGCTGGGAGCAGCTGCCCCAGCGCCCCAAGCCCAGGCCAGGCCAAGTGACTGCGTTCCCAGTGCAGCTTCAGCCACCGCCCCCTTCTCACCATTGAGGGATCATCAATGAGCTCCAGCAGGGCCCTGAGTGCCAGGCGACGCCTCTCCCTGCACTCGCTCTGCAGGTACCTTGAAGAGACCTTCACAACACTGGCACCACATTCACTGGCATCCAGGCACTGGAGGAGCTGAAAGGCACAGGCCAGTGATGGGGGAGCCGGCCGGCAGGAGCCCGGAGCCGCACAGGGCTGGGCCCAGGCAGCAGCAGCAGCAGCAGCAGCAGCACAGGGCGCGGGCACCGTCCCAGGTGGCTGCAGCTCCCAGAGGGCAGAGAGCTGGGAGGCAGCTCAGCCAGGCAGCGCTGCACACCCGGCTCACCTCCACAAGGAACGCCAGGGCGGGCAGATCCCAGTGTGGCTCCTGTGTGCTGAGCAGCCCGAGGAGGTGGAGTGCAATACTGGAACCCAACCCAAGACAAGCATGGCGCATCTCCCTAGGAGGGCGAAAAAGGGACCAGGAACCTGAGCAAATCTCTCCAAGGACAGGCTCGCAGAGCCTGCTGGTCTTTCACTACCATCCTGCAAGGGGACCTGGGCCCTTTAGGAGGTGTCTCCTCCTGTGCTCTCTCCCCTCCCAGCCTTTTCCAGTCTTCTTGGCCGTCCCTCGGTGACAAGGCCCTGTGACCCAGGGCCACAGGGACTGTGTGGGACAGCCCGGGCACAGGGCACAAATGCCGGGAGCAATGGGGAGAAGGGGAGTCTCACCTGGCCAGCAGACCCACGGCATAGTGGCGGGTGTCAGCACAGAGCAGCGTGTCCCAGCCACGCTTGCGTTCCACTGACACCACCACCTCCTTGTACTGCTTTCAGCAGAGCAGGGACTTCAGGCTCTGCACTGCAAACCTGTGTGCACAGCAAAGGCCAGGTCACCCTGGCAGCACTGGCTCCTTGGCAGGCCACGTGGCAGGGACAGGAGGACTGGCATGGAGCACCTGTTGGGGCTGGTGGCAAGGCCGTGCTCTTGCAGGCATTCCTTCCAGAAGGCATCGACCTCCTCTGGCATCTCTTCTGTGCTGAAGAACACTTGGAAGAGCAGATGCACAAATAGCTGGGGGAAATACGATGTCACTACACGTGGCACATGGGGCTCCTGGAGCATCTTCCACATCACCACAGTTGCCTGCAAGGGACAAAGCCCCCCAAGACAGCGCTCAGTGCCCAGGTGTCCCTGGGGCAGGGCCCGAGCAGGGCAGGGAGAGGCCCGCAGAGACCTTGGGAGGGGGAGCACGGGGCCTGCTGGGCCTGAGGCTGCCCCTGGGCCAGGTTTCAGGCCAGCGCCTGAGGCAGGGAGATGCAGTGGGGGAAGGAAGATGGAGAGCTGCTGGAGAGGCGGCCTTGTGGCCAGCAAAGGCCACTTGCAGAAACTCACAGCCAGGCCAAAGACACCCGTTTTGTCCCCATCAGAGGTGCACGTGCTGCGCTCTGGCCAGCTCCCCAGCACATCCAGGAGGATCAGCAGCACTGGCTCTGCAGTCCTGGACGAGCACATGATGGTCTTCCACATGGAGATGGCAGCTCTGCGGGGTTAGAGCTCTGTCTCAGGGGGGTCTCAGACACGGCACCGTGGCCTGGGCATCCCTAGGGGCCCGGGCTGACCGCCGGCTCTGCCTCTGCCCACTGGGCCTGGCCAGCAGCAGCCAGGCAGCCCAGCCCTGTGGGGACAGGCCCCTGAGGGGCGGCAAGGGAGCATGGCAACAGGCTCGGGGGCTGACGTGCCAGGGCTGGGAAAGGCAGCAGCCAGAGGGCCCTGGAACTCTCTGTTGCTCAGACACCTGGGCCAGGCGGTACAGGGTGATGGGCTGGGGAGGCCTGAGCCCTCTGGGCAGGTGGGCCCCATACCTGTCACAGGACGGGGCCGCACGCAGGAGCGTCACCACTGCCTCACCCGGGTGTGCTCTGGTGAGATTCAGCAGGGCCTTGTCCAGCCTGTGCTGGGCAGAATCATTGGCCAGGAGCCATCGGTGAATGGACCTCACCATGGCGGGCACCCGGAGAAGGCACGGGGAGACTTGGAAAGCTGCCAGAGGGAGCCATGTCCCCAGGGTCCCCAGAGAAGTGCTTCCCTTGCCAGCGCACTGCCATGGCCTCAAAGGCTCCCAGGGACCAGCAGGCGTGGCTGGGGAAGCCACGGGACTCATGGGGGAATTGAAGCCTGGCCCCAGGCTGCTCACTTGTTCTGGCCTGGCAACAGCCTTCTCCAGGAGCAAATCCAGCAGGGCGGCACTGGTCTCATGACTGAGGAGCTCTGAGTGAGCTGTGAGCCCAGTGCCCATGGTGCTGGTCTCTTCCTGCCCAATGCTCCGGATAAAGTCGCAGACGAGCTGTAGGAGAAGGGCAAGAGGCCGGGGATGTTGCATGGAGTGCTGCACACACGGTGCTGGGCTGAGCAGGGACAGCAGGCCCAGCCCAGGTGGGGGTGGCTGCAGGTACCTGCGCTGTTCTGCGGAAGCGGCCACGGCTGGATTCCTGCTCTTGTGTGCGCTCCAGGGCTGCATCTGGCAAAGAGCGAGCGCAGCCAGAGCTGAGGGGCTGCGGGAGAGGCCGGAGAACAGAGCCCAGCCCTGCGCTGCCCAGGCAGGGAGAGCCCCGGGATGCCCCAGGGGATGGAGCACGGCCACTGCGGGGTGTCTGCCCGGCCCCTCTTCCATCCTGTCCATGGGCATTTCCCCAGGGGATGGCATGGCATGGCATGGCATGGCATGGCATGGCATGGCATGGCATGGCATGGGGCCAATTGGCTGCAGGCTCCAGCCCTGCAGCCCAGCTCTGCCACTCACCCTCCTGCGGTGGATGGAACGGCACCACCTCTTCTGTCTCCTGTGCTGGGGCAGCTCCAGGGCCTTCTTCCTCCTCCTCCTCCTCCACCCAGGCCAGCTTGGGCACTCTCGGGGCTCTCTGCTCCATGGCTGTGCCTGGAGCTCCTTGCAGGAGAGATGCCTTGGGATAGCTCCGGGGCACCAAGTCCCACGCTCTGCCCTTGAGGGCAGCTGCAGAATAGAAGCCTCAGGAAGGCCACGGGTCAGCGAGTCCTGTGCTCTGGCCTCGAGCTCAGCTGCAGGAACAGCGCCGCGGAGAAGCTCCGGGTCAGACGGGAGCGAGTGCGCTGTGCGGGGGCTCCTCACGGCACCGCTCTGTCCCGTTGTGCCCCGTTGCGTGTTGCCAGCAGCCGGGCAAGCTTCTATTTCCCACGTGTCACAAAGGGGCCTTGGACACCGGCTTCCGTTCCATGGCACGGTGACCGGGCTGCAGCGTGCCACCCAGGGCCCTTGCACACACTGCCTTCTGCCCCGGGGCCGCCCCCAGCCCAGCCAAAGTGGCCCAGCTTGGAAGGAATCCCTGGCCCCAGGTGTCTGAGACAGCCCGCACAGGATCTTTAGCAAGGGCTCAGAGCATCAGCAAACGCTGCCCAGCTCTGCGGGCTCAGTCCTATCCCCATATCTTTCCCCGAGAGCATTTGAATTTCTAAATGAGAATCATTTGAAGGGAGGGGATTGACATTTTCCATTTCAGAGAAGGCTTCTGCCTTCCTTAGCAGACACCTCTCTTTTCAAACCAAGACAATTGTTTCTCATCTTGCAGATCCGCACTTGCTGGGCAGCCCCGTTTTACACCCAGGGCCTGGAGAACCATTCCCAGCAACTGGGAAAATCCTAGCTGCTCCATCCACCCAGAGATGAGGTCTCCAAATTTGCCTCAAAAGTGGGTCCAGCTTTTAGAGGCCAAAAAGAGCAAGTCCCAGTGACTTGATGATAGTTTTAGCCCAGAAAGCCCTGCAGCTGATGGCACACTTTACAGTCAGCAGGGGACACAGCTAGGCCAAAGCCCAGAGCTCTGCCGGGAGCCTTTCTCCTCAAATACCCTTCAAACAAAGCTCCATGCAAGTCAGTTGGGAAAGTTTCTTCAAATGATCCATTTCTGGCACTACAGAACTGCACAGGGTTCTGTGAAAGATTCTAAAGCAGCTGCTCTGGAGTCCAAGAGCCAGCACTAAGAGTCCTTGACACCTATTTGTAGATAAATCGCACTTTGGCCGATTTGAAGGAGTTTGGAAGGAGCTAGAGAGCGGACCTCTGAGTTTCTCAGATGATGCCATTGCTTTTTCTTCTCTTCTCCATAGACAGGAAGGGTGAGTTTGGCTCCCATCTGCACCTCATGGCTCACAGGGCCGCAAGACTTGTAGTTACAAGAGCTTTGAAGGATTTCTTGGTCAAGAAGACACGGCCAACAAGGATATTTATGTTTTGGAGCCAATCCTTCAGTATTTCGTCTTACGGACTCATGCTCTCAGGGTCTCTGGCTGGTCAGAGTGAGCCCGAGATAAGTTCCAAAGTCTCTTTTCCCAGCCCGGGGCTCGAAGAAGGAGTCAGAGCTCTTCATTTCTGGCTCTCAAGGTTGTTTCTTGTATCTTATCTATAAAATTCTTTTTCCTGTCCTGCCAAGGTCCGCTCAGCAAGACAGTCTAAGGCACTCTGCCTGCCCCGGGGCAGTGTTATCTTTTTATCCTAAAAACTACCTGTACAATATTTACAATTACTTTCCAATACCTATCACCTATGTTAGACTGTGAGCTTCTACTCTAAACCAATCTAAAAGTGCCATCATCACAGCAGAAGATGGAGGCCAAGAAGAAGGAGAAAGGCTGGACACGCCCAGATTCCTCCATCTTGGCCCCTGAGGCCCCATTCTAGAAACCCCAACAATCTATTTTTCACCCTGGGATAAATTCACTGTCATTCTACTGAAACTGTCATGGCTCGCAATTCTTCATGTAAGGTTGTTTTTTCCAAGGGCTAAATCAAAGGCACAGGGGTCTTGGGCTCTGTGCCAGGGTCTCTGAGCCCCCTGGGCAGGGGCTCGAGTCCTCCAGGGCAGCCAGAGGAATTTCCTGGGTTCTGACAAGTAGCCCTGTTGTAGTCCCTGCGTACAAGAGTTTACTTGATCCCTTTGATGCCAGAGAGCACCAAGAACTTGAAACTTGCTGGAGTCCAGCCCTGCCTGCCTATCATGGAGAAGAGGGAAAAGATGAAGAACCTGGGCGGTGGTTGAGCCAAATTGACATTTTTCCATTTCTGAGTTCCTCCCAGCTTTTGCAGCAGGGCAACAACCCCATCACTGCAAAGCACTTCCTTTTGCAAGGCACACACTGACCTTGGTGGAAGCTCAGGGCTCTTGAAGGGGCTGCTGCAGTTGGCAACAGGAGCTGTTGTTGAATTTTTCACGTTGTTTAACCCCCCCTGCCAAATGCCATCAAGCGGTTGAGGAAGGAGAAAAAAGATTACCCTGGAGGAAGGGAGGCCAAGAGCTTGGAAAAGGAGGAAAGAAACGCTCTGATGATGAAAATGACAAAAAACCCCAATTTATTTTTGACAGCAAATGAACACCGGCCGCCCTCCAGCCCTCCCAGCCTGGCAGGCCGAGCGGTGCCGTTCCCATGGCATGAGGTGCTGGCAGCCTGCGGAGAGAAACCAGAGAGCCACGGTCAGTGGCAGCAGGCTCCTGTCCCCCTGTCCCCCCATGGCCTGTGCCCAGGCCAGGCTGCTGGCTGTGCTCAGAGCCCAAACCTCCCGACCCATTCTCTGTTTTTAGAGAAGGGCAGCGGGGCAGGCCACGTTCCACCTCCTCTGCTTAATCCCGGCACAGCAACCTCCTAAGCAGCTGCAAGAGCGGGATGCCCGTGTGCCCGCTGCCACCTGCCCAGAGCCCTTCTGCCAGCCGAGCTGTGGAGCCGGGTGCCCACCTCTGCAGAGCTGCTGCCAGGAGAGGAGCCGATCCCAAACCAGGTCCTCGTCCTTCTGGAAGGGGCTGTCCCTGCAGACCGTGGCCCCTGGGGCAGCGCTGGCACTGGACGCGCTCCACGGACGCTGCAGGCGCTTCCCCGTCCGGTCTGGGCACCAGGTGTAATCCTCCTGGGAAAAACAAAGAACAATTGCACGAAAGTCAATTCAAAACAAGACCTGGAAACAAGAAAAAGCACAAAGCCTGTCACCGTTTCATGGGCCTGAGGAGGGTCTGACCACTCCATGTGAGAATTAATCCTGTCCACGGGTGGGGAAAATCCCCACCTCTCCCGCCCATAAACGCACCCCTTCCTCAAGGGCCTGCAGAGCAGACCAGCTGTGGCACGGCTTCGGAACCCGTCCCCCTCTGCCGCCCCCATCCACATGGATGGATGCTTTTGTCAGGCTGGCTGCCCCCGCCTCAGCCCGTGCCAGGCTGGCTGGCAGAAGCTGTCAGCAAGGCCAGGAGCCGGCTCCCCTTCCACAACATCCATCCCCTGTCCTGCCAAAAAGCAGCTCGGCGGCCGGCGGAAAAATTAATATTCCCCAGCGCCGCCGAGCGGGGAACCTCTGGCGCGTGGCCAGGCCGAGCCCTGCCGTGCCTGGAAGCACCAGCATCCCCCCGCCCCTGCGCCAGCTGGGGACTCATCTTGATTCCATCGGGGCGCAGAGCGTGTCCTCCAGGCAGGGGCCGCAGCCAAAGCCAATCGGCTCTGCCCCGCCAGCCGCCAGCTCCAGGATGGTGTTCCCAGCTCCACGTCGTGCTCCAGAAGAACGCGCCAGCTGTGCCTCGGCTTGCGGGGACATCACGATGCCATTGAGCTGCAGGGGGATGTTTCCCCTGTCCCAGTCCGTGGCACCTTCACCGCACTGCCACCACTTCTCCAATGGGACGGGCAGCACGGAGCTGCTGCCTCCACAGCTCGCAGGGACCAGCGGAAGCAGCATCTCCTCGGCTGCGCTCTCTCCTCTGCGCCGCGGCCGCAGGGAAACGCTCCGGGGTTTTCTTCCAGCGCCATGAGATGCGTGCCGCTGCTGCTTGCTGGGCTCCTGGATCCTCCTGTGCACAGGGAGGCATCTCTGCTGTCTCCTGGGCCAGGCAGGGCTCCTGCAGCCAAGAATGCTCAAAAAGGTCCTCCAGTGCTGGCCTGTCTGTGGGCTCCATGCATAAACACCACCTGATGAGGTGTTGGCACTCTGCGGAGAGAAACCAGAAACCGCCGCTCAGCGGGACAAGGCTCCTGTCCATGCTCTCCCACATTCCACAGTGCCCAGGCCACACCAGGAGTGCTCAGAGCTGCAGCCAAAAGCTTCCTATCGATCCTCTCTTGCGGAGGACACCAGCACAGAGGCACAGGTGCCACCTCCTCCAGCTAAGCCCAGGAGATGCACCTCCTCACCAGCTGCAAGAGCAGGACGCTTATGTGCCAGCCGCCCCTCCCAACCCCGTTCTTCCCCTCGTGCCTTGAAGGCGCATCCCCACCTTGAGACACCCGGGGCAGGAAGAAGAGCTGGCCCCGGACGATGTCCTCGTTGGTGTGGAAAGGAAGGTGCCCACAGAGCAGCTCATAGAGCAGGATGCCCAGGGACCAGATGGTGGCTGGCTGGCCATGGTAGCAGCCAAAGAGGATCCACTCTGGTGGGCTGTACTCCGGCGTTCCTATGGGATACGGGCACAGCTCATCAGGCCCATGCTGCTCCCTCCCTCCCAGCCAGCTCCCGTTCCACAATAGCCAGCCCCTGCCCTGCCACAAAGCAACTTGGCTGCAGCTGGCTGAAGAAGGATTCCCCCTCCTTCCTTGCCTCCTTCCTTCCCTCCCTCTTCCCCCTCTGCCAGCCAAGGGAGGAACTTCTGCTGCCCAGCTGGGCCCCGGCTTTGGGCTCACCTGACATCCGGGTGTAGAACGTGTCCTGGAGGATCGTGCCGCAGCCAAAGTCGAGGAGCTTCGCCTCGCCCGTGGCCAGGTCGACGAGGACGTTCTCGGCCTTGATGTGGGGGTGCAGGACGCCGCGGCTGCTGCAGTGCCCCATGGCCTCCAGCACCTGGCGGAACAGCCCCCGCGCCACGGGCTCCGTCAGGAACCGCCGCTCATGCAGGAAGTACCAGAGGTGCTGACAGCGCTGCGGACGCTCCGTGAGCAGCGCGAAGCCCTCGGGCACCTCGAACCAGTCCAGGAGCCGCACGAAGCCAGGCCGCGACACCATCCACAGCAGCGCCAGCTCCAGGGGCACAAGGGCGCCCTTGCGCTGCGGGGGGACCGCGATGCCGTCAGCGGGGCCGAAGCTGCGCCGCGCCTCGGGCAGCTCCTGCCCGGCCCCGCCGCGGCTCGCCATGGCCCGGCCTGGGGCGCTGCGCGGCCCCCGCTCACTCCACGCTCGCTGCCCTCGCAGCGTTCCGGCTGCCGCCCTGCCGGGCCTCGCCTCAGCCCCACCCGGCACGCCCCGCCGGCTCCTCCCGCTGGCCCCGCTCACTCCCCAGCCGTGCCCACTCCGAGATGTGCTCCCGGGACACTCGCTTGATGGCCGCCTGCGAGCCAAGGCCAGCGGCGGGCTGAGCTCATCGCCCGCCGCCCGCCGCCGCCCTCCGAGCCGGCCCCGTCTCTTCCCGGGGCGCCATCGGTGAGGCGGGGACCGGAGTAAACGCTGCCGCAGCCGCCGCTGCCCAGCAGTGGGCCCTGCTGCTAGAGCTGCTCTAGGGGAGGCCTCTCCGCCCATGCGGGTGGCACCGCGCTGCCGCTCTTCTGCCCGGGGCACCCGCCCGCCCGGCGCGCTGCTGCTTGCCGAGCTGCCCCGAGCTGCGGCGGCTCGGGGCCGGCGGCCGAGCTGGCGAGCGGCGGAGCTCGGAGCGGGGCAGCTGCCGGCCACGCTGTCAGCCACGGGGCGGGAGCCGGGCGGCAGCGGGGCGGCCGCGGGCGGAACCGCGGCAGGGGCTTCGTTCGGGTCCGGGGCCTCAGCTGGGGCTGGGCCAGAGCCCGCGCCAGGCGCGGCCAAAAGACCGCACTGCTCCACCAGCACCAGAGCGAGCGGCTCCTCCAGCGGCGCCACAGCCAGGACAGAGAGAGCCCGGCCGAGGCGGAACCACGGCGGGCCGGGCAGGGGCGGGCACGGGGCGGCCCCGCCGAGGGGCGCCTTGCGGGACGCGGCATCAGCCGGGCTGGGAGAGGCGGAACACGGACGGCACGGCCCAACACGGGACGGGAGTAGGGTGAGTGTGAGAGGGAGAAGAGGATGGGGAGCGAGTGGGAAGTCCAGTGGAAAACCAATCAAGAGAAGCGCTGCTGCTGCTGCTGCTGCTGCTGCTGCTGCTGCTGCTGCTGCTGCTGCTGCTGCTGCTGCTGCTGCTGCTGCTGCTGCGGAGCCGCCGGAGATCGCGGCCGTTCCTCCATTGCCCGGGGAACCCAACGGAGGAGCCGCCGCGCGCCCCAAGGAACGAAAGAGAGAAACAAACAAATCACACCCCAAAGTCATTCCTATTAGAGAAGCAACCAAAGAAAACAACGTAGCAATAACGAAGACTGTTGGCTTCTGGCTTATTTCTTCTTTGCATGAGACCAAGCTTTTCATGGGGAACAATTGCCTCTTGTGACAATTTTGCCAGAGTGGACAGGAGCAGAGCATTTACTTTTCAAGTAGAAAAGGGAAATCGTGTCAGTAATGTCATCTCTTTTCATCCTCTGTTGACACAGTTGCAGGCTGCCAAAAGACATGGTCTGCAGTGTGGAACTTGGGGCCAAGTTTCTTTTTCTGCCAGAGGATGAGGAGGGGAAGTATCCCAGAATCATGGAGTCGTGGCATGGTTTGGCTTGGAAGGGATCTGGAAAATCCCATGGCTGCAACCCCCCTGCTGTGGCTGGGGACCCCTTGCACTGGACCGGCTTGTCTAGAGCTCCATGCAGCCTGGCCTTGAACACTGTCAGGGACGGGACATACCCACCTTCTCTGGGCAACCTGTTCCAGGAGAGTCTTTTTTCTGAATCCCTTACCTAAACCTAATCTCTCTCCATTTGGATCCATGCTCCCTTGTCCTGTCCTTGCCTGCCCTCGTACAAAGTCCCTGTCCAGCTTTCTTGTGTGTTGCCCTCAGGTACTGGAAGGCCACAGCTGGATCAAGGCTGGGTCTCTTTGCCAGGCTGAAGAAGCCGAGCTGTGTCAGCCTTTCCTTGCAGGAGAGGAGCTGCAGCCCCGGCACCATCTGGGTGTCCCTGCTGGGCCCCTGCTGCAGCGTGTCCACGTCCTTGCCGTCCGTGCCGGGGAGCCCGGCAGAGGCGGAGGCAGCGCTGCAGGTGCAGGGTCAGCGGCGGGGAGGAGACCCGGCCCTGGCAGCGGCTCCGGGAGCAGCGATTGGCGCTGGGCCGCCCGCACTGCAGAGAGCCGGGGCCCTTGTGCCTGCCCTTGTGCCCAGGGCGCCTTTCCCCGCCGCCCGCCCGCCCGCCCGCTCGGGGGAAATGCCCCCTGTGCCGCCCCTCAGGGCCGCCCCTCGCCGCTGCCCCGGGCGCTCCCGGCGCCGCCTGGAGGGGCCCAGGCCTCGGCCTCACCCTGCTCAGCCCGAGGCCTGGAAAAGCAGATTCAAACACCCACCCAGAAAGTGCCCCAGGATGCCAAGGTCAATCTTTTGTCACCAGCACGGCTTTGCTATCAGAGTCTGGACGGGAGTAGAAAATCACCAGGGGAAAAGAGCATGAACAAGTTCTGCCTTGGCACTACCTCAAGCTGTGGGGTACCAGTTGTTGGTTTCACTGGCTCTGGATTGAAGGCACTTGAGACAGTAATTCATGTTCAGACTCAAGTGTTTATTATTTCTTATCAGTAAAACAGCCTCATTACTGGGAGTTCAGCAGCTTTTCAGTAGAAGGCACAAAATGGCCCACAATCTCTTGTTCCAAGGTCTTTTAAGACTAAACTATCCAATTAAGAACTGACACCTAGATTATTTTCCCTTTTAACCCAATAACTGATCCCAAAGAGCCTGCAATGTGGAATTTCTGCCCAATTACAAAAAGCCACCCAAACCCATGAAGAAGAAGGAAGAAGCATGAAGAAGAAACCCAGGACGAAACACTGTGCCTTCCATTTTGCTTCCATCCACAACATACTAAAAATCCCAAAACCTCAATTTCTCAGAGTCAGAGTAGACCAAAGCCCAAAACCTGGAGGTGATAAGAATGGACTAAAACCACAACCAAGGAATCAGCATCGCCCTGAAATACCTTTCCCCTTACATCAGCCTGGTGCATATTCATAGAGCCTCATGCATACCCATAAACTACTTTACATATTCCAGGAATGATTTTACGTGGCCCCTCCTTGGGTCTGCCTTTTCAGAGCATGTGTGTTTCTTGGCTGTGGTTTTGGCTCCTTCTCTTTATCACCTCCAGTTTTTGGGCCTTGGTGCACTCTGCCTTCAGACGGGGAGTGCTGATAGTTGGCAGATCTGTACAGGTGTCCTCACCCAGTGTGCATTGGATGTTATCCCATCCAAGCAGGCAGTTTAACACAAGCAGCTATTTCACTGAGCTTAATTAACAACAGAAATAAAAACTATATAACAAAGTTACTTTAAAAAACAGTCCCAGCCCATATTTGATCCCAGTCTGTGTGGTCCTGATCCATATGGTCCCAGTCCCTGGGATCCCAGGCCATATTTGATCCCACTCCAGGCTATCCTGGTCTGGAGGGTTCTGATGCACAGGATCCCCATCCATGTGATCCCAGCCCATATTTGATCCCAGCCCATATTTGATCCCAGTCCGTATTTGATCCCAGTCCGTATTTGATCCCAGCCCATCTTTGATCCCAGTCTGTGGGGTCCTGCACACACTCCCAGGGTCTGGAATTCCAGTTCCCAGCCAGGAAAAAATGTTCCTGCCCTTGAACTTCCTTCCTATCCCCTCAACAAATTGCAATAAAATTATAAACAAAGAAATAATAATTGAACTTTAAAAAATTATAATAAAAATAAAATATAAAAATCTCAACTCTTCTTTACAATACTCCAACAGTGATTCAAACCAAAGCAACAACTATTACTATAATATTACTAATGTATATAAATAAACAAATTATATATCAAGAAATACCTTTTGAAAATTTTAACTCTATGACTAATGTACTTTAGATAAAAATATCTAAAGAAACTACCAAGCAATCTAACACACCTTAGTAAAACAATTCATATTACAAATATACTAAACACAAAAGCAAACACCACTACAATTTCTCAGACATTTCAACCAAACAATTAAACTTTAATAACATCCTTAAGTACTCTTGAAAAATTAAAATTATTTTTAAAAGGTTTATTGGGGGTGCGTGGTTTTATTTGGATATTGGTTTTTTAATTGTTAGAGGCTAGATGATTTAAAAAATGGGACTTTTATAAGAATTGAATCAGCTGAGAAGGTGGCACTCTGCAAACAGAACTGACTGAAAATGAACAGGACAGAAATCACTAACTCTGAAAGTTTTATTTGCTATCAAATACAACCCACACACCCAGCCCCACACAATCCCAATCCCATTGCTCCAAATTGGGATCCCACTTCTCCCAGTCCCCTTCTAACCCCATCTCACCCTGGTGGCTGTGGAATGGAGAGTTTAGCATGGGATTGAGGTTTTTTGAGGAGGGAACAAGGAATCTGAGGTAGGATTGAGCCTTTTTGGGTTAAAATTCAGTTATTTTCAGTGGAATTTGAGTGGTTTTGAGGTGACAGATTCATCCCTCTTGGCTTTTGGAGTGGAAACACATGGAGAAGAGAAAAAAATTCAGGCCAAACCAAAGGACAAGCAGGCAGGTGTGTTCCCAACATGGATCACAGGGAATGTGAGTGACCAGGGCTGTGCCCAAAGTGCCTCCTCCAGTGGGGGATGGAGCTGCAGCAGCGCACGAAGCTCTTCCCGCACTCGGGGCACTCGCAGGGCTTCCCTTACCGGTGCCTCCGTTGGTGTTGGGTCAAGTGAGAGCTGCAGGAGAAGCTCTTCCCACACTGGGGACACTCGTAGGGCCTCTCCCCAGTGTGGATGCGCCGGTGCCTGACGAGGGTGGAGTTCTGCTGGAATCCCTTCCCACAGTCGGGGCAGCGGAATGGCCTCTCCTCTGTGTGAATCCGATAGTGCCGGAGGAGATGGGAGCTGGTCTGAAACCTCTTCCTGCATTTATCACACTCGTAGGGCCTCTCCCCTGTGTGGATGCGCTGGTGCTTGATGAGGTCAGAGTTGCGCTTGAATCCCTTCCCACAGTCGGGGCATTGGAAGGGCCTCTCCTCTGTGTGACTCTGATAGTGCAGGAGAAGATCAGAGCTGGTCTGAAACCTCTTCCCACACTTGGAACACTCATAGGGCCTCTCCCCAGTGTGGGTCCTCTGGTGCCTGATCAGGCTGGAGCTGCAGCTGAAGCTCTTCCCACACTCCCCACACTCATAGGGCCGTTCCCCAGTGTGGGTCCTCTGGTGCCTGATCAGCTCGGAGTTCCACCTGAAGCTCTTCCCACACTCCACGCACGTGTGGGGCTTCTCCCCATCATGGAGCTGCTCATGGAGCACCAGCTCCGAGCTCTGGCTCCATCTCCGGCCGCCTTCCCGGCCCAGGCTGCCTCTTTCCCCCTCACATCCCCGCCATCTGCGTTTGCAGCCCCTCCTCGTGCGGCATCTCCGGGCCTTTTCCTCCCCGTTGGCTTCCTGCGCCGTGGAGCCGCTCAAAACGGCCTCTGCCACCAGGTTCTGCCGCGGGCATTTGTCCTCCCTGCTCTCCATGCTCAGCTCCTGCTCTGGGCGAGGAAGGACAAGGACAGCATGGGATTTGCCTCCGTGCCACAGGCAAGGGCAACGAGATCCCCCCAGGCCGTCTCTGGGGACGCACTGCCCCCTCTTGGCTCTCCCCATTTCGGGATGCCGGGGCTGTTTGGGCTCCCGGGCTCCCTTCTCCCCTCATTCTCTGCTCTGGGCTGCAGCGGCTCCAAGGAGTCCCCCCTGCCCCTCTCCAGGCTCTTGAGGCTCCCGCCAATGGCGGCGCTCCCCCCTCTCTGGCCTCCCCACTTTGGCCTCCTGGGGGACACAGGGCTCTGCTCCTCCAGGCTGCCTCTGCCCGCAGCCGCCACCGCCACCCCCCGATGTCCCCCCGAGGGGCCTTTTCCGCTCAGCCTTGGACTTCTTCATTCTCCAAACATCCCCCCAAAAACCCAACCCAGGGACCCCCCGGGATATCCGGGCCGGGCTCCCCCTCCCCGCTCACCGGAGCCATGGGGGGGGCGATGATCCCACAGGTGGGGGCTGCGAATTCAGGCAGGGCTCGAAACCGCGTGGCTCCCGCAGCTCAGCCTTGATCTGCCTTTGTCCCTCCTCTTCCTCCCGCTCCTCCTCTGTCCTATCTCCACCTCCCTGTCCTCCTCCCTCCTAACCCCACCTCCTTCACTGCTCTTTCTCCTCCCGCTCCTCCTCTTCCATCCCCCTCCTCCTCCTCCTCCTCTGTCTTATCCCCGCCTCCTGCTCCTCTTCCATCCCGCCCCTTCCATTCCTTCTCCTCCTCCTCCCCCTCCATCCCTGCCCTTCCCTCCCTCCTCCTCCTCCCCCAGCAGCAGCCACACCCTCGGTGCCCCGTTCCCGCAGCCCTCGCAGCCCGCGGCAGCAGCGGCCATGGAGCCGGGCCAGGTCGGCATGGGCAGCGCGGGGCTCTCGGCTGCTCCCAGCCGCTGCGGGCGGGGGGAACCCGGCCCGGGCCAAAGGAGAGGCAAACTGGGCAAACTGGGGGCAGATCACAAAGCTAAGGATGCAGCAGAAAATGGAGCTGAAAGAGTTATGTTAATATTAACTCCAAACGAGGAAAAACTGGAAATTCCAAAGTTTAGGGAAGCCGAGAAAAAAGAATTAAACAAGATAGGAAATGAACAAGATAAATCAGGGAAATAGAAACTTCTACATGGAAGACAATTACTTAATAAAATGTGCTTACTAGGAAAAGATTAGAAGACGTGCATCAGAAACCCCACTGGCGTACTCAAGCTTTGTGTGATCATTTTTTAAGGAATTTTGGGTGCACTGGGATTTTTGGTGTAGCAAAGCAAGTCACTGAAAGATGCTTAATTTGCCAAAGGATAAATAAAAAGGTGATGGGAAAAACAACATTAGGAGGTCATGAGTTAGCTCGTCGACCATTTCAAAATATCCAAGCATTGGATTTGTTAGGTTCTGGATTTATTTGGAAAAAAACCCATTTAATCTAGAAGAAAGAGAAGATGCCATATGTTAGACAGGAGATTTTAGGAGAATAAAAATCTTTGAAGTATCAGAAACACCCGAGGAAAAAACCAAGAAAATAAAAAGGGGAAATGAAAGGGAGGGGAACAAGAGGAAAAGTCAGAAAGAGAGTGGGATCCTCTGCAGCTCTTGCCCCCTCCGTTGGCGGCCGAGGCGCCTGTCCCGGGTCCCGGCTCGCTGCCCGCCTCAGCTCCGCCTGCCCCGGTTTCCATCCCAGGTGCGGGCTCACTGCCCAGGGCAGCTCCACCTGCCCCGGCGCTGGCGGTGAATTTGTGTGCCCTGGCCCCACTGCCCGGCCCGCGGCCGCTCTGCCGGCCATGCTGGGCAAGATGGGGTTGCTCTGTCCTGCCGCGTGGGCCGAGGTCACCGCGCCGACCGCACCGAGGGCGGGTCCCAGCCATCCCATCCCCGGCTGCCCTGCCCGTGCCAGCTGCGCTGGGCAGCGCCGCTGCTGCTGCCGGGGTCTCCCACCTGCCTTTTCTCTGCCGGGAGCTGCCGGATCAGCCGCCAGAAGCCATGTGGGGGCTGCCCACGCTCCGGCTCGGCCTCCACGGCAAGATCGCCCTCTGGCGATTCCGGCAGCACACCCTGCCCACACTCCGACCGAGCCTCGGCGGGATATCCTCCCCTGACCCCTCCTGCTCTGAGTTACGTCCCCTTGGTAACCACAGCTCCTGCTGTTCAGGGAAAATCCCTCTCTCTACAGGAAGCACCTTATCGAAACACTAGGAGCTCAGTTAAAAGGCAGCCCTCTCCAAATTCTTTCTCAAAACACGGGAGAAAGGCTAGAGAAGGTAAAAAAGTGAAAGAGTTAGATGAAGGGATTGCTCTATTGCCGTTCAGAGAGGTTCCCATGGCAGGGATGCGCTGCCCCGCCCCGCGGGAGCCACCGGCGCCCCTGCCGGCCGTGCCCGGAACTGCACCCAAGGGGAAAGCGCCGCGGCCGAAAGGCCGGGACCGGCTCCGGGCTCTGTTTGTTGGCACTGCCGGAGCTGTTGATACACACTACTATTATTATATTATACACACTAGTAAAGAACCGTTATTCCTAATCCCATATCTTTGCCTGAGAGCCCCTTGATTTCACTATCCTAAAAATTAAGAGGGAGGGGGTTTGCATTCTCCATTCCAAGAGAGGCTTTTTCTGCCTTCCCAAGCAGACACCTGTCTTGTAAAGCAAGACAAGCACCCGCAGGCACTGAGGGGGGCTGCAGGAGGGGTAGAAGAAGGCCCTGCAGCACTTGGGCACAAAGGCCCAGCAGGTGAATGCAAGAAGGGAGCAGCAAAAGGCCAAGCTGAAGGCAAAGGCCAGGGCAGAGCTCCTACAGCCCCTGAGGGATCAGCCCTAGGGCCCAAGGGGGCCCCAGCACCCAGGGCACGGCTCGGCCACAAGCACCCGGCAGAGGCATTGCCCTCCTCGGCAGGGCACAGCCCACCCAAACAGCCCCTGGCAAGGAATCAGGGCTCCGGCTGCAGGGCACAAGGACACTGCAAGCAGAGACAGCAGCACCCTCAGGACCAGCAAGTCCAGCCCGTGATGGACATGGATTGGCAGGGCTGTCACAGCTCCCATCACACCAGGGACCCTCCACACTGGAGCCCTTGAGAACATTCAGGTGGGTCTGCATTGAGAGGAGGCATTTCCTGATGGACACAGGGGCCTCTCAATCTGCTCTGAATCTTAGACCTAAAGGGGAAAATAGTAAAGGAATATTTTAATTTTTAAGGGAATGAGAGGGAAAGATGAGCAGGTATGATTTGTTCAACCACTATTAGAAGCTGTGGGGGATAGGTTTGAAATAAATGAATTTCTTTTTCTTCTTCCTGTGATTGTAATTAACTAGAAAGGAATTTGAGAGCTGGATTTTAATACTGTAAAAAGGGATACAGAGGCCAGTTCTGTTGTACCTCTGTGTCAAAAGTCTGACAAGGCCTATGCTGAAGTGAACCCAGAAGTGTGGGCAGCCCCAGGGAAATACAGAAAATTAGATATGGAGCCTCTACAAATTAAAGCAACCAGGACAAGCACTACCCTGTTCCAAGAGAGGGAAGGAAGGGCTTACAGCCTGGTATTGAGTCCCTGTTAAAGGCAGGGCTTTTGGAGCCAAGGGTGTCTCCCTACAACACTCCTATCTTGCCAGTCAACAAACTGGATGGATGGACACAAGGAGGAAACACAGAATTTTCAAGTGTTAAAATTAAGATTAACTGAGGCGGCTGCCCTGGCCCTTCCAGACAGGGAAAAAGAATTTGAATTATAGGTGGACGTTAAACAGGGTCTTGCCAAAGGAATTCTTGTGCTAAAATGTTTAACCCAGTGCCTAGAGAGCAGCCTCATTGTCTGCAGAATTGTGCAGCCACAGCTTCCATGGGAGCAGAGGCTGAAAACTGATGACAACAGGAGGATCTCCTAGAGTTCAAGTCTGGCATCAAGTTAAAGCTTTGACAACCAAAAGAGCCTCTAAATGGATGAGCAGGGCTCGGTGATTACAGTATGAAACTTGTTCAGTGGCACAGGAGGATTCAGAACTGAGGACAGGGCAAGGGTTTAACCCAGCCTCCTGTTTGAACAGCCTGGAGAGGGGCTGGCAAGGAACCCAGGACTGCACTCAAGGGACAGAGCTCCCGAGCCAGGCTGGGAGAGATTGATGGGACATTCCCTGGCCTGAGGGAGACAATGTGTTTGTGGATGGCTCTGCAAGGGCAGCAGAAGGGAAAAGAGCTACAAGACAGGCTGTTATTAAGGAAGGGGAATCAGACCAAGCGCAGGTCACCGCCCCATGCTCAGCTCAACCCAAGGAGCTGTGGGTGCTTGTAAGAGCCTGGCACTGAAATGCCCTGAGCAGGAAGGCTTCAATATCTTCTGCTGACACCATGGCACCTAACAGGGGGGCAAAAGCAATTCTGACTGCTTCAGCAATCACTGGATCACTTATTAACCTATTTCTAAAAGAAATAATTCAAAGATAATGGATTGTGGAAGCAATAGATTCAGATGGGGAACTCATTTTACAGGAAAGACCCTTCAGGGGGTTATGGCAGCTTTAGGAATACAATGGGACCTCCATAACCCCTGGCAAGCCCAGAGCTCGGGTTGGGTAGAAAGAATGAATGGGGAAATAAAGAAACACCTTTGGAAGCCGGAGATGGAAACCAAGATGCCATGGGTACAGCTTTTGCCATTGGCCTTGGCAAGAAAAAGAGCCAGACCCAAGGCAGATATTCAATTATCTCCCTTGGAATTCATGTCTGGAATTCCTTACCTGGGCAATTCTCCACCTAGTGCAGGGTGGAAATAAGGGATGTAAATTTAAGGCAGGCTGTAGCCAGAATCCTGTCTCCTGTGGAATCTCTCCCCCAGGAAGCTGGGCTGGCACAGAGCCTGCCCTGGGACTTTGCTGTTGCCAACACCCAGCCAGGCCATCGGCTCCTGCCTAAGGAGTGCAAAGCAGCACCACTGGTGGCCAAGGGGCCCACGCCAAGTGTCCCTGAGGCCAGAAACAGCCGCCAGCACAGCTGAGCACGGGGGGACCCCTCAGCCTGGCCTCAGGGGCTCTGAAGCCCCGGAGATTTGCACTTCCCGCCCGCAGCAGGACCATGGGAGCCGCCCCTGAGCCTGCCCTGAAGGCAACGCAGCAGCAGCCAGGGCTCCACAGCGGGCCAAGCCCCTGGGCCTGCCCACAGATCCTCTGCTCAAACCCTCGGGAATCCTGGCCACCCTCCCCTGGCACCTCCAGCCACTGCGGCCAAGCCTCGCTGCCGCTGCTGCAGCTCCAGCGCTGGCTGGGCCTGCACTGCCACAGCTGCTGGGGAGCACCGCGGCACAATTCCACCCTGGGGCTCACTCACACCCACACTCTGGGCTGCCTGCGACTGCACTGCTGCAAAATGTACCCATCCTGCTTCTTTTAAATCTTATTTCTCTGCTCAGAAAGGTTTCTCTACTCAAAGGTTTGCCTTTGGGAAAGAAATTTTAAAGGTTTTATTTAAGGGGTTCCCAGTCTGTTCGGATGTTAAACTCATCTCCACCACTCAATGGAGACGAGTTTAACATCCGAACAGACTGGGAATAGCCCAAAAGACACCCACAGAGATAACGACCAGCAACAAAACATCAACGCCCCGCAGCAAACAGCAACCAACAGCTACCCCAGACACTGCCCCCGGCACAGCTGGAGACACCTGGTCTGGAAAAGGCTGAGAAGGAAATCCAGGAGTGTGGACGGAATTCACATCAGAGGGGAAGAAATCCGAGTCTAATAGGAAACCAGACACTAAAAACTTACACGACTTGGAAGCAATGAACATTAAAGCAGTGGATTTAGATTGGTTCAGACTAGGTAAAGTTTAGGAAAAATCGAGTAAAACTGACATGTCATGGAATGATTTTTTCTGCACAGCCGGGCTATGTGTGGATGAAAGTATTTCTGTTGCACATCCTGGCCAGAACCAAGTAATGCCTTGACTCTCTCACACGAAAGAGATTCTTGGAGAGTTTTTGTTTTCCCTACAGTTTCAGTGATAAGATTACAACATGAGAAACATTTTTTATAATAGTCCTACTTTATATTGTCAGGTAGGTTTGGGACAGAAGGGTGAGAATCAATTTTTGGTCTGGGTTTTTCCATGTTCGCCTTTATGTTGCATTTTGCAAAATTGAAGAGCTTTAACCGTGATACTTTTAACTCTTAAATAGTTAATACTTTTTTTAAAAAAAGCAGGGTGAAGCTGCAAAGGGAAACAGCAAATGGAGAATGTTGGGAAAACTTTACTATAAATAAATGGGGGGGAATTGAGATGAGGGACTACATTTTGTTCATCATGAAAAAGAGACCAGTGTGTTACAAGAGTTGTCTGCAGACTATTTCTGTACTACTTCATGAGATATGAGCTACAAGGATACCAGGGAAGGGGTTGCAGGAGCCCACACATAGTCCCACCCAGCAAATGGTACAAACAGATAACTCACAGAAATAACGACCAGGGAAAGGCTGGGGAAAGGGCAGGGGCAGATTAACACCCAGCAGGGAAACCTTTCCCGCTGAAAAATGGTACAAGCAGATAACTCACAGAGATAACGACCAGGGAAAAGCTGGGGAAGGGGCAGGGGCAGATAAACAGTCTGCAAGGCAGGATATTTGCTTGCTTAAGCTTGATAGGGCACAGTCTGCAAGGCAGGATATTTGCTTGCTTAAGCTTGATAGGGCACATATTGCATTAATCATAAGATTTTGGTAATTTTCCACGGAGAAGTCACCAAATAAGGACATAGGGTGAAGAAGACGCGGCTGAGGAAGACTCCGCAGCCTTTATCACCCACCACCAGGAGACAGAAGGATGACCCCCTAGCAACAACCAGCGCAGGCGCAGAGAACTCTGAGATAACATGGACTCCTGAAGGATGGAGAGGATAAAAGGACTGAATCAGAAACTAGTTGGGGCGGCAGTAGTGGAGCGGAGACTCCCCTGTCGCCCAGCGCTGAGCCTTTGCTTACGTAGTATAACTGCTTCAATAATTAATAAATTCTTTGATTGGAAATTACTTGTTTTGAGTCAATTTTATAACAATTTGGTGCCGTGACTCGGATGAGAGTTTGGATCGGGTAAGATCTACCCAGAGTGGGGGGCGCCTCATCCAGTGCTTTCTGGGTGGCCCCTCTGGGAGAACCTCCGCCACTCTCACCGACGACCCTAAAATATATACTAGTAAGCAAACGGGACAAATTATACCGGTGACCCCCTTAATAATCTGTGCACGGAGTCCGGAGGAAGACGCAGGACGCGTAAGTATAAAAGGGAATCCGTTCGGGCGGGGTTGGGATCCCGGAGTGTGGCGGTGGACAAGTGTGAATGAGAGGAGGGTCGGCAGCCGGACTCTCCAAGTGAGTGCGGACCCTTGAGTAGTGCGGTTCCCGTAGACCCGCGAGGGCTCGGGCCACAAAAAAGGGGAAGTGAAAGGAATTTGAGAGTGAAAGAAGGCACTCCGGACGAATGGGGCAGGGGAAAAGCAAGACCCCAACCCAAGTCAAACTCCCCCCCATTCCAAGGGACAGTCCCCTAGGATTTATGCTTAGTAATTGGAAGCATTACCCGGGGACCGAGACTAAGGATAGGGCCAGAATGATACATTATTGTATGGAAGTATGGGGTGGGAAAGAGATTTCCAAAAAAAAAAAAAAAAAAAAAAAAGTTTTTTGGCCCATGTTTGGATCATCTGAAGACTGGGTTCGACAGGACTTGAACCTATGGGTAAATTCTAAAGAGCCCTTCTCGTAAGAGGAGAGTGATTATGCCAAAATATGGGTAGCAAGACCCGAAGTGTATGTTTTCCAATTAAGAGAAGGGAAAGGGGATCCGGACAAAAAGGGGAAGAGGGACAATCATTTGGGCGACTTAATTATAGCACCGCCCCCATATGTCCCACCGCCAGCACCCAATGCCCCACCACCTCCACAACCACCTGCACCGAACAATGATGAAGAGGGTAACCAAGGGGAGGTTAACCAAACCGGTTACCAAGGCCCGATTACAAGGAGCCGCAGTAGGGTTGAGACGGGGTTATTCCCTCTACGGGAGATGCCCATGGGTGGACCACAGGCGGGTATAGGATTTATTACTGTCCCCTTGAGTTCGGCAGATGTACGAGACTTTAAGAAGGACATGGGACATTTATTAGAGGACCCTTTTGGGGTAGCCGAGAGGGTCGACCAGTTCTTAGGACCAAACATCTATACCTGGGAAGAAATGCAGTCCATTTTGGGCATTCTGTTCTCTACTGAAGAACGGAATATGATAAGAAGGGAAGGAATGCGTATTTGGGACACGCAGCATGTCCAAGGCCCGGCTGCGGACACTAAATGGCCCCTACAGAACCCCCATTGGGACCACCAAAATGCGGCACATAGATTACTGACTAATATACATCAAAAAAAAAAAAACACATTGGGGATCACAGGGACTGGTAGATTATTTTGCTGCAAAGTATGTGAGTGTGGGAATCTGGGACATTGCCAAACAAGTAACCAGAGGATGCCTAATTTGCTTACAAGTAAATAGAAAAAAAAAAATTTGAGAAAATTACCGGAGGGAGGCCGACCGCTAGCGAAAAGGCCTTTCTCCCACATTCAGATAGATTTCACCGAGCTCCCCAAAGTAGGGAGAACCAAATATTTCTTGGTCTTGGTGGACCACCTAACACATTTTGTGGAAGCCTTCCCAACCGTAAGAGAAACAGCCAAAGTAGTTACGAAAATATTGATGGAAGAGATAATCCCGAGATACGGGGTCCCAGAAGTCATTGACTCAGATAGAGGGCCGCATTTTATTTCCCAAGTTACCCAAAACTTAGCAACAGCTCTGGGCATACGGTGGGAACAACATGCCCCCTGGCATCCCCAGAGCTCTGGACGAGTTGAACGAATGAATGGGGAAATAAAAAAGCAATTGACCAAACTGGTAGCAGAAACCAATTTGACCTGGGTTAAATGTACTCCTCTAGCGTTGCTAAATATAAGAACAAGACCTAGAGCTGATTTAGGGGTATCACCCTTTGAAATGATGTATGGGATGCCGTATAACCTAGAAAATCCTAACGAACATCCTGTCATTAATGACACATGTACGCAAAAATATTTGGTGAAATTGACAAAGTACAGAAAGGCATTATGGGAAAAAGGTATGTTAGCACAACGGCCTCCTTTAGATTTTATCTTACACCAGGTACAGCCAGGAGATTGGGTGCTCGTGAAAAGCTGGAAAGAAAACCCCTTGACTCCAAGGTGGGAAGGACCGTTCCAAGTACTCCTCACCACAAAAGCAGCCATACGAACCGCTGAAAAAGGATGGACTCATGCTAGTCGCATAAAAGGACCGGTAAAACCCCCTCACAGCTGGGAGGTTTGCAGTCTCCCGGGAGAAACCAAATTAAAGCTGAAACGAACTGATAAATGATTTGGATAATAATCTGGGTTGGAGATAACCATTATCTCCAAACCCAGCTAATAGGGAATCAGGAGGCTCTTGGATATTGCAAACTCTTAGAGGACGAGTTGAGAAAGCCCTACTTTAAGTCCCCGTGATTAGAACATAAAGGGCACCCATGGAAGGGGGAAAAAGCACAGAACAAAGATATAAGGTTAAAGTGTAACTGGTTAGATTGTGACTGTCACCCCCTTGTATGCTTTTCCTGTAAATTGTGTCACAAACCTTGGTGCTCTCATTGTCGGAGTGGTAGAACACCTAGGGGAATTTGTACGCCGTGCTATGAGAAAGAGAGGAGACTAACTTCTATCATTCTTAGTAGCAGAGTTGCTACGGGGGAGGTAAAGCTTGGATCTGACGAGTGGTGGGAAACCTTTTCCAAAGGGGTAAATCCTGATCGGTTCTGCTACCACCCTAACGAACCGATCCCCTTTCTCCTGGACATCCTGGAAGTGGTGTGTCGGAAGAAAGCCCCCAATTTGCGGCGTGACCTCTCATTAATAAAAGCTAATAACTGGGCCGCCAGTGCTAAAAAGTGGAAACGGGAGGTTTATCCGGCTCCTGAAGAATACCCCTGCTGCCGAGAAGATGGTAAACCCCGAGGCTCGCAGCAACCGAGTCGTCGGGCGAGGCAGAGAGGTAATAACCAGTGGAGTCCGTCGGAAGCCCCAACCCCCATATGGGATGTCCAGGAAATGTTGGCTGTCCTGCCCCAGGATTGGTAACCCACCACTGGGGAAACCAAAGGTAAAATTCAACCTGAGCTCCGACAATGACAGCCCCAAATTACAAGCCTTAATTCTTTTCTGGTGCATCGTAACAAGTTCAGGGGCAGAAGGGTATTCACATCAACCCTTCAAATGGTCACTGATTAGATGGGAAGACCAGTATGTTATCCAGACCAAAATCACATCTGGCGCACCCAGCTTTTTATGTACTTTGTGTGATTTAATACCTGTAAATCCATGTTTAAATCAGTTTGGATGTTATTTTTGTCCAAGCTCAAACCCGGGAAAAGGGTATTGTAACTATCCAGGACACTTTTACTGTGCTTATTGGGACTGTGTATCAGTAAGCTCCTTTGGGGGGAACGAGGACCGGTTTATCAGAACTGGATGGGGTCCATACGGGTGTACACAGCCCACTTCCACATATACCCAGAAAGAAGGAGGGTTAGATGGAACATGCAATATGATTTACATTAATGTGACAAAACCACATGACCAAGTCTGGTTATTAGGGAAAATGTGGGGAGCCCGATTATGGGAACCAGGGACAGACAGAGGGGGGCACTTTATAATCCAAAAGACAACTGTGCCACACGACCCCGAACCAATTGGACCAAACCAGGCGATAGCTGGAGAACTAATGCTAGGAGAAAATAATGGAAATGAATCAGAAACAGCCCCAACCACTAGTTTTCCAGAAATGTATAAGCAAAACTTTACTGATTCGACCCGAGGACCTGAAAACCCGGGAGAAGGGGACTTGTGGAAAATATTACAGGCCACTTTCCTAGTCCTGAATGAGACCCATCCAAATCTAACTGAGGAATGTTGGCTGTGTTACACCGTAAACCCCCCGTTCTATGAAGCCCTAGGGGTAACAGCAAAAAGCAGACGAGTAAATGGGACCAACCCAGCTAGGTGCCTATGGAAAAAAGAAGGAGAAGAATCGAGAGGGATAACCTTGGCAAGGGTAACAGGGAGAGGAAGATGTATAGGACGAGTACCAGTGGAAAAACGACATCTATGTCAGGTTATGGGGAATTTGAGTGACCCTAAGAAACCTGCCAGCTGGATACTGCCAGCAGCAAATACTAAATGGGTCTGTAACACTCTCGGAGTCACCCCATGTATAAATATAGACCGATTTAATGAATCCAGTGACTTTTGTATTCAAGTATTGATAGTACCCAGAGTCCTTTACCACCCCGTAGAGTATGTTTATGAACAATATCAAAATATAGGACCCCACATAGTGAAACGGGAAATATTCACAACCTTCACTGTAGCAATGTTACTAGGAATAGCTGCAGCCGGGACAGGAACAGGAATAGCCTCACTCATACAGCAACAGCAAGGATTCCAAGAACTAAGAGCCTCTGTAGATGAAGACCTCAGGAGGATCGAAACCTCCATCAAAGACCTCACAGAATCATTAGATTCCCTAGCAGAGGTAGCCTTACAAAATCGAAGGGGGTTAAATCTATTATTCCTGCAACAAGGAGGACTATGTGCTGCTTTAAGAGAAGAATGCTGCACATATGTAAACAAGAGCAGAATTATACGGGACTCAATGGCAAAACTAAGGGAGGGGCTAGAAAGAAGACAAAGAGAAAGGGAAAAACACCAAAGCTGGTATGAATCTTGGTTTAACTATTCTCCTTGGCTTACAACTTTATTATCAACGATAGCGGGTCCACTACTTCTCTTACTATTGGGACTCACGTTTGGCCCTTGTATTTTTAATAAATTGATTAGCATTGTAAAAGGCAGATTAGAAGCTGCTCACCTTATGCTCACACGAGCAAAATACGGAACCTTGAAGATGGATGATCCAGAAGAATCTCTGGAGCTCAGCAAAAGGGAATTAGAGTGTTTTGACGAACAAAATTGAGTATCAAAACAAAGGGGGGATTGAGATGAGGGACTACATTTTGTTCATCACGAAAAAGAGACCAGTGTGTTACAAGAGTTGTCTGCTGACTATTTCTGTACTACTTCATGAGATATGAGCCACAAGGATACCAGGGAAGGGGTTGCAGGAGCCCACACATAGTCCCACCCAGCAAATGGTACAAGCAGATAACTCACAGAAATAACGACCAGGGAAAGGCTGGGGAAAGGGCAGGGGCAGATAAACACCCAGCAGGGAAACCTTTCCCGCTGAAAAATGGTACAAGCAGATAACTCACAGAGATAACGACCAGGGAAAAGCTGGGGAAGGGGCAGGGGCAGATAAACAGTCTGCAAGGCAGGACATTTGCTTGCTTAAGCTTGATAGGGCACAGTTTGCAAGGCAGGACATTTGCTTGCTTAAGCTTGATAGGGCACATATTGCGTTAATCATAAGATTTTGGTAATTTTCCACAGAGAAGTCACCAAATAAGGACATAGGGTGAAGAAGACGCGGCTGAGGAAGACTCCGCAGCCTTTTATCACCGACCACCAGGAGACAGAAGGATGACCCCCTAGCAACAACCAGTGCAGGCGCAGAGAACTCCGAGATAACATGGACTCCTGAAGGATGGAGAGGATAAAAGGACTGAATCAGAAACTAGTTGGGGCGGCAGTAGGTGGAGCGGAGACTCCCCTGTCGCCCAGCGCTGAGCCTTTGCTTACGTAGTATAACTGCTTCAATAATTAATAAATTCTTTGATTGGAAATTACTCGTTTTGAGTCAATTTTATAACAATGGGGTGTCCAGGGGGTCCCTGTGCCCAGGAAAGGGGGTGCACGGGCCCCGGTGTTGAGGAAGGTGGTGGGTGGGGGCTGTGGAAGGCAGGAGTGGGGGTCCAGGGGGTGCTGGGGTCAAGGAAAAGCGGGGGCTGGGGTGTCTGAGAGGGGGAGGGCCGGGAAAGGGGGTGCGGGGGGGCATTGGTGCTGCATGAGGGGGTGCAGGAGGGTCCCCGTGCTGGATAAGGGGGTGCAGGGGGGGTCGCTGTGCCTGAGAACGGAGGGTTTGGGAGGGTTCCAGTCTCAGATATGGGGGTGCACGGCGGTCCTGGTGCAGTGGAATGGGGGTTCAGGGGGTCCTGGTGCTGTATAAGGGGATGCACTGGGGTCCCGGTGCCCAGGAATGGGGGGTTCAGGGGTGCTGGTGCCAGATAATGGCCTGGCTGGGATCTGGTGCTGGGAAAAGGGGTGCAAGGGGTCCCAGGGCCAGATAACGGGATGCACTGGGGTCCCGGTGCCCAGGAATGGGGTTCCGGGGGGTTCCATTCCCGAGTTCCGGGGTTCAAGGGGTCCTGGTGCCTGAAAATTGAGGTTCAGGGGGTCCTGGTGCCGGGTAAGGGGATGTAGTGGATCCCGGTGCCCAGAAATTGGGGTTCAGGGCGGTTTCCCTGCCCGGGAATGGGGGCTCAGGGGGTTCCAGGCTGCAGATAAGGGGGTGCAGGGGTTATCGGGGCTGAGGAAGGGGGTACAGGGGGGGTCCCAGTGCCCCGAAATGAACGTTCAAGGGGGGTCTCTTGACCCCCTGGAACCCCAGGGGACCCTCCGGGATCCCCTGGAACCCCTTCCAGGAAGCGCCGGCAATGAAGAACTGGGGGGACGCCGAAATTTGGGAGATCTGGGGGTCTAAAAGCCGAGGAAAAGGGCGGGTCTGGGGTCTGGGAAGGACGAGGTGGCCGGGAATGGGCGTGCAGGGCGTCCCAGAGCACTGACGGGGGTGCGGGGGGATCCTAGGCCCGGATTAGGGGGGGCAGGGGGTCCCAGTGCCCAAAAATTGGGGTTCAGGGGGTTCCCGTGCCGGGGAATGCGGGTTCGGGGGGAGTTTCCTTCCAGGAATTTGGGATTCAAGGGGGTCCCGGTGGCCGGGAATTGCGGTTCCGGGGGCGTTGGTGACCAGAAATGGGGATTCAGGGGGGTCCTGGGGCCACATGAGGGGGTACAGGGCGGTGCCAATGCTGGGGAAGGGGGTACAGGGGGGTCCCTGTGCCCAGAAATGGGCGCTCAAGGGGGTCCGCGTGCTCAGGAATGGGGGTTCAGGGGGGTCCCGGAGCTGAAAAAGGGTGCTGAGGGGGTCACAGGACCGAAAATGGGGGTTCAGGGGAGTCCCGGTACCCGGGAATGGAGGTTTAGGGAGTTCCCGGTGCCCAGGAATTGCGGTTCAGGGGGGTCCCGGTGAACAGAAATAGGGGTTCAGGGGATCTCGGTGCCAGATGAGGGGGTACAGGGGGGTCCCGGTGCTGGGGAAGTGGAGTGAGGGGGGGTGGCATGAACCAAAATGGGGGTTCAGGAGGGTTCCCCTGCCCGGGAATGGAGGTTTAGAGGGTTCCCCTGCCCGGGAATGGAAGATCAAGGGGGTCCCGGTGCCCGGGAATTGTGGTTCAGAGGGGTCCCGGTTTCGGGGGGTCCCACTCACCTTTGGTCGCGGCCCCCGGGTCCCCCAGGAGTCCCAGGAGCCCCCGGAGCACCCCCAGCCCCAGCGCTGGGGCCATCGCAGCCGTCCCCGATCGCGGCTGCAGAGACGCGAAAGCGAAAGTGCCCGAGGGAGCGCGGGGGGAGGGGGAAAGGGCGAATTCCAGGGAATTCACCTGGATCCCCTCCTGGCACCCCTCTGGATCCCTCGGGGATCCGTCTGGGACCCTCCAGGGCCGCGCCCTGCGGGACCCCCGGGCCGGGCTCTGCTGAACTCCCGGCCCTGCGCTCAAACTCTGCCCGGACCCCGCTGGGCTCGGCCCAAAGCCGGGCAAGCAGCGGGAGCAGCGGAGCCAATTTTTGCTGCGGGTGCGGGTCCCACCCCCGGCGGAGCAGGGCTGGGCGCTGGGACCCGATCCCTGATTCCCAATCTCCTTCTCTCTCGCTCTCTCTCTGCTGTTCTCTCCCTTTCCTTTGGGGGATCATAAATCCCAGAGCGGCCGCAGAGCCCCGTGCCCAGGCCGGGTTTCCCAGCAAAGGGAGGCTGGGGCTGAGGTGCCCCGGGCTGGCCGGGAATGGGGGCCCGGGGCTCCCTGGGCTCACGGAAATGGGGGATCCAGGGGCTGGGAGAGGAGGATACCCGGGAAAGGGGGTGCAGGGGGGTGTTGGGGCAGGATAAGGGGGTGCAGGGGGGGGTCCCAGTGCCGGGAATGGGGTTGGGAGGGGGGGGTGGGCAGCCGCTGCTGGAGAGAGACTGGGACAGACTGGAATGGACTGGGACAGACTGGGAAAAGAACCCACTGGGAGCAGAACTGAGGCAGCAGAGATCACACTGGGATATACTGGGACCACACTGAGGGCTACTGGGAACATGCAGGCGACAATTGAGATTGGACTGGAAGGGACTGGGAATGGTTTGGATCATCCTGGGACTGACTGGAATCATACTGGGAGTGATCAGATCTGTAGTAGGGGTGAAGAAGAGAAACTGGAGTAATGCAGGGAGCAACTGGGATCATACTGGGAGCAGCTGCCCCATGCTGGGGTCATACTGGGATCATACTGGGACTGATGGGGTGACACTTGGAGTGACTGGCATAGTACTGGGAGTGTCTGGGAGTAACTGGGATCAAACTGGAGGTGACTGGACTTATACTGGCAGCAACTGGGACCACAGCGGGGGCAAATGGCATCGGGTAAGGTGTGACCGGGCTCATCCTGGAAGTGCCTGGGGCCACACTGGGCTCTTACTGAGAGGGACTGAGAGTGAAAGGAACCATACAGGGCATGACTGGGAGCCGCTGGGACCGTGTCGGGGGCAACTGGGATCCTACCGGGAGTGATTTGGACCATACTGGGAGTGACCGGGAGCCACCGGTGAGGCGGCGGCGGAGCTGGGAGGCGGCCGCAGCGCAGGTGGGAGCCGCGCTGGGTTGTGCGGGGGCTCGGGGCTCGCTGCGGGCCTCGGGGGCGGCAGGGGGCTCAGGCGGGTTCCTTGTGCCGTGTCCGGCCCGTGGTGCCGCTGCCGTGAGGGCGCTGCGGGAGCGGCTGCCCGCGGTCTCCTTGCGGCCGCTGCCTCGGCAGGAGCCGCTGCCGGAGCAGCGCTGGCTCGGCCCGGTTCCTGTGGCTGGCACAGGGGCGGCTGCCCCGTGCCCGCGGCTGTGCGGGGAAATTCACGTGGCCGGAGGTTTCTGTGCCCCGAGGAGACAGAGGAGTCCTGTACAAGTGACTTTATTGCTGAGCAGAGGGAGAGGCCGTGGGGTATTTGCCGTGCGCTCGCTGCCATTGTTGTAGTTCGCAGCCTCCTTTTTATCCTCATTTTCCCGGCTCATCTCCCTCTCCCTTTGCCCACTGGCTGAGGTACTTGGAAGGTTCAGACCTCCCGATCTGCCAACTGCACGTCCTCGTTAATGTGCACCCCCACTTTTGTAGAACAGCCGATATTCACGGCTCTGTTAAGTCTTTTTTGTTCTCGACGTTCAGGAATTTAGCGGGACATTCTGTGAGCAGCAGTCCGTGTTAATTAATAACATTTATTGAAGCTGGTGGTTTCGCCCCTTACTTCCTTATCTACAAGTCCCTGGCCCCTCGCTCAGCTGCTGAATGAGCTGCACTCTCAAGGTGTGGAGCATGGTAAAAAGGTGAGAGGTGCTGTAGCACATCAGAGCAGAAGCAGCATTCGTTTAACCCATGGTCTGCCAGGGAACCACAAAACCGTGTCCCATTCCCATCCTTTCCACGTTTGGACTGGTACATGAGCTGCTTTTTTGTTTCCTTTGTTATCTGTTTCACCACTTTTGCTTTGTCATCTATTTGCCAAGACCAGTTTGAGTCATTTGATTTTCCACAAACTCCTCTTTTCTCTGCTAACAGATGATCTGATCCCATCCCATGGTGAAATGTTGTGTTCCTCATTTCAGTGGATTGCTCAGCAGGAAGGTCAGGAGCTGGAGCTGTCTGGTTGGTTATTCCGAGGACAGCTTGTAATCTAATGGTGCCATTGAAATGAGAAATGGGTTCTGTGGCTCCTGATATGAATTGGTTTGGGTTCCCAGGGACTGGTCCATGGTGTTGTAGGATTTGTTCTGCTGGCCGTTCATCGTCTCCCCATTTTTGGCCGCTCTCTCCAGCCAGGGCTGCATCAATTGACCATTTGTCTCTAATTAAATCATCAAATACTTGGATTCCCAACTGATTTCCCGGAACTTGTGGTAGCAAGAACATCTCAGTGCTCTAATCCACCCTATATAACATAGACAGTGACAGCACACGTTGGAGTGGGCAGAGGGATGATTCCCCCCCATTTATTTATAGTGAAATTTTCCCAACATTCTCCATTTGCTGTTTCCCTTTGCAGCTTCACCCGTTTCTGTGGCAGGGTCAGATATCCTCACCCCGGGCTCTGCCTTGAGCTGTGCAAATTCCATCAGCGCAAGCAGGCAGAGCTCGGGGTGAGGGGCAGGGGGAACCAGCCCAATTCCTGCCCCAGGCAAGAGACCCAGGTACATTGGCCAGGCTTTGCCCAGCAGGGTTCATTTGCATTCCTAAAGCTCCTCTCCTGGCTGACTAGAACCAAAGCTTCTCTTCCAGGGCTGCCATCTGGTGAGTCACATGTGGCCCCCCGGAATCTGCCTTTTTTAAAAAAAGTATTAACTATTTAAGAGTTAAAAGTATCACGGTTAAAGCTCTTCAATTTTGCAAAATGCAACATAAAGGCGAACATGGAAAAAACCTCACCAAAAATTGATTCTCACCCTTCTGTCCCAAACCTACCTGACAATATAAAGTAGGACTATTATAAAAAATGTTTCTCATGTTGTAATCTTATCACTGAAACTGTAGGGAAAACAAAAACTCTCCAAGAATCTCGTTAGTGTGAGAGAGTCAAGGCATTACTTGGTTCTGGCCAGGATGGGCAACAGAAATAATTTCATCCACACATAGCCCGGCTGAGCAGAAAAAATCATTCCATGACATGTCAGTTTTACTCGATTTTTCCTAAACTTTACGTAGTCTGAACCAATCTAAATCCACTGCTTTAATGTTCATTGCTTCCAAGTCGTGTAAGTTTTTAGTGTCTGGTTTCCTATTAGACTCGGATTTCTTCCCCTCTGCTGTGAATTCCGTCCACACTCCTGGATTTCCTTCTCAGCCTTTTCCAGACCAGGTGTCTCCAGCTGTGCGGGGGCAGTGTCTGGGGTAGCTGTTGGTTGCTGTTTGCTGCGGGGCGTTGATGTTTTGTTGCTGGTCGTTATCTCTGTGGGTGTCTTTTGGGCTATTCCCAGTCTGTTCGGATGTTAAACTCGTCTCCATTGAGTGGTGGAGATGAGTTTAACATCCGAACAGACTGGGAACCCCTTAAATAAAACCTTTAAAATTTCTTTCCCAAAGGCAAACCTTTGAGTAGAGAAACCTTTCTGAGCAGAGAAATAAGATTTAAAAGAAGCAGGACGGGTACATTTTGCAGCAGTGCAGTCGCAGGCAGCCCAGAGTGTGGGTGTGAGTGAGCCCCAGGGTGGAATTGTGCCGCGGTGCTCCCCAGCAGCTGTGGCAGTGCAGGCCCAGCCAGCGCTGGAGCTGCAGCAGCGGCAGCGAGGCTTGGCCGCAGTGGCTGGAGGTGCCAGGGGAGGGTGGCCAGGATTCCCGAGGGTTTGAGCAGAGGATCTGTGGGCAGGCCCAGGGGCTTGGCCCGCTGTGGAGCCCTGGCTGCTGCTGCGTTGCCTTCAGGGCAGGCTCAGGGGCGGCTCCCATGGTCCTGCTGCAGGCGGGAAGTGCAAATCTCCGGGGCTTCAGAGCCCCTGAGGCCAGGCTGAGGGGTCCCCCCGTGCTCAGCTGTGCTGGCGGCTGTTTCTGGCCTCAGGGACACTTGGCGTGGGCCCCTTGGCCACCAGTGGTGCTGCTTTGCACTCCTTAGGCAGGAGCCGATGGCCTGGCTGGGTGTTGGCAACAGCAAAGTCCCAGGGCAGGCTCTGTGCCAGCCCAGCTTCCTGGGGGAGAGATTCCACAGGAGATAGGATCCTGGCTACAGCCTGCCTTACATTTACATCCCTTATTTCCACCCTGCACTAGGTGGAGAATTGCCCAGGTAAGGAATTCCAGACATGAATTCCAAGGGAGATAATTGAATATCTGCCTTGGGTCTGGCTCTTTTTCTTGCCAAAGCCAATGGCAAAAGCTGTACCCATGGCATCTTGGTTTCCATCTCCGGCTTCCAAAGGTGTTTCTTTATTTCCCCATTCATTCTTTCTACCCAACCCGAGCTCTGGGCTTGCCAGGGGTTATGGAGGTCCCATTGTATTCCTAAAGCTGCCATAACCCCCTGAAGGGTCTTTCCTGTAAAATGAGTTCCCCATCTGAATCTATTGCTTCCACAATCCATTATCTTTGAATTATTTCTTTTAGCAATAGGTTAATAAGTGATCCAGTGCTTGCTGAAGCAGTCAGAATTGCTTTTGCCCCCCTGTTAGGTGCCATGGTGTCAGCAGAAGATTTTGAAGCCTTCCTGCTCAGGGCATTTCAGTGCCAGGCTCTTACAAGCACCCACAGCTCCGCGGGTTGAGCTGAGCATGGGCCGGTGACCTGCGCTTGGTCTGATTCCCCTTCCTTAATAACAGCCTGCCTTGTAGCTCTTTTCCCTTCTGCTGCCCTTGCAGAGCCATCCACAAACACATTGTCTCCCTCAGGCCAGGGAATGTCCCATCAATCTCTCCCAGCCTGGCTCGGGAGCTCTGTCCCTTGAGTGCAGTCCTGGGTTCCTTGCCAGCCCCTCTCCAGGCTGTTCAAACAGGAGGCTGGGTTAAACCCTTGCCCTGTCCTCAGTTCTGAATCCTCCTGTGCCATTGAACAAGTTTCATACTGTAATCACCGAGCCCTGCTCATCCATTGAGAGGCTCTTTTGGTTGTCAAAGCTTTAACTTGATGCCAGACTTGAACTCTAGGAGATCCTCCTGTTGTCATCAGTTTTCAGCCTCTGCTCCCACGGAAGCTGTGGCTGCACAATTCTGCAGACAATGAGGCTGCTCTCTGGCCACTGGGTTAAACATTTTAGCACAAGAATTCCTTTGGCAAGACCCTGTTTAACGTCCACCTATAATTCAAATTCTTTTTCCCTGTCTGGAAGGCCCAGGCCACTCGCCTCAGTTAATCTTAATTTTAACACTTGAAGATTCTGTGTTTCCTCCTTGTGTCCATCCATCCAGTTTGTTGACTGGCAAGATAGGAGTGTTGTAGGGAGACACCCTTGGCTCCAAAAGCCCTGCCTTTAACAGGGACTCAATACCAGGCTGTGAGCCCTTCCTTCCCTCTCTTGGAACAGGGTAGTGCTTGTCCTGGTTGCTTTAATTTGTAGAGGCTCCATATCTAATTTTCTGTATTTCCCTGGGTTTGCCCACACTTCTGGGTTCACTTCAGCATAGGCCTTGTCAGACTTTTGACACAGAGGTACAACAGAACTAGCCTCTGTATCCCTTTTTACAGTATTAAAATCCAGCTCTCAAACTCCTTCCTAGTTAATTACAATCACAGGAGGAAGAAAAAGAAATTCATTTATTTCAAACCTATCCCCCACAGCTTCTAATAGTGGTTGAACAAATCATACCTGCTCATCTTTCCCACTCATTCCCTTAAAAATTAAAATATTCCTTTACTATTTTCCCCTTTAGGTCTAAGATTCAGAACAGATTGAGAGGCCCCTGTGTCCATCAGGAAATGCCTCCTCTCAAAGCAGACCCACCTGAATGTTCTCAAGGGCTCCAGTGTGGAGGGTCCCTGGTGTGATGGGAGCTGTGACAGCCCTGCCAATCCATGTCCATCACGGGCTGGACTTGCTGGTCCTGAGGGTGCTGCTGTCTCTGCTTGCAGTGTCCTTGTGCCCTGCAGCCGGAGCCCTGATTCCTTGCCAGGGGCTGTTTGGGTGGGCTGTGCCCTGCCGAGGAGGGCAATGCCTCTGCCGGGTGCTTGTGGCCGAGCCGTGCCCTGGGTGCCGGGGCCCCCTTGGGCCCTGGGGCTGATCCCTCAGGGGCTGTAGGAGCTCTGCCCTGGCCTTTGCCTTCAGCTTGGCCTTTTGCTGCTCCCTTCTTGCATTCACCTGCTGGGCCTTTGTGCCCAAGTGCTGCAGGGCCTTCTTCTGCCCCTCCTGCAGCCCCCCTCAGTGCCTGTGGGTGCTTGTCTTGCTTTACAAGACAGGTGTCTGCTTGGGAAGGCAGAAAAAGCCCCTCTTGGAATGGAGAATGCAAACCCCCTCCCTCTTAATTTTTAGGATAGTGAAATCAAGGGGCTCTCAGGCAAAGATATGGGATTAGGAATAACGGTTCTTTACTAGTGTGTATAATATAATAATAGTAGTGTGTATCAACAGCTCCGGCAGTGCCAACAAACAGAGCCCGGAGCCGGTCCCGGCCTTTCGGCCGCGGCGCTTTCCCCTTGGGTGCAGTTCCGGGCACGGCCGGCAGGGGCGCCGGTGGCTCCCGCGGGGCGGGGCAGCGCATCCCTGCCATGGGAACCTCTCTGAACGGCAATAGAGCAATCCCTTCATCTAACTCTTTCACTTTTTTACCTTCTCTAGCCTTTCTCCCGTGTTTTGAGAAAGAATTTGGAGAGGGCTGCCTTTTAACTGAGCTCCTAGTGTTTCGATAAGGTGCTTCCTGTAGAGAGAGGGGTTTTCCCTGAACAGCAGGAGCTGTGGTTACCAAGGGGACGTAACTCAGAGCAGGAGGGGTCAGGGAAGGATACCCTGCCGAGGCTCGGTGGGAGTGTGGGCAGGGTCTGCTGCCGGAATCGCCAGAGGGGGATCTTGCCGTGGAGGCCGAGCCGGAGCGTGGGCAGCCCCCACATGGCTTCTGGCGGCTGATCCGGCAGCTCCCGGCAGAGAAAAGGCAGGTGGGAGACCCCGGCAGCAGCAGCGGCGCTGCCCAGCGCAGCTGGCACGGGCAGGGCAGCCGGGGATGGGATGGCTGGGACCCGCCCTCGGTGCGGTCGGCGCGGTGACCTCGGCCCACGCGGCAGGACAGAGCAACCCCATCTTCCCCAGCATGGCCGGCAGAGCGGCCGCGGGCCGGGCAGTGGGGCCAGGGCACACAAATTCACCGCCAGCGCCGGGGCAGGTGGAGCTGCCCTGGGCAGTGAGCCCGCACCTGGGATGGAAACCGGGGCAGGCGGAGCTGAGGCGGGCAGCGAGCCGGGACCCGGGACAGGCGCCTCGGCCGCCAACGGAGGGGGCAAGAGCTGCAGAGGATCCCACTCTCTTTCTGACTTTTCCTCTTGTTCCCCTCCCTTTCATTTCCCCTTTTTATTTTCTTGGTTTTTTCCTCGGGTGTTTCTGATACTTCAAAGATTTTTATTCTCCTAAAATCTCCTGTCTAACATATGGCATCTTCTCTTTCTTCTAGATTAAATGGGTTTTTTTCCAAATAAATCCAGAACCTAACAAATCTAATCTTCTGCTTGGATATTTTGAAATGGTCGGCGAGCTAACTCATGACCTCCTAATGTTGTTTTTCTCATCACCTTTTTATTTATCCTTTGGCAAATTAAGCATCTTTCAGTGACTTGCTTTGCTACACCAAAAATCCCAGTGCACCCAGAATTCCTTAAAAAATGATCACACAAAGCTTGAGTACGCCAGTGGGGTTTCTGATGCACGTCTTCTAATCTTTTCCTAGTAAGCACATTTTATTAAGTCATGTAGAAGCTTCTATTACCCTGATTTATCTTGTTCATTTCCTATCTTGTTTAATTCTTTTTTCTCGGCTTCCCTAAACTTTGGAATTTCCAGTTTTTCCTCGTTTGGAGTTAATATTAACATAACTCTTTCAGCTCCATTTTCTGCTGCATCCTTAGCTTTGTAATCTGCCCCCAGTTTGCCCAGTTTGCCTCTCCTTTGGCCCGGGCCGGGCTCCCCCGCCCGCAGCGGCTGGGAGCAGCCGAGAGCCCCGCGCTGCCCATGCCGACCTGGCCCGGCTCCATGGCCGCTGCTGCCGCGGGCTGCGAGGGCTGCGGGAACGGGGCACCGAGGGTGTGGCTGCTGCTGGGGGAGGAGGAGGAGGGAGGGAAGGGCAGGGATGGAGGGGGAGGAGGAGGCGGTGTTAGGGGGGAGGAGGGGGAGAAGGAATGGAAGGGGCGGGATGGAAGAGGAGACGGAGGTGGGGATAAGACAGGGGAGGAGGAGGAGGGGGGATGGAAGAGGAGGAGCAGGAGGAGAAAGAGCAGTGAAGGAGGCGGGGTTAGGAGGGAGGAGGAGAGGGAGGTGGAGATAGGACAGAGGAGGAGCGGGAGGAAGAGGAAGAGGAGGGACAAGGGCGGATGAAGGCTGAGCTGCGGGAGCCACGCGGTCTCGATCCCTGCCTGAATTCGCAGCCCCCACCTGTGGGATCATCGCCCCCCCCCCCCCCCCATGGCTCCGGTGAGCGGGGAGGGGGAGCCCGGCCCGGATATCCCGGGGGGTCCCTGGGTTGGGTTTTTGGGGGGATGTTTGGAGAATGAAGAAGTCCAAGGCTGAGCGGAAAAGGCCCCTCGGGGGGACATCGGGGGGTGGCGGTGGCGGCTGCCAGCAGAGGCAGCCTGGAGGAGCAGAGCCCTGTGTCCCCCAGGAGGCCAAAGTGGGGAGGCCAGAGAGGGGGGAGCGCCGCCATTGGCGGGAGCCTCAAGAGCCTGGAGAGGGGCAGGGGGGACTCCTTGGAGCCGCTGCAGCCCAGAGCAGAGAATGAGGGGAGAAGGGAGCCCGGGAGCCCAAAGAGCCCCGGCATCCCGAAATGGGGAGAGCCAAGAGGGGGGAGCTTTTGGCATTGCTGGCACTGCCAGCAGCCTGGGCAGGGCGGGCACCCAGGAGAAGGGGGACCCCAAATGCAAGCATGACCCCAGCAGCTGGGACAGGGGGGAACCCCTGAACACCAGAGGGGAGGGACCAGGGATGGGCAACCCCTGGGAGGCTTTTCCAGGGCTGAGTCTTGGTGTTTGGGAGGGTTTTCTGGAGCCCACATGGCCGGACTAGAGATGTACCTGGTCAGAGAGACCTTCAAACTCAACGTGTGTTGGGGTCGATGAAACAGGAAAGCCTTATAAATATTATTGTCTGGCCTTTCATTCCAATCCTGCTTATAGTTACTATATTCTCAAAAGCTTTTGAGAGTATAGGAACTCTAAGCAAGATTGGAATGAAAGCAAGCTTTTAGATACCTTAGTTACTGAACAAAAGGAAAACAATGGTGTGGCCCGACTGAAGGTAATCCTCTTCTGATGAAACAATTCCCTATCCTTGCAGACAGGTCCAAGGGTCAGAGCAGACCCTACTAGCTCAGCAGAAGGGGTCCAAAGAGGTGTTTTTAGGGTTGAAAATGTAACACAGTATGGTGATGTAATGATTCTTACAGGCTGTATGTAAATGCTAAAGGATTTGTATCTTGTACTGGACTGGTTAGTGAGAAATAGAATATTTAACACAGAAGAAGATTCATTGTATTGTAACGGGAACCTTACTCTCTTACACTCTTACCCTCTTACTCTCTCACCCTCTCATCCTCTCTCCCCCTCTCTTCTCTCGGGCCTGCTCCAAGCTGTGGCTGGCAGCTCCAAGCAGGGCCCTGCACCCAGGCCCTTTGCAATAAACCGCAAGTTCCACGACCTGGCTGCAGAGATCTCTCGTCTCCGTCCGTCCTGACCGTGCTACCCCCGACGCTCCTACAAACGTGCTCATCCCTTGTTTTCCCCAAACCAGGATTTCCCATTGCCAACCCTGAGAGGCTGCGAGGAAGAGGAAGATGCTCCGGGACACTGAGGCAGGTGAGGAGGAAGTCAGTGCCCCTTTCCCCTCTGTGCTGCTCCATCTCCCAGCCCAGCAGGGCCCCCGGCTGCAGCACAGCCCTGGGGGGATCTCGTTGCCCTTGCCTGTGGCACGGAGGCAAATCCCATGCTGTCCTTGTCCTTCCTCGCCCAGAGCAGGAGCTGAGCATGGAGAGCAGGGAGGACAAATGCCCGCGGCAGAACCTGGTGGCAGAGGCCGTTTTGAGCGGCTCCACGGCGCAGGAAGCCAACGGGGAGGAAAAGGCCCGGAGATGCCGCACGAGGAGGGGCTGCAAACGCAGATGGCGGGGATGTGAGGGGGAAAGAGGCAGCCTGGGCCGGGAAGGTGGCCGGAGATGGAGGCAGAGCTCAGAGCTGGTGCTCCATGAGCAGCTCCAGGATGGGGAGAAGCCCCACACGTGCGTGGAGTGTGGGAAGAGCTTCAGGTGGAACTCCGAGCTGATCAGGCACCAGAGGATCCACACTGGGGAACGGCCCTACGAGTGTGGGGAGTGTGGGAAGAGCTTCAGCTGCAGCTCCAGCCTGATCCTGCACCAGAGGACCCACACAGGGGAGAGGCCATATGAATGCTCCAAGTGTGGGAAGAGCTTTCAGACCAGGTCCCATCTCCTCCTGCACTATCAGAGTCACACAGAGGAGAGGCCCTTCCAATGCCCCGACTGTGGGAAGGGATTCAAGTACAACTCCACCCTCGTCAGGCACCGGCGCATCCACACAGGGGAGAGGCCCTACGAGTGTGATAAATGCAGGAAGAGGTTTCAGACCAGCTCCCATCTCCTCATGCACTATCGGATTCACACAGAGGAGAGGCCATTCCGCTGCCCAGACTGTGGGAAGGGATTCAGGCAGAACTCCCACCTCATCACCCACCGGCGCATCCACACTGGGGAGAGGCCCTACGAGTGTCCCCAGTGTGGGAAGAGCTTCTCCAGGAGCTCTCACTTGACCCGACACCAACGGAGGCACCGGTAAGGGAAGCCCTGCAAGTGCCCCGAGTGCGGGAAGAGCTTCGTGCGCTGCTGCAGCTCCATCCCCCACTGGAGGAGGCACTTTGGGCACAGCCCTGGTCACTCACATTCCCTGTGATCCATGTTGGGAACACGCCTGGCTGCTTGTCCTTTGGTTTGGCCTGAATTTTTTTCTCTTCTCCATCTCTCTGTCCTCCAAAAGTCTGGAGGGATGGAACAGTCACCTCTAAACCACTCAAATTCCACTGAAAATAACTGAATTTTAACCCCAAAGGGCTCAATTCCACCTCAGATTCCTTGTTCCTTCCTCAAAAAAACTCAATCCCAGGCCAAACTCACTCCATTCCACAGCTGTCAAGTTGAGATGGGGTTAGAAGGGGACTGGGAGAAGTGGGATCCCAATTTGGAGCAATGGGATGGGGATTGTGTGGGGCTGGGTGTGTAGGATGTATTTGATAGCAAATAAAACTTTCAGAGTTACTGATTTCTGTCCCGTTCATTTTCAGTCATTTCTGTTTGCAGAGTGCCACCTTCTCAGCTGATTCAATTCCTATAAAAGTCCCATTTTTTAAATCATCTAGCCTCTAACAATTAAAAAACCAATATCCAAATAAAACCATGCACCCCAATAAACCTTTTAAAAATAATTTTAATTGTTTTGGAGTACTTAAGGATGTTATTAAAGTTTAATTGTTTGGTTAAAATGTCTGAGAAATTATAGTGGTGTTTGGTTTTGTGTTTAGTATATTTGTAATATGAATTGTTTTACTAAGGTGTGTTAGATTGTATGTTAGTTTTTTAGGTATTTTTTTATCTGAAGTATATTAGTTATTGAGTTAAAACTTTCAAAAGGTATTTCTTGATATATAATTTGTTTATTTATATGCATTGGTAATATTATAGTAATAGTTGTTGATTTGGGTTGCATCATTGTTGGAGTATTGTAAAGAAGAGTTGAGATTTTTATATTTCATTTTTATTATAATTTATTTAATTTCAATTATTATTTCTTTGTTTATAATTTTATTGCAATTTTTTGAGAGGATAGGAAGGAAGTTCAAGGGCAGGAACATTTTTTCCTGGCTGGGAACTGGAATTCCAGACCCAGGGAGTGTGTGCAGGACCCCACAGACTGGGATCAAATATGGGCTGGGACTGTTTTTTAAAGTAACTTTGTTCTATAGTTTTTATTTCTGTTGTTAATTAAGCTCAGTGAAATAGCTGCTTGTGTTAAACTGCCTGCTTGGATGGGATAACATCCAATGCACCCAGGATGAGGACACCTGTACAGATCTGCCAACTATCAGCACTCCCTGTCTGAAGGCAGAGTGCACCAAGGCCCAAAACCTGGAGGCGATAAAGAGAATGGACTAAAACCACAGCCAAGGAATCTGCATGCTCTAAAAAGGCAGATCCCGGGCAGAGCCATGCTAAACAGTTCTTGGAAGATGTAAACTGGGTGCATCTTGGCACTCAGCCAGGAGCACCCTGTTACCTTCAGGGATCCCCTGAAATACCTTTCCCCTTACATCAGCCTGGTGCATATTCATAGAGCCTCATGCACAGCAGCTGGGAAGGGTTTAACACTTTACTGGGTATATTAGCGTTCAGAAACACATAATCACCAGAATGATTATATGCAGGTGCTTTTATTGAAGAGCTCTGGGTGTCAGGGGTACCAACCCAAATCTGACTCTGACATGGGTTCGGGATGAACATGTTTTTATATTCTATCCTTATATAACTTTCATGTTAATGACTGAACTTCAATTGTTCTATTGTATACATAGATTTCAGCCAAGCATGGGCTCCTTGTGGCCCCCCTCAAACTTCTAACATAGTTCCTCATGATTCTTCTTATGATTAAACAATAATTATATTTAATTACTAAACAATCATCACATCTAACAATTATATCATTTATCACGTTCTGCTTACGCAGGTGCGATTTCACATGATCTGGCAAGCACAAAGCCTAACATTTTCAGAGTCTATTTTTGACATTTTTCCAGGGCCCCACTATCATTCTCCCCCCTTTGAAAGCATTTTCACTTCACTATAGGTGTAAATGTTTTCACTTGATACAGTCCTTTATTTCTCAATTTATTCTTGACGTTCTTCAAGTCCATGGTTGATGTAAACGTTGTCGTGGATGCTGTCACGAACTGGAGAACCAGAAGATGGTGGGCGTGGATCTCGTGTCAGTGCCTTTATTATCTTCTGGTTCCAGGATGTTTTCTTCTGTATCTCTCCTTTTAAGATGCTGTGAACTAACCAAATTGCTAAGAATACAATTAGTAAGATTATCACACTCTCAATGACAGATTTAATCCATGAACTCACATTCCACCCTAACCCTTTAAAGATTTTGCCTAGCCAGGTCGTAGTCAAATCCTTTTGCTCTTCTTGTGCTTCATGCTCTCTTTGTTTCAACTGATTGATGTCATATTCTACATCTGCAGTTACATTTGGGATGTGAACGCAGCAGTGACCAACCCGTCCCTTTAAAAATCCACATACTCCATGCTCTTTCAGGAGTAACAAATCTAAGGCTAATCGATTTTGTCATTTCTGTGCTGGCTTGTAATTGTAGTTTAATTCTTTAAATCCTTCCCAGGTGACTCTTGCCAGTCTATCTACCTGACCTGTAAGTTTGTACAGCATCTCCCTACTCTGATAGTTTGCTGTAGGACCAAGCAAAGACTCTCGGGCCCACCCAAATTTCACTCCACCAGAGGGTTCTTGCCAAGTGTCATCTGGATTTTCATTGTCTAGAACTTCTCATCTTGCTCTTACCTGCACAAGTTCATGTTTTCCGTTAAATGGGGACTTTTTCCAAATTGGATATGAGGTTGGGAGGCCTAAAGTAATTTCCTTTACTTTCCCATCTACAGGCAGATGTGTTGTCCAGGTGCCATCGCTTGCTGCCCATACAAATTGTCCTGGACCTCGGACTGTACTCCTGGTACATCCTACAACTGCTTTATAATTCCCTCTGCCTTGTTTATGTTTGATCCCTCTGCAAGCACAGCCAGTTTGTAGGGCTATTGCCAGGGGTGGCATCTGCTTTATCTCTGCATCATCAGAAGTGCAGTCATAAGTTTTATTACATGCCCACCAACTTACTTTGTCTGCCCTCGTTCTGCTACTGGTGGCAGTGTTTGTTACTGCTGGATCTGTTTCATTCTCGGGGCCTTCCCACTTAATGCACCAAGGGGTGTTTGCCATACATTGGAATCTTTGAAGGATACTCACAGACCACGCACTGTCCCAAGGCTCTGTCTGATCTTTCTGATCCTTGGCCTCACACTTCCATACCAGAGTGGTTTCTGTAACATTTTCTGTAATCTGTTTATAGTGTGGCAAATAGCATTGCCATTGTGTGATGCCTCCTGATTCTCCCATAGGGGTTCCTAGTGTGCCATCACTTAGAATACAGTCTTTCTGGCCCATGGGTCTCATCCATGTTCCTATTTTCTCCCAAGTTTCCTTGACTACTTGCCTCGATTCGGGTACCTGTTTGCATGCAATTGTTTTGTTCTTTTGTATTTCAGGTAGTTTTGCTGTTATGATTCCCCAATTTACTGAGTCTCCTGCTGCCTTTGGTATTGGCAGACAGGAAGTTATTCTACAGGTGTTTTGCATTTTGGCAAAGTGATTAATCCAATCATTACATTCTCAGCCCAAACTGCATTAGAAACCTTTATCACCTGTGTTTCTGCTTGTACCTCTCTCTTCATTCTAGAATGAAGAGTGGTTAGTTGATCTTTTTGCATTCCACATCCCAAAGACATTAATGACCATAACGTTAGCACAATTACTGATAGCATTCTCAAAGTGATTAAACACATCTTATCTGCAGCCTTGTTGGTTCCACAGTTTACACAGTCCGTGATCCAGGATGGATTTTCTTCACTCGGGTGTAGTGAATCCAGGGGTCCACGCCGGCTACTTTGGCTGCTGTAAAGGTGGTCAGCAGTACCTGGTGGGGCCCACTCCACTTTTCTTTCAGCGGTTCTTCGTTCCAGTTCTTGATGTACACCTCGTCTCCTGGATGTATGTTATGAACTGGGTTCTCGAGAGTCAGCGGTCTATTCCACACGAGGATGCTCCGGAGCCGAGCTAAAGTTTTCCCGAGAGACAGAACATAATTATACACTTCCTGCTTTCCTGTGACGTGCACATTAGGGTTAGGCTCAGGAGATTCACATGGTTTCCCATGCAATATCTCATAAGGGCTGACTGACATCCCACTCCTAGGCTTTATCCGAATCCTCAACAGTGCTATTGGCAAAGCCTGGGGCCACTGCAATTTGGCTTCTTGGCATATTTTACTGATTTGCCTCTTTAGTGTCTGATTCATCCTCTCTACCTGTCCACTTGACTGGGGTCTCCACGGTGTGTGGAGGTCCCAAGTTATCCCCAGCAATCTACTTACCTCTCTTACTACTGTAGCTATGAAATGGGGCCCCCTATCTGATGATACCCTAAGGGCACCCCGAACCTGGGAATAATCTCCTGTAGTAACCACTTTACTGTTTCCTTTGCTTGGTTGGTGCGACAGGGAAGGGCTTCTGGCCAGCCAGAGAATGTGTCAACCCCCACTAACAGGTATTTGTATCCTTGAGTTCTTGGCAGTTCTACAAAATCTACCTGCCAATAGTCTCCTGGCTCTATTCCTATCCAAATTCTTCCTAGCTGTGCCTGTTGCCTAGCCACTGGGTTATTTTTCAAGCAGATATCACATTTTGACATTACTGATTTTGCCATTGTTAACATCCGTACCGAAATTAAACTCTGCTTTAGCAATTTTACCAATGCCTCTGCTCCCCAGTGACATTCATTATGTTTAATTTGTAGAACTTCTCTCATTATGAAGGGGGTACCACTATCTGTCCTTGTGCAGTCACATACCATCCCTCTGAATTCTTTTGTGCATTTAGCAAACGTGCCAGTCTCTCATCTTCTACTGAATATTTTGGTTCTGGAGGCAAATTGAATTGGGATACATTAAGCTTTAAAGGTATCAATGCCATTGTTGTTTGCACCTCTTGAGCAACCTTTCGGGCTGCCCAGTCTGCCTTTCGATTTCCCTCACAGATTTTGGAGTTTCCTGATTGCTGTGCTTTGCAGTGTATGATTGCCACTTGTTCAGGTTTTTGTACTGCTTTTATCAATTGCAGGACTGCATCCTGATGTTTAATGTGCGTACCCAGAGAAGGACAATAGTCCCCTTTCTTTCTACAGTGCTCTGTGTACATGCACCAGTCCAAAAGCATATTTTGAGTCAGTCCAGATATTTACCTTTTTCCCTTCACTTAATTCTAGTGCCCTGGTTAAAGCAACCAGTTCTGCCTTCTGGGCAGATGTATTTGGTGGTAATGCCTTTGCCTCCACTGCTGTACTGACTGTTGTTACCGCATACCCAGCGTATCTGGTTCCGTTTTCCACGAAGCTGCTCCCATCTGTAAACAGCTCCCACTCTGGCTGCTCTAGTGGGACGTCTTTCAGGTCTTCTCTTGCTGAGTAGGTGTACTCTATTACCTCCACACAGTCATGCTCTAATGGGCCTTCTTCAGTTGTGGTACCTGGGAACAAAGCTGGATTCAAAAGGTTAGTTGTTTTTAATGTGACATCACCCTGCTCAGTCAGGACTACCTGGAATTTCATCATCCTGCTTGGGGATAGCAATGGCCCCCTTCTGCTCTAAGACAGTGGTTACCATGTGTGGTACATTGACATCTATGTGCCTTCCCATCGTGAGCTTCCTGGCTTCTTGTATCAGCATCACAGTGGCTGCGACTGCCCGCAGACATGGAGGCCACCCGGCACTTATGCTGTCAAGTTGTTTGGAAAAGTAGCCCAGCGGCCTTTTCCAGCTTCCCAGACCTTGGGTCAGGACTCCTAGTGCTAGGCGCAGCCTTTCATGGACAAACAGCTGAAAATCTTTAGACGGATCAGGTAAGCCTAATGCTGGAGCAGTTGTCAGTGCTTCCTTTAATTTTAGGAAGGCTTCTTTCTGTGGCTTGCCCCAGGTGAATGGCTGCATCTTCTGAGCTTCACACAGGGGTTTCACAATCAGTCCATAGTCCATGATCCACAGGCGACACCATCCTGCCATTCCGAGGAAGACTCGCAGCTCATGTAGATTCTGGGGCTCTGGAATAGCACAAATAGCTTGGATACGGTTAGTGCCTAGTTTTCGTTGCCTTTGTGAAATTTCACATCCCAGGAGATCACAGTCTGTTGGGCAATTTGTGCCTTTCCTCTGGGTACTTTATAACCTCCCATTCCCAGTAAATTTAAAATCTCAATGGTTACCTTTATACAGGTTGCTTTTCTTCTGCAGCTATTAGTATATCATCAACATACTGCAACAACAGGTATTGGTCTCTTGGTACTTGCCCACTCTTGGTCCAAATCTCCAGCTCCTTTGCCAGTTGGTTTCCAAATAGGGTCGGCAAGTTCTTATATCGTGTCCAGGTGAGCTGGATCTTTCTCCCATTCCCTGGGTTTTCCCACTCACAGGCAAACAGTTTCCTATTTTCTTTGTCAAGGGGGGATGCAGAAAAAGGCATCTTTTAAATCAATTTCGGTAAACCACTTATATATCTCTTTTACGGATGTCAGCAATGTGTAGGGATTTGTTACCACTGGAGAAATGTCCTTTGTTATTTTATTTATTGCTCTCAAATCCTGCACTAATCTATATTCACCATTTGGCTTCTTTACTGGAAATATTGGTGTATTAAATTCTGGTTCACATACTTGTAAAATTCGGTATTTCAAGAATTTCTCAATAATCTTTACTTATTCCTTGCCATGCTTCTGGGTTTATGGAATAGTGTTTGACTTGTAGAGGCCTCGCCCCTTCTTTTAACTCTACATGCACTGGTTGTGCCAATTTAGATTTCCCTGGTATATCTGTCTCCCATACAGAGGGAATCACTGCATCTCCTACCTCCCTAGGGATAGAGGGAACAGGTTTTTCTTTGATCATTAAAATCTGTCCCGTCTTTGATTCAGGTATTTTCATTATAAGCTCCCCATTTTCAAAGGTTATTACCGCATCAAGTTTCGCTAGCAAATCTCTCTCTAAAAGCGGAATTGGACACTCAGGTATATATAGGAATTTGTGTGTTATAACTTTGTTCCCAAAACACAAATTTGGGGTTGCAAGAATGGCCGTTTTTCCTCTTTCCCTGTAGCGCTGACTATTGTTGTTTCCTTGTCCCCAATTTGTCCTTGCAAATCATTCAATACCGAGTAAGTAGCTCCTGTATCTATTAGAAATTTGACCTCTTTATGTCCTAATTGTTTATTTATAAGAGGTTCCTTAACTTGTTCTACTGGCTCTATGTCTAGTCAGCTGGTATACTCCCCCAAAACCATCCCCTTGGTAACCTGCTGGCACTGATTGCCCTGGTGAAACTGGTTGTTCAAGTCTGGACATTGTCTCTTCCTGCCGAACTTCATATAGTTTAGACCAATTTATAGTTTTGGGCACAGCATTCTGAACTCCTATTTGGATCCACTCTTGATATTTCTGTAGTCTCCCCATATCGCAAAATAAATTAGGGTCCCAATTTGGATCCTCAATTGGGAAATTCTCATCTAAATTCCCTGTTACGAGTCCATTTCTGATGTCCTCTCTTGCCCTTTCTTTGTCTGCCTTAAGTACCATCTCTTTCTCAGTAGCATCCATCAAAGTATCTAATATTAATATATTAGATATATTAATATACTACATATAGATATATATTAGATATATTATTATACTATATATAATTATATATATAATATATTAATATACATATTATTGTATGTCATCCCAGTCAGGATTTTGAGTTTTTTATAACCATTTTTAATACTCATGCCATTTTATCAGGATTTTCTCTATGAATTCTGGCTGATTGTTTCCAAATAACTAAATCTGCAGGAGAGAAAGGCACTTTTATAAATACTGGCCCTTCCACTCCTACACTTTGTCACAAGGGGGCAATTACAGTTCGTTTTTGTCTGCCTATGTCTTTTCTATCCATAACTAGGGCAAGGTTAGACCGACTCCTGGTTCTGTGGGCTACCCCATTGTTGATTCTCTCTCTCTCCTTTCTACCACAGTTAGGTTTTGCTCATCTTCCGAGGAAGAGAGATCAGGGGACGATGGGAGAGGAGGATAAAGAGGGAAGGGTGTACTAGACGAGACAGGTTCAGGACTAGGTGGGGTAGGAGCAGGCAGTGGGATAGGGACAGATGGAACAGGTGGGATAGGGTTAGGTTCTCTTGTTCCTATTGGAGCTACCTGTAAATCAATATCTGTATAATTTTCCCTACTCAGGCTTTCTTTCAACGCCAAGTGTTCTAAACAACGTTCCTCACAAACCCCACACTTATTGCTTGCAGATGTTTTAACCATCATTAATCCACATTCATCCTGCCTTTCTGGCTTTGCCCGTAAATAGAAAAACAAATCAACATACGGAACCTCATCCCATTTTCCTTCTTGTTTACAAAACGACATTAACTGCGAAATAGTGTTATATTGCAGAGTCCCGTATTTTGGCCATTTGTCACCATTCTCCAAGGCATATCCTGGCCACCATGTATTACAATAATCAATCAACTTAGCTTTACGTAATTCTTCCCCAAAATTCCCCTGTTTCCAATGTACTAATAAGCACCCCAAAGGAGAACTTTGCGGGATAGAGGTGTTGCCGCCCAAAATCCCTTTAAGTTTCTCCATTCCAAATATACCACAAATTGCCGAACCCGCAACGCTCTCGCGATTGTCTTATGGAACGGCGCCTGGGCTTGTACCAGCAGGAATTCCTTTAGCCCAACCAAGCGTAGCTTCCGCTGCGTCTCATTGGCAGGCACCCAAACCAAAGTAAAAAGCACCTTACCTTTCTCCCGGGGACGTGGCGAGCGGCAGAAGCGGTCGCGGCCGATCGAGCTCCCCGAGAATCCCTCGGTGCCGGCTGGAGCGCGGTCGAGTCGCGAAACTCGCTCAGCAGCACCCGCAGGGTCCCATCCGGGGTGGCCAAAATGTTAGCGTTCAGAAACACATAATCACATCAGCAATTATATGCGGTGATTTTTATTCAAGAGCTCTGGGAATCGGGGTAGTTTCCACCCAAATCTGATTCCGACCATACATTCGAGGTGAACGTGTTTTATCCTCTATCATTACATAACTTTCATGTTAATTATTAAACTTATATCCTTCTATTGTATGGACAGATTTCAGCTAAACATAGCCCCCTTTAAATTTCCAACATAGTTTCTCACGATTCTTCTTATGGTTATGTAATAATTATATTTAATTACTAAAAAATCACCATATCTTACAATTATATCTTTTATCATACTGCTTAGGCAGGTGCGGTGATCTGAGAAAACACAAAGCCCAATATTTTCAAAGACTATTTTTTACATTTTCTGGGGCTCCACTATCACTTTTATTTCTTGTGGGAAAAAACCCTCCATCTCAACCAGGCACTCATGGCCAAAATTGGGCAACTGCCTCTGGAATTCCTTATATCCAAGGATAGCTCCCAGACAAAAGCTGCCAGGAGTGACAAGCCTGGCTGGCCTTGGCTTCCTGAGGGCTGGCCCTCATCTGCCTCTGAAACACTGGGGCTGGGTGCTTTCCTTCCTTATGAAAAGAGCTCTTCTTCCTGTCCAGCACCCACAGCCAACACTGAGATTGGACCTCCAAAATGCCCAATGTCCAAGGAAAGCCCCTAGACAAAAGGTGCCAGGAGAGACAGGGCTGGCTGGCTTGGCCTGAGGGTGGCCACCTCTCATCTTCTTCCTAAACACTTGGACTTTGTGCTTTACTTTCCTATGGGCAAAACCACCCATCTTGACCATGGCCAAAACTGGGATTCCACCTCCAAAACTCTGTACATCCAAGGATTGCTCCCAGGTGAAAGCTGCCAGGACAGACAGGTCTGGCTGCCCTTGGCCTCCTGGGGGTGCCTCTCCCCTGCTGTCCAAACACTGGGGCTGGGTGCTTTCCTTCCTATGGAAAAGAGCCGTCCTTCTTATCCATGCAGAAATGGCCGAAATTGGGGTTCCATCTCCCAAATTCCCGATATCCAAGGGTTGCTTTCAGACAAAAGCTGCCAGGACAGAGAGGTCTGGCTGGCCTTGGCCTCTGATCGCCGCCTTTCATCTGCCCCTGAGACACCACCGGTGTTCTCTGCTTTCCTTCCTATGGAAAAGAACCATCCTTCTCCTCCAGTGTCCATGTCTGAAATTGGGATTCCACCTCTGAAATTATCAATATCCAAGGGTTGCTCCCAGGCAAAATCTGCCAGTACTGTCAAGGCTGGCTGGCCTGGGCCTCTGGTGGCTGCGCCTGCAACAGTGGGGCTGGGTTCTTTCCTTCCCATGGAGATCCCTGGGACACTGTGGGGACCTCATGGAACCAAGGGGATCATTGAGGCCCCACTGGAGCCCATGGAACCAAGGGGATCATTGTGGCACCACTGGAGCCCAGGGAACCAAGGGAATCATTGTGGCACCACTGGAGCCCATGGAACCAAGGGGATCATTGTGGCCCCACTGGAGCCCATGGAACCAAGGGGCCATGGTGACACAGAGGGGCTCCATGGACCCAGAGACCATTGGGGCTCTGTGGGGCCTGATGGAACCATGGAGACCATTCCAGCCTTCAGGGCCTGGTGTCACCAAGGGGACATTATGACACCTCAGGGCCCCATGGAAGCAAGGGACCATTGGGACCCTGTGGGGCCCCATGGAACCCAGGGAACATGGAACAGCTCTGTCTGGCTTGGCCTCCCAGGGCCCACCTGACAGCTCTGGCTGATCTTGGGATGTCAAGGGCTGCCTCTCATCAGCTCCCGGAGCACTGGGGCTCTGTGCTTTCCTTGCTATGGAAAAGGGCTGTCTGACATTTCAGATGGTCCTTGCCAAAACGGGTGCCCTCCCTAAAATAATTTCCTCTATGCAAGGGTATCTCACAAAACAAAACCTGCCAGGTCTGGCTGGCCGTGGCCTCTGGTGGTCACCTCTCATCTGCCCCTGAAACACTGGGGCTCTGTTCCTTCATTCCTATGGAAAAGAACTGGCCTTCTTGTCCAGGGACCATGGCCAAAATTAGAATTTGGCCTCCCAAATTCTGTATATCCAAGGATTGCTCCCAGACAAAAGTAGCCCGGGCAGACAGGTCGGGCTGGCCCTGTCCTCTGGTGATTTCTTTAGACCCTCAGCCGAATGTTTTCATTTGGAAACACTTTGGAGAGGGCCCAGAGATGTCCCAAGGAGTGGGGGTTTGGAGGCCTTGGGCCCATGAGCACTGTATAGGGACAAAGGAGCTCTGTGCTCAGTGGGGTGGAGCCTGAGGACAGTGGAGCAGAGCCATGAGAGTGTTTAAAGAGCGATTTCAGGGCTGGTGGATCCTTTTGACATAGTGGAAAACAGCCAGAGAGAGAAAGAATTAACACCAAGGGCAGCTGGGGAGGCCCAGAGTGGCTGCAGGAGGAAGGAATTTCCCTGTCAGGGCAGGGCTGTGGTGCAGCACGTCCCCAGCAGGAGCCTGGAGCAGCCCCAGGCTTTGTGTGGGCAGGCAGGGGCAGGCAGGAGGCAGAGCTGTCAGCAAAGGAAGGGCCCAGCCAGGTGGGGCAGCCGGGGGATGCCCAGAGCCTGCAGGGACAGAGGCCAGGGCAGGGACACCGTGGGACAGCCTGGGCTGCACAGGGCACAGGGATGGGCAGCAGCTGCAAGACAGCCCTGACAGAGCCAACCTGGGCAGCACTTTGGCCATGGCTGCTGGCCCTGGGCCTGAGCCAGGAGGGGACCCTTGCAGGCCTGGGGCCTCATTGCCTCCTTGTCCCTGCTCAGCAGCCTGGCAGGGGCTGCCCCACGCTCCTGCCCTTGGCATTGCCCATCCCCACATGCCAGGGCCCATCCCGGAAAGAGCCCTGAGCAAGGAGGGAGGGACAGGATCTGCCTGGCCAGGCCCTGGGGCTCAGGCCTTGGCCCTTTGCATTCCTGAAACAAATCCAGGTTTGCTCAGCACCTGAGACACCTTTGCCTTGTTTGTCCCCAGCTGCCATCAGTGCCTCCAGTGTTCTGCTCTCCCTGGAACCCGGGGACACTTTCTCAGTCCTGTCCCTCACAGGGATCTCTGTAAAGTACAAGAAACTTCAGTATTTCAATCTCACTGTGAGCTCTTGAGAAGTCTTTGAACCCACTCTGAGGGACTGGGTGTGATGCAAAGAGCAGCAAAGGCCCAGAGGGTGATTAAAGTCCTTGTGCTGTGTCTGTGCTGCTGAGCTGGGCCGGGCTCCTGGCCCAGAGGCAGCTCCTGGCAAGGGCAGCAGAGCTGCAGAGAGACAGCTCTGGCCAGGAGCAGCTCCTGTGCACAGCCCAGCAGGGCCGGGGCCCTGCCAGGGCCCCTCAGGGACACGAGCAGGGCACAGACAGAGCTCACAGGGGCTCAGCACTGGCCGGGGCTGTGGGATGTCCCCGCGGGGGCTGTGTCACAGCAGCACCTCTGGGGCTGTGTCCCAGAGCCACAGAGCAGCTGGGATGGCAGCAAGGGGCTGTGTGACAGCACAGAGTGGGCTGTGTGACAGCACTGAGGGGGTTGTGACAGCACAGAGCTAGCTGTGACATCAGAGAAGGCGGCTCTGTGACATCACAATGTGGGTTGTGACACAGAGTGACAGAGCAGCTGTGTGATGCCACAGAGAAGGCTGTGACATCACAGGGTGACTGTGACATCACAAATCTGCCCTGTGACATCACATAGCAGCTGAATGACATCATATGGAGGTTGTGTGACATAACAGAGTAATTGTGTGACATCACAGGGGCTGTGTGACATCACATGGGTTCCATTACATCACAGGGGCAGTGTGACATCACAGGGGCTGTGTGACATCACAGATGGCTGTGTGACATCACAGGGTCACTGTGACATCACAGATGGCAGTGTCACATCACAAGGGGCAGTGTGACATCACAGGGGCAGTGTGACATCACAGGGGCAGTGTGACATCACGGGGGCTGTGTGAGGTCCCTGGGGAGGTCACTCTGCCCCGGCCCCCTCACAGCTCCCCCCAGAGCAGTCCAACCCTGCTCGTGCACAGCGGGGTCCCCTGTCCCCCCGGGTCCCCCGGCCCCGCAGCCTCCCCCAGAGGATGTTCCACGAGATCGACCCCAGAGCCTGACACGGGGACGGGGGGCCGGGGCCCTGGGGGTGGCACAGGGGGACAGGGACCCCCCGGCAGCGTCCCCGTGTCCCCCAGGGCCAGAGCCTGGGCCAGGGCTCCTTCACCCTGTTATGGATAAAAATCATAATATTGGCTTTTTGCAAATATTAAAATGGATTTTATCTGTGTGGTGTTAAAATAACTTGGTTCTAAAGATGTAGTTTTTATTTCTGTTGTTAATTGAGCTTAGACATAGTAGTGAAATAGCTGATAGAAGTGTGCTTCTGTTAAACTGCCTGCTTGGGTGGGATAACATCCAATGCACACGGGATGAGGACACCTGTACAGATCTGCCAACTATCAGCACTCCCCATCTGAAGGCAGAGTGTAGCAAGGCCCAAAAACTGGAGGTGATAAAGAGAAGGAGCCAAAACCACAGCCAAGAAACACACATGCTCTGAAAAGGCAGACCCAAGGAGGGGCCATGTAAAATCATTCCTGGAATATGTAAAGTAGTTTATGGATATGCATGAGGCTCTATGAATATGCACCAGGCTGATGTAAGGGGAAAGGTATTTCAGGGGATCCCCGAAGGGAACAGGGTGCTCCTGGCTGAGTGCCAAGATGCACCCGGCTGTAATAACCTTTGCTCCATGGTCCTGCTCTCCCATTGTCCTTTATTAAACTTTGTACATTTTCACAGGAGAGTGAACGTGTTTTTCACAAATGGAATCTCAAGGGAACAAGGGTCAGTTGTTAAGCCAAGGCTCTGCTTTGACCAAGTGGGGCCTCATGGGACACAGGTGCCACTGGGACATTGCCAGGTCTGCTAGGAACAAGGCTCCATTATTGCACAGTGTTACAGATGAGTAATGTCATAGTTGGGTCTCACAGTGAGGAGATAGATCCTATGTGTGTGTTAAGATGTGTAGTGATGTTATTGTCATCTGTCCCCCATAGTCCTCTTCCCCTGCCCTTGTAATGGCCTTGGTGGTTGGGGCATTTGGGGAGGGCAGGTTTGTCACTGGAAGGCAGGCATGGCCACACCTGCTCTCCAGTCAGGGTGCAAGAAAGCATTCTCCACCAATGGACGGCCATAAAGAGTTACCTGACAGACTTTGGGTGGGGCTAGGATTACCTGATGCAACACCAAAAGTCTAAAAGGAGGAGCAGCCAATTTGTGAAGGAGCCATGTGGCTGATAGCCACGGGGTGGGGAAGGGCTCCCAGTGCTGTGATTTCTCCTGTTTCACTCCTTTGTTGTAATTTTTTTCAAGGTTGAATCAACCTTAAAAATTTTAAAAGTAGCGGTCATTGCTCACACACAGCAAGGCCTCAGGGTGCCCAGGGGAGTGGCGTGACAATGACACCTTGGGGAACCAAGTGTCACCTGCAAACACAACGGGGCCTCATGGAAGCCAGGGGCCACTTGGATATTGCCAGGGCAGGTGGAACTCAGTGTCCATTGTGACACAGCACAGCCTCGTGGAACTCAGCAGAGCATTGGGACAGCCTGGAATCTCATGGAGCCAAGGCTCTGCTTTGGCAAAGTGGGGCCCACAGGACACAGGTGCCCCTGGGACATTGCCAGCTCTTGTGGAACCCAGTGTCCACTGTGACACAGCAGAACCTCATGGAAACATGGGGGCCACTGTGACGCAATGGAATCCCATGGAAGCAAGTGTCAGTTGTGAACGCAGCAGGGCCTCACAGAACCCAGGGGCAATGGGGACCGTGCTGTGGCTCGTGGGAGCAAGGGGCCATTGTGACCCAGCGGGGCCTCCTAGAACCCAGGAGAACATTGTGGGCCCATGGATCCTCATAGAAGCACGGCCCCATTGTGACAAAGTGCAGCATCACAATGGTCTCCTGGGTTCCATGAGTCCTCGCTGTGTTTAGAATTGACACTTGGTTCCCCAAGATTCCATGGCTCCATCCCTCTGCTCTCCTGTGATTTGAGGCTGTGCTGTGTCACAATGGACACTTGCTTCCTCCAAGGCTGGAGATGTCCCAGTGGCACTGGGCTTCCATGAGGCCGCGCTTTGTCACAATGGGGCCTTGCTTCCATGAGATTCCATTGTCCCACAATGGTCTCCTGGGTGCCACAAGGCCTGCCTTTGTCACAGTGGAACCTTGCTTGCACCAGCCCTGGCAATGTCCCAGTGGCACAGGGGTTCCAGGAGACCCTGCCGTGTCACAATGGGCCCTTGGTTCCATCAGGTTCCATTGTGTCACAGCGCTCTCCTAGGTGCCATGAGGCCTTGGTCTGACACAGTGGTGTCTTGTTCCTACCAGGCCTGACAATGTCCCAGTGGCACCTGTGTCCCATGAGGCCCCACTTGATCAAAGCAGAGCCTTGCTCCCATGAGATTCCCCTGTGTCACAATGTTCTGCTTGGTTTCATGGGAACCTGATGTGTTGACAATTGATCCTTGGATCCTAGAGATTCCATTGCATCACGGCTGTGTCCTTGGTTCCATGAGGCCCAGCTTTGTCACAACTGGACCTTGGTTCCATGAGATTCTATGGTGTCACCATGGTCTCTTGGGTCCTGCAACAATTCACACTTGGTTCCATGAGATCCCACCACGGTGTCACCATGGTCTCCTGGGTCCCATGAGGGCCCCTCTCTGTGTCACAGTGTTTGCCTTGGTTTCCTGAGAGGCTGATGTGTTGACAGCTGACCCTTGGCTCCTTGAGATTCCATTGCATCCCAGCAGTGTCCTTGGTTTCATAAAGTCCAGGTTTGTTACATGGGAGCCGTGGTTTCAGGATATTCCATGGTGCCACAAGGGTCTCACCACTCTCTGAGGCTGCACCGTGAAACAGTGGACACCTGGTTCCACGAGATTCCATGGGGTAACAGTCAATTCTTTTCCTTCTTTTCTGCCAAGGTCAGGATGAAATCCCAAGACAGCATTTCTTGTTTGGACTCAGGTGTTCATTAGCTCTTGTCTCTAGAACAGTCTCACAAGCTGTGAGTTCTGCAGCACTTCACTAACAAGGTGAAAATGGAGCCCTGTCTCTCTCTCTGCAAGGTCTTTTGAGGATAAACTGTCCAATTAAGAAATGACACCTAAATTATTTTTACTTTTAACCCAATAACCAATCACCCATGCCCAACATAAGGGACGAGGAGGAGGAGGAGGAGGAAGAGGAGGAGGAGGAGGAGGAGAAGGAGAAGGAGAAGAAGAAGAAGAAGAAGAAGAAGAAGAAGAAGAAGAAGAAGAAGAAGAAAAAGAAGAAGAAGAAGAAGGATCAGCATCCGCCCTAAAACCTCCATCTTGCTTTATATAGATTACTATATTCTAAAACCTTAAACTCCAAGTTGTCCACCATGTGATATTACACCCTTCTATTCAAACTCCACACCCATAATCCCAGTTCCATCATTCCATTTTGGAAGCCTTCTCCACAGCCTCAAGCCAAATGCAGTGTTCTCTTGGGGGTCAGTGTCTGTCAGCTCAGAAAGTCCAAAATTCTCAGCAGCCCGGGTTCCAACAGGTAACAATGTTCTCCTGTGTTCCAGTAGGTTCCATTAGGCCCGGCTCTGTCACCATGGACACCTGGTTCCATGGATTCCATGGGGTGACAATGTTCTCCAGTGTCTCCATGGACACCTGGTTCCATGGATTCCATTGGGTGACAATGTTCTCCAGTGTCACCATGGACACCTGGTTCCATGGATTCCATGGGGTGACAATGTTCTCCAGTGTTCCATCAGGCCCGGCTCTGTCCCCATGGACTCTCGCTTCCATGGGCAGTGTCCGTGTCCCAGTGGCACCTGTGTTCCATGGCACCCCTGTCTGACCAGGGACAGTTTGTTCCAGGACATTCCATGGAGTCCCAGCGGTCACTTGGGCTCCATGCAGGTGCCTGGGCAGCGGGAGCTCAGCCCAAATATCCTGGGGGTCCCTGGGCTGGTGTTTGTTGGGGGGAACCTTTGGATCTTGCAGGGCTCCAAAGCTGAGCCACGGATGCCCCTTGGGACAGAGTGGAGCATCATGGAAGCCAGGAGACCCTGATGGAAGCCAGGAGACCCTGATGGAAGCCAGGAGACCCTGATGGAGCCAGGAGACCCTGATGGAGCCAAGGCTGCAGCGGGACCCAGAGGGACCTCACGGGAGCCAGGAGAGCGTTGTGAGGCTGTGGAACAATGTGGCACCGAGGTTTCCCTGGGGCTTGGCAGAAGCTCCCGGAGACAAGGAAGCGCTGGGAGCCTCCGGCATCAGCGTCTGCAGGAGGATTTTCTGCTCCCTCCTGGGATGCTGGTGGACAATAAAGCCTGAGGCAGCCTCCCAAGGGTCCGGCTGTGCCACCAGCGGGGGCCACATCTGGGGGGACGCCCGGCCAGCCCTGGCCCTGCTGCTCCTCCTGGCCGGGCCTGGAGCTGCTGGGAGCCCGGGCTGGGGGAATCCTCAGGGCTGTGCAAGGAAAGGTTCAGCACAAGCAGCCCTGGAGCGAGATGTGCAGTGTGAAACACGCCAATCACTTGATTTTGAAATTGTAAAAGTTCATTAGTAATAAAATGGTTATAAAAATAGCAATACAATTAGAGTAATAATAATTTGGACAATTTGAATTAGGACAATATGAGACAATAGAGAGAAAGGGTTATGGAGGTCCGGGTACCTTTTTCTGGGCACCACGAGCCCGAAAAGGGACACCCGTTAACAAAGGATTAACCCTTAAAAACAACAGCCTGTTGCATATTCATACACTTCATCCATGATGCATAAATTCCATTCAAACACAGGATTCTGTCTGGGCAGTGCCACCTTCTTCCTCTGAATCCTAACAGCGCCTTCAAGGTGGGAAGAAATTCATTTCTTCTGATAAGAGGGCAATAAATTCTTTTTCTCGGAAAGATTTAGGTGTCCTGTGGCTGCTATCTCACTGCAAGTCCTTTAATTAAAACAAGAATCCTACATAGCATCGTTTCTATTTTAACAATTTTTATAACCTAAAACTATATTTAACACAGTACTTAAGAGAATTAATACAGCATTACTTTCTAACAGCAGACATATAATATTCATTTTAATATTTGCGAAAAGCCAATCATAAAATACATGCATTTTTCACATGCAGGCAAAGCCAGCGAGGCAGCAGAGCAAGAGAGAGAGCAGAGCCAGCGACACAACAAACGCACCGAGAGCGAGAGAGCAAGTTTGATCAGAGCTTGCAAATGGCAAAATCAGCTCAGACCAGGTTAGACTGAAGAACAAGGAGCACCAGGCATGGGCTGATGGTCCAGGTAAAAAGTTCCAACGTGAGGAGGACGACAGAAGCCTTCATCAAAAGAGCACCAGAAGACTGAGGGCCGCCACAGGAGGAACGGACGCAGGCGCTGAAGCCACACACGGCTGTAAAACCGGGACACAGCTTTATGCAAATGTGAGTATGCTAATGAAGTGTTGTAATTGTGACTTTTAAAATGGAGCTGAAGGCTAAAGGAGACCGAGTGGGTTTTTGCCAGAGAGATCCCCCTCGCTCCCAGCGCTGGATACACAAATCCCTGCTCTGTCTGACTGCAGAGTTTGATTTCCTCGCCCAGTTTGTCCCACTCCCCCTTTCCCTGCCCTCTCCTCCCCTCTCCCAATCCCATTTATGGGATTTGGGGTCATTTATGGGATTTGTGGTAATTTATGGGATTGGGGTCATCTGGAGAATTTGGGGTCATTTATGGGATTTGGGGTCATTTGGGGGATTTGGGTTCTTTGTGTGCCTTTGAGGTTATTTGGGGTTTTTTGGGGTTATTCGGGGTAAATTTGGGATCATTTGAGGTAATTTTTCACATTTTTTGGTTTTTAGGGCTGTGTGTGTGGGGGGTAATTCAGGGCCAGTTCTGTGTGGGTTTGGGATCATTTTATGGGATTGGAAGGGATTTTAATGGATTTAAATAGGAATTTAGTAGGATTTTAATAGAATTTAATGGGATTTAAAAGGAATTTTAATAGGATTTAATGTGATTTTAATGGGATTTTATGGACTTTTAATGGGATTTGATGGGATTGTAATAGAATTTTATGGGATTTTAATGAGATGTCATGGGATTTTAATGGAATATAATAGGATTTTAATGGGATTTTAATGGTGTTTAATGGGAATTGAGTGGAATTTAATGTGATTTTTATGGGATTTTAATGGGATTTGATGGGGGTTTCCCCCAGTCCACATCTCCCTCCCACCTCAATTTGAGGGTCCCATCCCCCTCTTTCCCGCCCCTCTCCCGCCCCTTCCCCATCGTTCCCCCAGTCCCCAATCCCCTCCCCCGTGCTTGGTTTTGGGGGTTCCAGGCCCCTCCTGCTCCCTTTGGGGGTCCCGACCCCCCCTTTGGTTGAATTTGGGGCCCCCCCGCCCCCCCTTCTCCCCACGCCCCCCGCTCCCCCCGCGGCCGGGGGGGCTCCCAGCGCCCCCAGTGCCACCAGTGCGGCCCCAGCTGCGCCCGCACGCCCCATCCCCATCGCCGGGGTCACCGCCCCCGCCCCAAATTCCGCTCCTGGACACTGAGAGCCATCAGCGACAAACGCTCTGATTGGCTGGGAATGGCCCCGCGCAGTCTCTGATTGGCCAGCGCTGTGAGAGGCGCTGGGTTCTGCCCGGCACGCGATGAGTCACAGCCGAGCCGGGCGCTGATTCGCTGGAAATCGCCGGGCGGGGCCAGTGCGCCGAGTGTCTGCCCGGCAACAGGATCGTCATCAGAGCCCCGCGCTCTGATTGGCCAGGATCTGTTTCGGGCTGGGGACGGGAGGAACTGGGCACCCCCAGGAGCCCCTCGGGTTTGGGGCTTTCGATCCCCCTTCGGCCCTCGGGGCGGCCCTGGGGCCCCCCCAACACCCCCAAAATGGGGAGGGTCCGCGGGGCCCTTTGGAACCCCCAGAAATGGGCGGGGAGCGGCAGGAGCCGCCCCAAAAAGGGATGGAAGGGTCCGGGCCGGGAATGGGGGAGGCTCTGGGGATGGCTCCGGCCCGGATCGGGGCGGGCTGGGATTGAGGGAGGCTCCGTTCAGCGGCCGGGGAGGGGCTGGGCCTGGGGAGGGCTCCGGGATTGTGGGGATGGGGCCATTCCGGGACTGCGGCGGGGCCTCTCCCTGGGGTTGGGGTCCGGCTTTGGCTCAGGGACCCTCCCCGTTCCTGTTCCGCTTCCCGATCCCGTTCCCGATCCCGATCCCGATCCCGCCGCTGGCTCCAGGGAATGTCCCTGATCTCAACCCCGACCCCAAACCCGAGGTGAGGTCAAACATTGGGGTCAAACACCCCAAATCCTGGGGTTCAAACACTGGGGGGGGCCAAACACCCCGAGACCCAAACTCTGGGATCTCAACCTCCCCCCCGGCCCCCAGCCCGAACCCCAAATTTTAGGCCTTAAACCCCCCAAATCCCAGATCCTGGGGTGTCAAACACTCTGCAATTTGCAAATGTTGGGGTTAAATCCCCCTGACGCCAAATACTGGGGTTTGAAACATTTGGGCTGTCCAACACCCCCTGTTCCCAAAGTCTGGGGCCAAACACCCCCAAATCCCAAATCCTGAGGTGTCAAACACCCCCAACCCCCAAAGTTTGGGGTCTAAAGCCCCAATCCCCAACTCTGGGGTCTGAAATATCTGGGGTGTCCAACCCTCCTCATTACCCAAAGTTTGGGGTCAAAGTCCCCAATCCCAAACTTTGGGGTCAAAACCCCCTGACCCCAAATCCTGGGGCTTGAAACATCTGGGGTGTCCAACCGCCCTGATCCCAAAGTTTGGGGCTCAAACCCCCTGATCCCCAAATCCTGGGGAAAAAAACTCCCAAACCCCAAATCCTGGGAACAAAAACCCCCAAATCCCAAACCCAGGGGTGTCAAACATCCCCAATTCCCAAAGTTTGGGGTCAAAAATCCCCAAACCCTGAGGTGTCAAAATCCCCTAAACCCCAAATTTTAGGATCAACCCCACCCAACGCCCAAAGTTCAGGATCAAACCACCCAGTTCCCAAAGATTGGGGTCAAACACCTTAAAACCCCGAATTTTAGTATCACCCCCCCCCCCCCAGTCCCAAAATTTGGGGTTATTTGGGGTTTATTTGGGGCAGCTCCAGGTGCAATGTCTGCAGAGAGACCCTGGGTACAATGCTGGGAAAAACCCCAATAACCCCTCTGGAGCCCCAAAACCCCTGGGGGCTGGGAAAGGGGATTTGGGGTGAAAGAAGAAGGATTTGGAATGCACAAAGAAGGAGTTGGGATGGAGAGAGGGGATTTGGGTGGGAAACTGGGTCCCTTTTTGGCGCAGGAGATCTTCCTGGCGCTGCTCTGGGTGATGCTGAAGCCCTGCAGGGCCTCGCGGGCGGCGCCCGCCTGCACCTCGGGCTCCAACTGCACCCAGGCGATGTCGCGGGGCCCGGGCACCAGGGCAGCTCCTGAACCCCGGGAACCTGGGCTGGGAACGGGGCCAGGAGAGCCCCAGACACCCGGGAGTGTTCCCCAGACACCCGGGAATGTTCCCCAGACACCCGGGAGTGTTCCCAAGAAACCCGGGAGTGTTCCCCAGACACCCGAAGCCTTCTCTGCTCCATTTCCATCCTGCGCCTTCTGGCCTCTTCTTCAGCTCTCCGGGCCACTGCTCTCTGCTTCATGGCTGCCCTTCTGCGCCTGAGGCAGAGGAAGAAAGGCAGGAAGAGCAGCTCAGCAGCAGCCCAGTAGGGCCCCTGCTGCACGGCTGCCCAGAGCAGGGGTCCCCAGGCAGGCTCGGGTGCCTCTGGGGGAGCCTGCTCCAGGCCCTCTTTGCCCAGCTCTGCATCCTCATCCCAACTGATCACCACGGGCCGTGGGAAGTGGAAGAGGAGCAGCACCAGCAGGGCAGGGACTGATTTGGACACCATGGTCTGCAGGAGGAGAGAGACAATTTGTGTTGCTTTGCACAAGAGTTGCAAACCCGTGTGTTATTAGGGAATGGCTGCTCCTGCTGTGCCAGAGCGCTCGAGCAGGGCTGAGAATCTGGTGTCAAAGTGCATTCATGTGCTCCATGTTGCATGGGGCACCCGTGTGCAGGAATAGAGAACAACTTCCCTCAGATGGGATCTGCTGTGGCAAGGCCCCTCTGGTTTTCTCCTCCACGCAGCAGTTTGCATGCAGAATGTGGGCAGATGTAACTTGGAGGTCCTCCTGCTCACCCTTGGGTTCCCCTTGCAGAGCCTCAGCCCCTGCGTTCTGTCAGGGCCCCTGGGCAGGTGGGATATTCCCAGAGGAGAGGGGCCGGCTGTGTCCCCATTGCCCCTGTCCCTTATGTGCCTGTGTTCAGGAGGGCACAGAGAGGATGGGGACTCCTGCCTGCCCCGTGTCCTGTCTGCCTGCCGGGCCTGTCCCAGGGCAGCCGGGCTGTGATTGCTGTGCTGTGTCCCCCTGCCCCTGCTGTCCCTGCTGTCCCTGCTGTCGTGGCCCACTGCAGGTTCCACACCTACACAGCCATGGTGGCTCCTGAGCTCTGCAGGGACCCGAGTGACAGTCTGAGTGGTGGCACTCCTGGTTTTCTTGCATTTGGCATCGCGCAGAGCAGAGGCTGGATCACAGCACCAAAGGAGCAGCTGCTGCAGGGGAGGAAAGGAGCCTCTGCATGGCCAAGGGCTGCTGTGGTGCCCCTGTGTCAGGAATTCCCCACAGCTGACACCTGAGTCCAGCATGGCCACTCACAGACACAGCGTTTGTTCAGGCATTGCCTTTATTGCATCTTGACAGGGACTGCAGCTGCCTGAGGGAAGTCACCCTCCCGAGACAGGAGGGCAGAGAGTGTAATTTAAATTAACCAATTGTGATTATAGGCATTCGTAGCGACAGTCTATGTACTGTATATATGAATATTAAACAAGACACAAAATAATTATTGGATCATGAAGATCAAGCAACATTTGCTGGTTTAGATAAAAATAAAGTATACTTCAGTTTTGGTTAACTGCAATAATTCTTGGTAATTTTGAAGAATTATATAATTAATACAATTAATTATAAATTAATTATAATATATTATTATATGTAATCTAAAGAAAAGTGCCATTATTTATTTACTACTTACTATTAAACTATTTATGATCTCTTACAAGAGTATTAATCTACATTATAGAAACCAAAAATTTGGAAAATGTTGCTAAAGACAACTATTTTTAAATAAGATATTTTAAATATTTCAAAACTATTGAAGAATTTGAATCAATCTCCAATCATTGGCCCGATGCCTTCAGATGGTGCTTTCCTTCGAGCAGATGCAAAGGCTCTGTATGGAAAAGGGTTAAAATAGATGCAGTTACTACAGATCCCGTGAGGAGAGAGAGGGCAGAGGGGCAGGGTGTGTCAGGAGCCCGGAGCCTGTGCCCCGGCGCAGGGCTGTGCTGGGCAGCAAGCGCAGCTCTGTGCGCCGGCTGCTCACAAAGATGTGCGGCTCGCCTTGGCCGGCCCAGAGAGCATCTCCAGCAGGAAGCTTTTCTTCACACAGCCACTGCCTGTGCTCCTCCAAAAGCCTGCCCTGCCTACCTTCAGCATCCTGTTTGTATCCCTATTCATTCCAATCAGCCTGGCCATTTGCTTTTCTATTTCTTTCGTGGCCCGGCGCATTTGCTCCATGTCTTTGAATCTCTTCCTAAGGAGCCGCCTTCTCCGCTCGCTTTCCACCTTCCTCCTTCTGGCCTTTTCCTCAGCTCTCTGGGCCGCTGCTCTCTGCCTCGTGGCTGCCCTTCTGCGCCTGAGCCACCAGCCCAAAAGCAGGAGCAGCGGCTGAGCAATTTGCCAGAGCTGGTGCAGGTAGCGCAAGGCAGCCAGGAGCCAGGGTCCCCAGCCAGGCTCAGCTGGCTCTGGGGGGGCCGCTTTCATCTCCTCTGCACGCTGCTGCCCATCCCCGTGAAATCTGTCCACCACGGAAAGTGGGAACAGGAAGAGGAGCAGCACAAGCCCAGCCAGGACTGCTCTGTGCGCCATGGTCTGCAGGAGGAGAGAGACAAGGCTTTCACTGGGGCTGCCAAGGGAGCTTGTGGGGGCTGAAGTGAGGCCCGGAGGCGCAGGGCTGTGAGGGCAGAAGCAGAGGGCCCCGGGCAGCTGGCAGGCAGCAGGGCCTGTGCCAGTGGGCCAGCAGCAGCAGCCCCGTGCCCCGGCCAAGGCGCCGGCCCCAGGGGCTGGCCCTGGGTGCAGGGGGACAATGCAGGCCCGGGTGCGGCGCTCGTGGCCCGGCCCTGGCCCGGCCCAGCCCCGCCACGTGCGCACTCACCGCTTGCCCAGGCTGTGCTGGGCCAGCGTTACCTGCGGGGGCCTTTTCCAGCTGCCCCCATTGTGACACGCTGCCCCTGGTGTCACAGGGGCCAGAGGCATCACAGCCGGGCCAGCCCCGCCCTTGGTGCCCAGCCCAGCTCAGGGGCTCCCAGTGGGCCCAGCAATGAAAGCCCCGGCAGGCAGCAAGTGCAGCCCCTCTGGGAGGGGATGGGCCCCAGGGGCTCCCTTCACAAAGCAGGCAAAAGTCCCCTCTGATAAGTTTCCAAATGGAAAAGATTATAATCAATAATGTTGAGTAGGATACATATTATCAGCTATGAAAACACCTGAGGTGCTTTTCCTAATGGGACTTGTTCTTCTGTGAGTGGGGTTGGGTGATGGTTGCTCAGTTTTTCTTGCTTGACTATTCCCTGATCCAGTCCATCCAAGACTTCTGTGAAACCTTCCCATTATCAGACAGCAGAAATAAAGAACTGCGGTGAAACCACTTCTAGTCCCCTTCAGATCAAGAAGGTGCAGGGGGATGGTTCTGGCAGAGAATTTGAGCTGCTCTGGACAGAGTCGCACTGCTGTGTTAGCAGGGACTGGCTGCTTGTGTTTTTCTTTGGATGAACAGAATCTTCCTTGTGTCCCCAGTGACCACATGGAGCTCACACCAGCAGTGCCTCTTGCCTGTTCCCTGCCCAGCCAGACCTTCCAGCCCAGCTGAAATGCCCAGCGTGGCCTTTGAGCACAAAGGGATTGCAGAGCCAAAAGCATCTGTGTAGCCACCATGGTGTTCAGCGGCTGCTGCTCGGGGAAGGGCACTGAGAGGAGGCCACTGCTGCTCTTGTCAGAGCGCTGCTGTGCAGGGATGTCCCTCGCCCTGCTCAGTCCCACATCTGCCCATCTTTTGGCCTGCTCTGAGCTCAGGTGGATGCCATCTGCTCCCAGCAGACCCAGCTGCTCCACGGTAGATGCACAGGCATGGAATCCAAAACCTTGAGTATCCCCTGAGTAGCCAGGCATTCAGCTGTTCAGTTTGTCACGGCCCACAGCAGGGGTTAGAACAAGATGGTTTTTCAGATTCCTTGTGACCCGAACCATTCCAGGCTTCTAGGATTTCTCCATGACTGACTTTGGTCCCCTCAAAAGACCTCCTCTCTCCTCTCTTCCCTCCACCTGTGGAGAACGCATTCTGATGCTGCTGCTGCTGTTGGGACAGGTTGGTGGATACTCTTCCTGCCATCCCATGGGTGCAAGCATGACTCCTCTCTGAAGTCTTTGTCCCTGAATCAGTGCCTTCAAAGAACAGTTATCTCCCCTCCTTCCTTTTCCATTCAGCACTTGAGCACACACAGCATTTCTCATCGTTTTCCACAGAACAGCACAGGTGCCAGTTCCCATCTTGTGGAGCCCTCTGCCATAAATCAGCCTGACAGGTTTATTCTCAACGTAATGGGAAATGATGACAAATGCAGCTGCATAATCTAGTTAGTAACTCACCATAATGACTGCTTCTGGGCTGATTTATGGGTTTTGTCATATGTGAGCTTTCAGAACTCTAGAGGTTACATTTTTCACACTTTTTTGTTGGAATCTCAGTTTATCAGACTTTACTGCAGCATTAATCACTTGCAGTACAACCCTGGACTCCACAAATGTATCACATCAGCGTGAAAAAAGGCAGAGAAAACAAGAACTGTTGTGAATTAATGAGCCGGGTAACACATGTCTCACAACAGTGATGAAACAACCTGTGTTCTTCTTCAAGCCGCAACAGAAAGTCCCAACGTCTGGTTATTTAATTTTTTTTTTTTCACAAAACACAGGCAGCAGCAAAGAACTGAAACAACACAGCCAGGTTTGAAACCTGAAAGATCTGCAAGGCTGAGTCTGTCCTAGTTAATGGTGAAATGATGTGTGAATCTGTCCTAGCTGTTCAAATGAAGAAGGTTGATTCCAAGTTATAATATGGCTTCTAAGCAAAACACTGGGATTATATAGGAGAAATGCATGTGTCATGAAACAACCAAGAAATCAGAGAGACAGTTCCAAACTCTGCTGTGAAGGTCTGGGAAATGTTCAGAGTTACCATCTATGGAGTTTGGTGCAGGATAAGCTGGAACAAAAGGCCATCATTACCCAAATTGATTTCCTTTGGGTTGGTTTGTTGGTTTTTTTTTGTTTGTTTTTTCTTTTTCTTTTTCTTTTTTTTTTTTTGGTTTTTTTTTTGTTTTTTGTCAGATAATGTTTTATAATACTCTAAGAAATATGTTGAAAAGGTCAGCATGATCCATCAGACACAAGCAGCAGGGCTGGGGTAGATGCAACATGTTCCTTGCACTGGAGGGTAGACAGAGGCAAGATCTGGTTTGGGGTCAATCACACCTGGATCAGGGAGGTGGCTGAAACCTGGGCTGGCCAAAGCCTTAGAATCACAAAATATCCTGGGTTGGAAAGGACCCCCAAGGATCACCAAGTCCAGCTCCTGGCCCTGCAGAGGACACCTCCCCAAGAATCCCACGCTGTGCCTTGGCATGTGCTGGTGGGCAGGAGCACACAGCTGGCCGTGGCTTTGGGTGCATGGGTAAGATGAGATGGTGAGGAGCATCCCTGCTCCCTGAGCTCCTGGAGAGCTGCAGACACTGATCACTGGTAAGGACAGCACCAGGGCCATGGCCTGGGGCTGGTGATCTGGTGTCTCCTTCCTGCTGCTGCTTTCTGCTACAGATAACAGCCTGGTACCAAGGTCTTGTTGCTGAGGTGATAAACGGCTGGGGAGATTCCCTCCCTGCTCTTGTCTGCACGAGTTCTTATGCTCAGCACCAGGAAGGATTGGGCCAGAATGGAGGCATTTGGAGTCTCAGGGCTGAGGCTGAGACAGACAGGCAGGCAGAGCAGCTCCTCCTGGCTGATGCAAACATTAGCCCTGTGCTGGCCAGGCCAGTGATCCATAGCTATGGGTCCACAGTGATGGTGGTGCTGGGTATTCACTGGGAGAAGAGGAGGTGTAAAATGAAGCTTCTGAAGCTGCTTGGGATCCTGGAAGCTGCTCAGACCCCACTTGACCACAGTGGTTGTTTGGCCAGCTGAAGTGATGGAATTCATTGGGCTGTGCAGGGACAGTTTTCTGTGCAAACATGAAGGACTTTCAGGGGGGATGAAATACGGCCTCATAGTAGAAACAGCTGGGCTGAACACTCTTTATTCCAGCTATGAATCTTTGCTCTGAAGAGCAATGGATTCCACCTTTCATTAAACCAGAACTTCTTGTTGTTGTTGTTGTTATTTTGAGGAACATAAATGACCTTTCTTGTTTATTTTATTAGCATTTTTAAATCTTTCTTGTTTATTTTATTAGCATTTTAAATCATCTGGTCACCCACTGCATGCATGAAACATGAGATGTTCCCAAATTGTAGCTCACTTCAGACAGGGAGTGCTGATAGTTGGCAGATCTGTACAGGTGTCCTCATCCTCTGTGCATTGGATGTTATCCCATCCAAGCAGGCAGTTTAACACAAGCAGCTATTTCACTGAGCTTAATTAACAACAGAAATAAAAACTATATCTTTATAGCAAAGTTACTTTGACATCTACCATCACTCAGCGAGAGGTTTATTGTTATGGACACATAATATTGGCTTTTTGCAGAGATTAAAATGGATTTTCTATCTGTGGTGTTACAGTAACTTTGTTATTGTCTTGGTTTGAAAAGCCAGGTGTCTTCTAAGGAAGGCAGGAGCCTCCCCTGGAGTGGAAAATGTAAACCCCCTCCCTCTGAATTGTTATAATTTTGAAATGAAGGAGCTTTCAGGCAAAGATATGGGAATAGGAATAACAGTTCTTTTTTAGGAAAAAATAAAAATATAAATGCAGTAGTACAAACGAAAAAAACCCCACTGACAGAGTCAGAACAGGGCCTGACACCCTGTGGGTCAGGGTGCTGGCAGCAGTCCCATTCAGTGGTGGCTGCAGCCCTCCTGCAGTGCCAGGTGTGGCTCTGTTGGAGCAGGGATCCTGGAGAAGGGTGGAGTTTTCCTCTGAAGGTCCAGGGCTGCTGTAGATGGGCCTGGGAATCTTCCTTCCTCTGGGAATCCAGTTGGAAAAGGCTGATCCTCTGGGAATCCCGTGGAGAAGAAAGACAGCTGCTGCTCTGGGAATCCAGTTGGAAAAGGCTGATCCTCTGGGAATCCCGTGGAGAAGAAAGACAGCTGCTCCTCTGTGTCGCTATAGGACACAAAAGAACACACGCTCACACCGTTCTCAAGGTGAAAGAGAAAAAAGGGCCGTTTATTTTCTGACTCCAACATTTATAGTTTCCCAAAAGTGACAGTGGATTGGAGGGTGACAGTGGCACCTCTCCAATGCCACTGGTTAAACCAACAATCCATCAACTCTCTCCCCCTCCATAAAGGAATGCAAAACAATTAGTTATTTACAGAAAGTGTGTGAGAAAATTCACTACAAGAATGTCAACATCAGAAGGCTTAGAAAATCTTAAAAACCCAGGGTGACACCTCTGGGAATCCAGTAGGAAAAGGCTGATCCTCTGGGAATCCAGTGGAGAAGAAAGACAGCTGCTCCTCTGGGAATCCAGTTGGAAAAGGCTCCCTACAGTGTTCCAAATCTCAGATTCTGTCCAGGTAGGAATGCTTGGCTCCTCCCCCTGGGCGGAGCATCTCCCAATGGGATGATGTCATTTAATCAGCCATGCAGTGACACTCAGTGGCACATTACCAGAAGATAATTAATAATTAATGGCCTACTAATGGAACACACCTCCCCACAGGGAGGATTGGTTGTGGAAGAGAGAAACTGCCCAATGAACAGAAGATAACTGCCCCACCACTGACAGATGGCAAACAGAACACACACTTATCTTGCAGTCCAGGACCTGTCCCCACTGGCTGCCCCCATTCTCCAGAGTTCATGGTGTCCAGGGAGGCTGCAGCTGCCGGTGCCAGGAACAAATGAGATGGGTCTGGGTTTCAGAAAGCTCCAGAATCCATTTCTGACTCCCGAAAGACAGGGCAAAGGGAGGGCTGTGGGGCTTTTATAGGGTATCCCAGGGCTGGAGTTTGGGTTTGGGTCAGGGGAGGAGTTCTTAGCAACACAAGATGGGTGAGATCAAATTCCTGCCTCTTAGCAACAGGGGCACTCCACACAGAATGTGTCCCCAAATCCTAAATTCCCCCTCAAACACCTCTGAAATGGTGGGACTTTAGACATCTTTGATCAATTTCATCCTCTAATAACACTGATGCTGTTAGTTCCAGAGTGCCCAGGATCCGCCTGGCAAGTCAGCTCTGGCAGGAAGAAGGCGGCTGCCAGGGGGCTGCTTGTGGCCTCTGACAGCCCCATTGCTCAGGGCTTGCCAGCGCCCCAGCCCCTCAGGCCCTGCCCCAGCGCGGCCAAGCTGCCCGGCAGCAGCGCCGCAGCCCCACAGCAGCTCCAGAGCAGCCCCAGGCAGAGGCACCTGGGAGCCCTCAGCAAGGCAGCCAGCAGCAGACGGGCAGGAGGGCACGGATGGCGCTTCCTGCCTGGCACAGGGCTTGTGGCCATCTCCAGGCAGCGCTCTGGCAGGGATCCCCGCAGCTCCGGGCCCTGCCCAGCCGCTCTGTGGGCAGCACAAAGGCTTCAGCAGAACCACCAAAGGCCAAGGGCCTTCTGGCCATTTCCCCTTGCCCACTGCACGCCTGGGCAGCTGGCTGAGCACAAGCACCCTTTATCCCCTCTTCCCCTAGGCCCTGCGCACCCTGGGCAGCAAAAGAAAGATCCTGGCAGTCTGTGTATTAGAACACAGTCTATATTTACATGTAAAGGAAAAAAAAAAAAAGAACGTTCTTGTAGTAAAAGAAAATTCCTCGTGATTTATGTGGCCCCAGCAAAAAGAGCTTCTGGGATCAGCTCTGCACAGAGCTGCAGCAGGGCAGGCAGCCGAGCCGTGACACACGAGGCCATGCCTTCCATGCCCTGCGCAGGTGATTTCGGAGCCACTGGAAGCTGGAGATGGGAGCCCGCTCTCCTGACTTGAGGATGCAGAGGGTTTGAATTGCCAGGCTTCCGACGGCGAGGCTGATGTCATTTGTTTTTTCTTCAAGGGCTGCAAGAGAGAGCAACAGAGCCAGGGTCAGAGCCGGATGTGCGGGGAGCCGAGGAGAGCCCCCAGCAAGGGCCATGCCAGGCGGCTCTTGCCATGGCCAGGAGGGAGCAGGGAGCAAGGCGATCAGGCCGAAGCTGCGGGCCACCAATGGCCCCCGTGGCCCTGAAAGCTCAGTGTGCTCTGGCCACGGGAGCAGAGCCCTCCGCAGCCGGGGCAGGGCTTGCAGCTCCCCCCCGGCAGCCCCCGCTGCCAGCCCGCTGCCCTCACTCACCAGTGCAGATCAGCTGCAGCTCTCGCTGCTGCCCCCTCAGGCGCCGCCCGGCCATGCCTGTGAACACAGAGCCTGTCACGGCGGCAGCGGCACAGCTCCCTGCCAGCGGCGCTGCCGGCGCTGTGGCCACACGGGCTGCTGGCCCGGCAGGGCTCAGCCCGGCCCTTGGCGCACGCTGCCGCCCCAGGGCACGGCTGCCAGAGGGCGGCAGCAGCAATGCCCAGCCCAGGCGGGGCTCCACGGCGCCGGGCCCGGCTGGCGCTGCCGGGGCAGCAGGCGGGGCCGGGGCCGAGCTGCGGCGGGCCGGGCCGGGGAGGGGGCGCGGGCTCGTGGCTCACCCATGAAGCTGATGGCCGCCTCTCGCAGGGGCTCCTGTGGGCTCTGCAGGTAGCGCAGGGCCCGGCGCAGGTGCTCGGCCGCTCGGCTCCTGTCCTCTGCCAGCTGCAGAGAGCGGCAGGAGGGAAGGCTTGGCGCGGGCTCAGCCCCTGGGCCGGGCGCTGCCTGCGCCCAGCCCCGGCCTCCCCTGCCCGCACAGCCCTGAGGCGCGGCCAGCAGCCGCCGGCCAAGGGCTCCCGAGGGGAGGGGGCAGCGGGCCGGCTGCTGCCCGGGGAGCCGCGGTGCCGCCCCGCAGCCCCGCCGGGCCGGGGCTCCACGGGCACCCGGCTCGGGCCCTCGGGAGCCTGGAGAGGAGCCCGCGCGGCCTCTGGCTGCAGCAGCGGGCAGGGGCACAGCTGCCCGGCCCGCACACTGAGCGCCGCCCTCAGGAGCCTTCTCCAGCCTGAGGCTGGGCCTTGCAGGCCCTCCTTACCAGGCACTCGCTGAACTTGCACAGTTTCTGCTCCTTCACCAGCTTCTTGAGATCCCTCCTCTTCATCAACTTGAGCGCACAAAGCAGCGCTTCCCGAGAAGCCTGGAGAGCAGCAGGGATGCGGAGATGGCCCCACAGCCCAGGGCACGGCACCCGCATCCCCGTGCCATGGCCTGGAGGAGGCTGCGATCCAGCAGGCGCAGGGCAGGAGGCAGCCGAGCCCCCTGCCAGGGGGAAAGCAGCCCACGAGTCCTCACCTCTGCCACACGCTGATTCTCATCATGGCAGTGGAAGAAGTGTGCAAGCAAGCTCTGTTGCACAGGGCTTTCGAAAGGGTTTTCGCTCTCTTCCAAATACTCCATCATGTCTTGGAAGAGTTTGATGGAGAGCAGCTGGACCTGGCTATTATCCTGTAGGAAAAAAAAAAAGAAAAACTACCTCAGCATTGGCTCCTGCAGGCCCCCCTGGGCACAGGGCTGGAAATGCACAGGGCACACAGTTTCCAGGTAGCAGCCAGCGGCTGTGGGTGGGGGCACAGAGCCTTACGTGGTCAAAGAGTGGCAGGAGCGCCTCAGCCAGCTGCAGGGCAATGGGGGTTGACATCATAATATGTGATTTGTGCAGGAATAGAAAGCTGAGTGTGATGAGGGTCATGCCAGCTATCTCTGCATCACTGTCGCACAGTAGGTCCATGAGGCTTTGGGTCAGGCTCCACATTCTTTGGGCCTGTGCGGAACACAAGTCTGTGAAAGGCCATCCTGCTGCCGCAGGGCCCAGAGGCCAAAGGCCTGTCCCGAAGCACGCGGGCAGCTGAAGCGGGAGGCAGGAGAGCTGGGAGCAGCTGCCCCAGTGCCCCAAGCCCAGGCCAGGCCAAGTGACTGCGTTCCCAGCGCAGCTTCAGCCACCGCCCCCTTCTCACCATTGAGGGATCATCAATGAGCTCCAGCAGGGCCCTGAGCGCCAGGCGACGCCTCTCCCTGCACTCGCTCTGCAGGTACCTTGAAGAGACCTTCACAACACTGGCACCACATTCACTGGCATCCAGGCACTGGAGGACCTGAAAGGCACAGGCCAGTGATGGGGGAGCCGGCCGGCAGGAGCCCGGAGCCGCACAGGGCTGGGCCCAGGCAGCAGCAGCAGCAGCAGCAGCAGCAGCAGTACAGGGCACGGGCAGTGTCCCAGGTGGCTGCAGCTCCCAGAGGGCAGAGAGCTGGGAGGCAGCTCAGCCAGGCAGCGCTGCACACCCGGCTCACCTCCACAAGGAATGCCAGGGCGGGCAGATCCCAGTGTGGCTCCTGTGTGCTGAGCAGCCCAAGGAGGTGGAGTGAAATACTGGAAGCCAACCCAAGACAAGCATGGCGCATCTCCCTAGGAGGGCGAAAAAGGGACCAGGAACCTGAGCAAATCTCTCCAAGGACAGGCTCGCAGAGCCTGCTGGTCTTTCACTACCATCCTGCAAGGGGACCTGGGCCCTTTAGGAGGTGTCTCCTCCTGTGCTCTCTCCCCTCCCAGCCTTTTCCATTCTGCTTGGCCGACCCTCGGTGACAAGGCCCTGTGACCCAGGGCCACAGGGACTGTGTGGGACAGCCCGGGCACAGGGCACAAATGCCGGGAGCAATGGGGAGAAGGGGAGTCTCACCTGGCCAGCAGACCCACGGCATAGTGGCGGGTGTCAGCACAGAGCAGCGTGTCCCAGCCACGCTTGCGTTCCACTGACACCACCACCTCCTTGTACTGCTTTCGGCAGAGCAGGGACTTCAGGCTCTGCACTGCAAACCTGTGTGCACAGCAAAGGCCAGGTCACCCTGGCAGCACTGGCTCCTTGGCAGGCCACGTGGCAGGGACAGGAGGACTGGCATGGAGCACCTGTTGGGGCTGGTGGCAAGGCCGTGCTCTTGCAGGCATTTCTTCCAGAAGGCATCGACCTCCTCTGGCATCTCTTCTGTGCTGAAGAACACTTGGAAGAGCAGATGCACAAATAGCTGGGGGAAATACGACGTCACTACACGTGGCACATGGGGCTCCTGGAGCATCTTCCACATCACCACAGTTGCCTGCAAGGGACAAAGGCCCTCGAGACAGTGCTCAGTGCCCAGGTGTCCCTGGGGCAGGGCCCGAGCAGGGCAGGGAGAGGCCCGCAGAGACCTTGGCAGGGGGAGCACGGGGCCTGGTGGGCCTGAGGCTGCCCCTGGGCCAGGTTTGAGGCCAGTGCCTGAGGCAGGGAGATGCAGTGGGGGAAGGAGGATGGAGAGCTGCTGGAGAGGCAGCCATGGGGCCAGCAAAGGCCACTTGCAGAAACTCACAGCCAGGCCAAAGACACCCGTTTTGTCCCCATCGGAGGTGCACGTGCTGCGCTCTGGCCAGCTGCCCAGCACATCCAGGAGGATCAGCAGCACTGGCTCCGCAGTCCTGGACGAGCACATGATGGTCTTCCACATGGAGATGGCAGCTCTGCGGGGTTAGAGCTCTGTCTCAGGGGTGTCTCAGACACAGCACGGTGGCCTGGGCATCCCTAGGGGCCCGGGCTGACCGCCGGCTCTTCCTCTGCCCACTGGGCCTGGCCAGCAGCAGCCAGGCAGCCCAGCCCTGTGGGGACAGGCCCCTGAGGGGCGGCAAGGGAGCATGGCAGCAGGCTCGGGGGCTGACGTGCCAGGGCTGGGAAAGGCAGCAGCCAGAGGGCCCTGGAACTCTCTGTTGCTCAGACACCTGGGCCAGGCAGTACAGGGTGATGGGCTGGGGAGGCCTGAGCCCTCTGGGCAGGTGGGCCCCATACCTGTCACAGGACGGGGCCGCACGCAGGAGCGTCACCACTGCCTCACCCGGGTGTGCTCTGGTGAGATTCAGCAGGGCCTTGTCCAGCCGGTGCTGGGCAGAATCATTGGCCAGGAGCCATCGGTGAATGGACCTCACCATGGCGGGCACCTGGAGAAGGCACAGGGAGACTTGGAAAGCTGCCAGAGGGAGCGATGTCCCCAGGGTCCCCAGAGAAGTGCTTCCCTTGCCAGCGCACTGCCATGGCCTCAAAGGCTCCCAGGGACCAGCAGGCGTGGCTGGGGAAGCCACGGGACTCATGGGGGAATTGAAGCCTGGCCCCAGGCTGCTCACTTGTTCTGGCCTGGCAACAGCCTTCTCCAGGAGCAAATCCAGCAGGGCGGCACTGGTCTCATGACTGAGGAGCTCTGAGTGAGCTCTGAGCCCAGTGCCCATGGTGCTGGTCTCTTCCTGCCCAATGCTCCGGATAAAGTCGCAGAGGAGCTGTAGGAGAAGGGCAAGAGGCCGGGGATGTTGCATGGAGTGCTGCACACACGGTGCTGGGCTGAGCAGGGACAGCAGGCCCAGCCCAGGTGGGGGTGGCTGCAGGTACCTGCGCTGTTCTGCGGAAGCGGCCACGGCTGGATTCCTGCTCTTGTGTGCGCTCCAGGGCTGCATCTGGCAAAGAGCGAGCGCAGCCAGAGCTGAGGGGCTGCGGGAGAGGCCGGAGAACAGAGCCCAGCCCTGCGCTGCCCAGGCAGGGAGAGCCCCGGGATGCCCCAGGGGATGGAGCACGGCCACTGCGGGGTGTCTGCCCGGCCCCTCTTCCTTCCTGTCCATGGGCATTTCCCCAGGGGATGGCATGGCATGGCATGGCATGGCATGGCATGGCATGGCATGGCATGGCATGGTGCCAATTGGCAGCTGGCTCCAGCCCTGCAGCCCAGCTCTGCCACTCACCCTCCTGCGGTGGATGGAACGGCACCACCTCTTCTGTCTCCTGTGCTGGAGCAGCTCCAGGGCCTTCTTCTTCCTCCTCCTCCTCCTCCTCCACCCAGGCCAGCTTGGGCACTCTCGGGGGTCTCTGCTCCATGGCTGTGCCTGGAGCTCCTTGCAGGAGAGATGCCTTGGGAAAGCTCCGGGGCACCAAGTCCCACGCTCTGCCCTTGAGGGCAGCTGCAGAATAGAAGCCTCAGGAAGGCCACGGGTCAGCGAGTGCTGTGCTCTGGCCTCGAGCTCAGCTGCAGGAACAGCCCCGCGGAGAAGCTCCGGGTCAGACGGGAGCGAGTGCGCTGTGCGGGGGCTCCTCACGGCACCGCTCTGTCCCGTTGTGCCCCGTTGCGTGTTGCCAGCAGCCGGGCAAGCTTCTATTTCCCACGTGTCACAAAGGGGCCTTGGACACCGGCTTCCGTTCCATGGCACGGTGACCGGGCTGCAGCGTGCCACCCAGGGCCCTTGCATACACTGCCTTCTGCCCCGGGGCCGCCCCCGGCCCAGCCAAAGTGGCCCAGCTTGGAAGGAATCCCTGGCCCCAGGTGTCTGAGACAGCCCGCACAGGATCTTTAGGAAGGGCTCAGAGCATCAGCAAATGCTGCCCGGCTCTGCGGGCTCAGTCCTATCCCCATACCTTTGCTCGAGAGCATTTGAATTTCTAAATGAGAATCATTTGAAGGGAGGGGATTGACATTTTCCATTTCACAGAAGGCTTCTGCCTTCCTTAGCAGACACCTCTCTTTTCAAACCAAGACAATTGTTTCTCATCTTGCAGATCCGCACTTGCTGGGCAGCCCCGTTTTACACCCAGGGCCTGGAGAACCATTGCCAGCAACTGGGAAAATCCTAGCTGCTCCATCCTCCCAGAGATGAGGTCTCCAAATTTGCCCCGAAAGTGGGTCCAGCTTTTAGAGGCCAAAAAGAGCAAGTCCCAGTGACTTGATGATAGTTTTAGCCCAGAAAGCCCTGCAGCTGATGGCACACTTGACAATCAGCAGGGGACACAGCTAGGCCAAAGCCCAGAGCTCTGCCGGGAGCCTTTCTCCTCAAATACCCTTCAAACAAAGCTCCATGCAAGTCAGTTGGGAAAGTTTCTTCAAATGATCCATTTCTGGCACTACAGAACTACACAGGGTTCTGTGAAAGATTCTAAAGCAGCTGCTCTGGAGTCCAAGAGCCAGCACTAAGAGTCCTTGACACCTATTTGTAGCTAAATCGCACTTTGGGCGGTTTGAAGGAGTTTGGAAGGAGCTAGAGAGCGGACCTCTGAGTTTCTCAGATGATGCCATTGCTTTTTCTTCTCTTCTACATAGACAGGAAGGGTGAATTTGGCTCCCATCTGCACCGCATGGCTCACAGGGCTGCAAGACTTTTAGTTACAAGAGCTTTGAAGGATTTCTTGGTCAAGAAGACACGACCAACAAGGATATTTATGTTTTGGAGCCAATCCTTCAGTATTTTGTCTTACGGACTCATGCTCTCGGGGTCTCTGGCTGGTCAGAGTGAGCCCGAGATAAGTTCCAAAGTCTCTTTTCCCAGCCTGGCGCTCAAAGAAGGAGTCAGAGCTCTTCATTTCTGGCTCTCAAGGTTGTTTCTTGGATCTTATCTATAAAATTCTTTCTCCTGCCCCAGGGCAGCGTTATCTTTTTATCCTAAAAACTCCCTGTACAATATTTACAATTACTTTCCAATACCTATCACCTAGACAGTGAGCTTCTACTCTAAACCAATCTAAAAGTGCCACCATCACAGCAGAAGATGGAGGCCAAGAAGAAGAAGAAGAAAAAGAAGGAGAAAGGCTGGACAAGCCCAGATTCCTCCATCTTGCCCCCTGAAGCCCCATTCTAAAAACCCCAACAATCTATTTTTACCCTGGGATAAATTCACTATCATTCTACTGGAACTTTGGCAGCTTGTCATTCTTCCTACAAGGTTGGTAATTGATTTTTCCAAGGGCTAAATCAAAGGCACAGGGGTCTTGGGCTCTGTGCCAGGGTCTCTGAATGCCCTGGGCAGGGGCTCGAGTCCTCCAGGGCAGCCAGAGGAATTTCCTGTGTTCCCACATCATGCCACAGTGTAAGCTGTAAGCTTCCTTAGCCAATCGTGTTATGACACACAAACCTCCAGCACTGCATCCTAGACTTCTTGTTTACCATTGGAACTACTTTGATATTTTCTAGATCTTGAACTCTAAACCACTAAACTTTCCTCCACTTCAACTTTCCTCCCCGTGTGTGGTGGTTTGACAGGAAATATGTTTTCTGGGATGCTGTGGTTAGGCAAATGGATGTTCTGATTTTAATATTGGCACCTAATGTGGCCTCCTGGGCATTGGACACATCTCTGAGAACACAGGGGTTAAAAGCAGAGCACTCATGGGGGAAGTTCTCTTGGGTTTCCGTGGGGAAAGAGTTCGGGTCTCTGCCCCGGCCCAGCTGCTGGCTGGGCGGGCGGAGGGGAAAAGCCATGTGGCCGGGAGAGGTAGGCCTGAGCCCGGGGCTGGAAGGGTGGAAGAGAGAGAGAGAGACACCGGGAGCCATCGGGCAGCCCCCCGGGAGACAGAGAGAGAGAGAGAGAGAGAGCCGGTGCCTGGGACTGTGACCTTGAACCTTGATAAACATGGGCCTGTGCCGGCAGCACGGCTGGGACGGAGAAGAAGGGGGGGTGCAGCCGGCCGCTTGTAGGAGCTTTTAACCCCTTTTTGGAGAATGAGAACTTTACAGAACATTGACCTTTCCTAGAAGATAGAGTGGAAGATGAAGAAGGAAATGGGCAAGTGTGAGAGAGGTCTGGGCAAGTGAGAGATGTTGGAAGAATAGAGAAGAATCTTAGTGGGAAGAGATGATGGAGTGGCTTTTGCTGGACTCTTTTTGTACAGCCATGGACAGAACCATGTTCCTTGTGACACAGAGACTGCATCCAGGGGGAGGCAATGCCTCAGGACCAAGAGGGTTCAGTGTTGGTGCCCCTCGGCCCCAGGGGGTGAAATATGGGGGGGACAGGTGTCCCAAAGGAGAGACTGTGCCCTTTTTGGATCGGGACAAAGCATCCTTAAAAAGACAACCCTAGAAGCAGCTCTGGTCCATGTTCAGTGGTGAGAGCGCTGGACATGAAAGGAAGAGGTCCCCATTGGCACAAGAAGGACTCCTTCTCCTCTTGATGAACTGAGGATTGAGTATTCTGCATGGTGGTGCCAGACTGAGAGTCGATGATTTGGGGGATGTGTTGTGTTGGGAATTTGGTGGGGAGGAGGAGGAGATGTATTTGTGAAGTTTTCATTTTCCTTGTGTGTTTCTTTTTTTTTTTTCTTTTTTTCTTTTCCCTTGTAGTTTAGTTAATAATTTTTTTTTCCTAAGTGGGAGCCTGCTGTGCTTATTCCTGGTCCCATCTCACAGCAGAAACCAGGGAGAGGGTATTCTCATGGGGGCACTGGCATTGTGCCAGTGTCAAACCATGACACAGTGTAGGGGGTTTTGCTGCTTAAGGGGGAGCCAGGGGCTGCCTCAGCAGTTCCTACTCTCATCTGGTCATTTGGGTTGGCCTTGACATCCCAAGTATGGCTTTGTCAGCCTGAGATGCAGGAGAGGGGTTTCATTCTTCACTTCCATGTATCCACAAGCCCTGGTTTTGACAATAATTCAGAAATTTGGGGAAGAACAGACAAATGAATGAAACAGTGTGGCCAAGCAGATGCAGAGACAAGGAGATGAGCAGCAGGGTGCTGGAAAGGAGCCCTGCTCTGAGGCTGATCCACTCCTCTGTGCCCCTCGGCAAGGTGGGGAAGGGGCTGTAAAGCCCCGTTTGAGCTGAAAGCACGAAGCAACTGCAGTTCCCCCATCTTCCGAGGGCAGAGAGAAGCGAGCACGGCGCGGAATTGCAAAGCACAGCCCTGCAGCCCCGCGCTGCCCTCTCCCTCTTTCTCCATGCGCGCAGCCCAGCGGTGGCCACAGGGCAGGGTGACCCCGCCGCCCGCGGCCGCCCGCACCCGGCACAGGCGGCGATCGCCAGCCCCCCGCAGCATCTGGGGCTCAGGCTGCCTCTTGCCGGGCACCTCATCGCTCTCCATCCATGCTGCTGGTCCGGGATGAGCCTGCGGCCGCCCAGAGCAGCATCTGCCCGCGGCAGGAGCAGCGCTGCCGGCCCCGGGCTGCGAGCGGGCGGCCCCGGCCGATGCTTCCCGAGCGGCTGCAGGCGCTTGGAGTGAGAAAGGAATGTTCTTCCTGTGCCGCCCCATCCCCTTTCAGAGCCCTGCGTTTCCCAGCCGGCCGGATGATTCCCTTCCCAATATATTCTTCCCTTCAGCTGTCTGTCACTATTTCAGGGGTTTCTCTAGCCTGTAGTAACATAGTCAGTCTTTATGCTGGCTTAGGGGAAACATTTCCCTGCAAGACTCAGAGCTTGAGCTCATCTCCTTGCCCCAGTGAGGGATTCACCTGCAAAGTGCATGCAGGCGCCTCTGTGACTTTTTTGGATGCAGCTCTTGGAAGAGGCTGCCCAGAGAAGCTGTGGCTGCCCCCGGATCCCTGGGAGTGTCCAAGGCCAGACTGGAAGGAGCTTGGAGCAATAGGATAGTGGAAGGCGGTGGAATGAATGATCTTTAGTGTCCCTTCCCACCCAAACCATTCTGGGATTCTGTGATTTGTCTCTGCTTAGGCATGTCCATGCGGACACCTGAGGCTTGGGCTTTCATGCCACCCTTTCCCACTGGAGTGGCAGGAAATGGGCTGGCTTGGTGGTCTTTTGAGAGCTGCTGAAATCCAGACACAGCAGCCCTCACCCTGAAGAAAGGCAAGGCTGTTCCATTTCCTTGTTACTGCTGCCAGATTTTGGAGCCTCATTCTCTGCAGCCAGAAGAAGAAACACTTCACCCACTGAGTGGCCAGCACGGAGGGAAGGAGAGCAGCTGTGTGCTGGTGCCTGTCCTCTGCAAGGGGACACACTGTCACCCTGCCCCAGCCCTTGTGAGCCAGTCCCTGGAGAGCTGCTCTGGCCATTGCCACAAGCTCCTGGAGCTTGGTCCAAGGTTTGTTGCAGTGCAATGGATGGCTAGACGATGGCTTAATAAACTGAAGACCTAAGAAGAATTAAAAAAAAAAAAATTAGGAAATAAAGAAGAAACAAGAAGCATAAGAAGGGTTTAGGCCAGAGAAGTGATCTTTCCAAAGCTGGGCAAGGAAAGCTTCTTGATTCTGCAGGATCTTAGACTTGTGGATGATAAATGCATTTTTGTTTGGTTCAATTCTGACTTTTGCTTGCAGCATGTGATGATTTTTAACCCAAAATATGCCAGAAACTGAGCTGCACTTTTGCTATCCTGCACAGGCTCCCCCCAGATCCTCTCTACAGCATCACTCGGAGCTCTCAGTAGTGCTGTTTTAGGCATAGAAACATTTGGGGTGTGCAGGTGCTGACAAAAACAGTGGGGAAGTCACAGGCTAGGCTCCAAACACTTGAAAGCTCTGTTTTACAGTGATCACAGTGACCTTCCATGGGTGAGAGAGAGGAGGTTTGAGCCTCTTCAAAACATCCACTCCACCTGCAGTTTCCCAAAGAGGAAGATCTTCCCTGGGAGCCTCGCACAGGGTGAAACACTCTCACTGCAGCTGAGGGCAGAGGTTGTGTTTAAACAGGAGGGTGAGGAGCAGGCTCACTCAGCCATGCCATGTGCATGAAAAGCAGCTCCAGAGCTTCTGGTCGGATTTTTCAGCAGCTCACAGGGCCATGGAGTTGCTGGATGTGTTTTTGTGACCCCCCTCACCCAGAGCATGAGCCCTCTGCTCATTTGGCAGAGAGAGCAAGTGACCAAGGCATCTGGTGGATCTTCAGGGTGAGCTTTGAGAGCAAAGCCCTTGGACACATACACACACACAAAGGTGGTGCCTGCCAGCAAAAACCTTGGCTTTTTTTCAGTATGGGAAGATACATCCCAGGATTGGCTCATTCCCACAACCTCAGCACAAACTCAGAGCAACACAGGGGAGTACTCTGAAAAGCATGGGCTTTGCATTTTGGACACCTCTCCAAGCCCATGTGAAGGATTCCCTGGGGAATGTACTCCTGGCTCTATCCATACTGACTGCACAGTCACTCCTGGCCTTGCCACAGCTTTCTTTGTCCAAGTGTGGGTGGCTGTGGCTTTTGTGTCCCAAAGGGGACAGTCCTCCACTTCATAGCTGTGTTTTCTTCACTGAGTGGATTATTTGCTTCACTCCTGAGGTGAAAACCAGCGTGCATAGAAAACAGGCAAAATTGGTTTGGGGAATAAAATCAGGGAATGATGGGGTGGAAAAATGGCAAAAATAGGCAGAAAACTGGCCTGGCAGTATCAATGTAATTCTTAGGGCTAAGAACCAGCAGGTGACAAACAGGTGCCGTTTTTCTGGGATAAAAGGATCCGTGCCACTTCAAATAGCATAAAGAACTTGCCTGTGGCTGGGTCTCCATGGGCTGTGCCTCTCTCCCTTGAAGCCATCCATGCGGGAGTGTGACAGCACCAAGGGCAGTCCCAGGTGTCCCTGTGCCTCGTGTCACTGTCCTTGGCGGACCAGCTGTCCCCTTTGTGGCCTGGCATGTGGCACGGGGGGCTCAGAGCCCGGCAGGGCCGCGCAGCCGGAGCAGCAGGGCTCCCACCGCCCCGTCCCGCAACGCTTTGTCCTTGGCTGCCGCTCTCGGTGCGCGGACAAAGACCTACGAGCCAACAGGAATCATCCTTTGGAGTCTGCACTGACAGCATGGAGAAACACTGATGGGATCATTTAATAAAATCCACACTGTTTCCTTGGGGAAGCTGAATAAACAGCGCTATCAGGAGCTGCCGCAGCCAGCCGTTGAAGGCCAGCAGTGCGTGCTGCTGGGATCGTGCTCCTTGCACGCGGAGGGAGGCAGGGAGCTGGATCCAAGGGCTCATTAATCAAACGGGAGTTTGGCTCCGCTTTGGCCCACATGGAAGCCGGGATGCTGCACAAACACACCCTTCCCTTTGGCCGTGAGCTGGCCACCTCCTCAGGCCAGCTGCAGGTGAGGGATGCACAGAGGAATGTGTGACGCCTCTTGTTTGCATTCCCCCTCACATCCAGGGAGGAGCCCGGGTCCCTCTGTGGCTGGTCCTGGCTGAGAATCCCCCTTGCTGCTCTTTCTGTGGAGAGCAGCTCAGTTAATCCGTGCCAGCTTCTTCTCCTCCTGCCCACTGTTGTCTGGGGACTGCCAACCCCCCGTCCCTGCTTGACACGTTTGGAGTAAGGCTGGGTGTGGACGTGTTCATGGAATCACAGAATCCCCAAATGGTTCAGGCTGGAAAGGATCTTAAAGCTCATCCAGTCCCACCCCCTGCCACAGGACACCTTCCACCATCCCAGATTGCTCCAAGCCCATCCAGCCTGGCATGGAACATTTCCAGGGATGGGGCAGCCACAACATCCACACCCACAAATATTAATGAATGTTGGACTTGAGACAGCACCTAAATCCATTCCTCCTTTATTAAGCTGATCCTAAGATGCATTATGATCCAGGGGAATCAAGGAGTTCTCAATGCCTACCCTTGTATCTCTGTTCTTGGAGTCATGTCACTGAGAACTTCAGTGTTTGTTTAAAAACTTTTCTCAGATAAGGTGTGAAGCCTGAGATCACTTTCAAGACTCAAAATTTTGCTCTCAAGAAAATTAGCTTTTAAAAAATGCCGTGGTTTGAGCCAGTGTCACAGTTTCAGGGAGTTTCAGGTGAGGAGTCCACAGCCCCATCAGTGCCAAGCCTTCCCTTCTAAGAACATCTTCCCCCCCTTTTCCTCCTTTCCCACCTTAAAGAAGAAGCTGAGGAAGCTGGAGCCAGTGCTGCTGTTGCCATCACTGCTTCTGGAATTTCCTTGGCAAGTGTGGCTTTTCTCCCATTTCTGTCCCTGCTGACTTCATCCTTTCAGCCCCTCTCCTACTTCTGGAGGTCTTGGTGGGCTCCATCCTCCAAAACCTCAACTGGCCTTTTAGGAAATCTAACATTTCTTCCTGTGAGTCCTCCGTTGAAAGCTTGTGGCCATTGCACCTTTCAGTGAGGCCAAAAACCTCAATTTATATCACTACAACTTACTTCTGACTCCCACAATTAGTTAATCTTGCATTGATGACTGCCCATTCTCAACCATGGGTCTGGTGCTGGGACATTCGGTGCATTCAGACCAAGGGGTCTCCTGACTTTCCTTAGTCTTTGGGTTTGGACTCTGTCCTGGTGCAGTTTTCATCAGATTTGGACCAGAGGGTGCTGGACACTGGAACAGACTCCCCAGGGAATGGTCCCAGCCCCTGTGAATTCAAGGAATGTTTGGACAAGGCTCTCAGACCTGTGGTGGGATGTCCTGCGCAGGGCCATGAGTCAGACTCATGATCCCTGTGAGTCCCTTCCAGCTCAGGATATTCTTGGATTTGTTGGAGTCAGTCATGGATATGGACAAGACACCTCAGGGTGGATCCCTTTCTCTGCTCTCTGCTATTCTGCTCTTTCCTGGCTATCTCCAAGAAAATTGCTCTGCACTAATCTTTTTTTATCAATTGCAGCAGCTTGCTGGGCTTTCTTCTAAATCTTCCAGATGTCTTTGATCAGCCATGCAAAACACTTTTCATTTTCTCCTGAACTTTGCTTTTCTCTTGAATAAAAAGTGCAGCCAGACTTGCTTAAGAGGTTTTCTTGAGGCAGTACCACTTTCCTTTCTGTCTTATGGACCGTGTTTTGCCTTTTAATTTCACCAACGTGACACCTTGGTAGGACAGGGCCAGGTGATTTCCTCATTTGGATCCAGTGGGGCTGGGATTTCCAGCCCTAAACTCCTTGGACTCTGGCACCAAAAATCGATCATAACATCACACAGCAGCTTCTCCCTTTTAAACTTTCTCTGAAATAACCAAAACAGCTCTTAAAATTCCTTTCGCTTACAGCTTACACTGTGGCATGAGTGTCTCATATCTCGCGACCCCTCCCGAGACCCCTCTTAGGACCCATCCGCACCCCCCAGGTCCCCCCACAGTGCCCCAGGACCCCTCCCCAGACCCCCCAAACCCCCGGACCCCTCCCCAAAGCCCCCCCAGACCCCCCGGACCCTCCCCCGCCCCCCCCCGATCCCCTCTCAGGCCCCTCCCGCTCCTGTCCCGAGCCCGGGGGGTCCCGGCGGCGGCGGGGAAGGGGGCGCCGCTTCCGGCTCGCCTCTGATTGGCTGGGACGGCGCAGGGGAGGCGGGCCTTGCTGAGGGAAGCCGCGCCGTGATTGGTTAGTTCAGGGATGTGCAGCGCGCTGATTGGTTGGTTCGGGGCGGGGCGCGCCGCCATTGCTGGGAGCCCGCACACGCGGTGGAGGCGCGAGATTGTGAGGGAGAGCGGAGCTGAGGTGGGGCCGGGGGCAAACTGGGGGGGTTTGGGGCGGGTCTGAGGGGAAATTGGGGATTTTTAGGGGCATCGACGGGAAACACGAGGTTGTGCGGTGGGTTTGGGGGGAATGAGGGGGTCTGAGGGGGCTTTGGTGGGTCTGAGGGGGCTTTAGGGAGCTTTGGGGGGAGCTTGAGAGCGTCTGGAGCGTTCTCAGGTGGGTTTAGGGGGAACTGAGGGGAATTGGGAGAGTCTGGGGGGATTTTGGGGGATTGCGAGAGGAACTGGGCGGTTGTGAGTGGATCTGGGCGGTTCTGAGGTGGGTCTGGGGAACTTCGAGGAGTCTGAGGCGATTTCATGAGGTTTGGGGGGATTGAGGGGTCCGAGGGGGATTTGGGGCAGTCTGATGGATTTGGGGGCGTCTCAGGTGGGTCTGGGGTGAATTTTGGGGAGAACTGGGGGGTTTGAGGGTCCTGGGGAGGTTTTTGGGGTCCTGGGGAGGGTTTGGGGGTCCAGAGAGGTTCTGGGCCAACACTGGGGGACTCTGGGGAGTTTGGGGTTCCTGGAGGGGTCCTGGGGGAGATTTGGGGGTCCCGGGGGGTCCCAGGCCCACCCTGAACCGGGGTCTGGGGGTTTCGGGGGGAGGGGGCACTGCAGGGGTTCCCCCTCCCCCGTTTTTGGGGGGTCTCCCATGGTGCCCCCTCCCCAAAAAGCTCCCAGGGCCCCCTGAAGTGGCTCCTTTCCACCGGCCGGTGCCCCCTGATCCAGGACGGCCCCACTGAGGCTAGGGGGGTTTGTGGGGATTTTGGGGATTTTGAGAGGGTTTTTGGGGATTTGGGGGTGGCTTTTTTGGGAGATTTTCTTGGGAGTTCGGGGGGAATTATTGGGGTTTTGTGATGGCAATGTGATTTTGGGGGATTTTGTTGATTTGGGGTGTTTTGGATTTTTGGTGTTTTGTTGGGGTTGTGTAGGTTTTTTGGGGAAGGATTTATTGAAAAATTGGGGAGTTTTTTAAATTTTGCTGAGTTCCACTGGGATGTTTGGAGATTCTCTGGGGTTTTTGAGGTTTATCTTGTAATTTTTGGGGATTTTGTGGGGTTTTAGTGGAATTTTAGGGGGGCTTTGGGGCAGTCCCTGGGTGTGGGGAAGGGCTGAGAGGCACCAAAATCTCCTTAAAAGCCGTGAAAGCCCCAATAAAACCCACAAAATCCCAATTAAACCTCTCAAAATCCCATTAGAACACTCTAGAATCCAAATAAAAGCCCACAAAATCCTTTGGAATCCCAAAAACCCCAAAAATCCAAATTAAACGCGGCAAATCCCTCAAAGATGTCCCCAAAATCAGAAAAAATCACAAAAAATCTTCCCCAAGATCCAAAGAAATCCTGGCAACACCCAAAACCCCCAAATCCCACCAAAAATCCCCAAATCCCCAATGAATCCCCCTGAATGCCACCACAATTCCAATAAAATGCCCCAAAATCTCCTAAAAATCCCAATAAAACCCCAGGAATTTCTGAGAATCCCAAAAAATCCCAACAAAATCCCAGTAAAACCCCCAAAATTCAAAAAGAGACTCAAGAAATTTCAATAAACCCCCAACCACCCCCAGAAAAACTCCCCCTCAAAATGCCAAGAAAATCCCCCAAAATCCAAACCCCCAAAATCCACAAAACCAGCCACTCCCAGTCAATCCCAGTGTGATTCCAGTCGCTCTCAGTGAGATCCCAGTGTAACCCAGCATGGACTCAGCTGCTCTCACTGGGATCCCAGTGTGATCCCAGTTGCTCCCAGCATAATTCCAGCTGTTCCCAGTTCCTCCCATGATGATCCCAGTTGCCCCAAGAATAGTCCCAGTCCCTCCCAGCAGGGTCCCAGTCGTGCCCAGTTGCCTCCAGGGTAGATTCAGTTTCCCCCAGCATCGTCCCAGTTGCTCCCAGCATGGTCCCAGCTGTTCCCAGTGTGGTTCCAGTGCCCCCAGTATGGTTAGAGACACTCCCAGTATGTTTCAGTAAGCTCCAGTTTGATCCCAGTCACATGCCAGCCCTCCCAGTGTGGTCCCAGTATAATCCCAGTTGCTTCCAGTCTCTCCCAGTATGGTCCCAGCATGGTTCCAGTTGCTTCCTAGATCAGCCCAGTCAGTCCCAGTATGATGCCATTTGCTGCCAGCGTGCTCCCAGTTGCTCCCAGTCAGGCCCAGTCTGGGGGATGATGTGCAGGGTGTGCTCCCAGTCCCTCTCAGATCCTCCCAGTATTAGTCCAGTCCCTCCCCGTATGATCCAAATATGGCCCCAGTGTGCTCCCAGTCCCTGCCAGTATGAACCAGTTGTGCTCCACATGGTTCCAGTTGCTCTCTTTCACCCTCACTTTTGTTCCAGTCACTCCCAGTATGTCCCAGTGTAGCCCAGTTCCCTCCAGCGTCTTTGCAGTTCCTTCCAGTATGATCCCATTTGCTCCCAAGCACTCCCAGTCAGCCTCAGTGGAGTGGCACTCACTGCCAGAATGATCCCAGTCAGCTCCAGCATGATCCCAGTTCACCCCAGTATAAGCCCAGCAGTTTCCAATCACCCCCAGCATGCACCCATTCAGTTCCAGTTCCTCCCAGTTGCTCCTAGCATGTCCCCAGTTGTTCACAGCTACTCCCAGTAATACTCAGCACCATCCCAGTTCATCCCAGTAAATCCCATTTGTCCCTAACATGGTCTCAAGTGCCCCCCACAGGCTCCTACTCACTCCCAGTATGATCCCAGTGTCCCTAGGTGCAATCACAGTCTGCCCTGATACGGCAGTATGATCCCAGTATGATGTCAGTACAAAGCCAGTACAGCCCCAGTCGCTCCCAGTCCGTCCCAGTGCAGCCCAGTCCCTGGCAGTGCTGCCACTGCTGGGATCCCCCAGGCCTGTGTGCGTTCCCCCCTGGCGGATGTGCCGAGAGGAGCCCCAAGGGCTGGCAGGGGCCAGGCAGGGTCCCCAGCAAGGCCCAGTTTGGATGTGCAGCCCCCAGTTTGCCCAGTTTGCCTCTCCTTTGGCCCGGGTTCCCCCCGCCCGCAGCGGCTGGGAGCAGCCGAGAGCCCCGCGCTGCCCATGCCGACCTGGCCCGGCTCCATGGCCGCTGCTGCCGCGGGCTGCGAGGGCTGCGGGAACGGGGCACCGAGGGTGTGGCTGCTGCTGGGGGAGGAGGAGGAGGGAGGGAAGGGCAGGGATGGAGGGGGAGGAGGAGGCGGGGTAAGGGGGGAGAAGGAGGGGGAGGGATGGAAGGGGCGGGATGGAAGAGGAGCAGGAGGTGGGGATAAGACAGGGGAGGAGGAGGAGGGGGGATGGAAGAGGAGGAGCTGGAGGAGAAAGAGCAGTGAAGGAGGCGGGGTTAGGGGGGAGGAGGAGAGGGAGGAAGGATGGAGGAGAAGAAGGAGGGGGAGATAAGACAGAGGAGGAGTGGGAGGAAGAGGAAGAGGAGGGACAAAGGCGGATCAAGGGTGAGCTGGGGGAACCATGCGTTCCAGCCTTGCCTGAATTCACAGCCCCCACCTGTGGGATCATCGCCTCCCTCATGGCGCAGGTAAGTGGGGAGGGGGAGTCCGGCCTGGATATTCCAGGGGTCCCTGGGTTGGGTTTTTGGGGGGATGTTTGGAGAATGAAGAAGTCCAAGGCTGAGCGGAAAAGGCCCCTCGGGGGGACATCGGGGGGTGGCGGTGGCGGCTGCGGGCAGAGGCAGCCTGGAGGAGCAGAGCCCTGTGTGCCCCAGGAGGCCAAAGTGGGGAGGCCAGAGAGGGGGGAGCGCCGCCATTGGCGGGAGCCTCAAGAGCCTGGAGAGGGGCAGGGGGGACTCCTTGGAGCCGCTGCAGCGCAGAGCAGAGAATGAGGGGAGAAGGGAGCCCGGGAGCCCAAAGAGCCCCGGCATCCCGAAATGGGGAGAGCCAAGAGGGGGCAGTGCGTCCCCAAAGACGGCCTGGGGGGATCTCGTTGCCCTTGCCTGTGGCACGGAGGCAAATCCCATGCTGTCCTTGTCCTTCCTCGCCCAGGGCAGGAGCTGAGCATGGAGAGCAGGGAGGACAAATGCCCGCGGCAGAACCTGGTGGCAGAGGCCGTTTTGAGCGGCTCCACGGCGCAGGAAGCCAACGGGGAGGAAAAGGCCCGGAGCTGCCGCACGAGGAGGGGCTGCAAACGCAGATGGCGGGGATGTGAGGGGGAAAGAGGCAGCCTGGGCCGGGAAGGCGGCCGGAGATGGAGCCAGAGCTCAGAGCTGGTGCTCCATGAGCAGCTCCATGATGGGGAGAAGCCCCACACGTGCGTGGAGTGTGGGAAGAGCTTCAGGTGGAACTCCGAGCTGATCAGGCACCAGAGGATCCACACTGGGGAACGGCCCTACGAGTGTGGGGAGTGTGGGAAGAGCTTCAGCTGCAGCTCCAGCCTGATCAGGCACCAGAGGACCCACACGGGGGAGAGGCCCTATGAGTGCTCCAAGTGTGGGAAGAGGTTTCAGACCATCTCTGATCTTCTCCTGCACTATCAGAGTCACACAGAGGAGAGGCCCTTCCAATGCCCAGACTGTGGGAAGGGATTCAAGCGTAACTTCGCCCTCATCACCCATCGGCGCATCCACACTGGGGAGAGGCCCTACGAGTGTGATAAATGCAGGAAGAGGTTTCTGACCAGCTCCAGGCTCCTCCAGCACTATTGGATTCACACAGATGAGAGGCCATTCCAATGCCCCGACTGTGGGAAGGGATTCAGGCACAACTGCACCCTCGTCACCCACCGGCGCATCCACACAGGGGAGAGGCCCTACGAGTGTCCCCAGTGTGGGAAGAGCTTCTCCTGCAGCTCTAACTTGACCAAACACCAACGGAGGCACCGGTAAGGGAAGCCCTGCGAGTGCCCCGAGTGCGGGAAGAGCTTCGTGCGCTGCTGCAGCTCCATCCCCCACTGGAGGAGGCACTTTGGGCACAGCCCTGGTCACTCACATTCCCTGTGATCCATGTTGGGGACACTCCTGGCTGCTTCTCCTTTGGTTTGACCTGAATTTTTTTCTCTTCTCCATCTCTCTGTCCTCCAAAAGTCCATTGGGATGGAACAGTCACCTCAAAACCACTCTAATTCCACTGAAAATAACTGAAGTTTAACCCAAAAAGGGCTCAATTCCACCTCAGATTGCTTGTTCCTTCCTCAAAAAACTCAATCCCATGCCAAACTCACTCCATTCCACAACTGTCAAGTTGAGATGGAGTTGGAAGGAGATTGGGAGAAGTGGGATCTCAATTTGGAGCAGTGGGATGGGGATTGTGTGGGGCTGGGTGTGTGGGATGTATTTGATAGCAAATAAAACTTTCAGAGTTACTGATTTCTGTCCCGTTCATTTTCAGTCAGTTCTGTTTGCAGAGTGCCACCTTCTCAGCTGATTCAATTCCTATAAAAATCCCATTTTTTAAATCATCTAACCCAAACAATCCAAAAACCAATATCAAAATAAAACCACCTGCACACAATTAATGTTTTAAAAATAATTTTAATTTTTCAAGAGTACTTAAGGATGTTATTAAAGTTTAATTGTTTGGTTGAAATGTCTGAGAAATTATAGTGGTGTTTGGTTTTGTGTTTAGTATATTTGTAATATGAATTGTTTAACTAAGAGGTGTTAGATTACATGTTAATTTCTTTACATATTTTTTATCTAAAGTACATTAGTCATCGAGTTAAAATTTTCAACAGGTATTTCTTGATATATAATTTGTTTATTTATATGCATTGGTAATATTATAGTAATAGTTATTGTTGGTTTGAGTTGAATCATTGTTGGAGTTGAATCATTGGAAAGAAGAGTTGAGATTTTTATATTTTATTTTTATTATAATTTATTTAATTTCAATTATTATTTCTTTGTTTATAATTTTATTGCAATTTGTTGAGGGGATAGGAAGGAAGTTCAAGGGCAGGAACATTTTTTCCTGGCTGGGAACTGGAATTCCAGACCCTGGGAGTGTGTGCAGGACCCCACAGACTGGGATCAAAGATGGGCTTGGATCAAATATGGGCTGGGATCAAATATGAGCTGGGACTGTATGGACTGGGATCCCAGGGACTGGGACCATATGGATCAGGACCACACAGACTGGGATCAAATATGGGCTGGGACTGTTTTTTAAAGTAACTTTGTTCTATAGTTTTTATTTCTGTCGTTAATTAAGCTCAGTGAAATAGCTGCTTGTGTTAAACTGCCTGCTTGGATGGGATAACATCCAATGCACACTGGGTGAGGACACCTGTACAGATCTGCCAACTATCAGCACTCCCCGTCTGAAGGCAGAGTGCACCAAGGCCCAAAACCTGGAGGTGATAAAGAGAATGGACTAAAACCACAGCCAAGGAATCTGCATGCTCTAAAAAGGCAGATCCAGGGCAGAGCCATGCTAAACAGTTCTTGGAAGATGTAAACTGGGTGCATCTTGGCACTCAGCCAGGAGCACCCTGTTACCTTCAGGGATCCCCTGAAATACCTTTCCCCTTACATCAGCCTGGTGCATATTCATAGAGCCTCATGCACAGCAGCTGGGAAGGGTTTAACACTTTACTGGGTATATTAGCGTTCAGAAACACATAATCACCAGAATGATTATATGCAGGTGCTTTTATTGAAGAGCTCTGGGTGTCAGGGGTACCAACCCAAATCTGACTCTGACATGGGTTCGGGATGAACATGTTTTTATATTCTATCCTTATATAACTTTCATGTTAATGACTGAACTTCAATTGTTCTATTGTATACATAGATTTCAGCCAAGCATGGGCTCCTCATGGCCCCCCTCAAACTTCTAACATAGTTCCTCATGATTCTTCTTATGATTAAACAATAATTATATTTAATTACTAAACAATCATCACATCTAACAATTATATCATTTATCATGTTCTGCTTACGCAGGTGCAATTTCACATGATCTGGCAAGCACAAAGCCTAACATTTTCAGAGTCTATTTTTGACATTTTTCCAGGGCCCCACTATCATTCTCCCCCCTTTGAAAGCATTTTCACTTCACTATAGGTGTAAATGTTTTCACTTGATACAGTCCTTTATTTCTCAATTTATTCTTGACGTTCTTCAAGTCCATGGTTGATGTAAACGTTGTCGTGGATGCTGTCACGAACTGGAGAACCAGAAGATGGTGGGCGTGGATCTCGTGTCAGAGCCTTTATTATCTTCTGGTTCCAGGACGTTTTCTTCTGTATCTCTCCTTTCAAGATGCTGTGAACTAACCAAATTGCTAAGAATACAATTAGTAAGATTATCACACTCTCAATGATAGATTTAATCCATGAACTCACATTCCACCCTAGCCCTTTAAAGATTTTGCCTAGCCAGGTCGTAGTCAAATCCTTTTGCTCTTCTTGTGCTTCATGCTCTCTTTGTTTCAACTGATTGATGTCATATTCTACATCTGCAGTTACATTTGGGATGTGAACGCAGCAATGACCAACTTGTCCCTTTAAAAATCCACATACTCCATGCTCTTTCAGGAGTAACAAATCTAAGGCTAATCGATTTTGTAAAGTCATTTTTGTGGTGGCTTGTAATTGTACATTTAATTCTTTAAATCCTTCCCGGGTGACTCTTGCCAGTCTATCTACCTGACCTGTAAGTTTGTACAGCATCTTCTACTCTGATAGTTTGCTGTAGGACCAAGCAAAGACTCTAGGGCCCACCCAAATTTCACTCCACCAGAGGGTTCTTGCCAAGTGTCATCTGGAATTTCATTGTCTAGAACTTCTCATCTTGCTCTTATCTGCACAAGTTCATGTTTTCCGTTAAATGGGGACTTTTTCCAAATTGGACATGAGGTTGGGAGGCCTAAAGTAATTTCCTTTACTTTCCCATCTACAGGCAGATGTGTTGTCCAGGTGCCATCGCTTGCTGCCCATACAAATTGTCCTGGACCTCGGACTGTACTCCTGGTACATCCTACAACTGCTTTATAATTCCCTCTGCCTTGTTTATGTTTGATCCCTCTGCAAGCACAGCCAGTTTGTAGGGCTATTGCCAGGGGTGGCATCTGCTTTATCTCTGCATCATCAGAAGTGCAGTCATAAGTTTTATTACATGCCCACCAACTTACTTTGTCTGCCCTCGTTCTGCTACTGGTGGCAGTGTTTGTTACTGCTGGATCTGTTTCATTCCCGGAGCCTTCCCACTTAATGCACCAAGGGGTGTTTGCCATACATTGGAATCTTTGAAGGATACTCACAGACCACGCACTGTCCCAAGGCTGTCTGACCTTTCTGATCCTTGGCCTCACACTTCCATACCAGAGTGGTTTCTGTAACATTTTCTCTAATCTTCTTATAGTGTGGCAAATAGCATTGCCATTGTGTGATGCCTCCTGATTCTCCCATAGGGGTTCCTAGTGTGCCAGCACTTAGAATACAGTCTTTCTGGCCCATGGGTTTCATCCATGTTCCTCTTTTCTCCCAAGTTTCCTTGACTACTTGCCTCGATTCGGGTACCTGTTTGCATGCAATTGTTTTGTTCTTTTGTATTTCAGGTAGTTTTGATGTTGTGATTCCCCAATTTACTGGATCTCCTGCTGCCCTTTGGTATTGGTATACAGGCAGTTATTCTACAGGTGTTTTGCATTTTGGCAAAGTGATTAATCCAATCATTACATTCTCAGCCCAAACTGCATTAGAAACCTTTATCACCTGTGTTTCTGCTTGTACCTCTCTCTTCATTCTAGAATGAAGAGTGGTTAGTTGATCTTTTTGCATTCCACATCCCAAAGACATTAATGACCATAACGTTAGCACAATTACTGATAGCATTCTCAAAGTGATTAAACACATCTTATCTGCAGCCTTGTTGGTTCCACAGTTTACACAGTCCGTGATCCAGGATGGATTTTCTTCACTCGGGTGTAGTGAATCCAGGGGTCCACGCCGGCTACTTTGGCTGCTGTAAAGGTGGTCAGCAGTACCTGGTGGGGCCCACTCCACTTTTCTTTCAGCGGTTCTTCGTTCCAGTTCTTGATGTACACCTCGTCTCCTGGATGTATGTTATGAACTGGGTTCTCGAGAGTCAGCGGTCTATTCCACACGAGGATGCTCCGGAGCCGAGCTAAAGTTTTCCCGAGAGACAGAACATAATTATACACTTCCTGCTTTCCTGTGACGTGCACATTAGGGTTAGGCTCAGGAGATTCATATGGTTTCCCATGCAATATCTCATAAGGACTGACTGACATCCCACTCCTAGGCTTTATCCGAATCCTCAGCAGTGCTATTGGCAAAGCCTGGGGCCACTGCAATTTGGCTTCTTGGCATATTTTACTGATTTGCCTCTTTAGTGTCTGATTCATCCTCTCTACCTGTCCACTCAACTGGGGTCTCCATGGTGTGTGGAGGTCCCAAGTTATCCCCAGCAATCTACTTACCTCTCTTACTACTGTAGCTATGAAATGGGGTCCCCTATCTGATGATACCCTAGGGGCACCCCGAACCTGGGAATAATCTCCTGTAGTAACCACTTTACTGTTTCCTTTGCTTGGTTGGTGCGACAGGGAAGGGCTTCTGGCCACCCAGAGAATGTGTCAACCCCCACTAACAGGTATTTGTATCCTCGAGTTCTTGGCAAGTCTACAAAATCTACCTGCCAATAGTCTCCTGGCTCTATTCCTATCCGAATTCGTCCTAGCTGTGCCTGTCGTCTAGCCACTGGGTTGTTTTTCAAGCAGATATCACATTTTGACATTACTGATTTTGCCATTGTTAACATCCGTACCGAAATTCAACCCTGCTTTAGCAATTTTACCAATGCCTCTGCACCCCAATGACATTCGTTATTTTTAATTTGTAGAACTTCTCTCATTATCAAGGGGGTACCACTATCTGTCCTTGTGCAGTCACATACCATCCCTCTGAATTCTTTTGTGCATTTAGCAAACGTGCCAGTCTCTCATCTTCTACTGAATATTTTGGTTCTGGAGGCAAATTGAATTGGGATACATTAAGCTATAAAGGTATCAATGCCATTGTTGTTTGCACCTCTTGAGCAACCTGTCGGGCTCTCCAGTCTGCCTTTCGATTTCCCTCACAGATTTTGGAGTTTCCTGATTGCTGTGCTTTGCAGTGTATGATTGCCACTTGTTCAGGTTTTTGTACTGCTTTTATCAATTGCAGGACTGCATCCTGATGTTTAATGTGCATACCCAGAGAAGGACAATAGTCCCCTTTCTTTCCACAGTGCTCTGTGTACATGCACCACTCCAAAAGCATATTTTGAGTCAGTCCAGATATTTACCTTTTTCCCTTCACTTAATTCTAGTGTCCTGGTTAAAGCAACCAGTTCTGCCTTCTGGGCAGATGTATTTGGTGGTAATGCCTTTGCCTCCACTGCTGTACTGACTGTTGTTACCGCATACCCAGCGTATCTGGTTCCGTTTTCCACGAAGCTGCTCCCATCTGTAAACAGCTCCCACTCTGGCTGCTCTAGTGGGACATCTTTCAGGTCTTCTCTTGCTGAGTAGGTGTACTCTATTACCTCCACACAGTCATGCTCTAATGGGCCTTCTTCAGTTGTGGTACCTGGGAACAAAGCTGGATTCAAAAGGTTGGTTGTTTTTAATGTGACATCACCCTGCTCAGTCAGGACTACCTGGAATTTCATCATCCTGCTTGGCGATAGCCAATGGTCCCCTTCTGCTCTAAGACAGTGGTTACCATGTGTGGTACATTGACATCTATGTGCCTTCCCATCGTGAGCTTCCTGGCTTCTTGTATCAGCATCACAGTGGCTGCGACTGCCCGCAGACATGGAGGCCACCCGGCACTTATGCTGTCAAGTTGTTTGGAAAAGTAGCCCAGCGGCCTTTTCCAGCTTCCCAGACCTTGGGTCAGGACTCCGGGTGCTAGGCGCAGCCTTTCATGGACAAACAGCTGAAAATCTTTAGACAGATCAGGTAATGCTAATGCTGGAGCAGTTGTCAGTGCTTCCTTTAATTTTAGGAAGGCTTCTTTCTGTGGCTTGCCCCAGGTGAATGGCTGCATCTTCTGAGCTTCACACAGGGGTTTCACAATCAGTCCACAGTCCATGATCCACAGGCGACACCATCCTGCCATCCCGAGGAAGACTCGCAGCTCATGTAGATTCTGGGGCTCTGGAATAGCACAAATAGCTTGGATACGGTTAGTGCCTAGTTTTCATTGCCTTTGTGAAATTTCACATCCCAGGAGATCACAGTCTGTTGGGCAATTTGTGCCTTTCCTCTGGATATTTATAACCTCCCATTCCCAGTAAATTTAAAATCTCAATGGTTACCTTTATACAGGTTGCTTTTCTTCTGTAGCTATTAGTATATCATCAACATACTGCAACAACAGGTATTGGTCTCTTGGTACTTGCCCACTCTCGGTGCAAATCTCCAGCTCCTTTGCCAGTTGGTTTCCAAATAGGGTCGGCAAGTTCTTATATCGTGTCCAGGTGAGTTGGGTCTTTCTCCCATTCCCTGGGTTTTCCCACTCACAGGCAAACAGTTTCCTACTTTCTTTGTCAAGGGGGGATGCAGAAAAAGGCATCTTTTAAATCAATTTCGGTAAACCACTTATATATCTCCTTTACGGATGTTAGCAATGTGTAAGGATTTGTTACCAGTGGAGAAATGTCCTTTGTTATTTTATTTATTGCTCCCAAATCCTGCACTAATCTATATTCACCATTTGGCTTCTTTACTGGAAATATTGGTGTATTAAATTCTGGTTCACATTCTTCTAAAATTCGGTATTTCAAGAATTTCTCAATAATCTTTACTTATTCCTTGCCGTGCTTCTGGTGTTATGGAATAGTGTTTGACTTGTAGAGGCCTCGCCCCTTCTTTTAACTCTACATGCACTGCTTGTGCCAATTTAGATTTCCCTGGTATATCTGTCTCCCATACAGAGGGAATCACTGCATCTCCTACCTCCCTAGGGGTAGAGGGAACAGGTTTTTCTTTGATCATTAATATCTGTCCCGTCTTTGATTCAGGTATTTTCATTATAAGCTCCCCATTTTCAAAGGTTATTACCGCATCAAGTTTTGCTAGCAAATCTCTCCCTAAAAGCGGAATTGGACACTCAGGTACGTATAGGAATTCGTGTTATAACTTTGTTCCCAAAACACAAATCTAGGGGTTGCAAGAATGGCCGTTTTTCCTCTTTCCCTGTAGCGCCGACTATTGTTGTTTGCTTGTCCCCAATTTGTCCTTGCAAATCATTCAATACCGAGTGAGTAGCTCCTGTATCTATTAGAAATTTGACTTCTTTATGTCCTAATTGTTTATTTATAACAGGTTCCTTAACTTGTTCTACTGGCTCTGTGTCTAGTCAGCTGGTATACTCCCCCAAAACCATCCCCTTGGTAACCTGCTGGCACTGATTGCCCTGGTGAAACTGGTTGTTCAAGTCTGGACATTGTCTCTTCCAATGCCCCTCCCGCTTGCAATATGCACATTGATTTAGGTTTAACCCCTGCCTGACTGGTCTCCTATTTTGACTATTCCTGTTACATCCCCTGAAATTTGGGTTCCCTTTTCCTTGTATTACTGCCAACAGATTCTGCTGCTGCCTTTTAGTAGCTTCTCTTTCGCGATTGTTATATACCTTCCAGGCTACCTCATGTAGCTTATTCAAATTCCTTCGTTCTTCCCCTTCTAATTTTGCAATTTTCTACGAATATCGTCCTGTGACTGGCCCAAGAATATGAGAGCGAGCTGAACCTTTGCTTGTGCTGTGTCCATTTGGAGATCTGTATATTTTCTTGCTACCTCCTTAAGCCTCTCCAAAAACGCAGTGGGAGATTCCTTCCTGTCGAACTTTGTATAGTTTAGACCAATTTATAGTTTTGGGCACAGCATTCTGAACTCCTATTTGGATCCACTCTTGATATTTCCGTAGTCTCCCCATACCGCAAAATAAATTAGGGTCCCAATTTGGATCCTCAATTGGGAAATTCTCATCTCAATTCCCTGTTACGAATCCATTTCTGATGTTCTGTCTTACCCTTTCTTTGGCTGCCTTAAGTACCGTCTCTTTCTCAGTAGAATCCATCAAAGTATCTGATATTAATATATTAGATATATTAATATATTATATATAGATATATATTAGATATATTATTATACGATATATAATTTTATATATATATATAATATTAATATACATATTATTGTATGTCATCCCAGTCAGGATTTTGAGGTTTTTATAACCATTTTTAATACTCATGCCATTTTATCAGGATTTTCTCTATGAATTCTGGCTGATTGTTTCCAAATAACTAAATCTGCAGGAGAGAAAGGCACTTTTATAAATACTGGCCCTTCCACTCCTACACTTTGTCGCAAGGGGGCAATTACAATCCATTTTTGTCTGCCTATGTCTTTTCTATCCATAACTGGGGCAAGGTTAGACCAACTCCTGGTTCTGTGGGCTACCCCATCGTTGATTCTTTCTCTCTCCTTCCTGCCACAGTTAGGTTTTGCTCATCTTCCGAGGAAGAGGGATCAGGTGACGATGGGAGAGGAGAATAAAGAGGGAAGGGTGTACTAGACGAGACCGGTTCAGGACTAGGTGGGGTAGGAGCAGGCAGTGGGATAGGGACAGATGGAACAGGTGGGATAGGGTTAGGTTCTCTTGTTCCTATTGGAGCTACCTGTAAATCAATATCTGTATAATTTTCCCTACTCAGGCTTTCTTTCAACGCCAAGTGTTCTAAACAACGTTCCTCACAAACCCCACACTTATTGCTTGCAGATGTTTTAACCATCATTAATCCACATTCATCCTGCCATTCTGGCTTTGCCCGTAAATAGAAAAACAAATCAACATACGGAACCTCATCCCATTTTCCTTCTTGTTTACAAAACGACATAAACTGCGAAATAGTGTTATATTGCAGAGTCCCGTATTTTGGCCATTTTTCACCATACTCCAAGGCATATCCTGGCCACCATATATTACAATAATCAATCAACTTAGCTTTACGTAATTCTTCCCCAAAATTCCCCTGTTTCCAATGTGCTAATAAGCACCCCAAAGGAGAACTTTGCGGGATAGAGGTGTTGCTGCCCAAAATCCCTTTAAGTTTCTCCATTCCAAATATACCACAAATTGCCGAACCCGCAACACTCTCGCGATTGTCTTATGGAACGGCGCCTGGGCTTGTACCAGCAGGAATTCCTTTAGCGCAACCAAGCGTAGCTTTCACTGCGTCTCATTGGCAGGCACCCAAACCAAAGTAAAAAGCACCTTACCTTTCTCCCGGGGACGTGGCGAGCGGCAGAAGCGGTCGCGGCCGATCGAGCTCCCCGAGAATCCCTCGGTGCCGGCTGGAGCGCGGTCGAGTCACGAAACTTGCTCAGCAGCACCCGCAGGTCCCATCCGGGGTCGCCAAAATGTTAGCGTTCAGAAACACATAATCACAGAAGCGATTATATGCGGTGCTTTTTATTCAAGAGCTCTGGGAATCGGGGTAGTTTCCACCCAAATCTGATTCCGACCATACATTCAAGGTGAACGTGTTTTATCCTCTATCATTACATAACCTTCATGTAATTATTAAACTTAAATTGTTCTATTGTATACACAGATTTCAGCTAAACATAGCCCCCTTTAAATTTCCAACAGAGTTTCTCACAATTCTTCTTATGGTTATAGAATAATTATATTTAATTACTAAACAATCACCACATCTAACAATTATATCTTTTATCATACTGCTTACACAGGTGCAGTGACCTGAGAAAACACAAAGCCCAATATTTTCAAAGACTATTTTTAACATTTTCCAGGGCTCCACTATCACTTTTATTTCTTGTGGGAAAAAACCCTCCATCTCAACCAGGCACTCATGGCCAAAACTGGGCAACTGCCTCTGGAATTCCTTATATCCAAGGATAGCTCCCAGACAAAAGCTGCCAGCACTGACAAGTCTGGCTGGCCTTGGCTTCCTGAGGGCTGGCCCTCATCTGCCTCTGAAACACTGGGGCTGGGTGCTTTCCTTCCTTATGAAAAGAGCTCTTCTTCCTGTCCAGCACCCACAGCCAAAACTGAGATTGCACCTCCAAAATGCCCAATGTCCAAGGAAAGCCCCTAGACAAAAGGTGCCAGGAGAGACAGGGCTGGCTGGCTTGGCCTGAGGGTGGCCACCTCTCATCTTCTTCCAAAACACTTGGACTTTGTGCTTTACTTTCCTATGGGCAAAACCACCCATCTTGACCATGGCCAAAACTGGGATTCCCCCTCCAAAACTCCGTACATCCAAGGATTGCTCCCAGGTGAAAGCTGCCAGGACAGACAGGTCTGGCTGCCCTTGGCCTCCTGGGGGTGCCTCTCCCCTGCTGTCCAAACACTGGGGCTGGGTGCTTTCCTTCCTATGGAAAAGAACCGTCCTTCTTATCCATGCAGAAACGGCCGAAATTGGGGTTCCACCTCCCAAATTCCCGATATCCAAGGGTTGCTTTCAGACAAAAGCTGCCAGGACAGAGAGGTCTGGCTGGCCTTGGCCTCTGATGGCCGCCTTTCATCTGCCCCTGAGACACCACCGGTGTTCTGTGCTTTCCTTCCTATGGAAAAGAACCATCCTTCTCCTCCAGTGTCCATGTCTGAAATTGGGATTCCACCTCTGAAATTATCAATATCCAAGGGTTGCTCCAGTACCGTCAAGGCTGGCTGGCCTTGGCCTCTGGTGGCTGCGCCTGCAACAGTGGGGCTGGGTTCTTTCCTTCCCATGGAGATCCCTGGGACACTGTGGGGACCTCATGGAACCAAGGGGATCATTGTGGCCCCACTGGAGCCCAGGGAACCAAGGGGCCATGGTGACACAGAGGGGCTCCATGGACCCAGAGACCATTGTGGCTCTGTGGGGCCTGATGGAAGCATGGAGACCATTCCAACCTTCAGGGCCTGGTGTCACCAAGGGGACATTATGACACCTCAGGGCCCCATGGAAGCAAGGGACCATTGGGACACTGTGGGGCCCCATGGAACCCAGGGAACATGGAACAGCTCTGGCTGGCTTGGCCTCCCAGGGGCCACCTGACAGCTCTGGCTGATCTTGGCATGTCAAGGGCTGCCTCTCATCAGCTCCTGGAGCACTGGGGCTCTCTGCTTTCCTTGCTATGGAAAAGGGCTGTCTGACTTTCCAGATGGTCATTGTCAAAATGGGTACTCTGCCTAAAATACTTTCTATTTGCAAGGGTATCTCACCAAACAAAACCTGCCAGGTCTGGCTGGCCGTGGCCTCTGGTGGTCACCTCTCATCTGCCCCTGAAACACTGGGGCTCTGTTCCTTCATTCCTATGGAAAAGAACTGGCCTTCTTGTCCAGGGACCATGGCCAAAATTAGAATTTGGCCTCCCAAATTCTGTATATCCAAGGATTGCTCCCAGACAAAAGTAGCCCGGGCAGACAGGTCGGGCTGGCCCTGTCCTCTGGTGATTTCTTTAGACCCTCAGCCGAATGTTTTCATTTGGAAACACTTTGGAGAGGGCCCAGAGATGTCCCAAGGAGTGGGGGTTTGGAGGCCTTGGGCCCATGAGCACTGTATAGGGACAAAGGAGCTCTGTGCTCAGTGGGGTGGAGCCTGAGGACAGTGGAGCAGAGCCATGAGAGTGTTTAAAGAGCGATTTCAGGGCTGGTGGATCCTTTTGACATAGTGGAAAACAGCCAGAGAGAGAAAGAATTAACGCCAAGGGCAGCTGGGGAGGCCCAGAGTGGCTGCAGGAGAAAGGAATTTCCCTGTCAGGGCAGGGCTGTGGTGCAGCGCGTCCCCAGCAGGAGCCTGGAGCAGCCCCAGGCTTTGTGTGGGCAGGCAGGGGCAGGCAGGAGGCAGAGCTGTCAGCAAAGGAAGGGCCCAGCCAGGTGGGGCAGCCGGGGGATGCCGAGAGCCTGCAGGGACAGAGGCCAGGGCAGGGACACCGTGGGACAGCCTGGGCTGCACAGGGCACAGGGATGGGCAGCAGCTGCAAGACAGCCCTGACAGAGCCAACCTGGGCAGCGCTTTGGCCATGGCTGCTGGCCCTGGGCCTGAGCCAGGAGGGGACAAGTGACCCTTGCAGGCCTTGCAGGCCGTGTGACACCACGAGGGCTTTGTGATGTCACAGGGGCTGTGTGACATCACAGATGGCTGTCTGAGGTCCCTGGGTAGGTCACTCTGCCCCGGCCCCCTCACAGCTCCCCCCAGAGCAGTCCAACCCTGCTCGTGCACAGTGGGGTCCCCTGTCCCCCCGGGTCCCCCCGGCCCGGGCCCCGCAGCCTCCCCCAGAGGATGTTCCATGAGATCGACCCCAGAGCCTGACACGGGGACGGGGGGCCGGGGCCCTGGGGGTGGCACAGGGGGACAGGGACCCCCCGGCAGCGTCCCCGTGTCCCCCAGGACCAGAGCCTGGGCCAGGGCTCCTTCACCCTGTTATAGATAAATATCATAATATTGGCTTTTTGCAAATATTAAAATGGATTTTATATGTGTGATGTAAAAGTTACTTTGTTCTACAGATATAGTTTTTATTTCTGTTGTTAATTAAGCTTAGTGAAATTGCTGCTTGTGTTAAACTGCCTGCTTGGATGGGATAACATCCAATGCACCCAGGATGAGGACACCTGTACAGATCTGCCAACTATCAGCACTCCCTGTCTGAAGGCAGAGTGCACCAAGGCCCAAAACCTGGAGGTGATAAAGAGAAGGAGCCAAAACCACAGCCAAGAAACACACATGCTCTGAAAAGGCAGACCCAAGGAGGGGCCATGTAAAATCATTCCTGGAATATGTAAAGTAGTTTATGGATATGCATGAGGCTCTATGAATATGCACCAGGCTGATGTAAGGGGAAAGGTATTTCAGGGGATCCCTGAAGGTAACAGGGTGCTCCTGGCTGAGTGCCAAGATGCACCTGGCCGTAATAACCTTTGCTCCATGGTCCTGGTCTCCCATTGTCCTTTATTAAACTTTGTACATTTTCACAGGAGAGTGAACGTGTTTTTCACAAATGGAATCTCAAGGAAACAAGGGTCAGTTGTTAAGCCAAGGCTCTGCTTTGACCAAGTGGGGCCTCATGGGACACAGGTGCCACTGGGACATTGCCAGGTCTGCTAGGAACAAGGCTCCATTATTGCACAGTGTTACAGATGAGTAATGTCATAGTTGGGTCTCACAGTGAGGAGATAGATCCTATGTGTGTGTTAAGATGTGTAGTGATGTTATTGTCATCTGTCCCCCATAGTCCTCTTCCCCTGCCCTTGTAATGGCCTTCGTGGTTGGGGCATTTGGGGAGGGCAGGTTTGTCACTGGAAGGCAGGCATGGCCACACCTGCTCTCCAGTCAGGGTGCAAGAAAGCATTCTCCACCAATGGATGGCCATAAAGAGTTACCTGACAGACTTTGGGTGGGGCTAGGATTGCCTGATGCAACACCAAAGTCTAAAAGGAGGAGCAGCCAATTTGTGAAGGAGCCACGTGGCTGATAGCCACGGGGTGGGGAAGGGCTCCCAGTGCTGTGATTTCTCCTGTTTCAGTCCTTTGTTGTCATTTTTTTCAAGGTTGAATCACCCTTAAAATTTTAAAAGTAGCGGTCATTTCTCACACACAGCAAGGCCTCAGGGCGCCCAGGAGAGCGGCGTGACAATGACATCTTGGGGAACCAAGTGTCACCTGCCAACACAACGGGGCCTCATGGAAGCCAGGGGCCACTTGGATATTGCCAGGGCAGGTGGAACTCAGTGTCCATTGTGACACAGCACAGCCTCGTGGAACTCAGCAGAGCATTGGGACAGCCTGGAATCTCATGGAGCCAAGGCTCTGCTTTGGCAAAGTGGGGCCCACAGGACACAGGTGCCACTGGGACATTGCTAGCTCTTGTGGAACCCAGTGTCCACTGTGACACAGCAGAACCTCATGGAAACATGGGGGCCACTGTGACGCAATGGAATCCCATGGAAGCAAGTGTCAGTTGTGAACGCAGCAGGGCCTCACAGAACCCAGGGGCAACGGGGACCGTGCTGTGGCTCGTGGGAGCAAGGGGCCATTGTGACCCAGCGGGGCCTCCTGGAACCCAGGAGAACATTGTGGGCCCATGGATCCTCATAGAAGCACGGCCCCATTGTGACAAAGTGCAGCATCACAATGGTCTCCTGGGTTCCAGGAGTCCTCGCTGTGTTTAGAATTGACACTTGGTTCCCCAAGATTCCATGGCTCCATCCCTCTGCTCTCCTGTGATTTGAGGCTGTGCTGTGTCACAATGGACACTTGCTTCCTCCAAGGCTGGAGATGTCCCAGTGGCACTGGGCTTCCATGAGGCCGCGCTTTGTCACAATGGGGCCTTGCTTCCATGAGATTCCATTGTCCCACAATGGTCTCCTGGGTGCCACAAGGCCTGCCTTTGTCACAGTGGAACCTTGCTTGCACCAGCCCTGGCAATGTCCCAGTGGCACAGGGGTTCCAGGAGACCCTGCCGTGTCACAATGGGCCCTTGGTTCCATCAGGTTCCATTGTGTCACAGCGCTCTCCTAGGTGCCATGAGGCCTTGGTCTGACACAGTGGTGTCTTGTTCCTACCAGGCCTGACAATGTCCCTGTGGCACCTGTGTCCCATGAGGCCCCACTTGATCAAAGCAGAGCCTTGCTCCCATGAGATTCCACTGTGTCACAATGTTCTGCTTGGTTTCATGAGACCTGATGTGTTGACAATTGATCCTTGGATCCTAGAGATTCCATTGCATCATGGCTGTGTCCTTGGTTCCACGAGGCCCAGCTTTGCCACAGCTGGACCTTGGTTCCATGAGATTCCATTGTATCACAGCGGTGTCCTTGGTTCCATGAGGCCCTGCTGGGTCACAGTGGAGCCTTTGTGCCATTCGTTTCCATGGTGCCACAATGGTCTCCAGCATTCCATGAGGCCACGCAGCAAAAGAGTGGACCCTTGAATCCATGAGTTTCCATTCCATCAGGATGATCTCTTGCATTCCATGAGGCCCTGCTGTGTCACTAAGGAGCCTTTGTTCCATGTGTTCCCTTTGGGACACCATGGTCTCCAGTGCTCCTTGAGGCTGAGCTGTGAAACTCTGGGCTCTTGGTTCCATGAGATTCCACCACGGTGTCACCATGGTCTCCTGGGTGCTCTAACAATTCACACTTGGTTCCATGAGATCCCACCACGGTGTCACCATGGTCTCCTGGGTCCCATGAGGGCCCCTCTCTGTGTCACAGTGTTTGCCTTGGTTTCCTGAGAAGCTGATGTGTTGACAGTTGACCCTTGGCTCCTTGAGATTCCATTGCATCCCAGTGGTGTCCTTGGTTTCATAAAGCCCAGGTTTGTCACAAGGGAGCCGTGGTTTCAGGATATTCCATGGTGACACAAGGGTCTCACCACTCTCTGAGGCTGCACCATCAAACAGTGGACACCTGGTTCCATGAGATTCCGTGGGGTAACAGTCAATTCTTTTGCTTCTTTTCTGCCAAGGTCGGGATGAAATCCCAAGACAGCATTTCTTGTTTGGACTCAGGTGTTCATTAGCTCTTGTCTCTAGAACAGTCTCACAAGCTGTGAGTTCTGCAGCACTTCGCTAACAAGGTAAAAATGGAGCCCTGTCTCTCTCTCTGCAAGGTCTTTTGAGGATAAACTGTCCAATTAAGAAATGACACCTAAATTATTTTTACTTTTAACCCAATAACCAATCACCCGTGCCCAACATAAGGGACGAGGAGGAGGAGGAGGAGGAGGAGGAGGAGGAGGAGAAGGAGAAGGAGAAGGAGAAGGAGAAGGAGAAGGAGAAGGAGAAGGAGAAGGAGAAGGAGAAGGAGAAGGAGAAGAAGGATCAGCCTCCACCCTAAAACCTCCATCTTGCTTTATCTATATTACTATATTCTAAAACCTTAAACTCCAAGTTGTCCACCATGTGATATTACACCCTTCTATTCAAACTCCACACCCATAATCCCAGTTCCATCATTCCATTTTGGAAGCCTTCTCCACAGCCTCAGGTCAAATGCAGTGTTCTCTTGGGGGTCAGTGTCTGTCAGCTCAGAAAGTCCAAAATTCTCAGCAGCCTGGGTTCCAACAGGTAACAATGTTCTCCTGTGTTCTAGTAGGTTCCATTAGGCCTGGCTCTGTCACCATGGACACCTGGTTCCATGGGATTCCATTGGGTGACAATGTTCTCCAGTGTCACCATGGACACCTGGTTCCATGGATTCCATGGGGTGACAATGTTCTCCAGTGTCACCATGGACACCTGGTTCCATGGATTCCATGGGGTGACAATGTTCTCCAGTGTCACCATGGACACCTGGTTCCATGGATTCCATGGGGTGACAATGTTCTCCAGTGTTCCATCAGGCCCGGCTCTGTCCCCATGGACACTCGGTTCCATGGGCAGTGTCCGTGTCCCAGTGGCACCTGTGTTCCATGGCACCCCTGTCTGACCAGGGACAGTTTGTTCCAGGACATTCCATGGAGTCCCAGCGGTCACTTGGGTTCCATGCAGGTGCCTGGGCAGCGGGAGCTCAGCCCAAATATCCTGGGGGTCCCTGGGCTGGTGTTTTTTGGGGGGAACCTTTGGATCTTGCAGGGCTCCAAAGCTGAGCCACGGATGCCCCTTGGGACAGAGTGGAGCATCATGGAAGCCAGGAGAGCCTGATGGAGCCAGGAGAGCCTGATGGAGCCAGGAGAGCCTGATGGAAGCCAGGAGACCCTGATGGAAGCCAGGAGACCCTGATGGAGACCAGGGGACCCTGATGGAGCCAGGAGACCCTGATGGAGCCAGGAGACCCTGATGGAAGCCAGGAGAGCCTGATGGAAGCCAGGAGAGCCTGATGGGAGGCAGGAGACCCTGATGGAGCCAAGGCTGCAGCGGGACACAGAGGGACCTCACAGGAGCCAGGAGAGCGTTGTGAGGCTGTGGAACAATGTGGCACCGAGGTTTCCCTGGGGCTTGGCAGAAGCTCCCGGAGACAAGGAAGCGCTGGGAGCCTCCGGAATCAGCGTCTGCAGGAGGATTTTCTGCTCCCTCCTGGGATGCTGGTGGACAATAAAGCCTGAGGCAGCCTCCCAAGGGTCCGGCTGTGCCACCAGCGGGGGCCACATCTGGGGGGACGCCCGGCCAGCCCTGGCCCTGCTGCTCCTCCTGGCCGGGCCTGGAGCTGCTGGGAGCCCGGGCTGGGGGAATCCTCAGGGCTGTGCAAGGAAAGGTTCAGCACAAGCAGCCCTGGAGCGAGATGTGCAGTGTGAAACACGCCAATCACTTGATTTTGAAATTGTAAAAGCTCCAAAGTAATAAAATGGTTATAAAAACAGTAATACAATTAGAGTAATAATAATTTGGACAATTTGAATTAGGACAATATGAGACAATAGAGAGAAAGGGTTATGGAGGTCTCGGTACCTTTTCTGGGCACCACGAGCCTGAAAAAGGAACCCGTTAACACAGGATTAACCCTTAAAAATAACAGCCTGTTGCATATTCATACACTTCATCCAGGATGCATAAATTCCATTCAAACACAGGATTCTGTCTGGGCAGTGCCACCTTCTTCCTCCGAATCCTAACAGCGCCTTCGAGGCGGGAAAAAGTTCATTTCTTCTGATAAGAGGGAAATAAATTCCTTTTCTCTGAAAGATTTAGGTGTCCTGTGGCTGCTATCACACTGCGAGTCCTTTCTTTAAAAAAAGAATCCTTCATAGCATCGTTTCTTTTTTAACATTTTTTATAACCTAAAACTATATTTAACACAAGAGAATTAATACAGCATTGCTTTCTAACACAAGACATATAATATTAATTTTAATATTTGCGAAAAGCCAATCATAAAATACATGCATTTTTCACATGCAGGCAAAGCCAGCGAGGCAGCAGAGCAAGAGAGAGAGCAGAGCCAGCGACACAACAAACGCACCGAGAGCGAGAGAGCAAGTTTGAACAGAGCTTGCAAAGGGCAAAATCAGCTCAGACCAGGTTAGACTGAAGAACAAGGAGCACCAGGCATGGGCTGATGGTCCAGGTAAAAAGTTCCAGCGTGAGGAGGACGACAGAAGCCTTCATCAAAAGAGCACCAGAAGACTGAGGGCCGCCACAGGAGGAACGGACGCAGGCGCTGAAGCCACACACGGCTGTAAAACCGGGACACAGCTTTATGCAAATGTGAGTATGCTAATGAAGTGTTGTAATTGTGACTTTTAAAATGGAGCTGAAGGCCAAAGGAGACCGAGTGGGTTTTTGCCAGAGAGATCCCCCTCGCTCCCAGCGCTGGATACACAAATCCCTGCTCTGTCTGACTGCAGAGTTTGATTTCCTCGCCCAGTTTGTCCCACTCCCCCTTTCCCTGCCCTCTCCTCCCCTCTCCCAATCCCATTTATGGGATTTGGGGTCATTTATGGGATTTGGGATCATTTATGGGATTGGCGTAATTTGAGGGATTTGGGCTCATTTGGGGGATTTGGGTTCTTTGTGTGCCTTTGGGGTTATTTGGGGGTTTTTTGGGGTGTTTCAGGGTAAATTTGGGATAATTTGGGGTAATTTTTCACATTGTTAGTTTTTTAGGGCTGTGTGTGTGGGGGGTAATTCAGGGCCAATTCTGTGTGGGTTTGGGATTATTTTATGGGATTGGATGGGATTTTAATGGATTTAAATAGGAATTTAGTAGGATTTTAATGGGATTTAATAGGAATTTATAGGATTTAATGGGATTTTAATTGGATTTTATGGACTTTTAATGGAATGTTATGGGATTGTAATGGAATTTTATGGGATTTTAATGAGATGTCATGATATTTTAATAGGATTTTAATGGTATTTAATGGGAATTGAGTGGAATTTAATGGGATTTTTATGGGATTTTAATGGGATTTGATGGGGGTTTCCCCCAGTCCACAGCTCCCTCCCACCTCAATTTGGGGGTCCCATCCCCCTCTTCCCGCCGCTCTCCCGCCCCTTCCCCATCGTTCCCCCAGTCCCCAGTCCCCTCCCCCGTGCTTGGTTTTGGGGGTTCCAGGCCCCTCCTGCTCCCTTTGGGGGTCCCGACCCCCCTTTGGTTCAATTTGGGGCCCCCCCGACCCCCTTCTCCCCGCGCCCCCCGCTCCCCCCGCGGCCGGGGGGGCTCCCAGCGCCCCCAGCGCCACCAGTGCGGCCCCAGCTGCCCCCGCGCGCCCCATCCCCATCGCCGGGGTCACCGCCCCCCGCCCCAAATTCCGCTCCTGGACACTGAGAGCCATCAGCGACAAACGCTCTGATTGGCTGGGAATGGCCCCGCGCAGTCTCTGATTGGCCAGCGCTGTGAGAGGCGCTGGGTTCTGCCCGGCACGCGATGAGTCACAGCCGAGCCGGGCGCTGATTCGCTGGAAATCGCCGGGCGGGGCCAGTGCGCCGAGTTTCTGCCCGGCAACGGGATCGTCATCAGCGCCCCGCGCTCTGATTGGCCAGGATCTGTTTCGGGCTGGGGACGGGAGGAACTGGGCACCCCCAGGAGCCCCTCGGGTTTGGGGCTTTCGATCCCCCCTCGGCCCTCGGGGCGGCCCTGGGGCCCCCCCAACACCCCCAAAATGGGGAGGGTCCGCGGGGCCCTTTGGAACCCCCAGAAATGGGCGGGGAGCGGCAGGAGCCGCCCCAAAAAGGGATGGAAGGGTCCGGGCCGGGAATGGGGGAGGCTCTGGGGATGGCTCCGGCCCGGATCGGGGCGGGCTGGGATTGAGGGAGGCTCCGTTCAGCGGCCGGGGAGGGGCTGGGCCTGGGGAGGGCTCCGGGATTGTGGGGATGGGGCCATTCCGGGACTGGGGAGGGGCCTCTCCCTGGGGTTGGGGTCCGGCATTGGCTCAGGGACCCTCCCCGTTCCTGTTCCGCTTCCCGATCCCGTTCCCGATCCCGATCCCGCCGCTGGCTCCAGGGCATGTCCCTGATCTCAACCCCGGCCCCAAACCCGAGGTGAGGTCAAACATTGGGGTCAAACACCCCAAATCCTGGGGTCAACTCCCCCGGACCCCAAATCCTGGGGGTTCAAACACTGGGGGGGGCCAAACACCCCCAGACCTAAACTCTGGGATCTCAACCTCCCCCCTGCCCCCCAGCCCGAACCCCAAATTTTAGGCCTTAAACCCCCCAAATCCCAGATCCTGGGGTGTCAAACACTCTGCAATTTGCAAATGTTGGGGTTAAATCCCCCTGACCCCAAATCCTGGGGTTTGAAACATTTGGGGTGTCCAACACCCCCCGTTCCTAAAGTCTGGGGTCAAACACCCCCAAATCCCAAATCCTGAGGTGTCAAACACCCCCAAGCCCAAAAGTTTGGGGTCTAAAGCCCCAATCCCCAACTCCTGGGGTTTGAAACATCTGGGGTGTCCAACCGCCCTGATCCCAAAGTTTGGGGCTCAAACCCCCTGATCCCCAAATCCTGGGGAAAAAAACTTCCAAACCCCAAATCCTGGGAACAAAAACCCCCAAATCCCAAACCCAGGGGTGTCAAACATCCCAAATTCCCAACCTTTGGGGTCAAAAATCCCCAAAGCCTGAGGTGTCAAATCCCCTAACCCCCAAATTTCAGGATCAACCCCACACAACCCCCAAATTTTAGGATCAAACCCCCCAATTCCCAAAGTTTGGGGTCAAACACCCCCAAACCCCGAATTTTAGAATCACCCCCCCCCCCCCCGCCCCCAGTCCCAAATTTTGGGGTTATTTGGGGTTTATTTGGGGCAGCTCCATGTGCAATGTCTGCAGAGAGACCCTGGGTACAATGCTGGGAAAAACCCCAATAACCCCTCTGGAGCCCCAAAATCCCTGGGGGCTGGGAAAGGGGATTTGGGGTGAAAGAAGAAGGATTTGGAATGCACAAAGAAGGATTTGGGATGGAGAGAGGGGATTTGGGTGGGAAACTGGGTCCCTTTTTGGCGCAGGAGATCTTCCTGGCGCTGCTCTGGGTGATGCTGAAGCCCTGCAGGGCCTCGCGGGCGGCGCCCGCCTGCACCTCGGGCTCCAAGTGCACCCAGGCGATGTCGCGGGGCCCGGGCACCAGGGCAGCTCCTGAACCCCGGGAACCTGGGCTGGGAACGGGGCCAGGAGAGCCCCAGACACCCGGGAGTGTTCCCCAGACACGCGGGAGTGTTCCCCAGACACCCGGGAATGTTCCCCAGAAACCCGGGAGTGTTCCCCAGGCACCCGGGAATGTTCCCCAGAAACCCAGGAATGTTCCCAGACAGCCGGGAATGTTCCACAGACACCCGGGAATGTTCCACAGACACCCGGGAATGTGCCCCAGAAACCTGGGAATATTCCCCGCCAAAAATCCAGAAATGTTCCCCCACAATTGGAGAAATGTTCCCCAAAAAATCCAGAAATGTTCTCAGAAGAACACCTGAAACATTCCCCCAAAAATCCAGAAACATTCCCATAGAAATCCAGAAATGTTCCTCCAAAAATCCTGGAACATTCCCAAAAACTGAGGAACTTTCCCCAGAAAATCCAGAAACATTCCTCCCCAAACTATACAAAACCAACCCCATTCCCCATGCAGAAACATTCCCAAAAACTCCAGAAACATTCCCAAAAACCCAGAAATCCCTCCCCAAAAATCCAGAAGAGCCCCACAAAAAATTCAGAAAATTCTCCCTAAAAAATCCAGAAATTTCCACCAAAATTCAAGAAATTTCCTCCCTAAAATATCCAGAATTTCCTCCCCGCCAAATCCTGCTCTTTCCCAAAACTCCAGACATTCCCCCAAAATCCCGATCCTTTCCCCAGACAATCCAGCCCCAAGCCCCCCTCACCCCTCTCGCCCCCCAAGCCCCAGAATCCCCCAATGCCCAAAGGGCCCGGAATGCCCGGGATGCCCGGGATGCCGGGATTGCCCCAGATCTCCCTGGGTGCAGAGCATGGGGAGCAGCAGCTCCTTGGGCTCCTCAGGGAGTGGGGCAGGAACAGGATGTGCTTCGGGGCTCTGCCCACAGCTGGGGAAACGGGAGAAAAACCCCAACAGCAGCAACAAATCTGCCCCAAACCTGCCCCAAGCAGGCCCCAAATCTGCCCAAAGTCACTCTGGATACACACCAAACCATCTGCCCAAAATCCCACCAAAATCCTCCATGCTTTGACCCAGGGCTGTCTCATCAGTTTTAAGTCTTTTTCACAGTTCCAAGAAATGATATCTCAGCTTGGTGGGAAGCCTCCTCTAAACTGATGGCATTGTGACATCTACTCTCAGTAATCAGATGCAGCCCCAATGATTATTACAGAACCACTCCAACAGTTTGCTGGGTTTAAAGCATCTCTGTGCTGAGGGGATTTTGGAGGAGACAGCTCTTGCATGGTTCATTAGTCTGTCACCCCCAGACCTTTACTCCTCAGCGCTGTTCTCAAGAGCCTTGTTTTCAATGACGTTCAGGGAATTCTCTCTCACTTGGAGCTTGGGTGGCGGCCAGGCCTTGGCTCTGCCTGGACGGGAATTTGCCAACAGACCCAGATGTTTTCTGCATCAAAACCAGATTTGAGTTGCTTTGACTTGGCCATCTGACCCTCTAGACATGACAGTTGAACTCTTTTTAAAGGCAGCTTGGGAATTATTATCTGGAAATAATGATCCAAGTCCCCCCTGAATCGAGGTTTGTCAGCTGTTTGCAGACTCTGGGATGATGGTACATTATTGCAGAGATTGCTATTTACCTCATTCCACCTACGTTGTTAGCTTTGTCTGCTATTTGAAATGTTCCTGACTGTTGTATCCAAATTCTTCCTAATTGCTCTAAGTTTCTTGTCCACTGCATGTATTATTTTACTGTGATGGTGCTTCATACTCATAACAAAAGACATGCATCTCATTCTTAAAAAACAAAAAAGAAGAGGAATGAACGCCTTAAGAACGTTCAAATAATGCAATATGTACATGAGACATTTGGACAAGGAATCATTTTGAATAATGCAATATTTACATGAGGAATTTGGAAACAAGATCATCCCATCTAAATCCCAATGGAGTGTACCACAGTGCAGCCTGATTGATTCATTCCCTTCAGGAGAAGATGTGCCTGTGTTTCATCATCAGCAGCTCAAAGCAGTCACCTGTTCATTCCATCAGATCCTGATCAGCTCTGAAGAAATGAGGCCCAGTGCAGAGAGAAATAACCTCATCACCTTGCAGCCTTTGTGGCCAGAGCAGGAGCAGGAGGAGGCCTGGCCAGACACGGCTGTGTCTGGGCACTGACAGAGGCAATTTGCCAGCAAAAGCCTCCTGGCATCCTCATGGTACAGAGCTCCTACGAACCTTCTCCAGTTATTCCCTGTTCCAGCTGCCAGGGGACATTCAGTGGTGTCAAAGATCAACATTTCCAGCTCAAAGACTTTCTCACACTTCTCAACTCATTGGAAACAATGGTCATTTCTTTCCATTTCCCCAAGAGACATTGGACATTATTCTTTTGTCTTCTCATGCTGCAAAACCCTGTGTCAATGACTTGATGGAATTTGGTAAGTTTTGTTGATTGTAAGTGGTCTTTTATCTCTCTTATCCCATATCTAACAGATAACCAGTGATAACCTTGATGAGATAATGCCCTGACAAGAGTGAGCTGTTTCAGCATCAGAACATAGGAGCCTTTTTTAAATGAACGAGAAGGGGGAGATGTCACAGGCAGGTGGGATAATGATAAAAGAAAGGCCCTATGAAATCAGGCCTTGTTCTGCCACATTAACAGCTGGCCTGCCATCTCTTCTGAGTGCAGCTAAGCAGTTACAAGTTCCCATGGGAAGCTCTTGTGAGAATGAGACTTTGTGAACAATCTGTTCTGAGGGTGAAAAACAAATGCACCTGCAACAACAAGGGATTTGTCCGTGAGAATCAGTGCAGAGAACAGGTAAACAATAAAACAGAGAGATTTGATGCACAAGTAAAATCTATTTTATTAACCAGTAATAGAATAACCTGCAAGAAATCTATGAACTAACTAAAGTTGCACACGAGGTCTGTCAAACTGTGTAAAATGAGTTGTGTGAAAAAGAGTAAAGAGTTCTTCTCCAGCTCAGCTGTGTCCTCTGGGATTTGAGTTCCCCCCTTCTTTGGGGCTTTGATTTCCTTCTTCTCAGAGATTTTGGTTTCCTTCTTCTCTGGGATTTTGGTTTCCTTCTTCTCTGGGGCCTTGGTTTCTTTCTTCTCTGGGGCTTTCTTTTCCTTCTTCTCTGGGGCCTTGGTTTCCTTATTTGGGATTTTGTTTTCCTTCTTCTCTGGGGCCTTGGCTTCCTTCTTCTGTGGTTGTTTGCTTTTCCCCTTCTCTGGTTTTGGGGGTTGCTTCCCCACAGAGACACCCTTCTTTTCCTTCTTCTGCCTCTCTTCCTCCTTCCCCCTCTCTCCCTCCTCTAAGGCTTTTGCCTCCTCCTCAAGCTTTTGAGCCGGCTGCTTCAGCTCCCTTGTGCAGACAAAACAGAAGCCATGGCTGAGAGTCCCCACCAGAAACTTGGGCTCCCCAGTCCTGGCTGGCCCTGCACTTCATTCCTTGACCCTGAGGCCATTCCCGTGAATTCTCCTCAAGCCACAGGGGCTGGGAACATCCCAAGGGAGGGCATTGGTGGAAGGGGACCTCCAGGCCCAGCCAAACCTCAGCTTTGCCATCAGAGGCTCTTGACTGTGCCAGCTCCCTCTGAAGGCACAGCCAGACCCCTCCAGGCCCTGCCCAAGGCTGATCCAGCAGCTCTCTGTGCTGCTGCCTGAAAACGCCCTTTGTCTCTTGGCTTCCCAGTTTAGAGCAGAGCACAGATTGCTGACAGCTGCTCATCTCCCCTACAATTCTTACTCAGCTCATTCAGCCCCCTTCCCCCTGGGCATGGCTGAAGCATGATTGTAAAGAGTTCAGATTTCAGCTGAGGCTTAGAAGCAATTCCCATTGATCAGGATGTAAGTTAGACAGGCAGACCATAGGTTAATGATGGTGAGATGCTTAAGCTGGAGCTGATTGTTCTATTGTTTACCATTAGGAGCTCCTTTCTAGAAGGAAGTGGAGTCAGTGAACTGTTAGAAGAACATCTTGAAACCAGGAGAACAATGGTTTAGCACCTGGGCTTGATGTCAATCAGTCACTAAGCAGGGGACCTTGGATGGTGCCAGAGGGTCACAGAGACCTGATGAAGACATTCCTGACTTCATCCCTTAAGACCACGGACCCAATTCGAGACCACGGACCCAATTCAAGGGAGGAATTGCACAGGTGTGAAGGACCAATGAGCTCATTTGAATACAGAGCAGGGATGGGAGGTGCTGGGCTTGTGTAGATGTATTGTATGTAAGATCTTGGGCAATAAAGAGAGGGCAAAGAACCTTGGGCAGCGCGGTCTCGCCTTTTAGGGACGGCTCTGGTGCCACCCGCCGGTGTTAATAAACACAGCACTGTCTAACTCTAATTAGTTAGAGAGTCTCTGCCCGTGATCTTGGGCTTTAACGACCCATAGCCTGCTCCTTCATGAGAACAATGCTGTCAGTCAGAAAGCAGAGGCTGCAGGAACTCCTCTCCTGCAAGGCAGGCTCTTGTCAGGCAGATTTCCTGCTGGAGCCCAGCTGGGACCAAGCAAACCAGTGCTGGCTGCCACGGAAACCATTGGAAGCAGCCTGGTCCCTCTCCTCCCCATGAAACCAACTCCAGCCTGGCCTGAAGAAGTCCTGATGCACAGGCTGGCTTGGAGCACCTCCACTCCCAGCTCCACCCTGGGCCTGTGTGTCCTGGGCTGGGCTGCCTTGCTGGAGCTGAGCTTCTCCTGTGCTTGCCCACGGCTGCAGCTGCAGGGGAGCCTAAAGGACAGGAGCTTTTCTGGCTGCTGTCCCAGCATAAGGAGAGCCCTGGCAGATCAGCAGTGCAAGGGCTTCATCTGGGGCAGGAGCAGGGCCCAAAGCAAGGTTTGCTCTGTGCCCCACGCCTGGCCATAGCACAATCCCAGTGCTTTGGTGAAGAAGGGAGATGATGGAGAAGATGCCACTCAACACCATGGACTTGCAGACCCCTCTAGAGGCAGTGCCAAGGCAAGCCCAGAGCCCAGCTCCCTGCAGGCAGCAGCTGAGCCAGGAGGGCTCAGCACTCAGATAGAGAAGAAGATGTTGTGTCTCAACAGGAGAAGGTCCTTCCTCTCTTGGCAGCCAGGGAGCTCAGAGTGGCCATGCCTGTGTTGCTGCTGCCTTTGCTGTGCAGCACCTCTGAGCTCAGAGTCCTTGGAGCAGGGAAGCCCTGCAGGGACAATAACCCATGGCAGAGCAGGAGCCCATGGAAGGCTGACTCACCTGTCCCTGAGAGGGGCCTGGGAGCCACAGTTGATCTCGGGGGGCTCAGGGAGGAGCTGACACGTGAGGCCTCCCCGGGCACCAGCCCCTCGTAGCTGGGGCCTCCCTCCACGTGGCACAGCTCCGGGACACTGCAGGTGCTGCTGAGGTGGCCAGAGAAGGTGGAGGAGACCTGCTGGCTCTCTCCTGGCTGCAGCACACCTGGCAGGGGCAGGATTCTGAAAGCCTGGGGGGAAGACAGGAGAGATTGAGGTGCTGAGCATGGGAATGGATGCAGAAGAGCATCTTGGAGCAAAGGGCAGCTGTAGCCGGAGGGGCCTATTCCCCAAACACTGCCAGAATCACCCTTGCCTCATCCTGCATCCATGCCACTGACCAGGGCAGGGACCATGGGCAAAATCTTCTCCCACACTCACGGGCCAATGCATTAATTAGTACATGACAGGAAAGGGAGCTGGGATGTCTCCTGGCAGCAGAAATTCTCTCTGATGCACAACTTGCCTTTAAAAAGTTTAAAAGCTTCCTGCTTTTAGAAAAGGAGGAGACTCAGAGTGAGAGCTCCTGGAGCTGAGGGAAGGAGTCCAGCCCAGCTCATCTGACTCCTGAGGCTCTTGCCCTCTCTCTCTGATTTAAATGCTGCTTTCTCAAGGTGCTGCAGCAAAAGCTCCTGCCAAAATTTCCAGTGGAGCACCTGAGGAGTTCCAGGGGGAGCAGTGCCCTGCACAGGTGCTGCCCAGCGTCCTTGGGCAGCCCTGCAACGTGTCCTGCAGGGCCTCTCCAACAAGCAGCTGCTCCAGCAGCCCTTTGTGATGGGCCTGCAGGGATGGGAGGCCCCTCTGTGGCCAGTGCTGAGGGCCCCCAGCGGCACTGGCAGCTCCAGCCCTGCTGGCCACGCTGACAATGGGCAGGGAGACAGATTCCCTCCTGCCTTCTCCGCTCCCAGGGGAACGTGCGCCACGTCCAGGGAGCACCTGAACCCCTCCGAGCCTCGTGGCAGGTGAGGGTGCTCAGGAGTTGGTGCTGGCACCTGGAAAACAAGCCATTTTCTGTGCTGGGAGGCAGAGACAGCCACTTTGCAAAGTCTCCCTTTGTCAGACAGCTCCAGGGCCAGCAGGGCAGCAGCAGCTCTGGGGGAAAGCAGAGCCCTGCAAACAGGGAGTCTGGCTGCCTTGGGAAGAGGCTCCAGGGAGATCAGGATCATCCCAGCTGGCTCTGGGAGGGAAGCTGGAGATCTGACCAGGATGATGCAGGGAAAAGCCTCATCTTACACTGGGAAGGAAACAAGGCACAAAATCCCACACTCAGCACAGGCCTGTAGGATCTGAGTCAGCTTCTCCAAGGAAAACTCTCCTGTTTCTCCCTCCCCCTCAGCCCATGTCCAGCCACTGGCCCTGCTGCCCAGCCCACTGTCAGGGCACAGCACAGCAGGGCAGCAAAAAGGGAGCTCAGCATGAGCAGGACTTGGTGCTGGCAGGCTGGGGAGGAACACAAGCACGGCATGGACAAGAAAATCTACCTCTGCTCCTGAAGAGTGGGGAAAATCCTGCACTTCTTTCAGGGCTGCGGCTGGCTCCTCCACATTTCTGACCTTGGAATGCCTCCATTGAGATGCCAAGGAACCCAAACTGCTTCTCTTCCCCTTTGGTGGTTGGGGTTTGACTTTAGGAGGGTAAAGTTCATCTCTGGAAAATAAGATAACCATGAACAGGGACCTGCAGTGGGAGGGAGGGACACCTGCACCAGCAGGAGCTGTTTGTGCCTCCCATCCCTCCTGTCCTTCTCCGCAGCAGCCTGGGCCTGTTTTCCCCGGCAGAATCCCTGTCCCTGTGCACCCTGCCAGGAGCAGCTGCACACAAAAAATCCAGGGAGGTCTGAGTGGGATTTTTTGGGATTTTTGGGGGGGATCTCACCTGTTTTTTATTTTATTTTTAGGGGTTTCTCCTGGATTTTTTGGGGTGGGTTTGGGATTTATTTGGGTTTTTTTGGGGGGAGGGTCTCACCTGGACTTTTTGGCATTTTTGGAGGACCTCACCTAGATTTTTGAGGAATTTTTTGATGTTTCTCACCTGGATTTTTTTGGGGGGTCTCACTTGTTTTCTGGGCTTTTGGGGGGGTCTCACTGGGATTTTCGAGGGGGGGGGTCTCACCTGAATTTTTAAAAATTTTTTTGTGGAGGTGTCTCACCTGGACTTTGGGGTTTTTTGGGGATTTTTTGGGGAGGATCTCACCTGGATTTTTTGTCATTTTTGGGGGAATCTCACCCAGATTGTTTGAGATTTTTCAGGGGGGTCTGACTGGGATTTTTTGGGATTTTGAGGGGTCTCCCCTGGATTTTTTGGGATATTTTTGGAGTGTCTCACCTGTTTTTTGGGGATATTTTGGGGTCTCAGCAGCCGCAGCTCTGCCGGGCGGGGGCCGGAGCCCTCCGGGGCTGCCGGGGCTGCCGGAGCGACGCGTCCCCGTATTGGATCCCCGAGCCACCCGCTCGGGACCCAGCTCATCCCCGAACACGCCGGTGACAGCGCTGGGGCCGTGAGTGCCCAGGGCCTGCACTGCCACCACAGCTGGGATCTCTGCTGAGCTCTGGGGCTGCACAATCCCACAGGGCTTGGGGCTGGGGTCGAGCACAGCAGAGTCCTCCTTGCGTTTCTGGCAGGGACAGAATGAAATGCAGCTTCAGAGGCACCTCTGGAGAAACTTTAGACTCCTCAACATGCACCGCAACAGAACTTACACACGCGTTTACAACTGCCCAGGACAAAGGTAAAAGGCACAAACAAGATGCAAGAATTGTAGGCTTAGCACTCCCAGGGGATCCTGCAAGGAGGCTGCCAGCACAGGCACTGGTGTCTGTGGATGCAGCAGCTTTTCACAACCCTCTCACATCTCCCACAAGAAAAGCCCCTGAAGACCAGAACATCAACTGTTTCCTCAGGAGCTTCAACTGCCTCCTAAAGTTTACATTCGGGTAGGATCCTGTTCTCAGCAGATCTTTAAGGCTGAATAGAAACCAGCAAGGTCTTATCCAAACCCTTTTTTTCCCCTAATAATCTCCTCAGTAATATTTGACAGGAGGAGGTGGATGTGATGCCAAACCTGGGGAATGAGCCTGTAGCAGCCAGGAAGGTGGCTGGGATTCCTAATGAGGATCTTCCTCTCATGGGGCACCTTCAGGTGGCACTCATCGTACAGCAGCACTTGGGGGGACACTTGGAGCTCAGGAACGAGACATCTGGGCAGAGAGATGACCCCAGGGCATCAGAGATCCTGAGAGAATGGAGAACGTTTCCCCCCAGAGATTGTGCAATGGAGCAGAACACATTGGTCACTGTCCAATGCACATTGAACAGCCCTACAGGGATAAATTGCCTTCTACCTCTGCCCACTCCAACACGTCTTGTCAAGGAGGCCCAAACCCTGAGAGGCAGCACCCAGAGGCTGCCCAGTGCCCCAGGCAGAGCCCTTTGCCCCACAGCTGCCTCAGCCCCTCCTGCACCCCAGAAGGCTTGCAAGGACTCCTGGAACAGTCCCAGTGAGCCACGAGCTCTGGGGGAGCCTTCCCAACAAGGATCAGGGCTCCCCAAGGCCCAAGGAACACACAACCCCCGTGTCTCAGTACAAATGACTCCCTTCTCTGCCATGGTGCTGCTGCCCTGCCTGAGAACTCAGCTCTTTGCCCCAGCCCTGGAGGGCACGAGACAGCAGCTGCCCCACAGAGGGGCTGATCAGCCCCTGCCAGGCCCTGCAGCTCCCTGGCTCCTGCACTGCACAGCTCCAGGCCCTGCCTGGCCCCAGCTCCACCTGCTTTACAGAATGGCAGCCCAGGCACTGCCTGCATGGCTCTGCCTGCGACAGGGAACAGCCCCAGGGAGCTGCATCCCTCTGGGCATCACACTGACACCCACAGCAGCACAGCAGCATGGAATTCTGCTGCAGCAACCACGACTTTTGGGCTCAGCTCTGACAGCATTAAAGCTCAAAATGGGAAGCAGAGGGAAGGAGAAAATCTGGAGCTGACCTGCCCCACCAAGGGCTGCTTTCCCCTCATCAGACCTTGCCCTCCCCACTCTTGCTGGGAGCCACTTCCCCCCTGCCATGGGCCCTCATGGACAGAGCCAGACCCTGACTCTCAGCAGCTGCTTGGTGTGGCCCAAACCCGTGCACGGTGCTCACCACCAGCACAACTCCACCTCTTGCAGGAAGAAGGACAGGAGGCCCTCGGGAAATTTGTTCCCCCTCACGCACCAAAGCCCAGGCCAATCAATGATATCATTGCTGGTGCCTTTAGAAGAGGGCCCAGGCCCGTGCTGGGCTGTGAGCAGGGGTGCTTTTCACCACAGGCTGCTGGCCAAGCACTGCTGTTCTCATGTCCAGCTGGCACAACATGAGGGCATTCAGCAGCACTTCTCCTTGGCACTGCAGCCAGCAAAGCCTGGGCAAGGCAGTGCCTGGGGGAGCCAGGCAAGGGCTGGGACCTGGCTGTGGTGATCAGGGTTGCCCCTCCCTTGCCAACACCCTCCAGGTGCACCAGCATTCTCTGGTAGAACTCCATCACCGTGTTGGAGCACAGGGACACCTGGTGGGAGAGAAGAACAGTCAATTCTCCCTTACAAAAGCTCCTTACCCACGTGTGATATCCTCCAGATCCTGAGGGAGGATTTGGCTTTAATTCTTCTGCTGCTCCATGTGCAGAGCACAGTCTGAGAGTAACAAAAGCCTTCTGGCAATACCAGATTTGTTAAACACCCCTTGCTATCAGGGCACAGGTCAGCTACATTGAAACATTAGACTACAGCTCTATGCACCACTGCATTCAAATTAAGGGGCCAATTTCTCATCTGACTACAATGACATCCGTGCAGAGGAAATCTGATTGAACACAATGAGTTCAGCTTCACAGCAGGAACCAGCTCACCTTGCTGTTCATTCAAATCAGCCTGGCCATTTTCTTCTTGATCATCTTCATGGTCTTCCACATCACCTTCAAGTCTTTTTGCATGTCCTCTTGAAGCGAAGCCTTCTCTGCTCCATTTCCATCCTGCGCCTTCTGGCCTCTTCTTCAGCTCTCCGGGCCACTGCTCTCTGCTTCATGGCCACCCTTCTGCGCCTGAGGCAGAGGAAGAAAGGCAGGAAGAGCAGCTCAGCAGCAGCCCAGTAGGGCCCCTGCTGCACGGCTGCCCAGAGCAGGGGTCCCCAGGCAGGCTCGGGTGCCTCTGGGGGAGCCTGCTCCAGGCCCTCTTTGCCCAGCTCTGCATCCTCATCCCAACTGATCACCACGGGCCGCGGGAAGTGGAAGAGGAGCAGCACCAGCAGGGCAGGGACTGATTTGGACACCATGGTCTGCAGGAGGAGAGAGACAATTTGTGTTGCTTTGCACAAGAGTTGCAAACCCGTGTGTTATTAGGGAATGGCTGCTCCTGCTGTGCCAGAACGCTCGAGCAGGGGTGAGGATCTGGTGTCAAAGTGCATTCATGTGCTCCATGTTGCATGGGGCACCCGTGTGCAGGAATAGAGAACACCTTCCCTCAGATGGGATCTGCTGTGGCAAGACCCCTCTGGTTTTCTCCTCCACACAGCAGTTTGCATGCAGAATGTGGGCAGATGTAACTTGGAGGTCCTCCTGCTCACCCTTGGGTTCCTCTTGCAGAGCCTCAGCCCCTGTGTTCTGTCAGGGCCCCTGGGCAGGTGGGATATTCCCAGAGGAGAGGGGCCGGCTGTGTCCCCATTGCCCCTGTCCCTTATGTGCCTGTGCTCAGGAGGGCACAGAGAGGATGGGGACTCCTGCCTGCCCCGTGTCCTGTCTGCCTGCCGGGCCTGTCCCAGGGCAGCCGGGCTGTGATTGCTGTGCTGTGTCCCCCTGTCCCTGCTGTCCCTGCTGTCCCTGCTGTCATGGCCCACTGCAGGTTCCACACCTACACAGCCATGGTGGTTCCTGAGCTCTGCAGGGACCCGAGTGACAGTCTGAGTGGTGGCACTCCTGGTTTTCTTGCATTTGGCATCGCGCAGAGCAGAGGCTGGATCACAGCACCAAAGGAGCAGCTGCTGCAGGGGAGGAAAGGAGCCTCTGCATGGCCAAGGGCTGCTGTGGTGCCCCTGTGTCAGGAATTCCCCACAGCTGACACCTGAGTCCAGCATGGCCACTCACAGACACAGCGTTTGTTCAGGCATTGCCTTTATTGCATCTTGACAGGGACTGCAGCTGCCTGAGGGAAGTCACCCTCCCGAGACAGGAGGGCAGAGAGTGTAATTTAAATTAACCAATTGTGATTATAGGCATTCGTAGCAACAGCCTATATACTGTATATATGAATATTAAACAAGACACAAAGTAATTATTGGATCATGGAGATTAAGCAACATTTGCTGTTTTAAACAGAAATAAAGTATACTTCAGTTTTGGTTAACTGTAATAATTCTTGGTAATTTTGATGAATTATAAGTTCTATGTAATATAAGGAAAAGTGCCATTATTTATTACTACTTAATATTAAAATATTTATGTTATCTTACAAGAGTAGTAATCTACATTATAGTAATAAAAAGTTTGGAAAATGTTGCTAAAGACAACTATTTTTAAATAAAACATTTTAAATATTTCAAAACTATTTAAGAATTTGAATCATTCTCCAATCATTGGGCCCGATGCCTTCAGATGGTGCTTTCCTCCGAGCAGATGCAAAGGCTCTGTATGGGAAAGGGTTAAAATCGATGCAGTTACTACAGATCCCGTGAGGAGAGAGAGGGCAGAGGGGCAGGGTGTGTCAGGAGCCCGGAGCCTGTGCCCCGGCGCAGGGCTGTGCTGGGCAGCAAGCGCAGCTCTGTGCGCCGGCTGCTCACAAAGATGTGCGGCTCGCCTTGGCCGGCCCAGAGAGCATCTCCAGCAGGAAGCTTTTCTTCACACAGCCACTGCCTGTGCTCCTCCAAAAGCCTGCCCTGCCTACCTTCAGCATCCTGTTTGTATGCCTATTCATTCCAATCAGCCTGGCCATTTGCTTTTCTATTTCTTTCGTGGCCCGGCGCATTTGCTCCATGTCTTTGAATCTCTTCCTAAGGAGCCGCCTTCTCCGCTCGCTTTCCACCTTCCTCCTTCTGGCCTTTTCCTCAGCTCTCTGGGCCGCTGCTCTCTGCCTCGTGGCTGCCCTTCTGCGCCTGAGCCACCAGCCCAAAAGCAGGAGCAGCGGCTGAGCAATTTGCCAGAGCTGGTGCAGGTAGCGCAAGGCAGCCAGGAGCCAGGGTCCCCAGCCAGGCTCAGCTGGCTCTGGGGGGGCCGCTTTCATCTCCTCTGCACGGGGCTGCCCATCCCCGTGAAATCTGTCCACCACGGAAAGTGGGAACAGGAAGAGGAGCAGCACAAGCCCAGCCAGGACTGCTCTGTGCGCCATGGTCTGCAGGAGGAGAGAGACAAGGCTTTCACTGGGGCTGCCAAGGGAGCTTGTGGGGGCTGAAGTGAGGCCCGGAGGCGCAGGGCTGTGAGGGCAGAAGCAGAGGGCCCCGGGCAGCTGGCAGGCAGCAGGGCCTGTGCCAGTGGGCCAGCAGCAGCAGCCCCGTGCCCCGGCCAAGGCGCCGGCCCCAGGGGCTGGCCCTGGGTGCAGGGGGACAATGCAGGCCCGGGTGCGGCGCTTGTGGCCCGGCCCTGGCCCGGCCCAGCCCCGCCACGTGCGCACTCACCGCTTGCTCAGGCTGTGCTGGGCCAGCGTTACCTGCGGGGGCCTTTTCCAGCTGCCCCCATTGTGACACGCTGCCCCTGGTGTCACAGGGGCCAGAGGCATCACAGCCGGGCCAGCCCTGCCCTTGGTGCCCAGCCCAGCTCAGGGGCTCCCAGTGGGCCCAGCAATGAAAGCCCCGGCAGGCAGCAAGTGCAGCCCCTCTGGGAGGGGATGGGCCCCAGGGGTTCCCTTCACAAAGCAGGCAGAAGTCCCCACTGATAAGGTTCCAAATGGAAAAGATTATAATCCATAATGTTGAGTAGGATACATATTATCAACTATGAAAACGCCTGAGGTGCTTTTCCTAATGGGATTTGGTTCTTCTGTGAGTGGCATTGGGTGATGGTTGCTCAGTTTTTCTTGCTTGACTCTTCCCTGATCCAGTCCATCCAAGACTTCTCTGAAACCTTCCCATTATCAGACAGCAGAAATAAAGAACTGCAGTGAAACCACTTCTAGTCCCCTTCAGATCAAGAAGGAGGTGCAGGGGGGTGGTTCTGGCAGAGAGTTTGAACTGCTCTGGACAGAGTCGCACTGCTGTGTTAGCAGGGACTGGCTGCTTGTGTTTTCCTTTGGATGAACAGAATCTTCCTTGTGTCCCCAGTGAACACATGGAGCTCACACCAGCAGTGCCTCTTGCCTGTTCCCTGCCCAGCCAGACCTTCCAGCCCAGCTGAAATGCCCAGCGTGGCCTTTGAGCACAAAGGGATTGCAGAGCCAAAAGCATCTGTGTAGCCACCATGGTGTTCAGCGGCTGCTGCTCGGGGAAGGGCACTGAGAGGAGGCCACTGCTGCTCTTGTCAGAGCGCTGCTGTGCAGGGATGTCCCTCGCCCTGCTCAGTCCCACATCTGCCCATCTTTTGGCCTGCTCTGAGCTCAGGTGGATGCCATCTGCTCCCAGCAGACCCAGCTGCTCCACGGTAGATGCACAGGCATGGAATCCAAAACCTTGAGTATCCCCTGAGTAGCCAGGCATTCAGCTGTTCAGTTTGTCACGGCCCACAGCAGGGGTTAGAACAAGATGGTTTTTCAGATTCCTTGTGACCCGAACCATTCCAGGCTTCTAGGATTTCTCCATGACTGACTTTGGTCCCCTCAAAAGACCTCCTCTCTCCTCTCTTCCCTCCACCTGTGGAGAACGCATTCTGATGCTGCTGCTGCTGTTGGGACAGGTTGGTGGATACTCTTCCTGCCATCCCATGGGTGTAAGCATGACTCCTCTCTGAAGTCTTTGTCCCTGAATCAGTGCCTTCAAAGAACAGTTATCTCCCCTCCTTCCTTTTCCATTCAGCACTTGAGCACATACAGCATTTCTCATCGTTTTCCACAGAACAGGACAGGTGCCAGTTCCCATCTTGTGGAGCCCTCTGCCATAAATCAGCCTGACAGGTTTATTCTCAACGTAATGGGAAATGATGACAAATGCAGCTGCATAATCTAGTTAGTAACTCACCATAATGACTGCTTCTGGGCTGATTTATGGGTTTTGTCACATGTGAGCTTTCAGAACTTTAGAGATTACATTTTTCACACTTTTTTGTTGGAATCTCAGTTTATCAGACTTTACTGCAGCATTATCACTTCCAGTACAACCCTGGACTTCACAAATGTATCACATCAGCGTGAAAAAGGCAGAGAAAACAAGAACTGTTGTGAATTAATGAGCCGGGTAACACATGTCTCACAACAGCGATGAAACAACCTGTGTTCTTCTTCAAGCCGCAACAGAAAGTCCCAAAGTCTGGTTATTTAATTTTTTTTTTTTTTCACAAAACACAAGCAGAGGCAAAGAACTGAAACAACACAGCCAGGCTTGAAACCTGAAAGATCTGAAAGGCTGAGTCTATCCTAGTTAGTGGTGAAATGATGTGTGACTCTGTCCTAGATGTTCAAATGAAGAAGATTGATTCACAGTTATAATATGGCTTCTAAGCAAAACACTGGGATTATATAGGAGAAATGCACGTGTCATGAAACAACCAAGAAATCAGAGAGACAGTTCCAAGCTCTGCTGTGAAGGTCTGGGAAATGTTCAGAGTTACCATCTATGGAGTTTGGTGCAGGATAAGCTGGAACAAAAGGCCATCATTACCCAAATTGATTTCCTTTGGGCTGGTCTGTTGGTTTTTTGGTTTGTTTTTTCTTATTTTTTTGCGGTTTTTTTGGTTTGTTTTTTTTTTTTGGTTTATTGTTTGTCAGGTAATGTTTTATAATACTCCAAGAAATATGTTGAAAAGGTCAGCATGATCCATCAGACACAAGCAGCGGGGCTGGGGTAGATGCAACATGTTCCTTGCACTGGAGGGTAGACAGAGGCAAGATCTGGTTTGGGGTCAATCACACCTGGATCAAGGAGGTGGCTGAAACCTGGGCTGGCCAAAGCCTTAGAATCACAAAATATCCTGGGCTGGAAAGGACCCCCAAGGATCACCAAGTCCAACTCCTGGCCCTGCAGAGGACACCTCCCCAAGAACCCCATGCTGTGCCTTGGCATGTGCTGGTGGGCAGGAGCACACAGCTGGCCGTGGCTTTGGGTGCATGGGTAAGATGAGATGGTGAGGAGCATCCCTGCTCCCTGAGCTCCTGGAGAGCTGCAGACACTGATCACTGGTAAGGACAGCACCAGGGCCATGGCCTGGGGCTGGTGATCTGGTGTCTCCTTCCTGCTGCTGCTTTCTGCTACAGATAACAGCCTGGTACCAAGGTCTTGTTGCTGAGGTGATAAACGGCTGGGGAGATTCCCTCCCTGCTCTTGTCTGCACGAGTTCTTATGCTCAGCACCAGGAAGGATTGGGCCAGAATGGAGGCATTTGGGGTCTCAGGGCTGAGGCTGAGACAGACAGGCAGGCAGAGCAGCTCCTCCTGGCTGATGCAAACATTAGCCCTGTGCTGGCCAGGCCAGTGATCCATAGCTATGGGTCCACAGTTATGGTGGTGCTGGGTACTCACTGGGAGAAGAGGAGGTGTAAAATGAAGCTTCTGAAGCTGCTTGGGATCCTGGAAGCTGCTCAGACCCCACTTGACCACAGTGGTTGTTTGGCCAGCTGAAGTGATGGAATTTATTGGGCTGTGCAGGGACAGTTTTCTGTGCAAACATGAAGGACTTTCAGGGGGGATGAAATACAGCCTCATAGTAGAAACAGCTGGGCTGAACACTCTTTATTCCAGCTATGAATCTTTGCTCTTAAGAGCAACAGATTCCACCTTTCATTAAACCAGAACTTCTTGTTGTTGTTGTTGTTGTTGTTGTTGTTGTTATTTTGAGGAACAAAAATGACCTTTCTTGTTTATTTTATTAGCATTTTAAATCATCTGGTCACCCACTGCATGCATGAAACATGAGATGTTCCCAAAGTGTAGCTCACTTCAGACAGGGAGTGCTGATAGTTGGCAGATCTGTACAGGTGTCCTCATCCTGGGTGCATTGGATGTTATCCCATCCAAGCAGGCAGTTTAACACAAGCAGCTATTTCACTAAGCTTAATTAACAACAGAAATAAAAACTATATCTTTAGAACAAAGTTACTTTGACATCTACCATCACTCAGCGAGAGGTTTATTGTTATGGACACATAATATTGGCTTTTTGCAGAGATTAAAATGGATTTTCTATCTGTGGTGTTCAAGTAACTTTGTTATTGTCTTGGTTTGAAAAGCCAGGTGTCTGCTAAGGAAGGCAGGAGCCTCCCCTGGAATGGAAAATGTCAACCCCTCCCTCTGAATTGTTATAATTTTGAAATTAAGGAGCTTTCAGGCAAAGATATGGGAATAGGAATAACAGTTCTTTTTTAGGAAAAATTAAAAATATAAATGCAGTAGTACAAACAAAAAAAACCCCACAGACAGAGTCAGAACAGGGCCTGACCCCCTGTGGGTCAGGGTGCTGGCAGCAGTCCCATTCAGTGGTGGCTGCAGCCCTCCTGCAGTGCCAGGTGTGGCTCTGTTGGAGCAGGGATCCTGGAGAAGGGTGGAGTTTTCCTCTGAAGGTCCAGGGCTGCTGTAGATGGGCCTGGGAATCTTCCTTCCTCTGGGAATCCAGGAGGAAAAGGCTGATCCTCTGGGAATCCCGTGGAGAAGAAAGACAGCTGCTCCTCTGGGAATCCAGCAGGAAAAGGCTGCCTACAGTGTTCCAAATCTCAGATTCTACCCAGGTAGGAATGCTTGGCTCCTCCCCCTGGGCGGAGCATCTCCCAATGGGATGATGTCATTTAATCAGCCATGCAGTGACACTCAGTGGCCCAATACCAGAAGATAATTAATAATTAATGGCCTATTAATGGAACACACCTCCCCAGAGGGAGGATTGGTTGTGGAAGAGAGAAACTGCCCAATGAACAGAAGATAACTGCCCCACCACTGACAGATGGCAAACAGAACACACACTTATCTTGCAGTCCAGGACCTGTCCCCACTGGCTGCCCCCATTCTCCAGAGTTCATGGTGTCCAGGGAGGCTGCAGCTGCCGGTGCCGGGAACAAACGAGACGGGTCTGGGTTTCAGAAAGCTCCAGAATCCATTTCTGACCCCCGAAAGACAGGGCAAAGGCAGGGCTGTGGGGCTTTTATAGGGTATCCCAGGGCTGGAGTTTGGGTTTGGGTCAGGGGAGGAGTTCTTAGCAACACAAGATGGGTAAGATCAAATTCCTGCCTCTTAGCAACAGGGGCACTCCACACAGAATGGGTCCTCAAATCCTAAATTCCCCCTCAAACACGTCTGAAATGGTGGGACTTTAGACATCTTTGATCAATTTCATCCTCTAATAACACTGATGCTGTTAGTTTCAGAGTGCCCAGGATCCGCCTGGCAAGTCAGCTCTGGCAGGAAGAAGGCGGCTGCCAGGGGACTGCTTGTGGCCTCTGACAGCCCCATTGCTCAGGGCTTGCCAGCGCCCCAGCCCCTCAGGCCCTGCCCCAGCGCGGCCAAGCTGCCCGGCAGCAGCGCCGCAGCCCCACAGCAGCTCCAGAGCAGCCCCATGCAGAGGCACCCGGGAGCCCTCAGCAAGGCAGCCAGCAGCAGACGGGCAGGAGGGCACGGATGGCGCTTCCTGCCTGGCACAGGGCTTGTGGCCATCTCCAGGCAGCGCTCTGGCAGGGATCCCCGCAGCTCCGGCCCCTGCCCAGCCGCTCTGTGGGCAGCACAAAGGCTTCAGCAGAACCACCAAAGGCCAAGGGCCTTCTGGCCATTTCCCCTCGCCCACTGCACGCCTGGGCATCTGGCTGAGCACAAGCACCCTTTATCCCCTCTTCCCCTAGGCCCTGCGCACCCTGGGCAGCAAAAGAAAGATCCTGGCAGTCTGTGTATTAGAACACAGTCTATATTTACATGGTAAAGGAAAAAAAAAAAAAAAAGAAAAGAACATTCTTGAAGTAAAAGAAAATTTCTCCTGACTCAGGTGGCCCCAGCAAAAAGAGCTTCTGGGATCAGCTCTCCACAGAGCTGCAGCAGGGCAGGCAGCCGAGCCGTGACACACGAGGCCGTGCCTTCCATGCCCTGCGCAGGTGATTTCAGAGCCACTGGAAGCTGGAGATGGGAGCCCGCTCTCCTGACTTGAGGATGCAGAGGGTTTGAATTGCCAGGCTTCCGACGGCGAGGCTGATGTCATTTGTTTTTTCTTCAAGGGCTGCAAGAGAGAGCAACAGAGCCACGGTCAGAGCCGGATGTGCGGGGAGCCGAGGAGAGCCCCCAGCAAGGGCCATGCCAGGCGGCTCTTGCCATGGCCAGGAGGGAGCAGGGAGCAAGGCGATCAGGCCGAAGCTGCGGGCCAGCAATGGCCCCCGTGGCCCTGAAAGCTCAGTGTGCTCTGGCCACGGGAGCAGAGCCCTCCGCAGCCGGGGCAGGGCTTGCAGCTCCCCCCCGGCAGCCCCCGCTGCCAGCCCGCTGCCCTCACTCACCAGCGCAGATCAGCTGCAGCTCTCGCTGCTGCCCCCTCAGGCGCCGCCCGGCCATGCCTGTGAACACAGAGCCTGTCACGGCGGCAGCGGCACAGCTCCCTGCCAGCGGCGCTGCCGGCGCTGTGGCCACACGGGCTGCTGGCCCGGCAGGGCTCAGCCCGGCCCTTGGCGCACGCTGCCGCCCCAGGGCACGGCTGCCAGAGGGCGGCAGCAGCAATGCCCAGCCCAGGCGGGGCTCCACGGCGTCGGGCCCGGTTGGCGCTGCCGGGGCAGCAGGCGGGGCCGGGGCCGAGCTGCGGCGGGCCGGGCCGGGGAGGGGGCGCGGGCTCGTGGCTCACCCGTGAAGCTGATGGCCGCCTCTCGCAGGGGCTCCTGCGGGCTCTGCAGGTAGCGCAGGGCCCGCCGCAGGTGCTCGGCCGCTCGGCTCCTGTCCTCTGCCAGCTGCAGAGAGCGGCAGGAGGGAAGGCTTGGCGCGGGCTCAGCCCCTGGGCCGGGCGCTGCCTGCGCCCAGCCCCGGCCTCCCCTGCCCGCACAGCCCTGAGGCGCGGCCAGCAGCCGCCGGCCAAGGGCTCCCGAGGGGAGGGGGCAGCGGGCCGGCTGCTGCCCGGGGAGCCGCGGTGCCGCCCCGCAGCCCCGCCGGGCCGGGGCTCCACGGGCACCCGGCTCGGGCCCTCGGGAGCCTGGAGAGGAGCCCGCGCGGCCTCTGGCTGCAGCAGCGGGCAGGGGCACAGCTGCCCGGCCCGCACACTGAGCGCCGCCCTCAGGGGCCTTCTCCAGCCTGAGGCTGGGCCTTGCAGGCCCTCCTTACCAGGCACTCGCTGAACTTGCACAGTTTCTGCTCCTTCACCAGCTTCTTGAGATCCCTCCTCTTCATCAACTTGAGCGCACAAAGCAGCGCTTCCCGAGAAGCCTGGAGAGCAGCAGGGACGCGGAGATGGCCCCACAGCCCAGGGCACGGCACCCGCATCCCCGTGCCATGGCCTGGAGGAGGCTGTGATCCAGCAGGCGCAGGGCAGGAGGCAGCCGAGCCCCCTGCCAGGGGGAAAGCAGCACACGAGTCCTCACCTCTGCCACACGCTGATTCTTCCTGGCAGTGGAAGAAGAGTGGAAGCAAGCTCTGTTGCACAGGGCTTTCCAAAGGTTTTTCTCTCTCTTCCAAATACTCCATCATGTCTCGGAAGAGTTTGATGGAGAGCAGCTGGACCTGGCTATTATCCTGTAGGGAAAAAAAAAGAAAACTACCTCAGCATTGGCTCCTGCAGACCACCTGGGCACAGGGCTGGAAATGCACAGGGCACACAGTTTCCAGGCAGCAGCCAGCGGCTGTGGCTGGGGGCACAGAGCCTTACGTGGTCAAAGAGTGGCAGGAGCGCCTCAGCCAGCTGCAGGGCAATGGGGGTTGATATCAGAATGTGTGATTTGTGCAGGAATAGAAAGCTGAGTGTGATGAGGGTCATGCCAGCGATCTCTGCATCATTGTCGCACAGTAGGTCCATGAGGCATTGGGTCAGGCTCCACATTCTTTGGGCCTGTGCGGAACACAAGTCTGTGAAAGGCCATCCTGCTGCCGCAGGGCCCAGAGGCCAAAGGCCTGTCCCGAAGCACGCGGGCAGCTGAAGCGGGAGGCAGGAGAGCTGGGAGCAGCTGCCCCAGTGCCCCAAGCCCAGGCCAGGCTGAGTGACTGCGTTCCCAGCGCAGCTTCAGCCACCGCCCCCTTCTCACCATTGAGGGATCATCAATGAGCTCCAGCAGGGCCCTGAGTGCCAGGCGACGCCTCTCCCTGCACTCGCTCTGCAGGTACCTTGAAGAGACCTTCACAACACTGGCACCACATTCACTGGCATCCAGGCACTGGAGGAGCTGAAAGGCACAGGCCAGTGATGGGGGAGCCGGCCGGCAGGAGCCCGGAGCCGCACAGGGCTGGGCCCAGGCAGCAGCAGCAGCAGCAGCAGCAGCAGCAGCAGCAGCACAGGGCGCGGGCAGCGTCCCAGGTGGCTGCGGCTCCCAGAGGGCAGAGAGCTGGGAGGCAGCTCAGCCAGGCAGCGCTGCACACCCGGCTCACCTCCACAAGGAACGCCAGGGCGGGCAGATCCCAGTGTGGCTCCTGTGTGCTGAGCAGCCCGAGGAGGTGGAGTGCAATACTGGAACCCAACCCAAGACAAGCATGGCGCATCTCCCTAGGAGGGCGAAAAAGGGACCAGGAACCTGAGCAAATCTCTCCAAGGACAGGCTGGCAGAGCCTGCTGGTCTTTCACCACCATCCTGCAAGGGGACCTGGGCCCTTTAGGAGGTGTCTCCTCCTGTGCTCTCTCCCCTGCCAGCCTTTTCCAGTCTGCTTGGCTGTCCCTCAGTGACAAGGCCCTGTGTCCCAGGGCCACGGGGACTGTGTGGGACAGCCCAGGCACAGGGCACAAATGCCGGGAGCAATGGGGAGAAGGGGAATCTCACCTGGCCAGCAGACCCACGGCATAGTGGCGGGTGTCAGCACAGAGCAGCGTGTCCCAGCCACGCTTGCGTTCCACTGACACCACCACCTCCTTGTACTGCTTTTGGCAGAGCAGGGACTTCAGGCTCTGCACTGCCAACCTGTGTGCACAGCAAAGGCCAGGTCACCCTGGCAGCACTGGCTCCTTGGCAGGCCACGTGGCAGGGACAGGAGGACTGGCATGGAGCACCTGTTGGGGCTGGTGGCAAGGCCGTGCTCTTGCAGGCATTCCTTCCAGAAGGCATCGACCTCCTCTGGCATCTCTTCTGTGCTGAAGAACACTTGGAAGAGCAGATGCACAAATAGCTGGGGGAAATACGACGTCACTACACGTGGCACATGGGGCTCCTGGAGCATCTTCCACATGACCACAGTTGCCTGCAAGGGACAAAGGCCCCCGAGACAGTGCTCAGTGCCCAGGTGTCCCTGGGGCAGGGCCCGAGCAGGGCAGGGAGAGGCCCGCAGAGACCTTGGCAGGGGGAGCACGGGGCCTGGTGGGCCTGAGGCTGCCCCTGGGCCAGGTTTCAGGGCAGTGCCTGAGGCAGGGAGATGCAGTGGGGGAAGGAGGATGGAGAGCTGCTGGAGAGGCGGCCTTGGGGCCAGCAAAGGCCACTTGCAGAAACTCACAGCCAGGCCAAAGACACCTGTTTTGTCCCCATCGGAGGTGCATGTGCTGCGCTCTGGCCAGCTGCCCAGCACATCCAGGAGGATCAGCAGCACTGGCTCTGCAGTCCTGGACGAGCACATGATGGTCTTCCACATGGTGATGGCAGCTCTGCGGGGTTAGAGCTCTGTCTCAGGGGGGTCTCAGACACAGCACCGTGGCCTGGGCATCCCTAGGGGCCCGGGCTGACCGCCGGCTCTGCCTCTGCCCACTGGGCCTGGCCAGCAGCAGCCAGGCAGCCCAGCCCTGTGGGGACAGGCCCCTGAGGGGCGGCAAGGGAGCATGGCAGCAGGCTCGGGGGCTGACGTGCCAGGGCTTGGAAAGGCAGCAGCCAGAGGGCCCTGGAACTCTCTGTTGCTCAGACACCTGGGCCAGGCGGTACAGGGTGATGGGCTGGGGAGGCCTGAGCCCTCTGGGCAGGTGGGCCCCATACCTGTCACAGGATGGGGCCACACGCAGGAGCGTCACCACTGCGTCACCCGGGTGTGCTCTGGTGAGATTCAGCAGGGCCTTGTCCAGCCGGTGCTGGGCTGAATCATTGGCCAGGAGGCATCAGTGAATGGACCTCACCATGGCGGGCACCTGGAGAAGGCACGGGGAGACTTGGAAAGCTGCCAGAGGGAGCGATGTCCCCAGGGTCCCCAGAGAAGTGCTTCCCTTGCCAGCGCACTGCCATGGCCTCAAAGGCTCCCAGGGACCAGCAGGCGTGGCTGGGGAAGCCACGGGACTCATGGGGGAATTGAAGCCTGGCCCCAGGCTGCTCACTTGTTCTGGCCTGGCAACAGCCTTCTCCAGGAGCAAATCCAGCAGGGCGGCACTGGTCTCATGACTGAGGAGCTCTGAGTGAGCTCTGAGCCCAGTGCCCATGGTGCTGGTCTCTTCCTGCCCAATGCTCCGGATAAAGTCGCAGACGAGCTGTAGGAGAAGGGCAAGAGGCCGGGGATGTTGCATGGAGTGCTGCACACACGGTGCTGGGCTGAGCAGGGACAGCAGGCCCAGCCCAGGTGGGGGTGGCTGCAGGTACCTGCGCTGTTCTGCGGAAGCGGCCACGGCTGGATTCCTGCTCTTGTGTGCGCTCCAGGGCTGCATCTGGCAAAGAGCGAGCGCAGCCAGAGCTGAGGGGCTGCGGGAGAGGCCGGAGAACAGAGCCCAGCCCTGCGCTGCCCAGGCAGGGAGAGCCCCGGGATGCCCCAGGGGATGGAGCACGGCCACTGCGGGGTGTCTGCCCGGGCCCTCTTCCCTCCTGTCCATGGGCATTTCCCCAGGGGATGGCATGGCATGGCATGGCATGGCATGGCATGGCATGGCATGGCATGGCATGGCATGGCATGGCGCCAATTGGCTGCAGGCTCCAGCCCTGCAGCCCAGCTCTGCCACTCACCCTCCTGCGGTGGATGGAACGGCACCACCTCTTCTGTCTCCTGTGCTGGGGCAGCTCCAGGGCCTTCTTCTTCCTCCTCCTCCTCCTCCTCCACCCAGGCCAGCTTGGGCACTCTCGGGGGTCTCTGCTCCATGGCTGTGCCTGGAGCTCCTTGCAGGAGAGATGCCTTGGGAAAGCTCCGGGGCACCGAGTCCCACGCTCTGCCCTTGAGGGCAGCTGCAGAATAGAAGCCTCAGGAAGGCCACGGGTCAGCGAGTCCCGTGCTCTGGCCTCGAGCTCAGCTGCAGGAACAGCGCCGCGGAGAAGCTCCGGGTCAGACGGGAGCGAGTGCGCTGTGCGGGGGCTCCTCACGGCACCGCTCTGTCCCGTTGTGCCCCGTTGCGTGTTGCCAGCAGCCGGGCAAGCTTCTATTTCCCACGTGTCACAAAGGGGCCTTGGACACCGGCTTCCGTTCCATGGCACGGTGACCGTGCTGCAGCGTGCCACCCAGGGCCCTTGCACACACTGCCTTCTGCCCCGGGGCCGCCCCCGGCCCAGCCAAAGTGGCCCAGCTTGGAAGGAATCCCTGGCCCCAGGTGTCTGAGACAGCCCGCACAGGATCTTTAGGAAGGGCTCAGAGCATCAGCAAACACTGCCTGGCTCTGCGGGCTCAGTTCCTATCCCCATATCTTTCCCCGAGAGCATTTGAATTTCTAAATGAGAATCATTTGAAGGGAGGGGATTGACATTTTCCATTTCAGAGAAGGCTTCTGCCTTCCTTAGCAGACACCTCTCTTTTCAAACCAAGACAATTGTTTATCATCTTGCAGATCCGCACTTGCTGGGCAGCCCCGTTCTACAGCCATGGCCTGGAGAACCATTCCCAGCAACTGGGAAAATCCTAGCTGCTCCATCCTCCCAGAGATGAGGTCTCCAAATTTGCCCCGAAAGTGGCTCCAGATTTTAGAGGCCAAAAAGAGCAAGCCCCAGTGACTTGATGACAGTTTTAGCCCAGAAAGCCCTGCAGCTGATGGCACACTTGACAATCAGCAGGGGACACAGCTAGGCCAAAGCCCAGAGCTCTGCCGGGAGCCTTTCTCCTCAAATACCCTTCAAACAAACCTCCATGCAAGTCAGTTGGGAAAGTTTCTTCAAATGATCCATTTCTGGCACCACAGAACTGCACAGGGTTCTGTGAAAGATTCTAAAGCAGCTGCTCTGGAGTCCAAGAGCCAGCACTAAGAGTCCTTGTCATCTATTTGTAGCTAAATCACACTTTGGGCGATTTGAAGGAGTTTGGAAGGAGCTAGAGAGCGGACCTCTGAGTTTTTCAGATGATGCCATTGCTTTTTCTTCTCTTCTACATAGACAGGAAGGGTGAGTTGGGCTCCCATCTGCACCGCATGGCTCACAGGGCCGCAAGACTTTTAGTTACAAGAGCTTTGAAGGATTTCTTGGTCAAGAAGACACAACCAACAAGGATATTTATGTTTTGGAGCCAGTCCTTCAAGATTTCGTCTTACGGACTCATGCACTCGGGGTCTCTGGCTGGTCAGAGTGAGCCCGAGATAAGTTCCAAAGTCTCTTTTCCCAGCCCGGCGCTCGAAGAAGGAGTCAGAGCTCTTCATTTCTGGCTCTCCGGGTTGTTTCTTGTATCTTATCTATAAAATTCTTTTTCCTGTCCTGCCAAGGTCCGCTCAGCAAGACAGTCTAAGGCACTCTGCCTGCCCCAGGGAGGTGTTATCTTTTTATCCTAAAAACTACCTGTACGATATTTACAATTACTTTCCAATACCTATCACCTATGTTAGACAGTGAGCTTCTACTCTAAACCAATCTAAAAGTGCCACCATCCAGCAGAAGATGAAGGCCAAGAAGAAGAAGAAGAAAAAGAAGAAGAAAGGCTGGACACGCTCAGATTCCACCATCTTGCCCCTTGAAGCCCCATTCTAGAAACCCCCAAAAATCTATTTTCCACCCTGGGATAAATTCACTATCATTCTACTTAAAGTGTCATGGCTCACAAATCTTCATATAAGCTTGTTTTTTCCAAGGGCTAAATCAAAGGCACAGGGGTCTTGGGCTCTGTGCTAGGGTCTCTGAGCCCCCTGGGCAGGGGCTCGAGTCCTCCAGGGCAGCCAGAGGAATTTCCTGGGTTCTGACAAGCAGCCCTGTTGTAGTCCCTGCGTACAAGAGTTTACTTGATCCCTTTGATGCCAGAGAGCACCAAGAACTTGAACCTTACTGGAGTCCAGCACTGCCTGCCTGTCATGGAGAAGACGGAAAAGATGAAGAACCTGGGCGGTGGTTGAGCCAAATTGGCATTTTTCCATTTCTGATTTCCTCCCAGCTTTTGCAGCAGGGCAACAACCCCATCACTGCAAAGCACTTCCTTTTGCAAGGCACACACTGACCTTGGTGGAAGCTCAGGGCTCTTGAAGGGGCTGCTGCAGTTGGCAACAGGAGCTGTTGTTGAATTTTTCACGTTGCTTAACCCCCCCTGCCAAATGCCATCAAGCGGTTGAGGAAGGAAAAAAAAGATTACCCTGGAGGAAGGGAGGCCAAGAGCTTGGAAAAGGAGGAAAGAAATGCTCCGATGATGACAATGACAAAAAAACCCAATTTATTTTTGACAGCAAATGAACACCGGCCGCCCTCCAGCCGTCCCAGCCTGGCAGGCCGAGCGGTGCCGTTCCCATGGCATGAGGTGCTGGCAGCCTGCGGAGAGAAACCAGAGAGCCACGGTCAGTGGCAGCAGGCTCCTGTCCCCCTGTCCCGCCATGGCCTGTGCCTGGGCCAGGCTGCTGGCTGTGCTCAGAGCCCAAACCTCCCGACCCATTCTCTGTTTTTAGAGAAGGGCAGCGGGGCAGGCCACGTTCCACCTCCTCTGCTTAATCCCGGCACAGCAACCTCCTCAGCAGCTGCAAGAGCGGGATGCCCGTGTGCCCGGTGCCGCCTGCCCGGAGCCCTTCTGCCAGCTGAGCTGTGGAGCCAGGTGCCCACCTCTGCAGAGCTGCTGCCAGGAGAGGAGCCGATCCCAAACCAGGTCCTCGTCCTTCTGGAAGGGGCTGTCCCTGCAGACCATGGCCCCTGGGGCAGCACTGGCACTGGATGCGCTCCACGGACGCTGCAGGCGCTTCCCCGTCCGGTCCGGGCACCAGGTGTAATCCTCCTGGGAAAAACAAAGAACAATTGCACGAAAGTCAATTCAAAACAAGACCTGGAAACAAGAAAAAGCACAAAGCCTGTCACCGTTTCATGGGCCTGAGGAGGCTCTGACCACTCCATGTGAGAATTAAACCTGTCCACAGGTGGGGAAAATCCGCACCTTTCCTGCCCATAAACACACCCCTTCCTCAAGGGCCTGCAGAGCAGACCAGCTGGGGCACGGCTTGGGAACCCGTCCCCCTCTGCCGCCCCCATCCACATGGATGGATGCTTTTGTCAGGCTGGCTGCCCCCGCCTCAGCCCGTGCCAGGCTGGCTGGCAGAAGCTGTCAGCAAGGCCAGGAGCCGGCTCCCCTTCCACAACATCCATCCCCTGTCCTGCCAAAAAGTAGCTCGGCGGCCGGAGGGAAAATTAATATTCCCCAGCGCCGCCGAGCGGGGAACCTCTGGCGCGTGGCCAGGCCGAGCCCTGCCGTGCCTGGGAGCACCAGCATCCCCCCGCCCCTGCGCCGGCTGGGGACTCATCTTGATTCCATCGGGGCGCAGAGCGTGTCCTCCAGGCAGGGGCTGCAGCCAAAGCCAATCGGCTCTGCCCCGCCAGCCGCCAGCTCCAGGATGGTGTTCCCAGCTCCACGTCGTGCTCCAGAAGAACGCGCCAGCTGTGCCCCGGCTTGCGGGGACATCACGATGCCATTGAGCTGCAGGGGGATGTTTCCCCTGTCCCAGTCCGTGGCACCTTCACCGCACTGCCACCACTTCTCCAATGGGACGGGCAGCACGGAGCCGCTGCCTCCACAGCTCGCGGGGACCAGCGGAAGCAGCATCTCCTCGGCTGCGCTCTCTCCTCCGCACCGCGGCCGCAGGGAAACGCTCCGGGGTTTTCTTCCAGCGCCACGAGACGCGTGCCGCTGCTGCTTGCTGGGCTCCTGGATCCTACTGAGCACAGGGAGGCATCTCTGCTGTCTCCTGGGCCAGGCAGGGCTCCTGCAGCCAAGAATGCTCAAAAAGGTCCTCCAGTGCTGGCCTGTCTGTGGGCTCCATGCATAAACACCACCTGATGAGGTGTTGGCACTCTGCACAGAGAAACCAGAAACCGCCACTCAGCGGGACAAGGCTCCTGTCCGTGCTCTCCCACATTCCACAGTGCCCAGGCCACACCAGGAGTGCTCAGAGCTGCATCCAAAAGCTTCCTATCGATCCTCTCTTGCAGAGGACACCAGCACAGAGGCACAGGTGCCACCTCCTCCAGCTAAGCCCGGGAGATCCACCTCCTCACCAGCTGCAAGAGCAGGACGCTTATGTGCCAGCCGCCCCTCCCAACCCCGTTTGTTCTTCCCCTCGTGCCTTGAAGGCGCATCCCCACCTTGAGACACCCGGGACAGGAAGAAGAGCTGGCCCCAGACGATGTCCTCGTTGGTGTGGAAAGGAAGGTGCCCTCAGAGCAGCTCATAGAGCAGGATGCCCAGGGACCAGATGGTGGCTGGCTGGCCATGGTAGCAGCCAAAGAGGATCCACTCCGGTGGGCTGTACTCCGGCGTTCCTATGGGACACGGGCGCAGCTCATCAGGCCCATGCTGCTCCCTCCCTCCCAGCCAGCTCCCGTTCCACAACAGCCAGGGCCTGCCCTGCCAAAAAGCAACTTGGCTGCAGCTGGCTGAAGATGGATTCCCCCTCCTTCCTTCCCTCCTTCTTTTCCTCCCTCTTCCCCCTCTGCCAGCCAAGGGGGGAACTCCGCTGCCCGGCTGGGCCCCGTCTTGGGCTCACCTGACATCCGGGTGTAGAACGTGTCCTGGAGGATCGTGCCGCAGCCGAAGTCGATGAGCTTTGCCTCGCCTGTGGCCAGGTCGACGAGGACGTTCTCGGCCTTGATGTGGGGGTGCAGGACGCCGCGGCTGCTGCAGTGCCCCATGGCCTCCAGCACCTGGCGGAACAGCCCCCGCGCCACGGGCTCCGTCAGGAACCGCCGCTCGTGCAGGAAGTACCAGAGGTGCTGACAGCGCTGCGGACGCTCCATGAGCAGCGCGAAGCCCTCGGGCACCTCAAACCAGTCCAAGAGCCTCACGACGCCGGGGAAGCCAGGCCGTGACACCATCCACAGCAGCGCCAGCTCCAGGGGCACAAGGGCGCCCTTGCACTGCGGGGGGACCGCGATGCCGTCAGCGGGGCCGATGCTGAGCCGCGCCTTGGGCAGCCCCTGCCCGGCCCCGCCGCGGCTCGCCATGGCCCGGCCCGGGGCGCTGCGCGGCCCCCGCTCACTCCACGCTCGCTGCCCTCGCAGTGTTCCGGCTGCCGCCCTGCCGGGCCTCGCCTCAGCCCCGCCCGGCACGCCCCGCCGGCTCCTCCCGCTGGCCCCGCTCACTCCCCAGCCGCGCCCACTCCGAGATGCGCTCCCGGACACTCGCTTGATGGCCGCCTGCGAGCCAAGGCCAGCGGCGGGCTGAGCTCATCGCCCGCCGCCCGCCGCCGCCCTCCGAGCCGGCCCCGTCTCTTCCCGGGGCGCCTTCGGTGAGGCGGGGACCGGAGTAAACGCTGCCGCAGCCGCCGCTGCCCAGCAGCGGGCCCTGCCGCTAGAGCTGCTCTAGGGGAGGCGTCTCCGCCTGTGCGGGCGGCACCGCGCTGCCGCTCTTCTGCCCGGGGCACCCGCCCGCCCGGCGCGCTGCTGCTTGCCGAGCTGCGGGGCAGCTGCCGGCCACACTGTCGGCCACGGGGCGGGAGCCGGGCGGCAGCGGGGCGGCTGCGGGCGGAACCGCGGCAGGGGCTTTGTTCGGGGCCGGGCCCTCGGCCGGGGCTGGGCCAGAGCCCACGCCAGGCGCAGCCAAAAGCCCGCGCTGCTCCGCCAGCACCAGAGCGAGCGGCTCTTCCAGCGGCGCCACAGCCAGGACGGAGAGAGCCCGGCCGAGGCGGAACCACGGCGGGCCAGGCAGGGGCGGGCACGGGGCGGCCCCGCCGAGGGGCGCCTTGCGGGGCACAGCATCAGCCGGGCTGGGAGAGGCGGAACACGGACGGGACAGGACGGAACGGGACGGGAGTAGAGTGAGTGTGAGAGGGAGAAGGGGATGGGGAGTGAGTGAAAAGTCGAGTGGAAAACCAATCAAGAGAAGCGCTGCTGCTGCTGCTTCTGCTGCTGCTGCTGCTGCGGAGCCGCCGGAGCTCGCGGCCGTTCCTCCGTTGCCCCCGCGAACCCAACGGAGGAGCCGCCGCGCGCCCCAAGGAACGAAAGAGAGAAACAAACAAATCACACCCCAAAGTCATTCCTATTAGAGAAGTAACCAAAGAAAACAATGTAGCAATAACGAAGACTGTTGGCTTCTGGCTTCTTTCTTCTTTGCACGAGACCAAGCATTTCATGGGGAACAATTGCCTCTTGTGACAATTTTGCCAGAGTGGACAGGAGCAGAGCATTTACTTTTCAAGTAGAAAAGGGAAATCGTGTCAGTAATGTCATCTCTTTTCATCCTCTGTTGACACAGTTGCAGGCTACCAAAAGACATGGTCTGTAGTGTGGAACATGGGGCCAAGTTTCTTTTTCTGCCAGAGGATGAGGAGGGGCAGTATCCCAGAATCATGGAGTCGTGGCATGGTTTGGCTTGGAAGGGATCTGGAAAATCCCATGGCTGCAACCCCCCTGCTGTGGCTGGGGACCCCTTGCACTGGACCGGCTTGTCTAGAGCTCCATGCAGCCTGGCCTTGAACACTGTCAGGGACGGGACATGCCCACCTTCTCTGGGCAACCTGTTCCAGGAGAGCCTTTTTTCTGAATCCCTTACCTAAACCTAATCTCTCTCCATTTGGATCCATGCTTCCTTGTCCTGTCCTTGCCTGGCCTCGTACAAAGTCCCTGTCCAGCTTTCTTGTGTGTTGCCCTCAGGTACTGGAAGGCCACAGCTGGATCAAGGCTGGGTCTCTTTCCCAGGCTGAAGAAGCCGAGCTGTGTCAGCCTTTCCTTGCAGGAGAGGAGCTGCAGCCCCGGCACCATCTGGGTGTCCCTGCTGGGCCCCTGCTGCAGCGTGTCCACGTCCTTGCCGTCCGTGCCGGGGAGCCCGGCAGAGGCGGAGGCAGCGCTGCAGGTGCAGGGTCAGCGGCGGGGAGGAGACCCGGCCCTGGCAGCGGCTCCGGGAGCAGCGATCGGCGCTGGGCCGCCCGCACTGCAGAGAGCCGGGGCCCTTGTGCCTGCCCTTGTGCCCAGGGCGCCTTTCCCCGCCGCCCGCCCGCCCGCCCGCTCGGGGGAAATGCCCCCTGTGCCGCCCCTCAGGGCCGCCCCTCGCCGCTGCCCCGGGCGCTCCCGGCGCCGCCTGGAGGGGCCCAGGCCTCGGCCTCACCCTGCTCAGCCCGAGGCCTGGAAAAGCAGATTCAAACACCCACCCAGAAAGTGCCCCAGGATGCCAAGGTCAATCTTTTGTCACCAGCACGGCTTTGCTATCAGAGTCTGGACGGGAGTAGAAAATCACCAGGGGAAAAGAGCATGAACAAGTTCTGCCTTGGCAGTACCTCATGCTGTGGGGTACCAGTTGTTGGTTTCACTGGCTCTGGATTGAAGGCACTTGAGACAGTAATTCATGTTCAGACTCAAGTGTTTATTATTTCTTATCGGTAAAACAGCCTCATTACTGGGAGTTCAGCAGCTTTTCATTAGAAGGCACAAAATGGCCAACAATCTCTTGTTCCAAGGTCTTTTAAGACTAAACTATCCAATTAGGAACTGACACCTAGATTATTTTCCCTTTTAACCTAATAACTGATCCCAAAGAGCCTGCAATGTGGAATTTCTGCCCAAATACAAAAAGCCACCCAAACCCATGAAGAAGAAGGAAGAAGCATGAAGAAAAAACCCAGGACGAAACACTGTGCCCTCCATTTTGCTTCCATCCACAACATACTAAAAATCCCAAAACCTCAATTTCTCAGAGTCAGAGTGAACCAAAGCCCAAAAACTGGAGGTGATAAAAATGGACTAAAGCCACAACCAAGGAATCTGCATCGCCCTGAAATACCTTTCCCCTTACATCAGCCTGGTGCATATTCATAGAGCCTCACGCATATCCATAAACTACTTTACATATTCCAGGAATGATTTTACATGGCCCCTCCTTGGGTCTGCCTTTTCAGAGCATGTGTGTTTCTTGGCTGTGGTTTTGGCTCCTTCTCTTTATCACCTCCAGTTTTTGGGCCTTGGTGCACTCTGCCTTCAGACGGGGAGTGCTGATAGTTGGCAGATCTGTACAGGTGTCCTCATCCTGGGTGCATTGGATGTTATCCCATCCAAGCAGGCAGTTTAACACAAGCAGCTATTTCACTGAGCTTAATTAACAACAGAAATAAAAACTTATAACAAAGTTACTTTCAGAAACAGTCCCAGCCCATATTTGATCCCAGTCCAATTGATCCCAGTCTGTGTGGTCCTGATCCATATGGTCCCAGCCTGTGCAGCCCCAATCCAAAAGATCCCAGCCCATATTTGATCCCAGCCCATATTTGATCCCAGTCCATATTTGATCCCAGTCTGTGGGGTCCTGCACACACTCCCAGGGTCTGGAATTCCAGTTCCCAGCCAGGAAAAAATGTTCCTGCCCTTGAACTTCCTTCCTATCCCCTCAACAAATTGCAATAAAATTATAAACAAAGAAATAATAATTGAAATTAAATAAATTATAATAAAAAAATCTCAACTCTTCTTTACAATACTCCAACTATGATTTAATAACTTTAATAACATCCTTAAGTACTCTTGAAAAATTAAAATTATTTTTAAAACATTAATTGTGTGCGGGTGGTTTTATTTTGATATTGGTTTTTGGATTGTTTGGGTTAGATGATTTAAAACATGGGATTTTTATAGGAATTGAATCAGCTGAGAAGGTGGCACTCTGCAAACAGAATTGACTGAAAATAAATGGGACAGAAATCAGTAACTCTGAAAGTTTTATTTGCTATCAAATACATCCCACACAATCCCCATCCCATTGCTCCAAATTGGGATCCCACTTCTCCCAATCTCCTTCCAACCCCATCTCACCCTGGTGGGTGTGGAATGGATTGAGTTTGGCATGGGATTGAGTTTTTTTTAGGAGGGAACAAGGAATTTAAGGTAGGATTGAGCCTTTTTGGGTTAAAGTTCAGTTATGTTCAGTGGGATTTGAGTGGTTTTGAGGGGACAGATCCATCCCTCTTGGCTTTTGGAGTAGAGAGAGATGGAGAAGAGAAAAAAATTCAGGCCAAACCAAAGGACAAGCAGCCAGGAGTGTTCCCAACATGGATCACATGGAATGTGAGTGACCAGGGCTGTGCCCAAAGTGCCTCCTCCAGTGGGGGATGGAGCTGCAGCAGCGCACGAAGCTCTTCCCGCACTCGGGGCACTCGCAGGGCTTCCCTTACCGGTGCCTCCGTTGGTGTTGAGTCAAGTGAGAGCTCCTGGAGAAGCTCTTCCCACACTGGGGACACTCGTAGGGCCTCTCCCCTGTGTGGATGCGCCGGTGGGTGATGAGGTGGGAGTTGAGCTTGAATCCCTTCCCACAGTCGGGGCATTGGAATGGCCTCTCCTCTGTGTGAATCCAATAGTGCTGGAGGAGCCTGGAGCTGGTCAGAAACCTCTTCCTGCATTTATCACACTCGTAGGGCCTCTCCCCTGTGTGGATGCGCTGGTGGGTGACGAGGGTGGAGTTGTTCTTGAATCCCTTCCCACAGTCGGGGCATTGGAAGGGCCTCTCCTCTGTGTGAATCCGATAGTGCTGGAAGAGACTGGAGCTGGTCGGAAACCTCTTCCCACACTTGGAGCACTCATAGGGTCTCTCCCCAGTGTGGGTCCTCTGGTGGCTGATAAGGTGGGAGCTCCTCCTGAAGCTCTTCCCACACTCCCCACACTCATAGGGCCTCTCCCCCGTGTGGGACCTCTGGTGCCTGATCAGGCTGGAGCTCTCTCTGAAGCTTTTCCCACACTCCCCACACTCGTAGGGCCGTTCCCCAGTGTGGATCCTCTGGTGCCTGATCAGGTGGCAGTTCCACCTGAAGCTCTTCCCACACTCCATGCATGTGTGGGGCTTCTCCCCATCATGGAGCTGCTCATGGAGCACCAGCTCCGAGCTCTGCCTCCATCTCCGGCCGCCTTCCCGGCCCAGGCTGGCTCTTTCCCCCTCCCATCCCCGCCATCTGCGTTTGCAGCCCCTCCTCATGCGGCATCTCCGGGCCTTTTCCTCCCCGTTGGCTTCCTGCGCTGTGGAGCCGCTCAAAACGGCCTCTGCCACCAGGTTCTGCCGCGGGCATTTGTCCTCCCTGCTCTCCATGCTCAGCTCCTGCTCTGGGCGAGGAAGGACAAGGACAGCATGGGATTTGCCTCCGTGCCACAGGCAAGGGCAACGAGATCCCCCCAGGGCTGTGCTGCAGCTGGGGGCCCTGCTGGGCTGGGAGATGGAGAAGCACAGAGGGGAAAGGGGCCCTGACTTCCTCCTCACCTGCCTCAGTGTCCCAGAGCATCTTCCTCTTTCTCACAGCCTCACAGGGGTTGGCAATGTGAAATCCTGGTTTGGAGAAAACAAGGGATGAGCACCTGGAGTTTGAAGTTCCCCCCACCCAAGTCCATCTCTACAAGTCACCGGCCATCTGGGCTCCAGAAAACCCTCCCAAACACCAAGATTCAGCCATGAAAAAGCCTTCCAGGAGTTCCCCATCCCTGGTCCCTCCCCTCTGGAATTCGGGGATTCCCCCCTGTCCCAGCTGCTGGGGTCAAACTTGGATTGGGGGTCCCCCTTCTCCTGGGTGCCCCCCCTGCCCAGGCTGCTGGCAGTGCCAGCAATGCCAAAAGCTCCCCCCTCTTGGCTCTCCCCATTTCGGGATGCCGGGGCTGTTTGGGCTCCCGGGCTCCCTTCTCCCCTCATTCTCTGCTCTGGGCTGCAGCGGCTCCAAGGAGTCCCCCCTGCCCCTCTCCAGGCTCTTGAGGCTCCCGCCAATGGCGGCGCTCCCCCCTCTCTGGCCTCCCCACTTTGGCCTCCTGGGGGACACAGGGCTCTGCTCCTCCAGGCTGCCTCTGCCCGCAGCCGCCACCGCCACCCCCCGATGTCCCCCCGAGGGGCCTTTTCCGCTCAGCCTTGGACTTCTTCATTCTCCAAACATCCCCCCAAAAACCCAACCCAGGGACCCCCCGGGATATCCGGGCCGGGCTCCCCCTCCCCGCTCACCGGAGCCATGGGGGGGGGCGATGATCCCACAGGTGGGGGCTGCGAATTCAGGCAGGATCGAGACCGCGTGGCTCCCGCAGCTCAGCCTTGATCCGCCTTTGTCCCTCCTCTTCCTCTTCCTCCCGCTCCTCCTCTGTCCTATCTCCACCTCCCTGTCCTCCTCCCTCCTAACCCCGCCTCCTTCCCTGCTCTTTCTCCTCCCGCTCCTCCTCTTCCATCCCCCCTCCTCCTCCTCCTCTGTCTTATCCCCACCTCCTGCTCCTCTTCCATCCCGCCCCTTCCATTCCTTCTCCTCCTCCCCCTCCATCCCTGCCCTTCCCTCCCTCCTCCTCCTCCCCCAGCAGCAGCCACACCCTCGGTGCCCCGTTCCCGCAGCCCTCGCAGCCCGCGGCAGCAGCGGCCATGGAGCCGGGCCAGGTCGGCATGGGCAGCGCGGGGCTCTCGGCTGCTCCCAGCCGCTGCGGGCGGGGGGAACCCGGCCCGGGCCAAAGGAGAGGCAAACTGGGCAAACTGGGGGCAGATCACAAAGCTAAGGATGCAGCAGAAAATGGAGCTGAAAGAGTTATGTTAATATTCACTCCAAACGAGGAAAAGCTGGAAATTCCAAAGTTTAGGGAAGCCGAGAAAAAAGAATTAAACAAGATAGGATATGAACAAGATAAATCAGGGAAATAGAAACTTCTACATGGAAGACAATTACTTAATAAAATGTGCTTACTAGGAAAAGATTAGAAGACGTGCATCAGAAGCCCCACTGGCGTACTCAAGCTTTGTGTGATCATTTTTTAAGGAATTTTGGGTGCACTGGGATTTTTGGTGTAGCAAAGCAAGTAACTGAAAGATGCTTCATTTGCCAAAGGATAAATAAAAAAGGTGATGAGAAAAACAACATTAGGAGGTCATGAGTTAGCTCGTCGACCATTTCAAAATATCCAAGCAGAAGTTTAGATTTGTTAGGTTCTGGATTTATTTGGAAAAAAACCCATTTAATCTAGAAGAAAGAGAATATGCCATATGTTAGACAGGAGATTTTAGGAGAATAAAAATCTTTGAAGTATCAGAAACACCCGAGGAAAAAACCAAGAAAATAAAAAGGGGAAATGAAAGGGAGGGGAACAAGAGGAAAAGTCAGAAAGAGAGTGGGATCCTCTGCAGCTCTTGCCCCCTCCGTTGGCGGCCGAGGCGCCTGTCCCGGGTCCCGGCTGGCTGCCCGCCTCAGCTCCGCCTGCCCCGGTTTCCATCCCAGGTGCGGGCTCACTGCCCAGGGCAGCTCCACCTGCCCCGGCGCTGGCGGTGAATTTGTGTGCCCTGGCCCCACTGCCCGGCCCGCGGCCGCTCTGCCGGCCATGCTGGGCAAGATGGGGTTGCTCTGTCCTGCCGCGTGGGCCGAGGTCACCGCGCCGACCGCACCGAGGGCGGGTCCCAGCCATCCCATCCCCGGCTGCCCTGCCCGTGCCAGCTGCGCTGGGCAGCGCCGCTGCTGCTGCCGGGGTCTCCCACCTGCCTTTTCTCTGCCGGGAGCTGCCGGATCAGCCGCCAGAAGCCATGTGGGGGCTGCCCACGCTCCGGCTCGGCCTCCACGGGAAGATCCCCCTCTGGCGATTCCGGCAGCACACCCTGCCCACACTCCGACCGAGCCTCGGCGGGATATCCTCCCCTGACCCCTCCTGCTCTGAGTTACGTCCCCTTGGTAACCACAGCTCCGGCTGTTCAGGGAAAATCCCTCTCTCTACAGGAAGCACCTTATCGAAACACGAGGAGCTCAGTTAAAAGGCAGCCCTCTCCAAATTCTTTCTCAAAACACGGGAGAAAGGCTAGAGAAGGTAAAAAAGTGAAAGAGTTAGATGAAGGGATTGCTCTATTGCCGTTCAGAGAGGTTCCCATGGCAGGGATGCGCTGCCCCGCCCCGCGGGAGCCACCGGCGCCCCTGCCGGCCGTGCCCGGAACTGCACCCAAGGGGAAAGCGCCGCAGCCGAAAGGCCGGGACCGGCTCCGGGCTCTGTTTGTTGGCACTGCCGGAGCTGTTGATACACACTACTATTATTATATTATACACACTAGTAAAGAACCGTTATTCCTAATCCCATATCTTTGCCTGAGAGCCCCTTGATTTCACTATCCTAAAAATTAAGAGGGAGGGGGTTTGCATTCTCCATTCCAAGAGAGGCTTTTTCTGCCTTCCCAAGCAGACGCCTGTCTTGTAAAGCAAGACAAGCACCCACAGGCACTGAGGGGGGCTGCAGGAGGGGCAGAAGAAGGCCCTGCAGCACTTGGGCACAAAGGCCCAGCAGGTGAATGCAAGAAGGGAGCAGCAAAAGGCCAAGCTGAAGGCAAAGGCCAGGGCAGAGCTCCTACAGCCCCTGAGGGATCAGCCCCAGGGCCCAAGGGGGCCCCAGCACCCAGGGCACGGCTCGGCCACAAGCACCCGGCAGAGGCATTGCCCTCCTCGGCAGGGCACAGCCCACCCAAACAGCCCCTGGCAAGGAATCAGGGCTCCGGCTGCAGGGCACAAGGACACTGCAAGCAGAGACAGCAGCACCCTCAGGACCAGCAAGTCCAGCCCGTGATGGACATGGATTGGCAGGGCTGTCACAGCTCCCATCACACCAGGGACCCTCCACACTGGAGCCCTTGAGAACATTCAGGTGGGTCTGCATTGAGAGGAGGCATTTCCTGATGGACACAGGGGCCTCTCAATCTGCTCTGAATCTTAGACCTAAAGGGGAAAATAGTAAAGGAATATTTTAATTTTTAAGGGAATGAGTGGGAAAGATGAGCAGGTATGATTTGTTCAACCACTATTAGAAGCTGTGGGGGATAGGTTTGAAATAAATGAATTTCTTTTTCTTCCTCCTGTGATTGTAATTAACTAGGAAGGAGTTTGAGAGCTGGATTTTAATACTGTAAAAAGGGACACAGAGGCTAGTTCTGTTGTACCTCTGTGTCAAAAGTCTGACAAGGCCTATGCTGAAGTGAACCCAGAAGTGTGGGCAGCCCCAGGGAAATACAGAAAATTAGATATGGAGCCTCTACAAATTAAAGCAACCAGGACAAGCACTACCCTGTTCCAAGAGAGGGAAGGAAGGGCTCACAGCCTGGTATTGAGTCCCTGTTAAAGGCAGGGCTTTTGGAGCCAAGGATGTCTCCCTACAACACTCCTATCCTGCCAGTCAACAAACTGGATGGATGGACACAAGGAGGAAACACAGAATTTTCAAGTGTTAAAATTAAGATTAACTGAGGCGAGTGGCCTGGGCCTTCAAGACAGGGAAAAAGAATTTGAATTATAGGTGGACGTTAAACAGGGTCTTGCCAAAGGAATTCTTGTGCTAAAATGTTTAACCCAGTGGCCAGAGAGCAGCCTCATTGTCTGCAGAATTGTGCAGCCACAGCTTCCGTGGGAGCAGAGGCCTGAAAACTGATGACAACAGGAGGATCTCCTAGAGTTCAAGTCTGGCATCAAGTTAAAGCTTTGACAACCACAAGAGCCTCTAAATGGATGAGCAGGGCTCGGTTATTACAGTATGAAACTTGTTCAGTGGCACAGGAGGATTCAGAACTGAGGACAGGGCAAGGGTTTAACCCAGCCTCCTGTTTGAACAGCCTGGAGAGGGGCTGGCAAGGAACCCAGGACTGCACTCAAGGGACAGAGCTCCCGAGCCAGGCTGGGAGAGATGGATGGGACATTCCCTGGCCTGAGGGAGACAATGTGTTTGTGGATGGCTCTGCAAGGGCAGCAGGAGGGAAAAGAGCTACAAGACAGGCTGTTATTAAGGAGGGGGAATCAGACAAAGCGCAGGTCACCGGCCCATGCTCAGCTCAACCCGCGGAGCTGTGGGTGCTTGTAAGAGCCTGGCACTGAAATGCCCTGAGCAGGAAGGCTTCAAAATCTTCTGCTGACACCATGGCACCTAACAGGGGGGCAAAAGCAATTCTGACTGCTTCAGCAAGCACTGGATCACTTATTAACCTATTGCTAAAACAAATAATTCAAAGATAATGGATTGTGGAAGCCATAGATTCAGATGGGGAACTCATTTTACAGGAAAGACCCTTCAGGGGGTTATGGCAGCTTTAGGAATACAATGGGACCTCCATAACCCCTGGCAAGCCCAGAGCTCGGGTTGGGTAGAAAGAATGAATGGGGAAATAAAGAAACACCTTTGGAAGCCGGAGATGGAAACCAAGATGCCATGGGTACAGCTTTTGCCATTGGCCTTGGCAAGAAAAAGAGCCAGACCCAAGGCAGATATTCAATTATCTCCCTTGGAATTCATGTCTGGAATTCCTTACCTGGGCAATTCTCCACCTAGTGCAGGGTGGAAATAAGGGATGTAAATGTAAGGCAGGCTGTAGCCAGAATCCTGTCTCCTGTGGAATCTCTCCCCCAGGAAGCTGGGCTGGCACAGAGCCTGCCCTGGGACTTTGCTGTTGCCAACACCCAGCCAGGCCATCGGCTCCTGCCTAAGGAGTGCAAAGCAGCACCACTGGTGGCCAAGGGGCCCACGCCAAGTGTCCCTGAGGCCAGAAACAGCCGCCAGCACAGCTGAGCACGGGGGGACCCCTCAGCCTGGCCTCAGGGGCTCTGAAGCCCCGGAGATTTGCACTTCCCGCCTGCAGCAGGACCATGGGAGCCGCCCCTGAGCCTGCCCTGAAGGCAACGCAGCAGCAGCCAGGGCTCCACAGCGGGCCAAGCCCCTGGGCCTGCCCACAGATCCTCTGCTCAAACCCTCGGGAATCCTGGCCACCCTCCCCTGGCACCTCCAGCCACTGCGGCCAAGCCTCGCTGCCGCTGCTGCAGCTCCAGCGCTGGCTGGGCCTGCACTGCCACAGCTGCTGGGGAGCACCGCGGCACAATTCCACCCTGGGGCTCACTCACACCCACACTCTGGGCTGCCTGCGACTGCACTGCTGCAAAATGTACCCATCCTGCTTCTTTTAAATCTTATTTCCCTGCTCAGAAAGGTTTCTCTACTCAAAGGTTTGCCTTTGGGAAAGAAATTTTAAAGGTTTTATTTAAGGGGTTCCCAGTCTGTTCGGATGTTAAACTCATCTCCACCACTCAATGGAGACGAGTTTAACATCCGAACAGACTGGGAATAGCCCAAAAGACACCCACAAAGATAAGGACCAGCAACAAAACATCAACGCCCCGCAGCAAACAGCAACCAACAGCTACCCCAGACACTGCCCCCGCACAGCTGGAGACACCTGGTCTGGAAAAGGCTGAGAAGGAAATCCAGGAGTGTGGGCGGAATTCACATCAGAGGGGAAGAAATCCCAGTCTAATAGGAAACCAAACACTAAAAACTTACACGACTTGGAAGCAATGAACATTAAAGCAGTGGATTTAGATTGGTTCAGACTATGTAAAGTTTAGGAAAAATCGAGTAAAACTGACATGTCATGGAATGATGTTTTCTGCTCAGCCGGGCTATGTGTGGATGAAAGTATTTCTGTTGCACATCCTGGCCAGAACCAAGCAATGCCTTGACTCTCTCACACGAAAGAGATTCTTGGAGAGTTTTTGTTTTCCCTACAGTTTCAGTGATAAGATTACAACATGAGAAACATTTTTTATTATAATCCTACTTTATATTGTCAGGTAGGTTTGGGACAGAAGGGTGAGAATCAATTTTTGGTCTGGGTTTTTCCATGTTCGCCTTTATGTTGCATTTTGCAAAATTGAAGAGCTTTAACCGTGATACTTTTAACCCTTAAATAGTTAATACTTTTTTTTAAAAAAAGCAGATTCCGGGGGGCCACATGTGACTCACCAGATGGCAGCCCTGGAAGAGAAGCTTTGGTTCTAGTCAGCCAGGAGAGGAGCTTTAGGAATGCAAATGAACCCTGCTGGGCAAAGCCTGGCCAATGTACCTGGGTCTCTTGCCTGGGGCAGGAATTGGGCTGGTTCCCCCTGCCCCTCACCCCGAGCTCTGCCTGCTTGCACTGATGGAATTTGCACAGCTCAAGGCAGAGCCCGGGGTGAGGATATCTGACCCTGCAACAGAAACGGGTGAGGCTGCACAGGGAAACAGCAAATGGAGAATGTTGGGAAAACTTCACTATAAATAAATGGGGGGGAATCATCCCTCTGCCCACTCCAACGTGTGCTGTCACTGTCTATGTTATATAGGGTGGATTAGAGCACTGAGATGTTCTTGCTACCACAAGTTCCGGGAAATCAGTTGGGAATCCAAGTATTTGATGATTTAATTAGAGACAAATGGTCAATTGATGCAGCCCTGGCTGGAGAGAGCGGCCAAAAATGGGGAGAAGATGAACGGCCAGCAGAACAAATCCTACAACACCATGGACCAGCCCCTGGGAACCCAAACCAATTCATATCAGGAGCCACAGAACCCATTTCTCATTTCAATGGCACCATTAGATTACAAGCTGCCCTCGGAATAACCACCCAGACAGCTCCAGCTCCTGACCTTCCTGCTGAGCAATCCACTGAAATGAGGAACACAACATTTCACCATGGGATGGGATCAGATCATCTGTTAGCAGAGAAAAGAGGAGTTTGTGGAAAATCAAATGACTCAAACTGGTCTTGGCAAATAGATGACAAAGCCAAAGTGGTGAAACAGATAACAAAGGAAACAAAAAAGCAGCTCATGTACCAGTCCAAACGTGGAAAGGATGGGAATGGGACATGGTTTTGTGGTTCCCTGGCAGACCATGGGTTAAACGAATGCTGCTTCTGCTCTGATGTGCTGCAGCACCTCTCACCTTTTTACCATGCTCCACACCTTGAGAGTGCAGCTCATTCAGCAGCTGAGCGAGGGGCCAGGGGCTTGTAGATAAGGAAGTAAGGGGCGAAACCACCAGCTTCAATAAATGTTATTAATTAACATGGACTGCTGCTCACAGAAAGTCCCGCTAAATTCCTGAACGTCGAGAACAAAAAAGACTTAACAGAGCCGTGAATATCGGCTGTTCTACAAAAGTGGGGGTGCACATTAACGAGGACGTGCAGTTGGCAGATCGGGAGGTCTGAACCTTCCAAGTACCTCAGCCAGTGGGCAAAGGGAGAGGGAGATGAGCCGGGAAAATGAGGATAAAAAGGAGGCTGCGAACTACAACAATGGCAGCGAGCGCACGGCAAATGCGCCACGGCCTCTCCCTCTGCTCAGCAATAAAGTCACTTGTACAGGACTCCTCTGTCTCCTCGGGGCACAGAAACCTCCGGCCACGTGAATTTCCCCGCACAGCCGCGGGCACGGGGCAGCCGCCCCTGTGCCAGCCACAGGAACCGGGCCGAGCCAGCGCTGCTCCGGCAGCGGCTCCTGCCGAGGCAGCGGCCGCAAGGAGACCGCGGGCAGCCGCTCCCGCAGCGCCCTCACGGCAGCGGCACCACGGGCCGGACACGGCACAAGGAACCCGCCTGAGCCCCCTGCCGCCCCCGAGGCCCGCAGCGAGCCCCGAGCCCCCGCACAACCCAGCGCGGCTCCCACCTGCGCTGCGGCCGCCTCCCAGCTCCGCCGCCGCCTCACCGGTGGCTCCCGGTCACTCCCAGTATGGTCCAAATCACTCCCGGTAGGATCCCAGTTGCCCCCGACACGGTCCCAGCGGCTCCCAGTCATGCCCTGTATGGTTCCTTTCACTCTCAGTCCCTCTCAGGAAGAGCCCAGTGTGGCCCCAGGCACTTCCAGGATGAGCCCGGTCACACCTTACCCGATGCCATTTGCCCCCGCTGTGGTCCCAGTTGCTGCCAGTATAAGTCCAGTCACCTCCAGTTTGATCCCAGTTACTCCCAGACACTCCCAGTACTATGCCAGTCACTCCAAGTGTCACCCCATCAGTCCCAGTATGATCCCAGTATGACCCCAGCATGGGGCAGCTGCTCCCAGTATGATCCCAGTTGCTCCCTGCATTATTCCAGTTTCTCTTCTTCACCCCTACTACAGATCTGATCACTCCCAGTATGATTCCAGTCAGTCCCAGGATGATCCAAACCATTCCCTGTCCAATCTCAATTGTCCCCTGCATGTTCCCAGTAGCCCTCAGTGTGGTCCCAGTATATCCCAGTATGATCTCTGCTGCCTCAGTTCTGCTCCCAGTGGGTTCTTTTCCCAGTCTGTCCCAGTCCATTCCAGTCTGTCCCAGTCTCTCTCCAGCAACTGCTGCCCACCCCCCCCTCCCAACCCCATTCCCAGGTACTGGGACCCCCCCTGCACCCCCTTATCCTGCACCAACACCCCCCTGCACCCCCTTTCCCGGGTATCCTCCTCTCCCAGCCCCTGGATCCCCCATTTCCGTGAGCCCAGGGAGCCGCGGGCCCCCATTCCCGGCCAGCCCGGGGCACCTCAGCCCCAGCCTCCCTTTGCTGGGAAACCCGGCCTGGGCACGGGGCTCTGCGGCCGCTCTGGGATTTATGATCCCCCAAAGGAAAGGGAGAGAACAGCAGAGAGAGAGCGAGAGAGAAGGAGATTGGGAATCAGGGATCGGGTCCCAGCGCCCAGCCCTGCTCCGCCGGGGGTGGGACCCGCACCCGCAGCAAAAATTGGCTCCGCTGCTCCCGCTGCTTGCCCGGCTTTGGGCCGAGCCCAGCGGGGTCCGGGCAGAGTTTGAGCGCAGGGCCGGGAGTTCAGCAGAGCCCGGCCCGGGGGTCCCGCAGGGCGCGGCCCTGGAGGGTCCCAGACGGATCCCCGAGGGATCCAGAGGGGTGCCAGGAGGGGATCCAGGTGAATTCCCTGGAATTCGCCCTTTCCCCCTCCCCCCGCGCTCCCTCGGGCACTTTCGCTTTCGCGTCTCTGCAGCCGCGATCGGGGACGGCTGCGATGGCCCCAGCGCTGGGGCTGGGGGTGCTCCGGGGGCTCCTGGGGCTCCTGGGGGACCCGGGGGCCGCGACCAAAGGTGAGTGGGACCCCCCGAAACCGGGACCCCCCTGAACCGCAATTCCCGGGTACCGGGACCCCCTTGATCTTCCATTCCCGGGCAGGGGAACCCTCCTGAACCCCCATTTTGGGTCATGCCACCCCCCCCTCACTCCACTTCCCCAGCACCGGGACCCCCCTGTACCCCCCCATCTGGCACCGAGATCCCCTGAACCCCCATTTCTGTTCACCGGGACCCCCCTGAACCGCAATTCCTGGGCCCCGGGAACTCCCTAAACCTCCATTCCCGGGTACCGGGACTCCCCTGAACCCCCATTTTCGGTCCTGTGACCCCCTCAGCACCCTTTTTCAGCACCGGGACCCCCCTGAACCCCCATTCCTGAGCACGCGGACCCCCTTGAGCGCCCATTTCTGGGCACAGGGACCCCCCTGTACCCCCTTGCCCAGCATTGGCACCGCCCTGTACCCCCTCATGTGGCCCCAGGACCCCCCTGAATCCCCATTTCTGGTCACCGACGCCCCCGGAACCGCAATTCCCGGCCACCGGGACCCCCTTGAATCCCAAATTCCTGGAAGGAAACTCCCCCCGAACCCGCATTCCCCGGCACGGGAACCCCCTGAACCCCAATTTTTGGGCACTGGGACCCCCCTGCCCCCCCTAATCCGGGCCTAGGATCCTCCCGCACCCCCGTCAGTGCTCTGGGACGCCCTGCACGCCCATTCCCGGCCACCTCGTCCTTCCCAGACCCCAGACCCGCCCTTTTCCTCGGCTTTTGGACCCCCAGATCTCCCAAATTTCGGCGTCCCCACAGTTCTTCATTGCCGGCGCTTCCTGGAAGGGGTTCCAGGGGATCCCGGAGGGTCCCCTGGGGTTGCAGGGGGTCAAGAGACCCCCCTTGAACGTTCATTTCGGGACACTGGGACCCCCCCTGTACCCCCTTCCTCAGCCCCGATAACCCCTGCACCCCCTTATCTGCAGCCTGGAACCCCCTGAGCCCCCATTCCCGGGCAGGGAAACCGCCCTGAACCCCAATTTCTGGGCACCAGGATCCACTACATCCCCTTACCCGGCACCGGGACCCCCTGAACCTCAATTTTCAGGCACCAGGACCCCTTGAACCCCGGAACTCGGGAATGGAACCCCCTGGAACCCCATTCCTGGGCACCGGGACCCCAGTGCATCCCGTTATCTGGCCCTGGGACCCCCTGCACCCCTTTTCCCAGCACCAGACCCCAGCCAGGCCATTATCTGGCACCGGCACCCCTGAACCCCCATTCCTGGGCACCGGGACCCCACTGCATCCCCTTATACAGCACCAGGACCCCCTGAACCCCCATTCCACTGCACCAGGACCCCCGTGCACCCCCATATCCGAGATTGGAACCCTCCCAAACCCTCCGTTCTCAGGCACAGGGACCCCCCCCTGCACCCCCTTATCCAGCACGGGGACCCTCCTGCACCCCCTCATGCAGCACCAATGCCCCCCCGCACCCCCTTTCCCGGCCCTCCCCCTCTCAGACACCCCAGCCCCCGCTTTTCCTTGACCCCAGCACCCCCTGGACCCCCACTCCTGCCTTCCACAGCCCCCACCCACCACCTTCCTCAACACCGGGGCCCGTGCACCCCCTTTCCTGGGCACAGGGACCCCCTGGACACCCCATTGTTATAAAATTGACTCAAAACGAGTAATTTCCAATCAAAGAATTTATTAATTATTGAAGCAGTTATACTACGTAAGCAAAGGCTCAGCGCTGGGCGACAGGGGAGTCTCCGCTCCACCAACTGCCGCCCCAACTAGTTTCTGATTCAGTCCTTTTATCCTCTCCATCCTTCAGGAGTCCATGTTATCTCGGAGTTCTCTGCGCCTGCGCTGGTTGTTGCTAGGGGGTCATCCTTCTGTCTCCTGGTGGTCGGTGATAAAGGCTGCGGAGTCTTCCTCAGCCGCGTCTTCTTCACCCTATGTCCTTATTTGGTGACTTCTCTGTGGAAAATTACCAAAATCTTATGATTAACGCAATATGTGCCCTATCAAGCTTAAGCAGGCAAATGTCCTGCCTTGCAAACTGTGCCCTATCAAGCTTAAGCAAGCAAATGTCCTGCCTTGCAGACTGTTTATCTGCCCCTGCCCTTTCCCCAGCCTTTCCCTGGTCGTTATTTCTGTGAGTTATCTGTTTGTACCATTTGCTGGGTGGGACTATGTGTGGGCTCCTGCAACCCCTTCCCTGGTATCCTTGTAGCTCATATCTCATGAAGTAGTACAGAAATAGTCAGCAGACAACTCTTGTAACACACTGGTCTCTTTTTCATGACAAACAAAATGTAGTCCCTCATCTCAATCCCCCCTTTGTTTTTATACTCAATTTTGTTCGTCAAAACGCTCTAATTCCCTTTTGCTGAGCTCCAGAGATTCTTCTGGATCATCCATCTTCAAGGTTCCGTATTTTGCTCGTGTGAGCATAAGGTGAGCAGCTTCTAATCTGCCTTTTACAATGCTAATCAATTTATTAAAAATACAAGGGCCAAACGTGAGTCCCAATAGTAAGAGAAGTAGTGGACCCGCTATCGTTGATAATAAAGTTGTAAGCCAAGGAGAATAGTTAAACCAAGATTCATAGCAGCTTTGGTGTTTTTCCCTTTCTCTTTGTCTTCTTTCTAGCCCCTCCCGTAGTTTTGCCATTGAGTCCTGTATAATTCCGCTCTTGTTTACATATGTGCAGCATTCTTCTCTTAAAGCAGCACATAGTCCTCCTTGTTGCAGGAATAATAGATTTAACCCCCTTCGATTTTGTAAGGCTACCTCTGCTAGGGAATCTAATGATTCTGTGAGGTCTTTGATGGAGGTTTCGATCCTCCTGAGGTCTTCATCTACAGAGGCTCTTAGTTCTTGGAATCCTTGGTGTTGCTGTATGAGTGAGGCTATTCCTGTTCCTGTCCCGGCTGCACCTATTCCTAGTAACATTGCTACAGTGAAGGTTGTGAATATTTCCCGTTTCACTATGTGGGGTCCTATATTTTGATATTGTTCATAAACGTACTCTACGGGGTGGTAAAGGACTCTGGGTACTATCAATACTTGAATACAAAAGTCACTGGATTTATTAAATCGGTCTATATTTATACATGGGGTGACTCCGAGAGTGTTACAGACCCATTTAGTATTTGCTGCTGGCAGTATCCAGCTGGCAGGTTTCTTAGGGTCACTCAAATTCCCCATAACCTGACATAGATGTCGTTTTTCCACTGGTACTCGTCCTATACATCTTCCTCTCCCCGTTACCCTTGCCAAGGTTATCCCTCTCGATTCTTCTCCTTCTTTTTTCCATAGGCACCTAGCTGGGTTGGTCCCATTTACTCGTCTGCTTTTTGCTGTTACCCCTAGGGCTTCATAGAACGGGGGGTTTACGGTGTAACACAGCCAACATTCCTCAGTTAGATTTGGATGGGTCTCATTCAGGACTAGGAAAGTGGCCTGTAATATTTTCCACAAGTCCCCTTCTCCCGGGTTTTCAGGTCCTTGGGTCGAATCAGTAAAGTTTTGCTTATACATTTCTGGAAAACTAGTGGTTGGGGCTGTTTCTGATTCATTTCCATTATTTTCTCCTAGCATTAGTTCTCCAGCTATCGCCTGGTTTGGTCCAATTGGTTCGGGGTCGTGTGGCACGGTTGTCTTTTGGATTATAAAGTGCCCCCCTCTGTCTGTCCCTGGTTCCCATAATCGGGCTCCCCACATTTTCCCTAATAACCAGACTTGGTCATGTGGTTTTGTCACATTAATGTAAATCATATTGCATGTTCCATCTAACCCTCCTTCTTTCTGGGTATATGTGGAAGTGGGCTGTGTACACCCGTATGGACCCCATCCAGTTCTGATAAACCCGTCCTCGTTCCCCCCAAAGGAGCTTACTGATACACAGTCCCAATAAGCACAGTAAAAGTGTCCTGGATAGTTACAATACCCTTCTCCCAGGTTTGAGCTTGGACAAAAATAATATCCAAACTGATTTAAACATGGATTTACAGGTATTAAATCACACAAAGTACATAAAAAGCTGGGTGCGCCAGACGTGATTTTGGTCTGGATAACATACTGGTCTTCCCATCTAATCAGTGACCATTTGAAGGGTTGATGTGAATACCCTTCTGCCCCTGAACTTGTTATGATGCACCAGAAAAGAATTAAGGCTTGTAATTTGGGGCTGTCATTGTCGGAGCTCAGGTTGAATTTTACCTTTGGTTTCCCCAGTGGTGGGTTACCAATCCTGGGGCAGGACGGCCAACATTTCCTGGACATCCCATATGGGGGTCGGGGCTTCCGACGGACTCCACTGGTTATTACCTCTCTGCCTCGCCCGACGATTCGGTTGCTGCGAGCCTCGGGGTTTACCATCTTCTTGGCAGCAGGGGTATTCTTCAGGAGCCGGATAAACCTCCCGTTTCCACTTTTTAGCACTGGCGGCCCAGTTATCAGCTTTTATTAATGAGAGGTCACGCCGCAAATTGGGGGCTTTCTTCCGACACACCACTTCCAGGATGTCCAGGAGAAAGGGGATCGGTTCGTTAGGGTGGTAGCAGAACCGATCAGGATTTACCCCTTTGGAAAAGGTTTCCCACCACTCGTCAGATCCAAGCTTTACCTCCCCCGTAGCAACTCTGCTACTAAGAATGATAGAAGTTAGTCTCCTCTCTTTCTCATAGCACGGCGTACAAATTCCCCTAGGTGTTCTACCACTCCGACAATGAGACCACCAAGGTTCGTGACACAATTTACAGGAAAAGCATACAAGGAGGTGACAGTCACAATCTAACCAGTTACACTTTAACCTAATATCTTTGTTTTGTGCTTTTTCCCCCTCCCATGTGTGCCCTTTATGTTCTAATCTCGGGGACTTAAAGTAGGGCTTTCTCAACTCGTCCTCTAAGAGTTTGCAATATCCAAGAGCCTCCTGATTCCCTATTAGGTGGGTTTGGAGATAATGGTTATCTCCAACCCAGATTATTATCCAAATCATTTATCAGTTCGTTTCAGCTTTAATTTGGTTTCTCCCGGGAGACTGCAAACCTCCCAGCTGTGAGGGGGTTTTACCGGTCCTTTTATGCGACTAGCATGAGTCCATCCTTTTTCAGCGGCTCGTATGGCTGCTTCTGTGGTGAGGAGTACTTGGAACGGTCCTTCCCACCTTGGAGTCAAGGGGTTTTCTTTCCAGCTTTTCACGAGCACCCAATCTCCTGGCTGTACCTGGTGTAAGATAAAATCCAAAGGAGGCCGTTGTGCTAACATACCTTTTTCCCATAATGCCTTTCTGTACTTTGTCAATTCCACCAAATATTTTTGCGTACATGTGTCATTAATGACAGGATGTTTGTTAGGATTTTCTAGGTTATACGGCATCCCATACATCATTTCAAAGGGTGATACCCCTAAATCAGCTCTAGGTCTTGTTCTTATATTTAGCAACGCTAGAGGAATACATTTAACCCAGGTCAAATTGGTTTCTGCTACCAGTTTGGTCAATTGCTTTTTTATTTCCCCATTCATTCGTTCAACTCGTCCAGAGCTCTGGGGATGCCAGGGGGCATGTTGTTCCCACCGTATGCCCAGAGCTGTTGCTAAGTTTTGGGTAACTTGGGAAATAAAATGCGGCCCTCTATCTGAGTCAATGACTTCTGGGACCCCGTATCTCGGGATTATCTCTTCCATCAATATTTTCGTAACTACTTTGGCTGTTTCTCTTACGCTTGGGAAGGCTTCCACAAAATGTGTTAGGTGGTCCACCAAGACCAAGAAATATTTGGTTCTCCCTACTTTGGGGAGCTCGGTGAAATCTATCTGAATGTGGGAGAAAGGCCTTTTCGCTAGCGGTCGGCCTCCCTCCGGTAATTTTCTCAAATTTTTTCTATTTACTTGTAAGCAAATTAGGCATCCTCTGGTTACTTGTTTGGCAATGTCCCAGATTCCCACACTCACATACTTTGCAGCAAAATAATCTACCAGTCCCTGTGATCCCCAATGTGTTTTTTGATGTATCTTAGTCAGTAATCTATGTGCCAATGCTCTAGGTATTATTTCTCTGCCATCTGCAAATTTCTATGCTCCTTGTGCATCCCTTTTAGCTCCTAGTTTTTGTATTTTATTCTCTTCCTCTTTATTAAACTTGATGTTGGGGTCAGGTTCTGGCGTTTGGGAGTGTTCTATGTTTTCCTGCAAAGTGAGAAGTCTCAGGGCAGCCCGTTTAGCCTCCTGGTCAGCTGCATTATTTCCCCTACTTCTCAAATCCAGTCCTTTCTGGTGACCTTTCAGGTGAACTATAGCTATTTTTCGGGGTTTTTGTAGGGCACTGAGCACGTCTAATATTAATTTACGGTGAACTAAATCTTTCCCTTGTGAATTTATTAGTCCTCTTTCCTCCCATATTTTGCCAAATGTATGGACTACCCCATAGCTATATTTCGAGTCCGTAAAAATAGTCCCATCTTTTCCTGTTAACCATTCCAGGGCTCATAGTACAGCATATAGTTCACATGCTTGGGCGGACCAGGATCCACTAAGGGGTCCCGATTCTATCACTTCCAGGTTGGGTCCCCTTATGATAGCATATCCTGATTTTCTCCTTCCCTCAACTACTCTGGACGATCCATCCACAAACAGTCTTCCTCCTTTTTCCAATTCTTCTTCTTCCAAATCTGGTCTGATTTTTGTCCGTTCTTCTATAGTCACTATACAATCATGTGTTAGTGCTTCTTCTGGTCCTCCATATAAGAAGGAAGCTGGATTTTGGATATTAGTAGTTTCTAGAGTTAAATTTGGAGCCTCAATGAATATTCCTTCATATTTTAGAAGCCTTGCGTCTGAGATCCATTTTTCAGCCTTTTGCTGTAAGACTCCCTGTATGTTATGGGGGGACAGCACTTTCAGGCTGCTATTAAATGTAATTTTCCGGGCTTCTTCTACCAAAAGAGCACATCCTACAATTGCTTGTAAGCACGTAGGCCATCCTCTGCTTACTGGGTCCAAGATCTTTGATAGATAAGCCACCGGTTTCCTTTTCTCTGCCCATTCTTGAGTAAGGACCCCATATGCGACCCCCTTGTCTACGTTTATGAACAAAAAGAAGGGTCTATTAGTATTAGGTAAACTTAATACCGGGGCATGGATTAGGCTCTCTTTAAGCTCTTGCAGCCTTTCGGTGTCCTCCTGATCCCATTTTAGGAGTCCCTCTTGAGTAAGTTTCTGATACAAGAAAGTCGCCTTACTACTGTAGTTTTCAATCCATTGTCGACAATAACCAGTTAGTCCAAGTATTTGCCTGATTTGTCTCTTATTTCTTGGAATTGGTAATGCTAAAATCACCTGTATTCGTTCGGGGTCTATTCTCTTCTCTCCTTTCTTTAGATAATGGCCTAGGTATTTTACTTCTTCTTCGACAAATTGTAGTTTTGCCTTGGAGACTTTCAATCCCTTTAATCCTAAAAAGTTCAATAACTTAATACTTTCTTTCCGTACATTCTCTTCCTGCTGCCCCGCCAGGAGTAGATCATCTACGTATTGGATTAATGTAACCCCTGGCCCCGCTTGGTAATCCTGTAAAATTTGCTCTAAAGCCTGCCCGAAGAGATTAGGGGACTCAGTGAATCCTTGAGGGAGTACCGTCCATCTTAATTGTTGTCTCCTTCCCGTATCGGGGTCTTCCCATTCAAATGCAAAATAATCCCGGCTTTCTTTAGCCAAAGGGCATGCCCAAAAGGCATCTTTGAGATCTATAACACTGTACCATAAATTCTCAGGCCCCAGTTTAGTCAAGAGGGTATAAGGATTTGCCACCACCGGGAACCGGGCTACAGTTCGCTTGTTTATTTCCCTTAAATCATGCACCAATCGATAGGTGCCGTTTGGCTTTTTAACTGGTAGGATGGGAGTATTGAACGGAGACATGCAGGGTTCTAACAATCCATTATCCAACAACCTTTCTATTTCTGGTTTTAATCCTCGTCTCCCTTCTGGGGATAATGGGTATTGCTTAATTCGGACGGGGACATCCGGATTTTTGATAGTTACCGAAAATGGAGTGATTTTTAGCTGTCCCACGCTCTCAGGCGTGTACCAGACTTCGGGGTTAATTTGCTTTTCATCTTCTACCCTTAAAGGGCATAATTTAATTTTTAATTCCTTATTATCTACACCTATACTAATCCCTAATTCTATAATCATGTCTCGCCCGAGCAGATTATAATCTGACTCGGGTACCAATAATAGATTTCCCATCCCTATTTTGGATCCTGATTCTATAGTCACATTTTTTATGATTTGTACTTCAAAAGGTTCCCCTTTTGCCCCTATGACAGTGGCAGTTTCTTTAGAGATGGTACATCCTTTTGGTAGGTTCTGTACCGTGGATCTTTCTGCCCCCGTATCTACCAAGAATTCCATTTCTTGGTTGTGGGGACCCACTTTAAGTTTTATCAAGGGCTCTTTATGATTTTTCCGGGTCCCCACCAAATAGAGCCCCTGACCCCCCTAGTCCATTTGGAACTGCTTCTCGTCTCTGATTCGGACTCTACATTCTTGCTTAAAATGCCTTTTTTTTCCGCAATAAAAACACACCTTCACCCCTTCTGACTCCCCTATACTTTTCTCTTTTTGTTCACTCGAACCTCCCTTTCGCCCTTCTCTTTGGTACCTCTCCCCACCTGTTGCTGCGACCATCAACCTTACTTGTCTGCGGTCTCTTTCGTCGTCCCTACAGACATATACTTTCTGTGCCTCCCTAAGCAGTTCATCCAGCCCCCTGTCCTGCCAGTCCTCTAACTTCTGGATTTTCTTCTTTATGTCGTCCCACGATTTTAAAACGAAATGGACTTTCAGCATTGACTGTAAAGTTTGGCTATCAGGGTCCATTCTGGAGTACAATCGTAAGTTCCGCCGTAATCTCTCGAGCCATTCCGTAGGCGACTCGTCCTTCTTTTGCCTATCGTTGAATGCCCGATCTATATTTTGCCCCCTCGGGACTGAGTCCCTAATCCCCTGAATAATTATGGTCCTTAAATCCTGCATATGTGTTCTATGTGCCGCATTTTGGTGGTCCCAATGGGGGTTCTGTAGGGGCCATTTAGCGTCCACAGCCGGGCCTTGGACATGCTGCGTGTCCCAAATACACATTCCTTCCCTTCTTATCATATTCCGTTCTTCAGTAGAGAACAGAATGCCCAAAATGGACTGCATTTCTTCCCAGGTATAGATGTTTGGTCCTAAGAACTGGTCGACCCTCTCGGCTACCCCAATAGGGTCCTCTAATAAATGTCCCATGTCCTTCTTAAAGTCTCGTACATCTGCCAAACTCAAGGGGACAGTAATAAATCCTATACCCGCCTGTGGTCCACCCATGGGCATCTCCCGTAGAGGGAATAACCCCGTCTCAACCCTACTGCGGCTCCTTGTAATCGGGCCTTGGTAACCGGTTTGGTTAACCTCCCCTTGGTTACCCTCTTCATCATTGTTCGGTGCAGGTGGTTGTGGAGGTGGTGGGGCATTGGGTGCTAGCGGTGGGACATATGGGGGCGGTGCTTTAATTAAGTCGCCCAAATTATTGTCCCTCTTCCCCTTTTTGTCCGGATCCCCTTTCCCTTCTCTTAATTGGAAAACATACACTTCGGGTCTTGCTACCCATATTTTGGCATAATCACTCTCCTCTTACGAGAAGGGCTCTTTAGAATTTACCCATAGGTTCGAGTCCTGTCGAACCCAGTCTTCAGATGATCCAAACATGGGCCAAAAAACTTTTTTGGAAATCTCTTTCCAACCCCATACTTCCATGCAATAATGTATCATTCTGGCCCTATCCTTAGTCTCGGTCCCCGGGTAATGCTTCCAATTACTAAGCATAAATCCTAGGGGACTGTCCCTTGGAATGGGGGGAGTTTGACTTGGGTTGGGGTCTTGCTTTTCCCCTGCCCCATTTGTCTGGAGTGCCTTCTTTCACTCTCAAATTCCTTTCACTTCCCCTTTTTTGTGGCCCGAGCCCTCGCGGGTCTACGGGAACCGCACTACTCAAGGGTCCGCACTCACTTGGAGAGTCCGGCTGCCGGCCCTCCTCTCATTCACACTTGTCCACCGCCACACTCCGGGATCCCAACCCCGCCCGAACGGATTCCCTTTTATACTTACGCGTCCTGCGTCTTCGTCCGGACTCCGTGCACAGATTATTAAGGGGGTCACCGGTATAATTTGTCCCGTTTGCTTACTAGTATATATTTTAGGGTCGTCGGTGAGAGTGGCGGAGGTTCTCCCAGAGGGGCCACCCGGAAAGCACTGGATGAGGCGCCCCCCACTCTGGGTAGATCTTACCCGATCCAAACTCTCATCCGAGTCACGGCACCAAACTGTTATAAAATTGACTCAAAACGAGTAATTTCCAATCAAAGAATTTATTAATTATTGAAGCAGTTATACTACGTAAGCAAAGGCTCAGCGCTGGGCGACAGGGGAGTCTCCGCTCCACCAACTGCCGCACCAACTAGTTTCTGATTCAGTCCTTTTATCCTCTCTATCCTTCAGGAGTCCATGTTATCTCAGAGTTCTCTGCGCCTGCACTGCTTGTTGCTAGGGGGTCATCCTTCTGTCTCCTGGTGGTGGGTGATAAAGGCTGCGGAGTCTTCCTCAGCCGCGTCTTCTTCACCCTATGTCCTTATTTGGTGACTTCTCTGTGGAAAATTACCAAAATCTTATGATTAACGCAATATGTGCCCTATCAAGCTTAAGCAAGCAAATGTCCTGCCTTGCAAACTGTGCCCTATCAAGCTTAAGCAAGCAAATATCCTGCCTTGCAGACTGTTTATCTGCCCCTGCCCCTTCCCCAGCTTTTCCCTGGTCGTTATCTCTGTGAGTTATCTGCTTGTACCATTTGTCAGCGGGAAAGGTTTCCCTGCTGGGTGTTTATCTGCCCCTGCCCTTTCCCCAGCCTTTCCCTGGTCGTTATTTCTGTGAGTTATCTGTTTGTACCATTTGCTGCGTGGGACTATGTGTGGGCTCCTGCAACCCCTTCCCTGGTATCCTTGTAGCTCATATCTCATGAAGTAGTACAGAAATAGTCAGCAGACAACTCTTGTAACACACTGGTCTCTTTTTCATGACGAACAAAATGTAGTCCCTCATCTCAATTCCCCCCCATTTATTTATAGTAAAGTTTTCCCCACATTCTCCATTTGCTGTTTCCCTTTGCAGCTTCACCCTGCTTTTTTTAAAAAAAGTATTAACTATTTAAGAGTTAAAAGTATCACGGTTAAAGCTCTTCAATTTTGCAAAATGCAACATAAAGGCGAACATGGAAAAACCCAGACCAAAAATTGATTCTCACCCTTCTGTCCCAAACCTACTGACAATATAAAGTAGGATTATTAAAAAAAATGTTTCTCATGTTGTAATCTTATCAGTGAAACTGTAGGGAAAACAAAAACTCTCCAAGAATCTCTTTAGTGTGAGAGAGTCAAGGCATTACTTGGTTCTGGCCAGGATGTGCAACAGAAATACTTTCATCCACACATAGCCCAGCTGTGCAGAAAACATCATTCCATGACACGTCAGTTTTACTCGATTTTTCCTAAACTTTACGTAGTCTGAACCAATCTAAATCCACTGCTTTAATGTTCATTGCTTCCAAGTCGTGTAAGTTTTTAGTGTTTGGTTTCCTGTTGGACCCGGATTTCTTCCCCTCTGCTGTGAATTCCGCCCACACTCCTGGATTTCCTTCTCAGCCTTTTCCAGACCAGGTGTCTCCAGCTGTGCCGGGGGCAGTGTCTGGGGTAGCTGTTGGTTGCTGTTTGCTGCGGGGCGTTGATGTTTTGTTGCTGGTCCTTATCTCTGTGGGTGTCTTTTGGGCTATTCCCAGTCTGTTCGGATGTTAAACTCGCCTCCATTGAGTGGTGGAGATGAGTTTAACATCCGAACAGACTGGGAACCCCTTAAATAAAACCTTTAAAATTTCTTTCCCAAAGGCAAACCTTTGAGTAGAGAAACCTTTCTGAGCAGACAAATAAGATTTAAAAGAACCAGGACGGGTACATTTTGCAGCAATGCAGTCGCAGGCAGCCCAGAGTGTGGGTGTGAGTGAGCCCCAGGGTGGAATTGTGCCGCGGTGCTCCCCAGCAGCTGTGGCAGTGCAGGCCCAGCCAGCGCTGGAGCTGCAGCAGCGGCAGCGAGGCTTGGCCGCAGTGGCTGGAGGTGCCAGGGGAGGGTGGCCAGGATTCCCGAGGGTTTGAGCAGAGGATCTGTGGGCAGGCCCAGGGGCTTGGCCCGCTGTGGAGCCCTGGCTGCTGCTGCGTTGCCTTCAGGGCAGGCTCAGGGGCGGCTCCCATGGTCCTGCTGCAGGCGGGAAGTGCAAATCTCCGGGGCTTCAGAGCCCCTGAGGCCAGGCTGAGGGGTCCCCCCGTGCTCAGCTGTGCTGGCGGCTGTTTCTGGCCTCAGGGACACTTGGCGTGGGCCCCTTGGCCACCAGTGGTGCTGCTTTGCACTCCTTAGGCTGGAGCCGATGGCCTGGCTGGGTGTTGGCAACAGCAAAGTCCCAGGGCAGGCTCTGTGCCAGCCCAGCTTCCTGGGGGAGAGATTCCACAGGAGACAGGATCCTGGCTACAGCCTGCCTTACATTTACATCCCTTATTTCCACCCTGCACTAGGTGGAGAATTGCCCAGGTAAGGAATTCCAGACATGAATTCCAAGGGAGATAATTGAATATCTGCCTTGGGTCTGGCTCTTTTTCTTGCCAAAGCCAATGGCAAAAGCTGTACCCATGGCATCTTGGTTTCCATCTCCGGCTTCCAAAGGTGTTTCTTTATTTCCCCATTCATTCTTTCTACCCAACCCGAGCTCTGGGCTTGCCAGGGGTTATGGAGGTCCCATTGTATTCCTAAAGCTGCCATAACCCCCTGAAGGGTCTTTCCTGTAAAATGAGTTCCCCATCTGAATCTATTGCTTCCACGATCCATTATCTTTGAATTATTTCTTTTAGAAATAGGTTAATAAGTGATCCAGTGCTTGCTGAAGCAGTCAGAATTGCTTTTGCCCCCCTGTTAGGTGCCATGGTGTCAGCAGAAGATATTGAAGCCTTCCTGCTCAGGGCATTTCAGTGCCAGGCTCTTACAAGCACCCACAGCTCCGCGGGTTGAGCTGAGCATGGCATGGGCCGGTGACCTGCGCTTTGTCTGATTCCCCCTCCTTAATAACAGCCTGTCTTGTAGCTCTTTTCCCTCCTGCTGCCCTTGCAGAGCCATCCACAAACACATTGTCTCCCTCAGGCCAGGGAATGTCCCATCAATCTCTCCCAGCCTGGCTCGGGAGCTCTGTCCCTTGAGTGCAGTCCTGGGTTCCTTGCCAGCCCCTCTCCAGGCTGTTCAAACAGGAGGCTGGGTTAAACCCTTGCCCTGTCCTCAGTTCTGAATCCTCCTGTGCCATTGAACAAGTTTTATACTGTAATAACCGAGCCCTGGTCATCCATTTAGAGGCTCTTTTGGTTGTCAAAGCTTTAACTTGATGCCAGACTTGAACTCTAGGAGATCCTCCTGTTGTCATCAGTTTTCAGGCCTCTGCTCCCACGGAAGCTGTGGCTGCACAATTCTGCAGACAATGAGGCTGCTCTCTGGCCACTGGGTTAAACATTTTAGCACAAGAATTCCTTTGGCAAGACCCTGTTTAACGTCCACCCATAATTCAAATTCTTTTTCCCTGTCTGGAAGGCCCAGGCCACTCGCCTCAGTTAATCTTAATTTTAACACTTGAAAATTCTGTGTTTCCTCCTTGTGTCCATCCATCCAGTTTGTTGACTGGCAGGATAGGAGTGTTGTAGGGAGACATCCTTGGCTCCAAAAGCCCTGCCTTCTACAGGGACTCAATACCAGGCTGTGAGCCCTTCCTTCCCTCTCTTGGAACAGGGTATTGCTTGTCCTGGTTGCTTTAATTTGTAGAGGCTCCATATCTAATTTTCTGTATTTCCCTGGGGCTGCCCACACTTCTGGGTTCACTTCAGCATAGGCCTTGTCAGACTTTTGACACAGAGGTACAACAGAACTAGCCTCTGTATCCCTTTTTACAGTATTAAAATCCAGCTCTCAAACTCCTTCCTAGTTAATTACAATCACAGGAAGAAGAAAAAGAAATTTATTTCAAACCTATCCCCCACAGCTTCTAATAGTGGTTGAACAAATCATACCTGCTCATCTTTCCCACTCATTCCCTTAAAAATTAAAATATTCCTTTACTATTTTCCCCTTTAGGTCTAAGATTCAGAGCAGATTGAGAGGCCCCTGTGTCCATCAGGAAATGCCTCCTCTCAATGCAGACCCACCTGAATGTTCTCAAGGGCTCCAGTGTGGAGGGTCCCTGGTGTGATGGGAGCTGTGACAGCCCTGCCAATCCATGTCCATCACGGGCTGGACTTGCTGGTCCTGAGGGTGCTGCTGTCTCTGCTTGCAGTGTCCTTGTGCCCTGCAGCCGGAGCCCTGATTCCTTGCCAGGGGCTGTTTGGGTGGGCTGTGCCCTGCCGAGGAGGGCAATGCCTCTGCCGGGTGCTTGTGGCCGAGCCGTGCCCTGGGTGCTGGGGCCCCCTTGGGCCCTGGGGCTGATCCCTCAGGGGCTGTAGGAGCTCTGCCCTGGCCTTTGCCTTCAGCTTGGCCTTTTGCTGCTCCCTTCTTGCATTCACCTGCTGGGCCTTTGTGCCCAAGTGCTGCAGGGCCTTCTTCTGCCCCTCCTGCAGCCCCCCTCAGTGCCTGTGGGTGCTTGTCTTGCTTTACAAGACAGGCGTCTGCTTGGGAAGGCAGAAAAAGCCTCTCTTGGAATGGAGAATGCAAACCCCCTCCCTCTTAATTTTTAGGATAGTGAAATCAAGGGGCTCTCAGGCAAAGATATGGGATTAGGAATAACGGTTCTTTACTAGTGTGTATAATATAATAATAGTAGTGTGTATCAACAGCTCCGGCAGTGCCAACAAACAGAGCCCGGAGCCGGTCCCGGCCTTTCGGCCGCGGCGCTTTCCCCTTGGGTGCAGTTCCGGGCACGGCCGGCAGGGGCGCCGGTGGCTCCCGCGGGGCGGGGCAGCGCATCCCTGCCATGGGAACCTCTCTTAACGGCAATAGAGCAATCCCTTCATCTAACTCTTTCACTTTTTTACCTTCTGTAGCCTTTCTCCCGTGTTTTGAGAAAGAATTTGGAGAGGGCTGCCTTTTAACTGAGCTCCTCGTGTTTCGATAAGGTGCTTCCTGTAGAGAGAGGGATTTTCCCTGAACAGCAGGAGCTGTGGTTACCAAGGGGACGTAACTCAGAGCAGGAGGGGTCAGGGGAGGATATCCCGCCGAGGCTCGGTCGGAGTGTGGGCAGGGTCTGCTGCCGGAATGGCCAGAGGGGGATCTTCCCGTGGAGGCCGAGCCGGAGCGTGGGCAGCCCCCACATGGCTTATGGCGGCTGATCCGGCAGCTCCCGGCAGAGAAAAGGCAGGTGGGAGACCCCGGCAGCAGCAGCGGCGCTGCCCAGCGCAGCTGGCACGGGCAGGGCAGCCGGGGATGGGATGGCTGGGACCCGCCCTCGGTGCGGTGGGCGCGGTGACCTCGGCCCACGCGGCAGGACAGAGCAACCCCATCTTGCCCAGCATGGCCGGCAGAGCGGCCGCGGGCCGGGCAGTGGGGCCAGGGCACACAAATTCACCGCCAGCGCCGGGGCAGGTGGAGCTGCCCTGGGCAGTGAGCCCGCACCTGGGATGGAAACCGGGGCAGGCGGAGCTGAGGCGGGCAGCCAGCCGGGACCCGGGACAGGCGCCTCGGCCGCCAACGGAGGGGGCAAGAGCTGCAGAGGATCCCACTCTCTTTCTGACTTTTCCTCTTGTTCCCCTCCCTTTCATTTCCCCTTTTTATTTTCTTGGTTTTTTCCTCGGGTGTTTCTGATACTTCAAAGATTTTTATTCTCCTAAAATCTCCTGTCTAACATATGGCATATTGTCTTTCTTCTAGATTAAATGGGTTTTTTTCCAAATAAATCCAGAACCTAACAAATCTAAACTTCTGCTTGGATATTTTGAAATGGTCGGCGAGCTAACTCATGACCTCCTAATGTTGTTTTTCTCATCACCTTTTTATTTATCCTTTGGCAAATTAAGCATCTTTCAGTTACTTGCTTTGCTACACCAAAAATCCCAGTGCACCCAAAATTCCTTAAAAAATGATCACACAAAGCTTGAGTACGCCAGTGGGGTTTCTGATGCACGTCTTCTAATATTTTCCTAGTAAGCACATTTTATTAAGTAATTGTCTTCCATGTAGAAGTTTCTATTTCCCTGATTTATCTTGTTCATTTCCTATCTTGTTTAATTTTTTTTTCTCGGCTTCCCTAAACTTTGGAATTTGCAGTTCTTCCTCGTTTGGAGTGAATATTAACATAACTCTTTCAGCTCCATTTTCTGCTGCATCCTTAGCTTTGTGATCTGCCCCCAGTTTGCCCAGTTTGCCTCTCCTTTGGCCCGGGCCGGGTTCCCCCCGCCCGCAGCGGCTGGGAGCAGCCGAGAGCCCCGCGCTGCCCATGCCGACCTGTCCCGGCACCATGGCCGCTCCTGCCGCGGGCTGCGAGGGCTGCGGGAACGGGGCACCGAGGGTGTGGCTGCTGCTGGGGGAGGAGGAGGAGGAGGGAGGGAAGGGCAGGGATGGAGGGGGAGGAGGAGGCAGGGTTAGGGGGGAGAAGGAGGGGGAGGGATGGAAGGGGCGGGATGGAAGAGGAGCAGGAGGTGGGGATAAGACAGGGGAGGAGGAGGAGGGGGGATGGAAGAGGAGGAGCGGGAGGAGAAAGAGCAGTGAAGGAGGCGGGGTTAGGAGGGAGGAGGACAGGGAGGTGGAGATAGGACAGAGGAGGAGCGGGAGGAAGAGGAAGAGGAGGGACAAGGGCGGATCAAGGCTGAGCTCAGGGAGCCACGCGGTCTCGATCCTGCCTGAATTCGCAGCCCCCACCTGTGGGATCATCGCCCCCCCCTCCATGGCTCCGGTGAGCGGGGAGGGGGAGCCCGGCCCGGGTATCCCGGGGGGTCCCTGGGTTGGGTTTTTGGGGGGATGTTTGGAGAATGAAGAAGTCCAAGGCTGAGCGGAAAAGGCCCCTCGGGGGGACATCGGGGGGTGGCGGTGGCGGCTGCCGGCAGAGGCAGCCTGGAGGAGCAGAGCCCTGTGTCCCCCAGGAGGCCAAAGTGGGGAGCCCAGAGAGGGGGGAGCGCCGCCATTGGCGGGAGCCTCAAGAGCCTGGAGAGGGGCAGGGGGGACTCCTTGGAGCCGCTGCAGCCCAGAGCAGAGAATGAGGGGAGAAGGGAGCCCGGGAGCCCAAAGAGCCCCGGCATCCCGAAATGGGGAGAGCCAAGAGGGGGCAGTGCGTCCCCAGAGACGGCCTGGGGGGATCTCGTTGCCCTTGCCTGTGGCACGGAGGCAAATCCCATGCTGTCCTTGTCCTTCCTTGCCCAGAGCAGGAGCTGAGCATGGAGAGCAGGGAGGACAAATGCCCGCGGCAGAACCTGGTGGCAGAGGCCGTTTTGAGCGGCTCCACGGCGCAGGAAGCCAACGGGGAGGAAAAGGCCCGGAGATGCTGCACGAGGAGTGGCTGCAAACGCAGATGGCGGGGATGTGAGGGGGAAAGAGCCAGCCTGGGCCGGGAAGGCGGCCAGAGATGGAGCCAGAGCTCAGAGCTGGTGCTCCATGAGCAGCTCCATGATGGGGAGAAGCCCCACACGTGCGAGGAGTGTGGGAAGAGCTTCAGGTCGAACTGCCACCTGATCCTGCACCAGAGGATCCAGACAGGGGAGAGACCCTATGAGTGTTCCGAGTGTGGGAAGAGGTTTCAGACCAGCTCCCATCTCCTCCAGCACTATCAGAGTCACACAGAGGAGAGGCCCTTCCAATGCCCCAACTGCAGGAAGGGATTCAAGCACAACTCTGACCTTGTCAGGCACCAGCGCATCCACACAGGGGAGAGGCCCTACGAGTGTCCCCAGTGTGGGAAGAGCTTCTCCAGGAGCTCTACCTTGACCAAACACCAACGGAGGCACCGGTAAGGGAAGCCCTGCGAGTGCCCCGAGTGCGGGAAGAGCTTCGTGCGCTGCTGCAGCTCCATCCCCCACTGGAGGAGGCACTTTGGGCACAGCCCTGGTCACTCACATTCCCTGTGATCCATGTTGGGAACACTCCTGGCTGCTTGTCCTTTGGTTTGGCCTGAACTTTTTTCTCTTCTCCATCTCTCTCTACTCCAAAAGCCAAGAGGGATCGATCTGTCACCTCAAAACCACTCATATTCCACTGAAAATAACTGAATTTTAACCCAAAAAGGCTCAATCCTACCTCAAATTCCTTGTTCCCTCCTCAAAAAAACTCAGTCCCATGCCAAACTCTCCATTCCACAGCCACCAGGGTGAGATGGGGTTGGAAGGAGATTGGGAGAAGTGGGATCCCAGTTTGAAGCAATGGGATGGGGATTGTGTGGGATGTATTTGATAGCAAATAAAACTTTCAGAGTTACTGATTTCTGTCCCATTTATTTTCTGTCAGTTCTGTTTGCAGAGTGCCACCTTCTCAGCTGATTCAATTCCTATAAAAATCCCATTTTTAAATCATCTAACCCAAACAATCCAAAAACCAATATCAAAATAAAACCACCCGCACATAATTAATTTTTTAAAAATAATTTTAATTTTTCAAGAGTACTTAAGGATGTTATTAAAGTTTGTTTGGTTGAAATGTCTGAGAAATTATAGTGGTGTTTGCTTTTGTGTTTAGTATATTTGTAATATGAATTGTTTAACTAAGATGTGTTAGATTGTTTGTTATTTTCTTTAGATTTTTTAATCTAAAAAAATTAGTCATCGAGTTAAACTTTTCAAGAGGTATTTCTTGATATATAATTTGTTTATTTATATGCATTGGTAATATTATAGTAATACTTATTTTTGGTTTGAGTTAAATCATAGTTGGAGTATTGTAAAGAAGTGTTGATTTTTTTTTATTATAATTTATTTAATTTCAATTATTATTTCTTTGTTTATAATTTTATTGCAATTTGTTGAGGGGATAGGAAAGAAGTTCAAGGGCAGGAACATTTTTTCCTGGCTGGGAACTGGAATTCCAGACCCTGGGAGTGTGTGCAGGACCCCACAGACTGGGATCAAATATGGACTGGGACTGTTTTTTAAAGTAACTTTGTTATAAGTTTTTATTTCTGTTGTTAATTAAGCTCAGTGAAATAGCTGCTTGTGTTAAACTGCCTGCTTGGGTGGGATAACATCCAATGCACCCAGGATGAGGACACCTGTACAGATCTGCCAACTATCAGCACTCCCTGTCTGAAGGCAGAGTGCACCAAGGCCCAAAAACTGGAGGTGATAAAGAGAAGGAGCCAAAACCACAGCCAAGAAACACACATGCTCTGAAAAGGCAGACCCAGGGAGGGGCCATGTAAAATCATTCCTGGAATATGTAAAGTAGTTGATGGATATGCGTGAGGCTCTATGAATATGCACCAGGCTGATGTAAGGGGAAAGGTATTTCAGGGCGATGCTGATTCCTTGGTTGTGGTTTTAGTCCATTCTTATCACCTCCAGTTTTTGGGCTTTGGTCCACTCTGACTCTGAGAAATTGAGGTTTTGGGATTTTTAGTATGTTGTGGATGGAAGCAAAATGGAGGGCACAGTGTTTCGTCCTGGGTTTCTTCTTCATGCTTCTTCCTTCTTCTTCATGCGTTTGGGTGGCTTTTTGTAATTGGGCAGAAATTCCACATTGCAGGCTCTTTGGGATCAGTTATTGGGTTAAAAGGGAAAATAATCTAGGTGTCAGTTCTTAGTTGGATAGTTTAGTCTTAAAAGACCTTGGAACAAGAGATTGTGGGCCATTTTGTGCCTTCTACTGAAAAGCTGCTGAACTCCCAGTAATGAGGCTGTTTTACTGATAAGAAATAATAAACACTTGAGTCTGAACATGAATTACTGTCTCAAGTGCCTTCAATCCAGAGCCAGTGAAACCAACAACTGGTACCCCACAGCTTGAGGTAGTGCCAAGGCAGAACTTGTTCATGCTCTTTTCCCCTGGTGATTTTCTACTCCCGTCCAGACTCTGATAGCAAAGCCGTGCTGGTGACACAAGATTGACCCTGGCATCCTGGGGCACTTTCTGGGTGGGTGTTTGAATCTGCTTTTCCAGGCCTCGGGCTGAGCAGGGTGAGGCCGAGGCCTGGGCCCCTCCAGGCGGCGCCGGGAGCGCCCGGGGCAGCGGCGAGGGGCGGCCCTGAGGGGCGGCACAGGGGGCATTTCCCCCGAGCGGGCGGGCGGGCGGGCGGCGGGGAAAGGCGCCCTGGGCACAAGGGCAGGCACAAGGGCCCCGGCTCTCTGCAGTGCGGGCGGCCCAGCGCCGATCGCTGCTCCCGGAGCCGCTGCCAGGGCCGGGTCTCCTCCCCGCCGCTGACCCTGCACCTGCAGCGCTGCCTCCGCCTCTGCCGGGCTCCCCGGCACGGACGGCAAGGACGTGGACACGCTGCAGCAGGGGCCCAGCAGGGACACCCAGATGGTGCCGGGGCTGCAGCTCCTCTCCTGCAAGGAAAGGCTGACACAGCTCGGCTTCTTCAGCCTGGGAAAGAGACCCAGCCTTGATCCAGCTGTGGCCTTCCAGTACCTGAGGGCAACACACAAGAAAGCTGGACAGGGACTTTGTACGAGGGCAGGCAAGGACAGGACAAGGGAGCATGGATCCAAATGGAGAGAGATTAGGTTTAGGTAAGGGATTCAGAAAAAAGACTCTCCTGGAACAGGTTGCCCAGAGAAGGTGGGCATGTCCCGTCCCTGACAGTGTTCAAGGCCAGGCTGCATGGAGCTCTAGACAAGCCGGTCCAGTGCAAGGGGTCCCCAGCCACAGCAGGGGGGTTGCAGCCATGGGATTTTCCAGATCCCTTCCAAGCCAAACCATGCCACGACTCCATGATTCTGGGATACTTCACCTCCTCATCCTCTGGCAGAAAAAGAAACTTGGCCCCAAGTTCCACACTGCAGACCATGTCTTTTGGCAGCCTGCAACTGTGTCAACAGAGGATGAAAAGAGATGACATTACTGACACGATTTTCCTTTTCTATTTGAAAAGTAAATGCTCTGCTCCTGTCCACTCTGGCAAAACTGTCACAAAAGGCAATTGTTCCCCATGAAAAGCTTGGTCTCATGCAAAGAAGAAAGAAGCCAGAAGCTAACACTCTTCGTTATTGCTACGTTGTTTTCTTTGGTTACTTCTCTAATAGGAATGACTTTGAGGTGTGATTTGTTTGTTTCTCTCTTTCGTTCCTGAGGGCATCGCGGTCCCCCCGCAGCGCAAGGGCGCCCTTGTGCCCCTGGAGCTGGCGCTGCTGTGGAAGGTGTCGCGGCCTGGCTTCCTCAGCGTCGTGAGGCTCCTGGACTGGTTCGAGGTGCCCGAGGGCTTCGCGCTGCTCATGGAGCGTCCGCAGCGCTGTCAGCACCTCTGGTACTTCCTGCACGAGCGGCGGTTCCTGACGGAGCCTGTGGCGCGGTGGCTGTTCCGCCAGGTGCTGGAGGCCATGGGGCACTGCAGCAGCCGCGGCGTCCTGCACCGCCACATCAAGGCCGAGAACGTCCTCGTCGACCTGGCCACGTGCTGGGCGAAGCTCATCGACTTCGGCTGCGGCACGATCCTCCAGGACACGTTCTACACCCGGATGTCAGGTGAGCCCAAGCCAGGGCCCAGCTTCACAGTGGAGTTCCCCCCTTGGCTGGCAGAGGGGGAAGAGGGAGGGAAGGAAGGAGGCAAGGAAGGAGGGGGAATCCATCTTCAGCCAGCTGCAGCCAAGTTGCTTTTTGGCAGGGCAGGGACTGGCTGTTGTGGAACAGGAGCTGGCTGGGAGGGAGGGAGCAGCATGGGCCTGATGAGCTGCGCCCGTGTCCCATAGGAACGCTGGAGTACAGCCCACCGGAGTGGATCCTCTTTGGCTGCTACCATGGCCAGCCAGCCACCATCTGGTCCCTGGGCATCCTGCTCTATGAGCTGCTCTGTGGGCACCTTCCTTTCCACAGCAACGAGGACATCGTCCGGGGCCAGCTCTTCTTCCTACCCCGGGTGTCTCAAGGTGGGGATGAGCCTTCAAGGCACGAGGGGAAGAACGGGGTTGGGAGGGGCGGCTGGCACATAAGCGTCCTGCTCTTGCAGCTGGTGAGGAGGTGGATCTCCTGGGCTTAGCTGGAGGAGGTGGCACCTGTGCCTCTGTGCTGGTGTCCTCCGCAAAAGAGGATCGATAGGAAGCTTTTGGCTGCAGCTCTGAGCACTCCTGATGTGGCCTGGGCACTGTGGAATGTGGGAGAGCACGGACAGGAGCCTTGTCCCGCTGAGTGGCGGTTTCTGGTTTCTCTGTGCAGAGTGCCAACACCTCATCAGGTGGTGTTTATGCATGGAGCCCACAGACAGGCCAGCACTGGGGGACCTTTTTGAGCATTCTTGGCTGCAGGAGCCCTGCCTGGCCCAGGAGACAGCAGAGATGCCTCCCTGTGCACAGGAGGATCCAGGAGCCCAGCAAGCAGCAGCGGCACGCGTCTCGTGGCGCTGGAAGAAAACCCCGGAGCGTTTCCCTGCGGCCGCGGCGCGGAGGAGAGAGCGCAGCCGAGGAGATGCTGCTTCCACTGGTCCCCGCGAGCTGTGGAGGCAGCAGCTCCGTGCTGCCCGTCCCATTGGAGAAGTGGTGGCAGTGCGGTGAAGGTGCCACGGACTGGGACAGGGGAAACATCCCCCTGCAGCTCAATGGCATCGTGATGTCCCCGCAAGCCGAGGCACAGCTGGCGCGTTCTTCTGGAGCACGACATGGAGCTGGGAACACCATCCTGGAGCTGGCCGCTGGCAGGGCAGAGCCGATTGGCTTTGGCTGCGGCCCCTGCCTGGAGGACACGCTCTGTGCCCCGATGGAATCAAGATGAATCCCCAGCCGGCGCAGGGGCGGGGGGATGCTGGTGCTCCCAGGCACGGCAGGGCTCGGCCTGGCCACGTGCCGGAGGTTCCCCGCTCGGCGGCGCTGGGGAATATTAATTTTTCCGCCGGCCGCCGAGCTGCTTTTTGGCAGGACAGGGGACGGATGTTGTGGAAGGGGAGCTGGCTCCTGGCCTTGCTGACAGCTTCTGCCAGCCAGCCTGGCACGGGCTGAGGCGGGGGCAGCCAGCCTGACAAAAGCATCCATCCATGTGGATGGGGGCGGCAGAGGGGGACGGGTTCCGAAGCCGTGCCCCAGCTGGTCTGCTCTGCAGGCCCTTGAGGAAGGGGTGCGTTTATGGGCGGGAAAGGTGGGGATTTTCCCCACCCCTGGACAGGTTTAATTCTCACATGGAGTGGTCAGACCCTCCTCAGGCCCATGAAACGGTGACAGGCTTTGTGCTTTTTCTTGTTTCCAGGTCTTGTTTTGAATTGACTTTCGTGCAATTGTTCTTTGTTTTTCCCAGGAGGATTACACCTGGTGCCCGGACCGGACGGGGAAGCGCCTGCAACGTCCGTGGAGCGCGTCCAGTGCCAGCGCTGCCCCAGGGTCCACGGTCTGCAGGGACAGCCCCTTCCAGAAGGACGAGGACCTGGTTTGGGATCGGCTCCTCTCCTGGCAGCAGCTCTGCAGAGGTGGGCACCCGGCTCCACAGCTCGGCTGGCAGAAGGGCTCCGGGCAGGCGGCAGCGGGCACACGGGCATCCCGCTCTTGCGGCTGCTGAGGAGGTTGCTGTGCCAGGATTAAGCAGAGGAGGTGGAACGTGGCCTGCCCCGCTGCCCTTCTCTAAAAACAGAGAATGGGTTGGGAGGTTTGGGCTCTGAGCACAGCCAGCAGCCTGGCCCGGGCACAGGCCATGGCGGGACAGGGGGACAGGAGCCTGCTGCCACTGACCGTGGCTCTCTGGTTTCTCTCCGCAGGCTGCCAGCACCTCATGCCATGGGAATGGCACCGCTCGGCCTGCCAGGCTGGGAGGGCTGGAGGGCGGCCGGTGTTCATTTGCTGTCAAAAATAAATTGGGTTTTTTGCCATTGTCATCATTGGAGCGTTTCTTTCCTCCTTTTCCAAGCTCTTGGCCTCCCTTCCTCCAGGGTAATCTTTTTTCTCCTTCCTCAACCGCTTGACGGCATTTGGCAGGGGGGGTTAAGCAACGTGAAAAATTCAACAACAGTTCCTGTTGCCAACTGCAGCAGCCCCTTCAAGAGCCCTGAGCTTCCACCAAGGTCAGTGTGTGCCTTGCAAAAGGAAGTGCTTTGCAGTGATGGGGTTGTTGCCCTGCTGCAAAAGCTGGGAGGAAATCAGAAATGGAAAAATGTCAATTTGGCTCAACCACTGCCCAGGTTATTCATCTTTTCCCTCTTCTCCATGACAGGCAGGCAGTGCTGGACTCCAGCAAGGTTCAAGTTCTTGGTGCTCTCTGGCATCAAAGGGATCAAGTAAACTCTTGTACGCAGGGACTACAACAGGGCTGCTTGTCAGAACCCAGGAAATTCCTCTGGCTGCCCTGGAGGACTCGAGCCCCTGCCCAGGGGGCTCAGAGACCCTGGCACAGAGCCCAAGACCCCTGTGCCTTTGATTTAGCCCTTGGAAAAAACAAGCTTATATGAAGATTTGTGAGCCATGACAGTTTCAGTAGAATGATAGTGAATTTATCCCAGGGTGGAAAATAGATTTTTGGGGGTTTCTAGAATGGGGTTTCAAGGGGCAAGATGGAGGAATCTGGGCTTGTCCATCCTTCCTCCTTCTTCTTGGCCTCCATCTTCTGCTGTGATGGTGGCACTTTCAGTTTGGTTTAGAGTAGAAGCTCACTGTCTAACATAGGTGATAGGTATTGGAAAGTAATTGTAAATATCGTACAGGTAGTTTTTAGGATAAAAAGATAACGCTGCCCTGGGGCAGGCAGAGTGCCTTAGACTGTCTTGCTGAGCGGACCTAGGCAGGACAGGAGAAAGAATTTTATAGATAAGATACAAGAAACAACCTTGAGAGCCAGAAATGAAGAGCTCTGACTCCTTCTTTGAGCGCCGGGCTGGGAAAAGAGACTTTGGAACTTATCTCGGGCTCACTCTGACCAGCCAGAGACCCCGAGAGCATGAGTCCGTAAGACGAAATACTGAAGGACTGGCTCCAAAACATAAATATCCTTGTTGGTCGTGTCTTCTTGACCAAGAAATCCTTCAAAGCTCTTGTAACTACAAGTCTTGCGGCCCTGTGAGCCATGCGGTGCAGATGGGAGCCCAACTCACCCTTCCTGTCTATGGAGAAGAGAAGAAAAAGCAATGGCATCATCTGAAAAACTCACAGGTCCGCTCTCTAGCTCCTTCCAAACTCCTTCAAATCACCCAAAGTGGGATTTAGCTTACAAATAGGTGTCAAGGACTCTTAGTGCTGGCTCTTGGACTCCAGAGCATCTGCTTTAGAATCTTTCACAGAACCCTGTGTAGTTCTGTAGTGCCAGAAATGGATCATTTGAAGAAACTTTCCCAACTGACTTGCATGGAGGTTTGTTTGAAGGGTATTTGAGGAGAAAGGCTCCCGGCAGAGCTCTGGGCTTTGGCCTAGCTGTGTCCCCTGCTGATTGTCAAGTGTGCCATCAGCTGCAGGGCTTTCTGGGCTAACACTATCATCAAGTCACTGGGACTTGCTCTTTTTGGCCTATAAGAGATGGACCCACTTTCGGGGCAAATTTGGAGACCTCATCTCTGGGTGGATGGAGCAGCTAGGATTTTCCCAGTTGCTGGGAATGGTTCTCCAGGCCCTGGGTGTAAAATGGGGCTGCCCAGCAAGTGCGGATCTGCAAGATGAGAAACAATTGTCTTGGTTTGAAAAGAGAGGTGTCTGCTAAGGAAGGCAGAAGCCTTCTCTGAAATGGAAAATGTCAATCCCCTCCCTTCAAATGATTCTCATTTAGAAATTCAAATGCTCTCGGGGAAAGATATGGGGATAGGACTGAGCCTGCAGAGCCGGGCAGCGTTTGCTGATGCTCTGAGCCCTTGCTAAAGATCCTGTGTGGGCTGTCTCAGACACCTGGGGCCAGGGATTCCTTCCAAGCTGGGCCACTTTGGCTGGGCCGGGGGCAGCCCCGGGGCAGAAGGCAGTGTGTGCAAGGGCCCTGGGTGGCACGCTGCAGCACGGTCACCGTGCCATGGAACGGAAGCCGGTGTCCAAGGCCCCTTTGTGACACGTGGGAAATAGAAGCTTGCCCGGCTGCTGGCAACACGCAACGGGGCACAACGGGACAGAGCGGTGCCGTGAGGAGCCCCCGCACAGCGCACTCGCTCCCGTCTGACCCGGAGCTTCTCCGCGGGGCTGTTCCTGCAGCTGAGCTCGAGGCCAGAGCACAGCACTCGCTGACCCGTGGCCTTCCTGAGGCTTCTATTCTGCAGCTGCCCTCAAGGGCAGAGCGTGGGACTTGGTGCCCCGGAGCTTTCCCAAGGCATCTCTCCTGCAAGTAGCTCCAGGCACAGCCATGGAGCAGAGAGCCCCGAGAGTGCCCAAGCTGGCCTGGGTGGAGGAGGAGGAGGAGGAAGAAGAAGGCCCTGGAGCTGCCCCAGCACAGGAGACAGAAGAGGTGGTGCCGTTCCATCCACCACAGGAGGGTGAGTGGCAGAGCTGGGCTGCAGGGCTGGAGCCTGTGCCAATTGGCGCCATGCCATGCCATGCCATGCCATGCCATGCCATGCCCTGCCATGCCATCCCCTGGGGAAATGCCCACAGACAGGATGGAAGAGGGGCCGCGCAGACACCCCGCAGTGGCCGTGCTCCATCCCCTGGGGCATCCCGGGGCTCTCCCTGCCTGGGCAGTGCAGGGCTGGGCTCTGTTCTCCGGCCTCTCCCGCAGCCCCTCAGCTCTGGCTGCGCTCGCTCTTTGCCAGGTGCAGCCAAGGACCAGACTCAAGAGCCGGAGCCCACCCCTGGCCTGTTCCGCAGAGCAGCGCAGGTACCTGCGGCCGTCCCCACCTGGGCCGGGCCTGCTGGCACTGCCCGGCCGAGCCCCGCGCTTGGAGCAGGCCATGGAATGTCCCTCTCTTCCCGCCCTTCCTTCTGCTGCAGGCACTGCGGAGGCTCCTGCGCCTTGGCCGCACAAAGACCGGCGGCACCGGCACCGAGGGCACGGCCCAGCCCGACCCCAGGCCCGGCGAGCTGCGGGCAGAGGCTGCTGCCAGCTCAGCATCCTCGGAGCTCACAGCAGCCTCTGAGCAGGACACGGCCCAGAGCAGGGCGGAGGCTGACACGGCCCTGACTGAGGGCACGGCCAGCACCCACACCCAGGCTCAGGGCGTGCCAGAGACTCAGACCATGCCCACACTGACTGTGACTCCTGCAGCCACTCTGGAGGTTTTCCAGAAGGGAGCTGCTTCTCCACAGCAGGTAAGCAGCCTGGGGCCAGGGCTGAAGGCCTCCCAGGGTCATGTGGCCTCTCAAGCCACGTCCCCTGGACCCCCTCAGCCTTTGAGGCCATCACAGTGGGCTGGGAAGGCAAGCACTTCTTGGGGGAAGCTGGGCAATTGCTCCCTTGGACAGCACTCCAAGTCTCCCCCATGCCGCCTCCTCCAGGTGTTAGCCAGGGTCAGGGACATTCTCCAGAGACTGGCGTCCTGTGTCACCGTGGACGCCAGGCTGCAAATGGAGATTCTGAGCCTGACGGAAGAACACCCTGCTCAAGTGGTGATGAGCCTCCTGTGCTGTGCCCCGACGTGTGACAGGTACAGGGCACAACTGCCTCGAGAGCTCGGTGCTCCCTGGCCCGTAGGGCCCCTGGCCCTGTCCAGCCTGTCCAGCGGGCTCTGCCAGACAGGTGGAGAGCTGCGGGAGCCTAGGGCCCCTCTGTTTCCTGAGCCTCTGCCATGCTCCCTCCCTGCCCCTCAGGGCACCGGGGCTCTGTCCCCCGGCCCCATGCAGCCGCACGGGGCACGGTGCTGACGCACAGCTCTGCTCCCACAGAGCCGCCACGCTGATGTGGAGAGCCATGGGCACGTCGGGAGTGGCCGCCCAGGAGGTGCTTCCAGCGCTGCTCTCTGCCATGGAGGAGCAGCCGCCCTATGGCAGCTTCTCCTGCGGGGACAACAAGGCCGTCTTTGCCCTGGCTGTGAGTTTCTGGAGCTGGCCTTTGCGCGCCCTCCCGGTCGCCTCCCCAGCAGCTCTCCCTGCTCTCCCCAGCCTGCAGCTCCCTGCCTGGGCTCAAAGCCGGCCTAGGGGCTGCAAGCCGTGTGCTTCATGGACACCCTGGCACTGAGTGCTGCCTCGGGCTGCTTTGTCTCTTGCAGGCCACTCTGGTGCTGTGGAGGATTGCCCCCATGTCCGAGTGGCACTATGCCATTCTGCTTCATTCTCCCCAACTGTTTGTGGCTCTGTTCTGGCAAATTGTCACCACCACAGGGCAGATGCCAGGGGACATTGAGACCTGGAGCTTCTGGAGGGCGTGCCGGGAGGAACACGGCCTTCCCTGCCACCCCAACAGGTGCCAGTCGCCCCATCCTTCCCACGTCCTCGTGGCCAGGGCCAGCGCTCCCAGAGTGACCTGGCCTTTGCTCGGCACGCAGGTTTGCAGCGCAGACCATGAAGGCTCTGCTCTCCCGCCTGGGCTTTGGCAAGAATCTGCTGGCTTTGGAGCAAAAGCAGCTCTGGGACACCCTGCTCTGTGCCAACACCCAGCACTATGCAGCGGGTCTGCTGGCCAGGTGAGATCCCTTACTCCTGCCACCACTGCCAGCGTTTGTGCCCCCTGCCCAGAGTGCCCCACACAGTCCCCGGGGTTGTCAGTGAGAGGGCCTTGTCAGCGAGGGAGGGCCGAGCAGACTGGAAAAGGCTGGGAGAGGAGGATGCCCAGGAGCAGCTGCCTCCCAAGGGGCCCATGTGCCCTTGCAGAGTGCTGGGGAAAGATCAGACCTCTGTGAGTCAGAGAGAGGTTTGCCTGCCCGGCTCAGGGCCTTGGTGCCTTTTTCCCCTGGCAGGGAGATGCACCGTGGCTTGAGCCCCTTGTGTCCCTACATGGCCTCGCACCTGCTCAGCCTGCTGATGGGGAAGCAGCGCCGCTGGCATCTGCCCGCCCTGGCGTTCCTTGTGGAGGTGAGCCGGGTGTGCAGCGCTGCCTGGCTGAGCTGCCTCCCAGCTCTCTGCCCTCTGGGAGCCGCAGCCGCCTGGGACGGTGCCCGCGCCCTGTGCTGCTGCTGCTGCTGCTGCTGCTGCTGCTGCTGCTGCCTGGGCCCAGCCCTGTGCGGCTCCGGGCTCCTGCCGGCCGGCTCCCCCATCACTGGCCTGTGCCTTTCAGCTCCTCGAGTGCCTGGACTTGAGCAAACACGGTCCCAGTGCCCTGCTGGTGGTATCCAGGCACCTGCCCAGCCAGTGCAGGGACAGGCTGCGCCTGGCGCTCAGAGGCCTCGTGGTGCTCAGCAAGGAGCCCTCGCTGGTGAGAAGGGGGCAGTGCCTGAAGCCCCGCTGGCAGCATGGGACTGGGCAATGCAGACCTCTGGGCTTGGCTGGCCTTTGGCAGCAGAGGCAGCTGCTCCCAGCTCTCCTGCCTCCCGCCTCAGCTGCCCCAGTGCCCCAAGCAGCTGTTGGTGCTGCGGCCATTCACGGCTTCACAGCACAGCCTGGTCCTGCACACAGGGAGAAGGAATACGTGGCCTCTATCAACACCTGGTGCAGCAGCTGGATGATCCAGATGCAGAGGTGGTCTGGATGAGCCTCTGTGTGCTCACACATATACTCCAGGACAAAGACCTCCTGCTACCCTTCACCGCCCTGAAGCTGGCTGAGCCCCTCCTGCCACACTTTGAGAACGTAAGGCTCTGTGCCCCAGCCAAGGGCACTGGATGCTACCTGGAAACTTTGTGCCCTGTGCAGTTCTGGGCCTTTGCCCCAACGGGCCTGGAGTAGTTGGTGCTTAGGACTTTTCCTTTCCTTCCAGGACAACAGCCACGTGCAGCTGCTCTCCATTCAGCTCTTCTGCAAGGTGATGGAGCTGGTAGTGGAAGAGGGGGAAGAGCTTCTCACAACAGTCGTGAACCAGAGCCTGCTCCCTCTATTCTTGCGCTGGCACGATGAGAACCTGCAGGTGGCCAAGGTGAGGTTTTCTGTGACGCTGCCGCATCCCTGGCAGGGGGCTCGGCCGCCTCCTGCCCCGGCGCCTGGCGGGCTCCAGCCTCCCCTGGCCTTGGTGCAGGGACACGGGTCCCGTGCCCTGGGCTCTGGTGCCACCTGCGGCTCTCTGCCGCTCTCCAGGCCTCCGGCCAAGCCCTGCTTTGTGCGGCACGCTTCCTGAGGAGGAGGGACCTGGAGGAGCTGCTGACGAAGGAGCGGCGGACGAAGTTCGCCGAGAGCCTGGTAAGGCCAGCCCGGGAGCCCGAGCCCTGCCCCCGGTGCTCGGTGCGGGGCGCTGGCAGCTGTGGCCCTGCCCGGCGCCGCAGCCGGGCCCGCCAGCCTGCGCCGCCCCCGCTGCTCCCTGCCCCGGGCCGTGCGGGCCGGCTCGGCCGCTGCTGGGCGCAGGGAGCGCCCGGCCGAGGGGCAGAGCCCGTGCCGAGCCTTCCCTGCCGGCGCTCCCCGCAGCTGCTGCAGGACGAGAGCCGAGCGGCCGAGCAGCTGCGCTGGGCCCTGCCGCGCCTGCGGAGCCCACAGAGGCCCCTGCGAGAGGCGGCCGTCCGGTTCATCGGTGAGCCCCGAGCCCGGCGTCCCTCCCTGCCCCTGGCCCGGCTGCTGCCCCGGCTACAGCGGGAGCCGCGCCCGGGCCGCCGCAGCCCCGGCCGCCCTCGGCGCTGCCGCCGCCCTCCCGCAGCCGAGCCCTCGGGCGGCAGCGTGCGGCAGGGGCCGGCAGGAGCCCTGCCCGGGCCGGAGGGCGTGCGGCCGCAGGGCTGGCAGCGCCCGTGCCGGGCAGCTGTGCCGCCTGGCGCCGCCACGGGCTCTGTCTTGCCAGGGCTGGCCGGAGTGCTCATGATGGGGCAGAAGGAGGAGCTCCAGGTCCTCACTGAGGGTGAGTCAGGGCAGCCGCGTGGCAGCGAGCACCACCGGGGGCAGCTGCACATCCCGGCCCCGCAGCTACAATCCGTGCCCGGGCTGCGGAGGGCTCTGCTCCCCGTGCGGACCAGGGGCGGCGGGGGCAGAGCCCAGAGAGCTGTCAGGGAAACGTGGGCGATCCGTGGCCAGCACCTTCCGGCCCAAGCCCTTGTCTGCCGCTCCCTCCTGTCCATGGCAAGAGCCGGCTGGGATGGCCCTGGCAGGAGGCTTTCCTTGGATTCCCTCAATCTGGCCTCTGACCGTGCCTCTGTTCCTCTTTCTTCCAGCTCTTCAAGCCCTGAAGGAAGATGAGAGCCCATCGTGCATGAGCAAACTGCTTCAGATGACCTTTGAAAGAAGATCTACAGGACTTTGTTGGTCTGCTGGATCAGATGTACCGGCGTCCATCGGCGATTTCCAGTGCCCATTGAAGATGGGAGTGAGATGAGGGATTACATTTTGTTCGTCACGAAAAAGAGACCAGTGTGTTACAAGAGTTGTCTGCTGACTATTTCTGTACTACTTCATGAGATATGAGCCACAAGGATACCAGGGAAGGGGTTGCAGGAGCCCACACATAGTCCCACCCAGCAAATGGTACAAACAGATAACTCACAGAAATAACGACCAGGGAAAAGCTGGGGAAAGGGCAGGGGCAGATTAACACCCAGCAGGGAAACCTTTCCCGCTGACAAATGGTACAAGCAGATAACTCACAGAGATAACGACCAGGGAAAAGCTGGGGAAGGGGCAGGGGCAGATAAACAGTCTGCAAGGCAGGACATTTGCTTGCTTGATAGGGCACATATTGCGTTAATCATAAGATTTTGGTAATTTTCCACGGAGAAGTCACCAAATAAAGACACAGGGTGAAGAAGACACAGCTGAGGAGGACTCCGCAGCCTTTTATCACCGACCACCAGGAGACAGAAGGATGACCACCTAGCAACAACCAGCACAGGCGCAGAGAACTCCGAGATAACATGGACTCCTGAAGGATGGAGAGGATAAAAGGACTGAATCAGAAACTAGTTGGTGCGGCAGTAGTGGAGCGGAGACTCCCCTGTCGCCCAGCGCTGAGCCTTTGCTTACGTAGTATAACTGCTTCCATAATTAATAAATTCTTTGATTGGAAATTACTCGTTTTGAGTCAATTTTATAACAGGGAGCACCTGCAGAGCAGGATGGACCAGCTGGAGCTCCAGGCACAGCTCTGGCTGCTCAGAGCTGAGCCCGTGGCAAGCTCCAGGAGCTCCTGCCATCTCTCTCCCTGTTGGCAGCTCCCTCCCTGCAGCCCTCAGGCCCTGCCCATCCCCTTTTCTGCCTCCCAGCCCGGGGAGGCGCAGGGCCCTGCTGCCGTTCCCCTGCGCGCTGCCTTCTGGGCACGGACAGAGAGGAGCAAGGGCAGCTCAGGCTGCAGAGGTCCCTGTGCCGCTGCTCCGGGGGCCATTCCCAGCCAATCAGAGCATTTGTCGCTGATGGCTCTCAGTGTCCAGGAGCGGAATTTGGGGCGGGGGCGGTGACCCCGGCGATGGGGATGGGGCGTGCGGGGGCAGCTGGGGCCGCACTGGTGGCACTGGGGGCGCTGGGAGCCCCCCCGGCCGCGGGGGGAGCGGGGGGCGCGGGGAGAAGGGGGGGCGGGGGGACCCCAAATTCAACCAAAGGGGGGTCGGGACCCCCAAAGGGAGCAGGAGGGGCCTGGAACCCCCAAAACCAAGCACGGGGGAGGGGATTGGGGACTGGGGGAACGATGGGGAAGGGGTGGGAGAGTGGAGAAAAGAGGGGAATATGGAATATAAAAATCTCAAGTCTTCTTTACAATACTCCAACTATGATTCAACCCAAACAAACAACTACTACTATAATATTACCAATGCATATAAATAAACAAATTATATATCAAGAAATACCTTTTGAAAGTTTTAACTCAATAACTAATATACTTTAGATAAAAAAATCTAAAAAACTAACATGCAATCTAACACACCTTAGTTAAAAATTCATATTACAAATATACTAAACACAAAACCAAACACCACTATAATTTCTCAAACATTTTAAACAAACAATTAAACTTTAATAATATTCTTTAGTACTCTTAAAATATTAACATTATTTTTAAAAATTTAATTGTGTGTGGGTGGTTTTATTTGGATATTGATTTTTGGATTGTTTGCGTTAGATGATTTTAAAAAGGAATTAAATCAGCTGAGAAGGTGGCACTCTGCAAACAGAACTGACTGAAAATGAACGGGACAGAAATCAGTAAGTCTGAGAGTTTTATTTGCTATCAAATACATCCCACACACCCAGCCCCACACAATCCCCATCCCATTGCTCCAAAAAGGGATCACACTTCTGCCTGTCTCCTCCCAAACCCATCTAAGCCTGGTGGCTCTGGAATCGAGTGGGTTTGGCATGGAATTGAGGTTTTCTGAGGTGGGAATGAGCTCTTTTGGGGTAATATTGAGCTGTTTTCAGTGGGATTAGGGTTGTTTTGAGGTGACAGATCCATCCCTCTTGGCTTTTGGAGTGCAAAGACATGGAGAAGAGAGAAACATTATGGTGAAAAAAAAAGGAAAACAAGACACGTGTGTTCCTAACATGGACCACGGGGACTGTGGCTCACCAGGGCTGTGCCCAAAGTGCCTCCTCCAGTGGGGGATGGAGCTGCAGCAGTGCACGAAGCTCTTCCCGCACTCGGGGCACTCGCAGGGCTTCCCTTACCGGTGCCTCCGTTGGTGTCGGATCAAGTTAGAGCTGCAAGAGAAGCTCTTCCCACACTGGGGACATTTGTAGGGCCTCTCCCCAGTGTGGATGAGCTGGTGCATGATGAGGTGGGAGTTGTGCTTGAATCCCTTCCCACAGCTGGGGCAGCGGAATGGCCTCTCCTCTGTGTGAATCCGATAGTGCAGGAGGAGATTGGAGCTGGTCTGAAACCTCTTCCTGCATTTATCACACTCGTAGGGCTTCTCCCCAGTGTGGATGCGCCGGTGCTTGACAAGGGTGGAGTTGTTCTTGAATCCCTTCCCGCAGTCGGGGCATTGGAAGGGCCTCTCCTCTGTGTGACTCTGATAGTGCCGGAGGAGATGGAAGCTGGTCAGAAACCTCTTCCTGCATTTATCACACTCGTAGGGCCTCTCCCCTGTGTGGGTCATCTGGTGCCTGATTAGGTCAGATCTCTGGCTGAAGCGCATCTCACACTCCCCACACTCGTAGGGTCTCTCTCCAGTGTGGGTCCTCTGGTGCTTTATAAGGTCAGAGCTCCTCCTGAAGGCCTTCCCACACTCCCCACACTCGTAGGGCCGTTCCACAGTGTGGATCCTCTGGTGCCTGATCAGGTTGGAGCTCAGGCTGAAGCTCTTCCCACACTCCACGCACACATAGGGCCGCTCCCCAGTGTGGATCCTCTGATGCTGGAACAGGTTCCCTTTGTGTCCAAAGCTCTTCCCACATTCCACACATTGGTAGGGCCGTTCCCCAGTGTGGATGCGCCGGTGCTTCACGAGGGTGGAGTTGCGTTGGAATCTCATCCCACAGTCGGGGCAGTGGAAGGGCCTCTCCTCTGTGTGATTCTGATAGTGTCGGAGGAGATGGGAGCTGGTCTGAAACCTCTTCCCACACTCCCCACACTCGTAGGGCCGTTCCCCAGTGTGGATCCTCTGGTGCCTGATCAGCTCAGAGTTCCACCTGAAGCTCTTCCCACACTCCACGCACGTGTGGGGCTTCTCCCCATCATGGAGCTGCTCATGGAGCACCAGCTCCGAGCTCTGCCTCCATCTCCGGCCGCCTTCCCGGCCCAGGCTGCCTCTTTCCCCCTCACATCCCCGCCATCTGCGTTTGCAGCCCCTCCTCGTGCGGCAGCTCCGGGCCTTTTCCTCCCCGTTGGCTTCCTGCACCGTGGAGCCGCTCAAAACGGCCTCTGCCACCAGGTTCTGCCGCGGGCATTTGTCCTCCCTGCTCTCCATGCTCAGCTCCTGCTCTGGGCGAGGAAGGACAAGGACAGCATGGGATTTGCCTCCGTGTCACAGGCAAGGGCAACGAGATCCCCCCAGGCCGTCTCTGGGGACGCACTGCCCCCTCTTGGCTCTCCCCATTTCGGGATGCCGGGGCTCTTTGGGCTCCGGGGCTCCCTTCTCCCCTCATTCTCTGCTCTGGGCTGCAGCGGCTCCAAGGAGTCCCCCCTGCCCCTCTCCAGGCTCTTGAGGCTCCCGCCAATGGCAGCGCTCCCCCCTCTCTGGGCTCCCCACTTTGGCCTCCTGGGGGACACAGGGCTCTGCTCCTCCAGGCTGCCTCTGCCGGCAGCCGCCACCGCCACCCCCCGATGTCCCCCCGAGGGGCCTTTTCCGCTCAGCCTTGGACTTCTTCATTCTCCAAACATCCCCCCAAAAACCCAACCCAGGGACCCCCCGGGATATCTGGGCCGGGCTCCCCCTCCCCGCTCACCTGTGCCATGGGGGGGGCGATGATCCCACAGGTGGGGGCTGCGAATTCAGGCAGGGCTCAAGACCACGTGGTTCCTGCAGCTCAGCCTTGATCCACCTTTGTCCCTCCTCTTCCTCTTCCTCCCGCTCCTCCTCTGTCCTATCTCCACCTCCCTCTCCTCCTCCCCCCAACCCCGCCTCCTTCACTGCTCTTTCTCCTCCTGCTCCTCCTCTTCCATCCCCCCTCCTCCTCCTCCCCTGTCTTATCCCCACCTCCTGCTCCTCTTCCATCCCGCCCCTTCCATTCCTTCTCCACCTCCTCCCCCCTTACCCCACCTCCTCCTCCCCCTCCATCCCTGCCCTTCCCTCCCTCCTCCTCCTCCCCCAGCAGCAGCCACACCCTCGGTGCCCCGTTCCCGCAGCCCTCGCAGCCCGCGGCAGCAGCGGCCATGGAGCCGGGCCAGGTCGGCATGGGCAGCGCGGGGCTCTCGGCTGCTCCCAGCCGCTGCGGGCGGGGGGAACCCGGCCCGGGCCAAAGGAGAGGCAAACTGGGCAAACTGGGGGCAGATCACAAAGCTAAGGATGCAGCAGAAAATGGAGCTGAAAGAGTTATGTTAATATTCACTCCAAACGAGGAAGAACTGCAAATTCCAAAGTTTAGGGAAGCCGAGAAAAAAGAATTAAACAAGATAGGAAATGAACAAGATAAATCAGGGAAATAGAAACTTCTACATGGAAGACAATTACTTAATAAAATGTGCTTACTAGGAAAATATTAGAAGACGTGCATCAGAAACCCCACTGGCGTACTCAAGCTTTGTGTGATCATTTTTTAAGGAATTTTGGGTGCACTGGGATTTTTGGTGTAGCGAAGCAAGTAACTGAAAGATGCTTAATTTGCCAAAGGATAAATAAAAAGGTGATGAGAAAAACAACATTAGGAGGTCATGAGTTAGCTCGCCGACCATTTCAAAATATCCAAGCAGAAGTTTAGATTTGTTAGGTTCTGGATTTATTTGGAAAAAAACCCATTTAATCTAGAAGAAAGAGAATATGCCATATGTTAGACAGGAGATTTTAGGAGAATAAAAATCTTTGAAGTATCAGAAACACCCGAGGAAAAAACCAAGAAAATAAAAAGGGGAAATGAAAGGGAGGGGAACAAGAGGAAAAGTCAGAAAGAGAGTGGGATCCTCTGCAGCTCTTGCCCCCTCCGTTGGCGGCCGAGGCGCCTGTCCCGGGTCCCGGCTCGCTGCCCGCCTCAGCTCCGCCTGCCCCGGTTTCCATCCCAGGTGCGGGCTCACTGCCCAGGGCAGCTCCACCTGCCCCGGCGCTGGCGGTGAATTTGTGTGCCCTGGCCCCACTGCCCGGCCCGCGGCCGCTCTGCCGGCCATGCTGGGCAAGATGGGGTTGCTCTGTCCTGCCGCGTGGGCCGAGGTCACCGCGCCGACCGCACCGAGGGCGGGTCCCAGCCATCCCATCCCCGGCTGCCCTGCCCGTGCCAGCTGCGCTGGGCAGCGCCGCCGCTGCTGCCGGGGTCTCCCACCTGCCTTTTCTCTGCTGGGAGCTGCCGGATCAGCCGCCATAAGCCATGTGGGGGCTGCCCACGCTCCGGCTCGGCCTCCACGGGAAGATCCCCCTCTGGCCATTCCGGCAGCACACCCTGCCCACACTCCGACCGAGCCTCGGCGGGATATCCTCCCCTGACCCCTCCTGCTCTGAGTTACGTCCCCTTGGTAACCACAGCTCCTGCTGTTCAGGGAAAATCCCTCTCTCTACAGGAAGCACCTTATCGAAACACTAGGAGCTCAGTTAAAAGGCAGCCCTCTCCAAATTCTTTCCCAAAACACGGGAGAAAGGCTACAGAAGGTAAAAAAGTGAAAGAGTTAGATGAAGGGATTGCTCTATTGCCGTTAAGAGAGGTTCCCATGGCAGGGATGCGCTGCCCCGCCCCGCGGGAGCCACCGGCGCCCCTGCCGGCCGTGCCCGGAACTGCACCCAAGGGGAAAGCGCCGCGGCCGAAAGGCCGGGACCGGCTCCGGGCTCTGTTTGTTGTCACTGCCGGAGCTGTTGATACACACTACTATCATTATATTATACACACTAGTAAAGAACCGTTATTCCTAATCCCATATCTTTGCCTGAGAGCCCTTTGATTTCACTATCCTAAAAATTAAGAGGGAGGGGGTTTGCATTCTCCATTCCAAGAGAGGCTTTTTCTGCCTTCCCAAGCAGACGCCTGTCTTGTAAAGCAAGACAAGCACCCACAGGCACTGAGGGGGGCTGCAGGAGGGGCAGAAGAAGGCCCTGCAGCACTTGGGCACAAAGGCCCAGCAGGTGAATGCAAGAAGGGAGCAGCAAAAGGCCAAGCTGAAGGCAAAGGCCAGGGCAGAGCTCCTACAGCCCCTGAGGGATCAGCCCCAGGGCCCAAGGGGGCCCCAGCACCCAGGGCACGGCTCGGCCACAAGCACCCGGCAGAGGCATTGCCCTCCTCGGCAGGGCACAGCCCACCCAAACAGCCCCTGGCAAGGAATCAGGGCTCCGGCTGCAGGGCACAAGGACACTGCAAGCAGAGACAGCAGCACCCTCAGGACCAGCAAGTCCAGCCCGTGATGGACATGGATTGGCAGGGCTGTCACAGCTCCCATCACACCAGGGACCCTCCACACTGGAGCCCTTGAGAACATTCAGGTGGGTCTGCATTGAGAGGAGGCATTTCCTGATGGACACAGGGGCCTCTCAATCTGCTCTGAATCTTAGACCTAAAGGGGAAAATAGTAAAGGAATATTTTAATTTTTAAGGGAATGAGTGGGAAAGATGAGCAGGTATGATTTGTTCAACCACTATTAGAAGCTGTGGGGGATAGGTTTGAAATAAATGAATTTCTTTTTCTTCCTCCTGTGATTGTAATTAACTAGGAAAGAGGTTGAGAGCTGGATTTTAATACTGTAAAAAGGGATACAGAGGCTAGTTCTGTTGTACCTCTGTGTCAAAAGTCTGACAAGGCCTATGCTGAAGTGAACCCAGAAGTGTGGGCAGCCCCAGGGAAATACAGAAAATTAGATATGGAGCCTCTACAAATTAAAGCAACCAGGACAAGCAATACCCTGTTCCAAGAGAGGGAAGGAAGGGCTCACAGCCTGGTATTGAGTCCCTGTTAAAGGCAGGGCTTTTGGAGCCAAGGATGTCTCCCTACAACACTCCTATCTTGCCAGTCAACAAACTGGATGGATGGACACAAGGAGGAAACACAGAATTTTCAAGTGTTAAAATTAAGATTAACTGAGGCGAGTGGCCTGGGCCTTCCAGACAGGGAAAAAGAATTTGAATTATAGGTGGACGTTAAACAGGGTCTTGCCAAAGGAATTCTTGTGCTAAAATGTTTAACCCAGTGGCCAGAGAGCAGCCTCATTGTCTGCAGAATTGTGCAGCCACAGCTTCCGTGGGAGCAGAGGCTGAAAACTGATGACAACAGGAGGATCTCCTAGAGTTCAAGTCTGGCATCAAGTTAAAGCTTTGACAACCAAAAGAGCCTCTAAATGGATGAGCAGGGCTCGGTGATTACAGTATGAAACTTGTTCAGTGGCACAGGAGGATTCAGAACTGAGGACAGGGCAAGGGTTTAACCCAGCCTCCTGTTTGAACAGCCTGGAGAGGGGCTGGCAAGGAACCCAGGACTGCACTCAAGGGACAGAGCTCCCGAGCCAGGCTGGGAGAGATTGATGGGACATTCCCTGGCCTGAGGGAGACAATGTGTTTGTGGATGGCTCTGCAAGGGCAGCAGAAGGGAAAAGAGCTACAAGACAGGCTGTTATTAAGGAAGGGGAATCAGACAAAGCGCAGGTCACCGCCCCATGCTCAGCTCAACCCGCGGAGCTGTGGGTGCTTGTAAGAGCCTGGCACTGAAATGCCCTGAGCAGGAAGGCTTCAAAATCTTCTGCTGACACCATGGCACCTAACAGGGGGGCAAAAGCAATTCTGACTGCTTCAGCAAGCACTGGATCACTTATTAACCTATTTCTAAAACAAATAATTCAAAGATAATGGATTGTGGAAGCAATAGATTCAGATGGGGAACTCATTTTACAGGAAAGACCCTTCAGGGGGTTATGGCAGCTTTAGGAATACAATGGGACCTCCATAACCCCTGGCAAGCCCAGAGCTCGGGTTGGGTAGAAAGAATGAATGGGGAAATAAAGAAACACCTTTGGAAGCCGGAGATGGAAACCAAGATGCCATGGGTACAGCTTTTGCCATTGGCTTTGGCAAGAAAAAGAGCCAGACCCAAGGCAGATATTCAATTATCTCCCTTGGAATTCATGTCTGGAATTCCTTACCTGGGCAATTCTCCACCTAGTGCAGGGTAGAAATAAGGGATGTAAATTTAAGGCAGGCTGTAGCCAGGATCCTGTCTCCTGTGGAATCTCTCCCCCAGGAAGCTGGGCTGGCACAGAGCCTGCCCTGGGACTTTGCTGTTGCCAACACCCAGCCAGGCCATCGGCTCCTGCCTAAGGAGTGCAAAGCAGCACCACTGGTGGCCAAGGGGCCCACGCCAAGTGTCCCTGAGGCCAGAAACAGCCGCCAGCACAGCTGAGCACGGGGGGACCCCTCAGCCTGGCCTCGGGGGCTCTGAAGCCCCGGAGATTTGCACTTCCCGCCTGCAGCAGGACCATGGGAGCCGCCCTGAGCCTGCCCTGAAGGCAACGCAGCAGCAGCCAGGGCTCCACAGCGGGCCAAGCCCCTGGGCCTGCCCACAGATCCTCTGCTCAAACCCTCGGGAATCCTGGCCACCCTCCCCTGGCACCTCCAGCCACTGCGGCCAAGCCTCGCTGCCGCTGCTGCAGCTCCAGCGCTGGCTGGGCCTGCACTGCCACAGCTGCTGGGGAGCACCGCGGCACAATTCCACCCTGGGGCTCACTCACACCCACACTCTGGGCTGCCTGCGACTGCATTGCTGCAAAATGTACCCATCCTGGTTCTTTTAAATCTTATTTCTCTGCTCAGAAAGGTTTCTCTACTCAAAGGTTTGCCTTTGGGAAAGAAATTTTAAAGGTTTTATTTAAGGGGTTCCCAGTCTGTTCGGATGTTAAACTCATCTCCACCACTCAATGGAGATGAGTTTAACATCCGAACAGACTGGGAATAGCCCAAAAGACACCCACAGAGATAAGGACCAGCAACAAAACATCAACGCCCCGCAGCAAACAGCAACCAACAGCTACCCCAGACACTGCCCCCGCACAGCTGGAGACACCTGGTCTGGAAAAGGCTGAGAAGGAAATCCAGGAGTGTGGGCGGAATTCACAGCAGAGGGGAAGAAATCCAAGTCTAATAGGAAACCAAACACTAAAAACTTACACGACTTGGAAGCAATGAACATTAAAGCAGTGGATTTAGATTGGTTCAGACTACGTAAAGTTTAGGAAAAATCGAGTAAAACTGACATGTCATGGAATGATGTTTTCTCCACAGCCGGGCTATGTGTGGATGAAAGTATTTCTGTTGCACATCCTGGCCAGAACCAAGTAATGCCTTGACTCTCTCACACTAAAGAGATTCTTGGAGAGTTTTTGTTTTCCCTACAGTTTCAGTGATAAGATTACAACATGAGAAACATTTTTTATAATAATCCTACTTTATATTGTCAGGTAGGTTTGGGACAGAAGGGTGAGAATCAATTTTTGGTCTGGGTTTTTCCATGTTCGCCTTTATGTTGCATTTTGCAAAATTGAAGAGCTTTAACCGTGATACTTTTAACTCTTAAATAGTTAATACTTTTTTTAAAAAAAGCAGTGTGAAGCTGCAAAGGGAAACAGCAAATGGAGAATGTGGGGAAAACTTTACTATAAATAAATGGGGGGGAATTGAGATGAGGGACTACATTTTGTTCGTCACAAAAAAGAGACCAGTGTGTTACAAGAGTTGTCTGCTGACTATTTCTGTACTACTTCATGAGATATGAGCCACAAGGATACCAGGGCAGGGGTTGCAGGAGCCCACACATAGTCCCACCCAGCAAATGGTACAAACAGATAACTCACAGAAATAACGACCAGGGAAAGGCTGGGGAAAGGGCAGGGGCAGATTAACACCCAGCAGGGAAACCTTTCCCGCTGACAAATGGTACAAGCAGATAACTCACAGAGATAATGACCAGGGAAAAGCTGGGGAAGGGGCAGGGGCAGATAAACAGTCTGCAAGGCAGGATATTTGCTTGCTTAAGCTTGATAGGGCACAGTTTGCAAGGCAGGACATTTGCTTGCTTAAGCTTGATAGGGCACATATTGCGTTAATCATAAGATTTTGGTAATTTTCCACAGAGAAGTCACCAAATAAGGACATAGGGTGAAGAAGACGCGGCTGAGGAAGACTCCGCAGCCTTTATCACCCACCACCAGGAGACAGAAGGATGACCCCCTAGCAACAACCAGCACAGGCGCAGAGAACTCCGAGATAACATGGACTCCTGAAGGATGGAGAGGATAAAAGGACTGAATCAGAAACTAGTTGGTGCGGCAGTAGTGGAGCGGAGACTCCCCTGTCGCCCAGCGCTGAGCCTTTGCTTACGTAGTATAACTGCTTCCATAATTAATAAATTCTTTGATTGGAAATTACTCGTTTTGAGTCAATTTTATAACAGTTTGGTGCCGTGACTTGGATGAGAGTTTGGATTGGGTAAGATCTACCCAGAGTGGGGGGCGCCTCATCCAGTGCTTTCCGGGTGGCCCCTCTGGGAGAACCTCCGCCACTCTCACCGACGACCCTAAAATATATACTAGTAAGCAAACGGGACAAATTATACCGGTGAACCACTTAATAATCTGTGCACGGAGTCCGGACGAAGACGCAGGACGCGTAAGTATAAAAGGGAATCCGTTCGGGCGGGGTTGGGATCCCGGAGTGTGGCGGTGGACAAGTGTGAATGAGAGGAGGGCCGGCAGCCGGACTCTCCAAGTGAGTGCGGACCCTTGAGTAGTGCGGTTCCCGTAGACCCGCGAAGGGCTCGGGCCACGAAAAAGGGGAAGTGAAAGGAATTTGAGAGTGAAAGAAGGCACTCCGGACGAATGGGGCAGGGGAAAAGCAAGACCCCAACCCAAGTCAAACTCCCCCCCATTCCAAGGGACAGCCCCCTAGGATTCATGCTTAGTAATTGGAAGCATTACCCGGGGACCGAGACTAAGGATAGGGCCAGAATGATACATTATTGCATGGAAGTATGGGGTGGGAAAGAGATTTCCAAAAAAGTTTTTTGGCCCGTGTTTGGATCATCTGAAGACTGGGTTCGACAGGACTTGAACCTATGGGTAAATTCTAAAGAGCCCTTCTCGTAAGAGGAGAGTGATTATGCCAAAATATGGGTAGCAAGACCCGAAATGTATGTTTTCCAATTAAGAGAAGGGAAAGGGGATCCGGACAAAAAGGGGAAGAGGGACAATCATTTGGGCAACTTAATTATAGCACCACCCCCATATGTCCCACCGCCAGCACCCAATGCCCCACCACCTCCACAACCACCTGCACCGAACAATGATGAAGAGGGTAACCAAGGGGAGGTTAACCAAACCGGTTACCAAGGCCCGATTACAAGGAGCCGCAGTAGGGTTGAGACGGGGCTATTCCCTCTACGGGAGATGCCCATGGGTGGACCACAGGCGGGTATAGGATTTATTACTGTCCCCTTGAGTTTGGCAGATGTACGAGACTTTAAGAAGGACATGGGACATTTATTAGAGGACCCTTTTGGGGTAGCCGAGAGGGTCGACCAGTTCTTAGGACCAAACATCTATACCTGGGAAGAAATGCAGTCCATTTTGGGCATTCTGTTCTCTACTGAAGAACGGAATATGATAAGAAGGGAAGGAATGCGTATTTGGGACACGCAGCATGTCCAAGGCCCGGCTGCGGACACTAAATGGCCCCTACAGAGCCCCCATTGGGACCACCAAAATGCGGCACATAGAACACATATGCAGGATTTAAGGACCATAATTATTCAGGGGATTAGGGACTCAGTCCCGAGGGGGCAAAATATAGATCGGGCATTCAACGATAGGCAAAAGAAGGACGAGTCGCCTACGGAATGGCTCGAGAGATTACGGAGGAACTTACGATTGTACTCCAGAATGGACCCCGATAGCCAAACTTCACAGTCAATGCTGAAAGTCCATTTCGTTTTAAAATCGTGGGACGACATAAAGAAGAAAATCCAGAAGTTAGAGGACTGGCAGGACAGGGGGCTGGATGAACTGCTTAGGGAGGCACAGAAAGTATATGTCCGTAGGGACGACGAAAGAGACCGCAGACAAGTAAGGTTGATGGTCACAGCAACAGGTGGGGGGAGGTACCAAAGAGAAGGGCGAAAGGGAGGTTCGAGTGAACAAAAAGAGAAAAGTATAGGGGAGTCAGAAGGGGTGAAGGTGTGTTTTTATTGTGGAAAAAAAGGGCATTTTAAGCGAGAATGTAGAGTCCGAATCAGAGACGAGAAGCAGTTCCAAATGGACTAGGGGGGTCAGGGGCTCTATTTGGTGGGGACCCGGAAAAATCATAAAGAGCCCTTGATAAAACTTAAAGTGGGTCCCCACAACCAAGAAATGGAATTCTTGGTAGATACGGGGGCAGAAAGATCCACGGTACAGAACCTACCAAAAGGATGTACCATCTCTAAAGAAACTGCCACTGTCATAGGGGCGAAAGGGGAACCTTTTGAAGTACAAATCATAAAAAATGTGACTATAGAATCAGGATCCAAAATAGGGATGGGAAATCTATTATTGGTACCCGAGTCAGATTATAATCTGCTCGGGCGAGACATGATTATAGAATTAGGGATTAGTATAGGTGTAGATAATAAGGAATTAAAAATTAAATTATGCCCTTTAAGGGTAGAAGATGAAAAGCAAATTAACCCCGAAGTCTGGTACACGCCTGAGAGCGTGGGACAGCTAAAAATCACTCCATTTTCGGTAACTATCAAAAATCCGGATGTCCCCGTCCGAATTAAGCAATACCCATTATCCCCAGAAGGGAGACGAGGATTAAAACCAGAAATAGAAAGGTTGTTGAATAATGGATTGTTAGAACCCTGTATGTCTCCGTTCAATACTCCCATCCTACCAGTTAAAAAGCCAAACGGCACCTATCGATTGGTGCATGATTTAAGGGAAATAAACAAGCGAACTGTAGCCCGGTTCCCGGTGGTGGCAAATCCTTATACCCTCTTGACTAAACTGGGGCCTGAGAATTTATGGTACAGTGTTATAGATCTCAAAGATGCCTTTTGGGCATGCCCTTTGGCTAAAGAAAGCCGGGATTATTTTGCATTTGAATGGGGAGACCCCGATACGGGAAGGAGACAACAATTAAGATGGACGGTACTCCCTCAAGGATTCACTGAGTCCCCTAATCTCTTCGGGCAGGCTTTAGAGCAAATTTTACAGGATTACCAAGTGGGGCCAGGGGTTACATTAATCCAATACGTAGATGATCTACTCCTGGCGGGGCAGCAGGAAGAGAATGTACGGAAAGAAAGTATTAAGTTATTGAACTTTTTAGGCTTAAAGGGATTGAAAGTCTCCAAGGCAAAACTACAATTTGTCGAAGAAGAAGTAAAATACCTAGGCCATTATCTAAAGAAAGGAGAGAAGAGAATAGACCCCGAACGAATACAGGCGATTTTAGCATTACCAATTCCAAGAAATAAGAGACAAATCAGGCAAATACTTGGACTAACTGGTTATTGTCGACAATGGATTGAAAACTACAGTAGTAAGGCGACTTTCTTGTATCAGAAACTTACTCAAGAGGGACTCCTAAAATGGGATCAGGAGGACACCGAAAGGCTGCAAGAGCTTAAAGAGAGCCTAATCCATGCCCCGGTATTAAGTTTACCTAATACTAATAGACCCTTCTTTTTGTTCATAAACGTAGACAAGGGGGTCGCATATGGGGTCCTTACTCAAGAATGGGCAGAGAAAAGGAAACCGGTGGCTTATCTATCAAAGATCTTGGACCCAGTAAGCAGAGGATGGCCTACGTGCTTACAAGCAATTGTAGGATGTGCTCTTTTGGTAGAAGAAGCCCAGAAAATTACATTTAATAGCAGCCTGAAAGTGCTGTCCCCCCATAACATACGGGGAGTCTTACAGCAAAAGGCTGAAAAATGGATCTCAGACGCAAGGCTTCTAAAATATGAAGGAATATTAATTGAGGCTCCAAATTTAACTCTAGAAACTACTAATATCCAAAATCCAGCTTCCTTCTTATATGGAGGACCAGAAGAAGCACTAACACATGATTGTATAGTGACTATAGAAGAACAGACAAAAATCAGACCAGATTTGGAAGAAGAAGAATTGGAAAAAGGAGGAAGACTGTTTGTGGATGGATCCTCCAGAGTAGTTGAGGGAAGGAGAAAATCAGGATATGCTATCATAAGGGGACCCAACCTGGAAGTGATAGAATCGGGACCCCTTAGTGGATCCTGGTCCGCCCAAGCATGTGAACTATATGCTGTACTACGAGCCCTGGAATGGTTAACAGGAAAAGATGGGACTATTTTTACGGACTCGAAATATAGCTATGGGGTAGTCCATACATTTGGCAAAATATGGGAGGAAAGAGGACTAATAAATTCACAAGGGAAAGATTTAGTTCACCGTAAATTAATATTAGATGTGCTCAGTGCCCTACGAAAACCCCGAAAAATAGCTATAGTTCACCTGAAAGGTCACCAGAAAGGACTGGATTTGAGAAGTAGGGGAAATAATGCAGCTGACCAGGAGGCTAAACGGGCTGCCCTGAGACGCCTCACTTTGCAGGAAAACATAGAACACTCCCAAACGCCAGAACCTGACCCCGACATCAAGTTTAATAAAGAGGAAGAGAATAAAATACAAAAACTAGGAGCTAAAAGGGATGCACAAGGAGCATGGAAATTAGCAGATGGCAGAGAAATAATACCTAGAGCATTGGCACATAGATTACTGACTAAGATACATCAAAAAACACATTGGGGATCACAAGGACTGGTAGATTATTTTGCTGCAAAGTATGTGAGTGTGGGAATCTGGGACATTGCCAAACAAGTAACCAGAGGATGCCTAATTTGCTTACAAGTAAATAGAAAAAATTTGAGAAAATTACCGGAGGGAGGCCGACCGCTAGCGAAAAGGCCTTTCTCCCACATTCAGATAGATTTCACCGAGCTCCCCAAAGTAGGGAGAACCAAATATTTATTGGTCTTGGTGGACCACCTAACACATTTTGTGGAAGCCTTCCCAACTGTAAGAGAAACAGCCAAAGTAGTTACGAAAATATTGATGGAAGAGATAATCCCGAGATACGGGGTCCCAGAAGTCATCGACTCAGATAGAGGGCCGCATTTTATTTCCCAAGTTACCCAAAACTTAGCAACAGCTCTGGGCATACGGTGGGAACAACATGCCCCCTGGCATCCCCAGAGCTCTGGACGAGTTGAACGAATGAATGGGGAAATAAAAAAGCAATTGACCAAACTGGTAGCAGAAACCAATTTGACCTGGGTAAAATGTATTCCTCTAGCATTGCTAAATATAAGAACAAGACCTAGAGCTGATTTAGGGGTATCACCCTTTGAAATGATGTATGGGATGCCGTATAACCTAGAAAATCCTAATGAACATCCTGTCATTAATGACACATGTATGCAAAAATATTTGGTGAAATTGACAAAGTACAGAAAGGCATTATGGGAAAAAGGTATGTTAGCACAACGGCCTCCTTTAGATTTTATCTTACACCAGGTACAGCCAGGAGATTGGGTGCTCGTGAAAAGCTGGAAAGAAAACCCCTTGACTCCAAGGTGGGAAGGACCGTTCCAAGTACTCCTCACCACAGAAGCAGCCATACGAACCGCTGAAAAAGGATGGACTCATGCTAGTCGCATAAAAGGACCGGTAAAACCCCCTCACAGCTGGGAGGTTTGCAGTCTCCCGGGAGAAACCAAATTAAAGCTGAAACGAACTGATAAATGATTTGGATAGTAATCTGGGTTGGAGATAACCATTATCTCCAAACCCAGCTAATAGGGAATCGGGAGGCTCTTGGATATTGCAAACTCTTAGAGGACGAGTTGAGAAAGCCCTACTTTAAGTCCCCGAGATTAGAACATAAAGGGCACACATGGGAGGGGGAAAAAGCACAAAACAAAGATATTAGGTTAAAGTGTAACTGGTTAGATTGTGACTGTCACCCCCTTGTATGCTTTTCCTGTAAATTGTGTCACGAACCTTGGTGGTCTCATTGTCGGAGTGGTAGAACACCTAGGGGAATTTGTACGCCGTGCTATGAGAAAGAGAGGAGACTAACTTCTATCATTCTTAGTAGCAGAGTTGCTACGGGGGAGGTAAAGCTTGGATCTGACGAGTGGTGGGAAACCTTTTCCAAAGGGGTAAATCCTGATCGGTTCTGCTACCACCCTAACGAACCGATCCCCTTTCTCCTGGACATCCTGGAAGTGGTGTGTCGGAAGAAAGCCCCCAATTTGCGGCGTGACCTCTCATTAATAAAAGCTAATAACTGGGCCGCCAGTGCTAAAAAGTGGAAACGGGAGGTTTATCCGGCTCCTGAAGAACACCTCTGCTGCCGAGAAGATGGCAAACCCCGAGGCTCGCAGCAACCGAGTCGTCGGGCGAGGCAGAGAGGTAATAACCAGTGGAGTCTGTCGGAAGCCCCGACCCCCATATGGGATGTCCAGGAAATGTTGGCCGTCCTGCCCCAGGATTGGTAACCCACCACTGGGGAAACCAAAGGTAAAATTCAACCTGAGCTCCGACAATGACAGCCCCAAATTACAAGCCTTAATTCTTTTCTGGTGCATCGTAACAAGTTCAGGGGCAGAAGGGTATTCACATCAACCCTTCAAATGGTCACTGATTAGATGGGAAGACCAGTATGTTATCCAGACCAAAATCACGTCTGGCGCACCCAGCTTTTTATGTACTTTGTGTGATTTAATACCTGTAAATCCATGTTTAAATCAGTTTGGATGTTATTTTTGTCCAAGCTCAAACCCGGGAAAAGGGTATTGTAACTATCCAGGACACTTTTACTGTGCTTATTGGGACTGTGTATCAGTAAGCTCCTTTGGGGGGAACGAGGACGGGTTTATCAGAACTGGATGGGGTCCATACGGGTGTACACAGCCCACTTCCACATATACCCAGAAAGAAGGAGGGTTAGAAGGAACATGCAATATGATTTACATTAATGTGACAAAACCACATGACCAAGTCTGGTTATTAGGGAAAATGTGGGGAGCCCGATTATGGGAACCAGGGACAGACAGAGGGGGGCACTTTATAATCCAAAAGACAACCGTGCCACACGACCCCGAACCAATTGGACCAAACCAGGCGATAGCTGGAGAACTAACGCTAGGAGAAAATAATGGAAATGAATCAGAAACAGCCCCAACCACTAGTCTTCCAGAAATGTATAAGCAAAACTTTACTAATTCAACCCGAGGACCTGAAAACCCGGGAGAAGGGGACTTGTGGAAAATATTACAGGCCACTTTCCTAGTCCTGAATGAGACCCATCCAAATCTAACTGAGGAATGTTGGCTGTGTTACACCGTAAACCCCCCGTTCTATGAAGCCATAGGGGTAACAGCAAAAAGCAGATGAGTAAATGGGACCAACCCAGCTAGGGGCCTATGGAAAAAAGAAGGAGAAGAATCGAGAGGGATAACCTTGGCAAGGGTAACGGGGAGAGGAAGATGTATAGGACGAGTACCAGTGGAAAAACGACATCTATGTCAGGTTATGGGGAATTTGAGTGACCCTAAGAAACTGCCAGCTGGATACTGCCAGCAGCAAATACTAAATGGGTCTGTAATACTCTCGGAGTCACCCCATGTATAAATATAGACCAATTTAATGAATCCAGTGACTTTTGTATTCAAGTATTGATAGTACCCAGAGTCCTTTACCACCCCGTAGAGTACGTTTATGAACAATATCAAAATATAGGACCCCACATAGTGAAACGGGAAATATTCACAACCTTGACTGTAGCAATGTTACTAGGAATAGGTGCAGCCGGGACAGGAACAGGAATAGCCTCACTCATACAGCAACACCGAGGATTCCAAGAACTAAGAGCCTCTGTAGATGAAGACCTCAGGAGGATCGAAACCTCCATCAAAGACCTCACAGAATCATTAGATTCCCTAGCAGAGGTAGCCTTACAAAATCGAAGGGGGTTAAATCTATTATTCCTGCAACAAGGAGGACTATGTGCTGCTTTAAGAGAAGAATGCTGCACATATGTAAACAAGAGCGGAATTATACGGGACTCAATGGCAAAACTAAGGGAGGGGCTAGAAAGAAGACAAAGAGAAAGGGAAAAACACCAAAGCTGCTATGAATCTTGGTTTAACTATTCTCCTTGGCTTACAACTTTATTATCAACGATAGCGGGTCCACTACTTCTCTTACTATTGGGACTCACGTTTGGCCCTTGTATTTTTAATAAATTGATTAGCATTGTAAAAGGCAGATTAGAAGCTGCTCACCTTATGCTCACACGAGCAAAATACGAAACCTTGAAGATGGATGATCCAGAAGAATCTCTGGAGCTCAGCAAAAGGGAATTAGAGTGTTTTGACGAACAAAATTGAGTATCAAAACAAAGGGGGGATTGAGATGAGGGACTACATTTTGTTCGTCATGAAAAAGAGACCAGTGTGTTACAAGAGTTGTCTGCTGACTATTTCTGTACTACTTCATGAGATATGAGCCACAAGGATACCAGGGAAGGGGTTGCAGGAGCCCACACATAGTCCCACCCAGCAAATGGTACAAACAGATAACTCACAGAAATAACGACCAGGGAAAGGCTGGGGAAAGGGCAGGGGCAGATAAACACCCAGCAGGGAAACCTTTCCCGCTGACAAATGGTACAAGCAGATAACTCACAGAGATAACGACCAGGGAAAAGCTGGGGAAGGGGCAGGGGCAGATAAACAGTCTGCAAGGCAGGATATTTGCTTGCTTAAGCTTGATAGGGCACAGTTTGCAAGGCAGGACATTTGCTTGCTTAAGCTTGATAGGGCACATATTGTGTTAATCATAAGATTCTGGTAATTTTCCACAGAGAAGTCACCAAATAAGGACATAGGGTGAAGAAGACGCAGCTGAGGAAGACTCCGCAGCCTTTATCACCGACCACCAGGAGACAGAAGGATGACCCCCTAGCAACAACCAGCGCAGGCGCAGAGAACTCCGAGATAACATGGACTCCTGAAGGATGGAGAGGATAAAAGGACTGAATCAGAAACTAGTTGGGGCGGCAGTTGGTGGAGCGGAGACTCCCCTGTCGCCCAGCGCTGAGCCTTTGCTTACGTAGTATAACTGCTTCAATAATTAATAAATTCTTTGATTGGAAATTACTCGTTTTGAGTCAATTTTATAACAATGGGGTGTCCAGGGGGTCCCTGTGCCCAGGAAAGGGGGTGCACGGGCCCCGGTGTTGAGGAAGGTGGTGGGTGGGGGCTGTGGAAGGCAGGAGTGGGGGTCCAGGGGGTGCTGGGGTCAAGGAAAAGTGGGGGCTGGGGTGTCTGAGAGGGGGAGGGCCGGGAAAGGGGGTGCGGGGGGGCATTGGTGCTGCATGAGGGGGTGCAGGAGGGTCCCCGTGCTGGATAAGGGGGTGCAGGGGGGGTCCCTGTGCCTGAGAACGGAGGGTTTGGGAGGGTTCCAGTCTCAGATATGGGGGTGCACGGCGGTCCTGGTGCAGTGGAATGGGGGTTCAGGGGGTCCTGGTGCTGTATAAGGGGATGCAGTGGGGTCCCGGTGCCCAGGAATGGGGGTTCAGGGGTGCCGGTGCCAGATAATGGCCTGGCTGGGATCTGGTGCTGGGAAAGGGGGTGCAGGGGGTCCCAGGGCCAGATAACGGGATGCACTGGGGTCCCGGTGCCCAGGAATGGGGTTCCGGGGGGTTCCATTCCCGGGTTCCGGGGTTCAAGGGGTCCTGGTGCCTGAAAATTGAGGTTCAGGGGGTCCCGGTGGCGGATAAGGGGATGTAGTGGATCCCGGTGCCCAGAAATTGGGGTTCAGAGCGGTTTCCCTGCCCGGGAATGGGGGCTCAGGGGGTTCCAGGCTGCAGATAAGGGGGTGCAGGGGTTATCGGGGCTGAGGAAGGGGGTTCAGGGGGGGTCCCAGTGCCCCGAAATGAACGTTCAAGGGGGGTCTCTTGACCCCCTGGAACCCCAGGGGACCCTCCGGGATCCCCTGGAACCCCTTCCAGGAAGCGCCGGGAATGAAGAACTGGGGGGACACTGAAATTTGGGAGATCTGGGGGTCCAAAAGCCGAGGAAAAGGGCGGGTCTGGGGTCTGGGAAGGACGAGGTGGCCGGGAATGGGCGTGCAGGGCGTCCCAGAGCACTGACGGGGGTGCGGAGGGATCCTAGGCCCGGATTAGGGGGGGCAGGGGGGTCCCAGTGCCCAAAAATTGGGGTTCAGGGGGTTCCCGTGCCGGGGAATGCGGGTTCGGGGGGAGTTTCCTTCCAGGAATTTGGGATTCAAGGGGGTCCCGGTGGCCGGGAATCGCGGTTCCGGGGGCGTTGGTGACCAGAAATGGGGATTCAGGGGGGTCCTGGGGCCACATGAGGGGGTACAGGGCGGTGCCAATGCTGGGCAAGGGGGTACAGGGGGGTCCCTGTGCCCAGAAATGGGCGCTCAAGGGGGTCCGCGTGCTCAGGAATGGGGGTTCAGGGGGGTCCCGGTGCTGAAAAAGGGTGCTGAGGGGGTCACAGGACCGAAAATGGGGGTTCAGGGGAGTCCCGGTACCCGGGAATGGAGGTTTAGGGAGTTCCCGGGGCCCAGGAATTGCGGTTCAGGGGGGTCCCGGTGAACAGAAATGGGGGTTCAGGGGATCTCGGTGCCAGATGAGGGGGTACAGGGGGGTCCCGGTGCTGGGGAAGTTGAGTGAGGGGGGGTGACATGACCCAAAATGGGGGTTCAGGAGGGTTCCCCTGCCCGGGAATGGAAGATCAAGGGGGTCCCGGTGCCCGGGAATTGCGGTTCAGGGGGGTCCCGGTTTCGGGGGGTCCCACTCACCTTTGGTCGCGGCCCCCGGGTCCCCCAGGAGCCCCAGGAGCCCCCGGAGCACCCCCAGCCCCAGCGCTGGGGCCATCGCAGCCGTCCCCGATCGCGGCTGCAGAGACGCGAAAGCGAAAGTGCCCGAGGGAGCGCGGGGGGAGGGGGAAAGGGCGAATTCCAGGGAATTCACCTGGATCCCCTCCTGGCACCCCTCTGGATCCCTCGGGGATCCGTCTGGGACTCTCCAGGGCCACGCCCTGCGGGACCCCCGGGCCGGGCTCTGCTGAACTCCCGGCCCTGCGCTCAAACTCTGCCCGGACCCCGCTGGGCTCGGCCCAAAGCCGGGCAAGCAGCGGGAGCAGCGGAGCCAATTTTTGCTGCGGGTGCGAGTCCCACCCCGGCGGAGCAGGGCTGGGCGCTGGGACCCGATCCCTGATTCCCAATCTCCTTCTCTCTCTCTCTCTCTCTCTCTGCTGTTCTCTCCCTTTCCTTTGGGGGATCATAAATCCCAGAGCGGCCGCAGAGCCCCGTGCCCAGGCCGGGTTTCCCAGCAAAGGGAGGCTGGGGCTGAGGTGCCCCGGGCTGGCCGGGAATGGGGGCCCGGGGCTCCCTGGGCTCACGGAAATGGGGGATCCAGGGGCTGGGAGAGGAGGATACCCGGGAAAGGGGGTGCAGGGGGGTGTTGGGGCAGGATAAGGGGGTGCAGGGGGGGGTCCCAGTGCCCGGGAATGGGGTTGGGACGGGGGGGTGAGCAGCAGCTGCTGGAGAGAGACTGGGACAGACTGGAATGGACTGGGACAGACTGGGAAAAGAACCCACTGAGAGCAGAACTGAGGCAGCAGAGATCATACTGGGATATACTGGGACCACACTGAGGGCTACTGGGAACATGCAGGGGACAATTGAGAGTGGACTGGGAGGGACTGGGAATGGTTTGGATCATCCTGGGACTGACTGGAATCATACTGGGAGTGATCAGATCTGTAGTAGGGGTGAAGAAGAGAAACTGGAATAATGCAGGGAGCAACTGGGATCATACTGGGAGCAGCTGCCCCATGCTGGGGTCATACTGGGATCATACTGGGACTGATGGGGTGACACTTGGAGTGACTGGCATAGTACTGGGAGTGTCTGGGAGTAACTGGGATCAAACTGGAGGTGACTGGACTTATACGGGCAGCAACTGGGACCACAGCGGGGGCAAATGGCATCGGGTAAGGTGTGACCGGGCTCATCCTGGAAGTGACTGGGGCCACACTGGGCTCTTACCGAGAGGGACTGAGAGTGAAAGGAACCATACAGGGCATGACTGGGAGCCGCTGGGACCGTGTCGGGGGCAACTGGGATCCTACCGGGAGTGATTTGGACCATACTGGGAGTGACCGGGAGCCACCGGTGAGGCGGCGGCGGAGCTGGGAGGCGGCCGCAGCGCAGGTGGGAGCCGCGCTGGGTTGTGCGGGGGCTCGGGGCTCGCTGCGGGCCTCGGGGGCGGCAGGGGGCTCAGGCGGGTTCCTTGTGCCGTGTCCGGCCCGTGGTGCCGCTGCCGTGAGGGCGCTGCGGGAGCGGCTGCCCGCGGTCTCCTTGCGGCCGCTGCCTCGGCAGGAGCCGCTGCCGGAGCAGCGCTGGCTCGGCCCGGTTCCTGTGGCTGGCACAGGGGCGGCTGCCCCGTGCCCGCGGCTGTGCGGGGAAATTCACGTGGCCGGAGGTTTCCGTGCCCCGAGGAGACAGAGGAGTCCTGTACAAGTGACTTTATTGCTGTGCCGAGGGAGAGGCCGTGGGGCATTTGCCGTGCGCTCGCTGCCATTGTTGTAGTTCGCAGCCTCCTTTTTATCCTCATTTTCCCGGCTCATCTCCCTCTCCCTTTGCCCACTGGCTGAGGTACTTGGAAGGTTCAGACCTCCCGATCTGCCAACTGCACGTCCTCGTTAATGTGCACCCCCACTTTTGTAGAACAGCCGATATTCACGGCTCTGTTAAGTCTTTTTTGTTCTCGACGTTCAGGAATTTAGCGGGACTTTCTGCGAGCAGCAGTCCATGTTAATTAATAACATTTATTGAAGCTGTGGTTTCGCCCGTTACTTCCTTATCTACAAGTCCCTGGCCCCTCGCTCAGCTGCTGAATGAGCTGCACTCTCAAGGTGTGGAGCATGGTAAAAAGGTGAGAAGTGCTGTAGCACATCAGAGCAGAAGCAGCATTCGTTTAACCCATGGTCTGCCAGGGAACCACAAAACCATGTCCCATTCCCTTCCTTTCCACGTTTGGACTGGTACATGAGCTGCTTTTTTGTTTCCTTTGTTATCTGTTTCACCACTTTTGCTTTGTCATCTATTTGCCAAGACCAGTTGGAGTCATTTGATTTTCCAAAAACTCCTCTTTTCTCTGCTAACAGATGATCTGATCCCATCCCATGGTGAAATGTTGTGTTCCTCATTTCAGTGGATTGCTCAGCAGGAAGGTCAGGAGCTGGAGCTGTCTGGGTGGTTATTCCGAGGACAGCTTGTAATCTAATGGTGCCATTGAAATGAGAAATGGGTTCTGTGGCTCCTGATATGAACTGGTTTGGGTTCCCAGGGGCTGGTCCATGGTGTTGTAGGATTTGTTCTGCTGGCCGTTCATCTTCTCCCCATCTTTGGCCGCTCTCTCCAGCCAGGGCTGCATCAATTGACCATTTGTCTCTAATTAAATCATCAAATACTTGGATTCCCAACTGATTTCCCGGAACTTGTGGGAGCAAGAACATCTCAGTGCTCTAATCCACCCCATATAACATAGACAGTGACAGCACACGTTGGAGTGGGCAGAGGGATGATTCCCCCCCATTTATTTATAGTGAAGTTTTCCCAACATTCTCCATTTGCTGTTTCCCTTTGCAGCTTCACCCGTTTCTGTTGCAGGGTCAGATATCCTCACCCCGGGCTCTGCCTTGAGCTGTGCAAATTCCATCAGTGCAAGCAGGCAGAGCTCGGGGTGAGGGGCAGGGGGAATCAGCCCAATTCCTGCCCCAGGCAAGAGACCCAGGTACATTGGCCAGGCTTTGCCCAGCAGGGTTCATTTGCATTCCTAAAGCTCCTCTCCTGGCTGACTAAAACCAAAGCTTCTCTTCCAGGGCTGCCATCTGGTGAGTCACATGTGGCCCCCCGGAATCTGCCTTTTTTAAAAAAAGTATTAACTATTTAAGAGTTAAAAGTATCACGGTTAAAGCTCTTCAATTTTGCAAAATGCAACATAAAGGCGAACATGGAAAAACCCAGACCAAAAATTGATTCTCACCCTTCTGTCCCAAACCTACCTGACAATATAAAGTAGGACTATTATAAAAAATGTTTCTCATGTTGTAATCTTATCACTGAAACTGTAGGGAAAACAAAAACTCTCCAAGAATCTCTTTAGTGTGAGAGAGTCAAGGCATTACTTGGTTCTGGCCAGGATGGGCAACAGAAATACTTTCATCCACACATAGCCCGGCTGTGGAGAAAACATCATTCCATGACATGTCAGTTTTACTCGATTTTTCCTAAACTTTACGTAGTCTGAACCAATCTAAATCCACTGCTTTAATGTTCATTGCTTCCAAGTCGTGTAAGTTTTTAGTGTTTGGTTTCCTATTAGACTCGGATTTCTTCCCCTCTGATGTGAATTCCGTCCACACTCCTGGATTTCCTTCTCAGCCTTTTCCAGACCAGGTGTCTCCAGCTGTGCGGGGGGCAGTGTCTGGGGTAGCTGTTGGTTGCTGTTTGCTGCGGGGCGTTGATGTTTTGTTGCTGGTCGTTATCTCTGTGGGTGTCTTTTGGGCTATTCCCAGTCTGGTCGGATGTTAAACTCATCTCCATTGAGTGGTGGAGATGAGTTTAACATCCGAACAGACTGGGAACCCCTTAAATAAAACCTTTAAAATTTCTTTCCCAAAGGCAAACCTTTGAGTAGAGAAACCTTTCTGAGCAGAGAAATAAGATTTAAAAGAACCAGGATGGGTACATTTTGCAGCAGTGCAGTCGCAGGCAGCCCAGAGTGTGGGTGTGAGTGAGCCCCAGGGTGGAATTGTGCCGCGGTGCTCCCCAGCAGCTGTGGCAGTGCAGGCCCAGCCAGCGCTGGAGCTGCAGCAGCGGCAGCGAGGCTTGGCCGCAGTGGCTGGAGGTGCCAGGGGAGGGTGGCCAGGATTCCCGAGGGTTTGAGCAGAGGATCTGTGGGCAGGCCCAGGGGCTTGGCCCGCTGTGGAGCCCTGGCTGCTGCTGCGTTGCCTTCAGGGCAGGCTCAGGGCGGCTCCCATGGTCCTGCTGCAGGCGGGAAGTGCAAATCTCCGGGGCTTCAGAGCCCCTGAGGCCAGGCTGAGGGGTCCCCCCGTGCTCAGCTGTGCTGGCGGCTGTTTCTGGCCTCAGGGACACTTGGCGTGGGCCCCTTGGCCACCAGTGGTGCTGCTTTGCACTCCTTAGGCAGGAGCCGATGGCCTGGCTGGGTGTTGGCAACAGCAAAGTCCCAGGGCAGGCTCTGTGCCAGCCCAGCTTCCTGGGGGAGAGATTCCACAGGAGACAGGATCCTGGCTACAGCCTGCCTTACATTTACATCCCTTATTTCCACCCTGCACTAGGTGGAGAATTGCCCAGGTAAGGAATTCCAGACATGAATTCCAAGGGAGATAATTGAATATCTGCCTTGGGTCTGGCTCTTTTTCTTGCCAAAGCCAATGGCAAAAGCTGTACCCATGGCATCTTGGTTTCCATCTCCGGCTTCCAAAGGTGTTTCTTTATTTCCCCATTCATTCTTTCTACCCAACCCGAGCTCTGGGCTTGCCAGGGGTTATGGAGGTCCCATTGTATTCCTAAAGCTGCCATAACCCCCTGAAGGGTCTTTCCTGTAAAATGAGTTCCCCATCTGAATCTATTGCTTCCACAATCCATTATCTTTGAATTATTTGTTTTAGAAATAGGTTAATAAGTGATCCAGTGCTTGCTGAAGCAGTCAGAATTGCTTTTGCCCCCCTGTTAGGTGCCATGGTGTCAGCAGAAGATTTTGAAGCCTTCCTGCTCAGGGCATTTCAGTGCCAGGCTCTTACAAGCACCCACAGCTCCGCGGGTTGAGCTGAGCATGGGCCGGTGACCTGCGCTTTGTCTGATTCCCCCTCCTTAATAACAGCCTGTCTTGTAGCTCTTTTCCCTTCTGCTGCCCTTGCAGAGCCATCCACAAACACATTGTCTCCCTCAGGCCAGGGAATGTCCCATCAATCTCTCCCAGCCTGGCTCGGGAGCTCTGTCCCTTGAGTGCAGTCCTGGGTTCCTTGCCAGCCCCTCTCCAGGCTGTTCAAACAGGAGGCTGGGTTAAACCCTTGCCCTGTCCTCAGTTCTGAATCCTCCTGTGCCACTGAACAAGTTTCATACTGTAATCACCGAGCCCTGCTCATCCATTTAGAGGCTCTTTTGGTTGTCAAAGCTTTAACTTGATGCCAGACTTGAACTCTAGGAGATCCTCCTGTTGTCATCAGTTTTCAGGCCTCTGCTCCCACGGAAGCTGTGGCTGCACAATTCTGCAGACAATGAGGCTGCTCTCTGGCCACTGGGTTAAACATTTTAGCACAAGAATTCCTTTGGCAAGACCCTGTTTAACGTCCACCCATAATTCAAATTCCTTTTCCCTGTCTGGAAGGCCCAGGCCACTCGCCTCAGTTAATCTTAATTTTAACACTTGAAAATTCTGTGTTTCCTCCTTGTGTCCATCCATCCAGTTTGTTGACTGGCAAGATAGGAGTGTTGTAGGGAGACATCCTTGGCTCCAAAAGCCCTGCCTTTAACAGGGACTCAATACCAGGCTGTGAGCCCTTCCTTCCCTCTCTTGGAACAGGGTATTGCTTGTCCTGGTTGCTTTAATTTGTAGAGGCTCCATATCTAATTTTCTGTATTTCCCTGGGGCTGCCCACACTTCTGGGTTCACTTCAGCATAGGCCTTGTCAGACTTTTGACACAGAGGTACAACAGAACTAGCCTCTGTATCCCTTTTTACAGTATTAAAATCCAGCTCTCAAACTCCTTCCTAGTTAATTACAATCACAGGAGGAAGAAAAAGAAATTCATTTATTTCAAACCTATCCCCCACAGCTTCTAATAGTGGTTGAACAAATCATACCTGCTCATCTTTCCCACTCATTCCCTTAAAAATTAAAATATTCCTTTACTATTTTCCCCTTTAGGTCTAAGATTCAGAGCAGATTGAGAGGCCCCTGTGTCCATCAGGAAATGCCTCCTCTCAATGCAGACCCACCTGAATGTTCTCAAGGGCTCCAGTGTGGAGGGTCCCTGGTGTGATGGGAGCTGTGACAGCCCTGCCAATCCATGTCCATCACGGGCTGGACTTGCTGGTCCTGAGGGTGCTGCTGTCTCTGCTTGCAGTGTCCTTGTGCCCTGCAGCCGGAGCCCTGATTCCTTGCCAGGGGCTGTTTGGGTGGGCTGTGCCCTGCCGAGGAGGGCAATGCCTCTGCCGGGTGCTTGTGGCCGAGCCGTGCCCTGGGTGCTGGGGCCCCCTTGGGCCCTGGGGCTGATCCCTCAGGGGCTGTAGGAGCTCTGCCCTGGCCTTTGCCTTCAGCTTGGCCTTTTGCTGCTCCCTTCTTGCATTCACCTGCTGGGCCTTTGTGCCCAAGTGCTGCAGGGCCTTCTTCTGCCCCTCCTGCAGCCCCCCTCAGTGCCTGTGGGTGCTTGTCTTGCTTTACAAGACAGGCGTCTGCTTGGGAAGGCAGAAAAAGCCTCTCTTGGAATGGAGAATGCAAACCCCCTCCCTCTTAATTTTTAGGATGGTGAAATCAAGGGGCTTTCAGGCAAAGATATGGGATTAGGAATAACGGTTCTTTACTAGTGTGTATAATATAATAATAGTAGTGTGTATAAACAGCTCCGGCAGTGCCAACAAACAGAGCCCGGAGCCGGTCCCGGCCTTTCGGCCGCGGCGCTTTCCCCTTGGGTGCAGTTCCGGGCACGGCCGGCAGGGGCGCCGGTGGCTCCCGCGGGGCGGGGCAGCGCATCCCTGCCATGGGAACCTCTCTTAACGGCAACAGAGCAATCCCTTCATCTAACTCTTTCACTTTTTTACCTTCTGTAGCCTTTCTCCCGTGTTTTGAGAAAGAATTTGGAGAGGGCTGCCTTTTAACTGAGCTCCTAGTGTTTTGATAAGGTGCTTCCTGTAGAGAGAGGGATTTTCCCTGAACAGCCGGAGCTGTGGTTACCAAGGGGACGTAACTCAGAGCAGGAGGGGTCAGGGGAGGATATCCCGCCGAGGCTCGGTCGGAGTGTGGGCAGGGTGTGCTGCCGGAATCGCCAGAGGGGGATCTTCCCGTGGAGGCCGAGCCGGAGCGTGGGCAGCCCCCACATGGCTTCTGGCGGCTGATCCGGCAGCTCCCGGCAGAGAAAAGGCAGGTGGGAGACCCCGGCAGCAGCAGCGGCGCTGCCCAGCGCAGCTGGCACGGGCAGGGCAGCCGGGGATGGGATGGCTGGGACCCGCCCTCGGTGCGGTCGGCGCGGTGACCTCGGCCCACGCGGCAGGACAGAGCAACCCCATCTTGCCCAGCATGGCCGGCAGAGCGGCCGCGGGCCGGGCAGTGGGGCCAGGGCACACAAATTCACCGCCAGCGCCGGGGCAGGTGGAGCTGCCCTGGGCAGTGAGCCCGCACCTGGGATGGAAACCGGGGCAGGCGGAGCTGAGGCGGGCAGCGAGCCGGGACCCGGGACAGGCGCCTCGGCCGCCAACGGAGGGGGCAAGAGCTGCAGAGGATCCCACTCTCTTTCTGACTTTTCCTCTTGTTCCCCTCCCTTTCATTTCCCCTTTTTATTTTCTTGGTTTTTTCCTCGGGTGTTTCTGATACTTCAAAGATTTTTATTCTCCTAAAATCTCCTGTCTAACATATGGCATATTCTCTTTCTTCTAGATTAAATGGGTTTTTTTCCAAATAAATCCAGAACCTAACAAATCCAAACTTCTGCTTGGATATTTTGAAATGGTCGACGAGCTAACTCATGACCTCCTAATGCTGTTTTTCTCATCACCTTTTTATTTATCCTTTGGCAAATTAAGCATCTTTCAGTGACTTGCTTTGCTACACCAAAAATCCCAGTGCACCCAAAATTCCTTAAAAAATGATCACACAAAGCTTGAGTACGCCAGTGGGGTTTCTGATGCACGTCTTCTAATCTTTTCCTAGTAAGCACATTTTATTAAGTAATTGTCTTCCATGTAGAAGTTTCTATTACTCTGATTTATCTTGTTCATTTCCTATCTTGTTTAATTCTTTTTTCTCGGCTTCCCTAAACTTTGGAATTTCCAGTTTTTCCTCGTTTGGAGTTAATATTAACATAACTCTTTCAGCTCCATTTTCTGCTGCATCCTTAGCTTTGTGATCTGCCCCCAGTTTGCCCAGTTTGCCTCTCCTTTGGCCCGGGCCGGGTTCCCCCCGCCCGCAGCGGCTGGGAGCAGCTGAGAGCCCCGCGCTGCCCATGCCGACCTGGCCCGGCTCCATCGCCGCTGCTGCCGCGGGCTGCGAGGGCTGCGGGAACGGGGCACCGAGGGTGTGGCTGCTGCTGGGGGAGGAGGAGGAGGGAGGGAAGGGCAGGGATGGAGGGGGAGGAGGAGGAGAAGGAATGGAAGGGGCGGGATGGAAGAGGAGCAGGAGGCGGGGATAAGACAGAGGAGGAGGAGGAGGAGGGGGGATGGAAGAGGAGGAGCGGGAGGAGAAAGAGCAGGGAAGGAGGCGGGGTTAGGAGGGAGGAGGACAGGGAGGTGGAGATAGGACAGAGGAGGAGCGGGAGGAAGAGGAAGAGGAGGGACAAGGGCCGATCAAGGCTGAGTTGCGGGAGCCACGCGGTCTCGAGCCCTGCCTGAATTCGCAGCCCCCACCTGTGGGATCATCGCCCCCCCCATGGCACAGGTGAGCGGGGAGGGGGAGCCCGGCCCAGATATCCCGGGGGGTCCCTGGGTTGGGTTTTTGGGGGATGTTTGGAGAATGAAGAAGTCCAAGGCTGAGCGGAAAAGGCCCCTCGGGGGGACATCGGGGGGTGGCGGTGGCGGCTGCCGGCAGAGGCAGCCTGGAGGAGCAGAGCCCTGTGTGCCCCAGGAGGCCAAAGTGGGGAGGCCAGAGAGGGGGGAGCGCCGCCATTGGCGGGAGCCTCAAGAGCCTGGAGAGGGGCAGGGGGGACTCCTTGAAGCCGCTGCAGCCCAGAGCCGAGAATGAGGGGAGAAGGGAGCCCGGGAGCCCAAACAGCCCCGGCATCCCAAAATGGGGAGAGCCAAGAGGGGGCAGTGCATCCCCAGAGACGGCCCGGGGGGATCTCGTTGCCCTTGCCTGTGGCACGGAGGCAAATCCCATGCTGTCCTTGTCCTTCCTCGCCCAGAGCAGGAGCTGAGCATGGAGAGCAGGGAGGACAAATGCCCGCGGCAGAACCTGGTGGCAGAGGCCGTTTTGAGCGGCTCCACGGCGCAGGAAGCCAACGGGGAGGAAAAGGCCCGGAGATGCCGCACGAGGAGGGGCTGCAAACGCAGATGGCGGGGATGTGAGGGGGAAAGAGCCAGCCTGGGCCGGGAAGGCGGCCGGAGATGGAGCCAGAGCTCAGAGCTGGTGCTCCATGAGCAGCTCCATGATGGGGAGAAGCCCCACACATGCGTGGAGTGTGGGAAGAGCTTCAGGTGGAACTGCCACCTGATCAGCCACCAGAGGATCCACACTGGGGAACGGCCCTACGAGTGTGGGGAGTGTGGGAAGAGCTTCAGAGAGAGCTCCAGCCTGATCAGGCACCAGAGGTCCCACACGGGGGAGAGGCCCTACGAGTGTGGGGAGTGTGGGAAGAGCTTCAGGAGGAGCTCCCACCTGATCAGCCACCAGAGGACCCACACTGGGGAGAGGCCCTACGAGTGTGGGGAGTGTGGGAAGAGCTTCAGGAGGAGCTCCCACCTGATCAGCCACCAGAGGACCCACACTGGGGAGAGGCCCTATGAGTGTTCCAAGTGTGGGAAGAGGTTTCAGACCAGCTCTGATCTTCTCCTGCACTATCAGAGTCACACAGAGGAGAGGCCCTTCCAATGCCCCGACTGTGGGAAGGGATTCAAGCGCAACTCTGACCTCGTCAAGCACCGGCGCATCCACACAGGGGAGAGGCCCTACGAGTGTGATAAATGCAGGAAGAGGTTTCAGACCAGCTCCCATCTCCTCCAGCACTATCGGATTCACACAGAGGAGAGGCCATTCCGCTGCCCCGACTGCGGGAAGGGATTCAAGTACAACTCCACCCTCGTCACCCACCGGCGCATCCACACTGGGGAGAGGCCCTACGAGTGTCCCCAGTGTGGGAAGAGCTTCTCCTGCAGCTCTAACTTGACCAAACACCAACGGAGGCACCGGTAAGGGAAGCCCTGCGAGTGCCCCGAGTGCGGGAAGAGCTTCGTGCGCTGCTCCAGCTCCATCCCCCACTGGAGGAGGCACTTTGGGCACAGCCCTGGTCACTCACATTCCCTGTGATCCATGTTGGGAACACACCTGCCTGCTTCTCCTTTGGTTTGGCCTGAATTTTTTCTCTTCTCCATGTGTTTCCACTCCAAAAGCCAAGAGGGATGAATCTGTCACCTCAAAACCACTCAAATCCCTCTGAAAATAACTGAATTTTAACCCAAAAAGGCTCAATCCTACCTCAAATTCCTTGTTCCCTCCTCAAAAAACCTCAATCCCATGCTAAACTCTCCATTCCACAACCACCAGGGTGAGATGGGGTTAGAAGGGGACTGGGAGAAGTGGGATCCCAATTTGGAGCAATGGGATTGGGAATGTGTGGGGCTGTGTGTGTGGGTTGTATTTGATAGCAAATAAAACTTTCAGAGTTACTGATTTCTGTCCTGTTCATTTTCAGTCAGTTCTGTTTGCAGAGTGCCACCTTTTCATCTCATTCAATTCTTATAAAAGTCCCATTTTTTAAATCATCTAGCCTCTAACAATTAAAAAAACAATATCCAAATAAAACCACGCACCCCCAATAAACCTTTTAAAAATAATTTTAATTGTTTTGGAGTACTTAAGGATGTTATTAAAGTTTAATTGTTTGGTTGAAATGTCTGAGAAATTGTACTGGTGTTTGGTTTTGTGTTTAGTATGTAATATGAATTGTAATATGTGTTTTGTGTATGAATTGTAATATTGTCATATGTGTCATATGTGTATGAATTGTAATATTGTAATTTTGTGTTTAGTTTGTAATATGAATTGTTTTACTAAGGTGTGTTAGATTGCTTGGTAGTTTCTTTAGATATTTTTATCTAAAGTACATTAGTCATAGAGTTAAAATTTTCAAAAGGTATTTCTTGATATATAATTTGTTTATTTATATACATTGGTAATATTATAGTAATAGTTGTTGCTTTGGTTTGAATCACTGTTGGAGTATTGTAAAGAAGAGTTGAGATTTTTATATTTTATTTTTATTATAATTTTTTAAAGTTCAATTATTATTTCTTTGTTTATAATTTTATTGCAATTTGTTGAGGGGATAGGAAGGAAGTTCAAGGGCAGGAACATTTTTTCCTGGCTGGGAACTGGAATTCCAGACCCTGGGAGTGTGTGCAGGACCCCACAGACTGGGATCAAATATGGGCTTGGATCAAAGATGGGCTGGGATCAAATATGGGCTGGGATCAAATACGGACTGGGATCAAATATGGGCTTGGATCAAATACGGACTGGGATCAAATATGGACTGGGATCAAATACGGACTGGGATCAAATATGGGCTGGGATCAAATATGGGCTGGGATCACATGGATGGGGATCCTGTGCATCAGAACCCTCCAGACCAGGATAGCCTGGAGTGGGATCAAATATGGACTGGGATCCCAGGGACTGGGACCATATGGATCAGGACCACACAGACTGGGATCAAATATGGGCTGGGACTGTTTTTTAAAGTAACTTTGTTATAAGTTTTTATTTCTGTTGTTAATTAAGCTTGTGAAATAGCTGCTTGTGTTAAACTGCCTGCTTGGATGGGATAACATCCAATGCACCCAGGATGAGGACACCTGTACAGATCTGCCAACTATCAGCACTCCCCGTCTGAAGGCAGAGTGCACCAAGGCCCAAAAACTGGAGGTGATAAAGAGAAGGAGCCAAAACCACAGCCAAGAAACACACATGCTCTGAAAAGGCAGACCCAGGGAGGGGCGATGTAAAATCATTCCTGGAATATGTAAATAAATTTATGGGTATGCATGAGGCTCTATGAATATGCACCAGGCTGATGTAAGGGGAAAGGTATTTCAGGGCAATGCAGATTCCTTGGTTGTGGTTTTAGTCCATTCTTATCACCTCCAGTGTTTGGGCTTTGGTCCATTCTGACTCTGAGAAGTTGAGGTTTTGGGATTTTTAGTATGTTGTGGATGGAAGCAAAATGGAGGGCACAGTGTTTCGTCCTGGGTTTCTTCTTCATGCTTCTTCCTTCTTCTTCATGGGTTTGGGTGGCTTTTTGTAATTGGGCAGAAATTCCACATTGCAGGCTCTTTGGGATCAGTTATTGGGTTAAAAGGGAAAATAATCTAGGTGTCAGTTCCTAATTGGATAGTTTAGTCTTAAAAGACCTTGGAACAAGAGATTGTTGGCCATTTTGTGCCTTCTACTGAAAAGCTGCTGAACTCCCAGTAATGAGGCTGTTTTACTGATAAGAAATAATAAACACTTGAGTCTGAACATGAATTACTGTCTCAAGTGCCTTCAATCCAGAGCCAGTGAAACCAACAACTGGTACCCCACAGCTTGAGGTAGTGCCAAGGCAGAACTTGTTCATGCTCTTTTCCCCTGGTGATTTTCTACTCCCATCCAGACTCTGATAGCAAAGCCGTGCTGGTGACAAAAGATTGACCTTGGCATCCTGGGGCACTTTCTGGGTGGGTGTTTGAATCTGCTTTTCCAGGCCTCGGGCTGAGCAGGGTGAGGCCGAGGCCTGGGCCCCTCCAGGCGGCGCCGGGAGCGCCCGGGGCAGCGGCGAGGGGCGGCCCTGAGGGGCGGCACAGGGGGCATTTCCCCCGAGCGGGCGGGCGGGCGGGCGGCGGGGAAAGGCGCCCTGGGCACAAGGGCAGGCACAAGGGCCCCGGCTCTCTGCAGTGCGGGCGGCCCAGCGCCGATCGCTGCTCCCGGAGCCGCTGCCAGGGCCGGGTCTCCTCCCCGCCGCTGACCCTGCACCTGCAGCGCTGCCTCCGCCTCTGCCGGGCTCCCCGGCACGGATGGCAAGGACGTGGACACGCTGCAGCAGGGGCCCAGCAGGGACACCCAGATGGTGCCGGGGCTGCAGCTCCTCTCCTGCAAGGAAAGGCTGACACAGCTCGGCTTCTTCAGCCTGGGAAAGAGACCCAGCCTTGATCCAGCTGTGGCCTTCCAGTACCTGAGGGCAACACACAAGAAAGCTGGACAGGGACTTTGTACCAGGGCAGGCAAGGACAGGACAAGGGAGCATGGATCCAAATGGAGAGAGATTAGGTTTAGGTAAGGGATTCAGAAAAAAGGCTCTCCTGGAACAGGTTGCCCAGAGAAGGTGGGCGTGTCCCGTCCCTGACAGTGTTCAAGGCCAGGCTGCATGGAGCTCTAGACAAGCCGGTCCAGTGCAAGGGGTCCCCAGCCACAGCAGGGGGGTTGCAGCCATGGGATTTTCCAGATCCCTTCCAAGCCAAACCATGCCACGACTCCATGATTCTGGGATACTTCCCCTCCTCATCCTCTGGCAGAAAAAGAAACTTGGCCCCAAGTTCCACACTGCAGACCATGTCTTTTGGCAGCCTGCAACTGTGTCAACAGAGGATGAAAAGAGATGACATTACTGACTCGATTTCCCTTTTCTACTTGAAAAGTAAATGCTCTGCTCCTGTCCACTCTGGCAAAATTGTCACAAGAGGCAATTGTTCCCCATGAAAAGCTTGGTCTCATGCAAAGAAGAAAGAAGCCAGAAGCCAACAGTCTTCGTTATTGCTACGTTGTTTTCTTTGGTTACTTCTCTAATAGGAATGACTTTGAGGTGTGATTTGTTTGTTTCTCTCTTTCGTTCCTGGCGGCATCGTGGTCCCCCCGCAGCGCAAGGGCGCCCTTGTGCCCCTGGAGCTGGCGCTGCTGTGGATGGTGTTGCGGCCTGGCTTCCGCGGCCTCGTGAGGCTCCTGGACTGGTTCGAGGTGCCCGAGGGCTTCGCGCTGCTCATGGAGCGTCCGCAGCGCTGTCAGCACCTCTGGTACTTCCTGCACGAGCGGCGGTTCCTGACGGAGCCCGTGGCGCGGGGGCTGTTCCGCCAGGTGCTGGAGGCCATGGGGCACTGCAGCAGCCGCGGCGTCCTGCACCGCCACATCAAGGCCGAGAACGTCCTCATCGACCTGGCCACGGGCTGGGCGAAGCTCATCGACTTCGGCTGCGGCACGATCCTCCAGGACACGTTCTACACCCGGATGTCAGGTGAGCCCAATGCCGGGGCCCAGCTGGGCAGCAGAAGTTCCTCCCTTGGCTGGCATAGGGGGAAGAGGGAGGGAAGGAAGGAGGGAAGGAAGGAGGGGGAATCCATCTTCAGCCAGCTGCAGCCAAGTTGCTTTTTGGCAGGGCAGGGGCTGGCTGTTGTGGAACGGGAGCTGGCTGGGAGGGAGGGAGCAGCATGGGCCTGATGAGCTGCGCCCGTGTCCCATAGGAACGCCGGAGTACAGCCCACCGGAGTGGATCCTCTTTGGCTGCTACCATGGCCAGCCAGCCACCATCTGGTCCCTGGGCATCCTGCTCTATGAGCTGCTCTGAGGGCACCTTCCTTTCCACACCAACGAGGACATCGTCTGGGGCCAGCTCTTCTTCCTGCCCCGGGTGTCTCAAGGTGGGGATGCGCCTTCAAGGCACGAGGGGAAGAATGGGGTTGGAAGGGGTGGTTGGCACATAAGCATCCTGCTCTTGCAGCTGGTGAGGAGGTGGATCTCCTGGGCTTAGCTGGAGGAGGTGGCACCTGTGCCTCTGTGCTGGTGTCCTCCGCAAGAGAGGATCGATAGGAAGCTTTTGGCTGCAGCTCTGAGCACTCCTGGTGTGGCCTGGGCACTGTGGAATGTGGGAGAGCATGGACAGGAGCCTTGTCCCGCTGAGCTTTGTAGACAGTTGGCTGGCTGAGAAAGGTCACGTCAACATAATACCCCTGGTTAAGCAAGAAGGAGAGAAGTCTAGAAGTCAGCAGTCAGTGTCCATATAAGGCAAGGACATTATGCCCTTGATGCAACAACAGGATAGGGAAGAGGCTCTTTTGCCAAAAATATGAAGAATAGTTTCAACAGAATAACCACAAGAATGCAGAAGAAGGCGTAGTTGGCCGATAAGTAACTAACCAATAATGAGCACTCCTTTGCAATATGTATGAGCTTTATTAAATCCAATATAAACATGTGTGACTCTCAATAAAGTTCGAGACGTGCTGATCAGTCATATTGCATGCCACATTTCTCCCGCCGATCCGACACAAACCCAAACTCCAGCCCTGGGATACCCTATAAAAACCCCACGGCCCTCCCTTTGCCCTGTCTTTCGGGGGTCAGAAATGGATTCTGGAGCTTTCTGAAACCCAGACCCGTCTCGTTTGTTCCTGGCACCGGCAGCTGCAGCCTCCCTGGACACCATGAACTCTGGAGAATGGGGGCAGCCAGTGGGGACAGGTCCTGGACTGCAAGATAAGTGTGTGTTCTGTTTGCCATCTGTCAGTGGTGGGGCAGTTATCTTCTGTTCATTGGGCAGTTTCTCTCTTCCACAACCAATCCTCCCTGTGGGGAGGTGTGTTCCATTAATAGGCCATTAATTATTAATTATTAATCTTCTGGTAATGGTCCACTGAGTGTCACTGCATGGCTGATTAAATGACATCATCCCATTGGGAGATGCTCCGCCCAGGGGGAGGAGCCAAGCATTCCTACCTGGATAGAATCTGAGATTTGGAACACTGTAGGCAGCCTTTTCCTCCTGGATTCCCAGAGGAGCAGCTGTCTTTCTTCTCCATGGGATTCCCAGAGGATCAGCCTTTTCCTACTGGATTCCCAGAGGAGCAGCTGTCTTTCTTCTCCACGGGATTCCCAGAGGATCAGCCTTTTCCTACTGGATTCCCAGAGGAGCAGCTGTCTTTCTTCTCCACGGCATTCCCAGAGGATCAGCCTTTTCCTACTGGATTCCCAGAGGAAGGAAGATTCCCAGGCCCATCTACAGCAGCCCTGGACCTTCAGAGGAAAATTCCACCCTTCTCCAGGATCCCTGCTCCAACAGAGCCACACCTGGCACTGCAGGAGGGCTGCAGCCACCACTGAATGGGACTGCTGCCAGCACCCTGACCCACAGCGTGTCAGGCCCTGTTCTGACTCTGTCAGTGGGGTTTTTTTCGTTTGTACTACTGCATTTATATTTTTATTTTTTCCTAAAAAAGAACTGTTATTCCTATTCCCATATCTTTGCCTGAAAGCTCCTTAATTTCAAAATTATAACAATTCAGAGGGAGGGGTTTACATTTTCCATTCCAGGGGAGGCTCCTGCCTTCCTTAGCAGACACCTGGCTTTTCAAACCAAGACAATAACAAAGTTACTTTAACACCACAGATAGAAAATCCATTTTAATCTCTGCAAAAAGCCAATATTATGTGTCCATAACAATAAACCTCTCGCTGAGTGATGGTAGATGTTAAAGCAACTTTGTTCTAAAGATATAGTTTTTATTTCTGTTGTTAATTAAGCTCAGTGAAAAGGCTGCTTGTGTTAAACTGCCTGCTTGGATGGGATAACATCCAATGAACCCAGGATGAGGACACCTGTACAGATCTGCCAACTGTCAGCACTCCCTGTCTGAAGTGAGCTACAATTTGGGAACATCTCATGTTTCATGCATGCAGTGGATGACCAGATGATTTAAAATGCTAATGAAATAAACAAGAAAGATTTAAAAATGCTAATAAAATAAACAAGAAAGGTCATTTTTATTCCTCAAAATAACAACAACAACAACAAGAAGTTCTGGTTTAATGAAAGGTGGAATCCGTTGCTCTTAAGAGCAAAGCTTCATAGCTGGAATAAAGAGTGTTCAGCCCAGCTGTTTCTACTATGAGGCTGTATTTCATCCCCCCTGAAAGTCCTTCATGTTTGCACAGAAAACTGTCCCTGCACAGCCCAATAAATTCCATCACTTCAGCTGGCCAAACAACCACTGTGGTCAAGTGGGGTCTGAGCAGCTTCCAGGATCCCAAGCAGCTTCAGAAGCTTCATTTTACACCTCCTCTTCTCCCAGTGAGTACCCAGCACCACCATCACTGTGGACCCATAGCTATGGATCACTGGCCTGGCCAGCACAGGGCTAATGTTTGCATCAGCCAGGAGGAGCTGCTCTGCCTGGCTGTCTGTCTCAGCCTCAGCCCTGAGACCCCAAATGCCTCCATTCTGGCCCAATCCTCCCTGGTGCTGAGCATAAGAACTTGTGCAGACAAGAGCAGGGAGGGAATCTCCCCAGCCGTTTATCACCTCAGCAACAAGACCTTGGTACCAGGCTGTTATCTGTAGCAGAAAGCAGCAGCAGGAAGGAGACACCAGATCACCAGCCCCAGGCCATGGCCCTGGTGCTGTCCTTACCAGTGATCAGTGTCTGCAGCTCTCCAGGAGCTCAGGGAGCAGGGATGCTCCTCACCATCTCATCTCACCCATGCACCCAAAGCCACAGCCAGCTGTGTGCTCCTGCCCACCAGCACATGCCAAGGCACAGCGTGGGATTCTTGGGGAGGTGTCCTCTGCAGGGCCAGGAGTTGGACTTAGTGATGCTTGGGGGTCCTTTCCAGCCCAGGATATTTTGTGATTCTAAGGCTTTGGCCAGCCCAGGTTTCAGCCACCTCCCTGATCCAGGTGTGATTGACCCCAAACCAGATCTTGCCTCTGTCTACCCTCCAGTGCAAGGAACATGTTGCATCTACCCCAGCCCTGCTGCTTGTGTCTGATGGATCATGCTGACCTTTTCAACATATTTCTTGGAGTATTAGAAAACACTATCTGACAAAAAATAAACAAAAAAAAAAAACAAAAAACCCCCACAAAAAATAAGAAAAAAACAACAAAAAAACCAACAGACCAGCCCAAAGGAAATCAATTTGGGTGATGATGGCCTTTTGTTCCAGCTTATCCTGCACCAAACTCCACAGATGGTAACTCTGAACATTTCCCAGACCTTCACAGCAGAGCTTGGAAGTGTCTCTCTGATTTCTTGGTTGTTTCATGACACATGCATTTCTCCTATATAATCCCAGTGTTTTGCTTAGAAGCCATATTATAACTGGGAATCAATCTTCTTCATTTGAACATCTAGGACAGATTCACACATCATTTCACCATTAACTAGGATAGACTCAGCCTTGCAGATCTTTCAGGTTTCAAGCCTGGCTGTGTTGTTTCAGTTCTTTGCTGCTGCTTGTGCTCTGTGAAAAAAAAAAAAAAAAAAAAAAATTAAATAACCAGACTTTGGAACTTTCTGTTGTGGCTTGAAGAAGAACACAGGTTGTTTCATCGCTGTTGTGAGACATGTGTTACCCGGCTCATTAATTCACAACAGTTCTTGTTTTCTCTGCCTTTTTCACGCTGATGTGATACATTTGTGAAGTCCAGGGTTGTACTGCAAGTGATTAATGCTGCAGTGAAGTCTGATAAACTGAGATTCCAACAAAAAAGTGTGAAAAATGTAACCTCTAGAGTTCTGAAAGCTCACATATGACAAAACCCATAAATCAGCCCAGAGGCAGTCATTATGGTGAGTTACTAACTAGATTATGCAGCTGCATTTGTCATCATTTCCCATTACGTAGAGAATAAACCTGTCAGGCTGATTTATGGCAGAGGGCTCCACAAGATGGGAACTGGCACCTGTACTGTTCTGTGGAAAACGATGAGAAATGCTGTGTCTGCTCAAGTGCTGAATGGAAAAGGAAGGAGGGGAGATAACTGTTCTTTGAAGGCACTGATTCAGGGACAAAGACTTCAGAGAGGAGTCATGCTTACACCCATGGGATGGCAGGAAGAGTATCCACCAACCTGTCCCAACAGCACCAGCAGCATCAGAATGCGTTCTCCAGAGGTGGAGGGAAGAGAGGAGAGAGGAGGTCTTTTGAGGGGACCAAAGTCAGTCATGGAGAAATCCTAGAAGCCTGGAATGGTTCGGGTCACAAGGAATCTGAAAAACCATCTTGTTCTAACCCCTGATGTGGGCCGTGACAAACTGAACAGCCGAATGCCTGGCTACTCAGGGGATACTCAAGGTTTTGGATTCCATGCCTGTGCATCTACCGTGGAGCAGCTGGGTCTGCTGGGAGCAGATGGCATCCACCTGAGCCCAGACCAGGCCAAAAGATGGGCAGATGTGGGACTGAGCAGGGCGAGGGACATCCCTGCACAGCAGCGCTCTGACAAGAGCAGCAGTGGCCTCCTCTCAGTGCCCTTCCCCGAGCAGCAGCCGCTGAACACCATGGTGGCTACACAGATGCTTTTGGCTCTGCAATCCCTTTGTGCTCAAAGGCCACGCTGGGCATTGCAGCTGGGCTGGAAGGTCTGGCTGGGCAGGGAACGGGCAAGAGGCACTGCTGGTGTGAGCTCCATGTGTTCACTGGGGACACAAGGAAGATTCTGTTCATCCAAAGAAAACCACAAGCAGCCAGTCCCTGCTAACACAGCAGTGCGACTCTGTCCAGAGCAGCTCAAATTTGTCTGCCAGAACCACCCCCCTGCACCTTCTTGATCTGAAGGGGACTAGAAGTGGTTTCACTGAAGTTCTTTCTTTCTGCTGTCTGATAATGGGAAGGTTTCACAGAAGTCTTGGATGGACTGGATCAGGGAATAGTCAAGCAGGAAAAACAGAGCAACCATCACCCAACCCCACTCACAGAAGAACAAGTCCCATTAGGAAAAGCACCTCAGGTGTTTTCATAGTTGATAATATGTATCCTACTCAAGATTATTGATTATAATCTTTTCCCTTTGGAAACTTATCAGTGGGGACTTCTGCCTGCTTTGTGAAGGGAGCCCCTGGGGCCCATCCCCTCCCAGAGGGGCTGCACTTGCTGCCTGCCGGGGCTTTCATTGCTGGGCCCACTGGGAGCCCCTGGGCTGGGCTGGGCACCAAGGGCAGGGCTGGCCCGGCTGTGATGCCTCTGGCCCCTGTGACACCAGGGGCAGCGTGTCACAATGGGGGCAGCTGGAAAAGGCCCCCGCAGGTAACGCTGGCCCAGCACAGCCTGGGCAAGCGGTGAGTGCGCACGTGGCGGGGCTGGGCCGGGCCAGGGCCGGGCCACAAGCGCCGCACCCGGGCCTGCATTGTCCCCCTGCACCCAGGGCCAGCCCCTGGGGCCGGCGCCTTGGCCGGGGCACGGGGCTGCTGCTGCTGGCCCACTGGCACAGGCCCTGCTGCCTGCCAGCTGCCCGGGGCCCTCTGCTTCTGCCCTCACATCCCTGCGCCTCCGGGCCTCACTTCAGCCCCCACAAGCTCCCTTGGCAGCCCCAGTGAAAGCCTTGTCTCTCTCCTCCTGCAGACCATGGCGCACAGAGCAGTCCTGGCTGGGCTTGTGCTGCTCCTCTTCCTGTTCCCACTTTCCGTGGTGGACAGATTTCACGGGGATGGGCAGCCCCGTGCAGAGGAGATGAAAGCGGCCCCCCCAGCGCCAGCTGAGCCTGGCTGGGGACCCTGGCTCCTGGCTGCCTTGCGCTACCTGCACCAGCTCTGGCAAATTGCTCAGCCGCTGCTCCTGCTTTTGGGCTGGTGGCTCAGGCGCAGAAGGGCAGCCACGAGGCAGAGAGCAGCGGCCCAGAGAGCTGAGGAAAAGGCAAGAAGGAGGAAGGTGGAAAGCGAGCGGAGAAGGCGGCTCCTTAGGAAGAGATTCAAAGACATGGAGCAAATGCGCCGGGCCACGAAAGAAATAGAAAAGCAAATGGCCAGGCTGATTGGAATGAATAGGGATACAACCAGGATGCTGAAGGTAGGCAGGGCAGGCTTTTGGAGGAGCACAGGCAGTGGCTGTGTGAAGAAAAGCTTCCTGCTGGAGATGCTCTCTGGGCCGGCCAAGGCGAGCCGCACATCTTTGTGAGCAGCCGGCGCACAGAGCTGCGCTTGCTGCCCAGCACAGCCCTGCGCCGGGGCACAGGCTCCGGGCTCCTGACACACCCTGCCCCTCTGCCCTCTCTCTCCTCACGGGATCTGTAGTAACTGCATCTCTTTTAACCCTTTCCCATACAGAGCCTTTGCATCTGCTCGAAGGAAAGCACCATCTGAAGGCATCGGGCCAATGATTGGAGATTGATTCAAATTCTTCAATAGTTTTGAAATATTTAAAATATCTTATTTAAAAATAGTTGTCTTTAGCAACATTTTCCAAACTTTTTATTACTATAATGTAGATTAATTCTCTTGTAAGAGATCATAAATAGTTTAATAGTAAGTAGTAAATAAATAATGGCACTTTTCTTTAGATTACATATAATAATATATTATAATTAATTTATAATTAATTGTATAATTTATATAATTCTTCAAAATTACCAAGAATTATTGCAGTTAACCAAAACTGAAGTATACTTTATTTTTATCTAAACCAGCAAATGTTGCTTGATCTTCATGATCCAATAATTATTTTGTGTCTTGTTTAATATTCATATATACAGTACATAGACTGTCGCTACGAATGCCTATAATCACAATTGGTTAATTTAAATTACACTCTCTGCCCTCCTGTCTCGGGAGGGTGACTTCCCTCAGGCAGCTGCAGTCCCTGTCAAGATGCAATAAAGGCAATGCCTGAACAAACGCTGTGTCTGTGAGTGTCCATGCTGGACTCAGGTGTCAGCTGTGGGGAATTCCTGACACAGGGGCACCACAGCAGCCCTTGGCATGCAGAGGCTCCTTTCCTCCCCTGCAGCAGCTGCTCCTTTGGTGCTGTGATCCAGCCTCTGCTCTGCGCGATGCCAAATGCAAGAAAACCAGGAGTGCCACCACTCAGACTGTCACTCGGGTCCCTGCAGAGCTCAGGAGCCACCATGGCTGTGTAGGTGTGGAACCTGCAGTGGGCCATGACAGCAGGGACAGCAGGGACAGCAGGGACAGCAGGGACAGCAGGGGCAGGGGGACACAGCACAGCAATCACAGCCCGGCTGCCCTGGGACAGGCCCGGCAGGCAGACAGGACACGGGGCAGGCAGGAGTCCCCATCCTCTCTGTGCCCTCCTGAGCACAGGCACATAAGGGACAGGGGCAATGGGGACACAGCCGGCCCCTCTCCTCTGGGAATATCCCACCTGCCCAGGGGCCCTGACAGAACGCAGGGGCTGAGGCTCTGCAAGGGGAACCCAAGGGTGAGCAGGAGGACCTCCAAGTTACATCTGCCCACATTCTGCATGCAAACTGCTGCGTGGAGGAGAAAACCAGAGGGGCCTTGCCACAGCAGATCCCGTCTGAGGGAAGCTGTTCTCTATTCCTGCACACGGGTGCCCCATGCAACATGGAGCACATGAATGCACTTTGACACCAGATTCTCAGCCCTGCTCGAGCGCTCTGGCACAGCAGGAGCAGCCATTCCCTAATAACACACGGGTTTGCAACTCTTGTGCAAAGCAACACAAATTGTCTCTCTCCTCCTGCAGACCATGGTGTCCAAATCAGTCCCTGCCCTGCTGGTGCTGCTCCTCTTCCACTTCCCATGGCCCGTGGTGATCAGTTGGGATGAGGATGCAGAGCTGGGCAAAGAGGGCCTGGAGCAGGCTACCCCAGAGGCACCCGAGCCTGCCTGGGGACCCCTGCTCTGGGCAGCCATGCAGCAGGGGCCCTACTGGGCTGCTGCTGAGCTGCTCTTCCTGCCTTTCTTCCTCTGCCTCAGGCCCAGAAGGGCGGCCATGAAGCAGAGAGCAGCGGCCCGGAGAGCTGAAGTAGAGGCCAGAAGGTGCAGGATGGAAATGGAGCAGAGAAGGCTTCGCTTCAAGAGGACCTGCACAGACTTGAAGGAGCTGTGGAGGACCATGAAGATGATCAAGAAGAAAATGGCCAGGCTGATTTGAATGAACAGCAAGATGAGCTGGTTCCTGCTGTGAAGCTGAACTCATTGTGTTCAAGGCAGATTTCCTCTGCACGGATGTCATTGTAGTCAGATGAGAAATTGGCCCCTTAATTTGAATGCAGTGGTGCATAGAGCTGTAGTCTAATGTTTTAATGTAGCTGACCTGTGCCCTGATAGCAAGGGGTGTTTAACAAATCTGGTATTGCCAGAAGGCTTTTGTTACTCTCAGACTGTGCTCTGCACATGGAGCAGCAGAAGAATTAAGGCCAAATCCTCCCTCAGGAACTGGAGGATATCACACGTGGGTAAGGAGCTTTTGTAAGGGAGAATTGACTGTTCTTCTCTCCCACCAGGTGACCCTGTGCTCCAACACGGTGATGGAGTTCTACCAGAGAATGCTGGTGCACCTGGAGGGTGTTGGCAAGGGAGGGGCAACCCTGATCATCACAGCCAGGTCCCAGCCCTTGCCTGGCTCCCCCAGGCACTGCCTTGCCCAGGCTTTGCTGGCTGCAGTGCCAAGGAGAAGTGCTGCTGGATGCCCTCATGTTGTGCCAGCTGGACATGAGAACAGCAGTGCTTGGGCAGCAGCCAGTGGTGAAAAGCACCCCTGCTCACAGCCCAGCACGGGCCTGGGCCCTCTTCTAAAGGCACCAGCAATGATATCATTGATTGGCCTGGGCTTTGGTGCGTGAGGGGGAACAAATTTCCCGAGGGCCTCCTCCCCTTCTTCCTGCAAGAGGTGGAGTTGTGCTGGTGGTGAGCACCGTGCACTGGTTTGGGCCACACCAAGCAGCTGCTGAGAGTCAGGGTCTGGCTCTGTCCATGAGGGCCCATGGCAGGGGGGAAGTGGCTCCCAGCAAGAGTGGGGAGGGCAAGGTCTGACGAGGGGAAAGCAGCCCTTGGTGTGGCAGGTCAGCTCCAGATTTTCTCCTTCCCTCTGCTTCCCATTTTGAGCTTTAATGTTGTCAGAGCTGAGCCCAAAAGTCGTGGTTGCTGCAGCAGAATTCCATGCTGCTGTGCTGCTGTGGGTGTCAGTGTGATGCCCAGAGGGATGCAGCTCCCTGGGGCTGTTCCCTGTCGCAGGCAGAGCCATGCAGGCAGTGCCTGGGCTGCCATTCTGTAAAGCAGGTGGAGCTGGGGCCAGGCAGGGCCTGGAGCTGTGCAGTGCAGGAGCCAGGGAGCTGCAGGGCCTGGCAGGGGCTGATCAGCCCCTCTGTGGGGCAGCTGCTGTCTCGTGCCCTCCAGGGCTGGGGCAAAGAGCTGAGTTCTCAGGCAGGGCAGCAGCACCATGGCAGAGAAGGGAGTCATTTGTACTGAGACACTGGGGTTGTGTGTTCCTTGAGCCTTGGGGAGCCCTGATCCTTGTTGGGAAGGCTCCCCCAGAGCTCGTGGCTCACTGGGACTGTTCCAGGAGTCCTTGCAAGCCTTCTGGGGTACAGGAGGGGCTGAGGCAGCTGTGGGGCAAAGGGCTCTGCCTGGGGCACTGGGCAGCCTCTGGGTGCTGCCTCTCAGGGTTTGGGCCTCCTTGACAAGACGTGTTGGAGTGGGCAGAGGTAGAAGGCAATTTATCCCTGTAGGGCTGTTCAATGTGCATTGGACAGTGACCAATGTGTTCTGCTCCATTGCACAATCTCTGGGGGGAAACGTTCTCCATTCTCTCAGGATCTCTGATTGCCCTGGGGTCATCTCTCTGCCCAGATGTCTCGTTCCTGAGCTCCAAGTGTCCCCCCAAGTTCTGCTGTACGGTGAGTGCCACCTGAAGGTGCCCCATGAGAGGAAGATCCTCATGAGGAATCCCAGCCACCTTCCTGGCTGCTACGGGCTCATTCCCCAGGTTTGGCATCACATCCACCTCCTCCTGTCAAATATTACTGAGGAGATTATTAGGGGAAGAAAGGGTTTGGATAAGACCTTGCTGGTTTCTATTCAGCCTTAAAGATCTGCTGAGAACAGGATCCTACCCAAATGTAAACTTTAGGAGGCCGTTGAAGCTCCTGAGGAAACAGTTGATGTTCTGGTCTTCAGGGGCTTTTCTTGTGGGAGATCTGAGAGGGTTGTGAAAAGCTGCTGCATCCACAGACACCAGTGCCTGTGCTGGCAGCCTCCTTGCAGGATCCCCTGGGAGTGCTAAGCCTACAATTCTTGCATCTTGTTTGTGCCTTTTACCTTTGTCCTGGGCAGTTGTAAACGTGTGTGTAAGTTGCTGTTGCGGTGCATGTTAAGGAGGCTAAAGTTTCTCCAGAGGTGCCTCTGAAGCTGCATTTCATTCTGTCCCTGCCAGAAACGCAAGGAGGACTCTGCTGTGCTCGACCCCAGCCCCAAGCCCTGTGGGATTGTGCAGCCCCAGAGCTCAGCAGAGATCCCAGCTGTGGTGGCAGTGCAGGCCCTGGGCACTCACGGCCCCAGCGCTGTCATCGGCGTGTTCGGGGATGAGCTGGGTCCCGAGCGGGTGGCTCGGGGATCCAATACGGGGACGCGTCGCTCCGGCAGCCCCGGCAGCCCCGGAGGGCTCCGGCCCCCGCCCGGCAGAGCTGCGGCTGCTGAGACCCCAAAATATCCCCAAAAAACAGGTGAGACACCCCAAAAATATCCCAAAAAATCCAGGGGAGACCCCTCAAAATCCCAAAAAATCCCAGTCAGACCCCCCTGAAAAATCTCAAACAATCTGGGTGAGATTCCCCCAAAAATGCCAAAAAATTCGGGTGAGATCCTCCCCAAAAAATCCCAAAAAAACCCGAAGTCCAGGTGAGACACCTCCCCAAAAAAATTTTTAAAATATCAGGTGAGACCCCCCCCCGAAAATCCCAGTGAGACCCCCCCAAAAATCCCAGAAAACAAGTGACACCCCCCAAAAAAATCCAGGTGAGAAACGTAAAAAATTCCTCAAAAATCTAGGTGGGGTCCTCCAAAAATCCCAAAAAATCCCACTCAGACCCCCCTGGATTTTTTTGTGTGCAGCTGCTCCTGGCAGGGTGCACAGGGACAGGGATTCTGCCGGGGAAAACAGGCCCAGGCTGCTGCGGAGAAGGACAGGAGGGATGGGAGGCACAAACAGCTCCTGCTGGTGCAGGTGTCCCTCCCTCCCATTGCAGGTCCCTGTTCATGGTTATCTTATTTTCCAGAGATGAGCTTTACCCTCCTAAAGTCAAACCCCACCCACCAAAGGGGAAGAGAAGCAGTTTGGGTTCCTTGGCATCTCAATGGAGGCATTCCAAGGTCAGAAATGTGGAGGAGCCAGTCGCAGCCCTGAAAGAAGTGCAGGATTTTCCCCACTCTTCAGGAGCAGAGGTAGATTTTCTTGTCCATGCCGTGCTTGTGTTCCTCCCCAGCCTGCCAGCACCAAGTCCTGCTCATGCTGAGCTCCCTTTTTGCTGCCCTGCTGGGCTGTGCCCTGACAGTGGGCTGGGCAGCAGGGCCAGTGGCTGGACATGGGCTGAGGGGGAGGGAGAAACAGGAGAGTTTTCCTTGGAGAAGCTGACTCAGATCCTACAGGCCTGTGCTGAGTGTGGGATTTTGTGCCTTGTTTCCTTCCCAGTGTAAGATGAGGCTTTTCCCTGCATCATCCTGGTCAGATCTCCAGCTTCCCTCCCAGAGCCAGCTGGGATGATCCTGATCTCCATGGAGCCTCTTCCCAAGGCAGCCAGACTCCCTGTTTGCAGGGCTCTGCTTTCCCCCAGAGCTGCTGCTGCCCTGCTGGCCCTGGAGCTGTCTGACAAAGGGAGACTTTGCAAAGTGGCTGTCTCTGCCTCCCAGCACAGAAAATGGCTTGTTTTCCAGGTGCCAGCACCAACTCCTGAGCACCCTCACCTGCCACGAGGCTCGGAGGGGTTCAGGTGCTCCCTGGACGTGGCGCACGCTCCCCTGGGAGCGGAGAAGGCAGGAGGGAATCTGTCTCCCTGCCCATTGTCAGCGTGGCCAGCAGGGCTGGAGCTGCCAGTGCCGCTGGGGGCCCTCAGCACTGGCCACAGAGGGGCCTCCCATCCCTGCAGGCCCATCACAAAGGGCTGCTGGAGCAGCTGCTTGTTGGAGAGGCCGTGCAGGACACGTTGCAGGGCTGCCCAAGGACGCTGGGCAGCACCTGTGCAGGGCACTGCTCCCCCTGGAACTCCTCAGGTGCTCCACAGGAAATTTTGGCAGGAGCTTTTGCTGCAGCACCTTGAGAAAGCAGCATTTAAACCAGAGAGAGAGGGCAAGAGCCTCAGGAGTCAGATGAGCTGGGCTGGACTCCTTCCCTCAGCTCCAGGAGCTCTCACTCTGAGTCTCCTCCTTTTCTAAAAGCAGGAAGCTTTTAAACTTTTTAAAGCCAAGTTGTGCATCAGAGAGAATTTCTACTGCCAGGAGACATCCCAGTTCCCTTTCATGTCATGTACTAATTAATGCATTGGCCTGTGAGTGTGGGAGAAGATTTTGCCCATGGTCCCTGCCCTGGTCAGTGGCATGGATGCAGGATGAGGCAAGGGTGATTCTGGCAGTGTTTGGGGAATAGGCCCCTCTGGCTACAGCTGCCCTTTGCTCCAAGATGCTCTTCTGCATCCATTTCCATGCTCAGCACCTCAATCTCTCCTGTCTTCCACCCAGGCTTTCAGTATCCTGCCCCTGCCAGGTGTGCTGCAGCCAGGAGAGAGCCAGCAGGTCTCCTCCACCTTCTCTGGCCACCTCAGCAGCACCTGCAGTGTCCCAGAGCTGTGCCAGTGGAGGGAGGCCCCAGCTACGAGGGGCTGGTGCCCGGGGAGGCCTCACGTGTCAGCTCCTCCCTGGGCCCCCCGAGATCAACTGTGGCTCTCAGGCCCCTCTCAGGGACAGGTGAGTCAGCCTTCCATGGGCTCCTGCTCTGCCATGGGTTATTGTCCCTGCAGGGCTTCCCTGCTCCAAGGACTCTGAGCTCAGAGGTGCTGCACAGCAAAGGCAGCAGCAACACAGGCATGGCCACTCTGAGCTCCCTGGCTGCCAAGAGAGGAAGGACCTTCTCCTGTTGAGACACAACATCTTCTTCTCTATCTGAGTGCTGAGCCCTCCTGGCTCAGCTGCTGCCTGCAGGGAGCTGGGCTCTGGGCTTGCCTTGGCACTGCCTCTAGAGGGGTCTGGAAGTCCATGGTGTTGAGTGGCATCTTCTCCATCATCTCCCTTCTTCACCAAAGCACTGGGATTGTGCTATGGGCAGGCGTGGGGCACAGAGCAAACCTTGCTTTGGGCCCTGCTCCTGCCCCAGATGAAGCCCTTGCACTGCTGATCTGCCAGGGCTCTCCTTATGCTGGGACAGCAGCCAGAAAAGCTCCTGTCCTTTAGGCTCCCCTGCAGCTGCAGCCGTGGGCAAGCACAGGAGAAGCTCAGCTCCAGCAAGGCAGCCCAGCCCAGGACACACAGGCCCAGGGTGGAGCTGGGAGTGGAGGTGCTCCAAGCCAGCCTGTGCATCAGGACTTCTTCAGGCCAGGCTGGAGTTGGTTTCATGGGGAGGAGAGGGACCAGGCTGCTTCCAATGGTTTCCGTGGCAGCCAGCACTGGTTTGCTTGGTCCCAGCTGGGCTCCAGCAGGAAATCTGCCTGACAAGAGCCTGCCTTGCAGGAGAGGAGTTCCTGCAGCCTCTGCTTTCTGACTGATAGCATTGTTCTCATGAAGGAGCAGGCTATGGGTCGTTAAAGCCCAAGGTCACGGGCAGAGACTCTCTAACTAATTAGAGTTAGACAGTGCTGTGTTTATTAACACCGGCGGGCGGCACCAGAGCCGTCCCTAAAAGGCGCGACCGCGCTGCCCAAGGTTCTTTGCCCTCTCTTTATTGCCCAAGATCTTACATACAATACATCTGCACAGGCCCAGTACCTCCCATCCCTGCTCCGTATTCAAATGAGCTCATTGGTCCTTCACACCTGTGCAATTCCTCCCTTGAATTGGGTCCGTGGTCTCGAATTGGGTCCGTGGTCTTAAGGGATGAAGTCAGGAATGTCTTCATCAGGTCTCTGTGACCCTCTGGCACCATCCAAGGTCCCCTGCTTAGTGACTGATTGACATCAAGCCCAGGTGCTAAACCATTGTTCTCCTGGTTTCAAGATGTTCTTATAACACTTCACTGACTCCACTTCCTTCTAGAAAGGAGCTCCTAATGGTAAACAATAGAACAATCAGCTCCAGCTTAAGCATCTCACAATCATTAACCTATGGTCTGCCTGTCTAACTTACATCCTGATCAATGGGAATTGCTTCTAAGCCTCAGCTGAAATCTGAACTCTTGAAAATCATGCTTCAGCCATGCCCAGGGGGAAGGGGGCTGAATGAGCTGAGTAAGAATTGTAGGGGAGATGAGCAGCTGTCAGCAATCTGTGCTCTGCTCTAAAGTGGGAAGCCAAGAGACAAAGGGCGTTTTCAGGCAGCAGCACAGAGAGCTGCTGGATCAGCCTTGGGCAGGGCCTGGAGGGGTCTGGCTGTGCCTTCAGAGGGAGCTGGCACAGTCAAGAGCCTCTGATGGCAAAGCTGAGGTTTGGCTGGGCCTGGAGGTCCCCTTCCACCAATGGCCTCCCTTGGGATGTTCCCAAGCCCTGTGGCTTGAGGAGAATTCACGGGAATGGCCTCAGGGTCAAGGAATGAAGTGCAGGGCCAGCCAGGACTGGGGAGCCCAAGTTTCTGGTGGGGACTCTCAGCCATGGTTTCTGTTTTGTCTGCACAAGGGAGCTGAAGCAGCCGGCTCAAAAGCTTGAGGAGGAGGCAAAAGCCTTAGAGGAGGGAGAGAGGGGGAAGGAGGAAGAGAGGCAGAAGAAGGAAAAGAAGGGTGTCTCTGTGGGGAAGCAACCCCCAAAACCAGAGAAGGGGAAAAGCAAACAACCACAGAAGAAGGAAGCCAAGGCCCCAGAGAAGAAGGAAACCAAAATCCCAGAGAAGAAGAAAACCAAAGCCTCAAAGAAGGGGGAACCCAAAGCCCCAAAGAAGGGGGGAACTCAAATCCCAGAGGACACAGCTGAGCTGGAGAAGAACTCTTTACTCTTTATTCACACAACTCATTTTACACAGTTTGACAGACCCCGTGTGCAACTTTAGTTAGTTCATAGATTTCTTGCAGGTTATTCTAATATTGGTTAATAAAATAGATTTTACTTGTGCATCAAATCTCTCTGTTGTATTGTTTACCTGTTCTCTTCACTGATTCTCACGGACAAATCCCTTGTTGTTGCAGGTGCATTTGTTTTTCACTCTCAGAACAGATTGTTCACAAAGTCTCATTCTCACAAGAGCTTCCCATGGGAACTTGTAACTGCTTAGCTGCACTCAGAAGAGATGGCAGGCCAGCTGTTAATGTGGCAGAACAAGGCCTGATTTCATAAGGCCTTTCTTTTATCATTATCCCACCTGCCTGTGACATCTCCCCCTTCTCGTTCATTTAAAAAAGGCTCCTATGTTCTGATGCTGAAACAGCTCACTCTTGTCAGGGCATTATCTCATCAAGGTTATCACTGGTTATCTGTTAGATATGGGATAAGATGGATAAAAGACCACTTACAATCCACAAAACTTACCAAATTCCATCAAGTCATTGACACAGGGTTTTGCAGCAGGAGAAGACAAAAGAATAATGTCCAATGTCTCTTAGGGAAATGGAAAGAAATGACCATTGTTTCCAATGAGTTGAGAAGTGTGAGAAAGTCTTTGAGCTGGAAATGTTGATCTTTGACACCACTGAATGTCCCCTGGCAGCTGGAACAGGGAATAACTGGAGAAGGTTCGTAGGAGCTCTGTACCATGAGGATGCCAGGAGGCTTTTGCTGGCAAATTGCCTCTGTCAGTGCCCAGACACAGCCGTGTCTGGCCAGGCCTCCTCCTGCTCCTGCTCTGGCCACAAAGGCTGCAAGGGGATGAGGTTATTTCTCTCTGCACTGGGCCTCATTTCTTCAGAGCTGATCAGGATCTGATGGAATGAACAGGTGACTGCTTTGAGCTGCTGATGATGAAACACAGGCACATCTTCTCCTGAAGGGAATGAATCAATCAGGCTGCACTGTGGTACACTCCATTGGGATTTAGATGGGATGATCTCTTTTCCAAATTCCTCATGTAAATATTGCATTGTTCAAAATGATTCCTTGTCCAAATGTCTCATGTTCATATTGCATTATTTGAACGTTCTTAAGGCGTTCATTCCTCTTCTTTTTTTGTTTTTTTAAGAATGAGATGCATGTCTTTTGTTATGTGCATGAAGCAACATCACAGTAAAATAATACATGCAGTGGACAAGAAACTTACAGCAATTAGGAAGAATTTGGATACAACAATCAGGAACATTTCAAATAGCAGACAAAGCTAAAAACGTAGGTGGAATGAGGTAAATAGCAATCTCTGCAATAATGTACCATCATCCCAGGGTCTGCAAACAGCTGACAAACCTCAATTCAGGGGAGACTTGGATCATTATTTCCAGATAATAATTCCCAAGCTGCCTTTAAAAAGAGTTCAACTGTCATGTCTAGAGGGTCAGATGGTCAAGTCAAAGCAACTCAAATCCAGTTTTGATGCAGAAAACATCTGGGTCTGTTGGCAAATTCCCGTCCAGGCAGAGCCAAGGCCTGGCCGCCACCCAAGCTCCAAGTGGGAGAGAATTCCCTGAACGTCATTGAAAACAAGGCTCTTGGGAACAGCGCTGAGGAGTAAAGGTCTGGGGGCGACAGACTAATGAACCATGCAAGAGCTGTCTCCTCCAAAATCCCCTCAGCACAGAGATGCTTTAAACCCAGCAAACTGTGGGAGTGGTTCTGTAATAATCATTGGGGCTGCATCTGATTGCTGAGAGTAGATGTCACAATGCCATCAGTTTAGAGGAGGCTTCCCACCAAGCTGAGATATCATTTCTTGGAACTGTGAAAAAGAATTAAAAATGACGAGACAGCCCTGGGTCAAAGCATGGAGGATTTTGGTGGGATTTTGGGCAGATGGTTTGGTGTGTATCCAGAGTGACTTTGGGCAGATTTGGGGCCTGCTTGGGGCAGGTTTGGGGCAGATTTGTTGCTGCTGTTGGGGTTTTTCTCCCGTTTCCCCAGCTGTGGGCAGAGCCCCGAAGCACATCCTGTTCCTGCCCCACTCCCTGAGGAGCCCAAGGAGCTGCTGCTCCCCATGCTCTGCACCCAGGGAGATCTGGGGCAATCCCGGCATCCTGGGCATCCCGGGCATTCCGGGCCCTTTGGGCATTGGGGGATTCTGGGGCTTGGGGGGCGAGAGGGGTGAGGGGGGCTTGGGGCTGGATTGTCTGGGGAAAGGATCGGGATTTTGGGGGAATGTCTGCATTTTTGGGAAAGAGCAGGGTTTGGGGGGGAGGAAATTCTGGATATTTTAGGGAGGAAATTTCTTGAATTTTGGTAGAAATTTCTGGATTTTTTAGGGAGAATTTTCTGAATTTTTTGTGGGGCTCTTCTGGATTTTTTGGGGAGGGATTTCTGGATTTTGGGGGATGTTTCTGGAGTTTTTGGGAATGTTTCTGCATGGGGAATGGGGTTAGTTTTGTATAGCTTGGGGAGGAATGTTTCTGGATTTTCTGGGGAAAGTTCCTCATTTTTTGGGAATGTTCCAGGATTTTTGGAGGAACATTTCTGGATTTCTTTGGGAATGTTCCAGGATTTTTGGAGGAACATTTCTGGATTTCTTTGGGAATGTTTCAGGATTTTTGGAGGAACATTTCTGGATTTCTTTGGGAATGTTTCAGGATTTTGGGGGGAAAAGTTTCAGGCATTCTTTTGAGAACCTTTCTGGATTTTTTGGGGAACATTTCTCCATTTGGGGGGGAACATTTCTGGATTTTTGGGGGAGAATATTCCCAGGTGTCTGGGGAACATTCCCGGGTGTCTGTGGAACATTCCCGGGTGTCTGTGGAACATTCCCGGCTGTCTGGGAACATTCCTGGGTTTCTGGGGAACATTCCCAGGTGTCTGGGGAACACTCCCGGGTGTCTGGGGAACACTCCCGGGTGTCTGGGGCTCTCCTGGCCCCGTTCCCAGCCCAGGTTCCCGGGGTTCAGGAGCTGCCCTGGTGCCCGGGCCCCGCGACATCGCCTGGGTGCACTTGGAGCCCGAGGTGCAGGCGGGCGCCGCCCGCGAGGCCCTGCAGGGCTTCAGCATCACCCAGAGCAGCGCCAGGAAGATCTCCTGCGCCAAAAAGGGACCCACAACACCCCAAACCCCACCAAAACACCCCCAAACCCAAAACAACGGGCCTGAAGTACCCCAAAAATCCCAAAAAACGCCTCAAACCTGCCCCCAAATACCCAAAAACTGCCCCCAAACACCCCAAATCCCTCCAAACCACCCCAAAATCCCATAGAAACACCCCAAAATCCCTCAGAAAGACCCCAACATTATTCAAAACTTCCCCTGAATACCTAAATCACCTCAAATGCCTTTAAGCTGCCACAAAATCCCATAGAAGCACCCCAAAATCCCATAGAAACACCCCCAAATCCCAGAAAACTTCCCAAAAAACCAGTCCTGACCCTACCCCAAACTCCCCATGTGCCCCCACTCCCCCAGGTAAGCTCAGCTCTGCGCAAATCCTCCTTTTTTTATCCCAAATCCTCATTTTACCCCCAAAGCCTCCCTTTTTCAACCCCAAAATTTCTCTTCACCCCAAATCTCCTTTTTTTTGACCCCAAATCCTTCTTTGTGCACCCCAAATTTCCTTTTCCCATCCTAAATTCTCCTTTTTCCACCCCAAATCCTTTGTGTGTGCCCAAATCCCTTTTCCCATCCCAAAATCTCCCTTTTCCACCCCAATTTCCCACCCCAGATCCCCTTTTTCCTTCCCAAATCCTTCTTCTTTCACCCCAAACCCTGTTTTCCCACTCCAGATCCCCTTTTCCCACCCCAAATCCTTCTCCTTTCACCCCAAAATCTCCTTTTCCAATCCTAAATCCTTCTTTTTCCACCCCAAATCTCCTCACCCCAAATCCCCTTCTGCCACCCCAGATCCCCACCCTAAATCCCCTTTCCCAGCCCCCAGGGGTTTTGGGGCTCCTGAGGGGTTATTGGGGTTTTTCCCAGCATTGTACCCAGGGTCTCTCTGCAGACATTGCACCTGGAGCTGCCCCAAATAAACCCCAAATAACCCCAAATTTTGGCACTGCGGGTGGCTGACACTAAAATTTAGGGTTTGGGGGTGTTTGACCCCAAACGTTGGGAATTGGGGGGTTTGATCCTAAAATTTGGGGGTTGGGTGGCGTTGATCCTAAAATTTGGGGTTTAGGGGATTTTGACACCTCAGGGTTTGGGGATTATTGACCCCAAAATTTGGGAATTGGGCATGTTTGACACCCCTGGCTTTGGGATTTGGGGGTTTTTGTTCCCAGTATTTGGGGTTTGGGAGTTTTTTCCTCAGAATTTGGGGATCAGGGGATTTGACCCCCAAACTTTGGGATCAGGGCAGTTGGACACCCCAGATATTTCAAACCCCAGGAGTTGGGGATTGGGGGTTTAGACCCCAAACTTTGGGGCTTGGGGGTGTTTGACACCTCAGGATTTGGGATTTGGGGGTGTTTGACCCCAGACTTTGGGAACAGGGGGTGTTGGACACCCCAAATGTTTCAAACCCCAGGATTTGGGGTCAGGGGGATTTAACCCCAACATTTGCAAATTGGAGAGTGTTTGACACCCCAGGATCTGGGATTTGGGGGGTTTAAGGCCTAAAATTTGGGGTTCGGGCTGGGGGGCAGGGGGGGAGGTTGAGATCCCAGAGTTTGAGTCTGGGGGTGTTTGGCCTCCCCCAGTGTTTGAACCCCCAGGATTTGGGGTCCGGGGGGGTTGACCCCAGGATTTGGGGTGTTTGACCCCAATGTTTGACCTCACCTCGGGTTTGGGGTCGGGGTTGAGATCAGGGACATTCCCTGGAGCCAGCGGCGGGATCGGGATCGGGAACGGGATCGGGAAGCGGAACAGGAACGGGGAGGGTCCCTGAGCCAATGCCGGACCCCAACCCCAGGGAGAGGCCCCGCCGCAGTCCCGGAATGGCCCCATCCCCACAATCCCGGAGCCCTCCCCAGGCCCAGCCCCTCCCCGGCCGCTGAACGGAGCCTCCCTCAATCCCAGCCCGCCCCGATCCGGGCCGGAGCCATCCCCAGAGCTTCCCCCATTCCCGGCCCGGACCCTTCCATCCCTTTTTGGGGCGGCTCCTGCCGCTCCCCGCCCATTTCTGAGGGTTCCAAAGAGCCCCGCGGACCCTCCCCATTTTGGGGGTGTTCGGGTGGCCCCAGGGCCGCCCCGAGGGCCGAGGGGGGATCGAAAGCCGCAAACCCGAGGGGCTCCTGGGGGTGCCCAGTTCCTCCCGTCCCCAGCCCGAAGCAGATCCTGGCCAATCAGAGCGCGGGGCGCTGATGACGATCCCGTTGCCGGGCAGACACTCGGCGCACTGGCCCCGCCCGGCGATTTCCAGCGAATCAGCGCCCGGCTCGGCTGTGACTCATCGGGTGCCGGGCAGAACCCAGCGCCTCTCACAGCGCTGGCCAATCAGAGACTGCGCGGGGCCATTCCCAGCCAATCAGAGCGTTTGTCGCTGATGGCTCTCAGTGTCCAGGAGCGGAATTTGGGGCGGGGGGCGGTGACCCCGGCGATGGGGATGGGGCGTGCGGGGGCAGCTGGGGCCGCACTGGTGGCACTGGGGGCGCTGGGAGCCCCCCCGGCCGCGGGGGGAGCGGGGGGCGCGGGGAGAAGGGGGGCGGGGGGGCCCCAAATTCAACCAAAGGGGGGTCGGGACCCCCAAAGGGAGCAGGAGGGGCCTGGAACCCCCAAAACCAAGCACGGGGGAGGGGATTGGGGACTGGGGGAACGATGGGGAAGGGGCGGGAGAGCGGGGGGAAAGAGGGGGATGGGAACCCCAAATTGAGGTGGGAGGGAGCTGTGGACTGGAGGAAACGCCCATCAAATCCCATTAAAATCCCATAAAAATCCCATTAAATTCCACTCAATTCCCATTAAACATTATTAAAATCCTATTAAATTCCATTAAAATCCTATTAAAATCCCATGACATCTCATTAAAATCCCATAAAACTCCATTACAATCCCATCAAATTCCATTAAAAATCCATAAAATCCCATTAAGATCCCATTAAATCCTATTAAATTTCTATTAAATCCCATTACATCCCATTAAAATCCTACTAAATTCCTATTAAAATCCATTTAAATCCCCTCCAATCCCATAAAATGATCCCAAACCCACACAGAATTGGCCCTGAATTACCCCGGACACACACAGCCCTAAAAACCCAACAATGTGAAAAGTTACCCCAAATTATCCCAAATTTATCCTGAATAACCCCCCAAAAAAAACCCCAAATAACCCCAAAGGCACACAAAGAACCCAAATCCCCCAAATGACTCCAAATGCCCCAAATGATCCCAATCCCATAAATGACCCCAAATCCCATAAATGACCCCAAATCCCATAAATGGGACTGGGAGAGGGGAGGAGAGGGCAGGGAAAGGGGGAGTGGGACAAACTGGGCGAGGAAATCAAACTCTGCAGTCAGACAGAGCAGGGATTTGTGTACCCAGCACTGGGAGCGAGGGGGATCTCTCTGGCAAAAACCCACTCGGTCTCCTTTGGCCTTCAGCTCCATTTTAAAAGTCACAATTACAACACTTCATTAGCATACTCACATTTGCATAAAGCTGTGTCCCGGTTTTACAGCCGTGTGTGGCTTCAGCGCCTGCGTCCGTTCCTCCTGTGGCGGCCCTCAGTCTTCTGGTGCTCTTTTGATGAAGGCTTCTGTCGTCCTCCTCACGTTGGAACTTTTTACCTGGACCATCAGCCCATGCCTGGTGCTCCTTGTTCTTCAGTCTAACCTGGTCTGAGCTGATTTTGCCCTTTGCAAGCTCTGTTCAAACTTGCTCTCTCGCTCTCGGTGCGTTTGTTGTGTCGCTGGCTCTGCTCTCTCTCTTGCTCTGCTGCCTCGCTGGCTTTGCCTGCATGGGAAAAATGCATGTATTTTATGATTGCCTTTTCGCAAATATTAAAATGAATATTATATGTCTGGTGTTAGAATATTATATATATATATAATATAATATAATAATATACTATAATCTATATATTATATATAAAATATATAATATATAACAATATATAATATATATAATATTATATCTTTTATATTACATATATAATTATATGTAATATAATATATATTATATATTATATAATTATATTATATATATTATATAATCATACATTATATAATTATTATATATAATATATTTATATATTAATATTATATGTCTGCTGTATTAATTCTCTTAAGTACTGTGTTAAATATAGTTTTAGGTTATAAAAAATGTTAAAATAGAAACGATGCTATGTAGGATTCTTTTTTTACAGAAAGGACTCGCAGTGAGATAGCCGCCACAGGACACCTAAATCTTTCAGAGAAAAAGAATTTCTTGCCCTCTTATCAGAAGAAATGAACTTCTTTCCACCTCGAAGGCGCTGTTAGGATTCGGAGGAAGAAGGTGGCACTGCCCAGACAGAATCCTGTGTTTGAATGGAATTTATGCATCATGGATGAAGTGTATGAATATGCAACGGGCTGTTATTTTTAAGGGTTAATCCTTTGTTAACGGGTTCCTTTTTCGGGTTCGTGCTGCCCAGAAAAGGTACCCAGACCTCCATAACCCTTTCTCTCTATTGTCTCATATTGTCCTAATTCAAATTGTCCAAATTATTATTTCTCTAATTGTATTGCTATTTTTATAACCATTTTATTACTAATGAACTTTTACAATTTCAAAATCAAGTGATTGGCGTATTTCACACTGCACATCTCGCTCCAGGGCTGCTTGTGCTGAACCTTTCCTTGCACAGCCCTGAGGATTCCCCCAGCCCGGGCTCCCAGCAGCTCCAGGCCCGGCCAGGAGGAGCAGCAGGGCCAGGGCTGGCCGGGCGTCCCCCCAGATGTGGCCCCCGCTGGTGGCACAGCCGGACCCTTGGGAGGCTGCCTCAGGCTTTATTGTCCACCAGCATCCCAGGAGGGAGCAGAAAATCCTCCTGCAGACGCTGATTCCGGAGGCTCCCAGCGCTTCCTTGTCTCCGGGAGCTTCTGCCAAGCCCCAGGGAAACCTCGGTGCCACATTGTTCCACAGCCTCACAACGCTCTCCTGGCTCCCGTGAGGTCCCTCTGGGTCCCGCTGCAGCCTTGGCTCCATCAGGGTCTCCTGCCTCCCATCAGGGTCTCCTGGCTCCATCAGGGTCTCTTGGCTTCCATCAGGCTCTCCTGGCTTCCATCAGGGTCTCCTGGCTCCATCAGGGTCCCCTGGTCTCCATCAGGGTCTCCTGGCTTCCATCAGGGTCTCCTGGCTTCCATCAGGCTCTCCTGGCTCCATCAGGGTCTCCTGGCTCCATCAGGCTCTCCTGGCTTCCATGATGCTCCACTCTGTCCCAAGGGGCATCCGTGGCTCAGCTTTGGAGCCCTGCAAGATCCAAAGGTTCCCCCCAAAACACACCAGCCCAGGGACCCCCAGGATATTTGGGCTGAGCTCCCACTGCCCAGGCACCTGCATGGAACCCAAGTGACCGCTGGGACTCCATGGAATGTCCTGGAACAAACTGTCCCTGGTCAGACAGGGGTGCCATGGAACACAGGTGCCACTGGGACACGGACACTGCCCATGGAACCGAGTGTCCATGGGGACAGAGCCGGGCCTGATGGAACACTGGAGAACACTGTCACCCAATGGAATCCATGGAACCAGGTGTCCATGGTGACACTGGAGAACATTGTCACCCCATGGAATCCCATGGAACCAGGTGTCCATGGTGACACTGGAGAACATTGTCACCCCATGGAATCCATGGAACCAGATGTCCATGGTGACACTGGAGAACATTGTCACTCCATGGAATCCATGGAACCAGGTGTCCATGGTGACAGAGCCGGGCCCAATGGAACCTACTGGAACACAGGAGAATATTGTTACCTGTTGGAACCCGGGCTGCTGAGAATTTCGGACTTTCTGAGCTGACAGACACTGACCCCCAAGAGAACACTGCATTTGACCTGAGGCTGTGGAGAAGGCTTCCAAAATGGAATGATGGAACTGGGATTATGGGTGTGGAGTTTGAAAAGAAGGGTATAATATCACATGGTGGACAACTTGGAGTTTAAGGTTTTAGAATATAGTAATATATATAAAGCAAGATGGAGGTTTTAGGGTGGAGGCTGATTCTTCTTCTTCTTCTTCTTCTTCTTCTTCTTCTTCTTCTTCTTCTTCTTCTTCTTCTTCTTCTTCTTCTTCTTCTTCTTCTTCTTCTTCTCCTTCTCCTTCTCCTTCTCCTTCTCCTTCTCCTTCTCCTTCTTCTTCTTCTTCTTCTTCTTCTCCTTCTCCTTCTCCTTCTCCTTCTCCTTCTCCTTCTTCTCCTTCTCCTCCTTCTCCTCCTCCTCGTCCCTTATGTTGGGCACGGGTGATTGGTTATTGGGTTAAAATTAAAAACAATTTAGGTGTCATTTCTTAATTGGACAGTTTATCCTCAAAAGACCTTGCAGAGAGAGAGATGGGGCTCCATTTTTACCTTGTTAGCGAAGTGCTGTAGAACTCACAGCTTGTGAGACTGTTCTAGAGACAAGAGCTAATGAACACCTGAGTCCAAACAAGAAATGCTGTCTTGGGATTTCATCCCGACCTTGGCAGAAAAGAAGCAAAAGAATTGACGGTTACCCCACGGAATCTCATGGAACCAGGTGTCCACTGTTTCATGGTGCAGCCTCAGAGAGTGGTGAGACCCTTGTGTCACCATGGAATATCCTGAAACCACAGCTCCCCTGTGACAAACCTGGGCTTTATGAAACCAAGGACACCGCTGGGATGCAATGGAATCTCAGGGGACCAAGGGTCAGCTGTCAACACATCAGCTTCTCAGGAAACCAAGGCAAACACTGTGACACAGAGAGGGGCCCTCATGGGACCCAGGAGACCATGGTGACACCGTGGTGGGATCTCATGGAACCAAGTGTGAATTGTTACAGGACCCAGGAGACCATGGTGACACCGTGGTGGGATCTCATGGAACCAAGTGTGAATTGTTAGAGCACCCAGGAGACCATGGTGACACCGTGGTGGGATCTCATGGAACCAAGTGTGAATTGTTACAGGACCCAGGAGACCATGGTGACACTGTGGTGGGATCTCATGGAACCAAGAGCCCAGAGTTTCACAGCTCAGCCTCAAGGAGCGCTGGAGACCATGGTGTCCCAAAGGGAACACATGGAACAAAGGCTCCTTAGTGACACAGCAGGGCCTCATGGAATGCAAGAGATCATCCTGATGGAATGGAAACTCATGGATTCAAGGGTCCACTCTTTTGCTGCGTGGCCGCATGGAATGCTGGAGACCATTGTGGCACCATGGAAACGAATGGCACAAAGGCTCCACTGTGACCCAGCAGGGCCTCATGGAACCAAGGACACCGCTGTGATACAATGGAATCTCATGGAACCAAGGTCCAGTTGTGGCAAAGCTGGGCCTCGTGGAACCAAGGACACAGCCATGATGCAATGGAATCTCTAGGATCCAAGGATCAATTGTCAACACATCAGGTCTCATGAAACCAAGCAGAACATTGTGACACAGTGGAATCTCATGGGAGCAAGGCTCTGCTTTGATCAAGTGGGACCTCATGGGACACAGGTGCCACTGGGACATTGTCAGGCCTGGTAGGAACAAGACACCACTGTGTCAGACCAAGGCCTCATGGGACCTAGGAGAGCCCTGGGACACAATGGAACTGATGGAACCAAGGGCCCATTGTGACACGGCAGGGTCTCATGGAACCCCTGTGCCACTGGGACATTGCCAGGGCTGGTGCAAGCAAGGTTCCACTGTGACAAAGGCAGGCCTTGTGGCACCCAGGAGACCATTGTGGGACAATGGAATCTCATGGAAGCAAGGCCCCATTGTGACAAAGCGCGGCCTCATGGAAGCCCAGTGCCACTGGGACATCTCCAGCCTTGGAGGAAGCAAGTGTCCATTGTGACACAGCACAGCCTCAAATCACAGGAGAGCAGAGGGATGGAGCCATGGAATCTTGGGGAACCAAGTGTCAATTCTAAACACAGCGAGGACTCATGGAACCCAGGAGACCATTGTGATGCTGCACTTTGTCACAACGGGGCCGTGCTTCTATGAGGATCCATGGGCCCACAATGTTCTCCTGGGTTCCAGGAGGCCCCGCTGGGTCACAATGGCCCCTTGCTCCCACGAGCCACAGCACGGTCCCCGTTGCCCCTGGGTTCTGTGAGGCCCTGCTGCGTTCACAACTGACACTTGCTTCCATGGGATTCCATTGCGTCACAGTGGCCCCCATGTTTCCATGAGGTTCTGCTGTGTCACAGTGGACACTGAGTTCCACAAGAGCTGGCAATGTCCCAGTGGCACCTGTGTCCTGTGGGCCCCACTTTGCCAAAGCAGAGCCTTGGCTCCATGAGATTCCAGGCTGTCCCAATGCTCTGCTGAGTTCCACGAGGCTGTGCTGTGTCACAATGGACACTGAGTTCCACCTGCCCTGGCAATATCCAAGTGGCCCCTGGCTTCCATGAGGCCCCGTTGTGTTTGCAGGTGACACTTGGTTCCCCAAGATGTCATTGTCACGCTGCTCTCCTGGGCGCCCTGAGGCCTTGCTGTGTGTGAGAAATGACCGCTACTTTTAAAATTTTAAGGGTGATTCAACCTTGAAAAAAATGACAACAAAGGACTGAAACAGGAGAAATCACAGCACTGGGAGCCCTTCCCCACCCCGTGGCTATCAGCCACATGGCTCCTTCACAAATTGGCTGCTCCTCCTTTTAGACTTTTGGTGTTGCATCAGGTAATCCTAGCTCCACCCAAAGTCTGTCAGGTAACTCTTTGTGGCCGTCCATTGGTGGAGAATGCTTTCTTGCAACCTGACTGGAGAGCAGGTGTTGCCATGCCTGCCTTCCAGTGACAAACCTGCCCTCCCCAAATGCCCCAACCACCAAGGCCATTACAAGGGGAGGGGAAGAGGACTATGGGGGACAGATGACAATAACATCACTACACATCTTAACACACACATAGGATCTATCTCCTCACTGTGAGACCCAACTATGACATTACTCATCTGTAACACTGTGCAATAATGGAGCCTTGTTCCTACCAGACCTGGCAATGTCCCAGTGGCACCTGTGTCCCATGAGGCCCCACTTGGTCAAAGCAGAGCCTTGGCTTAACAACTGACCCTTGTTTCCTTGAGATTCCATTTGTGAAAAACACGTTCACTCTCCTGTGAAAATGTACAAAGTTTAATAAAGGACAATGGGAGACCAGGACCATGGAGCAAAGGTTATTACGGCCGGGTGCATCTTGGCAGTCAGCCAGGAGCACCCTGTTACCTCGGGGATCCCCTGAAATACCTTTCCCCTTACATCAGCCTGGTGCATATTCATAGAGCCTCATGCATATCCATAAACTACTTTACATATTCCAGGAATGATTTTACATGGCCCCTCCTTGGGTCTGCCTTTTCAGAGCATGTGTGTTTCTTGGCTGTGGTTTTGGCTCCTTCTCTTTATCACCTCCAGGTTTTGGGCCTTGGTGCACTCTGCCTTCAGACAGGGAGTGCTGATAGTTGGCAGATCTGTACAGGTGTCCTCATCCTGGGTGCATTGGATGTTATTCCATCCAAGCAGGCAGTTTAACACAAGCAGCAATTTCACTAAGCTTAATTAACAACAGAAATAAAAACTCTATCTGTAGAACAAAGTAACTTTTACATCACACATATAAAATCCATTTTAATATTTGCAAAAAGCCAATATTATGATATTTATCTATAACAGGGTGAAGGAGCCCTGGCCCAGGCTCTGGCCCTGGGGCACACGGGGACGCTGCCGGGGGGTCCCTGTCCCCCTGTGCCACCCCCAGGGCCCCGGCCCCCCGTGCCCATGTCAGGCTCTGGGGTCGATCTCGTGGAACATCCTCTGGGGGAGGCTGCGGGGCCCGGGCCGGGGGGACCCGGGGGGACAGGGGACCCCACTGTGCACGAGCAGGGTTGGACTGCTCTGGGGGGAGCTGTGAGGGGGCCGGGGCAGAGTGACCTACCCAGGGACCTCAGACAGCCATCTGTGATGTCACACAACCCCTGTGACGTCACAAAGCCCTCGTGGTGTCACACGGCCTGCAAGGCCTGCAAGGGTCACTTGTCCCCTCCTGGCTCAGGCCCAGGGCCAGCAGCCATGGCCAAAGCGCTGCCCAGGTTGGCTCTGTCAGGGCTGTCTTGCAGCTGCTGCCCATCCCTGTGCCCTGTGCAGCCCAGGCTGTCCCACGGTGTCCCTGCCCTGGCCTCTGTCCCTGCAGGCTCTCGGCATCCCCAGGCTGCCCCACCTGGCTGGGCCCTTCCTTTGCTGACAGCTCTGCCTCCTGCCTGCCCCTGCCTGCCCACACAAAGCCTGGGGCTGCTCCAGGCTCCTGCTGAGGACGTGCTGCACCACAGCCCTGCCCTGACAGGGAAATTCCTTTCTCCTGCAGCCACTCTGGGCCTCCCCAGCTGCACTTGGCGTTGATTCTGTCTCTCTCTGACTGTTTTCCACTATGTCAAAAGGATCCACCATCCCTGAAATCGCTCTTTAAACACTCTCATGGCTCTGCTCCACTGTCCTCAGTCTCCACCCCACTGAGCACAGAGCTCCTTTGTCCCTATACAGTGCTCATGGGCCCAAGGCCTCCAAACCCCCACTCCTTGGGACATCTCTGGGCCCTCTCCAAAGTGTTTCCAAATGAAAACATTCGGCTGAGGGTCTAAAGAAATCACCAGAGGACAGGGCCAGCCAGACCTGTCTGCCCGGGCTACTTTTGTCTGGGAGCAATCCTTGGATATACAGAATTTGGGAGGCCAAATTCTAATTTTGGCCATGGTCCCTGGACAAGAAGGCCGGTTCTTTTCCATAGGAATGAAGGAACAGAGTCCCAGTGTTTCAGGGGCAGATGAGAGGTGACCACCAGAGGCCACGGCCAGCCAGACCTGGCAGGTTTTGTTTGGTGAGATACCCTTGCAAATAGAAAGTATTTTAGGCAGAGTACCCATTTTGACAATGACCATCTGGAAAGTCAGACAGCTCTTTTCCATAGCAAGGAAAGCAGAGAGCCCCAGTGCTCCAGGAGCTGATGAGAGGCAGCCCTTGACATGCCAAGATCAGCCAGAGCTGTCAGGTGGCCCCTGGGAGGCCAAGCCAGCCAGAGCTGTTCCATGTTCCCTGGGTTCCATGGGGCCCCACAGTGTCCCAATGGTCCCTTGCTTCCATGGGGCCCTGAGGTGTCATAATGTCCCCTTGGTGACACCAGGCCCTGAAGGTTGGAATGGTCTCCATGCTTCCATCAGGCCCCACAGAGCCACAATGGTCTCTGGGTCCATGGAGCCCCTCTGTGTCACCATGGCCCCTTGGTTCCCTGGGCTCCAGTGGGGCCACAATGATCCCCTAGGTTCCCTGGGCTCCAGTGGTGCCACAATGATCCCCTTGGTTCCATGGGCTCCAGTGGGGCCACAATGATCCCCTTGGTTCCATGAGGTCCCCACAGTGTCCCAGGGATCTCCATGGGAAGGAAAGAACCCAGCCCCACTGTTGCAGGCGCAGCCACCAGAGGCCAAGGCCAGCCAGCCTTGACGGTACTGGAGCAACCCTTGGATATTGAGAATTTCAGAGGTGGAATCCCAATTTCAGACATGGACACTGGAGGAGAAGGATGGTTCTTTTCCATAGGAAAGAAAGCACAGAACACCGGTGGTGTCTCAGGGGCAGATGAAAGGCGGCCATCAGAGGCCAAGGCCAGCCAGACCTCTCTGTCCTGGCAGCTTTTGTCTGAAAGCAACCCTTGGATATCGGGAATTTGGGAGGTGGAACCCCAGTTTCGGCCCTTTCTGCATGGATAAGAAGGACGGTTCTTTTCCATAGGAAGGAAAGCACCCAGCCCCAGTGTTTGGACAGCAGGGGAGCGGCACCCCCAGGAGCCCAAGGGCAGCCAGACCTGTCTGTCCTGGCAGCTTTCACCTGGGAGCAATCCTTGGATGTACGGAGTTTTGGAGGGGGAATCCCAGTTTTGGCCATGGTCAAGATGGGTGGTTTTGCCCATAGGAAAGTAAAGCACAAAGTCCAAGTGTTTAGGAAGAAGATGAGAGGTGGCCACCCTCAGGCCAAGCCAGCCAGCCCTGTCTCTCCTGGCACCTTTTGTCTAGGGGCTTTCCTTGGACATTGGGCATTTTGGAGGTGCAATCTCAGTGTTGGCTGTGGGTGCCTGGACAGGAAGAAGAGTTCTTTTTATAAGGAAGGAAAGCACCCAGCCCCAGTGTTTCAGAGGCAGATGAGGGCCAGCCCTCAGGAAGCCAGGGCAAGCCAGACTTGTCAGTGCTGGCAGCTTTTGTCTGGGAGCTATCCTTGGATATAAGGAATTGCAGAGGCAGTTGCCCAGTTTTGGCCATGAGTGCCTGGTTGAGATGGAGGGTTTTTTCCTACAAGAAATAAAAGTGATAGTGGAGCCCTGGAAAATGTTAAAAATAGTCTTTGAAAATATTGGGCTTTGTGTTTTCTCAGGTCACTGCACCTGTGTAAGCAGTATGATAAAAGATATAATTGTTAGATGTGGTGATTTTTTAGTAATTAAATATAATTATTCTATAACCATAAGAAGAATTGTGAGAAACTCTGTTGGAAATTTAAAGGGGGCTATGTTTAGCTGAAATCTGTGTATACAATAGAACAATTTAAGTTTAATAATTACATGAAGGTTATGTAATGATAGAGGATAAAACACGTTCACCTCGAATGTATGGTCGGAATCAGATTTGGGTGGAAACTACCCCGATTCCCAGAGCTCTTGAATAAAAAGCACCGCATATAATCGCTTCTGTGATTATGTGTTTCTGAACGCTAACATTTTGGCGACCCCGGATGGGACCCTGCGGGTGCTGCTGAGCGAGTTTCGCGACTCGACCGCGCTCCAGCCGGCACCGAGGGATTCTCGGGGAGCTCGATCGGCCGCGACCGCTTCTGCCGCTCGCCACGTCCCCGGGAGAAAGGTAAGGTGCTTTTTACTTTGGTTTGGGTGCCTGCCAATGAGACGCAGCGAAAGCTACGCTTGGTTGGGCTAAAGGAATTTCTGCTGGTACAAGCCCAGGCGCCGTCCCATAAGACAATCGCGAGAGCGTTGCGGGTTCGGCAATTTGTGGTATATTTGGAATGGAGAAACTGAAAGGGATTTTGGGCAGCAACACCTCTATCCCGCAAAGTTCTCCTTTGGGGTGCTTATTAGCACATTGGAAACAGGGTAATTTTGGGGAAGAATTACGTAAAGCCAAGTTGATTGATTATTGTAATACATGGTGGCCAGGATATGCCTTGGAGTATGGTGAAAAATGGCCAAAATACGGGACTCTGCAATATAACACTATTTCGCAGTTTATGTCGTTTTGTAAACAAGAAGGAAAATGGGATGAGGTTCCGTATGTTGATTTGTTTTTCTATTTACGGGCAAAGCCAGAATGGCAGGATGAATGTGGATTAATGATGGTTAAAACATCTGCAAGCAATAAGTGTGGGGTTTGTGAGGAACGTTGTTTAGAACACTTGGCGTTGAAAGAAAGCCTGAGTAGGGAAAATTATACAGATATTGATTTACAGGTAGCTCCAATAGGAACAAGAGAACCTAACCCTATCCCACCTGTTCCATCTGTCCCTATCCCACTGCCTGCTCCTACCCCACCTAGTCCTGAACCGGTCTCGTCTAGTACACCCTTCCCTCTTTATTCTCCTCTCCCATCGTCACCTGATCCCTCTTCCTCGGAAGATGAGCAAAACCTAACTGTGGCAGGAAGGAGAGAGAGAGAATCAACGATGGGGTAGCCCACAGAACCAGGAGTCGGTCTAACCTTGCCCCAGTTATGGATAGAAAAGACATAGGCAGACAAAAATGGATTGTAATTGCCCCCTTGCGACAAAGTGTAGGAGTGGAAGGGCCAGTATTTATAAAAGTGCCTTTCTCTCCTGCAGATTTAGTTATTTGGAAACAATCAGCCAGAATTCATAGAGAAAATCCTGATAAAATGGCATGAGTATTGAAAATGGTTATAAAAACCTCAAAATCCTGACTGGGATGACATACAATAATATGTATAATAATATTATATATATATAAAATTATATATAGTATAATAATATATCTAATATATATCTATATATAATATATTAATATATCTAATATATTAATATTAGATACTTTGATGGATTCTACTGAGAAAGAGACGGTACTTAAGGCAGCCAAAGAAAGGGTAAGACAGAACATCAGAAATGGATTCGTAACAGGGAATTTAGATGAGAATTTCCCAATTGAGGATCCAAATTGGGACCCTAATTTATTTTGCGGTATGGGGAGACTACGGAAATATCAAGAGTGGATCCAAATAGGAGTTCAGAATGCTGTGCCCAAAACTATAAATTGGTCTAAACTATACAAAGTTCGACAGGAAGGAATCTCCCACTGCGTTTTTGGAGAGGCTTAAGGAGGTAGCAAGAAAATATACAGATCTCCAAATGGACACAGCACAAGCAAAGGTTCAGCTCGCTCTCATATTCTTGGGCCAGTCACAGGACAATATTCATAGAAAATTGCAAAATTAGAAGGGGAAGAACGAAGGAATTTGGATAAGCTACTTGAGGTAGCCTGGAAGGTATATAACAATCGCGAAAGACAAGCGAGTAAAAGGCAGCAGCAGAATCTGTTGGCAGTAATACAAGGAAAAGGGAACCCAAATTTCAGGGGATGTAACAGGAATAGTCAAAATAGGAGACCAGTCAGGCAGGGGTCAAACCTAAATCAATGTGCGTATTGCAAGCGGGAGGGGCATTGGAAGAGACAATGTCCAGACTTGAACAACCAGTTTCACCAGGGCAATCAGTGCCAGCAGGTTACCAAGGGGATGGTTTTGGGGGAGTATACTGGCTGACTAGACACAGAGCCAGTAGAACAAGTTAAGGAACCTGTTATAAATAAACAATTAGGACATAAAGAGGTCAAATTTCTAATAGATACAGGAGCTACTTACTTGGTATTGAATGATTTGCAAGGACAAATTGGGGACAAGCAAACAACAATAGTCGGTGCTACAGGGAAAGAGGAAAAACGGCCATTCTTGCAACCCCTAGATTTGTGTTTTGGGAACAAAGTTATAACACACAAATTCCTATACGTACCTGAGTGTCCAATTCCGCTTTTAGGGAGAGATTTGCTAGAGAAACTTGATGCGGTAATAACCTTTGAAAATGGAGAACTTATACTGAAAATATCTGAATCAAAGACGGGACAGATATTAATGATCAAAGAAAAACCTGTTCCCTCTACCCCTAGGGAGGTAGGAGATGCAGTGATTCCCTCTGTATGGGAGACAGATATACCAGGGAAATCTAAATTGGCACAACCAGTGCATGTAGAGTTAAAAGAAGGGGCGAGGGCTCTACAAGTCAAACACTATCCCATAAAACCAGAAGCATGGCAAGGAATAGTAAAGATTTTTGAGAAATTCTTGAAATACCGAATTTTAGAAGAATGTGAATCAGAATTTACTACACCAATATTTCCAGTAAAGAAGCCAAATGGTGAATATAGATTAGTGCAGGATTTGAGAGCAATAAATACAATAACAAAGGACATTTCTCCAGTGGTAACAAATCCTTACACACTGCTAAGATCCGTAAAAGAGATATATAAGTGGTTTACTGAAATTGATTTAAAAGATGCCTTTTTCTGCATCCCCCTTGACAAAGAAAGTAGGAAACTGTTTACCTGTGAGTGGGAAAACCCAGGGAATGGGAGAAAGACCCAGCTCACCTGCACACGATATAAGAACTTGCCGACCCTATTTGGAAACCAACTGGCAAAGGAGCTGGAGATTTGGACCGAGAGTGGGCAAGTACCAAGAGACCAATACCTGTTGTTGCAGTATGTTGATGATATACTAATAGCTACAGAAGAAAAGCAACCTGTATAAAGGTAACCATTGAGATTTTAAATTCCCTGGGAATGGGAGGTTATAAAGTATCCAGAGGAAAGGCACAAATTGCCCAAATCACAGACTGTGATCTACCTGGGATGTGAAATTTCACAAAGGCAATGAAAACTAGGCACTAACCGTATCCAAGCTATTTGTGCTATTCCAGAGCCCCAGAATCTACATGAGCTGCGAGTCTTCCTCGGGATGGCAGGATGGTGTCGCCTGTGGATCATGGACTATGGACTGATTGTGAAACCCCTGTGTGAAGCTCAGAAGATGCAGCCATTCACCTGGGGCAAGCCGCAGAAAGAAGCCTTCCTAAAATTAAAGGAAGCACTGACAACTGCTCCAGCATTAGGGTTACCTGATCTGTCTAAAGATTTTCAGCTGTTTGTCCATGAAAGGCTGCGCCTAGCACTAGGAGTCCTGACCCAAGGTCTGGGAAGCTGGAAAAGGCCGCTGGGCTACTTTTCCAAACAACTTGACAGCATAAGTGCCGGGTGGCCTCCATGTCTGCGGGCAGTCGCAGCCACTGTGATGCTGATACAAGAAGCCAGGAAGCTCACGATGGGAAGGCACATAGATGTCAATGTACCACACATGGTAACCACTGTCTTAGAGCAGAAGGGGGGCCATTGGCTATCCCCAAGCAGGATGATGAAATTACAGGTAGTCCTGACTGAGCAGGATGATGTCACATTAAAAACAACTAACCTTTTGAATCCAGCTTTGTTCCTAGGTACCACAACTGAAGAAGGCCCATTAGAGCATGACTGTGTGGAGGTAATAGAGTACACCTACTCAGCAAGAGAAGACCTGAAAGACGTCCCACTAGAGCAGCCAGAGTGGGAGCTGTTTACAGATGGGAGCAGCTTCGTGGAAAACGGAACCAGATACGCTGGGTATGCGGTAACAACAGTCAGTACAGCAGTGGAGGCAAAGGCATTACCACCAAATACATCTGCCCAGAAGGCAGAACTGGTTGCCTTAACCAGGGCCCTGGAATTAAGTGAAGGGAAAAAGGCAAATATCTGGACTGACTCAAAATATGCTTTTGGAGTGGTGCATGTACACAGAGCACTGTGGAAAGAAAGAGGACTATTGTCCTTCTCTGGGTATGCACATTAAACATCAGGATGCAGTCCTGCAATTGATAAAATCAGTACAAAAACCTAAACAAGTGGCAATCATACACTGCAAAGCACAGCAATCAGGAAACTCCAAAATCTGTGAGGGAAATCGAAAGGCAGACTGGGCAGCCCGACAGGTTGCTCGAGAGGTGCAAACAACAATGGCATTGATACCTTTAAAGCTTAATGTATCCCAATTCAATTTGCCTCCAGAACCAAAATATTCAGTAGAAGATGAGAGACTGGCACGTTTGCTAAATGCACAAAAGAATTCAGAGGGATGGTATGTGACTGCACAAGGACAGATAGTGGTACCCCCTTGATAATGAGAGAAGTTGTACAAATTAAACATAATGAATGTCACTGGGGAGCAGAGGCATTGGTAAAATTGCTAAAGCAGAGTTTAATTTCAGTACAGATGTTAACAATGGCAAAATCAGTAATGTCAAAGTGCGATATCTGCTTGAAAAACAATCCAGTGGCTGGCGACAGGCACAGCTAGGAAGAATTCGGATAGGAATAGAGCCAGGAGACTATTGGCAGGTAGATTTTGTAGAACTGCCAAGAACTCGAGGATACAAATACCTGTTAGTGGGGGTTGACACATTCTCTGGGTGGCCAGAAGCCCTTCCCTGTCGCACCAACCAAGCAAAGGAAACAGTAAAGTGGTTACTACAGGAGATTATTCCCACGTTCGGGGTACCCCTAGGGTATCATCAGATAGGGGGCCCCATTTCATAGCTACAGTAGTAAGAGAGGTAAGTAGATTGCTGGGGATAACTTGGGACCTCCACACACCGTGGAGACCCCAGTCGAGTGGACAGGTAGAGAGGATGAATCAGACACTAAAGAGGCAAATCAGTAAAATATGCCAAGAAGCCACATTGCAGTGGCCCCAGGCTTTGCCAATAGCACTGTTGAGGATTCGGATAAAGCCTAGGAGTGGGATGTCAGTCAGTCCTTATGAGATATTGCATGGGAAACCATATGAATCTCCTGAGCCTAACCCTAATGTGCACATCACAGGAAAGCAGGAAGTGTATAATTATGTTCTGTCTCTCGGGAAAACTTTAGCTCGGCTCCGGAGCATCCTCGTGTGGAATAGACCGCTGACTCTCGAGAACCCAGTTCATAACATACATCCAGGAGACAAGGTGTACATCAAGAACTGGAACGAAGAACCGCTGAAAGAAAAGTGGAGTGGGCCCCACCAGGTACTGCTGACCACCTTTACAGCAGCCAAAGTAGCCGGCGTGGACCCCTGGATTCACTACACCCGAGTGAAGAAAATCCATCCTGGATCACGGCCTGTGTAAACTGTGGAACCAACAAGGCTGCAGATAAGATGTGTTTAATCACTTTGAGAATGCTATCAGTAATTGTGCCAATGTTATGGTCATTAATGTCTTTGGGATGTGGAATGCAAAAAGATCAACTAACCACTCTTCATTCTAGAATGAAGAGAGAGGTACAAGCAGAAACACAGGTGATAAAGGTTTCTAATGCAGTTTGGGCTGAGAATGTAATGATTGGATTAGTCAAAGACTTTGCCAAAATGCAAAACACCTGTAGAATAACTGCCTGTCTGCCAATACCAAAGGGCAGCAGGAGACCCAGTAAATTGGGGAATCATAACATCAAAACTACCTGAAATACAAAACAACAAAACAATTCCATGCAAACAGGTACCTGAGTCGAGGCAAGTAGTCAAGGAAACTTGGGAGAAAATAGGAACATGGATGAGACCCATGGGCCAGAAAGACTGTATTCTAAGTGATGGCACACTAGGAACCCCTATGGGAGAATCAGCAGGCATCACACAATGGCAATGCTATTTGCCACACTATAAAAAGATTACAGAAAACGTTACAGAAACCACTCTGGTATGGAAGTGTGAGGCCAAGGATCAGAAAGATCAGACAGAGCCTTGGGACAGTGCGTGGTCTGTGAGTATCCTTCAAAGATTCCAATGTATGGCAAACACCCCTTGGTGCATTAAGTGGGAAGGCCCCGAGAATGAAACAGATCCAGCAGTAACAAACACTGCCACCAGTAGCAGAACGAGGGCAGACAAAGTAAGTTGGTGGGCATGTAATAAAACTTATGACTGCACTTCTGATGATGCAGAGTTAAAGCAGATGCCACCCCTGGCAATAGCCCTACAAACTGGCTGTGCTTGCAGAGGGATCAAACATAAACAAGGCAGAGGGAATTATAAAGCAGCTGTAGGATGTACCAGGAGTACAGTCCGAGGTCCAGGACAATTTGTATGGGCAGCAAGCGATGGCACCTGGACAACACATCTGCCTGTAGATGGGAAAGTAAAGGAAATTACTTTAGGCCTCCCAACCTCATGTCCAATTTGGAAAAAGTCCCCATTTAACAGAAAACATGAACTTGTGCAGATAAGAGCAAGATGAGAAGTTCTAGACAATGAAAATCCAGATGACACTTGGCAAGAACCCTCTGGTGGAGTGAAATTTGGGTGGGCCCGAGAGTCTTTGCTTGGTCCTACAGCAAACTATCAGAGTAGAAGATGCTGTACAAACTTACAGGTCAGGTAGATAGACTGGCAAGAGTCACCCGGGAAGGATTTAAAGAATTAAACGTACAATTACAAGCCACCACAAAAATGACTTTACAAAATCGATTAGCCTTAGATTTGTTACTCCTGAAAGAGCATGGAGTATGTGGATTTTTAAAGGGACAAGTTGGTCATTGCTGCGTTCACATCCCAAATGTAACTGCAGATGTAGAATGTGACATCAATCAGTTGAAACAAAGAGAGCATGAAGCACAAGAAGAGCAAAAGGATTTGACTACGACCTGGCTAGGCAAAATCTTTAAAGGGCTAGGGTGGAATGTGAGTTGATGGATTAAATCTATCATTGAGAGTGTGATAATCTTACTAATTGTATTCTTAGCAATTTGGTTAGTTCACAGCATCTTGAAAGGAGAGATACAGAAGAAAACGTCCTGGAACCAGAAGATAATAAAGGCTCTGACACGAGATCCACGCCCACCATCTTCTGGTTCTCCAGTTCGTGACAGCATCCACGACAACGTTTACATCAACCATGGACTTGAAGAATGTCAAGAATAAATTGAGAAATAAAGGACTGTATCAAGTGAAAACATTTACACCTATAGTGAAGTGAAAATGCTTTCAAAGGGGGGAGAATGATAGTGGGGCCCTGGAAAAATGTCAAAAATAGACTCTGAAAATGTTAGGCTTTGTGCTTGCCAGATCATGTGAAATTGCACCTGCGTAAGCAGAACATGATAAATGATATAATTGTTAGATGTGATGATTGTTTAGTAATTAAATATAATTATTGTTTAATCATAAGAAGAATCATGAGAAACTATGTTAGAAGTTTGAGGGGGGCCATGAGGAGCCCATGCTTGGCTGAAATCTATGTATACAATAGAACAATTGAAGTTTAATCATTAACATGAACGTTATATAAGGATAGAATATAAAAACATGTTCATCCCAAACCCATGTCGGAGTCAGATTTGGGTTGGTACCCCTGACACCCAGAGCTCTTCAATAAAAGCACCTGCATATAATCATTCTGGTGATTATGTGTTTCTGAACACTAATATACCCAGTAAAGTGTTAAACCCTTCCCAGTTGCTGTGCATGAGGCTCTATGAATATGCACCAGGCTGATGTAAGGGGAAAGGTATTTCAGGGGATCCCTGAAGGTAACAGGGTGCTCCTGGCTGAGTGCCAAGATGCACCCGGCTGTAATAACCTTTGCTCCATGGTCCTGGTCTCCCATTGTCCCTTATTAAACTTTTTAGATTTTCACAGGAGAGTGAACGCATTTTTCACACTTTTGAATGGCTGAAGTTTTTTCATTTTTCACGGGAGGGAGTTTTGAAGAGCTGCAAGTGGCCAATCTGCCTGCAACAAGGACCATTCCACGGGCTCTTGTCACCTTTCCCGACAGGTCTGCTGCAGCTCATGGAGGGTAAAGCCCTGGAGGCTCCTTATGGGCGGTTATGGACGATTGCAGGCAGCGCCTCCATGCCCTGGATCAGCGGTGCCCACTCCTGGGAACCCCCACGTGTTCCAGTTTCTGTGAAGCTGCCTGTGAAAAACACGTTCACTCTCCTGTGAAAATGTAAACAGGTTAATAAGGGACTTTAATAAAAGTTTAATGGGAGACCAGGACCATGGAGCAAAGGTTATTACGGCCGGGTGCATCTTGGCGCTCAGGCAGGAGCACCCTGTTACCTTCGGGGATCCCCTGAAATACCTTTCCCCTTACATCAGCCTGGGGCATATTCACAGACCCTCATGCACAGCAAACTTTTCCCCCAAACTAGTTTACGTTCCAAGAACTCGATGACTAAAGTACTTCAGATGAAAAATATCTAAAGAAACTACCATGCAATCTAACAGATCTTAGTAAACAATTCATATTACAAATACACTAAACACAAGACCAAACACCACTATAATTTCTCAGACATTTCAACCAAACAATTAAACTTTAATAACATCCTTAAGTACTCTTGAAAAATTAAAATTATTTTTAAAACATTAATTGTGTGCGGGTGGTTTTATTTTGATAATGATTTTTGGATTGTTTGGGTTAGATGATTTAAAAAATGGGATTTTTATAGGAATTGAATCAGATGAAAAGGTGGCACTCTGCAAACAGAAATGACTGAAAATGAACAGGACAGAAATCAGTAACTCTGAAAGTTTTATTTGCTATCAAATACATCCCACACACCCAGGCCCACACAATCCCCATCCCACTGCTCCAAATTGAGATCCCACTTCTCCCAGTCCCCTTCTAACCCCATTTTACCCTGGTGGCTGTGGAATGGATTGAGTTTGGCATGGGATTGAGTTTTTTGAGGAGGGAACAAAGAATTTGAGGTAGGATTGAGCCTTTTTGGGTTAAAATTCAGTTATTTTCAGTGGAATTTGAGTGGTTTTGAGGGGACAGATCCATCCCTCTTGGCTTCTGGAGTAGAGAGAGATGGAGAAGAGAAAAAAATTCAGGCCAAACCAAAGGACAAGCAGGCAGGTGTGTTCCCAACATGGATCACAGGGAATGTGAGTGACCAGGGCTGTGCCCAAAGTGCCTCCTCCAGTGGGGGATGGAGCTGCAGCAGCGCACGAAGCTCTTCCCGCACTCGGGGCACTGGCAGGGCTTCCCTTACCGGTGCCTCCGTTGGTGTCGGGTCAAGTGAGAGCTGCTGGAGAAGCTCTTCCCACACTGGGGACACTCGTAGGGCCTCTCCCCAGTGTGGATGCGCCGGTGGGTGATGAGGGTGCAGTTGCGCTGGAATCCCTTCCTGCAGTCGGGGCATTGGAAGGGCCTCTCCTCTGTGTGAATCCGATAGTGCTGGAGGAGATTGGAGCTGGTCTGAAACCTCTTCCTGCACTTGGAGCACTCATAGGGTCTCTCCCCAGTGTGGGTCCTCTGGTGGCTGATCAGCTCGGAGTTCCACCTGAAGCTCTTCCCACACTCCACGCATGTGTGCGGCTTCTCCCCATCATGGAGCTGCTCATGGAGCACCAGCTCCGAGCTCTGCCTCCATCTCCGGCCGCCTTTCCGGCCCAGGCTGCCTCTTTCCCCCTCACATCCCCGCCATCTGCGTTTGCAGCCCCTCCTCGTGCGGCATCTCCGGGCCTTTTCCTCCCCGTTGGCTTCCTGCGCCGTGGAGCCGCTCAAAACGGCCTCTGCCACCAGGTTCTGCCGCGGGCATTTGTCCTCCCTGCTCTCCATGCTCAGCTCCTGCTCTGGGCAAGGAAGGACAAGGACAGCATGGGATTTGCCTCCGTGCCACAGGCAAGGGCATCGAGATCCCCCCAGGCCGTCTCTGGGGACGCAGTGCCCCCTCTTGGCTCTCCCCATTTCGGGATGCCGGGGCTCTTTGGGCTCCCGGGCTCCCTTCTCCCCTCATTCTCTGCTCTGCGCTGCAGCGGCTCCAAGGAGTCCCCCCTGCCCCTCTCCAGGCTCTTGAGGCTCCCGCCAATGGCGGCGCTCCCCCCTCTCTGGCCTCCCCACTTTGGCCTCCTGGGGGACACAGGGCTCTGCTCCTCCAGGCTGCCTCTGCCGGCAGCCGCCACCGCCACCGCCCGATGTCCCCCCGAGGGGCCTTTTCCGCTCAGCCTTGGACTTCTTCATTCTCCAAACATCCCCCCAAAAACCCAACCCAGGGACCCCTGGAATATCCGGGCCGGGCTCCCCCTCCCCGCTCACCGGAGCCATGGGGGGGGGGGGCGATGATCCCACAGGTGGGGGCTGCGAATTCAGGCAGGGATCGAGACCGCGTGGCTCCCTGAGCTCAGCCTTGATCCACCTTTGTCCCTCCTCTTCCTCTTCCTCCCGCTCCTCCTCTGTCCTATCTCCACCTCCCTCTCCTCCTGCCCTCTAACCCCGCCTCCTTCACTGCTCTTTCTCCTCCCGCTCCTCCTCTTCCATCCCCCCTCCTCCTCCTCCTCTCTGTCTTATCCCCACCTCCTGCTCCTTTTCCATCCCGCCCCTTCCATTCCTTCTCCCCCTCCTCCCCCCTTACCCACCTCCTACTCCCCCTCCATCCCTGCCCTTCCCTCCTCCTCCTCCTCCCCCAGCAGCAGCCACACCCTCGGTGCCCCGTTCCCGCAGCCCTCGCAGCCCGCGGCAGCAGCGGCCATGGAGCCGGGCCAGGTCGGCATGGGCAGCGCGGGGCTCTCGGCTGCTCCCAGCCGCTGCGGGCGGGGGGAACCCGGCCCGGGCCAAAGGAGAGGCAAACTGGGCAAACTGGGGGCAGATCACAAAGCTAAGGATGCAGCAGAAAATGGAGCTGAAAGAGTTATTTTAATATTAACTCCAAACGAGGAAAAACTGGAAATTCCAAAGTTTAGGGAAGCCAAGAAAAAAGAATTAAACAAGATAGGAAATGAACAAGATAAATCAGGGAAATAGAAACTTCTACATGGAAGACAATTACTTAATAAAATGTGCTTACTAGGAAAAGATTAGAAAACGTGCATCAGAAACCCCACTGGCGTACTCAAGCTTTGTGTGATCATTTTTTAAGGAATTTTGGGTGCACTGGGATTTTTGGTGTAACAAAGCAAGTCATTGAAAGATGCTTAATTTGCCAAAGGATAAATAAAAAGGTGATGAGAAAAACAACATTAGGAGGTCATGAGTTAGCTCGTTGACCATTTCAAAATATCCAAGCAGAAGTTTAGATTTGTTAGGTTCTGGATTTATTTGGAAAAAAAAACCATTTAATCTAGAAGAAAGAGAATATGCCATATGTTAGACAGGAGATTTTAGGGGAATAAAAATCTTTGAAGTATCAAAAACACCCGAGGAAAAAACCAAGAAAATAAAAAGGGGAAATGAAAGGGAGGGGAACAAGAGGAAAAGTCAGAAAGAGAGTGGGATCCTCTGCAGCTCTTGCCCCCTCCGTTGGCGGCCGAGGCGCCTGTCCCGGGTCCCGGCTCGCTGCCCGCCTCAGCTCCGCCTGCCCCGGTTTCCATCCCAGGTGCGGGCTCTCTGCCCAGGGCAGCTCCACCTGCCCCGGCGCTGGCGGTGAATTTGTGTGCCCTGGCCCCACTGCCCGGCCCGCGGCCGCTCTGCCGGCCATGCTGGGCAAGATGGGGTTGCTCTGTCCTGCCGCGTGGGCCGAGGTCACCGCGCCGACCGCACCGAGGGCGGGTCCCAGCCATCCCATCCCCGGCTGCCCTGCCCGTGCCAGCTGCGCTGGGCACTGCCGCTGCTGCTGCCGGGGTCTCCCACCTGCCTTTTCTCTGCCGGGAGCTGCCGGATCAGCCGCCATAAGCCATGTGGGGGCTGCCCACGCTCCGGCTCGGCCTCCACGGGAAGATCCCCCTCTGGCCATTCCGGCAGCAGACCCTGCCCACACTCCGACCGAGCCTCGGCGGGATATCCTCCCCTGACCCCTCCTGCTCTGAGTTACGTCCCCTTGGTAACCACAGCTCCTGCTGTTCAGGGAAACGCCCTCTCTCTACAGGAAGCACCTTATCGAAACACTAGGAGCTCAGTTAAAAGGCAGCCCTCTCCAAATTCTTTCCCAAAACACGGGAGAAAGGCTACAGAAGGTAAAAAAGTGAAAGAGTTAGATGAAGGGATTGCTCTATTGCCGTTCAGAGAGGTTCCCATGGCAGGGATGCGCTGCCCCGCCCCGCGGGAGCCACCGGCGCCCCTGCCGGCCGTGCCCGGAACTGCACCCAAGGGGAAAGCGCCGCGGCCGAAAGGCCGGGACCGGCTCCGGGCTCTGTTTGTTGGCACTGCCGGAGCTGTTTATACACACTACTATTATTATATTATACACACTAGTAAAGAACCGTTATTCCTAATCCCATATCTTTGCCTGAGAGCCCCTTGATTTCACTATCCTAAAAATTAAGAGGGAGGGGGTTTGCATTCTCCATTCCAAGAGAGGCTTTTTCTGCCTTCCCAAGCAGACGCCTGTCTTGTAAAGCAAGACAAGCACCCACAGGCACTGAGGGGGGCTGCAGGAGGGGCAGAAGAAGGCCCTGCAGCACTTGGGCACAAAGGCCCAGCAGGTGAATGCAAGAAGGGAGCAGCAAAAGGCCAAGCTGAAGGCAAAGGCCAGGGCAGAGCTCCTACAGCCCCTGAGGGATCAGCCCCAGGGCCCAAGGGGGCCCCAGCACCCAGGGCACGGCTCGGCCACAAGCACCCGGCAGAGGCATTGCCCTCCTCGGCAGGGCACAGCCCACCCAAACAGCCCCTGGCAAGGAATCAGGGCTCCGGCTGCAGGGCACAAGGACACTGCAAGCAGAGACAGCAGCACCCTCAGGACCAGCAAGTCCAGCCCGTGATGGACATGGATTGGCAGGGCTGTCACAGCTCCCATCACACCAGGGACCCTCCACACTGGAGCCCTTGAGAACATTCAGGTGGGTCTGCATTGAGAGGAGGCATTTTCTGATGGACACAGGGGCCTCTCAATCTGCTCTGAATCTTAGACCTAAAGGGGAAAATAGTACAGGAATATTTTAATTTTTAAGGGAATGAGTGGGAAAGATGAGCAGGTATGATTTGTTCAACCACTATTAGAAGCTGTGGGGGATAGGTTTGAAATAAATGAATTTCTTTTTCTTCCTCCTGTGATTGTAATTAACTAGGAAGGAGTTTGAGAGCTGGATTTTAATACTGTAAAAAGGGATACAGAGGCTAGTTCTGTTGTACCTCTGTGTCTAAAGTCTGACAAGGCCTATGCTGAAGTGAACCCAGAAGTGTGGGCAGCCCCAGAGAAATACAGAAAATTAGATATGGAGCCTCTACAAATTAAAGCAACCAGGACAAGCACTACCCTGTTCCAAGAGAGGGAAGGAAGGGCTCACAGCCTGGTATTGAGTCCCTGTTAAAGGCAGGGCTTTTGGAGCCAAGGGTGTCTCCCTACAACACTCCTATCTTGCCAGTCAACAAACTGGATGGATGGACACAAGGGGGAAACACAGAATTTTCAAGTGTTAAAATTAAGATTAACTGAGGCGAGTGGCCTGGGCCTTCCAGACAGGGAAAAAGAATTTGAATTATAGGTGGACGTTAAACAGGGTCTTGCCAAAGGAATTCTTGTGCTAAAATGTTTAACCCAGTGGCCAGAGAGCAGCCTCATTGTCTGCAGAATTGTGCAGCCACAGCTTCCGTGGGAGCAGAGGCCTGAAAACTGATGACAACAGGAGGATCTCCTAGAGTTCAAGTCTGGCATCAAGTTAAAGCTTTGACAACCAAAAGAGCCTCTAAATGGATGAGCAGGGCTCGGTTATTACAGTATGAAACTTGTTCAGTGGCACAGGAGGATTCAGAACTGAGGACAGGGCAAGGGTTTAACCCAGCCTCCTGTTTGAACAGCCTGGAGAGGGGCTGGCAAGGAACCCAGGACTGCACTCAAGGGACAGAGCTCCCGAGCCAGGCTGGGAGAGATTGATGGGACATTCCCTGGCCTGAGGGAGACAATGTGTTTGTGGATGGCTCTGCAAGGGCAGCAGGAGGGAAAAGAGCTACAAGACAGGCTGTTATTAAGGAAGGGGAATCAGACCAAGCGCAGGTCACCGCCCCATGCTCAGCTCAACCCGTGGAGCTGTGGCTGCTTGTAAGAGCCTGGCACTGAAATGCCCTGAGCAGGAAGGCTTCAAAATCTTCTGCTGACACCATGGCACCTAACAGGGGGGCAAAAGCAATTCTGACTGCTTCAGCAAGCACTGGATCACTTATTAACCTATTTCTAAAAGAAATAATTCAAAGATAATGGATTGTGGAAGCAATAGATTCAGATGGGGAACTCATTTTACAGGAAAGACTCTTCAGGGGGTTATGGCAGCTTTAGGAATACAATGGGACCTCCATAACCCCTGGCAAGCCCAGAGCTCGGGTTGGGTAGAAAGAATGAATGGGGAAATAAAGAAACACCTTTGGAAGCCGGAGATAGAAACCAAGATGCCATGGATACAGCTTTTGCCATTGGCTTTGGCAAGAAAAAGAGCCAGACCCAAGGCAGATATTCAATTATCTCCCTTGGAATTCATGTCTGGAATTCCTTACCTGGGCAATTCTCCACCTAGTGCAGGGTGGAAATAAGGGATGTAAATGTAAGGCAGGCTGTAGCCAGGATCCTGTCTCCTGTGGAATCTCTCCCCCAGGAAGCTGGGCTGGCACAGAGCCTGCCCTGGGACTTTGCTGTTGCCAACACCCAGCCAGGCCATCGGCTCCTGCCTAAGGAGTGCAAAGCAGCACCACTGGTGGCCAAGGGGCCCACGCCAAGTGTCCCTGAGGCCAGAAACAGCCGCCAGCACAGCTGAGCACGGGGGGACCCCTCAGCCTGGCCTCAGGGGCTCTGAAGCCCCGGAGATTTGCACTTCCCGCCTGCAGCAGGACCATGGGAGCCGCCCTGAGCCTGCCCTGAAGGCAACGCAGCAGCAGCCAGGGCTCCACAGCGGGCCAAGCCCCTGGGCCTGCCCACAGATCCTCTGCTCAAACCCTCGGGAATCCTGGCCACCCTCCCCTGGCACCTCCAGCCACTGCGGCCAAGCCTCGCTGCCACTGCTGCAGCTCCAGCGCTGGCTGGGCCTGCACTGCCACAGCTGCTGGGGAGCACCGCGGCACAATTCCACCCTGGGGCTCACTCACACCCACACTCTGGGCTGCCTGCGACTGCACTGCTGCAAAATGTACCCATCCTGCTTCTTTTAAATCTTATTTCTCTGCTCAGAAAGGTTTCTCTACTCAAAGGTTTGCCTTTGGGAAAGAAATTTTAAAGGTTTTATTTAAGGGGTTCCCAGTCTGTTCGGATGTTAAACTCATCTCCACCACTCAATGGAGATGAGTTTAACATCCGACCAGACTGGGAATAGCCCAAAAGACACCCACAGAGATAACGACCAGCAACAAAACATCAACGCCCCGCAGCAAACAGCAACCAACAGCTACCCCAGACACTGCCCCCGGCACAGCTGGAGACACCTGGTCTGGAAAAGGCTGAGAAGGAAATCCAGGAGTGTGGGCGGAATTCACAGCAGAGGGGAAGAAATCCGAGTCTAAAAGGAAACCAAACACTAAAAACTTACACGACTTGGAAGCAATGAACATTAAAGCAGTGGATTTAGATTGGTTCAGACTACGTAAAGTTTAGGAAAAATCGAGTAAAACTGACATGTCATGGAATGATGTTTTCTGCACAGCCGGGCTATGTGTGGATGAAAGTATTTCTGTTGCACATCCTGGCCAGAACCAAGCAATGCCTTGACTCTCTCACACTAAAGAGATTCTTGGAGAGTTTTTGTTTTCCCTACAGTTTCAGTGATAAGATTACAACATGAGAAACATTTTTTATAATAATCCTACTTTATATTGTCAGGTAGGTTTGGGACAGAAGGGTGAGAATCAATTTTTGGTCAGGGTTTTTCCATGTTCGCCTTTATGTTGCATTTTGCAAAATTGAAGAGCTTTAACCGTGATACTTTTAACTCTTAAATAGTTAATACTTTTTTTAAAAAAAGCAGGGTGAAGCTGCAAAGGGAAACAGCAAATGGAGAATGGTGGGAAAACTTTACTATAATTAAATGGGGGGGAATTGAGATGAGGGACTACATTTTGTTCGTCATGAAAAAGAGACCAGTGTGTTACAAGAGTTGTCTGCTGACTATTTCTGTACTACTTCATGAGATATGAGCTACAAGGATACCAGGGAAGGGGTTGCAGGAGCCCACACATAGTCCCACCCAGCCAATGGTACAAACAGATAACTCACAGAGATAACGACCAGGGAAAAGCTGGGGAAGGGGCAGGGGCAGATAAACAGTCTGCAAGGCAGGACATTTGCTTGCTTAAGCTTGATAGGGCACAGTTTGCAAGGCAGGACATTTGCTTGCTTAAGCTTGATAGGGCACATATTGCGTTAATCATAAGATTTTGGTAATTTTCCACGGAGAAGTCACCAAATAAGGACATAGGGTGAAGAAGACGCGGCTGAGGAAGACTCCGCAGCCTTTATCACCGACCACCAGGAGACAGAAGGATGACCCCCTAGCAACAACCAGTGCAGGCGCAGAGAACTCCGAGATAACATGGACTCCTGAAGGATGGAGAGGATAAAAGGACTGAATCAGAAACTAGTTGGGGCGGCAGTAGGTGGAGCGGAGACTCCCCTGTCGCCCAGCGCTGAGCCTTTGCTTACGTAGTATAACTGCTTCAATAATTAATAAATTCTTTGATTGGAAATTACTCGTTTTGAGTCAATTTTATAACAATGGGGTGTCCAGGGGGTCCCTGTGCCCAGGAAAGGGGGTGCACGGGCCCCGGTGTTGAGGAAGGTGGTGGGTGGGGGCTGTGGAAGGCAGGAGTGGGGGTCCAGGGGGTGCTGGGGTCAAGGAAAAGCGGGGGCTGGGGTGTCCGAGAGGGGGAGGGCCGGGAAAGGGGGTGCAGGGGGGCATTGGTGCTGCATGAGGGGGTGCAGGAGGGTCCCCGTGCTGGATAAGGGGGTGCAGGGGGAGGTCCCTGTGCCTGAGAACGGAGGGTTTGGGAGGGTTCCAGTCTCAGATATGGGGGTGCACGGGGGTCCTGGTGCAGTGGAATGGGGGTTCAGGGGGTCCTGGTGCTGTATAAGGGGATGCAGTGGGGTCCCGGTGCCCAGGAATGGGGGGTTCAGGGGTGCCGGTGCCAGATAATGGCCTGGCTGGGATCTGGTGCTGGGAAAGGGGGTGCAGGGGGTCCTAGGGCCAGATAACGGGATGCACTGGGGTCCCGGTGCCCAGGAATGGGGTTCCAGGGGGTTCCATTCCCGAGTTCCGGGGTTCAAGGGGTCCTGGTGCCTGAAAATTGAGGTTCAGGGGGTCCCGGTGCCGGATAAGGGGATGTAGTGGATCCCGGTGCCCAGAAATTGGGGTTCAGGGCGGTTTCCCTGCCCGGGAATGGGGGCTCAGGGGGTTCCAGGCTGCAGATAAGGGGGTGCAGGGGTTATCGGGGCTGAGGAAAGGGGGTACAGGGGGGGTCCCAGTGTCCCGAAATGAACGTTCAAGGGGGGTCTCTTGACCCCCTGGAACCCCAGGGGACCCTCCGGGATCCCCTGGAACCCCTTCCAGGAAGCGCCGGGAATGAAGAACTGGGGGGACGCCGAAATTTGGGAGATCTGGGGGTCCAAAAGCCGAGGAAAAGGGCGGGTCTGGGGTCTGGGAATGACGAGGTGGCCGGGAATGGGCGTGCAGGGCTTCCCAGAGCACTGACGGGGGTGCGGAGGGATCCTAGGCCCGGATTAGAGGGGGCAGGGGGGTCCCAGTGCCCAAAAATTGGGGTTCAGGGGGTTCCCGTGCCGGGGAATGCGGGTTCGGGGGGAGTTTCCTTCCAGGAATTTGGGATTCAAGGGGGTCCCGGTGGCCGGGAATTGCGGTTCCGGGGGCGTCGGTGACCAGAAATGGGGATTCAGGGGGGTCCTGGGGCCACATGAGGGGGTACAGGGCGGTGCCAATGCTGGGCAAGGGGGTACAGGGGGGTCCCTGTGCCCAGAAATGGGCGCTCAAGGGGGTCCGCGTGCTCAGGAATGGGGGTTCAGGGCGGTCCCGGTGCTGAAAAAGGGTGCTGAGGGGGTCACAGGACCGAAAATGGGGGTTCAGGGGAGTCCCGGTACCCGGGAATGGAGGTTTAGGGAGTTCCCGGGGCCCAGGAATTGCGGTTCAGGGGGGTCCCGGTGAACAGAAATGGGGGTTCAGGGGATCTCGGTGCCAGATGAGGGGGTACAGGGGGGTCCCGGTGCTGGGGAAGTGGAGTGAGGGGGGGTGGCATGACCCAAAATGGGGGTTCAGGAGGGTTCCCCTGCCCGGGAATGGAAGATCAAGGGGGTCCCGGTGCCCGGGAATTGCGGTTCAGGGGGGTCCCGGTTTCGGGGGGTCCCACTCACCTTTGGTCGCGGCCCCCGGGTCCCCCAGGAGCCCCAGGAGCCCCCGGAGCACCCCCAGCCCCAGCGCTGGGGCCATCGCAGCCGTCCCCGATCGCGGCTGCAGAGACGCGAAAGCGAAAGTGCCCGAGGGAGCGCGGGGGGAGGGGGAAAGGGCGAATTCCAGGGAATTCACCTGGATCCCCTCCTGGCACCCCTCTGGATCCCTCGGGGATCCGTCTGGGACCCTCCAGGGCCGCGCCCTGCGGGACCCCCGGGCCGGGCTCTGCTGAACTCCCGGCCCTGCGCTCAAACTCTGCCCGGACCCCGCTGGGCTCGGCCCAAAGCCGGGCAAGCAGCGGGAGCAGCGGAGCCAATTTTTGCTGCGGGTGCGGGTCCCACCCCCGGCGGAGCAGGGCTGGGCGCTGGGACCCGATCCCTGATTCCCAATCTCCTTCTCTCTCTCGCTCTCTCTCTGCTGTTCTCTCCCTTTCCTTTGGGGGATCATAAATCCCAGAGCGGCCGCAGAGCCCCGTGCCCAGGCCGGGTTTCCCAGCAAAGGGAGGCTGGGGCTGAGGTGCCCCGGGCTGGCCGGGAATGGGGGCCCGGGGCTCCCTGGGCTCACGGAAATGGGGGATCCAGGGGCTGGGAGAGGAGAATACCCGGGAAAGGGGGTGCAGGGGGGTGTTGGTGCAGGATAAGGGGGTGCAGGGGGGGTCCCAGTGCCCGGGAATGGGGTTGGGAGGGGGGGGTGGGCAGCAGCTGCTGGAGAGAGACTGGGACAGACTGGAATGGACTGGGACAGACTGGGAAAAGAACCCACTGGGAGCAGAACTGAGGCAGCAGAGATCATACTGGGATATACTGGGACCACACTGAGGGCTACTGGGAACATGCAGGGGACAATTGAGATTGGACTGGGAGGGACTGGGAATGGTTTGGATCATCCTGGGACTGACTGGAATCATACTGGGAGTGATCAGATCTGTAGTAGGGGTGAAGAAGAGAAACTGGAATAATGCAGGGAGCAACTGGGATCATACTGGGAGCAGCTGCCCCATGCTGGGGTCATACTGGGATCATACTGGGACTGATGAGGTGACACTTGGAGTGACTGGCATAGTACTGGGAGTGTCTGGGAGTAACTGGGATCAAACTGGAGGTGACTGGACTTATACTGGCAGCAACTGGGACCACAGCGGGGGCAAATGGCATCGGGTAAGGTGTGACCTGGCTCATACTGGAAGTGCCTGGGGCCACACTGGGCTCTTACTGAGAGGGACTGAGAGTGAAAGGAACCATACAGGGCATGACTGGGAGCCGCTGGGACCGTGTCGGAGGCAACTGGGATCCTACCGGGAGTGATTTGGACCATACTGGGAGTGACCGGGAGCCACCGGTGAGGCGGCGGCGGAGCTGGGAGGCGGCCGCAGCGCAGGTGGGAGCCGCGCTGGGTTGTGCGGGGGCTCGGGGCTCGCTGCGGGCCTCGGGGGCGGCAGGGGGCTCAGGCGGGTTCCTTGTGCCGTGTCCGGCCCGTGGTGCCGCTGCCGTGAGGGCGCTGCGGGAGCGGCTGCCCGCGGTCTCCTTGCGGCCGCTGCCTCGGCAGGAGCCGCTGCCGGAGCAGCGCTGGCTCGGCCCGGTTCCTGTGGCTGGCACAGGGGCGGCTGCCCCGTGCCCGCGGCTGTGCGGGGAAATTCACGTGGCCGGAGGTTTCTGTGCCCCGAGGAGACAGAGGAGTCCTGTACAAGTGACTTTATTGCTGAGCAGAGGGAGAGGCCGTGGGGCATTTGCCGTGCGCTCGCTGCCATTGTTGTAGTTCGCAGCCTCCTTTTTATCCTCATTTTCCCGCCTCATCTCCCTCTCCCTTTGCCCACTGGCTGAGGTACTTGGAAGGTTCAGACCTCCCGATCTGCCAACTGCACGTCCTCGTTAATGTGCACCCCCACTTTTGTAGAACAGCCGATATTCACGGCTCTGTTAAGTCTTTTTTGTTCTCGACGTTCAGGAATTTAGCGGGACTTTCTGTGAGCAGCAGTCCATGTTAATTAATAACATTTATTGAAGCTGGTGGTTTCGCCCCTTACTTCCTTATCTACAAGTCCCTGGCCCCTCGCTCAGCTGCTGAATGAGCTGCACTCTCAAGGTGCGGAGCATGGTAAAAAGGTGAGAGGTGCTGTAGCACATCAGAGCAGAAGCAGCATTCGTTTAACCCATGGTCTGCCAGGGAACCACAAAACCATGTCCCATTCCCATCCTTTCCACGTTTGGACTGGTACATGAGCTGCTTTTTTGTTTCCTTTGTTATCTGTTTCACCACTTTGGCTTTGTCATCTATTTGCCAAGACCAGTTTGAGTCATTTGATTTTCCACAAACTCCTCTTTTCTCTGCTAACAGATGATCTGATCCCATCCCATGGTGAAATGTTGTGTTCCTCATTTCAGTGGATTGCTCAGCAGGAAGGTCAGGAGCTGGAGCTGTCTGGTTGGTTATTCCGAGGGCAGCTTGTAATCTAATGGTGCCATTGAAATGAGAAATGGGTTCTGTGGCTCCTGATATGAATTGGTTTGGGTTCCCAGGGGCTGGTGCATGGTGTTGTAGGATTTGTTCTGCTGGCCGTTCATCTTCTCCCCATCTTTGGCCGCTCTCTCCAGCCAGGGCTGCATCAATTGACCATTTTTCTCTAATTAAATCATCAAATACTTGGATTCCCAACTGATTTCCCGGAACTTGTTGTAGCAAGAACATCTCAGTGCTCTAATCCACCCTATATAACATAGACAGTGACAGCACACGTTGGAGTGGGCAGAGGGATGATTCCCCCCATTTATTTATAGTGAAGTTTTCCCAACATTCTCCATTTGCTGTTTCCCTGTGCAGCTTCACCCGTTTCTGTCGCAGGGTCAGATATCCTCACCCCGGGCTCTGCCTTGAGCTGTGCAAATTCCATCAGTGCAAGCAGGCAGAGCTCGGGGTGAGGGGCAGGGGGAACCAGCCCAATTCCTGCCCCAGGCAAGAGACCCAGGTACATTGGCCAGGCTTTGCCCAGCAGGGTTCATTTGCATTCCTAAAGCTCCTCTCCTGGCTGACTAGAACCAAAGCTTCTCTTCCAGGGCAGCCATCTGGTGAGTCACATGTGGCCCCCCGGAATCTGCTTTTTTTAAAAAAAGTATTAACTATTTAAGAGTTAAAAGTATCACGGTTAAAGCTCTTCAATTTTGCAAAATGCAACATAAAGGCGAACATGGAAAAACCCTGACCAAAAATTGATTCTCACCCTTCTGTCCCAAACCTACCTGACAATATAAAGTAGGATTATTATAAAAAATGTTTCTCATGTTGTAATCTTATCACTGAAACTGTAGGGAAAACAAAAACTCTCCAAGAATCTCTTTAGTGTGAGAGAGTCAAGGCATTACTTGGTTCTGGCCAGGATGTGCAACAGAAATACTTTCATCCACACATAGCCCGGCTGTGCAGAAAAAATCATTCCATGACATGTCAGTTTTACTCGATTTTTCCTAAACTTTACGTAGTCTGAACCAATCTAAATCCACTGCTTTAATGTTCATTGCTTCCAAGTCGTGTAAGTTTTTAGTGTTTGGTTTCCTATTAGACTCGGATTTCTTCCCCTCTGCTGTGAATTCCGCCCACACTCCTGGATTTCCTTCTCAGCCTTTTCCAGACCAGGTGTCTCCAGCTGTGCGGGGGCAGTGTCTGGGGTAGCTGTTGGTTGCTGTTTGCTGCGGGGCGTTGATGTTTTGTTGCTGGTCGTTATCTCTGTGGGTGTCTTTTGGGCTATTCCCAGTCTGGTCGGATGTTAAACTCATCTCCATTGAGTGGTGGAGATGAGTTTAACATCCGAACAGACTGGGAACCCCTTAAATAAAACCTTTAAAATTTCTTTCCCAAAGGCAAACCTTTGAGTAGAGAAACCTTTCTGAGCAGAGAAATAAGATTTAAAAGAACCAGGATGGGTACATCTTGCAGCAGTGCAGTCGCAGGCAGCCCAGAGTGTGGGTGTGACTGAGCCCCAGGGTGGAATTGTGCCGCGGTGCTCCCCAGCAGCTGTGGCAGTGCAGGCCCAGCCAGCGCTGGAGCTGCAGCAGCGGCAGCGAGGCTTGGCCGCAGTGGCTGGAGGTGCCAGGGGAGGGTGGCCAGGATTCCCGAGGGTTTGAGCAGAGGATCTGTGGGCAGGCCCAGGGGCTTGGCCCGCTGTGGAGCCCTGGCTGCTGCTGCGTTGCCTTCAGGGCAGGCTCAGGGGCGGCTCCCATGGTCCTGCTGCAGGCGGGAAGTGCAAATCTCCGGGGCTTCAGAGCCCCTGAGGCCAGGCTGAGGGGTCCCCCCGTGCTCAGCTGTGCTGGCGGCTGTTTCTGGCCTCAGGGACACTTGGCGTGGGCCCCTTGGCCACCAGTGGTGCTGCTTTGCACTCCTTAGGCAGGAGCCGATGGCCTGGCTGGGTGTTGGCAACAGCAAAGTCCCAGGGCAGGCTCTGTGCCAGCCCAGCTTCCTGGGGGAGAGATTCCACAGGAGACAGGATCCTGGCTACAGCCTGCCTTACATTTACATCCCTTATTTCCACCCTGCACTAGGTGGAGAATTGCCCAGGTAAGGAATTCCAGACATGAATTCCAAGGGAGATAATTGAATATCTGCCTTGGGTCTGGCTCTTTTTCTTGCCAAAGCCAATGGCAAAAGCTGTACCCATGGCATCTTGGTTTCTATCTCTGGCTTCCAAAGGTGTTTCTTTATTTCCCCATTCATTCTTTCTACCCAACCCGAGCTCTGGGCTTGCCAGGGGTTATGGAGGTCCCATTGTATTCCTAAAGCTGCCATAACCCCCTGAAGGGTCTTTCCTGTAAAATGAGTTCCCCATCTGAATCTATTGCTCCCACAATCCATTATCTTTGAATTATTTGTTTTAGAAATAGGTTAATAAGTGATCCAGTGCTTGCTGAAGCAGTCAGAATTGCTTTTGCCCCCCTGTTAGGTGCCATGGTGTCAGCAGAAGATTTTGAAGCCTTCCTGCTCAGGGCATTTCAGTGCCAGGCTCTTACAAGCACCCACAGCTCCGCGGGTTGAGCTGAGCATGGGGCGGTGACCTGCGCTTTGTCTGATTCCCCCTCCTTAATAACAGCCTGTCTTGTAGCTCTTTTCCCTCCTGCTGCCCTTGCAGAGCCATCCACAAACACATTGTCTCCCTCAGGCCGGGGAATGTCCCATCAATCTCTCCCAGCCTGGCTCGGGAGCTCTGTCCCTTGAGTGCAGTCCTGGGTTCCTTGCCAGCCCCTCTCCAGGCTGTTCAAACAGGAGGCTGGGTTAAACCCTTGCCCTGTCCTCAGTTCTGAATCCTCCTGTGCCACTGAACAAGTTTCATACTGTAATCACCGAGCCCTGCTCATCCATTTAGAGGCTCTTTTGGTTGTCAAAGCTTTAACTTGATGCCAGACTTGAACTCTAGGAGATCCTCCTGTTGTCATCAGTTTTCAGCCTCTGCTCCCACGGAAGCTGTGGCTGCACAATTCTGCAGACAATGAGGCTGCTCTCTGGCCACTGGGTTAAACATTTTAGCACAAGAATTCCTTTGGCAAGACCCTGTTTAACGTCCACCTATAATTCAAATTCTTTTTCCCTGTCTGGAAGGCCCAGGCCACTCACCTCAGTTAATCTTAATTTTAACACTTGAAAATTCTGTGTTTCCCCCTTGTGTCCATCCATCCAGTTTGTTGACTGGCAAGATAGGAGTGTTGTAGGGAGACACCCTTGGCTCCAAAAGCCCTGCCTTTAACAGGGACTCAATACCAGGCTGTAAGCCCTTCCTTCCCTCTCTTGGAACAGGGTATTGCCTGTCCTGGTTGCTTTAATTTGTAGAGGCTCCATATCTAATTTTCTGTATTTCCCTGGGGCTGCCCACACTTCTGGGTTCACTTCAGCATAGGCCTTGTCAGACTTTTGACACAGAGGTACAACAGAACTAGCCTCTGTATCCCTTTTTACAGTATTAAAATCCAGCTCTCAAACTCCTTCCTAGTTAATTACAATCACAGGAGGAAGAAAAAGAAATTCATTTATTTCAAACCTATCCCCCACAGCTTCTAATAGTGGTTGAACAAATCATACCTGCTCATCTTTCCCACTCATTCCCTTAAAAATTAAAATATTCCTGTACTATTTTCCCCTTTAGGTCTAAGATTCAGAGCAGATTGAGAGGCCCCTGTGTCCATCAGGAAATGCCTCCTCTCAATGCAGACCCACCTGAATGTTCTCAAGGGCTCCAGTGTGGAGGGTCCCTGGTGTGATGGGAGCTGTGACAGCCCTGCCAATCCATGTCCATCACGGGCTGGACTTGCTGGTCCTGAGGGTGCTGCTGTCTCTGCTTGCAGTGTCCTTGTGCCCTGCAGCCGGAGCCCTGATTCCTTGCCAGGGGCTGTTTGGGTGGGCTGTGCCCTGCCGAGGAGGGCAATGCCTCTGCCGGGTGCTTGTGGCCGAGCCGTGCCCTGGGTGCCGGGGCCCCCTTGGGCCCTGGGGCTGATCCCTCAGGGGCTGTAGGAGCTCTGCCCTGGCCTTTGCCTTCAGCTTGGCCTTTTGCTGCTCCCTTCTTGCATTCACCTGCTGGGCCTTTGTGCCCAAGTGCTGCAGGGCCTTCTTCTGCCCCTCCTGCAGCCCCCCTCAGTGCCTGGGGGTGCTTGTCTTGCTTTACAAGACAGGTGTCTGCTTGGGAAGACAGAAAAAGCCTCTCTTGGAATGGAGAATGCAAACCCCCTCCCTCTTAATTTTTAGGATAGTGAAATCAAGGGGCTCTCAGGCAAAGATAGGGGATTAGGAATAACGGTTCTTTACTAGTGTGTATAATATAATAATAGTAGTGTGTATAAACAGCTCCGGCAGTGACAACAAACAGAGCCCGGAGCCGGTCCCGGCCTTTCGGCCGCGGCGCTTTCCCCTTGGGTGCAGTTCCGGGCACGGCCGGCAGGGGCGCCGGTGGCTCCCGCGGGGCGGGGCAGCGCATCCCTGCCATGGGAACCTCTCTTAACGGCAATAGAGCAATCCCTTCATCTAACTCTTTCACTTTTTTACCTTCTGTAGCCTTTCTCCCGTGTTTTGAGAAAGAATTTGGAGAGGGCTGCCTTTTAACTGAGCTCCTAGTGTTTCGATAAGGTGCTTCCTGTAGAGAGAGGGATTTTCCCTGAACAGCAGGAGCTGTGGTTACCAAGGGGACGTAACTCAGAGCAGGAGGGGTCAGGGGAGGATATCCCGCCGAGGCTCGGTCGGAGTGTGGGCAGGGTCTGCTGCCGGAATCGCCAGAGGGGGATCTTCCCGTGGAGGCCGAGCCGGAGCGTGGGCAGCCCCCACATGGCTTATGGCGGCTGATCCGGCAGCTCCCGGCAGAGAAAAGGCAGGTGGGAGACCCCGGCAGCAGCAGCGGCGCTGCCCAGCGCAGCTGGCACGGGCAGGGCAGCCGGGGATGGGATGGCTGGGACCCGCCCTCGGTGCGGTCGGCGCGGTGACCTCGGCCCACGCGGCAGGACAGAGCAACCCCATCTTCCCCAGCATGGCCGGCAGAGCGGCCGCGGGCCGGGCAGTGGGGCCAGGGCACACAAATTCACCGCCAGCGCCGGGGCAGGTGGAGCTGCCCTGGGCAGTGAGCCCGCACCTGGGATGGAAACCGGGGCAGGCGGAGCTGAGGCGGGCAGCGAGCCGGGACCCGGGACAGGCGCCTCGGCCGCCAACGGAGGGGGCAAGAGCTGCAGAGGATCCCACTCTCTTTCTGACTTTTCCACTTGTTCCCCTCCCTTTCATTTCCCCTTTTTATTTTCTTGGTTTTTTCCTCGGGTGTTTCTGATACTCCAAAGATTTTTATTCCCCTAAAATCTCCTGTCTAACATATGGCATATTCTCTTTCTTCTAGATTAAATGGGTTTTTTTCCAAATAAATCCAGAACCTAACAAATCTAAACTGCTGCTTGGATATTTTGAAATAATTTTGGATTATTCTTCTGCTTGGATATTTTGAAAAACAAGCTAACTCATGACCTCCTAATGTTGTTTTTCTCATCACCTTTTTATTTATCCTTTGGCAAATTAAGCATCTTTCAGTGACTTGCTTTGCTACACCAAAAATCCCAGTGCACCCAAAATTCCTTAAAAAATGATCACACAAAGCTTGAGTACGCCAGTGGGGTTTCTGATGCACGTCTTCTAATCTTTTCCTAGTAAGCACATTTTATTAAGTCATGTAGAAGTTTCTATTTCCCTGATTTATCTTGTTCATTTCCTATCTTGTTTAATTCTTTTTTCTCGGCTTCCCTAAACTTTGGAATTTCCAGTTTTTCCTCGTTTGGAGTGAATATTAAACTAACTCTTTCAGCTCCATTTTCTGCTGTATCCTTAGCTTTGTGATCTGCCCCCAGTTTACCCAGTTTGCCTCTCCTTTGGCCCGGGCCGGGTTCCCCCCGCCCGCAGCGGCTGGGAGCAGCCGAGAGCCCCGCGCTGCCCATGCCGACCTGGCCCGGCTCCATGGCCGCTGCTGCCGCGGGCTGCGAGGGCTGCGGGAACGGGGCACCGAGGGTGTGGCTGCTGCTGGGGGAGGAGGAGGAGGGAGGGAAGGGCAGGGATGGAGGGGGAGGAGGAGGCGGGGTAAGGGGGAAGAGGGGGAGAAGGAATGGAAGGGGCGGGATGGAAGAGGAGCAGGAGGTGGGGATAAGACAGGGGAGGAGGAGGAGGGGGGATGGAAGAGGAGGAGCGGGAGGAGAAAGAGCAGGGAAGGAGGCGGGGTTAGGAGGGAGGAGGAGAGGGAGGTGGAGATAGGACAGAGGAGGAGCGGGAGGAAGAGGAGGGACAATGGCGGATCAAGGCTGAGCTTTTCGAACAATGCGGTCTCGATCCCTGCCTGAATTCGCAGCCCCCACCTGTGGGATCATCGCCCCCCCCATGGCGCAGGTGAGCAGGGAGGGGGAGCCCGGCCCGGATATCCCGGGGGGTCCCTGGGTTGGGTTTCTGGGGGGATGTTTGGAGAATGAAGAAGTCCAAGGCTGAGCGGAAAAGGCCCCTCGGGGGGACATCGGGGGGTGGCGGTGGCGGCTGCCGGCAGAGGCAGCCTGGAGGAGCAGAGCCCTGTGTCCCCCAGGAGGCCAAAGTGGGGAGGCCAGAGAGGGGGGAGCGCCGCCATTGGCGGGAGCCTCAAGAGCCTGGAGAGGGGCAGGGGGGACTCCTTGGAGCCGCTGCAGCGCAGAGCAGAGAATGAGGGGAGAAGGGAGCCCGGGAGCCCAAAGAGCCCCGGCATCCCGAAATGGGGAGAGCCAAGAGGGGGCAGTGCGTCCCCAGAGACGGCCTGGGGGGATCTGGTTGCCCTTGCCTGTGACACGGAGGCAAATCCCATGCTGTCCTTGTCCTTCCTCGCCCAGAGCAGGAGCTGAGCATGGAGAGCAGGGAGGACAAATGCCCGCGGCAGAACCTGGTGGCAGAGGCCGTTTTGAGCGGCTCCACGGCGCAGGAAGCCAACGGGGAGGAAAAGGCCCGGAGATGCCACACGAGGAGGGGCTGCAAACGCAGATGGCGGGGATGTGAGGGGGAAAGAGGCAGCCTGGGCCGGGAAGGCGGCCGGAGATGGAGGCAGAGCTCGGAGCTGGTGCTCCATGAGCAGCTCCATGATGGGGAGAAGCCCCACACGTGCGTGGAGTGTGGGAAGAGCTTCAGGTGGAACTGCGACCTGATCAGGCACCAGAGGACCCACACAGGGGAGAGACCCTATGAGTGCTCCAAGTGTGCGAAGAGGTTTCAGACCAGCTCCAGTCTCCTCCAGCACTATCAGAGTCACACAGAGGAGAGGCCCTTCCAATGCCCCGACTGCAGGAAGGGATTCCAGCGCAACTCTGACCTCGTCAGGCACCGGCGCATCCACACAGGGGAGAGGCCCTACGAGTGTGATAAATGCAGGAAGAGGTTTCAGACCAGCTTCAATCTCCTCCTGCACTATCGGATTCACACAGAGGAGAGGCCATTCCGCTGCCCCGACTGTGGGAAGGGATTCAAGCTCAACTCCCACCTTGTCACCCACCGGCGCATCCACACAGGGGAGAGGCCCTACGAGTGTCCCCAGTGTGGGAAGAGCTTCTCCAGGAGCTCTACCTTGACCAAACACCAACGGAGGCACCAGTAAGGGAAGCCCTGCGAGTGCCCCGAGTGCGGGAAGAGCTTCGTGCGCTGCTGCAGCTCCATCCCCCACTGGAGGAGGCACTTTGGGCACAGCCCTGGTCACTCACATTCCCTGTGATCCATGTTGGGAACACTCCTGGCTGCTTGTCCGTTTCTTTGGCCTTAATTTTTTTCTCTTCTCCCTCTCTCTCTACTCCAAAAGCCAAGAGGGATGGATCTGTCACCTCAAAACCACTCAAATTCCACTGAAAATAACTGAATGTTAACCCAAAAAGGCTCAACCCTACCTCAAATTCCTTGTTCCCTCCTCAAAAAAACTCAATCCCATGCCAAACTCACTCCATTCCACAGCCACCAGGGTGAGATGGGGTTGGAAGGAGATTGGGAGAAGTGGGATCCCAATTTTGGAGCAGTGGGATGGGGATTGTGTGGGGCTGGGTGTGTGGGATGTATTTGATAGCAAATAAAACTTTCAGAGTTACTGATTTCTGTCCCGTTCATTTTCAGTCATTTCTGTTTGCAGAGTGCCACCTTCTCAGCTGATTCAATTCCTATAAAATTCCCATTTTTTAAATCATCTAACCCAAACAATCCAAAAACCAATATTGAAATAAAACCACCTGCACACAATTAATTTTTTAAAAATAATTTTAATTTTTCAAGAGTACTTAAGGATGTTATTAAAGTTTAATTGTTTGGTTGAAATGTCTGAGAAATTGTACTGGTGTTTGGTTTTGTGTTTAGTATATTTGTAATATGAATTGTTTAACTAAGAGGTGTTAGATTGCTTGTTTGTTTCTTTAGATTTTTTTATCTAAAGTACATTAGTCATCGAGTTAAAATTTTCAAAAGGTATTTCCTGATATATAATTTGTTTATTTATATGCATTGGTAATATTATAGTAATAGTTATTTTTGGTCTGAGTTAAATCATAGTTGGAGTATTGTAAAGAAGAGTTGAGGTTTTTTTTATTATAATTTATTTAATTTCAATTATTATTTCTTTGTTTATAATTTTATTGCAATTTGTTGAGGGGATAGGAAGGAAGTTCAAGGGCAGGAACATTTTTTCCTGGCTGGGAACTGGAATTCCAGACCCTGGGAGTGTGTGCAGGACCCCACAGACTGGGATCAAAGATGGGCTGGGATCAAAGATGGGCTGGGATCAAATATGGGCTGGGATCAAAGATGGGCTGGGATCAAATACGGACTGGGATCACATGGATGGGGATCCTGTGGATCAGAACCCTCCAGGCCAGGATAGCCTGGAGTGGGGTCAAATATGGACTGGGACTGTATGGACTGGGATCCCAGGGACTGGGACCATATGGATCAGGACCACACAGACTGGGATCAAATATGGGCTGGGACTGTTTTTTAAAGTAACTTTGTTATGTAGTTTTTATTTCTGTTATTAATCAGTGAAATAGCTGCTTGTGTTAAACTGCCTGCTTGGATGGGATAACATCCAATGCACACAGGATGAGGACACGTGTACAGATCTGCCAACTATCAGCACTCCCCGTCTGAAGGCAGAGTGCACCAAGGCCCAAAAACTGGAGGTGATAAAGAGAAGGAGCCAAAACCACAGCCAAGAAACACACATGCTCTGAAAAGGCAGACCCAGGGAGAGGCCATGTAAAATCATTCCTGGAATATGTAAAGTAGTTTATGGATATGCATGAGGCTCTATGAATATGCACCAGGCTGAAGTAAGGGGAAAGGTATTTCAGGGCGATGCAGATTCCTTGGTTGTGGTTTTAGTCCATTCTTATCACCTCCAGTGTTTGGGCTTTGGTCCATTCTGACTCTGAGAAGTTGAGGTTTTGGGATTTTTAGTATGTTGTGGATGGAAGCAAAATGGAGGGCACAGTGTTTCGTCCTGGGTTTCTTCTTCATGCTTCTTCCTTCTTCTTCATGAGTTTGGGTGGCTTTTTGTAATTGGGCAGAAATTCCACATTGCAGGCTCTTTGGGATCAGTTATTGGCTTAAACGGGAAAATAATCTAGGTGTCAGTTCCTAATTGGATAGTTTAGTCTTAAAAGACCTTGGAACAAGAGATTGTTGGCCATTTTGTGCCTTCTAATGAAAAGCTGCTGAACTCCCAGTAATGAGGCTGTTTTACCGATAAGAAATAATAAACACTTGAGTCTGAACATGAATTACTGTCTCAAGTGCCTTCAATCCAGAGCCAGTGAAAGCAACAACTGGTACCCCACAGCTTGAGGTAGTGCCAAGGCAGAACTTGTTCATGCTCTTTTCCCCTGGTGATTTTCTACTCCCGTCCAGACTCTGATAGCAAAGCCGTGCTGGTGACAAAAGATTGACCTTGGCATCCTGGGGCACTTTCTGGGTGGGTGTTTGAATCTGCTTTTCCAGGCCTCGGGCTGAGCAGGGTGAGGCCGAGGCCTGGGCCCCTCCAGGCGGCGCCGGGAGCGCCCGGTGCAGCGGCGAGGGGCGGCCCTGAGGGGCGGCACAGGGGGCATTTCCCCCGAGCGGGCGGGCGGGGCGGGCGGCGGGGAAAGGCGCCCTGGGCACAAGGGCAGGCACAAGGGCCCCGGCTCTCTGCAGTGCGGGCGGCCCAGCGCCAATCGCTGCTCCCGGAGCCGCTGCCAGGGCCGGGTCTCCTCCCCGCCGCTGACCCTGCACCTGCAGCGCTGCCTCCGCCTCTGCCGGGCTCCCCGACACGGACGGCAAGGACGTGGACACGCTGCAGCAGGGGCCCAGCAGGGACACCCAGATGGTGCCGGGGCTGCAGCTCCTCTCCTGCAAGGAAAGGCTGACACAGCTCGGCTTCTTCAGCCTGGGAAAGAGACCCAGCCTTGATCCAGCTGCGGCCTTCCAGTACCTGAGGGCAACCCACAAGAAAGCTGGACAGGGACTTTGTACGGGGGCAGGCAAGGACAGGACAAGGGAGCATGGATCCAAATGGAGAGAGATTAGGTTTAGGTAAGGGATTCAGAAAAAAGACTCTCCTGGAACAGGTTGCCCAGAGAAGGTGTGCATGTCCCGTCCCTGACAGTGTTCAAGGCCAGGCTGCATGGAGCTCTAGACAAGCCGGTCCAGTGCAAGGGATCCCCAGCCACAGCAGGGGGGTTGCAGCCATGGGATTTTCCAGATCCCTTCCAAGCCAAACCATGCCACGACTCCATGATTCTGGGATACTTCCCCTCCTCATCCTCTGGCAGAAAAAGAAACTTGGCCCCAAGTTCCACACTACAGACCATGCCTTTTGGCAGCCTGCAACTGTGTCAACAGAGGATGAAAAGAGATGACATTACTGACACGATTTCCCTTTTCTACTTGAAAAGTAAATGCTCTGCTCCTGTCCACTCTGGCAAAATTGTCAGAAGAGGCAATTGTTCCCCACGAAATGCTTGGTCTCATGCAAAGAAGAAAGAAGCCAGAAGCCAACAGTCTTCGTTATTGCTACGTTGTTTTCTTTGGTTACTTCTCTAATAGGAATGACTTTGGGGTGTGATTTGTTTGTTTCTCTCTTTCGTTCCTTGGGGCGCGCGGCGGCTCCTCCGTTGGGTTCGCGGGGGCAACGGAGGAACGGCCGCGAGCTCCGGCGGCTCCGCAGCAGCAGCAGCAGCAGCGCTTCTCTCGATCGGTTTTCTGCTCGACTTCCCACTCGCTCGACAGCCCCTTCTCCCTCTCACACTCACTCTACTCCCGTCCCGTCCCGTCCCGTCCCATGCCGTGCCTCTCCCAGCCCGGCTGATGCCGCGTCCCGCAAGGCGCCCCTCGGCGGGGCCGCCCCGTGCCCGCCCCTGCCCGGCCCGCCGTGGTTCCGCCTCGGCCGGGCTCTCTCCGTCCTGGCTGTGGCGCCGCTGGAAGAGCCGCTCGCTCTGGTGGTGGCGGAGCAGTGCGGGCTTTTGGATGCGCCTGGCGCGGGCTCTGGCCCAGCCCCGGCCGAGGCCCCGGCCCCGAACGAAGCCCCTGCCGCGGTTCCGCCCGCAGCCGCCCCGCTGCCGCCCGGCTCCCGCCCCGTGGCCGACAGCGTGGCCGGCAGCTGCCCCGCTCCGACCTCCGCCGCTCGCCAGCTCGGCCGCCGGCCCCGAGCCGCCGCAGCCCAGGGCAGCTCGGCAAGCAGCAGCGCCTCGGGCGGGCGGGTGCCCCGGGCAGAAGAGCGGCAGCGCGGTGCCGCCCGCACGGGCGGAGAGGCCTCCCCTGGAGCAGCTCTAGCGGCAGGGCCCGCTGCTGGGCAGCGGCGGCTGCGGCAGCGTTTACTCCGGTCCCCGCCTCGCCAATGGCGCCCCGGGAAGAGACGGGGCCGGCTCGGAGGGCGGCGGCGGGCGGCGGGCGACGAGCTCAGCCCGCCGCTGGCCTTGGCTCGCAGGCGGCCATCAAGCGAGTGTCCCGGGAGCGCATCTCGGAGTGGGCGCGGCTGGGGAGTGAGCGGGGCCAGCGGGAGGAGCCGGCGGGGCGTGCCGGGCGGGGCTGAGGCGAGGCCCGGCAGGGCGGCAGCCGGAACGCTGCGAGGGCAGCGAGCGTGGAGTGAGCGGGGGCCGCGCAGCGCCCCGGGCCGGGCCATGGCGAGCCGCGGCGGGGCCGGCCAGGGGCTGCCCAAGGCGCGGCGCAGCATCGGCCCCGCTGATGGCATCGCGGTCCCCCCGCAGTGCAAGGGCGCCCTTGTGCCCCTGGAGCTGGCGCTGCTGTGGAAGGTGTCGCGGCCTGGCTTCGTGCGGCTCCTGGACTGGTTCGAGGTGCCTGAGGGCTTCGCGCTGCTCATGGAGCGTCCGCAGCGCTGTCAGCACCTCTGGTACTTCCTGCACGAGCGGCGGTTCCTGACGGAGCCCGTGGCGCGGGGGCTGTTCCGCCAGGTGCTGGAGGCCATGGGGCACTGCAGCAGCCGCGGCGTCCTGCACCGCCACATCAAGGCCGAGAACGTCCTCGTCGACCTGGCCATGGGCGAGGCGAAGCTCATTGACTTCGGCTGCGGCACGATCCTCCAGGACACGTTCTACACCCGGATGTCAGGTGAGCCCAAAGCCAGGGCCCAGCTGGGCAGTGGAGTTCCTCCCTTGGCTGGCAGAGGGGGAAGAGGGAGGGAAGGAAGGAGGCAAGGAAGGAGGGGGAATCCTTCTTCAGCCAGCTGCAGCCAAGTTGCTTTTTGGCAGGGCAGGGGCTGGCTGTTGTGGAACGGGAGCTGGCTGGGAGGGAGGGAGCAGCATGGGCCTGATGAGCTGCGCCCGTGTCCCATAGGAACGCTGGAGTACAGCCCACCGGAGTGGATCCTCTTTGGCTGCTACCATGGCCAGCCAGCCACCATCTGGTCCCTGGGCATCCTGCTCTATGAGCTGCTCTGTGGGCACCTTCCTTTCCACACCAACGAGGACATCGTCTGGGGCCAGCTCTTCTTCCTGCCCCGGGTGTCTCAAGGTGGGGATGCGCCTTCAAGGCACGAGGGGAAGAACGGGGTTGGGAGGGGCGGCTGGCACATAAGCGTCCTGCTCTTGCAGCTGGTGAGGAGGTGGATCTCCTGGGCTTAGCTGGAGGAGGTGGCACCTGTGCCTCTGTGCTGGTGTCCTCCGCAAGAGAGGATCGATAGGAAGCTTTTGGCTGCAGCTCTGAGCACTCCTGGTGTGGCCTGGGCACTGTGGAATGTGGGAGAGCATGGACAGGAGCCTTGTCCCGCTGAGCTTTGTGGACAGTTGGCTGGCTGAGAAAGGTCACGTCGACATAATACCCCTGGTTAAGCAAGAAGGAGAGAAGTCTAGGAGTCAGCAGTCAGTGTCCATATAAGGCAAGGACATTATGCCCTTGATGCAACAACAGGATAGGGAAGAGGCTCTTTTGCTAAAAATATGAAGAATAGTTTCAACAGAATAACCACAAGAATGCAGAAGGAGGCGTAGTTGGCCGATAAGTAACTAACCAATAATGAGCACTCCTTTGCAATATGTATGAGCTTTATTAACACCAATATAAATATGTGTGACTATCAGTAAAGTTCGAGACTTGCTGATCAGTCATACTGCATGCCACATTTCTCCCGCCGATCCAACACAAACCCAAACTCCAGCCCTGGGATACCCTATAAAAGCCCCACGGCCCTGCCTTTGCCCTGTCTTTCGGGGGTCAGAAATGGATTCTGGAGCTTTACTGAAACCCAGACCCGTCTCGTTTGTTCCTGGCACCGGCAGCTGCAGCCTCCCTGGACACCATGAACTCTGGAGAATGGGGGCAGCCAGTGGGGACAGGTCCTGGAGTGCAAGATAAGTGTGTGTTCTGTTTGCCATCTGTCAGTGGTGGGGCAGTTATCTTCTGTTCATTGGGCAGTTTCTCTCTTCCACAACCAATCCTCCCTCTGGGGAGGTGTGTTCCATTAGTAGGCCATTAATTATTAATTATTAATCTTCTGGTAATGGGCCACTGAGTGTCACTGCATGGCTGATTAAATGACATCATCCCATTGGGAGATGCTCCGCCCAGGGGAAGGAGCCAAGCATTCCTACCTGGACAGAATCTGAGATTTGGAACACTGTAGGCAGCCTTTTCCTCCTGGATTCCCAGAGGAGCAGCTGTCTTTCTTCTCCACTGGATTCCCAAAGATCAGCCTTTTCCTCCTGGATTCCCAGAGGAGCAGCTGTCTTTCTTCTCCATGGGATTCCCAGAGGATCAGCCTTTTCCAACTGGATTCCCAGAGGAAGGAAGATTCCCAGGCCCATCTACAGCAGCCCTGGACCTTCAGAGGAAAACTCCACCCTTCTCCAGGATCCCTGCTCCAACAGAGCCACACCTGGCACTGCAGGAGGGCTGCAGCCACCACTGAATGGGACTGCTGCCAGCACCCTGACCCACAGGGTGTCATGCCCTGTTCTGACTCTGTCAGTGGGGGTTTTTTTTGTTTGTACTACTGCATTTATATTTTTAATTTTTCCTAAAAAAGAACTGTTATTCCTATTCCCATATCTTTGCCTGACAGCTCCTTAATTTCAAAATTATAACAATTCAGAGGGAGGGGTTTACATTTTCCACTCCAGGGGAGGCTCCTGCCTTCCTTAGCAGACACCTGGCTTTTCAAACCAAGACAATAACAAAGTTACTTTAACACCACAGATAGAAAATCCATTTTAATCTCTGCAAAAAGCCAATATTATGTGTCTGTAACAATAAACCTCTCGCTGAGTGATGGTAGATGTCAAAGTAACTTTGTTCTAAAGATACAGTTTTTATTTCTGTTGTTAATTAAGCTCAGTGAAATAGCTGCTTGTGTTAAACTGCCTGCTTGGATGGGATAACATCCAATGCACCCAGGATGAGGACACCTGTACAGATCTGCCAACTATCAGCACTCCCTGTCTGAAGTGAGCTACACTTTGGTAACATCTCATGTTTCATGCCTGCAGTGGGTGACAAGATGATTTAAAATGCTAATAAAATAAACAAGAAAGATTTAAAAATGCTCATAAAATAAACAAGAAAGGTCATTTATGTTCCTCAAAATAGCAACAACAACAAAGACAAGTTCTGGTTTAATGAAAGGTGGAATCTGTTGCTCTTAAGAGCAAAGATTCATAGCTGGAATAAAGAGTGTTCAGCCCAGCTGTTTCTACTATGAGGCCGTTTTTCATCCCCCCCTGAAAGTCCTTCATGTTTGCACAGAAAACTGTCCCTGCACAGCCCAATAAATTCCATCACTTCAGCTGGCCAAACAACCACTGTGGTCAAGTGGGGTCTGAGCAGCTTCCAGGATCCCAAGCAGCTTCAGAAGCTTCATTTTACACCTCCTCTTCTCCCAGTGAATACCCAGCACCACCATAACTGTGGACCCATAGCTATGGATCACTGGCCTGGCCAGCACAGGGCTAATGTTTGCATCAGCCAGGAGGAGCTGCTCTGCCTGCCTGTCTGTCTCAGCCTCAGCCCTGAGACCCCAAATGCCTCCATTCTGGCCCAATCCTTCCTGGTGCTGAGCATAAGAACTCGTGCAGACAAGAGCAGGGAGGGAATCTCCCCAGCCGTTTATCACCTCAGCAACAAGACCTTGGTACCAGGCTGTTATCTGTAGCAGAAAGCAGCAGCAGGAAGGAGACACCAGATCACCAGCCCCAGGCCATGGCCCTGGTGCTGTCCTTACCAGTGATCAGTGTCTGCAGCTCTCCAGGAGCTCAGGGAGCAGGGATGCTCCTCACCATCTCATCTTACCCATGCACCCAAAGCCACAGCCAGCTGTGTGCTCCTGCCCACCAGCACATGCCAAGGCACAGCGTGGGATTCTTGGGGAGGTGTCCTCTGCAGGGCCAGGAGTTGGACTTGGTGATCCTTGGGGGTCCTTTCCAGCCCAGGATATTTTGTGATTCTAAGGCTTTGGCCAGCCCAGGTTTCAGCCACCTCCCTGATCCAGGTGTGATTGACCCCAAACCAGATCTTGCCTCTGTCTACCCTCCAGTGCAAGGAACATGTTGCATCTACCCCAGCCCCGCTGCTTGTGTCTGATGGATCATGCTGACCTTTTCAACATATTTCTTGGAGTATTATAAAACACTATCTGACAAAAAACAAAACAAAACCAAAAAAAAAAAAAAAAAGGAAAGAAAAGAAAAAAGAAAAAACAAACCAAAAAACCAACAAACCAGCCCAAAGGAAATCAATTTGGGTAATGATGGCCTTTTGTTCCAGCTTATCCTGCACCAAACTCCACAGATGGTAACTCTGAACATTTCCCAGACCTTCACAGCAGAGCTTGGAACTGTCTCTCTGATTTCTTGGTTGTTTCATGACACGTGCATTTCTCCTATATAATCCCAGTGTTTTGCTTAGAAGCCATATTATAACTGGGAATCAATCTTCTTCATTTGAACATCTAGGACAGATTCACACATCATTTCACCACTAACTAGGATAGACTCAGCCTTGCAGATCTTTCAGGTTTCAAGCCCGGCTGTGTTGTTTCAGTTCTTTGCTGCTGCCTGTGTTTTGTGAAAAAAAAAAATTAAATAACCAGACGTTGGGACTTTCTGTTGCGGCTTGAAGAAGAACACAGGTTGTTTCATCCCTGTTGTGAGACATGTGTTACCCGGCTCATTAATTCACAACAGTTCTTGTTTTCTCTGCCTTTTTCACGCTGATGTGATACATTTGTGAAGTCCAGGGTTGTACTGCAAGTGATTAATGCTTCAATAAAGTCTGATAAACTGAGATTCAACAAAAAAGTATGAAAAATGTAACCTCTAAAGTTCTGAAAGCTCACATGTGACAAAACCCATAAATCACCCCAGAGGCAGTCATTATGGTGAGTTACTAACGTGATTATGCAGCTGCATTTGTCATCATTTCCCATTACGTAGAGAATAAACCTGTCAGGCTGATTTATGGCAGAGGGCTCCACAAGATGGGAACTGGCACCTGTACTGTTCTGTGGAAAACGATGAGAAATGCTGTGTCTGCTCAAGTGCTGAATGGAAAAGGAAGGAGGGGAGATAACTGTTCTTTGAAGGCACTGATTCAGGGACAAAGACTTCAGAGAGGAGTCATGCTTGCACCCATGGGATGGCAGGAAGAGTATCCACCAACCTGTCCCAACAGCAGCAGCAGCATCAGAATGCGTTCTCCACAGGTGGAGGGAAGAGAGGAGAGAGGAGGTCTTTTGAGGGGACCAAAGTCAGTCATGGAGAAATCCTAGAATCCTGGAATGGTTCGGGTCACAAGGAATCTGAAAAACCACCTTGTTCTAACCCCTGATGTGGGCCGTGACAAACTGAACAGCTGAATGCCTGGCTACTCAGGGGATACTCAAGGTTTTGGATTCCATGCCTGTGCATCTCCCGTGGAGCAGCTGGGTCTGCTGGGAGCAGATGGCATCCACCTGAGCTCAGAGCAGGCCAAAAGATGGGCAGATGTGGGACTGAGCAGGGCGAGGGACATCCCTGCACAGCAGCGCTCTGACAAGAGCAGCAGTGGCCTCCTCTCAGTGCCCTTCCCCGAGCAGCAGCCGCTGAACACCATGGTGGCTACACAGATGCTTTTGGCTCTGCAATCCCTTTGTGCTCAAAGGCCACGCTGGGCATTGCAGCTGGGCTGGAAGGTCTGGCTGGGCAGGGAACAGGCAAGAGGCACTGCTGGTGTGAGCTCCATGTGTTCACTGGGGACACAAGGAAGATTCTGTTCATCCAAAGAAAAACACAAGCAGCCAGTCCCTGCTAACACAGCAGTGCGACTCTGTCCAGAGCAGCTCAAACTCTCTGCCAGAACCACCCCTCTGCACCTTCTTGATCTGAAGGGGACTAGAAGTGCTTTCACTGCAGTTCTTTATTTCTGCTGTCTGAGAATGGGAAGGTTTCACAGAAGTCTTGGATGGACTGGATCAGGGAAGAGTCAAGCAAGAAAAACTGAGCAACCATCACCCAACGCCACTCACAGAAGAACAAGTCCCATTAGGAAAAGCACCTCAGGTGTTTTCATAGTTGATAATATGTATCCTACTCAACATTATTGATTATAATCTTTTCCATTTGGAAACTTATCAGTGGGGACTTCTGCCTGCTTTGTGAAGGGAGCCCCTGGGGCCCATCCCCTCCCAGAGGGGCTGCACTTGCTGCCTGCCGGGGCTTTCATTGCTGGGCCCACTGGGAGCCCCTGAGCTGGGCTGGGCACCAAGGGCAGGGCTGGCCCGGCTGTGATGCCTCTGGCCCCTGTGACACCAGGGGCAGCGTGTCACAATGGGGGCAGCTGGAAAAGGCCCCCGCAGGTAACGCTGGCCCAGCACAGCCTGGGCAAGCGGTGAGTGCGCACGTGGCGGGGCTGGTACAGGCCAGGGCCGGGCCACAAGCGCCGCACCCGGGCCTGCATTGTCCCCCTGCACCCAGGGCCAGCCCCTGGGGCCGGCGCCTTGGCCGGGGCACGGGGCCGCTGCTGCTGGCCCACTGGCACAGGCCCTGCTGCCTGCCAGCTGCCCGGGGCCCTCTGCTTCTGCCCTCACATCCCTGCGCCTCCGGGCCTCACTTCAGCCCCCACAAGCTCCCTTGGCAGCCCCAGTGAAAGCCTTGTCTCTCTCCTCCTGCAGACCATGGCGCACAGAGCAGTCCTGGCTGGGCTTGTGCTGCTCATCTTCCTGGTCCCACTTTCCGTGGTGGACAGATTTCACGGGGATGGGCAGCCCCGTGCAGAGGAGATGAAAGCGGCCCCCCCAGAGCCAGCTGAGCCTGGCTGGGGACCCTGGCTCCTGGCTGCCTTGCGCTACCTGCACCAGCTCTGGCAAATTGCTCAGCCGCTGCTCCTGCTTTTGGGCTGGTGGCTCAGGCGCAGAAGGGCAGCCACGAGGCAGAGAGCAGCGGCCCAGAGAGCTGAGGAAAAGGCCAGAAGGAGGAAGGTGGAAAGCGAGCGGAGAAGGCGGCTCCTTAGGAAGAGATTCAAAGACATGGAGCAAATGCGCCGGGCCACGAAAGAAATAGAAAAGCAAATGGCCAGGCTGATTGGAATGAATAGGGATACAACCAGGATGCTGAAGGTAGGCAGGGCAGGCTTTTGGAGGAGCACAGGCAGTGGCTGTGTGAAGAAAAGCTTCCTGCTGGAGATGCTCTCTGGGCCGGCCAAGGCGAGCCGCACATCTTTGTGAGCAGCCGGCGCACAGAGCTGCGCTTGCTGCCCAGCACAGCCCTGCGCCGGGGCACAGGCTCCGGGCTCCTGACACACCCTGCCCCTCTGCCCTCTCTCTCCTCACGGGATCTGTAGTAACTGCATCTATTTTAACCCTTTCCCATACAGAGCCTTTGCATCTGCTCGGAGGAAAGCACCATCTGAAGGAATCGGGCCAATGTTTGGAGATCGATTCAAATTCTTAAATAGTTTTGAAATATTTAAAATATCTTATTTAAAAATAGTTGTCTTTAGCAACATTTTCCAAACTTTTTATTACTATAATGTAGATTAATTCTCTTGTAAGAGATCATAAATATTTTAATAATAAGTAGGAATTAAATAATGGCACTGTTCTTTAGATTACATAGAACTTATAATTCACCAAAATTACCAAGAATTATTGCAGTTAAGCAAAACTGAAGTATACTTTCTTTTTATCTAAACCAGCAAATGTTGCTTAATCTTCATGATCCAATAATTATTTTGTGTCTTGTTTAATATTCATATATACAGTACATAGACTGTTGCTACGAATGCCTATAATCACAATTGGTTAATTTCAATTACACTCTCTGCCCTCCTGTCTCGGGAGGGTGACTTCCCTCAGGCAGCTGCAGTCCCTGTCAAGATGCAATAAAGGCAATGCCTGAACAAACGCTGTGTCTGTGAGTGTCCATGCTGGACTCAGGTGTCAGCTGTGGGGAATTTCTGACACAGGGGCACCACAGCAGCCCTTGGCCATGCAGAGGCTCCTTTCCTCCCCTGCAGCAGCTGCTCCTTTGGTGCTGTGATCCAGCCTCTGCTCTGCGTGATGCCAAATGCAAGAAAACCACGAGTGCCACCACTCAGACTGTCACTCGGGTCCCTGCAGAGCTCAGGAGCCACCATGGCTGTGTAGGTGTGGAACCTGCAGTGGGCCATGACAGCAGGGACAGCAGGGACAGCAGGGACAGGGGGACACAGCACAGCAATCACAGCCCGGCTGCCCTGGGACAGGCCCGGCAGGCAGACAGGACACGGGGCAGGAAGGAGTCCCCATCCTCTCTGTGCCCTCCTGAGCACAGGCACATAAGGGACAGGGGCAATGGGGACACAGCCGGCCCCTCTCCTCTGGGAATATCCCACCTGCCCAGGGGCCCTGACAGAACGCAGGGGCTGAGGCTCTGCAAGGGGAACCCAAGGGTGAGCAGGAGGACCTGCAAGTTACATCTGCCCACATTCTGCATGCAAACTGCTGCGTGGAGGAGAAAACCAGAGGGGCCTTGCCACAGCAGATCCCATCTGAGGGATGTTGTTCTCTATTCCTGCACACGGGTGCCCCGTGCAACGTGGAGCACATGAATGCACTTTGACACCAGATTCTCACCCCTGCTCGAGCGCTCTGGCACAGCAGGAGCGGCCATTCCCTAATAACACACGGGTTTGCAACTCTTGTGCAAAGCAACACAAATTGTCTCTCTCCTCCTGCAGACCATGGTGTCCAAATCAGTCCCTGCCCTGCTGGTGCTGCTCCTCTTCCACTTCCCACGGCCCGTGGTGATCAGTTGGGATGAGGATGCAGAGCTGGGCAAAGAGGGCCTGGAGCAGGCTACCCCAGAGCCACCCGAGCCTGCCTGGGGACCCCTGCTCTGGGCAGCCGTGCAGCAGGGGCCCTACTGGGCTGCTGCTGAGCTGCTCTTCCTGCCTTTCTTCCTCTGCCTCAGGCCCAGAAGGGCGGCCATGAAGCAGAGAGCAGTGGCCCGGAGAGCTGAAGTAGAGGCCAGAAGGCGCAGGTTGGAAATGGAGCAGAGAAGGCTTCGCTTCAAGAGGACATGCAAAGACTTGAAGGAGATGTGGAGGACCATGAAGATGATCAAGAAGAAAATGGCCAGGCTGATTTGAATGAACAGCAAGGCGAGCTGGTTCCTGCTGTGAAGCTGAACTCATTGTGTTCAATCAGATTTCCTCTGCATGGATGTCATTGTAGTCAGATGAGAAATTGGCCCCTTAATTTGAATGCAGTGGTGCATAGAGCTGTAGTCTAATGTTTTAATGTAGCTGACCTGTGCCCTGATAGCAAGGGGTGTTTAACAAACCTGCTATTGCCAGAAGGCTTTTGTTACTCTGAGACTGTGCTCTGCACATGGAGCAGCAGAAGAATTAAGGCCAAATCCTCCCTCGGGAACTGGAGGATATCACACGTGGGTAAGGAGCTTTTGTAAGGGAGAATTGACTGTTCTTCTCTTCCACCAGGTGACCCTGTGCTCCAACACGGTGATGGAGTTCTACCAGAGAATGCTGGTGCACCTGGAGGGTGTTGGCAAGGGAGGGGCAGCCCTGATCATCACAGCCAGGTCCCAGCCCTTGCCTGGCTCCCCCAGGCACTGCCTTGCCCAGGCTTTGCTGGCTGCAGTGCCAAGGAGAAGTGCTGCTGGATGCCCTCATGTTGTGCCAGCTGGACATGAGAACAGCAGTGCTTGGGCAGCAGCCTGTGGTGAAAAGCACCCCTGCTCACAGCCAGCACGGGCCTGGGCCCTCTTCTAAAGGCACCAGCAATGATATCATTGATTGGCCTGGGCTTTGGTGCGTGAGGGGGAACAAATTTCCCGAGGGCCTCCTGTCCTTCTTCCTGCAAGAGGTGGAATTGTGCTGGTGGTGAGCACCGTGCACTGGTTTGGGTCACACCAAGCAGCTGCTGAGAGTCAGGGTCTGGCTCTGTCCATGAGGGCCCATGGCAGGGGGGAAGTGGCTCCCAGCAAGAGTGGGGAGGGCAAGGTCTGACGAGGGGAAAGCAGCCCTTGGTGGGGCAGGTCAGCTCCAGATTTTCTCCTTCCCTCTGCTTCCCATTTTGAGCTTTAATGTTGTCAGAGCTGAGCCCAAAAGTCGTGGTTGCTGCAGCAGAATTCCATGCTGCTGTGCTGCTGTGGGTGTCAGTGTGATGCCCAGAGGGATGCAGCTCCCTGGGGCTGTTCCCTGTCCCAGGCAGAGCCATGCAGGCAGTGCCTGGGCTGCCATTCTGTAAAGCAGGTGGAGCTGGGGCCAGGCAGGGCCTGGAGCTGGGCAGTGGAGGAGCCAGGGAGCTGCAGGGCCTGGCAGGGGCTGATCAGCCCCTCTGTGGGGCAGCTGCTGTCTCGTGCCCTCCAGGGCTGGGGCAAAGAGCTGAGTTCTCAGGCAGGGCAGCAGCACCATGGCAGAGAAGGGAGTCATTTGTACTGAGACACTGGGGCTGTGTGTTCCTTGAGCCTTGGGGAGCACTGATCCTTGTTGGGAAGGCTCCCCCAGAGCTCGTGGCTCACTGGGACTGTTCCAGGAGTCCTTGCAAGCCTTCTGGGGTACAGGAGGGGCTGAGGCAGCTGTGGGGCAAAGGGCTCTGCCTGGGGCACTGGGCAGCCTCTGGGTGCTGCCTCTCAGGGTTTGGGCCTCCTTGACAAGACGTGTTGGAGTGGGCAGAGGTAGAAGGCAATTTATCCCTGTAGGGCTGTTCAATGTGCATTGGACAGTGACCAATGTGTTCTGCTCCATTGCACAATCTCTGGGGGGAAACGTTCTCCATTCTCTCAGGATCTCTGATTGCCCTGGGGTCATCTCTCTGCCCAGATGTCTCGTTCCTGAGCTCCAAGTGTCTCCCCAAGTGCTGCTGTACGATGAGTGCCACCTGAAGGTGCCCTAGGAGAGGAAGATCCTCATGAGGAATCCCAGCCACCTTCCTGGCTGCTACGGGCTCATTCCCCAGGTTTGGCATCACATCCACCTCCTCCTGTCAAATATTACTGAGGAGATTATTAGGGGAAAAAAGGGTTTGGATAAGACCTTGCTGGTTTCTATTCAGCCTTAAAGATCTGCTGAGAACAGGATCCTACCCGAATGTAAACTTTAGGAGGCAGTTGAAGCTCCTGAGGAAACAGTTGATGTTCTGGTCTTCAGGGGCTTTTCTTGTGGGAGATGTGAGAGGGTTGTGAAAAGCTGCTGCATCCACAGACACCAGTGCCTGTGCTGGCAGCCTCCTTGCAGGATCCCCTGGGAGTGCTGAGCCTACAATTCTTGCATCTTGTTTGTGCCTTTTACCTTTGTCCTGGGCAGTTGTAAACGTGTGTGTAAGTTGCTGTTGCAGTGCATGTTGAGGAGTCTAAAGTTTCTCCAGAGGTGCCTCTGAAGCTGCATTTCATTCTGTCCCTGCCAGAAAGGCAAGGAGGACTCTGCTGTGCTCGACCCCAGCCCCAAGCCCTGTGGGATTGTGCAGCCCCAGAGCTCAGCAGAGATCCCAGCTGTGGTGGCAGTGCAGGCCCTGGGCACTCACGGCCCCAGCGCTGTCACCGGCGTGTTCGGGGATGAGCTGGGTCCCGAGCGGGTGGCTCGGGGATCCAATACGGGGACGCGTCGCTCCGGCAGCCCCGGCAGCCCCGGAGGGCTCCGGCCCCCGCCCGGCAGAGCTGCGGCTGCTGAGACCCCAAAATATCCCCAAAAAACAGGTGAGACACCCCAAAAATATCCCAAAAAATCCAGGGGAGACCCCTCAAAATCCCAAAAACTCCCAGTCAGACCCCCCTGAAATATCTCAAACAATCTGGGTGAGATTCCCTCAAAAATGACAAAAAATTCATGTGAGATCATCCCCAAAAAATCCCCAAAAACCAAGTGAGATCCTCCCCAAAAAATCCCTAAAAAACCCCAAAGTCCAGGTGAGACACCTCCCCCAAAAAATTTTTGAAAATTCAGGTGAGACCTCCCCCAAAAATCCCAGTGAGACCCCCCCCCAAAAATCCCAGAAAACAAGTGAGACCCCCCAAAAAAATCCAGGTGAGAAACGTCAAAAAGTTCCTCAAAAATCTAGGTGAGATTCTTCAAAAATGCCAAAAAGTCCAGGTGAGGCCCTCCCCAAAAAAACCCCAAATAAATCCCACACCCACCCCAAAAAATCCAGGAGAAACCCCCAAAAAATAAAACAAAAAATAGGTGAGATCCCCCCAAAAATCCCAAAAAATCCCACTCAGACCCCCCTGGATTTTTTGTGTGCAGCTGCTCCTGGCAGGGTGCACAGGGACAGGGATTCTGCCGGGGAAAACAGGCCCAGGCTGCTGTTGAGAAGGACAGGAGGGATGGGAGGCACAAACAGCTCCTGCTGGTGCAGGTGTCCCTCCCTCCCACTGCAGGTCCCTGTTCATGGTTATCTTATTTTCCAGAGATGAACTTTACCCTCCTAAAGTCAAACCCCACCCACCAAAGGGGAAGAGAAGCAGTTTGGGTTCCTTGGCATCTCAATGGAGGCATTCCAAGGTCAGAAATGTGGAGGAGCCAGTCGCAGCCCTGAAAGAAGTGCAGGATTTTCCCCACTCTTCAGGAGCAGAGGTGGATTTTCTTGTCCATGCCATGCTTGTGCTGCCTCCCCAGCCTGCCAGCACCAAGTCCTGCTCATGCTGAGCTCCCTTTTTGCTGCCCTGCTGGGCTGTGCCCTGACAGTGGGCTGGGCAGCAGGGCCAGTGGCTGGACATGGGCTGAGGGGGAGGGAGAAACAGGAGAGTTTTCCTTGGAGAAGCTGACTCAGATCCTACAGGCCTGTGCTGAGTGTGGGATTTTGTGCCTTGTTTCCTTCCCAGTGTAAGATGAGGCTTTTCCCTGCATCATCCTGGTCAGATCTCCAGCTTCCCTCCCAGAGCCAGCTGGGATGATCCTGATCTCCATGGAGCCTCTTCCCAAGGCAGCCAGACTCCCTGTTTGCAGGGCTCTGCTTTCCCCCAGAGCTGCTGCTGCCCTGCTGGCCCTGGAGCTGTCTGACAAAGGGAGACTTTGCAAAGTGGCTGTCTCTGCCTCCCAGCACAGAAAATGGCTTGTTTTCCAGGTGCCAGCACCAACTCCTGAGCACCCTCACCTGCCACGAGGCTCGGAGGGGTTCAGGTGCTCCCTGGACGTGGCGCACGCTCCCCTGGGAGCGGAGAAGGCAGGAGGGAATCTGTCTCCCTGCCCATTGTCAGCGTGGCCAGCAGGGCTGGAGCTGCCAGTGCCGCTGGGGGCCCTCAGCACTGGCCACAGAGGGGCCTCCCATCCCTGCAGGCCCATCACAAAGGGCTGCTGGAGCAGCTGCTTGTTGGAGAGGCCCTGCAGGACACGTTGCAGGGCTGCCCAAGGACGCTGTGCAGCACCTGTGCAGGGCACTGCTCCCCCTGGAACTCCTCAGGTGCTCCACAGGAAATTTTGGCAGGAGCTTTTGCTGCAGCACCTTGAGAAAGCAGCATTTAAATCAGAGAGAGAGGGCAAGAGCCTCCGGAGTCAGATGAGCTGGGCTGGACTCCTTCCCTCAGCTCCAGGAGCTCTCACTCTGAGTCTCCTCCTTTTCTAAAAGCAGGAAGCTTTTAAACTTTTTAAAGGCAAGTTGTGCATCAGAGAGAATTTCTACTGCCAGGAGACATCCCAGTTCCCTTTCATGTCATGTACTAATTAATGCATTGGCCCGTGAGTGTGGGAGAAGATTTTGCCCATGGTCCCTGCCCTGGTCAGTGGCATGGATGCAGGATGAGGTGAGGGTGATTCTGGCAGTGTTTGGGGAATAGGCCCCTTTGGCTGCAACTGCCCTTTGCTCCAAGATGCTCTTCTGCATCCATTTCCATGCTCAGCACCTCAATCTCTCCTGTCTTCCCCCCAGGCTTTCAGTATCCTGCCCCTGCCAGGTGTGCTGCAGCCAGGAGAGAGCCAGCAGGTCTCCTCCACCTTCTCTGGCCACCTCAGCAGCACCTGCAGTGTCCCGGAGCTGTGCCACGTGGAGGGAGGCCCCAGCTACGAGGGGCTGGTGCCCGGGGAGGCCTCACGTGTCAGCTCCTCCCTGAGCCCCCCGAGATCAACTGTGGCTCCCAGGCCCCTCTCAGGGACAGGTGAGTCAGCCTTCCATGGGCTCCTGCTCTGCCATGGGTTATTGTCCCTGCAGGGCTCCCCTGCTCCAAGGACTCTGAGCTCAGAGGTGCTGCACAGCAAAGGCAGCAGCAACACAGGCATGGCCACTCTGAGCTCCCTGGCTGCCAAGAGAGGAAGGACCTTCTCCTGTTGAGACACAACATCTTCTTCTCTATTTGAGTGCTGAGCCCTCCTGGCTCAGCTGCTGCCTGCAGGGAGCTGGGCTCTGGGCTTGCCTTGGCACTGCCTCTAGAGGGGTCTGGAAGTCCATGGTGTTGAGTGGCATCTTCTCCATCATCTCCCTTCTTCACCAAAGCACTGGGATTGTGCTATGGGCAGGCGTGGGGCACAGAGCAAACCTTGCTTTGGGCCCTGCTCCTGCCCCAGATGAAGCCCTTGCACTGCTGATGTGCCAGGGCTCTCCTTATGCTGGGACAGCAGCCAGAAAAGCTCCTGTCCTTTAGGCTCCCCTGCAGCTGCAGCCGTGGGCAAGCACAGGAGAAGCTCAGCTCCAGCAAGGCAGCCCAGCTCAGGACACACAGGCCCAGGCTGGAGCTGGGAGTGGAGGTGCTCCAAGCCAGCCTGTGCATCAGGACTTCTTCAGGCCAGGCTGGAGTTGGTTTCATGGGGAGGAGAGGGACGAGGCTGCTTCCAATGGTTTCCGTGGCAGCCAGCACTGGTTTGCTTGGTCCCAGCTGGGCTCCAGCAGGAAATCTGCCTGACAAGAGCCTGCCTTGCAGGAGAGGAGTTCCTGCAGCCTCTGCTTTCTGACTGATAGCATTGTTCTCCTGAAGGAGCAGGCTATGGGTCGTTAAAGCCCAAGGTCACGGGCAGAGACTCTCTAACTAATTAGAGTTTTACAGTGCTGTGTTTATTAACACCGGCGGGCGGCACCAGAGCCGTCCCTAAAAGGCGCGACCGCGCTGCCCAAGGTTCTTTGCCCTCTCTTTATTGCCCAAGATCTTACATACAATACATCTGCACAAGCCCAGCACCTCCCATCCCTGCTCTGTATTCAAATGAGCTCATTGGTCCTTCACACCTGTGCAATTCTTCCCTTGAATTGGGTCCGTGGTCTCGAATTGGGTCCATGGTCTTAAGGGATGAAGTCAGGAATGTCTTCATCAGGTCTCTGTGACCCTCTGGCACCATCCAAGGTCCCCTGCTTAGTGACTGATTGACATCAAGCCCAGGTGCTAAACCATTGTTCTCCTGGTTTCAAGATGTTCTTATAACAGTTCACTGACTCCACTTCCTTCTAGAAAGGAGCTCCTCATGGTAAACAATAGAACAATCAGCTCCGGCTTAAGCATCTCACAATCATTAACCTATGGTCTGCCTGTCTAACTTACATCCTGATCAATGGGAATTGCTTCTAAGCCTCAGCTGAAATCTGAACTCTTTACAATCATGCTTCAGCCATGCCCAGGGGGAAGGGGGCTGAATGAGCTGAGTAAGAACTGTAGGGGAGATGAGCAGCTGTCAGCAATCTGTGCTCTGCTCTAAAGTGGGAAGCCAAGAGACAAAGGGCGTTTTCAGGCAGCAGCACAGAGAGCTGCTGGATCAGCCTTGGGCAGGGCCTGGAGGGGTCTGGCTGTGCCTTCAGAGGGAGCTGGCACAGTCAAGAGCCTCTGATGGCAAAGCTGAGGTTTGGCTGGGCCTGGAGGTCCCCTTCCACCAATGCCCTCCCTTGGGATGTTCCCAAGCCCTGTGGCTTGAGGAGAATTCACGGGAATGGCCTCAGGGTCAAGGAATGAAGTGCAGGGCCAGCCAGGACTGGGGAGCCCAAGTTTCTGGTGGGGACTCTCAGCCATGGCTTCTGTTTTGTCTGCACAAGGGAGCTGAAGCAGCCGGCTCAAAAGCTTGAGGAGGAGGCAAAAGCCTTAGAGGAGGGAGAGGGGGAAGGAGGAAGAGAGGCAGAAGAAGGAAAAGAAGGGTGTCTCTGTGGGGAAGCAACCTCCAAAACCAGAGAAGGGGAAAAGCAAACAACCACAGAAGAAGGAAGCCAAGGTCCCAGAGAAGAAGGAAACCAAAATCCCAGAGAAGAAGAAAACCAAAGCCTCAAAGAAGGGGGAACCCAAAGCCCCAAAAAGGAGGGAACTCAAATCCCAGAGGACACAGCTGAGCTGGAGAAGAACTCTTTACTCTTTATTCACACAACTCATTTTACACAGTTTGACAGACCCCGTGTGCAGCTTTAGTTAGTTCATAGATTTCTTGCAGGTTATTCTATTACTGGTTAATAAAATAGATTTTACTTGTGCATCAAATCTCTCTGTTGTATTGTTTACCTGTTCTCTTCACTGATTCTCACGGACAAATCCCTTGTTGTTGCAGGTGCATTTGTTTTTCACTCTCAGAACAGATTGTTCACAAAGTCTCATTCTCACAAGAGCTTCCCATGGGAACTTGTAACTGCTTAGCTGCACTCAGAAGAGATGGCAGGCCAGCTGTTAATGTGGCAGAACAAGGCCTGATTTCATAAGGCCTTTCTTTTATCATTATCCCACCTGCCTGTGACATCTCCCCCTTCTCGTTCATTTAAAAAAGGCTCCTATGTTCTGATGCTGAAACAGCTCACTCTTGTCAGGGCATTATCTCATCAAGGTTATCACTGGTTATCTGTTAGATATGGGATAAGATGGATAAAAGACCACTTACAATCCACAAAACTTACCAAATTCCATCAAGTCATCAACACAGGGTTTTGCAGCATGAGAAGACAAAAGAATAATGTCCAATGTCTCTTGGGGAAATGGAAAGAAATGACCATTGTTTCCAATGAGTTGAGAAGTGTGAGAAAGTCTTTGAGCTGGAAATGTTGATCTTTGACACCACTGAATGTCCCCTGGCAGCTGGAACAGGGAATAACTGGAGAAGGTTCGTAGGAGCTCTGTACCATGAGGATGCCAGGAGGCTTTTGCTGGCAAATTGCCTCTGTCAGTGCCCAGACACAGCCGTGTCTGGCCAGGCCTCCTCCTGCTCCTGCTCTGGCCACAAAGGCTGCAAGGTGATGAGGTTATTTCTCTCTGCACTGGGCCTCATTTCTTCAGAGCTGATCAGGATCTGATGGAATGAACAGGTGACTGCTTTGAGCTGCTGATGATGAAACACAGGCACATCTTCTCCTGAAGGGAATGAATCAATCAGGCTGCACTGTGGTACACTCCATTGGGATTTAGATGGGATGATCTTGTTTCCAAATTCCTCATGTAAATATTGCATTGTTCAAAATGATTCCTTGTCGCAGACATCTTTCATGAAAAATCCTTTCTTAGGATTTTTCCTTGTGAGAAGCTGCAGTTTCAGCAACCAAAGTAAACAATGGTTATCTGCTGCTGTGGAATGCAACAGGTAGACCCGTGATTGGTCTTCTGTGGGTGTTTGGATTTCCTGACCACTCATGGCAGAGCTGGCTCTTGCTCTGTCTGAGACACAGATCTTTGTTATTAATTCTTTTTTATTCTTAGCTTAGGTAGCTTCTGAAGAAGCCTTTTCTTTTCTATTTCTTTTTAGTATAGTCTTAATGTAACATATATCATAAAATAATAATTTAAGCCTTCTGATCATGGAGTCAACAGTCTTGTCTCTTCTTCATCCTGAAAACCCTTGAGACCATGGTCACAATTTCTTGTCCAAATTTCTCGTGTACATATTGCATTATTTGAACGTTCTTAAGGCGTTCATTCCTCTTCTTTTTTGTTTTTTAAGAATGAGATGCATGTCTTTTGTTATGAGCATGAAGCAACATCACAGTAAAATAATACATGCAGTGGACAAGAAACTTACAGCAATTAGGAAGAATTTGGATACAACAATCAGGAACATTTCAAATAGCAGACAAAGCTAACAACGTAGGTGGAATGAGGTAAATAGCAATCTCTGCAATAATGTACCATCATCCCAGGGTCTGCAAACAGCTGACAAACCTCGATTCAGGGGGGACTTGGATCATTATTTCCAGATAATAATTCCCAAGCTGCCTTTAAAAAGAGTTCAACTGTCATGTCTAGAGGGTCAGATGGCCAAGTCAAAGCAACTCAAATCCAGTTTTGATGCAGAAAACATCTGGGTCTGTTGGCAAATTCCCATCCAGGCAGAGCCAAGGCCTGGCCGCCACCCAAGCTCTAAGTGGGAGAGAATTCCCTGAACGTCATTGAAAACAAGGCTCTTGAGAACAGCGCTGAGGAGTAAAGGTCTGGGGGTGACAGACTAATGAACCATGCAAGAGCTGTCTCCTCCAAAATCCCCTCAGCACAGAGATGCTTTAAACCCAGCAAACTCTTGGAGTGGTTCTGTAATAATCATTGGGGCTGCATCTGATTGCTGAGAGTAGATGTCACAATGCCATCAGTTTAGAGGAGGCTTCCCACCAAGCTGAGATATCATTTCTTGGAACTGTGAAAAAGACTTAAAAATGATGAGACAGCCCTGGGTCAAAGCATGGAGGATTTTGGTGGGATTTTGGGCAGATGGTTTGGTGTGTATCCAGAGTGACTTTGGGCAGATTTGGGGCCTGCTTGGGGCAGGTTTGGGGCAGATTTGTTGCTGCTGTTGGGGTTTTTCTCCCGTTTCCCCAGCTGTGGGCAGAGCCCCGAAGCACATCCTGTTCCTGCCCCACTCCCTGAGGAGCCCAAGGAGCTGCTGCTCCCCATGCTCTGCACCCAGGGAGATCTGGGGCAATCCCGGCATCCCGGGCATCCCGGGCATTCCGGGCCCTTTGGGCATTGGGGGATTCTGGGGCTTGGGGGGCGAGAGGGGTGAGGGGGGCTTGGGGCTGGATTGTCTGGGGAAAGGATCGGGATTTTGGGGGAATGTCTGCATTTTTGGGAAAGACCAGGGTTTGGGGGGGAGGAAATTCTGGATATTTTAGGGAGGAAATTTCTTGAATTTTGGTGGAAATTTCTGGATTTTTTAGGGAGAATTTTCTGAATTTTTTGCAGGGGTCTTCTGGATTTTTTGGGGAGGGATTTCTGGGAATGTTTCTGGAATTTTTGGGAATGTTTCTGCATAGAGAATGGGGTTGGTTTTGTATAGTTTGGGGAGGAGTGTTTCTGGATTTTCTGGGGAAAGTTCCTCATTTTTTGGGAATGATCCAGGATTTTTGGAGGAACATTTCTGGATTTCTTTGGGAATGTTTCCGGATTTTTGGGGGAATGTTTCAGGCGTTCTTTTGAGAACATTTCCGGATTTTTTGGGGAACATTTCTCCATTTGGGGGGGACCATTTCTGGATTTTTGGGGGGAATATTCCCAGGTTTCTGGGGCACATTCCCAGGTGGCTGGGGAACATTCCCGGGTTCCTGGGGAACATTCCCGGGTGTCTGGGGAACACTCCCGGGTTTCTGGGGAACATTCCCAGGGGTCTGGGGAACACTCCCGGGTGTCTGGGGCTCTCCTGGCCCCGTTCCCAGCCCAGGTTCCCGGGGTTCAGGAGCTGCCCTGGTGCCCGGGCCCCGCGACATCGCCTGGGTGCACTTGGAGCCCGAGGTGCAGGCGGGCGCCGCCCGCGAGGCCCTGCAGGGCTTCAGCATCACCCAGAGCAGCGCCAGGAAGACCTCCTGCGCCAAAAAGGGACCCACAACACCCCAAACCCCACCAAAACACCCACAAACCCAAAACAACGGGCCTGAAGTACCCCAAAATCCCAAAAAACGCCTCAAACCTGCCCCCAAATACCCAAAAACTGCCCCCAACCACCCCAAATCCCTCCAAACCACCCCAAAATCCCATAGAAACACCCCAAAATCCCTCAGAAAGACCCCAAAATTATTCAAAACTTCCCCTGAATACCCTAAATCACCTCAAATGCCTTTAAGCTGCCACAAAACCCCATAGAAGCACTGCAAAATCCCATAGAAACACCCCAAGATCCCAGAAAACTGCCCAAAAAACCAGTCCTGACCCTACCCCAAACTCCCCACGTGCCCCCACTCCCCCAGGTAAGCTCAGCTCTGCGCACATCCTCCTTTTTTTATCCCAAATACTCATTTTACCCCCAAAGCCTCCCTTTTTCAACCCCAAAATCTCTCTTCACTCCAAATCTCCTTTTTTGGACCCCAAATCCTTCTTTGTGCACCCCAAATTTCCTTTTCCCATCCCAAATTCACCTTTTTCCACCCCAAATCCTTTGTGTGTGCCCAAATCCCTTTTCCCATCCTAAAATCTCCCTTTTCCACCCCAATTTCCCACCCCAAATCCTGTTTTTCTACCCCGAATCCTTCTTTGTGAATCCCAAATCTCCTTTCCCACCCCAAATCCCCTTTCCTCACCCCAAACCCTTTCCCCATCCAAAATCTCCCTTTTTCAACCCCAAAATCCCCTTTTCCCACCTCGATCCTGACCCCAAACCTGCAATCCCCACCCAAATCCCCTTTTTCCTTCCCAAATCCTTCTTCTTTCACCCCAAACCCTCTTTTCCCACTCCAGATCCCCTTTTTCCACCGAAAATCCTTCTCCTTTCACCCCAAAATCTCCTTTTTCCATCCTAAATCCTTCTTTTTCCACCCCAAATCTCCTCACCCCAAATCCCCTTCTGCCACCCCAGATCCCCACCCTAAATCCCCTTTCCCAGCCCCCAGGGGTTTTGGGGCTCCTGAGGGGTTTTTGGGGTTTTTCCCAGCATTGTACCCAGGGTCTCTCCGCAGACATTGCACCTGGAGCTGCCCCACATAAACCCCAAATAACCCCAAATTTGGGGACTGGGGGTGCCTGACACTAAAATTTAGGGTTTGGGGGTGTTTGACTACAAACGTTGGGAACTGGGGGGTTTGATCCTAAACTTTGGGGGTTGGGTGGGGTTGATCCTAAAATTTGGGTTTTAGGGGATTTTGACACCTCAGGGTTTGGGGATTTTTGACCCCAAACTTTGGGAATTGGGCATGTTTGACACCCCTGGCTTTGGGATTTGGGGGTTTTTGTTCCCAGGATTTGGGGTTTGGGAGTTTTTTTCCCCAGAATTTGGGGATCAGGGGGTGTGAGCCCCAAACTTTGGGATCAGGGCGGTTGGACACCCCAGATGTTTCAAACCCCAGGATTTGGGGTCAGGGGGTTTTGAACCCAAAGTTCAGGAATTGGGGGGATTGACCCCAGGATTTGGGGGGATTTAACCCCAAAGTTGGGGGGATCAGGGGGATTTGACACCCCAGAGTTTGGGATCGGGGGGCCTTTGACCCCAAAGTTTTGGGATTGGGGGCTTTGACCCCAAACTTTGGGATCAGGGTGGTTGGACACCCCAGATATTTCAAATCCCTGGAGGTGGGGATTGGGGGTTTAGACCCCAAACTTTGGGGCTTGGGGTGTTTGACACCTCAGGATTTGGGATTTGGGGGTGTTTGACCCCAGACTTTGGGAACGGGGGTGTTGGACACCCCAAATGTTTCAAACCCCAGGATTTGGGGTCAGGGGGATTTAACCCCAACATTTGCAAATTGCAGAGTGTTTGACACCCCAGGATCTGGGATTTAAGGGGTTTAAGGCCTAAAATTTGGGGTTCGGGCTGGGGGGCGGGGGGGGAGGTTGAGATCGCAGAGTTTGGGTCTGGGGGTGTTTGGCCCCCCCCAGTGTTTGAACCCCAGGATTTGGGGTCCGGGGGAGTTGACCCCAGGATTTGGGGTGTTTGACCCCAATGTTTGACCTCACCTCGGGTTTGGGGTCGGGGTTGAGATCAGGGACATTCCCTGGAGCCAGCGGCGGGATCGGGATCGGGAACGGGATCGGGAAGCGGAACAGGAGCGGGGAGGGTCCCTGAGCCAATGCCGGACCCCAACCCCAGGGAGAGGCCCCGCCGCAGTCCCGGAATGGCCCCATCCCCACAATCCCGGAGCCCTCCCCAGGCCCAGCCCCTCCCCAGCCGCTGAACGGAGCCTCCCTCAATCCCGGCCCACCCCGATCCGGGCCGGAGCCATCCCCAGAGCCTCCCCCATTCCCGGCCCGGACCCTTCCATCCCTTTTTGGGGCGGCTCCTGCCGCTCCCCGCCCATTTCTGGGGGTTCCAAAGGGCCCCGCGGACCCTCCCCATTTTGGGGGTGTTGGGGTGGCCCCAGGGCCGCCCCGAGGGCCGAGGGGGGATCGAAAGCCCCAAACCCGAGGGGCTCCTGGGGGTGCCCAATTCCTCCCCTCCCCAGCCCGAAACAGATCCTGGCCAATCAGAGCGCGGGGATCTGATGACGATCCCGTTGCCGGGCAGACACTCGGCGCACTGGCCCCGCCCGGCGATTTCCAGCGAATCAGCGCCCGGCTCGGCTGTGACTCATCGCGTGCCGGGCAGAACCCAGCGCCTTCCACAGCGCTGGCCAATCAGAGACTGCGCGGGGCCATTCCCAGCCAATCAGAGCGTTTGTCGCTGATGGCTCTCAGTGTCCAGGAGCGGAATTTGGGGCGGGGGCGGTGACCCCGGCGATGGGGATGGGGCGTGCGGGGGCAGCTGGGGCCGCACTGGTGGCACTGGGGGCTCTGGGAGCCCCCCCGGCCGCGGGGGGAGCGGGGGGCGCGGGGAGAAGGGGGGCGGGGGGGCCCCAAATTGAACCAAAGGGGGGTCGGGACCCCCAAAGGGAGCAGGCGGGGCCTGGAACCCCCAAAACCAAGCACGGGGGAGGGGATTGGGGACTGGGGGAACGATGGGGAAGGGGCGGGAGAGCGGCGGGAAGAGGGGGATGGGACCCCCAAATTGAGGTGGGAGGGAGCTGTGGACTGGGGGAAACCCCCATCAAATCCCATTAAAATCCCATAAAAATCCCATTAAATTCCACTCAATTCCCATTAAACACCATTAAAATCCTATTAAAATCCCATGACATCTCATTAAAATCCCATAAATTTCCATTACAATCCCATCAAATTCCATTAAAACTCCATAAAAACAATTCTATTAAAATCCTACTAAATTCCCATTAAAATCCATTAAAATCCCATCTAATCCCATAAAATGATCCCAAACCCACACAGAATTGGCCCTGAATTACCCCCACACACACGGCCCTAAAAACCCAACAATGTGAAAAATTACCCCAAATTATCCCAAATTTACCCTGAATAACGCCAAAAAAAACCCCAAATAACCCCAAAGGCACACAAAGAACCCAAATCGCCCAAATGACCCCAATCCCATAAATGACCACAAATCCCATAAATGGGACTGGCTGGGAGAGGGGAGGAGAGGGCAGGGAAAGGGCGAGTGGGACAAACTGGGTGAGGAAATCAAACTCTGCAGTCAGACAGAGCAGGGATTTGTGTATCCAGCGCTGGGAGCGAGGGGGATCTCTCTGGCAAAAACCCACTCGGTCTCCTTTGGCCTTCAGCTCCATTTTAAAAGTCACAATTACAACACTTCATTAGCATACTCACATTTGCATAAAGCTGTGTCCCGGTTTTACAGCCGTGTGTGGCTTCAGCGCCTGCGTCCGTTCCTCCTGTGGCGGCCCTCAGTCTTCTGGTGCTCTTTTGATGAAGGCTTCTGTCGTCCTCCTCACGTTGGAACTTTTTACCTGGACCATCAGCCCATGCCTGGTGCTCCTTGTTCTTCAGTCTAACCTGGTCTGAGCTGATTTTGCCCTTTGCAAGCTCTGTTCAAACTTGCTCTCTCGCTCTCGGTGCGTTTGTTGTGTCGCTGGCTCTGCTCTCTCTCTTGCTCTGCTGCCTGGCTGGCTTTGCCTGCATGTGAAAAATGCATGTATTTTATGATTGGCTTTTCGCAAATATTAAAATGAATATTATATGTCTGGTGTTAGAATATTATATATATATATATATAATATAATATATTATAATATAATAATATACTATAATATATATATTATATATAAAATATATAATATATAACAATATATAATATATATAATATTATATCTTATATATTACGTATATAATTATATTATATATAATATATATTATATATTATATAATTATATTATATATATTATATAATCATAAATATATAATTATGATAAATAATATATTTATATAATAATATTATATGTCTGCTGTATTAATTCTCTTAAGGAGTGTGTTAAATATAGTTTTAGGTTATAAAAAATGTTAAAATAGAAACGATGCTATGTAGGATTCTTTTTTTACAGAAAGGACTCGCAGTGAGATAGCAGCCACAGGACACCTAAATCTTTCAGAGAAAAAGAATTTCTTGCCCTCTTATCAGAAGAAATGAACTTCTTCCCACCTCGAAGGCGCTGTTAGGATTTGGAGGAAGAAGGTGGCACTGCCCAGACAGAATCCTGTGTTTGAATGGAATTTATGCATCATGGATGAAGTGTATGAATATGCAACAGGCTGTTGTTTTTAAGGGTTAATCCTTTGTTAATGGGTGTCCCTTTTCGGGCTCGTGGTGCCCAGAAAAGGTACCCGGACCTCCATAACCCTTTCTCTCTATTGTCTCATATTGTCCTAATTCAAATTGTCCAAATTATTATTTCTCTAATTGTATTGCTATTTTTATAACCATTTTATTACTAATGAACTTTTACAATTTTAAAAACAAGTGATTGGCGTATTTCACACTGCACATCTCGCTCCAGGGCTGCTTGTGCTGAACCTTTCCTTGCACAGCGCTGAGGATTCCCCCAGCCCGGGCTCCCAGCAGCTCCAGGCCTGGCCAGGAGGAGCAGCAGGGCCAGGGCTGGCCGGGCGTCCCCCCAGATGTGGCCCCCGCTGGTGGCACAGCCGGACCCTTGGGAGGCTGCCTCAGGCTTTATTGTCCACCAGCATCCCAGGAGGGAGCAGAAAATCCTCCTGCAGACGCTGATTCCAGAGGCTTCCAGCGCTTCCTCGTCTCCAGGAGCTTCTGTCAAGCCCCAGTGAAACCTCGGTGCCACATTGTTCCACAGCCTCACAACGCTCTCCTGGCTCCCGTGAGGTCCCTCTGTGTCCCGCTGCAGCCTTGGCTCCATCAGGGTCTCCTGGCTTCCATCAGGGTCTCCTGGCTCCATCAGGGTCTCCTGGCTTCCATCAGGGTCTCCTGGCTCCATCAGGGTCTCCTGGCTCCATCAGGGTCTCCTGGCTTCCATCAGGCTCTCCTTGCTTCCATGATGCTCCACTCTGTCCCAAGGGGCATCCGCGGTTCAGCTTTGGAGCCCTGCAAGATCCAAAGGTTCCCCCCAAAAAACACCAGCCCAGGGACCCCCAGGATATTTGGGCTGAGCTCCCGCTGCCCAGGCACCTGCATGGAACCCAAGTGACCGCTGGGACTCCATGGAATGTCCTGGAACAAACTGTCCCTGGTCAGACAGGGGTGCCATGGAACACAGGTGCCACTGGGACACGGACACTGCCCATGGAACTGAGTGTCCATGGGGACAGAGCCGGGCCTGATGGAACACTGGAGAACATTGTCACCCCATGGAATCCCATGGAACCAGGTGTCCATGGAACACTGGAGAACATTGTCACCCCATGGAATCCCATGGAACCAGGTGTTCATGGTGACACTGGAGAACATTGTCACCCCATGGAATCCATGGAACCAGGTGTCCATGGTGACATTCGAGAACATTGTCACCCAATGGAATCCATGGAACCAGGTGTCCATGGTGACACTGGAGAACATTGTCACCCAATGGAATCCATGGAACCAGGTGTCCATGGTGACACTGGAGAACATTGTCACCCCATGGAATCCCATGGAACCAGGTGTCCATGGTGACACTGGAGAACATTGTCACCCCATGGAATCCATGGAACCAGGTGTCCATGGTGACACTGGAGAACATTGTCACCCCATGGAATCTCATGGAACCAGGTGTCCATGGTGACACTGGAGAACATTGTCACCCCATGGAATCCCATGGAACCAGGTGTCCATGGTGACACTGGAGAACATTGTCACCCCATGGAATCTCATGGAACCAGGTGTCCATGGTGACACTTGAGAACATTGTCACCCCATGGAATCCATGGAACCAGGTGTCCATGGTGACACTGGAGAACATTGTCACCCCATGGAATCTCATGGAACCAGGTGTCCATGGTGACAGAACCGGGCCCAATGGAACCTACTGGAACACAGGAGAACATTGTTACCTGTTGGAACCCAGGCTGCTGAGAATTTTGGACTTTCTGAGCTGGCAGACACTGACCCCCAAGAGAACACTGCATTTGACCTGAGGCTGTGGAGAAGGCTTCCAAAATGGAATGATGGAACTGGGATTATGGGTGTGGAGTTTGAATAGAAGGGTGTAATATCACATGGTGGACAACTTGGAGTTTAAGGTTTTAGAATATAGTAATGTATATAAAGCAAGATGGAGGTTTTAGGGTGGAGGCTGATCCGTTTTCTTTGCCTTCTTCACCTGCTTCTTCTTCTTCTTCTTCTTCTTCTTCTTCTTCTTCTTCTTCTTCTTCTTCTTCTTCTTCTTCTTCTTCTTCTTCTTCTTCTTCTTCTTCTTCTTCTTCTTCTCCTCCTTGTTTTCCTTCTCCTTCTCCTTCTCCTCCTCCTCCTCCTCCTCAGGTTTGGGTGGTACTGTGTAATTGGATAAAAAAGTCCCTTATGTTGGGCACGGGTGATTGGTTATTGGGTTAAAAGTAAAAATAATTTAGGTGTCATTTCTTAATTGGACAGTTTATCCTCAGAAGACCTTGCAGAGAGAGAGATGGGGTTCCATTTTTACCTTGTTAGTGAAGTGCTGCAGAACTCACAGCTTGTGAGACTGTTCTAGAGACATGAGCTAATGAACACCTGAGTCCAAACAAGAAATGCTGTCTTGGGATTTCATCCCGACCTTGGCAGAAAAGAAGCAAAAGATTTGACTGTTACCCCACGGAATCTCATGGAACCAGGTGTCCACTGTTTCACTGTGCAGCCTCAGAGAGTGGTGAGACCCTTGTGTCACCATGGAATATCCTGAAACCACGGCTCCCTTGTCACAAACCTGGGCTTTATGAAACCAAGGAAACTGCTGGGATGCAATGGAATCTCAAGGAACCAAGGGTCAGCTGTCAACACATCAGCTTCTCAGGAAACCAAGGCAAACACTGTGACACAGAGAGGGGCCCTCATGGGACCCAGGAGACCATGGTGACACCGTGGTGGGATCTCATGGAACCAACTGTGAATTGTTACAGGACCCAGGAGACCATGGTGACACCATGGTGGGATCTCAGGGAACCAAGAGCCCAGAGTTTCACGGCTCAGCCTCATGGAGCACTGGAGACCATGGTGTCCCAAAGGGAACACATGGAACAAAGGCTCCTTAGTGACACAGCAGGGCCTCATGGAATGCAAGAGATCATCCTGATGGAATGGAAACTCATGGATTCAAGGGTCCACTCTTTTGCTGTGTGGCCTCATGGAATGCTGGAGACCATTGTGGCACCATGGAAACGAATGGCACAAAGGCTCCACTGTGACCCAGCAGGGCCTCATGGAACCAAGGACACCGCTGTAATACAATGGAATCTCATGGAACCAAGGTCCAGCTGTGGCAAAGCTGGGCCTCATGGAATCAAGGACACAGCCGTGATGCAATGGAATCTCTAGGATCCAAGGATCAATTGTCAACACATCAGGTTCCCATGAAACCAAGCAGAACATTGTGACACAGGGGAATCTCATGGGAGCAAGGCTCTGCTTTGATCAAGTGGGGCCTCATGGGACACAGGTGCCACTGGGACATTGTCAGGCCCGGTAGGAACAAGACACCACTGTGTCAGACCAAGGCCTCATGGGACCTAGGAGAGCGCTGTGACACAATGGAACCTGATGGAACCAAGGGCCCATTGTGACACGGCAGGGTCTCCTGGAACCCCTGTGCCACTGGGACATTGCCAGGGCTGGTGCAAGCAAGGTTCCACTGTGACAAAGGCAGGCCTTGTGGCACCCAGGAGACCATTGTGGGACAATGGAATCTCATGGAAGCAAGGCCCCATTGTGACAAAGCGCGGCCTCATGGAAGCCCAGTGCCACTGGGACATCTCCAGCCTTGGAGGAAGCAAGTGTCCATTGTGACACAGCACAGCCTCAAATCACAGGAGAGCAGAGGGATGCCATGGAATCTTGGGGAACCAAGTGTCAATTCTAAACACAGCGAGGACTCATGGAACCCAGGAGACCATTGTGATGCTGCACTTTGTCACAACGGGGCCGTGCTTCTATGAGGATCCATGGGCCCACAATGTTCTCCTGGGTTCCAGGAGGCCCCGCTGGGTCACAATGGCCCCTTGCTCCCACGAGCAACAGCACAGTCCCCGTTGCCCCTGGGTTCTGTGAGGCCCTGCTGCGTTCACAACTGACACTTGCTTCCATGGGATTCCATTGCGTCACAGTGGCCCCCATGTTTCCATGGGGTTCTGCTGTGTCACAGTGGACACTGGGTTCCACAAGAGCTGGCAATGTCCCAGTGGCACCTGTGTCCTGTGGGCCCCACTTTGCCAAAGCAGAGCCTTGGCTCCATGAGATTCCAGGCTGTCCCAATGCTCTGCTGAGTTCCACGAGGCTGTGCTGTGTCACAATGGACACTGAGTTCCACCTGCCCTGGCAATATCCAAGTGGCCCCTGGCTTCCATGAGGCCCCGTTGTGTTTGCAGGTGACACTTGGTTCCCCAAGATGTCATTGTCACGCCGCTCTCCTGGGCGCCCTGAGGCCTTGCTGTCTGTGAGACATGACCGCTACTTTTAAAATATAAGGGTGATTCAACCTTGAAAAAAATGACAACAAAGGACTGAAACAGGAGAAATCACAGCACTGGGAGCCCTTCCCCACCCCGTGGCTATCAGCCACATGGCTCCTTCACAAATTGGCTGCTCCTCCTTTTAGACTTTGGTGTTGCATCAGGCAATCCTAGCCCCACCCAAAGTCTGTCAGGTAACTCTTTATGGCCATCCATTGGTGGAGAATGCTTTCTTGCAAACTGACTGGAGAGCAGGTGTGGCCATGCCTGCCTTCCAGTGACAAACCTGCCCTCCCCAAATGCCCCAACCACCAAGGCCATTACAAGGGCAGGGGAAAGAGGACTATGGGGGACAGATGACAATAACATCACTACACATCTTAACACACACATAGGATCTATCTCCTCACTGTGAGACCCAACTATGACATTACTCATCTGTAACACTGTGCAATAATGGAGCCTTGTTCCTAGCAGGCCTGGCAATGTCCCAGTGGCACCTGTGTCCCATGAGGCCCCACTTGGTCAAAGCAGAGCCTTGGCTTAACAACTGACCCTTGTTTCCTTGAGATTCCATTTGTGAAACACACGTTCACTCTCCTGTGAAAATGTACAAAGTTTAATAAAGGACAATGGAAGACCAGGACCATGGAGCAAAGGTTATTATGGCCGGGTGCATCTTGGCACTCAGCCAGGAGCACCCTGTTACCTTCGGGGATCCCCTGAAATACCTTTCCCCTTACATCAGCCTGGTGCATATTCATAGAGCCTCATGCATATCCATCAACTACTTTACATATTCCAGGAATGATTTTACATGGCCCCTCCTTGGGTCTGCCTTTTCAGAGCATGTGTGTTTCTTGGCTGTGGTTTTGGCTCCTTCTCTTTATCACCTCCAGGTTTTGGGCCTTGCTGCACTCTGCCTTCAGACAGGGAGTGCTGAGAGTTGGCAGATCTGTACAGGTGTCCTCATCCCGTGTGCATTGGATGTTATCCCATCCAAGCAGGCAGTTTAACACAAGCACACTTCTATCAGCTATTTCACTACTATGTCTAAGCTCAATTAACAACAGAAATAAAAACGATATCTTTAGAACAAAGTTACTTTAACACCACACATATAAAATCCATTTTAATATTTGCAAAAAGCCAATATTATGATATTTATCTATAACAGCGTGAAGGAGCCCTGGCCCAGGCTCTGGCCCTGGGGCACACGGGGACGCTGCCGGGGGGGTCCCTGTCTCCCTGTGCCACCCCCAGGGCCCCGGCCCCCGTCCCCGTGTCAGGCTCTGGGGTCGATCTCGTGGAACATCCTCTGGGGGAGGCTGCGGGGCCGGGGGACCCGGGGGGACCCGGGGGAACAAGGGACCCCGCTGTGCACGAGCAGGGTTGGACTGCTCTGGGGGGAGCTGTGAGGGGGCCGGGGCAGAGTGACCTCCCCAGGGACCTCACACAGCCCCCGTGATGTCACACAGCCCCTGTGATGTCACACAGCCCCTGTGATGTCACACAATCACTCTGTTATGTCACACAACCTCCATATGATGTCATTCCGCTGCTATGTGATGTCACACTGCACATTTGTGATGTCACTGTCACCCTGTGATGTCACAGCCTTCTCTGTGGCATCACACAGCTGCTCTGTGACTCTGTGTCACAACCCACATTGTGATGTCACAGAGCCGCCTTCAGTGATGTCAGGCCAGTGCTGAGCCCCTGTGAGCTCTGTCTGTGCCCTGCTGGTGTCCCTGAGGGGCCCTAGCAGTGCCCCAGCCCTGCTGGGCTGTGCACAGGAGCTGCTCCTGGCCAGAGCTGTCTCTCTGCAGCTCTGCTGCCCTTGCCAGGAGCTGCCTCTGGGCCAGGAGCCCAGCCCAGCTCAGCAGCACAGACACAGCACAAGGACTTTAATCACCCTCTGGGCCTTTGCTGCTCTTTGCATCACACCCAGTCCCACAGAGTGGGCTCAAAGACTTCTCAAGAGCTCCAAGTGAGATTGAAAGACTGAAGTTTCTTGTACTTTAAAGAGATCCCTGTGAGGGACAGGACTGAGAAAGTGTCCCTGGGTTCCAGGGAGAGCAGAACACTGGAGGCACTGATGGCAGCTGGGGACAAACAAGGCAAAGGTGTCTCTGGTGCTGAGCAAACCTGGATTTGTTTCAGGAATGTAAAGGGCCAAGGCCTGAGCCCCAGGGCCTGGCCAGGCAGATCCTGTCCCTCCCTCCTTGCTCAGGGCTCTTCCCGGGACGGGCCCTGGCATGTGGGGATGGGCAATGCCAAGGGCAGGAGCGTGGGGCGGCCCCTGCCAGGCTGCTGAGCAGGGACAGGGAGGCCATGAGGCCCCAGGCCTGCAAGGGTCACTTGTCCCCTCCTGGCTCAGGCCCAGGGCCAGCAGCCATGGCCAAAGCGCTGCCCAGGTTGGCTCTGTCAGGGCTGTCTTGCAGCTGCTGCCCATCCCTGTGCCCTGTGCAGCCCAGGCTGTCCCACGGTGTCCCTGCCCTGGCCTCTGTCCCTGCAGGCTCTCGGCATCCCCCGGCTGCCCCACCTGGCTGGGCCCTTCCTTTGCTGACAGCTCTGCCTCCTGCCTGCCCCTGCCTGCCCACACAGAGCCTGGGGCTGCTCCAGGCTCCTGCTGGGGACGTGCTGCACCACAGCCCTGCCCTGACAGGGAAATTCCTTCCTCCTGGAGCCACTCTGGGCCTCCCCAGCTGCCCTTGGCTTTGATTCCTTCTCTCTCTGGCTGTTTTCCACTATGTCAAAAGGATCCACCAGCCCTGAAATCGCTCTTTAAACACTCTCATGGCTCTGCTCCACTGTCCTCAGTCTCCACCCCAGTGAGCACAGAGCTCCTTTGTCCCTATACAGTGCTCATGGGCCCTAGGTCTCCAAACCCCCCCTCCTTGGGACATCTCTGGGCCCTCTCCAAAGTGTTTCCAAATGAAAACATTCAGCTCAGGGTCTAAAGAAATCACCAGAGGACAGGGCCAGCCTGACCTGTCTGTCCTGGCTACTTTTGGGAGCAAAACTTTTGGCAAAACTTTTGGGAGCAGTCTGGGAGCAATCCTTGGATATACAGAATTTGGGAGGCCAAATTCTAATTTTGGCCATGGTCCCTGGACAAGAAGGCTGGTTCTTTTCCATAGGAATGCAGGAACAGAGCCCCAGTGTTTCAGGGGCAGATGAGAGGTGACCACCAGAGGGCAAGGCCAGCCAGAGCTGGCAGGTTTTGTTTTGTGAGATGCCCTTGCATAGAGGGAATTATTTTAGGGAGATTACCCGTTCTGGCAATGGGCATCTGAAAAGTCAGACAGCCCTTTTCCATAGCAAGGAAAGCACAGAGCCCTAGTGCTCCAAGAGCTGATGAGAGGCAGCCCTTGACACCCCAAGATCAGCCAGAGCTGTCAGGTGGCCCCTGGGAGGCCAAGCCAGCCAGAGCTGTTCCATGTTCCCTGGGTTCCATGGGGTCCCACAGTGTCCCAATGGTCCCTTGCTTCCATGGGGCCCTGAGGTGTCATAATGCCCCCTTGGTGACAGGAGGCCCTGAAGGTTGGAACGGTCTCCAAGGTTCTACCAGGCCTCAAAGAGCCACAATGGTCTCTGGGTCCATGGAGCCCCTCTGTGTCACCATGGCCCCTTGGTTCCCTGGGCTCCAGTGGTGCCACCATGATCCCCTTGGTTCCATGGGCTCCAGTGGTGCCACCATGATCCCCTTGGTTCCATGGGCTCCAGTGGTGCCACAATGATCCCCTTGGTTCCATGGGCTCCAGTGGTGCCACAATGATCCCCTTGGTTCCATGAGGTCCCCACAGTGTCCCAGGGATCTCCATGGGAAGGAAAGAACCCAGCCCCGCTGTTGCAGGCGCAGCCACCAGAGGCCAAGGCCAGCCAGCCTTGACGGTACTGGCAGATTTTGCCTGGGAGCAACCCTTGGATATTGAGAATTTCAGAGGTGGAATCCCAGTTTCAGACATGGACACTGGAGGAGAAGGATGGTTCTTTTCCATAGGAAGGAAAGCACAGAACACCGCTGGTGTCTCAGGGGCAGATGAAAGGCGGCCATCAGAGGCCAAGGCCAGCCAGACCTCTCTGTCCTGGCAGCTTTTGTCTGAAAGCAACCCTTGGATATCGGGAATTTGGGAGGTGGAACCCCAATTTCGGCTGTTTCTGCATGGATAAGAAGGATGGTTCTTTTCCATAGGAAGGAAAGCACCCAGCCCCAGTGTTTGGACAGCAGGGGAGAGGCAGCCGCAGGAGGCCAAGGGCAGCCAGACCTGTCTGTCCTGGCAGCTTTCACCTGGGAGCAATCCTTGGATGTACGGAGTTTTGGAGGTGGAATCCCAGTTTTGGCCATGGTCAAGATGGGTGTTTTTGCCCATAGGAAAGTAAAGCACAAAGTCCAAGTGTTGAGGAAGAAGATGAGAGGTGGCCACCCTCAGGCCAAGCCAGCCAGCCCTGTCTCTCCTGGCACCTTTTGTCTAGGGGCTTTCCTTGGACATTGGGCATTTTGGAGGTGCAATCTCAGTTTTGGCTGTGGGTGCCTGGACAGGAAGCAGAGTTCTTTTCATAAGGAAGGAAAGCACCCAGCCCCAGTGTTTCAGAGGCAGATGAGGGCCAGCCCTCAGGAAGCCAAGGCCAGCCAGACTTGTCAGTGCTGGCAGCTTTTGTCTGGGAGCTATCCTTGGATATAAGGAATTCCAGAGGCAGTTGCCCAGCTTTGGCCATGAGTGCCTGGTTGAGATGGAGGGTTTTTTCCCACAAGAAATAAAAGTGAGAGTGGAGCCCTGGAAAATGTTAAAAATAGTCTTTGAAAATATTGGGCTTTGTGTTTTCTCAGGTCACTGCACCTGCGTAAGCAGTATGATAAAAGATATAATTGTTAGATGTGGTGATTGTTTAGTAATTAAATATAATTATTATATAACCATAAGAAGAATCGTGAGAAACTCTGTTGGAAATTTAAAGGGGGCTATGTTTAGCTGAAATCTGTGTATACAATAGAAGAATATAAGTTTAATAATTACATGAAAGTTATGTAATGATAGAGGATAAAACACATTCACCTCGAATGTATGGTCGGAATCAGATTTGGGTGGAAACTACCCCGATTCCCAGAGCTCTTGAATAAAAAGCACCGCATATAATCGCTGATGTGATTATGTGTTTCTGAACGCTAACATTTTGGCGACCCCGGATGGGACCCTGCGGGTGCTGCTGAGCGAGTTTCGCGACTCGACCGCGCTCCAGCCGGCACCGAGGGATTCTCGGGGAGCTCGATCGGCCGCGACCGCTTCTGCCGCTCGCCACGTCCCCGGGAGAAAGGTAAGGTGCTTTTTACTTTGGTTTGGGTGCCTGCCAATGAGACGCAGCGAAAGCTACGCTTGGTTGCGCTAAAGGAATTCCTGCTGGTACAAGCCCAGGCGCCATTCCATAAGACAATCGCGAAAGCGTTGCGGGTTTGGCAATTTGTGGTATATTTGGAATGGAGAAACTGAAAGGGATTTTGGGCGGCAACACCTCTATCCCGCAAAGTTCTCCTTTGGGGTGCTTATTAGCACATTGGAATATAACACTATTTCGCAGTTAATGTCATTTTGTAAACAAGAAGGAAAATGGGATGAGGTTCCGTATGTTGATTTGTTTGTCTATTTACGGGAAAAGCCAGAATGGCAGGATGAATGTGGATTAATGATGGTTAAAACAACTGCAAGCAATAAGTGTGGGGTTTGTGAGGAACGTTGTTTAGAACACTTGGCGTTGAAAGAAAGCCTGAGTAGGGAAAATTAGACAGATATTGATTTACAGGTAGCTCCAATAGGAACAAGAGAACCTAACCCTATCCCACCTGTTCCATCTGTCCCTATCCCACTGCCTGCTCCTACCCCACCTAGTCCTGAACCTGTCTCGTCTAGTACACCCTTCCCTCTTTATTCTCCTCTCCCATCGTCACCTGATCCCTCTTCCTCGGAAGATGAGCAAAACCTAACTGTGGCAGGAAGGAGAGAGAGAGAATCAACGATGGGGTAGCCCACAGAACCAGGAGTCGGTCTAACCTTGCCCCAGTTATGGATAGAAAAGACATAGGCAGACAAAAACGGACTGTAATTGCCCCCTTGCGACAAAGTGTAGGAGTGGAAGGGCCAGTATTTATAAAAGTGCCTTTCTCTCCTGCAGATTTAGTTATTTGGAAACAATCAGCCAGAATTCATAGAGAAAATCCTGATAAAATGGCATGAGTATTAAAAATGGTTATACAAAACTCAAAATCCTGACTGGGATGACATACAATAATATGTATATTAATATATTATATATGTATTTATATATATATATATATAAAATTATATATAGTATATTAATATATCTGATATATTAATATTAGATACTTTGATGGATTCTACTGAGAAAGAGATGGTACTTAAGGCAGACAAAGAAAGGGTAAGAGAGGACATCAGAAATGGACTCGTAACAGGGAATTGAGATGAGAATTTCCCAATTGAGGATCCAAATTGGGACCATGATTTATTTTGCGATATGGGGAGACTATGGAAATATCAAGAGTGGATCCAAATAGGAGTTCAGAATGCTGTGCCCAAAACTATAAATTGGTCTAAACTATATGAAGTTCAGCAGGAAGAGACAATGTCCAGACTTGAACAACCAGTTTCACCAGGGCAATCAGTGCCAGCAGGTTACCAAGGGGATGGTTTTGGGGGAGTATACCAGCTGACTAGACACAGAGCCAGTAGAAAAAGTTAAGGAACCTGTTCTAAATATACAATTAGGACATAAAGAGGTCAAATTTCTAATAGATACAGGAGCTACTTACTCGGTATTGAATGATTTGCAAGGACAAATTGGGGACAAGGAAACAACAATAGTCGGCGCTACAGGGAAAGAGGAAAAACGGCCATTCTTGCAACCCCTAGATTTGTGTTTTGGGAACAAAGTTATAACACACGAATTCCTATACGTACCTGAGTGTCCAATTCCGCTTTTAGGGAGAGATTTGCGAGAGAAACTTGATGCGGTAATAACCTTTGAAAATGGGGAGCTTATAATGAAAATATCTGAATCAAAGACGGGACAGATTTTAATGATCAAAGAAAAACCTGTTCCCTCTATCCCTAGGGAGGTAGGAGATGCAGTGATTCCCTCTGTATGGGAGACAGATATACCAGGGAAATCTAAATTGGCACAACCAGTGCATGTAGAGTTAAAAGAAGGGGTGAGGGCTGTACAAGTCAAACACTATCCCATAAAACCAGAAGCATGGCAAGGAATAAGTAATGATTATTGATAAGTTCTTGAAATACCAAATTCTAGAAGAATGTGAATCAGAATTGAATACACCAATATTACCAGTAAAGAAGCCAAATGGTGAATATAGATTAGTGCAGGATTTGAGAGCAATAAATAAAATAACAAAGGACATTTATCCAGTGGTAACAAATCCTTACACATTGCTAACATCCGTAAAGGAGATATATAAGTGGTTTACTGAAATTGATTTAAAAGATGCCTTTTTCTGCATTCCCCCTTGACAAAGAAAGTAGGAAACTGTTTGCCTGTGAGTGGGAAAACCCAGGGAGTGGGAGAAAGACCCAGCTCACCTGGACACGATATCAGAACTTGCCGACCCTATTTGGAAACCAACTGGCAAAGGAGCTGGAGATTTGGACCGAGAGTGGGCAAGTACCAAGAGACCAATACCTGTTGTTGCAGTATGTTGATGATATACTAACAGCTACAGAAGAAAAGGCAACCTGTATAAAGGTAACCATTGAGATTTTAAATTCCCTGGGAATGGGAGGTTATAAAGTATCCAGAGGAAAGGCACAAATTGCCCAACAGACTGTGATCTACCTGGGATGTGAAATTTCACAAAGGCAATGAAAACAAGGCACTAACCGTATCCAAGCTATTTGTGCTATTCCAGAGCCCCAGAATCTACATGAGCTGCGAGTCTTCCTCGGGATGGCAGGATGGTGTCGCCTGTGGATCATGGACTATGGACTGATTGCGAAACCCCTGTGTGAAGCTCAGAAGATGCAGCCATTCACCTGGGGCAAGCCACAGAAAGAAGCCTTCCTAAAATTAAAGGAAGCACTGACAACTGCTCCAGCATTAGGCTTACCTGATCTGTCTAAAGATTTTCAGCTGTTTGTCCATGAAAGGCTGCGCCTAGCACTAGGAGTCCTGACCCAAGGTCTGGGAAGCTGGAAAAGGCCGCTGGGCTACTTTTCCAAACAACTTGACAGCATAAGTGCCGGGCGGCCTCCATGTCTGCGGGCAGTCGCAGCCACTGTGATGCTGATACAAGAAGCCAGGAAGCTCACGATGGGAAGGCACATAGATGTCAATGTACCACACATGGTAACCACTGTCTTAGAGCAGAAGGGGGGCCATTGGCTATCCCCAAGCAGGATGATGAAATTCCAGGTAGTCCTGACTGAGCAGGATGATGTCACATTAAAAACAACCAACCTTTTGAATCCAGCTTTGTTCCTAGGTACCACAACTGAAGAAGGCCCATTAGAGCATGACTGTGTGGAGGTAATAGAGTACACCTACTCAGCAAGAGAAGACCTGAAAGACGTCCCACTAGAGCAGCCAGAGTGGGAGCTGTTTACAGATGGGAGCAGCTTCGTGGAAAACGGAACCAGATACGCTGGGTATGCGGTAACAACAGTCAGTACAGCAGTGGAGGCAAAGGCATTACCACCAAATACATCTGCCCAGAAGGCAGAACTGGTTGCTTTAACCAGGGCACTAGAATTAAGTGAAGGGAAAAAGGTAAATATCTGGACTGACTCAAAATATGCTTTTGGAATGGTGCATGTACACGGAGCACTATGGAAAGAAAGGGGACTATTGTCCTTCTCTGGGTATGCACATTAAACATCAGGATGCAGTCCTGCAATTGATAAAATCAGTACAAAAACCTGAACAAGTGGCAATCATACACTGTAAAGCACAGCAATCAGGAAACTCCAAAATCTGTGAGGGAAATCGAAAGGCAGACTGGAGAGCCCGACAGGTTGCTCGAGAGGTGCAAACAACAATGGCATTGATACCTTTCTAGCTTAATGTATCCCAATTCAATTTGCCTCCAGAACCAAAATATTCAGTAGAAGATGAGAGACTGGCACGTTTGCTAGATGCACAAAAGAATTCAGAGGGATGGTATGTGACTACTCAAGGACAGATAGTGGTACCCCCTTGATAATGAGAGAAGTTCTACAAATTAAAAATAACGAATGTCATTGGGGTGCAGAGGCATTGGTAAAATTGCTAAAGCAGAGTTTAATTTCGGTGCGGATGTTAACAATGGCAAAATCAGTAATGTCAAAATGTGATATCTGCTTGAAAAACAACCCAGTGGCTAGACGACAGGCACAGCTAGGAAGAATTCGGATAGGAATAGAGCCAGGAGACTATTGGCAGGTAGATTTTGTAGACTTGCCAAGAACTCGAGGATACAAATACCTGTTAGTGGGGGTTGACACATTCTCTGGGGGCCAGAAGCCCTTCCCTGTTGCACCAACCAAGCAAAGGAAACAGTAAAGTGGTTACTACAGGAGATTATTCCCAGGTTCGGGGTGCCCCTAGGGTATCATCAGATAGGGGGCCCCATTTCATAGCTACAGTAGTAAGAGAGGTAAGTAGATTGCTGGGGATAACTTGGGACCTCCACACACCATGGAGACCCCAGTCAAGTGGACAGGTAGAGAGGATGAATCAGACACTAAGGAGGCAAATCAGTAAAATATGCCAAGAAGCCACATTGCAGTGGCCCCAGGCTTTGCCAATAGCACTGTTGAGGATTCGGATAAAGCCTAGGAGTGGGATGTCAGTCAGCCCTTATGAGATATTGCATGGGAAACCATATGAATCTCCTGAGCCTAACCCTAATGTGCACGTCACAGGAAAGCAGGAAGTGTATAATTATGTTCTGTCTCTCGGGAAAACTTTAGCTCGGCTCCGGAGCATCCTCGTGTGGAATAGACCGCTGACTCTCGAGAACCCAGTTCATAACATACATCCAGGAGACGAGGTGTACATCAAGAACTGGAACGAAGAACCGCTGAAAGAAAAGTGGAGTGGAGCCCACCAGGTACTGCTGACCACCTTTACAGCAGCCAAAGTAGCCGGCGTGGACCCCTGGATTCACTACACCCGAGTGAAGAAAATCCATCCTGGATCACAGACTGTGTAAACCGTGGAACCAACAAGGCTGCAGATAAGATGTGTTTAATCACTTTGAGAATGCTATCAGTAATTGTGCCAATGTTATGGTCATTAATGTCTTTGGGATGTGGAATGCAAAAAGATCAACTAACCACTCTTCATTCTAGAATGAAGAGAGAGGTACAAGCAGAAACACAGGTGATAAAGGTTTCTAATGCAGTTTGGGCTGAGAATGTAATGATTGGATTAGTCAAAGACTTTGCCAAAATGCAAAACACCTGTAGAATAACTGCCTGTATACCAATACAAAAGGGCAGCAGGAGATCCAGTAAATTGGGGAATCACAACATCAAAACTACCTGAAATACAAAAGAACAAAACAATTGCATGCAAACAGGTACCCGAATCGAGGCAAGTAATCAAGGAAACTTGGGAGAAAATAGGAACATGGATGAGACCCATGGGCCAGAAAGACTGTATTCTAAGTGATGGCACACTAGGAACCCCTATGGGAGAATCAGGAGGCATCACACAATGGCAATGCTATTTGCCACACTATAAAAAGATTATAGAAAATGTTAGAGAAACCACTCTGGTATGGAAGTGTGAGGCCAAGGATCAGAAAGGTCAGACAGAGCCTTGGGACAGTGCGTGGTCTGTGAGTATCCTTCAAAGATTCCAATGTATGGCAAACACCCCTTGGTGCATTAAGTGGGAAGGCTCCGAGAATGAAACAGATCCAGCAGTAACAAACACTGCCACCAGTAGCAGAACGAGGGCAGACCAAGTAAGTTGGTGGGCATGTAATAAAACTTATGACTGCACTTCTGCTGATGCAGAGATAAAGCAGATGCCACCCCTGGCAATAGCCCTACAAACTGGCTGTGCTTGCAGAGGGATCAAACATAAACAAGGCAGAGTGAATTATAAAGCAGTTGTAGGATGTACCAGGAGTACAGTCCGAGGTCCAGGACAATTTGTATGGGCAGCAAGCGATGGCACCTGGACAACACATCTGCCTGTAGATGGGAAAGTAAAGGAAATTACTTTAGGCCTCCCAACCTCATGTCCAATTTGGAAAAAGTCCCCATTTAACGGAAAACATGAACTTGTGCAGATAAGAGCAAGATGAGAAGTTCTAGACAATGAAAATCCAGATGACACTTGGCAAGAACCCTCTGGTGGAGTGAAATTTGGGTGGGCCCGAGAGTCTTTGCTTGGTCCTACAGCAAACTATCAGAGTAGGGAGATGCTGTACAAACTTACAGGTCAGGTGGATAGACTGGGTCTATGGGAAGGATTTAAAGAATTAAACGTACAATTAGAAGCCACCACAAAAATGACTTTACAAAATCGATTAGCCTTAGATTTGTTACTCCTGAAAGAGCATGGAGTATGTGGATTTTTAAAGGGACGGGTTGGTCATTGCTGCGTTCACATCCCAAATGTAACTGCAGATGTAGAATATGACATCAATCAGTTGAAACAAAGAGAGCATGAAGCACAAGAAGAGCAAAAGGATTTGACTACAACCTGGCTAGGCAAAATCTTTAAAGGGCTAGGGTGGAATGTGCGTTCATGGATTAAATCTATCATTGAGAGTGTGATAATCTTACTAATTGTATTCTTAGCAATTTGGTTAGTTCACAGCATCTTGAAAGGAGAGATACAGAAGAAAACATCCTGGAACCAGAAGATAATAAAGGCTCTGACACGAGATCCACGCCCACCATCTTCTGGTTCTCCAGTTCGTGACAGCATCCACGACAACGTTTACATCAACCATGGACTTGAAGAACGTCAAGAATAAATTGAGAAATAAAGGCCTGTATCAAGTGAAAACATTTACACCTATAGTGAAGTGAAAATGCTTTCAAAGGGGGGAGAATGATAGTGGGGCCCTGGAAAAATGTCAAAAATAGACTCTGAAAATGTTAGGCTTTGTGCTTGCCAGATCATGTGAAATTGCACCTGCGTAAGCAGAACATGATAAATGATATAATTGTTAGATGTGATGATTGTTTAGTAATTAAATATAATTATTGTTTAATCATAAGAAGAATCATGAGAAACTATGTTAGAAGTTTGAGGGGGGCCACGAGGAGCCCATGCTTGGCTGAAATCTATGTATACAATAGAACAATTGAAGTTTAATCATTAACATGAACGTTATATAAGGATAGAATATAAAAACATGTCCATCCCGAACCCATGTCGGAGTCAGATTTGGGCTGGTACCCCTGACACCCAGAGCTCTTCAATAAAAGCACCTGCATATAATCATTCTGGTGATTATGTGTTTCTGAACGCTAATATACCCAGTAAAGTGTTAAACCCTTCCCAGTTGCTGTGCATGAGGCTCTATGAATATGCACCAGGCTGATGTAAGGGGAAAGGTATTTCAGGGGATCCCTGAAGGTAACAGGGTGCTCCTGGCTGAGTACCAAGATGCACCCGGCCGTAATAACCTTTGCTCCATGGTCCTGCTCTCCCATTGTCCCTTGTTAAACTTTGTACATTTTCACAGGAGAGTAAACACATTTTTCACATTTTTGAATGGTTGAAGTTTTTTCATTTTTCACGGGAGGGAGTTTTGAAGAGCTGCAAGTGGCCAATCTGCCTGCAACAAGGACCATTCCACGGGCTCTTGTCACCTTTCCCGACACGTCTGCTGCAGCTCATGGAGGGTAAAGCCCTGGAGGCTCCTTATGGGCGGTTATGGACGATTGCAGGCAGCGCCTCCATGCCCTGGATCAGCAATGCCCCCTCCTGGGAACCCCCACGTTTCCAGTTTCTGTGAAGCTGCCTGTGAAAAACACGTTCACTCTCCTGTGAAAATGTAAACAGGTTAATAAAGGACTTTAATAAAAGTTTAATGGGAGAGCAGGACCATGGAGCAAAGGTTATTACGGCCGGGTGCATCTTGGCGTTCAGGCAGGAGCACCCTGTTACCTTCAGGGATACCCTGAAATACCTTTCCCCTTACATCAGCCTGGGGCATATTCACAGACCCTCATGCACAGCAAACTTTTCCCCCAAACTAGTTTACGTTCCAAGAACTCGATGACTAAAGTACTTCAGATGAAAAATATCTAAAGAAACTACCATGCAATCTAACAGATCTTAGTTAAACAATGCATATTACAAATATACTAAACACAAAACCAAACACCACTATAATTTCTCAGACATTTCAACCAAACAATTAAACTTTAATAACATCCTTAAGTACTCTTGAAAAATTAAAATTATTTTTAAAACATTAATTGTGTGCAGGTGGCTTTATTTCGATATTGGTTTTTGGATTGTTTGGGTTAGATGATTTAAAAAATGGGATTTTTATAGGAATTGAATCAGCTGAGAAGGTGGCACTCGGCAAACAGAAATGACTAAAAATGAACGGGACAGAATCAGTAACTCTGAAAGTTCTATTTGCTATCAAATACATCCCACACACCCAGGCCCACACAATCCCCATCCCACTGCTCCAAATTGGGATCCCACTTCTCCCAATCTCCTTCCAACTCCATCTCAACTTGACAGCTGTGGAATGGAGTGAGTTTGGCCTGGGATTGAGTTTTTTGAGGAGGGAACAAGGAATTTGAGGTAGGATTGAGCCTTTTTGGGTTAAAATTCAGTTATTTCCAGTGGAATTTGTGTGGTTTTGAGGGGACAGATCCATCCCCCCGGACTTTTGGAGCAGAGAGATAGAGAAGAGAAAAAAATTCAGGTCAAACCAAAGGAGAAGCAGCCAGGAGTGTCCCCAACATGGATCACAGGGAATGTGAGTGACCAGGGCTGTGCCCAAAGTGCCTCCTCCAGTGGGGGATGGAGCTGCAGCAGCGCACGAAGCTCTTCCCGCACTCGGGGCACTCGCAGGGCTTCCCTTACCGGTGCCTCCGTTGGTGTCGGGTCAAGTGAGAGCTGCTGGAGAAGCTCTTCCCACACTGGGGACACTCATTGGGCCTCTCCCCAGTGTGGATGCGCTTGTGGGTGATGAGGGTGGAGTTGTACTTGAATCCCTTGCCACAGTCAGGGCAGCGGAATGGCCTCTCCTCTGTGTGAATCCGATAGTGCCGGAGGAGACTGGAGCTGGTCTGAAACCTCTTCCTGCATTTATCACACTCGTAGGGCCTCTCCCCTGTGTGGATGCCCTGGTGCTTGACAAGGTCGGAGTTGTACTTGAATCCCTTCCCACAGTCGGGGCATTGGAAGGGCCTCTCCTCTGTGTGACTCTGATAGTGTCGGTGAAGATTGGACCTGGTCTGAAAGCTCTTCCCACATTTGGAGCATTCATAGGGCCGTTCCCCAGTGTGGGTCCTCTGGTGCAGGATCAGGCTGGAGCTCCAACTGAAGCTCTTCCCACACTCCCCACACTCATAGGGCTTTTCCCCAGTGTGGATCCTCTGGTGCTCGATGAGCTTGCACTTCCTCCTGAAGCTCTTCCCACACTCCACGCACGTGTGGGGCTTCTCCCCATCATGGAGCTGCTCATGGAGCACCAGCTCCGAGCTCTGGCTCCATCTCCGGCCGCCTTCCCGGCCCAGGCTGGCTCTTTCCCCCTCACATCCCCGCCATCTGCGTTTGCAGCCCCTCCTCCTGCGGCATCTCCGGGCCTTTTCCTCCCCGTTGGCTTCCTGCGCCGTGGAGCCGCTCCAAATGGCCTCTGCCACCAGGTTCTGCCGCGGGCATTTGTCCTCCCTGCTCTCCATGCTCAGCTCCTGCTCTGGGCGAGGAAGGACAAGGTCAGCATGGGATTTGCCTCCGTGCCACAGGCAAGGGCAACGAGATCCCCCCAGGGCTGTGCTGCAGCCGGGGGCCCTGCTGGGCTGGGAGATGGAGCAGCACAGAGGGGAAAGGGGCACTGACTTCCTCCTCACCTGCCTCAGTGTCCCGGGGCATCTTCCTCTTCCTCAGAGCCTCACAGGGGTTGGCAATGGGAAATCCTGGTTTGGGAAAAACAAGGAATGAGCACATTGAGTTTGAAGTTTCCTCTGCCCAAGTCCATCTCTACAAGTCACTTCCCACCTGGGCTCCAGAAACACCTCCCAAACACCATGATTCAGCCCTGAAAAAGCCTCCCAGGAGTTCCCTGTCCCTGGTCCCTCCCCTCTGGTGTTCGCGGGTTCCCCCCTGTCCCAGCTGCTGCGGTCACGCTTGTATTGGGGGTCCCCCTTCTCCTGGGTGCCCCCCCTGCCCAGGCTGCTGGCAGTGCCAGCAATGCCAAAAGTTCCCCCCTCTTGGCTCTCCCCATTTCGGGATGCCGGGGCTGTTTGGGCTCCCGGGCTCCCTTCTCCCCTCATTCTCTGCTCTGGGCTGCAGCGGCTCCAAGGAGTCCCCCCTGCCCCTCTCCAGGCTCTTGAGGCTCCCGCCAATGGCGGCGCTCCCCCCTCTCTGGCCTCCCCACTTTGGCCTCCTGGGGCACACAGGGCTCTGCTCCTCCAGGCTGCCTCTGCCGGCAGCCGCCACCGCCACCCCCCGATGTCCCCCCGAGGGGCCTTTTCCGCTCAGCCTTGCACTTCTTCATTCTCCAAACATCCCCCCAAAAACCCAACCCAGGGACCCCCCGGGATATCCGGGCCGGGCTCCCCCTGCCCGCTCACCGGAGCCATGGGGGGGGCGATGATCCCACAGGTGGGGGCTGCGAATTCAGGCAGGGATCGAGACCGCGTGGCTCCCGCAGCTCAGCCTTGATCCGCCCTTGTCCCTCCTCTTCCTCTTCCTCCCACTCCTCCTCTGTCTTATCTCCACCTCCCTCTCCTCCTCCCCCCTAACCCCGCCTCCTTCCCTGCTCTTTCTCCTCCCGCTCCTCCTCTTCCATCCCCCCTCCTCCTCCTCCCCTGTCTTATCCCCACCCCCATCTCCTCTTCCGTCCCGCCCCTTCCATTCCTTCTCCCCCTCCTCCCCCCTTACCCCGCCTCCTCCTCCCCCTCCATCCCTGCCCTTCCCTCCCTCCTCCTCCTCCCCCAGCAGCAGCCACACCCTCGGTGCCCCGTTCCCGCAGCCCTCGCAGCCCGCGGCAGCAGCGGCGATGGAGCCGGGCCAGGTCGGCATGGGCAGCGCGGAGCTCTCGGCTGCTCCCAGCCGCTGCGGGCGGGGGGAACCCGGCCCGGGCCAAAGGAGAGGCAAACTGGGCAAACTGGGGGCTGCACATCCAAACTGGGCCTTGCTGGGGACCCTGCCTGGCCCCTGCCAGCCCTTGGGGCTCCTCTCGGCACATCCGCCAGGGGGGAACGCACACAGGCCTGGGGGATCCCAGCAGTGGCAGCACTGCCAGGGACTGGGCTGCACTGGGATCGTACTGGGAGCGACTGGGGCTGTACTGGCTTTGTACTGACATCAGACTGGGATCATACTGGGATTATACTGCCATACCAGGGCAGATTGTGATCACACTGATGGATACTGGGATCATACTGGGAGCCAGTAGGAGCCTTCGGGGGGCTATTGACACCATGTTATGGGCAATTGGGATATACTGGGAGTGACTGGGATTATGCTGAGGGTGACTGGGAACAGCTGTGAACAACTGGGATCATGCCAGGAACAACTGGGAGTGACTGGCTGCACACTGGGGGTGACTGGAAACTGCTGGGCTTATACTGGGGTGAACTGGGATCATGCTGGAGCTGACTGGGATCATTCTGGCAGTGAGTGCCACTACACTGAGGCTGACTGGGAGTGCTTGGGAGCAAATGGGATCATACTGGAAGGAGCTGGAAAGATGCTGGAGGGAACTGGGCTACACTGGGACATACTGGGAGTGACTGGAACAAAAGTGAGGGTGAAAGAGAGCAACTGGAACCATGTGGAGCACAACTGGTTCATACTGGCAGGGACTGGGAGCACACTGGGCTCATCTCTGGATCATACTGGGAGGGACTGGACTAATACTGGGAGGATCTGAGAGGGACTGGGAGCACACCCTGCACATCATCCCCCATACTGGGCCTGACTGGGAGAAACTGGGAGCACGCTGGCAGCAAATGGCATCATACTGGGACTGACTGGGCTGATCTAGGGAGCAACTGGAACCGTGCTCGAGGCAGCTGGGACCATACTGGGAGAGACTGGAAGCAACTGGGATTATACTGGGACCACACTGGCAGAGCTGGCATGTGACTGGGATCAAACTGGAGCTTACTGGGATCATATTGGGGTTGAAAGGGAGTGACTGGGATCACGCTTTGGGCTACTGGGAGCAGCTGAGGGAAAACTGGGATGATGCTGCAAGCAAACTGGAGGAACTGGGAAGCACTGGATGCATGCTGGAGGCAACTGGGATATACTGGGCATGACTGGGGGATCATACTGGGATAACTGACACCTTACTGGGGCCACTGGCAGTGCCTGGGAATGACTGCAGACATGCTGGGGGCAACTGGGATATACTGGGAGTGTCTGGAACCATCCTGGGGGGACTGGAACCACACTGGGAACAACTGGGATCATGCTGGGGAGAACTGGGACCACGCTGGGGGCAACTGGGAGTGAGTGGGACCATGCTGGGAGGGACTGGGATCATATGGGGAGTGACTGGGACTAGAGCAGGGGCAACTGGGTTCAACTGGGACCATCCTGGGAGTGTCTGTAACCATAGGGGAGTGATGGAAGCACACTGGGAACAGCTGGGCCCATGCTGGGAGCAACTGGGATCCCACTGGGGGCACTGGCATCAGACTGGGAGTGACTGGGAGCAACTGGGATTAGACGGCAAGGGACTGGGATCATACTGGGAGTGGCTACACTCATACTGGGATTATACTGGGTGTGAATGGAACCCGACTGGGGCTTACTGGGAGCTACTGGGCCCATGTTGGGAGGAAAATGTGACCCACTGGGAGCAACTGGGATCGGCTGGAAGGTTCTGGAACCATGCTGAGAGGACTGAGACTACAACTGGGGCAACTGGGATCATACTGGGAGCAACTGGGGCCACCCTTTGAGCAACAGATGGAAACTGGGATGATGCCAGAGGAAACTGGGAGGAACTGGGAAAGACTGGGATCATTCTGAGGTAACTGAAACATACTGGGAGTGTCTCTAACCATCCTGGGGGCACTGGAACCACACTGGGAACAGCTGGGATCATGCTGGGAGCAACTGGGACGATGCTGGGGGAAACTGAATCTACCCTGGAGGCAACTGGGCACGACTGGGACCCTGCTGGGAGGGACTGGGACTATTCTTGGGGCAACTGGGATCATCATGGGAGGAACTGGGAACCTCTGGAATTATGCTGGGAGCAACTGGGATCACACTGGGATCCCAGTGAGAGCAGCTGAGTCCATGCTGGGTTACACTGGGATCTCATTGAGAGTGACTGGAATCACACTGGGATTGACTGGGAGTGGCTGGTTTTGTGGATTTTGGGGGTTTGGATTTTGGGGGATTTTCTTGGCATTTTGAGGGGGAGTTTTTCTGGGGGCGTTTGGGGGTTTATTGAAATTTTTTGTGGCTTTTACTGGGATTTGGTTGGGATTTTTAGGAGATTTTGGGGCATTTTATTGGAATTGTGGTGGCATTTAGTGGGATTCATTGGGGATTTGAGGATTTTTGGGATTCTTGGAGGGATTTGAAGGTTTTTGTGGGTTTTTTTTGGGTGTTGCCAGGATTACTTTGGGTCTTGTGGGAGATTTTGTGGGACTTTTGATGGTTTGGGGGACATTTTGGGGGGATTTGCGTAGTTTAATTTGGATTTTTGGGGGTTATTGGGATTTCAAAGGATTTTGTGGGTTTATATTGGGATTCTGGAGTGTTCTAATGGGATTTTGAGAGATTTAATTGGGATTTAGTGGGTTTTATTGGGACTTTTAGGGCTTTTAAGGAGATTTTGGTGCCTCTCAGCCCTTCCCCACACCCAGGGAATGCCCCAAAGCCCCCCTAAAATTCCACTAAAACCCCACAAAATCCCCAAAAAATTACAAGAAAACCCTCCAAAACCCCAGAGAATCTCTGAAAATTCTAGTGGAACACAAAAATATTTTAAAAACCACCAAAAATTTTCAATAAATCCTCCTCCAATAAATCCCCACAACCCCAACAAAACACCCAAAATCCAAAACCTCCCCAAATCAACAAAACCCCCCAAAATCACATAACCATCCCAAAACCAAATAATTCTTCCCAAAAACCCCAATGCTTCCCCCCAAACTCCAAACAAAATCCCCCAAAGCCCAAAAAAGCCACCCCGAAATCCCCAAAAACCCTCTCAGAACCCCAAAGTCCCCACAAACCCCCCCAGACTCAGTGGGGCCGTCCTGGATCAGGGGGCACCGGCCGGTGGAAAGGAGCCACTTCAGGGGGCCCTGGGAGCTTTTTGGGGAGGGGGCACCATGGCAGACCCCCCCAAAAACAGGGGAGGGGGAACCCCTGCAGTGCCCCCTCCCCCCGAAACCCCCAGACCCCGGTTCAGGGTGGGCCTGGGACCCCCCGGGACGCCCAAATCTCCCCCAGGACCCCCAGAGCCCCCCAAGGTTTGCCCAGGACCCCCCTGAGAGCCCCCAGACCCCAATGGGGCCCAGCCCAGGATGTCCCCTGAGACCCCCCCAGACCCTTCCCAAGACCCCACCCAGGACCCTCCAGACCCCTCCCCAAACCCAACTCAGGCTCCCCCAGCCCCTCCCCAGATCGCGCCGGGACCTCTCCCCAAAACTCCCCAAATCCCCCCCCCCCACCAGAGCCTCTCCCAAAACCCTTCCAGACCCCCCAAAGCCCCTCCCCAAAACCTCCAAAACCCTCCCAGGACAGCCTCAGGACCCCCCAGAGCCCTCCCCAAATTCCCCCAGGACCATCCCAACACCCCCAGACCTTCCCAGGACCTTCCTACGACCCCTCCTCAAAACCCCCCCAGACCCTCCCACGACCCCCTCCCCCTCCCGAGACCCCTCTTAGGACCCATCCGCACCCCCCAGGTCCCCCCACAGTGCCCCAGGACCCCTCCCCAGACCCCCCCAAACCCCCGGACCCCTCCCCAAAGCCCCCCCAGACCCCCCGGACCCTCCCCCGCCCCCCCCGATCCCCTCTCAGGCCCCTCCCGCTCCTGTCCCGAGCCCGGGGGGTCCCGGCGGCGGCGGGGAAGGGGGCGCCGCTTCCGGCTCGGCTCTGATTGGCTGGGACGGCGAGGGGGAGGCGGGCCTTGCTGGGAGATCCGCGCCGTGATTGGTTAGTTCAGGGATGTGCAGCGCGCTGATTGGTTGGTTCGGGGCGGGGCGCGCCGCCATTGCTGGGAGCCCGCACACGCGGTGGAGGCGCGCGATTGTGAGGGAGAGCGGAGCTGAGGTGGGGCCGGGGGCAAACTGGGGGGGTTTGGGGCGGGTCTGAGGGGAAACTGGGGATTTTTGGGGGCCTCGACGGGAAACACGAGGGTGTGCGGTGGGTTTGGGGGGAATGAGGGGGTCTGAGGGGGCTTTGGTGGGTCTGAGGGGGCTTTAGGGAGCTTTGGGGGGAGCTTGAGAGCGTCTGGAGCGTTCTCAGGTGGGTTTAGGGGGAACTGAGGGGAATTGGGAGAGTCTGGGGGGATTTTGGGGGATTCCGAGAGGAACTGGGCGGTTGTGAGTGGATCTGGGCGGTTCTGAGGTGGGTCTGGGGAATTTCGAGGAGTCTGAGGCGATTTCATGAGGTTTGGGGGGATTGAGGGGTCCGAGGGGGATTTGGGGCAGTCTGATGGATTTGGGGGCGTCTCAGGTGGGTCTGGGGTGAATTTTGGGGAGAACTGGGGGGGTTGAGGGTCCTGGGGAGGTTTTTGGGGTCCTGGGGAGGGTTTGGGGGTCCAGAGAGGTTCTGGGCCAACACTGGGGGAGCTCTGCGGGGTTGGGCGTTCCTGGAGGGGTCCCGGGGGAGATTTGGGGGTGCCGGGGGGTCCCAGGCCCACCCTGAACCGGGGTCTGGGGGTTTCGGGGGGAGGGGGCACTGCAGGGGTTCCCCCCCCCCGGTTTTGGGTGCCCCCTCCCCAAAAAGCTCCCAGGGCCCCCTGAAGTGGCTCCTTTGCACCGGCCGGTGCCCCCTGATCCAGGACTGCCCCACTGAGTCTGAGGGGGTTTGTGGGGACTTTGGGGTTCTGAGAGGGGTTTTGGGGATTTGGGGGTGGCTTTTTTGGGATTTTGTTGGGAGTTTAGGAGGGATTATTGCGGTTTTTGGGAAGAATTATTTGGTTTTGGGATGGTTATGTGATTTTGGGGGGTTTTGTTGATTTGGGGGATTTTGGATTTTTGGTGTTTTGTTGGGGTTGTGGGGGCTTTTGGGGGGAGATTTATTGAAAATTTAGTGAGTTTTTTAAAATTTTGGTGAGTTCCACTGGGATGTTTGAAGATTCCCTGGGGTTTTTGAGGGTTATCTTGTAATTTTTGGGGATTTGTGGGGTTTTAGTGGAATTTTAGGGGGGCTTTGGGACAGTCCCTGGGTGTGGGGAAGGGCTGAGAGGCACCAAAATCTCCTTAAAAGCCCCAAAAGTCCCAATAAAACCCACTAAATCCTTTGAAATCTCTCAAACTCCCATTAGAACACCCTAGAATCCCAATAAAAGCCCATAAAATCCTTTGGAATCCCAAAAACCCCAAAAATCCTGATTAAACTCCGCAAATCCCCCAAAGATGTCCCCAAATCTAGAAAAAGTCCCACAAAATCTCCCCCAAGATGCAAAGAAATCCTGGCAACACCCAAAACCCCCCAAATCCCACCAAAAATCCTCATAACCCCAAATCCCCAATTAATCCCTCTGAATGCCACCACAATTCCAATAAAATGCCCCAAAATCTCCTAAAAATCCCAATAAAACCCCAGGAATTTCTGAGAATCCCAAAAAATCCCAACAAAATCCCAGTAAAACCCCCAAAATTCAGAAAGAGCCACAAAAATTTCAATAAACCCCCAAACTCCCCCAGAAAACTCCCCCTCAAAATGCCAAGAAAATCCCCCAAAATCCAAACCCCCAAAATCCACAAAACCAGCCACTCCCAGTCAATCCCAGTGTGATTCCAGTTGCTCTCAATGAGATCCCAGTGTAACCCAGCATGGACTCAGCTGCTCTCACTGGGATCCCATTGTGATCCCAGTTGCTCCCAGCATAATTCCAGATGTTCCCAGTTCCTCCCATGATGATCCCAGTTGCCCCAAGAATAGTCCCAGTCCCTCCCAGCAGGGTCCCAGTCGTGCCCAGTTGCCTCCAGGGTAGATTCAGTTTCCCCCAGCATCGTCCCAGTTGCTCCCAGCATGATCCCAGCTATTCCCAGTGTGGTTCCAGTGCCCCCAGTATGGTTAGAGACACTCCCAGTATGTTTCAGTTACCTCAGAATGATCCCAGTCTTTCCCAGTTCCTCCCAGTTTCCTCTAGCATCATCCCAGTTTCCATCTGTTGCTCAAAGGGTGGCCCCAGTTGCTCCCAGTATGATCCCAGTTGCCCCAGTTGTAGTCTCAGTCCTCTCAGCATGGTTCCAGAACCTTCCAGCCGATCCCAGTTGCTCCCAGTGGGTCACATTTTCCTCCCAACATGGGCCCAGTAGCTCCCAGTAAGCCCCAGTCGGGTTCCATTCACACCCAGTATAATCCCAGTATGAGTGTAGCCACTCCCAGTATGATCCCAGTCCCTTGCAGTCTAATCCCAGTTGCTCCCAGTCACTCCCAGTCTGATGCCAGTGCCCCCAGTGGGATCCCAGTTGCTCCCAGCATGGGCCCAGCTGTTCCCAGTGTGCTTCCATCACTCCCCTATGGTTACAGACACTCCCAGGATGGTCCCAGTTGGACCTAGTTGCCCCTGCTCTAGTCCCAGTCACTCCCCATATGATCCCAGTCCCTCCCAGCATGGTCCCACTCACTCCCAGTTGCCCCCAGTGTGGTCCCAGTTCTCCCCAGCATGGTCCCAGTTGTTCCCAGTGTGATTCCAGTCCCCCCAGTATGGTTCCAGACACTCCCAGTATATCCCAGTTGCCCCCAGCATGTCTGCAGTCATTCCCAGGCACTGCCAGTGGCCCCAGTAAGGTGTCAGTTATCCCAGTATGATCCCCCAGTCATACCCAGTATATCCCAGTTGCCCCCAGCATGCATCCAGTCCTTCCCAGTTCCTCCAGTTTGCTTACAGCATCATCCCAGTTTCCCTCAGCTGCTCCCAGTAGCCCAAAGTGTGATCCCAGTCGCTCCCTTTCAACCCCAATATGATCCCAGTAAGCTCCAGTTTTATTCCAGTCACATGCCAGCCCTGCCAGTGTGGTCCCAGTAGAATCCCAGTTGCTTCCAATCTCTCCCAGTATGGTCCCAGCTGCCTCGAGTGTGGTTCCAGTTTCTCCCTAGATCAGCCCAGTCAGTCCCAGTATGATGCCATTTGCTGCCAGCGTGCTCCCAGTTGCTCCCAGTCAGGCCCAGTCTGGGGGATGATGTGCAGGGTGTGCTCCCAGTCCCTCTCAGATCCTCCCAGTATTAGTCCACTCCCTCCCAGTATGATCCAGAGATGAGCCCAGTGTGCTCCCAGTCCCTGCCAGTATGAACCAGTTGTGCTCCACATGGTTCCAGTTGCTCTCTTTCACCCTCACTTTTGTTCCAGTCACTCCCAGTATGTCCCAGTGTAGCCCAGTTCCCTCCAGCATCTTTCCAGTTCCTTCCAGTATGATCCCATTTGCTCCCAAGCACTCCCAGTCAGCCTCAGTGTAGTGGCACTCACTGCCAGAATGATCCCAGTCAGCTCCAGCATGATCCCAGTTCACCCCAGTATAAGCCCAGCAGTTTCCAGTCACCCCCAGCGGGCTCCCAGTCACTCCCAGTTGTTCCTGGCGTGATCCCAGTTGTTCACAGCTGTTCCCAGTCACTCTCAGCATAATCCCAGTCACTCCCAGTACAATCCCAGTCTGATGTCAGTACAAAGCCAGTACAGCCCCAGTCAGTCCCAGTACGATCCCAGTGCAGCCCAGTCCCTGGCAGTGCTGCCACTGCTGGGATCCCCCAGGCCTGTGTGCGCTCCCCCCTGGCGCATGTGCCGAGAGGAGCCCCAAGGGCTGGCAGGGGCCAGGCAGGGTCCCCAGCAAGGCCCAGTTTGGATGTGCAGCCCCCAGTTTGCCCAGTTTGCCTCTCCTTTGGCCCGGGCCGGGTTCCCCCCACCCGCAGCGGCTGGGAGCAGCCGAGAGCCCCGCGCTGCCCATGCCGACCTGGCCCGGCTCCATGGCCGCTGCTGCCGCGGGCTGCGAGGGCTGCGGGAACGGGGCACCGAGGGTGTGGCTGCTGCTGGGGGAGGAGGAGGAGGAGGAGGGAGGGAAGGGCAGGGATGGAGGGGGAGGAGGAGGCGGGGTTAGGGGGGAGGAGGAGGAAAGGGAGGAGGGATGGAAGGGGAGGGATGAAGGCGGAGAGAGAGCAGCGATGGAAGGAGGAGAAGGAGGTGGGGTTAGGGAGGAGGAGGAGGAGAAGGAATGGAAGGGGCGGGATGGAAGTTGAGAAGGCGGTGGGGATAACAGAGAGGAGCTGGAGGGGGGATGGAAGAGGACGATGGGAGGAAGAGGAAGAGGAGGGACAAGGGCGGATCAAGGTTTAGCTGAGGGAGCCACGCGGTCTCGATCCCTGCCTGAATTCGCAGCCCCCACCTGTGGGATCATCGCCCCCCCCCATGGCTCCGGTGAGCGGGGAGGGGGAGCCCGGCCCGGATATCCCGGGGTGTCCCTGGGTTGTGTTTTTGGGGGGATGTTTGGAGAATGAAGAAGTCCAAGGCTGAGCGGAAAAGGCCCCTCGGGGGGACATCGGGGGGTGGCGGTGGCGGCTGCCGGCAGAGGCAGCCTGGAGGAGCAGAGCCCTGTGTGCCCCAGGAGGCCAAAGTGGGGAGGCCAGAGAGGGGGGAGCGCCGCCATTGGCGGGAGCCTCAAGAGCCTGGAGAGGGGCAGGGGGGACTCCTTGGAGCCGCTGCAGCCCAGAGCAGAGAATGAGGGGAGAAGGGAGCCCGGGAGCCCAAACAGCCCCGGCATCCCGAAATGGGGAGAGCCAAGAGAGGGCAGTGCGTCCCCAGAGACGGCCTGGGGGGATCTCGTTGCCCTTGCCTGTGGCACGGAGGCAAATCCCATGCTGTCCTTGTCCTTCCTCGCCCAGAGCAGGAGCTGAGCATGGAGAGCAGGGAGGACAAATGCCCGCAGCAGAACCTGGTGGCAGAGGCCGTTTTGAGCGGCTCCACGGCGCAGGAAGCCAACGGGGAGGAAAAGGCCCGGAGATGCCGCACGAGGAGGGGCTGCAAACGCAGATGGCGGGGATGTGAGGGGGAAAGAGCCAGCCTGGGCCGGGAAGGCGGCCGGAGATGGAGCCAGAGCTCGGAGCTGGTGCTCCATGAGCAGCTCCATGATGGGGAGAAGCCCCACACGTGCGTGGAGTGTGGGAAGAGCTTCAGGTGGAACTGCCGCCTGATCAGGCACCAGAGGACCCACACTGGGGAACGGCCCTATGAGTGTGGGGAGTGTGAGAAGAGCTTCAGCTGGAGCTCCGACCTGATCAGGCACCAGAGGACCCACACAGGGGAGAGGCCCTATGAGTGCTCCAAGTGTGCGAAGAGGTTTCAGACCAGCTCCAGTCTCTTCCGGCACTATCAGAGTCACACAGAGGAGAGGCCCTTCCAATGCCCCGACTGTGGGAAGGGATTCCAGCGCAACTCCACCCTCGTCACCCATCGGCGCATCCACACAGGGGAGAGGCCCTACGAGTGTGATAAATGCAGGAAGAGGTATCAGACCTGCTCCAATCTCCTCCAGCACTATTGGATTCACACAGAGGAGAGGCCATTCCAATGCCCAGACTGCGGGAAGGGATTCCAGCGCAACTCCCACCTCGTCACCCACCGGCGCATCCACACCGGGGAGAGGCCCTACGAGTGTCCCCAGTGTGGGAAGAGCTTCTCCATCAGCTCTACCTTGACCAAACACCAACGGAGGCACCGGTAAGGGAAGCCCTGCGAGTGCCCCGAGTGCGGGAAGAGCTTCGTGCGCTGCTGCAGCTCCATCCCCCACTGGAGGAGGCACTTTGGGCACAGCCCTGGTCACTCACATTCCCTGTGATCCATGTTGGGAACACTCCTGGCTGCTTCTCCTTTGGTTTGGCCTGAATTTTTTTCTCTTCTCCATCTCTCTGTCCTCCAAAAGTCCATTGGGATGGAACAGTCACCTCAAAACCACTCAAATTCCACTGGAAATAACTGAATTTTAACCCCAAAGGGCTCAATTCCACCTCAGATTGCTTGTTCCCTCCTCAAAAAACTTAATCCCAGGCCAAACTCACTCCATTCCACAACTGTCAAGTTGAGATGGAGTTGGAAGGAGATTGGGAGAAGTGGGATCCCAATTTGGAGCAGTGGGATGTGGATTGTGTGGGGCTGGGTGTGTGGGATGTATTTGATAGCAAATAAAACTTTCAGAGTTACTGATTTCTGTCCCGTTCATTTTCAGTCAGTTCTGTTTGCCGAGTGCCACCTTCTCAGCTGATTCAATTCCTATAAAAATCCCATTTTTTAAATCATCTAACCCAAACAGTCCAAAAACCAATATCAAAATAAAACCACCTGCACACAATTAATGTTTTAAAAATAATTTTAATTTTTCAAGAGTACTTAAGGATGTTATTAAAGTTTAATTGTTTGGTTGAAATGTCTGAGAAATTGTACTGGTGTTTGGTTTTGTGTTTAGTATATTTGTAATATGAATTGTTTAACTAAGAGGTGTTAGATTGCATGGTAGTTTCTTTAGATAATTTTATCTAAAGTACATTAGTCATCGAGTTAAAATTTTCAAAAGGTATTTCTTGATATATAATTTGTTTATTTATATGCATTGGTAATATTATAGTAATAGTTATTGTTGGTTTGAGTTGAATCATTGTTGGAGTTGAATCATTGTAAAGAAGAGTTGAGATTTTTATATTTTATTTTTATTATAATTTATTTAATTTCAATTATTATTTCTTTGCTTATAGTTTTATTGCAATTTGTTGAGGGGATAGGAAGGAAGTTCAAGGGCAGGAACATTTTTTCCTGGCTGGGAACTGGAATTCCAGACCCAGGGAGTGTGTGCAGGACCCCACAGACTGGGATCAAATATGGGCTTGGATCAAATACGGACTGGGATCACATGGATGGGGATCCTGTGGATCAGAACCCTCCAGACCAGGATAGCCTGAAGTGGGATCAAATATGGACTGGGACTGTATGGACTGGGATCCCAGGGACTGGGACCATATGGATCAGGACCACACAGACTGGGATCAAATATGGGCTGGGACTGTTTTTTAAAGTAACTTTGTTCTATAGTTTTTATTTCTGTTGTTAATTAAGCTCAGTGAAATAGCTGCTTGTGTTAAACTGCCTGCTTGGATGGGATAACATCCAATGCACACTGGGTGAGGACACCTGTACAGATCTGCCAACTATCAGCACTCCCTGTCTGAAGGCAGAGTGCACCAAGGCCCAAAACCTGGAGGTGATAAAGAGAATGGACTAAAACCACAGCCAAGGAATCTGCATGCTCTAAAAAGGCAGATCCAGGGCAGAGCCATGCTAAACAGTTCTTGGAAGATGTAAACTGGGTGCATCTTGGCACTCAGGCAGGAGCACCCTGTTACCTTCAGGGATCCCCTGAAATACCTTTCCCCTTACATCAGCCTGGTGCATATTCATAGAGCCTCATGCACAGCAGCTGGGAAGGGTTTAACACTTTACTGGGTATATTAGCGTTCAGAAACACATAATCACCAGAATGATTCTATGCAGGTGCTTTTATTGAAGAGCTCTGGGTGTCAGGGGTACCAACCCAAATCTGACTCCGACATGGGTTCGGGATGAACGTGTTTTTATATTCTATCCTTATATAACATTCATGTTAATGACTAAACTTATATTGTTCTATTGTATACATAGATTTCAGCCAAGCATGGGCTCCTTGTGGCCCCCCTCAAACTTCTAACATAGTTCCTCATGATTCTTCTTATGATTAAACAATAATTATATTTAATTACTAAACAATCATCACATCTAACAATTATATCATTTATCATGTTCTGCTTACGCAGGTGCAATTTCACATGATCTGGCAAGCACAAAGCCTAACATTTTCAGAGTCTATTTTTGACATTTTTCCAGGGCCCCACTATCATTCTCCCCCCTTTGAAAGCATTTTCACTTCACTATAGGTGTAAATGTTTTCACTTGATACAGTCCTTTATTTCTCAATTTATTCTTGACGTTCTTCAAGTCCATGGTTGATGTAAACGTTGTCGTGGATGCTGTCACGCACTGGAGAACCAGAAGATGGTGGGCGTGGATCTCGTGTCAGTGCCTTTATTATCTTCTGGTTCCAGGACGTTTTCTTCTGTATCTCTCCTTTCAAGATGCTGTGAACTAACCAAATTGCTAAGAATACAATTAGTAAGATTATCACACTCTCAATGATAGATTTAATCCATGAACTCACATTCCACCCTAACCCTTTAAAGATTTTGCCTAGCTAGGTCGTAGTCAAATCCTTTTGCTCTTCTTGTGCTTCATGCTCTCTTTGTTTCAACTGATTGATGTCATATTCTACATCTGCAGTTACATTTGGGATGTGAACGCAGCAGTGACCAACCCGTCCCTTTAAAAATCCACATACTCCATGCTCTTTCAGGAGTAACAAATCTAAGGCTAATCGATTTTGTAAAGTCATTTTTGTGCTGGCTTAATTCTTTAAATCCTTCCCGGGTGACTCTTGCCAGTCTATCAACCTGACCTGTAAGTTTGTACAGCATCTCCCTACTCTGATAGTTTGCTGTAGGACCAAGCAAAGACTCTCAGGCCCACCCAAATTTCACTCCACCAGAGGGTTCTTGCCAAGTGTCATCTGGATTTTCATTGTCTAGAACTTCTCGTCTTGCTCTTATCTGCACAAGTTCATGTTTTCCGTTAAATGGGGACTTTTTCCAAATTGGAGATGAGGTTGGGAGGCCTAAAGTAATTTCCTTTACTTTCCCATCTACAGGCAGATGTGTTGTCCAGGTGCCATCGCTTGCTGCCCATACAAATTGTCCTGGACCTCGGACTGTACTCCTGGTACATCCTACAGCTGCTTTATAATTCACTCTGCCTTGTTTATGTTTGATCCCTCTGCAAGCACAGCCAGTGTTTAGGGCTATTGCCAGAGGTGGCATCTGCTTTATCTCTGCATCATCAGAAGTGCAGTCATAAGTTTTATTACATGCCCACCAACTTACTTTGTCTGCCCTCGTTCTGCTGCTGGTGGCAGTGTTTGTTACTGCTGGATCTGTTTCATTCTCGGAGCCTTCCCACTTAATGCCCCAAGGGGTGTTTGCCATACATTGGAATCTTTGAAGGATACTCACAGACCACGCACTGTCCCAAGGCTCTGTCTGATCTTTCTGATCCTTGGCCTCACACTTCCATACCAGAGTGGTTTCTGTAACATTTTCTGTAATCTTTTTATAGTGTGGCAAATAGCATTGCCATTGTGTGATGCTTCCTGATTCTCTCATAGGGGTTCCTAGTGTGCCAGCACTTAGAATACAGTCTTTCTGGCCCATGGGTCTCATCCATGTTCCTATTTTCTCCCAAGTTTCCTTGATTACTTGCCTCGATTCGGGTACCTGTTTGCATGCAATTGTTTTGTTCTTTTGTATTTCAGGTAGTTTTGCTGTTATGATTCCCCAATTTACTGGATCTCCTGCTGCCCTTTTGTATTGGTATACAGGCAGTTATTCTACAGGTGTTTTGCATTTAGGCAAAGGCTTTGACTAATCCAATCATTACATTCTCAGCCCAAACTGCATTAGAAACCTTTATCACCTGTGTTTCTGCTTGTACCTCTCTCTTCATTCTAGAATGAAGAGTGGTTAGTTGATCATTTTGCATTCCACATCCCAAAGACATTAATGACCATAACATTGGCACAATTACTGATAGCATTCTCAAAGTGATTAAACACATCTTATCTGCAGCCTTGTTGGTTCCACAGTTTACACAGTCCGTGATCCAGGATGGATTTTCTTCACTCGGGTGTAGTGAATCCAGGGGTCCACGCCGGCTACTTTGGCTGCTGTAAAGGTGGTCAGCAGTACCTGGTGGGGCCCACTCCACTTTTCTTTCAGCGGTTCTTCGTTCCAGTTCTTGATGTACACCTCGTCTCCTGGATGTATGTTATGAACTGGGCTCTCGAGAGTCAGCGGTCTATTCCACACGAGGATGCTCCGGAGCCGAGCTAAAGTTTTCCCGAGAGACAGAACATAATTATACACTTCCTGCTTTCCTGTGACGTGCACATTAGGGTTAGGCTCAGGAGATTCATATGGTTTCCCATGCAATATCTCATAAGGGCTGACTGACATCCCACTCCTAGGCTTTATCCCAATCCTCAACAGTGCTATTGGCAAAGCCTGGGGCCACTGCAATTTGGCTTCTTGGCATATTTTACTGATTTGCCTCTTTAGTGTCTGATTCATCCTCTCTACCTGTCCACTTGACTGGGGTTTCCACGGTGTGTGGAGGTCCCAAGTTATCCCCAGCAATCTACTTACCTCTCTTACTACTGTAGCTATGAAATGGGGCCCCCTATCTGATGATACCCTAGGGGTACCCCGAACCTGGGAATAATCTCCTGTAGTAACCACTTTACTGTTTCCTTTGCTTGGTTGGTGCGACAGGGAAGGGCTTCTGGCCACCCAGAGAATGTGTCAACCCCCACTAACAGGTATTTGTATCCTCGAGTTCTTGGCAAGTCTACAAAATCTACCTGCCAATAGTCTCCTGGCTCTATTCCTATCCGAATTCTTCCTAGCTGTGCCTGTCGTCTAGCCACTGGGTTGTTTTTCAAGCAGATATCACATTTTGACATTACTGATTTTGCCATTGTTAACATCCGCACCGAAATTAAACTCTGCTTTAGCAATTTTACCAATGCCTCTGCTCCCCAGTGACATTCGTTATGTTTAATTTGTAGAACTTCTCTCATTATCAAGGGGGTACCACTATCTGTCCTTGTGCAGTCACATACCATCCCTCTGAATTCTTTTGTGCATTTAGCAAACGTGCCAGTCTCTCATCTTCTACTGAATATTTTGGTTCTGGAGGCAAATTGAATTGGGATACATTAAGCTAGAAAGGTATCAATGCCATTGTTGTTTGCACCTCTCGAGCAACCTGTCGGGCTGTCCAGTCTGCCTTTTGATTTCCCTCACAGATTTTGGAGTTTCCTGATTGGTGTGCTTTGCAGTGTATGATTGCCACTTGTTCAGGTTTTTGTACTGCTTTTATCAATTGCAGGACTGCATTCTGATGTTTAATGTGCATACCCAGAGAAGGACAATAGTCCCCTTTCTTTCCACAGTGCTCCGTGTACATGCACCATTCCAAAAGCATATTTTGAGTCAGTCCAGATATTTACCTTTTTCCCTTCACTTAATTCTAGTGCCCTGGTTAAAGCAACCAGTTCTGCCTTCTGGGCAGACGTATTTGGTGGTAATGCCTTTGCCTCCACTGCTGTACTGACTGTTGTTACCGCATACCCAGCGTATCTGGTTCCGTTTTCCACGAAGCTGCTCCCATCTGTAAACAGCTCCCACTCTGGCTGCTCTAGTGGGACGTCTTTCAGGTCTTCTCTTGCTGAGTAGGTGTACTCTATTACCTCCACACAGTCATGCTCTAATGGGCCTTCTTCAGTTGTGGTACCTGGGAACAGAGCTGGATTCAAAAGGTTGGTTGTTTTTAATGTGACATCATCCTGCTCAGTCAGGACTACCTGGAATTTCATCATCCTGCTTGGGGATAGCCAATGGCCCCCCTTCTGCTCTAAGACAGTGGTTACCATGTGTGGTACATTGACATCTATGTGCCTTCCCATCGTGAGCTTCCTGGCTTCTTGTATCAGCATCACAGTGGCTGCGACTGCCCGCAGACATGGAGGCCACCCGGCACTTATGCTGTCAAGTTGTTTGGAAAAGTAGCCCAGCGGCCTTTTCCAGCTTCCCAGACCTTGGGTCAGGACTCCTAGTGCTAGGCGCAGCCTTTCATGGACAAACAGCTGAAAATCTTTAGACAGATCAGGTAACCCTAATGCTGGAGCAGTTGTCAGTGCTTCCTTTAATTTTAGGAAGGCTTCTTTCTGTGGCTTGCCCCAGGTGAATGGCTGCATCTTCTGAGCTTCACACAGGGGTTTTGCAATCCGTCCACAGTCCATGATCCACAGGCGACACCATCCTGCCATCCCGAGGAAGACTCGCAGCTCATGTAGATTCTGGGGCTCTGGAATAGCACAAATGGCTTAGATACGGTTAGTGCCTAGTTTTCATTGCCCTTGTGAAATTTCATATCCCAGGTAGATCACAGTCTGTTGGGCAATTTGTGCCTTTCCTCTGGGTACTTTATAACCTCCCATTCCCAGGGAATTTAAAATCTCAATGGTTACCTTTATACAGGTTGCTTTTCTTCTGTAGCTATTAGTATATCATCAACATACTGCAACAACAGGTATTGGTCTCTTGGTACTTGCCCACTCTCGGTCCAAATCTCCAGCTCCTTTGCCAGTTGGTTTCCGAATAGGGTCGGCGAGTTCTTATATCGTGTCCAGGTGAGCTGGGTCTTTCTCCCGTTCCCTGGGTTTTCCCACTCACAGGCAAACAGTTTCCTACTTTCTTTGTCAAGGGGGATGCAGAAAAAGGCATCTTTTAAATCAATTACACTAAACCACTTATATATCTCTTTTACGGATATCAGCAATGTGTAGGGATTTGTTACCACTGAATAAATGTCCTTTGTTATTTTATTTATTGCTCTCAAATCCTGCACTAATCTATATTCACCATTTGGCTTCTTTATTGGAAATATTGGTGTATTAAATTCTGATTCACATTCTTCTAGAATTCGGTATTTCAAGAATTTCTCAATAATCTTTACTTATTCCTTGCCATGCTTCTGGTGTTATGGAATAGTGTTTGACTTGTACAGCCCTCACCCCTTCTTTTAACTCTACATGCACTGCTTGTGCCAATTTAGATTTCCCTGGTATATCTGTCTCCCATACAGAGGGAATCACTGCATCTCCTACCTCCCTAGGGATAGAGGGAACAGGTTTTTCTTTGATCATTAAAATCTGTCCCGTCTTTGATTCAGATATTTCCATTATAAGCTCTCCAGTTTCAAAGGTTATTACCGCATCAAGTTTCTCTAGCAAATCTCTCCCGAAAAGCGGAATTGGACACTCAGGTGCATGTGGGAATTCGTGTGTTATAACTTTGTTCCCAAAACACAAATCTAGGGGTTGCAAGAATGGCCGTTTTTCCTCTTTCCCTGTAGCGCCGCCTATTGTTGTTTGCTTGTCCCCAATTTGTCCTTGCAAATCATTCAATACCGAGTAAGTAGCTCCTGTATCTATTAGAAATTTGACCTCTTTATGTCCTAATTGTATATTTACAACAGGTTCCTGATCTTGTTCTACTGGCTCTGTGTCTAGTCAGCTGGTATACTCCCCCAAAACCATCCCCTTGGTAACCTGCTGGCACTGATTGCCCTGGTGAAACTGGTTGTTCAAGTCTGGACATTGTCTCTTCCAATGCCCCTCCCGCTTGCAATACGCACATTGATTTAGGTTTAACCCCTGCCTGACTGGTCTCCTATTTTGACTATTCCTGTTACATCCCCTGAAATTTGGGTTCCCTTTTCCTTGTATTACTGCCAACAGATTCTGCTGCTGCCTTTTACTAGCTTCTCTTTCGCGATTGTTATATACCTTCCAGGCTGCCTCAAGTAGCTTATCCAAATTCCTTAGTTCTTCCCCTTCTAATTTTGCAATTTTCTACGAATATCGTCCTGTGACTGGCCCAAAAATATGAGAGCGAACTGAACCTTTGCTTGTGCTGTGTCCATTTGGAGATCTGTATATTTTCTTGCTACTCCTTAAGCCTCTCCAAAAATGCAGTGGGAGATTCCTTCTTTTCCTGTCGAACTTTGTATAGTTTAGACCAATTTATAGTTTTGGGCACAGCATTCTGAACTCCTATTTGGATCCAGTCTTGATATTTCCGTAGTCTCCCCATATCGCAAAATAAATTAGGGTCCCAATTTGGATCCTCAATTGGGAAATTCTCATCTCAATTCCCTGTTACGAGTCCATTTCTGATGTCCTCTCTTGCCCTTTCTTTGTCTGCCTTAAGTACCATCTCTTTCTCAGTAGAATCCATCAAAGTGTCTAATATTAATATATTAGATATATTAATATACTAAATATAAATATATATTAGATATATTAATATACTCTATATATATATATGTATTAATATACATATTATTTTATGTCATCCGAGTCAGGATTTTGAGGTTTTTATAACCATTTTTACTACTCATGCCATTTTATCAGGATTTTCTCTATGAATTCTGGCTGATTGTTTCCAAATAACTAAATCTGCAGGAGAGAAAGGCACTTTTATAAATACTGGCCCTTCCACTCCTACACTTTGTCGCAAGGGGGCAATTACAGTCCGTTTTTGTCTGCCTATGTCTTTTCTATCCATAACTGGGGCAAGGTTAGACCGACTCCTGGTTCTGTGGGCTACCCCATCGTTGATTCTCTCTCTCTCCTTCCTGCCACAGTTAGGTTTTGCTCATCTTCCGAGGAAGAGGGATCAGGTGACGATGGGAGAGGAGAATAAAGAGGGAAGGGTGTACTAGACAAGACAGGTTCAGGACTAGGTGGGGTAGGAGCAGGCAGTGGGATAGGGACAGATGGAACAGGTGGGATAGGGTTAGGTTCTCTTGTTCCTATTGGAGCTACCTGTAAATCAATATCTGTATAATTTTCCCTACTCAGGCTTTCTTTCAATGCCAAGTTCCAAACAACGTTCCTCACAAACCCCACACTTATTGCTTGCAGTTGTTTTAACCATCATTAATCCACATTCATCCTGCCATTCTGGCTTTCCCCATAAATAGAAAAACAAATCAACATACGGAACCTCATCCCATTTTCCTTCTTGTTTACAAAACGACATTAACTGCGAAATAGTGTTATATTGCAGAGTTCCGTATTTTGGCCATTTGTCACCATTCTCCCAGGCATATTCTGGCCACCATGTATTACAATAATCAATCAACTTAGCTTTACGTAATTCTTCCCCAAAATTCCCCTGTTTCCAATGTGCTAGTAAGCACCCCAAAGGAGAACTTTGCGGGATAGGGGTGTTGCCGCCCAAAATCCCTTTAAGTTTCTCCATTCCAAATATACCACAAATTGCCGAACCCGCAACGCTCTCGCGATTGTCTTATGGAACGGCGCCTGGGCTTGTACCAGCAGGAATTCCTTTAGCGCAACCAAGCGTAGCTTTCGCTGCGTCTCATTGGCAGGCACCCAAACCAAAGTAAAAAGCACCTTACCTTTCTCCCGGGGACGTGGCGAGCGGCAGAAGCGGTCGCGGCCGATCGAGCTCCCCGAGAATCCCTCGGTGCCGGCTGGAGCGCGGTCGAGTCGCGAAACTCGCTCAGCAGCACCCGCAGGGTCCCATCCGGGGTCGCCAAAATGTTAGCGTTCAGAAACACATAATCACAGAAGCGATTATATGTGGTGCTTTTTATTCAAGAGTTCTGGGAATCGGGGTAGTTTCCACCCAAATCTGATTCCGACCACACATTCGAGGTGAACATGTTTTATCCTCTATCATTACATAACTTTCATGTAATTATTAAACTTATATTGTTCTATTGTATACACAGATTTCAGCTAAACATAGCCCCCTTTAAATTTCCAACATAGTTTCTCACGATTCTTCTTATGGTTATATAATAATTATATTTAATTACTAAACAATCACCACATCTAACAATTATATCTTTTATCATACTGCTTACGCAGGTGCAGTGACCTGAGAAAACACTAAGCCCAATATTTTCAAAGACTATTTTTAACATTTTCCAGGGCTCCACCCTCCATCTCAACCAGGCACCCATGGCCAAAACTGGGCAACTGCCTCTGGAATTCCTTATATCCAAGGATAGCTCCCAGACAAAAGCTGCCAGCACTGACAAGTCTGGCTGGCCTTGGCTTCCTGAGGGCTGGCCCTCATCTGCCTCTGAAACACTGGGGCTGGGTGCTCTCCTTCCTTATGAAAAGAGCTCTTCTTCCTGTCCAGGCACCCACAGCCAAAACTGAGATTCCACCTCCAAAATGCCCAATGTCCAAGGAAAGCCCCTAGACAAAAGGTGCCAGGAGAGACAGGGCTGGCTGGCTTGGCCTGAGGGTGGCCACCTCTCATCTTCTTCCTAAACACTTGGACTTTGTGCTTTACTTTCCTATGGGCAAAACCACCCATCTTGACCATGGCCAAAACTGGGATTCCACCTCCAAAACTCCATACATCCAAGGATTGCTCCCAGGTGAAAGCTGCCAGGACAGACAGGTCTGGCTGCCCTTGGCCTCCTGGGGGTGCCTCTCCCCTGCTGTCCAAACACTGGGGCTGGGTGCTTTCCTTCCTATGGAAAAGAACCGTCCTTCTTATCCATGCAGAAACGGCCGAAATTGGGGTTCCACCTCCCAAATTCCCGATATCCAAGGGTTGCTTTCAGACAAAAGCTGCCAGGACAGAGAGGTCTGGCTGGCCTTGGCCTCTGATGGCCGCCTTTCATCTGCCCCTGAGACACCACCGGTGTTCTGTGCTTTCCTTCCTATGGAAAAGAACCATCCTTCTCCTCCAGTGTCCATGTCTGAAATTGGGATTCCACCTCTGAAATTCTCAATATCCAAGGGTTGCTCCCAGGCAAAATCTGCCAGTACCATCAAGGCTGGCTGGCCTTGGCCTCTGGTGGCTGCGCCTGCAACAGTGGGGCTGGGTTCTTTCCTTCCCATGGAGATCCCTGGGACACTGTGGGGACCTCATGGAACCAAGGGGATCATTGTGGCCCCACTGGAGCCCATGGAACCAAGGGGATCATTGTGGCCCCACTGGAGCCCATGGAACCAAGGGAATCATTGTGGCCCCACAAGAGCCCATGGAACCAAGGGGATCATTGTGGCACCACTGCAGCCCAGGGAACCAAGGGGATCATTGTGGCACCACTGGAGCCCATGGAACCAAGGGGATCATTGTGGCACCACTGGAGCCCATGGAACCAAGGGGATCATTGTGGCCCCACTGGAGCCCATGGAACCAAGGGGATCATTGTGGCCCCACTGGAGCCCAGGGAACCAAGGGGATCATTGTGGCCCCACTGGAGCCCAGGGAACCAAGGGGCCATGGTGACACAGAGGGGCTCCATGGACCCAGAGACCATTGTGGCTCTGTGGGGCCTGATGGAACCATGGAGACCATTCCAACCTTCAGAGCCTGGTGTCACCAAGGGGGCATTATGACACCTCAGGGCCCCATGGAAGCAAGGGACCATTGGGACACTGTGGGACCCCATGGAACCCAGGGAACATGGAACAGCTCTGGCTGGCTTGGCCTCCCAGGGGCCACCTGACAGCTCTGGCTGATCTTGGCATGTCAAGGGCTGCCTCTCATCAGCTCCTGGAGCACTGAGGCTCTGTGCTTTCCTTGCTGTGGAAAAGAGCTGTCTGACTTTTCAGATGCCCATTGCCAAAACGGGTACTCTCCCTAAAATAATTCCATCTATGCAAGGGTATCTCACAAAATCAAACCTGCCAGCTCTGGCTGGCCTTGGCCTCTGGTGGTCACCTCACATCTGCCCCTGAAACACTGGGGCTCTGTTGCTTCATTCCTATGGAAAAGAACCAGCCTTCTTGTCCAGGGACCATGGCCAAAATTAGAATTTGGCCTCCAAAATTCTGGATATCCAAGGATCGCTCCCAGACAAAAGTAGTCAGGACAGACAGGTCGGGCTGGCCCTGTCCTCTGGTGATTTCTTTAGACACTGAGCTGAATGTTTTCATTTGGAAACACCTTGGAGAGGGCCCAGAGATGTCCCAAGGAGGGGTTTGGAGGCTTTGGGCCCATGAGCACTGTATAGGGACAAAGGAGCTCTGTGCTCACTGGGGTGGAGACTGAGGACAGTGGAGCAGAGCCATGAGAGTGTTTAAAGAGCGATTTCAGGGCTGGTGGATCCTTTTGACATAGTGGAAAACAGCCAGAGAGAGAAAGAATTAATGCCAAGGGCAGCTGGGGAGGCCCAGAGTGGCTGCAGGAGAAAGGAATTTCCCTGTCAGGGCAGGGCTGTGGTGCAGCACATCCCCAGCAGGAGCCTGGAGCAGCCCCAGGCTTTGTGTGGGCAGGCAGGGGCAGGCAGGAGGCAGAGCTGTCAGCAAAGGAAGGGCCCAGCCAGGTGGGGCAGCCGGGGGATGCCCAGAGCCTGCAGGGACAGAGGCCAGGGCAAGGACACCGTGGGACAGCCTGGGCTGCACAGGGCACAGGGATGGGCAGCAGCTGCAAGACAGCCCTGACAGAGCCAACCTGGGCAGCACTTTGGCCATGGCTGCTGGCCCTGGGCCTGAGCCAGGAGGGGACAAGTGACCCTTGCAGGCCTGGGGCCTCATGGCCTCCTTGTCCCTGCTCAGCAGCCTGGCAGGGGCCGCCCCACGCTCCTGCCCTTGGCATTGCCCATCCCCACATGCCAGGGCCCATCCCGGGAAGAGCCCTGAGCAAGGAGGGAGGGACAGGATCTGCCTGGCCAGGCCCTGGAGCTCAGGCCTTGGCCCTTTACATTCCTGAAACAAATCCAGGTTTGCTCAGCACCAGAGACACCTTTGCCTTGTTTGTCCCCAGCTGCCATCAGTGCCTCCAGTGTTCTGCTCTCCCTGGAACCCGGGGACACTTTCTCAGTGCTGTCCCTCACAGGGATCTCTGTAAAGTACAAGAAACTTCAGTATTTCAATCTCACTCTGAGCTCTTGAGAAGTCTTTGAGCCCACTCTGAGGGACTGAGTGTGATGCAAAGAGCAGCAGAGGCCCAGAGGGTGATTAAAGTCCTTGTGCTGTGTCTGTGCTGCTGAGCTGGGCCGGGCTCCTGGCCCAGAGGCAGCTCCTGGCAAGGGCAGCAGAGCTGCAGAGAGACAGCTCTGGCCAGGAGCAGCTCCTGTGCACAGCCCAGCAGGGCTGGGGCACTGCCAGGGCCCCTCAGGGACACGAGCCGGGCACAGACAGAGCTCCCAGGGGCTCAGCACTGGCCGGGGCTGTGGGATGTCCCCACGGGGGCTGTGTCACAGCAGCACCTCTGGGGCTGTGTCCCAGAGCCACAGAGCAGCTGGGATGGCAGCAAGGGGCTGTGTGACAGCACAGAGTGGGCTGTGTGACAGCACTGAGGGGGTTGTGACATCACAGAGCTAGCTGTGACATCAGAGAAGGCGGCTCTGTGACATCACAATGTGGGTTGTGACACAGAGTCACAGAGCAGCTGTGTGATGTCACAGAGAAGGCTGTGACATCACAAATCTGCTGTGTGACATCACATAGCAGCTGAATGACATCATATGGAGGTTGTGTGACATAAGAGAGTGGTTGTGTGACATCACCAGGGCTGTGTTACATCACAGGAAGCTGTGTGACATCACAGGGTCTATGTGACATCACAGGCAGCATTGTGACACCACGGGAGCTGTGTGACATCACAGGAGGCACTGTGACATCACAGGGGCAGTGTGACATCACGGGGGCTGTGTGAGGTCCCTGGGGAGGTCACTCTGCCCCGGCCCCCTCACAGCTCCCCCCAGAGCAGTCCAACCCTGCTCGTGCACAGCGGGGTCCCCTGTCCCCCCGGGTCCCCCCGTCCCCAGCCCTGCAGCCTCCCCCAGAGGATGTTCCACGAGATCGACCCCAAAGCCTGACACGGGGACGGGGGGCTGGGGCCCTGGGGGTGGCACAGGGGGACAGGGACCCCCCCGGCAGCGTCCCCGTGTCCCCCAGGGCCAGAGCCTGGGCCAGGGCTCCTTCACCCTGTTATAGATAAATATCATAATATTGGCTTTTTGCAAATATTAAAATGGATTTTATATGTGTGGTGTTAAAGTAACTTTGTTCTAAAGATATAGTTTTTATTTCTGTTGTTAATTGAGCTTAGACATAGTAGTGAAATAGCTGATAGAAGTGTGCTTGTGTTAAACTGCCTGCTTGGATGGGATAACATCCAATGCACACGGGATGAGGACACCTGTACAGATCTGCCAACTATCAGCACTCCCCGTCTGAAGGCAGAGTGCACCAAGGCCCAAAACCTGGAGGTGATAAAGAGAAGGAGCCAAAACCACAGCCAAGAAACACACATGCTCTGAAAAGGCAGACCCAAGGAGGGGCCATGTAAAATCATTCCTGGAATATGTAAAGTAGTTTATGGATATGCATGAGGCTCTATGAATATGCACCAGGCTGATGTAAGGGGAAAGGTATTTCAGGGGATCCCCGAGGTAACAGGGTGCTCCTGGCTGAGTGCCAAGAGGCACCCGGCCGTAATAACCTTTGCTCCATGGTCCTGGTCTCCCATTGTCCCTTATTAAACTTTGTGCATTTTCACAGGAGAGTGAACGTGTTTTTCACAAATGGAATCTCAAGGAAACAAGGGTCAGTTGTTAAGCCAAGGCTCTGCTTTGACCAAGTGGGGCCTCATGGGACACAGGTGCCACTGGGACATTGCCAGGTCTGGTAAGAACAAGGCTCCATTATTGCACAGTGTTACAGATGAGTAATGTCATAGCTGGGTCTCACAGTGAGGAGATAGATTCTATGTGTGTGTTAAGATGTGTAGTGATGTTATTGTCATCTGTCCCCCATAGTCCTCTTTCCCCTGCCCTTGTAATGGCCTTGGTGGTTGGGGCATTTGGGGAGGGCAGGTTTGTCACTGGAAGGCAGGCATGGCAACACCTGCTCTCCAGTCAGGGTGCAAGAAAGCATTCTCCACCAATGGACGGCCACAAAGAGTTACCTGACAGACTTTGGGTGGGGCTAGGATTTCCTGATGCAACACCAAAAGTCTAAAAGGAGGAGCAGCCAATTTGTGAAGGAGCCATGTGGCTGATAGCCACGGGGTGGGGAAGGGCTCCCAGTGCTGTGATTTCTCCTGTTTCAGTCCTTTGTTGTCATTTTTTTCAAGGTTGAATCACCCTTAAAATTTTAAAAGTAGCGGTCATTTCTCACACACAGCAAGGCCTCAGGGCGCCCAGGAGAGCGGCGTGACAATGACATCTTGGGGAACCAAGTGTCACCTGCAAACACAACGGGGCCTCATGGAAGCCAGGGGCCACTTGGATATTGCCAGGGCAGGTGGAACTCAGTGTCCATTGTGACACAGCACAGCCTCGTGGAACTCAGCAGAGCATTGGGACAGCCTGGAATCTCATGGAGCCAAGGCTCTGCTTTGGCAAAGTGGGGCCCACAGGACACAGGTGCCACTGAGACATTTCCAGCTCTTGTGGAACCCAGTGTCCACTGTGACACAGCAGAACCTCATGGAAACACGGGGGCCACTGTGACGCAATGGAATCTCATGGAAGCAAGTGTCAGTTGTGAACGCAGCAGGGCCTCACAGAACCCAGGGGCAACGGGGACCGTGCTGTGGCTCGTGGGAGCAAGGGGCCATTGTGACCCAGCGGGGCCTCCTGGAACCCAGGAGAACATTGTGGGCCCATGGATCCTCATAGAAGCACGGCCCCGTTGTGACAAAGTGCAGCATCACAATGGTCTCCTGGGTTCCATGAGTCCTCGCTGTGTTTAGAATTGACACTTGGTTCCCCAAGATTCCATGGCATCCCTCTGCTCTCCTGTGATTTGAGGCTGTGCTGTGTCACAATGGACACTTGCTTCCTCCAAGGCTGGAGATGTCCCAGTGGCACTGGGCTTCCATGAGGCCGCGCTTTGTCACAATGGGGCCTTGCTTCCATGAGATTCCATTGTCCCACAATGGTCTCCTGGGTGCCACAAGGCCTGCCTTTGTCACAGTGGAACCTTGCTTGCACCAGCCCTGGCAATGTCTCAGTGGCACAGGGGTTCCATGAGACCCTGCCATGTCACAATGGGCCCTTGGTTCCATCAGGTTCCATTGTGTCCCAGGGCTCTCCTAGGTCCCATGAGGCCTTGGTCTGCCACAGTGGTGTCTTGTTCCTACCAGGCCTGACAATGTCCCAGTGGCACCTGTGTCCCATGAGGCCCCACTTGATCAAAGCAGAGCCTTGCTCCCATGAGATTCCACTGTGTCACAATGTTCTGCTTGGTTTCATGGGAACCTGATGTGTTGACAATTGATCCTTGAATCCCAGAGATTCCATTGCATCACGGCTGTGTCCTTGGTTCCATGAGGCCCAGCTTTGTCACAACTGGACCTTGGTTCCACGAGATTCCATTGTATCACAGCAGTGTCCTTGGTTCCATGAGGCCCTGCTGGGTCACAGTGGAGCCTTTGTGCCATTCGTTTCCATGGTGCCACAATGGTCTCCAGCATTCCATGAGGCCACGCAGCAAAAGAGTGGACCCTTGAATCCATGAGTTCCCATTCCATCAGGATGATCTCTTGCATTCCATGAGGCCCTGCTGTGTCACTAAGGAGCCTTTGTTCCATGTGTTCCCTTTGGGACACCATGGTCTCCAGTGCTCCATGAGGCTGAGCCATGAAACTCTGGGCTCTTGGTTCCATGAGATCCCACCACGGTGTCACCATGGTCTCCTGGGTCCTGTAACAATTCACACTTGGTTCCATGAGATCCCACCACGGTGTCACCATGGTCTCCTGGGTGCTGTAACAATTCACACTTGGTTCCATGAGATCCCACCACGGTGTCACCATGGTCTCCTGGGTCCCATGAGGGCCCCTCTCTGTGTCACAGTGTTTGCCTTGGTTTCCTGAGAAGCTGATGTGTTGACAGCTGACCCTTGGTTCCTTGAGATTCCATTGCATCCCAGCGGTGTCCTTGGTTTCATAAAGCCCAGGTTTGTCACAAGGGAGCTGTGGTTTCAGGATATTCCATGGTGCCACAAGGGTCTCACCACTCTCTGAGGCTGCACAGTGAAACAGTGGACACCTGGTTCCATGAGATTCCGTGGGGTAAGAGTCAATTCTTTTGCTTCTTTTCTGCCAAGGTCGGGATGAAATCCCAAGACAGCATTTCTTGTTTGGACTCAGGTGTTCATTAGCTCTTGTCTCTAGAACAGTCTCACAAGCTGTGAGTTCTGCAGCACTTCGCTAACAAGGTGAAAATGGAGCCCCGTCTATCTCTCTGCAAGGTCTTTTGAGGATAAACTGTCAAATTAAGAAATGACACCTAAATTATTTTTACTTTTAACCCAATAACCAATCACCCATGCCCAACATAAGGGACGAGGAGGAGGAGGAGGAGGAGGAGGAAGAGGAGGAGGAGGAGGAGGAGAAGGAGAAGGAGAAGGAGAAGAAGAAGAAGAAGAAGAAGAAGAAGAAGAAGAAGAAGAAGAAGAAGAAGAAGAAGAAGAAGAAGGATCAGCCTCCACCCTAAAACCTCCATCTTGCTTTATATAGATTACTATATTCTAAAACCTTAAACTCCAAGTTGTCCACCATGTGATATTACACCCTTCTATTCAAACTCCACACCCATAATCCCAGTTCCATCATTCCATTTTGGAAGCCTTCTCCACAGCCTCAGGTCAAATGCAGTGTTCTCTTGGGGGTCAGTGTCTGTCAGCTCAGAAAGTCCGAAATTCTCAGCAGCCCGGGTTCCAACAGGTAACAATGTTCTCCTGTGTCCCAGTAGGTTCCATTGGGCCCGGCTCTGTCACCATGGACACCTGGTTCCATGGGATTCCATGGGGTGACAATGTTCTCCAGTGTCACCATGGACACCTGGTTCCATGGATTCCATTGGGTGACAATGTTCTCCAGTGTCACCATGGACACCTGGTTCCATGGATTCCATTGGGTGACAATGTTCTCCAGTGTCACCATGGACACCTGGTTCCATGGATTCCATGGGGTGACAATGTTCTCCAGTGTTCCAGGGCTCTGTCACCATGGACACCTGGTTCCATGGATTCCATTGGGTGACAATGTTCTCCAGTGTTCCATCAGGCCCGGCTCTGTCCCCATGGACACTCGGTTCCATGGGCAGTGTCCGTGTCCCAGTGGCACCTGTGTTCCATGGCACCCCTGTCTGACCAGGGACAGTTTGTTCCAGGACATTCCATGGAGTCCCAGCGGTCACTTGGGTTCCATGCAGGTGCCTGGGCAGCGGGAGCTCAGCCCAAATATCCTGGGGGTCCCTGGGCTGGTGTTTTTTGGGGGGAACCTTTGGATCTTGCAGGGCACCAAAGCTGAGCCGCGGATGCCCCTTGGGACTGAGTGGAGCATCATGGAAGCCAGGAGAGCCTGATGGAGCCAGGAGAGCCTGATGGAGACCAGGAGAGCCTGATGGAGCCAGGAGACCCTGATGGAGCCAGGAGACCCTGATGGGAGCCAGGAGACCCTGATGGAGCCAGGAGAGCCTGATGGAGCCAGGAGACCCTGATGGGAGCCAGGAGACCCTGATGGAACCAGGAGACCCTGATGGAGCCAAGGCTGCAGCAGGACCCAGAGGGACCTCACGGGAGCCAGGAGAGCGTTGTGAGGCTGTGGAACAATGTGGCACCGAGGTTTCACTGGGGCTTGGCAGAAGCTCCTGGAGACAAGGAAGCGCTGGGAGCCTCCGGAATCAGCGTCTGCAGGAGGATTTTCTGCTCCCTCCTGGGATGCTGGTGGACAATAAAGCCTGAGGCAGCCTCCCAAGGGTCCGGCTGTGCCACCAGCGGGGGCCACATCTGGGGGGACGCCCGGCCAGCCCTGGCCCTGCTGCTCCTCCTGGCCGGGCCTGGAGCTGCCGGGAGCCCGGGCTGGGGGAATCCTCAGGGCTGTGCAAGGAAAGGTTCAGCACAAGCAGCCCTGGAGCGAGATGTGCAGTGTGATACACGCCAAACACTTGATTTTAAAATTGTAAAAGTTCATTAGTAATAAAATGGTTATAAAAATAGCAATGCAATTAGAGAAATAATAATTTGGACAATTTGAATTAGGACAATATGAGACAATAGAGAGAAAGGGTAATGGAGGTCCGGGTACCTTTTTCTGGGCACCACGAGCCTGAAAATGGACACCCGTTAACAAAGGATTAAGCCTTAAAAACAACAGCCTGTTGCATATTCATACACTTCATCCATGATGCATAAATTCCATTCAAACACAGGATTCTGTCTGGGCAGTGCCACCTTCTTCCTCCGAATCCTAACAGCACCTTCGAGGTGGGAAGAAGTTAATTTCTTCTGATAAGAGGGCCATAAATGCTTTTTCTCTGAAAGATTTAGGTGTCCTGTGGCTACTATCACACTGCAAGTCCTTTCTTTAAAACAAGAATCCTACATAGCATCGTTTCTATTTTAACAATTTTTATAACCTAAAACGATATTTAACACAGTACTTAAGAGAATTAATACAGCAGTGCTTTCTAACACCAGACATATAATATTCATTTTAATATTTGCGGAAAGCCAATCATAAAATACATGCATTTTTCCCATGCAGGCAAAGCCAGCGAGGCAGCAGAGCAAGGGAGAGAGCAGAGCCAGTGACACAACAAACGCACCGAGAGCGAGAGAGCAAGTTTGAACAGAGCTTGCAAAGGACAAAATCAGCTCAGACCAGGTTAGACTGAAGAACAAGGAGCACCAGGCATGGGCTGATGGTCCAGGTAAAAAGTTCCAACGTGAGGAGGACGACAGAAGCCTTCATCAAAAGAGCACCAGAAGACTGAGGGCCGCCACAGGAGGAACGGACGCAGGCGCTGAAGCCACACACGGCTGTAAAACCGGGACACAGCTTTATGCAAATGTGAGTATGCTAATGAAGTGTTGTAATTGTGACTTTTAAATGGAGCTGAAGGCTAAAGGAGACCGAGTGGGTTTTTGCCAGAGAGATCCCCCTCGCTCCCAGCGCTGGATACACAAATCCCTGCTCTGTCTGACTGCAGAGTTTGATTTCCTCACCCAGTTTGTCCCACTCCCCCTTTCCCTGCCCTCTCCTCCCCTCTCCCAGTCCCATTTATGGGATTTGGGGTCATTTATGGGATTTGGGGTCATTTATGGGATTGGGGTCATTTGGGGGATTTGGGTTCTTTGTGTGCCTTTGGGGTTATTTGGGGTTTTTTTTGGGTTATTCAGGGTACATTTGGGATAATTTGGGGTAGTTTTTCACATTTTTCGGTTTTTGGGGCCGTGTGTGTGGGGGATAATTCAGGGCCAGTTCTGTGTGGGTTTGGGATCATTTTATGGGATTGAAGGAGATTTTAAGGGATTTTAATAGGAATTTAGTAGGATTTTAATAGAATTTAATGAGATTTAATAGAAATGTAATAGGATTTAATGGGATTTTAATGGGATTTTATGGACATTTAATGGAATTTGATGGGATTGTAATGTAATTTTATGGGATTTTTATGAGATGTCATGGGATTTTAATGGGATTTTAATGGTGTTTGATGGGAACTGAGTGGAATTTAATGGGATTTCTATGGGGTTTTAATGGGATTTGATGGGGGTTTCCCCCAGTCCACAGCTCCCTCCCACCTCAATTTGGGGGTCCCATTCCCCTCTTTCCCCCCGCTCTCCCGCCCCTTCCCCATCGTTCCCCCAGTCCCCAATCCCCTCCCCCGTGCTTGGTTTTGGGGGTTCCAGGCCCCTCCTGCTCCCTTTGGGGGTCCCGACCCCCCTTTGGTTGAATTTGGGGCCCCCCCGCCCCCCTTCTCCCCGCGCCCCCCGCTCCCCCCGCGGCCGGGGGGGCTCCCAGCGCCCCCAGTGCCACCAGTGCGGCCCCAGCTGCCCCCGCACGCCCCATCCCCATCGCCGGGGTCACCGCCCCCCGCCCCAAATTCCGCTCCTGGACACTGAGAGCCATCAGCGACAAACGCTCTGATTGGCTGGGAATGGCCCCGCGCAGTCTCTGATTGGCCAGCGCTGTGAGAGGCGCTGGGTTCTGCCCGGCACCCGATGAGTCACAGCCGAGCCGGGCGCTGATTCGCTGGAAATCGCCGGGCGGGGCCAGTGCGCCGAGTTTCTGCCCGGCAACGGGATCGTCATCAGCGCCCCGCGCTCTGATTGGCCAGGATCTGTTTCGGGCTGGGGACGGGAGGAACTGGGCACCCCCAGGAGCCCCTCGGGTTTGGGGCTTTCGATCCCCCCTCGGCCCTCGGGGCGGCTCTGGGGCCACCCCAACACCCCCAAAATGGGGAGGGTCCGCGGGGCCCTTTGGAACCCCCAGGAATGGGCGGGGAGCGGCAGGAGCCGCCCCAAAAAGGGATGGAAGGGTCCGGGCCGGGAATGGGGGAGGCTCTGGGGATGGCTCCGGCCCGGATCGGGGCGGGCTGGGATTGAGGGAGGCTCCGTTCAGCGGCCGGGGAGGGGCTGGGCCTGGGGAGGGCTCCGGGATTGTGGGGATGGGGCCATTCCGGGACTGCGGCGGGGCCTCTCCCTGGGGTTGGGGTCCGGCATTGGCTCAGGGACCCTCCCCGTTCCTGTTCCGCTTCCCGATCCCGTTCCCGATCCCGATCCCGCCGCTGGCTCCAGGGAATGTCCCTGATCTCAACCCCGACCCCAAACCCGAGGTGAGGTCAAACATTGGGGTCAAACACCCCAAATCCTGGGGTCAACTCCCCGGACCCCAAATCGTGGGGGTTCAAACACTGGGGGGGGCCAAACACCCCCAGACCCAAACTCTGCGATCTCAACCTCCCCCCCCCCGCCCCCCAGCCCGAACCCCAAATTTTAGGCCTTAAACCCCCCAAATCCCAGATCCTGGGGTGTCAAACACTCTGCAATTTGCAAATGTTGGGGTTAAATCCCCCTGACCCCAAATCCTGGGGTTTGAAACATTTGGGGAGTCCAACACCCCAGTTCCCAAAGTCTTGGGTCAAACACCCCCAAATCCCAAATCCTGAGTTGTCAAACACCCCCAAGCCCCAAATTTGGGTCTAAACCCCCAATCCCCAACTCCTGGGGTTTGAAATATCTGGGGTGTCCAACCCTCCTCATCCCCGAAGTTTGGGGTCAAAGCCCCCAATCCCCAAACTTTGGGGTCAAAGGCCCCCCGATCCCAAACTCTGGGGTGTTAAATCCCCCTGATCCCCCCAACTTTGGGGTTAAATCCCCCCAAATCTTGGGCTCAATCCCTCCAGTTCCCAAACTTTGGGGTCAAAACCCCCAGACCCCAAATCCTGGGGTTTGAAACATCTGGGGTGTCCAACCGCCTTGATCCCAAAGTTTGGGGGTCAAACCCCATGATCCCCAAATTCTGGAGACAAAAACCCCCAAATCCCAAACCCAGGGGTGTCAAACATCCCCAATTCCCAAAGTCTGGGGTCAAAAATCCCGAAACCCTGAGGTGTCAAAATCCCCTAAACCCCAAATTTTGTGATCAAACCCCCCAGTTCCCAAAGTTTGGGGTCAAACATCCCTAAACCTCGAATTTTATTATCACACCCCCCCCCCCCACCCCCAGTCCCAAAATTTGGGGTCATTTGGGGTTTATTTGGGGCAGCTCCAGGTGCAATGTCTGCAGAGAGACCCTGGGTACAATGCTGGGAAAAACCCCAATAACCCCTCTGGAGCCCCAAAATCCCTGGGGGCTGGGAAAGGGGATTTGGGGTGAAAGAAGAAGGATTTGGAATGCACAAAGAAGGATTTGGGATGGAGAGAGGGGATTTGGGTGGGAAACTGGGTCCCTTTTTGGGGCAGGAGATCTTCCTGGCGCTGCTCTGGGTGATGCTGAAGCCCTGCAGGGCCTCGCGGGCGGCGCCCGCCTGCACCTCGGGCTCCAAGTGCACCCAGGCGATGTCGCGGGGCCCGGGCACCAGGGCAGCTCCTGAACCCCGGGAACCTGGGCTGGGAACGGGGCCAGGAGAGCCCCAGACACCCGGGAGTGTTCCCCAGACACCCGGGAATGTTCCTCAGTAACCTGGGAATGTTCCCCAGTAACCCGGGAGTGTTCCCCAGACACCCGGGAATGTTCCACAGACACCCGAAGCCTTCTCTGCTCCATTTCCATCCTGCGCCTTCTGGCCTCTTCTTCAGCTCTCTGGGCCTCTGCTCTCTGCTTCATGGCCGCCCTTCTGGGCCTGAGGCAGAGGAAGAAAGGCAGGAAGAGCAGCTCAGCAGCAGCCCAGTAGGGCCCCTGCTGCACGGCTGCCCAGAGCAGGGGTCCCCAGGCAGGCTCGGGTGCCTCTGGGGTAGCCTGCTCCAGGCCCTCTTTGCCCAGCTCTGCATCCTCATCCCAACTGATCACCACGGGCCGTGGGAAGTGGAAGAGGAGCAGCACCAGCAGGGCAGGGACTGATTTGGACACCATGGTCTGCAGGAGGAGAGAGACAATTTGTGTTGCTTTGCACAAGAGTTGCAAACCCGTGTGTTATTAGGGAATGGCCGCTCCTGCTGTGCCAGAGCGCTCGAGCAGGGCTGAGAATCTGGTGTCAAAGTGCATTCATGTGCTCCATGTTGCATGGGGCACCCGTGTGCAGGAATAGAGAACAGCTTCCCTCAGATGGGATCTGCTGTGGCAAGGCCCCTCTGGTTTTCTCCTCCACGCAGCAGTTTGCATGCAGAATGTGGGCAGATGTAACTTGGAGGTCCTCCTGCTCACCCTTGGGTTCCCCTTGCAGAGCCTCAGCCCCTGCGTTCTGTCAGGGCCCCTGGGCAGGTGGGATATTCCCAGAGGAGAGGGGCCGGCTGTGTCCCCATTGCCCCTGTCCCTTATGTGCCTGTGTTCAGGAGGGCACAGAGAGGATGGGGACTCCTGCCTGCCCCATGTCCTGTCTGCCTGCCGGGCCTGTCCCAGGGCAGCCGGGCTGTGATTGCTGTGCTGTGTCCCCCTGTCCCTGCTGTCCCTGCTGTCCCTGCTGTCATGGCCCACTGCAGGTTCCACACCTACACAGCCATGGTGGCTCCTGAGCTCTGCCGGGACCCGAGTGACAGTCTGAGTGGTGGCACTCCTGGTTTTCTTGCACTTGGCATCGCACAGAGCAGAGGCTGGATCACAGCACCAAAGGAGCAGCTGCTGCAGGGGAGGAAAGGAGCCTCTGCATGGCCAAGGGCTGCTGTGGTGCCCCTGTGTCAGGAATTCCCCACAGCTGACACCTGAGTCCAGCATGGACACTCACAGACACAGCGTTTGTTCAGGCATTGCCTTTATTGCATCTTGACAGGGACTGCAGCTGCCTGAGGGAAGTCACCCTCCCGAGACAGGAGGGCAGAGAGTGTAATTTAAATTAACCAATTGTGATTATAGGCATTCAGAGCGACAGTCTATGTACTGTATATATGAATATTAAACAAGACACAAAATAATTATTGGATCATGAAGATTAAGCAACATTTGCTGGTTTAGATAAAAATAAAGTATACTTCAGTTTTGGTTAACTGCAATAATTCTTGGTAATTTTGAAGAATTATAAGTTCTATGTAATCTAAAGAAAAGTGCCATTATTTAATTCCTACTTATTATTAAAATATTTATGATCTCTTACAAGAGTATTAATCTACATTATAGTAATAAAAAGTTTGGAAAATGTTGCTAAAGACAACTATTTTTAAATAAGATATTTTAAATATTTCAAAACTATTTAAGAATCTGAATCAATCTCCAAACATTGGGCCCGATGCCTTCAGATGGTGCTTTCCTTCGAGCAGATGCAAAGGCTCTGTATGGGAAAGGGTTAAAATCGATGCAGTTACTACAGATCCCGTGAGGAGAGAGAGGGCAGAGGGGCAGGGTGTGTCAGGAGCCCGGAGCCTGTGCCCCGGCGCAGGGCTGTGCTGGGCAGCAAGCGCAGCTCTGTGCGCCGGCTGCTCACAAAGATGTGCGGCTCGCCTTGGCCGGCCCAGAGAGCATCTCCAGCAGGAAGCTTTTCTTCACACAGCCACTGCCTGTGCTCCTCCAAGAGCCTGCCCTGCCTACCTTCAGCATCCTGTTTGTATCCCTATTCATTCCAATCAGCCTGGCCATTTGCTTTTCTATTTCTTTCGTGGCCCGGCGCATTTGCTCCATGTCTTTGAATCTCTTCCTAAGGAGCCGCCTTCTCCGCTCGCTTTCCACCTTCCTCCTTCTGGCCTTTTCCTCAGCTCTCTGGGCCGCTGCTCTCTGCCTCGTGGCTGCCCTTCTGCGCCTGAGCCACCAGCCCAAAAGCAGGAGCAGCGGCTGAGCAATTTGCCAGAGCTGGTGCAGGTAGCGCAAGGCAGCCAGGAGCCAGGGTCCCCAGCCAGGCTCAGCTGGCTCTGGGGGGGCCGCTTTCATCTCCTCTGCACGGGGCTGCCCATCCCCGTGAAATCTGTCCACCACGGAAAGTGGGAACAGGAAGAGGAGCAGCACAAGCCCAGCCAGGACTGCTCTGTGCGCCATGGTCTGCAGGAGGAGAGAGACAAGGCTTTCACTGGGGCTGCCAAGGGAGCTTGTGGGGGCTGAAGTGAGGCCCGGAGGCGCAGGGCTGTGAGGGCAGAAGCAGAGGGCCCCGGGCAGCTGGCAGGCAGCAGGGCCTGTGCCAGTGGGCCAGCAGCAGCAGCCCCGTGCCCCGGCCAAGGCGCCGGCCCCAGGGGCTGGCCCTGGGTGCAGGGGGACAATGCAGGCCCGGGTGCGGCGCTTGTGGCCCGGCCCTGGCCCGGCCCAGCCCCGCCACGTGCGCACTCACCGCTTGCCCAGGCTGTGCTGGGCCAGCGTTACCTGCGGGGGCCTTTTCCAGCTGCCCCCATTGTGACACGCTGCCCCTGGTGTCACAGGGGCCAGAGGCATCACAGCCGGGCCAGCCCTGCCCTTGGTGCCCAGCCCAGCTCAGGGGCTCCCAGTGGGCCCAGCAATGAAAGCCCCGGCAGGCAGCAAGTGCAGCCCCTCTGGGAGGGGATGGGCCCCAGGGGCTCCCTTCACAAAGCAGGCAGAAGTCCCCACTGATAAGTTTCCAAATGGAAAAGATTATAATCAGTAATGTTGAGTAGGATACATATTATCAACTATGAAAACACCTGAGGTGCTTTTCCTAATGGGACTTGTTCTTCTGTGAGTGGGGTTGGGTGATGGTTGCTCAGTTTTTCTTGCTTGACTATTCCCTGATCCAGTCCATCCAAGACTTCTGTGAAACCTTCCCATTATCAGACAGCAGAAATGAAGAACTGCAGTGAATCCACTTCTAGTCCCCTTCAGATCAAGAAGGTGCAGGGGGGTGGTTCTGGCAGAGAGTTTGAGCTGCTCTGGACAGAGTCGCACTGCTGTGTTAGCAGGGACTGGCTGCTTGTGTTTTTCTTTGGATGAACAGAATCTTCCTTGTGTCCCCAGTGAACACATGGAGCTCACACCAGCAGTGCCTCTTGCCTGTTCCCTGCCCAGCCAGACCTTCCAGCCCAGCTGAAATGCCCAGCGTGGCCTTTGAGCACAAAGGGATTGCAGAGCCAAAAGCATCTGTGTAGCCACCATGGTGTTCAGCGGCTGCTGCTCGGGGAAGGGCACTGAGAGGAGGCCACTGCTGCTCTTGTCAGAGCGCTGCTGTGCAGGGATGTCCCTCGCCCTGCTCAGTCCCACATCTGCCCATCTTTTGGCCTGCTCTGAGCTCAGGTGGATGCCATCTGCTCCCAGCAGACCCAGCTGCTCCAGGGTAGATGCACAGGCATGGAATCCAAAACCTTGAGTATCCCCTGAGTAGCCAGGCATTCAGCTGTTCAGTTTGTCACGGCCCACATCAGGGGTTAGAACAAGATGGTTTTTCAGATTCCTTGTGACCCGAACCATTCCAGGCTTCTAGGATTTCTCCATGACTGACTTTGGTCCCCTCAAAAGACCTCCTCTCTCCTCTCTTCCCTCCACCTGTGGAGAACGCATTCTGATGCTGCTGCTGCTGTTGGGACAGGTTGGTGGATGCTCTTCCTGCCATCCCATGGGTGCAAGCATGACTCCTCTCTGAAGTCTTTGTCCCTGAATCAGTGCCTTCAAAGAACAGTTATCTCTCCTCCTTCCTTTTCCATTCAGCACTTGAGCAGACACAGCATTTCTCATCGTTTCCACAGAACAGTACAGGTGCCAGTTCCCATCTTGTGGAGCCCTCTGCCATAAATCAGCCTGACAGGTTTATTCTCTACGTAATGGGAAATGATGACAAATGCAGCTGCATAATCACGTTAGTAACTCACCATAATGACTGCCTCTGGGGGGATTTATGGGTTTTGTCACATGTGAGCTTCAGAACTTTAGAGGTTACATTTTTCACACTTTTTTGTTGGAATCTCAGTTTATCAAACTTTACTGCAGCATTAATCACTTGCAGTACAACCCTGGACTTCACAAATGTATCACATCAGCGTGAAAAAAGGCAGAGAAAACAAGAACTGTTGTGAATTAATGAGCCGGGTAACACATGTCTCACAACAGCGATGAAACAACCTGTGTTCTTCTTCAAGCCACAACAGAAAGTCCCAAAGTCTGGTTATTTTATTTTTTTTATTTTTTTTTCACAAAACACAGGCAGCAGCAAAGAACTGAAACAACACAGCCAGGCTTGAAAGCTGACAGATCTGAAAGGTTGAGTCTGTCCTAGTTAATGGTGAAATGATGTGTGAATCTGTCCTAGATGTTCAAATGAAGAAGATTGATTCCCAGTTATAATATGGCTTCTAAGCAAAACACTGGGATTATATAGGAGAAATGCACGTGTCATGAAACAACCAAGAAATCAGAGAGAGAATTCCAAGCTCTACTGTGAAGGTCTGGGAAATGTTCAGAGTTACCATCTATGGAGTTTGGTGCAGGATAAGCTGGAACAAAAGGCCATCATTACCCAAATTGATTTTCTTCGGGCTGGTCTGTTGTTTTTTTTGGTTTGTTTTTTCTTTTTTTTTTTTTTTTTTTGTTTTGTTTTGTTTTTTGGTTTGGTTTGGTTTGGTTTGGTTTGGTTTTTTTGTGTTTTTTTTTGTTTTGTTTTTTTCTGTTTTGTTTTTTGTTTTTTGTTTTTTATTGTTTGTCAGATAATGTTTTATAATACTCCAAGAAATATGTTGAAAAGGTCAGCATGATCCATCAGACACAAGCAGGGGGGCTGGGGTAGATGCAACATGTTCCTTGCACCGGAGGGTAGACAGAGGCAAGATCTGGTTTGGGGTCAATCACACCTGGATCAGGGAGGTGGCTGAAACCTGGGCTGGCCAAAGCCTTAGAATCACAAAATATCCTGGGTTGGAAAGGACCCCCAAGGATCACCAAGTCCAACTCCTGGCCCTGCAGAGGACACCTCCCCAAGAATCCCACGCTGTGCCTTGGCATGTGCTGGTGGGCAGGAGCACACAGCTGGCCGTGGCTTTGGGTGCATGGGTAAGATGAGATGGTGAGGAGCATCCCTGCTCCCTGAGCTCCTGGAGAGCTGCAGACACTGATCACTGGTAAGGACAGCACCAGGGCCATGGCCTGGGGCTGGTGATCTGGTGTCTCCTTCCTGCTGCTGCTTTCTGCTACAGATAACAGCCTGGTGCCAAGGTCTTGTTGCTGAGGTGATAAACGGCTGGGGAGATTCCCTCCCTGCTCTTGTCTGCACGAGTTCTTATGCTCAGCACCAGGAAGGATTGGGCCAGAATGGAGGCATTTGGGGTCTCAGGGCTGAGGCTGAGACAGACAGCCAGGCAGAGCAGCTCCTCCTGGCTGATGCAAACATTAGCCCTGTGCTGGCCAGGCCAGTGATCCATAGCTATGGGTCCACAGTGATGGTGGTGCTGGGTATTCACTGGGAGAAGAGGAGGTGTAAAATGAAGCTTCTGAAGCTGCTTGGGATCCTGGAAGCTGCTCAGACCCCACTTGACCACAGTGGTTGTTTGGCCAGCTGAAGTGATGGAATTTATTGGGCTGTGCAGGGACAGTTTTCTGTGCAAACATGAAGGACTTTCAGGGGGGATGAAATATGGCCTCACAGTAGAAACAGCTGGGCTGAACACTCTTTATTCCAGCTATGAATCTTTGCCCTTAAGAGCAACAGATTCCACCTTTCATTAAACCAGAACTTGTTGTTGTTGTTGTTATTGTTGTTGTTATTTTGAGGAACATAAATGACCTTTCTTGTTTATTTTATTAGCATTTTAAAATCTTTCTTGTTTATTTTATTAGCATTTTAAATCATCTGGTCACCCACTGCATGCATGAAACATGAGATGTTACCAAAGTGTAGCTCACTTCAGACAGGGAGTGCTGATAGTTGGCAGATCTGTACAGGTGTCCTCATCCTGGGTGCATTGGATGTTATCCCATCCAAGCAGGCAGTTTAACACAAGCAGCTATTTCACTAAGCTTAATTAACAACAGAAATAAAAACTGTATCTTTATAGCAAAGTTACTTTGACATCTACCATCACTCAGCGAGAGGTTTATTGTTATGGACACATAATATTGGCTTTTTGCAGAGATTAAAATGGATTTTCTATCTGTGGTGTTCAAGTAACTTTGTTATTGTCTTGGTTTGAAAAGCCAGGTGTCTGCTAAGGAAGGCAGGAGCCTCCCCTGGAATGGAAAATGTAAACCCCTCCCTCTGAATTGTTATAATTTTGAAATTAAGGAGCTTTCAGGCAAAGATATGGGAATAGGAATAACAGTTCTTTTTTAGGAAAAATTAACAATATAAATGCAGTAGTACAGACGAAAAAAAACCCACTGACAGAGTCAGAACAGGGCCTGACACCCTGTGGGTCAGGGTGCTGGCAGCAGTCCCATTCAGCGGTGGCTGCAGCCCTCCTGCAGTGCCAGGTGTGGCTCTGTTGGAGCAGGGATCCTGGAGAAGGGTGGAGTTTTCCTCTGAAGGTCCAGGGCTGCTGTAGATGGGCCTGGGAATCTTCCTTCCTCTGGGAATCCAGTAGGAAAAGGCTGATCCTCTGGGAATCCCGTGGAGAAGAAAGACAGCTGCTCCTCTGGGAATCCAGGAGGAAAAGGCTGATCCTCTGGGAATCCCATGGAGAAGAAAGACAGCTGCTCCTCTGGGAATCCAGGAGGAAAAGGCTGCCTACAGTGTTCCAAATCTCAGATTCTATCCAGGTAGGAATGCTTGGCTCCTCCCCCTGGGCGGAGCATCTCCCAATGCGATGATGTCATTTCATCAGCCATGCAGTGACACTCAGTGGCCCAATACCAGAAGATAATTAATAATTAATGGCCTATTAATGGAACACACCTCCCCAGAGGGAGGATTGGTTGTGGAAGAGAGAAACTGCCCCATGAACAGAAGATAACTGCCCCACCACTGACAGATGGCAAACAGAACACACACTTATCTTGCACTCCAGGACCTGTCCCCACTGGCTGCCCCCATTCTCCAGAGTTCATGGTGTCCAGGGAGGCTGCAGCTGCCGGTGCCGGGAACAAACGAGACGGGTCTGGGTTTCAGAAAGCTCCAGAGTCCATTTCTGACCCCTGAAAGACAGGGCAGAGGCAGGGCCGTGGGGTTTTTATAGGGTATCCCAGGGCTGGAGTGTGGGTTTGGGTCAGGGGAGGAGTTCTTAGCAACACAAGAAGGGTGAGATCAAATTCCTGCCTCTTAGCAACAGGGGCACTCCACACAGAATGTGTCCCCAAATCCTAAATTCCCCCTCAAACACCTCTGAAATGGTGGGACTTTAGACATCTTTGATCACTTTCATTCTCTAATAACACTGATGCTGTTAGTTCCAGAGTGCCCAGGATCCGCCTGGCAAGTCAGCTCTGGCAGGAAGAAGGCGGCTGCCAGGGGGCTGCTTGTGGCCTCTGACAGCCCCATTGCTCAGGGCTTGCCAGCGCCCCAGCCCCTCAGGCCCTGCCCCAGTGCGGCCAAGCTGCCCGGCAGCAGCGCCGCAGCCCCACAGCAGCTCCAGAGCAGCCCCAGGCAGAGGCACCTGGGAGCCCTCAGCAAGGCAGCCAGCAGCAGACGGGCAGGAGGGCACGGATGGCGCTTCCTGCCTGGCACAGGGCTTGTGGCCATCTCCAGGCAGCGCTCTCAGCCAGCCAACTGTCCACAAAGCTCAGCGGGACAAGGCTCCTGTCCATGCTCTCCCACATTCCACAGTGCCCAGGCCACACCAGCTCAGAGCTGCAGCCAAAAGCTTCCTATCGATCCTCTCTTGCAGAGGACACCAGCACAGAGGCACAGGTGCCACCTCCTCCAGCTAAGCCCAGGAGATCCACCTCCTCACCAGCTGCAAGAGCAGGACGCTTATGTGCCAGCCGCCCCTCCCAGCCCCGTTCTTCCCCTCGTGCCTTGAAGGCGCATCCCCACCTTGAGACACCCGGGGTGGGAAGAAGAGCTGGCCCCAGACAATGTCCTCGTTGGTGTGGAAAGGAAGGTGCCCACAGAGCAGCTCATAGAGCAGGATGCCCAGGGACCAGATGGTGGCTGGCTGGCCATGGTAGCAGCCAAAGAGGATCCACTCCGGTGGGCTGTACTCCAGCGTTCCTATGGGACACGGGCAAAGCTCATCAGGCCCATGCTGCTCCCTCCCTCCCAGCCAGCTCCCGTTCCACAACAGCCAGCCCCTGCCCTGCCACAAAGCAACTTGGCTGCAGCTGGCTGAAGAAGGATTCCCCCTCCTTCCTTCCCTCCTTCCTTCCCTCCCTCTTCCCCCTCTGCCAGCCAAGGGGGGAACTCCACTGCGAAGCTGGGCCCCGGCTTTGGGCTCACCTGACATCTGGGTGTAGAACGTGTCCTGGAGGATTGTGCCGCAGCCGAAGTCGATGAGCTTCGCCTCGCCCGTGGCCAGGTCGACGAGGACGTTCTCGGCCTGGATGTGGGGGTGCAGGACGCCGCGGCTGCTGCAGTGCCCCATGGCCTCCAGCACCTGGCGGAACAGCCCCCGCGCCACGGGCTCCGTCAGGAACCGCCGCTCGTGCAGGAAGTACCAGAGGTGCTGACAGCGCTGCGGACGCTCCATGAGCAGCGCGAAGCCCTCGGGCACCTCGAACCAGTCCAGGAGCCGCACGAAGCCAGGCCGTGACACCTTCCACAGCAGCGCCAGCTCCAGGGCCACAAGGGCGCCCTTGCGCTGCGGGGGGACCGCGATGCCGTCAGGAATGAAAGAGAGAAACAAACAAATCACACCCCAAAGTCATTCCTATTAGAGAAGCAACCAAAGAAAACAACGTAGCAATAACGAAGACTGTTGGCTTCTGGCTTCTTTCTTCTTTGCATGAGACCAAGCATTTCATGGGGAACAATTGCCTCTTGTGACAGTTTTGCCAGAGTGGACTGGAGCAGAGCATTTACTTTTCAAATAGAAAAGGGAAATCGTGTCAGTAATGTCATCTCTTTTCATCCTCTGTTGACACAGTTGCAGGCTGCCAAAAGACATGGTCTGCAGTGTGGAACTTGGGGCCAAGTTTCTTTTTCTGCCAGAGGATGAGGAGGGGAAGTATCCCAGAATCATGGAGTCGTGGCATGGTTTGGCTTGGAAGGGATCTGGAAAATCCCATGGCTGCAACCCCCCTGCTGTGGCTGGGGACCCCTTGCACTGGACCGGCTTGTCTAGAGCTCCATGCAGCCTGGCCTTGAACACTGTCAGGGACGGGACATGCCCACCTTCTCTGGGCAACCTGTTCCAGGAGAGTCTTTTTTCTGAATCCCTTACCTAAACCTAATCTCTCTCCATTTGGATCCATGCTCCCTTGTCCTGTCCTTGCCTGCCCCCGTACAAAGTCCCTGTCCAGCTTTCTTGTGTGTTGCCCTCAGGTACTGGAAGGCCACAGCTGGATCAAGGCTGGGTCTCTTTCCCAGGCTGAAGAAGCTGAGCTGTGTCAGCCTTTCCTTGCAGGAGAGGAGCTGCAGCCCCGGCACCATCTGGGTGTCCCTGCTGGGCCCCTGCTGCAGCGTGTCCACGTCCTTGCCGTCCGTGCCGGGGAGCCCGGCAGAGGCGGAGGCAGCGCTGCAGGTGCAGGGTCAGCGGCGGGGAGGAGACCCGGCCCTGGCAGCGGCTCCGGGAGCAGCGATCGGCGCTGGGCCGCCCGCACTGCAGAGAGCCGGGGCCCTTGTGCCTGCCCTTGGGCCCAGGGCGCCTTTCCCCGCCGCCCGCCCGCCCGCCCGCTCGGGGGAAATGCCCCCTGTGCCGCCCCTCAGGGCCGCCCCTCGCCGCTGCCCCGGGCGCTCCCGGCGCCGCCTGGAGGGGCCCAGGCCTCGGCCTCACCCTGCTCAGCCCGAGGCCTGGAAAAGCAGATTCAAACACCCACCCAGAAAGTGCCCCAGGATGCCAAGGTCAATCTTTTGTCACCAGCACGGCTTTGCTATCAGAGTCATGACGGGAGTAGAAAATCACCAGGGGAAAAGAGCATGAACAAGTTCTGCCTTGGCACTACCTCAAGGCTTTGAGGGAGAGGCTCTGTGGTGCTTTCTTGCTTGCAGGGACACACAGAAAGTGTTGAAATGGTAAAAATAATCAAAACCCCTTAGAAAGAGACCCTAGGGAGCCTGGCCCACCAGAAATGATGCTGAGGAGAGGCCGTTTTGCTGACCCGCAAGCTCAAGCACGTTTGCATACTGCTATTTTGCAACAGTCTCAGAAACTTGCATGAGAGGCTTCTCATGCATTTCCAGATATGGGACTAGCACCTCCATCTTATACCCCCATTGGACAAGAGGCAAATGAGACTTGTATGAGTTTCCTAGATCGCCTCAGAAATGCAGTAGTTTGGGCTCCAGGAATGTGCCCAGAGGTTAAAGCTGTGCTAGGAATGCAATTAGCAGTAGAAAATGCAAATCTCACCTCCAAAAGGATCCTGCAAACTTTGCCTAGAACAGCTAATGTGGCAGACATGACAGAAGCTTGTTTGGGAGTAGGAGCTCCAGAGGACAAGGCCACCTATCCAGCAACGCAATGGCAACTGCCCTTGAACCACTTGTGCAGCACAGAGAAAACGGCCCCGACCGAGTTTGCCTTCGGTGTGGCAGCCACAGGTGCAAAGTTAGAGCCGTAAAGAAAAGTAACAAACAGCAACAGCTACTGGTTCCAAGGGAAAGTGCAGCAGATGTGACAAGCACGGGCACCGAAGCGGCGAATGCAAATCCACAGACGGGAGAGACGGAGCCGCTGGGACCCGCGGAACCGAGCGCTAAAGGGGGCGCGCCGTGACACAAATGCTCCCCCACAACCTGGACATTCTTCAATCAGCCACAGCAGGGAGCGCAGGAGTCGGTGTGGCAGCAGCAGCAGAAGCTACCTTGGAAAACACTGACGTGCAAGTCATCCCATCTACAGCAAACGGACCTTTGGGACATTGTCCTAGGGTGACGTTACGATGCTTGTATCCCCATTCGTGTCTTCTGTTCATGCTGGATATTATGTTCTGTGCCTTCAAGACTGGCTCTGAAGAGTGAAAGTTTTGTTTTGGTTTCTTATCAGCCTGCTCCTCCACAGCTGGTGGGACACAGAGACGGGGCAGTACATGGTGCTGTTTTTGCTTTTTGCTGGGCTTTTTGCTTTGCTCTTGCTCCTGCTTTGCTCTCGCTTTTTGCTTCTGCTCATTAGTTAGTTTAGCTAAGCAGTCTGAATTTTTCCCTGGACTGTTTTTCCTTTCCTTTTTTCAGAATTACTTGAACCTGCTCTGGACTGGGAGCTGGGAAACACCGAGTGTTTGCACCTTGTGGCTGCAGCAGCTGCCCCAGCGCCGGAGGGACTGAGAACAGAGCGACCACCCCCAAGAGAGACTTTCTGAATTTGTCATCCTTTTCAGAGCCGGGAAAGAGCGGTGTCATGGGTATTGTTCATTTTGTGTGCTGGGGGTGCTGTGCCTGTTAAATGAACAGGTTCTTTCCACTTCTCTCTGAGCAATCCCTCCCGAACCGGCTGGGGGGAGGGCCCTGTGGCTTTGCTTTCTGGAGGGGCCCCCGTGGAGGTTTTTCTCTCAAATTTGCCCTAAACCAGGACACATCTCAAAAAAATTAGAATTATAAATAAAGAAATAATAATTAAAATTAAATAAATTATAATAAAAATGAAATATAAAAATCTCAAGTCTTCCTTACAATATTCCAATGGTTCAACCCAAAAAAACAACAATTGTTGCTATAATATTACCAATGCATATAAATAAACAAGTTATATACCAAGAAATCCCTTTTGAAAGTTTTAACTCGATGACTAATATACTTTAGATAAAAAACATCTAAAAAAGCTAGCATACAATCTAACACACCGTAGTGAAACAATTCATATTACAAATATACTAAACGCAAAACCAAACAGCAGTATAATTTCTCAGACATTTTAACCAAACAATTAAACTTTATCACCCTTAGATACTCAAAAACAATTAAAATAATTTTTAAAAATTTAATTACAGGTGAGTGGCTTTACTTGGATATTGGTTTTTGGATTGTTTGGGTTAGATGATTTAAAAATAGGACTTTTATAGGAATTTAATCAGCTGACAAGGTGGCACTCTGCAAACAGAACTGACTGAAAATGAACGGGACAGAAATCAGGACTGCTTGAAAGTTTTATTTGCTATCAAATACATCCCACAATGCCAGCCCCACACAATCCCCATCCCACTGCTCCACATTGGGATCCCACTTCTCCCAATCTCCTTCTAACCCCATCTCACCCTGATGGGTGTGGAACTGAGCAAGTTTATCCTGGGATGGAGTTTTTTTGAGGAAGGAACAAGCAATTTGAAGTGGGATTGAGCATTTATGGCTTAAAATGTAGCTGTTTTCAGTGGGATTTGAGTGGTTTTGAGGTGACAGATCAATCCCTCTTGGTTTTTGGAGTGCAAAGATATTGAGAAGAGCAAAAATTAAAGCCAAACAAAGGAGAAGCAGCCAGGCGTGTTCCCAACATGGATCACAGGGAATGTGAGTGACCAGGGCTGTGCCCAAAGTGCCTCCTCCAGTGGGGGATGGAGCTGCAGCAGCGCACGAAGCTCTTCCCGCACTCGGGGCACTCGCAGGGCTTCCCTTACCGGTGCCTCCGTTGGTGTTGGGTCAAGTGAGAGCTCTGTGAGAAGCTCTTCCCACACTGGGGACACTCGTAGGGCCTCTCCCCTGTGTGGATGCGCCGGTGCCTGACAAGGGTGCAGTTGTATTTGAATCCCTTCCCGCAGTCTGGGCAGTGGAAGGGCCTCTCATCTGTGTGAATCCGATAGTGCAGGACGAGATCAGGGCTGGTCTGAAACCTCTTCCTGCATTTATCACACTCGTAGGGCCTCTCCCCAGTGTGAATGCGCCGGTGCCTGACGAGGGTGGAGTTGTACTTGAATCCCTTCCCACAGTCGGGGCATTGGAAGGGCCTCTCCTCTGTGTGACTCTGATAGTGCCGGAGGAGATGGGAGCTGGTCTGAAACCTCTTCGCACACTTGGAACACTCATAGGGCCTCTCCCCAGTGTGGGACCTCTGGTGCACGATCAGGCTGGAGATCCGGCTGAAGCTCTTCCCACACTCCCCACACTCGTAGGGCCGTTCCCCAGTGTGGATCCTCTGGTGCCTGATCAGCTCCGAGTTCCACCTGAAGCTCTTCCCACACTCCACGCATGTGTGGGGCTTCTCCCCATCATGGAGCTGCTCATGGAGCACCAGCTCTGAGCTCTGGCTCCATCTCCGGCCGCCTTCCCGGCCCAGGCTGGCTCTTTCCCCCTCACATCCCCGCCATCTGCGTTTGCAGCCCTTCCTCGTGCGGCATCTCCGGGCCTTTTCCTCCCCGTTGGCTTCCTGCGCCGTGGAGCCGCTCAAAACGGCCTCTGCCACCAGGTTCTGCCGCGGGCATTTGTCCTCCCTGCTCTCCATGCTCAGCTCCTGCTCTGGGCGAGGAAGGACAAGGACAGCATGGGATTTGCCTCCGTGCCACAGGCAAGGGCAACGAGATCCCCCCAGGGCTGTGCTGCAGCTGGGGGCCGTGCTGGGCTGGGAGATGGAGCAGCACAGAGGGGAAAGGGGCATTCATCGCCAGCTCGCGGCTGTGCACACATCACAAACAGGACTGGACTGCTAGGAACACGTCTTGAGCTGTTTTATTTTTCAGCATCAGTCTCATTTCTTGGTTATGACAATGGGAAGATGCCAGCAGCTCACATCCCAGGTAGCAGAAAAAAACCTTAATGTTAAAACTTACTTTAAAAGGTTTTTCACCAATCACACAAAGCAAAAGCATATTGACAGTGGTTCCATCCAAGCACTATTGGTTAAAACCATGCTCCATTACTTCAAACACAATACCTATTTGTAAGCCTTACAACACGATGAACAGAGCTCCATTATTAAGCTTGGAACTTCCTGATATCTTGCTATATATACTTTTCTGCAGGTTAGGGAGTTAGTATAGATAAGTGTTAATGCACAGACCGTTGTTCTATTGCTCCTTACTTTCTACTTCTTATATAATTTTTCTGCTGACCAATCTTATGGCTGCTGCAAAGCTATAATCACAGTTCTACTGTCTCTGAGGCTTGTCTTTTGAAGCTTTCCCAAAACCCTCTAAATTTAAGCATTCCAGAGACACTGACTTCCTCCTCACCTGCTTCAGTGCCCTGGAGCATCTTCCTCTTCCTCGCAGCCTCCCAGGGGTTGGCAATGGGAAATCCTGGTTTGGAGAAAACAAGGGATGAGCACATTGAGTTTCAACGTCCCTCTGCCCAAGTCCATCTCTACAAGTCACCGGCCATCTGGGCTCCAGTAAACCCTCCCAAACACCAAGATTCAGCCCTGAAAAAGCCTCCCAGGAGTTCCCCGTCCCTGGTCCCTCCCCTTTGGTGTTCAGGGGTTCCCCCCTGTCCCAGCTGCTGGGGTCACCCTTGCATTGGGGGTCCCCCTTCTCCTGGGTGCCCGCCCTGCCCAGGCTGCTGGCAGTGCCAGCAATGCCAAAAGCTCCCCCCTCTTGGCTCTCCCCATTTCGGGATGCCGGGGCTCTTTGGGCTCCCGGGCTCCCTTCTCCCCTCATTCTCTGCTCTGCGCTGCAGCGGCTCCAAGGTGTCCCCCCTGCCCCTCTCCAGGCTCTTGAGGCTCCCGCCAATGGCGGCGCTCCCCCCTCTCTGGCCTCCCCACTTTGGCCTCCTGGGGCACACAGGGCTCTGCCCCTCCAGGCTGCCTCTGCCGGCAGCCGCCACCGCCACCCCCCGATGTCCCCCCGAGGGGCCTTTTCCGCTCAGCCTTGGACTTCTTCATTCTCCAAACATCCCCCCAAAAACCCAACCCAGGGACCCCCCGGGATATCCGGGCCGGGCTCCCCCTCCCCGCTCACCTGTGCCATGGGGGGGGGGGGGGGGGGGGGGGGGGGGCGATGATCCCACAGGTGGGGGCTGCGAATTCAGGCAGGGCTCGAGACCGCGTGGCTCCCGCAGCTCAGCCTTGATCCGCCCTTGTCCCTCCTCTTCCTCTTCCTCCTGCTCCTCCTCTGTCCTATCTCCACCTCCCTCTCCTCCTCCCCCCTAACCCCGCCTCCTTCACTGCTCTCTCTCTCCCCCTCCTCCTCTTCCATCCCCCCTCCCGCTCCTCTCTGTTATCCCCACCTCCTTCTCCTCTTCCATCCCTTCTCCTTCTCCTTCTCCTCCTCCTCCCTAACCCCACCTCCTTCTCCTCCTTCCATCGCTGCTCTCTCTCCGCCTTCATCCCTGCCCCTGCTCCTCCCCCCTTACCCGCCTCCTCCTCCCCCTCCATCCCTGCCCTTCCCTCCCTCCTCCTCCTCCCCCAGCAGCAGCCACACCCTCGGTGCCCCGTTCCCGCAGCCCTCGCAGCCCGCGGCAGCAGCGGCCATGGAGCCGGGCCAGGTCGGCATGGGCAGCGCGGGGCTCTCGGCTGCTCCCAGCCGCTGCGGGCGGGGGGAACCCGGCCCGGGCCAAAGGAGAGGCAAACTGGGCAAACTGGGGGCTGCACATCCAAACTGGGCCTTGCTGGGGACCCTGCCTGGCCCCTGCCAGCCCTTGGGGCTCCTCTCGGCACATCCGCCAGGGGGGAGCGCACACAGGCCTGGGGGATCCCAGCAGTGGCAGCACTGCCAGGGACTGGGCTGCACTGGGATCGTACTGGGAGCGACTGGGGCTGTACTGGCTTTGTACTGACATCGTACTGGGATCGTACTGGGAGTGACTGGGACTGTACTGGCTTTGTACTGACATCGTACTGGGATCATACTGCCATACCAGGGCAGATTGTGATCACACTGATGGATACTGGGATCATACTGGGATCATACTGGGATCATGCTGGGAGCGAGTAGGAGCCTTCGGGGGGGGGCAGTTAACACCATCTTATGGGCAATTGGGATATACTGGGAGTGACTGGGATTATGCTGAGGGTGACTGGGAACAGCTGTGAACAACTGGGATCATGCCAGGAGCAACTGGGAGTGACTGGGTGCACGCTGGGGGTGACTGGAAACTGCTGCTCTTATACTGGGGTGAACTGGGATCATGCTGGAGCTGACTGGGATCATTCTGGCAGTGAGTGCCACTACACTGAGGCTGACTGGGAGTGCTTGGGAGCAAATGGGATCATACTGGAAGGAACTGGAAAGATGCTGGAGGGGACTGGGCTACACTGGGGGATACTGGGAGTGACTGGAACAAAAGTGAGGGTGAAAGAGAGCAACTGGAACCATGTGGAGCACAACTGGTTCATACTGGCAGGGACTGGGAGCACACTGGGCTCATCTCTGGATCATACTGGGAGGGACTGGACTAATACTGGGAGGATCTGAGAGGGACTGGGAGCACACCCTGCACATCATCCCCCAGACTGGGCCTGACTGGGAGCAACTGGGAGCACGCTGGCAGCAAATGGCATCATACTGGGACTGACTGGGCTGATCTAGGGAGCAACTGGAACCACACTGGAGGCAGCTGGGACCATACTGGGAGAGACTGGAAGCAACTGGGATTATACTGGGACCCCACTGGGAGAGCTGGCATGTGACTGGGATCAAACTGGAGCTTACTGGGATCATATTGGGGTTGAAAGGGAGCGACTGGGATCACACTTTGGGCTACTGGGAGCAGCTGAGGGAAACTGGGATGATGCTGTAAGCAAACTGGAGGAACTGGGAAGCACTGGATGCATGCTGGGGGCAACTGGGATATACTGGGCATGACTGGGGGATCATACTGGGGGCACTGGAACCACACTGGGAACAACTGGGACCATGCTGGGGAGAACTGGGACCACACTGGGGGCAACTGGGAGTGAGTGGGACCATGCTGGGAGGGACTGGGATCATATGGGGAGGGACTGGGACTAGAGCAGGGGCAACTAGGTCCAACTGGGACCATCCTGGGAGTGTCTGTAACCATAGGGGAGTGATGGAAGCCCACTGGGAACAGCTGGGCCCATGCTGGGAGCAACTGGGATCCCACTGGGGGCACTGGCATCAGACTGGGAGTGACTGGGAGCAACTGGGATTGGACCGCAAGGGACTGGGATCATACTGGGAGTGGCTACACTCATACTGGGATTATACTGGGTGTGAATGGAACCTGACTGGGGCTTACTGGGAGCTCCTGGCCCCATGTTGGGAGGAAAATGTGACCCACTGGGAGCAACTGGGATCGGCTGGAAGGTTCTGGAACCATGCTGAGAGGACTGAGACTACAACTGGGGCAACTGGGATCATACTGGGAGCAACTGGGGCCACCCTTTGAGCAACAGATGGAAACTGCGATGATGCTAGAGGAAACTGGGAGGAACTGGGAAAGACTGGGATCATTCTGAGGTAACTCAAACATACTGGGAGTGTCTCTAACCATCCTGGGGGCACTGGAACCACCCTGGGAACAGCTGGGATCATGCTGGGAGCAACTGGGACGATGCTGGGGGAAACTGAATCTGCCCTGGAGGCAACTGGGCACGACTGGGACCCTGCTGGGAGGGACTGGGACTATTCTTGGGGCTACTGGGATCATCATGGGAGGAACTGGGAACATCTGGAATTATGCTGGGAGCAACTGGGATCACACTGGGATCCCAGTGAGAGCAGCTGAGTCCATGCTGGGTTACACTGGGATCTCATTGAGAGCGACTGGAATCACACTGGGATTGACTGGGAGTGGCTGGTTTTGTGGATTTGGGGGGTTTGGATTTTGGGGGATTTTCTTGGCATTTTGAGGGAGAGTTTTCTGGGGGTGGTTGGGAGTTTATTTAAATTTCTTGTGGCTTTTTTTGAATTTTGGGGATTTTACTGGGATGTTGTTGGGATTTTTTGGGATTCTCAGAAATTCCTGGGGTTTTAATGAGATTTTTAGGAGATTTTGGGGCATTTTTTTTGAATTGTGGTGGCATTCAGAGGGATTCATTGGGGATTTGGGGTTTTTGGGGATTCTTGGTGGGATTTGTGGGGTTTTGTGGGGTTTTTTGGGTCTTGCCAGGATTTCCTTGGATCTTGCAGGAGATTTTGTGGGGCTTTTAATGGTTTTGGGGATATTTTGTGGGGATTTGCGGAGTTTAATCAGGATTTTTGGGGTTTTTGGGATTCCAAAGGATTTTGTGGGCTTTTATTGGGATTCTAGGGTGTTCTAATGGGATTTTGAGAGATTTAATTGGGATTTTGTGGGTTTTATTGGGACTTTCGGGGCTTTTAAGGAGATTTTGGTGCCTCTCAGCCCTTCCCCACACCCAGGGAATGCCCCAAAGCCCCCCTAAAATTCCACTAAAACCCCACAAAATCCCCAAAAATTACAAGATAACCCTCAAAAACCCCAGAGAATCACCAAACATCCCAGTGGAACTCACCAAAATTTAAAAAACTCCCCAATTTTTCAGTAAATCCTTCCCAAAAAACCTACACAACCCCAACAAAACACCAAAAATCCAAAACCCCCCAAATCAACAAAACCCCCCAAAATCACATAACCATCTCAAAACCCAACAATTCTCCCCCAAACCCCCAATAATCCCTCCTAACTCCCAACAAAATCCCAAAAAAGCCACCCCCAAATCCCCAAAAACCCTCTCAGAACCCCAAAATCCCCACAAATCTGCCCAGACTCAGTGGGGCCGTCCTGGATCAGGGGGCACCGGCCGGTGGAACAGGAGCCACTGCAGGGGGCCCTGGGAGCTTTTTGGGGAGGGGGCACCATGGGAGACCCCCCAAAACCGGGGGGGGGGAAACCCCTGCTGTGCCCCCTCCCCCCGAGACCCCCAGACCCCGGTTCAGGGTGGGCCTGGGACCCGCCGGGACCCCCAAATCTCCCCTGGGACCCCCAGAGCCCCCCAAGGTTTTCCCAGGACCCCCCTGAGAGCCCCCAGACCCCAATGGGGCCCAGCCCAGGATGTCCCCTGAGACCCCCCCAGACCCTTCCCAAGACCCCACCCAGGACCCTCCAGACCCCTCCCCAAACCCAACTCAGGCTCCCCCAGCCCCTCCCCAGATCGCGCCGGGACCTCTCCCCAAAACCCCTCAAACCCCCCCCACCAGAGCCTCTCCCAAAACCCTTCCAGACCCCCCAAAGCCCCTCCCCAAACCTCCAAAACCCTCCAGGACACCCTCAGGACCCCCCAGAGCCCTCCCCAAATTCCCCCAGGACCATCCCAACAACCCCAGACCCTCCCAAGACCTTCCTACGACCCCTCCTCAAAACCCCCCCAGACCCTCCCACGACCCCTCCCCCTCCCGAGACCCCTCTTAGGACCCATCCGCACCCCCCAGGTCCCCCCACAGTGCCCCAGGACCCCTCCCCAGACCCCCCCAAACCCCCGGACCCCTCCCCAAAGCCCCCCCAGACCCCCCGGATCCTCCCCCGCCCCCCCCCCCGATCCCCTCTCAGGCCCCTCCCGCTCCTGTCCCGAGCCCGGGGGGTCCCGGCGGCGGCGGGGAAGGGGGCGCCGCTTCCGGTCGCCTCTGATTGGCTGGGACGCGAGGGGAGGCGGGCCTTGCTGGGGGATCCGCGCCGTGATTGGTTAGTTCAGGGATGTGCAGCGCGCTGATTGTTTGGTTCGGGGCGGGGCGCGCCGCCATTGCTGAGAGCCCGCACACGCGGTGGAGGCGCGCGATTCTGAGGGAGAGCGGAGCTGAGGTGGGGCCGGGGGCAAACTGGGGGGGTTTGGGGCGGGTCTGAGGGGAAATTGGGGATTTTTGGGGGCATCGACGGGAAACACGAGGGTGTGCGGTGGGTTTGGGGGAAATGAGGGGGTCTGAGGGGGCTTTGGTGGGTCTGAGGGGGCTTTAGGGAGCTTTGGGGGGAGCTTGAGAGCGTCTGGAGCGTTCTCAGGTGGGTTTAGGGGGAACTGAGGAATTGGGAGAGTCTGGGGGGATTTTGGGGGATTGCGAGAGGAACTGGGCGGTTGTGAGTGGATCTGGGCGGTTCTGAGGTGGGTCTGGGGAACTTCGAGGAGTCTGAGGCGATTTCATGAGGTTTGGGGGGATTGAGGGGTCCGAGGGGGATTTGGGGCAGTCTGATGGATTTGGGGGCGTCTCAGGTGGGTCTGGGGTGAATTTTGGGGAGAACTGGGGGGGGTTGAGGGTTCTGGGGAGGTTTTTGGGGTCCTGGGGAGGGTTTGGGGGTCCAGAGAGGTTCTGGGCCAACACTGGGGGAGCTCTGCGGGGTTGGGCGTTCCTGGAGGGGTCCTGGGGGAGATTTGGGGGTCCCGGGGGGTCCCAGGCCCACCCTGAACCGGGGTCTGGGGGTTTCGGGGGGAGGGGGCACAGCAGGGGTTCCCCCCCCCCCCCCCCCGGTTTTTGGGGTGTCTCCCATGGTGCCCCCTCCCCAAAAAGCTCCCAGGGCCCCCTGAAGTGGCTCCTTTGCACCGGCCGGTGCCCCCTGATCCAGGACGGCCCCACTGAGTCTGGGGGGGTTTGTGGGGACTTTGGGGTTCTGAGAGGGGTTTTGGGGATTTGGGGGTGGCTTTTTTGGGATTTTGTTGGGAGTTTAGGAGGGATTATTGGGGTTTTTGGGAAGAATTATTGGGTTTTGGGATGGTTATGTGATTTTGGGGGGTTTTGTTGATTTGGGGTGTTTTGGATTTTTGGTGTTTTGTTGGGGTTGTGGGGGCTTTTGGGGGGAGATTTATTGAAAATTTAGTGAGTTTTTTAAAATTTTGGTGAGTTCCACTGGGATGTTTGGTGATTCTCTGGGGTTTTGGAGGGTTTTCTTGTAATTTTTGGGGATTTTGTGGGGTTTTAGTGGAATTTTAGGGGGGCTTTGGGGCATTCCCTGGGTGTGGGGAAGGGCTGAGAGGCACCAAAATCTCCTTAAAAGCCCCGAAAGTCCCAATAAAACCCACAAAATCCCAATTAAATCTCTCAAAATCCCATTAGAACACCCCAGAATCCCCATATAAACCCACAAAATCCTTTGAAATCCCAATAACCCCAAAAATCCTGATTAAACTCCGCAAATCCCCCCAAAATGTCCCCAAAACCATTAAAAGCCCCAGAAAATCTCCTGCAAGATCCAAGGAAATCCTGGCAACACCCAAAAAACCCCACAAAACCCCACAAATCCCACCAGAAATCCCCAAAAAATCCAAATCCCCAATGAATCCCTCTGAATGCCACCACAATTCCAATAAAATGCCCCAAAATCTCAATAAAACCCCAGGAATTTCTGAGAATCCCAAAAAATCCCAACAAAATCCCAGTAAAATCCCCAAAATTCAAAAAGAGCCACAAGAAATTTCAATAAACTCCCAACCACCCCCAGAAAACTCCCCCTCAAAATGCCAAGAAAATCCCTCAAAATCCAAACCCCCCAAATCCACAAAACCAGCCACTCCCAGTCAATCCCAGTGTGATTCCAGTTGCTCTCAGTGAGATCCCAGTGTAACCCAGCATGGCCTCAGCTGCTCTCACTGGGATCCCAGTGTGATCCCAGTTGCTCCCAGCATAATTCCAGCTGTTCCCAGTTCCTCCCATGATGATCCCAGTTGCCCCAAGAATAGTCCCAGTCCCTCCCAGCAGGGTCCCAGTCGTGCCCAGTTGCCTCCAGGGTAGATTCAGTTTCCCCCAGCATCGTCCCAGTTGCTCCCAGCATGATCCCAGCTATTCCCAGTGTGGTTCCAGTGCCCCCAGGATGGTTAGAGACACTCCCAGTATGTTTCAGTTACCTCAGAATGATCCCAGTCTTTCCCAGTTCCTCCCAGTTTCCTCTGGCATCATCCCAGTTTCCATCTGTTGCTCAAAGGGTGGCCCCAGTTGCTCCCAGGATGATCCCAGTTGCCCCAGTTGTAGTCTCAGTCCTCTCAGCATGGTTCCAGAACCTTCCAGCCGATCCCAGTTGCTCCCAGTGGGTCACATTTTCCTCCCAACATGGGCCCAGTAGTTCCCAGTAAGCCCCAGTCAGGTTCCATTCACACCCAGTATAATCCCAGTATGAGTGTAGCCACTCCCAGTATGATCCCAGTCACTCCCAGTCTGCTGCCAGTGCCCCCAGTGGGATCCCAGTTGCTCCCAGCATGGGCCCAGCTGTTCCCAGTGTGCTTCCATCACTCCCCTATGGTTACAGACACTCCCAGGATGGTCCCAGTTGAACCCAGTTGCCCCTGCTCTAGTCCCAGTCCCTCCACATATGATCCCAGTCCCTCCCAGCATGGTCCCACTCACTCCCAGTTGCCCCCAGCGTGGTCCCAGTTCTCCCTAGCATGGTCCCAGTTGTTCCCAGTGTGGTTCCAGTGCCCCCAGGATGGTTCCAGACACTCCCAGTAGATCCCAGTTGCCCCCAGCATGCATCCAGTCCTTCCCAGTTGCTCCAGTTTGCTTGCAGCATCATCCCAGTTTCCCTCAGCTGCTCCCAGTAGCCCAAAGTGTGATCCCAGTCGCTCCCTTTCAACCCCAATATGATCCCAGTAAGCTCCAGTTTGATCCCAGTCACATGCCAGCTCTCCCAGTGGGGTCCCAGTATAATCCCAGTTGCTTCCAGTCTCTCCCAGTATGGTCCCAGCTGCCTCCAGTGTGGTTCCAGTTGCTCCCTAGATCAGCCCAGTCAGTCCCAGTATGATGCCATTTGCTGCCAGCGTGCTCCCAGTTGCTCCCAGTCAGGCCCAGTCTGGGGGATGATGTGCAGGGTGTGCTCCCAGTCCCTCTCAGATCCTCCCAGTATTAGTCCAGTCCCTCCCAGTATGATCCAGAGATGAGCCCAGTGTGCTCCCAGTCCCTGCCAGTATGAACCAGTTGTGCTCCACATGGTTCCAGTTGCTCTCTTTCACCCTCACTTTTGTTCCAGTCACTCCCAGTATCCCCCAGTGTAGGCCAGTTCCCTCCAGCATCTGTCCAGTTCCTTCCAGTATGATCCCATTTGCTCCCAAGCACTCCCAGTCAGCCTCAGTGTAGTGGCACTCACTGCCAGAATGATCCCAGTCAGCTCCAGCATGATCCCAGTTCATCCCAGTATAAGCCCAGTTGTTTCCAGTCACCCCCAGCGTGCAGCCAGTCACTCCCAGTTGCTCCTGGCATGATCCCAGTTGCTCACAGCTGTTCCCAGTCACCCTCAGCATAATCCCAGTCACCCTCTGTACGATCCCAGTGCAGCCCAGTCCCTGGCAGTGCTGCCACTGCTGGGATCCCCAGGCCTGTGTGCGTTCCCCCCTGGCGGATGTGCCGAGAGGAGCCCCAAGGGCTGGCAGGGGCCAGGCAGGGTCCCCAGCAAGGCCCAGTTTGGATGTGCAGCCCCCAGTTTGCCCAGTTTGCCTCTCCTTTGGCCCGGGCCGGGTTCCCCCCGCCCGCAGCGGCTGGGAGCAGCCGAGAGCCCCGCGCTGCCCATGCCGACCTGGCCCGGCTCCATGGCCGCTGCTGCCGCGGGCTGCGAGGGCTGCGGGAACGGGGCACCGAGGGTGTGGCTGCTGCTGGGGGAGGAGGAGGAGGGAGGGAAGGGCAGGGATGGAGGGGGAGGAGGAGTCAGGGTAAGGGGGGAGGAGGGGGAGAAGGAATGGAAGGGGAGGGATGGAAAAGGAGAAGGAGGTGGGGAAAACAGAGAGGAGCGGGAGGAAGAGGAAGAGGAGGGACAAAGGCGGATCAAGGCTGAGCTGCGGGAGCCACGCGGTCTCGAGCCCTTTCTGAATTCGCAGCCCCCACCTGTGGGATCATCACCCCCCCCCCATGGCTCCGGTGAGCGAGGAGGGGGAGCCCAGCCCAGATATCCCGGGGGGTCCCTGGGTTGGGTTTTTGGGGGGATGTTTGGAGAATGAAGAAGTCCAAGGCTGAGCGGAAAAGGCCCCTCGGGGGGACATCGGGGGGTGGCGGTGGCGGCTGCGGGCAGAGGCAGCCTGGAGGAGCAGAGCCCTGTGTGCCCCAGGAGGCCAAAGTGGGGAGGCCAGAGAGGGGGGAGCGCCGCCATTGGCGGGAGCCTCAAGAGCCTGGAGAGGGGCAGGGGGGACTCCTTGGAGGCGCTGCAGCCCAGAGCAGAGAATCAGGGGAGAAGGGAGCCCGGGAGCCCAAACAGCCCCAGCATCCTGAAATGGGGAGGGCCAAGAGGGGGCAGTGCGTCCCCAGAGACGGCCTGGGGGGATCTGGTTGCCCTTGCCTGTGGCACGGAGGCAAATCCCATGCTGTCCTTGTCCTTCCTCGCCCAGAGCAGGAGCTGAGCATGGAGAGCAGGGAGGACAAATGCCCGCGGCAGAACCTGGTGGCAGAGGCCGTTTTGAGCGGCTCCACGGCGCAGGAAGCCAACGGGGAGGAAAAGGCCCGGAGATGCCGCACGAGGAGGGGCTGCAAACGCAGATGGCGGGGATGTGAGGGGGAAAGAGCCAGCCTGGGCCGGGAAGGAGGCCGGAGATGGAGGCAGAGCTCGGAGCTGGTGCTCCATGAGCAGCTCCATGATGGGGAGAAGCCCCACATGTGCGTGGAGTGTGGGAAGAGCTTCAGGTGGAACTCCGACCTGATCAGGCACCAGAGGATCCACACTGGGGAACGGCCCTACGAGTGTGGGGAGTGTGGGAAGGGCTTCAGCCGGAGCTGCAGCCTGATCCTGCACCAGAGGACCCACACAGGGGAGAGGCCCTATGAGTGCTCCGAGTGTGGGAAGAGCTTCAGCTGCAGCTCCAGCCTGATCAGCCACCAGAGGAGCCACACTGGAGAGAGGCCCTATGAGTGCTCCAAGTGTGGGAAGAGGTTTCAGACCAGCTCCAGTCTCCTCCAGCACTATTGGATTCACACAGAGGAGAGGCCCTTCCAATGCCCCGACTGTGGGAAGGGATTCCAGCGTAACTCCACCCTCGTCACCCATCGGCGCATCCACACTGGGGAGAGGCCCTACGAGTGTGATAAATGCAGGAAGAGGTTTCTGACCAGCTCCAAGCTCCTCCGGCACTATCGGATTCACACAGAGGAGAGGCCCTTCCAATGCCCCGACTGTGGGAAGGGATTCCAGCGCAACTCCCACCTCGTCAGGCACCGGCGCATCCACACAGGGGAGAGGCCCTACGAGTGTCCCCAGTGTGGGAAGAGCTTCTCCAGGAGCTTTCACTTGACCCGACACCAACGGAGGCACCGGTAAGGGAAGCCCTGCGAATGCCCCGAGTGCGGGAAGAGCTTCGTGCGCTGCTGCAGCTCCATCCCCCACTGGAGGAGGCACTTTGGGCACAGCCCTGGTCACTCACATTCCCTGTGATCCATGTTGGGAACACACCTGGCTGCTTCTCCTTTGGTTTGGCCTGAATTTTTTTCTCTTCTCCATCTCTCTGTCCTCCAAAAGTCCATTGGGATGGAACAGTCACCTCAAAACCACTCTAATTCCACTGAAAATAACTGAATTTTAACCCCAAAGGGCTCAATTCCACCTCAGATTGCTTGTTCCTTCCTCAAAAAACTCAATCCCATGCCAAACTCACTCCATTCCACAGCTGTCAAGTTGAGATGGAGTTGGAAGGAGATTGGGAGAAGTGGGATCTCAATTTGGAGCAGTGGGATAGGAATTGTGTGGGGCTGGGTGTGTGGGATGTATTTGATAGCAAATAAAACTTTCAGAGTTACTGATTTCTGTCCCGTTCATTTTCAGTCAGTTCTGTTTGCAGAGTGCCACCTTCTCAGCTGATTCAATTCCTATAAAAGTCCCATTTTTTAAATAATCTAACCCAAACAATCCAAAAACCAATATCAAAATAAAACCACCTGCACACAATTAATCTTTTGAAAATAATTTTAATTTTTCAAGAGTACTTAAGGATATTATTAAAGTTTAATTGTTTGGTTGAAATGTCTGAAAAATTGTACTGGTGTTTGGTTTTGTGTTTAGTATATTTGTAATATGCATTGTTTAACTAAGAGGTGTTAGATTGCATGGCAGTTTCTTTAGATATTTTTAATCTAAAGTACATTAGTCATCGAGTTAAAATTTTCAAAAGGTATTTCTTGATATATAATTTGTTTATTTATATGCATTGGTAATATTATAGTAATAGTTATTGTTGGTTTGAGTTGAATCATTGTTGGAGTTGAAACATTGTAAAGAAGAGTTGAGATTTTTATATTTTATTTTTATTATAATTTATTTAATTTCAATTATTATTTCTTTGTTTATAGTTTTATTGCAATTTGTTGAGGGGATAGGAAGGAAGTTCAAGGGCAGGAACATTTTTTCCTGGCTGGGAACTGGAATTCCAGACCCTGGGAGTGTGTGCAGGACCCCCCAGACTGGGATCAAATACGGGCTTGGATCAAATACGGACTGGGATCACAAATGGGCTGGGATCAAATATGGGCTGGGATCACCTGGACTGGGATCACATGGATGGGGATCCTGTGGATCAGAACCCTCCAGACCAGGATAGCCTGGAGTGGGATCAAATATGGACTGGGACTGTATGGACTGGGATCCCAGGGACTGGGACCATATGGATCAGGACCACACAGACTGGGATCAAATATGGGCTGGGACTGTTTTTTAAAGTAACTTTGTTCTATAGTTTTTATTTCTGTTGTTAATTAAGCTCAGTGAAATGGCTGCTTGTGTTAAACTGCCTGCTTGGATGGGATAACATCCAATGCACACGGGATGAGGACACCTGTACAGATCTGCCAACTATCAGCACTCCCTGTCTGAAGGCAGAGTGCACCAAGGCCCAAAACCTGGAGGTGATAAAGAGAAGGAGCCAAAACCACAGCCAAGGAATCTGCATGCTCTAAAAAGGCAGATCCAGGGCAGAGCCATGCTAAACAGTTCTTGGAAGATGTAAACTGGGTGCATCTTGGCACTCAGCCAGGAGCACCCTGTTACCTTCAGGGATCCCCTGAAATACCTTTCCCCTTACATCAGCCTGGTGCATATTCATAGAGCCTCATGCACAGCAGCTGGGAAGGGTTTAACACTTTACTGGGTATATTAGCGTTCAGAAACACATAATCACCAGAATGATTATATGCAGGTGCTTTTATTGAAGAGCTCTGGGTGTCAGGGGTACCAACCCAAATCTGACTCCGACATGGGTTTGGGATGAACATGTTTTTATATTCTATCCTTATATAACTTTCATGTTAATGATTAAACTTCAATTGTTCTATTGTATACATAGATTTCAGCCAAGCATGGGCTCCTTGTGGCCCCCCTCAAACTTCTAACATAGTTTCTCATGATTCTTCTTATGATTATACAGTAATTATATTTAATTACTAAACAATCATCACATCTAACAATTGTATCATTTATCATGTTCTGCTTACACAGGTGCAATTTCACATGATCTGGCAAGCACAAAGCCTAACATTTTCAGAGTCTATTTTTGACATTTTTCCAGGGCCCCACTATCATTCTCCCCCCTTTGAAAGCATTTTCACTTCACTATAGGTGTAAATGTTTTCACTTGATACAGTCCTTTATTTCTCAATTTATTCTTGACGTTCTTCAAGTCCATGGTTGATGTAAACGTTGTCGTGGATGCTGTCACGCACTGGAGAACCAGAAGATGGTGGGCGTGGATCTCGTGTCAGTGCCTTTATTATCTTCTGGTTCCAGGATGTTTTCTTCTGTATCTCTCCTTTCAAGATGCTGGAACTAACCAAATTGCTAAGAATAGAATTAGTGAGATTATCACACTCTAAATGATAGATTTAATCCATGAACTCACATTCCACCCTAACCCTTTAAAGATTTTGCCTAGCCAGGTCGTAGTCAAATCCTTTTGCTCTTCTTGGGCTTCATGCTCTATTTGTTTCAACTGATTGATGTCATATTCTACATCTGCAGTTACATTTGGGATGTGAACGCAGCAATGACCAACCCGTCCCTTTAAAAATCCACATACTCCATGCTCTTTCAGGAGTAACAAATCTAAGGCTAATCGATTTTGTAAAGTCATTTTTGTGGTGGCTTGTAATTGTACGTTTAATTCTTTAAATCCTTCCCGGGTGACTCTTGCCAGTCTATCTACCTGACCTGTAAGTTTGTACAGCATCTCCCTACTCTGAGAGTTTGCTGTAGGACCAAGCAAAGACTCTCGGGCCCACCCAAATTTCACTCCACCAGAGGGTTCTTGCCAAGTGTCATCTGGATTTTCATTGTCTAGAACTTCTCGTCTTGCTCTTATCTGCACAAGTTCATGTTTTCCATTAAATGGGGACTTTTTCCAAATTGGACATGAGGTTGGGAGGCCTAAAGTAATTTCCTTTACTTTCCCATCTACAGGCAGATGTGTTGTCCAGGTGCCATCGCTTGCTGCCCATACAAATTGTCCTGGACCTCGGACTGTACTCCTGGTACATCCTACAACTGCTTTATAATTCCCTCTGCCTTGTTTATGTTTGATCCCTCTGCAAGCACAGCCAGTTTGTAGGGCTATTGCCAGGGGTGGCATCTGCTTTATCTCTGCATCATCAGAAGTGCAGTCATAAGTTTTATTACATGCCCACCAACTTACTTGGTCTGCCCTCGTTCTGCTACTGGTGGCAGTGTTTGTTACTGCTGGATCTGTTTCATTCTCGGAGCCTTCCCACTTAATGCACCAAGGGGTGTTTGCCATACATTGGAATCTTTGAAGGATACTCACAGACCACGCACTGTCCCAAGGCTCTGTCTGATCTTCCTGATCCTTGGCCTCACACTTCCATACCAGAGTGGTTTCTGTAACATTTTCTATAATCTTTTTATAGTGTGGCAAATAGCATTGCCATTGTGTGATGCCTCCTGATTCTCCCATAGGGGTTCCTAGTGTGCCATCACTTAGAATACAGTCTTTCTGGCCCATGGGTTTCATCCATGTTCCTATTTTCTCCCAAGTTTCCTTGATTACTTGCCTCGACTCGGGTACCTGTTTGCATGCAATTGTTTTGTTGTTTTGTATTTCAGGTAGTTTTGCTGTTATGATTCCCCAATTTACTGGATGTCCTGCTGCCCTTGGTATTGGCAGACAGGCAGTTATTCTACAGGTGTTTTGCATTTTGGCAAAGGCTTTGACTAATCCAATCATTACATTCTCAGCCCAAACTGCATTAGAAACCTTTATCACCTGTGTTTCTGCTTGTACCTCTCTCTTCATTCTAGAATGAAGAGTGTTTAGTTGATCTTTTTGCATTCCACATCCCAAAGACATTAATGACCATAACATTGGCACAATTACTGATAGCATTCTCAAAGTGATTAAACACATCTTATCTGCAGCCTTGTTGGTTCCACAGTTTACACAGGCCGTGATCCAGGATGGATTTTCTTCACTCGGGTGTAGTGAATCCAGGGGTCCATGCCGGCTACTTTGGCTGCTGTAAAGGTGGTCAGCAGTACCTGGTGGGGCCCACTCCACTTTTCTTTCAGCGGTTCTTCGTTCCAGTTCTTGATGTACACCTCGTCTCCTGGATGTATGTTATGAACTGGGCTCTCGAGAGTCAGCGGTCTATTCCACACGAGGATGCTCCGGAGCCGAGCTAAAGTTTTCCCGAGAGACAGAACATAATTATACACTTCCTGCTTTCCTGTGACGTGCACATTAGGGTTAGGCTCAGGAGATTCATATGGTTTCCCATGCAATATCTCATAAGGGCTGACTGACATCCCACTCCTAGGCTTTATCCGAATCCTCAGCAGTGCTATTGGCAAAGCTTGGGGCCACTGCAATTTGGCTTCTTGGCATATTTTACTGATTTGCCTCTTTAGTGTCTGATTCATCCTCTCTACCTGTCCACTTGACTGGGGTCTCCATGGTGTGTGGAGGTCCCAAGTTATCCCCAGCAATCTACTTACCTCTCTTACTACTGTAGCTATGAAATGGGGCCCCCTATCTGATGATACCCTAGGGGCACCCCGAACCTGGGAATAATCTCCTGTAGTAACCACTTTACTGTTTCCTTTGCTTGGTTGGTGCGACAGGGAAGGGCTTCTGGCCACCCAGAGAATGTGTCAACCCCCACTAACAGGTATTTGTATCCTCGAGTTCTTGGTAAGTCTACAAAATCTACCTGCCAATAGTCTCCTGGCTCTATTCCTATCCGAATTCTTCCTAGCTGTGCCTGTTGCCAGCCACTGGGTTGTTTTTCAAGCAGATATCGCACTTTGACAACACTGATTTTGCCATTGTTAACATCCGTACCAAAATTAAACTCTGCTTTAGCAATTTTACCAATGCCTCTGCTCCCCAGTGACATTCATTATGTTTAATTTGTAGAACTTCTCTCATTATCAAGGGGGTACCACTATCTGTCCTTGTGCAGTCACATACCATCCCTCTGAATTCTTTTGTGCATTTAGCAAACGTGCCAGTCTCTCATCTTCTACTGAATATTTTGGTTCTGGAGGCAAATTGAATTGGGATACATTAAGCTTTAAAGGTATCAATGCCATTGTTGTTTGCACCTCTCGAGCAACCTGTCGGGCTCTCCAGTCTGCCTTTTGATTTCCCTCACAGATTTTGGAGTTTCCTGATTGCTGTGCTTTGCAGTGTATGATTGCCACTTGTTCAGGTTTTTGTACTGCTTTTATCAATTGCAGGACTGCATCCTGATGTTTAATGTGCATACCCAGAGAAGGACAATAGTCCTCTTTCTTTCCACAGTGCTCCGTGTACATGCACCACTCCAAAAGCATATTTTGAGTCAGTCCAGATATTTATCCTTTTCCCTTCACTTTATTCTAGTGCCCTGGTTAAAGCAACCAGTTCTGCCTTCTGGGCAGATGTATTTGGTGGTAATGCCTTTGCCTCCACTGCTGTACTGACTGTTGTTACCGCATACCCAGCGTATCTGGTTCCGTTTTCCACGAAGCTGCTCCCATCTGTAAACAGCTCCCACTCTGGCTGCTCTAGTGGGACGTCTTTCAGGTCTTCTCTTGCTGAGTAGGTGTACTCTATTACCTCCACACAGTCATGCTCTAATGGGCCTTCTTCAGTTGTGGTACCTGGGAACAGAGCTGGATTCAAAAGGTTAGTTGTTTTTAATGTGACATCATCCTGCTCAGTCAGGACTACCTGGAATTTCATCATCCTGCTTGGGGATAGCCAATGGCCCCCTTCTGCTCTAAGACAGTGGTTACCATGTGTGGTACATTGACATCTATGTGCCTTCCCATCGTGAGCTTCCTGGCTTCTTGTATCAGCATCACAGTGGCTGCAACTGCCCGCAGACATGGAGGCCACCCGGCACTTATGCTGTCAAGTTGTTTGGAAAAGTAGCCCAGCGGCCTTTTCCAGCTTCCCAGACCTTGGGTCAGGACTCCTAGTGCTAGGCGCAGCCTTTCATGGACAAACAGCTGAAAATCTTTAGACAGATCAGGTTATGCTAATGCTGGAGCAGTTGTCAGTGCTTCCTTTAATTTTAGGAAGGCTTCTTTCTGCGGCTTGCCCCAGGTGAATGGCTGCATCTTCTGAGCTTCACACAGGGGTTTCGCAATCAGTCCATAGTCCATGATCCACAGGCGACACCATCCTGCCATCCCGAGGAAGATTCGCAGCTCATGTAGATTCTGGGGCTCTGGAATAGCACAAATAGCTTGGATACGGTTAGTGCCTAGTTTTCGTTGCCCTTGTGAAATTTCACATCCCAGGTAGATCACAGTCTGTTGGGCAATTTGTGCCTTTCCTCTGGGTACTTTATAACCTCCCATTCCCAGTGAATTTAAAATCTCAATGGTTACCTTTATACAGGTTGCTTTTCTTCTGTAGCTATTAGTATATCATCAACATACTGCATCAACAGGTATTGGTCTCTTGGTACTTGCCCATTCTCGGTCCAGATCTCCAGCTCCTTTGCCAGTTGGTTTCCGAATAGGGTCGGCGAGTTCTTATATCGTGTCCAGGTGAGCTGGGTCTTTCTCCCATTCCCTGGGTTTTCCCACTCACAGGCAAACAGTTTCCTACTTTCTTTGTCAAGGGGGATGCAGAAAAAGGCATCTTTTAAATCAATTTCAGTAAACCACTTATATATCTCTTTTACGGATGTTAGCAATGTGTAAGGATTTGTTACCACTGGAGAAATGTCCTTTGTTATTGTATTTATTGCTCTCAAATCCTGCACTAATCTATATTCACCATTTGGCTTCTTTACTGGAAATATTGGTGTATTAAATTCTGGTTCACATACTTGTAAAATTTGGTATTTCAAGAATTTCTCAATAATCTTTACTTATTCCTTGCCATGCTTCTGGTTTTATGGGATAGTGTTTGACTCGTAGAGCCCTCGTCCCTTCTTTTAACTCTACATGCACTGGTTGTGCCAATTTAGCTTTCCCTGGTATATCTGTCTCCCATACAGAGGGAATCACTGCATCTCCTACCTCCCTAGGGATAGAGGGAACAGGTTTTTCTTTGATCATTAAAATCTGTCCCGTCTTTGATTCAGGTATTTTCATTATAAGCTCCCCATTTTCAAAGGTTATTACCGCATCAAGTTTCGCTAGCAAATCTCTCTCTAAAAGCGGAATTGGACACTCAGGTACGTATAGGAATTTGTGTGTTATAACTTTGTTCCCAAACCACAAATTTGGGGTTGCAAGAATGGCCGTTTTTCCTCTTTCCCTGTAGCGCCGACTATTGTTGTTTCCTTGTCCCCAATTTGTCCTTGCAAATCATTCAATACCGAGTAAGTAGCTCCTGTATCTGTTAGAAATTTGACCTCTTTATGTCCTAATTGTTTATTTATAAGAGGTTCCTTAACTTGTTCTACTGGCTCTATGTCTAGTCAGCTGGTATACTCCCCCAAAACCATCCCCTTGGTAACCTGCTGGCACTGATTGCATATTATTGTATGTCATCCCAGTCAGGATTTTGAGGTTTTTATAACCATTTTTAATACTCATGCCATTTTATCAGGATTTTCTCTGTGAATTCTGGCTGATTGTTTCCAAATAACTAAATCTGCAGGAGAGAAAGGCACTTTTATAAATACTGGCCCTTCCACTCCTACACTTTGTCGCAACGGGGCAATTACAGTCCGTTTTTGTCTGCCTTTGTCTTTTCTATCCATAACTGGGGCAAGGTTAGACCGACTCCTGGTTCTGTGGGCTACCCCATCGTTGATTCTCTCTCTCTCCTTCCTGCCACAGTTAGGTTTTGCTCATCTTCTGAGGAAGAGGGATCAGGTGACGATGGGAGAGGAGAATAAAGAGGGAAGGGTGTACTAGACGAGACAGGTTCAGGACTAGGTGGGGTAGGAGCAGGCAGTGGGATAGGGACAGATGGAACAGGTGGGATAGGGTTAGGTTCTCTTGTTCCTATTGGAGCTACCTGTAAATCAATATCTGTATAATTTTCCCTACTCAGGCTTTCTTTCAACGCCAAGTGTTCTAAACAACGTTCCTCACAAACCCCACACTTATTGCTTGCAGTTGTTTTAACCATCATTAAACCACATTCATCCTGCCATTCTGGCTTTCCCCATAAATAGAAAAACAAATCAACATACGGAACCTCATCCCATTTTCCTTCTTGTTTACACAATGACAGTAACTGCGAAATAGTGTTATATTGCAGACTCCCGTATTTTGGCCATTTTTCACCATTCTCCCAGGCATATCCTGGCCACCATGTATTACAATAATCAATCAACTTAGCTTTACGTAATTCTTCCCCAAAATTCCCCTGTTTCCAATGTGCTAATAAGCACCCCAAAGGAGAACTTTGCGGGATAGAGGTGTTGCCTCCCAAAATCCCTTTCAGTTTCTCCATTCCAAATATTCCACAAATTGCCGAACCCGCAACGCTCTCGCGATTGTCTTATGGAACGGCGCCTGGGCTTGTACCAGCAGGAATTCCTTTAGCCCAACCAAGCGTAGCTTTCACTGCGTCTCATTGGCAGGCACCCAAACCAAAGTAAAAAGCACCTTACCTTTCTCCCGGGGACGCTGCGAGCGGCAGAAGCGGTCGCGGCCGATCGAGCTCCCCGAGAATCCCTCGGTGCCGGCTGGAGCGCGGTCGAGTCGCGAAACTCGCTCAGCAGCACCCGCAGGGTCCATCCGGGGTCGCCAAAATGTTAGCGTTCAGAAACACATAATCACAGAAGCGATTATATGCGGTGCTTTTTATTCAAGAGCTCTGGGAATCGGGGTAGTTTCCACCCAAATCTGATTCCGACCATACATTCGAGGTGAACGTGTTTTACTCTATCATTACATAACTTTCATGTTAATTATTAAACTTATATTGTTGTATTGTATAAACAGATTTCAGCTAAACATAGCCCCCTTTAAATTTCCAACAGAGTTTCTCACGATTCTTCTTATGGTTATGTAATAATTCTATTTAATTACTAAACAATCACCACATCTAACAATTATATCTTTTATCATACTGCTTACGCAGGTGCAGTGACCTGAGAAAACACAAAGTCCAATAGTTTCAAAGACTATTTTTAACATTTTCCAGGGCTTCATTATCACTTTTATTTCTTGTGGGAAAAAACTCTCCATCTGAACCAGGCACTCATGGCCAAAACTGGGCAACTGCCTCTGGAATTCCTTATACCCAAGGATAGCTCCCAGACAAAAGCTGCCAGCACTGACAAGCCTGGCTGGCCTTGGCTTCCTGAGGGCTGGCCCTCATCTGCCTCTGAAACACTGGGGCTGGGTGCTTTCCTTCCTTATAAAAAGAACTCTTCTTCCTGTCCAGGCATCCACAGCCAAAACTGAGATTGCACCTCCAAAATGCCCAATGTCCAAGGAAAGCCCCTAGACAAAAGGTGCCAGGAGAGACAGGGCTGGCTGGCTTGGCCTGAGGGTGGCCACCTCTCATCTTCTTCCTAAACACTTGGACTTTGTGCTTTACTTTCCTATGGGCAAAACCACCCATCTTGACCATGGCCAAAACTGGGATTCCACCTCCAAAACTCCGTACATCCAAGGATTGCTCCCAGGTGAAAGCTGCCAGGACAGACAGGTCTGGCTGCCCTTGGCCTCCTGGGGGTGCCTCTCCCCTGCTGTCCAAACACTGGGGCTGGGTGCTTTCCTTCCTATGGAAAAGAACCGTCCTTCTTATCCATGCAGAAAGGGCCGAAATTGGGGTTCCACCTCCCAAATTCCCAATATCCAAGGGTTGCTTTCAGACAAAAGCTGCCAGGACAGAGAGGTCTGGCTGGCCTTGGCCTCTGATGGCCGCCTTTCATCTGCCCCTGAGACACCACCGGTGTTCTGTGCTTTCCTTCCTATGGAAAAGAACCATCCTTCTCCTCCAGAGTCCATGTCTGAAATTGGGATTCCACCTCTGAAATTCTGAATATCCAAGGGTTGCTCCCAGGCAAAATCTGCCAGTACCGTCAAGGCTGGCTGGCCTGGGCCTCTGGTGGCTGCGCCTGCAACAGTGGGGCTGGGTTCTTTCCTTCCCATGGAGATCCCTGGGACACTGTGGGGACCTCATGGAACCAAGGGGATCATTGTGGCACCACTGGAGCCCAGGGAACCAAGGGGATCATTGTGGCCCCACTGGAGCCCAGGGAACCAAGGGGATCATTGTGGCCCCACTGGAGCCCAGGGAACCAAGGGGATCATTGTGGCACCACTGGAGCCCAGGGAACCAAGGGGATCATTGTGGCACCACTGGAGCCCAGGGAACCAAGGGGATCATTGTGGCCCCACTGGAGCCCATGGAACCAAGGGGATCATTGTGGCACCACTGGAGCCCAGGGAACCAAGGGGCCATGGTGGCACAGAGGGGCTCCATGGACCCAGAGACCATTGTGGCTCTGTGGGGCCTGATGGAACCATGGAGACCATTCCAACCTTCAGGGCCTGGTGTCACCAAGGGGGCATTATGACACCTCAGGGCCCCATGGAAGCAAGGGACCATTGGGACACTGTGGGACCTCATGGAACCCAGGGAACATGGAACAGCTCTGGCTGGCTTGGCCTCCCAGGGGCCACCTGACAGCTCTGGCTGATCTTGGGATGTCAAGGGCTGCCTCTCATCAGCTCCTGGAGCACTGAGGCTCTGTGCTTTCCTTGTTATGGAAAAGGGCTGTCTGACTTTCCAGATGCCCATTGCCAAAACGGGTACTCTCCCTAAAATAATTTCCTCTATGCAAGGGTATCTCACAAAACAAAACCTGCCAGCTCTGGCTGGCCTTGGCCTCTGGTGGTCACCTCTCATCTGCCCCTGAAACACTGGGGCTCTGTTCCTTCATTCCTATGGAAAAGAACCAGCCTTCTTGTCCAGGGACCATGGCCAAAATGAGAATTTGGCCTCCCAAATTCTGTATATCCAAGGATTGCTCCCAGACAAAAGTAGCCAGGACAGACAGGTCGGGCTGGCCCTGTCCTCTGGTGATTTCTTTAGACTCTGAGCTGAATGTTTTCATTTGGAAACACTTTGGAGAGGGCCCAGAGATGTCCCAAGGAGGGGGGGTTGAGGCCTTGGGCCCATGAGCACTGTATAGGGACAAAGGAGGTCTGTGCTCAGTGGGGTGGAGCCTGAGGACAGTGGAGCAGAGCCATGAGAGTGTTTAAAGAGCCATTTCAGGGCTGGTGGATCCTTTTGACATAGTGGAAAACAGCCAGAGAGAGAAAGAATTAACACCAAGGGCAGCTGGGGAGGCCCAGAGTGGCTGCAGGAGAAAGGAATTTCCCTGTCAGGGCAGGGCTGTGGTGCAGCACGTCCCCAGCAGGAGCCTGGAGCAGCCCCAGGCTTTGTGTGGGCAGGCAGGGGCAGGCAGGAGGCAGAGCTGTCAGCAAAGGAAGGGCCCAGCCAGGTGGGGCAGCCGGGGGATGCCCAGAGCCTGCAGGGACAGAGGCCAGGGCAGGGACACCGTGGGACAGCCTGGGCTGCACAGGGCACAGGGATGGGCAGCAGCTGCAAGACAGCCCTGACAGAGCCAACCTGGGCAGCACTTTGGCCATGGCTGCTGGCCCTGGGCCTGAGCCAGGAGGGGACAAGTGACCCTTGCAGGCCTGGGGCCTCATTGCCTCCTTGTCCCTGCTCAGCAGCCTGGCAGGGGCTGCCCAAACTCCTGCCCTTGGCATTGCCCATCCCCACATGCCAGGGCCCATCCCGGGAAGAGCCCTGAGCAAGGAGGGAGGGACAGGATCTGCCTGGCCAGGCCCTGGGGCTCAGGCCTTGGCCCTTTACATTCCTGAAACAAATCCAGGTTTGCTCAGCACCAGAGACACCTTTGCCTTGTTTGTCCCCAGCTGCCATCAGTGCCTCCAATGTTCTGCTCTCCCTGGAACCCGGGGACACTTTCTCAGTGCTGTCCCTCACAGGGATCTCTTTAAAGTACAAGAAACTTCAGTATTTCAATCTCACTGTGAGCTCTTGAGAAGTCTTTGAGCCCACTCTGAGGGACTGGGTGTGATGCAAAGAGCAGCAAAGGCCCAGAGGGTGATTAAAGTCCTTGTGCTGTGTCTGTGCTGCTGAGCTGGGCCGGGCTCCTGGCCCAGAGGCAGCTCCTGGCAAGGGCAGCAGAGCTGCAGAGAGACAGCTCTGGCCAGGAGCAGCTCCTGTGCACAGCCCAGCAGGGCTGGGGCACTGCCAGGGCCCCTCAGGGACACGAGCAGGGCACAGACAGAGCTCCCAGGGGCTCAGCACTGGCCGGGGCTGTGGGATGTCCCCGCGGGGGCTGTGTCACAGCAGCACCTCTGGGGCTGTGTCCCAGAGCCACAGAGCAGCTGGGATGGCAGCAAGGGGCTGTGTGACAGCACAGAGTGGGCTGTGTGACAGCACTGAGGGGGTTGTGACATCACAGAGCTAGCTGTGACATCACAGAAGGCAGCTCTGTGACATCACAATGTGGGTTGTGACACAGAGTCACAGAGCAGCTGTGTGATGTCACAGAGAAGGCTGTGACATCACAGGGTGACTGTGACATCACAAATCTGCTGTGTGACATCACATAGCAGATGAATGACATCATATGGAGGTTGTGTGACCTAACAGAGTTATTGTGTGACATCACAGGGGCAGTGTGACATCTCAGGAAGCATTGTGACATTACAGGGATTGTGTGACATCACAGGGGCTGTGTGACATCACGGGGGCTGTGTGAGGTCACTGGGGAGGTCACTCTGCCCCGGCCCCCTCACAGTTCCCCCCAGAGCAGTCCAACCCTGCTCGTGCACAGCAGGGTCCCCTGTCCCCCCGGGTCCTCCCACCCCTGGCCCCGCAGCCTCCCCCAGAGGATGTTCCACGAGATCGACCCCAGAGCCTGACACGGGGACGGGGGCCGGGGCCCTGGGGGTAGCACAGGGGGACAGGGACACCCCGGCAGCGTCCCCGTGTCCCCCAGGGCCAGAGCCTGGGCCAGGGCTCCTTCACCCTGTTATAGATAAATATCATAATATTGGCTTTTTGCAAATATTAAAATGGATTTTATATGTGTGATGTTAAAATAACTTTGTTCTAAAGATGTAGTTTTTCTTTCTGTTGTTAATTGAGCTTAGACATAGTAGTGAAATAGCTGATAGAAGTGTGCTTGTGTTAAACTGCCTGCTTGGATGGGATAACATCCAATGCACACAGGATGAGGACACCTGTACAGATCTGCCAACTATCAGCACTCCCCGTCTGAAGGCAGAGTGCACCAAGGCCCAAAAACTGGAGGTGATAAAGAGAAGGAGCCAAAACCACAGCCAAGAAACACACATGCTCTGAAAAGGCAGACCCAAGGAGGGGCCATGTAAAATCATTCCTGGAATATGTAAAGTAGTTGATGGATATGCATAAGGCTCTATGAATATGCACCAGGCTGATGTAAGGGGAAAGGTATTTCAGGGGATCCCCGAAGGTAACAGGGTGCTCCTGGCTGAGTGCCAAGATGCACCCGGCCGTAATAACCTTTGCTCCATGGTCCTGCTCTCCCATTGTCCCTTATTAAACTTTGTACATTTTCACAGGAGAGTGAACGCATTTTTCACAAATGGAATCTCAAGGAAACAAGGGTCAGTTGTTAAGCCAAGGCTCTGCTTTGACCAAGTGGGGCCTCATGGGACACAGATGCCACTGGGACATTGCCAGGTCTGCTAGGAACAAGGCTCCAGTATTGCACAGTGTTACAGATGAGTAATGTCATAGTTGGGTCTCACAGTGAGGAGATAGATCCTATATGTGTGTTAAGATGTGTAGTGATGTTATTGTCATCTGTCCCCCATAGTCCTCTTTCCCCTCCCCTTGTAATGGCCTTGGTGGTTGGGGCATTTGGGGAGGGCAGGTTTGTCACTGGAAGGCAGGCATGGCAACACCTGCTCTCCAGTCAGGGTGCAAGAAAGCATTCTCCACCAATGGACGGCCACAAAGAGTTACCTGACAGACTTTGGGTGGGGCTAGGATTACCTGATGCAACACCAAAAGCCTAAAAGGAGGAGCAGCCAATTTGTGAAGGAGCCATGTGGCTGATAGCCACGGAGTGGGGAAGGGCTCCCAGTGCTGTGATTTCTCCTGTTTCAGTCCTTTGTTGTCATTTTTTTCAAGGTTGAATCAACCTTAAAATTTTAAAAGTAGCGGTCATTTCTCACACACAGCAAGGCCTCAGGGCGCCCAGGAGAGCGGCGTGACAATGACATCTTGGGGAACCAAGTGTCACCTGCAAACACAACGGGGCCTCATGGAAGCCAGGGGCCACTTGGATATTGCCAGGGCAGGTGGAACTCAGTGTCCATTGTGACACAGCACAGCCTCGTGGAACTCAGCAGAGCATTGGGACAGCCTGGAATCTCATGGAGCCAAGGCTCTGCTTTGGCAAAGTGGGGCCCACAGGACACAGGTGCCACTGGGACATTGCCAGCTCTTGTGGAACCCAGTGTCCACTGTGACCCGGCAGAACCTCATGGAAACATGGGGGCCACTGTGACGCAATGGAATCCCATGGAAGCAAGTGTCAGTTGTGAACGCAGCAGGGCCTCACAGAACCCAGGGGCAACGGGGACCGTGCTGTGGCTCGTGGGATCAAGGGGCCATTGTGACCAAGAGGGGCCTCCTGGAACCCAGGAGAACATTGTGGGCCCATGGATCCTCATAGAAGCACGGCCCCGTTGTGACAAAGTGCAGCATCACAATGGTCTCCTGGGTTCCATGAGTCCTCGCTGTGTTTAGAATTGACACTTGGTTCCCCAAGATTCCATGGCATCCCTCTGCTCTCCTGTGATTTGAGGCTGTGCTGTGTCACAATGGACACTTGCTTCCTCCAAGGCTGGAGATGTCCCAGTGGCACTGGGCTTCCATGAGGCCGCGCTTTGTCACAATGGGGCCTTGCTTCCATGAGATTCCATTGTCCCACAATGGTCTCCTGGGTGCCACAAGGCCTGCCTTTGTCACAGTGGAACCTTGCTTGCACCAGCCCTGGCAATGTCCCAGTGGCACAGGGGTTCCATGAGACCCTGCCGTGTCACAATGGGCCCTTGGTTCCATCAGTTCCATTGTGTCACAGCGCTCTCCTAGGTCCCATGAGGCCTTGGTCTGACACAGTGTTGTCTTGTTCCTACCAGGCCTGACAATGTCCCAGTGGCACCTGTGTCTCATGAGGCCCCACTTGATCAAAGCAGAGCCTTGCTCCCATGAGATTCCACTGTGTCACAATGTTCTGCTTGGTTTCATGGGAACCTGATGTGTTGACAATTGATCCTTGGATCCTAGAGATTCCATTGCATCACGGCACTGTCCTTGGTTCTATGAGGCCCAGCTTTGTCACAACTGGACCTTGGTTCCATGAGATTCCATTGTATCACAGCAGTGTCCTTGGTTCCATGAGGCCCTGCTGGGTCACAGTGGAGCCTTTGTGCCATTCGTTTCCATGGTGCCACAATGGTCTCCAGCATTCCATGAGGCCATGCAGCAAAAGAGTGGACCCTTGAATCCATGAGTTCCCATTCCATCAGGATGATCTCTTGCATTCCATGAGGCCCTGCTGTGTCACTAAGGAGCCTTTGTTCCATGTGTTCCCTTTGGGACACCATGGTCTCCAGTGCTCCATGAGGCTGAGCTGTGAAACTCTGGGCTCTTGGTTCCATGAGATCCCACCACGGTGTCACCATGGTCTCCTGGGTCCTGTAACAATTCACACTTGGTTCCATGAGATCCCACCACGGTGTCACCATGGTCTCCTGGGTCCCATGAGGCCCCTCTCTGTGTCACAGTGTTTGCCTTGGTTTCCTGAGAAGCTGATGTGTTGACAGCTGACCCTTGGTCCCTTGAGATTCCATTGCATCCCAGCGGTGTCCTTGGTTTCATAAAGCCCAGGTTTGTCACAAGGGAGCCGTGGTTTCAGGATATTCCATGGTGCCACAAGGGTCTCACCACTCTCTGAGGCTGCACCGTGAAACAGTGGACACCTGGTTCCATGAGATTCCGTGGGGTAACAGTCAATTCTTTTGCTTCTTTTCTGCCAAGGTCGGGATGAAATCCCAAGACAGCATTTCTTGTTTGGACTCAGGTGTTCATTAGCTCTTGTCTCTAGAACAGTCTCACAAGCTGTGAGTTCTGCAGCACTTCGCTAACAAGGTGAAAATGGAGCCCTGTCTCTCTCTCTGCAAGGTCTTTTGAGGATAAACTGTCCAATTAAGAAATGACACCTAAATTATTTTTACTTTTAACCCAATAACCAAGCACCCGTGCCCAACATAAGGGACTTTTTTATCCAATTACACAATACCACCCAAACCTGAGGAGGAGGAGGAGGAGGAGAAGGAGGAGGAGCAGGAGGAGGAGGAGGAGAAGAAGAAGAAGAAGGAGAAGAAGGAGATGAAGGAGAAGAAGGTAAAGAAGGAGGAGAAGGAGGAGAAGGAGAAGGAGAAGGAGAAGGAGAAGGAGAAGGAGAAGGAGAAGGAGAAGGAGAAGGAGAAGGAGAAGGAGAAGGAGAAGGAGAAGGAGAAGGAGAAGGAGAAGAAGGAGAAAGAGAAGGAGAAGGAGAAAGAGAAGGAGAAGGAGAAGAAGAAGAAGAAGAAGAAGAAGAAGAAGAAGAAGAAGAAGAAGAAGGCAAAGAAAAAGGATCAGCCTCCACCCTAAAACCTCCATCTTGCTTTATATATATTACTATATTCTAAAACCTTAAATTCCAAGTTTTCCACCATGTGATATTACACCCTTCTATTCAAACTCCACACCCATAATCCCAGCTCCATCATTCCATTTTGGAAGCCTTCTCCACAGCCTCAGGTCAAATCCAGTGTTCTCTTGGGGGTCAGTGTCTGCCAGCTCAGAAAGTCCGAAATTCTCAGCAGCCCGGGTTCCAACAGGTAACAATGTTCTCCTGTGTTCCAGTAGGTTCCATTGGGCCCGGCTCTGTCACCATGGACACCTGGTTCCATGGGATTCCATTGGGTGACAGTGTTCTCCAGTGTCACCATGGACACCTGGTTCCATGGGATTCCATGGGGTGACAATGTTCTCCAGTGTCACCATGGACACCTGGTTCCATGGATTCCATTGGGTGACAGTGTTCTCCAGTGTCTCCATGGACACCTGGTTCCATGGGATTCCATGGGGTGACAATGTTCTCCAGTGTCACCATGGACACCTGGTTCCATGGGATTCCATGGGGTGACAATGTTCTCCAGTGTCACCATGGACACCTGGTTCCATGGATTCCATGGGGTGACAATGTTCTCCAGTGTTCCATCAGGCCCGGCTCTGTCCCCATGGACACTCGGTTCCATGGGCAGTGTCCGTGTCCCAGTGGCACCTGTGTTCCATGGCACCCCTGTCTGACCAGGGACAGTTTGTTCCAGGACATTCCATGGAGTCCCAGCGGTCACTTGGGTTCCATGCAGGTGCCTGGGCAGCGGGAGCTCAGCCCAAATATCCTGGGGGTCCCTGGGCTGGTGTTTGTTGGGGGGAACCTTTGGATCTTGCAGGGCTCCAAAGCTGAGCCGCGGATGCCCCTTGGGACAGAGTGGAGCATCATGGAAGCCAGGAGACCCTGATGGAGCCAGGAGAGCCTGATGGAAGCCAGGAGAGCCTGATGGAGCCAGGAGACCCTGATGGAGACCAGGAGACCCTGATGGAGCCAGGAGACCCTGATGGGAGCCAGGAGAGCCTGATGGAGCCAGGAGATCCTGATGGAGCCAGGAGAACCCTGATGGAACCAGGAGACCCTGATGGAGCCAGGAGACCCTGATGGAGCCAGGAGAGCCTGATGGAGCCAAAGCTGCAGCGGGATACAGAGGGACCTCATGGGAGCCCGGGCTGGGGGAATCCTCAGGGCTGTGCAAGGAAAGGTTCAGCACAAGCAGCCCTGGAGCGAGATGTGCAGTGTGAAACACGCCAAACACTTGTTTTTTAAATTTTAAAAGTTTAATAGAAATAAAATGGTTATAAAAATAGCAATACAATTAGAGTAATAATAATTTGGACAATTTGAATTAGGACAATATGAGACAATAGAGAGAAAGGGTTATGGAGGTCCGGGTACTTTTTCTGGGCACCACGAGCCCGAAAAGGACACCCGTTAACAAAGGATTAACCCTTAAAAACAACAGCCCGTTGCATATTCATACACTTCATCCATGATGCAGAAATTCCATTCAAACACAGGATTCTGTCTGGGCAGTGCCACCTTCTTCCTCCGAATCCTAACAGCGCCTTCGAGGCAGGAAGAAGTTCATTTCTTCTGATAAGAGGGCAATAAATTCCTTTTCTCTGAAAGATTTAGGTGTCCTGTGGCTGCTATCTCACTGCGAGTCCTTTCTTTAAAAAAAGAATCCTTCATAGCATCGTTTCTATTTTAACATTTTTTATAACCGAAAACTATATTTAACACAGAACTTAAGAGAATTAATACAGCATTGCTTTCTAACACAAGACATATAATATTCATTTTAATATTTGCAAAAAGCCAATCATAAAATACATGCATTTTTCACATGCAGGCAAAGCCAGCGAGGCAGCAGAGCAAGAGAGAGAGCAGAGCCAGCGACACAACAAACGCACCGAGAGCGAGAGAGCAAGTTTGAACAGAGCTTGCAAAGGGCAAAATCAGCTCAGACCAGGTTAGACTGAAGAACAAGGAGCACCAGGCATGGGCTGATGGTCCAGGTAAAACGTTCCAGCGTGAGGAGGACGACAGAAGCCTTCATCAAAAGAGCACCAGAAGACTGAGGGCCGCCACAGGAGGAACGGACGCAGGCGCTGAAGCCACACACGGCTGTAAAACCGGGACACAGCTTTATGCAAATGTGAGTATGCTAATGAAGTGTTGTAATTGTGACTTTTAAAATGGAGCTGGAGGCTAAAGGAGACCGAGTGGGTCTCTCTTTTTGCCAGAGAGATCCCCCTCGCTCCCAGCGCTGGATACACAAATCCCTGCTCTGTCTGACTGCAGAGTTTGATTTCCTCGCCCAGTTTGTCCCACTCCCCCTTTCCCTGCCCTCTCCTCCCCTCTCCCAGTCCCATTTATGGGATTTGGGGTCATTTATGGGATTTGGGGTCATTTATGGGATTTGGGTCATTTATGGGATTGGGGTCATTTGCGGGTTTTGGGTTCTTTCTGTGCCTTTGGGGTTATTTGGGTTTTTTTTGGGGTTATTCAGGGTAAATTTGGGATCATTTGAGGTAATTTTTCACATTTTTTGGTTTTTAGGGCTGTGTGTGTGGGGGGTAATTCAGGGCCAATTCTGTGTGGGTTTGGGATCATTTTATGGGATTGGAAGGGATTTTAATGGATTTTAATAGGAATTTAGTAGGATTTTAATAGAATTTAATGGGATTTAAAAGGAATTTTAATAGGATTTAATGGGATTTTAGTGGGATTTTATGGACTTTTAATGGAATTTGATGGGATTGTAATAGAATTTTATGGGATTTTAATGAGATGTCATGGGATTTTAATGGAATTTAATAGGATTTTAATGGGATTTTAATGGTGTTTAATGGGAATTGAGTGGAATTTAATGTGATTTTTATGGGATTTTAATGGGATTTGATGGGGGTTTCCCCCAGTCCACAGCTCCCTCCCACCTCTATTTTGGGGTCCCATTCCCCTCTTTCCCGCCGCTCTCCCGCCCCTTCCCCATCGTTCCCCCAGTCCCCAATCCCCTCCCCCGTGCTTGGTTTTGGGGGTTCCAGGCCCCTCCTGCTCCCTTTGGGGGTCCCGACCCCCTTTGGTTGAATTTGGGGCCCCCCCGCCCCCCTTCTCCCCGCGCCCCCCGCTCCCCCCGCGGCCGGGGGGGCTCCCAGCGCCCCCAGTGCCACCAGTGCGGCCCCAGCTGCCCCCGCACGCCCCATCCCCATCGCCGGGGTCACCGCCCCCCGCCCCAAATTCCGCTCCTGGACACTGAGAGCCATCAGCGACAAACGCTCTGATTGGCTGGGAATGGCCCCGCGCAGTCTCTGATTGGCCAGCGCTGTGAGAGGCGCTGGGTTCCGCCCGGAACCCGATGAGTCACAGCCGAGCCGGGCGCTGATTCGCTGGAAATCGCCGGGCGGGGCCAGTGCGCCGAGTGTCTGCCCGGCAACGGGATCGTCATCAGCGCCCCGCGCTCTGATTGGCCAGGATCTGTTTCGGGCTGGGGACGGGAGGAACTGGGCACCCCCAGGAGCCCCTCGGGTTTGGGGCTTTCGATCCCCCCTCGGCCCTCGGGGCGGCCCTGGGGCCCCCCCAACACCCCCAAAATGGGGAGGGTCCGCGGGGCCCTTTGGAACCCCCAGAAATGGGCGGGGAGCGGCAGGAGCCGCCCCAAAAAGGGATGGAAGGGTCCGGGCCGGGAATGGGGGAGGCTCTGGGGATGGCTCCGGCCCGGATCGGGGCGGGCTGGGATTGAGGGAGGCTCCGTTCAGCGGCTGGGGAGGGGCTGGGCCTGGGGAGGGCTCCGGGATTGTGGGGATGGGGCCATTCCGGGACTGGGGCAGGGCCTCTCCCTGGGGTTGGGGTCCGGCTTTGGCTCAGGGACCCTCCCCGTTCCTGTTCCGCTTCCCGATCCCGTTCCCGATCCCGATCCCGATCCCGCCGCTGGCTCCAGGGAATGTCCCTGATCTCAACCCCGACCCCAAACCCGAGGTGAGGTCAAACATTGGGGTCAAACACCCCAAATCCTGGGGTCAACTCCCCCGGACCCCAAATCCTGGGGGTTCAAACACTGGGGGGAGGCCAAACACCCCCAGACCCAAACTCTGGGATCTCAACTTCCCCCCTGTCCCCCAGCCCGAACCCCAAATTTTAGGCCTTAAACCCCCCAAATCCCAGATCCTGGGGTGTCAAACACTCTGCAATTTGCAAATGTTGGGGTTAAATCCCCCTGACCCCAAATGCTGGGGTTTGAAACATTTGGGGTGTCTAACACCCCCCGTTCCCAAAGTCTGGGGTCAAACACCCCCAAATCCCAAATCCTGAGGTGTCAAACACCCCCAACCCCCAAAGTTTGGGGTCTAAAGCCCCAATCCCCACCTCCTGGGATTTGAAATATCTGGGGTGTCCAACCCTCCTCATTACCCAAAGTTTGGGGTCAATCCCCCCAATCCCAAAACTTTGGGGTCAAAAGCCCCCTGATCCCAAACTCTGGAGTGTCAAATCCCCCTGCTCCCCCAACTTTGGGGTTAAATTCCCCCGAATCCTGGGGTCAATCCCCCCAATCCCCAAATTTTGGGGTCAAAACCCCCTGACCCCAAATCCTGGGGTTTGAGACATCTGGGGTGTCCAACCGCCCTGATCCCAAAGTTTGGGGCTCAAACCCCCTGATCCCCAAATCCTGGGGGAAAAAAACTCCCAAACCCCAAATCCTGGGAACAAAAACCCCCAAATCCGAAACCCAGGGGTGTCAAACATCCCCAATTCCCAAAGTTTGGGGTCAAAAATCCCCAAACCCTGAGGTGTCAAAATCCCCTTAACCCCATATTTTAGGACCAACCCCACCCAACCCCCAAAGTTTAGGATCAAACCCCCCAATTCCCAAAGTTTGGGGTCAAACACCCCCAAACCCCGAATTTTAGTATCAGCCCCCCCCCCCCCCCAGTCTCAAAATTTGGGATCATTTGGAGTTTATTTGGGGCAGCTCCAGGTGCAATGTCTGCAGAGAGACCCTGGGTACAATGCTGGGAAAAACCCCAATAACCCCTCAGGAACCCCAAAATCCCTGGGGGCTGGGAAAGGGGATTTGGGGTGAAAGAAGAAGGATTTGGAATGCACAAAGAAGGATTTGGGATGGAGAGAGGGGATTTGGGTGGGAAACTGGGTCCCTTTTTGGCGCAGGAGATCTTCCTGGCGCTACTCTGGGTGATGCTGAAGCCCTGCAGGGCCTCGCGGGCGGCGCCCGCCTGCACCTCGGGCTCCAAGTGCACCCAGGCGATGTCGCGGGGCCCGGGCAACAGGGCAGCTCCTGAACCCCGGGAACCTGGGCTGGGAACGGGGCCAGGAGAGCCCCAGACACCCGGGAGTGTTCCCCAGACACCCGGGAATGTTCCCCAGAAACCCGGGAGTGTTCCCCAGACACCCGGGAATGTTCCCCAGAAACCTGGGAATGTTCCCCAGAAACCCAGGAGTGTTCCCCAGAAATCCGGGAATGTTCCCCAGACACGCGGGAATGTTCCACAGACACCCGAAGCCTTCTCTGCTCCATTTCCATCCTGCGCCTTCTGGCCTCTTCTTCAGCTCTCCGGGCCGCTGCTCTCTGCTTCATGGCCGCCCTTCTGCGCCTGAGGCAGAGGAAGAAAGGCAGGAAGAGCAGCTCAGCAGCAGCCCAGTAGGGCCCCTGCTGCACGGCTGCCCAGAGCAGGGGTCCCCAGGCAGGCTCGGGTGCCTCTGGGGTAGCCTGCTCCAGGCCCTCTTTGCCCAGCTCTGCATCCTCATCCCAACTGATCACCACGGGCCGTGGGAAGTGGAAGAGGAGCAGCACCAGCAGGGCAGGGACTGATTTGGACACCATGGTCTGCAGGAGGAGAGAGACAATTTGTGTTGCTTTGCACAAGAGTTGCAAACCCGTGTGTTATTAGGGAATGGCCGCTCCTGCTGTGCCAGAGCGCTCGAGCAGGGCTGAGAATCTGGTGTCAAAAGGCATTCATGTGCTCCATGTTGCATGGGGCACCCGTGTGCAGGAATAGAGAACAACTTCCCTCAGATGGGATCTGCTGTGGCAAGGCCCCTCTGGTTTTCTCCTCCACGCAGCAGTTTGCATGCAGAATGTGGGCAGATGTAACTCTGAGGTCCTCCTGCTCACCCTTGGGTTCCCCTTGCAGAGCCTCAGCCCCTGCGTTCTGTCAGGGCCCCTGGGCAGGTGGGATATTCCCAGAGGAGAGGGGCCGGCTGTGTCCCCATTGCCCCTGTCCCTTATGTGCCTGTGCTCAGGAGGGCACAGAGAGGATGGGGACTCCTGCCTGCCCCGTGTCCTGTCTGCCTGCCGGGCCTGTCCCAGGGCAGCCGGGCTGTGATTGCTGTGCTGTGTCCCCCTGTCCCTGCTGTCCCTGCTGTCCCTGCTGTCATGGCCCACTGCAGGTTCCACACCTACACAGCCATGGTGGCTCCTGAGCTCTGCAGGGACCCGAGTGACAGTCTGAGTGGTGGCACTCCTGGTTTTCTTGCATTTGGCATCGCGCAGAGCAGAGGCTGGATCACAGCACCAAAGGAGCAGCTGCTGCAGGGGAGGAAAGGAGCCTCTGCATGGCCAAGGGTGCTGTGGTGCCCCTGTGTCAGGAATTCCCCACAGCTGACACCTGAGTCCAGCATGGACACTCACAGACACAGCGTTTGTTCAGGCATTGCCTTTATTGCATCTTGACAGGGACCGCAGCTGCCTGAGGGAAGTCACCCTCCCGAGACAGGAGGGCAGAGAGTGTAATTTAAATTAACCAATTGTGATTATAGGCATTCGTAGCAACAGTCTATATACTGTATATATGAATATTAAACAAGACACAAAATAATTATTGGATCATGAAGATTAAGCAACATTTGCTGTTTTAAACAGAAATAAAGTATACTTCAGTTTTGGTTAACTGTAATAATTCTTGGTAATTTTGATGAATTATAAGTTCTATGTAATATAAGGAAAAGTGCCATTATTTATTACTACTTAATATTAAAATATTTATGTTATCTTACAAGAGTAGTAATCTACATTATAGTAATAAAAAGTTTGGAAAATGTTGCTAAAGACAATTATTTTTAAAGAAAACATTTTAAATATCTCAAAACTATTTAAGAATTTGAATCATTCTCCAATCATTGGCCCGATGCCTTCAGATGGTGCTTTCCTCCGAGCAGATGCAAAGGCTCTGTATGGGAAAGGGTTAAAATAGATGCAGTTACTACAGATCCCGTGAGGAGAGAGAGGGCAGAGGGGCAGGGTGTGTCAGGAGCCCGGAGCCTGTGCCCCGGCGCAGGGCTGTGCTGGGCAGCAAGCGCAGCTCTGTGCGCCGGCTGCTCACAAAGATGTGCGGCTCGCCTTGGCCGGCCCAGAGAGCATCTCCAGCAGGAAGCTTTTCTTCACACAGCCACTGCCTGTGCTCCTCCAAAAGCCTGCCCTGCCTACCTTCAGCATCCTGTTTGTATCCCTATTCATCCCAATCAGCCTGGCCATTTGCTTTTCTATTTCTTTCGTGGCCCGGCGCATTTGCTCCATGTCTTTGAATCTCTTCCTAAGGAGCCGCCTTCTCTGCTCGATTTCCACCTTCCTCCTTCTGGCCTTTTCCTCAGCTCTCTGGGCCGCTGCTCTCTGCCTCGTGGCTGCCCTTCTGCGCCTGAGCCACCAGCCCAAAAGCAGGAGCAGCGGCTGAGCAATTTGCCAGAGCTGGTGCAGGTAGCGCAAGGCAGCCAGGAGCCAGGGTCCCCAGCCAGGCTCAGCTGGCTCTGGGGGGGCCGCTTTCATCTCCTCTGCACGCTGCTGCCCATCCCCGTGAAATCTGTGCACCACGGAAAGTGGGAACAGGAAGAGGAGCAGCACAAGCCCAGCCAGGACTGCTCTGTGCGCCATGGTCTGCAGGAGGAGAGAGACAAGGCTTTCACTGGGGCTGCCAAGGGAGCTTGTGGGGGCTGAAGTGAGGCCCGGAGGCGCAGGGATGTGAGGGCAGAAGCAGAGGGCCCCGGGCAGCTGGCAGGCAGCAGGGCCTGTGCCAGTGGGCCAGCAGCAGCAGCCCCGTGCCCCGGCCAAGGCGCCGGCCCCAGGGGCTGGCCCTGGGTGCAGGGGGACAATGCAGGCCCGGGTGCGGCACTTGTGGCCCGGCCCTGGCCCGGCCCAGCCCCGCCACGTGCGCACTCACCGCTTGCCCAGGCTGTGCTGGGCCAGCGTTACCTGCGGGGGCCTTTTCCAGCTGCCCCCATTGTGACACGCTGCCCCTGGTGTCACAGGGGCCAGAGGCATCACAGCCGGGCCAGTCCTGCCCTTGGTGCCCAGCCCAGCTCAGGGGCTCCCAGTGGGCCCAGCAATGAAAGCCCCGGCAGGCAGCAAGTGCAGCCCCTCTGGGAGGGGATGGGCCCCAGGGGCTCCCTTCACAAAGCAGGCAGAAGTCCCCACTGATAAGTTTCCAAAGGGAAAAGATTATAATCAATAATGTTGAGTAGGATACATATTATCAACTATGAAAACACCTGAGGTGCTTTTCCTAATGGGACTTGTTCTTCTGTCAGTGGGGTTGGGTGATGGTTGCTCAGTTTTTCTTGCTTGACTCTTCCCTGATCCAGTCCATCCAAGACTTCTGTGAAACCTTCCCATTGTCAGACAGCAGAAATAAAGAACTGCAGTGAAACCACTTCTAGTCCCCTTCAGATCAAGAAGGTGCAGGGGGATGGTTCTGGCAGAGAATTTGAGCTGCTCTGGACAGAGTCGCACTGCTGTGTTAGCAGGGACTGGCTGCTTGTGTATTTCTTTGGATGAACAGAATCTTCCTTGTGTCCCCAGTGAACACATGGAGCTCACACCAGCAGTGCCTCTTGCCTGTTCCCTGCCCAGCCAGACCTTCCAGCCCAGCTGCAATGCCCAGCGTGGCCTTTGAGCACAAAGGGATTGCAGAGCCAAAAGCATCTGTGTAGCCACCATGGTGTTCAGCGGCTGCTGCTCGGGGAAGGGCACTGAGAGGAGGCCACTGCTGCTCTTGTCAGAGCGCTGCTGTGCAGGGATGTCCCTCGCCCTGCTCAGTCCCACATCTGCCCATCTTTTGGCCTGCTCTGAGCTCAGGTGGATGCCATCTGCTCCCAGCAGACCCAGCTGCTCCAGGGTAGATGCACAGGCATGGAACCCAAAACCTTGAGTATCCCCTGAGTAGCCAGGCATTCAGCTGTTCAGTTTGTCACGGCCCACAGCAGGGATTAGAACAAGATGGTTTTTCAGATTCCTTGTGACCCGAACCATTCCAGGATTCTAGGATTTCTCCATGACTGACTTTGGTCCCCTCAAAAGACCTCCTCTCTCCTCTCTTCCCTCCACCTGTGGAGAACGCATTCTGATGCTGCTGCTGCTGTTGGGAAAGGTTGGTGGATACTCTTCCTGCCATCCCATGGGTGTAAGCATGACTCCTCTCTGAAGTCTTTGTCCCTGAATCAGTGCCTTCAAAGAACAGTTATCTCCCCTCCTTCCTTTTCCATTCAGCACTTGAGCACACACAGCATTTCTCATCGTTTTCCACAGAACAGCACAGGTGCCAGTTCCCATCTTGTGGAGCCCTCTGCCATAAATCAGCCTGACAGGTTTATTCTCTACGTAATGGGAAATGATGACAAATGCAGCTGCATAATCTAGTTAGTAACTCACCATAATGACTGCCTCTGGGGTGATTTATGGGTTTTGTCATATGTGAGCTTTCAGAACTTTAGAGATTACATTTTTCACACTTTTTTGTTGGAATCTCAGTTTATCAGACTTTACTGCAGCCTTAATCACTTGCAGTACAACCCTGGACTCCACAAATGTATCACATCAGCGTGAAAAAGGCAGAGAAAACAAGAACTGTTGTGAATTAATGAGCCGGGTAACACATGTCTCACAACAGCGATGAAACAACCTGTGTTCTTCTTCAAGCCGCAACAGAAAGTCCCAAAGTCTGGTTATTTAATTTTTTTTTCACAAAACACAGGCAGCAGCAAAGAACTGAAACAACACAGCCAGGCTTGAAACCTGAAAGATCTGCAAGGCTGAGTCTATCCTAGTTAATGGTGAAATGATGTGTGACTCTGTCCTAGATGTTCAAATGAAGAAGATTGATTCACAGGTATAATATGGCTTCTAAGCAAAACACTGGGATTATATAGGAGAAATGCACGTGTCATGAAACAACCAAGAAATCAGAGAGACACTTCCAAGCTCTGCTGTGAAGGTCTGGGAAATGTTCAGATTTACCATCTGTGGAGTTTGGTGCAGGATAAACTGGAACAAAAGGCCATCATTACCCAAATTGATTTCGTTTGGGCTGGTTTGTTGGTTTTTGGTTTGCTTTTTCTTTTTTTTTTTTTTTTTTTTTGTTTGTTTGCTTTTTGTCAGATAATGTTTTATAATACTCCAAGAAATATGTTAAAAAGGTCAGCATGATCCATCAGACACAAGCAGCAGGGCTGGGGTAGATGCAACATGTTCCTTGCACTGGAGGGTAGACAGAGGCAAGATCTGGTTTGGGGTCAATCACACCTGGATCAGGGAGGTGGCTGAAACCTGGGCTGGCCAAAGCCTTAGAATCACAAAATATCCTGGGCTGGAAAGGACCCCCAAGGATCACCAAGTCCAACTCCTGGCCCTGCAGAGGACACCTCCCCAAGAACCCCACGCTGTGCCTTGGCATGTGCTGGTGGGCAGGAGCACACAGCTGGCCGTGGCTTTGGGTGCATGGGTAAGATGAGATGGTGAGGAGCATCCCTGCTCCCTGAGCTCCTGGAGAGCTGCAGACACTGATCACTGGTAAGGACAGCACCAGGGCCATGGCCTGGGGCTGGTGATCTGGTGTCTCCTTCCTGCTGCTGCTTTCTGCTACAGATAACAGCCTGGTACCAAGGTCTTGTTGCTGAGCTGATAAACGGCTGGGGAGATTCCCTCCCTGCTCTTGTCTGCACGAGTTCTTATGCTCAGCACCAGGAAGGATTGGGCCAGAATGGAGGCATTTGGGGTCTCAGGGCTGAGGCTGAGACAGACAGCCAGGCAGAGCAGCTCCTCCTGGCTGATGCAAACATTAGCCCTGTGCTGGCCAGGCCAGTGATCCATAGCTATGGGTCCACAGTGATGGTGGTGCTGGGTATTCACTGGGAGAAGAGGAGGTGTAAAATGAAGCTTCTGAAGCTGCTTGGGATCCTGGAAGCTGCTCAGACCCCACTTGACCAGAGTGGTTGTTTGGCCAGCTGAAGTGATGGAATTTATTGGGCTGTGCAGGGACAGTTTTCTGTGCAAACATGAAGGACTTTCAGGGGGGATGAAATACGGCCTCATAGTAGAAACAGCTGGGCTGAACACTCTTTATTCCAGCTATGAATCTTTGCTCTTAAGAGCAACGGATTCCACCTTTCATTAAACCAGAACTTGTTGTTGTTGTTGTTGTTGTTGTTGTTGTTATTTTGAGGAACATAAATGACCTTTCTTGTTTATTTTATGAGCATTTTAAATCATCTTGTCACCCACTGCATGCATGAAACATGAGATGTTCCCAAAGTGTAGCTCACTTCAGACAGGGAGTGCTGACAGATCTGTACAGGTGTCCTCATCCTGGGTGCATTGGATGTTATCCCATCCAAGCAGGCAGTTTAACACAAGCAGCTATTTCACTGAGCTTAATTAACAACAGAAATAAAAACTATATCTTTATAGCAAAGTTACTTTGACATCTACCATCACTCAGCAAGAGGTTTATTGTTATGGACACATAATATTGGCTTTTTGCAGAGATTAAAATGGATTTTCTATCTGTGGTGTTACAGTAACTTTGTTATTGTCTTGGTTTGAAAAGCCAGGTGTCTGCTAAGGAAGGCAGGAGCCTCCCCTGGAATGGAAAATGTAAACCTCTCCCTCTGAATTGTTATAATTTTGAAATTAAGGAGCTTTCAGGCAAAGATATGGGAATAGGAATAACAGTTCTTTTTTAGGAAAAATTAAAAATATAAATGCAGTAGTACAGACGAAAAAAAACCCCACTGACAGAGTCAGAACAGGGCCTGACACCGTGTGGGTCAGGGTGCTGGCAGCAGTCCCATTCAGCGGTGGCTGCAGCCCTCCTGCAGTGCCAGGTGTGGCTCTGTTGGAGCAGGGATCCTGGAGAAGGGTGGAGTTTCCCTCTGAAGGTCCAGGGCTGCTGTAGATGGGCCTGGGAATCTTCCTTCCTCTGGGAATCCAGTTGGAAAAGGCTGATCCTCTGGGAATCCAGTGGAGAAGAAAGACAGCTGCTCCTCTGGGAATCCAGGAGGAAAAGGCTGCCTACAGTGTTCCAAATCTCAGATTCTATCCAGGTAGGAATGCTTGGCTCCTCCCCCTGGGCGGAGCATCTCCCAATGCGATGATGTCATTTCATCAGCCATGCAGTGACACTCAGTGGCCCAATACCAGAAGATAATTAATAATTAATGGCCTATTAATGGAACACACCTCCCCAGAGGGAGGATTGGTTGTGGAAGAGAGAAACTGCCCAATGAACAGAAGATAACTGCCCCACCACTGACAGATGGCAAACAGAACACACACTTATCTTGCAGTCCAGGACCTGTCCCCACTGGCTGCCCCCATTCTCCAGAGTTCATGGTGTCCAGAGAGGCTGCAGCTGCCGGTGCTGGGAACAAACGAGACGGGTCTGGGTTTCAGAAAGCTCCAGAGTCCATTTCTTTCCCCTGAAAGACAGGGCAGAGGCAGGGCCGTGGGGTTTTTATAGGGTATCCCAGGGCTGGAGTTTGGGTTTGGGTCAGGGGAGGAGTTCTTAGCAACACAAGAAGGGTGAGATCAAATTCCTGCCTCTTAGCAACAGGGGCACCCCACACAGAATGTGTCCCCAAATCCTGAATTCCCCCTCAAACACCTCTGAAATGGTGGGACTTTAGACATCTTTGGTCACTTTCATTCTCTAATAACACTGATGCTGTTAGTTCCAGAGTGCCCAGGATGCGTCTGGCAAGTCAGCTCTGGCAGGAAGAAGGCGGCTGCCAGGGGCCTGCTTGTGGCCTCTGACAGCCCCATTGCTCAGGGCTTGCCAGCGCCCCAGCCCCTCAGGCCCTGCCCCAGCGCGGCCAAGCTGCCCGGCAGCAGCGCCGCAGCCCCACAGCAGCTCCAGAGCAGCCCCAGGCAGAGGCACCCGGGAGCCCTCAGCAAGGCAGCCAGCAGCAGACGGGCAGGAGGGCACGGATGGCGCTTCCTGCCTGGCACAGGGCTTGTGGCCATCTCCAGGCAGCGCTCTGGCAGGGATCCCCGCAGCTCCGGCCCCTGCCCAGCCGCTCTGTGGGCAGCACAAAGGCTTCAGCAGAACCACCAAAGGCCAAGGGCCTTCTGGCCATTTCCCCTTGCCCACTGCACGCCTGGGCAGCTGGCTGAGCACAAGCACCCTTTATCCCCTCTTCCCCTAGGCCCTGCGGAGCCTGGGCAGAAAAAGAAAGATCCTGGCAGTCTGTGTATTAGAACACAGTCTATATTTACATAGTAAAGGGAAAAAAAAAAAAACAAAGAAAAGAACATTCTTGAAGTAAAAGAAAAATCCTCCTGACTCAGGTGGCCCAGCAAAAACAGCTTCTGGGATCAGCTCTCCACAGAGCTGCAGCAGGGCAGGCAGCCGAGCCGTGACACACGAGGCCGTGTCTTCCATGCCCTGCGCAGGTGATTTCGGAGCCACTGGAAGCTGGAGATGGGAGCCCGCTCTCCTGACTTGAGGATGCAGAGCGTTTGAATTGCCAGGCTTCCGACGGCGATGCTGATGTCATTTGTTTTGTCTTCAAGGGCTGCAAGAGAGAGCAACAGAGCCACGGTCAGAGCCAGATGTGCGGGGAGCCGAGGAGAGCCCCCTGCAAGGGCCATGCCAGCCGGCTCTTGCCATGGCCAGGAGGGAGCAGGGAGCAAGGCGATCAGGCCGAAGCTGCGGGCCAGCAATGGCCCCCGTGGCCCTGAAAGCTCCGTGTGCTCTGGCCACGGGAGCAGAGCCCTCCGCAGCCGGGGCAGGGCTTGCAGCTCCCCCCCGGCAGCCCCCGCTGCCAGCCCGCTGCCCTCACTCACCAGCGCAGATCAGCTGCAGCTCTCGCTGCTGCCCCCTCAGGCGCCGCCCGGCCATGCCTGTGAACACAGAGCCTGTCACGGCGGCAGCGGCACAGCTCCCTGCCAGCGGCGCTGCCGGCGCTGTGGCCACACGGGCTGCTGGCCCGGCAGGGCTCAGCCCGGCCCTTGGCGCACGCTGCCGCCCCAGGGCACGGCTGCCAGAGGGCGGCAGCAGCAATGCCCAGCCCAGGCGGGGCTCCACGGCGCCGGGCCCGGCTGGCGCTGCCAGGGCAGCAGGCGGGGCCGGGGCCGAGCTGCGGCGGGCCGGGCCGGGGAGGGAGCGCGGGCTCGTGGCTCACCCATGAAGCTGATGGCCGCCTCTCGCAGGGGCTCCTGTGGGCTCTGCAGGTAGCGCAGGGCCTGGCGCAGGTGCTCGGCCGCTCGGCTCCTGTCCTCTGCCAGCTGCAGAGAGCGGCGGGAGGGAAGGCTTGGCGCGGGCTCAGCCCCTGGGCCGGGCGCTGCCTGCGCCCAGCCCCGGCCTCCCCTGCCCGCACAGCCCTGAGGCGCGGCCAGCAGCCGCCGGCCAAGGGCTCCCGAGGGGAGGGGGCAGCGGGCCGGCTGCTGCCCGGGGAGCCGCGGTGCCGCCCCGCAGCCCCGCCGGGCCGGGGCTCCACGGGCACCCGGCTCGGGCCCTCGGGAGCCTGGAGAGGAGCCCGCGCGGCCTCTGGCTGCCGCAGCGGGCAGGGGCTCAGCTGCCCGGCCCGCACACTGAGCGCCGCCCTCAGGGGCCTTCTCCAGCCTGAGGCTGGGCCTTGCAGGCCCTCCTTACCAGGCACTCGCTGAACTTCCACAGTTTCTGCTCCTTCACCAGCTTCTTGAGATCCCTCCTCTTCATCAACTTGAGCGCACAAAGCAGCGCTTCCCGAGAAGCCTGGAGAGCAGCAGGGACGCGGAGATGGCCCCACAGCCCAGGGCACGGCACCCGCGTCCCCGTGCCATGGCCTGGAGGAGGCTGCGATCCAGCAGGCGCAGGGCAGGAGGCAGCCGAGCCCCCTGCCAGGGGAACAGCAGCAGCCCACGAGTCCTCACCTCTGCCACACGCTGATTCTCATCATGGCAGTGGAAGAAGAGTGCAAGCAAGCTCTGTTGTACAGGGATTTCCAAAGGGTTTTCTCTCTCTTCCAAATACTCCATCATGTCTCGGAAGAGTTTGATGGAGAGCAGCTGGACCTGGCTATTATCCTGTAGGAATAAAAAAAAAAGAAAAACTACCTCAGCATTGGCTCCTGCAGGCCCCCCTGGGCACAGGGCTGGAAATGCACAGGGCACACAGTTTCCAGGCAGCAGCCGGTGGCTGTGGCTGGGGGCACAGAGCCTTACGTGGTCAAAGAGTGGCAGGAGCGCCTCAGCCAGCTGCAGGGCAATGGGGGTTGACATCAGAATGTGTGATTTGTGCAGGAATAGAAAGCTGAGTGTGATGAGGGTCATGCCAGCTATCTCTGCATCACTGTCGCACAGTAGGTCCATGAGGCTTTGGGTCAGGCTCCACATTCTTTGGGCCTGTGCGGAACACAAGTCTGTGAAAGGCCATCCTGCTGCCACAGGGCCCAGAGGCCAAAGGCCTGTCCCGAAGCACGTGGGCAGCTGAAGCGGGAGGCAGGAGAGCTGGGAGCAGCTGCCCCAGCGGCCCAAGCCCAGGCCAGGCCAAGTGACTGCATTCCCAGCGCAGCTTCAGCCACCGCCCCCTTCTCACCATTGAGGGATCATCAATGAGCTCCAGCAGGGCCCTGAGCGCCAGGCGACGCCTCTCCCTGCACTCGCTCTGCAGGTACCTTGAAGAGACCTTCACAACACTGGCACCACATTCACTGGCATCCAGGCACTGGAGGAGCTGAAAGGCACAGGCCAGTGATGGGGGAGCCGGCTGGCAGGAGCCCAGAGCCGCACAGGGCTGGGCCCAGGCAGCAGCAGCAGCAGCAGCAGCAGCAGCAGCACAGGGCGCGGGCAGCGTCCCAGGTGGCTGCGGCTCCCAGAGGGCAGAGAGCTGGGAGGCAGCTCAGCCAGGCAGCGCTGCACACCCGGCTCACCTCCACAAGGAACGCCAGGGCGGGCAGATCCCAGTGTGGCTCCTGTGTGCTGAGCAGCCAGAGGAGGTGGAGTGCAATACTGGAACCCAACCCAAGACAAGCATGGCGCATCTCCCTAGGAGGGCAAAAAAGGGACCAGGAACCTGAGCAAATCTCTCCAAGGACAGGCTGGCAGAGCCTGCTGGTCTTTCACCACCGTCCTGCAAGGGGACCTGGGCCCTTTAGGAGGTGTCTCGTCCTGTGCTCTCTCCCCTCCCAGCCTTTTCCAGTCTGCTTGGCCGTCCCTCGGTGACAAGGCCCTGTGACCCAGGGCCACGGGGACTGTGTGGGACAGCCCGGGCACAGGGCACAAATGCCGGGAGCAATGGGGAGAAGGGGAGTCTCACCTGGCCAGCAGACCCACGGCATAGTGGCGGGTGTCAGCACAGAGCAGCGTGTCCCAGCCACGCTTGCGTTCCACTGACACCACCACCTCCTTGTACTGCTTTCGGCAGAGCAGGGACTTCAGGGTCTGCACTGCAAACCTGTGTGCACAGCAAAGGCCAGGTCACCCTGGCAGCACTGGCTCCTTGGCAGGCCACATGGCAGGGACAGGAGGACTGGCATGGAGCACCTGTTGGGGCTGGTGGCAAGGCCGTGCTCTTGCAGGCATTGCTTCCAGAAGGCATCGACCTCCTCTGGCATCTCTTCTGTGCTGAAGAACACTTGGAAGAGCAGATGCACAAATAGCTGGGGGAAATACGACTTCACTACACGTGGCACATGGGGCTCCTGGAGCATCTTCCACATCACCACGGTGGCCTGCAAGGGACAAAGGCCCCCGAGACAGTGCTCAGTGCCCAGGTGTCCCTGTGGCAGGGCCCGAGCAGGGCAGGGAGAGGCGCGCAGAGACCTTGGGAGGGGGAGCACGGGGCCTGGTGGGCCTGAGGCTGCCCCTGGGCCAGGTTTCAGGCCAGTGCCTGAGGCAGGGAGATGCAGTGGGGGAAGGAGGATGGAGAGCTGCTGGAGAGGCGGCCTTGGGGCCAGCAAAGGCCACTTGCTGAAACTCACAGCCAGGCCAAAGACACCCGTTTTGTCCCCATCGGAGGTGCACGTGCTGTGCTTGGGCCAGCTGCCCAGCACATCCAGGAGGATCAGCAGCACTGGCTCCGCAGTCCTGGACGAGCACATGATGGTCTTCCACATGGAGATGGCAGCTCTGAGGGGTTAGAGCTCTGTCTCAGGGGGGTCTCAGACACAGCACCGTGGCCTGGGCATCCCTAGGGGCCCGGGCTGACCGCCGGCTCTTCCTCTGCCCACTGGGCCTGGCCAGCAGCAGCCAGGCAGCCCAGCCCTGTGGGGACAGGCCCCTGAGGGGTGGCAAGGGAGCATGGCAGCAGGCTTGGGGGCTGACGTGCCAGGGCTGGGAAAGGCAGCAGCCAGAGGGCCCTGGAACTCTCTGTTGCTCAGACACCTGGGCCAGGCGGTACAGGGTGATGGGCTGGGGAGGCCTGAGCCCTCTGGGCAGGTGGGCCCCATACCTGTCACAGGACGGGGCCACACGCAGCAGCGTCACCACTGCCTCACCCGGGTGTGCTCTGGTGAGATTCAGCAGGGCCTTGTCCAGCCGGTGCTGGGCAGAATCATTGGCCAGGAGCCATCGGTGAATGGACCTCACCATGGCGGGCACCTGGAGAAGGCACGGGGAGACTTGGAAAGCTGCCAGAGGGAGCGATGTCCCCAGGGTCCCCAGAGAAGTGCTTCCCTTGCCAGCGCACTGCCATGGCCTCAAAGGCTCCCAGGGACCAGCAGGCGTGGCTGGGGAAGCCACGGGACTCATGGGGGAATTGAAGCCTGGCCCCAGGCTGCTCACTTGTTCTGGCCTGGCAACACCCTTCTCCAGGAGCAAATCCAGCAGGGCGGCACTGGTCTCATGACTGAGGAGCTCTGAGTGAGCTCTGAGCCCTGTGCCCATGGTGCTGGTCTCTTCCTGCCCAATGCTCTGGATAAAGTCGCAGACGAGCTGTAGGAGAAGGGCAAGAAGCCGGGGATGTTGCAAGGAGTGCTGCACACACGGTGCTGGGCTGAGCAGGGACAGCAGGCCCAGCCCAGGTGGGGGTGGCTGCAGGTACCTGCGCTGTTCTGCGGAAGCGGCCACGGCTGGATTCCTGCTCTTGTGTGCGCTCCAGGGCTGCATCTGGCAAAGAGCGAGCGCAGCCAGAGCTGAGGGGCTGCGGGAGAGGCCGGAGAACAGAGCCCAGCCCTGCGCTGCCCAGGCAGAGAGAGCCCCGGGATGCCCCAGGGGATGGAGCACGGCCACTGTGGGGTGTCTGCCCAGCCCCTCTTCCCTCCTGTCCATGGGCATTTCCCCAGGGGATGGCATGGCATGGCATGGCATGGCATGGCATGGCATGGCATGGCATGGCATGGCATGGCATGGCATGGCATGGCATGGCATGGCATGGCATGGCATGGCATGGCGCCAATTGGCTGCAGGCTCCAGCCCTGCAGCCCAGCTCTGCCACTCACCCTCCTGCGGTGGATGGAACGGCACCACCTCTTCTGTCTCCTGTGCTGGAGCAGCTCCAGGGCCTTCTTCTTCCTCCTCCTCCTCCTCCTCCTCCACCCAGGCCAGCTTGGGCACTCTCGGGGGTCTCTGCTCCATGGCTGTGCCTGGAGCTCCTTGCAGGAGAGATGCCTTGGGAAAGCTCCGGGGCACCAAGTCCCACGCTCTGCCCTTGAGGGCAGCTGCAGAATAGAAGCCTCAGGAAGGCCACGGGTCAGCAAGTCCTGTGCTCTGGCCTCGAGCTCAGCTGCAGGAACAGCGCCGCGGAGAAGCTCCGGGTCAGACGGGAGCGAGTGCGCTGTGCGGGGGCTCCTCACGGCACCGCTCTGTCCCGTTGTGCCCCGTTGCGTGTTGCCAGCAGCCGGGCAAGCTTCTATTTCCCACGTGTCACAAAGGGGCCTTGGACACCGGCTTCCGTTCCATGGCACGGTGCCCGTGCTGCAGCGTGCCACCCAGGGCCTTTGCACACACTGCCTTCTGCCCCGGGGCCGCCCCCGGCCCAGCCAAAGTGGCCCAGCTTGGAAGGAATCCCTGGCCCCAGGTGTCTGAGACAGCCCGCACAGGATCTTTAGGAAGGGCTCAGAGCATCAGCAAACACTGCCCGGCTCTGCGGGCTCAGTTCCTATCCCCATATCTTTCCCTGAGAGCATTTGAATTTCTAAATGAGAATCATTTGAAGGGAGGGGATTGACATTTTCCATTTCAGAGAAGGCTTCTGCCTTCCTTAGCAGACACCTGTCTTTTCAAACCAAGACAATTGTTTATCATCTTGCAGATCCGCACTTGCTGGGCAGCCCCGTTCTACAGCCATGGCCTGGAGAACCATTCCCAGCAACTGGGAAAATCCTAGCTGCTCCATCCTCCCAGAGATGAGGTCTCCAAATTTGCCCCGAAAGTGGCTCCAGCTTTTAGAGGCCAAAAAGAGCAAGCCCCAGTGACTTGATGACAGTTTTGGCCCAGAAAGCCCTGCAGCTGATGGCACACTTGACAATCAGCAGGGGACACAGCTAGGCCAAAGCCCAGAGCTCTGCCGGGAGCCTTTCTCTTTAAATACCCTTCAAACAAACCTCCATGCAAGTCAGTTGGGAAAGTTTCTTCAAATGATCCATTTCTGGCACCACAGAACTGCACAGGGTTCTGTGAAAGATTCTAAAGCAGCTGCTCTGGAGTCCAAGAGCCAGCACTAAGAGTCCTTGTCATCTATTTGTAGCTAAATCACACTTTGGGCGAGTTGAAGGAGTTTGGAAGGAGCTAGAGAGCGGACCTCTGAGTTTTTCAGATGATGCCATTGCTTTTTCTTCTCTTCTACATAGACAGGAAGGGTGAGTTTGGCTCCCATCTGCACCGCATGGCTCCCAGGGCCGCAAGACTTGTAGTTACAAGAGCTTTGAAGGATTTCTTGGTCAAGAAGACACGGCCAACAAGGATATTTATGTTTTGGAGCCAGTCCTTCAAGATTTCGTCTTACGGACTCATGCACTCGGGGTCTCTGGCTGGTCAGAGTGAGCCCGAGATAAGTTCCAAAGTCTCTTTTCCCAGCCCGGCGTTCGAAGAAGGAGTCAGAGCTCTTCATTTCTGGCTCTCAGGGTTGTTTCTTGTATCTTATCTATAAAATTCTTTTTCCTGTCCTGCCAAGGTCCGCTCAGCAAGACAGTCTAAGGCACTCTGCCTGCCCCAGGGCAGCGTTATCTTTTTATCCTAAAAACTACCTGTACAATATTTACAATTACTTTCCAATACCTATCACCTATGTTAGACAGTGAGCTTCTACTCTAAACCAATCTAAAAGTGCCACCATCCAGCAGAAGATGAAGGCCAAGAAGAAGAAGAAGAAAAAGAAGAAGAAAGGCTGGACACGCTCAGATTCCACCATCTTGCCCCTTGAAGCCCCATTCTAGAAACCCCCAAAAATCTATTTTCCACCCTGGGATAAATTCACTATCATTCTACTTAAAGTGTCATGGCTCACAAATCTTCATATAAGCTTGTTTTTTCCAAGGGCTAAATCAAAGGCACAGGGGTCTTGGGCTCTGTGCTAGGGTCTCTGAGCCCCCTGGGCAGGGGCTCGAGTCCTCCAGGGCAGCCAGAGGAATTTCCTGGGTTCTGACAAGCAGCCCTGTTGTAGTCCCTGCGTACAAGAGTTTACTTGATCCCTTTGATGCCAGAGAGCACCAAGAACTTGAACCTTACTGGAGTCCAGCACTGCCTGCCTGTCATGGAGAAGAGGGAAAAGATGAAGAACCTGGGCGGTGGTTGAGCCAAATTGGCATTTTTCCATTTCTGATTTCCTCCCAGCTTTTGCAGCAGGGCAACAACCCCATCACTGCAAAGCACTTCCTTTTGCAAGGCACACACTGACCTTGGTGGAAGCTCAGGGCTCTTGAAGGGGCTGCTGCAGTTGGCAACAGGAGCTGTTGTTGAATTTTTCACGTTGCTTAACCCCCCCTGCCAAATGCCGTCAAGCGGTTGAGGAAGGAAAAAAAAGATTACCCTGGAGGAAGGGAGGCCAAGAGCTTGGAAAAGGAGGAAAGAAACGCTCCGATGATGACAATGACAAAAAAACCCAATTTATTTTTAACAGCAAATGAACACCGGCCGCCCTCCAGCCCTCCCAGCCTGGCAGGCCGAGCGGTGCCGTTCCCATGGCATGAGGTGCTGGCAGCCTGCGGAGAGAAACCAGAGAGCCACGGTCAGTGGCAGCAGGCTCCTGTCCCCCTGTCCCGCCATGGCCTGTGCCTGGGCCAGGCTGCTGGCTCTGCTCAGAGCCCAAACCTCCCGACCCATTCTCTGTTTTTAGAGAAGGGCAGCGGGGCAGGCCACGTTCCACCTCCTCTGCTTAATCCCGGCACAGCAACCTCCTCAGCAGCTGCAAGAGCGGGATGCCCGTGTGCCCGCTGCCGCCTGCCCGGAGCCCTTCTGCCCACCGAGCTGAGGAGCCGGGTGCCCACCTCTGGAGAGCTGCTGCCAGGAGAGGAGCCGATCCCAAACCAGGTCCTCGTCCTTCTGGAAGGGGCTGTCCCTGCAGACCGTGGCCCCTGGGGCAGCACTGGCAATGGACGCGCTCCACGGACGCTGCAGGCGCTTCCCCATCCGGTCCGGGCACCAGGTGTAATCCTCCTGGGAAAAACAAAGAACAATTGCACGAAAGTCAATTCAAAACAAGACCTGGAAACAAGAAAAAGCACAAAGCCTGTCACCGTTTCATGGGCCTGAGGAGGGTCTGACCACTCCATGTGAGAATTAAACCTGTCCACAGGTGGGGAAAATCCCCACCTTTCCCGCCCGTAAACGCACCCCTTCCTCAAGGGCGTGCAGAGCAGACCAGCTGGGGCACGGCTTCAGAACCCGTCCCCCTCTGCCGCCCCCATCCACATGGATGGATGCTTTTGTCAGGCTGGCTGCCCCCGCCTCAGCCCGTGCCAGGCTGGCTGGCAGAAGCTGTCAGCAAGGCCAGGAGCCGGCTCCCCTTCCACAACATCCATCCCCTGTCCTGCCAAAAAGCAGCTCGGCGGCCGGAGGGAAAATTAATATTCCCCAGCACCGCCGAGCGGGGAACCTCCGGCGCGTGGCCAGGCCGAGCCCTGCCGTGCCTGGGAGCACCAGCATCCCCCCGCCCCTGCGCCAGCTGGGGACTCATCTTGATTCCATCGGGGCGCAGAGCGTGTCCTCCAGGCAGGGGCTGCAGCCAAAGCCAATCGGCTCTGCCCCACCAGCGGCCAGCTCCAGGATGGTGTTCCCAGCTCCACGTCGTGCTCCAGAAGAACAGGCCAGGTGTGCCTCGGCTTGCGGGGACATCACGATGCCATTGAGCTGCAGGGGGATGTTTCCCCTGTCCCAGTCCGTGGCACCTTCACCGCACTGCCACCACTTCTCCAATGGGACGGGCAGCACGGAGCCGCTCCCTCCACAGCTCGCGGGGACCAGTGGAAGCAGCATCTCCTCGGCTGCGCTCTCTCCTCCGCGCTGCGGCCGCAGGGAAACGCTCCAGGGTTTTCTTCCAGCGCCATGAGACGCGTGCCACTGCTGCTTGCTGGGCTCCTGGATCCTACTGAGCACAGGGAGGCATCTCTGCTGTCTCCTGGGCCAGGCAGGGCTCCTGCAGCCAAGAATGCTCAAAAAGGTCCTCCAGTGCTGGCCTGTCTGTGGGCTCCATGCATAAACACCACCTGATGAGGTGCTGGCACTCTGCGGAGAGAAACCAGAATCCACCGCTCAGCGGGACAAGGCTCCTGTCCGTGCTCTCCCACATTCCACAGCGCCCAGGCCACACCAGGAGTGCTCAGAGCTGCAGCCAAAAGCTTCCTATCGATCCTCTCTTGCAGAGGACACCAGCACAGAGGCACAGGTGCCACCTCCTCCAGCTAAGCCCAGGAGATGCACCTCCTCACCAGCTGCAAGAGCAGGACGCTTATGTGCCAGCCGCCCCTCCCAACCCCGTTTGTTCTTCCCCTCGTGCCTTGAAGGCGCATCCCCACCTTGAGACACCCAGGGTGGGAAGAAGAGCTGGCCCCGGACGATGTCCTCGTTGCTGTGGAAAGGAAGGTGCCCTCAGAACAGCTCATAGAGCAGGATGCCCAGGGACCAGATGGTGGCTGGCTGGCCATGGTAGCAGCCAAAGAGGATCCACTCCGGTGGGCTGTACTCCGGCGTTCCCATGGGACACGGGCACAGCTCATCAGGCCCATGCTGCTCCCTCCCTCCCAGCCAGCTCCCGTTCCACAACAGCCAGGCCCTGCCCTCCCAAAAAGCAACTTGGCTGCAGCTGGCTGAAGAAGGATTCCCCCTCCTTCCTTCCCTCCTTCTTTTCCTCCCTCTTCCCCCTCTGCCAGCCAAGGGGGGAACTCCGCTGCCCGGCTGGGCCCCGGCTTGGGCTCACCTGACATCCGGGTGTAGAACGTGTCCTGGAGGATCGTGCCGCAGCCGAAGTCGATGAGCTTTGCCTCGCCTGTGGCCAGGTTGACGAGGACGTTCTCGGCCTTGATGTGGGGGTGCAGGACGCCGCGGCTGCTGCAGTGCCCCATGGCCTCCAGCACCTGGCGGAACAGCCCCTGCGCCACGGGCTCCGTCAGGAACCGCCGCTCGTGCAGGAAGTACCAGAGGTGCTGACAGCGCTGCGGACGCTCCATGAGCAGCGCGAAGCCCTCGGGCACCTCGAACCAGTCCAGGAGCCGCACGACGCCGGGGAAGCCAGGCCGCGACACCATCCACAGCAGCGCCAGCTCCAGGGGCACAAGGGCGCCCTTGCGCTGCGGGGGGACCGCGATGCCGTCAGCGGGGCCGATGCTGCGCCGTGCCTTGGGCAGCCCCTGCCCGGCCCCGCCGCGGCTCGCCATGGCCCGGCCCGGGGCGCTGCGCGGCCCCCGCTCACTCCACGCTCGCTGCCCTCGCAGCGTTCCGGCTGCCGCCCTGCTGGGCCTCGCCTCAGCCCCGCCCGGCACGCCCCGCCGGCTCCTCCCGCTGGCCCTGCTCACTCCCCAGCCGCGCCCACTCCGAGATGCGCTCCCGGGACACTCGCTTGATGGCCGCCTGCGAGCCAAGGCTGAGCTCATCGCCCGCCGCCCTCCGAGCCGGCCCCGTCTCTTCCCGGGGCGCCGTCGGCGAGGCGGGGACCGGAGTAAACGCTGCCGCAGCCGCCGCTGCCCAGCAGCGGGCCCTGCCGCTAGAGCTGCTCCAGGGGAGGCCTCTCCGCCCGTGCGGGCGGCACCGCGCTGCCGCTCTTCTGCCCGGGGCACCCGCCCGCCCGGCGCGCTGCTGCTTGCCGAGCTGCCCCGAGCTGCGGCGGCTCGGGGCCGGCGGCCGAGCTGGCGAGCGGCGGAGCTCGGAGCGGGGGAGCTGCCGGCCACGCTGTCAGCCACGGGGCGGGAGCCGGGCGGCAGCGGGGCGGCTGCGGGCGGAACCGCGGCAGGGGCTTCGTTCGGGGCCGGGGCCTCGGCCGGGGCTGGGCCAGAGCCCGCACCAGGCGCAGCCAAAAGCCCGCACTGCTCCGCCAGCACCAGAGCGAGCGGCTCTTCCAGCGGCGCCACAGCCAGGACGGAGAGAGCCCGGCCGAGGCGGAACCACGGCGGGCCGGGCAGGGGCGGGCACGGGGCGGCCCCGCCGAGGGGCGCCTTGCGGGACGCGGCATCAGCCGGGCTGGGAGAGGCGGAACACGGACGGCACGGCCCAACACGGGACGGGAGTAGGGTGAGTGTGAGAGGGAGAAGAGGATGGGGAGCGAGTGGGAAGTCCAGTGGAAAACCAATCAAGAGAAGCGCTGCTGCTGCTGCTGCTGCTGCTGCTGCTGCTGCTGCTGCTGCGGAGCCGCCGGAGATCGCGGCCGTTCCTCCATTGCCCGGGGAACCCAACGGAGGAGCCGCCGCGCGCCCCAAGGAACGAAAGAGAGAAACAAACAGATCACACCCCAAAGTCATTCCTATTAGAGAAGCAACCAAAGAAAACAACGTAGCAATAACGAAGACTGTTGGCTTCTGGCTTATTTCTTCTTTGCATGAGACCAAGCTTTTCATGGGGAACAATTGCCTCTTGTGACAATTTTGCCAGAGTGGACAGGAGCAGAGCATTTACTTTTCAAGTAGAAAAGGGAAATCGTGTCAGTAATGTCATCTCTTTTCATCCTCTGTTGACACAGTTGCAGGCTGCCAAAAGACATGGTCTGCAGTGTGGAACTTGGGGCCAAGTTTCTTTTTCTGCCAGAGGATGAGGAGGGGAAGTATCCCAGAATCATGGAGTCGTGGCATGGTTTGGCTTGGAAGGGATCTGGAAAATCCCATGGCTGCAACCCCCCTGCTGTGGCTGGGGACCCCTTGCACTGGACCGGCTTGTCTAGAGCTCCATGCAGCCTGGCCTTGAACACTGTCAGGGACGGGACATGCCCACCTTCTCTGGGCAACCTGTTCCAGGAGAGTCTTTTTTCTGAATCCCTTACCTAAACCTAATCTCTCTCCATTTGGATCCATGCTCCCTTGTCCTGTCCTTGCCTGCCCTCGTACAAAGTCCCTGTCCAGCTTTCTTGTGGGTTGCCCTCAGGTACTGGAAGGCCACAGCTGGATCAAGGCTGGGTCTCTTTCCCAGGCTGAAGAAGCCGAGCTGTGTCAGCCTTTCCTTGCAGGAGAGGAGCTGCAGCCCCGGCACCATCTGGGTGTCCCTGCTGGGCCCCTGCTGCAGCGTGTCCACGTCCTTGCCGTCCGTGCCGGGGAGCCCGGCAGAGGCGGAGGCAGCGCTGCAGGTGCAGGGTCAGCGGCGGGGAGGAGACCCGGCCCTGGCAGCGGCTCCGGGAGCAGCGATTGGCGCTGGGCCGCCCGCACTGCAGAGAGCCGGGGCCCTTGTGCCTGCCCTTGTGCCCAGGGCGCCTTTCCCCGCCGCCCGCCCGCCCGCCCGCTCGGGGGAAATGCCCCCTGTGCCGCCCCTCAGGGCCGCCCCTCGCCGCTGCCCCGGGCGCTCCCGGCGCCGCCTGGAGGGGCCCAGGCCTCGGCCTCACCCTGCTCAGCCCGAGGCCTGGAAAAGCAGATTCAAACACCCACCCAGAAAGTGCCCCAGGATGCCAAGGTCAATCTTTTGTCACCAGCGGCTTTGCTATCAGAGTCTGGACGGGAGTAGAAAATCACCAGGGGAAAAGAGCATGAACAAGTTCTGCCTTGGCACTACCTCAAGCTGTGGGGTACCAGTTGTTGGTTTCACTGGCTCTGGATTGAAGGCACTTGAGACAGTAATTCATGTTCAGACTCAAGTGTTTATTATTTCTTATCAGTAAAACAGCCTCATTACTGGGAGTTCAGCAGCTTTTCAGTAGAAGGCACAAAATGGCCCACAAGCTCTTGTTCCAAGGTCTTTTAAGACTAAACTATCCAATTAGGAACTGACACCTAGATTATTTTCCCGTTTAAGCCAATAACTGATCCCAAAGAGCCTGCAATGTGGAATTTCTGCCCAATTACAAAAAGCCACCCAAACCCATGAAGAAGAAGGAAGAAGCATGAAGAAGAAACCCAGGACGAAACACTGTGCCCTCCATTTTGCTTCCATCCACAACATACTAAAAATCCCAAAACCTAAATTTCTCAGAGTCAGAGTAGACCAAAGCCCAAAAACTGGAGGTGATAAGAATGGACTAAAACCACAACCAAGGAATCAGCATCGCCCTGAAATACCTTTCCCCTTACATCAGCCTGGTGCATATTCATAGAGCCTCATGCATACCCATAAACTACTTTACATATTCCAGGAATGATTTTACGTGGCCCCTCCTTGGGTCTGCCTTTTCAGAGCATGTGTGTTTCTTGGCTGTGGTTTTGGCTCCTTCTCTTTATCACCTCCAGTTTTTGGGCCTTGGTGCACTCTGCCTTCAGACGGGGAGTGCTGATAGTTGGCAGATCTGTACAGGTGTCCTCATCCTGGGTGCATTGGATGTTATCCCATCCAAGCAGGCAGTTTAACACAAGCAGCTATTTCACTGAGCTTAATTAACAACAGAAATAAAAACTATATAACAAAGTTACTTTAAAAAACAGTCCCAGCCCATATTTGATCCCAGTCTGTGTGGTCCTGATCCATATGGTCCCAGTCCCTGGGATCCCAGGCCATATTTGATCCCACTCCAGGCTATCCTGGTCTGGAGGGTTCTGATCCACAGGATCCCCATCCATGTGATCCCAGCCCATATTTGATCCCAGCCCATATTTGATCCCAGTCCGTATTTGATCCCAGTCCGTATTTGATCCCAGCCCATCTTTGATCCCAGTCTGTGGGGTCCTGCACACACTCCCAGGGTCTGGAATTCCAGTTCCCAGCCAGGAAAAAATGTTCCTGCCCTTGAACTTCCTTCCTATCCCCTCAACAAATTGCAATAAAATTATAAACAAAGAAATAATAATTGAACTTTAAAAAATTATAATAAAAATAAAATATAAAAATCTCAACTCTTCTTTACAATACTCCAACAGTGATTCAAACCAAAGCAACAACTATTACTATAATATTACTAATGTATATAAATAAACAAATTATATATCAAGAAATACCTTTTGAAAATTTTAACTCTATGACTAATGTACTTTAGATAAAAATATCTAAAGAAACTACCAAGCAATCTAACACACCTTAGTAAAACAATTCATATTACAAATATACTAAACACAAAAGCAAACACCACTACAATTTCTCAGACATTTCAACCACACAATTAAACTTTAATAACATCCTTAAGTACTCTTGAAAAATTAAAATTATTTTTAAAAGGTTTATTGGGGGTGCGTGGTTTTATTTGGATATTGGTTTTTTAATTGTTAGAGGCTAGATGATTTAAAAAATGGGACTTTTATAAGAATTGAATCAGCTGAGAAGGTGGCACTCTGCAAACAGAACTGACTGAAAATGAACAGGACAGAAATCACTAACTCTGAAAGTTTTATTTGCTATCAAATACAACCCACACACCCAGCCCCACACAATCCCAATCCCATTGCTCCAAATTGGGATCCCACTTCTCCCAGTCCCCTTCTAACCCCATCTCACCCTGGTGGCTGTGGAATGGAGAGTTTAGCATGGGATTGAGGTTTTTTGAGGAGGGAACAAGGAATTTGAGGTAGGATTGAGCCTTTTTGGGTTAAAATTCAGTTATTTTCAGTGGAATTTGAGTGGTTTTGAGGTGACAGATTCATCCCTCTTGGCTTTTGGAGTGGAAACACATGGAGAAGAGAAAAAAATTCAGGCCAAACCAAAGGACAAGCAGGCAGGTGTGTTCCCAACATGGATCACAGGGAATGTGAGTGACCAGGGCTGTGCCCAAAGTGCCTCCTCCAGTGGGGGATGGAGCTGCAGCAGCGCACGAAGCTCTTCCCGCACTCGGGGCACTTGCAGGGCTTCCCTTACCGGTGCCTCCGTTGGTGTTGGGTCAAGTGAGAGCTGCAGGAGAAGCTCTTCCCACACTGGGGACACTCGTAGGGCCTCTCCCCAGTGTGGATGCGCCGGTGCCTGACGAGGGTGGAGTTCTGCTGGAATCCCTTCCCACAGTCGGGGCAGCGGAATGGCCTCTCCTCTGTGTGAATCCGATAGTGCCGGAGGAGATGGGAGCTGGTCTGAAACCTCTTCCTGCATTTATCACACTCGTAGGGCCTCTCCCCTGTGTGGATGCGCTGGTGCTTGATGAGGTCAGAGTTGCGCTTGAATCCCTTCCCACAGTCGGGGCATTGGAAGGGCCTCTCCTCTGTGTGACTCTGATAGTGCAGGAGAAGATCAGAGCTGGTCTGAAACCTCTTCCCACACTTGGAACACTCATAGGGCCTCTCCCCAGTGTGGGTCCTCTGGTGCCTGATCAGGCTGGAGCTGCAGCTGAAGCTCTTCCCACACTCCCCACACTCATAGGGCCGTTCCCCAGTGTGGATCCTCTGGTGCCTGATCAGCTCGGAGTTCCACCTGAAGCTCTTCCCACACTCCACGCACGTGTGGGGCTTCTCCCCATCATGGAGCTGCTCATGGAGCACCAGCTCCGAGCTCTGGCTCCATCTCCGGCCGCCTTCCCGGCCCAGGCTGGCTCTTTCCCCCTCACATCCCCGCCATCTGCGTTTGCAGCCCCTCCTCGTGCGGCATCTCCGGGCCTTTTCCTCCCCGTTGGCTTCCTGCGCCGTGGAGCCGCTCCAAACGGCCTCTGCCACCAGGTTCTGCCGCGGGCATTTGTCCTCCCTGCTCTCCATGCTCAGCTCCTGCTCTGGGCGAGGAAGGACAAGGACAGCATGGGATTTGCCTCCGTGCCACAGGCAAGGGCAACGAGATCCCCCCAGGCCGTCTCTGGGGACGCACTGCCCCCTCTTGGCTCTCCCCATTTCGGGATGCCAGGGCTCTTTGGGCTCCCGGGCTCCCTTCTCCCCTCATTCTCTGCTCTGGGCTGCAGCGGCTCCAAGGAGTCCCCCCTGCCCCTCTCCAGGCTCTTGAGGCTCCCGCCAATGGCGGCGCTCCCCCCTCTCTGGCCTCCCCACTTTGGCCTCCTGGGGCACACAGGGCTCTGCTCCTCCAGGCTGCCTCTGCCGGCAGCCGCCACCGCCACCCCCCGATGTCCCCCCGAGGGGCCTTTTCCGCTCAGCCTTGGACTTCTTCATTCTCCAAACATCCCCCCAAAAACCCAACCCAGGGACCCCCCGGGATATCCGGGCCGGGCTCCCCCTCCCCGCTCACCGGAGCCATGGGGGGGGCGATGATCCCACAGGTGGGGGCTGCGAATTCAGGCAGGGATCGAGACCGCGTGGCTCCCGCAGCTCAGCCTTGATCTGCCTTTGTCCCTCCTCTTCCTCCCGCTCCTCCTCTGTCCTATCTCCACCTCCCTGTCCTCCTCCCTCCTAACCCCACCTCCTTCACTGCTCTTTCTCCTCCCGCTCCTCCTCTTCCATCCCCCCTCCTCCTCCTCCCCTGTCTTATCCCCACCTCCTGCTCCTCTTCCATCCCGCCCCTTCCATTCCTTCTCCTCCTCCTCCCCCTCCATCCCTGCCCTTCCCTCCCTCCTCCTCCTCCCCCAGCAGCAGCCACACCCTCGGTGCCCCGTTCCCGCAGCCCTCGCAGCCCGCGGCAGCAGCGGCCATGGAGCCGGGCCAGGTCGGCATGGGCAGCGCGGGGCTCTCGGCTGCTCCCAGCCGCTGCGGGCGGGGGGAACCCGGCCCGGGCCAAAGGAGAGGCAAACTGGGCAAACTGGGGGCAGATCACAAAGCTAAGGATGCAGCAGAAAATGGAGCTGAAAGAGTTATGTTAATATTAACTCCAAACGAGGAAAAACTGGAAATTCCAAAGTTTAGGGAAGCCGAGAAAAAAGAATTAAACAAGATAGGAAATGAACAAGATAAATCAGGGAAATAGAAACTTCTACATGGAAGACAATTACTTAATAAAATGTGCTTACTAGGAAAAGATTAGAAGACGTGCATCAGAAACCCCACTGGCGTACTCAAGCTTTGTGTGATCATTTTTTAAGGAATTTTGGGTGCACTGGGATTTTTGGTGTAGCAAAGCAAGTCACTGAAAGATGCTTAATTTGCCAAAGGATAAATAAAAAGGTGATGGGAAAAACAACATTAGGAGGTCATGAGTTAGCTCGTCGACCATTTCAAAATATCCAAGCATTGGATTTGTTAGGTTCTGGATTTATTTGGAAAAAAACCCATTTAATCTAGAAGAAAGACAATATGCCATATGTTAGACAGGAGATTTTAGGGGAATAAAAATCTTTGAAGTATCAGAAACACCCGAGGAAAAAACCAAGAAAATAAAAAGGGGAAATGAAAGGGAGGGGAACAAGAGGAAAAGTCAGAAAGAGAGTGGGATCCTCTGCAGCTCTTGCCCCCTCCGTTGGCGGCCGAGGCGCCTGTCCCGGGTCCCGGCTCGCTGCCCGCCTCAGCTCCGCCTGCCCCGGTTTCCATCCCAGGTGCGGGCTCACTGCCCAGGGCAGCTCCACCTGCCCCGGCGCTGGCGGTGAATTTGTGTGCCCTGGCCCCACTGCCCGGCCCGCGGCCGCTCTGCCGGCCATGCTGGGCAAGATGGGGTTGCTCTGTCCTGCCGCGTGGGCCGAGGTCACCGCGCCGACCGCACCGAGGGCGGGTCCCAGCCATCCCATCCCCGGCTGCCCTGCCCGTGCCAGCTGCGCTGGGCAGCGCCGCTGCTGCTGCCGGGGTCTCCCACCTGCCTTTTCTCTGCCGGGAGCTGCCGGATCAGCCGCCAGAAGCCATGTGGAGGCTGCCCACGCTCCGGCTCGGCCTCCACGGCAAGATCGCCCTCTGGCGATTCCGGCAGCACACCCTGCCCACACTCCGACCGAGCCTCGGCGGGATATCCTCCCCTGACCCCTCCTGCTCTGAGTTACGTCCCCTTGGTAACCACAGCTCCTGCTGTTCAGGGAAAATCCCTCTCTCTACAGGAAGCACCTTATCGAAACACTAGGAGCTCAGTTAAAAGGCAGCCCTCTCCAAATTCTTTCTCAAAACACGGGAGAAAGGCTACAGAAGGTAAAAAAGTGAAAGAGTTAGATGAAGGGATTGCTCTATTGCCGTGAAGAGAGGTTCCCATGGCAGGGATGCGCTGCCCCGCCCCGCGGGAGCCACCGGCGCCCCTGCCGGCCGTGCCCGGAACTGCACCCAAGGGGAAAGCGCCGCAGCCGAAAGGCCGGGACCGGCTCCGGGCTCTGTTTGTTGGCACTGCCGGAGCTGTTGATACACACCACTATTATTATATTATACACACAAGGAAAGAACCGTTATTCCTAATCCCATATCTTTGCCTGAGAGCCCCTTGATTTCACTATCCTAAAAATTAAGAGGGAGGGGGTTTGCATTCTCCATTCCAAGAGAGGCTTTTTCTGCCTTCCCAAGCAGACACCTGTCTTGTAAAGCAAGACAAGCACCCGCAGGCACTGAGGGGGGCTGCAGGAGGGGCAGAAGAAGGCCCTGCAGCACTTGGGCACAAAGGCCCAGCAGGTGAATGCAAGAAGGGAGCAGCAAAAGGCCAAGCTGAAGGCAAAGGCCAGGGCAGAGCTCCTACAGCCCCTGAGGGATCAGCCCCAGGGCCCAAGGGGGCCCCAGCACCCAGGGCACGGCTCGGCCACAAGCACCCGGCAGAGGCATTGCCCTCCTCGGCAGGGCACAGCCCACCCAAACAGCCCCTGGCAAGGAATCAGGGCTCCGGCTGCAGGGCACAAGGACACTGCAAGCACAGACAGCAGCACCCTCAGGACCAGCAAGTCCAGCCCGTGATGGACATGGATTGGCAGGGCTGTCACAGCTCCCATCACACCAGGGACCCTCCACACTGGAGCCCTTGAGAACATTCAGGTGGGTCTGCATTGAGAGGAGGCATTTTCTGATGGACACAGGGGCCTCTCAATCTGTTCTGAATCTTAGACCTAAAGGGGAAAATAGTAAAGGAATATTTTAATTTTTAAGGGAATGAGAGGGAAAGATGAGCAGGTATGATTTGTTCAACCACTATTAGAAGCTGTGGGGGATAGGTTTGAAATAAATGAATTTCTTTTTCTTCTTCCTGTGATTGTAATTAACTAGAAAGGAATTTGAGAGCTGGATTTTAATACTGTAAAAAGGGATACAGAGGCCAGTTCTGTTGTACCTCTGTGTCAAAAGTCTGACAAGGCCTATGCTGAAGTGAACCCAGAAGTGTGGGCAGCCCCAGGGAAATACAGAAAATTAGATATGGAGCCTCTACAAATTAAAGCAACCAGGACAAGCACTACCCTGTTCCAAGAGAGGGAACGAAGGGCTCACAGCCTGGTATTGAGTCCCTGTTAAAGGCAGGCCTTTTGGAGCCAAGGGTGTCTCCCTACAACACTCCTATCTTGCCAGTCAACAAACTGGATGGATGGACACAAGGAGGAAACACAGAATTTTCAAGTGTTAAAATTAAGATTAACTGAGGCGGCTGCCCTGGCCCTTCCAGACAGGGAAAAAGAATTTGAATTATAGGTGGACGTTAAACAGGGTCTTGCCAAAGGAATTCTTGTGCTAAAATGTTTAACCCAGTGCCTAGAGAGCAGCCTCATTGTCTGCAGAATTGTGCAGCCACAGCTTCCATGGGAGCAGAGGCTGAAAACTGATGACAACAGGAGGATCTCCTAGAGTTCAAGTCTGGCATCAAGTTAAAGCTTTGACAACCAAAAGAGCCTCTAAATGGATGAGCAGGGCTCGGTGATTACAGTATGAAACTTGTTCAGTGGCACAGGAGGATTCAGAACTGAGGACAGGGCAAGGGTTTAACCCAGCCTCCTGTTTGAACAGCCTGGAGAGGGGCTGGCAAGGAACCCAGGACTGCACTCAAGGGACAGAGCTCCCGAGCCAGGCTGGGAGAGATTGATGGGACATTCCCTGGCCTGAGGGAGACAATGTGTTTGTGCATGGCTCTGCAAGGGCAGCAGAAGGGAAACGAGCTACAAGACAGGCTGTTATTAAGGAAGGGGAATCAGACCAAGCGCAGGTCACCGCCCCATGCTCAGCTCAACCCGCGGAGCTGTGGGTGCTTGTAAGAGCCTGGCACTGAAATGCCCTGAGCAGGAAGGCTTCAAAATCTTCTGCTGACACCATGGCACCTAACAGGGGGGCAAAAGCAATTCTGACTGCTTCAGCAATCACTGGATCACTTATTAACCTATTTCTAAAAGAAATAATTCAAAGATAATGGATTGTGGAAGCAATAGATTCAGATGGGGAACTCATTTTACAGGAAAGACCCTTCAGGGGGTTATGGCAGCTTTAGGAATACAATGGGACCTCCATAACCCCTGGCAAGCCCAGAGCTCGGGTTGGGTAGAAAGAATGAATGGGGAAATAAAGAAACACCTTTGGAAGCCGGAGATGGAAACCAAGATGCCATGGGTACAGCTTTTGCCATTGGCCTTGGCAAGAAAAAGAGCCAGACCCAAGGCAGATATTCAATTATCTCCCTTGGAATTCATGTCTGGAATTCCTTACCTGGGCAATTCTCCACCTAGTGCAGGGTGGAAATAAGGGATGTAAATTTAAGGCAGGCTGTAGCCAGAATCCTGTCTCCTGTGGAATCTCTCCCCCAGGAAGCTGGGCTGGCACAGAGCCTGCCCTGGGACTTTGCTGTTGCCAACACCCAGCCAGGCCATCGGCTCCTGCCTAAGGAGCGCAAAGCAGCACCACTGGTGGCCAAGGGGCCCACGCCAAGTGTCCCTGAGGCCAGAAACAGCCGCCAGCACAGCTGAGCACGGGGGGACCCCTCAGCCTGGCCTCAGGGGCTCTGAAGCCCCGGAGATTTGCACTTCCCGCCTGCAGCAGGACCATGGGAGCCGCCCCTGAGCCTGCCCTGAAGGCAACGCAGCAGCAGCCAGGGCTCCACAGCGGGCCAAGCCCCTGGGCCTGCCCACAGATCCTCTGCTCAAACCCTCGGGAATCCTGGCCACCCTCCCCTGGCACCTCCAGCCACTGCGGCCAAGCCTCGCTGCCGCTGCTGCAGCTCCAGCGCTGGCTGGGCCTGCACTGCCACAGCTGCTGGGGAGCACCGCGGCACAATTCCACCCTGGGGCTCACTCACACCCACACTCTGGGCTGACTGCGACTGCACTGCTGCAAAATGTACCCATCCTGGTTCTTTTAAATCTTATTTCTCTGCTCAGAAAGGTTTCTCTACTCAAAGGTTTGCCTTTGGGAAAGAAATTTTAAAGGTTTTATTTAAGGGGTTCCCAGTCTGTTCGGATGTTAAACTCATCTCCACCACTCAATGGAGACGAGTTTAACATCCGAACAGACTGGGAATAGCCCAAAAGACACCCACAGAGATAACGACCAGCAACAAAACATCAACGCCCCGCAGCAAACAGCAACCAACAGCTACCCCAGACACTGCCCCCGGCACAGCTGGAGACACCTGGTCTGGAAAAGGCTGAGAAGGAAATCCAGGAGTGTGGACGGAATTCACATCAGAGGGGAAGAAATCCGAGTCTAATAGGAAACCAAACACTAAAAACTTACACGACTTGGAAGCAATGAACATTAAAGCAGTGGATTTAGATTGGTTCAGACTAGGTAAAGTTTAGGAAAAATCGAGTAAAACTGACATGTCATGGAATGATTTTTTCTGCACAGCCGGGCTATGTGTGGATGAAAGTATTTCTGTTGCACATCCTGGCCAGAACCAAGTAATGCCTTGACTCTCTCACACGAAAGAGATTCTTGGAGAGTTTTTGTTTTCCCTACAGTTTCAGTGATAAGATTACAACATGAGAAACATTTTTTATAATAGTCCTACTTTATATTGTCAGGTAGGTTTGGGACAGAAGGGTGAGAATCAATTTTTGGTCTGGGTTTTTCCATGTTCGCCTTTATGTTGCATTTTGCAAAATTGAAGAGCTTTAACCGTGATACTTTTAACTCTTAAATAGTTAATACTTTTTTTAAAAAAAGCAGGGTGAAGCTGCAAAGGGAAACAGCAAATGGAGAATGTTGGGAAAACTTTACTATAAATAAATGGGGGGGAATTGAGATGAGGGACTACATTTTGTTCATCATGAAAAAGAGACCAGTGTGTTACAAGAGTTGTCTGCAGACTATTTCTGTACTACTTCATGAGATATGAGCTACAAGGATACCAGGGAAGGGGTTGCAGGAGCCCACACATAGTCCCACCCAGAAAATGGTACAAACAGATAACTCACAGAAATAACGACCAGGGAAAGGCTGGGGAAAGGGCAGGGGCAGATTAACACCCAGCAGGGAAACCTTTCCCGCTGACAAATGGTACAAGCAGATAACTCACAGAGATAACGACCAGGGAAAAGCTGGGGAAGGGGCAGGGGCAGATAAACAGTCTGCAAGGCAGGATATTTGCTTGCTTAAGCTTGATAGGGCACAGTCTGCAAGGCAGGATATTTGCTTGCTTAAGCTTGATAGGGCACATATTGCATTAATCATAAGATTTTGGTAATTTTCCACGGAGAAGTCACCAAATAAGGACATAGGGTGAAGAAGACGCGGCTGAGGAAGACTCCGCAGCCTTTATCACCGACCACCAGGAGACAGAAGGATGACCCCCTAGCAACAACCAGCGCAGGCGCAGAGAACTCTGAGATAACATGGACTCCTGAAGGATGGAGAGGATAAAAGGACTGAATCAGAAACTAGTTGGGGCGGCAGTAGTGGAGCGGAGACTCCCCTGTCGCCCAGCGCTGAGCCTTTGCTTACGTAGTATAGCTGCTTCAATAATTAATAAATTCTTTGATTGGAAATTACTTGTTTTGAGTCAATTTTATAACAATTTGGTGCCGTGACTCGGATGAGAGTTTGGATCGGGTAAGATCTACCCAGAGTGGGGGGCGCCTCATCCAGTGCTTTCTGGGTGGCCCCTCTGGGAGAACCTCTGCCACTCTCACCGACGACCCTAAAATATATACTAGTAAGCAAACGGGACAAATTATACCGGTGACCCCCTTAATAATCTGTGCACGGAGTCCGGAGGAAGACGCAGGACGCGTAAGTATAAAAGGGAATCCGTTCGGGCGGGGTTGGGATCCCGGAGTGTGGCGGTGGACAAGTGTGAATGAGAGGAGGGCCGGCAGCCGGACTCTCCAAGTGAGTGCGGACCCTTGAGTAGTGCGGTTCCCGTAGACCCGCGAAGGGCTCGGGCCACGAAAAAGGGGAAGTGAAAGGAATTTGAGAGTGAAAGAAGGCACTCCGGACGAATGGGGCAGGGGAAAAGCAAGACCCCAACCCAAGTCAAACTCCCCCCCATTCCAAGGGACAGTCCCCTAGGATTTATGCTTAGTAATTGGAAGCATTACCCGGGGACCGAGACTAAGGATAGGGCCAGAATGATACATTATTGTATGGAAGTATGGGGTGGGAAAGAGATTTCCAAAAAAAAAAAAAAAAAAAAAAAAGTTTTTTGGCCCATGTTTGGATCATCTGAAGACTGGGTTCGACAGGACTTGAACCTATGGGTAAATTCTAAAGAGCCCTTCTCGTAAGAGGAGAGTGATTATGCCAAAATATGGGTAGCAAGACCCGAAGTGTATGTTTTCCAATTAAGAGAAGGGAAAGGGGATCCGGACAAAAAGGGGAAGAGGGACAATCATTTGGGCGACTTAATTATAGCACCGCCCCCATATGTCCCACCGCCAGCACCCAATGCCCCACCACCTCCACAACCACCTGCACCGAACAATGATGAAGAGGGTAACCAAGGGGAGGTTAACCAAACCGGTTACCAAGGCCCGATTACAAGGAGCCGCAGTAGGGTTGAGACGGGGTTATTCCCTCTACGGGAGATGCCCATGGGTGGACCACAGGCGGGTATAGGATTTATTACTGTCCCCTTGAGTTCGGCAGATGTACGAGACTTTAAGAAGGACATGGGACATTTATTAGAGGACCCTTTTGGGGTAGCCGAGAGGGTCGACCAGTTCTTAGGACCAAACATCTATACCTGGGAAGAAATGCAGTCCATTTTGGGCATTCTGTTCTCTACTGAAGAACGGAATATGATAAGAAGGGAAGGAATGCGTATTTGGGACACGCAGCATGTCCAAGGCCCGGCTGCGGACACTAAATGGCCCCTACAGAACCCCCATTGGGACCACCAAAATGCGGCACATAGATTACTGACTAAGATACATCAAAAAAAAAAAAAAACACATTGGGGATCACAGGGACTGGTAGATTATTTTGCTGCAAAGTATGTGAGTGTGGGAATCTGGGACATTGCCAAACAAGTAACCAGAGGATGCCTAATTTGCTTACAAGTAAATAGAAAAAAAAAAATTTGAGAAAATTACCGGAGGGAGGCCGACCGCTAGCGAAAAGGCCTTTCTCCCACATTCAGATAGATTTCACCGAGCTCCCCAAAGTAGGGAGAACCAAATATTTCTTGGTCTTGGTGGACCACCTAACACATTTTGTGGAAGCCTTCCCAACCGTAAGAGAAACAGCCAAAGTAGTTACAAAAATATTGATGGAAGAGATAATCCCGAGATACGGGGTCCCAGAAGTCATTGACTCAGATAGAGGGCCGCATTTTATTTCCCAAGTTACCCAAAACTTAGCAACAGCTCTGGGCATACGGTGGGAACAACATGCCCCCTGGCATCCCCAGAGCTCTGGACGAGTTGAACGAATGAATGGGGAAATAAAAAAGCAATTGACCAAACTGGTAGCAGAAACCAATTTGACCTGGGTTAAATGTACTCCTCTAGCGTTGCTAAATATAAGAACAAGACCTAGAGCTGATTTAGGGGTATCACCCTTTGAAATGATGTATGGGATGCCGTATAACCTAGAAAATCCTAACGAACATCCTGTCATTAATGACACATGTACGCAAAAATATTTGGTGAAATTGACAAAGTACAGAAAGGCATTATGGGAAAAAGGTATGTTAGCACAACGGCCTCCTTTAGATTTTATCTTACACCAGGTACAGCCAGGAGATTGGGTGCTCGTGAAAAGCTGGAAAGAAAACCCCTTGACTCCAAGGTGGGAAGGACCGTTCCAAGTACTCCTCACCACAGAAGCAGCCATACGAACCGCTGAAAAAGGATGGACTCATGCTAGTCGCATAAAAGGACCGGTAAAACCCCCTCACAGCTGGGAGGTTTGCAGTCTCCCGGGAGAAACCAAATTAAAGCTGAAACGAACTGATAAATGATTTGGATAATAATCTGGGTTGGAGATAACCATTATCTCCAAACCCAGCTAATAGGGAATCAGGAGGCTCTTGGATATTGCAAACTCTTAGAGGACGAGTTGAGAAAGCCCTACTTTAAGTCCCCGAGATTAGAACATAAAGGGCACCCATGGAAGGGGGAAAAAGCACAGAACAAAGATATAAGGTTAAAGTGTAACTGGTTAGATTGTGACTGTCACCCCCTTGTATGCTTTTCCTGTAAATTGTGTCACAAACCTTGGTGCTCTCATTGTCGGAGTGGTAGAACACCTAGGGGAATTTGTACGCCGTGCTATGAGAAAGAGAGGAGACTAACTTCTATCATTCTTAGTAGCAGAGTTGGTACGGGGGAGGTAAAGCTTGGATCTGACGAGTGGTGGGAAACCTTTTCCAAAGGGGTAAATCCTGATCGGTTCCGCTACCACCCTAACGAACCGATCCCCTTTCTCCTGGACATCCTGGAAGTGGTGTGTCGGAAGAAAGCCCCCAATTTGCGGCGTGACCTCTCATTAATAAAAGCTAATAACTGGGCCGCCAGTGCTAAAAAGTGGAAACGGGAGGTTTATCTGGCTCCTGAAGAATACCTCTGCTGCCGAGAAGATGGTAAACCCCGAGGCTCGCAGCAACCGAGTCGTCGGGCGAGGCAGAGAGGTAATAACCAGTGGAGTCCGTCGGAAGCCCCGACCCCCATATGGGATGTCCAGGAAATGTTGGCTGTCCTGCCCCAGGATTGGTAACCCACCACTGGGGAAACCAAAGGTAAAATTCAACCTGAGCTCCGACAATGACAGCCCCAAATTACAAGCCTTAATTCTTTTCTGGTGCATCGTAACAAGTTCAGGGGCAGAAGGGTATTCACATCAACCCTTCAAATGGTCACTGATTAGATGGGAAGACCAGTATGTTATCCAGACCAAAATCACGTCTGGCGCACCCAGCTTTTTATGTACTTTGTGTGATTTAATACCTGTAAATCCATGTTTAAATCAGTTTGGATGTTATTTTTGTCCAAGCTCAAACCCGGGAAAAGGGTATTGTAACTATCCAGGACACTTTTACTGTGCTTATTGGGACTGTGTATCAGTAAGCTCCTTTGGGGGGAACGAGGACGGGTTTATCAGAACTGGATGGGGTCCATAGAGGGGTACACAGCCCACTTCCACATATACCCAGAAAGAAGGAGGGTTAGATGGAACATGCAATATGATTTACATTAATGTGACAAAACCACATGACCAAGTCTGGTTATTAGGGAAAATGTGGGGAGCCCGATTATGGGAACCAGGGACAGACAGAGGGGGGCACTTTATAATCCAAAAGACAACTGTGCCACACGACCCCGAACCAATTGGACCAAACCAGGCGATAGCTGGAGAACTAATGCTAGGAGAAAATAATGGAAATGAATCAGAAACAGCCCCAACCACTAGTTTTCCAGAAATGTATAAGCAAAACTTTACTGATTCGACCCGAGGACCTGAAAACCCGGGAGAAGGGGACTTGTGGAAAATATTACAGGCCACTTTCCTAGTCCTGAATGAGACCCATCCAAATCTAACTGAGGAATGTTGGCTGTGTTACACCGTAAACCCCCCGTTCTATGAAGCCCTAGGGGTAACAGCAAAAAGCAGACGAGTAAATGGGACCAACCCAGCTAGGTGCCTATGGAAAAAAGAAGGAGAAGAATCGAGAGGGATAACCTTGGCAAGGGTAACAGGGAGAGGAAGATGTATAGGATGAGTACCAGTGGAAAAACGACATCTATGTCAGGTTATGGGGAATTTGAGTGACCCTAAGAAACCTGCCAGCTGGATACTGCCAGCAGCAAATACTAAATGGGTCTGTAACACTCTCGGAGTCACCCCATGTATAAATATAGACCGATTTAATGAATCCAGTGACTTTTGTATTCAAGTATTGATAGTACCCAGAGTCCTTTACCACCCCGTAGAGTATGTTTATGAACAATATCAAAATATAGGACCCCACATAGTGAAACGGGAAATATTCACAACCTTCACTGTAGCAATGTTACTAGGAATAGGTGCAGCCGGGACAGGAAGAGGAATAGCCTCACTCATACAGCAACACCGAGGATTCCAAGAACTAAGAGCCTCTGTAGATGAAGACCTCAGGAGGATCGAAACCTCCATCAAAGACCTCACAGAATCATTAGATTCCCTAGCAGAGGTAGCCTTACAAAATCGAAGGGGGTTAAATCTATTATTCCTGCAACAAGGAGGACTATGTGCTGCTTTAAGAGAAGAATGCTGCACATATGTAAACAAGAGCAGAATTATACGGGACTCAATGGCAAAACTAAGGGAGGGGCTAGAAAGAAGACAAAGAGAAAGGGAAAAACACCAAAGCTGGTATGAATCTTGGTTTAACTATTCTCCTTGGCTTACAACTTTATTATCAACGGTAGCGGGTCCACTACTTCTCTTACTATTGGGACTCACGTTTGGCCCTTGTATTTTTAATAAATTGATTAGCATTGTAAAAGGCAGATTAGAAGCTGCTCACCTTATGCTCACACGAGCAAAATACGGAACCTTGAAGATGGATGATCCAGAAGAATCTCTGGAGCTCAGCAAAAGGGAATTAGAGCGTTTTGACGAACAAAATTGAGTATCAAAACAAAGGGGGGATTGAGATGAGGGACTACATTTTGTTCGTCACGAAAAAGAGACCAGTGTGTTACAAGAGTTGTCTGCTGACTATTTCTGTACTACTTCATGAGATATGAGCCACAAGGATACCAGGGAAGGGGTTGCAGGAGCCCACACATAGTCCCACCCAGCAAATGGTACAAACAGATAACTCACAGAAATAACGACCAGGGAAAGGCTGGGGAAAGGGCAGGGGCAGATAAACACCCAGCAGGGAAACCTTTCCCGCTGACAAATGGTACAAGCAGATAACTCACAGAGATAACGACCAGGGAAAAGCTGGGGAAGGGGCAGGGGCAGATAAACAGTCTGCAAGGCAGGACATTTGCTTGCTTAAGCTTGATAGGGCACAGTTTGCAAGGCAGGACATTTGCTTGCTTAAGCTTGATAGGGCACATATTGCGTTAATCATAAGATTTTGGTAATTTTCCACAGAGAAGTCACCAAATAAGGACATAGGGTGAAGAAGACACGGCTGAGGAAGACTCCGCAGCCTTTATCACCGACCACCAGGAGACAGAAGGATGACCCCCTAGCAACAACCAGCGCAGGCGCAGAGAACTCTGAGATAACATGGACTCCTGAAGGATGGAGAGGACCAAAGGACTGAATCAGAAACTAGTTGGTGCGGCAGTTGGTGGAGCGGAGACTCCCCTGTCGCCCAGCGCTGAGCCTTTGCTTACGTAGTATAACTGCTTCAATAATTAATAAATTCTTTGATTGGAAATTACTCGTTTTGAGTCAATTTTATAACAATGGGGTGTCCAGGGGGTCCCTGTGCCCAGGAAAGGGGGTGCACGGGCCCCGGTGTTGAGGAAGGTGGTGGGTGGGGGCTGTGGAAGGCAGGAGTGGGGGTCCAGGGGGTGCTGGGGTCAAGGAAAAGCGGGGGCTGGGGTGTCTGAGAGGGGGAGGGCCGGGAAAGGGGGTGCGGGGGGGCATTGGTGCTGCATGAGGGGGTGCAGGAGGGTCCCCGTGCTGGATAAGGGGGTGCAGGGGGGGTCCCTGTGCCTGAGAACGGAGGGTTTGGGAGGGTTCCAGTCTCAGATATGGGGGTGCACGGCGGTCCTGGTGCAGTGGAATGGGGGTTCAGGGGGTCCTGGTGCTGTATAAGGGGATGCAGTGGGGTCCCGGTGCCCAGGAATGGGGGTTCAGGGGTGCTGGTGCCAGATAATGGCCTGGCTGGGATCTGGTGCTGGGAAAAGGGGTGCAAGGGGTCCCAGGGCCAGATAACGGGATGCACTGGGGTCCCGGTGCCCAGGAATGGGGTTCCGGGGGGTTCCATTCCCGAGTTCCGGGGTTCAAGGGGTCCTGGTGCCTGAAAATTGAGGTTCAGGGGGTCCCGGTGCCGGATAAGGGGATGTAGTGGATCCCGGTGCCCAGAAATTGGGGTTCAGGGCGGTTTCCCTGCCCGGGAATGGGGGCTCAGGGGGTTCCAGGCTGCAGATAAGGGGGTGCAGGGGTTATCGGGGCTGAGGAAGGGGGTACAGGGGGGGTCCCAGTGTCCCGAAATGAACGTTCAAGGGGGGTCTCTTGACCCCCTGGAACCCCAGGGGACCCTCCGGGATCCCCTGGAACGCCTTCCAGGAAGCGCCGGCAATGAAGAACTGGGGGGACGCCGAAATTTGGGAGATCTGGGGGTCTAAAAGCCGAGGAAAAGGGCGGGTCTGGGGTCTGGGAAGGACGAGGTGGCCGGGAATGGGCGTGCAGGGCGTCCCAGAGCACTGACGGGGGTGCGGGGGGATCCTAGGCCCGGATTAGGGGGGGCAGGGGGTCCCAGTGCCCAAAAATTGGGGTTCAGGGGGTTCCCGTGCCGGGGAATGCGGGTTCGGGGGGAGTTTCCTTCCAGGAATTCGGGATTCAAGGGGGTCCCGGTGGCCGGGAATTGCGGTTCCGGGGGCGTTGGTGACCAGAAATGGGGATTCAGGGGGGTCCTGGGGCCACATGAGGGGGTACAGGGCGGTGCCAATGCTGGGGAAGGGGGTACAGGGGGGTCCCTGTGCCCAGAAATGGGCGCTCAAGGGGGTCCGCGTGCTCAGGAATGGGGGTTCAGGGGGGTCCCGGTGCTGAAAAAGGGTGCTGAGGGGGTCACAGGACCGAAAATGGGGGTTCAGGGGAGTCCCGGTACCCGGGAATGGAGGTTTAGGGAGTTCCCGGGGCCCAGGAATTGCGGTTCAGGGGGGTCCCGGTGAACAGAAATGGGGGTTCAGGGGATCTCGGTGCCAGATGAGGGGGTACAGGGGGGTCCCGGTGCTGGGGAAGTGGAGTGAGGGGGGGTGGCATGAACCAAAATGGGGGTTCAGGAGGGTTCCCCTGCCCGGGAATGGAGGTTTAGAGGGTTCCCCTGCCCGGGAATGGAAGATCAAGGGGGTCCCGGTGCCCGGGAATTGTGGTTCAGGGGGGTCCCGGTTTCGGGGGGTCCCACTCACCTTTGGTCGCGGCCCCCGGGTCCCCCAGGAGTCCCAGGAGCCCCCGGAGCACCCCCAGCCCCAGCGCTGGGGCCATCGCAGCCGTCCCCGATCGCGGCTGCAGAGACGCGAAAGCGAAAGTGCCCGAGGGAGCGCGGGGGGAGGGGGAAAGGGCGAATTCCAGGGAATTCACCTGGATCCCCTCCTGGCACCCCTCTGGATCCCTCGGCGATCCGTCTGCGACCCTCCAGGGCCGCGCCCTGCGGGACCCCCGGGCCGGGCTCTGCTGAACTCCCGGCCCTGCGCTCAAACTCTGCCCGGACCCCGCTGGGCTCGGCCCAAAGCCGGGCAAGCAGCGGGAGCAGCGGAGCCAATTTTTGCTGCGGGTGCGGGTCCCACCCCCGGCGGAGCAGGGCTGGGCGCTGGGACCCGATCCCTGATTCCCAATCTCCTTCTCTCTCTTTCTCTGCTGTTCTCTCCCTTTCCTTTGGGGGATCATAAATCCCAGAGCGGCCGCAGAGCCCCGTGCCCAGGCCGGGTTTCCCAGCAAAGGGAGGCTGGGGCTGAGGTGCCCCGGGCTGGCCGGGAATGGGGGCCCGGGGCTCCCTGGGCTCACGGAAATGGGGGATCCAGGGGCTGGGAGAGGAGGATACCCGGGAAAGGGGGTGCAGGGGGGTGTTGGGGCAGGATAAGGGGGTGCAGGGGGGGGTCCCAATGCCGGGAATGGGGTTGGGAGGGGGGGGTGGGCAGCAGCTGCTGGAGAGAGACTGGGACAGACTGGAATGGACTGGGACAGACTGGGAAAAGAACCCACTGGGAGCAGAACTGAGGCAGCAGAGATCACACTGGGATATACTGGGACCACACTGAGGGCTACTGGGAACATGCAGGGGACAATTGAGATTGGACTGGGAGGGACTGGGAATGGTTTGGATCATCCTGGGACTGACTGGAATCATACTGGGAGTGATCAGATCTGTAGTAGGGGTGAAGAAGAGAAACTGGAGTAATGCAGGGAGCAACTGGGATCATACTGGGAGCAGCTGCCCCATGCTGGGGTCATACTGGGATCATACTGGGACTGATGGGGTGACACTTGGAGTGACTGGCATAGTACTGGGAGTGTCTGGGAGTAACTGGGATCAAACTGGAGGTGACTGGACTTATACTGGCAGCAACTGGGACCACAGCGGGGGCAAATGGCATCGGGTAAGGTGTGACCGGGCTCATACTGGAAGTGCCTGGGGCCACACTGGGCTCTTACTGAGAGGGACTGAGAGTGAAAGGAACCATACAGGGCATGACTGGGAGCCGCTGGGACCGTGTCGGGGGCAACTGGGATCCTACCGGGAGTGATTTGGACCATACTGGGAGTGACCGGGAGCCACCGGTGAGGCGGCGGCGGAGCTGGGAGGCGGCCGCAGCGCAGGTGGGAGCCGCGCTGGGTTGTGCGGGGGCTCGGGGCTCGCTGCGGGCCTCGGGGGCGGCAGGGGGCTCAGGCGGGTTCCTTGTGCCGTGTCCGGCCCGTGGTGCCGCTGCCGTGAGGGCGCTGCGGGAGCGGCTGCCCGCGGTCTCCTTGCGGCCGCTGCCTCGGCAGGAGCCGCTGCCGGAGCAGCGCTGGCTCGGCCCGGTTCCTGTGGCTGGCACAGGGGCGGCTGCCCCGTGCCCGGGGCATTGCGGGGAAATTCACGTGGCCGGAGGTTTCCGTGCCCCGAGGAGACAGAGGAGTCCTGTACAAGTGACTTTATTGCTGAGCAGAGGGAGAGGCCGTGGCGCATTTGCCGTGCGCTCGCTGCCATTGTTGTAGTTCGCAGCCTCCTTTTTATCCTCATTTTCCCGGCTCATCTCCCTCTCCCTTTGCCCACTGGCTGAGGTACTTGGAAGGTTCAGACCTCCCGATCTGCCAACTGCACGTCCTCGTTAATGTGCACCCCCACTTTTGTAGAACAGCCGATATTCACGGCTCTGTTAAGTCTTTTTTGTTCTCGACGTTCAGGAATTTAGCGGGACATTCTGTGAGCAGCAGTCCGTGTTAATTAATAACATTTATTGAAGCTGGTGGTTTTGCCCCTTACTTCCTTATCTACAAGTCCCTGGCCCCCCGCTCAGCTGCTGAATGAGCTGCACTCTCAAGGTTCGGAGCATGGTAAAAAGGTGAGAGGTGCTGTAGCACATCAGAGCAGAAGCAGCATTCGTTTAACCCATGGTCTGCCAGGGAACCACAAAACCGTGTCCCATTCCCATCCTTTCCACGTTTGGACTGGTACATGAGCTGCTTTTTTGTTTCCTTTGTTATCTGTTTCACCACTTTGGCTTTGTCATCTATTTGCCAAGACCAGTTGGAGTCATTTGATTTTCCACAAACTCCTATTTTCTCTGCTAACAGATGATCTGATCCCATCCCATGGTGAAATGTTGTGTTCCTCATTTCAGTGGATTGCTCAGCAGGAAGGTCAGGAGCTGGAGCTGTCTGGTTGGTTATTCCGAGGACAGCTTGTAATCTAATGGTGCCATTGAAATGAGGAATGGGTTCTGTGGCTCCTGATATGAATTGGTTGGGGTTCCCAGGGGCTGGTCCATGGTGTTGTAGGATTTGTTCTGCTGGCCGTTCATCTTCTCCCCATTTTTGGCCGCTCTCTCCAGCCAGGGCTGCATCAATTGACCATTTTTCTCTAATTAAATCATCAAATACTTGGATTCCCAACTGATTTCCCGGAACTTGTGGTAGCAAGAACATCTCAGTGCTCTAATCCACCCTATATAACATAGACAGTGACAGCACACGTTGGAGTGGGCAGAGGGATGATTCCCCCCATTTATTTATAGTGAAGTTTTCCCAACATTCTCCATTTGCTGTTTCCCTGTGCAGCTTCACCCGTTTCTGTCGCAGGGTCAGATATCCTCACCCCGGGCTCTGCCTTGAGCTGTGCAAATTCCATCAGTGCAAGCAGGCAGAGCTCGGGGTGAGGGGCAGGGGGAACCAGCCCAATTCCTGCCCCAGGCAAGAGACCCAGGTACATTGGCCAGGCTTTGCCCAGCAGGGTTCATTTGCATTCCTAAAGCTCCTCTCCTGGCTGACTAGAACCAAAGCTTCTCTTCCAGGGCTGCCATCTGGTGAGTCACATGTGGCCCCCCGGAATCTGCTTTTTTTAAAAAAAGTATTAACTATTTAAGAGTTAAAAGTATCATGGTTAAAGCTCTTCAATTTTGCAAAATGCAACATAAAGGCGAACATGGAAAAACCCAGGCCAAAAATTGATTCTCACCCTTCTGTCCCAAACCTACCTGACAATATAAAGTAGGATTATTATAAAAAATGTTTCTCATGTTGTAATCTTATCACTGAAACTGTAGGGAAAACAAAAACTCTCCAAGAATCTCTTTCGTGTGAGAGAGTCAAGGCATTGCTTGGTTCTGGCCAGGATGGGCAACAGAAATACTTTCATCCACACATAGCCCGGCTGTGCAGAAAAAATCATTCCATGACATGTCAGTTTTACTCGATTTTTCCTAAACTTTACGTGGTCTGAACCAATCTAAATCCACTGCTTTAATATTCATTGCTTCCAAGTCGTGTAAGTTTTTAGTGTTTGGTTTCCTATTAGACTCGGATTTCTTCCCCTCTGCTGTGAATTCCGTCCACACTCCTGGATTTCCTTCTCAGCCTTTTCCAGACCAGGTGTCTCCAGCTGTGCCGGGGGCAGTGTCTGGGGTAGCTGTTGGTTGCTGTTTGCTGCGGGGCGTTGATGTTTTGTTGCTGGTCGTTATCTCTGTGGGTGTCTTTTGGGCTATTCCCAGTCTGTTCGGATGTTAAACTCGTCTCCATTGAGTGGTGGAGATGAGTTTAACATCCGAACAGACTGGGAACCCCTTAAATAAAACCTTTAAAATTTCTTTCCCAAAGGCAAACCTTTGAGTAGAGAAACCTTTCTGAGCAGAGAAATAAGATTTAAAAGAAGCAGGATGGGTACATTTTGCAGCAGTGCAGTCGCAGGCAGCCCAGAGTGTGGGTGTGAGTGAGCCCCAGGGTGGAATTGTGCCGCGGTGCTCCCCAGCAGCTGTGGCAGTGCAGGCCCAGCCAGCGCTGGAGCTGCAGCAGCGGCAGCGAGGCTTGGCCGCAGTGGCTGGAGGTGCCAGGGGAGGGTGGCCAGGATTCCCGAGGGTTTGAGCAGAGGATCTGTGGGCAGGCCCAGGGGCTTGGCCCGCTGTGGAGCCCTGGCTGCTGCTGCGTTGCCTTCAGGGCAGGCTCAGGGGCGGCTCCCATGGTCCTGCTGCAGGCGGGAAGTGCAAATCTCCGGGGCTTCAGAGCCCCTGAGGCCAGGCTGAGGGGTCCCCCCGTGCTCAGCTGTGCTGGCGGCTGTTTCTGGCCTCAGGGACACTTGGCGTGGGCCCCTTGGCCACCAGTGGTGCTGCTTTGCACTCCTTAGGCAGGAGCCGATGGCCTGGCTGGGTGTTGGCAACAGCAAAGTCCCAGGGCAGGCTCTGTGCCAGCCCAGCTTCCTGGGGGAGAGATTCCACAGGAGACAGGATCCTGGCTACAGCCTGCCTTACATTTACATCCCTTATTTCCACCCTGCACTAGGTGGAGAATTGCCCAGGTAAGGAATTCCAGACATGAATTCCAAGGGAGATAATTGAATATCTGCCTTGGGTCTGGCTCTTTTTCTTGCCAAAGCCAATGGCAAAAGCTGTACCCATGGCATCTTGGTTTCCATCTCCGGCTTCCAAAGGTGTTTCTTTATTTCCCCATTCATTCTTTCTACCCAACCCGAGCTCTGGGCTTGCCAGGGGTTATGGAGGTCCCATTGTATTCCTAAAGCTGCCATAACCCCCTGAAGGGTCTTTCCTGTAAAATGAGTTCCCCATCTGAATCTATTGCTCCCACAATCCATTATCTTTGAATTATTTGTTTTAGAAATAGGTTAATAAGTGATCCAGTGCTTGCTGAAGCAGTCAGAATTGCTTTTGCCCCCCTGTTAGGTGCCATGGTGTCAGCAGAAGATTTTGAAGCCTTCCTGCTCAGGGCATTTCAGTGCCAGGCTCTTACAAGCACCCACAGCTCCGCGGGTTGAGCTGAGCATGGGCCGGTGACCTGCGCTTTGTCTGATTCCCCTTCCTTAATAACAGCCTGTCTTGTAGCTCTTTTCCCTTCTGCTGCCCTTGCAGAGCCATCCACAAACACATTGTCTCCCTCAGGCCAGGGAATGTCCCATCAATCTCTCCCAGCCTGGCTCGGGAGCTCTGTCCCTTGAGTGCAGTCCTGGGTTCCTTGCCAGCCCCTCTCCAGGCTGTTCAAACAGGAGGCTGGGTTAAACCCTTGCCCTGTCCTCAGTTCTGAATCCTCCTGTGCCACTGAACAAGTTTCATACTGTAATCACCGAGCCCTGCTCATCCATTTAGAGGCTCTTTTGGTTGTCAAAGCTTTAACTTGATGCCAGACTTGAACTCTAGGAGATCCTCCTGTTGTCATCAGTTTTCAGCCTCTGCTCCCACGGAAGCTGTGGCTGCACAATTCTGCAGACAATGAGGCTGCTCTCTGGCCACTGGGTTAAACATTTTAGCACAAGAATTCCTTTGGCAAGACCCTGTTTAACGTCCACCTATAATTCAAATTCTTTTTCCCTGTCTGGAAGGCCCAGGCCACTCGCCTCAGTTAATCTTAATTTTAACACTTGAAAATTCTGTGTTTCCTCCTTGTGTCCATCCATCCAGTTTGTTGACTGGCAAGATAGGAGTGTTGTAGGGAGACACCCTTGGCTCCAAAAGCCCTGCCTTCTACAGGGACTCAATACCAGGCTGTAAGCCCTTCCTTCCCTCTCTTGGAACAGGGTAGTGCTTGTCCAGGTTGCTTTAATTTGTAGAGGCTCCATATCTAATTTTCTGTATTTCCCTGGGGCTGCCCACACTTCTGGGTTCACTTCAGCATAGGCCTTGTCAGACTTTTGACACAGAGGTACAACAGAACTGGCCTCTGTATCCCTTTTTACAGTATTAAAATCCAGCTCTCAAACTCCTTCCTAGTTAATTACAATCACAGGAAGAAGAAAAAGAAATTTATTTCAAACCTATCCCCCACAGCTTCTAATAGTGGTTGAACAAATCATACCTGCTCATCTTTCCCACTCATTCCCTTAAAAATTAAAATATTCCTTTACTATTTTCCCCTTTAGGTCTAAGATGCAGAGCAGATTGAGAGGCCCCTGTGTCCATCAGGAAATGCCTCCTCTCAATGCAGACCCACCTGAATGTTCTCAAGGGCTCCAGTGTGGAGGGTCCCTGGTGTGATGGGAGCTGTGACAGCCCTGCCAATCCATGTCCATCACGGGCTGGACTTGCTGGTCCTGAGGGTGCTGCTGTCTCTGCTTGCAGTGTCCTTGTGCCCTGCAGCTGGAGCCCTGATTCCTTGCCAGGGGCTGTTTGGGTGGGCTGTGCCCTGCCGAGGAGGGCAATGCCTCTGCCGGGTGCTTGTGGCCGAGCCGTGCCCTGGGTGCTGGGGCCCCCTTGGGCCCTGGGGCTGATCCCTCAGGGGCTGTAGGAGCTCTGCCCTGGCCTTTGCCTTCAGCTTGGCCTTTTGCTGCTCCCTTCTTGCACTCACCTGCTGGGCCTTTGTGCCCAAGTGCTGCAGGGCCTTCTTCTGCCCCTCCTGCAGCCCCCCTCAGTGCCTGTGGGTGCTTGTCTTGCTTTACATGACAGGTGTCTGCTTGGGAAGGCAGAAAAAGCCTCTCTTGGAATGGAGAATGCAAAGCCCCTCCCTCTTAATTTTTAGGATAGTGAAATCAAGGGGCTCTCAGGCAAAGATATGGGATTAGGAATAACGGTTCTTTACTAGTGTGTATAATATAATAATAGTAGTGTGTATAAACAGCTCCGGCAGTGCCAACAAACAGAGCCCGGAGCCGGTCCCGGCCTTTCGGCTGCGGCGCTTTCCCCTTGGGTGCAGTTCCGGGCACGGCCGGCAGGGGCGCCGGTGGCTCCCGCGGGGCGGGGCAGCGCATCCCTGCCATGGGAACCTCTCTTCACGGCAATAGAGCAATCCCTTCATCTAACTCTTTCACTTTTTTACCTTCTGTAGCCTTTCTCCCGTGTTTTGAGAAAGAATTTGGAGAGGGCTGCCTTTTAACTGAGCCCCTTGTGTTTCGATAAGGTGCTTCCTGTAGAGAGAGGGATTTTCCCTGAACAGCAGGAGCTGTGGTTACCAAGGGGACGTAACTCAGAGCAGGAGGGGTCAGGGGAGGATATCCCGCCGAGGCTCGGTCGGAATGTGGGCAGGGTGTGCTGCCGGAATCGCCAGAGGGGGATCTTCCCGTGGAGGCCGAGCCGGAGCGTGGGCAGCCCCCACATGGCTTCTGGCGGCTGATCCGGCAGCTCCCGGCAGAGAAAAGGCAGGTGGGAGACCCCGGCAGCAGCAGCGGCGCTGCCCAGCGCAGCTGGCACGGGCAGGGCAGCCGGGGATGGGATGGCTGGGACCCGCCCTCGGTGCGGTCGGCGCGGTGACCTCGGCCCACGCGGCAGGACAGAGCAACCCCATCTTGCCCAGCATGGCCGGCAGAGCGGCCGCGGGCCGGGCAGTGGGGCCAGGGCACACAAATTCACCGCCAGCGCCGGGGCAGGTGGAGCTGCCCTGGGCAGTGAGCCCGCACCTGGGATGGAAACCGGGGCAGGCGGAGCTGAGGCGGGCAGCGAGCCGGGACCCGGGACAGGCGCCTCGGCCGCCAACGGAGGGGGCAAGAGCTGCAGAGGATCCCACTCTCTTTCTGACTTTTCCTCTTGTTCCCCTCCCTTTCATTTCCCCTTTTTATTTTCTTGGTTTTTTCCTCGGGTGTTTCTGATACTTCAAAGATTTTTATTCTCCTAAAATCTCCTGTCTAACATATGGCATATTGTCTTTCTTCTAGATTAAATGGGTTCTTTTCCAAATAAATCCAGAACCTAACAAATCTAAACTTCTGCTTGGATATTTTGAAATGGTCGGCGAGCTAACTCATGACCTCCTAATGTTGTTTTTCCCATCACCTTTTTATTTATCCTTTGGCAAATTAAGCATCTTTCAGTGACTTGCTTTGCTACACCAAAAATCCCAGTGCACCCAAAATTCCTTAAAAAATGATCACACAAAGCTTGAGTACGCCAGTGGGGTTTCTGATGCACGTCTTCTAATCTTTTCCTAGTAAGCACATTTTATTAAGTAATTGTCTTCCATGTAGAAGTTTCTATTACCCTGATTTATCTTGTTCATTTCCTGTCTTGTTTAATTCTTTTTTCTCGGCTTCCCTAAACTTTGGAATTTCCAGTTTTTCCTCGTTTGGAGTTAATATTAACATAACTCTTTCAGCTCCATTTTCTGCTGCATCCTTAGCTTTGTGATGTGCCCCCAGTTTGCCCAGTTTGCCTCTCCTTTGGCCCGGGCCGGGTTCCCCCCGCCCGCAGCGGCTGGGAGCAGCCGAGAGCCCCGCGCTGCCCATGCCGACCTGGCCCGGCTCCATGGCCGCTGCTGCCGCGAGCTGCGAGGGCTGCGGGAACGGGGCACCGAGGGTGTGGCTGCTGCTGGGGGAGGAGGAGGAGGGAGGGAAGGGCAGGGATGGAGGGGGAGGAGGAGGCGGGGTAAGGGGGGAGGAGGAGGAGAAGGAATGGAAGGGGCGGGATGGAAAAGGAGCAGGAGGTGGGGATAACACAGAGGAGGATGAGGAGGGGGGATGGAAGAGGAGGAGCCGGAGGAGAAAGAGCAGTGAAGGAGGCGGGGTTAGGGGGAGGAGGAGAGGGAGGGGGAGATAGGACAGAGGAGGAGCGAGAGGAAGAGGAAGAGGGGGGACAAGGGCGGATCAAGGCTGAGCTGCGGGAGCCACGCGGTCTCGATCCCTGCCTGAATTCGCAGCCCCCACCTGTGGGATCATCGCCCCCCCCATGGCTCCGGTGAGCGGGGAGGGGGAGCCCGGCCCGGATATCCCGGGGGGTCCCTGGGTTGGGTTTTTGGGGGGATGTTTGGAGAATGAAGAAGTCCAAGGCTTAGCGGAAAAGGCCCCTCGGGGAGACATCGGGGGGTGGCGGTGGCGGCTGCCGGCAGAGGCAGCCTGGAGGAGCAGAGCCCTGTGTGCCCCAGGAGGCCAAAGTGGGGAGCCCAGAGAGGGGGGAGCGCCGCCATTGGCGGGAGCCTCAAGAGCCTGGAGAGGGGCAGGGGGGACTCCTTGGAGCCGCTGCAGCGCAGAGCAGAGAATGAGGGGAGAAGGGAGCCCGGGAGCCCAAAGAGCCCCGGCATCCCGAAATGGGGAGAGCCAAGAGGGGGCAGTGCGTCCCCAGAGACGGCCTGGGGGGATCTCGTTGCCCTTGCCTGTGGCACGGAGGCAAATCCCATGCTGTCCTTGTCCTTCCTCGCCCAGAGCAGGAGCTGAGCATGGAGAGCAGGGAGGACAAATGCCCGCAGCAGAACCTGGTGGCAGAGGCCGTTTGGAGCGGCTCCACGGCGCAGGAAGCCAACGGGGAGGAAAAGGCCCGGAGATGCCGCACGAGGAGGGGCTGCAAACGCAGATGGCGGGGATGTGAGGGGGAAAGAGCCAGCCTGGGCCGGGAAGGCGGCCGGAGATGGAGCCAGAGCTCGGAGCTGGTGCTCCATGAGCAGCTCCATGATGGGGAGAAGCCCCACATATGCGTGGAGTGTGGGAAGAGCTTCAGGTGGAACTGCCGCCTGATCATGCACCAGAGGACCCACACTGGGGAAAAGCCCTACGAGTGTGGGGAGTGTGGGAAGAGCTTCAGGAGGAGCTCCCACCTGATCAGCCACCAGAAGACCCACACTGGGGAGAGGCCCTACGAGTGTTCCAAGTGTGCGAAGAGGTTTCAGACCAGCTCCAGTCTCTTCCGGCACTATCGGATTCACACAGAGGAGAGGCCCTTCCAATGCCCCGACTGTGGGAAGGGATTCAATCGCAACTGCACCCTCGTCACCCATCGGCGCATCCACACAGGGGAGAGGCCCTATGAGTGTGATAAATGCAGGAAGAGGTTTCAGACCAGCTCCAGTCTCCTCCAGCACTATCAGAGTCACACAGAGGAGAGGCCCTTCCAATGCCCCGACTGTGGGAAGGGATTCAAGCGTAACTCCACCCTCGTCAAGCACCGGCGCATCCACACTGGGGAGAGGCCCTACGAGTGTGATAAATGCAGGAAGAGGTTTCAGACCAGCTCCAATCTCCTCCAGCACTATCGGATTCACACAGAGGAGAGGCCATTCCAATGCCCCGACTGTGGGAAGGGATTCAGGCAGAACTCCCACCTCGTCACCCACCGGCGCATCCACACTGGGGAGAGGCCCTACGAGTGTCCCCAGTGTGGGAAGAGCTTCTCCTGCAGCTCTAACTTGACCCAACACCAACGGAGGCACCGGTAAGGGAAGCCCTTCGAGTGCCCCGAGTGCGGGAAGAGCTTCGTGCGCTGCTGCAGCTCCATCCCCCACTGGAGGAGGCACTTTGGGCACAGCCCTGGTCACTCACATTCCCTGTGATCCATGTTGGGAACACTCCTGGCTGCTTCTCCTTTGGTTTGACCTGAATTTTTTTCTCTTCTCAATCTCTCTGTCCTCCAAAAGTCCATTGGGATGGAACAGTCACCTCAAAACCACTTAAATCCCTCTGAAAATAACTGAATTTTAACCCCAAAGGGCTCAATTCCACCTCAGATTGCTTGTTCCCTCCTCAAAAAACTCAATCCCAGGCCAAACTCACTCCATTCCACAGCTGTCAAGTTGAGATGGAGTTGGAAGGAGATTGGGAGAAGAGGGATCCCAATTTGGAGCAGTGGGATGGGGATTGTGTGGGGCTGGGTGTGTGGGATGTATTTGATAGCAAATAAAACTTTCAGAGTTACTGATTTCTGCCTCATTCATTTTCAGTCATTTCTGTTTGCAGAGTGCCACCTTCTCAGCTGATTCAATTCCTATAAAAATCCCATTTTTTAAATCATCTCACCCAAAAAATCCAAAAACCAATATCAAAATAAAGCCACCTGCACACAATTAATGTTTTAAAAATAATTTTAATTTTTCAAGAGTACTTAAGGATGTTATTAAAGTTTAATTGTTTGGTTGAAATGTCTGAGAAATTGTAGTGGTGTTTGGTTTTGTGTTTAGTATATTTGTAATATGAATTGTTTAACTAAGATGTGTTAGATTGCATGGTAGTTTCTTTAGATATTTTTATCTAAAGTACATTAGTCATCGAGTTAAAATTTTCAAAAGGTATTTCTTGATATATAATTTGTTTATTTATATGCATTGGTAATATTATAGTAATAGTTATTGTTGGTTTGAGTTGAATCATTGTTGGAGTTGAATCATTGTAAAGAAGAGTTGAGATTTTTATATTTTATTTTTATTATAATTTATTTAATTTCAGTTATTATTTCTTTGTTTATAATTTTATTGCAATTTGTTGAGGGGATAGGAAGGAAGTTCAAGGGCAGGAACATTTTTTCCTGGCTGGGAACTGGAATTCCAGACCCAGGGAGTGTGTGCAGGACCCCCCAGACTGGGATCAAATATGGGCTGGGATCAAAGATGGACTGGGATCACCTGGACTGGGATCACATGGATGGGGATCGTGTGGATCAGAACCCTCCAGACCAGGATAGCCTGAAGTGGGATCAAATATGGACTGGGACTGTATGGACTGGGATCCCAGGGACTGGGACCATATGGATCAGGACCACACAGACTGGGATCAAATATGGGCTGGGACTGTTTTTTAAAGGAACTTTGTTCTATAGTTTTTATTTCTGTTGTTAATTAAGCTCAGTGAAATAGCTGCTTGTGTTAAACTGCCTGCTTGGATGGGATAACATCCAATGCACACTGGGTGAGGACACCTGTACAGATCTGCCAACTATCAGCACTCCCCGTCTGAAGGCAGAGTGCACCAAGGCCCAAAACCTGGAGGCGATAAAGAGAATGGACTAAAACCACAGCCAAGGAATCTGCATGCTCTAAAAAGGCAGATCCAGGGCAGAGCCATGCTAAACAGTTCTTGGAAGATGTAAACTGGGTGCATCTTGGCACTCAGCCAGGAGCACCCTGTTACCTTCAGGGATCCCCTGAAATACCTTTCCCCTTACATCAGCCTGGTGCATATTCATAGAGCCTCATGCACAGCAGCTGGGAAGGGTTTAACACTTTACTGGGTATATTAGCGTTCAGAAACACATAATCACCAGAATGATTATATGCAGGTGCTTTTATTGAAGAGCTCTGGGTGTCAGGGGTACCAACCCAAATCTGACTCCGACATGGGTTTGGGATGAACATGTTTTTATATTCTATCCTTATATAACTTTCATGTTAATGACTGAACTTCAATTGTTCTATTGTATACATAGATTTCAGCCAAGCATGGGCTCCTCGTGGCCCCCCTCAAACTTCTAACATAGTTCCTCATGATTCTTCTTATGATTAAACAATAATTATATTTAATTACTAAACAATCATCACATCTAACAATTATATCATTTATCATGTTCTGCTTACGCAGGTGCAATTTCACATGATCTGGCAAGCACAAAGCCTAACATTTTCAGAGTCTATTTTTGACATTTTTCCAGGGCCCCACTATCATTCTCCCCCCTTTGAAAGCATTTTCACTTCACTATAGGTGTAAATGTTTTCACTTGATACAGTCCTTTATTTCTCAATTTATTCTTGACGTTCTTCAAGTCCATGGTTGATGTAAACGTTGTCGTGGATGCTGTCACGCACTGGAGAACCAGAAGATGGTGGGCGTGGATCTCGTGTCAGAGCCTTTATTATCTTCTGGTTCCAGGACGTTTTCTTCTGTATCTCTCCTTTTAAGATGCTGTGAACTAACCAAATTGCTAAGAATACAATTAGTAAGATTATCACACTCTCAATGATAGATTTAATCCATGAACTCACATTCCACCCTAACCCTTTAAAGATTTTGCCTAGCCAGGTTGTAGTCAAATCCTTTTGCTCTTCTTGTGCTTCATGCTCTCTTTGTTTCAACTGATTGATGTCATATTCTACATCTGCAGTTACATTTGGGATGTGAACGCAGCAATGACCAACCCGTCCCTTTAAAAATCCACATACTCCATGCTCTTTCAGGAGTAACAAATCTAAGGCTAATCGATTTTGTAAAGTCATTTTTGTGGTGGCTTGTAATTGTACGTTTAATTCTTTAAATCCTTCCCGGGTGACTCTTGCCAGTCTATCTACCTGACCTGTAAGTTTGTACAGCATCTTCTACTCTGATAGTTTGCTGTAGGACCAAGCAAAGACTCTCGGGCCCACCCAAATTTCACTCCACCAGAGGGTTCTTGCCAAGTGTCATCTGGATTTTCATTGTCTAGAACTTCTTGTCTTGTTCTTATCTGCACAAGTTCATGTTTTCCGTTAAATGGGGACTTTTTCCAAATTGGACATGAGGTTGGGAGGCCTAAAGTAATTTCCTTTACTTTCCCATCTACAGGCAGATGTGTTGTCCAGGTGCCATCGCTTGCTGCCCATACAAATTGTCCTGGACCTCGGACTGTACTCCTGGTACATCCTACAACTGCTTTATAATTCACTCTGCCTTGTTTATGTTTGATCCCTCTGCAAGCACAGCCAGTTTGTAGGGCTATTGCCAGGGGTGGCATCTGCTTTATCTCTGCATCATCAGAAGTGCAGTCATAAGTTTTATTACATGCCCACCAACTTACTTTGTCTGCCCTCGTTCTGCTGCTGGTGGCAGTGTTTGTTACTGCTGGATCTGTTTCATTCCCGGAGCCTTCCCACTTAATGCACCAAGGGGTGTTTGCCATACATTGGAATCTTTGAAGGATACTCACAGACCACGCACTGTCCCAAGGCTGTCTGACCTTTCTGATCCTTGGCCTCACACTTCCATACCAGAGTGGTTTCTGTAACATTTTCTGTAATCTTTTTATAGTGTGGCAAATAGCATTGCCATTGTGTGATGCCTCCTGATTCTCCCATAGGGGTTCCTAGTGTGCCAGCACTTAGAATACAGTCTTTCTGGCCCATGGGTTTCATCCATGTTCCTCTTTTCTCCCAAGTTTCCTTGACTACTTGCCTCGACTCGGGTACCTGTTTGCATGCAATTGTTTTGTTCTTTTGTATTTCAGGTAGTTTTGATGTTGTGATTCCCCAATTTACTGGATCTCCTGCTGCCTTTGGTATTGGTATACAGGCAGTTATTCTACAGGTGTTTTGCATTTTGGCAAAGGCTTTGACTAATCCAATCATTACATTCTCAGCCCAAACTGCATTAGAAACCTTTATCACCTGTGTTTCTGCTTGTACCTCTCTCTTCATTCTAGAATGAAGAGTGTTTAGTTGATCTTTTTGCATTCCACATCCCAAAGACATTAATGACCATACCATTGGCACAATTACTGATAGCATTCTCAAAGTGATTAAACACATCTTATCTGCAGCCTTGTTGGTTCCACAGTTTACACAGTCCGTGATCCAGGATGGATTTTCTTCACTCGGGTGTAGTGAATCCAGGGGTCCACGCCGGCTACTTTGGCTGCTGTAAAGGTGGTCAGCAGTACCTGGTGGGGCCCACTCCACTTTTCTTTCAGCGGTTCTTCGTTCCAGTTCTTGATGTACACCTCGTCTCCTGGATGTATGTTATGAACTGGGCTCTCGAGAGTCAGCGGTCTATTCCACACGAGGATGCTCCGGAGCCGAGCTAAAGTTTTCCCGAGAGACAGAACATAATTATACACTTCCTGCTTTCCTGTGACGTGCACATTAGGGTTAGGCTCAGGAGATTCATATGGTTTCCCATGCAATATCTCATAAGGACTGACTGACATCCCACTCCTAGGCTTTATCCGAATCCTCAGCAGTGCTATTGGCAAAGCCTGGGGCCACTGCAATTTGGCTTCTTGGCATATTTTACTGATTTGCCTCTCTAGTGTCTGATTCATCCTCTCTACCTGTCCACTCGACTGGGGTCTCCACGGTGTGTGGAGGTCCCAAGTCATCCCCAGCAATCTACTTACCTCTCTTACTACTGTAGCTATGAAATGGGGCCCCCTATCTGATGATACCCTAGGGGCACCCCAAACCTGGGAATAATCTCCTGTAGTAACCACTTTACTGTTTCCTTTGCTTGGTTGGTGCCACACGGAAGGGCTTCTGGCCACCCAGAGAATGTGTCAACCCCCACTAACAGGTATTTGTATCCTCGAGTTCTTGGCAAGTCTACAAAATCTACCTGCCAATAGTCTCCTGGCTCTATTCCTATCCGAATTCGTCCTAGCTGTGCCTGTCGTCTAGCCACTGGGTTGTTTTTCAAGCAGATATCACATTTTGACATTACTGATTTTGCCATTGTTAACATCCGTACCGAAATTAAACTCTGCTTTAGCAATTTTACCAATGCCTCTGCACCCCAATGACATTCGTTATTTTTAATTTGTAGAACTTCTCTCATTATCAAGGGGGTACCACTATCTGTCCTTGTGCAGTCACATACCATCCCTCTGAATTCTTTTGTGCATTTAGCAAACGTGCCAGTCTCTCATCTTCTACTGAATATTTTGGTTCTGGAGGCAAATTGAATTGGGATACATTAAGCTATAAAGGTATCAATGCCATTGTTGTTTGCACCTCTCGAGCAACCTGTCAGGCTGCCCAGTCTGCCTTTCGATTTCCCTCACAGATTTTGGAGTTTCCTGATTGCTGTGCTTTGCAGTGTATGATTGCCACTTGTTCAGGTTTTTGTACTGCTTTTATCAATTGCAGGACTGCATCCTGATGTTTAATGTGCATACCCAGAGAAGGACAATAGTCCCCTTTCTTTCCACAGTGCTCCGTGTACATGCACCAGTCCAAAAGCATATTTTGTGTCAGTCCAGATATTTACCCTTTTCCCTTCACTTAATTCTAGTGTCCTGGTTAAAGCAACCAGTTCTGCCTTCTGGGCAGATGTATTTGGTGGTAATGCCTTTGCCTCCACTGCTGTACTGACTGTTGTTACCGCATACCCAGCGTATCTGGTTCCGTTTTCCACGAAGCTGCTCCCATCTGTAAACAGCTCCCACTCTGGCTGCTCTAGTGGGACGTCTTTCAGGTCTTCTCTTGCTGAGTAGGTGTACTCTATTACCTCCACACAGTCATGCTCTAATGGGCCTTCTTCAGTTGTGGTACCTAGGAACAAAGCTGGATTTAAAAGGTTGGTTGTTTTTAATGTGACATCACCCTGCTCAGTCAGGACTACCTGGAATTTCATCATCCTGCTTGGGGATAGCCAATGCCCCCCTTCTGCTCTAAGACAGTGGTTACCATGTGTGGTACATTGACATCTATGTGCCTTCCCATCGTGAGCTTCCTGGCTTCTTGTATCAGCATCACAGTGGCTGCGACTGCCCGCAGACATGGAGGCCACCCGGCACTTATGCTGTCAAGTTGTTTGGAAAAGTAGCCCAGCGGCCTTTTCCAGCTTCCCAGACCTTGGGTCAGGACTCCTAGTGCTAGGCGCAGCCTTTCATGGACAAACAGCTGAAAATCTTTAGACAGATCAGGTAAGCCTAATGCTGGAGCAGTTGTCAGTGCTTCCTTTAATTTTAGGAAGGCTTCTTTCTGTGGCTTGCCCCAGGTGAATGGCTGCATCTTCTGAGCTTCACACAGGGGTTTCACAATCAGTCCACAGTCCATGATCCACAGGCGACACCATCCTGCCATCCCGAGGAAGACTCGCAGCTCATGTAGATTCTGGGGCTCTGGAATAGCACAAATAGCTTGGATACGGTTAGTGCCTAGTTTTCATTGCCTTTGTGAAATTTCACATCCCAGGTAGATCACAGTCTGTTGGGCAATTTGTGCCTTTCCTCTGGATATTTATAACCTCCCATTCCCAGTAAATTTAAAATCTCAATGGTTACCTTTATACAGGTTGCTTTTCTTCTGTAGCTATTAGTATATCATCAACATACTGCAACAACAGGTATTGGTCTCTTGATACTTGCCCACTCTCGGTGCAAATCTCCAGCTCCTTTGCCAGTTGGTTTCCAAATAGGGTCGGCGAGTTCTTATATCGTGTCCAGGTGAGCTGGGTCTTTCTCCCATTCCCTGGGTTTTCCCACTCACAGGCAAACAGTTTCCTACTTTCTTTGTCAAGGGGGGATGCAGAAAAAGGCATCTTTTAAATCAATTTCAGTAAACCACTTATATATCTCCTTTACGGATGTTAGCAATGTGTAAGGATTTGTTACCACTGGAGAAATGTCCTTTGTTATTTTATTTATTGCTCCCAAATCCTGCACTAATCTATATTCACCATCTGGCTTCTTTATTTGGAATATTGGTGTATTAAATTCTGGTTCACATTCTTCTAAAATTCGGTATTTCAAGAATTTCTCAATAATCTTTACTTATTCCTTGCCGTGCTTCTGGTGTTATGGAATAGTGTTTGACTTGTACAGCCCTCGCCCCTTCTTTTAACTCTACATGCACTGGTTGTGCCAATTTAGATTTCCCTGGTATATCTGTCTCCCATACAGAGGGAATCACTGCATCTCCTACCTCCCTAGGGATAGAGGGAACAGGTTTTTCTTTGATCATTAATATCTGTCCCGTCTTTGATTCAGGTATTTTCATTATAAGCTCCCCATTTTCAAAGGTTATTACCGCATCAAGTTTCTCTAGCAAATCTCTCCCTAAAAGCGGAATTGGACACTCAGGTACGTATAGGAATTCGTGTTATAACTTTGTTCCCAAAACACAAATTTGGGGTTGCAAGAATGGCCGTTTTTCCTCTTTCCCTGTAGCGCCGACTATTGTTGTTTGCTTGTCCCCAATTTGTCCTTGCAAATCATTCAATACCGAGTGAGTAGCTCCTGTATCTATTAGAAATTTGACTTCTTTATGTCCTAATTGTTTATTTATAACAGGTTCCTTAACTTGTTCTACTGGCTCTGTGTCTAGTCAGCTGGTATACTCCCCCAAAACCATCCCCTTGGTAACCTGCTGGCACTGATTGCCCTGGTGAAACTGGTTGTTCAAGTCTGGACATTGTCTCTTCCAATGCCCCTCCCGCTTGCAATACGCACATTGATTTAGGTTTAACCCCTGCCTGACTGGTCTCCTATTTTGACTATTCCTGTTACATCCCCTGAAATTTGGGTTCCCTTTTCCTTGTATTACTGCCAACAGATTCTGCTGCTGCCTTTTACTAGCTTCTCTTTCGCGATTGTTATATACCTTCCAGGCTATCTTATGTAGCTTATTCAAATTCCTTCGTTCTTCCCCTTCTAATTTTGCAATTTTCTACGAATATTGTCCTGTGACTGGCCCAAGAATATGAGAGCGAGCTGAACCTTTGCTTGTGCTGTGTCCATTTGGAGATCTGTATATTTTCTTGCTACCTCCTTAAGCCTCTCCAAAAACGCAGTGGGAGATTCCTTCCTGTCGAACTTTGTATAGTTTAGACCAATTTATAGTTTTGGGCACAGCATTCTGAACTCCTATTTGGATCCACTCTTGATATTTCCGTAGTCTCCCCATACCGCAAAATAAATTAGGGTCCCAATTTGGATCCTCAATTGGGAAATTCTCATCTAAATTCCCTGTTACGAATCCATTTCTGATGTTCTGTCTTACCCTTTCTTTGGCTGCCTTAAGTACCATCTCTTTCTCAGTAGAATCCATCAAAGTATCTAATATTAATATATTAGATATATTAATATATTATATATAGATATATATTAGATATATTATTATACTATATATAATTTTATATATATATAATATTATTATACATATTATTGTATGTCATCCCAGTCAGGATTTTGAGGTTTTTATAACCATTTTTAATACTCATGCCATTTTATCAGGATTTTCTCTATGAATTCTGGCTGATTGTTTCCAAATAACTAAATCTGCAGGAGAGAAAGGCACTTTTATAAATACTGGCCCTTCCACTCCTACACTTTGTCGCAAGGGGGCAATTACAATCCATTTTTGTCTGCCTATGTCTTTTCTATCCATAACTGGGGCAAGGTTAGACCGACTCCTGGTTCTGTGGGCTACCCCATTGTTGATTCTCTCTCTCTCCTTTCTACCACAGTTAGGTTTTGCTCATCTTCCGAGGAAGAGGGATCAGGTGACGATGGGAGAGGAGAATAAAGAGGGAAGGGTGTATTAGACGAGACAGGTTCAGGATTAGGTGGGGTAGGAGCAGGCAGTGGGATAGGGACAGATGGAACAGGTGGGATAGGGTTAGGTTCTCTTGTTCCTATTGGAGCTACCTGTAAATCAATATCTGTATAATTTTCCCTACTCAGGCTTTCTTTCAACGCCAAGTCTTCTAAACAACGTTCCTCACAAACCCCACACTTATTGCTTGCAGATGTTTTAACCATCATTAATCCACATTCATCCTGCCATTCTGGCTTTGCCCGTAAATAGAAAAACAAATCAACATACGGAACCTCATCCCATTTTCCTTCTTGTTTACAAAACGACATAAACTGCGAAATAGTGTTATATTGCAGAGTCCCGTATTTTGGCCATTTTTCACCATACTCCAAGGCATATTCTGGCCACCATGTATTACAATAATCAATCAACTTAGCTTTACGTAATTCTTCCCCAAAATTCCCCTGTTTCCAATGTGCTAATAAGCACCCCAAAGGAGAACTTTGCGGGATAGAGGTGTTGCCACCCAAAATCCCTTTAAGTTTCTCCATTCCAAATATACCACAAATTGCCGAACCCGCAACGCTCTCGCGATTGTCTTATGGAACGGCGCCTGGGCTTGTACCAGCAGGAATTCCTTTAGCCCAACCAAGCGTAGCTTTCGCTGCGTCTCATTGGCAGGCACCCAAACCAAAGTAAAAAGCACCTTACCTTTCTCCCGGGGACGTGGCGAGCGGCAGAAGCGGTCGCGGCCGATCGAGCTCCCTGAGAATCCCTCGGTGCCGGCTGGAGCGCGGTCGAGTCGCGAAACTCGCTCAGCAGCACCCGCAGGGTCCCATCCGGGGTCGCCAAAATGTTAGCGTTCAGAAACACATAATCACATCAGCGATTATATGCGGTGCTTTTTATTCAAGAACTCTGGGAATCGGGGTAGTTTCCACCCAAATCTGATTCCGACCATACATTCGAGGTGAACATGTTTTATCCTCTATCATTATATAACTTTCATGTAATTATTAAACCTATATTGTTCTATTGTATGCACAGATTTCAGCTAAACATAGCCCCCTTTAAATTTCCAACAGAGTTTCTCACAATTCTTCTTATGGTTATGTAATAATTATATTTAATTACTAAACAATCACCACATCTAACAATTATATCTTTTATCATACTGCTTACGCAGGTGCAGTGACCTGAGAAAACACAAAGCCCAATATTTTCAAAGACTATTTTTAACATTTTCCAGGGCTCCACTATCACTTTTATTTCTTGTGGGAAAAAAACCTCCATCTCAACCAGGCACTCATGGCCAAAACTGGGCAACTGCCTCTGGAATTCCTTATATCCAAGGATTGCTCCCAGACAAAAGCTGCCAGGAGTGACAAGTCTGGCTGGCCTTGGCTTCCTGAGGGCTGGCCCTCATCTGCCTCTGAAACACTGGGGCTGGGTGCTTTCCTTCCTTATGAAAAGAGCTCTTCTTCCTGTCCAGGCATCCACAGCCAAAAATGAGATTGCACCTCCAAAATGCCCAATGTCCAAGGAAAGCCCCTAGACAAAAGGTGCCAGGAGAGACAGGGCTGGCTGGCTTGGCCTGAGGGTGGCCACCTCTCATCTTCTTCCTAAACACTTGGACTTTGTGCTTTACTTTCCTATGGGCAAAACCACCCATCTTGACCATGGCCAAAACTGGGATTCCACCTCCAAAACTCCGTACATCCAAGGATTGCTCCCAGGTGAAAGCTGCCAGGACAGACAGGTCTGGCTGCCCTTGGCCTCCTGGGGGTGCCTCTCCCCTGCTGTCCAAACACTGGGGCTGGGTGCTTTCCTTCCTATGGAAAAGAACCGTCCTTCTTATCCATGCAGAAACGGCCGAAATTGGGGTTCCACCTCCCAGATTCCCAATATCCAAGGGTTGCTTTCAGACAAAAGCTGCCAGGACAGAGAGGTCTGGCTGGCCTTGGCCTCTGATGGCCGCTTTTCATCTGCCCCTGAGACACCACCGGTGTTCTGTGCTTTCCTTCCTATGGAAAAGAACCATCCTTCTCCTCCAGAGTCCATGTCTGAAATTGGGATTCCACCTCTGAAATTCTCAATATCCAAGGGTTGCTCCCAGGTAAAATCTGCCAGTACCGTCAAGGCTGGCTGGCCTGGGCCTCTGGTGGCTGCGCCTGCAACAGTGGGGCTGGGGTCTTTCCTTCCCATGGAGATCCCTGGGACACTGTGGGGACCTCATGGAACCAAGGCGATCATTGTGGCACCACTGGAGCCCATGGAACCAAGGGGATCATTGTGGCACCCCTGGAGCCCAGGGAACCAAGGGGATCATTGTGGCCCCACTGGAGCCCATGGAACCAAGGGGATCATTGTGGCACCACTGGAGCCCATGGAACCAAGGGGATCATTGTGGTACCACTGGAGCCCAGGGAACCAAGGGGATCATTGTGGCCCCACTGGAGCCCAGGGAACCAAGGGGATCATTGTGGCCCCACTGGAGCCCCTGGAACCAAGGGGATCATTGTGGCACCCCTGGAGCCCATGGAACCAAGGGGATCATTGTGGCACCACTGGAGCCCATGGAACCAAGGGGCCATGGTGACACAGAGGGGCTCCATGGACCCAGAGACCATTGTGGCTCTGTGGGGCCTGATGGAACCATGGAGACCATTCCAACCTTCAGGGCCTGGTGTCACCAAGGGGGCATTATGACACCTCAGGGCCCCATGGAAGCAAGGGACCATTGGGACACTGTGGGACCTCATGGAACCCAGGGAACATGGGACATCTCTGGCTGGCTTGGCCTCCCAGGGGCCACCTGACAGCTCTGGCTGATCTTGGGCTGTCAAGGGCTGCCTCTCATCAGCTCCTGGAGCACTGGGGCTCTCTGCTTTCCTTGCTATGGGAAAGAGCTGTCTGACTTTTCAGATGCCCATTGCCAAAACGGGTGCTCTCCCTAAAATAATTCCTATTTGCAAGGGTATCTCACAAAACAAAACCTGCCAGCTCTGGCTGGCCTTGGCCTCTGGTGGTCACCTCTCATCTGCCCCTGAAACACTGGGGCTCTGTTCCTGCATTCCTATGGAAAAGAACCAGCCTTCTTGTCCAGGGACCATGGCCAAAATTAGAATTTGGCCTCCCAAATTCTGTATATCCAAGGATTGCCTCCCAGACAAATGTGTCCAGGACAGACAGGTCGAGCTGGCCCTGTCCTCTGGTGATTTCTTTAGACCCTGAACTGAATGTTTTCATTTGGAAACACCTTGGAGAGGGCCCAGAGATGTCCCAAGGAGGGGTTTGGAGGCCTTGGGCCCATGAGCACTGTATAGGGACAAAGGAGCTCTGTGCTCAGTGGGATGGAGACTGAGGACAGTGGAGCAGAGTCATGAGAGTGTCTAAAGAGCGATTTCAGGGCTGGTGGATCCTTTTGACATAGTGGAAAACAGCCAGAGAGAGAAAGAATTAACGCCAAGGGCAGCTGGGGAGGCCCAGAGTGGCTGCAGGAGAAAGGAATTTCCCTGTCAGGGCAGGTCTGTGGTGCAGCACGGCCCCAGCAGGAGCCTGGAGCAGCCCCAGGCTTTGTGTGGGCAGGCAGGGGCAGGCAGGAGGCAGAGCTGTCAGCAAAGGAAGGGCCCAGCCAGGTGGGGCAGCCGGGGGATGCCGAGAGCCTCCAGGGACAGAGGCCAGGGCAGGGACACCGTGGGACAGCCTGGGCTGCACAGGGCACAGGGATGGGCAGCAGCTGCAAGACAGCCCTGACAGAGCCAACCTGGGCAGCGCTTTGGCCATGGCTGCTGGCCCTGGGCCTGAGCCAGGAGGGGACAAGTGACCCTTGCAGGCCTGGGGCCTCATTGCCTCCTTGTCCCTGCTCAGCAGCCTGGCAGGGGCTGCCCCACGCTCCTGCCCTTGGCATTGCCCATCCCCACATGCCAGGGCCCATCCCGGGAAGAGCCCTGAGCAAGGAGGGAGGGACAGGATCTGCCTGGCCAGGCCCTGGGGCTCAGGCCTTGGCCCTTTGCATTCCTGAAACAAATCCAGGTTTGCTCAGCACCAGAGACACCTTTGCCTTGTTTGTCCCCAGCTGCCATCAGTGCCTCCAATGTTCTGCTCTCCCTGGAACCCGGGGACACTTTCTCAGTGCTGTCCCTCACAGGGATCTCTTTAAAGTACAAGAAACTTCAGTATTTCAATCTGACTTGGAGCTCTTGAGAAGTCTTTGAGCCCACTCTGAGGGACTGGGTGTGATGCAAAGAGCAGCAAAGGCCCAGAGGGTGATTAAAGTCCTTGTGCTGTGTCTGTGCTGCTGAGCTGGGCCGGGCTCCTGGCCCAGAGGCAGCTCCTGGCAAGGGCAGCAGAGCTGCAGAGAGACAGCTCTGGCCAGGAGCAGCTCCTGTGCACAGCCCAGCAGGGCTGGGGCACTGCCAGGGCCCCTCAGGGACACCAGCAGGGCACAGACAGAGCTCACAGGGGCTCAGCACTGGCCGGGGCTGTGGGATGTCCCCGCGGGGGCTGTGTCACAGCAGCACCTCTGGGGCTGTGTCCCAGAGCCACAGAGCAGCTGGGATGGCAGCAAGGGGCTGTGTGACAGCACAGAGTGGGCTGTGTGACAGCACTGAGGGGGTTGTGACATCACAGAGCTAGCTGTGACATCACAGAACGCGGCTCTGTGACGTCACAATGTGGGTTGTGACACAGAGTCACAGAGCAGCTGTGTGATGCCACAGAGAAGGCTGTGACATCACAGGGTGACTGTGACACCACAAATGTGCTGTGTGACATCACATAGCAGCTGAATGACATCATATGGAGGTTGTGTGACCTAACAGAGTGATTGTGTGACATCACAGGGACAGTGTGACATCACAGGGGCAGTGTGACATCACAGGGACAGTGTGACATCACGGGGGCTGTGTGACATCACAGAGGCTGTGTGACATCACGGGGGCTGTGTGACATCACAGAGATTGTGTGACATCACATGGGGCTGTGTGACATCACAGGGGCTGTGTGACATCACGGGGGCTGTGTGAGGTCACTGGGGAGGTCACTCTGCCCCGGCCCCCTCACAGCTCCCCCCAGAGCAGTCCAACTCTGCTCGTGCACAGCGGGGTCCCCTGTCCCCCTGGGTCCCCCCGGGTCCCCCGGCCCAGCAGGCTCCCCCAGAGGATGTTCCACGAGATCGACCCCAGAGCCTGACACGGGGACGGGGGCCGGGGCCCTGGGGGTGGCACAGGGGGACAGGGACCCCCCGGCAGCGTCCCCGTGTCCCCCAGGGCCAGAGCCTGGGCCAGGGCTCCTTCACCCTGTTATAGATAAATATCATAATATTGGCTTTTTGCAAATATTAAAATGGATTTTATATGTGTGGTGTTAACCTTGTTCTAAAGATATAGTTTTTATTTCTGTTGTTAATTGAGCTTAGACATAGTAGTGAAATAGCTGATAGAAGTGTGCTTGTGTTAAACTGCCTGCTTGGATGGGATAACATCCAATGCACACGGGATGAGGACACCTGTACAGATCTGCCAACTATCAGCACTCCCCGTCTGAAGGCAGAGTGCACCAAGGCCCAAAACCTGGAGGTGATAAAGAGAAGGAGCCAAAACCACAGCCAAGAAACACACATGCTCTGAAAAGGCAGACCCAAGGAGGGGCCATGTAAAATCATTCCTGGAATATGTAAAGTAGTTTATGGGGATGCATGAGGCTCTATGAATATGCACCAGGCTGATGTAAGGGGAAAGGTATTTCAGGGGATCCCCGAAGGTAACAGGGTGCTCCTGACTGAGTGCCAAGAGGCACCCGGCCGTAATAACCTTTGCTCCATGGTCCTGCTCTCCCATTGTCCCTTGTTAAACTTTGTGCATTTTCACAGGAGAGTGAACGTGTTTTTCACAAATGGAATCTCAAGGAAACAAGGGTCCGTTGTTAAGCCAAGGCTCTGCTTTGACCAAGTGGGGCCTCATGGGACACAGGTGCCACTGGGACATTGCCAGGCCTGGTAGGAACAAGGCTCCATTATTGCACAGTGTTACAGATGAGTAATGTCATAGTTGGGTCTCACAGTGAGGAGATAGATCCTATGTGTGTGTTAAGATGTGTAGTGATGTTATTGTCATCTGTCCCCCATAGTCCTCTTCCCCTGCCCTTGTAATGGCCTTGGTGGTTGGGGCATTTGGGGAGGGCAGGTTTGTCACTGGAAGGCAGGCATGGCAACACCTGCTCTCCAGTCAGGTTGCAAGAAAGCATTCTCCACCAATGGACGGCCACAAAGAGTTACCTGACAGACTTTGGGTGGGGCTAGGATTACCTGATGCAACACCAAAAGCCTAAAAGGAGGAGCAGCCGATTTGTGAAGGAGCCATGTGGCTGATAGCCACGGGGTGGGGAAGGGCTCCCAGTGCTGTGATTTCTGCTGTTTCAGTCCTTTGTTGTTATTTTTTTCAAGGTTGAATCACCCTTAAAATTTTAAAAGTAGCGGTCATTTCTCACACACAGCAAGGCCTCAGGGCGCCCAGGAGAGCGGCGTGACAATGACACCTTGGGGAACCAAGTGTCACCTGCAAACACAACGGGGCCTCATGGAAGCCAGGGGCCACTTGGATATTGCCAGGGCAGGTGGAACTCAGTGTCCATTGTGACACAGCACAGCCTCGTGGAACTCAGCAGAGCATTGGGACAGCCTGGAATCTCATGGAGCCAAGGCTCTGCCTTGGCAAAGTGGGGCCCACAGGACACAGGTGCCACTGGGACATTGCCAGCTCTTGTGGAACCCAGTGTCCGCTGTGACGCAGCAGAACCTCATGGAAACATGGGGGCCACTGTGACGCAATGGAATCTCATGGAAGCAAGTGTCAGTTGTGAACGCAGCAGGGCCTCACAGAACCCAGGGGCAACGGGGACCGTGCTGTGGCTCGTGGGAGCAAGGGGCCATTGTGACCCAGCGGGGCCTCCTGGAACCCAGGAGAACATTGTGGGCCCATGGATCCTCATAGAAGCACGGCCTCATTGTGACAAAGTGCAGCATCACAATGGTCTCCTGGGTTCCATGAGTCCTCGCTGTGTTTAGAATTGACACTTGGTTCCCCAAGATTCCATGGCATCCCTCTGTTCTCCTGTGATTTGAGGCTGTGCTGTGTCACAATGGACACTTGCTTCCTCCAAGGCTGGAGATGTCCCAGTGGCACTGGGCTTCCATGAGGCCGCGCTTTGTCACAATGGGGCCTTGCTTCCATGAGATTCCATTGTCCCACAATGGTCTCCTGGGTGCCACAAGGCCTGCCTTTGTCACAGTGGAACCTTGATTGCACCAGCCCTGGCAATGTCCCAGTGGCACAGGGGTTCCATGAGACCCTGCCGTGTCACAATGGGCCCTTGGTTCCATCAGGTTCCATTGTGTCCCAGGGCTCTCCTAGGTCCCATGAGGCCTTGGTCTGACACAGTGGTGTCTTGTTCCTACCAGGCCTGACAATGTCCCAGTGGCACCTGTGTCCCATGAGGCCCCACTTGATCAAAGCAGAGCCTTGCTCCCATGAGATTCCACTGTGTCACAATGTTCTGCTTGGTTTCATGAGAACCTGATGTGCTGACAATTGATCCTTGGATCCTAGAGGTTCCATTGCATCATGGCTGTGTCCTTGGTTCCATGAGGCCCAGCTTCGTCACAACTGGACCTTGGTTCCATGAGATTCCATTGTATCACAGCGGTGTCCTTGGTTCCATGAGGCCCTGCTGGGTCACAGTGAAGCCTTTGTGCCATTCGTTTCCATGGTGCCACAATGGTCTCCAGCATTCCATGAGGCCATGCAGCAGAAGAGTGGACCCTTGAATCCATGAGTTCCCATTCCATCAGGATGATCTCTTGCATTCCATGAGGCCCTGCTGTGTCACTAAGGAGCCTTTGTTCCATGTGTTCCCTTTGGGACACCATGGTCTCCAGTGCTCCATGAGGCTGAGCTGTGAAACTCTGGGCTCTTGGTTCCATGAGATCCCACCACGGTGTCACCATGGTCTCCTGGGTGCTGTAACAATTCACACTTGGTTCCATGAGATCCCACCACGGTGTCACCATGGTCTCCTGGGTCCTGTAACAATTCACACTTGGTTCCATGAGATCCCACCACGGTGTCACCATGGTCTCCTGGGTCCCATGAGGCCCCTCTCTGTGTCACAGTGTTTGCCTTGGTTTCCTGAGAAGCTGATGTGTTGACAGTTGACCCTTGGTCCCTTGAGATTCCATTGCATCCCAGCGGTGTCCTTGGTTTCATAAAGCCCAGGTTTGTCACAAGGGAGCCGTGGTTTCAGGATATTCCATGGTGCCACAATGGTCTCACCACTCTCTGAGGCTGCACTGTGAAACAGTGGACACCTGGTTCCATGAGATTCCGTGGGGTAACAGTCAATTCTTTTTCTTCTTTTCTGCCAAGGTCGGGATGAAATCCCAAGACAGCATTTCTTGTTTGGACTCAGGTGTTCATTAGCTCTTGTCTCTAGAACAGTCTCACAAGCTGGGAGTTCTGCAGCACTTCGCTAACAAGGTAAAAATGGAGCCCTGTCTATCTCTCTGCAAGGTCTTTTGAGGATAAACTGTCCAATTAAGAAATGACACCTAAATTTTTTTTACTTTTAACCCAATAACCAATCACCCGTGCCCAACATAAGGGACGAGGAGGAGGAGGAGGAGGAGGAGAAGGAGAAGAAGAAGAAGGAGAAGGAGAAGGAGAAGGAGAAGGAGAAGGAGAAGGAGAAGGAGAAGGAGAAGGAGAAGGAGAAGGAGAAGGAGAAGAAGTGGAAGAAGAAGAAGAAGGAGAAGAAGAGGAAGAAGAAGAAGAAGAAGAAGAAGAAGAAGAAGAAGAAGAAGAAGAAGGAGAAGAAGAGGAAGAAGAAGAAGAAGAAGAAGAAGAAGAAGAAGAAGAAGAAGAAGAAGAAGAAGAAGAAGAAGAAGAGGAAGGCAGCAAAGAAAAAGGATCAGCCTCCGCCCTAAAACCTCCATCTTGCTTTATATATATTACTATATTCTAAAACCTTAAACTCCAAGTTGTCCACCATGTGATATTACACCCTTCTATTCAAACTCCACACCCATAATCCCAGTTCCATCATTCCATTTTGGAAGCCTTCTCCACAGCCTCAGGTCAAATGCAGTGTTCTCTTGGGGGTCAGTGTCTGTCAGCTCAGAAAGTCTGAAATTCTCAGCAGCCCGGGTTCCAACAGGTAACAATGTTCTCCTGTGTTCCAGTAGGTTCCATTGGGCCCGGCTCTGTCACCATGGACACCTGGTTCCATGGATTCCATGGGGTGACAATGTTCTCCAGTGTCACCATGGACACCTGGTTCCATGGATTCCATTGGGTGACAATGTTCTCCAGTGTCACCATGGACACCTGGTTCCATGGGATTCCATGGGGTGACAATGTTCTCCAGTGTTCCATCAGGCCCGGCTCTGTCCCCATGGACACTCGGTTCCATGGGCAGTGTCCGTGTCCCAGTGGCACCTGTGTTCCATGGCACCCCTGTCTGACCAGGGACAGTTTGTCCCAGGACATTCCATGGAGTCCTGTTGTAGTGCGTTCTTATATTTTGTAATACTTTGAAGTAGTTTGTTTTGTATTCCCATGTTTTTCCCAAATGGTTTATCCCAGACTGTACCCCCCCCCTCCTTTTCCCTCTACTTGTGTTATCCCTTTCCCGGGATAAGATCTCCAAAACCCCCACCCTGGCTCTCTGTCAGTCACCTCGACATCCCAGCCCCTTATCCAGAAGTTTCGGTCCAAGTTGTCAAGTGATTAGCCAGAGGCCAGAGGTCAGCCCCCCAAGTCCTGCCCCATGCGCTGTTTTGTATGTCTATCCCCCCAGCACCCATCCCCCAGAGATACCTATTGGTCAGTAGGATTTTTTCTATGTTAGTTTCCTCCCCCCTTTAAATGTGAGCTCCGGACATCCCCCGGGGCTCTCGGCAGGAGCCCCCTGAGGTATAGGAGCTCCTTCGGGCTCCTTAATAAAAACCTTGGAATATCCCCTGCTGAGAGTCGGCCCCTTTTCTCTTCCACCGACGTCTCGGTCGTCTCTGCTGCAGCGAAGGCAACCAGCCTGAGTGCCCTCAGCACCCTCGGGGCACAGAGAGTGTCTCCCCGCAGTCGGCCGTGGTGGGGCCACCCCCCCCACTCTCTGCCGAGCCGGGTAAGGCCCAGGGACTTGAGAGGACTTGCAGAGAGACTGAGACAGCTTGGCGCCCAGCCGTGGGGCTCTGGGACCATTCCAGGAGCCCACGGAAAGGGGCTTGGACATTCTTTCAGACTGTTCGTTAAGCCTTTGGCCGGCAAGCTACCTCAGAAGAAAAAACTCCGTTTTAGTGAGTTGCTCTCCTGTGGATGAAGCTGGGAGCTTCTGAAGTGCCCTAAGAAGTCAGCTTCAGGTGGAAATCAACATCCCAGGATTTTTCGTTCCCCTGTCCTGCAGCTGGATTGGTAAGTTTTACCCTTCTCTTGTTTCTCCCCTCTTTGGGAGGGGGTGTTTCCCTGCCTTTTGTTCTCAGGCCCGCCGCGGAGGGCCGAAGTTTTTTTTCTCTCTATTGTGGGCAGGCTGCCAGCCGCAGGCTTTTTTTCTCCCCCCCCCCACCTGGGTTGGTGAAAATTGAGATACAAATTTAAAATCAGAGCCAAAATGGGTGCTAGGCTTTCTGTATCTCACAAGGGTGTCTATTATTATCTTTTAAACATTCTTAAGAGTGAAAAAATCCGATTTTCAAAAACAGATGTTAAACAATTTGTCAGATGGCTTTTTCTTCACTTCCCCGATGTGTCAGCTGAAAATATCAGTGATTTGGCTTTTTGGGACAAAATTGGTAGTGAATTATTGAAGGCAGGGAAATCAGGAGACACCTCTCCGTCAAAATTTGCTTTTTTAGCCCTGCAGATACGAAATGTTGTAAAATTTAATTTAAAGATGCAAGAACAGCCATCCGGCAACAGTTTCAATACCTCTGTTTCCCAAAAACCCGATCTACCCCCCTCCAAGTTCGGTTCTCCCTCCCTGACCCACCTTTCCCCACTCCCAGCCCCTGCACAAACCCCTGCCCTCCCCCCGAGGCCCCCTGTCTCCAACCCGGACACTTCTGCCCTGAATTCCCGAGATCCTACCCTCCCCCCTGCTTCCCCAAGTTATAATACCGTGTCTCACAACCTTAGTGCCCGCCTTTGTACCCCCGAGCCGCGTCCGGTAATCCCCTCTGACCATAATGGTGGACACCACGTGGCAATGCCGGTTTCCTCTTCTTCCCATAACCCCTTTCGCTCTCCCAACAACCCATTCTGCTTGGAGCACCCCGCCCCTGAAACCCGCCCTCCCTGCGTCCTTCCCCCGGCCCCTCCTCCGGCTCCTCCCGCCCCGGCCCCGGCCGCCCCTCCTGCTCCGGCCCCGGCCGCCCCCGCCCCCTCAGAGCTCTGCCCGCCCGCCGCGGGCTCCCTCCGCCCCCCCCACGGCCCGCCCTCCGGCTCCCAGGGCAGTGTAACCAGAGACGCTGCGCTCGGGAGACAGAACCCGGAAACAGCACAGTTCCTTTCTGCAGCACCTGTCTCATATATCCCTGATTTAAACGGGGCATTCCAGCCAAATTATAGCCCCCTTTCTGTTGATTCTGTTAAAGAACTAGCCAAAGCCCAAAAAGATTTTGGGAGATCAAGTGAATATTTTAGAGGGCTCCTTAAAGCTACATTATTCGCTCACATTCTAACCCCTGCTGATATAAAACACCTTTTTTCCTGCCTGTTATCCTCTTCTGAATATCTCTTGTGGGAGGTTGCATGGCAAAAAGGATTGAGAGCAATTTTACCAGCTCTGTGGGCTGATGAAGCTACTGCTCGTGATGTTTATGGTAATATGTTATCCCTCGATCACCTCTGTGGACAGGGAGGTTGGGAAGATAGCGTGATCCAGGCAGAAAGCATTCCCACAAGGGCTTTCAGAGAAGGTGCTAGAGCAGCTGAGAAAGCTTTCTTTGGGCTCCGTCCTAGTATTCCAATTGAAAATTATTTGAAAATAACACAATCTCCATTTGAGTCCTTTTTGAGTTTTGTGGAAAGGTTGAGAAAAGCTGTTGAATTGCAAGTTCAAAATGAAGGAGCCAGGATGGAAATCCTCACCGAGATTGCTAAAGAAAATGCCAATGAGAAGTGCAAAGCTGCTATCCTCAGCCTGCCTCTTGACCCAACGCCTACGCTGCAGGCCATGCTTGAAGTGTGTGAGAAGAAAGTTACCATTACCCTCGCTGACCACGACGAGAGACCAAAACCACAGAGAAGGATTGCTGCAGTGGAAACCCCTGAGCCACCATTTACCAGCCAGCTCCAGCATGTCACGATGCCACAAGACAGAATCTCCAGCTCTAATAGACCTTGCCATCTTTGTGGGAAGTTGGGGCATTGGATGCCTGACTGCCCTCTGAAAAAGCAGTTTTTAGATTTTAAATACAATATGCTTAAAAACCAGAATTCCCCAAAGGACCACCTCTCAAAAAACTGAGTAAAGAGCGCTCCTTTCCCCAGCGCTATGACAAAAATAGGGTGGGCTCAATTCAAGTACGGGGGAGGGAAAAGAAATCTAGTGTAAAAGATGTATCGGTGCCAAGCGAGGCACTGGCTTTGAACAAAACAGAACATTCATTTCATTGGAATAATCCCAGACCAATTTTAACCACTGACTCTTCCCATAATCCTTACAGGCTGGCGTTGACCGAACCTCTCCATCTCAGAGACACTAACTGGCATTTCATATCTGTTAACCCTGAACAACCAGGTACTTGGACACAGCTTTGCCAGAAACGTCACAGTAAGTATGTCGTCCTTGGGGACACAAAACACACACCCCAAGAAATTATTATTCCTCCGGGTCTCATATCATCAGACCCGAAACAATTTGTCATATGGCTTCACTGTACTCATCCACCCGTGTACTTGCCCAAAGGCCAAATCATAGCCCAAGCCATCCCAGTGCCTGAGCCTCCATGGGACCAGGAGCAAGCAGACACCCTCAGAGGTAAACTCCATCCCAATGTCTGCTGGACTCAGGTATTGGGAAAAGAAAAACCCAAGCTATCATGTGGGTTACACCGTGGTGGCGAGTACAAGTCCATACAAGGACTTTTAGATACTGGAGCAGATGTCACGATTATTCCATCTAAAGAGTGGCCATCACACTGGGAATTGCAAAACGTAGCAGGACACGTGCAAGGTGTAGGGGGAATTCAATTGGCAAGACAGTCAAAAAACGTTGTTCAAATTGAGGGACCCAATGGCAAAATAGCTTCCATTCGCCCGTTTGTTTTAGACTACACAGAGCCCCTCTGGGGCAGAGATTTAATGGTTCAATGGGGAACCACAATTGATATCCCAGAAAACCCGCAGGTTTTTCGGGGAGCAGTCGCTGAAGTGCGCCATGCCCAAAAATTGATTTGGAAAACTGATACTCCAATAAGGGTAGTTCAGTGGCCGCTCAATAAAACCAAATTAAAGGCGCTTGAAGAACTTGTACAAGAGCAGTTAGAAAAAGGTCACATTGTGGAGACCACGTCGCCGTGGAATTCGCCTGTCTTTGTCATTAAAAAACCAAACAAAGACAAGTGGAGACTCCTCCATGACCTCCGTCAAATCAACAACGTTATTGAGGACATGGGCTCCCTACAACCAGGGATGCCCTCACCAAGCATGCTTCCACAAAATTGGTCTTTAGCTGTAATTGACATCAAAGATTGTTTTTTTCACATTCCCCTACATCCTGACGATGCTCCGCGTTTTGCCTTTTCGGTTCCCACCATTAACCTGGAGGCCCCAATGAAGAGATACCATTGGACGGTCCTCCCTCAGGGATTGAAAGTCAGTCCTGTGATTTGCCAGAGGTATGTCTCTTCCTTGTTGTCTCCAGTCCGTGAAGCTGCAGGAGATTCCATCATCCTGCACTACATGGATGACATCCTGGTGTGTGCCCCAAGTGATGACATGCTTACTCACACACTTGACCTGACAATCAATGCATTGGTTGCTGCAGGGTTCGAGCTCCAAGAAGAAAAGATTCAAAAGATGCCACCTTGGAAGTACCTGGGCCTTGAGATTGGAAAGCGGACCATTGTGCCGCAAAAATTGACTATCAAACATGATATCAAAACCTTAGCGGATCTCCATCAACTTTGTGGATCCTTAAATTGGGTGAGACCTTGGCTAGGCATTTCCACCGAAGACCTAGCCCCCCTTTTCAATTTGTTAAAAGGGGGAGATGACCTTAGTGCTCCTAGGACCCTCACCCAGGAAGCGAAAACCGCACTGGAGAAAGTTCAGGAAATCATGTCTACTAGACAGGCCCACAGGTGCCAGCAGGGTCTCCCCTTCAAATTTATCATCTTAGGCAAATTGCCACACCTCCATGGGATGATTTTTCAGTGGGAAACTGTCCAGGCAAAGAAAAAGGACCAGGTCAAGAAAGATCCCCTCTTAATTATAGAGTGGGTCTTTCTCAGTCACAACAGGTCAAAAAGGATGACAATGCCACAAGAGCTGATGGCAGAATTGATCCGGAAAGCAAGGATACGGATCAGAGAATTGGCAGGGTGTGACTTTGACTGCATTTACATTTCCTTAAACCTGAAATCAGGCCATTTGTCTCAAGCAATGCTAGAGCAATTTTATCAAGAGAATGAAGCCTTGCAATTAGCCCTAGATAGCTACACAGGCCAAATTTCAATTCATAGACCGGCCCACAAAATTTTCAATTCAGATGTTCAGTTTTCATTATCACTGACAAGTATTCAGAGCAGGACACCTCTAAAAGCACTGACAGTTTTTACTGATGCGTCTGGTGCGTCTCACAAGTCAGTGGTAACTTGGAAAGATCCCCAAACTCAACAGTGGGAGGCAGATATTGCCAAGGTGGAAGGATCACCCCAAATTGCTGAGTTGGCCGCTGTAGTCAGAGCTTTTGAGAAGTTTCCTGAGCCTTTAAATGTAGTTACTGATTCAGCTTATGTTGCAGGTGTAGTGTCTAGGGCAGAGAATGCTGTGTTGCAAGAAGTTTCCAACATTCCTTTATATGAATTACTTTCTAAGTTAGTAAGAATAATTTCTTGCCGAGAACACCCCTTTTATGTGATGCACGTTAGGTCACACACAGACCTGCCGGGGTTCATTGCAGAAGGAAACCGGAAAGCTGATGCCCTTGCGGCTACAGCCAAGATGGCCCCGCTCCCAGAGGTATTCCAACAAGCAAAGATCAGTCATCAATTTTTTCATCAGAATGCACCTGCCTTGGTCCGACAATTCCATCTGAAGCACAAACAAGCCCAGGCCATCGTAGCCACGTGCCCTTCTTGTCAAAATCAGTCACTACCTACTTTAAGTGCAGGTGCAAACCCTAGGGGCTTGCAGAGCTGCGAAGTGTGGCAGACAGATGTAACCCACATCCCATCATTTGGCAGATTTAAATATGTCCACGTCTCCGTGGATACCTTTTCTGGTGCCATCTATGCTTCTGCCCACACAAGGGAGAAAGCCAGTGAGGTAAAGAAGCATTTCATGCAAGCCTTTTCCACATTAGGAATCCCTAAGGTCATCAAAACAGACAATGGCCCAGCGTACAAGTCCAAAGACCTTCAGAGCTTCCTGCAGCAATGGGGAATAGAACACAAAACAGGCATCCCCTATTCCCCGACAGGCCAAGCTGTGGTGGAGAGAGCCCATCAGAACCTAAAAAAGGTTCTTCACCGACAACGTGAAGTTATGAAAACAGAGACCCCTCAAATCCAGCTGTCCAAAGCGCTGTTCACACTGAACTTTTTGAACTGTACCTATGAAAACCTTAACCCACCTATTGTCAGACATTTTAACGAGAACAGTCAGCACAAATTAAAAGTCCGTCCGCCAGTCCTCATAAAGGACCCTGAAACTTGGAAAATAGAGGGGCCCCATGAGCTCGTAGTCTGGGGTAGGGGGTATGCGTGCGTATCCACTCCCTCAGGCTTGAGATGGATCCCCTCCAGGTGGGTGAGACCGTACATTCCTAAGGTGTCAAAGGACAAAGCTGCAACACAGGTAGCCAGTGCCTGCTGGAGGAGGAAGCGCCGTCAGACTCTTTAAAGTTAGATTGTTGTTACCTGGACCTTATCCCTAACATTTTTTATTTTCAGTTTTAGTGTTTTCCTTTGATCTGAACTCAGCCCTGGTGTCATCAGAATGAGCCCCATCCTTCCGTTGCTTCTGTTGACAGCCGTCCATCCAGGTCAGATGTGGATTGTTCCACAACCCCAAGCAAATGTGTGGACCACCCTCGCCAGAGTCCTCAACCAAGACCACATTTGCCTGTCAGCCTCTTCTGTGTCTGACCCGATGTCCACTTGCCTTGTGGGGATCCCATCTAAATATGATGAATTTCCGCCAACATTAGCTGCTCCCCTTCCCCCAGTATATAATCCGTTATCCCCTTGGTCAAAATTAATTGATAGACAAGCAGTAGCAGAAAAAGAACCCCAAGAATTTGAACTCCTTGGTTCTGCCAAGGCATTCTATTGTGTTCAGTTTACGTTTACACCAAAAGATCAAGTAGATTTGTACCATGAAGTCAAACAGTTTAAAGTGAATTATACAGCAAAAATTTGGTGTAAGAAAATTTCCCAAGTAGGAATACCTTCCACCCCTGATAATAAGCCCCGTGCCCTTCCTAAGGGGTTTTTCCTCATTTGCGGGGACAGGGCATGGGCAGGCATCCCCTCTCGTCTAATCGGAGGTCCATGCACCATTGGAAAGCTGAGCCTGTTTACACCCAACAAAACCCAAATCATGGATTGGCGAACCAAAACCAGCACCCGCAATTCGGCCCGCAAAAAGAGAGATTTAAGGAATCTGGACCCAAATTGCGATTCTGAAATTGTACATTGGTCCAAACCAAAAGGAGTTGCGATCACCGTATTTTTGCCATGGGTGTCTGCAGCCAAAGCTTTAGGTGAATTATCACATCTAGAGTGTTGGGTTGCTAAACAGGCCAATATTACATCAGCTGCACTTTCGGACCTCCTGGCAGATGATGAAACAACAAGGCAAGCCACCCTACAAAATCGGGCTGCAATTGATTTTCTCCTCTTGCTACATAATCATCGTTGTGAGGAGTTTGAAGGTCTCTGTTGCCTGAATCTGTCATCCAAAGCTGAAAATGTCCACAAAATCATCGGGAAGATGCAACAAATGGTCCAAGACATCAAGCAAGAAACAGTGGACTGGATGGATGGACTCTTTCAGGGATGGGGACTCTTGGGCTGGGTCAAATCCATTTTGAAATCTGTATTTTTAGTTTTGCTTGTTCTTCTTGTCATTTTGTTCAGTTTTGTGATCATCAAGAGCATTGTGACCAAACTGATCTCGAAAGCTATTTCCCCTTTAGAGGTCAATCAGGTGACTGTTCCCACCTCTTCTGAGGAAGGGACAGACACCTCTGCAGAATTTACAAAACAGCCTTGGTTTGCTGATGCTTGATAGCACTCCGAGCTGAAATTTAAGTTTAGGTGCCTCTTCCTTTTTTATTTAAACGAAAAGAGGGAGATGTTGTAGTGCCTTCTTATATTTTGTAATACTTTGAAGTAGTTTGTTTTGTATCCCCATGTTTTTCCCAAATGGTTTATCCCAGACTGTACCCCCCCCCTCCTTTTCCCTCTACTTGTGTTATCCCTTTCCCGGGATGAGATCTCCAAAACCCCCACCCTGGCTCTCTGCCAGTCACCTCGACATCCCAGCCCCCTACCTAGAAGTTTCGGTCCAAGTTGTCGAGTGATTAGCCAGGGGCTAGGGGTCAGCCCCCCAAGTCCTGCCCCATACGCTGTTTTGTATGTCTATCCCCCCAGCACCCATCCCCCAGAGATACCTATTGGTCAGTAGGATTTTATCTATGTTAGTTTCCTCCCCCCTTTAAATGTGAGCTCCAGACTTCCCCCAGTGCTCTCGGCAGGAACCCCCTGAGGTATAGGAGCTCCCTCGGGACTCCTTAATAAAACCTTGGAATACCCCCTGCTGGGAGTCGGCCCCTTTCCTCTTCCACCGACGTCTCGGTCGTCTCTGCTGCAGCGAAGGCGACCAGCCTGAGTGCCCTCAGCACCCTCGGGGCACAGAGAGTGTCTCCCCGCAGTCGGCCGTGGTGGGGCTACCCCCCCCACTCTCTGCCGAGCCGGGTAAGGCCCAGGGACTGGAGAGGCCTGCAGAGAGACTGGGACATGTGACCATGACCATGACACAACCACAACCCTGACCATGAGATGATTTGGACCAAAAGGTGACCATGGGTTGGCCATGGCACAACCACGGCCTTGAGGTGACCGTGACGTGATGGTGGCCATGAGGTGACAATGAAGTGACCATGACATGATCATGAGATGACCATTACAGTGAGATGACCCTGAGCATAAGATGATGGTGATCAGGAAATGACCATGACCATGAGATGATCATGACACAACCATGGCTGTGAGACAATTGTGAGACAATTGTGAGACAATTGTGACCATGAGGTGACTGTGAGATGACCATAACTGTGGGAAATAAGAAAAGCCTTACAGAATAAAGACCTTTTCCAACTTTGTTCAATCCTGTTCACTTCTGTTCGCCTAAAGGCATTCTGGGAAGATTCAGCTGTGGTTTGATGGCCAGAGAGTGGGTTGGTGGTCACCTCGTGTGCGAGGCAGGGATTGGCTGGGGAGATGCGCAGGCACCACATGATCAGAGAGCTGATTGGGTAAAGGGACACGTCAATAGCAGCACCTCAGTGGCAGATGTGGGAATCCGCAAAATTAGAGGGTCTTGGGAAAGCTGCAAGATGCAGGCCTCAGAGCTAGCAGAACTGTGAGTAGAGCTAAGCAGCAGCCGTGAGATAGGTCAGCAGAAAAAGTATTTAAACTGTAGAAAAGCAAGGGCAAATAGAACAATGGTCTGTGTATTAACGCTTGTCTAGAATAACTCTAAGCTCCAGAAAGTTTATCTAGCAAGATATTAGGAAGGTTAAAGCTTAATAGTGGAGCTCTGTGCTTTGTGTTTTAAGGCTTACAAGCAGGTATTGTATTCGAAATAAGCAAGCATTGTTTTAACCAAAAGTACGTGTGCTTGTGGTGATTGGAGAGAACTACTGTCAATATGATTTTGCTTTGTGTGATTGGTCAAGAAACTTATAAAGTAAGTTGTAACATTAAGTTCTTGGTCTGCTGCCTGGGATGTGAGCTGCTGGCATCTTCCCATTGCCATAATCATGTAATGTGACTGATGCTGAACAATAAAACAGCTCAAGGCACGTTCCACAGCAGTCCCGTCCCTTTTGTGGTCTGTAAATAACCCCCAGCCGGCGTTAAATGGTGCTTCCTCTGTGAGGAGTTACGTTAGACTCGAAGAATAAAAAAGAAGATCATGGACAGTTTGGGCGCCAGAGGCCCAGGTTGTTAAAAAGGAGGAATAGACCATCCCCTTCGCCGTCTGCATCTGATGTCCTTGTGAGTAGCATTATTAGGGGCGCCTGGGCTACAATATGGGAAATCATTTATCTAAAACAGAATGGGACGTGTTTTACCAGCTTGAAAAAGTTTTACAGGATAAAGGACGTTCAGATATCTCAAAACATGAACTGAAAGACTTATTAATCTGGGTAAAAGCGAATACTTTAAATATAGACTTGCAGTCTGCTTTTACCTTTGATTTTTGGGACCAGATAAACTGGAAAATTTATAATCTATTCTCTCTCAAAAAGGAAGAGACTGTAGGCAGACTAATGCCTGTCTCCTGAGCTTTATTGGAGAGTTTTAAACAAAATAATTGTAACAGAGACCTTTTTGAACAACAAAACAGAACATCTTGTTCTGAGACTTTAAATCCAAGTGATGCTGGGCCATCATCCTCTTTTGGAGAAATTCTGAGTTCTGTTCGAAGTTCCTTCCCTTCTGGCACGTCCGAGATTTCTCCAAGCAGTGCAGACAGCACTCTGATTCCTGGAAGTCAGATCAGCGCTCAGCTTCGGTCGTGCCCTCTGTTTCTCCCGGGATTCTCTGCGTCCCTGCTGCTGAGAACAGCCGTCCTCCCATTCCTCCACGAAAGCAGCCACCCCCGCAATGCCCAGAAAAGTGTTCAGGATTTTCATGGCATCCCAGGAATGTGGGAGTTTGTGAGTTATGTTCAGGGCAGGGTGGAGGTCGCACAGACCCGGGAGACGAGAATTTGAAGAGGCTTTGTGATACAAGAGCTACTTGTTCTGAAATTGTGCAAGCAGGGACGGCCGAGGGGAGCTTTGGGTCTGCTCTGCCTGGCCGGGGGCTGTGGGGGCCACTCCTGCCACTGCTTCCCCTTCTCGGGAAAATACCCCCTTGGATTTGGTTCAGGCGGGCAGATTGCTTTGCAATTCTGAAAATTCTTTTCGTGTAAATTCCTCCAACAGGTCTCTCCCAGGGTTTTCTATGGTACGCTGTCTGTCTGTCTGTCTGTCTGTCTCTGCCCCGACACGGGCAGGGCGGTTCTTTGGTGGGCGCGATGCAAAGGACGAGTCTGGACTCTTCAGCTTTTCGGTCTTCAGGTTGTTTATTATTTCTTATCTACAAAATTTTTCTGTCTGCCCAACAGAGGTCTGATCTGCAAGCAGTCACAGGCACTCTCTGCCCACCCACGGGGCGGTCATGTCTTCTTATACTAAAATCTACGTACACAATATTTACCTTTATTTCCCAATGCTTTTCGCCCATGTTAGCAAGTGCACCTTCACCAGAAACCAATCTCTAAGTGCCAACATCATCACAGGAGATGGAGGACAAGAAGAAGAAAGAAGAAGGATGAGACACGCCCTGATCCCTCCATCTTGTCTCCATAACCCCCCTGTACCAAAAACCTTAAAGTTTATATTTCACCCTCTAAATGTGTCTCTTTTACACCTTTTACTCTAAAGTGATTCTCTTGTCCTCAGACTCTTGTTACTTCTGTGGATGGATCAAAATCAAGCCACCAAACACTCTTGGCAACATTCCAGGATTTTCGAGTCCCCCAAGGGTTCTCCTGGCATCTCTGGGCATCGGGAACGATGTGCTGAGATCCCACAGTACGCCAGCCCTCAGATAGAGGCGGTGGGGGAGCTGTGGATTTGGCTCTGCCTGCAGAGGACAGGGCAGGGGGAGGACAGAGGCAGCGGGCAGCAGCCAGGAGCCGAGCGGAACCAGGATGGCTCTGCCCAGACAGATGCCTGGGATGGAGGCAGGAGGGCTCAGAGGAGTTTCTGGAAACACAAACAGAAGCCTTGAAGCCCGTCTCATTTGCTGCTGGGGGGGAAAACAGCACGTCGAGGTCGCGGCTTGGAGCTGGCAATTTTCCAGCTGGTTCCCCGCAGGCAGAGCTGCAGCGCAGAACCTGTAACAGTGCAATGGAAATTATCACAGATACAAATTCGCACGCACTCCGAGAGCAGGAGTCAAATTCTGGCTTTTTTCCACAGTCCAGGGTACGTGGCTCCTCCCCTGCCCTTCCTGGCAGGGCTCCGGAGGCGGCGTGGTCCTTAAGTGATGCTGCAGCCAAGAATTCAGAGTTCTCTCCCCCGCCCATGCTGGCAGAGCTCCCAGGAAAGTTTGTTGCTTTGGCTACATCCCTGCCGAGAACTTGGTGTGACTGCGGTCACAAGGGTTTTCAGGATGAAGAAGAGACGAGAATGTTGACTCTATGATCAGAAGGCTTGATTTATTATTTTATGTTATATGTTACATTAGGACTATACTAAAAAGCAATAGAAAAGAAAAGGTTTCTTCAGAAGCTAGCTAAGCTAAGAATAGACAAGAAAGAATAACAAAGATCTGTGTCTCAGACAGAGCAAGAGCCAGCTCTGCCATGAGTGGTCAGGAAATCCAAACACCCACAGGAGACCAATCACGGGTCCACCTGGTGCATTCCACAGCAGCAGATAACCATTGTTGTTCCTCTATTATTTCTAGAGAGTCCCATCTTGTTGTTATTAGATTTCCAAAGTCCATACCTCTCCGGTGTATTCTCATGGCCGCAGATCTTCACTGACTCCTTCTGCTGCATGCTGTTCTCTCTCAGGTCAGGGCTCCTCCAAGGCTCTCCCTGACTGGCTTACCCGCCCTCTTTTATCCCGGTCATCTTCATCAGTTACAGCTGCAGCCCAATTAAGGACATCGCAGCTGCAGCCCATCGAGGGCAACCGGGACCTCTGGGGCAAAGCCTCTATACACATATTCAAATACATTTCCTCTACTATAACCATTGTTTACTTTGGTTCCTGAAACTGCAGCTTCTCACAAGGAAAAATCCTAAGAAAGGATTTTTCATGAAAGATGTCTGCGACACTTGGAGCTTGGCAGAGCTCCCAGAACAGCTGCTGGCAGTGACAATTTCACCTTTTCTGTACCAAAGACTACAATGATGAGAGGAAAAATTAGAAAGCAATCTAAATCAGAGGTTGAACCTCCCTTGAGATTACCTAATTGGTCTAATATTAATCAAAATTTAGAAAAAGTTTTGGATTCAAAGATGCAACTCCTTGCATTATCTGTAAGATACGATCGTAATGATGCAAATCCACGACATGACAGTCTTTCTCACCATGATATAAAAGAACTGCGTCAGGCTTTGAAAGAAAGTGGGTTCTCCTTATCTTAATAATGTGTTGAAAAGTATTTTTAATTGTTATGACTTAGTCCCTGCTGACTGTCGAAATGTGGCTTCCCTGATTTTAACCAATTCACAATATCTTTTATGGGAATTTACAATGGAAAAAACTCCTTAATAAATTGATTGAAAGATATGCAAATACTGCTTATGAGGATCTAGATGTTACCCAATTAGCAGGCGATCCACCTTACCATAGACTGGAAAATCAAGCAGCAGAATTGCCTCGGCCTGTATTAACAGATATTAAAGATGCTGCTAGAAAAGCTTTGTTTTCAGTTGAGCCAGCTGGTACACATGTGAATGCTTTTACTACTTTTAGGCAGGGTGAAACAGAATCCTATGGTTCTTTTTTAGATAGATTAACCCAAGCAGTCAAAAAACAACGTCCAGATGAACAAGCTCGCTACTATATTGTTCAAAACCTTGCTTTTGTAAATGCTAATGAGGAATGTAGAAAAACTATTTTAACTTTTCCTGATCAGCCTCCAGCTGTTACACAGATGCTAACAGCTTGCAGTAGGCTCACTGCTCCACAACATCTTGCTAATATACAGGTCAATGCTTTAGGAAAAACATTGGAAGACCATCTGACACAATGAATGGATACATTTGAAAAGCTCCTAGAAAAACAAGAAAAAATTTGGGAAAACTCTGTTAGCACTGTGCAGTTGGACTCTGATGAAAAGACTTGTTGCTGTGCGTGTGGTAAACCAAGTCACATTAAAAAGGATTGTCGTGTGAAAACAATCCAACCAAAACAACTTCCTATTTGCCCTCGACGTCGAAAAGGGAAGCATCTTGCTAAGTACTGTCCCTCTCGTTTGACATCGATGGCAGACCCTTGTCGTTAAATTTAAAACACAGCGCGAACCACCGCGCTCAGACACAAGCAGTGGTAGCCCCTGGCAACCAGGTACCAGTCAGGTGGTGTTGGTACCTCAGTCATTTATCCCTCAGTCAACCAATCCTCAAATGGTTCCAGCTCAATACCCTCAAGGGCAAGGTTCCAACTGGCCTCCTCAAAACTGATTCATCTATTAAATAATTTGTGTTGTGTGAACATTCCTACTGGAATTGTCAATCTTTTTCAACAAAGACAAGATTTTTTGATTCTGGGCAAAGCCAACAACAAAATTCTTGGACTCTCAATCCTTCCTTCTGTTGTTTCAGTAAATTGTAATGAAGAGCTAGTGATTTTAGCTCTTGCACTTGATGTTCCTATGATAATTCCACCAAAAACACCTATTGCTATTGCATTTCTGCTACCCATGAGTACACCCAAGCAAAACAACTTTCCAAAGAATTCAGTTGTGTCTGTGCCATCTGGTACCTCAGGTCCAGAGGTCTTTTGGGTGCAATGTTTGGACTGTGACCGACCACAACTGACTTGTAGCCTGACTCACTATGGTAAAACAATTTATGTTACAGGCATGCCAGATCCTGGTGCAGATGTCACTGGAATTTCCCATATGTTCTGGCCCAATGACTGGGATTTGGTGGCTCCTTCAGGTTCCCTCACAGGGACTGGAGGTGCTACTGTGTGTTTGCAAAGTGCATCCATGATTAACATTACGGGTCCTGAAGGAAAGACAGCAACAGTGCATCCTTTTGTTGTTCAGGAGCCTCTCACCGGCTGGGGGAGAGACGTCCTGTCCCAATGGGGAGCTGTGACTGTGGTCACAAGGGTTTTCAGGATGAAGAAGAGACGAGAATGTTGACTCCATGATCAGAAGGCTTGATTTATTATTTTATATGTTACATTAGACTATACTAAAAAGCAATAGAAAGGAAAGGTTTCTTCAGCAGCTAGCTAAGCTAAGAATAGAAAAGAATGAATAACAAAGATCTGTGTCTCAGACAGAGCAAGAGCCAGCTCTGCCATGAGTGGTCAAGAAATCCAAACACCCACAGGAGACCAATCACCTGTTGCATTCCACAGCAGCAGATAACCATTGTTTACTTTGGTTGCTGAAAACTGCAGCTTCTCACAAGGAAAAATCCTAAGAAAGGATTTTTCATGAAAGATGTCTGCGACAGGGAGCAAAACTGGAGGTGGGACTGTGACGGAAACCACGTCAAAACCGGCCACTTTCAAGCTGACCTGGAAAACTGATCATCCTGTATGGATTGATCAATGGCCTTTAACAGAGAAAAAACTAAATATCCTTAAAAAATCGGTAAAGGAACAATTACAGCAAGGTGACATCACCCCCACAAATAGTCCTTGGAATTCACCAGTATTCGTCATCCACAAGAAGACATCGGACTCCTGGAGGTTGCTTCCTGACCTGAGGAAGATCAATGAAGTGATTGAAGACATGGCACCTCTTCAACCTGGACTCCCTTCTTTATCAATGATCCCAAAACACTGGCCTCTCGTTGTCACTGATTTAAAGGACTGTTTTTCCCACATTCCACTTCATCCTGATGATGCTCCAAGATTTGCCTTTTCCGTTCCTGTCATCAATCGAAGAGAACCCGTGCAGAGATATCACTGGAAATCCCTGCCCCAAGGAATGAAGAATTCGCCTGTAATTTGTCAGCATTTTGTTGCCCAAGCTCTGTCTCCAGTTCGACAGAAGTTTCCAAGATCCATGATTCTGAACTACATGGATGATTTGCTCATCGCAGCTCCAACGCAGGCAGAGATGGAGCAAACCTGTGCCGGTGTTGTCGCTGAAATCCAAAATGCTGGGCTTGAAATTTCTGCAACAAAAATCCAAGAAGTTCCACCCTGGAAGTATCTGGGATGGAAGATGACTGAGAAAACAATAACGCCGCAGAAGATACAGCTCCAGACCAGTGTCAACAACCTGCAAGACTTACAACAACTTTTGGGAGAAATCAATTGGGTCAGACCTGTTTTGGGAATCACCAACGACGAACTGGGTCCACTTTTCAATTTACTGAGAGGAAGCTGCGACATCATTTCTCCAAGAACCTTAACACCTGAAGCTTGTGCAGCCCTTGACAAGGTCATGGAAGCTCTCCAAAGACGACAAGCTCATCGCTGTATTCCAGAAAAGCCTTTCTTTTTTGCAATTTTAGGAGGAAAAAATGCAACTTTGTAGTCTCATTTTCCAGTGGGACCCTTCTGAGACAGATCCTTTGTTGATAATATAATGGATTTTTCTTCCTTACACGTTTCCAAGGACTATTTTCACAGTTTTGGAGATGATAGCCCAAATTGTAATTAAGGCCAGCACCAGATTGCTAACTTTAGCAGGTCAAGAATTTGCAGTTATCTATTTACCATTGAAAAAAGATTATCTTAATTGGCCAATGCAAAATTCTGATGATTTGCAGTACGCATTGTTGGACTTCCCAGGTGTTTGTTCTGTTCATTACCCAGCTCACAAATTATTGCAAGCCAAATTGAGTTTTAGGGAGAAACCTAAGTTAAGTGAAGAACCCTTAAATGCAATAATTCTCTTCACTGATGGCTCTGGGCAAAAGTCACAAATCAGTCGTAACTTGGTTGAACCAAAAAACTAATGCTTGGGAGTCAGACATTCAAATAGTAGAATGGTCTGCTCAGATTGTTGAGCTTGCTGCTGTGGTTCGGGCTTTTCAGCTCTTTCCACAGCCTCTTAATTTAATCACAGATTCTGCTTATGTTGCTATTGTAGTTAAAAGATTAGAAGGGTCAATTTTAAAGGATGTTAGTCATGACACTTTATACCGTTGGCTCTCATGCCTTTATACAACTTTGCAATATAGAACTAATCCACATTTTGTTTCTCACATCAGGGCTCATTCTTCGCTTCCTGGATTTTTAGTGGGAGGAAACGCGGGAGCGGACAAACTGACAATGGTCATTTCAAACACTTTGCCAAACGTTTTTGAACGAGCAAAACTGACCCATGCCTTTTTTCACCAAAACCCGCAAGCACCTCTGCGAATGTTTCAAATTTCCAAAAGTCAAGCTAAGGCTGTCGTGAGTACTTGCCCTGACTGTCAGCTTGTGCAGCCTGCTGTTTCTACAGGAGCAGTCAACCCACGAGGTTTGCAAAGCCTGCAGTTATGGCAAACGGATATCATTAAATACCCTTCCTTTGGTAAATTTAAAAATATTCATGTTTCAGTGGACGCGTTCTCTGGTGCAGTTTTTGCTTCTCTTCACACAGATGAAACAAACAATCATGCCTGTCACCATTTTTTACAAGCTTTTTCTTCATTGGGTGTGCCCCAAGAAGTAAAAGCGATAATAGTCCTGCATATATAGCTCAAAAATTAACCAAATTTTTAAAAACATGAAGTGTCCGTCGCATCCTTAGTATTCCTCACTCTCCCACAAGTCAAAAAATTATTAAAAAGACACATCAAATATTAAAACACATTCTTGATCAACAGAAGAGAGAAGTAGAAGTCACACCACAAATAAGGTTGAAGAAAGCTTTGTATGTTTTTAATTTTTTAAACAACTCTGTTGCAAAACCCAATCCACCAATTTTTAAGCATTTTTCAAATAACACACAAGCAAAACTGAAAGAAAATCCCCCTGTTTTAATTAGAAACCCTGAGACTGGACAAATTGAAAGTCCTTTCCAATTAATCACTTAAAAAGTATGCTTCTGTCTCTGCAAGTGCAAAAATTAAGTGAATCCCAGCCAAAAACGCCAAACTGTACCGCACCCCAGAATGTGTCAACGAGTCCAAAACTATAAAAGCAAATACACAGACATAAGCTAAACAAAAAAATCACGAGTCACACCTGACATTCCTTATTCATCAGTAAAACCTACAAACTCTAATTTTATGTTATTTATAAGTGTGTCAATTGTTAGTTTCATAGAACTGATTTTTGGCAAAAGCCTAGTTTTTGTTTTGTTAAGTTATAAATCCCCTCTATTAGACTTTCAAAGATAAAATTTTATTTTAAATTCAAAAGCAAAGTTTCTAAATTAATATATATGAGAAGATTTTTTGCCAAAAATAAGCTCATGAAAAAGATAAGGCAAAATCAAATGATATGCTGGTGTTAATTAGTTTTAATTGCTTCTTATAGTGCAAATTTGCCTGTGAAACAACCAAAACCAAATGTTTATGTGACCTTAGCCAAGGCAGCTGACTCAAATACTAAATGTTTGTCTAATTCAAAACCAAAAAACGCCTTCTCAACCTGTCTAATCAGCGTGCCAGTAGAAAATTTGCCTTTGATCAAAAAGCAATCTAATAGCAAGCCTAGTAAAATTAACAATGAGAGCAATCCCGTATTAAATTAAAACATTTAAGCCAAAAAACTTCCCAAAGCAATGTCTAAACCCCCCAAATTAAAAATCCTTAATTCTTTAACAATAGATTTTTGCCTTATGTTTACAGCTAATGATTAGCAAAAAAGTAATCCTCTGAAGTACAATGTTATTCCCCATCATTTTGCATGCAGAAATTTAAGTGTTTGGTGTAATTATTCAAACAGATGAAATGTACTTTCCAAAACTAACTAATATCCACAACAATTGCCAAAAGAATATTAGTTCATTGGTAAAGATAGAGCTTAGCAAAGCATTCCATCACGCCTTAAAAGTAACGCATGTAGCATTGGAATGCTCACTGTAATAACACCTACTGCTAAAGCAGTCATTAAAAAGAAACATAAAACAACAAAATCTGTTCATCATTATGATGAAAACTGAAAGAGTAATTTCATGCCTTAAATTGCTACCAAAAAAATTTCAGCAAGTTTGTTTTTACCCCAAGTGGCTTCAGCAATGACATTGAAACAATTAAATCAAGTTAGATGTTAGCTAAGTAAACAAACTAATGCCACATCCACAGCAATCAGTGATATGTTAACAAATGTTAATAGTGTTAAACATGCTACCCCTCAGAATAGAACAGCAATGGATTTTCTTTTACTAGCACATAAACATAATTGTGAAAATTTTGAAAGATTGTTGTATAAACCTATCTGATCATTCTGAATCCATCTGCAAAAGCTTACAAAAGCTGAAAATTTTGACAACTCAAATTTAAAAAAATAGTGAATCCTAATTAAATAATTTGTTCCAAAAACAGAGCTTTACACCTTAGCTAAAGAAACTTTGTAAGATAAGTGTATTTATGTTAAGTGTTTTAGTAGTTACATTAGTAGTAATACCTTACATACTTCAGTGTGTACAACAAATAATAAACAAAACGATCAAAAAAGTTTTTATCATACAAAAAAGAGAAGTAAAAAATAAATTCACAAAAAATTCTCAAAATACCACAAAAATAGTAGATGAAAGTATAAACATAGAAGAAAGTTTTAAATTAAAGCCTTAAAATCGACAATTTTTTTTAAAAAATAACTTAAAATTGTTATCAAACATAACTTATGCCCTTTAAACTAACTAAACTTCCACAGCATTAAAATTGCTGTGTTGTAATACAGCAATGCTTAATGCAAGCAAAAAACCACTTTAAATAAGAAATAAGCAAATATATTATAGTAAAAATACGAAACACAAAGTAGTTAATAAACAACCCAATTACAAAAGTTTCTTTTTAAGTAAATTGAGAGGGGGTATTGTGGGAATCCATAAAATCAGAGGATTTTGGGAAAGCTGCAAAAGGCAGGCCTCAGGGACTGCAGAACTGTGATAAGAGCTAAGCAGTAGCCATGAGATTGGTCAGCAGAAAAATTATGTAAGAAGTAGAAAAGTAAGGACAAATAGAACAATGGTCTGTGTATTAACACTTGTCTAGAATAACTCCCTAACCTGCAGAAAAGTATATCTAGCAAGACATTAGGAAAGTTCTAAGCTTAATAATGGAGCTCTGTGCTTTGTGTTTTAAGGCTTACAATCAGGGATTGGACTCGAAATAAGCAAGCATTGCTTTAAGCAAAAGTATGTGTGCTTATGGATTCCACAGCTGCCAGGGTGGGGTGGGGTTGGAAGGCAATTGGAATTGGTAGAAATGGGATCCCAGTTTGGAGCGGTGGGATGGGGATTGTGTGGGGCTGGCAGGGTGGGATGTATTTGATAGCAAATAAAACTTTCAGAGTTACTGATTTCTCTCCTGTTTATTTTCTGTCAGTTCTGTTTGCAGAGTGCCACCTTCTCAGCTGATTCAATTCCTATAAAAATCCCATTTTTAAAATCATCTAACCCTAACAACCCAAAACTAATATCCAAATAAAACCACCTACCCGCAATTAAATTTTTTAAAAATAATTTTAATTGGTTTAGAGTACTTAAGGATGTTATTAAAGTTTAATTGTTTGGTTAAAATGTATGAGAAATTATAGTGGTCTTTGGTTTTGTGTTTAGTATATTTGTAATATGAATTGTTTTACTAAGGTGTGTTAGATTGTATGTTAGTTTTTTTAGGACCACAGAGACTGGGATCAAATATGGACTGGGATCTTATGGACTGGTGTGAGACATGGTCTGGAGTTCCCCTCATTTGCCTCATGACCATCCCAAGGACAGGTATCAGGACCCTGAGGACCCTGATTGGAATTCTGGCCTGCCTGAGGTGGATGCACACCAAAATCCTGAGGCCCCTGAGCAGAGTTCTGGCCTGCCAAGTGATTGTTTGCAGATGTATTTGCTGCTATGGTACCTTGCTTCTGGCAGGGCCTGCCAAGGGGCCACGTGCTCTATATGCTTGCACCTGCTTCGTGACAATAGCCCAGGAATCTTCCCACCTCTTGGCCAGATGAACTTGCTGGGGCGACTTTGGTGGTCCCCCCGCCATGGAAAGTCCTTCATCTGCTTCACTACCACTATGACAAACAGAGACTGAAGCCCCCTCCCAAGGACTGAGACTGAGACCCCGTAATTCTGATACAGGGGGTGCTGGCCTGACTGGAGTGAGCCAAGTATTGCCTGCAGGTGTGTTTGCTGGACCAAGAAAAGCAATGGGTCCCGCTCACTGCTGAGAACATGGACTATCTGTGCCTGTTCCCCCCTTGATGGCTTCAATACCCTTATTCTTCATTGTATCTGTTCCCCCTCAGCAATTTCAACAGACTTATTCTCTGCTACCTGTTCCCCCCTCATGCAAAGGGCTATGATAGGCCTCTGAGTTAACCAGGGCTTTTCAGATCTTCCCAATATGACTGGGCGAACTCCAGCCACTGGACCACGAGGCCTTCATCTCTACGTTTGGTAGCTACACCCACTCTGTCTCCCCCTCTCTTTCTCTATTCTTTTCATTCTTTTCCTTTTTCCTAATTCCTTTAAGACATTTGCTGTGGTCATTCAAAAATAGGTGCATTTGTTTGATTGATACTGCAATCCCCTTCTGTGTTGCTTTTGCCCTCTGAGATCAGCTAAAGAACTATCACAACCTCCATCTGTATGAGTGGATTGTGACAGTATCTCACCTTTAGCTGCTTCTTTCAACTCTCTTTCCACCAGCTCATTCCCTTCTTCCAATTCAGAGCTCATTTCTAGTGGGCCTTGATATGCATGATGGCTGCCTTCTCAGGCAGCTGAACTGCTTCCAACAGTCTTATTGTCTCTTTGCATGTTTAATATTTTCCCCTTGTGAATTCAACAGTCCTCTTTCTTTCCAAGTCACTCAGTGGGCATGCACAACCCCAAATGCATACCTTAAGTCTGTATAAATGTTGATTTCTCTTCGTTTTGCCTGTTCTAAAGCACTTATTTCAGCCTTTTGGGCAGAGGTGTTTGTTGATAGTGGTCCAGACTCTATTACCTCTCTGCAAGTGGTGACAGCATGCCAAGCATGTCTTTTTCCACTGATGACATTAACTGCTCCCATCGGTGAGCCAGGTCTCGGCATTATTGAGGGGGTGTCCTTCAAATCCAACGGCTGCAGTAGGTGGCCTCAATAGTTTCCAGGCAATCATGGATCTCTGGATCTCTTGTGCTGGACAATGCTCTTTTCCTGACCCAGAGATAGGGCAACTGAGAGGCATTTTAAAAACTTTTATTCCATTTTCAGTCTCATAAGAAGGCTAAGAGAATACAGATGTTATAATTCACGCCATCACAATCAGAAGCCAACTGTTTCCTAATTACAATACACTTTAGGCCTCTCTTGGCCCATCAGCTTTTTGCCACGCCATGCTGTAGATGCCTTACAGCCAATCATCTGAAACTACCCTCGTGGGTCCCACTACACTGCATCTTTCATAGTTCTATTTCTCCAAAGTATCTAGTCTTATTTGCTAGGCCATCTTTTAAAACTTTTATCCATTTCTCTCTCATCAATATCTGTCCTATTCCATGGCATTTCTAAGTCAGCATTTCTTGTCTCAAAGTTTGCACATGGATGAATACAGTGTGGGCCTTCTGTCAGGCCTTGAGAACTCTCTACAAATCCATTGCCCACACATGGTCAGAGAGAAATCTGGGGAGAAATCCTGGAATTTTGGGAAAAATCCTGAAATTCTGGGAAAAAAAACCCAAATCTGGGATCATACTGGGAGTGACGAGGATTGTACTGAATTTGTAGTGATCATCATACTGGGCTCATACTGCCATGCCATGGCAGATGGTGATCACACCAATGGAGACTGGGATCATACTGGGAGTGAGCAGGAGCCTGCAGGGGGGGGCAATTGCGACCATGTTATGGGCAAATGGGATGTACTGGAAGTGACTGGGATTATGCTGAGGGTGACTGGGAGCAGCTGTGAGTAACTGGGATCATGCTAGGAGCAACTGGGAGGAACTGGGAGTGACTGGGTACATGCTGGGGGTGATTGGAAACAACTGGACTTATACTGGGATGAACTGGGATCATGCTGGAGCTGACTGGGATCATTCTGGCAGTGAGTGCTTGGGAGCAAATGGGATCATACTGGAAGGAACTGCAAAGATGCTGGAGGGAACTGGGCTACACTGGGAAATACTGGGAGTGACTGGAACAAAAGTGAGGATGAAAGAAAACAATTGGAACCATGTGGAGCACAACTGGTTCATACTGGCAGGGACTGGGAGCACACTGGGCTCATATTTGGATCATACTGGAAATGACTTGGCTCATATATGAAGCAACTGGGATTCTGCAGTGAGTGAGGGGAAGTGACCAGGATCATACTGGGAGTGCTGAGGAAACTGGAAGCACACGGGGGGACCAACTGGGCTCATACTGGGAGCAGCCACTGCCAGCCCTGGCACCCCCCAAAAACACCTCCCAGGATCCCCCCGAGGGCCATCTGCAGCTCAGCTTTGGAGCCCTGCCAGCTGCAAACATCCCCCCCCCCCCAAAAACCCCAAACCCAGGCTCCCCCCGGGATATTTGGGCTGCGCTCCCCCTGCCTGGGCACCTGCAAAATGGGGGACGATGCTCCTGGGGCTGCGGCGACTGCAGGGTTCCCTCTCCCCTTCTCCAGCTGCTTCCTGCAGTTGCTCGGCCTCTTCCTCCCTCCCTCCTCCTCCTCCCCCACTCCCAAAGACTGAACCATGAGGGGAAAGGGGGCAGGGAAAGGGCGGGAACCGTGAGGGGAAAGGGGGCGGGGAAAGGGCGGGAACCGTGAGGGGAAAGGGGGCGGGGAAAGGGCGGGAACCGTGAGGGGAAAGGGGGCGGGGAAAGGGCGGGAACCGTGAGGGGAAAGGGGCGGGCTCAGGCCATGGGCGGCAACTGTGAGGGGACACTCTGGGAGGCGGCACCCTGCAAACAGAACTGCAACGGACTGAACGTGAACGGGAAAGAAACCAGTAAGTCTGAGAGTTTTATTTGCCATTAAATACATCCCACACATCCAGCCCCACACAATCCCCATCCCACCGCTCCCATGATCCCATCCTATCGCTCCCAAATTGGGATCCCATTTCTCCGTATCTCCTTCCAACCCCATCTCACCCTGGTTCCTGTGGAATGGAGTGAGTTTGGCATAGGATTGAGATTTTGAGGTGGGAACAAGCAGTTTGAGGTAGGATTGAGCCCTTTTGTGTTAAGATTGAGCTGTTTTCAGTGGGATTTGAGTGGTTTTTGAGGTGAAAGATCGATCCCTCTTCACTTTTGGACTGCAAAGAGATGGAAAAGACAAGAAAATTAAGGCCAAACCAAAAGAATAAGAAGCCAGGTGTGTTCCCAACATGGATCACAGGGAATGTGAGTGACCAGGGCTATGCCCAAAGTGCCTCCTCCAGTGGGGGATGGAGCTGCAGCAGCGCACGAAGCTCTTCCCGCACTCGGGGCACTCGCAGGGCTTCCCTTACTGGTGCCTCCGTTGGTGTTGGGTCAAGTGAGAGCTGCAGGAGAAGCTCTTCCCACACTGGGGACACTCGTAGGGCCTCTCCCCAGTGTGGATGCACCGGTGGGTGATGAGGGTGGAGTTCTTCTTGAATCCCTTCCTGCAGTCAGGGCAGAAGAAGGGCCTCTCCTCTGTGTGACTGAGATTGTGCAGGAGGACATGGGAGTTGAACCAAAATCTATTCCCACACTCGGAACACTCGTAAGGCCTCTCCCTAGTGTGGATCTTTCGGTGGCTGATCAGGATGTCATGGTCCCTAAAGCTCTTCCCACACTCCCCACACGCGTAGGGTCGTTCCCCAGTGTGGATCCTCTGGTGCTTGATCAGGTCAGAGCTCCCCCTGAAGCTCTTCCCACACTCCCAACACTCGTAGGGCCTCTCCCCAGTGTGGGTGAAAGAGAGCAACTGGAACCATGTGGAGCACAACTGGTTCAGACTGGCAGGGACTGGGAGCACACTGGGGCCATATTTGGATCATACTGGGAGGGAGTGGACTAATACTGGGAGGATCTGAGAGGGACTGGGAGCACACCCTGCACATCATCCCCCAGACTGGGCCTGACTGGGAGCAACTGGGAGCACGCTGGCAGCAAATGGCATCATACTGAGACTGACTGGGCTGATCTAGGAAGCAACTGGAACCATGCTGGAGGCAGCTGGGACCATACTGGGAGAGATTGGAAGCAACTGGGATTATACTGGGACCCCACTGGGAGGGCTGGCATGTGACTGGGATCAAACTGGAGCTTACTGGGATGATATTGGGGTTGAAAGGGAGCGACTGGGATCACACTTTGGGCTACTGGGAGCAGCTGAGGGAAACTGGGATGATGCTGCAAGCAAACTGGAGCAACTGGGAAGCACTGGATGCCTGCTGGGGGCAACTGGGATATACTGGGCATGACTGGGGGATCATACTGGGAGAACTGACACCTTACTGGGGCCACTGGCAGTGCCTGGGAATGACTGCAGACATGCTGGGAGCAACTGGGATATACTGGGAGTGTCTGGAACCATCCTGGGGGGACTGGAACCACACTGGGAACAACTGGGACCATGCTGGGGACAACTGGGACCACACTGGGGGCAACTGGGAGGGAGTGGGACCATGCTGGGAGGGACTGGGATCATATGGGGAGGGACTGGGACTAGAGCAGGGGCACCTGGGTTCAACTGGGACAATACTGGGAGTGTCTGTAACCATAGGGGAGTGATGGAAGCACACTGGGAACAGCTGGGCCCATGCTGGGAGCAACTGGGATCCCACTGGGGGCACTGGCATCAGACTGGGAGTGACTGGGAGCAACTGGGATTAGACTGCAAGGGACTGGGATCATACTGGGAGTGGCTACACTCATACTGGGATTATACAGTATGATGCCATTTGCTGCCAGCGTGCTCCCAGTTGCTCCCAGTCAGGCCCAGTCTGGGGGATGATGTGCAGGGTGTGCTCCCAGTCCCTCTCAGATCCTCCCAGTATTAGTCCAGTCCCTCCCAGTATGATCCAGAGATGAGCCCAGTGTGCTCCCTGTCCCTGCCAGTATGAACCAGTTGTGCTCCACATGGTTCCAGTTGCTCTCTTTCACCCTCACTTTTGTTCCAGTCACTCCCAGTATCCCCCAGTGTAGCCCAGTTCCCTCCAGCATCTTTGCAGTTCCTTCCAGTATGATCCCATTTGCTGCCAAGCACTCCCAGTCAGCCTCAGTGTAGTGGCACTCACTGCCAGAATGATCCCAGTCAGTTCCAGCATGATCCCAGTTCATCCCAGGATAAGCCCAGCAGTTTCCAGTCACCCCCAGCGTGCAGCCAGTCACTCCCAGTTGCTCCTGGCATGATCCCAGTTGTTCCCAGTCACCCTCAGCATAATCCCAGTCACCCTCTGTACGATCCCAGTGCAGCCCAGTCCCTGGCAGTGCTGCCACTGCTGGGATCCCCCAGGCCTGTGTGCGTTCCCCCCTGGCGGATGTGCCGAGAGGAGCCCCAAGGGCTGGCAGTGGCCAGGCAGGGTCCCCAGCAAGGCCCAGTTTGGATGTGCAGCCCCCAGTTTGCCCAGTTTGCCTCTCCTTTGGCCCGGGCCGGGTTCCCCCCGCCCGCAGCGGCTGGGAGCAGCCGAGAGCCCCGCGCTGCCCATACCGACCTGGCCCGGCTCCATGGCCGCTGCTGCCGCGGGCTGCGAGGGCTGCGGGAACGGGGCACCGAGGGTGTGGCTGCTGCTGGGGGAGGAGGAGGAGGGAGGGAAGGGCAGGGATGGAGGGGGAGGAGGAGGCGGGGTTAGGGGGGAGGAGGAGGAGAAGGAATGGAAGGGGAGGGATAGAAGATGAGAGGAGGTGGGGAAAACAGAGAGGAGCGGGAGGAAGAGGAAGAGGAGGGACAAAGGTGGATCAAGGCTGAGCTGCGGGAGCCACGCGGTCTTGAGCCCTGCCTGAATTCGCAGCCCCCACCTGTGGGATCATCCCCCCCCCCCCCCATGGCGCAGGTGAGCGGGGAGGGGGAGCCCGGCCCGGATATCCCGGGGGGTCCCTGGGTTGGGTTTTTGGGGGGATGTTTGGAGAATGAAGAAGTCCAAGGCTGAGCGGAAAAGGCCCCTCGGGGGGACATCGGGGGCTGGCGGTGGCCAAAGTGGGGAGGCCAGAGAGGGGGGAGTGCCGCCATTGGCGGGAGCCTCAAGAGCCTGGAGAGGGGCAGGGGGGACTCCTTGGAGCCGCTGCAGCCCAGAGCAGAGAATGAGGGGAGAAGGGAGCCCGGGAGCCCAAAGAGCCCCGGCATCCCGAAATGGGGAGAGCCAAGAGGGGGCAGTGCGTCCCCGGGTGTGCCCTGGGGGGATCTCGTTGCCCTTGCCTGTGGCACGGAGGCAAATCCCATGCTGTCCTTGTCCTTCCTCGCCCAGAGCAGGAGCTGAGCATGGAGAGCAGGGAGGACAAATGCCCGCGGCAGAACCTGGTGGCAGAGGCCGTTTGGAGCGGCTCCACGGCGCAGGAAGCCAACGGGGAGGAAAAGGCCCGGAGATGCCGCACGAGGAGGGGCTGCAAACGCAGATGGCGGGGATGTGAGGGGGAAAGAGCCAGCCTGGGCCGGGAAGGCAGGCAGAGATGGAGCCAGAGCTCGGAGCTGGTGCTCCATGAGCAGCTCCATGATGGGGAGAAGCCCCACACGTGCGAGGAGTGTGACAAGAGCTTCAGGTGGAACTCCGAGCTGATCAAGCACCAGAGGATCCACACTGGGGAACGGCCCTACGAGTGTGGGCAGTGTGGGAGGAGGTTTCAGACCAGGTCCCATCTCCTCCAGCACTATCAGAGTCACACAGAGGAGAGGCCCTTCCAATGCCCCGACTGTGGGAAGGGATTCAAGCACAACTCTGACCTCGTCAGGCACCGGCGCATCCACACAGGGGAGAGGCCCTACGAGTGTGATAAATGCAGGAAGAGGTTTCAGTCCAGCTCCAATCTCCTCCGGCACTATCGGATTCACACAGAGGAGAGGCCCTTCCAATGCCCCGACTGTGGGAAGGGATTCCAGCGCAACTCCCACCTCGTCACCCACCAGCCCATCCACAGTGGGGAGAGGCCCTACGAGTGTCCCCAGTGTGGGAAGAGCTTCTCCTGCAGCTCTCACTTGACCAAACACCAACGGAGGCACCGGTAAGGGAAGCCCTGCGAGTGCCCCGAGTGCGGGAAGAGCTTCGTGCGCTGCTGCAGCTCCATCCCCCACTGGAGGAGGCACTTTGGGCACAGCCCTGGTCACTCACATTCCCTGTGATCCATGTTGGGAACACACCTGGCTGCTTCTCCTTTTGGTTTGGCCTGAATTTTTTTCCCTTCTCCATCTCTTAGCAGTTCAAAAGCCAGGAGGGATTCATCTGTCACTTCAAAACCACTCAAATCTCACTGAAAACAAATGAATTTTAACCCAAAAGGCTCAATTCCACCTCAAATTCCTTGTTCCCTCCTCAAAAAAACTCAATCCCATGGCAAACTCACTCCATTCCACAGCCACCAGGGTGAGATGGGGTTGGAAGCAGACTGGGAGAAGTGGGATCATGTGGAGCGGTGGGATGGGGATTGTGTGGGCCTGGCTGTGTGGGATGTATTTGATAGCAAATAAAAATTTCTGAGTTACTGATTTCTGTCCCATTCATTTTCAGGCAATTTTGTTTGCGGTGTCACCTTGTCAGCTGAATTAATTCCCATAAGAATCCCTTCTTTAAAATCATCTAACCCAAACAATCCAAAAACCAGTATCCAAATAAAAACACCCGCCTGCATTTAATTTTTTTAATTGTAATTTAATTGTTTTAGAGTATTTAGGGGTGTTATAAATTGTTTGGTTAAAAGGTATGAGAAATTATCGTCTTTGGTTTTGTGTTTAGTATATTTGTAATATGAATTGTTTAACTAAGGTGTGTTAGATTGCATGTTTGTTTTTTAGATATTTTTTATCTCAAGTATATTAGCCATCGAGTTAAAACTTTCAAAGGTTATTTCTTGGTATATAATTTATTTATATTTATTGGTAATGTTATAGTTCTTGTTTTTTTGGCTTGAATCATTATTGGAGTATTGTAAGTAAGAGTTGAAGTTACTATATTTCATTTTCATTCTAATTATTTATTTTAATTATTATTTATTTAATTATAATTTCATTCTAATTTTTTAAGATGATAGGAAGGAAGTTCAAGGGCACGAACATTTTTTCCTGGCTGGGAACTGGAATTCCAGATCCTTGGAGCGTGTGCAGGACCACACAGACTGGGATCAAGTATGGGCTGGGATCAAATATGGGCTGGGATCCTATGGGTTGGGACTCCACAGAGTGGGACCATATGGATCAGGACCACACAGACTGGGATCAACTGGACTGGGATCAAATATGGACTGGGACTGTTTCTGAAAGTAACTTTTTCTATAGTTTTTATTTCTGGTGTTAATTAAGCTCAGTGAAATAGCTGCTTGTGTTAAACTGCCTGCTTGGGTGAGATAACATCCAATGCACCCAGGATGAGGACACCTGTACAGATCTGCCAACTATCAGCACTCCCTGTCTGAAGGCAGAGTGCACCAAGGCCCAAAAACTGGAGGTGATAAAGAGAAGGAGCCAAAACCACAGCCAAGAAACACACATGCTCTGAAAAGGCAGACCCAGGGAGGGGCCCTGTAAAATCATTCCTGGAATATGTAAAGTAGTTGATGGATATGCATGAGGGTCTATGAATATGCACCAGGCTGATGTAAGGGGAAAGGTATTTCAGGGCGATGCTGATTCCTTGGTTGTGGTTTTAGTCCATTTTTATCACCTCCAGTTTTTGGGCTTTGGTTCACTCTGACTCTGAGAAATTGAGGTTTTGGGATTTTTAGTATGTTGTGGATGGAAGCAAAATGGAAGGCACAGTGCTTCGTCCTGGGTTTCTTCTTCATGCTTCTTCCTTCTTCTTCATGGGTTTGGGTGGCTTTTTGTATTTGGGCAGAAATTCCACATTGCAGGCTCTTTGGGATCAGTTATTGGGTTAAAAGGGAAAATAATCTAGGTGTCAGTTCCTAAGTGGATAGTTTAGTCTTAAAAGACCTTGGAACAAGAGACTGTTGGCCATTTTGTGCCTTCTACTGAAAAGCTGCTGAACTCCCAGTAATGAGGCTGTTTTACCAATAAGAAATAATAAACACTTGAGTCTGAACATGAATTACTGTCTCAAGTGCCTTCAATCCAGAGCCAGTGAAACCAACAACTGGTACCCCACAGCTTGAGGTAGTGCCATGGCAGAACTTGTTCATGCTCTTTTCCCCTGGTGATTTTCTACTCCCGTCCAGACTCTGATAGCAAAGCCGTGCTGGTGACAAAAGATTGACCTTGGCATCCTGGGGCACTTTCTGGGTGGGTGTTTGAATCTGCTTTTCCAGGCCTCGGGCTGAGCAGGGTGAGGCCGAGGCCTGGGCCCCTCCAGGCGGCGCCGGGAGCGCCCGGGGCAGCGGCGAGGGGCGGCCCTGAGGGGCGGCACAGGGGGCATTTCCCCCGAGCGGGCGGGCGGGCGGGCGGCGGGGAAAGGCGCCCTGGGCACAAGGGCAGGCACAAGGGCCCCGGCTCTCTGCAGTGCGGGCGGCCCAGCGCCAATCGCTGCTCCCGGAGCCGCTGCCAGGGCCGGGTCTCCTCCCCGCCGCTGACCCTGCACCTGCAGCGCTGCCTCCGCCTCTGCCGGGCTCCCCGGCACGGACGGCAAGGACGTGGACACGCTGCAGCAGGGGCCCAGCAGGGACACCCAGATGGTGCCGGGGCTGCAGCTCCTCTCCTGCAAGGAAAGGCTGACACAGCTCGGCTTCTTCAGCCTGGGAAAGAGACCCAGCCTTGATCCAGCTGGGGCCTTCCAGTACCTGAGGGCAACACACAAGAAAGCTGGACAGGGACTTTGTACGAGGGCAGGCAAGGACAGGACAAGGGAGCATGGATCCAAATGGAGAGAGATTAGGTTTAGGTAAGGGATTCAGAAAAAAGGCTCTCCTGGAACAGGTTGCCCAGAGAAGGTGGGCATGTCCCGTCCCTGACAGTGTTCAAGGCCAGGCTGCATGGAGCTCTAGACAAGCTGGTCCAGTGCAAGGGGTCCCCAGCCACAGCAGGGGGGTTGCAGCCATGGGATTTTCCAGATCCCTTCCAAGCCAAACCATGCCACAACTCCATGATTCTGGGATACTTCCCCTCCTCATCCTCTGGCAGAAAAAGAAACTTGGCCCCAAGTTCTACACTGCAGACCATGTCTTTTGGCAGCCTGCAACTGTGTCAACAGAGGATGAAAAGAGATGACATTACTGACATGATTTTCCTTTTCTATTTGAAAAGTAAATGCTCTGCTCCTGTCCACTCTGGCAAAATTGTCAGAAGAGGCAATTGTTCCCCATGAAAAGCTTGGTCTCATGCATAGAAGAAAGAAGCCAGAAGCCAACACTCTTCGTTATTGCTACGTTGTTTTCTTTGGTTACTTCTCTAATAGGAATCACTTTGAGGTGTGATTTGTTTGTTTCTCTCTTTCGTTCCTGACGGCATCGCGGTCCCCCCGCAGCGCAAGGGCGCCCTTGTGCCCCTGGAGCTGGCGCTGCTGTGGAAGGTGTCGCGGCCTGGCTTCCGCGGCGTTGTGCAGCTCCTGGACTGGTTCGAGGTGCCCGAGGGCTTCGCGCTGCTCATGGAGCGTCCGCAGCGCTGTCAGCACCTCTGGTACTTCCTGCACGAGCGGCGGTTCCTGACGGAGCCTGTGGCGCGGGGGCTGTTCCGCCAGGTGCTGGAGGCCATGGGGCACTGCAGCAGCCGCGGCGTCCTGCACCGCCACATCAAGGCCGAGAACGTCCTCGTCAACCTGGCCACGCGCGAGGCGAAGCTCATCGACTTTGGCTGCGGCACGATCCTCCAGGACACGTTCTACACCCGGATGTCAGGTGAGCCCAAAGCCGGGGCCCAGCCGGGCAGCAGAAGTTCCTCCCTTGGCTGGCAGAGGGGGAAGAGGGGGGGAAGGAAGGAGGGAAGGAAGGAGGGGGAATCCTTCTTCAGCCAGCTGCAGCCAAGTTGCTTTGTGGCAGGGCAGGGGCTGGCTGTTGTGGAACGGGAGCTGGCTGGGAGGGAGGGAGCAGCATGGGCCTGATGAGCTGCGCCCGTGTCCCATAGGAACGCCGGAGTACAGCCCACCGGAGTGGATCCTCTTTGGCTGCTACCATGGCCAGCCAGCCACCATCTGGTCCCTGGGCATCCTGCTCTATGAGCTGCTCTGTGGGCACCTTCCTTTCCACAGCAACGAGGACATCGTCCGGGGCCAGCTCTTCTTCCCGCCCCGGGTGTCTCAAGGTGGGGATGCGCCTTCAAGGCACGAGGGGAAGAACGGGGTTGGGAGGGGCGGCTGGCACATAAGTGTCCTGCTCTTGCAGCTGGTGAGGAGGTGGATCTGCTGGGCTTAGCTGGAGGAGGTGGCACCTGTGCCTCTGTGCTGGTGTCCTCTGCAAGAGAGGATCGATAGGAAGCTTTTGGCTGCAGCTCTGAGCACTCCTGGTGTGGCCTGGGCACTGTGGAATGTGGGAGAGCATGGACAGGAGCCTTGTCCCGCTGAGCTTTGTAGACAGTTGGCTGGCTGAGAAAGGTCACGTCGACATAATACCCCTGGTTAAGCAAGAAGGAGAGAAGTCTAGAAGTCAGCAGTCAGTGTCCATATAAGGCAAGGACATTATGCCCTTGATGCAACAACAGGATAGGGAAGAGGCTCTTTTGCCAAAAATATGAAGAATAGTTTCAACAGAATAACCACAAGAATGCAGAAGGAGGCGTAGTTGGCCGATAAGTAACTAACCAATAATGAGCTCTTCTTTGCAATATGTATGAGCTTTATTAACACCAATATAAATATGTGTGACTCTCAATAAAGTTCGAGACTTGCCGATCAGTCATATTGCATGCCACATTTCTCCTGCCGATCCAACACAAACCCAAACTCCAGCCCTGGGATACTCTATAAAAGCCCCATGGCCCTGCCTTTGCCCTGTCTTTCAGGGGTCAGAAATGGATTCTGGAGCTTTCTGAAACCCAGACCCGTCTCGTTTGTTCCCGGCACCGGCAGCTGCAGCCTCCCTGGACACCATGAACTCTGGAGAATGGGGACAGCCAGTGGGGACAGGTCCTGGAGTGCAAGATAAGTGTGTGTTCTGCTTGCCATCTGTCAGTGGTGGGGCAGTTATCTTCTGTTCATTGGGCAGTTTCTCTCTTCCACAACCAATCCTCCCTGTGGGGAGGTGTGTTCCATTAATAGGCCATTGATTATTAATTATTAATCTTCTGGTAATGGGCCACTGAGTGTCACTGCATGGCTGATTAAATGACATCATCCCATTGGGAGATGCTCCGCCCAGGGGGAGGAGCCAAGCATTCCTACCTGGACAGAATCTGAGATTTGGAACACTGTAGGAAGCCTTTTCCTCCTGGATTCCAAGAGGAGCAGCTGTCTTTCTTCTCCACGGCATTCCCAGAGGATCAGCCTTTTCCAACTGGATTCCCAGAGGAAGGAAGATTCCCAGGCCCATCTACAGCAGCCCTGGACCTTCAGAGGGAAACTCCACCCTTCTCCAGGATCCCTGCTCCAACAGAGCCACACCTGGCACTGCAGGAGGGCTGCAGCCACCACTGAATGGGACTGCTGCCAGCACCCTGACCCACAGGGTGTCAGGCCCTCTTCTGACTCTGTCAGTGGGGTTTTTTTTGTTTGTACTACTGCATTTATATTTTTAATTTTTCCTAAAAAAGAACTGTTATTCCTATTCCCATATCCTTGACTGAAAGCTCCTTAATTTCAAAATTATAACAATTCAGAGGGAGGGGGTTTACATTTTCCATTCCAGGGGAGGCTCCTGCCTTCCTTAGCAGACACCTGGCTTTTCAAACCAAGACAATAACAAGGTTACTTTAACACCACAGATAGAAAATCCATTTTAATCTCTGCAAAAAGCCAATATTATGTGTCCATAACAATAAACCTCTTGCTGAGTGATGGTAGATGTCAAAGTAACTTTGTTCTAAAGATATAGTTTTTATTTCTGTTGTTAATTAAGCTTAGTGAAATAGCTGCTTGTGTTAAACTGCCTGCTTGGATGGGATAACATCCAATGCACCCAGGATGAGGACACCTGTACAGATCTGCCAACTATCAGCACTCCCTGTCTGAAGTGAGCTACACTTTGGGAACATCTCATGTTTCATGCATCCAGTGGGTGACAAGATGATTTAAAATGCTAATAACATAAACAAGAAAGATTTAAAAATGATAATAAAATAAACAAGAAAGGTCATTTTTATTCCTCAAAATAACAACAACAACAACAAGTTCTGGTTTAATGAAAGGTGGAATCTGTTGCTCTTAAGGGCAAAGATTCATAGCTGGAATAAAGAGTGTTCAGCCCAGCTGTTTCTACTGTGAGGCTGTATTTCATCCCCCCTGAAAGTCCTTCATGTTTGCACAGAAAACTGTCCCTGCACAGCCCAATGAATTCCATCACTTCAGCTGGCCAAACAACCACTGTGGTCAAGTGGGGTCTGAGCAGCTTCCAGGATCCCAAGCAGCTTCAGAAGCTTCATTTTACACCTCCTCTTCTCCCAGTGAGTACCCAGCACCACCATCACTGTGGACCCATAGCTATGGATCACTAGCCTGGCCAGCACAGGGCTAATGTTTGCATCAGCCAGGAGGAGCTGCTCTGCCTGGCTGTCTGTCTCAGCCTCAGCCCTGAGACCCCAAATGCCTCCATTCTGGCCCAATCCTTCCTGGTGCTGAGCATAAGAACTCGTGCAGACAAGAGCAGGGAGGGAATCTCCCCAGCCGTTTATCACCTCAGCAACAAGACCTTGGTACCAGGCTGTTATCTGTAGCAGAAAGCAGCAGCAGGAAGGAGACACCAGATCACCAGCCCCAGGCCATGGCCCTGGTGCTGTCCTTACCAGTGATCAGTGTCTGCAGCTCTCCAGGAGCTCAGGGAGCAGGGATGCTCCTCACCATCTCATCTTACCCATGCACCCAAAGCCACGGCCAGCTGTGTGCTCCTGCCCACCAGCACATGCCAAGGCACAGCGTGGGATTCTTGGGGAGGTGTCCTCTGCAGGGCCAGGAGTTGGACTTGGTGATCCTTGGGGGTCCTTTCCAGCCCAGGATATTTTGTGATGCTAAGGCTTTGGCCAGCCCAGGTTTCAGCCACCTCCCTGATCCAGGTGTGATTGACCCCAAACCAGATCCTGCCTCTGTCTACCCTCCAGTGCAAGGAACATGTTGCATCTACCCCAGCCCCCTGCTTGTGTCTGATGGATCATGCTGACCTTTTCAACATATTTCTTGGAGTATTAGAAAACATTATCTGACAAAAAGCAAACAAACAAAAAAAAAAAAAAAAAAGAAAAAGCAAACCAAAAACCAACAAACCAGCCCAAACGAAATCAATTTGGGTAATGATGGCCTTTTGTTCCAGTTTATCCTGCACCAAACTCCACAGATGGTAACTCTGAACATTTCCCAGACCTTCACAATAAAGCTTGGAACTGTCTCTCTGATTTATTGGTTGTTTCATGACACGTGCATTTCTCCTATATAATCCCAGTGTTTTTCTTAGAAGCCATATTATAACTGGGAATCAATCTTCTTCATTTGAACATCTAGGACAGATTCACACATCATTTCACCATTAACTAGGACAGACTCAGCCTTGCAGATCTTTCAGGTTTCAAGCCTGGCTGTGTTGTTTCAGTTCTTTGCTGCTGCCTGTGTTTTGTGAAAAAAAAAAAAAAAAAAAAAAAAAACCAACCCAAAAAACCGAGACTTTTGGACTTTCTGTTGTGGCTTGAAGAAGAACACAGGTTGTTTCATCGCTGTTGTGAGACATGTGTTACCCGGCTCATTAATTCACAACAGTTCTTGTTTTCTCTGCCTTTTTCACGCTGATGTGATACATTTGTGAAGTCCAGGGTTGTACTGCAAGTGATTAATGCTGCAGTAAAGTCTGATAAACTGAGATTCCAACAAAAAGTGTGAAAAATGTAACCTCTAAAGTTCTAAAAGCTCACATGTGACAAAACCCATAAATCAGCCCTGAGGCAGTCATTATGGTGAGTTACTAACGTGATTATGCAGCTGCATTTGTCATCATTTCCCATTACGTAGAGAATAAACCTGTCAGGCTGATTTATGGCAGAGGGCTCCACAAGATGGGAACTGGCACCTGTCCTGTTCTGTGGAAAACGATGAGAAATGCTGTTTGTGCTCAAGTGCTGAATGGAAAAGGAAGGAGGGGAGATAACTGTTCTTTGAAGGCACTGATTCAGGGACAAAGACTTCAGAGAGGAGTCATGCTTACACCCATGGGATGGCAGGAAGAGTATCCACCAACCTGTCCCAACAGCAGCAGCAGCATCAGAATGCGTTCTCCACAGGTGGAGGGAAGAGAGGAGAGAGGAGGTCTTTTGAGGGGACCAAAGTCAGTCATGGAGAAATCCTAGAGCCTGGAATGGTTCGGGTCACAAGGAATCTGAAAAACCATCTTGTTCTAACCCCTGATGTGGGCCGTGACAAACTGAACAGCTGAATGCCTGGCTACTCAGGGGATACTCAAGGTTTTGGATTCCATGCCTGTGCATCTACCGTGGAGCAGCTGGGTCTGCTGGGAGCAGATGGCATCCACCTGAGCTCAGAGCAGGCCAAAAGATGGGCAGATGTGGGACTGAGCAGGGCGAGGGACATCCCTGCACAGCAGCGCTCTGACAAGAGCAGCAGTGGCCTCCTCTCAGTGCCCTTCCCCGAGCAGCAGCCGCTGAACACCATGGTGGCTACACAGATGCTTTTGGCTCTGCAATCCCTTTGTGCTCAAAGGCCACGCTGGGCATTTCAGCTGGGCTGGAAGGTCTGGCTGGGCAGGGAACAGGCAAGAGGCACTGCTGGTGTGAGCTCCATGTGCTCACTGGGGACACAAGGAAGATTCTGTTCATCCAAAGGAAAACACAAGCAGCCAGTCCCTGCTAACAGAGCAGTGCGACTCTGTCCAGAGCAGCTCAAATTCTCTGCCAGAACCACCCCCCTGCACCTTCTTGATCTGAAGGGGAGTAGCAGTGGTTTCACTGCAGTTCTTTATTTCTGCTGTCTGATAATGGGAAGGTTTCACAGAAGTCTTGGATGGACTGGATCAGGGAAGAGTCAAGCAAGAAAACCTGAGCCACCATCACCCAACCCCACTCACAGAAGAACAAGTCCCATTAGGAAAAGCACCTCAGGTGTTTTCATAGTTGATAATATGTATCCTACTCAACATTATTGATTATAATCTTTTCCCTTTGGAACGTTATCAGAGGGGACTTCTGCCTGCTTTGTGAAGGGAGCCCCTGGGGCCCATCCCCTCCCAGAGGGGCTGCACTTGCTGCCTGCCGGGGCTTTCATTGCTGGGCCCACTGGGAGCCCCTGAGCTGGGCTGGGCACCAAGGGCGGGGCTGGCCCGGCTGTGATGCCTCTGGCCCCTGTGACACCAGGGGCAGCGTGTCACAATGGGGGCAGCTGGAAAAGGCCCCCGCCGGTAACGCTGGCCCAGCACAGCCTGAGCAAGCGGTGAGTGCGCACGTGGCGGGGCTGGGCCGGGCCAGGGCCGGGCCACAAGCGCCGCACCCGGGCCTGCATTGTCCCCCTGCACCCAGGGCCAGCCCCTGGGGCCGGCGCCTTGGCCGGGGCACGGGGCTGCTGCTGCTGGCCCACTGGCACAGGCCCTGCTGCCTGCCAGCTGCCCGGAGCCCTCTGCTTCTGCCCTCACATCCCTGCGCCTCCGGGCCTCACTTCAGCCCCCACAAGCTCCCTTGGCAGCCCCAGTGAAAGCCTTGTCTCTCTCCTCCTGCAGACCATGGCGCACAGAGCAGTCCTGGCTGGGCTTGTGCTGCTCCTCTTCCTGTTCCCACTTTCCGTGGTGGACAGATTTCACGGGGATGGGCAGCCCCGTGCAGAGGAGATGAAAGCGGCCCCCCCAGAGCCAGCTGAGCCTGGCTGGGGACCCTGGCTCCTGGCTGCCTTGCGCTACCTGCACCAGCTCTGGCAAATTGCTCAGCCGCTGCTCCTGCTTTTGGGCTGGTGGCTCAGGCGCAGAAGGGCAGCCACGAGGCAGAGAGCAGCGGCCCAGAGAGCTGAGGAAAAGGCCAGAAGGAGGAAGGTGGAAAGCGAGCGGAGAAGGCGGCTCCTTAGGAAGAGATTCAAAGACATGGAGCAAATGCGCCGGGCCACGAAAGAAATAGAAAAGCAAATGGCCAGGCTGATTGGAATGAATAGGGATACAAACAGGATGCTGAAGGTAGGCAGGGCAGGCTCTTGGAGGAGCACAGGCAGTGGCTGTGTGAAGAAAAGCTTCCTGCTGGAGATGCTCTCTGGGCCGGCCAAGGCGAGCCGCACATCTTTGTGAGCAGCCGGCGCACAGAGCTGCGCTTGCTGCCCAGCACAGCCCTGCGCCGGGGCACAGGCTCCGGGCTCCTGACACACCCTGCCCCTCTGCCCTCTCTCTCCTCACGGGATCTGTAGTAACTGCATCGATTTTAACCCTTTCCCATACAGAGCCTTTGCATCTGCTCGGAGGAAAGCACCATCTGAAGGAATCGGGCCAATGTTTGGAGATTGATTCAAGTTCTTAAATGGTTTTGAAATATTTAAAATATCTTATTTAAAAATAATTGTCTTTAGAAACATTTTCCAAATTTTTTATTTCTATAATGTAGATTAATACTCTTGTAAGAGATCATAAATAGTTTAATAGTAAGTAGTAAATAAATAATGGCACTTTTCTTTAGATTACATATAATAATATATTATAATTAATTTACAATTAATTGTATTAATTATATAATTCTTCAAAATTACCAAGAATTATTGCAGTTAACCAAAACTGAAGTATACTTTATTTTTATCTAAACCAGCAAATGTTGCTTGATCATCATGATCCAATAATTATTTTGTGTCTTGTTTAATATTCATATATACAGTATATAGACTGTTGCTACGAATGCCTATAATCACAATTGGTTAATTTAAATTACACTCTCTGCCCTCCTGTCTCGGGAGGGTGACTTCCCTCAGGCAGCTGCAGTCCCTGTCAAGATACAATAAAGGCAATGCCTGAACAAACGCTGTGTCTGTGAGTGTCCATGCTGGACTCAGGTGTCAGCTGTGGGGAATTCCTGACACAGGGGCACCACAGCACCCTTGGCCATGCAGAGGCTCCTTTCCTCCCCTGCAGCAGCTGCTCCTTTGGTGCTGTGATCCAGCCTCTGCTCTGCGCGATGCCAAATGCAAGAAAACCAGGAGTGCCACCACTCAGACTGTCACTCGGGTCCCTGCAGAGCTCAGGAGCCACCATGGCTGTGTAGGTGTGGAACCTGCAGTGGGCCATGACAGCAGGGACAGCAGGGACAGCAGGGACAGCAGGGACAGGGGGACACAGCACAGCAATCACAGCCCGGCTGCCCTGGGACAGGCCCGACAGGCGGACAGGACACGGGGCAGGCAGGAGTCCCCATCCTCTCTGTGCCCTCCTGAGCACAGGCACATAAGGGACAGGGGCAATGGGGACACAGCCGGCCCCTCTCCTCTGGGAATATCCCACCTGCCCAGGGGCCCTGACAGAACACAGGGGCTGAGGCTCTGCAAGGGGAACCCAAGGGTGAGCAGGAGGACCTCCAAGTCACATCTGCCCACATTCTGCATGCAAACTGCTGCGTGGAGGAGAAAACCAGAGGGGCCTTGCCACAGCAGATCCCATCTGAGGGAAGGTGTTCTCTATTCCTGCACACAGGTGCCCCATGCAACATGGAGCACATGAATGCCTTTTGACACCAGATTCTCAGCCCTGCTCGAGCGCTCTGGCACAGCAGGAGCGGCCATTCCCTAATAACACACGGGTTTGCAACTCTTGTGCAAAGCAACACAAATTGTCTCTCTCCTCCTGCAGACCATGGTGTCCAAATCAGTCCCTGCCCTGCTGGTGCTGCTCCTCTTCCACTTCCCACGGCCCGTGGTGATCAGTTGGGATGAGGATGCAGAGCTGGGCAAAGAGGGCCTGGAGCAGGCTACCCCAGAGGCACCCGAGCCTGCCTGGGGACCCCTGCTCTGGGCAGCCGTGCAGCAGGGGCCCTACTGGGCTGCTGCTGAGCTGCTCTTCCTGCCTTTCTTCCTCTGCCTCAGGCGCAGAAGGGCGGCCATGAAGCAGAGAGCAGCGGCCCGGAGAGCTGAAGGAGAGGCCAGAAGGCGCAGGATGGAAATGGAGCAGAGAAGGCTTCGCTTCAAGAGGACATGCAAAGACTTGAAGGAGATGTGGAGGACCATGAAGATGATCAAGAAGAAATGGCCAGGCTGATTTGAATGAACAGCAAGGTGAGCAGGATGCTCTCTGGGCTGGCCAAGGCGAGCCGCACATCTTTGTGAGCAGCCAGCGCACAGAGCTGCGCTTGCTGCCCAGCACAGCCCTGCGCCGGGGCACAGGCTCTGGGCTCCTGACACACCCTGCCCCTCTGCCCTCTCTCTTACTTTATCCGTGTTAACTGTATCTATTTGAACCCTTTTCCATACAGAAGCTTTGCATTTGCTCGAGGATGGAGGCATTTGAAGCAGGATTGGGCCGGATGGATGGATGGGGCAGGCACAGGGCCTGCAAGGCCTCCCTGGCGTTCAGCAGCCTAAGGCAGGAAATGCCGAGTCATGATGGCTGGGCCTAAGATGCCCCTCTTCCGCCTTTGGACCCCTGCTTATCTCTCTCTACGACTATAGGCCACTTTCGCCTCAACCCTTACTATTGAACAATTTCTAAAACCCCTGAATGCTGTAAAAACCTTTACTTTCAGCCAGATTGGCAGAAGAGGCTGTCCCTGAAAACCTTTGCAGAAGAGCCCAATAAAGACATCTCTGTGGAACCTCACACAGCCTTCTCCTCTCTCTCCCCGCATCTGCCCAAGGCACTTAGCAAGCCAAAGAGCTGCAAACCCAAATGGGCTGATAATCACTAAAGAGCTGATATCCCCCATGAGCTGAGCTTGCTAAGGTAGCCTGCAGCTGGAAGCTGCCTGGGAGTCCAGGCAGGCTGTGCTGGACAGGACTGTGCTATCCGGAGCAGCCACAGCCGGACGGGGATACCCCGAAACGTGGCCGAGGCACGCATTAGGTGGATATTGATTTAACTTCACACTTAGTTTAGAAACAATTTAGATAGTTTATTTTTTTATCTATAAAGAATTTCATTGTATAGTATAAAAATTGTACATTTTAGTAGGAATTATATAAGAAACAACTACTAATTCTCTTAGAATGATTCTACATTCTACTTACTACATAGTAATTATCATTAATTGTAACAATTACTGCGAATTATGGCAATGAACCAGAATTGATATTTGTTGAATCTTTGTCACACTAAGTAACTTTTCACACTCTACAATGTCCAAACACCATTGTCCTTCTATTAGTTCATATATCTTTTAGAACGCTCCAGAAAAAAATTCTTAAGGTAAGGATGACTATTATTGTGATTTGTTCCTGAGGATGTTTAAAGTATATGATAGATTTTCAAAAGGACACTGCCCGCCCTCATTTCTTGTGGCATTCTGTTCCCTCTGGAGCTGCAGTCAGTGCAGAGTTCCAACAAAGGCAGTGCTTGAACAAACACTGTGTCTGTGAGTGTCCACAGTGGCCTCCAAGGCCATCCAGTTCTACCCCTGTGCCATGGGCTGGGACACCTCTGGCTGGGCCAGGTTGCTCCAAGGCCCATCCAGCCTGGACTGGAACACTTGCAGGGACGGGGCAGCTGCAGCTGCTCTGAGCACCCTGTGCCAGGGCCTCACAGCCCTCACAGCCAAGGCTTCCTTCCCCAGAGCCCAGCTCGGCCTGCCCTGTGGCAGGGGGAAGAAGCCATTGGCCCTGGCGCTGGCCCTGCAGGCCCCGGCCCACAGCCCCTCTGCAGGTCTCTGCTGGGCCTGGTGCAGGCACGGAAAGGCTGCAGGAAGGCACCCCTGGAGAAGGCCTTGGAGAGCGCTGGGGCCAGGAGTGCCCCCGTGAGGGCAGCGAGCAGGGCCCGGCCTGTCCGTCCGTGCGCGAGGGCACAGGGCGGGCACTGAGGCCCTGCCAGCTGGAGCGCATGAATGCGCTCGGACCTGAGATTCCTGCCCCTTGCTCAGCTGTTCCGCTACAGCACGAGTGGCCAATTTGTGCCACTCTCGTACAAAACAGCTGAAATTCTCTGTCAGAACCAGCCGTGTGCTGCTTCTTGATCTAGAGGAGCCTGGAGGTGGTCTGGCTACTGTTCCATCTCAGTGGTGTCCGATAATGGGAAGGTTTCACAGAGCTCTTGGATGGGCTGCATCTGGGAAGACTCAGGCAGGAAAACTGAGCCACCCTCACCTACTCCACAGACAGAGAGAAAAACCAGCGCCATCACAGAAGCAACTCTGGTGCTCTCATAGTTGATATTATGTATCCTATTCAAGATTATCAGTTATATTCTTTTCTCTTCCACAACATGTCTGGCAACTTCTGCCTGCTTTGTGGAGGGAGCCCCTGGGGCCCATCCCCTCCCAGAGGGGCTGCACTTGCTGCCTGCCGGGGCTTTCATTGCTGGGCCCACTGGGAGCCCCTGGGCTGGGCTGGACACCAAGGGCGGGGCTGGCCCGGCTGTGATGCCTCTGACCCCTGTGACACCAGGGGCAGGGTGTCACAATGGGGGCAGCTGGAAAAGGCCCCCGCAGGTAACGCTGGCCCAGCACAGCCTGGGCAAGCGGTGAGTGCGCACGTGGCGGGGCTGGGCCGGGCCAGGGCCGGGCCACAAGCGCCGCACCCGGGCCTGCATTGTCCCCCTGCACCCAGGGCCAGCCCCTGGGGCCGGCGCCTTGGCCGGGGCACGGGGCTGCTGCTGCTGGCCCACTGGCACAGGCCCTGCTGCCTGCCAGCTGCCCGGAGCCCTCTGCTTCTGCCCTCACATCCCTGCGCCTCCGGGCCTCACTTCAGCCCCCACAAGCTCCCTTGGCAGCCCCAGTGAAAGCCTTGTCTCTCTCCTCCTGCAGACCATGGCGCAGAGAGCAGTCCTGGCTGGGCTTGTGCTGCTCCTCTTCCTGTTCCCACTTTCCGTGGTGGACAGATTTCACGGGGATGGGCAGCCCCGTGCAGAGGAGATGAAAGCGGCCCCCCCAGAGCCAGCTGAGCCTGGCTGGGGACCCTGGCTCCTGGCTGCCTTGCGCTACCTGCACCAGCTCTGGCAAATTGCTCAGCCGCTGCTCCTGCTTTTGGGCTGGTGGCTCAGGCGCAGAAGGGCAGCCACGAGGCAGAGAGCAGCGGCCCAGAGAGCTGAGGAAAAGGCCAGAAGGAGGAAGGTGGAAAGCGAGCGGAGAAGGCGGCTCCTTAGGAAGAGATTCAAAGACATGGAGCAAATGCGGCGGGCCACGAAAGAAATAGAAAAGCAAATGGCCAGGCTGATTGGAATGAATAGGCATACAAACAGGATGCTGAAGGTAGGCAGGGCAGGCTTTTGGAGGAGCACAGGCAGTGGCTGTGTGAAGAAAAGCTTCCTGCTGGAGATGCTCTCTGGGCCGGCCAAGGCGAGCCGCACATCTTTGTGAGCAGCCGGCGCACAGAGCTGCGCTTGCTGCCCAGCACAGCCCTGCGCCAGGGCACAGGCTCCGGGCTCCTGACACACCCTGCCCCTCTGCCCTCTCTCTCCTCACGGGATCTGTAGTAACTGCATCGATTTTAACCCTTTCCCATACAGAGGCTTTGCATCTGCTCGGAGGAAAGCACCATCTGAAGGAATCGGGCCAATGTTTGGAGATTGATTCAGATTCTTCAATAGTTTTGAAATATTTAAAATGTTTTCTTTAAGAATAATTGTCTTTAGAAACATTTTCCAAACTTTTTATTACTATAATGTAGATTACTACTCTTGTAAGATAACATAAATATTTTAATAATAAGTAGTAATTAAATAATGGCACTTTTCTTTAGATTACATAGAATTTATAATTCATCAAAATTACCAAGAATTATTGCAGTTAACTAAAACTGAAGTAAACTTTATTTTTATCTAAACCAGCAAATGTTGCTTGATCATCATGATCCAATAATTATTTTGTGTCTTGTTTAATATTCATATATACAGTATATAGACTGTTGCTACGAATGCCTATAATCACAATTGGTTAATTTAAATTACACTCTCTGCCCTCCTGTCTCGGGAGGGTGACTTCCCTCAGGCAGCTGCAGTCCCTGTCAAGATGCAATAAAGGCAATGCCTGAACAAACGCTGTGTCTGTGAGTGTCCATGCTGGACTCAGGTGTCAGCTGTGGGGAATTCCTGACACAGGGGCACCACAGCACCCTTGGCCATGCAGAGGCTCCTTTCCTCCCCTGCAGCAGCTGCTCCTTTGGTGCTGTGATCCAGCCTCTGCTCTGTGCGATGCCAAATGCAAGAAAACCAGGAGTGCCACCACTCAGACTGTCACTCGGGTCCCTGCAGAGCTCAGGAGCCACCATGGCTGTGTAGGTGTGGAACCTGCAGTGGGCCATGACAGCAGGGACAGCAGGGACAGCAGGGACAGCAGGGACAGGGGGACACAGCACAGCAATCACAGCCCGGCTGCCCTGGGACAGGCCCGACAGGCGGACAGGACACGGGGCAGGCAGGAGTCCCCATCCTCTCTGTGCCCTCCTGAGCACAGGCACATAAGGGACAGGGGCAATGGGGACACAGCCGGCCCCTCTCCTCTGGGAATATCCCACCTGCCCAGGGGCCCTGACAGAACACAGGGGCTGAGGCTCTGCAAGGGGAACCCAAGGGTGAGCAGGAGGACCTCCAAGTCACATCTGCCCACATTCTGCATGCAAACTGCTGCGTGGAGGAGAAAACCAGAGGGGCCTTGCCACAGCAGATCCCATCTGAGGGAAGGTGTTCTCTATTCCTGCACACAGGTGCCCCATGCAACATGGAGCACATGAATGCCTTTTGACACCAGATTCTCAGCCCTGCTCGAGCGCTCTGGCACAGCAGGAGCGGCCATTCCCTAATAACACACGGGTTTGCAACTCTTGTGCAAAGCAACACAAATTGTCTCTCTCCTCCTGCAGACCATGGTGTCCAAATCAGTCCCTGCCCTGCTGGTGCTGCTCCTCTTCCACTTCCCACGGCCCGTGGTGATCAGTTGGGATGAGGATGCAGAGCTGGGCAAAGAGGGCCTGGAGCAGGCTACCCCAGAGGCACCCGAGCCTGCCTGGGGACCCCTGCTCTGGGCAGCCGTGCAGCAGGGGCCCTACTGGGCTGCTGCTGAGCTGCTCTTCCTGCCTTTCTTCCTCTGCCTCAGGCGCAGAAGGGCGGCCATGAAGCAGAGAGCAGCGGCCCGGAGAGCTGAAGGAGAGGCCAGAAGGCGCAGGATGGAAATGGAGCAGAGAAGGCTTCGCTTCAAGAGGACATGCAAAGACTTGAAGGAGATGTGGAGGACCATGAAGATGATCAAGAAGAAATGGCCAGGCTGATTTGAATGAACAGCAAGGTGAGCAGGATGCTCTCTGGGCTGGCCAAGGCGAGCCGCACATCTTTGTGAGCAGCCAGCGCACAGAGCTGCGCTTGCTGCCCAGCACAGCCCTGCGCCGGGGCACAGGCTCTGGGCTCCTGACACACCCTGCCCCTCTGCCCTCTCTCTTACTTTATCCGTGTTAACTGTATCTATTTGAACCCTTTTCCATACAGAAGCTTTGCATTTGCTCGAGGATGGAGGCATTTGAAGCAGGATTGGGCCGGATGGATGGATGGGGCAGGCACAGGGCCTGCAAGGCCTCCCTGGCGTTCAGCAGCCTAAGGCAGGAAATGCCGAGTCATGATGGCTGGGCCTAAGATGCCCCTCTTCCGCCTTTGGACCCCTGCTTATCTCTCTCTACGACTATAGGCCACTTTCGCCTCAACCCTTACTATTGAACAATTTCTAAAACCCCTGAATGCTGTAAAAACCTTTACTTTCAGCCAGATTGGCAGAAGAGGCTGTCCCTGAAAACCTTTGCAGAAGAGCCCAATAAAGACATCTCTGTGGAACCTCACACAGCCTTCTCCTCTCTCTCCCCGCATCTGCCCAAGGCACTTAGCAAGCCAAAGAGCTGCAAACCCAAATGGGCTGATAATCACTAAAGAGCTGATATCCCCCATGAGCTGAGCTTGCTAAGGTAGCCTGCAGCTGGAAGCTGCCTGGGAGTCCAGGCAGGCTGTGCTGGACAGGACTGTGCTATCCGGAGCAGCCACAGCCGGACGGGGATACCCCGAAACGTGGCCGAGGCACGCATTAGGTGGATATTGATTTAACTTCACACTTAGTTTAGAAACAATTTAGATAGTTTATTTTTTTATCTATAAAGAATTTCATTGTATAGTATAAAAATTGTACATTTTAGTAGGAATTATATAAGAAACAACTACTAATTCTCTTAGAATGATTCTACATTCTACTTACTACATAGTAATTATCATTAATTGTAACAATTACTGCGAATTATGGCAATGAACCAGAATTGATATTTGTTGAATCTTTGTCACACTAAGTAACTTTTCACACTCTACAATGTCCAAACACCATTGTCCTTCTATTAGTTCATATATCTTTTAGAACGCTCCAGAAAAAAATTCTTAAGGTAAGGATGACTATTATTGTGATTTGTTCCTGAGGATGTTTAAAGTATATGATAGATTTTCAAAAGGACACTGCCCGCCCTCATTTCTTGTGGCATTCTGTTCCCTCTGGAGCTGCAGTCAGTGCAGAGTTCCAACAAAGGCAGTGCTTGAACAAACACTGTGTCTGTGAGTGTCCACAGTGGCCTCCAAGGCCATCCAGTTCTACCCCTGTGCCATGGGCTGGGACACCTCTGGCTGGGCCAGGTTGCTCCAAGGCCCATCCAGCCTGGACTGGAACACTTGCAGGGACGGGGCAGCTGCAGCTGCTCTGAGCACCCTGTGCCAGGGCCTCACAGCCCTCACAGCCAAGGCTTCCTTCCCCAGAGCCCAGCTCGGCCTGCCCTGTGGCAGGGGGAAGAAGCCATTGGCCCTGGCGCTGGCCCTGCAGGCCCCGGCCCACAGCCCCTCTGCAGGTCTCTGCTGGGCCTGGTGCAGGCACGGAAAGGCTGCAGGAAGGCACCCCTGGAGAAGGCCTTGGAGAGCGCTGGGGCCAGGAGTGCCCCCGTGAGGGCAGCGAGCAGGGCCCGGCCTGTCCGTCCGTGCGCGAGGGCACAGGGCGGGCACTGAGGCCCTGCCAGCTGGAGCGCATGAATGCGCTCGGACCTGAGATTCCTGCCCCTTGCTCAGCTGTTCCGCTACAGCACGAGTGGCCAATTTGTGCCACTCTCGTACAAAACAGCTGAAATTCTCTGTCAGAACCAGCCGTGTGCTGCTTCTTGATCTAGAGGAGCCTGGAGGTGGTCTGGCTACTGTTCCATCTCAGTGGTGTCCGATAATGGGAAGGTTTCACAGAGCTCTTGGATGGGCTGCATCTGGGAAGACTCAGGCAGGAAAACTGAGCCACCCTCACCTACTCCACAGACAGAGAGAAAAACCAGCGCCATCACAGAAGCAACTCTGGTGCTCTCATAGTTGATATTATGTATCCTATTCAAGATTATCAGTTATATTCTTTTCTCTTCCACAACATGTCTGGCAACTTCTGCCTGCTTTGTGGAGGGAGCCCCTGGGGCCCATCCCCTCCCAGAGGGGCTGCACTTGCTGCCTGCCGGGGCTTTCATTGCTGGGCCCACTGGGAGCCCCTGGGCTGGGCTGGACACCAAGGGCGGGGCTGGCCCGGCTGTGATGCCTCTGACCCCTGTGACACCAGGGGCAGGGTGTCACAATGGGGGCAGCTGGAAAAGGCCCCCGCAGGTAACGCTGGCCCAGCACAGCCTGGGCAAGCGGTGAGTGCGCACGTGGCGGGGCTGGGCCGGGCCAGGGCCGGGCCACAAGCGCCGCACCCGGGCCTGCATTGTCCCCCTGCACCCAGGGCCAGCCCCTGGGGCCGGCGCCTTGGCCGGGGCACGGGGCTGCTGCTGCTGGCCCACTGGCACAGGCCCTGCTGCCTGCCAGCTGCCCGGAGCCCTCTGCTTCTGCCCTCACATCCCTGCGCCTCCGGGCCTCACTTCAGCCCCCACAAGCTCCCTTGGCAGCCCCAGTGAAAGCCTTGTCTCTCTCCTCCTGCAGACCATGGCGCAGAGAGCAGTCCTGGCTGGGCTTGTGCTGCTCCTCTTCCTGTTCCCACTTTCCGTGGTGGACAGATTTCACGGGGATGGGCAGCCCCGTGCAGAGGAGATGAAAGCGGCCCCCCCAGAGCCAGCTGAGCCTGGCTGGGGACCCTGGCTCCTGGCTGCCTTGCGCTACCTGCACCAGCTCTGGCAAATTGCTCAGCCGCTGCTCCTGCTTTTGGGCTGGTGGCTCAGGCGCAGAAGGGCAGCCACGAGGCAGAGAGCAGCGGCCCAGAGAGCTGAGGAAAAGGCCAGAAGGAGGAAGGTGGAAAGCGAGCGGAGAAGGCGGCTCCTTAGGAAGAGATTCAAAGACATGGAGCAAATGCGGCGGGCCACGAAAGAAATAGAAAAGCAAATGGCCAGGCTGATTGGAATGAATAGGCATACAAACAGGATGCTGAAGGTAGGCAGGGCAGGCTTTTGGAGGAGCACAGGCAGTGGCTGTGTGAAGAAAAGCTTCCTGCTGGAGATGCTCTCTGGGCCGGCCAAGGCGAGCCGCACATCTTTGTGAGCAGCCGGCGCACAGAGCTGCGCTTGCTGCCCAGCACAGCCCTGCGCCGGGGCACAGGCTCCGGGCTCCTGACACACCCTGCCCCTCTGCCCTCTCTCTCCTCACGGGATCTGTAGTAACTGCATCGATTTTAACCCTTTCCCATACAGAGGCTTTGCATCTGCTCGGAGGAAAGCACCATCTGAAGGAATCGGGCCAATGTTTGGAGATTGATTCAGATTCTTCAATAGTTTTGAAATATTTAAAATGTTTTCTTTAAGAATAATTGTCTTTAGAAACATTTTCCAAACTTTTTATTACTATAATGTAGATTACTACTCTTGTAAGATAACATAAATATTTTAATAATAAGTAGTAATTAAATAATGGCACTTTTCTTTAGATTACATAGAATTTATAATTCATCAAAATTACCAAGAATTATTGCAGTTAACTAAAACTGAAGTAAACTTTATTTTTATCTAAACCAGCAAATGTTGCTTGATCATCATGATCCAATAATTATTTTGTGTCTTGTTTAATATTCATATATACAGTATATAGACTGTTGCTACGAATGCCTATAATCACAATTGGTTAATTTAAATTACACTCTCTGCCCTCCTGTCTCGGGAGGGTGACTTCCCTCAGGCAGCTGCAGTCCCTGTCAAGATGCAATAAAGGCAATGCCTGAACAAACGCTGTGTCTGTGAGTGTCCATGCTGGACTCAGGTGTCAGCTGTGGGGAATTCCTGACACAGGGGCACCACAGCACCCTTGGCCATGCAGAGGCTCCTTTCCTCCCCTGCAGCAGCTGCTCCTTTGGTGCTGTGATCCAGCCTCTGCTCTGTGCGATGCCAAATGCAAGAAAACCAGGAGTGCCACCACTCAGACTGTCACTCGGGTCCCTGCAGAGCTCAGGAGCCACCATGGCTGTGTAGGTGTGGAGCCTGCAGTGGGCTATGACAGCAGGGACAGCAGGGACAGCAGGGACAGGGGGACACAGCACAGCAATCACAGCCCGGCTGCCCTGGGACAGGCCCGGCAGGCAGACAGGACACGGGGCAGGCAGGAGTCCCCATCCTCTCTGTGCCCTCCTGAGCACAGGCACATAAGGGACAGGGGCAATGGGGACACAGCCGGCCCCTCTCCTCTGGGAATATCCCACCTGCCCAGGGGCCCTGACAGAACGCAGGGGCTGAGGCTCTGCAAGGGGAACCCAAGGGTGAGCAGGAGGACCTCCAAGTTACATCTGCCCACATTCTGCATGCAAACTGCTGCGTGGAGGAGAAAACCAGAGGGGCCTTGCCACAGCAGATCCCATCTGAGGGAAGGTGTTCTCTATTCCTGCACACGGGTGCCCCATGCAACATGGAGCACATGAATGCCTTTTGACACCAGATTCTCAGCCCTGCTCGAGCGCTCTGGCACAGCAGGAGCGGCCATTCCCTAATAACACACGGGTTTGCAACTCTTGTGCAAAGCAACACAAATTGTCTCTCTCCTCCTGCAGACCATGGTGTCCAAATCAGTCCCTGCCCTGCTGGTGCTGCTCCTCTTCCACTTCCCACGGCCCGTGGTGATCAGTTGGGATGAGGATGCAGAGCTGGGCAAAGAGGGCCTGGAGCAGGCTACCCCAGAGGCACCCGAGCCTGCCTGGGGACCCCTGCTCTGGGCAGCCGTGCAGCAGGGGCCCTACTGGGCTGCTGCTGAGCTGCTCTTCCTGCCTTTCTTCCTCTGCCTCAGGCGCAGAAGGGCGGCCATGAAGCAGAGAGCAGCGGCCCGGAGAGCTGAAGGAGAGGCCAGAAGGCGCAGGATGGAAATGGAGCAGAGAAGGCTTCGCTTCAAGAGGACATGCACAGACTTGAAGGAGCTGTGGAGGACCATGAAGATGATCAAGAAGAAAATGGCCAGGCTGATTTGAATGAACAGCAAGGTGAGCTGGTTCCTGCTGTGAAGCTGAACTCATTGTGTTCAAGCCAGATTTCCTCTGCACGGATGTCATTGTAGTCAGATGAGAAATTGGCCCCTTAATTTGAATGCAGTGGTGCATAGAGCTGTAGTCTAATGTTTCAATGTAGCTGACCTGTGCCCTGATAGCAAGGGGTGTTTAACAAATCTGGTATTGCCAGAAGGCTTTTGTTACTCTCAGACTGTGCTCTGCACATGGAGCAGCAGAAGAATTAAGGCCAAATCCTCCCTCAGGAACTGGAGGATATCACACGTGGGTAAGGAGCTTTTGTAAGGGAGAATTGACTGGTCTTCTCTTCCACCAGGTGACCCTGTGCTCCAACACGGTGATGGAGTTCTACCAGAGAATGCTGGTGCACCTGGAGGGTGTTGGCAAGGGAGGGGCAACCCTGATCATCACAGCCAGGTCCCAGCCCTTGCCTGGCTCCCCCAGGCACTGCCTTGCCCAGGCTTTGCTGGCTGCAGCTGCCAAGGAGAAGTGCTGCTGGATGCCCTCATGTTGTGCCAGCTGGACATGAGAACAGCAGTGCTTGGGCAGCAGCCAGTGGTGAAAAGCACCCCTGCTCACAGCCCAGCACGGGCCTGGGCCCTCTTCTAAAGGCACCAGCAATGATATCATTGATTGGCCTGGGCTTTGGTGCGTGAGGGGGAACAAATTTCCCGAGGGCCTCCTCTCCTTCTTCCTGCAAGAGGTGGAGTTGTGCTGGTGGTGAGCACCGTGCACGGGTTTGGGCCACACCAAGCAGCTGCTGAGAGTCAGGGTCTGGCTCTGTCCATGAGGGCCCATGGCAGGGGGGAAGTGGCTCCCAGCAAGAGTGGGGAGGGCAAGGTCTGACGAGGGGAAAGCAGCCCTTGGTGGGGCAGGTCAGCTCCAGATTTTCTCCTTCCCTCTGCTTCCCAATTTGAGCTTTAATGTTGTCAGAGCTGAGCCCAAAAGTCGTCGTTGCTGCAGCAGAATTCCATGCTGCTGTGCTGCTGTGGGTGTCAGTGTGATGCCCAGAGGGATGCAGCTCCCTGGGGCTGTTCCCTGTCGCAGGCAGAGCCATGCAGGCAGTGCCTGGGCTGCCATTCTGTAAAGCAGGTGGAGCTGGGGCCAGGCAGGGCCTGGAGCTGGGCAGTGGAGGAGCCAGGGAGCTGCAGGGCCTGGCAGGGGCTGATCAGCCCCTCTGTGGGGCAGCTGCTGTCTCGTGCCCTCCAGGGCTGGGGCAAAGAGCTGAGTTCTCAGGCAGGGCAGCAGCACCATGGCAGAGAAGGGAGTCATTTGTACTGAGACACTGGGGCTGTGTGTTCCTTGGGCCTTGGGGAGCCCTGATCCTTGTTGGGAAGGCTCCCCCAGAGCTTGTGGCTCACTGGGACTGTTCCAGGAGTCCTTGCAAGCCTTCTGGGGTACAGGAGGGGCTGAGGCAGCTGTGGGGCAAAGGGCTCTGCCTGGGGCACTGGGCAGCCTCTGGGTGCTGCCTCTCAGGGTTTGGGCCTCCTTGACAAGACGTGTTGGAGTGGGCAGAGGTAGAAGGCAATTTATCCCTGTAGGGCTGTTCAATGTGCATTGGACAGTGACCAATGTGTTCTGCTCCATTGCACAATCTCTGGGGGGAAACGTTCTCCATTCTCTCAGGATCTCTGATTGCCCTGGGGTCATCTCTCTGCCCAGATGTCTCGTTCCTGAGCTCCAAGTGTCCCCCCAAGTGCTGCTGTATGATGAGTGCCACCTGAAGGTGCTCTAGGAGAGGAAGATCCTCATGAGGAATCCCAGCCACCTTCCTGGCTGCTACGGGCTCATTCCCCAGGTTTGGCATCACATCCACCTCCTCCTGTCAAATATTATTGAGGAGATTATTAGGGGAAAAAAGGATTTGGATAAGACCTTGCTGGTTTCTATTCAGCCTTTAAGATCTGCTGAGAACAGGATCCTACCCGAATGTAAACTTTAGGAGGCACTTGAAGCTCCTGAGGAAACAGTTGATGTTCTGGTCTTCAGGGGCTTTTCTTGTGGGAGATCTTAGAGGGCTGTGAAAAGCTGCTGCATCCACAGACACCAGTGCCTGTGCTGGCAGCCTCCTTGCAGGATCCCCTGGGAGTGCTGAGCCTACAATTCTTGCATCTTGTTTGTGCCTTTTACCTTTGTCCTGGGCAGTTGTAAACGTGTGTGTAAGTTGCTGTTGCAGTGCATGTTGAGGAGTCTAAAGTTTCTCCAGAGGTGCCTCTGAAGCTGCATTTCATTCTGTCCCTGCCAGAAAGGCAAGGAGGACTCTGCTGTGCTCGACCCCAGCCCCAAGCCCTGTGGGATTGTGCAGCCCCAGAGCTCAGCAGAGATCCCAGCTGTGGTGGCAGTGCAGGCCCTGGGCACTCACGGCCCCAGCGCTGTCATCGGCGTGTTCGGGGATGAGCTGGGTCCCGAGCGGGTGGCTCGGGGATCCAATACGGGGACGCGTCGCTCCGGCAGCCCCGGCAGCCCCGGAGGGCTCCGGCCCCCGCCCAGCAGAGCCTGCGGCTGCTGAGACCCCAAAATATCCCCAAAAAACAGGTGAGACACCCCAAAAATATCCCAAAAAATCCAGGGGAGGCCCCTCAAAATCCCAAAAACTCCCAGTCAGACCCCCCTGAAAAATCTCAAACAATCTGGGTGGGATTCCCCCAAAAATGCCAAAAAATCCATGTGAGATCCTCCCCAAAAAATCCCCAAAAAACCAAGTGAGATCCTCCCCAAAAAATCCCAAAAAACCCCAAAGTCCAGGTGAGACAGCTCCCCAAAAAAATTTTTAAAATTTCAGGTGAGACCCCCCCCCAAAAATCCCAGAAAACAAGTGAGACCCCCCAAAAAATCCAGGTGAGACCCCCCCAAAAATTCCTCAAAAATCTAGGTGAGATCCCCCAAAAATGCCAAAAAGTCCAGGTGAGACCCCCCCCCCAAAAAAACCCCAAATAAATCCCAAACCCACTCCAAAAAATCCAGGAGAAACCCTCAAAAATAAAACAAAAAACAGGTGAGATACCCCCCAAAAATCCCAAAAAATCCCACTCAGACCCCCCTGGATTTTTTGTGTGCAGCTGCTCCTGGCAGGGTGCACAGGGACAGGGATTCTGCCGGGGGAAACAGGCACAGGCTGCTGTGCAGAAGGACAGGAGGGATGGGAGGCACAAACAGCTCCTGCTGGTGCAGGTGTCCCTCCCTCCCACTGCAGGTCCCTGTTCATGGTTATCTTATTTTCCAGAGATGAACTTTACCCTCCTAAAGTCAAACCCCACCCACCAAAGGGGAAGAGAAGCAGTTTGGGTTCCTTGGCATCTCAATGGAGGCATTTCAAGGTCAGAAATGTGGAGGAGCCAGTCACAGCCCTGAAAGAAGTGCAGGATTTTCCCCACTCTTCAGGAGCAGAGGTGGATTTTCTTGTCCATGCCGTGCTTGTGTTCCTCCCCAGCCTGCCAGCACCAAGTCCTGCTCATGCTGAGCTCCCTTTTTGCTGCCCTGCTGGGCTGTGCCCTGACAGTGGGCTGGGCAGCAGGGCCAGTGGCTGGACATGGGCTGAGGGGGAGGGAGAAACAGGAGAGTTTTCCTTGGAGAAGCTGACTCAGATCCTACAGGCCTGTGCTGAGTGTGGGATTTTGTGCCTTGTTTCCTTCCCAGTGTAAGATGAGGCTTTTCCCTGCATCATCCTGGTCAGATCTCCAGCTTCCCTCCCAGAGCCAGCTGGGATGATCCTGATCTCCATGGAGCCTCTTCCCAAGGCAGCCAGACTCCCTGTTTGCAGGGCTCTGCTTTCCCCCAGAGCTGCTGCTGCCCTGCTGGCCCTGGAGCTGTCTGACAAAGGGAGACTTTGCAAAGTGGCTGTCTCTGCCTCCCAGCACAGAAAATGGCTTGTTTTCCAGGTGCCAGCACCAACTCCTGAGCACCCTCACCTGCCACGAGGCTCGGAGGGGTTCAGGTGCTCCCTGGACGTGGCGCGCGCTCCCCTGGGAGCGGAGAAGGCAGGAGGGAATCTGTCTCCCTGCCCATTGTCAGCGTGGCCAGCAGGGCTGGAGCTGCCAGTGCCGCTGGGGGCCCTCAGCACTGGCCACAGAGGGGCCTCCCATCCCTGCAGGCCCATCACAAAGGGCTGCTGGAGCAGCTGCTTGTTGGAGAGGCCCTGCAGGACACGTTGCAGGGCTGCCCAAGGACGCTGTGCAGCACCTGTGCAGGGCACTGCTCCCCCTGGAACTCCTCAGGTGCTCCACAGGAAATTTTGGCAGGAGCTTTTGCTGCAGCACCTTGAGAAAGCAGCATTTAAATCAGAGAGAGAGGGAGAGAGCCTCAGGAGTCAGATGAGCTGGGCTGGACTCCTTCCCTCAGCTCCAGGAGCTCTCACTCTGAGTCTCCTCCTTTTCTAAAAGCAGGAAGCTTTTAAACTTTTTAAAGGCACGTTGTGCATCAGAGAGAATTTCTACTGCCAGGAGACATCCCAGTTCCCTTTCATGTCATGTACTAATTAATGCATTGGCCCGTGAGTGTGGGAGAAGATTTTGCCCATGGTCCCTGCCCTGGTCAGTGGCATGGATGCAGGATGAGGTGAGGGTGATTCTGGCAGTGTTTGGGGAATAGGCCCCTCTGGCTGCAGCTGCCCTTTGCTCCAAGATGCTCTTCTGCATCCATTTCCATGCTCAGCATCTCAATCTCTCCTGTCTTCCCCCCAGGCTTTCAGTATCCTGCCCCTGCCAGGTGTGCTGCAGCCAGGAGAGAGCCAGCAGGTCTCCTCCACCTTCTCTGGCCACCTCAGCAGCACCTGCAGTGTCCCGGAGCTGTGCCACGTGGAGGGAGGCCCCAGCTACGAGGGGCTGGTGCCCGGGGAGGCCTCACGTGTCAGCTCCTCCCTGAGCCCCCCGAGATCAACTGTGGCTCCCAGGCCCCTCTCAGGGACAGGTGAGTCAGCCTTCCATGGGCTCCTGCTCTGCCATGGGTTATTGTCCCTGCAGGGCTCCCCTGCTCCAAGGACTCTGAGCTCAGAGGTGCTGCACAGCAAAGGCAGCAGCAACACAGACATGGCCACTCTGAGCTCCCTGGCTGCCAAGAGAGGAAGGACCTTCTCCTGTTGAGACACAACATCTTCTTCTCTATCTGAGTGCTGAGCCCTCCTGGCTCAGCTGCTGCCTGCAGGGAGCTGGGCTCTGGGCTTGCCTTGGCACTGCCTCTAGAGGGGTCTGGAAGTCCATGGTGTTGAGTGGCATCTTCTCCATCATCTCCCTTCTTCACCAAAGCACTGGGATTGTGCTATGGGCAGGCGTGGGGCACAGAGCAAACCTTGCTTTGGGCCCTGCTCCTGCCCCAGATGAAGCCCTTGCACTGCTGATCTGCCAGGGCTCTCCTTATGCTGGGACAGCAGCCAGAAAAGCTCCTGTCCTTTAGGCTCCCCTGCAGCTGCAGCCGTGGGCAAGCACAGGAGAAGCTCAGCTCCAGCAAGGCAGCCCAGCCCAGGACACACAGGCCCAGGCTGGAGCTGGGAGTGGAGGTGCTCCAAGCCAGCCTGTGCATCAGGACTTCTTCAGGCCAGGCTGGAGTTGGTTCATGGGGAGGAGAGGGACGAGGCTGCTTCCAATGGTTTCCGTGGCAGCCAGCACTGGTTTGCTTGGTCCCAGCTGGGCTCCAGCAGGAAATCTGCCTGACAAGAGCCTGCCTTGCAGGAGAGGAGTTCCTGCAGCCTCTGCTTTCTGACTGATAGCATTGTTCTCGTGAAGGAGCAGGCTATGGGTCGTTAAAGCCCAAGATCACGGGCAGAGACTCTCTAACTAATTAGAGTTAGACAGTGCTGTGTTTATTAACACTGGCGGGCGGCACCAGAGCCGTCCCTAAAAGGCGCGACCGCGCTGCCCAAGGTTCTTTGCCCTCTCTTTATTGCCCAAGGTCTTACATACAATACATCTGCACAAGCCCAGCACCTCCCATCCCCGCTCTGTATTCAAATGAGCTCATTGGTCCTTCACACCTGTGCAATTCTTCCCTTGAATTGGGTCCGTGGTCTCGAATTGGGTCCGTGGTCTTAAGGGATGAAGTCAGGAATGTCTTCATCAGGTCTCTGTGACCCTCTGGCACCATCCAAGGTCCCCTGCTTAGTGACTGATTGACATCAAGCCCAGGTGCTAAACCATTGTTCTCCTGGTTTCAAGATGTTCTTATAACAGTGCACTGACTCCACTTCCTTCTAGAAAGAAGCTCCTAATGGTAAACAATAGAACAATCAGCTCCAGCTTAAGCATCTCATCATCATTAACCTATGGTCTGCCTGTCTAACTTACATCCTGATCAATGGGAATTGCTTCTAAGCCTCAGCTGAAATCTGAACTCTTTACAATCATGCTTCAGCCATGCCCAGGGGGAAGGGGGCTGAATGAGCTGAGTAAGAATTGTAGGGGAGATGAGCAGCTGTCAGCAATCTGTGCTCTGCTCTAAACTGGGAAGCCAAGAGACAAAGGGCGTTTTCAGGCAGCAGCACAGAGAGCTGCTGGATCAGCCTTGGGCAGGGCCTGGAGGGGTCTGGCTGTGCCTTCAGAGGGAGCTGGCACAGTCAAGAGCCTCTGATGGCAAAGCTGAGGTTTGGCTGGGCCTGGAGGTCCCCTTCCACCAATGGCCTCCCTTGGGATGTTCCCAAGCCCTGTGGCTTGAGGAGAATTCACGGGAATGGCCTCAGGGTCAAGGAATGAAGTGCAGGGCCAGCCAGGACTGGGGAGCCCAAGTTTCTGGTGGGGACTCTCAGCCATGGTTTCTGTTTTGTCTGCACAAGGGAGCTGAAGCAGCCGGCTCAAAAGCTTGAGGAGGAGGCAAAAGCCTTAGAGGAGGGAGAGAGGGGGAAGGAGGAAGAGAGGCAGAAGAAGGAAAAGAAGGGTGTCTCTGTGGGGAGGGAACCCCCAAAACCAGAGAAGGGGAAAAGCAAACAACCACAGAAGAAGGAAGCCAAGGCCCCAGAGAAGAAGGAAACCAAAATCCCAAATAAGGAAACCAAGGCCCCAGAGAAGAAGGAAACCAAAATCCCAGAGAAGAAGGAAACCAAAATCCCAGAGAAGAAGAAAACCAAAGCCTCAAAGAAGGGGGAACCCAAAGCCCCAAAAAAGGAGGGAACTCAAATCCCAGAGGACACAGCTGAGCTGGAGAAGAACTCTTTACTCTTTATTCACACAACTCATTTTACACAGTTTGACAGACCCCGTGTGCAACTTTAGTTAGTTCATAGATTTCTTGCAGGTTATTCTAATATTGGTTAATAAAATAGATTTTACTTGTGCATCAAATCCCTCTGTTGTATTGTTTACCTGTTCTCTTCACTGATTCTCACGGACAAATCCCTTGTTGTTGCAGGTGCATTTGTTTTTCACCCTCAGAACAGATTGTTCACAAAGTCTCATTCTCACAAGAGCTTCCCATGGGAACTTGTAACTGCTTAGCTGCACTCAGAAGAGATGGCAGGCCAGCTGTTAATGTGGCAGAACAAGGCCTGATTTCATAAGGCCTTTCTTTTATCATTATCTCACCTGCTTGTGACATCTCCCCCTTCTCGTTCATTTAAAAAAGGCTCCTATGTTCTGATGCTGAAACAGCTCACTCTTGTCAGGGCATTATCTCATCAAGGTTATCACTGGTTATCTGTTAGATATGGGATAAGACAGATAAAAGACCACTTACAATCAACAAAACTTACCAAATTCCATCAAGTCATCGACACAGGGTTTTGCAGCATGAGAGGACAAAAGAATAATGTCCAATGTCTCTTGGGGAAATGGAAAGAAATGGCCATTGTTTCCAATGAGTTGAGAAGTGTGAGAAAGTCTTTGAGCTGGAAATGTTGATCTTTGACACCACTGAATGTCCCCTGGCAGCTGGAACAGGGAATAACTGGAGAAGGTTCGTAGGAGCTCTGTACCATGAGGATGCCAGGAGGCTTTGCTGGCAAATTGCCTCTGTCAGTGCCCAGACACAGCCGTGTCTGGCCAGGCCTCCTCCTGCTCCTGCTCTGGCCACAAAGGCTGCAAGGTGATGAGGTTATTTCTCTCTGCACTGGGCCTCATTTCTTCAGAGCTGATCAGGATCTGATGGAATGAACAGGTGACTGCTTTGAGCTGCTGCTGATGAAACACAGGCACATCTTCTCCTGAAGGGAATGAATCAATCAGGCTGCACTGTGGTACACTCCATTGGGATTTAGATGGGATGATCTTGTTTCCAAATTCCTCATGTAAATATTGCATTATTCAAAATGATTCCTTGTCCAAATGTCTCATGTACATATTGCATCATTTGAACATTCTTAAGGCGTTCATTCCTCTTCTTTTTTGTTTTTTAAGAATGAGATGCATGTCTTTTGTTATGAGTATGAAGCAACATCACAGTAAAATAATACATGCAGTGGACAAGAAACTTACAGCAATTGGGAATAATTTGGATACAACAATCAGGAACATTTCAAATAGCAGACAAAGCTAACAACGTAGGTGGAATGAGGTAAATAGCAATCTCTGCAATAATGTACCATCATCCCAGAGTCTGCAAACAGCTGACAAACCTCGATTCAGGGGGACTTTGATCATTATTTCCAGATAATAATTCCCAAGCTGCCTTTAAAAAGAGTTCAACTGTCATGTCTAGAGGGTCAGATGGCCAAGTCAAAGCAACTCAAATCCAGTTTTGATGCAGAAAACATCTGGGTCTGTTGGCAAATTCCCATCCAGGCAGAGCCAAGGCCTGGCCAGCACCCAAGCTCTAAGTGGGAGAGAATTCCCTGAACGTCATTTAAAACAAGGCTCTTGAGAACAGCGCTGAGGAGTAAAGGTCTGGGGGTGACAGACTAATGAACCATGCAAGAGCTGTCTCCTCCAAAATCCCCTCAGCACAGAGATGCTTTAAACCCAGCAAACTGTGGGAGTGGTTCTGTAATAATCATTGGGGCTGCATCTGATTGCTGAGAGTAGATGTCACAATGCCATCAGTTTAGAGGAGGCTTCCCACCAAGCTGAGATATCATTTCTTGGAACTGTGAAAAAGACTTAAAAATGACGAGACAGCCCTGGGTCAAAGCATGGAGGATTTTGGTGGGATTTTGGGCAGATGGTTTGGTGTGTATCCAGAGTGACTTTGGGCAGATTTGGGGCCTGCTTGGGGCAGGTTTGGGGCAGATTTGTTGCTGCTGTTGGGGTTTTTCTCCCGTTTCCCCAGCTGTGGGCAGAGCCCCGAAGCACATCCTGTTCCTGCCCCACTCCCTGAGGAGCCCAAGGAGCTGCTGCTCCCCATGCTCTGCACCCAGGGAGATCTGGGGCAATCCTGGCATCCCGGGCATTCCGGGCATTCCGGGCCCTTTGAGCACTGGGGGATTCTGGGGCTTGGGGGGCGAGAGGGGTGAGGGGGGCTTGGGGCTGGATTGTCTGGGGAAAGGATTGGGATTTTGGGGGAATGTCTGCATTTTTGGGAAAGAGCAGGATTTGGGGGGGAGGAAATTCTGGATATTTTAGGGAGGAAATTTCTTGAATTTTGGTGGAAATTTCTGGATTTTTTAGGGAGGAATTTCTGAATTTTTTGCGGAGGTCTTCTGGATTTTTTGGGGAGGGGTTTCTGGATTTCTGGGAATGTTTCTGGAGTTTTTGGGAATGTTTCTGCATGGAGAATGGGGTTGGTTTTGTATAGTTTGGGGAGGAATGTTTCTGGATTTTCTGGGGAAAGTTCCTCATGTTTTGGGAATGTTCCAGGATTTTTGGAGGAACATTTCTGGATTTCTATGGGAATGTTTCTGGATTTTTGGGGGAATGTTTCAGGCGTTCTTTTGAGAACATTTCTGGATATTTTGGGGAACATTTCTCCATTTGGGGGGAACATTTCTGGATTTTTGGGGGGGAATATTCCCAGTTTTCTGGGGAACATTCCCAGGTTTCTGGGGAACATTCCCGGGTGCCTGTGGAACATTCCCGGGTGTCCGGGGAACATTCCCGGGTTTCTGGGGAACATTCCCGGGTGTCTGGGGAACATTCCCGGGTGTCTGGGGAACACTCCCGGGTGTCTGGGGCTCTCCTGGCCCCGTTCCCAGCCCAGGTTCCCGGGGTTCAGGAGCTGCCCTGGTGCCCGGGCCCCGCGACATCGCCTGGGTGCAGTTGGAGCCCGAGGTGCAGGCGGGCGCCGCCCGCGAGGCCCTGCAGGGCTTCAGCATCACCCAGAGCAGCATCAGGAAGATCTCCTGCGCCAAAAAGGGACCCCGTTTCCCACCCAAATCCCCTTTCTCCATCCCAAATCCTTCTTTGTGCATTCCAAATCCTTCTTCTTTCACCCCAGATCCCCTTTCCCAGCCCCCAGGGATTTTGGGGCTCCAGAGGGGTTATTGGGGTTTTTCCCAGCATTGTACCCAGGGTCTCTCTGCAGACATTGCACCTGGAGCTGCCCCAAATAAACCCCAAATAACCCCAAATTTTGGGACTGAAGGGGGGGGGGAGTGATACTAAAATTCGGGGGTTCGGGGTGTTTGACCCCAAACTTTGGGAATTGGGGGGTTTGATCCTAAAATTTGGGGGTTGGGTGGAGTTGATCCTAAAATTTGGGGTTTTGGGGATTTTGACACCTCAGGGTTTAGGGATTTTTGACCCCAAACTTTGGAAACTGGGGATGTTTGACACCCCTGGGTTTGGGATTTGGGGGTTTTTGTTCCCAGGATTTGGGGTTTGGGAGTTTTTTTTTCCCCAGGATTTGGGGATCAGGGGGTTTGAGCCCCAAACTTTGGGGATGAGGAGGGTTGGACACCCCAGATGTTTCAAACCCCAGGATTTGGGGTCAGGGGGTTTAGACCCCAAACTTTGGGGGTTGGGATGTTTGACACCTCAGGATTTGGGATTTGGGGGTGTTTGACCCCAGACTTTGGGAACAGGGGGTGTTGGACACCCCAAATGTTTCAAACCCCAGGATTTGGGGTCAGGGGGATTTAACCCCAACATTTGCAAATTGCAGAGTGTTTGACACCCCAGGATCTGCGATTTGGGGGGTTTAAGGCCTAAAATTTGGGGTTCGGGCTGGGGGGCAGGGGGGGAGGTTGAGATCCCAGAGTTTGGGTCTGGGGGTGTTTGGCCCCCCCCAGTGTTTGAACCCCAGGATTTGGGGTCCGGGGGAGTTGATCCCAGGATTTGGGGTGTTTGACCCCAATGTTTGACCTGACCTCGGGTTTGGGGTCGGGGTTGAGATCAGGGACATTCCCTGGAGCCAGCGGCGGGATCGGGAACGGGATCGGGAACGGGATCGGGAACGGGATCGGGAACGGGATCGGGAAGCGGAACAGGAACGGGGAGGGTCCCTGAGCCAATGCCGGACCCCAACCCCAGGGAGAGGCCCCGCCGCAGTCCCGGAATGGCCCCATCCCCACAATCCCGGAGCCCTCCCCAGGCCCAGCCCCTCCCCGGCCGCTGAACGGAGCCTCCCTCAATCCCAGCCCGCCCCGATCCGGGCCGGAGCCATCCCCAGAGCCTCCCCCATTCCCGGCCCGGACCCTTCCATCCCTTTTTGGGGCGGCTCCTGCCGCTCCCCGCCCATTTCTGGGGGTTCCAAAGGGCCCCGCGGACCCTCCCCATTTTGGGGGTGTTGGGGTGGCCCCAGGGCCGCCCCGAGGGCCGAGGGGGGATCGAAAGCCCCAAACCCGAGGGGCTCCTGGGGGTGCCCAGTTCCTCCCGTCCCCAGCCCGAAACAGATCCTGGCCAATCAGAGCGCGGGGCGCTGATGACGATCCTGTTGCCGGGCAGACACTCGGCGCACTGGCCCCGCCCGGCGATTTCCAGCGAATCAGCGCCCGGCTCGGCTGTGACTCATCGCGTGCCGGGCAGAACCCAGCGCCTCTCGCAGCGCTGGCCAATCAGAGACTGCGCGGGGCCATTCCCAGCCAATCAGAGCGTTTGTCGCTGATGGCTCTCAGTGTCCAGGAGCGGAATTTGGGGCGGGGGGCGGTGACCCCGGCGATGAAGATGGGGCGAGCAGGGGCAGCTGGGGCCGCACTGGTGGCACTGGGGGCGCTGGGAGCCCCCTCGGCCGCGGGGGGAGCGGGGGGCGCGGGGAGAAGGGGGGCGGGGGGGCCCCAAATTCAACCAAAGGGGGGTCGGGACCCCCAAAGGGAGCAGGAGGGGCCTGGAACCCCCAAAACCAAGCACGGGGGAGGGGATTGGGGACTGGGGGAACGATGGGGAAGGGGCGGGAGAGCGGCGGGAAAGAGGGGGATGGGACCCCCAAATTGAGGTGGGAGGGAGCTGTGGACTGGGGGAAACCCCCATGAAATCCCATTAAAATCCCATAAAAATCCCATTAAATTCCACTCCATTCCCATTAAACACCATTAAAATCCAATAAAATACTATTAAATTCCATTAAAATCCCATGACATCTCATTAAATTACCATAAAATTCCATTACAATCCCATCAAATTCCATTAAAAGTCCATAAAATCCAATTCTATTAAAATCCTACTAAATTCCCATTAAAATCCATTAAAATCCATTAAAATCCCATCCAATCCCAAAAAAATGATCCCAAAACCACACAGAATTGGCCCTGAATTACCCCCCACACATACGGCCCTAAAAACCCAACAATGTGAAAAATTACCCCAAATTATCCCAAATTTACCCTGAATAACCCCAGAAATACCCCCAAATAACCCCAAAGGCACACAAAGAACCCAAATCCCCCAAATGACCCCAATCCCATAAATGACCCCAAATCCCATAAATGACCCCAAATCCCATAAATGGGATTGGGAGAGGGGAGGAGAGGGCAGGGAAAGGGGGAGTGGGACAAACTGGGTGAGGAAATCAAACTCTGCAGTCAGACAGAGCAGGGATTTGTGTACCCAGCGCTGGGAGCGAGGGGGATCTCTCTGGCAAAAACCCACTCGGTCTCCTTTGGCCTTCAGCTCCATTTTAAAAGTCACAATTACAACACTTCATTAGCATACTCACATTTGCATAAAGCTGTGTCCCGGTTTTACAGCCGTGTGTGGCTTCAGCGCCTGCGTCCGTTCCTCCTGTGGCGGCCCTCAGTCTTCTGGTGCTCTTTTGATGAAGGCTTCTGTCGTCCTCCTCACGTTGGAACTTTTTACCTGGACCATCAGCCCATGCCTGGTGCTCCTTGTTCTTCAGTCTAACCTGGTCTGAGCTGATTTTGCCCTTTGCAAGCTCTGTTCAAACTTGCTCTCTCGCTCTCGGTGCGTTTGTTGTGTCGCTGGCTCTGCTCTCTCTCTTGCTCTGCTGCCTCGCTGGCTTTGCCTGCATGTGAAAAATGCATGTATTTTATGAATGGCTTTTCGCAAATATTAAAATGAATATTATATGTCTTGTGTTAGAAAGTAATGCTGTATTAATTCTCTTAAGTACTGTGTGAAATATAGTTTTAGGTTATAAAAGTTGTTAAAATAGAAACGATGCTATGTAGGATTCTTGTTTTAAAGAAAGGACTCGCAGTGAGATAGCAGCCACAGGACACCTAAATCTTTCAGAGAAAAAGAATTTCTTGCCCTCTTATCAGAAGAAATTAACTTCTTCCCACCTCGAAGGTGCTGTTAGGATTCAGAGGAAGAAGGTGGCACTGCCCAGACAGAATCCTGTGTTTGAATGGAATTTATGCATCATGGATGAAGTGTATGAATATGCAACAGGCTGTTGTTTTTAAGGGTTAATCCTTTGTTAACGGGTGTCCTTCTTCGGACTCGTGCTGCCCAGAAAAAGGTACCCGGACCTCCATAACCCTTTTTCTCTATTGTCTCATATTGTCCTAATTCAAATTGTCCAAATTATTATTTCTCTAATTGCATTGCTATATTTATAACCATGTTATTACTAATGAACTTTAAAAATGTCAAAATCAAGTGATTGGCGTGTTTCACACTGCACATCTCGCTCCAGGGCTGCTTGTGCTGAACCTTTCCTTGCACAGCCCTGAGGATTCCCCCAGCCCGGGCTCCCAGCAGCTCCAGGCCCGGCCAGGAGGAGCAGCAGGGCCAGGGCTGGCCGGGCGTCCCCCCAGATGTGGCCCCCGCAGGTGGCACAGCCGGACCCTTGGGAGGCTGCCTCAGGCTTTATTGTCCACCAGCATCCCAGGAGGGAGCAGAAAATCCTCCTGCAGACGCTGATTCCGGAGGCTCCCAGCGCTTCCTTGTCTCCGGGAGCTTCTGCCAAGCCCCAGTGAAACCTCGGTGCCACATTGTTCCACAGCCTCACAACGCTCTCCTGGCTCCTGTGAGGTCCCTCTGGGTCCCGCTGCAGCCTTGGCTCCATCAGGGTCTCCTGGCTTCCATCAGGGTCTCTTGGCTTCCATCAGGGTCTCCTGGCTCCATCCGGCTCTCCTGGCTCCATCAGGGTCTCCTGGCTTCCATCAGGGTCTCCTGGCTCCATCAGGGTCTCCTGGTTTCCATCAGGCTCTCCTGGCTCCATCAGGGTCTCCTGGTCTCCATCAGGCTCTCCTGGCTCCATCAGGCTCTCCTGGCTTCCATGATGCTCCACTCAGTCCCAAGGGGCATCCACGGCTCAGCTTTGGAGCCCTGCAAGATCCAAAGGCTCCCCCCAAAAAACACCAGCCCAGGGACCCCCAGGATATTTGGGCTGAGCTCCTGCTGCCCAGGCACCTGCATGGAACCCAAGTGACCGCTGGGACTCCATGGAATGTCCTGGGACAAACTGTCCCTGGTCAGACAGGGGTGCCATGGAACACAGGTGCCACTGGGACACGGACACTGCCCATGGAACCGAGTGTCCATGGGGACAGAGGTGGGCCTGATGGAACACTGGAGAACATTGTCACCCAATGGAATCCATGGAACCAGGTGTCCATGGTGACACTGGAGAACATTGTCACCCCATGGAATCCCGTGGAACCAGGTGTCCATGGTGACACTGGAGAACATTGTCACCCCATGGAATCCCGTGGAACCAGGTGTCCATGGTGACACTGGAGAACATTGTCACCCCATGGAATCCCATGGAACCAGGTGTCCATGGTGACACTGGAGAACATTGTCACCCCATGGAATCCCATGGAACCAGGTGTCCATGGTGACACTGGAGAACATTGTCACCCCATGGAATCCCATGGAACCACGTCTCCATGGTGACATTGGAGAACATTGTCACCCCATGGAATCTCATGGAACCAGGTGTCCATGGTGACACTGGAGAACATTGTCACCCAATGGAATCCATGGAACCAGGTGTCCATGGTGACACTGGAGAACATTGTCACCCCATGGAATCCATGGAACCAGGTGTCCATGGTGACACTGGAGAACATTGTCACCCCATGGAATCTCATGGAACCAGGTGTCCATGGTGACAGAGCCGGGCCCAATGGAACCTACTGGAACACAGGAGAACACTGTTACCTGTTGGAACCCAGGCTGCTGAGAATTTTGGACTTTCTGAGCTGACAGACACTGACCCCCAAGAGAACACTGCATTTGACCTGAGGCTGTGGAGAAGGCTTCCAAAATGGAATGATGAAACTAGGATTATGGGTATGGAGTTTGAATAGAAGGGTGTAATATCAAATGGTGGACAACTTGGAGTTTAAGGTTTTAGAATATACTAATACATATAAAGCAAGATGGAGGTTTTAGGGTGGAGGCTGATCCTTCTTCTTCTTCTCCTTCTTCTTCTTCTTCTTCTCCTTCTCCTTCTTCTTCTCCTTCTCCTTCCTGTTCTTCTTCTTCTTCCTCTTCCTCTTCCCCTTCCTCTTCCTCTTCCTCTTCCTCTTCCTCTTCCTCTTCCTCTTCCTCTTCCTCTTCCTCTTCCTCTTCCTCTTCCTCTTCCTCTTCCTCTTCCTCTTCTTCCTACTCCTCCTCCTCTTCTTCTTCTCCTTCTCCTCCTCCTCCTCCTGGTCCTCATCCTTATCCTACTCCTCCTCCTCATCCTCCTCCTTCTCCTCTTCTCCTCGTCCTCCTTGTCCTCTTACTTTTCCTCATCCAACCTTCTCCTCCTCCTGCTCCTCCTCCTCCTCAGGTTTGGGTGGTACTGTGTCATTGGATAAAAAAGTCCCTTATGTTGGGCACGGGTGATTGGTTATTGGGTTAAAAGTAAAAATAATTTAGGTGTCATTTCTTAATTGGACAGTTTATCCTCAAAAGACCTTGCAGAGAGAGAGACGGGGCTCCATTTTTACCTTGTTAGTGAAGTGCTGCAGATCTCACAGCTTGTGAGACTGTTCTAGAGACAAGAGCTAATGAACACCTGAGTCCAAACAAGAAATGCTGTCTTGGGATTTCATCCCGACCTTGGCAGAAAAGAAGCAAAAGAATTGACGGTTACCACACGGAATCTCGTGGAACCAGGTGTCCACTGTTTCATGGTGCAGCCTCAGAGAGTGGTGAGACCATTGTGGCACCATGGAATATCCTGAAACCACGGCTCCCTTGTGACAAACCTGGGCTTTATGAAACCAAGGACACTGCTGGGATGCAATGGAATCTCAAGGAGCCAAGGGTCAGCTGTCAACACATCAGCTTCTCAGGAAACCAAGGCAAACACTGTGGCACAGAGAGGGGCCCTCATGGGACCCAGGAGACCATGGTGACACCGTGGTGGGATCTCATGGAACCAAGTGTGAATTGTTGCAGGACCCAGGAGACCATGGTGACACCGTGGTGGGATCTCATGGAACCAAGAGCCCAGAGTTTCACGGCTCAGCCTCATGGAGCGCTGGAGACCATGGTGTCCCAAAGGGAACACATGGAACAAAGGCTCCTTAGTGACACAGCAGGGCCTCATGGAGTGCAAGAGATCATCCTGATGGAATGGGAACTCATGGATTCAAGGGTCCACTCTTTTGCTGCATGGCCTCATGGAATGATGGAGACCATTGTGGCACCATGGAAACGAATGGCACAAAGGCTCCACTGTGACCCAGCAGGGCCTCATGGAACCAAGGACACCGCTGTGATACAATGGAATCTCATGGAACCAAGGACCAGTTGTGACAAAGCTGGGCCTCATGGAACCAAGGACACAGCCGTGATGCAATGGAATCTCTAGGATCCAAGGATCAATTGTCAACACATCAGGTTCCCATGAAACCAAGCAGAACATTGTGACACAGGGGAATCTCATGGGAGCAAGGCTCTGCTTTGATCAAGTGGGGCCTCATGGGACACAGGTGCCACTGGGACATTGTCAGGCCTAGTAGGAACAAGACACCACTGTGGCAGACCAAGGCCTCATGGGACCTAGGAGAGCACTGTGAAACAATGGAACCTGATGGAATCAAGGGCCCATTGTGACACGGCAGGGTCTCATGGAACCCCTGTGCCACTGGGACATTGCCAGGGCTGGTGCAAGCAAGGTTCCACTGTGACAAAGGCAGGCCTTGTGGCACCCAGGAGACCATTGTGGGACAATGGAATCTCATGGCAGCAAGGCCCCATTGTGACAAAGCGCGGCCTCATGGAAGCCCAGTGCCACTGGGACATCTCCAGCCTTGGAGGAAGCAAGTGTCCATTGTGACACAGCACAGCCTCAAATCACAGGAGAGCAGAGGGATGCCATGGAATCTTGGGGAACCAAGTGTCAATTCTAAACACAGCGAGGACTCATGGAACCCAGGAGACCATTGTGATGCTGCACTTTGTCACAACGGGGCCGTGCTTCTATGAGGATCCATGGGCCCACAATGTTCTCCTGGGTTCCAGGAGGCCCCGCTGGGTCACAATGGCCCCTTGCTCCCACGAGCCACAGCACGGTCCCCGTTGCCCCTGGGTTCTGTGAGGCCCTGCTGCGTTCACAACTGACACTTGCTTCCATGGGATTCCATTGCGTCACAGTGGCCCCCCATGTTTCCATGAGGTTCTGCTGTGTCACAGTGGACACTGGGTTCCACAAGAGCTGGCAATGTCCCAGTGGCACCTGTGTCCTGTGGGCCCCACTTTGCCAAAGCAGAGCCTTGGCTCCATGAGATTCCAGGCTGTCCCAATGCTCTGCTGAGTTCCACGAGGCTGTGCTGTGTCACAATGGACACTGAGTTCCACCTGCCCTGGCAATATCCAAGTGGCCCCTGGCTTCCATGAGGCCCCGTTGTGTTGGCAGGTGACACTTGGTTCCCCAAGATGTCATTGTCACGCCGCTCTCCTGAGCGCCCTGAGGCCTTGCTGTCTGTGAGACATGACCGCTACTTTTAAAATTTTAAGGGTGATTCAACCTTGAAAAAAATGACAACAAAGGACTGAAACAGGAGAAATCACAGCACTGGGAGCCCTTCCCCACCCTGTGGCTATCAGCCACATGGCTCCTTCACAAATTGGCTGCTCCTCCTTTTAGACTTTTGGTGTTGCATCAGGTAATCCTAGCCCCACCCAAAGTCTGTCAGGTAACTCTTTGTGGCCGTCCATTGGTGGAGAATGCTTTCTTGCACCCTGACTGGAGAGCAGGTGTTGCCATGCCTGCCTTCCAGTGACAAACCTGCCCTCCCCAAATGCCCCAACCACCAAGGCCATTACAAGGGGAGGGGAAAGAGGACTATGGGGGACAGATGACAATAACATCACTACACATCTTAACACACACATAGGATCTATCTCCTCACTGTGAGACCCAACTATGACATTACTCATCTGTAACACTGTGCAATAATGGAGCCTTGTTCCTAGCAGACCTGGCAATGTCCCAGTGGCACCTGTGTCCCATGAGGCCCCACTTGGTCAAAGCAGAGCCTTGGCTTAACAACTGACCCTTGTTTCCTTGAGATTCCATTTGTGAAAAACACGTTCACTCTCCTGTTAAAATGTACAAAGTTTAATAAAGGACAATGGGAGAGCAGGACCATGGAGCAAAGGTTATTACGGCCGGGTGCATCTTGGCACTCAGCCAGGAGCACCCTGTTACCTTCGGGGATCCCCTGAAATACCTTTCCCCTTACATCAGCCTGGTGCATATTCATAGAGCCTCATGCATATCCATAAACTACTTTACATATTCCAGGAATGATTTTACATGGCCCCTCCTTGGGTCTGCCTTTTCAGAGCATGTGTGTTTCTTGGCTGTGGTTTTGGCTCCTTCTCTTTATCACCTCCAGTTTTTGGGCCTTGGTGCACTCTGCCTTCAGACGGGGAGTGCTGATAGTTGGAAGATCTGTACAGGTGTCCTCATCCTGGGTGCATTGGATGTTATCCCATCCAAGCAGGCAGTTTAACACAAGCACGCTTCTATCAGCTATTTCACTACTATGTCTAAGCTCAATTAACAACAGAAATAAAACCTATATCTTTAGAACAAAGTTACTTTGACACCACACATATAAAATCCATTTTAATATTTGCAAAAAGCCAATATTACGATGTTTATCTATAACAGGGTGAAGGAGCCCCGGCCCAGGCTCTGGCCCTGGGGCACACGGGGACGCTGCCGGGGGGTCCCTGTCCCCCTGTGCCACCCCCAGGGCCCCGGCCCCCGTCCCCGTGTCAGGCTCTGGGGTCGATCTCGTGGAACATCCTCTGGGGGAGGCTGCGGGGCCGGGGGCGGGGGGACCCGGGGGGACAGGGGACCCCGCTGTGCACGAGCAGGGTTGGACTGCTCTGGGGGAGCTGTGAGGGGGCCGGGGCAGAGTGACCTCCCTAGGGACCTCACACTGTCCCTGTGATGTCACACTGTCCCTGTGATGTCACACTGCCCCTGAGATGTCACACAACCCGTGTGATGTCAGACTGCCCCTGTGATGTCACACAGCACCTGTGATGTCACACAACCTCCATATGGTGTCATTCAGCTGCTATGTGATGTCACACAGCAGATTTGTGGTGTCACAGTCACCTTGTGATGTGACAGCCTTCTATGTGGCATCACACAGCTGCTCTGTGACTCTGTGTCACAACCCACATTGTGATGTCACGGAGCCGCCTTCTGTGATGTCACAGCTAGCTCTGTGATGTCACAACCCCCTCAGTGCTGTCACACAGCCCACTCTGTGCTGTCACACAGCCCCTTGCTGCCATCCCAGCTGCTCTGTGGCTCTGGGACACAGCCCCAGAGGTGCTGCTGTGACACAGCCCCCGCGGGGACATCCCACAGCCCCGGCCAGTGCTGAGCCCCTGTGAGCTCTGTCTGTGCCCTGCTCGTGTCCCTGAGGGGCCCTGGCAGTGCCCCAGCCCTGCTGGGCTGTGCACAGGAGCTGCTCCTGGCCAGAGCTGTCTCTCTGCAGCTCTGCTGCCCTTGCCAGGAGCTGCCTCTGGGCCAGGAGCCCGGCCCAGCTCAGCAGCACAGACACAGCACAAGGACTTTAATCACCCTCTGGGCCTTTGCTGCTCTTTGCATCACACCCAGTCCCTCAGAGTGGGCTCAAAGACTTCTCAAGAGCTCAGAGTGAGATTGAAATACTGAAGTTTCTTGTACTTTAAAGAGATCCCTGTCAGGGACAGCGCTGACAAAGTGTCCCTGGGTTCCAGGGAGAGCAGAACACTGGAGGCACTGATGGCAGCTGGGGACAAACAAGGCAAAGGTGTCTCTGGTGCTGAGCAAACCTGGATTTGTTTCAGGAATGTAAAGGGCCAAGGCCTGAGCCCCAGGGCCTGGCCAGGCAGATCCTGTCCCTCCCTCTTTGCTCAGGGCTCTTCCCAGGATGGGCACTGGCATGTGGGGATGGGCAATGCCAAGGGCAGGAGCGTGGGGCGGCCCCTGCCAGGCTGCTGAGCAGGGACAAGGAGGCAATGAGGCCCCAGGCCTGCAAGGGTCACTTGTCCCCTCCTGGCTCAGGCCCAGGGCCAGCAGCCATGGCCAAAGCGCTGCCCAGGTTGGCTCTGTCAGGGCTGTCTTGCAGCTGCTGCCCATCCCTGTGCCCTGTGCAGCCCAGGCTGTCCCACGGTGTCCCTGCCCTGGCCTCTGTCCCTGCAGGCTCTGGGCATCCCCCGGCTGCCCCACCTGGCTGGGCCCTTCCTTTGCTGACAGCTCTGCCTCCTGCCTGCCCCTGCCTGCCCACACAAAGCCTGGGGCTGCTCCAGGCTCCTGCTGGGGACGTGCTGCACCACAGCCCTGCCCTGACAGGGAAATTCCTTTCTCCTGCAGCCACTCTGGGCCTCCCCAGCTGCCCTTGGCGTTAATTCTTTCTCTCTCTGGCTGTTTTCCACTATGGCAAAAGGATCCACCAGCCCTGAAATCGCTCTTTAAACACTCTCATGGCTCTGCTCCACTGTCCTCAGTCTCCACCCCACTGACCACAGAGCTCCTTTGTCCCTATACAGTGCTCATGTTCCCAAGGCCTCCAAACCCCTCCTTGGGACATCTCTGGGCCCTCTCCAAGGTGTTTCCAAATGAAAACATTCAGCTCAGAGTCTAAAGAAATCACCAGAGGACAGGGCCAGCCCGACCTATCTGTCCTGGCTACTTTTGTCTGGGAGGCAATCCTTGGATATACAGAATTTGGGAGGCCACATTCTAATTTTGGCCATGGTCCCTGGACAAGAAGGCTGGTTCTTTTCCATAGGAATGAAGGAACAGAGCCCCAGTGTTTCAAGGACAGATGAGAGGTGACCACCAGAGGTCAAGGCCAGCCAGAGCTGGCAGGTTTTGTTTTGTGAGATACCCTTGCATAGAGGAAATTATTTTAGGGAGAGTACCCATTTTGGCAATGGGCATCTGAAAAGTCAGACAGCTCTTTTCCATAGCAAGGAAAGCACAGAGCCCCAGTGCTCCAGGAGCTGATGAGAGGCAGCCCTTGACATCCCAAGATCAGCCAGAGCTGTCAGGTGGCCCCTGGGAGGCCAAGCCAGCCAGAGCTGTTCCATGTTCCCTGGGTTCCATGGGGCCCCACAGTGTCCCAATGGTCCCTTGCTTCCATGGGGCCCTGAGGTGTCATAATGCCCCCTTGGTGACACCAGGCCCTTAAGGTTGGAATGGTCTCCATGGTTCCATCAGGCCCCACAGAGCCACAATGGTCTCTGGGTCCATGGAGCCCCTCTGTGTCACCATGGCCCCTTGGTTCCATGGGCTCCAGTGGTGCCACAATGATCCCCTTGGTTCCATGGGCTCCAGTGGGGCCACAATGATCCCCTTGGTTCCATGGGCTCCAGTGGTGCCACAATGATCCCCTTGGTTCCATGGGCTCCAGTGGTGCCACAATGATCCCCTTGGTTCCATGGGCTCCAGTGGTGCCACAATGATCCCCTTGGTTCCATGGGCTCTTGTGGGGCCACAATGATCCCCTTGGTTCCCTGGGCTCCAGTGGGGCCACAATGATCCCCTTGGTTCCCTGGGCTCCAGTGGTGCCACAATGATCCCCTTGGTTCCATGAGGTCCCCACAGTGTCCCAGGGATCTCCATGGGAAGGAAAGAACCCAGCCCCACTGTTGCAGGCGCAGCCACCAGAGGCCAAGGCAAGCCAGCCTTGACGGTACTGGCAGATTTTGCCTGGGAGCAACCCTTGGATATTCAGAATTTCAGAGGTGGAATCCCAATTTCAGACATGGACACTGGAGGAGAAGGATGGTTCTTTTCCATAGGAAGGAAAGCACAGAACACCGGTGGTGTCTCAGGGGCAGATGAAAAGCGGCCATCAGAGGCCAAGGCCAGCCAGACCTCTCTGTCCTGGCAGCTTTTGTCTGAAAGCAACCCTTGGATATCAGGAATTTGGGAGATGGAACCCCAATTTCGGCCGTTTCTGCATGGATAAGAAGGACGGTTCTTTTCCATAGGAAGGAAAGCACCCAGCCCCAGTGTTTGGACAGCAGGGGAGAGGCACCCCCAGGAGGCCAAGGGCAGCCAGACCTGTCTGTCCTGGCAGCTTTCACCTGGGAGCAATCCTTGGATGTACGGAGTTTTGGAGGTGGAATCCCAGTTTTGGCCATGGTCAAGATGGGTGTTTTTGCCCATAGGAAAGTAAAGCACAAAGTCCAAGTGTTTAGGAAGAAGATGAGAGGTGGCCACCCTCAGGCCAAGCCAGCCAGCCCTGTCTCTCCTGGCATCTTTTGTCTACGGGCTTTCCTTGGACATTGGGCATTTTGGAGGTGCAATCTCAGTTTTGGCTGTGGGTGCCTGGACAGGAAGAAGAGCTCTTTTCATAAGGAAGGAAAGCACCCAGCCCCAGTGTTTCAGAGGCAGATGAGGGCCAGCCCTCAGGAAGCCAAGGTCAGCCAGACTTGTCACTCCTGGCAGCTTTTGTCTGGGAGCTATCCTTGGGTATAAGGAATTCCAGAGGCAGTTGCCCAGTTTTGGCCATGAGTGCCTGGTTGAGATGGAGGGTTTTTTCCACAAGAAATAAAAGTGATAGTGGAGCCCTGGAAAATGTTAAAAATAGTCTTTGAAAATATTGGGCTTTGTGTTTTCTCAGGTCACTGCACCTGCGTAAGCAGTATGATAAAAGATATAATTGTTAGATGTGGTGATTTTTTAGTAATTAAATAGAATTATTATATAACCATAAGAAGAATAGTGAGAAACTATGTTGGAAATTTAAAGGGGGCTATGTTTAGCTGAAATCTGTGTATACAATACAACAATATAAGTTTAATAATTACATGAAAGTTATGTAATGATAGAGTATAAAACACGTTCACCTCGAATGTGTGGTCAGAATCAGATTTGGGTGGAAACTACCCCGATTCCCAGAGCTCTTGAATAAAAAGCACCGCATATAATCGCTGATGTGATTATGTGTTTCTGAACGCTAACATTTTGGCGACCCCGGATGGGACCCCGCGGGTGCTGCTGAGCGAGTTTCGCGACTCGACCGCGCTCCAGCCGGCACCGAGGGATTCTCGGGGAGCTCGATCGGCCGCGACCGCTTCTGCCGCTCGCCACGTCCCCGGGAGAAAGGTAAGGTGCTTTTTACTTTGGTTTGGGTGCCTGCCAATGAGACGCAGCGAAAGCTACGCTTGGTTGGGCTAAAGGAATTCCTGCTGGTACAAGCCCAGGCGCCGTTCCATAAGACAATCGCGAAAGCGTTGCGGGTTCGGCAATTTGTGGTATATTTGGAATGGAGAAACTGAAAGGGATTTTGGGTGGCAACACCTCTATCCCGCAAAGTTCTCCTTTGGGGTGCTTATTAGCACATTGGAAACAGGGTAATTTTGGGGAAGAATTACGTAAAGCTAAGTTGATTGATTATTGTAATACATGGTGGCCAGAATATGCCTTGGAGTATGGTGAAAAATGGTCAAAATACGGTACTTTGCAATATAACACTATTTCGCAGTTAATGTCATTGTGTAAACAAGAAGGAAAATGGGATGAGATTCTGTATGTTGATTTGTTTTTCTCTTTATGGGGAAAGCCAGAATGGCAGGATGAATGTGGATTAATGATGGTTAAAACATCTGCAAGCAATAAGTGTGGGGTTTGTGAGGAACGTTGTTTAGAACACTTGGCGTTGAAAGAAAGCCTGAGTAGGGAAAATTATACAGATATTGATTTACAGGTAGCTCCAATAGGAACAAGAGAACCTAACCCTATCCCACCTGTTCCATCTGTCCCTATCCCACTGCCTGCTCCTACCCCACCTAGTCCTGAACCTGTCTCGTCTAGTACACCCTTCCCTCTTTATTCTCCTCTCCCATCGTCACCTGATCCCTCTTCCTCGGAAGATGAGCAAAACCTAACTGTGGTAGAAAGGAGAGAGAGAGAATCAACAATGGGGTAGCCCACAGAACCAGGAGTCGGTCTAACCTTGCCCCAGTTATGGATAGAAAAGACATAGGCAGACAAAAATGGATTGTAATTGCCCCCTTGCAACAAAGTGTAGGAGTGGAAGGGCCAGTATTCATAAAAGTGCCTTTCTCTGCTGCAGATTTAGTTATTTGGAAACAATCAGCCAGAATTCATAGAGAAAATCCTGATAAAATGGCATGAGTATTAAAAATGGTTATAAAAACCTCAAAATCCTGACTGGGATGACATACAATAATATGTATATTAATATTATATATATATATATATATATATATATATATATATATATATATAGTATAATAATATATCTAATATATATCTATATATAATATATTAATATATCTAATATATTAATATTAGATACTTTGATGGATTCTACTGAGAAAGAGATGGTACTTAAGGCAGCCAAAGAAAGGGTAAGAGAGAACATCAGAAATGGATTCGTAACAGGGAATTGAGATGAGAATTTCCCAATTGAGGATCCAAATTGGGACCCTAATTTATTTTGCAATATGGAGACACTATGGAAATACCAAGAGTGGATCCAAATAGGAGTTCAGAATGCTGTGCCCAAAACTATAAATTGGTCTAAACTATATGAAGTTTGGCAGGAAAAGAAGGAATCTCCCACTGCATTTTTGGGGAGGCTTAAGGAGTAGCAAGAAAATATACAGATCTCCAAATGGACACAGAACAAGCAAAGGTTCAGCTCGCTCTCATATTCTTGGGCCAGTCACAGGACGATATTCGTAGAAAATTGCAAAATTAGAAGGGGAAGAACGAAGGAATTTGGATAAGCTACTTGAGGTAGCCTGGAAGGTATATAACAATCGCGAAAGAGAAGCGAGTAAAAGGCAGCAGCAGAATCTGTTGGCAGTAACACAAGGAAAAGGGAACCCAAATTTCAGGGGATGTAACAGGAATAGTCAAAATAGGAGACCAGTCAGGCAGGGGTTAAACCTAAATCAATGTGCGTATTGCAAGCGGGAGGGGCATTGGACGAGACAATGTCCAGACTTGAACAACCAGTTTCACCAGGGCAATCAGTGCCAGCAGGTTACCAAGGGGATGGTTTTGGGGGAGTATACCAGCTGACTAGACATAGAGCCAGTAGAACAAGTTAAGGAACCTGTTATAAATAAACAATTAGGACATAAAGAGGTCAAATTTCTAATAGATACAGGAGCTACTTACTCGGTATTGAATGATCTGCAAGGACAAATTGGGGACAAGGAAACAACAATAGTCGGCGCTACAGGGAAAGAGGAAAAACGGCCATTCTTGCAACCCCTAGATTTGTGTTTTGGGAGCAAAGTTATAACACACGAATTCCTATACATACCTGAGGGTCCAATTCCGCTTTTAGAGAGAGATTTGCTAGCGAAACTTGATGCAGTAATAACCTTTGAAAATGGAGAACTTATACTGAAAATATCTGAATCAAAGATGGGACAGATTTTAATGATCAAAGAAAAACCTGTTCCCTCTACCCCTAGGGAGGTAGGAGATGCAGTGATTCCCTCTGTATGGGAGACAGATATACCAGGGAAATCTAAATTGGCACAACCAGTGCATGTAGAGTTAAAAGAAGGGGCGAGGGCTCTACAAGTCAAACACTATCCCATAAAACCAGAAGCACGGCAAGGAATAAGTAAAGATTATTGAGAAATTCTTGAAATACCAAATTTTAGAAGAATGTGAATCAGAATTTCATACACCAATATTTCCAGTAAAGAAGCCAAATGGAGAATATAGATTAGTGCAGGATTTGAGAGCCATAAATAAAATCACAAAGGACATTTCTCCAGTGGTAACAAATCCTTACACATTGCTAACATCCGTAAAAGAGATATATAAGTGGTTTACTGAAATTGATTTAAAAGATGCCTTTTTCTGCATCCCCCTTGACAAAGAAAGTAGGAAACTGTTTGCCTGTGAGTGGAAAACCCAGGGAATGGGAGAAAGACCCAGCTCACCTGGACACGATATAAGAACTCGCCGACCCTATTCGGAAACCAACTGGCAAAGGAGCTGGAGATTTGCACCGAGAGTGGGCAAGTACCAAGAGACCAATACCTGTTGTTGCAGTATGTTGATGATATACTAACAGCTACAAAAGAAAAGGCAACCTGTATAAAGGTAACCATTGAGATTTTAAATTAACTGGGAATGGGAGGTTATAAAGTATCCAGAGGAAAGGCACAAATTGCCCAACAGACTGTGATCTACCTGGGATGTGAAATTTCACAAGGGCAATGAAAACTAGGCACTAACCGTATCCAAGCTATTTGTGCTATTCCAGAGCCCCAGAATCTACATGAGCTGCGAGTCTTCCTCCGGATGGCAGGATGGTGTCGCCTGTGGATCATGGACTATGGACTGATTGTGAAACCCCTGTGTGAAGCTCAGAAGATGCAGCCATTCACCTGGGGCAAGCCACAGAAAGAAGCCTTCCTAAAATTAAAGGAAGCACTGACAACTGCTCCAGCATTAGGGTTACCTGATCTGTCTAAAGATTTTCAGCTGTTTGTCCATGAAAGGCTGCGCCTAGCACTAGGAGTCCTGACCCAAGGTCTGGGAAGCTGGAAAAGGCCGCTGGGCTACTTTTCCAAACAACTTGACAGCATAAGTGCCGGGTGGCCTCCATGTCTGCGGGCAGTCGCAGCCACTGTGATGCTGATACAAGAAGCCAGGAAGCTCACGATGGGAAGGCACATAGATGTCAATGTACCACACATGGTAACCACTGTCTTAGAGCAGAAGGGGGCCATTGGCTATCCCCAAGCAGGATGATGAAATTCCAGGTAGTCCTGACTGAGCAGGATGATGTCACATTAAAAACAACTAACCTTTTGAATCCAGCTTTGTTCCTAGGTACCACAACTGAAGAAGGCCCATTAGAGCATGACTGTGTGGAGGTAATAGAGTACACCTACTCAGCAAGAGAAGACCTGAAAGACGTCCCACTAGAGCAGCCAGAGTGGGAGCTGTTTACAGATGGGAGCAGCTTCGTGGAAAACGGAACCAGATACGCTGGGTATGCGGTAACAACAGTCAGTACAGCAGTGGAGGCAAAGGCATTACCACCAAATACGTCTGCCCAGAAGGCAGAACTGGTTGCTTTAACCAGGGCACTAGAATTAAGTGAAGGGAAAAAGGGAAATATCTGGACTGACTCAAAATATGCTTTTGGAGTGGTGCATGTACACGGAGCACTGTGGAAAGAAGGAGGACTATTGTCCTTCTCTGGGTATGCACATTAAACATCAGGATGCAGTCCTGCAATTGATAAAAGCAGTACAAAAACCTGAACAAGTGGCAATCATACACTGTAGAGCACAGCAATCAGGAAAACTCCAAAATCTGTGAGGGAAATCGAAAGGCAGACTGGGCAGCCCGACAGGTTGCTCGAGAGGTGCAAACAACAATGGCATTGATACCTTTAAAGCTTAATGTATCCCAATTCAATTTGCCTCCAGAACCAAAATATTCAGTAGAAGATGAGAGACTGGCACGTTTGCTAAATGCACAAAAGAATTCAGAGGAATGGTATGTGACTGCACAAGGACAGATAGTGGTACTCCCTTCATAATGAGAGAAGTTCTACAAATTAAACATAACGAATGTCACTGGGGAGCAGAGGCATTGGTAAAATTGCTAAAGCAGAGTTTAATTTCGGCGCGGATGTTAACAATGGCAAAATCAGTAATGTCAAAATGTGATATCTGCTTGAAAAGCAACCCAGTGGCTGGCGGCAGGCACAGCTAGGAAGAATTCGGATAGGAATAGAGCCAGGAGACTATTGGCAGGTAGATTTTGTAGAACTGCCAAGAACTCGAGGATACAAATACCTGTTAGTGGGGGTTGACACATTCTCTGGGTGGCCAGAAGCCCTTCCCTGTCGCACCAACCAAGCAAAGGAAACAGTAAAGTGGTTACTACAGGAGATTATTCCCAGGTTCGGGGTGCCCCTAGTGTATCATCAGATAGGGGGCCCCATTTCATAGCTACAGTAGTAAGAGAGGTAAGTAGATTGCTGGGGATAACTTGGGACCTCCACACACCATGGAGACCCCAGTCAAGTGGACAGGTAGAGAGGATGAATCAGACACTAGAGAGGCAAATCAGTAAAATATGCCAAGAAGCCAAATTGCAGTGGCCCCAGGCTTTGCCAATAGCACTGTTGAGGATTCGGATAAAGCCTAGGAGTGGGATGTCAGTCAGCCCTTATGAGATATTGCATGGGAAACCATATGAATCTCCTGAGCCTAACCCTAATGTGCACGTCACAGGAAAGCAGGAAGTGTATAATTATGTTCTGTCTCTCGGGAAAACTTTAGCTCGGCTCCGGAGCATCCTCGTGTGGAATAGACCGCTGACTCTCGAGAACCCAGTTCATAACATACATCCAGGAGACGAGGTGTACATCAAGAACTGGAACGAAGAACTGCTGAAAGAAAAGTGGAGTGGGCCCCACCAGGTACTGCTGACCACCTTTACAGCAGCCAAAGTAGCCGGCGTGGACCCCTGGATTCACTACACCCAAGTGAAGAAAATCCATCCTGGATCACGGACTGTGTAAACTGTGGAACCAACAAGGCTGCAGATAAGATGTGTTTAATCACTTTGAGAATGCTATCAGTAATTGTGCCAATGTTATGGTCATTAATGTCTTTGGGATGTGGAATGCAAAAAGATCAACTAAACACTCTTCATTCTAGAATGAAGAGAGAGGTACAAACAGAAACACAGGTGAAAAAGGTTTCTAATGCAGTTTGGGCTGAGAATGTAATGATTGGATTAGTCAAAGACTTTGCCAAAATGCAAAACACCTGTAGAATAACTGCCTGTCTGCCAATACCAAAGGCAGCAGGAGACCCAGTAAACTGGGGAATCATAACATCAAAACTACCTGAAACACAAAAGAACAAAACAATTGCATGCAAACAGGTACCTGAATCGAGGCAAGTAATCAAGGAAACTTGGGAGAAAATAGGAACATGGATGAGACCCATGGGCCAGAAAGACTGTATTCTAAGTGATGGCACACTAGGAACCCCTATGGGAGAATCAGGAGGCATCACACAATGGCAATGCTATTTGCCACACTATAAACAGATTACAGAAAATGTTACAGAAACCACTCTGGTATGGAAGTGTGAGGCCAAGGATCAGAAAGATCAGACAGAGCCTTGGGACAGTGCGTGGTCTGAGTATCCTTCAAAGATTCCAGTGTATGGCAAACACCCCTTGGTGCATTAAGTGGGAAGGCTCTGGGAATGAAACAGATCCAGCAGTAACAAACACTGCCACCAGCAGCAGAACAAGGGCAGACAAAGTAAGTTGGTGGGCATGTAATAAAACTTATGACTGCACTTCTGATGATGCAGAGATAAAGCAGATGCCACCCCTGGCAATAGCCCTACAAACTGGCTGTGCTTGCAGAGGGATCAAACATAAACAAGGCAGAGTGAATTATAAAGCAGTTGTAGGATGTACCAGGAGCACAGTCCGAGGTCCAGGACAATTTGTATGGGCAGCAAGCGATGGCACCTGGACAACACATCTGCCTGTAGATGGGAAAGTAAAGGAAATTACTTTAGGCCTCCCAACCTCATGTCCAATTTGGAAAAAGTCCCCATTTAACAGAAAACATGAACTTGTGCAGATAAGAGCAAGACGAGAAGTTCTAGACAATGAAAATCCAGATGACACTTGGCAAGAACCCTCTGGTGGAGTGAAATTTGGGTGGGCCCTAGAGTCTTTGCTTGGTCCTACAGCAAACTATCAGAGTAGAAGATGCTGTACAAACTTACAGGTCAGGTAGATAGACTGGCAAGAGTCACCCGGGAAGGATTTAAAGAATTAAACGCACAGTTACAAGCCAGCACAAAAATGACTTTACAAAATCTATTAGCCTTAGATTTGTTACTCCTGAAAGAGCATGGAGTATGTGGATTTTTAAAGGGACGGGTTGGTCATTGCTGCGTTCACATCCCAAATGTAACTGCAGATGTAGAATATGACATCAATCAGTTGAAACAAAGAGAGCATGAAGCACAAGAAGAGCAAAAGGATTTGACTACGACCTGGCTAGGCAAAATCTTTAAAGGGTTAGGGTGGAATGTGAGTTCATGGATTAAATCTATCATTGAGAGTGTGATAATCTTACTAATTGTATTCTTAGCAATTTGGTTAGTTCACAGCATCTTGAAAGGAGAGATACAGAAGAAAACATCCTGGAACCAGAAGATAATAAAGGCTCTGACACGAGATCCACGCCCACCATCTTCTGGTTCTCCAGTTCGTGACAGCATCCACGACAACGTTTACATCAACCATGGACTTGAAGAACATCAAGAATAAATTGAGAAATAAGGGACTGTATCAAGTGAAAACATTTACACCTATAGTGAAGTGAAAATGCTTTCAAAGGAGGGAGAATGATAGTGGGGCCCTGGAAAAATGTCAAAAATAGACTCTGAAAATGTTAGGCTTTGTGCTTGCCAGATCATGTGAAATTGCACCTGCGTAAGCAGAACATGATAAATGATATAATTGTTAGATGTGATGATTGTTTAGTAATTAAATATAATTATTGTTTAATCATAAGAAGAATCATGAGAAACTATGTTAGAAGTTTGAGGGGGGCCACAAGGAGCCCATGCTTGGCTGAAATCTATGTATACAATAGAACAATTGAAGTTTAATCATTAACATGAAAGTTATATAAGGATAGAATATAAAAACATGTTCATCCCGAACCCATGTTGGAGTCAGATTTGGGTTGGTACCCCTGACACCCAGAGCTCTTCAATAAAAGCACCTGCATATAATCATTCTGGTGATTATGTGTTTCTGAACGCTAATATACCCAGTAAAGTGTTAAACCCTTCCCAGTTGCTGTGCATGAGGCTCTATGAATATGCACCAGGCTGATGTAAGGGGAAAGGTATTTCAGGGGATCCCTGAAGGTAACAGGGTGCTCCTGGCTGAGTGCCAAGATGCACCCAGTTTACATCTTCCAAGAACTGTTTAGCATGGCTCTGCCCTGGATCTGCCTTTTTAGAGCATGCAGATTCCTTGGCTGTGGTTTTAGTCCATTCTCTTTATCACCTCCAGGTTTTGGGCCTTGGTGCACTCTGCCTTCAGACGGGGAGTGCTGATAGTTGGCAGATCTGTACAGGTGTCCTCATCCTGGGTGCATTGGATGTTATCCCACCCAAGCAGGCAGTTTAACACAAGCAGCTATTTCACTGAGCCTAATTAACAACAGAAATAAAAACTATATAACAAAGTTACTTTAAAAAACAGTCCCAGCCCATATTTGATCCCAGTCTGTGTGGTCCTGATCCATATGGTCCCAGTCCCTGGGATCCCAGTCCATACAGTCCCAGTCCATATTTGATCCCACTTCAGGCTATCCTGGTCTGGAGGGTTCTGATTCACAGGATCCCCATCCATGTGATCCCAGTCCAGGTGATCCCAGCCCATCTTTGATCCCAGCCCATCTTTGATCCCAGTCCGTATTTGATCCCAGCCCATATTTGATCCAAGCCCATATTTGATCCCAGTCTGTGGGGTCCTGCACACATTCCCAGGGTCTGGAATTCCAGTTCCCAGCCAGGAAAAAATGTTCCTGCCCTTGAACTTCCTTCCTATCCCCTCAACAAATTGCAATACAATTATAAACAAAGAAATAATAATTGAAATTAAATAAATTATAATAAAAATAAAATATAAAAATCTCAACTCTTCTTTACAATGATTCAACTCCAACAATGATTCAACTCAAACCAACAATAACTATTACTATAATATTACCAATGCATATAAATAAACAAATTATATATCAAGAAATACCTTTTGAAAATTTTAACTCGATGACTAATGTACTTTAGATAAAAATATCTAAAGAAACTACCATGCAATCTAACACATCTTAGTTAAACAATTCATATTACAAATATACTAAACACAAAACCAAACACCACTACAATTTCTCAGACATTTCAACCAAACAATTAAACTTTAATAACATCCTTAAGTACTCTTGAAAAATTAAAATTATTTTTAAAACATTAATTGTGTGCAGGTGGTTTTATTTTGATATTGGTTTTTGGATTGTTTGGGTTAGATGATTTAAAAAATGGGATTTTTATAGGAATTGAATCAGCTGAGAAGGTGGCACTCGGCAAACAGAAATGACTGAAAATGAACGGGACAGAAATCAGTAACTCGGAAAGTTTTATTTGCTATCAAATACATCCCACACACCCAGGCACACACAATCCCCATCCCACTGCTCCAAATTGAGATCCCACTTCTCCCAATCTCCTTCCAACTCCATCTCAACTTGACAGCTGTGGAATGGAGTGAGTTTGGCCTGGGATTGAGTTTTTTGAGGAAGGAACAAGCAATCTGAGGTGGAATTGAGCCCTTTGGGGTTAAAATTCAGTTACTTTCAGTGGGATTTGAGTGGATTTGAGGTGACTGTTCCATCCCAATGGACTTTTGGAGGACAGAGAGATGGAGAAGAGAAAAAAATTCAGGCCAAACCAAAGGACAAGCAGGCAGGTGTGTCCCCAACATGGATCACAGGGAATGTGAGTGACCAGGGCTGTGCCCAAAGTGCCTCCTCCAGTGGGGGATGGAGCTGCAGCAGCGCACGAAGCTCTTCCCGCACTCGGGGCACTCGCAGGGCTTCCCTTACCGGTGCCTCCGTTGGTGTTGGGTCAAGTGAGAGCTGCTGGAGAAGCTCTTCCCACACTGGGGACACTCGTAGGGCCTCTCCCCAGTGTGGATGCGCCGGTGCCTGACGAGGTGGAAGTTGCGCTGGAATCCCTTCCCGCAGTCGGGGCATTGGAATGGCCTCTCCTCTGTGTGAATCCAATAGTGCCGGAGGAGCTTGGAGCTGGTCTGAAACCTCTTCCTGCATTTATCACACTCGTAGGGCCTCTCCCCAGTGTGGATGCGCCGATGGGTGACGAGGGTGGAGTTACGCTGGAATCCCTTCCCGCAGTCGGGGCATTGGAAGGGCCTCTCCTCTGTGTGACTCTGATAGTGCCGGAGGAGACTGAAGCTGGTCTGAAACCTCTTCCCACACTTGGAGCACTCATAGGGTCTCTCCCCAGTGTGGGTCCTCTGGTGCCTGATCAGGCTAGAGCTCCGGCTGAAGCTCTTCCCACACTCCCCACACTCGTAGGGCCGTTCCCCAGTGTGGATCCTCTGGTGCTTGATCAGCTCGGAGTTCCACCTGAAGCTCTTCCCACACTCCACGCACGTGTGGGGCTTCTCCCCATCATGGAGCTGCTCATGGAGCACCAGCTCCGAGCTCTGGCTCCATCTCCGGCCGCCTTCCCGGCCCAGGCTGCCTCTTTCCCCCTCACATCCCCGCCATCTGCGTTTGCAGCCCCTCCTCGTGCGGCATCTCCGGGCCTTTTCCTCCCCGTTGGCTTCCTGCGCCGTGGAGCTGCTAAAAACGGCCTCTGCCACCAGGTTCTGCCGCGGGCATTTGTCCTCCCTGCTCTCCATGCTCAGCTCCTGCTCTGGGCGAGGAAGGACAAGGACAGCATGGGATTTGCCTCCGTGCCACAGGCAAGGGCATCGAGATCCCCCCAGGGCTGTGCTGCAGCTGGGGGCCCTGCTGGGCTGGGAGATGGAGCAGCACAGAGGGGAAAGTGGCACTGACTTCCTCCTCACCTGCCTCAGTGTCCCAGAGCATCTTCCTCTTCCTCACAGCCTCACAGGGGTTGGCAATGTGAAATCCTGGTTTGGAGAAAACAAGGGATGAGCACCTGGAGTTTGAAGGTCCCCCCACCCAAGTCCATCTCTACAAGTCACCGGCCATCTGGGCTCCAGAAAACCCTCCCAAACACCAAGATTCAGCCATGAAAAAGCCTCCCAGGAGTTCCCCATCCCTGGTCCCTCCCCTCTGGTGTTCGGGGGTTCCCCCCTGTCCCAGCTGCTGGGGTCAAACTTGGATTACGGGTCCCCCTTCTCCTGGGTGCCTGCCCTGCCCAGGCTGCTGGCAGTGCCAGCAATGCCAAAAGCTCCCCCCTCTTGGCTCTCCCCATTTCGGGATGCTGGGGCTCTTTGGGCTCCCGGGCTCCCTTCTCCCCTCATTCTCTGCTCTGGGCTGCAGCGGCTCCAAGGAGTCCCCCCTGCCCCTCTCCAGGCTCTTGAGGCTCCCGCCAATGGCGGCGCTCCCCCCTCTCTGGCCTCCCCACTTTGGCCTCCTGGGGGACACAGGGCTCTGCTCCTCCAGACTGCCTCTGCCGGCAGCCGCCACCGCCACCCCCCGATGTCCCCCCGAGGGGCCTTTTCCGCTCAGCCTTGGACTTCTTCATTCTCCAAACATCCCCCCAAAAACCCAACCCAGGGACCCCCCGGGACATCCGGGCCGGGCTCCCCCTCCCCGCTCACCGGAGCCATGGGGGGGGGGGGCGATGATCCCACAGGTGGGGGCTGCGAATTCAGGCAGGGCTCGAGACCGCGTGGCTCCCGCAGCTCAGCCTTGATCCGCCTTTGTCCCTCCTCTTCCTCTTCTGTCCGCTCCTCCTCTGTCTTATCTCCACCTCCCTCTCCTCCTCCCCCCTAACCCCGCCTCCTTCCCTGCTCTTTCTCCTCCCGCTCCTCCTCTTCCATCCCCCCTCCTCCTCCTCCCCTGTCTAATCACCACCTCCTGCTCCTTTTCCATCCCGCCCCTTCCATTCCTTCTCCCCCTCCTCCCCCCTTACCCCGCCTCCTCCTCCCCCTCCATCCCTGCCCTTCCCTCCCTCCTCCTCCTCCCCCAGCAGCAGCCACACCCTCGGTGCCCCGTTCCCGCAGCCCTCGCAGCCCGCGGCAGCAGCGGCCATGGAGCCGGGACAGGTCGGCATGGGCAGCGCGGGGCTCTCGGCTGCTCCCAGCCGCTGTGGGCGGGGGGAACCCGGCCCGGGCCAAAGGAGAGGCAAACTGGGCAAACTGGGGGCAGATCACAAAGCTAAGGATGCAGCAGAAAATGGAGCTGAAAGAGTTATGTTAATATTCACTCCAAACGAGGAAAAACTGGAAATTCCAAAGTTTAGGGAAGCCGAGAAAAAATAATTAAACAAGATAGGAAATGAACAAGATAAATCAGGGAAATAGAAACTTCTACATGGAAGACAATTACTTAATAAAATGTGCTTACTAGGAAAAGATTAGAAGACGTGCATCAGAAACCCCACTGGCGTACTCAAGCTTTGTGTGATCATTTTTTAAGGAATTCTGGGTGCACTGGGATTTTTGGTGTAGCAAAGCAAGTCACTGAAAGATGCTTAATTTGCCAAAGGATAAATAAAAAGGTGATGAGAAAAACAGCATTAGGAGGTCATGAGTTAGCTCGTCGACCATTTCAAAATATCCAAGCAGAAGTTTGGATTTGTTAGGTTCTGGATTTATTTGGAAAAAAACCCATTTAATCTAGAAGAAAGAGAATATGCCATATGTTAGACAGGAGATTTTAGGAGAATAAAAATCTTTGAAGTATCAGAAACACCCGAGGAAAAAAACAAGAAAATAAAAAGGGGAAATGAAAGGGAGGGGAACAAGAGGAAAAGTCAGAAAGAGAGTGGGATCCTCTGCAGCTCTTGCCCCCTCCGTTGGCGGCCGAGGCGCCTGTCCCGGGTCCCGGCTCGCTGCCCGCCTCAGCTCCGCCTGCCCCGGTTTCCATCCCAGGTGCGGGCTCACTGCCCAGGGCAGCTCCACCTGCCCCGGCGCTGGCGGTGAATTTGTGTGCCCTGGCCCCACTGCCCGGCCCGCGGCCGCTCTGCCGGCCATGCTGGGCAAGATGGGGTTGCTCTGTCCTGCCGCGTGGGCCGAGGTCACCGCGCCGACCGCACCGAGGGCGGGTCCCAGCCATCCCATCCCCGGCTGCCCTGCCCGTGCCAGCTGCGCTGGGCAGCGCCGCTGCTGCTGCCGGGGTCTCCCACCTGCCTTTTCTCTGCCGGGAGCTGCCGGATCAGCCGCCAGAAGCCATGTGGGGGCTGCCCACGCTCCGGCTCGGCCTCCACGGGAAGATCCCCCTCTGGCGATTCCGGCAGCAGACCCTGCCCACACTCCGACCGAGCCTCGGCGGGATATCCTCCCCTGACCCCTCCTGCTCTGAGTTACGTCCCCTTGGTAACCACAGCTCCTGCTGTTCAGGGAAAATCCCTCTCTCTACAGGAAGCACCTTATCGAAACACTAGGAGCTCAGTTAAAAGGCAGCCCTCTCCAAATTCTTTCTCAAAACACGGGAGAAAGGCTACAGAAGGTAAAAAAGTGAAAGAGTTAGATGAAGGGATTGCTCTATTGCCGTTAAGAGAGGTTCCCATGGCAGGGATGCGCTGCCCCGCCCCGCGGGAGCCACCGGCGCCCCTGCCGGCCGCGCCCGGAACTGCACCCAAGGGGAAAGCGCCGCGGCCGAAAGGCCGGGACCGGCTCCGGGCTCTGTTTGTTGTCACTGCCGGAGCTGTTGATACACACTACTATTATTATATTATACACACTAGTAAAGAACCGTTATTCCTAATCCCATATCTTTGCCTGAGAGCCCCTTGATTTCACTATCCTAAAAATTAAGAGGGAGGGGGTTTGCATTCTCCATTCCAAGAGAGGCTTTTTCTGCCTTCCCAAGCAGACGCCTGTCTTGTAAAGCAAGACAAGCACCCACAGGCACTGAGGGGGGCTGCAGGAGGGGCAGAAGAAGGCCCTGCAGCACTTGGGCACAAAGGCCCAGCAGGTGAATGCAAGAAGGGAGCAGCAAAAGGCCAAGCTGAAGGCAAAGGCCAGGGCAGAGCTCCTACAGCCCCTGAGGGATCAGCCCCAGGGCCCAAGGGGGCCCCAGCACCCAGGGCACGGCTCGGCCACAAGCACCCGGCAGAGGCATTGCCCTCCTCGGCAGGGCACAGCCCACCCAAACAGCCCCTGGCAAGGAATCAGGGCTCCAGCTGCAGGGCACAAGGACACTGCAAGCACAGACAGCAGCACCCTCAGGACCAGCAAGTCCACCCCGTGATGGACATGGATTGGCAGGGCTGTCACAGTTCCCATCACACCAGGGACCCTCCACACTGGAGCCCTTGAGAACATTCAGGTGGGTCTGCATTGAGAGGAGGCAGGACAGAGCAACCCCATCTTGCCCAGCATGGCCGGCACAGCGGCCGCGGGCCGGGCAGTGGGGCCAGGGCACACAAATTCACCGCCAGCGCCGGGGCAGGTGGAGCTGCCCTGGGCAGTGAGCCCGCACCTGGGATGGAAACCGGGGCAGGCGGAGCTGAGGCGGGCAGCGAGCCGGGACCCGGGACAGGCGCCTCGGCCGCCAACGGAGGGGGCAAGAGCTGCAGAGGATCCCACTCTCTTTCTGACTTTTCCTCTTGTTCCCCTCCCTTTCATTTCCCCTTTTTATTTTCTTGTTTTTTTCCTCGGGTGTTTCTGATACTTCAAAGATTTTTATTCTCCTAAAATCTCCTGTCTAACATATGGCATATTCTCTTTCTTCTAGATTAAATGGGTTTTTTTCCAAATAAATCCAGAACCTAACAAATCCAAACTTCTGCTTGGATATTTTGAAATGGTCGACGAGCTAACTCATGACCTCCTAATGCTGTTTTTCTCATCACCTTTTTATTTATCCTTTGGCAAATTAAGCATCTTTCAGTGACTTGCTTTGCTACACCAAAAATCCCAGTGCACCCAGAATTCCTTAAAAAATGATCACACAAAGCTTGAGTACGCCAGTGGGGTTTCTGATGCACGTCTTCTAATCTTTTCCTAGTAAGCACATTTTATTAAGTAATTGTCTTCCATGTAGAAGTTTCTATTTCCCTGATTTATCTTGTTCATTTCCTATCTTGTTTAATTATTTTTTCTCGGCTTCCCTAAACTTTGGAATTTCCAGTTTTTCCTCGTTTGGAGTGAATATTAAAATAACTCTTTCAGCTCCATTTTCTGCTGCATCCTTAGCTTTGTGATCTGCCCCCAGTTTGCCCAGTTTGCCTCTCCTTTGGCCCGGGCCGGGTTCCCCCCGCCCGCAGCGGCTGGGAGCAGCCGAGAGCCCCGCGCTGCCCATGCCGACCTGTCCCGGCTCCATGGCCGCTGCTGCCGCGGGCTGCGAGGGCTGCGGGAACGGGGCACCGAGGGTGTGGCTGCTGCTGGGGGAGGAGGAGGAGGGAGGGAAGGGCAGGGATGGAGGGGGAGGAGGAGGAGAAGGAATGGAAGGGGCGGGATGGAAGAGGAGCAGGAGGCGGGGATAAGACAGAGGAGGAGGAGGAGGAGGGGGGATGGAAGAGGAGGAGCGGGAGGAGAAAGAGCAGGGAAGGAGGCGGGGTTAGGGGGGAGGAGGACAGGGAGGTGGAGATAGGACAGAGGAGGAGCGGGAGGAAGAGGAAGAGGAGGGACAAAGGCGGATCAAGGCTGAGCTGCGGGAGCCACGCGGTCTCGAGCCCTGCCTGAATTCGCAGCCCCCACCTGTGGGATCATCGCCCCCCCCCCCCCATGGCACAGGTGAGCGGGAGGGGGAGCCCGGCCCGGATATCCCGGGGGGTCCCTGGGTTGGGTTTTTGGGGGGATGTTTGGAGAATGAAGAAGTCCAAGGCTGAGCGGAAAAGGCCCCTCGGGGAGACATCGGGGGGGTGGCGGTGGCGGCTGCCGGCAGAGGCAGCCTGGAGGAGCAGAGCCCTGTGTGCCCCAGGAGGCCAAAGTGGGGAGGCCAGAGAGGGGGGAGCGCCGCCATTGGCGGGAGCCTCAAGAGCCTGGAGAGGGGCAGGGGGGACTCCTTGAAGCCGCTGCAGCCCAGAGCCGAGAATGAGGGGAGAAGGGAGCCCGGGAGCCCAAACAGCCCCGGCATCCCGAAATGGGGAGAGCCAAGAGGGGGCAGTGCGTCCCCAGAGACGGCCTGGGGGGATCTCGTTGCCCTTGCCTGTGGCACGGAGGCAAATCCCATGCTGTCCTTGTCCTTCCTCGCCCAGAGCAGGAGCTGAGCATGGAGAGCAGGGAGGACAAATGCCCGCGGCAGAACCTGGTGGCAGAGGCCGTTTTGAGCGGCTCCACGGCGCAGGAAGCCAACGGGGAGGAAAAGGCCCGGAGATGCCGCACGAGGAGGGGCTGCAAACGCAGATGGCGGGGATGTGAGGGGGAAAGAGCCAGCCTGGGCCGGGAAGGCGGCCGGAGATGGAGCCAGAGCTCAGAGCTGGTGCTCCATGAGCAGCTCCATGATGGGGAGAAGCCCCACACATGCGTGGAGTGTGGGAAGAGCTTCAGGTGGAACTGCCACCTGATCAGCCACCAGAGGATCCACACTGGGGAACGGCCCTACGAGTGTGGGGAGTGTGGGAAGAGCTTCAGAGAGAGCTCCAGCCTGATCAGGCATCAGAGGTCCCACACGGGGGAGAGGCCCTACGAGTGTGGGGAGTGTGGGAAGAGCTTCAGGAGGAGCTCCCACCTGATCAGCCACCAGAGGACCCACACTGGGGAGAGGCCCTATGAGTGTTCCAAGTGTGGGAAGAGGTTTCAGACCAGCTCTGATCTTCTCCTGCACTATCAGAGTCACACAGAGGAGAGGCCCTTCCAATGCCCCGACTGTGGGAAGGGATTCAAGCGCAACTCTGACCTCGTCAAGCACCGGCGCATCCACACAGGGGAGAGGCCCTACGAGTGTGATAAATGCAGGAAGAGGTTTCAGACCAGCTCCGCTCTCCTCCTGCACTATCAGAGTCACACAGAGGAGAGGCCATTCCGCTGCCCCGACTGCAGGAAGGGATTCAAGCACAACTCCACCCTCGTCAGGCACCGGCGCATCCACACTGGGGAGAGGCCCTACAAATGTCCCCAGTGTGGGAAGAGCTTCTCCTGCAGCTCTAACTTGACCCAACACCAACGGAGGCACCGGTAAGGGAAGCCCTGTGAGTGCCCCGAGTGCGGGAAGAGCTTCGTGCGCTGCTGCAGCTCCATCCCCCACTGGAGGAGGCACTTTGGGCACAGCCCTGGTCACTCACATTCCCTGTGATCCATGTTGGGAACACACCTGGCTGCTTCTCCTTTGGTTTGGCCTGAATTTTTTTCTCTTCTCCATGTGTTTCCACTCCAAAAGCCAAGAGGGATGAATCTGTCACCTCAAAACCACTCAAATCCCTCTGAAAATAACTGAATTTTAACCCAAAAAGGCTCAATCCTACCTCAAATTCCTTGTTCCCTCCTCAAAAAACCTCAATCCCATGCTAAACTCTCCATTCCACAGCCACCAGGGTGAGATGGGGTTAGAAGGGGACTGGGAGAAGTGGGATCCCAATTTGGAGCAATGGGATTGGGAATGTGTGGGGCTGTGTGTGTGGGTTGTATTTGATAGCAAATAAAACTTTCAGAGTTACTGATTTCTGTCCTGTTCATTTTCAGTCAGTTCTGTTTGCAGAGTGCCACCTTTTCATCTGATTCAATTCTTATAAAAGTCCCATTTTTTAAATCATCTAGCCTCTAACAATTAAAAAAACAATATCCAAATAAAACCACGCACCCCCAATAAACCTTTTAAAAATAATTTTAATTGTTTTGGAGTACTTAAGGATGTTATTAAAGTTTAATTGTTTGGTTGAAATGTCTGAGAAATTGTACTGGTGTTTGGTTTTGTGTTTAGTATGTAATATGAATTGTAATATGTGTTTTGTGTATGAATTGTAATATTGTCATATGTGTCATATGTGTATGAATTGTAATATTGTAATTTTGTGTTTAGTTTGTAATATGAATTGTTTTACTAAGGTGTGTTAGATTGCTTGGTAGTTTCTTTAGATATTTTTATCTAAAGTACATTAGTCATAGAGTTAAAATTTTCAAAAGGTATTTCTTGATATATAATTTGTTTATTTATATACATTGGTAATATTATAGTAATAGTTGTTGCTTTGGTTTGAATCACTGTTGGAGTATTGTAAAGAAGAGTTGAGATTTTTATATTTTATTTTTATTATAATTTTTTAAAGTTCAATTATTATTTCTTTGTTTATAATTGTATTGCAATTTGTTGAGGGGATAGGAAGGAAGTTCAAGGGCAGGAACATTTTTTCCTGGCTGGGAACTGGAATTCCAGACCCTGGGAGTGTGTGCAGGACCCCACAGACTGGGATCAAAGATGGGCTGGGATCAAATACGGACTGGGATCAAATACGGACTGGGATCAAATACGGACTGGGATCAAATATGGGCTGGGATCAAATATGGGCTGGGATCACATGGATGGGGATCCTGTGCATCAGAACCCTCCAGACCAGGATAGCCTGGAGTGGGATCAAATATGGACTGGGATCCCAGGGACTGGGACCATATGGATCAGGACCACACAGACTGGGATCAAATATGGGCTGGGACTGTTTTTTAAAGTAACTTTGTTATAAGTTTTTATTTCTGTTGTTAATTAAGCTTGTGAAATAGCTGCTTCTGTTAAACTGCCTGCTTGGATGGGATAACATCCAATGCACCCAGGATGAGGACACCTGTACAGATCTGCCAACTATCAGCACTCCCCGTCTGAAGGCAGAGTGCACCAAGGCCCAAAACCTGGAGGTGATAAAGAGAAGGAGCCAAAACCACAGCCAAGAAACACACATGCTCTGAAAAGGCAGACCCAGGGAGGGGCCATGTAAAATCATTCCTGGAATATGTAAATAAATTTATGGGTATGCATGAGGCTCTATGAATATGCACCAGGCTGATGTAAGGGGAAAGGTATTTCAGGGCGATGCAGATTCCTTGGTTGTGGTTTTAGTCCATTTTTATCACCTCCAGTTTTTGGGCTTTGGTCTACTCTGACTCTGAGAAATTGAGGTTTTGGGATTTTTAGTATGTTGTGGATGGAAGCAAAATGGAGGGCACAGTGTTTTGTCCTGGGTTTCTTCTTCATGCTTCTTCCTTCTTCTTCATGGGTTTGGGTGGCTTTTTGTAATTGGGCAGAAATTCCACATTGCAGGCTCTTTGGGATCAGTTATTGGGTTAAAAGGGAAAATAATCTAGGTGTCAGTTCCTAATTGGATAGTTTAGTCTTAAAAGACCTTGGAACAAGAGATTGTGGGCCATTTTGTGCCTTCTAATGAAAAGCTGCTGAACTCCCAGTAATGAGGCTGTTTTACTGATAAGAAATAATAAACACTTGAGTCTGAACATGAATTACTGTCTCAAGTGCCTTCAATCCAGAGCCAGTGAAACCAACAACTGGTACCCCACAGCTTGAGGTAGTGCCAAGGCAGAACTTGTTCATGCTCTTTTCCCCTGGTGATTTTCTACTCTCGTCCAGACTCTGACAGCAAAGCCGTGCTGGTGCAAAAGATTGACCTTGGCATCCTGGGGCACTTTCTGGGTGGGTGTTTGAATCTGCTTTTCCAGGCCTCGGGCTGAGCAGGGTGAGGCCGAGGCCTGGGCCCCTCCAGGCGGCGCCGGGAGCGCCCGGGGCAGCGGCGAGGGGCGGCCCTGAGGGGCGGCACAGGGGGCATTTCCCCCGAGCGGGCGGGCGGGCGGGCGGCGGGGAAAGGCGCCCTGGGCACAAGGGCAGGCACAAGGGCCCCGGCTCTCTGCAGTGCGGGCGGCCCAGCGCCAATCGCTGCTCCCGGAGCCGCTGCCAGGGCCGGGTCTCCTCCCCGCCGCTGACCCTGCACCTGCAGCGCTGCCTCCGCCTCTGCCGGGCTCCCCGGCACGGACGGCAAGGACGTGGACACGCTGCAGCAGGGGCCCAGCAGGGACACCCAGATGGTGCCGGGGCTGCAGCTCCTCTCCTGCAAGGAAAGGCTGACACAGCTCGGCTTCTTCAGCCTGGGAAAGAGACCCAGCCTTGATCCAGCTGGGGCCTTCCAGTACCTGAGGGCAACACACAAGAAAGCTGGACAGGGACTTTGTACGAGGGCAGGCAAGGACAGGACAAGGGAGCATGGATCCAAATGGAGAGAGATTAGGTTTAGGTAAGGGATTCAGAAAAAAGACTCTCCTGGAACAGTTTGCCCAGAGAAGGTGGGCATGTCCCGTCCCTGACAGTGTTCAAGCCAGGCTGCATGGAGCTCTAGACAAGCCGGGCCAGTGCAAGGGGTCCCCAGCCACAGCAGGGGGGTTGCAGCCATGGGATTTTCCAGATCCCTTCCAAGCCAAACCATGCCACGACTCCATGATTCTGGGATACTTCCCCTCCTCATCCTCTGACAGAAAAAGAAACTTGGCCCCAAGTTTTACACTGCAGACCATGTCTTTTGACAGCCTGCAACTGTGTCAACAGAGGATGAAAAGAGATGACATTACTGACTCGATTTCCCTTTTCTACTTGAAAAGTAAATGCTCTGCTCCTGTCCACTCTGGCAAAATTGTCAGAGGAGGCAATTGTTCCCCATGAAAAGCTTGGTCTCATGCAAAGAGGAAAGAAGCCAGAAGCCAACAGTCTTCGTTATTGCTACGTTGTTTTCTTTGGTTACTTCTCTAATGGGAATGACTTTGGGGTGTGATTTGTTTGTTTCTCTCTTTCGTTCCTGACGGCATCGCGGTCCCCCCGCAGCGCAAGGGCGCCCTTGTGCCCCTGGAGCTGGTGCTGCTGTGGAAGGTGTCACAGCCTGGCTTCCACGGCGTCGTGCAGCTCCTGGACTGGTTCGATGTGCCCGAGGGCTTCGTGCTGCTCATGGAGCGTCCGCAGCGCTGTCAGCACCTCTGGTACTTCCTGCACGAGCGGCGGTTCCTGACGGAGCCCGTGGCGCGGGGGCTGTTCCGCCAGGTGCTGGAGGCCATGGGGCACTGCAGCAGCCGCGGCGTCCTGCACCCCCACATCAAGGCCGAGAACGTCCTCGTCGACCTGGCCACGGGTGAGGCGAAGCTCATCGACTTCGGCTGCGGCACGATCCTCCAGGACACGTTCTACACCCGGATGTCAGGTGAGCCCAAAGCCGGGGCCCAGCCGGGCAGTGGAGTTCTCCCCTTGGCTGGCAGAGGGGGAAGAGGGAGGGAAGGAAGGAGGGAAGGAAGGAGGGGGAATCCATCTTCAGCCAGCTGCAGCCAAGTTGCTTTTTGGCAGGGCAGAGGGTGGCTGTTGTGGAACAGGAGCTGGCTGGGAGGGAGGGAGCAGCATGGGCCTGATGAGCTGCGCCCGTGTCCCATAGGAACGCCGGAGTACAGCCCACCGGAGTGGATCCTCTTTGGCTGCTACCACGGCCAGCCAACCACCATCTGGTCCCTGGGCATCCTGCTCTATGAGCTGCTCTGAGGGCACCTTCCTTTCCACACCAACGAGGACATCGTCCGGGGCCAGCTCTTCTTCCTGCCCCGGGTGTCTCAAGGTGGGGATGCGCCTTCAAGGCACGAGGGGAAGAATGAACGGGGTTGGGAGGGGCGGCTGGCACATAAGCATCCTGCTCTTGCAGCTGGTGAGGAGGTGCATCTCCTGGGCTTAGCTGGAGGAGGTGGCACCTGTGCCTCTGTGCTGGTGTCCTCTGCAAGAGAGGATCGATAGGAAGCTTTTGGCTGCAGCTCTGAGCACTCCTGGTGTGGCCTGGGCGCTGTGGAATGTGGGAGAGCACGGACAGGAGCCTTGTCCCGCTGAGCTTTGTGGACAGTTGGCTGGCTGAGAAAGGTCACGTCGACATAATACCCCTGGTTAAGCAAGAAGGAGAGAAGTCTAGAAGTCAGCAGTCAGTGTCCATATAAGGCAAGGACATTGTGCCCTTGATGCAACAACAGGATAGGGAAGAGGCTCTTTTGCCAAAAATATGAAGAATAGTTTCAACAGAATAACCACAAGAATGCAGAAGTAGGCGTAGTTGGCCGATAAGTAACTAACCAATAATGAGCTCTTCTTTGCAATATGTATGAGCTTTATTAATACCAATATAAATATGTGTGACTCTCAATAAAGTTCGAGACTTGCTGATCAGTCATATTGCATGCCACATTTCTCCCGCCGATCCAACACAAACCCAAACTCCAGCCTTGGGATACCCTATAAAAGCCCCACGGCCCTGCCTTTGCCCTGTCTCTCGGGGGTCAGAAACGGATTCTGGAGCTTTCTGAAACCCAGACCCGTCTCGTTTGTTCCCGGCACCGGCAGCTGCAGCCTCCCTGGACACCATGAACTCTGGAGAATGGGGGCAGCCAGTGGGGACAGGTCCTGGAGTGCAAGATAAGTGTGTGTTCTGTTTGCCATCTGTCAGTGGTGGGGCAGTTATCTTCTGTTCATGGGGCAGTTTCTCTCTTCCACAACCAATCCTCCTTGTGGGGAGGTGTGTTCCATTAATAGGCCATTGATTATTAATTATTAATCTTCTGGTAATGGGCCACTGAGTGTCACTGCATGGCTGATTAAATGACATCATCGCATTGGGAGATGCTCCGCCCAGGGGGAGGAGCCAAGCATTCCTACCTGGACAGAATCTGAGATTTGGAACACTGTAGGCAGCCTTTTCCTCCTGGATTCCCAGAGGAGCAGCTGTCTTTCTTCTCCACGGCATTCCCAGAGGATCAGCCTTTTCCAACTGGATTCCCAGAGGAAGGAAGATTCCCAGGCCCATCTACAGCAGCCCTGGACCTTCAGAGGAAAACTCCACCCTTCTCCAGGATCCCTGCTCCAACAGAGCCACACCTGGCACTGCAGGAGGGCTGCAGCCACCACTGAATGGGACTGCTGCCAGCACCCTGACCCACGGGGTGTCAGGCCCTGTTCTGACTCTGTCAGTGGGGTTTTTTTCATTTGTACTACTGCATTTATATTTTTAATTTTTCCTAAAAAAGAACTGTTATTCCTATTCCCATATCTTTGCCTGAAAGCTCCTTAATTTCAAAATTATAACAATTCAGAGGGAGGGGTTGACATTTTCCATTCCAGGGGAGGCTCCTGCCTTCCTTAGCAGACACCTGGCTTTTCAAACCAAGACAATAACAAAGTTACTTTAACACCACAGATAGAAAATCCATTTTAATCTCTGCAAAAAGCCAATATTATGTGTCCATAACAATAAACCTCTTGCTGAGTGATGGTAGATGTCAAAGTAACTTTGTTATAAAGATATAGTTTTTATTTCTGTTGTTAATTAAGCTTAGTGAAATAGCTGCTTGTGTTAAACTGCCTGCTTGGATGGGATAACATCCAATGCACCCAGGATGAGGACACCTGTACAGATCTGCCAACTATCAGCACTCCCTGTCTGAAGTGAGCTACACTTTGGGAACATCTCATGTTTCATGCATGCAGTGAGTGGCAAGATGATTTAAAATGCTAATGAAATAAACAAGAAAGATTTAAAAATGCTCATAAAATAAACAAGAAAGGTCATTTTTATTCCTCAAAATAACAACAACAACAACAAGAAGTTCTGGTTTAATGAAAGGTGGAATCCGTTGCTCTTAAGAGCAAAGATTCATAGCTGGAATAAAGAGTGTTCAGCCCAGCTGTTTCTACTGTGAGGCTGTATTTCATCCCCCCTGAAAGTCCTTCATGTTTGCACGGAAAACTGTCCTTGCACAGCCCAATAAATTCCATCACTTCAGCTGGCCAAACAACCACTGTGGTCAAGTGGGGTCTGAGCAGCTTCCAGGATCCCAAGCAGCTTCAGAAGCTTCATTTTACACCTCCTCTTCTCCCAGTGAATACCCAGCACCACCATCACTGTGGACCCATAGCTATGGATCCCTGGCCTGGCCAGCACAGGGCTAATGTTTGCATCAGCCAGGAGGAGCTGCCCTGCCTGGCTGTCTGTCTCAGCCTCAGCCCTGAGACCCCAAATGCCTCCATTCTGGCCCAATCCTTCCTGGTGCTGAGCATAAGAACTCGTGCAGACAAGAGCAGGGAGGGAATCTCCCCAGCCGTTTATCAGCTCAGCAACAAGACCTTGGTACCAGGCTGTTATCTGTAGCAGAAAGCAGCAGCAGGAAGGAGACACCAGATCACCATCCCCAGGCCATGGCCCTGGTGCTGTCCTTACCAGTGATCAGTGTCTGCAGCTCTCCAGGAGCTCAGGGAGCAGGGATGCTCCTCACCATCTCATCTTACCCATGCACCCAAAGCCACGGCCAGCTGTGTGCTCCTGCCCAGCAGCACATGCCAAGGCACAGCGTGGGATTCTTGGGGAGGTGTCCTCTGCAGGGCCAGGAGTTGGACTTGGTGATCCTTGGGGGTCCTTTCCAGCCCAGGATATTTTGTGATGCTAAGGCTTTGGCCAGCCCAGGTTTCAGCCACCTCCCTGATCCATGTGGGATTGACCCCAAACCAGATCTTGCCTCTGTCTACCCTCCAGTGCAAGGAACATGTTGCATCTACCCCAGCCCCCTGTTTGTGTCTGAGGGATCATGCTGACCTTTTCAACATATTTCTTGCAGTATTATAAAACATTATCTGACAAAAAACAAAAAAAAAAAACCAAAAAAAAAAAACCCAAAAAAATAAGAAAAAACAAACCAAAAAACCAACAAACCAACCCAAACAAAATCAATTTGGGTGATGATGGCCTTTTGTTCCAGCTTATCCTGCACCAAACTCCACAGATGGTAACTCTGAACATTTCCCAGACCTTCACAGCAGAGCTTGGAAGTGTCTCTCTGATTTATTGGTTTTTTCATGACACGTGCATTTCTCCTATATAATCCCAGTGTTTTGCTTAGAAGCCATATTATAATTGTGAATCAATCTTCTTCATTTGAACATCTAGGACAGATTCACACATCATTTCACCACTAACTAGGATAGACTCAGCCTTGCAGATCTTTCAGGTTTCAAGCCTGGCTGTGTTGTTTCAGTTCTTTGCTGCTGCTTGTGTTTTGTGAAAAAAAAAATAAAATTAAATAACCAGACTTTGGGACTTTCTGTTGCAGCTTGAAGAAGAACACAGGTTGTTTCATCACTGTTGTGAGACATGTGTTACCTGGCTCATTAATTCACAACAGTTCTTGTTTTCTCTGCCTTTTTCATGCTGATGTGATACATTTGTGAAGTCCAGGGTTGTACTGCAAGTGATTTATGCTGCAGTAAAGTCTGATAAACTGAGATTCCAACAAAAAACTGTGAAAAATGTAACCTCTAAAGTTCTGAAAGCTCACATGTGACAAAACCCATAAATCAGCCCAGAAGCAGTCATTATGGTGAGTTACTAACGTGATTATGCAGCTGCATTTGTCATCATTTCCCATTACGTAGAGAATAAACCTGTCAGGCTGATTTATGGCAGAGGGCTCCACAAGATGGGAACTGGCACCTGTACTGTTCTGTGGAAAACGATGAGAAATGCTGTGTCTGCTCAAGTGCTGAATGGAAAAGGAAGGAGGGGAGATAACTGTTCTTTGAAGGCACTGATTCAGGGACAAAGACTTCAGAGAGGAGTCATGCTTACTCCCATGGGATGGCAGGAAGAGTATCCACCAACCTGTCCCAACAGCAGCAGCAGCATCAGAATGCGTTCTCCACAGGTGGAGGGAAGAGAGGAGAGAGGAGGTCTTTTGAGGGGACCAAAGTCAGTCATGGAGAAATCCTAGAATCCTGGAATGCTTCGGGTCACAAGGAATCTGAAAAACCATCTTGTTCTAACCCCTGCTGTGGGCCGTGACAAACTGAACAGCTGAATGCCTGGCTACTCAGGGGATACTCAAGGTTTTGGATTCCATGCCTGTGCATCTACCGTGGAGCAGCTGGGTCTGCTGGGAGCAAATGGCATCCACCTGAGCTCAGAGCAGGCCAAAAGATGGGCAGATGTGGGACTGAGCAGGGCAAGGGACATCCCTGCACAGCAGCGCTCTGACAAGAGCAGCAGTGGCCTCCTCTCAGTGCCCTTCCCCGAGCAGCAGCCGCTGAACACCATGGTGGCTACACAGATGCTTTTGGCTCTGCAATCCCTTTGTGCTCAAAGGCCACGCTGGGCATTTCAGCTGGGCTGGAAGGTCTGGCTGGGCAGGGAACGGGCAAGAGGCACTGCTGGTGTGAGCTCCATGTGCTCACTGGGGACACAAGGAAGATTCTGTTCATCCAAAGAAAAACACAAGCAGCCAGTCCCTGCTAACACAGCAGTGCGACTCTGTCCAGAGCAGCTCAAACTCTCTGCCAGAACCACCCCATTGCACCTTCTTGATCTGAAGGGGACTAGAAGTGCTTTCACTGCAGTTCTTTATTTCTGCTGTCTGATAATGGGAAGGTTTCACAGAAGTCTTGGATGGACTGGATCAGGGAATAGTCAAGCAAGAAAACCTGAGCAACCATCACCCAACCCCACTGACAGAAGAACAAGTCCCATTAGGAAAAGCACCTCAGGCGTTTTCATAGTTGATAATATGTATCCTACTAAACATTATGGATTATAATCTTTTCCCTTTCGAAACTTATCAGAGGGGACTTCTGCCTGCTTTGTGAAGGGAGCCCCTGGGGCCCATTCCCTCCCAGAGGGGCTGCACTTGCTGCCTGCCGGGGCTTTCATTGCTGGGCCCACTGGGAGCCCCTGAGCTGGGCTGGGCACCAAGGGCAGGGCTGGCCCGGCTGTGATGCCTCTGGCCCCTGTGACACCAGGGGCAGCGTGTCACAATGGGGGCAGCTGGAAAAGGCCCCCGCAGGTAACGCTGGCCCAGCACAGCCTGGGCAAGCGGTGAGTGCGCACGTGGCGGGGCTGGGCCGGGCCAGGGCCGGGCCACAAGCGCCACACCCGGGCCTGCATTGTCCCCCTGCACCCAGGGCCAGCCCCTGGGGCCGGCGCCTTGGCCGGGGCACGGGGCTGCTGCTGCTGGCCCACTGGCACAGGCCCTGCTGCCTGCCAGCTGCCCGGGGCCCTCTGCTTCTGCCCTCACATCCCTGCGCCTCCGGGCCTCACTTCAGCCCCCACAAGCTCCCTTGGCAGCCCCAGTGAAAGCCTTGTCTCTCTCCTCCTGCAGACCATGGCGCACAGAGCAGTCCTGGCTGGGCTTGTGCTGCTCCTCTTCCTGTTCCCACTTTCCGTGGTGGACAGATTTCACGGGGATGGGCAGCCCCGTGCAGAGGAGATGAAAGCGGCCCCCCCAGAGCCAGCTGAGCCTGGCTGGGGACCCTGGCTCCTGGCTGCCTTGCGCTACCTGCACCAGCTCTGGCAAATTGCTCAGCCGCTGCTCCTGCTTTTGGGCTGGTGGCTCAGGCGCAGAAGGGCAGCCACGAGGCAGAGAGCAGCGGCCCAGAGAGCTGAGGAAAAGGCCAGAAGGAGGAAGGTGGAAAGCGAGCGGAGAAGGCGGCTCCTTAGGAAGAGATTCAAAGACATGGAGCAAATGCGCCGGGCCACAAAAGAAATAGAAAAGCTAATGGCCAGGCTGATTGGAATGAATAGGGATACAACCAGGATGCTGAAGGTAGGCAGGGCAGGCTTTTGGAGGAGCACAGGCAGTGGCTGTGTGAAGAAAAGCTTCCTGCTGGAGATGCTCTCTGGGCCGGCCAAGGCGAGCCGCACATCTTTGTGAGCAGCCGGCGCACAGAGCTGCGCTTGCTGCCCAGCACAGCCCTGCGCCGGGGCACAGGCTCCGGGCTCCTGACACACCCTGCCCCTCTGCCCTCTCTCTCCTCACGGGATCTGTAGTAACTGCATCTATTTTAACCCTTTCCCATACAGAGCCTTTGCATCTGCTCGGAGGAAAGCACCATCTGAAGGAATCAGGCACTATGATTGGAGATTGATTCAGATTCTTAAATAGTTTTGAAATATTTAAAATATCTTATTTAAAAAAAGTTGTCTTTAGCAACATTTTCCAAAGTTTTTATTACTATAATGTAGATTAATACTCTTGTAAGAGATCATAAATATTTTAATAATAAGAAGGAATTAAATGATGGCAATTTTCCTTATATTACATAGAACTTATACTTCATCAAAATTACCAAGAATTATTGCAGTTAAGCAAAATTGAAGTATACTTTATTTCTGTTTAAAACAGCAAATGTTGCTTAATCTCCATGGTCCAATAATTATTTTGTGTCTTGTTTAATATTCATATATACAGTACATAGACTGTCGCTACGAATGCCTATAATCACAATTGGTTAATTTAAATTACACTCTCTGCCCTCCTGTCTCGGGAGGGTGACTTCCCTCAGGCAGCTGCAGTCCCTGTCAAGATGCAATAAAGGCAATGCCTGAACAAACGCTGTGTCTGTGAGTGTCCATGCTGGACTCAGGTGTCAGCTGTGGGGAATTCCTGACACAGGGGCACCACAGCAGCCCTTGGCCATGCAGAGGCTCCTTTCCTCCCCTGCAGCAGCTGCTCCTTTGGTGCTGTGATCCAGCCTCTGCTCTGCGCGATGCCAAATGCAAGAAAACCAGGAGTGCCACCACTCAGACTGTCACTCGGGTCCCTGCAGAGCTCAGGAGCCACCATGGCTGTGTAGGTGTGGAACCTGCAGTGGGCCATGACAGCAGGGACAGCAGGGACAGCAGGGACAGGGGGACACAGCACAGCAATCACAGCCCGGCTGCCCTGGGACAGGCCCGGCAGGCAGACAGGACACGGGGCAGGCAGGAGTCCCCATCCTCTCTGTGCCCTCCTGAGCACAGGCACATAAGGGACAGGGGCAATGGGGACACAGCCGGCCCCTCTCCTCTGGGAATATCCCACCTGCCCAGGGGCCCTGACAGAACGCAGGGGCTGAGGCTCTGCAAGGGGAACCCAAGGGTGAGCAGGAGGACCTCCAAGTTACATCTGCCCACATTCTGCCTGCAAACTGCTGCGTGGAGGAGAAAACCAGAGGGGCCTTGCCACAGCAGATCCCATCTGAGGGAAGGTGTTCTCTATTCCTGCACACGGGTGCCCCATGCAACATGGAGCACATGAATGCACTTTGACACCAGATTCTCACCCCTGCTCGAGCGCTCTGGCACAGCAGGAGCGGCCATTCCCTAATAACACACGGGTTTGCAACTCTTGTGCAAAGCAACACAAATTGTCTCTCTCCTCCTGCAGACCATGGTGTCCAAATCAGTCCCTGCCCTGCTGGTGCTGCTCCTCTTCCACTTCCCACGGCCTGTGGTGATCAGTTGGGATGAGGATGCAGAGCTGGGCAAAGAGGGCCTGGAGCAGGCTCCCCCAGAGGCACCCGAGCCTGCCTGGGGACCCCTGCTCTGGGCAGCCGTGCAGCAGGGGCCCTACTGGGCTGCTGCTGAGCTGCTCTTCCTGCTTTTCTTCCTCTGCCTCAGGCCCAGAAGGGCGGCCATGAAGCAGAGAGCAGCGGCCCGGAGAGCTGAAGAAGAGGCCAGAAGGCGCAGGATGGAAATGGAGCAGAGAAGGCTTCGGGTGTCTGTGGAACATTCCCGGGTTTCTGGGGAACATTCCCGGGTGCCTGGGGAACACTCCTGGGTTTCTGGGGAACACCCCCGGGTGTCTGGGGAACACTCCCGGGTGTCTGGGGCTCTCCTGGCCCCGTTCCCAGCCCAGGTTCCCGGGGTTCAGGAGCTGCCCTGGTGCCCGGGCCCCGCGACATCGCCTGGGTGCACTTGGAGCCCGAGGTGCAGGCGGGCGCCGCCCGCGAGGCCCTGCAGGGCTTCAGCATCACCCAGAGCAGCGCCAGGAAGATCTCCTGCGCCAAAAAGGGACCCAGTTTCCCACCCAAATCCCCTCTCTCCATCCCAAATGCTTCTTTGTGCATTCCAAATCCTTCTTCTTTCACCCCAAATCCCCTTTCCCAGCCCCCAGGGATTTTGTGGTTCCAGAGGGGTTATTGGGGTTTTTCCCAGCATTGTACCCAGGGTCTCTCTGCAGACATTGCACCTGGAGCTGCCCCAAATAAACCCCAAATAACCCCAAATTTTGGGACTGGGGGCGGGGGGGGGGGGGTGGTGATTCTAAAATTCGGGGTTTGGGGGTGTTTGACCCCAAACTTTGGGAATTGGGGGGTTTGATCCTAAAATTTGGGGGTTGGGTGGGATTGATCCTAGAATTTGGGGTTTAGGGGATTTTGACACCTCAGGGTTTGGGGATTTTTGACCCCAAACTTTGGGAATTGGGGATGTTTGACACCCCTGGGTTTGGGATTTGGGGGTTTTTGTTCCCAGGATTTGGGGTTTAAGAGGTTTTTTTTCCCCCAGGATTTGGGGATCAAGGGGTTTGACACCCAAACTATGGGGATGAGGAGGGTTGGACACCTCAGATGTTTCAAACCCCAGGATTTGGGGTCAGGGGGTTTTGGCCCCAAAGATCAGGAATTGGGGGGATTGATCCCAGGATTTGGGGGGATTTAACCCCAAAGTTGGGGGGATCAGGGGGATTTGACACCCCAGAGTTTGGGATCGGGGGGCCTTTGACCCCAAAGTTTTGGGATTGGTGGCTTTGACCCCAAACTTTGGGATCAGGGTGGTTGGACACCCCAGATATTTCAAACCCTAGAGTTGGGGATTGGGGGTTTAGACCCCAAACTTTGGGGGTTGGGGGTGTTTGACACCTCAGGATTTGGGATTTGGGGGTGTTTGACCCCAGACTTTGGGAACGGGGGGTGTTGGACACCCCAAATGTTTCAAACCCCAGGATTTGGGGTCAGGGGGATTTAACCCCAACATTTGCAAATTGCAGAGTGTTTGACACCCCAGGATCTGCGATTTGGGGGGTTTAAGGCCTAAAATTTGGGGTTCGGGCTGGGGGGCAGGGGGGGAGGTTGAGATCCCAGAGTTTGGGTCTGGGGGTGTTTGGCCCCCCCCAGTGTTTGAACCCCCAGGATTTGGGGTCCGGGAAAGTTGACCCCAGGACTTGGGGTGTTTGACCCCAATGTTTGACCTCACCTCGGGTTTGGGGTCGGGGTTGAGATCAGGGACATTCCCTGGAGCCAGCGGCGGGATCGGGATCGGGAACGGGATCGGGAAGCGGAACAGGAACGGGGAGGGTCCCTGAGCCAATGCCGGACCCCAACCCCAGGGAGAGGCCCCGCCCCAGTCCCGGAATGGCCCCATCCCCACAATCCCGGAGCCCTCCCCAGGCCCAGCCCCTCCCCAGCCGCTGAACGGAGCCTCCCTCAATCCCAGCCCGCCCCGATCCGGGCCGGAGCCATCCCCAGAGCCTCCCCCATTCCCGGCCCGGACCCTTCCATCCCTTTTTGGGGCGGCTCCTGCCGCTCCCCGCCCATTTCTGGGGGTTCCAAAGGGCCCCGCGGACCCTCCCCATTTTGGGGGTGTTGGGGGGGCCCCAGGGCCGCCCCGAGGGCCGAGGGGGGATCGAAAGCCCCAAACCCGAGGGGCTCCTGGGGGTGCCCAGTTCCTCCCGTCCCCAGTCCGAAACAGATCCTGGCCAATCAGAGGGCGGGGCGCTGATGACGATTCTGTTGCCGGGCAGACACTCGGCGCACTGGCCCCGCCCGGCGATTTCCAGCGAATCAGCGCCCGGCTCGGCTGTGACTCATCGCGTGCCGGGCAGAACCCAGCGCCTCTCACAGCGCTGGCCAATCAGAGACTGCGCGGGGCCATTCCCAGCCAATCAGAGCGTTTGTCGCTGATGGCTCTCAGTGTCCAGGAGCGGAATTTGGGGCGGGGGGCGGTGACCCCGGCGATGGGGATGGGGCGTGGGGGGCAGCTGGGGCCGCACTGGTGGCACTGGGGGCGCTGGGAGCCCCCCCGGCCGCGGGGGGAGCGGGGGGCGCGGGGAGAAGGGGGGCGGGGGGGCCCCAAATTCAACCAAAGGGGGGTCGGGACCCCCAAAGGGAGCAGGAGGGGCCTGGAACCCCCAAAACCAAGCACGGGGGAGGGGATTGGGGACTGGGGGAACGATGGGGAAGGGGCGGGAGAGGGGCGGGGAAGAGCGGGATGGGACCCTCAAATTGAGGTGGGAGGGAGCTGTGGACTGGGGGAAACCCCCATCAAATCCCATTAAAATCCCATAAAAATCCCATTAAATTACACTCAATTCCCATTAAACACCATTAAAATCCAATAAAATACTATTAAATTCCATTAAAATCCCATGACATGTCATTAAAATCCCATAAAATTCCATTACAATCCCATCAAATTCCATTAAAAGTCCCTAAAATCCAAAGAAAATCCCATTAAATCCGATTACATTTCTATTAAACCCCTTTACATTCTATTAAAATCCCTCTAAATTCCTATTATAATCCATTAAAATTCCCTCAAATCCTATAAAATGATCCCAAACCCATACAGTGCCCTGAATTACCCCACATACACATTGCCCTAAAAACCCAACAATGTGAAAAATTACCCCAAATGATCCCAAATTTACCCTGAATAACCCCAAAAACCCCCAAATAGCCCCAAAGGCACAAAAAGAACCCAAATCCCCCAAATGACCCCAAATCCCCCAAATGACCCCAAATCCCATAAATGGGACTGGGAGAGGGGAGGAGAGGGCAGGGAAAGGGGGAGTGGGACAAACTGGGCAAGGAAATCAAACTCTGCAGTCAGACAGAGCAGGGATTTGTGTATCCAGTGCTGGGAGCGAGGGGGATCTCTCTGGCAAAAACCCACTCAGTCTCCTTTGGCCTTCAGCTCCATTTTAAAAGTCACAATTACAACACTTCATTAGCATACTCACATTTGCATAAAGCTGTGTCCCGGTTTTACAGCCGTGTGTGGCTTCAGCGCCTGCGTCCGTTCCTCCTGTGGCGGCCCTCAGTCTTCTGGTGCTCTTTTGATGAAGGCTTCTGTCGTCCTCCTCACGTTGGAACTTTTTACCTGGACCATCAGCCCATGCCTGGTGCTCCTTGTTCTTCAGTCTAACCTGGTCTGAGCTGATTTTGCCCTTTGCAAGCTCTGTTCAAACTGGCTCTCTCGCTCTCGGTGCGTTTGTTGTGTCGCTGGCTCTGCTCTCTCTCTTGCTCTGCTGCCTCGCTGGCTTTGCCTGCATGTGAAAAATGCATGTATTTTATGATTGGCTTTTCGCAAATATTAAAATGAATATTATATGTCTGGTGTTAGAATATTTTATATATATATATATTATATATATATATATTATATATATAATATATATTATATATTATATGGTTATATATTATATATTATTATATATTATATATAATGAATTATGGATAATATTATATATATCTATATATATAAAATATATTATATATAATATTATATATGTTATATATAATATAATATATATTATATAATATAATAATATGACATATATAAAATATATAATGTATAATAATATATAATATATATTTTATATATTATATATTATATATATTATACATTATATATTATATATTACATATATTAAAAATAATATATTATATATTGTATATTATATATATCATATATATTATATATTATATATATATATATAAATATTATATGTCTGGTGTATTAATTCTCTTAAGTACTGTGTTAAATATAGTTTTAGGTTATAAAAAATGTTAAAATAGAAACGATGCTATGTAGGATTCTTGCTTTAAAGAAAGGACTCGCACTGAGATAGCAGCCACAGGATACCTAAATCTTTCAGAGAAAAAGAATTTATTGCCCTCTTATCAGAAGAAATGAACTTCTTCCCGCCTCGAAGGCGCTGTTAGGATTCAGAGGAAGAAGGTGGCACTGCCCAGACAGAATCCTGTGTTTGAATGGAATTTATGCATCATGGATGAAGTGTATGAATATGCAACAGGCTGTTGATTTTAAGGATTAATCCTTTGTTAACGGGTGTCCCTTTTCGGGCTCGTGCTGCCCAGAAAAAGGTACCCGGACCTCCATAACCCTTTTTCTCTATTGTCTCATATTGTCCTAATTCAAATTGTCCAAATTATTATTTCTCTAATTGCATTGCTATTTTTATAACCATTTTATTACTAATGAACTTTAAAAATTTCAAAATCAAGTGATTGGCGTGTTTCACACTGCACATCTCGCTTCAGGGCTGCTTGTGCTGAACCTTGCCTTGCACAGCCCTGAGGATTCCCCCAGCCTGGGCTCCCAGCAGCTCCAGGCCCGGCCAGGAGGAGCAGCAGGGCCAGGGCTGGCCGGGCGTCGCCCCAGATGTGGCCCCCGCTGGTGGCACAGCCGGACCCTTGGGAGGCTGCCTCAGGCTTTATTGTCCACCAGCATCCCAGGAGGGAGCAGAAAATCCTCCTGCAGACGCTGATTCCGGAGGCTCCCAGCGCTTCCTTGTCCCCAGGAGCTTCTGCCAAGCCCCAGTGAAACCTCGGTGCCACATTGTTCCACAGCCTCACAACGCTCTCCTGGCTCCCGTGAGGTCCCTCTGGGTCCCGCTGCAGCCTTGGCTCCATCAGGGTCTCCTGGCTCCCATCAGGGTCTCCTGGCTTCCATCAGGGTCTCCTGGCTCCATCAGGCTCTCCTGGCTTCCATGATGCTCCACTCTGTCCCAAGGGGCATCCGCGGCTCAGCTTTGGAGCCCTGCAAGATCCAAAGGTTCCCCCAAAAAACACCAGCCCAGGGACCCCCAGGATATTTGGGCTGAGCTCCTGCTGCCCAGGCACCTGCATGGAACCCAAGTGACCGCTGGGACTCCATGGAATGTCCTGGAACAAACTGTCCCTGGTCAGACAGGGGTGCCATGGAACACAGGTGCCACTGGGACACGGACACTGCCCATGGAACCGAGTGTCCATGGGGACAGAGCCGGGCCTGATGGAACACTGGAGAACATTGTCACCCCATGGAATCCCATGGAACCAGGTGGCCATGGTGACACTGGAGAACATTGTCACCCAATGGAATCCATGGAACCAGGTGTCCATGGTGACACTGGAGAACATTGTCACCCCATGGAATCCCATGGAACCCCGTGTCCATGGTGACACTGGAGAACATTGTCACCCCATGGAATCCATGGAACCAGGTGTCCATGGTGGCACTGGAGAACATTGTCACCCCATGGAATCCCATGGAACCATGTGTCCATGGTGACACTGGAGAACATTGTCACCCCATGGAATCCATGGAACCAGGTGTCCATGGTGACACTGGAGAACATTGTCACCCCATGGAATCCCATGGAACCAGGTGTCCATGGTGGCAGAGCCGGGCCCAATGGAACCTACTGGAACACAGGAGAACATTGTTACCTGTTGGAACCCGGGCTGCTGAGAATTTCGGACTTTCTGAGCTGACAGACACTGACCCTCAAGAGAACACTGCATTTGAACTGAGGCTGTGGAGAAGGCTTCCAAAATGGAATGATGGAACTGGGATTATGGGTGTGGAGTTTGAATAGAAGGGTGTAATATCACATGGTGGACAACTTGGAGTTTAAGGTTTTAGAATATAGTAATATATATAAAGCAAGATGGTGGTTTTAAGGTGGAGGCTGATCCTTTTTCTTTGCCTCCTTCTCCTTCTCCTTCTTCTTCTTCTTCTTCTCCTCCTTCTTCTTCTTCTTCTTCTTCTTCTTCTTCTTCTTCTTCTTCTTCTTCTTCTTCTTCTTCTTCTTCTTCTTCTTCTCCTTCTCCTTCTCCTTCTCCTCCTCCACCTCCTGGACCTCATCCTTGTCCTCCTCCTCGTCCTCCTTGTCCTCGTACTTGTCCTTGTCCACCCTCCTCTTCCTCCTCCTCCTCCTTCTCGGGTTTGGGTGGTATCGTGTCATTGGATAAAAAGTCCCTTATGTTGGACACGGGTGGTTGGTTATTGGGTTAAAAGTAAAAATAATTTAGCTGCCATTTCTTAATTGGACAGTTTATCCTCAAAAGACCTTGCAGAGAGAGAGACGGGGCTCCATTTTTACCTTGTTAGTGAAGTGCTGCAGAACTCACAGCTTGTGAGACTGTTCTAGAGACAAGAGCTAATGAACACCTGAGTCCAAACAAGAAATGCTGTCTTGGGATTTCATCCCGACCTTGGCAGAAAAGAAGCAAAAGAATTGACTGTTACCCCATGGAATCTCGTGGAACCAGGAGTCCACTGTTTCACGGTGCAGCCTCAGAGAGCGGTGAGACCATTGTGGCACCATGGAATATCCTGAAACCACGGCTCCCTTGTGACAAACCTGGGATTTATGAAACCAAGGACACTGCTGGGATGCAATGGAATCTCAAGGGACCAAGGGTCAGCTGTCAACACATCAGCTTCTCAGGAAACCAAGGCAAACACTGTGACACAGAGAGGGGCCCTCATGGGACCCAGGAGACCATGGTGACACCGTGGTGGGATCTCATGGAACCAAGAGCCCAGAGTTTCATGGCTCAGCCTCAAGGAGCGCTGGAGACCATGGTGTCCCAAAGGGAACACATGGAACAAAGGCTCCTTAGTGACACAGCAGGGCCTCATGGAATGCAAGAGATCATCCTGATGGAATGGGAACTCATGGATTCAAGGGTCCACTCTTTTGCTGCATGGCCTCATGGAATGCTGGAGACCATTGTGGCACCATGGAAATGAATGGCACAAAGGCTCCACTGTGACCCAGCAGGGCCTCATGGAACCAAGGACACCGCTGTGATACAATGGATTCTCATGGAACCAAGGTCCAGTTGTGACAAAGCTGGGCCTCATGGAACCAAGGACACAGCCGTGATGCAATGGAATCTCTAGGATCCAAGGATCAATTGTCAACCCATCAGGTTCCCATGAAACCAAGCAGAACATTGTGACACAGTGGTATCTCATGGGAGCAAGGCTCTGCTTTGATCAAATGGGGCCTCATGGGACACAGGTGCCACTGGGACATTGTCAGGCCTAGTAGGAACAAGACACCACTGTGTCAGACCAAGGCCTCATGGGACCTAGGAGAGCCCTGGGACACAATGGAACCTGATGGAACCAAGGGCCCATTGTGACACGGCAGGGTCTCATGGAACCCCTGTGCCACTGGGACATTGCCAGGGCTGGTGCAAGCAAGGTTCCACTGTGACAAAGGCAGGCCTTGTGGCACTCAGGAGACCATTGTGGGACAATGGAATCTCATGGCAGCAAGGCCCCATTGTGACAAAGCGCGGCCTCATGGAAGCCCAGTGCCACTGGGACATCTCCAGCCTTGGAGGAAGCAAGTGTCCATTGTGACACAGCACAGCCTCAAATCACAGGAGAGCAGAGGGATGCCATGGAATCTTGGGGAACCAAGTGTCAATTCTAAACGCAGCGAGGACTCATGGAACCCAGGAGACCATTGTGATGCTGCACTTTGTCACAACGGGGCCGTGCTTCTATGAGGATCCATGGGCCCACAATGTTCTCCTGGGTTCCAGGAGGCCCCGCTTGGTCACAATGGCCCCTTGCTCCCACGAGCCACAGCACGGTCCCTGTTGCCCCTGGGTTCTGTGAGGCCCTGCTGCGTTCACAACTGACACTTGCTTCCATGGGATTCCATTGCGTCACAGTGGCCCCCATGTTTCCATGAGGTTCTGCTGTGTCACAGTGGACACTGGGTTCCACAAGAGCTGGCAATGTCCCAGTGGCACCTGTGTCCTGTGGGCCCCACTTTGCCAAAGCAGAGCCTTGGCTCCATGAGATTCCAGGCTGTCCCAATGCTCTGCTGAGTTCCACGAGGCTGTGCTGTGTCACAATGGACACTGAGTTCCACCTGCCCTGGCAATATCCAAGTGGCCCCTGGCTTCCATGAGGCCCCGTTGTGTTGGCAGGTGACACTTGGTTCCCCAAGGTGTCATTGTCACGCCGCTCTCCTGGGCGCCCTGAGGCCTTGCTGTGTGTGAGAAATGACCACTACTTTTAAAATTTTAAGGGTTATTCAACCTTGAAAAAAATGACAACAAAGGACTGAAACAGCACTGGGAGCCCTTCCCCACCCCGTGGCTATCAGCCACATGGCTCCTTCACAAATTGGCTGCTCCTCCTTTTAGACTTTTGGTGTTGCATCAGGTAATCCTAGCCCCACCCAAAGTCTGTCAGGTAACTCTTTGTGGCCGTCCATTGGTGGAGAATGCTTTCTTGCACCCTGACTGGAGAGCAGGTGTTGCCATGCCTGCCTTCCAGTGACAAACCTGCCCTCCCCAAATGCCCCAACCACCAAGGCCATTACAAGGGCAAGGGAAAGAGGACTATGGGGGACAGATGACAATAACATCACTACACATCTTAACACACACATAGGATCTATCTCCTCACTGTGAGACCCAACTATGACATTACTCATCTGTAACACTGTGCAATAATGGAGCCTTGTTCCTAGCAGACCTGGCAATGTCCCAGTGGCACCTGTGTCCCATGAGGCCCCACTTGGTCAAAGCAGAGCCTTGGCTTAACAACTGACCCTTGTTTCCTTGAGATTCCATTTGTGAAAAACACGTTCACTCTCCTGTGAAAATGTACAAAGTTTAATAAGGGACAATGGGAGACCAGGACCATGGAACAAAGGTTATTACAGCCGGGTGCATCTTGGCACTCAGCCAGGAGCACCCTGTTACCTTCAGGGATCCCCTGAAATACCTTTCCCCTTACATCAGCCTGGTGCATATTCATAGAGCCTCATGCATACCCATAAACTACTTTACATATTCCAGGAATGATTTTACATGGCCCCTCCTTGGGTCTGCCTTTTCAGAGCATGTGTGTTTCTTGGCTGTGGTTTTGGCTCCTTCTCTTTATCACCTCCAGTTTTTGGGCCTTGCTACACTCTGCCTTCAGATGGGGAGTGCTGATAGTTGGCAGATCTGTACAGGTGTCCTCATCCTGGGTGCATTGGATGTTATCCCATCCAAGCAGGCAGTTTAACACAAGGACACTTCTATCAGCTATTTCACTACTATGTCTAAGCTCAATTAACAACAGAAATAAAAACTACATCTTTAGAACCAAGTTATTTTACCACCACACATATAAAATCCATTTTAATATTTGCAAAAAGCCAATATTATGATATTTATCTCTAACAGGGTGAAGGAGCCCTGGCCCAGGCTCTGGCCATGGGGACACGGGGACGCTGGCGGGGGGTCCCTGTCCCCCTGTGCCACCCCCAGGGCCCCGGCCCCCCGTCCTCGTGTCAGGCTCTGGGGTCGATCTCGTGGAACATCCTCTGGGGGAGGCTGCGGGGCCAGGGGCGGGGGGACCCGGGGGGACAGGGGACCCCGCTGTGCACGAGCAGGGTTGGACTGCTCTGGGGGGAACTGTGAGGGGGCCGGGGCAGAGTGACCTACCCAGGGACCTCACACAGCCCCCGTGATGTCACACAACCCCCGTGATGTCACAATGCTGCCTGTGATGTCACACAGTCCCTGTGATGTCACACTGCCCCTGTGATGTCACACTGCCCCTTGTGATGTCACACTGCCATCTATGATGTCACACTGCCCCTGTGATGTCACACAGCCCCTGTGATGTCACACTGCCCCTGTGATGTAACGGAACCCATGTGATGTCACACACTCTGTTATGTCACACAACCTCCATATGATGTCATTCAGCTGCTATGTGATGTCACAGGGCAGATTTGTGATGTCACTGTCACCCTGTGATGTCACAGCCTTCTCTGTGGCATCACACAGCTGCTCTGTGACTCTGTGTCACAACCCACATTGTGATGTCACAGAGCCGCCTTCTGTGATGTCACAGCTAGCTCTGTGATGTCACAACCCCCTCAGTGCTGTCCCACAGCCCACTCTGTGCTGTCCCACAGCCCCTTGCTGCCATCCCAGCTGCTCTGTGGCTCTGGGACACAGCCCCAGAGGTGCTGCTGTGACACAGCCCCCGCGGGGACATCCCACAGCCCCGGCCAGTGCTGAGCCCCTGGGAGCTCTGTCTGTGCCCTGCTCGTGTCCCTGAGGGGCCCTGGCAGTGCCCCAGCCCTGCTGGGCTGTGCACAGGAGCTGCTCCTGGCCAGAGCTGTCTCTCTGCAGCTCTGCTGCCCTTGCCAGGAGCTGCCTCTGGGCCAGGAGCCTGGCCCAGCTCAGCAGCACAGACACAGCACAAGGACTTTAATCACCCTCTGGGCCTTTGCTGCTCTTTGCATCACACCCAGTCCCTCAGAGTGGGCTCAAAGACTTCTCAAGAGCTCCAAGTCAGATTGAAATACTGAAGTTTCTTGTACTTTAAAGAGATCCCTGTGAGGGACAGCACTGAGAAAGTGTCCCCGGGTTCCAGGGAGAGCAGAACACTGGAGGCACTGATGGCAGCTGGGGACAAACAAGGCAAAGGTGTCTCTGGTGCTGAGCAAACCTGGATTTGTTTCAGGAATGCAAAGGGCCAAGGCCTGAGACCCAGGGCCTGGCCAGGCAGATCCTGTCCCTCCCTCCTTGCTCAGGGCTCTTCCCGGGATGGGCCCTGGCATGTGGGGATGGGCAATGCCAAGGGCAGGAGCGTGGGGCGGCCCCTGCCAGGCTGCTGAGCAGGGACAAGGAGGCAATGAGGCCCCAGGCCTGCAAGGGTCACTTGTCCCCTCCTGGCTCAGGCCCAGGGCCAGCAGCCATGGCCAAAGTGCTGCCCAGGTTGGCTCTGTCAGGGCTGTCTTGCAGCTGCTGCCCATCCCTGTGCCCTGTGCAGCCCAGGCTGTCCCACGGTGTCCCTGCCCCGGCCTCTGTCCCTGCAGGCTCTGGGCATCCCCCGGCTGCCCCACCTGGCTGGGCCCTTCCTTTGCTGACAGCTCTGCCTCCTGCCTGCCCCTGCCTGCCCACACAAAGCCTGGGGCTGCTCCAGGCTCCTGCTGGGGCCGTGCTGCACCACAGCCCTGCCCTGACAGGGAAATTCCTTTCTCCTGCTGCCACTCTGGGCCTCCCCAGCTGCCCTTGGTGTTAATTCTTTCTCTCTCTGGCTGTTTTCCACTATGGCAAAAGGATCCACCAGCCCTGAAATCGCTCTTTAAACACTCTCATGGCTCTGCTCCACTGTCCTCAGTCTCCACCCCACTGACCACAGAGCTCCTTTGTCCCTATACAGTGCTCATGGGCCCAAGGCCTCCAAACCCCCACTCCTTGGGACATCTCTGGGCCCTCTCCAAGGTGTTTCCAAATGAAAACATTCGGCTCAGAGTCTAAAGAAATCACCAGAGGACAGGGCCAGCCTGACCTGTCTGTCCTGGCTACTTTTGTCTGGGAGGCAATCCTTGGATATACAGAATTTGGGAGGCCAAATTCTAATTTTGGCCACGGTCCCTGGACAAGAAGGCTGGTTCTTTTCCATAGGAATGAAGGAACAGAGCCCCAGTGTTTCAGGGGAAGATGAGAGGTGACCACCAGAGGCCAAGGCCAGCCAGACCTGGCAGGTTTTGTTTTGTGAGATACCCTTGCAAATAGGAATTATTTTAGGCAGAGTACCCATTTTGGCAATGGGCATCTGAAAAGTCAGACAGCTCTTTTCCATAGCAAGGGAAGCACAGAGCCCCAGTGCTCCAGGAGCTGATGAGAGGCAGCCCTTGACACCCCTAGATCAGCCAGAGCTGTCAGGTGGCCCCTGGGAGGCCAAGCCAGCCAGAGCTGTTCCATGTTCCCTGGGTTCCATGGGGCCCCACAGTGTCCCAATGGTCCCTTGCTTCCATGGGGCCCTGAGGTGTCATAATGCCCCCTTGGTGACAGGTGGCCCTGAAGGTTGGAATGGTCTCCATGGTTCCATCAGGCCCCACAGAGCCACAATGGTCTCTGGGTCCATGGAGCCCCCCTGTGTCACCATGGCCCATTGGTTCCCTGGGCTCCAGTGGGGCCACAATGATCCCCTTGGTTCCCTGGGCTCCAGTGGGGCCACAATGATCCCCTTGGTTCCCTGGGCTCCAGTGGTGCCACAATGATCCCCTTGGTTCCCTGGGCTCTAGTGGTGCCACAATGATCCCCTTGGTTCCCTGGGCTCCAGTGGTGCCACAATGATCCCCTTGGTTCCATGGGCTCCAGTGGGGCCACAATGATCCCCTTGGTTCCATGAGGTCCCCACAGTGTCCCAGGGATCTCCATGGGAAGGAAAGAACCCAGCCCCACTGTTGCAGGCGCAGCCACCAGAGGCCAAGGCCAGCCAGCCTTGACGGTACTGGCAGATTTTGCCTGGGAGCAACCCTTGGATATTGAGAATTTCAGAGGTGGAATCCCAATTTCAGACATGGACACTGGAGGAGAAGGATGGTTCTTTTCCATAGGAAGGAAAGCACAGAACACCGGTGGTGTCTCAGGGGCAGATGAAAGGTGGCCATCAGAGGCCAAGGCCAGCCAGACCTCTCTGTCCTGGCAGCTTTTGTCTGAAAGCAACCCTTGGATATTGGGAATCTGGGAGGTGGAACCCCAATTTCGGCCGTTTCTGCATGGATAAGAAGGACGGTTCTTTTCCATAGGAAGGAAAGCACCCAGCCCCAGTGTTTGGACAGCAGGGGAGAGGCACCCCCAGGAGGCCAAGGGCAGCCAGACCTGTCTGTCCTGGCAGCTTTCACCTGGGAGCAATCCTTGGATGTAGGGAGTTTTGGAGGGGGAATCCCAGTTTTGGCCGTGGTCAAGATGGGTGGTTTTGCCCATAGGAAAGTAAAGCACAAAGTCCAAGTGTTGAGGAAGAAGATGAGAGGTGGCCACCCTCAGGCCAAGCCAGCCAGCCCTGTCTCTCCTGGCACCTTTTGTCTAGGGGCTTTCCTTGGACATTGGGCATTTTGGAGGTGCAATCTCAGTTTTGGCTGTGGGTGCCTGGACAGGAAGAAGAGTTCTTTTCATAAGGAAGGAAAGCACCCAGCCCCAGTGTTTCAGAGGCAGAGGAGGGCCAGCCCTCAGGAAGCCAAGGCCAGCCAGACTTGTCATTCCTGGCAGCTTTTGTCTGGGAGCTATCCTTGGATATAAGGAATTCCAGAGGCAGTCACCCAGTTTTGGCCATGAGTGCCTGGTTGAGATGAAGGGTTTTTTCCCACAAGAAATAAAAGAGATAGTGGAGCCCTGGAAAATGTTAAAAATAGTCTTTGAAAATATTGGGCTTTGTGTTTTCTCAGGTCACTGCACCTGCGTAAGCAGTATGATAAAAGATATAATTGTTAGATGTGGTGATTGTTTAGTAATTAAATATAATTATTCTATAACCATAAGAAGAATCATGAGAAACTATGTTGGAAATTTAAAGGGGGCTATGTTTAGCTGAAATCTGTCCATACAATAGAACAATATAGGTTTAATAATTACATGAAAGTTATGTAATGATAGAGGATAAAACACGTTCACCTCGAATGTGTGGTCGGAATCAGATTTGGGTGGAAACTACCCCGATTCCCAGAGCTCTTGAATAAAAAGCACCGCATATAATCGCTGATGTGATTATGTGTTTCTGAACGCTAACATTTTGGCGACCCTGGCTGGACCCTGCGGGTGCTGCTGAGCGAGTTTTGCGACTCGACCGCGCTCCAGCCGGCACCGAGGGATTCTCGGGGAGCTCGATCGGCCGCGACCGCTTCTGCCGCTCGCAGCGTCCCCGGGAGAAAGGTAAGGTGCTTTTTACTTTGGTTTGGGTGCCTGCCAATGAGACGCAGCGAAAGCTACGCTTGGTTGGGCTAAAGGAATTCCTGCTGGTACAAGCCCAGGCACCGTTCCATAAGACAATCGCGAGAGCGTTGCGGGTTCGGCAATTTGTGGTATATTTGGAATGGAGAAACTTAAAGGGATTTTGGGCAGCAACACCTCTATCCCGCAAAGTTCTCCTTTGGGGTGCTTATTAGCACATTGGAAACAGGGGAGTTTTGGGGAAGAATTACGTAAAGCTAAGTTGATTGATTATTGTAATACATGGTGGCCAGAATATGCCTTGGAGAATGGTGACAAATGGCCAAAATACGGGACTCTGCAATATAACACTATTTCGCAGTTAATGTCGTTTTGTAAACAAGAAGGAAAATGGGATGAGGTTCCGTATGTTGATTTGTTTTTCTATTTACGGGCAAAGCCAGAATGGCAGGATGAATGTGGATTAATGATGGTTAAAACATCTGCAAGCAATAAGTGTGGGGTTTGTGAGGAACGTTGTTTAGAACACTTGGCGTTGAAAGAAAGCCTGAGTAGGGAAAATTAGACAGATATTGATTTACAGGTAGCTCCAATAGGAACAAGAGAACCTAACCCTATCCCACCTGTTCCATCTGTCCCTATCCCACTGCCTGCTCCTACCCCACCTAGTCCTGAACCGGTCTCATCTAGTACACCCTTCCCTCTTTATTCTCCTCTCCCATCGTCACCTGATCCCTCTTCCTCGGAAGATGAGCAAAACCTAACTGTGGCAGGAAGGAGAGAGAGAGAATCAACGATGGGGTAGCCCACAGAACCAGGAGTCGGTCTAACCTTGCCCCAGTTATGGATAGAAAAGACATAGGCAGACAAAAACGAACTGTAATTGCCCCCTTGCAACAAAGTGTAGGAGTGGAAGGGCCAGTATTTATAAAAGTGCCTTTCTCTCCTGCAGATTTAGTTATTTGGAAACAATCAGCCAGAATTCATAGAGAAAATCCTGATAAAATGGCATGAGTATTAAAAATGGTTATAAAAACCTCAAAATCCTGACTGGGATGACATACAAAAATATGTATATTAATATTATATATATATAAAATTATATATAGTATAATAATATATCTAATATATATCTATATATAATATATTAATATATCTAATATATTAATATTAGATACTTTGATGGATTCTACTGAGAAAGAGATGGTACTTAAGGCAGACAAAGAAAGGGCAAGAGAGGACATCAGAAATGGACTCGTAACAGGGAATTGAGATGAGAATTTCCCAATTGAGGATCCAAATTGGGACCCTAATTTATTTTGCGGTATGGGGAGACTACGGAAATATCAAGAGTGGATCCAAATAGGAGTTCAGAATGCTGTGCCCAAAACTATAAATTGGTCTAAACTATACAAAGTTCGACAGGAAGGAATCTCCCACTGCGTTTTTGGAGAGGCTTAAGGAGGTAGCAAGAAAATATACAGATCTCCAAATGGACACAGAACAAGCAAAGGTTCAGCTCGCTCTCATATTCTTGGGCCAGTCACAGGACGATATTCGTAGAAAATTGCAAAATTAGAAGGGGAAGAACTAAGGAATTTGGATAAGCTACTTGAGGTAGCCTGGAAGGTATATAACAATCGCGAAAGAGAAGCTAGTAAAAGGCAGCAGCAGAATCTGTTGGCAGTAATACAAGGAAAAGGGAACCCAAATTTCAGGGGATGTAACAGGAATAGTCAAAATAGGAGACCAGTCACGCAGGGGTTAAACCTAAATCAATGTGCGTATTGCAAGCGGGAGGGGCACTGGAAGAGACAATGTCCAGACTTGAACAACCAGTTTCACCAGGGCAATCAGTGCCAGCAGGTTACAAGGGGATGGTTTTGGGGGAGTATACCAGCTGACTAGACATAGAGCCAGTAGAACAAGTTAAGGAACCTGTTATAAATAAACAATTAGGACATAAAGAAGTCAAATTTCTAATAGATACAGGAGCTACTTACTCGGTATTGAATGATTTGCAAGGACAAACTGGGGACAAGGAAACAACAATAGTCGGCGCTACAGGGAAAGAGGAAAAACGGCCATTCTTGCAACCCCTAGATTTGTGTTTTGGGAACAAAGTTATAACACATGAATTCCTATACGTACCTGAGGGTCCAATTCCACTTTTAGGGAGAGATTTGCTAGAGAAACTTGATGCGGTAATAACCTTTGAAAATGGGGAGCTTATAATGAAAATACCTGAATCAAAGACGAGACAGATTTTAATGATCAAAGAAAAACCTGTTCCCTCTATCCTTAGGGAGGTAGGAGATGCAGTGATTCCCTCTGTATGGGAGACAGATATACCAGGGAAATCTAAATTGGCACAACCAGTGCATGTAGAGTTAAAAGAAGGGGCAAGGGCTCTACAAGTCAAACACTATTCCATAAAACCAGAAGCATGGCGAGGAATAAGTAAAGATTATTGAGAAATTCTTGAAATACCAAATTTTAGAAGAATGTGAATCAGAATTTAATACACCAATATTTCCAATAAAGAAGCCAAATGGTGAATATAGATTAGTGCAGGATTTGAGAGCAATAAATAAAATCACAAAGGACATTTCTCCAGTGGTAACAAATCCTTACACATTGCTAACATCCGTAAAGGAGATATATAAGTGGTTTACTGAAATTGATTTAAAAGATGCCTTTTTCTGCATCCCCCCTTGACAAAGAAAGTAGGAAACTGTTTGCCTGTGAGTGGGAAAACCCAGGGAATGGGAGAAAGACCCAGCGCACCTGGACACGATATAAGAACTCGCCGACCCTATTCAGAAACCAACTGGCAAAGGAGCTGGAGATTTGGACCGAGAGTGGGCAAGTACCAAGAGACCAATACCTGTTGTTGCAGTATGTTGATGATATACTAATAGCTACAGAAGAAAAGCAACCTGTATAAAGGTAACCATTGAGATTTTAAATTCCCTGGGAATGGGAGGTTATAAAGTACCCAGAGGAAAGGCACAAATTGCCCAACAGACTGTGATCTACCTGGGATGTGAAATTTCACAAGGGCAACGAAAACTAGGCACTAACCGTATCCAAGCCATTTGTGCTATTCCAGAGCCCCAGAATCTACATGAGCTGCGAGTCTTCCTCCGGATGGCAGGATGGTGTCGCCTGTGGATCATGGACTATGGACTGATTGTGAAACCCCTGTGTGAAGCTCAGAAGATGCAGCCATTCACCTGGGGCAAGCCACAGAAAGAAGCCTTCCTAAAATTAAAGGAAGCACTGACAACTGCTCCAGCATTAGGCTTACCTGATCTGTCTAAAGATTTTCAGCTGTTTGCCCATGAAAGGCTGCGCCTAGCACTAGGAGTCCTGACCCAAGGTCTGGGAAGCTGGAAAAGGCCGCTGGGCTACTTTTCCAAACAACTTGACAGCATAAGTGCCGGGTGGCCTCCATGTCTGCGGGCAGTCGCAGCCACTGTGATGCTGATACAAGAAGCCAGGAAGCTCACGATGGGAAGGCACATAGATGTCAATGTACCACACATGGTAACCACTGTCTTAGAGCAGAAGGGGGCCATTGGCTATCCCCAAGCAGGATGATGAAATTCCAGGTAGTCCTGACTGAGCAGGATGATGTCACATTAAAAACAACCAACCTTTTGAATCCAGCTCTGTTCCCAGGTACCACAACTGAAGAAGGCCCATTAGAGCATGACTGTGTGGAGGTAATAGAGTACACCTACTCAGCAAGAGAAGACCTGAAAGACGTCCCACTAGAGCAGCCAGAGTGGGAGCTGTTTACAGATGGGAGCAGCTTTGTGGAAAACGGAACCAGATACGCTGGGTATGCGGTAACAACAGTCAGTACAGCAGTGGAGGCAAAGGCATTACCACCAAATACATCTGCCCAGAAGGCAGAACTGGTTGCCTTAACCAGGGCACTAGAATTAAGTGAAGGGAAAAAGGTAAGTATCTGGACTGACTCAAAATATGCTTTTGGAGTGGTGCATGTACACAGAGCACTGTGGAAAGAAAGAGGACTATTGTCCTTCTCTGGGTATGCACATTAAACATCAGGATGCAGTCCTGCAATTGATAAAGGCAGTACAAAAACCTGAACAAGTGGCAATCATACACTGTAAAGCACAGCAATCAGGAAACTCCAAAATCTGTGAGGGAAATCGAAAGGCAGACTGGGCAGCCTGACAGGTTGCTCGAGAGGTGCAAACAACAATGGCATTGATACCTTTAAAGCTTAATGTATCCCAATTCAATTTGCCTCCAGAACCAAAATATTCAGTAGAAGATGAGAGACTGGCACGTTTGCTAAATGCACAAAAGAATTCAGGGGGATGGTATGTGACTGCACAAGGACAGATAGTGGTACCCCCTTGATAATGAGAGAAGTTCTACAAATTAAACATAATGAATGTCACTGGGGAGCAGAGGCATTGGTGAAATTGCTAAAGCAGAGTTTAATTTTGATACGGATGTTAACAATGGCAAAATCAGTAATGTCAAAGTGTGATATCTGCTTGAAAAACAACCCAGTGGCTGGCGACAGGCACAGCTAGGAAGAATTCGGATAGGAATAGAGCCAGGAGACTATTGGCAGGTAGATTTTGTAGACTTGCCAAGAACTCGAGGATACAAATACCTGTTAGTGGGGGTTGACACATTCTCTGGCTGGCCAGAAGCCCTTCCCTGTCACACCAACCAAGCAAAGGAAACAGTAAAGTGGTTACTACAGGAGATAATTCCCAGGTTCGGGGTGCCCCTAGGGTATCATCAGATAGGGGGCCCCATTTCATAGCTACAGTAGTAAGAGAGGTAAGTAGATTGCTGGGGATAACTTGGGACCTCCACACACCATGGAGACCCCAGTCAAGTGGACAGGTAGAGAGGATGAATCAGACACTAGAGAGGCAAATCAGTAAAATATGCCAAGAAGCCAAATTGCAGTGGCCCCAGGCTTTGCCAATAGCACTGTTGAGGATTCGGATAAAGCCTAGGAGTGGGATGTCAGTCAGCCCTTATGAGATATTGCATGGGAAACCATATGAATCTCCTGAGCCTAACCCTAATGTGCACGTCACAGGAAAGCAGGAAGTGTATAATTATGTTCTGTCTCTCGGGAAAACTTTAGCTCGGCTCCGGAGCATCCTCGTGTGGAATAGACCGCTGACTCTCGAGAACCCAGTTCATAACATACATCCAGGAGACGAGGTGTACATCAAGAACTGGAACGAAGAACCGCTGAAAGAAAAGTGGAGTGGGCCCCACCAGGTACTGCTGACCACCTTTACAGCAGCCAAAGTAGCCGGCGTGGACCCCTGGATTCACTACACCCGAGTGAAGAAAATCCATCCTGGATCACGGACTGTGTAAACTGTGGAACCAACAAGGCTGCAGATAAGATGTGTTTAATCACTTTGAGAATGCCATCAGTAATTGTGCCAATGTTATGGTCATTAATGTCTTTGGGATGTGAAATGCAAAAAGATCAACTAACCACTCTTCATTCTAGAATGAAGAGAGAAGTACAAGCAGAAACACAGGGGATAAAGGTTTCTAATGCAGTTTGGGCTGAGAATGTAATGATTGGATAAGTCAAAGCCTTTGCCAAAATGCAAAACACCTGTAGAATAACTGCCTGTCTGCCAATACCAAAGGCAGCAGGAGATCCAGTAAATTGGGGAATCATAACATCAAAACTACCTGAAATACAAAACAACAAAACAATTGCATGCAAACAGGTACCCGAATCGAGGCAAGTAGTCAAGGAAACTTGGGAGAAAATAGGAACATGGATGAGACCCATGGGCCAGAAAGACTGTATTCTAAGTGCTGGCACACTAGGAACCCCTATGGGAGAATCAGGAGGCATCACACAATGGCAATGCTATTTGCCACACTATAAAAAGATTATAGAAAATGTTACAGAAACCACTCTGGTATGGAAGTGTGAGGCCAAGGATCAGAAAGATCAGACAGAGCCTTGGGACAGTGCGTGGTCTGTGAGTATCCTTCAAAGATTCCAATGTATGGCAAACACCCCTTGGTGCATTAAGAGGGAAGGCCCCGAGAATGAAACAGATCCAGCAGTAACAAACACTGCCACCAGTAGCAGAACGAGGGCAGACCAAGTAAGTTGGTGGGCATGTAATAAAACTTATGACTGCACTTCTGATGATGCAGAGATAAAGCAGATGCCACCCCTGGCAATAGCCCTAAACACTGGCTGTGCTTGCAGAGGGATCAAACATAAACAAGGCAGAGGGAATTATAAAGCAGTTGTAGGATGTACCAGGAGTACAGTCCGAGGTCCAGGACAATTTCTATGGGCAGCAAGCGATGGCACCTGGACAACACATCTGCCTGTAGATGGGAAAGTAAAGGAAATTACTTTAGGCCTCCCAACCTCATGTCCAATTTGGAAAAAGTCCCCATTTAACGGAAAACATGAACTTGTGCAGATAAGAGCAAGACGAGAAGTTCTAGACAATGAAAATCCAGATGACACTTGGCAAGAACCCTCTGGTGGAGTGAAATTTGGGTGGGCCCTAGAGTCTTTGCTTGGTCCTGTAGAAAACTATAAGAGTAGGGAGATGCTGTACAAACTTACAGGTCAGGTAGATAGACTGGCAAGAGTCACCCGGGAAGGATTTAAAGAATTAAATGTACAATTACAAGCCAGCACAAAAATGACTTTACAAAATCGATTAGCCTTAGATTTGTTACTCCTGAAAGAGCATGGAGTATGTGGATTTTTAAAGGGACGGGTTGGTCATTGCTGCGTTCACATCCCAAATGTAACTGCAGATGTAGAATGTGACATCAATCAGTTGAAACAAATAGAGCATGAAGCACAAGAAGAGCAAAAGGATTTGACTACGACCTGGCTAGGCAAAATCTTTAAAGGGTTAGGGTGGAATGTGAGTTCATGGATTAAATCTATCATTGAGAGTGTGATAATCTTACTAATTGTATTCTTAGCAATTTGGTTAGTTCACAGCATCTTGAAAGGAGAGATACAGAGGAAAACATCCTGGAACCAGAAGATAATAAAGGCTCTGACACGAGATCCACGCCCACCATCTTCTGGTTCTCCAGTGCGTGACAGCATCCACGACAACGTTTACATCAACCATGGACTTGAAGAATGTCAAGAATAAATTGAGAAATAAAGGACTGTATCAAGTGAAAACATTTACACCTATAGTGAAGTGAAAATGCTTTCCAAGGGGGGAGAATGATAGTGGGGCCCTGGAAAAATGTCAAAAATAGACTCTGAAAATGTTAGGCTTTGTGCTTGCCAGATCATGTGAAATCGCACCTCCGTAAGCAGAACATGATAAATGATATAATTGTTAGATGTGATGATTGTTTAGTAATTAAGTATAATTATTGTTTAACCATAAGAAGAATCGTGAGAAACTATGTTAGAAGTTTGAGGGGGGCCACAAGGAGCCCATGCTTGGCTGAAATCTATGTATACAATAGAACAATTGAAGTTTAATAATTAACATGAAAGTTATGTAACGATAGAATATAAAAACATGTTCATCCCAAACCCATGTCGGAGTCAGATTTGGGTTGGTACCCCTGACACCCAGAGCTCTTCAATAAAAGCACCTGCATAGAATCATTCTGGTGATTATGTGTTTCTGAACACTAATATACCCAGTAAAGTGTTAAACCCTTCCCAGTTGCTGTGCATGAGGCTCTATGAATATGCACCAGGCTGATGTAAGGGGAAAGGTATTTCAGGGGATCCCTGAAGGTAACAGGGTGCTCCTGGCTGAGTGCCAAGATGCACCCGGCTGTAACAACCTTTGTTCCATGGTCCTGCTCTCCCATTAAACTTTATTAAACTTTTTAGATTTTCACAGGAGAGTGAACGCATTTTTCACATTTTTGAATGGTTGAAGTTTTTTCATTTTTCACGGGAGGCAGTTTTGAAGAGCTGCAAGTGGCCAATCTGCCTGCAACAAGGACCATTCCACGGGCTCTTGTCACCTTTCCCGACACGTCTGCTGCAGCTCATGGAGGGTAAAGCCCTGGAGGCTCCTTATGGGCGGTTATGGACGATTGCAGGCAGCGCCTCCATGCCCTGGATCAGCGGTGCCCACTCCTGGGAACCCCCACGTGTTCCAGTTTCTGTGAAACTGCCTGTGAAAAACACGTTCACTCTCCTGTGAAAATGTAAACAGTTCATAAAGGACTTTAATAAAAGTTTAATGGGAGACCAGGACCATGGAGCAAAGGTTATTACGGCCGGGTGCATCTTGGCGCTCAGGCAGGAGCACCCTGTTACCTTCGGGGATCCCCTGAAATACCTTTCCCCTTACATCAGCCTGGGGCATATTCACAGACCCTCATGCACAGCAAACTTTTCCCCCAAACTAGTTTACGTTCCAAGAACTCGATGACTAAAGTACTTCAGATGAAAAATATCTAAAGAAACTAACATGCAATCTAACAGATCTTAGTTAAACAATTCATATTACAAATATACTAAACACAAAACCAAACACCACTATAATTTCTCAGACATTTCAACCAAACAATTAAACTTTAATAACATCCTTAAGTACTCTTGAAAAATTAAAATTATTTTTAAAAAATTAATTGTGTGCGGGTGGTTTTATTTTGATATTGGTTTTTGGATTGTTTGGGTTAGATGATTTAAAAAATGGGACTTTTATAAGAATTGAATCAGCTGAGAAGGTGGCACTCTGCAAACAGAAATGACTGAAAATGAACGGGACAGAAATCAGTAACTCGGAAAGTTTTATTTGCTACCAAATATAACCCACACAATCCCCATCCCATTGCTCCAAATTGAGATCCCACTTCTCCCAATCTCCTTCCAACCCCATCTCAACTTGACAGCTGTGGAATGGAGTGAGTTTGGCATGGGATTGAGTTTTTTGAGGAAGGAACAAGCAATCTGAGGTGGAATTGAGCCCTTTGGGGTTAAAATTCAGTTATTTTCAGTGGAATTTGAGTGGTTTTGAGGTGACTGTTCCATCCCTCCGGACTTTTGGAGGACAGAGAGATGGAGAAGAGAAAAAAATTCAGGCCAAACCAAAGGACAAACAGCCAGGTGTGTTCCCAACATGGATCACAGGGAATGTGAGTGACCAGGGCTGTGCCCAAAGTGCCTCCTCCAGTGGGGGATGGAGCTGCAGCAGCGCACGAAGCTCTTCCCGCACTCGGGGCACTCGCAGGGCTTCCCTTACCGGTGCCTCCGTTGGTGTTGGGTCAAGTGAGAGCTCTGTGAGAAGCTCTTCCCACACTGAGGACACTCGTAGGGCCTCTCCCCAGTGTGGATGCGCTGGTGAATGATGAGGTTGGAGTTGTACTTGAATCCCTTCCCGCAGTCGGGGCAGCGGAAGGGCCTCTCCTCTGTGTGAATCCGATAGTGCAGGAGGAGATTGGAGCTGGTCTGAAACCTCTTCCTGCATTTATCACACTCGTAGGGCCTCTCCCCTGTGTGGATGCGCCGGTGCCTGACGAGGTTGCAGTTGTGCTTGAATCCCTTCCCACAGTCAGGGCATTGGAAGGGCCTCTCCTCTGTGTGACTCTGATAGTGCAGGAGAAGATGGGACCTGGTCTGAAACCTCTTCCCACACTCCCCACACTCGTAGGGCCGTTCCCCAGTGTGGATCCTCTGGTGCACGATCAGGGTGGAGCTCCACCTGAAGCTCTTCCCACACTCCACGCACGTGTGGGGCTTCTCCCCATCATGGAGCTGCTCATGGAGCACCAGCTCCGAGCTCTGGCTCCATCTCCAGCCGCCTTCCCGGCCCAGGCTGCCTCTTTCCCCCTCACATCCCCGCCATCTGCGTTTGCAGCCCCTCCTCGTGCGGCATCTCCGGGGCTTTTCCTCCCCGTTGGCTTCCTGCGCCGTGGAGCCGCTCAAAACGGCCTCTGCCACCAGGTTCTGCCGCGGGCATTTGTCCTCCCTGCTCTCCATGCTCAGCTCCTGCTCTGGGCGAGGAAGGACAAGGACAGCATGGGATTTGCCTCCGTGCCACAGGCAAGGGCAACGAGATCCCCCCAGGGCTGTGCTGCAGCTGGGGGCCCTGCTGGGCTGGGAGATGGAGCAGCACAGAGGGGAAAGGGGCACTGACTTCCTCCTCACCTGCCTCAGTGTCCCGGGGCATCTTCCTCTTCCTCGCAGCCCCCCAGGCGTTGGCAATGGGAAATCCTGGTTTGGGGAAAACAAGGGATGAGCACGTTTGTAGGAGCGTCGGGGGTAGCACGGTCGGGATGGACGGAGACGAGAGATCTCTGCAGCCAGGTCGTGGAACTTGCGGTTTATTGCAAAGGGCCTGGGTGCAGGGCCCTGCTTGGAGCTGCCAGCCACAGCTTGGAGCAGGCCTGAGAGAAGAGAGGGAGGGAGAGGATGAGAGGGTGAGAGAGTAAGAGGGTAAGAGTGTAAGAGAGTAAGGTTCCTGTTACAATACAATAATTCTTCTTCTGTGTTAAATATTCTATTTTTCACTAACCAGTCCAGTACAAGATACAAATCCAATAGCAATTACATACAGCCTATAAAAATCATTACATCACCATACTGTAATAAGTAGCAATATATTTGTTCATTAATTAAATCAATAGCTAAATAATTATACAATATAAAAGCAATAACTAAATAGCTAAAACTGCTTGATTCTTAAATGTGCAGCCACATATGGTTGCTTGGCTTGCAGGAATCGTATAGTGCTTTGGGAATTCCTTGGTAAAGATATACACGATAAGGAAAAGTTCACCCAGAGGTCACAGAGGAAGGCTCTAACAACAGTTCCTAAACTCGCAAGAATTCCTTAGGCTTGCAGGAATCGTAGAGTGTTCTGAAAATTCCACTGTAAAGGTACGCCTTATAAGGAAAAGTTCAGTCAGCGGTTAAAGAGGAAGACTTGGAGCCTTCATCCCACGACCACCAGAAGGCAGAAAAAGACCCCCTAGCAACTGAATGAGCAAGCGCAAAAGACAGACCACGTCATCCCTGGACCTGGGAGAAGAAGGCGATAAAAGGCGAACTTTGGGGATAGGAACGGCGCGAGCCTAGAGGAGCGGAGACTCCCGGCCGCCCAGCGCTGAACTTTGCTTGTTCTCGCTTGCAAAATAATAAAAAAAAAGTATGATCCTTAAATCCAGTGAACTCATTTATCACCATACTGTGTTACATTTTAAACCCCAAAAACTCCTCTTTGGAGCCCTTCTGCTGAGCTAGTAGGGTCTGCTCTGACCCTTGGACCTGTCTGCAAGCAGAGGGAATTGTTTCATCAGAAGAGGATTACCTTCAGTCAGGCCACACCATTGTTTTCCACTTGTTCAGTATCTAAGATATCTAAAAGCTTGCTTTCATTCCAATCTTGCTTAGAGTTCCTATACTCTCAAAAGCTTTTGAGAATATAGAAACTATAAGCAAGATTGGAATGAAAGGCCAGACAATAATATTTATAAGGCTTTCCTGTTTCATCTACCCCAACACACGTTGAGTTTGAAGATCTCTCTGCCCAGGTACATCTCTAGTCCGGCCATGTGGGCTCCAGAAAAACCTCCCAAACACCAAGATTCAGCCCTGAAAAAGCCTCCCAGGGGTTGCCCGTCCCTTGTCCCTCCCCTCTGGTGTTCGGGGGTTCCCCCCTGTCCCAGCTGCTGGGGTCACACTTGGATTGGGGGTCCCCCTTCTCCTGGGTGCCCCCCCTGCCCAGGCTGCTGGCAGTCCCAGCAATGCCCAAAGCTCCCCCCTCTTGGCTCTCCCCATTTTGGGATGCCGGGGCTCTTTGGGCTCCCGGGCTCCCTTCTCCCCTCATTCTCTGCTCTGGGCTGCAGCGGCTCCAAGGAGTCCCCCCTGCCCCTCTCCAGGCCCTTGAGGCTCCCGCCAATGGCGGCGCTCCCCCCTCTCTGGCCTCCCCACTTTGGCCTCCTGGGGGACACAGGGCTCTGCTCCTCCAGGCTGCCTCTGCCGGCAGCCACCACCGCCACCCCCCGAGGGGCCTTTTCCACTCAGCCTTGGACTTCTTCATTCTCCAAACATCCCCCCAAAAACCCAACCCAGGGACCCCCCGGGATATCCGGGCCGGGCTCCCCCTCCCCGCTCACCTGCGCCATGGGGGAGGCGATGATCCCACAGGTGGGGGCTGCGAATTCAGGCAGGGATCGAGACCGCGTGGCTCCCGCAGCTCAGACCTGATCCGCCCTGGTCCCTCCTCTTCCTCTTCTTCCCGCTCCTCCTCTGTCCTATCTCCACCTCCCTCTCCTCCTCCCCCCTCACCCCACCTCCTTCCCTGCTCTTTCTCCTCCCGCTCCTCCTCTTCCATCCCCCCTCCTCCTCCTCCCCTGTCTTATCCCCACCTCCTGCTCCTCTTCCATCCCGCCCCTTCCATTCTTCTCCTCCTCCTCCCCCCTTACCCCGCCTCCTCCTCCCCCTCCATCCCTGCCCTTCCCTCCCTCCTCCTCCTCCCCCAGCAGCAGCCACACCCTCGGTGCCCCGTTCCCGCAGCCCTCGCAGCCCGCGGCAGCAGCGGCCATGGAGCCGGGACAGGTCGGCATGGGCAGCGCGGGGCTCTCGGCTGCTCCCAGCCGCTGCGGGCGGGGGGAACCCGGCCCGGGCCAAAGGAGAGGCAAACTGGGCAAACTGGGGGCAGATCACAAAGCTAAGGATGCAGCAGAAAATGGAGCTGAAAGAGTTATGTTAATATTCACTCCAAACGAGGAAAAACTGGAAATTCCAAAGTTTAGGGAAGCCGAGAAAAAAGAATTAAACAAGATAGGAAATGAACAAGATAAATCAGGGAAATAGAAACTTCTACATGGAAGACAATTACTTAATAAAATGTGCTTACTAGGAAAAGATTAGAAGACGTGCATCAGAAACCCCACTGGCGTACTCAAGCTTTGTGTGATCATTTTTTAAGGAATTTTGGGTGCACTGGGATTTTTGGTGTAGCAAAGCAAGTAATTGAAAGATGCTTAATTTGCCAAAGGATAAATAAAAAGGTGATGAGAAAAACAACATTAGGAGGTCATGAGTTAGCTCGTCGACCATTTCAAAATATCCAAGCAGAAGTTTAGATTTGTTAGGTTCTGGATTTATTTGGAAAAAAACCCATTTAATCTAGAAGAAAGAGAATATGCCATATGTTAGACAGGAGATTTTAGGAGAATAAAAATCTTTGAAGTATCAGAAACACCCGAGGAAAAAACCAAGAAAATAAAAAGGGGAAATGAAAGGGAGGGGAACAAGAGGAAAAGTCAGAAAGAGAGTGGGATCCTCTGCAGCTCTTGCCCCCTGCGTTGGCGGCCGAGGCGCCTGTCCCGGGTCCCGGCTCGCTGCCCGCCTCAGCTCCGCCTGCCCCGGTTTCCATCCCAGGTGCGGGCTCACTGCCCAGGGCAGCTCCACCTGCCCCGGCGCTGGCGGTGAATTTGTGTGCCCTGGCCCCACTGCCCGGCCCGCGGCCGCTCTGCCGGCCATGCTGGGCAAGATGGGGTTGCTCTGTCCTGCCGCGTGGGCCGAGGTCACCGCGCCGACCACACCGAGGGCGGGTCCCAGCCATCCCATCCCCGGCTGCCCTGCCCGTGCCAGCTGCGCTGGGCAGCGCCGCTGCTGCTGCCGGGGTCTTCCACCTGCCTTTTCTCTGCCGGGAGCTGCCGGATCAGCCGCCATAAGCCATGTGGGGGCTGCCCACGCTCCGGCTCGGCCTCCACGGGAAGATCCCCCTCTGGCGATTCCGGCAGCACACCCTGCCCACACTCCCACCGAGCCTCGGCGGGATATCCTCCCCTGACCCCTCCTGCTCTGAGTTACGTCCCCATGGTAACCACAGCTCCTGCTGTTCAGGGAAAATCCCTCTCTCTACAGGAAGCACCTTATCGAAACACTAGGAGCTCAGTTAAAAGGCAGCCCTCTCCAAATTCTTTCTCAAAACACGGGAGAAAGGCTACAGAAGGTAAAAAAGTGAAAGAGTTAGATGAAGGGATTGCTCTATTGCCGTTAAGAGAGGTTCCCATGGCAGGGATGCGCTGCCCCGCCCCGCGGGAGCCACCGGCGCCCCTGCCGGCCGTGCCCGGAACTGCACCCAAGGGGAAAGCGCCGCAGCCGAAAGGCCGGGACCGGCTCCGGGCTCTGTTTGTTGTCACTGCCGGAGCTGTTGATACACACTACTATTATTATATTATACACACTAGTAAAGAACCGTTATTCCTAATCCCATATCTTTGCCTGAGAGCCCCTTGATTTCACCATCCTAAAAATTAAGAGGGAGGGGGTTTGCATTCTCCATTCCAAGAGAGGCTTTTTCTGCCTTCCCAAGCAGACACCTGTCTTGTAAAGCAAGACAAGCACCCACAGGCACTGAGGGGGGCTGCAGGAAGGGCAGAAGAAGGCCCTGCAGCACTTGGGCACAAAGGCCCAGCAGGTGAATGCAAGAAGGGAGCAGCAGAAGGCCAAGCTGAAGGCAAAGGCCAGGGCAGAGCTCCTACAGCCCCTGAGGGATCAGCCCCAGGGCCCAAGGGGGTCCCAGCACCCAGGGCACGGCTCGGCCACAAGCCCCCGGCAGAGGCATTGCCCTCCTCGGCAGGGCACAGCCCACCCAAACAGCCCCTGGCAAGGAATCAGGGCTCCAGCTGCAGGGCACAAGGACACTGCAAGCAGAGACAGCAGCACCCTCAGGACCAGCAAGTCCACCCTGTGATGGACATGGATTGGCAGGGCTGTCACAGCTCCCATCACACCAGGGACCCTCCACACTGGAGCCCTTGAGAACATTCAGGTGGGTCTGCATTGAGAGGAGGCATTTTCTGATGGACACAGGGGCCTCTCAATCTGCTCTGAATCTTAGACCTAAAGGGGAAAATAGTACAGGAATATTTTAATTTTTAAGGGAATGAGTGGGAAAGATGAGCAGGTATGATTTGTTCAACCACTATTAGAAGCTGTGGGGGATAGGTTTGAAATAAATGAATTTCTTTTTCTTCCTCCTGTGATTGTAATTAACTAGGAAGGAGTTTGAGAGCTGGATTTTAATACTGTAAAAAGGGATACAGAGGCTAGTTCTGTTGTACCTCTGTGTCTAAAGTCTGACAAGGCCTATGCTGAAGTGAACCCAGAAGTGTGGGCAGCCCCAGGGAAATACAGAAAATTAGATATGGAGCCTCTACAAATTAAAGCAACCAGGACAAGCACTAGCCTGTTCCAAGAGAGGGAAGGAAGGGCTCACAGCCTGGTATTGAGTCCCTGTTAAAGGCAGGGCTTTTGGAGCCAAGGATGTCTCCCTACAACACTCCTATCTTGCCAGTCAACAAACTGGATGGATGGACACAAGGAGGAAACACAGAATTTTCAAGTGTTAAAATTAAGATTAACTGAGGCGAGTGGCCTGGGCCTTCCAGACAGGGAAAAAGAATTTGAATTATAGGTGGACGTTAAACAGGGTCTTGCCAAAGGAATTCTTGTGCTAAAATGTTTAACCCAGTGGCCAGAGAGCAGCCTCATTGTCTGCAGAATTGTGCAGCCACAGCTTCCGTGGGAGCAGAGGCCTGAAAACTGATGACAACAGGAGGATCTCCTAGAGTTCAAGTCTGGCATCAAGTTAAAGCTTTGACAACCAAAAGAGCCTCTCAATGGATGAGCAGGGCTCGGTGATTACAGTATGAAACTTGTTCAGTGGCACAGGAGGATTCAGAACTGAGGACAGGGCAAGGGTTTAACCCAGCCTCCTGTTTGAACAGCCTGGAGAGGGGCTGGCAAGGAACCCAGGACTGCACTCAAGGGACAGAGCTCCCGAGCCAGGCTGGGAGAGATTGATGGGACATTCCCTGGCCTGAGGGAGACAATGTGTTTGTGGATGGCTCTGCAAGGGCAGCAGGAGGGAAAAGAGCTACAAGACAGGCTGTTATTAAGGAAGGGGAATCAGACAAAGCGCAGGTCACCGGCCCATGCTCAGCTCAACCCAAGGAGCTGTGGGTGCTTGTAAGAGCCTGGCACTGAAATGCCCTGAGCAGGAAGGCTTCAAAATCTTCTGCTGACACCATGGCACCTAACAGGGGGGCAAAAGCAATTCTGACTGCTTCAGCAATCACTGGATCACTTATTAACCTATTGCTAAAACAAATAATTCAAAGATAATGGATTGTGGAAGCAATAGATTCAGATGGGGAACTCATTTTACAGGAAAGACCCTTCAGGGGATTATGGCAGCTTTAGGAATACAATGGGACCTCCATAACCCCTGGCAAGCCCAGAGCTCGGGTTGGGTAGAAAGAATGAATGGGGAAATAAAGAAACACCTTTGGAAGCCGGAGATAGAAACCAAGATGCCATGGGTACAGCTTTTGCCATTGGCCTTGGCAAGAAAAAGAGCCAGACCCAAGGCAGATATTCAATTATCTCCCTTGGAATTCATGTCTGGAATTCCTTACCTGGGCAATTCTCCACCTAGTGCAGGGTGGAAATAAGGGATGTAAATGTAAGGCAGGCTGTAGCCAGGATCCTGTCTCCTGTGGAATCTCTCCCCCAGGAAGCTGGGCTGGCACAGAGCCTGCCCTGGGACTTTGCTGTTGCCAACACCCAGCCAGGCCATCGGCTCCTGCCTAAGGAGCGCAAAGCAGCACCACTGGTGGCCAAGGGGCCCACGCCAAGTGTCCCTGAGGCCAGAAACAGCCGCCAGCACAGCTGAGCACGGGGGGACCCCTCAGCCTGGCCTCAGGGGCTCTGAAGCCCCGGAGATTTGCACTTCCCGCCTGCAGCAGGACCATGGGAGCCGCCCCTGAGCCTGCCCTGAAGGCAACGCAGCAGCAGCCAGGGCTCCACAGCGGGCCAAGCCCCTGGGCCTGCCCACAGATCCTCTGCTCAAACCCTCGGGAATCCTGGCCACCCTCCCCTGGCACCTCCAGCCACTGCGGCCAAGCCTCGCTGCCGCTGCTGCAGCTCCAGCGCTGGCTGGGCCTGCACTGCCACAGCTGCTGGGGAGCACCGCGGCACAATTCCACCCTGGGGCTCACTCACACCCACACTCTGGGCTGACTGCGACTGCACTGCTGCAAAATGTACCCATCCTGCTTCTTTTAAATCTTATTTCTCTGCTCAGAAAGGTTTCTCTACTCAAAGGTTTGCCTTTGGGAAAGAAATTTTAAAGGTTTTATTTAAAGGGTTCCCAGTCTGTTCGGATGTTAAACTCATCTCCACCTCTCAATGGAGATGAGTTTAACATCCGAACAGACTGGGAATAGCCCAAAAGACACCCACAGAGATAAGGACCAGCAACAAAACATCAACGCCCCGCAGCAAACAGCAACCAACAGCTACCCCAGACACTGCCCCCGCACAGCTGGAGACACCTGGTCTGGAAAAGGCTGAGAAGGAAATCCAGGAGTGTGGACCGAATTCACAGCAGAGGGGAAGAAATCCGAGTCTAATAGGAAACCAAACACTGAAAACTTACACGACTTGGAAGCAATGAACATTAAAGCAGTGGATTTAGATTGGTTCAGACCACGTAAAGTTTAGGAAAAATCGAGTAAAACTGACATGTCATGGAATGATGTTTTCTGCACAGCCGGGCTATGTGTGGATGAAAGTATTTCTGTTGCACATCCTGGCCAGAACCAAGTAATGCCTTGACTCTCTCACACGAAAGAGATTCTTGGAGAGTTTTTGTTTTCCCTACAGTTTCAGTGATAAGATTACAACATGAGAAACATTTTTTATAATAATCCTACTTTATATTGTCAGGTAGGTTTGGGACAGAAGGGTGAGAATCAATTTTTGGTCTGGGTTTTTCCATGTTCGCCTTTATGTTGCATTTTGCAAAATTGAAGAGCTTTAACCGTGATACTTTTAACTCTTAAATAGTTAATACTTTTTTTAAAAAAAGCAGGGTGAAGCTGCAAAGGGAAACAGCAAATGGAGAATGTTGGGAAAACTTTCCTATAAATAAATGGGGGGGAATTGAGATGAGGGACTACATTTTGTTCGTCATGAAAAAGAGACCAGTGTGTTACAAGAGTTGTCTGCTGACTATTTCTGTACTACTTCATGAGATATGAGCTACAAGGATACCAGGGAAGGGGTTGCAGGAGCCCACACATAGTCCCACCCAGCAAATGGTACAAACAGATAACTCACAGAAATAACGACCAGGGAAAGGCTGGGGAGAGGGCAGGGGCAGATAAACACCCAGCAGGGAAACCTTTCCCGCTGACAAATGGTACAAGCAGATAACTCACAGAGATAATGACCAGGGAAAAGCTGGGGAAGGGGCAGGGGCAGATAAACAGTCTGCAAGGCAGGATATTTGCTTGCTTGATAGGGCACATATTGCGTTAATCATAAGATTTTGGTAATTTTCCACAGAGAAGTCACCAAATAAGGACATAGGGTGAAGAAGACGCGGCTGAGGAAGACTCCGCAGCCTTTATCACCGACCACCAGGAGACAGAAGGATGACCCCCTAGCAACAACCAGCGCAGGCGCAGAGAACTCCGAGATAACATGGACTCCTGAAGGATGGAGAGGATAAAAGGACTGAATCAGAAACTAGTTGGTGCGGCAGTAGGTGGAGCGGAGACTCCCCTGTCGCCCAGCGCTGAGCCTTTGCTTACGTAGTATAACTGCTTCAATAATTAATAAATTCTTTGATTGGAAATTACTCGTTTTGAGTCAATTTTATAACAGTTTGGTGCCGTGACTCGGATGAGAGTTTGGATCGGGTAAGATCTACCCAGAGTGGGGGGCGCCTCATCCAGTGCTTTCCGGGTGGCCCCTCTGGGAGAACCTCCGCCACTCTCACCGACGACCCTAAAATATATACTAGTAAGCAAACAGGACAAATTATACCGGTGAACCCCTTAATAATCTGTGCACGGAGTCCGGAGGAAGACGCAGGACGCGTAAGTATAAAAGGGAATCCGTTCGGGCGGGGTTGGGATCCCGGAGTGTGGCGGTGGACAAGTGTGAATGAGAGGAGGGCCGGCAGCCGGACTCTCCAAGTGAGTGCGGACCCTTGAGTAGTGCGGTTCCCGTAGACCCGCGAGGGCTCGGGCCACGAAAAAGGGGAAGTGAAAGGAATTTGAGAGTGAAAGAAGGCACTCCGGACGAATGGGGCAGGGGAAAAGCAAGACCCCAACCCAAGTCAAACTCCCCCCCATTCCAAGGGACAGTCCCCTAGGATTCATGCTTAGTAATTGGAAGCATTACCCGGGGACCAAGACTAAGGATAGGGCCAGAATGATACATTATTGTATGGAAGTATGGGGTGGGAAAGAGATTTCCAAAAAAAAAAAAAAAAAAAAGTTTTTTGGCCCATGTTTGGATCATCTGAAGACTGGGTTCGACAGGACTTGAACCTATGGGTAAATTCTAAAGAGCCCTTCTCGTAAGAAGAGAGTGATTATGCCAAAATATGGGTAGCAAGACCCGAAGTGTATGTTTTCCAATTAAGAGAAGGGAAAGGGGATCCGGACAAAAAGGGGAAGAGGGACAATCATTTGGGCGACTTAATTATAGCACCGCCCCCATATGTCCCACCGCCAGCACCCAATGCCCCACCACCTCCACAACCACCTGCACCGAACAATGATGAAGAGGGTAACCAAGGGGAGGTTAACCAAACCGGTTACCAAGGCCCGATTACAAGGAGCCGCAGTAGGGTTGAGACGGGGCTATTCCCTCTACGGGAGATGCCCATGGGTGGACCACAGGCGGGTATAGGATTTATTACTGTCCCCTTGAGTTCGGCAGATGTACGAGACTTTAAGAAGGACATGGGACATTTATTAGAGGACCCTTTTGGGGTAGCCGAGAGGGTCGACCAGTTCTTAGGACCAAACATCTATACCTGGGAAGAAATGCAGTCCATTTTGGGCATTCTGTTCTCTACTGAAGAACAGAATATGATAAGAAGGGAAGGAATGCGTATTTGGGACACGCAGCATGTCCAAGGCCCAGCTGCGGACACTAAATGGCCCCTACAGAACCCCCATTGGGACCACCAAAATGCGGCACATAGAACACATATGCAGGATTTAAGGACCATAATTATTCAGGGGATTAGGGACTCAGTCCCGAGGGGGCAAAATATAGATCGGGCATTCAACAATAGGCAAAAGAAAGACGAGTCGCCTACGGAATGGCTCGAGAGATTACGGCGGAACTTACAATTGTACTCCGGAATGGACCCCGATAGCCAAACTTCACAGTCAATGCTGAAAGTCCATTTCGTTTTAAAATCGTGGGACAACATAAAGAAGAAAATCCAGAAATTAGAGGACTGGCAGGACAGGGGGCTGGATGAACTGCTTAGGGAGGCACAGAAAGTATATGTCCGTAGGGACGACGAAAGAGACCGCAGACAAGTAAGGTTGATGGTCGCAGCAACAGGTGGGGGGAGGTACCAAAGAGAAGGGCGAAAGGGAGGTTTGAGTGAACAAAAAGAGAAAAGTATAGGGGAGTCAGAAGGGGTGAAGGTGTGTTTTTATTGCGGAAAAAAAGGGCATTTTAAGCGAGAATGTAGAGTCCGAATCAGAGACGAGAAGCAGTTCCAAATGGACTAGGGGGGTCAGGGGCTCTATTTGGTGGGGACCCGGAAAAATCATAAAGAGCCCTTGATAAAACTTAAAGTGGGTCCCCTCAACCAAGAAATTGAATTCTTGGTAGATACAGGGGCAGAAAGATCCACGGTACAGAACCTACCAAAAGGATGTACCATCTCTAAAGAAACTGCCACTGTCATAGGGGCAAAAGGGGAACCTTTTGAAGTACAAATCATAAAAAATGTGACTATAGAATCAGGATCCAAAATAGGGATGGGAAATCTATTATTGGTACCCGAGTCAGATTATAATCTGCTCGGGCGAGACATGATTATAGAATTAGGGATTAGTATAGGTGTAGATAATAAGGAATTAAAAATTAAATTATGCCCTTTAAGGGTAGAAGATGAAAAGCAAATTAACCCCGAAGTCTGGTACACGCCTGAGAGCGTGGGACAGCTAAAAATCACTCCATTTTCGGTAACTATCAAAAATCCGGATGTCCCCGTCCAAATTAAGCAATACCCATTATCCCCAGAAGGGAGACGAGGATTAAAACCAGAAATAGAAAGGTTGTTGAATAATGGATTGTTAGAACCCTGTATGTCTCTGTTCAATACTCCCATCCTACCAGTTAAAAAGCCAAACGGCACCTATCGATTGGTGCATGATTTAAGGGAAATAAACAAGCGAACTGTAGCCCGGTTCCCGGTGGTGGCAAATCCTTATACCCTCTTGACTAAACTGGGGCCTGAGAATTTATGGTACAGTGTTATAGATCTCAAAGATGCCTTTTGGGCATGCCCTTTGGCTAAAGAAAGCCGGGATTATTTTGCATTTGAATGGGGAGACCCCAATACGGGAAGGAGACAACAATTAAGATGGACGGTATTCCCTCAAGGATTCACTGAGTCCCCTAATCTCTTCGGGCAGGCTTTAGAGCAAATTTTACAGGATTACCAAGTGGGGCCAGGGGTTACATTAATCCAATACGTAGATGATCTACTCCTGGCGGGGCAGCAGGAAGAGAATGTACGGAAAGAAAGTATTAAGTTATTGAACTGTTTAGGATTAAAGGGATTGAAAGTCTCCAAGGCAAAACTACAATTTGTCGAAGAAGAAGTAAAATACCTAGGCCATTATCTAAAGAAAGGAGAGAAGAGAATAGACCCCGAACGAATACAGGCGATTTTAGCATTACCAATTCCAAGAAATAAGAGACAAATCAGGCAAATACTTGGACTAACTGGTTATTGTCGACAATGGATTGAAAACTACAGTAGTAAGGCGACTTTCTTGTATCAGAAACTTACTCAAGAGGGACTCCTAAAATGGGATCAGGAGGACACCGAAAGGCTGCAAGAGCTTAAAGAGAGCCTAATCCATGCCCCGGTATTAAGTTTACCTAATACTAATAGACCCTTCTTTTTGTTCATAAACGTAGACAAGGGGGTCGCATATGGGGTCCTTACTCAAGAATGGGCAGAGAAAAGGAAACCGGTGGCTTATCTACCAAAGATCTTGGACCCAGTAAGCAGAGGATGGCCTACATGCTTACAAGCAATTGTAGGATGTGCTCTTTTGGTAGAAGAAGCCCGGAAAATTACATTTAATAGCAGTCTGAAAGTGCTGTCCCCCCATAACATACGGGGAGTCTTACAGCAAAAGGCTGAAAAATGGATCTCAGACGCAAGGCTTCTAAAATATGAAGGAATATTAATTGAGGCTCCAAATTTAACTCTAGAAACTACTAATATCCAAAATCCAGCTTCCTTCTTATATGGAGGACCAGAAGAAGCACTAACACATGATTGTATAGTGACTATAGAAGAACAGACAAAAATCAGACCAGATTTGGAAGAAGAAGAATTGGAAAAAGGAGGAAGACTGTTTGTGGATGGATCCTCCAGAGTAGTTGAGGGAGGGAGAAAATCAGGATATGCTATCATAAGGGGACCCAACCTGGAAGTGATAGAATCGGGACCCCTTAGTGGATCCTGGTCCGCCCAAGCATGTGAACTATATGCTGTACTACGAGCCCTGGAATGGTTAACAGGAAAAGATGGGACTATTTTTACGGACTCGAAATATAGCTATGGGGTAGTCCATACATTTGGCAAAATATGGGAGGAAAGAGGACTAATAAATTCACAAGGGAAAGATTTAGTTCACCGTAAATTAATATTAGACGTGCTCAGTGCCCTACGAAAACCCCGAAAAATAGCTATAGTTCACCTGAAAGGTCACCAGAAAGGACTGGATTTGAGAAGTAGGGGAAATAATGCAGCTGACCAGGAGGCTAAACGGGCTGCCCTGAGACTTCTCACTTTGCAGGAAAACATAGAACACTCCCAAACGCCAGAACCTGACCCCGACATCAAGTTTAATAAAGAGGAAGAGAATAAAATACAAAAACTAGGAGCTAAAAGGGATGCACAAGGAGCATGGAAATTAGCAGATGGCAGAGAAATAATACCTAGAGCATTGGCACATAGATTACTGACTAAGATACATCAAAAAACACATTGGGGATCACAGGGACTGGTAGATTATTTTGCTGCAAAGTATGTGAGTGTGGGAATCTGGGACATTGCCAAACAAGTAACCAGAGGATGCCTAATTTGCTTACAAGTAAATAGAAAAAATTTGAGAAAATTACCGGAGGGAGGCCGACCGCTAGCGAAAAGGCCTTTCTCCCACATCCAGATAGATTTCACCGAGCTCCCCAAAGTAGGGAGAACCAAATATTTATTGGTCTTGGTGGACCACCTAACACATTTTGTGGAAGCCTTCCCAAGCGTAAGAGAAACAGCCAAAGTAGTTACGAAAATATTGATGGAAGAGATAATCCCGAGATACGGGGTCCCAGAAGTCATTGACTCAGATAGAGGGCCGCATTTTATTTCCCAAGTTACCCAAAACTTAGCAACAGCTCTGGGCATACGGTGGGAACAACATGCCCCCTGGCATCCCCAGAGCTCTGGACGAGTTGAACGAATGAATGGGGAAATAAAAAAGCAATTGACCAAACTGGTAGCAGAAACCAATTTGACCGGGGTTAAATGTATTCCTCTAGCGTTGCTAAATATAAGAACAAGACCTAGAGCTGATTTAGGGGTATCACCCTTTGAAATGATGTATGGGATGCCGTATAACCTAGAAAATCCTAACGAACATCCTGTCATTAATGACACATGTACGCAAAAATATTTGGTGGAATTGACAAAGTACAGAAAGGCATTATGGGAAAAAGGTATGTTAGCACAACGGCCTCCTTTAGATTTTATCTTACACCAGGTACAGCCAGGAGATTGGGTGCTCGTGAAAAGCTGGAAAGAAAACCCCTTGACTCCAAGGTGGGAAGGACCGTTCCAAGTACTCCTCACCACAGAAGCAGCCATACAAACCGCTGAAAAAGGATGGACTCATGCTAGTCGCATAAAAGGACCGGTAAAACCCCCTCACAGCTGGGAGGTTTGCAGTCTCCCGGGAGAAACCAAATTAAAGCTGAAACAAACTGATAAATGATTTGGATAATAATCTGGGTTGGAGATAACCATTATCTCCAAACCCAGCTAATAGGGAATCGGGACGCTCTTGGATATTGCAAACTCTTAGAGGACGAGTTGAGAAAGCCCTACTTTAAGTCCCCGAGATTAGAACATAAAGGGCACACATGGGAGGGGGAAAAAGCACAAAACAAAGATATTAGGTTAAAGTGTAACTGGTTAGATTGTGACTGTCACCCCCTTGTATGGTTTTCCTGTAAATTGTGTCACGAACCTTGGTGGTCTCATTGTCGGAGTGGTAGAACACCTAGGGGAATTTGTACGCCGTGCTATGAGAAAGAGAGGAGACTAACTTCTATCATTCTTAGTAGCAGAGTTGCTATGGGGGAGGTAAAGCTTGGATCTGACGAGTGGTGGGAAACCTTTTCCAAAGGGGTAAATCCTGATCGGTTCTGCTACCACCCTAACGAACCGATCCCCTTTCTCCTGGATATCCTGGAAGTGGTGTGTCAGAAGAAAGCCCCCAATTTGCGGCGTGACCTCTCATTAATAAAAGCTAATAACTGGGCCGCCAGTGCTAAAAAGTGGAAACGGGAGGTTTATCCGGCTCCTGAAGAATACCCCTGCTGCCGAGAAGATGGTAAACCCCGAGGCTCGCAGCAACCGAGTCGTCGGGCGAGGCAGAGAGGTAATAACCAGTGGAGTCCGTCGGAAGCCTCGACCCCCATATGGGATGTCCAGGAAATGTTGGCCGTCCTGCCCCAGGATTGGTAACCCACCACTGGGGAAACCAAAGGTAAAATTCAACCTGAGCTCCGACAATGACAGCCCCAAATTACAAGCCTTAATTCTTTTCTGGTGCATCATAACAAGTTCAGGGGCAGAAGGGTATTCACATCAACCCTTCAAATGGTCACTGATTAGATGGGTAGACCAGTATGTTATCCAGACCAAAATCACGTCTGGCGCACCCAGCTTTTTATGTACTTTGTGTGATTTAATACCTGTAAATCCATGTTTAAATCAGTTTGGATGTTATTTTTGTCCAAGCTCAAACCCGGGAAAAGGGTATTGTAACTATCCAGGACACTTTTACTGTGCTTATTGGGACTGTGTATCAGTAAGCTCCTTTGGGGGGAACGAGGACGGGTTTATCAGAACTGGATGGGGTCCATACGGGTGTACACAGCCCACTTCCACATATACCCAGAAAGAAGGAGGGTTAGATGGAACATGCAATATGATTTACATTAATGTGACAAAACCACATGACCAAGTCTGGTTATTAGGGAAAATGTGGGGAGCCCGATTATGGGAACCAGGGACAGACAGAGGGGGGCACTTTATAATCCAAAAGACAACCGTGCCACACGACCCCGAACCAATTGGACCAAACCAGGCGATAGCTGAAGAACTAATGCTAGGAGAAAATAATGGAAATGAATCAGAAACAGCCCCAACCACTAGTCTTCCAGAAATGTATAAGCAAAACTTTACTGATTCGACCCAAGGACCTGAAAACCCGGGAGAAGGGGACTTGTGGAAAATATTACAGGCCACTTTCCTAGTCCTGAATGAGACCCATCCAAATCTAACTGAGGAATGTTGGCTGTGTTACACCGTAAACCCCCCGTTCTATGAAGCCATAGGGGTAACAGCAAAAAGCAGACGAGTAAATGGGACCAACCCAGCTAGGTGCCTATGGAAAAAAGAAGGAGAAGAATCGAGAGGGATAACCTTGGCAAGGGTAACGGGGAGAGGAAGATGTATAGGACGAGTACCAGTGGAAAAACGACATCTATGTCAGGTTATGGGGAATTTGAGTGACCCTAAGAAACCTGCCAGCTGGATACTGCCAGCAGCAAATACTAAATGGGTCTGTAACACTCTCGGAGTCACCCCATGTATAAATATAGACCGATTTAATGAATCCAGTGACTTTTGTATTCAAGTATTGATAGTACCCAGAGTCCTTTACCACCCCGTAGAGTACGTTTATGAACAATATCAAAATATAGGACCCCACATAGTGAAACGGGAAATATTCACAACCTTCACTGTAGCAATGTTACTAGGAATAGCTGCAGCTGGGACAGGAACAGGAATAGCCTCACTCATACAGCAACACCGAGGATTCCAAGAACTAAGAGCCTCTGTAGATGAAGACCTCAGGAGGATCGAAACCTCCATCAAAGACCTCACAGAATCATTAGATTCCCTAGCAGAGGTAGCCTTACAAAATCGAAGGGGGTTAAATCTATTATTCCTGCAACAAGGAGGACTATGTGCTGCTTTAAGAGAAGAATGCTGCACATATGTAAACAAGAGCGGAATTATACGGGACTCAATGGCAAAACTAAGGGAGGGGCTAGAAAGAAGACAAAGAGAAAGGGAAAAACACCAAAGCTGCTATGAATCTTGGTTTAACTATTCTCCTTGGCTTACAACTTTATTATCAACGGTAGCGGGTCCACTACTTCTCTTACTATTGGGACTCACGTTTGGCCCTTGTATTTTTAATAAATTGATTAGCATGGTAAAAGGCAGATTAGAAGCTGCTCACCTTATGCTCACACGAGCAAAATACGAAACCTTGAAGATGGATGATCCAGAAGAATCTCTGGAGCTCAGCAAACGGGAATTAGAGCGTTTTGACGAACAAAATTGAGTATCAAAACAAAGGGGGGATTGAGATGAGGGACTACATTTTGTTCGTCACGAAAAAGAGACCAGTGTGTTACAAGAGTTGTCTGCTGACTATTTCTGTACTACTTCATGAGATATGAGCCACAAGGATACCAGGGAAGGGGTTGCAGGAGCCCACACAGAGTCCCACCCAGCAAATGGTACAAACAGATAACTCACAGAAATAACGACCAGGGAAAGGCTGGGGAAAGGGCAGGGGCAGATAAACACCCAGCAGGGAAACCTTTCCCGCTGACAAATGGTACAAGCAGATAACTCACAGAGATAACGACCAGGGAAAAGCTGGGGAAGGGGCAGGGGCAGATAAACAGTCTGCAAGGCAGGATATTTGCTTGCTTAAGCTTGATAGGGCACAGTTTGCAAGGCAGGACATTTGCTTGCTTAAGCTTGATAGGGCACATATTGCGTTAATCATAAGATTTTGGTAATTTTCCACGGAGAAATCACCAAATAAAAACATAGGGTGAAGAAGACGCGGCTGAGGAAGACTCCGCAGCCTTTATCACCGACCACCAGGAGACAGAAGGATGACCCCCTAGCAACAACCAGCGCAGGCGCAGAGAACTCTGAGATAACATGGACTCCTGAAGGATGGAGAGGATAAAAGGACTGAATCAGAAACTAGTTGGTGCGGCAGTAGGTGGAGCGGAGACTCCCCTGTCGCCCAGCGCTGAGCCTTTGCTTACGTAGTATAACTGCTTCAATAATTAATAAATTCTTTGATTGGAAATTACTCGTTTTGAGTCAATTTTATAACAATGGGGTGTCCAGGGGGTCCCTGTGCCCAGGAAAGGGGGTGCACGGGTCCCGGTGTTGAGGAAGGTGGTGGGTGGGGGCTGTGGAAGGCAGGAGTGGGGGTCCAGGGGGTGCTGGGGTCCAGGAAAAGCGGGGGCTGGGGTGTCTGAGAGGGGGAGGGCCGGGAAAGGGGGTGCGGGGGGGCATTGGTGCTGCATGAGGGGGTGCAGGAGGGTCCCCGTGCTGGATAAGGGGGTGCAGGGGGGGGTCCCTGTGCCTGAGAACGGAGGGTTTGGGAGGGTTCCAGTCTCAGATATGGGGGTGCACGGCGGTCCTGGTGCAGTGGAATGGGGGCTTAGGGGGTCCTGGTGCTGTATAAGGGGATGCAGTGGGGTCCCGGTGCCCAGGAATGGGGGTTCAGGGGTGCCGGTGCCAGATAATGGCCTGGCTGGGATCTGGTGCTGGGAAAAGGGGTGCAGGGGGTCCCAGGGCCAGATAACGGGATGCACTGGGGTCCCGGTGCCCAGGAATGGGGTTCCGGGGGGTTCCATTCCCGAGTTCCGGGGTTCAAGGGGTCCTGGTGCCTGAAAATTGAGGTTCAGGGGGTCCCGGTGCCGGGTAAGGGGATGTAGTGGATCCCGGTGCCCAGAAATTGGGGTTCAGGGCGGTTTCCCTGCCCGGGAATGGGGGCTCAGGGGGTTCCAGGCTGCAGATAAGGGGGTGCAGGGGTTATCGGGGCTGAGGAAGGGGGTACAGGGGGGGTCCCAGTGCCCCAAAATGAACGTTCAAGGGGGGTCTCTTGACCCCCTGGAGCCCCAGGGGACCCTCCAGGATCCCCTGGAACCCCTTCCAGGAAGCGCCGGGAATGAAGAGCTGGGGGGACGCCGAAATTTGGGAGATCTGGGGGTCCAAAAGCCGAGGAAAAGGGTGGGTCTGGGGTCTGGGAAGGACGAGGTGGCCGGGAATGGGCGTGCAGGGCGTCCCAGAGCACTGACGGGGGTGCGGGGGGATCCTAGGCCCGGATTAGGGGGGGCAGGGGGGTCCCAGTGCCCAAAAATTGGGGTTCAGGGGGTTCCCGTGCCGGGGAATGCGGGTTCGGGGGGAGTTTCCTTCCAGGAATTCGGGATTCAAGGGGGTCCCGGTGGCCGGGAATTGCGGTTCCGGGGGCGTCGGTGACCAGAAATGGGGATTCAGGGGAGTCCTGGGGCCACATGAGGGGGTACAGGGCGGTGCCAATGCTGGGCAAGGGGGTACAGGGGGGTCCCTGTGCCCAGAAATGGGCGCTCAAGGGGGTCCGCGTGCTCAGGAATGGGGGTTCAGGGGGGTCCCGGTGCTGAAAAAGGGTGCTGAGGGGGTCACAGGACCGAAAATGGGGGTTCAGGGGAGTCCCGGTACCCGGGAATGGAGGTTTAGGGAGTTCCCGGTGCCCAGGAATTGCGGTTCAGGGGGGTCCCGGTGAACAGAAATGGGGGTTCAGGGGATCTCGGTGCCAGATGAGGGGGTACAGGGGGGTCCCGGTGCTGGGGAAGTGGAGTGAGGGGGGGTGGCATGACCCAAAATGGGGGTTCAGGAGGGTTCCCCTGCCCGGGAATGGAAGATCAAGGGGGTCCCGCTGCCCGGGAATTGCGGTTCAGGGGGGTCCCGGTTTCGGGGGGTCCCACTCACCTTTGGTCGCGGCCCCCGGGTCCCCCAGGAGCCCCAGGAGCCCCCGGAGCACCCCCAGCCCCAGCGCTGGGGCCATCGCAGCCGTCCCCGATCGCGGCTGCAGAGACGCGAAAGCGAAAGTGCCCGAGGGAGCGCGGGGGGAGGGGGAAAGGGCGAATTCCAGGGAATTCACCTGGATCCCCTCCTGGCACCCCTCTGGATCCCTCGGGGATCCGTCTGGGACCCTCCAGGGCCGCGCCCTGCGGGACCCCCGGGCCGGGCTGTGCTGAACTCCCGGCCCTGCGCTCAAACTCTGCCCGGACCCCGCTGGGCTCGGCCCAAAGCCGGGCAAGCAGCGGGAGCAGCGGAGCCAATTTTTGCTGCGGGTGCGGGTCCCACCCCCGGCGGAGCAGGGCTGGGCGCTGGGACCCGATCTCTGATTCCCAATCTCCTTCTCTCTCGCTCTCTCTCTGCTGTTCTCTCCCTTTCCTTTGGGGGATCATAAATCCCAGAGCGGCCGCAGAGCCCCGTGCCCAGGCCGGGTTTCCCAGCAAAGGGAGGCTGGGGCTGAGGTGCCCCGGGCTGGCCGGGAATGGGGGCCCGGGGCTCCCTGGGCTCACGGAAATGGGGGATCCAGGGGCTGGGAGAGGAGGATACCCGGGAAAGGGGGTGCAGGGGGGTGTTGGTGCAGGATAAGGGGGTGCAGGGGGGGGTCCCAGTGCCCGGGAATGGGGTTGGGAGGGGGGGGTGGGCAGCAGCTGCTGGAGAGAGACTGGGACAGACTGGGAAAAGAACCCACTGGGAGCAGAACTGAGGCAGCAGAGATCATACTGGGATATACTGGGACCACACTGAGGGCTACTGGGAACATGCAGGGGACAATTGAGATTGGACTGGGAATGGTTTGGATCATCCTGGGACTGACTGGAATCATACTGGGAGTGATCAGATCTGTAGTAGGGGTGAAGAAGAGAAACTGGAATAATGCAGGGAGCAACTGGGATCATACTGGCAGCAGCTGCCCCATGCTGGGGTCATACTGGGATCATACTGGGACTGATGGGGTGACACTTGGAGTGACTGGCATAGTACTGGGAGTGTCTGGGAGTAACTGGGATCAAACTGGAGGTGACTGGACTTATACTGGGAGCAACTGGGACCACCGCGGGGGCAAATGGCATCGGGTAAGGTGTGACCGGGCTCATCCTGGAAGTGCCTGGGGCCACACTGGGCTCTTCCTGAGAGGGACTGAGAGTGAAAGGAACCATACAGGGCATGACTGGGAGCCGCTGGGACCGTGTCGGGGGCAACTGGGATCCTACCGGGAGTGATTTGGACCATACTGGGAGTGACCGGGAGCCACCGGTGAGGCGGCGGCGGAGCTGGGAGGCGGCCGCAGCGCAGGTGGGAGCCGCGCTGGGTTGTGCGGGGGCTCGGGGCTCGCTGCGGGCCTCGGGGGCGGCAGGGGGCTCAGGCGGGTTCCTTGTGCCGTGTCCGGCCCGTGGTGCCGCTGCCGTGAGGGCGCTGCGGGAGCGGCTGCCCGCGGTCTCCTTGCGGCCGCTGCCTCGGCAGGAGCCGCTGCCGGAGCAGCGCTGGCTCGGCCCGGTTCCTGTGGCTGGCACAGGGGCGGCTGCCCCGTGCCCGCGGCTGTGCGGGGAAATTCACGTGGCCGGAGGTTTCCGTGCCCCGAGGAGACAGAGGAGTCCTGTACAAGTGACTTTATTGCTGAGCAGAGGGAGAGGCCGTGGCGCATTTGCCGTGCGCTCGCTGCCATTTTTGTAGTTCGCAGCCTCCTTTTTATCCTCATTTTCCCGGCTCATCTCCCTCTCCCTTTGCGCACTGGCTGAGGTACTTGGAAGGTTCAGACCTCCCGATCTGCCAACTGCACGTCCTCGTTAATGTGCACCCCCACTTTTGTAGAACAGCCGATATTCACGGCTCTGTTAAGTCTTTTTTGTTCTCGACGTTCAGGAATTTAGCGGGACTTTCTGTGAGCAGCAGTCCATGATAATTAATAACATTTATTGAAGCTGGTGGTTTTGCCCCTTACTTCCTTATCTACAAGTCCCTGGCCCCTCGCTCAGCTGCTGAATGAGCCGCACTCTCAAGGTGTGGAGCATGGTAAAAAGGTGAGAGGTGCTGTAGCACATCAGAGCAGAAGCAGCATTCGTTTAACCCATGGTCTGCCAGGGAACCACAAAACCGTGTCCCATTCCCATCCTTTCCACGTTTGGACTGGTACATGAGCTGCTTTTTTGTTTCCTTTGTTATCTGTTTCACCACTTTGGCTTTGTCATCTATTTGCCAAGACCAGTTGGAGTCATTTGATTTTCCACAAACTCCTCTTTTCTCTGCTAACAGATGATCTGATCCCATCCCATGGTGAAATGTTGTGTTCCTCATTTCAGTGGATTGCTCAGCAGGAAGGTCAGGAGCTGGAGCTGTCTGGTTGGTTATTCCGAGGGCAGCTTGTAATCTAATGGTGCCATTGAAATGAGAAATGGGTTCTGTGGCTCCTGATATGAACTGGTTTGGGTTCCCAGGGGCTGGTCCATGGTGTTGTAGGATTTGTTCTGCTGGCCGTTCATCTTCTCCCCATCTTTGGCCGCTCTCTCCAGCCAGGGCTGCATCAATTGACCATTTGTCTCTAATTAAATCATCAAATACTTGGATTCCCAACTGATTTCCCGGAACTTGTGGGAGCAAGAACATCTCAGTGCTCTAATCCACCCCATATAACATAGACAGTGACAGCACACGTTGGAGTGGGCAGAGGGATGATTCCCCCCCATTTATTTATAGTGAAGTTTTCCCAACATTCTCCATTTGCTGTTTCCCTGTGCAGCTTCACCCGTTTCTGTTGCAGGGTCAGATATCCTCACCCCGGGCTCTGCCTTGAGCTGTGCAAATTCCATCAGTGCAAGCAGGCAGAGCTCGGGGTGAGGGGCAGGGGGAACCAGCCCAATTCCTGCCCCAGGCAAGAGACCCAGGTACATTGGCCAGGCTTTGCCCAGCAGGGTTCATTTGCATTCCTAAAGCTCCTCTCCTGGCTGACTAGAACCAAAGCTTCTCATCCAGGGCTGCCATCTGGTGAGTCACATGTGGCCCCCCGGAATCTGCTTTTTTTTAAAAAATGTATTAACTATTTAAGAGTTAAAAGTATCACCGTTAAAGCTCTTCAATTTTGCAAAATGCAACATAAAGGCGAACATGGAAAAACCCAGACCAAAAATTGATTCTCACCCTTCTGTCCCAAACCTACCTGACAATATAAAGTAGGATTATTATAAAAAATGTTTCTCATGTTGTAATCTTATCACTGAAACTGTAGGGAAAACAAAAACTCTCCAAGAATCTCTTTAGTGTGAGAGAGTCAAGGCATTGCTTGGTTCTGGCCAGGATGGGCAACAGAAATACTTTCATCCACACATAGCCCGGCTGTGCAGAAAACATCCTTCCATGACATGTCAGTTTTACTCGATTTTTCCTAAACTTTACCTAGTCTGAACCAATCTAAATCCACTGCTTTAATCTTCATTGCTTCCAAGTCGTGTAAGTTTTCAGTGTTTGGTTTCCTATTAGACTCGGATTTCTTCCCCTCTGCTGTGAATTCGGTCCACACTCCTGGATTTCCTTCTCAGCCTTTTCCAGACCAGGTGTCTCCAGCTGTGCGGGGGCAGTGTCTGGGGTAGCTGTTGGTTGCTGTTTGCTGCGGGGCGTTGATGTTTTGTTGCTGGTCCTTATCTCTGTGGGTGTCTTTTGGGCTATTCCCAGTCTGTTCGGATGTTAAACTCATCTCCATTGAGTGGTGGAGATGAGTTTAACATCCAAACAGACTGGGAACCCCTTAAATAAAACCTTTAAAATTTCTTTCCCAAAGGCAAACCTTTGAGTAGAGAAACCTTTCAGAGCAGAGAAATAAGATTTAAAAGAAGCAGGATGGGTACATTTTGCAGCAGTGCAGTCGCAGGCAGCCCAGAGTGTGGGTGTGAGTGAGCCCCAGGGTGGAATTGTGCCGCGGTGCTCCCCAGCAGCTGTGGCAGTGCAGGCCCAGCCAGCGCTGGAGCTGCAGCAGCGGCAGCGAGGCTTGGCCGCAGTGGCTGGAGGTGCCAGGGGAGGGTGGCCAGGATTCCCGAGGGTTTGAGCAGAGGATCTGTGGGCAGGCCCAGGGGCTTGGCCCGCTGTGGAGCCCTGGCTGCTGCTGCGTTGCCTTCAGGGCAGGCTCAGGGGCGGCTCCCATGGTCCTGCTGCAGGCGGGAAGTGCAAATCTCCGGGGCTTCAGAGCCCCTGAGGCCAGGCTGAGGGGTCCCCCCGTGCTCAGCTGTGCTGGCGGCTGTTTCTGGCCTCAGGGACACTTGGCGTGGGCCCCTTGGCCACCAGTGGTGCTGCTTTGCACTCCTTAGGCAGGAGCCGATGGCCTGGCTGGGTGTTGGCAACAGCAAAGTCCCAGGGCAGGCTCTGTGCCAGCCCAGCTTCCTGGGGGAGAGATTCCACAGGAGACAGGATCCTGGCTACAGCCTGCCTTACATTTACATCCCTTATTTCCACCCTGCACTAGGTGGAGAATTGCCCAGGTAAGGAATTCCAGACATGAATTCCAAGGGAGATAATTGAATATCTGCCTTGGGTCTGGCTCTTTTTCTTGCCAAGGCCAATGGCAAAAGCTGTACCCATGGCATCTTGGTTTCCATCTCCGGCTTCCAAAGGTGTTTCTTTATTTCCCCATTCATTCTTTCTACCCAACCCGAGCTCTGGGCTTGCCAGGGGTTATGGAGGTCCCATTGTATTCCTAAAGCTGCCATAACCCCCTGAAGGGTCTTTCCTGTAAAATGAGTTCCCCATCTGAATCTATTGCTCCCACAATCCATTATCTTTGAATTATTTCTTTTAGCAATAGGTTAATAAGTGATCCAGTGATTGCTGAAGCAGTCAGAATTGCTTTTGCCCCCCTGTTAGGTGCCATGGTGTCAGCAGAAGATTTTGAAGCCTTCCTGCTCAGGGCATTTCAGTGCCAGGCTCTTACAAGCACCCACAGCTCCGCGGGTTGAGCTGAGCATGGGCCGGTGACCTGCGCTTTGTCTGATTCCCCCTCCTTAATAACAGCCTGTCTTGTAGCTCTTTTCCCTCCTGCTGCCCTCTCAGAGCCATCCACAAACACATTGTCTCCCTCAGGCCAGGGAATGTCCCATCAATCTCTCCCAGCCTGGCTCGGGAGCTCTGTCCCTTGAGTGCGGTCCTGGGTTCCTTGCCAGCCCCTCTCCAGGCTGTTCAAACAGGAGGCTGGGTTAAACCCTTGCCCTGTCCTCAGTTCTGAATCCTCCTGTGCCACTGAACAAGTTTCATACTGTAATCACCGAGCCCTGCTCATCCATTGAGAGGCTCTTTTGGTTGTCAAAGCTTTAACTTGATGCCAGACTTGAACTCTAGGAGATCCTCCTGTTGTCATCAGTTTTCAGCCTCTACTCCCACGGAAGCTGTGGCTGCACAATTCTGCAGACAATGAGGCTGCTCTCTGGCCACTGGGTTAAACATTTTAGCACAAGAATTCCTTTGGCAAGACCCTGTTTAACGTCCACCTATAATTCAAATTCTTTTTCCCTGTCTGGAAGGCCCAGGCCACTCGCCTCAGTTAATCTTCATTTTAACACTTGAAAATTCTGTGTTTCCTCCTTGTGTCCATCCCTCCAGTTTGTTGACTGGCAAGATAGGAGTGTTGTAGGGAGACATCCTTGGCTCCAAAAGCCCTGCCTTTAACAGGGACTCAATACCAGGCTGTGAGCCCTTCCTTCCCTCTCTTGGAACAGGGTATTGCTTGTCCTGGTTGCTTTAATTTGTAGAGGCTCCATATCTAATTTTCTGTATTTCCCTGGGGCTGCCCACACTTCTGGGTTCACTTCAGCATAGGCCTTGTCAGACTTTTGACACAGAGGTACAACAGAACTAGCCTCTGTATCCCTTTTTACAGTATTAAAATCCAGCTCTCAAACTCCTTCCTAGTTAATTACAATCACAGGAAGAAGAAAAAGAAATTTATTTCAAACCTATCCCCCACAGCTTCTAATAGTGGTTGAACAAATCATACCTGCTCATCTTTCCCACTCATTCCCTTAAAAATTAAAATATTCCCGTACTATTTTCCCCTTTAGGTCTAAGATTCAGAGCAGATTGAGAGGCCCCTGTGTCCATCAGGAAATGCCTCCTCTCAATGCAGACCCACCTGAATGTTCTCAAGGGCTCCAGTGTGGAGGGTCCCTGGTGTGATGGGAGCTGTGACAGCCCTGCCAATCCATGTCCATCACGGGCTGGACTTGCTGGTCCTGAGGGTGCTGCTGTCTCTGCTTGCAGTGTCCTTGTGCCCTGCAGCTGGAGCCCTGATTCCTTGCCAGGGGCTGTTTGGGTGGGCTGTGCCCTGCCGAGGAGGGCAATGCCTCTGCCGGGTGCTTGTGGCCGAGCCGTGCCCTGGGTGCTGGGGCCCCCTTGGGCCCTGGGGCTGATCCCTCAGGGGCTGTAGGAGCACTGCCCTGGCCTTTGCCTTCAGCTTGGCCTTTTGCTGCTCCCTTCTTGCATTCACCTGCTGGGCCTTTGTGCCCAAGTGCTGCAGGGCCTTCTTCTGCCCCTCCTGCAGCCCCCCTCAGTGCCTGTGGGTGCTTGTCTTGCTTTACAAGACAGGCGTCTGCTTGGGAAGGCAGAAAAAGCCTCTCTTGGAATGGAGAATGCAAACCCCCTCCCTCTTAATTTTTAGGATAGTGAAATCAAGGGGCTCTCAGGCAAAGATATGGGATTAGGAATAACGGTTCTTTCCTAGTGTGTATAATATAATAATAGTAGTGTGTATAAACAGCTCCGGCAGTGCCAACAAACAGAGCCCGGAGCCGGTCCCGGCCTTTCGGCCGCGGCGCTTTCCCCTTGGGTGCAGTTCCGGGCACGGCCGGCAGGGGCGCCGGTGGCTCCCGCGGGGCGGGGCAGCGCATCCCTGCCATGGGAACCTCTCTTCACGGCAATAGAGCAATCCCTTCATCTAACTCTTTCACTTTTTTACCTTCCGTAGCCTTTCTCCCGTGTTTTGAGAAAGAATTTGGAGAGGGCTGCCTTTTAACTGAGCTCCTAGTGTTTCGATAAGGTGCTTCCTGTAGAGAGAGGGCGTTTCCCTGAACAGCAGGAGCTGTGGTTACCAAGGGGACGTAACTCAGAGCAGGAGGGGTCAGGGGAGGATATCCCGCCGAGGCTCGGTGGGAGTGTGGGCAGGGTCTGCTGCCAGAATCGCCAGAGGGGGATCTTCCCGTGGAGGCCGAGCCGGAGCGTGGGCAGCCCCCACATGGCTTCTGGCGGCTGATCCGGCAGCTCCCGGCAGAGAAAAGGCAGGTGGGAGACCCCGGCAGCAGCAGCGGCGCTGCCCAGCGCAGCTGGCACGGGCAGGGCAGCCGGGGATGGGATGGCTGGGACCCGCCCTCGGTGCGGTCGGCGCGGTGACCTCGGCCCACGCGGCAGGACAGAGCAACCCCATCTTGCCCAGCATGGCCGGCAGAGCGGCCGCGGGCCGGGCAGTGGGGCCAGGGCACACAAATTCACCGCCAGCGCCGGGGCAGGTGGAGCTGCCCTGGGCAGTGAGCCCGCACCTGGGATGGAAACCGGGGCAGGCGGAGCTGAGGCGGGCAGCGAGCCGGGACCCGGGACAGGCGCCTCGGCCGCCAACGGAGGGGGCAAGAGCTGCAGAGGATCCCACTCTCTTTCTGACTTTTCCTCTTGTTCCCCTCCCTTTCATTTCCCCTTTTTATTTTCTTGGTTTTTTCCTCGGGTGTTTCTGATACTTCAAAGATTTTTATTCTCCTAAAATCTCCTGTCTAACATATGGCATCTTCTCTTTCTTCTAGATTAAATGGGGTTTTTAAAAATAAATCCAGAAGCTAACAAATCTAAACTTCTGCTTGGATATTTTGAAATGGTCGACGAGCTAACTCATGACCTCCTAATGTTGTTTTTCTCATCACCTTTTTATTTATCCTTTGGCAAATTAAGCATCTTTCAGTGACTTGCTTTGCTACACCAAAAATCCCAGTGCACCCAAAATTCCTTAAAAAATGATCACACAAAGCTTGAGTACGCCAGTGGGGTTTCTGATGCACGTCTTCTAATCTTTTCCTAGTAAGCACATTTTATTAAGTAATTGTCTTCCATGTAGAAGTTTCTATTACTCTGATTTATCTTGTTCATTTCCTATCTTGTTTAATTCTTTTTTCTCGGCTTCCCTAAACTTTGGAATTTCCAGTTTTTCCTCGTTTGGAGTGAATATTAAACTAACTCTTTCAGCTCCATTTTCTGCTGCATCCTTAGCTTTGTGATCTGCCCCCAGTTTGCCCAGTTTGCCTCTCCTTTGGCCCGGGCCGGGTTCCCCCCGCCCGCAGCGGCTGGGAGCAGCCGAGAGCCCCGCGCTGCCCATGCCGACCTGGCCCGGCTCCATGGCCGCTGCTGCCGCGGGCTGCGAGGGCTGCGGGAACGGGGCACCGAGGGTGTGGCTGCTGCTGGGGGAGGAGGAGGAGGGAGGGAAGGGCAGGGATGGAGGGGGAGGAGGAGGCGGGGTTAGGGGGGAGGAGGAAATGGAGGAGGGATGGAAGGGGCGGGATGGAAGAGGAGCAGGAGGTGGGGATAAGACAGGGGAGGAGGAGGAGGGGGGATGGAAGAGGAGGAGCGGGAGGAGAAAGAGCAGTGAAGAAGGCGGGGTTAGGGGGGAGGAGGAGAGGGAGGTGGAGATAGGACAGAGGAGGAGCGGGAGGAAGAGGAAGAGGAGGGACAAGGGCGGATCAAGGCTGAGCTGCGGGAGCCTCGCGGTCTCGATCCCTGCCTGAATTCGCAGCCCCCACCTGTGGGATCATCGCCCCCCCCATGGCTCCGGTGAGCGGGGAGGGGGAGCCCGGCCCGGATATCCCGGGGGGTCCGTGGGTTGGGTTTTTGGGGGGATGTTTGGAGAATGGAGAAGTCCAAAGCTGAGCGGAAAAGGCCCCTCGGGGGGACATCGGGGGGTGGCGGTGGCGGCTGCCGGCAGAGGCAGCCTGGAGGAGCAGAGCCCTGTGTGCCCCAGGAGGCCAAAGTGGGGAGGCCAGAGAGGGGGGAGCGCCGCCATTGGCGGGAGCCTCAAGAGCCTGGAGAGGGGCAGGGGGGACTCCTTGGAGCCGCTGCAGCCCAGAGCAGAGAATGAGGGGAGAAGGGAGCCCGGGAGCCCAAACAGCCCCGGCATCCCGAAATGGGGAGAGCCAAGAGGAGGCAGTGCGTCCCCAGAGATGGCCTGGGGGGATCTCGTTGCCCTTGCCTGTGGCAGGGAGGCAAATCCCATGCTGTCCTTGTCCTTCCTCGCCCAGAGCAGGAGCTGAGCATGGAGAGCAGGGAGGACAAATGCCCGCGGCAGAACCTGGTGGCAGAGGCCGTTTTGAGCGGCTCCACAGCGCAGGAAGCCAACGGGGAGGAAAAGGCCCGGAGATGCCGCACGAGGAGGGGCTGCAAACGCAGATGGCAGGGATGTGAGGGGGAAAGAGGCAGCCTGGGCCGGGAAGGCGGCCGGAGATGGAGCCAGAGCTCGGATCTGGTGCTCCATGAGCAGCTCCATGATGGGGAGAAGCCCCACATGTGCATGGAGTGTGGGAAGAGCTTCAGCTGGAGCTCCCACCTGATCAGCCACCAGAGGATCCACACTGGGGAGAGGCCCTACGAGTGTGGGGAGTGTGGGAAGAGCTTCAGCCAGAGCTCCAACCTGATCAGCCACCAGAGGACCCACACTGGGGAGAGGCCCTATGAGTGCTCCAAGTGTGGGAAGAGGTTTCAGACCAGGTCCCATCTTCTCCTACACTATCAGAGTCACACAGAGGAGAGGCCCTTCCAATGCCCCGACTGTGGGAAGGGATTCAAGCGTAACTCCACCCTCGTCACCCATCGGCGCATCCACACTGGGGAGAGGCCCTACGAGTGTGATAAATGCAGGAAGAGGTTTCAGACCAGCTCCAGTCTCCTCCGGCACTATTGGATTCACAAAGATGAGAGGCCATTCCAATGCCCCGACTGTGGGAAGGGATTCAAGTACAACTCCCACCTCGTCCTTCACCAGCGCATCCACACTGGGGAGAGGCCCTACGAGTGTCCCCAGTGTGGGAAGAGCTTCTCCTGCAGCTCTCACTTGACCCGACACCAACGGAGGCACCGGTAAGGGAAGCCCTGCGAGTGCCCCGAGTGCAGGAAGAGCTTCGTGCGCTGCTGCAGCTCCATCCCCCACTGGAGGAGGCACTTTGGGCACAGCCCTGGTCACTCACATTCCCTGTGATCCATGTTGGGAACACTCCTGGCTGCTTCTCCTTTGGTTTGGCCTGAATTTTTTTCTCTTCTCCATCTCTCTGTCCTCCAAAAGTCCGGAGGGATGGAACAGTCCCCTCAAAACCACTCAAATTCCACTGAAAATAACTGAATTTTAACCCGAAAGGGCTCAATTCCACCTCAGATTGCTTGTTCCTTCCTCAAAAAACTCAATCCCAGGCCAAACTCACTCCATTCCACAGCTGTCAAGTTGAGATGGAGTTGGAAGGAGATTGGGAGAAGTGGGATCCCAATTTGGAGCAATGGGATGGGGATTGTGTGGGGCTGGGTGTGTGGGATGTATTTGATAGCAAATAAAACTTTCAGAGTTACTGATTTCTGTCCCGTTCATTTTCAGTCATTTCTGTTTGCAGAGTGCCACCTTCTCAGCTGATTCAATTCCTATAAAAATCCCATTTTTAAATCATCTAACCCAAACAATCCAAAAACCAATATCAAAATAAAGCCACCTGCACACAATTAATGTTTTAAAAATAATTTTAATTTTTCAAGAGTACTTAAGGATGTTATTAAAGTTTAATTGTTTGGTTGAAATGTCTGAGAAATTGTACTGGTGTTTGGTTTTGTGTTTAGTATATTTGTAATATGAATTGTTTAACTAAGATGTGTTAGATTGCATGGTAGTTTCTTTAGATAATTTTATCTAAAGTACATTAGTCATCGAGTTAAAATTTTCAAAAGGTATTTCCTGATATATAATTTGTTTATTTATATGCATTGGTAATATTATAGTAATAGTTATTGTTGGTTGGAGTTGAGTCATTGTTGGAGTTGAATCATTGTAAAGAAGAGTTGAGATTTTTATATTTTATTTTTATTATAATTTATTTAATTTCAATTATTATTTCTTTGTTTATAATTTTATTGCAATTTGTTGAGGGGATAGGAAGGAAGTTCAAGGGCAGGAACATTTTTTCCTGGCTGGGAACTGGAATTCCAGACCCAGGGAGTGTGTGCAGGACCCCACAGACTGGGATCAAATATGGACTGGGATCACATATGGGCTTGGATCAAATACGGACTGGGATCACATGGATGGGGATCCTGTGGATCAGAACCCTCCAGACCAGGATAGCCTGAAGTGGGATCAAATATGGACTGGGACTGTATGGACTGGGATCCCAGGGACTGGGACCATATGGATCAGGACCACACAGACTGGGATCAAATATGGTCTGGGACTGTTTTTTAAAGTAACTTTGTTCTATAGTTTTTATTTCTGTTGGTAATTAAGCTCAGTGAAATAGCTGCTTGTGTTAAACTGCCTGCTTGGATGGGATAACATCCAATGCACCCAGGATGAGGACACCTGTACAGATCTGGCAACTATCAGCACTCCCCGTCTGAAGGCAGAGTGCACCAAGGCCCAAAACCTGGAGGTGATAAAGAGAATGGACTAAAACCACAGCCAAGGAATCTGCATGCTCTAAAGAGGCAGATCCAGGGCAGAGCCATGCTAAACAGTTCTTGGAAGATGTAAACTGGGTGCATCTTGGCACTCAGGCAGGAGCACCCTGTTACCTTCAGGGATCCCCTGAAATACCTTTCCCCTTACATCAGCCTGGTGCATATTCATAGAGCCTCATGCACAGCAGCTGGGAAGGGTTTAACAGTTTACTGGGTATATTAGCGTTCAGAAACACATAATCACCAGAATGATTATATGCAGGTGCTTTTATTGAAGAGCTCTGGGTGTCAGGGGTACCAACCCAAATCTGACTCCGACATGGGTTTGGGATGAACATGTTTTTATATTCTATCCTTACATAACTTTCATGTTAATGATTAAACTTATATTGTTCTATTGTATACATAGATTTCAGCCAAGCATGGGCTCCTTGTGGCCCCCCTCAAACTTCTAACATAGTTTCTCATGGTTCTTCCTATGATTATACAGTAAGTATATTTAATTACTAAACAAACATCACATCTAACAATTATATCATTTATCATGTTCTGCTTACGCAGGGGCAATTTCACATGATCTGGCAAGCACAAAGCCTAACATTTTCAGAGTCTATTTTTGACATTTTTCCAGGGCCCCACTATCATTCTCCCCCCTTTGAAAGCATTTTCACTTCACTATAGGTGTAAATGTTTTCACTTGATACAGGCCTTTATTTCTCAATTTATTCTTGACGTTCTTCAAGTCCATGGTTGATGTAAACGTTGTCGTGGATGCTGTCACGAACTGGAGAACCAGAAGATGGTGGGCGTGGATCTCGTGTCAGTGCCTTTATTATCTTCTGGTTCCAGGATGTTTTCTTCTGTATCTCTCCTTTTAAGATGCTGTGAACTAACCAAATTGCTAAGAATACAATTAGTAAGATTATCACACTCTCAATGACAGATTTAATCCGTGAACTCACATTCCACCCTAACCCTTTAAAGATTTTGCCTAGCCAGGTCGTAGTCAAATCCTTTTGCTCTTCTTGTGCTTCATGCTCTCTTTGTTTCAACTGATTGATGTCATATTCTACATCTGCAGTTACATTTGGGATGTGAACGCAGCAATGACCAACCCGTCCCTTTAAAAATCCACATACTCCATGCTTTTTCAGGAGTAACAAATCAAAGGCTAATCGATTTTGTAAAGTCATTTTTGTGGTGGCTTGTAATTGTACGTTTAATTCTTTAAATCCTTCCCGGGTGACTCTTGCCAGTCTATCTACCTGACCTGTAAGTTTGTACAGCATCTTCTACTCTTATAGTTTGCTGTAGGACCAAGCAAAGACTCTAGGGCCCACCCAAATTTCACTCCACCAGAGGGTTCTTGCCAAGTGTCATCTGGATTTTCATTGTCTAGAACTTCTCTTCTTGCTCTTATCTGCACAAGGTCATGTTTTCCGTTAAATGGGGACTTTTTCCAAATTGGACATGAGGTTGGGAGGCCTAAAGTAATTTCCTTTACTTTCCCATCTACAGGCAGATGTGTTGTCCAGGTGCCATCGCTTGCTGCCCATACAAATTGTCCTGGACCTCGGACTGTACTCCTGGTACATCCTACAACTGCTTTATAATTCCCTCTGCCTTGTTTATGTTTGATCCCTCTGCAAGCACAGCCAGTTTGTAGGGCTATTGCCAGGGGTGGCATCTGCTTTATCTCTGCATCATCAGAAGTGCAGTCATAAGTTTTATTACATGCCCACCAACTTACTTGGTCTGCCCTCGTTCTGCTGCTGGTGGCAGTGTTTGTTACTGCTGGATCTGTTTCATTCTCGGAGCCTTCCCACTTAATGCACCAAGGGGTGTTTGCCATACATTGGAATCTTTGAAGGATACTCACAGACCACGCACTGTCCCAAGGCTCTGTCTGATCTTTCTGATCCTTGGCCTCACACTTCCATACCAGAGTGGTTTCTCTAACATTTTCTGTAATCTTTTTATAGTGTGGCAAATAGCATTGCCATTGTGTGATGCCTGCTGATTCTCCCATAGGGGTTCCTAGTGTGCCATCACTTAGAATACAGTCTTTCTGGCCCATGGGTTTCATCCATGTTCCTATTTTCTCCCAAGTTTCCTTGATTACTTGCCTCGATTCGGGTACCTGTTTGCATGCAATTGTTTTGTTCTTTTGTATTTCAGGTAGTTTTGATGTTGTGATTCCCCAATTTACTGGATCTCCTGCTGCCCTTTGGTATTGGTATACAGGCAGTTATTCTACAGGTGTTTTGCATTTTGGCAAAGTCTTTGACTAATCCAATCATTACATTCTCAGCCCAAACTGCATTAGAAACCTTTATCACCTGTGTTTCTGCTTGTACCTCTCTCTTCATTCTAGAATGAAAAGTGTTTAGTTGATCTTTTTGCATTCCACATCCCAAAGACATTAATGACCATACCATTGGCACAATTACTGATAGCTTTCTCAAAGTGATTAAACACATCTTATCTGCAGCCTTGTTGGTTCCACAGTTTACACAGTCCGTGATCCAGGATGGATTTTCTTCACTCGGCTGTAGTGAATCCAGGGGTCCACGCCGGCTACTTTGGCTGCTGTAAAGGTGGTCAGCAGTACCTGGTGGGGCCCACTCCACTTTTCTTTCAGCGGTTCTTCGTTCCAGTTCTTGATGTACACCTCGTCTCCTGGATGTATGTTATGAACTGGGCTCTCGAGAGTCAGCGGTCTATTCCACACGAGGATGCTCCGGAGCCGAGCTAAAGTTTTCCCGAGAGACAGAACATAATTATACACTTCCTGCTTTCCTGTGACGTGCACATTAGGGTTAGGCTCAGGAGATTCATATGGTTTCCCATGCAATATCTCATAAGGGCTGACTGACATCCCACTCCTAGGCTTTATCCGAATCCTCAACAGTGCTATTGGCAAAGCCTGGGGCCACTGCAATTTGGCTTCTTGGCATATTTTACTGATTTGCCTCTCTAGTGTCTGATTCATCCTCTCTACCTGTCCACTCGACTGGGGTCTCCACGGTGTGTGGAGGTTCCAAGTTATCCCCAGCAATCTACTTACCTCTCTTACTACTGTAGCTATGAAATGGGGCCCCCTATCTGATGATACCCTAGGGGCACCCCGAACCTGGGAATAATCTCCTGTAGTAACCACTTTACTGTTTCCTTTGCTTGGTTGGTGCGACAGGGAAGGGCTTCTGGCCACCCAGAGAATGTGTCAACCCCCACTAACAGGTATTTGTATCCTCGAGTTCTTGGTAAGTCTACGAAATCTACCTGCCAATAGTCTCCTGGCTCTATTCCTATCCGAATTCTTCCTAGGTGTGCCTGTCGCCAGCCACTGGGTTGTTTTTCAAGCAGATATCGCACTTTGACAACACTGATTTTGCCATTGTTAACATCCGTACCAAAATTAAACTCTGCTTTAGCAATTGTACCAATGCCTCTGCTCCCCAGTGACATTCATTATGTTTAATTTGTAGAACTTCTCTCATTTTCAAGGGGGTACCACTATCTGTCCTTGTGCAGTCACACACCATCCCTCTGAATTCTTTTGTGCATTTAGCAAACGTGCCAGTCTCTCATCTTCTACTGAATATTTTGGTTCTGGAGGCAAATTGAATTGGGATACATTAAGCTTTAAAGGTATCAATGCCATTGTTGTTTGCACCTCTCTAGCAACCTGTCGGGCTGCCCAGTCTGCCTTTCGATTTCCCTCACAGATTTTGGAGTTTCCTGATTGCTGTGCTTTGCAGTGTATGATTGCCACTTGTTCAGGTTTTTGTACTGCTTTTATCAATTGCAGGACTGCATCCTGATGTTTAATGTGCATACCCTGAGAAGGACAATAGTCCCCTTTCTTTCCACAGTGCTCTGTGTACATGCACCACTCCAAAAGCATATTTTGAGTCAGTCCAGATATTTATCCTTTTCCCTTCACTTAATTCTAGTGCCCTGGTTAAAGCAACCAGTTCTGCCTTCTGGGCAGATGTATTTGGTGGTAATGCCTTTGCCTCCACTGCTGTACTGACTGTTGTTACTGCATATCCAGCGTATCTGGTTCCGTTTTCCACGAAGCTGCTCCCATCTGTAAACAGCTCCCACTCTGGCTGCTCTAGTGGGACGTCTTTCAGGTCTTCTCTTGCTGAGTAGGTGTACTCTATTACCTCCACACAGTCATGCTCTAATGGGCCTTCCTCAGTTGTGGTACCTAGGAACAAAGCTGGATTCAAAAGGTTGGTTGTTTTTAATGTGACATCATCCTGCTCAGTCAGGACTACCTGGAATTTCATCATCCTGCTTGGGGATAGCCAATGGCCCCCCTTCTGCTCTAAGACAGTGGTTACCATGTGTGGTACATTGACATCTATGTGCCTTCCCATCGTGAGCTTCCTGGCTTCTTGTATCAGCATCACAGTGGCTGCGACTGCCCGCAGACATGGAGGCCACTCGGCACTTATGCTGTCAAGTTGTTTGGAAAAGTAGCCCAGCGGCCTTTTCCAGCTTCCCAGACCTTGGGTCAGGACTCCTAGTGCTAGGCACAGCCTTTCATGGACAAACAGCTGAAAATCTTTAGACAGATCAGGTAAGCCTAATGCTGGAGCAGTTGTCAGTGCTTCCTTTAATTTTAGGAAGGCTTCTTTCTGTGGCTTGCCCCAGGTGAATGGCTGCATCTTCTGAGCTTCACACAGGGGTTTCACAATCAGTCCACAGTCCATGATCCACAGGCGACACCATCCTGCCATCCCGAGGAAGACTCGCAGCTCATGTAGATTCTGGGGCTCTGGAATAGCACAAATGGCTTGGATACGGTTAGTGCCTAGTTTTCATTTGCCCTTGTGAAATTTCACATCCCAGGAGATCACAGTCTGTTGGGCAATTTGTGCCTTTCCTCTGGATATTTATAACCTCCCATTCCCAGTAAATTTAAAATCTCAATGGTTACCTTTATACAGGTTGCTTTTCTTCTGTAGCTATTAGTATATCATCAACATACTGCAACAACAGGTATTGGTCTCTTGGTACTTGCCCACTCTCGGTGCAAATGTCCAGCTCCTTTGCCAGTTGGTTTCCAAATAGGGTCGGCGAGTTCTTATATCGTGTCCAGGTGAGTTGGGTCTTTCTCCCATTCCCTGGGTTTTCCCACTCACAGGCAAACAGTTTCCTACTTTCTTTGTCAAGGGGGGATGCAGAAAAAGGCATCTTTTAAATCAATTTCAGTAAACCACTTATATATCTCCTTTACGGATGTTAGCAATGTGTAAGGATTTGTTACCACTGGAGAAATGTCCTTTGTTATTTTATTTATTGCTCCCAAATCCTACACTAATCTATATTCACCATCTGGCTTCTTTATTTGGAATATTGGTGTATTAAATTCTGGTTCACATTCTTCTAAAATTCGGTATTTCAAGAATTTCTCAATAATCTTTACTTATTCCTTGCCGTGCTTCTGGTGTTATGGAATAGTGTTTGACTTGTACAGCCCTCGCCCCTTCTTTTAACTCTACATGCACTGGTTGTGCCAATTTAGATTTCCCTGGTATATCTGTCTCCCATACAGAGGGAATCACTGCATCTCCTACCTCCCTAGGGATAGAGGGAACAGGTTTTTCTTTGATCATTAATATCTGTCCCGTCTTTGATTCAGATATTTTCATTATAAGCTCCCCATTTTCAAAGGTTATTACCGCATCAAGTTTTGCTAGCAAATTTCTCCCTAAAAGCGGAATTGGACACTCAGGTACGTATAGGAATTCGTGTTATAACTTTGTTCCCAAAACACAAATTTGGGGTTGCAAGAATGGCCGTTTTTCCTCTTTCCCTGTAGCGCCGACTATTGTTGTTTGCTTGTCCCCAATTTGTCCTTGCAAATCATTCAATACCGAGTGAGTAGCTCCTGTATCTATTAGAAATTTGACTTCTTTATGTCCTAATTGTTTATTTATAACAGGTTCCTTAACTTGTTCTACTGGCTCTGTGTCTAGTCAGCTGGTATACTCCCCCAAAACCATCCCCTTGGTAACCTGCTGGCACTGATTGCCCTGGTGAAACTGGTTGTTCAAGTCTGGACATTGTCTCTTCCAATGCCCCTCCCGCTTGCAATACGCACATTGATTTAGGTTTAACCCCTGCCTGACTGGTCTCCTATTTTGACTATTCCTGTTACATCCCCTGAAATTTGGGTTCCCTTTTCCTTGTATTACTGCCAACAGATTCTGCTGCTGCCTTTTAGTAGCTTCTCTTTCGCGATTGTTATATACCTTCCAGGCTACCTCATGTAGCTTATTCAAATTCCTTCGTTCTTCCCCTTCTAATTTTTCAATTTTCTACGAATATTGTCCTGTGACTGGCCCAAGAATATGAGAGCGAGCTGAACCTTTGCTTGTGCTGTGTCCATTTGGAGATCTGTATATTTTCTTGCTACCTCCTTAAGCCTCTCCAAAAACGCAGTGGGAGATTCCTTCCTGTCGAACTTTGTATAGTTTAGACCAATTTATAGTTTTGGGCACAGCATTCTGAACTCCTATTTGGATCCACTCTTGATATTTCCGTAGTCTCCCCATACCGCAAAATAAATTAGGGTCCCAATTTGGATCCTCAATTGGGAAATTCTCATCTAAATTCCCTGTTACGAATCCATTTCTGATGTTCTGTCTTACCCTTTCTTTGGCTGCCTTAAGTACCGTCTCTTTCTCAGTAGAATCCATCAAAGTATCTAATATTAATATATTAGATATATTAATATATTATATATAGATATATATTAGATATATTATTATACTATATATAATTTTATATATATATAATATTATTATACATATTATTGTATGTCATCCCAGTCAGGATTTTGAGGTTTTTATAACCATTTTTAATACTCATGCCATTTTATCAGGATTTTCTCTATGAATTCTGGCTGATTGTTTCCAAATAACTAAATCTGCAGGAGAGAAAGGCACTTTTATAAATACTGGCCCTTCCACTCCTACACTTTGTCGCAAGGGGGCAATTACAATCCATTTTTGTCTGCCTATGTCTTTTCTATCCATAACTGGGGCAAGGTTAGACCGACTCCTGGTTCTGTGGACTACCCCATCGTTGATTCTCTCTCTCTCCTTCCTGCCACAGTTAGGTTTTGCTCATCTTCCGAGGAAGAGGGATCAGGTGACGATGGGAGAGGAGAATAAAGAGGGAAGGGTGTACTAGACGAGACCGGTTCAGGACTAGGTGGGGTAGGAGCAGGCAGTGGGATAGGGACAGATGGAACAGGTGGGATAGGGTTAGGTTCTCTTGTTCCTATTGGAGCTACCTGTAAATCAATATCTGTATAATTTTCCCTACTCAGGCTTTCTTTCAATGCCAAGTGTTCTAAACAACGTTCCTCACAAACCCCACACTTATTGCTTGCAGATGTTTTAACCATCATTAATCCACATTCATCCTGCCATTCTGGCTTTGCCCGTAAATAGAAAAACAAATCAACATACGGAACCTCATCCCATTTTCCTTCTTGTTTACAAAACGACATAAACTGCGAAATAGTGTTATATTGCAGAGTCCCGTATTTTGGCCATTTTTCACCATACTCCAAGGCATATCCTGGCCACCATATATTACAATAATCAATCAACTTAGCTTTACGTAATTCTTCCCCAAAATTACCCTGTTTCCAATGTGCTAATAAGCACCCCAAAGGAGAACATTGCGGGATAGAGGTGTTGCTGCCCAAAATCCCTTTAAGTTTCTCCATTCCAAATATTCCACAAATTGCCGAACCCGCAACACTCTCGCGATTGTCTTATGGAACGGCGCCTGGGCTTGTACCAGCAGGAATTCCTTTAGCCCAACCAAGCGTAGCTTTCGCTGCGTCTCATTGGCAGGCACCCAAACCAAAGTAAAAAGCACCTTACCTTTCTCCCGGGGACGTGGCGAGCGGCAGAAGCGGTCGCGGCCGATCGAGCTCCCCGAGAATCCCTCGGTGCCGGCTGGAGCGCGGTCGAGTCGCGAAACTCGCTCAGCAGCACCCGCAGGGTCCCATCCGGGATCGCCAAAATGTTAGCGTTCAGAAACACATAATCCCATCAGCGATTATATGCGGTGCTTTTTATTCAAGAGCTCTGGGAATCGGGGTAGTTTCCACCCAAATCTGATTCCGACCACACATTCGAGGTGAACGTGTTTTATACTCTATCATTACATAACTTTCATGTAATTATTAAACTTATATTCTTCTATTGTATAAACAGATTTCAGCTAAACATAGCCCCCTTTAAATTTCCAACATAGTTTCTCACATAGATTCTTCTTATGGTTATATAATAATTCTATTTAATTACTACACAATCACCACATCTAACAATTATATCTTTTATCATACTGCTTAGGCAGGTGCAGTGACCTGAGAAAACACAAAGCCCAATATTTTCAAAGACTATTTTTAACATTTTCCAGGGATCCACTATCACTTTTATTTCTTGTGGGAAAAAACCCTCCATCTCAAGCAGGCACTCATGGCCAAAACTAGGCAACTGCCTCTGGAATTCCTTATATCCAAGGATAGCTCCCAGACAAAAGCTGCCAGGAGTGACAAGTCTGGCTGGCCTTGGCTTCCTGAGGGCTGGCCCTCATCTGCCTCTGAAACACTGGGGCTGGGTGCTTTCCTTCCTTATGAAAAGAACTCTTCTTCCTGTCCAGGCACCCACAGCCAAAACTGAGATTGCACCTCCAAAATGCCCAATGTCCAAGGAAAGCCCCTAGACAAAAGGTGCCAGGAGAGACAGGGCTGGCTGGCTTGGCCTGAGGGTGGCCACCTCTCATCTTCTTCCTAAACACTTGGACTTTGTGCTTTACTTTCCTATGGGCAAAAACACCCATCTTGACCATGGCCAAAACTGGGATTCCCCCTCCAAAACTCCATACATCCAAGGATTTCTCCCAGGTGAAAGCTGCCAGGACAGACAGGTCTGGCTGCCCTTGGCTCCTGGGGGCTGCCTCTCCCCTGCTGTCCAAACACTGGGGCTGGGTGCTTTCCTTCCTATGGAAAAGAACCGTCCTTCTTATCCATGCAGAAATGGCTGAAATTGGGGTTCCACCTCCCAAATTCCCGATATCCAAGGGTTGCTTTCAGACAAAAGCTGCCAGGACAGAGAGCTCTGGCTGGCCTTGGCCTCTGATGGCCGCCTTTCATTTGCCCCTGAGACACCAACGGTGTTCTGTGCTTTCCTTCCTATGGAAAAGAACCATCCTTCTCCTCCAGTGTCCATGTCTGAAATTGGGATTCCACCTCTGAAATTCTCAATATCCAAGGGTTGCTCCCAGGCAAAACCTGCCAGTACTGTCAAGGCTGGCTGGCCTGGGCCTCTGGTGGCTGCGCCTGCAACAGCGGGGCTGGGTTCTTTCCTTCCCATGGAGATCCATGGGACACTGTGGGGACCTCATGGAACCAAGGGGATCATTGTGGCCCCACTGGAGCCCATGGAACCAAGGGGATCATTGTGGCACCACTGGAGCCCAGGGAACAAAGGGGATCATTGTGGCACCACTGGAGCCCAGGGAACCAAGGGGATCATTGTGGCACCACTGGAGCCCAGGGAACCAAGGGATCATTGTGGCATCACTGGAGTCCATGGAACCAAGGGAATCATTGTGACACCACTGGAGCCCATGAAACCAAGGGGATCATTGTGGCACCACTGGAGCCCATGGAACCAAGGGGATCATTGTGGCCCCACTGGAGCCCAGGGAACCAAGGGGCCATGGTGACACAGAGGGGCTCCATGGACCCAGAGACCATTGTGGCTCTGTGGGGCCTGATGGAACCATGGAGACCATTCCAACCTTCAGGGCCTGGTGTCACCAAGGGGGCATTATGACACCTCAGGGCCCCATGGAAGCAAGGGACCATTGGGACACTGTGGGGCCCCATGGAACCCAGGGAACATGGAACAGCTCTGGCTGGCTTGGCCTCCCAGGGCCCACCTGAGAGCTCTGGCTGATCTTGGCATGTCAAGGGCTGCCTCTCATCAGCTCCTGGAGCACTGGGGCTCTGTGCTTTCCTTGCTATGGAAAAGATCTGTCTGACTTTTCAGATGCCCATTGCCAAAATGGGTACTCTCCCTAAAATAATTCCATCTATGCAAGGGTATCTCACAAAACCAAACCTGCCAGCTCTGGCTGGCCTTGGCCTCTAGTGGTCACCTCTCATCTGCCCCTGAAACACTGGGGCTCTGTTCCTTCATTCCTATGGAAAAGAACCAGCCTTCTTGTCCAGGGACCATGGCCAAAATTAGAATTTGGCCTCCCAAATTCTGTATATCCAAGGATTGCTCCCAGACAAAAGTAGCAAGGACGGACAGGTCAGGCTGGCCCTTTCCTCTGGTGATTTCTTTAGACTCTGAGCCGAATGTTTTCATTTGGAAACACCTTGGAGAGGGCCCAGAGATGTCCCAAGGAGGGGTTTGGAGGCCTTGGGAACATGAGCACTGTATAGGGACAAAGGAGCTCTGTGCTCAGTGGGGTGGAGACTGAGGACAGTGGAGCAGAGCCATGAGAGTGTTTAAAGAGCGATTTCAGGGCTGGTGGATCCTTTTGACATAGTGGAAAACAGCCAGAGAGAGAAAGAATCAACGCCAAGGGCAGCTGGGGAGGCCCAGAGTGGCACCAGGAGAAAGGAATTTCCCTGTCAGGGCAGGGCTGTGGTGCAGCACGTCCCCAGCAGGAGCCTGGAGCAGCCCCAGGCTCTGTGTGGGCAGGCAGGGGCAGGCAGGAGGCAGAGCTGTCAGCAAAGGAAGGGCCCAGCCAGGTGGGGCAGCCGGGGGATGCCCAGAGCCTGCAGGGACAGAGGCCAGGGCAGGGACACCGTGGGACAGCCTGGGCTGCACAGGGCACAGGGATGGGCAGCAGCTGCAAGACAGCCCTGACAGAGCCAACCTGGGCAGCACTTTGGCCATGGCTGCTGGCCCTGGGCCTGAGCCAGGAGGGGACAAGTGACCCTTGCAGGCCTGGGGCCTCATTGCCTCCTTGTCCCTGCTCAGCAGCCTGGCAGGGGCCGCCCCACGCTCCTGCCCTTGGCATTGCCCATCCCCACATGCCAGGGCCCATCCCGGGAAGAGCCCTGAGCAAGGAGGGAGGGACAGGATCTGCCTGGCCAGGCCCTGGGGCTCAGGCCTTGGCCCTTTGCATTCCTGAAACAAATCCAGGTTTGCTCAGCACCAGAGACACCTTTGCCTTGTTTGTCCCCAGCTGCCATCAGTGCCTCCAGTGTTCTGCTCTCCCTGGAACCCGGGGACACTTTCTCAGTGCTGTCCCTCACAGGGATCTCTTTAAAGTACAAGAAACTTCAGTATTTCAATCTCACTGTGAGCTCTTGAAAAGTCTTTGAGCCCACTCTGAGGGACTGGGTGTGATGCAAAGAGCAGCAAAAGCCCAGAGGGTGATTAAAGTCCTTGTGCTGTGTCTGTGCTGCTGAGCTGGGCCGGGCTCCTGGCCCAGAGGCAGCTCCTGGCAAGGGCAGCAGAGCTGCAGAGAGACAGCTCTGGCCAGGAGCAGCTCCTGAGCACAGCCCAGCAGGGCTGGGGCACTGCCAGGGCCCCTCAGGGACACGAGCAGGGCACAGACAGAGCTCCCAGGGGCTCAGCACTGGCCGGGGCTGTGGGATGTCCCCGCGGGGGCTGTGTCACAGCAGCACCTCTGGGGCTCTGTCCCAGAGCCACAGAGCAGCTGGGATGGCAGCAAGGGGCTGTGTGACAGCACAGAGTGGGCTGTGTGACAGCACTGAGGGGGTTGTGACAGCACAGAGCTAGCTGTGACATCACAGAAGGCGGCTCTGTGACATCACAATGTGGGTTGTGACACAGAGTCACAGAGCAGCTGTGTGATGTCACAAAGAAGGCATCACACAGGGTGACTGTGACATCACAAAACTGCTGTGTGACATCACATAGCAGCTGAATGATATCATATAGAGGTTGTGTGACATAACAGAGTGGTTGTGTGACATCACGGGGGTGGTGTGACATCACGGGGGCTGTGTGAGGTCACTGGGGAGGTCACTCTGCCCCGGCCCCCTCACAGCTCCCCCCAGAGCAGTCCAACCCTGCTCGTGCACAGCGGGGTCCCCTGTCCCCCCGGGTCCCCCCGCCCCCGGCCCCGCAGCCTCCCCCAGAGGATGTTCCATGAGATCGACCCCAGAGCCTGACACGGGGACGGGGGGCCGGGGCCCTGGGGGTGGCACAGGGGGACAGGGACCCCCCGGCAGCGTCCCCGTGTCCCCCAGGGCCAGAGCCTGGGCCAGGGCTCCTTCACCCTGTTATAGATAAATACCATAATATTGGCTTTTTGCAAATATTAAAATGGATTTTATATGTGTGATGTTAAAGTAACTTTGTTCTAAAGATATAGTTTTTATTTCTGTTGTTAATTGAGCTCAGTGAAATAGCTGCTTGTGTTAAACTGCCTGCTTGGATGGGATAACATCCAATGCACACGGGATGAGGACACCTGTACAGATCTGCCAACTATCAGCACTCCCTGTCTGAAGGCAGAGTGCACCAAGGCCCAAAACCTGGAGGTGATAAAGAGAAGGAGCCAAAACCACAGCCAAGAAACACACATGCTCTGAAAAGGCAGACCCAAGGAGGGGCCATGTAAAATCATTCCTGGAATATGTAAAGTAGTTTATGGATATGCATGAGGCTCTATGAATATGCACCAGGCTGATGTAAGGGGAAAGGTATTTCAGGGGGTCCCCGAAGGTAACAGGGTGCTCCTGGCTGAGTGCCAAGATGCACCCGGCTGTAATAACCTTTGCTCCACGGTCCTGGCCTCCCATTGTCCCTTATTAAACTTTGTACATTTTCACAGGAGAGTGAACGTGTTTTTCACAAATGGAATCTCAAGGAAACAAGGGTCAGTTGTTAAGCCAAGGCTCTGCTTTGACCAAGTGGGGCCTCATGGGACACAGGTGCCACTGGGACATTGCCAGGTCTGCTAGGAACAAGGCTCCATTATTGCACAGTGTTACAGATGAGTAATGTCATAGTTGGGTCTCACAGTGAGGAGATAGATACTATGTGTGTGTTAAGATGTGTAGTGATGTTATTGTCATCTGTCCCCCATAGTCCTCTTTCCCCTCCCCTTGTAATGGCCTTGGTGGTTGGGGCATTTGGGGAGGGCAGGTTTGTCACTGGAAGGCAGGCATGGCAACACCTGCTCTCCAGTCAGGGTGCAAGAAAGCATTCTCCACCAATGGACGGCCACAAAGAGTTACCTGACAGACTTTGGGTGGAGCTAGGATTACCTGGTGCAACACCAAAAGCCTAAAAGGAGGAGCAGGCAATTTGTGAAGGAGCCATGTGGCTGATAGGCATGGGGTGGGGAAGGGCTCCCAGTGCTGTGATTTCTCCTGTTTCAGTCCTTTGTTGTCATTTTTTTCAAGGTTGAATCAACCTTAAAAATTTTAAAAGTAGCGGTCATTTCTCACACACAGCAAGGCCTCAGGGCGCCCAGGAGAGCGGTGTGACAATGACATCTTGGGGAACCAAGTGTCACCTGCAAACACAACGGGGCCTCATGGAAGCCAGGGGCCACTTGGATATTGCCAGGGCAGGTGGAACTCAGTGTCCATTGTGACACAGCACAGCCTCGTGGAACTCAGCAGAGCATTGGGACAGCCTGGAATCTCATGGAGCCAAGGCTCTGCTTTGGCAAAGTGGGGCCCACAGGACACAGGTGCCACTGGGACATTGCCAGCTCCTCTGGAACCCAGTGTCCACTGTGACACAGCAGAACCTCATGGAAACATGGGGGCCACTGTGACGCAATGGAATCTCATAGAAGCAAGTGTCAGTTGTGAACGCAGCAGGGCCTCACAGAACCCAGGGGCAACAGGGACTGTGCTGTGGCTCGTGGGAGCAAGGGGCCATTGTGACCCAGCGGGGCCTCCTGGAACCCAGGAGAACATGGTGGGCCCATGGATCCTCATAGAAGCACGGCCCCGTTGTGACAAAGTGCAGCATCACAATGGTCTCCTGGGTTCCATGAGTCCTCGCTGTTTTTAGAATTGACACTTGGTTCCCCAAGATTCCATGGCATCCCTCTGCTCTCCTGTGATTTGAGGCTGTGCTGTGTCACAATGGACACTTGCTTCCTCCAAGGCTGGAGATGTCCCAGTGGCACTGGGCTTCCATGAGGCCGCGCTTTGTCACAATGGGGCCTTGCTTCCATGAGATTCCATTGTCCCACAATGGTCTCCTGGGTGCCACAAGGCCTGCCTTTGTCACAGTGGAACCTTGCTTGCCCGAGCCCTGGCAATGTCCCAGTGGCACAGGGGTTCCAGGAGACCCTGCCGTGTCACAATGGGCCCTTGGTTCCATCAGGTTCCATTGTGTCACAGGGCTCTCCTAGGTCCCATGAGGCCTTGGTCTGCCACAGTGGTGTCTTGTTCCTACCAGGCCTGACAATGTCCCAGTGGCACCTGTGTCCCATGAGGCCCCACTTGATCAAAGCAGAGCCTTGCTCCCATGAGATTCCACTGTGTCACAATGTTCTGCTTGGTTTCATAAAAACCTGATGTGTTGACAATTGATCCTTGGATCCTAGAGATTCCATTGCATCACAGCTGTGTCCTTGGTTCCATGAGGCCCAGCTTTGCCACAGCTGGACCTTGGTTCCATGAGATTCCATTGTATCACAGCAGTGTCCTTGGTTCTATGAGACCCTGCTGTGTCACTAAGGAGCCTTTGTTCCATGTGTTCCCTTTGGGACACCATGGTCTCCAGCCCTCCATGAGGCTGAGCCGTGAAACTCTGGGCTCTTGGTTCCATGAGATCCCACCACGGTGTCACCATGGTCTCCTGGCTCCTGTAACAATTCACACTTGGTTCCATGAGATCCCACCACGGTGTCACCATGGTCTCCTGGGTCCTGCAACAATTCACACTTGGTTCCATGAGATCCCACCACGGTGTCACCATGGTCTCCTGGGTCCTGTAACAATTCACACTTGGTTCCATGAGATCCCACCACGGTGTCACCATGGTCTCCTGGGTCCCATGAGGCCCCTCTCTGTGTCACAGTGTTTGCCTTGGTTTCCTGAGAAGCTGATGTGTTGACAGTTGACCCTTGGCTCCTTGAGATTCCATTGCATCCCAGCGGTTTCCTTGGTTTCATAAAGCCCAGGTTTGTCACATGGGAGCCGTGGTTTCAGGATATTCCATGGTGCCACAATGGTCTCACCACTCTCTGAGGCTGCACAGTGAAACAGTGGACACCTGGTTCCATGAGATTCCGTGGGGTAACAGTCAATTCTTTTGCTTCTTTTCTGCCAAGGTCGGGATGAAATCCCAAGACAGCATTTCTTGTTTGGACTCAGGTGTTCATTAACTCTTGTCTCTAGAACAGTCTCACAAGCTGTGAGATCTGCAGCACTTCGCTAACAAGGTAAAAATGGAGCCCCATCTCTCTCTCTGCAAGGTCTTTTGAGGATAAACTGTCCAATTAAGAAATGACACCTAAATTATTTTTCCTTTTAACCCAATAACCAATCATCCGTGCCCAACATAAGGGACGAGGAGGAGGAGAAGAAGAAGGAGGAGAAGAAGAAGGAGAAGGAGAAGGAGAAGGAGAAGGAGAAGGAGAAGGAGAAGGAGAAGGAGAAGGAGAAGGAGAAGGAGAAGGAGAAGGAGAAGGAGAAGGAGAAGAAGGATCAGCCTCCACCCTAAAACCTCCATCTTGCTTTATATATATTACTATATTCTAAAACCTTAAACTCCAAGTTGTCCACCATGTGATATTACACCCTTCTATTCAAACTCCACACCCATAATCCCAGTTCCATCATTCCATTTTGGAAGCCTTCTCCACAGCCTCAGGTCAAATGCAGTGTTCTCTTGGGGGTCAGTGTCTGTCAGCTCAGAAAGGCCAAAATTCTCAGCGGCCCGGGTTCCAACAGGTAACAATGTTCTCCTGTGTTCCAGTAGGTTCCATTGGGCCCGGCTCTGTCACCATGGACACCTGGTTCCATGGATTCTATTGGGTGACAATGTTCTCCAGTGCCACCATGGACACCTGGTTCCATGGGATTCCATGGGGTGACAATGTTCTCCAGTGTCACCATGGACACCTGGTTCCATGAGATTCCATGGGGTGACAATGTTCTCCAGTGTCACCATGGACACCTGGTTCCATGAGATTCCATGGGGTGACAATGTTCTCCAGTGTTCCATCAGGCCCGGCTCTGTCCCCATGGACACTCGGTTCCATGGGCAGTGTCCGTGTCCCAGTGGCACCTGTGTTCCATGGCACCCCTGTCTGACCAGGGACAGTTTGTCCCAGGACATTCCATGGAGTCCCAGCGGTCACTTGGGTTCCATGCAGGTGCCTGGGCAGCGGGAGCTCAGCCCAAATATCCTGGGGGTCCCTGGGCTGGTGTTTGTTGGGGGGAACCTTTGGATCTTGCAGGGCTCCAAAGCTGAGCCACGCTTGCCCCTTGGGACAGAGTGGAGCAGCATGGAAGCCAGGAGAGCCTGATGGAGCCAGGAGACCCTGATGGAGCCAGGAGACCCTGATGGAAGCCAGGAGACCCTGATGGAAGCCAGGAGACCCTGATGGAAGCCAGGAGACCCTGATGGAGCCAGGAGACCCTGATGGAAGCCAGGAGACCCTGATGGAGACCAGGAGACCCTGATGGAGCCAGGAGAGCCTGATGGAGCCAGGAGACCCTGATGGAAGCCAGGAGACCCTGATGGAGCCAGGAGACCCTGATGGAGCCAAGGCTGCAGCGGGACCCAGAGGGACCTCACGGGAGCCAGGAGAGCGTTGTGAGGCTGTGGAACAATGTGGCACCGAGGTTTCACTGGGGCTTGGCAGAAGCTCCCGGAGACAAGGAAGCGCTGGGAGCCTCCGGCATCAGCGTCTGCAGGAGGATTTTCTGCTCCCTCCTGGGATGCTGGTGGACAATAAAGCCTGAGGCAGCCTCCCAAGGGTCCGGCTGTGCCACCAGCGGGGGCCACATCTGGGGGGACGCCCGGCCAGCCCTGGCCCTGCTGCTCCTCCTGGCCGGGCCTGGAGCTGCTGGGAGCCCGGGCTGGGGGAATCCTCAGGGCTGTGCAAGGAAAGGTTCAGCACAAGCAGCCCTGGAGCGAGATGTGCAGTGTGAAATACGCCAATCACTTGATTTTGAAATTTTAAAGTTTAATAGTAATAAAATGGTTATAAAAATAGTAATGCAATTAGAGTAATAGTAATTTGGACAATTTGAATTAGGACAATATGAGACAATAGAGAGAAAGGGTTATGGAGGTCCGGGTACCTTTTTCTTGGCAGCACGAGCCCGAAAAAGGACACCCGTTAACAAAGGATGAACCCTTAAAAACAACAGCCTGTTGCATATTCATACACTTCATCCAGGATGCATAAATATTTAACACAGTACTTAAGAGAATTAATACAGCATTACTTTCTAACAGCAGACATATAATATTCATTTTAATATTTGCGAAAAGCCAATCATAAAATACATGCATTTTTCACATGCAGGCAAAGCCAGCGAGGCAGCAGAGCAAGAGAGAGAGCAGAGCCAGCGACACAACAAACGCACCGAGAGCGAGAGAGCAAGTTTGAACAGAGCTTGCAAAGGGCAAAATCAGCTCAGACCAGCTTAGACTGAAGAACAAGGAGCACCAGGCATGGGCTGATGGTCCAGGTAAAAAGTTCCAGCGTGAGGAGGACGACAGAAGCCTTCATCAAAAGAGCACCAGAAGACTGAGGGCCGCCACAGGAGGAACGGACGCAGGCGCTGAAGCCACACACGGCTGTAAAACCGGGACACAGCTTTATGCAAATGTGACTATGCTAATGAAGTGTTGTAATTGTGACTTTTAAAATGGAGCTGAAGGCCAAAGGAGACCGAGTGGGTTTTTGCCAGAGAGATCCCCCTCGCTCCCAGCGCTGGATACACAAATCCCTGCTCTGTCTGACTGCAGAGTTTGATTTCCTCGCCCAGTTTGTCCCACTCCCCCTTTCCCTCCCCTCTCCTCCCCTCTCCCAATCCCATTTATGGGATTTGGGGTCATTTATGGGATTAGGGTCATTTGGGGGATTTGGGTTCTTTGTGTGCCTTTGGGGTTATTTGGGGTTTTTTCTGGGTTTATTCAGGGTAAATTTGGGATAATATGGGGTATTTTTCACATTGTTGGGTTTTTAGGGCCGTGTGTGTGGGGGGTAATTCAGGGCCAATTTTGTGTGGGTTTGGGATCATTTTATGCGATTGGATGGGATTTTAATGGATTTTAATAGGAATTAAGTAGGATTTTAATAGAATTGGATTTTATGGACTTTTAATGGAATTTGATGGGATTGTAATGGAATTTTATGGGATTTTAATGAGATGTCATGGGATTTTAATAGGATGTTAATGGTGTTTACTGGGAATTGAGTGGAATTTAATGGGATTTTTATGGGATTTTAATGGGATTTGATGGGGGTTTCCCCCACTCCACAGCTCCCTCCCACCTCAATTTGGGGGTCCCATCCCCCTCTTCCCCCCGCTCTCCCGCCCCTTCCCCATCGTTCCCCCAGTCCCCAATCCCCTCCCCCGTGCTTGGTTTTGGGGGTTCCAGGCCCCTCCTGCTCCCTTTGGGGGTCCCGACCCCCCTTTGGTTGAATTTGGGGCCCCCCCGCCCCCCTTCTCCCCGTGCCCCCCGCTCCCCCCGCGGCCGGGGGGGCTCCCAGCGCCCCCAGTGCCACCAGTGCGGCCCCAGCTGCCCCCGCACGCCCCATCCCCATCGCCGGGGTCACCGCCCCCCGCCCCAAATTCCGCTCCTGGACACTGAGAGCCATCAGCGACAAACGCTCTGATTGGCTGGGAATGGCCCCGCGCAGTCTCTGATTGGCCAGCGCTGTGAGAGGCGCTGGGTTCTGCCCGGCACCCGATGAGTCACAGCCGAGCCGGGCGCTGATTCGCTGGAAATCGCCGGGCGGGGCCAGTGCGCCGAGTGTCTGCCCGGCAACGGGATCGTCATCAGCGCCCCGCGCTCTGATTGGCCAGGATCTGTTTCGGGCTGGGGACGGGAGGAACTGGGCACCCCCAGGAGCCCCTCGGGTTTGGGGCTTTCGATCCCCCCTCGGCCCTCGGGGCGGCCCTGGGGCCCCCCCAACACCCCCAAAATGGGGAGGGTCCGCGGGGCCCTTTGGAACCCCCAGAAATGGGCGGGGAGCGGCAGGAGCCGCCCCAAAAAGGGATGGAAGGGTCCGGGTCGGGAATGGGGGAGGCTCTGGGGATGGCTCCGGCCCGGATCGGGGCGGGCTGGGATTGAGGGAGGCTCAGTTCAGCGGCCGGGGAGGGGCTGGGCCTGGGGAGGGCTCCGGGATTGTGGGGATGGGGCCATTCCGGGACTACGGCGGGGCCTCTCCCTGGGGTTGGGGTCCGGCATTGGCTCAGGGACCCTCCCCGTTCCTGTTCCGCTTCCCGATCCCGTTCCCGATCCCGATCCCGCCGCTGGCTCCAGGGAATGTCCCTGATCTCAACCCCGACCCCAAACCCGAGGTGAGGTCAAACATTGGGGTCAAACACCCCAAATCCTGGGGTCAACTCCCCCGGACCCCAAATCCTGGGGGTTCAAACACGGGGGGGGGCCAAACACCCCCAGACCCAAACTCTGGGATCTCAACCTCCCCCCCTGCCCCCCAGCCCGAACCCCAAATTTTAGGCCTTAAACCCCCCAAATCCCTGATCCTGGGGTGTCAAACACTCTCCAATTTGCAACTGTTGGATTTAAATCCCCCTGACCCCGAATACTGGGGTTTGAAACATTTGGGGTGTCCAACACCCCCCGTTCCCAAAGTCTGGGGTCAAACACCCCCAAATCCCAAATCCTGAGGTGTCAAACACCCCCAACCCCCAAAGTTTGGGGTCTAAACCCCCAATCCCAAACTTTGGAGTCAGATCCCCCCGATCCCAAAACCTGGGGTGTCAAATCCCCCTGATCCCCCCAGCTTTGGGGTTAAATCGCCCCAAATCCTGGGATCAATCCCCCCATTTCCCGAACTTTGGGGCCAAAACCCCCTGACCCCAAATCCTGGGGTTTGAAACATCTGAGGTGTCCAACCCTCCTCATCCCCATAGTTTGGGTGTCAAACCCCTTGATCCCCAAATCCTGGGGAAAAAAAAACCTCTTAAACCCCAAATCCTGGGAACAAAAACCCCCAAATCCCAAACCCAGGGGTGTCAAACATCCCCAATTCCCAAAGTTTGGGGTCAAAAATCCCCAAACCCTGAGGTGTCAAAATCCCCCAAACCCAAAATTCTAGGATCAATCCCACACAACCCCAAAATTTTAGGATCAAACCCCCCAATTCCCAAAGTTGGGGTCAAACACCCCCAAACCCCGAATTTTAGAATCACCACCCCCCCCCCCCGCCCCCAGTCCCAAAATTTGGGGTTATTTGGGGTTTATTTGGGGCAGCTCCAGGTGCAATGTCTGCAGAGAGACCCTGGGTACAATGCTGGGAAAAACCCCAGTAACCCCTCTGGAGCCCCAAAATCCCTGGGGGCTGGCAAAGGGGATTTGGGGTGAAAGAAGAAGGATTTGGAATGCACAAAGAAGGATTTGGGATGGAGAGAGGGGATTTGGGTGGGAAACTGGGTCCCTTTTTGGCACAGGAGATCTTCCTGGCGCTGCTCTGGGTGATGCTGAAGCCCTGCAGGGCCTCGTGGGCGGCGCCCGCCTGCACCTCGGGCTCCAACTGCACCCAGGCGATGTCGCGGGGCCCGGGCACCAGGGCAGCTCCTGAACGCCGGGAACCTGGGCTGGGAACGGGGCCAGGAGAGCCCCAGACACCCGGGAGTGTTCCCCAGACACCCGGGAGTGTTCCCCAGAAACCCGGGAGTGTTCCCCAGACACCCGAAGCCTTCTCTGCTCCATTTCCATCCTGCGCCTTCTGGCCTCTTCTTCAGCTCTCCGGGCTGCTGCTCTCTGCTTCATGGCCGCCCTTCTGGGCCTGAGGCAGAGGAAGAAAGGCAGGAAGAGCAGCTCAGCAGCAGCCCAGTAGGGCCCCTGCTGCACGGCTGCCCAGAGCAGGGGTCCCCAGGCAGGCTCGGGTGCCTCTGGGGTAGCCTGCTCCAGGCCCTCTTTGCCCAGCTCTGCATCCTCATCCCAACTGATCACCACAGGCCGTGGGAAGTGGAAGAGGAGCAGCACCAGCAGGGCAGGGACTGATTTGGACACCATGGTCTGCAGGAGGAGAGAGACAATTTGTGTTGCTTTGCACAAGAGTTGCAAACCCGTGTGTTATTAGGGAATGGCCGCTCCTGCTGTGCCAGAGCGCTCGAGCAGGGCTGAGAATCTGGTGTCAAAGTGCATTCATGTGCTCCATGTTGCATGGGGCAGCCGTGTGCAGGAATAGAGAACACCTTCCCTCAGATGGGATCTGCTGTGGCAAGGCCCCTCTGGTTTTCTCCTCCACGCAGCAGTTTGCATGCAGAATGTGGGCAGATGTAACTTGGAGGTCCTCCTGCTCACCCTTGGGTTCCCCTTGCAGAGCCTCAGCCCCTGCGTTCTGTCAGGGCCCCTGGGCAGGTGGGATATTCCCAGAGGAGAGGGGCCGGCTGTGTCCCCATTGCCCCTGTCCCTTATGTGCCTGTGCTCAGGAGGGCACAGAGAGGATGGGGACTCCTGCCTGCCCCGTGTCCTATCTGCCTGCCGGGCCTGTCCCAGGGCAGCCGGGCTGTGATTGCTGTGCTGTGTCCCCCTGTCCCTGCTGTCCCTGCTGTCCCTGCTGTCCCTGCTGTCATGGCCCACTGCAGGTTCCACACCTACACAGCCATGGTGGCTCCTGAGCTCTGCAGGGACCCGAGTGACAGTCTGAGTGGTGGCACTCCTGGTTTTCTTGCATTTGGCATCGCGCAGAGCAGAGGCTGGATCACAGCACCAAAGGAGCAGCTGCTGCAGGGGAGGAAAGGAGCCTCTGCATGGCCAAGGGCTGCTGTGGTGCCCCTGTGTCAGGAATTCCCCACAGCTGACACCTGAGTCCAGCATGGACACTCACAGACACAGCGTTTGTTCAGGCATTGCCTTTATTGCATCTTGACAGGGACTGCAGCTGCCTGAGGGAAGTCACCCTCCCGAGACAAGAGGGCAGAGAGTGTAATTTAAATTAACCAATTGTGATTATAGGCATTCGTAGCAACAGTCTATGTACTGTATATATGAATATTAAACAAGACACAAAATAATTATTGGACCATGAAGATTAAGCAACATTTGCTGGTTTAGAAAGAAATAAAGTATACTTCAGTTTTGGTTAACTGCAATAATTCTTGGTAATTTTGATGAATTATAAGTTCTATATAATCTAAAGAAAAGTGCCATTATTTATTACTACTTAATATTAAAATATTTATGTTATCTTACAAGAGTATTAATCTACATTATAGTAATAGAAAGTTTGGAAAATGTTGCTAAAGACAATTATTTTTAAAGAAAACATTTTAAATATTTCAAAACTATTTAAGAATTTGAATCAATCTCCCATCATGGGGCCCGATTCCTTCAGATGGTGCTTTCCTCCGAGCAGATGCAAAGGCTCTGTATGGGAAAGGGTTAAAATAGATGCAGTTACTACAGATCCCGTGAGGAGAGAGAGGGCAGAGGGGCAGGGTGTGTCAGGAGCCCGGAGCCTGTGCCCCGGCGCAGGGCTGTGCTGGGCAGCAAGCGCAGCTCTGTGCGCCGGCTGCTCACAAAGATGTGCGGCTCGCCTTGGCCGGCCCAGAGAGCATCTCCAGCAGGAAGCTTTTCTTCACACAGCCACTGCCTGTGCTCCTCCAAGAGCCTGCCCTGCCTACCTTCAGCATCCTGTTTGTATCCCTATTCATTCCAATCAGCCTGGCCATTTGCTTTTCTATTTCTTTCGTGGCCCGGCGCATTTGCTCCATGTCTTTGAATCTCTTCCTAAGGAGCCGCCTTCTCCGCTCGCTTTCCACCTTCCTCCTTCTGGCCTTTTCCTCAGCTCTCTGGGCCGCTGCTCTCTGCCTCGTGGCTGCCCTTCTGCGCCTGAGCCACCAGCCCAAAGGCAGGAGCAGCGGCTGAGCAATTTGCCAGAGCTGGTGCAGGTAGCGCAAGGCAGCCAGGAGCCAGGGTCCCCAGCCAGGCTCAGCTGGCTCTGGGGGGGCCGCTTTCATCTCCTCTGCACGGGGCTGCACATCCCCGTGAAATCTGTCCACCACGGAAAGTGGGAACAGGAAGAGGAGCAGCACAAGCCCAGCCAGGACTGCTCTGTTCGCCATGGTCTGCAGGAGGAGAGAGACAAGGCTTTCACTGGGGCTGCCAAGGGAGCTTGTGGGGGCTGAAGTGAGGCCCGGAGGCGCAGGGATGTGAGGGCAGAAGCAGAGGGCCCCGGGCAGCTGGCAGGCAGCAGGGCCTGTGCCAGTGGGCCAGCAGCAGCAGCCCCGTGCCCCGGCCAAGGCGCCGGCCCCAGGGGCTGGCCCTGGGTGCAGGGGGACAATGCAGGCCCGGGTGCGGCGCTTGTGGCCCGGCCCTGGCCCGGCCCAGCCCCGCCACGTGCGCACTCACCGCTTGCCCAGGCTGTGCTGGGCCAGCGTTACCTGCGGGGGCCTTTTCCAGCTGCCCCCATTGTGACACGCTGCCCCTGGTGTCACAGGGGCCAGAGGCATCACAGCCGGGCCAGCCCTGCCCTTGGTGCCCAGCCCAGCTCAGGGGCTCCCAGTGGGCCCAGCAATGAAAGCCCCGGCAGGCAGCAAGTGCAGCCCCTCTGGGAGGGGATGGGCCCCAGGGGCTCCCTTCACAAAGCAGGCAGACGTACCCACTGATAAGTTTCGAAAGGGAAAAGATTATAATCAATAATGTTGAGTAGGATACATGTTATCAACTATGAAAACACCTGAGGTGCTTTTCCTAATGGGACTTGTTCTTCTGTGAGTGGCGTTGGGTGATGGTTGCTCAGGTTTTCTTGCTTGACTCTTCCCTGATCCAGTCCATCCAAGACTTCTCTGACACCTTCCCATTATCAGACAGCAGAAATAAAGAACTGCAGTGAAAGCACTTCTAGTCCCCTTCAGATCAAGAAGGTGCAGGGGGGTGGTTCTGGCAGAGAATTTGAGCTGCTCTGGACAGAGTCGCACTGCTGTGTTAGCAGGGACTGGCTGCTTGTGTTTTTCTTTGGATGAACAGAATCTTCCTTGTGTCCCCAGTGAACACATGGAGCTCACACCAGCAGTGCCTCTTGCCTGTTCCCTGCCCAGCCAGACCTTCCAGCCCAGCTGAAATGCCCAGCGTGGCCTTTGAGCACAAAGGGATTGCAGAGCCAAAAGCATCTGTGTAGCCACCATGGTGTTCAGCGGCTGCTGCTCGGGGAAGGGCACTGAGAGGAGGCCACTGCTGCTCTTGTCAGAGCGCTGCTGTGCAGGGATGTCCCTCGCCCTGCTCAGTCCCACATCTGCCCATCTTTTGGCCTGCTCTGGGCTCAGGTGGATGCCATCTGCTCCCAGCAGACCCAGCTACTCCACGGTAGATGCACAGGCATGGAATCCAAAACCTTGAGCATCCCCTGAGTAGCCAGGCATTCAGCTGTTCAGTTTGTCATGGCCCACATCAGGGGTTAGAACAAGATGGTTTTTCAGATTCCTTGTGACCCGAACCATTCCAGGCTTCTAGGATTTCTCCATGACTGACTTTGGTCCCCTCAAAAGACCTCCTCTCTCCTCTCTTCCCTCCACCTGTGGAGAACGCATTCTGATGCTGCTGCTGCTGTTGGGACAGGTTGGTGGATACTCTTCCTGCCATCCCATGGGTGTAAGCATGACTCCTCTCTGAAGCCTTTGTCCCTGAATCAGTGCCTTCAAAGAACAGTTATCTCCCCTCCTTCCTTTTCCATTCAGCACTTGAGCAGACACAGCATTTCTCATCGTTTTCCACAGAACAGTACAGGTGCCAGTTCCCATCTTGTGGAGCCCTCTGCCATAAATCAGCCTGACAGGTTTATTCTCTACGTAATGGGAAATGATGACAAATGCAGCTGCATAATCTAGTTAGTAACTCTCCATAATGACTGCCTCTGGGGTGATTTATGGGTTTTGTCACATGTGAGCTTTCAGAACTTTAGAGGTTACATTTTTCACACTTTTTTGTTGGAATCTCAGTTTATCAGACTTTACTGCAGCATTAATCACTTGCAGTACAACCCTGGACTTCACAAATGTATCACATCAGCGTGAAAAAGGCAGAGAAAAGAAGAACTATTGTGAATTAATGAGCCGGGTAACACGTCTCACAACAGCGATGAAACAACCTGTGTTCTTCTTCAAGCCACAACAGAAAGTCCCAAAGTCTGGTTATTTAATTTTTTTTTTTTCACAAAACACAGGCAGCAGCAAAGAACTGAAACAACACAGCCAGGCTTGAAACCTGACAGATCTGCAAGGCTGAGTCCATCATAGTTAATGGTGAAATGATGTGTGAATCTGTCCTAGATGTTCAAATGAAGAAGATTGATTCCCAGTTATAATATGGCTTCTAAGCAAAACACTGGGATTATATAGGAGAAATGCATGTGTCATGAAACAACCAAGAAATCAGAGACACAGTTCCAAGCTCTGCTGTGAAGGTCTGGGAAATGTTCAGAGTTAGCATCTGTGGAGTTTGGTGCAGGATAAACTGGAACAAAAGGCCATCATTACCCAAATTGATTTCGTTTGGGCTGGTTTGTTGGCTTTTTGGTTTGTTTTTTGGGTTTGTTTTGTTTTGTTTGTTTGTTTGGTTTTTGTCATATAATGATTTTAATACTCCAAGAAATATGTTGAAAAGGTCAGCATGATCCATCAGACACAAGCAGCAGGGCTGGGGTAGATGCAACATGTTCCTTGCACTGGAGGGTAGACAGAGGCAAGATCTGGTTTGGGGTCAATCACACCTGGATCAGGGAGGTGGCTGAAACCTGGGCTGGCCAAAGCCTTAGAATCACAAAATATCCTGGGCTGGAAAGGACCCCCAAGGATCACCAAGTCCAACTCCTGGCCCTGCAGAGGACACCTCCCCAAGAATCCCACGCTGTGCCTTGGCATGTGCTGGTGGGCAGGAGCACACAGCTGGCCGTGGCTTTGGGTGCATGGGTAAGATGAGATGGTGAGGAGCATCCCTGCTCCCTGAGCTCCTGGAGAGCTGCAGACACTGATCACTGGTAAGGACAGCACCAGGGCCATGGCCTGGGGCTGGTGATCTGGTGTCTCCTTCCTGCTGCTGCTTTCTGCTACAGATAACAGCCTGGTACCAAGGTCTTGTTGCTGAGCTGATAAACGGCTGGGGAGATTCCCCCCCTGCTCTTGTCTGCACAAGTTCTTATGCTCAGCACCAGGAAGGATTGGGCCAGAATGGAGGCATTTGGGGTCTCAGGGCTGAGGCTGAGACAGACAGCCAGGCAGAGCAGCTCCTCCTGGCTGATGCAAACATTAGCCCTGTGCTGGCCAGGCCAGTGATCCATAGCTATGGGTCCACAGTTGCGGTGGTGCTGGGTATTCACTGGGAGAAGAGGAGGTGTAAAATGAAGCTTCTGAAGCTGCTTGGGATCCTGGAAGCTGCTCAGCCCCCACTTGACCACAGTGGTTGTTTGGCCAGCTGAAGTGATGGAATTTATTGGGCTGTGCAGGGACAGTTTTCTGTGCAAACATGAAGGACTTTCAGGGGGGATGAAATACGGCCTCACAGTAGAAACAGCTGGGCTGAACACTCTTTATTCCAGCTATGAATCTTTGCCCTTAAGAGCAACAGATTCCACCTTTCATTAAACCAGAACTTCTTGTTGTTGTTGTTGTTATTTTGAGGAATAAAAATGACCTTTCTTGTTTATTTTATTAGCATTTTTAAATCTTTCTTGTTTATTTTATGAGCATTTTAAATCATCTTGTCACCCACTGCATGCATGAAACATGAGATGTTCCCAAAGTGTAGCTCACTTCAGACAGGGAGTGCTGATAGTTGGCAGATCTGTACAGGTGTCCTCATCCTGGGTGCATTGTATGTTATCCCATCCAAGCAGGCAGTTTAACACAAGCAGCTATTTCACTGAGCTTAATTAACAACAGAAATAAAAACTGTATCTTTATAACAAAGTTACTTTGACATCTACCATCACTCAGCAAGAGGTTTATTGTTATGGACACATAATATTGGCTTTTTGCAGAGATTAAAATGGATTTTCTATCTGTGGTGTTAAAGTAACCTTGTTATTGTCTTGGTTTGAAAAGCCAGGTGTCTTCTAAGGAAGGCAGGAGCCTCCCCTGGAATGGAAAATGTAAACCCCACCCTCTGAATTGTTATAATTTTGAAATTAAGGAGCTTTCAGGCAAAGATATGGGAATAGGAATAACAGTTCTTTTTTAGGAAAAATTAAAAATATAAATGCAGTAGTACAAATGAAAAAAACCCCACTGACAGAGTCAGAACAGGGCCTGACGCCCTGTGGGTCAGGGTGCTGGCAGCAGTCCCATTCAGTGGTGGCTGCAGCCCTCCTGCAGTGCCAGGTGTGGTTCTGTTGGGGCAGGGATCCTGGAGAAGGGTGGAGTTTTCCTCTGAAGGTCCAGGGCTGCTGTAGATGGGCCTGGGAATCTTCCTTCCTCTGGGAATCCAGTTGGAAAAGGCTGATCCTCTAGGAATCCCGTGGAGAAGAAAGACAGCTGCTCCTCTGGGAATCCAGGAGGAAAAGGCTGATCCTCTGGGAATCCCGTGGAGAAGAAAGACAGCTGCTCCTCTGGGAATCCAGGAGGAAAAGGCTGCCTACAGTGTTCCAAATCTCAGATTCTATCCAGGTAGGAATGCTTGGCTCCTCCCCCTGGGCGGAGCATCTCCCAATGCGATGATGTCATTTAATCAGCCATACAGTGACACTCAGTGGCACATTACCAGAAGATAATTAATAATCAATGGCCTATTAATGGAACACACCTCCCCACAGGGAGGATTGGTTGTGGAAGAGAGAAACTGCCCAATGAACAGAAGATAACTGCCCCACCACTGACAGATGGCAAACAGAACACACACTTATCTTGCAGTCCAGGACCTGTCCCCACTGGCTGCCCCCATTCTCCAGAGTTCATGGTGTCCAGGGAGGCTGCAGCTGCCGGTGCCGGGAACAAACGAGACGGGTCTGGGTTTCAGAAAGCTCCAGAATCCATTTCTGACCCCCGAAAGACAGGGCAAAGGGAGGGCCGTGGGGCTTTTATAGGGTATCCCAGGGCTGGAGTTTGGGTTTGTGTTGGATCGGTGGGAGAAATGTGGCATGCAATATGACTGATCAGCAAGTCTCGAACTTTACTGATAGTCACACATATTTATATTGGTGTTAATAAAGCTCATACATATTGCAAAGGAGTGCTCATTATTGGTTAGTTACTTATCGGCCAACTACGCCTACTTCTGCATTCTTGTGGTTATTCTGTTGAAACTATTCTTCATATTTTTGGCAAAAGAGCCTCTTCCCTATCCTGTTGTTGCATCAAGGGCATAATGTCCTTGCCTTATATGGACACTGACTGCTGACTTCTAGACTTCTCTCCTTCTTGCTTAACCAGGGGTATTATGTTGACGTGACCTTTCTCAGCCAGCCGTCTACAAAGCTCAGCGGGACAAGGCTCCTGTCCATGCTCTCCCACATTCCACAGTGCCCAGGCCACACCAGGAGTGCTCAGAGCTGCAGCCAAAAGCTTCCTATCGATCCTCTCTTGCAGAGGACACCAGCACAGAGGCACAGGTGCCACCTCCTCCAGCTAAGCCCAGGAGATCCACCTCCTCACCAGCTGCAAGTGGAGGACGCTTATGTGCCAGCCGCCCCGCCCAACCCCGTTTGTTCTTCCCCTCGTGCCTTGAAGGCGCATCCCCACCTTGAGACACCCGGGGCAGGAAGAAGAGCTGGCCCCGGACGATGTCCTCGTTGGTGTGGAAAGGAAGGTGCCCTCAGAGCAGCTCATAGAGCAGGATGCCCAGGGACCAGATGGTGGCTGGCTGGCCATGGTAGCAGCCAAAGAGGATCCACTCCGGTGGGCTGTACTCCGGCGTTCCCATGGGACACGGGCGCAGCTCATCAGGCCCATGCTGCTCCCTCCCTCCCAGCCAGCTCCCGTTCCACAACAGCCAGGCCCTGCCCTGCCAAAAAGCAACTTGGCTGCAGCTGGGTGAAGGATTCCCCCTCCTTCCTTGCCTCCTTCCTTCCCTCCCTCTTCCCCCTCTGCCAGCCAAGGGGGGAACTCCACTGCCCGGCTGGGCCCCAGCTTTGGGCTCACCTGACATCCGGGTGTAGAACGTGTCCTGGAGGATCGTGCCGCAGCCGAAGTCAATGAGCTTCGCCTCGCCTGTGGCCAGGTCGACGAGGACGTTGTCGGCCTTGATGTGGGGGTGCAGGACGCCGCGGCTGCTGCAGTGCCCCATGGCCTCCAGCACCTGGTGGAACAGCCACTGCCCCACGGGCTCCGTCAGGAACCGCCGCTCGTGCAGGAAGTACCAGAGGTGCTGACAGCGCTGCGGACGCTCCATGAGCAGCGCGAAGCTCTCGGGCACCTCGAACACGTCCAGGAGCCTCACGACGCCAGGGAAGCCAGGCTGTGACACCTTCCACAGCAGCGCCAGCTCCAGGGGCACAAGGGCGCCCTTGCGCTGCGGGGGGACCGCGATGCCGTCAGGAATGAAAGAGAGAAACAAACAAATCACACTCCAAAGTCATTCCTATTAGAGAAGTAACCAAAGAAAACAACGTAGCAATAACGAAGACTGTTGGCTTCTGGCTTCTTTCTTCTTTGCATGAGACCAAGCTTTTCATGGGGAACAATTGCCTCTTCTGACAATTTTGCCAGAGTGGACTGGAGCAGAGCATTTACTTTTCAAATAGAAAAGGAAAATCGTGTCAGTAATGTCATCTCTGTCTCTGTTGACACAGTTGCAGGCTGTCAAAAGACATGGTCTGCAGTGTGGAACTTGGGGCCAAGTTTCTTTTTCTGCCAGAGGATGAGGAGGGGAAGTATCCCAGAATCATGGAGTCGTGGCATGGTTTGGCTTGGAAGGGATCTGGAAAATCCCATGGCTGCAACCCCCTGCTGTGGCTGGGGACCCCTTGCACTGGACCGGCTTGTCTAGAGCTCCATGCAGCCTGGCCTTGAACACTGTCAGGGACGGGACATGCCCACCTTCTCTGGGCAACCTGTTCCAGGAGAGCCTTTTTTCTGAATCCCTTACCTAAACCTAATCTCTCTCCATTTGGATCCATGCTCCCTTGTCCTGTCCTTGCCTGCCCCCATACAAAGTCCCTGTCCAGCTTTCTTATGTGTTGCCCTCAGGTACTGGAAGGCCGCAGCTGGATCAAGGCTGGGTCTCTTTCCCAGGCTGAAGAAGCCGAGCTGTGTCAGCCTTTCCTTGCAGGAGAGGAGCTGCAGCCCCGGCACCATCTGGGTGTCCCTGCTGGGCCCCTGCTGCAGCGTGTCCACGTCCTTGCCGTCCGTGCCGGGGAGCCCGGCAGAGGCGGAGGCAGCGCTGCAGGTGCAGGGTCAGCGGCGGGGAGGAGACCCGGCCCTGGCAGCGGCTCCGGGAGCAGCGATTGGCGCTGGGCCGCCCGCACTGCAGAGAGCCGGGGCCCTTGTGCCTGCCCTTGTGCCCAGGGCGCCTTTCCCCGCCGCCCGCCCGCCCGCCCGCTCGGGGGAAATGCCCCCTGTGCCGCCCCTCAGGGCCGCCCCTCACCGCTGCCCCGGGGGCTCCCGGCGCCGCCTGGAGGGGCCCAGGCCTCGGCCTCACCCTGCTCAGCCCGAGGCCTGGAAAAGCAGATTCAAACACCCACCCAGAAAGTGCCCCAGGATGCCAGGGTCAATCTTTTGTCACCAGCACGGCTTTGCTATCAGAGTCTGGACGGGAGTAGAAAATCACCAGGGGAAAAGAGCATGAACAAGTTCTGCCTTGGCACTACCTCAAGGCTTTGAGGGAGAGGCTCTGTGGTGCTTTCTTGCTTGCAGGGACACACAGAAAGTGTTGAAATGGTAAAAATAATCAAAACCCCTTCGAAAGAGACCCTAGGGAACCTGGCCCCCCAGAAATGATGCTGAAGAGAGGCCCTTTTGCTGACCCGCAAGCTAAAGCACGTTTGCATACTGCTATTTTGCAACAGTCTCAGAAACTTGCATGAGAGGCTTCTCATGCATTTCCAGATATGGGACTAGCACCTCCATCTTATACCCCCATTGGACAAGAGGCAAATGAGACTTGTATGAGTTTCCTAGATCGCCTCAGAAATGCAGTAGTTTGGGCTCCAGGAATGTGCCCAGAGGTTAAAGCTGTGCTAGGAATGCAATTAGCAGTAGAAAATGCAAATCTCACCTCCAAAAGGATCCTGCAAACTTTGCCCAGAACAGCTAATGTGGCAGACATGACAGAAGCTTGTTTGGGAGTAGGAGCTCCAGAGGACAAGGCCACCTATCAATGGCAACTGCCCTTGAACCACTTGTGCAGCACAGAGAAAACGGCCCTGACCGAGTTTGCCTTCGGTGTGGCAGCCACAGGTGCAAAGTTAGAGCCGTAAAGAAAAGTAACAAACAGCAGCAGCTACTGGTTCCAAGGGAAAGTGCAGCAGATGTGACAAGCACGGGCACCGAAGCGGCGAATGCAAATCCACAGACGAGAGAGACGGAGCCGCTGGGACCCGCGGAACCGAGCGCTAAAGGGGGCGCGCCGTGACACAAATGCTCCCCCACAACCTGGACATTCTTCAATCAGCCACAGCCGGGAGCGCAGGAGTCGGTGTGGCAGCAGCAGCAGAAGCTGCCTTGGAAAACACTGACGTGCAAGTCATCCCATCTACAGCAAATGGACCTTTGGGACATTGTCCTAGGGTGACGTTACGATGCTTGTATCCCCATTCGTGTCTTCTGTTTATGCTGGATATTATGTTCTGTGCCTTCAAGACTGGCTCTGAAGAGTGAAAGTTTTGTTTTGGTTTCTTATCAGCCTGCTCCTCCACAGCTGGTGGGACACAGAGACGGGGCAGTACATGGTGCTGTTTTTGCTTTTTGCTGGGCTTTTTGCTTTGCTCTTGCTCCTGCTTTGCTCTCGCTTTTTGCTTCTGCTCATTAGTTAGTTTAGCTAAGCAGTCTGAATTTTTCCCTGGACTGTTTTTCCTTTTCTTTTTTCAGAATTACTTGAACCTGCTCTGGACTGGGACCTGGGAAACACCGAGTGTTTGCACCTTGTGGCTGCAGCAGCTGCCCCAGCGCCGGAGGGACTGAGAACAGAGCGACCACCCCCAAGAGAGGCTTTCTGAATTTGTCATCCTTTTCAGAGCCGGGAAAGAGCGGTGTCATGGGTATTGTTCATTTTGTGTGCTGGGGGTGCTGTGCCTGTTAAATGAACAGGTTCTTTCCACTTCTCTCTGAGCAATCCCTCCCGAACCGGTTGGGGGGAGGGCCCTGTGGCTTTGCTTCCTGGAGGGTCCCCCGTGGAGGTTTTCTCTCAAATTTGCCCTAAACCAGGACACATCTCAAAAAAATTAGAATTATAAATAAAGAAATAATAATTAAAATTAAATAAATTATAATAAAAATGAAATATAAAAATCTCAAGTCTTCCTTACAATATTCCAATGGTTCAACCCAAAAAAACAACAATTGTTGCTATAATATTACCAATGCATATAAATAAACAAGTTATATACCAAGAAATCCCTTTTGAAAGTTTTAACTCGATGACTAATATACTTTAGATAAAAAACATCTAAAAAAGCTAGCATACAATCTAACACACCGTAGTGAAACAATTCATATTACAAATATACTAAACGCAAAACCAAACAGCAGTATAATTTCTCAGACATTTTAACCAAACAATTAAACTTTATCACCCTTAGATACTCAAAAACAATTAAAATAATTTTTAAAAATTTAATTACAGGTGAGTGGCTTTACTTGGATATTGGTTTTTGGATTGTTTGGGTTAGATGATTTAAAAATAGGACTTTTATAGGAATTTAATCAGCTGACAAGGTGGCACTCTGCAAACAGAACTGACTGAAAATGAACGGGACAGAAATCAGGACTGCTTGAAAGTTTTATTTGCTATCAAATACATCCCACAATGCCAGCCCCACACAATCCCCATCCCACTGCTCCACATTGGGATCCCACTTCTCCCAATCTCCTTCTAACCCCATCTCACCCTGATGGGTGTGGAACTGAGCAAGTTTATCCTGGGATGGAGTTTTTTTGAGGAAGGAACAAGCAATTTGAAGTGGGATTGAGCATTTATGGCTTAAAATGTAGCTGTTTTCAGTGGGATTTGAGTGGTTTTGAGGTGACAGATCAATCCCTCTTGGTTTTTGGAGTGCAAAGATATTGAGAAGAGCAAAAATTAAAGCCAAACAAAGGAGAAGCAGCCAGGTGTGTTCCCAACATGGATCACAGGGAATGTGAGTGACCAGGGCTGTGCCCAAAGTGCCTCCTCCAGTGGGGGATGGAGCTGCAGCAGCGCACGAAGCTCTTCCCGCACTCGGGGCACTCGCAGGGCTTCCCTTACCGGTGCCTCCGTTGGTGTTGGGTCAAGTGAGAGCTGCTGGAGAAGCTCTTCCCACACTGGGGACACTCGTAGGGCCTCTCCCCTGTGTGGATGCGCCGGTGCCTGACAAGGGTGCAGTTGTATTTGAATCCCTTCCCGCAGTCTGGGCAGTGGAAGGGCCTCTCATCTGTGTGAATCCGATAGTGCAGGACAAGATCAGGGCTGGTCTGAAACCTCTTCCTGCATTTATCACACTCATAGGGCCTCTCCCCAGTGTGAATGCGCCGGTGCCTGACGAGGGTGGAGTTGTACTTGAATCCCTTCCCACAGTCGGGGCATTGGAAGGGCCTCTCCTCTGTGTGACTCTGATAGTGCCGGAGGAGATGGGAGCTGGTCTGAAACCTCTTCGCACACTTGGAACACTCATAGGGCCTCTCCCCAGTGTGGGACCTCTGGTGCACGATCAGGCTGGAGATCCGGCTGAAGCTCTTCCCACACTCCTCACACTCGTAGGGCCGTTCCCCAGTGTGGATCCTCTGGTGCACGATCAGGTGGCAGTTCCACCTGAAGCTCTTCCCACACTCCACGCATGTGTGGGGCTTCTCCCCATCATGGAGCTGCTCATGGAGCACCAGCTCTGAGCTCTGGCTCCATCTCCGGCCGCCTTCCCGGCCCAGGCTGCCTCTTTCCCCCTCACATCCCCGCCATCTGCGTTTGCAGCCCCTCCTCGTGCGGCATCTCCGGGCCTTTTCCTCCCCGTTGGCTTCCTGCGCCGTGGAGCCGCTCAAAACGGCCTCTGCCACCAGGTTCTGCCGCGGGCATTTGTCCTCCCTGCTCTCCATGCTCAGCTCCTGCTCTGGGCGAGGAAGGACAAGGACAGCATGGGATTTGCCTCCGTGCCACAGGCAAGGGCAACGAGATCCCCCCAGGGCTGTGCTGCAGCTGGGGGCCGTGCTGGGCTGGGAGATGGAGCAGCACAGAGGGGAAAGGGGCATTCATCGCCAGCTCGCGGCTGTGCACACATCACAAACAGGACTGGACTGCTAGGAACACGTCTTGAGCTGTTTTATTTTTCAGCATCAGTCTCATTTCTTGGTTATGACAATGGGAAGATGCCAGCAGCTCACATCCCAGGTAGCAGAAAAAAACCTTAATGTTAAAACTTACTTTAAAAGGTTTTTCACCAATCACACAAAGCAAAAGCATATTGACAGTGGTTCCATCCAAGCACTATTGGTTAAAACCATGCTCCATTACTTCAAACACAATACCTATTTGTAAGCCTTACAACACGATGAACAGAGCTCCATTATTAAGCTTGGAACTTCCTGATATCTTGCTATATATACTTTTCTGCAGGTTAGGGAGTTAGTATAGATAAGTGTTAATGCACAGACCGTTGTTCTATTGCTCCTTACTTTCTACTTCTTATATAATTTCTGCTGACCAATCTTATGGCTGCTGCAAAGCTATAATCACAGTTCTACTGTCTCTGAGGCTTGTCTTTTGAAGCTTTCCCAAAACCCTCTAAATTTAAGCATTCCAGAGACACTGACTTCCTCCTCACCTGCTTCAGTGCCCTGGAGCATCTTCCTCTTCCTCGCAGCCTCCCAGGGGTTGGCAATGGGAAATCCTGGTTTGGAGAAAACAAGGGATGAGCACATTGAGTTTCAACGTCCCTCTGCCCAAGTCCATCTCTACAAGTCACCGGCCATCTGGGCTCCAGTAAACCCTCCCAAACACCAAGATTCAGCCCTGAAAAAGCCTCCCAGGAGTTCCCCGTCCCTGGTCCCTCCCCTTTGGTGTTCAGGGGTTCTACCCTGTCCCAGCTGCTGGGGTCACGCTTGGATTGGGGGTCCCCCTTCTCCTGGGTGCCCGCCCTGCCCAGGCTGCTGGCAGTGCCAGCAATGCCAAAAGCTCCCCCCTCTTGGCTCTCCCCATTTCGGGATGCCGGGGCTGTTTGGGCTCCCGGGCTCCCTTCTCCCCTCATTCTCTGCTCTGGGCTGCAGCGGCTCCAAGGAGTCCCCCCTGCCCCTCTCCAGGCTCTTGAGGCTCCCGCCAATGGCGGCGCTCCCCCCTCTCTGGCCTCCCCACTTTGGCCTCCTGGGGCACACAGGGCTCTGCTCCTCCAGTCTGCCTCTGCCGGCAGCCGCCACCGCCACCCCCCGATGTCCCCCCGAGGGGCCTTTTCCGCTCAGCCTTGGACTTCTTCATTCTCCAAACATCCCCCCAAAAACCCAACCCAGGGACCCCCCGGGATATCCGGGCCGGGCTCCCCCTCCCCGCTCACCTGTGCCATGGGGGGGGGGGCGATGATCCCACAGGTGGGGGCTACGAATTCAGGCAGGGCTCGAGACCGCGTGGCTCCGGCAGCTCAGCCTTGATCCGCCCTTGTCCCTCCTCTTCCTCTTCCTCCTGCTCCTCCTCTGTCTTATCTCCACCTCCCTCTCCTCCTCCCCCCTAACCCCGCCTCCTTCACTGCTCTCTCTCTCCCCCTCCTCCTCTTCCATCCCCCCTCCCGCTCCTCTCTGTTATCCCCACCTCCTTCTCCTCTTCCATCCCTTCTCCTTCTCCTTCTCCTCCTCCTCCCTAACCCCACCTCCTTCTCCTCCTTCCATCGCTGCTCTCTCTCCGCCTTCATCCCTGCCCCTGCTCCTCCCCCCTTACCCGCCTCCTCCTCCCCCTCCATCCCTGCCCTTCCCTCCCTCCTCCTCCTCCCCCAGCAGCAGCCACACCCTCGGTGCCCCGTTCCCGCAGCCCTCGCAGCCCGCGGCAGCAGCGGCCATGGAGCCGGGCCAGGTCGGCGTGGGCAGCGCGGGGCTCTCGGCTGCTCCCAGCCGCTGCGGGCGGGGGGAACCCGGCCCGGGCCAAAGGAGAGGCAAACTGGGCAAACTGGGGGCTGCACATCCAAACTGGGCCTTGCTGGGGACCCTGCCTGGCCCCTGCCAGCCCTTGGGGCTCCTCTCGGCACATCCGCCAGGGGGGAACGCACACAGGCCTGGGGGATCCCAGCAGTGGCAGCACTGCCAGGGACTGGGCTGCACTGGGATCGTACTGGGAGCGACTGGGGCTGTACTGGCTTTGTACTGACATCGTACTGGGATCGTACTGGGAGTGACTGGGACTGTACTGGCTTTGTACTGACATCGTACTGGGATCATACTGCCATACCAGGGCAGATTGTGATCACACTGATGGATACTGGGATCATGCTGGGATCATGCTGGGAGCGAGTAGGAGCCTTCGGGGGGGGGCAGTTAACACCATCTTATGGGCAATTGGGATATACTGGGAGTGACTGGGATTATGCTGAGGGTGACTGGGAACAGCTGTGAACAACTGGGATCATGCCAGGAGCAACTGGGAGTGACTGGCTGCACGCTGGGGGTGACTGGAAACTGCTGGGCTTATACTGGGATGAACTGGGATCATGCTGGAGCTGACTGGGATCATTCTGGCAGTGAGTGCCACTACACTGAGGCTGACTGGGAGTGCTTGGGAGCAAATGGGATCATAGTGGAAGGAACTGGAAAGATGCTGGAGGGGACTGGGCTACACTGGGGGATACTGGGAGTGACTGGAACAAAAGTGAGAGTGAAAGAGAGCAACTGGAACCATGTGGAGCACAACTGGTTCATACTGGCAGGGACTGGGAGCACACTGGGCTCATCTCTGGATCATACTGGGAGGGACTGGACTAATACTGGGAGGATCTGAGAGGGACTGGGAGCACACCCTGCACATCATCCCCCATACTGGGCCTGACTGGGAGCACGCTGGCAGCAAATGGCATCATACTGGCACTGACTGGGCTGGTCTAGGGAGCAACTGGAACCACACTGGAGGCAGCTGGGACCATACTGGGAGAGATTGGAAGCAACTGGGATTATACTGGGACCCCACTGGGAGGGCTGGCATGTGACTGGGATCAAACTGGAGCTTACTGGGATCATATTGGGGTTGAAAGGGAGCGACTGGGATCACACTTTGGGCTACTGGGAGCAGCTGAGGGAAACTGGGATGATGCTGTAAGCAAACTGGAGGAACTGGGAAGCACTGGATGCATGCTGGGGGCAACTGGGATATACTGGGCATGACTGGGGGATCATACTGGGGGCACTGGAACCACACTGGGAACAACTGGGACCATGCTGGGGACAACTGGGACCACACTGGGGGCAACTGGGAGTGAGTGGGACCATGCTGGGAGGGACTGGGATCATATGGGGAGGGACTGGGACTAGAGCAGGGGCAACTGGGTTCAACTGGGACCATCCTGGGAGCGTCTGTAACCATAGGGGAGTGATGGAAGCACACTGGGAACAGCTGGGCCCATGCTGGGAGCAACTGGGATCACACTGGGGGCACTGGCATCAGACTGGGAGTGACTGGGAGCAACTGGGATTAGACTGCAAGGGACTGGGATCATACTGGGAGTGGCTACACTCATACTGGGATTATACTGGGTGTGAATGGAACCTGACTGGGGCTTACTGGGAGCTACTGGGCCCATGTTGGGAGGAAAATGTGACCCACTGGGAGCAACTGGGATCGGCTGGAAGGTTCTGGAACCATGCTGAGAGGACTGAGACTACAACTGGGGCAACTGGAGCCACCCTTTGAGCAACAGATGGAAACTGGGATGATGCCAGAGGAAACTGGGAGGAACTGGGAAAGACTGGGATCATTCTGAGGTAACTGAAACATACTGGGAGTGTCTCTAACCATCCTGGGGGCACTGGAACCACACTGGGAACAGCTGGGATCATGCTGGGAGCAACTGGGACGATGCTGGGGGAAACTGAATCTGCCCTGGAGGCAACTGGGCACGACTGGGACCCTGCTGGGAGGGACTGGGACTATTCTTGGGGCAACTGGGATCATCATGGGAGGAACTGGGAACATCTGGAATTATGCTGGGAGCAACTGGGATCACACTGGGATCCCAGTGAGAGCAGTTGAGTCCATGCTGGGTTACACTGGGATCTCATTGAGAGCAACTGGAATCACACTGGGATTGACTGGGAGTGGCTGGTTTTGTGGATTTGGGGGGTTTGGATTTTGGGGGATTTTCTTGGCATTTTGAGGGAGAGTTTTCTGGGGGAGTTTGGGGGTTTATTGAAATTTCTTGTGGCTTTTTTTGAATTTTGGGGATTTTACTGGGATGTTGTTGGGATTTTTTGGGATTCTCAGAAATTCCTGGGGTTTTAATGAGATTTTTAGGAGATTTTGGGGCATTTTTTTGGAATTGTGGTGGCATTCAGAGGGATTCATTGGGGATTTGGGGTTTTTGGGGATTCTTGGTGGGATTTGTGGGGTTTTGTGGGGTTTTTTGGGTGTTGCCAGGATTTCCTTGGATCTTGCAGGAGATTTTGTGGGGCTTTTAATGGTTTTGGGGACATTTTGTGGGGATTTGCGGAGTTTAATCAGGATTTTTGGGGTTTTTGGGATTCCAAAGGATTTTGTGGGCTTTTATTGGGATTCTAGGGTGTTCTAATGGGATTTTGAGAGATTTAATTGGGATTTTGTGGGTTTTATTGGGACTTTCGGGGCTTTTAAGGAGATTTTGGTGCCTCTCAGCCCTTCCCCACACCCAGGGAATGCCCCAAAGCCCCCCTAAAATTCCACTAAAACCCCACAAAATCCCCAAAAATTACAAGAAAACCCTCAAAAACCCCAGGGAATCACCAAACATCCCAGTGGAACTCAGCAAAATTTAAAAAGCTCCCCAATTTTTCAATAAATCCTTCCCAAAAAAAACCAACACAACCCCAACAAAACACCAAAAATCCAAAACACCCCAAATCAACAAAACCCCCCAAAATCACATAACCATCTCAAACCCCAACAATTCTCCCCCAAACCCCCAATAATCCCTCCTAAACTCCCAACAAAATCCCAAAAAAGCCCAAAAAAGCCACCCCCAAATCCCCAAAACCCCTCTCAGAACCCCAAAGTCCCCACAAACCCCCCCAGACTCAGTGGGGCCGTCCTGGATCAGGGGGCACCGGCCGGTGGAAAGGAGCCACTTCAGGGGGCCCTGGGAGCTTTTTGGGGAGGGGGCACCATGGGAGACCCCCCAAAAACCGGGGGGGGGGAACCCCTGCAGTGCCCCCTCCCCCCGAAACCCCCAGACCCCGGTTCAGGGTGGGCCTGGGACCCCCCGGGACCCCCAAATCTCCCCCAGGCCCCCCAGAGCCCCCCAAGGTTGGCCCAGGACCCCCCTGAGAGCCCCCAGACCCCAATGGGGCCCAGCCCAGGATGTCCCCTGAGACCCCCCCAGACCCTTCCCAAGACCCCACCCAGGACCCTCCAGACCCCTCCCCAAACCCAACTCAGGCTCCCCCAGCCCCTCCCCAGATCGCGCCGGGACCTCTCCCCAAAACTCCCCAAATCCCCCCCCCCACCAGACCCTCTCCCAAAACCCTTCCAGACCCCCCAAAGCCCCTCCCCAGATCCTCCAAAACCCTCCAGGACACCCTCAGGACCCCCCAGAGCCCTCCCCAAATTCCCCCAGGACCATCCCAACACCCCCAGACCCTCCCAAGACCTTCCTACGACCCCTCCTCAAAACCCCCCCAGACCCTCCCACGACCCCCTCCCCCTCCCGAGACCCCTCTTAGGACCCATCCGCACCCCCAGGTCCCCCCATAGTGCCCCAGGACCCCTCCCCAGACCCCCCCAAACCCCCGGACCCCTCCCCAAAGCCCCCCCGGACCCTCCCCCGCCCCCCCCGATCCCCTCTCAGGCCCCTCCCGCTCCTGTCCCGAGCCCGGGGGGTCCCGGCGGCGGCGGGGAAGGGGGCGCCGCTTCCGGTCGCCTCTGATTGGCTGGGACGGCGAGGGGGAGGCGGGCCTTGCTGGGGGATCCGCGCCGTGATTGGTTAGTTCAGGGATGTGCAGCGCACTGATTGGTTGGTTCGGGGCGGGGCGCGCCGCCATTGCTGGGAGCCCGCACACGCGGTGGAGGCGCGAGATTGTGAGGGAGAGCGGAGCTGAGGTGGGGCCGGGGGCAAACTGGGGGCGTTTGGGGCGGGTCTGAGGGGAAATTGGGGATTTTTGGGGGCATCGACGGGAAACACGAGGGTGTGCGGTGGGTTTGGGGGGAATGAGGGGGTCTGAGGGGGCTTTGGTGGGTCTGAGGGGGCTTTAGGGAGCTTTGGGGGGAGCTTGAGAGCGTCTGGAGCGTTCTCAGGTGGGTTTAGGGGGAACTGAGAGGAATTGGGAGAGTCTGGGGGGATTTTGGGGGATTGCGAGAGGAACTGGGCGGTTGTGAGTGGATCTGGGCGGTTCTGAGGTGGGTCTGGGGAACTTCGAGGAGTCTGAGGCGATTTCATGAGGTTTGGGGGAATTGAGGGGTCCGAGGGGGATTTGGGGCAGTCTGATGGATTTGGGGGCGTCTCAGGTGGGTCTGGGGTGAATTTTGGGGAGAACTGGGGGGGGTTGAGGGTCCTGGGGAGGTTTTTGGGGTCCTGGAGAGGGTTTGGGGGTCCAGAGAGGTTCTGGGCCAACACTGGGGGACTCTGGGGAGTTTGGGGTTCCTGGAGGGGTCCTGGGGGAGATTTGGGGGTCCCGGGGGGTCCCAGGCCCACCCTGAACCGGGGTCTGGGGGTTTCGGGGGGAGGGGGCACTGCAGGGGTTCCCCCCCCCCCGTTTTTGGGGGGGTCTCCCATGGTGCCCCCTCCCCAAAAAGCTCCCAGGGCCCCCTGAAGTGGCTCCTTTCCACCGGCCGGTGCCCCCTGATCCAGGACGGCCCCACTGAGTCTGGGGGGGTTTGTGGGGATTTTGGGGTTCTGAGAGGGGTTTTGGGGATTTGGGGGTGGCTTTTTTGGGCTTTTTTGGGATTTTGTTGGGAGTTTAGGAGGGATTATTGCGGTTTTTGGGAAGAATTATTTGGTTTTGGGATGGTTATGTGATTTTGGGGGGTTTTGTTGATTTGGGGGATTTTGGATTTTTGGTGTTTTGTTGGGGTTGTGGGGGCTTTTGGGGGGAGATTTATTGAAAATTTAGTGAGTTTTTTAAAATTTTGGTGAGTTCCACTGGGATGTTTGAAGATTCCCTGGGGTTTTTGAGGGTTATCTTGTAATTTTTGGGGATTTGTGGGGTTTTAGTGGAATTTTAGGGGGGCTTTGGGGCATTCCCTGGGTGTGGGGAAGGGCTGAGAGGCACCAAAATCTCCTTAAAAGCCCCGAAAGTCCCAATAAAACCCACTAAATCCCAATTAAATCTCTCAAAATCCCATTAGAACACCCCAGAATCCCCATATAAACCCACAAAATCCTTTGGAATGCCAAAAACCCCAAAAATCCAGATTAAACTCCGCAAATCCCCCCAAAATGTCCCCAAAACCATTAAAAGCCCCAGAAAATCTTCCCCAAGATCCAAGGAAATCCTGGCAACACCCAAAAAACCCCACAAAACCCCACAAATCCCACCAAGAATCCCCAAAAACCCCAAATCCCCAATGAATCCCTCTGAATGCCACCACAATTCCAAAAAAATGCCCCAAAATCTCCTAAAAATCTCATTAAAACACCAGGAATTTCTGAGAATCCCAAAAAATCCCAACAACATCCCAGTAAAATCCCCAAAATTCAAAAAAAGCCACAAGAAATTTAAATAAACTCCCAACCACCCCCAGAAAACTCCCCCTCAAAATGCCAAGAAAATCTCTCAAAATCCAAACCCCCCAAATCCACAAAACCAGCCACTCCCAGTCAATCCCAGTGTGATTCCAGTTGCTCTCAATGAGATCCCAGTGTAACCCAGCATGGACTCAGCTGCTCTCACTGGGATCCCAGTGTGATCCCAGTTGCTCCCAGCATAATTCCAGATGTTCCCAGTTCCTCCCATGATGATCCCAGTTGCCCCAAGAATAGTCCCAGTCCCTCCCAGCAGGGTCCCAGTCGTGCCCAGTTGCCTCCAGGGTAGATTCAGTTTCCCCCAGCATCGTCCCAGTTGCTCCCAGCATGATCCCAGCTGTTCCCAGTGTGGTTCCAGTGCCCCCAGGATGGTTAGAGACACTCCCAGTATGTTTCAGTTACCTCAGAATGATCCCAGTCTTTCCCAGTTCCTCCCAGTTTCCTCTGGCATCATCCCAGTTTCCATCTGTTGCTCAAAGGGTGGCTCCAGTTGCCCCAGTTGTAGTCTCAGTCCTCTCAGCATGGTTCCAGAACCTTCCAGCCGATCCCAGTTGCTCCCAGTGGGTCACATTTTCCTCCCAACATGGGCCCAGTAGCTCCCAGTAAGCCCCAGTCAGGTTCCATTCACACCCAGTATAATCCCAGTATGAGTGTAGCCACTCCCAGTATGATCCCAGTCCCTTGCGGTCCAATCCCAGTTGCTCCCAGTCACTCCCAGTCTGATGCCAGTGCCCCCAGTGGGATCCCAGTTGCTCCCAGCATGGGCCCAGCTGTTCCCAGTGTGCTTCCATCACTCCCCTATGGTTACAGACACTCCCAGGATGGTCCCAGTTGGACCCAGTTGCCCCTGCTCTAGTCCCAGTCCCTCCCCATATGATCCCAGTCCCTCCCAGCATGGTCCCACTCACTCCCAGTTGCCCCCAGCGTGGTCCCAGTTGTCCCCAGCATGGTCCCAGTTGTTCCCAGTGTGGTTCCAGTCCCCCCAGTATGATCCCCCAGTCATGCCCAGTATATCCCAGTTGCCCCCAGCATGCATCCAGTCCTTCCCAGTTCCTCCAGTTTGCTTGCAGCATCATCCCAGTTTCCCTCAGCTGCTCCCAGTAGCCCAAAGTGTGATCCCAGTCGCTCCCTTTCAACCCCAATATGATCCCAGTAAGCTCCAGTTTGATCCCAGTCACATGCCAGCCCTCCCAGTGGGGTCCCAGTATAATCCCAGTTGTTCCAATCTCTCCCAGTATGGTCCCAGCTGCCTCCAGTGTGGTTCCAGTTGCTCCCTAGATCAGCCCAGTCAGTCCCAGTATGATGCCATTTGCTGCCAGCGTGCTCCCAGTCAGGCCCAGTATGGGGGATGATGTGCAGGGTGTGCTCCCAGTCCCTCTCAGATCCTCCCAGTATTAGTCCAGTCCCTCCCAGTATGATCCAGAGATGAGCCCAGTGTGCTCCCAGTCCCTGCCAGTATGAACCAGTTGTGCTCCACATGGTTCCAGTTGCTCTCTTTCACCTTCACTTTTGTTCCAGTCACTCCCAGTATCTCCCAGTGTAGCCCAGTTCCCTCCAGCATCTTTCCAGTTCCTTCCACTATGATCCCATTTGCTCCCAAGCACTCCCAGTCAGCCTCAGTGTAGTGGCACTCACTGCCAGAATGATCCCAGTCAGCTCCAGCATGATCCCAGTTCATCCCAGTATAAGCCCAGCAGTTTCCAATCACCCCCAGCAGGCTCCCAGTCACTCCCAGTTCCTCCCAGTTGCTCCTAGCATGATCCCTGTTGCTCAGAGCTGCTCCATCCCAGTCACTCCCAGTATATCCCATTTGCCCCTAACGTGGTCTCAATTGCCTCCTGCAGGCTCCTACTCTCTCCCAGTATGATCCCAGTATGATCCCAGTGTCCATCAGTGCAATCACAGTCTGCCCTGGCATGGCAGTATGATCCCAGTATGATGTCAGTACAAACCCAGTCCCGTCCCAGCATGATACCAGTATAATATCAATAGAAACCTAGAATTGTCCCAGTCACTCCAGTATGATGCCAGTATATTCCCAGTCACTCCCAGTACGATCCAAGTACACAGCCAGTACATCCCCAATACACTCCCAGTACGATCCCAGTCTGATGTCAGTACAAAGCCAGTACAGCCCCAGTCGCTCCCAGTACGATCCCAGTGCAGCCCAGTCCCTGGCAGTGCTGCCACTGCTGGGATCCCCCAGGCCTGTGTGCGCTCCCCCCTGGCGGATGTGCCGAGAGGAGCCCCAAGGGCTGGCAGTGGCCAGGCAGGGTCCCCAGCAAGGCCCAGTTTGGATGTGCAGCCCCCAGTTTGCCCAGTTTGCCTCTCCTTTGGCCCGGGCCGGGTTCCCCCGCCCGCAGCGGCTGGGAGCAGCCGAGAGCCCCGCGCTGCCCATGCCGACCTGGCCCGGCTCCATCGCCGCTGCTGCCGCGGGCTGCGAGGGCTGCGGGAACGGGGCACCGAGGGTGTGGCTGCTGCTGGGGGAGGAGGAGGAGGGAGGGAAGGGCAGGGATGGAGGGGGAGGAGGAGGCGGGGTAAGGGGGCAGGAGGAGGAAAGGGAGGAGGGATGGAAGGGGAGGGATGAAGGCGAATGAAGAAGTCCAAGGCTGAGTGGAAAAGGCCCCTCGGGGGGACATCGGGGGATGGTGGTGGCGGCTGCCGGCAGAGGCAGCCTGGAGGAGCAGAGCCCTGTGTGCCCCAGGAGGCCAAAGTGGGGAGGCCAGAGAGGGGGGAGCGCCGCCATTGGCGGGAGCCTCAAGAGCCTGGAGAGGGGCAGGGGGGACTCCTTGGAGCCGCTGCAGCCCAGGGCAGAGAATGAGGGGAGAAGGGAGCCCAAAGAGCCCCGGCATCCCGAAATGGGGAGAGCCAAGAGGGGGCAGTGCGTCCCCAGGTGTGCCCTGGGGGGATCTCGTTGCCCTTGCCTGTGGCACGGAGGCAAATCCCATGCTGTCCTTGTCCTTCCTCGCCCAGAGCAGGAGCTGAGCATGGAGAGCAGGGAGGACAAATGCCCGCGGCAGAACCTGGTGGCAGAGGCCGTTTTGAGCGGCTCCACGGCACAGGAAGCCAACGGGGAGGAAAAGGCCCGGAGATGCCGCACGAGGAGGGGCTGCAAACGCAGATGGCGGGGATGTGAGGGGGAAAGAGGCAGCCTGGGCCGGGAAGGCGGCCGGAGATGGAGGCAGAGCTCGGAGCTGGTGCTCCATGAGCAGCTCCATGATGGGGAGAAGCCCCACACGTGCGTGGAGTGTGGGAAGAGCTTCAGGTGGAAGTACAACCTGACTGTGCACCAGAGGACCCACACTGGGGAAAAGCCCTACAAGTGTGGGGAGTGTGAGAAGAGCTTCAGCCAGAGCTCCAGCCTGATCAAGCACCAGAGGAGCCACACAGGGGAGAGGCCCTACGAGTGTGGGGAATGTAGGAAGAGCTTCAGCGAGAACTCCACCCTGATCAAGCACCTGAGGAGCCACACAGGGGAGAGGCCCTATCAGTGTGGGGAATGTAGGAAGAGCTTCAGCCGGAGCTCCAGCCTGATCAAGCACCAGAGGACCCACACTGGGGAGAGGCCCTATGAGTGTTCCAAGTGCGGGAAGAGGTTTCAGACCAGCTCCCATCTCCTCCAGCACTATCAGAGTCACACAGAGGAGAGGCCCTTCCAATGCCCCGACTGTGGGAAGGGATTCAAGAACAACTCCGACGTTGTCAAGCACCGGCGCATCCACACTGGGGAGAGGCCCTACGAGTGTGATAAATGCAGGAAGAGGTTTCAGACCAGCTTCAGTCTCCTCCGGCACTATCGGATTCACACAGAGGAGAGGCCCTTCCAATGCCCCGACTGCAGGAAGGGATTCAAGTACAACTCCACCCTCATCACCCACCGGCGCATCCACACCAGGGAGAGGCCCTACGAGTGTCCCCAGTGTGGGAAGAGCTTCTCCAGGAGCTCTACCTTGACCCGACACCAACGGAGGCACCACTAAGGGAAGCCCAGCGAGTGCCCCGAGTGCAGGAAGAGTTCGTGCGCTGCTGCAGCTCCATCCCCCACTGGAGGAGGCACTTTGGGCACAGCCCTGGTCACTCACATTCCCTGTGATCCATGTTGGGAACACACCTGCCTGTTTGTCCTTTTGTTTGGCATTTTTTTCTGATTCATCTTCATCCCTTAAAAACAGCCAAAACAGTGTTTAAAGAAAAAAATTGATCACAGATGTCTAAAGTCCCACAATTTCAGAGTTTTTTAATGGGAAATTGATGGTTTGGAGAGAATATTCTGGAGGATTTGTGTAGTCTGGGGGGGGATTTTGTGCAGTGTTCTCCATCTCTTTGCACTCCAAAAGCCAAGAGGGTCACCTCAAAACAACTGAATCCCACTGAAAACAACTGAATTTTAATTCATACAGGCTCAATCCCACATCAAAATGCCTTGTTCCCACCCTAAAAAACTCAGTCCCACACCAGACTCACTCCATTCCACAGCTGCCAGAGTGAGATGGGGTGTGAAGGAGATTGGGAGAAGTGCAATCCCAATTTGGAGTGATGGGATTGGGATTGTGTGGGGCTGGGTGGGTGGGATGTATTTGATAGCAAATAAAACTTTCAGAGTTAGTGCCACCTTCTCAGCTGATTGTGTTTGTGTCCTCCTTTCTCTCCTGCCTCTCTTTGCCTGCTCTGTTTCTCTCTCAGTGTCTCCCTTGAGCCAGGGCAGCTGCCACCAAAGACCCTGCCCTGATTTAATTCCCAGTGCAGGAGCTACAATGGCCATGGGTGAAGTTCTGAAGGCTGGCAGTGAAATGTCACTGTAGGATCCACTTGGCTTTCGGCCCCTTCTTAGGAGCTTTGCCTTCAAGGGCAGGAACATCTTTTCCTGGCTGGGAACTGGAATTCCAGGTCCTTGGAGTGTGTGCCATGCAGGACCATACAGACTGGCATCATGTAGACTGGGATTGTATGGCTTGGGATTGTACGGACTGGGATCATGTGGACTGGGATTTCACAGGCTGGGACCGTGGGGATTAGGAGCCGAGACTGGGATCATACAAACTGGACCATATGGACCGGGATGGCTGCACCGGATCAATGTGAACCGAGGGGGTCCCACCCTGCCCAGGGGTCCCTCCCCATCCTGCCCGGGAGCGCAGCCAAAGCTCCCCGGAACGAATGCAGAGGTCCAGGAGGGATCCCAGTGCCAATCCCATTTCCAATCCCATTTCCAGTCCAGTTCCTGCTCCTTGTGCTGGTCCCAGAGTGATCCTGGTGCTGATCCTGGTTCCGGTGCCTGCCTCAGTCTCCATCTCAGTCCCGGAGCACTCCTGGGGCTGATTCTGGTTCTCGTGTTGATCTCGATACTGGAGCGGTGCCAGTCCCAGTCCCAGTCTTGGTACCAGAGCGGTGCCAGTCCCAGTCTCAGTCCCAGTCTCGGTCGTGGAGCGGTGCCATTCTCGGTGCCGGTGCTGGTGCTGGTTTCAGTGCTGGTCTCAGTCTTGGTCCCAGAGTGGTTCTGGACCCAGTGCTGCTACTGGTGCTGGTCTTGGTCCTGGAGTGCTCCCAGTGCCAATCTCAGTCTCAGTCCCAGTCCCAGAGCGCTGCCACTCTCGGTGCTGGTTCCGGTGACGGTCTCGGTCTCAGTCCTGGAGGGCTCCCGGTCTCGGTCCTGGTCCCGGTCCCAGAGCAGTCCCGGTGCGGGTGCCGGGTTCCAGTCTCAGTCCTGATCCCAGTCCTGGAGCGCTGCCGGTGCCAGTCCCAGTTCCAAAGCGCTCCTGGTGCCGGTCCCAGTGTCAGGCTTGGTCCCAGTCTTGGACCCAGTGCCAGTTCTGGTGCAGGTTCTGGTCTGGGTCTTGGTCCTAGTCCCGGTGCCGGTCCTGTGGCGCTGCCAATCTCAGTTCCAGTGTCAGTCTTGCTGCTGGTGCCACTTCTGCTGCTGGGTTTGGTCTTGGTCCCGGAGAATTTAGGTCCATTTGGGTGATTTTAGGCCAAACTGGACAGGTTTAGGGTGGGTTTCAGATCCCTTGCAGTGATTTCAAGCCTTTTAGGGTGGATCTTAGGCCCCTTTGCAGATTTTAGGCCAAATCTGTTGGGTTTGAGGGTGGATTTTAGATCCCTTTGAATGATTTAAGCCCATTTGGGTGGGGTTTGGGCCTGTTTGGGTGATTTTAGGATAAACTGGGCAGTTTTAGAGTGGATTTTAGATGCCTTTGGCTGATTTTAGGCCCATATGGGTGGATTTTAGGCCTCTTTGGGTAATTTTACCTTTTAACGGTGATTTTAGGTCCCTTTGTACTATAGATGGCTAATGAGATGATTGGCTCTCGCAATTAAGGGATGGATACTGTGTGAATATTAAGAGAAGCTTTATTGATGTGTGATTGTTATTGCAGTCTGTTGTTTAGATGTCCTCTGCTCTCCCCACAGTCCCTTTCCCCCCGTTGTTACCATCAGACAGCCTGAGCCATCCAGGACAGGTGGAAAGAAGGCGAGAACAAAGACTTGTTCCTAGGGGAGGGGGCGTGGCAGGACAGCACCTGACCCTCCAATCAAGCTGCAGGAAAGCAGACTCCACCAATAAACAGCAAAGAAGAGTTGACTGACAGACTGTGGGAGGGGCCAGGGTTGGCTGAAGAAATCCCGGGGTATCAAAGGTGAAGCGTCCATCTTGAGGACGAGCCAGGCATGTGGTAGGCGGCCACGAGGGGAGCTCCCAGGCCTGTTCTTCCTTATTTAGTCCTTTTCTTGTCATTTTGTTAAGGTTGAATAAACCTTTTAAAATTTTGAAAGTCAGCAGTCGTTTCTCACAGTAACCAAGGGTTCCTTTCCTGGAGTTTGGTGCACAGGAGAAACACCAACCATATATTCTCAAGAGGACAAAATGGCACAAAATTTTCCTGGCAAAGATCAGAAAATCAAGAAACTTTGGAAAAAGATTTACTAAAACATCCAATTCAACATAAAACACCATAGCAGTAACTTCATTAACTCAGCCCGGTGTACCTGGAAACGTTTAATCACTTCAGTTGTTGAGGTATCAAAAAATGTTCCATATCAAGAGCATTAGAAGGAGAAGACAGAGAGACAGGAAGACAGAAGCTCTATAGAAAGAAACGCACATGGCTACCAACTGCTGGGGTTCCAGCATGGGTGAGACACAAACCCCAGCCACAGAGCCCTTGTGACACATCAAGGCCCCTCTGGAGCAAAGAAACCATTGCTGACAGTCCAGAAACTCATTGAACCTTGTGACAACGCAGATCCAAGGACACCATGGTGGCACTATGGAACCTCATGGGAGCAAAGAGACCATTGTGACACGCTGGTGCCTCACGGAATCAGGGGGACCATTGTGAAACTCAGGCCCCCTCTGGAACCAAGGGCCAAGGATGAAGCTATGGCACCCGTGGAACCAAGGAGCCGTTGTGACACAGCGGGGCCACAGGGAGCCGAGGGGCCATGGGGACATTGCAAGGGCTCAGGGAAGCCAAGGGGCCGTTGTGACACTGCAGAAGAAAGGAGAACATTGTGACACTGCAGGGACTCCTGGAATCAAGGAGACCATGGGGACACTGTGGGTCCTCATGGAACCAAGGGTACAGGGAGCAGGTGTGGCTGGTTTGGCCTCCCGGGGGCTGCTGGACAGGTCTGGCTGACCTTGGCATGTGGAGGGCTGCTCCTCATCTGCCCCTGAAGCACTGGGGCTCTGGGCTCTCCTTCCTATGGGATAGAACTGTCCTGATCCTCTTCCAGGGCCCTATGGCCAAAACTGGGATTCCTTCTCCAAATTCCCTTACATGCAAAGCTTGTTCCCAGATGAAATCTGCCAGGAGGGACAGATCTGGCTCCCTTGCCTACCTGGGGGCACCTCTCATCTGCCTTTGAAACCCTGGGATCATGTGCTTTTATTTCTTGTGGGAAAAAACCCTCCATCTCAACCAGGCACTCATGGCCAAAGCTGGGCAACTGCCTCTGGAATTCCTTATATCGAAGGATAGCTCCCAGACAAAAGCTGCCAGGAGTGACAAGCCTGGCTGGCCTTGGCTTCCTGAGGGCTGGCCCTCATCTGCCTCTGAAACACTGGGGCTGGGTGCTTTCCTTCCTTATGAAAAGAGCTCTTCTTCCTGTCCAGGCACCCACAGCCAAAACTGAGATTGCACCTCCAAAATGCCCAATATCCAAGGAAAGCCCCTAGACAAAAGGTGCCAGGAGAGACAGGGCTGGCTGGCTTGGCCTGAGGGTGGCCACCTCTCATCTTCTTCCTAAACACTTGGACTTTGTGCTTTACTTTCCTATGGGCAAAAACACCCATCTTGACCATGGCCAAAACTGGGATTCCCCCTCCAAAACTCCATACATCCAAGGATTGCTCCCAGGTGAAAGCTGCCAGGACAGACAGGTCTGGCTGCCCTTGGCTCCTGGGGGTGCCTCTCCCCTGCTGTCCAAACACTGGGGCTGGGTGCTTTCCTTCCTATGGAAAAGAACCATCCTTCTTATCCATGCAGAAATGGCTGAAATTGGGGTTCCACCTCCCAGATTCCTGATATCCAAGGGTTGCTTTCAGACAAAAGCTGCCAGGACAGAGAGGTCTGGCTGGCCTTGGCCTCTGATGGCCGCCTTTCATCTGCCCCTGAGACACCACCGGTGTTCTGTGCTTTCCTTCCTATGGAAAAGAACCATCCTTCTCCTCCAGTGTCCATGTCTGAAATTGGGATTCCACCTCTGAAATTCTCAATATCCAAGGGTTGCTCCCAGGCAAAATCTGCCAGTACCGTCAAGGCTGGCTGGCCTGGGCCTCTGGTGGCTGCGCCTGCAACAGTGGGGCTGGGTTCTTTCCTTCCCATGGAGATCCCTGGGACACTGTGGGGACCTCATGGAACCAAGGGGATCATTGTGGCCCCACTGGAGCCCATGGAACCAAGGGGATCATTGTGGCACCACTGGAGCCCATGGAACGAAGGGGATCATTGTGGCACCACTGGAGCCCAGGGAACCAAGGGGATCATTGTGGCACCACTGGAGCCCAGGGAACCAAGGGGCCATGGTGACACAGAGGGGCTCCATGGACCCAGAGACCATTGTGGCTCTGTGGGGCCTGATGGAACCATGGAGACCATTCCAACCTTCAGGGCCTGGTGTCACTAAAGGGGCATTATGACACCTCAGGGCCCCATGGAAGCCAGGGACCATTGGGACACTGTAGGGCCCCATGGAACCCAGGGAACATGGAACAGCTCTGGCTGGCTTGGCCTCCCAGGGGCCACCTGACAGCTCTGGCTGATCTTGGCATGTCAAGGGCTGCCTCTCATCAGCTCCCGGAGCACTGGGGCTCTGTGCTTTCCTTGCTATGGAAAAGGGCTGTCTGACTTTTCAGATGGTCATTGCCAAAATGGGTACTCTCCCTAAAATAATTTCCTCTGTGCAAAGGTATCTCACCAAACAAAACCTGCCAGCTCTGGCTGGCCTTGGCCTCTGGTGGTCACCTCTCATCTGCCCCTGAAACACTGGGGCTCTGTTCCTGCATTCCTATGGAAAAGAACCAGCCTTCTTGTCCAGGGACCATGGCCAAAATTAGAATTTGGCCTCCGAAATTCTGTATATCCAAGGATTGCTCCCAGACAAAAGTAGCCAGGACAGACAGGTCGGGCTGGCCCTGTCCTCTGGTGATTTCTTTAGACTCTGAGCTGAATGTTTTCATTTGGAAACACCTTGGAGAGGGCCCAGAGATGTCCCAAGGAGGGGTTTGGAGGCTTTGGGCCCATGAGCACTGTATAGGGACAAAGGAGCTCTGTGCTCAGTGGGGTGGAGACTGACGACAGTGGAGCAGAGCCATGAGAGTGTTTAAAGAGCGATTTCAGGGCTGGTGGATCCTTTTGACATAGTGGAAAACAGTCAGAGAGAGAAAGAATTAACACCAAGGGCAGCTGGGGAGGCCCAGAGTGGCTGCAGGAGAAAGGAATTTCCCTGTCAGGGCAGGGCTGTGGTGCAGCACGTCCCCAGCAGGAGCCTGGAGCGGCCCCAGGCTTTGTGTGGGCAGGCAGGGGCAGGCAGGAGGCAGAGCTGTCAGCAAAGGAAGGGCCCAGCCAGGTGGGGCAGCCGGGGGATGCCCAGAGCCTGCAGGGACAGAGGCCGGGGCAGGGACACCGTGGGACAGCCTGGGCTGCACAGGGCACAGGGATGGGCAGCAGCTGCAAGCCAGCCCTGACAGAGCCAACCTGGGCAGCACTTTGGCCATGGCTGCTGGCCCTGGGCCTGAGCCAGGAGGGGACAAGTGACCCTTGCAGGCCTGGGGCCTCATTGCCTCCTTGTCCCTGCTCAGCAGCCTGGCAGGGGCCGCCCCACGCTCCTGCCCTTGGCATTGCCCATCCCCACATGCCAGGGCCCATCCCGGGAAGAGCCCTGAGCAAGGAGGGAGGGACAGGATCTGCCTGGCCAGGCCCTGGGGCTCAGGCCTTGGCCCTTTACATTCCTGAAACAAATCCAGGTTTGCTCAGCACCAGAGACACCTTTGCCTTGTTTGTCCCCAGCTGCCATCAGTGCCTCCAGTGTTCTGCTCTCCCTGGAACCCGGGGACACTTTCTCAGCCCTGTCCCTCACAGGGATCTCTCTAAAGTACAAGAAACTTCAGTATTTCAATCTCACTGTGAGCTCTTGAGAAGTCTTTGAGCCCACTCTGAGGGACTGGGTGTGATGCAAAGAGCAGCAAAGGCCCAGAGGGTGATTGAAGTCCTTGTGCTGTGTCTGTGCTGCTGAGCTGGGCCGGGCTCCTGGCCCAGAGGCAGCTCCTGGCAAGGGCAGCAGAGCTGCAGAGAGACAGCTCTGGCCAGGAGCAGCTCCTGTGCACAGCCCAGCAGGGCTGGGGCACTGCCAGGGCCCCTCAGGGACATGAGCAGGGCACAGACAGAGCTCCCAGGGGCTCAGCACTGGCCGGGGCTGTGGGATGTCCCCGCGGGGGCTGTGTCACAGCAGCACCTCTGGGGCTGTGTCCCAGAGCCACAGAGCGTCTGGGATGGCAGCAAGGGGCTGTGTGACAGCACAGAGTGGGCTGTGTGACAGCACTGAGGGGGTTGTGACATCACAGAGCTAGCTGTGACATCACAGAAGGTGGCTCTGTGACATCACAATGTGGGTTGTGACACAGAGTCACAGAGCAGCTGTGTGATGCCACAGAGAAGGTTGTGACATCCCAGGGTGACTGACATCACAAAGCTGCTGTGTGACATCACATAGCAGCTGAATGACATCATATGGAGGTTGTGTGACATCACAGGGGCTGTGTTAATAAAGCCTCTTATCTGGCCTTATTATCAAGTAATGGAAGTTATTCCATGGGGTTTACCTCACTGTGTGACATCACAGGGGCTGTGTGACATCATGGGAATGTTGTGACATCTCAGGTGGCTGTGTGACATCACAGGGGCTCCGTTACATCACAGCGACTGTGTGATATCACGGGGGGGCTGTGTGACGTTACAGGGGTTGTGTGACATCACAGATGGCTGTGTGACATCACGAGGGCAGTGTGACATCACGGGGGCTGTGTGACATCACAGGAGGCACTGTGACATCACAGGGGCTGTGTGACATCACAGGGGCAGTGTGAGGTCCCTGGGGAGGTCACTCTGCCCCGGCCCCCTCACAGTTCCCCCCAGAGCAGTCCAACCCTGCTCGTGCACAGCGGGGTCCCCTGTCCCCCCGGGTCCCCCCGCCCCCGGCCCCGCAGCCTCCCCCAGAGGATGTTCCACGAGATCGACCCCAGAGCCTGACACGGGGACGGGGGCCGGGGCCCTGGGGGTGGCACAGGGGGACAGGGACCCCCCGGCAGCGTCCCCGTGTCCCCCAGGGCCAGAGCCTGGGCCAGGGCTCCTTCACCCTGTTATGGATAAATATCATAATATTGGCTTTTTGCAAATATTAAAATAGATTTTATATCTGTGGTGTTAAAATAACCTTGTTCTAAAGATATAGTTTTTATTTCTGTTGTTAATTGAGCTTAGACATAGTAGTGAAATAGCTGATAGAAGTGTGCTTGTGTTAAAATGCCTGCTTGGGTGGGATAACATCCAATGCACACGGGATGAGGACACCTGTACAGATCTGCCAACTATCAGCACTCCCCATCTGAAGGCAGAGTGCACCAAGGCCCAAAACCTGGAGGTGATAAAGAGAAGGAGCCAAAACCACAGCCAAGAAACACACATGCTCTGAAAAGGCAGACCCAAGGAGGGGCCATGTAAAATCATTCCTGGAATATGTAAAGTAGTTGATGGATATGCATGAGGCTCTATGAATATGCACCAGGCTGATGTAAGGGGAAAGGTATTTCAGGGGATCCCTGAAGGTAACAGGGTGCTCCTGGCTGAGTGCCAAGATGCACCCGGCTGTAATAACCTTTGCTCCATGGTCCTGCTCTCCCATTGTCCTTTATTAAACTTTGTACATTTTCACAGGAGAGTGAACGTGTTTTTCACAAATGGAATCTCAAGGAAACAAGGGTCAGTTGTTAAGCCAAGGCTCTGCGTTGACCAAGTGGGGCCTCATGGGACACAGGTGCCACTGGGACATTGCCAGGCCTGGTAGGAACAAGGCTCCATTATTGCACAGTGTTGCAGATGAGTAATGTCATAGTTGGGTCTCACAGTGAGGAGATAGATCCTATGTGTGTGTTAAGATGTGTAGTGATGTTATTGTCATCTGTCCCCCATAGTCCTCTTTCCCCTGCCCTTGTAATGGCCTTGGTGGTTGGGGCATTTGGGGAGGGCAGGTTTGTCACTGGAAGGCAGGCATGGCAACACCTGCTCTCCAGTCAGGTTGCAAGAAAGCATTCTCCACCAATGGACGGCCACAAAGAGTTACCTGACAGACTTTGGGTGGGGCTAGGATTACCTGATGCAACACCAAAAGCCTAAAAGGAGGAGCAGCCAATTTGTGAAGGAGCCATGTGGCTGATAGCCACGGGGTGGGGAAGGGCTCCCAGTGCTGTGATTTCTCCTGTTTCAGTCCTTTGTTGTCATTTTTTTCAAGGTTGAATCAACCTTAAAACTTTAAAAGTAGCGGTCATGTCTAACACAGAGCAAGGCCTCAGGGCGCCCAGGAGAGCGGCGTGACAATGACATCTTGGGGAACCAAGTGTCACCTGCCAACACAACGGGGCCTCATGGAAGCCAGGGGCCACTTGGATATTGCCAGGGCAGGTGGAACTCAGTGTCCATTGTGACACAGCACAGCCTCGTGGAACTCAGCAGAGCATTGGGACAGCCTGGAATCTCATGGAGCCAAGGCTCTGCTTTGGCAAAGTGGGGCCCACAGGACACAGGTGCCCCTGGGACATTGCCAGCTCTTGTGGAACCCAGTGTCCACTGTGACACAGCAGAACCTCATGGAAACATGGGGGCCACTGTGACGCAATGGAATCTCATGGAAGCAAGTGTCAGTTGTGAACGCAGCAGGGCCTCACAGAACCCAGGGGCAACGGGGACCATGCTGTGGCTCGTGGGAGCAAGGGGCCATTGTGACCCAGCGGGGCCGCCTGGAACCCAGGAGAACATTGTGGGCCCATGGATCCTCATAGAAGCACGGCCCCGTTGTGACAAAGTGCAGCATCACAATGGTCTCCTGGGTTCCATAAGTCCTCGCTGTGTTTAGAATTGACACTTGGTTCCCCAAGATTCCATGGCTCCATCCCTCTGCTCTCCTGTGATTTGAGGCTGTGCTGTGACACAATGGACACTTGCTTCCTCCAAGGCTGGAGATGTCCCAGTGGCACTGGGCTTCCATGAGGCCGCGCTTTGTCACAATGGGGCCTTGCTTCCATGAGATTCCATTGTCCCACAATGGTCTCCTGGGTGCCACAAGGCCTGCCTTTGTCACAGTGGAACCTTGCTTGCACCAGCCCTGGCAATGTCCCAGTGGCACAGGGGTTCCAGGAGACCCTGCCGTGTCACAATGGGCCCTTGGTTCCATCAGGTTCCATTGTGTCACAGGGCTCTCCTAGGTCCCATGAGGCCTTGGTCTGACACAGTGGTGTCTTGTTCCTACCAGGCCTGACAATGTCCCTGTGGCACCTGTGTCCCATGAGGCCCCACTTGATCAAAGCAGAGCCTTGCTCCCATGAGATTCCACTGTGTCACAATGTTCTGCTTGGTTTCATGAGAACCTGATGTGTTGACAATTGATCCTTGGATCCCAGAGATTCCATTGCATCATGGCTGTGTCCTTGGTTCCATGAGGCCCAGCTTTGTCACAACTGGACCTTGGTTCCATGAGATTCTATGGTGTCACCATGGTCTCTTGGGTCCTGTAACAATTCACACTTGGTTCCATGAGATCCCACCACAGTGTCACCATGGTCTCCTGGGTCCCATGAGGCCCCTCTCTGTGTCACAGTGTTTGCCTTGGTTTCCTGAGAAGCTGATGTGTTGACAGCTGACCCTTGGTCCCCTGAGATTCCATTGCATCCCAGCAGTGTCCTTGGTTTCATAAAGTCCAGGTTTGTTACATGGGAGCCGTGGTTTCAGGATATTCCATGGTGCCACAAGGGTCTCACCACTCTCTGAGGCTGCACAGTGAAACAGTGGACACCTGGTTCCATGAGATTCCGTGGGGTAACAGTCAATTCTTTTGCTTCTTTTCTGCCAAGGTCAGGATGAAATCCCAAGACAGCATTTCTTGTTTGGACTCAGGTGTTCATTAGCTCTTGTCTCTAGAACGGTCTCACAAGCTGTGAGTTCTGCAGCACTTCACTAACAAGGTGAAAATGGAGCCCCGTCTATCTCTCTGCAAGGTCTTTTGAGGATAAACTGTCCAATTAAGAAATGACACCTAAATTACTTTTACTTTTAACCCAATAACCAAGCACCCGTGCCCAACATACGGGACTTTTTTATCCAATTACACAATACCACCCAAACCCGAGGAGGAGGAGGAGGAGGAGGAGGAGGAGGAGGAGAAGAAGAAGAAGAAGAAGAAGAAGAAGAAGAAGAAGAAGAAGAAGAAGAAGAAGAAGAAGAAGAAGAAGAAGAAGAAGAAGAAGAAGAAGAAGAAGAAGAAGAAGAAGAAGAAGAAGGCAAAGAAAAAGGATCAGCCTCCACCCTAAAACCTCCATCTTGCTTTATATACATTACTATATTCTAAAACCTTAAACTCCAAGTTGTCCACCATATGATATTACACCCTTCTATTCAAACTCCACACCCATAATCCCAGCTCCATCATTCCATTTTGGAAGCCTTCTCCACAACCTCAGGTCAAATGCAGAGTTCTCTTGGGGGTCAGTGTCTGCCAGCTCAGAAAGTCCAAAATTCTCAGCAGCCCGGGTTCCAACAGGTAACAATGTTCTCCTGTGTTCCAGTAGGTTCCATTGGGCCCGGTTCTGTCACCATGGACACCTGGTTCCATGGATTCCATGGGGTGACAATGTTCTCCAGTGTCACCATGGACACCTGGTTCCATGGGATTCCATGGGGTGACAATGTTCTCCAGTGTCACCATGGACACCTGGTTCCATGGATTCCATGGGGTGACAATGTTCTCCAGTGTCACCATGGACACCTGGTTCCATGGATTCCATGGGGTGACAATGTTCTCCAGTGTCACCATGGACACCTGGTTCCATGGATTCCATGGGGTGACAATGTTCTCCAGTGTCACCATGGACACCTGGTTCCATGGATTCCATGGGGTGACAATGTTCTCCAGTGTTCCATCAGGCCCGGCTCTGTCCCCATGGACACTCGGTTCCATGGGCAGTGTCCGTGTCCCAGTGGCACCTGTGTTCCATTGCACCCCTGTCTGACCAGGGACAGTTTGTTCCAGGACATTCCATGGAGTCCCAGCGGTCACTTGGGTTCCATGCAGGTGCCTGGGCAGCGGGAGCTCAGCCCAAATATCCTGGGGGTCCCTGGGCTGGTGTTTGTTGGGGGGAACCTTTGGATCTTGCAGGGCTCCAAAGCTGAGCCGCGGATGCCCCTTGGGACTGAGTGGGGCATCATGGAAGCCAGGAGAGCCTGATGGAGCCAGGAGACCCTGATGGAGCCAGGAGACCCTGATGGAAGCCAGGAGACCCTGATGGAGCCAGGAGACCCTGATGGAAGCCAGGAGAGCCTGATGGAAGCCAGGAGAGCCTGATGGAAGCCAGGGGACCCTGATGGAGCCAGGAGACCCTGATGGAGCCAGGAGACCCTAATGGGAGCCAGGAGAGCCTGATGGAGCCAGGAGACCCTGATGGAGCCAAGGCTGCAGCAGGACCCAGAGGGACCTCACGGGAGCCAGGAGAGCGTTGTGAGGCTGTGGAACAATGTGGCACTGAGGTTTCACTGGGGCTTGGCAGAAGCTCCCGGAGAGAAGGAAGCGCTGGGAGCCTCCGGAATCAGCGTCTGCAGGAGGATTTTCTGCTCCCTCCTGGGATGCTGGTGGACAATAAAGTCTGAGGCAGCCTCCCAAGGGTCCGGCTGTGCCACCAGCGGGGGCCACATCTGGGGGGACGCCCGGCCAGCCCTGGCCCTGCTGCTCCTCCTGGCCGGGCCTGGAGCTGCTGGGAGCCCGGGCTGGGGGAATCCTCAGGGCTGTGCAAGGAAAGGTTCAGCACAAGCAGCCCTGGAGCGAGATGTGCAGTGTGAAATACGCCAATCACTTGATTTTGAAATTTTTAAAGTTCATTAGTAATAAAATGGTTATAAAAATAGTAATACAATTAGGGTAATAATAATATGGACAATTTGAATTAGGACAATATGAGACAATAGAGAGAAAGGGTTATGGAGGTCCGGGTACCTTTTTCTTGGCAGCACGAGTCCGAAAAAGGACACCCGTTAACAAAGGATGAACCCTTAAAAACAACAGCCTGTTGCATATTCATACACTTCATCCATGATGCATAAATTCCATTCAAACACAGGATTCTGTCTGGGCAGTGCCACCTTCTTCCTCTGAATCCTAACAGCGCCTTCGAGGCAGGAAGAAGTTCATTCCTTCTGATAAGAGGGCAAAAAATTCTTTTTCTCTGAAAGATTTAGGTGTCCTGTGGCTGCTATCTCACTGTGAGTCCTTTCTTTAAAACAAGAATCCTACATAGCATCGTTTCTATTTTAACAATTTTTATAACCTAAAACTATATTTAACACAGTACTTAAGAGAATTAATACACCAGACATATAATATATATATATATATAAAATATATATATTATTTTTATATAATTATATTATATAAAATATATTTTTATAATATTATATTTATATATTTATATATTTATTTATTTATATATTTTTATAATATTATATTATTATATAATTATATAATATATGATTCTTTAATATATGTAATATATAATATATATAATGTATAATATATATTATATCTATAATATATAATATATATTATATATTATAATACATTATATATTTTTATACTATTTTATTATGTTATATATAATATATAGATAGATTGATATATTATATATAATATATTATATATATATCATATATAATATATAATAATATATAACATATAACCCTATTATATATAATAATATATCATATATACATATATATTATATATAATAATATATAATATATACATATATATATATATATATAATATTCTAACACCAGACATATAATATTCATTTTAATATTTGCGAAAAGCCAATCATAAAATACATGCATTTTTCACATGCAGGCAAAGCCAGCAAGGCAGCAGAGCAAGAGAGAGAGCAGAGCCAGCGACACAACAAACGCAGCGAGAGCGAGAGAGCAAGTTTGAACAGAGCTTGCAAAGGGCAAAATCAGCTCAGACCAGCTTAGACTGAAGAACAAGGAGCAGCAGGCATGGGCTGATGGTCCAGGTAAAAAGTTCCAGCGTGAGGAGGACGACAGAAGCCTTCATCAAAAGAGCACCAGAAGACTGAGGGCCGCCACAGGAGGAACGGACGCAGGCGCTGAAGCCACACACGGCTGTAAAACCGGGACACAGCTTTATGCAAATGTGAGTATGCTAATGAAGTGTTGTAATTGTGACTTTTTAAATGGAGCTGAAGGCTAAAGGAGACCGAGTGGGTTTTTGCCAGAGAGATCCCCCTCGCTCCCAGCGCTGGATACACAAATCCCTGCTCTGTCTGACTGCAGAGTTTTATTTCCTCGCCCAGTTTGTCCCACTCCCCCTTTCCCTGCCCTCTCCTCCCCTCTCCCAGTCCCATTTATGGGATTTGGGGTCATTTATGGGATTTGGGGTCATTTATGGGATTTGGGTCATTTATGGGATTGGGGTCATTTGGGGGATTTGGAGTCATTTGGGGGATTTGGGTTCTTTGTGTGCCTTTGGGGTTATTTGGGGTTTTTTGGGGGGTTATTCAGGGTAAATTTGGGATAATTTGGGGTAACTTTTCACATTGTTGGGTTTTTAGGGCTGTCTGTGTCCGGGGTAATTCAGGGCCAATTCTGTGTGGGTTTGGGATCATTTTATGGGATTGGAGGGGATTTAAATGGATTGTTATCGGAATTTAGTAGGATTTTAATGGGATTTAATGGGATGTAATGGGATTTAATAGAAATTTAATAGGATTTAATGGGATCTTAATGGGATTTTATTGATTTTTAATGGAATTTGATGGGATTGTAATGGAGTTTTATGGGATTTTAATGAGATGTCATGGGATTTTAATAGGATTTTAATGGAATTTTATAGGATTTTAATAATGTTTAATGGGAATTGAGTGGAATTTAATGGGATTTTTATGGGATTTTAATGGGATTTGATGGGGGTTTCCCCCAGTCCACAGCTCCCTCCCACCTCAATTTGGGGGTCCCATCCCCCTCTTTCCCCCGCTCTCCCGCCCCTTCCCCATCGTTCCCCCAGTCCCCAATCCCCTCCCCCGTGCTTGGTTTTGGGGGTTCCAGGCCCCTCCTGCTCCCTTTTGGGGGTCCCGACCCCCCTTTGGTTGAATTTGGGGCCCCCCCGCCCCCCTTCTCCCCGCGCCCCCCGCTCCCCCCGCGGCCGGGGGGGCTCCCAGCGCCCCCAGTGCCACCAGTGCGGCCCCAGCTGCCCCCGCACGCCCCATCCCCATCGCCGGGGTCACCGCCCCCCGCCCCAAATTCCGCTCCTGGACACTGAGAGTCATCAGCGACAAACGCTCTGATTGGCTGGGAATGGCCCCGCGCAGTCTCTGATTGGCCAGCGCTGTGAGAGGCGCTGGGTTCTGCCCGGCACCCGATGAGTCACAGCCGAGCCGGGCGCTGATTCGCTGGAAATCGCCGGGCGGGGCCAGTGCGCCGAGTTTCTGCCCGGCAACGGGATCGTCATCAGCGCCCCGCGCTCTGATTGGCCACGATCTGTTTCGGGCTGGGGACGGGAGGAACTGGGCACCCCCAGGAGCCCCTCGGGTTTGGGGCTTTCGATCCCCCCTCGGCCCTCGGGGCGGCCCTGGGGCCACCCCAACACCCCCAAAATGGGGAGGGTCCGCGGGGCCCTTTGGAACCCCCAGAAATGGGCGGGGAGCGGCAGGAGCCGCCCCAAAAAGGGATGGAAGGGTCCGGGCCGGGAATGGGGGAGGCTCTGGGGATGGCTCCGGCCCAGATCGGGGCGGGCTGGGATTGAGGGAGGCTCCGTTCAGCGGCCGGGGAGGGGCTGGGCCTGGGGAGGGCTCCGGGATTGTGGGGATGGGGCCATTCCGGGACTGGGGCGGGGCCTCTCCCTGGGGTTGGGGTCCGGCATTGGCTCAGGGACCCTCCCCGTTCCTGTTCCGCTTCCCGATCCCGTTCCTGATCCCGATCCCGCCGCTGGCTCCAGGGAATGTCCCTGATCTCAACCCCGACCCCAAACCCGAGGTGAGGTCAAACATTGGGGTCAAACACCCCAAATCCTGGGGTCAACTCCCCCGGACCCCAAATCCTGGGGGTTCAAACACTGGGGGGGGCCAAACACCCCCAGACCCAAACTCTGGGATCTCAACCTCCCCCCCTGCACCCCAGCCCGAACCCCAAATTTTCGGCCTTAAACCCCCCAAATCCCAGATCCTGAGGTGTCAAACACTCTCCAATTTGCAAATGTTGGGGTTAAATCCCCCTGACCCCGAATACTGGGGTTTGAAACATTTGGGGTGTCCAACATCCCCCGTTCCCAAAGTCTGGGGTCAAACACCCCCAAATCCCAAATCCTGAGGTGTCAAACACCCCCAACCCCCAAAGTTTGGGGTCTAAACCCCCAATCCCCAACTCCTGGGGTTTGAAATATCTGGGGTGTCCAACCCTCCTCATCCCCATAGTTTGGGTGTCAAACCCCTTGATCCCCAAATCCTGGGGAAAAAAAAACCTCTTAAACCCCAAATCCTGGGAACAAAAACCCCCAAATCCCAAACCCAGGGGTGTCAAACATCCCCAATTCCCAAAGTTTGGGGTCAAAAATCCCCAAACCCTGAGGTGTCAAAATCCCCTAAACCCCAAATTCTAGGATCAATCCCCCCCAACCCCCAAATTTTAGGATCAAACCCCCCAATTCCCAAAGTTTGGGGTCAAACACCCCCAAACCCCGAATTTTAGAATCACCACACCCCCCCCCCCGCCCCCAGTCCCAAAATTTGGGGTTATTTGGGGTTTATTTGGGGCAGCTCCAGGTGCAATGTCTGCAGAGAGACCCTGGGTACAATGCTGGGAAAAACCCCAATAACCCCTCTAGAACCCCAAAATCCCTGGGGGCTGGGAAAGGGGATTTGGGGTGAAAGAAGAAGGATTTGGAATGCACAAAGAAGGATTTGGGATGGAGAAAGGGGATTTGGGTGGGAAACTGGATCCCTTTTTGGCGCAGGAGATCTTCCTGGCGCTGCTCTGGGTGATGCTGAAGCCCTGCAGGGCCTCGCGGGCGGCGCCCGCCTGCACCTCGGGCTCCAACTGCACCCAGGCGATGTCGCGGGGCCCGGGCACCAGGGCAGCTCCTGAACGCCGGGAACCTGGGCTGGGAACGGGGCCAGGAGAGCCCCAGACACCCGGGAGTGTTCCCCAGACACCCGGGAGTGTTCCCCAGACACCCGGGAATGTTCCACAGACACCCGAAGCCTTCTCTGCTCCATTTCCATCCTGCGCCTTCTGGCCTCTTCTTTGGCTCTCCGGGCCGCTGCTCTCTGCTTCATGGCCGCCCTTCTGGGCCTGAGGCAGAGGAAGAAAGGCAGGAAGAGCAGCTCAGCAGCAGCCCAGTAGGGCCCCTGCTGCACGGCTGCCCAGAGCAGGGGTGCCCAGGCAGGCTCGGGTGCCTCTGGGGTAGCCTGCTCCAGGCCCTCTTTGCCCAGCTCTGCATCCTCATCCAAACTGATCACCACGGGCCGTGGGAAGTGGAAGAGGAGCAGCACCAGCAGGGCAGGGACTGATTTGGACACCATGGTCTGCAGGAGGAGAGAGACAATTTGTGTTGCTTTGCACAAGAGTTGCAAACCCGTGTGTTATTAGGGAATGGCCGCTCCTGCTGTACCAGAGCGCTCGAGCAGGGGTGAGAATCTGGTGTCAAAGTGCATTCATGTGCTCCATGTTGCATGGGGCACCCGTGTGCAGGAATAGAGAACAACTTCCCTCAGATGGGATCTGCTGTGGCAAGGCCCCTCTGGTTTTCTCCTCCACGCAGCAGTTTGCATGCAGAATGTGGGCAGATGTGACTTGGAGGTCCTCCTGCTCAGCCTTGGGTTCCCCTTGCAGAGCCTCAGCCCCTGCGTTCTGTCAGGGCCCCTGGGCAGGTGGGATATTCCCAGAGGAGAGGGGCCGGCTGTGTCCCCATTGCCCCTGTCCCTTATGTGCCTGTGCTCAGGAGGGCACAGAGAGGATGGGGACTCCTGCCTGCCCCGTGTCCTGTCCGCCTGCCGGGCCTGTCCCAGGGCAGCCGGGCTGTGATTGCTGTGCTGTGTCCCCCTGTCCCTGCTGTCCCTGCTGTCCCTGCTGTCATGGCCCACTGCAGGCTCCACACCTACACAGCCATGGTGGCTCCTGAGCTCTGCAGGGACCCGAGTGACAGTCTGAGTGGTGGCACTCCTGGTTTTCTTGCATTTGGCATCGCGCAGAGCAGAGGCTGGATCACAGCACCAAAGGAGCAGCTGCTGCAGGGGAGGAAAGGAGCCTCTGCATGGCCAAGGGCTGCTGTGGTGCCCCTGTGTCAGGAATTCCCCACAGCTGACACCTGAGTTCAACATGGACACTCACAGACACAGCGTTTGTTCAGGCATTGCCTTTATTGCATCTTGACAGGGACTGCAGCTGCCTGAGGGAAGTCACCCTCCCGAGACAGGAGGGCAGAGAGTGTAATTTCAATTAACCAATTGTGATTATAGGCATTCGTAGCAACAGTCTATATACTGTATATATGAATATTAAACAAGACACAAAATAATTATTGGACCATGGAGATTAAGCAACATTTGCTGGTTTAGATAAAAAGAAAGTATACTTCATATTTGGTTAACTGCAATAATTCTTGGTAATTTTGATGAATTACAAGTTCTATATAATCTTAAGAAAAGTGCCATTATTTAATTACTACTTATTATTAAAATATTTATGATCTCTTACAAGAGTATTAATCTACATTATAGTAATAAAAAGTTTGGAAAATGTTTCTAAAGACAACTATTTTTAAATAAGATATTTCAAATATTTCAAAACTATTTAAGAATTTGAATCAATCTCCAAACATTGGGCCCGATGCCTTCAGATGGTGCTTTCCTCCGAGCAGATGCAAAGGCTATGTATGGGAAAGGGTTAAAATAGATGCAGTTCCTACAGATCCCGTGAGGAGAGAGAGGGCAGAGGGGCAGGGTGTGTCAGGAGCCCGGAGCCTGTGCCCCGGCGCAGGGCTGTGCTGGGCAGCAAGCGCAGCTCTGTGCGCCGGCTGCTCACAAAGATGTGCGGCTCGCCTTGGCCGGCCCAGAGAGCATCTCCAGCAGGAAGCTTTTCTTCACACAGCCACTGCCTGTGCTCCTCCAAAAGCCTGCCCTGCCTACCTTCAGCATCCTGTTTGTATCCCTATTCATTCCAATCAGCCTGGCCATTTGCTTTTCTATTTCTTTCGTGGCCCGGCGCATTTGCTCCATGTCTTTGAATCTCTTCCTAAGGAGCCGCCTTCTCCGCTCGCTTTCCACCTTCCTCCTTCTGGCCTTTTCCTCAGCTCTCTGGGCCGCTGCTCTCTGCCTCGTGGCTGCCCTTCTACGCCTGAGCCACCAGCCTAAAAGCAGGAGCAGCGGCTGAGCAATTTGCCAGAGCTGGTGCAGGTAGCGCAAGGCAGCCAGGAGCCAGGGTCCCCAGCCAGGCTCAGCTGGCTCTGGGGGGGCCGCTTTCATCTCCTCTGCACGGGGCTGCCCATCCCCGTGAAATCTGTCCACCACGGAAAGTGGGAACAGGAAGAGGAGCAGCACAAGCCCAGCCAGGACTGCTCTGTGCGCCATGGTCTGCAGGAGGAGAGAGACAAGGCTTTCACTGGGGCTGCCAAGGGAGCTTGTGGGGGCTGAAGTGAGGCCCGGAGGCGCAGGGATGTGAGGGCAGAAGCAGAGGGCCCCGGGCAGCTGGCAGGCAGCAGGGCCTGTGCCAGTGGGCCAGCAGCAGCAGCCCCGTGCCCCGGCCAAGGCGCCGGCCCCAGGGGCTGGCCCTGGGTGCAGGGGGACAATGCAGGCCCGGGTGCGGCGCTTGTGGCCCGGCCCTGGCCCGGCCCAGCCCCGCCACGTGCGCACTCACCGCTTGCCCAGGCTGTGCTGGGCCAGCGTTACCTGCGGGGGCCTTTTCCAGCTGCCCCCATTGTGACACGCTGCCCCTGGTGTCACAGGGGCCAGAGGCATCACAGCCGGGCCAGCCCCGCCCTTGGTGCCCAGCCCAGCTCAGGGGCTCCCAGTGGGCCCAGCAATGAAAGCCCCGGCAGGCAGCAAATGCAGCCCCTCTAGGAGGGAATGGGTCCCAGGGGCTCCCTTCACAAAGCAGGCAGAAGTCCCCACTGATAAGGTTCCAAAGGGAAAAGATTATAATCAATAATGTTGAGTAGGATACATATTATCAACTATGAAAACACCTGAGGTGCTTTTCCTAATGGGACTTGTTCTTCTGTCAGTGGGGTTGGGTGATGGTTGCTCAGTTTTTCTTGCTTGACTCTTCCCTGATCCAGTCCATCCAAGACTTCTCTGAAACCTTCCCATTCTCACACAGCAGAAATAAAGAACTGCAGTGAAACCACTTCTAGTCCCCTTCAGATCAGAAAGGTGCAGGGGGGTGGTTCTGGCAGAGAATTTGAGCTGCTCTGGACAGAGTCGCACTGCTGTGTTAGCAGGGACTGGCTGCTTGTGTTTTTCTTTGGATGAACAGAATCTTCCTTGTGTCCCCAGTGAACACATGGAGCTCACACCAGCAGTGCCTCTTGCCTGTTCCCTGCCCAGCCAGACCTTCCAGCCCAGCTGAAATGCCCAGCGTGGCCTTTGAGCACAAAGGGATTGCAGAGCCAAAAGCATCTGTGTAGCCACCATGGTGTTCAGCGGCTGCTGCTCGGGGAAGGGCACTGAGAGGAGGCCACTGCTGCTCTTGTCAGAGCGCTGCTGTGCAGGGATGTCCCTCGCCCTGCTCAGTCCCACATCTGCCCATCTTTTGGCCTGCTCTGAGCTCAGGTGGATGCCATCTGCTCCCAGCAGACCCAGCTGCTCCACGGGAGATGCACAGGCATGGAATCCAAAACCTTGAGTATCCCCTGAGTAGCCAGGCATTCAGCTGTTCAGTTTGTCACGGCCCACAGCAGGGGTTAGAACAAGATGGTTTTTCAGATTCCTTGTGACCCGACCCATTCCAGGCTTCTAGGATTTCTCCATGACTGACTTTGGTCCCCTCAAAAGACCTCCTCTCTCCTCTCTTCCCTCCACCTGTGGAGAACGCATTCTGATGCTGCTGCTGCTGTTGGGACAGGTTGGTGGATACTCTTCCTGCCATCCCATGGGTGTAAGCATGACTCCTCTCTGAAGTCTTTGTCCCTGAATCAGTGCCTTCAAAGAACAGTTATCTCCCATCCTTCCTTTTCCATTCAGCACTTGAGCACACACAGCATTTCTCATCGTTTCCACAGAACAGTACAGGTGCCCGTTCCCATCTTGTGGAGCCCTCTGCCATAAATCAGCCTGACAGGTTTATTCTCTACGTAATGGGAAATGATGACAAATGCAGCTGCATAATCTAGTTAGTAACTCACCATAATGACTGCTTCTGGGGGGATTTATGGGTTTTGTCACATGTGAGCTTCAGAACTTTAGAGATTACATTTTTCACACTTTTTTGTTGGAATCTCAGTTTATCAGATTTTACTGCAGCATTAATCACTTGCCGTACAACCCTGGACTTCACAAATGTATCACATCAGCGTGAAAAAGGCAGAGAAAACAAGAACTGTTGTGAATTAATGAGCCGGGTAACACATGTCTCACAACAGTGATGAAACAACCTGTGTTCTTCTTCAAGCCACAACAGAAAGTCCCAAAGTCTGGTTATTTAATTTTTTTTATTTTTTTTTTCACAAAACACAGGCAGCAGCAAAGAACTGAAACAACACAGCCAGGTTTGAAACCTGAAAGATCTGCAAGGCTGAGTCTATCCTTGTTAATGGTGAAATGATGTGTGAATCTGTCCTAGATGTTCAAATGAAGAAGATTGATTCCCAGTTATAATATGGCTTCTAAGCAAAACACTGGGATTATATAGGAGAAATGCACGTGTCATGAAACAGCCAAGAAATCAGAGAGACAGTTCCAAGCTCTATAGTGAAGGTCTGGGAAATGTTCAGAGTTACCATCTATGGAGTCTGGTGCAGGATAAACTGGAACAAAAGGCCATCATTACCCAAATTGATTTTCTTCGGGCTGGTCTGTTGTTTTTTTTGGTTTGTTTTTTTCTTTTTTTTTTTTGTTTTGTTTTGTTTTTTGGTTTGGTTTGGTTTGGTTTTTTTTTGGTGTGTTTTTTTTTTTTTTTTTTTTTTTTTTTTTTTTTTTTATTGTTTGTCAGGTAATGTTTTATAATACTCCAAGAAATATGTTGAAAAGGTCAGCATGATCCATCAGACACAAGCAGGGGGCTGGGGTAGATGCAACATGTTCCTTGCACTGGAGGGTAGACAGAGGCAAGATCTGGTTTGGGGTCAATCACACATGGATCAGGGAGGTGGCTGAAACCTGGGCTGGCCAAAGCCTTAGAATCACAAAATATCCTGGGTTGGAAAGGACCCTCAAGGATCACCAAGTCCACCTCCTGGCCCTGCAGAGGACACCTCCCCAAGAATCCCACGCTGTGCCTTGGCATGTGCTGGTGGGCAGGAGCACACAGCTGGCCGTGGCTTTGGGTGCATGGGTAAGATGAGATGGTGAGGAGCATCCCTGCTCCCTGAGCTCCTGGAGAGCTGCAGACACTGATCACTGGTAAGGACAGCACCAGGGCCATGGCCTGGGGCTGGTGATCTGGTGTCTCCTTCCTGCTGCTGCTTTCTGCTACAGATAACAGCCTGGTGCCAAGGTCTTGTTGCTGAGGTGATAAACGGCTGGGGAGATTCCCCCCCTGCTCTTGTCTGCACGAGTTCTTATGCTCAGCACCAGGAAGGATTGGGCCAGAATGGAGGCATTTGGGGTCTCAGGGCTGAGGCTGAGACAGACAGGCAGGCAGAGCAGCTCCTCCTGGCTGATGCAAACATTAGCCCTGTGCTGGCCAGGCCAGTGATCCATAGCTATGGGTCCACAGTGATGGTGGTGCTGGGTATTCACTGGGAGAAGAGGAGGTGTAAAATGAAGCCTCTGAAGCTGCTTGGGATCCTGGAAGCTGCTCAGACCCCACTTGACCACAGTGGTTGTTTGGCCAGCTGAAGTGATGGAATTTATTGGGCTGTGCAGGGACAGTTTTCTGTGCAAACATGAAGGACTTTCAGGGGGGATGAAATACGGCCTCATAGTAGAAACAGCTGGGCTGAACACTCTTTATTCCAGCAATGAATCTTTGCTCTGAAGAGCAACAGATTCCACCTTTCATTAAACCAGAACTTCTTCTTGTTGTTGTTGTTGTTGTTGTTGTTGTTGTTATTTTGAGGAACAAAAATGACCTTTCTTGTTTATTTTATGAGCATTTTAAATCATCTTGTCACCCACTGCATGCATGAAACATGAGATGTTACCAAAGTGTAGCTCACTTCAGACAGGGAGTGCTGATAGTTGGCAGATCTGTACAGGTGTCCTCATCCTGGGTGCATTGGATGTTATCCAATCCAAGCAGGCAGATTAACACAAGCAGCTATTTCACTGAGCTTAATTAACAACAGAAATAAAAACTATATCTTTATAACAAAGTTACTTTGACATCTACCATCACTCAGCGAGAGGTTTATTGTTATGGACACATAATATTGGCTTTTTGCAGAGATTAAAATCTCTGCAATAAAGGATTTTCTATCTGTGGTGTTCAAGTAACTTTGTTATTGTCTTGGTTTGAAAAGCCAGGTGTCTGCTAAGGAAGGCAGGAGCCTCCCCTGGAATGGAAAATGTAAACCCCTCCCTCTGAATTGTTATAATTTCGAAATTAAGGAGCTTTCAGGCAAAGATATGGGAATAGGAATAACAGTTCTTTTTTAGGAAAAATTAAAAATATAAATGCAGTAGTACAAATGAAAAAAACCCCACTGACAGAGTCAGAACAGGACGTGACACCGTGTGGGTCAGGGTGCTGGCAGCAGTCCCATTCAGTGGTGGCTGCAGCCCTCCTGCAGTGCCAGGTGTGGCTCTGTTGGAGCAGGGATCCTGGAGAAGGGTGGAGTTTTCCTCTGAAGGTCCAGGGCTGCTGTAGATGGGCCTGGGAATCTTCCTTCCTCTGGGAATCCAGTTGGAAAAGGCTGATCCTCTGGGAATCCCGTGGAGAAGAAAGACAGCTGCTCCTCTGGGAATCCAGGAGGAAAAGGCTGCCTACAGTGTTCCAAATCTCAGATTCTATCCATGTAGGAATGCTTGGCTCCTCCCCCTGGGCGGAGCATCTCCCAATGGGATGATGTCATTTAATCAGCCATGCAGTGACACTCAGTGGCACATTACCAGAAGATTAATAACTAATAATTAATGGCCTACTAATGGAACACACCTCCCCAGAGGGAGGATTGGTTGTGGAAGAGAGAAACTGCCCCATGAACAGAAGATAACTGCCCCACCACTGACAGGTGGCAAACAGAACACACACTTATCTTGCAGTCCAGGACCTGTCCCCACTGGCTGCCCCCATTCTCCAGAGTTCATGGTGTCCAGGGAGGCTGCAGCTGCCGGTGCCAGGAACAAACGAGACGGGTCTGGGTTTCAGAAAGCTCCAGAGTCCATTTCTGACCCCCGAAAGACAGGGCAAAGGGAGGGCCGTGGGGCTTTTATAGGGTATCCCAGGGCTGGAGTTTGGGTTTGTGTTGGATCGGCAGGAGAAATGTGGCATGCAATATGACTGATCAACAAGTCTCGAACTTTATTGAGAGTCACACATATTTATATTGGTGTTAATAAAGCTCATACATATTGCAAAGGAGTGCTCATTATTGGTTAGTTACTTATCGGCCAACTACGCCTACTTCTGCATTCTTGTGGTTATTCTGTTGAAACTATTCTTCATATTTTTGGCAAAAGAGCCTCTTCCCTATCCTGTTGTTGCATCAAGGGCATAATGTCCTTGCCTTATATGGACACTGACTGCTGACTTCTAGACTTCTCTCCTTCTTCCTTAAGCAGGGGTATTATGTCGACGTGACCTTTCTCAGCCAGCCAACTGTCCACAAAGCTCAGCGGGACAAGGCTCCTGTCCATGCTCTCCCACATTCCACAGTGCCCAGGCCACACCAGGAGTGCTCAGAGCTGCAGCCAAAAGCTTCCTATCGATCCTCTCTTGCAGAGGACACCAGCACAGAGGCACAGGTGCCACCTCCTCCAGCTAAGCCCAGGAGATCCACCTCCTCACCAGCTGCAAGAGCAGGACACTTATGTGCCAGCTGCCCCTCCCAACCCCGTTCTTCCCCTCATGCCTTGAAGGCGCATCCCCACCTTGAGACACCCGGGGCAGGAAGAAGAGCTGGCCCCGGACGATGTCCTCGGTGGTGTGGAAAGGAAGGTGCCCACAGAGCAGCTCATAGAGCAGGATGCCCAGGGACCAGATGGTGGCTGGCTGGCCATGGTAACAGCCAAAGAGGATCCACTCCGGTGGGCTGTACTCCAGCGTTCCTATGGGACACGGGCGCAGCTCATCAGGCCCATGCTGCTCCCTCCCTCCCAGCCAGCTCCCGTTCCACAACAGCCAGCCCCTGCCCTGCCAAAAAGCAACTTGGCTGCAGCTGCCTGAAGGTGGATTCCCCCTCCTTCCTTCCCTCCTTCCTTCCCTCCTTCCTTCCCTCCCTCTTCCCCCTATGCCAGCCAAGGGAGGAACTTCTGCTGCCCGGCTGGGCCCCGGCTTTGGGCTCACCTGACATCCGGGTGTAGAATGTGTCCTGGAGGATCGTGCCGCAGCCGAAGTCGATGAGCTTCGCCTCGCCCATGGCCAGGTTGACGAGGACGTTCTCGGCCTTGATGTGGCGGTGCAGGACGCCGCGGCTGCTGCAGTGCCCCATGGCCTCCAGCACCTGGCGGAACAGCCCCCGCGCCACGGGCTCCGTCAGGAACCGCCGCTCGTGCAGGAAGTACCAGAGGTGCTGACAGCACTGCGGACGCTCCATGAGCAGCGCGAAGCCCTCGGGCACCTCGAACACGTCCAGGAGCCGCACGACGCTGGGGAAGCCAGGCTGCGACACCGTCCACAGCAGCGCCAGCTCCAGGGGCACAAGGGCGCCCTTGCGCTGCGGGGGGACCGCGATGCCGTCAGCGGGGCCGAAGCTGCGCCGCGCCTTGGGCAGCCCCTGCCCGGCCCCGCCGCGGCTCGCCATGGCCCGGCCTGGGGCGCTGCGCGACCCCCGCTCACTCCACGCTCGCTGCCCTCACAGCGTTCCGGCTGCCGCCCTGCCGGGCCTCGCCTCAGCCCCGTCCTGCACGCCCCGCCGGCTCCTCCCGCTGGCCCCGCTCACTCCCCAGCCGCGCCCACTCCGAGATGCGCTCCCGGGACACTCGCTTGATGGCCGCCTGCGAGCCAAGGCTGAGCTCATCGCCTGCCGCCCTCCGAGCCGGCCCCGTCTCTTCCCGGGGCGCCGTCGGTGAGGCGGGGACCGGAGTAAACGCTGCCGCAGCCGCCGCTGCCCAGCAGCGGGCCCTGCCACTAGAGCTGCTCCAGGGGAGGCCTCTCCGCCCATGCGGGCGGCACCGCGCTGCCGCTCTTCTGCCCGGGGCACCCGCCCGCCCGGCGCGCTGCTGCTTGCCGAGCTGCCCCGGGCTGCGGCGGCTCGGGGCCGGCGGCCGAGCTGGCGAGCGGCGGAGCTCGGAGCGGGGCAGCTGCCGGCCACGCTGTCGGCCACGGGGTGGGAGCCGGGTGGCAGCGGGGCGGCTGCGGGCGGAACCGCGGCAGGGGCTTCGTTCGGGGCCGGGGCCTCAGCCGGGGCTGGGCCAGAGCCCGCTCCAGGCGCGGCCAAAAGCCCGCGCTGCTCCGCCAGCACCAGAGCGAGCGGCTCTTCCAGCGGCGCCACAGCCAGGACGGAGAGAGCCCGGCCGAGGCGGAACCACGGCGGGCCGGGCAGGGGCAAGCACGGGGCGGCCCCGCCGAGGGGCGCCTTGCGGGACACAGCATCAGCCGGGCTGGGAGAGGCACGGCATGGGACGGGACGGGACGGGAGTAGAGTGAGTGTGAGAGGGAGAAGGGGATGGGGAGCGAGTGAAAAGCCGAGTGGAAAACCGATCGAGAGAAGCACTGCTGCTGCTGCTGCTGCTGCTGCGGAGCTGCCGGAGCTCGCGGCCGTTCCTCCATGGCCCCCGCGAACCCAACGGAGGAGCCGCCGCGCGCCCCAAGGAACGAAAGAGAGAAACAAACAAATCACACTCCAAAGTCATTCCTATTAGAGAAGTAACCAAAGAAAACAATGTAGCAATAACGAAGAGTGTTGGCTTCTGGCTTCTTTCCTCTTTGCATGAGACCAAGCATTTCATGGGGAACAATTGCCTCTTCTGACAATTTTGCCAGAGTGGACAGGAGCAGAGCATTTACTTTTCAAGTAGAAAAGGGAAATCGTGTCAGTAATGTCATCTCTTTTCATCCTCTGTTGACACAGTTGCAGGCTGCCAATAGACATGGTCTGCAGTGTGGAACTTGGGGCCAAGTTTCTTTTTCTGCCAGAGGATGAGGAGGGGAAGTATCCCAGAATCATGGAGTCGTGGCATGGTTTGGCTTGGAAGGGATCTGGAAAATCCCATGGCTGCAACCCCCCTGCTGTGGCTGGGGACCCCTTGCACTGGACCGGCTTGTCTAGAGCTCCATGCAGCCTGGCCTTGAACACTGTCAGGGACGGGACATGCCCACCTTCTCTGGGCAACCTGTTCCAGGAGAGTCTTTTTTCTGAATCCCTTACCTAAACCTAATCTCTCTCCATTTGGATCTATGCTCCCTTGTCCTGTCCTTGCCTGCCCCCGTACAAAGTCCCTGTCCAGCTTTCTTGTGTGTTGCCCTCAGGTACTGGAAGGCCACAGCTGGATCAAGGCTGGGTCTCTTTCCCAGGCTGAAGAAGCCGAGCTGTGTCAGCCTTTCCTTGCAGGAGAGGAGCTGCAGCCCCGGCACCATCTGGGTGTCCCTGCTGGGCCCCTGCTGCAGCGTGTCCACGTCCTTGCCGTCCGTGCCGGGGAGCCCGGCAGAGGCGGAGGCAGCGCTGCAGGTGCAGGGTCAGCGGCGGGGAGGAGACCCGGCCCTGGCAGCGGCTCCGGGAGCAGCGATTGGCGCTGGGCCGCCCGCACTGCAGAGAGCTGGGGCCCTTGTGCCTGCCCTTGTGCCCAGGGCGCCTTTCCCCGCCGCCCGCCCGCCCGCCCGCTCGGGGGAAATGCCCCCTGTGCCGCCCCTCAGGGCCGCCCCTCGCCGCTGCCCCGGGGCTCCCGGCGCCGCCTGGAGGGGCCCAGGCCTCGGCCTCACCCTGCTCAGCCCGAGGCCTGGAAAAGCAGATTCAAACACCCACCCAGAAAGTGCCCCAGGATGCCAAGGTCAATCTTTTGTCACCAGCATGGCTTTGCTATCAGAGTCTGGACGGGAGTAGAAAATCACCAGGGGAAAAGAGCATGAACAAGTTCTGCCGTGGCACTACCTCAAGCTGTGGGGTACCAGTTGTTGGTTTCACTGGCTCTGGATTGAAGGCACTTGAGACAGTAATTCATGTTCAGACTCAAGTGTTTATTATTTCTTATCAGTAAAACAGCCTCATTACTGGGAGTTCAGCAGCTTTTCATTAGAAGGCACAAAATGGCCAACAATCTCTTGTTCCAAGGTCTTTTAAGACTAAACTATCCAATTAAGAACTGACACCTAGATTATTTTCCCTTTTAACCCAATAACTGATCCCAAAGAGCCTGCAATGTGGAATTTCTGCCCAATTACAAAAAGCCACCCAAACCCATGAAGAAGAAGGAAGAAGCATGAAGAAGAAACCCAGGACGAAACACTGTGTCCTCCATTTTGCTTCCATCCACAACATACTAAAAATCCCAAAACCTCAATTTCTCAGAGTCAGAGTGGACCAAAGCCCAAAAACTGGAGGTGATAAGAATGGACTAAAACCACAACCAAGGAATCTGCATCGCCCTGAAATACCTTTCCCCTTACATCAGCCTGGTGCATATTCATAGACCCTCATGCATATCCATAAACTACTTTACATATTCCAGGAATGATTTTACATGGCCCCTCCCTGGGTCTGCCTTTTCAGAGCATGTGTGTTTCTTGGTTGTGGTTTTAGTCCATTCTCTTTATCACCTCCAGTTTTGGGCCTTGGTGCACTCTGCCTTCAGACGGGGAGTGCTGATAGTTGGCAGATCTGTACAGGTGTCCTCATCCTGGGTGCATTGGATGTTATCCCATCCAAGCAGGCAGTTTAACACAAGCAGCTATTTCACTGAGCTTAATTAACAACAGAAATAAAAACTATAGAACAAAGTTACTTTAAAAAACAGTCCCAGTCCATATTTGATCCCAGTCCGTGTGGTCCTGATCCATATGGTCCCAGAAACCTGGGATCCCAGTCCATACAGTCCCAGTCCATATTTGATCCCACTTCAGGCTATCCTGGTCTGGAGGATTCTGATCCACAGTGCCAGCAATGCCAAAAGCTCCCCCCTCTTGGCTCTCCCCATTTCGGGATGCCGGGGCTGTTTGGGCTCCCGGGCTCCCTTCTCCCCTCATTCTCTGCTCTGGGCTGCAGCGGCTCCAAGGAGTCCCCCCTGCCCCTCTCCAGGCTCTTGAGGCTCCCGCCAATGGCGGCGCTCCCCCCTCTCTGGCCTCCCCACTTTGGCCTCCTGGGGGACACAGGGCTCTGCTCCTCCAGGCTGCCTCTGCTGGCAGCCGCCACCGCCACCCCCCGATGTCCCCCCGAGGGGCCTTTTCCGCTCACCCTTGGACTTCTTCATTCTCCAAACATCCCCCCAAAAACCCAACCCAGGGACCCCCCGGGATATCCGGGCCGGGCTCCCCCTCCCCGCTCACCGGAGCCATGGGGGGGGCGATGATCCCACAGGTGGGGGCTGCGAATTCAGGCAGGGATCGAGACCGCGTGGCTCCCGCAGCTCAGCCTTGATCTGCCTTTGTCCCTCCTCTTCCTCTTCCTCCCGCTCCTCCTCTTCCATCCCCCCTCCAGCTCCTCTGTTATGCCCACCGGCTTCTCAACTTCCATCCCTCCCCTTCCATCCCTTCTCCTCCTCCCTAACCCCACCTCCTTCTCCTCCTTCCATCGCTGCTCTCTCTCCGCCTTCATCCCTCCCCTTCCATCCCTCCTCCCTTTCCTCCTCCTGCCCCCTTACCCCGCCTCCTCCTCCCCCTCCATCCCTGCCCTTCCCTCCCTCCTCCTCCTCCCCCAGCAGCAGCCACACCCTCGGTGCCCCATTCCCGCAGCCCTCGCAGCCCGCGGCAGCAGCGGCCATGGAGCCGGGCCAGGTCGGCATGGGCAGCGCGGGGCTCTCGGCTGCTCCCAGCCGCTGCGGGCGGGGGGAACCCGGCCCGGGCCAAAGGAGAGGCAAACTGGCCAAACTGGGGGCTGCACATCCAAACTGGGCCTTGCTGGGGACCCTGCCTGGCCCCTGCCAGCCCTTGGGGCTCCTCTCGGCACATCCGCCAGGGGGGAATGCACACAGGCCTGGGGGATCCCAGCAGTGGCAGCACTGCCAGGGACTGGGCTGCACTGGGATCGTACAGAGGGTGACTGGGATTATGCTGAGGGTGACTGGGAACAGCTGTGAACAACTGGGATCACGCCAGGAGCAACTGGGAGTGACTGGCTGCACACTGGTGGTGATTGGAAACTGCTGGGCTTATACTGGGATGAACTGGGATCATGCTGGAGCTGACTGGGATCATTCTGGCAGTGAGTGCCACTACACTGAGGCTGACTGGGAGTGCTTGGGAGCAAATGGGATCATAGTGGAAGGAACTGGAAAGATGCTGGAGGGGACTGGGCTACACTGGGAGATACTGGGAGTGACTGGAACAAAAGTGAGGGTGAAAGAGAGCAACTGGAACCATGTGGAGCACAACTGGTTCATACTGGCAGGGACTGGGAGCACACTGGGGCCATATTTGGATCATACTGGGAGAGACTGGACTAATACTGGGAGGATCTGAGAGGGACTGGGAGCACACCCTGCACATCATCCCCCATACTGGGCCTGACTGGGAGCAACTGGGAGCATGCTGGCAGCAAATGGCATCATACTGGGACTGACTGGGCTGATCTAGGAAGAAACTGGAACCACACTGGAACCATACTGGGAGAGACTGGAAGCAACTGGGATTATACTGGGACCACACTGGGAGGGCTGGCATGTGACTGGGATCAAACTGGAGCTTACTGGGATCATATTGGGGTTGAAAGGGAGCGACTGGGATCACACTTTGGGCTACTGGGAGCAGCTGAGGGAAACTGGGATGATGCTGCAAGCAAACTGGAGGAACTGGGAAGGACTGGATGCATGCTGGGGGCAAATGGGATATACTGGGCATGACTGGGGGATCATACTGGGATAACTGACACCTTACTGGGGCCACGGGCAGTGCCTGGAAATGACTGCAGACATGCTGGGGGCAACTGGGATATACTGGGAGTGTCTGGAACCATCCTGGGGGGACTGGAACCACACTGGGAACAACTGGGACCATGCTGGGGACAACTGGGACCACACTGGGGGCAACTGGGAGTGAGTGGGACCATGCTGGGAGGGACTGGGATCATCTGGGGAGGGACTGGGACTAGAGCAGGGGCAACTGGGTCCAACTGGGACCATCCTGGGAGTGTCTGTAACCATAGGGGAGTGATGGAAGCACACTGGGAACAGCTGGGCCCATGCTGGGAGCAACTGGGATCACACTGGGGGCACTGGCATCAGACTGGGAGTGACTGGGAGCAACTGGGATTGGACTGCAAGGGACTGGGATCATACTGGGAGTGGCTACACTCATACTGGGATTATACTGGCTGTGAATGGAACCTGACTGGGGCTTACTGGGAGCTACTGGGCCCATGTTGGGAGGAAAATGTGACCCACTGGGAGCAACTGGGATCGGCTGGAAGGTTCTGGAACCATGCTGAGAGGACTGAGACTACAACTGGGGCAACTGGGATCATCCTGGGAGCAACTGGGGCCACCCTTTGAGCAACAGATAGAAACTGGGTTGATGCTAGAGGAAACTGGGAGGAACTGGGAAAGACTGGGATCATTCTGAGGTAACTGAAACATACTGGGAGTGTCTCTAACCATACTGGGGGCACTGGAACCACCCTGGGAACAGCTGGGACCATGCTGGGAGCAACTGGGACGATGCTGGGGGAAACTGAATCTACCCTGGAGGCAACTGGGCACGACTGGGACCCTGCTGGGAGGGACTGGGACTATTCTTGGGGCAACTGGGATCATCATGGGAGGAACTGGGAACATCTGGAATTATGCTGGGAGCAACTGGGATCACACTGGGATCCCAGTGAGAGCAGCTGAGTCCATGCTGGGTTACACTGGGATCTCATTGAGAGCGACTGGAATCACACTGGGATTGACTGGGAGTGGCTGGTTTTGTGGATTTGGGGGGTTTGGATTTTGGGGGATTTTCTTGGCATTTTGAGGGGGAGTTTTTCTGGGGGTGGTTGGGGGTTTATTGAAATTTTTTGTGGCTTTTACTGGGATTTGGTTGGGATTTTTAGGAGATTTTGGGGCATTTTATTGGAATTGTGGTGGCATTTAGTGGGATTCATTGGGGATTTGAGAATTTTTGGGATTCTTGGAGGGATTTGAAGGTCTTTGTGGGTTTTTTTTGGGTGTTGCCAGGATTTCTTTGGGTCTTGGGGGAGATTTTGTGGGACTTTTAATGGTTTTGGGGACATTTTGTGGGGATTTGCCGAGTTTAATCTGGATTTTTTGGGTTATTGGGATTTCAAAGGATTTTGTGGGTTTATATTGGGATTCTAGGGTGTTCTAATGGGAGTTTGAGAGATTTAATTGGGATTTAGTGGGTTTTATTGGGACTTTTGGGGCTTTTAAGGAGATTTTGGTGCCTCTCAGCCCTTCCCCACACCCAGGGACTGTCCCAAAGCCCCCCTAAAATTCCACTAAAACCCCACAAATCCCCAAAAATTACAAGATAACCCTCAAAAACCCCAGAGAATCACCAAACATCCCAGTGGAACTCAGCAAAATTTTAAAAACTCCCCAATTTTTCAATAAATCCCCAAAAAACCTACACAACCCCAACAAAACACCAAAAATCCAAAACACCCCAAATCAACAAAACCCCCCAAAATCACATAACCATCTCAAACCCCAACAATTCTCCCCCAAACCCCCAATAATCCCTCCTAAACTCCCAACAAAATCCCAAAAAAGCCCAAAAAAGCCACCCCCAAATCCCCAAAACCCCTCTCAGAACCCCAAAGTCCCCACAAACCCCCCCAGACTCAGTGGGGCCGTCCTGGATCAGGGGGCACCGGCCGGTGGAAAGGAGCCACTTCAGGGGGCCCTGGGAGCTTTTTGGGGAGGGGGCACCATGGGAGACCCCCCAAAAACCGGGGGGGGGAACCCCTGCTGTGCCCCCTCCCCCCAAAACCCCCAGACCCCGGTTCAGGGTGGGCCTGGGACCCCCGGGGACCCCCAAATCTCCCCCAGAACCCCCAGAGCCCCCCAAGGTTGGCCCAGGTCCCCCCTGAGAGCCCCCAGACCCCAATGGGGCCCAGCCCAGGATGTCCCCTGAGACCCCCCCAGACCCTTCCCAAGACCCCACCCAGGACCCTCCAGACCCCTCCCCAAACCCAACTCAGGCTCCCCCAGCCCCTCCCCAGATCGCGCCGGGACCTCTCCCCAAAACTCCCCAAATCCCCCCCCCCCCACCAGACCCTCTCCCAAAACCCTTCCAGACCCCCCAAAGCCCCTCCCCAAACCTCCAAAACCCTCCAGGACACCCTCAGGACCCCCCAGAGCCCTCCCCAAATTCCCCCAGGACCATCCCAACACCCCCAGACCTTCCCAAGACCTTCCTACGACCCCTCCTCAAAACCTCCCCAGACCCTCCCACGACCCCCTCCCCCTCCCGAGACTCCTCTTAGGACCCATCTGCACCCCCCAGGTCCCCCCACAGTGCCCCCGGACCCCTCCCCAGACCCCCCCAAACCCCCGGACCCCTCCCCAAAGCCCCCCCAGACCCCCCGGACCCTCCCCCGCCCCCCCCCGATCCCCTCTCAGGCCCCTCCCGCTCCTGTCCCGAGCCCGGGGGGTCCCGGCGGCAGCGGGGAAGGGGGCGCCGCTTCCGGTCGCCTCTGATTGGCTGGGACGGCGAGGGGGAGGCGGGCCTTGCTGGGGGATCCGCGCCGTGATTGGTTAGTTCAGGGATGTGCAGCGCGCTGATTGGTTGGTTCGGGGCGGGGCGCGCCGCCATTGCTGGGAGCCCGCACACGCGGTGGAGGCGCGCGATTCTGAGGGAGAGCGGAGCTGAGGTGGGGCCGGGGGCAAACTGGGGGGGTTTGGGGCGGGTCTGAGGGGAAATTGGGGATTTTTGGGGGCATCGACGGGAAACACGAGGGTGTGCGGTGGGTTTGGGGGGAATGAGGGGGTCTGAGGGGGCTTTGGTGGGTCTGAGGGGGCTTTAGGGAGCTTTGGGGGGAGCTTGAGAGCGTCTGGAGCGTTCTCAGGTGGGTTTAGGGGGAACTGAGGGGAATTGGGAGAGTCTGGGGGGATTTTGGGGGATTGCGAGAGGAACTGGGCGGTTGTGAGTGGATCTGGGCGGTTCTGAGGTGGGTCTGGGGAATTTCGAGGAGTCTGAGGCGATTTCATGAGGTTTGGGGGGATTGAGGGGTCCGAGGGGGATTTGGGGCAGTCTGATGGATTTGGGGGCGTCTCAGGTGGGTCTGGGGTGAATTTTGGGGAGAACTGGGGGGGTTGAGGGTCCTGGGGAGGTTTTTGGGGTCCTGGGGAGGGTTTGGGGGTCCAGAGAGGTTCTGGGCCAACACTGGGGGAGCTCTGCGGGGTTGGGCGTTCCTGGAGGGGTCCCGGGGGAGATTTGGGGGTCCCGGGGGGTCCCAGGCCCACCCTGAACCGGGGTCTGGGGGTTTCGGGGGGAGGGGGCACTGCAGGGGTTCCCCCCCCCGGTTTTGGGGGGGTCTCCCATGGTGCCCCCTCCCCAAAAAGCTCCCAGGGCCCCCTGCAGTGGCTCCTTTGCACCGGCCGGTGCCCCCTGATCCAGGACGGCCCCACTGAGTCTGAGGGGGTTTGTGGGGACTTTGGGGTTCTGAGAGGGGTTTTGGGGATTTGGGGGTGGCTTTTTTGGGATTTTGTTGGGAGTTTAGGAGGGATTATTGCGGTTTTTGGGAAGAATTATTTGGTTTTGGGATGGTTATGTGATTTTGGGGGGTTTTGTTGATTTGGGGGATTTTGGATTTTTGGTGTTTTGTTGGGGTTGTGGGGGCTTTTGGGGGGAGATTTATTGAAAATTTAGTGAGTTTTTTAAAATTTTGGTGAGTTCCACTGGGATGTTTGAAGATTCCCTGGGGTTTTTGAGGGTTATCTTGTAATTTTTGGGGATTTGTGGGGTTTTAGTGGAATTTTAGGGGGGCTTTGGGACAGTCCCTGCGTGTGGGGAAGGGCTGAGAGGCACCAAAATCTCCTTAAAAGCCCCAAAAGTCCCAATAAAACCCACAAAATCCTTTGAAATCTCTCAAACTCCCATTAGAACACCCTAGAATCCCAATAAAAGCCCACAAAATCCTTTGGAATGCCAAAAACCCCAAAAATCCTGATTAAACTCCGCAAATCCCCCAAAGATGTCCCCAAATCTAGAAAAAGTCCCACAAAATCTCCCCCAAGATGCAAAGAAATCCTGGCAACACCCAAAACCCCCCAAATCCCACCAAAAATCCTCATAACCCCAAATCCCCAATTAATCCCTCTGAATGCCACCACAATTCCAAAAAAATGCCCCAAAATCTCCTAAAAATCCCAATAAAACCCCAGGAATTTCTGAGAATCCCAAAAAATCCCAACAAAATCCCAGTAAAACCCCCAAAATTCAGAAAGAGCCACAAAAATTTCAATAAACCCCCAAACTCCCCCAGAAAACTCCCCCTCAAAATGCCAAGAAAATCCCCCAAAATCCAAACCCCCAAAATCCACAAAACCAGCCACTCCCAGTCAATCCCAGTGTGATTCCAGTCGCTCTCAATGAGATCCCAGTGTAACCCAGCATGGACTCAGCTGCTCTCACTGGGATCCCAGTGTGATCCCAGTTGCTCCCAGCATAATTCCAGAGGTTCCCAGTTCCTCCCATGATGATCCCAGTTGCCCCAAGAATAGTCCCAGTCCCTCCCAGCAGGGTCCCAGTCGTGCCCAGTTGCCTCCAGGGCAGATTCAGTTTCCCCCAGCATCGTCCCAGTTGCTCCCAGCATGATCCCAGCTGTTCCCAGTGTGGTTCCAGTGCCCCCAGGATGGTTAGAGACACTCCCAGTATGTTTCAGTTACCTCAGAATGATCCCAGTCTTTCCCAGTTCCTCCCAGTTTCCTCTGGCATCATCCCAGTTTCCATCTGTTGCTCAAAGGGTGGCCCCAGTTGCTCCCAGGATGATCCCAGTTGCCCCAGTTGTAGTCTCAGTCCTCTCAGCATGGTTCCAGAACCTTCCAGCCGATCCCAGTTGCTCCCAGTGGGTCACATTTTCCTCCCAACATGGGCCCAGTAGCTCCCAGTAAGCCCCAGTCAGGTTCCATTCACAGCCAGTATAATCCCAGTATGAGTGTAGCCACTCCCAGTATGATCCCAGTCCCTTGCAGTCCAATCCCAGTTGCTCCCAGTCACTCCCAGTCTGATGCCAGTGCCCCCAGTGGGATCCCAGTTGCTCCCAGCATGGGCCCAGCTGTTCCCAGTGTGCTTCCATCACTCCCCTATGGTTACAGACACTCCCAGGATGGTCCCAGTTGGACCCAGTTGCCCCTGCTCTAGTCCCAGTCCCTCCCCATATGATCCCAGTCCCTCCCAGCATGGTCCCACTCACTCCCAGTTGCCCCCAGTGTGGTCCCAGTTCTCCCCAGCATGGTCCCAGTTGTTCCCAGTGTGGTTCCAGTCCCCCCAGGATGGTTCCAGACACTCCCAGTATATCCCAGTTGCCCCCAGCATGTCTGCAGTCATTCCCAGGCACTGCTAGTGGCCCCAGTAAGGTGTCAGTTATCCCAGTATGATCCCCCAGTCATGCCCAGTATATCCCAGTTGCCCCCAGCATGCATCCAGTCCTTCCCAGTTCCTCCAGTTTGCTTGCAGCATCATCCCAGTTTCCCTCAGCTGCTCCCAGTAGCCCAAAGTGTGATCCCAGTCGCTCCCTTTCAACCCCAATATGATCCCAGTAAGCTCCAGTTTGATCCCAGTCACATGCCAGCCCTCCCAGTGGGGTCCCAGTATAATCCCAGTTGCTTCCAATCTCTCCCAGTATGGTCCCAGCTGCCTCCAGTGTGGTTCCAGTTGCTCCCTAGATCAGCCCAGTTAGTCCCAGTATGATGCCATTTGCTGCCAGCGTGCTCCCAGTTGCTCCCAGTCAGGCCCAGTCTGGGGGATGATGTGCAGGGTGTGCTCCCAGTCCCTCTCAGATCCTCCCAGTATTAGTCCAGTCCCTCCCAGTATGATCCAGAGATGAGCCCAGTGTGCTCCCAGTCCCTGCCAGTATGAACCAGTTGTGCTCCACATGGTTCCAGTTGCTCTCTTTCACCCTCACTTTTGTTCCAGTCACTCCCAGTATCTCCCAGTGTAGCCCAGTTCCCTCCAGCATCTTTCCAGTTCCTTCCAGTATGATCCCATTTGCTCCCAAGCACTCCCAGTCAGGCTCAGTGTAGTGGCACTCACTGCCAGAATGATCCCAGTCAGCTCCAGCATGATCCCAGTTCACCCCAGTATAAGCCCAGCAGTTTCCAGTCACCCCCAGCGGGCTCCCAGTCACTCCCAGTTGCTCCTGGCGTGATCCCAGTTGTTCACAGCTGTTCCCAGTCACTCTCAGCATAATCCCAGTCACTCCCAGTACAATCCCAGTCTGATGTCAGTACAAAGCCAGTACAGCCCCAGTCAGTCCCAGTACGATCCCAGTGCAGCCCAGTCCCTGGCAGTGCTGCCACTGCTGGGATCCCCCAGGCCTGTGTGCGTTCCCCCCTGGCGGATGTGCCGAGAGGAGCCCCAAGGGCTGGCAGTGGCCAGGCAGGGTCCCCAGCAAGGCCCAGTTTGGATGTGCAGCCCCCAGTTTGCCCAGTTTGCCTCTCCTTTGGCCCGGGCCGGGTTCCCCCCGCCCGCAGCGGCTGGGAGCAGCCGAGAGCCCCGCGCTGCCCATGCCGACCTGGCCCGGCTCCATGGCCGCTGCTGCCGCGGGCTGCGAGGGCTGCGGGAACGGGGCACCGAGGGTGTGGCTGCTGCTGGGGGAGGAGGAGGAGGAGGAGGGAGGGAAGGGCAGGGATGGAGGGGGAGGAGGAGGCGGGGTTAGGGGGGAGGAGGAGGAAAGGGGGGAGGGATGAAGGCGGAGAGAGAGCAGCGATGGAAGGAGGAGAAGGAGGTGGGGTTAGGGAGGAGGAGGAGGAGAAGGAATGGAAGGGCAGGGATGGAAGTTGAGAAGGCGGTGGGGATAACAGGGAGGAGCTGGAGGGGGGAGGGAAGAGGACGATGGGAGGAAGAGGAAGAGGAGGGACAAGGGCGGATCAAGGCTGAGCTGCGGGAGCCACGCGGTCTCGAGCCCTGCCTGAATTCGCAGCCCCCACCTGTGGGATCATCGCCCCCCCCATGGCTCCGGTGAGCGGGGAGGGGGAGCCCGGCCCGGATATCCCGGGGGGTCCCTGGGTTGGGTTTTTGGGGGGATGTTTGGAGAATGAAGAAGTCCAAGGGTGAGCGGAAAAGGCCCCTCGGGGGGACATCGGGGGGTGGCGGTGGCGGCTGCCAGCAGAGGCAGCCTGGAGGAGCAGAGCCCTGTGTGCCCCAGGAGGCCAAAGTGGGGAGGCCAGAGAGGGGGGAGCGCCGCCATTGGCGGGAGCCTCAAGAGCCTGGAGAGGGGCAGGGGGGACTCCTTGGAGCCGCTGCAGCGCAGAGCAGAGAATGAGGGGAGAAGGGAGCCCGGGAGCCCAAACAGCCCCGGCATCCCGAAATGGGGAGAGCCAAGAGGGGGCAGTGCGTCCCCAGAGACGGCCTGGGGGGATCTCGTTGCCCTTGCCTGTGGCACGGAGGCAAATCCCATGCTGTCCTTGTCCTTCCTCGCCCAGAGCAGGAGCTGAGCATGGAGAGCAGGGAGGACAAATGCCCGCGGCAGAACCTGGTGGCAGAGGCCGTTTTGAGCGGCTCCACGGCGCAGGAAGCCAACGGGGAGGAAAAGGCCCGGAGATGCCGCACGAGGAGGGGCTGCAAACGCAGATGGCGGGGATGTGAGGGGGAAAGAGGCAGCCTGGGCCGGGAAGGCGGCCGGAGATGGAGCCAGAGCTCGGAGCTGGTGCTCCATGAGCAGCTCCATGATGGGGAGAAGCCCCACACATGCGTGGAGTGTGGGAAGAGCTTCAGGTGGAACTGCCGCCTGATCAGGCACCAGAGGACCCACACTGGGGAACGGCCCTACGAGTGTGGGGAGTGTGGGAAGAGCTTCAGCTGGAGCTCCGACCTGATCAGGCACCAGAGGACCCACACAGGGGAGAGACCCTATGAGTGCTCCAAGTGTGCGAAGAGGTTTCAGACCAGCTCCAGTCTCCTCCGGCACTATCAGAGTCACACAGAGGAGAGGCCCTTCCAATGCCCCGACTGTGGGAAGGGATTCCAGCGCAACTCCACCCTCGTCACCCATCGGCGCATCCACACAGGGGAGAGGCCCTACGAGTGTGATAAATGCAGGAAGAGGTATCAGACCTGCTCCAATCTCCTCCAGCACTATTGGATTCACACAGAGGAGAGGCCATTCCAATGCCCAGACTGCGGGAAGGGATTCCAGCGCAACTCCCACCTCGTCACCCACCGGCGCATCCACACCGGGGAGAGGCCCTACGAGTGTCCCCAGTGTGGGAAGAGCTTCTCCATCAGCTCTACCTTGACCAAACACCAACGGAGGCACCGGTAAGGGAAGCCCTGCGAGTGCCCCGAGTGCGGGAAGAGCTTCGTGCGCTGCTGCAGCTCCATCCCCCACTGGAGGAGGCACTTTGGGCACAGCCCTGGTCACTCACATTCCCTGTGATCCATGTTGGGAACACACCTGGCTGCTTCTCCTTTGGTTTGGCCTGAATTTTTTTCTCTTCTCCATCTCTCTGTCCTCCAAAAGTCCATTGGGATGGAACAGTCACCTCAAAACCACTCAAATTCCACTGAAAATAACTGAATTTTAACCCCAAAGGGCTCAATTCCACCTCAGATTGCTTGTTCCCTCCTCAAAAAACTTAATCCCAGGCCAAACTCACTCCATTCCACAGCTGTCAAGTTGAGATGGAGTTGGAAGGAGATTGGGAGAAGTGGGATCCCAATTTGGAGCAATGGGATGTGGATTGTGTGGGGCTGGGTGTGTGGGATGTATTTGATAGCAAATAAAACTTTCAGAGTTACTGATTTCTGTCCCGTTCATTTTCAGTCAGTTCTGTTTGCAGAGTGCCACCTTCTCAGCTGATTCAATTCCTATAAAAGTCCCATTTTTTAAATCATCTAACCCAAACAGTCCAAAAACCAATATCAAAATAAAACCACCTGCACACAATTAATGTTTTAAAAATAATTTTAATTTTTCAAGTGTACTTAAGGATGTTATTAAAGTTTAATTTTTTGGTTGAAATGTCTGAGAAATTGTAGTGGTGTTTGGTTTTGTGTTTAGTATATTTGTAATATGAATTGTTTAACTAAGAGGTGTTAGATTGCATGGTAGTTTCTTTAGATAATTTTATCTAAAGTACATTAGTCATCGAGTTAAAATTTTCAAAAGGTATTTCTTGATATATAATTTGTTTATTTATATGCATTGGTAATATTATAGTAATAGTTATTGTTGGTTTGAGTTGAATCATTGTTGGAGTTGAATCATTGTAAAGAAGAGTTGAGATTTTTATATTTTATTTTTATTATAATTTATTTAATTTCAATTATTATTTCTTTGCTTATAGTTTTATTGCAATTTGTTGAGGGGATAGGAAGGAAGTTCAAGGGCAGGAACATTTTTTCCTGGCTGGGAACTGGAATTCCAGACCCAGGGAGTGTGTGCAGGACCCCCCAGACTGGGATCAAAGATGGGCTGGGATCAAATATGGACTGGGATCACATGGATGGGGATCCTGTGGATCAGAACCCTCCAGACCAGGATAGCCTGAAGTGGGATCAAATATGGATTGGGACTGTATGGACTGGGATCCCAGGGACTGGGACCATATGGATCAGGACCACACAGACTGGGAGCAAATATGGGCTGGGACTGTTTTTTAAAGTAACTTTGTTCTATAGTTTTTATTTCTGTTGTTAATTAAGCTCAGTGAAATAGCTGCTTGTGTTAAACTGCCTGCTTGGATGGGATAACATCCAATGCACACTGGGTGAGGACACCTGTACAGATCTGCCAACTATCAGCACTCCCTGTCTGAAGGCAGAGTGCACCAAGGCCCAAAACCTGGAGATGATAAAGAGAATGGACTAAAACCACAGCCAAGGAATCTGCATGCTCTAAAAAGGCAGATCCAGGGCAGAGCCATGCTAAACAGTTCTTGGAAGATGTAAACTGGGTGCATCTTGGCACTCAGGCAGGAGCACCCTGTTACCTTCAGGGATCCCCTGAAATACCTTTCCCCTTACATCAGCCTGGTGCATATTCATAGAGCCTCATGCACAGCAGCTGGGAAGGGTTTAACACTTTACTGGGTATATTAGCGTTCAGAAACACATAATCACCAGAATGATTATATGCAGGTGCTTTTATTGACGAGCTCTGGGTGTCAGGGGTACCAACCCAAATCTGACTCCGACATGGGTTTGGGATGAACATGTTTTTATATTCTATCCTTATATAACATTCATGTTAATGACTAAACTTATATTGTTCTATTGTATACATAGATTTCAGCCAAGCATGGGCTCCTTGTGGCCCCCCTCAAACTTCTAACATAGTTTCTCATGATTCTTCTTATGATTAAACAATAATTATATTTAATTACTAAACAATCATCACATCTAACAATTATATCATTTATCATGTTCTGCTTACGCAGGTGCAATTTCACATGATCTGGCAAGCACAAAGCCTAACATTTTCAGAGTCTATTTTTGACATTTTTCCAGGGCCCCACTATCATTCTCCCCCCTTTGAAAGCATTTTCACTTCACTATAGGTGTAAATGTTTTCACTTGATACAGTCCTTTATTTCTCAATTTATTCTTGACGTTCTTCAAGTCCATGGTTGATGTAAACGTTGTCGTGGATGCTGTCACGAACTGGAGAACCAGAAGATGGTGGGCGTGGATCTCGTGTCAGTGCCTTTATTATCTTCTGGTTCCAGGACATTTTCTTCTGTATCTCTCCTTTCAAGATGCTGTGAACTAACCAAATTGCTAAGAATACAATTAGTAAGATTATCACACTCTAAATGATAGATTTAATCCATGAACTCACATTCCACCCTAACCCTTTAAAGATTTTGCCTAGCCAGGTCGTAGTCAAATCCTTTTGCTCTTCTTGTGCTTCATGCTCTCTTTGTTTCAACTGATTGATGTCATATTCTACATCTGCAGTTACATTTGGGATGTGAACGCAGCAGTGACCAACCCGTCCCTTTAAAAATCCACATACTCCATGCTCTTTCAGGAGTAACAAATCTAAGGCTAATCGATTTTGTAAAGTCATTTTTGTGCTGGCTTAATTCTTTAAATCCTTCCCGGGTGACTCTTGCCAGTCTATCAACCTGACCTGTAAGTTTGTACAGCATCTCCCTACTCTGATAGTTTGCTGTAGGACCAAGCAAAGACTCTCGGGCCCACCCAAATTTCACTCCACCAGAGGGTTCTTGCCAAGTGTCATCTGGATTTTCATTGTCTAGAACTTCTCGTCTTGCTCTTATCTGCACAAGTTCATGTTTTCCGTTAAATGGGGACTTTTTCCAAATTGGACATGAGGTTGGGAGGCCTAAAGTAATTTCCTTTACTTTCCCATCTACAGGCAGATGTGTTGTCCAGGTGCCATCGCTTGCTGCCCATACAAATTGTCCTGGACCTCGGACTGTACTCCTGGTACATCCTACAGCTGCTTTATAATTCACTCTGCCTTGTTTATGTTTGATCCCTCTGCAAGCACAGCCAGTGTTTAGGGCTATTGCCAGAGGTGGCATCTGCTTTATCTCTGCATCATCAGAAGTGCAGTCATAAGTTTTATTACATGCCCACCAACTTACTTTGTCTGCCCTCGTTCTGCTGCTGGTGGCAGTGTTTGTTACTGCTGGATCTGTTTCATTCTCGGAGCCTTCCCACTTAATGCACCAAGGGGTGTTTGCCATACATTGGAATCTTTGAAGGATACTCACAGACCACGCACTGTCCCAAGGCTCTGTCTGATCTTTCTGATCCTTGGCCTCACACTTCCATACCAGAGTGGTTTCTGTAACATTTTCTGTAATCTTTTTATAGTGTGGCAAATAGCATTGCCATTGTGTGATGCTTCCTGATTCTCTCATAGGGGTTCCTAGTGTGCCATCACTTAGAATACAGTCTTTCTGGCCCATGGGTCTCATCCATGTTCCTATTTTCTCCCAAGTTTCCTTGATTACTTGCCTCGATTTGGGTACCTGTTTGCATGCAATTGTTTTGTTCTTTTGTATTTCAGGTAGTTTTGCTGTTATGATTCCCCAATTTACTGGATCTCCTGCTGCCCTTTGGTATTGGCAGACAGGCAGTTATTCTACAGGTGTTTTGCATTTAGGCAAAGGCTTTGACTAATCCAATCATTACATTCTCAGCCCAAACTGCATTAGAAACCTTTATCACCTGTGTTTCTGCTTGTACCTCTCTCTTCATTCTAGAATGAAGAGTGTTTAGTTGATCATTTTGCATTCCACATCCCAAAGACATTAATTACCATAACATTGGCACAATTACTGATAGCATTCTCAAAGTGATTAAACACATCTTATCTGCAGCCTTGTTGGTTCCACAGTTTGCACAGGCCGTGATCCAGGATGGATTTTCTTCACTCGGGTATAGTGAATCCAGGGGTCCACGCCGGCTACTTTGGCTGCTGTAAAGGTGGTCAGCAGTACCTGGTGGGGCCCACTCCACTTTTCTTTCAGCGGTTCTTCGTTCCAGTTCTTGATGTACACCTCGTCTCCTGGATGTATGTTATGAACTGGGTTCTCGAGAGTCAGCGGTCTATTCCACACGAGGATGCTCCGGAGCCGAGCTAAAGTTTTCCCGAGAGACAGAACATAATTATACACTTCCTGCTTTCCTGTGACGTGCACATTAGGGTTAGGCTCAGGAGATTCATATGGTTTCCCATGCAATATCTCATAAGGGCTGACTGACATCCCACTCCTAGGCTTTATCCGAATCCTCAACAGTGCTATTGGCAAAGCCTGGGGCCACTGCAATTTGGCTTCTTGGCATATTTTACTGATTTGCCTCTTTAGTGTCTGATTCATCCTCTCTACCTGTCCAATTGACTGGGGTTTCCACGGTGTGTGGAGGTCCCAAGTTATCCCCAGCAATCTACTTACCTCTCTTACTACTGTAGCTATGAAATGGGGCCCCCTATCTGATGATACCCTAGGGGTACCCCGAACCTGGGAATAATCTCCTGTAGTAACCACTTTACTGTTTCCTTTGCTTGGTTGGTGCGACAGGGAAGGGCTTCTGGCCACCCAGAGAATGTGTCAACCCCCACTAACAGGTATTTGTATCCTCGAGTTCTTGGCAAGTCTACAAAATCTACCTGCCAATAGTCTCCTGGCTCTATTCCTATCCGAATTCTTCCTAGCTGTGCTTGTCATCTAGCCACTGGGTTGTTTTTCAAGCAGATATCACATTTTGACATTACTGATTTTGCCATTGTTAACATCCGCACCGAAATTAAACTCTGCTTTAGCAATTTTACCAATGCCTCTGCACCCCAATGACATTCGTTATGTTTAATTTGTAGAACTTCTCTCATTATCAAGGGGGTACCACTATCTGTCCTTGTGCAGTCACATACCATCCCTCTGAATTCTTTTGTGCATTTAGCAAACGTGCCAGTCTCTCATCTTCTACTGAATATTTTGGTTCTGGAGGCAAATTGAATTGGGATACATTAAGCTATAAAGGTATCAATGCCATTGTTGTTTGCACCTCTCGAGCAACCTGTCGGGCTGCCCAGTCTGCCTTTCGAATTCCCTCACAGATTTTGGAGTTTCCTGATTGCTGTGCTTTACAGTGTATAATTGCCACTTGTTCAGGTTTTTGTACTGCTTTTATCAATTGCAGGACTGCATCCTGATGTTTAATGTGCATACCCAGAGAAGGACAATAGTCCCCTTTCTTTCCACAGTGCTCTGTGTACATGCACCACTCCAAAAGCATATTTTGAGTCAGTCCAGATATTTACCCTTTTCCCTTCACTTAATTCTAGTGCCCTGGTTAAAGCAACCAGTTCTGCCTTCTGGGCAGATGTATTTGGTGGTAATGCCTTTGCCTCCACTGCTGTACTGACTGTTGTTACCGCATACCCAGCGTATCTGGTTCCGTTTTCCACGAAGCTGCTCCCATCTGTAAACAGCTCCCACTCTGGCTGCTCTAGTGGGACGTCTTTCAGGTCTTCTCTTGCTGAGTAGGTGTACTCTATTACCTCCACACAGTCATGCTCTAATGGGCCTTCTTCAGTTGTGGTACCTAGGAACAAAGCTGGATTCAAAAGGTTAGTTGTTTTTAATGTGACATCATCCTGCTCAGTCAGGACTACCTGGAATTTCATCATCCTGCTTGGGGATAGCCAATGCCCCCCTTCTGCTCTAAGACAGTGGTTACCATGTGTGGTACATTGACATCTATGTGCCTTCCCATCGTGAGCTTCCTGGCTTCTTGTATCAGCATCACAGTGGCTGCGACTGCCCGCAGACATGGAGGCCACCCAGCACTTATGCTGTCAAGTTGTTTGGAAAAGTAGCCCAGCGGCCTTTTCCAGCTTCCCAGACCTTGGGTCAGGACTCCTAGTGCTAGGCGCAGCCTTTCGTGGACAAACAGCTGAAAATCTTTAGACAGATCAGGTAAGCCTAATGCTGGAGCAGTTGTCAGTGCTTCCTTTAATTTTAGGAAGGCTTCTTTCTGTGGCTTGCCCCAGGTGAATGGCTGCATCTTCTGAGCTTCACACAGGGGCTTCGCAATCAGTCCATAGTCCATGATCCACAGGCGACACCATCCTGCCATCCCGAGGAAGACTCGCAGCTCATGTAGATTCTGGGGCTCTGGAATAGCACAAATAGCTTGGATACGGTTAGTGCCTAGTTTTCATTGCCCTTGTGAAATTTCACATCCCAGGTAGATCACAGTCTGTTGTGCAATTTGTGCCTTTCCTCTGGGTACATTATAACCTCCCATTCCCAGGGAATATAAAATCTCAATGGTTACCTTTATACAGGTTGCTTTTCTTCTGTAGCTATTAGTATATCATCAACATACTGCAACAACAGGTATTGGTCTCTTGGTACTTGCCCACTCTCGGTCCAAATCTCCAGCTCCTTTGCCAGTTGGTTTCCAAATAGGGTCGGCGAGTTCTTATATCGTGTCCAGGTGAGCTGGGTCTTTCTCCCATTCCCTGGGTTTTCCCACTCACAGGCAAACAGTTTCCTACTTTCTTTGTCAAGGGGGATGCAGAAAAAGGCATCTTTTAAATCAATTTCAGTAAACCACTTATATATCTCTTTTACGGATATCAGCAATGTGTAGGGATTTGTTACCACTGAATAAATATCCTTTGTTATTTTATTTCTTGCTCTCAAATCCTGCACTAATCTATATTCACCATTTGGCTTCTTTATTGGAAATATTGGTGTATGAAATTCTGATTCACATTCTTCTAAAATTCGGTATTTCAAGAACTTATCAATAATCTTTACTTATTCCTTGCCATGCTTCTGGTGTTATGGAATAGTGTTTGACTTGTAGAGCCCTCACCCCTTCTTTTAACTCTACATGCACTGGTTGTGCCAATTTAGATTTCCCTGGTATATCTGTCTCCCATACAGAGGGAATCACTGCATCTCCTACCTCCCTAGGGATAGAGGGAACAGGTTTTTCTTTGATCATTAAAATCTGTCCCGTCTTTGATTCAGGTATTTCCATTATAAGCTCTCCATTTTCAAAGGTTATTACCGCATCAAGTTTCTCTAGCAAATCTCTTCCGAAAAGCGGAATTGGACACTCAGGTATGTATAGGAATTTGTGTGTTATAACTTTGTTCCCAAAACACAAATCTAGGGGTTGCAAGAATGGCCGCTTTTCCTCTTTCCCTGTAGCGCCGACTATTGTTGTTTGCTTGTCCCCAATTTGTCCTTGCAAATCATTCAATACCGAGTGAGTAGCTCCTGTATCTATTAGAAATTTGACCTCTTTATGTCCTAATTGTATATTTATAACAGGTTCCTTAACTTGTTCTACTGGCTCTGTGTCTAGTCAGCTGGTATACTCCCCCAAAACCATCCCCTTGGTAACCTGCTGGCACTGATTGCCCTGGTGAAACTGGTTGTTCAAGTCTGGACATTGTCTCTTCCAATGCCCCTCCCGCTTGCAATACACACATTGATTTAGGTTTAACCCCTGCCTGACTGGTCTCCTATTTTGACTATTCCTGTTACATCCCCTGAAATTTGGGTTCCCTTTTCCTTGTATTACTGCCAACAGATTCTGCTGCTGCCTTTTAGTAGCTTCTCTTTCGCGATTGTTATATACCTTCCAGGCTACCTCATGTAGCTTATTCAAATTCCTTAGTTCTTCCCCTTCTAATTTTGCAATTTTCTACGAATATTGTCCTGTGACTGGCCCAAGAATATGAGAGCGAGCTGAACCTTTGCTTGTGCTGTGTCCATTTGGAGATCTGTATATTTTCTTGCTACCTCCTTAAGCCTCTCCAAAAACGCAGTGGGAGATTCCTTCCTGTCGAACTTCGTATAGTTTAGACCAATTTATAGTTTTGGGCACAGCATTCTGAACTCCTATTTGGATCCACTCTTGATATTTCCGTAGTCTCCCCATACCGCAAAATAAATTAGGGTCCCAATTTGGATCCTCAATTGGGAAATTCTCATCTCAATTCCCTGTTACGAATCCATTTCTGATGTTCTGTCTTACCCTTTCTTTGGCTGCCTTAAGTACCATCTCTTTCTCAGTAGAATCCATCAAAGTATCTAATATTAATATATTAGATATATTAATATATTATATATAGATATATATTAGATATATTATTATACTATATATAATTTTATATATATATAATATTAATATACATATTATTGTATGTCATCCCAGTCAGGATTTTGAGGTTTTTATAACCATTTTTAATACTCATGCCATTTTATCAGGATTTTCTCTATGAATTCTGGCTGATTGTTTCCAAATAACTAAATCTGCAGGAGAGAAAGGCACTTTTATAAATACTGGCCCTTCCACTCCTACACTTTGTCGCAAGGGGGCAATTACAGTCCGTTTTTGTCTGCCTATGTCTTTTCTATCCATAACTAGGGCAAGGTTAGACCGACTCCTGGTTCTGTGGGCTACCCCATTGTTGATTCTCTCTCTCTCCTTTCTACCACAGTTAGGTTTTGCTCATCTTCCGAGGAAGAGGGATCAGGTGACGATGGGAGAGGAGAATAAAGAGGGAAGGGTGTACTAGACGAGACAGGTTCAGGACTAGGTGGGGTAGGAGCAGGCAGTGGGATAGGGACAGATGGAAGAGGTGGGATAGGGTTAGGTTCTCTTGTTCCTATTGGAGCTACCTGTAAATCAATATCTGCATAATCTTCCCTACTCAGGCTTTCTTCCAATGCCAAGTGTTCTAAACAACGTTCCTCACAAACCCCACACTTATTGCTTGCAGTTGTTTTAACCATCATTAATCCACATTCATCCTGCCATTCTGGCTTTCCCCGTAAATAGAAAAACAAATCAACATACGGAACCTCATCCCATTTTCCTTCTTGTTTACAAAACGACATAAACTGTGAAATAGTGTTATATTGCAGAGTCCCGTATTTTGGCCATTTTTCACCATACTCCAAGGCATATCCTGGCCACCATGTACTACAATAATCAATCAACTTAGCTTTACGTAATTCTTCCCCAAAATTCCCCTGTTTCCAATGTGCTAATAAGCACCCCAAAGGAGAACTTTGCGGGATAGAGGTGTTGCTGCCCAAAATCCCTTTCAGTTTCTCCATTCCAAATATACCACAAATATCCGAACCCGCAACACTTTAGCGATTGTCTTATGGAACGGCGCCTGGGCTTGTACCAGCAGGAATTCCTTTAGCGCAACCAAGCGTAGCTTTCACTGCGTCTCATTGGCAGGCACCCAAACCAAAGTAAAAAGCACCTTACCTTTCTCCCGGGGACGTGGCGAGCGGCAGAAGTGGTCGCGGCCGATCGAGCTCCCCGAGAATCCCTCGGTGCCGGCTGGAGCGCGGTCGAGTCGCGAAACTCGCTCAGCAGCACCCGCACGGTCCCCTCCGGGGTCGCCAAAATGTTAGCGTTCAGAAACACATAATCACATCAGCGATTATATGCGGTGCTTTTTATTCAAGAGCTCTGGGAATCGGGGAGTTTCCACCCAAATCTGATTCCGACCATACATTCGAGGTGAACCTGTTTTATCCTCTATCATTACATAACTTTCATGTAATTATTAAACCTATATTGTTCTATTGTATACACAGATTTCAGCTAAACATAGCCCCCTTTAAATTTCCAACAGAGTTTCTCACAATTCTTCTTATGGTTATGTAATAATTATATTTAATTACTAAACAATCACCACATCTAACAATTATATCTTTTATCATACTGCTTACGCAGGTGCAGTGACCTGAGAAAACACAAAGCCCAATATTTTCAAAGACTATTTTTAACATTTTCCAGGGCTCCACTATCACTTTTATTTCTTGTGGGAAAAAACCCTCCATCTCAAGCAGGCACTCATGGCCAAAACTGGGCAACTGCCTCTGGAATTCCTTATATCCAAGGATAGCTCCCAGACAAAAGCTGCCAGGAGTGACAAGCCTGGCTGGCCTTGGCTTCCTGAGGGCTGGCCCTCATCTGCCTCTGAAACACTGGGGCTGGGTGCTTTCCTTCCTTATGAAAAGAGCTCTTCTTCCTGTCCAGGCACCCACAGCCAAAACTGAGATTGCACCTCCAAAATGCCCAATGTCCAAGGAAAGCCCGTAGACAAAAGGTGCCAGGAGAGACAGGGCTGGCTGGCTTGGCCTGAGGGTGGCCACCTCTCATCTTCTTCCAAAACACTTGGACTTTGTGCTTTACTTTCCTATGGGCAAAAACACCCATCTTGACCATGGCCAAAACTGGGATTCCACCTCCAAAACTCCGTACATCCAAGGATTGCTCCCAGGTGAAAGCTGCCAGGACAGACAGGTCTGGCTGCCCTTGGCCTCCTGGGGCTGCCTCTCCCCTGCTGTCCAAACACTGGGGCTGGGTGCTTTCCTTCCTATGGAAAAGAACCGTCCTTCTTATCCATGCAGAAACGGCCGAAACTGGGGTTCCACCTCCCAAATTCCTGATATCCAAGGGTTGCTTTCAGACAAAAGCTGCCAAGACAGAGAGGTCTGGCTGGCCTTGGCCTCTGATGGCCGCCTTTCATCTGCCCCTGAGACACCAGCGGTGTTCTGTGCTTTCCTTCCTATGGAAAAGAACCATCCTTCTCCTCCAGTGTCCATGTCTGAAATTGGGATTCCACCTCTGAAATTCTCAATATCCAAGGGTTGCTCCCAGGCAAAATCTGCCAGTACTGTCAAGGCTGGCTGGCCTGGGCCTCTGGTGGCTGCGCCTGCAACAGTGGGGCTGGGTTCTTTCCTTCCCATGGAGATCCCTGGGACACTGTGGGGACCTCATGGAACCAAGGGGATCATTGTGGCCCCACTGGAGCCCATGGAACCAAGGGGATCATTGTGGCACCACAGGAGCCCATGGAACCAAGGGGATCATTGTGGCACCACTGGAGCCCATGGAACCAAGGGGCCATGGTGACACAGAGGCGGCTCCATGGACCCAGAGACCATTGTGGCTCTGTGGGGCCTGATGGAACCATGGAGACCATTCCAACCTTCAGGGCCTGGTGTCACCAAGGGGGCATTATGACACCTCAGGGCCCCATGGAATCAAGGGACCATTGGGACACTGTGGGACCCCATGGAACCCAGGGAACATGGAACAGCTCTGGCTGGCTTGGCCTCCCAGGGGCCACCTGACAGCTCTGGCTGATCTTGGCATGTCAAGGGCTGCCTCTCATCAGCTCCTGGAGCACTGGGGCTCTGTGCTTTCCTTGCTATGGAAAAGAGCTGTCTGACTTTTCAGATGCCCATTGCCAAAACGGGTACTCTCCCTAAAATAATTTCCTCTATGCAAGGGTATCTCACAAAACAAAACCTGCCAGCTCTGGCTGGCCTTGGCCTCTGGTGGTCACCTCTCATCTGCCCCTGAAACACTGGGGCTCTGTTCCTTCATTCCTATGGAAAAGAACCAGCCTTCTTGTCCAGGGACCATGGCCAAAATTAGAATTTGGCCTCCGAAATTCTGTATATCCAAGGATTGCTCCCAGACAAAAGTAGCCAGGACAGACAGGTCGAGCTGGCCCTGTCCTCTGGTGATTTCTTTAGACTCTGAGCCGAATGTTTTCGTTTGGAAACACCTTGGAGAGGGCCCAGAGATGTCCCAAGGAGGGCTTTGGAGGCCTTGGGCCCATGAGCACTGTATAGGGACAAAGGAGCTCGGTGCTCAGTGGGGTGGAGACTGAGGACAGTGGAGCAGAGCCATGAGAGTGTTTAAAGAGCGATTTCAGGGCTGGTGGATCCTTTTGACATAGTGGAAAACAGTCAGAGAGAGAAAGAATTAACGCCAAGGGCAGCTGGGGAGGCCCAGAGTGGCTGCAGGAGAAAGGAATTTCCCTGTCAGGGCAGGGCTGTGGTGCAGCACGTCCCCAGCAGGAGCCTGGAGCAGCCCCAGGCTTTGTGTGGGCAGGCAGGGGCAGGCAGGAGGCAGAGCTGTCAGCAAAGGAAGGGCCCAGCCAGGTGGGGCAGCCGGGGGATGCCCAGAGCCTGCAGGGACAGAGGCCAGGGCAGGGACACCGTGGGACAGCCTGGGCTGCACAGGGCACAGGGATGGGCAGCAGCTGCAAGACAGCCCTGCCAGAGCCAACCTGGGCAGCGCTTTGGCCATGGCTGCTGGGCCTGGGCCTGAGCCAGGAGGGGACAAGTGACCCTTGCAGGCCTGGGGCCTCATTGCCTCCTTGTCCCTGCTCAGCAGCCTGGCAGGGGCTGCCCCACACTCCTGCCCTTGGCATTGCCCATCCCCACATGCCAGGGCCCATCCCGGGAAGAGCCCTGAGCAAGGAGGGAGGGACAGGATCTGCCTGGCCAGGCCCTGGGGCTCAGGCCTTGGCCCTTTGCATTCCTGAAACAAATCCAGGTTTGCTCAGCACCAGAGACACCTTTGCCTTGTTTGTCCCCAGCTGCCATCAGAGCCTCCAGTGTTCTGCTCTCCCTGGAACCCGGGGACACTTTCTCTGTCCTGTCCCTCACAGGGATCTCTCTAAAGTACAAGAAACTTCAGTATTTCAATCTCACTGTGAGCTCTTGAGAAGTCTTTGAGCCCACTCTGAGGGACTGGGTGTGATGCAAAGAGCAGCAAAGGCCCAGAGGGTGATTAAAGTCCTTGTGCTGTGTCTGTGCTGCTGATCTGGGCCGGGCTCCTGGCCCAGAGGCAGCTCCTGGCAAGGGCAGCAGAGCTGCAGAGAGACAGCTCTGGCCAGGAGCAGCTCCTGTGCACAGCCCAGCAGGGCTGGGGCACTGCCAGGGCCCCTCAGGGACACGAGCAGGGCACAGACAGAGCTCCCAGGGGCTCAGCACTGGCCGGGGCTGTGGGATGTCCCCGTGGGGGCTGTGTCACAGCAGCACCTCTGGGGCTGTGTCCCAGAGCCACAGAGCAGCTGGGATGGCAGCAAGGGGCTGTGTGACAGCACAGAGTGGGCTGTGTGACAGCACTGAGGGGGTTGTGACATCACAGAGCTAGCTGTGACATCAGAGAAGGCGGCTCTGTGACATCACAATGTGGGTTGTGACACAGAGTGACAGAGCAGCTGTGTGATGTCACAGAGGAGGCTGTGACATCACAGGGTGACTGTGACATCACAAATGTGCTGTGTGACATCACATAGCAGCTGAATGACATCATATGGAGGTTGTGTGACCTAACAGAGTGGTTGTGTGACATCACAGGGGCAGTGTGACATCACGGGGGCTGTGTGACATCACAGGGACAGTGTGACATCACAGGGGTAGTGTGACATCACATGGGGCTGTGTGACATCACAAGGGTAGTGTGACATCACATGGGGCTGTGTGACATCACAGGGACAGTGTGACATCACAGGGGTAGTGTGACATCACATGGGGCTGTGTGACATCACGGGGGCTGTGTGAGGTCCCTGGGGAGGTCACTCTGCCCCGGCCCCCTCACAGCTCCCCCCAGAGCTGTCCAACCCTCCTCGTACACAGCGGGGTCCCCTGTCCCCCCGGGTCCCCCGGCCCCGCAGCCTCCCCCAGAGGATGTTCCACGAGATCGACCCCAGAGCCTGACACGGGGACGGGGGCCGGGGCCCTGGGGGTGGCACAGGGGGACAGGGACCCCCCGGCAGCCTCCCCGTGTCCCCCAGGGCCAGAGCCTGGGCCAGGGCTCCTTCACCCTGTTATAGATAAATATCATAATATTGGCTTTTTGCAAATATTAAAATGGATTTTATATGTGTGATGTTAAAATAACTTTGTTCTAAAGATATAGTTTTTATTTCTGTAGTTAATTTAGCTTAGACATAGTAGTGAAATAGCTGATAGAAGTGTGCTTGTGTTAAACTGCCTGCTTGGATGGGATAACATCCAATGCACACCGGATGAGGACACCTGTACAGATCTGCCAACTATCAGCACTCCCTGTCTGAAGGCAGAGTGCACCAAGGCCCAAAAACTGGAGGTGATAAAGAGAAGGAGCCAAAACCACAGCCAAGAAACACACATGCTCTGAAAAGGCAGACCCAAGGAGGGGCCATGTAAAATCAGTCCTGGAATATGTAAAGTAGTTTATGGATATGCATGAGGCTCTATGAATATGCACCAGGCTGATGTAAGGGGAAAGGTATTTCAGGGGATCCCCAAAGGTAACAGGGTGCTCCTGGCTGAGTGCCAAGATGCACCTGGCCGTAATAACCTTTGCTCCATGGTCCTGGTCTCACATTGTCCCTTATTAAACTTTGTACATTTTCACAGGAGAGTGAACGTGTTTTTCACAAATGGAATCTCAAGGAAACAAGGGTCAGTTGTTAAGCCAAGGCTCTGCTTTGACCAAGTGGGGCCTCATGGGACACAGGTGCCACTGGGACATTGCCAGGCCTGGTAGGAACAAGGCTCCATTATTGCACAGTGTTACAGATGAGTAATGTCATAGTTGGGTCTCACAGTGAGGAGATAGATCCTATGTGTGTGTTAAGATGTGTAGTGATGTTATTGTCATCTGTCCCCCATAGTCCTCTTCCCCTCCCCTTGTAATGGCCTTGGTGGTTGGGGCATTTGGGGAGGGCAGGTTTGTCACTGGAAGGCAGGCATGGCAACACCTGCTCTCCAGTCAGGGTGCAAGAAAGCATTCTCCACCAATGGACGGCCACAAAGAGTTCCCTGACAGACTTTGGGTGGGGCTAGGATTGCCTGGTGCAACACCAAAAGTCTAAAAGGAGGAGCAGCCAATTTGTGAAGGAGCCATGTGGCTGATAGGCACGGGGTGGGGAAGGGCTCCCAGTGCTGTGATTTCTCCTGTTTCAGTCCTTTGTTGTCATTTTTTTCAAGGTTGAATCACCCTTAAAATTTTAAAAGTAGCGGTCATTTGTCACAGACAGCAAGGCCTCAGGGCGCCCAGGAGAGCAGCGTGACAATGACATCTTGGGGAACCAAGTGTCACCTGCAAACACAACGGGGCCTCATGGAAGCCAGGGGCCACTTGGATATTGCCAGGGCAGGTGGAACTCAGTGTCCATTGTGACACAGCACAGCCTCGTGGAACTCAGCAGAGCATTGGGACAGCCTGGAATCTCATGGAGCCAAGGCTCTACTTTGGCAAAGTGGGGCCCACAGGACACAGGTGCCACTGGGACATTGCCAGCTCTTGTGGAACCCAGTGTCCACTGTGACACAGCAGAACCTCATGGAAACATGGGGGCCACTGTGACGCAATGGAATCTCATGGAAGCAAGTGTCAGTTGTGAACGCAGCAGGGCCTCACAGAACCCAGGGGCAACGGGGACCGTGCTGTGGCTCGTGGGAGCAAGGGGCCATTGTGACCCAGCGGGGCCTCCTGGAACCCAGGAGAACATTGTGGGCCCATGGATCCTCATAGAAGCACGGCCCCATTGTGACAAAGTGCAGCATCACAATGGTCTCCTGGGTTCCATGAGTCCTCGCTGTGTTTAGAATTGACACTTGGCTCCCCAAGATTCCATGGCATCCCTCTGCTCTCCTGTGATTTGAGGCTGTGCTGTGTCACAATGGACACTTGCTTCCTCCAAGGCTGGAGATGTCCCAGTGGCACTGGGCTTCCATGAGGCCGCGCTTTGTCACAATGGGGCCTTGCTGCCATGAGATTCCATTGTCCCACAATGGTCTGCTGGGTGCCACAAGGCCTGCCTTTGTCACAGTGGAACCTTGCTTGCACCAGCCCTGGCAATGTCCCAGTGGCACAGGGGTTCCATGAGACCCTGCCGTGTCACAATGGGCCCTTGGTTCCATCAGGTTCCATTGTGTCCCAGGGCTCTCCTAGGTCCCATGAGGCCTTGGTCTGACACAGTGGTGTCTTGTTCCTACCAGGCCTGACAATGTCCCTGTGGCACCTGTGTCCCATGAGGCCCCACTTGATCAAAGCAGAGCCTTGCTCCCATGAGATTCCCCTGTGTCACAATGTTCTGCTTGGTTTCATGAGAACCTGATGTGTTGACAATTGATCCTTGGATCCTAGAGATTCCATTGCATCACGGCTGTGTCCTTGGTTCCATGAGGCCCAGCTTTGTCACAACTGGACCTTGGTTCCATGAGATTCCATTGCATCCCAGCGGTTTCCTTGGTTCCATAAAGCCCAGGTTTGTCACAAGGGAGCCGTGGTTTCAGGATATTCCATGGTGCCACAAGGGTCTCATCGCTCTCTGAGGCTGCACCGTGAAACAGTGGACACCTGGTTCCATGAGATTCCGTGGGGTAACAGTCAATTCTTTTGCTTCTTTTCTGCCAAGGTCGGGATGAAATCCCAAGAGAGCATTTCTTGTTTGGACTCAGGCGTTCATTAGCTCTTGTCTCTAGAACAGTCTCACAAGCTGTGAGTTCTGCAGCACTTCGCTAACAAGGTAAAAATGGAGCCCTGTCTCTCTCTCTGCAAGGTCTTTTGAGGATAAACTGTCCAATTAAGAAATGACACCTAAATTATTTTTCCTTTTAACCCAATAACCAATCATCCGTGCCCAACATAAGGGACGAGGAGGAGGAGAAGAAGAAGGAGGAGGAGAAGAAGAAGGAGAAGGAGAAGGAGAAGGAGAAGGAGAAGGAGAAGGAGAAGGAGAAGGAGAAGGAGGCAAAGAAAAAGGATCAGCCTCCACCCTAAAACCTCCATCTTGCTTTATCTATATTACTATATTCTAAAACCTTAAACTCCAAGATGTCCACCATGTGATATTACACCCTTCTATTCAAACTCCACACCCATAATCCCAGTTCCATCATTCCATTTTGGAAGCCTTCGCCACAGCCTCAGGTCAAATGCAGTGTTCTCTTGGGGGTCAGTGTCTGTCAGCTCAGAAAGGCCAAAATTCTCAGCAGCCCGGGTTCCAACAGGTAACAATGTTCTCCTGTGTTCCAGTAGGTTCCATTAGGCCTGGCTCTGTCACCATGGACACCTGGTTCCATGGGATTCCATTGGGTGACAATGTTCTCCAGTGTCACCATGGACACCTGGTTCCATGGGATTCCATTGGGTGACAATGTTCTCCAGTGTCACCATGGACACCTGGTTCCATGGATTCCATGGGGTGACAATGTTCTCCAGTGTCACCATGGACACCTGGTTCCATGGATTCCATGGGGTGACAATGTTCTCCAGTGTCACCATGGACACCTGGTTCCATGGATTCCATGGGGTGACAATGTTCTCCAGTGTTCCATCAGGCCCGGCTCTGTCCCCATGGACACTCGGTTCCATGGGCAGTGTCCGTGTCCCAGTGGCACCTGTGTTCCATGGCACCCCTGTCTGACCAGGGACAGTTTGTCTCAGGACATTCCATGGAGTCCCAGCGGTCACTTGGGTTCCATGCAGGTGCCTGGGCAGCGGGAGCTCAGCCCAAATATCCTGGGGGTCCCTGGGCTGGTGTTTTTTGGGGGGAACCTTTGGATCTTGCAGGGCTCCAAAGCTGAGCCACGGATGCCCCTTGGGACAGAGTGGAGCATCATGGAAGCCAGGAGAGCCTGATGGAAGCCAGGAGACCCTGATGGGAGCCAGGAGACCCTGATGGAGCCAGGAGACCCTGATGGAGACAGGAGACCCTGATGGAGCCAAGGCTGCAGCGGGACCCAGAGGGACCTCACAGGAGCCAGGAGAGCGTTGTGAGGCTGTGGAACAATGGGGCACCGAGGTTTCACTGGGGCTTGGCAGAAGCTCCCGGAGACAAGGAAGCGCTGGGAGCCTCCGGAATCAGCGTCTGCAGGAGGATTTTCTGCTCCCTCCTGGGATGCTGGTGGACAATAAAGCCTGAGGCAGCCTCCCAAGGGTCCGGCTGTGCCACCAGCAGGGGCCACATCTGGGGGGACGCCCGGCCAGCCCTGGCCCTGCTGCTCCTCCTGGCCGGGCCTGGAGCTGCTGGGAGCCCGGGCTGGGGGAATCCTCAGGGCTGTGCAAGGAAAGGTTCAGCACAAGCAGCCCTGGAGCGAGATGTGCAGTGTGAAACACGCCAATCACTTGATTTTGAAATTTTAAAAGTTCATTAGTAATAAAATGGTTATAAAAATAGCAATACAATTAGAGTAATAATAATTTGGACAATTTGAATTAGGACAATATGAGACAATAGAGAGAAAGGGTTATAGGGCAGCGCGAGCCCGAAAAAGGACACCCGTTAACAAAGGATTAACCCTTAAAAACAACAGCCTGTTGCATATTCATACACTTCATCCATGATGCATAAATTCCATTCAAACACAGGATTCTGCCTGGGCAGTGCCACCTTCTTCCTCCGAATCCTAACAGCGCCTTCGAGGTGGGAAGAAGTTCATTTCTTCTGATAAGAGGGCAAGAAATTCTTTTTCTCTGAAAGATTTAGGTGTCCTGTGGCTGCTATCTCACTGTGAGTCCTTTCTTTAAAACAAGAATCCTACATAGCATCGTTTCTATTTTAACAATTTTTATAACCTAAAACTATATTTAACACAGTACTTAAGAGAATTAATACAGCATTACTTTCTAACAGCAGACATCTAATATTCATTTTAATATTTGCGAAAAGCCAATCATAAAATACATGCATTTTTCACATGCAGGCAAAGCCAGCGAGGCAGCAGAGCAAGAGAGAGAGCAGAGCCAGCGACACAACAAACGCACCGGGAGCGAGAGAGCAAGTTTGAACAGAGCTTGCAAAGGGCAAAATCAGCTCAGACCAGGTTAGACTGAAGAACAAGGAGCACCAGGCATGGGCTGATGGTCCAGGTAAAAAGTTCCAACGTGAGGAGGACGACAGAAGCCTTCATCAAAAGAGCACCAGAAGACTGAGGGCCGCCACAGGAGGAACGGACGCAGGCGCTGAAGCCACACACGGCTGTAAAACCGGGACACAGCTTTATGCAAATGTGACTATGCTAATGAAGTGTTGTAATTGTGACTTTTAAATGGAGCTGAAGGCTAAAGGAGACCGAGTGGGTTTTTGTCAGAGAGATCCCCCTCGCTCCCAGCGCTGGATACACAAATCCCTGCTCTGTCTGACTGCAGAGTTTGATTTCCTCGCCCAGTTTGTCCCACTCCCCCTTTCCCTGCCCTCTCCTCCCCTCTCCCAATCCCATTTATGGGATTTGGGGTCATTTATGGGATTTGGGTCATTTATGGGATTGGGGTCATTTGGGGGATTTGGGGTTCTTTGTGTGCCTTTGAGGTTATTTGGGTTTTTCTCTGGGGTTATTCAGGGTAAATTTGGGATCATTTGGGGTAATTTTTCACATTGTTGGGTTTTTAGGGCCGTGTGTATTTGGGGTAATTCAGGGCACTGTGTGGGTTTGGGATCATTTTATGGGATTGGAGGGGATTTTAATGGATTTTAATAGGAATTTAGTAGGATTTAAATAGAATTTAATGGGATTTAATAGGAATTTTAATAGGATTTTATGGGATTTTAATGGGATTTTATGGACTTTTAATGGAATTTGATGGGATTGTAATGGAAATTTATGGGATTTTTATGAGATGTAATCGGATTTTAATGGGATTTTAATGGTTTTTAATGGGAATTGAGTGGAATTTAATGGGATTTTTATGGATTTTAATGGGATTTGATGGGGGTTTCCCCCAGTCCACAGCTCCCTCCCACCTCAATTTTGGGGTCCCATCCCCCTCTTTCCCCCGCTCTCCCGCCCCTTCCCCATCGTTCCCCCAGTCCCCAATCCCCTCCCCCGTGCTTGGTTTTGGGGGTTCCAGGCCCCTCCTGCTCCCTTTGGGGGTCCCGACCCCCCTTTGGTTGAATTTGGGCCCCCCCCGCCCCCCTTCTCCCCGCGCCCCCCGCTCCCCCCGCGGCCGGGGGGGCTCCCAGCGCCCCCAGTGCCACCAGTGCGGCCCCAGCTGCCCCCGCACGCCCCATCCCCATCGCCGGGGTCACCGCCCCCCGCCCCAAATTCCGCTCGTGGACACTGAGAGCCATCAGCGACAAACGCTCTGATTGGCTGGGAATGGCCCCGCGCAGTCTCTGATTGGCCAGCGCTGTGAGAGGCGCTGGGTTCTGCCCGGCACCCGATGAGTCACAGCCGAGCCGGGCGCTGATTCGCTGGAAATCGCCGGGCGGGGCCAGTGCGCCGAGTGTCTGCCCGGCAACGTGATCGTCATCAGCGCCCCGCGCTCTGATTGGCCACGATCTGTTTCGGGCTGGGGACGGGAGGAACTGGGCACCCCCAGGAGCCCCTCGGGTTTGGGGCTTTCGATCCCCCCTCGGCCCTCGGGGCGGCCCTGGGGCCCCCCCAACACCCCCAAAATGGGGAGGGTCCGCGGGGCCCTTTGGAACCCCCAGAAATGGGCGGAGAGCGGCAGGAGCCGCCCCAAAAAGGGATGGAAGGGTCCGGGCCGGGAATGGGGGAGGCTCTGGGGATGGCTCCGGCCCGGATCGGGGCGGGCTGGGATTGAGGGAGGCTCCGTTCAGCGGCCGGGGAGGGGCTGGGCCTGGGGAGGGCTCCGGGATTGTGGGGATGGGGCCATTCCGGGACTGCGGCGGGGCCTCTCCCTGGGGTTGGGGTCCGGCTTTGGCTCAGGGACCCTCCCCGTTCCTGTTCCGCTTCCCGATCCCGTTCCCGATCCCGATCCCGCCGCTGGCTCCAGGGAATGTCCCTGATCTCAACCCCGACCCCAAACCCGAGGTGAGGTCAAACATTGGGGTCAAACACCCCAAATCCTGGGGTCAACTCCCCCGGACCCCAAATCCTGGGGGTTCAAACACTGGGGGGGGCCAAACACCCCCAGACCCAAACTCTGGGATCTCAACCTCCCCCCCTGCCCCTCAGCCCGAACCCCAAATTTTAGGCCTTAAACCCCCCAAATCCCAGATCCTGGGGTGTCAAACACTCTGCAATTTGCAAATGTTGGGGTTAAATCCCCCTGACCCCAAATCCTGGGGTTTGAAACATTTGGGGTGTCCAACACCCCCCGTTCCCAAAGTCTGGGGTCAAACACCCCCAAATCCCAAATCCTGAGGTGTCAAACACCCCCAACCCCCAAAGTTTGGGGTCTAAAGCCCCAATCCCCAACTCCTGGGGTTTGAAACATCTGGGGTGTCCAACCCTCCTCATCCCCAAAGTTTTGGGTCAAAGCCCCCAATCCCCAAACTTTGGGGTCAAAGGCCCCCCGATCCCAAACTCTGGGGTGTCAAATCCCCCTGATCCCTCCAACTTTGGGGTTAAATCCCCCCAAATCCTGGGGTCAATCCCCCCAATTCCCAAACTTTGTGATCAAAACCCCCAGACCCCAGATCCTGGGGTTTGAAACATCTGGCGTGTCCAACCGCCTTGATCCCAAAGTTTGGGGGTCAAACCCCATGATCCTCAAATCCTGGAGACAAAAACCCCCAAATCCCAAACCCAGGGGTGTCAAACATCCCCAATTCCCAAAGTCTGGGGTCAAAAATCCCCAAACCCTGAGGTGTCAACATCCCCTAAACCCCAAATTTTAGGATCAAACCCCCCAATTCCCAAAGTTTGGGGTCAAACATCCCTAAACCTCGAATTTTATTATCACACCCCCCCCCACCCCCAGTCCCAAAATTTGGGGTTATTTGGGGTTTATTTGGGGCAGCTCCAGGTGCAATGTCTGCAGAGAGACCCTGGGTACAATGCTGGGAAAAACCCCAATAACCCCTCAGGAGCCCCAAAATCCCTGGGGCTGGGAAAGGGGATTTGGGGTGAAAGAAGAAGGATTTGGAATGCACAAAGAAGGATTTGGGATGGAGAGAGGGGATTTGGGTGGGAAACTGGGTCCCTTTTTGGCACAGGAGATCTTCCTGGCGCTGCTCTGGGTGATGCTGAAGCCCTGCAGGGCCTCGCGGGCGGCGCCCGCCTGCACCTCGGGCTCCAAGTGCACCCAGGCGATGTCGCGGGGCCCGGGCACCAGGGCAGCTCCTGAACCCCGGGAACCTGGGCTGGGAACGGGGCCAGGAGAGCCCCAGACACCCGGGAGTGTTCCCCAGACACCCGGGAGTGTTCCCCAGGCACCCGGGAGTGTTCCCCAGACACCCGGGAATGTTCCCCAGACACCCGGGAATGTTCCCCAGACACCCGGGAATGTTCCACAGAAACCCGGGAGTGTTCCCCAGAAACCCGGGAATGTTCCCCAGACACCCGGGAGTGTTCCCCAGAAACCTGGGAATATTTCCCTCCAAAAATTCAGAAATGTTCCCCCCCAAATGGAGAAATGTTCCCCAAAAAATCCAGAAATGTTCTCAAAAGAACGCCTGAAACTTTTCCCCCAAAAATCCTGAAACATTCCCAAAGAAATCCAGAAATGTTCCTCCAAAAATCCTGGAACATTCCCAAAAAATGAGGAACTTTCCCCAGAAAATCCAGAAACATTCCTCCCCAAGCTATACAAAACTAACCCCATTCCCCATGCAGAAACATTCCCAAAAACTCCAGAAACATTCCCAAAAATCCAGAAATCCCTCCCCAAAAAATCCAGAAGAGCCCCACAAAAAATTCAGAAAATTCTCCCTAAAAAATCCAGAAATTTCCACCAAAATTCAAGAAATTTCCTCCCTAAAATATCCAGAATTTCCTCCCCCCCAAACCCTGGTCTTTCCCAAAACTCCAGACATTCCCCCAAAATCCCGATCCTTTCCCCAGACAATCCAGCCCCAAGCCCCCCTCACCCCTCTCGCCCCCCAAGCCCCAGAATCCCCCAATGCCCAAAGGGCCCGGGATGCCCGGAATGCCCGGGATGCCGGGATTGCCCCAGATCTCCCTGGGTGCAGAGCATGGGGAGCAGCAGCTCCTTGGGCTCCTCAGGGAGTGGGGCAGGAACAGGATGTGCTTCGGGGCTCTGCCCACAGCTGGGGAAACGGGAGAAAAACCCCAACAGCAGCAACAAATCTGCCCCAAACCTGCCCCAAGCAGGCCCCAAATCTGCCCAAAGTCACTCTGGATACACACCAAACCATCTGCCCAAAATCCCACCAAAATCCTCCATGCTTTGACCCAGGGCTGTCTCATCATTTTTAAGTCTTTTTCACAGTTCCAAGAAATGATATCTCAGCTTGGTGGGAAGCCTCCTCTAAACTGATGGCATTGTGACATCTACTCTCAGCAATCAGATGCAGCCCCAATGATTATTACAGAACCACTCCAACAGTTTGCTGGGTTTAAAGCATCTCTGTGCTGAGGGGATTTTGGAGGAGACAGCTCTTGCATGGTTCATTAGTCTGTCACCCCCAGACCTTTACTCCTCAGCGCTGTTCTCAAGAGCCTTGTTTTCAATGACGTTCAGGGAATTCTCTCCCACTTAGAGCTTGGGTGGGGGCCAGGCCTTGGCTCTGCCTGGACGGGAATTTGCCAACAGACCCAGATGTTTTCTGCATCAAAACCGGATTTGAGTTGCTTTGGCTTGGCCATCTGACCCTCTAGACATGACAGTTGAACTCTTTTTAAAGGCAGCTTGGGAATTATTATCTGGACATAATGATCCAAGTCCCCCCTGAATCGAGGTTTGTCAGCTGTTTGCAGACTCTGGGATGATGGTACATTATTGCAGAGATTGCTATTTACCTCATTCCACCTACGTTGTTAGCTTTGTCTGCTATTTGAAATATTCCTGATTGTTGTATCCAAATTATTCCTATTGCTGTAAGTTTCTTGTCCACCGCCTGTATTATTTTACTGTGATGTTGCTTCATACTCATAACAAAAGACATGCATCTCATTCTTAAAAAACAAAAAAGAAGAGGAATGAGCACCTTAAGAATGTTCAAATAATGCAATATGAACATGAGACATTTGGACAAGGAATCATTTTGAATAATGCAATATTTACATGAGGAATTTGGAAACCAGATCATCCCATCTAAATCCCAATGGAGTGTTCCACAGTGCAGCCTGATTGATTCATTCCCTTCAGGAGAAGATGTGCCTGTGTTTCATCATCAGCAGCTCAAAGCAGTCACCTGTTCATTGCATCAGATCCTGATCAGCTCTGAAGAAATGAGGCCCAGTGCAGAGAGAAATAACCTCATCCCCTTGCAGCCTTTGTGGCCAGAGCAGGAGCAGGAGGAGGCCTGGCCAGACACGGCTGTGTCTGGGCACTGACAGAGGCAATTTGCCAGCAAAGCCTCCTGGCATCCTCATGGTACAGAGCTCCTACGAACCTTCTCCAGTTATTCCCTGTTCCAGCTGCCAGGAGCACATTCAGTGGTGTCAAAGATCAACATTTCCAGCTCAAAGACTTTCTCACACTTCTCAACTCATTGGAAACAATGGTCATTTCTTTCCATTTCCCCAAGAGACATTGGACATTATTCTTTTGTCTTCTCATGCTGCAAAACCCTGTGTCAATGACTTGATGGAATTTGGTAAGTTTTGTGGATTGTAAGTGGTCTTTTATCTATCTTATCCCATATCTAACAGATAACCAGTGATAACCTTGATGAGATAATGCCCTGACAAGAGTGAGCTGTTTCAGCATCAGAACATAGGAGCCTTTTTTAAATGAACGAGAAGGGGGAGATGTCACAGGCAGGTGGGATAATGATAACAGAAAGGCCTTATGAAATCAGGCCTTGTTCTGCCACATTAACAGCTGGCCTGCCATCTCTTCTGAGTGCAGCTAAGCAGTTACAAGTTCCCATGGGAAGCTCTTGTGAGAATGAGACTTTGTGAACAATCTGTTCTGAGGGTGAAAAACAAATGCACCTGCAACAACAAGGGATTTGTCCGTGAGAATCAGTGAAGAGAACAGGTAAACAATACAACAGAGAGATTTGATGCACAAGTAAAATCTATTTTATTAACCAATATTAGAATAACCTGCAAGAAATCTATGAACTAACTAAAGTTGCACACGAGGTCTGTCAAACTGTGTAAAATGAGTTGTGTGAATAAAGAGTAAAGAGTTCTTCTCCAGCTCAGCTGTGTCCTCTGGGATTTGAGTTCCCCCCTTCTTTGAGGCTTTGATTTCCTTCTTCTCTGGGATTTTGGTTTCCTTCCTCTCTGATGCTTTGGTGTCCTTCTTCTCTGGGGCCTTGGTTTTCTTCTTCTCTGGGATTTTGGTTTCCTTCTTCTCTGGGGCCTTGGTTTCCTTATTTGGGATTTTGGTTTCCTTCTTCTCTGGGATTTTGGTTTCCTTCTTCTCTGGGGCCTTGGCTTCCTTCTTCTGTGGTTGTTTGCTTTTCCCCTTCTCTGGTTTGGGGGGTTGCTTCCCCACAGAGACACCCTTCTTTTCCTTCTTCTGCCTCTCTTCCTCCTTCCCCCTCTCTCCCTCCTCTAAGGCTTTTGCCTCCTCCTCAAGCTTTTGAGCCGGCTGCTTCAGCTCCCTTGTGCAGACAAAACAGAAGCCATGGCTGAGAGTCCCCACCAGAAACTTGGGCTCCCCAGTCCTGGCTGGCCCTGCACTTCATTCCTTGACCCTGAGGCCATTCCCGTGAATTCTCCTCAAGCCACAGGGGCTGGGAACATCCCAAGGGAGGGCATTGGTGGAAGGGGACCTCCAGGCCCAGCCAAACCTCAGCTTTGCCATCAGAGGCTCTTGACTGTGCCAGCTCCCTCTGAAGGCACAGCCAGACCCCTCCAGGCCCTGCCCAAGGCTGATCCAGCAGCTCTCTGTGCTGCTGCCTGAAAACGCCCTTTGTCTCTTGGCTTCCCAGTTTAGAGCAGAGCACAGATTGCTGACAGCTGCTCATCTCCCCTACAATTCTTACTCAGCTCATTCAGCCCCCTTCCCCCTGGGCATGGCTGAAGCATGATTTTCAAGAGTTCAGATTTCAGCTGAGGCTTAGAAGCAATTCCCATTGATCAGGATGTAAGTTAGACAGGCAGACCATAGGTTAATGATGATGAGATGCTTAAGCTGGAGCTGATTGTTCTATTGTTTACCATTAGGAGCTCCTTTCTAGAAGGAAGTGGAGTCAGTGAACTGTTATAAGAACATCTTGAAACCAGGAGAACAATGGTTTAGCACCTGGGCTTGATGTCAATCAGTCACTAAGCAGGGGACCTTGGATGGTGCCAGAGGGTCACAGAGACCTGATGAAGACATTCCTGACTTCATCCCTTAAGACCACGGACCCAATTCGAGACCACGGACCCAATTCAAGGGAGGAATTGCACAGGTGTGAAGGACCAATGAGCTCATTTGAATACAGAGCGGGGATGGGAGGTGCTGGGCCTGTGCAGATGTATTGTATGTAAGATCTTGGGCAATAAAGAGAGGGCAAAGAACCTTGGGCAGCGCGGTCTCGCCTTTTAGGGACGGCTCTGGTGCCACCCGCCGGTGTTAATAAACACAGCACTGTCTAACTCTAATTAGTTAGAGAGTCTCTGCCCGTGATCTTGGGCTTTAACGACCCATAGCCTGCTCCTTCACGAGAACAATGCTATCAGTCAGAAAGCAGAGGCTGCAGGAACTCCTCTCCTGCAAGGCAGGCTCTTGTCAGGCAGATTTCCTGCTGGAGCCCAGCTGGGACCAAGCAAACCAGTGCTGGCTGCCACGGAAACCATTGGAAGCAGCCTCGTCCCTCTCCTCCCCATGAAACCAACTCCAGCCTGGCCTGAAGAAGTCCTGATGCACAGGCTGGCTTGGAGCACCTCCACTCCCAGCTCCAGCCTGGGCCTGTGTGTCCTGAGCTGGGCTGCCTTGCTGGAGCTGAGCTTCTCCTGTGCTTGCCCACGGCTGCAGCTGCAGGGGAGCCTAAAGGACAGGAGCTTTTCTGGCTGCTGTCCCAGCATAAGGAGAGCCCTGGCAGATCAGCAGTGCAAGGGCTTCATCTGGGGCAGGAGCAGGGCCCAAAGCAAGGTTTGCTCTGTGCCCCACGCCTGCCCATAGCACAATCCCAGTGCTTTGGTGAAGAAGGGAGATGATGGAGAAGATGCCACTCAACACCATGCACTTCCAGACCCCTCTAGAGGCAGTGCCAAGGCAAGCCCAGAGCCCAGCTCCCTGCAGGCAGCAGCTGAGCCAGGAGGGCTCAGCACTCAGATAGAGAAGAAGATGTTGTGTCTCAACAGGAGAAGGTCCTTCCTCTCTTGGCAGCCAGGGAGCTCAGAGTGGCCATGCCTGTGTTGCTGCTGCCTTTGCTGTGCGGCACCTCTGAGCTCAGAGTCCTTGGAGCAGGGGAGCCCTGCAGGGACAATAACCCATGGCAGAGCAGGAGCCCATGGAAGGCTGACTCACCTGTCCCTGAGAGGGGCCTGGGAGCCACAGTTGATCTCGGGGGGCTCAGGGAGGAGCTGACACGTGAGGCCTCCCCAGGCACCAGCCCCTCGTAGCTGGGGCCTCCCTCCACGTGGCACAGCTCCGGGACACTGCAGGTGCTGCTGAGGTGGCCAGAGAAGGTGGAGGAGACCTGCTGGCTCTCTCCTGGCTGCAGCACACCTGGCAGGGGCAGGATACTGAAAGCCTGGGTGGAAGACAGGAGAGATTGAGGTGCTGAGCGTGGAAATGGATGCAGAAGAGCATCTTGGAGCAAAGTGCAGCTGCAGCCAGAGGGGCCTATTCCCCAAACACTGCCAGAATCACCCTCACCTCATCCTGCATCCATGCCACTGACCAGGGCAGGGACCATGGGCAAAATCTTCTCCCACACTCACGGGCCAATGCATTAATTAGTACATGACATGAAAGGGAACTGGGATGTCTCCTGGCAGTAGAAATTCTCTCTGATGCACAACTTGCCTTTAAAAAGTTTAAAAGCTTCCTGCTTTTAGAAAAGGAGGAGACTCAGAGTGAGAGCTCCTGGAGCTGAGGGAAGGAGTCCAGCCCAGCTCATCTGACTCCTGAGGCTCTTGCCCTCTCTCTCTGATTTAAATGCTGCTTTCTCAAGGTGCTGCAGCAAAAGCTCCTGCCAAAATTTCCTGTGGAGCACCTGAGGAGTTCCAGGGGGAGCAGTGCCCTGCACAGGTGCTGCCCAGCGTCCTTGGGCAGCCCTGCAACGTGTCCTGCAGGGCCTCTCCAACAAGCAGCTGCTCCAGCAGCCCTTTGTGATGGGCCTGCAGGGATGGGAGGCCCCTCTGTGGCCAGTGCTGAGGGCCCCCAGCGGCACTGGCAGCTCCAGCCCTGCTGGCCACGCTGACAATGGGCAGGGAGACAGATTCCCTCCTGCCTTCTCCGCTCCCAGGGGAGCGTGCGCCACGTCCAGGGAGCACCTGAACCCCTCCGAGCCTCGTGGCAGGTGAGGGTGCTCAGGAGTTGGTGCTGGCACCTGGAAAACAAGCCATTTTCTGTGCTGGGAGGCAGAGACAGCCACTTTGCAAAGTCTCCCTTTGTCAGACAGCTCCAGGGCCAGCAGGGCAGCAGCAGCTCTGGGGGAAAGCAGAGCCCTGCAAACAGGGAGTCTGGCTGCCTTGGGAAGAGGCTCCATGGAGATCAGGATCATCCCAGCTGGCTCTGGGAGGGAAGCTGGAGATCTGACCAGGATGATGCAGGGAAAAGCCTCATCTTACACTGGGAAGGAAACAAGGCACAAAATCCCACACTCAGCACAGGCCTGTAGGATCTGAGTCAGCTTCTCCAAGGAAAACTCTCCTGTTTCTCCCTCCCCCTCAGCCCATGTCCAGCCACTGGCCCTGCTGCCCAGCCCACTGTCAGGGCACAGCCCAGCAGGGCAGCAAAAAGGGAGCTCAGCATGAGCAGGACTTGGTGCTGGCAGGCTGGGGAGGAACACAAGCACGGCATGGACAAGAAAATCCACCTCTGCTCCTGAAGAGTGGGGAAAATCCTGCACTTCTTTCAGGGCTGCGACTGGCTCCTCCACATTTCTGACCTTGGAATGCCTCCATTGAGATGCCAAGGAACCCAAACTGCTTCTCTTCCCCTTTGGTGGGTGGGGTTTGACTTTAGGAGGGTAAAGCTCATCTCTGGAAAATAAGATAACCATGAACAGGGACCTGCAGTGGGAGGGAGGGACACCTGCACCAGCAGGAGCTGTTTGTGCCTCCCATCCCTCCTGTCCTTCTCCACAGCAGCCTGTGCCTGTTTTCCCCGGCAGAATCCCTGTCCCTGTGCACCCTGCCAGGAGCAGCTGCACATAAAAAATCCAGGGGGGTCTGAGTGGGATTTTTTGGGATTTTTGGGGGGGATCTCACCTGTTTTTTGTTTTATTTTTGGGGGGTTTCTCCTGGATTTTTTGGGTTGGGTTTGGGATTTATTTGGGTTTTTTTGGGGGGACTGGCTCAGCTGGATTTTTTGGCATTTTTGGGGGATCTCATCTAGATTTTTGAGGAATTTTTTGATGTTTCTCACCTGGAGTTTTTGGGGAGGGTCTCACTTGTTTTCTGGGATTTTGGGGGGGGTCTCATTGGGATTTTTGGGGGGGGGTCTCACCTGAAATTTTAAAAATTTTTTTGGGGAGGTGTCTCACCTGGACTTCGGGGTTTTTTGGGATTTTTTGGGGAGGATCTCACTTGGTTTTTGGGGATTTTTTGGGGAGGATCTCACCCGGATTTTTTGGCATTTTTTGGGGGAATCTCACCCAGATTGTTTGAGATTTTTCAGGGGGGTCTGACTGGGATTTTTTGGGATTTTGAGGGGTCTCCCCTGGATTTTTTGGGATATTTTTGGGGTGTCTCACCTGTTTTTTGGGGATATTTTGGGGTCTCAGCAGCCGCAGCTCTGCCGGGCGGGGGCCGGAGCCCTCCGGGGCTGCCGGGGCTGCCGGAGCGACGCGTCCCCGTATTGGATCCCCGAGCCACCCGCTCGGGACCCAGCTCATCCCCGAACACGCCGGTGACAGCGCTGGGGCCGTGAGTGCCCAGGGCCTGCACTGCCACCACAGCTGGGATCTCTGCTGAGCTCTGGGGCTGCACAATCCCACAGGGCTTGGGGCTGGGGTCGAGCACAGCAGAGTCCTCCTTGCGTTTCTGGCAGGGACAGAATGAAATGCAGCTTCAGAGGCACCTCTGGAGAAACTTTAGACTCCTTAACATGCACCGCAACAGCAACTTACACACACGTTTACAACTGCCCAGGACAAAGGTAAAAGGCACAAACAAGATGCAAGAATTGTAGGCTTAGCACTCCCAGGGGATCCTGCAAGGAGGCTGCCAGCACAGGCACTGGTGTCTGTGGATGCAGCAGCTTTTCACAACCCTCTCAGATCTCCCACAAGAAAAGCCCCTGAAGACCAGAACATCAACTGTTTCCTCAGGAGCTTCAACTGCCTCCTAAAGTTTACATTTGGGTAGGATCCTGTTCTCAGCAGATCTTTAAGGCTGAATGGAAACCAGCAAGGTCTTATCCAAACCCTTTTTTCCCCTAATAATCTCCTCAGTAATATTTGACAGGAGGAGGTGGATGTGATGCCAAACCTGGGGAATGAGCCCGTAGCAGCCAGGAAGGTGGCTGGGATTCCTCATGAGGATCTTCCTCTCCTAGGGCACCTTCAGGTGGCACTCATCGTACAGCAGCACTTGGGGGGACACTTGGAGCTCAGGAATGAGACATCTGGGCAGAGAGATGACCCCAGGGCAATCAGAGATCCTGAGAGAATGGAGAACGTTTCCCCCCAGAGATTGTGCAATGGAGCAGAACACATTGGTCACTGTCCAATGCACATTGAGCAGCCCTACAGGGATAAATTGCCTTCTACCTCTGCCCACTCCAACACGTCTTGTCAAGGAGGCCCAAACCCTGAGAGGCAGCACCCAGAGGCTGCCCAGTGCCCCAGGCAGAACCCTTTGCCCCACAGCTGCCTCAGCCCCTCCTGTACCCCAGAAGGCTTGCAAGGACTCCTGGAACAGTCCCAGTGAGCCACGAGCTCTGGGGGAGCCTTCCCAACAAGGATCAGGGCTCCCCAGGGCTCAAGGAACACACAGCCCCAGTGTCTCAGTACAAATGACTCCCTTCTCTGCCATGGTGCTGCTGCCCTGCCTGAGAACTCAGCTCTTTGCCCCAGCCCTGGAGGGCACGAGACAGCAGCTGCCCCACAGAGGGGCTGATCAGCCCCTGCCAGGCCCTGCAGCTCCCTGGCTCCTCCACTGCCCAGCTCCAGGCCCTGCCTGGCCCCAGCTCCACCTGCTTTACAGAATGGCAGCCCAGGCACTGCCTGCATGGCTCTGCCTGGGACAGGGAACAGCCCCAGGGAGCTGCATCCCTCTGGGCATCACACTGACACCCACAGCAGCACAGCAGCATGGAATTCTGCTGCAGCAACGACGACTTTTGGGCTCAGCTCTGGCAACATTAAAGCTCAAAATGGGAAGCAGAGGGAAGGAGAAAATCTGGAGCTGACCTGCCCCACCAAGGGCTGCTTTCCCCTCGTCAGACCTTGCCCTCCCCACTCTTGCTGGGAGCCACTTCCCCCCTGCCATGGGCCCTCATGGACAGAGCCAGACCCTGACTCTCAGCAGCTGCTTGGTGTGGCCCAAACCAGTGCACGGTGCTCACCACCAGCACAACTCCACCTCTTGCAGGAAGAAGGAGAGGAGGCCCTCGGGAAATTTGTTCCCCCTCACGCACCAAAGCCCAGGCCAATCAATGATATCATTGCTGGTGCCTTTAGAAGAGGGCCCAGGCCCGTGCTGGGCTGTGAGCAGGGGTGCTTTTCACCACAGGCTGCTGCCCAAGCACTGCTGTTCTCATGTCCAGCTGGCACAACATGAGGGCATCCAGCAGCACTTCTCCTTGGCACTGCAGCCAGCAAAGCCTGGGCAAGGCAGTGCCTGGGGGAGCCAGGCAAGGGCTGGGACCTGGCTGTGATGATCAGGGTTGCCCCTCCCTTGCCAACACCCTCCAGGTGCACCAGCATTCTCTGGTAGAACTCCATCACCGTGTTGGAGCACAGGGTCACCTGGTGGAAGAGAAGACCAGTCAATTCTCCCTTACAAAAGCTCCTTACCCACGTGTGATATCCTCCAGATCCTGAGGGAGGATTTGGGCTTAATTCTTCTGCTGCTCCATGTGCAGAGCACAGTCTGAGAGTAACAAAAGCCTTCTGGCAATACCAGGTTTGTTAAACACCCCTTGCTATCAGGGCACAGGTCAGCTACATTAAAACATTAGACTACAGCTCTATGCACCACTGCATTCAAATTAAGGGGCCAATTTCTCATCTGACTACAGTGACATCCATGCAGGGGAAATCTGATTGAACACAATGAGTTCAGCTTCACAGCAGGAACCAGCTCGCCTTGCTGTTCATTCAAATCAGCCTGGCCATTTTCTTCTTGATCATCTTCATGGTCCTCCACAGCTCCTTCAAGTCTTTGCATGTCCTCTGGAAGCTAAGCCTTCTCTGCTCCATTTCCATCCTGCGCCTTCTGGCCTCTCCTTCAGCTCTCCGGGCCGCTGCTCTCTGCTTCATGGCCGCCCTTCTGGGCCTGAGGCAGAGGAAGAAAGGCAGGAAGAGCAGCTCAGCAGCAGCCCAGTAGGGCCCCTGCTGCACGGCTGCCCAGAGCAGGGGTCCCCAGGCAGGCTCGGGTGGCTCTGGGGTAGCCTGCTCCAGGCCCTCTTTGCCCAGCTCTGCATCCTCATCCCAACTGATCACCACGGGCCGTGGGAAGTGGAAGAGGAGCAGCACCAGCAGGGCAGGGACTGATTTGGACACCATGGTCTGCAGGAGGAGAGAGACAATTTGTGTTGCTTTGCACAAGAGTTGCAAACCCGTGTGTTATTAGGGAATGGCCGCTCCTGCTGTGCCAGAGTGCTCAAGCAGGGCTGAGAATCTGGTGTCAAAGTGCATTCATGTGCTCCATGTTGCATGGGGCACCCGTGTGCAGGAATAGAGAACACCTTCCCTCAGATGGGATCTGCTGTGGCAAGGCCCCTCTGGTTTTCTCCTCCACGCAGCAGTTTGCAGGCAGAATGTGGGCAGATGTGACTTGGAGGTCCTCCTGCTCAGCCTTGGGTTCCCCTTGCAGAGCCTCAGCCCCTGCGTTCTGTCAGGGCCCCTGGGCAGGTGGGATATTCCCAGAGGAGAGGGGCCGGCTGTGTCCCCATTGCCCCTGTCCCTTATGTGCCTGTGCTCAGGAGGGCACAGAGAGGATGGGGACTCCTGCCTGCCCCGTGTCCTGTCCGCCTGCCGGGCCTGTCCCAGGGCAGCCGGGCTGTGATTGCTGTGCTGTGTCCCCCTGTCCCTGCTGTCCCTGCTGTCCCTGCTGTCATGGCCCACTGCAGGCTCCACACCTACACAGCCATGGTGGCTCCTGAGCTCTGCCGGGACCTAAGTGACAGTCTGAGTGGTGGCACTCCTGGTTTTCTTGCATTTGGCATCGCGCAGAGCAGAGGCTGGATCACAGCACCAAAGGAGCAGCTGCTGCAGGGGAGGAAAGGAGCCTCTGCATGGCCAAGGGCTGCTGTGGTGCCCCTGTGTCAGGAATTCCCCACAGCTGACACCTGAGTCCAGCATGGACACTCACAGACACAGCGTTTGTTCAGGCATTGCCTTTATTGCATCTTGACAGGGACTGCAGCTGCCTGAGGGAAGTCACCCTCCCGAGACAGGAGGGCAGAGAGTGTAATTTAAATTAACCAATTGTGATTGTAGGCATTCGTAGCGACAGTCTATATACTGTATATATGAATATTAAACAACACACAAAATAATTATTGGATCATGAAGATTAAGCAACATTTGCTGGTTTAGATAAAAATAAAGTATACTTCAGTTTTGGTTAACTGTAATAATTCTTGGTAATTTTGATGAATTATAAGTTCTATGTAATATAAGGAAAATTGCCATTATTTATTACTACTTATTATTAAAATATTTATGATCTCTTACAAGAGTAGTAATCTACATTATAGTAATAAAAAGTTTGGAAAATGTTGCTAAAGACAATTATTTTTAAAGAAAACATTTTAAATATCTCAAAACTATTTAAGAATTTGAATCAATCTCCAAACATTGCGCCCGATGCCTTCAGATGGTGCTTTCCTCCGAGCAGATGCAAAGGCTCTGTATGGGAAAGGGTTAAAATAGATGCAGTTCCTACAGATCCCGTGAGGAGAGAGAGGGCAGAGGGGCAGGGTGTGTCAGGAGCCCGGAGCCTGTGCCCCGGCGCAGGGCTGTGCTGGGCAGCAAGCGCAGCTCTGTGCGCCGGCTGCTCACAAAGATGTGCGGCTCGCCTTGGCCGGCCCAGAGAGCATCTCCAGCAGGAAGCTTTTCTTCACACAGCCACTGCCTGTGCTCCTCCAAAAGCCTGCCCTGCCTACCTTCAGCATCCTGTTTGTATCCCTATTCATTCCAATCAGCCTGGCCATTTGCTTTTCTATTTCTTTCGTGGCCCGGCGCATTTGCTCCATGTCTTTGAATCTCTTCCTAAGGAGCCGCCTTCTCCGCTCGCTTTCCACCTTCCTCCTTCTGGCCTTTTCCTCAGCTCTCTGGGCCGCTGCTCTCTGCCTCGTGGCTGCCCTTCTGCGCCTGAGCCACCAGCCCAAAAGCAGGAGCAGCGGCTGAGCAATTTGCCAGAGCTGGTGCAGGTAGCGCAAGGCAGCCAGGAGCCAGGGTCCCCAGCCAGGCTCAGCTGGCTCTGGGGGGGCCGCTTTCATCTCCTCTGCACGGGGCTGCCCATCCCCGTGAAATCTGTCCACCACGGAAAGTGGGAACAGGAAGAGGAGCAGCACAAGCCCAGCCAGGACTGCTCTGTGCGCCATGGTCTGCAGGAGGAGAGAGACAAGGCTTTCACTGGGGCTGCCAAGGGAGCTTGTGGGGGCTGAAGTGAGGCCCGGAGGCGCAGGGATGTGAGGGCAGAAGCAGAGGGCCCCGGGCAGCTGGCAGGCAGCAGGGCCTGTGCCAGTGGGCCAGCAGCAGCAGCCCCGTGCCCCGGCCAAGGCGCCGGCCCCAGGGGCTGGCCCTGGGTGCAGGGGGACAATGCAGGCCCGGGTGCGGCGCTTGTGGCCCGGCCCTGGCCCGGCCCAGCCCCGCCACGTGCGCACTCACCGCTTGCCCAGGCTGTGCTGGGCCCGCGTTACCTGCGGGGGCCTTTTCCAGCTGCCCCCATTGTGACACGCTGCCCCTGGTGTCACAGGGGCCAGAGGCATCACAGCCGGGCCAGCCCTGCCCTTGGTGCCCAGCCCAGCTCAGGGGCTCCCAGTGGGCCCAGCAATGAAAGCCCCGGCAGGCAGCAAGTGCAGCCCCTCCGGGAGGGGATGGGCCCCAGGGGCTCCCTTCACAAAGCAGGCAGAAGTCCCCACTGATAAGTTTCCAAATAGAAAAGATTATAATCACTAATGTTGAGTAGGATACATATTATCAACTATGAAAACACCTGAGGTGCTTTTCCTAATGGGACTTGTTCTTCTGTCAGTGGGGTTGGGTGATGGTTGCTCAGTTTTTCTTGCTTGACTCTTCCCTGATCCAGTCCATCCAAGACTTCTGTGAAACCTTCCCATTATCAGACAGCAGAAATAAAGAACTGCAGTGAAACCACTTCTAGTCCCCTTCAGATCAAGAAGGTGCAGGGGGATGGTTCTGGCAGAGAATTTGAGCTGCTCTGGACAGAGTCGCACTGCTGTGTTAGCAGGGACTGGCTGCTTGTGTTTTTCTTTGGATGAACAGAATCTTCCTTGTGTCCCCAGTGAGCACATGGAGCTCACACCAGCAGTGCCTCTTGCCCGTTCCCTGCCCAGCCAGACCTTCCAGCCCAGCTGAAATGCCCAGCGTGGCCTTTGAGTACAAAGGGATTGCAGAGCCAAAAGCATCTGTGTAGCCACCATGGTGTTCAGCGGCTGCTGCTCGGGGAAGGGCACTGAGAGGAGGCCACTGCTGCTCTTGTCAGAGCGCTGCTGTGCAGGGATGTCCCTCGCCCTGCTCAGTCCCACATCTGCCCATCTTTTGGCCTGGTCTGGGCTCAGGTGGATGCCATCTGCTCCCAGCAGACCCAGCTGCTCCACGGTAGATGCACAGGCATGGAATCCAAAACCTTGAGTATGCCCTGAGTAGCCAGGCATTCAGCTGTTCAGTTTGTCACGGCCCACAGCAGGGGTTAGAACAAGATGGTTTTTCAGATTCCTTGTGACCCAAACCATTCCAGGCTTCTAGGATTTCTCCATGACTGACTTTGGTCCCCTCAAAAGACCTCCTCTCTCCTCTCTTCCCTCCACCTGTGGAGAACGCATTCTGATGCTGCTGCTGCTGTTGGGACAGGTTGGTGGATACTCTTCCTGCCATCCCATGGGTGCAAGCATGACTCCTCTCTGAAGTCTTTGTCCCTGAATCAGTGCCTTCAAAGAACAGTTATCTCCCCTCCTTCCTTTTCCATTCAGCACTTGAGCACACACAGCATTTCTCATCGTTTTCCACAGAACAGTACAGGTGCCAGTTCCCATCTTGTGGAGCCCTCTGCCATAAATCAGCCTGACAGGTTTATTCTCTACGTAATGGGAAATGATGACAAATGCAGCTGCATAATCACGTTAGTAACTCACCATAATGACTGCTTCTGGGCTGATTTATGGGTTTTGTCACATGTGAGCTTTCAGAGCTTTAGAGGTTACATTTTTCATACTTTTTTGTTGGAATCTCAGTTTATCAGACTTTACTGCAGCATTAATCACTTGCAGTACAAGCCTGGACTTCACAAATGTATCACATCAGCGTGAAAAAGGCAGAGAAAACAAGAACTGTTGTGAATTAATGAGCCGGGTAACACATGTCTCACAACAGTGATGAAACAACCTGTGTTCTTCTTCAAGCCGCAACAGAAAGTCCAAATGTCTGTTTTTTTGGTGTTTTTTTCTGTTTGTTTGTTTTTTGTTTGTTTGTTTGTTTGTTGGTTGGTTGGTTGGTTTGTTTTTTTTTGTTTTTTTTTTTTCACAAAACACAGGCAGCAGCAAAGAACTGAAACAACACAGCCAGGCTTAAAACCTGAAAGATCTGCAAGGCTGAGTCTATCCTAGTTAATGGTGAAATGATGTGTGAATCTGTCCTAGATGTTCAAATGAAGAAGATTGATTCCCAGTTATAATATGGCTTCTAAGCAAAACACTGGGATTATATAGGAGAAATGCATGTGTCATGAAACAACCAAGAAATCAGAGAGACAGTTCCAAGCTCTGCTGTGAAGGTCTGGGAAATGTTCAGAGTTACCATCTGTGGAGTTTGGTGCAGGATAAGCTGGAACAAAAGGCCATCATTACCCAAATTGATTTTGTTTTGGTTGGTTTGTTGGTTTTTTTGGTTTGTTTTTTCTTTTTCTTTTTCTTTTTTTTTTTTTTTGTTTTTTTTTTTGCTTTTTGTCAGATAATGTTTTCTAATACTCCAAGAAATATGTTGAAAAGGTCAGCATGATCCATCAGACACAAGCAGCGGGGCTGGGGTAGATGCAACATGTTCCTTGCACTGGAGGGTAGACAGAGGCAAGATCTGGTTTGGGGTCAATCACACCTGGATCAGGGAGGTGGCTGAAACCTGGGCTGGCCAAAGCCTTAGAATCACAAAATATCCTGGGCTGGAAAGGACCCCCAAGGATCACCAAGTCCAACTCCTGGCCCTGCAGAGGACACCTCCCCAAGAATCCCACGCTGTGCCTTGGCATGTGCTGGTGGGCAGGAGCACACAGCTGGCCGTGGCTTTGGGTGCATGGGTAAGATGAGATGGTGAGGAGCATCCCTGCTCCCTGAGCTCCTGGAGAGCTGCAGACACTGATCACTGGTAAGGACAGCACCAGGGCCATGGCCTGGGGCTGGTGATCTGGTGTCTCCTTCCTGCTGCTGCTTTCTGCTACAGATAACAGCCTGGTGCCAAGGTCTTGTTGCTGAGGTGATAAACGGCTGGGGAGATTCCCTCCCTGCTCTTGTCTGCACGAGTTCTTATGCTCAGCACCAGGAAGGATTGGGCCAGAATGGAGGCATTTGGGGTCTCAGGGCTGAGGCTGAGACAGACAGGCAGGCAGAGCAGCTCCTCCTGGCTGATGCAAACATTAGCCCTGTGCTGGCCAGGCCAGTGATCCATAGCTATGGGTCCACAGTGATGGTGGTGCTGGGTATTCACTGGGAGAAGAGGAGGTGTAAAATGAAGCTTCTGAAGCTGCTTGGGATCCTGGGAGCTGCTCTGCCCCCACTTGACCACAGTGGTTGTTTGGCCAGCTGAAGTGATGGAATTCATTGGGCGGTGCAGGGACAGTTTTCTGTGCAAACATGAAGGACTTTCAGGGGGGATGAAATACGGCCTCATAGTAGAAACAGCTGGGCTGAACACTCTTTATTCCAGCTATGAATCTTTGCTCTTAAGAGCAACGGATTCCACCTTTCATTAAACCAGAACTTGTTGTTGTTGTTGTTGTTATTTTGAGGAATAAAAATGACCTTTCTTGTTTATTTTATTAGCATTTTTAAATCTTTCTTGTTTATTTTATTAACATTTTAAATCATCTGGTCACCCACTGCATGCATGAAACATGAGATGTTCCCAAAGTGTAGCTCACTTCAGACAGGGAGTGCTGATAGTTGGCAGATCTGTACAGGTGTCCTCATCCTGGGTGCATTGGATGTTATCCCATCCAAGCAGGCAGTTTAACACAAGCAGCTATTTCACTAAGCTTAATTAACAAGAGAAATAAAAACTATATCTTTAGAACAAAGTTGCTTTGATATCTACCATCACTCAGCGAGAGGTTTATTGTTATGGACACATAATATTGGCTTTTTGCAGAGATTAAAATGGATTTTCTATCTGTGGTGTTAAAGTAACTTTGTTATTGTCTTGGTTTGAAAAGCCAGGTGTCTGCTAAGGAAGGCAGGAGCCTCCCCTGGAATGGAAAATGTCAACCCCTCCCTCTGAATTGTTATAATTTTGAAATTAAGGAGCTTTCAGGCTAAGATATGGGAATAGGAATAACAGTTCTTTTTTAGGAAAAATTAAAAATATAAATGCAGTAGTACAAATGAAAAAAACCCCACTGACAGAGTCAGAACAGGGCCTGACACCGTGTGGGTCAGGGTGCTGGCAGCAGTCCCATTCAGTGGTGGCTGCAGCCCTCCTGCAGTGCCAGGTGTGGCTCTGTTGGAGCAGGGATCCTGGAGAAGGGTGGAGTTTTCCTCTGAAGGTCCAGGGCTGCTGTAGATGGGCCTGGGAATCTTCCTTCCTCTGGGAATCCAGGAGGAAAAGGCTGATCCTCTGGGAATCCCGTGGAGAAGAAAGACAGCTGCTCCTCTGGGAATCCAGGAGGAAAAGGCTGATCCTCTGGGAATCCAGTGGAGAAGAAAGACAGCTGCTCCTCTGGGAATCCAGGAGGAAAAGGCTGATCCTCTGGGAATCCAGTAGAGAAGAAAGACAGCTGCTCCTCTGGGAATCCAGGAGGAAAAGGCTGCCTACAGTGTTCCAAATCTCAGATTCTGTCCAGGTAGGAATGCTTGGCTCCTCCCCCTGGGCGGAGCATCTCCCAATGGGATGATGTCATTTAATCAGCCATGCAGTGACACTCAGTGGCACATTACCAGAAGATTAATAATTAATAATTAATGGCCTACTAATGGAACACACCTCCCCAGAGGGAGGATTGGTTGTGGAAGAGAGAAACTGCCCAATGAACAGAAGATAACTGCCCCACCACTGACAGATGGCAAGCAGAACACACACTTATCTTGCAGTCCAGGACCTGTCCCCACTGGCTGCCCCCATTCTCCAGAGTTCATGGTGTCCAGAGAGGCTGCAGCTGCCCGTGCTGGGAACAAACGAGACGGGTCTGGGTTTCAGAAAGCTCCAGAGTCCATTTCTGACCCCCGAAAGACAGGGCAAAGGCAGGGCCGTGGGGTTTTTATAGGGTATCCCAGGGCTGGAGTTTGGGTTTGTGTCGGATCGGCAGGAGAAATGTGGCATGCAATATGACTGATCAGCAAGTCTCGAACTTTACTGATAGTCACACATATTTATATTGGTGTTAATAAAGCTCATACATATTGCAAAGGAGTGCTCATTATTGGTTAGTTACTTATCGGCCAACTACGCCTCCTTCTGCATTCTTGTGGTTATTCTGTTGAAACTATTCTTCATATTTTTAGCAAGAGAGCCTCTTCCCTATCCTGTTGTTGCATCAAGGGCATAATGTCCTTGCCTTATATGGACACTGACTGCTGACTCCTAGACTTCTCTCCTTCTTGCTTAACCAGGGGTATTATGTCGACGTGACCTTTCTCAGCCAGCCAACTGTCTACAAAGCTCAGCGGGACAAGGCTCCTGTCCATGCTCTCCCACATTCCACAGTGCCCAGGCCACACCAGGAGTGCTCAGAGCTGCAGCCAAAACCTTCCTATCGATCCTCTCTTGCGGAGGACACCAGCACAGAGGCACAGGTGCCACCTCCTCCAGCTAAGCCCAGGAGATCCACCTCCTCACCAGCTGCAAGAGCAGGACGCTTATGTGCCAGCTGCCCCTCCCAACCCCGTTCTTCCCCTCGTGCCTTGAAGGTGCATCCCCACCTTGAGACACCCGGGGCAGGAAGAAGAGCTGGTCCCGGACGATGTCCTTGTTGGTGTGGAAAGGAAGGTGCCCACAGAGCAGCTCATAGAGCAGGATGCCCAGGGACCAGATGGTGGCTGGCTGGCCATGGTAGCAGCCAAAGAGGATCCACTCCGGTGGGCTGTACTCCGGCGTTCCCATGGGACATGGGCGCAGCTCATCAGGCCCATGCTGCTCCCTCCCTCCCAGCCAGCTCCCGTTCCACAACAGCCAGCCCCTGCCCTGCCAAAAAGCAACCTGGCTGCAGCTGGCTGAAGAAGGATTCCCCCTCCTTCCTTGTCTCCTTCCTTCCCTCCCTCTTCCCCCTCTGCCAGCCAAGGGGGGAACTCCACTGCGAAGCTGGGCCCCGGCTTTGGGCTCACCTGACATCCGGGTGTAGAACGTGTCCTGGCGGATCGTGCCGCAGCCGAAGTCGATGAGCTTCGCCTCGCCAGTGGCCAGGTTGACGAGGACGTTCTCGGCCTTGATGTGGGGGTGCAGGACGCCGCGGCTGCTGCAGTGCCCCATGGCCTCCAGCACCTGGCGGAACAGCCCCCGCGCCACGGGCTCCGTCAGGAACCGCCGCTCGTGCAGGAAGTACCAGAGGTGCTGACAGCGCTGCGGACGCTCCATGAGCAGCGCGAAGCCCTCGGGCACCTCGAACCAGTCCAGGAGCCTCACGACGCCGGGGAAGCCAGGCTGCGACACCATCCACAGCAGCGCCAGCTCCAGGACCACAAGGGAGCCCTTGCGCTGCGGGGGGACCGCGATGCCGTCAGGAATGAAAGAGAGAAACAAACAAATCACACCCCAAAGTCATTCCTATTAGAGAAGTAACCAAAGAAAACAAATTAGCAATAACAAAGAGTGTTGGCTTCTGGCTTCTTTCTTCTTTGCATGAGACCAAGCTTTTCATGGGGAACAATTGCCTCTTCTGACAATTTTGCCAGAGTGGACAGGAGCAGAGCATTTACTTTTCAAATAGAAAAGGAAAATCGTGTCAGTAATGTCATCTCTTTTCATCCTCTGTTGACACAATTGCAGGCTGCCAAAAGACATGGTCTGCAGTGTGGAACTTGGGGCAAAGTTTCTTTTTCTGCCAGAGGATGAGGAGGGGAAGTATCCCAGAATCATGGAGTCGTGGCATGGTTTGGCTTGGAAGGGATCTGGAAAATCCCATGGCTGCAACCACCCTGCTGTGGCTGGGGACCCCTTGCACTGGACCGGCTTGTCTAGAGCTCCATGCAGCCTGGCCTTGAACACTGTCAGGGACGGGACATGCCCACCTTCTCTGGGCAACCTGTTCCAGGAGAGTCTTTTTTCTGAATCCCTTACCTAAACCTAATCTCTCTCCATTTGGATCCATGCTCCCTTGTCCTGTCCTTGCCTGCCCCCGTACAAAGTCCCTGTCCAGCTTTCTTGTGTGTTGCCCTCAGGTACTGGAAGGCCACAGCTGGATCGAGGCTGGGTCTCTTTCCCAGGCTGAAGAAGCCGAGCTGTGTCAGCCTTTCCTTGCAGGAGAGGAGCTGCAGCCCCGGCACCATCTGGGTGTCCCTGCTGGGCCCCTGCTGCAGCGTGTCCACGTCCTTGCCGTCCGTGCCGGGGAGCCCGGCAGAGGCGGAGGCAGCGCTGCAGGTGCAGGGTCAGCGGCGGGGAGGAGACCCGGCCCTGGCAGCGGCTCCGGGAGCAGCGATTGGCGCTGGGCCGCCCGCACTGCAGAGAGCCGGGGCCCTTGTGCCTGCCCTTGTGCCCAGGGCGCCTTTCCCCGCCGCCCGCCCGCCCGCTCGGGGGAAATGCCCCCTGTGCCGCCCCTCAGGGCCGCCCCTCGCCGCTGCCCCGGGCGCTCCCGGCGCCGCCTGGAGGGGCCCAGGCCTCGGCCTCACCCTGCTCAGCCCGAGGCCTGGAAAAGCAGATTCAAACACCCACCCAGAAAGTGCCCAAGGATGCCAAGGTCAATCTTTGTCACCAGCATGGCTTTGCTATCAGAGTCTGGACGGCAGTAGAAAATCACCAGGGGAAAAGAGCATGAACAAGTTCTGCCGTGGCACTACCTCAAGCTGTGGGGTACCAGTTGTCGGTTTCACTGGCTCTGGATTGAAGGCACTTGAGACAGTAATTCATGTTCAGACTCAAGTGTTTATTATTTCTTATCAGTAAAACAGCCTCATTACTGGGAGTTCAGCAGCTTTTCATTAGAAGGCACAAAATGGCCCACAATCTCTTGTTCCAAGGTCTTTTAAGACTAAACTATCCAATTAGGAACTGACACCTAGATTATTTTCCCTTTTAACCCAATAACTGATCCCAAAGAGCCTGCAATGTGGAATTTCTGCCCAATTACAAAAAGCCACTCAAACCCATGAAGAAGAAGGAAGAAGCATGAAGAAGAAACCCAGGACGAAACACTGTGCCCTCCATTTTGCTTCCATCCACAACATACTAAAAATCCCAAAACCTCAATTTCACAGAGTCAGAGTAGACCAAAGCCCAAACACTGGAGGTGATAAGAATGGACTAAAACCACAACCAAGGAATCTGCATGCTCCGAAAAGGCAGATCCAAGGAAGAGCCTTGCTAAACAATTCTCAGAACATGAAACTAGTTTTGGGGAAAAGTTTACTATGCATGAGGGTCTATGAATATGCACCAGGCTGATGTAAGGGGAAAGGTATTTCAGGGGATCCCTGAAGGTAACAGGGTGCTCCTGGCTGAGTGCAAAGATGTACCCGGCCGTAATAACCTTTGCTCCATGGTCCTGGTCTCCCATTGTCCCTTATTAAACTTTTTACATTTCCACAGGAGAGTGGAAATACCTTTCCCCTTACATCAGCCTGGTGCATATTCATAGACACTCATGCATATCCATAAACTACTTTATATATTCCAGGAATGATTTTACATGGCCCCTCCTTGGGTCTGCCTTTTCAGAGCATGTGTGTTTCTTGGCTGTGGTTTTGGCTCCTTCTCTTTATCACCTCCAGTTTTTGGGCCTTGGTGCACTCTGCCTTCAGACGGGGAGTGCTGATAGTTGGCAGATCTGTACAGGTGTCCTCATCCTGTGTGCATTGGATGTTATCCCATCTGTCGTGAACGGCGGGAGAAATGCAACACACTATACGCGTGAATGGCAAATCTCGAAGTTTATTGAAAACTCACACATATTTATATTGGTGTTAATGAAGCTTATACATATTGCAAAAGCTGAGCTCATTATTGGTTAAAGCACCCTTGGATCAACCACACCTACTTCTATCTTCTAATAATTATTTTGCTTCTATGTTTGCATTCTTCTAGCTTCTCTACCTAAGATAACTACATTTTCTGGCAAGCGATTTTCTCCCCCGTCTTCCCATTTCAGAGAAGGTCACTGTGACCTTTGTCAGTGATTGGACACTGGTTGCTCAGTTCCCAGCTTGTTTCCCCTATCCTTATCCATTGGTATCACATCGAAATGTCCTTTCTCAGCTAACCAATTATCCAAAAAGCTCTCTACACCCATCCAAGCAGGCAGTTTAACACAAGCAGCTATTTCACTGAGCTTAATTAACAACAGAAATAAAAACTATAGAACAAAGTTACTTTAAAAAACAGTCCCAGCCCATATTTGATCCCAGTCTGTGTGGTCCTGATCCATATGATCCCAGTCCCTGGGATCCCAGTCCATACAGTCCCAGTCCATATTTGATCCCACTCCAGGTATCCTGGTCTGGAGGGTTCTGATTCACAGGATCCCCATCCATGTGATCCCAGTCCATGTGATCCCAGCCCATATTTGATCCCAGCCCATATTTGATCCCAGTCTGGGGGGTCCTGCACACACTCCCAGGGTCTGGAATTCCAGTTCCCAGCCAGGAAAAAATCTTCCTGCCCTTGAACTTCCTTCCTATCCCCTCAACAAATTACAATAAATTTATAAACAAAGAAATAATAATTGAAATTAAATAAATTATAATAAAAATAAAATATGAAAATCTCAACTCTTCTTTACAATACTCCAACAATGAGTCAAACCAAACCAACAACTATTACTATAATATTACCAATGCATATAAATAAACAAATTATATATCAGGAAATACCTTTTGAAAATTTTAACTCGATGACTAATGTACTTTAGATAAAAAAATCTAAAGAAACTAACAAGCAATCTAACACCTCTTAGTTAAATAATTCATATTACAAATATAAAAAACACAAAACCAAACACCACTATAATTTCTCAGACATTTCAACCAAACAATTAAACTTTAATAACATCCTTAAGTACTCTTGAAAAAGTAAAATTATTTTCAAAAGATTAATTGTGTGTGGGTGGTTTTATTTCAATATTGGTTTTTGGATTGTTTGGGATAGATGATTTAAAAAATGGGATTTTTATAGGAATTGAATCAGCTGAGAAGGTGGCACTCTGCAAACAGAACTGACTGAAAATGAATGAGACAGAAATCAGTAACTCTGAAAGTTTTATTTGCTATCAAATACATCCTACACAATCCTCATCCCATTGCTTCAAATTGGGATCCCACTTCTCCCAATCTCCTTCCAACCCCATCTCACCCTGGTGGCTGTGGAATGGAGAGTTTGGCATGGGATTGAGGTTTTTTGAGGAGGGAACAAAGAATTTGAGGTAGGATTGAGCCTTTTTGGGTTAAAATTCAGTTATTTTCAGTGGGATTTGAGTGGTTTTGAAGTGACAGATTCATCCCTCTTTGCTTTTGGAGTAGAGAGAAATGGAGAAGAGAAAAAAATTCAGGCCAAACCAAAGGACAAGCAGGCAGGAGTGTCCCCAACATGGATCACAGGGAATGTGAGTGACCAGGGCTGTGCCCAAAGTGCCTCCTCCAGTGGGGGATGGAGCTGCAGCAGCGCACGAAGCTCTTCCCGCACTCGGGGCACTCGCAGGGCTTCCCTTACCGGTGCCTCCGTTGGTGTCGGGTCAAGTGAGAGCTGCTGGAGAAGCTCTTCCCACACAGGGGACACTCGTAGGGCCTCTCCCCTGTGTGGATGCGCCGGTGGGTGACGAGGGTGGAGTTGAGCTTGAATCCCTTCCCGCAGTCGGGGCAGCGGAATGGCCTCTCCTCTGTGTGAATCCGATAGTGCAGGAGGAGATTGGAGCTGGTCTGAAACCTCTTCCTGCATTTATCACACTCGTAGGGCCTCTCCCCTGTGTGGGTGCTCCGGTGCCTGACGAGGTTGCAGTTGCGCTTGAATCCCTTCCCACAGTCGGGGCATTGGAAGGGCCTCTCCTCTGTGTGACTCTGATAGTGCTGGAGGAGACTGGAGCTGGTCTGAAACCTCTTCGCGCACTTGGAGCACTCATAGGGCCTCTCCCCAGTGTGGGTCCTCTGGTGCACGATCAGGCTGGAGCTCTGGCTGAAGCTCTTCCCACACTCCCCACACTCGTAGGGCCGTTCCCCAGTGTGGATCCTCTGGTGCCTGATCAGGTGGCAGTTCCTCCTGAAGTTCTTCCCACACTCCTTGCACGTGTGGGGCTTCTCCCCATCATGGAGCTGCTCAGAGAGCACCAGCTCCGAGCTCTGGCTCCATCTCCGGCCGCCTTCCCGGCCCAGGCTGCCTCTTTCCCCCTCACATCCCCGCCATCTGCGTTTGCAGCCCCTCCTCGTGCGGCATCTCCGGGCCTTTTCCTCCCCGTTGGCTTCCTGCGCCGTGGAGCCGCTCAAAACGGCCTCTGCCACCAGGTTCTGCCGCGGGCATTTGTCCTCCCTGCTCTCCATGCTCAGCTCCTGCTCTGGGTGAGGAAGGACAAGGACAGCATGGGATTTGCCTCCGTGCCACAGGCAAGGGCATCGAGATCCCCCCAGGCCGTCTCTGGGGACGCACTGCCCCCTCTTGGCTCTCCCCATTTCGGGATGCTGGGGCTGTTTGGGCTCCCGGGCTCCCTTCTCCCCTCATTCTCTGCTCTGCGCTGCAGCGGCTCCAAGGAGTCCCCCCTGCCCCTCTCCAGGCTCTTGAGGCTCCCGCCAATGGCGGCGCTCCCCCCTCTCTGGCCTCCCCACTTTGGCCTCCTGGGGCACACAGGGCTCTGCTCCTCCAGGCTGCCTCTGCCGGCAGCCGCCACCGCCACCCCCCGATGTCCCCCCGAGGGGCCTTTTCCGCTCAGCCTTGGACTTCTCCATTCTCCAAACATCCCCCAAAAACCCAACCCAGGGACCCCCCGGGATATCCGGGCCGGGCTCCCCCTCCCCGCTCACCGGAGCCATGGGGGGGGCGATGATCCCACAGGTGGGGGCTGCGAATTCAGGCAGGGATCGAGACCGCGTGGCTCCCGCAGCTCAGCCTTGATCTGCCTTTGTTCCTCCTCTTCCTCTTCCTCCCGCTCCTCCTCTGTCCTATCTCCACCTCCCTCTCCTCCTCCCCCCTAACCCCGCCTCCTTCACTGCTCTCTCTCCTCCCCCTCCTCCTCTTCCATCCCCCCTCCCCGTCCCCTCTGTTATCCCCACCTCCTTCTCCTCTTCCATCCCTTCTCCTCCTTCTCCTCCTCCTCCCTAACCCCTCCTCCTTCTCCTCCTTCCATCGCTGCTCTCTCTCCGCCTTCATCCCTGCCCCTGCTCCTCCCCCCTTACCCGCCTCCTCCTCCCCCTCCATTCCTGCCCTTCCCTCCCTCCTCCTCCTCCCCCAGCAGCAGCCACACCCTCGCTGCCCCGTTCCCGCAGCCCTCGCAGCCCGCGGCAGCAGCGGCCATGGAGCCGGGCCAGGTCGGCATGGGCAGCGCGGGGCTCTCGGCTGCTCCCAGCCGCTGCGGGCGGGGGGAAGCCGGCCCGGGCCAAAGGAGAGGCAAACTGGGCAAACTGGGGGCTGCACATCCAAACTGGGCCTTGCTGGGGACCCTGCTTGGCCACTGCCAGCCCTTGGGGCTCCTCTCGGCACATCCGCCAGGGGGGAACGCACACAGGCCTGGGGGATCCCAGCAGTGGCAGCACTGCCAGGGACTGGGCTGCACTGGGATCGGACTGGGAGCGACTGGGGCTGTACTGGCTTTGTACTGACATCATACTGGGACTGACTGGGCTGATCTAGGAAGCAACTGGAACCACGCTGGAGGCAGCTGGGACCATACTGGGAGAGACTGGAAGCAACTGGGATTATACTGGGACCCTACTGGGAGGGCTGGCATGTGACTGGGATCAAACTGGAGCTTACTGGGATCATATTGGGGTTGAAAGGGAGCGACTGGGATCACACTTTGGGCTACTGGGAGCAACTGAGGGAAACTGGGATGATGCTGCAAGCAAACTGGAGGAACTGGGAAGCACTGGATACCTGCTGGGGGCAACTGGGATATACTGGGCATGACTGGGGGATCATACTGGGATAGCTGACACCTTACTGGGGCCACTGGCAGTGCCTGGAAATGACTGCAGACATGCTGGGGGCAACTGGGATATACTGGGATTGTCTGGAACCATACTGGGGGGACTGGAACCACACTGGGAACAACTGGGACCATGCTGGGGACAACTGGGACCATGCTTGGGGCAACTGGGAGTGAGTGGGACCATGCTGGGAGGGACTGGGATCATCTGGGGAGTGACTGGGACTAGAGCAGGGGCAACTGGGTTTAACTGGGACCATCCTGGGAGTGTCTGTAACCATAGGGGAGTGATGGAAGCACACTGGGAACAGCTGGGCCCATGCTGGGAGCAACTGGGATCACACTGGGGGCACTGGCATCAGACTGGGAGTGACTGGGAGCAACTGGGATTAGACTGCAAGGGACTGGGATCATACTGGGAGTGGCTACACTCATACTGGGATTATACTGGGTGTGAATGGAACCCGACTGGGGCTTACTGGGAGCTACTGGGCCCATGTTGGGAGGAAAATGTGACCCACTGGGAGCAACTGGGATCGGCTGGAAGGTTCTGGAACCATGCTGAGAGGACTGAGACTACAACTGGGGCAACTGGGATCATCCTGGGAGCAACTGGGGCCACCCTTTGAGCAACAGATGGAAACTGGGATGATGCTAGAGGAAACTGGGAGGAACTGGGAAAGATTGGGATCATTCTGAGGTAACTGAAACATACTGGGAGTGTCTCTAACCATACTGGGGGCACTGGAACCACCCTGGGAACAGCTGGGATCATGCTGGGAGCAACTGGGACGATGCTGGGGGAAACTGAATCTACCCTGGAGGCAACTGGGCACGACTGGGACCCTGCTGGGAGGGACTGGGACTATTCTTGGGGCAACTGGGATCATCATGGGAGGAACTGGGAACCTCTGGAATTATGCTGGGAGCAACTGGGATCACACTGGGATCCCAGTGAGAGCAGCTGAGTCCATGCTGGGTTACACTGGGATCTCACTGAGAGCGACTGGAATCACACTGGGATTGACTGGGAGTGGCTGGTTTTGTGGATTTGGGGGGTTTGGATTTTGGGGGATTTTCTTGGCATTTTGAGGGGGAGTTTTTCTGGGGGAGTTTGGGGGTTTATTGAAATTTCTTGTGGCTTTTTTTGAATTTTGGAGATTTTACTGGGATGTTGTTGGGATTTTTTGGGATTCTCAGAAATTCCTGGGGTTTTATTGGGATTTTTAGGAGATTTTGGGGCATTTTAATGGAATTGTGGTGGCATTCAGAGGGATTCATTGGGGATTTGGGTTTTTTGGGATTTTTTCTGGGATTTGGGGGGTTTTGTGGGGTTTTTTGGTTGTTGCCAGGATTTCTTTGGGCTTTGGGGGAGATTTTGTGTCGGGTCCGGCTGTCTGTCTCTGCCCCGACACGGGTAGAGTGGTTCTTTGGTGGGCGCGATGCAAAGGACGAGTCTGGACTCTTCAGCTTTCGGTCTTCAGGTTGTTTATTATTTCTTATCTACAAAAATTTTCTGTCTGCCCAACAGAGGTCTGATCTGCAGGCAGTCACAGGCACTCTCTGACCACCCACGGGGCGGTCATGTCTTTTTATACTAAAACCTACGTATACAATATTTACCTTTATTTCCCAATGCTTTTCGCCCATGTTGGCAAGTGCACCTTCACTAGAAACCAATCTCTAAGTGCCAACATCATCACAGGAGATGGAGGACAAGAAGAAGAAAGAAGAAGGACAAGACACGCCCCGATCTCTCCATCTTGTCTCCATAACCCCCCTGTACCAAAAACCTTAAAATCTATATCTCACCCTCTAAATGTGTCTCTTTTACACCTTTTACTCTAAAGTGATTCTCTTGTCCTCAGACTCTTGTTACTTCTGTGGATGGATCAAAATCAAGCCACCAAGCACTCTTGGCAACATTCCAGGGTTTTCGAGACCCCCAAGGGTTCTCCTGGCATCTCTGGACATCGGGAACGATGTGCTGAGATCCCACATCTCCCCCTTCTGTTTGCACCAAGAAGACTTCTTTGGCAACTTGACTCATGACACGTCTCACACACATAAAGATGCATGGGACAATGAGCATGAGGACTAAGAGTATCATTAAAATATAAAATCCCATTTTTAAAAACCCTCTCCATAAGGGAGAAAGATCAAAAAATCCCGCCACATCATCAATCCATGACCCAGTGATTTCGCCGAGTTTCTTTATACTGTCTTTTATATTTTGAATGCTTTCATGAATTGATCTCGAATGGTCTGAGAGATTCATGCAGCACATCCCCTCAAACTCTTCACATCCATGTCCATGAGCAAGCAATAGATAATCGATTGCTGCTCTATTTTGAAGAGTTGCCTCTCTCACACTGCTTACATCTTTCAACATGTCACTCAAAGCAAGAGAAACTGATTGAGCATGCTTGCTCAACCAACAACCCATGTGGTCCAGTTGAGTCAAGGCCACCCCCGATGCTGTCTGAGGTGAGAAAATTGCTGTCGCAATTCTCCTTGCCTTGTCCCAGGTGTACACTTCATCATCACAGTCTGCACTGTAATGTTGCAAGGACCTTTTCTCTTTGTGTTTTTGTTCTCTCAACACTTTTAAATCTGGCGACAACATTGAAATCCTCCCAATGCTGCATGGACCTCCCTTGGCATTTGCAGGAATGCCGTGCCAAATTCTGTCCCCACAAATTAAAAACAACCCACGTGGCAATTGCACTGGGACCTGGATTGATCCTTTGGCTGTCGTCACAGTGTGATTGCACCAAGCTGATGCATTTCTATAATATTCATGATTTGGTGTGACATCAATGCTATTGTTTGTCCTTGACACATTCGAATTTTCAAATTTCATGCATAGCTCCATTGTTGTGGACCCAAAAATCTCCAATTCCTGTGGTTCAGTAGAGGCCACAGGTAAAAGATGTGTCCACGCACACCATTCATTCACAGGATCTTTGATGACCTGTGAAATCTCCATTGGAGGATGCCCTGGAATTGGCCATTCGCCCACTGGCAACCCAACCATGCATGCCGTGAATGGTTTCCCTGGTTTCGAATGTGTCAGGCAGATACTTTCTAAATTTGCTGCCTGGGCTAACGTTTCCCAAACATTTTGTTTCGGCTGACTGACTGAGCTGACATTGAGGGCTGAATATTTGAGCGTTTCTTTTGAGTGGAAGGGGTTTGAACCATAGGGATTGAAGCTAGCATTGGGACCGGAGAGGGGGTGGGGCCACGGGATGCCGAACCCCGAGCGTGGCCCCTCCTTTTCTCCCCGGACGTCACAGAGGATCGGACCCGCCCCCGACCTCGCTCCGCCGGCACTTCCCGCGCATGCGTGCCCTCGGGGACGCCCCCTGCCTCCCCTGTACTGACGTCACTGTCTCCGTCCCGCTCCACCTCCGAAGTCTCCTCCCTATTGTCTGTTCCTGCCCCTCTCTCCTCCTCCTCTGACGCTGTATCCACACCCCCCGCTGAAGCGCGCAGCCCCCTCCCCGCGGGTGCCCCCTTTCTCGCTGCGATTCGAGCCGATCTCCGGGTCCAGACTTCCGGGTCTGACGTCACCACCGCGCGTCTCCTGCGTCCCTTCACAGCGGCTCTCCGGAGCTCTGCAGCTGCTCCGCCCTTGCCGCCCGTGTCTGACGCTCCCGCGCTGGTTTGAGAGGTCTCCCCGGCCACTCCCTGAGCCTTGCTCGACCCGCGCGTCTTTGGCACCGCTCCAAAGGCGACTGTCGCTTTCGGCGTTGCGCTCGCAAGAGCCGCACGGAAACCCATGTCTCCCATTGCCTCCCCGCCCCCCCCCGCCGGCCGCCGCCGCTTCCGCGCCGCCGCGCCTGCCGCGAGAGAGCGCATCCCCCCTCCCCGCTTGTTCCCTTTGAACCCCCCTCCCCGACTCCGCCACGTTTTCCACCTCCTCCCCCCCTGATTCCTGCGAATCGGGACAGTACACTCCGGAAGGGTGGCCTGTCTCCTCGATGTCGCTGGGAGAAAACTTTATTTCATCAGGAAGAGGAATGGTATCATCAGTGTCTGAGTCGGAGTCTGAAATCCCTGTATTCTCTGTAGTTTCAGGGTACTTTAGGGTTCCCTTGGGTTTTCGGGATGGTGGGACTGAGGGCAATGACATTTTCCCTTGTACCCTTTTCTCGGGCACCTTTTCCCCCGGGCTAATTGAGATCAGAGCCAATTTCTGCTTGGAACCTTGCTCTGCTCCCTCCGCCCCTTTGGGACCTGCAACAACTTGTTGCCTGGCTGACCCCCTAAATTGAGTTGAGGTCGCCTCTAACATAATTCTTGCTGAGGACAGCAATTTTAAGGCTGTTTTATCCTCATTGATGGCTAGAAAATATAGGTGTCTGTTAACTTCTTGCCAAAAGCCTACTTCAAATAACAGCCTTGTTTCGGAGTACGGGTAATTACACCGCACCCATAGCAATAATTCTCTAAGCTTTTTCTTTGGGATCCCCTTAGTGTGTGTGTCTGCCACGCCTTGTAGGTCGGACAGAATTTCTATTTGTTCCTGGGAAAGTGTACCCCCCATGTTCTTAATTCTTGACCTTCTCACCGAATTCCTGTCGTCAGAGCAGTCCGGAGGCTCCTGGTCTCTGGCCTGCAGGTCACAGGAGATGGATCCGGAGGCGCCTTTCCGATTCCGATCCGGGCTGTTCTGCTACGAACTTTCTTCGGCTGAGGTGGAGTGCGATGTTTTCTGTGGCTGCTGCGTCTTCAGAGTCTCCTGGCTGCTTTCTGGCTGTTTTCCCAAGGAGTTATCAGGCTCTCCTGGGAATGAGTCCAACTCGGGAGCTGCCCACTCGGTGCTTCAAGGCTGCCCCTGTGCAAGAGGTGCACAGCAGAGCTCACCGTGGCTCAGCGAAGGCTGCTGGATGCTGCTGGATCGCCGGTCGCTGCCGAGCTGCTCCCGGGTCGCCGCCGGGTGCCCACGGGGTGCCGGTGCCCACGGGGTGCCCACCCAGGGACGCCAAATGTCGGGACCGGCTGTCTGTCTCTGCCCCGACACGGGTAGAGTGGTTCTTTGGTGGGCGCGATGCAAAGGACGAGTCTGGACTCTTCAGCTTTCGGTCTTCAGGTTGTTTATTATTTCTTATCTACAAAAATTTTCTGTCTGCCCAACAGAGGTCTGATCTGCAGGCAGTCACAGGCACTCTCTGACCACCCACGGGGCGGTCATGTCTTTTTATACTAAAACCTACGTATACAATATTTACCTTTATTTCCCAATGCTTTTCGCCCATGTTGGCAAGTGCACCTTCACTAGAAACCAATCTCTAAGTGCCAACATCATCACAGGAGATGGAGGACAAGAAGAAGAAAGAAGAAGGACAAGACACGCCCCGATCTCTCCATCTTGTCTCCATAACCCCCCTGTACCAAAAACCTTAAAATCTATATCTCACCCTCTAAATGTGTCTCTTTTACACCTTTTACTCTAAAGTGATTCTCTTGTCCTCAGACTCTTGTTACTTCTGTGGATGGATCAAAATCAAGCCACCAAGCACTCTTGGCAACATTCCAGGGTTTTCGAGACCCCCAAGGGTTCTCCTGGCATCTCTGGACATCGGGAACGATGTGCTGAGATCCCACAATTTTGTGGGGCTTTTTCTGGTTTTGGGGACATTTTGGGGGTTTGCGGAGTTTAATCAGGATTTTTGGGGTTTTTGGCATTCCAAAGGATTTTGTGGGCTTTTATTTGGATTCTAGTGTGTTCTGATGGGATTTTGAGAGATTTAATTGGGATTTTGTGGGTTTTATTGGGGCTTTCACGGCTTTTAAGGAGATTTTGGTGCTTTTCTGCCCTTCCCCACACCCAGGGACTGCCCCAAAGCCCCCCTAAAATTCCACAAAAACCCCACAAAATCCCCAAAAATTACAAGATAACCCTCAAAAACCCCAGAGAATCACCAAACATCCCAGTGGAACTCCCCAAAATTTAAAAAACTCCCCAATTTTTCAGTAAATCCTTCCCAAAAAACCTACACAACCCCAACAAAACACCAAAAATCCAAAACCCCCCAAATCAACAAAACCCCCCAAAATCACATAACCATCTCAAACCCCAACAATTCTCCCCCAAACCCCCAGTAATCCCTCCTAAACTCCCAACAAAATCCCAAAAAAGCCCAAAAAAGCCACCCCCAAATCCCCAAAACCCCTCTCAGAACCCCAAAGTCCCCACAAACCCCCCCAGACTCAGTGGGGCCGTCCTGGATCAGGGGGCACCGGCCGGTGGAAAGGAGCCACTTCAGGGGGCCCTGGGAGCTTTTTGGGGAGGGGGCACCATGGGAGACCCCCCAAAAACCGGGGGGGGGGAACCCCTGCTGTGCCCCCTCCCCCCAAAACCCCCAGACCCCGGTTCAGGGTGGGCCTGGGACCCCCGGGGACCCCCAAATCTCCCCCAGAACCCCCAGAGCCCCCCAAGGTTGGCCCAGGTCCCCCCTGAGAGCCCCCAGACCCCAATGGGGCCCAGCCCAGGATGTCCCCTGAGACCCCCCCCAGACCCTTCCCAAGACCCCACCCAGGACCCTCCAGACCCCTCCCCAAACCCAACTCAGGCTCCCCCAGCCCCTCCCCAGATCGCGCCGGGACCTCTCCCCAAAACTCCCCAAATCCCCCCCCCCACCAGACCCTCTCCCAAAACCCTTCCAGACCCCCCAAAGCCCCTCCCCAAACCTCCAAAACCCTCCAGGACACCCTCAGGACCCCCCAGAGCCCTCCCCAAATTCCCCCAGGACCATCCCAACACCCCCAGACCCTCCCAAGACCTTCCAACGACCCCTCCCCAACCCCCCCAGACCCTCCCCCGACCCCCTCCCCCTCCCGAGACCCCTCTTAGGACCCATCCGCACCCCCCAGGTCCCCCCACAGTGCCCCAGGACCCCTCCCCAGACCCCCCCAAACCCCCGGACCCCTCCCCAGACCCCCCCAAACCCCCGGACCCCTCCCCAAAGCCCCCCCAGACCCCCCGGACCCTCCCCCGCCCCCCCCGATCCCCTCTCAGGCCCCTCCCGCTCCTGTCCCGAGCCCGGGGGGTCCCGGCGGCGGCGGGGAAGGGGGCGCCGCTTCCGGTCGCCTCTGATTGGCTGGGACGGCACAGGGGAGGCGGGCCTTGCTGGGGGATCCGCGCCGTGATTGGTTAGTTCAGGGATGTGCAGCGCGCTGATTGGTTGGTTCGGGGCGGGGCGCGCCGCCATTGCTGAGAGCCCGCACACGCGGTGGAGGCGCGAGATTGTGAGGGAGAGCGGAGCTGAGGTGGGGCCAGGGGCAAACTGGGGGGGTTTGGGGCGGGTCTGAGGGGAAATTGGGGATTTTTAGGGGCATCGACGGGAAACACAAGGTTGTGCGGTGGGTTTGGGGGGAATGAGGGGGTATGAGGGGGCTTTGGTGGGTCTGAGGGGGCTTTAGGGAGCTTTGGGGGGAGCTTGAGAGCGTCTGGAGCGTTCTCAGGTGGGTTTAGGGGGAACTGAGAGGAATTGGGAGAGTCTGGGGGGATTTTGGGGGATTGCGAGAGGAACTGGGCGGTTGTGAGTGGATCTGGGCGGTTCTGAGGTGGGTCTGGGGAATTTCGAGGAGTCTGAGGCGATTTCATGAGGTTTGGGGGAATTGAGGCGTCTGAGGGGGATTCGGGGCAGTTTGATGGATTTGGGGGCGTCTCAGGTGGGTCTGGGGTGAATTCTGGGGAGAACTGGGGGGTTTGAGGGTCCTGGGGAGGTTTTTGGGGTCCTGGGGAGGGTTTGGGGGTCCAGAGAGGTTCTGGGCCAACACTGGGGGACTCTGGGGAGTTTGGGGTTCCTGGAGGGGTCCTGGGGGAGATTTGGGGGTCCCAGGGGGTCCCAGGCCCACCCTGAACCGGGGTCTGGGGGTTTCGGGGGGAGGGGGCACTGCAGGGGTTCCCTCCCCCGTTTTTGGGGGTCTCCCATGGTGCCCCCTCCCCAAAAAGCTCCCAGGGCCCCCTGAAGTGGCTCCTTTCCACCGGCCGGTGCCCCCTGATCCAGGACGGCCCCACTGAGTCTGGGGGGGTTTGTGGGGATTTTGGGGATTTTGAGAGGGTTTTTGGGGATTTGGGGGTGGCTTCTTTGGGAGATTTTGTTGGGAGTTTGGGGGGAATTATTGGGGTTTTTGGGGAGAATTATTGGGTTTTGTGATGGCAATGTGATTTTGGGGGATTTTGTTGATTTGGGGTGTTTTGGATTTTTGGTGTTTTGTTGGGGTTGTGTAGGTTTTTTGGGGAAGGATTTATTGAAAAATTGGGGAGTTTTTTAAATTTTGGGGAGTTCCACTGGGATGTTTGGAGATTCTCTGGGGTTTTTGAGGTTTATCTTGTAATTTTTGGGGATTTTGTGGGGTTTTAGTGGAATTTTAGGGGGGCTTTGGGGCATTCCCTGGGTGTGGGGAAGGGCTGAGAGGCACCAAAATCTCCTTAAAAGCCGTGAAAGCCCCAATAAAACCCACAAAATCCCAATTAAACCTCTCAAAATCCCATTAGAACACTCTAGAATCCAAATAAAAGCCCACAAAATCCTTTGGAATGCCAAAAACCCCAAAAATCCAAATTAAACTCGGCAAATCCCTCAAAGATGTCCCCAAAATCAGAAAAAATCACAAAAAATCTTCCCCAAGATCCAAAGAAATCCTGGCAACACCCAAAACCCCCAAATCCCACCAAAAATCCCTAAATCCCCAATGAATCCCCCTGAATGCCACCACAATTCCAATAAAATGCCCCAAAATCTCCTAAAAATCCCAATAAAACCCCAGGAATTTCTGAGAATCCCAAAAAATCCCAACAAAATCCCAGTAAAACCCCCAAAATTCAAAAAGAGACTCAAGAAATTTCAATAAACCCCCAACCACCCCCAGAAAAACTCCCTCTCAAAATGCCAAGAAAATCCCCCAAAACCCAAACCCCCAAAATCCACAAAACCAGCCACTCCCAGTCAATCCCAGTGTGATTCCAGTCGCTCTCAGTGAGATCCCAGTGTAACCCAGCATGGACTCAGCTGCTCTCACTGGGATCCCAGTGTGATCCCAGTTGCTCCCAGCATAATTCCAGAGGTTCCCAGTTCCTCCCATGATGATCCCAGTTGCCCCAAGAATAGTCCCAGTCCCTCCCAGCAGGGTCCCAGTCGTGCCCAGTTGCCTCCAGGGTAGATTCAGTTTCCCCCAGCATCGTCCCAGTTGCTCCCAGCATGGTCCCAGCTGTTCCCAGTGTGGTTCCAGTGCCCCCAGTATGGTTAGAGACACTCCCAGTATGTTTCAGTAAGCTCCAGTTTGATCCCAGTCACATGCCAGCCCTCCCAGTGTGGTCCCAGTATAATCCCAGTTGCTTCCAGTCTCTCCCAGTATGGTCCCAGCTGCCTCCAGTATGGTTCCAGTTGCTCCCTAGATCAGCCCAGTCAGTCCCAGTATGATGCCATTTGCTGCCAGCGTGCTCCCAGTTGCTCCCAGTCAGTCCCAGTCTGGGGGATGATGTGCAGGGTGTGCTCCCAGTCACTCTCAGATCCTCCCAGTATTAGTCCAGTCCCTCCCCGTATGATCCAAATATGGCCCCAGTGTGCTCCCAGTCCCTGCCAGTATGAACCAGTTGTGCTCCACATGGTTCCAGTTGCTCTCTTTCACCCTCACTTTTGTTCCAGTCACTCCCAGTATGTCCCAGTGTAGCCCAGTTCCCTCCAGCGTCTTTGCAGTTCCTTCCAGTATGATCCCATTTGCTCCCAAGCACTCCCAGTCAGCCTCAGTGGAGTGGCACTCACTGCCAGAATGATCCCAGTCAGCTCCAGCATGATCCCAGTTCACCCCAGTATAAGCCCAGCAGTTTCCAATCACCCCCAGCATGCACCCATTCAGTTCCAGTTCCTCCCAGTTGCTCCTAGCATGTCCCCAGTTGTTCACAGCTACTCCCAGTAATACTCAGCACCATCCCAGTTCATCCCAGTAAATCCCATTTGTCCCTAACATGGTCTCAAGTGCCCCCCACACGCTCCTACTCACTCCCAGTATGATCCCAGTGTCCCTAGGTGCAATCACAGTCTGCCCTGATACGGCAGTATGATCCCAGTATGATGTCAGTACAAAGCCAGCACAGCCCCAGTTGCTCCCAGTACGATCCCAGTGCAGCCCAGTCCCTGGCAGTGCTGCCACTGCTGGGATCCCCCAGGCCTGTGTGCGTTCCCCCCTGGCGGATGTGCCGAGAGGAGCCCCAAGGGCTGGCAGTGGCCAGGCAGGGTCCCCAGCAAGGCCCAGTTTGGATGTGCAGCCCCCAGTTTGCCCAATTTGCCTCTCCTTTGGCCCGGGCCGGGTTCCCCCCGCCCGCAGCGGCTGGGAGCAGCCGAGAGCCCCGCGCTGCCCATGCCGACCTGGCCCGGCTCCATGGCCGCTGCTGCCGCGGGCTGCGAGGGCTGCGGGAACGGGGCACCGAGGGTGTGGCTGCTGCTGGGGGAGGAGGAGGAGGGAGGGAAGGGCAGGGATGGAGGGGGAGGAGGAGGCGGGGTAAGGGGGGAGAAGGAGGGGGAGGGATGGAAGGGGCGGGATGGAAGAGGAGCAGGAGGTGGGGATAAGACAGGGGAGGAGGAGGAGGGGGGATGGAAGAGGAGGAGCGGGAGGAGAAAGAGCAGTGAAGGAGGCGGGGTTAGGGGGGAGGAGGAGAGGGAGGAAGGATGGAGGAGAAGAAGGAGGGGGAGATAAGACAGAGGAGGAGTGGGAGGAAGAGGAAGAGGAGGGACAAAGGCGGATCAAGGCTGAGCTGCGGGAGCCACGCGGTCTCGATCCCTGCCTGAATTCGCAGCCCCCACCTGTGGGATCATCGCCCCCCCCATGGCTCCGGTGAGCGGGGAGGGGGAGCCCGGCCCGGATATCCCGGGGGGTCCCTGGGTTGGGTGTTTGGGGGGATGTTTGGAGAATGAAGAAGTGCAAGGCTGAGCGGAAAAGGCCCCTCGGGGGGACATCGGGGGGTGGCGGTGGCGGCTGCCGGCAGAGGCAGCCTGGAGGAGCAGAGCCCTGTGTGCCCCAGGAGGCCAAAGTGGGGAGGCCAGAGAGGGGGGAGCGCCGCCATTGGCGGGAGCCTCAAGAGCCTGGAGAGGGGCAGGGGGGACTCCTTGGAGCCGCTGCAGCGCAGAGCAGAGAATGAGGGGAGAAGGGAGCCCGGGAGCCCAAAGAGCCCCGGCATCCCGAAATGGGGAGAGCCAAGAGGGGGCAGTGCGTCCCCAGAGACGGCCTGGGGCGATCTTGTTGGCCTTGCCTGTGGCACGGAGGCAAATCCCATGCTGTCCTTGTCCTTCCTCGCCCAGGGCAGGAGCTGAGCATGGAGAGCAGGGAGGACAAATGCCCGCGGCAGAACCTGGTGGCAGAGGCCGTTTTGAGCGGCTCCACGGCGCAGGAAGCCAACGGGGAGGAAAAGGCCCGGAGCTGCCGCACGAGGAGGGGCTGCAAACGCAGATGGCGGGGATGTGAGGGGGAAAGAGGCAGCCTGGGCCGGGAAGGCGGCCGGAGATGGAGCCAGAGCTCAGAGCTGGTGCTCCATGAGCAGCTCCATGATGGGGAGAAGCCCCACACGTGCGTGGAGTGTGGGAAGAGCTTCAGGTGGAACTCCGAGCTGATCAGGCACCAGAGGATCCACACTGGGGAACGGCCCTACGAGTGTGGGGAGTGTGGGAAGAGCTTCAGCTGCAGCTCCAGCCTGATCAGCCACCAGAGGACCCACACTGGGGAGAGGCCCTATGAGTGCTCCAAGTGTGGGAAGAGCTTTCAGACCAGCTCCAGTCTCCTCCAGCACTATCAGAGTCACACAGAGGAGAGGCCCTTCCAATGCCCAGACTGTGGGAAGGGATTCAAGCGTAACTTCGCCCTCATCACCCATCGGCGCATCCACACTGGGGAGAGGCCCTACGAGTGTGATAAATGCAGGAAGAGGTTTCTGACCAGCTCCAGGCTCCTCCAGCACTATTGGATTCACACAGAGGAGAGGCCATTCCAATGCCCCGACTGTGGGAAGGGATTCAGGCACAACTGCACCCTCGTCACCCACCGGCGCATCCACACAGGGGAGAGGCCCTACGAGTGTCCCCAGTGTGGGAAGAGCTTCTCCTGCAGCTCTCACTTGACCCGACACCAACGGAGGCACCGGTAAGGGAAGCCCTGTGAGTGCCCCGAGTGCGGGAAGAGCTTCGTGCGCTGCTGCAGCTCCATCCCCCACTGGAGGAGGCACTTTGGGCACAGTCCTGGTCACTCACATTCCCTGTGATCCATGTTGGGAGCACTCCTGGCTGCTTCTCCTTTGGTTTGACCTGAATTTTTTTCTCTTCTCCATCTCTCTGTCCTCCAAAAGTCCATTGGGATGGAACAGTCACCTCAAAACCACTCTAATTCCACTGAAAATAACTGAATTTTAACCCAAAAAGGGCTCAATTCCACCTCAGATTGCTTGTTCCTTCCTCAAAAAACTCAATCCCATGCCAAACTCACTCCATTCCACAACTGTCAAGTTGAGATGGAGTTGGAAGGAGATTGGGAGAAGTGGGATCCCAATTTGGAGCAGTGGGATGGGGATTGTGTGGGGCTGGGTGTGTGGGATGTATTTGATAGCAAATAAAACTTTCAGAGTTACTGATTTCTGTCCCGTTCATTTTCAGTCAGTTCTGTTTGCAGAGTGCCACCTTCTCAGCTGATTCAATTCCTATAAAAGTCCCATTTTTTAAATCATCTAACCCAAACAATCCAAAAAACAATATCAAAATAAAACCACCTGCACACAATTAATCTTTTGAAAATAATTTTAATTTTTCAAGAGTACTTAAGGATGTTATTAAAGTTTAATTGTTTGGTTGAAATGTCTGAGAAATTATAGTGGTGTTTGGTTTTGTGTTTAGTATATTTGTAATATGAATTGTTTAACTAAGAGGTGTTAGATTACATGTTAATTTCTTTAGATATTTTTTATCTAAAGTACATTAGTCATCGAGTTAAAATTTTCAAAAGGTATTTCTTGATATATAATTTGTTTATTTATATGCATTGGTAATATTATAGTAATAGTTATTGTTGGTTTGAGTTGAATCATTGTTGGAGTTGAATCATTGGAAAGAAGAGTTGAGATTTTTATATTTTATTTTTATTATAATTTATTTAATTTCAATTATTATTTCTTTGTTTATAATTTTATTGCAATTTGTTGCGGGGATAGGAAGGAAGTTCAAGGGCAGGAACATTTTTTCCTGGCTGGGAACTGGAATTCCAGACCCTGGGAGTGTGTGCAGGACCCCCCAGACTGGGATCAAATATGGGCTGGGATCACCTGGACTGGGATCACATGGATGGGGATCGTGTGGATCAGAACCCTCCAGACCAGGATAGCCTGGAGTGGGATCAAATATGGACTGGGACTGTATGGACTGGGATCCCAGGGACTGGGACCATATGGATCAGGACCACACAGACTGGGATCAAATATGGGCTGGGACTGTTTTTTAAAGTAACTTTGTTCTATAGTTTTTATTTCTGTTGTTAATTAAGCTCAGTGAAATGGCTGCTTGTGTTAAACTGCCTGCTTGGATGGGATAACATCCAATGCACCCAGGATGAGGACACCTGTACAGATCTGCCAACTATCAGCACTCCCTGTCTGAAGGCAGAGTGCACCAAGGCCCAAAAACTGGAGGTGATAAAGAGAATGGACTAAAGCCACAGCCAAGGAATCTGCATGCTCTAAAAAGGCAGATCCAGGGCAGAGCCATGCTAAACAGTTCTTGGAAGATGTAAACTGGGTGCATCTTGGCACTCAGGCAGGAGCACCCTGTTACCTTCAGGGATCCCCTGAAATACCTTTCCCCTTACATCAGCCTGGTGCATATTCATAGAGCCTCATGCACAGCAGCTGGGAAGGGTTTAACACTTTACTGGGTATATTAGCGTTCAGAAACACATAATCACCAGAATGATTATATGCAGGTGCTTTTATTGAAGAGCTCTGGGTGTCAGGGGTACCAACCCAAATCTGACTCTGACATGGGTTTGGGATGAACATGTTTTTATATTCTATCCTTATATAACTTTCATGTTAATGATTAAACTTCAATTGTTCTATTGTATACATAGATTTCAGCCAAGCATGGGCTCCTTGTGGCCCCCCTCAAACTTCTAACATAGTTTCTCATGATTCTTCTTATGATTAAACAATAATTATATTTAATTACTAAACAATCATCACATCTAACAATTGTATCATTTATCATGTTCTGCTTACACAGGTGCAATTTCACATGATCTGGCAAGCACAAAGCCTAACATTTTCAGAGTCTATTTTTGACATTTTTCCAGGGCCCCACTATCATTCTCCCCCCTTTGAAAGCATTTTCACTTCACTATAGGTGTAAATGTTTTCACTTGATACAGTCCTTTATTTCTCAATTTATTCTTGACGTTCTTCAAGTCCATGGTTGATGTAAACGTTGTCGTGGATGCTGTCACGAACTGGAGAACCAGAAGATGGTGGGCGTGGATCTCGTGTCAGTGCCTTTATTATCTTCTGGTTCCAGGATGTTTTCTTCTGTATCTCTCCCTTTAAGATGCTGTGAACTAACCAAATTGCTAAGAATACAATTAGTAAGATTATCACACTCTCAATGATAGATTTAATCCATGAACTCACATTCCACCCTAACCCTTTAAAGATTTTGCCTAGCCAGGTCGTAGCCAAATCCTTTTGCTCTTCTTGTGCTTCATGCTCTCTTTGTTTCAACTGATTGATGTCATATTCTACATCTGCAGTTACATTTGGGATGTGAACGCAGCAATGACCAACCCGTCCCTTTAAAAATCCACATACTCCATGCTCTTTCAGGAGTAACAAATCTAAGGCTAATCGATTTTGTAAAGTCATTTTTGTGGTGGCTTGTAATTGTATGTTTAATTCTTTAAATCCTTCCCGGGTGACTCTTGCCAGTCTATCTACCTGACCTGTAAGTTTGTACAGCATCTCCCTACTCTGATAGTTTGCTGTAGGACCAAGCAAAGACTCTCGGGCCCACCCAAATTTCACTCCACCAGAGGGTTCTTGCCAAGTGTCATCTGGATTTTCATTGTCTAGAGCTTCTCGTCTTGCTCTTATCTGCACAAGTTCATGTTTTCCGTTAAATGGGGACTTTTTCCAAATTGGACATGAGGTTGGGAGGCCTAAAGTAATTTCCTTTACTTTCCCATCTACAGGCAGATGTGTTGTCCAGGTGCCATCGCTTGCTGCCCATACAAATTGTCCTGGACCTTGGACTGTACTCCTGGTACATCCTACAACTGCTTTATAATTCACTCTGCCTTGTTTATGTTTGATCCCTCTGCAAGCACAGCCAGTTTGTAGGGCTATTGCCAGGGGTGGCATCTGCTTTATCTCTGCATCATCAGAAGTGCAGTCATAAGTTTTATTACGTGCCCACCACCTTACTTTGTCTTCCCTCGTTCTGCTACTGGTGGCAGTGTTTGTTACTGCTGGATCTGTTTCATTCTCGGAGCCTTCCCACTTAATGCACCAAGGGGTGTTTGCCATACATTGGAATCTTTGAAGGATACTCACAGACCACGCACTGTCCCAAGGCTCTGTCTGACCTTTCTGATCCTTGGCCTCACACTTCCATACCAGAGTGGTTTCTGTAACATTTTCTATAATCTGTTTATAGTGTGGCAAATAGCATTGCCATTGTGTGATGCCTCCTGATTCTCCCATAGGGGTTCCTAGTGTGCCATCACTTAGAATACAGTCTTTCTGGCCCATGGGTTTCATCCATGTTCCTATTTTCTCCCAAGTTTCCTTGACTACTTGCCTCGATTCGGGTACCTGTTTACATGCAATTGTTTTGTTCTTTTGTATTTCAGGTAGTTTTGATGTTATGATTCCCCAATTTACTGGGTCTCCTGCTGCCCTTTGGTATTGGTATACAGGCAGTTATTCTACAGGTGTTTTGCATTTGGCAAAGTCTTTGACTAATCCAATCATTACATTCTCAGCCCGAACTGCATTAGAAACCTTTATCACCTGTGTTTCTGCTTGTACCTCTCTCTTCATTCTAGAATGAAGAGTGTTTAGTTGATCTTTTTGCATTCCACATCCCAAAGACATTAATGACCATAACATTGGCACAATTACTGATAGCATTCTCAAAGTGATTAAACACATCTTATCTGCAGCCTTGTTGGTTCCACAGTTTACACAGGCCGTGATCCAGGATGGATTTTCTTCACTCGGGTGTAGTGAATCCAGGGGTCCACGCCGGCTACTTTGGCTGCTGTAAAGGTGGTCAGCAGTACCTGGTGGGGCCCACTCCACTTTTCTTTCAGCGGTTCTTCATTCCAGTTCTTGATGTACACCTCGTCTCCTGGATGTATGTTATGAACTGGGTTCTCGAGAGTCAGCGGTCTATTCCACACGAGGATGCTCCGGAGCCGAGCTAAAGTTTTCCCGAGAGACAGAACATAATTATCCACTTCCTGCTTTCCTGTGACGTGCACATTAGGGTTAGGCTCAGGAGATTCATATGGTTTCCCATGCAATATCTCCTAAGGGCTGACTGACATCCCACTCCTAGGCTTTATCCGAATCCTCAACAGTGCTATTGGCAAAGCCTGGGGCCACTGCAATTTGGCTTCTTGGCATATTTTACTGATTTGCCTCTCTAGTGTCTGATTCATCCTCTCTACCTGTCCACTCGACTGGGGTCTCCATGGTGTGTGGAGGTCCCAAGTCATCCCCAGCAATCTACTTACCTCTCTTACTACTGTAGCTATGAAATGGAGCCCCCTATCTGATGATACCCTAGGGGTACCCCAAACCTGGGAATAATTTCCTGTAGTAACCACTTTACTGTTTCCTTTGCTTGGTTGGTGCGACAGGGAAGGGCTTCTGGCCAGCCAGAGAATGTGTCAACCCCCACTAACAGGTATTTGTATCCTCGAGTTCTTGGCAAGTCTACAAAATCTACCTGCCAATAGTCTCCTGGCTCTCTTCCTATCCGAATTCTTCCTAGCTGTGCCTGTCGCCAGCCACTGGGTTGTTTTTCAAGCAGATATCACACTTTGACATTACTGATTTTGCCATTGTTAACATCTGTACCGAAATTAAACTCTGCTTTAGCAATTTTACCAATGCCTCTGCTCCCCAGTGACATTCGTTATGTTTAATTTGTACAACTTCTCTCATTTTCAAGGGGGTACCACTATCTGTCCTTGAGCAGTCACATACCATCCCTCTGAATTCTTTTGTGCATTTAGCAAACGTGCCAGTCTCTCATCTTCTACTGAATATTTTGGTTCTGGAGGCAAATTGAATTGGGATACATTAAGCTATAAAGGTATCAATGCCATTGTTGTTTGCACCTCTCGAGCAACCTGTCAGGCTGCCCAGTCTGCCTTTCGATTTCCCTCACAGATTTTGGAGTTTCCTGATTGCTGTGCTTTGCAGTGTATGATTGCCACTTGTTCAGGTTTTTGTACTGCTTTTATCAATTGCAGGACTGCATCCTGATGTTTAATGTGCATACCCAGAGAAGGACAATAGTCCTCTTTCTTTCCACAGTGCTCTGTGTACATGCACCACTCCAAAAGCATATTTTGAGTCAGTCCAGATATTTACCTTTTTCTCTTCACTAAATTCTAGTGCCCTGGTTAAAGCAACCAGTTCTGCCTTCTGGGCAGATGTATTTGGTGGTAATGCCTTTGCCTCCACTGCTGTACTGACTGTTGTTACCGCATACCCAGCGTATCTGGTTCCGTTTTCCACGAAGCTGCTCCCATCTGTAAACAGCTCCCACTCTGGCTGCTCTAGTGGGACGTCTTTCAGGTCTTCTCTTGCTGAGTAGGTGTACTCTATTACCTCCACACAGTCATGCTCTAATGGGCCTTCTTCAGTTGTGGTACCTGGGAACAAAGCTGGATTCAAAAGGTTAGTTGTTTTTAATGTGACATCATCCTGCTCAGTCAGGACTACCTGGAATTTCATCATCCTGCTTGGGGATAGCCAATGGTCCCCTTCTGCTCTAAGACAGAGGTTACCGTGTGTGGTACATTGACATCTATGTGCCTTCCCATCGTGAGCTTCCTGGCTTCTTGTATCAGCATCACAGTGGCTGCGACTGCCCGCAGACATGGAGGCCACCCGGCACTTATGCTGTCAAGTTGTTTGGAAAAGTAGCCCAGCGGCCTTTTCCAGCTTCCCAGACCTTGGGTCAGGACTCCTAGTGCTAGGCGCAGCCTTTCATGGACAAACAGCTGAAAATCTTTAGACAGATCAGGTAAGCCTAATGCTGGAGCAGTTGTCAGTGCTTCCTTTAATTTTAGGAAGGCTTCTTTCTGTGGCTTGCCCCAGGTGAATGGCTGCATCTTCTGAGCTTCACACAGGGGTTTCGCAATCAGTCCATAGTCCATGATCCACAGGCGACACCATCCTGCCATCCCGAGGAAGACTCGGAGCTCATGTAGATTCTGGGGCTCTGGAATAGCACAAATAGCTTGGATACGGTTAGTGCCTAGTTTTCATTTGCCCTTGTGAAATTTCACATCCCAGGAGATCACAGTCTGTTGGGCAATTTGTGCCTTTCCTCTGGATATTTATAACCTCCCATTCCCAGGGAATTTAAAATCTCAATGGTTACCTTTATACAGGTTGCTTTTCTTCTGTAGCTATTAGTACATCATCAACATACTGCAACAACAGGTATTGGTCTCTTGGAACTTGCCCACTCTCGGTGCAAATCTCCAGCTCCTTTGCCAGTTGGTTTCCAAATAGGGTCGGCGAGTTCTTATATCGTGTCCAGGTGAGCTGGGTCTTTCTCCCATTCCCTGGGTTTTCCACTCACAGGCAAACAGTTTCCTACTTTCTTTGTCAATGGGGATGCAGAAAAAGGCATCTTTTAAATCAATTACCGTAAACCACTTATATATCTCCTTTACGGATGTTAGCAATGTGTAAGGATTTGTTACCACTGGAGAAATGTCCTTTGTGATTTTATTTATTGCTCTCAAATCCTGCACTAATCTATATTCACCATTTGGCTTCTTTACTGGAAATATTGGTGTATTAAATTCTGATTCACATTCTTCTAAAATTCGGTATTTCAAGAATTTCTCAATAATCTTTACTATTCCTTGCTGTGCTTCTGGTTTTATGGAATAGTGTTTGACTTGTACAGCCCTCACCCCTTCTTTTAACTCTACATGCACTGGTTGTGCCAATTTAGATTTCCCTGGTATATCTGTCTCCCATACAGAGGGAATCACTGCTTCTCCTACCTCCCTAGGGATAGAGGGAATAGGTTTTTCTTTGATCATTAATATCTGTCCCCTCTTTGATTCAGGTATTTTCATTATAAGCTCCCCATTTTCAAAGGTTATTACCGCATCAAGTTTCTCTAGCAAATCTCTCCCTAAAAGCGGAATTGGACCCTCAGGTACGTATAGGAATTCGTGTGTTATAACTTTGTTCCCAAAACACAAATCTAGGGGTTGCAAGAATGGCCGTTTTTCCTCTTTCCCTGTAGCGCCGACTATTGTTGTTTCCTTGTCCCCAATTTGTCCTTGCAAATCATTCAATACCGAGTAAGTAGCTCCTGTATCTATTAGAAATTTGACTTCTTTATGTCCTAATTGTTTATTTATAACAGGTTCCTTAACTTGTTCTACTGGCTCTATGTCTAGTCAGCTGGTATACTCCCCCAAAACCATCCCCTTGGTAACCTGCTGGCACTGATTGCCCTGGTGAAACTGGTTGTTCAAGTCTGGACATTGTCTCTTCCAATGCCCCTCCCGCTTGCAATACGCACATTGATTTAGGTTTGACCCCTGCCTGACTGGTCTCCTATTTTGATTATTCCTGTTACATCCCCTGAAATTTGGGTTCCCTTTTCCTTGTATTACTGCCAACAGATTCTGCTGCTGCCTTTTACTAGCTTCTCTTTTGCAATTGTTATATACCTTCCAGGCTACCTCAAGTAGCTTATCCAAATTCAGTAGTTCCTCCCCTTCTAATTTTGCAATTTTCTACGAATATTGTCCTGTGACTGGCCCAAGAATATGAGAGCGAGCTGAACCTTTGCTTGTTCTGTGTCCATTTGGAGATCTGTATATTTTCTTGCTACTCCTTAAGGCTCTCCAAAAATGCAGTGGGAGATTCCTTCTTTTCCTGCCAAACTTCATATAGTTTAGACCAATTTATAGTTTTGGGCACAGCATTCTGAACTCCTATTTCGATCCACTCTTGATATTTCCATAGTCTCCCCATATTGCAAAATAAATTAGGGTCCCAATTTGGATCCTCAATTGGGAAATTCTCATCTCAATTCCCTGTTACGAATCCATTTCTGATGTTCTCTCTTACCCTTTCTTTGGCTGCCTTAAGTACCATCTCTTTCTCAGTAGAATCCATCAAAGTATCTAATATTAATATATTAGATATATTAATATATTATATATAGATATATATTAGATATATTATTATACTATATATAATTTTATATATATATATATATATAATATTAATATACATATTATTGGATGTCATCCCAGTCAGGATTTTGAGGTTTTTATAACCATTTTTACTACTCATGCCATTTTATCAGGATTTTCTCTATAAATTCTGGCTGATTGTTTCCAAATAACTAAATCTGCAGGAGAGAAAGGCACTTTTATAAATACTGGCCCTTCCACTCCTACACTTTGTTGCAAGGGGGCAATTACAATCCGTTTTTGTCTGCCTATGTCTTTTCTATCCATAACTGGGGCAAGGTTAGACCGACTCCTGGTTCTGTGGGCTACCCCATCGTTGATTCTCTCTCTCTCCTTTCTACCACAGTTAGGTTTTGCTCATCTTCCGAGGAAGAGAGATCAGGGGACGATGGGAGAGGAGAATAAAGAGGGAAGGGTGTACTAGACGAGACAGGTTCAGGACTAGGTGGGGTAGGAGCAGGCAGTGGGATAGGGACAGATGGAACAGGTGGGATAGGGTTAGGTTCTCTTGATCCTATTGGAGCTACCTGTAAATCAATATCTGTATAATTTTCCCTACTCAGGCTTTCTTTCAACGCCAAGTGTTCTAAACAACGTTCCTCACAAACCCCACACTTATTGCTTGCAGTTGTTTTAACCATCATTAATCCACATTCATCCTGCCATTCTGGTTTTGCCCATAAATAGAAAAACAAATCAACATACGGAACCTCATCCCATTTTCCTTCTTGTTTACAAAATGACATTAACTGCAAAATAGTGTTATATTGCAGAGTCCCGTATTTTGGCTGTTTGTTGTCATTCTCCAAGGCATATCCTGGCCACCATGTATTACAATAATCAATCAACTTAGCTTTACGTAATTCTTCCCCAAAATTACCCTGTTTCCAATGTGCTAGTAAGCACCCAAAGGAGAACTTTGCGGGATAGAGGTGTTGCCGCCCAAAATCCCTTTCAGTTTCTTCATTCCAAATATACCACAAATTGCTGAACCCGGAACACTCTCGCGATTGTCTTATGGAACGGCGCCTGGGCTTGTACCAGCAGGAATTCCTTTAGCCCAACCAAGCGTAGCTTTCGCTGCGTCTCATTGGCAGGCACCCAAACCAAAGTAAAAAGCACCTTACCTTTCTCCCGGGGACGTGGCGAGCGGCAGAAGCGGTCGCGGCCGATCGAGCTCCCCGAGAATCCCTCGGTGCTGGCTGGAGCGCGGTCGAGTTGCAAAACTCGCTCAGCAGCACCCGCAGGGTCCCATCCGGGGTCACCAAAATGTTAGCGTTCAGAAACACATAATCACAGAAGCGATTATATGCGGTGCTTTTTATTCAAGAGCTCTGGGAATCGGGGTAGTTTCCACCCAAATCTGATTCCGACCATACATTCGAGGTGAACCTGTTTTATACTCTATCATTACATAACTTTCATGTTAATTATTAAACTTATATTGTTCTATTGTATACACAGATTTCAGCTAAACATAGCCCCCTTTAAATTTCCAACATAGTTTCTCACGATTCTTCTTATGGTTATAGAATAATTCTATTTAATTATTAAACAATCACCACATCTAACAATTATATCTTTTATCATACTGCTTACGCAGGTGCAGTGACCTGAGAAAACACAAAGCCCAATATTTTCAAAGACTATTTTTAACATTTTCCAGGGCTGCACTATCACTTTTATTTCTTGTGGGAAAAAAACATCCATATCAAGCAGGCACTCATGGCCAAAGCTGGGCAACTGCCTCTGGAATTCCTTATATCCAAGGATAGCTCCCAGACAAAAGCTGCCAGGAGTGACAAGCCTGGCTGGCCTTGGCTTCCTGAGGGCTGGCCCTCATCTGCCTCTGAAACACTGGGGCTGGGTGCTTTCCTTCCTTATAAAAAGAGCTCTTCTTCCTGTCCAGGCACCCACAGCCAAAACTGAGATTCCACCTCCAAAATGCCCAATGTCCAAGGAAAGCCCCTAGACAAAAGGTGCCAGGAGAGACAGGGCTGGCTGGCTTGGCCTGAGGGTGGCCACCTCTCATCTTCTTCCAAAACACTTGGACTTTGTGCTTTACTTTCCTATGGGCAAAAACACCCATCTTGACCATGGCCAAAACTGGGATTCCACCTCCAAAACTCCGTACATCCAAGGATTGCTCCCAGGTGAAAGCTGCCAGGACAGACAGGTCTGGCTGCCCTTGGCCTCCTGGGGGTGCCTCTCCCCTGCTGTCCAAACACTGGGGCTGGGTGCTTTCCTTCCTATGGAAAAGAACCGTCCTTCTTATCCATGCAGAAACGGCTGAAATTGGGGTTTCACCTCCCAAATTCCCGATATCCAAGGGTTGCATTGAGACAAAAGCTGCCAGGACAGAGAGGTCGGGCTGGCCTTGGCCTCTGATGGCCGCCTTTCATCTGCCCCTGAGACACCAGCGGTGTTCTGTGCTTTCCTTCCTATGGAAAAGAACCATCCTTCTCCTCCAGTGTCCAGGTCTGAAATTGGGATTCCACCTCTGAAATTGTCAATATCCAAGGGTTGCTCCCGGCAAAATCTGCCAGTACCGTCAAGGCTGGCTGGCCTGGGCCTCTGGTGGCTGCCCCTGCAACAGTGGGGCTGGGTTCTTTCCTTCCCATGGAGATCCCTGGGACACTGTGGGGACCTCATGGAACCAAGGGGATCATTGTGGCCCCACTGGAGCCCATGGAACCAAGGGGATCATTGTGGCACCACTGGAGCCCAGGGAACCAAGGGGATCATTGTGGCACCACTGGAGCCCATGGAACCAAGGGGATCATTGTGGCCCCACTGGAGCCCAGGGAACCAAGGGGATCATTGTGGCACCACTGGAGCCCAGGGAACCAAGGGGATCATTGGGGCACCACTGGAGCCCTTGGAACCAAGGGGCCATGGTGACACAGAGGGGCTCCATGGACCCAGAGACCATTGTGGCTCTGTGGGGCCTGATGGAACCATGGAGACCATTCCAACCTTCAGAGCCTCTTGTCACCAAGGGGGCATTATGACACCTCAGGGCCCCATGGAAGCAAGGGACCATTGGGACACTGTGGGACCCCATGGAACCCAGGGAACATGGAACAGCTCTGGCTGGCTTGGCCGCCAGGGGCCACCTGACAGCTCTGGCTGATCTTGGGGTGTCAAGGGCTGCCTCTCATCAGCTCCTGGAGCACTGGGGCTCTGTGCTTTCCTTGCTGTGGAAAAGAGCTGTCTGACTTTTCAGATGCCCATTGCCAAAACGGGTACTCTCCCTAAAATAATTTCCTCTGTGCAAGGGTATCTCACCAAACAAAACCTGCCAACTCTGGCTGGCCTTGGCCTCTGGTGGTCACCTCTCATCTGCCCCTGAAACACTGGGGCTCTGTTCCTTCATTCCTATGGAAAAGAACCAGCCTTCTTGTCCAGGGACCATGGCCAAAATTAGAATTTGGCCTACCAAATTCGGTATATCCAAGGATTGCTCCCAGACAAAAGTAGCCAGGACAGACAGGTCAGGCTGGCCCTGTCCTCTGGTGATTTCTTTAGACACTGAGCTGAATGTTTTCATTTGGAAACACCTTGGAGAGGGCCCAGAGATGTCCCAAGGAGGGCTTTGGAGACCTAGGGCCCATGAGCACTGTATAGGGACAAAGGAGCTCTGTGCTCAGTGGGATGGAGACTGAGGAGAGTGGAGCAGAGCCATGAGAGTGTTTAAAGAGCAATTTCAGGGATGGTGGATCCTTTTGACATAGTGGAAAACAGCCAGAGAGAGAAAGAATTAACGCCAAGGGCAGCTGGGGAGGCCCAGAGTGGCAGCAGGAGAAAGGAATTTCCCTGTCAGGGCAGGGCTGTGGTGCAGCACGTCCCCAGCAGGAGCCTGGAGCAGCCCCAGGCTTTGTGTGGGCAGGCAGGGGCAGGCAGGAGGCAGAGCTGTCAGCAAAGGAAGGGCCCAGCCAGGTGGGGCAGCCGGGGGATGCCCAGAGCCTGCAGGGACAGAGGCCAGGGCAGGGACACCGTGGGACAGCCTGGGCTGCACAGGGCACAGGGATGGGCAGCAGCTGCAAGACAGCCCTGACAGAGCCAACTTGGGCAGCGCTTTGGCCATGGCTGCTGGCCCTGGGCCTGAGCCAGGAGGGGACAAGTGACCCTTGCAGGCCTGGGGCCTCATGGCCTCCTTGTCCCTGCTCAGCAGCCTGGCAGGGGCCGCCCCACGCTCCTGCCCTTGGCATTGCCCATCCCCACATGCCAGTGCCCATCCCGGGAAGAGCCCTGAGCAAGGAGGGAGGGACAGGATCTGCCTGGCCAGGCCCTGGGGCTCAGCCCTTGGCCCTTTACATTCCTGAAACAAATCCAGGTTTGCTCAGCACCAGAGACACCTTTGCCTTGTTTGTCCCCAGCTGCCATCAGTGCCTCCAGTGTTCTGCTCTCCCTGGAACCCGGGGACACTTTCTCAGTCCTGTCCCTCAGAGGGATCTCTTTAAAGTACAAGAAACTTCAGTATTTCAATCTGACTTGGAGCTCTTGAGAAGTCTTTGAGCCCACTCTGAGGGACTGGGTGTGATGCAAAGAGCAGCAAAGGCCCAGAGGGTGATTAAAGTCCTTGTGCTGTGTCTGTGCTGCTGAGCTGGGCCGGGCTCCTGGCCCAGAGGCAGCTCCTGGCAAGGGCAGCAGAGCTGCAGAGAGACAGCTCTGGCCAGGAGCAGCTCCTGTGCACAGCCCAGCAGGGCTGGGGCACTGCCAGGGCCCCTCAGGGACACGAGCAGGGCACAGACAGAGCTCACAGGGGCTCAGCACTGGCCGGGGCTGTGGGATGTCCCCGCGGGGGCTGTGTCACAGCAGCACCTCTGGGGCTGTGTCCCAGAGCCACAGAGCAGCTGGGATGGCAGCAAGGGGCTGTGTGACAGCACAGAGTGGGCTCGGTGACAGCACTGAGGGGGTTGTGACATCACAGAGCTAGCTGTGACATCACAGAAGGTGGCTCTGGGACATCACAATGTGGGTTGTGACACAGAGTCACAGAGCAGCTGTGTGATGCCACAGAGAAGGCTGTGACATCACAGGGTGACTGTGACATCACAAATCTGCTGTGTGACATCACATAGCAGCTGAATGCCATCATATGGAGGGTGTGTTACATCACAGGGGCTGTGTTAATAAAGCCTCTTATCTGGCCTTATTATCAAGCAATGCAAGGTATTCCATGGGGTTTACTAAAGTGTGTGACATCACAGGGGCTGTGTGACATCATGGGAATGTTGTGATATCACAGGGGCTGTGTGACATCACAGGGGCTTTGTGATGTCACAGGCAGCATTGTGACATCACGGGGGCTGTGTGACACCACGAGGGCTTTGTGACGTCACAGGGGTTGTGTGATATCACAGATGGCTGTGTGACATCACGAGGGCAGTGTGACATCACAGGGGCTGTGTGACATCACAGGGGTTGTGTGACATCACAGGGGCTGTCTGAGGTCCCTGGGTAGGTCACTCTGCCCCAGCCCCCTCACAGCTCCCCCCAGAGCAGTCCAACCCTGCTCGTGCACAGCGGGGTCCCCTGTTCCCCCGGGTCCCCCCGGGTCCCCCCGTCCCCGGCCCCGCAGCCTCCCCCAGAGGATGTTCCACGAGATCGACCCCAGAGCCTGACACGGGGACGGGGGGCCGGGGCCCTGGGGGTGGCACAGGGGGACAGGGACCCCCCGGCAGCGTCCCCGTGTCCCCCAGGGCCAGAGCCTGGGCCAGGGCTCCGTCACCCTGTTATGGATAAATATCATAATATTGGCTTTTTGCAAATATTAAAATGGATTTTATATGTGTGGTGTTAAAATAACTTTGTTCTAAAGATATTGTTTTTATTTCTGTTGTTAATTGAGCTTAGACATAGTAGTGAAATAGCTGATAGAAGTGTGCTTGTGTTAAACTGCCTGCTTGGATGGGATAACATCCAATGCACCCAGGATGAGGACACCTGTACAGATCTGCCAACTCTCAGCACTCCCCGTCTGAAGGCAGAGTGCACCAAGGCCCAAAACCTGGAGGTGATAAAGAGAAGGAGCCAAAACCACAGCCAAGAAACACACATGCTCTGAAAAGGCAGACCCAAGGAGGGGCCATGTAAAATCATTCCTGGAATATGTAAAGTAGTTGATGGATATGCATGAGGCTCTATGAATATGCACCAGGCTGATGTAAGGGGAAAGGTATTTCAGGGGGTCCCCGAAGGTAACAGGGTGCTCCTGGCTGAGTGCCAAGATGCACCCGGCTGTAATAACCTTTGCTCCATGGTCCTGGTCTCCCATTGTCCTTTATTAAACTTTGTACATTTTCACAGGAGAGTGAACATGTTTTTCACAAATGGAATCTCAAGGAACCAAGGGTCAGTTGTTAAGCCAAGGCTCTGCTTTGACCAAGTGGGGCCTCATGGGACACAGGTGCCACTGGGACATTGCCAGGTCTGCTAGGAACAAGGCTCCATTATTGCACAGTGTTACAGATGAGTAATGTCATAGTTGGGTCTCACAGTGAGGAGATAGATCCTATGTGTGTGTTAAGATGTGTAGTGATGTTATTGTCATCTGTCCCCCATAGTCCTCTTCCCCTCCCCTTGTAATGGCCTTGGTGGTTGGGGCATTTGGGGAGGGCAGGTTTGTCACTGGAAGGCAGGCATGGCAACACCTGCTCTCCAGTCAGGTTGCAAGAAAGCATTCTCCACCAATGGACGGCCACAAAGAGTTACCTGACAGACTTTGGGTGGGGCTAGGATTACCTGATGCAACACCAAAAGCCTAAAAGGAGGAGCAGCCAATTTGTGAAGGAGCCATGTGGCTGATAGCCATGGGGTGGGGAAAGGCTCCCAGTGCTGTGATTTCTCCTGTTTCAGTCCTTTGTTGTCATTTTTTTCAAGGTTGAATCACCCTTATATTTTAAAAGTAGTGGTCATTTCTCACACACAGCAAGGCCTCAGGGCGCCCAGGAGAGCGGCGTGACAATGACATCTTGGGGAACCAAGTGTCACCTGCAAACACAACGGGGCCTCATGGAAGCCAGGGGCCACTTGGATATTGCCAGGGCAGGTGGAACTCAGTGTCCATTGTGACACAGCACAGCCTCGTGGAACTCAGCAGAGCATTGGGACAGCCTGGAATCTCATGGAGCCAAGGCTCTGCTTTGGCAAAGTGGGGCCCACAGGACACAGGTGCCACTGGGACATTGCCAGCTCTTGTGGAACCCAGTGTCCACTGTGACACAGCAGAACCTCATGGAAACATGGGGGCCACTGTGACGCAATGGAATCCCATGGAAGCAAGTGTCAGTTGTGAACGCAGCAGGGCCTCACAGAACCCAGGGGCAACGGGGACCGTGCTCTGGCTCGTGGGAGCAAGGGGCCATTGTGACCCAGCGGGGCCTCCTGGAACCCAGGAGAACATTGTGGGCCCATGGATCCTCATAGAAGCACGGCCCCGTTGTGACAAAGTGCAGCATCACAATGGTCTCCTGGGTTCCATGAGTCCTCGCTGTGTTTAGAATTGACACTTGGTTCCCCAAGATTCCATGGCTCCATCCCTCTGCTCTCCTGTGATTTGAGGCTGTGCTGTGTCACAATGGACACTTGCTTCCTCCAAGGCTGGAGATGTCCCAGTGGCACTGGGCTTCCATGAGGCCGCGCTTTGTCACAATGGGGCCTTGCTTCCATGAGATTCCATTGTCCCACAATGGTCTCCTGGGTGCCACAAGGCCTGCCTTTGTCACAGTGGAACCTTGCTTGCACCAGCCCTGGCAATGTCCCAGTGGCACAGGGGTTCCAGGAGACCCTGCCGTGTCACAATGGGCCCTTGGTTCCATCAGGTTCCATTGTGTCCCAGGGCTCTCCTAGGTCCCATGAGGCCTTGGTCTGACACAGTGGTGTCTTGTTCCTACCAGGCCTGACAATGTCCCAGTGGCACCTGTGTCCCATGAGGCCCCACTTGATCAAAGCAGAGCCTTGCTCCCATGAGATTCCCCTGTGTCACAATGTTCTGCTTGGTTTCATGAGAACCTGATGTGTTGACAATTGATCCTTGGATCCTAGAGATTCCATTGCATCACGGCTGTGTCCTTGGTTCCATGAGGCCCAGCTTTGTCACAACTGGACCTTGGTTCCATGAGATTCTATGGTGTCACCATGGTCTCCTGGGTCCTGTAACAATTCACACTTGGTTCCATGAGATCCCACCACGGTGTCACCATGGTCTCCTGGGTCCCATGAGGGCCCCTCTCTGTGTCACAGTGTTTGCCTTGGTTTCCTGAGAGGCTGATGTGTTGACAGCTGACCCTTGGCTCCTTGAGATTCCATTGCATCCCAGCGGTGTCCTTGGTTTCATAAAGCCCAGGTTTGTCACAAGGGAGCTGTGGTTTCAGGATATTCCATGGTGACACAAGGGTCTCACCACTCTCTGAGGCTGCACCGTCAAACAGTGGACACCTGGTTCCATGAGATTCCGTGGGGTAACAGTCAATTCTTTTCCTTCTTTTCTGCCAAGGTCGGGATGAAATCCCAAGACAGCATTTCTTGTTTGGACTCAGGTGTTCATTAGCTCTTGTCTCTAGAACAGTCTCACAAGCTGTGAGTTCTGCAGTGCTTCGCTAACAAGGTAAAAATGGAGCCCCATCTCTCTCTCTCTGCAAGGTCTTTTGAGGATAAACTGTCCAATTAAGAAATGACACCTAAATTATTTTTACTTTTAACCCAATAACCAATCACCCGTGCCCAACATAAGGGACGAGGAGGAGGAGGAGGAGGAGGAGGAGAAGGAGAAGGAGGAGAAGGAGAAGAAGGAGAAGGAGAAGGAGAAGGAGAAGGAGAAGAAGAAGAAGAAGAAGAAGAAGAAGAAGAAGAAGAAGAAGAAGGCAAAGAAGAAGGATCAGCCTCCACCCTAAAACCTCCATCTTGCTTTATATAGATTACTATATTCTAAAACCTTAAACTCCAAGTTGTCCACCATGTGATATTCCACCCTTCTAATCAAACTCCACACCCATAATCCCAGTTCCATCATTCCATTTTGGAAGCCTTCTCCACAGCCTCAGGTCAAATGCAGTGTTCTCTTGGGGGTCAGTGTCTGCCAGCTCAGAAAGTCCAAAATTCTCAGCAGCCCGGGTTCCAACAGGTAACAATGTTCTCCTGTGTTCCAGTAGGTTCCATTGGACCCGGCTCTGTCACCATGGACACCTGGTTCCATGGGATTCCATGGGGTGACAATGTTCTCCAGTGTCACCATGGACACCTGGTTCCATGGGATTCCATGGGGTGACAATGTTCTCCAGTGTCACCATGGACACCTGGTTCCATGGATTCCATGGGGTGACAATGTTCTGCAGTGTCACCATGGACACCTGGTTCCATGGATTCCATGGGGTGACAATGTTCTCCAGTGTCACCATGGACACCTGGTTCCATGGATTCCATGGGGTGACAATGTTCTCCAGTGTTCCATCAGGCCCGGCTCTGTCCCCATGGACACTCGGTTCCATGGGCAGTGTCCGTGTCCCAGTGGCACCTGTGTTCCATGGCACCCCTGTCTGACCAGGGACAGTTTGTTCCAGGACATTCCAATGAGTCCCAGCGGTCACTTGGGTTCCATGCAGGTGCCTGGGCAGTGGGAGCTCAGCCCAAATATCCTGGGGGTCCCTGGGCTGGTGTTTTTTGGGGGGAACCTTTGGATCTTGCAGGGCTCCAAAGCTGAGCCACGGATGCCCCTTGGGACTGAGTGGAGCATCATGGAAGCCAGGAGAGCCTGATGGAAGCCAGGAGACCCTGATGGGAGCAAGGAGACCCTGATGGAGACCAGGAGAGCCTCATGGAGCCAGGAGACCCTGATGGAGCCAGGAGACCCTGATGGAAGCCAGGAGAGCCTGATGGAAGCCAAGAGACCCTGATGGAGCCAGGAGACCCTGATGGGAGGCAGGAGACCCTGATGGAGCCAAGGCTGCAGCAGGACCCAGAGGGACCTCACGGGAGCCAGGAGAGCGTTGTGAGGCTGTGGAACAATGTGGCACCGAGGTTTCCCTGGGGCTTGGCAGAAGCTCCCGGAGACAAGGAAGCGCTGGGAGCCTCCGGAATCAGCGTCTGCAGGAGGATTTTCTGCTCCCTCCTGGGATGCTGGTGGACAATAAAGCCTGAGGCAGCCTCCCAAGGGTCCGGCTGTGCCACCTGCGGGGGCCACATCTGGGGGGACGCCCGGCCAGCCCTGGCCCTGCTGCTCCTCCTGGCCGGGCCTGGAGCTGCTGGGACCCCGGCCTGGGGGAATCCTCAGGGCTGTGCAAGGAAAGGTTCAGCACAAGCAGCCCTGGAGCGAGATGTGCAGTGTGATACACGCCAAACACTTGTTTTTTAAATTGTAAAAGTTCCATAGTAATAAAATGGTTATAAAAACAGTAATATAATTAGAGTAATAATAATTTGGACAATTTGAATTAGGACAATATGAGACAATAGAGAGAAAGGGTTATGGAGGTCTGGGTACCTTTTCTGGGCACCACGAGCCTGAAAAAGGAACCCGTTAACACAGGATTAAGCCTTAAAAATAACAGCCTGTTGCATATTCATACACTTCATCCATGATGCATAAATTCCATTCAAACACAGGATTCTGTCTGGGCAGTGCCACCTTCTTCCTCCGAATCCTAACAGCGCCTTCGAGGTGGGAAGAAGTTCATTTCTTCTGATAAGAGGGCAAGAAATTCTTTTTCTCTGAAAGATTTAGGTGTCCTGTGGCTGCTATCTCACTGTGAGTCCTTTCTGTAAAAAAAGAATCCTACATAGCATCGTTTCTATTTTAACATTTTTTATAACCTAAAACTATATTTAACACACTCCTTAAGAGAATTAATACAGCAGACATATAATATTAAGATATAAATATATTATATATAATAATTATATAATGTATGATTATATAATATATATAATATAATTATATAATATATAATATATATTATATATAATATAATTATATATGTAATATATAAGATATAATATTATATATATTATATATTGTTATATATTATATATTTTATATATAATATATAGATTATAGTATATTATTATATTATATTATATTATATATATATATAATATTCTAACACCAGACATATAATATTCATTTTAATATTTGCAAAAAGCCAATCATAAAATACATGCATTTTTCCCATGCAGGCAAAGCCAGCGAGGCAGCAGAACAAGAGAGAGAGCAGAGCCAGCGACACAACAAACGCACCGAGAGCGAGAGAGCAAGTTTGAACAGAGCTTGCAAAGGGCAAAATCAGCTCAGACCAGGTTAGACTGAAGAACAAGGAGCACCAGGCATGGGCTGATGGTCCAGGTAAAAAGTTCCAGCGTGAGGAGGACGACAGAAGCCTTCATCAAAAGAGCACCAGAAGACTGAGGGCCGCCACAGGAGGAACGGACGCAGGCGCTGAAGCCACACACGGCTGTAAAACCGGGACACAGCTTTATGCAAATGTGAGTATGCTAATGAAGTGTTGTAATTGTGACTTTTAAAATGGAGCTGAAGGCTAAAGGAGACCGAGTGGGTTTTTGCCAGAGAGATCCCCCTCGCTCCCAGCGCTGGATACACAAATCCCTGCTCTGTCTGACTGCAGAGTTTGATTTCCTCGCCCAGTTTGTCCCACTCCCCCTTTCCCTGCCCTCTCCTCCCCTCTCCCAGTCCCATTTATGGGATTTGGGGTCATTTATGGGATTGGGATCATTTGGGGCATTTGGAGTCATTTGGGGGATTTGGGTTCTTTGTGTGCCTTTGGGGTTATTTGGGGGTTTTTTGGGGTGTTTCAGGGTAAATTTGGGATAATTTGGGGTAATTTTTCACATTGTTAGTTTTTTAGGGCCGTGTGTGTGGGGGGTAATTCAGGGCCAATTCTGTGTGGGTTTGGGATTATTTTATGGGATTGGATGGGATGTTAATGGATTTAAATAGGAATTTAGTAGGATTTTAATGGGATTTAATAGGAATTTAATAGGATTTAATGGGATTTTAATTGGATTTTATGGACTTTTAATGGAATGTTATGGGATTGTAATGGAATTTTATGGGATTTTAATGAGATGTCATGATATTTTAATAGGATTTTAATGGTATTTAATGGGAATTGAGTGGAATTTAATGGGATTTTTATGGGATTTTAATGGGATTTGATGGGGGTTTCCCCCAGTCCACAGCTCCCTCCCACCTCAATTTGGGGGTCCCATCCCCCTCTTCCCGCCGCTCTCCCGCCCCTTCCCCATCGTTCCCCCAGTCCCCAATCCCCTCCCCCGTGCTTGGTTTTGGGGGTTCCAGGCCCCTCCTGCTCCCTTTGGGGGTCCCGACCCCCCTTGGGTTGAATTTGGGGCCCCCCCGCCCCCCTTCTCCCCGCGCCCCCCGCTCCCCCCGCGGCCGGGGGGGCTCCCAGCGCCCCCAGTGCCACCAGTGCGGCCCCAGCTGCCCCCGCACGCCCCATCCCCATCGCCGGGGTCACCGCCCCCCGCCCCAAATTCCGCTCCTGGACACTGAGAGCCATCAGCGACAAACGCTCTGATTGGCTGGGAATGGCCCCGCGCAGTCTCTGATTGGCCAGCGCTGTGAGAGGCGCTGGGTTCTGCCCGGCACCCGATGAGTCACAGCCGAGCCGGGCTCTGATTCGCTGGAAATCGCCGGGCGGGGCCATTGCGCCGAGTTTCTGCCCGGCAACGGGATCGTCATCAGCGCTCCACGCTCTGATTGGCCAGGATCTGTTTCGGACTGGAGACGGGAGGAACTGGGCACCCCCAGGAGCCCCTCGGGTTTGGGGCTTTCGATCCCCCCTCGGCCCTCGGGGCGGCCCTGGGGCCACCCTAACACCCCCAAAATGGGGAGGGTCCGCGGGGCCCTTTGGAACCCCCAGGAATGGGCGGGGAGCGGCAGGAGCCGCCCCAAAAAGGGATGGAAGGGTCCGGGCCGGGAATGGGGGAGGCTCTGGGGATGGCTCCGGCCCGGATCGGGGCGGGCTGGGATTGAGGGAGGCTCCGTTCAGCGGCCGGGGAGGGGCTGGGCCTGGGGAGGGCTCCGGGATTGTGGGGATGGGGCCATTCCGGGACTGCGGCGGGGCCTCTCCCTGGGGTTGGGGTCCGGCATTGGCTCAGGGACCCTCCCCGTTCCTGTTCCGCTTCCCGATCCCGTTCCTGATCCCGATCCCGCCGCTGGCTCCAGGGAATGTCCCTGATCTCAACCCCGACCCCAAACCCGAGGTGAGGTCAAACATTGGGGTCAAACACCCCAAATCCTGGGGTCAACTCCCCCGGACCCCAAATCCTGGGGGTTCAAACACTGGGGGGGGCCAAACACCCCCAGACCCAAACTCTGCGATCTCAACCTCCCCCCCTGCCCCCCAGCCCGAACCCCAAATTTTAGGCCTTAAACCCCCCAAATCACAGATCCTGGGGTGTCAAACACTCTCCAATTTGCAAATGTTGGGGTTAAATCCCCCTGACCCCGAATACTGGGGTTTGAAACATTTGGGGTGTCCATCACCCCCCGTTCCCAAAGTCTGGGGTCAAACACCCCCAAATCCCAAATCCTGAGTTGTCAAACACCCCCAATCCCCAAAGTTTGGGGTCTAAAGCCCCAATCCCAAACTTTGGAGTCAGATCCCCCCGATCCCAAAACCTGGGGTGTCAAATCCCCCTGATCCCCCCAGCTTTGGGGTTAAATCCCCCCAAATCCAGGGATCAATCCCCCCATTTCCCGAACTTTGGGGCCAAAACCCCTGACCACAAATCCTGGGGTTTGAAACATCTGAGGTGTCCAACCCTCCTCATCCCCATAGTTTGGATGTCAAACCCCTTGATCCCCAAATCCTGGGGAAAAAAAACCTCTTAAACCCCAAATCCTGGGAACAAAAACCCCCAAATCCCAAATCCTGAGGTGTCAAACATCCCCAATTCCCAAAGTTTGGGGTCAAAAATCCCCAAACCCTGAGGTGTCAAAATCCCCTAAACCCCAAATTCTAGGATCAATCCCACCCAACCCCCAAATTTTAGGATCAAACCCCCCAATTCCCAAAGTTTGGGGTCAAACACCCCCAAACCCCGAATTTTAGAATCGCCACCCCCCCCCCCCCGCCCCCAGTCCCAAAAATTTGGGGTTATTTGGGGTTTATTTGGGGCAGCTCCAGGTGCAATGTCTGCAGAGAGACCCTGGGTACAATGCTGGGAAAAACCCCAAGAACCCCTCTGGAGCCCCAAAATCCCTGGGGGCTGGGAAAGGGGATTTGGGGTGAAAGAAGAAGGATTTGGAATGCACAAAGAAGGATTTGGGATGGAGAGAGGGGATTTAGGTGGGAAACTGGGTCCCTTTTTGGCGCAGGAGATCTTCCTGGCGCTGCTCTGGGTGATGCTGAAGCCCTGCAGGGCCTCGCGGGCGGTGCCCGCCTGCACCTCGGGCTCCAACTGCACCCAGGCGATGTCGCGGGGCCCGGGCACCAGGGCAGCTCCTGAACCCCGGGAACCTGGGCTGGGAACGGGGCAAGGAGAGCCCCAGACACCTGGGGGTGTTCCCCAGACACCCGGGAATGTTCCCCAGACACCCGGGAATGTTCCACAGACACCCGAAGCCTTCTCTGCTCCATTTCCATCCTGCGCCTTCTGGCCTCTTCTTCAGCTCTCCGGGCCGCTGCTCTCTGCTTCATGGCCGCCCTTCTGGGCCTGAGGCAGAGGAAGAAAGGCAGGAAGAGCAGCTCAGCAGCAGCCCAGTAGGGCCCCTGCTGCACGGCTGCCCAGAGCAGGGGTCCCCAGGCAGGCTCGGGTGCCTCTGGGGTAGCCTGCTCCAGGCCCTCTTTGCCCAGCTCTGCATCCTCATCCCAACTGATCACCACGGGCCGTGGGAAGTGGAAGAGGAGCAGCAGCAGCAGGGCAGGGACTGATTTGGACACCATGGTCTGCAGGAGGAGAGAGACAATTTGTGTTGCTTTGCACAAGAGTTGCAAACCTGTGTGTTATTGGGGAATGGCCGCTCCTGCTGTGCCAGAGTGCTCGAGCAGGGGTGAGAATCTGGTGTCAAAGTGCATTCATGTGCTTCATGTTGCACGGGGCACCCGTGTGCAGGAATAGAGAACAACTTCCCTCAGATGGGATCTGCTGTGGCAAGGCCCCTCTGGTTTTCTCCTCCACGCAGCAGTTTGCATGCAGAATGTGGGCAGATGTAACTTGGAGGTCCTCCTGCTCACCCTTGGGTTCCCCTTGCAGAGCCTCAGCCCCTGCGTTCTGTCAGGGCCCCTGGGCAGGTGGGATATTCCCAGAGGAGAGGGGCCGGCTGTGTCCCCATTGCCCCTGTCCCTTATGTGCCTGTGCTCAGGAGGGCACAGAGAGGATGGGGACTCCTGCCTGCCCCGTGTCCTGTCCGCCTGCCGGGCCTGTCCCAGGGCAGCCGGGCTGTGATTGCTGTGCTGTGTCCCCCTGTCCCTGCTGTCCCTGCTGTCCCTGCTGTCCCTGCTGTCATGGCCCACTGCAGGTTCCACACCTGCACAGCCATGGTGGCTCCTGAGCTCTGCAGGGACCCGAGTGACAGTCTGAGTGGTGGCACTCCTGGTTTTCTTGCATTTGGCATCGCACAGAGCAGAGGCTGGATCACAGCACCAAAGGAGCAGCTGCTGCAGGGGAGGAAAGGAGCCTCTGCATGGCCAAGGGCTGCTGTGGTGCCCCTGTGTCAGGAATTCCCCACAGCTGACACCTGAGTCCAGCATGGACACTCACAGACACAGCGTTTGTTCAGGCATTGCCTTTATTGCATCTTGACAGGGACTGCAGCTGCCTGAGGGAAGTCACCCTCCCGAGACAGGAGGGCAGAGAGTGTAATTTAAATTAACCAATTGTGATTATAGGCATTCGTAGCGACAGTCTATGTACTGTATATATGAATATTAAACAAGACACAAAATAATTATTGGATCATGAAGATTAAGCAACATTTGCTGGTTTAGATAAAAAGAAAGTATACTTCAGTTTTGCTTAACTGCAATAATTCTTGGTAATTTTGAAGAAGTATAAGTTCTATATAATCTTAAGAAAAGTGCCATTATTTAATTACTACTTATTATTAAAATATTTATGATCTCTTACAAGAGTATTAATCTACATTATAGTAATAAAAAGTTTGGAAAATGTTTCTAAACACAATTTTTTTTAAACAAAACAATTTAAATATTTCAAAACTATTTAAGAATTTGAATCAATCTCCAATCATTGGGCCCGATTCCTTCAGATGGTGCTTTCCTCCGAGCAGATGCAAAGCCTCTGCATGGAAAAGGGTTAAAATAGATGCAGTTACTACAGATCCCTTGAGGAGAGAGAGGGCAGAGGGGCAGGGTGTGTCAGGAGCCCGGAGCCTGTGCCCCGGCGCAGGGCTGTGCTGGGCAGCAAGCGCAGCTCTGTGCGCCGGCTGCTCACAAAGATGTGCGGCTCGCCTTGGCCGGCCCAGAGAGCATCTCCAGCAGGAAGCTTTTCTTCACACAGCCACTGCCTGTGCTCCTCCAAGAGCCTGCCCTGCCTACCTTCAGCATCCTGTTTGTATCCCTATTCATTCCAATCAGCCTGGCCATTTGCTTTTCTATTTCTTTCGTGGCCCGGCGCATTTGCTCCATGTCTTTGAATCTCTTCCTAAGGAGCCGCCTTCTCCGCTCGCTTTCCACCTTCCTCCTTCTGGCCTTTTCCTCAGCTCTCTGGGCCGCTGCTCTCTGCCTCGTGGCTGCCCTTCTGCGCCTGAGCCACCAGCCCAAAAGCAGGAGCAGCGGCTGAGCAATTTGCCAGAGCTGGTGCAGGTAGCGCAAGGCAGCCAGGAGCCAGGGTCCCCAGCCAGGCTCAGCTGGCTCTGGGGGGGCCGCTTTCATCTCCTCTGCACGGGGCTGCCCATCCCCGTGAAATCTGTCCACCACGGAAAGTGGGAACAGGAAGAGGAGCAGCACAAGCCCAGCCAGGACTGCTCTGTGCGCCATGGTCTGCAGGAGGAGAGAGACAAGGCTTTCACTGGGGCTGCCAAGGGAGCTTGTGGGGGCTGAAGTGAGGCCCGGAGGCGCAGGGATGTGAGGGCAGAAGCAGAGGGCCCCGGGCAGCTGGCAGGCAGCAGGGCCTGTGCCAGTGGGCCAGCAGCAGCAGCCCCGTGCCCCGGCCAAGCCGCCGGCCCCAGGGGCTGGCCCTGGGTGCAGGGGGACAATGCAGGCCCGGGTGTGGCGCTTGTGGCCCGGCCCTGGCCCGGCCCAGCCCCGCCACGTGCGCAATCACCGCTTGCCCTGTGCTGGGCCAGCGTTACCTGCGGGGGCCTTTTCCAGCTGCCCCCATTGTGACACGCTGCCCCTGGTGTCACAGGGGCCAGAGGCATCACAGCCGGGCCAGCCCTGCCCTTGGTGCCCAGCCCAGCTCAGGGGCTCCCAGTGGGCCCAGCAATGAAAGCCCCGGCAGGCAGCAAGTGCAGCCCCTCTGGGAGGGGATGGGCCCCAGGGGCTCCCTTCACAAAGCAGGCAGAAGTCCCCTCTGATAAGTTTCCAAAGGGAATAGGTTATAATCAATAATGTTGAGTAGGATACATATTATCAACTATGAAAACACCTGAGGTGCTTTTCCTAATGGGACTTGTTCTTCTGTCAGTGGGGTTGGGTGATGGTTGCTCAGTTTTTCTTGCTTGACTCTTCCCTGATCCAGTCCATCCAAGAGCTCTGTGAAACCTTCCCATTATCAGACAGCAGAAATAAAGAACTGCAGTGAAACCACTTCTAGTCCCCTTCAGATCAAGAAGGTGCAGGGGGGTGGTTCTGGCAGAGAATTTGAGCTGCTCTGGACAGCGTTGCACTGCTGTGTTAGCAGGGACTGGCTGCTTGTGTTTTTCTTTGGATGAACAGAATCTTCCTTGTGTCCCCAGTGAACACATGGAGCTCACACCAGCAGTGCCTCTTGCCCGTTCCCTGCCCAGCCAGACCTTCCAGCCCAGCTGAAATGCCCAGCGTGGCCTTTGAGCACAAAGGGATTGCAGAGCCAAAAGCATCTGTGTAGCCACCATGGTGTTCAGCGGCTGCTGCTCGGGGAAGGGCACTGAGAGGAGGCCACTGCTGCTCTTGTCAGAGCGCTGCTGTGCAGGGATGTCCCTCGCCCTGCTCAGTCCCACATCTGCCCATCTTTTGGCCTGCTCTGAGCTCAGGTGGATGCCATCTGCTCCCAGCAGACCCAGCTGCTCCACGGTAGATGCACAGGCATGGAATCCAAAACCTTGAGTATCCCCTGAGTAGCCAGGCATTCAGCTGTTCAGTTTGTCACGGCCCACATCAGGGGTTAGAACAAGATGGTTTTTCAGATTCCTTGTGACCCGAACCATTCCAGGCTTCTAGGATTTCTCCATGACTGACTTTGGTCCCCTCAAAAGACCTCCTCTCTCCTCTCTTCCCTCCACCTGTGGAGAACGCATTCTGATGCTGCTGCTGCTGTTGGGACAGGTTGGTGGATACTCTTCCTGCCATCCCATGGGTGTAAGCATGACTCCTCTCTTAAGTCTTTGTCCCTGAATCAGTGCCTTCAAAGAACAGTTATCTCCCCTCCTTCCTTTTCCATTCAGCACTTGAGCAGACACAGCATTTCTCATCGTTTTCCACAGAACAGTACAGGTGCCAGTTCCCATCTTGTGGAGCCCTCTGCCATAAATCAGCCTGACAGGTTTATTCTCTACGTAATGGGAAATGATGACAAATGCAGCTGCATAATCTAGTTAGTAACTCACCATAATGACTGCTTCTGGGCTGATTTATGGGTTTTGTCACATGTGAGCTTTCAGAACTTTAGAGGTTACATTTTTCACACTTTTTTGTTGGAATCTCAGTTTATCAGACTTTACTGCAGCATTAATCACTTGCAGTACAACCCTGGACTTCACAAATGTATCATATCAGCATGAAAAAGGCAGAGAAAACAAGAACTGTTGTGAATTAATGAGCCGGGTAACACATGTCTCACAACAGCGATGAAACAACCTGTGTTCTTCTTCAAGCCACAACAGAAAGTCCCAAAGTCTGGTTATTTAATTTTTTTTTTTTTTTTCACAAAACACAAGCAGCAGCAAAGAACTGAAACAACACAGCCAGGCTTGAAACCTGAAAGATCTGCAAGGCTGAGTCTATCCTAGTTAATGGTGAAATGATGTGTGAAGCTGTCCTAGATGTTCAAATGAAGAAGATTGATTCCCAGTTATAATATGGCTTCTTAGCAAAACACTGGGATTATATAGGAGAAATGCACGTGTCATGAAACAACCAAGAAATCAGAGAGACACTTCCAAGCTCTATAGTGAAGGTCTGGGAAATGTTCAGACTTACCATCTGTGGAGTTTGGTGCAGGATAAGCTGGAACAAAAGGCCATCATTACCCAAATTGATTTCCTTTGGGCTGGTCTGTTGGTTTTTTGATTTTTTTTTTCTTATTTTTTTGGGGTTTTTTTGGTTTTGTTTTTTTTTTTTTTTGTTTATTGTTTGTCAGATAATGTTTTATAATACTCCAAGAAATATGTTGAAAAGGTCAGCATGATCCATCAGACACAAGCAGCAGGGCTGGGGTAGATGCAACATGTTCCTTGCACTGGAGGGTAGACAGAGGCAAGATCTGGTTTGGGCTCAATCACACCTGGATCAGGGAGGTGGCTGAAACCTGGGCTGGCCAAAGCCTTAGAATCACAAAATATCCTGGGTTGGAAAGGACCCCCAAGGATCACCAAGTCCAGCTCCTGGCCCTGCAGAGGACACCTCCCCAAGAATCCCACGCTGTGCCTTGGCATGTGCTGGTGGGCAGGAGCACACAGCTGGCCGTGGCTTTGGGTGCATGGGTAAGATGAGATGGTGAGGAGCATCCCTGCTCCCTGAGCTCCTGGAGAGCTGCAGACACTGATCACTGGTAAGGACAGCACCAGGGCCATGGCCTGGGGCTGGTGATCTGGTGTCTCCTTCCTGCTGCTGCTTTCTGCTACAGATAACAGCCTGGTACCAAGGTCTTGTTGCTGAGGTGATAAACGGCTGGGGAGATTCCCTCCCTGCTCTTGTCTGCACGAGTTCTTATGCTCAGCACCAGGAAGGATTGGGCCAGAATGGAGGCATTTGGGGTCTCAGGGCTGAGGCTGAGACAGACAGGCAGGCAGAGCAGCTCCTCCTGGCTGATGCAAACATTAGCCCTGTGCTGGCCAGGCCAGTGATCCATAGCTATGGGTCCACAGTGATGGTGGTGCTGGGTATTCACTGGGAGAAGAGGAGGTGTAAAATGAAGCTTCTGAAGCTGCTTGGGATCCTGGAAGCTGCTCAGACCCCACTTGACCACAGTGGTTGTTTGGCCAGCTGAAGTGATGGAATTTATTGGGCTGTGCAGGGACAGTTTTCTGTGCAAACATGAAGGACTTTCAGGGGGGATGAAATACGGCCTCATAGTAGAAACAGCTGGGCTGAACACTCTTTATTCCAGCTATGAATCTTTGCTCTTAAGAGCAATGGATTCCACCTTTCATTAAACCAGAACTTCTTGTTGTTGTTGTTGTTATTTTGAGGAACAAAAATGACCTTTCTTGTTTATTTTATGAGCATTTTTAAATCTTTGTTGTTTATTTCATTAGCATTTTAAATCATCTTGTCACCCACTGCATGCATGAAACATGAGATGTTACCAAAGTGTAGCTCACTTCAGACAGGGAGTGCTGATAGTTGGCAGATCTGTACAGGTGTCCTCATCCTGGGTGGATTGGATGTTATCCCATCCAAGCAGGCAGTTTAACACAAGCAGCCTTTTCACTGAGCTTAATTAACAACAGAAATAAAAACTATATCTTTATAGCAAAGTTACTTTGACATCTACCATCACTCAGCAAGAGGTTTATTGTTATGGACACATAATATTGGCTTTTTGCAGAGATTAAAATGGATTTTCTATCTGTGGTGTTCAAGTAACTTTGTTATTGTCTTGGTTTGAAAAGCCAGGTGTCTGCTAAGGAAGGCAGGAGCCTCCCCTGGAGTGGAAAATGTAAACCCTCCCTCTGAATTGTTATAATTTTGAAATTAAGGAGCTTTCAGGCAAAGATATGGGAATAGGAATAACAGTTCTTTTTTAGGAAAAATTAAAAATATAAATGCAGTAGTACAAACAAAAAAAACCCCACAGACAGAGTCAGAACAGGGCCTGACCCCCTGTGGGTCAGGGTGCTGGCAGCAGTCCCATTCAGTGGTGGCTGCAGCCCTCCTGCAGTGCCAGGTGTGGCTCTGTTGGAGCAGGGATCCTGGAGAAGGGTGGAGTTTTCCTCTGAAGGTCCAGGGCTGCTGTAGATGGGCCTGGGAATCTTCCTTCCTCTGGGAATCCAGTTGGAAAAGGCTGATCCTCTGGGAATCCCGTGGAGAAGAAAGACAGCTGCTCCTCTGGGAATCCAGTAGGAAAAGGCTGATCCTCTGGGAATCCAGGAGGAAAAGGCTGATCCTCTGGGAATCCAGGAGGAAAAGGCTGATCCTCTGGGAATCCAGTGGAGAAGAAAGACAGCTGCTCCTCTGGGAATCCAGGAGGAAAAGGCTGATCCTCTGGGAATCCAGTGGAGAAGAAAGACAGCTGCTCCTCTGGGAATCCAGGAGGAAAAGGCTGCCTACAGTGTTCCAAATCTCAGATTCTGTCCAGGTAGGAATGCTTGGCTCCTCCCCCTGGGCGGAGCATCTCCCAATGGGATGATGTCATTTAATCAGCCATGCAGTGACACTCAGTGGCACATTACCAGAAGATTAATAATTAATAATTAATGGCCTATTAATGGAACACACCTCCCCAGAGGGAGGATTGGTTTTGGAAGAGAGAAACTGCCCAATGAACAGAAGATAACTGCCCCACCACTGACAGATGGCAAACAGAACACACACTTATCTTGCAGTCCAGGACCTGTCCCCACTGGCTGCCCCCATTCTCCAGAGTTCATGGTGTCCAGGGAGGCTGCAGCTGCCGGTGCCAGGAACAAACGAGACGGGTCTGGGTTTCAGAAAGCTCCAGAGTCCATTTCTGACCCCCGAAAGACAGGGCAAAGGCAGGGCTGTGGGGCTTTTATAGAGTATCCCAGGGCTGGAGTTTGGGTTTGTGTTGGATCGGCGGGAGAAATGTGGCATGCAATATGACTGATCAGCAAGTCTCGAACTTTATTGAGAGTCACACATATTTATATTGGTGTTAATAAAGCTCATACATATTGCAAAGGAGCGCTCATTATTGGTTAGTTACTTATCGGCCAACTACGCCTCCTTCTGCATTCTTGTGGTTATTCTGTTGAAACTATTCTTCATATTTTTGGCAAAAGAGCCTCTTCCCTATCCTGTTGTTGCATCAAGGGCATAATGTCCTTGCCTTATATGGACACTGACTGCTGACTTCTAGACTTGTCTCCTTCTTGCTTAACCAGGGGTATTATGTCGACGTGACCTTTCTCAGCCAGCCGTCTACAAAGCTCAGCGGGACAAGGCTCCTGTCCATGCTCTCCCACATTCCACAGTGCCCAGGCCACACCAGGAGTGCTCAGAGCTGCAGCCAAAAGCTTCCTATCAATCCTCTCTTGCGGAGGACACCAGCACAGAGGCACAGGTGCCACCTCCTCCAGCTAAGCCCAGGAGATCCACCTCCTCACCAGCTGCAAGAGCAGGACGCTTATGTGCCAGCCGCCCCTCCCAACCCCGTTCTTCCCCTCGTGCCCTGAAGGCGCATCCCCACCTTGAGACACCCGGGGCAGGAAGAAGAGCTGGCTCCGGACGATGTCCTCGTTGCTGTGGAAAGGAAGGTGCCCACAGAGCAGCTCATAGAGCACGATGCCCAGGGACCAGATGGTGGCTGGCTGGCCATGGTAGCAGCCAAAGAGGATCCACTCCGGTGGGCTGTACTCCAGCGTTCCTATGGGACACGGGCGCAGCTCATCAGGCCCATGCTGCTCCCTCCCTCCCAGCCAGCTCCCGTTCCACAACAGCCAGCCCCTGCCCTGCCATAAAGCAACTTGGCTGCAGCTGGCTGAAGATGGATTCCCCCTCCTTCCTTCCCTCCTTCCTTCCCTCCCTCTTCCCCCTCTGCCAGCCAAGGGGGGAACTCCACTGCCCGGCTGGGCCCCGGCTTTGGGCTCACCTGACATCCGGTTGTAGAACGTGTCCTGGAGGATCGTGCCGCAGCCGAAGTCGATGAGCTTCGCCTCGCCCATGGCCAGGTTTACGAGGACGTTCTCGGCCTTGATGTGGGGGTGCAGGACGCCGCGGCTGCTGCAGTGCCCCATGGCCTCCAGCACCTGGTGGAACAGCCCCCGCCCCACGGGCTCCGTCAGGAACCGCCGCTCGTGCAGGAAGTACCAGAGGTGCTGACAGCGCTGCGGACGCTCCATGAGCAGCGCGAAGCCCTCGGGCACCTTGAACCAGTCCAGGAGCTGCACGACGCTGAGGAAGCCAGGCCGCGACACCTTCCACAGCAGCGCCAGCTCCAGGGGCACAAGGGCGCCCTTGCGCTGCGGGGGGACCGCGATGCCGTCAGCGGAGCCGATGCTGCACCGCGCCTTGGGCAGCCCCTGCCCGGCCCCGCCGCGGCTCGCCATGGCCCGGCCCGGGGCGCTGCGCGGCCCCCGCTCACTCCACGCTCGCTGCCCTCGCAGCGTTCCGGCTGCCACCCTGCCCGGCCTCGCCTCAGCCCCGCCCGGCACGCCCCGCCGGCTCCTCCCGCTGGCCCCGCTCACTCCCCAGCCGCGCCCACTCCGAGATGCGCTCCCGGACACTCGCTTGATGGCCGCCTGCGAGCCAAGGCCAGCGGCGGGCTGAGCTCATCGCCCGCCGCCCGCCGCCGCCCTCCGAGCCGGCCCCGTCTCTTCCCGGGGCGCCGTCGGCGAGGCGGGGACCGGAGTAAACGCTGCCGCAGCCGCCGCTGCCCAGCAGCGGGCCCTGCCGCTAGAGCTGCTCCAGGGGAGGCCTCTCCGCCCGTGCGGGCAGCACCGCGCTGCCGCTCTTCTGCCCGGGGCACCCGCCCGCCCGGCGCGCTGCTGCTTGCCGAGCCGCCCCGGGCTGCGGCGGCTCGGGGCCGGCGGCCGAGCTGGCGAGCGGCGGAGCTCGGAGCGGGGCAGCTGCCGGCCACGCTGTCGGCCACGGGGCAGGAGCCGGGCGGCAGCGGGGCGGCTGCGGGTGGAACCGCGGCAGGGGCTTCGTTCGGGGCCGGGGCCTCGGCCGGGGCTGGGCCAGAGCCAGCGCCAGGCGCAGCCAAAAGCCCGCACTGCTCCGCCAGCACCAGAGCGAGCGGCTCTTCCAGCGGCGCCACAGCCAGGACGGAGAGAGCCCGGCCGAGGCGGAACCACGGCGGGCCGGGCAGGGGCGGGCACGGGGCGGCCCCGCCGAGGGGCGCCTTGCGGGACGCGGCATCAGCCGGGCTGGGAGAGGCGGAACACGGACGGGACGGCACGGGACGGGAGTAGAGTGAGTGTGAGAGGGAGAAGGGGATGCGGAGCGAGTGAAAAGTCGAGTGGAAAACCGATCGAGAGTAGCGCTGCTGGTGCTGCTGCGGAGCCGCCGGAGCTCGCGGCCGTTCCTCCGTTGCCCCCGCGAACCCAACGGAGGAGCCGCCGCGCGCCCCAAGGAACGAAAGAGAGAAACAAACAGATCACACCCCAAAGTCATTCCTATTAGAGAAGTAACCAAAGAAAACAATGTAGCAATAACGAAGACTGTTGGCTTCTGGCTTCTTTCTTCTTTGCACGCGACCAAGCATTTCATGGGGAACAATTGCCTCTTCTGACAATTTTGCCAGAGTGGACAGGAGCAGAGCATTTACTTTTTAAGTAGAAAAGGGAAATTGTGTCAGTAATGTCATCTCTTTTCATCCTCTGTTGACACAGTTGCAGGCTGCCAAAAGACATGGTCTGCAGTGTGGAACTTGGGGCCAAGTTTCTTTTTCTGCCAGAGGATGAGGAGGGGAAGTATCCCAGAATCATGGAGTCGTGGCATGGTTTGGCTTGGAAGGGATCTGGAAAATCCCATGGCTGCAACCCCCTGCTGTGGCTGGGGACCCCTTGCACTGGACCGGCTTGTCTAGAGCTCCATGCAGCCTGGCCTTGAACACTGTCAGGGACGGGACATGCCCACCTTCTCTGGGCAACCTGTTCCAGGAGAGCCTTTTTTCTCAATCCCTTACCTAAACCTAATCTCTCTCCATTTGGATCCATGCTCCCTTGTCCTGTCCTTGCCTGCCCCCGTACAAAGTCCCTGTCCAGCTTTCTTGTGTGTTGCCCTCAGGTACTGGAAGGCCACAGCTGGATCAAGGCTGGGTCTCTTTCCCAGGCTGAAGAAGCCGAGCTGTGTCAGCCTTTCCTTGCAGGAGAGGAGCTGCAGCCCCGGCACCATCTGGGTGTCCCTGCTGGGCCCCTGCTGCAGCGTGTCCACGTCCTTGCCGTCCGTGCCGGGGAGCCCGGCAGAGGCGGAGGCAGCGCTGCAGGTGCAGGGTCAGCGGCGGGGAGGAGACCCGGCCCTGGCAGCGGCTCCGGGAGCAGCGATTGGCGCTGGGCCGCCCGCACTGCAGAGAGCCGGGGCCCTTGTGCCTGCCCTTGTGCCCAGGGCGCCTTTCCCCGCCGCCCGCCCGCCCGCCCGCTCGGGGGAAATGCCCCCTGTGCCGCCCCTCAGGGCCGCCCCTCGCCGCTGCCCCGGGCGCTCCCGGCGCCGCCTGGAGGGGCCCAGGCCTCGGCCTCACCCTGCTCAGCCCGAGGCCTGGAAAAGCAGATTCAAACACCCACCCAGAAAGTGCCCCAGGATGCCAAGGTCAATCTTTTGTCACCAGCTCGGCTTTGCTATCAGAGTCTGGACGGGAGTAGAAAATCACCAGGGGAAAAGAGCATGAACAAGTTCTGCCTTGGCACTACCTCAAGCTGTGGGGTACCAGTTGTTGGTTTCACTGGCTCTGGATTGAAGGCACTTGAGACAGTAATTCATGTTCAGACTCAAGTGTTTATTATTTCTTATCAGTAAAACAGCCTCATTACTGGGAGTTCAGCAGCTTTTCAGTAGAAGGCACAAAATGGCCCACAATCTCTTGTTCCAAGGTCTTTTAAGACTAAACTATCCACTTAGGAACTGACACCTAGATTATTTTCCCTTTTAACCCAATAACTGATCCCAAAGAGCCTGCAATGTGGAATTTCTGCCCAATTACAAAAAGCCACCCAAACCCATGAAGAAGAAGGAAGAAGCATGAAGAAGAAACCCAGGACAAAACACTGTGCCTTCCATTTTGCTTCCATCCACAACATACTAAAAATCCCAAAACCTCAATTTCTCAGAGTCAGAGTAGACCAAAGCCCAAAAACTGGAGGTGATAAAAATGGACTAAAACCACAACCAAGGAATCTGCATCGCCCTGAAATACCTTTCCCCTTACATCAGCCTGGTGCATATTCATAGACCCTCATGCATATCCATAAACTACTTTACATATTCCAGGAATGATTTTACATGGCCCCTCCTTGGGTCTGCCTTTTCAGAGCATGTGTGTTTCTTGGCTGTGGTTTTGGCTCCTTCTCTTTATCACCTCCAGGTTTTGGGCCTTGGTGCACTCTGCCTTCAGACAGGGAGTGCTGATAGTTGGCAGATCTGTACAGGTGTCCTCATCCTGGGTGCATTGGATGTTATCCCATCCAAGCAGGCAGTTTAACACAAGCAGCTATTTCACTGAGCTTAATTAACAACAGAAATAAAAACTATAGAACAAAGTTACTTTCAAAAACAGTCCCAGCCCATATTTGCTCCCAGTCTGTGTGGTCCTGATCCATATGGTCCCAGTCCCTGGGATCCCAGTCCATACAGTCCCAGTCCATATTTGATCCCACTTCAGGCTATCCTGGTCTGGAGGGTTCTGATGCACAGGATCCCCATCCATGTGATCCCAGCCCATATTTGATCCCAGCCCATATTTGATCCCAGTCCGTATTTGATCCCAGTCCGTATTTGATCCCAGCCCATCTTTGATCCCAGTCTGTGGGGTCCGGCACACACTCCCAGGGTCTGGAATTCCAGTTCCCAGCCAGGAAAAAATGTTCCTGCCCTTGAACTTCCTTCCTTTCCCCTCAACAAATTGCAATAAAATTATAAACAAAGAAATAATAATTGAAATTAAATAAATTATAATAAAAATAAAATATGAAAATCTAAACTCTTCTTTACAATACTCCAACAATGAGTCAAACCAAACCAACAACTATTACTATAATATTACCAATGCATATAAATAAACAAATTATATATCAAGAAATACCTTTTGAAAGTTTTAACTCGATGGCTAATATACTTGAGATAAAAAATATCTAAAAAACAAACATGCAATCTAACACACCTTAGTTAAACAATTCATATTACAAATATACTAAACACAAAACCAAACACCATGATAATTTCTCATACCTTTTAACCAAATAATTTATAACACCCCTAAATACTCTAAAACAATTAAATTACAATTAAAAAAATTAAACGCAGGGGGGTGGTTTTATTTGGATACTGGTTTTTTGGATTGCTTGGGTTAGATGATTCTAAAGAAGGGATTCTTATGGGAATTAATTCAGCTGACAAGGTGACACCGCAAACAAAATTGCCTGAAAATGAATGGGACAGAAATCAGTAACTCAGAAATTTTTATTTGCTATCAAATACATCCCACACAGCCAGGCCCACACAATCCCCATCCCACCGTTCCACATGATCGCACTTCTCCCAGTCTGCTTCCAACCCCATCTCACCCTGGTGGCTGTGGAATGGAGTGAGTTTGCCATGGGATTGAGTTTTTTTGAGGAGGGAACAAGGAATTTGAGGTGGAATTGAGCCCTTTTGGGTTAAAATTCATTTGTTTTCAGTGAGATTTGAGTGGTTTTGAAGTGACAGATGAATCCCTCTTGGCTTTTGAACTGCTAAGAGATGGAGAAGGGAAAAAAATTCAGGCCAAACCAAAAGGAGAAGCAGCCAGGTGTGTTCCCAACATGGATCACAGGGAATGTGAGTGACCAGGGCTGTGCCCAAAGTGCCTCCTCCAGTGGGGGATGGAGCTGCAGCAGCGCACGAAGCTCTTCCCGCACTCGGGGCACTCGCAGGGCTTCCCTTACCGGTGCCTCCGTTGGTGTTGGGTCAAGTGAGAGCTCCTGGAGAAGCTCTTCCCACACTGGGGACACTCGTAGGGCCTCTCCCCGGTGTGGATGCGCTGGTGAAGGACGAGGTGGGAGTTGAGCTTGAATCCCTTCCCGCAGTCGGGGCATTGGAAGGGCCTCTCCTCTGTGTGACTCTGATAGTGCCGGAGGAGATGGGACCTGATTTGAAACCCCTTCCCACACTCAGAACACTCGTAGGGCCTCTCCCCAGTGTGGATCTTTTGGTGGACGATCAGGTTGGAGCTGCAGCTGAAGCTCCTCCCACATTCTTCACACTCGTAGGGCTTCTCCCCTGTGTGGATCCTTTGGTGTTTGATCAGGTCAGAGCTCCCCCTGAAACTCTTCCCACACTGCCCACACTCGTAGGGCCGTTCCCCAGTGTGGATGCGCCGGTGCTTGACGAGGTCAGAGTTGCGCTTGAATCCCTTCCCACAGTCGGGGCATTGGAAGGGCCTCTCCTCTGTGTGACTCTGATAGTGCTGGAGGAGACTGGAGCTGGTCTGAAACCTCTTCCCACACTTGGAGCACTCATAGGGCCTCTCCCCCGTGTGGGTCCTCTGGTGCCTGATCAGGCTGGAGCTCCAGCTGAAGCTCTTCCCACACTCCCCACACTCGTAGGGCCGTTCCCCAGTATGGATCCTCTGGTGCCTGATCAGCTCGGAGTTCCACCTGAAGCTCTTCCCACACTCCACGCACGTGTGGGGCTTCTCCCCATCATGGAGCTGCTCATGGAGCACCAGCTCCGAGCTCTGACTCCATCTCCGGCCGCCTTCCCGGCCCAGGCTGGCTCTTTCCCCCTCACATCCCCGCCATCTGCGTTTGCAGCCCCTCCTCGTGCGGCATCTCCGGGCCTTTTCCTCCCCGTTGGCTTCCTGCGCCGTGGAGCCGCTCAAAACGGCCTCTGCCACCAGGTTCTGCCGCGGGCATTTGTCCTCCCTGCTCTCCATGCTCAGCTCCTGCTCTGGGCGAGGAAGGACAAGGACAGCATGGGATTTGCCTCCGTGCCACAGGCAAGGGCAACGAGATCCCCCCAGGCCGTCTCTGGGGACGCACTGCCCCCTCTTGGCTCTCCCCATTTCAGGATGCCGGGGCTCTTTGGGCTCCTGGGCTCCCTTCTCCCCTCATTCTCTGCTCTGCGCTGCAGCGGCTCCAAGGAGTCCCCCTGCCCCTCTCCAGGCTCTTGAGGCTCCCGCCAATGGCGGCGCTCCCCCCTCTCTGGCCTCCCCACTTTGGCCTCCTGGGGGACACAGGGCTCTGCTCCTCCAGGCTGCCTCTGCCGGCAGCCGCCACCGCCACCCCCCGATGTCCCCCCGAGGGGCCTTTTCCGCTCACCCTTGGACTTCTTCATTCTCCAAACATCCCCCCAGAAACCCAACCCAGGGACCCCCCGGGATATCCGGGCTGGGCTCCCCCTCCCCGCTCACCTGCGCCATGGAGGGGGGGGCGATGATCCCACAGGTGGGGGCTGCGAATTCAGGCAGGGATCGAGACCGCGTGGCTCCCACAGCTCAGCCTTGATCCACCTTTGTCCCTCCTCTTCCTCTTCTTCCCGCTCCTCCTCTGTCCTATCTCCACCTCCCTCTCCTCCTCCCCCTAACCCCGCCTCCTTCCCTGCTCTTTCTCCTCCCGCTCCTCCTCTTCCATCTCCCCTCCTCCTCCTCCCCTGTTTTATCCCCACCCCCATCTCCTCTTCCATCCCGCCCCTTCCTTTCCTTCTCCCCCTCCTCCCCCTTACCCCGCCTCCTCCTCCCCCTCCATCCCTGCCCTTCCCTCCCTCCTCCTCCCCCAGCAGCAGCCACACCCTCGGTGCCCCGTTCCCGCAGCCCTCGCAGCCCGCGGCAGCAGCGGCGATGGAGCCGGGCCAGGTCGGCATGGGCAGCGCGGGGCTCTCGGCTGCTCCCAGCCGCTGCGGGCGGGGGGAACCCGGCCCGGGCCAAAGGAGAGGCAAACTGGGCAAACTGGGGGCTGCACATCCAAACTGGGCCTTGCTGGGGACCCTGCCTGGCCACTGCCAGCCCTTGGGGCTCCTCTCGGCAAATCCGCCAGGGGGGAACGCACACAGGCCTGGGGAATCCCAGCAGTGGCAGCACTGCCAGGGACTGGGCTGCACTGGGATCGTACTGGGACTGACTGGGACTGTACTGGCTTTGTACTGACATCATACTGGGATTATACTGCCGTATCAGGGCAGACTGTGATCTGATGGATACGTGGATCATACTGGGATCATACTGGGAGCGAGTAGGAGCCTGCAGGGGGCAGTTAACACCATGTTATGGGCAATTGGGATATACTGGGAGTGACTGGGATTATGCTGAGAGTGACTGAGAACAGCTGTGAACAACTGGGATCATGCCAGGAGCAACTGGGAGTGACCGGCTGCACGCTGGGGGTGACTGGAAACTGCTGGGCTTATACTGGGGTGAACTGGGATCATGCTGGAGCTGACTGGGATCATTCTGGCAGTGAGTGCCACTACACTGAGGCTGACTGGGATTGCTTGGGAGCAAATGGGATCATACTGGAAGGAACTGGAAAGATGCTGGAGGGAACTGGGCTACACTGGGACATACTGGGGGTGACTGGAACAAAAGTGAGAGTGAAAGAGAGCAACTGGAACCATGTGGAGCACAACTGGTTCATACTGGCAGGGACTGGGAGCACACTGGGCTCATCTCTGGATCATACTGGGAGGGACTGGACTAATACTGGGAGGATCTGAGAGGGACTGGGAGCACACCCTGCACATCATCCCCCAGACTGGGCCTGACTGGGAGCAACTGGGAGCACGCTGGCAGCAAATGGCATCATACTGGGACTGACTGGGCTGATCTAGGAAGCAACTGGAACCATACTGGAGGCAGCTGGGACCATACTGGGAGAGACTGGAAGCAACTGGGATTATACTGGGACCACACTGGGAGGGCTGGCATGTGACTGGGATCAAACTGGAGCTTACTGGGATCATATTGGGGTTGAAAGGGAGCGACTGGGATCACACTTTGGGCTACTGGGAGCAGCTGAGGGAAACTGGGATGATGCTGCAAGCAAACTGGAGGAACTGGGAAGGACTGGATGCATGCTGGGGGCAACTGGGATATACTGGGCATGACTGGGGGATCATACTGGGATAACTGACACCTTACTGGGGCCACTGGCAGTGCCTGGAAATGACTGCAGACATGCTGGGGGCAACTGGGATATACTGGGAGTGACTGGGAGCAACTGGGATTAGACTGCAAGGGACAGGGATCATACTGGGAGTGGCTACACTCATACTGGGATTATACTGGGTGTGAATGGAACCCGACTGGGGCTTACTGGGAGCTACTGGGCCCATGTTGGGAGGAAAATGTGACCCACTGGGAGCAACTGGGATCAGCTGGAAGGTTCTGGAACCATGCTGAGAGGACTGAGACTACAACTGGGGCAACTGGGATCATCCTGGGAGCAACTGGGGCCACCCTTTGAGCAACAGATGGAAACTGGGATGATGCTAGAGGAAACTGGGAGGAACTGGGAAAGACTGGGATCATTCTGAGGTAACTGAAACATACTGGGAGTGTCTCTAACCATCCTGGGGGCACTGGAACCACCCTGGGAACAGCTGGGACCATGCTGGGAGCAACTGGGACGATGCTGGGGGAAACTGAATCTACCCTGGAGGCAACTGGGCACGACTGGGACCCTGCTGGGAGGGACTGGGACTATTCTTGGGGCAACTGGGATCATCATGGGAGGAACTGGGAACAGCTGGAATTATGCTGGGAGCAACTGGGATGACACTGGGATCCCAGTGAGAGCAGCTGAGGCCATGCTGGGTTACACTGGGATCTCATTGAGAGCGACTGGAATCACACTGGGATTGACTGGGAGTGGCTGGTTTTGTGGATTTTGGGGGTTTGGATTTTGGGGGATTTTCTTGGCATTTTGAGGGGGAGTTTTTCTGGGGGTGGTTGGGGGTTTATTGAAATTTCTTGTGGCTCCTTTTGAATTTTGGGGGTTTTACTGCGATTTTATTGGGATTTTTTGGGATTCTCAGAAATTCCTGGGGTTTTATTGGGATTTTTAGGAGATTTTGGGGCATTTTATTGGAATTGTGGTAGCATTCAGAGGGATTCATTGGGGATTTGGGGTTTTTGGGATTTTTGGTGGGATTTGGGGGGTTTGGGTGTTGCCAGGATTTCTTTGGATCTTGGGGGTGATTTTGTGGGACTTTTTCTGGTTTTGGGGACATCTTTGGGGGATTGGTGGAGTTTAATCAGGATTTTTGGGGTTTTTGGGATTCCAAAGGATTTTATGGGCTTTTATTGGGATTCTAGAGTGTTCTAATGGGATTTTGAGATCAAAGGATTTTGTGGGTTTTATTGGGACTTTCGGGGCTTTTAAGGAGATTTTGGTACCTCTCAGCCCTTCCCCACACCCAGGGAATGCCCCAAAGCCCCCCTAAAATTTCACTAAAACCCCACAAATCCTCAAAAATTACAAGAAAACCCTCAAAAACCCCAGGGAATCTCCAAACATACCAGTGGAACTCACCAAAATTTTAAAAAACTCACTAAATTTTCAATAAATCTCCCCCCAAAAGCCCCCACAACTCCAACAAAACACCAAAAATCCAAAATCCCCCAAATCAACAAACCCCCCCAAAATAACATAACCATCCCAAAACCCAATAATTCCTCCCAAAAACCCCAATAGTTCCCCCCAAACTCCAAACAAAATCCCCCAAAGCCCAAAAAAGCCACGCTGAAATCCCCAAAAACCCTCTCAGAACCCCAAAATCCCCACAAATCCCCCCAGACTCAGTGGGGCCGTCCTGGATCAGGGGGCACCGGCCGGTGGAACAGGAGCCACTTCAGGGGGCCCTGGGAGCTTTTTGGGGAGGGGGCACCATGGGAGACCCCCCAAAAACGGGGGAGGGGGGAACCCCTGCAGTGCCCCCTCCCCCCGAAACCCCCAGACCCCGGTTCAGGGTGGGCCTGGGACCCCCCGGGACCCCCAAATCTCCCCCAGGACCCCTCCAGGAACGCCCAACCCCACAGAGCTCCCCCAGTGTTGGCCCAGAACCTCTCTGGACCCCCAAACCCTCCCCAGGACCCCAAAAACCTCCCCAGAACCCTCATCCCCCCCAGTTCTCCCCAAAATTCACCCCAGATCCACCTGAGACGCCCCCAAATCTATCAGACTGCCCCAAATCACCCTCAGACCCCTCAATCCCCCCAAACCTCATGAAATTGCCTCAGACTCCTCGAAATTCCCCAGACCCACCTCAGAACGGCCCAGATCCTCTCGCAATCCCCCAAAATCCCCTCAGACTCTCCCAATTCCTCTCAGTTTCCCCTAAACCCACCTGAGAACGCTCCAGACGCTCTCAAGCTCCCCCCAAAGCTCCCTAAAGCCCCCTCAGACCCACCAAAGCCCCCTCAGACCCCCTCATTTCCCCCAAACCCACAGCACACCCTCGTGTTTCCCGTCGATGCCGCTAAAAATCCCCAATTTCCCCTCAGACCCGCCCCAAACCCCCCCAGTTTGCCCCCGGCGCCACCTCAGCTCCGCTCTCCCTCACAATCTCGCGCCTCCACCGCGTGTGCGGGCTCCCAGCAATGGCGGCGCGCCCCGCCCCGAACCAACCAATCAGCGCGCTGCACATCCCTGAACTAACCAATCACGGCGCGGATCCCCTCAGCAAGGCCCGCCTCCCCTGCGCCGTCCCAGCCAATCAGAGGCGACCGGAAGCGGCGCCCCCTTCCCCGCCGCCGCCGGGACCTCCCGGGCTCGGGACAGGAGCGGGAGGGGCCTGAGAGGGGATCGGGGGGGGGCGGGGGAGGGTCCGGGGGGTCTGGGGGGGCTTTGGGGAGGGGTCCGGGGGTTTGGGGGGGTCTGGGGAGGGGTCCTGGGGCACTGTGGGGGGACCTGGGGGGTGCGGATGGGTCCTAAGAGGGGTCTCGAGGAGGGGTCGCGTGACATGAGACACTCATGCCACAGTGTAAGCTGTAAGCGAAAGGAATTTTAAGAGCTGTTTTGGTTATTTCAGAGAAAGTTTAAAAGGGAGAAGCTGCTGTGTGATGTTATGATCGATTTTTGGTGCCAGAGTCCAAGGAGTTTAGGGCTGGAAATCCCAGCCCCACTGGATCCAAATGAGGAAATCACCTGGGCCTGTCCTACCAAGGTGTCACGTTGGTGAAATTAAAAGGCAAAACACGGTCCATAAGACAGAAAGGAAAGTGGTACTGCCTCAAGAAAACCTCTTAAGCAAGTCTGGCTGCACTTTTTATTCAAGAGAAAAGCAAAGTTCAGGAGAAAATGAAAAGTGTTTTGCATGGCTGATCAAAGACATCTGGAAGATTTAGAAGAAAGCCCAGCAAGCTGCTGCAATTGATAAAAAAAAGATAAGTGCAGAGCAATTTTCTTGGAGATAGCCAGGAAAGAGCAGAATAGCAGAGAGCAGAGAAAGGGATCCACCCTGAGGTGTCTTGTCCATATCCATGACTGACTCCAACAAATCCAAGAATATCCTGAGCTGGAAGGGACTCACAGGGATCATGAGTCTGACTCATGGCCCTGCGCAGGACATCCCACCACAGGTCTGAGAGCCTTGTCCAAACATTCCTTGAATTCACAGGGGCTGGGACCATTCCCTGGGGAGTCTGTTCCAGTGTCCAGCACCCTCTGGTCCAAATCTGATGAAAACTGCACCAGGACAGAGTCCAAACCCAAAGACTAAGGAAAGTCAGGAGACCCCTTGGTCTGAATGCACCGAATGTCCCAGCACCAGACCCATGGTTCAGAATGGGCAGTCATCAATGCAAGATTAACTAATTGTGGGAGTCAGAAGTAAGTTGTAGTGATATAAACTGAGGTTTTTGGCCTCACTGAAAGGGGCAATGGCCACAAGCTTTCAACGGAGGACTCACAGGAAGAAATGTTAGATTTCCTAAAAGGCCAGTTGAGGTTTTGGAGGATGGAGCCCACCAAGACCTCCAGAAGTAGGAGAGGGGCTGAAAGGATGAAGTCAGCAGGGACAGAAATGGCAGAAAAGCCACACTTGCCAAGGAAATTCCAGAAGCAGAGATGGCAACAGCAGCACTGGCTCCAGCTTCCTCAGCTTCTTCTTTAAGGTGGGAAAGGAGGAAAAGGGGGGGAAGATGTTCTTAGAAGGGAAGGCTTGGCACTGATGGGGCTGTGGACTCCTCGCCTGAAACTCCCTGAAACTGTGACACTGGCTCAAACCACGGCATTTTTTAAAAGCTAATTTTCTTGAGAGCAAAAGTTTGAGTCTTGAAAGTGATCTCAGGCTTCACACCTTATCTGAGAAAAGTTTTTAAACAAACACTGAAATTCTCAGTGACATGACTCCAAGAACGGAGATACAAGGGTAGGCATTGAGAACTCCTTGATTCCCCTGGATCCTAATGCATCTTAGGATCAGCTTAATAAAGGAGGAATGGATTTAGGTGCTGGCTCAAGTCCAACATTCATTAATATTTGTGGGTGTGGATGTTGTGGCTGCCCCATCCCTGGAAATGTTCCATGCCAGGCTGGATGGGCTTGGAGCAATCTGGGATGCTGGAAGGTGTCCTGTGGCAGGGGGTGGGACTGGATGAGCTTTAAGATTCTTTCCAGCCTGAACCATTTGGGGATTCTGTGATTCCATGAACACGTCCACACCCAGCCTCACTCCAAACGTGTCAAGCAGGGACGGGGGGTTGGCAGTCCCCAGACAACAGTGGGCAGGAGGAGAAGAAGCTGGCACGGATTAACTGAGCTGCTCTCCACAGAAAGAGCAGCAAGGGGGATTCTCAGCCAGGACCAGCCCCAGAGGGACCCGGGCTCCTCCCTGGATGTGAGGGGGAATGCAAACAAGAGGCGTCACACATTCCTCTGTGCATCCCTCACCTGCAGCTGGCCTGAGGAGGGGGCCAGCTCACGGCCAAAGGGAAGGGTGTGTTTGTGCAGCATCCCGGCTTCCATGTGGGCCAAAGCAGAGCCAAACTCCCGTTTGATTAATGAGCCCTTGGATCCAGTTCCCTGCCTCCCTCCGCGTGCAAGGAGCACGATCCCAGCAGCACGCACTGCTGGCCTTCAAGGGCTGGCTGGGGCAGCTCCTGATAGCGCTGTTTATTCAGCTTCCCCAAGGAAACAGTGTGGATTTTATTAAATGATCCCATCAGTGTTTCTCCATGCTGTCAGTGCAGACTCCAAAGGATGATTCCTGTTGGCTCGTGGGTCTTTGTCCGCGCACCGAGAGCGGCAGCCAAGGACAAAGCGTTGCGGGACGGGGCGGTGGGAGCCCTGCTGCTCCGGCTGCGCGGCCCTGCCGGGCTCTGAGCCCCCCGTGCCACATGCCAGGCCACAAAGGGGACAGCTGGCCCGCCAAGGACAGTGACACGAGGCACAGGGACACCTGGGACTGCCCTTGGTGCTGTCACACTCCCGCATGGATGGCTTCAAGGGAGAGAGGCACAGCCCATGGAGACCCAGCCACAGGCAAGGTTTTTATGCTATTTGAAGTGGCACGGATCCTTTTATCCCAGAAAAACAGCACCTGTTTGTCACCTGCTGGTTCTTAGCCCTAAGAATTACATTGATACTGCCAGGCCAGTTTTCTGCCTATTTTTGCCAGTTTTCCACCCCATCATTCCCTGATTTTATTCCCCAAACCAATTTTGCCTGTTTTGTATGCACGCTGGTTTTCACCTCAGGAGCGAAGCAAATAATCCACTCAGTGAAGAAAACACAGCTATGAAGTGGAGGACTGTCCCCTTTGGGACACAAAAGCCACAGCCACCCACACTTGGACAAAGCAAGCTGTGGCAAGGCCAGGAGTGACTGTGCAGTCAGTATGGATGGAGCCAGGAGTACATTCCCCAGGGAATCCTTCACATGGGCTTGGAGAGGTGTCCAAAATGCAAAGCCCATGCTTTTCAGAGTACTCCCCTGTGTTGCTCTGAGTTTGTGCTCAGGTTGTGGGAATGAGCCAATCCTGGGATGTATCTTCCCATACTGAAAAAAATCCCAGGTTTTTGCTGGCAGGCACCACCTTTGTGTGTGTGTGTGTGTCCAAGGGCTTTGCTCTCAAAGCTCACCCTGAAGATCCACCAGATGCCTTGGTCACTTGCTCTCTCTGCCAAATGAGCAGAGGGCTCATGCCCTGGATGAGGGGGGTCACAAAAACACATCCAGCAACTCCATGGCCCTGTGAGCTGCTGAAAAATCAGACCAGAAGCTCTGGAGCTGCTTTTCATGCACATGGCATGGCTGAGTGAGCCTGCTCCTCACCCTCCTGTTTAAACACAACCTCTGCCCTCAGCTGCAGCGAGAGTGTTTCACCCTGTGCGAGTCTCCCAGGGAAGATCTTCCTCTTTGGGAAACTGCACTTGGAGTGGATGTTTTGAAGAGCTTCAAACCTCCCGTCTCTCACCCATGGAAGGTCACTGTGATCACTGTAAAACAGAGCTTTCAAGTGTTTGGAGCCTAGCCTGTGACTTCCCACTGTTTTTGTCAGCACCTGCACACCCCAAATGTTTCTATGCCTAAAACAGCACTACTGAGAGCTCAGAGTGATGCTGTAGAGAGGATTTGGGGGGAGCCTGTGCAGGATAGCAAAAGTGCAGCTCAGTTTCTGGCATATTTTGGGTTAAAAATCATCACATGCTGAAAGCAAAAGTCAGAATTGAACCAAACAAAAATGCATTTATCGTCCACAAGTCTAAGATCCTGCAGAATCAAGAAGCTTTCCTTGCCCAGCTTTGGAAAGATCACTTCTCTGGCCTAAACCCTACTTATGCTTCTTGTTTCTTCTTTATTTCCTAATTTATTTTTTTTTAATTCTTCTTAGGTCTTCAGTTTATTAAGCCATCGTCTAGCCATCCATTGCACTGCAACAAACCTTGGACCAAGCTCCAGGAGCTTGAGGCAATGGCCAGAGCAGCTCTGCAGGGACTGGCTCACAAGGGCTGGGGCAGGGTGACAGTGTGTCCCCTTGCAGAGGACAGGCACCAGCACACAGCTGCTCTCCTTCCCTCCGTGCTGGCCACTCAGTGGGTGAAGTGTTTCTTCTTCTGGCTGCAGAGAATGAGGCTCCAAAATCTGGCAGCAGTAACAAGGAAATGGAACAGCCTTGCCTTTCTTCAGGGTGAGGGCTGCTGTGTCTGGATTTCAGCAGCACTCAAAAGACCACCAAGCCAGCCCATTTCCTGCCACTCCAGTGGGAAAGGGTGGCATGAAAGCCCAAGCCTCAGGTGTCCGCATGGACATGCCTAAGCAGAGACAAATCACAGAATCCCAGAATGGTTTGGGTGGGAAGGGACACTAAAGATCATTCATTCCACCGCCTTCCACTATCCTATTGCTCCAAGCTCCTTCCAGCCTGGCCTTGGGCACTCCCAGGGATCCGGGGGCAGCCACAGCTTCTCTGGGCAGCCTCTTCCAAGAGCTGCATCCAAAAAAGTCACAGAGGCGCCTGCGTGCACTTTGCAGGTGAATCCCTCACTGGGGCAAGGAGATGAGCTCAAGCTCTGAGTCTTGCAGGGAAATGTTTCCCCTAAGCCAGCATAAAGACTGACTATGTTACTACAGGCTGGAGAAACCCCTGAAATAGTGACAGACCGCTGAAGGGAAGAATATATTGGGAAGGGAATCATCCGGCCGGCTGGGAAACGCAGGGCTCTGAAAGGGGATGGGGCGGCACAGGAAGAACATTCCTTTCTCACTCCAAGCGCCTGCAGCCGCTCGGGAAGCATCGGCCGGGGCCGCCCGCTCGCAGCCCGGGGCCGGCAGCGCTGCTCCTGCCGCGGGCAGATGCTGCTCTGGGCGGCCGCAGGCTCATCCCGGACCAGCTCCATGGATGGAGAGCGATGAGGTGCCCGGCAAGAGGCAGCCTGAGCCCCAGATGCTGCGGGGGGCTGGCGATCGCCGCCTGTGCCGGGTGCGGGCGGCCGCGGGCGGCGGGGTCACCCTGCCCTGTGGCCACCGCTGGGCTGCGCGCATGGAGAAAGAGGGAGAGGGCAGCGCGGGGCTGCAGGGCTGTGCTTTGCAATTCCGCGCCGTGCTCGCTTCTCTCTGCCCTCGGAAGATGGGGAGAACTGCAGTTGCTTCGTGCTTTCAGCTCAAACGGGGCTTTACAGCCCCTTCCCCACCTTGCCGAGGGGCACAGAGGAGTGGATCAGCCTCAGAGCAGGGCTCCTTTCCAGCACCCTGCTGCTCATCTCCTTGTCTCTGCATCTGCTTGGCCACACTGTTTCATTAATTTGTCTGTTCTTCCCCAAATTTCTGAATTATTGTCAAAACCAGGGCTTGTGGATACATGGAAGTGAAGAATGAAACCCCTCTTCTGCGTCTCAGGCTGACAAAGACATACTTGGGATGTCAAGGCCAACCCAAATGACCAGATGAGAGTAGGAACTGCTGAGGCAGCCCCTGGCTCCCCCTTAAGCAGCACAACCCCCTACACTGTGTCATGGTTTGACACTGGCACAATGCCAGTGCCCCCATGAGAATACCCTCTCCCTGGTTTCTGCTGTGAGATGGGACCAGGAATAAGCACAGCAGGCTCCCACTTAGGAAAAAAAAAATTATTAACTAAACTACAAGGGAAAGGAAAAAAACAACAAAATAAAAGAAACACACAAGGAAAATGAAAACTTCACAAATACATCTCCTCCTCCTCCCCACCAAATTCCCAACACAATACATCCCCCAAATCATCGACTCTCAGTCCGGCACCACCCTTCAGAATACTCAATCCTCATTCATCAAGAGGAGAAGGAGTCCTTCTTGTGCCAATGGGGACCTCTTCCTTTCATGTCCAGCGCTCTCACCACTGAACATGGACCAGAGCTGCTCCTAGGGTTGTCTTTTTAAGGATGCTTTGTCCCGATCCAAAAAGGGCACAGTCTCTCCTTTGGGACACCTGTCCCCCCCATATTTCACCCCCTGGGGCCGAGGGGCACCAACACTGAACCCTCTTGGTCCTGAGGCATTGCCTCCCCCTGGATGCAGTCTCTGTGTCACAAGGAACATGGTTCTGTCCATGGCTGTACAAAAAGAGCCCAGCAAAAGCCACTCCATCATCTCTTCCCACTAAGATTCTTCTCTATTCTTCCACCATCTCTCACTTGCCCAGACCTCTCTCACACTTGCCCATTTCCTTCCTCATCTTCCACTCTATCTCTCTTCTAGGAAAGGTCAATGTTCTGTAAAGTTCTCATTTTCCAAAAAGGGGTTAAAAGCTCCTACAAGCGGCCGGCTGCACCCCCCCTTCTTCTCCGTCCCAGCCGTGCTGCCGGCACAGGCCCATGTTTATCAAGGTTCAAGGTCACAGTCCCAGGCACCGGCTCTCTCTCTCTCTCTCTCTGTCTCCCGGGAGGCTGCCCGATGGCTCCCGGTGTCTCTCTCTCTCTCTCTTCCACCCTTCCAGCCCCGGGCTCAGGCCTACCTCTCCCGGCCACATGGCTTTTCCCCTCCGCCCGCCCAGCCAGCAGCTGGGCCGGGGCAGAGACCCGAACTCTTTCCCGCCGGAAACCCAAGAGAACTTCCCCCGCGAGTGCTCTGCTTTTAACCCCTGTGTTCTCAGAGGCGGATCCATGTCCTAATGGCCAGGTTAAATGCCAATATTAAAGTCTGAATATCCATTGGCCCAAAACACAGCATCCCAAAAAACACATTTCCTGTCAAACCACCAAATCCATGTTGCATGGGGCACCCGTGTGCAGGAATAGAGAACACCTTCCCTCAGATGGGATCTGCTGTGGCAAGGCCCCTCTGGTTTTCTCCTCCACGCAGCAGTTTGCATGCAGAATGTGAGCAGATGTAACTTGGAGGTCCTCCTGCTCACCCTTGGGTTCCCCTTGCAGAGCCTCAGCCCCTGCGTTCTGTCAGGGCCCCTGGGCAGGTGGGATATTCCCAGAGGAGAGGGGCCGGCTGTGTCCCCATTGCCCCTGTCCCTTATGTGCCTGTGCTCAGGAGGGCACAGAGAGGATGGGGACTCCTGCCTGCCCCGTGTCCTGTCCGCCTGCCGGGCCTGTCCCAGGGCAGCCGGGCTGTGATTGCTGTGCTGTGTCCCCCTGTCCCTGCTGTCCCTGCTGTCCCTGCTGTCATGGCCCACTGCAGGTTCCACACCTACACAGCCATGGTGGCTCCTGAGCTCTGCAGGGACCCGAGTGACAGTCTGAGTGGTGGCACTCCTGGTTTTCTTGCATTTGGCATCACACAGAGCAGAGGCTGGATCACAGCACCAAAGGAGCAGCTGCTGCAGGGGAGGAAAGGAGCCTCTGCATGGCCAAGGGCTGCTGTGGTGCCCCTGTGTCAGGAATTCCCCACAGCTGACACCTGAGTCCAGCATGGACACTCACAGACTCAGCGTTTGTTCAGGCATTGCCTTTATTGCATCTTGACAGGGACTGCAGCTGCCTGAGGGAAGTCACCCTCCTGAGACAGGAGGGCAGAGAGTGTAATTTAAATTAACCAATTGTGATTGTAGGCATTTGTAGCAACAGTCTATGTACTGTATATATGAATATTAAACAACACACAAAATAATTATTGGATCATGAAGATCAAGCAACATTTGCTGGTTTAGATAAAAAGAAAGTATACCTCAGTTTTGGTTAGCTGCAATAATTCTTGGTAATTCTGATGAATCATAAGTTCTATATAATATAAAGAAAAGTGCCATTATTTAATTACTACTTAATATTAAAATATTTGTGTTATCTTACAAGAGTATTAATCTACATTATAGTAATAAAAAGTTTGGAAAATGTTGCTAAAGAAAGTTATTTTTAAAGAAAACATTTTAAATATTTCAAAACTATTTAAGAATCTGAATCAATCTCCCATCATTGCACCCGATTCCTTCAAATGGTGCTTTCCTTCAAACAGATGCAAAGGCTCTGTATGGAAAAGGGTTAAAATAGATACAGTTAACACAGATAAAATAAGAGAGAGGGCAGAGGGGCAGGGTATGTCAGGAGCCCGGAGCCTGTGCCCCGGCGCAGGGCTGTGCTGGGCAGCAAGCGCAGCTCTGTGCGCCGGCTGCTCACAAAGATGTGCGGCTCGCCTTGGCCGGCCCAGAGAGCATCTCCAGCAGGAAGCTTTTCTTCACACAGCCACTGCCTGTGCTCCTCCAAAAGCCTTCCCTGCCTACCTTCAGCATCCTGTTTGTATCCCTATTCATTCCAATCAGCCTGGCCATTTGCTTTTCTATTTCTTTCGTGGCCTGGCGCATTTGCTCCATGTCTTTGAATCTCTTCCTAAGGAGCCGCCTTCTCCGCTCGCTTTCCACCTTCCTCCTTCTGGCCTTTTCCTCAGCTCTCTGGGCCGCTGCTCTCTGCCTCGTGGCTGCCCTTCTGCGCCTGAGCCACCAGCCCAAAAGCAGGAGCAGCGGCTGAGCAATTTGCCAGAGCTGGTGCAGGTAGCGCAAGGCAGCCAGGAGCCAGGGTCCCCAGCCAGGCTCAGCTGGCTCTGGGGGGGGCCGCTTTCATCTCCTCTGCACGGGGCTGCCCATCCCCGTGAAATCTGTCCACCACGGAAAGTGGGAACAGGAAGAGGAGCAGCACAAGCCCAGCCAGGACTGCTCTGTGCGCCATGGTCTGCAGGAGGAGAGAGACAAGGCTTTCACTGGGGCTGCCAAGGGAGCTTGTGGGGGCTGAAGTGAGGCCCGGAGGCGCAGGGATGTGAGGGCAGAAGCAGAGGGCCCCGGGCAGCTGGCAGGCAGCAGGGCCTGTGCCAGTGGGCCAGCAGCAGCAGCCCCGTGCCCCGGCCAAGCCGCCGGCCCCAGGGGCTGGCCCTGGGTGCAGGGGGACAATGCAGGCCCGGGTGCGGCGCTTGTGGCCCGGCCCTGGCCCGGCCCAGCCCCGCCACGTGCACACTCACCACTTGCCCAGGCTGTGCTGGGCCCGCGTTACCTGCGGGGGCCTTTTCCAGCTGCCCCCATTGTGACACGCTGCCCCTGGTGTCACAGGGGCCAGAGGCATCACAGCCGGGCCAGCCCTGCCCTTGGTGCCCAGCCCAGCTCAGGGGCTCCCAGTGGGCCCAGCAATGAAAGCCCCGGCAGGCAGCAAGTGCAGCCCCTCTGGGAGGGGATGGGCCCCAGGGCCTCCCTTCACAAAGCAGGCAGAAGTCCCCACTGATAAGTTTCCAAAGGGAAAAGATTATAATCAATAATGTTGAGTAGGATACATATTATCAACTATGAAAACAGCTGAGGTGCTTTTCCTAATGGGACTTGTTCTTCTGTGAGTGGGGTTGGGTGATGGTTGCTCAGTTTTTCTTGCTTGACTCTTCCCTGATCCAGTCCATCCAAGACTTCTCTGAAACCTTCCCATTCTCAGACAGCAGAAATAAAGAACTGCAGTGAAACCACTTCTAGTCCCCTTCAGATCAAGAAGGTGCAGGGGGATGGTTCTGGCAGAGAATTTGAGCTGCTCTGGACAGAGTCGCACTGCTGTGTTAGCAGGGACTGGCTGCTTGTGTTTTCCTTTGGATGAACAGAATCTTCCTTGTGTCCCCAGTGAGCACATGGAGCTCACACCAGCAGTGCCTCTTGCCTGTTCCCTGCCCAGCCAGACCTTCCAGCCCAGCTGAAATGCCCAGCGTGGCCTTTGAGCACAAAGGGATTGCAGAGCCAAAAGCATCTGTGTAGCCACCATGGTGTTCAGCGGCTGCTGCTCGGGGAAGGGCACTGAGAGGAGGCCACTGCTGCTCTTGTCAGAGCGCTGCTGTGCAGGGATGTCCCTCGCCCTGCTCAGTCCCACATCTGCCCATCTTTTGGCCTGCTCTGAGCTCAGGTGGATGCCATCTGCTCCCAGCAGACCCAGCTGCTCCACGGTAGATGCACAGGCATGGAATCCAAAACCTTGAGTATCCCCTGAGTAGCCAGGCATTCAGCTGTTCAGTTTGTCACGGCCCACAGCAGGGGTTAGAACAAGATGGTTTTTCAGATCCCTTGTGACCCGAAGCATTCCAGGCTTCTAGGATTTCTCCATGACTGACTTTGGTCCCCTCAAAAGACCTCCTCTCTCCTCTCTTCCCTCCACCTGTGGAGAACGCATTCTGATGCTGCTGCTGCTGTTGGGACAGGTTGGTGGATACTCTTCCTGCCATCCCATGGGTGTAAGCATGACTCCTCTCTGAAGCCTTTGTCCCTGAATCAGTGCCTTCAAATAACAGTTATCTCCCCTCCTTCCTTTTCCATTCAGCACTTGAGCAGACACAGCATTTCTCATCGTTTTCCACAGAACAGTACAGGTGCCAGTTCCCATCTTGTGGAGCCCTCTGCCATAAATCAGCCTGACAGGTTTATTCTCTACGTAATGGGAAATGATAACAAATGCAGCTGCATAATCTAGTTAGTAACTCACCATAATGACTGCCTCTGGGGTGATTTATGGGTTTTGTCACATGTGAGCTTTCAGAACTTTAGAGATTACATTTTTCACACTTTTTTGTTGGAATCTCAGTTTATTAGACTTTATTGCAGCATTAATCACTTGCAGTACAACCCTGGTCTCCACAAATGTATCACATCAGCGTGAAAAAGGCAGAGAAAACAAGAACTGTTGTGAATTAATGAGCCGGGTAACACATGTCTCACAACAGCGATGAAACAACCTGTGTTCTTCTTCAAGCCACAACAGAAAGTCCCAAAGTCTGGTTATTTAATTTTTTTTTCACAAAACACAGGCAGCAGCAAAGAACTGAAACAACACAGCCAGGCTTGAAACCTGAAAGATCTGCAAGGCTGAGTCTATCCTAGTTAATGGTGAAATGATGTGTGAATCTGTCCTAGATGTTCAAATGAAGAAGATTGATTCCCAGTTATAATATGGCTTCTAAGCAAAACACTGGGATTATATAGGAGAAATGCATGTGTCATGAAACAACCAAGAAATCAGAGACACAGTTCCAAGCTCTACTGTGAAGGTCTGGGAAATGTTCAGAGTTACCATCTGTGGAGTTTGGTGCAGGATAAACTGGAACAAAAGGCCATCATCACCCAAATTGATTCCGTTTGGGCTGGTTTGTTGGTTTTTTTGGTTTGTTTTTTGGGTTTGTTTTGTTTTGTTTGTTTGTTTGTTTTTTGTCATATAATGTTTTATAATACTCCAAGAAATATGTTGAAAAGGTCAGCATGATCCATCAGACACAAGCAGGGGGGCTGGGGTAGATGCAACATGTTCCTTGCACTGGAGGGTAGACAGAGGCAAGATCTGGTTTGGGGTCAATCACACATGGATCAGGGAGGTGGCTGAAACCTGGGCTGGCCAAAGCCTTAGAATCACAAAATATCCTGGGTTGGAAAGGACCCCCAAGGATCACCAAGTCCAGCTCCTGGCCCTGCAGAGGACACCTCCCCAAGAATCCCACGCTGTGCCTTGGCATGTGCTGGTGGGCAGGAGCACACAGCTGGCTGTGGCTTTGGGTGCATGGGTAAGATGAGATGGTGAGGAGCATCCCTGCTCCCTGAGCTCCTGGAGAGCTGCAGACACTGATCACTGGTAAGGACAGCACCAGGGCCATGGCCTGGGGCTGGTGATCTGGTGTCTCCTTTCTGCTGCTGCTTTCTGCTACAGATAACAGCCTGGTACCAAGGTCTTGTTGCTGAGCTGATAAACGGCTGGGGAGATTCCCCCCCTGCTCTTGTCTGCACGAGTTCTTATGCTCAGCACCAGGAAGGATTGGGCCAGAATGGAGGCATTTGGGGTCTCAGGGCTGAGGCTGAGACAGACAGCCAGGCAGAGCAGCTCCTCCTGGCTGATGCAAACATTAGCCCTGTGCTGGCCAGGCCAGTGATCCATAGCTATGGGTCCACAGTTGCGGTGGTGCTGGGTATTCACTGGGAGAAGAGGAGGTGTAAAATGAAGCTTCTGAAGCTGCTTGGGATCCTGGAAGCTGCTCAGACCCCACTTGACCACAGTGGTTGTTTGGCCAGCTGAAGTGATGGAATTTATTGGGCGGTGCAAGGACAGTTTTCTGTGCAAACATGAAGGACTTTCAGGGGGGATGAAATACGGCCTCACAGTAGAAACAGCTGGGCTGAACACTCTTTATTCCAGCTATGAATCTTTGCTCTTAAGAGCAACGGATTCCACCTTTCATTAAACCAGAACTTGTTGTTGTTGTTGTTGTTGTTGTTATTTTGAGGAACAAAAATGAACTTTCTTGTTTATTTTATTAGCATTTTAAATCATCTTGTCACCCATTGCATGCATGAAACATGAGATGTTCCCAAAGTGTAGCTCACTTCAGACAGGGAGTGCTGATAGTTGGCAGATCTGTACAGGTGTCCTCATCCTGGGTGCATTGGATGTTATCCCATCCAAGCAGGCAGTTTAACACAAGCAGCCATTTCACTAAGCTTAATTAACAACAGAAATAAAAACTATATCTTTAGAACAAAGTTACTTTGACATCTACCATCACTCAGCGAGAGGTTTATTGTTATGGACACATAATATTGGCTTTTTGCAGAGATTAAAATGGATTTTCTATCTGTGGTGTTCAAGTAACTTTGTTATTGCCTTGGTTTGAAAAGCCAGGTGTCTGCTAAGGAAGGCAGGAGCCTCCCCTGGAGTGGAAAATGTAAACCCCTCCCTCTGAATTGTTATCATTTTGAAATTAAGGAGCTTTCAGGCAAAGATATGGGAATAGGAAAAACAGTTCTTTTTTAGGAAAAATTAAAAATATAAATGCAGTAGTACAGATGAAAAAAACCCCACTGACAGAGTCAGAACAGGGCCTGACCCCCTGTGGGTCAGGGTGCTGGCAGCAGTCCCATTCAGTGGTGGCTGCAGCCCTCCTGCAGTGCCAGGTGTGGCTCTGTTGGAGCAGGGATCCTGGAGAAGGGTGGAATTTTCCTCTGAAGGTCCAGGGCTGCTGTAGATGGGCCTGGGAATCTTCCTTCCTCTGGGAATCCAGTAGGAAAAGGCTGATCCTCTGGGAATCCCGTGGAGAAGAAAGACAGCTGCTCCTCTGGGAATCCAGGAGGAAAAGGCTGATCCTCTGGGAATGCTGTGGAGAAGAAAGACAGCTGCTCCTCTGGGAATCCAGGAGGAAAAGGCTGCCTACAGTGTTCCAAATCTCAGATTCTGTCCAGGTAGGAATGCTTGGCTCCTCCCCCTGGGCGGAGCATCTCCCAATGGGATGATGTCATTTAATCAGCCATGCAGTGACACTCAGTGGACCATTACCAGAAGATAATTAATAATTAATGGCCTATTAATGGAACACACCTCCCCAGAGGGAGGATTGGTTTTGGAAGAGAGAAACTGCCCAATGAACAGAAGATAACTGCCCCACCACTGACAGATGGCAAACAGAACACACACTTATCTTGCAGTCCAGGACCTGTCCCCACTGGCTGCCCCCATTCTCCAGAGTTCATGGTGTCCAGAGAGGCTGCAGCTGCCGGTGCCGGGAACAAATGAGACGGGTCTGGGTTTCAGAAAGCTCCAGAGTCCATTTCTGACCCCCGAAAGACAGGGCAAAGGCAGGGCCATGGGGCTTTTATAGAGTATCCCAGGGCTGGAGTTTGGGTTTGTGTTGGATCGGCGGGAGAAATGTGGCATGCAATATGACTGATCAGCAAGTCTCGAACTTTATTGAGAGTCACACATATTTATATTGGTGTTAATAAAGCTCATACATATTTCAAAGGAGTGCTCATTATTGGTTAGTTACTTATCGGCCAACTACGCCTCCTTCTGCATTCTTGTGGTTATTCTGTTGAAACTATTCTTCATATTTTTGGCAAAAGAGCCTCTTCCCTATCCTGTTATTGCATCAAGGGCATAATGTCCTTGCCTTATATGGACACTGACTGCTGACTCCTAGACTTGTCTCCTTCTTGCTTAACCAGGGGTATTATGTCGATGTGACCTTTCTCAGCTAGCCAACTGTCCACAAAGCTCTCCACAGGTTTGGGTCAGGGGAGGAGTTCTTAGCAACACAAGATGGGTGAGATCAAATTCCTGCCTCTTAGCAACAGGGGCACTCCACACAGAATGTGTCCCCAAATCCTAAATTCCCCCTCAAACACCTCTGAAATGGTGGGACTTTAGACATCTTTGGTCACTTTCATTCTCTAATAACACTGATGCTGTTAGTTCCAGAGTGCCCAGGATCCGCCTGGCAAGTCAGCTCTGGCAGGAAGAAGGCGGCTGCCAGGGGGCTGCTTGTGGCCTCTGACAGCCCCATTGCTCAGGGCTTGCCAGCGCCCCAGCCCCTCAGGCCCTGCCCCAGCGCGGCCAAGCTGCCCGGCAGCAGCGCCGCAGCCCCACAGCAGCTCCAGAGCAGCCCCAGGCAGAGGCACCTGGGAGCCCTCAGCAAGGCAGCCAGCAGCAGACGGGCAGGAGGGCACGGATGGCGCTTCCTGCCTGGCACAGGGCTTGTGGCCATCTCCAGGCAGCGCTCTGGCAGGGATCCCCGCAGCTCCGGCCCCTGCCCAGCCACTCTGTGGGCAGCACAAAGGCTTCAGCAGAACCACCAAAGGCCAAGGGCCTTCTGGCCATTTCCCCTTGCCCACTGCACTCCTCGGCAGCCGGCTGAGCACAAGCACCCTTCATCCCCTCTTCCCCTAAGCCCTGCGCACCCTGGGCAGCAAAAGAAAGATCCTGGCAGTCTGTGTATTAGAACACAGTCTATATTTACATGGTAAAGGAAAAAAAAAAAAAAAGAAAAGAACATTCTTGAAGTAAAAGAAAATTCCTCCTGACTCAGGTGGCCCCAGCAAAAAGAGCTTCTGGGATCAGCTCTCCACAGAGCTGCGGCAGGGCAGGCAGCCGAGCAGCGACAGACGAGGCCGTGTCTTCCATGCCCTGCGCAGGTGATTTCGGAGCCACTGGAAGCTGGAGATGGGAGCCCGCTCTCCTGACTTGAGGATGCAGAGCGTTTGAATTGCCAGGCTTCCGACTGCGAGGCTGATGTCATTTGTTTTTTCTTCAAGGGCTGCAAGAGAGAGCAACAGAGCCACGGTCAGAGCCGGATGTGCGGGGAGCCGAGGAGAGCCCCCAGCAAGGGCCATGCCAGCCGGCTCTTGCCATGGCCAGGAGGGAGCAGGGAGCAAGGCGATCAGGCCGAAGCTGCGGGCCACCAATGGCCCCCGTGGCCCTGAAAGCTCAGTGTGCTCTGGCCACGGGAGCAGAGCCCTCCGCAGCCGGGGCAGGGCTTGCAGCTCCCCCCCGGCAGCCCCCGCTGCCAGCCCGCTGCCCTCACTCACCAGTGCAGATCAGCTGCAGCTCTCGCTGCTGCCCCCTCAGGCGCCGCCCGGCCATGCCTGTGAACACAGAGCCTGTCACGGCGGCAGCGGCACAGCTCCCTGCCAGCGGCGCTGCCGGCGCTGTGGCCACACGGGCTGCTGGCCCGGCAGGGCTCAGCCCGGCCCTTGGCGCACGCTGCCGCCCCAGGGCACGGCTGCCAGAGGGCGGCAGCAGCAATGCCCAGGCCGGGCGGGGCTCCACGGCGCCGGGCCCGGCTGGCGCTGCCGGGGCAGCAGGCGGGGCCGGGGCCGAGCTGCGGCGGGCCGGGCCGGGGAGGGAGCGCGGGCTCGTGGCTCACCCATGAAGCTGATGGCCGCCGCTCGCAGGGGCTCCTGCGGGCTCTGCAGGTAGCGCAGGGCCCGGCGCAGGTGCTCGGCCGCTCGGCTCCTGTCCTCTGCCAGCTGCAGAGAGCGGCAGGAGGGAAGGCTTGGCGCGGGCTCAGCCCCTGGGCCGGGCGCTGCCTGCGCCCAGCCCCGGCCTCCCCTGCCCGCACAGCCCTGAGGCGCGGCCAGCAGCCGCCGGCCAAGGGCTCCCGAGGGGAGGGGGCAGCGGGCCGGCTGCTGCCCGGGGAGCCGCGGTGCCGCCCCGCAGCCCCGCCGGGCCGGGGCTCCACGGGCACCTGGCTCGGGCCCTCGGGAGTCTGGAGAGGAGCCCGCGCGGCCTCTGGCTGCCGCAGCGGGCAGGGGCACAGCTGCCCGGCCCGCACACTGAGCGCCGCCCTCAGGGGCCTTCTCCAGCCTGAGGCTGGGCCTTGCAGGCCCTCCTTACCAGGCACTCGCTGAACTTTCACAGTTTCTGCTCCTTCACCAGCTTCTTGAGATCCCTCCTCTTCATCAACTTGACTGCACAAAGCAGCGCTTCCCGAGAAGCCTGGAGAGCAGCAGGGACGCGGAGATGGCCCCACAGCCCAGGGCACGGCACCCGCGTCCCCGTGCCATGGCCTGCAGGAGGCTGCGATCCAGCAGGCGCAGGGCAGGAGGCAGCCGAGCCCCCTGCCAGGGGGACAGCAGCAGCCCACGAGTCCTCACCTCTGCCACACGCTGATTCTCATCATGGCAGTGGAAGAAGAGTGCAAGCAAGCTCTGTTGCACAGGGCTTTCCAAAGGCTTTTCGCTCTCTTCCAAATACTCCATCATGTCTCGGAAGAGTTTGATGGAGAGCAGCTGGACCAGGCTATTATCCTGTAGGGAAAAAAAAAGAAAAACTACCTCAGCATTGGCTCCTGCAGGCCCCCCTGGGCACAGGGCTGGAAATGCACAGGGCACACAGTTTCCAGGTAGCAGCCAGCGGCTGTGGCTGGGGGCACAGAGCCTTACGTGGTCAAAGAGTGGCAGGAGTGCCTCAGCCAGCTGCAGGGCAATGGGGGTTGACATCAGAATATGTGATTTGTGCAGGAATAGAAAGCTGAGTGTGATGAGGGTCATGCCAGCTATCTCTGCATCACTGTCGCACAGTAGGTCCATGAGGCATTGGGTCAGGCTCCACATTCTTTCGGCCTGTGCGGAACACAAGTCTGTGAAAGGCCATCCTGCTGCCGCAGGGCCCAGAGGCCAAAGGCCTGTCCCGAAGCACGCGGGCAGCTGAAGCGGGAGGCAGGAGAGCTGGGAGCAGCTGCCCCAGCGGCCCAAGCCCAGGCCAGGCCAAGTGACTGCGTTCCCAGTGCAGCTTCAGCCACCGCCCCCTTCTCACCATTGAGGGATCATCAATGAGCTCCAGCAGGGCCCTGAGCGCCAGGCGACGCCTCTCCCTGCACTCGCTCTGCAGGTACCTTGAAGAGACCTTCACAATACTGGCACCACATTCACTGGCATCCAGGCACTGGAGGAGCTGAAAGGCACAGGCCAGTGACGGGGGAGCCGGCCGGCAGGAGCCTGGAGCCGCACAGGGCTGGGCCCAGGCAGCATCAGCAGCAGCAGCAGCAGCAGCAGCAGCAGCACAGGGCGCGGGCAGCGTCCCAGGCGGCTGCGGCTCCCAGAGGGCAGAGAGCTGGGAGGCAGCTCAGCCAGGCAGCGCTGCACACCCGGCTCACCTCCACAAGGAACGCCAGGGCGGGCAGATCCCAGTGTGGCTCCTGTGTGCTGAGCAGCCCGAGGAGGTGGAGTGCAATACTGGAACCCAACCCAAGACAAGCATGGCGCATCTCCCTAGGAGGGCGAAAAAGGGTCCAGGAACCTGAGCAAATCTCTCCAAGGACAGGCTGGCAGAGCCTGCTGGTCTTTCACCACCATCCTGCAAGGGGACCTGGGCCCTTTAGGAGGTGTCTCCTCCTGTGCTCTCTCCCCTCCCAGTCTTTTCCATTCTGCTTGGCCGACCCTCGGTGACAAGGCCCTGTGTCCCAGGGCCACGGGGACTGTGTGGGACAGCCCGGGCACAGGGCACAAATGCCGGGAGCAATGGGGAGAAGGGGAGTCTCACCTGGCCAGCAGACCCACGGCATAGTGGCGGGTGTCAGCACAGAGCAGCGTGTCCCAGCCACGCTTGCGTTCCACTGACAGCACCACCTCCTTGTACTGCTTTCGGCAGAGCAGGGACTTCAGGCTCTGCACTGCAAACCTGTGTGCACAGCAAAGGCCAGGTCACCCTGGCAGCACTGGCTCCTTGGCAGGCTACGTGGCAGGGACAGGAGGACTGGCATGGAGCACCTGTTGGGGCTGGTGGCAAGGCCGTGCTCTTGCAGGCATTCCTTCCAGAAGGCATCGACCTCCTCTGGCATCTCTTCTGTGCTGAAGAACACTTGGAAGAGCAGATGCACAAATAGCTGGGGGAAATACGACGTCACTACACATGGCACATGGGGCTCCTGGAGCATCTTCCACATGACCACAGTTGCCTGCAAGGGACAAAGCCCCCTGAGACAGCGCTCAGTGCCCAGGTGTCCCTGGGGCAGGGCCCGAGCAGGGCAGGGAGAGGCCCGCAGAGACCTTGGGAGGGGGAGCACGGGGCCTGTTGGGCCTGAGGCTGCCCCTGGGCCAGGTTTCAGGCCAGAGCCTGAGGCAGGGAGATGCAGTGGGGGAAGGAGGATGGAGAGCTGCTGGAGAGGCGGCCTTGGGGCCAGCAAAGGCCACTTGCAGAAACTCACAGCCAGGCCAAAGACACCCGTTTTGTCCCCATCAGAGGTGCACGTGCTGCGCTCTGGCCAGCTCCCCAGCACATCCAGGAGGATCAGCAGCACTGGCTCTGCAGTCCTGGACGAGCACATGATGGTCTTCCACATGGAGATGGCAGCTCTGCGGGGTTAGAGCTCTGTCTCAGGGGGGTCTCAGACACGGCACCGTGGCCTGGGCATCCCTAGGGGCCCGGGCTGACCGCCGGCTCTGCCTCTGCCCACTGGGCCTGGCCAGCAGCAGCCAGGCAGCCCAGCCCTGTGGGGACAGGCCCCTGAGGGGCGGCAAGGGAGCATGGCAACAGGCTCGGGGGCTGACGTGCCAGGGCTGGGAAAGGCAGCAGCCAGAGGGCCCTGGAACTCTCTGTTGCTCAGACACCTGGGCCAGGCGGTACAGGGTGATGGGCTGGGGAGGCCTGAGCCCTCTGGGCAGGTGGGCCCCATACCTGTCACAGGACGGGGCCGCACGCAGGAGCGTCACCACTGCCTCACCCGGGTGTGCTCTGGTGAGATTCAGCAGGGCCTTGTCCAGCCTGTGCTGGGCAGAATCATTGGCCAGGAGCCATCGGTGAATGGACCTCACCATGGCGGGCACCTGGAGAAGGCACGGGGAGACTTGGAAAGCTGCCAGAGGGAGCCATGTCCCCAGGGTCCCCAGAGAAGTGCTTCCCTTGCCAGCGCACTGCCATGGCCTCAAAGGCTCCCAGGGACCAGCAGGCGTGGCTGGGGAAGCCACGGGACTCATGGGGGAATTGAAGCCTGGCCCCAGGCTGCTCACTTGTTCTGGCCTGGCAACACCCTTCTCCAGGAGCATATCCAGCAGGGCGGCACTGGTCTCATGACTGAGGAGCTCTGAGAGAGCTCTGAGCCCAGTGCCCATGGTGCTGCTGTCTTCCTGCCCAATGCTCCGGATAAAGTCGCAGACGAGCTGTAGGAGAAGGGCAAGAGGCCGGGGATGTTGCATGGAGTGCTGCACACACGGTGCTGGGCTGAGCAGGGACAGCAGGCCCAGCCCAGGTGGGGGTGGCTGCAGGTACCTGCGCTGTTCTGCGGAAGCGGCCACGGCTGGATTCCTGCTCTTGTGTGCGCTCCAGGGCTGCATCTGGCAAAGAGCGAGCGCAGCCAGAGCTGAGGGGCTGCGGGAGAGGCCGGAGAACACAGCCCAGCCCTGCGCTGCCCAGGCAGGGAGAGCCCCGGCATGCCCCAGGGGATGGAGCACGGCCACTGCGGGGTGTCTGCCCGGCCCCTCTTCCATCCTGTCCATGGGCATTTCCCCAGGGGATGGCATGGCATGGCATGGCATGGCATGGCATGGCATGGCACCAATTGGCTGCAGGCTCCAGCCCTGCAGCCCAGCTCTGCCACTCACCCTCCTGTGCTGGATGGAACGGCACCACCTCTTCTGTCTCCTGTGCTGGGGCAGCTCCAGGGCCTTCTTCTTCCTCCTCCTCTTCCTCCACCCAGGCCAGCTTGGGCACTCTCGGGGGTCTCTGCTCCATGGCTGTGCCTGGAGCTACTTGCAGGCGAGATGCCTTGGGAAAGCTCTGGGGCACCAAGTCCCACGCTCTGCCCTTGAGGGCAGCTGCAGAATAGAAGCCTCGGGAAGGCCACGGGTCAGCGAGTCCTGTGCTCTGGCCTCGAGCTCAGCTGCAGGAACAGCACCGTGGAGAAGCTCCGGGTCAGACGGGAGCGAGTGCGCTGTGCGGGGGCTCCTCACGGCACCGCTCTGTCCCGTTGTGCCCCGTTGCGTGTTGCCAGCAGCCGGGCAAGCTTCTATTTCCCACGTGTCACAAAGGGGCCTTGGACACCGGCTTCCGTTCCATGGCACGGTGACCGGGCTGCAGCGTGCCACCCAGGGCCCTTGCACACACTGCCTTCTGCCCCGGGGCCGCCCCCGGCCCAGCCAAAGTGGCCCAGCTTGGAAGGAATCCCTGGCCCCAGGTGTCTGAGACAGCCCGCACAGGATCTTTAGCAAGGGCTCAGAGCATCAGCAAACGCTGCCCGGCTCTGTGGGCTCAGTCCTATCCCCATATCTTTCCCCGAGAGCATTTGAATTTCTAAATGAGAATCATTTGAAGGGAGGGGATTGACATTTTCCATTTCACAGAAGGCTTCTGCCTTCCTTAGCAGACACCTCTCTTTTCAAACCAAGACAATTGTTTATCATCTTGCAGATCCGCACTTGCTGGGCAGCCCCGTTTTACACCCAGGGCCTGGAGAACCATTCCCAGCAACTGGGAAAATCCTAGCTGCTCCATCCTCCCAGAGATGAGGTCTCCAAATTTGCCCCGAAAGTGGGTCCAGCTTTTAGAGGCCAAAAAGAGCAAGTCCCAGTGACTTGATGATAGTTTTAGCCCAGAAAGCCCTGCAGCTGATGGCACACTTGACAATCAGCAGGGGACACAGCTAGGCCAGAGCCCAGAGCTCTGCCGGGAGCCTTTCTCCTCAAATACCCTTCAAACAAACCTCCATGCAAGTCAGTTGGGAAAGTTTCTTCAAATGATCCATTTCTGGCACTACAGAACTGCACAGGGCTCTGTGGAAGATTCTAAAGCAGCTGCTCTGGAGTCCAAGAGCCAGCACTAAGAGTCCTTGACACCTATTTGTAAGCTAAATCGCACTTTGGCCGATTTGAAGGAGTTTGGAAGGAGCTAGAGAGCGGACCTCTGAGTTTCTCAGATGATGCCATTGCTTTTTCTTCTCTTCTCCGTAGACAGGAAGGGTGAGTTGGGCTCACATCTGCACCGCATGGCTCACAGGGCCCCAAGACTTGTAGTTACAAGAGCTTTGAAGGATTTCTTGGTCAAGAAGACACGGCCAACAAGGATATTTATGTTTTGGAGCCAGTCCTTCAAGATTTCGTCTTACGGACTCATGCTCTCGGGGTCTCTGGCTGGTCAGAGTGAGCCCGAGATAAGTTCCAAAGTCTCTTTTCCCAGCCCGGCGCTCGAAGAAGGAGTCAGAGCTCTTCATTTCTGGCTCTCAGGGTTGTTTCTTGTATCTTATCTATAAAATTCTTTCTCCTGTCCTGCCAAGATCCTCTCAGCAACACAGTCTAAGGCACTCTGCCTGCCCCAGGGCAGCGTTATCTTTTTATCCTAAAAACTACCTGTACGATATTGACAATTACTTTCCAATACCTACCACCTATGTTAGACTGTGAGCTTCTACTCTAAACCAATCTAAAAGTGCCAACATCACAGCAGAAGATGGAGGCCAAGAAGAAGGAGAAAGGCTGGACAAGCCCAGATTCCTCCATCTTGCCCCTTGAAGCCCCATTCTAGAAACCCCCAAAAATCTATTTTCCACCCTGGGATAAATTCACTATCATTCTACTGAAACTGTCATGGCTCGCAATTCTTCACATAAGGTTGTTTTTTCCAAGGGCTAAATCAAAGGCACAGGGGTCTTGGGCTCTGTGCCAGGGTCTCTGAGCCCCCTGGGCAGGGGCTCGAGTCCTCCAGGGCAGCCAGAGGAATTTCCTGGGTTCTGACAAGTAGCCCTGTTGTAGTCCCTGCGTACAAGAGTTTACTTGATCCCTTTGATGCCAGAGAGCACCAAGAACTTGAACCTTACTGGAGTCCAGCACTGCCTGCCTGTCATGGAGAAGAGGGAAAAGTTGAAGAACCTGGGCAGTGGTTGAGCCCAATTGGCATTTTTCCATTTCTGATTTCCTCCCAGCTTTTGCAGCAGGGCAACAACCCCATCACTGCAAAGCACTACCTTTTGCAAGGCACACACTGACCTTGGTGGAAGCTCAGGGCTCTTGAAGGGGCTGCTGCAGTTGGCAACAGGAGCTGTTGTTGAATTTTTCACGTTGCTTAACCCCCCCTGCCAAATGCCATCAAGCGGTTGAGGAAGGAGAAAAAAGATTACCCTGGAGGAAGGGAGGCCAAGAGCTTGGAAAAGGAGGAAAGAAACGCTCTGATGATGACAATGACAAAAAACCCCAATTTATTTTTGACAGCAAATGAACACCGGCCACCCTCCAGCCCTCCCAGCCTGGCAGGCTGAGCGGTGCCGTTCCCATGGCATGAGGTGCTGGCAGCCTGCGGAGAGAAACCAGAGAGCCACGGTCAGTGGCAGCAGGCTCCTGTCCCCCTGTCCCGCCAGGGCCTGTGCCCGGGCCAGGCTGCTGGCTCTGCTCAGAGCCCAAACCTCCCGACCCATTCTCTGTTTTTAGAGAAGGGCAGCGGGGCAGGCCATGTTCCACCTCCTCTGCTTAATCCCGGCACAGCAACCTCCCCAGCAGCTGCAAGAGCAGGATGCCCATGTGCCCGCTGCCGCCTGCCTGGAGCCCTTCTGCCAGCCGAGCTGTGGAGCCGGGTGCCCACCTCTGCAGAGCTGCTGCCAGGAGAGGAGCCGATCCCAAACCAGGTCCTCGTCCTTCTGGAAGGGGCTGTCCCTGCAGACCGTGGCCCCTGGGGCAGCGCTGGCACTGGACGCGCTCCACGGACGCTGCAGGGGCTTCCCCGTCCGGTCCGGGCACCAGGTGTAATCCTCCTGGGAAAAACAAAGAACAATTGCACGAAAGTCAATTCAAAACAAGACCTGGAAACAAGAAAAAGCACAAAGCCTGTCACCGTTTCATGGGCCTGAGGAGGGTCTGACCACTCCATGTGAGAATTAAACCTGTCCACGGGTGGGGAAAATCCCCACCTTTCCCGCCCATAAACGCACCCCTTCCTCAAGGGCGTGCAGAGCAGACCAGCTGGGGCACGGCTTCGGAACCCGTCCCCCTCTGCCGCCCCCATCCACATGGATGGATGCTTTTGTCAGGCTGGCTGCCCCCGCCTCAGCCCGTGCCAGGCTGGCTGGCAGAAGCTGTCAGCAAGGCGAGGAGCCAGCTCCCCTTCAGCAACATCCATCCCCTGTCCTGCCAAAAAGCAGCTCGGCGGCCGGCGGAGAAATTAATATTCCCCAGCGCCGCCGAGCGGGGAACCTCCGGCGTGTGGCCAGGCCGAGCCCTGCCGTGCCTGGGAGCACCAGCATCCCCCCGCCCCTGCGCCGGCTGGGGACTCATCTTGATTCCATCGGGGCGCAGAGCGTGTCCTCCAGGCAGGGGCCGCAGCCAAAGCCAATCGGCTCTGCCCCGCCAGCAGCCAGCTCCAGGATGGTGTTCCCAGCTCCACGTCGTGCTCCAGAAGAACGCGCCAGCTGTGCCCCGGCTTGCGGGGACATCACGATGCCATTGAGCTGCAGGGGGATGTTTCCCCTGTCCCAGTCCGTGGCACCTTCACCGCACTGCCACCACTTCTCCAATGGGACGGGCAGCACGGAGCCGCTGCCTCCACAGCTCGCGGGGACCAGCGGAAGCAGCATCTCCTCGGCTGCGCTCTCTCCTCCGCGCCGCGGCTGCAGGGAAACGCTCCGGGGTTTTCTTCCAGCGCCATGAGACGCGTGCCGCTGCTGCTGGCTGGGCTCCTGGATCCTCCTGTGCACAGGGAGGCATCTCTGCTGTCTCCTGGGCCAGGCAGGGCTCCTGCAGCCAAGAATGCTCAAAAAGGGCCTCCAGTGCTGGCCTGTCTGTGGGCTCCATGCATAAACACCACCTGATGAGGTGCTGGCACTGTGCGGAGAGAAACCAGAAACTGCCGCTCAGCGGGACAAGGCTCCTGTCCATGCTCTCCCACATTCCACAGTGCCCAGGCCACACCAGGAGTGCTCAGAGCTGCAGCCAAAAGCTTCCTATCGATCCTCTCTTGCGGAGGACACCAGCACAGAGGCACAGGTGCCACCTCCTCCAGCTAAGCCCAGGAGATCCACCTCCTCACCAGCTGCAAGAGCAGGACGCTTATGTGCCTGCCGCCCCTCCCAATCCCGTTCTTCCCCTCGTGCCTTGAAGGCACATCCCCACCTTAAGACACCCGGGGCGGGAAGAAGAGCTGGCTCCGGACGATGTCCTCGTTGCTGTGGAAAGGAAGGTGCCCACAGAGCAGCTCATAGAGCAGGATGCCCAGGGACCAGATGGTGGCTGGCTGGCCATGGTAGCAGCCAAAGAGGATCCACTCCGGTGGGCTGTACTCCGGCGTTCCTATGGGACATGCCGCAGCTCATCAGTCCCATGCTGCTCCCTCCCACCCTCCTTCCCTCCCTCCCAGCCAGCTCCAGTTCCACAACAGCCAGCCCCTGCCCTGCCAAAAAGCAACCTGGCTGCAGCTGGCTGAAGATGGATTCCCCCTCCTTCCTTCCCTCCTTCTTTTCCTCCCTCTTCCCCCTCTGCCAGCCAAGGGGGGAACTCCGCTGCCCGGCTGGGCCCCGGCTTGGGCTCACCTGACATCCGGGTGTAGAACGTGTCCTGGAGGATCGTGCCGCAGCCGAAGTCGATGAGCTTCGCCTCACCCGTGGCCAGGTCGACGAGGACGTTCTCGGCCTTGATGTGGCGGTGCAGGACGCCGCGGCTGCTGCAGTGCCCCATGGCCTCCAGCACCTGGCGGAACAGCCCCCGCGCCACGGGCTCCGTCAGGAACCGCCGCTCGTGCAGGAAGTACCAGAGGTGCTGACAGCGCTGCGGACGCTCCATGAGCAGCGTGAAGCCCTCGGGCACCTCAAACCAGTCCAAGAGCCTCACGACGCTGGGGAAGCCAGGCCGTGACACCTTCCACAGCAGCGCCAGCTCCAGGGCCACAAGGGCGCCCTTGCGCTGCGGGGGGACCGCGATGCCGTCAGCGGGGCCGAAGCTGCGCCGCGCCTCGGGCAGCCCCTGCCCGGCCCCGCCGCGGCTCGCCATGGCCCGGCCCGGGGCGCTGCGCAGCCCCCGCTCACTCCACGCTCGCTGCCCTCGCAGCGTTCCGGCTGCCGCCCTGCCCGGCCTCGCCTCAGCCCCGCCCGGCACGCCCCGCCGGCTCCTCCCGCTGGCCCCGCTCACTACCCAGCCGCGCCCACTCCGAGATGCGCTCCCGGGACACTCGCTTGATGGCCGCCTGCGAGCCAAGGCCAGCGGCGGGCTGAGCTCATCGCCCGCCGCCCGCCGCCGCCCTCCGAGCCGGCCCCGTCTCTTCCCGGGGCGCCATCAGTGAGGCGGGGACCGGAGTAAACGCTGCCGCAGCCGCCGCTGCCCAGCAGCGGGCCCTGCCGCTAGAGCTGCTCTAGGGGAGGCCTCTCCGCCCGTGCGGGTGGCACCGCGCTGCCGCTCTTCTGCCCGGGGCACCCGCCCGCCCGGCGCGCTGCTGCTTGCCGAGCCGCCCCGGGCTGCGGTGGCTCGGGGCCGGCGGCCGAGCTGGCGAGCGGCGGAGCTCGGAGCGGGGCAGCTGCCGGCCACGCTGTCGGCCACGGGGCGGGAGCCGGGCGGCAGCGGGGCGGCTGCGGGCGGAACCGCGGCAGGGGCTTCGTTCGGGGCCGGGGCCTCGGCCGGGGCTGGGCCAGAGCCCGCGCCAGGCGCAGCCAAAAGCCCGCGCTGCTCCGCCAGCACCAGAGCGAGCGGCTCCTCCAGCGGCGCCACAGCCAGGACGGAGAGAGCCCGGCCGAGGCGGAACCACGGCGGGCCGGGCACGGGCGGGCACGGGGCGGCCCCGCCGAGGGGCGCCTTGCGGGACGCGGCATCAGCCGGGCTGGGAGAGGTGGAACACGGACGGAACGGGACGGGACGGGAGTAGCGTGAGTGTGAGAGGGAGAAGGGGATGTCGAGCGAGTGGGATGTCGAGCAGAAAACCGATCGAGAGAAGCGCTGCTGCTGCTGCTGCTGCGGAGCCGCCGGAGCTCGCGGCCGTTCCTGCGTTGCCCCCGCGAACCCAACGGAGGAGCCGCCGCGCGCCCCGAGGAACGAAAGAGAGAAACAAACAAATCACATCCCAACGTCATTCCTATTAGAGAAGTAACCAAAGAAAACAATGTAGCAAGAACGAAGAGTGTTGGCTTCTGGCTTCTTTCCTCTTTGCATGAGACCAAGCATTTCATGGGGAACAATTGTGTCTTCTGACAATTTTGCCAGAGTGGACAGGAGCAGAGCATTTACTTTTCAAGTAGAAAAGGGAAATCGTGTCAGTAATGTCATCTCTTTTCATCCTCTGTTGACACAATTGCAGGCTGTCAAAAGACATGGTCTGCAGTGTGGAACTTGGGGCCAAGTTTCTTTTTCTGCCAGAGGATGAGGAGGGGAAGTATCCCAGAATCATGGAGCTGTGGCATGGTTTGGCTTGGAAGGGATCTGGAAAATCCCATGGCTGCAACCCCCTGCTGTGGCTGGGGACCCCTTGCACTGGACCGGCTTGTCTAGAGCTCCATGCAGCCTGGCCTTGAACACTGTCAGGGACGGGACATGCCCACCTTCTCTGGGCAACCTGTTCCAGGAGAGTCTTTTTTCTGAATCCCTTACCTAAACCTAATCTCTCTCCATTTGGATCCATGCTCCCTTGTCCTGTCCTTGCCTGCCCCCGTACAAAGTCCCTGTCCAGCTTTCTTGTGTGTTGCCCTCAGGTACTGGAAGGCCACAGCTGGATCAAGGCTGGGTCTCTTTCCCAGGCTGAAGAAGCCGAGCTGTGTCAGCCTTTCCTTGCAGGAGAGGAGCTGCAGCCCCGGCACCATCTGGGTGTCCCTGCTGGGCCCCTGCTGCAGCGTGTCCACGTCCTTGCCGTCCGTGCCGGGGAGCCCGGCAGAGGCGGAGGCAGCGCTGCAGGTGCAGGGTCAGCGGCGGGGAGGAGACCCGGCCCTGGCAGCGGCTCCGGGAGCAGCGATTGGCGCTGGGCCGCCCGCACTGCAGAGAGCCGGGGCCCTTGTGCCTGCCCTTGTGCCCAGGGCGCCTTTCCCCGCCGCCCGCCCGCCCGCCCGCTCGGGGGAAATGCCCCCTGTGCCGCCCCTCAGGGCCGCCCCTCGCCGCTGCCCCGGGCGCTCCCGGCGCCGCCTGGAGGGGCCCAGGCCTCGGCCTCACCCTGCTCAGCCCGAGGCCTGGAAAAGCAGATTCAAACACCCACCCAGAAAGTGCCCCAGGATGCCAAGGTCAATCTTTTGTCACCAGCACGGCTTTGCTATCAGAGTCTGGACGAGAGTAGAAAATCACCAGGGGAAAAGAGCATGAACAAGTTCTGCCTTGGCACTACCTCAAGCTGTGGGGTACCAGTTGTTGGTTTCACTGGCTCTGGATTGAAGGCACTTGAGACAGTAATTCATGTTCAGACTCAAGTGTTTATTATTTCTTATCAGTAAAACAGCCTCATTACTGGGAGTTCAGCAGCTTTTCAGTAGAAGGCACAAAATGGCCAACAATCTCTTGTTCCAAGGTCTTTTAAGACTAAACTATCCACTTAGGAACTGACACCTAGATTATTTTCCCTTTTAACCCAATAACTGATCCCAAAGAGCCTGCAATGTGGAATTTCTGCCCAATTACAAAAAGCCACCCAAACCCATGAAGAAGAAGGAAGAAGCATGAAGAAGAAACCCAGGACAAAACACTGTGCCCTCCATTTTGCTTCCATCCACAACATACTAAAAATCCCAAAACCTCAATTTCTCAGAGTCAGAGTGAACCAAAGCCCAAAAACTGGAGGTGATAAGAATGGACTAAAACCACAACCAAGGAATCTGCATCGCCCTGAAATACCTTTCCCCTTACATCAGCCTGGTGCATATTCATAGACCCTCATGCATATCCATAAACTACTTTACATATTCCAGGAATGATTTTACATGGCCCCTCCCTGGGTCTGCCTTTTCAGAGCATGTGTGTTTCTTGGCTGTGGTTTTGGCTCCTTCTCTTTATCACCTCCAGGTTTTGGGCCTTGGTGCACTCTGCCTTCAGACAGGGAGTGCTGATAGTTGGCAGATCTGTACAGGTGTCCTCATCCTGGGTGCATTGGATGTTATCCCATCCAAGCAGGCAGTTTAACACAAGCAGCTATTTCACTGATTAATAACAGAAATAAAAACTACATAACAAAGTTACTTTAAAAAACAGTCCCAGCCCATATTTGATCCCAGTCTGTGTGGTCCTGATCCATATGGTCCCAGTCCCTGGGATCCCAGTCCATACAGTCCCAGTCCATATTTGATCCCACTCCAGGCTATCCTGGTCTGGAGGGTTCTGATCCACAGGATCCCCATCCATGTGATCCCAGCCCATATTTGATCCCAGCCCATCTTTGATCCCAGTCTGTGGGGTCCTGCACACACTCCCAGGGTCTGGAATTCCAGTTCCCAGCCAGGAAAAAATGTTCCTGCCCTTGAACTTCCTTCCTATCCCCTCAACAAATTGCAATAAAATTATAAACAAAGAAATAATAATTGAAATTAAATAAATTATAATAAAAAAAATCTCAACTCTTCTTTACAATACTCCAACTATGATTTAACTCAAACCAACAATAACTATTACTATAATATTACCAATGCATATAAATAAACAAATTATATATCAAGAAATACCTTTTGAAAATTTTAACTCGATGACTAATGTACTTTAGATAAAAAATATCTAAAGAAACTACCAAGCAATCTAACAAACCTTAGTAAAACAATTCATATTACAAATATACTAAACACAAAACCAAACACCACTATAATTTCTCAGACATTTCAACCAAACAATTAAACTTTAATAACATCCTTAAGTACTCTTGAAAAATTAAAATTATTTTTAAAAAATTAATTGTGTGTGGGTGGCTTTATTTCAATATTGGTTTTTGGATTGTTTGGGTTAGATGATTTAAAAAATGGGATTTTTATAGGAATTGAATCAGCTGAGAAGGTGGCACTCTGCAAACAGAACTGACTGAAAATGAACAGGACAGAAATCAGTAACTCTGAAAGTTTTATTTGCTATCAAATACATCCTACACAATCCTCATCCCATTGCTTCAAATTGGGATCCCACTTCTCCCAATCTCCTTCCAACCCCATCTCACCCTGGTGGCTGTGGAATGGATTGAGTTTGGCCTGGGATTGAGTTTTTTTGAGGAGGGAACAAGGAATTTGAGGTAGGATTGAGCCTTTTGGGGTTAAGATTCAGTTATTTTCAGAGAGATTTGAGTGGTTTTGAGGTGACAGATCCATCCCTCTTGGATTTTGGAGTAGAGAGAGAGGGAGAAGAGAAAAAAATTAAGGCCAAACCAAAGGACAAACAGCCAGGAGTGTTCCCAACATGGATCACAGGGAATGTGAGTGACCAGGGCTGTGCCCAAAGTGCCTCCTCCAGTGGGGGATGGAGCTGCAGCAGCGCACGAAGCTCTTCCCGCACTCGGGGCACTCGCAGGGCTTCCCTTACCGGTGCCTCTGTTGGTGTCGGGTCAAGTGAGAGCTGCTGGAGAAGCTCTTCCCACACTGGAGACACTCGTAGGGCCTCTCCCCTGTGTGGATGCGCTGGTGGGTGACGAGGGCGGAGTTGTGCTTGAATCCCTCCCTGCAGTCAGGACAGCGGAATGGCCTCTCCTCTGTGTGACTCTAATAGTGCAGGAGGAGATGGGAGCTGGTCTGAAACCTCTTCCTGCATTTATCACACTCGTAGGGCCTCTCCCCTGTGTGGGTCCTCTGGTGCAGGATCAGGCTGGAGCTCCAGCTGAAGCCCTTCCCACACTCCCCACACTCGTAGGGCCGTTCCCCAGTGTGGATCCTCTGGTGCTTGATCAGGTCGCAGTTCCACCTGAAGCTCTTCCCACACTCCACACACGTGTGGGGCTTCTCCCCATCATGGAGCTGCTCATGGAGCACCAGCTCCGAGCTCTGGCTCCATCTCCGGCCGCCTTCCCGGCCCAGGCTGCCTCTTTCCCCCTCACATCCCCGCCATCTGCGTTTGCAGCCCCTCCTCGTGCGGCAGCTCCGGGCCTTTTCCTCCCCGTTGGCTTCCTGCGCCGTGGAGCCGCTCAAAACGGCCTCTGCCACCAGGTTCTGCCGTGGGCATTTGTCCTCCCTGCTCTCCATGCTCAGCTCCTGCTCTGGGCAAGGAAGGACAAGGACAGCATGGGATTTGCCTCCGTGCCACAGGCAAGGGCAACGAGATCCCCCCAGGCCGTCTCTGGGGACGCACTGACCCCTCTTGGCTCTCCCCATTTCGGGATGCCGGGGCTGTTTGGGCTCCCGGGCTCCCTTCTCCCCTCATTCTCTGCTCTGGGCTGCAGCGGCTCCAAGGAGTCCCCCCTGCCCCTCTCCAGGCTCTTGAGGCTCCCGCCAATGGCGGCGCTCCCCCCTCTCTGGCCTCCCCACTTTGGCCTCCTGGGGGACACAGGGCTCTGCTCCTCCAGGCTGCCTCTGCCGGCAGCCGCCACCGCCACCCCCCGATGTCCCCCCGAGGGGCCTTTTCCCATCAGCCTTGGACTTCTTCATTCTCCAAACATCCCCCCAAAAACCCAACCCAGGGACCCCCCGGGATATCCAGGCCGGGCTCCCCCTCCCTGCTCACCTGCGCCATGGGGGGGGCGATGATCCCACAGGTGGGGGCTGCGAATTCAGGCAGGGATCGAGACCGCGTGGCTCCCGCAGCTCAGCCTTGATCCGCCTTTGTCCCTCCTCTTCCTCTTCCTCCCGCTCCTCCTCTGTCTCATCTCCGCCTCCTTCTCCTCCTGCCCTCTAACCCCGCCTCCTTCACTGCTCTCTCTCCTCCCGCTCCTCCTCTTCCATCCCCCCTCCTCCTCCTCCTCTGTGTTATCCCCACCTCCTGCTCCTTTTCCATCCCGCCCCTTCCATTCCTTCTCCCCCTCCTCCCCCCTAACCCCGCCTCCTCCTCCCCCTCCATCCCTGCCCTTCCCTCCCTCCTCCTCCTCCCCCAGCAGCAGCCACACCCTCGGTGCCCCGTTCCCGCAGCCCTCGCAGCCCGCGGCAGCAGCGGCCATGGAGCCGGGCCAGGTCGGCATGGGCAGCGCGGGGCTCTCGGCTGCTCCCAGCCGCTGCGGGCGGGGGGAACCCGGCCCGGGCCAAAGGAGAGGCAAACTGGGCAAACTGGGGGCACATCACAAAGCTAAGGATGCAGCAGAAAATGGAGCTGAAAGAGTTATTTTAATATTAACTCCAAACGAGGAAAAACTGGAAATTCCAAAGTTTAGGGAAGCCGAGAAAAAAGAATTAAACAAGATAGGAAATGAACAAGATAAATCAGGGAAATAGAAACTTCTACATGGAAGACAATTACTTAATAAAATGTGCTTACTAGGAAAAGATTAGAAGACGTGCATCAGAAACCCCACTGGCGTACTCAAGCTTTGTGTGATCATTTTTTAAGGAATTTTGGGTGCACTGGGATTTTTGGTGTAGCAAAGCAAGTAACTGAAAGATGCTTAATTTGCCAAAGGATAAATAAAAAGGTGATGGGAAAAACAACATTAGGAGGTCATGAGTTAGCTCGTCGACCATTTCAAAATATCCAAGCAGAAGTTTAGATTTGTTAGGTTCTGGATTTATTTGGAAAAAAACCCATTTAATCTAGAAGAAAGAGAAGATGCCATATGTTAGACAGGAGATTTTAGGAGAATAAAAATCTTTGAAGTATCAGAAACACCCGAGGAAAAAACCAAGAAAATAAAAAGGGGAAATGAAAGGGAGGGGAACAAGAGGAAAAGTCAGAAAGAGAGTGGGATCCTCTGCAGCTCTTGCCCCCTCCGTTGGCGGCCGAGGCGCCTGTCCCGGGTCCCGGCTCGCTGCCCGCCTCAGCTCCGCCTGCCCCGGTTTCCATCCCAGGTGCGGGCTCACTGCCCAGGGCAGCTCCACCTGCCCCGGCGCTGGCGGTGAATTTGTGTGCCCTGGCCGCACTGCCCGGCCCGCGGCCGCTCTGCCGGCCATGCTGGGCAAGATGGGGTTGCTCTGTCCTGCCGCGTGGGCCGAGGTCACCGCGCCGACCGCACCGAGGGCGGGTCCCAGCCATCCCATCCCCGGCTGCCCTGCCCGTGCCAGCTGCGCTGGGCAGCGCCGCTGCTGCTGCCGGGGTCTCCCACCTGCCTTTTCTCTGCCGGGAGCTGCCGGATCAGCCGCCAGAAGCCATGTGGGGGCTGCCCACGCTCCGGCTCGGCCTCCACGGGAAGATCCCCCTCTGGCGATTCCGGCAGCAGACCCTGCCCACACTCCCACCGAGCCTCGGCGGGATATCCTCCCCTGACCTCTCCTGCTCTGAGTTACGTCCCCTTGGTAACCACAGCTCCGGCTGTTCAGGGAAAATCCCTCTCTCTACAGGAAGCACCTTATCGAAACACTAGGAGCTCAGTTAAAAGGCAGCCCTCTCCAAATTCTTTCTCAAAACACGGGAGAAAGGCTACAGAAGGTAAAAAAGTGAAAGAGTTAGATGAAGGGATTGCTCTATTGCCGTTAAGAGAGGTTCCCATGGCAGGGATGCGCTGCCCCGCCCCGCGGGAGCCACCGGCGCCCCTGCCGGCCGTGCCCGGAACTGCACCCAAGGGGAAAGCGCCGCAGCCGAAAGGCCGGGACCGGCTCCGGGCTCTGTTTGTTGGCACTGCCGGAGCTGTTTATACACACTACTATTATTATATTATACACACTAGTAAAGAACCGTTATTCCTAATCCCCTATCTTTGCCTGAGAGCCCCCACTATTCTAAAAATTAAGAGGGAGGGGCTTTGCATTCTCCATTCCAAGAGAGGCTCTTTCTGCCTTCCCAAGCAGACGCCTGTCTTGTAAAGCAAGACAAGCACCCACAGGCACTGAGGGGGGCTGCAGGAGGGGCAGAAGAAGGCCCTGCAGCACTTGGGCACAAAGGCCCAGCAGGTGAATGCAAGAAGGGAGCAGCAAAAGGCCAAGCTGAAGGCAAAGGCCAGGGCAGAGCTCCTACAGCCCCTGAGGGATCAGCCCCAGGGCCCAAGGGGGCCCCAGCACCCAGGGCACGGCTCGGCCACAAGCACCCGGCAGAGGCATTGCCGTCCTCGGCAGGGCACAGCCCACCCAAACAGCCCCTGGCAAGGAATCAGGGCTCCGGCTGCAGGGCACAAGGACACTGCAAGCAGAGACAGCAGCACCCTCAGGACCAGCAAGTCCAGCTCGTGATGGACATGGATTGGCAGGGCTGTCACAGCTCCCATCACACCAGGGACCCTCCACACTGGAGCCCTTGAGAACATTCAGGTGGGTCTGCATTGAGAGGAGGCATTTCCTGATGGACACAGGGGCCTCTCAATCTGTTCTGAATCTTAGACCTAAAGGGGAAAATAGTACAGGAATATTTTAATTTTTAAGGGAATGAGTGGGAAAGATGAGCAGGTATGATTTGTTCAACCACTATTAGAAGCTGTGGGGGATAGGTTTGAAATAAATTTCTTTTTCTTCTTCCTGTGATTGTAATTAACTAGGAAGGAATTTGAGAGCTGGATTTTAATACTGTAAAAAGGGACACAGAGGCTAGTTCTGTTGTACCTCTGTGTCAAAAGTCTGACAAGGCCTATGCTGAAGTGAACCCAGAAGTGTGGGCAGCCCCAGGGAAGTACAGAAAATTAGATATGGAGCCTCTACAAATTAAAGCAACCAGGACAAGCACTACCCTGTTCCAAGAGAGGGAAGGAAGGGCTCACAGCCTGGTATTGAGTCCCTGTTAAAGGCAGGGCTTTTGGAGCCAAGGGTGTCTCCCTACAACATTCCTATCTTGCCAGTCAACAAACTGGATGGATGGACACAAGGAGGAAACACAGAATTTTCAAGTGTTAAAATTAAGATTAACTGAGGCCAGTGGCCTGGGCCTTCCAGACAGGGAAAAAGAATTTGAATTATAGGTGGACGTTAAACAGGGTCTTGCCAAAGGAATTCTTGTGCTAAAATGTTTAACCCAGTGGCCAGAGAGCAGCCTCAATGTCTGCAGAATTGTGCAGCCACAGCTTCCGTGGGAGCAGAGGCTGAAAACTGATGACAACAGGAGGATCTCCTAGAGTTCAAGTCTGGCATCAAGTTAAAGCTTTGACAACCAAAAGAGCCTCTCAATGGATGAGCAGGGCTCGGTTATTACAGTATGACACTTGTTCAATGGCACAGGAGGATTCAGAACTGAGGACAGGGCAAGGGTTTAACCCAGCCTCCTGTTTGAACAGCCTGGAGAGGGGCTGGCAAGGAACCCAGGACTGCACTCAAGGGACAGAGCTCCCGAGCCAGGCTGGGAGAGATTGATGGGACATTCCCCGGCCTGAGGGAGACAATGTGTTTGTGGATGGCTCTGCAAGGGCAGCAGGAGGGAAAAGAGCTACAAGACAGGCTGTTATTAAGGAAGGGGAATCAGACAAAGCGCAGGTCACCGCCCCATGCTCAGCTCAACCCGCGGAGCTGTGGGTGCTTGTAAGAGCCTGGCACTGAAATGCCCTGAGCAGGAAGGCTTCAAAATCTTCTGGTGACACCATGGCACCTAACAGGGGGGCAAAACCAATTCTGACTGCTTCAGCAAGCACTGGATCACTTATTAACCTATTGCTAAAAGAAATAATTCGAAGATAATGGATTGTGGAAGCAATAGATTCAGATGGGGAACTCATTTTACAGGAAAGACCCTTCAGGGGGTTATGGCAGCTTTAGGAATACAATGGGACCTCCATAACCCCTGGCAAGCCCAGAGCTCGGGTTCGGTAGAAAGAATGAATGGGGAAATAAAGAAACACCTTTGGAAGCCGGAGATGGAAACCAAGATGCCATGGGTACAGCTTTTGCCATTGGCTTTGGCAAGAAAAAGAGCCAGACCCAAGGCAGATATTCAATTATCTCCCTTGGAATTCAAGTCTGGAATTCCTTACCTGGGCAATTCTCCACCTAGTGCAGGGTGGAAATAAGGGATGTAAATGTAAGGCAGGCTGTAGCCAGGATCCTGTCTCCTGTGGAATCTCTCCCCCAGGAAGCTGGGCTGGCACAGAGCCTGCCCTGGGACTTTGCTGTTGCCAACACCCAGCCAGGCCATCGGCTCCTGCCTAAGGAGTGCAAAGCAGCACCACTGGTGGCCAAGGGGCCCACGCCAAGTGTCCCTGAGGCCAGAAACAGCCGCCAGCACAGCTGAGCACGGGGGGACCCCTCAGCCTGGCCTCAGGGGCTCTGAAGCCCCGGAGATTTGCACTTCCCGCCTGCAGCAGGACCATGGGAGCCGCCCCTGAGCCTGCCCTGAAGGCAACGCAGCAGCAGCCAGGGCTCCACAGCGGGCCAAGCCCCTGGGCCTGCCCACAGATCCTCTGCTCAAACCCTCGGGAATCCTGGCCACCCTCCCCTGGCACCTCCAGCCACTGCGGCCAAGCCTCGCTGCCGCTGCTGCAGCTCCAGCGCTGGCTGGGCCTGCACTGCCACAGCTGCTGGGGAGCACCGCGGCACAATTCCACCCTGGGGCTCACTCACACCCACACTCTGGGCTGCCTGCGACTGCATTGCTGCAAAATGTACCCATCCTGGTTCTTTTAAATCTTATTTCTCTGCTCAGAAAGGTTTCTCTACTCAAAGGTTTGCCTTTGGGAAAGAAATTTTAAAGGTTTTATTTAAGGGGTTCCCAGTCTGTTCGGATGTTAAACTCATCTCCACCACTCAATGGAGATGAGTTTAACATCCGAACAGACTGGGAATAGCCCAAAAGACACCCACAGAGATAAGGACCAGCAACAAAACATCAACGCCCCGCAGCAAACAGCAACCAACAGCTACCCCAGACACTGCCCCCGCACAGCTGGAGACACCTGGTCTGGAAAAGGCTGAGAAGGAAATCCAGGAGTGTGGACAGAATTCACATCAGAGGGGAAGAAATCCGAGTCTAAAAGGAAACCAAACACTAAAAACTTACACGACTTGGAAGCAATGAACATTAAAGCAGTGGATTTAGATTGGTTCAGACTACGTAAAGTTTAGGAAAAATCGAGTAAAACTGACATGTCATGGAATGATTTTTTCTGCACAGCCGGGCTATGTGTGGATGAAATTATTTCTGTTGCCCATCCTGGCCAGAACCAAGCAATGCCTTGACTCTCTCACACGAAAGAGATTCTTGGAGAGTTTTTGTTTTCCCTACAGTTTCAGTGATAAGATTACAACATGAGAAACATTTTTTATAATAGTCCTACTTTATATTGTCAGGTAGGTTTGGGACAGAAGGGTGAGAATCAATTTTTGGTCTGGGTTTTTCCATGTTCGCCTTTATGTTGCATTTTGCAAAATTGAAGAACTTTAACCGTGATACTTTTAACTCTTAAATAGTTAATACTTTTTTTTAAAAAAGCAGATTCCGGGGGCCACATGTGACTCACCAGATGGCAGCCCTGGAAGAGAAGCTTTGGTTCTAGTCAGCCAGGAGAGGAGCTTTAGAAATGCAAATGAACCCTGCTGGGCAAAGCCTGGCCAATGTACCTGGGCCTCTTGCCTGGGGCAGGAATTGGGCTGGTTCCCCCTGCCCCTCACCCCGAGCTCTGCCTGCTTGCACTGATGGAATTTGCACAGCTCAAGGCAGAGCCCGGGGTGAGGATATCTGACCCTGCAAGAGAAACGGGTGAAGCTGCACAGGGAAACAGCAAATGGAGAATGTTGGGAAAACTTCACTATAAATAAATGGGGGGGAATCATCCCTCTGCCCACTCCAACGTGTGCTGTCACTGTCTATGTTATATGGGGTGGATTAGAGCACTGAGATGTTCTTGCTACCACAAGTTCCGGGAAATCAGTTGGGAATCCAAGTATTTGATGATTTAATTAGAGACAAATGGTCAATTGATGCAGCCCTGGCTGGAGAGAGCGGCCAAAAATGGGGAGAAGATGAACGGCCAGCAGAACAAATCCTACAACACCATGGACCAGCCCCTGGGAACCCAAACCAATTCATATCAGGAGCCACAGAACCCATTTCTCATTTCAATGGCACCATTAGATTACAAGCTGTCCTCGGAATAACCAACCAGACAGCTCCAGCTCCTGACCTTCCTGCTGAGCAATCCACTGAAATGAGGAACACAACATTTCACCATGGGATGGGATCAGATCATCTGTTAGCAGAGAAAAGAGGAGTTTGTGGAAAATCAAATGACTCAAACTGGTCTTGGCAAATAGATGACAAAGCAAAAGTGGTGAAACAGATAACAAAGGAAACAAAAAAGCAGCTCATGTACCAGTCCAAACGTGGAAAGGATGGGAATGGGACATGGTTTTGTGGTTCCCTGGCAGACCATGGGTTAAACGAATGCTGCTTCTGCTCTGATGTGCTACAGCACCAGAACCCCCTGAACCCCCATTCCACTGCACCGGGACCCCGGTGCACCCCCATATCTGAGACTGGAACCCTCCCAAACCCTCCGTTCTCAGGCACAGGGACCCCCTCCTGCACCCCCTTATCCAGCACGGGGACCCTCCTGCACCCCCTCATGCAGCACCAATGCCCCCCCGCACCCCCTTTCCCGGCCCTCCCCCTCTCAGACACCCCAGCCCCCACTTTTCCTTGACCCCAGCACCCCCTGGACCCCCACTCCTGCCTTCCACAGCCCCCACCCACCACCTTCCTCAACACCGGGGGCCGTGCACCCCCTTTCCTGGGCACAGGGACCCCCTGGACACCCCATTGTTATAAAATTGACTCAAAACGAGTAATTTCCAATCAAAGAATTTATTAATTATTGAAGCAGTTATACTACGTAAGCAAAGGCTCAGCGCTGGGCGACAGGGGAGTCTCCGCTCCACCAACTGCCGCCCCAACTAGTTTCTGATTCAGTCCTTTTATCCTCTCCATCCTTCAGGAGTTCATGTTATCTCAGAGTTCTCTGCGCCTGCGCTGGTTGTTGCTAGGGGGTCATCCTTCTGTCTCCTGGTGGTCGGTGATAAAGGCTGCAGAGTCTTCCTCAGCCGCGTCTTCTTCACCCTATGTCCTTATTTGGTGACTTCTCTGTGGAAAATTACCAAAATCTTATGATTAATGCAATATGTGCCCTATCAAGCTTAAGCAAGCAAATATCCTGCCTTGCGGACTGTTTATCTGCCCCTGCCCCTTCCCCAGCTTTTCCCTGGTCGTTATCTCTGTGAGTTATCTGCTTGTACCATTTGTCAGCGGGAAAGGTTTCCCTGCTGGGTGTTTATCTGCCCCTGCCCTTTCCCCAGCCTTTCCCTGGTCGTTATTTCTGTGAGTTATCTGTTTGTACCATTTGCTGGGTGGGACTATGTGTGGGCTCCTGCAACCCCTTCCCTGGTATCCTTGTGGCTCATATCTCATGAAGTAGTACAGAAATAGTCAGCAGACAACTCTTGTAACACACTGGTCTCTTTTTCATGACGAACAAAATGTAGTCCCTCATCTCAATTCCCCCCCATTTATTTATAGTAAAGTTTTCCCAACATTCTCCATTTGCTGTTTCCCTTTGCAGCTTCACCCTGCTTTTTTTAAAAAAAGTATTAACTATTTAAGAGTTAAAAGTATCACGGTTAAAGCTCTTCAATTTTGCAAAATGCAACATAAAGGCGAACATGGAAAAACCCTGACCAAAAATTGATTCTCACCCTTCTGTCCCAAACCTACATGACAATATAAAGTAGGATTATTATAAAAAATGTTTCTCATGTTGTAATCTTATCACTGAAACTGTAGGGAAAACAAAAACTCTCCAGGAATCTCTTTAGTGTGAGAGAGTCAAGGCATTACTTGGTTCTGGCCAGGATGGGCAACAGAAATCATTTCATCCACACATAGCCCGGCTGTGCAGGAAAAATCATTCCATGACATGTCAGTTTTACTCGATTTTTCCTAAACTTTACCTAGTCTGAACCAATCTAAATCCACTGCTTTAATGTTCATTGCTTCCAAGTCGTGTAAGTTTTTAGTGTTTGGTTTCCTTTTAGACTCGGATTTCTTCCCCTCTGCTGTGAATTCCGCCCACACTCCTGGATTTCCTTCTCAGCCTTTTCCAGACCAGGTGTCTCCAGCTGTGCGGGGGCAGTGTCTGGGGTAGCTGTTGGTTGCTGTTTGCTGCGGGGCGTTGATGTTTTGTTGCTGGTCCTTATCTCTGTGGGTGTCTTTTGGGCTATTCCCAGTCTGTTCGGATGTTAAACTCATCTCCATTGAGTGGTGGAGATGAGTTTAACATCCGAACAGACTGGGAACCCCTTAAATAAAACCTTTAAAATTTCTTTCCCAAAGGCAAACCTTTGAGTAGAGAAACCTTTCTGAGCAGAGAAATAAGATTTAAAAGAACCAGGATGGGTACATTTTGCAGCAATGCAGTCGCAGGCAGCCCAGAGTGTGGGTGTGAGTGAGCCCCAGGGTGGAATTGTGCCGCGGTGCTCCCCAGCAGCTGTGGCAGTGCAGGCCCAGCCAGCGCTGGAGCTGCAGCAGCGGCAGCGAGGCTTGGCCGCAGTGGCTGGAGGTGCCAGGGGAGGGTGGCCAGGATTCCCGAGGGTTTGAGCAGAGGATCTGTGGGCAGGCCCAGGGGCTTGGCCCGCTGTGGAGCCCTGGCTGCTGCTGCGTTGCCTTCAGGGCAGGCTCAGGGGCGGCTCCCATGGTCCTGCTGCAGGCGGGAAGTGCAAATCTCCGGGGCTTCAGAGCCCCTGAGGCCAGGCTGAGGGGTCCCCCCGTGCTCAGCTGTGCTGGCGGCTGTTTCTGGCCTCAGGGACACTTGGCGTGGGCCCCTTGGCCACCAGTGGTGCTGCTTTGCACTCCTTAGGCAGGAGCCGATGGCCTGGCTGGGTGTTGGCAACAGCAAAGTCCCAGGGCAGGCTCTGTGCCAGCCCAGCTTCCTGGGGGAGAGATTCCACAGGAGACAGGATCCTGGCTACAGCCTGCCTTACATTTACATCCCTTATTTCCACCCTGCACTAGGTGGAGAATTGCCCAGGTAAGGAATTCCAGACATGAATTCCAAGGGAGATAATTGAATATCTGCCTTGGGTCTGGCTCTTTTTCTTGCCAAGGCCAATGGCAAAAGCTGTACCCATGGCATCTTGGTTTCCATCTCCGGCTTCCAAAGGTGTTTCTTTATTTCCCCATTCATTCTTTCTACCCAACCCGAGCTCTGGGCTTGCCAGGGGTTATGGAGGTCCCATTGTATTCCTAAAGCTGCCATAACCCCCTGAAGGGTCTTTCCTGTAAAATGAGTTCCCCATCTGAATCTATTGCTTCCACAATCCATTATCTTTGAATTATTTCTTTTAGCAATAGGTTAATAAGTGATCCAGTGCTTGCTGAAGCAGTCAGAATTGCTTTTGCCCCCCTGTTAGGTGCCATGGTGTCAGCAGAAGATTTTGAAGCCTTCCTGCTCAGGGCATTTCAGTGCCAGGCTCTTACAAGCACCCACAGCTCCGTGGGTTGAGCTGAGCATGGGGCGGTGACCTGCGCTTGGTCTGATTCCCCTTCCTTAATAACAGCCTGTCTTGTAGCTCTTTTCCCTCCTGCTGCCCTTGCAGAGCCATCCACAAACACATTGTCTCCCTCAGGCCAGGGAATGTCCCATCAATCTCTCCCAGCCTGGCTCGGGAGCTCTGTCCCTTGAGTGCAGTCCTGGGTTCCTTGCCAGCCCCTCTCCAGGCTGTTCAAACAGGAGGCTGGGTTAAACCCTTGCCCTGTCCTCAGTTCTGAATCCTCCTGTGCCATTGAACAAGTTTCATACTGTAATAACCGAGCCCTGCTCATCCATTTAGAGGCTCTTTTGGTTGTCAAAGCTTTAACTTGATGCCAGACTTGAACTCTAGGAGATCCTCCTGTTGTCATCAGTTTTCAGGCCTCTGCTCCCACGGAAGCTGTGGCTGCACAATTCTGCAGACAATGAGGCTGCTCTCTGGCCACTGGGTTAAACATTTTAGCACAAGAATTCCTTTGGCAAGACCCTGTTTAACGTCCACCTATAATTCAAATTCTTTTTCCCTGTCTGGAAGGCCCAGGCCACTCGCCTCAGTTAATCTTAATTTTAACACTTGAAAATTCTGTGTTTCCTCCTTGTGTCCATCCATCCAGTTTGTTGACTGGCAAGATAGGAGTGTTGTAGGGAGACATCCTTGGCTCCAAAAGCCCTGCCTTCTACAGGGACTCAATACCAGGCTGTGAGCCCTTCCTTCCCTCTCTTGGAACAGGGTAGTGCTTGTCCTGGTTGCTTTAATTTGTAGAGGCTCCATATCTAATTTTCTGTATTTCCCTGGGGCTGCCCACACTTCTGGGTTCACTTCAGCATAGGCCTTGTCAGACTTTTGACACAGAGGTACAACAGAACTAGCCTCTGTATCCCTTTTTACAGTATTAAAATCCAGCTCTCAAACTCCTTCCTAGTTAATTACAATCACAGGAGGAAGAAAAAGAAATTCATTTATTTCAAACCTATCCCCCACAGCTTCTAATAGTGGTTGAACAAATCATACCTGCTCATCTTTCCCACTCATTCCCTTAAAAATTAAAATATTCCTTTACTATTTTCCCCTTTAGGTCTAAGATTCAGAGCAGATTGAGAGGCCCCTGTGTCCATCAGGAAATGCCTCCTCTCAATGCAGACCCACCTGAATGTTCTCAAGGGCTCCAGTGTGGAGGGTCCCTGGTGTGATGGGAGCTGTGACAGCCCTGCCAATCCATGTCCATCACGAGCTGGACTTGCTGGTCCTGAGGGTGCTGCTGTCTCTGCTTGCAGTGTCCTTGTGCCCTGCAGCTGGAGCCCTGATTCCTTGCCAGGGGCTGTTTGGGTGGGCTGTGCCCTGCCGAGGAGGGCAATGCCTCTGCCGGGTGCTTGTGGCCGAGCCGTGCCCTGGGTGCTGGGGCCCCCTTGGGCCCTGGGGCTGATCCCTCAGGGGCTGTAGGAGCTCTGCCCTGGCCTTTGCCTTCAGCTTGGCCTTTTGCTGCTCCCTTCTTGCATTCACCTGCTGGGCCTTTGTGCCCAAGTGCTGCAGGGCCTTCTTCTGCCCCTCCTGCAGCCCCCCTCAGTGCCTGTGGGTGCTTGTCTTGCTTTACAAGACAGGCGTCTGCTTGGGAAGGCAGAAAAAGCCTCTCTTGGAATGGAGAATGCAAACCCCCTCCCTCTTAATTTTTAGGATAGTGAAATCAAGGGGCTCTCAGGCAAAGATATGGGATTAGGAATAACGGTTCTTTACTAGTGTGTATAATATAATAATAGTAGTGTGTATCAACAGCTCCGGCAGTGCCAACAAACAGAGCCCGGAGCCGGTCCCGGCCTTTCGGCCGCGGCGCTTTCCCCTTGGGTGCAGTTCCGGGCACGGCCGGCAGGGGCGCCGGTGGCTCCCGCGGGGCGGGGCAGCGCATCCCTGCCATGGGAACCTCTCTTCACGGCAATAGAGCAATCCCTTCATCTAACTCTTTCACTTTTTTACCTTCCGTAGCCTTTCTCCCGTGTTTTGAGAAAGAATTTGGAGAGGGCTGCCTTTTAACTGAGCTCCTAGTGTTTCGATAAGGTGCTTCCTGTAGAGAGAGGGATTTTCCCTGAACAGCCGGAGCTGTGGTTACCAAGGGGACGTAACTCAGAGCAGGAGGGGTCAGGGGAGGATATCCCGCCGAGGCTCGGTGGGAGTGTGGGCAGGGTCTGCTGCCGGAATGGCCAGAGGGGGATCTTCCCGTGGAGGCCGAGCCGGAGCGTGGGCAGCCCCCACATGGCTTCTGGCGGCTGATCCGGCAGCTCCCGGCAGAGAAAAGGCAGGTGGGAGACCCCGGCAGCAGCAGCGGCGCTGCCCAGCGCAGCTGGCACGGGCAGGGCAGCCGGGGATGGGATGGCTGGGACCCGCCCTCGGTGCGGTCGGCGCGGTGACCTCGGCCCACGCGGCAGGACAGAGCAACCCCATCTTGCCCAGCATGGCCGGCAGAGCGGCCGCGGGCCGGGCAGTGGGGCCAGGGCACACAAATTCACCGCCAGCGCCGGGGCAGGTGGAGCTGCCCTGGGCAGTGAGCCCGCACCTGGGATGGAAACCGGGGCAGGCGGAGCTGAGGCGGGCAGCGAGCCGGGACCCGGGACAGGCGCCTCGGCCGCCAACGGAGGGGGCAAGAGCTGCAGAGGATCCCACTCTCTTTCTGACTTTTCCTCTTGTTCCCCTCCCTTTCATTTCCCCTTTTTATTTTCTTGGTTTTTTCCTCGGGTGTTTCTGATACTTCAAAGATTTTTATTCTCCTAAAATCTCCTGTCTAACATATGGCATCTTCTCTTTCTTCTAGATTAAATGGGTTTTTTTCCAAATAAATCCAGAAGCTAACAAATCTAAACTTCTGCTTGGATATTTTGAAATGGTCGACGAGCTAACTCATGACCTCCTAATGTTGTTTTTCTCATCACCTTTTTATTTATCCTTTGGCAAATTAAGCATCTTTCAGTTACTTGCTTTGCTACACCAAAAATCCCAGTGCACCCAAAATTCCTTAAAAAATGATCACACAAAGCTTGAGTACGCCAGTGGGGTTTCTGATGCACGTCTTCTAATCTTTTCCTAGTAAGCACATTTTATTAAGTAATTGTCTTCCATGTAGAAGTTTCTATTTCCCTGATTTATCTTGTTCATTTCCTATCTTGTTTAATTCTTTTTTCTCGGCTTCCCTAAACTTTGGAATTTCCAGTTTTTCCTCGTTTGGAGTTAATATTAAAATAACTCTTTCAGCTCCATTTTCTGCTGCATCCTTAGCTTTGTGATGTGCCCCCAGTTTGCCCAGTTTGCCTCTCCTTTGGCCCGGGCCGGGTTCCCCCCGCCCGCAGCGGCTGGGAGCAGCCGAGAGCCCCGCGCTGCCCATGCCGACCTGGCCCGGCTCCATGGCCGCTGCTGCCGCGGGCTGCGAGGGCTGCGGGAACGGGGCACCGAGGGTGTGGCTGCTGCTGGGGGAGGAGGAGGAGGGAGGGAAGGGCAGGGATGGAGGGGGAGGAGGAGGAGAAGGAATGGAAGGGGCGGGATGGAAGAGGAGCAGGAGGTGGGGATAAGACAGGGGAGGAGGAGGAGGGGGGATGGAAGAGGAGGAGCGGGAGGAGAAAGAGCAGGGAAGGAGGCAGGGTTAGGAGGGAGGAGGAGAAGGAGGTGGAGATAAGACGGAGGAGGAGCGGGAGGAAGAGGAGGGACAAGGGCGGATCAAGGTTGAGCTGAGGCAGCCACGCGGTCTCGAGCCCTGCCTGAATTCGCAGCCCCCACCTGTGGGATCATCGCCCCCCCCATGGCTCCGGTGAGCGGGGAGGGGGAGCCCGGCCCGGATATCCCGGGGGGTCCCTGGGTTGGGTTTTTGGGGGGATGTTTGGAGAATGAAGAAGTCCAAGGCTGAGCGGAAAAGGCCCCTCGGGAGGACATCGGGGGGTGGCGGTGGCGGCTGCCGGCAGAGGCAGCCTGGAGGAGCAGAGCCCTGTGTCCCCCAGGAGGCCAAAGTGGGGAGGCCAGAGAGGGGGGAGCGCCGCCATTGGCGGGAGCCTCAAGAGCCTGGAGAGGGGCAGGGGGGACTCCTTGGAGCCGCTGCAGCCCAGGGCAGAGAATGAGGGGAGAAGGGAGCCCGGGAGCCCAAAGAGCCCCGGCATCCCGAAATGGGGAGAGCCAAGAGGGGGCAGTGCGTCCCCGGGTGTGCCCTGGGGGGATCTGGTTGCCCTTGCCTGTGGCACGGAGGCAAATCCCATGCTGTCCTTGTCCTTCCTCGCCCAGAGCAGGAGCTGAGCATGGAGAGCAGGGAGGACAAATGCCCGTGGCAGAACCTGGTGGCAGAGGCCGTTTTGAGCGGCTCCACGGCGCAGGAAGCCAACGGGGAGGAAAAGGCCCGGAGATGCCGCACGAGGAGGGGCTGCAAACGCAGATGGCGGGGATGTGAGGGGGAAAGAGGCAGCCTGGGCCGGGAAGGCGGCCGGAGATGGAGCCAGAGCTCGGAGCTGGTGCTCTATGAGCAGCTCCATGATGGGGAGAAGCCCCACACGTGCGTGGAGTGTGGGAAGAGCTTCAGGAGGAACTGCCACCTGATCAGGCACCAGAGGATCCACACTGGGGAACGGCCCTACGAGTGTGGGGAGTGTGGGAAGAGCTTCAGCCAGAGCTCCAGCCTGATCGTGCACCAGAGGACCCACACTGGGGAGAGGCCCTATGAGTGCTCCAAGTGTGCGAAGAGGTTTCAGACCAGCTCCAGTCTCCTCCAGCACTATCAGAGTCACACAGAGGAGAGGCCCTTCCAATGCCCCGACTGTGGGAAGGGATTCAAGCGCAACTGCAACCTCGTCAGGCACCAGAGCACCCACACAGGGGAGAGGCCCTACGAGTGTGATAAATGCAGGAAGAGGTTTCAGACCAGCTCCAATCTCCTCCTGCACTATCGGATTCACACAGAGGAGAGGCCATTCCGCTGCCCAGACTGTGGGAAGGGATTCCAGCGCAACTCTGACCTCGTCAAACACCGGCGCATCCACACAGGGGAGAGGCCCTACGAGTGTCCCCAGTGTGGGAAGAGCTTCTCCAGCAGCTCTCACTTGACCCGACACCAACGGAGGCACCGGTAAGGGAAGCCCTGCGAGTGCCCCGAGTGCGGGAAGAGCTTCGTGCACTGCTGCAGCTCCATCCCCCACTGGAGGAGGCACTTTGGGCACAGCCCTGGTCACTCACATTCCCTGTGATCCATGTTGGGAACACACCTGCCTGCTTCTCCTTTGGTTTGGCCTGAATTTTTTTCTCTTCTCCATCTCTCTCTACTCCAGAAGCCAAGAGGGATGGATCTGTCCCCTCAAAACCACTCAAATCCCACTGAAAATAACTGAATTTTAACCCAAAAAGGCTCAATCCTACCTCAAATTCCTTGTTCCCTCCTCAAAAAACTCAATCCCATGCCAAACTCAATCCATTCCACAGCCACCAGGGTGAGATGGGGTTCGAAGGGGATTGGGAGAAGTGGGATCCCAATTTGGAGCAGTGGGATAGCGATTGTGTGGGCCTGGGTGTGTGGGATGTATTTGATAGCAAATAAAACTTTCAGAGTTACTGATTCTGTCCCGTTTATTTTCAGTCAGTTCTGTTTGCAGAGTGCCACCTTCTCAGCTGATTCAATTCCTATAAAAATCCCATTTTTTAAATCATCTATCCCAAACAATCCAAAAACCAATATCAAAATAAAACCACCTGCACACAATTAATGTTTTAAAAATAATTTTAATTTTTCAAGAGTACTTAAGGATGTTATTAAAGTTTAATTGTTTGGTTGAAATGTCTGAGAAATTGTAGTGGTGTTTGGTTTTGTGTTTAGTATATTTGTAATATGAATTATTTAACTAAGAGGTGTTAGATTGCTTGGTAGTTTCTTTAGATTTTTTTATCTAAAGTACATTAGTCATCGAGTTAAAACTTTCAAAAGGTATTTCTTGATATATAATTTGTTTATTTATATGCATTGGTAATATTATAGTAATAGTTGTTGGTTTGGTTTGACTCATAGTTGGAGTATTGTAAAGAAGACATGAGATTTTCATATTTTATTTTTATTATAATTTATTTAATTTCAATTATTATTTCTTTGTTTATAATTTTATTGCAATTTTTTGAGAGGATAGGAAGGAAGTTCAAGGGCAGGAAGATTTTTTCCTGGCTGGGAACTGGAATTCCAGACCCTGGGAATGTGTGCAGGACCCCCCAGACTGGGATCAAATACGGACTGGGATCAAATATGGGCTGGGATCACATGGATGGGGATCGTGTGGATCAGAACCCTCCAGACCAGGATAGCCTGGAGTGGGATCAAATATGGACTGGGACTGTATGGACTGGGATCCCAGGGACTGGGATCATATGGATCAGGACCACACAGACTGGGATCAAATATGGGCTGGGACTGTTTTTTAAAGTAACTTTGTTCTATAGTTTTTATTTCTGTTGTTAATTAAGCTCAGTGAAATAGCTGCTTGTGTTAAACTGCCTGCTTGGATGGGTGTAGAGGGCTTTTTGGATAATTGGTTAGCTGAGAAAGGACATTTCGATGTGATACCAATGGATAAGGATAGGGGAAACAAGCTGGGAACTAAGCAACCAGTGTCCAATCACTGACAAAGGTCACAGTGACCTTCTCTGAAACGGGAAGACGGGGGAGAAAATCGCTTGCCAGAAAATGTAGTTATCTTAGGTAGAGAAGCTAGAAGAATGCAAACATAGAAGCAAAATAATTATTAGAAGATAGAAGTAGGTGTGGTTGATCCAAGGGTGCTTTAACCAATAATGAGCTCAGCTTTTGCAATATGTATAAACTTCATTAACACCAATATAAATATGTGTGAGTTTTCAATAAACTTCGAGATTTGCCATTCACGCGTATAGTGTGTTGCATTTCTCCCGCCGTTCACGACAGATGGGATAAAATCCAATGCACACAGGATGAGGACACCTGTACAGATCTGCCAACTATCAGCACTCCCCGTCTGAAGGCAGAGTGCACCAAGACCCAAAACTGGAGGTGATAAAGAGAAGGAGCCAAAACCACAGCCAAGAAACACACATGCTCTGAAAAGGCAGACCCAAGGAGGGGCCATGTAAAATCATTCCTGGAATATGTAAAGTAGTTTATGGATATGCATGAGTGTCTATGAATATGCACCAGGCTGATGTAAGGGGAAAGGTATTTCCACTCTCCTGTGGAAATGTAAAAAGTTTAATAAGGGACAATGGGAGACCAGGACCATGGAGCAAAGGTTATTACGGCCGGGTGCATCTTGGCACTCAGCCAGGAGCACCCTGTTACCTTCAGGGATCCCCTGAAATACCTTTCCCCTTACATCAGCCTGGTGCATATTCATAGACCCTCATGCATAGTAAACTTTTCCCCAAAACTAGTTTCATGTTCTGAGAATTGTTTAGCAAGGCTCTTCCTTGGATCTGCCTTTTCGGAGCATGCAGATTCCTTGGTTGTGGTTTTAGTCCATTCTTATCACCTCCAGTTTTTGGGCTTTGGTCCACTCTGACTCTGTGAAATTGAGGTTTTGGGATTTTTAGTATGTTGTGGATGGAAGCAAAATGGAGGGCACAGTGTTTTGTCCTGGGTTTCTTCTTCATGCTTCTTCCTTCTTCTTCATGGGTTTGGGTGGCTTTTTGTAATTGGGCAGAAATTCCACATTGCAGGCTCTTTGGGATCAGTTATTAGGTTAAAAGGGAAAATAATCTAGGTGTCAGTTCCTAATTGGATAGTTTAGTCTTAAAAGACCTTGGAACAAGAGATTGTTGGCCATTTTGTGCCTTCTAATGAAAAGCTGCTGAACTCCCAGTAATGAGGCTGTTTTACTGATAAGAAATAATAAACACTTGAGTCTGAACATGAATTACTGTCTCAAGTGCCTTCAATCCAGAGCCAGTGAAAGCAACAACTGGTACCCCACAGCTTGAGGTAGTGCCAAGGCAGAACTTGTTCATGCTCTTTTCCCCTGGTGATTTTCTACTCCCGTCCAGACTCTGATAGCAAAGCCGTGCTGGTGACAAAAGATTGACCTTGGCATCCTGGGGCACTTTCTGGGTGGGTGTTTGAATCTGCTTTTCCAGGCCTCGGGCTGAGCAGGGTGAGGCCGAGGCCTGGGCCCCTCCAGGCGGCGCCGGGAGCGCCCGGGGCAGCGGCGAGGGGCGGCCCTGAGGGGCGGCACAGGGGGCATTTCCCCCGAGCGGGCGGGCGGGCGGGTGGCGGGGAAAGGCGCCCTGGGCACAAGGGCAGGCACAAGGGCCCCGGCTCTCTGCAGTGCGGGCGGCCCAGCGCCGATCGCTGCTCCCGGAGCCGCTGCCAGGGCCGGGTCTCCTCCCCGCCGCTGACCCTGCACCTGCAGCGCTGCCTCCGCCTCTGCCGGGCTCCCCGGCACGGACGGCAAGGACGTGGACACGCTGCAGCAGGGGCCCAGCAGGGACACCCAGATGGTGCCGGGGCTGCAGCTCCTCTCCTGCAAGGAAAGGCTGACACAGCTCGGCTTCTTCAGCCTGGGAAAGAGACCCAGCCTTGATCCAGCTGCGGCCTTCCAGTACCTGAGGGCAACACACAAGAAAGCTGGACAGGGACTTTGTATGAGGGCAGGCAAGGACAGGACAAGGGAGCATGGATCCAAATGGAGAGAGATTAGGTTTAGGTAAGGGATTCAGAAAAAAGACTCTCCTGGAACAGGTTGCCCAGAGAAGGTGGGCATGTCCCGTCCCTGACAGTGTTCAAGGCCAGGCTGCATGGAGCTCTAGACAAGCCGGTCCAGTGCAAGGGATCCCCAGCCACAGCAGGAGAGTTGCAGCCATGGGATTTTCCAGATCCCTTCCAAGCCAAACCATGCCATGACTCCATGATTCTGGGATACTTCCCCTCCTCATCCTCTGGCAGAAAAAGAAACTTGGCCCCAAGTTCCACACTGCAGACCATGTCTTTTGACAGCCTGCAACTGTGTCAACAGAGACAGAGATGACATTACTGACACGATTTCCCTTTTCTACTTGAAAAGTAAATGCTCTGCTCCTGTCCACTCTGGCAAAATTGTCACAAGAGGCAATTGTTCCCCATGAAATGCTTGGCCTCATGCAAAGATGAAAGAAGCCAGAAGCCAACAGTCTTCGTTATTGCTACATTGTTTTCTTTGGTTACTTCTCTAATAGGAATGACTTTGGGGTGTGATTTGTTTGTTTCTCTCTTTCGTTCCTTGGGGCGCGCGGCAGCTCCTCCGTTGGGTTCGCGGGGGCAACGGAGGAACGGCCGCGAGCTCCGGCGGCTCCGCAGCAGCAGCAGCAGCAGCGCTTCTCTCGATCGGTTTTCCGCTTGACTTTTCACTCGCTCCCCATCCCCTTCTCCCTCTCACACTCACTCTACTCCCGTACCGTGCCGTTCCGTCCGTGTTCCGCCTCTCCCAGCCCGGCTGATGCCGCGTCCCGCAAGGCGCCCCTCGGCGGGGCCGCCCCGTGCCCGCCCCTGCCCGGCCCGCCGTGGTTCCGCCTCGGCCGGGCTCTCTCCGTCCTGGCTGTGGCGCCGCTGGAGGAGCCGCTCGCTCTGGTGCTGGCGGAGCAGTGCGGGCTTTTGGCTGCGCCTGGCGCGGGCTCTGGCCCAGCCCCGGCCGAGGCCCCGGCCCCGAACGAAGCCCCTGCCGCGGTTCCGCCCGCGGCCGCCCCGCTGCCGCCCGGCTCCCGCCGCGTGGCCGACAGCGTGGCCGGCAGCTGCCCCGCTCCGAGCTCCGCCGCTCGCCAGCTCGGCCGCCGGCCCCGAGCCACCGCAGCCTGGGGCGGCTCGGCAAGCAGCAGCGCGCCGGGCGGGCGGGTGCCCCGGGCAGAAGAGCGGCAGCGCGGTGCCGCCCGCACGGGCGGAGAGGCCTCCCCTAGAGCAGCTCTAGCGGCAGGGCCCGCTGCTGGGCAGCGGCGGCTGCGGCAGCGTTTACTCCGGTCCCCGCCTCACCGATTGCGCCCCGGGAAGAGACGGGGCGGGCTCGGAGGGCGGCGGCGGGCGGCGGGCGATGAGCTCAGCCCGCCGCTGGCCTTGGCTCGCAGGCGGCCATCAAGCGAGTGTCCCGGGAGCGCATCTCGGAGTGGGCGCGGCTGGGGAGTGAGCGGGGCCAGCGGGAGGAGCCGGCGGGGCGTGCCGGGCGGGGCTGAGGCGAGGCCCGGCAGGGCGGCAGCCGGAACGCTGCGAGGGCAGCGAGCGTGGAGTGAGCGGGGGCCGCGCAGCGCCCCGGGCCGGGCCATGGCGAGCTGCGGCGGGGCCGGGCAGGGGCTGCCCAAGGCACGGCGCAGCTTCGGCCCTGCTGACGGCATCGCGGTCCCCCCGCAGCGCAAGGGCGCCCTTGTGCCCCTGGAGCTGGCGCTGCTGTGGAAGGTATCACGGCCTGGCTTCCGCGGCGTCGTGCGGCTCCTGGACTGGTTCGAGGTGCCCGAGGGCTTCGCGCTGCTCATGGAGCGTCCGCAGCGCTGTCAGCACCTCTGGTACTTCCTGCACGAGCGGCGGTTCCTGACGGAGCCCGTGGGGCGGGGGCTGTTCCGCCAGGTGCTGGAAGCCATGGGGCACTGCAGCAGCCGCGGTGTCCTGCACCGCCACATCAAGGCCGAGAACGTCCTCGTCGACCTGGCCACGGGCAAGGTGAAGCTCATCGACTTCGGCTGTGGCACGATCCTCCAGGACACGTTCTACACCCAGATGTCAGGTGAGCCCAAAGCCGGGGCCCAGCCGGGCAGTGGAGTTCCCCCCTTGGCTGGCAGAGGGGGAAGAGGGGGGGAAGGAAGGAGGCAAGGAAGGAGGGGGAATCCATCTTCAGCCAGCTGCAGCCAAGTTGCTTTGTGGCAGGGCAGGGGCTGGCTGTTGTGGAACGGGAGCTGGCTGGGAGGGAGGGAGCAGCATGGGCCTGATGAGCTGCGCCCGTGTCCCATAGGAAGGCCGGAGTACAGCCCACCGGAGTGGATCCTCTCTGGCTGCTACCATGGCCAGCCAGCCACCATCTGGTCCCTGGGCATCCTGCTCTATGAGCTGCTCTGTGGGCACCTTCCTTTCCACAGCAACGAGGACATCGTCCGGGGCCAGCTCTTCTTCCCACCCTGGGTGTCTCAAGGTGGGGATGCGCCTTCAAGGCACGAGGGGAAGAATGGGATTGGGAGGGGCAGCTGGCACATAAGCGTCCTGCTCTTGCAGCTGGTGAGGAGGTGGATCTCCTGGGCTTAGCTGGAGGAGGTGGCACCTGTGCCTCTGTGCTGGTGTCCTCCGCAAGAGAGGATCGATAGGAAGCTTTTGGCTGCAGCTCTGAGCACTCCTGGTGTGGCCTGGGCACTGTGGAATGTGGGAGAGCATGGACAGGAGCCTTGTCCCGCTGAGCTTTGTGGACAGTTGGCTGGCTGAGAAAGGTCACGTCGACATAATACCCCTGGTTAAGCAAGAAGGAGAGAAGTCTAGAAGTCAGCAGTCAGTGTCCATATAAGGCAAGGACATTATGCCCTTGATGCAACAACAGGATAGGGAAGAGGCTCTTTTGCCAAAAATATGAAGAATTGTTTCAACAGAATAACCACAAGAATGCAGAAGTAGGCGTAGTTGGCCGATAAGTAACTAACCAATAATGAGCTCTCCTTTGCAATATGTATGAGCTTTATTAACACCAATATAAATATGTGTGACTCTCAATAAAGTTCGAGACTTGCTGATCAGTCATATTGCATGCCACATTTCTCCTGCCGATCCAACACAAACCCAAACTCCAGCCCTGGGATACCCTATAAAAGCCCCACGGCCCTCTTTTTGCCCTGTCTTTCGGGGGTCAGAAATGGACTCTGGAGCTTTCTGAAACCCAGACCCGTCTCGTTTGTTCCTGGCACCGGCAGCTGCAGCCTCCCTGGACACCATGAACTCTGGAGAATGGGGGCAGCCAGTGGGGACAGGTCCTGGAGTGCAAGATAAGTCTGTGTTCTGTTTGCCATCTGTCAGTGGTGGGGCAGTTATCTTCTGTTCATTGGGCAGTTTCTCTCTTCCACAACCAATCCTCCCTCTGGGAAGGTGTGTTCCATTAATAGGCCATTAATTATTAATTATTAATCTTCTGGTAATGTGCCACTGGGTGTCACTGCATGGCTGATTAAATGACATCATCCCATTGGGAGATGCTCCGCCCAGGGGGAGGAGCCAAGCATTCCTACCTGGATAGAATCTGAGATTTGGAGCACTGTTGGCAGCCTTTTCCTCCTGGATTCCCAGAGGAGCAGCTGTCTTCCTTCTCCACGGGATTCCCAGAGGATCAGCCTTTTCCTCCTGGATTCCCAGAGGAGCAGCTGTCTTTCTTCTCCACGGGATTCCCAGAGGATCAGCCTTTTCCAACTGGATTCCCAGAGGAAGGAAGATTCCCAGGCCCATCTACAGCAGCCCTGGACCTTCAGAGGAAAACTCCACCCTTCTCCAGGATCCCTGCTCCAACAGAGCCACACCTGGCACTGCAGGAGGGCTGCAGCCACCACTGAATGGGACTGCTGCCAGCACCCTGACCCACACGGTGTCAGGCCCTGTTCTGACTCTGTCAGTGGGGTTTTTTTCATTTGTACTACTGCATTTATATTTTTAATTTTTCCTAAAAAAGAACTGTTATTCCTATTCCCATATCTTTGCCTGAAAGCTCCTTCATTTCAAAATTATAACAATTCAGAGGGAGGGGTTTACATTTTCCATTCCAGGGGAGGCTCCTGCCTTCCTTAGCAGACACCTGGCTTTTCAAACCAAGACAATAACAAAGTTACTTGAACACCACAGATAGAAAATCCATTTTAATCTCTGCAAAAAGCCAATATTATGTGTCCATAACAATAAACCTCTCGCTGAGTGATGGTAGATGTCAAAGTAACTTTGTTCTAAAGATATAGTTTTTATTTCTGTTGTTAATTAAGCTTAGTGAAATAGCTGCTTGTGTTAAACTGCCTGCTTGGATGGGATAACATCCAATGCACCCAGGATGAGGACACCTGTACAGATCTGCCAACTATCAGCACTCCCTGTCTGAAGTGAGCTACACTTTGGGAACATCTCATGTTTCATGCATGCAGTGGGTGACAAGATGATTTAAAATGCTAATGAAATAAACTAGAACGATTTTAAAATGCTAATAAAATAAACAAGAAAGGTCATTTATGTTCCTCAAAATAACAACAACAACAACAACAACAACAAGTTCTGGTTTAATGAAAGGTGGAATCTGTTGCTCTTCAGAGCAAAGATTCATAGCTGGAATAAAGAGTGTTCAGTCCAGCTGTTTCTACAATGAGGCCGTATTTCATCCCCCCTGAAAGTCCTTCATGTTTGCACAGAAAACTGTCCCTGCACAGCCCAATGAATTCCATCACTTCAGCTGGCCAAACAACCACTGTGGTCAAGTGGGGGCTGAGCAGCTTCCAGGATCCCAAGCAGCTTCAGAAGCTTCATTTTACACCTCCTCTTCTCCCAGTGAATACCCAGCACCACCATCACTGTGGACCCATAGCTATGGATCACTGGCCTGGCCAGCACAGGGCTAATGTTTGCATCAGCCAGGAGGAGCTGCTCTGCCTGCCTGTCTGTCTCAGCCTCAGCCCTGAGACCCCAAATGCCTCCATTCTGGCCCAATCCTTCCTGGTGCTGAGCATAAGAACTCGTGCAGACAAGAGCAGGGAGGGAATCTCCCCAGCCGTTTATCACCTCAGCAACAAGACCTTGGCACCAGGCTGTTATCTGTAGCAGAAAGCAGCAGCAGGAAGGAGACACCAGATCACCAGCCCCAGGCCATGGCCCTGGTGCTGTCCTTACCAGTGATCAGTGTCTGCAGCTCTCCAGGAGCTCAGGGAGCAGGGATGCTCCTCACCATCTCATCTTACCCATGCACCCAAAGCCACGGCCAGCTGTGTGCTCCTGCCCACCAGCACATGCCAAGGCACAGCGTGGGATTCTTGGGGAGGTGTCCTCTGCAGGGCCAGGAGTTGGACTTGGTGATCCTTGGGGGTCCTTTCCAACCCAGGATATTTTGTGATTCTAAGGCTTTGGCCAGCCCAGGTTTCAGCCACCTCCCTGATCCATGTGGGATTGACCCCAAACCAGATCTTGCCTCTGTCTACCCTCCAGTGCAAGGAACATGTTGCATCTACCCCAGCCCCCTGCTTGTGTCTGAGGGATCATGCTGACCTTTTCAACATATTTCTTGCAGTATTATAAAACATTATCTGACAAAAAACAAAAAAAAAAAAAACCAAAAAAAAAAAAAACCCAAAAAAATAAGAAAAAACAAACCAAAAAACCAACAAACCAACCCAAACAAAATCAATTTGGGTAATGATGGCCTTTTGTTCCAGCTTATCCTGCACCAAACTCCACAGATGGTAACTCTGAACATTTCCCAGACCTTCACAGTAGAGCTTGGAAGTGTCTCTCTGATTTATTGGTTGTTTCATGACACGTGCATTTCTCCTATATAATCCCAGTGTTTTGCTTAGAAGCCATATTATAACTGTGAATCAATCTTCTTCATTTGAACATCTAGGACAGATTCACACATCATTTCACCACTAACTAGGACAGACTCAGCCTTGCAGATCTTTCAGGTTTCAAGCCTGGCTGTGTTGTTTCAGTTCTTTGCTGCTGCTTGTGTTTTGTGAAAAAAAAAATAAAATTAAATAACCAGACTTTGGGACTTTCTGTTGTGGCTTGAAGAAGAACACAGGTTGTTTCATCACTGTTGTGAGACATGTGTTACCTGGCTCATTAATTCACAACAGTTCTTGTTTTCTCTGCCTTTTTCATGCTGATGTGATACATTTGTGAAGTCCAGGGTTGTACTGCAAGTGATAATGCTGCAGTAAAGTCTGATAAACTGAGATTCCAACAAAAAAGTGTGAAAAATGTAACCTCTAAAGTTCTGAAAGCTCACATGTGACAAAACCCATAAATCAGCCCAGAAGCAGTCATTATGGTGAGTTACTAACGTGATTATGCAGCTGCATTTGTCATCATTTCCCATTACGTAGAGAATAAACCTGTCAGGCTGATTTATGGCAGAGGGCTCCACAAGATGGGAACTGGCACCTGTGCTGTTCTGTGGAAAACGATGAGAAATGCTGTGTCTGCTCAAGTGCTGAATGGAAAAGGAAGGAGGGGAGATAACTGTTCTTTGAAGGCACTGATTCAGGGACAAAGACTTCAGAGAGGAGTCATGCTTACTCCCATGGGATGGCAGGAAGAGTATCCACCAACCTGTCCCAACAGCAGCAGCAGCATCAGAATGCGTTCTCCACAGGTGGAGGGAAGAGAGGAGAGAGGAGGTCTTTTGAGGGGACCAAAGTCAGTCACGGAGAAATCCTAGAAGCCTGGAATGGTTCAGGTCACAAGGAATCTGAAAAACCATCTTGTTCTAACCCCTGCTGTGGGCCGTGACAAACTGAACAGGTGAATGCCTGGCTACTCAGGGGATACTCAAGGTTTTGGATTCCATGCCTGTGCATCTACCGTGGAGCAGCTGGGTCTGCTGGGAGCAAATGGCATCCACCTGAGCTCAGAGCAGGCCAAAAGATGGGCAGATGTGGGACTGAGCAGGGCGAGGGACATCCCTGCACAGCAGCGCTCTGACAAGAGCAGCAGTGGCCTCCTCTCAGTGCCCTTCCCCGAGCAGCAGCCGCTGAACACCATGGTGGCTACACAGATGCTTTTGGCTCTGCAATCCCTTTGTGCTCAAAGGCCACACTGGGCATTTCAGCTGGGCTGGAAGGTCTGGCTGGGCAGGGAACGGGCAAGAGGCACTGCTGGTGTGAGCTCCATGTGCTCACTGGGGACACAAGGAAGATTCTGTTCATCCAAAGAAAAACACAAGCAGCCAGTCCCTGCTAACACAGCAGTGCGACCCTGTCCAGAGCAGCTCAAACTCTCTGCCAGAACCACCCCATTGCACCTTCTTGATCTGAAGGGGACTAGAAGTGCTTTCACTGCAGTTCTTCATTTCTGCTGTCTGACAATGGGAAGGTTTCACAGAAGTCTTGGATGGACTGGATCAGGGAAGAGTCAAGCAAGAAAAACTGAGCAACCATGACCCAACCCCACTGACAGAAGAACAAGTCCCATTAGGAAAAGCACCTCAGGTGTTTTCATAGTTGATAATATGTATCCTACTCAACATTACTGATTATAATCTTTTCCCTTTCGAGACTTATCAGTGGGGACTTCTGCCTGCTTTGTGAAGGGAGCCCCTGGGGCCCATCCCCTCCCAGAGGGGCTGCACTTGCTGCCTGCCGGGGCTTTCATTGCTGGGCCCACTGGGAGCCCCTGAGCTGGGCTGGGCACCAAGGGCGGGGCTGGCCCGGCTGTGATGCCTCTGGCCCCTGTGACACCAGGGGCAGCGTGTCACAATGGGGGCAGCTGGAAAAGGCCCCCGCAGGTAACGCTGGCCCAGCACAGCCTGGGCAAGCGGTGAGTGCGCACGTGGCGGGGCTGGGCCGGGCCAGGGCCGGGCCACAAGCGCCGCACCCGGGCCTGCATTGTCCCCCTGCACCCAGGGCCAGCCCCTGGGGCCGGCGCCTTGGCCGGGGCACGGGGCTGCTGCTGCTGGCCCACTGGCACAGGCCCTGCTGCCTGCCAGCTGCCTGGGGCCCTCTGCTTCTGCCCTCACATCCCTGCGCCTCCGGGCCTCACTTCAGCCCCCACAAGCTCCCTTGGCAGCCCCAGTGAAAGCCTTGTCTCTCTCCTCCTGCAGACCATGGCGCACAGAGCAGTCCTGGCTGGGCTTGTGCTGCTCCTCTTCCTGTTCCCACTTTCCGTGGTGGACAGATTTCACGGGGATGGGCAGCCCCGTGCAGAGGAGATGAAAGCGGCCCCCCCAGAGCCAGCTGAGCCTGGCTGGGGACCCTGGCTCCTGGCTGCCTTGCGCTACCTGCACCAGCTCTGGCAAATTGCTCAGCCGCTGCTCCTGCTTTTGGGCTGGTGGCTCAGGCGCAGAAGGGCAGCCACGAGGCAGAGAGCAGCGGCCCAGAGAGCTGAGGAAAAGGCCAGAAGGAGGAAGGTGGAAAGCGAGCGGAGAAGGCGGCTCCTTAGGAAGAGATTCAAAGACATGGAGCAAATGCGCCGGGCCACAAAAGAAATAGAAAAGCAAATGGCCAGGCTGATTGGAATGAATAGGGATACAAACAGGATGCTGAAGGTAGGCAGGGCAGGCTTTTGGAGGAGCACAGGCAGTGGCTGTGTGAAGAAAAGCTTCCTGCTGGAGATGCTCTCTGGGCTGGCCAAGGTGAGCCGCACATCTTTGTGAGCAGCCGGCGCACAGAGCTGCGCTTGCTGCCCAGCACAGCCCTGCGCCGGGGCACAGGCTCCGGGCTCCTGACACACCCTGCCCCTCTGCCCTCTCTCTCCTCACGGGATCTGTAGTAACTGCATCTATTTTAACCATTTCCCATGCAGAGGCTTTGCATCTGCTCGGAGGAAAGCACCATTTGAAGGCATCGGGCCAATGTTTGGAGATTGATTCAAGTTCTTAAATGGTTTTGAAATATTTAAAATATCTTATTTAAAAATAATTGTCTTTAGAAACGTTTTCCAAATTTTTTATTTCTATAATGTAGATTAATACTCTTGTAAGAGATCATAAATAGTTTAATAGTAAGTAGTAAATAAATAATGGCACTTTTCTTTAGATTACATATAATAATATATTATAATTAATTTATAATTAATTGTATTAATTTTATAATTCTTCAAAATTACCAAGAATTATTGCAGTTAACCAAAACTGAAGTATACTTTATTTTTATCTAAACCAGCAAATGTTGCTTGATCATCATGATCCAATAATTATTTTGTGTCTTGTTTAATATTCATATATACAGTACATAGACTGTTGCTACGAATGCCTATAATCACAATTGGTTAATTTAAATTACACTCTCTGCCCTCCTGTCTCGGGAGGGTGACTTCCCTCAGGCAGCTGCAGTCCCTGTCAAGATGCAATAAAGGCAATGCCTGAACAAACGCTGTGTCTGTGAGTGTCCATGCTGGACTCAGGTGTCAGCTGTGGGGAATTCCTGACACAGGGGCACCACAGCAGCCCTTGGCCATGCAGAGGCTCCTTTCCTCCCCTGCAGCAGCTGCTCCTTTGGTGCTGTGATCCAGCCTCTGCTCTGCGCGATGCCAAATGCAAGAAAACCACGAGTGCCAGCACTCAGACTGTCACTTAGGTCCCTGCAGAGCTCAGGAGCCACCATGGCTGTGTAGCTGTGGAACCTGCAGTGGGCCATGACAGCAGGGACAGCAGGGACAGCAGGGACAGCAGGGACAGGGGGACACAGCACAGCAATCACAGCCCGGCTGCCCTGGGACAGGCCCGGCAGGCAGACAGGACACGGGGCAGGCAGGAGTCCCCATCCTCTCTGTGCCCTCCTGAGCACAGGCACATAAGGGACAGGGGCAATGGGGACACAGCCGGCCCCTCTCCTCTGGGAATATCCCACCTGCCCAGGGGCCCTGACAGAACGCAGGGGCTGAGGCTCTGCAAGGGGAACCCAAGGCTGAGCAGGAGGACCTCCAAGTCACATCTGCCCACATTCTGCATGCAAACTGCTGCGTGGAGGAGAAAACCAGAGGGGCCTTGCCACAGCAGATCCCATCTGAGGGAAGGTGTTCTCTATTCCTGCACACGGGTGCCCCATGCAACATGGAGCACATGAATGCCCTTTGACACCAGATTCTCAGCCCTGCTCGAGCGCTCTGGCACAGCAGGAGCGGCCATTCCCTAATAACACACGGGTTTGCAACTCTTGTGCAAAGCAACACAAATTGTCTCTCTCCTCCTGCAGACCATGGTGTCCAAATCAGTCCCTGCCCTGCTGGTGCTGCTCCTCTTCCACTTCCCACGGCCCGTGGTGATCAGTTGGGATGAGGATGCAGAGCTGGGCAAAGAGGGCCTGGAGCAGGCTACCCCAGAGGCACCCGAGCCTGCCTGGGGACCCCTGCTCTGGGCAGCCATGCAGCAGGGGCCCTACTGGGCTGCTGCTGAGCTGCTCTTCCTGCCTTTCTTCCTCTGCCTCAGGCCCAGAAGGGTGGACATGAAGCAGAGAGCAGCGGCCCGGAGAGCTGAAGAAGAGGCCAGAAGGCGCAGGATGGAAATGGAGCAGAGAAGGCTTCGCTTCAAGAGGACATGCAAAGACTTGAAGGAGATGTGGAGGACCATGAAGATGATCAAGAAGAAAATGGCCAGGCTGATTTGAATGAACAGCAAGGTGAGCAGGATGCTCTCTGGGCTGGCCAAGGCGAGCCGCACATCTTTGTGAGCAGCCAGCACACAGAGCTGCGTTTGCTGCCCAGCACAGCCCTGCGCCGGGGCACAGGCTCCGGGCTCCTGACACACCCTGCCCCTCTGCCCTCTCTCTTACTTTATCCGTGTTAACTGTATCTATTTGAACCCTTTTACATACAGAAGCTTTGCATTTGCTCGAGGATGGAGGCATTTGAAGCAGGATTAGGCCGGATGGATGGATGGGGCAGGCACAGGGCCTGCAAGGCCTCCCTGGCGTTCAGCAGCCTAAGGCAGGAAATGCCGAGTCATGATGGCTGGGCCTAAGATGCCCCTCTTCCGCCTTTGGACCCCTGCTTATCTCTCTCTACGACTATAGGCCACTTTCGCCTCAACCCTTATTATTGAACAATTTCTAAAACCCCTGAATGCTGTAAAAACCTTTACTTTCAGCCAGATTGGCAGAAGAGGCTGTCCCTGAAAACCTTTGCAGAAGAGCCAAATAAAGACATCTCTGTGGAACCTCACACAGCCTTCTCCTCTCTCTCCCCGCATCTGCCCAAGGCACTTAGCAAGCCAAAGAGGTGAAACCCAAATGGGCTGATAATCACTAAAGAGCTGATATCCCCCATGAGCTGAGCTTGCTAAGGTAGCCTGCAGCTGGAAGCTGCCTGGGAGTCCAGGCAGGCTGTGCTGGACAGGACTGTGCTATCCGGAGCAGCCACAGCCGGACGGGGATACCCCGAAACGTGGCCGAGGCACGCATTAGGTGGATATTGATTTAACTTCACACTTAGTTTAGAAATAATTTAGATAGTTTATTTTTTTATCTATAAAGAATTTCATTGTATAGTATAAAAATTGTACATTTTAGTAGGAATTATATAAGAAACAACTACTAATTCTCTTAGAATGATTCTACATTCTACTTACTACATAGTAATTATCATTAATTGTAACAATTACTGCGAATTATGGCAATGAACCAGAATTGATATTTGTTGAATCTTTGTCACACTAAGTAACTTTTCACACTCTACAATGTCCAAACACCATTGTCCTTCTATTAGTTCATATATCTTTTAGAACGCTCCAGAAAAAAATTCTTAAGGTAAGGATGACTATTATTGTGATTTGTTCCTGAGGATGTTTAAAGTATATGATAGATTTTCAAAAGGACACTGCCCGCCCTCATTTCTTGTGGCATTCTGTTCCCTCTGGAGCTGCAGTCAGTGCAGAGTTCCAACAAAGGCAGTGCTTGAACAAACACTGTGTCTGTGAGTGTCCACAGTGGCCTCCAAGGCCATCCAGTTCTACCCCTGTGCCATGGGCTGGGACACCTCTGGCTGGGCCAGGTTGCTCCAAGGCCCATCCAGCCTGGACTGGAACACTCGCAGGGACGGGGCAGCCGCAGCTGCTCTGAGCACCCTGTGCCAGGGCCTCACAGCCCTCACAGCCAAGGCTTCCTTCCCCAGAGCCCAGCTCGGCCTGCCCTGTGGCAGGGGGAAGAAGCCATTGGCCCTGGCGCTGGCCCTGCAGGCCCTGGCCCACAGCCCCTCTGCAGGTCTCTGCTGGGCCTGGTGCAGGCACGGAAAGGCTGCAGGAAGGCGCCCCTGGAGAAGGCCTTGGAGAGCGCTGGGGCCAGGAGTGCCCCCGTGAGGGCAGCGAGCAGGGCCCGGCCTGTCCGTCCGTGCGCGAGGGCACAGGGCGGGCGCTGGGGCCCTGCCAGCTGGAGCGCATGAATGCGCTCGGACCTGAGATTCCTGCCCCTTGCTCAGCTGTTCCGCTACAGCATGAGTGGCCAATTTGTGCCACTCTCGTACAAAACAGCTGAAATTCTCTGTCAGAACCAGCCGTGTGCTGCTTCTTGATCTAGAGGAGCCTGGAGGTGGCCTGGCTACTGTTCCATCTCAGTGGTGTCCGATAATGGGAAGGTTTCACAGAGCTCTTGGATGGGCTGCATCTGGGAAGACTCAGGCAGGAAAACTGAGCCACCCTCACCTACTCCACAGAGACAGAGAGAAAAACCAGCGCCATCACAGAAGCAACTCTGGTGCTCTCATAGTTGATATTATGTATCCTATTCAAGATTATCAGTTATATTCTTTTCTCTTCCACAACATGTCTGGCAACTTCTGCCTGCTTTGTGGAGGGAGCCCCTGGGGCCCATCCCCTCCCAGAGGGGCTGCACTTGCTGCCTGCCGGGGCTTTCATTGCTGGGCCCACTGGGAGCCCCTGGGCTGGGCTGGGCACCAAGGGCAGGGTTGGCCCGGCTGTGATGCCTCTGGCCCCTGTGACACCAGGGGCAGCGTGTCACAATGGGGGCAGCTGGAAAAGGCCCCCGCAGGTAACGCTGGCCCAGCACAGCCTGGGCAAGCGGTGAGTGCGCACGTGGCGGGGCTGGGCCGGGCCAGGGCCGGGCCACAAGCGCCACACCCGGGCCTGCATTGTCCCCCTGCACCCAGGGCCAGCCCCTGGGGCCGGCGCCTTGGCCGGGGCACGGGGCTGCTGCTGCTGGCCCACTGGCACAGGCCCTGCTGCCTGCCAGCTGCCCGGAGCCCTCTGCTTCTGCCCTCACATCCCTGCGCCTCCGGGCCTCACTTCAGCCCCCACAAGCTCCCTTGGCAGCCCCAGTGAAAGCCTTGTCTCTCTCCTCCTGCAGACCATGGCGCAGAGAGCAGTCCTGGCTGGGCTTGTGCTGCTCCTCTTCCTGTTCCCACTTTCCGTGGTGCACAGATTTCACGGGGATGGGCAGCCCCGTGCAGAGGAGATGAAAGCGGCCCCCCCAGAGCCAGCTGAGCCTGGCTGGGGACCCTGGCTCCTGGCTGCCTTGCGCTACCTGCACCAGCTCTGGCAAATTGCTCAGCCGCTGCTCCTGCTTTTGGGCTGGTGGCTCAGGCGCAGAAGGGCAGCCACGAGGCAGAGAGCAGCGGCCCAGAGAGCTGAGGAAAAGGCCAGAAGGAGGAAGGTGGAAAGCGAGCGGAGAAGGCGGCTCCTTAGGAAGAGATTCAAAGACATGGAGCAAATGCGCCGGGCCACAAAAGAAATAGAAAAGCAAATGGCCAGGCTGATTGGAATGAATAGGGATACAAACAGGATGCTGAAGGTAGGCAGGGCAGGCTCTTGGAGGAGCACAGGCAGTGGCTGTGTGAAGAAAAGCTTCCTGCTGGAGATGCTCTCTGGGCCGGCCAAGGCGAGCCGCACATCTTTGTGAGCAGCCGGCGCACGGAGCTGCGCTTGCTGCCCAGCACAGCCCTGCGCCGGGGCACAGGCTCCGGGCTCCTGACACACCCTGCCCCTCTGCCCTCTCTCTCCTCACGGGATCTGTAGTAACTGCATCGATTTTAACCCTTTCCCATACAGAGGCTTTGCATCTGCTCGGAGGAAAGCACCATCTGAAGGCATCGGGCCCAATGTTTGGAGATTAATTCAGATTCTTCAATAGTTTTGAAATATTTAAAATGTTTTCTTTAAGAATAATTGTCTTTAGCAACATTTTCCAAACTTTTTATTACTATAATGTAGATTAATACTCTTGTAAGAGATCATAAATATTTTAATAATATGTAGTAATTAAATAATGGCACTTTTCTTTAGATTACATAGAATTTATAATTCATCAAAATTACCAAGAATTATTGCAGTTAACTAGAACTGAAGTAAACTTTATTTTTATCTAAACCAGCAAATGTTGCTTGATCATCATGATCCAATAATTATTTTGTGTCTTGTTTAATATTCATATATACAGTACATAGACTGTTGCTACGAATGCCTATAATCACAATTGGTTAATTTAAATTACACTCTCTGCCCTCCTGTCTCGGGAGGGTGACTTCCCTCAGGCAGCTGCAGTCCCTGTCAAGATGCAATAAAGGCAATGCCTGAACAAACGCTGTGTCTGTGAGTGTCCATGCTGGACTCAGGTGTCAGCTGTGGGGAATTCCTGACACAGGGGCACCACAGCAGCCCTTGACCATGCAGAGGCTCCTTTCCTCCCCTGCAGCAGCTGCTCCTTTGGTGCTGTGATCCAGCCTCTGCTCTGCGCGATGCCAAATGCAAGAAAACCACGAGTGCCAGCACTCAGACTGTCACTCGGGTCCCTGCAGAGCTCAGGAGCCACCATGGCTGTGTAGCTGTGGAACCTGCAGTGGGCCATGACAGCAGGGACAGCAGGGACAGGGGGACACAGCACAGCAATCACAGCCCGGCTGCCCTGGGACAGGCCCGGCAGGCAGACAGGACACGGGGCAGGCAGGAGTCCCCATCCTCTCTGTGCCCTCCTGAGCACAGGCACATAAGGGACAGGGGCAATGGGGACACAGCCGGCCCCTCTCCTCTGGGAATATCCCACCTGCCCAGGGGCCCTGACAGAACGCAGGGGCTGAGGCTCTGCAAGGGGAACCCAAGGGTGAGCAGGAGGACCTCCAAGTTACATCTGCCCACATTCTGCATGCAAACTGCTGCGTGGAGGAGAAAACCAGAGGGGCCTTGCCACAGCAGATCCCATCTGAGGGAAGCTGTTCTCTATTCCTGCACACGGGTGCCCCATCCAACATGGAGCACATGAATGCACTTTGACACCAGATTCTCACCCCTGCTCGAGCGCTCTGGCACAGCAGGAGCGGCCATTCCCTAATAACACACGGGTTTGCAACTCTTGTGCAAAGCAACACAAATTGTCTCTCTCCTCCTGCAGACCATGGTGTCCAAATCAGTCCCTGCCCTGCTGCTGCTGCTCCTCTTCCACTTCCCACGGCCCGTGGTGATCAGTTGGGATGAGGATGCAGAGCTGGGCAAAGAGGGCCTGGAGCAGGCTACCCCAGAGGCACCCGAGCCTGCCTGGGGACCCCTGCTCTGGGCAGCCATGCAGCAGGGGCCCTACTGGGCTGCTGCTGAGCTGCTCTTCCTGCTTTTCTTCCTCTGCCTCAGGCCCAGAAGGGCGGCCATGAAGCAGAGAGCAGAGGCCCGGAGAGCTGAAGGAGAGGCCAGAAGGCGCAGGATGGAAATGGGGCAGAGAAGGCTTCGCTTCAAGAGGACCTGCACAGACTTGAAGGAGCTGTGGAGGACCATGAAGATGATCAAGAAGAAAATGGCCAGGCTGATTTGAATGAACAGCAAGGTGAGCTGGTTCCTGCTGTGAAGCTGAACTCATTGTGTTCAAGCCAGATTTCCTCTGCACGGATGTCATTGTAGTCAGATGAGAAATTGGCCCCTTAATTTGAATGCAGTGGTGCATAGAGCTGTAGTCTAATATTTTAATGTAGCTGACCTGTGCCCTGATAGCAAGGGGTGTTTAACAAATCTGGTATTGCCAGAAGGCTTTTGTTACTCTCAGACTGTGCTCTGCACATGGAGCAGCAGAAGAATTAAGACCAAATCCTCCCTCAGGATCTGGAGGATATCACACGTGGGTAAGGAGCTTTTGTAAGGGAGAATTGACTGTTCTTCTCTTCCACCAGGTGACCCCGTGCTCCAACACGGTGATGGAGTTCTACCAGAGAATGCTGGTGCACCTGAAGGGTGTTGGCAAGGGAGGGGCAACCCTGATCATCACAGCCAGGTCCCAGCCCTTGCCTGGCTCCCCCAGGCACTGCCTTGGCCAGGCTTTGCTGGCTGCACCTGCCAAGGAGAAGTGCTGCTGGATGCCCTCATGTTGTGCCAGCTGGACATGAGAACAGCAATGCTTGGGCAGCAGCCTGTGGTGAAAAGCACCCCTGCTCACAGCCCAGCACGGGCCTGGGCCCTCTTCTAAAGGCACCAGCAATGATATCATTGATTGGCCTGGGCTTTGGTGCGTGAGGGGGAACAAATTTCCCGAGGGCCTCCTCTCCTTCTTCCTGCAAGAGGTGGAGTTGTGCTGGTGGTGAGCACCGTGCACTGGTTTGGGCCACACCAAGCAGCTGCTGAGAGTCAGGGTCTGGCTCTGTCCATGAGGGCCCATGGCAGGGGGGAAGTGGCTCCCAGCAAGAGTGGGGAGGGCAAGGTCTGACGAGGGGAAAGCAGCCCTTGGTGTGGCAGGTCAGCTCCAGATTTTCTCCTTCCCTCTGCTTCCCCTTTTGAGCTTTAATGTTGTCAGAGCTGAGCCCAAAAGTCGTTGTTGCTGCAGCAGAATTCCATGCTGCTGTGCTGCTGTGGGTGTCAGTGTGATGCCCAGAGGGATGCAGCTCCCTGGGGCTGTTCCCTGTCCCAGGCAGAGCCATGCAGGCAGTGCCTGGGCTGCCATTCTGTAAAGCAGGTGGAGCTGGGGCCAGGCAGGGCCTGGAGCTGGGCAGTGGAGGAGCCAGGGAGCTGCAGGGCCTGGCAGGGGCTGATCAGCCCCTCTGTGGGGCAGCTGCTGTCTCGTGCCCTCCAGGGCTGGGGCAAAGAGCTGAGTTCTCAGGCAGGGCAGCAGCACCATGGCAGAGAAGGGAGTCATTTGTACTGAGACACGGGGGTTGTGTGTTCCTTGAGCCTTGGGGAGCCCTGATCCTTGTTGGGAAGGCTCCCCCAGAGCTCGTGGCTCACTGGGACTGTTCCAGGAGTCCTTGCAAGCCTTCTGGGGTACAGGAGGGGCTGAGGCAGCTGTGGGGCAAAGGGCTCTGCCTGGGGCACTGGGCAGCCTCTGGGTGCTGCCTCTCAGGGTTTGGGCCTCCTTGACAAGACGTGTTGGAGTGGGCAGAGGTAGAAGGCAATTTATCCCTGTAGGGCTGTTCAATGTGCATTGGACAGTGACCAATGTGTTCTGCTCCATTGCACAATCTCTGGGGGGAAACGTTCTCCATTCTCTCAGGATCTCTGATTGCCCTGGGGTCATCTCTCTGCCCAGATGTCTCGTTCCTGAGCTCCAAGTGTCCCCCCAAGTGCTGCTGTACGATGAGTGCCACCTGAAGGTGCCCCATGAGAGGAAGATCCTCATGAGGAATCCCAGCCACCTTCCTGGCTGCTACGGGCTCATTCCCCAGGTTTGGCATCACATCCACCTCCTCCTGTCAAATATTACTGAGGAGATTATTAGGGGAAAAAAGGGTTTGGATAAGACCTTGCTGGTTTCTATTCAGCCTTAAAGATCTGCTGAGAACAGGATCCTACCCAAATGTAAACTTTAGGAGGCAGTTGAAGCTCCTGAGGAAACAGTTGATGTTCTGGTCTTCAGGGGCTTTTCTTGTGGGAGATCTGAGAGGGTTGTGAAAAGCTGCTGCATCCACAGACACCAGTGCCTGTGCTGGCAGCCTCCTTGCAGGATCCCCTGGGAGTGCTAAGCCTACAATTCTTGCATCTTGTTTGTGCCTTTTACCTTTGTCCTGGGCAGTTGTAAACGCGTGTGTAAGTTGCTGTTGCGGTGCATGTTAAGGAGTCTAAAGTTTCTCCAGAGGTGCCTCTGAAGCTGCATTTCATTCTGTCCCTGCCAGAAACGCAAGGAGGACTCTGCTGTGCTCGACCCCAGCCCCAAGCCCTGTGGGATTGTGCAGCCCCAGAGCTCAGCAGAGATCCCAGCTGTGGTGGCAGTGCAGGCCCTGGGCACTCACGGCCCCAGCGCTGTCACCGGCGTGTTCGGGGATGAGCTGGGTCCCGAGCGGGTGGCTCGGGGATCCAATACGGGGACGCGTCGCTCCGGCAGCCCCGGCAGCCCCGGAGGGCTCCGGCCCCCGCCCGGCAGAGCTGCGGCTGCTGAGACCCAAAATATCCCCAAAAAACTGGTGAGACACCCCAAAAATATCCCAAAAAATCCAGGGGAGACCCCTCAAAATCCCAAAAAATCCCAGTCAGACCCCCCTGAAAAATCTCAAACAATCTGGGTGAGATTCCCCCAAAAATGACAAAAAATCCGGGTGAGATCCTCCCCAAAAAATCCCTAAAAACCCTGAAGTCCAGGTGAGACACCTCAGCAAAAAAATCCCAAACCTACCCCAAAAAATCCAGGAGAAACCCCCAAAAATAAAATAAAAAACAGGTGAGATCCCCCCAAAAATCCCAAAAAATCCCACTCAGACCTCCCTGGATTTTTTGTGTGCAGCTGCTCCTGGCAGGGTGCACAGGGACAGGGATTCTGCCAGGGAAAACAGGCACAGGCTGCTGGGGAGAAGGACAGGAGGGATGGGAGGCACAAACAGCTCCTGCTGGTGCAGGTGTCCCTCCCTCCCACTGCAGGTCCCTGTTCATGGTTATCTTATTTTCCAGAGATGAGCTTTACTCTCCTAAAGTCAAACCCCACCCACCAAAGGGGAAGAGAAGCAGTTTGGGTTCCTTGGCATCTCAATGGAGGCATTCCAAGGTCAGAAATGTGGAGGAGCCAGTCGCAGCCCTGAAAGAAGTGCAGGATTTTCCCCACTCTTCAGGAGCAGAGGCGGATTTTCTTGTCCATGCCGTGCTTGTGTTCCTCCCCAGCCTGCCAGCACCAAGTCCTGCTCATGCTGAGCTCCCTTTTTGCTGCCCTGCTGGGCTGTGCCCTGACAGTGGGCTGGGCAGCAGGGCCAGTGGCTGGACATGGGCTGAGGGGGAGGGAGAAACAGGAGAGTTTTCCTTGGAGAAGCTGACTCAGATCCTACAGGCCTGTGCTGAGTGTGGGATTTTGTGCCTTGTTTCCTTCCCAGTGTAAGATGAGGCTTTTCCCTGCATCATCCTGGTCAGATCTCCAGCTTCCCTCCCAGAGCCAGCTGGGATGATCCTGATCTCCATGGAGCCTCTTCCCAAGGCAGCCAGACTCCCTGTTTGCAGGGCTCTGCTTTCCCCCAGAGCTGCTGCTGCCCTGCTGGCCCTGGAGCTGTCTGACAAAGGGAGACTTTGCAAAGTGGCTGTCTCTGCCTCCCAGCACAGAAAATGGCTTGTTTTCCAGGTGCCAGCACCAACTCCTGAGCACCCTCACCTGCCACGAGGCTCGGAGGGGTTCAGGTGCTCCCTGGACGTGGCGCACGCTCCCCTGGGAGCGGAGAAGGCAGGAGGGAATCTGTCTCCCTGCCCATTGTCAGCGTGGCCAGCAGGGCTGGAGCTGCCAGTGCCGCTGGGGGCCCTCAGCACTGGCCACAGAGGGGCCTCCCATCCCTGCAGGCCCATCACAAAGGGCTGCTGGAGCAGCTGCTTGTTGGAGAGGCCGGGCAGGACACGTTGCAGGGCTGCCCAAGGACGCTGGGCAGCACCTGTGCAGGGCACTGCTCCCCCTGGAACTCCTCAGGTGCTCCACAGGAAATTTTGGCAGGAGCTTTTGCTGCAGCACCTTGAGAAAGCAGCATTTAAATCAGAGAGAGAGGGCAAGAGCCTCAGGAGTCAGATGAGCTGGGCTGGACTCCTTCCCTCAGCTCCAGGAGCTCTCACTCTGAGTCTCCTCCTTTTCTAAAAGCAGGAAGCTTTTAAACTTTTTAAAGGCAAGTTGTGCATCAGAGAGAATTTCTACTGCCAGGAGACATCCCAGCTCCCTTTCCTGTCATGTACTAATTAATGCATTGGCCCGTGAGTGTGGGAGAAGATTTTGCCCATGGTCCCTGCCCTGGTCAGTGGCATGGATGCAGGATGAGGTGAGGGTGATTCTGGCAGTGTTTGGGGAATAGGCCCCTCTGGCTACAGCTGCCCTTTGCTCCAAGATGCTCTTCTGCATCCATTTCCATGCTCAGCACCTCAATCTCTCCTGTCTTCCCCCCAGGCTTTCAGTATCCTGCCCCTGCCAGGTGTGCTGCAGCCAGGAGAGAGCCAGCAGGTCTCCTCCACCTTCTCTGGCCACCTCAGCAGCACCTGCAGTGTCCCGGAGCTGTGCCACGTGGAGGGAGGCCCCAGCTACGAGGGGCTGGTGCCCGGGGAGGCCTCACGTGTCAGCTCCTCCCCGAGCCCCCCGAGATCAACTGTGGCTCCCAGGCCCCTCTCAGGGACAGGTGAGTCAGCCTTCCATGGGCTCCTGCTCTGCCATGGGTTATTGTCCCTGCAGGGCTCCCCTGCTCCAAGGACTCTGAGCTCAGAGGTGCTGCACAGCAAAGGCAGCAGCAACACAGACATGGCCACTCTGAGCTCCCTGGCTGCCAAGAGAGGAAGAACCTTCTCCTGTTGAGACACAACATCTTCTTCTCTATCTGAGTGCTGAGCCCTCCTGGCTCAGCTGCTGCCTGCAGGGAGCTGGGCTCTGGGCTTGCCTTGGCACTGCCTCTAGAGGGGTCTGGAAGTCCATGGTGTTGAGTGGCATCTTCTCCATCATCTCCCTTCTTCACCAAAGCACTGGGATTGTGCTATGGGCAGGCGTGGGGCACAGAGCAAACCTTGCTTTGGGCCCTGCTCCTGCCCCAGATGAAGCCCTTGCACTGCTGATCTGCCAGGGCTCTCCTTATGCTGGGACAGCAGCCAGAAAAGCTCCTGTCCTTTAGGCTCCCCTGCAGCTGCAGCCATGGGCAAGCACAGGAGAAGCTCAGCTCCAGCAAGGCAGCCCAGCCCAGGACACACAGGCCCAGGCTGGAGCTGGGAGTGGAGGTGCTCCAAGCCAGCCTGTGCATCAGGACTTCTTCAGGCCAGGCTGGAGTTGGTTTCATGGGGAGGAGAGGGACGAGGCTGCTTCCAATGGTTTCCGTGGCAGCCAGCACTGGTTTGCTTGGTCCCAGCTGGGCTCCAGCAGGAAATCTGCCTGACAAGAGCCTGCCTTGCAGGAGAGGAGTTCCTGCAGCCTCTGCTTTCTGACTGACAGCATTGTTCTCGTGAAGGAGCAGGCTATGGGTCGTTAAAGCCCAAGATCACGGGCAGAGACTCTCTAACTAATTAGAGTTAGACAGTGCTGTGTTTATTAACACCGGTGGGCAGCACCAGAGCCGTCCCTAAAAGGCGCGACCGCGCTGCCCAAGGTTCTTTGCCCTCTCTTTATTGCCCAAGATCTTACATACAATACATCTGCACAAGCCCAGCACCTCCCATCCCTGCTCTGTATTCAAATGAGCTCATTGGTCCTTCACACCTGTGCAATTCTTCCCTTGAATTGGGTCCGTGGTCTCAAATTGGGTCCGTGGTCTTAAGGGATGAAGTCAGGAATGTCTTCATCAGGTCTCTGTGACCCTCTGGCACCATCCAAGGTCCCCTGCTTAGTGACTGATTGACATCAAGCCCAGGTGCTAAACCATTGTTCTCCTGGTTTCAAGATATTCTTATAACAGTTCACTGACTCCACTTCCTTCTAAAAGGAGCTCCTAATGGTAAACAATAGAACAATCAGCTCCGGCTTAAGCATCTCACAATCATTAACCTATGGTCTGCCTGTCTAACTTACATCCTGATCAATGGGAATTGCTTCTAAGCCTCAGCTGAAATCTGAACTCTTGAAAATCATGCTTCAGCCATGCCCAGGGGGAAGGGGGCTGAATGAGCTGAGTAAGAACTGTAGGGGAGATGAGCAGCTGTCAGCAATCTGTGCTCTGCTCTAAACTGGGAAGCCAAGAGACAAAGGGCGTTTTCAGGCAGCAGCACAGAGAGCTGCTGGATCAGCCTTGGGCAGGGCCTGGAGGGGTCTGGCTGTGCCTTCAGAGGGAGCTGGCACAGTCAAGAGCCTCTGATGGCAAAGCTGAGGTTTGGCTGGGCCTGGAGGTCCCCTTCCACCAATGCCCTCCCTTGGGATGTTCCCAAGCCCTGTGGCTTGAGGAGAATTCACGGGAATGGCCTCAGGGTCAAGGAATGAAGTGCAGGGCCAGCCAGGACTGGGGAGCCCAAGTTTCTGGTGGGGACTCTCAGCCATGGCTTCTGTTTTGTCTGCACAAGGGAGCTGAAGCAGCCGGCTCAAAAGCTTGAGGAGGAGGCAAAAGCCTTAGAGGAGGGAGAGAGGGGGAAGGAGGAAGAGAGGCAGAAGAAGGAAAAGAAGGCTGTCTCTGTGGGGAAGCAACCCCCAAAACCAGAGAAGGGGAAAAGCAAACAACCACAGAAGAAGGAAGCCAAGGCCCCAGAGAAGAAGGAAAAGAAAGACCCAGAGAAGAAAGAAACCAAGGCCCCAGAGAAGAAGGAAACCAAAGCACCAGAGAGGAAAGAAACCAAAATCCCAGAGAAGAAGAAAACCAAAGCCTCAAAGAAGCAGGAACCCAAAGCCCCAAAGAAGGGGGGAACTCAAATCCCGGAGGACACAGCTGAGCTGGAGAAGAACTCTTTACTCTTTATTCACACAACTCATTTTACACAGTTTGACAGACCTCGTGTGCAACTTTAGTTAGTTCATAGATTTCTTGCAGGTTATTCTAATATTGGTTAATAAAATAGATTTTACTTGTGCATCAAATCTCTCTGTTGTATTGTTTACCTGTTCTCTTCACTGATTCTCACGGACAAATCCCTTGTTGTTGCAGGTGCATTTGTTTTTCACCCTCAGAACAGATTGTTCACAAAGTCTCATTCTCACAAGAGCTTCCCATGGGAACTTGTAACTGCTTAGCTGCACTCAGGAGAGATGGCAGGCCAGCTGTTAATGTGGCAGAACAAGGCCTGATTTCATAAGGCCTTTCTGTTATCATTATCCCACCTGCCTGTGACATCTCCCCCTTCTCGTTCATTTAAAAAAGGCTCCTATGTTCTGATGCTGAAACAGCTCACTCTTGTCAGGGCATTATCTCATCAAGGTTATCACTGGTTATCTGTTAGATATGGGATAAGATGGATAAAAGACCACTTACAATCCACAAAACTTACCAAATTCCATCAAGTCATCGACACAGGGTTTTGCAGCATGAGAAGACAAAAGAATAATGTCCAATGTCTCTTGGGGAAATGGAAAGGAATGACCATTGTTTCCAACGAGTTGAGAAGTGTGAGAAAGTCTTTGAGCTGGAAATGTTGATCTTTGACACCACTGAATGTCCCCTGGCAGCTGGAACAGGGAATAACTGGAGAAGGTTCGTAGGAGCTCTGTACCATGAGGATGCCAGGAGGCTTTGCTGGCAAATTGCCTCTGTCAATGCCCAGACACAGCCGTGTCTGGCCAGGCCTCCTCCTGCTCCTGCTCTGGCCACAAAGGCTGCAAGGGGATGAGGTTATTTCTCTCTGCACTGGGCCTCATTTCTTCACAGCTGATCAGTATCTGATGGAATGAACAGGTGACTGCTTTGAGATGCTGATGATGAAACACAGGCACATCTTCTGAAGGGAATGAATCAATCAGGCTGCACTGTGGTACACTCCATTGGGATTTAGATGGGATGATCTTGTTTTCAAATTCCTCATGTAAATATTGCATTATTCAAAATGATTCCTTGTCCAAATGTCTCATGTTCATATTGCATTATTTGAACGTTCTTAAGGTGCTCATTCCTCTTCTTTTTTGTTTTTTAAGAATGAGATGCATGTCTTTTGTTATGAGTATGAAGCAACATCACAGTAAAATAATACATGCAGTGGACAAGAAACTTACAGCAATTGGGAATAATTTGGATACAACAATCAGGAACATTTCAAATAGCAGACAAAGCTAACAACGTAGGTGGAATGAGGTAAATAGCAATCTCTGCAATAATGTACCATCATCCCAGAGTCTGCAAACAGCTGACAAACCTCGATTCAGGGGGTACTTGGATCATTTTTTCCAGATAATAATTCCCAAGCTGCCTTTAAAAAGAGTTCAACTGTCATGTCTAGAGGGTCAGATGGCCAAGTCAGAGCAACTCAAATCTGGTTTTGATGCAGAAAACATCTGGGTCTGTTGGCAAATTCCCGTCCAGGCAGAGCCAAGGCCTGGCCGCCACCCAAGCTCTAAGTGGGAGAGAATTCCCTGAACGTCATTGAAAACAAGGCTCTTGAGAACAGCACTGAGGAGTAAAGGTCTGGGGGTGACAGACTAATGAACCATGCAAGAGCTGTCTCCTCCAAAATTCCCTCAGCACAGAGATGCTTTAAACCCAGCAAACTGTGGGAGTGGTTCTGTAATAATCATTGGGGCTGCATCTGATTGCTGAGAGTAGATGTCACAATGCCATCAGTTTAGAGGAGGCTTCCCACCAAGCTGAGATATCATTTCTTGGAACTGTGAAAAAGACTTAAAAATGACGAGACAGCCCTGGGTCAAAGCATGGAGGATTTTGGTGGGATTTTGGGCAGATGGTTTGGTGTGTATCCAGAGTGACTTTGGGCAGATTTGGGGCCTGCTTGGGGCAGGTTTGGGGCAGATTTGTTGCTGCTGTTGGGGTTTTTCTCCCGTTTCCCCAGCTGTGGGCAGAGCCCCGAAGCACATCCTGTTCCTGCCCCGCTCCCTGAGGAGCCCAAGGAGCTGCTGCTCCCCATGCTCTGCACCCAGGGAGATCTGGGGCAATCCCGGCATCCCGGGCATCCCGGGCATTCCGGGCCCTTTGGGCATTGGGGGATTCTGGGGCTTGGGGGGCGAGAGGGGTGAGGGGGGCTTGGGGCTGGATTGTCTGGGGAAAGGATCGGGATTTTGGGGGGATGTCTGCATTTTTGGGAAAGACCAGGGTTTGGGGGGGAGGAAATTCTGGATATTTTAGGGAGGAAATTTCTTGAATTTTGGTGGAAATTTCTGGATTTTTTAGGGAGGAATTTTCTGAAATTTTTTTTTTTCAGATTTTTCTGGATTTTTCTGGATCCCCCCCCCCCCCCCCCCCCCCGGTCTTCTGGATTTCTGGGAATGTTTCTGGAGTTTTTGGGAATGTTTCTGCATGGAGAATGGGGTTGGTTTTGTATAGTTCGGGGAGGAATGTTTCTGGATTTTCTGGGGAAAGTTCCTCATTTTTTGGGAATGTTCCAGAATTTTTGGAGGAACATTTCTGGATTTCTTAGGGAATATTTCTGGATTTTTGGGGGAAAAGTTTCAGGCGTTCTTTTGAGAACATTTATGGATTTTTTGGGGAACATTTCTCCATTTGGGGGGGAACATTTCTGGATTTTTGGGGGGGATATTCCCAGGTTTCTGGGGAACATTCCCAGGTTTCTGGGGAACATTCCTGGGTTCCTGGGGAACATTCCCGGGTTTCTGGGGAACACTCCCGGGTGTCTGGGGAACATTCCCGGGTGTCTGGGGCTCTCCTGGCCCCGTTCCCAGCCCAGGTTCCCGGGGTTCAGGAGCTGCCCTGGTGCCCGGGCCCCGCGACATCGCCTGGGTGCAGTTGGAGCCCGAGGTGCAGGCGGGCGCCACCCGCGAGGCCCTGCAGGGCTTCAGCATCACCCAGAGCAGCGCCAGGAAGATCTCCTGCGCCAAAAAGGGACCCAGTTTCCCACCCAAATCCCCTCTCTCCATCCCAAATCCTTCTTTGTGCATTCCAAATCCTTCTTCTTTCACCCCAAATCCCCTTTCCCAGCCCCCAGGGATTTTGGGGCTCCAGAGGGGTTATTGGGGTTTTTCCCAGCATTGTACCCAGGGTCTCTCTGCAGACATTGCACCTGGAGCTGCCCCAAATAATCCCCAAATAACCCCAAATTTTGAGATTGGGGGTGGGGGGCGGCTGATACTAAAATTCGGGGTTTGGGGATGTTTGACCCCAAACTTTGGGAATTGGGGGGTTGATCCTAAAATTTGGGGGTTGGGTGGGGTTGATGCTAAAATTTGGGGTTTAGGGGATTTTGACACCTCAGGGTTTGGGGATGTTTGACCCCAAACTTTGGGAACTGGGGATGTTTGACACCCCTGGGTTTGGGATTTGGGGGTTTTTGTTCCCAGGATTTGGGGTTTGGGAGTTTTTTTCCCGAGAATTTGGGGATCAGGGGGTTTGACCCCCAAACTTTGGGATCAGGGTGGTTGGACACCCTAGATGTTTCAAACCCCAGGATTTTGGGTCAGGGGGTTTTGACCCCAAAGTTCGGGAATTGGGGGGATCGACCCCAGGGTTTGGGGGAATTTAACCCCAAAGTTGGGGGGATCAGGGGGATTTGACACCCCAGACTTGGGGTCGGGGGGCCATTGACCCCAAAGTTTGGGGATTGGGGGCTTTGACCCCAAACTTTGGGGATGAGGAGGGTTGGACACCCCCAGATGTTTCAAACCCCAGGAGTTGGGGATTGGGGCTTTAGACCCCAAACTTTGGGGGTTGGGGGTGTTTGACACCTCAGGATTTGGGATTTGGGGGTGTTTGACCCCAGACTTTGGGAACAGGGGGTATTGGACACCCCAAATGTTTCAAACCCCAGCATTTGGGGTCAGGGGGATTTAACCCCAACATTTGCAAATTGCAGAGTGTTTGACACCCCAGGATCTGGGATTTGGGGGGTTTAAGGCCTAAAATTTGGGGTTCGGGCTGGGGGTGGGGGGGGAGGTTGAGATCGCAGAGTTTGGGTCTGGGGGTGTTTGGCCCCCCCCCGTGTTTGAACCCCCAGGATTTGGGGTCCGGGGGAGTTGACCCCAGGATTTGGGGTGTTTGACCCCAATGTTTGACCTCACCTCGGGTTTGGGGTCGGGGTTGAGATCAGGGACATTCCCTGGAGCCAGCGGCGGGATCGGGACCGGGAACAGGATCGGGAAGCGGAACAGGAACGGGGAGGGTCCCTGAGCCAATGCCGGACCCCAGCCCCAGGGAGAGGCCCCGCCGCAGTCCCGGAATGGCCCCATCCCCACAATCCCGGAGCCCTCCCCAGGCCCAGCCCCTCCCCGGCCGCTGAACGGAGCCTCCCTCAATCCCAGCCCGCCCCGATCCGGGCCGGAGCCATCCCCAGAGCCTCCCCCATTCCCGGCCCGGACCCTTCCATCCCTTTTTGGGGCGGCTCCTGCCGCTCCCCGCCCATTTCTGGGGGTTCCAAAGGGCCCCGCGGACCCTCCCCATTTTGGGGGTGTTGGGGTGGCCCCAGGGCCGCCCCGAGGGCCGAGGGGGGATCGAAAGCCCCAAACCCGAGGGGCTCCTGGGGGTGCCCAGTTCCTCCCGTCCCCAGCCCGAAACAGATCCTGGCCAATCAGAGCGCGGAGCGCTGATGACGATCCCGTTGCCGGGCAGACACTCGGCGCACTGGCCCCGCCCGGCGATTTCCAGCGAATCAGCGCCCGGCTCGGCTGTGACTCATCGGGTGCCGGGCAGAACCCAGCGCCTCTCACAGCGCTGGCCAATCAGAGACTGCGCGGGGCCATTCCCAGCCAATCAGAGCGTTTGTCGCTGATGGCTCTCAGTGTCCAGGAGCGGAATTTGGGGCGGGGGCGGTGACCCCGGCGATGGGGATGGGGCGTGCGGGGGCAGCTGGGGCCGCACTGGTGGCACTGGGGGCGCTGGGAGCCCCCCCGGCCGCGGGGGGAGCGGGGAGCGCGGGGAGAAGGGGGGCGGGGGTCCCCAAATTGAACCAAAGGGGGGTCGGGACCCCCAAAGGGAGCAGGAGGGGCCTGGAACCCCCAAAACCAAGCACGGGGGAGGGGATTGGGGACTGGGGGAACGATGGGGATGGGGCGGGAGAGCGGGGGGAAGAGGGGGATGGGACCCCCAAATTGAGGTGGGAGGGAGCTGTGGACTGGGGGAAAAGCCCATCAGATCCCATTAAAACCCCATAAAAATCCCATTAAATTCTATAAAAATCCTACTAAATTCCTATTAAAATCCATTAAAATCGCATCCATCCCATAAAATGATCCCAAACCCACACAGAATTGGCCCTGAATTACCCCCCACACACACAGCCCTAAAAACCAAAAAATGTGAAAAGTTACCCGAAATTATCCCAAATTTACCCTGAATAACCCCCCAAAAAACCCCAAATAACCCCAAAGGCACACAAAGAACCCAAATCCCCCAAATGACTCCAAATGCCCCAAATGATCCCAATCCCATAAATGACCCCAAATCCCATAAATGACCCCAAATCCCATAAATGGGACTGGGAGAGGGGAGGAGAGGGCAGGGAAAGGGGGAGTGGGGCAAACTGGGCGAGGAAATCAAACTCTGCAGTCAGACAGAGCAGGGATTTGTGTATCCAGCGCTGGGAGCGAGGGGGATCTCTCTGGCAAAAACCCACTCGGTCTCCTTTGGCCTTCAGCTCCATTTTAAAAGTCACAATTACAACACTTCATTAGCATACTCACATTTGCATAAAGCTGTGTCCCGGTTTTACAGCCGTGTGTGGCTTCAGCGCCTGCGTCCGTTCCTCCTGTGGCGGCCCTCAGTCTTCTGGTGCTCTTTTGATGAAGGCTTCTGTCGTCTTCCTCACGCTGGAACTTTTTACCTGGACCATCAGCCCATGCCTGGTGCTCCTTGTTCTTCAGTCTAACCTGGTCTGAGCTGATTTTGCCCTTTGCAAGCTCTGTTCAAACTTGCTCTCTCGCTCTCGGTGCGTTTGTTGTGTCGCTGGCTCTGCTCTCTCTCTTGCTCTGCTGCCTCGCTGGCTTTGCCTGCATGTGAAAAATGCATGTATTTTATGATTGGCTTTTCGCAAATATTAAAATTAATATTATATGTCTGCTGTTAGAAAGTAATGCTGTATTAATTCTCTTAAGTACTGTGTTAAATATAGCTTTAGGTTATAAAAAATGTTAAAATAGAAACAATGCTATGTAGGATTCTTTTTTTAAAGACACGTCTGGCAGTGAGATAGCAGCCACAGGACACCTAAATCTTTCAGGGAAAAAGAATTTATTGCCCTCTTATCAGAAGAAATGAATTTCTTCCCGCCTCGAAGGCGCTGTTAGGATTCAGAGGAAGAAGGTGGCAATGTCCAGACAGAATCCTGTGTTTGAATGTAATTTATGCATCATGGATGAAGTGTATGAATATGCAACAGGCTGTTGTTTTTAAGGGTTAATCCTTTGTTAACGGGTGTCCTTTTTCGGACACGTGGTGCCCAGAAAAAGGTACCCAGACCTCCATAACCCTTTCTCTCTATTGTCTCATATTGTCCTAATTCAAATTGTCCAAATTATTATTACTCTAATTGTATTGCTATTTTTATAACCATTTTATTTCTATGGAACTTTTAAAATTTCAAAATCAAGTGATTGGCATGTTTCACACTGCACATCTCGCTCCAGGGCTGCTTGTGCTGAACCTTTCCTTGCACAGCCCTGAGGATTCCCCCAGCCCGGGCTCCCAGCAGCTCCAGGCCCGGCCAGGAGGAGCAGCAGGGCCAGGGCTGGCCGGGCGTCCCCCCAGATGTGGCCCCCGCTGGTGGCACAGCCGGACCCTTGGGAGGCTGCCTCAGGCTTTATTGTCCACCAGCATCCCAGGAGGGAGCAGAAAATCCTCCTGCAGACGCTGATTCCGGAGGCTCCCAGCGCTTCCTTGTCTCCAGGAGCTTCTGCCAAGCCCCAGTGAAACCTCGGTGCCACATTGTTCCCCAGCCTCACAACGCCCTCCTGGCTCCCGTGAGGTCCCTCTGGGTCCCGCTGCAGCCTTGGCTCCATCAGGGTCTCCTGGCTCCATCAGGCTCTCCTGGCTCCATCAGGGTCTCCTGGTCTCCATCAGGGTCTCCTGGCTCCATCAGGGTCTCCTGGCTCCATTAGGGTCTCCTGGCTTCCATCAGGGTCTCCTGGCTTCCATCAGGGTCTCCTGGCTCTATCAGGCTCTCCTGGCTTCCATCAGGGTCTCCTGGCTCCATCAGGGTCTCCTGGCTCCATCACGCTCTCCTGGCTCCATCAGGCTCTCCTGGCTTCCATGATGCTCCACTCTGTCCCAAGGGGCATCCACGGCTCAGCTTTGAAGCCCTGCAAGATCCAAAGGTTCCCCCAAAAAAACACCAGCCCAGGGACCCCCAGGATATTTGGGCTGAGCTCCCGCTGCCCAGGCACCTGCATGGAACCCAAGTGACCGCTGGGACTCCATGGAATGTCCTGAGACAAACTGTCCCTGGTCAGACAGGGGTGCCATGGAACACAGGTGCCACTGGGACACGGACACTGCCCATGGAACCGAGTGTCCATGGGGACAGAGCCGGGCCTGATGGAACACTGGAGAACATTGTCACCCCATGGAATCCATGGAACCAGGTGTCCATGGTGACACTGGAGAACATTGTCACCCCATGGAATCCATGGAACCAGGTGTCCATGGTGACACTGGAGAACATTGTCACCTCATGGAATCCCATGGAACCAGGTGTCCATGGTGACACTGGAGAACATTGTCACCCCATGGAATCCATGGAACCAGGTGTCCATGGTGACACTGGAGAACATTGTCACCCCATGGAATCCATGGAACCAGGTGTCCATGGTGACACTGGAGAACATTGTCACCCAATGGAATCCATGGAACCAGGTGTCCATGGTGACAGAGCCGGGCCCAATGGAACCTACTGGAACACAGGAGAACATTGCTACCTGTTGGAACCCGGGCTGCTGAGAATTTTGGACTTTCTGAGCTGACAGACACTGACCCCCAAGAGAACACTGCATTTGACCTGAGGCTGTGGAGAAGGCTTCCAAAATGGAATGATGGAACTGGGATTATGGGTGTGGAGTTTGAATAGAAGGGTGGAATATCACATGGTGGACAACTTGGAGTTTAATGTTTTAGAATATAGTAATATATATAAAGCAAGATGGAGGTTTTAGGGTGGAGGCTGATCCTTTTTCTTTGCCTTCTTCACCTGCTTCATCTTCTTCTTCTTCTTCTTCTTCTTCTTCTTCTCCTCCTCCTTGTTTTCCTTCTCCTTCTCCTTCTCCTCCTCCTCCTCCTCCTCGGGTTCGGGTGGTATTGTGTAATTGGATAAAAAAGTCCCTTATGTTGGGCACGGCTGATTGGTTATTGGGTTAAAAGTAAAAATAATTTAGCTGCCATTTCTTAATTGGACAGTTTATCCTCAAAAGATCTTGCAGAGAGATAGACAGGGCTCCATTTTCACCTTGATAGTGAAGTGCTGCAGAACTCACAGCTTGTGAGACTGTTCTAGAGACAAGAGCTAATGAACACCTGAGTCCAAACAAGAAATGCTGTCTTGGGATTTCATCCCGACCTTGGCAGAAAAGAAGCAAAAGAATTGACTGTTACCCCACAGAATCTCATGGAACCAGGTGTCCACTGTTTCACTGTGCAGCCTCAGAGAGTGGTGAGACCCTTGTGTCACCATGGAATATCCTGAAACCATGGCTCCCTTGTGACAAACCTGGGCTTTATGAAACCAAGGACACCACTGGGATGCAATGGAATCTCAAGGAACCAAGGGTCAGCTGCCAACACATCAGCTTCTCAGGAAACCAAGGCAAACACTGTGACACAGAGAGGGGCCCTCATGGGACCCAGGAGACCATGGTGACACCGTGGTGGGATCTCATGGAAGCAAGTGTGAATTGTTACAGGACCCAGGAGACCATGGTGACACCGTGGTGGGATCTCATGGAACCAAGAGCCCAGAGTTTCACGGCTCAGCCTCATGGAGCACTGGAGACCATGGTGTCCCAAGGGGAACACATGGAACAAAGGCTCCTTAGTGACACAGCAGGGCCTCATGGAATGCAGGAGATAATCCTGATGGAATGGGAACTCATGGATTCAAGGGTCCACTCTTTTGCTGCATGGCCTCATGGAATGCTGGAGACCATTGTGGCACCATGGAAACGAATGGCACAAAGGCTCCACTGTGACCCAGCAGGGCCTCATGGAACCAAGGACACCGCTGTGATACAATGGAATCTCATGGAACCAAGGTCCAGTTGTGACAAAGCTGGGCCTCATGGAACCAAGGACACAGCTGTGATGCAATGGAATCTCTGGGATCCAAGGATCAATTGTCAACACATCAGGTTCTCATGAAACCAAGCAGAACATTGTGACACAGGGGAATCTCATGGGAGCAAGGCTCTGCTTTGATCAAGTGGGGCCTCATGGGACACAGGTGCCACAGGGACATTGTCAGGCCTGGTAGGAACAAGACACCACTGTGTCAGACCAAGGCCTCATGGGACCTAGGAGAGCCCTGGGACACAATGGAACTGATGGAGCCAAGGGCCCATTGTGACACGGCAGGGTCTCATGGAACCCCTGTGCCACTGGGACATTGCCAGGGCTGGTGCAAGCAAGGTTCCACTGTGACAAAGGCAGGCCTTGTGGCACCCAGGAGACCATTGTGGGACAATGGGATCTCATGGAACCAAGGCCCCATTGTGACAAAGCGCGGCCTCATGGAAGCCCAGTGCCACTGGGACATCTCCAGCCTTGGAGGAAGCAAGTGTCCATTGTGACACAGCACAGCCTCAAATCACAGGAGAGCAGAGGGATGGAGCCATGGAATCTTGGGGAACCAAGTGTCAATTCTAAACACAGCGAGGACTCATGGAACCCAGGAGACCATTGTGATGCTGCACTTTGTCACAATGGGGCCGTGCTTCTATGAGGATCCATGGGCCCACAATGTTCTCCTGGGTTCCAGGAGGCCCCGCTGGGTCACAATGGCCCCTTGCTCCCACGAGCCACAGCACGGTCCCCGTTGCCCCTGGGTTCTGTGAGGCCCTGCTGCGTTCACAACTGACACTTGCTTCCATGGGATTCCATTGCGTCACAGTGGCCCCCATGTTTCCATGAGGTTCTGCTGGGTCACAGTGGACACTGGGTTCCACAAGAGCTGGCAATGTCCCAGTGGCACCTGTGTCCTGTGGGCCCCACTTTGCCAAAGCAGAGCCTTGGCTCCATGAGATTCCAGGCTGTCCCAATGCTCTGCTGAGTTCCACGAGGCTGTGCTGTGTCACAATGGACACCGAGTTCCACCTGCCCTGGCAATATCCAAGTGGCCCCTGGCTTCCATGAGGCCCCGTTGTGTTGGCAGGTGACACTTGGTTCCCCAAGATGTCATTGTCACGCCGCTCTCCTGGGCGCCCTGAGGCCTTGCTGTCTGTGAGAAATGACCGCTACTTTTAAAATTTTAAGGTTGATTCAACCTTGAAAAAATGACAACAAAGGACTGAAACAGGAGAAATCACAGCACTGGGAGCCCTTCCCCACCCCGTGGCTATCAGCCACATGGCTCCTTCACAAATTGGCTGCTCCTCCTTTTAGACTTTGGTGTTGCATCAGGTAATCCTAGCCCCACCCAAAGTCTGTCAGGTAACTCTTTGTGGCCGTCCATTGGTGGAGAATGCTTTCTTGCACCCTGACTGGAGAGCAGGTGTTGCCATGCCTGCCTTCCAGTGACAAACCTGCCCTCCCCAAATGCCCCAACCACCAAGGCCATTACAAGGGGAGGGGAAAGAGGACTATGGGGGACAGATGACAATAACATCACTACACATCTTAACACACACATAGTATCTATCTCCTCACTGTGAGACCCAACTATGACATTACTCATCTGTAACACTGTGCAATAATGGAGCCTTGTTCCTACCAGACCTGGCAATGTCCCAGTGGCACCTATGTCCCATGAGGCCCCACTTGGTCAAAGCAGAGCCTTGGCTTAACAACTGACCCTTGTTTCCTTGAGATTCCATCTGTGAAAAACACGTTCACTCTCCTGTGAAAATGAACAAAGTTTAATAAGGGACAATGGGAGAGCAGGACCATGGAGCAAAGGTTATTACGGCCGGGTGCATCTTGGCACTCAGCCAGGAGCACCCTGTTACCTTCGGGGATCCCCTGAAATACCTTTCCCCTTACATCAGCCTGGTGCATATTCATAGAGCCTCATGCATATCCATAAACTACTTTACATATTCCAGGAATGATTTTACATGGCCCCTCCTTGGGTCTGCCTTTTCAGAGCATGTGTGTTTCTTGGCTGTGGTTTTGGCTCCTTCTCTTACTCACCTCCAGGTCTTGGGCCTTGGTGCACTCTGCCTTCAGACGGGGAGTGCTGATAGTTGGCAGATCTGTACAGGTGTCCTCATCCCGTGTGCATTGGATGTTATCCCACCCAAGCAGGCAGTTTAACACAAGCACACTTCTATCAGTTATTTCTCTACTATGTCTAAGTAAATTAACAACAGAAATAAAAACTATATCTTTAGAACAAAGTTATTTTAACATCACACATATAAAATCCATTTTAATATTTGCAAAAAGCCAATATTATGATATTTATCTATAAGAGGGTGAAGGAGCCCTGGCCCAGGCTCTGGCTCTGAGGGACACGGGGACGCTGCCGGGGGGTCCCTGTCCCCCTGTGCCACCCCCAGGGCCCCGGCCCCCCCCGTCCCCGTGTCAGGCTCTGGGGTCGATCTCGTGGAACATCCTCTGGGGGAGGCTGCGGGGCCGGGGGGACCTGGGGGGACAGGGGACCCCGCTGTGCACGAGCAGGGTTGGACTGCTCTGGGGGGAACTGTGAGGGGGCCGGGACAGAGTGACCTCCCCAGTGACCTCACACAGCCCCCGTGATGTCACACTTCCCTCGTGATGTCACACAGCTCCCGTGGTGTCACAATGCTGCCTGTGATGTCACATAGCCCCTGTGATGTCACACAGCCACCTGTGATGTAACACAGCCCTGGTGATGTCACACAACCACTCTCTTAGGTCACACAACCTCCATATGATGTCATTCAGCTGCTATGTGATGTCACACAGCATATTTGTGATGTCACAGCCTTCTCTGTGACATCTCACAGCTGCTCTGTCACTCTGTGTCACAACCCACATTGTGATGTCACAGAGCCGCCTTCTGTGATGTCACAGCTAGCTCTGTGATGTCACAACCCCCTCAGTGCTGTCACACAGCCCACTCTGTGCTGTCACACAGCCCCTTGCTGCCATCCCAGCTGCTCTGTGGCTCTGGGACACAGCCCCAGAGGTGCTGCTGTGACACAGCCCCCGCAGGGACATCCCACAGCCCCGGCCAGTGCTGAACCCCTGTGAGCTCTGTCTGTGCCCTGCTCGTGTCCCTGAGGGGCCCTGGCAGTGCCCCAGCCCTGCTGGGCTGTGCACAGGAGCTGCTCCTGGCCAGAGCTGTCTCTCTGCCGCTCTGCTGCCCTTGCCAGGAGCTGCCTCTGGGCCAGGAGCCCGGCCCAGCTCAGCAGCACAGACACAGCACAAGGACTTTAATCACCCTCTGGGCCTTTGCTGCTCTTTGCATCACACCCAGTCCCTCAGAGTGGGCTCAAAGGCTTCTCAAGAGCTCAGAGTGAGATTGAAATACTGAAGTTTCTTGTACTTTAGAGAGATCCCTGTGAGGGACAGGACTGAGAAAGTGTCCCCGGGTTCCAGGGAGAGCAGAACACTGGAGGCCCTGATGGCAGCTGGGGACAAACAAGGCAAAGGTGTCTCTGGTGCTGAGCAAACCTGGATTTGTTTCAGGAATGTAAAGGGCCAAGGCCTGAGCCCCAGGGCCTGGCCAGGCAGATCCTGTCCCTCCCTCCTTGCTCAGGGCTCTTCCCGGGATGGGCCCTGGCATGTGGGGATGGGCAATGCCAAGGGCAGGAGCGTGGGGCGGCCCCTGCCAGGCTGCTGAGCAGGGACAGGGAGGCAATGAGGCCCCAGGCCTGCAAGGGTCACTTGTCCCCTCCTGGCTCAGGTCCAGGGCCAGCAGCCATGGCCAAAGTGTGGCCCAGGTTGGCTCTGTCAGGGCTGTCTTGCAGCTGCTGCCCATCCCTGTGCCCTGTGCAGCCCAGGCTGTCCCACGGTGTCCCTGCCCTGGCCTCTGTCCCTGCAGGCTCTGGGCATCCCCCGGCTGCCCCACCTGGCTGGGCCCTTCCTTTGCTGACAGCTCTGCCTCCTGCCTGCCCCTGCCTGCCCACACAAAGCCTGGGGCTGCTCCAGGCTCCTGCTGGGGACGTGCTGCACCACAGCCCTGCCCTGACAGGGAAATTCCTTTCTCCTGCAGCCACTCTGGGCCTCCCCAGCTGCCCTTGGCGTTAATTCTTTCTCTCTCTGGCTGTTTTCCACTATGTCAAAAGGATCCACCATCCCTGAAATTGCTCTTTAAACACTCTCATGGCTCTGCTCCACTGTCCTCAGGCTCCACCCCACTGAGCACAGAGCTCCTTTGTCCCTATACAGTGCTCATGTTCCCAAGGCCTCCAAACCCCTCCTTGGGACATCTCTGGGCCCTCTCCAAGGTGTTTCCAAATGAAAACATTCACCTCAGAGTCTAAAGAAATCACCAGAGGACAGGGCCAGCCCAACCTGTCTGTCCTGGCTACTTTTGTCTGGGAGCGATCCTTGGATATCCATAATTTGGGAGGCCAAATTCTAATTTTGGCCATGGTCCCTGGACAAGAAGGCTGGTTCTTTTCCATAGGAATGAAGGAACAGAGCCCCAGTGTTTCAGGGGCAGATGAGAGGTGACCACCAGAGGCCAAGGCCAGCCAGAGCTGGCAGGTTTTGTTTTGTGAGATACCCTTGCACAGAGGAAATTATTTTAGGGAGAGTACCCGTTCTGGCAATGGGCATCTGAAAAGTCAGACAGCCCTTTTCCATAGCAAGGAAAGCACAGAGCCCCAGTGCTCCAGGACCTGATGAGAGGCAGCCCTTGACATGCCAAGATCAGCCAGAGCTGTCAGGTGGCCCCTGGGAGGCCAAGCCAGCCAGAGCTGTTCCATGTTCCCTGGGTTCCATGAGGTCCCACAGTGTCCCAATGGTCCCTTGCTTCCATGGGGCCCTGAGGTGTCATAATGCCCCCTTGGTGACACCAGGCCCTGAAGGTTGGAATGGTCTCCATGGTTCCATCAGGCCCCACAGAGCCACAATGGTCTCTGGGTCCATGGAGCCCCTCTGTGTCACCATGGCCCCTTTGGTTCCCTGGGCTCCAGTGGTGCCACAATGATCCCCTTGGTTCCCTGGGCTCCAGTGGTGCCACAATGATCCCCTTGGTTCCATGGGCTCCAGTGAGGCCACAATGATCCCCTTGGTTCCCTGGGCTGCAGTGGTGCCACAATGATCCCCTTGGTTCCATGGGCTCCAGTGGGGCCACAATGATCCCCTTGGTTCCCTGGGCTCCAGTGGGGCCACAATGATCCCCTTGGTTCCCTGGGCTGCAGTGGTGCCACAATGATCCCCTTGGTTCCATGGGCTCCTGTGGGGCCACAATGATCCCCTTGGTTCCATGAGGTCCCCACAGTGTCCCAGGGATCTCCATGGGAAGGAAAGAACCCAGCCCCACTGTTGCAGGCGCAGCCACCAGAGGCCAAGGCCAGCCAGCCTTGACGGTACTGGCAGATTTTGCCTGGGAGCAACCCTTGGATATTGGGAATTTGGGAGGTGGAACCCCAATTTCAGCCATTTCTGCATGGATAAGAAGGACGGTTCTTTTCCATAGGAAGGAAAGCACCCAGCCCCAGTGTTTGGACAGCAGGGGAGAGGCACCCCCAGGAGGCCAAGGGCAGCCAGACCTGTCTGTCCTGGCAGCTTTCACCTGGGAGCAATCCTTGGATGTACGGAGTTTTGGAGGTGGAATCCCAGTTTTGGCCATGGTCAAGATGGGTGTTTTTGCCCATAGGAAAGTAAAGCACAAAGTCCAAGTGTTTAGGAAGAAGATGAGAGGTGGCCACCCTCAGGCCAAGCCAGCCAGCCCTGTCTCTCCTGGCACCTTTTGTCTAGGGGCTTTCCTTGGACATTGGGCATTTTGGAGGTGCAATCTCAGTTTTGGCTGTGGGTGCCTGGACAGGAAGAAGAGCTCTTTTCATAAGGAAGGAAAGCACCCAGCCCCAGTGTTTCAGAGGCAGATGAGGGCCAGCCCTCAGGAAGCCTAGGCCAGCCAGACTTGTCAGTGCTGGCAGCTTTTGTCTGGGAGCTATCCTTGGATATAAGGAATTCCAGAGGTAGTTGCCCAGTTTTGGCCATGAGTGCCTGGTTGAGATGGAGGGTTTTTTCCCACAAGAAATAAAAGCACATGGTCCCAGGGTTTCAAAGGCAGATGAGAGGTGCCCCCAGGTAGCCAAGGCAGCCAGATCTGTCCCTCCTGGCAGATTTCATCTGGGAACAATCTTTGCATGTAAGGGAATTTGGAGAAGGAATCCCAGTTTTGGCCATAGGGCCCTGGAGGAGGATCAGGACAGTTCTGTCCCATAGGAAGGAGAGCCCAGAGCCCCAGTGCTTCAGGGGCAGATGAGGAGCAGCCCTCGACATGCCAAGGTCAGCCAGACCTGTCCAGCAGCCCCCGGGAGGCCAAACCAGCCACACCTGCTCCCTGTGCCCTTGGTTCCATGGGGCCCCACAGTGTCCCAATGGTCTCCTTGATTCCAGGAGTCCCTGCAGTGTCACAATGTTCTCCTTTCTTCTGCAGTGTCACAACGGCCCCTTGGCTTCCCTGAGCCCTTGCAATGTCCCCGTGGCCCCTCGGCTCCCCGTGGCCCCGCTGTGTCACAACGGCTCCTTGGTTCCACGGGTGCCATAGCTTCATCCTTGGCCCTTGGTTCCAGAGGGGGCCTGAGTTTCACAATGGTCCCCCTGATTCCATGAGGCACCAGAGTGTCACAATGGTCTCTTTGCTCCCATGAGGTTCCATAGTGCCACCGTGGTGTCCTTGGATCTGCGTTGTCACAAGGGCCCCTTGGTTCCATGAGTTTCTGGACTGTCAGCAATGGTTTCTTTGCTCCAGAGGGGCCTTGATGTGTCACAAGGGCTCCGTGGCTGGGGTTTGTGTCTCACCCACGCTGGAACCCCAGCAGTTGGTAGCCATGTGCGTTTCTTTCTATAGAGCTTCTGTCTTCCTGTCTCTCTGTCTTCTCCTTCTAATGCTCTTGATATGGAACATTTTTTGATACCTCAACAACTGAAGTGATTAAACGTTTCCAGGTACACCGGGCTGAGTTAATGAAGTTACTGCTATGGTGTTTTATGTTGAATTGGATGTTTTAGTAAATCTTTTTCCAAAGTTTCTTGATTTTCTGATCTTTGCCAGGAAAATTTTGTGCCATTTTGTCCTCTTGAGAATATATGGTTGGTGTTTCTCCTGTGCACCAAACTCCAGGAAAGGAACCCTTGGTTACTGTGAGAAACGACTGCAGACTCTTAAAATTTTAAAAGGTTTATTCAACCTTAACAAAATGACAAGAAAAGGACTAAATAAGGAAGAACAGGCCTGGGAGCTCCCCTCATGGCTGCCTACCACGTGCCTGGCTCGTCCTCAAGATGGACGCTTCGCCTTTGATACCCCGGGATTTCTTCAGCCAACCCTGGCCCCTCCCACAGTCTGTCAGTCAACTCTTCTTTGCTGTTTATTGGTGGAGTCTGCTTTCCTGCAGCTTGATTGGAGGGTCAGGTGCTGTCCTGCCACGCCCCCTCCCCTAGGAACAAGTCTTTGTTCTCGCCTTCTTTCTACCTGTCCTGGATGGCTCAGGCTGTCTGATGGTAACAACGGGGGGAAAGGGACTGTGGGGAGAGCAGAGGACATCTAAACAACAGACTGCAATAACATAATCACACATCAATAAAGCTTCTCTTAATATTCACACAGTATCCATCCCTTAATTGCGAGAGCCAATCATCTCATTAGCCATCTATAACACAAAGGGACCTAAAATCACCGTTACAAGGTAAAATTACCCAAAGACTAAAATCCACCCATATGGGCCTAAAATCAGCCAAAGGCATCTAAAATCCACTCTAAAACTGCCCAGTTTATCCTAAAATCGCCCAAACAGGCCCAAACCCCACCCAAATGGGCTTAAATCATTCAAAGGGATCTAAAATCCACCCTCAAACCCAACAGATTTGGCCTAAAATCTGCAAAGGGGCCTAAGATCCACCCTAAAAGGCTTGAAATCACTGCAAGGGATCTGAAACCCACCCTAAACCTGTCCAGTTTGGCCTAAAATCACCCAAATGGACCTAAATTCTCCGGGACCAAGACCAAACCCAGCAGCAGAAGTGGCACCAGCCACAAGACTGACACTGGAACTGAGATTGGCAGCGCCACAGGACCGGCACCGGGACTAGGACCAAGACCCAGACCAGAACCTGCACCAGAACTGGCACTGGGACCAAGACTGGGACCAAGCCTGACACTGGGACCGGCACCAGGAGCGCTTTGGAACTGGGACTGGCACCGGCAGCGCTCCAGGACTGGGATCAGGACCGAGACTGGAACCCGGCACCCGCACCGGGACTGCTCTGGGACCGGGACCAGGACCGAGACCGGGAGCCCTCCAGGACTGAGACCGAGACCGTCACCGGAACCAGCACCGAGAGTGGCAGCACTCTGGGACTGGGACTGAGACTGAGATTGGCACTGGGAGCACTCCAGGACCAAGACCAGCACCAGTAGCAGCACTGGGTCCAGAACCACTCTGGGACCAAGACTGAGACCAGCACTGAAACCAGCACCAGCACCAGCACCGAGAATGGCACCGCTCCAGGACCGAGACTGGGACTGAGACTGGGACTGGCACCGCTCTGGTACCAAGACTGGGACTGGGACTGGCACCGCTCCAGTATCGAGATCAACACGAGAACCAGAATCAGCCCCAGGAGTGCTCCGGGACTGAGATGGAGACTGAGGCAGGCACCGGAACCAGGATCAGCACCAGGATCACTCTGGGACCAGCACAAGGAGCAGGAACTGGACTGGAAATGGGATTGGAAATGGGATTGGCACTGGGATCCCTCCTGGACCTCTGCATTCGTTCCGGGGAGCTTTGGCTGTGCCCCCGGGCAGGATGGGGAGGGACCCCTGGGCAGGGCGGGACCCCCTCGGTTCACATTGATCCGGTGCAGCCATCCCGGTCCATATGGTCCAGTTTGTATGATCCCAGTCTCGGCTCCTAATCCCCACGGTCCCAGCTTGTGAAATCCCAGTCCACATGATCCCAGTCTGTACAATCCCAAGCCATACAATCCCAGTCTACATGATGCCAGTCCACATGGTCCCAATCGGTGCAGTCCCAGTCTGTGGGATCCCAGTCCATATCATCCCAGTCTGTATGGTCCTGCATGGCACACACTCCAAGGACCTGGAATTCCAGTTCCCAGCCAGGAAAAGATGTTCCTGCCCTTGAAGGCAAAGCTCCTAAGAAGGGGCCGAAAGCCAAGTGGATCCTACAGTGACATTTCACTGCCAGCCTTCAGAACTTCACCCATGGCCATTGTAGCTCCTGCACTGGGAATTAAATCAGGGCAGGGTCTTTGGTGGCAGCTGCCCTGGCTCAAGGGAGACACTGAGAGAGAAACAGAGCAGGCAAAGAGAGGCAGGAGAGAAAGGAGGACACAAACACAATCAGCTGAGAAGGTGGCACTAACTCTGAAAGTTTTATTTGCTATCAAATACATCCCACCCACCCAGCCCCACACAATCCCAATCCCATCACTCCAAATTGGGATTGCACTTCTCCCAATCTCCTTCACACCCCATCTCACTCTGGCAGCTGTGGAATGGAGTGAGTCTGGTGTGGGACTGAGTTTTTTAGGGTGGGAACAAGGCATTTTGATGTGGGATTGAGCCTGTATGAATTAAAATTCAGTTGTTTTCAGTGGGATTCAGTTGTTTTGAGGTGACCCTCTTGGCTTTTGGAGTGCAAAGAGATGGAGAACACTGCACAAAATCCCCCGCAGACTACACAAATCCTCCAGAATATTCTCTCCAAACCATCAATTTCCCATTAAAAAACTCTGAAATTGTGGGACTTTAGACATCTTTGATCAATTTTTTTCTTTAAACACTGTTTTGGCTATTTTTAAGGGATGAAGATGAATCAGAAAAAAATGCCAAACAAAAGGACAAGCAGCCAGGTGTGTTCCCAACATGGATCACAGGGAATGTGAGTGACCAGGGCTGTGCCCAAAGTGCCTCCTCCAGTGGGGGATGGAGCTGCAGCAGCGCACGAAGCTCTTCCCGCACTCGGGGCACTCGCAGGGCTTCCCTTACCGGTGCCTCCGTTGGTGTTGGGTCAAGTGAGAGCTGCAGGAGAAGCTCTTCCCACACTGGGGACACTCGTAGGGCCTCTCCCCAGTGTGGATGCGCCGGTGGGTGACGAGGTGGGAGTTGTACTTGAACGCCTTCCCACAGTCTGGGCATTGGAAGAGCCTCTCCTCTGTGTGAATCCGATAGTGCAGGAGGAGATGGGAGCTGGTCCGAAACCTCTTCCTGCATTTATCACACTCGTAGGGCCTCTCCCCAGTGTGGATGCGCTGGTGCTTGACAACGTCGGAGTTGTTCTTGAATCCCTTCCCACAGTCGGGGCATTGGAAGGGCCTCTCCTCTGTGTGACTCTGATAGTGCTGGAGAAGATGGGACCTGGTCTGAAACCTCTTCCCACACTTGGAACACTCATAGGGCCTCTCCCCAGTGTGGGTCCTCTGGTGCTTGATCAGGCTGGAGCTCCGGCTGAAGCTCTTCCTACATTCCCCACACTCATAGGGCCTCTCCCCTGTGTGGCTCCTCAGGTGCTTGATCAGGGTGGAGTTGTCGCTGAAGCTCTTCCTACATTCCCCACACTCATAGGGCCTCTCCCCTGTGTGGCTCCTCTGGTGCTTGATCAGGCTGGAGCTCTGGCTGAAGCTCTTCTCACTCTCCCCACACTTGTAGGGCTTTTCCCCAGTGTGGGTCCTCTGGTGCACAGTCAGGTTGTACTTCCACCTGAATCTCTTCCCACACTCCACGCACGTGTGGGGCTTCTCCCCATCATGGAGCTGCTCATGGAGCACCAGCTCCGAGCTCTGGCTCCATCTCCGGCCGCCTTCCCGGCCCAGGCTGCCTCTTTCCCCCTCACATCCCCGCCATCTGCGTTTGCAGCCCCTCCTCGTGCGGCATCTCCGGGCCTTTTCCTCCCCGTTGGCTTCCTGCGCCGTGGAGCCGCTCAAAACGGCCTCTGCCACCAGGTTCTGCCGCGGGCATTTGTCCTCCCTGCTCTCCATGCTCAGCTCCTGCTCTGGGCGAGGAAGGACAAGGACAGCATGGGATTTGCCTCCGTGCCACAGGCAAGGGCAACGAGATCCCCCCAGGCCGTCTCTGGGGACGCACTGCCCCCGCTTGGCTCTCCCCATTTCGGGATGCCGGGGCTGTTTGGGCTCCCGGGCTCCCTTCTCCCCTCATTCTCTGCTCTGCGCTGCAGCGGCTCCAAGGAGTCCCCCCTGCCCCTCTCCAGGCTCTTGAGGCTCCCGCCAATGGCGGCGCTCCCCCCTCTCTGGCCTCCCCACTTTGGCCTCCTGGGGCACACAGGGCTCTGCTCCTCCAGGCTGCCTCTGCCGGCAGCCGCCACCGCCACCCCCCGATGTCCCCCCGAGGGGCCTTTTACGCTCAGCCTTGGACTTCTTCATTCACCTTCATCCCTCCCCTTCCATCCCTCCTCCCTCTCCTCCTCCCCCCTTTCCCCGCCTCCTCCTCCCCCTCCATCCCTGCCCTTCCCTCCTCCTCCTCCTCCTCCCCCAGCAGCAGCCACACCCTCGGTGCCCCGTTCCCGCAGCCCTCGCAGCCCGCGGCAGGAGCGGCCATGGAGCCGGGCCAGGTCGGCATGGGCAGCGCGGGGCTCTCGGCTGCTCCCAGCCGCTGCGGGCGGGGAGAACCCGGCCCGGGCCAAAGGAGAGGCAAACTGGGCAAACTGGGGGCTGCACATCCAAACTGGGCCTTGCTGGGGACCCTGCCTGGCCACTGCCAGCCCTTGGGGCTCCTCTCGGCACATCCGCCAGGGGGGAACGCACACAGGCCTGGGGGATCCCAGCAGTGGCAGCACTGCCAGGGACTGGGCTGCACTGGGATCGTACTGGGAGCGACTGGGGCTGTACTGGCTTTGTACTGACATCATACTGGGATCATACTGGGATCATGCTGGGAGTGTATTGGGGATGTACTGGCTGTGTACTTGGATAGTACTGGGAGTGACTGGGAATATACTGGCATCATACTGGAGTGACTGGGACAATTCTAGGTTTCTATTGATATTATACTGGTATCATGCTGGGACGGGACTGGGTTTGTACTGACATCATACTGGGATCATACTGCCATGCCAGGGCAGACTGTGATCGCACTGATGGACACTGGGATCATACTGGGATCATACTGGGAGAGAGCAGGAGCCTGCAGGAGGCAATTGAGACCACGTTAGGGGCAAATGGGATATACTGGGAGTGACTGGGATGGAGCAGCTCTGAGCAACTGGGATCATGCTAGGAGCAACTGGGAGGAACTGGGAGTGACTGGGAGCCTGCTGGGGGTGATTGGAAACTGCTGGGCTTATACTGGGATGAACTGGGATCATGCTGGAGCTGACTGGGATCATTCTGGCAGTGAGTGCCACTACACTGAGGCTGACTGGGAGTGCTTGGGAGCAAATGGGATCATACTGGAAGGAACTGGAAAGATGCTGGAGGGAACTGGGCTACACTGGGAGATACTGGGAGTGACTGGAACAAAAGTGAAGGTGAAAGAGAGCAACTGGAACCATGTGGAGCACAACTGGTTCATACTGGCAGGGACTGGGAGCACACTGGGCTCATCTCTGGATCATACTGGGAAGGACTGGACTAATACTGGGAGGATCTGAGAGTGACTGGGAGCACACCCTGCACATCATCCCCCAGACTGGGCCTGACTGGGAGCAACTGGGAGCACGCTGGCAGCAAATGGCATCATACTGGGACTGACTGGGCTGATCTAGGGAGCAACTGGAATCATGCTGGAGGCAGCTGGGACCATACTGGGAGAGACTGGAAGCAACTGGGATTATACTGGGACCACACTGGGAGGGCTGGCATGTGACTGGGATCAAACTGGAGCTTACTGGGATCATATTGGGGTTGAAAGGGAGCGACTGGGATCACACTTTGGGCTACTGGGAGCAGCTGAGGGAAACTGGGATGATGCTGCAAGCAAACTGGAGGAACTGGGAAGGACTGGATGCATGCTGGGGGCAACTGTGATATACTGGGAGTGTCTGGAACCATCCTGGGGGGACTGGAACCACACTGGGAACAACTGGGACCATGCTGGGGAGAACTGGGACCATGCTGGGGAGAACTGGGACCACACTGGGGGCAACTGGGAGTGAGTGGGACCATGCTGGGAGGGACTGGGATCATCTGGGGAGTGACTGGGACTAGAGCAGGGGCAACTGGGTTCAACTGGGACCATCCTGGGAGTGTCTGTAACCATAGGGGAGTGATGGAAGCACACTGGGAACAGCTGGGCCCATGCTGGGAGCAACTGGGATCCCACTGGGGGCACTGGCATCAGACTGGGAGTGACTGGGAGCAACTGGGATTGGACTGCAAGGGACTGGGATCATACTGGGAGTGGCTACACTCATACTGGGATTATCCTGGGTGTGAATGGAACCTGACTGGGGCTTACTGGGAGCTACTGGGCCCATGTTGGGAGGAAAATGTGACCCACTGGGAGCAACTGGGATCGGCTGGAAGGTTCTGGAACCATGCTGAGAGGACTGAGACTACAACTGGGGCAACTGGGATCATACTGGGAGCAACTGGGGCCACCCTTTGAGCAACAGATGGAAACTGGGATGATGCCAGAGGAAACTGGGAGGAACTGGGAAAGATTGGGATCATTCTGAGGTAACTGAAACATACTGGGAGTGTCTCTAACCATACTGGGGGCACTGGAACCACCCTGGGAACAGCTGGGATCATGCTGGGAGCAACTGGGACGATGCTGGGGGAAACTGAATCTGCCCTGGAGGCAACTGGGCACGACTGGGACCCTGCTGGGAGGGACTGGGACTATTCTTGGGGCTACTGGGATCATCATGGGAGGAACTGGGAACAGCTGGAATTATGCTGGGAGCAACTGGGATCACACTGGGATCCCAGTGAGAGCAGCTGAGTCCATGCTGGGTTACACTGGGATCTCATTGAGAGCAACTGGAATCACACTGGGATTGACTGGGAGTGGCTGGTTCTGTGGATTTTGGGGGGTTTGGATTTTGGGGGATTTTCTTGGCATTTTGAGGGGGAGTTTTCTGGGGGTGGTTGGGGGTTTATTGAAATTTCTTGTGGCTCTTTTTGAATTTTGGGGATTTTACTGGGATTTTGTTGGGATTTTTTGGGATTCTCAGAAATTCCTGGGGTTTTATTGAGATTTTTAGGAGATTTTGGGGCATTTTATTGGAATTGTGGTGGCATTCAGAGGGATTCATTGGGGATTTGGGTTTTTTGGGGATTTCTGGTGGGATTTGTGGGGTTTTGTGGGGTTTTTTGGGTGTTGCCAGGATTTCCTTGGATCTTGGGGGAGATTTTCTGGGGCTTTTAATGGTTTTGGGGACATTTTGGGGGGATTTGCGGAGTTTAATCTGGATTTTTGGGGTTTTTGGCATTCCAAAGGATTTTGTGGGTTTATATGGGGATTCTGGGGTGTTCTAATGGGATTTAGAGAGATTTAATTGGGATTTTGTGGGTTTTATTGGGACTTTTGGGGCTTTTAAGGAGATTTTGGTGCCTCTCAGCCCTTCCCCACACCCAGGGAATGCCCCAAAGCCCCCCTAAAATTCCACTAAAACCCCACAAATCCCCAAAAATTACAAGAAAACCATCAAAAACCCCAGGGAATCTTCAAACATCCCAGTGGAACTCACCAAAATTTAAAAAACTCACTAAATTTTCAATAAATCTCCCCCCAAAAGCCCCCACAACCCCAACAAAACACCAAAAATCCAAAATCCCCCAAATCAACAAAACCCCCCAAAATCACATAACCATCCCAAAACCCAATAATTCTTCCCAAAAACCGCAATAATCCCTCCTAAACTCCCAACAAAATCCCAAAAAAGCCCAAAAAAGCCACCCCCAAATCCCCAAAACCCCTCTCAGAACCCCAAAATCCCCACAAACCCCCCCAGACTCAGTGGGGCCGTCCTGGATCAGGGGGCACCGGCCGGTGGAAAGGAGCCACTTCAGGGGGCCCTGGGAGCTTTTTGGGGAGGGGGCACCATGGGAGACCCCCCAAAAACGGGGGAGGGAACCCCTGCAGTGCCCCCTCCCCCCGAAACCCCCAGACCCCGGTTCAGGGTGGGCCTGGGACCCCCCGGGACCCCCAAATCTCCCCCAGGACCCCTCCAGGAACCCCAAACTCCCCAGAGTCCCCCAGTGTTGGCCCAGAACCTCTCTGGACCCCCAAACCCTCTCCAGGACCCCAAAAACCTCCCCAGGACCCTCAAACCCCCCCCAGTTCTCCCCAGAATTCACCCCAGACCCACCTGAGACGCCCCCAAATCCATCAGACTGCCCCAAATCCCCCTCGGACCCCTCAATCCCCCCAAACCTCATGAAATCACCTCAGACTCCTCGAAGTTCCCCAGACCCACCTCAGAACCGCCCAGATCCACTCACAACCGCCCAGTTCCTCTCGCAATCCCCCAAAATCCCCCCAGACTCTCCCAATTCCCTCAGTTCCCCCTAAACCCACCTGAGAACGCTCCAGACGCTCTCAAGCTCCCCCCAAAGCTCCCTAGAGCCCCCTCAGACCCACCAAAGCCCCCTCAGATCCCCTCATTCCCCCCAAACCCGCCGCACACCCTCGTGTTTCCCGTCGATGCCCCTAAAAATCCCCAGTTTCCCCTCAGACCCGCCCCAAACCCCCCCAGTTTGCCCCCGGCCCCACCTCAGCTCCGCTCTCCCTCACAATCTCGCGCCTCCACCGCGTGTGCGGGCTCTCAGCAATGGCGGCGCGCCCCGGCCCGCCCCGAACCAGCCAATCAGCGCGCTGCACATCCCTGAACTAACCAATCCCGGCGCGGCTTCCCTCAGCAAGGCCCACCTCCCCCACGCCGTCCCAGCCAATCAGAGGCGAGCCGGAAGCGGCGCCCCCTTCCCCGCCGCCGCCGGGACCCCCCGGGCTCGGGACAGTAGCGGGAGGGGCCTGAGAGGGGATCGGGGGGGGGCGGGGGAGGGTCCGGGGGGTCTGGGGGGGCTTTGGGGAGGGGTCCGGGGGTTTGGGGGGGTCTGGGGAGGGGTCCTGGGGCACTGTGGGGGGACCTGGGGGGTGCGGATGGGTCCTAAGAGGGGTCTCGGGAGGGGTCGCGAGACATGAGACACTCATGCCACAGTGTAAGCTGTAAGCTGTAAGCAAAAGGAATTTTAAGAGCTGTTTTGGTTATTTCAGAGAAAGTTTAAAAGGGAGAAGCTGCTGTGTGATGTTATGATCGATTTTTGGTGCCAGAGTCCAAGGAGTTTAGGGCTGGAAATCCCAGCCCCACTGGATCCAAATGAGGAAATCACCTGGCCCTGTCCAACCAAGGTGTCACGTTGGTGAAATTAAAAGGCAAAACACGGTCCATAAGATAGAAAGGAAAGTGGTACTGCCTCAAGAAAACCTCTTAAGCAAGTCTGGCTGCACTTTTTATTCAAGAGAAAAGCAAAGTTCAGGAGAAAATGAAAAGTGTTTTGCATGGCTGATCAAAGACATCTGGAAGATTTAGAAGAAAACCCAGCAAGCTGCTGCAATTGATAAAAAAAGATTAGTGCAGAGCAATTTTCTTGGAGATAGCCAGGAAAGAGCAGAATAGCAGAGAGCAGAGAAAGGGATCCACCCTGAGGTGTCTTGTCCATATCCATGACTGACTCCAACAAATCCAAGAATATCCTGAGCTGGAAGGGACTCACAGGGATCATGAGTCTGACTCATGGCCCTGCGCAGGACATCCCACCACAGGTCTGAGAGCCTTGTCCAAACATTCCTTGAATTCACAGGGGCTGGGACCATTCCCTGGGGAGTCTGTTCCAGTGTCCAGCACCCTCTGGTCCAAATCTGATGAAAACTGCACCAGGACAGAGTCCAAACCCAAAGACTAAGGAAAGTCAGGAGACCCCTTGGTCTGAATGCACCGAATGTCCCAGCACCAGACCCATGGTTCAGAATGGGCAGTCATCAATGCAAGATTAACTAATTGTGGGAGTCAGAAGTAAGTTGTAGTGATATAAACTGAGGTTTTTGGCCTCACTGAAAGGGGCAATGGCCACAAGCTTTCAACGGAGGACTCACAGGAAGAAATGTTAGATTTCCTAAAAGGCCAGTTGAGGTTTTGGAGGATGGAGCCCACCAAGACCTCCAGAAGTAGGAGAGGGGCTGAAAGGATGAAGTCAGCAGGGACAGAAATGGCAGAAAAGCCACACTTGCCAAGGAAATTCCAGAAGCAGAGATGGCAGCAGCAGCAGCACTGGCTCCAGCTTCCTCAGCTTCTTCTTTAAGGTGGGAAGGGAGGAAAAGGGGGGGAAGATGTTCTTAGAAGGGAAGGCTTGGCACTGATGGGGCTGTGGACTCCTCACCTGAAACTCCCTGAAACTGTGACACTGGCTCAAACCACAGCATTTTTTAAAAGCTAATTTTCTTGAGAGCAAAAATTTGAGTCTTGAAAGTGATCTCAGGCTTCACACCTTATCTGAGAAAAGTTTTTAAACAAACACTGAAATTCTCAGTGACATAATAGAGATACAAGGGTAGGCATTGAGAACTCCTTGATTCCCCTGGATCCTAATGCATCTTAGGATCAGCTTAATAAAGGAGGAATGGATTTAGGTGCTGTCTCAAGTCCAACATTCATTAATATTTGTGGGTGTGGATGTTGTGGCTGCCCCATCCCTGGAAATGTTCCATGCCAGGCTGGATGGGCTTGGAGCAATCTGGGATGCTGGAAGGTGTCCTGTGGCAGGGGGTGGGACTGGATGAGCTTTAAGATCCTTTCCAGCCGGAACCATTTGGGGATTCTGTGATTCCATGAACACGTCCACACCCAGCCTTACTCCAAACGTGTCAAGCAGGGACGGGGGGTTGGCAGTCCCCAGACAACAGTGGGCAGGAGGAGAAGAAGCTGGCACGGATTAACTGAGCTGCTCTCCACAGAAAGAGCAGCAAGGGGGATTCTCAGCCAGGACCAGCCCCAGAGGGACCCGGGCTCCTCCCTGGATGTGAGGGGGAATGCAAACAAGAGGCGTCACACATTCCTCTGTGCATCCCTCACCTGCAGCTGGCCTGAGGAGGGGGCCAGCTCACGGCCAAAGGGAAGGGTGTGTTTGTGCAGCATCCCGGCTTCCATGTGGGCCAAAGCAGAGCCAAACTCCCGTTTGATTAATGAGCCCTTGGATCCAGCTCCCTGCCTCCCTCCGCGTGCAAGGAGCACGATCCCAGCAGCACGCACTGCTGGCCTTCAAGGGCTGGCTGGGGCAGCTCCTGATAGCGCTGTTTATTCAGCTTCCCCAAGGAAACAGTGTGGATTTTATTAAATGATCCCATCAGTGTTTCTCCATGCTGTCATTGCAGACTCCAAAGGATGATTCCTGTTGGCTCGTAGGTCTTTGTCCGCGCACCGAGAGCGGCAGCCAAGGACAAAGCGTTGCGGGACGGGGCGGTGGGAGCCCTGCTGCTCCGGCTGCGCGGCCCTGCCGGGCTCTGAGCCCCCCGTGCCACATGCCAGGCCACAAAGGGGACAGCTGGCCTGCCAAGGACAGTGACACGAGGCACAGGGACACCTGGGACTGCCCTTGGTGCTGTCACACTCCCGCATGGATGGCTTCAAGGGAGAGAGGCACAGCCCATGGAGACCCAGCCACAGGCAAGGTTTTTATGCTATTTGAAGTGGCACGGATCCTTTTATCCCAGAAAAACGGCACCTGTTTGTCACCTGCTGATTCTTAGCCCTAAGAATTACATTGATACTGCCAGGCCAGTTTTCTGCCTATTTTTGCCATTTTTCCACCCCATCATTCCCTGATTTTATTCCCCAAACCAATTTTGCCTGTTTTGTATGCACGCTGGTTTTCACCTCAGGAGTGAAGCAAATAATCCACTCAGTGAAGAAAACACAGCTATGAAGTGGAGGACTGTCCCCTTTGGGACACAAAAGCCACAGCCACCCACACTTGGACAAAGCAAGCTGTGGCAAGGCCAGGAGTGACTGTGCAGTCAGTATGGATGGAGCCAGGAGTACATTCCCCAGGGAATCCTTCACATGGGCTTGGAGAGGTGTCCAAAATGCAAAGCCCATTCTTTTCAGAGTACTCCCCTGTGTTGCTCTGAGTTTGTGCTGAGGTTGTGGGAATGAGCCAATCCTGGGATGTATCTTCCCATACTGAAAAAATCCAAGGTTTTTGCTGGCAGGCACCACCTTTGTGTGTGTGTGTGTGTCCAAGGGCTTTGCTCTCAAAGCTCACCCTGAAGATCCACCAGATGCCTTGGTCACTTGCTCTCTCTGCCAAATGAGCAGAGGGCTCATGCTCTGGGTGAGGGGGGTCGCAAAAACACATCCAGCAACTCCATGGCCCTGTGAGCTGCTGAAAAATCAGACCAGAAGCTCTGGAGCTGCTTTTCATGCACATGGGATGGCTGAGTGAGCCTGCTCCTCACCCTCCTGTTTAAACACAACCTCTGCCCTCAGCTGCAGTGAGAGTGTTTCACCCTGTGCGAGGCTCCCAGGGAAGATCTTCCTCTTTGGGAAACTGCACTTGGAGTGGATGTTTTGAAGAGGTTCAAACCTCCTCTCTCTCACCCATGGAAGGTCACTGTGATCACTGTAAAACAGAGCTTTCAAGTGTTTGGAGCCTAGCCTGTGACTTCCCCACTGTTTTTGTCAGCACCTGCACACCCCAAATGTTTCTATGCCTAAAACAGCACTACTGAGAGCTCAGAGTAATGTTGTAGAGAGGATCTGGGGGGAGCCTGTGCAGGATAGCAAAAGTGCAGCTCAGTTTCTGGCATATTTTGGGTTAAAAATCATCACATGCTGAAAGCAAAAGTCAGAATTGAACCAAACAAAAATGCATTTATCATCCACAAGTCTAAGATCCTGCAGAATAAAGAAGCTTTCCTTGCCCAGCTTTGGAAAGATCACTTCTCTGGCCTAAACCCTTCTTATGCTTCTTGTTTCTTCTTTATTTCCTAATTTTTTTTTTTTTTTAATTCTTCTTAGGTCTTCAGTTTATTAAGCCATCGTCTAGCCATCCATTGCACTGCAACAAACCTTGGACCAAGCTCCAGGAGCTTGTGGCAATGGCCAGAGCAGCTCTGCAGGGACTGGCTCACAAGGGCTGGGGCAGGGTGACAGTGTGTCCCCTTGCAGAGGACAGGCACCAGCACACAGCTGCTCTCCTTCCCTCCGTGCTGGCCACTCAGTGGGTGAAGTGTTTCTTCTTCTGGCTGCAGAGAATGAGGCTCCAAAATCTGGCAGCAGTAACAAGGAAATGGAACAGCCTTGCCTTTCTTCAGGGTGAGGGCTGCTGTGTCTGGATTTCAGCAGCACTCAAAAGACCACCAAGCCAGCCCCTTTCCTGCCACTCCAGTGGGAAAGGGTGGCATGAAAGCCCAAGCCTCAGGTGTCCCCATGGACATGCCTAAGCAGAGACAAATCACAGAATCCCAGAATGGTTTGGGTGGGAAGGGACACTAAAGATCATTCATTCCACCGCCTTCCACTATCCTATTGCTCCAAGCTCCTTCCAGCCTGGCCTTGGACACTCCCAGGGATCCAGGGCAGCCACAGCTTCTCTGGGCAGCCTCTTCCAAGAGCTGCATCCAAAAAAGTCACAGAGGCGTCTGCGTGCACTTTGCAGGTGAATCCCTCACTGGGGCAAGGAGATGAGCTCAAGCTCTGAGTCTTGCAGGGAAATGTTTCCCCTAAGCCAGCATAAAGACTGACTATGTTACTGCAGGCTGGAGAAACCCCTGAAATAGTGACAGACAGCTGAAGGGAAGAATATATTGGGAAGGGAATCATCCGGCCGGCTGGGAAACGCAGGGCTCTGAAAGGGGATGGGGCGGCACAGGAAGAACATTCCTTTCTCACTCCAAGCGCCTGCAGCCGCTCGGGAAGCATCGGCCGGGGCCGCCCGCTCGCAGCCCGGGGCCGGCAGCGCTGCTCCTGCCGCGGGCAGATGCTGCTCTGGGCGGCCGCAGGCTCATCCCGGACCAGCACCATGAATGGAGAGCGATGAGGTGCCCGGCAAGAGGCAGCCTGAGCCCCAGATGCTGCGGGGGGCTGGCGATCGCCGCCTGTGCCGGGTGCGGGCGGCCGCGGGCGGCGGGGTCACCCTGCCCTGTGGCCACCGCTGGGCTGCGCGCATGGAGAAAGAGGGAGAGGGCAGCGCGGGGCTGCAGGGCTGTGCTTTGCAATTCCGCGCCGTGCTCGCTTCTCTCTGCCCTCGGAAGATGGGGGGAACTGCAGTTGCTTCGTGCTTTCAGCTCAAACGGGGCTTTACAGCCCCTTCCCCACCTTGCCGAGGGGCACAGAGGAGTGGATCAGCCTCAGAGCAGGGCTCCTTTCCAGCACCCTGCTGCTCATCTCCTTGTCTCTGCATCTGCTTGGCCACACTGTTTCATTCATTTGTCTGTTCTTCCCCAAATTTCTGAATTATTGTCAAAACCAGGGCTTGTGGATACATGGAAGTGAAGAATGAAACCCCTCTCCTGCGTCTCAGGCTGACAAAGCCATACTTGGGATGTCAAGGCCAACCCAAATGACCAGATGAGAGTAGGAACTGCTGAGGCAGCCCCTGGCTCCCCCTTAAGCAGCACAACCCCCTACACTGTGTCATGGTTTGACACTGGCACAATGCCAGTGCCCCCATGAGAATACCCTCTCCCTGGTTTCTGCTGTGAGATGGGACCGGGAATAAGCACAGCAGGCTCCCACTTAGGAAAAAAAATTATTAACTAAACTACAAGGGAAAGGAAAAAAAGAAAAAAAAAAAAAAGAAACACACAAGGAAAATGAAAACTTCACAAATACATCTCCTCCTCCTCCCCACCAAATTCCCAACACAATACATCCCCCAAATCATCGACTCTCAGTCTGCCAGCACCCTTCAGAATACTCAATCCTCATTCATCAAGATGAGAAGGAGTCCTTCTTCTGCCAATGGGGACCTCTTCCTTTCATGTCCAGTGCTCTCACCACTGAACACGGACCAGAGCTGCTCCTAGGGTTGTCTTTTTAAGGATGCTTTGTCCCGATCCAAAAAGGGCACAGTCTCTCCTTTGGGACACCTGTCCCCCCCATATTTCACCCCCTGGGGCCGAGGGGCACCAACACTGAACCCTCTTGGTCCTGAGGCATTGCCTCCCCCTGGATGCAGTCTCTGTGTCACAAGGAACATGGTTCTGTCCATGGCTGTACAAAAAGAGTCCAGCAAAAGCCAGTCCATCATCTCTTCCCACTAAGATTCTTCTCTATTCTTCCAACATCTCTCACTTGCCCAGACCTCTCTCACACTTGCCCATTTCCTTCTTCATCTTCCACTCTATCTCTCTTCTAGGAAAGGTCAATGTTCTGTAAAGTTTTCATTGTCCAAAAAGGGGTTAAAAGCTCCTACAAGCGGCCGGCTGCACCCCCCCTTCTTCTCCGTCCCAGCCGTGCTGCCGGCACAGGCCCATGTTTATCAAGGTTCAAGGTCACAGTCCCAGGCACCGGCTCTCTCTCTCTCTCTCTCTGTCTCCCGGGAGGCTGCCCGATGGCTCCCGGTGTCTCTCTCTCTCTCTTCCACCCTTCCAGCCCCGGGCTCAGGCCTACCTCTCCCGGCCACATGGCTTTTCCCCTCCGCCCGCCCAGCCAGCAGCTGGGCCGGGGCAGAGACCCGAACTCTTTCCCCACGGAAACCCAAGAGAACTTCCCCCACAAGTGCTCTGCTTTTAACCCCTGTGTTCTCAGAGGCGGACCCAATGTCCCAATGGCCACATTACGTGCCAATATTCAAATCGGAACATCCATGGCCTAACCACAGCATCCCAGAAAACATATTTCCTGTCAAACCACCACACATGGGGAGGAAAGCTGAAGTGGAGGAAAGCTGAGTGGCCACTCTTTGGGCAGCACAAAGGCTTCAGCAGAACCACCAAAGGCCAAGGGCCTTCTGGCCATTTCCCCTTGCCCACTGCACGCCTGGGCAGCTGGCTGAGCACAAGCACCCTTTATCCCCTCTGCCCCTAGGCCCTGCGCACCCTGGGCAGCAAAAGAAAGATCCTGGCAGTCTGTGTATTAGAACACAGTCTATATTTACATGGTAAAAGGAAAAAAAAAAAAAAAGAAAAGAACATTCTTGAAGTAAAAGAAAATTCCTCCTGACTCAGGTGGCCCCAGCAAAAAGATCTTCTGGGATCAGCTCTCCACAGAGCTGCAGCAGGGCAGGCAGCCGAGCCGTGACAGACGAGGCCGTGTCTTCCATGCCCTGCGCAGGTGATTTAGGAGCCACTGGAACCTTGAGATGGGAGCCCGCTCTCCTGACTTGAGGATGCAGAGCGTTTGAATTGCCAGGCTTCCGACGGCGAGGCTGATGTCATTTGTTTTGTCTTCAAGGGCTGCAAGAGAGAGCAACAGAGCCACGGTCAGAGCCGGATGTGCGGGGAGCCGAGGAGAGCCCCCAGCAAGGGCCATGCCAGCCGGCTCTTGCCATGGCCAGGAGGGAGCAGGGAGCAAGGCGATCAGGCCGAAGCTGCGGGCCAGCAATGGCCCCCGTGGCCCTGAAAGCTCAGTGTGCTCTGGCCACGGGAGCAGAGCCCTCCGCAGCCGGGGCAGGGCTTGCAGCTCCCCCCCGGCAGCCCCCGCTGCCAGCCCGCTGCCCTCACTCACCAGCGCAGATCAGCTGCAGCTCTCGCTGCTGCCCCCTCAGGCGCCGCCCGGCCATGCCTGTGAACACAGAGCCTGTCACGGCGGCAGCGGCACAGCTCCCTGCCAGCGGCGCTGCCGGCGCTGTGGCCACACGGGCTGCTGGCCCGGCAGGGCTTAGCCCGGCCCTTGGCGCACGCTGCCGCCCCAGGGCACGGCTGCCAGCGGGCAGCAGCAGCAATGCCCAGGCCAGGCGGGGCTCCATGGCGCCGGGCCCGGCTGGCGCTGCCGGGGCAGCAGGCGGGGCCGGGGCCGAGCTGCGGCGGGCCTGGCCGGGGAGGGAGCGCGGGCTCGTGGCTCACCCATGAAGCTGATGGCCGCCTCTCGCAGGGGCTCCTGTGGGCTCTGCAGGTAGCGCAGGGCCCGGCGCAGGTGCTCGGCCGCTCGGCTCCTGTCCTCTGCCAGCTGCAGAGAGCGGCAGGAGGGAAGGCTTGGCGCGGGCTCAGCCCCTGGGCCGGGCGCTGCCTGCGCCCAGCCCCGGCCACCCCTGCCCGCACAGCCCTGAGGCGCGGCCAGCAGCCGCCGGCCAAGGGCTCCCGAGAGCAGGGGGCAGCGGGCCGGCTGCTGCCCGGGGAGCCACGGTGCCGGCCCGCAGCCCCGCCGGGCCGGGGCTCCACGGGCACCCGGCTCGGGCCCTCGGGAGCCTGGAGAGGAGCCCGCGCGGCCTCTGGCTGCCGCAGCGGGCAGGGGCACAGCTGCCCGGCCCGCACACTGAGCACCGCCCTCAGGGGCCTTCTCCAGCCTGAGGCTGGGCCTTGCAGGCCCTCCTTACCAGGCACTCGCTGAACTTGCACAGTTGCTGCTCCTTCACCAGCTTCTTGAGATCCCTCCTCTTCATCAACTTGAGCGCACAAAGCAGCGCTTCCCGAGAAGCCTGGAGAGCAGCAGGGACGCGGAGATGGCCCCACAGCCCAGGGCACGGCACCCGCGTCCCCGTGCCATGGCCTGCAGGAGGCTGCGATCCAGCAGGCGCAGGGCAGGAGGCAGCCGAGCCCCCTGCCAGGGGGACAGCAGCAGCCCACGAGTCCTCACCTCTGCCACACGCTGATTCTCATCATGGCAGTGGAAGAAGAGTGCAAGCAAGCTCTGTTGCACAGGGCTTTCCAAAGGGTTTTCTCTCTCTTCCAAATACTCCATCATGTCTCGGAAGAGTTTGATGGAGAGCAGCTGGACCTGGCTATTATCCTGTAGGAAAAAAAAAAGAAAAACTACCTCAGCATTGGCTCCTGCAGGCCCCCCTGGGCACAGGGCTGGAAATGCACAGGGCACACAGTTTCCAGGCAGCAGCCGGCGGCTGTGGCTGGGGGCACAGAGCCTTACGTGGTCAAAGAGTGGCAGGAGCGCCTCAGCCAGCTGCAGGGCAATGGGGGTTGACATCAGAATATGTGATTTGTGCAGGAATAGAAAGCTGAGTGTGATGAGGGTCATGCCAGCTATCTCTGCATCATTGTCGCACAGTAGGTCCATGAGGCGTTGGGTCAGGCTCCACATTCTTTCGGCCTGTGCGGAACACAAGTCTGTGAAAGGCCATCCTGCTGCCGCAGGGCCCAGAGGCCAAAGGCCTGTCCTGAAGCACGTGGGCAGCTGAAGCGGGAGGCAGGAGAGCTGGGAGCAGCTGCCCCAGCGCCCCAAGCCCAGGCCAGGCCAAGTGACTGCGTTCCCAGCGCAGCTTCAGCCACCGCCCCCTTCTCACCATTGAGGGATCATCAATGAGCTCCAGCAGGGCCCTGAGCGCCAGGCGACGCCTCTCCCTGCACTCGCTCTGCAGGTACCTTGAAGAGACCTTCACAACACTGGCACCACATTCACTGGCATCCAGGCACTGGAGGAGCTGAAAGGCACAGGCCAGTGATGGGGGAGCTGGCTGGCAGGAGCCCGGAGCCGCACAGGGCTGGGCCCAGGCAGCAGCAGCAGCAGCAGCAGCAGCAGCAGCAGCAGCAGCAGCAGCAGCAGCACAGGGCGCGGGCAGCGTCCCAGGCGGCTGCGGCTCCCAGAGGGCAGAGAGCTGGGAGGCAGCTCAGCCAGGCAGCGCTGCACACCCGGCTCACCTCCACAAGGAACGCCAGGGCGGGCAGATCCCAGTGTGGCTCCTGTGGCTGAGCAGCCAGAGGAGGCGGAGTGCAATACTGGAACCCAACCCAAGACAAGCATGGCGCATCTCCCTAGGAGGGCGAAAAAGGGACCAGGAACCTGAACAAATCTCTCCAAGGACAGGCTGGCAGAGCCTGCTGGTCTTTCACCACCATCCTGCAAGGGGACCTGGGCCCTTTAGGAGGTGTCTCCTCCTGTGCTCTCTCCCTTCCCAGTCTTCCAGTCTGCTTGGCCGTCCCTCGGTGACAAGGCCCTGTGACCCAGGGCCACGGGGACTGTGTGGGACAGCCCGGGCACAGGGCACAAATGCCGGGAGCAATGGGGAGAAGGGGAGTCTCACCTGGCCAGCAGACCCACGGCATAGTGGCGGGTGTCAGCACAGAGCAGCGTGTCCCAGCCACGCTTGCGTTCCACTGACACCACCACCTCCTTGTACTGCTTTCGGCAGAGTAGGGACTTCAGGCTCTGCACTGCAAACCTGTGTGCACAGCAAAGGCCAGGTCACCCTGGCAGCACTGGCTCCTTGGCAGGCCACGTGGCAGGGACAGGAGGACTGGCATGGAGCACCTGTTGGGGCTGGTGGCAAGGCCGTGCTCTTGCAGGCATTCCTTCCAGAAGGCATTGACCTCCTCTGGCATCTCTGCTGTGCTGAAGAACACTTGGAAGAGCAGATGCACAAATAGCTGGGGGAAATACGACGTCACTACACGTGGCACATGGGGCTCCTGGAGCATCTTCCACATGACCACAGTTGCCTGCAAGGGACAAAGCCCCCCGAGACAGCGCTCAGTGCCCAGGTGTCCCTGGGGCAGGGCCCGAGCAGGGCAGGGAGAGGCCCGGAGAGACCTTGGCAGGGGGAGCATGGGGCCTGGTGGGCCTGAGGCTGCCCCTGGGCCAGGTTTGAGGCCAGAGCCTGAGGCAGGGAGATGCAGTGGGGGAAGGAGGATGGAGAGCTGCTGGAGAGGCAGCCTTGTGGCCAGCAAAGGCCACTTGCAGAAACTCACAGCCAGGCCAAAGACACCCGTTTTGTCCCCATCGGAGGTGCATGTGCTGCGCTCTGGCCAGCTGCCCAGCACATCCAGGAGGATCAGCAGCACTGGCTCTGCAGTCCTGGACGAGCACATGATGGTCTTCCACATGGAGATGGCAGCTCTGCGGGGTTAGAGCTCTGTCTCAGGGGCGTCTCAGACACAGCACTGTGGCCTGGGCATCCCTAGGGGCCCGGGCTGACCGCCGGCTCTTCCTCTGCCCACTGGGCCTGGCCAGCAGCAGCCAGGCAGCCCAGCCCTGTGGGGACAGGCCCCTGAGGGGTGGCAAGGGAGCATGGCAGCAGGCTCGGGGGCTGACGTGCCAGGGCTGGGAAAGGCAGCAGCCAGAGGGCCCTGGAACTCTCTGTTGCTCAGACACCTGGGCCAGGCGGTACAGGGTGATGGGCTGGGGAGGCCTGAGCCCTCTGGGCAGGTGGGCCCCATACCTGTCACAGGACGGGGCCGCACGCAGCAGCGTCACCACTGCCTCACCCGGGTGTGCTCTGGTGAGATTCAGCAGGGCCTTGTCCAGCCTGTGCTGGGCAGAATCATTGGCCAGGAGCCATCGGTGAATGGACCTCACCATGGCGGGCACCTGGAGAAGGCACGGGGAGACTTGGAAAGCTGCCAGAGGGAGCCATGTCCCCAGGGTCCCCAGAGAAGTGCTTCCCTTGCCAGCGCACTGCCATGGCCTCAAAGGCTCCCAGGGACCAGCAGGCGTGGCTGGGGAAGCCACGGGACTCATGGGGGAATTGAAGCCTGGCCCCAGGCTGCTCACTTGTTCTGGCCTGGCAACAGCCTTCTCCAGGAGCAAATCCAGCAGGGCGGCACTGGTCTCATGACTGAGGAGCTCTGAGTGAGCTCTGAGCCCAGTGCCCATGGTGCTGGTCTCTTCCTGCCCAATGCTCCGGATAAAGTCGCAGAGGAGCTGTAGGAGAAGGGCAAGAGGCCGGGGATGTTGCAAGGAGTGCTGCATACACGGTGCTGGGCTGAGCAGGGACAGCAGGCCCAGCCCAGGTGGGGGTGGCTGCAGGTACCTGTGCTGTTCTGCGGAAGCAGCCACGGCTGGATTCCTGCTCTTGTGTGCGCTCCAGGGCTGCATCTGGCAAAGAGCGAGTGCAGCCAGAGCTGAGGGGCTGCGGGAGAGGCCGGAGAACAGAGCCCAGCCCTGTGCTGCCCAGGCAGGGAGAGCCCCGGGATGCCCCAGGGGATGGAGCACGGCCACTGCGGGGTGTCTGCCCGGCCCCTCTTCCCTCCTGTCCATGGGCATTTCCCCAGGGGATGGCATGGCATGGCATGGCATGGCATGGCATGGCATGGCATGGCATGGCATGGCATGGCATGGCATGGCATGGCATGGCATGGTGCCAATTGGCTGCAGGCTCCAGCCCTGCAGCCCAGCTCTGCCACTCACCCTCCTGCGGTGGATGGAACGGCACCACCTCTTCTGTCTCCTGTGCTGGAGCAGCTCCAGGGCCTTCTTCTTCCTCCTCCTCCTCCTCCTCCACCCAGGCCAGCTTGGGCACTCTCGGGGGTCTCTGCTCCATGGCTGTGCCTGGAGCTCCTTGCAGGAGAGATGCCTTGGGAAAGCTCCGGGGCACCAAGTCCCACGCTCTGCCCTTGAGGGCAGCTGCAGAATAGAAGCCTCAGGAAGGCCACGGGTCAGCGAGTCCTGTGCTCTGGCCTCGAGCTCAGCTGCAGGAACAGCGCCGCGGAGAAGCTCCGGGTCAGACGGGAGCGAGTGCGCTGTGCGGGGGCTCCTCACGGCACCGCTCTGTCCCGTTGTGCCCCGTTGCGTGTTGCCAGCAGCCGGGCAAGCTTCTATTTCCCACGTGTCACAAAGGGGCCTTGGACACCGGCTTCCGTTCCATGGCACGGTGACCGTGCTGCAGCGTGCCACCCAGGGCCTTTGCACACACTGCCTTCTGCCCCGGGGCCGCCCCCGGCCCAGCCCAAGTGGCCCAGCTTGGAAGGAATCCCTGGCCCCAGGTGTCTGAGACAGCCCGCACAGGATCTTTAGGAAGGGCTCAGAGCATCAGCAAACACTGCCCGGCTCTGTGGGCTCAGTTCCTATCCCCATATCTTTCCCTGAGAGCATTTGAATTTCTAAATGAGAATCATTTGAAGGGAGGGGATTGACATTTTCCATTTCAGAGAAGGCTTCTGCCTTCCTTAGCAGACACCTCTCTTTTCAAACCAAGACAATTGTTTATCATCTTGCAGATCCGCACTTGCTGGGCAGCCCCGTTTTACACTCAGGGCCTGGAGAACCATTCCCAGCAACTGGGAAAATCCTAGCTGCTCCATCCTCCCAGAGATGAGGTCTCCAAATTTGCCCCGAAAGTGGCTCCAGCTTTTAGAGGCCAAAAAGAGCAAGTCCCAGTGACTTGATGACAGTTTTAGCCCAGAAAGCCCTGCAGCTGATGGCACACTTGACAATCAGCAGGGGACACAGCTAGGCCAAAGGCCAGAGCTCTGCCGGGAGCCTTTCTCCTCAAATACCCTTCAAACAAACCTCCATGCAAGTCAGTTGTTTCTTCAAAGTTTCTTCAAATGATCCATTTCTGGCACCACAGAACTGCACAGGGTTCTGTGAAAGATTCTAAAGCAGCTGCTCTGGAGTCCAAGAGCCAGCACTAAGAGTCCTTGTCATCTATTTGTAGCTAAATCACACTTTGGGCCATTTGAAGGAGTTTGGAAGGAGCTAGAGAGCGGACCTCTGAGTTTTTCAGATGATGCCATTGCTTTTTCTTCTCTTCTACATAGACAGGAAGGGTGAGTTGGGCTCCCATCTGCACCGCATGGCTCACAGGGCCGCAAGACTTGTAGTTACAAGAGCTTTGAAGGATTTCTTGGTCAAGAAGACACGACCAACAAGGATATTTATGTTTTGGAGCCAGTCCTTCAAGATTTCGTCTTACGGACTCATGCACTCGGGGTCTCTGGCTGGTCAGAGTGAGCCCGAGATAAGTTCCAAAGTCTCTTTTCCCAGCCCGGCGCTCGAAGAAGGAGTCAGAGCTCTTCATTTCTGGCTCTCAAGGTTGTTTCTTGTATCTTATCTATAAAATTCTTTCTCCTGTCCTGCCAAGGTCCTCTCAGCAACACAGTCTAAGGCACTCTGCCTGCCCCAGGGTGGTGTTATCTTTTTATCCTAAAAACTACCTGTACGATATTGACAATTACTTTCCAATACCTATCACCTATGTTAGACAGTGAGCTTCTACTCTAAACCAATCTAAAAGTGCCACCATCCAGCAGAAGATGAAGGCCAAGAAGAAGAAGAAAAAGAAGAAGAAAGGCTGGACACGCTCAGATTCCACCATCTTGCCCCTTGAAGCCCCATTCTAGAAACCCCCAAAAATCTATTTTCCACCCTGGGATAAATTCACTATCATTCTACTTAAAGTGTCATGGCTCACAAATCTTCATATAAGCTTGTTTTTTCCATGGGCTAAATCAAAGGCACAGGGGTCTTGGGCTCTGTGCTAGGGTCTCTGAGCCCCCTGGGCAGGGGCTCGAGTCCTCCAGGGCAGCCAGAGGAATTTCCTGGGTTCTGACAAGTAGCCCTGTTGTAGTCCCTGCGTACAAGAGTTTACTTGATCCCTTTGATGCCAGAGAGCACCAAGAACTTGAACCTTACTGGAGTCCAGCACTGCCTGCCTGTCATGGAGAAGAGGGAAAAGATGAAGAACCTGGGCGGTGGTTGAGCCAAATTGGCATTTTTCCATTTCTGATTTCCTCCCAGCTTTTGCAGCAGGGCAACAACCCCATCACTGCAAAGCACTTCCTTTTGCAAGGCACACACTCACCTTGGTGGAAGCTCAGGGCTCTTGAAGGGGCTGCTGCAGTTGGCAACAGGAGCTGTTGATGAATTTTTCATGTTGCTTAACCCCCCCTGCCAAATGCCATCAAGCGGTTGAGGAAGGAGAAAAAAGATTACCCTGGAGGAAGGGAGGCCAAGAGCTTGGAAAAGGAGGAAAGAAACGCTCCGATGATGACAATGACAAAAAAACCCAATTTATTTTTAACAGCAAATGAACACCGGCCGCCCTCCAGCCCTCCCAGCCTGGCAGGCCGAGCGGTGCCGTTCCCATGGCATGAGGTGCTGGCAGCCTGCGGAGAGAAACCAGAGAGCCACGGTCAGTGGCAGCAGGCTCCTGTCCCCCTGTCCCGCCAGGGCCTGTGCCCGGGCCAGGCTGCTGGCTGTGCTCAGAGCCCAAACCTCCCGACCCATTCTCTGTTTTTAGAGAAGGGCAGCGGGGCAGGCCACGTTCCACCTCCTCTGCTTAATCCCGGCACAGCAACCTCCTCAGCAGCTGCAAGAGCGGGATGCCCGTGTGCCCGCTGCCGCCTGCCCAGAGCCCTTCTGCCAGCCGAGCTGTGGAGCCGGGTGCCCACCTCTGGAGAGCTGCTGCCAGGAGAGGAGCCGATCCCAAACCAGGTCCTCGTCCTTCTGGAAGGGGCTGTCCCTGCAGACCGTGGCCCCTGGGGCAGCGCTGGCAATGGACGCGCTCCACGGACGCTGCAAGCGCTTCCCCGTCCGGTCCGGGCACCAGGTGTAATCCTCCTGGGAAAAACAAAGAACAATTGCACGAAAGTCAATTCAAAACAAGACCTGGAAACAAGAAAAAGCACAAAGCCTGTCACCGTTTCATGGGCCTGAGGAGGGTCTGACCACTCCATGTGAGAATTAAACCTGTCCACGGGTGGGGAAAATCCCCACCTCTCCTGCCCATAAACGCACCCCTTCCTCAAGGGCGTGCAGAGCAGACCAGCTGGGGCACGGCTTCGGAACCCGTCCCCCTCTGCCGCCCCCATCCACATGGATGGATGCTTTTGTCAGGCTGGCTGCCCCCGCCTCAGCCCGTGCCAGGCTGGCTGGCAGAAGCTGTCAGCAAGGCCAGGAGCCGGCTCCCCTTCCACAACATCCATCCCCTGTCCTGCCAAAAAGCAGCTCGGCGGCCGGCGGAAAAATTAATATTCCCCAGCACCGCCGAGCAGGGAACCTCCGGCGCGTGGCCAGGCCGAGCCCTGCCGTGCCTGGAAGCACCAGCATCCCCCCGCCCCTGCGCCGGCTGGGGACTCATCTTGATTCCATCGGGGCGCAGAGCGTGTCCTCCAGGCAGGGGCCGCAGCCAAAGCCAATCGGCTCTGCCCCACCAGCGGCCAGCTCCAGGATGGTGTTCCCAGCTCCACGTCGTGCTCCAGAAGAACACGCCAGCTGTGCCTCGGCTTGCGGGGACATCACGATGCCATTGAGCTGCAGGGGGATGTTTCCCCTGTCCCAGTCCGTGGCACCTTCACCGCACTGCCACCACTTCTCCAATGGGACGGGCAGCACGGAGCCGCTGCCTCCACAGCTCGCGGGGACCAGCAGAAGCAGCATCTCCTCAGCTGCGCTCTCTCCTCCGCGCCGCGGCCGCAGGGAAACGCTCCGGGGTTTTCTTCCAGCGCCATGAGACGCGTGCCGCTGCTGCTTGCTGGGCTCCTGGATCTCTGCTGTCTCCTGGGCCAGGCAGGGCTCCTGCAGCCAAGAATGCTCAAAAAGGTCCTCCAGTGCTGGCCTGTCTGTGGGCTCCATGCATAAACACCACCTGATGAGGTGTTGGCACTCTGCGGAGAGAAACCAGAAACCGCCGCTCAGCGGGACAAGGCTCCTGTCTGTGCTCTCCCACATTCCACAGTGCCCAGGCCACACCAGGAGTGCTCAGAGCTGCAGCCAAAAGCTTCCTATCGATCCTCTCTTGCGGAGGACACCAGCACAGAGGCACAGGTGCCACCTCCTCCAGCTAAGCCCAGGAGATCCACCTCCTCACCAGCTGCAAGAGCAGGACGCTTATGTGCCAGCCGCCCCTCCCAGTGCCGTTCTTCCCCTCGTGCCTTGAAGGCGCATCCCCACCTTGAGACACCCGGGGCAGGAAGAAGAGCTGGCCCCGGACGATGTCCTCGTTGGTGTGGAAAGGAAGGTGCCCACAGAGCAGCTCATAGAGCAGGATGCCCAGGGACCAGATGGTGGCTGGCTGGCCATGGTAGCAGCCAAAGAGGATCCACTCTGGTGGGCTGTACTCCGGCGTTCCTATGGGACACGGGCGCAGCTCATCAGGCCCATGCTGCTCCCTCCCTCCCAGCCAGCTCCCGTTCCACAACAGCCAGCCCCTGCCCTGCCACAAAGCAACTTGGCTGCAGCTGGCTGAAGAAGGATTCCCCCTCCTTCCTTGCCTCCTTCCTTCCCTCCCTCTTCCCCCTATGCCAGCCAAGGGAGGAACTTCTGCTGCCCAGCTGGGCCCCGGCATTGGGCTCACCTGACATCCGGGTGTAGAACGTGTCCTGGAGGATCGTGCCGCAGCCGAAGTCGATGAGCTTCGCCTCGCCCATGGCCAGGTCGACGAGGACGTTCTCGCCTTGATGTGGGGGTGCAGGACGCCGCGGCTGCTGCAGTGCCCCATGGCCTCCAGCACCTGGCGGAACAGCCCCCGCGCCACGGGCTCCGTCAGGAACCGCCGCTCGTGCAGGAAGTACCAGAGGTGCTGACAGCGCTGCGGACGCTCCGTGAGCAGCACGAAGCCCTCGGGCACCTCGAAGCAGTCCAGGAGCCGCACGAAGCCAGGCCGCGACACCATCCACAGCAGCGCCAGCTCCAGGGCCACAAGGGCGCCCTTGCACTGCGGGGGGACCGCGATGCCGTCAGCGGGGCCGAAGCTGCGCCGCGCCTCGGGCAGCCCCTGCCCGGCCCCGCCGCGGCTCGCCATGGCCCGGCCCGGGGCGCTGCGCGGCCCCCGCTCACTCCACGCTCGCTGCCCTCGCAGCGTTCCGGCTGCCGCCCTGCCGGGCCTCGCCTCAGCCCCACCCGGCACGCCCCGCCGGCTCCTCCCGCTGGCCCCGCTCACTCCCCAGCCGTGCCCACTCCGAGATGTGCTCCCGGGACACTCGCTTGATGGCCGCCTGCGAGCCAAGGCCAGCGGCGGGCTGAGCTCATCGCCCGCCGCCCGCCGCCGCCCTCCGAGCCGGCCCCGTCTCTTCCCGGGGCGCCATCGGTGAGGCGGGGACCGGAGTAAACGCTGCCGCAGCCGCCGCTGCCCAGCAGTGGGCCCTGCTGCTAGAGCTGCTCTAGGGGAGGCCTCTCCGCCCGTGCGGGCGGCACCGCGCTGCCGCTCTTCTGCCCGGGGCACCCGCCCGCCCGGCACGCTGCTGCTTGCCGAGCTGCCCCGGGCTGCGGCGGCTCGGGGCCGGCGGCCGAGCTGGCGAGCGGCGGAGCTCGGAGCAGGGCAGCTGCCGGCCACGCTGTCGGCCACGGGGCGGGAGCCGGGCGGCAGCGGGGCGGCCGCGGGCGGAACCGCGGCAGGGGCTTCGTTCGGGTCCGGGGCCTCAGCTGGGGCTGGGCCAGAGCCCGCGCCAGGCGCGGCCAAAAGACCGCGCTGCTCCGCCAGCACCAGAGCGAGCGGCTCCTCCAGCGGCGCCACAGCCAGGACGGAGAGAGCCCGGCCGAGGCGGAACCACGGCGGGCCGGGCAGGGGCGGGCACGGGGCGGCCCCGCCGAGGGGCGCCTTGCGGGACGCGGCATCAGCCGGGCTGGGAGAGGCGGAACACGGACGGCACGGCCCAACACGGGACGGGAGTAGGGTGAGTGTGAGAGGGAGAAGAGGATGGGGAGCGAGTGGGAAGTCGAGTGGAAAACCAATCAAGAGAAGCGCTGCTGCTGCTGCTGCTGCTGCTGCTGCTGCTGCTGCTGCTGCTGCTGCTGCTGCTGCTGCTGCTGCTGCGGAGCCGCCGGAGATCGCGGCCGTTCCTCCATTGCCCGGGGAACCCAACGGAGGAGCCGCCGCACGCCCCAAGGAACGAAAGAGAGAAACAAACAGATCACACCCCAAAGTCATTCCTATTAGAGAAGCAACCAAAGAAAACAACGTAGCAATAACGAAGACTGTTGGCTTCTGGCTTCTTTCTTCTTTGCATGAGACCAAGCATTTCGTGGGGAACAATTGCCTCTTCTGACAATTTTGCCAGAGTGGACAGGAGCAGAGCATTTACTTTTCAAGTAGAAAAGGGAAATCGTGTCAGTAATGTCATCTCTTTTCATCCTCTGTTGACACAGTTGCAGGCTGCCAAAAGACATGGTCTGCAGTGTGGAACTTGGGGCCAAGTTTCTTTTTCTGCCAGAGAATGAGGAGGGGAAGTATCCCAGAATCATGGAGTCGTGGCATGGTTTGGCTTGGAAGGGATCTGGAAAATCCCATGGCTGCAACCCCCCTGCTGTGGCTGGGGACCCCTTGCACTGGACCGGCTTGTCTAGAGCTCCATGCAGCCTGGCCTTGAACACTGTCAGGGACGGGACATGCCCACCTTCTCTGGGCAACCTGTTCCAGGAGAGTCTTTTTTCTGAATCCCTTACCTAAACCTAATCTCTCTCCATTTGGATCCATGCTCCCTTGTCCTGTCCTTGCCTGCCCTCGTACAAAGTCCCTGTCCAGCTTTCTTGTGTGTTGCCCTCAGGTACTGGAAGGCCACAGCTGGATCAAGGCTGGGTCTCTTTCCCAGGCTGAAGAAGCCGAGCTGTGTCAGCCTTTCCTTGCAGGAGAGGAGCTGCAGCCCCGGCACCATCTGGGTGTCCCTGCTGGGCCCCTGCTGCAGCGTGTCCACGTCCTTGCCGTCCGTGCCGGGGAGCCCGGCAGAGGCGGAGGCAGCGCTGCAGGTGCAGGGTCAGCGGCGGGGAGGAGACCCGGCCCTGGCAGCGGCTCCGGGAGCAGCGATCGGCGCTGGGCCGCCCGCACTGCAGAGAGCCGGGGCCCTTGTGCCTGCCCTTGTGCCCAGGGCGCCTTTCCCCGCCGCCCGCCCGCCCGCCCGCTCGGGGGAAATGCCCCCTGTGCCGCCCCTCAGGGCTGCCCCTCGCCGCTGCCCCGGGCGCTCCCGGCGCCGCCTGGAGGGGCCCAGGCCTCGGCCTCACCCTGCTCAGCCCGAGGCCTGGAAAAGCAGATTCAAACACCCACCCAGAAAGTGCCCCAGGATGCCAAGGTCAATCTTTTGTCACCAGCATGGCTTTGCTATCAGAGTCTGGACGGGAGTAGAAAATCACCAGGGGAAAAGAGCATGAACAAGTTCTGCCTTGGCACTACCTCAAGCTGTGGGGTACCAGTTGTTGGTTTCACTGGCTCTGGATTGAAGGCACTTGAGACAGTAATTCATGTTCAGACTCAAGTGTTTATTATTTCTTATCGGTAAAACAGCCTCATTACTGGGAGTTCAGCAGCTTTTCATTAGAAGGCACAAAATGGCCAACAATCTCTTGTTCTAAGGTCTTTTAAGACTAAACTATCCAATTAGGAACTGACACCTAGATTATTTTCCCTTTTAACCTAATAACTGATCCCAAAGAGCCTGCAATGTGGAATTTCTGCCCAAATACAAAAAGCCACCCAAACCCATGAAGAAGAAGGAAGAAGCATGAAGAAGAAACCCAGGACGAAACACTGTGCCCTCCATTTTGCTTCCATCCACAACATACTAAAAATCCCAAAACCTCAATTTCTCAGAGTCAGAGTGAACCAAAGCCCAAAAACTGGAGGTGATAAGAATGGACTAAAGCCACAACCAAGGAATCTGCATCGCCCTGAAATACCTTTCCCCTTACATCAGCCTGGTGCATATTCATAGACCCTCATGCATATCCATAAACTACTTTACATATTCCAGGAATGATTTTACATGGCCCCTCCCTGGGTCTGCCTTTTCAGAGCATGTGTGTTTCTTGGCTGTGGTTTTGGCTCCTTCTCTTTATCACCTCCAGTTTTTGGGCCTTGGTGCACTCTGCCTTCAGACGGGGAGTGCTGATAGTTGGCAGATCTGTACAGGTGTCCTCATCCCGTGTGCATTGGATGTTATCCCATCCAAGCAGGCAGTTTAACACAAGCAGCTATTTCACTGTGCTTAATTAACAACAGAAACAAAAACTTATAACAAAGTTACTTTCAGAAACAGTCCCAGCCCATATTTGATCCCAGTCCAATTGATCCCAGTCTGTGTGGTCCTGATCCATATGGTCCCAGTCTGTGCAGCCCCAATCCAAAGGATCCAAGCCCATATTTGATCCCAGCCCATATTTGATCCCAGCCCGTATTTGATCCCAGTCTGTGGGGTCCTGCACACACTCCCAGGGTCTGGAATTCCAGTTCCCAGCAAGGAAAAAATGTTCCTGCCCTTGAACTTCCTTCCTATCCCCTCAACAAATTGCAATAAAATTATAAACAAAGAAATAATAATTGAAATTAAATAAATTATAATAAAAAAATCTCAACTCTTCTTTACAATACTCCAACTATGATTTAACTCAAACCAAAAATAAGTATTACTATAATATTACCAATGCATATAAATAAACAAATTATATATCAAGAAATACCTTTTGAAAATTTTAACTCGATGACTAATGTACTTTAGATAAAAAAATCTAAAGAAACAAACAAGCAATCTAACACCTCTTAGTTAAACAATTCATATTACAAATATACTAAACACAAAACCAAATACCACTATAATTTCTCAGACATTTCAACCAAAAAATTAAACTTTAATAACATCCTTAAGTACTCTTGAAAAATTATAATTATTTTTAAAACATTAATTGTGTGCGGGTGGTTTTATTTTGATATTGGGTTTTGGATTGTTTGGGTTAGATGATTTAAAACATGGGATTTTTATAGGAATTGAATCAGCTGAGAAGGTGGCACTCTGCAAACAGAATTGACTGAAAATAAATGGGACAGAAATCAGTAACTCTGAAAGTTTTATTTGCTATCAAATACATCCCACACAATCCCCATCCCATTGCTCCAAATTGGGATCCCACTTCTCCCAATCTCCTTCCAACCCCATCTCACCCTGGTGGGTGTGGAATGGATTGAGTTTGGCATGACATTGAGTTTTTTTTAGGAGGGAACAAGGAATTTAAGGTAGGATTGAGCCTTTTTGGGTTAAAGTTCAGTTATGTTCAGTGGAATTTGAGTGGTTTTGAGGGGACAGATCCATCCCTCTTGGCTTTTGGAGTAGAGAGAGATGGAGAAGAGAAAAAAATTCAGGCAAAACCAAAGGACAAGCAGCCAGGAGTGTTCCCAACATGGATCACAGGGAATGTGAGTGACCAGGGCTGTGCCCAAAGTGCCTCCTCCAGTGGGGGATGGAGCTGCAGCAGCGCACGAAGCTCTTCCCGCACTCGGGGCACTCGCAGGGCTTCCCTTACCGGTGCCTCTGTTGGTGTTGAGTCAAGTGAGAGCTCCTGGAGAAGCTCTTCCCACACTGGGGACACTCGTAGGGCCTCTCCCCAGTGTGGATGCGCCGGTGGGTGACGAGGTGGGAGTTGCGCTGGAATCCCTTCCCACAGTTGGGGCATTGGAAGGGCCTCTCCTCTGTGTGAATCCAATAGTGCTGGAGGAGCCTGGAGCTGGTCAGAAACCTCTTCCTGCATTTATCACACTCGTAGGGCCTCTCCCCTGTGTGGATGCGCTGGTGGGTGACGAGGGTGGAGTTGTTCTTGAATCCCTTCCCACAGTCGGGGCATTGGAAGGGCCTCTCCTCTGTGTGAATCCGATAGTGCTGGAAGAGACTGGAGCTGGTAGGAAACCTCTTCCCACACTTGGAGCACTCATAGGGTCTCTCCCCAGTGTGGGTCCTCTGGTGGCTGATCAGGTGGGAGCTCCTCCTGAAGCTCTTCCCACACTCCCCACACTCGTAGGGCCTCTCCCCAGTGTGGGTCCTCTGGTGGCTGATCAGGTGGGAGCTCCTCCTGAAGCTCTTCCCACACTCCCCACACTCATAGGGCCTCTCCCCCGTGTGGGACCTCTGGTGCCTGATCAGGCTGGAGCTCTCTCTGAAGCTCTTCCCACACTCCCCACACTCGTAGGGCCGTTCCCCAGTGTGGATCCTCTGGTGCACGATCAGGTGGCAGTTCCACCTGAAGCTCTTCCCACACTCCATGCATGTGTGGGGCTTCTCCCCATCATGGAGCTGCTCATGGAGCACCAGCTCCGAGCTCTGGCTCCATCTCCGGCCGCCTTCCCGGCCCAGGCTGGCTCTTTCCCCCTCACATCCCCGCCATCTGCGTTTGCAGCCCTTCCTCGTGCGGCATCTCCGGGCCTTTTCCTCCCCATTGGCTTCCTGCGCCGTGGAGCCGCTCAAAACGGCCTCTGCCACCAGGTTCTGCCGCGGGCATTTGTCCTCCCTGCTCTCCATGCTCAGCTCCTGCTCTGGGCGAGGAAGGACAAGGACAGCATGGGATTTGCCTCCGTGCCACAGGCAAGGGCAACGAGATCCCCCCAGGGCTGTGCTGCAGCTGGGGGCCCTGCTGGGCTGGGAGATGGAGAAGCACAGAGGGGAAAGGGGCCCTGACTTCCTCCTCACCTGCCTCAGTGTCCCGGAGCATCTTCCTCTTTCTCACAGCCTCACAGGGGTTGGCAATGTGAAATCCTGGTTTGGAGAAAACAAGGGATGAGCACCTGGAGTTTGAAGTTCCCCCCACCCAAGTCCATCTCTACAAGTCACCGGCCATCTGGGCTCCAGAAAACCCTCCCAAACACCAAGATTCAGCCATGAAAAAGCCTTCTAGGAGTTCCCCATCCCTGGTCCCTCCCCTTTGGTGTTCAGGGGTTCCCCCCTGTCCCAGCTGCTGGGGTCAAACTTGGATTGGGGGTCCCCCTTCTCCTGGGTGCCCGCCCTGCCCAGGCTGCTGGCAGTGCCAGCAATGCCAAAAGCTCCCCCCTCTTGGCTCTCCCCATTTCGGGATACCGGGGCTGTTTGGGCTCCCAGGCTCCCTTCTCCCCTCATTCTCTGCTCTGGGCTGCAGCGCCTCCAAGGAGTCCCCCCTGCCCCTCTCCAGGCTCTTGAGGCTCCCGCCAATGGCGGCGCTCCCCCCTCTCTGGCCTCCCCGCTTTGGCCTCCTGGGGCACACAGGGCTCTGCTCCTCCAGGCTGCCTCTGCCGGCAGCCGCCACCGCCACCCCCCGATGTCCCCCCGAGGGGCCTTTTCCGCTCAGCCTTGGACTTCTTCATTCTCCAAACATCCCCCCAAAAACACAACCCAGGGACCCCCCGGGATATCCGGGCCGGGCTCCCCCTCCCCGCTCACCGGAGCCATGGGGGGGGCGATGATCCCACAGGTGGGGGCTGCGAATTCAGGCAGGGATCGAGACCGCGTGGTTCCCGCAGCTCAGCCTTGATCCGCCTTTGTCCCGGCTCTTCCTCTTCCTCCCGCTCCTCCTCTGTCCTATCTCCTCCTCCCCCCTAACCCCGCCTTCTTCACTGCTCTTTCTCCTCCCACTCCTCCTCTTCCATCCCTGCCCTTCTCCTCCTCCCCTGTCTTATCCCCACCTCCTGCTCCTCTTCCATCCCGCCCCTTCCTTTCCTTCTCCCCCTCCTCCCCCCTTACCCCGCCTCCTCCTCCCCCTCCATCCCTGCCCTTCCCTCCCTCCTCCTCCTCCTCCCCCAGCAGCAGCCACACCCTCGGTGCCCCGTTCCCGCAGCCCTCGCAGCCCGCGGCAGCAGCGGCCATGGAGCCGGGCCAGGTCGGCATGGGCAGCGCGGGGCTCTCGGCTGCTCCCAGCCGCTGCGGGCGGGGGGAACCCGGCCCGGGCCAAAGGAGAGGCAAACTGGGCAAACTGGGGGCACATCACAAAGCTAAGGATGCAGCAGAAAATGGAGCTGAAAGAGTTATTTTAATATTAACTCCAAACGAGGAAAAACTGGAAATTCCAAAGTTTAGGGAAGCCGAGAAAAAAGAATTAAACAAGATAGGAAATGAACAAGATAAATCAGGGAAATAGAAACTTCTACATGGAAGACAATTACTTAATAAAATGTGCTTACTAGGAAAAGATTAGAAGACGTGCATCAGAAACCCCACTGGCGTACTCAAGCTTTGTGTGATCATTTTTTAAGGAATTTTGGGTGCACTGGGATTTTTGGTGTAGCAAAGCAAGTAACTGAAAGATGCTTAATTTGCCAAAGGATAAATAAAAAGGTGATGAGAAAAACAACATTAGGAGGTCATGAGTTAGCTCGTCGACCATTTCAAAATATCCAAGCAGAAGTTTAGATTTGTTAGCTTCTGGATTTATTTGGAAAAAAAACCATTTAATCTAGAAGAAAGAGAAGATGCCATATGTTAGACAGGAGGTTTTAGGAGAATAAAAATCTTTGAAGTATCAGAAACACCCGAGGAAAAAAACCAAGAAAATAAAAAGGGGAAATGAAAGGGAGGGGAACAAGAGGAAAAGTCAGAAAGAGAGTGGGATCCTCTGCAGCTCTTGCCCCCTCCGTTGGCGGCCGAGGCGCCTGTCCCGGGTCCCGGCTCGCTGCCCGCCTCAGCTCCGCCTGCCCCGGTTTCCATCCCACGTGCGGGCTCACTGCCCAGGGCAGCTCCACCTGCCCCGGCGCTGGCGGTGAATTTGTGTGCCCTGGCCCCACTGCCCGGCCCACGGCCGCTCTGCCGGCCATGCTGGGCAAGATGGGGTTGCTCTGTCCTGCCGCGTGGGCCGAGGTCACTGCGCCGACCGCACCGAGGGCGGGTCCCAGCCATCCCATCCCCGGCTGCCCTGCCCGTGCCAGCTGCGCTGGGCAGCGCCGCTGCTGCTGCCGGGGTCTCCCACCTGCCTTTTCTCTGCCGGGAGCTGCCGGATCAGCCGCCAGAAGCCATGTGGGGGCTGCCCACGCTCCGGCTCGGCCTCCACGGGAAGATCCCCCTCTGGCGATTCCGGCAGCACACCCTGCCCACACTCCGACTGAGCCTCGGCGGGATATCCTCCCCTGACCCCTCCTGCTCTGAGTTACGTCCCCTTGGTAACCACAGCTCCGGCTGTTCAGGGAAAATCCCTCTCTCTACAGGAAGCACCTTATCGAAACACGAGGAGCTCAGTTAAAAGGCAGCCCTCTCCAAATTCTTTCTCAAAACACGGGAGAAAGGCTACAGAAGGTAAAAAAGTGAAAGAGTTAGATGAAGGGATTGCTCTATTGCCGTTCAGAGAGGTTCCCATGGCAGGGATGCGCTGCCCCGCCCCGCGGGAGCCACCGGCGCCCCTGCCGGCCGTGCCCGGAACTGCACCCAAGGGGAAAGCGCCGCAGCCGAAAGGCCGGGACCGGCTCCGGGCTCTGTTTGTTGTCACTGCCGGAGCTGTTGATACACACTACTATTATTATATTATACACACTAGTAAAGAACCGTTATTCCTAATCCCATATCTTTGCCTGAGAGCCCCTTGATTTCACTATCCTAAAAATTAAGAGGGAGGGGGTTTGCATTCTCCATTCCAAGAGAGGCTTTTTCTGCCTTCCCAAGCAGACACCTGTCTTGTAAAGCAAGACAAGCACCCACAGGCACTGAGGGGGGCTGCAGGAGGGGCAGAAGAAGGCCCTGCAGCACTTGGGCACAAAGGCCCAGCAGGTGAGTGCAAGAAGGGAGCAGCAAAAGGCCAAGCTGAAGGCAAAGGCCAGGGCAGAGCTCCTACAGCCCCTGAGGGATCAGCCCCAGGGCCCAAGGGGGCCCCGGCACCCAGGGCACGGCTCGGCCACAAGCACCCGGCAGAGGCATTGCCCTCCTCGGCAGGGCACAGCCCACCCAAACAGCCCCTGGCAAGGAATCAGGGCTCCGGCTGCAGGGCACAAGGACACTGCAAGCACAGACAGCAGCACCCTCAGGACCAGCAAGTCCAGCCCGTGATGGACATGGATTGGCAGGGCTGTCACAGCTCCCATCACACCAGGGACCCTCCACACTGGAGCCCTTGAGAACATTCAGGTGGGTCTGCATTGAGAGGAGGCATTTCCTGATGGACACAGGGGCCTCTCAATCTGCTCTGAATCTTAGACCTAAAGGGGAAAATAGTAAAGGAATATTTTAATTTTTAAGGGAATGAGTGGGAAAGATGAGCAGGTATGATTTGTTCAACCACTATTAGAAGCTGTGGGGGATAGGTTTGAAATAAATGAATTTCTTTTTCTTCCTCCTGTGATTGTAATTAACTAGGAAGGAGTTTGAGAGCTGGATTTTAATACTGTAAAAAGGGATACAGAGGCTAGTTCTGTTGTACCTCTGTGTCAAAAGTCTGACAAGGCCTATGCTGAAGTGAACCCAGAAGTGTGGGCAGCCCCAGGGAAGTACAGAAAATTAGATATGGAGCCTCTACAAATTAAAGCAACCAGGACAAGCAATACCCTGTTCCAAGAGAGGGAAGGAAGGGCTCACAGCCTGGTATTGAGTCCCTGTTAAAGGCAGGGCTTTTGGAGCCAAGGGTGTCTCCCTACAACACTCCTATCTTGCCAGTCAACAAACTGGATGGATGGACACAAGGAGGAAACACAGAATTTTCAAGTGTTAAAATTAAGATTAACTGAGGCGAGTGGCCTGGGCCTTCCAGACAGGGAAAAAGAATTTGAATTATAGGTGGACGTTAAACAGGGTCTTGCCAAAGGAATTCTTGTGCTAAAATGTTTAACCCAGTGGCCAGAGAGCAGCCTCATTGTCTGCAGAATTGTGCAGCCACAGCTTCCGTGGGAGCTCAGGCTGAAAACTGATGACAACAGGAGGATCTCCTAGAGTTCAAGCCTGGCATCAAGTTAAAGCTTTGACAACCAAAAGAGCCTCTCAATGGATGAGCAGGGCTCGGTGATTACAGTATGAAACTTGTTCAGTGGCACAGGAGGATTCAGAACTGAGGACAGGGCAAGGGTTTAACCCAGCCTCCTGTTTGAACAGCCTGGAGAGGGGCTGGCAAGGAACCCAGGACTGCACTCAAGGGACAGAGCTCCCGAGCCAGGCTGGGAGAGATTGATGGGACATTCCCTGGCCTGAGGGAGACAATGTGTTTGTGGATGGCTCTGCAAGGGCAGCAGGAGGGAAAAGAGCTACAAGACAGGCTGTTATTAAGGACGGGGAATCAGACAAAGCGCAGGTCACCGGCCCATGCTCAGCTCAACCCGCGGAGCTGTGGGTGCTTGTAAGAGCCTGGCACTGAAATGCCCTGAGCAGGAAGGCTTCAAAATCTTCTGCTGACACCATGGCACCTAACAGGGGGGGCAAAAGCAATTCTGACTGCTTCAGCAAGCACTGGATCACTTATTAACCTATTGCTAAAAGAAATAATTCAAAGATAATGGATTGTGGAAGCAATAGATTCAGATGGGGAACTCATTTTACAGGAAAGACCCTTCAGGGGGTTATGGCAGCTTTAGGAATACAATGGGACCTCCATAACCCCTGGCAAGCCCAGAGCTCGGGTTGGGTAGAAAGAATGAATGGGGAAATAAAGAAACACCTTTGGAAGCCGGAGATAGAAACCAAGATGCCATGGGTACAGCTTTTGCCATTGGCCTTGGCAAGAAAAAGAGCCAGAGCCAAGGCAGATATTCAATTATCTCCCTTGGAATTCATGTCTGGAATTCCTTACCTGGGCAATTCTCCACCTAGTGCAGGGTGGAAATAAGGGATGTAAATGTAAGGCAGGCTGTAGCCAGAATCCTGTCTCCTGTGGAATCTCTCCCCCAGGAAGCTGGGCTGGCACAGAGCCTGCCCTGGGACTTTGCTGTTGCCAACACCCAGCCAGGCCATCGGCTCCTGCCTAAGGAGTGCAAAGCAGCACCACTGGTGGCCAAGGGGCCCACGCCAAGTGTCCCTGAGGCCAGAAACAGCCGCCAGCACAGCTGAGCACGGGGGGACCCCTCAGCCTGGCCCCAGGGGCTCTGAAGCCCCGGAGATTTGCACTTCCCGCCTGCAGCAGGACCATGGGAGCCGCCCCTGAGCCTGCCCTGAAGGCAACGCAGCAGCAGCCAGGGCTCCACAGCGGGCCAAGCCCCTGGGCCTGCCCACAGATCCTCTGCTCAAACCCTCGGGAATCCTGGCCACCCTCCCCTGGCACCTCCAGCCACTGCGGCCAAGCCTCGCTGCCGCTGCTGCAGCTCCAGCGCTGGCTGGGCCTGCACTGCCACAGCTGCTGGGGAGCACCGCGGCACAATTCTACCCTGGGGCTCACTCACACCCACACTCTGGGCTGCCTGCGACTGCACTGCTGCAAAATGTACCCATTCTGGTTCTTTTAAATCTTATTTCTCTGCTCTGAAAGGTTTCTCTACTCAAAGGTTTGCCTTTGGGAAAGAAATTTTAAAGGTTTTATTTAAGGGGTTCCCAGTCTGTTCGGATGTTAAACTCATCTCCACCACTCAATGGAGACGGGTTTAACATCCGAACAGACTGGGAATAGCCCAAAAGACACCCACAGAGATAACGACCAGCAACAAAACATCAACGCCCCGCAGCAAACAGCAACCAACAGCTACCCCAGACACTGCCCCGGCACAGCTGGAGACACCTGGTCTGGAAAAGGCTGAGAAGGAAATCCAGGAGTGTGGGCGGAATTCACAGCAGAGGGGAAGAAATCCGAGTCTAATAGGAAACCAAACACTAAAAACTTACATGACTTGGAAGCAATGAACATTAAAGCAGTGGATTTAGATTGGTTCAGACTAGGTAAAGTTTAGGAAAAATCGAGTAAAACTGACATGTCATGGAATGATGTTTTCTGCACAGCTGGGCTATGTGTGGATGAAAGTATTTCTGTTGCCCATCCTGGCCAGAACCAAGTAATGCCTTGACTCTCTCACACGAAAGAGATTCTTGGAGAGTTTTTGTTTTCCCTACAGTTTCAGTGATAAGATTACAACATGAGAAACATTTTTTATAATAATCCTACTTTATATTGTCAGGTAGGTTTGGGACAGAAGGGTGAGAATCAATTTTTGGTCAGGGTTTTTCCATGTTCGCCTTTATGTTGCATTTTGCAAAATTGAAGAGCTTTAACCATGATACTTTTAACTCTTAAATAGTTAATACTTTTTTTAAAAAAAGCAGGGTGAAGCTGCAAAGGGAAACAGCAAATGGAGAATGTTGGGAAAACTTTACTATAAATAAATGGGGGGGAATTGAGATGAGGGACTACATTTTGTTCATCATGAAAAAGAGACCAGTGTGTTACAAGAGTTGTCTGCTGACTATTTCTGTACTACTTCATGAGATATGAGCTACAAGGATACCAGGGAAGGGGTTGCAGGAGCCCACACATAGTCCCACCCAGCAAATGGTACAAACAGATAACTCACAGAAATAACGACCAGGGAAAGGCTGGGGAAAGGGCAGGGGCAGATAAACACCCAGCAGGGAAACCTTTCCCGCTGACAAATGGTACAAGCAGATAACTCACAGAAATAACGACCAGGGAAAAGCTGGGGAAGGGGCAGGGGCAGATAAACAGTCTGCAAGGCAGGACATTTGCTTGCTTGATAGGGCACATATTGCGTTAATCATAAGATTTTTGTAATTTTCCACAGAGAAGTCACCAAATAAGGACATAGGGTGAAGAAGACGCGGCTGAGGAAGACTCCGCAGCCTTTATCACCGACCACCAGGAGACAGAAGGATGACCCCCTAGCAACAACCAGCGCAGGCGCAGAGAACTCCGAGATAACATGGACTCCTGAAGGATAGAGAGGATAAAAGGACTGAATCAGAAACTAGTTGGGGCGGCAGTAGGTGGAGCGGAGACTCCCCTGTCGCCCAGCGCTGAGCCTTTGCTTACGTAGTATAACTGCTTGAATAATTAATAAATTCTTTGATTGGAAATTACTCGTTTTGAGTCAATTTTATAACAATTTGGTGCCGTGACTCGGATGAGAGTTTGGATCGGGTAAGATCTACCCAGAGTGGGGGGCGCCTCATCCAGTGCTTTCCGGGTGGCCCCTCTGGGAGAACCTCCGCCACTCTCACCGACAACCCTAAAATATATACTAGTAAGCAAACGGGACAAATTATACCGGTGAACCCCTTAATAATCTGTGCACGGAGTCCGGACGAAGACGCAGGACGCGTAAGTATAAAAGGGAATCCGTTCGGGCGGGGTTGGGATCCCGGAGTGTGGCGGTGGACAAGTGTGAATGAGAGGAGGGCCGGCAGCCGGACTCTCCAAGTGAGTGCGGACCCTTGAGTAGTGCGGTTCCCGTAGACCCGCGAGGGCTCGGGCCACGAAAAAGGGGAAGTGAAAGGAATTTGAGAGTGAAAGAAGGCACTCCGGACGAATGGGGCAGGGGAAAAGCAAGACCCCAACCCAAGTCAAACTCCCCCCCATTCCAAGGGACAGTCCCCTAGGATTTATGCTTAGTAATTGGAAGCATTACCCGGGGACCGAGACTAAGGATAGGGCCAGAATGATACATTATTGCATGGAAGTATGGGGTGGGAAAGAGATTTCCAAAGAAGTTTTTTGGCCCGTGTTTGGATCATCTGAAGACTGGGTTCGACAGGACTTGAACCTATGGGTAAATTCTAAAGAGCCCTTCTCGTAAGAGGAGAGTGATTATGCCAAAATATGGGTAGCAAGACCCGAAGTGTATGTTTTCCAATTAAGAGAAGGGAAAGGGGATCCGGACAAAAAGGGGAAGAGGGACAATCATTTGGGCGACTTAATTATAGCACCGCCCCCATATGTCCCACCGCTAGCACCCAATGCCCCACCACCTCCACAACCACCTGCACCAAACAATGATGAAGAGGGTAACCAAGGGGAGGTTAACCAAACCGGTTACCAAGGCCCGATTACAAGGAGCCGCAGTAGGGTTGAGACGGGGCTATTCCCTCTACGGGAGATGCCCATGGGTGGACCACAGGCGGGTATAGGATTTATTACTGTCCCCTTGAGTTCGGCAGATGTACGAGACTTTAAGAAGGACATGGGACATTTATTAGAGGACCCTTTTGGGGTAGCCGAGAGGGTCGACCAGTTCTTAGGACCAAACATCTATACCTGGGAAGAAATGCAGTCCATTTTGGGAATTCTGTTCTCTACTGAAGAACGGAATATGATAAGAAGGGAAGGAATGTGTATTTGGGACACACAGCATGTCCAAGGCCCGGCTGCGGACGCTAAATGGCCCCTACAGAACCCCCATTGGGACCATCAAAATGCGGCACATAGAACACATATGCAGGATTTAAGGACCATAATTATTCAGGGGATTAGGGACTCAGTCCCGAGGGGGCAAAATATAGATCGGGCATTCAACGATAGGCAAAAGAAGGACGAGTCGCCTACGGAATGGCTCGACAGATTACGGCGGAACTTATGATTGTACTCCGGAATGGACCCCGATAGCCAAACTTCACAGTCAATGCTGAAAGTCCATTTCGTTTTAAAATCGTGGGACAACATAAAGAAGAAAATCCAGAAGTTAGAGGACTGGCAGGACAGGGGGCTGGATGAACTGCTCAGGGAGGCACAGAAAGTATATGTCCGTAGGGACGACGAAAGAGACCGCAGACAAGTAAGGTTGATGGTCGCAGCAACAGGTGGGGGGAGGTACCAAAGAGAAGGGCGAAAGGGAGGTTCGAATGAACAAAAAGAGAAAAGTATAGGGGAGTCAGAAGGGGTGAAGGTGTGTTTTTATTGCGGAAAAAAAGGGCATTTTAAGCGAGAATGTAGAGTCCGAATCAGAGACGAGAAGCAGTTCCAAATGGACTAGGGGGGTCAGGGGCTCTATTTGGTGGGGACCCAGAAAAATCATAAAGAGCCCTTGATAAAACTTAAAGTGGGTCCCCACAACCAAGAAATGGAATTCTTGGTAGATACGGGGGCAGAAAGATCCACGGTACAGAACCTACCAAAAGGATGTACCATCTCTAAAGAAACTGCCACTGTCATAGGGGCAAAAGGGGAACCTTTTGAAGTACAAACCATAAAAAATGTGACTATAGAATCAGGATCCAAAATAGGGATGGGAAATCTATTATTGGTACCCGAGTCAGATTATAATCTGCTCGGGCGAGACATGATTATAGAATTAGGGATTAGTATAGATGTAGATAATAAGGAATTAAAAATTAAATTATGCCCTTTAAGGGTAGAAGATGAAAAGCAAATTAACCCCGAAGTCTGGTACACGCCTGAGAGCGTGGGACAGCTAAAAATCACTCCATTTTCGGTAACTATCAAAAATCCGGATGTCCCCGTCCGAATGAAGCAATACCCATTATCCCCAGAAGGGAGACGAGGATTAAAACCAGAAATAGAAAGGTTGTTGAATAATGGATTGTTAGAACCCTGTATGTCTCCGTTCAATACTCCCATCCTACCAGTTAAAAAGCCAAACGGCACCTATCGATTGGTGCATGATTTAAGGGAAATAAGCGAACTGTAGCCCGGTTCCCGGTGGTGGCAAATCCTTATACCCTCTTGACTAAACTGGGGCCTGAGAATTTATGGTACAGTGTTACAGATCTCAAAGATGCCTTTTGGGCATGCCCTTTGGCTAAAGAAAGCCGGGATTATTTTGCATTTGAATGGGAAGACCCCGATACGGGAAGGAGACAACAATTAAGATGGACGGTACTCCCTCAAGGATTCACTGAGTCCCCTAATCTCTTCGGGCAGGCTTTAGAGCAAATTTTACAGGATTACCAAGTGGGGCCAGGGGTTACATTAATCCAATACGTAGATGATCTACTCCTGGCGGGGCAGCAGGAAGAGAATGTACGGAAAGAAAGTATTAAGTTATTGAACTTTTTAGGCTTAAAGGGATTGAAAGTCTCCAAGGCAAAACTACAATTTGTCGAAGAAGAAGTAAAATACCTAGGCCATTATCTAAAGAAAGGAGAGAAGACAATAGACCCCGAACGAATACAGGCGATTTTAGCATTACCAATTCCAAGAAATAAGAGACAAATCAGGCAAATACTTGGACTAACTGGTTATTGTCGACAATGGATTGAAAACTACAGTAGTAAGGCGACTTTCTTGTATCAGAAACTTACTCAAGAGGGACTCCTAAAATGGGATCAGGAGGACACCGAAAGGCTGCAAGAGCTTAAAGAAAGCCTAATCCATGCCCCGGTATTAAGTTTACCTAATACTAATAGACCCTTCTTTTTGTTCATAAACGTAGACAAGGGGGTCGCATATGGGGTCCTTACTCAAGAATGGGCAGAGAAAAGGAAACCGGTGGCTTATCTATCAAAGATCTTGGACCCAGTAAGCAGAGGATGGCCTACATGCTTACAAGCAATTGTAGGATGTGCTCTTTTGGTAGAAGAAGCCCGGAAAATTACATTTAATAGCAGCCTGAAAGTGCTGTCCCCCCATAACATACGGGGAGTCTTACAGCAAAAGGCTGAAAAATGGATCTCAGACGCAAGGCTTCTAAAATATGAAGGAATATTAATTGAGGCTCCAAATTTAACTCTAGAAACTACTAATATCCAAAATCCAGCTTCCTTCTTATATGGAGGACCAGAAGAAGCACTAACACATGATTGTATAGTGACTATAGAAGAACAGACAAAAATCAGACCAGATTTGGAAGAAGAAGAATTGGAAAAAGGAGGAAGACTGTTTGTGGATGGATCCTCCAGAGTAGTTGAGAGAAGGAGAAAATCAGGATATGCTATCATAAGGGGACCCAACCTGGAAGTGATAGAATCGGGACCCCTTAGTGGATCCTGGTCCGCCCAAGCATGTGAACTGTATGCTGTACTATGAGCCCTGGAATGGTTAACAGGAAAAGATAGGACTATTTTTAGGGACTCGAAATATAGCTATGGGGTAGTCCATACATTTGGCAAAATATGGGAGGAAAGAGGACTAATAAATTCACAAGGGAAAGATTTAGTTCACCGTAAATTAATATTAGACGTGCTCAGTGCCCTACGAAAACCCCAAAAAATAGCTATAGTTCACCTGAAAGGTCACCAAAAAGGACTGGATTTGAGAAGTAGGGGAAATAATGCAGCTGACCAGGAGGCTAAACGGGCTGCCCTGAGACTCCTCACTTTGCAGGAAAACATAGAACACTCCCAAACGCCAGAACCTGACCCCGACATCAAGTTTAATAAAGAGGAAGAGAATAAAATACAAAAACTAGGAGCTAAAAGGGATGCACAAGGAGCATGGAAATTAGCAGATGGCAGAGAAATAATACCTAGAGCATTGGCACATAGATTACTGACTAAGATACATCAAAAAACACATTGGGGATCACAGGGACTGGTAGATTATTTTGCTGCAAAGTATGTGAGTGTGGGAATCTGGGACATTGCCAAACAAGTAACCAGAGGATGCCTAATTTGCTTACAAGTAAATAGAAAAAATTTGAGAAAATTACCGGAGGGAGGCCGACCGCTAGCGAAAAGGCCTTTCTCCCACATTCAGATAGATTTCACCGAGCTCCCCAAAGTAGGGAGAACCAAATATTTATTGGTCTTGGTGGACCACCTAACACATTTTGTGGAAGCCTTCCCAACCGTAAGAGAAACAGCCAAAGTAGTTACGAAAATATTGATGGAAGAGATAATCCTGAGATACGGGGTCCCAGAAGTCATTGACTCAGATAGAGGGCCGCATTTTATTTCCCAAGTTACCCAAAACTTAGCAACAGCTCTGGGCATACGGTGGGAACAACATGCCCCCTGGCATCCCCAGAGCTCTGGACGAGTTGAACGAATGAATGGGGAAATAAAAAAGCAATTGACCAAACTGGTAGCAGAAACCAATTTGACCTGGGTTAAATGTATTCCTCTAGCGTTGCTAAATATAAGAACAAGACCTAGAGCTGATTTAGGGGTATCACCCTTTGAAATGATGTATGGGATGCCGTATAACCTAGAAAATCCTAACGAACATCCTGTCATTAATGACACATGTACGCAAAAATATTTGGTGAAATTGACAAAGTACAGAAAGGCATTATGGGAAAAAGGTATGTTAGCACAACGGCCTCCTTTAGATTTTATCTTACACCAGGTACAGCCAGGAGATTGGGTGCTCGTGAAAAGCTGGAAAGAAAACCCCTTGACTCCAAGGTGGGAAGGACCGTTCCAAGTACTCCTCAGCACAGAAGCAGCCATACGAACCGCTGAAAAAGGATGGATTCATGCTAGTCGCATAAAAGGACCGGTAAAACCCCCTCACAGCTGGGAGGTTTGCAGTCTCCCGGGAGAAACCAAATTAAAGCTGAAACGAACTGATAAATGATTTGGATAATAATCTGGGTTGGAGATAACCATTATCTCCAAACCCACCTAATAGGGAATCGGGAGGCTCTTGGATATTGCAAACTCTTAGAGGACGAGTTGAGAAAGCCCTACTTTAAGTCCCCGTGATTAGAACATAAAGGGCACCCATGGAAGGGGGAAAAAGCACAGAACAAAGATATAAGGTTAAAGTGTAACTGGTTAGATTGTGACTGTCACCCCCTTGTATGCTTTTCCTGTAAATTGTGTCACGAACCTTGGTGGTCTCATTGTCGGAGTGGTAGAACACCTAGGGGAATTTGCACGCTGTGCTATGAGAAAGAGAGGAGACTAACTTCTATCATTCTTAGTAGCAGAGTTGGTACGGGGGAGGTAAAGCTTGGATCTGACGAGTGGTGGGAAACCTTTTCCAAAGGGGTAAATCCTGATCGGTTCTGCTACCACCCTAACAAACTGATCCCCTTTCTCCTGGACATCCTGGAAGTGGTGTGTCGGAAGAAAGCCCCCAATTTGCGGCGTGACCTCTCATTAATAAAAGCTGATAACTGGGCCGCCAGTGCTACAAAGTGGAAACGGGAGGTTTATCCGGCTCCTGAAGAATACCTCTGCTGCCGAGAAGATGGCAAACCCCGAGGCTCACAGCAACCGAGTCGTCGGGTGAGGCAGAGAGGTAATAACCAGTGGAGTCCGTCGGAAGCCCCGACCCCCATATGGGATGTCCAGGAAATGTTGGCTGTCCTGCCCCAGGATTGGTAACCCACCACTGGGGAAACCAAAGGTAAAATTCAACCTGAGCTCCGACAATGACAGCCCCAAATTACAAGCCTTAATTCTTTTCTGGTGCATCGTAACAAGTTCAGGGGCAGAAGGGTATTCACATCAACCCTTCAAATGGTCACTGATTAGATGGGAAGACCAGTATGTTATCCAGACCAAAATCACGTCTGGCGTACCCAGCTTTTTATGTACTTTGTGTGATTTAATACCTGTAAATCCATGTTTAAATCAGTTTGGATGTTATTTTTGTCCAAGCTCAAACCCGGGAAAAGGGTATTGTAACTATCCAGGACACTTTTACTGTGCTTATTGGGACTGTGTATCAGTAAGCTCCTTTGGGGGGAACGAGGACGGGTTTATCAGAACTGGATGGGGTCCATACGGGTGTACACAGCCCACTTCCACATATACCCAGAAAGAAGGAGGGTTAGATGGAACATGCAATATGATTTACATTAATGTGACAAAACCACATGACCAAGTCTGGTTATTAGGGAAAATGTGGGGAGCCCGATTATGGGAACCAGGGACAGACAGAGGGGGGCACTTTATAATCCAAAAGACAACCGTGCCACACGACCCCGAACCAATTGGACCAAACCAGGCGATAGCTGGAGAACTAACGCTAGGAGAAAATAATGGAAATGAATCAGAAACAGCCCCAACCACTAGTTTTCCAGAAATGTATAAGCAAAACTTTACTGATTCGACCCGAGGACCTGAAAACCCGGGAGAAGGGGACTTGTGGAAAATATTACAGGCCACTTTCCTAGTCCTGAATGAGACCCATCCAAATCTAACTGAGGAATGTTGGCTGTGTTACACCGTAAACCCCCCGTTCTATGAAGCCATAGGGGTAACAGCAAAAAGCAGACGAGTAAATGGGACCAACCCAGCTAGGTGCCTATGGAAAAAAGAAGGAGAAGAATCGAGAGGGATAACCTTGGCAAGGGTAACGGGGAGAGGAAGATGTATAGGACGAGTACCAGTGGAAAAACGACATCTATGTCAGGTTATGGGGAATTTGAGTGACCCTAAGAAACCTGCCAGCTGGATACTGCCAGCAGCAAATACTAAATGGGTCTGTAACACTCTCGGAGTCACCCCATGTATAAATATAGACCGATTTAATGAATCCAGTGACTTTTGTATTCAAGTATTGATAGTACCCAGAGTCCTTTACCACCCCGTAGAGTACGTTTATGAACAATATCAAAATATAGGACCCCACATAGTGAAACGGGAAATATTCACAACCTTCACTGTAGCAATGTTACTAGGAATAGCTGCAGCCGGGACAGGAACAGGAATAGCCTCACTCATACAGCAACACCGAGGATTCCAAGAACTAAGAGCCTCTGTAGATGAAGACCTCAGGAGGATCGAAACCTCCATCAAAGACCTCACAGAATCATTAGATTCCCTAGCAGAGGTAGCCTTACAAAATCGAAGGGGGTTAAATCTATTATTCCTGCAACAAGGAGGACTATGTGCTGCTTTAAGAGAAGAATGCTGCACATATGTAAACAAGAGCGGAATTATACGGGACTCAATGGCAAAACTAAGGGAGGGGCTAGAAAGAAGACAAAGAGAAAGGGAAAAACACCAAAGCTGGTATGAATCTTGGTTTAACTATTCTCCTTGGCTTACAACTTTATTATCAACGATAGCGGGTCCACTACTTCTCTTACTATTGGGACTCACGTTTGGCCCTTGTATTTTTAATAAATTGATTAGCATTGTAAAAGGCAGATTAGAAGCTGCTCACCTTATGCTCACACGAGCAAAATACGGAACCTTGAAGATGGATGATCCAGAAGAATCTCTGGAGCTCAGCAAAAGGGAATTAGAGCGTTTTGACGAACAAAATTGAGTATCAAAACAAAGGGGGGATTGAGATGAGGGACTACATTTTGTTCGTCACGAAAAAGAGACCAGTGTGTTACAAGAGTTGTCTGCTGACTATTTCTGTACTACTTCATGAGATATGAGCTACAAGGATACCAGGGAAGGGGTTGCAGGAGCTCACACATAGTCCCACCCAGCAAATGGTACAAACAGATAACTCACAGAAATAACGACCAGGGAAAGGCTGGGGAAAGGGCAGGGGCAGATAAACACCCAGCAGGGAAACCTTTCCCGCTGACAAATGGTACAAGCAGATAACTCACAGAGATAACGACCAGGGAAAAGCTGGGGAAGGGGCAGGGGCAGATAAACAGTCTGCAAGGCAGGACATTTGCTTGCTTAAGCTTGATAGGGCACATATTGCGTTAATCATAAGATTTTTGTAATTTTCCACAGAGAAGTCACCAAATAAGGACATAGGGTGAAGAAGACGCGGCTGAGGAAGACTCCGCAGCCTTTTATCACCGACCACCAGGAGACAGAAGGATGACCCCCTAGCAACAACCAGCGCAGGCGCAGAGAACTCTGAGATAACATGGACTCCTGAAGGATGGAGAGGATAAAAGGACTGAATCAGAAACTAGTTGGGGCGGCAGTAGTGGAGCGGAGACTCCCCTGTCGCCCAGCGCTGAGCCTTTGCTTACGTAGTATAACTGCTTCAATAATTAATAAATTCTTTGATTGGAAATTACTCGTTTTGAGTCAATTTTATAACAATGGGGTGTCCAGGGGGTCCCTGTGCCCAGGAAAGGGGGTGCATGGTCCCCGGTGTTGAGGAAGGTGGTGGGTGGGGGCTGTGGAAGGCAGGAGTGGGGGTCCAGGGGGTGCTGGGGTCAAGGAAAAGCGGGGGCTGGGGTGTCTGAGAGGGGGAGGGCCGGGAAAGGGGGTGCGGGGGGGCATTGGTGCTGCATGAGGGGGTGCAGGAGGGTCCCCGTGCTGGATAAGGGGGTGCAGGGGGGGTCCCTGTGCCTGAGAACGGAGGGTTTGGGAGGGTTCCAGTCTCGGATATGGGGGTGCACGGTGGTCCTGGTGCAGTGGAATGGGGGTTCAGGGGGTCCTGGTGCTGTATAAGGGGATGCAGTGGGGTCCCGGTGCCCAGGAATGGGGGGTTCAGGGGTGCCGGTGCCAGATAATGGCCTGGCTGGGATCTGGTGCTGGGAAAAGGGGTGCAGGGGGTCCCAGGGCCAGATAACGGGATGCACTGGGGTCCCGGTGCCCAGGAATGGGGTTCCGGGGGGTTCCGTTCCCGAGTTCCGGGGTTCAAGGGGTCCTGGTGCCTGAAAATTGAGGTTCAGGGGGTCCCGGTGCCGGGTAAGGGGATGTAGTGGATCCCGGTGCCCAGAAATTGGGGTTCAGGGCGGTTTCCCTGCCCGGGAATGGGGGCTCAGGGGGTTCCAGGCTGCAGATAAGGGGGTGCAGGGGTTATCGGGGCTGAGGAAGGGGGTACAGGGGGGGTCCCAGTGCCCCGAAATGAACGTTCAAGGGGGGTCTCTTGACCCCCTGGAGCCCCAGGGGACCCTCCGGGATCCCCTGGAACCCCTTCCAGGAAGCGCCGGGAATGAAGAACTGGGGGGACGCCGAAATTTGGGAGATCTGGGGGTCCAAAAGCCGAGGAAAAGGGCGGGTCTGGGGTCTGGGAAGGACGAGGTGGCCGGGAATGGGCGTGCAGGGTGTCCCAGAGCACTGACGGGGGTGCAGGGGGATCCTAGGCCCGGATTAGGGGGGGCAGGGGGGTCCCAGTGCCCAAAAATTGGGGTTCAGGGGGTTCCCGTGCCGGGGAATGCGGGTTCGGGGGGAGTTTCCTTCCAGGAATTCGGGATTCAAGGGGGTCCCGGTGGCCGGGAATTGCGGTTCCGGGGGCGTCGGTGACCAGAAATGGGGATTCAGGGGGGTCCTGGGGCCACATGAGGGGGTACAGGGCGGTGCCAATGCTGGGCAAGGGGGTACAGGGGGTCCCTGTGCACAGAAATGGGCGCTCAAGGGGGTCCGCGTGCTCAGGAATGGGGGTTCAGGGGGGTCCCGGTGCTGAAAAAGGGTGCTGAGGGGGTCACAGGACCGAAAATGGGGGTTCAGGGGAGTCCCGGTACCCGGGAATGGAGGTTTAGGGAGTTCCCGGGGCCCAGGAATTGCGGTTCAGGGGGGTCCCGGTGAACAGAAATGGGGGTTCAGGGGATCTCGGTGCCAGATGAGGGGGTACAGGGGGGTCCCGGTGCTGGGGAAGTGGAGTGAGGGGGGCTGGCATGACCCAAAATGGGGGTTCAGGAGGGTTCCCCTGCCCGGGAATGGAAGATCAAGGGGGTCCCGGTGCCCGGGAATTGCGGTTCAGGGGGGTCCCGGTTTCGGGGGGTCCCACTCACCTTTGGTCGCGGCCCCCGGGTCCCCCAGGAGCCCCAGGAGCCCCCGGAGCACCCCCAGCCCCAGCGCTGGGGCCATCGCAGCCGTCCCCGATCGCGGCTGCAGAGACGCGAAAGCGAAAGTGCCCGAGGGAGCGCGGGGGGAGGGGGAAAGGGCGAATTCCAGGGAATTCACCTGGATCCCCTCCTGGCACCCCTCTGGATCCCTCGGGGATCCGTCTGGGACCCTCCAGGGCCGCGCCCTGCGGGACCCCCGGGCCGGGCTGTGCTGAACTCCCGGCCCTGCGCTCAAACTCTGCCCGGACCCCGCTGGGCTCGGCCCAAAGCCGGGCAAGCAGCGGGAGCAGCGGAGCCAATTTTTGCTGCGGGTGCGGGTCCCACCCCCGGCGGAGCAGGGCTGGGCGCTGGGACCCGATCCCTGATTCCCAATCTCCTTCTCTCTCTCGCTCTCTCTCTGCTGTTCTCTCCCTTTCCTTTGGGGGATCATAAATCCCAGAGCGGCCGCAGAGCCCCGTGCCCAGGCCGGGTTTCCCAGCAAAGGGAGGCTGGGGCTGAGGTGCCCCGGGCTGGCCGGGAATGGGGGCCCGGGGCTCCCTGGGCTCACGGAAATGGGGGATCCAGGGGCTGGGAGAGGAGGATACCCGGGAAAGGGGGTGCAGGGGGGTGTTGGTGCAGGATAAGGGGGTGCAGGGGGGGTCCCAGTGCCCGGGAATGGGGTTGGGAGGGGGGGGTGGGCAGCAGCTGCTGGAGAGAGACTGGGACAGACTGGAATGGACTGGGACAGACTGGGAAAAGAACCCACTGGGAGCAGAACTGAGGCAGCAGAGATCATACTGGGATATACTGGGACCACACTGAGGGCTACTGGGAACATGCAGGGGACTATTGAGATTGGACTGGGAGGGACTGGGAATGGTTTGGATCATCCTGGGACTGACTGGAATCATACTGGGAGTGATCAGATCTGTAGTAGGGGTGAAGAAGAGAAACTGGAATAATGCAGGGAGCAACTGGGATCATACTGGGAGCAGCTGCCCCATGCTGGGGTCATACTGGGATCATACTGGGACTGATGGGGTGACACTTGGAGTGACTGGCATAGTACTGGGAGTGTCTGGGAGTAACTGGGATCAAACTGGAGGTGACTGGACTTATACTGGGAGCAACTGGGACCACAGCGGGGGCAAATGGCATCGGGTAAGGTGTGACCGGGCTCATCCTGGAAGTGCCTGGGGCCACACTGGGCTCTTCCTGAGAGGGACTGAGAGTGAAAGGAACCATACAGGGCATGACTGGGAGCCGCTGGGACCGTGTCGGGGGCAACTGGGATCCTACCGGGAGGGATTTGGACCATACTGGGAGTGACCGGGAGCCACCGGTGAGGCGGCGGCGGAGCTGGGAGGCGGCCGCAGCGCAGGTGGGAGCCGCGCTGGGTTGTGCGGGGGCTCGGGGCTCGCTGCGGGCCTCGGGGGCGGCAGGGGGCTCAGGCGGGTTCCTTGTGCCGTGTCCGGCCCGTGGTGCCGCTGCCGTGAGGGCGCTGCGGGAGCGGCTGCCCGCGGTCTCCTTGCGGCCGCTGCCTCGGCAGGAGCCGCTGCCGGAGCAGCGCTGGCTCGGCCCGGTTCCTGTGGCTGGCACAGGGGCGGCTGCCCCGTGCCCGCGGCTGTGCGGGGAAATTCACGTGGCCGGAGGTTTCCGTGCCCCGAGGAGACAGAGGAGTCCTGTACAAGTGACTTTATTGCTGAGCAGAGGGAGAGGCCGTGGCGCATTTGCCGTGCGCTCGCTGCCATTGTTGTAGTTCACAGCCTCCTTTTTATCCTCATTTTCCCGCCTCATCTCCCTCTCCCTTTGCCCACTGGCTGAGGTACTTGGAAGGTTCAGACCTCCCGATCTGCCAACTGCACGTCCTCGTTAATGTGCACCCCCACTTTTGTAGAACAGCCGATATTCACGGCTCTGTTAAGTCTTTTTTGTTCTCGACGTTCAGGAATTTAGCGGGACTTTCTGTGAGCAGCAGTCCATGTTAATTAATAACATTTATTGAAGCTGGTGGTTTCGCCCCTTACTTCCTTATCTACAAGTCCCTGGCCCCTCGCTCAGCTGCTGAATGAGCTGCACTCTCAAGGTGCGGAGCATGGTAAAAAGGTGAGAGGTGCTGTAGCACATCAGAGCAGAAGCAGCATTCGTTTAACCCATGGTCTGCCAGGGAACCACAAAACCATGTCCCATTCCCATCCTTTCCACGTTTGGACTGGTACATGAGCTGCTTTTTTGTTTCCTTTGTTATCTTTGGCTTTGTCATCTATTTGCCAAGACCAGTTTGAGTCATTTGATTTTCCACAAACTCCTCTTTTCTCTGCTATCAGATGATCTGATCCCATCCCATGGTGAAATGTTGTGTTCCTCATTTCAGTGGATTGCTCAGCAGGAAGGTCAGGAGCTGGAGCTGTCTGGTTGGTTATTCCGAGGGCAGCTTGTAATCTAATGGTGCCATTGAAATGAGAAATGGGTTCTGTGGCTCCTGATATGAATTGGTTTGGGTTCCCAGGGGCTGGTCCATGGTGTTGTAGGATTTGTTCTGCTGGCCGTTCATCTTCTCCCCATTTTTGGCCGCTCTCTCCAGCCAGGGCTGCATCAATTGACCATTTGTCTCTAATTAAATCATCAAATACTTGGATTCCCAACTGATTTCCCGGAACTTGTGGTAGCAAGAACATCTCAGTGCTCTAATCCACCCTATATAACATAGACAGTGACAGCACACGTTGGAGTGGGCAGAGGGATGATTCCCCCCCATTTATTTATAGTGAAGTTTTCCCAACATTCTCCATTTGCTGTTTCCCTGTGCAGCTTCACCTGTTTCTGTCGCAGGGTCAGATATCCTCACCCCGGGCTCTGCCTTGAGCTGTGCAAATTCCATCAGTGCAAGCAGGCAGAGCTCGGGGTGAGGGGCAGGGGGAACCAGCCCAATTCCTGCCCCAGGCAAGAGGCCCAGGTACATTGGCCAGGCTTTGCCCAGCAGGGTTCATTTGCATTCCTAAAGCTCCTCTCCTGGCTGACTAGAACCAAAGCTTCTCTTCCAGGGCTGCCATCTGGTGAGTCACATGTGGCCCCCCGGAATCTGCTTTTTTTAAAAAAAGTATTAACTATTTAAGAGTTAAAAGTATCACGGTTAAAGTTCTTCAATTTTGCAAAATGCAACATAAAGGCGAACATGGAAAAACCCAGACCAAAAATTGATTCTCACCCTTCTGTCCCAAACCTACCTGACAATATAAAGTAGGATTATTATAACAAATGTTTCTCATGTTGTAATCTTATCACTGAAACTGTAGGGAAAACAAAAACTCTCCAAGAATCTCTTTCGTGTGAGAGAGTCAAGGCATTGCTTGGTTCTGGCCAGGATGGGCAACAGAAATAATTTCATCCACACATAGCCCAGCTGTGCAGAAAACATCATTCCATGACATGTCAGTTTTACTCGATTTTTCCTAAACTTTACCTAGTCTGAACCAATCTAAATCCACTGCTTTAATGTTCATTGCTTCCAAGTCGTGTAAGTTTTTAGTGTTTGGTTTCCTATTAGACTCGGATTTCTTCCCCTCTGCTGTGAATTCCGCCCACACTCCTGGATTTCCTTCTCAGCCTTTTCCAGACCAGGTGTCTCCAGCTGTGCCGGGGGCAGTGTCTGGGGTAGCTGTTGGTTGATGTTTTGTTGCTGGTCCTTATCTCTGTGGGTGTCTTTTGGGCTATTCCCAGTCTGTTCGGATGTTAAACTCATCTCCATTGAGTGGTGGAGATGAGTTTAACATCGGAACAGACTGGGAACCCCTTAAATAAAACCTTTAAAATTTCTTTCCCAAAGGCAAACCTTTGAGTAGAGAAACCTTTCAGAGCAGAGAAATAAGATTTAAAAGAACCAGGATGGGTACATTTTGCAGCAATGCAGTCGCAGGCAGCCCAGAGTGTGGGTGTGAGTGAGCCCCAGGGTGGAATTGTGCCGCGGTGCTCCCCAGCAGCTGTGGCAGTGCAGGCCCAGCCAGCGCTGGAGCTGCAGCAGCGGCAGCGAGGCTTGGCCGCAGTGGCTGGAGGTGCCAGGGGAGGGTGGCCAGGATTCCCGAGGGTTTGAGCAGAGGATCTGTGGGCAGGCCCAGGGGCTTGGCCCGCTGTGGAGCCCTGGCTGCTGCTGCGTTGCCTTCAGGGCAGGCTCAGGGGCGGCTCCCATGGTCCTGCTGCAGGCGGGAAGTGCAAATCTCCGGGGCTTCAGAGCCCCTGAGGCCAGGCTGAGGGGTCCCCCCGTGCTCAGCTGTGCTGGCGGCTGTTTCTGGCCTCAGGGACACTTGGCGTGGGCCCCTTGGCCACCAGTGGTGCTGCTTTGCACTCCTTAGGCAGGAGCCAATGGCCTGGCTGGGTGTTGGCAACAGCAAAGTCCCAGGGCAGGCTCTGTGCCAGCCCAGCTTCCTGGGGGAGAGATTCCACAGGAGACAGGATCCTGGCTACAGCCTGCCTTAAATACATCCCTTATTTCCACCCTGCACTAGGTGGAGAATTGCCCAGGTAAGGAATTCCAGACATGAATTCCAAGGGAGATAATTGAATATCTGCCTTGGGTCTGGCTCTTTTTCTTGCCAAGGCCAATGGCAAAAGCTGTACCCATGGCATCTTGGTTTCTATCTCCGGCTTCCAAAGGTGTTTCTTTATTTCCCCATTCATTCTTTCTACCCAACCTGAGCTCTGGGCTTGCCAGGGGTTATGGAGGTCCCATTGTATTCCTAAAGCTGCCATAACCCCCTGAAGGGTCTTTCCTGTAAAATGAGTTCCCCATCTGAATCTATTGCTTCCACAATCCATTATCTTTGAATTATTTCTTTTAGCAATAGGTTAATAAGTGATCCAGTGCTTGCTGAAGCAGTCAGAATTGCTTTTGCCCCCCTGTTAGGTGCCATGGTGTCACCAGAAGATTTTGAAGCCTTCCTGCTCAGGGCATTTCAGTGCCAGGCTCTTACAAGCACCCACAGCTCCGCGGGTTGAGCTGAGCATGGGCCGGTGACCTGCGCTTTGTCTGATTCCCCTTCCTTAATAACAGCCTGTCTTGTAGCTCTTTTCCCTTCTGCTGCCCTTGCAGAGCCATCCACAAACACATTGTCTCCCTCAGGCCAGGGAATGTCCCATCCATCTCTCCCAGCCTGGCTCGGGAGCTCTGTCCCTTGAGTGCAGTCCTGGGTTCCTTGCCAGCCCCTCTCCAGGCTGTTCAAACAGGAGGCTGGGTTAAACCCTTGCCCTGTCCTCAGTTCTGAATCCTCCTGTGCCACTGAACAAGTTTCATACTGTAATCACCGAGCCCTGCTCATCCATTGAGAGGCTCTTTTGGTTGTCAAAGCTTTAACTTGATGCCAGGCTTGAACTCTAGGAGATCCTCCTGTTGTCATCAGTTTTCAGGCCTCTGCTCCCACGGAAGCTGTGGCTGCACAATTCTGCAGACAATGAGGCTGCTCTCTGGCCACTGGGTTAAACATTTTAGCACAAGAATTCCTTTGGCAAGACCCTGTTTAACGTCCACCTATAATTCAAATTCTTTTTCCCTGTCTGGAAGGCCCAGGCCACTCGCCTCAGTTAATCTTAATTTTAACACTTGAAAATTCTGTGTTTCCTCCTTGTGTCCATCCATCCAGTTTGTTGACTGGCAAGATAGGAGTGTTGTAGGGAGACACCCTTGGCTCCAAAAGCCCTGCCTTTAACAGGGACTCAATACCAGGCTGTGAGCCCTTCCTTCCCTCTCTTGGAACAGGGTATTGCTTGTCCTGGTTGCTTTAATTTGTAGAGGCTCCATATCTAATTTTCTGTATTTCCCTGGGGCTGCCCACACTTCTGGGTTCACTTCAGCATAGGCCTTGTCAGACTTTTGACACAGAGGTACAACAGAACTAGCCTCTGTATCCCTTTTTACAGTATTAAAATCCAGCTCTCAAACTCCTTCCTAGTTAATTACAATCACAGGAGGAAGAAAAAGAAATTCATTTATTTCAAACCTATCCCCCACAGCTTCTAATAGTGGTTGAACAAATCATACCTGCTCATCTTTCCCACTCATTCCCTTAAAAATTAAAATATTCCTTTACTATTTTCCCCTTTAGGTCTAAGATTCAGAGCAGATTGAGAGGCCCCTGTGTCCATCAGGAAATGCCTCCTCTCAATGCAGACCCACCTGAATGTTCTCAAGGGCTCCAGTGTGGAGGGTCCCTGGTGTGATGGGAGCTGTGACAGCCCTGCCAATCCATGTCCATCACGGGCTGGACTTGCTGGTCCTGAGGGTGCTGCTGTCTGTGCTTGCAGTGTCCTTGTGCCCTGCAGCCGGAGCCCTGATTCCTTGCCAGGGGCTGTTTGGGTGGGCTGTGCCCTGCCGAGGAGGGCAATGCCTCTGCCGGGTGCTTGTGGCCGAGCCGTGCCCTGGGTGCCGGGGCCCCCTTGGGCCCTGGGGCTGATCCCTCAGGGGCTGTAGGAGCTCTGCCCTGGCCTTTGCCTTCAGCTTGGCCTTTTGCTGCTCCCTTCTTGCACTCACCTGCTGGGCCTTTGTGCCCAAGTGCTGCAGGGCCTTCTTCTGCCCCTCCTGCAGCCCCCCTCAGTGCCTGTGGGTGCTTGTCTTGCTTTACAAGACAGGTGTCTGCTTGGGAAGGCAGAAAAAGCCTCTCTTGGAATGGAGAATGCAAACCCCCTCCCTCTTAATTTTTAGGATAGTGAAATCAAGGGGCTCTCAGGCAAAGATATGGGATTAGGAATAACGGTTCTTTACTAGTGTGTATAATATAATAATAGTAGTGTGTATCAACAGCTCCGGCAGTGACAACAAACAGAGCCCGGAGCCGGTCCCGGCCTTTCGGCTGCGGCGCTTTCCCCTTGGGTGCAGTTCCGGGCACGGCCGGCAGGGGCGCCGGTGGCTCCCGCGGGGCGGGGCAGCGCATCCCTGCCATGGGAACCTCTCTGAACGGCAATAGAGCAATCCCTTCATCTAACTCTTTCACTTTTTTACCTTCTGTAGCCTTTCTCCCGTGTTTTGGGAAAGAATTTGGAGAGGGCTGCCTTTTAACTGAGCTCCTAGTGTTTCGATAAGGTGCTTCCTGTAGAGAGAGGGATTTTCCCTGAACAGCCGGAGCTGTGGTTACCAAGGGGACGTAACTCAGAGCAGGAGGGGTCAGGGGAGGATATCCCGCCGAGGCTCGGTCGGAGTGTGGGCAGGGTTTGCTGCCGGAATCGCCAGAGGGGGATCTTCCCGTGGAGGCCGAGCCGGAGCGTGGGCAACCCCCACATGGCTTCTGGCGGCTGATCCGGCAGCTCCCGGCAGAGAAAAGGCAGGTGGGAGACCCCGGCAGCAGCAGCGGCGCTGCCCAGCGCAGCTGGCACGGGCAGGGCAGCCGGGGATGGGATGGCTGGGACCCGCCCTCGGTGCGGTCGGCGCGGTGACCTCGGCCCACGCGGCAGGACAGAGCAACCCCATCTTGCCCAGCATGGCCGGCAGAGCGGCCGCGGGCCGGGCAGTGGGGCCAGGGCACACAAATTCACCGCCAGCGCCGGGGCAGGTGGAGCTGCCCTGGGCAGTGAGCCCGCACGTGGGATGGAAACCGGGGCAGGCGGAGCTGAGGCGGGCAGCGAGCCGGGACCCGGGACAGGCGCCTCGGCCGCCAACGGAGGGGGCAAGAGCTGCAGAGGATCCCACTCTCTTTCTGACTTTTCCTCTTGTTCCCCTCCCTTTCATTTCCCCTTTTTATTTTCTTGGTTTTTTCCTCGGGTGTTTCTGATACTTCAAAGATTTTTATTCTCCTAAAATCTCCTGTCTAACATATGGCATCTTCTCTTTCTTCTAGATTAAATGGGTTTTTTTCCAAATAAATCCAGAACCTAACAAATCTAAACTTCTGCTTGGATATTTTGAAATGGTCGACGAGCTAACTCATGACCTCCTAATGTTGTTTTTCTCATCACCTTTTTATTTATCCTTTGGCAAATTAAGCATCTTTCAGTTACTTGCTTTGCTACACCAAAAATCCCAGTGCACCCAAAATTCCTTAAAAAATGATCACACAAAGCTTGAGTACGCCAGTGGGGTTTCTGACGCACGTCTTCTAATCTTTTCCTAGTAAGCACATTTTATTAAGTCATGGAGAAGTTTCTGTTACTCTGATTTATCTTGTTCATTTCCTATCTTGTTTAATTCTTTTTTCTCGGCTTCCCTAAACTTTGGAATTTCCAGTTTTTCCTCGTTTGGAGTTAATATTAAACTAACTCTTTCAGCTCCATTTTCTGCTGCATCCTTAGCTTTGTGATGTGCCCCCAGTTTGCCCAGTTTGCCTCTCCTTTGGCCCGGGCCGGGTTCCCCCCGCCCGCAGCGGCTGGGAGCAGCCGAGAGCCCCGCGCTGCCCATGCCGACCTGGCCCGGCTCCATGGCCGCTGCTGCCGCGGGCTGCGAGGGCTGCGGGAACGGGGCACCGAGGGTGTGGCTGCTGCTGGGGGAGGAGGAGGAGGGAGGGAAGGGCAGGGATGGAGGGGGAGGAGGAGGAAAGGGAGGAGGGATGGAAGGGGAGGGATGAAGGCGGAGAGAGAGCAGCGATGGAAGGAGGAGAAGGAGGTGGGGTTAGGGAGGAGGAGAAGGAATGGAAGGGCAGGGATGGAAGTTGAGAAGCTGGTGGGCATAACAGAGGAGCTGGAGGGCAGATGGAAGAGGACGATGGGAGGAAGAGGAAGAGGAGGGACAAAGGCAGATCAAGGCTGAGCTCAGGGAGCCACGCGGTCTCGATCCCTGCCTGAATTCGCAGCCCCCACCTGTGGGATCATCGCCCCCCCCATGGCGCAGGTGAGTGGGGAGGGGGAGCCCGGCCCGGATATCCCGGGGGGTCCCTGGGTTGGGTTTTTGGGGGGATGTTTGGAGAATGAAGAAGTCCAAGGGTGAGCGGAAAAGGCCCCTCGGGGGGACATCGGGGGGTGGCGGTGGCAGCTGCCGGCAGAGGCAGCCTGGAGGAGCAGAGCCCTGTGTGCCCCAGGAGGCCAAAGTGGGGAGGCCAGAGAGGGGGGAGCGCCGCCATTGGCGGGAGCCTCAAGAGCCTGGAGAGGGGCAGGGGGGACTCCTTGGAGCCGCTGCAGCGCAGAGCAGAGAATGAGGGGAGAAGGGAGCCCGGGAGCCCAAACAGCCCCGGCATCCCGAAATGGGGAGAGCCAAGAGGGGGGAGCTTTTGGCATTGCTGGCACTGCCAGCAGCCTGGGCAGGGTGGGCACCCAGGAGAAGGGGGACCCCCAATGCAAGGGTGACCCCAGCAGCTGGGACAGGGGGGAACCCCTGAACGCCAGAGGGGAGGGACCAGGGACGGGCAACCCCTGGGAGGCTTTTTCAGGGCTGAATGTTGGTGTTTAGGAGGGTTTTCTGGAGCCCAGATGGCCGGACTAGAGATGTACCTGGTCAGAGAGACCTTCAAACTCAACGTGTGTTGGGGTAGATGAAACAGGAAAGCCTTATGAATATTATTGTCTGGCCTTTCATTCCAATCCTGCTTATAGTTACTATATTCTCAAAAGCTTTTGAGAGTATAGGAACTCTAAGCAAGATTGGAATGAAAGCAAGCTTTTAGATACCTTAGTTACTGAACAAAAGGAAAACAATGGTGTGGCCCGACTGAAGGTAATCCTCTTCTGATGAAACAATTCCCACTGCTTGCAGACAGGTCCAAGGGTCACAGCAGACTCTACTAGCTCAGCAGAAGGGCTCCAAAGAGGTGTTTTTAGGGTTTGAAATGTAACACAGTATGGTGATGTAATGATTCTTACAGGCTGTATGTAAATGCTAAAGGATTTGTATCTTGTACTGGACTGGTTAGTGAGAAATAGAATATTTAACACAGAAGAAGATTTATTGTATCGTAACGGGAACCTTACACTCTTACACTCTTACCCTCTTACTCTCTCACCCTCTCATCATCTCTGGTCCTCTCTTCTCTCAGGCCTGCTCCAAGCTGTGGCTGGCAGCTCCAAGCAGGGCCCTGCACCCAGGCCCTTTGCAATAAACCACAAGTTCCACGACCTGGCTGCAGAGATCTCTCGTCTCCGTCCGTCCCAACCGTGCTACCCCCGACGCTCCTACAAACGTGCTCATCCCTTGTTTTCCCCAAACCAGGATTTCCCATTGCCAACCCTGAGAGGCTGTGAGGAAGAGGAAGATGCCCCGGGACACTGAGGCAGGTGAGGAGGAAGTCAGTGCCCCTTTCCCCTCTGTGCTGCTCCATCTCCCAGCCCAGCAGGGCCCCCGGCTGCAGCACAGCCCTGGGGGGATCTCATTGCCCTTGCCTGTGACACGGAGGCAAATCCCATGCTGTCCTTGTCCTTCCTCGCCCAGAGCAGGAGCTGAGCATGGAGAGCAGGGAGGACAAATGCCCACGGCAGAACCTGGTGGCAGAGGCCGTTTTGAGCGGCTCCACGGCGCAGGAAGCCAACGGGGAGGAAAAGGCCCGGAGATGCCGCACGAGGAGGGGCTGCAAACGCAGATGGCGGGGATGTGAGGGGGAAAGAGGCAGCCTGGGCCGGGAAGGCGGCCGGAGATGGAGCCAGAGCTCGGAGCTGGTGCTCCATGAGCAGCTTCATGATGGGGAGAAGCCCCACACGTGCGTGGAGTGTGGGAAGAGCTTCAGGTGGAACTGCCACCTGATCAGGCACCAGAGGATCCACACTGGGGAACGGCCCTACGAGTGTGGGGAGTGTGGGAAGAGCTTCAGAGAGAGCTCCAGCCTGATCAAGCACCAGAGGACCCACACTGGGGAGAGACCCTATGAGTGCTCCAAGTGTGGGAAGAGGTTTCAGACCAGCTCGAGTCTCTTCCAGCACTATCAGAGTCACACAGAGGAGAGGCCCTTCCAATGCCCTGACTGTGGGAAGGGATTCAGGCAGAACTCCACCCTCGTCACCCACCGGCGCATCCACACTGGGGAGAGGCCCTACGAGTGTGATAAATGCAGGAAGAGGTTTCAGACCAGCTCCAGTCTCCTCCGGCACTGTCGGATTCACACAGAGGAGAGGCCATTCCAATGCCCAGACTGTGGGAAGGGATTCAAGTACAACTCCGACCTTGTCAATCACCAGCGCATCCACACTGGGGAGAGGCCCTACGAGTGTGATAAATGCAGGAAGAGGTTTCAGACCAGCTCCAGTCTCCTCCGGCACTATCGAATTCACACAGAGGAGAGGCCCTTCCAATGCCCTGACTGTGGGAAGGGATTCCAGCGCAACTCCACCCTCGTCAGGCACCGGCGCATCCACACAGGGGAGAGGCCCTACGAGTGTCCCCAGTGTGGGAAGAGCTTCTCACAGAGCTCTAACTTGACCCGACACCAATGGAGGCACCGGTAAGGGAAGCCCTGCAAGTGCCCCGAGTGCGGGAAGAGCTTCGTGCGCTGCTGCAGCTCCATCCCCCACTGGAGGAGGCACTTTGGGCACAGCCCTGGTCACTCACATTCCCTGTGATCCATGTTGGGAACACGCCTGGCTGTTTGTCCTTTGGTTTGGCTTTAATTTTTGCTCTTCTCAATATCTTTGCTCTCCAAAAACCCAGAGGGATTGATCTGTCACCTTAAAACCACTCAAATCCCACTGAAAACTAAGTTTTAAGCCATAAATGCTCAATCGCACTTCAAATTGCTTGTTCCCTCCTCAAAAAAACTCAGTCCCAGGATAAACTTGCTCAATTCCACAGCCATCAGGGTGAGATGGGGTTGGAAGGAGATTGGGAGAAGTGGGATCATGTGGAGCAGTGGGATGGGGATTGTGTGGGCCTGGGTGTGTGGGATGTATTTGATAGCAAATAAAACTTTCAAGAGGTCCTGATTTCTGTCCCGTTCATTTTCAGTCAGTTCTGTTTACAGAGTGCCACCTTGTCAGCTGATTAAATTCCTATAAAAGTCCCATTTTTAAATCATCTAACCCAAACAGTCCAAAAACCAATATCCAAGTAAAGCCACTCACCTATAATTAAATTTTTAAAAAATATTTTAATTGTTTTTGAGTATCTAAGGGTGATAAAGTTTAATTGTTTGGTTAAAATGTCTGAGAAATTATACTGCTGTTTGGTTTTGTGTTTAGTATATTTGTAATATGAATTGTTTCACTACGGTGTGTTAGATTGTATGCTAGTTTTTTTAGATATTTTTTATCTAAAGTATATTAGTCATCGAGTTAAAACTTTCAAAAGGGATTTCTTGGTATATAATTTGTTTATTTATATGCATTGGTAATATTATAGCAACAATTGTTTTTTTGGGTTGAACCATTTGAATATTGTAAGGAAGACTTGAGATTTTTATATTTCATTTTTATTATAATTTATTTAATTTTAATTATTATTTCTTTATTTATAATTCTAATTTTTTTGAGATGTGTCCTGGTTTAGGGCAAATTTGAGAGAAAACCTCCACGGGGGCCCCTCCAGAAAGCAAAGCCACAGGGCCCTCCCCCCAACCGGTTCGGGAGGGATTGCTCAGAGAGAAGTGGAAAGAACCTGTTCATTTAACAGGCACAGCACCCCCAGCACACAAAATGAACAATACCCATGACACCGCTCTTTCCCGGCTCTGAAAAGGATGACAAATTCAGAAAGTCTCTCTTGGGGGTGGTCGCTCTGTTCTCAGTCCCTCCGGCGCTGGGGCAGCTGCTGCAGCCACAAGGTGCAAACTCTCGGTGTTTCCCAGCTCCCAGTCCAGAGCAGGTTCAAGTAATTCTGAAAAAAGGAAAGGAAAAACAGTCCAGGGAAAAATTCAGACTGCTTAGCTAAACTAACTAATGAGCAGAAGCAAAAAGCGAGAGCAAAGCAGGAGCAAGAGCAAAGCAAAAAGCCAAGCAAAAAGCAAAAACAGCACCATGTACTGCCCCGTCTCTGTGTCCCACCAGCTGTGGAGGAGCAGGCTGATAAGAAACCAAAACAAAACTTTCACTCTTCAGAGCCAGTCTTGAAGGCACAGAACATAATATCCAGCATGAACAGAAGACACGAATGGGGATACAAGCATCGTAACGTCACCCTAGGACAATGTCCCAAAGGTCCATTTGCTGTAGATGGGATGACTTGCACGTCAGTGTTTTCCAAGGTAGCTTCTGCTGCTGCTGCCACACCGACTCCTGCGCTCCCGGCTGTGGCTGATTGAAGAATGTCCAGGTTGTGGGGGAGCATTTGTGTCACGGCGCGCCCCCTTTAGCGCTCGGTTCCGCGGGTCCCAGCGGCTCCGTCTCTCTCGTCTGTGGATTTGCATTCGCCGCTTCGGTGCCCGTGCTTGTCACATCTGCTGCACTTTCCCTTGGAACCAGTAGCTGTTGCTGTTTGTTACTTTTCTTTACGGCTCTGATTTGCACCCGTGGCTGCCACACCGAAGGCAAACTCGGTCGGGGCCGTTTTCTCTGTGCTGCACAAGTGGCTCAAGGGCAGTTGCCATTGCGTTGCTGGATAGGTGGCCTTGTCCTCTGGAGCTCCTACTCCCAAACAAGCTTCTGTCATGTCTGCCACATTAGCTGTTCTGGGCAAAGTTTGCAGGATCCTTTTGGAGGTGAGATTTGCATTTTCTACTGCTAATTGCATTCCTAGCACAGTTTTAACCTCTGGGCACATTCCTGGAGCCCAAACTACTGCATTTCTGAGGCGGCCTAGGAAACTCATACAAGTCTCATTTGCCTCTTGTCCAATGGGGGTATAAGATGGAGGTGCTAGTCCCATATCTGGAAATGCATGAGAAGCCTCTCATGCAAGTTTCTGAGACTGTTGCAAAATAGCAGTATGCAAACGTGCTTGAGCTTGCGGGTCAGCAAAAGGGCCTCTCTTCAGCATCATTTCTGGGGGGCCAGGCTCCCTAGGGTCTCTTTCTAAGGGGTTTTGATTATTTTTACCATTTCAACACTTTCTGTGTGTCCCTGCAAGCAAGAAAGCACCACAGAGCCTCTCCCTCAAAGCCTTGAGGTAGTGCCAAGGCAGAACTTGTTCATGCTCTTTTCCCCTGGTGATTTTCTACTCCCGTCCGGACTCTGATAGCAAAGCCGTGCTGGTGACAAAAGATTGACCTTGGCATCCTGGGGCACTTTCTGGGTGGGTGTTTGAATCTGCTTTTCCAGGCCTCGGGCTGAGCAGGGTGAGGCCGAGGCCTGGGCCCCTCCAGGCGGCGCCGGGAGCGCCCGAGGCAGCGGCGAGGGGCGGCCCTGAGGGGCGGCACAGGGAGCATTTCCCCTGAGCGGGCGGGCGGGCGGGCGGCGGGGAAAGGCGCCCTGGGCACAAGGGCAGGCACAAGGGCCCCGGCTCTCTGCAGTGCGGGCGGCCCAGCGCCAATCGCTGCTCCCGGAGCCGCTGCCAGGGCCGGGTCTCCTCCCCGCCGCTGACCCTGCACCTGCAGCGCTGCCTCCGCCTCTGCCGGGCTCCCCGGCACGGACGGCAAGGACGTGGACACGCTGCAGCAGGGGCCCAGCAGGGACACCCAGATGGTGCCGGGGCTGCAGCTCCTCTCCTGCAAGGAAAGGCTGACACAGCTCGGCTTCTTCAGCCTGGGAAAGAGACCCAGCCTTGATCCAGCTGTGGCCTTCCAGTACCTGAGGGCAACACACAAGAAAGCTGGACAGGGACTTTGTACGAGGGCAGGCAGGGACAGGACAAGGGAGCATGGATCCAAATGGAGAGAGATTAGGTTTAGGTAAGGGATTCAGAAAAAAGACTCTCCTGGAACAGGTTGCCCAGAGAAGGTGGGCATGTCCCATCCCTGACAGTGTTCAAGGCCAGGCTGCATGGAGCTCTAGACAAGCCGGTCCAGTGCAAGGGGTCCCCAGCCACAGCAGGGGGTTGCAGCCATGGGATTTTCCAGATCCCTTCCAAGCCAAACCATGCCACGACTCCATGATTCTGGGATACTTCCCCTCCTCATCCTCTGGCAGAAAAAGAAACGTGGCCCCAAGTTCCACACTGCAGACCATGTCTTTTAGCAGCCTGCAACTGTGTCAACAGAGGATGAAAAGAGATGACATTACTGACACGATTTTCCTTTTCTATTTGAAAAGTAAATGCTCTGCTCCTGTCCACTCTGGCAAAATTGTCAGAAGAGGCAATTGTTCCCCATGAAAAGCTTGGTCTCATGCAAAGAAGAAAGAAGCCAGAAGCCAACAGTCTTCGTTATTGCTACATTGTTTTCTTTGGTTACTTTTCTAATAGGAATGACTTTGAGGTGTGATTTGTTTGTTTCTCTCTTTCGTTCCTGACGGCATCGCAGTCCCCCCGCAGCGCAAGGGCTCCCTTGTGCCCCTGGAGCTGGCGCTGCTGTGGAAGGTGTCGCGGCCTGGCTTCCCCGGCGTCGTGCGGCTCCTGGACTGGTTCGAGGTGCCCGAGGGCTTCGCGCTGCTCATGGAGCGTCCGCAGCGCTGTCAGCACCTCTGGTACTTCCTGCACGAGCGGCGGTTCCTGACGGAGCCCGTGGCGCGGGGGCTGTTCCGCCAGGTGCTGGAGGCCATGGGGCACTGCAGCAGCCGCGGTGTCCTGCACCCCCACATCCAGGCCGAGAACGTCCTCGTCGACCTGGCCATGGGCGAGGCGAAGCTCATCAACTTTGGCTGCGGCACGATCCTCCAGGACACGTTCTACACCCGGATGTCAGGTGAGCCCAAAGCCAGGGCCCAGCTGGGCAGCAGAGTTCCCCCCTTGGCTGGCAGAGGGGGAAGAGGGAGGGAAGGAAGGAGGGAAGGAAGGAGGGGGAATCCATCTTCAGCCAGCTGCAGCCAAGTTGCTTTTTGGCAGGGCAGGGGCTGGCTGTTGTGGAACGGGAGCTGGCTGGGAGGGAGGGTGCAGCATGGGCCTGATGAGCTGCGCCCGTGTCCCATAGGAACGCCGGAGTACAGCCCACCGGAGTGGATCCTCTCTGGCTGCTACCATGGCCAGCCAGCCACCATCTGGTCCCTGGGCATCCTGCTCTATGAGCTGGTCTGTGGGCACCTTCCTTTACACACCAACGAGGACATCATCCGGGGCCAGCTCTTTTTCCTGCCCCAGGAGTCTCAAGGTGGGGATGCGCCTTCAAGGCACGAGGGGAAGAACGGGACTGGGAGGGGCGGCTGGCACATAAGCGTCCTCCTCTTGCAGCTGGTGAGGAGGTGGATCTCCTGGGCTTAGCTGGAGGAGGTGGCACCTGTGCCTCTGTGCTGGTGTCCTCTGCAAGAGAGCATCGATAGGAAGCTTTTGGCTGCAGCTCTGAGCACTCCTGGTGTGGCCTGGGCACTGTGGAATGTGGGAGAGCATGGACAGGAGCCTTGTCCCGCTGAGCTTTGTGGACACTTGGCTGGCTGAGAAAGGTCACGTCGACATAATACCCCTGGTTAAGCAAGAAGGAGAGAAGTCTAGGAGTCAGCAGTCAGTGTCCATATAAGGCAAGGACATTATGCCCTTGATGCAACAACAGGATAGGGAAGAGGCTCTTTTGCCAAAAATATGAAGAATAGTTTCAACAGAATAACCACAAGAATGCAGAAGGAGGCGTAGTTGGCCGATAAGTAACTAACCAATAATGAGCTCTTCTTTGCAATATGTATGAGCTTTATTAACACCAATATAAATATGTGTGACTCTCAGTAAAGTTCGAGACTTGCTGATCAGTCATATTGCATGCCACATTTCTCCTGCCGATCCAACACAAACCCAAACTCCAGCCCTGGGATACCCTATAAAAGCCCCACAGCCCTCCCTTTGCCCTGTCTTTCGGGGGTCAGGAATGGACTCTGGAGCTTTCTGAAACCCAGACCCGTCTCGTTTGTTCCCGGCACCGGCAGCTGCAGCCTCCCTGGACACCATGAACTCTGGAGAATGGGGGCAGCCAGTGGGGACAGGTCCTGGACTGCAAGATAAGTGTGTGTTCTGTTTGCCATCTGTCAGTGGTGGGGCAGTTATCTTCTGTTCATTGGGCAGTTTCTCTCTTCCACAACCAATCCTCCCTCTGGGGAGGTGTGTTCCATTAATAGGCCATTAATTATTAATTATTAATCTTCTGGTAATGGGCCACTGAGTGTCACTGCATGGCTGATTAAATGACATCATCCCATTGGAAGATGCTCCCCCCAGGGGGAGGAGCCAAGCATTCCTACCTGGATAGAATCTGAGATTTGGAACACTGTAGGCAGCCTTTTCCTCCTGGATTCCCAGAGGAGCAGCTGTCTTTCTTCTCCACGGGATTCCCAGAGGATCAGCATTTTCCTCCTGGATTCCCAGAGGAGCAGCTGTCTTTCTTCTCCACGGGATTCCCAGAGGATCAGCCTTTTCCAACTGGATTCCCAGAGGAAGGAAGATTCCCAGGCCCATCTACAGCAGCCCTGGACCTTCAGAGGAAAACTCCACCCTTCTCCAGGATCCCTGCTCCAACAGAGCCACACCTGGCACTGCAGGAGGGCTGCAGCCACCACTGAATGGGACTGCTGCCAGCACCCTGACCCACAGGGGGTCATGTCCTGTTCTGACTCTGTCTGTGGGGGTTTTTTTCGTTTGTACTACTGCATTTATATTTTTATTTTTTCCTAAAAAATAACTGTTATTCCTATTCCCATATCTTTGCCTGACAGCTCCTTAATTTCAAAATTATAACAATTCAGAGGGAGGAGGTTTACATTTTCCATTCCAGGGGAGGCTCCTGCCTTCCTTAGCAGACACCTGGCTTTTCAAACCAAGACAATAACAAAGTTACTTTAACACCACAGATAGAAAATCCATTTTAATCTCTGCAAAAAGCCAATATTATGTGTCTGTAACAATAAACCTCTTGCTGAGTGATGGTAGATGTCAAAGTAACTTTGTTATAAAGATATAGTTTTTATTTCTGTTGTTAATTAAGCTTAGTGAAATAGCTGCTTGTGTTAAAATGCCTGCTTGGATGGGATAACATCCAATGCACCCAGGATGAGGACACCTGTACAGATCTGCCAACTATCAGCACTCCCTGTCTGAAGTGAGCTACACTTTGGTAACATCTCATGTTTCATGCCTGCAGTGGGTGACAAGATGATTTAAAATGCTAATAAAATAAACAACAAAGATTTAAAAATGCTCATAAAATAAACAAGAAAGGTCATTTTTGTTCCTCAAAATAACAACAACAACAAGAAGTTCTGGTTTAATGAAAGGTGGAATCTGTTGCTCTTAAGAGCAAAGATTCATAGCTGGAATAAAGAGTGTTCAGCCCAGCTGTTTCTACTATGAGGCCGTATTTCATCCCCCCTGAAAGTCCTTCATGTTTGCACAGAAAACTGTCCCTGCACAGCCCAATGAATTCCATCACTTCAGCTGGCCAAACAACCACTGTGGTCAAGTGGGATCTGAGCAGCTTCCAGGATCCCAAGCAGCTTCAGAAGCTTCATTTTACACCTCCTCTTCTCCCAGTGAATACCCAGCACCACCATCACTGTGGACCCATAGCTATGGATCACTGGCCTGGCCAGCACAGGGCTAATGTTTGCATCAGCCAGGAGGAGCTGCTCTGCCTGCCTGTCTGTCTCAGCCTCAGCCCTGAGACTCCAAATGCCTCCATTCTGGCCCAATCCTTCCTGGTGCTGAGCATAAGAACTCGTGCAGACAAGAGCAGGGAGGGAATCTCCCCAGCCGTTTATCACCTCAGCAACAAGACCTTGGCACCAGGCTGTTATCTGTAGCAGAAAGCAGCAGCAGGAAGGAGACACCAGATCACCAGCCCCAGGCCATGGCCCTGGTGCTGTCCTTACCAGTGATCAGTGTCTGCAGCTCTCCAGGAGCTCAGGGAGCAGGGATACTCCTCACCATCTCATCTTACCCATGCACCCAAAGCCACGGCCAGCTGTGTGCTCCTGCCCACCAGCACATGCCAAGGCACAGCGTGGGATTCTTGGGGAGGTGTCCTCTGCAGGGCCAGGAGTTGGACTTGGTGATCCTTGGGGGTCCTTTCCAGCCCAGGATATTTTGTGATTCTAAGGCTTTGGCCAGCCCAGGTTTCAGCCACCTCCCTGATCCAGGTGTGATTGACCCCAAACCAGATCTTGCCTCTGTCTACCCTCCAGTGCAAGGAACATGTTGCATCTACCCCAGCCCCCTGCTTGTGTCTGATGGATCATGCTGACCTTTTAAACATATTTCTTGGAGTATTAGAAAACATTATATGACAAAAACCAAACAAACAAACAAAACAAAACAAACCCAAAAAACAAACCAAAAAGCCAACAAACCAGCCCAAAGGAAATCAATTTGGGTAATGATGGCCTTTTGTTCCAGTTTATCCTGCACCAAATTCCATAGATGCTAACTCTGAACATTTCCCAGACCTTCACAGCAGAGCTTGGAATTGTGTCTCTGATTTCTTGGTTGTTTCATGACACGTGCATTTCTCCTATATAATCCCAGTGTTTTGCTTAGAAGCCATATTATAACTGGGAATCAATCTTCTTCATTTGAACATCTAGGACAGATTCACACATCATTTCACCATTAACTAGGATAGACTCAGCCTTGCAGATCTTTCAGGTTTCAAGCCTGGCTGTGTTGTTTCAGTTCTTTGCTGCTGCCTGTGTTTTGTGAAAAAAAAAAAAATTAAATAACCAGACTTTGGGACTTTCTGTTGTGGCTTGAAGAAAAACACAGGTTGTTTCATCGCTGTTGTGAGACGTGTTACCCGGCTCATTAATTCACAACAGTTCTTGTTTTCTCTGCCTTTTTCATGCTGATGTGATACATTTGTGAAGTCCAGGGTTGTACTGCAAGTGATTAATGCTGCAGTAAAGTCTGATAAACTGAGATTCCAACAAAAAAGTGTGAAAAATGTAACCTCTAAAGTTCTGAAAGCTCACATGTGACAAAACCCATAAATCACCCCAGAAGCAATCATTATGGTGAGTTACTAACGTGATTATGCAGCTGCATTTGTCATCATTTCCCATTACGTAGAGAATAAACCTGTCAGGCTGATTTATGGCAGAGGGCTCCACAAGATGGGAACTGGCACCTGTACTGTTCTGTGGAAACGATGAGAAATGCTGTGTGTGCTCAAGTGCTGAATGGAAAAGGAAGGAGGGGAGATAACTGTTCTTTGAAGGCACTGATTCAGGGACAAAGACTTCAGAGAGGAGTCATGCTTGCACCCATGGGATGGCAGGAAGAGTATCCACCAACCTGTCCCAACAGCAGCAGCAGCATCAGAATGCATTCTCCACAGGTGGAGGGAAGAGAGGAGAGAGGAGGTCTTTTGAGGGGACCAAAGTCAGTCATGGAGAAATCCTAGAAGCCTGGAATGGTTGGGGTCACAAGGGATCTGAAAAACCATCTTGTTCTAACCCCTGATGTGGGCCGTGACAAACTGAACAGCTGAATGCCTGGCTACTCAGGGCATACTCAAGGTTTTGGATTCCATGCCTGTGCATCTACCGTGGAGCAGCTGGGTCTGCTGGGAGCAGATGGCATCCACCTGAGCTCAGAGCAGGCCAAAAGATGGGCAGATGTGGGACTGAGCAGGGCGAGGGACATCCCTGCACAGCAGCGCTCTGACAAGAGCAGCAGTGGCCTCCTCTCAGTGCCCTTCCCCAAGCAGCAGCCGCTGAACACCATGGTGGCTACACAGATGCTTTTGGCTCTGCAATCCCTTTGTGCTCAAAGGCCACGCTGGGCATTTCAGCTGGGCTGGAAGGTCTGGCTGGGCAGGGAACAGGCAAGAGGCACTGCTGGTGTGAGCTCCATGTGTTCACTGGGGACACAAGGAAGATTCTGTTCATCCAAAGAAAAACACAAGCAGCCAGTCCCTGCTAACACAGCAGTGCGACTCTGTCCAGAGCAGCTCAAATTCTCTGCCAGAACCACCCCCCTGCACCTTCTTGATCTGAAGGGGAGTAGCAGTGGTTTCACTGCAGTTCTTTATTTCTGCTGTCTGATAATGGGAAGGTTTCACAGAAGTCTTGGATGGACTGGATCAGGGAATAGTCAAGCAAGAAAACCTGAGCAACCATCACCCAACCCCACTGACAGAAGAACAAGTCCCATTAGGAAAAGCACCTCAGGTGTTTTCATAGTTGATATTATGTATCCTACTATACATTATTGATTGTAATCGTTTCCCTTTGGAAACTTATCAGAGGGGACTTCTGCCTGCTTTGTGAAGGGAGCCCCTGGGGCCCATCCCCTCCCAGAGGGGCTGCACTTGCTGCCTGCCGGGGCTTTCATTGCTGGGCCCACTGGGAGCCCCTGAGCTGGGCTGGGCACCAAGGGCAGGGCTGGCCCGGCTGTGATGCCTCTGGCCCCTGTGACACCAGGGGCAGCGTGTCACAATGGGGGCAGCTGGAAAAGGCCCCCGCAGGTAACGCTGGCCCAGCACAGCCTGGGCAAGCGGTGAGTGCGCACGTGGCGGGGCTGGGCCGGGCCAGGGCCGGGCCACAAGCGCCGCACCCGGGCCTGCATTGTCCCCCTGCACCCAGGGCCAGCCCCTGGGGCCGGCGCCTTGGCCGGGGCACGGGGCTGCTGCTGCTGGCCCACTGGCACAGGCCCTGCTGCCTGCCAGCTGCCCGGGGCCCTCTGCTTCTGCCCTCACATCCCTGCGCCTCCGGGCCTCACTTCAGCCCCCACAAGCTCCCTTGGCAGCCCCAGTGAAAGCCTTGTCTCTCTCCTCCTGCAGACCATGGCGCACAGAGCAGTCCTGGCTGGGCTTGTGCTGCTCCTCTTCCTGTTCCCACTTTCCGTGGTGGACAGATTTCACGGGGATGGGCAGCCCCGTGCAGAGGAGATGAAAGCGGCCCCCCCAGAGCCAGCTGAGCCTGGCTGGGGACCCTGGCTCCTGGCTGCCTTGCGCTACCTGCACCAGCTCTGGCAAATTGCTCAGCCGCTGCTCCTGCTTTTGGGCTGGTGGCTCAGGCGCAGAAGGGCAGCCACGAGGCAGAGAGCAGCGGCCCAGAGAGCTGAGGAAAAGGCCAGAAGGAGGAAGGTGGAAAGTGAGCGGAGAAGGCGGCTCCTTAGGAAGAGATTCAAAGACATGGAGCAAATGCGCCGGGCCATGAAAGAAATAGAAAAGCAAATGGCCAGGCTGATTGGAATGAATAGGGATACAACCAGGATGCTGAAGGTAGGCAGGGCAGGCTTTTGGAGGAGCACAGGCAGTGGCTGTGTGAAGAAAAGCTTCCTGCTGGAGATGCTCTCTGGGCCGGCCAAGGCGAGCCGCACATCTTTGTGAGCAGCCGGCGCACAGAGCTGCGCTTGCTGCCCAGCACAGCCCTGCGCCGGGGCACAGGCTCCGGGCTCCTGACACACCCTGCCCCTCTGCCCTCTCTCTCCTCACGGGATCTGTAGTAACTGCATCTATTTTAACCCTTTCCCATACAGAGGCTTTGCATCTGCTCGGAGGAAAGCACCATTTGAAGGCATCGGGCCAATGTTTGGAGATTGATTCAAGTTCTTAAATGGTTTTGAAATATTTAAAATATCTTATTTAAAAATAATTGTCTTTAGAAACGTTTTCCAAATTTTTTATTTCTATAATGTAGATTAATACTCTTGTAAGAGATCATAAATAGTTTAATAGTAAGTAGTAAATAAATAATGGCACTTTTCTTTAGATTACATATAATAATATATTATAATTAATTTATAATTAATTGTATTAATTTTATAATTCTTCAAAATTACCAAGAATTATTGCAGTTAACCAAAACTGAAGTATACTTTATTTTTATCTAAACCAGCAAATGTTGCTTGATCATCATGATCCAATAATTATTTTGTGTCTTGTTTAATATTCATATATACAGTACATAGACTGTTGCTACGAATGCCTATAATCACAATTGGTTAATTTAAATTACACTCTCTGCCCTCCTGTCTCGGGAGGGTGACTTCCCTCAGGCAGCTGCAGTCCCTGTCAAGATGCAATAAAGGCAATGCCTGAACAAACGCTGTGTCTGTGAGTGTCCATGCTGGACTCAGGTGTCATCTGTGGGGAATTCCTGACACAGGGGCACCACAGCAGCCCTTGGCCATGCAGAGGCTCCTTTCCTCCCCTGCAGCAGCTGCTCCTTTGGTGCTGTGATCCAGCCTCTGCTCTGCGCGATGCCAAATGCAAGAAAACCAGGAGTGCCACCACTCAGACTGTCACTCGGGTCCCTGCAGAGCTCAGGAGCCACCATGGCTGTGTAGGTGTGGAACCTGCAGTGGGCCATGACAGCAGGGACAGCAGGGACAGCAGGGACAGGGGGACACAGCACAGCAGTCACAGCCCGGCTGCCCTGGGACAGGCCCGGCAGGCAGACAGGACACGGGGCAGGCAGGAGTCCCCATCCTCTCTGTGCCCTCCTGAGCACAGGCACATAAGGGACAGGGGCAATGGGGACACAGCCGGCCCCTCTCCTCTGGGAATATCCCACCTGCCCAGGGGCCCTGACAGAACGCAGGGGCTGAGGCTCTGCAAGGGGAACCCAAGGGTGAGCAGGAGGACCTCCAAGTTACATCTGCCCACATTCTGCATGCAAACTGCTGCATGGAGGAGAAAACCAGAGGGGCCTTGCCACAGCAGATCCCATCTGAGGGAAGCTGTTCTCTATTCCTGCACACGGGTGCCCCATGCAACATGGAGCACATGAATGCCCTTTGACACCAGATTCTCACCCCTGCTCGAGCGCTTTGGCACAGCAGGAGCGGCCATTCCCTAATAACACACGGGTTTGCAACTCTTGTGCAAAGCAACACAAATTGTCTCTCTCCTCCTGCAGACCATGGTGTCCAAATCAGTCCCTGCCCTGCTGGTGCTGCTCCTCTTCCACTTCCCACGGCCCGTGGTGATCAGTTGGGATGAGGATGCAGAGCTGGGCAAAGAGGGCCTGGAGCAGGCTACCCCAGAGGCACCCGAGCCTGCCTGGGGACCCCTGCTCTGGGCAGCCATGCAGCAGGGGCCCTACTGGGCTGCTGCTGAGCTGCTCTTCCTGCCTTTCTTCCTCTGCCTCAGGCCCAGAAGGGTGGACATGAAGCAGAGAGCAGCGGCCCGGAGAGCTGAAGAAGAGGCCAGAAGGCGCGGGATGGAAATGGAGCAGAGAAGGCTTCGCTTCAAGAGGACATGCAAAGACTTGAAGGAGCTGTGTAGTACCATGAAGATGATCAAGAAGAAAATGGCCAGGCTGATTTGAATGAACAGCAAGGTGAGCAGGATGCCCTCTGGGCTGGCCAAGGCGAGCCGCACATCTTTGTGAGCAGCCAGCGCACAGAGCTGCGCTTGCTGCCCAGCACAGCCCTGCGCCGGGGCTCAGGCTCCGGGCTCCTGACACACCCTGCCCCTCTGCCCTCTCTCTTCCTTTATCCGTGTTAACTGTATCTATTTTAACCCTTTTCCATACAGAAGCTTTGCATTTGCTCGAGGATGGAGGCATTTGAAGCAGGATTGGGCCGGATGGATGGATGGATGGGGCAGGCACAGGGCCTGCAAGGCCTCCCTGGCGTTCAGCAGCCTAAGGCAGGAAATGCTGAGTCATGATGGCTGGGCCTAAGATGCCCCTCTTCCGCCTTTGGACCCCTGCTTATCTCTCTCTACGACTATAGGCCACTTTCGCCTCAACCCTTATTATTGAACAATTTCTGAAACCCCTGAATGCTATAAAAACCTTTACTTTCACCCAGATTGGCAGAAGAGGCTGTCCCTGAAAACCTTTGCAGAAGAGCCCAATAAAGACATCTCTGTGGAACCTCACACAGCCTTCTCCTCTCTCTCCCTGCATCTGCCCAAGGCACTTAGCAAGCCAAAGAGCTGAAATCCCAAATGATTTGCTGATAATCACTAAAGAGCTGATATCCCCCATGAGCTGAGCTTGCTAAGGTAGCCTGCAGCTGGAAGCTGCCTGGGAGTCCAGGCAGGCTGTGCTGGACAGGACTGTGCTATCTGGAGCAGCCACAGACGGACAGGGATACTCCGAAACGTGGCCGAGGCACGCATTAGATGGATATTGATTTAACTTCATACTTAGTTTAGAAATAATTTAGATAGTTTATTTTTTTATCTATAAAGAATTTCATTGTATAGTATAAAAATTGTACATTTTAGTAGGAATTATATAAGAGACAACTACTAATTCTATTAGAATGATTCTACATTCTACTTACTACATAGTAATTATCATTAATTGTAACAATTACTGCAAATTATGGCAATGAACCAGAACTGATATGTGTTGAATCTTTGTCACACTAAGTAACTTTTCACACTCTACAATGTCCAAACACCATTGTCATTCTATTAGTTCATATATCTTTTAGAACGCTCTAGAAAAAAATTCTTAAGGTAAGGATGACTATTATTGTGATTTGTTCCTGAGGATGTTTAACGTATATGATATATTTTCAAAAGGACACTGCCTGCCCTCATTTCTTGTGGCATTCTGTTCCCTCTGGAGCTGCAGTCAGTGCAGAGTTCCAACAAAGGCAGTGCTTGAACAAACACTGTGTCTGTGAGTGTCCACAGTGGCCTCCAAGGCCATCCAGTTCTACCCCTGTGCCATGGGCTGGGACACCTCTGGCTGGGCCAGGCTGCTCCAAGGCCCATCCAGCCTGGACTGGAACACTTGCAGGGACGGGGCAGCCGCAGCTGCTCTGAGCGCCCTGTGCCAGGGCCTCACAGCCCTCACAGCCAAGGCTTCCTTCCCCAGAGCCCAGCTCGGCCTGCCCTGTGGCAGGGGGAAGAAGCCATTGGCCCTGGCGCTGGCCCTGCCGGCCCTGGCCCACAGCCCCTCTGCAGGGCTCTGCTGGGCCTGGTGCAGGCACGGAAAGGCCGCAGGAAGGCGCCCCTGGAGAAGGCCTTGGAGAGCGCTGGGGCCAGCAGTGCCCCCGTGAGGGCAGCGAGCAGGGCCCGGCCTGTCCGTCCGTGCGCGAGGGCACAGGGCGGGCGCTGAGGCCTTGCCAGCTGGAGCGCATGAATGCGCTCGGACCTGAGATTCCTGCCCCTTGCTCAGCTGTTCCGCTACAGCACGAGTGGCCAATTTGTGCCACTCTCGTACAAAACAGCTGAAATTCTCTGTCAGAACCAGCCGTGTGCTGCTTCTTGATCTAGAGGAGCCTGGAGGTGGCCTGGCTACTGTTCCATCTCAGTGGTGTCCGATAATGGGAAGGTTTCACAGAGCTCTTGGATGGGCTGCATCTCGGAAGACTCAGGCAGGAAAACTGAGCCACCCTCACCTACTCCACAGAGACAGAGAGAAAAACCAGCGCCATCACAGAAGCAACTCTGGTGCTCTCATAGTTGATATTATGTATCCTATTCGAGATTATCAGTTATATTCTTTTCTCTTCCACAACATGTCTGGCAACTTCTGCCTGCTTTGTGAAGGGAGCCCCTGGGCCCCTTCCCCTCCCAGAGGGGCTGTACTTGCTGCCTGCCGGGGCTTTCATTGCTGGGCCCACTGGGAGCCCCTGAGCTGGGCTGGGCACCAAGGGCAGGGCTGGCCCGGCTGTGATGCCTCTGGCCCCTGTGACACCAGGGGCAGCGTGTCACAATGGGGGCAGCTGGAAAAGGCCCCTGCAGGTAACGCTGGCCCAGCACAGCCTGAGCAAGCGGTGAGTGCGCACGTGGCGGGGCTGGGCCGGGCCAGGGCCGGGCCACAAGCGCCGCACCCGGGCCTGCATTGTCCCCCTGCACCCAGGGCCAGCCCCTGGGGCCGGCGCCTTGGCCGGGGCACGGGGCTGCTGCTGCTGGCCCACTGGCACAGGCCCTGCTGCCTGCCAGCTGCCCGGGGCCCTCTGCTTCTGCCCTCACATCCCTGCGCCTCCGGGCCTCACTTCAGCCCCCACAAGCTCCCTTGGCAGCCCCAGTGAAAGCCTTGTCTCTCTCCTCCTGCAGACCATGGCGCACAGAGCAGTCCTGGCTGGGCTTGTGCTGCTCCTCTTCCTGTTCCCACTTTCCGTGGTGGACAGATTTCACGGGGATGGGCAGCCCCGTGCAGAGGAGATGAAAGCGGCCCCCCCAGAGCCAGCTGAGCCTGGCTGGGGACCCTGGCTCCTGGCTGCCTTGCGCTACCTGCACCAGCTCTGGCAAATTGCTCAGCCGCTGCTCCTGCTTTTGGGCTGGTGGCTCAGGCGCAGAAGGGCAGCCACGAGGCAGAGAGCAGCGGCCCAGAGAGCTGAGGAAAAGGCCAGAAGGAGGAAGGTGGAAAGTGAGCGGAGAAGGCGGCTCCTTAGGAAGAGATTCAAAGACATGGAGCAAATGCGCCGGGCCATGAAAGAAATAGAAAAGCAAATGGCCAGGCTGATTGGAATGAATAGGGATACAACCAGGATGCTGAAGGTAGGCAGGGCAGGCTTTTGGAGGAGCACAGGCAGTGGCTGTGTGAAGAAAAGCTTCCTGCTGGAGATGCTCTCTGGGCCGGCCAAGGCGAGCCGCACATCTTTGTGAGCAGCCGGCGCACAGAGCTGCGCTTGCTGCCCAGCACAGCCCTGCGCCGGGGCACAGGCTCCGGGCTCCTGACACACCCTGCCCCTCTGCCCTCTCTCTCCTCACGGGATCTGTAGTAACTGCATCGATTTTAACCCTTTCCCATACAGAGGCTTTGCATCTGCTCAAAGGAAAGCACCATTTGAAGGCATCGGGCCAGCCAATGTTTGGAGATCGATTCAAGTTCTTAAATGGTTTTGAAATATTTAAAATATCTTATTTAAAAATAATTGTCTTTAGCAACATTTTCCAAACTTTTTATTACTATAATGTAGATTAATACTCTTGTAAGAGATCATAAATATTTTAATAGTAAGTAGGAATTAAATAATGGCACTTTTCTTTTGATTACATATAAAAATATATTATAATTAATTTATAATTAATTGTATTAATTATATAATTCTTCAAAATTACCAAGAATTATTGCAGTTAACCAAAACTGAAGTATACTTTATTTTTATCCAAACCAGCAAATGTTGCTTGATCTTCATGATCCAATAATTATTTTGTGTCTTGTTTAATATTCATATATACAGTATATAGGCTGTGGCTACGAATGCCTATAATCACAATTGGTTAATTTAAATTACACTCTCTGCCCTCCTGTCTCGGGAGGGTGACTTCCCTCAGGCAGCTGCAGTCCCTGTCAAGATGCAATAAAGGCAATGCCTGAACAAACGCTGTGTCTGTGAGTGTCCATGCTGGACTCAGGTGTCAGCTGTGGGGAATTCCTGACACAGGGGCACCACAGCAGCCCTTGGCCATGCAGAGGCTCCTTTCCTCCCCTGCAGCAGCTGCTCCTTTGGTGCTGTGATCCAGCCTCTGCTCTGCGCGATGCCAAATGCAAGAAAACCAGGAGTGCCACCACTCAGACTGTCACTCGGGTCCCTGCAGAGCTCAGGAGCCACCATGGCTGTGTAGGTGTGGAACCTGCAGTGGGCCATGACAGCAGGGACAGCAGGGACAGCAGGGACAGGGGGACACAGCACAGCAATCACAGCCCGGCTGCCCTGGGACAGGCCCGGCAGGCAGACAGGACACGGGGCAGGCAGGAGTCCCCATCCTCTCTGTGCCCTCCTGAGCACAGGCACATAAGGGACAGGGGCAATGGGGACACAGCCGGCCCCTCTCCTCTGGGAATATCCCACCTGCCCAGGGGCCCTGACAGAACGCAGGGGCTGAGGCTGTGCAAGGGGAACCCAAGGCTGAGCAGGAGGACCTCCAAGTTACATCTGCCCACATTCTGCATGCAAACTGCTGCGTGGAGGAGAAAACCAGAGGGGCCTTGCCACAGCAGATCCCGTCTGAGGGAAGTTGTTCTCTATTCCTGCACACGGGTGCCCCGTGCAACATGGAGCACATGAATGCACTTTGACACCAGATTCTCAGCCCTGCTCGAGCGCTCTGGCACAGCAGGAGCGGCCATTCCCTAATAACACACGGGTTTGCAACTCTTGTGCAAAGCAACACAAATTGTCTCTCTCCTCCTGCAGACCATGGTGTCCAAATCAGTCCCTGCCCTGCTGGTGCTGCTCCTCTTCCACTTCCCACGGCCCGTGGTGATCAGTTGGGATGAGGATGCAGAGCTGGGCAAAGAGGGCCTGGAGCAGGCTACCCCAGAGCCACCCGAGCCTGCCTGGGGACCCCTGCTCTGGGCAGCCGTGCAGCAGGGGCCCTACTGGGCTGCTGCTGAGCTGCTCCTCCTGCCTTTCTTCCTCTGCCTCAGGCCCAGAAGGGCGGCCATGAAGCAGAGAGCAGCGGCCCAGAGAGCTGAAGAAGAGGCCAGAAGGCGCAGGATGGAAATGGAGCAGAGAAGGCTTCGCTTCAAGAGGACATGCAAAGACTTGAAGGAGGTGTGGAGGACCATGGAAATGATCAAGAAGAAAATGGCCAGGCTGATTTGAATGAACAGCAAGGTGAGCAGGATGCCCTCTGGGCTGGCCAAGGCGAGCCGCACATCTTTGTGAGCAGCCGGCGCACAGAGCTGCGCTTGCTGCCCAGCACAGCCCTGCGCCGGGGCACAGGCTCCGGGCTCCTGACACACCCTGCCCCTCTGCCCTCTCTCTTCCTTTATCTGTGTTAACTGTATCTATTTGAACCCTTTTACATACAGAAGCTTTGCATTTGCTCGAGGATGGAGGCATTTGAAGCAGGATTGGGCCGGATGGATGGATGGGGCAGGCACAGGGCCTGCAAGGCCTCCCTGGCGTTCAGCAGCCTAAGGCAGGAAATGCCGAGTCATGATGGCTGGGCCTAAGATGCCCCTCTTCCGCCTTTGGACCCCTGCTTATCTCTCTCTACGACTATAGGTCACTTTTGCCTCAACCCTTACTATTGAACAATTTCTGAAACCCCTGAATGCTGTAAAAACCTTTACTTTCAGCCAGATTGGCAGAAGAGGCTGTCCCTGAAAACCTTTGCAGAAGAGCCAAATAAAGACATCTCTGTGGAACCTCACACAGCCTTCTCCTCTCTCTCCCTGCATCTGCCCAAGGCACTTAGCAAGCCAAAGAGCTGAAACCCAAATGGGCTGATAATCACTAAAGAGCTGATATCCCCCATGAGCTGAGCTTGCTAAGGTAGCCTGCAGCTGGAAGCTGCCTGGGAGTCCAGGCAGGCTGTGCTGGACAGGACTGTGCTATCCGGAGCAGCCACAGCCGGACGGGGATACCCCGAAACGTGGCCGAGGCACGCATTAGGTGGATATTGATTTAACTTCACACTTAGTTTAGAAATAATTTAGATAGTTTATTTTTTTATCTATAAAGAATTTCATTGTATAGTATAAAAATTGTACATTTTAGTAGGAATTATATAAGAAACAACTACTAATTCTCTTAGAATGATTCTACATTCCACTTACTACATAGTAATTATCATTAATTGTAACAATTACTGCGAATTATGGCAATGAACCAGAATTGATATTTGTTGAATCTTTGTCACACTAAGTAACTTTTCACACTCTACAATGTCCAAACACCATTGTCATTCTATTAGTTCATATATCTTTTAGAACGCTCCAGAAAAAAATTCTTAAGGTAAGGATGACTATTATTGTGATTTGTTCCTGAGGATGTTTAAAGTATATGATAGATTTTCAAAAGGACACTGCCCGCCCTCATTTCTTGTGGCATTCTGTTCCCTCTGGAGCTGCAGTCAGTGCAGAGTTCCAACAAAGGCAGTGCTTGAACAAACACTGTGTCTGTGAGTGTCCACAGTGGCCTCCAAGGCCATCCAGTTCTACCCCTGTGCCATGGGCTGGGACACCTCTGGCTGGGCCAGGCTGCTCCAAGGCCCATCCAGCCTGGACTGGAACACTTGCAGGGACGGGGCAGCTGCAGCTGCTCTGAGCGCCCTGTGCCGGGGCCTCACAGCCCTCACAGCCAAGGCTTCCTTCCCCAGAGCCCAGTTCAGCCTGCCCTGTGGCAGGGGGAAGAAGCCATTGGCCCTGGCGCTGGCCCTGCAGGCCCTGGCCCACAGCCCCTCTGCAGGTCTCTGCTGGGCCTGGTGCAGGCACGGAAAGGCCGCAGGAAGGCGCCCCTGGAGAAGGCCTTGGAGAGCGCTGGGGCCAGGAGTGCCCCCGTGAGGGCAGCGAGCAGGGCCCGGCCTGTCCGTCCGTGCGCGAGGGCACAGGGCGGGCGCTGGGGCCCTGCCAGCTGGAGCGCATGAATGCGCTCGGACCTGAGATTCCTGCCCCTTGCTCAGCTGTTCCGCTACAGCACGAGTGGCCAATTTGTGCCACTCTCGTACAAAACAGCTGAAATTCTCTGCCAGAACCAGCCGTGTGCTGCTTCTTGATCTAGAGGAGCCTGGAGGTGGCCTGGCTACTGTTCCATCTCAGTGGTGTCCGATAATGGGAAGGTTTCACAGAGCTCTTGGATGGGCTGCATCTCGGAAGACTCAGGCAGGAAAACTGAGCCACCCTCACCTACTCCACAGAGACAGAGAGAAAAACCAGCGCCATCACAGAAGCAACTCTGGTGCTCTCATAGTTGATATTATGTATCCTATTCAAGATTATCAGTTATATTCTTTTCTCTTCCACAACATGTCTGGCAACTTCTGCCTGCTTTGTGAAGGGAGCCCCTGGGGCCCATCCCCTCCCAGAGGGGCTGCACTTGCTGCCTGCCGGGGCTTTCATTGCTGGGCCCACTGGGAGCCCCTGAGCTGGGCTGGGCACCAAGGGCGGGGCTGGCCCGGCTGTGATGCCTCTGGCCCCTGTGACACCAGGGGCAGCGTGTCACAATGGGGGCAGCTGGAAAAGGCCCCCGCAGGTAACTCTGGCCCAGCACAGCCTGGCCAAGCGGTGAGTGCACACGTGGCGGGGCTGCGCCGGGCCAGGGCCAGGCCACGAGCGCCGCACCCGGGCCTGCATTGTCCCCCTGCACCCAGGGCCAGCCCCTGGGGCCGGCGCCTTGGCCGGGGCACGGGGCTGCTGCTGCTGTCCCACTGGCACAGGCCCTGCTGCCTGCCAGCTGCCCGGGGCCCTCTGCTTCTGCCCTCACATCCCTGCGCCTCCGGGCCTCACTTCAGCCCCCACAAGCTCCCTTGGCAGCCCCAGTGAAAGCCTTGTCTCTCTCCTCCTGCAGACCATGGCGCACAGAGCAGTCCTGGCTGGGCTTGTGCTGCTCCTCTTCCTGTTCCCACTTTCCGTGGTGGACAGATTTCACGGGGATGGGCAGCCCCGTGCAGAGGAGATGAAAGCGGCCCCCCAAGAGCCAGCTGAGCCTGGCTGGGGACCCTGGCTCCTGGCTGCCTTGCGCTACCTGCACCAGCTCTGGCAAATTGCTCAGCCGCTGCTCCTGCTTTTGGGCTGGTGGCTCAGGCGCAGAAGGGCAGCCACGAGGCAGAGAGTAGTGGCCCAGAGAGCTGAGGAAAAGGCCAGAAGGAGGAAGGTAGAAAGTGAGCGGAGAAGGCGGCTCCTTAGGAAGAGATTCAAAGACATGGAGCAAATGCGCCGGGCCACGAAAGAAATAGAAAAGCAAATGGCCAGGCTGATTGGAATGAATAGGGATACAACCAGGATGCTGAAGGTAGGCAGGGCAGGCTTTTGGAGGAGCACAGGCAGTGGCTGTGTGAAGAAAAGCTTCCTGCTGGAGATGCTCTCTGGGCCGGCCAAGGCGAGCCGCACATCTTTGTGAGCAGCCGGCGCACAGAGCTGCGCTTGCTGCCCAGCACAGCCCTGCGCCGGGGCACAGGCTCCGGGCTCCTGACACACCCTGCCCCTCTGCCCTCTCTCTCCTCACGGGATCTGTAGTAACTGCATCGATTTTAACCCTTTCCCATACAGAGCCTTTGCGTCTGCTCGGAGGAACGCACCATCTGAAGGCATCGGGCCCAATGATTGGAGATTGATTCAAATTCTTCAATAGTTTTGAAATATTTAAAATATCTTATCTAAAAATAGTTGTCTTTAGAAACATTTTCCAAAATTTTTATTACTATAATGTAGATTAATACTCTTGTAAGAGATCGTAAATATTTTAATAATAAGTAGGAATTAAATAATGGCACTTTTCCTTATATTACATAGAACTTATAATTCACCAAAGTTACCAAGAATTATTGCAGTTAACCATAACTGAAGTATACTTTATTTCTATCTAAACCAGCAAATGTTGCTTGATCTTCATGATCCAATAATTATTTTGTGTCTTGTTTAATATTAATATATACAGTACATAGACTGTTGCTACGAATGCCTATAATCACAATTGGTTAATTTAAATTTCACTCTCTGCCCTCCTGTCTCGGGAGGGTGACTTCCCTCAGGCAGCTGCAGTCCCTGTCAAGATGCAATAAAGGCAATGCCTGAACAAACGCTGTGTCTGTGAGTGTCCATGCTGGACTCAGGTGTCAGCTGTGGGGAATTCCTGACACAGGGGCACCACAGCAGCCCTTGGCCATGCAGAGGCTCCTTTCCTCCCCTGCAGCAGCTGCTCCTTTGGTGCTGTGATCCAGCCTCTGCTCTGCGCGATGCCAAATGCAAGAAAACCAGGAGTGCCACCACTCAGACTGTCACTCGGGTCCCGGCAGAGCTCAGGAGCCACCATGGCTGTGTAGGTGTGGAACCTGCAGTGGGCCATGACAGCAGGGACAGCAGGGACAGCAGGGACAGCAGGGACAGCAGGGACAGCAGGGACAGGGGGACACAGCACAGCAATCACAGCCCGGCTGCCCTGGGACAGGCCCGGCAGGCGGACAGGACACGGGGCAGGCAGGAGTCCCCATCCTCTCTGTGCCCTCCTGAGCACAGGCACATAAGGGACAGGGGCAATGGGGACACAGCCGGCCCCTCTCCTCTGGGAATATCCCACCTGCCCAGGGGCCCTGACAGAACGCAGGGGCTGAGGCTCTGCAAGGGGAACCCAAGGGTGAGCAGGAGGACCTCCAAGTTACATCTGCCCACATTCTGCCTGCAAACTGCTGCGTGGAGGAGAAAACCAGAGGGGCCTTGCCACAGCAGATCCCATCTGAGGGAAGGTGTTCTCTATTCCTGCACACGGGTGCCCCATGCAACATGGAGCACATGAATGCACTTTGACACCAGATTCTCACCCCTGCTCGAGCGCTCTGGCACAGCAGGAGCAGCCATTCCCTAATAACACACGGGTTTGCAACTCTTGTGCAAAGCAGCACAAATTGTCTCGCTCCTCCTGCAGACCATGGTGTCCAAATCAGTCCCTGTGCTGCTGGTGCTGCTCCTCTTCCACTTCCCACGGCCCGTGGTGATCAGTTGGGATGAGGATGCAGAGCTGGGCAAAGAGGGCCTGGAGCAGGCTACCCCAGAGGCACCCGAGCCTGCCTGGGGACCCCTGCTCTGGGCAGCCGTGCAGCAGGGGCCCTACTGGGCTGCTGCTGAGCTGCTCTTCCTGCCTTTCTTCCTCTGCCTCAGGCCCAGAAGGGCGGCCATGAAGCAGAGAGCAGCGGCCCGGAGAGCTGAAGAAGAGGCCAGAAGGCGCAGGATGGAAATGGGGCAGAGAAGGCTTCGCTTCCAGAGGACATGCAAAGACTTGAAGGAGATGTGGAGGACCATGAAGATGATCACACCTAGTCCTGAACCTGTCTCGTCTAGTACACCCTTCCCTCTTTATTCTCCTCTCCCATCGTCACCTGATCCCTCTTCCTCGGAAGATGAGCAAAACCTAACTGTGGTTAGAAAGGAGAGAGAGAGAATCAACGATGGGGTAGCCCCCAGAACCAGGAGTCGGTCTAACCTTGCCCCAGTTATGGATAGAAAAGACATAGGCAGACAAAAACGGATTGTAATTGCCCCCTTGCGACAAAGTGTAGGAGTGGAAGGGCCAGTATTTATAAAAGTGCCTTTCTCTCCTGCAGATTTAGTTATTTGGAAACAATCAGCCAGAATTCATAGAGAAAATCCTGATAAAATGGCATGAGTAGTAAAAATGGTTATAAAAACCTCAAAATCCTGACTGGGATGACATACAATTATATATATATATATATATATATATATATATATATATATATATATATATATATATAAAAAATAACATATTATATTAATATATCTAATATATATTTATATATAGTATATTAATATATCTAATATATTAATATTAGATACTTTGATGGATTCTACTGAGAAAGAGATGGTACTTAAGGCAGCCAAAGAAAGGGTAAGAGAGAACATCAGAAACAGACTCGTAACAGGGAATTTAGATGAGAATTTCCCAACTGAGGATCCAAATTGGGACCCTAATTTATTTTGCGATGTGGGGAGACCTATAAGAAGTTCAGCAGGAAAAGACAATGTCCAGACTTGAACAACCAGTTTCACCAGGGCAATCAGTGCCAGCAGGTTACCAAGGGGATGGTTTTGGGGGAGTATACCAGCTGACTAGACATAGAGCCAGTAGAACAAGTTAAGGAACCTGTTATAAATATACAATTAGGACATAAAGAGGTCAAATTTCTAATAGATACAGGAGCTACTCACTCGGTATTGAATGATCTGCAAGGACAAATTGGGGACAAGGAAACAACAATAGTCGGCGCTACAGGGAAAGAGGAAAAACGGCCATTCTTGCAACCCCTAGATTTGTGTTTTGGGAACAAAGTTATAACACACGAATTCCTATACGTACCTGAGTGTCCAATTCCGCTTTTAGGGAGAGATTTGCTAGCGAAACTTGATGCGGTAATAACCTTTGAAAATGGGGAGCTTATAATGAAAATATCTGAATCAAAGACGGGACAGATTTTAATGATCAAAGAAAAACCTGTTCCCTCTATCCCTAGGGAGGTAGGAGATGCAGTGATTCCCTCTGTATGGGAGACAGATATACCAGGGAAATCTAAATTGGCACAACCAGTGCATGTAGAGTTAAAAGAAGGGGCGAGGCCTCTACAAGTCAAACACTATTCCATAAAACCAGAAGCATGGCAAGGAATAAGTAAAGATTATTGAGAAATTCTTGAAATACCAAATTTTAGAAGAATGTGAATCAGAATTTACTACACCAATATTTCCAGTAAGGAAGCCAAATGGTGAATATAGATTAGTGCAGGATTTGAGAGCAATCAATAAAATAACAAAGGACATTTCTCCAGTGGTAACAAATCCTTACACATTGCTAACATCTGTAAAAGAGATATATAGGTGGTTTACTGAAATTGATTTAAAAGATGCCTTTTTCTGCATCCCCCTTGACAAAGAAAGTAGGAAACTGTTTGCCTGTGAGTGGGAAAACCCAGGGAATGGGAGAAAGACCCAACTCACCTGCACACGATATAAGAACTTGCCGACCCTATTTGGAAACCAACTGGCAAAGGAGCTGGAGATTTGCACCGAGAGTGGGCAAGTACCAAGAGACCAATACCTGTTGGTGCAGTATGTTGATGATATACTAATAGCTACAGAAGAAAAGCAACCTGTATAAAGGTAACCATTGAGATTTTAAATTTACTGGGAATGGGAGGTTATAAAGTATCCAGAGGAAAGGCACAAATTGCCCAACAGACTGTGATCTACCTGGGATGTGAAATTTCACAAGGGCAATGAAAACTAGGCACTAACCGTATCCAAGCTATTTGTGCTATTCCAGAGCCCCAGAATCTACATGAGCTGCGAGTCTTCCTCGGGATGGCAGGATGGTGTTGCCTGTGGATCATGGACTATGGACTGATTGCGAAACCCCTGTGTGAAGCTCAGAAGATGCAGCCATTCACCTGGGGCAAGCCACAGAAAGAAGCCTTCCTAAAATTAAAGGAAGCACTGACAACTGCTCCAGCATTAGCATTACCTGATCTGTCTAAAGATTTTCAGCTGTTTGTCCATGAAAGGCTGCGCCTAGCACTAGGAGTCCTGACCCAAGGTCTGGGAAGCTGGAAAAGGCCGCTGGGCTACTTTTCCAAACAACTTGACAGCATAAGTGCCGGGTGGCCTCCATGTCTGCGGGCAGTCGCAGCCACTGTGATGCTGATACAAGAAGCCAGGAAGCTCACGATGGGAAGGCACATAGATGTCAATGTACCACACATGGTAACCACTGTCTTAGAGCAGAAGGGGGCCATTGGCTATCCCCAAGCAGGACGATGAAATTCCAGGTAGTCCTGACTGAGCAGGATGATGTCACATTAAAAACAACTAACCTTTTGAATCCAGCTTTGTTCCTAGGTACCACAACTGAAGAAGGCCCATTAGAGCATGACTGTGTGGAGGTAATAGAGTACACCTACTCAGCAAGAGAAGACCTGAAAGACGTCCCACTAGAGCAGCCAGAGTGGGAGCTGTTTACAGATGGGAGCAGCTTCGTAGAAAACGGAACCAGATACGCTGGATATGCAGTAACAACAGTCAGTACAGCAGTGGAGGCAAAGGCATTACCACCAAATACATCTGCCCAGAAGGCAGAACTGGTTGCTTTAACCAGGGCACTAGAATTAAGTGAAGGGGAAAGGATAAATATCTGGACTGACTCAAAATATGCTTTTGGAGTGGTGCACGTACACGGAGCACTGTGGAAAGAAAGGGGACTATTGTCCTTCTCAGGGTATGCACATTAAACATCAGGAAGCAGTCCTGCAATTGATAAAGGCGGTACAAAAACCTGAACAAGTGGCAATCATACACTGCAAAGCACAGCAATCAGGAAACTCCAAAATCTGTGAGGGAAATCGAAAGGCAGACTGGGCAGCCCAACAGGTTGCTCGAGAGGTGCAAACAACAATGGCATTGATACCTTTATAGCTTAATATATCCCAATTCAATTTGCCTCCAGAACCAAAATATTCAGTAGAAGATGAGAAACTGGCACGTTTGCTAAATGCACAAAAGAATTCAGAAGGATGGTATGTGACTGCACAGGACAGATAGTGGTACCCCCTTGGTAATGAGAGAAGTTCTACAAATTAAACATAACGAATGTCACGGGGGAGCAGAGGCATTGGTACAATTGCTAAAGCAAAGTTAAATTTCGGTATGGATGTTAACAATGGCAAAATCAGTAATGTCAAAGTGTGATATCTGCTTGAAAAACAACCCAGTGGCTGGCGACAGGCACAGCTAGGAAGAATTCGGATAGGAATAGAGCCAGAACACTATTGGCAGGTAGATTTTGTAGAACTGCCAAGAACTCGAGGATACAAATACCTGTTAGTGGGGGTTGACACATTCTCTGGGTGGCCAGAAGCCCTTCCCTGTCGCACCAACCAAGCAAAGGAAACAGTAAAGTGGTTACTACAGGAGATTATTCCCAGGTTCGGGGTGCCCCTAGGGTATCATCAGATAGGGGGCCCCATTTCATAACTACAGTAGTAAGAGAGGTAAGTAGATTGCTGGGGATAACTTGGGACCTCCACACACCGTGGAGACCCCAGTCGAGTGGACAGGTAGAGAGGATGAATCAGACACTAGAGAGGCAAATCAGTAAAATATGCCAAGAAGCCAAATTGCAGTGGCCCCAGGCTTTGCCAATAGCACTGTTGAGGATTGGGATAAAGCCTAGGAGTGGGATGTCAGTCAGCCCTTATGAGATATTGCATGGGAAACCATATGAATCTCCTGAGCCTAACCCTAATGTGCACGTCACAGGAAAGCAGGAAGTGTATAATTATGTTCTGTCTCTCGGGAAAACTTTAGCTCGGCTCCGGAGCATCCTCGTGTGGAATAGACCGCTGACTCTCGAGAGCCCAGTTCATAACATACATCCAGGAGACGAGGTGTACATCAAGAACTGGAACGAAGAGTCGCAGATTTTCATTTTTTTGGAATGCAAAATGATCAACTTACCACTCTTCATTCTAGAATGAAGAGAGAGGTACAAACAGAAACACAGGTGATAAAGGTTTCTAATGCAGTTTGGGCTGAGAATGTAATGATTGGATTAGTGAAAGACTTTGCCAAATGCAGAACACCTGTAGAATAACTGCCTGTCTGCCAATACCAAAGGCAGCAGGAGACTCAGTAAATTGGGGAATCATAACATCAAAACTACCTGAAATACAAAACAACAAAACAATTGCATGCAAACAGGTACCTGAGTCGAGGCAAGTAATCAAGGAAACTTGGGAGAAAATAGGAACATGGATGAGACCCATGGGCCAGAAAGACTGTATTCTAAGTGATGGCACACTAGGAACCCCTATGGGAGAATCAGGAGGCATCACACAATGGCAATGCTATTTGCCACACTATAAAAAGATTATAGAAAATGTTACAGAAACCACTCTGGTATGGAAGTGTGAGGCCAAGGATCAGAAAGATCAGACAGAGCCTTGGGACAGTGCATGGTCTGTGAGTATCCTTCAAAGATTCCAATGTATGGCAAACACCCCTTGGTGCATTAAGTGGGAAGGCTCCGAGAATGAAACAGATCCAGCAGTAACAAACACTGCCACCAGCAGCAGAACGAGGGCAGACAAAGTAAGTTGGTGGGCATGTAATAAAACTTATGACTGCACTTCTGATGATGCAGAGATAAAGCAGATGCCACCCCTGGCAATAGCCCTACAAACTGGCTGTGCTTGCAGAGGGATCAAACATAAACAAGGCAGAGGGAATTATAAAGCAGTTGCAGGATGTACCAGGAGTACAGTCCGAGGTCCAGGACAATTTGTATGGGCAGCAAGCGATGGCACCTGGACAACACATCTGCCTGTAGATGGGAAAGTAAAGGAAATTACTTTAGGCCTCCCAACCTCATGTCCAATTTGGAAAAAGTCCCCATTTAACGGAAAACATGAATTTGTGCAGATAAGAGCAAGACGAGAAGTTCTAGACAATGAAAATCCAGATGACACTTGGCAAGAACCCTCTGGTGGAGTGAAATTTGGGTGGGCCCTAGAGTCTTTGCTTGGTCCTGTAGAAAACTATAAGAGTAGGGAGATGCTGTACAAACTTACAGGTCAGGTAGATAGACTGGCAAGAGTCACCCGGGAAGGATTTAAAGAATTAAACATACAATTACAAGCCAGCACAAAAATGACTTTACAAAATCCATTAGCCTTAGATTTGTTACTCCTGAAAGAGCATGGAGTATGTGGATTTTTAAAGGGACAAGTTGGTCATTGCTGCGTTCACATCCCAAATGTAACTGCAGATGTAGAATATGACATCAATCAGTTGAAACAAATAGAGCATGAAGTACAAGAAGAGCAAAAGGATTTGACTACGACCTGGCTAGGCAAAATCTTTAAAGGGTTAGGGTGGAATGTGAGTTCATGGATTAAATCTATCATTGAGAGTGTGATAATCTTACTAATTGTATTCTTAGCAATTTGGTTAGTTCACAGCATCTTAAAAGGAGAGATACAGAAGAAAACATCCTGGAACCAGAAGATAATAAAGGCACTGACACGAGATCCACGCCCACCATCTTCTGGTTCTCCAGTGCGTGACAGCATCCACGACAACGTTTACATCAACCATGGACTTGAAGAACGTCAAGAATAAATTGAGAAATAAAGGACTGTATCAAGTGAAAACATTTACACCTATAGTGAAGTGAAAATGCTTTCAAAGGGGGGAGAATGATAGTGGGGCCCTGGAAAAATGTCAAAAATAGACTCTGAAAATGTTAGGCTTTGTGCTTGCCAGATCATGTGAAATTGCACCTGCGTAAGCAGTACATGATAAATGATATAATTGTTAGATGTGATGATTGTTTAGTAATTAAGTATAATTATTGTTTAACCATAAGAAGAATCGTGAGAAACTATGTTAGAAGTTTGAGGGGGGCCACAAGGAGCCCATGCTTGGCTGAAATCTATGTATACAATAGAACAATTGAAGTTTAATCATTAACATGAAAGTTATGTAACGATAGAATATAAAAACATGTTCATCCCAAACCCATGTCGGAGTCAGATTTGGGTTGGTACCCCTGACACCCAGAGCTCTTCAATAAAAGCACCTGCATATAATCATTCTGGTGATTATGTGTTTCTGAACGCTAATATACCCAGTAAACTGTTAAACCCTTCCCAGTTGCTGTGCATGAGGCTCTATGAATATGCACCAGGCTGATGTAAGGGGAAAGGTATTTCAGGGGATCCCTGAAGGTAACAGGGTGCTCCTGGCTGAGTGCCAAGATGCACCCGGCTGTAACAACCTTTGCTCCATGGTCCTGCTCTCCCATTAAACTTTATTAAACTTTTTAGATTTTCACAGGAGAGTGAACGCATTTTTCACATTTTTGAATGGTTGAAGTTTTTTCATTTTTCACAGGAGGCAGTTTTGAAGAGCTGCAAGTGGCCAATCTGCCTGCAACAAGCACCATTCCACGGGCTCTTGTCACCTTTCCCGACACGTCTGCTGCAGCTCATGGAGGGTAAAGCCCTGGAGGCTCCTTATGGGCGGTTATGGACGATTGCAGGCAGCGCCTCCATGCCCTGGATCAGCGGTGCCCCCTCCTGGGAACCCCCACGTGTTCCAGTTTCTGTGAAGCTGCCTGTGAAAAACACGTTCACTCTCCTGTGAAAATGTAAACAGTTCATAAAGGACTTTAATAAAAGTTTAATGGGGGACCAGGACCATGGAGCAAAGGTTATTACGGCCGGGTACATCTTGGCGCTCAGCCAGGAGCACCCTGTTACCTTCGGGGATCCCCTGAAATACCTTTCCCCTTACATCAGCCTGGGGCATATTCACAGACCCTCATGCACAGCAAACTTTTCCCCCAAACTAGTTTACGTTCCAAGAACTCGATGACTGAAGTACTTCAGATGAAAAATATCTAAAGAAACTAACAAGCAATCTAAAAGATCTTAGTTAAACAATGCATATTACAAATATACTAAACACAAAACCAAACACCACTGCAATTTCTCAGACATTTCAACCAAACAATTAAACTTTAATAACATCCTTAAGTACTCTTGAAAAATTAAAATTATTTTTAAAAAATTAATTGTGTGCGGGTGGTTTTATTTTGATATTGGTTTTTGGATTGTTTGGGTTAGATGATTTAAAACATGGGACTTTTATAAGAATTGAATCAGCTGAGAAGGTGGCACTCTGCAAACAGAACTGACTGAAAATGAACGGGACAGAATCAGTAACTCGGAAAGTTTTATTTGCTATCAAATACATCCTACACAATCCCCATCCCATTGCTCCAAATTGAGATCCCACTTCTCCCAATCTCCTTCCAACCCCATCTCAACTTGACAGCTGTGGAATGGAGTGAGTTTGGCATGGGATTGAGTTTTTTGAGGAAGGAACAAGCAATCTGACGTGGAATTGAGCCCTTTGGGGTTAAAATTCAATTATTTTCAGTGGAATTTGAGTGGTTTTGAGGTGACTGTTCCATCCCTCCGGACTTTTGGAGGACAGAGAGATGGAGAAGAGAAAAAAATTAAGGCCAAACCAAAGGAGAAGCAGCCAGGTGTGTTCCCAACATGGATCACAGGGAATGTGAGTGACCAGGGCTGTGCCCAAAGTGCCTCCTCCAGTGGGGGATGGAGCTGCAGCAGCGCACGAAGCTCTTCCCGCACTCGGGGCACTCGCAGGGCTTCCCTTACCGGTGCCTCCGTTGGTGTTTGGTCAAGTTAGAGCTCTGTGAGAAGCTCTTCCCACACTGGGGACACTCGTAGGGCCTCTCCCCTGTGTGGATGCGCTGGTGAATGATGAGGTTGGAGTTGTACTTGAATCCCTTCCGCAGTCAGGGCAGCGGAAGGGCCTCTCCTCTGTGTGAATCCGATAGTGCAGGAGGAGATTGGAGCTGGTCAGAAACCTCTTCCTGCATTTATCACACTCGTAGGGCCTCTCCCCTGTGTGGATGCGCCGGTGCCTGACGAGGTTGCAGTTGTGCTTGAATCCCTTCCCACAGTCAGGGCATTGGAAGGGCCTCTCCTCTGTGTGACTCTGATAGTGCAGGAGAAGATGGGACCTGGTCTGAAACCTCTTCCCACACTCCCCACACTCGTAGGGCCGTTCCCCAGTGTGGATCCTCTGGTGCACGATCAGGGTGGAGCTCCACCTGAAGCTCTTCCCACACTCCACGCACGTGTGGGGCTTCTCCCCATCATGGAGCTGCTCATGGAGCACCAGCTCCGAGCTCTGGCTCCATCTCCGGCCGCCTTCCCGGCCCAGGCTGGCTCTTTCCCCCTCACATCCCCGCCATCTGCGTTTGCAGCCCCTCCTCGTGCGGCATCTCCGGGGCTTTTCCTCCCCGTTGGCTTCCTGCGCCGTGGAGCCGCTCAAAACGGCCTCTGCCACCAGGTTCTGCCGCGGGCATTTGTCCTCCCTGCTCTCCATGCTCAGCTCCTGCTCTGGGCGAGGAAGGACAAGGACAGCATGGGATTTGCCTCCATGCCACAGGCAAGGGCAACGAGATCCCCCCAGGGCTGTGCTGCAGCTGGGGGCCCTGCTGGGCTGGGAGATGGAGCAGCACAGAGGGGAAAGGGGCACTGACTTCCTCCTCACCTGCCTCAGTGTCCCGGGGCATCTTCCTCTTCCTCGCAGCCTCCCAGGCGTTGGCAATGGGAAATCCTGGTTTGGGGAAAACAAGGGATGAGCACGTTTGTAGGAGCGTCAGGGGTAGCACGGTCGGGATGGACGGAGACGAGAGATCTCTGCAGCCAGGTCGTGGAACTTGCGGTTTATTGCAAAGGGCCTGGGTGCAGGGCCCTGCTTGGAGCTGCCAGCCACAGCTTGGAGCAGGCCTGAGAGAAGAGAGGGAGGGAGAGGATGAGAGGGTGAGAGAGTAAGAGGGTAAGAGTGTAAGAGAGTAAGGTTCCTGTTACAATACAATAATTCTTCTTCTGTGTTAAATATTCTATTTTTCACTAACCAGTCCAGTACAAGATACAAATCCAATAGCAATTACATACAGCCTATAAAAATCATTACATCACCATACTGTAATAAGTAGCAATATATTTGTTCATTAATTAAATCAATAGCTAAATAATTATACAATATAAAAGCAATAACTAAATAGCTAAAACTGCTTGATTCTTAAATGTGCAGCCACATATGGTTGCTTGGCTTGCAGGAATTGTATAGTGCTTTGGGAATTCCTTGGTAAAGATATACACGATAAGGAAAAGTTCACCCAGAGGTCACAGAGGAAGGCTCTAACAACAGTTCCTAAACTCGCAAGAATTCCTTAGGCTTGCAGGAATCGTATAGTGTTCTGAAAATTCCACTGTAAAGGTACGCCTTATAAGGAAAAGTTCAGTCAGCGGTTAAAGAGGAAGACTTGGAGCCTTCATCCCACGACCACCAGAAGGCAGAAAAAGACCCCCTAGCAACTGAATGAGCAAGCGCAAAAGACAGACCACGTCATCCCTGGACCTGGGAGAAGAAGGCGATAAAAGGCGAACTTTGGGGATAGGAACGGCGCGAGCCTAGAGGAGCGGAGACTCCCGGCCGCCCAGCGCTGAACTTTGCTTGTTCTCGCTTGCAAAATAATAAAAAAAAAGTATGATCCTTAAATCCAGTGAACTCATTTATCACCATACTGTGTTACATTTTAAACCCCAAAAACTCCTCTTTGGAGCCCTTCTGCTGAGCTAGTAGGGTCTGCTCTGACCCTTGGACCTGTCTGCAAGCAGAGGGAATTGTTTCATCAGAAGAGGATTACCTTCAGTCAGGCCACACCATTGTTTTCCACTTGTTCAGTATCTAAGATATCTAAAAGCTTGCTTTCATTCCAATCTTGCTTAGAGTTCCTATACTCTCAAAAGCTTTTGAGAATATAGAAACTATAAGCAAGATTGGAATGAAAGGCCAGACAATAATATTTATAAGGCTTTCCTGTTTCATCTACCCCAACACACGTTGAGTTTGAAGATCTCTCTGCCCAGGTACATCTCTAGTCCGGCCATGTGGGCTCCAGAAAAACCTCCCAAACACCAAGATTCAGCCCTGAAAAAGCCTCCCAGGGGTTGCCCGTCCCTTGTCCCTCCCCTCTGGTGTTCGGGGGTTCCCCCCTGTCCCAGCTGCTGGGGTCACACTTGGATTGGGGGTCCCCCTTCTCCTGGGTGCCCCCCCTGCCCAGGCTGCTGGCAGTCCCAGCAATGCCCAAAGCTCCCCTCTCTTGGCTCTCCCCATTTCGGGATGCCGGGGCTCTTTGGGCTCCCGGGCTCCCTTCTCCCCTCATTCTCTGCTCTGGGCTGCAGCGGCTCCAAGGAGTCCCCCCTGCCCCTCTCCAGGCCCTTGAGGCTCCCGCCAATGGCGGCGCTCCCCCCTCTCTGGCCTCCCCACTTTGGCCTCCTGGGGGACACAGGGCTCTGCTCCTCCAGGCTGCCTCTGCCGGCAGCCACCACCGCCACCCCCCGAGGGGCCTTTTCCACTCAGCCTTGGACTTCTTCATTCTCCAAACATCCCCCCAAGAACCCAACCCAGGGACCCCCCGGGATATCCGGGCCGGGCTCCCCCTCCCCGCTCACCTGCGCCATGGGGGAGGCGATGATCCCACAGGTGGGGGCTGCGAATTCAGGCAGGGATCGAGACCGCGTGGCTCGCGCAGCTCAGACCTGATCCGCCCTCGTCCCTCCTCTTCCTCTTCTTCCCGCTCCTCCTCTGTCCTATCTCCACCTCCCTCTCCTCCTCCCCCCTCACCCCGCCTCCTTCCCTGCTCTTTCTCCTCCCGCTCCTCCTCTTCCATCCCCCCTCCTCCTCCTCCCCTGTCTTATCCCCACCTCCTGCTCCTCTTCCATCCCGCCCCTTCCATTCCTTCTCCCCCTCCTCCCCCCTTACCCCGCCTCCTCCTCCCCCTCCATCCCTGCCCTTCCCTCCCTCCTCCTCCTCCCCCAGCAGCAGCCACACCTTCGGTGCCCCGTTCCCGCAGCCCTCGCAGCCCGCGGCAGCAGCGGCCATGGAGCCGGGACAGGTCGGCATGGGCAGCGCGGGGCTCTCGGCTGCTCCCAGCCGCTGCGGGCGGGGGGAACCCGGCCCGGGCCAAAGGAGAGGCAAACTGGGCAAACTGGGGGCAGATCACAAAGCTAAGGATGCAGCAGAAAATGGAGCTGAAAGAGTTATGTTAATATTCACTCCAAACGAGGAAAAACTGGAAATTCCAAAGTTTAGGGAAGCCGAGAAAAAAGAATTAAACAAGATAGGAAATGAACAAGATAAATCAGGGAAATAGAAACTTCTACATGGAAGACAATTACTTAATAAAATGTGCTTACTAGGAAAAGATTAGAAGACGTGCATCAGAAACCCCACTGGCGTACTCAAGCTTTGTGTGATCATTTTTTAAGGAATTTTGGGTGCACTGGGATTTTTGGTGTAGCAAAGCAAGTAATTGAAAGATGCTTAATTTGCCAAAGGATAAATAAAAAGGTGATGAGAAAAACAACATTAGGAGGTCATGAGTTAGCTCGTCGACCATTTCAAAATATCCAAGCAGAAGTTTAGATTTGTTAGGTTCTGGATTTATTTGGAAAAAAACCCATTTAATCTAGAAGAAAGAGAATATGCCATATGTTAGACAGGAGATTTTAGGAGAATAAAAATCTTTGAAGTATCAGAAACACCCGAGGAAAAAAGCAAGAAAATAAAAAGGGGAAATGAAAGGGAGGGGAACAAGAGGAAAAGTCAGAAAGAGAGTGGGATCCTCTGCAGCTCTTGCCCCCTCCGTTGGCGGCCGAGGCGCCTGTCCCGGGTCCCGGCTCGCTGCCCGCCTCAGCTCCGCCTGCCCCGGTTTCCATCCCAGGTGCGGGCTCACTGCCCAGGGCAGCTCCACCTGCCCCGGCGCTGGCGGTGAATTTGTGTGCCCTGGCCCCACTGCCCGGCCCGCGGCCGCTCTGCCGGCCATGCTGGGCAAGATGGGGTTGCTCTGTCCTGCCGCGTGGGCCGAGGTCACCGCGCCGACCGCACCGAGGGCGGGTCCCAGCCATCCCATCCCCGGCTGCCCTGCCCGTGCCAGCTGCGCTGGGCAGCGCCGCTGCTGCTGCCGGGGTCTCCCACCTGCCTTTTCTCTGCCGGGAGCTGCCGGATCAGCCGCCATAAGCCATGTGGGGGCTGCCCACGCTCCGGCTCGGCCGCCACGGGAAGATCCCCCTCTGGCGATTCCGGCAGCACACCCTGCCCACACTCCCACCGAGCCTCGGCGGGATATCCTCCCCTGACCCCTCCTGCTCTGAGTTACGTCCCCATGGTAACCACAGCTCCTGCTGTTCAGGGAAAATCCCTCTCTCTACAGGAAGCACCTTATCGAAACACTAGGAGCTCAGTTAAAAGGCAGCCCTCTCCAAATTCTTTCTCAAAACACGGGAGAAAGGCTACAGAAGGTAAAAAAGTGAAAGAGTTAGATGAAGGGATTGCTCTATTGCCGTGAAGAGAGGTTCCCATGGCAGGGATGCGCTGCCCCGCCCCGCGGGAGCCACCGGCGCCCCTACCGGCCGTGCCCGGAACTGCACCCAAGGGGAAAGCGCCGCAGCCGAAAGGCCGGGACCGGCTCCGGGCTCTGTTTGTTGTCACTGCCGGAGCTGTTGATACACACTACTATTATTATATTATACACACTAGTAAAGAACCGTTATTCCTAATCCCATATCTTTGCCTGAGAGCCCCTTGATTTCACTATCCTAAAAATTAAGAGGGAGGGGGTTTGCATTCTCCATTCCAAGAGAGGCTTTTTCTGCCTTCCCAAGCAGACACCTGTCTTGTAAAGCAAGACAAGCACCCACAGGCACTGAGGGGGGCTGCAGGAGGGGCAGAAGAAGGCCCTGCAGCACTTGGGCACAAAGGCCCAGCAGGTGAATGCAAGAAGGGAGCAGCAGAAGGCCAAGCTGAAGGCAAAGGCCAGGGCAGAGCTCCTACAGCCCCTGAGGGATCAGCCCCAGGGCCCAAGGGGGTCCCAGCACCCAGGGCACGGCTCGGCCACAAGCACCCGGCAGAGGCATTGCCCTCCTCGGCAGGGCACAGCCCACCCAAACAGCCCCTGGCAAGGAATCAGGGCTCCGGCTGCAGGGCACAAGGACACTGCAAGCAGAGACAGCAGCACCCTCAGGACCAGCAAGTCCAGCCCGTGATGGACATGGATTGGCAGGGCTGTCACAGCTCCCATCACACCAGGGACCCTCCACACTGGAGCCCTTGAGAACATTCAGGTGGGTCTGCATTGAGAGGAGGCATTTTCTGATGGACACAGGGGCCTCTCAATCTGCTCTGAATCTTAGACCTAAAGGGGAAAATAGTACAGGAATATTTTAATTTTTAAGGGAATGAGTGGGAAAGATGAGCAGGTATGATTTGTTCAACCACTATTAGAAGCTGTGGGGGATAGGTTTGAAATAAATGAATTTCTTTTTCTTCCTCCTGTGATTGTAATTAACTAGGAAGGAGTTTGAGAGCTGGATTTTAATACTGTAAAAAGGGATACAGAGGCTAGTTCTGTTGTACCTCTGTGTCAAAAGTCTGACAAGGCCTATGCTGAAGTGAACCCAGAAGTGTGGGCAGCCCCAGGGAAATACAGAAAATTAGATATGGAGCCTCTACAAATTAAAGCAACCAGGACAAGCACTAGCCTGTTCCAAGAGAGGGAAGGAAGGGCTCACAGCCTGGTATTGAGTCCCTGTTAAAGGCAGGGCTTTTGGAGCCAAGGATGTCTCCCTACAACACTCCTATCTTGCCAGTCAACAAACTGGATGGATGGACACAAGGAGGAAACACAGAATTTTCAAGTGTTAAAATTAAGATTAACTGAGGCGAGTGGCCTGGGCCTTCCAGACAGGGAAAAAGAATTTGAATTATAGGTGGACGTTAAACAGGGTCTTGCCAAAGGAATTCTTGTGCTAAAATGTTTAACCCAGTGGCCAGAGAGCAGCCTCATTGTCTGCAGAATTGTGCAGCCACAGCTTCCGTGGGAGCAGAGGCTGAAAACTGATGACAACAGGAGGATCTCCTAGAGTTCAAGTCTGGCATCAAGTTAAAGCTTTGACAACCAAAAGAGCCTCTCAATGGATGAGCAGGGCTCGGTGATTACAGTATGAAACTTGTTCAGTGGCACAGGAGGATTCAGAACTGAGGACAGGGCAAGGGTTTAACCCAGCCTCCTGTTTGAACAGCCTGGAGAGGGGCTGGCAAGGAACCCAGGACTGCACTCAAGGGACAGAGCTCCCGAGCCAGGCTGGGAGAGATTGATGGGACATTCCCTGGCCTGAGGGAGACAATGTGTTTGTGGATGGCTCTGCAAGGGCAGCAGAAGGGAAAAGAGCTACAAGACAGGCTGTTATTAAGGAAGGGGAATCAGACCAAGCGCAGGTCACCGGCCCATGCTCAGCTCAACCCAAGGAGCTGTGGGTGCTTGTAAGAGCCTGGCACTGAAATGCCCTGAGCAGGAAGGCTTCAAAATCTTCTGCTGACACCATGGCACCTAACAGGGGGGCAAAAGCAATTCTGACTGCTTCAGCAATCACTGGATCACTTATTAACCTATTGCTAAAACAAATAATTCAAAGATAATGGATTGTGGAAGCAATAGATTCAGATGGGGAACTCATTTTACAGGAAAGACCCTTCAGGGGATTATGGCAGCTTTAGGAATACAATGGGACCTCCATAACCCCTGGCAAGCCCAGAGCTCGGGTTGGGTAGAAAGAATGAATGGGGAAATAAAGAAACACCTTTGGAAGCCGGAGATAGAAACCAAGATGCCATGGGTACAGCTTTTGCCATTGGCCTTGGCAAGAAAAAGAGCCAGACCCAAGGCAGATATTCAATTATCTCCCTTGGAATTCATGTCTGGAATTCCTTACCTGGGCAATTCTCCACCTAGTGCAGGGTGGAAATAAGGGATGTAAATGTAAGGCAGGCTGTAGCCAGGATCCTGTCTCCTGTGGAATCTCTCCCCCAGGAAGCTGGGCTGGCACAGAGCCTGCCCTGGGACTTTGCTGTTGCCAACACCCAGCCAGGCCATCGGCTCCTGCCTAAGGAGCGCAAAGCAGCACCACTGGTGGCCAAGGGGCCCACGCCAAGTGTCCCTGAGGCCAGAAACAGCCGCCAGCACAGCTGAGCACGGGGGGACCCCTCAGCCTGGCCTCAGGGGCTCTGAAGCCCCGGAGATTTGCACTTCCCGCCTGCAGCAGGACCATGGGAGCCGCCCCTGAGCCTGCCCTGAAGGCAACGCAGCAGCAGCCAGGGCTCCACAGCGGGCCAAGCCCCTGGGCCTGCCCACAGATCCTCTGCTCAAACCCTCGGGAATCCTGGCCACCCTCCCCTGGCACCTCCAGCCACTGCGGCCAAGCCTCGCTGCCGCTGCTGCAGCTCCAGCGCTGGCTGGGCCTGCACTGCCACAGCTGCTGGGGAGCACCGCGGCACAATTCCACCCTGGGGCTCACTCACACCCACACTCTGGGCTGCCTGCGACTGCACTGCTGCAAAATGTACCCATCCTGCTTCTTTTAAATCTTATTTCTCTGCTCAGAAAGGTTTCTCTACTCAAAGGTTTGCCTTTGGGAAAGAAATTTTAAAGGTTTTATTTAAAGGGTTCCCAGTCTGTTCGGATGTTAAACTCATCTCCACCTCTCAATGGAGATGAGTTTAACATCCGAACAGACTGGGAATAGCCCAAAAGACACCCACAGAGATAAGGACCAGCAACAAAACATCAACGCCCCGCAGCAAACAGCAACCAACAGCTACCCCAGACACTGCCCCGGCACAGCTGGAGACACCTGGTCTGGAAAAGGCTGAGAAGGAAATCCAGGAGTGTGGACCGAATTCACAGCAGAGGGGAAGAAATCCGAGTCTAATAGGAAACCAAACACTGAAAACTTACACGACTTGGAAGCAATGAACATTAAAGCAGTGGATTTAGATTGGTTCAGACCACGTAAAGTTTAGGAAAAATCGAGTAAAACTGACATGTCATGGAATGATGTTTTCTGCACAGCCGGGCTATGTGTGGATGAAAGTATTTCTGTTGCACATCCTGGCCAGAACCAAGTAATGCCTTGACTCTCTCACACGAAAGAGATTCTTGGAGAGTTTTTGTTTTCCCTACAGTTTCAGTGATAAGATTACAACATGAGAAACATTTTTTATAATAATCCTACTTTATATTGTCAGGTAGGTTTGGGACAGAAGGGTGAGAATCAATTTTTGGTCTGGGTTTTTCCATGTTCGCCTTTATGTTGCATTTTGCAAAATTGAAGAGCTTTAACCGTGATACTTTTAACTCTTAAATAGTTAATACTTTTTTTAAAAAAAGCAGGGTGAAGCTGCAAAGGGAAACAGCAAATGGAGAATGTTGGGAAAACTTTCCTATAAATAAATGGGGGGGAATTGAGATGAGGGACTACATTTTGTTCATCATGAAAAAGAGACCAGTGTGTTACAAGAGTTGTCTGCTGACTATTTCTGTACTACTTCATGAGATATGAGCTACAAGGATACCAGGGAAGGGGTTGCAGGAGCCCACACATAGTCCCACCCAGCAAATGGTACAAACAGATAACTCACAGAAATAACGACCAGGGAAAGGCTGGGGAGAGGGCAGGGGCAGATAAACACCCAGCAGGGAAACCTTTCCCGCTGACAAATGGTACAAGCAGATAACTCACAGAGATAATGACCAGGGAAAAGCTGGGGAAGGGGCAGGGGCAGATAAACAGTCTGCAAGGCAGGACATTTGCTTGCTTAAGCTTGATAGGGCACATATTGCGTTAATCATAAGATTTTGGTAATTTTCCACAGAGAAGTCACCAAATAAGGACATAGGGTGAAGAAGACGCGGCTGAGGAAGACTCCGCAGCCTTTATCACCGACCACCAGGAGACAGAAGGATGACCCCCTAGCAACAACCAGCGCAGGCGCAGAGAACTCCGAGATAACATGGACTCCTGAAGGATGGAGAGGATAAAAGGACTGAATCAGAAACTAGTTGGTGCGGCAGTAGGTGGAGCGGAGACTCCCCTGTCGCCCAGCGCTGAGCCTTTGCTTACGTAGTATAACTGCTTGAATAATTAATAAATTCTTTGATTGGAAATTACTCGTTTTGAGTCAATTTTATAACAGTTTGGTGCCGTGACTCGGATGAGAGTTTGGATCGGGTAAGATCTACCCAGAGTGGGGGGCGCCTCATCCAGTGCTTTCCGGGTGGCCCCTCTGGGAGAACCTCCGCCACTCTCACCGACGACCCTAAAATATATACTAGTAAGCAAACAGGACAAATTATACCGGTGAACCCCTTAATAATCTGTGCACGGAGTCCGGACGAAGACGCAGGACGCGTAAGTATAAAAGGGAATCCGTTCGGGCGGGGTTGGGATCCCGGAGTGTGGCGGTGGACAAGTGTGAATGAGAGGAGGGCCGGCAGCCGGACTCTCCAAGTGAGTGCGGACCCTTGAGTAGTGCGGTTCCCGTAGACCCGCGAGGGCTCGGGCCACGAAAAAGGGGAAGTGAAAGGAATTTGAGAGTGAAAGAAGGCACTCCGGACGAATGGGGCAGGGGAAAAGCAAGACCCCAACCCAAGTCAAACTCCCCCCCATTCCAAGGGACAGTCCCCTAGGATTCATGCTTAGTAATTGGAAGCATTACCCGGGGACCAAGACTAAGGATAGGGCCAGAATGATACATTATTGTATGGAAGTATGGGGTGGGAAAGAGATTTCCAAAAAAAAAAAAAAAAAAAAAGTTTTTTGGCCCATGTTTGGATCATCTGAAGACTGGGTTCGACAGGACTTGAACCTATGGGTAAATTCTAAAGAGCCCTTCTCGTAAGAAGAGAGTGATTATGCCAAAATATGGGTAGCAAGACCCGAAGTGTATGTTTTCCAATTAAGAGAAGGGAAAGGGGATCCGGACAAAAAGGGGAAGAGGGACAATCATTTGGGCGACTTAATTATAGCACCGCCCCCATATGTCCCACCGCCAGCACCCAATGCCCCACCACCTCCACAACCACCTGCACCGAACAATGATGAAGAGGGTAACCAAGGGGAGGTTAACCAAACCGGTTACCAAGGCCCGATTACAAGGAGCGCAGTAGGGTTGAGACGGGGCTATTCCCTCTACGGGAGATGCCCATGGGTGGACCACAGGCGGGTATAGGATTTATTACTGTCCCCTTGAGTTCGGCAGATGTACGAGACTTTAAGAAGGACATGGGACATTTATTAGAGGACCCTTTTGGGGTAGCCGAGAGGGTCGACCAGTTCTTAGGACCAAACATCTATACCTGGGAAGAAATGCAGTCCATTTTGGGCATTCTGTTCTCTACTGAAGAACGGAATATGATAAGAAGGGAAGGAATGCGTATTTGGGACACGCAGCATGTCCAAGGCCCAGCTGCGGACACTAAATGGCCCCTACAGAACCCCCATTGGGACCACCAAAATGCGGCACATAGAACACATATGCAGGATTTAAGGACCATAATTATTCAGGGGATTAGGGACTCAGTCCCGAGGGGGCAAAATATAGATCGGGCATTCAACAATAGGCAAAAGAAAGACGAGTCGCCTACGGAATGGCTCGAGAGATTACGGCGGAACTTACAATTGTACTCCGGAATGGACCCCGATAGCCAAACTTCACAGTCAATGCTGAAAGTCCATTTCGTTTTAAAATCGTGGGACAACATAAAGAAGAAAATCCAGAAATTAGAGGACTGGCAGGACAGGGGGCTGGATGAACTGCTTAGGGAGGCACAGAAAGTATATGTCCGTAGGGACGACGAAAGAGACCGCAGACAAGTAAGGTTGATGGTCGCAGCAACAGGTGGGGGGAGGTACCAAAGAGAAGGGCGAAAGGGAGGTTTGAGTGAACAAAAAGAGAAAAGTATAGGGGAGTCAGAAGGGGTGAAGGTGTGTTTTTATTGCGGAAAAAAAGGGCATTTTAAGCGAGAATGTAGAGTCCGAATCAGAGACGAGAAGCAGTTCCAAATGGACTAGGGGGTTCAGGGGCTCTATTTGGTGGGGACCCGGAAAAATCATAAAGAGCCCTTGATAAAACTTAAAGTGGGTCCCCTCAACCAAGAAATTGAATTCTTGGTAGATACAGGGGCAGAAAGATCCACGGTACAGAACCTACCAAAAGGATGTACCATCTCTAAAGAAACTGCCACTGTCATAGGGGCAAAAGGGGAACCTTTTGAAGTACAAATCATAAAAAATGTGACTATAGAATCAGGATCCAAAATAGGGATGGGAAATCTATTATTGGTACCCGAGTCAGATTATAATCTGCTCGGGCGAGACATGATTATAGAATTAGGGATTAGTATAGGTGTAGATAATAAGGAATTAAAAATTAAATTATGCCCTTTAAGGGTAGAAGATGAAAAGCAAATTAACCCCGAAGTCTGGTACACGCCTGAGAGCGTGGGACAGCTAAAAATCACTCCATTTTCGGTAACTATCAAAAATCCGGATGTCCCCGTCCGAATTAAGCAATACCCATTATCCCCAGAAGGGAGACGAGGATTAAAACCAGAAATAGAAAGGTTGTTGAATAATGGATTGTTAGAACCCTGTATGTCTCTGTTCAATACTCCCATCCTACCAGTTAAAAAGCCAAACGGCACCTATCGATTGGTGCATGATTTAAGGGAAATAAACAAGCGAATGTAGCCCGGTTCCCGGTGGTGGCAAATCCTTATACCCTCTTGACTAAACTGGGGCCTGAGAATTTATGGTACAGTGTTATAGATCTCAAAGATGCCTTTTGGGCATGCCCTTTGGCTAAAGAAAGCCGGGATTATTTTGCATTTGAATGGGGAGACCCCAATACGGGAAGGAGACAACAATTAAGATGGACGGTATTCCCTCAAGGATTCACTGAGTCCCCTAATCTCTTCGGGCAGGCTTTAGAGCAAATTTTACAGGATTACCAAGTGGGGCCAGGGGTTACATTAATCCAATACGTAGATGATCTACTCCTGGCGGGGCAGCAGGAAGAGAATGTACGGAAAGAAAGTATTAAGTTATTGAACTTTTTAGGCTTAAAGGGATTGAAAGTCTCCAAGGCAAAACTACAATTTGTCGAAGAAGAAGTAAAATACCTAGGCCATTATCTAAAGAAAGGAGAGAAGAGAATAGACCCCGAACGAATACAGGCGATTTTAGCATTACCAATTCCAAGAAATAAGAGACAAATCAGGCAAATACTTGGACTAACTGGTTATTGTCGACAATGGATTGAAAACTACAGTAGTAAGGCGACTTTCTTGTATCAGAAACTTACTCAAGAGGGACTCCTAAAATGGGATCAGGAGGACACCGAAAGGCTGCAAGAGCTTAAAGAAAGCCTAATCCATGCCCCGGTATTAAGTTTACCTAATACTAATAGACCCTTCTTTTTGTTCATAAACGTAGACAAGGGGGTCGCGTATGGGGTCCTTACTCAAGAATGGGCAGAGAAAAGGAAACTGGTGGCTTATCTATCAAAGATCTTGGACCCAGTAAGCAGAGGATGGCCTACGTGCTTACAAGCAATTGTAGGATGTGCTCTTTTGGTAGAAGAAGCCCGGAAAATTACATTTAATAGCAGCCTGAAAGTGCTGTCCCCCCATAACATACGGGGAGTCTTACAGCAAAAGGCTGAAAAATGGATCTCAGATGCAAGGCTTCTAAAATATGAAGGAATATTAATTGAGGCTCCAAATTTAACTCTAGAAACTACTAATATCCAAAATCCAGCTTCCTTCTTATATGGAGGACCAGAAGAAGCACTAACACATGATTGTATAGTGACTATAGAAGAACAAACAAAAATCAGACCAGATTTGGAAGAAGAGGAATTGGAAAAAGGAGAAAGACTGTTTGTGGATGGATCCTCCAGAATAGTTGAGGGAAGGAGAAAATCAGGATATGCTATCATAAGGGGACCCAACCTGGAAGTGATAGAATCGGGACCCCTTAGTGGATCCTGGTCCGCCCAAGCATGTGAACTATATGCTGTACTACGAGCCCTGGAATGGTTAACAGGAAAAGATGGGACTATTTTTACGGACTCGAAATACAGCTATGGGGTAGTCCATACATTTGGCAAAATATGGGAGGAAAGAGGACTAATAAATTCACAAGGGAAAGATTTAGTTCACCGTAAATTAATATTAGATGTGCTCAGTGCCCTACGAAAACCCCAAAAAATAGCTATAGTTCACCTGAAAGGTCACCAGAAAGGACTGGATTTGAGAAGTAGGGGAAATAATGCAGCTGACCAGGAGGCTAAACGGGCTGCCCTGAGACTTCTCACTTTGCAGGAAAACATAAAACACTCCCAAATGCCAGAACCTGACCCCGACATCAAGTTTAATAAAGAGGAAGAGAATAAAATACAAAAACTAGGAGCTAAAAGGGATGCACAAGGAGCATGGAAATTAGCAGATGGCAGAGAAATAATACCCAGAGCATTGGCACATAGATTACTGACTAAGATACATCAAAAAACACATTGGGGATCACAGGGACTGGTAGATTATTTTGCTGCAAAATATGTGAGTGTGGGAATCTGGGACATTGCCAAACAAGTAACCAGAGGATGCCTAATTTGCTTACAAGTAAATAGAAAAAATTTGAGAAAATTACCGGAGGGAGGCCGACCGCTAGCGAAAAGGCCTTTCTCCCACATCCAGATAGATTTCACCGAGCTCCCCAAAGTAGGGAGAACCAAATATTTATTGGTCTTGGTGGACCACCTAACACATTTTGTGGAAGCCTTCCCAACCGTAAGAGAAACAGCCAAAGTAGTTACGAAAATATTGATGGAAGAGATAATCCCGTGATACGGGGTCCTAGAAGTCATTGACTCAGATAGAGGGCCGCATTTTATTTCCCAAGTTACCCAAAACTTAGCAACAGCTCTGGGCATACAGTGGGAACAACATGCCCCCTGGCATCCCCAGAGCTCTGGACGAGTTGAACGAATGAATGGGGAAATAAAAAAGCAATTGACCAAACTGGTAGCAGAAACCAATTTGACCTGGGTTAAATGTATTCCTCTAGCGTTGCTAAATATAAGAACAAGACCTAGAGCTGATTTAGGGGTATCACCCTTTGAAATGATGTATGGGATGCCGTATAACCTAGAAAATCCTAACGAACATCCTGTCATTAATGACACATGTACGCAAAAATATTTGGTGGAATTGACAAAGTACAGAAAGGCATTATGGGAAAAAGGTATGTTAGCACAACGGCCTCCTTTAGATTTTATCTTACACCAGGTACAGCCAGGAGATTGGGTGCTCGTGAAAAGCTGGAAAGAAAACCCCTTGACTCCAAGGTGGGAAGGACCGTTCCAAGTACTCCTCACCACAGAGGCAGCCATACGAACCGCTGAAAAAGGATGGACTCATGCTAGTCGCATAAAAGGACCGGTAAAACCCCCTCACAGCTGGGAGGTTTGCAGTCTCCCGGGAGAAACCAAATTAAAGCTGAAACGAACTGATAAATGATTTGGATAGTAATCTGGCTTGGAGATAACCATTATCTCCAAACCCACCTAATAGGGAATCGGGAGGCTCTTGGATATTGCAAACTCTTAGAGGACGAGTTGAGAAAGCCCTACTTTAAGTCCCCGAGATTAGAACATAAAGGGCACCCATGGTGGAAGGGGGAAAAAGCACAAAACAAAGATATAAGGTTAAAGTGTAACTGGTTAGATTGTGACTGTCACCCCCTTGTATGCTTTTCCTGTAAATTGTGTCACGAACCTTGGTGGTCTCATTGTCGGAGTGGTAGAACACCTAGGGGAATTTGCACGCCATGCTATGAGAAAGAGAGGAGACTAACTTCTATCATTCTTAGTAGCAGAGTTGCTACGGGGGAGGTAAAGATTGGATCTGACGAGTGGTGGGAAACCTTTTCCAAAGGCGTAAATCCTGATCGGTTCTGCTACCACCCTAACGAACCGATCCCCTTTCTCCTGGACAACCTGGAAGTGGTGTGTCAGAAGAAAGCCCCCAATTTGCGGCGTGACCTCTCATTAATAAAAGCTGATAACTGGGCCGCCAGTGCTAAAAAGTGGAAACGGGAGGTTTATCCGGCTCCTGAAGAATACCTCTGCTGCCGAGAAGATGGCAAACCCCGAGGCTCGCAGCAACCGAGTCGTCGGGCGAGGCAGAGAGGTAATAACCAGTGGAGTCCGTCGGAAGCCCCAACCCCCATATGGGATGTCCAGGAAATGTTGGCCGTCCTGCCCCAGGATTGGTAACCCACCACTGGGGAAACCAAAGGTAAAATTTAACCTGAGCTCCGACAATGACAGCCCCAAATTACAAGCCTTAATTCTTTTCTGGTGCATTGTAACAAGTTCAGGGGCAGAAGGGTATTCACATCAACCCTTCAAATGGTCACTGATTAGATGGGAAGACCAGTATGTTATCCAGACCAAAATCACGTCTGGCACACCCAGCTTTTTATGTACTTTGTGTGATTTAATACCTGTAAATCCATGTTTAAATCAGTTTGGATATTATTTTTGTCCAAGCTCAAACCCGGGAAAAGGGTATTGTAACTATCCAGGACACTTTTACTGTGCTTATTGGGACTGTGTATCAGTAAGCTCCTTTGGGGGGAACGAGGACGGGTTTATCAGAACTGGATGGGGTCCATACGGGTGTACACAGCCCACTTCCACATATACCCAGAAAGAAGGAGGGTTAGATGGAACATGCAATATGATTTACATTAATGTGACAAAACCACATGACCAAGTCTGGTTATTAGGGAAAATGTGGGGAGCCCGATTATGGGAACCAGGGACAGACAGAGGGGGGCACTTTATAATCCAAAAGACAACCGTGCCACACGACCCCGAACCAATTGGACCAAACCAGGCGATAGCTGGAGAACTAACGCTAGGAGAAAATAATGGAAATGAATCAGAAACAGCCCCAACCACTAGTCTTCCAGAAATGTATAAGCAAAACTTTACTAATTCGACCCGAGGACCTGAAAACCCGGGGGAAGGGGACTTGTGGAAAATATTACAGGCCACTTTCCTAGTCCTGAATGAGACCCATCCAAATCTAACTGAGGAATGTTGGCTGTGTTACACCGTAAACCCCCCGTTCTATGAAGCCATAGGGGTAACAGCAAAAAGCAGACGAGTAAATGGGACCAACCCAGCTAGGTGCCTATGGAAAAAAGAAGGAGAAGAATTGAGAGGGATAACCTTGGCAAGGGTAACGGGGAGAGGAAGATGTATAGGACGAGTACCAGTGGAAAAACGACATCTATGTCAGGTTATGGGGAATTTGAGTGACCCTAAGAAACCTGCCAGCTGGATACTGCCAGCAGCAAATACTAAATGGGTCTGTAACACTCTCGGAGTCACCCCATGTATAAATATAGACCGATTTAATGAATCCAGTGACTTTTGCATTCAAGTATTGATAGTACCAAGAGTCCTTTACCACCCCGTAGAGTACGTTTATGAACAATATCAAAATATAGGACCCCACATAGTGAAACGGGAAATATTCACAACCTTCACTGTAGCAATGTTACTAGGAATAGCTGCAGCCGGGACAGGAACAGGAATAGCCTCACTCATACAGCAACACCGAGGATTCCAAGAACTAAGAGCCTCTGTAGATGAAGACCTCAGGAGAATCGAAACCTCCATCAAAGACCTCACAGAATCATTAGATTCCCTAGCAGAGGTAGCCTTACAAAATCGAAGGGGGTTAAATCTATTATTCCTGCAACAAGGAGGACTATGTGCTGCTTTAAGAGAAGAATGCTGCACATATGTAAACAAGAGCGGAATTATACGGGACTCAATGGCAAAACTACGGGAGGGGCTAGAAAGAAGACAAAGAGAAAGGGAAGAACACCAAAGCTGGTATGAATCTTGGTTTAACTGTTCTCCTTGGCTTACAACTTTATTATCAACGATAGCGGGTCCACTACTTCTCTTACTATTGGGACTCACGTTTGGCCCTTGTATTTTTAATAAATTGATTAGCATTGTAAAAGGCAGATTAGAAGCTGCTCACCTTATGCTCATACGAGCAAAATACGAAACCTTGATAATGGATGATCCAGAAGAATCTCTAGAGCTCAGCAAAAGAGAATTAGAGCGTTTTGATGAACAAAATTGAGTATCAAAACAAAGGGGGGATTGAGATGAAGGACTACATTTTGTTCATCACGAAAAAGAGACCAGTGTGTTACAAGAGTTGTCTGCTGACTATTTCTGTACTACTTCATGAGATATGAGCTACAAGGATACCAGGGAAGGAGTTGCAGGAGCCCACACATAGTCCCACCCAGCAAATGGTACAAACAGATAACTCACAGAAATAACGACCAGGGAAAGGCTGGGGAAAGGGCAGGGGCAGATTAACACCCAGCAGGGAAACCTTTCCCGCTGACAAATGGTACAAGCAGATAACTCACAGAGATAACGACCAGGGAAAAGCTGGGGAAGGGGCAGGGGCAGATAAACAGTCTGCAAGGTAGGATATTTGCTTGCTTAAGCTTGATAGGACACAGTTTGCAAGGCAGGACATTTGCTTGCTTAAGCTTGATAGGGCACATATTGCGTTAATCATAAGATTTTGGTAATTTTCCACGGAGAAGTCACCAAATAAAGACATAGGGTGAAGAAGACGCAGCTGAGGAAGACTCCGCAGCCTTTTATCACCGACCACCAGGAGACAGAAGGATGACCCCCTAGCAACAACCAGCGCAGGCGCAGAGAACTCTGAGATAACATGGACTCCTGAAGGATGGAGAGGATCAAAGGACTGAATCAGAAACTAGTTGGGGCGGCAGTAGTGGAGCGGAGACTCCCCTGTCGCCCAGCGCTGAGCCTTTGCTTACGTAGTATAACTGCTTCAATAATTAATAAATTCTTTGATTGGAAATTGCTCGTTTTGAGTCAATTTTATAACAGGCAGCCCCCACATGGCTTCTGGCGGCTGATCCGGCAGCTCCCGGCAGAGAAAAGGCAGGTGGGAGACCCCGGCAGCAGCAGCGGCGCTGCCCAGCGCAGCTGGCACGGGCAGGGCAGCCGGGGATGGGATGGCTGGGACCCGCCCTCGGTGCGGTCGGCGCGGTGACCTCGGCCCACGCGGCAGGACAGAGCAACCCCATCTTGCCCAGCATGGCCGGCAGAGCGGCCGCGGGCCGGGCAGTGGGGCCAGGGCACACAAATTCACCGCCAGCGCCGGGGCAGGTGGAGCTGCCCTGGGCAGTGAGCCCGCACCTGGGATGGAAACCGGGGCAGGCGGAGCTGAGGCGGGCAGCGAGCCGGGACCCGGGACAGGCGCCTCGGCCGCCAACGGAGGGGGCAAGAGCTGCAGAGGATCCCACTCTCTTTCTGACTTTTCCTCTTGTTCCCCTCCCTTTCATTTCCCCTTTTTATTTTCTTGGTTTTTTCCTCGGGTGTTTCTGATACTTCAAAGATTTTTATTCTCCTAAAATCTCCTGTCTAACATATGGCATATTCTCTTTCTTCTAGATTAAATGGGTTTTTTTCCAAATAAATCCAGAAGCTAACAAATCTAAACTTCTGCTTGGATATTTTGTAATGGTCGACGAGCTAACTCATGACCTCCTAATGTTGTTTTTCTCATCACCTTTTTATTTATCCTTTGGCAAATTAAGCATCTTTCAGTGACTTGCTTTGCTACACCAAAAATCCCAGTGCACCCAAAATTCCTTAAAAAATGATCACACAAAGCTTGAGTACGCCAGTGGGGTTTCTGATGCACGTCTTCTAATCTTTTCCTAGTAAGCACATTTTATTAAGTAATTGTCTTCCATGTAGAAGTTTCTGTTACTCTGATTTATCTTGTTCATTTCCTATCTTGTTTAATTCTTTTTTCTTGGCTTCCCTAAACTTTGGAATTTGCAGTTCTTCCTCGTTTGGAGTGAATATTAACATAACTCTTTCAGCTCCATTTTCTGCTGCATCCTTAGCTTTGTGATCTGCCCCCAGTTTGCCCAGTTTGCCTCTCCTTTGGCCCGGGCCGGGTTCCCCCCGCCCGCAGCGGCTGGGAGCAGCCGAGAGCCCCGCGCTGCCCATGCCGACCTGGCCCGGCTCCATGGCCGCTGCTGCCGCGGGCTGCGAGGGCTGCGGGAACGGGGCACCGAGGGTGTGGCTGCTGCTGGGGGAGGAGGAGGAGGGAGGGAAGGGCAGGGATGGAGGGGGAGGAGGAGGTGGGTAGAGGGGGGAGGAGGAGGAGAAGGAATGGAAGGGGCGGGATGGAAGAGGAGCAGGAGGTGGGGATAAGACAGGGGAGGAGGAGGAGGGGGGATGGAAGAGGAGGAGCGGGAGGAGAAAGAGTAGGGAAGGAGGCGGGGTTAGGGGGGAGGAGGAGAGGGAGGTGGAGATAGGACAGAGGAGGAGCGGGAAGAAGAGGAAGAGGAGGGACAAAGGTGGATCAAGTCTGAGCTGCGGGAGCCACGCGGTCTCAATCCCTGCCTGAATTCACAGCCCCCACCTGTGGGATCATCGCCCCCCCCCCCCATGGCTCTTGTGAGCGGGGAGGGGGAGCCCGGCCCGGATATCCCGGGGGGTCCCTGGGTTGGGTTTTTGGGGGATGTTTGGAGAATGAAGAAGTCCAAGGCTGAGCGGGAAAAGGCCCCTCGGGGGGACATCGGGGGTGGCGGTGGCGGCTGCCGGCAGAGGCAGCCTGGAGGAGCAGAGCCCTGTGTGCCCCAGGAGGCCAAAGTGGGGAGGCCAGAGAGGGGGGAGCGCCGCCATTGGCGGGAGCCTCAAGAGCCTGGAGAGGGGCAGGGGGGACTCCTTGGAGCCGCTGCAGCGCAGAGCAGAGAATGAGGGGAGAAGGGAGCCCGGGAGCCCAAACAGCCCCGGCATCCCGAAATGGGGAGAGCCAAGAGGGGGCAGTGCGTCCCCAGAGACAGCCTGGGGGGATCTCGTTGTCCTTGCCTGTGGCACGGAGGCAAATCCCATGCTGTCCTTGTCCTTCCTCGCCCAGAGCAGGAGCTGAGCATGGAGAGCAGGGAGGACAAATGCCCGCGGCAGAACCTGGTGGCAGAGGCCGTTTTGAGCGGCTCCACGGCACAGGAAGCCAACGGGGAGGAAAAGGCCCAGAGATGCCGCACAAGGAGGGGCTGCAAACACAGATGGCGGGGATGTGAGGGGGAAAGAGGCAGCCTGGGCCGGGAAGGCGGCCAGAGATGGAGCCAGAGCTCAGAGCTGGTGCTCCATGAGCAGCTCCAGGATGGGGAGAAGCCCCACACGTGCGTGGAGTGTGGGAAGAGCTTCAGGTGGAACTCCGAGCTGATCAGGCACCAGAGGATCCACACTGGGGAACGGCCCTACGAGTGTGGGGAGTGTGGGAAGAGGTTTCAGACCAGCTCCCATCTCCTCCAGCACTATCGGATTCACACAGAGGAGAGGCCCTTCCAATGCCCCAGCTGTGGGAAGGGATTCAAGCACAACTCCCACCTCATCATGCACCAGCTCATCCACACTGGGGAGAGGCCCTACAAATGTCCCCAGTGTGGGAAGAGCTTCTCTTGCAGCTCTAACTTGATCCGACACCAACGGAGGCACCGGTAAGGGAAGCCCTGCCAGTGCCCCGAGTGCGGGAAGAGCTTCGTGCGCTGCTGCAGCTCCATCCCCCCCCTGGAGGAGGCACTTTGGGCACAGCCCTGGTGAGCCACAGTCCCTGTGGTCCATGTTAGGAACACACGTGTCTTGTTTTCCTTTTTTTTTCACCATAATGTTTCTCTCTTCTCCATGTCTTTGCACTCCAAAAGCCAAGAGGGATGGATCTGTCACCTCAAAACAACCCTAATCCCACTGAAAACAGCTCAATATTACCCCAAAAGAGCTCATTCCCACCTCAGAAAACCTCAATTCCATGCCAAACCCACTCGATTCCAGAGCCACCAGGCTTAGATGGGTTTGGGAGGAGACAGGCAGAAGTGCGATCCCTTTTTGGAGCAATGGGATGGGGATTGTGTGGGACTGGGTGTGTGGGATGTATTTGATGGCAAATAAAACTCTCAGACTTACTGATTTCTGTCCCGTTCATTTTCAGTCAGTTCTGTTTGCAGAGTGCCACTTTCTCAGCTGATTTAATTCCTTTTTAAAATCATCTAACGCAAACAATCCAAAAATCAATATCCAAATAAAACCACCCACACACAATTAAATTTTTAAAAATAATGTTAATATTTTAAGAGTACTAAAGAATATTATTAAAGTTTAATTGTTTGGTTAAAATGTTTGAGAAATTATAGTGGTGTTTGGTTTTGTGTTTAGTATATTTGTAATATGAATTTTTAACTAAGGTGTGTTAGATTGCATGTTAGTTTTTTAGATATTTTTTATCTAAAGTATATTAGTTATTGAGTTAAAACTTTCAAAAGGTATTTCTTGATATATAATTTGTTTATTTATATGCATTGGTAATATTATAGTAGTAGTTGTTTTTTTGGGTTGAATCATTGTTGGAGTATTGTAAAGAAGACTTGAGAATTTTATATTCCATATTCCCCTCTTTTCTCCACTCTCCCACCCCTTCCCCATCGTTCCCCCAGTCCCCAATCCCCTCCCCCGTGCTTAGTTTTGGGGGTTCCAGGCCCCTCCTGCTCCCTTTGGGGGTCCCGACCCCCCTTTGGTTGAATTTGGGGCCCCCCCGCCCCCCTTCTCCCCGCGACCCCCGCTCCCCCCGCGGCCGGGGGGCTCCCAGCGCCCCCAGTGCCACCAGTGCGGCCCCAGCTGCCCCCGCACGCCCCATCCCCATCGCCGGGGTCACCGCCCCCGCCCCAAATTCCGCTCCTGGACACTGAGAGCCATCAGCGACAAACGCTCTGATTGGCTGGGAATGGCCCCTGGAGCAGCGGCACAGGGACCTCTGCAGCCTGAGCTGCCCTTGCTCCTCTCTGTCCGTGCCCAGAACGCAGCGCGCAGGGGAACGGCAGCAGGGCCCTGCGCCTCCCCGGGCTCTGGTTTTGCGTCGCTTCAGCTCCACGGAGACGCGGCTCAAGTGAAAAACCCTAACAGTTTATTAAGGCAAAGCGAAGGGGAGGGCTGAGCTGGGAGGCAGAAAAGGGGATGGGCAGGGCCTGAGGGCTGCAGGGAGGGAGCTGCCAACAGGGAGAGAGATGGCAGGAGCTCCTGGAGCTTGCCACGGGCTCAGCTCTGAGCAGCCAGAGCTGTGCCTGGAGCTCCAGCTGGTCCATCCTGCTCTGCAGGTGCTCCCATCTTCAATGGGCACTGGAAATCGCCGATGGACGCCGGTACATCTGATCCAGCAGACCAACAAAGTCCTGCAGATCTTCTTTCAAAGGTCATCTGAAACAGTTTGCTCATGCACGATGGGCTCTCATCTTCCTTCAGGGCTTGAAGAGCTGGAAAAGAGAGGAACAGAGGCACGGTCAGAGGCCAGATTGAGGGAATCCAAGGAAAGCCTCCTGCCAGGGCCATCCCAGCCGGCTCTTGCCATGGCCAGGAGGGAGCGGCAGACAAGGGCTTGGGCCGGAAGGTGCTGGCCACGGATCGCCCACGTTTCCCTGACAGCTCTCTGGGCTCTGCCCCCGCCGCCCCTGGTCCGCACGGGGAGCAGAGCCCTCCGCAGCCCGGGCACGGATTGTAGCTGCGGGGCCGGGATGTGCAGCTGCCCCCGGCGGTGCTCGCGGCCACGCGGCTGCCCTGACTCACCCTCAGTGAGGACCTGGAGCTCCTCCTTCTGCCCCATCATGAGCACTCCGGCGAGCCCTGGCAAGACAGAGCCCGTGGCGGCGCCAGGCGGCACAGCTGCCCGGCACGGGCGCTGCCAGCCCTGCGGCCGCACGCCCTCCGACCCGGGCAGGGCTCCTGCCGGCCCTGCCGCACGCTGCCGCCCGAGGGCTCGGCTGCGGGAGGGCGGCGGCAGCGCCGAGGGCGGCCGGGGCTGCGGCGGCCCAGGCGCGGCTCCCGCTGTAGCCGGGGCAGCAGCCGGGCCAGGGGCAGGGAGGGGCGCCGGGCCCGGGGCTCACCGATGAACCTGACGGCCGCCTCTCGCAGGGGCCTCTGTGGGCTCCGCAGGCGCGGCAGGGCCCAGCGCAGCTGCTCGGCCACTCGGCTCTCGTCCTGCAGCAGCTGCGGGGAGCGCCAGCAGGGAAGGCTCGGCACGGGCTCTGCCCCTCGGCCGGGCGCTCCCTGCGCCCAGCAGCGGCCGAGCCGGCCCGCACGGCCCGGGGCAGGGAGCAGCGGGGGCGGCGCAGGCTGGCGGGCCCGGCTGCGGCGCCGGGCAGGGCCACAGCTGCCAGCGCCCCGCACCGAGCACCGGGGGCAGGGCTCGGGCTCCCGGGCTGGCCTTACCAGGCTCTCGGCGAACTTCGTCCGCCGCTCCTTCGTCAGCAGCTCCTCCAGGTCCGTCCTCCTCAGGAAGCGTGCCGCACAAAGCAGGGCTTGGCCGGAGGCCTGGAGAGTGGCAGAGAGCCGCAGGTGGCACCAGAGCCCAGGGCGCGGGACCCGGGTCCCTGTGCCACAGCCAGGGGAGGCTGGAGCCCGCCAGGCGCCAGGGCAGGAGGCGGCCGAGCCCCCTGCCAGGGATGTGGCAGCGTCACAGAAAACCTCACCTTGGCCACCTGCAGGTTCTCATCGTGCCAGCGCAAGAATAGAGGGAGCAGGCTCTGGTTCACGACTGTTGTGAGAAGCTCTTCCCCCTCTTCCACTACCAGCTCCATCACCTTGCAGAAGAGCTGAATGGAGAGCAGCTGCACGTGGCTGTTGTCCTGGAAGGAAAGGAAAAGTCCTAAGCACCAACTACTCCAGGCCCGTTGGGGCAAAGGCCCAGAACTGCACATGGCACAAAGTTTCCAGGTAGCATCCAGTGCCCTTGGCTGGGGCACAGAGCCTTACGTTCTCAAAGTGTGGCAGGAGGGGCTCAGCCAGCTTCAGGGCGGTGAAGGGTAGCAGGAGGTCTTTGTCCTGGAGTATATGTGTGAGCACACAGAGGCTCATCCAGACCACCTCTGCATCTGGATCATCCAGCTGCTGCACCAGGTGTTGATAGAGGCCGCGTATTCCTTCTCCCTGTGCGCAAGACCAGGCTGTGCTGTGAAGCAGTGAACGGCCGCAGCACCAACAGCTGCTTGGGGCACTGGGGCAGCTGAGGCAGGAGGCAGGAGAGCTGGGAGCAGCTGCCTCTGCTGCCAAAGGCCAGCCAAGCCCAGAGGTCTGCATTGCCCAGTCCCATGCTGCCAGCGGGGCTTCAGCCACTGCCCCCTTCTCACCAGCGAGGGCTCCTTGCTGAGCACCACGAGGCCTCTGAGCGCCAGGCGCAGCCTGTCCCTGCACTGGCTCGGCAGGTGCCTGGATACCACCAGCAGGGCACTGGGACCGTGTTTGCTCAAGTCCAGGCACTCGAGGAGCTGAAAGGCACAGGCCAGTGATGGGGGAGCCGGCCGGCAGGAGCCCGGAGCCGCACAGGGCTGGGCCCAGGCAGCAGCACAGGGCACGGGCAGCGTCCCAGGCGGCTGCGGCTCCCAGAGGGCAGAGAGCTGGGAGGCAGCTCAGCCAGGCAGCGCTGCACACCCGGCTCACCTCCACAAAGAACGCCAGGGCGGGCAGATGCCAGCGGCGCTGCTTCCCCATCAGCAGTCTGAGCAGGTGCGAGGCCATGTAGGGACACAAGGGGCTCAAGCCACAGCGCATCTCCCTGCCAGGGGAAAAAGGCACCAAGGCCCTGAGCCGGGCGGGCAAACCTCTCTCTGACTCACAGAGGTCTGATCTTTCCCCAGCACTCTGCAAAGGCACATGGGCCCCTTGGGAGGCAGCTGCTCCTGGGCATCCTCCTCTCCCAGCCTTTTCCAGTCTGCTCGGCCCTCCCTTGCTGACAAGGCCCTCTCGCTGACAACCCCAGGGACTGTGTGGGGCACTCTGGGCAGGGGGCACAAATGCTGGCAGTGGTGGCAGGAGTAAGGGATCTCACCTGGCCAGCAGACCCGCTGCATAGTGCTGGGTGTTGGCACAGAGCAGGGTGTCCCAGAGCTGCTTTTGCTCCGAAGCCAGCAGATTCTTGCCAAAGCCCAGGCGGGAGAGCAGAGCCTTCATGGTCTGCGCTGCAAACCTGCGTGCCGAGCAAAGGCCAGGTCACTCTGGGAGCGCTGGCCCTGGCCACGAGGACGTGGGAAGGACGGGGCGACTGGCACCTGTTGGGGTGGCAAGGAAGGCCGTGTTCCTCCCGGCACACCCTCCAGAAGCTCCAGGTCTCAATGTCCCCTGGCATCTGCCCTGTGGTGGTGACAATTTGCCAGAACAGAGCCACAAACAGTTGGGGAGAATGAAGCAGAATGGCATAGTGCCACTCGGACATGGGGGCAATCCTCCACAGCACCAGAGTGGCCTGCAAGAGACAAAGCAGCCCGAGGCAGCACTCAGTGCCAGGGTGTCCATGAAGCACACGGCTTGCAGCCCCTAGGCCGGCTTTGAGCCCAGGCAGGGAGCTGCAGGCTGGGGAGAGCAGGGAGAGCTGCTGGGGAGGCGACCGGGAGGGCGCGCAAAGGCCAGCTCCAGAAACTCACAGCCAGGGCAAAGACGGCCTTGTTGTCCCCGCAGGAGAAGCTGCCGTAGGGCGGCTGCTCCTCCATGGCAGAGAGCAGCGCTGGAAGCACCTCCTGGGCGGCCACTCCCGACGTGCCCATGGCTCTCCACATCAGCGCGGCGGCTCTGTGGGAGCAGAGCTGTGCGTCAGCACCGTGCCCCGTGCGGCTGCGTGGGGCCGGGGGACAGAGCCCCGGTGCCCTGAGGGGCAGGGAGGGAGCGTGGCAGAGGCTCAGGAAACAGAGGGGCCCTAGGCTCCCGCAGCTCTCCACCTGTCTGGCAGAGCCCGCTGGACAGGCTGGACAGGGCCAGGGGCCCTACGGGCCAGGGAGCACCGAGCTCTTGAGGCAGTTGTGCCCTGTACCTGTCACACGTCGGGGCACAGCACAGGAGGCTCATCACCACTTGAGCAGGGTGTTCCTCCGTCAGGCTCAGAATCTCCATTTGCAGCCTGGCGTCCACGGTGACACAGGACGCCAGTCTCTGGAGAATGTCCCTGACCCTGGCTAACACCTGGAGGAGGCGGCATGGGGAAGACTTGGAGTGCTGTCCAAGGGAGCAATTGCCCAGCTTCCCCCAAGAAGTGCTTCCCTTCCCAGCCCACTGTGATGGCCTCAAAGGCAGAGGGGGTCCAGGGGACATGGCTTGAGAGGCCACGTGATCCGGGGAGGCCTTCAGCCCTGGCCCCAGGCTGCTCACCTGCTGTGGAGAAGCAGCTCCCTTCTGGAAAAGCTCCAGAGTGCCTGCAGGAGTCCCGGTCAGTGTGGGCATGGCCTGAGTCTGTGGCACGCCCTGAGCTTGGGTGTGGGTGCTGGCCGTGCCCTCAGTCAGGGCCATATCAGCCTCCGCCCTGCCCTGGGCCATGTCCTGCTCAGAGGCTGCTGCAAGCTCCGAGGACGCTGAGCTGGCAGCAGCCTCTGCCCGCAGCTCGCCGGGCCTGGGGTCGGGCTGGGCCGTGCCCTCGGTGCCGGTGCCGCCGGTCTTTGTGCGGCCAAGGCGCAGGAGCCTCTGCAGAGCCTGCAGCAGAAGGAAGGGCGGGAAGAGAGGGACATTCCATGGCCTGCTCCAAGCGCGGGGCTCAGCCGGGCAGTGCCAGCAGGCCCGGTCCAGGTGGGGATGGCCGCAGGTACCTGCGCTGCTCTGCGGAACAGGCCAGGGGTGGGCTCTGGCTCTTGAGTCCGGTCCAAGGCTGCATCTGGCAAAGAGCGAGCGCAGCCAGAGCTGAGGGGCTGCGGGAGAGGCCGGAGAACAGAGCCCAGCCCTGCACTGCCCAGGCAGGGAGAGCCCCGGCATGCCCCAGGGGATGGAGCACGGCCACTGCGGGGTGTCTGCGCGGCCCCTCTTCCATCCTGTCTGTGGGCATTTCCCCAGGGGATGGCATGGCATGGTATGGTATGGCATGGCATGGCATGGCATGGCATGGCATGGCATGGTGCCAATTGGCACATGCTCCAGCCCTGCAGCCCAGCTCTGCCACTCACCCTCCTGTGCTGGATGGAACGGCACCACCTCTTCTGTCTCCTGTGCCAGGGCAGCTCCGGGGCCTTCTTCCTCCTCCTCCTCCTCCACCCGGGCCAGCTTGGGCACTCTCAGGGGTCTCTGCTCCATGGCTGTGCCTGGAGCTACTTGCAGGAGAGATGCCTTGGGAAAGCTCTGGGGCACCAAGTCCCACGCTCTGCCCTTGAGGGCAGCTGCAGAATAGAAGCCTCAGGAAGGCCACGGGTCAGCGAGTCCTGTGCTCTGGCCTCGAGCTCAGCTGCAGGAACAGCGCCGCAGAGAAGCTCCGGGTCAGACGGGAGCGAGTGCGCTGTGCGGGGGCTCCTCACGGCACCGCTCTGTCCCGTTGTGCCCCGTTGCATGTTGCCAGCAGCTGGGCAAGCTTCTATTTCCCACGTGTCACAAAGGGGCCTTGGACACCGGCTTCCGTTCCATGGCACGGTGCCCGTGCTGCAGCGTGCCACCCAGGGCCCTTGCACACACTGCCTTCTGCCCCAGGGCCGCCCCCGGCCCAGCCCAAGTGGCCCAGCTTGGAAGGAATCCCTGGCCCCAGGTGTCTGAGACAGCCCGCACAGGATCTTTAGCAAGGGCTCAGAGCATCAGCAAACGCTGCCCGCCTCTGCGGGCTCAGTTCCTATCCCCATATCTTTTCCTGAGAGCATTTGAATTTCTAAATGAGAATCATTTGAAGGGAGGGGATTGACATTTTCCATTTCAAAGAAGGCTTCTGCCTTCCTTAGCAGACACCTCTCTTTTCAAACCAAGACAATTGTTTATCATCTTGCAGATCCGCACTTGCTGGGCAGCCCCGTTTTACACCCAGGGCCTGGAGAACCATTCCCAGCAACTGGGAAAATCCTAGCTGCTCCATCCACCCAGAGATGAGGTCTCCAAATTTGCCCCAAAAGTGGCTCCAGCTTTTAGAGGCCAAAAAGAGCAAGTCCCAGTGACTTGATGATAGTTTTAGCCCAGAAAGCCCTGCAGCTGATGGCACACTTGACAATCAGCAGGGGACACAGCTAGGCCAAAGCCCAGAGCTCTGCCGGGAGCCTTTCTCCTCAAATACCCTTCAAACAAACCTCCATGCAAGTCAGTTGGGAAAGTTTCTTCAAATGATCCATTTCTGGCACTACAGAACTACACAGGGTTCTGTGAAAGATTCTAAAGCAGCTGCTCTGGAGTCCAAGAGCCAGCACTAAGAGTCCTTGTCATCTATTTGTAGCTAAATCGCACTTTGGCCGATTTGAAGGAGTTTGGAAGGAGCTAGAGAGCGGACCTCTGAGTTTTTCAGATGATGCCATTGCTTTTTCTTCTCTTCTCCATAGACAGGAAGGGTGAGTTTGGCTCCCATCTGCACCGCATGGCTCACAGGGCCGCAAGACTTGTAGTTACAAGAGCTTTGAAGGATTTCTTGGTCAAGAAGACACGACCAACAAGGATATTTATGTTTTGGAGCCAATCCTTCAGTATTTCGTCTTACGGACTAATGCACTCGGGGTCTCTCGCTGGTCAGAGTGAGCCCGAGATAAGTTCCAAAGTCTCTTTTCCCAGCCCGGCGCTCAAAGAAGGAGTCAGAGCTCTTCATTTCTGGCTCTCAAGGTTGTTTCTTGTATCTTATCTATAAAATTCTTTCTCCTGCCCCAGGCCAGTGTTATCTTTTAATCCTAAAAACTACCTGTACAATATTTACAAATACTTTCCAATACCTATCACCTAGACAGTGAGCTTCTACTCTAAACCAAACTAAAAGTGCCACCCTCACAGCAGAAGATGGAGGCCAAGAAGAAGAAGAAGAAGAAGAAGAAGAAGAAAAAGAAGGAGAAAGGCTGGACAAGCCCAGATTCCTCACTCTCGCCCCCTGAAGCCCCATTCTAAAAACCCCAACAATCTATTTTTCACCCTGGGATAAATTCACTATCATTCTACTGAAACTTTGGCAGCTTGTCATTCTTCCTACAAGGTTGGTAATTGATTTTTCCAAGGGCTAAATCGAAGGCACAGGGGTCTTGGGCTCTGTGCCAGGGTCTCTGAATGCCCTGGGCAGGGGCTCGAGTCCTCCAGGGCAGCCAGAGGAATTTCCTGTGTTCCCACATCATGCTACAGTGTAAGCTGTAAGCTTCCTTAGCCAATCGTGTTATGACACACAAACCTCCAGCACTGCATCCTAAACTTCTTGTTTACCATTATAACTACTTTGATTTTTTCTAGATCTTGAACTCTAAACCACTAAACTTTCCTCCACTTCAACTTTCCTCCCCATGTGTGGTGGTTTGACAGGAAACATGTTTTCTGGGATGCTGTGGTTAGGCCAATGGGTGCTCAGATTTTAATATTGGCACCTAATGTGGCCCCTGGGGCATTGGATGCGCCTCTGAGAACACAGGGGTTAAAAGCAGAGCACTCGCGGGGGAAGTTCTCTTGGGTTTCCGGCGGGAAAGAGTTCGGGTCTCTGCCCCGGCCCAGCTGCTGGCTGGGCGGGCGGAGGGGAAAAGCCATGTGGCCGGGAGAGGTAGGCCTGAGCCCGGGGCTGGAAGGGTGGAAGAGAGAGAGAGAGACACCGGGAGCCATCGGGCAGCCCCCCGGGAGACAGAGAGAGAGAGAGAGAGAGCCGGTGCCTGGGACTGTGACCTTGAACCTTGATAAACATGGGCCTGTGCCGGCAGCACGGCTGGGACGGAGAAGAAGGGGGGGTGCAGCCGGCCGCTTGTAGGAGCTTTTAACCCCTTTTTGGAGAATGAGAACTTTACAGAACATTGACCTCTCCTAGAAGAGAGATAGAGTGGAAGATGAAGAAGAAATGGGCAAGTGTGAGAAAGGTCTGGGCAAGTGAGAGATGTTGGAAGAATAGAGAAGAATCTTAGTGGGAAGAGATGATGGAGTGGCTTTTGCTGGACTCTTTTTGTACAGCCATGGACAGAACCATGTTCCTTGTGACACAGAGACTGCATCCAGGGGGAGGCAATGCCTCAGGACCAAGAGGGTTCAGTGTTGGTGCCCCTCGGCCCCAGGGGGTGAAATATGGGGGGGACAGGTGTCCCAAAGGAGAGACCGTGCCCTTTTTGGATCGGGACAAAGCATCCTTAAAAAGACAACCCTAGGAGCAGCTCTGGTCCATGTTCGGTGGTGAGAGCGCTGGACATGAAAGGAAGAGGTCCCCATTGGCACAAGAAGGACTCCTTCTCCTCTTGATGAACTGAGGATGGAGTATTCTGAAGGGTGGTGCCAGACTGAGAGTCGATGATTTGGGGGATGTATTGTGTTAGGAATTTGGTGGGGAGGAGGAGGAGATGTATTTGTGAAGTTTTCATTTTCCTTGTGTGTTTCTTTTTTTTTTTTTTCTTTTTTTCCTTTCCCTTGTAGTTTGGTTAATAATTTTTTTTCCTAAGTGGGAGCCTGCTGTGCTTATTCCTGGTCCCATCTCACAGCAGAAACCAGGGAGAGGGTATTCTCATGGGGGCACTGGCATTGTGCCAGTGTCAAACCATGACACAGTGTAGGGGGTTGTGCTGCTTAAGGGGGAGCCAGGGGCTGCCTCAGCAGTTCCTACTCTCATCTGGTCATTTGGGTTGGCCTTGACATCCCAAGTATGGCTTTGTCAGCCTCAGACGCAGGAGAGGGGTTTCATTCTTCACTTCCATGTATCCACAAGCCCTGGTTTTGACAATAATTCAGAAATTTGGGGAAGAACAGACAAATTAATGAAACAGTGTGGCCAAGCAGATGCAGAGATAAGGAGATGAGCAGCAGGGTGCTGGAAAGGAGCCCTGCTCTGAGGCTGATCCACTCCTCTGTGCCCCTCGGCAAGGTGGGGAAGGGGCTGTAAAGCCCCGTTTGAGCTGAGAGCACGAAGCAACTGCAGTTCCCCCCATCTTCCGAGGGCAGAGAGAAGCGAGCACGGCGCGGAATTGCAAAGCACAGCCCTGCAGCCCCGCGCTGCCCTCTCCCTCTTTCTCCATGCGCGCAGCCCAGCGGTGGCCACAGGGCAGGGTGACCCCGCCGCCCGCGGCCGCCCGCACCCGGCACAGGCGGCGATCGCCAGCCCCCCGCAGCATCTGGGGCTCAGGCTGCCTCTTGCCGGGCACCTCATCGCTCTCCATCCATGGTGCTGCTCCGGGATGAGCCTGCGGCCGCCCAGAGCAGCATCTGCCCGCGGCAGGAGCAGCGCTGCCGGCCCCGGGCTGCGAGCGGGCGGCCCCGGCCGATGCTTCCCGAGCGGCTGCAGGCGCTTGGAGTGAGAAAGGAATGTTCTTCCTGTGCCGCCCCATCCCCTTTCAGAGCCCTGCGTTTCCCAGCCGGCCGGATGATTCCCTTCCCAATATATTCTTCCCTTCAGCTGTCTGTCACTATTTCAGGGGTTTCTCCAGCCTGCAGTAACATAGTCAGTCTTTATGCTGGCTTAGGGGAAACATTTCCCTGCAAGACTCAGAGCTTGAGCTCATCTCCTTGCCCCAGTGAGGGATTCACCTGCAAAGTGCACGCAGGCGCCTCTGTGACTTTTTTGGATGCAGCTCTTGGAAGAGGCTGCCCAGAGAAGCTGTGGCTGCCCCGGATCCCTGGGAGTGTCCAAGGCCAGGCTGGAAGGAGCTTGGAGCAATAGGATAGTGGAAGGCGGTGGAATGAATGATCTTTAGTGTCCCTTCCCACCCAAACCATTCTGGGATTCTGTGATTTGTCTCTGCTTAGGCATGTCCATGCGGACACCTGAGACTTGGGCTTTCATGCCACCCTTTCCCACTGGAGTGGCAGGAAATGGGCTGGCTTGGTGGTCTTTTGAGAGCTGCTGAAATCCAGACACAGCAGCCCTCACCCTGAAGAAAGGCAAGGCTGTTCCATTTCCTTGTTACTGCTGCCAGATTTTGGAGCCTCATTCTCTGCAGCCAGAAGAAGAAACACTTCACCCACTGAGTGGCCAGCACGGAGGGAAGGAGAGCAGCTGTGTGCTGGTGCCTGTCCTCTGCAAGGGGACACACTGTCACCCTGCCCCAGCCCTTGTGAGCCAGTCCCTGCAGAGCTGCTCTGGCCATTGCCACAAGCTCCTGGAGCTTGGTCCAAGGTTTGTTGCAGTGCAATGGATGGCTAGACGATGGCTTAATAAACTGAAGACCTAAGAAGAATTAAAAAAAAAATTAGTAAATAAAGAAGAAACAAGAAGCATAAGTAGGGTTTAGGCCAGAGAAGTGATCTTTCCAAAGCTGGGCAAGGAAAGCTTCTTGATTCTGCAGGATCTTAGACTTGTGGATGATAAATGCATTTTTGTTTGGTTCAATTCTGACTTTTGCTTTCAGCATGTGATGATTTTTAACCAAAAATATGCCAGAAACTGAGCTGCACTTTTGCTGTCCTGCACAGGCTCCCCCCAGATCCTCTCTACAGCATCACTCTGAGCTCTCAGTAGTGCTGTTTTAGGCATAGAAACATTTGGGGTGTGCAGGTGCTGACAAAAACAGTGGGGAAGTCACAGGCTAGGCTCCAACAACCTGAAAGCTCTGTTTTACAGTGATCACAGTGACCTTCCATGGGTGAGAGAGAGGAGGTTTGAACCTCTTCAAAGCATCCACTCCAACTGCAGTTTCCCAAAGAGGAAGATCTTCCCTGGGAGCCTCGCACAGGGTGAAACACTCTCGCTGCAGCTGAGGGCAGAGGTTGTGTTTAAACAGGAGGGTGAGGAGCAGGCTCACTCAGCCATCCCATGTGCATGAAAAGCAGCTCCAGAGCTTCTGGTCGGATTTTTCAGCAGCTCACAGGGCCATGGAGTTGCTGGATGTGTTTTTGTGACCCCCCTCACCCAGAGCATGAGCCCTCTGCTCATTTGGCAGAGAGAGCAAGTGACCAAGGCATCTGGTGGATCTTCAGGGTGAGCTTTGAGAGCAAAGCCCTTGGACACACACACACACAAAGGTGGTGCCTGCCAGCAAAAACCTTGGATTTTTTTCAGTATGGGAAGATACATCCCAGGATTGGCTCATTCCCACAACCTCAGCACAAACTCAGAGCAACACAGGGGAGTACTCTGAAAAGCATGGGCTTTGCATTTTGGACACCTCTCCAAGCCCATGTGAAGGATTCCCTGGGAATGTACTCCTGGCTCCATCCATACTGACTGCACAGTCACTCCTGGCATTGCCACAGCTTGCTTTGTCCAAGTGTGGGTGGCTGTGGCTTTTGTGTCCCAAAGGGGTCAGTCCTCCACTTCATAGCTGTGTTTTCTTCACTGAGTGGATTATTTGCTTCACTCCTGAGGTGAAAACCAGCGTGCATACAAAACAGGCAAAATTGGTTTGGGGAATAAAATCAGGGAATGATGGGGTGGAAAAATGGCAAAAATAGGCAGAAAACTGGCCTGGCAGTATCAATGTAATTCTTAGGGCTAAGAACCAGCAGGTGACAAACAGGTGCCGTTTTTCTGGGATAAAAGGATCCGTGCCACTTCAAATAGCATAAAAACCTTGCCTGTGGCTGGGTCTCCATGGGCTGTGCCTCTCTCCCTTGAAGCCATCCATGCGGGAGTGTGACAGCACCAAGGGCAGTCCCAGGTGTCCCTGTGCCTCGTGTCACTGTCCTTGGCGGGCCAGCTGTCCCCTTTGTGGCCTGGCATGTGGCACGGGGGGCTCAGAGCCCGGCAGGGCCGCGCAGCCGGAGCAGCAGGGCTCCCACCGCCCCGTCCCGCAACGCTTTGTCCTTGGCTGCCGCTCTCGGTGCGCGGACAAAGACCTACGAGCCAACAGGAATCATCCTTTGGAGTCTGCACTGACAGCATGGAGAAACACTGATGGGATCATTTAATAAAATCCACACTGTTTCCTTGGGGAAGCTGAATAAACAGCGCTATCAGGAGCTGCCTCAGCCAGCCCTTGAAGGCCAGCAGTGCGTGCTGCTGGGATCGTGCTCCTTGCACGCGGAGGGAGGCAGGGAGCTGGATCCAAGGGCTCATTAATCAAACGGGAGTTTGGCTCTGCTTTGGCCCACATGGAAGCCGGGATGCTGCACAAACACACCCTTCCCTTTGGCCGTGAGCTGGCCACCTCCTCAGGCCAGCTGCAGGTGAGGGATGCACAGAGGAATGTGTGACGCCTCTTGTTTGCATTCCCCCTCACATCCAGGGAGGAGCCCGGGTCCCTCTGGGGCTGGTCCTGGCTGAGAATCCCCCTTGCTGCTCTTTCTGTGGAGAGCAGCTCAGTTAATCCATGCCAGCTTCTTCTCCTCCTGCCCACTGTTGTCTGGGGACTGCCAACCCCCCGTCCCTGCTTGACACGTTTGGAGTAAGGCTGGGTGTGGACGTGTTCATGGAATCACAGAATCCCCAAATGGTTCCGGCTGGAAAGGATCTTAAAGCTCATCCAGTCCCACCCCCTGCCACAGGACACCTTCCAGCATCCCAGATTGCTCCAAGCCCATCCAGCCTGGCATGGAACATTTCCAGGGATGGGGCAGCCACAACATCCACACCCACAAATATTAATGAATGTTGGACTTGAGCCAGCACCTAAATCCATTCCTCCTTTATTAATCTGATCCTAAGATGCATTAGGATCCAGGGGAATCAAGGAGTTCTCAATGCCTACCCTTGTATCTCCATTCTTGGAGTCATGTCACTGAGAATTTCAGTGTTTGTTTAAAAACTTTTCTCAGATAAGGTGTGAAGCCTGAGATCACTTTCAAGACTCAAAATTTTGCTCTCAAGAAAATTAGCTTTTAAAAAATGCCGTGGTTTGAGCCAGTGTCACAGTTTCAGGGAGTTTCAGGTGAGGAGTCCACAGCCCCATCAGTGCCAAGCCTTCCCTTCTAAGAACATCTTCCCCCCCTTTTCCTCCTTTCTCACCTTAAAGAAGAAGCTGAGGAAGCTGGAGCCAGTGCTGCTGTTGCCATCACTGCTTCTGGAATTTCCTTGGCAAGTGTGGCTTATCCCCCATTTCTGTCCCTGCTGACTTCATCCTTTCAGCCCCTCTCCTACTTCTGGAGGTCTTGGTGGGCTCCATCCTCCAAAACCTCAACTGGCCTTTCAGGAAATCTAACATTTCTTCCTGTGAGTCCTCCGTTGAAAGCTTGTGGCCATTGCCCCTTTCAGTGAGGCCAAAAACCTCAGTTTATATCACTTCAACTTACTTCTGACTCCCACAATTAGTTAATCTTGCATTGATGACTGCCCATTCTGAACCATGGGTCTGGTGCTGGGACATTCGGTGCATTCAGACCAAGGGGTCTCCTGACTTTCCTTAGTCTTTGGGTTTGGACTCTGTCCTGGTGCAGTTTTCATCAGATTTGGACCAGAGGGTGCTGGACACTGGAACAGACTCCCCAGGGAATGGTCCCAGCCCCTGTGAATTCAAGGAATGTTTGGACAAGGCTCTCAGACCTGTGGTGGGATGTCCTGCGCAGGGCCATGAGTCAGACTCATGATCCCTGTGAGTCCCTTCCAGCTCAGGATATTCTTGGATTTGTTGGAGTCAGTCATGGATATGGACAAGACTCCTCAGGGTGGATCCCTTTCTCTGCTCTCTGCTATTCTGCTCTTTCCTGGCAATCTCCAAGAAAATTGCTCTGCACTAATCTTTTTTTATCAATTGCAGCAGCTTGCTGGGCTTTCTTCTAAATCTTCCAGATGTCTTTGATCAGCCATGCAAAACACTTTTCATTTTCTCCTGAACTTTGCTTTTCTCTTGAATAAAAAGTGCAGCCAGACTTGCTTAAGAGGTTTTCTTGAGGCAGTACCACTTTCCTTTCTGTCTTATGGACCGTGTTTTGCCTTTTAATTTCACCAACGTGACACCTTGGTTGGACAGGGCCAGGTGATTTCCTCATTTGGATCCAGTGGGGCTGGGATTTCCAGCCCTAAACTCCTTGGACTCTGGCACCAAAAATCGATCATAACATCACACAGCAGCTTCTCCCTTTTAAACTTTCTCTGAAATAACCAAAACAGCTCTTAAAATTCCTTTCGCTTACAGCTTACACTGTGGCATGAGTGTCTCATGTCTCGCGACCCCTCCCGAGACCCCTCTTAGGACCCATCCGCACCCCCCAGGTCCCCCCACAGTGCCCCAGGACCCCTCCCCAGACCCCCCCAAACCCCCGGACCCCTCCCCAAAGCCCCCCAGACCCCCCGGACCCTCCCCCGCCCCCCCGATCCCCTCTCAGGCCCCTCCCGCTCCTGTCCCGAGCCCGGGGGGTCCCGGCGGCTGCGGGGAAGGGGGCGCCGCTTCCGGCTCACCTCTGATTGGCTGGGACGGTGCAGGGGAGGCAGGCCTTCCTGAGGGGATCCGCGCCGTGATTGGTTAGTTCAGGGATGTGCAGCGCGCTGATTGGTTGGTTCGGGGCGGGGCGCGCCGCCATTGCTGGGAGCCCGCACACGCGGTGGAGGCGCGAGATTGTGAGGGAGAGCGGAGCTGAGGTGGGGCCGGGGGCAAACTGGGGGTGTTTGGGGCGGGTCTCAGGGGAAATTGGGGATTTTTGGGGGCCTCGACGGGAAACACGAGGGTGTGCGGTGGGTTTGGGGGGAATGAGGGGGTCTGAGGGGGCTTTGGTGGGTCTGAGGGGGCTTTAGGGAGCTTTGGGGGGAGCTTGAGAGCGTCTGGAGCGTTCTCAGGTGGGTTTAGGGGGAACTGAGGGAAATTGGGAGAGTCTGAGGGGATTTTGGGGGATTGCGAGAGGAACTGGGCGGTTGTGAGTGGATCTGGGTGGTTCTGAGGTGGGTCTGGGGAATTTGGAGGAGTCTGAGGCGATTTCATGAGGTTTGGGGGGGATTGAGGGGTCTGAGGGGGATTTGGGGCAGTCTGATGGATTTGGGGGCGTCACAGGTGGGTCTGGGGTGAATTTTGGGGAGAACTGGGGGGGTTTGAGGGTCCTGGGGAGGTTTTGGGGGTCCTGGAGAGGGTTTGGGGGTCCAGAGAGGTTCTGGGCAAACCTTGGGGGGCTCTGGGGGGTTTGGGGTTCCTGGAGGGGTCCCGGGGGAGATTTGGGGGTCCCGGGGGGTCCCAGGCCCACCCTGAACCGGGGTCTGGGGATTTTGAGGGGAGGGGGCACAGCAGGGGTTCCCCCCTCCCCCGTTTTTGGGGTGTCTCCCATGGTGCCCCCTCCCCAAAAAGCTCCCAGGGCCCCCTGAAGTGGCTCCTGTTCCACCGGCCGGTGCCCCCTGATCCAGGACGGCCCCACTGAGTCTGGGGGGGTTTGTGGGGATTTTGGGGTTCTGAGAGGGTTTTTGGGGATTTGGGGGTGGCTTTTTTGGGCTTTGGGAGATTTTGTTGGGAGTTTGGGGGGAAATGATTGGGGTTTTTGGGGAGAATTATTGGGTTTTGGGATGGTAATGTGATTTTGCGGGGTTTTGTTGATTTGGGGGGTTTTGGATTTTTGGTGTTTTGTTGGGGTTGTGGAGGTTTTTTGGGGAAGGATTTATTGAAAAATTGGGGAGTTTTTTTAAATTTTGGTGAGTTCCACTGGGATGTTTGGAGATTCCCTGGGGTTTTGGAGAGTTTTCTTGTAATTTTGGGGGATTTGTGGGTTTTAGTGGAATTTTAGGGGAGCTTTGGGGCATTCCCTGGGTGTGGGGAAGGGCTGAGAGGCACCAAAATCTCCTTAAAAGCCCTGAAAGTCCCAATAAAACCCACTAAATCCCAATTAAATCTCTCAAAATCCCATTAAACACCCCAGAATCCCAATAAAAGCCCACAAAATCCTTTGGAATCCCAAAAACCCCAAAAATCCTGATTAAACTCCGCAAACCCCCAAAGATGTCCCCAAAACCAGAAAAAGCCCCACAAAATCTCCTCCAAGATCCAAGGAAATCCTGGCAACACCCAAAAAACCCATCAAAACCCCCCAAATACCACCAAAAATCCCCAAAAACCCCAAATCCCCAATGAATCCCTCTGAATGCCACCACAATTCCAATAAAATGCCCCAAAATCTCCTAAAAATCTCAAGAAAACCCCAGGAATTTCTGAGAATCCCAAAAAATCCCAACAAAATCCCAGTAAAATCCCCAAAATTCAAAAGGAGCCACAAGAAATTTCAATAAACCCCCAAACACCCCAAGAAAAACTCCCCCTCAAAATGCCAAGAAAAACCTCCAAAATCCAAACCCCCCAAATCCACAAAACCAGCCACTCCCAGTCAATCCCAGTGTGATTCCAGTCGCTCTCAATGAGATCCCAGTGTAACCCAGCATGGACTCAGCTCCTCTCACTGGGATCCCAGTGTGATCCCAGTTGCTCCCAGCATAATTCCAGATGTTCCCAGTTCCTCCCATGATGATCCCAGTTGCCCCAAGAATAGTCCCAGTCCCTCCCAGCAGGGTCCCAGTCGTGCCCAGTTGCCTCCAGGGTAGATTCAGTTTCCCCCAGCATCGTCCCAGTTGCTCCCAGCATGATCCCAGCTGTTCCCAGGGTGGTTCCAGTGCCCCCAGGATGGTTAGAGACACTCCCAGTATGTTTCAGTTACCTCAGAATGATCCCAGTCTTTCCCAGTTCCTCCCAGTTTCCTCTAGCATCATCCCAGTTTCCATCTGTTGCTCAAAGGGTGGCCCCAGTTGCTCCCAGTGTGATCCCAGTTGCCCCAGTTGTAGTCTCAGTCCTCTCAGCATGGTTCCAGAACCTTCCAGCCGATCCCAGTTGCTCCCAGTGGGTCACATTTTCCTCCCAACATGGGCCCAGTAGCTCCCAGTAAGCCCCAGTCAGGTTCCATTCACGCCCAGTATAATCCCAGTATGAGTGTAGCCACTCCCAGTATGATCCCAGTCCCTTGCAGTCCAATCCCAGTTGCTCCCAGTCACTCCCAGTCTGATGCCAGTGCCCCCAGAGTGATCCCAGTTGCTCCCAGCATGGGCCCAGCTGTTCCCAGTGTGCTTCCATCACTCCCCTATGGTTACAGACACTCCCAGGATGGTCCCAGTTGGACCCAGTTGCCCCTGCTCTAGTCCCAGTCCCTCCCCAGATGATCCCAGTCCCTCCCAGCATGGTCCCACTCACTCCCAGTTGCCCCCAGCGTGGTCCCAGTTCTCCCCAGCATGGTCCCAGTTGTTCCCAGTGTGGTTCCAGTCCCCCCAGGATGGTTCCAGACACTCCCAGTATATCCCAGTTGCCCCCAGCATGTCTGCAGTCATTCCCAGGAACTGCCAGTGGCCCCAGTAAGGGGTCAGTTCTCCCAGTATGATCCCCCAGTCATACCCAGTATATCCCAGTTGCCCCCAGCATGCATCCAGTCCTTCCCAGTTCCTCCAATTTGCTTGCAGCATCATCCCAGTTTCCCTCAGCTGCTCCCAGTAGCCCAAAGTGTGATCCCAGTCACTCCCTTTCAACCCCAATATGATCCCAGTAAGCTCCAGTTTGATCCCAGTCACATGCCAGCCCTCCCAGTGTGGTCCCAGTATAATCCCAGTTGCTTCCAGTCTCTCCCAGTATGGTCCCAGCTGCCTCCAGCGTGGTTCCAGTTGCTTCCTGGATCAGCCCAGTCAGTCCCAGTATGATGCCATTTGCTGCCAGCGTGCTCCCAGTTGCTCCCAGTCAGGCCCAGTCTGGGGGATGATGTGCAGGGTGTGCTCCCAGTCACTCTCAGATCCTCCCAGTATTAGTCCAGTCTCTCCCAGTATGATCCAAATATGGCCCCAGTGTGCTCCCATTCCCTGCCAGTATGAACCAGTTGTGCTCCACATGGTTCCAGTTGCTCTCTTTCACCCTCACTTTTGTTCCAGTATCTCCCAGTTTCTCCTAGCATGATCCCAGTTGCTCACAGCTGCACCCAGTCATCCTCAGCACCATGCCAGTCACTCCCAGTATATGCCAATTGCCCAGAACATGGTGTCAATTGCCCCCAGCAGGCTCCTACTCACTCCCAATATGATCCCAGTATTATGTCAGTACAAAGCCAATACAGCCCCAGTCGCTCCCAGTACGATCCCAGTGCAGCCCAGTCCCTGGCAGTGCTGCCACTGCTGGGATCCCCCAGGCCTGTGTGTGTTCCCCCCTGGCGGATGTGCCGAGAGGAGCCCCAAGGGCTGGCAGTGGCCAGGCAGGGTCCCCAGCAAGGCCCAGTTTGGATGTGCAGCCCCCAGTTTGCCCAGTTTGCCTCTCCTTTGGCCCGGGCCGGGTTCCCCCCGCCCGCAGCGGCTGGGAGCAGCCGAGAGCCCCGCGCTGCCCGTGCCGACCTGGCCCGGCTCCATGGCCGCTCCTGCCGCGGGCTGCGAGGGCTGCGGGAACGGGGCACCGAGGGTGTGGCTGCTGCTGGGGGAGGAGGAGGAGGGAGGGAAGGGCAGGGATGGAGGGGGAGGAGGAGGCGGGGTTAGGGGGGAGGAGGGGGAGAAAGAATGGAAGGGGTGGGATGGAAGATGAGCAGGAGGTGGGGATAACACAGAGGAGGAGGAGGAGGGGGGATGGAAGAGGAGGAGCGGGAGGAGAAAGAGGAGGGAAGGAGGCGGGGTTAGGGGGGAGGATGAGAGGGAGGTGGAGATAGGACAGAGGAGGAGCGAGAGGAAGAGGAAGAGGAGGGACAAAGGTGGATCAAGGCTGAGTTGCGGGAGCCACGCGGTCTCGATCTCTGCCTGAATTCGCAGCCCCCACCTGTGGGATCATCGCCCCCCCCCCATGGCGCAGGTGAGCGGGGAGGGGGAGCCCGGCCCGGATATCCCGGGGGGTCCCTGGGTTGGGTTTTTGGGGGGATGTTTGGAGAATGAAGAAGTCCAAGGCTGAGCGGAAAAGGCCCCTCGGGGGGACATCGGGGGGGTGGCGGTGGTGGCTGCCGGCAGAGGCAGCCTGGAGGAGCAGAGCCCTGTGTGCCCCAGGAGGCCAAAGTGGGGAGGCCAGAGAGGGGGGAGCGCCGCCATTGGCGGGAGCCTCAAGAGCCTGGAGAGGGGCAGGGGGGACTCCTTGGAGCCGCTGCAGCCCAGAGCAGAGAATGAGGGGAGAAGGGAGCCCGGGAGCCCAAACAGCCCCGGCATCCCGAAATGGGGAGAGCCAAGAGGGGGCAGTGCGTCCCCCGAGACGGCCTGGGGGGATCTCACTGCCCTTGCCTGTGGCACGGAGGCAAATCCCATGCTGTCCTTGTCCTTCCTCGCCCAGAGCAGGAGCTGAGCATGGAGAGCAGGGAGGACAAATGCCCGCGGCAGAACCTGGTGGCAGAGGCCGTTTTGAGCGGCTCCACGGCGCAGGAAGCCAACGGGGAGGAAAAGCCCTGGAGATGCCGCACGAGGAGGGGCTGCAAACGCAGATGGCGGGGATGTGAGGGGGAAAGAGCCAGCCTGGGCCGGGAAGGCAGCTGGAGATGGAGCCAGAGCTCGGAGCTGGTGCTCCATGAGCAGCTCCATGATGGGGAGAAGCCCCACACGTGCGTGGAGTGTGGGAAGAGCTTCAGGTGGAACTGCCACCTGATCAGCCACCAGAGGATCCACACTGGGGAACGGCCCTACGAGTGTGGGGAGTGTGGGAAGAGCTTCAGCCGGAGCTCCAGCCTGATCCTGCACCAGAGGACCCACACTGGAGAGAGACCCTATGAGTGCTCCAAGTGTGGGAAGAGGTTTCAGACCAGCTCCCATCTCCTCCGGCACTATCAGAGTCACACAGAGGAGAGGCCCTTCCAATGCCCCGACTGTGGGAAGGGATTCAAGTACAACTCCACCCTCGTCAGGCACCGGCGCATTCACACTGGGGAGAGGCCCTACGAGTGTGATAAATGCAGGAAGAGGTTTCAGACCAGCCCTGATCTCGTCCTGCACTATCAGAGTCACACAGAGGAGAGGCCCTTCCACTGCCCAGACTGCGGGAAGGGATTCAAATACAACTGCACCCTTGTCAGGCACCGGCGCATCCACACAGGGGAGAGTCCCTATGAGTGTCCCCAGTGTGGGAAGAGCTTCTCACAGAGCTCTCACTTGACCCAACACCAACGGAGGCACCGGTAAGGGAAGCCCTGCGAGTGCCCCGAGTGCGGGAAGAGCTTCGTGCGCTGCTGCAGCTCCATCCCCCACTGGAGGAGGCACTTTGGGCACAGACCTGGTCACTCACATTCCCTGTGATCCATGTTGGGAACACACCTGGCTGCTTCTCCTTTTGGTTTGGCCTGAATTTTTTTCCCTTCTCCATCTCTTAGCAGTTCAAAAGCCAAGAGGGATTCATCTGTCACTTCAAAACCACTCAAATCTCACTGAAAACAAATGAATTTTAACCCAAAAGGGCTCAATTCCACCTCAAATTCCTTGTTCCCTCCTCAAAACAACTCAATCCCATGGCAAACTCACTCCATTCCACAGCCACCAGGGTGAGATGGGGTTGGAAGCAGACTGGGAGAAGTGGGATCATGTGGAGCGGTGGGATGGGGATTGTGTGGGCCTGGCTGTGTGGGATGTACTTGATAGCAAATAAAAGTTTCTGAGTTACTGATTTCTGTCCCATTCATTTTCAGGCAATTTTGTTTGCGGTGTCACCTTGTCAGCTGAATTAATTCCCATAAGAATCCCTTCTTTAGAATCATCTAACCCAAACAATCCAAAAAACCAGTATCCAAATAAAACCACCCCCCTGCGTTTATTTTTTTTAATTGTAATTTAATTGTTTTAGAGTATTTAGGGGTGTTATAAATTGTTTGGTTAAAAGGTATGAGAAATTATCGTGGTGTTTGGTTTTGTGTTTAGTATATTTGTAATATGAATTGTTTAACTAAGGTGTGTTAGATTGCATGTTTGTTTTTTAGATATTTTTTATCTCAAGTATATTAGCAATCGAGTTAAAACTTTCCAAGGTTATTTCTTGGTATATAATTTATTTATATGTATTGGTAATGTTATAGTTCTTGTTTTTTTGGCTTGAATCATTACTGGAGTATTGTAAGTAAAAGTTGAAGTTACTATATTTCATTTTCATTCTAATTATTTATTTTAATTATTATTTATTTAATTATAATTTCATTCTAATTTTTTAAGATGATAGGAAGGAAGTTCAAGGGCAGGAACATTTTTTCCTGGCTGGGAACTGGAATTCCAGATCCTTGGAGCGTGTGCAGGACAACACAGACTGGGATCAAGTATGGGCTGGGATCAAATATGGGCTGGGATCCTATGGGTTGGGACTCCACAGAGTGGGACCATATGGATCAGGACCACACAGACTGAGATCAACTGGACTGGGATCAAATATGGGCTGGGACTGTTTCTGAAAGTAACTTTTTGTATAGTTTTTATTTCTGTTGTTAATTAAGCTCAGTGAAATAGCTACTTGTGTTAAACTGCCTGCTTGGATGGGATAACATCCAATGCACCCAGGATGAGGACACCTGTACAGATCTGCCAACTATCAGCACTCCCCGTCTGAAGGCAGAGTGCACCAAGGCCCAAAACTGGAGGCGATAAAGAGAAGGAGCCAAAACCACAGCCAAGAAACACACATGCTCTGAAAAGGCAGACCCAAGGAGGGGCCATGTAAAATCATTCCTGGAATATGTAAAGTAGTTGATGGATATGCATGAGGGTCTATGAATATGCACCAGGCTGATGTAAGGGGAAAGGTATTTCAGGGCGATGCACATTCCTTGGTTGTGGTTTTAGTCCATTTTTATCACCTCCAGTTTTTGGGCTTTGGTTCACTCTGACTCTGAGAAATTGAGGTTTTGGGATTTTTAGTATGTTGTGGATGGAAGCAAAATGGAGGGCACACTGTTTTGTCCTGGGTTTCTTCTTCATGCTTCTTCCTTCTTCTTCATGGGTTTGGGTGGCTTTTTGTAATTGGGCAGAAATTCCACATTGCAGGCTCTTTGGGATCAGTTATTGGGTTAAAAGGGAAAATAATCTAGGTGTCAGTTCCTAATTGGATAGTTTAGTCTTAAAAGACCTTGGAACAAGAGATTGTGGGCCATTTTGTGCCTTCTAATGAAAAGCTGCTGAACTCCCAGTAATGAGGCTGTTTTACCGATAAGAAATAATAAACACTTGAGTCTGAACATGAATTACTGTCTCAAGTGCCTTCAATCCAGAGCCAGTGAAACCAACAACTGGTACCCCACAGCTTGAGGTAGTGCCAAGGCAGAACTTGTTCATGCTCTTTTCCCCTGGTGATTTTCTACTCCCATCCAGACTCTGATAGCAAAGCCGTGCTGGTGACAAAAGATTGACCTTGGCATCCTGGGGCACTTTCTGGGTGGGTGTTTGAATCTGCTTTTCCAGGCCTCGGGCTGAGCAGGGTGAGGCCGAGGCCTGGGCCCCTCCAGGCGGCGCCGGGAGCGCCCGGGGCAGCGGCGAGGGGCGGCCCTGAGGGGCGGCACAGGGGGCATTTCCCCCGAGCGGGCGGGCGGGCGGGCGGCGGGGAAAGGCGCCCTGGGCACAAGGGCAGGCACAAGGGCCCCGGCTCTCTGCAGTGCGGGCGGCCCAGCGCCGATCGCTGCTCCCGGAGCCGCTGCCAGGGCCGGGTCTCCTCCCCGCCGCTGACCCTGCACCTGCAGCGCTGCCTCCGCCTCTGCCGGGCTCCCCGGCACGGACGGCAAGGACGTGGACACGCTGCAGCAGGGGCCCAGCAGGGACACCCAGATGGTGCCGGGGCTGCAGCTCCTCTCCTGCAAGGAAAGGCTGACACAGCTCGGCTTCTTCAGCCTGGGAAAGAGACCCAGCCTTGATCCAGCTGTGGCCTTCCAGTACCTGAGGGCAACACACAAGAAAGCTGGACAGGGACTTTGTACGAGGGCAGGCAAGGACAGGACAAGGGAGCATGGATCCAAATGGAGAGAGATTAGGTTTAGGTAAGGGATTCAGAAAAAAGACTCTCCTGGAACAGGTTGCCCAGAGAAGGTGGGCATGTCCCGTCCCTGACAGTGTTCAAGGCCAGGCTGCATGGAGCTCTAGACAAGCCGGTCCAGTGCAAGGGATCCCCAGCCACAGCAGGGGGGTTGCAGCCATGGGATTTTCCAGATCCCTTCCAAGCCAAACCATGCCACGACTCCATGATTCTGGGATACTTCCCCTCCTCATCCTCTGGCAGAAAAAGAAACTTGGCCCCAAGTTCCACACTGCAGACCATGTCTTTTGGCAGCCTGCAACTGTGTCAACAGAGGATGAAAAGAGATGACATTACTGACTCGATTTCCCTTTTCTACTTGAAAAGTAAATGCTCTGCTCCTGTCCACTCTGGCAAAATTGTCACAAGAGGCAATTGTTCCCCACGAAATGCTTGGTCTCATGCAAAGAAGAAAGAAGCCAGAAGCCAACACTCTTCGTTATTGCTACATTGTTTTCTTTGGTTACTTCTCTAATAGGAATGACTTTGGTGTGTGATTTGTTTGTTTCTCTCTTTCGTTCCTTGGGGCGCGCGGCGGCTCCTCCGTTGGGTTCGCGGGGGCAATGGAGGAACGGCCGCGAGCTCTGGCGGCTCCGCAGCAGCAGCAGCAGCAGCAGCAGCAGTGCTTCTCTTGATTGGTTTTACACTCGACTTCCCACTCGCTCCCCATCCTCTTCTCCCTCTCACACTCACTCTACTCCCGTCCCGTGCTGGGCCGTGCCGTCCGTGTTCCGCCTCTCCCAGCCCGGCTGATGCCGCGTCCCGCAAGGCGCCCCTCGGCGGGGCCGCCCCGTGCCCGCCCCTGCCCGGCCCGCCGTGGTTCCGCCTCGGCCGGGCTCTCTCCGTCCTGGCTGTGGCGGCGCTGGAAGAGCCGCTCGCCCTGGTGCTGGCGGAGCAGTGCGGGCTTTTGGCTGCGCCTGGCGCGGGCTCTGGCCCAGCCCCGGCCGAGGCCCCGGCCCCGAACGAAGCCCCTGCCGCGGTTCCGCCCGCAGCCGCCCCGCTGCCGCCCGGCTCCCGCCCCGTGGCCGGCAGCGTGGCCGGCAGCTGCCCCGCTCCGAGCTCCGCCGCTCGCCAGCTCGGCCGCCGGCCCCGAGCCGCCGCAGCCCGGGGCGGCTCGGCAAGCAGCAGCGCGCCGGGCGGGCGGGTGCCCCGGGCAGAAGAGCGGCAGCGCGGTGCCGCCCACACGGGCGGAGAGGCCTCCCCTGGAGCAGCTCTAGCGGCAGGGCCCGCTGCTGGGCAGAGGCGGCTGCGGCAGCGTTTACTCCGGTCCCCGCCTCGCGGATGGCGCCCCGGGAAGAGACGGGGCCGGCTCGGAGGGCGGCGGGCGATGAGCTCAGCCTTGGCTCGCAGGCGGCCATCAAGCGAGTGTCCCGGGAGCGCATCTCGGAGTGGGCGCGGCTGGGGAGTGAGCGGGGCCAGCGGGAGGAGCCGGCGGGGCGTGCCGGGCGGGGCTGAGGCGAGGCCCGGCAGGGCGGCAGCCGGAACGCTGCTAGGGCAGCGAGCGTGGAGTGAGCGGGGGCCGCGCAGCGCCCCGGGCCGGGCCATGGCGAGCCGCGGCGGGGCCGGGCAGGGCTGCCCAAGGCGCGGCGCAGCATCGGCCCCGCTGACGGCATCGCGGTCCACCCGCAGCGCAAGGGCGCCCTTGTGGCCCTGGAGCTGGCGCTGCTGTGGAAGGTGTCGCGGCCTGGCTTCGTGCGGCTCCTGGACTGGTTCGAGGTGCCCAAGGGCTTCGCACTGCTCATGGAGCGTCCGCAGCGCTGTCAGCACCTCTGGTACTTCCTGCACGAGCGGCGGTTCCTGACGGAGCCCGTGGGGCGGGGGCTGTTCTGCCAGGTGCTGGAGGCCATGGGGCACTGCAGCAGCCGCGGTGTCCTGCACCGCCACATCAAGGCCGAGAACGTCCTCATCGACCTGGCCACAGGCGAGGTGAAGCTCATCGACTTCGGCTGCGGCACGATCCTCCAGGACACGTTCTACACCCGGATGTCAGGTGAGCCCAAAGCCGGGGCCCAGCTGGGCAGCAGAGTTCCCCCTTGGCTGGCAGAGGGGGAAGAGGGAGGGAAGGAAGGAGGCAAGGAAGGAGGGGGAATCCTTCTTCACCCAGCTGCAGCCAGGTTGCTTTGTGGCAGGGCAGGGGCTGGCTGTTGTGGAACGGGAGCTGGCTGGGAGGGAGGGAGCAGCATGGGCCTGATGAGCTGCGCCCGTGTCCCATAGGAACGCCGGAGTACAGCCCACCGGAGTGGATCCTCTTTGGCTGCTACCATGGCCAGCCAGCCACCATCTGGTCCCTGGGCATCCTGCTCTATGAGCTGCTCTGAGGGCACCTTCCTTTTCACAACAACGAGGACATTGTCTGGGGCCAGCTCTTCTTCCTGCCCCGGGTGTCTCAAGGTAGGGATGCGCCTTCAAGGCACGAGGGGAAGAACGGGGTTGGGAGGGGCGGCTGGCACATAAGCGTCCTGCTCTTGCAGCTGGTGAGGAGGTGCATCTCCTGGGCTTAGCTGGACGAGGTGGCACCTGTGCCTCTGTGCTGGTGTCCTCCGCAAGAGAGGATCGATAGGAAGCTTTTGGCTGCAGCTCTGAGCACTCCTGGTGTGGCCTGGGCACTGTGGAATGTGGGAGAGCACGGACAGGAGCCTTGTCCCGCTGAGCGGCGGTTTCTGGTTTCTCTCCGCAGAGTGCCAGCCCCTCATCAGGTGGTGTTTATGCATGGAGCCCACAGACAGGCCAGCACTGGAGGACCTTTTTTAGCATTCTTGGCTGCAGGAGCCCTGCCTGGCCCAGGAGACAGCAGAGATGCCTCCCTGTGCACAGGAGGATCCAGGAGCCCAGCAAGCAGCAGCGGCACGCGTCTCGTGGCGCTGGAAGAAAACCCCGGAGCGTTTCCCTGCGGCCGCGGCGCAGAGGAGAGAGCGCAGCCGAGGAGATGCTGCTTCCGCTGGTCCCCGCGAGCTGTGGAGGGAGCGGCTCCGTGCTGCCCGTCCCATTGGAGAAGTGGTGGCAGTGCAGTGAAGGTGCCACAGACTGGGACAGGGGAAACATCCCCCTGCAGCTCAATGGCATCGTGATGTCCCCGCAAGCCGAGGCACAGCTGGCGCGTTCTTCTGGAGCACGACGTGGAGCTGGGAACACCATCCTGGAGCTGGCCGCTGGCGGGGCAGAGCCGATTGGCTTTGGCTGCGGCCCCTGCCTGGAGGACACGCTCTGTGCCCTGATGGAATCAAGATGAGTCCCCAGCCAGCGCAGGGGCGGGGGGATGCAGGTGCTCCCAGGCACAGCAGGGCTCGGCCTGGCCACGTGCTGGAGGTTCCCCGCTCAGCGGTGCTGGGGAATATTAATTTTCCCTCCGGCCGCCGAGCTGCTTTTTGGCAGGACAGGGGATGGATGCTGTGGAAGGGGAGCCGGCTCCTGGCCTTGCTGACAGCTTCTGCCAGCCAGCCTGGCACGGGCTGAGGCGGGGGCAGCCAGCCTGACAAAAGCATCCATCCATGTGGATGGGGGCAGCAGAGGGGGACGGGTTCCGAAGCCGTGCCCCAGCTGGTCTGCTCTGCAGGCCCTTGAGGAAGGGGTGCGTTTATGGGCGGGAAAGGTGGGGATTTTCCCCACCCGTGGACAGGTTTAATTCTCACATGGAGTGGTCAGACCCTCCTCAGGCCCATGAAACGGTGACAGGCTTTGTGCTTTTTCTTGTTTCCAGGTCTTGTTTTGAATTGACTTTCGTGCAATTGTTCTTTGTTTTTCCCAGGAGGATTACACCTGGTGCCTGGACCGGACGGGGAAGCCCCTGCAGCGTCCATGGAGCGCGTCCAGTGCCAGCGCTGCCCCAGGGGCCACGGTCTGCAGGGACAGCCCCTTCCAGAAGGACGAGGACCTGGTTTGGGATCGGCTCCTCTCCTGGCAGCAGCTCTGCAGAGGTGGGCACCCGGCTCCACAGCTCGGCTGGCAGAAGGGCTCCGGGCAGGCGGCAGCGGGCACACGGGCATCCCGCTCTTGCAGCTGCTGAGGAGGTTGCTGTGCCGGGATTAAGCAGAGGAGGTGGAACGCGGCCTGCCCCGCTGCCCTTCTCTAAAAACAGAGAATGGGTCGGGAGGTTTGGGCTCTGAGCACAGCCAGCAGCCTGGCCTGGGCACAGGCCATGGTGGGACAGGGGGACAGGAGCCTGCTGCCACTGACTGTGGCTCTCTGGTTTCTCTCCGCAGGCTGCCAGCACCTCATGCCATGGGAACGGCACCACTCGGCCTGCCAGGCTGGGAGGGCTGGAGGGCGGCCGGTGTTCATTTGCTGTCAAAAATAAATTGGGGTTTTTTGTCATTGTCATCATCGGAGCGTTTCTTTCCTCCTTTTCCAAGCTCTTGGCCTCCCTTCCTCCAGGGTAATCTTTTTTCTCCTTCCTCAACCGCTTGATGGCATTTGGCAGGGGGGGTTAAGCAACATGAAAAATTCAACAACAGCTCCTGTTGCCAACTGCAGCAGCCCCTTCAAGAGCCCTGAGCTTCCACCAAGGTCAGTGTGTGCCTTGCAAAAGGAAGTGCTTTGCAGTGATGGGGTTGTTGCCCTGCTGCAAAAGCGGGGAGGAAATCAGAAATGGAAAAATGTCAATTTGGCTCAACCACCGCCCACGTTCTTCATCTTTTCCCTCTTCTCCATGATAGGCAGGCAGGGCTGGACTCCAGCAAGTTTCAAGTTCTTGGTGCTCTCTGGCATCAAAGGGATCAAGTAAACTCTTGTACGCAGGGACTACAACAGGGCTACTTGTCAGAACCCAGGAAATTCCTCTGGCTGCCCCGGAGGACTCCAGCCCCTGCCCAGGGGGCTCAGAGACCCTGGCACAGAGCCCAAGACCCCTGTGCCTTTGATTTAGCCCTTGGAAAAAACAACCTTATATGAAGAATTGCGAGCCATGACAGTTTCAGTAGAATGACAGTGAATTTATCCCAGGGTGAAAAATAGATTGTTGGGGTTTCTAGAATGGGGCTTCAGGGGCCAAGATGGAGGAATCTGGCGTGTCCACCCTTTCTCCTTCGTCTTGGCCTTCATCTTCTGCTGTGATGTTGGGCCTTTTAGATTGGTTTGGAGTAGAAGCTCACTGTCTAACATAGGTAATAGGTATTGGAAAGTATTTGTAAATGTGGTAGTGGTAGTTTTTAGGATAAAAAGATAACACCACCCTGGGGCAGGCAGAGTGCCTTAGACTGTCTTCCTGAGCGGACCTTCGCAGGACAGGAGAAAGAATTTTATAGATAAGATACAAGAAACAACCTTGAGAGCCAGAAATGAAGAGCTCTGACTCCTTCTTCGAGCGCCGGGCTGGGAAAAGAGACTTTGGAACTTATCTCGGGCTCACTCTGACCAGCCAGAGACCCCGAGAGCATGAGTCTGTAAGACGAAATACTGAAGGATTGGCACCAAAACATAAATATCCTTGTTGGCTGTGTCTTCTTGACCAAGAAATCCTTCAAAGCTCTTGTAACTACAAGTCTTGCGGCCCTGTGAGCCATGCGGTGCAGATGGGAGCCAAACTCACCCTTCCTGTCTATGGAGAAGAGAAGAAAAAGCAATGGCATCATCTGAAAAACTCAGAGGTCCGCTCTCTAGCTCCTTCCAAACTCCTTCAAATCGGCCAAAGTGCGATTTAGCTACAAATAGATGACAAGGACTCTTAGTGCTGGCTCTTGGACTCCAGAGCAGCTGCTTTAGAATCTTTCACAGAACCCTGTGCAGTTCTGTAGTGCCAGAAATGGATCATTTGAAGAAACTTTCCCAACTGACTTGCATGGAGGTTTGTTTGAAGGGTATTTGAGGAGAAAGGCTCCCGGCAGAGCTCTGGGCTTTGGCCTAGCTGTGTCCCCTGCTGATTGTCAAGTGTGCCATCAGCTGCAGGGCTTTCTGGGCTAAAACTATCATCAAGTCACTGGGACTTGCTATTTTTGCCTCTAAAAGCTGGAGCCACTTTTGGGGCAAATTTGGAGACCTCATCTCTGGGAGGATGGAGCAGCTAGGATTTTCCCAGTTGCTGGGAATGGTTCTCCAGGCCCTGGGTGTAAAACGGGGCTGCCCAGCAAGTGCGGATCTGCAAGATGATAAACAATTGTCTTGGTTTGAAAAGACAGGTGTCTGCTAAGGAAGGCAGAAGCCTTCTGTGAAATGGAAAATGTCAATCCCCTCCCTTCAAATGATTCTCATTTAGAAATTCAAATGCTCTCGGGGAAAGATATGGGGATAGGACTGAGCCCGCAGAGCCAGGCAGCGTTTGCTGATGCTCTGAGCCCTTGCTAAAGATCCTGTGCGGGCTGTCTCAGACACCTGGGGCCAGGGATTCCTTCCAAGCTGGGCCACTTGGGCTGGGCCGGGGGCGGCCCCGGGGCAGAAGGCAGTGTGTGCAAGGGCCCTGGGTGGCACGCTGCAGCACGGGCACCGTGCCATGGAACGGAAGCCGGTGTCCAAGGCCCCTTTGTGACACGTGGGAAATAGAAGCTTGCCCAGCTGCTGGCAACACGCAATGGGGCACAACAGGACAGAGCGGTGCCGTGAGGAGCCCCCGCACAGCGCACTCGCTCCCGTCTGACCCGGAGCTTCTCTGCGGCGCTGTTCCTGCAGCTGAGCTCGAGGCCAGAGCACAGGACTCACTGACCCGTGGCCTTCCTGAGGCTTCTATTCTGCAGCTGCCCTCAACGGCAGAGCGTGGGACTTGGTGCCCCGGAGCTTTCCCAAGGCATCTCTCCTGCAAGTAGCTCCGGGCACAGCCATGGAGCAGGGACCCCCAAGAGTGCCCAAGCTGGCCTGGGTGGAGGAGGAGGAGGAGGAAGAAGGCCCTGGAGCTGCCCCAGCACAGGAGTCAGAAGAGGTGGTGCCGTTCCATCCACTGCAGGAGGGTGAGTGGCAGAGCTGGGCTGCAGGGCTGGAGCCTGTGCCAATTGGCACCATGCCATGCCATGCCATGCCATGCCATGCCATGCCATGCCATGCCATCCCCTGGGGAAATCCCCATGGACAGGAGGGAAGAGGGGCTGGGCAGACACCCCGCAGTGGCCGTGCTCCATCCCCTGGGGCATGCCGGGGCTCTCCCTGCCTGGGCAGCGCAGGGCTGGGCTCTGTTCTCCGGCCTCTCCCGCAGCCCCTCAGCTCTGGCTGCGCTCGCTCTTTGCCAGATGCAGCCCTGGAGCGCACACAAGAGCAGGAATCCAGCCGTGGCCGCTTCCGCAGAACAGCGCAGGTACCTGCAGCCACCCCCACCTGGGCTGGGCCTGCTGTCCCTGCTCAGCCCAGCACCGTGTGTGCAGCACTCCATGCAACATCCCCGGCCTCTTGCCCTTCTCCTACAGCTCGTCTGCGACTTGATCCGGAGCATTGGGCAGGAAGAGACCAGCACCATGGGCACTGGGCTCAGAGCTCCCTCAGAGCTCCTCAGTCATGAGACCAGTGCCGCCCTGCTGGATTTGCTCCTGGAGAAGGCTGTTGCCAGGCCAGAACAAGTGAGCAGCCTGGGGCCAGGCTTCAATTCCCCCATGAGTCCCGTGGCTTCCCCAGCCAGGCCTGCTGGTCCCTGGGAGCCTTTGAGGCCATGGCAGTGCGCTGGCAAGGGAAGCACTTCTCTGGGGACCCTGGGGACATCGCTCCCTCTGGCAGCTTTCCAAGTCTCCCCGTGCCTTCTCCAGGTGCCCGCCATGGTGAGGTCCATTCACCGATGGCTCCTGGCCAATGATTCTGCCCAGCACAGGCTGGACAAGGCCCTGCTGAATCTCACCAGAGCACACCCGGGTGAGGCAGTGGTGACGCTCCTGCGTGTGGCCCCGTCCTGTGACAGGTATGGGGCCCACCTGCCCAGAGGGCTTAGGCCTCCCCAGCCCATGACCCTGTACCGCCTGGCCCAGGTGTCTGAGCAACAGAGAGTTCCAGGGCCCTCTGGCTGCTGCCTTTCCCAGCCCTGGCACGTCAGCCCCCGAGCCTGCTGCCATGCTCCCTTGCCGCCCCTCAGGGGCCTGTCCCCACAGGGCTGGGCTGCCTGGCTGCTGCTGGCCAGGCCCAGTGGGCAGAGGCAGAGCTGGCGGTCAGCCTGGGCCCCTAGGGATGCCCAGGCCACGGTGCTGTGTCTGAGACCCCCCTGAGACAGAGCTCCAACCCCTCAGAGCTGCCATCTCCATGTGGAAGACCATCATGTGCTCGTCCAGGACTGCAGAGCCAGTGCTGCTGATCCTCCTGGATGTGCTGGGCAGCTGGCCAGAGCGCAGCACATGCACCTCCGATGGGGACAAAACGGGTGTCTTTGGCCTGGCTGTGAGTTTCTGCAAGTGGCCTTTGCTGGCCCCAAGGCCGCCTCTCCAGCAGCTCTCCATCTTCCTTCCCCCACTGCATCTCCCTGCCTCAGGCGCTGGCCTGAAACCTGGCCCAGGGGCAGCCTCAGGCCCACCAGGCCCCGTGCTCCCCCTGCCAAGGTCTCTGCGGGCCTCTCCCTGCCCTGCTCGGGCCCTGCCCCAGGGACACCTAGGCACTGAGCGCTGTCTCGGGGGGCTTTGTCCCTTGCAGGCAACTGTGGTCATGTGGAAGATGCTCCAGGAGCCCCATGTGCCACGTGTAGTGACGTCGTATTTCCCCCAGCTATTTGTGCATCTGCTCTTCCAAGTGTTCTTCAGCACAGAAGAGATGCCAGAGGAGGTCGATGCCTTCTGGAAGGAATGCCTGCAAGAGCACGGCCTTGCCACCAGCCCCAACAGGTGCTCCATGCCAGTCCTCCTGTCCCTGCCACGTGGCCTGCCAAGGAGCCAGTGCTGCCAGGGTGACCTGGCCTTTGCTGTGCACACAGGTTTGCAGTGCAGAGCCTGAAGTCCCTGCTCTGCCAAAAGCAGTACAAGGAGGTGGTGGTGTCAGTGGAACGCAAGCGTGGCTGGGACACGCTGCTCTGTGCTGACACCCGCCACTATGCCGTGGGTCTGCTGGCCAGGTGAGACTCCCCTTCTCCCCATTGCTCCCAGCATTTGTGCCCTGTGCCCGGGCTGTCCCACACAGTCCCCGTGGCCCTGGGTCACAGGGCCTTGTCACCGAGGGTCGGCCAAGCAGAATGGAAAAGGCTGGGAGGGGAGAGAGCACAGGAGGAGACACCTCCTAAAGGGCCCAGGTCCCCTTGCAGGATGGTGGTGAAAGACCAGCAGGCTCTGCCAGCCTGTCCTTGGAGAGATTTGCTCAGGTTCCTGGACCCTTTTTCACCCTCCTAGGGAGATGCGCCATGCTTGTCTTGGGTTGGGTTCCAGTATTGCACTCCACCTCCTCGGGCTGCTCAGCACACAGGAGCCACACTGGGATCTGCCCGCCCTGGCGTTCCTTGTGGAGGTGAGCCGGGTGTGCAGCGCTGCCTGGCTGAGCTGCCTCCCAGCTCTCTGCCCTCTGGGAGCCGCAGCCACCTGGGACGCTGCCCGCGCCCTGTGCTGCTGCTGCTGCTGCTGCTGCTGCTGCTGCTGCTGCTGCTGCTGCTGCCTGGGCCCAGCCCTGTGCGGCTCCGGGCTCCTGCCGGCCGGCTCCCCCGTCACTGGCCTGTGCCTTTCAGCTCCTCCAGTGCCTGGATGCCAGTGAATGTGGTGCCAGTGTTGTGAAGGTCTCTTCAAGGTACCTGCAGAGCGAGTGCAGGGAGAGGCGTCGCCTGGCACTCAGGGCCCTGCTGGAGCTCATTGATGATCCCTCAATGGTGAGAAGGGGGCGGTGGCTGAAGCTGCACTGGGAACGCAGTCACTTGGCCTGGACTGGGCTTGGGGCGCTGGGGCAGCTGCTCCCAGCTCTCCTGCCTCCCGCTTCAGCTGCCCGCGTGCTTCGGGACAGGCCTTTGGCCTCTGGGCCCTGCGGCAGCAGGATGGCCTTTCACAGACTTGTGTTCCGCACAGGCTGAAAGAATGTGGAGCCTGACCCAATGCCTCATGGACCTACTGTGCGACAATGATGCAGAGATAGCTGGCATGACCCTCATCACACTCAGCTTTCTATTCCTGCACAAATCACACATTCTGATGTCAACCCCCATTGCCCTGCAGCTGGCTGAGGCGCTCCTGCCACTCTTTGACCACGTAAGGCTCTGTGCCCCCAGCCACAGCCGCTGGCTGCTGCCTGGAAACTGTGTGCCCTGAGCATTTCCAGCCCTGTGCCCAGGGGGGCCTGCAGGAGCCAATGCTGAGGTAGTTTTTCTTTTTTTTTTTCCTACAGGATAATAGCCAGGTCCAGCTGCTCTCCATCAAACTCTTCCGAGACATGATGGAGTATTTGGAAGAGAGAGAAAAGCCTTTGGAAAGCCTTGTGCAACAGAGCTTGCTTCCACTCTTCTTCCACTGCCATGATGAGAATCAGCGTGTGGCAGAGGTGAGGACTCGTGGGCTGCTGCTGTCCCCCTGGCAGGGGGCTCGGCTGCCTCCTGCCCTGCGCCTGCTGGATCGCAGCCTCCTGCAGGCCATGGCACGGGGATGCGGGTGCTGTGCCCTGGGCTGTGGGGCCATCTCCGCGTCCCTGCTGCTCTCCAGGCTTCTCGGGAAGCGCTGCTTTGTGCAGTCAAGTTGATGAAGAGGAGGGATCTCAAGAAGCTGGTGAAGGAGCAGAAACTGTGGAAGTTCAGCGAGTGCCTGGTAAGGAGGGCCTGCAAGGCCCAGCCTCAGGCTGGAGAAGGCCCCTGAGGGCGGCGCTCAGTGTGCGGGCCGGGCAGCTGTGCCCCTGCCCGCTGCGGCAGCCAGAGGCCGCGCGGGCTCCTCTCCAGGCTCCCGAGGGCCCGAGACGGGTGCCCGTGGAGCCCCGGCCCGGCGGGGCTGCGGGGCGGCACCGCGGCTCCCCGGGCAGCAGCCGGCCCGCTGCCCCCTCCCCTCGGGAGCCCTTGGCCGGCGGCTGCTGGCCGCGCCTCAGGGCTGTGCGGGCAGGGGAGGCCGGGGCTGGGCGCAGGCAGCGCCCGGCCCAGGGGCTGAGCCCGCGCCAAGCCTTCCCTCCTGCCGCTCTGTGCAGCTGGCAGAGGACAGGAGCCGAGCGGCCGAGCACCTGCGCCGGGCCCTGCGCTACCTGCAGAGCCCACAGAAGCCCATGCGAGAGGCGGCCATCAGCTTCATGGGTGAGCCACGAGCCCGCGCTCCCTCCCCGGCCCGGCCCGCCGCAGCTCGGCCCCGGCCCCGCCTGCTGCCCCGGCAGCGCCAGCCGGGCCCGGCGCCGTGGAGCCCCGCCCGGCCTGGGCATTGCTGCTGCCGCCCTCTGTCAGCCGTGCCCTGGGGCGGCAGCGTGCGCCAAGGGCCGGGCTGAGCCCTGCCGGGCCAGCAGCCCGTGTGGCCACAGCGCCGGCAGCGCCGCTGGCAGGGAGCTGTGCCGCTGCCGCCGTGACAGGCTCTGTGTTCACAGGCATGGCCGGGCGGCGCCTGAGGGGGCAGCAGCGAGAGCTGCAGCTGATCTGCACTGGTGAGTGAGGGCAGCGGGCTGGCAGCGGGGGCTGCCGGGGGGGAGCTGCAAGCCCTGCCCCGGCTGCGGAGGGCTCTGCTCCCGTGGCCAGAGCACACTGAGCTTTCAGGGCCACGGGGGCCATTGGTGGCCCGCAGCTTCGGCCTGATCGCCTTGCTCCCTGCTCCCTCCTGGCCATGGCAAGAGCCGGCTGGCATGGCCCTTGCAGGGGGCTCTCCTCGGCTCCCCGCAGATCCGGCTCTGACGTGGCTCTGTTGCTCTCTCTTGCAGCCCTTGAAGACAAAACAAATGACATCAGCCTTGCCGTCGGAAGCCTGGCAATTCAAACACTCTGCATCCTCAAGTCAGGAGAGCGGGCTCCCGTCTCCAGCTTCCAGTGGCTCCGAAATCACCTGCGCAGGGCATGGAAGACACGGCCTCGTCTGTCACTGCTCGGCTGCTTGTCCTGCTGCAGCTCTGTGGAGAGCTGATCCCAGAAGCTCTTTTTGCTGGGGCCACCTGAGTCAGGAGAAATTTTCTTTTACTACAAGAATGTTCTTTTCTTTTACTTCAAGAATGTTCTGTTCTTTTTTTTTTTTCCTTTACCATGTAAATATAGACTGTGTTCTAATACACAGACTGCCAGGATCTTTCTTTTGCTGCCCAGGGTGCGCAGGGCCTAGGGGAAGAGGGGATAAAGGGTGCTTGTGCTCAGCTAGCTGCCCAGGCGTGCAGTGGGCAAGGGGAAATGGCCAGAAGGCCCTTGGCCTTTGGTGGTTCTGCTGAAGCCTTTGTGCTGCCCACAGAGCGGCTGGGCAGGGGCCGGAGCTGCGGGGATCCCTGCCAGAGCGCTGCCTGGAGATGGCCACAAGCCCTGTGCCAGGCAGGAAGCGCCATCCGTGCCCTCCTGCCCATCTGCTGCTGGCTGCCTTGCTGAGGGCTCCCAGGTGCCTCTGCCTGGGGCTGCTCTGGAGCTGCTGTGGGGCTGCGGCGCTGCTGCCGGGCAGCTTGGCCGCGCTGGGGCAGGGCCTGAGGGGCTGGGGCGCTGGCAAGCCCTGAGCAATGGGGCTGTCAGAGGCCACAAGCAGCCCCCTGGCAGCCGCCTTCTTCCTGCCAGAGCTGACTTGCCAGGCGGATCCTGGGCACTCTGGAACTAACAGCATCAGTGTTATTAGAGAATGAAATTGATCAAAGATGTCTAAAGTCGCACCATTTCAGAGGTGTTTGAGGGGGAATTTAGGATTTGGGGACACATTCTGTGTGGAGTGCCCCTGTTGCTAAGAGGCAGGAATTTGATCTCACCCTTCTTGTGTTGCTAAGAACTCCTCCCCTGACCCAAACCCAAACTCCAGCCCTGGGATACCCTATAAAAACCCCACGGCCCTGCCTTTGCCCTGTCTTTCGGGGGTCAGAAATGGATTCTGGAGCTTTCTGAAACCCAGACCCGTCTCGTTTGTTCCTGGCACCGGCAGCTGCAGCCTCCCTGGACACCATGAACTCTGGAGAATGGGGGCAGCCAGTGGGGACGGGTCCTGGACTGCAAGATAAGTGTGTGTTCTGTTTGCCATCTGTCAGTGGTGGGGCAGTTATCTTCTGTTCATTGGGCAGTTTCTCTCTTCCACAACCAATCCTCCCTGTGGGGAGGTGTGTTCCATTAATAGGCCATTAATTATTAATTATCTTCTGGTATTGGGCCACTGAGTGTCACTGCATGGCTGATTAAATGACATCATCCCATTGGGAGATGCTCCGCCCAGGGGGAGGAGCCAAGCATTCCTACCTGGATAGAATCTGAGATTTGGAACACTGTAGGCAGCCTTTTCCTCCTGGACTCCCAGAGGAGCAGCTGTCTTCCTTCTCCACGGGATTCCCAGAGGATCAGCCTTTTCCTACTGGATTCCCAGAGGAAGGAAGATTCCCAGGCCCATCTACAGCAGCCCTGGACCTTCAGAGGAAAACTCCACCCTTCTCCAGGATCCCTGCTCCAACAGAGCCACACCTGGCACTGCAGGAGGGCTGCAGCCACCACTGAATGGGACTGCTGCCAGCACCCTGACCCACAGGGTGTCAGGCCCTGTTCTGACTCTGTCAGTGGGGTTTTTTTCATTTGTACTACTGCATTTATATTTTTATTTTTTCCTAAAAAAGAACTGTTATTCCTATTCCCATATCTTTGCCTGAAAGCTCCTTAATTTCAAAATTATTACAATTCAGAGGGAGGGGTTTACATTTTCCATTCCAGGGGAGCCTCCTGCCTTCCTTAGCAGACACCTGGCTTTTCAAACCAAGACAATAACAAAGTTACTTGAACACCACAGATAGAAAATCCATTTTAATCTCTGCAAAAAGCCAATATTATGTGTCCATAACAATAAACCTCTTGCTGAGTGATGGTAGATATCAAAGCAACTTTGTTCCAAAGATATAGTTTTTATTTCTGTTGTTAATTAAGCTCAGTGAAAAGGCTGCTTTTGTTAAAGTGCCTGCTTGGATGGGATAACATCCAATGCACCCAGGATGAGGACACCTGTACAGATCTGCCAACTATCAGCACTCCCTGTCTGAAGTGAGCTACACTTTGGGAACATCTCATGTTTCATGCATGCAGTGGGTGACCAGATGATTTAAAATGCTAATGAAATAAACAAGAAAGATTTAAAAATGCTAATAAAATAAACAAGAAAGGTCATTTTTATTCCTCAAAATAACAACAACAACAACAAGAAGTTCTGGTTTAATGAAAGGTGGAATCCGTTGCTCTTAGGAGCAAAGCTTCATAGCTGGAATAAAGAGTGTTCAGCCCAGCTGTTTCTACTATGAGGCCGTATTTCATCCCCCCTGAAAGTCCTTCATGTTTGCACGGAAAACTGTCCCTGCACAGCCCAATAAATTCCATCACTTCAGCTGGCCAAACAACCACTGTGGTCAAGTGGGGTCTGAGCAGCTTCCAGGATCCCAAGCAGCTTCAGAAGCTTCATTTTACACCTCCTCTTCTCCCAGTGAATACCCAGCACCACCATCACTGTGGACCCATAGCTATGGATCACTGGCCTGGCCAGCACAGGGCTAATGTTTGCATCAGCCAGGAGGAGCTGCTCTGCCTGGCTGTCTGTCTCAGCCTCAGCCCTGAGACCCCAAATGCCTCCATTCTGGCCCAATCCTTCCTGGTGCTGAGCATAAGAACTCGTGCAGACAAGAGCAGGGAGGGAATCTCCCCAGCCGTTTATCAGCTCAGCAACAAGACCTTGGTACCAGGCTGTTATCTGTAGCAGAAAGCAGCAGCAGGAAGGAGACACCAGATCACCAGCCCCAGGCCATGGCCCTGGTGCTGTCCTTACCAGTGATCAGTGTCTGCAGCTCTCCAGGAGCTCAGGGAGCAGGGATGCTCCTCACCATCTCATCTTACCCATGCACCCAAAGCCACAGCCAGCTGTGTGCTCCTGCCCACCAGCACATGCCAAGGCACAGCGTGGGATTCTTGGGGAGGTGTCCTCTGCAGGGCCAGGAGCTGGACTTGGTGATCCTTGGGGGTCCTTTCCAACCCAGGATATTTTGTGATTCTAAGGCTTTGGCCAGCCCAGGTTTCAGCCACCTCCCTGATCCATGTGTGATTGACCCCAAACCAGATCTTGCCTCTGTCTACCCTCCAGTGCAAGGAACATGTTGCATCTACCCCAGCCCCCCTGCTTGTGTCTGATGGATCATGCTGACCTTTTCAACATATTTCTTGGAGTATTATAAAACATTATCTGACAAACAATAAACAAAAAAAAAAAAAAAAAAAAAACAAAAAAACCCCCAAAAAATAAGAAAAAACAAATCAAAAAACCAACAGACCAGCCCAAAGGAAATCAATTTGGGTAATGATGGCCTTTTGTTCCAGCTTATCCTGCACCAAACTCCACAGATGGTAAGTCTGAACATTTCCCAGACCTTCACAGCAGAGCTTGGAAGTGTCTCTCTGATTTCTTGGTTGTTTCATGACACGTGCATTTCTCCTATATAATCCCAGTGTTTTGCTAAGAAGCCATATTATAACTGTGAATCAATCTTCTTCATTTGAACATCTAGGACAGATTCACACATCATTTCACCATTAACTAGGATAGACTCAGCCTTTCAGATCTTTCAGGTTTCAAGCCTGGCTGTGTTGTTTCAGTTCTTTGCTGCTGCATGTGTTTTGTGAAAAAAAAAAAAAAATTAAATAACCAGACTTTGGGACTTTCTCTTGTGGCTTGAAGAAGAACACAGGTTGTTTCATCGCTGTTGTGAGACATGTGTTACCCGGCTCATTAATTCACAACAGTTCTTGTTTTCTCTGCCTTTTTCATGCTGATGTGATACATTTGTGAAGTCCAGGGTTGTACTGCAAGTGATTAATGCTGCAGTAAAGTCTGATAAACTGAGATTCCAACAAAAAAGTGTGAAGAATGTAACCTCTAAAGTTCTGAAAGCTCACATATGACAAAACCCATAAATCACCCCAGAGGCAGTCATTATGGAGAGTTACTAACTAGATTATGCAGCTGCATTTGTCATCATTTCCCATTACGTAGAGAATAAACCTGTCAGGCTGATTTATGGCAGAGGGCTCCACAAGATGGGAACTGGCACCTGTACTGTTCTGTGGAAACGATGAGAAATGCTGTGTCTGCTCAAGTGCTGAATGGAAAAGGAAGGAGGGGAGATAACTGTTATTTGAAGGCACTGATTCAGGGACAAAGACTTCAGAGAGGAGTCATGCTTGCACCCATGGGATGGCAGGAAGAGTATCCACCAACCTGTCCCAACAGCAGCAGCAGCATCAGAATGCGTTCTCCACAGGTGGAGGGAAGAGAGGAGAGAGGAGGTCTTTTGAGGGGACCAAAGTCAGTCATGGAGAAATCCTAGAAGCCTGGAATGCTGCGGGTCACAAGGAATCTGAAAAACCATCTTGTTCTAACCCCTGATGTGGGCCGTGACAAACTGAACAGCTGAATGCCAGGCTACTCAGGGGATACTCAAGGTTTTGGATTCCATGCCTGTGCATCTACCGTGGAGCAGCTGGGTCTGCTGGGAGCAGATGGCATCCACCTGAGCTCAGAGCAGGCCAAAAGATGGGCAGATGTGGGACTGAGCAGGGCAAGGGACATCCCTGCACAGCAGCGCTCTGACAAGAGCAGCAGTGGCCTCCTCTCAGTGCCCTTCCCCGAGCAGCAGCCGCTGAACACCATGGTGGCTACACAGATGCTTTTGGCTCTGCAATCCCTTTGTGCTCAAAGACCACACTGGGCATTTCAGCTGGGCTGGAAGGTCTGGCTGGGCAGGGAACGGGCAAGAGGCACTGCTGGTGTGAGCTCCATGTGTTCACTGGGGACACAAGGAAGATTCTGTTCATCCAAAGGAAAACACAAGCAGCCAGTCCCTGCTAACACAGCAGTGCGACTCTGTCCAGAGCAGCTCAAACTCTCTGCCAGAACCATCCCCCTGCACCTTCTTGATCTGAAGGGGACTAGAAGTGGTTTCACTGCAGTTCTTCATTTCTGCTGTCTGATAATGGGAAGGTTTCAGAGAAGTCTTGGATGGACTGGATCAGGGAAGAGTCAAGCAAGAAAAACTGAGCAACCATCACCCAACCCCACTGACAGAAGAACAAGTCCCATTAGGAAAAGCACCTCAGGTGTTTTCATAGTTGATAATATGTATCCTACTCAACATTATTGATTATAATCTTTTCCCTTTGGAACCTTATCAGTGGGGACTTCTGCCTGCTTTGTGAAGGGAGTCCCTGGGACCCATTCCCTCCCAGAGGGGCTGCACTTGCTGCCTGCCGGGGCTTTCATTGCTGGGCCCACTGGGAGCCCCTGAGCTGGGCTGGGCACCAAGGGCAGGGCTGGCCCGGCTGTGATGCCTCTGGCCCCTGTGACACCAGGGGCAGCGTGTCACAATGGGGGCAGCTGGAAAAGGCCCCCGCAGGTAACGCTGGCCCAGCACAGCCTGGGCAAGCGGTGAGTGCGCACGTGGCGGGGCTGGGCCGGGCCAGGGCCGGGCCACAAGCGCCGCACCCGGGCCTGCATTGTCCCCCTGCACCGAGGGCCAGCCCCTGGGGCCGGCGCCTTGGCCGGGGCACGGGGCTGCTGCTGCTGGCCCACTGGCACAGGCCCTGCTGCCTGCCAGCTGCCCGGGGCCCTCTGCTTCTGCCCTCACATCCCTGCGCCTCCGGGCCTCACTTCAGCCCCCACAAGCTCCCTTGGGAGCCCCAGTGAAAGCCTTGTCTCTCTCCTCCTGCAGACCATGGCGCACAGAGCAGTCCTGGCTGGGCTTGTGCTGCTCATCTTCCTGTTCCCACTTTCCGTGGTGGACAGATTTCACGGGGATGGGCAGCCCCGTGCAGAGGAGATGAAAGCGGCCCCCCCAGAGCCAGCTGAGCCTGGCTGGGGACCCTGGCTCCTGGCTGCCTTGCGCTACCTGCACCAGCTCTGGCAAATTGCTCAGCCGCTGCTCCTGCTTTTGGGCTGGTGGCTCAGGCGCAGAAGGGCAGCCACGAGGCAGAGAGCAGCGGCCCAGAGAGCTGAGGAAAAGGCCAGAAGGAGGAAGGTGGAAAGCGAGCGGAGAAGGCGGCTCCTTAGGAAGAGATTCAAAGACATGGAGCAAATGCGCCGGGCCACGAAAGAAATAGAAAAGCAAATGGCCAGGCTGATTGGAATGAATAGGGATACAAACAGGATGCTGAAGGTAGGCAGGGCAGGCTTTTGGAGGAGCACAGGCAGTGGCTGTGTGAAGAAAAGCTTCCTGCTGGAGATGCTCTCTGGGCCGGCCAAGGCGAGCCGCACATCTTTGTGAGCAGCCGGCGCACAGAGCTGCGCTTGCTGCCCAGCACAGCCCTGCGCCGGGGCACAGGCTCCGGGCTCCTGACACACCCTGCCCCTCTGCCCTCTCTCTCCTCACGGGATCTGTAGTAACTGCATCTATTTTAACCCTTTCCCATACAGAGCCTTTGCATCTGCTCGGAGGAACGCACCATCTGAAGGCATCGGGCCCAATGATTGGAGATTGATTCAAATTCTTCAATAGTTTTGAAATATTTAAAATATCTTATCTAAAAATAGTTGTCTTTAGAAACATTTTCCAAAATTTTTATTACTATAATGTAGATTAATACTCTTGTAAGAGATCGTAAATATTTTAATAATAAGTAGGAATTAAATAATGGCACTTTTCCTTATATTACATAGAACTTATAATTCACCAAAGTTACCAAGAATTATTGCAGTTAACCATAACTGAAGTATACTTTATTTCTATCTAAACCAGCAAATGTTGCTTGATCTTCATGATCCAATAATTATTTTGTGTCTTGTTTAATATTCATATATACAGTACATAGACTGTTGCTACGAATGCCTATAATCACAATTGGTTAATTTAAATTTCACTCTCTGCCCTCCTGTCTCGGGAGGGTGACTTCCCTCAGGCAGCTGCAGTCCCTGTCAAGATGCAATAAAGGCAATGCCTGAACAAACGCTGTGTCTGTGAGTGTCCATGCTGGACTCAGGTGTCAGCTGTGGGGAATTCCTGACACAGGGGCACCACAGCAGCCCTTGGCCATGCAGAGGCTCCTTTCCTCCCCTGCAGCAGCTGCTCCTTTGGTGCTGTGATCCAGCCTCTGCTCTGCGCGATGCCAAATGCAAGAAAACCAGGAGTGCCACCACTCAGACTGTCACTCGGGTCCCGGCAGAGCTCAGGAGCCACCATGGCTGTGTAGGTGTGGAACCTGCAGTGGGCCATGACAGCAGGGACAGCAGGGACAGCAGGGACAGCAGGGACAGCAGGGACAGGGGGACACAGCACAGCAATCACAGCCCGGCTGCCCTGGGACAGGCCCGGCAGGCGGACAGGACACGGGGCAGGCAGGAGTCCCCATCCTCTCTGTGCCCTCCTGAGCACAGGCACATAAGGGACAGGGGCAATGGGGACACAGCCGGCCCCTCTCCTCTGGGAATATCCCACCTGCGCAGGGGCCCTGACAGAACGCAGGGGCTGAGGCTGTGCAAGGGGAACCCAAGGCTGAGCAGGAGGACCTCCAAGTTACATCTGCCCACATTCTGCATGCAAACTGCTGTGTGGAGGAGAAAACCAGAGGGGCCTTGCCACAGCAGATCCCATCTGAGGGAAGGTGTTCTCTATTCCTGCACACGGGTGCCCCATGCAACATGGAGCACATGAATGCACTTTGACACCAGATTCTCAGCCCTGCTCGAGCGCTCTGGCACAGCAGGAGCAGCCATTCCCTAATAACACACGGGTTTGCAACTCTTGTGCAAAGCAGCACAAATTGTCTCTCTCCTCCTGCAGACCATGGTGTCCAAATCAGTCCCTGCCCTGCTGGTGCTGCTCCTCTTCCACTTCCCACGGCCCGTGGTGATCAGTTGGGATGAGGATGCAGAGCTGGGCAAAGAGGGCCTGGAGCAGGCTACCCCAGAGCCACCCGAGCCTGCCTGGGGACCCCTGCTCTGGGCAGCCGTGCAGCAGGGGCCCTACTGGGCTGCTGCTGAGCTGCTCTTCCTGCCTTTCTTCCTCTGCCTCAGGCGCAGAAGGGCAGCCATGAAGCAGAGAGCAGCGGCCCGGAGAGCTGAAGAAGAGGCCAGAAGGCGCAGGATGGAAATGGAGCAGAGAAGGCTTTGCTTCCAGAGGACATGCAAAGACTTGAAGGAGCTGTGGAGGACCATGAAGATGATCAAGAAGAAAATGGCCAGGCTGATTTGAATGAACAGCAAGGTGAGCGGGATGCTCTCTGGGCCGGCCAAGGCGAGCCGCACATCTTTGTGAGCAGCCAGCGCACAGAGCTGCGCTTGCTGCCCAGCACAGCCCTGCGCCCGGGGCACAGGCTCCGGGCTCCTGACACACCCTGCCCCTCTGCCCTCTCTCTTCCTTTATCCGTGTTAACTGTATCTATTTTAACCCTTTTCCATACAGAAGCTTTGCATTTGCTCGAGGATGGAGGCATTTGAAGGAGGATTGGGCTGGATGGATGGATGGGGCAGGCACAGGGCCTGCAAGGCCTCCCTGGCGTTCAGCAGCCTAAGGCAGGAAATGCCGAGTCATGATGGCTGGGCCTAAGATGCCCCTCTTCCGCCTTTGGGCCCCTGCTTATCTCTCTCTACGACTATAGGTCACTTTCGCCTCAACCCTTATTATTGAACAATTTCTAAAAACCCTGAATGCTATAAAAACCTTTACTTTTGCCCAGATTGGCAGAAGAGGCTGTCCCTGAAAACCTTCGCAGAAGGGCCCAATAAAGACATGTCTGTGGAACCTCACACAGCCTTCTCCTCTCTCTCCCCGCATCTGCCCAAGGCACTTAGCAAGCCAAAGAGCTGAAATCCCAAATGATTTGCTGATAATCACTAAAGAGCTGATATCCCCCATGAGCTGAGCTTGCTAAGGTAGCCTGCAGCTGGAAGCTGCCTGGGAGTCCAGGCAGGCTGTGCTGGACAGGACTGTGCTATCCGGAGCAGCCACAGCCGGACGGGGATACCCCGAAACGTGGCCGAGGCACGCATTAGGTGGATATTGATTTAACTTCATACTTAGTTTAGAAATAATTTAGATAGTTTATTTTTTTATCTATAAAGAATTTCATTGTATAGTATAAAAATTGTACATTTTAGTACATAAACATAGGAATTCTATAAGAGACAACTACTAATTCTCTTAGAATGATTCTACATTCTACTTACTACATAGTAATTATCATTAATTGTAACAATTACTGCGAATTATGGCAATGAACCAGAATTGATATGTGTTGAATCTTTGTCACACTAAGTAACTTTTCACACTCTACAATGTCCAAACACCATTGTCATTCTATTAGTTCATATATCTTTTAGAACGCTCCAGAAAAAAATTCTTAAGGTAAGGATGACTATTATTGTGATTTGTTCCTGAGGATGTTTAAAGTATATGATAGATTTTCGAAAGGACAATGCCCGCCCTCATTTCTTGTGGCATTCTGTTCCCTCTGGAGCTGCAGTCAGTGCAGAGTTCCAACAAAGGCAGTGCTTGAACAAACACTGTGTCTGTGAGTGTCCACAGTGGCCTCCAAGGCCATCCAGTTCTACCCCTGTGCCATGGGCTGGGACACCTCTGGCTGGGCCAGGCTGCTCCAAGGCCCATCCAGCCTGGACTGGAACACTTGCAGGGACGGGGCAGCCGCAGCTGCTCTGAGCACCCTGTGCCAGGGCCTCACAGCCCTCACAGCCAAGGCTTCCTTCCCCAGAGCCCAGCTCGGCCTGCCCTGTGGCAGGGGGAAGAAGCCATTGGCCCTGGCGCTGGCCCTGCAGGCCCTGGCCCACAGCCCCTCTGCAGGGCTCTGCTGGGCCTGGTGCAGGCACGGAAGGGCCGCAGGAAGGCGCCCCTGGAGAAGGCCTTGGAGAGCGCTGGGGCCAGGAGTGCCCCCGTGAGGGCAGCGAGCAGGGCCCGGCCTGTCTGTCCGTGAGCAAGGGCACAGGGCGGGTGCTGAGGCCCTGCCAGCTGGAGCGCATGAATGCGCTCGGACCTGAGATTCCTGCCCCTTGCTCAGCTGTTCCGCTACAGCACGAGTGGCCAATTTGTGCCACTCTTGTACAAAACAGCTGAAATTCTCTGCCAGAACCAGCCGTGTGCTGCTTCTTGATGTAGAAGAGCCTGGAGGTGGCCTGGCTACTGTTCCATCTCAGTGATGTCCAACAATGGGAAGGTTTCACAGAGCTCTTGGATGGGCTGCATCTCGGAAGACTCAGGCAGGAAAACTGAGCCACCCTCACCTACTCCACAGAGAAAGAGAGAAAAACCAGCGCCATCACAGAAGCACCTCTGGTGCTCTCATAGTTGATATTATGTATCCGATTCAAGATTATCAGTTATATTCTTTTCTCTTCCACAACATGTCTGGCAACTTCTGCCTGCTTTGTGAAGGGAGCCCCTGGGGCCCATCCCCTCCCAGAGGGGCTGCACTTGCTGCCTGCCGGGGCTTTCATTGCTGGGCCCACTGGGAGCCCCTGAGCTGGGCTGGGCACCAAGGGCGGGGCTGGCCCGGCTGTGATGCCTCTGGCCCCTGTGACACCAGGGGCAGCGTGTCACAATGGGGGCAGCTGGAAAAGGCCCCCGCAGGTAACGCTGGCCCAGCACAGCCTGGGCAAGCGGTGAGTGCGCACGTGGCGGGGCTGGGCCGGGCCAGGGCCGGGCCACGAGCGCTGCACCCGGGCCTGCATTGTCCCCCTGCACCGAGGGCCAGCCCCTGGGGCCGGCGCCTTGGCCGGGGCACGGGGCTGCTGCTGCTGGCCCACTGGCACAGGCCCTGCTGCCTGCCAGCTGCCCGGGGCCCTCTGCTTCTGCCCTCACATCCCTGCGCCTCCGGGCCTCACTTCAGCCCCCACAAGCTCCCTTGGGAGCCCCAGTGAAAGCCTTGTCTCTCTCCTCCTGCAGACCATGGCGCACAGAGCAGTCCTGGCTGGGCTTGTGCTGCTCATCTTCCTGTTCCCACTTTCCGTGGTGGACAGATTTCACGGGGATGGGCAGCCCCGTGCAGAGGAGATGAAAGCGGCCCCCCCAGAGCCAGCTGAGCCTGGCTGGGGACCCTGGCTCCTGGCTGCCTTGCGCTACCTGCACCAGCTCTGGCAAATTGCTCAGCCGCTGCTCCTGCTTTTGGGCTGGTGGCTCAGGCGCAGAAGGGCAGCCACGAGGCAGAGAGCAGCGGCCCAGAGAGCTGAGGAAAAGGCCAGAAGGAGGAAGGTGGAAAGCGAGCGGAGAAGGCGGCTCCTTAGGAAGAGATTCAAAGACATGGAGCAAATGCGCCGGGCCACGAAAGAAATAGAAAAGCAAATGGCCAGGCTGATTGGAATGAATAGGGATACAAACAGGATGCTGAAGGTAGGCAGGGCAGGCTTTTGGAGGAGCACAGGCAGTGGCTGTGTGAAGAAAAGCTTCCTGCTGGAGATGCTCTCTGGGCCGGCCAAGGCGAGCCGCACATCTTTGTGAGCAGCCGGCGCACAGAGCTGCGCTTTGCACAGAGTTGCAAACCCGTGTGTTATTAGGGAATGGCTGCTCCTGCTGTGCCAGAGCGCTCGAGCAGGGCTGAGAATCTAGTGTCAAAGTGCATTCATGTGCTCCATGTTGCATGGGGCACCCGTGTGCAGGAATAGAGAACACCTTCCCTCAGATGGGATCTGCTGTGGCAAGGCCCCTCTGGTTTTCTCCTCCACACAGCAGTTTGCATGCTGCTTGCTGCCCAGCACAGCCCTGCGCCGGGGCACAGGCTCCGGGCTCCTGACACACCCTGCCCCTCTGCCCTCTCTCTCCTCACGGGATCTGTAGTAACTGCATCTATTTTAACCCTTTCCCATACAGAGCCTTTGCATCTGCTCGGAGGAACGCACCATCTGAAGGCATCGGGCCCAATGATTGGAGATTGATTCAAATTCTTCAATAGTTTTGAAATATTTAAAATATCTTATCTAAAAATAGTTGTCTTTAGAAACATTTTCCAAAATTTTTATTACTATAATGTAGATTAATACTCTTGTAAGAGATCGTAAATATTTTAATAATAAGTAGGAATTAAATAATGGCACTTTTCCTTATATTACATAGAACTTATAATTCACCAAAGTTACCAAGAATTATTGCAGTTAACCATAACTGAAGTATACTTTATTTCTATCTAAACCAGCAAATGTTGCTTGATCTTCATGATCCAATAATTATTTTGTGTCTTGTTTAATATTCATATATACAGTACATAGACTGTTGCTACAAATGCCTATAATCACAATTGGTTAATTTAAATTTCACTCTCTGCCCTCCTGTCTCGGGAGGGTGACTTCCCTCAGGCAGCTGCAGTCCCTGTCAAGATGCAATAAAGGCAATGCCTGAACAAACGCTGTGTCTGTGAGTGTCCATGCTGGACTCAGGTGTCAGCTGTGGGGAATTCCTGACACAGGGGCACCACAGCAGCCCTTGGCCATGCAGAGGCTCCTTTCCTCCCCTGCAGCAGCTGCTCCTTTGGTGCTGTGATCCAGCCTCTGCTCTGCGCGATGCCAAATGCAAGAAAACCAGGAGTGCCACCACTCAGACTGTCACTCGGGTCCCGGCAGAGCTCAGGAGCCACCATGGCTGTGTAGGTGTGGAACCTGCAGTGGGCCATGACAGCAGGGACAGCAGGGACAGCAGGGACAGCAGGGACAGCAGGGACAGGGGGACACAGCACAGCAATCACAGCCCGGCTGCCCTGGGACAGGCCCGGCAGGCGGACAGGACACGGGGCAGGCAGGAGTCCCCATCCTCTCTGTGCCCTCCTGAGCACAGGCACATAAGGGACAGGGGCAATGGGGACACAGCCGGCCCCTCTCCTCTGGGAATATCCCACCTGCGCAGGGGCCCTGACAGAACGCAGGGGCTGAGGCTGTGCAAGGGGAACCCAAGGCTGAGCAGGAGGACCTCCAAGTTACATCTGCCCACATTCTGCATGCAAACTGCTGTGTGGAGGAGAAAACCAGAGGGGCCTTGCCACAGCAGATCCCATCTGAGGGAAGGTGTTCTCTATTCCTGCACACGGGTGCCCCATGCAACATGGAGCACATGAATGCACTTTGACACCAGATTCTCAGCCCTGCTCGAGCGCTCTGGCACAGCAGGAGCAGCCATTCCCTAATAACACACGGGTTTGCAACTCTTGTGCAAAGCAGCACAAATTGTCTCTCTCCTCCTGCAGACCATGGTGTCCAAATCAGTCCCTGCCCTGCTGGTGCTGCTCCTCTTCCACTTCCCACGGCCCGTGGTGATCAGTTGGGATGAGGATGCAGAGCTGGGCAAAGAGGGCCTGGAGCAGGCTACCCCAGAGGCACCCGAGCCTGCCTGGGGACCCCTGCTCTGGGCAGCCGTGCAGCAGGGGCCCTACTGGGCTGCTGCTGAGCTGCTCTTCCTGCCTTTCTTCCTCTGCCTCAGGCGCAGAAGGGCAGCCATGAAGCAGAGAGCAGCGGCCCGGAGAGCTGAAGAAGAGGCCAGAAGGTGCAGGATGGAAATGGAGCAGAGAAGGCTTCGCTTCCAGAGGACCTGCAAAGACTTGAAGGAGCTGTGGAGGACCATGAAGATGATCACACCTAGTCCTGAACCTGTCTCGTCTAGTACACCCTTCCCTCTTTATTCTCCTCTCCCATCGTCACCTGATCCCTCTTCCTCGGAAGATGAGCAAAACCTAACTGTGGTTAGAAAGGAGAGAGAGAGAATCAACGATGGGGTAGCCCCCAGAACCAGGAGTCGGTCTAACCTTGCCCCAGTTATGGATAGAAAAGACATAGGCAGACAAAAACGGATTGTAATTGCCCCCTTGCGACAAAGTGTAGGAGTGGAAGGGCCAGTATTTATAAAAGTGCCTTTCTCTCCTGCAGATTTAGTTATTTGGAAACAATCAGCCAGAATTCATAGAGAAAATCCTGATAAAATGGCATGAGTATTAAAAATGGTTATAAAACCTCAAAATCCTGACTGGGATGACATACAATTATATATATATATATATATATATATATATATATATATATATATATATATATATATATAATAACATATTATATTAATGTATCTAATATATATTTATATATAGTATATTAATATATCTAATATATTAATATTAGATACTTTGATGGATTCTACTGAGAAAGAGATGGTACTTAAGGCAGCCAAAGAAAGGGTAAGAGAGAACATCAGAAACAGACTCATAACAGGGAATTGAGATGAGAATATCCCAACTGAGGATCCAAATTGGGACCCTAATTTATTTTGCGATGTGGGGAGACCTATATGAAGTTCAGCAGGAAAAGACAATGTCCAGACTTGAACAACCAGTTTCACCAGGGCAATCAGTGCCAGCAGGTTACCAAGGGGATGGTTTTGGGGGAGTATACCAGCTGACTAGACATAGAGCCAGTAGAACAAGTTAAGGAACCTGTTATAAATATACAATTAGGACATAAAGAGGTCAAATTTCTAATAGATACAGGAGCTACTCACTCGGTATTGAATGATCTGCAAGGACAAATTGGGGACAAGGAAACAACAATAGTCGGCGCTACAGGGAAAGAGGAAAAACGGCCATTCTTGCAACCCCTAGATTTGTGTTTTGGGAACAAAGTTATAACACACGAATTCCTATACGTACCTGAGTGTCCAATTCCGCTTTTAGGGAGAGATTTGCGAGAGAAACTTGATGCGGTAATAACCTTTGAAAATGGGGAGCTTATAATGAAAATATCTGAATCAAAGACGGGACAGATATTAATGATCAAAGAAAAACCTGTTCCCTCTATCCCTAGGGAGGTAGAAGATGCAGTGATTCCCTCTGTATGGGAGACAGATATACCAGGGAAATCTAAATTGGCACAAGCAGTGCATGTAGAGTTAAAAGAAGGGGCAAGGGCTCTACAAGTCAAACACTATTCCATAAAACCAGAAGCACGGCAAGGAATAAGTAAAGATTATTGAGAAATTCTTGAAATACCAAATTTTAGAAGAATGTGAATCAGAATTTCATACACCAGTATTTCCAGTAAGGAAGCCAAATGGTGAATATAGATTAGTGCAGGATTTGAGAGCAATCAATAAAATAACAAAGGACATTTCTCCAGTGGTAACAAATCCTTACACATTGCTAACATCCGTAAAGGAGATATATAAGTGGTTTACTGAAATTGATTTAAAAGATGCCTTTTTCTGCATCCTCCTTGACAAAGAAAGTAGGAAACTGTTTGCCTGTGAGTGGGAAAACCCAGGGAATGGGAGAAAGACCCAGCTCACCTGGACACGATATAAGAACTCGCCGACCCTATTTGGAAACCAACTGGCAAAGGAGCTGGAGATTTGCACCGAGAGTGGGCAAGTACCAAGAGACCAATACCTGTTGGTGCAGTATGTTGATGATATACTAATAGCTACAGAAGAAAAGCAACCTGTATAAAGGTAACCATTGAGATTTTAAATTCACTGGGAATGGGAGGTTATAATGTACCCAGAGGAAAGGCACAAATTGCCCAACAGACTGTGATCTCCTGGGATGTGAAATTTCACAAGGGCAAATGAAAACTAGGCACTAACCGTATCCAAGCTATTTGTGCTATTCCAGAGCCCCAGAACCTACATGAGCTGCGAGTCTTCCTCGGGATGGCAGGATGGTGTCGCCTGTGGATCATGGACTATGGACGGATTGCGAAACCCCTGTGTGAAGCTCAGAAGATGCAGCCATTCACCTGGGGCAAGCCACAGAAAGAAGCCTTCCTAAAATTAAAGGAAGCACTGACAACTGCTCCAGCATTAGGCTTACCTGATCTGTCTAAAGATTTTCAGCTGTTTGTCCATGAAAGGCTGCGCCTAGCACTAGGAGTCCTGACCCAAGGTCTGGGAAGCTGGAAAAGGCCGCTGGGCTACTTTTCCAAACAACTTGACAGCATAAGTGCCGGGTGGCCTCCATGTCTGCAGGCAGTCGCAGCCACTGTGATGCTGATACAAGAAGCCAGGAAGCTCACGATGGGAAGGCACACAGATGTCAATGTACCACACATGGTAACCACTGTCTTAGAGCAGAAGGGGGCCATTGGCTATCCCCAAGCAGGATGATGAAATTCCAGGTAGTCCTGACTGAGCAGGATGATGTCACATTAAAAACAACTAACCTTTTGAATCCAGCTTTGTTCCCAGGTACCACAACTGAAGAGGGCCCATTAGAGCATGACTGTGTGGAGGTAATAGAGTACACCTACTCAGCAAGAGAAGACCTGAAAGACGTCCCACTAGAGCAGCCAGAGTGGGAGCTGTTTACAGATGGGAGCAGCTTCGTGGAAAACGGAACCAGATACGCTGGGTATGCGGTAACAACAGTCAGTACAGCAGTGGAGGCAAAGGCATTACCACCAAATACATCTGCCCAGAAGGCAGAACTGGTTGCTTTAACCAGGGCCCTAGAATTAAGTGAAGGGAAAAAGGTAAATATCTGGACTGACGCAAAATATGCTTTTGGAGTGGTGCATGTACACAGAGCACTATGGAAAGAAAGGGGACTATTGTCCTTCTCTGGGTATGCACATTAAACATCAGGATGCAGTCCTGCAATTGATAAAAGCAGTACAAAAACCAGAACAAGTGGCAATCATACTCTGTAAAGCACAGCAATCAGGAAACTCCAAAATCTGTGAGGGAAATCAAAAAGCAGACTGGACAGCCCGACAGGTTGCTCGAGAGGTGCAAACAACAATGGCATTGATACCTTTAAAGCTTAATGTATCCCAATTCAATTTGCCTCCAGAACCAAAATATTCAGTAGAAGATGAGAGACTGGCACGTTTGCTAAATGCACAAAAGAATTCAGAAGGATGGTATGTGACTGCACAAGGACAGATAGTGGTACCCCCTTGATAATGAGAGAAGTTCTACAAATTAAACATAACGAATGTCACTGGGGAGCAGAGGCATTGGTAAAATTGCTGAAGCAGAGTTTAATTTCGGTACGGATGTTAACAATGGCAAAATCAGTAATGTCAAAGTGTGATATCTGCTTGAAAAACAACCCAGTGGCTGGCGACAGGCACACCTAGGAAGAATTCGGATAGGAATAGAGCCAGAACACTATTGGCAGGTAGATTTTGTAGAACTGCCAAGAACTCGAGGATACAAATACCTGTTAGTGGGGGTTGACACATTCTCTGGGTGGCCAGAAGCCCTTCCCTGTCGCACCAACCAAGCAAAGGAAACAGTAAAGTGGTTACTACAGGAGATTATTCCCAGGTTCGGGGTGCCCCTAGGGTATCATCAGATAGGGGGCCCCATTTCATAGCTACAGTAGTAAGAGAGGTAAGTAGATTGCTGGGGATGACTTGGGACCTCCACACACCATGGAGACCCCAGTCGAGTGGACAGGTAGAGAGGATGAATCAGACACTAAAGAGGCAAATCAGTAAAATATGCCAAGAAGCCAAATTGCAGTGGCCCCAGGCTTTGCCAATAGCACTGTTGAGGATTGGGATAAAGCCTAGGAGTGGGATGTCAGTCAGCCCTTATGAGATATTGCATGGGAAACCATATGAATCTCCTGAGCCTAACCCTAATGTGCACGTCACAGGAAAGCAGGAAGTGTATAATTATGTTCTGTCTCTCGGGAAAACTTTAGCTCAGCTCCGGAGCATCCTCGTGTGGAATAGACCGCTGACTCTCGAGAGCCCAGTTCATAACATACATCCAGGAGACGAGGTGTACATCAAGAACTGGAACGAAGAACCGCTGAAAGAAAAGTGGAGTGGGCCCCACCAGGTACTGCTGACCACCTTTACAGCAGCCAAAGTAGCCGGCGTGGACCCCTGGATTCACTACACCCGAGTGAAGAAAATCCATCCTGGATCACGGACTGTGTAAACTGTGGAACCAACAAGGCTGCAGATAAGATGTGTTTCATCACTTTGAGAATGCTATCAGTAATTGTGATTGTCTTTGGGATGTGGAATGCAAAAAGATCAACTAACCACTCTTCATTCTAGAATGAAGAGAGAGGTACAAGCAGAAACACAGGTGATAAAGGTTTCTAATGCAGTTTGGGCTGAGAATGTAATGATTGGATTAGTCAAAGCCTTTGCCAAAATGCAAAACACCTGTAGAATAACTGCCTGTATACCAATACCAAAGGGCAGCAGGAGATCCAGTAAATTGGGGAATCATAACATCAAAACTACCTGAAATACAAAAGAACAAAACAATTGCATGCAAACAGGTACCTGAGTCGAGGCAAGTAGTCAAGGAAACTGGCGAGAAAATAGGAACATGGATGAAACCCATGGGCCAGAAAGACTGTATTCTAAGTGCTGGCACACTAGGAACCCCTATGGGAGAATCAGGAGGCATCACACAATGGCAATGCTATTTGCCACACTATAAACAGATTACAGAAAATGTTACAGAAACCACTCTGGTATGGAAGTGTGAGGCCAAGGATCAGAAAGGTCAGACAGAGCCTTGGGACAGTGCGTGGTCTGTGAGTATCCTTCAAAGATTCCAATGTATGGCAAACACCCCTTGGGGCATTAAGTGGGAAGGCCCCGAGAATGAAACAGATCCAGCAGTATCAAACACTGCCACCAGCAGCAGAACGAGGGCAGACCAAGTAAGTTGGTGGGCATGTAATAAAACTTATGACTGCACTTCTGATGATGCAGAGATAAAGCAGATGCCACCCCTGGCAATAGCCCTAAACACTGGCTGTGCTTGCAGAGGGATCAAACATAAACAAGGCAGAGTGAATTATAAAGCAGTTGTAGGATGTACCAGGAGTACAGTCCGAGGTCCAGGACAATTTGTATGGGCAGCAAGCGATGGCACCTGGACAACACATCTGCCTGTAGATGGGAAAGTAAAGGAAATTACTTTAGGCCTCCCAACCTCATGTCTAATTTGGAAAAAGTCCCCATTTAATGGAAAACATGAACTTGTGCAGATAAGAGCAAGACGAGAAGTTCTAGACAATGAAAATCCAGATGACACTTGGCAAGAACCCTCTGGTGGAGTGAAATTTGGGTGGGCCCGAGAGTCTTTGCTTGGTCCTACAGCAAACTATCAGAGTAGGGAGATGCTGTACAAACTTACAGGTCAGGTAGATAGACTGGGTCTATGGGAGGGATTTAAAGAATTAAACGTACAATTAGAAGCCACCACAAAAGTGACTTTACAAAATCGATTAGCCTTAGATTTGTTACTCCTGAAAGAGCATGGAGTATGTGGATTTTTAAAGGGACGAGTTGGTCATTGCTGCCTTCACATCCCAAATGTAACTGCAGATGTAGAATATGACATCAATCAGTTGAAACAAAGAGAGCATGAAGCACAAGAAGAGCAAAAGGATTTGACTATGACCTGGCTAGGCAAAATCTTTAAAGGGTTAGGGTGGAATGTGAGTTGATGGATTAAATCTGTCATTGAGAGTGTGATAATCTTACTAATGGTATTCTTAGCAATTTGGTTAGTTCACAGCATCTTAAAAGGAGAGATACAGAAGAAAACATCCTGGAACCAGAAGATAATAAAGGCACTGACACGAGATCCACGCCCACCATCTTCTGGTTCTCCAGTTCGTGACAGCATCCACGACAACGTTTACATCAACCATGGACTTAAGAACGTCAAGAATAAATTGAGAAATAAAGGACTGTATCAAGTGAAAACATTTACACCTATAGTGAAGTGAAAATGTTTTCAAAGGGGGGAGAATGATAGTGGGGCCCTGGAAAAATGTCAAAAATAGACTCTGAAAATGTTAGGCTTTGTGCTTGCCAGATCATGTGAAATTGCACCTGCGTAAGCAGAACATGATAAATGATATAATTGTTAGATGTGATGATTGTTTAGTAATTAAATATACTTACTGTATAATCACAGGAAGAATCATGAGAAACTATGTTAGAAGTTTGAGGGGGGCCACAAGGAGCCCATGCTTGGCTGAAATCTATGTATACAATAGAACAATATAAGTTTAGTCATTAACATGAAAGTTATATAAGGATAGAATATAAAAACATGTTAGTCCCGAACCCATGTCGGGAGTCAGATTTGGGTTGGTACCCCTGACACCCAGAGCTCTTCAATAAAAGCACCTGCATATAATCATTCTGGTGATTATGTGTTTCTGAACGCTAATATACCCAGTAAAGTGTTAAACCCTTCCCAGCTGCTGTGCATGAGGCTCTATGAATATGCACCAGGCTGATGTAAGGGGAAAGGTATTTCAGGGGATCCCTGAAGGTAACAGGGTGCTCCTGCCTCAGTGCCAAGATGCACCCAGTTTACATCTTCCAAGAACTGTTTAGCATGGCTCTGCCCTGGATCTGCCTTTTTAGAGCATGCAGATTCCTTGGCTGTGGTTTTAGTCCATTCTCTTTATCACCTCCAGGTTTTGGGCCTTGGTGCACTCTGCCTTCAGACAGGGAGTGCTGATAGTTGGCAGATCTGTACAGGTGTCCTCATCCTGGGTGCATTGGATGTTATCCCATCCAAGCAGGCAGTTTAACACAAGCAGCTATTTCACTGAGCTTAATTAACGACAGAAATAAAAACTATAGAACAAAGCTACTTTAAAAAACAGTCCCAGCCCATATTTGATCCCAGTCTGTGTGGTCCTGATCCATATGGTCCCAGTCCCTGGGATCCCAGTCCATACAGTCCCAGTCCATATTTGATCCCACTTCAGGCTATCCTGGTCTGGAGGGTTCTGATCCACACGATCCCCATCCATGTGATCCCAGTCCATATTTGATCCCAGTCCGTATTTGATCCCAGTCCGTATTTGATCCCAGCCCATATTTGATCCCAGTCTGTGGGGTCCTGCACACACTCCCTGGGTCTGGAATTCCAGTTCCCAGCAAGGAAAAAATGTTCCTGCCCTTGAACTTCCTTCCTATGCCCTCAACAAATTGCAATAAAATTATAAACAAAGAAATAATAATTGAAATTAAATAAATTATAATAAAAATAAAATATAAAAATCTCAACTCTTCTTTCCAATGATTCAACTCCAACAATGATTCAACTCAAACCAACAATAACTATTACTATAATATTACCAATGCATATAAATAAACAAATTATATATCAAGAAATACCTTTTGAAAATTTTAACTCGATGACTAATGTACTTTAGATAAAAAATATGTAAAGAAATTAACATGTAATCTAACACCTCTTAGTTAAACAATTCATATTACAAATATACTAAACACAAAACCAAACACCACTACAATTTCTCAGACATTTCAACCAAACAATTAAACTTTAATAACATCCTTAAGTACTCTTGAAAAATTAAAATTATTTTTAAAACATTAATTGTGTGCAGGTGGTTTTATTTTGATATTGGTTTTTGGATTGTTTGGGTTAGATGATTTATAAAATGGGATTTTTATAGGAATTGAATCAGCTGAGAAGGTGGCACTCTGCAAACAGAAATGACTGAAAATGAACAGGACAGAAATCAGTAACTCTGAAAGTTTTATTTGCTATCAAATACATCCCACACACCCAGCCCTACACAATCCCCATCCCACTGCTCCAAATTGAGGTCCCACTTCTCCCAATCTCCTTCCAACTCCATCTCAACTTGACAGTTGTGGAATGGAGTGAGTTTGGCATGGGATTGAGTTTTTTGAGGAAGGAAGAAGCAATCTGAGGTGGAATTGAGCCCTTTGGGGTTAAAATTCAGTTATTTCCAGTGGAATTTGAGTGGTTTTGAGGTGACTGTTCCATCCCAATGGACTTTTGGAGGACAGAGAGATGGAGAAGAGAAAAAAATTCAGGCCAAACCAAAGGACAAGCAGCCAGGAGTGTCCCCAACATGGATCACAGGGAATGTGAGTGACCAGGGCTGTGCCCAAAGTGCCTCCTCCAGTGGGGGATGGAGCTGCAGCAGCGCACGAAGCTCTTCCTGCACTCGGGGCACTCGCAGGGCTTCCCTTACCGGTGCCTCCGTTGGTGTCGGGTCAAGGTAGAGCTCCTGGAGAAGCTCTTCCCACACTGGGGACATTCGTAGGGCCTCTCCCCAGTGTGGATGCGCCGGTGCCTGACGAGGTGGGAGTTGCGCTGGAATCCCTTCCCACAGTCGGGGCATTGGAAGGGCCTCTCCTCTGTGTGAATCCAATAGTGCCGGAGGAGCTTGGAGCTGGTCTGAAACCTCTTCCTGCATTTATCACACTCGTAGGGCCTCTCCCCTGTGTGGATGCGCCGATGGGTGACGAGGGTGGAGTTACGCTGGAATCCCTTCCCACAGTCGGGGCATTGGAAGGGCCTCTCCTCTGTGTGAATACGATAGTGCTGGAAGAGACTGGAGCTGGTCTGAAACCTCTTCCCACACTTGGAGCACTCATAGGGCCTCTCCCCAGTGTGGGTCCTCTGGTGCTTGATCAGGCTGGAGCTCTCTCTGAAGCTCTTCCCACACTCCCCACACTCGTAGGGCCGTTCCCCAGTGTGGATCCTCTGGTGCCTGATCAGGTCGGAGTTCCACCTGAAGCTCTTCCCACACTCCATGCATGTGTGGGGCTTCTCCCCATCATGGAGCTGCTCATGGAGCACCAGCTCTGAGCTCTGCCTCCATCTCCGGCCGCCTTCCCGGCCCAGGCTGGCTCTTTCCCCCTCACATCCCCGCCATCTGCGTTTGCAGCCCCTCCTCGTGCGGCATCTCCGGGCCTTTTCCTCCCCGTTGGCTTCCTGTGCCGTGGAGCCGCTCAAAACGGCCTCTGCCACCAGGTTCTGCCGCGGGCATTTGTCCTCCCTGCTCTCCATGCTCAGCTCCTGCTCTGGGCGAGGAAGGACAAGGACAGCATGGGATTTGCCTCCGTGCCACAGGCAAGGGCAACGAGATCCCCCCAGGCCGTCTCTGGGGACGCACTGCCCCCTCTTGGCTCTCCCCATTTCGGGATGCTGGGGCTGTTTGGGCTCCCGGGCTCCCTTCTCCCCTCATTCTCTGCTCTGCGCTGCAGCGGCTCCAAGGAGTCCCCCCTGCCCCTCTCCAGGCTCTTGAGGCTCCCGCCAATGGCGGCGCTCCCCCCTCTCTGGCCTCCCCACTTTGGCCTCCTGGGGCACACAGGGCTCTGCTCCTCCAGGCTGCCTCTGCCCGCAGCCGCCACCGCCACCCCCCGATGTCCCCCCGAGGGGCCTTTTCCGCCCAGCCTTGGACTTCTTCATTCTCCAAACATCCCCCCAAAAACCCAACCCAGGGACCCCCCGGGACATCCGGGCCGGGCTCCCCCTCCCCGCTCACCGGAGCCATGGGGGGGGGCGATGATCCCACAGGTGGGGGCTGCAAATTCAGGCAGGGCTCGAGACCGCGTGGCTCCCGCAGCTCAACCTTGATCTGCCTTTGTCCCTCCTCTTCCTCTTCTTCCCGCTCCTCCTCTGTCCTATCTCCACCTCCTTCTCCTCCTCCTCCCTCCTAACCCCGCCTCCTTCCCTGCTCTTTCTCCTCCCGCTCCTCCTCTTCCATCCCCCCTCCTCCTCCTCCTCTGTGTTATCCCCACCTCCTGCTCCTCTTCCATCCCGCCCCTTCCATTCCTTCTCCCCCTCCTCCCCCCTTACCCGCCTCCTCCTCCCCCTCCATCCCTGCCCTTCCCTCCCTCCTCCTCCTCCCCCAGCAGCAGCCACACCCTCGGTGCCCCGTTCCCGCAGCCCTCGCAGCCCGCGGCAGCAGCGGCCATGGAGCCGGGCCAGGTCGGCATGGGCAGCGCGGGGCTCTCGGCTGCTCCCAACCGCTGCGGGCGGGGGGAACCCGGCCCGGGCCAAAGGAGAGGCAAACTGGGCAAACTGGGGGCACATCACAAAGCTAAGGATGCAGCAGAAAATGGAGCTGAAAGAGTTAGTTTAATATTCACTCCAAACGAGGAAAAACTGCAAATTCCAAAGTTTAGGGAAGCCGAGAAAAAAGAATTAAACAAGATAGGAAATGAACAAGATAAATCAGGGAAATAGAAACTTCTACATGGAAGACAATTACTTAATAAAATGTGCTTACTAGGAAAAGATTAGAAGACGTGCATCAGAAACCCCACTGGCGTACTCAAGCTTTGTGTGATCATTTTTTAAGGAATTTTGGGTGCACTGGGATTTTTGGTGTAGCAAAGCAAGTCACTGAAAGATGCTTAATTTGCCAAAGGATAAATAAAAAGGTGATGAGAAAAACAACATTAGGAGGTCATGAGTTAGCTCGTCGACCATTTCAAAATATCCAAGCAGAAGTTTAGATTTGTTAGCTTCTGGATTTATTTGGAAAAAAACCCATTTAATCTAGAAGAAAGAGAAGATGCCATATGTTAGACAGGAGATTTTAGGAGAATAAAAATCTTTGAAGTATCAGAAACACCCGAGGAAAAAACCAAGAAAATAAAAAGGGGAAATGAAAGGGAGGGGAACAAGAGGAAAAGTCAGAAAGAGAGTGGGATCCTCTGCAGCTCTTGCCCCCTCCGTTGGCGGCCGAGGCGCCTGTCCCGGGTCCCGGCTCGCTGCCCGCCTCAGCTCCGCCTGCCCCGGTTTCCATCCCAGGTGCGGGCTCACTGCCCAGGGCAGCTCCACCTGCCCCGGCGCTGGCGGTGAATTTGTGTGCCCTGGCCCCACTGCCCGGCCCGCGGCCGCTCTGCCGGCCATGCTGGGCAAGATGGGGTTGCTCTGTCCTGCCGCGTGGGCCGAGGTCACCGCGCCGACCGCACCGAGGGCGGGTCCCAGCCATCCCATCCCCGGCTGCCCTGCCCGTGCCAGCTGCGCTGGGCAGCGCCGCTGCTGCTGCCGGGGTCTCCCACCTGCCTTTTCTCTGCCGGGAGCTGCCGGATCAGCCGCCATAAGCCATGTGGGGGCTGCCCACGCTCCGGCTCGGCCTCCACGGGAAGATCCCCCTCTGGCGATTCCGGCAGCACACCCTGCCCACACTCCGACCGAGCCTCGGCGGGATATCCTCCCCTGACCCCTCCTGCTCTGAGTTACGTCCCCTTGGTAACCACAGCTCCGGCTGTTCAGGGAAAATCCCTCTCTCTACAGGAAGCCCCTTATCGAAACACTAGGAGCTCAGTTAAAAGGCAGCCCTCTCCAAATTCTTTCTCAAAACACGGGAGAAAGGCTACAGAAGGTAAAAAAGTGAAAGAGTTAGATGAAGGGATTGCTCTATTGCCGTGAAGAGAGGTTCCCATGGCAGGGATGCGCTGCCCCGCCCCGCGGGAGCCACCGGCGCCCCTGCCGGCCGTGCCCGGAACTGCACCCAAGGGGAAAGCGCCGCAGCCGAAAGGACAAGTGTGAATGAGAGGAGGGCCGGCAGCCGGACTCTCCAAGTGAGTGCGGACCCTTGAGTAGTGCGGTTCCCGTAGACCCGCGAGGGCTCGGGCCACGAAAAAGGGGAAGTGAAAGGAATTTGAGAGTGAAAGAAGGCACTCCGGACGAATGGGGCAGGGGAAAAGCAAGACCCCAACCCAAGTCAAACTCCCCCCCATTCCAAGGGACAGTCCCCTAGGATTTATGCTTAGTAATTGGAAGCATTACCCGGGGACCGAGACTAAGGATAGGGCCAGAATGATACATTATTGCATGGAAGTATGGGGTGGGAAAGAGATTTCCAAAAAAGTTTTTTGGCCCGTGTTTGGATCATCTGAAGACTGGGTTCGACAGGACTTGAACCTATGAGTAAATTCTAAAGAGCCCTTCTCGTAAGAGGAGAGTGATTATGCCAAAATATGGGTAGCAAGACCCGAAGTGTATGTTTTCCAATTAAGAGAAGGGAAAGGGGATCCGGACAAAAAGGGGAAGAGGGACAATCATTTGGCGACTTAATTATAGCACCGCCCCCATATGTCCCACCGCCAGCACCCAATGCCCCACCACCTCCACAACCACCTGCACCGAACAATGATGAAGAGGGTAACCAAGGGGAGGTTAACCAAACCGGTTACCAAGGCCCGATTACAAGGAGCCGCAGTAGGGTTGAGACGGGGCTATTCCCTCTACGGGAGATGCCCATGGGTGGACCACAGGCGGGTATAGGATTTATTACTGTCCCCTTGAGTTCGGCAGATGTACGAGACTTTAAGAAGGACATGGGACATTTATTAGAGGACCCTTTTGGGGTAGCCGAGAGGGTCGACCAGTTCTTAGGACCAAACATCTATACCTGGGAAGAAATGCAGTCCATTTTGGGCATTCTGTTCTCTACTGAAGAACGGAATATGATAAGAAGGGAAGGAATGCGTATTTGGGACACGCAGCATGTCCAAGGCCCGGCTGCGGACGCTAAATGGCCCCTACAGAACCCCCATTGGGACCATCAAAATGCGGCACATAGAACACATATGCAGGATTTAAGGACCATAATTATTCAGGGGATTAGGGACTCAGTCCCGAGGGGGCAAAATATAGATCGGGCATTCAACGATAGGCAAAAGAAGGACGAGTCGCCTACGGAATGGCTCGAGAGATTACGGCGGAACTTACAATTGTACTCCGGAATGGACCCCGATAGCCAAACTTCACAGTCAATGCTGAAAGTCCATTTCGTTTTAAAATCGTGGGACAACATAAAGAAGAAAATCCAGAAGTTAGAGGACTGGCAGGACAGGGGGCTGGATGAACTGCTTAGGGAGGCACAGAAAGTATTATGTCCGTAGGGACAACGAAAGAGACCGCAGACAAGTAAGGCTGATGGTCGCAGCAACAGGTGGGGGGAGGTACCAAAGAGAAGGGCGAAAGGGAGGTTCGAATGAACAAAAAGAGAAAAGTATAGGGGAGTCAGAAGGGGTGAAGGTGTGTTTTTATTGCGGAAAAAAAGGGCATTTTAAGCGAGAATGTAGAGTCCGAATCAGAGACGAGAAGCAGTTCCAAATGGACTAGGGGGGTCAGGGGCTCTATTTGGTGGGGACCCGGAAAAATCATAAAGAGCCCTTGATAAAACTTAAAGTGGGTCCCCACAACCAAGAAATGGAATTCTTGGTAGATACGGGGGCAGAAAGATCCACGGTACAGAACCTACCAAAAGGATGTACCATCTCTAAAGAAACTGCCACTGTCATAGGGGCGAAAGGGGAACCTTTTGAAGTACAAATCATAAAAAATGTGACTATAGAATCAGGATCCAAAATAGGGATGGGAAATCTATTATTGGTACCCGAGTCAGATTATAATCTGCTCGGGCGAGACATGATTATAGAATTAGGGATTAGTATAGGTGTAGATAATAAGGAATTAAAAATTAAATTATGCCCTTTAAGGGTAGAAGATGAAAAGCAAATTAACCCCGAAGTCTGGTACACGCCTGAGAGCGTGGGACAGCTAAAAATCACTCCATTTTCGGTAACTATCAAAAATCCGGATGTCCCCGTCCAAATTAAGCAATACCCATTATCCCCAGAAGGGAGACGAGGATTAAAACCAGAAATAGAAAGGTTGTTGAATAATGGATTGTTAGAACCCTGTATGTCTCCCTTCAATACTCCGATCCTACCAGTTAAAAAGCCAAACGGCACCTATCGATTGGTGCATGATTTAAGGGAAATAAACAAGCGAACTGTAGCCCGGTTCCCGGTGGTGGCAAATCCTTATACCCTCTTGACTAAACTGGGGCCTGAGAATTTATGGTACAGTGTTATAGATCTCAAAGATGCCTTTTGGGCATGCCCTTTGGCTAAAGAAAGCCGGGATTATTTTGCATTTGAATGGGAAGACCCCGATAGGGGAAGGAGACAACAATTAAGATGGACGGTACTCCCTCAAGGATCAGGAGACAACAATTAAGATGGACGGTACTCCCTCAAGGATTCACTGAGTCCCCTAATCTCTTCGGGCAGGCTTTAGAGCAAATTTTACAGGATTACCAAGTGGGGCCAGGGGTTACATTAATCCAATACGTAGATGATCTACTCCTGGCGGGGCAGCAGGAAGAGAATGTACGGAAAGAAAGTATTAAGTTATTGAACTTTTTAGGATTAAAGGGATTGAAAGTCTCCAAGGCAAAACTACAATTTGTCGAAGAAGAAGTAAAATACCTAGGCCATTATCTAAAGAAAGGAGAGAAGAGAATAGACCCCGAACGAATACAGGCGATTTTAGCATTACCAATTCCAAGAAATAAGAGACAAATCAGGCAAATACTTGGACTAACTGGTTATTGTCAACAATGGATTGAAAACTACAGTAGTAAGGCGACTTTCTTGTATCAGAAACTTACTCAAGAGGGACTCCTAAAATGGGATCAGGAGGACACCGAAAGGCTGCAAGAGCTTAAAGAGAGCCTAATCCATGCCCCGGTATTAAGTTTACCTAATACTAATAGACCCTTCTTTTTGTTCATAAACGTAGACAAGGGGGTCGCATATGGGGTCCTTACTCAAGAATGGGCAGAGAAAAGGAAACCGGTGGCTTATCTATCAAAGATCTTGGACCCAGTAAGCAGAGGATGGCCTACGTGCTTACAAGCAATTGTAGGATGTGCTCTTTTGGTAGAAGAAGCCCGGAAAATTACATTTAATAGCAGCCTGAAAGTGCTGTCCCCCCATAACATACGGGGAGTCTTACAGCAAAAGGCTGAAAAATGGATCTCAGACGCAAGGCTTCTAAAATATGAAGGAATATTAATTGAGGCTCCAAATTTAACTCTAGAAACTACTAATATCCAAAATCCAGCTTCCTTCTTATATGGAGGACCAGAAGAAGCACTAACACATGATTGTATAGTGACTATAGAAGAACAGACAAAAATCAGACCAGATTTGGAAGAAGAAGAATTGGAAAAAGGAGGAAGACTGTGGATGGATCCTCCAGAGTAGTTGAGGGAAGGAGAAAATCAGGATATGCTATCATAAGGGGACCCAACCTGGAAGTGATAGAATCGGGACCCCTTAGTGGATCCTGGTCCGCCCAAGCATGTGAACTATATGCTGTACTACGAGCCCTGGAATGGTTAACAGGAAAAGATGGGACTATTTTTACGGACTCGAAATATAGCTATGGGGTAGTCCATACATTTGGCAAAATATGGGAGGAAAGAGGACTAATAAATTCACAAGGGAAAGATTTAGTTCACCGTAAATTAATATTAGACGTGCTCAGTGCCCTACGAAAACCCCAAAAAATAGCTATAGTTCACCTGAAAGGTCACCAAAAAGGACTGGATTTGAGAAGTAGGGGAAATAATGCAGCTGACCAGGAGGCTAAACGGGCTGCCCTGAGACTCCTCACTTTGCAGGAAAACATAGAACACTCCCAAACGCCAGAACCTGACCCCGACATCAAGTTTAATAAAGAGGAAGAGAATAAAATACAAAAACTAGGAGCTAAAAGGGATGCACAAGGAGCATGGAAATTAGCAGATGGCAGAGAAATAATACCTAGAGCATTGGCACATAGATTACTGACTAAGATACATCAAAAAACACATTGGGGATCACAGGGACTGGTAGATTATTTTGCTGCAAAGTATGTGAGTGTGGGAATCTGGGACATTGCCAAACAAGTAACCAGAGGATGCCTAATTTGCTTACAAGTAAATAGAAAAAATTTGAGAAAATTACCGGAGGGAGGCCGACCGCTAGCGAAAAGGCCTTTCTCCCACATTCAGATAGATTTCACCGAGCTCCCCAAAGTAGGGAGAACCAAATATTTATTGGTCTTGGTGGACCACCTAACACATTTTGTGGAAGCCTTCCCAACCGTAAGAGAAACAGCCAAAGTAGTTACGAAAATATTGATGGAAGAGATAATCCCGAGATACGGGGTCCCAGAAGTCATTGACTCAGATAGAGGGCCGCATTTTATTTCCCAAGTTACCCAAAACTTAGCAACAGCTCTGGGCATACGGTGGGAACAACATGCCCCCTGGCATCCCCAGAGCTCTGGACGAGTTGAACGAATGAATGGGGAAATAAAAAAGCAATTGACCAAACTGGTAGCAGAAACCAATTTGACCTGGGTTAAATGTATTCCTCTAGCGTTGCTAAATATAAGAACAAGACCTAGAGCTGATTTAGGGGTATCACCCTTTGAAATGATGTATGGGATGCCGTATAACCTAGAAAATCCTAACGAACATCCTGTCATTAATGACACATGTACGCAAAAATATTTGGTGGAATTGACAAAGTACAGAAAGGCATTATGGGAAAAAGGTATGTTAGCACAACGGCCTCCTTTAGATTTTATCTTACACCAGGTACAGCCAGGAGATTGGGTGCTCGTGAAAAGCTGGAAAGAAAACCCCTTGACTCCAAGGTGGGAAGGACCGTTCCAAGTACTCCTCACCACAGAAGCAGCCATACGAACCGCTGAAAAAGGATGGACTCATGCTAGTCGCATAAAAGGACCGGTAAAACCCCCTCACAGCTGGGAGGTTTGCAGTCTCCCAGGAGAAACCAAATTAAAGCTGAAACGAACTGATAAATGATTTGGATAGTAATCTGGGTTGGAGATAACCATTATCTCCAAACCCAGCTAATAGGGAATCGGGAGGCTCTTGGATATTGCAAACTCTTAGAGGACGAGTTGAGAAAGCCCTACTTTAAGTCCCCGAGATTAGAACATAAAGGGCACACATGGGAGGGGGAAAAAGCACAAAACAAAGATATAAGGTTAAAGTGTAACTGGTTAGATTGTGACTGTCACCCCCTTGTATGCTTTTCCTGTAAATTGTGTCACGAACCTTGGTGGTCTCATTGTCGGAGTGGTAGAACACCTAGGGGAATTTGTACGCCGTGCTATGAGAAAGAGAGGAGACTAACTTCTATCATTCTTAGTAGCAGAGTTGCTACGGGGGAGGTAAAGCTTGGATCTGACGAGTGGTGGGAAACCTTTTCCAAAGGGGTAAATCCTGATCGGTTCTGCTACCACCCTAACGAACCGATCCCCTTTCTCCTGGACATCCTGGAAGTGGTGTGTCAGAAGAAAGCCCCCAATTTCCGGCGTGACCTCTCATTAATAAAAGCTGATAACTGGGCCGCCAGTGCTAAAAAGTGGAAACGGGAGGTTTATCCGGCTCCTGAAGAATACCCCTGCTGCCGAGAAGATGGTAAACCCCGAGGCTCGCAGCAACCGAGTCGTCGGGCGAGGCAGAGAGGTAATAACCAGTGGAGTCCGTCGGAAGCCCCGACCCCCATATGGGATGTCCAGGAAATGTTGGCCGTCCTGCCCCAGGATTGGTAACCCACCACTGGGGAAACCAAAGGTAAAATTCAACCTGAGCTCCGACAATGACAGCCCCAAATTACAAGCCTTAATTCTTTTCTGGTGCATCGTAACAAGTTCAGGGGCAGAAGGGTATTCACATCAACCCTTCAAATGGTCACTGATTAGATGGGAAGACCAGTATGTTATCCAGACCAAAATCACGTCTGGCGCACCCAGCTTTTTATGTACTTTGTGTGATTTAATACCTGTAAATCCATGTTTAAATCAGTTTGGATGTTATTTTTGTCCAAGCTCAAACCCGGGAAAAGGGTATTGTAACTATCCAGGACACTTTTACTGTGCTTATTGGGACTGTGTATCAGTAAGCTCCTTTGGGGGGAACGAGGACCGGTTTATCAGAACTGGATGGGGTCCATACGGGTGTACACAGCCCACTTCCACATATACCCAGAAAGAAGGAGGGTTAGATGGAACCTGCAATATGATTTACATTAATGTGACAAAACCACATGACCAAGTCTGGTTATTAGGGAAAATGTGGGGAGCCCGATTATGGGAACCAGGGACAGACAGAGGGGGGCACTTTATAATCCAAAAGACAACCGTGCCACACGACCCCGAACCAATTGGACCAAACCAGGCGATAGCTGGAGAACTAACGCTAGGAGAAAATAATGGAAATGAATCAGAAACAGCCCCAACCACTAGTTTTCCAGAAATGTATAAGCAAAACTTTACTGATTCGACCCGAGGACCTGAAAACCCGGGAGAAGGGGACTTGTGGAAAATATTACAGGCCACTTTCCTAGTCCTGAATGAGACCCATCCAAATCTAACTGAGGAATGTTGGCTGTGTTACACCGTAAACCCCCCGTTCTATGAAGCCATAGGGGTAACAGCAAAAAGCAGACGAGTAAATGGGACCAACCCAGCTAGGTGCCTATGGAAAAAAGAAGGAGAAGAATCGAGAGGGATAACCTTGGCAAGGGTAACGGGGAGAGGAAGATGTATAGGACGAGTACCAGTGGAAAAACGACATCTATGTCAGGTTATGGGGAATTTGAGTGACCCTAAGAAGCCTGCCAGCAGCAAATACTAAATGGGTCTGTAACACTCTCGGAGTCACCCCATGTATAAATATAGACCGATTTAATGAATCCAGTGACTTTTGTATTCAAGTATTGATAGTACCCAGAGTCCTTTACCACCCCATAGAGTACGTTTATGAACAATATCAAAATATAGGACCCCACGTAGTGAAACGGGAAATATTCACAACCTTCACTGTAGCAATGTTACTAGGAATAGGTGCAGCCGGGACAGGAACAGGAATAGCCTCACTCATACAGCAACACCGAGGATTCCAAGAACTAAGAGCCTCTGTAGATGAAGACCTCAGGAGGATCGAAACCTCCATCAAAGACCTCACAGAATCATTAGATTCCCTAGCAGAGGTAGCCTTACAAAATCGAAGGGGGTTAAATCTATTATTCCTGCAACAAGGAGGACTATGTGCTGCTTTAAGAGAAGAATGCTGCACATATGTAAACAAGAGCGGAATTATACGGGACTCAATGGCAAAACTACGGGAGGGGCTAGAAAGAAGACAAAGAGAAAGGGAAAAACACCAAAGCTGGTATGAATCTTGGTTTAACTATTCTCCTTGGCTTACAACTTTATTATCAACGATAGCGGGTCCACTACTTCTCTTACTATTGGGACTCACGTTTGGCCCTTGTATTTTTAATAAATTGATTAGCATTGTAAAAGGCAGATTAGAAGCTGCTCACCTTATGCTCACACGTGCAAAATACGAAACCTTGAAGATGGATGATCCAGAAGAATCTCTGGAGCTCAGCAAAAGGGAATTAGAGCGTTTTGACGAACAAAATTGAGTATCAAAACAAAGGGGGGATTGAGATGAGGGACTACATTTTGTTCGTCACGAAAAAGAGACCAGTGTGTTACAAGAGTTGTCTGCTGACTATTTCTGTACTACTTCATGAGATATGAGCCACAAGGATACCAGGGAAGGGGTTGCAGGAGCCCACACATAGTCCCACCCAGCAAATGGTACAAACAGATAACTCACAGAGATAACGACCAGGGAAAGGCTGGGGAAAGGGCAGGGGCAGATAAACACCCAGCAGGGAAACCTTTCCTGCTGACAAATGGTACAAGCAGATAACTCACAGAGATAACGACCAGGGAAAAGCTGGGGAAGGGGCAGGGGCAGATAAACAGTCTGCAAGGCAGGATATTTGCTTGCTTAAGCTTGATAGGGCACAGTTTGCAAGGCAGGACATTTGCTTGCTTAAGCTTGATAGGGCACATATTGCGTTAATAATAAGATTTTGGTAATTTTCCACAGAGAAGTCACCAAATAAGGACATAGGGTGAAGAAGACGCGGCTGAGGAAGACTCCGCAGCCTTTATCACCGACCACCAGGAGACAGAAGGATGACCCCCTAGCAACAACCAGCGCAGGCGCAGAGAACTCCGAGATAACATGGACTCCTGAAGGATGGAGAGGATAAAAGGACTGAATCAGAAACTAGTTGGGGCGGCAATTGGTGGAGCTGAGACTCCCCTGTCGCCCAGCGCTGAGCCTTTGCTTACGTAGTATAACTGCTTCAATAATTAATAAATTCTTTGATTGGAAATTACTCGTTTTGAGTCAATTTTATAACAATGGGGTGTCCAGGGGGTCCCTGTGCCCAGGAAAGGGGGTACACGGGCCCCGGTGTTGAGGAAGGTGGTGGGTGGGGGCTGTGGAAGGCAGGAGTGGGGGTCCAGGGGGTGCTGGGGTCAAGGAAAAGCGGGGGCTGGGGTGTCTGAGAGGGGGAGGGCCGGGAAAGGGGGTGCGGGGGGGCATTGGTGCTGCATGAGGGGGTGCAGGAGGGTCCCCGTGCTGGATAAGGGGGTGCAGGGGGGGTCCCTGTGCCTGAGAACGGAGGGTTTGGGAGGGTTCCAGTCTCAGATATGGGGGTGCACGGCGGTCCTGGTGCAGTGGAATGGGGGTTCAGGGGGTCCTGGTGCTGTATAAGGGGATGCAGTGGGGTCCCGGTGCCCAGGAATGGGGGTTCAGGGGTGCCGGTGCCAGATAATGGCCTGGCTGGGATCTGGTGCTGGGAAAAGGGGTGCAAGGGGTCCCAGGGCCAGATAACGGGATGCACTGGGGTCCCGGTGCCCAGGAATGGGGTTCCGGGGGGTTCCATTCCCGAGTTCCGGGGTTCAAGGGGTCCTGGTGCCTGAAAATTGAGGTTCAGGGGGTCCCGGTGCCAGATAAGGGGATGTAGTGGATCCCGGTGCGCAGAAATTGGGGTTCAGGGCGGTTTCCCTGCCCGGGAATGGGGGCTCAGGGGGTTCCAGGCTGCAGATAAAGGGGTGCAGGGGTTATCGGGGCTGAGGAAGGGGGTACAGGGGGGGTCCCAGTGCCCCAAAATGAACGTTCAAGGGGGGTCTCTTGACCCCTTGGAACCCCAGGGGACCCTCCGGGATCCCCTGGAACCCCTTCCAGGAAGCGCCGGCAATGAAGAACTGGGGGGACGCCGAAATTTGGGAGATCTGGGGGTCTAAAAGCCAAGGAAAAGGGCGGGTCTGGGGTCTGGGAAGGACGAGGTGGCCGGGAATGGGCGTGCAGGGCGTCCCAGAGCACTGACGGGGGTGTGGGGGGATTCTAGGCCCGGATTAGGGGGGGCAGGGGGGTCCCAGTGCCCAAAAATTGGGGTTCAGGGGGTTCCCGTGCCGGGGAATGCGGGTTTGGGGAGAGTTTCCTTCCAGGAATTCGGGATTCAAGGGGGTCCCGGTGGCCGGGAATTGCGCTTCCGGGGGCGTCGGTGACCAGAAATGGGGATTCAGCGGGGTCCTGGGGCCACATGAGGGGGTACAGGGCGGTGCCAATGCTGGGCAAGGGGGTACAGGGGGGTCCCTGTGCCCAGAAATGGGCGCTCAAGGGGGTCCGCGTGCTCAGGAATGGGGGTTCAGGGCGGTCCCGGTGCTGAAAAAGGGTGCTGAGGGGGTCACAGGACCGAAAATGGGGGTTCAGGGGGGTCCCGGTACCCGGGAATGGAGGTTTAGGGAGTTCCCGGTGCCCAGGAATTGCGGTTCAGGGGGGTCCCGGTGAACAGAAATGGGGGTTCAGGGGATCTCGGTGCCAGATGAGGGGGTACAGGGGGGTCCCGATGCTGGGGAAGTGGAGTGAGGGGGGGTGGCATGACCCAAAATGGGGGTTCAGGAGGGTTCCCCTGCCCGGGAATGGAAGATCAAGGGGGTCCCGGTGCCCGGGAATTGCGGTTCAGGGGGGTCCCGGTTTCGGGGGGTCCCACTCACCTTTGGTCGCGGCCCCCGGGTCCCCCAGGAGCCCCAGGAGCACCCAGAGCACCCCCAGCCCCAGCGCTGGGGCCATCGCAGCCGTCCCCGATCGCGGCTGCAGAGACGCGAAAGCGAAAGTGCCCAAGGGAGCGCGGGGGGAGGGGGAAAGGGCGAATTCCAGGGAATTCACCTGGATCCCCTCCTGGCACCCCTCTGGATCCCTCGGGGATCCGCCTGGGACCCTCCAGGGCCGCGCCCTGCGGGACCCCCGGGCCGGGCTGTGCTGAACTCCCGGCCCTGCGCTCAAACTCTGCCCGGACCCCGCTGGGCTCGGCCCAAAGCCGGGCAAGCAGCGGGAGCAGCGGAGCCAATTTTTGCTGCGGGTGCGGGTCCCACCCCCGGCGGAGCAGGGCTGGGCGCTGGGACCCGATCCCTGATTCCCAATCTCCTTCTCTCTCTCGCTCTCTCTCTACTGTTCTCTCCCTTTCCTTTGGGGGATCATAAATCCCAGAGCGGCCGCAGAGCCCCGTGCCCAGGCCGGGTTTCCCAGCAAAGGGAGGCTGGGGCTGAGGTGCCCCGGGCTGGCCGGGAATGGGGGCCCGGGGCTCCCTGGGCTCACGGAAATGGGGGATCCAGGGGCTGGGAGAGGAGGATACCCGGGAAAGGGGGTGCAGGGGGGTGTTGGTGCAGGATAAGGGGGTGCAGGGGGGGGGTCCCAGTGCCCGGGAATGGGGTTGGGAGGGGGGGGTGGGCAGCAGCTGCTGGAGAGAGACTGGGACAGACTGGAATGGACTGGGACAGACTGGGAAAAGAACCCACTGGGAGCAGAACTGAGGCAGCAGAGATCATACTGGGATATACTGGGACCACACTGAGGGCTACTGGGAACATGCAGGGGACTATTGAGATTGGACTGGGAGGGACTGGGAATGGTTTGGATCATCCTGGGACTGACTGGAATCATACTGGGAGTGATCAGATCTGTAGTAGGGGTGAAGAAGAGAAACTGGAATAATGCAGGGAGCAACTGGGATCATACTGGGAGCAGCTGCCCCATGCTGGGGTCATACTGGGATCATACTGGGACTGATGGGGTGACACTTGGAGTGACTGGCATAGTACTGGGAGTAACTGGGATCAAACTGGAGGTGACTGGACTTATACTGGCAGCAACTGGGACCACAGCGGGGGCAAATGGCATCGGGTAAGGTGTGACCGGGCTCATCCTGGAAGTGCCTGGGGCCACACTGGGCTCTTCCTGAGAGGGACTGAGAGTGAAAGGAACCATACAGGGCATGACTGGGAGCCGCTGGGACCGTGTCGGGGGCAACTGGGATCCTACCGGGAGGGATTTGGACCATACTGGGAGCGACCGGGACCCACCGGTGAGGCGGCGGCGGAGCTGGGAGGCGGCCGCAGCGCAGGTGGGAGCCGCGCTGGGTTGTGCGGGGGCTCGGGGCTCGCTGCGGGCCTCGGGGGCGGCAGGGGGCTCAGGCGGGTTCCTTGTGCCGTGTCCGGCCCGTGGTGCCGCTGCCGTGAGGGCGCTGCGGGAGCGGCTGCCCGCGGTCTCCTTGCGGCCGCTGCCTCGGCAGGAGCCGCTGCCGGAGCAGCGCTGGCTCGGCCCGGTTCCTGTGGCTGGCACAGGGGCGGCTGCCCCGTGCCCGGGGCTGTGCGGGGAAATTCACGTGGCCGGAGGTTTCTGTGCCCCGAGGAGACAGAGGAGTCCTGGACAAGTGACTTTATTGCTGAGCAGAGGGAGAGGCCGTGGCGCATTTGCCGTGCGCTCGCTGCCATTGTTGTAGTTCGCAGCCTCCTTTTTATCCCCATTTTCCCGGCTCATCTCCCTCTCCCTTTGCCCACTGGCTGAGGTACTTGGAAGGTTCAGACCTCCCGATCTGCCAACTGCACGTCCTCGTTAATGTGCACCCCCACTTTTGTAGAACAGCCGATATTCACGGCTCTGTTAAGTCTTTTTTGTTCTCGACGTTCAGGAATTTAGCGGGACTTTCTGCGAGCAGCAGTCCATGTTAATTAATAACATTTATTGAAGCTGGTGGTTTCGCCCCTTACTTCCTTATCTACAAGCCCCTGGCCCCTCGCTCAGCTGCTGAATGAGCTGCACTCTCAAGGTGTGGAGTATGGTAAAAAGGTGAGAGGTGCTGTAGCACATCAGAGCAGAAGCAGCATTCGTTTAACCCATGGTCTGCCAGGGAACCACAAAACCATGTCCCATTCCCATCCTTTCCACGTTTGGACTGGTACATGAGCTGCTTTTTTGTTTCCTTTGTTATCTGTTTCACCACTTTTGCTTTGTCATCTATTTGCCAAGACCAGGTTGAGTCATTTGATTTTCCACAAACTCCTCTTTTCTCTGCTAACAGATGATCTGATCCCATCCCATGGTGAAATGTTGTGTTCCTCATTTCAGTGGATTGCTCAGCAGGAAGGTCAGGAGCTGGAGCTGTCTGGTTGGTTATTCCGAGGACAGCTTGTAATCTAATGGTGCCATTGAAATGAGAAATGGGTTCTGTGGCTCCTGATATGAATTGGTTTGGGTTCCCAGGGGCTGGTCCATGGTGTTGTAGGATTTGTTCTGCTGGCCGTTCATCTTCTCCCCATTTTTGGCCGCTCTCTCCAGCCAGGGCTGCATCAATTGACCATTTGTCTCTAATTAAATCATCAAATACTTGGATTCCCAACTGATTTCCCGGAACTTGTGGTAGCAAGAACATCTCAGTGCTCTAATCCACCCCATATAACATAGACAGTGACAGCACACGTTGGAGTGGGCAGAGGGATGATTCCCCCCCATTTATTTATAGTGAAGTTTTCCCAACATTCTCCATTTGCTGTTTCCCTTTGCAGCTTCACCCGTTTCTGTTGCAGGGTCAGATATCCTCACCCCGGGCTCTGCCTTGAGCTGTGCAAATTCCATCAGTGCAAGCAGGCAGAGCTCGGGGTGAGGGGCAGGGGGAACCAGCCCAATTCCTGCCCCAGGCAAGAGACCCAGGTACATTGGCCAGGCTTTGCCCAGCAGGGTTCATTTGCATTCCTAAAGCTCCTCTCCTGGCTGACTAGAACCAAAGCTTCTCTTCCAGGGCAGCCATCTGGTGAGTCACATGTGCCCCCCCGCCCCCGTCCCAGAATCTGCTTTTTTTAAAAAAAGTATTAACTATTTAAGAGTTAAAAGTATCACGGTTAAAGCTCTTCAATTTTGCAAAATGCAACATAAAGGCGAACATGGAAAAACCCTGACCAAAAATTGATTCTCACCCTTCTGTCCCAAACCTACCTGACAATATAAAGTAGGACTATTATAAAAAATGTTTCTCATGTTGTAATCTTATCACTGAAACTGTAGGGAAAACAAAAACTCTCCAAGAATCTCTTTAGTGTGAGAGAGTCAAGGCATTGCTTGGTTCTGGCCAGGATGGGCAACAGAAATAATTTCATCCACACATAGCCCGGCTGTGCAGAAAACATCATTCCATGACATGTCAGTTTTACCCGATTTTTCCTAAACTTTACGTAGTCTGAACCAATCTAAATCCACTGCTTTAAAGTTCATTGCTTCCAAGTCGTGTAAGTTTTTAGTGTTTGGTTTCCTATTAGACTCGGATTTCTTCCCCTCTGCTGTGAATTCCGCCCACACTCCTGGATTTCCTTCTCAGCCTTTTCCAGACCAGGTGTCTCCAGCTGTGCGGGGGCAGTGTCTGGGGTAGCTGTTGGTTGCTGTTTGCTGCGGGGCGTTGATGTTTTGTTGCTGGTCCTTATCTCTGTGGGTGTCTTTTGGGCTATTCCCAGTCTGTTCGGATGTTAAACCCGTCTCCATTGAGTGGTGGAGATGAGTTTAACATCCGAACAGACTGGGAACCCCTTAAATAAAACCTTTAAAATTTCTTTCCCAAAGGCAAACCTTTGAGTAGAGAAACCTTTCTGAGCAGAGAAATAAGATTTAAAAGAAGCAGGATGGGTACATTTTGCAGCAGTGCAGTCGCAGGCAGCCCAGAGTGTGGGTGTGAGTGAGCCCCAGGGTGGAATTGTGCCGCGGTGCTCCCCAGCAGCTGTGGCAGTGCAGGCCCAGCCAGCGCTGGAGCTGCAGCAGCGGCAGCGAGGCTTGGCCGCAGTGGCTGGAGGTGCCAGGGGAGGGTGGCCAGGATTCCCGAGGGTTTGAGCAGAGGATCTGTGGGCAGGCCCAGGGGCTTGGCCCGCTGTGGAGCCCTGGCTGCTGCTGCGTTGCCTTCAGGGCAGGCTCAGGGCGGCTCCCATGGTCCTGCTGCAGGCGGGAAGTGCAAATCTCCGGGGCTTCAGAGCCCCTGAGGCCAGGCTGAGGGGTCCCCCCGTGCTCAGCTGTGCTGGCGGCTGTTTCTGGCCTCAGGGACACTTGGCGTGGGCCCCTTGGCCACCAGTGGTGCTGCTTTGCACTCCTTAGGCAGGAGCCGATGGCCTGGCTGGGTGTTGGCAACAGCAAAGTCCCAGGGCAGGCTCTGTGCCAGCCCAGCTTCCTGGGGGAGAGATTCCACAGGAGACAGGATCCTGGCTACAGCCTGCCTTACATTTACATCCCTTATTTCCACCCTGCACTAGGTGGAGAATTGCCCAGGTAAGGAATTCCAGACATGAATTCCAAGGGAGATAATTGAATATCTGCCTTGGGTCTGGCTCTTTTTCTTGCCAAGGCCAATGGCAAAAGCTGTACCCATGGCATCTTGGTTTCTATCTCCGGCTTCCAAAGGTGTTTCTTTATTTCCCCATTCATTCTTTCTACCCAACCCGAGCTCTGGGCTTGCCAGGGGTTATGGAGGTCCCATTGTATTCCTAAAGCTGCCATAACCCCCTGAAGGGTCTTTCCTGTAAAATGAGTTCCCCATCTGAATCTATGGCTCCCACAATCCATTATCTTTGAATTATTTGTTTTAGCAATAGGTTAATAAGTGATCCAGTGCTTGCTGAAGCAGTCAGAATTGCTTTTGCCCCCCTGTTAGGTGCCATGGTGTCACCAGAAGATTTTGAAGCCTTCCTGCTCAGGGCATTTCAGTGCCAGGCTCTTACAAGCACCCACAGCTCCGCGGGTTGAGCTGAGCATGGGGCGGTGAGCTGCGCTTTGTCTGATTCCCCTTCCTTAATAACAGCCTGTCTTGTAGCTCTTTTCCCTCCTGCTGCCCTTGCAGAGCCATCCACAAACACATTGTCTCCCTCAGGCCAGGGAATGTCCCATCAATCTCTCCCAGCCTGGCTCGGGAGCTCTGTCCCTTGAGTGCAGTCCTGGGTTCCTTGCCAGCCCCTCTCCAGGCTGTTCAAACAGGAGGCTGGGTTAAACCCTTGCCCTGTCCTCAGTTCTGAATCCTCCTGTGCCATTGAACAAGTTTCATACTGTAATCACCGAGCCCTGCTCATCCATTTAGAGGCTCTTTTGGTTGTCAAAGCTTTAACTTGATGCCAGACTTGAACTCTAGGAGATCCTCCTGTTGTCATCAGTTTTCAGCCTCTGCTCCCACGGAAGCTGTGGCTGCACAATTCTGCAGACAATGAGGCTGCTCTCTGGCCACTGGGTTAAACATTTTAGCACAAGAATTCCTTTGGCAAGACCCTGTTTAATGTCCACCTATAATTCAAATTCTTTTTCCCTGTCTGGAAGGCCCAGGCCACTCGCCTCAGTTAATCTTAATTTTAACACTTGAAAATTCTGTGTTTCCTCCTTGTGTCCATCCATCCAGTTTGTTGACTGGCAAGATAGGAGTGTTGTAGGGAGACACCCTTGGCTCCAAAAGCCCTGCCTTCAACAGGGACTCAATACCAGGCTGTGAGCCCTTCCTTCCCTCTCTTGGAACAGGGTAGTGCTTGTCCTGGTTGCTTTAATTTGTAGAGGCTCCATATCTAATTTTCTGTATTTCCCTGGGGCTGCCCACACTTCTGGGTTCACTTCAGCATAGGCCTTGTCAGACTTTTGACACAGAGGTACAACAGAACTAGCCTCTGTATCCCTTTTTACAGTATTAAAATCCAGCTCTCAAACTCCTTCCTAGTTAATTACAATCACAGGAAGAAGAAAAAGAAATTTATTTCAAACCTATCCCCCACAGCTTCTAATAGTGGTTGAACAAATCATACCTGCTCATCTTTCCCACTCATTCCCTTAAAAATTAAAATATTCCTTTACTATTTTCCCCTTTAGGTCTAAGATTCAGAGCAGATTGAGAGGCCCCTGTGTCCATCAGGAAATGCCTCCTCTCAATGCAGACCCACCTGAATGTTCTCAAGGGCTCCAGTGTGGAGGGTCCCTGGTGTGATGGGAGCTGTGTCAGCCCTGCCAATCCATGTCCATCACGGGCTGGACTTGCTGGTCCTGAGGGTGCTGCTGTCTCTGCTTGCAGTGTCCTTGTGCCCTGCAGCCGGAGCCCTGATTCCTTGCCAGGGGCTGTTTGGGTGGGCTGTGCCCTGCCGAGGAGGGCAATGCCTCTGCCGGGTGCTTGTGGCCGAGCCGTGCCCTGGGTGCTGGGGCCCCCTTGGGCCCTGGGGCTGATCCCTCAGGGGCTGTAGGAGCTCTGCCCTGGCCTTTGCCTTCAGCTTGGCCTTTTGCTGCTCCCTTCTTGCATTCACCTGCTGGGCCTTTGTGCCCAAGTGCTGCAGGGCCTTCTTCTGCCCCTCCTGCAGCCCCCCTCAGTGCCTGTGGGTGCTTGTCTTGCTTTACAAGACAGGTGTCTGCTTGGGAAGGCAGAAAAAGCCTCTCTTGGAGTGGAGAATGCAAACCCCCTCCCTCTTAATTTTTAGGATAGTGAAATCAAGGGGCTCTCAGGCAAAGATATGGGATTAGGAATAACGGTTCTTTACTAGTGTGTATAATATAATAATAGTAGTGTGTATCAACAGCTCCGGCAGTGCCAACAAACAGAGCCCGGAGCCGGTCCCGGCCTTTCGGCCGCGGCGCTTTCCCCTTGGGTGCAGTTCCGGGCACGGCCGGCAGGGGCGCCGGTGGCTCCCGCGGGGCGGGGCAGCGCATCCCTGCCATGGGAACCTCTCTTCACGGCAATAGAGCAATCCCTTCATCTAACTCTTTCACTTTTTTACCTTCTGTAGCCTTTCTCCCGTGTTTTGAGAAAGAATTTGGAGAGGGCTGCCTTTTAACTGAGCTCCTAGTGTTTTGATAAGGTGCTTCCTGTAGAGAGAGGGATTTTCCCTGAACAGCCGGAGCTGTGGTTACCAAGGGGACGTAACTCAGAGCAGGAGGGGTCAGGGGAGGATATCCCGCCGAGGCTCGGTCGGAGTGTGGGCAGGGTGTGCTGCCGGAATCGCCAGAGGGGGATCTTCCCGTGGAGGCCGAGCCGGAGCGTGGGCAGCCCCCACATGGCTTATGGCGGCTGATCCGGCAGCTCCCGGCAGAGAAAAGGCAGGTGGGAGACCCCGGCAGCAGCAGCGGCGCTGCCCAGCGCAGCTGGCACGGGCAGGGCAGCCGGGGATGGGATGGCTGGGACCCGCCCTCGGTGCGGTCGGCGCGGTGACCTCGGCCCACGCGGCAGGACAGAGCAACCCCATCTTGCCCAGCATGGCCGGCAGAGCGGCCGCGGGCCGGGCAGTGGGGCCAGGGCACACAAATTCACCGCCAGCGCCGGGGCAGGTGGAGCTGCCCTGGGCAGTGAGCCCGCACCTGGGATGGAAACCGGGGCAGGCGGAGCTGAGGCGGGCAGCGAGCCGGGACCCGGGACAGGCGCCTCGGCCGCCAACGGAGGGGGCAAGAGCTGCAGAGGATCCCACTCTCTTTCTGACTTTTCCTCTTGTTCCCCTCCCTTTCATTTCCCCTTTTTATTTTCTTGGTTTTTTCCTCGGGTGTTTCTGATACTTCAAAGATTTTTATTCTCCTAAAATCTCCTGTCTAACATATGGCATATTCTCTTTCTTCTAGATTAAATGGGTTTTTTTCCAAATAAATCCAGAAGCTAACAAATCTAAACTTCTGCTTGGATATTTTGAAATGGTCGACGAGCTAACTCATGACCTCCTAATGTTGTTTTTCTCATCACCTTTTTATTTATCCTTTGGCAAATTAAGCATCTTTCAGTGACTTGCTTTGCTACACCAAAAATCCCAGTGCACCCAAAATTCCTTAAAAAATGATCACACAAAGCTTGAGTACGCCAGTGGGGTTTCTGATGCACGTCTTCTAATCTTTTCCTAGTAAGCACATTTTATTAAGTAATTGTCTTCCATGTAGAAGTTTCTATTTCCCTGATTTATCTTGTTCATTTCCTATCTTGCTTAATTCTTTTTTCTCGGCTTCCCTAAACTTTGGAATTTCCAGTTTTTCCTCGTTTGGAGTTAATATTAAAATAACTCTTTCAGCTCCATTTTCTGCTGCATCCTTAGCTTTGTGATGTGCCCCCAGTTTGCCCAGTTTGCCTCTCCTTTGGCCCGGGCCGGGTTCCCCCCGCCCGCAGCGGCTGGGAGCAGCCGAGAGCCCCGCGCTGCCCATGCCGACCTGGCCCGGCTCCATGGCCGCTGCTGCCGCGGGCTGCGAGGGCTGCGGGAACGGGGCACCGAGGGTGTGGCTGCTGCTGGGGGAGGAGGAGGAGGGAGGGAAGGGCAGGGATGGAGGGGGAGGAGGAGGCAGGGTAAGGGGGGGAGGAGGAAATGATGGAGGGATGGAAGGGGCGGGATGGAAGAGGAGATGGGGGTGGGGATAAGACAGGGGAGGAGGAGGAGGGGGGATGGAAGAGGAGGAGCGGGAGCGGGAGGAGAAAGAGCAGTGAAGGAGGCGGGGTTAGGGGGGAGGAGGAGAAGGAGGTGGAGATAGGACAGAGGAGGAGCGGGAGGAAGAGGAAGAGGAGGGACAAAGGCGGATCAAGGCTGAGCTGCGGGAGCCACGCGGTCTCGATCCTTGCCTGAATTCGCAGCCCCCACCTGTGGGATCATCGCCCCCCCCATGGCTCCGGTGAGCGGGGAGGGGGAGCCCGGCCCGGATATCCCGGGGGGTCCCTGGGTTGGGTTTTTGGGGGATGTTTGGAGAATGAAGAAGTCCAAGGCTGAGCGGAAAAGGCCCCTCGGGGAGACATCGGGGGGGTGGCGGTGGCGGCTGCCGGCAGAGGCAGCCTGGAGGAGCAGAGCCCTGTGTGCCCCAGGAGGCCAAAGTGGGGAGGCCAGAGAGGGGGGAGCGCCGCCATTGGCGGGAGCCTCAAGAGCCTGGAGAGGGGCAGGGGGGACTCCTTGGAGCCGCTGCAGCGCAGAGCAGAGAATGAGGGGAGAAGGGAGCCCGGGAGCCCAAAGAGCCCCGGCATCCCGAAATGGGGAGAGCCAAGAGGGGTCAGTGCGTCCCCAGAGACGGCCTGGGGGGATCTCGTTGCCCTTGCCTGTGGCACGGAGGCAAATCCCATGCTGTCCTTGTCCTTCCTCGCCCAGAGCAGGAGCTGAGCATGGAGAGCAGGGAGGACAAATGCCTGCGGCAGAACCTGGTGGCAGAGGCCGTTTTGAGCGGCTCCACAGCGCAGGAAGCCAACGGGGAGGAAAAGGCCCGGAGATGCCGCACGAGGAGGGGCTGCAAACGCAGATGGGGGGGATGCGAGGGGGAAAGAGCCAGCCTGGGCCGGGAAGGCGGCCGGAGATGGAGGCAGAGCTCGGAGCTGGTGCTCCATGAGCAGCTCCATGATGGGGAGAAGCCCCACATGTGCGTGGAGTGTGGGAAGAGCTTCAGGAGGAACTGCCACCTGATCAGCCACCAGAGGATCCACACTGGGGAGAAGCCCTACGAGTGTGGGGAATGTGGGAAGAGCTTCAGCTGGAGCTCCAGCCTGATCAGGCACCAGAGGACCCACACTGGGGAGAGACCCTGTGAGTGCTCCAAGTGTGGGAAGAGGTTTCAGACCAGCTCCAGTCTTCTCCAGCACTATCAGAGTCACACAGAGGAGAGGCCCTTCCAATGCCCCGACTGTGGGAAGGGATTCAAGCGCAACTCCACCCTCGTCACCCATCGGCACATCCACAGTGGGGAGAGGCCCTACGAGTGTGATAAATGCAGGAAGAGGTTTCAGACCAGCTCCAATCTCCTCCAGCACTATCAGATTCACACAGAGGAGAGGCCCTTCCAATGCCCCGACTGTGGGAAGGGATTCCAGCGTAACTCCACCCTCGTCACCCATCGGCGCATCCACACAGGGGAGAGGCCCTACGAGTGTGATAAATGCAGGAAGAGGTTTCAGACCAGCTCCAATCTCCTCCAGCACTATTGGATTCACACAGAGGAGAGGCCCTTCCAATGCCCCGACTGTGGGAAGGGATTCCAGCGCAACTCCCACCTCGTCACCCATCGGCGCATCCACACAGGGGAGAGGCCCTACGAGTGTCCCCAGTGTGGGAAGAGCTTCTCCTGCAGCTCTCACTTGACCCGACACCAGCGGAGGCACCGGTAAGGGAAGCCCTGCGAGTGCCCCGAGTGCGGGAAGAGCTTCGTGCGCTGCTGCAGCTCCATCCCCCACTGGAGGAGGCACTTTGGGCACAGCCCTGGTCACTCACATTCCCTGTGATCCATGTTGGGAACACACCTGGCTGCTTCTTGTCCTTTGGTTTGGCCTGAATTTTTTTCTCTTCTCCATCTCTCTGTCCTCCAAAAGTCCATTGGGATGGAACAGTCACCTCAAAACCACTCAAATTCCACTGAAAATAACTGAATTTTAACCCGAAAGGGCTCAATTCCACCTCAGATTGCTTGTTCCTTCCTCAAAAAACTTAATCCCAGGCCAAACTCACTCCATTCCACAGCTGTCAAGTTGAGATGGAGTTGGAAGGAGATTGGGAGAAGTGGGATCCCAATTTGGAGCAGTGGGATGGGGATTGTGTGGGGCTGGGTGTGTGGGATGTATTTGATAGCAAATAAAACTTTCAGAGTTACTGATTCTGTCCCGTTCATTTTCAGTCAGTTCTGTTTGCAGAGTGCCACCTTCTCAGCTGATTCAATTCCTATAAAAATCCCATTTTTAAATCATCTAACCCAAACAATCCAAAAACCAATATCAAAATAAAACCACCTGCACACAATTAATGTTTTAAAAATAATTTTAATTTTTCAAGAGTACTTAAGGATGTTATTAAAGTTTAATTGTTTGGTTGAAATGTCTGAGAAATTGTAGTGGTGTTTGGTTTTGTGTTTAGTATATTTGTAATATGAATTGTTTAACTAAGAGGTGTTAGATTGCATGGTAGTTTCTTTAGATAATTTTATCTAAAGTACATTAGTCATCGAGTTAAAATTTTCAAAAGGTATTTCCTGATATATAATTTGTTTATTTATATGCATTGGTAATATTATAGTAATAGTTATTGTTGGTTGGAGTTGAATCATTGTTGGAGTTGAATCATTGTAAAGAAGAGTTGAGATTTTTATATTTCATTTTTATTATAATTTATTTAATTTCAATTATTATTTCTTTGTTTATAGTTTTATTGCAATTTGTTGAGGGGATAGGAAGGAAGTTCAAGGGCAGGAACATTTTTTCCTGGCTGGGAACTGGAATTCCAGACCCTGGGAGTGTGTGCAGGACCCCACAGACTGGGATCAAAGATGGGCTGGGATCAAATACAGGCTGGGATCAAATATGGGCTGGGATCAAAGATGGGCTGGGATCACCTGGACTGGGATCACATGGATGGGGATCGTGTGGATCAGAACCCTCCAGACCAGGATACCTGGAGTGGGATCAAATATGGACTGGGACTGTATGGACTGGGATCCCAGGTTTCTGGGACCATATGGATCAGGACCACACAGACTGGGATCAAATATGGGCTGGGACTGTTTTTTAAAGTAACTTTGTTCTATAGTTTTTATTTCTGTTGTTAATTAAGCTCAGTGAAATAGCTGCTTGTGTTAAACTGCCTGCTTGGATGGGATAACATCCAATGCACCCAGGATGAGGACACCTGTACAGATCTGCCAACTATCAGCACTCCCTGTCTGAAGGCAGAGTGCACCAAGGCCCAAAAACTGGAGGTGATAAAGAGAAGGAGCCAAAACCACAGCCAAGGAATCTGCATGCTCTAAAAAGGCAGATCCAGGGCAGAGCCATGCTAAACAGTTCTTGGAAGATGTAAACTGGGTGCATCTTGGCACTCAGGCAGGAGCACCCTGTTACCTTCAGGGATCCCCTGAAATACCTTTCCCCTTACATCAGCCTGGTGCATATTCATAGAGCCTCATGCACAGCAACTGGGAAGGGTTTAACACTTTACTGGGTATATTAGCGTTCAGAAACACATAATCACCAGAATGATTATATGCAGGTGCTTTTATTGAAGAGCTCTGGGTGTCAGGGGTACCAACCCAAATCTGACTCCGACATGGGTTTGGGATGAACATGTTTTTATATTCTATCCTTATATAACTTTCATGTTAATGATTGAACTTATATTGTTCTATTGTATACATAGATTTCAGCCAAGCATGGGCTCCTTGTGGCCCCCCTCAAACTTCTAACATAGTTTCTCATGATTCTTCCTGTGATTATACAGTAAGTATATTTAATTACTAAACAATCATCACATCTAACAATTATATCATTTATCATGTTCTGCTTACGCATGTGCGATTTCACATGATCTAGCAAGCACAAAGCCTAACATTTTCAGAGTCTATTTTTGACATTTTTCCAGGGCCCCACTATCATTCTCCCCCCTTTGAAAGCATTTTCACTTGACTATAGGTGTAAATGTTTTCACTTGATACAGTCCCTTATTTCTCAATTTATTCTTGACGTTCTTCAAGTCCATGGTTGATGTAAACGTTGTCGTGGATGCTGTCACGAACTGGAGAACCAGAAGATGGTGGGCGTGGATCTCGTGTCAGTGCCTTTATTATCTTCTAGTTCCAGGATGTTTTCTTCTGTATCTCTCCTTTTAAGATGCTGTAACTAACCAAATTGCTAAGAATACAATTAGTAAGATTATCACAGTCTCAATGACAGATTTAATCCATGAACTCACATTCCACCCTAACCCTTTAAAGATTTTGCCTAGCCAGGTCGTAGTCAAATCCTTTTGCTCTTCTTGTGCTTCATGCTCTCTTTGTTTCAACTGATAGATGTCACATTCTACATCTGCAGTTACATTTGGGATGTGAACGCAGCAATGACCAACCCGTCCCTTTAAAAATCCACATACTCCATGCTCTTTCAGGAGTAACAAATCTAAGGCTAATCGATTTTGTAAAGTCACTTTTGTGGTTGCTTGTAATTGTATGTTTAATTCTTTAAATCCTTCCCGGGTGACTCTTGCCAGTCTATCCACCTGACCTGTAAGTTTGTACAGCATCTCCCTACTCTGATAGTTTGCTGTAGGACCAAGCAAAGACTCTCGGGCCCACCCAAATTTCACTCCACCAGAGGGTTCTTGCCAAGTGTCATCTGGATTTTCATTGTCTAGAACTTCTCGTCTTGCTCTTATCTGCACAAGTTCATGTTTTCCGTTAAATGGGGACTTTTCCCAAATTGGATATAAGGTTGGGAGGCCTAAAGTAATTTCCTTTACTTTCCCATCTACAGGCAGATGTGTTGTCCAGGTGCCATCGCTTGCTGCCCATACAAATTGTCCTGGACCTCGGACTGTACTCCTGGTACATCCTACAACTGCTTTATAATTCACTCTGCCTTGTTTATGTTTGATCCCTCTGCAAGCACAGCCAGTTTGTAGGGCTATTGCCAGAGGTGGCATCTGCTTTAACTCTGCATCATCAGAAGTGCAGTCATAAGTTTTATTACATGCCCACCAACTTACTTTGTCTGCCCTCGTTCTGCTACTGGTGGCAGTGTTTGTTACTGCTGGATCTGTTTCATTCTCGGGGCCTTCCCACTTAATGCACCAAGGGGTGTTTGACATACATTGGAATCTTTGAAGGATACTCACAGACCACGCACTGTCCCAAGGCTCTGTCTGACCTTTCTGATCCTTGGCCTCACACTTCCATACCAGAGTGGTTTCTGTAACATTTTCTATAATCTTTTTATAGTGTGGCAAATAGCATTGCCATTGTGTGATGCCTCCTGATTCTCCCATAGGGGTTCCTAGTGTGCCATCACTTAGAATACAGTCTTTCTGGCCCATGGGTTTCATCCATGTTCCTATTTTCTCCCAAGTTTCCTTGATTACTTGCCTCGATTCGGGTACCTGTTTACATGCAATTGTTTTGTTGTTTTGTATTTCAGGTAGTTTTGATGTTATGATTCCTCAATTTACTGGGTCTCCTGCTGCCTTTGGTATTGGCAGACGGGCAGTTATTCTACAGGTGTTTTGCATTTGGCAAAGGCTTTGACTAATCCAATCATTACATTCTCAGCCTGAACTTCATTACAAACCTTTATCACCTGTGTTTCTGCTTGTACCTCTCTCTTCATTCTAGAATGAAGAGTGGTTAGTTGATCTTTTTGCATTCCACATCCCAAAGACATTAATTACCATAACGTTGGCACAATTACTGATAGCATTCTCAAAGTGATTAAACACATCTTATCTGCAGCCTTGTTGGTTCCACAGTTTACACAGGCCGTGATCCAGGATGGATTTTCTTCACTCGGGTGTAGTGAATCCAGGGGTCCACGCCGGCTACTTTGGCTGCTGTAAAGGTGGTCAGCAGTACCTGGTGGGGCCCACTCCACTTTTCTTTCAGTGGTTCTTCGTTCCAGTTCTTGATGTACACCTCGTCTCCTGGATGTATGTTATGAACTGGGTTCTCGAGAGTCAGCGGTCTATTCCACACGAGGATGCTCCGGAGCCGAGCTAAAGTTTTCCCGAGAGACAGAACATAATTATACACTTCCTGCTTTCCTGTGACGTGCACATTAGGGTTAGGCTCAGGAGATTCATATGGTTTCCCATGCAATATCTCATAAGGGCTGACTGACATCCCACTCCTAGGCTTTATCCGAATCCTCAGCAGTGCTATTGGCAAAGCCTGGGGCCACTGCAATTTGGCTTCTTGGCATATTTTACTGATTTGCCTCTTTAGTGTCTGATTCATCCTCTCTACCTGTCCATTTGACTGGGGTCTCCACGTTGTGTGGAGGTCCCAAGTTATCCCCAGCAATCTACTTACCTCTCTTACTACTGTAGCTATGAAATGGGGCCCCCTATCTGATGATACCCCTAGGGGCACCCCGAACCTGGGAATAATCTCCTGTAGTAACCACTTTACTGTTTCCTTTGCTTGGTTGGTGTGACAGGGAAGGGCTTCTGGCCAGCCAGAGAATGTGTCAACCCCCACTAACAGGTGTTTGTATCCTTGAGTTCTTGGCAAGTCTACAAAATCTACCTGCCAATAGTGTTCTGGCTCTATTCCTATCCGAATTCTTCCTAGCTGTGCCTGTCGTCTAGCCACTGGGTTGTTTTTCAAGCAGATATCACACTTTGACATTACTGATTTTGCCATTGTTAACATCCGTACCAAAATTAAACTCTGCTTTAGCAATTGTACCAATGCCTCTGCTCCCCAGTGACATTCATTATGTTTAATTTGTAGAACTTCTCTCATTATCAAGGGGGTACCACTATCTGTCCTGTGCAGTCACATACCATCCCTCTGAATTCTTTTGTGCATTTAGCAAACGTGCCAGTCTCTCATCTTCTACTGAATATTTTGGTTCTGGAGGCAAATTGAATTGGGATACATTAAGCTTTAAAGGTATCAATGCCATTGTTGTTTGCACCTCTCGAGCAACCTGTCGGGCTGCCCAGTCTGCCTTTCGATTTCCCTCACAGATTTTGGAGTTTCCTGATTGCTGTGCTTTGCAGTGTATGATTGCCACTTGTTCAGGTTTTTGTACTGCTTTTATCAATTGCAGGACTGCATTCTGATGTTTAATGTGCATACCCAGAGAAGGACAATAGTCCCCTTTCTTTCCACAGTGCTCCGTGTACATGCACCACTCCAAAAGCATATTTTGAGTCAGTCCAGATATTTATCCTTTTCCCTTCACTTTATTCTAGTGCCCTGGTTAAAGCAACCAGTTCTGCCTTCTGGGCAGATGTATTTGGTGGTAATGCCTTTGCCTCCACTGCTGTACTGACTGTTGTTACCGCATACCCAGCGTATCTGGTTCCGTTTTCCACGAAGCTGCTCCCATCTGTAAACAGCTCCCACTCTGGCTGCTCTAGTGGGACGTCTTTCAGGTCTTCTCTTGCTGAGTAGGTGTACTCTATTACCTCCACACAGTCATGCTCTAATGGGCCTTCCTCAGTTGTGGTACCTAGGAACAAAGCTGGATTCAAAAGGTTAGTTGTTTTTAATGTGACATCATCCTGCTCAGTCAGGACTACCTGGAATTTCATCATCCTGCTTGGGGATAGCCAATGGCCCCCCTTCTGCTCTAAGACAGTGGTTACCATGTGTGGTACATTGACATCTATGTGCCTTCCCATCGTGAGCTTCCTGGCTTCTTGTATCAGCATCACAGTGGCTGCGACTGCCTGCAGACATGGAGGCCACCCGGCACTTATGCTGTCAAGTTGTTTGGAAAAGTAGCCCAGCGGCCTTTTCCAGCTTCCCAGACCTTGGGTCAGGACTCCGAGTGCTAGGCGCAGCCTTTCATGGACAAACAGCTGAAAATCTTTAGACAGATCAGGTAAGCCTAATGCTGGAGCAGTTGTCAGTGCTTCCTTTAATTTTAGGAAGGCTTCTTTCTGTGGCTTGCCCCAGGTGAATGGCTGCATCTTCTGAGCTTCACACAGGGGTTTCACAATCAGTCCATAGTCCATGATCCACAGGCGACACCATCCTGCCATCCCGAGGAAGACTCGCAGCTCATGTAGATTCTGGGGCTCTGGAATAGCACAAATAGCTTGGATACGGTTAGTGCCTAGTTTTCGTTGCCCTTGTGAAATTTCACATCCCAGGTAGATCACAGTCTGTTGGGCAATTTGTGCCTTTCCTCTGGATACTTTATAACCTCCCATTCCCAGTGAATTTAAAATCTCAATGGTTACCTTTATACAGGTTGCTTTTCTTCTGTAGCTATTAGTACATCATCAACATACTGCAACAACAGGTATTGGTCTCTTGGTACTTGCCCATTCTCGGTCCAAATCTCCAGCTCCTTTGCCAGTTGGTTTCCGAATAGGGTCGGCGAGTTCTTATATCGTGTCCAGGTGAGCTGGGTCTTTCTCCCATTCCCTGGGTTTTCCCACTCACAGGCAAACAGTTTCCTACTTTCTTTGTCAAGGGGGGATGCAGAAAAAGGCATCTTTTAAATCAATTTCAGTGAACCACTTATATATCTCCTTTACGGATGTTAGCAATGTGTAAGGATTTGTTACCACTGGAGAAATGTCCTTTGTGATTTTATTTATTGCTCTCAAATCCTGCACTAATCTATATTCACCATTTGGCTTCTTTACTGGAAATATTGGTGTATTAAATTCTGATTCACATTCTTCTAAAATTTGGTATTTCAAGAATTTCTCAATAATCTTTACTTATTCCTTGCTGTGCTTCTGGTTTTATGGAATAGTGTTTGACTTGTAGAGGCCTCGCCCCTTCTTTTAACTCTACATGCACTGGTTGTGCCAATTTAGATTTCCCTGGTATATCTGTCTCCCATACAGAGGGAATCACTGCATCTCCTACCTCCCTAGGGATAGAGGGAACAGGTTTTTCTTTGATCATTAATATCTGTCCCATCTTTGATTCAGGTATTTTCATTATAAGCTCCCCATTTTCAAAGGTTATTACCGTATCAAGTTTCTCTAGCAAATCTCTCCCTAAAAGCGGAATTGGACACTCAGGTACGTATAGGAATTCGTGTGTTATAACTTTGTTCCCAAAACACAAATCTAGGGGTTGCAAGAATGGCCATTTTTCCTCTTTCTCTGTAGCACCGACTATTGTTGTTTCCTTGTCCCCAATTTGTCCTTGCAAATCATTCAATACCGAGTAAGTAGCTCCTGTATCTATTAGAAATTTGACTTCTTTATGTCCTAATTGTTTATTTATAAGAGGTTCCTTAACTTGTTCTACTGGCTCTATGTCTAGTCAGCTGGTATACTCCCCCAAAACCATCCCCTTGGTAACCTGCTGGCACTGATTGCCCTGGTGAAACTGGTTATTCAAGTCTGGACATTGTCTCTTCCAATGCCCCTCCCGCTTGCAATACGCACATTGATTTAGGTTTAACCCCTGCCTGACTGGTCTCCTATTTTGACTATTCCTGTTACATCCCCTGAAATTTGGGTTCCCTTTTCCTTGTATTACTGCCAACAGATTCTGCTGCTGCCTTTTACTAGCTTCCCTTTCGCGATTGTTATATACCTTCCAGGCTACCTCAAGTAGCTTATCCAAATTCCTTCGTTCTTCCCCTTCTAATTTTGCAATTTTCTACGAATATCGTCCTGTGACTGGCCCAAGAATATGAAAGCGAGCTGAACCTTTGCTTGTTCTGTGTCCATTTGGAGATCTGTATGTTTTCTTGCTACTCCTTAAGCCTCCCCAAAAATGCAGTGGGAGATTCCTTCTTTTCCTGCCAAACTTCATATAGTTTAGACCAATTTATAGTTTTGGGCACAGCATTCTGAACTCCTATTTGGATCCACTCTTGATATTTCCGTAGTCTCCCCATATCGCAAAATAAATTAGGGTCCCAATTTGGATCCTCAGTTGGGAAATTCTCATCTCAATTCCCTGTTACGAGTCCATTTCTGATGTCCTCTCTTGCCCTTTCTTTGTCTGCCTTAAGTACCATCTCTTTCTCAGTAGAATCCATCAAAGTGTCTAATATTAATATATTAGATATATTAATATACTAAATATAAATATATATTAGATATATTAATATATATATATACATATATAATACATATATAATATATATATATACATATATAATACATATATATATATATATGTATTAATATACATATTATTGTATGTCATCCGAGTCAGGATTTTGAGGTTTTTATAACCATTTTTAATACTCATGCCATTTTATCAGGATTTTCTCTATGAATTCTGGCTGATTGTTTCCAAATAACTAAATCTGCAGGAGAGAAAGGCACTTTTATAAATACTGGCCCTTCCACTCCTACACTTTGTCGCAAGTGGGCAATTACAGTCCGTTTTTGTCTGCCTATGTCTTTTCTATCCATAACTGGGGCAAGGTTAGACCGACTCCTGGTTCTGGGGGCTACCCCATCATTGATTCTCTCTCTCTCCTTCCTGCCACAGTTAGGTTTTGCTCCTCTTCCGAGGAAGAGGGATCAGGTGACGATGGGAGAGGAGGATAAAGAGGGAAGGGTGTACTAGACGAGACAGGTTCAGGACTAGGTGGGGTAGGAGCAGGCAGTGGGATAGGGACAGATGGAACAGTGGGATAGGGTTAGGTTCTCTTGTTCCTATTGGAGCTACCTGTAAATCAATATCTGTATAATTTTCCCTACTCAGGCTTTCTTTCAATGCCAAGTGTTCTAAACAACGTTCCTCACAAACCCCACACTTATTGCTTGCAGTTGTTTTAACCGTCATTAATCCACATTCATCCTGCCTTTCTGGCTTTGCCCGTAAATAGAAAAACAAATCAACATACGGAACCTCATCCCATTTTCCTTCTTGTTTACAAAATGACATAAACTGCGAAATAGTGTTATATTGCAGAGTCCCGTATTTTGGCCATTTTTCACCATTCTCCCAGGCATATTCTGGCCACCATGTATTACAATAATCAATCAACTTAGCTTTACGTAATTCTTCCCCAAAATTCCAGTTTCCAATGTGCTAGTAAGCACCCCAAAGGAGAACTTTGCGGGATAGAGGTGTTGCCGCCCAAAATCCCTTCAGTTTCTCCCTTCCAAATATACCACAAATTGCCGAACCCGCAACGCTCTCGCGATTGTCTTATGGAACGGCGCCTGGGCTTGTACCAGCAGGAATTCCTTTAGCCCAACCAAGCGTAGCTTTCGCTGCGTCTCATTGGCAGGCACCCAAACCAAAGTAAAAAGCACCTTACCTTTCTCCCGGGGACGTTGCGAGCGGCAGAAGCGGTCGCGGCCGATCGAGCTCCCCGAGAATCCCTCGGTGCCGGCTGGAGCGCGGTCGAGTCGCGAAACTCGCTCAGCAGCACCCGCAGGGTCCATCCGGGGTCGCCAAAATGTTAGCGTTCAGAAACACATAATCACATCAGCGATTATATGCGGTGCTTTTGATTCAAGAGCTCTGGGAATCGGGGAATTTTCCACCCAAATCTGATTCCGACCACACATTCGAGGTGAACGTGTTTTATACTCTATCATTACATAACTTTCATGTAATTATTAAACTTATATTGTTCTATTGTATACACAGATTTCAGCTAAACATAGCCCCCTTTAAATTTCCAACATAGTTTCTCACGATTCTTCTTATGGTTATATAATAATTCTATTTAATTACTAAACAATCACCACATCTAACAATTATATCTTTTATCATACTGCTTACGCAGGTGCAGTGACCTGAGAAAACACAAAGCCCAATATTTTCAAAGACTATTTTTAACATTTTCCAGGGCTCCACTATCACTTTTATTTCTTGGGGGAAAAAACCCTCCATCTGAACCCGGCACTCATGGCCAAAACTGGGCAACTGCCTCTGGAATTCCTTATATCCAAGGATAGCTCCCAGACAAAAGCTGCCAGCACTGACAAGTCTGGCTGGCCTTGGCTTCCTGAGGGCTGGCCCTCATCTGCCTCTGAAACACTGGGGCTGGGTGCTTTCCTTCCTTATGAAAAGAACTCTTCTTCCTGTCCAGGCACCCACAGCCAAAACTGAGATTGCACCTCCAAAATGCCCAATGTCCAAGGAAAGCCCCTAGACAAAAGGTGCCAGGAGAGACAGGGCTGGCTGGCTTGGCCTGAGGGTGGCCACCTCTCATCTTCTTCCTAAACACTTGGACTTTGTGCTTCACTTTCCTATGGGCAAAAACACCCATCTTGACCATGGCCAAAACTGGGATTCCCCCTCCAAAACTCCATACATCCAAGGATTGCTCCCAGGTGAAAGCTGCCAGGACAGACAGGTCTGGCTGCCCTTGGCCTCCTGGGGGTGCCTCTCCCCTGCTGTCCAAACGCTGGGGCTGGGTGCTTTCCTTCCTATGGAAAAGAACCGTCCTTCTTATCCATGCAGAAACGGCTGAAATTGGGGATCCACCTCCCAGATTCCCGATATCCAAGGGTTGCTTTCAGACAAAAGCTGCCAGGACAGAGAGGTCTGGCTGGCCTTGGCCTCTGATGGCCGCCTTTCATCTGCCCCTGAGACACCAGCGGTGTTCTGTGCTTTCCTTCCTATGGAAAAGAACCATCCTTCTCCTCCAGTGTCCATGTCTGAAATTGGGATTCCACCTCTGAAATTCTCAATATCCAAGGGTTGCTCCCAGGCAAAATCTGCCAGTACCGTCAAGGCTGGCTGGCCTGGGCCTCTGGTGGCTGCGCCTGCAACAGCGGGGCTGGGTTCTTTCCCTCCCATGGAGATCCCTGGGACACTGTGGGGACCTCATGGAACCAAGGGGATCATTGTGGCCCCACTGGAGCCCATGGAACCAAGGGGATCATTGTGGCCCCACTGGAGCCCATGGAACCAAGGGGATCATGGTGGCCCCACTGGAGCCAAGGGAACCAAGGGAATCATTGTGGCACCACTGGAGCCCAGGGAACCAAGGGGATCATTGTGGCACCACTGGAGCCAAGGGAACCAAGGGAATCATTGTGGCACCACTGGAGCCCAGGGAACCAAGGGGATCATTGTGGCACCACTGGAGCCCAGGGAACCAAGGGGATCATTGTGGCCCCACTGGAGCCCATGGAACCAAGGGGATCATTGTGGCCCCACTGGAGCCCATGGAACCAAGGGGATCATTGTGGCACCACTGGAGCCCAGGGAACCAAGGGGATCATTGTGGCCCCACTGGAGCCCAGGGAACCAAGGGGATCATTGTGGCCCCACTGGAGCCCAGGGAACCAAGGGGATCATTGTGGCCCCACTGGAGCCCAGGGAACCAAGGGGATCATGGTGACACAGAGGAGCTCCATGGACCTAGAGACCATTGTGGCTCTGTGGGGCCTGGTAGAACCATGGAGACCATTCCAACCTTCAGGGCCTGGTGTCACCAAGGGGGCATTATGACACCTCAGGGCCCCATGGAAGCAAGGGACCATTGGGACACTGTGGGGCCCTATGGAACCCAGGGAACATGGAACAGCTCTGGCTGGCTTGGCCTCCCAGGGGCCACCTGACAGCTCTGACTGATCTTGGGATGTCAAGGGCTGCCTCTCATCAGCTTCTGGAGCACTGGGGCTCTGTGCTTTCCTTGCTATGGAAAAGAGCTGTCTGACTTTTCAGATGCCCATTGCCAAAACGGGTACTCTGCCTAAAATAATTTCCTCTATGCAAGGGTATCTCACAAAACCAAACCTGCCAGCTCTGGCTGGCCTTGGCCTCTGGTGGTCACCTCTCATCTGCCGCTGAAACACTGGGGCTCTGTTCCTTCATTCCTATGGAAAAGAACCAGCCTTCTTGTCCGGGGACCATGGCCAAAATTAGAATTTGGCCTCCCAAATTCTGTATATCCAAGGATTGCTCCCAGACAAAAGTAGCCAGGACAGACAGGTCAGGCTGGCCCTGTCCTCTGGTGACTTTCTTAGACTCTGAGCTGAATGTTTTCATTTGGAAACACCTTGGAGAGGGCCCAGAGATGTCCCAAGGAGGGGTTTGGAGACCTAGGGCCCATGAGCACTGTATAGGGACAAAGGAGCTCTGTGCTCAGTGGGGTGGAGCCTGAGGACAGTGGAGTAGAGCCATGAGAGTGTTTAAAGAGCGATTTCAGGGCTGGTGGATCCTTTTGACATAGTGGAAAACAGCCAGAGAGAGAAAGAATTAATGCCAAGGGCAGCTGGGGAGGCCCAGAGTGGCATGAGGAGAAAGGAATTTCCCTGTCAGGGCAGGGCTGTGGTGCAGCACGTCCCCAGCAGGAGCCTGGAGCAGCCCCAGGCTTTGTGTGGGCAGGCAGGGGCAGGCAGGAGGCAGAGCTGTCAGCAAAGGAAGGGCCCAGCCAGGTGGGGCAGCCGGGGGATGCCCAGAGCCTGCAGGGACAGAGGCCAGGGCAGGGACACCGTGGGACAGCCTGGGCTGCACAGGGCACAGGGATGGGCAGCAACTGCAAGACAGCCCTGACAGAGCCAACCTGGGCAGCGCTTTGGCCATGGCTGCTGGGCCTGGGCCTGAGCCAGGAGGGGACAAGTGACCCTTGCAGGCCTGGGGCCTCATTGCCTCCTTGTCCCTGCTCAGCAGCCTGGCAGGGGCCGCCCCACGCTCCAGCCCTTGGCATTGCCCATCCCCACATGCCAGTGCCCATCCCGGGAAGAGCCCTGAGCAAGGAGGGAGGGACAGGATCTGCCTGGCCAGGCCCTGGGGCTCAGGCCTTGGCCCTTTACATTCCTGAAACAAATCCAGGTTTGCTCAGCACCAGAGACACCTTTGCCTTGTTTGTCCCCAGCTGCCATCAGTGCCTCCAGTGTTCTGCTCTCCCTGGAACCTGGCGACACTTTGTCAGCCCTGTCCCTGACAGGGATCTCTTTAAAGTACAAGAAACTTCAGTATTTCAATCTCACTCTGAGCTCTTGAGAAGTCTTTGAGCCCACTCTGAGGGACTGGGTGTGATGCAGAGGCAGCAAAGGCCCAGAGGGTGATTAAAGCAGCTCCTGTGCACAGCCCAGCAGGGCTGGGGCACTGCCAGGGCCCCTCAGGGACACGAGCAGGGCACAGACAGAGCTCACAGGGGCTCAGCACTGGCCGGGGCTGTGGGATGTCCCCGCGGGGGCTGTGTCACAGCAGCACCTCTGGGGCTGTGTCCCAGAGCCACAGAGCAGCTGGGATGGCAGCAAGGGGCTGTGTGACAGCACAGAGTGGGCTGTGTGACAGCACTGAGGGGGTTGTGACATCACAGAGCTAGCTGTGACATCACAGAAGGTGGCTCTGGGACATCACAATGTGGGTTGTGACCCAGAGTCACAGAGCAGCTGTGTGATGTCACAGAGAAGGCTGTGACATCACAGGGTGACTGTGACATCACAAATCTGCTGTGTGACATCACATAGCAGCTGAATGACATCATATGGAGGTTGTGTCACATCTCAGGGGCTGTGTTAATAAAGCCACTTATCTGGCCTTATTATCAAGCAATGGAAGTTATTCCATGGGGTTTACTAAACTGTGTGACATCCCAGGGGCTGTGTGACATCATGGGAATGTTGTGACATCACAGGGGCTCCGTTACATCACAGAGGCTGAGTGACATCACGGGGTCAGTGTGACATCACAGGGGCTTTGTGACGTCACAGGGGTTGTGTGATATCACAGATGGCTGTGTGACATCACATGGGGCTGTGTGACATCACGAGGGCAGTGTGACATCACGGGGGCTGTGTGACATCACAGGGGCTGTGTGACATCACGGGGGCTGTGTGACATTACGGGGGCAGTGTGACATCACAGGGGCAGGGTGACATCACGGGGGCTGTGTGAGGTCCCTGGGGAGGTCACTCTGCCCCGGCCCCCTCACAGCTCCCCCCAGAGCAGTCCAACCCTGCTCGTGCACAGCAGGGTCCCCTGTCCCCCTGGGTCCCCCCGTCCCCGGCCCCGCAGCCTCCCCCAGAGGATGTTCCACGAGATCAACCCCAGAGCCTGACACGGGGACGGGGGCCGGGGCCCTGGGGGTGGCACAGGGGGACAGGGACCCCCCGGCAGCGTCCCCGTGTCCCCCAGGACCAGAGCCTGGGCCAGGGCTCCTTCACCCTGTTATAGATAAATATCATAATATTGGCTTTTTGCAAATATTAAAATGGATTTTATATCTGTGGTGTTAAAATAACTTTGTTCTAAAGATATAGTTTTTATTTCTGTTGTTAATTGAGCTTAGACATAGTAGTGAAATAGCTGATAGAAGTGTGCTTGTGTTAAAATGCCTGCTTGGGTGGGATAACATCCAATGCACATGGGATGAGGACACCTGTACAGATCTGCCAACTATCAGCACTCCCCGTCTGAAGGCAGAGTGCACCAAGGCCCAAAAACTGGAGGTGATACAGAGAAGGAGCCAAAACCACAGCCAAGAAACACACATGCTCTGAAAAGGCAGACCCAAGGAGGGGCCATGTAAAATCATTCCTGGAATATGTAAAGTAGTTTATGGATATGCATGAGGGTCTATGAATATGCACCAGGCTGATGTAAGGGGAAAGGTATTTCAGGGGATCCCCAAAGGTAACAGGGTGCTCCTGGCTGAGTGCCAAGATGCACCCGGCTGTAATAACCTTTGCTTCATGGTCCTGGTCTCCCATTGTCCTTTATTAAACTTTGTACATTTTCACAGGAGAGTGAACGTGTTTTTCACAAATGGAATCTCAAGGAAACAAGGGTCAGTTGTTAAGCCAAGGCTCTGCTTTGACCAAGTGGGGCCTCATGGGACACAGGTGCCACTGGGACATTGCCAGGTCTGCTAGGAACAAGGCTCCATTATTGCACAGTGTTACAGATGAGTAATGTCATAGTTGGGTCTCACAGTGAGGAGATAGATCCTATGTGTGTGTTAAGATGTGTAGTGATTTTATTGTCATCTGTCCCCCATAGTCCTCTTTCCCCTCCCCTTGTAATGGCCTTGGTGGTTGGGGCATTTGGGGAGGGCAGGTTTGTCACTGGAAGGCAGGCATGGCAACACCTGCTCTCCAGTCAGGTTGCAAGAAAGCATTCTCCACCAATGGACGGCCACAAAGAGTTACCTGACAGACTTTGGGTGGGGCTAGGATTACCTGGTGCAACACCAAAAGCCTAAAAGGAGGAGCAGCCAATTTGTGAAGGAGCCATGTGGCTGATAGCCACGGGGTGGGGAAGGGCTCCCAGTGCTGTGATTTCTCCTGTTTCAGTCCTTTGTTGTCATTTTTTTCAAGGTTGAATCACCCTTAAAATTTTAAAAGTAGCGGTCATTTCTCACACACAGCAAGGCCTCAGGGCGCCCAGGAGAGCGGCGTGACAATGACATCTTGGGGAACCAAGTGTCACCTGCCAACACAACGGGGCCTCATGGAAGCCAGGGGCCACTTGGATATTGCCAGGGCAGGTGGAACTCAGTGTCCATTGTGACACAGCACAGCCTCGTGGAACTCAGCAGAGCATTGGGACAGCCTGGAATCTCATGGAGCCAAGGCTCTGCCTTGGCAAAGTGGGGCCCACAGGACACAGGTGCCCCTGGGACATTGCCAGCTCTTGTGGAACCCAGTGTCCACTGTGACACAGCAGAACCTCATGGAAACATGGGGGCCACTGTGACGCAATGGAATCCCATGGAAGCAAGTGTCAGTTGTGAACGCAGCAGGGCCTCACAGAACCCAGGGGCAACGGGGACCGTGCTGTGGCTCGTGGGAGCAAGGGGCCATTGTGACCCAGCGGGGCCTCCTGGAACCCAGGAGAACATTGTGGGCCCATGGATCCTCATAGAAGCACGGCCCCGTTGTGACAAAGTGCAGCATCACAATGGTCTCCTGGGTTCCATGAGTCCTCGCTGTGTTTAGAATTGACACTTGGTTCCCCAAGATTCCATGGCTCCATCCCTCTGCTCTCCTGTGATTTGAGGCTGTGCTGTGTCACAATGGACACTTGCTTCCTCCAAGGCTGGAGATGTCCCAGTGGCACTGGGCTTCCATGAGGCCGCGCTTTGTCACAATGGGGCCTTGGTTCCATGAGATTCCATTGTCCCACAATGGTCTCCTGGGTGCCACAAGGCCTGCCTTTGTCACAGTGGAACCTTGCTTGCACCAGCCCTGGCAATGTCCCAGTGGCACAGGGGTTCCAGGAGACCCTGCCGTGTCACAATGGGCCCTTGGTTCCATCAGTTCCATTGTGTCACAGGGCTCTCCTAGGTCCCATGAGGCCTTGGTCTGACACAGTGGTGTCTTGTTCCTACCAGGCCTGACAATGTCCCTGTGGCACCTGTGTCCCATGAGGTCCCACTTGATCAAAGCAGAGCCTTGCTCCCATGAGATTCCACTGTGTCACAATGTTCTGCTTGGTTTCATGGGAACCTGATGTGTTGACAATTGATCCTTGGATCCTAGAGATTCCATTGCATCATGGCTGTGTCCTTGGTTCCACGAGGCCCAGCTTTGCCACAACTGGACCTTGGTTCCATGAGATTCCATTGTATCACAGCGGTGTCCTTGGTTCCATGAGGCCCTGCTGGGTCACAGTGGAGCCTTTGTGCCATTCGTTTCCATGGTGCCACAATGGTCTCCAGCATTCCATGAGGCCATGCAGCAAAAGAGTGGACCCTTGAATCCATGAGTTTCCATTCCATCAGGATGATCTCTTGCATTCCATGAGGCCCTGCTGTGTCACTAAGGAGCCTTTGTTCCATGTGTTCCCTTTGGGACACCATGGTCTCCAGCGCTCCTTGAGGCTGAGCTGTGAAACTCTGGGCTCTTGGTTCCATGAGATCCCACCACGGTGTCACCATGGTCTCCTGGCTCCTGTAACAATTCACACTTGGTTCCATGAGATCCCACCACGGTGTCACCATGGTCTCCTGGGTCCCATGAGGGCCCCTCTCTGTGTCACAGTGTTTGCCTTGGTTTCCTGAGAAGCTGATGTGTTGACAGCTGACCCTTGGTCCCCTGAGATTCCATTGCATCCCAGCGGTGTCCTTGGTTTCATAAAGCCCAGGTTTGTCACAAGGGAGCTGTGGTTTCAGGATATTCCATGGTGACACAAGGGTCTCACCACTCTCTGAGGCTGCACCATGAAACAGTGGACACCTGGTTCCATGAGATTCCGTGGGGTAACAGTCAATTCTTTTGCTTCTTTTCTGCCAAGGTCGGGATGAAATCCCAAGACAGCATTTCTTGTTTGGACTCAGGTGTTCATTAGCTCTTGTCTCTAGAACAGTCTCACAAGCTGTGAGTTCTGCAGCACTTCACTAACAAGGTAAAAATGGAGCCCTGTCTCTCTCTGCAAGGTCTTTTGAGGATAAACTGTCCAATTAAGAAATGGCAGCTAAATTATTTTTACTTTTAACCCAATAACCAATCACCCATGCCCAACATAAGGGACAAGGAGGAGGAGGAGGAGGAAGAGGAGGAGGAGGAGGAGGAGAAGGAGAAGAAGAAGAAGGAGAAGAAGAAGAAGAAGAAGAAGAAGAAGAAGAAGAAGAAGAAGAAGAAGAAGAAGAAGAAGAAGAAGAAGAAGAAGAAGAAGAAGAAGAAGAAGAAGAAGGATCAGCCTCCACCCTAAAACCTCCATCTTGCTTTATCTATATTACTATATTCTAAAACCTTAAACTCCAAGTTGTCCACCATGTGATATTACACCCTTCTATTCAAACTCCACACCCATAATCCCAGTTCCATCATTCCATTTTGGAAGCCTTCTCCACAGCCTCAGGTCAAATGCAGTGTTCTCTTGGGGGTCAGTGTCTGTCAGCTCAGAAAGTCCAAAATTCTCAGCAGCCCGGATTCCAACAGGTAACAATGTTCTCCTGTGTTCCAGTAGGTTCCATTGGGCCCGGCTCTGTCACCACGGACACCTGGTTCCATGAGATTCCATGGGGTGACAATGTTCTCCAGTGTCACCATGGACACCTGGTTCCATGGATTCCATTGGGTGACAATGTTCTGCAGTGTCACCATGGACACCTGGTTCCATGGGATTCCATGGGGTGACAATGTTCTCCAGTGTCACCATGGACACCTGGTTCCATGGGATTCCATGGGGTGACAATGTTCTCCAGTGTCACCATGGACACCTGGTTCCATGGATTCCATGGGGTGACAATGTTCTCCAGTGCCACCATGGACACCTGGTTCCATGGATTCCATTGGGTGACAATGTTCTCCAGTGCCACCATGGACACCTGGTTCCATGGATTCCATTGGGTGACAATGTTCTCCAGTGTTCCATCAGGCCCAGCTCTGTCCCCATGGACACTCGGTTCCATGGTCAGTGTCCGTGTCCCAGTGGCACCTGTGTTCCATGGCACCCCTGTCTGACCAGGGACAGTTTGTTCCAGGACATTCCATGGAGTCCCAGCGGTCACTTGGGTTCCATGCAGGTGCCTGGGGAGCAGGAGCTCAGCCCAAATATCCTGGGGGTCTCTGGGCTGGTGTTTTTTGGGGGGAACCTTTGGATCTTGCAGGGCTCCAAAGCTGAGCTGTGGATGCCCCTTGGGACAGAGTGGAGCATCATGGAAGCCAGGAGAGCCTGATGGAGCCAGGAGACCCTGATGGAACCAGGAGACCCTGATGGAGACCAGGAGAGTCTGATGGAAGCCAGGAGACCCTGATGGAAGCCAGGAGAGCCTGATGGAGCCAGGAGAGCCTGATGGAGCCAGGAGACCCTGATGGAAGCCAGGAGAGCCTGATGGAGCCAGGAGAGCCTGATGGAGCCAGGAGACCCTGATGGAGCCAAGGCTGCAGCGGGACACAGAGGGACCTCACGGGAGCCAGGAGAGCGTTGTGAGGCTGTGGAACAATGTGGCACCGAGGTTTCACTGGGGCTTGGCAGAAGCTCCTGGAGACAAGGAAGCGCTGGGAGCCTCCGGAATCAGCGTCTGCAGGAGGATTTTCTGCTCCCTCCTGGGATGCTGGTGGACAATAAAGCCTGAGGCAGCCTCCCAAGGGTCCGGCTGTGCCACCAGCGGGGGCCACATCTGGGGGGACGCCCGGCCAGCCCTGGCCCTGCTGCTCCTCCTGGCCGGGCCTGGAGCTGCTGGGAGCCCGGGCTGGGGGAATCCTCAGGGCTGCGCAAGGAAAGGTTCAGCACAAGCAGCCCTGGAGCGAGATGTGCAGTGTGATACACGCCAATCACTTGATTTTGAAACTGTAAAAGTTCATTAGTAATAAAATGGTAATAAAAATAGCAATGCAATTAGAGTAATAATAATTTGGACAATTTGAATTAGGACAATATGAGACAATAGAGAGAAAGGGTTATGGAGGTCCGGGTACCTTTTTCTGGGCAGCACGAGTCCGAAAAAGGACACCCGTTAACAAAGGATTAACCCTTAAAAACAACAGCCTGTTGTATATTCATACACTTCATCCATGATGCATAAATTCCATTCAAACACAGGATTCTGTCTGGGCAGTGCCACCTTCTTCCTCCAATTCCTAACAGCGCCTTCGAGGTGGGAAGAAGTTCATTCCTTCTGATAAGAGGGCAATAAATTCTTTTTCTCTGAAAGATTTAGGTGTCCTGTGGCTGCTATCTCACTGTGAGTCCTTTCTTTAAAACAAGAATCCTACATAGCATCGTTTCTATTTTAAAAATTTTTATAACCTAAAACTATATTTAACACACTACTTAAGAGAATTAATACACCAGACATATAATAAATATATATATATAAAATAATATATAATATAGTATATATATTATATATATTATATATAATAATTAAATAATATATGATGATATAATATATATTATATATAATATATATTATTTATAATATACATTATATATAAAATAATTATATAATATACATTATATATAATATATTATATATATTATATGCATTATATATAATATATTATATATATCATATATATTATATGATATATTATATATATAATATTATATTGAGTATATTATATATAATATAACATTATATATTATATATGTTATATATATAATATATATAATAATATATAATATATAACCCTTTTATATATATATATATAAAATATATATTATATATATATATATATATTTTAAAAAATTTATATAATATTCTAACACCAGACATATAATATTCATTTTAATATTTGTGAAAAGCCAATCATAAAATACATGCATTTTTCACATGCAGGCAAAGCCAGCGAGGCAGCAGAGCAAGAGAGAGAGCAGAGCCAGTGACACAACAAACGCACCGAGAGCGAGAGAGCAAGTTTGAACAGAGCTTGCAAAGGGCAAAATCAGCTCAGACCAGGTTAGACTGAAGAACAAGGAGCACCAGGCATGGGCTGATGGGCCAGGTAAAAAGTTCCAACGTGAGGAGGACGACAGAAGCCTTCATCCAAAGAGCACCAGAAGACTGAGGGCCGCCACAGGAGGAACGGACGCAGGCGCTGAAGCCACACACGGCTGTAAAACCGGGACACAGCTTTATGCAAATGTGAGTATGCTAATGAAGTGCTGTAATTGTGACTTTTAAAATGGAGCTGAAGGCCAAAGGAGACCGAGTGGGTTTTTGCCAGAGAGATCCCCCTCGCTCCCAGCGCTGGATACACAAACCCCTGCTCTGTCTGACTGCAGAGTTTGATTTCCTCGCCCAGTTTGTCCCACTCCCCCTTTCCCTGCCCTCTCCTCCCCTCTCCCAGTCCCATTTATGGGATTTGGGGTCATTTATGGGATTTGGGGTCATTTATGGGATTGGGGTCATTTGGGGGTTTTGGGGTCATTTGGGGGATTTGGGTTCTTTGTGTGCCTTTGGGGTTATTTGGGGTTTTTTTGGGGGTTATTCAGGGTAAATTTGGGATAATTTGGGGTAATTTTTCACATTGTTGGGTTTTTAGGGCTGTGTGTGTGGGGGGTAATTCAGGGCCAATTCTGTGTGGGTTTGGGATCATTTTATGGGATTGGAGGAGATTTAAATGGATTTTAATAGGAATTTAGTAGAATTTAATAGGATTTAATGGGATTTGATAGGAATTTTAATAGGATTTAATGGGATTTTAATGGGATTTTATGGACTTTTAATGGAATTTGATGGGATTGTAATGTAATTTTATGGGATTTTTATGAGATGTCATGGAATTCTAATGGGATTTTAATGGTGTTTGATGGGAATTGAGTGGAATTTAATGGGATTTTTATGGGGTTTTAATGGGATTTGATGGGGGTTTCCTCCAGTCCACAGCTCCCTCCACCTCAATTTGGGGGTCCCATCCCCCTCTTCCCCGCCGCTCTCCCGCCCCTTCCCCATCATTCCCCCAGTCGCCAATCCCCTCCCCCGTGCTTGGTTTTGGGGGTTCCAGGCCCCTCCTGCTCCCTTTGGGGGTCCCGACCCCCCTTTGGTTGAATTTGGGGCCCCCCCGCCCCCCTTCTCCCCGCGCCCCCCGCTCCCCCCGCGGCCGGGGGGGCTCCCAGCGCCCCCAGTGCCACCAGTGCGGCCCCAGCTGCCCCCGCACGCCCCATCCCCATCGCCGGGGTCACCGCCCCCCGCCCCAAATTCCGCTCCTGGGCAGAGAGCCATCAGCGACAAACGCTCTGATTGGCTGGGAATGGCCCCGCGCAGTCTCTGATTGGCCAGCGCTGTGAGAGGCGCTGGGTTCTGCCCGGCACCCGATGAGTCACAGCCGAGCCGGGCGCTGATTCGCCGGAAATCGCCGGGCGGGGCCAGTGCGCCGAGTTTCTGCCCGGCAACAGGATCGTCATCAGCGCCCCGCGCTCTGATTGGCCAGGGTCTGTTTCGGGCTGGGGACGGGAGGAACTGGGCACCCCCAGGAGCCCCTCGGGTTTGGGGCTTTCGATCCCCCCTCGGCCCTCGGGGCGGCCCTGGGGCCCCCCCAACACCCCCAAAATGGGGAGGGTCCGCGGGGCCCTTTGGAACCCCCAGAAATGGGCGGGGAGCGGCAGGAGCCGCCCCAAAAAGGGATGGAAGGGTCCGGGCCGGGAATGGGGGAGGCTCTGGGGATGGCTCCGGCCCGGATCGGGGCGGGCTGGGATTGAGGGAGGCTCCGTTCAGCGGCCGGGGAGGGGCTGGGCCTGGCGAGGGCTCCGGGATTGTGGGGATGGGGCCATTCCGGGACTGCGGCGGGGCCTCTCCCTGGGGTTGGGGTCCGGCTTTGGCTCAGGGACCCTCCCCGTTCCTGTTCCGCTTCCCGATCCCGTTCCCGATCCCGATCCCGCCGCTGGCTCCAGGGAATGTCCCTGATCTCAACCCCGACCCCAAACCCGAGGTGAGGTCAAACATTGGGGTCAAACACCCCAAATCCTGGGGTCAACTCCCCCGGACCCCAAATCCTGGGGGTTCAAACACTGGGGGGGGCCAAACACCCCCAGACCCAAACTCTGGGATCTCAACCTCCCCCCCTGCCCCCCAGCCCGAACCCCAAATTTTAGGCCTTAAACCCCCCAAATCCCAGATCCTGGGGTGTCAAACACTCTCCAATTTGCAAATGTTGGGGTTAAATCCCCCTGACCCCGAATACTGGGGTTTGAAACATTTGGGGTGTCCAACACCCCCCGTTCCCAAAGTCTGGGGTCAAACACCCCCAAATCCCAAATCCTGAGGTGTCAAACACCCCCAACCCCCAAAGTTTGGGGTCTAAACCCCCAATCCCAAACTTTGGGGTCAGATCCCCCCAATCCCAAAACCTGGGGTGTCAAATCCCCCTGATCCCCCCAGCTTTGGGGTTAAATCCCCCCAAATCCTGGGATCAATCCCCCCAATTCCCGAACTTTGGGGCCAAAACCCCCTGACCCCAAATCCTGGGGTTTGAAACATCGGAGGTGTCCAACCCTCCTCATCCCCATAGTTTGGGTGTCAAACCCCTTGATCCCCAAATCCTGGGGAAAAAAAAACCTCTTAAACCCCAAATCCTGGGAACAAAAACCCCCAAATCCCAAACCCAGGGATGTCAAACATCTCCAATTCCCAAAGTTTGGGGTCAAAAATCCCCAAACCCTGAGGTGTCAAAATCCCCTAAACCCCAAATTTTAGGATCAAACCCCCCAGTTCCCCCCAGGTCAAACACCCCCAAACCCCGAATTTTAGAATCACCACCCCCCCGCTCCCAGTCCCAAAATTTGGGGTTATTTGGGGTTTATCTGGGGCAGCTCCAGGTGCAATGAATGCAGAGAGACCCTGGGTACAATGCTGGGAAAAACCCCAATAACCCCTCTGGAGCCCCAAAACCCCTGGGGGCTGGCAAAGGGGATTTGGGGTGAAAGAAGAAGGATTTGGAATGCACAAAGAAGGATTTGGGATGGAGAGAGGGGATTTGGGTGGGAAACTGGGTCCCTTTTTTAGCGCAGGAGATCTTCCTGGCGCTGCTCTGGGTGATGCTGAAGCCCTGCAGGGCCTCGCGGGCGGCGCCCGCCTGCACCTCGGGCTCCAACTGCACCCAGGCGATGTCGCGGGGCCCGGGCACCAGGGCAGCTCCTGAACCCCGGGAACCTGGGCTGGGAACGGGGCCAGGAGAGCCCCAGACACCCGGGAGTGTTCCCAGACACCCGGGAATGTTCCCCAGACACCCGGGAGTGTTCTCAGACACCCGGGAATGTTCCCCAGACACCCGAAGCCTTCTCTGCTCCATTTCCATCCTGCGCCTTCTGGCCTCTTCTTCAGCTCTCCGGGCCACTGCTCTCTGCTTCATGGCTGCCCTTCTGCGCCTGAGGCAGAGGAAGAAAGGCAGGAAGAGCAGCTCAGCAGCAGCCCAGTAGGGCCCCTGCTGCACGGCTGCCCAGAGCAGGGGTCCCCAGGCAGGCTCGGGTGCCTCTGGGGTAGCCTGCTCCAGGCCCTCTTTGCCCAGCTCTGCATCCTCATCCCAACTGATCACCACGGGCCGTGGGAAGTGGAAGAGGAGCAGCACCAGCAGGGCAGGGACTGATTTGGACACCATGGTCTGCAGGAGGAGAGAGACAATTTGTGTTGCTTTGCACAAGAGTTGCAAACCCGTGTGTTATTAGGGAATGGCCGCTCCTGCTGTGCCAGAGCGCTCGAGCAGGGGTGAGAATCTGGTGTCAAAGTGCATTCATGTGCTCCATGTTGCATGGGGCACCCGTGTGCAGGAATAGAGAACAGCTTCCCTCAGATGGGATCTGCTGTGGCAAGGCCCCTCTGGTTTTCTCCTCCACGCAGCAGTTTGCATGCAGAATGTGGGCAGATGTGACTTGGAGGTCCTCCTGCTCACCCTTGGGTTCCCCTTGCAGAGCCTCAGCCCCTGCGTTCTGTCAGGGCCCCTGGGCAGGTGGGATATTCCCAGAGGAGAGGGGCCGGCTGTGTCCCCATTGCCCCTGTCCCTTATGTGCCTGTGCTCAGGAGGGCACAGAGAGGATGGGGACTCCTGCCTGCCCCGTGTCCTGTCCGCCTGCCGGGCCTGTCCCAGGGCAGCCGGGCTGTGATTGCTGTGCTGTGTCCCCCTGTCCCTGCTGTCCCTGCTGTCCCTGCTGTCCCTGCTGTCATGGCCCACTGCAGGTTCCACACCTACACAGCCATGGTGGCTCCTGAGCTCTGCCGGGACCCGAGTGACAGTCTGAGTGGTGGCACTCCTGGTTTTCTTGCATTTGGCATCGCGCAGAGCAGAGGCTGGATCACAGCACCAAAGGAGCAGCTGCTGCAGGGGAGGAAAGGAGCCTCTGCATGGCCAAGGGCTGCTGTGGTGCCCCTGTGTCAGGAATTCCCCACAGCTGACACCTGAGTCCAGCATGGCCACTCACAGACACAGCGTTTGTTCAGGCATTGCCTTTATTGCATCTTGACAGGGACTGCAGCTGCCTGAGGGAAGTCACCCTCCCGAGACAGGAGGGCAGAGAGTGTAATTTAAATTAACCAATTGTGATTATAGGCATTCGTAGCGACAGTCTATATACTGTATATATGAATATTAAACAAGACACAAAATAATTATTGGATCATGAAGATTAAGCAACATTTGCTGTTTTAAACAGAAATAAAGTATACTTCAGTTATGGTTAACTGCAATATTTCTTGGTAATTTTGATGAATTATAAGTTTTATACAATCTAAAGAAAAGTGCCATTATTTAATTCCTACTTATTATTAAAATATTTATGATCTCTTACAAGAGTATTAATCTACATTATAGAAATAAAAAGTTTGGAAAATGTTTCTAAAGACAACTATTTTTAAAGAAAACATTTTAAATATTTCAAAACTATTTAAGAATTTGAATCAATCTCCAATCATTGGCCCGATTCCTTCAGATGGAGCTTTCCTCCGAGCAGATGCAAAGGCTCTGTATGGGAAAGGGTTAAAATAGATGCAGTTCCTACAGATCCCGTGAGGAGAGAGAGGGCAGAGGGGCAGGGTGTGTCAGGAGCCCGGAGCCTGTGCCCCGGCGCAGGGCTGTGCTGGGCAGCAAGCGCAGCTCTGTGCGCCGGCTGCTCACAAAGATGTGCGGCTCGCCTTGGCCGGCCCAGAGAGCATCTCCAGCAGGAAGCTTTTCTTCACACAGCCACTGCCTGTGCTCCTCCAAGAGCCTGCCCTGCCTACCTTCAGCATCCTGTTTGTATGCCTATTCATTCCAATCAGCCTGGCCATTTGCTTTTCTATTTCTTTTGTGGCCTGGCGCATTTGCTCCATGTCTTTGAATCTCTTCCTAAGGAGCCGCCTTCTCCGCTCGCTTTCCACCTTCCTCCTTCTGGCCTTTTCCTCAGCTCTCTGGGCCGCTGCTCTCTGCCTCGTGGCTGCCCTTCTGCGCCTGAGCCACCAGCCCAAAAGCAGGAGCAGCGGCTGAGCAATTTGCCAGAGCTGGTGCAGGTAGCGCAAGGCAGCCAGGAGCCAGGGTCCCCAGCCAGGCTCAGCTGGCTCTGGGGGGGCCGCTTTCATCTCCTCTGCATGGGGCTGCCCATCCCCGTGAAATCTGTCCACCACGGAAAGTGGGAACAGGAAGATGAGCAGCACAAGCCCAGCCAGGACTGCTCTGTGCGCCATGGTCTGCAGGAGGAGAGAGACAAGGCTTTCACTGGGGCTGCCAAGGGAGCTTGTGGGGGCTGAAGTGAGGCCCGGAGGCGCAGGGCTGTGAGGGCAGAAGCAGAGGGCCCCGGGCAGCTGGCAGGCAGCAGGGCCTGTGCCAGTGGGCCAGCAGCAGCAGCCCCGTGCCCCGGCCAAGGCGCCGGCCCCAGGGGCTGGCCCTGGGTGCAGGGGGACAATGCAGGCCCGGGTGCGGCGCTTGTGGCCCGGCCCTGGCCCGGCCCAGCCCCGCCACGTGCGCACTCACCGCTTGCCCAGGCTGTGCTGGGCCAGCATTACCTGCGGGGGCCTTTTCCAGCTGCTCCCATTGTGACACGCTGCCCCTGGTGTCACAGGGGCCAGAGGCATCACAGCCGGGCCAGCCCTGCCCTTGGTGCCCAGCCCAGCTCAGGGGCTCCCAGTGGGCCCAGCAATGAAAGCCCCGGCAGGCAGCAAGTGCAGCCCCTCTGGGAGGGGATGGGCCCCAGGGGCTCCCTTCACAAAGCAGGCAGAAGTCCCCTCTGATAAGTTTCCAAAGGGAAAAGATTATAATCAATAATGTTGAGTAGGATACATATTATCAACTATGAAAACACCTGAGGTGCTTTTCCTAATGGGACTTGTTCTTCTGTCAGTGGGGTTGGGTGATGGTTGCTCAGTTTTTCTTGCTTGACTATTCCCTGATCCAGTCCATCCAAGACTTCTGTGAAACCTTCCCATTATCAGACAGCAGAAATAAAGAACTGCAGTGAAACCACTGCTACTCCCCTTCAGATCAAGAAGGTGCAGGGGGATGGTTCTGGCAGAGAATTTGAGCTGCTCTGGACAGAGTCGCACTGCTGTGTTAGCAGGGACTGGCTGCTTGTGTTTTTCTTTGGATGAACAGAATCTTCCTTGTGTCCCCAGTGAGCACATGGAGCTCACACCAGCAGTGCCTCTTGCCAGCCAGACCTTCCAGCCCAGCTGAAATGCCCAGCGTGGCCTTTGAGCACAAAGGGATTGCAGAGCCAAAAGCATCTGTGTAGCCACCATGGTGTTCAGCGGCTGCTGCTCGGGGAAGGGCACTGAGAGGAGGCCACTGCTGCTCTTGTTCAGAGCGCTGCTGTGCAGGGATGTCCCTCGCCCTGCTCAGTCCCACATCTGCCCATCTTTTGGCCTGGTCTGGGGTCAGGTGGATGCCATCTGCTCCCAACAGACCCAGCTGCTCCACGGTAGATGCACAGGCATGGAACCCAAAACCTTGAGTATCCCCTGAGTAGCCAGGCATTCAGCTGTTCAGTTTGTCACGGCCCACAGCAGGGGTTAGAACAAGATGGTTTTTCAGATTCCTTGTGACCCGAACCATTCCAGGCTTCTAGGATTTCTCCATGACTGACTTTGGTCCCCTCAAAAGACCTCCTCTCTCCTCTCTTCCCTCCACCTGTGGAGAACGCATTCTGATGCTGCTGCTGCTGTTGGGACAGGTTGGTGGATACTCTTCCTGCCATCCCATGGGTGTAAGCATGACTCCTCTCTGAAGCCTTTGTCCCTGAATCAGTGCCTTCAAAGAACAGTTATCTCCCCTCCTTCCTTTTCCATTGAGCGCTTGAGCAGACACAGCATTTCTCATCGTTTCCACAGAACAGTACAGGTGCCAGTTCCCATCTTGTGGAGCCCTCTGCCATAAATCAGCCTGACAGGTTTATTCTCTACGTAATGGGAAATGATGACAAATGCAGCTGCATAATCACGTTAGTAACTCACCATAATGATTGCTTCTGGGGTGATTTATGGGTTTTGTCATATGTGAGCTTTCAGAACTTTAGAGGTTACATTTTTCACACTTTTTTGTTGGAATCTCAATTTATCAGACTTTACTGCAGCATTAATCACTTGCAGTACAACCCTGGACTTCACAAATGTATCAAATCAGCGTGAAAAAGGCAGAGAAAAGAAGAACTATTGTGAATTAATGAGCCGGGTAACACATGTCTCACAACAGGGATGAAACAACCTGTGTTCTTCTTCAAGCCGCAACAGAAAGTCCCAAAGTCTGGTTATTTAATTATTTTTTTTTTCACAAAACACAGGCAGCAGCAAAGAACTGAAACAACACAGCCAGGCTTGAAACCTGAAAGATCTGCAAGGCTGAGTCCATCCTAGTTAATGGTGAAATGATGTGTGAATCTGTCCTAGATGTTCAAATGAAGAAGATTGATTCCCAGTTATAATATGGCTTCTAAGCAAAACACTGGGATTATATAGGAGAAATGCATGTGTCATGAAACAACCAAGAAATCAGAGACACAGTTCCAAGCTCTGCTGTGAAGGTCTGGGAAATGTTCAGAGTTACCATCTGTGGAATTTGGTGCAGGATAAACTGGAACAAAAGGCCATCATTACCCAAATTGATTTCGTTTGGGCTGGTTTGTTGGCTTTTTGGTTTGTTTTTTGGGTTTGTTTTGTTTTGTTTATTTGGTTGGTTTTTGTCATATAATGTTTTCTAATACTCCAAGAAATATGTTGAAAAGGTCAGCATGATCCATCAGACACAAGCAGGGGGGCTGGGGTAGATGCAACATGTTCCTTGCACTGGAGGGTAGACAGAGGCAAGATCTGGTTTGGGGTCAATCACACCTGGATCAGGGAGGTGGCTGAAACCTGGGCTGGCCAAAGCCTTAGAATCACAAAATATCCTGGGTTGGAAAGGACCCCCAAGGATCACCAAGTCCAACTCCTGGCCCTGCAGAGGACACCTCCCCAAGAATCCCACGCTGTGCCTTGGCATGTGCTGGTGGGCAGGAGCACACAGCTGGCCGTGGCTTTGGGTGCATGGGTAAGATGAGATGGTGAGGAGCATCCCTGCTCCCTGAGCTCCTGGAGAGCTGCAGACACTGATCACTGGTAAGGACAGCACCAGGGCCATGGCCTGGGGCTGGTGATCTGGTGTCTCCTTCCTGCTGCTGCTTTCTGCTACAGATAACAGCCTGGTACCAAGGTCTTGTTGCTGAGGTGATAAACGGCTGGGGAGATTCCCTCCCTGCTCTTGTCTGCACGAGTTCTTATGCTCAGCACCAGGAAGGATTGGGCCAGAATGGAGGCATTTGGGGCCTCAGGGCTGAGGATGAGACAGACAGCCAGGCAGAGCAGCTCCTCCTGGCTGATGCAAACATTAGCCCTGTGCTGGCCAGGCCAGTGATCCATAGCTATGGGTCCACAGTGATGGTGGTGCTGGGTATTCACTGGGAGAAGAGGAGGTGTAAAATGAAGCTTCTGAAGCTGCTTGGGATCCTGGAAGCTGCTCAGACCCCACTTGACCACAGTGGTTGTTTGGCCAGCTGAAGTGATGGAATTCATTGGGCTGTGCAGGGACAGTTTTCTGTGCAAACATGAAGGACTTTCAGGGGGGATGAAATACGGCCTCATAGTAGAAACAGCTGGGCTGAACACTCTTTATTCCAGCTATGAATCTTTGCTCTTAAGAGCAACAGATTCCATCTTTCATTAAACCAGAATTTCTTGTTGTTGTTGTTATTTTGAGGAACATAAATGACCTTTCTTGTTTATTTTATGAGCATTTTTAAATCTTTCTTGTTTATTTCATTAGCATTTTAAATCATCTTGTCACCCACTGCAGGCATGAAACATGAGATGTTACCAAAGTGTAGCTCACTTCAGACAGGGAGTGCTGATAGTTGGCAGATCTGTACAGGTGTCCTCATCCTGGGTGCATTGGATGTTATCCCATCCAAGCAGGCAGTTTAACACAAGCAGCTATTTCACTAAGCTTAATTAACAACAGAAATAAAAACTGTATCTTTATAACAAAGTTACTTTGACATCTACCATCACTCAGCGAGAGGTTTATTGTTATGGACACATAATATTGGCTTTTTGCAGAGATTAAAATGGATTTTCTATCTGTGGTGTTCAAGTAACTTTGTTATTGTCTTGGATGGAAAAGCCAGGTGTCTGCTAAGGAAGGCAGGAGCCTCCCCTGGAATGGAAAATGTAAACCCCTCCCTCTGAATTGTTATAATTTTGAAATTAAGGAGCTGTCAGGCAAAGATATGGGAATAGGAATAACAGTTCTTTTTTAGGAAAAAATAAAAATATTAATGCAGTAGTACAAACGAAAAAAACCCCACTGACAGAGTCAGAACAGGGCCTGACCCCCTGTGGGTCAGGGTGCTGGCAGCAGTCCCATTCAGTGGTGGCTGCAGCCCTCCTGCAGTGCCAGGTGTGGCTCTGTTGGAGCAGGGATCCTGGAGAAGGGTGGAGTTTTCCTCTGAAGGTCCAGGGCTGCTGTAGATGGGCCTGGGAATCTTCCTTCCTCTGGGAATCCAGTTGGAAAAGGCTGATCCTCTGGGAATCCCGTGGAGAAGAAAGACAGCTGCTCCTCTGGGAATCCAGGAGGAAAAGGCTGATCCTCTGGGAATCCCGTGGAGAAGAAAGACAGCTGCTCCTATGGGAATCCAGGAGGAAAAGGCTGATCCTCTGGGAATCCCATGGAGAAGAAAGACAGCTGCTCCTCTGGGAATCCAGCAGGAAAAGGCTGCCTACAGTGTTCCAAATCTCAGATTCTATCCAGGTAGGAATGCTTGGCTCCTCCCCCTGGGCGGAGCATCTCCCAATGTGATGATGTCATTTAATCAGCCATGCAGTGACACTCAGTGGCACATTACCAGAAGATTAATAATTAATAATTAATGGCCTATTAATGGAACACACCTCCCCAGAGGGAGGATTGGTTGTGGAAGAGAGAAACTGCCCAATGAACAGAAGATAACTGCCCCACCACTGACAGATGGCAAACAGAACACACACTTATCTTGCAGTCCAGGACCTGTCCCCACTGGCTGCCCCCATTCTCCAGAGTTCATGGTGTCCAGGGAGGCTGCAGCTGCCGGTGCCAGGAACAAATGAGACGGGTCTGGGTTTCAGAAAGCTCCAGAATCCATTTCTGACCCCCGAAAGACAGGGCAAAGGCAGGGCCGTGGGGCTTTTATAGGGTATCCCAGGGCTGGAGTTTGGGTTTGTGTCGGATCGGCAGGAGAAATGTGGCATGCAATATGACTGATCAGCAAGTCTCGAACTTTATTAAGAGTCACACATATTTATATTGGATTTAATAAAGCTCATACATATTGCAAAGAAGAGCTCATTATTGGTTAGTTACTTATTGGCCAACTACGCCTACTTCTGCATTCTTGTGGTTATTCTGTTGAAACTACTCTTCATATTTTTGGCAAAAGAGCCTCTTCCCTATCCTGTTGTTGCATCAAGGGCATAATGTCCTTGCCTTATATGGACACTGACTGCTGACTGCTAGACTTCTCTCCTTCTTGCTTAACCAGGGGTATTATGTTGACGTGACCTTTCTCAGCCAGCCAACTGTCTACAAAGCTCAGCGGGACAAGGCTCCTGTCCATGCTCTCCCACATTCCACAGTGCCCAGGCCACACCAGGAGCGCTCAGAGCTGCAGCCAAAAGCTTCCTATCGATCCTCTCTTGCGGAGGACACCAGCACAGAGGCACAGGTGCCACGTCCTCCAGCTAAGCCCAGGAGATCCACCTCCTCACCAGCTGCAAGAGCAGGACGCTTATGTGCCAGCCGCCCCTCCCAACCCCGTTCTTCCCCTCGTGCCTTGAAGGCGCATCCCCACCTTGAGACACCCAGGGCCGGAAGAAGAGCTGGCCCCAGACGATGTCCTCGTTCCTGTGGAAAGGAAGGTGCCCTCAGAGCAGCTCATAGAGCAGGATGCCCAGGGACCAGATGGTGGCTGGCTGGCCATGGTAGCAGCCAAAGAGGATCCACTCCGGTGGGCTGTACTCCGGCGTTCCTATGGGACACGGGCGCAGCTCATCAGGCCCATGCTGCTCCCTCCCTCCCAGCCAGCTCCTGTTCCACAACAGCCAGGCCCTGCCCTGCCACAAAGCAACTTGGCTGCAGCTGGCTGAAGAAGGATTCCCCCTCCTTCCTTGCCTCCTTCCTTCCCTCCCTCTTCCCCCTCTGCCAGCCAAGGGAGGAACTTCTGCTGCCCAGCTGGGCCCCGGCTTTGGGTTCACCTGACATCCGGGTGTAGAACGTGTCCTGGAGGATCGTGCCGCAGCCGAAGTCGATGAGCTTCGCCTCGCCCGTGGCCAGGTCGACGAGGACGTTCTCGGCCTTGATGTGGGGGTGCAGGACGCCGCGGCTGCTGCAGTGCCCCATGGCCTCCAGCACCTGGCGGAACAGCCCCCGCGCCACGGGCTCTGTCAGGAACCGCCGCTCGTGCAGGAAGTACCAGAGGTGCTGACAGCGCTGCGGACGCTCCATGAGCAGCGCGAAGCCCTCGGGCACCTCGAACCAGTCCAGGAGCCGCACGACGCCGGGGAAGCCAGGCCGCGACACCATCCACAGCAGCGCCAGCTCCAGGGCCACAAGGGCGCCCTTGCGCTGCGGGGGGACCGCGATGCCGTCAGCGGGGCCGATGCTGCGCCGCGCCTTGGGCAGCCCCAGCCCGGCCCCGCCGCGGCTCGCCATGGCCCGGCCCGGGGCGCTGCGCGGCCTCCGCTCACTCCACGCTCGCTGCCCTCGCAGCGTTCCGGCTGCCGCCCTGCCGGGCCTCGCCTCAGCCCCGCCCGGCACGCCCCGCCGGCTCCTCCCGCTGGCCCCGCTCACTCCCCAGCCGCGCCCACTCCGAGATGTGCTCCCGGGACACTCGCTTGATGGCCGCCTGCGAGCCAAGGCCAGCGGCGGGCTGAGCTCATCGCCCGCCGCCCGCCGCCACCCTCCGAGCCGGCCCCGTCTCTTCCCGGGGCGCCGTCGGCGAGGCGGGGACCGGAGTAAACGCTGCCGCAGCCGCCGCTGCCCAGCAGTGGGCCCTGCCGCTAGAGCTGCTCCAGGGGAGGCCTCTCCGCCCGTGCTCTTCTGCCCGGGGCACCCGCCCGCCCGGCGCGCTGCTGCTTGCCGAGCCGCCCCGGGCTGCGGCGGCTCGGGGCCGGCGGCCGAGCTGGCGAGCGGCGGAGCTCGGAGCGGGGCAGCTGCCGGCCACGCTGTCGGCCACGGGGCGGGAGCCGGGCAGCAGCGGGGCGGCCGCGGGCGGAACCGCGGCAGGGGCTTCGTTCGGGGCCGGGGCCTCGGCCGGGGCTGGGCCAGAGCCCGCGCCAGGCGCAGCCAAAAGCCCGCACTGCTCCGCCAGCACCAGAGCGAGCGGCTCCTCCAGCGGCGCCACAGCCAGGACGGAGAGAGCCCGGCCGAGGCGGAACCACGGCGGGCCGGGCAGGGGCGGGCACGGGGCGGCTCCGCCGAGGGGCGCCTTGCGGGACGCGGCATCAGCCGGGCTGGGAGAGGTGGAACATGGACGGAACGGGACGGGACGGGACGGGAGTAGAGTGAGTGTGCGAGGGAGAAGGGGATGGGGAGCGAGTGAAAAGTCAAGCGGAAAACCAATCAAGAGAAGCGCTGCTGCTGCTGCTGCAGAGCTGCCGGAGCTCGCGGCCGTTCCTCCGTTGCCCCCGCGAACACAACGGAGGAGCCGCCGCGCGCCCCAAGGAACGAAAGAGAGAAACAAACAAATCACATCCCAAAGTCATTCCTATTAGAGAAGTAACCAAAGAAAACAATGTAGCAATAACGAAGACTGTTGGCTTCTGGCTTCTTTCTTCTTTGCATGAGAAGAAGAGCTTTTCATGGGGAACAATTGCCTCTTCTGACAATTTTGCCAGAGTGGACAGGAGCAGAGCATTTACTTTTCAAGTAGAAAAGGGAAATCGTGTCAGTAATGTCATCTCTTTTCATCCTCTGTTGACACAGAGACACAGTTGCAGGCTGCCAAAAGACATGGTCTGCAGTGTGGAACTTGGGGCCAAGTTTCTTTTTCTGCCAGAGGATGAGGAGGGGAAGTATCCCAGAATCATGGAGTCGTGGCATGGTTTGGCTTGGAAGGGATCTGGAAAATCCCATGGCTGCAACCCCCCTGCTGTGGCTGGGGACCCCTTGCACTGGACCGGCTTGTCTAGAGCTCCATGCAGCCTGGCTTGAACACTGTCAGGGATGGGACATGCCCACCTTCTCTGGGCAACCTGTTCCAGGAGAGCCTTTTTTCTGAATCCCTTACCTAAACCTAATCTCTCTCCATTTGGATCCATGCTCCCTTGTCCTGTCCTTGCCTGCCCTCGTACAAAGTCCCTGTCCAGCTTTCTTGTGTGTTGCCCTCAGGTACTGGAAGGCCACAGCTGGATCAAGGCTGGGTCTCTTTCCCAGGCTGAAGAAGCCGAGCTGTGTCAGCTTTTCCTTGCAGGAGAGGAGCTGCAGCCCTGGCACCATCTGGGTGTCCCTGCTGGGCCCCTGCTGCAGCGTGTCCACGTCCTTGCCGTCCGTGCCGGGGAGCCCGGCAGAGGCGGAGGCAGCGCTGCAGGTGCAGGGTCAGCGGCGGGGAGGAGACCCGGCCCTGGCAGCGGCTCCGGGAGCAGCGATCGGCGCTGGGCCGCCCGCACTGCAGAGAGCCGGGGCCCTTGTGCCTGCCCTTGTGCCCAGGGCGCCTTTCCCCGCCGCCCGCCCGCCCGCCCGCTCGGGGGAAATGCCCCCTGTGCCGCCCCTCAGGGCCGCCCCTCGCCGCTGCCCCGGGCGCTCCCGGCGCCGCCTGGAGGGGCCCAGGCCTCGGCCTCACCCTGCTCAGCCCGAGGCCTGGAAAAGCAGATTCAAACACCCACCCAGAAAGTGCCCCAGGATGCCAAGGTCAATCTTTTGTCACCAGCACGGCTTTGCTATCAGAGTCTGGACGGGAGTAGAAAACCACCAGGGGAAAAGAGCATGAACAAGTTCTGCCTTGGCACTACCTCAAGCTGTGGGGTACCAGTTGTTGGTTTCACTGGCTCTGGATTGAAGGCACTTGAGACAGTAATTCATGTTCAGACTCAAGTGTTTATTATTTCTTATCAGTAAAACAGCCTCATTACTGGGAGTTCAGCAGCTTTTCAGTAGAAGGCACAAAATGGCCAACAATCTCTTGTTCCAAGGTCTTTTAAGACTAAACTATCCAATTAGGAACTGACACCTAGATTATTTTCCCGTTTAAGCCAATAACTGATCCCAAAGAGCCTGCAATGTGGAATTTCTGCCCAAATACAAAAAGCCACCCAAACACATGAAGAAGAAGGAAGAAGCATGAAGAAGAAACCCAGGACAAAACACTGTGCCCTCCATTTTGCTTCCATCCACAACATACTAAAAATCCCAAAACCTCAATTTCTCAGAGTCAGAGTGGAGCAAAGCCGAAAAACTGGAGCTGATAAGAATGGACTAAAACCACAACCAAGGAATCAGCATCACCCTGAAATACCTTTCCCCTTACATCAGCCTGGTGCATATTCATAGACCCTCATGCATACCCATAAACTACTTTACATATTCCAGGAATGATTTTACATGGCCCCTCCCTGGGTCTGCCTTTTCAGAGCATGTGTGTTTCTTGGCTGTGGTTTTGGCTCCTTCTCTTTATCACCTCCAGGTTTTGGGCCTTGGTGCACTCTGCCTTCAGACGGGGAGTGCTGATAGTTGGCAGATCTGTACAGGTGTCCTCATCCCGTGTGCATTGGATGTTATCCCACCCAAGCAGCCTTTTCACAAGCTTAATTAACAACAGAAATAAAAACTTATAACAAAGTTACTTTAAAAAACAGTCCCAGCCCATATTTGATCCCAGTCTGTGTGGTCCTGATCCATATGGTCCCAGAAACCTGGGATCCCAGTCCATACAGTCCCAGTCCATATTTGATCCCACTCCAGGCTATCCTGGTCTGGAGGGTTCTAACCCACAGGATCCCCATCTATGTGATCCCAGTCCATGTGATCCCAGCCCATATTTGATCCCAGTCCATCTTTGATCCCAGCCCATATTTGATCCCAGTCTGTGGGGTCCTGCACACACTCCCTGGGTCTGGAATTCCAGTTCCCAGCCAGGAAAAAATGTTCCTGCCCTTGAACTTCCTTCCTATCCCCTCAACAAATTGCAATAAAATTATAAACAAAGAAATAATAATTGAAATTAAATAAATTATAATTAAAAAAATCTCAACTCTTCTTTACAATACTCCAACTAAGATTTAACTCAAACGAAAAATAACTATTACTATAATATTACCAATGCATATAAATAAATTATATATCAAGAAATACCTTTTGAAAATTTTAACTTGATGACTAATGTACTTTAGATAAAAAAATCTAAAGAAACAAACAAGCAATCTAACACCTCTTAGTTAAACAATTCATATTACAAATATACTAAACACAAAACCAAACACCACTATAATTTCTCAGACATTTCAACCAAACAATTAAACTTTAATAACATCCTTAAGTACTCTTGAAAAATTAAAATTATTTTAAAAAAATTAATTGTGTGTGGGTGGTTTTATTTCAATATTGGTTTTTGGATTGTTTGGGTTAGATGAATTAAAAAATGGGATTTTTATAGGAATTGAATCAGCTGAGAAGGTGGCACTCTGCAAACAGAATTGACTGAAAATAAATGGGACAGAAATCAGTAACTCTGAAAGTTTTATTTCCTATCAAATACAACCCACACACCCAGCCCCACACAATCCCCATCCCATTGCTTCAAATTGGGATCCCACTTCTCCCAATCTCCTTCCAACCCCATCTCACCCTGGCGGCTGTGGAATGGATTGAGTTTGGCATGGGATTGAGTTTTTTTTAGGAGGGAACAAGGAATTTAAGGTAGGATTGAGCCTTTTTGGGTTAACATTCAGTTATTTTCAGTGGAATTTGAGTGGTTTTGAGGTGACAGATCGATCCCTCTTGGATTTTGGAGTAGAGAGAGAGGGAGAAGAGAAAAAAATTCAGGCCAAACCAAAGGAGAAGCAGCCAGGAGTGTTCCCAACATGGATCACAGGGAATGTGAGTGACCAGGGCTGTGCCCAAAGTGCCTCCTCCAGTGGGGGATGGAGCTGCAGCAGCGCACGAAGCTCTTCCCGCACTCGGGGCACTCGCAGGGCTTCCCTTACCGGTGCCTCCGTTGGTGTCGGGTCAAGTGAGAGCTGCAGGAGAAGCTCTTCCCACACTGGGGACACTCGTAGGGCCTCTCCCCTGTGTGGATGCGCTGGTGAATGATGAGGTCGGAGTTGTGCTTGAATCCCTTCCTGCAGTCAGGGCAGCGGAATGGCCTCTCCTCTGTGTGACTTTGATAGTGCAGGAGGAGATTGGAGCTGGTCTGAAACCTCTTCCTGCATTTATCACACTCGTAGGGCCTCTCCCCAGTGTGGACGCGCCGGTGCCTGACGAGGTCGGAGTTGTACTTGAATCCCTTCCCGCAGTCGGGGCATTGGAAGGGCCTCTCCTCTGTGTGACTCTGATAGTGCTGGAGGAGACTGGAGCTGGTCTGAAACCTCTTCCCACACTCGGAACACTCATAGGGTCTCTCCCCAGTGTGGGTCCTCTGGTGCTTGAGCAGGTTGGAGCTCTGGTTGAAGCTCTTCCCACACTCCCCACACTCGTAGGGCCGTTCCCCAGTGTGGATCCTCTGGTGCCTGATCAGGTGGCAGTTCCACCTGAAGCTCTTCCCACACTCCATGCACGTGTGGGGCTTCTCCCCATCATGGAGCTGCTCATGGAGCACCGGCTCCGAGCTCTGGCTCCATCTCCGGCCGCCTTCCCGGCCCAGGCTGCCTCTTTCCCCCTCACATCCCCGCCATCTGCGTTTGCAGCCCCTCCTCGTGCGGCATCTCCGGGCCTTTTCCTCCCCGTTGGCTTCCTGCACCGTGGAGCTGCTCAAAACGGCCTCTGCCACCAGGTTCTGCCGTGGGCATTTGTCCTCCCTGCTCTCCATGCTCAGCTCCTGCTCTGGGCAAGGAAGGACAAGGACAGCATGGGATTTGCCTCCGTGCCACAGGCAAGGGCAACGAGATCCCCCCAGGGCTGTGCTGCAGCCGAGGGCCCTGCTGGGCTGGGAGATGGAGCAGCACAGAGGGGAAAGGGGCACTGACTTCCTCCTCACCTGCCTCAGTGTCCCGGAGCATCTTCCTCTTCCTCGCAGCCTCTCAGGGTTGGCAATGGGAAATCCTGGTTTGGGGAAAACAAGGGATGAGCGCGTTTGTAGGAGCGTCGGGGGTAGCACAGTGGGGATGGACGGAGACGAGAGATCTCTGCAGCCAGGTCGTGGAATTTGTGGTTTATTGCAAAGGGCCTGGGTGCAGGGCCCTGCTTGGAGCTGCCAGGCACAGCTTGGAGCAGGCCTGAGAGAAGAGAGGGAGGGAGAGGATGAGAGGGTGAGAGAGTAAGAGGGTAAGAGTGTAAGAGAGTAAGGTTCCCGTTACAATACAATAATTCTTCTGTGTTAAATATTCTATTTCTCACTAACCAGTCCAGTACAAGATACAAATCCTTTAGCATTTACATATAGCCTGTAAGAATCATTACATCACCATACTGTGTTACATTTTCAACCCTAAAAACACCTCTTTGGAGCCCTTCTGCTGAGCTAGTAGGGTCTGCTCTGACCCTTGGACCTGTCTGCAAGCAGAGGGAATTGTTTCATCAGAAGGGGATTACCTTCAGTCGGGCCACACCATTGTTTTCCTTTTGTTCAGTAACTAAGGAATCTAAAAGCTTGCTTTCATTCCAATCTTGCTTAGAGTTCCTATACTCTCAAAAGCTTTTGAGAATATAGTAACTATAAGCAAGATTGGAATGAAAGGCCAGACAATAATATTTATAAGGCTTTCCTGTTTCATCTACCCCAACACACGTTGACTTTGAAGGTCTCTCTGCCCAGGTACATCGGTAGTCCGGCCATCTGGGCTCCAGAAAACCCTCCCAAACACCAAAATTCAGCCCTGAAAAAGCCTCCCAGGGGTTGCCCGTCCCTGGTCCCTCCCCTCTGGTGTTCAGGGGTTCCCCCCTGTCCCAGCTGCTGGGGTCAAACTTGGATTGGGGGTCCCCCTTCTCCTGGGTGCCCGCCCTGCCCAGGCTGCTGGCAGTGCCAGCAATGCCAAAAGCTCCCCTCTCTTGGCTCTCCCCATTTCGGGATGCCGGGGCTCTTTGGGCTCCCGGGCTCCCTTCTCCCCTCATTCTCTGCTCTGGGCTGCAGCGGCTCCAAGGAGTCCCCCCTGCCCCTCTCCAGGCTCTTGAGGCTCCCGCCAATGGCGGCGCTCCCACCTCTCTGGCCTCCCCACTTTGGCCTCCTGGGGGACACAGGGCTCTGCTCCTCCAGGCTGCCTCTGCCGGCAGCCGCCACCGCCACCCCCCGACGTCCCCCCGAGGGGCCTTTTCCGCTCAGCCTTGGACTTCTTCATTCTCCAAACATCCCCCCAAAAACCCAACCCAGGGACCCCCCGGGATATCCGGGCCGGGCTCCCCCTCCCCGCTCACCGGAGCCATGGGGGGGGCGATGATCCCACAGGTGGGGGCTGCGAATTCAGGCAGGGATCGAGACCGCGTGGCTCCCTCAGCTCAGCCTTGATCCGCCCTTGTCCCTCCTCTTCCTCTTCCTCCCGCTCCTCCTCTGTCCTATCTCCACCTCCCTCTCCTCCTCCCCCTAACCCCGCCTCCTTCCCTGCTCTTTCTCCTCCCGCTCCTCCTCTTCCATCCCCCCTCCTCCTCCTCCTCCGTGTTATCCCCACCTCCTGCTCCTCTTCCATCCCGCCCCTTCCATTCCTTCTCCCCCTCCTCCCCCCTTACCCCGCCTCCTCCTCCCTCTCCATCCCTGCCCTTCCCTCCCTCCTCCTCCTCCCCCAGCAGCAGCCACACCCTCGGTGCCCCGTTCCCGCAGCCCTCGCAGCCCGCGGCAGCAGCGGCCATGGAGCCGGGCCAGGTCGGCATGGGCAGCGCGGGGCTCTCGGCTGCTCCCAGCCGCTGCGGGCGGGGGGAACCCGGCCCGGGCCAAAGGAGAGGCAAACTGGCCAAACTGGGGGCACATCACAAAGCTAAGGATGCAGCAGAAAATGGAGCTGAAAGAGTTATGTTAATATTAACTCCAAACGAGAAAAAACTGGAAATTCCAAAGTTTAGGGAAGCCGAGAAAAAAGAATTAAACAAGATAGGAAATGAACAAGATAAATCAGGGAAATAGAAACTTCTACATGGAAGACAATTACTTAATAAAATGTGCTTACTAGGAAAAGATTAGAAGACGTGCATCAGAAACCCCACTGGCGTACTCAAGCTTTGTGTGATCATTTTTTAAGGAATTTTGGGTGCACTGGGATTTTTGGTGTAGCAAAGCAAGTCACTGAAAGATGCTTAATTTGCCAAAGGATAAATAAAAAGGTGATGGGAAAAACAACATTAGGAGGTCATGAGTTAGCTCGTCGACCATTTCAAAATATCCAAGCAGAAGTTTAGATTTGTTAGCTTCTGGATTTATTTGGAAAAAAACCCATTTAATCTAGAAGAAAGAGAAGATGCCATATGTTAGACAGGAGATTTTAGGAGAATAAAAATCTTTGAAGTATCAGAAACAGCCGAGGAAAAAACCAAGAAAATAAAAAGGGGAAATGAAAGGGAGGGGAACAAGAGGAAAAGTCAGAAAGAGAGTGGGATCCTCTGCAGCTCTTGCCCCCTCCGTTGGCGGCCGAGGCGCCTGTCCCGGGTCCCGGCTCGCTGCCCGCCTCAGCTCCGCCTGCCCCGGTTTCCATCCCAGGTGCGGGCTCACTGCCCAGGGCAGCTCCACCTGCCCCGGCGCTGGCGGTGAATTTGTGTGCCCTGGCCCCACTGCCCGGCCCGCGGCCGCTCTACCGGCCATGCTGGGCAAGATGGGGTTGCTCTGTCCTGCCGCGTGGGCCGAGGTCACCGCGCCGACCGCACCGAGGGCGGGTCCCAGCCATCCCATCCCCGGCTGCCCTGCCCGTGCCAGCTGCGCTGGGCAGCGCCGCTGCTGCTGCCGGGGTCTCCCACCTGCCTTTTCTCTGCCGGGAGCTGCCGGATCAGCCGCCAGAAGCCATGTGGGGGCTGCCCACGCTCCGGCTCGGCCTCCACGGGAAGATCCCCCTCTGGCGATTCCGGCAGCACACCCTGCCCACACTCCGACCGAGCCTCGGCGGGATATCCTCCCCTGACCCCTCCTGCTCTGAGTTACGTCCCCTTGGTAACCACAGCTCCTGCTGTTCAGGGAAAACCCCTCTCTCTACAGGAAGCACCTTATCGAAACACTAGGAGCTCAGTTAAAAGGCAGCCCTCTCCAAATTCTTTCTCAAAACACGGGAGAAAGGCTATAGAAGGTAAAAAAGTGAAAGAGTTAGATGAAGGGATTGCTCTATTGCCGTGAAGAGAGGTTCCCATGGCAGGGATGCGCTGCCCCGCCCCGCGGGAGCCACCGGCGCCCCTGCCGGCCATGCCCGGAACTGCACCCAAGGGGAAAGCGCCGCAGCCGAAAGGCCGGGACCGGCTCCGGGCTCTGTTTGTTGTCACTGCCGGAGCTGTTTATACACACTACTATTATTATATTATACACGCTAGTAAAGAACCGTTATTCCTAATCCCATATCTTTGCCTGAGAGCCCCTTGATTTCACTATCCTAAAAATTAAGAGGGAGGGGCTTTGCATTCTCCATTCCAAGAGGGGCTTTTTCTGCCTTCCCAAGCAGACACCTGTCTTGTAAAGCAAGACAAGCACCCACAGGCACTGAGGGGGGCTGCAGGAGGGGCAGAAGAAGGCCCTGCAGCACTTGGGCACAAAGGCCCAGCAGGTGAATGCAAGAAGGGAGCAGCAAAAGGCCAAGCTGAAGGCAAAGGCCAGGGCAGAGCTCCTACAGCCCCTGAGGGATCAGCCCCAGGGCCCAAGGGGGCCCCAGCACCCAGGGCACGGCTCGGCCACAAGCACCCGGCAGAGGCATTGCCCTCCTCGGCAGGGCACAGCCCACCCAAACAGCCCCTGGCAAGGAATCAGGGCTCCAGCTGCAGGGCACAAGGACACTGCAAGCAGAGACAGCAGCACCCTCAGGACCAGCAAGTCCAGCCCGTGATGGACATGGATTGGCAGGGCTGTCACGGCTCCCATCACACCAGGGACCCTCCACACTGGAGCCCTTGAGAACATTCAGGTGGGTCTGCATTGAGAGGAGGCATTTCCTGATGGACACAGGGGCCTCTCAATCTGCTCTGAATCTTAGACCTAAAGGGGAAAATAGTAAAGGAATATTTTAATTTTTAAGGGAATGAGTGGGAAAGATGAGCAGGTATGATTTGTTCAACCACTATTAGAAGCTGTGGGGGATAGGTTTGAAATAAATGAATTTCTTTTTCTTCCTCCTGTGATTGTAATTAACTAGGAAAGAGTTTGAGAGCTGGATTTTAATACTGTAAAAAGGGATACAGAGGCTAGTTCTGTTGTACCTCTGTGTCAAAAGTCTGACAAGGCCTATGCTGAAGTGAACCCAGAAGTGTGGGCAGCCCCAGGGAAATACAGAAAATTAGATATGGAGCCTCTACAAATTAAAGCAACCAGGACAAGCACTACCCTGTTCCAAGAGAGGGAAGGAAGGGCTCACAGCCTGGTATTGAGTCCCTGTTAAAGGCAGGGCTTTTGGAGCCAAGGGTGTCTCCCTACAACACTCCTATCCTGCCAGTCAACAAACTGGATGGATGGACACAAGGAGGAAACACAGAATTTTCAAGTGTTAAAATTAAGATTAACTGAGGCGAGTGGCCTGGGCCTTCCAGACAGGGAAAAAGAATTTGAATTATAGGTGGACGTTAAACAGGGTCTTGCCAAAGGAATTCTTGTGCTAAAATGTTTAACCCAGTGGCCAGAGAGCAGCCTCATTGTCTGCAGAATTGTGCAGCCACAGCTTCCGTGGGAGCAGAGGCTGAAAACTGATGACAACAGGAGGATCTCCTAGAGTTCAAGTCTGGCATCAAGTTAAAGCTTTGACAACCAAAAGAGCCTCTCAATGGATGAGCAGGGCTCGGTGATTACAGTATGAAACTTGTTCAGTGGCACAGGAGGATTCAGAACTGAGGACAGGGCAAGGGTTTAACCCAGCCTCCTGTTTGAACAGCCTGGAGAGGGGCTGGCAAGGAACCCAGGACTGCACTCAAGGGACAGAGCTCCCGAGCCAGGCTGGGAGAGATTGATGGGACATTCCCTGGCCTGAGGGAGACAATGTGTTTGTGGATGGCTCTGCAAGGGCAGCAGGAGGGAAAAGAGCTACAAGACAGGCTGTTATTAAGGAAGGGGAATCAGACAAAGCGCAGGTCACCGGCCCATGCTCAGCTCAACCCGCGGAGCTGTGGGTGCTTGTAAGAGCCTGGCACTGAAATGCCCTGAGCAGGAAGGCTTCAAAATCTTCTGCTGACACCATGGCACCTAACAGGGGGGCAAAAGCAATTCTGACTGCTTCAGCAAGCACTGGATCACTTATTAACCTATTTCTAAAAGAAATAATTCAAAGATAATGGATTGTGGGAGCAATAGATTCAGATGGGGAACTCATTTTACAGGAAAGACCCTTCAGGGGGTTATGGCAGCTTTAGGAATACAATGGGACCTCCATAACCCCTGGCAAGCCCAGAGCTCGGGTTGGGTAGAAAGAATGAATGGGGAAATAAAGAAACACCTTTGGAAGCCGGAGATAGAAACCAAGATGCCATGGGTACAGCTTTTGCCATTGGCCTTGCAAGAAAAAGAGCCAGACCCAAGGCAGATATTCAATTATCTCCCTTGGAATTCATGTCTGGAATTCCTTACCTGGGCAATTCTCCACCTAGTGCAGGGTGGAAATAAGGGATGTAAATTTAAGGCAGGCTGTAGCCAGGATCCTGTCTCCTGTGGAATCTCTCCCCCAGGAAGCTGGGCTGGCACAGAGCCTGCCCTGGGACTTTGCTGTTGCCAACACCCAGCCAGGCCATCGGCTCCTGCCTAAGGAGTGCAAAGCAGCACCACTGGTGGCCAAGGGGCCCACGCCAAGTGTCCCTGAGGCCAGAAACAGCCGCCAGCACAGCTGAGCACGGGGGGACCCCTCAGCCTGGCCTCAGGGGCTCTGAAGCCCCGGAGATTTGCACTTCCCGCCCGCAGCAGGACCATGGGAGCCGCCCCTGAGCCTGCCCTGAAGGCAACGCAGCAGCAGCCAGGGCTCCACAGCGGGCCAAGCCCCTGGGCCTGCCCACAGATCCTCTGCTCAAACCCTCGGGAATCCTGGCCACCCTCCCCTGGCACCTCCAGCCACTGCGGCCAAGCCTCGCTGCCGCTGCTGCAGCTCCAGCGCTGGCTGGGCCTGCACTGCCACAGCTGCTGGGGAGCACCGCGGCACAATTCCACCCTGGGGCTCACTCACACCCACACTCTGGGCTGCCTGCGACTGCACTGCTGCAAAATGTACCCATCCTGCTTCTTTTAAATCTTATTTCTCTGCTCAGAAAGGTTTCTCTACTCAAAGGTTTGCCTTTGGGAAAGAAATTTTAAAGGTTTTATTTAAGGGGTTCCCAGTCTGTTCGGATGTTAAACTCATCTCCACCACTCAATGGAGACGAGTTTAACATCCGAACAGACTGGGAATAGCCCAAAAGACACCCACAGAGATAAGGACCAGCAACAAAACATCAACGCCCCCGCAGCAAACAGCAACCAACAGCTACCCCAGACACTGCCCCCGCACAGCTGGAGACACCTGGTCTGGAAAAGGCTGAGAAGGAAATCCAGGAGTGTGGGCGGAATTCACAGCAGAGGGGAAGAAATCCGAGTCTAATAGGAAACCAAATACTAAAAACTTACACGACTTGGAAGCAATGAACATTAAAGCAGTGGATTTAGATTGGTTCAGACTAGGTAAAGTTTAGGAAAAATCGGGTAAAACTGACATGTCATGGAATGATTTTTTCTGCATAGCTGGGCTATGTGTGGATGAAAGTATTTCTGTTGCACATCCTGGCCAGAACCAAGTAATGCCTTGACTCTCTCACACTAAAGAGATTCTTGGAGAGTTTTTGTTTTCCCTACAGTTTCAGTGATAAGATTACAACATGAGAAACATTTTTTATAATAATCCTACTTTATATTGTCAGGTAGGTTTGGGACAGAAGGGTGAGAATCAATTTTTGGTCTGGGTTTTTCCATGTTCGCCTTTATGTTGCATTTTGCAAAATTGAAGAGCTTTAACCGTGATACTTTTAACTCTTAAATAGTTAATACTTTTTTTAAAAAAAGCAGGGTGAAGCTGCAAAGGGAAACAGCAAATGGAGAATGTTGGGAAAACTTTCCTATAAATAAATTGGGGGGAATTGAGATGAGGGACTACGTTTTGTTCGTCATGAAAAAGAGACCAGTGTGTTACAAGAGTTGTCTGCTGACTATTTCTGTACTACTTCATGAGATATGAGCTACAAGGATACCAGGGAAGGGGTTGCAGGAGCCCACACATAGTCCCACCCAGCAAATGGTACAAGCAGATAACTCACAGAGATAACGACCAGGGAAAAGCTGGGGAAGGGGCAGGGGCAGATAAACAGTCTGCAAGGCAGGACATTTGCTTGCTTAAGCTTGATAGGGCACAGTTTGCAAGGCAGGACATTTGCCTGCTTAAGCTTGATAGGGCACATATTGCGTTAATCATAAGATTTTGGTAATTTTTCACAGAGAAGTCACCAAATAAGGACATAGGGTGAAGAAGACGCGGCTGAGGAAGACTCCGCAGCCTTTATCACCGACCACCAGGAGACAGAAGGATGACCCCCTAGCAACAACCAGCGCAGGCGCAGAGAACTCTGAGATAACATGGACTCCTGAAGGATGGAGAGGATAAAAGGACTGAATCAGAAACTAGTTGGTGCGGCAGTTGGTGGAGCGGAGACTCCCCTGTCGCCCAGCGCTGAGCCTTTGCTTACGTAGTATAACTGCTTCAATAATTAATAAATTCTTTGATTGGAAATTACTCGTTTTGAGTCAATTTTATAACAATGGGGTGTCCAGGGGGTCCCTGTGCCCAGGAAAGGGGGTGCACGGGCCCCGGTGTTGAGGAAGGTGGTGGGTGGGGGCTGTGGAAGGCAGGAGTGGGGGTCCAGGGGGTGCTGGGGTCAAGGAAAAGCGGGGGCTGGGGTGTCTGAGAGGGGGAGGGCCGGGAAAGGGGGTGCGGGGGGCATTGGTGCTGCATGAGGGGGTGCAGGAGGGTCCCCGTGCTGGATAAGGGGGTGCAGGGGGGGGTCCCTGTGCCTGAGAACGGAGGGTTTGGGAGGGTTCCAATCTCGGATATGGGGGTGCACGGGGGTCCTGGTGCAGTGGAATGGGGGTTCAGGGGGTCCTGGTGCTGTATAAGGGGATGCAGTGGCGTCCCGGTGCCCAGGAATGGGGGTTCAGGGGGGCCGGTGCCAGATAATGGCCTGGCTGGGATCTGGTGCTGGGAAAAGGGGTGCAGGGGGTCCCAGGGCCAGATAACGGGATGCACTGGGGTCCCGGTGCCCAGGAATGGGGTTCCGGGGGGTTCCATTCCCGAGTTCCAGGGTTCAAGGGGTCCTGGTGTCTGAAAATTGAGGTTCAGGGGGTCCCGGTGCCGGGTAAGGGGATGTAGTGGATCCCGGTGCCCAGAAATTGGGGTTCAGGGCGGTTTCCCTGCCCGGGAATGGGGGCTCAGGGGGTTCCAGGCTGCAGATAAGGGGGTGCAGGAGTTATCGGGGCTGAGGAAGGGGGTACAGGGGGGGTCCCAGTGCCCCAAAATGAACGTTCAAGGGGGGTCTCTTGACCCCCTGGAACCCCAGGGGACCCTCCGGGATCCCCTGGAACCCCTTCCAGGAAGCGCCAGCAATGAAGAACTGGGGGGACGCCGAAATTTGGGAGATCTGGGGGTCCAAAAGCCGAGGAAAAGGGCGGGTCTGGGGTCTGGGAAGGACGAGGTGGCCGGGAATGGGCGTGCAGGGGGTCCCAGAGCACTGACGGGGGTGCGGGGGGATCCTAGGCCCGGATTAGGGGGGGGGGCAGGGGGGTCCCAGTGCCCAAAAATTGGGGTTCAGGGGGTTCCCGTGCCGGGGAATGCGGGTTCGGGGGGAGTTTCCTTCAAGGAATTTGGGATTCAAGGGGGTCCCGGTGGCCGGGAATTGCGCTTCCGGGGGCGTCGGTGACCAGAAATGGGGATTCAGGGGAGTCCTGGGGCCACATGAGGGGGTACAGGGCGGTGCCAATGCTGGGCAAGGGGGTACAGGGGGGTCCCTGTGCCCAGAAATGGGCGCTCAAGGGGGTCCGCGTGCTCAGGAATGGGGGTTCAGGGGGGTCCCGGTGCTGAAAAAGGGTGCTGAGGGGGTCACAGGACCGAAAATGGGGGTTCAGGGGAGTCCCGGTACCCGGGAATGGAGGTTTAGGGAGTTCCCGGTGCCCAGGAATTGCGGTTCAGGGGGGTCCCGGTGAACAGAAATGAGGGTTCAGGGGATCTCGGTGCCAGATGAGGGGGTACAGGGGGGTCCCGGTGCTGGGGAAGTGGAGTGAGGGGGGGTGGCATGACCCAAAATGGGGGTTCAGGAGGGTTCCCCTGCCCGGGAATGGAAGATCAAGGGGGTCCCGGTGCCCGGGAATTGCGGTTCAGGGGGGTCCCGGTTTCGGGGGGTCCCACTCACCTTTGGTCGCGGCCCCCGGGTCCCCCAGGAGACCCAGGAGTCCCCGGAGCACCCCCAGCCCCAGCGCTGGGGCCATCGCAGCCGTCCCCGATCGCGGCTGCAGAGACGCGAAAGCGAAAGTGCCCGAGGGAGCGCGGGGGGAGGGGGAAAGGGCGAATTCCAGGGAATTCACCTGGATCCCCTCCTGGCACCCCTCTGGATCCCTCGGGGATCCGTCTGGGACCCTCCAGGGCCGCGCCCTGCGGGACCCCCGGGCCGGGCTCTGCTGAACTCCCGGCCCTGCGCTCAAACTCTGCCCGGACCCCGCTGGGCTCGGCCCAAAGCCGGGCAAGCAGCGGGAGCAGCGGAGCCAATTTTTGCTGCGGGTGCGGGTCCCACCCCCGGCGGAGCAGGGCTGGGCGCTGGGACCCGATCCCTGATTCCCAATCTCCTTCTCTCTCGCTCTCTCTCTGCTGTTCTCTCCCTTTCCTTTGGGGGATCATAAATCCCAGCAAAGGGAGGCTGGGGCTGAGGTGCCCCGGGCTGGCCGGGAATGGGGGCCCGGGGCTCCCTGGGCTCACGGAAATGGGGGATCCAGGGGCTGGGAGAGGAGGATACCCGGGAAAGGGGGTGCAGGGGGGTGTTGGGGCAGGATAAGGGGGTGCAGGGGGGGGTCCCAGTGCCCGGGAATGGGGTTGGGAGGGGGGGTGGGCAGCAGCTGCTGGAGAGAGACTGGGACAGACTGGAATGGACTGGGACAGACTGGGAAAAGAACCCACTGGGAGCAGAACTGAGGCAGCAGAGATCATACTGGGATATACTGGGACCACACTGAGGGCTACTGGGAACATGCAGGGGACAATTGAGATGGGACTGGGAATGGTTTGGATCATCCTGGGACTGACTGGAATCATACTGGGAGTGATCAGATCTGTAGTAGGGGGGAAGAAGAGAAACTGGAATAATGCAGGGAGCAACTGGGATCATACTGGGAGCAGCTGCCCCATGCTGGGGTCATACTGGGATCATACTGGGACTGATGGGGTGACACTTGGAGTGACTGGCATAGTACTGGGAGTGTCTGGGAGTAACTGGGATCAAACTGGAGGTGACTGGACTTATACTGGCAGCAACTGGGACCACAGCGGGGGCAAATGGCATCGGGTAAGGTGTGACCGGGCTCATCCTGGAAGTGCCTGGGGCCACACTGGGCTCTTCCTGAGAGGGACTGAGAGTGAAAGGAACCATACAGGGCATGACTGGGAGCCGCTGGGACCGTGCCGGGGGCAACTGGGATCCTACCGGGAGTGATTTGGACCATACTGGGAGTGACCGGGACCCACCGGTGAGGCGGCGGCGGAGCTGGGAGGCGGCCGCAGCGCAGGTGGGAGCCGCGCTGGGTTGTGCGGGGGCTCGGGGCTCGCTGCGGGCCTCGGGGGCGGCAGGGGGCTCAGGCGGGTTCCTTGTGCCGTGTCCGGCCCGTGGTGCCGCTGCCGTGAGGGCGCTGCGGGAGCGGCTGCCCGCGGTCTCCTTGCGGCCGCTGCCTCGGCAGGAGCCGCTGCCGGAGCAGCGCTGGCTCGGCCCGGTTCCTGTGGCTGGCACAGGGGCGGCTGCCCCGTGCCCGCGGCTGTGCGGGGAAATTCACGTGGCCGGAGGTTTCCGTGCCCCGAGGAGACAGAGGAGTCCTGTACAAATGACTTTATTGCTGAGCAGAGGGAGAGGCCGTGGCGCATTTGCCGTGCGCTCGCTGCCATTGTTGTAGTTCGCAGCCTCCTTTTTATCCTCATTTTCCCGGCTCATCTCCCTCTCCCTTTGCCCACTGGCTGAGGTACTTGGAAGGTTCAGACCTCCCGATCTGCCAACTGCACGTCCTCGTTAATGTGCACCCCCACTTTTGTAGAACAGCCGATATTCACGGCTCTGTTAAGTCTGTTTTGTTCTCGACGTTCAGGAATTTAGCGGGACTTTCTGCGAGCAGCAGTCCATGTTAATTAATAACATTTATTGAAGCTGGTGGTTTCGCCCCTTACTTCCTTATCTACAAGCCCCTGGCCCCTTGCTCAGCTGCTGAATGAGCTGCACTCTCAAGGTGCGGAGCATGGTAAAAAGGTGAGAGGTGCTGTAGCACATCAGAGCAGAAGCAGCATTCGTTTAACCCATGGTCTGCCAGGGAACCACAAAACCATGTCCCATTCCCATCCTTTCCACGTTTGGACTGGTACATGAGCTGCTTTTTTGTTTCCTTTGTTACCTGTTTCACCACTTTTGCTTTGTCTCTATTTGCCAAGACCAGTTTGAGTCATTTGATTTTCCACAAACTCCTCTTTTCTCTGCTAACAGATGATCTGATCCCATCCCATGGTGAAATGTTGTGTTCCTCATTTCAGTGGATTGCTCAGCAGGAAGGTCAGGAGCTGGAGCTGTCTGGTTGGTTATTCCGAGGACAGCTTGTAATCTAATGGTGCCATTGAAATGAGGAATGGGTTCTGTGGCTCCTGATATGAATTGGTTGGGGTTCCCAGGGGCTGGTCCATGGTGTTGTAGGATTTGTTCTGCTGGCCGTTCATCTTCTCCCCATCTTTGGCCGCTCTCTCCAGCCAGGGCTGCATCAATTGACCATTTGTCTCTAATTAAATCATCAAATACTTGGATTCCCAACTGATTTCCCGGAACTTGTGGTAGCAAGAACATCTCAGTGCTCTAATCCACCCTATATAACATAGACAGTGACAGCACACGTTGGAGTGGGCAGAGGGATGATTCCCCCCCATTTATTTATAGTGAAGTTTTCCCAACATTCTCCATTTGCTGTTTCCCTTTGCAGCTTCACCCGTTTCTGTCGCAGGGTCAGATATCCTCACCCCGGGCTCTGCCTTGAGCTGTGCAAATTCCATCAGCGCAAGCAGGCAGAGCTCGGGGTGAGGGGCAGGGGGAACCAGCCCAATTCCTGCCCCAGGCAAGAGACCCAGGTACATTGGCCAGGCTTTGCCCAGCAGGGTGCATTTGCATTCCTAAAGCTCCTCTCCTGGCTGACTAGAACCAAAGCTTCTCTTCCAGGGCTGCCATCTGGTGAGTCACATGTGGCCCCCCGGAATCTGCTTTTTTTAAAAAAAGTATTAACTATTTAAGAGTTAAAAGTATCACGGTTAAAGCTCTTCAATTTTGCAAAATGCAACATAAAGGCGAACATGGAAAAACCCAGACCAAAAATTGATTCTCACCCTTCTGTCCCAAACCTACCTGACAATATAAAGTAGGATTATTATTAAAAATGTTTCTCATGTTGTAATCTTATCACTGAAACTGTAGGGAAAACAAAAACTCTCCAAGAATCTCTTTAGTGTGAGAGAGTCAAGGCATTACTTGGTTCTGGCCAGGATGGGACACAGAAATACTTTCATCCACACATAGCCCGGCTGTGCAGAAAACATCATTCCATGACATGTCAGTTTTACTCGATTTTTCCTAAACTTTACCTAGTCTGAACCAATCTAAATCCACTGCTTTAATGTTCATTGCTTCCAAGTCGTGTAAGTTTTCAGTGTTTGGTTTCCTGTTAGACTCGGATTTCTTCCCCTCTGCTGTGAATTCCACCCACACTCCTGGATTTCCTTCTCAGCCTTTTCCAGACCAGGTGTCTCCAGCTGTGCGGGGGCAGTGTCTGGGGTAGCTGTTGGTTGCTGTTTGCTGCGGGGCGTTGATGTTTTGTTGCTGGTCCTTATCTCTGTGGGTGTCTTTTGGGCTATTCCCAGTCTGTTCGGATGTTAAACTCATCTCCATTGAGTGGTGGAGATGAGTTTAACATCCAAACAGACTGGGAACCCCTTAAATAAAACCTTTAAAATTTCTTTCCCAAAGGCAAACCTTTGAGTAGAGAAACCTTTCTGAGCAGAGAAATAAGATTTAAAAGAAGCAGGATGGGTACATTTTGCAGCAGTGCAGTCGCAGGCAGCCCAGAGTGTGGGTGTGAGTGAGCCCCAGGGTGGAATTGTGCCGCGGTGCTCCCCAGCAGCTGTGGCAGTGCAGGCCCAGCCAGCGCTGGAGCTGCAGCAGCGGCAGCGAGGCTTGGCCGCAGTGGCTGGAGGTGCCAGGGGAGGGTGGCCAGGATTCCCGAGGGTTTGAGCAGAGGATCTGTGGGCAGGCCCAGGGGCTTGGCCCGCTGTGGAGCCCTGGCTGCTGCTGCGTTGCCTTCAGGGCAGGCTCAGTGGGGCTCCCATGGTCCTGCTGCAGGCGGGAAGTGCAAATCTCCGGGGCTTCAGAGCCCCTGAGGCCAGGCTGAGGGGTCCCCCCCGTGCTCAGCTGTGCTGGCGGCTGTTTCTGGCCTCAGGGACACTTGGCGTGGGCCCCTTGGCCACCAGTGGTGCTGCTTTGCACTCCTTAGGCAGGAGCCGATGGCCTGGCTGGGTGTTGGCAACAGCAAAGTCCCAGGGCAGGCTCTGTGCCAGCCCAGCTTCCTGGGGGAGAGATTCCACAGGAGACAGGATCCTGGCTACAGCCTGCCTTAAATTTACATCCCTTATTTCCACCCTGCACTAGGTGGAGAATTGCCCAGGTAAGGAATTCCAGACATGAATTCCAAGGGAGATAATTGAATATCTGCCTTGGGTCTGGCTCTTTTTCTTGCCAAAGCCAATGGCAAAAGCTGTACCCATGGCATCTTGGTTTCCATCTCCGGCTTCCAAAGGTGTTTCTTTATTTCCCCATTCATTCTTTCTACCCAACCCGAGCTCTGGGCTTGCCAGGGGTTATGGAGGTCCCATTGTATTCCTAAAGCTGCCATAACCCCCTGAAGGGTCTTTCCTGTAAAATGAGTTCCCCATCTGAATCTATTGCTTCCACAATCCATTATCTTTGAATTATTTCTTTTAGCAATAGGTTAATAAGTGATCCAGTGCTTGCTGAAGCAGTCAGAATTGCTTTTGCCCCCCTGTTAGGTGCCATGGTGTCAGCAGAAGATTTTGAAGCCTTCCTGCTCAGGGCATTTCAGTGCCAGGCTCTTACAAGCACCCACAGCTCCGCGGGTTGAGCTGAGCATGGGGCGGTGACCTGCGCTTTGTCTGATTCCCCGTCCTTAATAACAGCCTGTCTTGTAGCTCTTTTCCCTCCTGCTGCCCTTGCAGAGCCATCCACAAACACATTGTCTCCCTCAGGCCAGGGAATGTCCCATCAATCTCTCCCAGCCTGGCTCAGGAGCTCTGTCCCTTGAGTGCAGTCCTGGGTTCCTTGCCAGCCCCTCTCCAGGCTGTTCAAACAGGAGGCTGGGTTAAACCCTTGCCCTGTCCTCAGTTCTGAATCCTCCTGTGCCACTGAACAAGTTTCATACTGTAATCACCGAGCCCTGCTCATCCATTGAGAGGCTCTTTTGGTTGTCAAAGCTTTAACTTGATGCCAGACTTGAACTCTAGGAGATCCTCCTGTTGTCATCAGTTTTCAGCCTCTGCTCCCACGGAAGCTGTGGCTGCACAATTCTGCAGACAATGAGGCTGCTCTCTGGCCACTGGGTTAAACATTTTAGCACAAGAATTCCTTTGGCAAGACCCTGTTTAACGTCCACCTATAATTCAAATTCTTTTTCCCTGTCTGGAAGGCCCAGGCCACTCGCCTCAGTTAATCTTAATTTTAACACTTGAAAATTCTGTGTTTCCTCCTTGTGTCCATCCATCCAGTTTGTTGACTGGCAAGATAGGAGTGTTGCAGGGAGACACCCTTGGCTCCAAAAGCCCTGCCTTTAACAGGGACTCAATACCAGGCTGTGAGCCCTTCCTTCCCTCTCTTGGAACAGGGTAGTGCTTGTCCTGGTTGCTTTAATTTGTAGAGGCTCCATATCTAATTTTCTGTACTTCCCTGGGGCTGCCCACACTTCTGGGTTCACTTCAGCATAGGCCTTGTCAGACTTTTGACACAGAGGTACAACAGAACTAGCCTCTGTATCCCTTTTTACAGTATTAAAATCCAGCTCTCAAACTCCTTCCTAGTTAATTACAATCACAGGAGGAAGAAAAAGAAATTCATTTATTTCAAACCTATCCCCCACAGCTTCTAATAGTGGTTGAACAAATCATACCTGCTCATCTTTCCCACTCATTCCCTTAAAAATTAAAATATTCCTTTACTATTTTCCCCTTTAGGTCTAAGATTCAGAGCAGATTGAGAGGCCCCTGTGTCCATCAGGAAATGCCTCCTCTCAATGCAGACCCACCTGAATGTTCTCAAGGGCTCCAGTGTGGAGGGGCCCTGGTGTGATGGGAGCTGTGACAGCCCTGCCAATCCATGTCCATCACGGGCTGGACTTGCTGGTCCTGAGGGTGCTGCTGTCTGTGCTTGCAGTGTCCTTGTGCCCTGCAGCCGGAGCCCTGATTCCTTGCCAGGGGCTGTTTGGGTGGGCTGTGCCCTGCCGAGGAGGGCAATGCCTCTGCCGGGTGCTTGTGGCCGAGCCCGTGCCCTGGGTGCTGGGGCCCCCTTGGGCCCTGGGGCTGATCCCTCAGGGGCTGTAGGAGCTCTGCCCTGGCCTTTGCCTTCAGCTTGGCCTTTTGCTGCTCCCTTCTTGCATTCACCTGCTGGGCCTTTGTGCCCAAGTGCTGCAGGGCCTTCTTCTGCCCCTCCTGCAGCCCCCCTCAGTGCCTGTGGGTGCTTGTCTTGCTTTACGAGACAGGTGTCTGCTTGGGAAGGCAGAAAAAGCCTCTCTTGGAATGGAGAATGCAAACCCCCTCCCTCTTAATTTTTAGGATAGTGAAATCAAGGGGCTCTCAGGCAAAGATAGGGGATTAGGAATAACGGTTCTTTACTAGTGTGTATAATATAATAATAGTAGTGTGTATCAACAGCTCCGGCAGTGACAACAAACAGAGCCCGGAGCCGGTCCCGGCCTTTCGGCTGCGGCGCTTTCCCCTTGGGTGCAGTTCCGGGCACGGCCGGCAGGGGCGCCGGTGGCTCCCGCGGGGCGGGGCAGCGCATCCCTGCCATGGGAACCTCTCTTAACGGCAATAGAGCAATCCCTTCATCTAACTCTTTCACTTTTTTACCTTCTGTAGCCTTTCTCCCGTGTTTTGAGAAAGAATTTGGAGAGGGCTGCCTTTTAACTGAGCTCCTCGTGTTTCGATAAGGTGCTTCCTGTAGAGAGAGGGATTTTCCCTGAGCAGCCGGAGCTTTGGTTACCAAGGGGACGTAACTCAGAGCAGGAGGGGTCAGGGGAGGATATCCCGCCGAGGCTCGGTGGGAGTGTGGGCAGGGTCTGCTGCCGGAATCGCCAGAGGGGGATCTTCCCGTGGAGGCCGAGCCGGAGCGTGGGCAGCCCCCACATGGCTTCTGGCGGCTGATCCGGCAGCTCCCGGCAGAGAAAAGGCAGGTGGGAGACCCCGGCAGCAGCAGCGGCGCTGCCCAGCGCAGCTGGCACGGGCAGGGCAGCCGGGGATGGGATGGCTGGGACCCGCCCTCGGTGCGGTCGGCGCGGTGACCTCGGCCCACGCGGCAGGACAGAGCAACCCCATCTTCCCCAGCGTGGCCGGCAGAGCGGCCGCGGGCCGGGCAGTGGGGCCAGGGCACACAAATTCACCGCCAGCGCCGGGGCAGGTGGAGCTGCCCTGGGCAGTGAGCCCGCACCTGGGATGGAAACCGGGGCAGGCGGAGCTGAGGCGGGCAGCGAGCCGGGACCCGGGACAGGCGCCTCGGCCGCCAACGGAGGGGGCAAGAGCTGCAGAGGATCCCACTCTCTTTCTGACTTTTCCTCTTGTTCCCCTCCCTTTCATTTCCCCTTTTTATTTTCTTGGTTTTTTTCCTCGGGTGTTTCTGATACTTCAAAGATTTTTATTCTCCTAAAATCTCCTGTCTAACATATGGCATATTCTCTTTCTTCTAGATTAAATGGGGTTTTTTTCCAAATAAATCCAGAACCTAACAAATCTAAACTTCTGCTTGGATATTTTGAAATGGTCGGCGAGCTAACTCATGACCTCCTAATGTTGTTTTTCTCATCACCTTTTTATTTATCCTTTGGCAAATTAAGCATCTTTCAGTGACTTGCTTTGCTACACCAAAAATCCCAGTGCACCCAAAATTCCTTAAAAAATGATCACACAAAGCTTGAGTACGCCAGTGGGGTTTGTGATGCACGTCTTCTAATCTTTTCCTAGTAAGCACATTTTATTAAGTCATGTAGAAGTTTCTATTTCCCTGATTTATCTTGTTCATTTCCTATCTTGTTTAATTCTTTTTTCTCGGCTTCCCTAAACTTTGGAATTTTCAGTTTTTCCTCGTTTGGAGTTAATATTAAAGAAACTCTTTCAGCTCCATTTCCTGCTGCATCCTTAGCTTTGTGATCTGCCCCCAGTTTGCCCAGTTTGCCTCTCCTTTGGCCCGGGCCGGGTTCCCCCCGCCCGCAGCGGCTGGGAGCAGCCGAGAGCCCCGCGCTGCCCATGCCGACCTGGCCCGGCTCCATGGCCGCTGCTGCCGCGGGCTGCGAGGGCTGCGGGAACGGGGCACCGAGGGTGTGGCTGCTGCTGGGGGAGGAGGAGGAGGGAGGGAAGGGCAGGGATGGAGGGGGAGGAGGAGGCGGGGTAAGGGGGGAGGAGCAGGGGGTGGGATGAAGGCGGAGAGAGAGCAGCGATGGAAGGAGGAGAAGGAGGAGGGGTTAGGGAGGAGGAGGAGAAGGAGAAGGGATGGAAGGGGCGGGATGGAAGAGGAGAAGGAGGTGGAGATAACAGAGAGGAGGGTGAGGGGGGATGGAAGAGGAGGAGCAGGAGGAGAAAGCAGTGAAGGAGGCAGGGTGAGGGGGAGGAGGAGAGGGAGGAAGGATGGAGGAGAAGAAGGAGGTGGAGATAAGACAGGAGGAGCGAGAGGAAGAGGAGGGACGAAGGTGGATCAAGGCTGAGCAGGAGGAGGAGGGCAGGGATGGAGGGGGAGGAGGAGGCGGGGTTAGGAAGGGGGAGATGGGGCTACGGAAGAGGAGGAGGGGAGAAGGAGAAGGAGGTGGGGTTAGCGAGGAGGAGGAGCGGGCATGGAAGAGGAGGGAGAGGGGTGGATCGAGGTTGAGCTGAGGGAACCACGCGGTCTCGAGCCCTGCCTGAATTCGCAGCCCCCACCTGGGGGATCATCGCCCCCCCCATGGCTCCGGTGAGCGGGGAGGGGGAGCCCGGCCCGGATATCCCGGGGGGTCCCTGGGTTGGGTTTTTGGGGGGATGTTTGGAGAATGGAGAAGTCCAAGGCTGAGCGGAAAAGGCCCCTCAGGGGGACATCGGGGGGTGGCGGTGGCGGCTGCCGGCAGAGGCAGCCTGGAGGAGCAGAGCCCTGTGTGCCCCAGGAGGCCAAAGTGGGGAGGCCAGAGAGGGGGGAGCGCCGCCATTGGCGGGAGCCTCAAGAGCCTGGAGAGGGGCAGGGGGGACTCCTTGGAGCCGCTGCAGCCCAGAGCAGAGAATGAGGGGAGAAGGGAGCTCGGGAGCCCAAAGAGCCCCGGCATCCCGAAATGGGGAGAGCCAAGAGGGGGCAGTGCGTCCCCAGAGACGACCTGGGGGGATCTCGTTGCCCTTGCCTGTGGCACGGAGGCAAATCTCATGCTGTCCTTGTCCTTCCTCGCCCAGAGCAGGAGCTGAGCATGGAGAGCAGGGAGGACAAATGCCCGCGGCAGAACCTGGTGGCAGAGGCCGTTTTGAGCGGCTCCACGGCGCAGGAAGCCAACGGGGAGGAAAAGGCCCGGAGATGCCGCACGAGGAGGGGCTGCAAACGCAGATGGCGGGGATGTGAGGGGGAAAGAGCCAGCCTGGGCCGGGAAGGCGGCCGGAGATGGAGGCAGAGCTCGGAGCTGGTGCTCCATGAGCAGCTCCATGATGGGGAGAAGCCCCACACATGCGTGGAGTGTGGGAAGAGCTTCAGGTGGAACTCGGAGCTGATCAGGCACCAGAGGATCCACACTGGGGAACGGCCCTACGAGTGTGGGGAGTGTGGGAAGAGCTTCAGCTGGAGCTCCAACCTGATCAGGCACCAGAGGACCCACACTGGGGAGAGGCCCTATGAGTGCTCCAAGTGTGGGAAGAGGTTTCAGACCAGCTCTGATCTTCTCCTGCACTATCAGAGTCACACAGAGGAGAGGCCCTTCCAATGCCCCGACTGTGGGAAGGGATTCAAGCGCAACTCTGACCTTGTCAAGCACCGGCGCATCCACACTGGGGAGAGGCCCTACGAGTGTGATAAATGCAGGAAGAGGTTTCAGACCAGCTCCGCTCTCCTCCGGCACTATCGGATTCACACAGAGGAGAGGCCCTTCCAATGCCCCGACTGCAGGAAGGGATTCCAGCGCAACTCCAACCTCGTCACCCACCGGCGCATCCACACAGGGGAGAGGCCCTACGAGTGTCCCCAGTGTGGGAAGAGCTTCTCCAGGAGCTCTCACTTGACCCGACACCAACGGAGGCACCGGTAGGGGAAGCCCTGCGAGTGCCCCGAGTGCGGGAAGAGCTTCGTGCGCTGCTGCAGCTCCATCCCCCACTGGAGGAGGCACTTTGGGCACAGCCCTGGTCACTCACATTCCCTGTGATCCATGTTGGGGACACACCTGGCTGCTTGTCCTTTGGTTTGGCCTGAATTTTTTTCTCTTTTCCATGTGTTTCCACTCCAAAAGCCAAGAGGGATGAATCTGTCACCTCAAAACCACTCAAATCCCTCTGAAAATAACTGAATTTTAACCCAAAAAGGCTCAATCCTACCTCAAATTCCTTGTTCCCTCCTCAAAAAACCTCAATCCCATGCTAAACTCTCCATTCCACACCCACCAGGGTGAGATGGGGTTAGAAGGGGACTGGGAGAAGTGGGATCCCAATTTGGAGCAATGGGATGGGGATTGTGTGGGCCTGGGTGTGTGGGATGTATTTGATAGCAAATAAAACTTTCAGAGTTACTGATTTCTGTCCTGTTCATTTTCTGTCAGTTCTGTTTGCAGAGTGCCACCTTCTCAGCTGATTCAATTCCTATAAAAATCCCATTTTTTAAATCATCTAGCCTCTAACAATTAAAAAACCAATATCCAAATAAAACCACGCACCCCCAATAAACCTTTTAAAAATAATTTTAATTGTTTTGGAGTACTTAAGGATGTTATTAAAGTTTAATTGTTTGGTTGAAATGTCTGAGAAATTATAGTGGTGTTTGGTTTTGTGTTTAGTATATTTGTAATATGAATTGTTTTACTAAGGTGTGTTAGATCGCTTGGTAGTTTCTTTAGATATTTTTTATCTAAAGTACATTAGTCATAGAGTTAAAATTTTCAAAAGGTATTTCTTGATATATAATTTGTTTATTTATATACATTGGTAATATTATAGTAATAGTTATTGTTGGTTTGAGTTGAATCATTGTTGGCGTATTGTAAAGAAGAGTTGAGATTTTTATATTTTATTTTTATTATAATTTATTTAATTTAAATTATTACTTCTTTGTTTATAATTTTATTGCAATTTGTTGAGGGGATAGGAAGGAAGTTCAAGGGCAGGAACATTTTTTCCTGGCTGGGAACTGGAATTCCAGACCCAGGGAGTGTGTGCAGGACCCCACAGACTGGGATCAAATATGGGCTGGGATCAAATATGGACTGGGATCACATGGATGGGGATCGTGTGGATCAGAACCCTCCAGACCAGGATAGCCTGGAGTGGGATCAAATATGGACTGGGACTGTATGGACTGGGATCCCAGGGACTGGGACCATATGGATCAGGACCACACAGACTGGGATCAAATATGGGCTGGGACTGTTTCTGAATGTAACTTTGTTATAAGTTTTTATTTCTGTTTTTAATTAAGCTCAGTGAAATGGCTGCTTGTGTTAAACTGCCTGCTTGGATGGGATAACATCCAATGCACCCAGGATGAGGACACCTGTACAGATCTGCCAACTATCAGCACTCCCCGTCTGAAGGCAGAGTGCACCAAGGCCCAAAACCTGGAGGTGATAAAGAGAAGGAGCCAAAACCACAGCCAAGAAACACACATGCTCTGAAAAGGCAGACCCAGGGAGGGGCCATGTAAAATCATTCCTGGAATATGTAAAGTAGTTTATGGATATGCATGAGGCTCTATGAATATGCACCAGGCTGATGTAAGGGGAAAGGTATTTCAGGGCGATGCAGATTCCTTGGTTGTGGTTTTAGTCCATTTTTATCACCTCCAGTTTTTGGGCTTTGGTCCATTCTGACTCTGTGAAATTTAGGTTGTGGGATTTTTAGTATGTTGTGGATGGAAGCAAAATGGAGGGCCCAGTGTTTTGTCCTGGGTTTCTTCTTCATGCTTCTTCCTTCTTCTTCATGGGTTTGGGTGGCTTTTTGTAATTGGGCTGAAATTCCACATTGCAGGCTCTTTGGGATCAGTTATTAGGTTAAAAGGGAAAATAATCTAGGTGTCAGTTCCTAATTGGATAGTTTAGTCTTAAAAGACCTTGGAACAAGAGATTGTGGGCCATTTTGTGCCTTCTAATGAAAAGCTGCTGAACTCCCAGTAATGAGGCTGTTTTACTGATAAGAAATAATAAACACTTGAGTCTGAACATGAATTACTGTCTCAAGTGCCTTCAATCCAGAGCTAGTGAAACCAACAACTGGTACCCCACAGCTTGAGGTAGTGCCAAGGCAGAACTTGTTCATGCTCTTTTCCCCTGGTGATTTTCTACTCCCGTCCAGACTCTGATAGCAAAGCCGTGCTGGTGACAGAAGATTGACCTTGGCATCCTGGGGCACTTTCTGGGTGGGTGTTTGAATCTGCTTTTCCAGGCCTCGGGCTGAGCAGGGTGAGGCCGAGGCCTGGGCCCCTCCAGGCGGCGCCGGGAGCGCCCGGGGCAGCGGCGAGGGGCGGCCCTGAGGGGCGGCACAGGGGGCATTTCCCCCGAGCGGGCGGGCGGGCGGGCGGCGGGGAAAGGCGCCCTGGGCACAAGGGCAGGCACAAGGGCCCCGGCTCTCTGCAGTGCGGGCGGCCCAGCGCCGATCGCTGCTCCCGGAGCCGCTGCCAGGGCCGGGTCTCCTCCCCGCTGCTGACCCTGCACCTGCAGCGCTGCCTCCGCCTCTGCCGGGCTCCCCGGCACGGACGGCAAGGACGTGGACACGCTGCAGCAGGGGCCCAGCAGGGACACCCAGATGGTGCCAGGGCTGCAGCTCCTCTCCTGCAAGGAAAGGCTGACACAGCTCGGCTTCTTCAGCCTGGGAAAGAGACCCAGCCTTGATCCAGCTGCGGCCTTCCAGTACCTGAGGGCAACACACAAGAAAGCTGGACAGGGACTTTGTACGAGGGCAGGCAAGGACAGGACAAGGGAGCATGGATCCAAATGGAGAGAGATTAGGTTTAGGTAAGGGATTCAGAAAAAAGGCTCTCCTGGAACAGGTTGCCCAGAGAAGGTGGGCATGTCCCGTCCCTGACAGTGTTCAAGCCAGGCTGCATGGAGCTCTAGACAAGCCGGTCCAGTGCAAGGGGTCCCCAGCCACAGCAGGGGGGTTGCAGCCATGGGATTTTCCAGATCCCTTCTAAGCCAAACCAATCCACGACTCCATGATTCTGGGATACTTCCCCTCCTCATCCTCTGGCAGAAAAAGAAACTTGGCCCCAAGTTCCACCCTGCAGACCATGTCTTTTGGCAGCCTGCAACTGTGTCAACAGAGGATGAAAAGAGATGACATTACTGACACGATTTCCCTTTTCTACTTGAAAAGTAAATGCTCTGCTCCTGTCCACTCTGGCAAAATTGTCACAAGAGGCAATTGTTCCCCATGAAAAGCTTGGTCTCATGCAAAGAAGAAAGAAGCCAGAAGCCAACAGTCTTCGTTATTGCTACGTTGTTTTCTTTGGTTACTTCTCTAATAGGAATGACTTTGGGGTGTGATTTGTTTGTTTCTCTCTTTCGTTCCTTGGGGCGCGCGGCGGCTCCTCCGTTGGGTTCATGGGGGCAACTGAGGAACGGCCGCGATCTCCGGCGGCTCCGCAGCAGCAGCAGCAGCAGCGCTTCTCTCGATCGGTTTTCTGCTCGACTTCCCACTCGCTCGACATCCCCTTCTCCCTCTCACACTCACGCTACTCCCGTTCTGTCCCGTGCCGTCCGTGTTCCGCCTCTCCCAGCCTGGCTGATGCTGCGTCCTGCAAGGCGCCCCTCGGCGGGGCCGCCCCGTGCCCGCCCCTGCCCGGCCCGCCGTGGTTCCGCCTCGGCCGGGCTCTCTCCGTCCTGGCTGTGGCGCCGCTGGAAGAGCCGCTCGCTCTGGTGCTGGCGGAGCAGTGCGGGCTTTTGGCTGCGCCTGGCGCGGGCTCTGGCCCAACCCGGCCGAGGCCCCGGCCCCGAACGAAGCCCCTGCTGCGGTTCCGCCCGCATCCGCCCCGCTGCCGCCCGGCTCCCGCCCCGTGGCCGACAGCGTGGCCGGCAGCTGCCCCGCTCCGAGCTCCGCCGCTCGCCAGCTCGGCCGCCGGCCCCGAGCTGCCGCAGCCCGGGGCGGCTCGGCAAGCAGCAGCGCGCCGGGCGGGCGGGTGCCCCGGGCGGAAGAGCGGCAGCGCGGTGCCGCCCGCACGGGCGGAGAGGCCTCCCCTAGAGCAGCTCTAGCGGCAGGGCCCGCTGCTGGGCAGCGGCGGCCGCGGCAGCGTTTACTCCGGTCCCCGCCTCACCGACGGCGCCCCGGGAAGAGACGGGGCCGGCTCAGAGGGTGGCGGCGGACGGCGGGCGACGAGCTCAGCCCGCCGCTGGCCTTGGCTCGCAGGCGGCCATCAAGCGAGTGTCTCGGGAGCACATCTCGGAGTGGGCGCGGCTGGGGAGTGAGCGGGGCCAGCGGGAGGAGCCGGCGGGGCGTGCCGTGCGGGGCTGAGGCGAGGCCCGGCAGGGCGGCAGCCGGAACGCTGCGAGGGCAGCGAGCGTGGAGTGAGCGGGGGCCGCGCAGCGCCCCGGGCCGGGCCATGGCGAGCCGCGGCGGGGCTGGGCAGGGGCTGTCCAAGGCACGGCACAGCATCGGCTCCGCTGACGGCACCGCGGTCCCCCCGCAGCGCAAGGGCGCCCTTGTGCCCCTGGAGCTGGCGCTGCTGTGGATGGTGTCGCAGCCTGGCTTCCGCGGCGTCGTGCAGCTCCTGGACTGGTTCGAGGTGCCCGAGGGCTTCGCGCTGCTCATGGAGCGTCCGCAGCGCTGTCAGCACCTCTGGTACTTCCTGCACGAGCGGCGGTTCCTGACGGAGCCCGTGGCGCGGGGGCTGTTCCGCCAGGTGCTGGAGGCCATGGGGCACTGCAGCAGCCGCGGCGTCCTGCACCCCCACATCAAGGCCGAGAACGTCCTCGTCAACCTGGCCACGGGCGAGGTGAAGCTCATCGACTTTGGCTGCGGCACGATCCTCCAGGACATGTTCTACACCTGGATGTCAGGTGAGCCCAAAGCCGGGGCCCAGCTGTGCAGCCTTGGCTGGCAGAGGGGGAAGAGGGAGGGAAGGAAGGAGGGAAGGAAGGAGGGGGAATCCATCTTCAGCCAGCTGCAGCCAAGTTGCTTTTTGGCAGGGCAGGGCCTGGCTGTTGTGGAACGGGAGCTGGCTGGGAGGGAGGGAGCAGCATGGGCCTGATGAGCTGCGCCCGTGTCCCATAGGAACGCTGGAGTACAGCCCACCGGAGTGGATCCTCTTTGGCTGCTACCATGGCCAGCCAGCCACCATCTGGTCCCTGGGCATCCTGCTCTATGAGCTGCTCTGAGGGCACCTTCCTTTCCACAGCAACGAGGACATCGTCTGGGGCCAGCTCTTCTTCCTACCCCGGGTGTCTCAAGGTGGGGATGCGCCTTCAAGGCACGAGGGGAAGAACGGGGTTGGGAGGGGCGGCTGGCACATAAGCGTCCTGCTCTTGCAGCTGGTGAGGAGGTGGATCTCCTGGGCTTAGCTGGAGGAGGTGGCACCTGTGCCTCTGTGCTGGTGTCCTCCGCAAAAGAGGATCGATAGGAAGCTTTTGGCTGCAGCTCCGAGCACTCCTGGTGTGGCCTGGGCACTGTGGAATGTGGGAGAGCATTGACAGGAGCCTTGTCCCGCTGAGCGGCGGTTTCTGGTTTCTCTACGCAGAGTGCCAGCACCTCATCAGGTGGTGTTTATGCATGGAGCCCACAGACAGGCCAGCTCTGGAGGACCTTTTTGAGCATTCTTGGCTGCAGGAGCCCTGCCTGGCCCAGGAGACAGCAGAGATGCCTCCCTGTACACAGGAGGATCCAGGAGCCCAGCAAGCAGCAGCAGCACGCGTCTCGTGGCGCTGGAAGAAAACCCCGGAGCGTTTCCCTGCGGCTGCGGCGCAGAGGAGAGAGCGCAGCCGAGGAGATGCTGCTTCCACTGGTCCCCGCGAGCTGTGGAGGGAGCGGCTCCGTGCTGCCCGTCCCATTGGAGAAGTGGTGGCAGTGCGGTGAAGGTGCCACGGACTGGGACAGGGGAAACATCCCCCTGCAGCTCAATGGCATCGTGATGTCCCCGCAAGCCGAGGCACAGCTGGCGCGTTCTTCTGGAGCACGACGTGGAGCTGGGAACACCATCCTGGAGCTGGCCGCTGGCGGGGCAGAGCCAATTGGCTTTGGCTGCGGCCCCTGCCTGGAGGACACGCTCTGCGCCCCGATGGAATCAAGATGAGTCCCCAGCCGGCGCAGGGGCGGGGGGATGCTGGTGCTCCCAGGCACGGCAGGGCTCGGTCTGGCCACGCGCCGGAGGTTCCCTGCTCGGTGGCACTGGGGAATATTAATTTTTCCGCCAGCCGCCGAGCTGCTTTTTGGCAGGACAGGGGATGGATGTTGTGGAAGGGGAGCTGGCTCCTGGCCTTGCTGACAGCTTCTGCCAGCCAGCCTGGCACGGGCTGAGGCGGGGGCAGCCAGCCTGACAAAAGCATCCATCCATGTGGATGGGGGCGGCAGAGGGGGACGGGTTCCGAAGCCGTGCCCCAGCTGGTCTGCTCTGCAGGCCCTTGAGGAAGGGGTGCGTTTATGGGCGGGAAAGGTGGGGATTTTCCCCACCCGTGGACAGGTTTAATTCTCACATGGAGTTGTCAGACCCTCCTCAGGCCCATGAAACGGTGACAGGCTTTGTGCTTTTTCTTGTTTCCAGGTCTTGTTTTGAATTGACTTTCGTGCAATTGTTCTTTGTTTTTCCCAGGAGGATTACACCTGGTGCCCGGACCGGACGGGGAAGCGCCTGCAGCGTCCGTGGAGCGCGTCCAGTGCCAGCGCTGCCCCAGGGGCCACGGTCTGCAGGGACAGCCCCTTCCAGAAGGACGAGGACCTGGTTTGGGATCGGCTCCTCTCCTGGCAGCAGCTCTGCAGAGGTGGGCACCCGGCTCCACAGCTCGGCTGGCAGAAGGGCTCCGGGCAGGCGGCAGCGGGCACACGGGCATCCCGCTCTTGCAGCTGCTGAGGAGGTTGCTGTGCCGGGATTAAGCAGAGGAGGTGGAACGTGGCCTGCCCTGCTGCCCTTCTCTAAAAACAGAGAATGGGTCGGGAGGTTTGGGCTCTGAGCAGAGCCAGCAGCCTGGCCCAGGCACAGGCCATGGTGGGACAGGGGGACAGGAGCCTGCTGCCACTGACCGTGGCTCTCTGGTTTCTCTCCGCAGGCTGCCAGCACCTCATGCCATGGGAACGGGACCGCTCGGCCTGCCAGGCTGGGAGGGCTGGAGGGCGGCCGGTGTTCATTTGCTGTCAAAAATAAATTGGGTTTTTTTGCCATTGTCATCATCGGAGCGTTTCTTTCCTCCTTTTCCAAGCTCTTGGCCTCCCTTCCTCCAGGGTAATCTTTTTTGTCCTTCCTCAACCGCTTGACGGCATTTGGCAGGGGGGGTTAAGCAACGTGAAAAATTCAACAACAGTTCCTGTTGCCAACTGCAGCAGCCCCTTCAAGAGCCCTGAGCTTCCACCAAGGTCAGTGTGTGCCTTGCAAAAGGAAGTGCTTTGCAGTGATGGGGTTGTTGCCCTGCTGCAAAAGCTGGGAGGAAATCAGAAATGGAAAAATGCCAATTGGGCTCAACCACCTCCCAGGTTCTTCATCTTTTCCCTCTTCTCCATGATAGGCAGGCAGTGCTGGACTCCAGCAAGGTTCAAGTTCCTGGTGCTCTCTGGCATCAAAGGGATCAAGGAAACTCTTGTACGCAGGGACTACAACAGGGCTACTTGTAAGAACCCAGGAAATTCCTCTGGCTGCCCTGGAGGACTCGAGCCCCTGCCCAGGGCACTCAGAGACCCTGGCACAGAGCCCAAGACTCCTGTGCCTTTGATTTAGCCCTTGGACAAAACAACCTTACATGAAGAATTGCGAGCCATGAAAGTTTAAGTAGAATGATAGTGAATTTATCCCAGGGTGAAATATAGATTGTTGGGGTTTCTAGAATGGGGTTTCAAGGGGCAAGATGGAGGAATCTGGGCATGTCCAGCCTTTCTCCTTCTTCTTGGCCTCCATCTTCTGCTGTGATGGTGGCACTTTCAGTTTGGTTTAGAGTAGAAGCACACTGTCTAACATAGGTGATAGGTATTAGAAAGTCATTGTAAATATTGTACAGGTAGTTTTTAGGATAAAAAGATAACACCACCCTGGGGCAGGCAGAATGCCATAGAATGTCTTGCTGAGCAGACCTTGGCAGGACAGGAGAAAGAATTTTATAGATAAGATCCAAGAAACAACCTTGAGAGCCAGAAATGAAGAGCTCTGACTCCTTCTTCGAGCGCCAGGCTGGGAAAAGAGACTGTGGAACTTATCTCGGGCTCACTCTGACCAGCCAGAGACCCCGAGAGCATGAGTCCGTAAGACGAAATACTGAAGGATTGGCTCCAAAACATAAATATCCTTGTTGGCCGTGTCTTCTTGACCAAGAAATCCTTCAAAGCTCTTGTAACTACAAGTCTTGCGGCCCTGTGAGCCATGCGGTGCAGATGGGAGCCAAACTCACCCTTCCTGTCTATGGAGAAGAGAAGAAAAAGCAATGGCATCATCTGAAAAACTCAGAGGTCCACTCTCTAGCTCCTTCCAAACTCCTTCAAATCACCCAAAGTGCGATTTAGCTTACAAATAGGTGTCAAGGACTCTTAGTGCTGGCTCTTGGACTCCAGAGCAGCTGCTTTAGAATCTTTCACAGAACCCTGTGTAGTTCTGTAGTACCAGAAATGGATCATTTGAAGAAACTTTCCCAACTGACTTGCATGGAGGTTTGTTTGAAGGGTATTTGAGGAGAAAGGCTCCCGGCAGAGCTCTGGGCTTTGGCCTAGCTGTGTCCCCTGCTGATTGTCAAGTGTGCCATCAGCTGCAGGGCTTTCTGGGCTAAAACTATCATCAAGTCACTGGGACTTGCTCTTTTTGGCCTCTAAAAGCTGGAGCCACTTTCGGGGCAAATTTGGAGACCTCATCTCTGGGTGGATGGAGCAGCCAGGATTTTCCCAGTTGCTGGGAATGGTTCTCCAGGCCCTGGGTGTAAAACGGGGCTGCCCAGCAAGTGCGGATCTGCAAGATGATAAACAATTGTCTTGGTTTGAAAAGAGAGGTGTCTGCTAAGGAAGGCAGAAGCCTTCTGTGAAATGGAAAATGTCAATCCCCTCCCTTCAAATGATTCTCATTTAGAAATTCAAATGCTCTCAGGGAAAGATATGGGGATAGGACTGAGCCCACAGAGCTGGGCTGAAAGTTTGCTGATGCTCTGAGCCCTTGCTAAAGATCCTGTGCGGGCTGTCTCAGACACCTGGGGCCAGGGATTCCTTCCAAGCTGGGCCACTTTGGCTGGGCCGGGGGCGGCCCCGGGGCAGAAGGCAGTGTGTGCAAGGGCCCTGGGTGGCACGCTGCAGCACGGTCACCGTGCCATGGAACGGAAGCCGGTGTCCAAGGCCCCTTTGTGACACGTGGGAAATAGAAGCTTGCCCGGCTGCTGGCAACACGCAACGGGGCACAAGGGGACAGAGCGGTGCTGTGAGGAGCCCCCGCACAGCGCACTCGCTCCCGTCTGACCCGGAGCTTCTCCGTGGCGCTGTTCCTGCAGCTGAGCTCGAGGCCAGAGCACAGGACTCGCTGACCCGTGGCCTTCCTGAGGCTTCTATTCTGCAGCTGCCCTCAAGGGCAGAGCGTGGGACTTGGTGCCCCGGAGCTTTCCCAAGGCATCTCTCCTGCAAGTAGCTCCAGGCACAGCCATGGAGCAGAGAGCCCCGAGAGTGCCCAAGCTGGCCTGGGTGGAGGAGGAGGAGGAGGAGGAAGAAGAAGGCCCTGGAGCTGCCCCAGCACAGGAGACAGAAGAGGTGGTGCCATTCCATCCACCGCAGGAGGGTGAGTGGCAGAGCTGGGCTGCAGGGCTGGAGCCTGTGCCAATTGGCGCCATGCCATGCCATGCCATGCCATGCCATGCCATGCCATGCCATGCTATGCCATGCCATGCCATGCCATGCCATGCCATCCCCTGGGGAAATGCCCATGGACAGGAGGGAAGAGGGGCCGGGCAGACACCCCGCAGTGGCTGTGCTCCATCCCCTGGGGCATCCCGGGGCTCTCCCTGCCTGGGCAGCGCAGGGCTGGGCTCTGTTCTCCGGCCTCTCCCGCAGCCCCTCAGCTCTGGCTGCGCTCGCTCTTTGCCAGATGCAGCCCTGGAGCGCACACAAGAGCAGGAATCCAGCCGTGGCCGCTTCCGCAGAACAGCGCAGGTACCTGCAGCCACCCCCACCTGGGCTGGGCCTGCTGTCCCTGCTCAGCCCAGCACCGTGTGTGCAGCACTCCATGCAACATCCCCGGCCTCTTGCCCTTCTCCTACAGCTCGTCTGCGACTTCATCCGGAGCATTGGGCAGGAAGAGATCAGCACCATGGGCACTGGGCTCAGAGCTCTCTCAGAGCTCCTCAGTCATGAGACCAGTGCCGCCCTGCTGGATTTGCTCCTGGAGAAGGGTGTTGCCAGGCCAGAACAAGTGAGCAGCCTGGAGCCAGGCTTCAATTCCCCCATGAGTCCCGTGGCTTCCCCAGCCACACCTGCTGGTCCCTGGGAGCCTTTGAGGCCATGGCAGTGCGCTGGCGAGGGAAGCACTTCTCTGGGGACCCTGGGGACATCGCTCCCTCTGGCAGCTTTCCAAGTCTCCCTGTGCCTTCTCCAGGTGCCCGCCATGGTGAGGTCCATTCACCGATGGCTCCTGGCCAATGATTCTGCCCAGCACAGGCTGGACAAGGCCCTGCTGAATCTCACCAGAGCACACCCGGGTGAGGCAGTGGTGACGCTCCTGCGTGCGGCCCCGTCCTGTGACAGGTATGGGGCCCACCTGCCCAGAGGGCTCAGGCCTCCCCAGCCCATCACCCTGTACCGCCTGGCCCAGGTGTCTGAGCAACAGAGAGTTCCAGGGCCCTCTGGCTGCTGCCTTTCCCAGCCCTGGCACGTCAGCCCCCGAGCCTGCTGCCATGCTCCCTTGCCGTCCCTCAGGGGCCTGTCCCCACAGGGCTGGGCTGCCTGGCTGCTGCTGGCCAGGCCCAGTGGGCAGAGGCAGGGCCAGTGGTCAGCCCGGGCCCCTAGGGATGCCCAGGCCACGGTGCTGTGTCTGAGACCCCCCTGAGACAGAGCTCTAACCCCGCAGAGCTGCCATCTCCATGTGCAAGACCATCATGTGCTCGTCCAGGACTGCGGAGCCAGTGCTGCTGATCCTCCTGGATGTGCTGGGCAGCTGGCCAGAGTGCAGCACGTGCACCTCTGATGGGGACAAAACGGGTGTCTTTGGCCTGGCTGTGAGTTTCTGCAAGTGGCCTTTGCTGGCCACAAGGCCGCCTCTCCAGCAGCTCTCCATCCTCCTTCCCCCACTGCATCTCCCTGCCTCAGGCACTGCCCTGAAACCTGGCCCAGGGGCAGCCTCAGGCCCACCAGGCCCCGTGCTCCCCCTGCCAAGGTCTCTGCACGCCTCTCCCTGCCCTGCTCGGGCCCTGCCCCAGGGACACCTGGGCACTGAGCGCTGTCTTGGGGGGCTTTGTCCCTTGCAGGCAACCGTGGTGATGTGGAAGATGCTCCAGGAGCCCCATGTGCCATGTGTAGTGACGTCGTATTTCCCCCAGCTATTTGTGCATCTGCTCTTCCAAGTGTTCTTCAGCACAGCAGAGATGCCAGAGGAGGTCGATGCCTTCTGGAAGGAATGCCTGCAAGAGCACGGCCTTGCCACCAGCCCCAACAGGTGCTCCATGCCAGTCCTCCTGTCCCTGCCACGTGGCCTGCCAAGGAGCCAGTGCTGCCAGGGTGACCTGGCCTTTGCTGTGCACACAGGTTTGCAGTGCAGAGCCTGAAGTCCCTGCTCTGCCAAAAGCAGTACAAGGAGGTGGTGCTGTCAGTGGAACGCAAGCGTGGCTGGGACACGCTGCTCTGTGCTGACACCCGCCACTATGCCGTGGGTCTGCTGGCCAGGTGAGACTCCCCTTCTCCACATTGCTCCCGGCATTTGTGCCCAGTGTCCGGGCTGTCCCACACAGTCCCTGTGGCCCTGGGTCACAGGGCCTTGTCACCGAGGGTCGGCCAAGCAGAATGGAAAAGGCTGGGAGGGGAGAGAGCACAGGAGGAGACACCTCCTAAAGGGCCCAGGTCCCCTTGCAGGATGGTGGTGAAAGACCAGCAGGCTCTGCGAGCCTGTCCTTGGAGAGATTTGCTCAGGTTCCTGGACCCTTTTTTGCCCTCCTAGGGAGATGCGCCATGCTTGTCTTGGGTTGGGTTCCAGTATTGCACTCCACCTGCTCTGGCTGCTCAGCACACAGGAGCCACACTGGGATCTGCCCGCCCTGGCGTTCCTTGTGGAGGTGAGCCAGGTGTGCAGCGCTGCCTGGCTGAGCTGCCTCCCAGCTCTCTGCCCTCTGGGAGCTGCAGCCGCCTGGGACGCTGCCCGCGCCCTGTGCTGCTGCTGCTGCTGCTGCTGCTGCTGCTGCTGCCTGGGCCCAGCCCTGTGCGGCTCTGGGCTCCTGCCGGCCGGCTCCCCCATCACTGGCCTGTGCCTTTCAGCTCCTCCAGTGCCTGGATGCCAGTGAATGTGGTGCCAGTGTTGTGAAGGTCTCTTCAAGGTACCTGCAGAGCGAGTGCAGGGAGAGGCGTCGCCTGGCGCTCAGGGCCCTGCTGGAGCTCATTGATGATCCCTCAATGGTGAGAAGGGGGCGGTGGCTGAAGCTGCGCTGGGAACGCAGTCACTTGGCCTGGCCTGGGCTTGGGGCGCTGGGGCAGCTGCTCCCAGCTCTCCTGCCTCCCGCTTCAGCTGCCCGCGTGCTTCGGGACAGGCCTTTGGCCTCTGGGCCCTGCAGCAGCAGGATGGCCTTTCACAGACTTGTGTTCTGCACAGGCCCAAAGAATGTGGAGCCTGACCCAAAGCCTCATGGACCTACTGTGCGACAGTGATGCAGAGATAGCTGGCATGACCCTCATCACACTCAGCTTTCTATTCCTGCACAAATCACATATTCTGATGTCAACCCCCATTGCCCTGCAGCTGGCTGAGGCGCTCCTGCCACTCTTTGACCACGTAAGGCTCTGTGCCCCCAGCCACAGCCGCCGGCTGCTGCCTGGAAACTGTGTGCCCTGTGCATTTCCAGCCCTGTGCCCAGGGGGGCCTGCAGGAGCCAATGCTGAGGTAGTTTTTCTTTTTTTTTTCCTACAGGATAATAGCCAGGTCCAGCTGCTCTCCATCAAACTCTTCCGAGACATGATGGAGTATTTGGAAGAGAGAGAAAAGCCTTTGGAAAGCCCTGTGCAACAGAGCTTGCTTGCACTCTTCTTCCACTGCCATGATGAGAATCAGCGTGTGGCAGAGGTGAGGACTCGTGGGCTGCTGCTGTCCCCCTGGCAGGGGGCTCGGCTGCCTCCTGCCCTGCGCCTGCTGGATCGCAGCCTCCTGCAGGCCATGGCACGGGGACGCGGGTGCCGTGCCCTGGGCTGTGGGGCCATCTCCGCGTCCCTGCTGCTCTCCAGGCTTCTCGGGAAGCGCTGCTTTCTGCGGTCAAGTTGATGAAGAGGAGGGATCTCAAGAAGCTGGTGAAGGAGCAGAAACTGTGCAAGTTCAGCGAGTGCCTGGTAAGGAGGGCCTGCAAGGCCCAGCCTCAGGCTGGAGAAGGCCCCTGAGGGCGGCGCTCAGTGTGCGGGCCGGGCAGCTGTGCCCCTGCCCGCTGCGGCAGCCAGAGGCCGCGCGGGCTCCTCTCCAGGCTCCCGAGGGCCCGAGCCGGGTGCCCGTGGAGCCCCGGCCCGGCGGGGCTGCGGGGCGGCACCGCGGCTCCCCGGGCAGCAGCCGGCCCGCTGCCCCCTCCCCTCGGGAGCCCTTGGCCGGCGGCTGCTGGCCGCGCCTCAGGGCTGTGCGGGCAGGCGAGGCCGGGGCTGGGCGCAGGCAGCGCCCGGCCCAGGGGCTGAGCCCGCGCCAAGCCTTCCCTCCTGCCGCTCTCTGCAGCTGGCAGAGGACAGGAGCCGAGCGGCCGAGCACCTGCGCCGGGCCCTGCGCTACCTGCAGAGCCCACAGGAGCCCCTGCGAGAGGCGGCCATCAGCTTCATGGGTGAGCCACGAGCCCGCGCTCCCTCCCCGGCCCGGCCCGCCGCAGCTCGGCCCCGGCCCCGCCTGCTGCCCCGGCAGCGCCAGCCGGGCCCGGCGCCGTGGAGCCCCGCCTGGCCTGGGCATTGCTGCTGGGGCCCTCTGGCAGCCGTGCCCTGGGGCGGCAGCGTGCGCCAAGGGCCGGGCTGAGCCCTGCCGGGCCAGCAGCCCGTGTGGCCACAGCGCCGGCAGCGCCGCTGGCAGGGAGCTGTGCCGCTGCCGCCGTGACAGGCTCTGTGTTCACAGGCATGGCCGGGCGGCGCCTGAGGGGGCAGCAGCGAGAGCTGCAGCTGATCTGCGCTGGTGAGTGAGGGCAGCGGGCTGGCAGCGGGGGCTGCCGGGGGGGAGCTGCAAGCCCTGCCCCGGCTGCGGAGGGCTCTGCTCCCGTGGCCAGAGCACACTGAGCTTTCAGGGCCACGGGGGCCATTGCTGGCCCGCAGCTTCGGCCTGATCGCCTTGCTCCCTGCTCCCTCCTGGCCATGGCAAGAGCCGCCTGGCATGGCCCTTGCAGGGGGCTCTCCTCGGCTCCCCGCAGATCTGCCTCTGACCGTGGCTCTGTTGCTCTCTCTTGCAGCCCTTGAAGAAAAAACAAATGACATCAGCCTCGCCGTCGGAAGCCTGGCAATTCAAACCCTCTGCATCCTCAAGTCAGGAGGGTGGGCTCCCATCTCCAGCTTCCAGTGGCTCCGAAATCACATGCGCAGGGCATGGAAGAGACGGCCTCGTGTGTCACGGCTCGGCTGCCTGCCCTGCTGCAGCTCTGTGCAGAGCTGATCCCAGAAGCTCTTTTTGCTGGGGCCACATAAATCAGGAGGAATTTTCTTTTACTTCAAGAATGTTCTTTTCTTTTTTTTTTTTTTCCTTTACATTTAAATATAGACTGTGTTCTAATACACAGACTGCCAGGATCTTTCTTGTGCTGCCCAGGGTGCGCAGGGCCTAGGGGAAGAGGGGATAAAGGGTGCTTGTGCTCAGCCAGCTGCCCAGGCGTGCAGTGGGCAAGGGGAAATGGCCAGAAGGCCCTTGGCCTTTGGTGGTTCTGCTGAAGCCTTTGTGCTGCCCACAGAGCGGCTGGGCAGGGGCCGGAGCTGCGGGGATCCCTGCCAGAGCGCTGCCTGGAGATGGCCACAAGCCCTGTGCCAGGCAGGAAGCGCCATCCGTGCCCTCCTGCCCGTCTGCTGCTGCCTGCCTTGCTGAGGGCTCCCAGGTGCCTCTGCCTGGGGCTGCTCTGGAGCTGCTGTGGGGCTGCGGCGCTGCTGCCGGGCAGCTTGGCCGCGCTGGGGCAGGGCCTGAGGGGCTGGGGCGCTGGCAAGCCCTGAGCAATGGGGCTGTCAGAGGCCACAAGCAGCCCCCTGGCAGCCGCCTTCTTCCTGCCAGAGCTGACTTGCCAGGCGGATCCTGGGCACTCTGGAACTAACAGCATCAGTGTTATTAGAGAATGAAATTGACCAAAGATGTCTAAAGTCCCACCATTTCAGAGGTGTTTGAGGGGGAATTTAGGATTTGGGGACACATTCTGTGTGGAGTGCCCCTGTTGCTAAGAGGCAGGAATTTGATCTCACCCTTCTTGTGTTGCTAAGAACTCCTCCCCTGACCCAAACCCAAACTCCAGCCCTGGGATACCCTATAAAAACCCCATGGCCCTCCCTTTGCCCAGTCTTTCGGGGGTCAGAAATGGATTCTGGAGCTTTCTGAAACCCAGACCCATCTCGTTTGTTCCCGGCACCGGCAGCTGCAGCCTCCCTGGACACCATGAACTCTGGAGAATGGGGGCAGCCAGTGGGGACAGGTCCTGGACTGCAAGATAAGTGTGTGTTCTGTTTGCCATCTGTCAGTGGTGGGGCAGTTATCTTCTGTTCATTGGGCAGTTTCTCTCTTCCACAACCAATCCTCCCTCTGGGGAGGTGTGTTCCATTAATAGGGCATTGATTATTAATTATCTTCTGGTAATGGGCCACTGAGTGTCACTGCATGGCTGATTAAATGACATCATCCCATTGGGAGATGCTCCGCCCAGGGGGAGGAGCCAAGCATTCCTACCTGGATAGAATCTGAGATTTGGAACACTGTAGGCAGCCTTTTCCTCCTGGATTCCCAGAGGAGCAGCTGTCTTTCTTCTCCATGGGATTCCCAGAGGATCAGCCCTTTCCTCCTGGATTCCCAGAGGAGCAGCTGTCTTTCTTCTCCATGGGATTCCCAGAGGATCAGCCTTTTCCTGCTGGATTCCCAGAGGAGCAGCTGTCTTTCTTCTCCACTGCATTCCCAGAGGATCAGCCTTTTCCTCCTGGATTCCCAGAGGAGCAGCTGTCTTTCTTCTCCACTGCATTCCCAGAGGATCAGCCTTTTCCAACTGGATTCCCAGAGGAAGGAAGATTCCCAGGCCCATCTACAGCAGCCCTGGACCTTCAGAGGAAAACTCCACCCTTCTCCAGGATCCCTGCTCCAACAGAGCCACACCTGGCACTGCAGGAGGGCTGCAGCCACCACTGATTGGGACTGCTGCCAGCACCCTGACCCACAGGGTGTCAGGTCCTGTTCTGACTCTGTCAGTGGGGTTTTTTTCATTTGTACTACTGCATTTATATTTTTAATTTTTCCTAAAAAAGAACTGTTATTCCTGTTCCCATATCTTTGCCTGAAAGCTCCTTAATTTCAAAATTATAACAATTCAGAGGGAGGGGTTTACATTTTCCATTCCAGGGGAGGCTCCTGCCTTCCTTAGCAGACACCTGGCTTTTCAAACCAAGACAATAACAAAGTTACTTGAACACCACAGATAGAAAATCCATTTTAATCTCTGCAAAAAGCCAATATTATGTGTCCATAACAATAAACCTCTTGCTGAGTGATGGTAGATGTCAAAGTAACTTTGTTCTAAAGATATAGTTTTTATTTCTGTTGTTAATTAAGCTTAGTGAAATAGCTGCTTGTGTTAAACTGCCTGCTTGGATGGGATAACATCCAATGCACCCAGGATGAGGACACCTGTACAGATCTGCCAACTATCAGCACTCCCTGTCTGAAGTGAGCTACACTTTGGGAACATCTCATGTTTCATGCATGCAGTGGGTGACAAGATGATTTAAAATGCTAATGAAAGAAACAAGAACGATTTTAAAATGCTAATAAAATAAACAAGAAAGGTCATTTTTATTCCTCAAAATAACAACAACAACAACAACAACAACAACAAGTTCTGGTTTAATGAAAGGTGGAATCCGTTGCTCTTAAGAGCAAAGATTCATAGCTGGAATAAAGAGTGTTCAGCCCAGCTGTTTCTACAATGAGGCTGTATTTCATCCCCCCTGAAAGTCCTTCATGTTTGCGCAGAAAACTGTCCCTGCACAGCCCAATAAATTCCATCACTTCAGCTGGCCAAACAACCACTGTGGTCAAGTGGGGTCTGAGCAGCTTCCAGGATCCCAAGCAGCTTCAGAAGCTTCATTTTACACCTCCTCTTCTCCCAGTGAATACCCAGCACCACCATCACTGTGGACCCATAGCTATGGATCACTGGCCTGGCCAGCACAGGGCTAATGTTTGCATCAGCCAGGAGGAGCTGCTCTGCCTGCCTGTCTGTCTCAGCCTCAGCCCTGAGACCCCAAATGCCTCCATTCTGGCCCAATCCTTCCTGGTGCTGAGCATAAGAACTCGTGCAGACAAGAGCAGGGAGGGAATCTCCCCAGCCGTTTATCACCTCAGCAACAAGACCTTGGTACCAGGCTGTTACCTGTAGCAGAAAGCAGCAGCAGGAAGGAGACACCAGATCACCAGCCCCAGGCCATGGCCCTGGTGCTGTCCTTACCAGTGATCAGTGTCTGCAGCTCTCCAGGAGCTCAGGGAGCAGGGATGCTCCTCACCATCTCATCTTACCCATGCACCCAAAGCCACAGCCAGCTGTGTGCTCCTGCCCACCAGCACATGCCAAGGCACAGCGTGGGATTCTTGGGGAGGTGTCCTCTGCAGGGCCAGGAGCTGGACTTGGTGATCCTTGGGGGTCCTTTCCAGCCCAGGATATTTTGTGATTCTAAGGCTTTGGCCAGCCCAGGTTTCAGCCACCTCCCTGATCCAGGTGTGATTGACCCCAAACCAGATCCTGCCTCTGTCTACCCTCCAGTGCAAGGAACATGTTGCATCTACCCCAGCCCCGCTGCTTGTGTCTGATGGATCATGCTGACCTTTTCAACATATTTCTTGGAGTATTAGAAAACATTATCTGACAAAAACCAAACAAACAAACAAAACAAAACAAACCCAAAAAACAAACCAAAAAACCAACAGACCAGCCCAAAGGAAATCAATTTGGGTAATGATGGCCTTTTGTTCCAGTTTATCCTGCACCAAACTCCACAGATGGTAACTCTGAACATTTCCCAGACCTTCACAGTAGAGCTTGGAACTGTCTCTCTGATTTCTTGGTTGTTTCATGACATGTGCATTTCTCCTATATAATCCCAGTGTTTTGCTTAGAAGCCATATTATAACTGGGAATCAATCTTCTTCATTTGAACATCTAGGACAGATTCACACATCATTTCACCATTAACTAGGACAGACTCAGCCTTGCAGATCTTTCAGGTTTCAAGCCTGGCTGTGTTGTTTCAGTTCTTTGCTGCTGCCTGTGTTTTGTGAAAAAAAAAAAAAATTAAATAACCAGACTTTGGGACTTTCTGTAGTGGCTTGAAGAAGAACAGAGGTTGTTTCATCGCTGTTGTGAGACATGTGTTACCCGGCTCATTAATTCACAACAGTTCTTGTTTTCTCTGCCTTTTTCACGCTGATGTGATACATTTGTGAAGTCCAGGGTTGTACTGCAAGTGATTAATGCTGCAGTGAAGTCCGATAAACTGAGATTCCAACAAAAAAGTATGAAAAATGTAATCTCTAAAGTTCTGAAAGCTCACATGTGACAAAACCCATAAATCACCCCAGAAGCAATCATTATGGTGAGTTACTAACGTGATTTTGCAGCTGCATTTGTCATCATTTTCCATTACGTAGAGAATAAACCTGTCAGGCTGATTTATGGCAGAGGGCTCCACAAGATGGGAACTGGCACCTGTGCTGTTCTGTGGAAACGATGAGAAATGCTGTGTCTGCTCAAGTGCTGAATGGAAAAGGAAGGAGGGGAGATAACTGTTCTTTGAAGGCACTGATTCAGGGACAAAGGCTTCAGAGAGGAGTCATGCTTACACCCATGGGATGGCAGGAAGAGTATCCACCAACCTGTCCCAACAGCAGCAGCAGCATCAGAATGCGTTCTCCACAGGTGGAGGGAAGAGAGGAGAGAGGAGGTCTTTTGAGGGGACCAAAGTCAGTCATGGAGAAATCCTAGAAGCCTGGAATGGTTCGGGTCACAAGGAATCTGGAAAACCATCTTGTTCTAACCCCTGCTGTGGGCCGTGACAAACTGAACAGCTGAATGCCTGGCTACTCAGGGGATACTCAAGGTTTTGGATTCCATGCCTGTGCATCTACCGTGCAGCAGCTGGGTCTGTTGGGAGCAGATGGCATCCACCTGAGCTCAGAGTAGGCCAAAAGATGGGCAGATGTGGGACTGAGCAGGGCGAGGGACATCCCTGCACAGCAGCGCTCTGACAAGAGCAGCAGTGGCCTCCTCTCAGTGCCCTTCCCCGAGCAGCAGCCGCTGAACACCATGGTGGCTACACAGATGCTTTTGGCTCTGCAATCCCTTTGTGCTCAAAGGCCACGCTGGGCATTTCAGCTGGGCTGGAAGGTCTGGCTGGGCAGGGAACAGGCAAGAGGCACTGCTGGTGTGAGCTCCATGTGCTCACTGGGGACACAAGGAAGATTCTGTTCATCCAAAGAAAAACACAAGCAGCCAGTCCCTGCTAACACAGCAGTGCGACTCTGTCCAGAGCAGCTCAAATTCTCTGCCAGAACCACCTCCCTGCACCTTCTTGATCTGAAGGGGACTAGAAGTGGTTTCACTGCAGTTCTTTATTTCTGCTGTCTGACAATGGGAAGGTTTCACAGAAGTCTTGGATGGACTGGATCAGGGAAGAGTCAAGCAAGAAAAACTGAGCAACCGTCACCCAACCCCACTCACAGAAGAACAAGTCCCATTAGGAAAAGCACCTCAGGTGTTTTCATAGTTGAAAATATGTATCCTATTCAACATTATTGATTATAATCTTTTCCCTTTGGAAACTTATCAGTGGGGACTTCTGCCTGCTTTGTGAAGGGAGCCCCTGGGCCCCTTCCCCTCCCAGAGGGGCTGCACTTGCTGCCTGCCGGGGCTTTCATTGCTGGGCCCACTGGGAGCCCCTGAGCTGGGCTGGGCACCAAGGGCGGGGCTGGCCCGGCTGTGATGCCTCTGGCCCCTGTGACACCAGGGGCAGCGTGTCACAATGGGGGCAGCTGGAAAAGGCCCCCGCAGGTAACGCTGGCCCAGCACAGCCTGGGCAAGCGGTGAGTGCGCACGTGGCGGGGCTGGGCCGGGCCAGGGCCGGGCCACAAGCGCCGCACCCGGGCCTGCATTGTCCCCCTGCACCCAGGGCCAGCCCCTGGGGCCGGCGCCTTGGCCGGGGCACGGGGCTGCTGCTGCTGGCCCACTGGCACAGGCCCTGCTGCCTGCCAGCTGCCCGGGGCCCTCTGCTTCTGCCCTCACATCCCTGCGCCTCCGGGCCTCACTTCAGCCCCCACAAGCTCCCTTGGCAGCCCCAGTGAAAGCCTTGTCTCTCTCCTCCTGCAGACCATGGCGCACAGAGCAGTCCTGGCTGGGCTTGTGCTGCTCCTCTTCCTGTTCCCACTTTCCGTGGTGGACAGATTTCACGGGGATGGGCAGCCGCGTGCAGAGGAGATGAAAGCGGTCCCCCCAGAGCCAGCTGAGCCTGGCTGGGGACCCTGGCTCCTGGCTGCCTTGCGCTACCTGCACCAGCTCTGGCAAATTGCTCAGCCCCTGCTCCTGCTTTTGGGCTGGTGGCTCAGGCGCAGAAGGGCAGCCACGAGGCAGAGAGCAGCGGCCCAGAGAGCTGAGGAAAAGGCCAGAAGGAGGAAGGTGGAAAGCGAGCGGAGAAGGCGGCTCCTTAGGAAGAGATTCAAAGACATGGAGCAAATGCGCCGGGCCACAAAAGAAATAGAAAAGCAAATGGCCAGGCTGATTGGAATGAATAGGGATACAAACAGGATGCTGAAGGTAGGCAGGGCAGGCTTTTGGAGGAGCACAGGCAGTGGCTGTGTGAAGAAAAGCTTCCTGCTGGAGATGCTCTCTGGGCCGGCCAAGGCGAGCCGCACGTCTTTGTGAGCAGCCGGCGCACAGAGCTGCGCTTGCTGCCCAGCACAGCCCTGCGCCGGGGCACAGGCTCCGGGCTCCTGACACACCCTGCCCCTCTGCCCTCTCTCTCCTCACGGGATCTGTAGTAACTGCATCTATTTTAACCCTTTCCCATACAGAGCCTTTGCATCTGCTCGGAGGAAAGCACCATCTGAAGGCATCGGGCCCAATGTTTGGAGATTAATTCAGATTCTTCAATAGTTTTGAAATATTTAAAATGTTTTCTTTAAGAATAATTGTCTTTAGCAACATTTTCCAAACTTTTTATTACTATAATGTAGATTAATACTCTTGTAAGAGATCATAAATATTTTAATAATATGTAGTAATTAAATAATGGCACTTTTCTTTAGATTACATAGAATTTATAATTCATCAAAATTACCAAGAATTATTGCAGTTAACTAGAACTGAAGTAAACTTTATTTTTATCTAAACCAGCAAATGTTGCTTGATCATCATGATCCAATAATTATTTTGTGTCTTGTTTAATATTCATATATACAGTACATAGACTGTTGCTACGAATGCCTATAATCACAATTGGTTAATTTAAATTACACTCTCTGCCCTCCTGTCTCGGGAGGGTGACTTCCCTCAGGCAGCTGCAGTCCCTGTCAAGATGCAATAAAGGCAATGCCTGAACAAATGCTGTGTCTGTGAGTGTCCATGCTGGACTCAGGTGTCAGCTGTGGGGAATTCCTGACACAGGGGCACCACAGCACCCTTGGCCATGCAGAGGCTCCTTTCCTCCCCTGCAGCAGCTGCTCCTTTGGTGCTGTGATCCAGCCTCTGCTCTGCGCGATGCCAAATGCAAGAAAACCACGAGTGCCAGCACTCAGACTGTCACTTAGGTCCCTGCAGAGCTCAGGAGCCACCATGGCTGTGTAGGTGTGGAACCTGCAGTGGGCCATGACAGCAGGGACAGCAGGGACAGCAGGGACAGGGGGACACAGCACAGCAATCACAGCCCGGCTGCCCTGGGACAGGCCCGGCAGGCAGACAGGACACGGGGCAGGCAGGAGTCCCCATCCTCTCTGTGCCCTCCTGAGCACAGGCACATAAGGGACAGGGGCAATGGGGACACAGCCGGCCCCTCTCCTCTGGGAATATCCCACCTGCCCAGGGGCCCTGACAGAACGCAGGGGCTGAGGCTCTGCAAGGGGAACCCAAGGGTGAGCAGGAGGACCTCCAAGTTACATCTGCCCACATTCTGCATGCAAACTGCTGCGTGGAGGAGAAAACCAGAGGGGCCTTGCCACAGCAGATCCCATCTGAGGGAAGCTGTTCTCTATTCCTGCACACGGGTGCCCCATGCAACATGGAGCACATGAATGCCCTTTGACACCAGATTCTCACCCCTGCTCGAGCGCTTTGGCACAGCAGGAGCGGCCATTCCCTAATAACACACGGGTTTGCAACTCTTGTGCAAAGCAACACAAATTGTCTCTCTCCTCCTGCAGACCATGGTGTCCAAATCAGTCCCTGCCCTGCTGGTGCTGCTCCTCTTCCACTTCCCACGGCCCGTGGTGATCAGTTGGGATGAGGATGCAGAGCTGGGCAAAGAGGGCCTGGAGCAGGCTACCCCAGAGGCACCCGAGCCTGCCTGGGGACCCCTGCTCTGGGCAGCCATGCAGCAGGGGCCCTACTGGGCTGCTGCTGAGCTGCTCTTCCTGCTTTTCTTCCTCTGCCTCAGGCCCAGAAGGGCGGCCATGAAGCAGAGAGCAGAGGCCCGGAGAGCTGAAGGAGAGGCCAGAAGGCGCAGGATGGAAATGGGGCAGAGAAGGCTTCGCTTCAAGAGGACATGCACAGACTTGAAGGAGCTGTGGAGGACCATGAAGATGATCAAGAAGAAAATGGCCAGGCTGATTTGAATGAACAGCAAGGTGAGCTGGTTCCTGCTGTGCAGCTGAACTCATTGTGTTCAAGCCAGATTTCCTCTGCACGGATGTCATTGTAGTCAGATGAGAAATTGGCCCCTTAATTTGAATGCAGTGGTGCATAGAGCTGTAGTCTAATGTTTTAATGTAGCTGACCTGTGCCCTGATAGCAAGGGGTGTTTAACAAATCTGGTATTGCCAGAAGGCTTTTGTTACTCTCAGACTGTGCTCTGCACATGGAGCAGCAGAAGAATTAAGACCAAATCCTCCCTCAGGATCTGGAGGATATCACACGTGGGTAAGGAGCTTTTGTAAGGGAGAATTGACTGTTCTTCTCTTCCACCAGGTGACCCCGTGCTCCAACACGGTGATGGAGTTCTACCAGAGAATGCTGGTGCACCTGAAGGGTGTTGGCAAGGGAGGGGCAACCCTGATCATCACAGCCAGGTCCCAGCCCTTGCCTGGCTCCCCCAGGCACTGCCTTGGCCAGGCTTTGCTGGCTGCACCTGCCAAGGAGAAGTGCTGCTGGATGCCCTCATGTTGTGCCAGCTGGACATGAGAACAGCAGTGCTTGGGCAGCAGCCTGTGGTGAAAAGCACCCCTGCTCACAGCCCAGCACGGGCCTGGGCCCTCTTCTAAAGGCACCAGCAATGATATCATTGATTGGCCTGGGCTTTGGTGCGTGAGGGGGAACAAATTTCCCGAGGGCCTCCTCTCCTTCTTCCTGCAAGAGGTGGAGTTGTGCTGGTGGTGAGCACCGTGCACGGGTTTGGGCCACACCAAGCAGCTGCTGAGAGTCAGGGTCTGGCTCTGTCCATGAGGGCCCATGGCAGGGGGGAAGTGGCTCCCAGCAAGAGTGGGGAGGGCAAGGTCTGACGAGGGGAAAGCAGCCCTTGGTGTGGCAGGTCAGCTCCAGATTTTCTCCTTCCCTCTGCTTCCCCTTTTGAGCTTTAATGTTGTCAGAGCTGAGCCCAAAAGTCGTTGTTGCTGCAGCAGAATTCCATGCTGCTGTGCTGCTGTGGGTGTCAGTGTGATGCCCAGAGGGATGCAGCTCCCTGGGGCTGTTCCCTGTCGCAGGCAGAGCCATGCAGGCAGTGCCTGGGCTGCCATTCTGTAAAGCAGGTGGAGCTGGGGCCAGGCAGGGCCTGGAGCTGTGCAGTGAAGGAGCCAGGGAGCTGCAGGGCCTGGCAGGGGCTGATCAGCCCCTCTGTGGGGCAGCTGCTGTCTCGTGCCCTCCAGGGCTGGGGCAAAGAGCTGAGTTCTCAGGCAGGGCAGCAGCACCATGGCAGAGAAGGGAGTCATTTGTACTGAGACACTGGGGTTGTGTGTTCCTTGGGCCTTGGGGAGCCCTGATCCTTGTTGGGAAGGCTCCCCCAGAGCTCGTGGCTCACTGGGACTGTTCCAGGAGTCCTTGCAAGCCTTCTGGGGTACAGGAGGGGCTGAGGCAGCTGTGGGGCAAAGGGCTCTGCCTGGGGCACTGGGCAGCCTCTGGGTGCTGCCTCTCAGGGTTTGGGCCTCCTTGACAAGACATGTTGGAGTGGGAAGAGGTAGAAGGCAATTTATCCCTGTAGGGCTGTTCAATGTGCATTGGACAGTGACCAATGTGTTCTGCTCCATTGCACAATCTCTGGGGGGAAACGTTCTCCATTCTCTCAGGATCTCTGATTGCCCTGGGGTCATCTCTCTGCCCAGATGTCTCGTTCCTGAGCTCCAAGTGTCCCCCCAAGTGCTGCTGTATGATGAGTGCCACCTGAAGGTGCCCCATGAGAGGAAGATCCTCATGAGGAATCCCAGCCACCTTCCTGGCTGCTACGGGCTCATTCCCCAGGTTTGGCATCACATCCACCTCCTCCTGTCAAATATTACTGAGGAGATTATTAGGGGAAAAAAGGGTTTGGATAAGACCTTGCTGGTTTCTATTCAGCCTTAAAGATCTGCTGAGAACAGGATCCTACCCAAATGTAAACTTTAGGAGGCAGTTGAAGCTCCTGAGGAAACAGTTGATGTTCTGGTCTTCAGGGGCTTTTCTTGTGGGAGATCTGAGAGGGTTGTGAAAAGCTGCTGCATCCACAGACACCAGTGCCTGTGCTGGCAGCCTCCTTGCAGGATCCCCTGGGAGTGCTAAGCCTACAATTCTTGCATCTTGTTTGTGCCTTTTACCTTTGTCCTGGGCAGTTGTAAACGCGTGTGTAAGTTGCTGTTGCGGTGCATGTTAAGGAGTCTAAAGTTTCTCCAGAGGTGCCTCTGAAGCTGCATTTCATTCTGTCCCTGCCAGAAAGGCAAGGAGGACTCTGCTGTGCTCGACCCCAGCCCCAAGCCCTGTGGGATTGTGCAGCCCCAGAGCTCAGCAGAGATCCCAGCTGTGGTGGCAGTGCAGGCCCTGGGCACTCACGGCCCCAGTGCTGTCACCGGCGTGTTCGGGGATGAGCTGGGTCCCGAGCGGGTGGCTCGGGGATCCAATACGGGGACGCGTCGCTCCGGCAGCCCCGGCAGCCCCGGAGGGCTCCGGCCCCCGCCCGGCAGAGCTGCGGCTGCTGAGACCCCAAAATATCCCCAAAAAACAGGTGAGACACCCCAAAAATATCCCAAAAAATCCAGGGGAGACCCCTCAAAATCCCAAAAAATCCCAGTCAGACCCCCCTGAAAAATCTCAAACAATCTGAGTGAGATTCCCCCAAAAATGACAAAAAATCCGGGTGAGATCCTCCCCAAAAAATCCCTAAAAACCCCGAAGTCCAGGTGAGACACCTCAGCAAAAAAATCCCAAACCTACCCCAAAAAATCCAGGAGAAACCCCCAAAAATAAAATAAAAAACAGGTGAGATCCCCCCAAAAATCCCAAAAAATCCCACTCAGACCTCCCTGGATTTTTTGTGTGCAGCTGCTCCTGGCAGGGTGCACAGGGACAGGGATTCTGCCAGGGAAAACAGGCACAGGCTGCTGGGGAGAAGGACAGGAGGGATGGGAGGCACAAACAGCTCCTGCTGGTGCAGGTGTCCCTCCCTCCCACTGCAGGTCCCTGTTCATGGTTATCTTATTTTCCAGAGATGAGCTTTACCCTCCTAAAGTCAAACCCCACCCACCAAAGGGGAAGAGAAGCAGTTTGGGTTCCTTGGCATCTCAATGGAGGCATTCCAAGGTCAGAAATGTGGAGGAGCCAGCCGCAGCCCTGAAAGAAGTGCAGGATTTTCCCCACTCTTCAGGAGCAGAGGCGGATTTTCTTGTCCATGCCGTGCTTGTGTTCCTCCCCAGCCTGCCAGCACCAAGTCCTGCTCATGCTGAGCTCCCTTTTTGCTGCCCTGCTGGGCTGTGCCCTGACAGTGGGCTGGGCAGCAGGGCCAGTGGCTGGACATGGGCTGAGGGGGAGGGAGAAACAGGAGAGTTTTCCTTGGAGAAGCTGACTCAGATCCTACAGGCCTGTGCTGAGTGTGGGATTTTGTGCCTTGTTTCCTTCCCAGTGTAAGATGAGGCTTTTCCCTGCATCATCCTGGTCAGATCTCCAGCTTCCCTCCCAGAGCCAGCTGGGATGATCCTGATCTCCATGGAGCCTCTTCCCAAGGCAGCCAGACTCCCTGTTTGCAGGGCTCTGCTTTCCCCCAGAGCTGCTGCTGCCCTGCTGGCCCTGGAGCTGTCTGACAAAGGGAGACTTTGCAAAGTGGCTGTCTCTGCCTCCCAGCACAGAAAATGGCTTGTTTTCCAGGTGCCAGCACCAACTCCTGAGCACCCTCACCTGCCACGAGGCTCGGAGGGGTTCAGGTGCTCCCTGGACGTGGCGCACGCTCCCCTGGGAGCGGAGAAGGCAGGAGGGAATCTGTCTCCCTGCCCATTGTCAGCGTGGCCAGCAGGGCTGGAGCTGCCAGTGCCGCTGGGGGCCCTCAGCACTGGCCACAGAGGGGCCTCCCATCCCTGCAGGCCCATCACAAAGGGCTGCTGGAGCAGCTGCTTGTTGGAGAGGCCCTGCAGGACACGTTGCAGGGCTGCCCAAGGACGCTGTGCAGCACCTGTGCAGGGCACTGCTCCCCCTGGAACTCCTCAGGTGCTCCACAGGAAATTTTGGCAGGAGCTTTTGCTGCAGCACCTTGAGAAAGCAGCATTTAAATCAGAGAGAGAGGGCAAGAGCCTCAGGAGTCAGATGAGCTGGGCTGGACTCCTTCCCTCAGCTCCAGGAGCTCTCACTCTGAGTCTCCTCCTTTTCTAAAAGCAGGAAGCTTTTAAACTTTTTAAAGGCAAGTTGTGCATCAGAGAGAATTTCTACTGCCAGGAGACATCCCAGCTCCCTTTCCTGTCATGTACTAATTAATGCATTGGCCCGTGAGTGTGGGAGAAGATTTTGCCCATGGTCCCTGCCCTGGTCAGTGGCATGGATGCAGGATGAGGTGAGGGTGATTCTGGCAGTGTTTGGGGAATAGGCCCCTCTGGCTACAGCTGCCCTTTGCTCCAAGATGCTCTTCTGCATCCATTCCCATGCTCAGCACCTCAATCTCTCCTGTCTTCCCCCCAGGCTTTCAGTATCCTGCCCCTGCCAGGTGTGCTGCAGCCAGGAGAGAGCCAGCAGGTCTCCTCCACCTTCTCTGGCCACCTCAGCAGCACCTGCAGTGTCCCGGAGCTGTGCCACGTGGAGGGAGGCCCCAGCTACGAGGGGCTGGTGCCCGGGGAGGCCTCACGTGTCAGCTCCTCCCTGAGCCCCCCGAGATCAACTGTGGCTCCCAGGCCCCTCTCAGGGACAGGTGAGTCAGCCTTCCATGGGCTCCTGCTCTGCCATGGGTTATTGTCCCTGCAGGGCTCCCCTGCTCCAAGGACTCTGAGCTCAGAGGTGCTGCACAGCAAAGGCAGCAGCAACACAGGCATGGCCACTCTGAGCTCCCTGCCTGCCAAGAGAGGAAGGACCTTCTCCAGTTGAGACACAACATCTTCTTCTCTATTTCAGTGCTGAGCCCTCCTGGCTCAGCTGCTGCCTGCAGGGAGCTGGGCTCTGGGCTTGCCTTGGCACTGCCTCTAGAGGGGTCTGGAAGTCCATGGTGTTGAGTGGCATCTTCTCCATCATCTCCCTTCTTCACCAAAGCACTGGGATTGTGCTATGGGCAGGCGTGGGGCACAGAGCAAACCTTGCTTTGGGCCCTGCTCCTGCCCCAGATGAAGCCCTTGCACTGCTGATCTGCCAGGGCTCTCCTTATGCTGGGACAGCAGCCAGAAAAGCTCCTGTCCTTTAGGCTCCCCTGCAGCTGCAGCCATGGGCAAGCACAGGAGAAGCTCAGCTCCAGCAAGGCAGCCCAGCCCAGGACACACAGGCCCAGGCTGGAGCTGGGAGTGGAGGTGCTCCAAGCCAGCCTGTGCATCAGGACTTCTTCAGGCCAGGCTGGAGTTGGTTTCATGGGGAGGAGAGGGACGAGGCTGCTTCCAATGGTTTCCGTGGCAGCCAGCACTGGTTTGCTTGGTCCCAGCTGGGCTCCAGCAGGAAATCTGCCTGACAAGAGCCTGCCTTGCAGGAGAGGAGTTCCTGCAGCCTCTGCTTTCTGACTGATAGCATTGTTCTCGTGAAGGAGCAGGCTATGGGTCGTTAAAGCCCAAGATCACGGGCAGAGACTCTCTAACTAATTAGAGTTAGACAGTGCTGTGTTTATTAACACCGGTGGGCAGCACCAGAGCCGTCCCTAAAAGGCGCGACCGCGCTGCCCAAGGTTCTTTGCCCTCTCTTTATTGCCCAAGATCTTACATACAATACATCTGCACAAGCCCAGCACCTCCCATCCCTGCTCTGTATTCAAATGAGCTCATTGGTCCTTCACACCTGTGCAATTCTTCCCTTGAATTGGGTCCGTGGTCTCAAATTGGGTCCGTGGTCTTAAGGGATGAAGTCAGGAATGTCTTCATCAGGTCTCTGTGACCCTCTGGCACCATCCAAGGTCCCCTGCTTAGTGACTGATTGACATCAAGCCCAGGTGCTAAACCATTGTTCTCCTGGTTTCAAGATGTTCTTATAACAGTTCACTGACTCCACTTCCTTCTAGAAAGAGGCTCCTAATGGTAAACAATAGAACAATCAGCTCCGGCTTAAGCATCTCACAATCATTAACCTATGGTCTGCCTGTCTAACTTACATCCTGATCAATGGGAATTGCTTCTAAGCCTCAGCTGAAATCTGAACTCTTGAAAATCATGCTTCAGCCATGCCCAGGGGGAAGGGGGCTGAATGAGCTGAGTAAGAATTGTAGGGGAGATGAGCAGATGTCAGTGCTCTGTGCTCTGCTCTAAACTGGGAAGCCAAGAGACAAAGGGCGTTTTCAGGCAGCAGCACAGAGAGCTGCTGGATCAGCCTTGGGCAGGGCCTGGAGGGGTCTGGCTGTGCCTTCAGAGGGAGCTGGCACAGTCAAGAGCCTCTGATGGCAAAGCTGAGGTTTGGCTGGGCCTGGAGGTCCCCTTCCACCAATGCCCTCCCTTGGGATGTTCCCAAGCCCTGTGGCTTGAGGAGAATTCACGGGAATGGCCTCAGGGTCAAGGAATGAAGTGCAGGGCCGGCCAGGACTGGGGAGCCCAAGTTTCTGGTGGGGACTCTCAGCCATGGTTTCTGTTTTGTCTGCACAAGGGAGCTGAAGCAGCCGGCTCAAAAGCTTGAGGAGGAGGCAAAAGCCTTAGAGGAGGGAGAGAGGGGGAAGGAGGAAGAGAGGCAGAAGAAGGAAAAGAAGGGTGTCTCTGTGGGGAGGGAACCCCCAAAACCAGAGAAGGGGAAAAGCAAACAACCACAGAAGAAGGAAGCCAAGGCCCCAGAGAAGAAGGAAAAGAAAGACCCAGAGAAGAAAGAAACCAAGGCCCCAGAGAAGAAGGAAACCAAAGCACCAGAGAGGAAAGAAACCAAAATCCCAGAGAAGAAGAAAACCAAAGCCTCAAAGAAGCAGGAACCCAAAGCCCCAAAGAAGGGGGGAACTCAAATCCCGGAGGACACAGCTGAGCTGGAGAAGAACTCTTTACTCTTTATTCACACAACTCATTTTACACAGTTTGACAGACCTCGTGTGCAACTTTAGTTAGTTCATAGATTTCTTGCAGGTTATTCTAATATTGGTTAATAAAATAGATTTTACTTGTGCATCAAATCTCTCTGTTGTATTGTTTACCTGTTCTCTTCACTGATTCTCACGGACAAATCCCTTGTTGTTGCAGGTGCATTTGTTTTTCACCCTCAGAACAGATTGTTCACAAAGTCTCATTCTCACAAGAGCTTCCCATGGGAACTTGTAACTGCTTAGCTGCACTCAGGAGAGATGGCAGGCCAGCTGTTAATGTGGCAGAACAAGGCCTGATTTCATAAGGCCTTTCTTTTATCATTATCCCACCTGCTTGTGACATCTCCCCCTTCTCGTTCATTTAAAAAAGGCTCCTATGTTCTGATGCTGAAACAGCTCACTCTTGTCAGGGCATTATCTCATCAAGGTTATCACTGGTTATCTGTTAGATATGGGATAAGATGGATAAAAGACCACTTACAATCCACAAAACTTACCAAATTCCATCAAGTCATCGACACAGGGTTTTGCAGCATGAGAAGACAAAAGAATAATGTCCAATGTCTCTTGGGGAAATGGAAAGGAATGACCATTGTTTCCAACGAGTTGAGAAGTGTGAGAAAGTCTTTGAGCTGGAAATGTTGATCTTTGACACCACTGAATGTCCCCTGGCAGCTGGAACAGGGAATAACTGGAGAAGGTTCGTAGGAGCTCTGTACCATGAGGATGCCAGGAGGCTTTGCTGGCAAATTGCCTCTGTCAATGCCCAGACACAGCCGTGTCTGGCCAGGCCTCCTCCTGCTCCTGCTCTGGCCACAAAGGCTGCAAGGGGATGAGGTTATTTCTCTCTGCACTGGGCCTCATTTCTTCACAGCTGATCAGTATCTGATGGAATGAACAGGTGACTGCTTTGAGATGCTGATGATGAAACACAGGCACATCTTCTCCTGAAGGGAATGAATCAATCAGGCTGCACTGTGGTACACTCCATTGGGATTTAGATGGGATGATCTTGTTTTCAAATTCCTCATGTAAATATTGCATTATTCAAAATGATTCCTTGTCCAAATGTCTCATGTTCATATTGCATTATTTGAACGTTCTTAAGGTGCTCATTCCTCTTCTTTTTTGTTTTTTAAGAATGAGATGCATGTCTTTTGTTATGAGTATGAAGCAACATCACAGTAAAATAATACATGCAGTGGACAAGAAACTTACAGCAATTGGGAATAATTTGGATACAACAATCAGGAACATTTCAAATAGCAGACAAAGCTAACAACGTAGGTGGAATGAGGTAAATAGCAATCTCTGCAATAATGTACCATCATCCCAGAGTCTGCAAACAGCTGACAAACTTCGATTCAGGGGGTACTTGGATCATTTTTTCCAGATAATAATTCCCAAGCTGCCTTTAAAAAGAGTTCAACTGTCATGTCTAGAGGGTCAGATGGCCAAGTCAAAGCAACTCAAATCCAGTTTTGATGCAGAAAACATCTGGGTCTGTTGGCAAATTCCCGTCCAGGCAGAGCCAAGGCCTGGCCGCCACCCAAGCTCTAAGTGGGAGAGAATTCCCTGAACGTCATTGAAAACAAGGCTCTTGGGAACAGCGCTGAGGAGTAAAGGTCTGGGGGTGACAGACTAATGAACCATGCAAGAGCTGTCTCCTCCAAAATTCCCTCAGCACAGAGATGCTTTAAACCCAGCAAACTGTGGGAGTGGTTCTGTAATAATCATTGGGGCTGCATCTGATTGCTGAGAGTAGATGTCACAATGCCATCAGTTTAGAGGAGGCTTCCCACCAAGCTGAGATATCATTTCTTGGAACTGTGAAAAAGACTTAAAAATGATGAGACAGCCCTGGGTCAAAGCATGGAGGATTTTGGTGGGATTTTGGGCAGATGGTTTGGTGTGTATCCAGAGTGACTTTGGGCAGATTTGGGGCCTGCTTGGGGCAGGTTTGGGGCAGATTTGTTGCTGCTGTTGGGGTTTTTCTCCCGTTTCCCCAGCTGTGGGCAGAGCCCCGAAGCACATCCTGTTCCTGCCCCGCTCCCTGAGGAGCCCAAGGAGCTGCTGCTCCCCATGCTCTGCACCCAGGGAGATCTGGGGCAATCCCGGCATCCCGGGCATCCCGGGCATTCCGGGCCCTTTGGGCATTGGGGGATTCTGGGGCTTGGGGGGCGAGAGGGGTGAGGGGGGCTTGGGGCTGGATTGTCTGGGGAAAGGATCGGGATTTTTGGGGGGATGTCTGCATTTTTGGGAAAGACCAGGGTTTGGGGGGGAGGAAATTCTGGATATTTTAGGGAGGAAATTTATTGAATTTTGGTGGAAATTTCTGGATTTTTTAGGGAGGAATTTTCTGAAATTTTTTTTTTCAGATTTTTCTGTATTTTTCTGGACCCCCCCCCCCCCCCCCCCCCCCCCCCCCCCCGTTCTACTGGATTTCTGGGAATGTTTCTGGAGTTTTTGGGAATGTTTCTGCATGGAGAATGGGGTTGGTTTTGTATAGTTTGGGGAGGAATGTTTCTGGATTTTCTGGGGAAAGTTCCTCATTTTTTGGGAATGTTCCAGAATTTTTGGAGGAACATTTCTGGATTTCTTAGGGAATATTTCTGGATTTTTGGGGGAAAAGTTTCAGGCGTTCTTTTGAGAACATTTATGGATTTTTTGGGGAACATTTCTCCATTTGGGGGGGAACATTTCTGGATTTTTGGGGGGGATATTCCCAGGTTTCTGGGGAACATTCCCAGGTTTCTGGGGAACATTCCTGGGTTCCTGGGGAACATTCCCGGGTTTCTGGGGAACACTCCCAGGTTTCTGGGGAACACTCCCGGGTGTCTGGGGAACACTCCCGGGTGTCTGGGGCTCTCCTGGCCCCGTTCCCAGCCCAGGTTCCCGGGGTTCAGGAGCTGCCCTGGTGCCCCGGGCCCCGCGACATCGCCTGGGTGCACTTGGAGCCCGAGGTGCAGGCGGCGCCGCCCGCGAGGCCCTGCAGGGCTTCAGCCACTCACCCAGAGCAGCGCCAGGAAGATCTCCTGCGCCAAAAAAGGGACCCAGTTTCCCACCCAAATCCCCTCTCTCCATCCCAAATCCTTCTTTGTGCATAAATCCTTCTTCTTTCACCCCAAATCCCCTTTCCCAGCCCCCAGGGATTTTGGGGCTCCAGAGGGGTTATTGGGGTTTTTCCCAGCATTGTACCCAGGGTCTCTCTGCAGACATTGCACCTGGAGCTGCCCCAAATAATCCCCAATAACCCCAAATTTTGAGATTGGGGGTGGGGGGGGGCTGATACTAAAATTCGGGGTTTGGGGATGTTTGACCCCAAACTTTGGGAATTGGGGGGTTTGATCCTAAAATTTGGGGGTTGGGTGGGGTTGATGCTAAAATTTGGGGTTTAGGGGATTTTGACACCTCAGGGTTTGGGGATGTTTGACCCCAAACTTTGGGAACTGGGGATGTTTGACACCCCTGGGTTTGGGATTTGGGGGTTTTTGTTCCCAGGATTTGGGGTTTGGGAGTTTTTTTCCCGAGAATTTGGGGATCAGGGGGTTTGACCCCCAAACTTTGGGATCAGGGTGGTTGGACACCCTAGATGTTTCAAACCCCAGGATTTTGGGTCAGGGGGTTTTGACCCCAAAGTTCGGGAATTGGGGGGATCGACCCCAGGGTTTGGGGGAATTTAACCCCAAAGTTGGGGGGATCAGGGGGATTTGACACCCCAGACTTGGGGTCGGGGGGCCATTGACCCCAAAGTTTGGGGATTGGGGGCTTTGACCCCAAACTTTGGGGATGAGGAGGGTTGGACACCCCCAGATGTTTCAAACCCCAGGAGTTGGGGATTGGGGCTTTAGACCCCAAACTTTGGGGGTTGGGGGTGTTTGACACCTCAGGATTTGGGATTTGGGGGTGTTTGACCCCAGACTTTGGGAACGGGGGTATTGGACACCCCAAATGTTTCAAACCCCAGGATTTGGGGTCAGGGGGATTTAACCCCAACATTTGCAAATTGCAGAGTGTTTGACACCCCAGGATCTGGGATTTGGGGGGTTTAAGGCCTAAAATTTGGGGTTCGGGCTGGGGGCACGGGGGGAGGTTGAGATCGCAGAGTTTGGGTCTGGGGGTGTTTGGCCCCCCCCCGTGTTTGAACCCCCAGGATTTGGGGTCCGGGGGAGTTGACCCCAGGATTTGGGGTGTTTGACCCCAATGTTTGACCTCACCTCGGGTTTGGGGTCGGGGTTGAGATCAGGGACATTCCCTGGAGCCAGCGGCGGGATCGGGACCGGGAACAGGATCGGGAAGCGGAACAGGAACGGGGAGGGTCCCTGAGCCAAAGCCGGACCCCAACCCCAGGGAGAGGCCCCGCCCCAGTCCCGGAATGGCCCCATCCCCACAATCCCGGAGCCCTCCCCAGGCCCAGCCCCTCCCCGGCCGCTGAACGGAGCCTCCCTCAATCCCAGCCCGCCCCGATCCGGGCCGGAGCCATCCCCAGAGCCTCCCCCATTCCCGGCCCGGACCCTTCCATCCCTTTTTGGGGCGGCTCCTGCCGCTCCCCGCCCATTTCTGGGGGTTCCAAAGGGCCCCGCGGACCCTCCCCATTTTGGGGGTGTTGGGGTGGCCCCAGGGCCGCCCCGAGGGCCGAGGGGGGATCGAAAGCCCCAAACCCGAGGGGCTCCTGGGGGTGCCCAGTTCCTCCCGTCCCCAGCCCGAAACAGATCCTGGCCAATCAGAGCGCGGAGCGCTGATGACGATCCCGTTGCCGGGCAGACACTCGGCGCACTGGCCCCGCCCGGCGATTTCCAGCGAATCAGCGCCCGGCTCGGCTGTGACTCATCGGGTGCCGGGCAGAACCCAGCGCCTCTCACAGCGCTGGCCAGAGACTGCGCGGGGCCATTCCCAGGCAGTCAGAGCGTTTGTCGCTGATGGCTCTCAGTGTCCAGGAGCGGAATTTGGGGCGGGGGGCGGTGACCCCGGCGATGGGGATGGGGCGTGCGGGGGCAGCTGGGGCCGCACTGGTGGCACTGGGGGCGCTGGGAGCCCCCCCGGCCGCGGGGGGAGCGGGGAGCGCGGGGAGAAGGGGGGCGGGGGTCCCCAAATTGAACCAAAGGGGGGTCGGGACCCCCAAAGGGAGCAGGAGGGGCCTGGAACCCCCAAAACCAAGCACGGGGGAGGGGATTGGGGACTGGGGGAACGATGGGGATGGGGCGGGAGAGCGGGGGGAAGAGGGGGATGGGACCCCCAAATTGAGGTGGGAGGGAGCTGTGGACTGGGGGAAAAGCCCATCAGATCCCATTAAAACCCCATAAAAATCCCGTTAAATTCTATAAAAATCCTACTAAATTCCTATTAAAATCCATTAAAATCGCATCCATCCCATAAAATGATCCCAAACCCACACAGAATTGGCCCTGAATTACCCCCCACACACACAGCCCTAAAAACCAAAAAATGTGAAAAGTTACCCGAAATTATCCCAAATTTACCCTGAATAACCCCCCAAAAAACCCCAAATAACCCCAAAGGCACACAAAGAACCCAAATCCCCCAAATGACTCCAAATGCCCCAAATGATCCCAATCCCATAAATGACCCCAAATCCCATAAATGACCCCAAATCCCATAAATGGGACTGGGAGAGGGGAGGAGAGGGCAGGGAAAGGGGGAGTGGGGCAAACTGGGCGAGGAAATCAAACTCTGCAGTCAGACAGAGCAGGGATTTGTGTATCCAGCGCTGGGAGCGAGGGGGATCTCTCTGGCAAAAACCCACTCGGTCTCCTTTAGCCTTCAGCTCCATTTTAAAAGTCACAATTACAACACTTCATTAGCATACTCACATTTGCATAAAGCTGTGTCCCGGTTTTACAGCCGTGTGTGGCTTCAGCGCCTGCGTCCGTTCCTCCTGTGGCGGCCCTCAGTCTTGTGGTGCTCTTTTGATGAAGGCTTCTGTCGTCCTCCTCACGCTGGAACTTTTTACCTGGACCATCAGCCCATGCCTGGTGCTCCTTGTTCTTCAGTCTAACCTGGTCTGAGCTGATTTTGCCCTTTGCAAGCTCTGTTCAAACTTGCTCTCTCGCTCTCGGTGCGTTTGTTGTGTCGCTGGCTCTGCTCTCTCTCTTGCTCTGCTGCCTCGCTGGCTTTGCCTGCATGTGAAAAATGCATGTATTTTATGATTGGCTTTTCGCAAATATTAAAATGAATATTATATGTCTGGTGTTAGAATATTATATATATATATAATAAAATATATTATAATTTAATAATATACTATAATATATATTATATATAAAATATATAATATATAACAATATATAATATATATAATATTATATCTTATATATTACGTATATAATTATATAATATATAATATATATTATATATTATATAATTATATTATATATTATATAATCATAATTATATAATTATGATATATAATATATTTATATAATAATATTATATGTCTGCTGTATTAATTCTCTTAAGTACTGTGTTAAATATAGTTTTAGGTTATAAAAAATGTTAAAATAGAAACGATGCTATGTAGGATTCTTTATTTACAGAAAGGACTCGCAGTGAGATAGCAGCCACAGGACACCTAAATCTTTCAGAGAAAAAGAATTTCTTGCCCTCTTATCAGAAGAAATGAACTTCTTCCCACCTCGAAGGCGCTGTTAGGATTTGGAGGAAGAAGGTGGCACTGCCCAGAAAGAATCATGTGTTTGAATGGAATTTATGCATCATGGATGAAGTGTATGAATATGCAATGGGCTGTTGTTTTTAAGGGTTAATCCTTTGTTAACGGGTTCCTTTTTCAGGCTCGTGGTACCCAGAAAAGGTACCCGGACCTCCATAACCCTTTCTCTCTATTGTCTCATATTGTCCTAATTCAAATTGTCCAAATTATTATTACTCTAATTGTATTACTGTTTTTATAACCACTTTATTACTAATGAACTTTTACAATTTCAAAATCAAGTGATTGGCGTGTTTCACACTGCACATCTCGCTCCAGGGCTGCTTGTGCTGAACCTTTCCTTGCACAGCCCTGAGGATTCCCCCAGCCCGGGCTCCCAGCAGCTCCAGGCCCGGCCAGGAGGAGCAGCAGGGCCAGGGCTGGCCGGGCGTCCCCCCAGATGTGGCCCCCGCTGGTGGCACAGCCGGACCCTTGGGAGGCTGCCTCAGGCTTTATTGTCCACCAGCATCCCAGGAGGGAGCAGAAAATCCTCCTGCAGACGCTGATTCCGGAGGCTCCCAGCGCTTCCTTGTCTCCAGGAGCTTCTGCCAAGCCCCAGTGAAACCTCGGTGCCACATTGTTCCACAGCCTCACAACGCTCTCCTGGCTCCCGTGAGGTCCCTCTGGGTCCCGCTTCAGCCTTGGCTCCATCAGGCTCTCCTGGCTCCATCAGGGTCTCCTGGCTCCATCAGGGTCTCCTGGCTCCCATCAGGGTCTCCTGGCTCCATCAGGGTGTCCTGGCTCCATCAGGGTCTCCTGGCTCCATCAGGCTCTCCTGGCTCCCATCAGGCTCTCCTGGCTCCATCAGGCTCTCCTGGCTCCATCAGGCTCTCCTGGCTTCATCAGGGTCTCCTGGTTTCCATCAGGGTCTCCTGGCTCCATCAGGGTCTCCTGGTCTCCATCAGGGTCTCCTGGCTCCATGAGGCTCTCCTGGCTTCCATCAGGGTCTCCTGGCTTCCATCAGGGTCTCCTGGCTCCATCAGGCTCTCCTGGCTCCATCAGGGTCTCCTGGCTCCATCAGGGTCTCCTGGTTTCCATCAGGCTCTCCTGGCTTCCATGATGCTCCACTCTGTCCCAAGGGGCATCCGCGGCTCAGCTTTGGAGCCCTGCAAGATCCAAAGGTTCCCCCCAAAAAACACCAGCCCAGGGACCCCCCGGATATTTGGGCTGAGCTCCCGCTGCCCAGGCACCTGCATGGAACCCAAGTGACCGCTGGGACTCCATGGAATGTCCTGGAACAAACTGTCCCTGGTCAGACAGGGGTGCCATGGAACACAGGTGCCACTGGGACACGGACACTGCCCATGGAACTGAGTGTCCATGGGGACAGAGCTGGGCCTGATGGAACACTGGAGAACATTGTCACCCCATGGAATCCATGGAACCAGGTGTCCATGGTGACACTGGAGAACATTGTCACCCCATGGAATCCATGGAACCAGGTGTCCATGGTGACACTGGAGAACATTGTCACCCCATGGAATCCCATGGAACCAGGTGTCCATGGTGACACTGGAGAACATTGTCACCCCATGGAATCCATGGAACCAGGTGTCCATGGTGACACTGGAGAACATTGTCACCCCATGGAATCCATGGATCCAGGTGTCCATGGTGACATTCGAGAACATTGTCACCCAATGGAATCCATGGAACCAGGTGTCCATGGTGACACTGGAGAACATTGTCACCCAATGGAATCCATGGAACCAGGTGTCCATGGTGACACTGGAGAACATTGTCACCCCATGGAATCCCATGGAACCAGGTGTCCATGGTGACACTGGAGAACATTGTCACCCCATGGAATCCCATGGAACCAGGTGTCCATGGTGACAGAGCCGGGCCCAATGGAACCTACTGGAACACAGGAGAACACTGTTACCTGTTGGAACCCGGGCTGCTGAGAATTTTGGACTTTCTGAGCTGACAGACACTGACCCCCAAGAGAACACTGGATTTGACCTGAGGCGGTGGAGAAGGCTTCCAAAATGGAATGATGGAACTGGGATTATGGGTGTGGAGTTTGAATAGAAGGGTGTAATATCACATGGTGGACAACTTGGAGTTTAAGGTTTTAGAATATAGTAATGTATATAAAGCAAGATGGAGGTTTTAGGGTGGAGGCTGATCCGTTTTCTTTGCCTTCTTCACCTGCTTCTTCTTCTTCTTCTTCTTCTTCTTCTCCTCCTTGTTTTCCTTCTCCTTCTCCTTCTCCTCCTCCTCCTCCTCCTCAGGTTTGGGTGGTATTGTGTAATTGGATAAAAAAGTCCCTTATGTTGGGCACGGGTGCTTGGTTATTGGGTTAAAAGTAAAAATAATTTAGGTGTCATTTCTTAATTGGACAGTTTATCCTCAGAAGACCTTGCAGAGAGAGAGACGGGGTTCCATTTTCACCTTGTTAGTGAAGTGCTGCAGAACTCACAGCTTGTGAGACTGTTCTAGAGACAAGAGCTAATGAACACCTGAGTCCAAACAAGAAATGCTGTCTTGGGATTTCATCCCGACCTTGGCAGAAAAGAAGCAAAAGAATTGACTGTTACCCCACGGAATCTCATGGAACCAGGTGTCCACTGTTTCACTGTGCAGCCTCAGAGAGTGGTGAGACCATTGTGGCACCATGGAATATCCTGAAACCACGGCTCCCTTGTGACAAACCTGGGCTTTATGAAACCAAGGACACCTCTGGGATGCAATGGAATCTCAAGGAACCAAGGGTCAGCTGTCAACACATCAGCTTCTCAGGAAACCAAGGCAAACACTGTGACACAGAGAGGGGCCTCATGGGACCCAGGAGACCATGGTGACACCGTGGTGGGATCTCATGGAACCAAGTGTGAATTGTTACAGGACCCAGGAGACCATGGTGACACCGTGGTGGGATCTCATGGAACCAAGTGTGAATTGTTACAGGACCCAGGAGACCATGGTGACACCGTGGTGGGATCTCATGGAACCAAGTGTGAATTTTTACAGGACCCAGGAGACCATGGTGACACCGTGGTGGGATCTCATGGAACCAAGAGCCCAGAGTTTCACAGCTCAGCCTCAAGGAGCGCTGGAGACCATGGTGTCCCAAAGGGAACACATGGAACAAAGGCTCCTTAGTGACACAGCAGGGCCTCATGGAATGCAAGAGATCATCCTGATGGAATGGGAACTCATGGATTCAAGGGTCCACTCTTTTGCTGTGTGGCCTCATGGAATGCTGGAGACCATTGCGGCACCATGGAAACGAATGGCACAAAGGCTCCACTGTGACCCAGCAGGGCCTCATGGAACCAAGGACACTGCTGTGATACAATGGAATCTCATGAAACCAAGGTCCAGTTGTGACAAAGCTGGGCCTCATGGAACCAAGGACACAGCCGTGATGCAATGGAATCTCTAGGATCCAAGGATCAATTGTCAACACATCAGGTCTCATGAAACCAAGCAGAACATTGTGACACAGGGGAATCTCATGGGAGCAAGGCTCTGCTTTGATCAAGTGGGGCCTCATGGGACACAGGTGCCACTGGGACATTGTCAGGCCTGGTAGGAACAAGACACCACTGTGGCAGACCAAGGCCTCATGGGACCTAGGAGAGCCCTGGGACACAATGGAACCTGATGGAACCAAGGGCCCATTGTGACACGGCAGGGTCTCATGGAACCCCTGTGCCACTGGGACATTGCCAGGGCTGGTGCAAGCAAGGTTCCACTGTGACAAAGGCAGGCCTTGTGGCACCCAGGAGACCATTGTGGGACAATGGAATCTCATGGAAGCAAGGCCCCATTGTGACAAAGCGCGGCCTCATGGAAGCCCAGTGCCACTGGGACATCTCCAGCCTTGGAGGAAGCAAGTGTCCATTGTGACACAGCACAGCCTCAAATCACAGGAGAGCAGAGGGATGGAGCCATGGAATCTTGGGGAACCAAGTGTCAATTCTAAACACAGCGAGGACTCATGGAACCCAGGAGACCATTGTGATGCTGCACTTTGTCACAATGGGGCCGTGCTTCTATGAGGATCCATGGGCCCACAATGTTCTCCTGGGTTCCAGGAGGCCCCGCTGGGTCACAATGGCCCCTTGCTCCCACGAGCCACAGCACGGTCCCCGTTGCCCCTGGGTTCTGTGAGGCCCTGCTGCGTTCACAACTGACACTTGCTTCCATGAGATTCCATTGCATCACAGTGGCCCCCATGTTTCCATGAGGTTCTGCTGTGTCACAGTGGACACTGGGTTCCACAAGAGCTGGCAATGTCCCAGTGGCACCTGTGTCCTGTGGGCCCCACTTTGCCAAAGCAGAGCCTTGGCTCCATGAGATTCCAGGCTGTCCCAATGCTCTGCTGAGTTCCACGAGGCTGTGCTGTGTCACAATGGACACTGAGTTCCACCTGCCCTGGCAATATCCAAGTGGCCCCTGGCTTCCATGAGGCCCCGTTGTGTTGGCAGGTGACACTTGGTTCCCCAAGATGTCATAGTCACGCCGCTCTCCTGGGCGTCCTGAGGCCTTGCTGTCTGTGAGAAATGACCGCTACTTTTAAAATTTTAAGGTTGATTCAACCTTGAAAAAATGACAACAAAGGACTGAAACAGGAGAAATCACAGCACTGGGAGCCCTTCCCCACCCCATGGCTATCAGCCACATGGCTCCTTCACAAATTGGCTGCTCCTCCTTTTAGACTTTTGGTGTTGCATCAGGTAATCCTAGCCCCACCCAAAGTCTGTCAGGTAACTCTTTGTGGCCGTCCATTGGTGGAGAATGCTTTCTTGCACCCTGACTGGAGAGCAGGTGTTGCCATGCCTGCCTTCCAGTGACAAACCTGCCCTCCCCAAATGCCCCAACCACCAAGGCCATTACAAGGGCAGGGGAAAGAGGACTATGGGGGACAGATGACAATAACATCACTACACATCTTAACACACATATAGGATCTATCTCCTCACTGTGAGACCCAACTATGACATTACTCATCTGTAACACTGTGCAATAATGGAGCCTTGTTCCTACCAGACCTGGCAATGTCCCAGTGGCACCTGTGTCCCATGAGGCCCCACTTGGTCAAAGCAGAGCCTTGGCTTAACAACTGACCCTTGTTTCCTTGAGATTCCATTTGTGAAAAACACGTTCACTCTCCTGTGAAAATGTACAAAGTTTAATAAAGGACAATGGGAGAGCAGGACCATGGAGCAAAGGTTATTACAGCCGGGTGCATCTTGGCACTCAGCCAGGAGCACCCTGTTACCTTCGGGGACCCCCTGAAATACCTTTCCCCTTACATCAGCCTGGTGCATATTCATAGACCCTCATGCATATCCATAAACTACTTTACATATTCCAGGAATGATTTTACATGGCCCCTCCTTGGGTCTGCCTTTTCAGAGCATGTGTGTTTCTTGGCTGTGGTTTTGGCTCCTTCTCTTTATCACCTCCAGGTCTTGGGCCTTGGTGCACTCTGCCTTCAGACGGGGAGTGCTGAGAGTTGGCAGATCTGTACAGGTGTCCTCATCCCGTGTGCATTGGATGTTATCCCACCCAAGCAGGCAGTTTAACACAAGCACACTTCTATCAGTTATTTCTCTACTATGTCTAAGCTAAATTAACAACAGAAATAAAAACTACATCTTTAGAACAAAGTTATTTTAACATCACACATATAAAATCCATTTTAATATTTGCAAAAAGCCAATATTATGATATTTATCTATAACAGCGTGAAGGAGCCCTGGCCCAGGCTCTGGCCCTGGGGGACACGGGGACGCTGCTGGGGGGTCCCTGTCCCCCTGTGCCACCCCCAGGGCCCCGGCCCCCCGTCCCTGTGTCAGGCTCTGGGGTCGATCTCGTGGAACATCCTCTGGAGGAGCCTGCGGGGCCGGGAGGACCCGGGGGGACCCGGGGGGACAGGGGACCCTGCTGTGCACGAGCAGGGTTGGACTGCTCTGGGGGGAGCTGTGAGGGGGCCGGGGCAGAGTGACCACCCCAGGGACCTCACACAGCCCCCATGATGTCACACAGCCCCTGTGATGTCACACAGCCCCCGTGATGTCACACTGTCCCTGTGATGTCACACTGCCCCTGTGATGTCACACTGTCCCTGTGATGTCACACAATCACTCTGTTAGGTCACACAACCTCCATATGATGTCATTCAGCTGCTATGTGATGTCACACAGCAGATTCGTGGTGTCCCAGTCACCCTGTGATGTCACAGCCTTCTCTGTGACATCACACAGCTGCTCTGTGACTCTGTGTCACAACCCACATTGTGATGTCACAGAGCCACCTTCAGTGATGTCACAGCTAGCTCTGTGCTGTCACAGCCCCCCAGTGCTGTCACACAGCCCACTCTGTGCTGTCACACAGCCCCTTGCTGCCATCCCAGCTGCTCTGTGGCTCTGGGACACAGCCCCAGCGGTGCTGCTGTGACACAGCCCCCGCAGGGACATCCCACAGCCCCGGCCAGTGCTGAGCCCCTGTGAGCTCTGTCTGTGCCCTGCTCGTGTCCCTGAGGGGCCCTGGCAGTGCCCCAGCCCTGCTGGGCTGTGCACAGGAGCTGCTCCTGGCCAGAGCTGTCTCTCTGCAGCTCTGCTGCCCTTGCCAGGAGCTGCCTCTGGGCCAGGAGCCCGGCCCAGCTCAGCAGCACAGACACAGCACAAGGACTTTAATCACCCTCTGGGCCTTTGCTGCTCTTTGCATCACACCCAGTCCCTCAGAGTGGGCTCAAAGACTTCTCAAGAGCTCACAGTCAGATTGAAATACTGAAGTTTCTTGTACTTTAAAGAGATCCCTGTGAGGGACAAAACTGACAAAGTGTCCCCGGGTTCCAGGGAGAGCAGAACACTGGAGGCACTGATGGCAGCTGGGGACAAACAAGGCAAAGGTGTCTCTGGTGCTGAGCAAACCTGGATTTGTTTCAGGAATGTAAAGGGCCAAGGCCTGAGCCCCAGGGCCTGGCCAGGCAGATCCTGTCCCTCCCTCCTTGCTCAGGGCTCTTCCCGGGATGGGCCCTGGCATGTGGGGATGGGCAATGCCAAGGGCAGGAGCGTGGGGCGGCCCCTGCCAGGCTGCTGAGCAGGGACAAGGAGGCAATGAGGCCCCAGGCCTGCAAGGGTCACTTGTCCCCTCCTGGCTCAGGCCCAGGGCCAGCAGCCATGGCCAAAGTGCTGCCCAGGTTGGCTCTGTCAGGGCTGTCTTGCAGCTGCTGCCCATCCCTGTGCCCTGTGCAGCCCAGGCTGTCCCACGGTGTCCCTGCCCTGGCCTCTGTCCCTGCAGGCTCTGGGCATCCCCCGGCTGCCCCACCTGGCTGGGCCCTTCCTTTGCTGACAGGTCTGCCTCCTGCCTGCCCCTGCCTGCCCACACAGAGCCTGGGGCTGCTCCAGGCTCCTGCTGGGGACGTGCTGCACCACAGCCCTGCCCTGACAGGGAAATTCCTTTCTCCTGCAGCCACTCTGGGCCTCCCCAGCTGCCCTTGGCGTTAATTCTTTCTCTCTCTGGCTGTTTTCCACTATGTCAAAAGGATCCACCAGCCCTGAAATCGCTCTTTAAACACTCTCATGGCTCTGCTCCACTGTCCTCAGTCTCCACCCCACTGAGCACAGAGCTCCTTTGTCCCTATACAGTGCTCATGGGCCCAAGGCCTCCAAACCCCCACTCCTTGGGACATCTCTGGGCCCTTTCCAAGGTGTTTCCAAATGAAAACATTCGGCTCAGAGTCTAAAGAAATCACCAGAGGACAGGGCCAGCCTGACCTGTCTGTCCTGGCTACTTTTGTCTGGGAGCAATCCTTGGATATACAGAATTTGGGAGGCCAAATTCTAATTTTGGCCATGGTCCCTGGACAAGAAGGCCGGTTCTTTTCCATAGGAATGAAGGAACAGAGCCCCAGTGTTTCAGGGGCAGATGTGAGATGACCACCAGAGGCCAAGGCCAGCCAGAGCTGGCAGGTTTTGTTTTGTGAGATACCGTTGCAAATAGGAATTATTTTAGGGAGAGTACCCGTTTTGGCAATGACCATCTGAAAAGTCAGACAGCTCTTTTCCATAGCAAGGAAAGCAGAGAGCCCCAGTGCTCCAGGAGCTGATGAGAGGCAGCCCTTGACATGCCAAGATCAGCCAGAGCTGTCAGGTGGCCCCTGGGAGGCCAAGCCAGCCAGAGCTGTTCCATGTTCCCTGGGTTCCATGGGGTCCCACAGTGTCCCAATGGTCCCTTGCTTCCATGGGGCCCTGAGGTGTCATAATGCCCCCTTGGTGACACCAGGCCCTGAAGGTTGGAATGGTCTCCATGGTTCCATCAGGCCCCACAGAGCCACAATGGTCTCTGGGTCCATGGAGCCCCTCTGGGTCACCATGGCCCCTTGGTTCCATGGGTTCCAGTGGTGCCACAATGATCCCCTTGGTTCCCTGGGCTCCAGTGGTGCCACAATGATCCCCTTGGTTCCCTGGGCTCCAGGGGTGCCACAATGATCCCCTTGGTTCCATGGGCTCCAGTGGTGCCACAATGATCCCCTTGGTTCCATGAGGTCCCCACAGTGTCCCAGGGATCTCCATGGGAGGGAAAGAACCCAGCCCCACTGTTGCAGGCGCAGCCACCAGAGGCCCAGGCCAGCCAGCCTTGACGGTACTGGCAGATTTTGCCTGGGAGCAACCCTTGGATTTTCAGAATTTCAGAGGTGGAATCCCAATTTCAGACCTGGACACTGGAGGAGAAGGATGGTTCTTTTCCATAGGAAGGAAAGCACAGAACACCGCTGGTGTCTCAGGGGCAGATGAAAGGCGGCCATCAGAGGCCAAGGCCAGCCAGACCTCTCTGTCCTGGCAGCTTTTGTCTGAAAGCAACCCTTGGATATTGGGAATTTGGGAGGTGGAACCCCAATTTCAGCCCTTTCTGCATGGATAAGAAGGACGGTTCTTTTCCATAGGAAGGAAAGCACCCAGCCCCAGTGTTTGGACAGCAGGGGAGAGGCACCCCCAGGAGGCCAAGGGCAGCCAGACCTGTCTGTCCTGGCAGCTTTCACCTGCGAGCAATCCTTGGATGTACGGAGTTTTGGAGGGGGAATCCCAGTTTTGGCCATGGTCAAGATGGGTGGTTTTGCCCATAGGAAAGTAAAGCACAAAGTCCAAGTGTTTAGGAAGAAGATGAGAGGTGGCCACCCTCAGGCCAAGCCAGCCAGCCCTGTCTCTCCTGGCACCTTTTGTCCAGGGGCTTTCCTTGAACATTGGGCATTTTGGAGGTGGAATCTCAGTTTTGGCTGTGGGTGCCTGGACAGGAAGAAGAGCTCTTTTCATAAGGAAGGAAAGCACCCAGTCCCGGTGTTTCAGAGGCAGATGAGGGCCAGCCCTCAGGAAGCCAAGGCCAGCCAGACTTGTCAGTGCTGGCAGCTTTTGTCTGGGAGCTATCCTTGGATATAAGGAATTCCAGAGGCAGTCACCCAGTTTTGGCCATGAGTGCCTGGTTGAGATGGAGGGTTTTTTCCCCCAAGAAATAAAAGTGATAGTGGAGCCCCGGAAAATGTTAAAAATAGTCTTTGAAAATATTGGGCTTTGTGTTTTCTCAGGTCACTGCACCTGCGTAAGCAGTATGATAAAAGATATAATTGTTAGATGTGGTGATTGTTTAGTAGTTAAATAGAATTATTACATAACCATAAGAAGAATTGTGAGAAACTATGTTGGAAATTTAAAGGGGGCTATGTTTAGCTGAAATCTGTGTATACAATAGAACAATATAAGTTTAATAATTACATGAAAGTTATGTAATGATAGAGGATAAAACATGTTCACCTCGAATGTATGGTCGGAATCAGATTTGGGTGGAAACTACCCCAATTCCCAGAGCTCTTGAATAAAAAGCACCGCATATAATCGCTTCTGTGATTATGTGTTTCTGAACGCTAACATTTTGGCGACCCCGGATGGGACCCTGCGGGTGCTGCTGAGCGAGTTTCGCGACTCGACCGCGCTCCAGCCGGCACCGAGGGATTCTCGGGGAGCTCGATCGGCCGCGACCGCTTCTGCCGCTCGCCACGTCCCCGGGAGAAAGGTAAGGTGCTTTTTACTTTGGTTTGGGTGCCTGCCAATGAGACGCAGCGAAAGCTACGCTTGGTTGGGCTAAAGGAATTCCTGCTGGTACAAGCCCAGGCGCCGTTCCATAAGACAATCGCGAGAGCGTTGCGGGTTCGGCAATTTGTGGTATATTTGGAAGGGAGAAACTTAAAGGGATTTTGGGCGGCAACACCTCTATCCCGCAAAGTTCTCCTTTGGGGTGCTTATTAGCACATTGGAAACAGGGGAATTTTGGGGAAGAATTACGTAAAGCTAAGTTGATTGATTATTGTAATACATGGTGGCCAGAATATGCCTGGGAGAATGGTGAAAAATGGCCAAAATACGGGACTCTGCAATAGAACACTATTTCGCAGTTAATGTCATTTTGTAAACAAGAAGGAAAATGGGATGAGGTTCCGTATGTTGATTTGTTTTTCTATTTACGGGGAAAGCCAGAATGGCAGGATGAATGTGAATTAATGATGGTTAAAACATCTGCAAGCAATAAGTGTGGGGTTTGTGAGGAACGTTGTTTAGAACACTTGGCGTTGAAAGAAAGCCTGAGTAGGGAAAATTATACAGATATTGATTTACAGGTAGCTCCAATAGGAACAAGAGAACCTAACCCTATCCCACCTGTTCCATCTGTCCCTATCCCACTGCCTGCTCCTACCCCACCTAGTCCTGAACCTGTCTCGTCTAGTACACCCTTCCCTCTTTATTCTCCTCTCCCATCGTCACCTGATCCCTCTTCCTCGGAAGATGAGCAAAACCTAACTGTGGTAGAAAGGAGAGAGAGAGAATCAACGATGGGGTAGCCCCCAGAACCAGGAGTTGGTCTAACCTTGCCCCAGTTATGGATAGAAAAGACATAGGCAGACAAAAACGGAATGTAATTGCCCCCCTTGTGACAAAGTGTAGGAGTGGAAGGGCCAGTATTTATAAAAGCGCCTTTCTCTCCTGCAGATTTAGTTATTTGGAAACAATCAGCCAGAATTCATAGAGAAAATCCTGATAAAATGGCATGAGTATTAAAAATGGTTATAAAAACCTCAAAATCCTGACTGGGATGACATACAATTATATATATATAATATCATATTATATTAATATATTTAATATATATTTATATATAGTATATTAATATATCTAATATATTAATATTAGATACCTTGATGGATTCTACTGAGAAACAGATGGTACTTAAGGCAGCCAAAGAAAGGGTAAGAGAGGACATCAGAAACAGACTCGTAACAGGGAATTTAGATGAGAATTTCCCAATTGAGGATCCAAATTGGGACCCTAATTTATTTTACAATATGGGAAGACTACGGAAATATCAAGAGTGGATCCAAATAGGAGTTCAGAATGCTGTGCCCAAAACTATAAATTGGTCTAAACTACATGAAGTTCAGCAGGAAAAGACAATGTCCAGACTTGAACAACCAGTTTCACCAGGGCAATCAGTGCCAGCAGGTTACCAAGGGGATGGTTTTGGGGGAGTATACCAGCTGACTAGACATAGAGCCAGTAGAACAAGATCAGGAACCTGTTATAAATATACAATTAGGACATAAAGAGGTCAAATTTCTAATAGATACAGGAGCTACTTACTCGGTATTGAATGATTTGCAAGGACAAATTGGGGACAAGGAAACAACAATAGTCGGCGCTACAGGGAAAGAGGAAAAACGGCCATTCTTGCAATCCCTGGATTTGTGTTTTGGGAACAAAGTTATAACACACAAATTCCTATACGTACCTGAATGTCCAATTCCGCTTTTAGGGAGAGATTTGCTAGCGAAACTTGATGCGGTAATAACCTTTGAAAATGGGGAGCTTATAATAAAAATATCTGAATCAAAGATGGGACAGATTTTAATGATCAAAGAAAAACCTATTCCCTCTACCCCTAGGGAGGTAGAAGATGCAGTGATTCCCTCTGTATGGGAGACAGATATACCAGGGAAATCTAAATTGGCACAACCAGTGCATGTAGAGTTAAAAGAAGGGGCGAGGGCTGTACAAGTCAAACACTATCCCATAAAACCAGAAGCATGGCAAGGAATAAGTAATGATTATTGATAAGTTCTTGAAATACCAAATTCTAGAAGAATGTGAATCAGAATTTAATACACCAATATTTCCAATAAAGAAGCCAAATGGTGAATATAGATTAGTGCAGGATTTGAGAGCAATAAATAAAATAACAAAGGACATTTATCCAGTGGTAACAAATCCCTACACATTGCTAACATCCATAAAAGAGATATATAAATGGTTTACGGTAATTGATTTAAAAGATGCCTTTTTCTGCATCCCCCTTGACAAAGAAAGTAGGAAACTGTTTGCCTGAGTGGGAAAACCCAGGGAGTGGGAGAAAGGCCCAGCTCACCTGGACACGATATAAGAACTCGCCGACCCTATTCGGAAACCAACTGGCAAAGGAGCTGGAGATTTGGACCGAGAGTGGGCAAGTACCATGAGACCAATACCTGTTGTTGCAGTATGTTGATGATATACTAATAGCTACAGAAGAAAAGCAACCTGTATAAAGGTAACCATTGTGATTTTAAATTCCCTGGGAATGGGAGGTTATAAAGTATCCAGAGGAAAGGCACAAATTGCCCAACAGACTGTGATCTACCTGGGATGTGAAATTTCACAAGGGCAATGAAAACTAGGCACTAACCGTATCCAAGCTATTTGTGCTATTCCAGAGCCCCAGAATCTACATGAGCTGCGAGTCTTCCTCGGGATGGCAGGATGGTGTTGCCTGTGGATCATGGACTATGGACTGATTGTGAAACCCCTGTGTGAAGCTCAGAAGATGCAGCCATTCACCTGGGGCAAGCCACAGAAAGAAGCCTTCCTAAAATTAAAGGAAGCACTGACAACTGCTCCAGCATTAGGCTTACCTGATCTGTCTAAAGATTTTCAGCTGTTTGTCCATGAAAGGCTGCGCCTAGCACTAGGAGTCCTGACCCAAGGTCTGGGAAGCTGGAAAAGGCCGGTGGGCTACTTTTCCAAACAACTTGACAGCATAAGTGCCGGGTGGCCTCCATGTCTGCGGGCAGTCGCAGCCACTGTGATGCTGATACAAGAAGCCAGGAAGCTCACGATGGGAAGGCACATAGATGTCAATGTACCACACATGGTAACCACTGTCTTAGAGCAGAAGGGGGCCATTGGCTATCGCCAAGCAGGATGATGAAATTCCAGGGAGTCCTGACTGAGCAGGATGATGTCACATTAAAAACAACCAACCTTTTGAATCCAGCTTTGTTCCTAGGTACCACAACTGAAGAAGGCCCATTAGAGCATGACTGTGTGGAGGTAATAGAGTACACCTACTCAGCAAGAGAAGACCTGAAAGACGTCCCACTAGAGCAGCCAGAGTGGGAGCTGTTTACAGATGGGAGCAGCTTCGTGGAAAACGGAACCAGATACGCTGGGTATGCGGTAACAACAGTCAGTACAGCAGTGGAGGCAAAGGCATTACCACCAAATACATCTGCCCAGAAGGCAGAACTGGTTGCTTTAACCAGGGCCCTAGAATTAAGTGAAGGGAAAAAGGTAAATATCTGGACTGACTCAAAATATGCTTTTGGAGTGGTGCATGTACACGGAGCACTGTGGAAAGAAAGGGGACTATTGTCCTTCTCTGGGTATGCACATTAAACATCAGGATGCAGTCCTGCAATTGATAAAGGCAGTACAAAAACCTGAACAAGTGGCAATCATACACTGCAAAGCACAGCAATCAGGAAACTCCAAAATCTGTGAGGGAAATCGAAAGGCAGACTGGGCAGCCTGACAGGTTGCTCGAGAGGTGCAAACAACAATGGCATTGATACCTTTAAAGCTTAATGTATCCCAATTCAATTTGCCTCCAGAACCAAAATATTCAGTAGAAGATGAGAGACTGGCACGTTTGCTAAATGCACAAAAGAATTCAGAGGGATGGTACGTGACTGCTCAAGGACAGATAGTGGTACCCCCTTGATAATGAGAGAAGTTCTACAAATTAAACATAACGAATGTCACTGGGGAGCAAAGGCATTGGTAAAATTGCTAAAGCAGAGTTAAATTTTGGTACGGATGTTAACAATGCAAAATCAGTAATGTCAGAATGTGATATCTGCTTGAAAAACAACCCAGTGGCTAGATGACAAGCACAGCTAGGAAGAATTCGGATAGGAATAGAGCCAGGAGACTATTGGCAGGTAGATTTTGTAGACTTGCCAAGAACTCGAGGATACAAATACCTGTTAGTGGGGGTTGACACATTCTCTGGGTGGCCAGAAGCCCTTCCCTGTCGCACCAACCAAGCAAAGGAAACAGTAAAGTGGTTACTACAGGAGATTATTCCCAGGTTCAGGGTGCCCCTAGGCTATCATCAGATAGGGGGCCCCATTTCATAGCTACAGTAGTAAGAGAGGTAAGTAGATTGCTGGGGATAACTTGGGACCTCCACACACCATGGAGACCCCAGTCGAGTGGACAGGTAGAGAGGATGAATCAGACACTTGAGAGGCAAATCAGTAAAATATGCCAAGAAGCCAAATTGCAGTGGCCCCAGGCTTTGCCAATAGCACTGTTGAGGATTTGGATAAAGCCTAGGAGTGGGATGTCAGTCAGTCCTTATGAGATATTGCATGGGAAACCATATGAATCTCCTGAGCCTAACCCTAATGTGCACGTCACAGGAAAGCAGGAAGTGGATAATTATGTTCTGTCTCTCGGGAAAACTTTAGCTCGGCTCCGGAGCATCCTCGTGTGGAATAGACCGCTGACTCTCGAGAACCCAGTTCATAACATACATCCAGGAGACGAGGTGTACATCAAGAACTGGAACGAAGAACCGCTGAAAGAAAAGTGGAGTGGAGCCCACCATCTTCTGGTTCTCCAGTGCGTGACAGCATCCACGACAACGTTTACATCAACCATGGACTTGAAGAACGTCAAGAATAAATTGATAAATAAAGGACTGTATCAAGTGAAAACATTTACACCTATAGTGAAGTGAAAATGCTTTCCAAGGGGGGAGAATGATAGTGGGGCCCTGGAAAAATGTCAAAAATAGACTCTGAAAATGTTAGGCTTTGTGCTTGCCAGATCATGTGAAATCGCACCTGCGTAAGCAGAACATGATAAATGATACAATTGTTAGATGTGATGATTGTTTAGTAATTAAATATAATTATTGTTTAATCATAAGAAGAATCATGAGAAAGTATGTTAGAAGTTTGAGGGGGGCCATGAGGAGCCCATGCTTGGCTGAAATCTATGTATACAATAGAACAATATAAGTTTAATCATTAACATGAAAGTTATGTAACGATAGAATATAAAAACATGTTCATCCCAAACCCATGTCAGAGTCAGATTTGGGTTGGTACCCCTGACACCCAGAGCTCTTCAATAAAAGCACCTGCATATAATCATTCTGGTGATTATGTGTTTCTGAACGCTAATATACCCAGTAAAGTGTTAAACCCTTCCCAGCTGCTGTGCATGAGGCTCTATGAATATGCACCAGGCTGATGTAAGGGGAAAGGTATTTCAGGGGATCCCTGAAGGTAACAGGGTGCTCCTGGCTGAGTGCCAAGATGCACCCAGTTTACATCTTCCAAGAACTGTTTAGCATGGCTCTGCCCTGGATCTGCCTTTTTAGAGCATGCAGATTCCTTGGCTGTGGTTTTAGTCCATTCTCTTTATCACCTCCAGGTTTTGGGCCTTGGTGCACTCTGCCTTCAGACGGGGAGTGCTGATAGTTGGCAGATCTGTACAGGTGTCCTCATCCCGTGTGCATTGGATGTTATCCCATCCAAGCAGGCAGTTTAACACAAGCAGCTATTTCACTGAGCTTAATTACCAACAGAAATAAAAACTATAGAACAAAGTTACTTTAAAAAACAGTCCCAGCCCATATTCGATCCCAGTCTGTGTGGTCCTGATCCATATGGTCCCAGTCCCTGGGATCCCAGTCCATACAGTCCCAGTCCATATTTGACCCCACTTCAGGCTATCCTGGTCTGGAGGGTTCTGATCCACAGGATCCCCATCCATGTGATCCCAGTCCGTATTTGATCCCAGCCCATATTTGATCCCAGCCCATCTTTGATCCCAGTCTGTGGGGTCCTGCACACACTCCCTGGGTCTGGAATTCCAGTTCCCAGCCAGGAAAAAATCTTCCTGCCCTTGAACTTCCTTCCTATCCCCTCAACAAATTGCAATAAAACTATAAACAAAGAAATAATAATTGAAATTAAATAAATTATAATAAAAATAAAATATAAAAATCTCAACTCTTCTTTACAATGATTCAACTCCAACAATGATTCAACTCAAACCAACAATAACTATTATTATAATATTACCAATGCATATAAATAAACAAATTATATATCAGGAAATACCTTTTGAAAATTTTAACTCGATGACTAATGTACTTTAGATAAAATTATCTAAAGAAACTACCATGCAATCTAACACATCTTAGTTAAACAATTCATATTACAAATATACTAAACACAAAACCAAACACCACTACAATTTCTCAGACATTTCAACCAAACAATTAAACTTTTAAAACACCCTTAAGTACTCTTGAAAAATTAAAATTATTTTTAAAACATTAATTGTGTGCAGGTGGTTTTATTTGGATATTGGTTTTTGGATTGTTTGGGTTAGATGATTTAAAAATGGGATTTTTATAGGAATTGAATCAGCTGAGAAGGTGGCACTCGGCAAACAGAACTGACTGAAAATGAACAGGACAGAAATCTGTAACTCTGAAAGTTTTATTTGCTATCAAATACATCCCACACACCCAGGCCCACACAATCCCCATCCCACCTCTCCAAAAAGGGATCCCACTTCTCCCAATCTCCTTCCAACTCCATCTCAACTTGACAGCTGTGGAATGGAGTGAGTTTGGCCTGGGATTGAGTTTTTTGAGGAAGGAACAAGCAATCTGAGGTGGAATTGAGCCCTTTGGGGTTAAAATTCAGTTATTTTCAGTGGGATTTGAGTGGTTTTGAGGTGACTGTTCCATCCCTCCGGACTTTTGGAGGACAGAGAGATGGAGAAGAGAAAAAAATTCAGGCCAAACCAAAGGACAAGCAGCCAGGAGTGTTCCCAACATGGATCACAGGGAATGTGAGTGACCAGGGCTATGCCCAAAGTGCCTCCTCCAGTGGGGGATGGAGCTGCAGCAGCGCACGAAGCTCTTCCTGCACTCGGGGCACTCGCAGGGCTTCCCTTACCGGTGCCTCCGTTGGTGTCGGGTCAAGTGAGAGCTGCAGGAGAAGCTCTTCCCACACTGGGGACACTCGTAGGGCCTCTCCCCAGTGTGGATGCGCTGGTGAAGGACGAGGTGGGAGTTGTACTTGAATCCCTTCCCACAGTCGGGGCATTGGAATGGCCTCTCATCTGTGTGAATCCAATAGTGCCGGAGGAGATCAGAGCTGGTCTGAAACCTCTTCCTGCATTTATCACACTCGTAGGGCCTCTCCCCAGTGTGGATGCGCCGATGGGTGACGAGGGTGGAGTTACGCTTGAATCCCTTCCCACAGTCGGGGCATTGGAAGGGCCTCTCCTCTGTGTGACTCTGATAGTGTAGGAGAAGATGGGACCTGGTCTGAAACCTCTTCCCACACTTGGAGCACTCATAGGGCCTCTCCCCAGTGTGGGTCCTCTGGTGGCTGATCAGGTTGGAGCTCTGGCTGAAGCTCTTCCCACACTCCCCACACTCATAGGGCCGTTCCCCAGTGTGGATCCTCTCGTGCACGATCAGGCGGCAGTTCCACCTGAAGCTCTTCCCACACTCCATGCACATGTGGGGCTTCTCCCCATCATGGAGCTGCTCATGGAGCACCAGCTCCGAGCTCTGGCTCCATCTCCGGCCGCCTTCCCGGCCCAGGCTGCCTCTTTCCCCCTCACATCCCCGCCATCTGCGTTTGCAGCCCCTCCTCGTGTGGCAGCTCCGGGCCTTTTCCTCCCCGTTGGCTTCCTGCGCCGTGGAGCCGCTCAAAACGGCCTCTGCCACCAGGTTCTGCCGCGGGCATTTGTCCTCCCTGCTCTCCATGCTCAGCTCCTGCTCTGGGCGAGGAAGGACAAGGACAGCATGGGATTTGCCTCCGTGCCACAGGCAAGGGCAACGAGATCCCCCCAGGCCATCTCTGGGGACGCACTGCCCCCTCTTGGCTCTCCCCATTTCGGGATGCCGGGGCTCTTTGGGCTCCCGGGCTCCCTTCTCCCCTCATTCTCTGCCCTGCGCTGCAGCGGCTCCAAGGAGTCCCCCCTGCCCCTCTCCAGGCTCTTGAGGCTCCCGCCAATGGCGGCGCTCCCCCCTCTCTGGCCTCCCCACTTTGGCCTCCTGGGGCACACAGGGCTCTGCTCCTCCAGGCTGCCTCTGCCGGCAGCCGCCACCGCCACCCCCCGATGTCCCCCCGAGGGGCCTTTTCCGCTCAGCTTTGGACTTCTCCATTCTCCAAACATCCCCCCAAAAACCCAACCCAGGGACCCCCCGGGATATCCGGGCCGGGCTCCCCCTCCCCGCTCACCGGAGCCATGGGGGGGGCGATGATCCCACAGGTGGGGGCTGCGAATTCAGGCAGGGATCGAGACCGCGTGGCTCCCGCAGCTCAGCCTTGATCCGCCCTTGTCCCTCCTCTTCCTCTTCCTCCCGCTCCTCCTCTGTCCTATCTCCACCTCCCTCTCCTCCTCCCCCTAACCCCGCCTCCTTCACTGCTCTTTCTCCTCCCGCTCCTCCTCTTCCATCCCCCCTCCTCCTCCTCCCCTGTCTTATCCCCACCTCCGTCTCCTCTTCCATCCCGCCTCTTCCATCCCTCCTCCATTTCCTCCTCCCCCCTTACCCGCCTCCTCCTCTCCCTCCATCCCTGCCCTTCCCTCCCTCCTCCTCCTCCCCCAGCAGCAGCCACACCCTCGGTGCCCCGTTCCCGCAGCCCTCGCAGCCCGCGGCAGCAGCGGCCATGGAGCCGGGCCAGGTCGGCATGGGCAGCGCGGGGCTCTCGGCTGCTCCCAGCCGCTGCGGGCGGGGGGAACCCGGCCCGGGCCAAAGGAGAGGCAAACTGGGCAAACTGGGGGCAGATCACAAAGCTAAGGATGCAGCAGGAAATGGAGCTGAAAGAGTTTCTTTAATATTAACTCCAAACGAGGAAAAACTGGAAATTCCAAAGTTTAGCGAAGCCGAGAAAAAAGAATTAAACAAGATAGGAAATTAACAAGATAAATCAGGGAAATAGAAACTTCTACATGGAAGACAATTACTTAATAAAATGTGCTTACTAGGAAAAGATTAGAAGACGTGCATCAGAAACCCCACTGGCGTACTCAAGCTTTGTGTGATCATTTTTTAAGGAATTTTGGGTGCACTGGGATTTTTGGTGTAGCAAAGCAAGTCACTGAAAGATGCTTAATTTGCCAAAGGATAAATAAAAAGGTGATGAGAAAAACAACATTAGGAGGTCATGAGTTAGCTCGTCGACCATTTCAAAATATCCAAGCAGAAGTTTAGATTTGTTAGGTTCTGGATTTATTTGGAAAAAAACCCATTTAATCTAGAAGAAAGAGAATATGCCATATGTTAGACAGGAGATTTTAGGAGAATAAAAATCTTTGAAGTATCAGAAACACCCGAGGAAAAAACCAAGAAAATAAAAAGGGGAAATGAAAGGGAGGGGAACAAGAGGAAAAGTCAGAAAGAGAGTGGGATCCTCTGCAGCTCTTGCCCCCTCCGTTGGCGGCCGAGGCGCCTGTCCCGGGTCCCGGCTCGCTGCCCGCCTCAGCTCCGCCTGCCCCGGTTTCCATCCCAGGTGCGGGCTCACTGCCCAGGGCAGCTCCACCTGCCCCGGCGCTGGCGGTGAATTTGTGTGCCCTGGCCCCACTGCCCGGCCCGCGGCCGCTCTGCCGGCCATGCTGGGGAAGATGGGGTTGCTCTGTCCTGCCGCGTGGGCCGAGGTCACCGCGCCGACCGCACCGAGGGCGGGTCCCAGCCATCCCATCCCCGGCTGCCCTGCCCGTGCCAGCTGCGCTGGGCAGCGCCGCTGCTGCTGCCGGGGTCTCCCACCTGCCTTTTCTCTGCCGGGAGCTGCCGGATCAGCCGCCATAAGCCATGTGGGGGCTGCCCACGCTCCGGCTCGGCATCCACGGGAAGATCCCCCTCTGGCGATTCCGGCAGCAGACCCTGCCCACACTCCGACCGAGCCTCGGCGGGATATCCTCCCCTGACCCCTCCTGCTCTGAGTTACGTCCCCTTGGTAACCACAGCTCCTGCTGTTCAGGGAAAATCCCTCTCTCTACAGGAAGCACCTTATCGAAACACTAGGAGCTCAGTTAAAAGGCAGCCCTCTCCAAATTCTTTCTCAAAACACGGGAGAAAGGCTACAGAAGGTAAAAAAGTGAAAGAGTTAGATGAAGGGATTGCTCTATTGCCGTTAAGAGAGGTTCCCATGGCAGGGATGCGCTGCCCCGCCCCGCGGGAGCCACCGGCGCCCCTGCCGGCCGTGACCGGAACTGCACCCAAGGGGAAAGCGCCGCGGCCGAAAGGCCGGGACCGGCTCCGGGCTCTGTTTGTTGTCACTGCCGGAGCTGTTTATACACACTACTATTATTATATTATACACACTAGTAAAGAACCGTTATTCCTAATCCCATATCTTTGCCTGAGAGCCCCTTGATTTCACTATCCTAAAAATTAAGAGGGAGGGGCTTTGCATTCTCCATTCCAAGAGAGGCTTTTTCTGCCTTCCCAAGCAGACGCCTGTCTTGTAAAGCAAGACAAGCACCCACAGGCACTGAGGGGGGCTGCAGGAGGGGCAGAAGAAGGCCCTGCAGCACTTGGGCACAAAGGCCCAGCAGGTGAATGCAAGAAGGGAGCAGCAAAAGGCCAAGCTGAAGGCAAAGGCCAGGGCAGAGCTCCTACAGCCCCTGAGGGATCAGCCCCAGGGCCCAAGGGGGCCCCAGCACCCAGGGCACGGCTCGGCCACAAGCACCCAGCAGAGGCATTGCCCTCCTCGGCAGGGCACAGCCCACCCAAACAGCCCCTGGCAAGGAATCAGGGCTCCGGCTGCAGGGCACAAGGACACTGCAAGCAGAGACAGCAGCACCCTCAGGACCAGCAAGTCCAGCCCGTGATGGACATGGATTGGCAGGGCTGGCACAGCTCCCATCACACCAGGGACCCTCCACACTGGAGCCCTTGAGAACATTCAGGTGGGTCTGCATTGAGAGGAGGCATTTCCTGATGGACACAGGGGCCTCTCAATCTGCTCTGAATCTTAGACCTAAAGGGGAAAATAGTAAAGGAATATTTTAATTTTTAAGGGAATGAGTGGGAAAGATGAGCAGGTATGATTTGTTCAACCACTATTAGAAGCTGTGGGGGATAGGTTTGAAATAAATGAATTTCTTTTTCTTCCTCCTGTGATTGTAATTAACTAGGAAGGAGTTTGAGAGCTGGATTTTAATACTGTAAAAAGGGACACAGAGGCTAGTTCTGTTGTACCTCTGTGTCAAAAGTCTGACAAGGCCTATGCTGAAGTGAACCCAGAAGTGTGGGCAGCCCCAGGGAAATACAGAAAATTAGATATGGAGCCTCTACAAATTAAAGCAACCAGGACAAGCACTACCCTGTTCCAAGAGAGGGAAGGAAGGGCTCACAGCCTGGTATTGAGTCCCTGTTAAAGGCAGGGCTTTTGGAGCCAAGGATGTCTCCCTACAACACTCTTATCTTGCCAGTCAACAAACTGGATGGATGGACACAAGGAGGAAACACAGAATTTTCAAGTGTTAAAATTAAGATTAACTGAGGCGAGTGGCCTGGCCCTTCCAGACAGGGAAAAAGAATTTGAATTATAGGTGGACGTTAAACAGGGTCTTGCCAAAGGAATTCTTGTGCTAAAATGTTTAACCCAGTGGCCAGAGAGCAGCCTCATTGTCTGCAGAATTGTGCAGCCACAGCTTCCATGGGAGCAGAGGCCTGAAAACTGATGACAACAGGAGGATCTCCTAGAGTTCAAGTCTGGCATCAAGTTAAAGCTTTGACAACCAAAAGAGCCTCTCAATGGATGAGCAGGGCTCGGTGATTACAGTATGAAACTTGTTCAGTGGCACAGGAGGATTCAGAACTGAGGACAGGGCAAGGGTTTAACCCAGCCTCCTGTTTGAACAGCCTGGAGAGGGGCTGGCAAGGAACCCAGGACTGCACTCAAGGGACAGAGCTCCCGAGCCAGGCTGGGAGAGATTGATGGGACATTCCCTGGCCTGAGGGAGACAATGTGTTTGTGGATGGCTCTGCAAGGGCAGCAGAAGGGAAAAGAGCTACAAGACAGGCTGTTATTAAGGAGGGGGAATCAGACAAAGCGCAGGTCACCGCCCCATGCTCAGCTCAACCCGCGGAGCTGTGGGTGCTTGTAAGAGCCTGGCACTGAAATGCCCTGAGCAGGAAGGCTTCAAAATCTTCTGCTGACACCATGGCACCTAACAGGGGAGCAAAAGCAATTCTGACTGCTTCAGCAATCACTGGATCACTTATTAACCTATTTCTAAAAGAAATAATTCAAAGATAATGGATTGTGGAAGCAATAGATTCAGATGGGGAACTCATTTTACAGGAAAGACCCTTCAGGGGGTTATGGCAGCTTTAGGAATACAATGGGACCTCCATAACCCCTGGCAAGCCCAGAGCTGGGGTTGGGTAGAAAGAATGAATGGGGAAATAAAGAAACACCTTTGGAAGCCGGAGATGGAAACCAAGATGCCATGGGTACAGCTTTTGCCATTGGCCTTGGCAAGAAAAAGAGCCAGACCCAAGGCAGATATTCAATTATCTCCCTTGGAATTCATGTCTGGAATTCCTTACCTGGGCAATTCTCCACCTAGTGCAGGGTGGAAATAAGGGATGTAAATTTAAGGCAGGCTGTAGCCAGGATCCTGTCTCCTGTGGAATCTCTCCCCCAGGAAGCTGGGCTGGCACAGAGCCTGCCCTGGGACTTTGCTGTTGCCAACACCCAGCCAGGCCATCGGCTCCTGCCTAAGGAGTGCAAAGCAGCACCACTGGTGGCCAAGGGGCCCACGCCAAGTGTCCCTGAGGCCAGAAACAGCCGCCAGCACAGCTGAGCACGGGGGGACCCCTCAGCCTGGCCTCAGGGGCTCTGAAGCCCCGGAGATTTGCACTTCCCGCCTGCAGCAGGACCATGGGAGCCGCCCTGAGCCTGCCCTGAAGGCAACGCAGCAGCAGCCAGGGCTCCACAGCGGGCCAAGCCCCTGGGCCTGCCCACAGATCCTCTGCTCAAACCCTCGGGAATCCTGGCCACCCTCCCCTGGCACCTCCAGCCACTGCGGCCAAGCCTCGCTGCCACTGCTGCAGCTCCAGCGCTGGCTGGGCCTGCACTGCCACAGCTGCTGGGGAGCACCACGGCACAATTCCACCCTGGGGCTCACTCACACCCACACTCTGGGCTGCCTGCGACTGCATTGCTGCAAAATGTACCCATCCTGCTTCTTTTAAATCTTATTTCTCTGCTCAGAAAGGTTTCTCTACTCAAAGGTTTGCCTTTGGGAAAGAAATTTTAAAGGTTTTATTTAAGGGGTTCCCAGTCTGTTCCGATGTTAAACTCATCTCCACCACTCAATGGAGACGAGTTTAACATCCGAACAGACTGGGAATAGCCCAAAAGACACCCACAGAGATAAGGACCAGCAACAAAACATCAACGCCCCGCAGCAAACAGCAACCAACAGCTACCCCAGACACTGCCCCCGCACAGCTGGAGACACCTGGTCTGGAAAAGGCTGAGAAGGAAATCCAGGAGTGTGGGCGGAATTCACAGCAGAGGGGAAGAAATCCGAGTCTAATAGGAAACCAAACACTAAAAACTTACACGACTTGGAAGCAATGAACATTAAAGCAGTGGATTTAGATTGGTTCAGACTAGGTAAAGTTTAGGAAAAATCGAGTAAAACTGACATGTCATGGAATGATTTTTTCTGCACAGCCGGGCTATGTGTGGATGAAAGTATTTCTGTTGCACATCCTGGCCAGAACCAAGTAATGCCTTGACTCTCTCACACTAAAGAGATTCTTGGAGAGTTTTTGTTTTCCCTACAGTTTCAGTGATAAGATTACAACATGAGAAACATTTTTTATAATAGTCCTACTTTATATTGTCAGGTAGGTTTGGGACAGAAGGGTGAGAATCAATTTTTGGTCTGGGTTTTTCCATGTTCGCCTTTATGTTGCATTTTGCAAAATTGAAGAGCTTTAACCGTGATACTTTTAACTCTTAAATAGTTAATACTTTTTTTAAAAAAAGCAGATTCCGGGGGGCCACATGTGACTCACCAGATGGCAGCCCTGGAAGAGAAGCTTTGGTTCTAGTCAGCCAGGAGAGGAGCTTTAGGAATGCAAATGAACCCTGCCGGGCAAAGCCTGGCCAATGTACCTGGGTCTCTTGCCTGGGGCAGGAATTGGGCTGGTTCCCCCTGCCCCTCACCCCGAGCTCTGCCTGCTTGCACTGATGGAATTTGCACAGCTCAAGGCAGAGCCCGGGGTGAGGATATCTGACCCTGCAACAGAAACGGGTGAAGCTGCACAGGGAAACAGCAAATGGAGAATGTTGGGAAAACTTCACTATAAATAAATGGGGGGGAATCATCCCTCTGCCCACTCCAACGGTGCTGTCACTGTCTATGTTATATAGGGTGGATTAGAGCACTGAGATGTTCTTGCTACCACAAGTTCCGGGAAATCAGTTGGGAATCCAAGTATTTGATGATTTAATTAGAGACAAATGGTCAATTGATGCAGCCCTGGCTGGAGAGAGCGGCCAAAGATGGGGAGAAGATGAACGGCCAGCAGAACAAATCCTACAACACCATGGACCAGCCCGTGGGAACCCAAACCAATTCATATCAGGAGCCACAGAACCCATTTCTCATTGCAATGGCACCATTAGATTACAAGCTGGCCTCGGAATAACCAACCAGACAGCTCCAGCTCCTGACCTTCCTGCTGAGCAATCCACTGAAATGAGGAACACAACATTTCACCATGGGATGGGATCAGATCATCTGTTAGCAGAGAAAAGAGGAGTTTGTGGAAAATCAAATGACTCCAACTGGTCTTGGCAAATAGAGACAAAGCAAAAGTGGTGAAACAGATAACAAAGGAAACAAAAAAGCAGCTCATGTACCAGTCCAAACGTGGAAAGGATGGGAATGGGACACGGTTTTGTGGTTCCCTGGCAGACCATGGGTTAAACGAATGCTGCTTCTGCTCTGATGTGCTACAGCACCTCTCACCTTTTTACCATGCTCCACACCTTGAGAGTGCAGCTCATTCAGCAGCTGAGCGAGGGGCCAGGGACTTGTAGATAAGGAAGTAACGGGCGAAACCACCAGCTTCAATAAATGTTATTAATTAACATGGACTGCTGCTCGCAGAAAGTCCCGCTAAATTCCTGAACGTGGAGAACAAAAAAGACTTAACAGAGCCGTGAATATCGGCTGTTCTACAAAAGTGGGGGTGCACATTAACGAGGACGTGCAGTTGGCAGATCGGGAGGTCTGAACCTTCCAAGTACCTCAGCCAGTGGGCAAAGGGAGAGGGAGATGAGCCGGGAAAATGAGGATAAAAAGGAGGCTGCGAACTACAACAATGGCAGCGAGCGCACGGCAAATGCGCCACGGCCTCTCCCTCTGCTCAGCAATAAAGTCACTTGTACAGGACTCCTCTGTCTCCTCGGGGCACAGAAACCTCCGGCCACGTGAATTTCCCCGCACAGCCCCGGGCACGGGGCAGCCGCCCCTGTGCCAGCCACAGGAACCGGGCCGAGCCAGCGCTGCTCCGGCAGCGGCTCCTGCCGAGGCAGCGGCCGCAAGGAGACCGCGGGCAGCCGCTCCCGCAGCGCCCTCACGGCAGCGGCACCACGGGCCGGACACGGCACAAGGAACCCGCCCGAGCCCCCTGCCGCCCCCGAGGCCCGCAGCGAGCCCCGAGCCCCCGCACAACCCAGCGCGGCTCCCACCTGCGCTGCGGCCGCCTCCCAGCTCCGCCGCCGCCTCACCGGTGGCTCCCGCTCGCTCCCAGTATGGTCCAAATCACTCCCGGTAGGATCCCAGTTGCCCCCGACACGGTCCCAGCGGCTCCCAGTCATGCCCTGTATGGTTCCTTTCACTCTCAGTCCCTCTCAGGAAGAGCCCAGTGTGGCCCCAGGCACTTCCAGGATGAGCCCGGTCACACCTTACCCGATGCCATTTGCCCCCGCTGTGGTCCCAGTTGCTGCCAGTATAAGTCCAGTCACCTCCAGTTTGATCCCAGTTACTCCCAGACACTCCCAGTACTATGCCAGTCACTCCAAGTGTCACCCCATCAGTCCCAGTATGATCCCAGTATGACCCCAGCATGGGGCAGCTGCTCCCAGTATGATCCCAGTTGCTCCCTGCATTATTCCAGTTTCTCTTCTTCACCCCTACTACAGATCTGATCACTCCCAGTATGATTCCAGTCAGTCCCAGGATGATCCAAACCATTCCCAGTCCAATCTCAATTGTCCCCTGCATGTTCCCAGTAGCCCTCAGTATGGTCCCAGTATATCCCAGTATGATCTCTGCTGCCTCAGTTCTGCTCCCAGTGGGTTCTTTTCCCAGTCTGTCCCAGTCCATTCCAGTCTGTCCCAGTCTCTCTCCAGCAGCTGCTGCCCACGCCCCCCTCCCAACCCCATTCCCGGGCACTGGGACCCCCCCCTGCACCCCCTTATCCTGCACCAACACCCCCCTGCACCCCCTTTCCCGGGTATCCTCCTCTCCCAGCCCCTGGATCCCCCATTTCCGTGAGCCCAGGGAGCCCCGGGCCCCCATTCCCGGCCAGCCCGGGGCACCTCAGCCCCAGCCTCCCTTTGCTGGGAAACCCGGCCTGGGCACGGGGCTCTGCGGCCGCTCTGGGATTTATGATCCCCCAAAGGAAAGGGAGAGAACAGCAGAGAGAGAGAGCGAGAGAGAAGGAGATTGGGAATCAGGGATCGGGTCCCAGCGCCCAGCCCTGCTCCGCCGGGGATGGGACCCGCACCCGCAGCAAAAATTGGCTCCGCTGCTCCCGCTGCTTGCCCGGCTTTGGGCCGAGCCCAGCGGGGTCCGGGCAGAGTTTGAGCGCAGGGCCGGGAGTTCAGCAGAGCCCGGCCCGGGGGTCCCGCAGGGCGCGGCCCTGGAGGGTCCCAGACGGATCCCCGAGGGATCCAGAGGGGTGCCAGGGGGGGATCCAGGTGAATTCCCTGGAATTCGCCCTTTCCCCCTCCCCCCGCGCTCCCTCGGGCACTTTCGCTTTCGCGTCTCTGCAGCCGCGATCGGGGACGGCTGCGATGGCCCCAGCGCTGGGGCTGGGGGTGCTCTGGGGGCTCCTGGGGCTCCTGGGGGACCCGGGGGCCGCGACCAAAGGTGAGTGGGACCCCCCGAAACCGGGACCCCCCTGAACCGCAATTCCCGGGCACCGGGACCCCCTTGATCTTCCATTCCCGGGCAGGGGAACCCTCCTGAACCCCCATTTTGGGTCATGTCACCCCCCCTCACTCCACTTCCCCAGCACCGGGACCCCCCTGTACCCCCTCATCTGGCACCGAGATCCCCTGAACCCCCATTTCTGTTCACCGGGACCCCCCTGAACCGCAATTCCTGGGCACCGGGAACTCCCTAAACCTCCATTCCCGGGTACCGGGACTCCCCTGAACCCCCATTTTCGGTCCTGTGACCCCCTCAGCACCCTTTTTCAGCTCCGGGACCCCCCTGAACCCCCATTCCTGAGCACGCGGACCCCCTTGAGCGCCCATTTCTGGGCACAGGGACCCCCCTGTACCCCCTTGCCCAGCATTGGCACCGCCCTGTACCCCCTCATGTGGCCCCAGGACCCCCCTGAATCCCCATTTCTGGTCACCGACGCCCCCGGAACCGCAATTCCCGGCCACCGGGACCCCCTTGAATCCCAAATTCCTGGAAGGAAACTCCCCCCGAACCCGCATTCCCTGGCACGGGAACCCCCTGAACCCCAATTTTTGGGCACTGGGACCCCCCTGCCCCCCCTAATCCGGGCCTAGGATCCCCCCGCACCCCCGTCAGTGCTCTGGGACGCCCTGCACGCCCATTCCCGGCCACCTCGTCCTTCCCAGACCCCAGACCCGCCCTTTTCCTCGGCTTTTGGACCCCCAGATCTCCCAAATTTCAGCGTCCCCCCAGTTCTTCATTCCCGGCGCTTCCTGGAAGGGGTTCCAGGGGATCCCGGAGGGTCCCCTGGGGTTCCAGGGGGTCAAGAGACCCCCCTTGAACGTTCATTTTGGGGCACTGGGACCCCCCCCTGTACCCCCTTCCTCAGCCCCGATAACCCCTGCACCCCCTTATCTGCAGCCTGGAACCCCCTGAGCCCCCATTCCCGGGCAGGGAAACCGCCCTGAACCCCAATTTCTGGGCACTGGGATCCACTACATCCCCTTATCCGGCACCGGGACCCCCTGAACATCAATTTTCAGGCACCAGGACCCCTTGAACCCCGGAACTCGGGAATGGAACCCCCTGGAACCCCATTCCTGGGCACCGGGACCCCAGTGCATCCTGTTATCTGGCCCTGGGACCCCTTGCACCCCTTTTCCCAGCACCAGATCCCAGCCAGGCCATTATCTGGCACCGGCACCCCTGAACCCCCATTCCTGGGCACCGGGACCCCACTGCATCCCCTTATACAGCACCAGGACCCCCTGAGCCCCCATTCCACTGCACCAGGACCGCCGTGCACCCCCATATCTGAGACTGGAACCCTCCCAAACCCTCCGTTCTCAGGCACAGGGACCCCCCCTGCACCCCCTTATCCAGCACGGGGACCCTCCTGCACCCCCTCATGCAGCACCAATGCCCCCCCGCACCCCCTTTCCCGGCCCTCCCCCTCTCAGACACCCCAGCCCCCACTTTTCCTTGACCCCAGCACCCCCTGGACGTCCACTCCTGCCTTCCACAGCCCCCACCCACCACCTTCCTCAACACCGGGGGCCGTGCACCCCCTTTCCTGGGCACAGGGACCCCCTGGACACCCCATTGTTATAAAATTGACTCAAAACGAGTAATTTCCAATCAAAGAATTTATTAATTATTGAAGCAGTTATACTACGTAAGCAAAGGCTCAGCGCTGGGCGACAGGGGAGTCTCCGCTCCACTACTGCCGCCCCAACTAGTTTCTGATTCAGTCCTTTTATCCTCTCCATCCTTCAGGAGTCCATGTTATCTCGGAGTTCTCTGCGCCTGCGCTGGTTGTTGCTAGGGGGTCATCCTTCTGTCTCCTGGTGGTCGGTGATAAAGGCTGCGGAGTCTTCCTCAGCCGTGTCTTCTTCACCCTATGTCCTTATTTGGTGACTTCTCTGTGGAAAATTACCAAAATCTTATGATTAACGCAATATGTGCCCTATCAAGCTTAAGCAAGCAAATGTCCTGCCTTGCAGACTGTGCCCTATCAAGCTTAAGCAAGCAAATATCCTGCCTTGCAGACTGTTTATCTGCCCCTGCCCCTTCCCCAGCTTTTCCCTGGTCGTTATCTCTGTGAGTTATCTGCTTGTACCATTTGTCAGCAGGAAAGGTTTCCCTGCTGGGTGTTTATCTGCCCCTGCCCTTTCCCCAGCCTTTCCCTGGTCGTTATTTCTGTGAGTTATCTGTTTGTACCATTTGCTGGGTGGGACTATGTGTGGGCTCCTGCAACCCCTTCCCTGGTATCCTTGTAGCTCATATCTCATGAAGTAGTACAGAAATAGTCAGCAGACAACTCTTGTAACACACTGGTCTCTTTTTCATGACGAACAAAATGTAGTCCCTCATCTCAATTCCCCCCCATTTATTTATAGTAAAGTTTTCCCAACATTCTCCATTTGCTGTTTCCCTTTGCAGCTTCACCCTGCTTTTTTAAAAAAAAAGTATTAACTATTTAAGAGTTAAAAGTATCACGGTTAAAGCTCTTCAATTTTGCAAAATGCAACATAAAGGCGAACATGGAAAAACCCAGACCAAAAATTGATTCTCACCCTTCTGTCCCAAACCTACCTGACAATATAAAGTAGGATTATTATAAAAAATGTTTCTCATGTTGTAATCTTATCACTGAAACTGTAGGGAAAACAAAAACTCTCCAAGAATCTCTTTCGTGTGAGAGAGTCAAGGCATTGCTTGGTTCTGGCCAGGATGGGCAACAGAAATACTTTCATCCACACATAGCCCAGCTGTGCAGAAAAAATCATTCCATGACATGTCAGTTTTACCCGATTTTTCCTAAAGTTTACGTAGTCTGAACCAATCTAAATCCACTGCTTTAATATTCATTGCTTCCAAGTCGTGTAAGTTTTTAGTGTTTGGTTTCCTATTAGACTCGGATTTCTTCCCCTCTGCTGTGAATTCCGCCCACACTCCTGGATTTCCTTCTCAGCCTTTTCCAGACCAGGTGTCTCCAGCTGTGCCGGGGGCAGTGTCTGGGGTAGCTGTTGGTTGCTGTTTGCTGCGGGGCGTTGATGTTTTGTTGCTGGTCCTTATCTCTGTGGGTGTCATTTGGGCTATTCCCAGTCTGTTCGGATGTTAAACTCGTCTCCATTGAGTGGTGGAGATGAGTTTAACATCCAAACAGACTGGGAACCCCTTAAATAAAACCTTTAAAATTTCTTTCCTAAAGGCAAACCTTTGAGTAGAGAAACCTTTCTGAGCAGAGAAATAAGATTTAAAAGAAGCAGGATGGGTACATTTTGCAGCAGTGCAGTCGCAGGCAGCCCAGAGTGTGGGTGTGAGTGAGCCCCAGGGTGGAATTGTGCCGCGGTGCTCCCCAGCAGCTGTGGCAGTGCAGGCCCAGCCAGCGCTGGAGCTGCAGCAGCGGCAGCGAGGCTTGGCCGCAGTGGCTGGAGGTGCCAGAGGAGGGTGGCCAGGATTCCCGAGGGTTTGAGCAGAGGATCTGTGGGCAGGCCCAGGGGCTTGGCCCGCTGTGGAGCCCTGGCTGCTGCTGCGTTGCCTTCAGGGCAGGCTCAGGGGCGGCTGCCATGGTCCTGCTGCAGGCGGGAAGTGCAAATCTCCGGGGCTTCAGAGCCCCTGAGGCCAGGCTGAGGGGTCCCCCCGTGCTCAGCTGTGCTGGCGGCTGTTTCTGGCCTCAGGGACACTTGGCGTGGGCCCCTTGGCCACCAGTGGTGCTGCTTTGCACTCCTTAGGCAGGAGCCGAGGTCCTGGCTGGGTGTTGGCAACAGCAAAGTCCCAGGGCAGGCTCTGTGCCAGCCCAGCTTCCTGGGGGAGAGATTCCACAGGAGACAGGATCCTGGCTACAGCCTGCCTTACATTTACATCCCTTATTTCCACCCTGCACTAGGTGGAGAATTGCCCAGGTAAGGAATTCCGGACATGAATTCCAAGGGAGATAATTGAATATCTGCCTTGGGTCTGGCTCTTTTTCTTGCCAAAGCCAATGGCAAAAGCTGTACCCATGGCATCTTGGTTTCTATCTCCGGCTTCCAAAGGTGTTTCTTTATTTCCCCATTCATTCTTTCTACCCAACCCGAGCTCTGGGCTTGCCAGGGGTTATGGAGGTCCCATTGTATTCCTAAAGCTGCCATAACCCCCTGAAGGGTCTTTCCTGTAAAATGAGTTCCCCATCTGAATCTATTGCTTCCACAATCCATTATCTTTGAATTATTTGTTTTAGAAATAGGTTAATAAGTGATCCAGTGATTGCTGAAGCAGTCAGAATTGCTTTTGCCCCCCTGTTAGGTGCCATGGTGTCACCAGAAGATTTTGAAGCCTTCCTGCTCAGGGCATTTCAGTGCCAGGCTCTTACAAGCACCCAGAGCTCCGCGGGTTGAGCTGAGCATGGGGCGGTGACCTGCGCTTTGTCTGATTCCCCTTCCTTAATAACAGCCTGTCTTGTAGCTCTTTTCCCTTCTGCTGCCCTTGCAGAGCCATCCACAAACACATTGTCTCCCTCAGGCCAGGGAATGTCCCATCAATCTCTCCCAGCCTGGCTCGGGAGCTCTGTCCCTTGAGTGCAGTCCTGGGTTCCTTGCCAGCCCCTCTCCAGGCTGTTCAAACAGGAGGCTGGGTTAAACCCTTGCCCTGTCCTCAGTTCTGAATCCTCCTGTGCCACTGAACAAGTTTCATACTGTAATCACCGAGCCCTGCTCATCCATTGAGAGGCTCTTTTGGTTGTCAAAGCTTTAACTTGATGCCAGACTTGAACTCTAGGAGATCCTCCTGTTGTCATCAGTTTTCAGGCCTCTGCTCCCATGGAAGCTGTGGCTGCACAATTCTGCAGACAATGAGGCTGCTCTCTGGCCACTGGGTTAAACATTTTAGCACAAGAATTCCTTTGGCAAGACCCTGTTTAACGTCCACCTATAATTCAAATTCTTTTTCCCTGTCTGGAAGGGCCAGGCCACTCGCCTCAGTTAATCTTAATTTTAACACTTGAAAATTCTGTGTTTCCTCCTTGTGTCCATCCATCCAGTTTGTTGACTGGCAAGATAGGAGTGTTGTAGGGAGACATCCTTGGCTCCAAAAGCCCTGCCTTTAACAGGGACTCAATACCAGGCTGTGAGCCCTTCCTTCCCTCTCTTGGAACAGGGTAGTGCTTGTCCTGGTTGCTTTAATTTGTAGAGGCTCCATATCTAATTTTCTGTATTTCCCTGGGGCTGCCCACACTTCTGGGTTCACTTCAGCATAGGCCTTGTCAGACTTTTGACACAGAGGTACAACAGAACTAGCCTCTGTATCCCTTTTTACAGTATTAAAATCCAGCTCTCAAACTCCTTCCTAGTTAATTACAATCACAGGAGGAAGAAAAAGAAATTCATTTATTTCAAACCTATCCCCCACAGCTTCTAATAGTGGTTGAACAAATCATACCTGCTCATCTTTCCCACTCATTCCCTTAAAAATTAAAATATTCCTTTACTATTTTCCCCTTTAGGTCTAAGATTCAGAGCAGATTGAGAGGCCCCTGTGTCCATCAGGAAATGCCTCCTCTCAATGCAGACCCACCTGAATGTTCTCAAGGGCTCCAGTGTGGAGGGTCCCTGGTGTGATGGGAGCTGTGACAGCCCTGCCAATCCATGTCCATCACGGGCTGGACTTGCTGGTCCTGAGGGTGCTGCTGTCTCTGCTTGCAGTGTCCTTGTGCCCTGCAGCCGGAGCCCTGATTCCTTGCCAGGGGCTGTTTGGGTGGGCTGTGCCCTGCCGAGGAGGGCAATGCCTCTGCCGGGTGCTTGTGGCCGAGCCGTGCCCTGGGTGCCGGGGCCCCCTTGGGCCCTGGGGCTGATCCCTCAGGGGCTGTAGGAGCTCTGCCCTGGCCTTTGCCTTCAGCTTGGCCTTTTGCTGCTCCCTTCTTGCATTCACCTGCTGGGCCTTTGTGCCCAAGTGCTGCAGGGCCTTCTTCTGCCCCTCCTGCAGCCCCCCTCAGTGCCTGTGGGTGCTTGTCTTGCTTTACAAGACAGGCGTCTGCTTGGGAAGGCAGAAAAAGCCTCTCTTGGAATGGAGAATGCAAAGCCCCTCCCTCTTAATTTTTAGGATAGTGAAATCAAGGGGCTCTCAGGCAAAAATATGGGATTAGGAATAACGGTTCTTTACTAGTGTGTATAATATAATAATAGTAGTGTGTATAAACAGCTCCGGCAGTGACAACAAACAGAGCCCGGAGCCGGTCCCGGCCTTTCGGCCGCGGCGCTTTCCCCTTGGGTGCAGTTCCGGTCACGGCCGGCAGGGGCGCCGGTGGCTCCCGCGGGGCGGGGCAGCGCATCCCTGCCATGGGAACCTCTCTTAACGGCAATAGAGCAATCCCTTCATCTAACTCTTTCACTTTTTTACCTTCTGTAGCCTTTCTCCCGTGTTTTGAGAAAGAATTTGGAGAGGGCTGCCTTTTAACTGAGCTCCTAGTGTTTCGATAAGGTGCTTCCTGTAGAGAGAGGGATTTTCCCTGAACAGCCGGAGCTGTGGTTACCAAGGGGACGTAACTCAGAGCAGGAGGGGTCAGGGGAGGATATCCCGCCGAGGCTCGGTCGGAGTGTGGGCAGGGTCTGCTGCCGGAATCGCCAGAGGGGGATCTTCCCGTGGAGGCCGAGCCGGAGCGTGGGCAGCCCCCACATGGCTTCTGGCGGCTGATCCGGCAGCTCCCGGCAGAGAAAAGGCAGGTGGGAGACCCCGGCAGCAGCAGCGGCGCTGCCCAGCGCAGCTGGCACGGGCAGGGCAGCCGGGGATGGGATGGCTGGGACCCGCCCTCGGTGCGGTCGGCGCGGTGACCTCGGCCCACGCGGCAGGACAGAGCAACCCCATCTTCCCCAGCATGGCCGGCAGAGCGGCCGCGGGCCGGGCAGTGGGGCCAGGGCACACAAATTCACCGCCAGCGCCGGGGCAGGTGGAGCTGCCCTGGGCAGTGAGCCCGCACCTGGGATGGAAACCGGGGCAGGCGGAGCTGAGGCGGGCAGCGAGCCGGGACCCGGGACAGGCGCCTTTGGCCGCCAACGGAGGGGGCAAGAGCTGCAGAGGATCCCACTCTCTTTCTGACTTTTCCTCTTGTTCCCCTCCCTTTCATTTCCCCTTTTTATTTTCTTGGTTTTTTTCCTCGGGTGTTTCTGATACTTCAAAGATTTTTATTCTCCTAAAATCTCCTGTCTAACATATGGCATATTCTCTTTCTTCTAGATTAAATGGGTTTTTTTTCCAAATAAATCCAGAACCTAACAAATCTAAACTTCTGCTTGGATATTTTGAAATGGTCGACGAGCTCACTCATGACCTCCTAATGTTGTTTTTCTCATCACCTTTTTATTTATCCTTTGGCAAATTAAGCATCTTTCAGTGACTTGCTTCGCTACACCAAAAATCCCAGTGCACCCAAAATTCCTTAAAAAATGATCACACAAAGCTTGAGTACGCCAGTGGGGTTTCTGATGCACGTCTTCTAATCTTTTCCTAGTAAGCACATTTTATTAAGTAATTGTCTTCCATGTAGAAGTTTCTATTTCCCTGATTTATCTTGTTCATTTCCTATCTTGTTTAATTCTTTTTTCTCGGCTTCGCTAAACTTTGGAATTTCCAGTTTTTCCTCGTTTGGAGTTAATATTAACATAACTCTTTCAGCTCCATTTTCTGCTGCATCCTTAGCTTTGTGATCTGCCCCCAGTTTGCTCAGTTTGCCTCTCCTTTGGCCCGGGCCGGGTTGCCCCCGCCCGCAGGGGCTGGGAGCAGCCGAGAGCCCCGCGCTGCCCATGCCGACCTGGCCCGGCTCCATGGCCGCTGCTGCCGCGGGCTGCGAGGGCTGCGGGAACGGGGCACCGAGGGTGTGGCTGCTGCTGGGGGAGGAGGAGGAGGGAGGGAAGGGCAGGGATGGAGGGGGAGGAGGAGGCGGGGTTAGGGGGGAGGAGGAGGAGGAGGAATGGAAGGGGAGGGATGGAAGAGGAGATGGGGGTGGGGATAAGACAGGGGAGGAGGAGGAGGGGGGATGGAAGAGGAGGAGCGGGAGGAGAAAGAGCAGTGAAGGAGGCGGGGTTAGGGGGGAGGATGAGAGGGAGGTGGAGATGGGACAGAGGAGGAGCGGGAAGAAGAGGAAGAGGAGGGACCAGGGCGGATCAAGGCTGAGCTGCGGGAGCCACGCGGTCTCGAGCCCTGCCTGAATTCGCAGCCCCCACCTGTGGGATCATCGCCCCCCCCATGGCTCCGGTGAGTGTGGAGGGGGGGCCCGGCCTGGATATCCCGGGGGGTCCCTGGGTTGGGTTTTTGGGGGGATGTTTGGAGAATGAAGAAGTCCAAGGGTGAGCGGAAAAGGCCCCTCGGGGGGACATCGGGGGTGGCGGTGGCGGCTGCCGGCAGAGGCAGCCTGGAGGAGCAGAGCCCTGTGTGCCCCAGGAGGCCAAAGTGGGGAGGCCAGAGAGGGGGGAGCGCCGCCATTGGCGGGAGCCTCAAGAGCCTGGAGAGGGGCAGGGGGGACTCCTTGGAGCCGCTGCAGCGCAGATCCGAGAATGAGGGGAGAAGGGAGCCCAGGAGCCCAAACAGCCCCGGCATCCCGAAATGGGGAGAGCCAAGAGGGGGCAGTGCGTCCCCAGAGACGGCCTGGGGGGATCTCGTTGCCCTTGCCTGTGGCACGGAGGCAAATCCCATGCTGTCCTTGTCCTTCCTCGCCCAGGGCAGGAGCTGAGCATGGAGAGCAGGGAGGACAAATGCCCGCGGCAGAACCTGGTGGCAGAGGCCGTTTTGAGCGGCTCCACGGCGCAGGAAGCCAACGGGGAGGAAAAGGCCCGGAGATGCCGCACGAGGAGGGGCTGCAAACGCAGATGGCGGGGATGTGAGGGGGAAAGAGGCAGCATGGGCCGGGAAGGCGGCCGGAGATGGAGCCAGAGCTCAGAGCTGGTGCTCCATGAGCAGCTCCATGATGGGGAGAAGCCCCACACGTGCGTGGAGTGTGGGAAGAGCTTCAGGTGGAACTCGGAGCTGATCAGGCACCAGAGGACCCACACTGGGGAACGGCCCTACGAGTGTGGGGAGTGTGGGAAGAGCTTCAGCTGCAGCTCCAGCCTGATCAGGCACCAGAGGACCCACACTGGGGAGAGGCCCTATGAGTGTTCCAAGTGTGGGAAGAGGTTTCAGACCAGGTCCCATCTTCTCCTGCACTATCAGAGTCACACAGAGGAGAGGCCCTTCCAATGCCCCGACTGTGGGAAGGGATTCAAGCGTAACTCCGCCCTCATCACCCATCGGCGCATCCACACAGGGGAGAGGCCCTACGAGTGTGATAAATGCAGGAAGAGGTTTCTGACCAGCTCCAGACTCCTCCAGCTCTATTGGATTCACACAGATGAGAGGCCATTCCAATGCCCCGACTGTGGGAAGGGATTCAGGCACAACTCCACCCTCGTCACCCACCAGCGCATCCACACTGGGGAGAGGCCCTACGAGTGTCCCCAGTGTGGGAAGAGCTTCTCCTGCAGCTCTAACTTGACCAAACACCAACGGAGGCACCGGTAAGGGAAGCCCTGCGAGTGCCCCGAGTGCGGGAAGAGCTTCATGCGCTGCTGCAGCTCCATCCCCCACTGGAGGAGGCACTTTGGGCACAGCCCTGGTCACTCACATTCCCTGTGATCCATGTTGGGGACACTCCTGGCTGCTTCTGCTTTGGTTTGACCTGAATTTTTTTCTCTTCTCCATCTCTCTGTCCTCCAAAAGTCCATTGGGATGGAACAGTCACCTCAAAACCACTCTAATTCCACTGAAAATAACTGAATTTTAACCCAAAAAGGGCTCAATTCCACCTCAGATTGCTTGTTCCTTCCTCAAAAAACTCAATCCCATGCCAAACTCACTCCATTCCACAACTGTCAAGTTGAGATGGAGTTGGAAGGAGATTGGGAGAAGTGGGATCTCAATTTGGAGCAGTGGGATGGGGATTGTGTGGGGCTGGGTGTGTGGGATGTATTTGATAGCAAATAAAACTTTCAGAGTTACTGATTTCTGTCCCGTTCATTTTCAGTCAGTTCTGTTTGCAGAGTGCCACCTTCTCAGCTGATTCAATTCCTATAAAAGTCCCATTTTTTAAATCATCTAACCCAAACAATCCAAAAACCAATATCCAAATAAAACCACCTGCACACAATTAATGTTTTAAAAATAATTTTAATTTTTCAAGAGTACTTAAGGATGTTATTAAAGTTTAATTGTTTGGTTGAAATGTCTGAGAAATTGTACTGGTGTTTGGTTTTGTGTTTAGTGTATTTGTAATATGAATTGTTTAACTAAGAGGTGTTAGATTACATGTTAATTTCTTTACATATTTTTTATCTAAAGTACATTAGTCATCGAGTTAAAATTTTCAAAAGGTATTTCTTGATATATAATTTGTTTATTTATATGCATTGGTAATATTATAGTAATAGTTATTGCTGGTTTGAGTTGAATCATTGTTGGAGTTGAATCATTGGAAAGAAGAGTTGAGATTTTTATATTTTATTTTTATTATAATTTATTTAATTTCAATTATTATTTCTTTGTTTATAGTTTTATTGCAATTTGTTGAGGGGATAGGAAGGAAGTTCAAGGGCAGGAACATTTTTTCCTTGCTGGGAACTGGAATTCCAGACCCTGGGAGTGTGTGCAGGACCCCACAGACTGGGATCAAATATGGGCTGGGATCAAATACGGACTGGGATCAAAGATGGACTGGGATCAAATATGGACTGGGATCACCTGGACTGGGATCACATGGATGGGGATCCTGTGGATCAGAACCCTCCAGACCAGGATAGCCTGAAGTGGGGTCAAATATGGACTGGGACTGTATGGACTGGGATCCCAGGGACTGGGACCATATGGATCAGGACCACACAGACTGGGATCAAATATGGGCTGGGACTGTTTTTTAAAGTAGCTTTGTTCTATAGTTTTTATTTCTGTCGTTAATTAAGCTCAGTGAAATAGCTGCTTGTGTTAAACTGCCTGCTTGGATGGGATAACATCCAATGCACCCAGGGTGAGGACACCTGTACAGATCTGCCAACTATCAGCACTCCCTGTCTGAAGGCAGAGTGCACCAAGGCCCAAAAACTGGAGGTGATAAAGAGAAGGAGCCAAAACCACAACCAAGGAATCTGCATGCTCTAAAAAGGCAGATCCAGAGCAGAGCCATGCTAAACAGTTCTTGGAAGATGTAAACTGGGTGCATCTTGGCACTCAGCCAGGAGCACCCTGTTACCTTCAGGGATCCCCTGAAATACCTTTCCCCTTACATCAGCCTGGTGCATATTCATAGAGCCTCATGCACAGCAACTGGGAAGGGTTTAACACTTTACTGGGTATATTAGCGTTCAGAAACACATAATCACCAGAATGATTATATGCAGGTGCTTTTATTGAAGAGCTCTGGGTGTCAGGGGTACCAACCCAAATCTGACTCCGACATGGGTTCGGGATGAACGTGTTTTTATATTCTATCCTTATATAACTTTCATGTTAATGACTGAACTTCAATTGTTCTATTGTATACATAGATTTCAGCCAAGCATGGGCTCCTCGTGGCCCCCCTCAAACTTCTAACATAGTTCCTCATGATTCTTCTTATGATTAAACAATAATTATATTTAATTACTAAACAATCATCACATCTAACAATTATATCATTTATCATGTTCTGCTTACGCAGGTGCAATTTCACATGATCTGGCAAGCACAAAGCCTAACATTTTCAGAGTCTATTTTTGACATTTTTCCAGGGCCCCACTATCATTCTCCCCCCTTTGAAAGCATTTTCACTTCTCTATAGGTGTAAATGTTTTCACTTGATACAGTCCCTTATTTCTCAATTTATTCTTGACGTTCTTCAAGTCCATGGTTGATGTAAACGTTGTCGTGGATGCTGTCACGCACTGGAGAAGCAGAAGATGGTGGGCGTGGATCTCGTGTCAGTGCCTTTATTATCTTCTGGTTCCAGGATGTTTTCTTCTGTATCTCTCCTTTCAAGATGCTGTGAACTAACCAAATTGCTAAGAATACAATTAGTAAGATTATCACAGTCTCAATGATAGATTTAATCCATGAACTCACATTCCACCCTAACCCTTTAAAGATTTTGCCTAGCCAGGTCGTAGTCAAATCCTTTTGCTCTTCTTGTGCTTCATGCTCTATTTGTTTCAACTGATTGATGTCACATTCTACATCTGCAGTTACATTTGGGATGTGAACGCAGCAATGACCAACCCGTCCCTTTAAAAATCCACATACTCCATGCTCTTTCAGGAGTAACAAATCTAAGGCTAATCGATTTTGTAAAGTCATTTTTGTGCTGGCTTAATTCTTTAAATCCTTCCCGGGTGACTCTTGCCAGTCTATCTACCTGACCTGTAAGTTTGTACAGCATCTTCTACTCTGATAGTTTGCTGTAGGACCAAGCAAAGACTCTCGGGCCCACCCAAATTTCACTCCACCAGAGGGTTCTTGCCAAGTGTCATCTGGATTTTCATTGTCTAGAACTTCTCGTCTTGCTCTTATCTGCACAAGTTCATGTTTTCCGTTAAATGGGGACTTTTTCCAAATTGGACATGAGGTTGGGAGGCCTAAAGTAATTTCCTTTACTTTCCCATCTACAGGCAGATGTGTTGTCCAGGTGCCATCGCTTGCTGCCCATACAAATTGTCCTGGACCTCGGACTGTACTCCTGGTACATCCTACAACTGCTTTATAATTCCCTCTGCCTTGTTTATGTTTGATCCCTCTGCAAGCACAGCCGGTTTGTAGGGCTATTGCCAGAGGTGGCATCTGCTTTATCTCTGCATCATCAGAAGTGCAGTCATAAGTTTTATTACATGCCCACCAACTTACTTTGTCTGCCCTCGTTCTGCTACTGGTGGCAGTGTTTGTTACTGCTGGATCTGTTTCATTCTCGGAGCCTTCCCACTTAATGCACCAAGGGGTGTTTGCCATACATTGGAATCTTTGAAGGATACTCACAGACCACGCACTGTCCCAAGGCTCTGTCTGATCTTTCTGATCCTTGGCCTCACACTTCCATACCAGAGTGGTTTCTGTAACATTTTCTGTAATCTTTTTATAGTGTGGCAAATAGCATTGCCATTGTGTGATGCCTGCTGATTCTCCCATAGGGGTTCCTAGTGTGCCATCACTTAGAATACAGTCTTTCTGGCCCATGGGTCTCATCCATGTTCCTATTTTCTCCCAAGTTTCCTTGATTACTTGCCTCGATTCGGGTACCTGTTTGCATGCAATTGTTTTGTTCTTTTGTATTTCAGGTAGTTTTGCTGTTATGATTCCCCAATTTACTGGATCTCCTGCTGCCCTTTGGTATTGGTATACAGGCAGTTATTCTACAGGTGTTTTTCATTTTGGCAAAGTCTTTGACTAATCCAATCATTACATTCTCAGCCCAAATTGCATTAGAAACCTTTATCACCTGTGTTTCTGCTTGTACCTCTCTCTTCATTCTAGAATGAAGAGTGGTTAGTTGATCTTTTTGCATTCCACATCCCAAAGACATTAATGACCATAACATTGGCACAATTACTGATAGCATTCTCAAAGTGATTAAACACATCTTATCTGCAGCCTTGTTGGTTCCAGAGTTTACACAGTCTGTGATCCAGGATGGATTTTCTTCACTCGGGTGTAGTGAATCCAGGGGTCCACGCCGGCTACTTTGGCTGCTGTAAAGGTGGTCAGCAGTACCTGGTGGGGCCCACTCCACTTTTCTTTCAGCGGTTCTTCGTTCCAGTTCTTGATGTACACCTCGTCTCCTGGATGTATGTTATGAACTGGGCTCTCGAGAGTCAGCGGTCTATTCCACACGAGGATGCTCCGGAGCCGAGCTAAAGTTTTCCCGAGAGACAGAACATAATTATACACTTCCTGCTTTCCTGTGACGTGCACATTAGGGTTAGGCTCAGGAGATTCATATGGTTTCCCATGCAATATCTCCTAAGGGCTGACTGACATCCCACTCCTAGGCTTTATCCGAATCCTCAGCAGTGCTATTGGCAAAGCCTGGGGCCACTGCAATTTGGCTTCTTGGCATATTTTACTGATTTGCCTCTCTAGTGTCTGATTCATCCTCTCTACCTGTCCACTTGACTGGGGTCTCCATGGTGTGTGGAGGTCCCAAGTTATCCCCAGCAATCTACTTACCTCTCTTACTACTGTAGCTATGAAATGGGGCCCCCTATCTGATGATACCCTAGGGGTACCCCGAACCTGGGAATAATCTCCTAGTAACCACTTTACTGTTTCCTTTGCTTGGTTGGTGCGACAGGGAAGGGCTTCTGGCCAGCCAGAGAATGTGTCAACCCCCACTAACAGGTATTTGTATCCTCGAGTTCTTGGCAAGTCTACAAAATCTACCAGCCAATAGTCTCCTGGCTCTATTCCTATCCGAATTCTTCCTAGCTGTGCCTGTCGTCTAGCCACTGGGTTGTTTTTCAAGCAGATATCACACTTTGACATTACTGATTTTGCCATTGTTAACATCCATACCGAAATTAAACTCTGCTTTAGCAATTGTACCAATGCCTCTGCACCCCAGTGACATTCGTTATTTTTAATTTGTAGAACTTCTCTCATTATCAAGGGGGTACCACTATCTGTCCTTGTGCAGTCACATACCATCCCTCTGAATTCTTTTGTGCATTTAGCAAACGTGCCAGTCTCTCATCTTCTACTGAATATTTTGGTTCTGGAGGCAAATTGAATTGGGATACATTAAGCTTTAAAGGTATCAATGCCATTGTTGTTTGCACCTCTCGAGCAACCTGTCAGGCTGCCCAGTCTGCCTTTCGATTTCCCTCACAGATTTTGGAGTTTCCTGATTGGTATGCTTTGCAGTGTATGATTGCCACTTGTTGAGGTTTTTGTACTGCTTTTATCAATTGCAGGACTGCATCCTGATGTTTAATGTGCATACCCAGAGAAGGACAATAGTCCCCTTTCTTTCCACAGTGCTCCGTGTACATGCACCACTCCAAAAGCATATTTTGAGTCAGTCCAGATATTTACCTTTTTCCCTTCACTTAATTCTAGTGCCCTGGTTAAAGCAACCAGTTCTGCCTTCTGGGCAGATGTATTTGGTGGTAATGCCTTTGCCTCCACTGCTGTACTGACTGTTGTTACCGCATACCCAGCGTATCTGGTTCCGTTTTCCACGAAGCTGCTCCCATCTGTAAACAGCTCCCACTCTGGCTGCTCTAGTGGGACGTCTTTCAGGTCTTCTCTTGCTGAGTAGGTGTACTCTATTACCTCCACACAGTCATGCTCTAATGGGCCTTCTTCAGTTGTGGTACCTGGGAACAAAGCTGGATTCAAAAGGTTAGTTGTTTTTAATGTGACATCATCCTGCTCAGTCAGGACTACCTGGAATTTCATCATCCTGCTTGGGGATAGCCAATGGCCCCCCTTCTGCTCTAAGACAGTGGTTACCATGTGTGGTACATTGACATCTATGTGCCTTCCCATCGTGAGCTTCCTGGCTTCTTGTATCAGCATCACAGTGGCTGCGACTGCCCGCAGACATGGAGGCCACCCGGCACTTATGCTGTCAAGTTGTTTGGAAAAGTAGCCCACCGGCCTTTTCCAGCTTCCCAGACCTTGGGTCAGGACTCCTAGTGCTAGGCGCAGCCTTTCATGGACAAACAGCTGAAAATCTTTAGACAGATCAGGTAACCCTAATGCTGGAGCAGTTGTCAGTGCTTCCTTTAATTTTAGGAAGGCTTCTTTCTGTGGCTTGCCCCAGGTGAATGGCTGCATCTTCTGAGCTTCACACAGGGGTTTCACAATCAGTCCACAGTCCATGATCCACAGGCGACACCATCCTGCCATCCCGAGGAAGACTCGGAGCTCATGTAGATTCTGGGGCTCTGGAATAGCACAAATAGCTTGGATACGGTTAGTGCCTAGTTTTCATTGCCCTTGTGAAATTTCACATCCCAGGTAGATCACAGTCTGTTGGGCAATTTGTGCCTTTCCTCTGGGTACATTATAACCTCCCATTCCCAGTAAATTTAAAATCTCAATGGTTACCTTTATACAGGTTGCTTTTCTTCTGTAGCTGTTAGTATATCATCAACATACTGCAACAACAGGTATTGGTCTCTTGGTACTTGCCCACTCTCGGTCCAAATATCCAGCTCCTTTGCCAGTTGGTTTCCGAATAGGGTCGGCGAGTTCTTATATCGTGTCCAGGTGAGCTGGGTCTTTCTCCCATTCCCTGGGTTTTTCCACTCACAGGCAAACAGTTTCCTACTTTCTTTGTCAAGGGGGATGCAGAAAAAGGCATCTTTTAAATCAATTTCAGTGAACCACTTATATATATCTTTTACGGATGTTAGCAATGTGTAAGGATTTGTTACCACTGGAGAAATGTCCTTTGTTATTTTATTTATTGCTCTCAAATCCTGCACTAATCTATATTCACCATTTGGCTTCTTTACTGGAAATATTGGTGTATTCAATTCTGGTTCACATACTTGTAAAATTCGGTATTTCAAGAATTTCTCAATAATCTTTACTTATTCCTTGCCATGCTTCTGGTTTTATGGAATAGTGTTTGACTTGTAGAGGCCTCGCCCCTTCTTTTAACTCTACATGCACTGGTTGTGCCAATTTAGATTTCCCTGGTATATCTGTCTCCCATACAGAGGGAATCACTGCATCTCCTACCTCCCTAGGGATAGAGGGAACAGGTTTTTCTTTGATCATTAAAATCTGTCCCGTCTTTGATTCAGGTATTTTCATTATAAGCTCCCCATTTTCAAAGGTTATTACCGCATCAAGTTTCGCTAGCAAATCTCTCTCTAAAAGCGGAATTGGACACTCAGGTACGTATAGGAATTTGTGTGTTATAACTTTGTTCCCAAAACACAAATTTGGGGTTGCAAGAATGGCCGTTTTCCTTTCCCTGTAGCGCCGACTATTGCTGTTTCCTTGTCCCCAATTTGTCCTTGCAAATCATTCAATACCGAGTAAGTAGCTCCTGTATCTATTAGAAATTTGACCTCTTTATGTCCTAATTGTTTATTTATAAGAGGTTCCTTAACTTGTTCTACTGGCTCTATGTCTAGTCAGCTGGTATACTCCCCCAAAACCATCCCCTTGGTAACCTGCTGGCACTGATTGCCCTGGTGAAACTGGTTGTTCAAGTCTGGACATTGTCTCTTCCTGCCGAACTTCATATAGTTTAGACCAATTTATAGTTTTGGGCACAGCATTCTGAACTCCGATTTGGATCCACTCTTGATATTTCTGTAGTCTCCCCATATCGCAAAATAAATTAGGGTCCCAATTTGGATCCTCAATTGGGAAATTCTCATCTAAATTCCCTGTTACGAGTCCATTTCTGATGTCCTCTCTTGCCCTTTCTTTGTCTGCCTTAAGTACCATCTGTTTCTCAGTAGAATCCATCAAGGTATCTAATATTAATATATTAGATATATTAATATACTACATATAGATATATGTTAGATATATTATTATACTATATATAATTATATATATAATATATTAATATACATATTATTGTATGTCATCCCAGTCAGGATTTTGAGGTTTTTATAACCATTTTTAATACTCATGCCATTTTATCAGGATTTTCTCTATGAATTCTGGCTGATTGTTTCCAAATAACTAAATCTGCAGGAGAGAAAGGCACTTTTATAAATACTGGCCCTTCCACTCCTACACTTTGTGGCAAGGGGGCAATTACAGTTCGTTTTTGTCTGCCTATGTCTTTTCTATCCATAACTGGGGCAAGGTTAGACCGACTCCTGGTTCTGTGGGCTACCCCATTGTTGATTCTCTCTCTCTCTCCTTTCTACCACAGTTAGGTTTTGCTCATCTTCCGAGGAAGAGGGATCAGGTGACGATGGGAGAGGATGATAAAGAGGGAAGGGTGTACTAGACGAGACAGGTTCAGGACTAGGTGGGGTAGGAGCAGGCAGTGGGATAGGGACAGATGGAACAGGTGGGATAGGGTTAGGTTCTCTTGTTCCTATTGGAGCTACCTGTAAATCAATATCTGTATAATCTTCCCTACTCAGGCTTTCTTCCAAACCCAAGTGTTCTAAACAACGTTCCTCACAAACCCCACACTTATTGCTTGCAGTTGTTTTAACCATCATTAATCCACATTCATCCTGCCATTCTGGCTTTGCCCGTAAATAGAAAAACAAATCAACATACGGAACCTCATCCCATTTTCCTTCTTGTTTACAAAACGACATTAACTGCGAAATAGTGTTATATTGCAGAGTCCCGTATTTTGGCCATTTTTCGCCATTCTCCAAGGCATATCCTGGCCACCATGTATTACAATAATCAATCAACTTAGCTTTACGTAATTCTTCCCCAAAATTCCCCTGTTTCCAATGTGCTAATAAGCACCCCAAAGGAGAACTTTGCGGGATAGAGGTGTTGCCGCCCAAAATCCCTTTCAGTTTCTCCCTTCCAAATATACCACAAATTGCCGAACCCGCAACGCTTTCGCGATTGTCTTATGGAACGGCGCCTGGGCTTGTCCCAGCAGGAATTCCTTTAGCCCAACCAAGCGTAGCTTTCGCTGCGTCTCATTGGCAGGCACCCAAACCAAAGTAAAAAGCACCTTACCTTTCTCCCGGGGACGTGGCGAGTGGCAGAAGCGGTCGCGGCCGATCGAGCTCCCCGAGAATCCCTCGGTGCCGGCTGGAGCGCGGTCGAGTCGCGAAACTCACTCAGCAGCACCCGCAGGGTCCCATCCAGGGTCGCCAAAATGTTAGCGTTCAGAAACACATAATCACATCAGCGATTATATGCGGTGCTTTTTATTCAAGAGCTCTGGGAATCGGGGAGTTTCCACCCAAATCTGATTCCGACCATACATTCGAGGCGAACGTGTTTTATACTCTATCATTACATAACTTTCATGTTAATTATTAAACTTATATCCTTCTATTGTATGGACAGATTTCAGCTAAACATAGCCCCCTTTAAATTTCCAACAGAGTTTCTCACAATTCTTCTTATGGTTATGTAATAATTCTATTTAATTACTAAAAAATCACCACATCTTACAATTATATCTTTTATCATACTGCTTAGGCAGGTGCGGTGATCTGAGAAAACACAAAGCCCAATATTTTCAAAGACTATTTTTTACATTTTCCAGGGCTCCACTATCACTTTTATTTCTTGTGGGAAAAAACCCTCCATCTCAAGCAGGCACTCATGGCCAAAATTGGGCAACTGCCTCTGGAATTCCTTATACCCAAGGATAGCTCCCAGACAAAAGCTGCCAGCACTGACAAGTCTGGCTGGCCTTGGCTTCCTGAGGGCTGGCCCTCATCTGCCTCTGAAACACTGGGGCTGGGTGCTTTCCTTCCTTATGAAAAGAGCTCTTCTTCCTGTCCAGGCACCCACAGCCAAAACTGAGATTGCACCTCCAAAATGCCCAATGTCCAAGGAAAGCCCCTAGACAAAAGGTGCCAGGAGAGACAGGGCTGGCTGGCTTGGCCTGAGGGTGGCCACCTCTCATCTTCTTCCTAAACACTTGGACATCGTGCTTTACTTTCCTATGGGCAAAAACACCCATCTTGACCATGGCCAAAACTGGGATTCCACCTCCAAAACTCCGTACATCCAAGGATTGCTCCCAGGTGAAAGCTGCCAGGACAGACAGGTCTGGCTGCCCTTGGCCTCCTGGGGGTGCCTCTCCCCTGCTGTCCAAACACTGGGGCTGGGTGCTTTCCTTCCTATGGAAAAGAACTGTCCTTCTTATCCATGCAGAAATGGCCAAAATTGGGATTCCATCTCCCAAATTCCCGATATCCAAGGGTTGCTTTCAGACAAAAGCTGCCAGGACAGAGAGGTCTGGCTGGCCTTGGCCTCTGATGGCCGCCTTGCATCTGCCCCTGAGACACCACCGGTGTTCTCTGCTTTCCTTCCTATGGAAAAGAACCATCCTTCTCCTCCAGTGCCCATGTCTGAAATTGGGATTCCACCTCTGAAATTCTGAATATCCAAGGGTTGCTCCCGGGCAAAATCTGCCAGTACTGTCAAGGCTGGCTGGCCTGGGCCTCTGGTGGCTGCGCCTGCAACAGGGGGGCTGGGTTCTTTCCTTCCCATGGAGATCCCTGGGACACTGTGGGGACCTCATGGAACCAAGGGGATCATTGTGGCACCACTGGAGCCCATGGAACCAAGGGGATCATTGTGGCACCACTGGAGCCCAGGGAACCAAGGGGATCATTGTGGCCCCACTGGAGCCCATGGAACCAAGGGAATCATTGTGGCCCCACAAGAGCCCATGGAACCAAGGGGATCATTGTGGCACCACTGGAGCCCAGGGAACCAAGGGGATCATTGTGGCACCACTGGAGCCCACGGAACCAAGGGGCCATGGTGACACAGAGGGGCGCCATGGACCCAGAGACCATTGGGGCTCTGTGGGGCCTGATGGAACCATGGAGACCATTCCAACCTTCAGGGCCTGGTGTCACCAAGGGGGCATTATGACACCTCAGGGCCCCATGGAAGTAAGGGACCATTGGGACCCTGTGGGACCCCATGGAACCCAGGGAACATGGAACAGCTCTGGCTGGCTTGGCCTCCCAGGGCCCACCTGACAGCTCTGGCTGATCTTGGGATGTCAAGGGCTGCCTCTCATCAGCTCCCGGAGCACTGGGGCTCTGTGCTTTCCTTGCTATGGAAAAGAGCTGTCTGACTTTTCAGATGGTCCTTGCCAAAACGGGTGCCCTCCCTAAAATAATTTCCTCTATGCAAGGGTATCTCACAAAACAAAACCTGCCAGCTCTGGCTGGCCTTGGCCTCTGGTGGTCACCTCTCATCTGCCCCTGAAACACTGGGGCTCTGTTCCTTCATTCTTATGGAAAAGAACCAGCCTTCTTGTCCAGGGACCATGGCCAAAATTAGAATTTGGCCTCCGAAATTCTGTATATCCAAGGATTGCTCCCAGACAAAAGTAGCCAGGACAGACAGGTCGGGCTGGCCCTGTCCTCTGGTGATTTCTTTAGACTCTGAGCTGAATGTTTTCATTTGGAAACACCTTGGAGAGGGCCCAGAGATGTCCCAAGGAGGGGTTTGGAGGCCTTGGGAACATGAGCACTGTATAGGGACAAAGGAGCTCTGTGCTCAGTGGGGTGGAGACTGAGGACAGTGGAGCAGAGCCATGAGAGTGTTTAAAGAGCGATTTCAGGGCTGGTGGATCCTTTTGACATAGTGGAAAACAGCCAGAGAGAGAAAGAATCAACGCCAAGGGCAGCTGGGGAGGCCCAGAGTGGCTGCAGGAGAAAGGAATTTCCCTGTCAGGGCAGGGCTGTGGTGCAGCACGTCCCCAGCAGGAGCCTGGAGCAGCCCCAGGCTTTGTGTGGGCAGGCAGGGGCAGGCAGGAGGCAGAGCTGTCAGCAAAGGAAGGGCCCAGCCAGGTGGGGCAGCCGGGGGATGCCGAGAGCCTGCAGGGACAGAGGCTAGGGCAGGGACACCGTGGGACAGCCTGGGCTGCACAGGGCACAGGGATGGGCAGCAGCTGCAAGACAGCCCTGACAGAGCCAACCTGGGCAGCACTTTGGCCATGGCTGCTGGCCCTGGGCCTGAGCCAGGAGGGGACAAGTGACCCTTGCAGGCCTGGGGCCTCATTGCCTCCTTGTCCTTGCTTAGCAGCCTGGCAGGGGCCGCCCCACGCTCCTGCCCTTGGCATTGCCCATCCCTACATGCCAGGGCCCATCCCGGGAAGAGCCCTGAGCAAGGAGGGAGGGACAGGATCTGCCTGGCCAGGCCCTGGGGCTCAGGCCTTGGCCCTTTGCATTCCTGAAACAAATCCAGGTTTGCTCAGCACCAGAGACACCTTTGCCTTGTTTGTCCCCAGCTGCCATCAGTGCCTCCAGTGTTCTGCTCTCCCTGGAACCCGGGGACACTTTCTCGGTGGTGTCCCTCACAGGGATCTCTTTAAAGTACAAGAAACTTCAGTATTTCAATCTGACTTGGAGCTCTTGAGAAGTCTTTGAACCCACTCTGAGGGACTGGGTGTGATGCAAAGAGCAGCAAAGGCCCAGAGGGTGATTGAAGTCCTTGTGCTGTGTCTGTGCTGCTGAGCTGGGCCGGGCTCCTGGCCCAGAGGCAGCTCCTGGCAAGGGCAGCAGAGCTGCAGAGAGACAGCTCTGGGCAGGAGCAGCTCCTGTGCACAGCCCAGCAGGGCTGGGGCACTGCCAGGGCCCCTCAGGGACACGAGCAGGGCACAGACAGAGCTCACAGGGGCTCAGCACTGGCCGGGGCTGTGGGATGTCCCCGCGGGGGCTGTGTCACAGCAGCACCTCTGGGGCTGTGTCCCAGAGCCACAGAACAGCTGGGATGGCAGCAAGGGGCTGTGTGACAGCACAGAGTGGGTTGTGTGACAGCACTGAGGGGGTTGTGACAGCACAGAGCTAGCTGTGACATCACAGAAGGCGGCTCTGGGACATCACAATGTGGGTTGTGACACAGAGTCACAGAGCAGCTGTGTGATGCCACAGAGAAGGCTGTGACATCACAGGGTGACTGTGACACCACAAATCTGCTGTGTGACATCACATAGCAGCTGAATGACATCATATGGAGGTTGTGTGACCTAACAGAGCGATTGTGTGACATCGCAGGGACAGTGTGACATCACGGGGACAGTGTGACATCACGGGGGCTGTATGAGGTCCCTGGGGAGGTCACTCTGCCCCGGCCCCCTCACAGCTCCCCCCAGAGCAGTCCAACCCTGCTCGTGCACAGCGGGGTCCCCTGTCCCCCCGGGTCCCCCGGGTCCCCCCGGCCCCGCAGCCTCCCCCAGAGGATGTTCCACGAGATCGACCCCAGAGCCTGACACGGGGACGGGGGGCCAGGGCCCTGGGGGTGGCACAGGGGGACAGGAACCCCCCAGCAGCGTCCCCGTGTCCCCCAGGGCCAGAGCCTGGGCCAGGGCTCCTTCACCCTGTTATAGATAAATATCATAATATTGGCTTTTTGCAAATATTAAAATGGATTTTATATGTGTGGTGTTAAAATAACTTGGTTCTAAAGATGTAGTTTTTATTTCTGTTGTTAATTGAGCTTAGACATAGTAGAGAAATAACTGATAGAAGTGTGCTTGTGTTAAACTACCTGCTTGGATGGGATAACATCCAATGCACCCAGGATGAGGACACCTGTACAGATCTGCCAACTATCAGCACTCCCCGTCTGAAGGCAGAGTGTAGCAAGGCCCAAAAACTGGAGGTGATAAAGAGAAGGAGCCAAAACCACAGCCAAGAAACACACATGCTCTGAAAAGGCAGACCCAAGGAGGGGCCATGTAAAATCATTCCTGGAATATGTAAAGTAGTTGATGGATATGCATGAGGCTCTATGAATATGCACCAGGCTGATGTAAGGGGAAAGGTATTTCAGGGGATCCCCGAAGGTAACAGGGTGCTCCTGGCTGAGTGCCAAGATGCACCCGGCCGTAATAACCTTTGTTCCATGGTCCTGGTCTCCCATTGTCCCTTATTAAAGTTTGTACATTTTCACAGGAGAGTGAACGTGTTTTTCACAAATGGAATCTCAAGGAAACAAGGGTCAGTTGTTAAGCCAAGGCTCTGCTTTGACCAAGTGGGGCCTCATGGGACACAGGTGCCACTGGGACATTGCCAGGTCTGCTAGGAACAAGGCTCCATTATTGCACAGTGTTACAGATGAGTAATGTCATAGTTGGGTCTCACAGTGAGGAGATAGATCCTATGTGTGTGTTAAGATGTGTAGTGATGTTATTGTCATCTGTCCCCCATAGTCCTCTTTCCCCTGCCCTTGTAATGGCCTTGGTGGTTGGGGCATTTGGGGAGGGCAGGTTTGTCACTGGAAGGCAGGCATGGCAACACCTGCTCTCCAGTCAGGGTGCAAGAAAGCATTCTCCACCAATGGACGGCCACAAAGAGTTACCTGACAGACTTTGGGTGGGGCTAGGATTACCTGATGCAACACCAAAAGTCTAAAAGGAGGAGCAGCCAATTTGTGAAGGAGCCACGTGGCTGATAGCCACGGGGTGGGGAAGGGCTCCCAGTGCTGTGATTTCTCCTGTTTCAGTCCTTTGTTGTCATTTGTTTCAAGGTTGAATCAACCTTAAAAATTTTAAAAGTAGCGGTCATTTGTCACACACAGCAAGGCCTCAGGGCGCCCAGGAGAGCGGCGTGACAATGACATCTTGGGGAAACAAGTGTCACCTGCAAACACAACGGGGCCTCATGGAAGCCAGGGGCCACTTGGATATTGCCAGGGCAGGTGGAACTCAGTGTCCATTGTGACACAGCACAGCCTCGTGGAACTCAGCAGAGCATTGGGACAGCCTGGAATCTCATGGAGCCAAGGCTCTGCTTTGGCAAAGTGGGGCCCACAGGACACAGGTGCCCCTGGGACATTGCCAGCTCTTGTGGAACCCAGTGTCCACTGTGACACAGCAGAACCTCATGGAAACATGGGGGCCACTGTGACGCAATGGAATCTCATGGAAGCAAGTGTCAGTTGTGAACGCAGCAGGGCCTCACAGAACCCAGGGGCAACGGGGACCATGCTGTGGCTCGTGGGAGCAAGGGGCCATTGTGACCCAGCGGGGCCTCCTGGAACCCAGGAGAACATTGTGGGCCCATGGATCCTCATAGAAGCATGGCCCCATTGTGACAAAGTGCAGCATCACAATGGTCTCCTGGGTTCCATGAGTCCTCGCTGTGTTTAGAATTGACACTTGGTTCCCCAAGATTCCATGGCATCCCTCTGCTCTCCTGTGATTTGAGGCTGTGCTGTGTCACAATGGACACTTGCTTCCTCCAAGGCTGGAGATGTCCCAGTGGCACTGGGCTTCCATGAGGCCGCGCTTTGTCACAATGGGGCCTTGCTTCCATGAGATTCCATTGTCCCACAATGGTCTCCTGGGTGCCACAAGCCCTGCCTTTGTCACAGTGGAACCTTGCTTGCACCAGCCCTGGCAATGTCCCAGTGGCACAGGGGTTCCATGAGACCCTGCCGTGTCACAATGGGCCCTTGGTTCCATCAGGTTCCATTGTGTCACAGGGCTCTCCTAGGTCCCATGAGGCCTTGGTCTGCCACAGTGGTGTCTTGTTCCTACCAGGCCTGACAATGTCCCAGTGGCACCTGTGTCCCATGAGGCCCCACTTGATCAAAGCAGAGCCTTGCTCCCATGAGATTCCCCTGTGTCACAATGTTCTGCTTGGTTTCATGAGAACCTGATGTGTTGACAATTGATCCTTGGATCCTAGAGATTCCATTGCATCACGGCTGTGTCCTTGGTTCCAGGAGGCCCAGCTTTGTCACAACTGGACCTTGGTTCCATGAGATTCTATGGTGTCACCATGGTCTCTTGGGTCCTGCAACAATTCACACTTGGTTCCATGAGATTCCACAGTGTCACCATGGTCTCCTGGGTCCCATGAGGGCCCCTCTCTGTGTCACAGTGTTTGCCTTGGTTTCCTGAGAAGCTGATGTGTTGACAGCTGACCCTTGGCTCCTTGAGATTCCATTGCATCCCAGCAGTGTCCTTGGTTTCATAAAGCCCAGGTTTGTCACAAGGGAGCCGTGGTTTCAGGATATTCCATGGTGACACAATGGTCTCACCACTCTCTGAGGCTGCACCGTGAAACAGTGGACACCTGGTTCTATGAGATTCCGTGGGGTAACAGTCAATTCTTTTGCTTCTTTTCTGCCAAGGTCGGGATGAAATCCCAAGACAGCATTTCTTGTTTGGACTCAGGCGTTCATTAGCTCTTGTCTCTAGAACAGTCTCACAAGCTGTGAATTCTGCAGCACTTCGCTAACAAGGTAAGAATGGAGCCCCGTCTCTCTCTCTGCAAGGTCTTCTGAGGATAAACTGTCCAATTAAGAAATGACACCTAAATTATTTTTACTTTTAACCCAATAACCAAGCACCTGTGCCCAACATAAGGGACTTTTTTATCCAATTACACAATACCACCCAAACCCGAGGAGGAGGACGAGGAGGAGGAGGAGGAGGAGGAGGAGGAGGAGAAGGAGGAGGAGAAGGACAAGAAGGAGAAGGAGAAGAAGGAGAAGGAGAAGAAGAAGGAGAAGGAGAAGGAGAAGAAGAAGAAGAAGAAGAAGAAGGCAAATAAAAAGGAGAAGCCTCCACCCTAAAACCTCCATCTTGCTTTATATAGATTACTATATTCTAAAACCTTAAACTCCAAGTTGTCCACCATGTGATATTACACCCTTCTATTCAAACTCCACACCCATAATCCCAGTTCTATCATTCCATTTTGGAAGCCTTCTCCACAGCCTCAGGTCAAATGCAGTGTTCTCTTGGGGGTCAGTGTCTGCCAGCTCAGAAAGTCCAAAATTCTCAGCAGCCCGGGTTCCAACAGGTAACAATGTTCTCCTGTGTTCCAGTAGGTTCCATTGGGCCCGGCTCTGTCACCACGGACACCTGGTTCCATGGGATTCCATGGGGTGACAATGTTCTCCAGTGTCACTATGGACACCTGGTTCCATGAGATTCCATGGGGTGACAATGTTCTCCCGTGTCACCATGGACACCTGGTTCCATGGATTCCATGGGGTGACAATGTTCTCCAGTGTCACCATGGACACCTGGTTCCATGGATTCCATGGGGTGACAATGTTCTCCAGTGTCACCATGGACACCTGGTTCCATGGATTCCATTGGGTGACAATGTTCTCCAGTGTCACCATGGACACCTGGTTCCATGGATTCCATTGGGTGACAATGTTCTCCAGTGTCACCATGGACACCTGGTTCCATGGATTCCATGGGGTGACAATGTTCTCCAGTGTCACCATGGACACCTGGTTCCATGGATTCCATGGGGTGACAATGTTCTCCAGTGTTCCATCAGGCCTGGCTCTGTCCCCATGGACACTCGGTTCCATGGGCAGTGTCCGTGTCCCAGTGGCACCTGTGTTCCATGGCACCCCTGTCTGACCAGGGACAGTTTGTCCCAGGACATTCCATGGAGTCCCAGCGGTCACTTGGGTTCCATGCAGGTGCCTGGGCAGTGGGAGCTCAGCCCAAATATCCTGGAGGTCCCTGGGCTGGTGTTTTTTGGGGGGAACCTTTGGATCTTTCAGGGCACCAAAGCTGAGCTGTGGATGCCCCTTGGGACAGAGTGGAGCATCATGGAAGCCAGGAGAGCCTGATGGAGACCAGGAGACCCTGATGGAAGCCAGGAGAGCCTGATGGAGCCAGGAGAGCCTCATGGAAGCCAGGAGAGCCTGATGGAGCCAGGAGACCCTGATGGAAGCCAGGAGAGCCTGATGGAAGCCAGGAGACCCTGATGGAGCCAAGGCTGCAGCGGGACCCAGAGGGACCTCACGGGAGCCAGGAGAGCGTTGTGAGGCTGTGGAACAATGTGGCACTGAGGTTTCACTGGGGCTTGGCAGAAGCTCCTGGAGACAAGGAAGCGCTGGGAGCCTCCGGAATCAGCGTCTGCAGGAGGATTTTCTGCTCCCTCCTGGGATGCTGGTGGACAATAAAGCCTGAGGCAGCCTCCCAAGGGTCCGGCTGTGCCACCAGCGGGGGCCACATCTGGGGGGACGCCCGGCCAGCCCTGGCCCTGCTGCTCCTCCTGGCCGGGCCTGGAGCTGCTGGGAGCCCGGGCTGGGGGAATCCTCAGGGCTGTGCAAGGAAAGGTTCAGCACAAGCAGCCCTGGAGCGAGATGTGCAGTGTGAAACATGCCAATCACTTGATTTTGAAATTTTTAAGGTTCATTAGTAATAAAATGGTTATAAAAATAGCAATGCAATTAGAGAAATAATAATTTGGACAATTTGAATTAGGACAATATGAGACAATAGAGAAAAAGGGTTATGGAGGTCCAGGTACCTTTTTCTGGGCAGCACGAGTCCGAAAAAGGACACCCGTTAACAAAGGATTAACCCTTAAAAACAACAGCCTGTTGCATATTCATACACTTCATCCATGATGCATAAATTCCATTCAAACACAGGATTCTGTCTGGGCAGTGCCACCTTCTTCCTCCGAATCCTAACAGCGCCTTCGAGGTGGGAAGAAGTTCATTTCTTCTGATAAGAGGGCCATAAATGCTTTTTCTCTGAAAGATTTAGGTGTCCTGTGGCTGCTATCTCACTGCAAGTCCTTTCTGTAGAAAAAGAATCCTACATAGCATGTAGGATAGCATGTTTCTATTTTAACATTTTTTATAACCTAAACCTATATTTAACACACTACTTAAGAGAATTAATACAGCATTACTTTCTAACACCAGACATATAATATTCATTTTAATATTTGCGAAAAGCCAATCATAAAATACATGCATTTTTCCCATGCAGGCAAAGCCAGCGAGGCAGCAGAGCAAGAGAGAGAGCAGAGCCAGCGACACAACAAACGCACCGAGAGCGAGAGAGCAAGTTTGAACAGAGCTTGCAAAGGGCAAAATCAGCTCAGACCAGGTTAGACTGAAGAACAAGGAGCACCAGGCATGGGCTGATGGTCCAGGTAAAAAGTTCCAACGTGAGGAGGACGACAGAAGCCTTCATCAAAAGAGCACCAGAAGACTGAGGGCCGCCACAGGAGGAGCGGACGCAGGCGCTGAAGCCACACACGGCTGTAAAACCGGGACACAGCTTTATGCAAATGTGAGTATGCTAATGAAGTGTTGTAATTGTGACTTTTAAAATGGAGCTGAAGGCTAAAGGAGACCGAGTGGGTTTTTGCCAGAGAGATCCCCCTCGCTCCCAGCGCTGGATACACAAATCCCTGCTCTGTCTGACTGCAGAGTTTGATTTCCTCGCCCAGTTTGTCCCACTCCCCCTTTCCCTGCCCTCTCCTCCCCTCTCCCAGTCCCATTTATGGGATTTGGGGTCATTTATGGGATTAGGGTCATTTATGGGATTGGGATCATTTGGGGCATTTGGAGTCATTTGGGGGATTTGGGTTCTTTGTGTGCCTTTGAGGTTATTTGGGGTTTTTTGGGGGGTTATTCAGGGTAAATTTGGGATAATTTGGGGTAACTTTTCACATTGTTGGGTTTTTAGGGCTGTGTGTGTCCGGGGTAATTCAGGGCCAATTCTGTGTGGGTTTGGGATCATTTTATGGGATTGGAGGGGATTTAAATGGATGTTAATAGGAATTTAGTAGGATTTTAATGGGATTTAATGGGATTTAATAGAAATTTAATAGGATTTAATGGGATTTTAATGGGATTTTATGGATTTTTAATGGAATTTGATGGGATTGTAATGGAGTTTTATGGGATTTTAATGAGATGTCATGGGATTTTAATAGGATTTTAATGGAATTTAATAGGATTTTAATAATGTTTCATGGGAATTGAGTGGAATTTAATGGGATTTTTATGGGATTTTAATGGGATTTGATGGGGGTTTCCCCCAGTCCACAGCTCCCTCCCACCTCAATTTGGGGGTCCCATGCCCTTCTTTCCCCCGCTCTCCCGCCCCTTCCCCATCGTTCCCCCAGTCCCCAATCCCCTCCCCCGTGCTTGGTTTTGGGGGTTCCAGGCCCCTCCTGCTCCCTTTGGGGGTCCCGACCCCCCTTGGGTTGAATTTGGGGCCCCCCCGCCCCCCTTCTCCCCGCGCCCCCCGCTCCCCCCGCGGCCGGGGGGGCTCCCAGCGCCCCCAGTGCCACCAGTGCGGCCCCAGCTGCCCCTGCACGCCCCATCCCCATCGCCGGGGTCACCGCCCCCGCCCCAAATTCCGCTCCTGGGCACTGAGAGCCATCAGCGACAAACGCTCTGATTGGCTGGGAATGGCCCCGCGCAGTCTCTGATTGGCCAGCGCTGCGAGAGGCGCTGGGTTCTGCCCGGCACCCGATGAGTCACAGCCGAGCCGGGCGCTGATTCGCTAGAAATCGCCGGGCGGGGCCAGTGCGCCGAGTGTCTGCCCGGCAACGGGATCGTCATCAGCGCCCCGCGCTCTGATTGGCCAGGATCTGTTTCGGGCTGGGGACGGGAGGAACTGGGCACCCCCAGGAGCCCCTCGGGTTTGGGGCTTTCGATCCCCCCTCGGCCCTCGGGGCGGCCCTGGGGCCCCCCCCAACACCCCCAAAATGGGGAGGGTCCGCGGGGCCCTTTGGAACCCCCAGAAATGGGCGGGGAGCGGCAGGAGCCGCCCCAAAAAGGGATGGAAGGGTCCGGGCCGGGAATGGGGGAGGCTCTGGGGATGGCTCCGGCCCGGATCGGGGCGGGCTGGGATTGAGGGAGGCTCCGTTCAGCGGCTGGGGAGGGGCTGGGCCTGGGGAGGGCTCCGGGATTGTGGGGATGGGGCCATTCCGGGACTGCGGCGGGGCCTCTCCCTGGGGTTGGGGTCCGGCATTGGCTCAGGGACCCTCCCCGTTCCTGTTCCGCTTCCCGATCCCGTTCCCGATCCCGATCCCGCCGCTGGCTCCAGGGAATGTCCCTGATCTCAACCCCGACCCCAAACCCGAGGTGAGGTCAAACATTGGGGTCAAACACCTCAAATCCTGGGGTCAACTCCCCCGGACCCCAAATCCTGGGGTTCAAACACTGGGGGGGCCAAACACCCCCAGACCCAAACTCTGGGATCTCAACCTCCCCCCCTGCCCCTCAGCCCAAACCCCAAATTTTAGGCCTTAAACCCCCCAAATACCAGATCCTGGGGTGTCAAACACTCTGCAATTTGCAAATGTTGGGGTTAAATCCCCCTGACCCCAAATCCTGGGGTTTGAAACATTTGGGGTGTCCAACACCCCCCGTTCCCAAAGTCTGGGGTCAAACACCCCCAAATCCCAAATCCTGAGGTGTCAAACACCCCCAACCCCCAAAGTTTGGGGTCTAAAGCCCCAATCCCCAACTCCTGGGGTTTGAAACATCTGGGGTGTCCAACCCTCCTCATCCCCAAAGTTTTGGGTCAAAGCCCCCAATCCCCAAACTTTGGGGTCAAAGGCCCCCCGATCCCAAACTCTGGGGTGTCAAATCCCCCTGATCCCTCCAACTTTGGGGTTAAATCCCCCCAAATCCTGGGGTCAATCCCCCCAATTCCCAAACTTTGTGATCAAAACCCCCTGACCCCAAATCCTGAGGTTTGAAACATCTGGGGTGTCCAACCACCCTGATCCCAAAGTTTGGGGCTCAAACCCCCTGATCCCCAAATTCTGGGGAAAAAAACTCCCAAACCCCAAATCCTGGGAACAAAAACCCCCAAATCCCAAACCCAGGGGTGTCAAACATTCGCAGTTCCCAAAGTTTGGCGTCAAAAATCCCCAAACCCTGAGGTGTCAAAATCCCCTAAAACCCAAATTTTAGGATCAACCCCACCAAACCCCCAAATTACGATCAAACCCCCCAATTCCCAAACTTTGGGGTCAAACATCCCCAAACCCCGAATTTTAGTATCAGCCTCCCCCCCATCCCCAATCTCAAAATTTGGGTTTATTTGGGGTTTATTTGGGGCAGCTCCAGGTGCAATGTCTGCAGAGAGACCCTGGGTACAATGCTGGGAAAAACCCCAATAACCCCTCTGGAACCCCAAAATCCCTGGGGGCTGGGAAAGGGGATTTGGGGTGAAAGAAGAAGGATTTGGAATGCACAAAGAAGGATTTGGGATGGAGAGAGGGGATTTGGGTGGGAAACTGGGTCCCTTTTTGCTGCAGGAGATCTTCCTGGCGCTGCTCTGGGTGATGCTGAAGCCCTGCAGGGCCTCGCGGGCGGCGCCCGCCTGCACCTCGGGCTCCAACTGCACCCAGGCGATGTCGCGGGGCCCGGGCACCAGGGCAGCTCCTGAACCCCGGGAACCTGGGCTGGGAACGGGGCCAGGAGAGCCCCAGACACCCGTGAGTGTTCCCCAGACACCCGGGAGTGTTCCCCAGACACCCGGGAATGTTCCCCAGACACCCGGGAGTGTTCCCCAGACACCCGGGAGTGTTCCCCAGACACCCGGGAGTGTTCCCCAGAAACCCGGGAATGTTCCCCAGAAACCCGGCAATATTCCCCCCCAAAAATCCAGAAATGTTCCCCCCCAAATGGAGAAATGTTCCCCAAAATATCCAGAAATGTTCTCAAAAGAACGCCTGAAACATTCCCCCAAAAATCCAGAAACATTCCCAAAGAAATCCAGAAATGTTCCTCCAAAAATCCTGGAACATTCCCAAAACATGAGGAACTTTCCCCAGAAAATCCAGAAACATTCCTCCCCAAACTATACAAAACCAACCCCATTCTCCATGCAGAAACATTCCCAAAAACTCCAGAAACATTCCCAGAAATCCAGAAGACCAGGGGGGGGGGGGGGGGGGGGGGGGGGGGGAATCCAGAAAAATCCAGAAAAATCTGCAAAAAAAAAATCAGAAAATTCTCCCTAAAAAATCCAGAAATTTCCACCAAAATTCAAGAAATTTCCTCCCTAAAATATCCAGAATTTCCTCCCCCCCAAACCCTGCTCTTTCCCAAAAATGCAGACATTCCCCCAAAATCCTGATCCTTTCCCCAAACAATCCAGCCCCAAGCCCCTCTCACCCCTCTCGCCCCCCAAGCCCCAGAATCCCCCAATCCCCAAAGGGCCCGGGATGCCCGGGATGCCCGGGATGCCGGGATTGCCCCAGATCTCCCTGGGTGCAGAGCATGGGGAGCAGCAGCTCCTTGGGCTCCTCAGGGAGCGGGGCAGGAACAGGATGTGCTTCGGGGCTCTGCCCACAGCTGGGGAAACGGGAGAAAAACCCCAACAGCAGCAACAAATCTGCCCCAAACCTGCCCCAAGCAGGCCCCAAATCTGCCCAAAGTCACTCTGGATACACACCAAACCATCTGCCCAAAATCCCACCAAAATCCTCCATGCTTTGACCCAGGGCTGTCTCGTCATTTTTAAGTCTTTTTCACAGTTCCAAGAAATGATATCTCAGCTTGGTGGGAAGCCTCCTCTAAACTGATGGCATTGTGACATCTACTCTCAGCAATCAGATGCAGCCCCAATGATTATTACAGAACCACTCCAACAGTTTGCTGGGTTTAAAGCATCTCTGTGCTGAGGGGATTTTGGAGGAGACAGCTCTTGCATGGTTCATTAGTCTGTTGCCCCCAGACCTTTACTCCTCAGCGCTGTTCCCAAGAGCCTTGTTTTCAATGACGTTCAGGGAATTCTCTCCCACTTAGAGCTTGGGTGGCGGCCAGGCCTTGGCTCTGCCTGGACGGGAATTTGCCAACAGACCCAGATGTTTTCTGCATCAAAACTGGATTTGAGTTGCTTTGACTTGGCCATCTGACCCTCTAGACATGACAGTTGAACTCTTTTTAAAGGCAGCTTGGGAATTATTATCTGGAAATAATGATCCAAGTCCCCCCTGAATCGAGGTTTGTCAGCTGTTTGCAGACTCTGGGATGATGGTACATTATTGCAGGGATTGCTATTTACCTCATTCCACCTACGTTTTTAGCTTTGTCTGCTATTTGAAATGTTCCTGATTGTTGTATCCAAATTCTTCCTAATTGCTCTAAGTTTCTTGTCCACTGCATGTATTATTTTCCTTTGATGTTGCTTCATGCTCATAACAAAAGACATGCATCTCATTCTTAAAAAACAAAAAAGAAGAGGAATGAGCACCTTAAGAACGTTCAAATAATGCAATATGAACATGAGACATTTGGACAAGGAATCATTTTGAATAATGCAATATTTACATGAGGAATTTGGAAACAAGATCATCCCATCTAAATCCCAATGGAGTGTTCCACAGTGCAGCCTGATTGATTCATTCCCTTCAGGAGAAGATGTGCCTGTGTTTTATCACCAGCAGCTCAAAGCAGTCACCTGTTCATTGCATCAGATCCTGATCAGCTCTGAAGAAATGAGGCCCAGTGCAGAGAGAAATAACCTCATCCCCTTGCAGCCTTTGTGGCCAGAGCAGGAGCAGGAGGAGGCCTGGCCAGACACGGCTGTGTCTGGGCACTGACAGAGGCAATTTGCCAGCAAAGCCTCCTGGCATCCTCATGGTACAGAGCTCCTACGAACCTTCTCCAGTTATTCCCTGTTCCAGCTGCCAGGAGCACATTCAGTGGTGTCAAAGATCAACATTTCCAGCTCAAAGACTTTCTCACACTTCTCAACTCATTGGAAACAATGGCCATTTCTTTCCATTTCCCTAAGAGACATTGGACATTATTCTTTTGCCTTCTCATGCTGCAATACCCTGTGTCAATGACTTGATGGAATTTGGTAAGTTTTGTGGATTGTAAGTGGTCTTTTATCCATCTTATCCCATATCTAACAGATAACCAGTGATAAACTTGATGAGATAATGCCCTGACAAGAGTGAGCTGTTTCAGCATCAGAACATAGGAGCCTTTTTTAAATGAACGAGAAGGGGGAGATGTCACAGGCAGGTGGGATAATGATAAAAGAAAGGCCTTATGAAATCAGGCCTTGTTCTGCCACATTAACAGCTGGCCTGCCGTGTCTTCTGAGTGCAGCTAAGCAGTTACAAGTTCCCATGGGAAGCTCTTGTGAGAATGAGACTTTGTGAGCAATCTGTTCTGAGAGTGAAAAACAAATGTACCTGCAACAACAAGGGATTTGTCCGTGAGAATCAGTGCAGAGAACAGGTAAACAATACAACAGAGAGATTTGATGCACAAGTAAAATCTATTTTATTAACAAGTAATAGAATAACCTGCAAGAAATCTATGAACTAACTAAAGTTGCACATGAGGTCTGTCAAACTGTGTAAAATGAGTTGTGTGAAAAAGAGTAAAGAGTTCTTCTCCAGCTCAGCTGTGTCCTCTGGGATTTGAGTTCCCCCCTTCTTTGGGGCTTTGGGTTCCCCCTTCTTTGAGGCTTTGGTTTTCTTCTTCTCTGGGATTTTGGTTTCCTTCTTCTTTGGGGCCTTGGTTTCTTTCTTCTCTGGGTCTTTCTTTTCCTTCTTCTCTGGGGCCTTGGTTTCCTTATTTGGGATTTTGGTTTCCTTCTTCTCTGGGGCCTTGGCTTCCTTCTTCTGTGGTTGTTTGCTTTTCCCCTTCTCTGGTTTTGGGGGTTGCTTCCCCACAGAGACACCCTTCTTTTCCTTCTTCTGCCTCTCTTCCTCCTTCCCCCTCTCTCCCTCCTCTAAGGCTTTTGCCTCCTCCTCAAGCTTTTGAGCCGGCTGCTTCAGCTCCCTTGTGCAGACAAAACAGAAGCCATGGCTGAGAGTCCCCACCAGAAACTTGGGCTCCCCAGTCCTGGCTGGCCCTGCACTTCATTCCTTGACCCTGAGGCCATTCCCGTGAATTCTCCTCAAGCCACAGGGCTTGGGAACATCCCAAGGGAGGGCATTGGTGGAAGGGAACCTCCAGGCCCAGCCAAACCTCAGCTTTGCCATCAGAGGCTCTTGACTGTGCCAGCTCCCTCTGAAGGCACAGCCAGACCCCTCCAGGCCCTGCCCAAGGCTGATCCAGCAGCTCTCTGTGCTGCTGCCTGAAAATGCCCTTTGTCTCTTGGCTTCCCAGTTTAGAGCAGAGCACAGATTGCTGACAGCTGCTCATCTCCCCTACAATTCTTACTCAGCTCATTCAGCCCCCTTCCCCCTGGGCATGGCTGAAGCATGATTGTAAAGAGTTCAGATTTCAGCTGAGGCTTAGAAGCAATTCCCATTGATCAGGATGTAAGTTAGACAGGCAGACCATAGGTTAATGATTGTGAGATGCTTAAGCTGGAGCTGATTGTTCTATTGTTTACCATTAGGAGCTTCTTTCTAGAAGGAAGTGGAGTCAGTGAACTGTTATAAGAACATCTTGAAACCAGGAGAACAATGGTTTAGCACCTGGGCTTGATGTCAATCAGTCACTAAGCAGGGGACCTTGGATGGTGCCAGAGGGTCACAGAGACCTGATGAAGACATTCCTGACTTCATCCCTTAAGACCACGGACCCAATTCGAGACCACGGACCCAATTCAAGGGAAGAATTGCACAGGTGTGAAGGACCAATGAGCTCATTTGAATACAGAGCAGGGATGGGAGGTGCTGGGCTTGTGCAGATGTATTGTATGTAAGATCTTGGGCAATAAAGAGAGGGCAAAGAACCTTGGGCAGCGCGGTCTCGCCTTTTAGGGACGGCTCTGGTGCCGCCCGCCGGTGTTAATAAACACAGCACTGTCTAACTCTAATTAGTTAGAGAGTCTCTGCCCGTGATCTTGGGCTTTAACGACCCATAGCCTGCTCCTTCATGAGAACAATGCTATCAGTCAGAAAGCAGAGGCTGCAGGAACTCCTCTCCTGCAAGGCAGGCTCTTGTCAGGCAGATTTCCTGCTGGAGCCCAGCTGGGACCAAGCAAACCAGTGCTGGCTGCCACAGAAACCATTGGAAGCAGCCTCATCCCTCTCCTCCCCATGAAACCAACTCCAGCCTGGCCTGAAGAAGTCCTGATGCACAGGCTGGCTTGGAGCACCTCCACTCCCAGCTCCAGCCTGGGCCTGTGTGTCCTGGGCTGGGCTGCCTTGCTGGAGCTGAGCTTCTCCTGTGCTTGCCCACGGCTGCAGCTGCAGGGGAGCCTAAAGGACAGGAGCTTTTCTGGCTGCTGTCCCAGCATAAGGAGAGCCCTGGCAGATCAGCAGTGCAAGGGCTTCATCTGGGGCAGGAGCAGGGCCCAAAGCAAGGTTTGCTCTGTGCCCCATGCCTGCCCATAGCACAATCCCAGTGCTTTGGTGAAGAAGGGAGATGATGGAGAAGATGCCACTCAACACCATGGACTTGCAGACCCCTCTAGAGGCAGTGCCAAGGCAAGCCCAGAGCCCAGCTCCCTGCAGGCAGCAGCTGAGCCAGGAGGGCTCAGCACTCAGATAGAGAAGAAGATGTTGTGTCTCAACAGGAGAAGGTCCTTCCTCTCTTGGCAGCCAGGGAGCTCAGAGTGGCCATGCCTGTGTTGCTGCTGCCTTTGCTGTGCAGCACCTCTGAGCTCAGAGTCCTTGGAGCAGGGAAGCCCTGCAGGGACAATAACCCATGGCAGAGCAGGAGCCCGTGGAAGGCTGACTCACCTGTCCCTGAGAGGGGCCTGGGAGCCACAGTTGATCTCGGGGGGCTCAGGGAGGAGCTGACACGTGAGGCCTCCCCGGGCACCAGCCCCTCGTAGCTGGGGCCTCCCTCCACGTGGCACAGCTCTGGGACACTGCAGGTGCTGCTGAGGTGGCCAGAGAAGGTGGAGGAGACCTGCTGGCTCTCTCCTGGCTGCAGCACACCTGGCAGGGGCAGGATACTGAAAGCCTGGGGGGAAGACAGGAGAGATTGAGGTGCTGAGCATGGAAATGGATGCAGAAGAGCATCTTGGAGCAAAGGGCAGCTGTAGCCAGAGGGGCCTATTCCCCAAACACTGCCAGAATCACCCTCACCTCATCCTGCATCCATGCCACTGACCAGGGCAGGGACCATGGACAAAATCTTCTCCCACACTCACGGGCCAATGCATTAATTAGTACATGACATGAAAGGGAGCTGGGATGTCTCCTGGCAGTAGAAATTCTCTCTGATGCACAACTTGCCTTTAAAAAGTTTAAAAGCTTCCTGCTTTTAGAAAAGGAGGAGACTCAGAGTGAGAGCTCCTGGAGCTGAGGGAAGGAGTCCAGCCCAGCTCATCTGACTCCTGAGGCTCTTGCCCTCTCTCTCTGATTTAAATGCTGCTTTCTCAAGGTGCTGCAGCAAAAGCTCCTGCCAAAATTTCCTGTGGAGCACCTGAGGAGTTCCAGGGGGAGCAGTGCCCTGCACAGGTGCTGCACAGCGTCCTTGGGCAGCCCTGCAACGTGTCCTGCAGGGCCTCTCCAACAAGCAGCTGCTCCAGCAGCCCTTTGTGATGGGCCTGCAGGGATGGGAGGCCCCTCTGTGGCCAGTGCTGAGGGCCCCCAGCGGCACTGGCAGCTCCAGCCCTGCTGGCCACGCTGACAATGGGCAGGGAGACAGATTCCCTCCTGCCTTCTCCGCTCCCAGGGGAGCGTGCGCCACGTCCAGGGAGCACCTGAACCCCTCCGAGCCTCGTGGCAGGTGAGGGTGCTCAGGAGTTGGTGCTGGCACCTGGAAAACAAGCCATTTTCTGTGCTGGGAGGCAGAGACAGCCACTTTGCAAAGTCTCCCTTTGTCAGACAGCTCCAGGGCCAGCAGGGCAGCAGCAGCTCTGGGGGAAAGCAGAGCCCTGCAAACAGGGAGTCTGGCTGCCTTGGGAAGAGGCTCCATGGAGATCAGGATCATCCCAGCTGGCTCTGGGAGGGAAGCTGGAGATCTGACCAGGATGATGCAGGGAAAAGCCTCATCTTACACTGGGAAGGAAACAAGGCACAAAATCCCACACTCAGCACAGGCCTGTAGGATCTGAGTCAGCTTCTCCAAGGAAAACTCTCCTGTTTCTCCCTCCCCCTCAGCCCATGTCCAGCCACTGGCCCTGCTGCCCAGCCCACTGTCAGGGCACAGCCCAGCAGGGCAGCAAAAAGGGAGCTCAGCATGAGCAGGACTTGGTGCTGGCAGGCTGGGGAGGAACACAAGCACGGCATGGACAAGAAAATCCACCTCTGCTCCTGAAGAGTGGGGAAAATCCTGCACTTCTTTCAGGGCTGCGGCTGGCTCCTCCACATTTCTGACCTTGAAATGCCTCCATTGAGATGCCAAGGAACCCAAACTGCTTCTCTTCCCCTTTGGTGGGTGGGGTTTGACTTTAGGAGGGTAAAGCTCATCTCTGGAAAATAAGATAACCATGAACAGGGACCTGCAGTGGGAGGGAGGGAGGGACACCTGCACCAGCAGGAGCTGTTTGTGCCTCCCATCCCTCCTGTCCTTCTCCCCAGCAGCCTGTGCCTGTTTTCCCCGGCAGAATCCCTGTCCCTGTGCACCCTGCCAGGAGCAGCTGCATACAAAAAATCCAGGGGGGTCTGAGTGGGATTTTTTGTGGATTTTTGGGGGGATCTCACCTGTTTTTTGTTTTATTTTTGGGGGTTTCTCCTGGATTCTTTGGGGTGGGTTTGGGATTTATTTGGGTTTTTTTTGGGGGGGTCTCACCTGGATTTTTTTGGGGGGTCTCACTTGTTTTCTTTGGGAAAAAAAAAATCTTTCGGATTTTTGGGGGGGGTCTCACTGGGATTTTCGGGGGGGGGGTCTCACCTGAATTTTTAAAAATTTTTTTGGGGAGGTGTCTCACCTGGACTTGGGGTTTTTGGGGATTTTTTGGGGAGGATCTCACCCGGATTTTTTGGCATTTTTGGGGGGAATCTCACCCAGATTGTTTGAGATTTTCCAGGGGGGTCTGACTGGGATGTTTTGGGATTTTGAGGGGTCTCCCCTGGATTTTTTGGGATATTTTTGGGGTGTCTCACCTGTTTTTTGGGGATATTTTGGGGTCTCAGCAGCCGCAGCTCTGCCAGGCGGGGGCCGGAGCCCTCCGGGGCTGCCGGGGCTGCCGGAGCGACGCGTCCCCGTATTGGATCCCCGAGCCACCCGCTCGGGACCCAGCTCATCCCCGAACACGCCGGTGACAGCGCTGGGGCCGTGAGTGCCCAGGGCCTGCACTGCCACCACAGCTGGGATCTCTGCTGAGCTCTGGGGCTGCACAATCCCACAGGGCTTGGGGCTGGGGTCGAGCACAGCAGAGTCCTCCTTGCGTTTCTGGCAGAGACAGAATGAAATGCAGCTTCAGAGGCACCTCTGGAGAAACTTTAGACTCCTTAACATGCACCGCAACAGCAACTTACACACGCGTTTACAACTGCCCAGGACAAAGGTAAAAGGCACAAACAAGATGCAAGAATTGTAGGCTTAGCACTCCCAGGGGATCCTGCAAGGAGGCTGCCAGCACAGGCACTGGTGTCTGTGGATGCAGCAGCTTTTCACAACCCTCTCAGATCTCCCACAAGAAAAGCCCCTGAAGACCAGAACATCAACTGTTTCCTCAGGAGCTTCAACTGCCTCCTAAAGTTTACATTCGGGTAGGATCCTGTTCTCAGCAGATCTTTAAGGCTGAATAGAAACCAGCAAGGTCTTATCCAAACCCTTTTTTCCCCTAATAATCTCCTCAGTAATATTTGACAGGAGGAGGTGGATGTGATGCCAAACCTGGGGAATGAGCCCGTAGCAGCCAGGAAGGTGGCTGGGATTCCTAATGAGGATCTTCCTCCCATGGGGCACCTTCAGGTGGCACTCATCGTACAGCAGCACTTGGGGGGACACTTGGAGCTCAGGAACGAGACATCTGGGCAGAGAGATGACCCCAGGGCAATCAGAGATCCTGAGAGAATGGAGAACGTTTCCCCCCAGAGATTGTGCAATGGAGCAGAACACATTGGTCACTGTCCAATGCACATTGAACAGCCCTACAGGGATAAATTGCCTTCTACCTCTGCCCACTCCAACACGTCTTGTCAAGGAGGCCCAAACCCTGAGAGGCAGCACCCAGAGGCTGCCCAGTGCCCCAGGCAGAGCCCTTTGCCCCACAGCTGCCTCAGCCCCTCCTGCACCCCAGAAGGCTTGCAAGGACTCCTGGAACAGTCCCAGTGAGCCACGAGCTCTGGGGGAGCCTTCCCAACAAGGATCAGGGCTCCCCAAGGCCCAAGGAACACACAACCCCAGTGTCTCAGTACAAATGACTCCCTTCTCTGCCATGGTGCTGCTGCCCTGCCTGAGAACTCAGCTCTTTGCCCCAGCCCTGGAGGGCACGAGACAGCAGCTGCCCCACAGAGGGGCTGATCAGCCCCTGCCAGGTCCTGCAGCTCCCTGGCTCCTGCACTGCACAGCTCCAGGCCCTGCCTGGCCCCAGCTCCACCTGCTTTACAGAATGGCAGCCCAGGCACTGCCTGCATGGCTCTGCCTGGGACAGGGAACAGCCCCAGGGAGCTGCATCCCTCTGGGCATCACACTGACACCCACAGCAGCACAGCAGCATGGAATTCTGCTGCAGCAACGACGACTTTTGGGCTCAGCTCTGACAACATTAAAGCTCAAAATGGGAAGCAGAGGGAAGGAGAAATTCTGGAGCTGACCTGCCACACCAAGGGCTGCTTTCCCCTCGTCAGACCTTGCCCTCCCCACTCTTGCTGGGAGCCACTTCCCCCCTGCCATGGGCCCTCATGGACAGAGCCAGACCCTGACTCTCAGCAGCTGCTTGGTGTGGCCCAAACCAGTGCACGGTGCTCACCACCAGCACAACTCCACCTCTTGCAGGAAGAAGGAGAGGAGGCCCTCGGGAAATTTGTTCCCCCTCACGCACCAAAGCCCAGGCCAATCAATGATATCATTGCTGGTGCCTTTAGAAGAGGGCCCAGGCCCGTGCTGGGCTGTGAGCAGGGGTGCTTTTCACCACAGGCTGCTGCCCAAGCACTGCTGTTCTCATGTCCAGCTGGCACAACATGAGGGCATCCAGCAGCACTTCTCCTTGGCACTGCAGCCAGCAAAGCCTGGGCAAGGCAGTGCCTGGGGGAGCCAGGCAAGGGCTGGGACCTGGCTGTGATGATCAGGGTTGCCCCTCCCTTGCCAACACCCTCCAGGTGCACCAGCATTCTCTGGTAGAACTCCATCACCGTGTTGGAGCACAGGGTCACCTGGTGGGACAGAAGAACAGTCAATTCTCCCTTACAAAAGCTCCTTACCCACGTGTGATATCCTCCAGTTCCTGAGGGAGGATTTGGCCTTAATTCTTCTGCTGCTCCATGTGCAGAGCACAGTCTGAGAGTAACAAAAGCCTTCTGGCAATACCAGATTTGTTAAACACCCCTTGCTATCAGGGCACAGGTCAGCTACATTAAAACATTAGACTACAGCTCTATGCACCACTGCATTCCAATTAAGGGGCCAATTTCTCATCTGACTACAATGACATCCGTGCAGAGGAAATCTGACTTGAACACAATGAGTTCAGCTTCACAGCAGGAACCAGCTCACCTTGCTGTTCATTCAAATCAGCCTGGCCATTTTCTTCTTGATCATCTTCATGGTCCTCCACAGCTCCTTCAAGTCTTTGCATGTCCTCTTGAAGCGAAGCCTTCTCTGCTCCATTTCCATCCTGCGCCTTCTGGCCTCTTCTTCAGCTCTCCGGGCTGCTGCTCTCTGCTTCATGGCCGCCCTTCTGCGCCTGAGGCAGAGGAAGAAAGGCAGGAAGAGCAGCTCAGCAGCAGCCCAGTAGGACCCCTGCTGCACGGCTGCCCAGAGCAGGGGTCCCCAGGCAGGCTCGGGTGGCTCTGGGGTAGCCTGCTCCAGGCCCTCTTTGCCCAGCTCTGCATCCTCATCCCAACTGATCACCACGGGCCATGGGAAGTGGAAGAGGAGCAGCACCAGCAGGGCAGGGACTGATTTGGACACCATGGTCTGCAGGAGGAGAGAGACAATTTGTGTTGCTTTGCACAAGAGTTGCAAACCCGTGTGTTATTAGGGAATGGCCGCTCCTGCTGTGCCAGAGCGCTCGAGCAGGGCTGAGAATCTGGTGTCAAAGTGCATTCATGTGCTCCATGTTGCATGGGGCACCCGTGTGCAGGAATAGAGAACAACATCCCTCAGATGGGATCTGCTGTGGCAAGGCCCCTCTGGTTTTCTCCTCCACGCAGCAGTTTGCATGCAGAATGTGGGCAGATGTAACTTGGAGGTCCTCCTGCTCACCCTTGGGTTCCCCTTGCAGAGCCTCAGCCCCTGCGTTCTGTCAGGGCCCCTGGGCAGGTGGGATATTCCCAGAGGAGAGGGGCCGGCTGTGTCCCCATTGCCCCTGTCCCTTATGTGCCTGTGCTCAGGAGGGCACAGAGAGGATGGGGACTCCTGCCTGCCCCGTGTCCTGTCTGCCTGCCGGGCCTGTCCCAGGGCAGCCGGGCTGTGATTGCTGTGCTGTGTCCCCCTGTCCCTGCTGTCCCTGCTGTCCCTGCTGTCCCTGCTCTCATGGCCCACTGCAGGTTCCACAGCTACACAGCCATGGTGGCTCCTGAGCTCTGCAGGGACCCGAGTGACAGTCTGAGTGGTGGCACTCCTGGTTTTCTTGCATTTGGCATCGCGCAGAGCAGAGGCTGGATCACAGCACCAAAGGAGCAGCTGCTGCAGGGGAGGAAAGGAGCCTCTGCATGGCCAAGGGCTGCTGTGGTGCCCCTGTGTCAGGAATTCCCCACAGCTGACACCTGAGTCCAGCATGGACACTCACAGACTCAGCGTTTGTTCAGGCATTGCCTTTATTGCACCTTGACAGGGACTGCAGCTGCCTGAGGGAAGTCACCCTCCCGAGACAGGAGGGCAGAAAGTGTAATTTAAATTAACCAATTGTGATTATAGGCATTCGTAGCAACAGTCTATGTACTGTATATATGAATATTAAACAAGACACAAAGTAATTATTGGATCATGAAGATTAAGCAACATTTGCTGGTTTAGATAAAAAGAAAGTATACTTCAGTTTTAGTTAGCTGCAATAATTCTTGGTAATTCTGATGAATTATAAGTTCTATGTAATCTAAAGAAAAGTGCCATTATTTAATTACTACTTATTATTAAAATATTTATGATCTCTTAGAAGAGTATTAATCTACATTATAGTAATAAAAAGTTTTGAAAATGTTGCTAAAGACAATTATTTTTAAAGAAAACATTTTAAATATCTCAAAACTATTTAAGAATTTGAATCAATCTCCAAACATTGGGCCCGATGCCTTCAGATGGTGCTTTCCTCCGAGCAGATGCAAAGGCTCTGTATGGAAAAGGGTTAAAATCGATGCAGTTATTACAGATCCCGTGAGGAGAGAGAGGGCAGAGGGGCAGGGTGTGTCAGGAGCCCGGAGCCTGTGCCCCGGCGCAGGGCTGTGCTGGGCAGCAAGCGCAGCTCTGTGCGCCGGCTGCTCACAAAGATGTGCGGCTCGCCTTGGCCAGCCCAGAGAGCATCTCCAGCAGGAAGCTTTTCTTCACACAGCCACTGCCTGTGCTCCTCCAAAAGCCTGCCCTGCCTACCTTCAGCATCCTGTTTGTATCCCTATTCATTCCAATCAGCCTGGCCATTTGCTTTTCTATTTCTTTCGTGGCCCAGCGCATTTGCTCCATGTCTTTGAATCTCTTCCTAAGGAGCCCCCTTCTCTGCTCGCTTTCCACCTTCCTCCTTCTGGCCTTTTCCTCAGCTCTCTGGGCCGCTGCTCTCTGCTTCGTGGCTGCCCTTCTGCGCCTGAGCCACCAGCCCAAAGGCAGGAGCAGCGGCTGAGCAATTTGCCAGAGCTGGTGCAGGTAGCGCAAGGCAGCCAGGAGCCAGGGTCCCCAGCCAGGCTCAGCTGGCTCTGGGGGGGCCGCTTTCATCTCCTCTGCGCGCTGCTGCCCATCCCCGTGAAATCTGTCCACCACAGAAAGTGGGAACAGGAAGAGGAGCAGCACAAGCCCAGCCAGGACTGCTCTGTGCGCCATGGTCTGCAGGAGGAGAGAGACAAGGCTTTCACTGGGGCTCCCAAGGGAGCTTGTGGGGGCTGAAGTGAGGCCCGGAGGCGCAGGGCTGTGAGGGCAGAAGCAGAGGGCCCCGGGCAGCTGGCAGGCAGCAGGGCCTGTGCCAGTGGGCCAGCAGCAGCAGCCCCGTGCCCCGGCCAAGGCGCCGGCCCCAGGGGCTGGCCCTGGGTGCAGGGGGACAATGCAGGCCCGGGTGCGGCGCTTGTGGCCCGGCCCTGGCCCGGCCCAGCCCCGCCACGGGCGCACTCACCGCTTGCCCAGGCTGTGCTGGGCCAGCGTTACCTGCGGGGGCCTTTTCCAGCTGCCCCCATTGTGACACGCTGCCCCTGGTGTCACAGGGGCCAGAGGCATCACAGCTGGGCCAGCCCTGCCCTTGGTGCCCAGCCCAGCTCAGGGGCTCCCAGTGGGCCCAGCAATGAAAGCCCCGGCAGGCAGCAAGTGCAGCCCCTCTGGGAGGGGATGGGCCCCAGGGGCTCCCTTCACAAAGCAGGCAGAAGTCCCCACTGATAAGTTTCCAAATGGAAAAGATTATAATCCATAATGTTTATTAGGATACATATTATCAACTATGAAAACACCTGAGGTGCTTTTCCTAATGGGACTTGTTCTTCTGTCAGTGGGGTTGGGTGATGGTTGCTCAGTTTTTCTTGCTTGACTCTTCCCTGATCCAGTCCATCCAAGACTTCTGTGAAACCTTCCCATTATCAGACAGCAGAAATAAAGAACTGCAGTGAAACCACTTCTAGTCCCCTTCAGATCAAGAAGGTGCAGGGGGGTGGTTCTGGCAGAGAATTTGAGCTGCTCTGGACAGAGTCGCACTGCTGTGTTAGCAGGGACTGGCTGCTTGTGTTTTTCTTTGGATGAACAGAATCTTCCTTGTGTCCCCAGTGAGCACATGGAGCTCACACCAGCAGTGCCTCTTGCCCGTTCCCTGCCCAGCCAGACCTTCCAGCCCAGCTGCAATGCCCAGCGTGGCCTTTGAGCACAAAGGGATTGCAGAGCCAAAAGCATCTGTGCAGCCACCATGGTGTTCAGCGGCTGCTGCTCGGGGAAGGGCACTGAGAGGAGGCCACTGCTGCTCTTGTCAGAGCGCTGCTGTGCAGGGATGTCCCTCGCCCTGCTCAGTCCCACATCTGCCCATCTTTTGGCCTGCTCTGAGCTCAGGTGGATGCCATCTGCTCCCAGCAGACCCAGCTGCTCCACGGTAGATGCACAGGCATGGAATCCAAAACCTTGAGTATCCCCTGAGTAGCCAGGCATTCAGCTGTTCAGTTTGTCACGGCCCACATCAGGGGGTAAAACAAGATGGTTTTTCAGATTCCTTGTGACCCAAACCATTCCAGGCTTCTAGGATTTCTCCATGACTGACTTTGGTCCCCTCAAAAGACCTCCTCTCTCCTCTCTTCCCTCCACCTGTGGAGAACGCATTCTGATGCTGCTGCTGCTGTTGGGACAGGTTGGTGGATACTCTTCCTGCCATCCCATGGGTGTAAGCATGACTCCTCTCTGAAGCCTTTGTCCCTGAATCAGTGCCTTCAAATAACAGTTATCTCCCCTCCTTCCTTTTCCATTCAGCACTTGAGCAGACGCAGCATTTCTCATCGTTTTCCACAGAACAGTACAGGTGCCAGTTCCCATCTTGTGGAGCCCTCTGCCATAAATCAGCCTGACAGGTTTATTCTCTACGTAATGGGAAATGATGACAAATGCAGCTGCATAATCTAGTTAGTAACTCACCATAATGACTGCTTCTGGGGTGATTTATGGGTTTTGTCACATGTGAGCTTTCAGAACTTTAGAGGTTACATTTTTCACACTTTTTTGTTGGAATCTCAGTTTATCAGACTTTACTGCAGCATTAATCACTTGCAGTACAACCCTGGACTCCACAAATGTATCACATCAGCGTGAAAAAGGCAGAGAAAACAAGAACTGTTGTGAATTAATGAGCCGGGTAACACATGTCTCACAACAGGCATGAAACAACCTGTGTTCTTCTTCAAGCCACAACAGAAAGTCCCAAAGTCTGGTTATTTAATTTTTTTTTTTTCACAAAACACAGGCAGCAGCAAAGAACTGAAACAACACAGCCAGGCTTGAAACCTGAAAGATCTGCAAGGCTGAGTCTATCCTAGTTAATGGTGAAATGATGTGTGAATCTGTCCTAGATGTTCAAATGAAGAAGATTGATTCCCAGTTATAATATGGCTTCTAAGCAAAACACTGGGATTATATAGGAGAAATGCACGTGTCATGAAACAACCAAGAAATCAGAGAGACAGTTCCAAGCTCTACTGTGAAGGTCTGGGAAATGTTCAGAGTTACCATCTGTGGAGTTTGGTGCAGGATAAACTGGAACAAAAGGCCATCATTACCCAAATTGATTCCGTTTGGGCTGGTCTGTTGGCTTTTTGGTTTGTTTTTTGGGTTTGTTTTGTTTTGTTTTGTTTGTTTGTTTGGTTTTTGTCATATAATGTTTTATAATACTCCAAGAAATATGTTGAAAAGGTCAGCATGATCCATCAGACACAAGCAGGGGTCTGGGGTTGATGCAACATGTTCCTTGCACTGGAGGGTAGACAGAGGCAAGATCTGGTTTGGGGTCAATCACACCTGGATCAGGGAGGTGGCTGAAACCTGGGCTGGCCAAAGCCTTAGAATCACAAAATATCCTGGGCTGGAAAGGACCCCCAAGCATCACCAAGTCCAACTCCTGGCCCTGCAGAGGACACCTCCCCAAGAATCCCACGCTGTGCCTTGGCATGTGCTGGTGGGCAGGAGCACACAGCTGGCCGTGGCTTTGGGTGCATGGGTAAGATGAGATGGTGAGGAGCATCCCTGCTCCCTGAGCTCCTGGAGAGCTGCAGACACTGATCACTGGTAAGGACAGCACCAGGGCCATGGCCTGGGGCTGGTGATCTGGTGTCTCCTTCCTGCTGCTGCTTTCTGCTACAGATAACAGCCTGGTGCCAAGGTCTTGTTGCTGAGGTGATAAACGGCTGGGGAGATTCCCTCCCTGCTCTTGTCTGCACGAGTTCTTATGCTCAGCACCAGGAAGGATTGGGCCAGAATGGAGGCATTTGGGGTCTCAGGGCTGAGGCTGAGACAGACAGGCAGGCAGAGCAGCTCCTCCTGGCTGATGCAAACATTAGCCCTGTGCTGGCCAGGCCAGTGATCCATAGCTATGGGTCCACAGTGATGGTGGTGCTGGGTATTCACTGGGAGAAGAGGAGGTGTAAAATGAAGCTTCTGAAGCTGCTTGGGATCCTGGAAGCTGCTCAGACCCCACTTGACCACAGTGGTTGTTTGGCCAGCTGAAGTGATGGAATTTATTGGGCTGTGCAGGGACAGTTTTCTGTGCAAACATGAAGGACTTTCAGGGGGGATGAAATACGGCCTCACAGTAGAAACAGCTGGGCTGAACACTCTTTATTCCAGCTATGAATCTTTGCTCTTAAGAGCAACAGATTCCACCATTCATTAAACTGTTAGTTCCAGAGTGCCCAGGATCCGCCTGGCAAGTCAGCTCTGGCAGGAAGAAGGCGGCTGCCAGGGGGCTGCTTGTGGCCTCTGACAGCCCCATTGCTCAGGGCTTGCCAGCGCCCCAGCCCCTCAGGCCCTGCCCCAGCGCGGCCAAGCTGCCCGGCAGCAGCGCCGCAGCCCCACAGCAGCTCCAGAGCAGCCCCAGGCAGAGGCACCTGGGAGCCCTCAGCAAGGCAGCCAGCAGCAGACGGGCAGGAGGGCACGGATGGCGCTTCCTGCCTGGCACAGAGCTTGTGGCCATCTCCAGGCAGCGCTCTGGCAGGGATCCCCGCAGCTCCGGCCCCTGCCCAGCCGCTCTGTGGGCAGCACAAAGGCTTCAGCAGAACCACCAAAGGCCAAGGGCCTTCTGGCCATTTCCCCTTGCCCACTGCACGCCTGGGCAGCTGGCTGAGCACAAGCACCCTTTATCCCCTCTGCCCCTAGGCCCTGCGCACCCTGGGCAGCAAAAGAAAGATCCTGGCAGTCTGTGTATTAGAACACAGTCTATATTTACATGGTAAAGGGAAAAAAAAAAAAAAAGAAAAGAACATTCTTGAAGTAAAAGAAAATTCCTCCTGACTCAGGTGGCCCCAGCAAAAAGAGCTTCTGGGATCAGCTCTCCACAGAGCTGCAGCAGGGCAGGCAGCCGAGCCGTGACACACGAGGCCGTGTCTTCCATGCCCTGCGCAGGTGATTTCGGAGCCACTGGAAGCTGGAGATGGGAGCCCGCTCTCCTGACTTGAGGATGCAGAGCGTTTGAATTGCCAGGCTTCCGACGGCGATGCTGATGTCATTTGTTTTGTCTTCAAGGGCTGCAAGAGAGAGCAACAGAGCCACGGTCAGAGGCAGATCTGCGGGGAGCCGAGGAGAGCCCCCAGCAAGGGCCATGCCAGCCGGCTCTTGCCATGGCCAGGAGGGAGCAGGGAGCAAGGCGATCAGGCCGAAGCTGCGGGCCAGCAATGGCCCCCGTGGCCCTGAAAGCTCAGTGTGCTCTGGCCACGGGAGCAGAGCCCTCCGCAGCCGGGGCAGGGCTTGCAGCTCCCCCCCGGCAGCCCCCGCTGCCAGCCCGCTGCCCTCACTCACCAGCGCAGATCAGCTGCAGCTCTCGCTGCTGCCCCCTCAGGCGCCGCCCGGCCATGCCTGTGAACACAGAGCCTGTCACGGCCCCAGCGGCACAGCTCCCTGCCAGCGGCGCTGCCGGCGCTGTGGCCACACGGGCTGCTGGCCCGGCAGGGCTCAGCCCGGCCCTTGGCGCACGCTGCCGCCCCAGGGCACGGCTGCCAGAGGGCGGCAGCAGCAATGCCCAGCCCAGGCGGGGCTCCACGGCGCCGGGCCCGGCTGGCGCTGCCGGGGCAGCAGGCGGGGCCGGGGCCGAGCTGCGGCGGGCCGGGCCGGGGAGGGAGCGCGGGCTCGTGGCTCACCCATGAAGCTGATGGCCGCCTCTCGCAGGGGTTCCTGTGGGCTCTGCAGGTAGCGCAGGGCCCGGCGCAGGTGCTCGGCCGCTCGGCTCCTGTCCTCTGCCAGCTGCAGAGAGCGGCAGGAGGGAAGGCTTGGCGCGGGCTCAGCCCCTGGGCCGGGCGCTGCCTGCGCCCAGCCCCGGCCTCCCCTGCCCGCACAGCCCTGAGGCGCGGCCAGCAGCCGCCGGCCAAGGGCTCCCGAGGGCAGGGGGCAGCGGGCCGGCTGCTGCCCGGGGAGCCGCGGTGCCGGCCCGCAGCCCCGCCGGGCCGGGGCTCCACGGGCACCCGGCTCGGGCCCACGGGAGCCTGGAGAGGAGCCCGCGCGGCCTCTGGCTGCCGCAGCGGGCAGGGGCACAGCTGCCCGGCCCACACACTGAGCGCCGCCCTCAGGGGCCTTCTCCAGCCTGAGGCTGGGCCTTGCAGGCCCTCCTTACCAGGCACTCGCTGAACTTGCACAGTTTCTGCTCCTTCACCAGCTTCTTGAGATCCCTCCTCTTCATCAACTTGACTGCACAAAGCAGCGCTTCCCGAGAAGCCTGGAGAGCAGCAGGGACGCGGAGATGGCCCCACAGCCCAGGGCACGGCACCCGCGTCCCCGTGCCATGGCCTGCAGGAGGCTGCGATCCAGCAGGCGCAGGGCAGGAGGCAGCTGAGCCCCCTGCCAGGGGAACAGCAGCAGCCCACGAGTCCTCACCTCTGCCACACGCTGATTCTCATCATGGCAGTGGAAGAAGAGTGCAAGCAGGCTCTGTTGCACAGGGCTTTCCAAAGGTTTTTCTCTCTCTTCCAAATACTCCATCATGTCTCGGAAGAGTTTGATGGAGAGCAGCCGGACCTGGCTATTATCCTGTAGGAAAAAAAAAAAGAAAAACTACGTCAGAATTGGCTCCTCCAGGCCCCCCTGGGCACAGGGCTGGAAATGCTCAGGGCACACAGTTTCCAGGCAGCAGCCAGCGGCTGTGGCTGGGGGCACAGAGCCTTACGTGGTCAAAGAGTGGCAGGAGCGCCTCAGCCAGCTGCAGGGCAGTGGGGGTTGACATCAGAATATGTGATTTGTGCAGGAATAGAAAGCTGAGTGTGATGAGGGTCATGCCAGCGATCTCTGCATCATTGTCGCACAGTAGGTCCATGAGGCTTTGGGTCAGGCTCCACATTCTTTCGGCCTGTGTGGAACACAAGTCTGTGAAAGGCCATCCTGCTGCCGCAGGGCCCAGAGGCCAAAGGCCTGTCCCGAAGCACGCGGGCAGCTGAAGCGGGAGGCAGGAGAGCTGGGAGCAGCTGCCCCAGCGCCCCAAGCCCAGGCCAGGCCAAGTGACTGCGTTCCCAGCACAGCTTCAGCCACCGCCCCCTTCTCACCATTGAGGGATCATCAATGAGCTCCAGCAGGGCCCTGAGCGCCAGGCGACGCCTCTCCCTGCACTCGCTCTGCAGGTACCTTGAAGAGACCTTCACAACACTGGCACCACATTCACTGGCATCCAGGCAATGGAGGAGCTGAAAGGCACAGGCCAGTGATGGGGGAGCCGGCCGGCAGGAGCCCGGAGCCGCACAGGGCTGGGCCCAGACAGCAGCAGCAGCAGCAGCAGCAGCAGCAGCACAGGGCGCGGACAGCGTCCCAGGCGGCTGCGGCTCCCAGAGGGCAGAGAGCTGGGAGGCAGCTCAGCCAGGCAGCGCTGCACACCCGGCTCACCTCCACAAGGAACGCCAGGGCGGGCAGATCCCAGTGTGGCTCCTGTGTGCTGAGCAGCCAGAGGAGGTGGAGTGCAATACTGGAACCCAACCCAAGACAAGCATGGCGCATCTCCCTAGGAGGGCGAAAAAGGGTCCAGGAACCTGAGCAAATCTCTCCAAGGACAGGCTGGCAGAGCCTGCTGGTCTTTCACCACCATCCTGCAAGGGGACCTGGGCCCTTTAGGAGGTGTCTCCTCCTGTGCTCTCTCCCCTCCCAGCCTTTTCCAGTCTGCTTGGCCGTCCCTCGGTGACAAGACCCTGTGTCCCAGGGCCACGGGGACTGTGTGGGACAGCCCGGGCACAAGGCACAAATGCTGGGAGCAATGGGGAGAAGGGGAGTCTCACCTGGCCAGCAGACCCACGGCATAGTGGCGGGTGTCAGCACAGAGCAGCGTGTCCCAGCCACGCTTGCGTTCCACTGACACCACCACCTCCTTGTACTGCTTTCGGCAGAGCAGGGACTTCAGGCTCTGCACTGCAAACCTGTGTCCACAGCAAAGGCCAGGTCACACTGGCAGCACTGGCTCGTTGGCAGGCCACGTGGCAGGGACAGGAGGACTGGCATGGAGCACCTGTTGGGGCTGGTGGCAAGGCCGTGCTCTTGCAGGCATTCCTTCCAGAAGGCATCGACCTCCTCTGGCATCTCTTCTGTGCTGAAGAACACTTGGAAGAGCAGATGCACAAATAGCTGGGGGAAATACGACGTCACTACACGTGGCACGTGGGGCTCCTGGAGCATCTTCCACATCACCACGGTTGCCTGCAAGGGACAAAGCCCCCCGAGACAGTGCTCAGTGCCCAGGTGTCCCTGGGGCAGGGCCCGAGCAGGGCAGGGAGAGGCCTGGAGAGACCTTGGCAAGGGGAGCACGGGGCCTGGTGGGCCTGAGGCTGCCCCTGGGCCAGGTTTCAGGCCAGAGCCTGAGGCAGGGAGATGCAGTGGGGGAAGGAGGATGGAGAGCTGTTGGAAAGGCGGCCCTGGGGCTAGCAAAGGCCACTTGCAGAAACTCACAGCCAGGCCAAAGACACCCGTTTTGTCCCCATCGGAGGTGCACGTGCTGCACTCTGGCCAGCTGCCCAGCACATCCAGGAGGATCAGCAGCACTGGCTCTGCAGTCCTGGACGAGCACATGATGGTCTTCCACATGGAGATGGCAGCTCTGCGGGGTTAGAGCTCTGTCTCAGGGGGGTCTCAGACACAGCACCGTGGCCTGGGCATCCCTAGGGGCCCGGGCTGACCGCCGGCTCTGCCTCTGCCCACTGGGCCTGGCCAGCAGCAGCCAGGCAGCCCAGCCCTGTGGGGACAGGCCCCTGAAGGACGGCAAGGGAGCATGGCAGCAGGCTCGGGGGCTGACGTTCCAGGGCTGGGAAAGGCAGCAGCCAGAGGGCCCTGGAACTCTCTGTTGCTCAGACACCTGGGCTGGGCGGTACAGGGTGATGGGCTGGGGAGGCCTGAGCCCTCTGGGCAGGTGGGCCCCATACCTGTCACAGGATGGGGCCGCACGCAGGAGCGTCACCACTGCCTCACCCGGGTGTGTTCTGGTGAGATTCAGCAGGGCCTTGTCCAGCCTGTGCTGGGCAGAATCATTGGCCAGGAGCCATCGGTGAATGGACCTCACCATGGCGGGCACCTGGAGAAGGCACGGGGAGACTTGGAAAGCTGCCAGAGGGAGCAATGTCCCCAGGGTCCCCAGAGAAGTGCTTCCCTTGCCAGCGCACTGCCATGGCCTCAAAGGCTCCCAGGGACCAGCAGGCGTGGCTGGGGAAGCCACGGAACTCATGGGGGAATTTTAGCCTGGCCCCAGGCTGCTTACTTGTTCTGGCCTGGCAACACCCTTCTCCAGGAGCAAATCCAGCAGGGCGGCACTGGTCTCATGACTGAGGAGCTCTGAGTGAGCTCTGAGCCCAGTGCCCATGGTGCTGGTCTCTTCCTGCCCAAAGCTCCGGATAAAGTTGCAGACGAGCTGTAGGAGAAGGGCAAGAGGCCGGGGATGTTGCATGGAGTGCTGCACACACGGTGCTGGGCTGAGCAGGGACAGCAGGCCCAGCCCAGGTGGGGGTGGCTGCAGGTACCTGCGCTGTTCTGCGGAAGCGGCCACGGCTGGATTCCTGCTCTTGTGGGCGCTCCAGGGCTGCATCTGGCAAAGAGCGAGCGCAGCCAGAGCTGAGGGGCTGCGGGAGAGGCCGGAGAACAGAGCCCAGCCCTGCGCTGCCCAGGCAGGGAGAGCCCCGGGATGCCCCAGGGGTTGGAGCACGGCCACTGTGGGGTGTCTGCCCGGCCCCTCTTCCCTCCTGTCCATGGGCATTTCCCCAGGGGATGGCATGGCATGGCATGGCATGGCATGGCATGGCATGGCATGGCATGGCATGGCATGGCATGGCATGGCATGGCATGGGGCCAATTGGCTGCAGGCTCCAGCCCTGCAGCCCAGCTCTGCCACTCACCCTCCTGCGGTGGATGGAACGGCACCACCTCTTCTGTCTCCTGTGCTGGGGCCGCTCCAGGGCCTTCTTCCTCCTCCTCCTCCTCCACCCAGGCCAGCTTGGGCACTCTCGGGGGTCTCTGCTCCATGTCTGTGCCTGGAGCTACTTGCAGGAGAGATGCCTTGGGAAAGCTCTGGGGCACCAAGTCCTACGCTCTGCCCTTGAGGGCAGCTGCAGAATAGAAGCCTCAGGAAGGCCACGGGTCAGCGAGTCCTGTGCTCTGGCCTCGAGCTCAGCTGCAGGAACAGCGCCGCGGAGAAGCTCCGGGTCAGACGGGAGCGAGTGCGCTGTGCGGGGGCTCCTCACGGCACCGCTCTGTCCCGTTGTGCCCCGTTGCGTGTTGCCAGCAGCCGGGCAAGCTTCTATTTCCCACGTGTCACAAAGGGGCCTTGGACACCGGCTTCCGTTCCATGGCACGGTGCCCGTGCTGCAGCGTGCCAGCCAGGGCCCTTGCACACACTGCCTTCTGCCCCGGGGCCACCCCCGGCCCAGCCAAAGTGGCCCAGCTTGGAAGGAATTCCTGGCCCCAGGTGTCTGAGACAGCCCGCACAGGATCTTTAGCAAGGGCTCAGAGCATCAGCAAATGCTGCCTGGCTCTGCGGGCTCAGTCCTATCCCCATATCTTTCCCTGAGAGCATTTGAATTTCTAAATGAGAATCATTTGAAGGGAGGGGATTGACATTTTCCATTTCAGAGAAGGCTTCTGCCTTCCTTAGCAGACACCTCTCTTTTCAAAGCAAGACAATTGTTTATCATCTTGCAGATCCGCACTTGCTGGGCAGCCCCGTTTTACACCCAGGGCCTGGAGAACCATTGCCAGCAACTGGGAAAATCCTAGCTGCTCCATCCTCCCAGAGATGAGGTCTCCAAATTTGCCCCGAAAGTGGGTCCAGCTTTTAGAGGCCAAAAAGAGCAAGTCCCAGTGACTTGATGATAGTTTTAGCCCAGAAAGCCCTGCAGCTGATGGCACACTTGACAATCAGCAGGGGACACAGCTAGGCCAAAGGCCAGAGCTCTGCCGGGAGCCTTTCTCCTCAAATACCCTTCAAACAAACCTCCATGCAAGTCAGTTGGGAAAGTTTCTTCAAATGATCCATTTCTGGCACTACAGAACTGCACAGGGTTCTGTGAAAGATTCTAAAGCAGCTGCTCTGGAGTCCAAGAGCCAGCACTAAGAGTCCTTGACACCTATTTGTAGCTAAATCCTACTTTGGCCGATTTGAAGGAGTTTGGAAGGAGCTAGAGAGCGGACCTCTGAGTTTTTTAGATGATGCCATTGCTTTTTCTTCTCTTCTCCATAGACAGGAAGGGTGAGTTTGGCTCCCATCTGCACCGCATGGCTCACAGGGCCGCAAGACTTGTAGTTACAAGAGCTTTGAAGGATTTCTTGGTCAAGAAGATACAACCAACAAGGATATTTATGTTTTGGTGCCAATCCTTCAGTATTTCGTCTTATGGACTCATGCTCTCGGGGTCTCTGGCTGGTCAGAGTGAGCCTGAGATAAGTTCCACAGTCTCTTTTCCCAGCGCGGCGCTCGAAGAAGGAGTCAGAGCTCTTCATTTCTGGCTCTCAAGGTTGTTTCTTGGATCTTATCTATAAAATTCTTTCTCCTGTCCAGCCAAGGTCCGCTCAGGAAGACAGTCTAAGGCACTCTGCCTGCCCAAGGGCAGTGTTATCTTTTTATCCTAAAAACTACCTGTACAATATTTACAATGACGTTCCAATACCTATCACCTATGTTAGACTGTGAGCTTCTACTCCAAACCAATCTAAAAGTGCCACCATCACAGCAGAAGATGGAGGCCAAAAAGAAGGAGAAAGGCTGGACACGCCCAGATTCCTCCATCTTGCCCCCTGAAGCCCCATTCTAGAAACCCCCAAAAATCTATATTTCACCCTGTGATAAATTCACTATCATTCTACTGAAACTGTCATGGCTCGCAATTCTTCATGTAAGGTTGTTTTTTCCAAGGGCTAAATCAAAGGCACAGGGGTCTTGGGCTCTGTGCCAGGGTCTCTGAGCCCCCTGGGCAGGGCCTCGAGTCCTCCAGGGCAGCCAGAGGAATTTCCTGGGATCTGACAAGTAGCCCTGTTGTAGTCCCTGCGTACAAGAGTTTCCTTGATCCCTTTGATGCCAGAGAGCACCAAGAACTTGAACCTTGCTGGAGTCCAGCCCTGCCTGCCTATCATGGAGAAGAGGGAAAAGATGAAGAACCTGGGCGGTGGTTGAGCCCAATTGGCATTTTTCCATTTCTGAGTTCCTCCCAGCTTTTGCAGCAGGGCAACAACCCCATCACTGCAAAGCACTTCCTTTTGCAAGGCACACACTGACCTTGGTGGAAGCTCAGGGCTCTTGAAGGGGCTGCTGCAGTTGGCAACGGGAGCTGTTGTTGAATTTTTCACGTTGCTTAACCCCCCCTGCCAAATGCCATCAAGCGGTTGAGGAAGGAGAAAAAAGATTACCCTGGAGGAAGGGAGGCCAAGAGCTTGGAAAAGGAGGAAAGAAACGCTCCGATGATGACAATGGCAAAAAAACCCAATTTATTTTTGACAGCAAATGAACACCGGCCGCCCTCCAGCCCTCCCAGCCTGGCAGGCCGAGCGGTGCCGTTCCCATGGCATGAGGTGCTGGCAGCCTGCGGAGAGAAACCAGAGAGCCACGGTCAGTGGCAGCAGGCTCCTGTCCCCCTGTCCCGCCATGGCCTGTGCCCGGGCCAGGCTGCTGGCTGTGCTCAGAGCCCAAACCTCCCGACCCATTCTCTGTTTTTAGAGAAGGGCAGCGGGGCAGGCCACGTTCCACCTCCTCTGCTTAATCCCGGCACAGCAACCTCCTCAGCAGCTGCAAGAGCAGGATGCCCGTGTGCCCGCTGCCGCCTGCCCGGAGCCCTTCTGCCAGCCGAGCTGTGGAGCCGGGTGCCCACCTCTGGAGAGCTGCTGCCAGGAGAGGAGCCGATCCCAAACCAGGTCCTCGTCCTTCTGGAAGGGGCTGTCCCTGCAGACCGTGGCCCCTGGGGCAGCGCTGGCACTGGACGCGCTCCATGGACACTGCAGGCGCTTCCCCGTCCGGTCCGGGCACCAGGTGTAATCCTCCTGGGAAAAACAAAGAACAATTGCATGAAAGTCAATTCAACACAAGACCTGGAAACAAGAAAAAGCACAAAGCCTGTCACCGTTTCATGGGCCTGAGGAGGGTCTGACCACTCCATGTGAGAATTAAACCTGTCCACGGGCAGGGAAAATCCCCACCTTTCCCGCCCATAAACGCACCCCTTCCTCAAGGGCCTGCAGAGCAGACCAGCTGGAGCACGGCTTCGGAACCCGTCCCCCTCTGCCACCCCCATCCACATGGATGGATGCTTTTGTCAGGCTGGCTGCCCCCGCCTCAGCCCGTGCCAGGCTGGCTGGCAGAAGCTGTCAGCAAGGCCAGGAGCCGGCTCCCCTTCCACAACATCCATCCCCTGTCCTGCCAAAAAGCAGCTCGGCGGCCGGAGGGAAAATTAATATTCCCCAGCGCCGCCAAGCGGGGAACCTCCGGCGCGTGGCCAGGCCGAGCCCTGCCGTGCCTGGGAGCACCAGCATCCCCCCGCCCCTGCGCCGGCTGGGGACTCATCTTGATTCCATCGGGGCGCAGAGCGTGTCCTCCAGGCAGGGGCCGCAGCCAAAGCCAATCGGCTCTGCCCCGCCAGCGGCCAGCTCCAGGATGGTGTTCCCAGCTCCACGTCGTGCTCCAGAAGAACGCGCCAGCTGTGCCGCGGCTTGCGGGGACATCACGATGCCATTGAGCTGCAGGGGGATGTTTCCCCTGTCCCAGTCCGTGGCACCTTCACCGCACTGCCACCACTTCTCCAATGGGACGGGCAGCACGGAGCCACTCCCTCCACAGCTCGCGGGGACCAGCGGAAGCAGCATCTCCTCGGCTGCGCTCTCTCCTCCGCGCCGCGGCCGCAGGGAAACGCTCCGGGGTTTTCTTCCAGCGCCACGAGACGCGTGCCACTGCTGCTTGCTGGGCTCCTGGATCCTCCTGTGCACAGGGAGGCATCTCTGCTGTCTCCTGGGCCAGGCAGGGCTCCTGCAGCCAAGAATGCTCAAAAAGGTCCTCCAGTGCTGGCCTGTCTGTGGGCTCCATGCATAAACACCACCTGATGAGGGGCTGGCACTCTGCGGAGAGAAACCAGAAACCGCCACTCAGCGGGACAAGGCTCCTATCCATGCTCTCCCACATTCCACAGCGCCCAGGCCACACCAGGAGTGCTCAGAGCTGCAGCCAAAAGCTTCCTATCAATCCTCTTTTGCAGAGGACACCAGCACAGAGGCACAGGTGCCACCTCCTCCAGCTAAGCCCAGGAGATGCACCTCCTCACCAGCTGCAAGAGCAGGACGCTTATGTGCCAGCCGCCCCTCCCAACCCCATTCTTCCCCTCGTGCCTTGAAGGCGCATCCCCACCTTGAGACACCCAGGGTGGGAAGAAGAGCTGGCCCCGGACGATGTCCTCGTTGCTGTGCAAAGGAAGGTGCCCTCAGAGCAGCTCATAGAGCAGGATGCCCAGGGACCAGATGGTGGCTGGCTGGCCATGGTAGCAGCCAAAGAGGATCCACTCCGGTGGGCTGTACTCCAGCGTTCCTATGGGACACGGGCACAGCTCATCAGGCCCATGCTGCTCCCTCCCTCCCAGCCAGCTCCCGTTCCACAACAGCCAGCCCCTGCCCTGCCAAAAAGCAACTTGCTTGCAGCTGGCTGAAGAAGGATTCCCCCTCCTTCCTTCCCTCCTTCCTTCCCTCCCTCTTCCCCCTATGCCAGCCAAGGCTGCCCAGCTGGGCCCCGGCTTTGGGCTCACCTGACATCCGGGTGTAGAACGTGTCCTGGAGGATCGTGCCGCAGCCGAAGTCGATGAGCTTCGCCTCACCCGTGGCCAGGTCGACGAGGACGTTCTCGGCCTTGATGTGGCGGTGCAGGACGCCGCGGCTGCTGCAGTGCCCCATGGCCTCCAGCACCTGGCGGAACAGCCCCCGCGCCACGGGCTCCGTCAGGAACCGCCGCTCGTGCAGGAAGTACCAGAGGTGCTGACAGCGCTGCGGACGCTCCATGAGCAGCGTGAAGCCCTCGGGCACCTCGAACCAGTCCAGGAGCCTCACGACGCCGGGGAAGCCAGGCTGCGACACCTTCCACAGCAGCGCCAGCTCCAGGGGCACAAGGGCGCCCTTGCGCTGCGGGGGGACCGCGATGCCCTCAGCGGGGCCGATGCTGCGCTGTGCCTCGGGCAGCCCCTGCCCGGCCCCGCCGCGGCTCGCCATGGCCCGGCCCGGGGCGCTGCGCGGCTCCCGCTCACTCCACGCTCGCTGCCCTCGCAGCGTTCCGGCTGCCGCCCTGCCGGGCCTCGCCTCAGCCCCGCCCGGCACGCCCCGCCGGCTCCTCCCGCTGGCCCCGCTCACTCCCCAGCCGCGCCCACTCCGAGATGCGCTCCCGGACACTCGCTTGATGGCCGCCTGCGAGCCAAGGCCAGCGGCGGGCTGAGCTCATCGCCCGCCGCCCGCCGCCGCCCTCCGAGCCAGCCCCGTCTCTTCCCGGGGCGCCATCGGCGAGGCGGGGACCGGAGTAAACGCTGCCGCAGCCGCCGCAACCCAGCAGCGGGCCCTGCCGCTAGAGCTGCTCCAGGGGAGGCCTCTCCGCCCGTGCGGGCGGCACCGCGCTGCCGCTCTTCTGCCCGGGGCACCCGCCCGCCCGGCGCGCTGCTGCTTGCCGAGCCGCCCCGGGCTGCGGCGGCTCGGGGCCGGCGGCCGAGCTGGCGAGCGGCGGAGCTCGGAGCGGGGCAGCTGCCGGCCACGCTGTCGGCCACGGGGCGGGTACCGGGCGGCAGCGGGGCTGCTGCGGGCGGAACTACGGCAGGGGCTTCGTTCGGGGCCGGGGCCTCGGCCGGGGCTGGGCCAGAGCCCGCGCCAGGCACAGCCAAAAGCCCGCACTGCTCCGCCAGCACCAGAGCGAGCGGCTCTTCCAGCGGCGCCACAGCCAGGACGGAGAGAGCCCGGCCGAGGCGGAACCACGGCGGGGCGGGCAGGGGCGGGCACGGGGCGGCCCCGCCGAGGGGCGCCTTGCGGGACGCGGCATCAGCCGGGCTGGGAGAGGCGGAACACGGACGGCACAGCACGGTACGGGAGTAGAGTGAGTGTGAGAGGGAGAAGGGGATGTCGAGCGAGTGGGAAGTCGAGCAGAAAACCGATCGAGAGAAGCGCTGCTGCTGCTGCTGCTGCGGAGCCGCCGGAGATCGCGGCCGTTCCTCCGTTGCCCCCGCGAACCCAACGGAGGAGCCGCCGCGCGCCCCAAGGAACGAAAGAGAGAAACAAACAAATCACACCCCAAAGTCATTCCTATTAGAGAAGTAACCAAAGAAAACAATGTAGCAATAACGAAGACTGTTGGCTTCTGGCTTCTTTCTTCTTTGCATGAGACCAAGCTTTTCATGGGGAACAATTGCCTCTTGTGACAATTTTGCCAGAGTGGACTGGAGCAGAGCATTTACTTTTCAAGTAGAAAAGGGAAATCGTGTCAGTAATGTCATCTCTGTCTCTGTTGACACAGTTGCAGGCTGCCAAAAGACATGGTCTGCAGTGTGGAACTTGGGGCCAGGTTTCTTTTTCTGCCAGAGGATGAGGAGGGGAAGTATCCCAGAATCATGGAGTCGTGGCATGGTTTGGCTTGGAAGGGATCTGGAAAATCCCATGGCTGCAACCCCCCTGCTGTGGCTGGGGATCCCTTGCACTGGACCGGCTTGTCTAGAGCTCCATGCAGCCTGGCCTTGAACACTGTCAGGGACGGGACATGCCCACCTTCTCTGGGCAACCTGTTCCAGGAGAGTCTTTTTTCTGAATCCCTTACCTAAACCTAATCTCTCTCCATTTGGATCCATGCTCCCTTGTCCTGTCCTTGCCTGCCCTCGTACAAAGTCCCTGTCCAGCTTTCTTGTGTGTTGCCCTCAGGTACTGGAAGGCCACAGCTGGATCAAGGCTGGGTCTCTTTCCCAGGCTGAAGAAGCCGAGCTGTGTCAGCCTTTCCTTGCAGGAGAGGAGCTGCAGCCCTGGCACCATCTTGGTGTCCCTGCTGGGCCCCTGCTGCAGCGTGTTCACGTCCTTGCCGTCCGTGCCGGGGAGCCCGGCAGAGGCGGAGGCAGCGCTGCAGGTGCAGGGTCAGCGGCGGGGAGGAGACCCGGCCCTGGCAGCGGCTCCGGGAGCAGCGATTGGCGCTGGGCCGCCCGCACTGCAGAGAGCCGGGGCCCTTGTGCCTGCCCTTGTGCCCAGGGCGCCTTTCCCCGCCGCCCGCCCGCCCGCCCGCTCGGGGGAAATGCCCCCTGTGCCGCCCCTCAGGGCCGCCCCTCGCCGCTGCCCCGGGGCTCCCGGCGCCGCCTGGAGGGGCCCAGGCCTCGGCCTCACCCTGCTCAGCCCGAGGCCTGGAAAAGCAGATTCAAACACCCACCCAGAAAGTGCCCCAGGATGCCAGGGTCAATCTTTTGTCACCAGCACGGCTTTGCTATCAGAGTCTGGACGGGAGTAGAAAATCACCAGGGGAAAAGAGCATGAACAAGTTCTGCCTTGGCACTACCTCAAGCTGTGGGGTACCAGTTGTTGGTTTCACTGGCTCTGGATTGAAGGCACTTGGGACAGTAATTCATGTTCAGACTCAAGTGTTTATTATTTCTTATCAGTAAAACAGCCTCATTACTGGGAGTTCAGCAGCTTTTCATTAGAAGGCACAAAATGGCCCACAATCTCTTGTTCCAAGGTCTTTTAAGACTAAACTATCCAATTAGGAACTGACACCTAGATTATTTTCCCTTTTAACCCAATAACTGATCCCAAAGAGCCTGCAATGTGGAATTTCTGCCCAATTACAAAAAGCCACCCAAACCCATGAAGAAGAAGGAAGAAGCATGAAGAAGAAACCCAGGACAAAACACTGTGCCTTCCATTTTGCTTCCATCCACAACATACTAAAAATCCCAAAACCTCAATTTCTCAGAGTCAGAGTAGACCAAAGCCCAAAAACTGGAGGTGATAAAAATGGACTAAAACCACAACCAAGGAATCTGCATCGCCCTGAAATACCTTTCCCCTTACATCAGCCTGGTGCATATTCATAGAGCCTCATGCATACCCATAAACTACTTTACATATTCCAGGAATGATTTTACATGGCCCCTCCTTGGGTCTGCCTTTTCAGAGCATGTGTGTTTCTTGGCTGTGGTTTTGGCTCCTTCTCTTTATCACCTCCAGGTTTTGGGCCTTGGTGCACTCTGCCTTCAGACGGGGAGTGCTGATAGTTGGCAGATCTGTACAGGTGTCCTCATCCCGTGTGCATTGGATGTTATCCCATCCAAGCAGGCAGTTTAACACAAGCAGCTATTTCACTGAGCTTAATTAACAACAGAAATAAAAACTATAGAACAAAGTTACTTTAAAAAACAGTCCCAGCCCATATTTGATCCCAGTCTGTGTGGTCCTGATCCATATGGTCCCAGTCCCTGGGATCCCAGTCCATACAGTCCCAGTCCATATTTGATCCCACTTCAGGCTATCCTGGTCTGGAGGGTTCTGATGCACAGGATCCCCATCCATGTGATCCCAGCCCATATTTGATCCCAGTCCGTATTTGATCCCAGTCCGTATTTGATCCCAGTCCGTATTTGATCCCAGCCCATCTTTGATCCCAGTCTGTGGGGTCCTGCACACACTCCCAGGGTCTGGAATTCCAGTTCCCAGCCAGGAAAAAATGTTCCTGCCCTTGAACTTCCTTCCTATCCCCGCAACAAATTGCAATAAAATTATAAACAAAGAAATAATAATTGAACTTTAAAAAATTATAATAAAAATAAAATATAAAAATCTCAAATCTTCTTTACAATACTCCAACAGTGATTCAAACCAAAGCAACAACTATTACTATAATATTACTAATGTATATAAATAAACAAATTATATATCAAGAAATACCTTTTGAAAATTATAACTCTATGACTAATGTACTTTAGATAAAAATATCTAAAGAAACTACCAAGCAATCTAACACACCTTAGTAAAACAATTCATATTACAAATATACTAAACACAAAAGCAAACACCAGTACAATTTCTCAGACATTTCAACCAAACAATTAAACTTTAATAACATCCTTAAGTACTCCAAAACAATTAAAATTATTTTTAAAAGGTTTATTGGGGGTGCGTGGTTTTATTTGGATATTGGTTTTTTAATTGTTAGAGGCTAGATGATTTAAAAAATGGGACTTTTATAAGAATTGAATCAGCTGAGAAGGTGGCACTCTGCAAACAGAACTGACTGAAAATGAACAGGACAGAAATCACTAACTCTGAAAGTTTTATTTGCTATCAAATACAACCCACACACCCAGCCCCACACAATCCCAATCCCATTGCTCCAAATTGGGATCCCACTTCTCCCAGTCCCCTTCTAACCCCATCTCACCCTGGTGGCTGTGGAATGGAGAGTTTAGCATGGGATTGAGGTTTTTTGAGGAGGGAACAAGGAATTTGAGGTAGGATTGAGCCTTTTTGGGTTAAAATTCAGTTATTTTCAGTGGAATTTGAGTGGTTTTGAGGTGACAGATTCATCCCTCTTGGCTTTTGGAGTGGAAACACATGGAGAAGAGAAAAAAATTCAGGCCAAACCAAAGGACAAACAGCCAGGAGTGTTCCCAACATGGATCACAGGGAATGTGAGTGACCAGGGCTGTGCCCAAAGTGCCTCCTCCAGTGGGGGATGGAGCTGCAGCAGCGCACGAAGCTCTTCCTGCACTCGGGGCACTCGCAGGGCTTCCCTTACTGGTGCCTCCGTTGGTGTTGGGTCAAGTGAGAGCCGCAGGAGAAGCTCTTCCCACACTGGGGACACTCGTAGGGCCTCTCCCCTGTGTGGATGCGCCGGTGCCTGACGAGGGTGGAGTTCTGCTGGAATCCCTTCCCACAGTCGGGGCAGCGGAAGGGCCTCTCCTCTGTGTGAATCCGATAGTGCCGGAGGAGATGGGAGCTGGTCTGAAACCTCTTCCTGCATTTATCACACTCGTAGGGCCTCTCCCCTGTGTGGATGCGCTGGTGCTTGATGAGGTCAGAGTTGCGCTTGAATCCCTTCCCACAGTCGGGGCATTGGAAGGGCCTCTCCTCTGTGTGACTCTGAGAGTGCAGGAGAAGATCAGAGCTGGTCTGAAACCTCTTCCCACACTTGGAGCACTCATAGGGTCTCTCCCCAGTGTGGGTCCTCTGGTGCCTGATCAGGCTGGAGCTGCAGCTGAAGCTCTTCCCACACTCCCCACACTCGTAGGGCCGTTCCCCAGTGTGGGTCCTCTGGTGCCTGATCAGCTCGGAGTTCCACCTGAAGCTCTTACCACACTCCATGCATGTGTGGGGCTTCTCCCCATCATGGAGCTGCTCATGGAGCACCAGCTCCGAGCTCTGGCTCCATCTCCGGCCGCCTTCCCGGCCCAGGCTGGCTCTTTCCCCCTCACATCCCCGCCATCTGCGTTTGCAGCCCCTCCTCGTGCGGCATCTCTGGGCCTTTTCCTCCCCGTTGGCTTCCTGCGCCGTGGAGCCGCTCAAAACGGCCTCTGCCACCAGGTTCTGCCGCGGGCATTTGTCCTCCCTGCTCTCCATGCTCAGCTCCTGCTCTGGGCGAGGAAGGACAAGGACAGCATGGGATTTGCCTCCGTGCCACAGGCAAGGGCATCGAGATCCCCCCAGGCCGTCTCTGGGGACGCACTGCCCCCTCTTGGCTCTCCCCATTTCGGGATGCCGGGGCTCTTTGGGCTCCCGGGCTCCCTTCTCCCCTCATTCTCTGCTCTGGGCTGCAGCGGCTCCAAGGAGTCCCCCCTGCCCCTCTCCAGGCTCTTGAGGCTCCCGCCAATGGCGGCGCTCCCCCCTCTCTGGCCTCCCCACTTTGGCCTCCTGGGGCACACAGGGCTCTGCTCCTCCAGGCTGCCTCTGCCGGCAGCCGCCACCGCCACCCCCCGATGTCCCCCCGAGGGGCCTTTTCCGCTCAGCCTTGGACTTCTTCATTCTCCAAACATCCCCCCAAAAACACAACCCAGGGACCCCCCGGGATATCCGGGCCGGGCTCCCCCTCCCCGCTCACCTGTGCCATGGGGGGGCGATGATCCCACAGGTGGGGGCTGCGAATTCAGGCACGGATCGAGACCGCGTGGCTCCCGCAGCTCAGCCTTGATCTGCCTTTGTCCCTCCTCTTCCTCCCGCTCCTCCTCTGTCCTATCTCCACCTCCCTCTCATCCTCCCTCCTAACCCCGCCTCCTTCACTGCTCTTTCTCCTCCCGCTCCTCCTCTTCCATCCCCCTCCTCCTCCTCCTCCTCTGTCTTATCCCCGCCTCCTGCTCCTCTTCCATCCCGCCCCTTCCATTCCTTCTCCTCCTCCTCCCCCTCCATCCCTGCCCTTCCCTCCCTCCTCCTCCTCCCCCGGCAGCAGCCACACCCTCGGTGCCCCGTTCCCGCAGCCCTCGCAGCCCGCGGCAGCAGCGGCCATGGAGCCGGGCCAGGTCGGCATGGGCAGCGCGGGGCTCTCGGCTGCTCCCAGCCGCTGCGGGCGGGGGGAACCCGGCCCGGGCCAAAGGAGAGGCAAACTGGGCAAACTGGGGGCACATCACAAAGCTAAGGATGCAGCAGAAAATGGAGCTGAAAGAGTTAGTTTAATATTAACTCCAAACGAGGAAAAACTGGAAATTCCAAAGTTTATGGAAGCCGAGAAAAAAGAATTAAACAAGATAGGAAATGAACAAGATAAATCAGGGAAATAGAAACTTCTACATGGAAGACAATTACTTAATAAAATGTGCTTACTAGGAAAAGATTAGAAGACGTGCATCAGAAACCCCACTGGCGTACTCAAGCTTTGTGTGATCATTTTTTAAGGAATTTTGGGTGCACTGGGATTTTTGGTGTAGCAAAGCAAGTCACTGAAAGATGCTTAATTTGCCAAAGGATAAATAAAAAGGTGATGAGAAAAACAACATTAGGAGGTCATGAGTTAGCTCGCCGACCATTTCAAAATATCCATGCATTGGATTTGTTAGGTTCTGGATTTATTTGGAAAAAAACCCATTTAATCTAGAAGAAAGAGAATATGCCATATGTTAGACAGGAGATTTTAGGAGAATAAAAATCTTTGAAGTATCAGAAACACCCGAGGAAAAAACCAAGAAAATAAAAAGGGGAAATGAAAGGGAGGGGAACAAGAGGAAAAGTCAGAAAGAGAGTGGGATCCTCTGCAGCTCTTGCCCCCTCCGTTGGCGGCCGAGGCGCCTGTCCCGGGTCCCGGCTCGCTGCCCGCCTCAGCTCCGCCTGCCCCGGTTTCCATCCCAGGTGCGGGCTCACTGCCCAGGGCAGCTCCACCTGCCCCGGCGCTGGCGGTGAATTTGTGTGCCCTGGCCCCACTGCCCGGCCCGCGGCCGCTCTGCCGGCCATGCTGGGCAAGATGGGGTTGCTCTGTCCTGCCGCGTGGGCCGAGGTCACCGCGCCGACCGCACCGAGGGCGGGTCCCAGCCATCCCATCCCCGGCTGCCCTGCCCGTGCCAGCTGCGCTGGGCAGCGCCGCTGCTGCTGCCGGGGTCTCCCACCTGCCTTTTCTCTGCCGGGAGCTGCCGGATCAGCCGCCAGAAGCCATGTGGGGGCTGCCCACGCTCCGGCTCGGCCTCCACGGGAAGATCCCCCTCTGGCGATTCCGGCAGCACACCCTGCCCACACTCCGACCGAGCCTCGGCGGGATATCCTCCCCTGACCCCTCCTGCTCTGAGTTACGTCCCCTTGGTAACCACAGCTCCGGCTGTTCAGGGAAAATCCCTCTCTCTACAGGAAGCACCTTATCGAAACACGAGGAGCTCAGTTAAAAGGCAGCCCTCTCCAAATTCTTTCTCAAAACACGGGAGAAAGGCTAGAGAAGGTAAAAAAGTGAAAGAGTTAGATGAAGGGATTGCTCTATTGCCGTGAAGAGAGGTTCCCATGGCAGGGATGCGCTGCCCCGCCCCGCGGGAGCCACCGGCGCCCCTGCCGGCCGTGCCCGGAACTGCACCCAAGGGGAAAGCGCCGCGGCCGAAAGGCCGGGACCGGCTCCGGGCTCTGTTTGTTGGCACTGCCGGAGCTGTTGATACACACTACTATTATTATATTATACACACTAGTAAAGAACCGTTATTCCTAATCCCATATCTTTGCCTGAGAGCCCCTTGATTTCACTATCCTAAAAATTAAGAGGGAGGGGGTGTGCATTCTCCATTCCAAGAGAGGCTTTTTCTGCCTTCCCAAGCAGACGCCCGTCTTGTAAAGCAAGACAAGCACCCACAGGCACTGAGGGGGGCTGCAGGAGGGGCAGAAGAAGGCCCTGCAGCACTTGGGCACAAAGGCCCAGCAGGTGAATGCAAGAAGGGAGCAGCAAAAGGCCAAGCTGAAGGCAAAGGCCAGGTCAGAGCTCCTACAGCCCCTGAGGGATCAGCCCCAGGGCCCAAGGGGGCCCCAGCACCCAGGGCACGGCTCGGCCACAAGCACCCGGCAGAGGCATTGCCCTCCTCGGCAGGGCACAGCCCACCCAAACAGCCCCTGGCAAGGAATCAGGGCTCCGGCTGCAGGGCACAAGGACACTGCAAGCACAGACAGCAGCACCCTCAGGACCAGCAAGTCCAGCCCGTGATGGACATGGATTGGCAGGGCTGTCACAGCTCCCATCACACCAGGGACCCTCCACACTGGAGCCCTTGAGAACATTCAGGTGGGTCTGCATTGAGAGGAGGCATTTCCTGATGGACACAGGGGCCTCTCAATCTGCTCTGAATCTTAGACCTAAAGGGGAAAATAGTACAGGAATATTTTAATTTTTAAGGGAATGAGTGGGAAAGATGAGCAGGTATGATTTGTTCAACCACTATTAGAAGCTGTGGGGGATAGGTTTGAAATAAATGAATTTCTTTTTCTTCCTCCTGTGATTGTAATTAACTAGGAAGGAGGTTGAGAGCTGGATTTTAATACTGTAAAAAGGGATACAGAGGCTAGTTCTGTTGTACCTCTGTGTCAAAAGTCTGACAAGGCCTATGCTGAAGTGAACCCAGAAGTGTGGGCAGCCCCAGGGAAATACAGAAAATTAGATATGGAGCCTCTACAAATTAAAGCAACCAGGACAAGCAATACCCTGTTCCAAGAGAGGGAAGGAAGGGCTCACAGCCTGGTATTGAGTCCCTGTTAAAGGCAGGGCTTTTGGAGCCAAGGGTGTCTCCCTACAACACTCCTATCCTGCCAGTCAACAAACTGGATGGATGGACACAAGGAGGAAACACAGAATTTTCAAGTGTTAAAATTAAGATTAACTGAGGCGAGTGGCCTGGGCCTTCCAGACAGGGAAAAAGAATTTGAATTATAGGTGGACGTTAAACAGGGTCTTGCCAAAGGAATTCTTGTGCTAAAATGTTTAACCCAGTGGCCAGAGAGCAGCCTCATTGTCTGCAGAATTGTGCAGCCACAGCTTCCGTGGGAGCAGAGGCCTGAAAACTGATGACAACAGGAGGATCTCCTAGAGTTCAAGTCTGGCAGCAAGTTAAAGCTTTGACAACCAAAAGAGCCTCTCAATGGATGAGCAGGGCTCGGTGATTACAGTATGAAACTTGTTCAGTGGCACAGGAGGATTCAGAACTGAGGACAGGGCAAGGGTTTAACCCAGCCTCCTGTTTGAACAGCCTGGAGAGGGGCTGGCAAGGAACCCAGGACTGCACTCAAGGGACAGAGCTCCCGAGCCAGGCTGGGAGAGATTGATGGGACATTCCCTGGCCTGAGGGAGACAATGTGTTTGTGGATGGCTCTGCAAGGGCAGCAGGAGGGAAAAGAGCTACAAGACAGGCTGTTATTAAGGAAGGGGAATCAGACAAAGCGCAGGTCACCGCCCCATGCTCAGCTCAACCCGCGGAGCTGTGGGTGCTTGTAAGAGCCTGGCACTGAAATGCCCTGAGCAGGAAGGCTTCAAAATCTTCTGCTGACACCATGGCACCTAACAGGGGGGCAAAAGCAATTCTGACTGCTTCAGCAATCACTGGATCACTTATTAACCTATTGCTAAAACAAATAATTCAAAGATAATGGATTGTGGAAGCAATAGATTCAGATGGGGAACTCATTTTACAGGAAAGACCCTTCAGGGGGTTATGGCAGCTTTAGGAATACAATGGGACCTCCATAACCCCTGGCAAGCCCAGAGCTCGGGTTGGGTAGAAAGAATGAATGGGGAAATAAAGAAACACCTTTGGAAGCCGGAGATGGAAACCAAGATGCCATGGGTACAGCTTTTGCCATTGGCCTTGGCAAGAAAAAGAGCCAGACCCAAGGCAGATATTCAATTATCTCCCTTGGAATTCATGTCTGGAATTCCTTACCTGGGCAATTCTCCACCTAGTGCAGGGTGGAAATAAGGGATGTAAATTTAAGGCAGGCTGTAGCCAGGATCCTGTCTCCTGTGGAATCTCTCCCGCAGGAAGCTGGGCTGGCACAGAGCCTGCCCTGGGACTTTGCTGTTGCCAACACCCAGCCAGGCCATCGGCTCCTGCCTAAGGAGTGCAAAGCAGCACCACTGGTGGCCAAGGGGCCCACGCCAAGTGTCCCTGAGGCCAGAAACAGCCGCCAGCACAGCTGAGCACAGGGGGACCCCTCAGCCTGGCCTCAGGGGCTCTGAAGCCCCGGAGATTTGCACTTCCCGCCTGCAGCAGGACCATGGGAGCCGCCCCTGAGCCTGCCCTGAAGGCAACGCAGCAGCAGCCAGGGCTCCACAGCGGGCCAAGCCCCTGGGCCTGCCCACAGATCCTCTGCTCAAACCCTCGGGAATCCTGGCCACCCTCCCCTGGCACCTCCAGCCACTGCGGCCAAGCCTCGCTGCCGCTGCTGCAGCTCCAGCGCTGGCTGGGCCTGCACTGCCACAGCTGCTGGGGAGCACCGCGGCACAATTCCACCCTGGGGCTCACTCACACCCACACTCTGGGCTGCCTGCGACTGCACTGCTGCAAAATGTACCCATCCTGCTTCTTTTAAATCTTATTTCTCTGCTCAGAAAGGTTTCTCTACTCAAAGGTTTGCCTTTGGGAAAGAAATTTTAAAGGTTTTATTTAAGGGGTTCCCAGTCTGTTTGGATGTTAAACTCATCTGCACCACTCAATGGAGACGAGTTTAACATCCGAACAGACTGGGAATAGCCCAAAAGACACCCACAGAGATAAGGACCAGCAACAAAACATCAACGCCCCGCAGCAAACAGCAACCAACAGCTACCCCAGACACTGCCCCCGCACAGCTGGAGACACCTGGTCTGGAAAAGGCTGAGAAGGAAATCCAGGAGTGTGGGCGGAATTCACAGCAGAGGGGAAGAAATCCGAGTCTAATAGGAAACCAAACACTAAAAACTTACACGACTTGGAAGCAATGAACATTAAAGCAGTGGATTTAGATTGGTTCAGACTACGTAAAGTTTAGGAAAAATCGAGTAAAACTGACATGTCATGGAATGATTTTTTCTGCACAGCCGGGCTATGTGTGGATGAAAGTATTTCTGTTGCACATCCTGGCCAGAACCAAGCAATGCCTTGACTCTCTCACACTAAAGAGATTCTTGGAGAGTTTTTGTTTTCCCTACAGTTTCAGTGATAAGATTACAACATGAGAAACATTTTTTATAATAATCCTACTTTATATTGTCAGGTAGGTTTGGGACAGAAGGGTGAGAATCAATTTTTGGTCTGGGTTTTTCCATGTTCACCTTTATGTTGCATTTTGCAAAATTGAAGAGCTTTAACCGTGATACTTTTAACCCTTAAATAGTTAATACTTTTTTTAAAAAAAGCAGATTCCGGGGGGCCACATGTGACTCACCAGATGGCTGCCCTGGAAGAGAAGCTTTGGTTCTAGTCAGCCAGGAGAGGAGCTTTAGGAATGCAAATGAACCCTGCTGGGCAAAGCCTGGCCAATGTACCTGGGTCTCTTGCCTGGGGCAGGAATTGGGCTGGTTCCCCCTGCCCCTCACCCCGAGCTCTGCCTGCTTGCACTGATGGAATTTGCACAGCTCAAGGCAGAGCCCGGGGTGAGGATATCTGACCCTGCCACAGAAACGGGTGAAGCTGCAAAGGGAAACAGCAAATGGAGAATGTTGGGAAAACTTCACTATAAATAAATGGGGGGAATCATCCCTCTGCCCACTCCAACGTGTGCTGTCACTGTCTGTGTTATATAGGGTGGATTAGAGCACTGAGATGTTCTTGCTACCACAAGTTCCGGGAAATCAGTTGGGAATCCAAGTATTTGATGATTTAATTAGAGACAAATGGTCAATTGATGCAGCCCTGGCTGGAGAGAGCGGCCAAAAATGGGGAGAAGATGAACAGCCAGCAGAACAAATCCTACAACACCATGGACCAGCCCCTGGGAACCCAAACCAATTCATATCAGGAGCCACAGAACCCATTTCTCATTTCAATGGCACCATTAGATTACAAGCTGGCCTCGGAATAACCAACCAGACAGCTCCAGCTCCTGACCTTCCTGCTGAGCAATCCACTGAAATGAGGAACACAACATTTCACCATGGGATGGGATCAGATCATCTGTTAGCAGAGAAAAGAGGAGTTTGTGGAAAATCAAATGACTCCAACTGGTCTTGGCAAATAGATGACAAAGCAAAAGTGGTGAAACAGATAACAAAGGAAACAAAAAAGCAGCTCATGTACCAGTCCAAACGTGGAAAGGATGGGAATGGGACATGGTTTTGTGGTTCCCTGGCAGACCATGTGTTAAACGAATGCTGCTTCTGCTCTGATGTGCTGCAGCACTTCTCACCTTTTTACCATGCTCCGCACCTTGAGAGTGCAGCTCATTCAGCAGCTGAGCGAGGGGCCAGGGACTTGTAGATAAGGAAGTAAGGGGCGAAACCACCAGCTTCAATAAATGTTATTAATTAACATGGACTGCTGCTCACAGAAAGTCCCGCTAAATTCCTGAACGTCGAGAACAAAAAAGACTTAACAGAGCCGTGAATATCGGCTGTTCTACAAAAGTGGGGGTGCACATTAACGAGGACGTGCAGTTGGCAGATCGGGAGGTCTGAACCTTCCAAGTACCTCAGCCAGTGGGCAAAGGGAGAGGGAGATGAGCCGGGAAAATGAGGATAAAAAGGAGGCTGCGAACTACAACAATGGCAGCGAGCGCACGGCAAATGCGCCACGGCCTCTCCCTCTGCTCAGCAATAAAGTCACTTGTACAGGACTCCTCTGTCTCCTCGGGGCACAGAAACCTCCGGCCACGTGAATTTCCCCGCACAGCCCCGGGCACGGGGCAGCCGCCCCTGTGCCAGCCACAGGAACCGGGCCGAGCCAGCGCTGCTCCGGCAGCGGCTCCTGCCGAGGCAGCGGCCGCAAGGAGACCGCGGGCAGCCGCTCCCGCAGCGCCCTCACGGCAGCGGCACCACGGGCCGGACACGGCACAAGGAACCCGCCTGAGCCCCCTGCCGCCCCCGAGGCCCGCAGCGAGCCCCGAGCCCCCGCACAACCCAGCGCGGCTCCCACCTGCGCTGCGGCCGCCTCCCAGCTCCGCCGCCGCCTCACCGGTGGCTCCCGCTCGCTCCCAGTATGGTCCAAATCACTCCCGGTAGGATCCCAGTTGCCCCCGACACGGTCCCAGCGGCTCCCAGTCATGCCCTGTATGGTTCCTTTCACTCTCAGTCCCTCTCAGGAAGAGCCCAGTGTGGCCCCAGGCACTTCCAGGATGAGCCCGGTCACACCTTACCCGATGCCATTTGCCCCCGCTGTGGTCCCAGTTGCTGCCAGTATAAGTCCAGTCACCTCCAGTTTGATCCCAGTTACTCCCAGACACTCCCAGTACTATGCCAGTCACTCCAAGTGTCACCCCATCAGTCCCAGTATGATCCCAGTATGACCCCAGCATGGGGCAGCTGCTCCCAGTATGATCCCAGTTGCTCCCTGCATTATTCCAGTTTCTCTTCTTCACCCCTACTACAGATCTGATCACTCCCAGTATGATTCCAGTCAGTCCCAGGATGATCCAAACCATTCCCAGTCCCTCCCAGTCCAATCTCAATTGTCCCCTGCATGTTCCCAGTAGCCCTCAGTGTGGTCCCAGTATATCCCAGTATGATCTCTGCTGCCTCAGTTCTGCTCCCAGTGGGTTCTTTTCCCAGTCTGTCCCAGTCCATTCCAGTCTGTCCCAGTCTCTCTCCAGCAGCTGCTGCCCACCCCCCCCTCCCAACCCCATTCCCGGCACTGGGACCCCCCCTGCACCCCCTTATCCTGCACCAACACCCCCCTGCACCCCCTTTCCCGGGTATCCTCCTCTCCCAGCCCCTGGATCCCCCATTTCCGTGAGCCCAGGGAGCCCCGGGCCCCCATTCCCGGCCAGCCCGGGGCACCTCAGCCCCAGCCTCCCTTTGCTGGGAAACCCGGCCTGGGCACGGGGCTCTGCGGCCGCTCTGGGATTTATGATCCCCCAAAGGAAAGGGAGAGAACAGCAGAGAGAGAGCGAGAGAGAAGGAGATTGGGAATCAGGGATCGGGTCCCAGCGCCCAGCCCTGCTCCGCCGGGGGTGGGACCCGCACCCGCAGCAAAAATTGGCTCCGCTGCTCCCGCTGCTTGCCCGGCTTTGGGCCGAGCCCAGCGGGGTCCGGGCAGAGTTTGAGCGCAGGGCCGGGAGTTCAGCAGAGCCCGGCCCGGGGGTCCCGCAGGGCGCGGCCCTGGAGGGTCCCAGACGGATCCCCGAGGGATCCAGAGGGGTGCCAGGAGGGGATCCAGGTGAATTCCCTGGAATTCGCCCTTTCCCCCTCCCCCCGCGCTCCCTCGGGCACTTTCGCTTTCGCGTCTCTGCAGCCGCGATCGGGGACGGCTGCGATGGCCCCAGCGCTGGGGCTGGGGGTGCTCCGGGGGCTCCTGGGGCTCCTGGGGGACCCGGGGGCCGCGACCAAAGGTGAGTGGGACCCCCCGAAACCGGGACCCCCCTGAACCGCAATTCCCGGGCACCGGGACCCCCTTGATCTTCCATTCCCGGGCAGGGGAACCCTCCTGAACCCCCATTTTGGGTCATGCCACCCCCCCCACTCCACTTCCCCAGCACCGGGACCCCCCTGTACCCCCTCATCTGGCACCGAGATCCCCTGAACCCCCATTTCTGTTCACCGGGACCCCCCTGAACCGCAATTCCTGGGCACCGGGAACTCCCTAAACCTCCATTCCCGGGTACCGGGACTCCCCTGAACCCCCATTTTCGGTCCTGTGACCCCCTCAGCACCCTTTTTCAGCACCGGGACCCCCCTGAACCCCCATTCCTGAGCACGCGGACCCCCTTGAGCGCCCATTTCTGGGCACAGGGACCCCCCTGTACCCCCTTGCCCAGCATTGGCACCGCCCTGTACCCCCTCATGTGGCCCCAGGACCCCCCTGAATCCCCATTTCTGGTCACCGACGCCCCCGGAACCGCAATTCCCGGCCACCGGGACCCCCTTGAATCCCGAATTCCTGGAAGGAAACTCCCCCCGAACCCGCATTCCCCGGCACGGGAACCCCCTGAACCCCAATTTTTGGGCACTGGGACCCCCATGCCCCCCCTAATCCGGGCCTAGGATCCCTCCGCACCCCCGTCAGTGCTCTGGGACGCCCTGCACGCCCATTCCCGGCCACCTCGTCCTTCCCAGACCCCAGACCCGCCCTTTTCCTCGGCTTTTGGACCCCCAGATCTCCCAAATTTCGGCGTCCCCCCAGTTCTTCATTCCCGGCGCTTCCTGGAAGGGGTTCCAGGGGATCCCGGAGGGTCCCCTGGGGCTCCAGGGGGTCAAGAGACCCCCCTTGAACGTTCATTTTGGGGCACTGGGACCCCCCCTGTACCCCCTTCCTCAGCCCCGATAACCCCTGCACCCCCTTATCTGCAGCCTGGAACCCCCTGAGCCCCCATTCCCGGGCAGGGAAACCACCCTGAACCCCAATTTCTGGGCACCGGGATCCACTACATCCCCTTATCCGGCACCGGGACCCCTTGAACCCCGGAACTCGGGAATGGAACCCCCCGGAACCCCATTCCTCGGCACCGGGACCCCAGTGCATCCCGTTATCTGGCCCTGGGACCCCCTGCACCCCTTTTCCCAGCACCAGATCCCAGCCAGGCCATTATCTGGCACCGGCACCCCTGAACCCCCATTCCTGGGCACCGGGACCCCACTGCATCCCCTTATACAGCACCAGGACCCCCTGAGCCCCCATTCCACTGCACCAGGACCGCCGTGCACCCCCATATCTGAGACTGGAACCCTCCCAAACCCTCCGTTCTCAGGCACAGGGACCCCCCCTGCACCCCCTTATCCAGCACGGGGACCCTCCTGCACCCCCTCATGCAGCACCAATGCCCCCCCGCACCCCCTTTCCCGGCCCTCCCCCTCTCAGACACCCCAGCCCCCGCTTTTCCTTGACCCCAGCACCCCCTGGACCCCCACTCCTGCCTTCCACAGCCCCCACCCACCACCTTCCTCAACACCGGGGCCCGTGCACCCCCTTTCCTGGGCACAGGGACCCCCTGGACACCCCATTGTTATAAAATTGACTCAAAACGAGTAATTTCCAATCAAAGAATTTATTAATTATTGAAGCAGTTATACTACGTAAGCAAAGGCTCAGCGCTGGGCGACAGGGGAGTCTCCGCTCCACTACTGCCGCACCAACTGGTTTCTGATTCAGTCCTTTTATCCTCTCCATCCTTCAGGAGTCCATGTTATCTCGGAGTTCTCTGCACCTGCGCTGGTTGTTGCTAGGGGGTCATCCTTCTGTCTCCTGGTGGTCGGTGATAAAGGCTGCGGAGTCTTCCTCAGCCGCATCTTCTTCACCCTATGTCCTTATTTGGTGACTTCTCTGTGGAAAATTACCAAAATCTTATGATTAATGCAATATGTGCCCTATCAAGCTTAAGCAAGCAAATATCCTGCCTTGCGGACTGTTTATCTGCCCCTGCCCCTTCCCCAGCTTTTCCCTGGTCGTTATCTCTGTGAGTTATCTGCTTGTACCATTTGTCAGCAGGAAAGGTTTCCCTGCTGGGTGTTTATCTGCCCCTGCCCTTTCCCCAGCCTTTCCCTGGTCCTTACTTCTGTGAGTTATCTGTTTGTACCATTTGCTGCGTGGGACTATGTGTGGGCTCCTGCAACCCCTTCCCTGGTATCCTTGTAGCTCATATCTCATGAAGTAGTACAGAAATAGTCAGCAGACAACTCTTGTAACACACTGGTCTCTTTTTCATGATGAACAAAATGTAGTCCCTCATCTCAATTTCCCCCCCATTTATTTATAGTAAAGTTTTCCCAACATTCTCCATTTGCTGTTTCCCTTTGCAGCTTCACCCTGCTTTTTTTAAAAAAAGTATTAACTATTTAAGAGTTAAAAGTATCACGGTTAAAGCTCTTCAATTTTGCAAAATGCAACATAAAGGTGAACATGGAAAAACCCAGACCAAAAATTGATTCTCACCCTTCTGTCCCAAACCTACCTGACAATATAAAGTAGGATTATTATAAAAAATGTTTCTCATGTTGTAATCTTATCACTGAAACTGTAGGGAAAACAAAAACTCTCCAAGAATCTCTTTAGTGTGAGAGAGTCAAGGCATTACTTGGTTCTGGCCAGGATGTGCAACAGAAATACTTTCATCCACACATAGCCCGGCTGTGCAGAAAAAATCATTCCATGACATGTCAGTTTTACCCGATTTTTCCTAAACTTTACGTAGTCTGAACCAATCTAAATCCACTGCTTTAATGTTCATTGCTTCCAAGTCGTGTAAGTTTTTAGTGTTTGGTTTCCTATTAGACTCGGATTTCTTCCCCTCTGCTGTGAATTCCGCCCACACTCCTGGATTTCCTTCTCAGCCTTTTCCAGACCAGGTGTCTCCAGCTGTGCGGGGGCAGTGTCTGGGGTAGCTGTTGGTTGCTGTTTGCTGCGGGGCGTTGATGTTTTGTTGCTGGTCGTTATCTCTGTGGGTGTCTTTTGGGCTATTCCCAGTCTGTTCCGATGTTAAACTCATCTCGATTGAGTGGTGCAGATGAGTTTAACATCCAAACAGACTGGGAACCCTTTAAATAAAACCTTTAAAATTTCTTTCCCAAAGGCAAACCTTTGAGTAGAGAAACCTTTCTGAGCAGAGAAATAAGATTTAAAAGAAGCAGAATGGGTACATTTTGCAGCAGTGCAGTCGCAGTCAGCCCAGAGTGTGGGTGTGAGTGAGCCCCAGGGTGGAATTGTGCCGCGGTGCTCCCCAGCAGCTGTGGCAGTGCAGGCCCAGCCAGCGCTGGAGCTGCAGCAGCGGCAGCGAGGCTTGGCCGCAGTGGCTGGAGGTGCCAGGGGAGGGTGGCCAGGATTCCCGAGGGTTTGAGCAGAGGATCTGTGGGCAGGCCCAGGGGCTTGGCCCGCTGTGGAGCCCTGGCTGCTGCTGCGTTGCCTTCAGGGCAGGCTCAGGGGCGGCTCCCATGGTCCTGCTGCAGGCGGGAAGTGCAAATCTCCGGGGCTTCAGAGCCCCTGAGGCCAGGCTGAGGGGTCCCCCCGTGCTCAGCTGTGCTGGCGGCTGTTTCTGGCCTCAGGGACACTTGGCGTGGGCCCCTTGGCCACCAGTGGTGCTGCTTTGCACTCCTTAGGCAGGAGCCGATGGCCTGGCTGGGTGTTGGCAACAGCAAAGTCCCAGGGCAGGCTCTGTGCCAGCCCAGCTTCCTGGGGGAGAGATTCCACAGGAGACAGGATCCTGGCTACAGCCTGCCTTACATTTACATCCCTTATTTCCACCCTGCACTAGGTGGAGAATTGCCCAGGTAAGGAATTCCAGACATGAATTCCAAGGGAGATAATTGAATATCTGCCTTGGGTCTGGCTCTTTTTCTTGCCAAGGCCAATGGCAAAAGCTGTACCCATGGCATCTTGGTTTCTATCTCCGGCTTCCAAAGGTGTTTCTTTATTTCCCCATTCATTCTTTCTACCCAACCCGAGCTCTGGGCTTGCCAGGGGTTATGGAGGTCCCATTGTATTCCTAAAGCTGCCATAACCCCCTGAAGGGTCTTTCCTGTAAAATGAGTTCCCCATCTGAATCTATTGCTTCCACAATCCATTATCTTTGAATTATTTGTTTTAGCAATAGGTTAATAAGTGATCCAGTGATTGCTGAAGCAGTCAGAATTGCTTTTGCCCCCCTGTTAGGTGCCATGGTGTCAGCAGAAGATTTTGAAGCCTTCCTGCTCAGGGCATTTCAGTGCCAGGCTCTTACAAGCACCCACAGCTCCGCGGGTTGAGCTGAGCATGGGGCGGTGACCTGCGCTTTGTCTGATTCCCCTTCCTTAATAACAGCCTGTCTTGTAGCTCTTTTCCCTTCTGCTGCCCTTGCAGAGCCATCCACAAACACATTGTCTCCCTCAGGCCAGGGAATGTCCCATCAATCTCTCCCAGCCTGGCTCGGGAGCTCTGTCCCTTGAGTGCAGTCCTGGGTTCCTTGCCAGCCCCTCTCCAGGCTGTTCAAACAGGAGGCTGGGTTAAACCCTTGCCCTGTCCTCAGTTCTGAATCCTCCTGTGCCACTGAACAAGTTTCATACTGTAATCACCGAGCCCTGCTCATCCATTGAGAGGCTCTTTTGGTTGTCAAAGCTTTAACTTGATGCCAGACTTGAACTCTAGGAGATCCTCCTGTTGTCATCAGTTTTCAGCCTGTGCTCCCACGGAAGCTGTGGCTGCACAATTCTGCAGACAATGAGGCTGCTCTCTGGCCACTGGGTTAAACATTTTAGCACAAGAATTCCTTTGGCAAGACCCTGTTTAACGTCCACCTATAATTCAAATTCTTTTTCCCTGTCTGGAAGGCCCAGGCCACTCGCCTCAGTTAATCTTAATTTTAACACTTGAAAATTCTGTGTTTCCTCCTTGTGTCCATCCATCCAGTTTGTTGACTGGCAAGATAGGAGTGTTGTAGGGAGACACCCTTGGCTCCAAAAGCCCTGCCTTTAACAGGGACTCAATACCAGGCTGTGAGCCCTTCCTTCCCTCTCTTGGAACAGGGTATTGCTTGTCCTGGTTGCTTTAATTTGTAGAGGCTCCATATCTAATTTTCTGTATTTCCCTGGGGCTGCCCACACTTCTGGGTTCACTTCAGCATAGGCCTTGTCAGACTTTTGACACAGAGGTACAACAGAACTAGCCTCTGTATCCCTTTTTACAGTATTAAAATCCAGCTCTCAACCTCCTTCCTAGTTAATTACAATCACAGGAGGAAGAAAAAGAAATTCATTTATTTCAAACCTATCCCCCACAGCTTCTAATAGTGGTTGAACAAATCATACCTGCTCATCTTTCCCACTCATTCCCTTAAAAATTAAAATATTCCTGTACTATTTTCCCCTTTAGGTCTAAGATTCAGAGCAGATTGAGAGGCCCCTGTGTCCATCAGGAAATGCCTCCTCTCAATGCAGACCCACCTGAATGTTCTCAAGGGCTCCAGTGTGGAGGGTCCCTGGTGTGATGGGAGCTGTGACAGCCCTGCCAATCCATGTCCATCACGGGGTGGACTTGCTGGTCCTGAGGGTGCTGCTGTCTGTGCTTGCAGTGTCCTTGTGCCCTGCAGCCGGAGCCCTGATTCCTTGCCAGGGGCTGTTTGGGTGGGCTGTGCCCTGCCGAGGAGGGCAATGCCTCTGCCGGGTGCTTGTGGCCGAGCTGTGCCCTGGGTGCTGGGGCCCCCTTGGGCCCTGGGGCTGATCCCTCAGGGGCTGTAGGAGCTCTGCCCTGGCCTTTGCCTTCAGCTTGGCCTTTTGCTGCTCCCTTCTTGCATTCACCTGCTGGGCCTTTGTGCCCAAGTGCTGCAGGGCCTTCTTCTGCCCCTCCTGCAGCCCCCCTCAGTGCCTGTGGGTGCTTGTCTTGCTTTACAAGACAGGTGTCTGCTTGGGAAAGCAGAAAAAGCCTCTCTTGGAATGGAGAATGCAAAGCCCCTCCCTCTTAATTTTTAGGATAGTGAAATCAAGGGGCTCTCAGGCAAAGATAGGGGATTAGGAATAACGGTTCTTTACTAGTGTGTATAATATAATAATAGTAGTGTGTATCAACAGCTCCGGCAGTGACAACAAACAGAGCCCGGAGCCGGTCCCGGCCTTTCGGCCGCGGCGCTTTCCCCTTGGGTGCAGTTCCGGGCACGGCCGGCAGGGGCGCCGGTGGCTCCCGCGGGGCAGGGCAGCGCATCCCTGCCATGGGAACCTCTCTGAACGGCAATAGAGCAATCCCTTCATCTAACTCTTTCACTTTTTTACCTTCTGTAGCCTTTCTCCCGTGTTTTGGGAAAGAATTTGGAGAGGGCTGCCTTTTAACTGAGCTCCTAGTGTTTCGATAAGGTGCTTCCTGTAGAGAGAGGGGTTTTCCCTGAACAGCAGGAGCTGTGGTTACCAAGGGGACGTAACTCAGAGCAGGAGGGGTCAGGGGAGGATATCCCGCCGAGGCTCGGTCGGAGTGTGGGCAGGGTCTGCTGCCGGAATGGCCAGAGGGGGATCTTCCCGTGGAGGCCGAGCCGGAGCGTGGGCAGCCCCCACATGGCTTCTGGCGGCTGATCCGGCAGCTCCCGGCAGAGAAAAGGCAGGTGGGAGACCCCGGCAGCAGCAGCGGCGCTGCCCAGCGCAGCTGGCACGGGCAGGGCAGCCGGGGATGGGATGGCTGGGACCCGCCCTCGGTGCGGTCGGCGCGGTGACCTCGGCCCACGCGGCAGGACAGAGCAACCCCATCTTGCCCAGCATGGCCGGCAGAGCGGCCGCGGGCCGGGCAGTGCGGCCAGGGCACACAAATTCACCGCCAGCGCCGGGGCAGGTGGAGCTGCCCTGGGCAGTGAGCCCGCACCTGGGATGGAAACCGGGGCAGGCGGAGCTGAGGCGGGCAGCGAGCCGGGACCCGGGACAGGCGCCTCGGCCGCCAACGGAGGGGGCAAGAGCTGCAGAGGATCCCACTCTCTTTCTGACTTTTCCTCTTGTTCCCCTCCCTTTCATTTCCCCTTTTTATTTTCTTGGTTTTTTCCTCGGGTGTTTCTGATACTTCAAAGATTTTTATTCTCCTAAAATCTCCTGTCTAACATATGGCATCTTCTCTTTCTTCTAGATTAAATGGGTTTTTTTACAAATAAATCCAGAAGCTAACAAATCTAAACTTCTGCTTGGATATTTTGAAATGGTCGACGAGCTAACTCATGACCTCCTAATGTTGTTTTTCTCATCACCTTTTTATTTATCCTTTGGCAAATTAAGCATCTTTCAGTGACTTGCTTTGCTACACCAAAAATCCCAGTGCACCCAGAATTCCTTAAAAAATGATCACACAAAGCTTGAGTACGCCAGTGGGGTTTCTGATGCACGTCTTCTAATCTTTTCCTAGTAAGCACATTTTATTAAGTAATTGTCTTCCATGTAGAAGTTTCTATTACTCTGATTTATCTTGTTCATTTCCTATCTTGTTTAATTCTTTTTTCTCGGCTTCCCTAAACTTTGGAATTTCCAGTTTTTCCTCGTTTGGAGTGAATATTAAACTAACTCTTTCAGCTCCATTTTCTGCTGCATCCTTAGCTTTGTGATCTGCCCCCAGTTTGCCCAGTTTGCCTCTCCTTTGGCCCGGGCCGGGTTCCCCCCGCCCGCAGCGGCTGGGAGCAGCCGAGAGCCCCGCGCTGCCCATGCCGACCTGGCCCGGCTCCATGGCCGCTGCTGCCGCGGGCTGCGAGGGCTGCGGGAACGGGGCACCGAGGGTGTGGCTGCTGCTGGGGGAGGAGGAGGAGGGAGGGAAGGGCAGGGATGGAGGGGGAGGAGGAGGCGGGGTTAGGGGGGAGGAGGAAATGGAGGAGGGATGGAAGGGGCGGGATGGAAGAGGAGCAGGAGGTGGGGATAAGACAGGGGAGGAGGAGGAGGGGGGATGGAAGAGGAGGAGCGGGAGGAGAAAGAGCAGTGAAGAAGGCGGGGTTAGGGGGGAGGAGGAGAGGGAGGTGGAGATAGGACAGAGGAGGAGCGGGAGGAAGAGGAAGAGGAGGGACCAGGGCGGATCAAGGCTGAGCTGCGGGAGCCACGCGGTCTCGATCCCTGCCTGAATTCGCAGCCCCCACCTGTGGGATCATCGCCCCCCCCATGGCTCCGGTGAGCGGGGAGGGGGAGCCCGGCCCGGATATCCCGGGGGGTCCGTGGGTTGGGTTTTTGGGGGGATGTTTGGAGAATGGAGAAGTCCAAAGCTGAGCGGAAAAGGCCCCTCGGGGGGACATCGGGGGGTGGCGGTGGCGGCTGCCGGCAGAGGCAGCCTGGAGGAGCAGAGCCCTGTGTGCCCCAGGAGGCCAAAGTGGGGAGGCCAGAGAGGGGGGAGCGCCGCCATTGGCGGGAGCCTCAAGAGCCTGGAGAGGGGCAGGGGGGACTCCTTGGAGCCGCTGCAGCCCAGAGCAGAGAATGAGGGGAGAAGGGAGCCCGGGAGCCCAAAGAGCCCCGGCATCCCGAAATGGGGAGAGCCAAGAGGAGGCAGTGCGTCCCCAGAGATGGCCTGGGGGGATCTGGTTGCCCTTGCCTGTGGCAGGGAGGCAAATCCCATGCTGTCCTTGTCCTTCCTCGCCCAGAGCAGGAGCTGAGCATGGAGAGCAGGGAGGACAAATGCCCGCGGCAGAACCTGGTGGCAGAGGCCGTTTTGAGCGGCTCCACAGCGCAGGAAGCCAACGGGGAGGAAAAGGCCCGGAGATGCCGCACGAGGAGGGGCTGCAAACGCAGATGGCAGGGATGTGAGGGGGAAAGAGGCAGCCTGGGCCGGGAAGGCGGCCGGAGATGGAGCCAGAGCTCGGATCTGGTGCTCCATGAGCAGCTCCATGATGGGGAGAAGCCCCACATGTGCATGGAGTGTGGGAAGAGCTTCAGCTGGAGCTCCCACCTGATCAGGCACCAGAGGATCCACACTGGGGAGAGGCCCTACGAGTGTGGGGAGTGTGGGAAGAGCTTCAGCCAGAGCTCCAACCTGATCAGCCACCAGAGGACCCACACTGGGGAGAGGCCCTATGAGTGCTCCAAGTGTGGGAAGAGGTTTCAGACCAGGTCCCATCTTCTCCTACACTATCAGAGTCACACAGAGGAGAGGCCCTTCCAATGCCCCGACTGTGGGAAGGGATTCAAGCGTAACTCCACCCTTGTCACCCATCGGCGCATCCACACTGGGGAGAGGCCCTACGAGTGTGATAAATGCAGGAAGAGGTTTCAGACCAGCTCCAGTCTCCTCCGGCACTATTGGATTCACAAAGATGAGAGGCCATTCCAATGCCCCGACTGTGGGAAGGGATTCAAGTACAACTCCCACCTCGTCCTTCACCAGCGCATCCACACAGGGGAGAGGCCCTACGAGTGTCCCCAGTGTGGGAAGAGCTTCTCCTGCAGCTCTCACTTGACCCGACACCAACGGAGGCACCGGTAAGGGAAGCCCTGCGAGTGCCCCGAGTGCGGGAAGAGCTTCGTGCGCTGCTGCAGCTCCATCCCCCACTGGAGGAGGCACTTTGGGCACAGCCCTGGTCACTCACATTCCCTGTGATCCATGTTGGGAACACTCCTGGCTGCTTCTCCTTTGGTTTGGCCTGAATTTTTTTCTCTTCTCCATCTCTCTGTCCTCCAAAAGTCCATTGGGATGGAACAGTCACCTCAAAACCACTCAAATTCCACTGAAAATAACTGAATTTTAACCCGAAAGGGCTCAATTCCACCTCAGATTGCTTGTTCCTTCCTTAAAAAACTCAATCCCAGGCCAAACTCACTCCATTCCACAGCTGTCAAGTTGAGATGGAGTTGGAAGGAGATTGGGAGAAGTGGGATCCCAATTTGGAGCAATGGGATGGGGATTGTGTGGGGCTGGGTGTGTGGGATGTATTTGATAGCAAATAAAACTTTCAGAGTTACTGATTTCTGTCCCGTTCATTTTCAGTCATTTCTGTTTGCCGAGTGCCACCTTCTCAGCTGATTCAATTCCTATAAAAATCCCATTTTTAAATCATCTAACCCAAACAATCCAAAAACCAATATCAAAATAAAACCACCTGCACACAATTAATGTTTTAAAAATAATTTTAATTTTTCAAGAGTACTTAAGGATGTTATTAAAGTTTAATTGTTTGGTTGAAATGTCTGAGAAATTGTACTGGTGTTTGGTTTTGTGTTTAGTATATTTGTAATATGAATTGTTTAACTAAGATGTGTTAGATTGCATGGTAGTTTCTTTAGATAATTTTATCTAAAGTACATTAGTCATCGAGTTAAAATTTTCAAAAGGTATTTCCTGATATATAATTTGTTTATTTATATGCATTGGTAATATTATAGTAATAGTTATTGTTGGTTGGAGTTGAGTCATTGTTGGAGTTGAATCATTGTAAAGAAGAGTTGAGATTTTTATATTTTATTTTTATTATAATTTATTTAATTTCAATTATTATTTCTTTGTTTATAATTTTATTGCAATTTGTTGCGGGGATAGGAAGGAAGTTCAAGGGCAGGAACATTTTTTCCTGGCTGGGAACTGGAATTCCAGACCCAGGGAGTGTGTGCAGGACCCCACAGACTGGGATCAAATATGGACTGGGATCACATATGGGCTTGGATCAAATACGGACTGGGATCACATGGATGGGGATCCTGTGGATCAGAACCCTCCAGACCAGGATAGCCTGAAGTGGGATCAAATATGGACTGGGACTGTATGGACTGGGATCCCAGGGACTGGGACCATATGGATCAGGACCACACAGACTGGGAGCAAATATGGTCTGGGACTGTTTTTTAAAGTAACTTTGTTCTATAGTTTTTATTTCTGTTGGTAATTAAGCTCAGTGAAATAGCTGCTTGTGTTAAACTGCCTACTTGGATGAGATAACATCCAATGCACCCAGGATGAGGACACCTGTACAGATCTGGCAACTATCAGCACTCCCCGTCTGAAGGCAGAGTGCACCAAGGCCCAAAAACTGGAGGTGATAAAGAGAATGGACTAAAGCCACAGCCAAGGAATCTGCATGCTCTAAAGAGGCAGATCCAGGGCAGAGCCATGCTAAACAGTTCTTGGAAGATGTAAACTGGGTGCATCTTGGCACTCAGCCAGGAGCACCCTGTTACCTTCAGGGATCCCCTGAAATACCTTTCCCCTTACATCAGCCTGGTGCATATTCATAGAGCCTCATGCACAGCAGCTGGGAAGGGTTTAACACTTTACTGGGTATGTTAGCGTTCAGAAACACATAATCACCAGAATGATTATATGCAGGTGCTTTTATTGAAGAGCTCTGGGTGTCAGGGGTACCAACCCAAATCTGACTCCGACATGGGTTTGGGATGAACATGTTTTTATATTCTATCCTTACATAACTTTCATGTTAATGATTAAACTTATATTGTTCTATTGTATACATAGATTTCAGCCAAGCATGGGCTCCTTGTGGCCCCCCTCAAACTTCTAACATAGTTTCTCATGGTTCTTCCTATGATTATACAGTAAGTATATTTAAGTACTAAACAAACATCACATCTAACAATTATATCATTTATCATGTTCTGCTTACGCAGGGGCAATTTCACATGATCTGGCAAGCACAAAGCCTAACATTTTCAGAGTCTATTTTTGACATTTTTCCAGGGCCCCACTATCATTCTCCCCCCTTTGAAAGCATTTTCACTTCACTATAGGTGTAAATGTTTTCAATTGATACAGGCCTTTATTTCTCAATTTATTCTTGACGTTCTTCAAGTCCATGGTTGATGTAAACGTTGTCGTGGATGCTGTCACGCACTGGAGAACCAGAAGATGGTGGGCGTGGATCTCGTGTCAGTGCCTTTATTATCTTCTGGTTCCAGGATGTTTTCTTCTGTATCTCTCCTTTTAAGATGCTGTGAACTAACCAAATTGCTAAGAATACAATTAGTAAGATTATCACACTCTCAATGACAGATTTAATCCGTGAACTCACATTCCACCCTAACCCTTTAAAGATTTTGCCTAGCCAGGTCGTAGTCAAATCCTTTTGCTCTTCTTGTGCTTCATGCTCTCTTTGTTTCAACTGATTGATGTCATATTCTACATCTGCAGTTACATTTGGGATGTGAAGGCAGCAATGACCAACCCGTCCCTTTAAAAATCCACATACTCCATGCTTTTTCAGGAGTAACAAATCAAAGGCTAATCGATTTTGTAAAGTCATTTTTGTGGTGGCTTGTAATTGTACGTTTAATTCTTTAAATCCTTCCCGGGTGACTCTTGCCAGTCTATCTACCTGACCTGTAAGTTTGTACAGCATCTTCTACTCTTATAGTTTGCTGTAGGACCAAGCAAAGACTCTAGGGCCCACCCAAATTTCACTCCACCAGAGGGTTCTTGCCAAGTGTCATCTGGATTTTCATTGTCTAGAACTTCTCTTCTTGCTCTTATCTGCACAAGGTCATGTTTTCCGTTAAATGGGGACTTTTTCCAAATTGGACATGAGGTTGGGAGGCCTAAAGTAATTTCCTTTACTTTCCCATCTACAGGCAGATGTGTTGTCCAGGTGCCATCGCTTGCTGCCCATACAAATTGTCCTGGACCTCGGACTGTACTCCTGGTACATCCTACAACTGCTTTATAATTCCCTCTGCCTTGTTTATGTTTGATCCCTCTGCAAGCACAGCCAGTGTTTAGGGCTATTGCCAGGGGTGGCATCTGCTTTATCTCTGCATCATCAGAAGTGCAGTCATAAGTTTTATTACATGCCCACCACCTTACTTTGTCTGCCCTCGTTCTGCTACTGGTGGCAGTGTTTGTTACTGCTGGATCTGTTTCATTCTCGGAGCCTTCCCACTTAATGCACCAAGGGGTGTTTGCCATACATTGGAATCTTTGAAGGATACTCACAGACCACGCACTGTCCCAAGGCTCTGTCTGATCTTTCTGATCCTTGGCCTCAAACTTCCATACCAGAGTGGTTTCTGTAACATTTTCTGTAATCTGTTTATAGTGTGGCAAATAGCATTGCCATTGTGTGATGCCTGCTGATTCTCCCATAGGGGTTCCTAGTGTGCCAGCACTTAGAATACAGTCTTTCTGGCCCATGGGTCTCATCCATGTTCCTATTTTCTCCCAAGTTTCCTTGATTACTTGCCTCGATTCGGGTACCTGTTTGCATGCAATTGTTTTGTTCTTTTGTGTTTCAGGTAGTTTTGATGTTGTGATTCCCCAATTTACTGGATGTCCTGCTGCCCTTTGGTATTGGTATACAGGCAGTTATTCTACAGGTGTTTTGCATTTTGGCAAAGTCTTTGACTAATCCAATCATTACATTCTCAGCCCAAACTGCATTAGAAACCTTTATCACCTGTGTTTCTGCTTGTACCTCTCTCTTCATTCTAGAATGAAGAGTAGTTAGTTGATCTTTTTGCATTCCACATCCCAAAGACATTAATGACCATAACGTTAGCACAATTACTGATAGCATTCTGAAGCAATTAAACACATCTTATCTGCAGCCTTGTTGGTTCCAGAGTTTACACAGTCTGTGATCCAGGATGGATTTTCTTCACTCGGGTGTAGTGAATCCAGGGGTCCACGCTGGCTACTTTGGCTGCTGTAAAGGTTGGTCAGCAGTACCTGGTGGGGCCCACTCCACTTTTCTTTCAGCGGTTCTTTGTTCCAGTTCTTGATGTACACCTCGTCTCCTGGATGTATGTTATGAACTGGGTTCTCGAGAGTCAGCGGTCTATTCCACACGAGGATGCTCCGGAGCCGAGCTAAAGTTTTCCCGAGAGACAGAACATAATTATACACTTCCTGCTTTCCTGTGACGTGCACATTAGGGTTAGGCTCAGGAGATTCATATGGTTTCCCATGCAATATCTCCTAAGGACTGACTGACATCCCACTCCTAGGCTTTATCCGAATCCTCAGCAGTGCTATTGGCAAAGCCTGGGGCCACTGCAATTTGGCTTCTTGGCATATTTTATTGATTTGCCTCTTTAGTGTCTGATTCATCCTCTCTACCTGTCCACTTGACTGGGGTCTCCACGGTGTGTGGAGGTCCCAAGTTATCCCCAGCAATCTACTTACCTCTCTTACTACTGTAGCTATGAAATGGGGCCCCCTATCTGATGATACCCTAGGGGCACCCCAAACCTGGGAATAATCTCCTGTAGTAACCACTTTACTGTTTCCTTTGCTTGGTTGGTGCGACAGGGAAGGGCTTCTGGCCACCCAGAGAATGTGTCAACCCCCACTAACAGGTATTTGTATCCTCGAGTTCTTGGCAGTTTTACAAAATCTACCTGCCAATAGTCTCCTGGCTCTATTCCTATCCGAATTCTTCCTAGCTGTGCCTGTCGTCTAGGCACTGGGTTGTTTTTCAAGCAGATATCACACTTTGACATTACTGATTTTGCCATTGTTAACATCCGTACCGAAATTAAACTCTGCTTTAGCAATTTTACCAATGCCTCTGCTCCCCAGTGACATTCGTTCTGTTTAATTTGTAGAACTTCTCTCATTATCAAGGGGGTACCACTATCTGTCCTTGTGCAGTCACATACCATCCCTCTGAATTCTTTTGTGCATTTAGCAAACGTGCCAGTCTCTCATCTTCTACTGAATATTTTGGTTCTGGAGGCAAATTGAATTGGGATACATTAAGCTTTAAAGGTATCAATGCCATTGTTGTTTGCACCTCTCGAGCAACCTGTCGGGCTCTCCAGTCTGCCTTTCGATTTCCCTCGCAGATTTTGGAGTTTCCTGATTGCTGTGCTTTGCAGTGTATGATTGCCACTTGTTCAGGTTTTTGTACTGCCTTTATCAATTGCAGGACTGCATCCTGATGTTTAATGTGCATACCCAGAGAAGGACAATAGTCCTCTTTCTTTCCACAGTGCTCTGTGTACATGCACCACTCCAAAAGCATATTTTGAGTCAGTCCAGATATTTATCCTTTTCCCTTCACTTAATTCTAGTGCCCTGGTTAAAGCAACCAGTTCTGCCTTCTGGGCAGATGTATTTGGTGGTAATGCCTTTGCCTCCACTGCTGTACTGACTGTTGTTACCGCATACCCAGCGTATCTGGTTCCGTTTTCTACGAAGCTGCTCCCATCTGTAAACAGCTCCCACTCTGGCTGCTCTAGTGGGATGTCTTTCAGGTCTTCTCTTGCTGAGTAGGTGTACTCTATTACCTCCACACAGTCATGCTCTAATGGGCCTTCTTCAGTTGTGGTACCTAGGAACAAAGCTGGATTCAAAAGGTTAGTTGTTTTTAATGTGACATCATCCTGCTCAGTCAGGACTACCTGGAATTTCATCATCCTGCTTGGGGATAGCCAATGGCCCCCTTCTGCTCTAAGACAGTGGTTACCATGTGTGGTACATTGACATCTATGTGCCTTCCCATCGTGAGCTTCCTGGCTTCTTGTATCAGCATCACAGTGGCTGCGACTGCCCGCAGACATGGAGGCCACCCGGCACTTATGCTGTCAAGTTGTTTGGAAAAGTAGCCCAGCGGCCTTTTCCAGCTTCCCAGACCTTGGGTCAGGACTCCGAGTGCTAGGCGCAGCCTTTCATGGACAAACAGCTGAAAATCTTTAGACAGATCAGGTAAGCCTAATGCTGGAGCAGTTGTCAGTGCTTCCTTTAATTTTAGGAAGGCTTCTTTCTGCGGCTTGCCCCAGGTGAATGGCTGCATCTTCTGAGCTTCACACAGGGGTTTCGCAATCAGTCCATAGTCCATGATCCACAGGCGACACCATCCTGCCATCCCGAGGAAGACTCGCAGCTCATGTAGATTCTGGGGCTTTGGAATAGCACAAATGGCTTGGATACGGTTAGTGCCTAGTTTTCGTTGCCCTTGTGAAATTTCACATCCCAGGTAGATCACAGTCTGTTGGGCAATTTGTGCCTTTCCTCTGGGTACTTTATAACCTCCCATTCCCAGGGAATTTAAAATCTCAATGGTTACCTTTATACAGGTTGCTTTTCTTCTGTAGCTATGAGTATATCATCAACATACTGCAACAACAGGTATTGGTCTCTTGGTACTTGCCCACTCTCGGTGCAAATCTCCAGCTCCTTTGCCAGTTGGTTTCCAAACAGGGTCGGCGAGTTCTTATATCGTGTCCAGGTGAGCTGGGTCTTTCTCCCATTCCCTGGGTTTTCCCACTCACAGGCAAACAGTTTCCTACTTTCTTTGTCAAGGGCGATGCAGAAAAAGGCATCTTTTAAATCAATTTCAGTAAACCACTTATATATCTCCTTTATGGATGTTAGCAATGTGTAAGGATTTGTTACCAATGAATAAATGTCCTTTGTTATTTTATTTATTGCTCTCAAATCCTGCACTAATCTATATTCACCATTTGGCTTCTTTATTGGAAATATTGGTGTATTAAATTCTGATTCACATTCTTCTAGAATTCGGTATTTCAAGAATTTCTCAATAATCTTTACTTATTCCTTGCCATGCTTCTGGTTTTATGGAATAGTGTTTGACTTGTAGAGGCCTCGCCCCTTCTTTTAACTCTACATGCACTGGTTGTGCCAATTTAGCTTTCCCTGGTATATCTGTCTCCCATACAGAGGGAATCACTGCATCTCCTACCTCCCTAGGGGTAGAGGGAACAGGTTTTTCTTTGATCATTAAAATCTGTCCTGTCTTTGATTCAGGTATTTTCATTATAAGCTCCCCATTTTCAAAGGTTATTACCGCATCAAGTTTTGCTAGCAAATCTCTCCCTAAAAGCGGAATTGGACACTCAGGTACATATAGGAATTCGTGTGTTATAACTTTGTTCCCAAAACACAAATCTAGGGGTTGCAAGAATGGCCGTTTTTCCTCTTTCCCTGTAGCGCCGACTATTGTTGTTTGCTTGTCCCCAATTTGTCCTTGCAAATCATTCAATACCGAGTAAGTAGCTCCTGTATCTATTAGAAATTTGACCTCTTTATGTCCTAATTGTTTATTTATAACAGGTTCCTTAACTTGTTCTACTGGCTCTATGTCTAGTCAGCTGGTATACTCCCCCAAAACCATCCCCTTGGTAACCTGCTGGCACTGATTGCCCTGGTGAAACTGGTTGTTCAAGTCTGGACATTGTCTCTTCCTGCTGAACTTCATATAGTTTAGACCAATTTATAGTTTTGGGCACAGCATTCTGAACTCCTATTTGGATCCACTCTTGATATTTCCGTAGTCTCCCCATATCGCAAAATAAATTAGGGTCCCAATTTGGATGCTCAATTGGGAAATTCTCATCTCAATTCCCTGTTACGAGTCCATTTCTGATGTCCTCTCTTGCCCTTTCTTTGTCTGCCTTAAGTACCATCTCTTTCTCAGTAGAATCCATCAAAGTATCTAATATTAATATATTAGATATATTAATATACTATATATAGATATATATTAGATATATTATTATACTATATATAATTATATATATAATATATTAATATACATATTATTGTATGTCATCCCAGTCAGGATTTTGAGGTTTTTATAACCATTTTTAATACTCATGCCATTTTATCAGGATTTTCTCTATGAATTCTGGCTGATTGTTTCCAAATAACTAAATCTGCAGGAGAGAAAGGCACTTTTATAAATACTGGCCCTTCCACTCCTACACTTTGTGGCAAGGGGGCAATTACAGTTCGTTTTTGTCTGCCTATGTCTTTTCTATCCATAACTGGGGCAAGGTTAGACCGACTCCTGGTTCTGTGGGCTACCCCATCGTTGATTCTCTCTCTGTCCTTCTAACCACAGTTAGGTTTTGCTCATCTTCTGAGGAAGAGGGATCAGGTGACGATGGGATAGGAGAATAATGAGTGAAGGGTGTACTAGTCGAGACCGGTTCAGGACTAGGTGGGGTAGGAGCAGGCAGTGGGATAGGGACAGATGGAACAGGTGGGATAGGGTTAGGTTCTCTTGTTCCTATTGGAGCTACCTGTAAATCAATATCTGTCTAATTTTCCCTACTCAGGCTTTCTTTCAACGCCAAGTGTTCCAAACAACGTTCCTCACAAACCCCACACTTATTGCTTGCAGATGTTTTAACCATCATTAATCCACATTCATCCTGCCATTCTGGCTTTGCCCGTAAATAGAAAAACAAATCAACATACGGAACCTCATCCCATTTTCCTTCTTGTTTACAAAACGACATTAACTGCGAAATAGTGTTATATTGCAGAGTCCCGTATTTTGGCCATTTTTCACCATACTCCAAGGCATATCCTGGCCACCATATATTACAATAATCAATCAACTTAGCTTTACGTAATTCTTCCCCAAAATTACCCTGTTTCCAATGTGCTAATAAGCACCCCAAAGGAGAACTTTGCGGGATAGAGGTGTTGCCGCCCAAAATCCCTTTCAGTTTCTCCATTCCAAATATACCACAAATTGCCGAACCCGCAACGCTTTCGCGATTGTCTTATGGAACGGCGCCTGGGCTTGTACCAGCAGGAATTCCTTTAACCCAACCAAGCGTAGCTTTCGCTGCGTCTCATTGGCAGGCACCCAAACCAAAGTAAAAAGCACTTTACCTTTCTCCCGGGGACGTGGCGAGCGGCAGAAGCGGTTGCGGCCGATCGAGCTCCCTGAGAATCCCTCGGTGCCGGCTGGAGCGCGGTCGAGTTGCGAAACTCGCTCAGCAGCACCCGCAGGGTCCCATCCGGGGTCGCCAAAATGTTAGCGTTCAGAAACACATAATCACATCAGCGATTATATGCGGTGCTTTTTATTCAAGAGCTCTGGGAATCGGGGAGTTTCCACCCAAATCTGATTCCGACCATACATTCGAGGTGAACCTGTTTTATCCTCTATCATTACATAACTTTCATGTAATTATTAAACCTATATTGTTCTATTGTATACACAGATTTCAGCTAAACATAGCCCCCTTTAAATTTCCAACAGAGTTTCTCACGATTCTTCTTATGGTTATATAATAATTCTATTTAATTACTAAACAATCACCACATCTAACAATTATATCTTTTATCATACTGCTTATGCAGGTGCAGTGACCTGAGAAAACACAAAGCCCAATATTTTCAAAGACTATTTTTAACATTTTCCAGGGCTCCACTATCACTTTTATTTCTTGTGGGAAAAAACCCTTCATCTCAACCAGGCACTCATGGCCAAAACTGGGTGACTGCCTCTGGAATTCCTTATACCCAAGGATAGCTCCCAGACAAAAGCTGCCAGCACTGACAAGTCTGGCTGGCCTTGGCTTCCTGAGGGCTGGCCCTCATCTGCCTCTGAAACACTGGGGCTGGGTGCTTTCCTTCCTTATGAAAAGAGCTCTTCTTCCTGTCCAGGCACCCACAGCCAAAACTGGGATTCCACCTCCAAAACTCCGTACATCCAAGGATTGCTCCCAGGTGAAAGCTGCCAGGACAGACAGGTCTGGCTGCCCTTGGCCTCCTGGGGGTGCCTCTCCCCTGCTGTCCAAACACTGGGGCTGGGTGCTTTCCTTCCTATGGAAAAGAACCATCCTTCTCCTCCAGTGTCCATGTCTGAAATTGGGATTCCACCTCTGAAATTCTGAATATCCAAGGGTTGCTCCCAGGCAAAATCTGCCAGTACTGTCAAGGCTGGCTAACCTGGGCCTCTGGTGGCTGCGCCTGCAACAGTGGGGCTGGGTTCTTTCCTTCCCATGGAGATCCCTGGGACACTGTGGGGACCTCATGGAACCAAGGGGATCATTGTGGCACCACTGGAGCCCAGGGAACCAAGGGGATCATTGTGGCACCACTGGAGCCCATGGAACCAAGGGGATCATTGTGGCACCACTGGAGCCCATGGAACCAAGGGGATCATTGGGGCACCACTGGAGCCCAGGGAACCAAGGGGCCATGGTGACACAGAGGCGGCTCCATGGACCCAGAGACCATTGTGGCTCTGTGGGGCCTGATGGAACCATGGAGACCATTCCAACCTTCAGGGCCTGGTGTCACCAAGGGGCCATTATGACACCTCAGGGCCCCATGGAAGCAAGGGACCATTGGGACACTGTAGGGCCCCATGGAACCCAGGGAACATGGAACAGCTCTGGCTGGCTTGGCCTCCCAGGGGCCACCTGACAGCTCTGGCTGATCTTGGGGTGTCAAGGGCTGCCTCTCATCACCTCCTGGAGCACTGGGGCTCTGTGCTTTCCTTGCTATGGAAAAGAGCTGTCTGACTTTTCAGATGCCCATTGCCAAAACGGGTACTCTCCCTAAAATAATTTCCTCTATGCAAGGGTATCTCACAAAACAAAACCTGCCAGGTCTAGCTGGCCTTGGCCTCTGGTGGTCACCTCTCATCTGCCCCTGAAACACTGGGGCTCTGTTCCTTCATTCCTATGGAAAAGAACCAGCCTTCTTGTCCAGGGACCATGGCCAAAATTAGAATTTGGCCTCCCAAATTCTGTATATCCAAGGATTGCTCCCAGACAAAAGTAGCCAGGACAGACAGGTCGAGCTGGCCCTGTCCTCTGGTGATTTCTTTAGACTCTGAGCCGAATGTTTTCATTTGGAAACACCTTGGAGAGGGCCCAGAGATGTCCCAAGGAGGGGTTTGGAGGCCTTGGGCCCATGAGCACTGTATAGGGACAAAGGAGCTCTGTGCTCAGTGGGGTGGAGCCTGAGGACAGTGGAGCAGAGCCATGAGAGTGTTTAAAGAGCGATTTCAGGGATGGTGGATCCTTTTGACATAGTGGAAAACAGTCAGAGAGAGAAAGAATTAACGCCAAGGGCAGCTGGGGAGGCCCAGAGTGGCATGAGGAGAAAGGAATTTCCCTGTCAGGGCAGGGCTGTGGTGCAGCACGTCCCCAGCAGGAGCCTGGAGCAGCCCCAGGCTTTGTGTGGGCAGGCAGGGGCAGGCAGGAGGCAGAGCTGTCAGCAAAGGAAGGGCCCAGCCAGGTGGGGCAGCCGGGGGATGCCCAGAGCCTGCAGGGACAGAGGCCAGGGCAGGGACACCGTGGGACAGCCTGGGCTGCACAGGGCACAGGGATGGGCAGCAGCTGCAAGACAGCCCTGCCAGAGCCAACCTGGGCAGCACTTTGGCCATGGCTGCTGGCCCTGGGCCTGAGCCAGGAGGGGACAAGTGACCCTTGCAGGCCTGGGGCCTCATTGCCTCCTTGTCCCTGCTCAGCAGCCTGGCAGGGGCCGCCCCACGCTCCTGCCCTTGGCATTGCCCATCCCCACATGCCAGGGCCCATCCCGGGAAGAGCCCTGAGCAAGGAGGGAGGGACAGGATCTGCCTGGCCAGGCCCTGGGGCTCAGGCCTTGGCCCTTTACATTCCTGAAACAAATCCAGGTTTGCTCAGCACCAGAGACACCTTTGCCTTGTTTGTCCCCAGCTGCCATCAGTGCCTCCAGTGTTCTGCTCTCCCTGGAACCCGGGGACACTTTCTCAGTGCTGTCCCTCACAGGGATCTCTTTAAAGTACAAGAAACTTCAGTATTTCAATCTGACTTGGAGCTCTTGAGAAGTCTTTGAGCCCACTCTGAGGGACTGGGTGGGATGCAAAGAGCAGCAGAGGCCCAGAGGGTGATTAAAGTCCTTGTGCTGTGTCTGTGCTGCTGAGCTGGGCCGGGCTCCTGGCCCAGAGGCAGCTCCTGGCAAGGGCAGCAGAGCTGCAGAGAGACAGCTCTGGGCAGGAGCAGCTCCTGTGCACAGCCCAGCAGGGCTGGGGCACTGCCAGGGCCCCTCAGGGACACGAGCAGGGCACAGACAGAGCTCACAGGGGCTCAGCACTGGCCGGGGCTGTGGCATGTCCCCGCGGGGGCTGTGTCACAGCAGCACCTCTGGGGCTGTGTCCCAGAGCCACAGAGCAGCTGGGATGGCAGCAAGGGGCTGTGTGACAGCACAGAGTGGGCTGTGTGACAGCACTGAGGGGGTTGTGACAGCACAGAGCTAGCTGTGAAATCACAGAAGGTGGCTCTGTGACATCACAATGTGGGTTGTGACACAGAGTCACAGAGCAGCTGTGTGATGTCACAGAGAAGGCTGTGACATCACAGGGTGACTGTGACATCACAAATGTGCTGTGTGACATCACGTAGCAGCTGAATGCCATCATATAGAGGTTATGTGACATAACAGAGCGGTTGTGTGACATCACCAGGGCTGTGTGACATCACAGGGTCTGTGTGACCTCACAGGTGGCAGTGGGACATCACAGATGGTGTTGTGACATCACAGGCAGCATTGTAACATCACAGGGGCAGTGTGACATCACAGGCACCATTGTGACATCACGGGGGCTGTGTGACATCACAGGGGCTGTGTGACATCACGGGGGCTGTGTGAGGTCCCTGGGGAGGTCACTCTGCCCCGGCCCCCTCACAGCTCCCCCCAGAGCAGTCCAACCCTGCTCGTCCACAGCGGGGTCCCCTGTCCCCCCGGGTCCCCCCGCCCCCAGCCCCGCAGCCTCCCCCAGAGGATGTTCCACGAGATCGACCCCAGAGCCTGACACGGGGACGGGGGCCGGGGCCCTGGGGTGGCACAGGGGGACAGGGACCCCCTGGCAGCGTCCCCGTGTGCCCCAGGGCCAGAGCCTGGGCCAGGGCTCCTTCACCCTGTTATGGATAAATATCATAATATTGGCTTTTTGCAAATATTAAAATGGATTTTATATGTGTGGTGTTAAAATACCTTTGTTCTAAAGACATAGTTTTTATTTCTGTTGTTAATTTAGCTTAGACATAGTAGTGAAATAGCTCATAGAAGTGTGCTTGTGTTAAACTGCCTGCTTGGATGGGATAACATCCAATGCACATGGGATGAGGACACCTGTACAGATCTGCCAACTCTCAGCACTCCCTGTCTGAAGGCAGAGTGCACCAAGGCCCAAGACCTGGAGGTGATAAAGAGAAGGAGCCAGAACCACAGCCAAGAAACACACATGCTCTGAAAAGGCAGACCCAGGGAGGGGCCATGTAAAATCATTCCTGGAATATGTAAAGTAGTTTATGGATATGCATGAGGCTCTATGAATATGCACCAGGCTGATGTAAGGGGAAAGGTATTTCAGGGAATCCCCGAAGGTAACAGGGTGCTCCTGGCTGAGTGCCAAGATGCACCCGGCCGTAATAACCTTTGCTCCATGGTCCTGGTCTCCCATTGTCCCTTATTAAACTTTGTGCATTTTCACAGGAGAGTGAACGTGTTTTTCACAAATGGAATCTCAAGGAAACAAGGGTCAGTTGTTAAGCCAAGGCTCTGCTTTGACCAAGTGGGGCCTCATGGGACACAGGTGCCACTGGGACATTGCCAGGTCTGGTAGGAACAAGGCTCCATTATTGCACAGTGTTACAGATGAGTAATGTCATAGTTGGGTCTCACAGTGAGGAGATAGATCCTATGTGTGTGTTAAGATGTGTAGTGATGTTATTGTCATCTGTCCCCCATAGTCCTCTTTCCCCTCCCCTTGTAATGGCCTTGGTGGTTGGGGCATTTGGGGAGGGCAGGTTTGTCACTGGAAGGCAGGCATGGCAACACCTGCTCTCCAGTCAGGGTGCAAGAAAGCATTCTCCACCAATGGACGGCCACAAAGAGTTACCTGACAGACTTTGGGTGGGGCTAGGATTACCTGGTGCAACACCAAAAGTCTAAAAGGAGGAGCAGCCAATTTGTGAAGGAGCCATGTGGCTGATAGCCATGGGGTGGGGAAGGGCTCCCAGTGCTGTGATTTCTCCTGTTTCAGTCCTTTGTTGTCATTTTTTTCAAGGTTGAATCACCCTTAAAATTTTAAAAGTAGCGGTCATTTCTCACAGACAGCAAGGCCTCAGGGCGCCCAGGAGAGCGGCGTGACAATGACATCTTGGGGAACCAAGTGTCACCTGCCAACACAACGGGGCCTCATGGAAGCCAGGGGCCACTTGGATATTGCCAGGGCAGGTGGAACTCAGTGTCCATTGTGACACAGCACAGCCTCGTGGAACTCAGCAGAGCATTGGGACAGCCTGGAATCTCATGGAGCCAAGGCTCTGCTTTGGCAAAGTGGGGCCCACAGGACACAGGTGCCACTGGGACATTGCCAGCTCTTGTGGAACCCAGTGTCCACTGTGACACAGCAGAACCTCATGGAAACATGGGGGCCACTGTGACGCAATGGAATCTCATGGAAGCAAGTGTCAGTTGTGAACGCAGCAGGGCCTCACAGAACCCAGGGGCAACGGGGACCGTGCTGTGGCTCGTGGGAGCAAGGGGCCATTGTGACCAAGCGGGGCCTCCTGGAACCCAGGAGAACATTGTGGGCCCATGGATCCTCATAGAAGCACGGCCCCGTTGTGACAAAGTGCAGCATCACAATGGTCTCCTGGGTTCCAGGAGTCCTCGCTGTGTTTAGAATTGACACTTGGTTCCCCAAGATTCCATGGCATCCCTCTGCTCTCCTGTGATTTGAGGCTGTGCTGTGTCACAATGGACACTTGCTTCCTCCAAGGCTGGAGATGTCCCAGTGGCACTGGGCTTCCATGAGGCCGCGCTTTGTCACAATGGGGCCTTGCTTCCATGAGATTCCATTGTCCCACAATGGTCTCCTGGGTGCCACAAGGCCTGCCTTTGTCACAGTGGAACCTTGCTTGCACCAGCCCTGGCAATGTCCCAGTGGCACAGGGGTTCCATGAGACCCTGCCGTGTCACAATGGGCCCTTGGTTCCATCAGTTCCATTGTGTCCCAGGGCTCTCCTAGGTCCCATGAGGCCTTGGTCTGACACAGTGGTGTCTTGTTCCTACCAGGCCTGACAATGTCCCAGTGGCACCTGTGTCCCATGAGGCCCCACTTGATCAAAGCAGAGCCTTGCTCCCATGAGATTCCACTGTGTCACAATGTTCTGCTTGGTTTCATGAGAACCTGATGTGTTGACAATTGATCCTTGGATCCTAGAGATTCCATTGCATCACGGCTGTGTCCTTGGTTCCATGAGGCCCAGCTTTGTCACAACTGGACCTTGGTTCCATGAGATTCCATTGTATCACAGCAGTGTCCTTGGTTCCATGAGGCCCTGCTGGGTCACAGTGGAGCCTTTGTGCCATTCGTTTCCATGGTGCCACAATGGTCTCCAGCATTCCATGAGGCCACGCAGCAAAAGAGTGGACCCTTGAATCCATGAGTTCCCATTCCATCAGGATGATCTCTTGCATTCCATGAGGCCCTGCTGTGTCACTAAGGAGCCTTTGTTCCATGTGTTCCCTTTGGGACACCATGGTCTCCAGTGATCCATGAGGCTGAGCCGTGAAACTCTGGGCTCTTTGTTCCATGAGATCCCACCACGGTGTCACCATGGTCTCCTGGGTCCTGTAACAATTCACACTTGGTTCCATGAGATCCCACCATGATGTCACCATGGTCTCCTGGGTCCTGTAACAATTCACACTTGGTTCCATGAGATTCTATGGTGTCACCATGGTCTCTTGGGTCCTGCAACAATTCACACTTGGTTCCATGAGATCCCACCACGGCGTCACCATGGTCTCCTGGGTCCTGTAACAATTCACACTTGGTTCCATGAGATCCCACCACGGTGTCACCATGGTCTCCTGGGTCCCATGAGGGCCCCTCTCTGTGCCACAGTGTTTGCCTTGGTTTCCTGAGAAGCTGATGTGTTGACAGCTGACCCTTGGTCCCTTGAGATTCCATTGCATCCCAGCGGTGTCCTTGGTTTCATAAAGCCCAGGTTTGTCACGGGGGAGCCGTGGTTTCAGGATATTCCATGGTGACACAAGGGTCTCACCGCTCTCTGAGGCTGCACCGTGAAACAGTGGACACCTGGTTCCACGAGATTCCATGGGGTAACAGTCAATTCTTTTGCTTCTTTTCTGCCAAGGTCGGGATGAAATCCCAAGACAGCATTTCTTGTTTGGACTCAGGTGTTCATTAGCTCTTGTCTCTAGAACAGTCTCACAAGCTGTGAGTTCTGCAGCACTTCGCTAACAAGGTAAAAATGGAGCCCCGTCTCTCTCTCTGCAACGTCTTTTGAGGATAAACTGTCCAATTAAGAAATGACACCTAAATTATTTTTACTTTTAACCCAATAACCAACCACCCGTGTCCAACAGAAGGGACTTTTTTATCCAATGACACGATACCACCAAAACCCGAGAAGGAGGAGGAGGAGGAAGAGGAGGGTGGACAAGGACAAGTACGAGGACAAGGAGGACGAGGAGGAGGACAAGGATGAGGTCCAGGAGGTGGAGGAGGAGAAGGAGAAGGAGAAGGAGAAGGAGAAGGAGAAGGAGAAGGAGAAGGAGAAGGAGAAGGAGAAGGAGAAGGAGGCAAAGGAAAAGGATCAGCCTCCACCTTAAAACCACCATCTTGCTTTATATATATTACTATATTCTAAAACCTTAAACTCCAAGTTGTCCACCATGTGATATTACACCCTTCTATTCAAACTCCACACCCCTAATCCCAGTTCCATCATTCCATTTTGGAAGCCTTCTCCACAGCCTCAGGTCAAATGCAGTGTTCTCTTGGGGGTCAGTGTCTGTCAGCTCAGAAAGTCCGAAATTCTCAGGAGCCAGGGTTCCAACAGGTAACAATGTTCTCCTGTGTTCCAGTAGGTTCCATTGGGCCCGGCTCTGTCACCATGGACACCTGGTTCCATGGGATTCCATTGGGTGACAATGTTCTCCAGTGTCACCATGGACACCTGGTTCCATGGATTCCATGGGGTGACAATGTTCTCCAGTGCCACCATGGACACCTGGTTCCATGGGATTCCATGGGGTGACAATGTTCTCCAGTGTCACCATGGACACCTGGTTCCATGGATTCCATGGGGTGACAATGTTCTCCAGTGTCACCATGGACACCTGGTTCCATGGATTCCATGGGGTGACAATGTTCTCCAGTGTCACCATGGACACCTGGTTCCATGGGATTCCATGGGGTGACATTATTCTCCAGTGTTCCAGGGCTCTGTCACCATGGACACCTGGTTCCATGGATTCCATTGGGTGACAATGATCTCCTGTGTTCCATCAGGCCCGGCTCTGTCCCCATAGACACTCGGTTCCATGGGCAGTGTCCGTGTCCCAGTGGCACCTGTGTTCCATGGCACCCCTGTCTGACCAGGGACAGTTTGTCCCAGGACATTCCATGGAGTCCCAGCGGTCACTTGGGTTCCATGCAGGTGCCTGGGCAGTGGGAGCTCAGCCCAAATATCCTGGGGGTCCCTGGGTTGGTGTTTGTTGGGGGAACCTTTGGATCTTGCAGGGCTCCAAAGCTGAGCCACGGATGCCCCTTGGGACAGAGTGGAGCATCATGGAAGCCAGGAGACCCTGATGGAGCCAGGAGACCCTGATGGAGCCAGGAGAGCCTGATGGAAGCCAGGAGAGCGTGATGGAACCAGGAGAGCCTGATGGAGCCAGGAGAGCCTTATGGAAACCAGGAGACCCTGATGGAAGCCAGGAGACCCTGATGGAGCCAGGAGAGCCTGATGGAAGCCAGGAGACCCTGATGGAGCCAGGAGACCCTGATGGAGCCAGGAGACCCTGATGGAAGCCAGGAGACCCTGATGGAGCCAGGAGACCCTGATGGAGCCAAGGCTGCAGCGGGACACAGAGGGACCTCACGGGAGCCAGGAGAGCGTTGTGAGGCTGTGGAACAATGTGGCACCGAGGTTTCACTGGGGCTTGGCAGAACCTCCTGGAGACAAGGAAGCGCTGGGAGCCTCCGGAATCAGCGTCTGCAGGAGGATTTTCTGCTCCCTCCTGGGATGCTGGTGGACAATAAAGCCTGAGGCAGCCTCCCAAGGGTCCGGCTGTGCCACCAGCGGGGGCCACATCTGGGGGGACGCCCGGCCAGCCCTGGCCCTGCTGCTCCTCCTGGCCGGGCCTGGAGCTGCTGGGAGCCCGGGCTGGGGGAATCCTCAGGGCTGTGCAAGGAAAGGTTCAGCACAAGCAGCCCTGGAGCGAGATGTGCAGTGTGAAATACGCCCATCACTTGATTTTGAAATTTTTAAAGTTCATTAGTAATAAAATGGTTATTAAAATAGCAGTACAATAAGAGTAATAATAATTTGGACAATTTGAATTAGGACAATATGAGACAATAGAGAGAAAGGGTTATAGGGCGGCGCGAGCCCGAAAAAGGACACCCGTTAACAAAGGATTAACCCTTAAAAACAACAGCCTGTTGCATATTCATACACTTCATCCATGATGCATAAATTCCATTCAAACACAGGATTCTGTCTGGGCAGTGCCACCTTCTTCCTCCGAATCCTAACAGCGCCTTCGAGGTGGGAAGAAGTTCATTTCTTCTGATAAGAGGGCAATAAATTCTTTTTCTCTGAAAGATTTAGGTGTCCTGTGGCTGCTATCTCACTGCGAGTCCTTTCTTTAAAACAAGAATCCTACATAGCATCGTTTCTATTTTAACAATTTTTATAACCTAAAACTATATTTAACACACTCCTTAAGAGAATTAATATAGCATTACTTTCTAACAGCAGACATATAATATTCATTTTAATATTTGCGAAAAGCCAATCATAAAATACATGCATTTTTCCCATGCAGGCAAAGCCAGCGAGGCAGCAGAGCAAGAGAGAGAGCAGAGCCAGCGACACAACAAACGCACCGAGAGCGAGAGAGCAAGTTTGAACAGAGCTTGCAAAGGGCAAAATCAGCTCAGACCAGGTTAGACTGAAGAACAAGGAGCACCAGGCATGGGCTGATGCTCCAGGTAAAAAGTTCCAGCGTGAGGAGGACGACAGAAGCCTTCATCAAAAGAGCACCAGAAGACTGAGGGCCGCCACAGGAGGAACGGACGCAGGCGCTGAAGCCACACACGGCTGTAAAACCGGGACACAGCTTTATGCAAATGTGAGTATGCTAATGAAGTGTTGTAATTGTGACTTTTAAAATGGAGCTGAAGGCTAAAGGAGACCGAGTGGGTTTTTGCCAGAGAGATCCCCCTCGCTCCCAGCGCTGGATACACAAATCCCTGCTCTGTCTGACTGCAGAGTTTGATTTCCTCACCCAGTTTGTCCCACTCCCCCTTTCCCTGCCCTCTCCTCCCCTCTCCCAGTCCCATTTATGGGATTTGGGGTCATTTATGGGATTTGGGGTCATTTATGGGATTGGGATCATCTGGAGAATTTGGGGTCATTTGGGGGATTTGGGTTCTTTGTGTGCCTTTGGGGTTATTTGGGGTTTTTTGGGGGGTTATTCAGGGTAAATTTGGGATAATTTGGGGTAACTTTTCACATTGTTGGGTTTTTAGGGCTGTGTGTGTCCGGGGTAATTCAGGGCCAATTCTGTGTGGGTTTGGGATCATTTTATGGGATTGGAGGGGATTTAAATGGATTTTAATAGGAATTTAGTAGGATTTTAATGGGATTTAATGGGATTTAATAGAAATTTAATAGGATTTAATGGGATCTTAATGGGATTTTATGGATTTTTAATGGAATTTGATGGGATTGTAATGGAGTTTTATGGGATTTTAATGAGATGTCATGGGATTTTAATAGGATTTTAATGGAATTTAATAGGATTTTAATAATGTTTAATGGGAATTGAGTGGAATTTAATGGGATTTTTATGGGATTTTAATGGGATTTGATGGGGGTTTCCCCCAGTCCACAGCATTGCCCCAGTCCACAGCTCCCTCCCACCTCAATTTGGGGGTCCCATCCCCTTCTTTCCCCCCGCTCTCCCGCCCCTTCCCCATCGTTCCCCCAGTCCCCAGTCCCCTCCCCCGTGCTTGGTTTTGGGGGTTCCAGGCCCCTCCTGCTCCCTTTGGGGGTCCCGACCCCCCTTTGGTTGAATTTGGGGCCCCCCCGCCCCCCTTCTCCCCGCGCCCCCCGCTCCCCCCGCGGCCGGGGGGGCTCCCAGCGCCCCCAGTGCCACCAGTGCGGCCCCAGCTGCCCCCGCACGCCCCATCCCCATCGCCGGGGTCACCGCCCCCCGCCCCAAATTCCGCTCCTGGACACTGAGAGCCATCAGCGACAAACGCTCTGATTGGCTGGGAATGGCCCCGCGCAGTCTCTGATTGGCCAGCGCTGTGAGAGGCGCTGGGTTCTGCCCGGCACGCGATGAGTCACAGCCGAGCCGGGCGCTGATTCGCTGGAAATCGCCGGGCGGGGCCAGTGCGCCGAGTTTCTGCCCGGCAACGGGATCGTCATCAGCGCTCCACGCTCTGATTGGCCAGGATCTGTTTCGGGCTGGGGACGAGAGGAACTGGGCACCCCCAGGAGCCCCTCGAGTTTGGGGCTTTCGATCCCCCCTCGGCCCTCGGGGCGGCCCTGGGGCCCCCCCAACACCCCCAAAATGGGGAGGGTCCGCGGGGCCCTTTGGAACCCCCAGAAATGGGCGGGGAGCGGCAGGAGCCGCCCCAAAAAGGGATGGAAGGGTCCGGGCCGGGAATGGGGGAGGCTCTGGGGATGGCTCCGGCCCGGATCGGGGCGGGCTGGGATTGAGGGAGGCTCCGTTCAGCGGCCGGGGAGGGGCTGGGCCTGGGGAGGGCTCCGGGATTGTGGGGATGGGGCCATTCCGGGACTGCGGCGGGGCCTCTCCCTGGGGTTGGGGTCCGGCTTTGGCTCAGGGACCGTCCCCGTTCCTGTTCCGCTTCCCGATCCCGTTCCCGATCCCGATCCCGCCGCTGGCTCCAGGGAATGTCCCTGATCTCAACCCCGACCCCAAACCCGAGGTGAGGTCAAACATTGGGGTCAAACACCCCAAATCCTGGGGTCAACTCCCCCGGACCCCAAATCCTGGGGGTTCAAACACTGGGGGGGGCCAAACACCCCCAGACCCAAACTCTGCGATCTCAACCTCCCCCCCGCCCCCCAGCCCGAACCCCAAATTTTAGGCCTTAAACCCCCCAAATCCCAGATCCTGGGGTGTCAAACACTCTGCAATTTGCAAATGTTGGGGTTAAATCCCCCTGACCCCAAATCCTGGGGTTTGAAACATTTGGGGTGTCTAACACCCCCCGTTCCCAAAGTCTGGGGTCAAACACCCCCAAATCCCAAATCCTGAGGTGTCAAACACCCCCAAGCCCCAAAGTTTGGGGTCTAAAGCCCCAATCCCCAACTCCTGGGGTTTGAAATATCTGGGGTGTCCAACCCTCCTCATCCCCAAAGTTTGGGGTCAATCCCCCCAATTCCCGAACTTTGGGATCAAACCCCCTGACACCAAAACCTGGGGTTTGAAACATCTGGGGTGTCCAACCGCCCTGATCCTAAAGTTTGGGGGTCAAACCCCCTGATCCCCAAATCCTCAGGAGAAAACCTCTTAAACCCCAAATCCTGGGAACAAAAACCCCCAAATCCCAAATCCAGGGGTGTCAAACGTCCCCAGTTCCCAAAGGTTGGGGTCAAAAATCCCCAAACCCTGAGGTGTCAAAATCCCCTAAACCCCAAATTTTAGGATCAAACCCCCCAATTCCCAAAGTTTGGGGTCAAACACCTCCAAATCCCGAATTTTTGTATCACCTCCCCCCCCCTTCAGTCCCAAATTTTGGGGTTTTTTGGGGTTTATTTGGGGCAGCTCCAGGTGCAATGTCTGCAGAGAGACCCTGGGTACAATGCTGGGAAAAACCCCAATAACCCCTCAGGAACCCCAAAATCCCTGGGGGCTGGGAAAGGGGATTTGGGGTGAAAGAAGAAGGATTTGGAATGCACAAAGAAGGATTTGGGATGGAGAGAGGGGATTTGGGTGGGAAACTGGGTCCCTTTTTGGCGCAGGAGATCTTCCTGGTGCTGCTCTGGGTGATGCTGAAGCCCTGCAGGGCCTCGCGGGCGGCGCCCGCCTGCACCTCGGGCTCCAACTGCACCCAGGCGATGTCGCGGGGCCCGGGCACCAGGGCAGCTCCTGAACCCCGGGAACCTGGGCTGGGAACGGGGCCAGGAGAGCCCCAGACACCCGGGAGTGTTCCCCAGACACCCGGGAATGTTCCCCAGACACGCGGGAATGTTCCCCAGGCACCCGGGAGTGTTCCCAAGACACCCGGGAGTGTTCCACAGACACCCGGGAGTGTTCCCCAGACACCCGGGAGTGTTCCCCAGAAACCCGGGAGTGTTCCCCAGACACCCGGGAATGTTCCCCAGAAACCTGGGAATGTTCCACAGACACCCGGGAATGTTCCCCAGACACCCAGGAATGTTCCACAGGCACCCGGGAATGTTCCCCAGAAACCTGGGAATATTCCCCCCCAAAAATCCAGAAATGTTCCCCCCCAAATGGAGAAATGTTCCCCAAAAAATCCAGAAAGGTTCTCAAAAGAACGCCTGAAACTTTTCCCCCAAAAATCCTGAAACATTCCCAAAGAAATCCAGAAATGTTCCTCCAAAAATCCTGGAACATTCCCAAAAAATAAGGAACTTTCCCCAGAAAATCCAGAAACATTCCTCCCCAAACTATACAAAACCAACCCCATTCCCCATGCAGAAACATTCCCAAAAACTCCAGAAACATTCCCAAAAATCCAGAAATCCCTCCCCAAAAAATCCAGAAGAGCCCCACAAAAAATTCAGAAAATTCTCCCTAAAAAATCCAGAAATTTCCACCAAAATTCAAGTAATTTCCTCCCTAAAAAATCCAGAATTTCCTCCCCCCCAAACCCTGCTCTTTCCCAAAAATGCAGACATTCCCCCAAAATCCCGATCCTTTCCCCAGACAATCCAGCCCCAAGCCCCCCTCACCCCTCTCGCCCCCCAAGCCCCAGAATCCCCCAATGCCCAAAGGGCCCGGAATGCCCGGGATGCCCGGGATGCCGGGATTGCCCCAGATCTCCCTGGGTGCAGAGCATGGGGAGCAGCAGCTCCTTGGGCTCCTCAGGGAGCGGGGCAGGAACAGGATGTGCTTCGGGGCTCTGCCCACAGCTGGGGAAACGGGAGAAAAACCCCAACAGCAGCAACAAATCTGCCCCAAACCTGCCCCAAGCAGGCCCCAAATCTGCCCAAAGTCACTCTGGATACACACCAAACCATCTGCCCAAAATCCCACCAAAATCCTCCATGCTTTGACCCAGGGCTGTCTCGTCATTTTTAATTCTTTTTCACAGTTCCAAGAAATGATATCTCAGCTTGGTGGGAAGCCTCCTCTAAACTGATGGCATTGTGACATCTACTCTCAGCAATCAGATGCAGCCCCAATGATTATTACAGAACCACTCCAACAGTTTGCTGGGTTTAAAGCATCTCTGTGCTGAGGGGATTTTGGAGGAGACAGCTCTTGCATGGTTCATTAGTCTGTCGCCCCCAGACCTTTACTCCTCAGCGCTGTTCCCAAGAGCCTTGTTTTCAATGACGTTCAGGGAATTCTCTCCCACTTAGAGCTTGGGTGGCGGCCAGGCCTTGGCTCTGCCTGGATGGGAATTTGCCAACAGACCCAGATGTTTTCTGCATCAAAACTGGATTTGAGTTGCTTTGACTTGGCCATCTGACCCTCTAGACATGACAGTTGAACTCTTTTTAAAGGCAGCTTGGGAATTATTATCTGGAAATAATGATCCAAGTCCCCCCTGAATCGAGGTTTGTCAGCTGTTTGCAGACCCTGGGATGATGGTACATTATTGCAGAGATTGCTATTTACCTCATTCCACCTACGTTGTTAGCTTTGTCTGCTATTTGAAATGTTCCTGATTGTTGTATCCAAATTCTTCCCAATTGCTGTAAGTTTCTTGTCCACCGCCTGTATTATTTTACTGTGATGTTGCTTCATACTCATAACAAAAGACATGCATCTCATTCTTAAAAAACAAAAAAGAAGAGGAATGAGCACCTTAAGAATGTTCAAATAATGCAATATGAACATGAGACATTTGGACAAGGAATCATTTTGAATAATGCAATATTTACATGAGGACTTTGGAAACGAGATCATCCCATCTAAATCCCAATGGAGTGTTCCACAGTGCAGCCTGATTGATTCATTCCCTTCAGGAGAAGATGTGCCTGTGTTTCATCATCAGCATCTCAAAGCAGTCACCTGTTCATTGCATCAGATCCTGATCAGCTCTGAAGAAATGAGGCCCAGTGCAGAGAGAAATAACCTCATCACCCTGCAGCCTTTGTGGCCAGAGCAGGAGCAGGAGGAGGCCTGGCCAGACACGGCTGTGTCTGGGCACTGACAGAGGCAATTTGCCAGCAAAAGCCTCCTGGCATCCTCATGGTACAGAGCTCCTACGAACCTTCTCCAGTTATTCCCTGTTCCAGCTGCCAGGGGACATTCAGTGGTGTCAAAGATCAACATTTCCAGCTCAAAGCCTTTCTCACACTTCTCAACTCATTGGAAACAATGGCCATTTCTTTCCATTTCCCCAAGAGACATTGGACATTATTCTTTTGTCTTCTCATGCTGCAAAACCCTGTGTCAATGACTTGATGGAATTTGGTAAGTTTTGTGGATTGTAAGTGGTCTTTTATCAATCTTATCCCATATCTAACAGATAACCAGTGATAACCTTGATGAGATAATGCCCTGACAAGAGTGAGCTGTTTCAGCATCAGAACATAGGAGCCTTTTTTAAATGAACGAGAAGGGGGAGATGTCACAGGCAGGTAGGATAATGATAACAGAAAGGCCTTATGAAATCAGGCCTTGTTCTGCCACATTAACAGCTGGCCTGCCATCTCTTCTGAGTGCAGCTAAGCAGCTACAAGTTCCCATGGGAAGCTCTTGTGAGAATGAGACTTTGTGAACAATCTGTTCTGAGGGTGAAAAACAAATGCACCTGCAACAACAAGGGATTTGTCCGTGAGCATCAGTGCAGAGAACAGGTAAACAATACAACAGAGAGATTTGATGCACAAGTAAAATCTATTTTATTAACAAGTAATAGAATAACCTGCAAGAAATCTATGAACTAACTAGAGTTGCACACGTGGTCTGTCAAACTGTGTAAAATGAGTTGTGTGAATAAAGAGTAAAGAGTTCTTCTCCAGCTCAGCTGTGTCCTCTGGGATTTGAGTTCCCTCCTTTTTTGGGGCTTTGGGTTCCCCCTTCTTTGAGGCTTTGGTTTTCTTCTTCTCTGGGATTTTGGTTTCCTTCTTCTCTGGGGCCTTGGTTTCCTTCTTCTCTGGGGCTTTCTTTTCCTTCTTCTCTGGGGCCTTGGTTTCCTTATTTGGGATTTTGGTTTCCTTCTTCTCTGGGGCCTTGGCTTCCTTCTTCTGTGGTTGTTTGCTTTTCCCCTTCTCTGGTTTTGGGGGTTGCTTCCCCACAGAGACACCCTTCTTTTCCTTCTTCTGCTTCTCTTCCTCCTTCCCCCTCTCTCCCTCCTCTAAGGCTTTTGCCTCCTCCTCAAGCTTTTGAGCCGGCTGCTTCAGCTCCCTTGTGCAGACAAAACAGAAACCATGGCTGAGAGTCCCCACCAGAAACTTGGGCTCCCCAGTCCTGGCTGGCCCTGCACTTCATTCCTTGACCCTGAGGCCATTCCCGTGAATTCTCCTCAAGCCACAGGGCTTGGGAACATCCCAAGGGAGGGCATTGGTGGAAGGGGACCTCCAGGCCCAGCCAAACCTCAGCTTTGCCATCAGAGGCTCTTGACTGTGCCAGCTCCCTCTGAAGGCACAGCCAGACCCCTCCAGGCCCTGCCCAAGGCTGATCCAGCAGCTCTCTGTGCTGCTGCCTGAAAACGCCCTTTGTCTCTTGGCTTCCCAGTTTAGAGCAGAGCACAGATTGCTGACAGCTGCTCATCTCCCCTACAATTCTTACTCAGCTCATTCAGCCCCCTTCCCCCTGGGCATGGCTGAAGCATGATTGTAAAGAGTTCAGATTTCAGCTGAGGCTTAGAAGCAATTCCCATTGATCAGGATGTAAGTTAGACAGGCAGACCATAGGTTAATGATTGTGAGATGCTTAAGCTGGAGCTGATTGTTCTATTGTTTACCATTAGGAGCTTCTTTCTAGAAGGAAGTGGAGTCAGTGAACTGTTATAAGAACATCTTGAAACCAGGAGAACAATGGTTTAGCACCTGGGCTTGATGCCAATCAGTCACTAAGCAGGGGACCTTGGATGGTGCCAGAGGGTCACAGAGACCTGATGAAGACATTCCTGACTTCATCCCTTAAGACCACGGACCCAATTCGAGACCACGGACCCAATTCAAGGGAAGAATTGCACAGGTGTGAAGGACCAATGAGCTCATTTGAATACAGAGCAGGGATGGGAGGTGCTGGGCTTGTGCAGATGTATTGTATGTAAGATCTTGGGCAATGAAGAGAGGGCAAAGAACCTTGGGCAGCGCGGTCTCGCCTTTTAGGGACGGCTCTGGTGCCGCCCGCCGGTGTTAATAAACACAGCACTGTCTAACTCTAATTAGTTAGAGAGTCTCTGCCCGTGATCTTGGGCTTTAACGACCATAGCCTGCTCCTTCATGAGAACAATGCTATCAGTCAGAAAGCAGAGGCTGCAGGAACTCCTCTCCTGCAAGGCAGGCTCTTGTCAGGCAGATTTCCTGCTGGAGCCCAGCTGGGACCAAGCAAACCAGTGCTGGCTGCCACGGAAACCATTGGAAGCAGCCTCGTCCCTCTCCTCCCCATGAAACCAACTCCAGCCTGGCCTGAAGAAGTCCTGATGCACAGGCTGGCTTGGAGCACCTCCACTCCCAGCTCCAGCCTGGGCCTGTGTGTCCTGAGCTGGGCTGCCTTGCTGGAGCTGAGCTTCTCCTGTGCTTGCCCACGGCTGCAGCTGCAGGGGAGCCTAAAGGACAGGAGCTTTTCTGGCTGCTGTCCCAGCATAAGGAGAGCCCTGGCAGATCAGCAGTGCAAGGGCTTCATCTGGGGCAGGAGCAGGGCCCAAAGCAAGGTTTGCTCTGTGCCCCACGCCTGCCCATAGCACAATCCCAGTGCTTTGGTGAAGAAGGGAGATGATGGAGAAGATGCCACTCAACACCATGCACTTCCAGACCCCTCTAGAGGCAGTGCCAAGGCAAGCCCAGAGCCCAGCTCCCTGCAGGCAGCAGCTGAGCCAGGAGGGCTCAGCACTCAGATAGAGAAGAAGATGTTGTGTCTCAACAGGAGAAGGTCCTTCCTCTCTTGGCAGCCAGGGAGCTCAGAGTGGCCATGCCTGTGTTGCTGCTGCCTTTGCTGTGCAGCACCTCTGAGCTCAGAGTCCTTGGAGCAGGGGAGCCCTGCAGGGACAATAACCCATGGCAGAGCAGGAGCCCATGGAAGGCTGACTCACCTGTCCCTGAGAGGGGCCTGGGAGCCACAGTTGATCTCGGGGGGCTCAGGGAGGAGCTGACACGTGAGGCCTCCCCGGGCACCAGCCCCTCATAGCTGGGGCCTCCCTCCACGTGGCACAGCTCCAGGACACTGCAGGTGCTGCTGAGGTGGCCAGAGAAGGTGGAGGAGACCTGCTGGCTCTCTCCTGGCTGCAGCACACCTGTCAGGGGCAGGATACTGAAAGCCTGGGGGGAAGACAGGAGAGATTGAGGTGCTGAGCATGGGAATGGATGCAGAAGAGCATCTTGGAGCAAAGGGCAGCTGTAGCCAGAGGGGCCTATTCTCCAAACACTGCCAGAATCACCCTCACCTCATCCTGCATCCATGCCACTGACCAGGGCAGGGACCATGGGCAAAATCTTCTCCCACACTCACGGGCCAATGCATTAATTAGTACATGACATGAAAGGGAACTGGGATGTCTCCTGGCAGTAGAAATTCTCTCTGGTGCACAATTTGCCTTTAAAAAGTTTAAAAGCTTCCTGCTTTTAGAAAAGGAGGAGACTCAGAGTGAGAGCTCCTGGAGCTGAGGGAAGGAGTCCAGCCCAGCTCATCTGACTCCTGAGGCTCTTGCCCTCTCTCTCTGATTTAAATGCTGCTTTCTCAAGGTGCTGCAGCAAAAGCTCCTGCCAAAATTTCCTGTGGAGCACCTGAGGAGTTCCAGGGGGAGCAGTGCCCTGCACAGGTGCTGCCCAGCGTCCTTGGGCAGCCCTGCAACGTGTCCTGCAGGGCCTCTCCAACAAGCAGCTGCTCCAGCAGCCCTTTGTGATGGGCCTGCAGGGATGGGAGGCCCCTCTGTGGCCAGTGCTGAGGGCCCCCAGCGGCACTGGCAGCTCCAGCCCTGCTGGCCACGCTGACAATGGGCAGGGAGACAGATTCCCTCCTGCCTTCTCCGCTCCCAGGGGAGCGTGCGCCACGTCCAGGGAGCACCTGAACCCCTCCGAGCCTCGTGGCAGGTGAGGGTGCTCAGGAGTTGGTGCTGGCACCTGGAAAACAAGCCATTTTCTGTGCTGGGAGGCAGAGACAGCCACTTTGCAAAGTCTCCCTTTGTCAGACAGCTCCAGGGCCAGCAGGGCAGCAGCAGCTCTGGGGGAAAGCAGAGCCCTGCAAACAGGGAGTCTGGCTGCCTTGGGAAGAGGCTCCATGGAGATCAGGATCATCCCAGCTGGCTCTGGGAGGGAAGCTGGAGATCTGACCAGGATGATGCAGGGAAAAGCCTCATCTTACACTGGGAAGGAAACAAGGCACAAAATCCCACACTCAGCACAGGCCTGTAGGATCTGAGTCAGCTTCTCCAAGGAAAACTCTCCTGTTTCTCCCTCCCCCTCAGCCCATGTCCAGCCACTGGCCCTGCTGCCCAGCCCACTGTCAGGGCACAGCCCAGCAGGGCAGCAAAAAGGGAGCTCAGCATGAGCAGGACTTGGTGCTGGCAGGCTGGGCAGGAACACAAGCACGGCATGGACAAGAAAATCCACCTCTGCTCCTGAAGAGTGGGGAAAATCCTGCACTTCTTTCAGGGCTGCGACTGGCTCCTCCACATTTCTGACCTTGAAATGCCTCCATTGAGATGCCAAGGAACTCAAACTGCTTCTCTTCCCCTTTGGTGGGTGGGGTTTGACTTCAGGAGGGTAAAGCTCATCTCTGGAAAATAAGATAACCATGAACAGGGACCTGCAGTGGGAGGGAGGGACACCTGCACCAGCAGGAGCTGTTTGTGCCTCCCATCCCTCCTGTCCTTCTCCACAGCAGCCTGGGCCTGTTTTCCCCGGCAGAATCCCTGTCCCTGTGCACCCTGCCAGGAGCAGCTGCACACAAAATATCCAGAGGGGTCTGAGTGGGATTTTTGGGGGATTTTTGGGGGGATCTCACCTGTTTTTTGTTTTATTTTTTGAGGGTTTCTCCTGGATTTTTTGGAGTGGGTTTGGGATTTATTTGGGTTTTTTGGGGTGAGGGTCTCACTTGGATTTTTTGGCATTTTTGGAGGATCTCACCTAGATTTTTGAGGAATTTTTGGGGGGGGTCTCACCTGGATTTTTTTGGGGAGTGTCACTTGTTTTCTGGGATTTTTGGGGGGGTCTCACTGGGATTTTTGGGGGGGGGTCTCACCTGAAATTTTAAAAATTTTTTTGGGGAGTTGTCTCACCTGGACTTTGGGGTTTTTTGGGGATTTTTTGGGGAGGATCTCACTTGGTTTTTGGGGATTTTTTGGGGAGGATCTCACTCGGATGTTTTGGCATTTTTGGGGGAATCTCACCCAGATTGTTTGAGATTTTCCAGGGGGGTCTGACTGGGATTTTTTGGGATTTCGAGGGGTCTCCCCTGGATTTTTTGGGATATTTTTGGGGTGTCTCACCTGTTTTTTGGGGATATTTTGGGGTCTCAGCAGCCGCAGCTCTGCCGGGCTGGGGCCGGAGCCCTCCGGGGCTGCCGGGGCTGCCGGAGCGACGCGTCCCCGTATTGGATCCCCGAGCCACCCGCTCGGGACCCAGCTCATCCCCGAACACGCCGATGACAGCGCTGGGGCCGTGAGTGCCCAGGGCCTGCACTGCCACCACAGCTGGGATCTCTGCTGAGCTCTGGGGCTGCACAATCCCACAGGGCTTGGGGCTGGGGTCGAGCACAGCAGAGTCCTCCTTGCGTTTCTGGCAGGGACAGAATGAAATGCAGCTTCAGAGGCACCTCTGGAGAAACTTTAGACTCCTTAACATGCACTGCAACAGCAACTTACACACACGTTTACAACTGCCCAGGACAAAGGTAAAAGGCACAAACAAGATGCAAGAATTGTAGGCTTAGCACTCCCAGGGGATCCTGCAAGGAGGCTGCCAGCACAGGCACTGGTGTCTGTGGATGCAGCAGCTTTTCACAACCCTCTCAGATCTCCCACAAGAAAAGCCCCTGAAGACCAGAACATCAACTGTTTCCTCAGGAGCTTCAACTGCCTCCTAAAGTTTACATTCGGGTAGGATCCTGTTCTCAGCAGATCTTTAAGGCTGAATAGAAACCAGCAAGGTCTTATCCAAACCCTTTTTTCCCCTAATAATCTCCTCAGTAATATTTGACAGGAGGAGGTGGATGTGATGCCAAACCTGGGGAATGAGCCCGTAGCAGCCAGGAAGGTGGCTGGGATTCCTCATGAGGATCTTCCTCTCATGGGGCACCTTCAGGTGGCACTCATCGTACAGCAGCACTTGGGGGGACACTTGGAGCTCAGGAACGAGACATCTGGGCAGAGAGATGACCCCAGGGCAATCAGAGATCCTGAGAGAATGGAGAACGTTTCCCCCCAGAGATTGTGCAATGGAGCAGAACACATTGGTCACTGTCAAACGCACATTGAACAGCCCTACAGGGATAAATTGCCTTCTACCTCTGCCCACTCCAACATGTCTTGTCAAGGAGGCCCAAACCCTGAGAGGCAGCACCCAGAGGCTGCCCAGTGCCCCAGGCAGAGCCCTTTGCCCCACAGCTGCCTCAGCCCCTCCTGTACCCCAGAAGGCTTGCAAGGACTCCTGGAACAGTCCCAGTGAGCCACGAGCTCTGGGGGAGCCTTCCCAACAAGGATCAGGGCTCCCCAGGGCCCAAGGAACACACAGCCCCAGTGTCTCAGTACAAATGACTCCCTTCTCTGCCATGGAGCTGCTGCCCTGCCTGAGAACTCAGCTCTTTGCCCCAGCCCTGGAGGGCACGAGACAGCAGCTGCCCCACAGAGGGGCTGATCAGCCCCTGCCAGGCCCTGCAGCTCCCTGGCTCCTGCACTGCACAGCTCCAGGCCCTGCCTGGCCCCAGCTCCACCTGCTTTACAGAATGGCAGCCCAGGCACTGCCTGCATGGCTCTGCCTGGGACAGGGAACAGCCCCAGGGAGCTGCATCCCTCTGGGCATCACACTGACACCCACAGCAGCACAGCAGCATGGAATTCTGCTGCAGCAACAACGACTTTTGGGCTCAGCTCTGACAACATTAAAGCTCAAATTGGGAAGCAGAGGGAAGGAGAAAATCTGGAGCTGACCTGCCACACCAAGGGCTGCTTTCCCCTCATCAGACCTTGCCCTCCCCACTCTTGCTGGGAGCCACTTCCCCCCTGCCATGGGCCCTCATGGACAGAGCCAGACCCTGACTCTCAGCAGCTGCTTGGTGTGGCCCAAACCAATGCACGGTGCTCACCACCAGCACAACTCCACCTCTTGCAGGAAGAAGGAGAGGAGGCCCTCGGGAAACTTGTTCCCCCTCACGCACCAAAGCCCAGGCCAATCAATGATATCATTGCTGGTGCCTTTAGAAGAGGGCCCAGGCCCGTGCTGGGCTGTGAGCAGGGGTGCTTTTCACCACAGGCTGCTGCCCAAGCACTGCTGTTCTCATGTCCAGCTGGCACAACATGAGGGCATCCAGCAGCACTTCTCCTTGGCACTGCAGCCAGCAAAGCCTGGGCAAGGCAGTGCCTGGGGGAGCCAGGCAAGGGCTGGGACCTGGCTGTGATGATCAGGGCTGCCCCTCCCTTGCCAACACCCTCCAGGTGCACCAGCATTCTCTGGTAGAACTCCATCACCGTGTTGGAGCACAGGGTCACCTGGTGGAAGAGAAGAACAGTCAATTCTCCCTTAAAAAAGCTCCTTACCCACGTGTGATATCCTCCAGTTCCTGAGGGAGGATTTGGCCTTAATTCTTCTGCTGCTCCATGTGCAGAGCACACTCTGAGAGTAACAAAAGCCTTCTGGCAATACCAGATTTGTTAAACACCCCTTGCTATCAGGGCACAGGTCAACTACATTAAAACATTAGACTACAGCTCTATGCACCACTGCATTCAAATTAAGGGGCCAATTTCTCATCTGACTACAATGACATTCGTGCAGAGGAAATCTGCCTTGAACACAATGAGTTCAGCTTCACAGCAGGAACCAGCTCATCTTGCTGTTCATTCAAATCAGCCTGGCCATTCTCTTCTTGATCATCTTCATGGTCCTCCACAGCTCCTTCAAGTCTTTGCATGTCCTCTTGAAGCAAAGCCTTCTCTGCTCCATTTCCATCCTGCGCCTTCTGGCCTCTTCTTCAGCTCTCCGGGCCGCTGCTCTCTGCTTCATGGCCGCCCTTCTGGGCCTGAGGCAGAGGAAGAAAGGCAGGAAGAGCAGCTCAGCAGCAGCCCAGTAGGGCCCCTGCTGCACGGCTGCCCAGAGCAGGGGTCCCCAGGCAGGCTCGGGTGGCTCTGGGGTAGCCTGCTCCAGGCCCTCTTTGCCCAGCTCTGCATCCTCATCCCAACTGATCACCACGGGCCGTGGGAAGTGGAAGAGGAGCAGCACCAGCAGGGCAGGGACTGATTTGGACACCATGGTCTGCAGGAGGAGAGAGACAATTTGTGCTGCTTTGCACAAGAGTTGCAAACCCGTGTGTTATTAGGGAATGGCTGCTCCTGCTGTGCCAGAGCGCTCGAGCAGGGGTGAGAATCTGGTGTCAAAGTGCATTCATGTGCTCCATGTTGCATGGGGCACCCGTGTGCAGGAATAGAGAACAACATCCCTCAGATGGGATCTGCTGTGGCAAGGCCCCTCTGGTTTTCTCCTCCACGCAGCAGTTTGCATGCAGAATGTGGGCAGATGTAACTTGGAGGTCCTCCTGCTCACCCTTGGGTTCCCCTTGCAGAGCCTCAGCCCCTGCGTTCTGTCAGGGCCCCTGGGCAGGTGGGATATTCCCAGAGGAGAGGGGCCGGCTGTGTCCCCATTGCCCCTGTCCCTTATGTGCCTGTGCTCAGGAGGGCACAGAGAGGATGGGGACTCCTGCCTGCCCCGTGTCCTGTCCGCCTGCCGGGCCTGTCCCAGGGCAGCCGGGCTGTGATTGCTGTGCTGTGTCCCCCTGTCCCTGCTGTCCCTGCTGTCCCTGCTGTCCCTGCTGTCATGGCCCACTGCAGGTTCCACACCTACACAGCCATGGTGGCTCCTGAGCTCTGCAGGGACCCGAGTGACAGTCTGAGTGGTGGCACTCCTGGTTTTCTTGCATTTGGCATCGCGCAGAGCAGAGGCTGGATCACAGCACCAAAGGAGCAGCTGCTGCAGGGGAGGAAAGGAGCCTCTGCATGGCCAAGGGCTGCTGTGGTGCCCCTGTGTCAGGAATTCCCCACAGCTGACACCTGAGTCCAGCATGGACACTCACAGACACAGCGTTTGTTCAGGCATTGCCTTTATTGCATCTTGACAGGGACTGCAGCTGCCTGAGGGAAGTCACCCTCCCGAGACAGGAGGGCAGAGAGTGTAATTTAAATTAACCAATTGTGATTATAGGCATTCGTAGCGACAGTCTATATACTGTATATATGAATATTAAACAAGACACAAAATAATTATTGGACCATGGAGATTAAGCAACATTTGCTGGTTTAAACAGAAATAAAGTATACTTCATTTTTGGTTAACTGCAATAATTCTTGGTAATTTTGATGAATTATAATTTCTATATAATCTAAAGAAAAGTGCCATTATGTAATTACTACATATTATTAAAATATTTATGATATCTTACAAGAGTATTAATCCACATTATAGTAATAAAAAATTTGGAAAATGTTTCTAAAGACAACTTTTTTTAAATAAGATATTTTAAATATTTCAAAACTATTTAAGAATTTGAATCAATCTCCAAACATTGGCCCGATGCCTTCAAATGGTGCTTTCCTCCGAGCAGATGCAAAGGCTCTGTATGGGAAAGGGTTAAAATAGATGCAGTTACTACAGATCCCGTGAGGAGAGAGAGGGCAGAGGGGCAGGGTGTGTCAGGAGCCCGGAGCCTGTGCCCCGGCGCAGGGCTGTGCTGGGCAGCAAGCGCAGCTCTGTGCGCCGGCTGCTCACAAAGATGTGCGGCTCGCCTTGGCCGGCCCAGAGAGCATCTCCAGCAGGAAGCTTTTCTTCACACAGCCACTGCCTGTGCTCCTCCAAGAGCCTGCCCTGCCTACCTTCAGCATCCTGTTTGTATCCCTATTCATTCCAATCAGCCTGGCCATTTGCTTTTCTATTTCTTTCGTGGCCCGGCGCATTTGCTCCATGTCTTTGAATCTCTTCCTAAGGAGCCGCCTTCTCCGCTCGCTTTCCACCTTCCTCCTTCTGGCCTTTTCCTCAGCTCTCTGGGCCGCTGCTCTCTGCCTCGTGGCTGCCCTTCTGCGCCTGAGCCACCAGCCCAAAAGCAGGAGCAGCGGCTGAGCAATTTGCCAGAGCTGGTGCAGGTAGCGCAAGGCAGCCAGGAGCCAGGGTCCCCAGCCAGGCTCAGCTGGCTCTGGGGGGGCCGCTTTCATCTCCTCTGCACGGGGCTGCCCATCCCCGTGAAATCTGTCCACCACAGAAAGTGGGAACAGGAAGAGGAGCAGCACAAGCCCAGCCAGGACTGCTCTGTGCGCCATGGTCTGCAGGAGGAGAGAGACAAGGCTTTCACTGGGACTGCCAAGGGAGCTTGTGGGGGCTGAAGTGAGGCCCGGAGGCGCAGGGCTGTGAGGGCAGAAGCAGAGGGCCCCGGGCAGCTGGCAGGCAGCAGGGCCTGTGCCAGTGGGCCAGCAGCAGCAGCCCCGTGCCCCGGCCAAGGCGCCGGCCCCAGGGGCTGGCCCTGGGTGCAGGGGGACAATGCAGGCCCGGGTGCGGCGCTTGTGGCCCGGCCCTGGCCCGGCCCAGCCCCGCCACGTGCGCACTCACCGCTTGCCCAGGCTGTGCTGGGCCAGCGTTACCTGCGGGGGCCTTTTCCAGCTGCCCCCATTGTGACACGCTGCCCCTGGTGTCACAGGGGCCAGAGGCATCACAGCCGGGCCAGTCCTGCCCTTGGTGCCCAGCCCAGCTCAGGGGCTCCCAGTGGGCCCAGCAATGAAAGCCCCGGCAGGCAGCAAGTGCAGCCCCTCTGGGAGGGGATGGGCCCCAGGGGCTCCCTTCACAAAGCAGGCAGAAGTCCCCTCTGATAAGTTTCCAAATGGAAAAGGTTATAATCCATAATGTTGAGTAGGATACATATTATCAACTATGAAAACACCTGAGGTGCTTTTCCTAATGGGACTCGTTCTTCTGTGAGTGGGGTTGGGTGATGGTTGCTGTTTTTCTTGCTTGACTATTCCCTGATCCAGTCCATCCAAGACTTCTGTGAAACCTTCCCATTATCAGACAGCAGAAATAAAGAACTGCATTGAAACCACTTCTAGTCCCCTTCAGATCAAGAAGGTGCAGAGGGGTGGTTCTGGCAGAGAGTTTGAGCTGCTCTGGACAGCGTTGCACTGCTGTGTTAGCAGGGACTGGCTGCTTGTGTTTTCCTTTGGATGAACAGAATCTTCCTTGTGTCCCCAGTGAGCACATGGAGCTCACACCAGCAGTGCCTCTTGCCTGTTCCCTGCCCAGCCAGACCTTCCAGCCCAGCTGCAATGCCCAGCGTGGCCTTTGAGCACAAAGGGATTGCAGAGCCAAAAGCATCTGTGTAGCCACCATGGTGTTCAGCGGCTGCTGCTCGGGGAAGGGCACTGAGAGGAGGCCACTGCTGCTCTTGTCAGAGCGCTGCTGTGCAGGGATGTCCCTCGCCCTGCTCAGTCCCACATCTGCCCATCTTTTGGCCTGCTCTGAGCTCAGGTGGATGCCATCTGCTCCCAGCAGACCCAGCTGCTCCACGGTAGATGCACAGGCATGGAATCCAAAACCTTGAGTATCCCCTGAGTAGCCAGGCATTCAGCTGTTCAGTTTGTCACGGCCCACATCAGGGGTTAGAACAAGATGGTTTTTCAGATTCCTTGTGACCCGAACCATTCCAGGCTTCTAGGATTTCTCCATGACTGACTTTGGTCCCCTCAAAAGACCTCCTCTCTCCTCTCTTCCCTCCACCTGTGGAGAACGCATTCTGATGCTGCTGCTGCTGTTGGGACAGGTTGGTGGATACTCTTCCTGCCATCCCATGGGAGTAAGCATGACTCCTCTCTGAAGTCTTTGTCCCTGAATCAGTGCCTTCAAAGAACAGTTATCTCCCCTCCTTCCTTTTCCATTCAGCACTTGAGCACACACAGCATTTCTCATCGTTTTCCACAGAACAGTACAGGTGCCAGTTCCCATCTTGTGGAGCCCTCTGCCATAAATCAGCCTGACAGGTTTATTCTCTACGTAATGGGAAATGATGACAAATGCAGCTGCATAATCTAGTTAGTAACTCACCATAATGACTGCCTCTGGGGGGATTTATGGGTTTTGTCACATGTGAGCCTTCAGAACTTTAGAGGTTACATTTTTCACACTTTTTTGTCGGAATCTCAGTTTATCAGACTTTACTGCAGCATTAATCACTTGCAGTACAAGCCTGGACTTCACAAATGTATCACATCAGCGTGAAAAAGGCAGAGAAAACAAGAACTGTTGTGAATTAATGAGCCGGGTAACACATGTCTCACAACAGCGATGAAACAACCTGTGTTCTTCTTCAAGCCGCAACAGAAAGTCCCAAAGTCTGGTTAATTATTTTTTTTTTCACAAAACACAAGCAGCAGCAAAGAACTGAAACAACACAGCCAGGCTTGAAACCTGAAAGATCTGCAAGGCTGAGTCTATCCTAGCTAATGGGGAAATGATGTGTGAATCTGTCCTAGATGTTCAAATGAAGAAGATTGATTCCCAGTTATAATATGGCTTCTAAGCAAAACACTGGGATTATATAGGAGAAATGAACGTGTCATGAAACAACCAAGAAATCAGAGAGACAGTTCCAAGCTCTACTGTGAAGGTCTGGGAAATGTTCAGAGTCACCATCTGTGTAGTTTGGTGCAGGATAAGCTGGAACAAAAGGCCATCATTACCCAAATTGATTTCCTTTGGGCTGGTCTGTTGGTTTTTTTGTTGGTTTTTTCTTATTTTTTGTGGGGTTTTTTTGGTTTTTTTTTGTTTATTGTTTGTCAGATAATGTTTTATAATACTCCAAGAAATATGATGAAAAGGTCAGCATGATCCATCAGACACAAGCAGGGGGGCTGGGGTAGATGCAACATGTTCCTTGCACTGGAGGGTAGACAGAGGCAAGATCTGGTTTGGGGTCAATCCCACCTGGATCAGGGAGGTGGCTGAAACCTGGGCTGGCCAAAGCCTTAGAATCACAAAATATCCTGGGCTGGAAAGGACCCCCAAGCATCACCAAGTCCAACTCCTGGCCCTGCAGAGGACACCTCCCCAAGAATCCCACGCTGTGCCTTGGCATGTGCTGGTGGGCAGGAGCACACAGCTGGCCGTGGCTTTGGGTGCATGGGTAAGATGAGATGGTGAGGAGCATCCCTGCTCCCTGAGCTCCTGGAGAGCTGCAGACACTGATCACTGGTAAGGACAGCACCAGGGCCATGGCCTGGGGCTGGTGATCTGGTGCCTCCTTCCTGCTGCTGCTTTCTGCTACAGATAACAGCCTGGTGCCAAGGTCTTGTTGCTGAGGTGATAAACGGCTGGGGAGATTCCCTCCCTGCTCTTGTCTGCACGAGTTCTTATGCTCAGCACCAGGAAGGATTGGGCCAGAATGGAGGCATTTGGGGTCTCAGGGCTGAGGCTGAGACAGACAGGCAGGCAGAGCAGCTCCTCCTGGCTGATGCAAACATTAGCCCTGTGCTGGCCAGGCCAGTGATCCATAGCTATGGGTCCACAGTGATGGTGGTGCTGGGTATTCACTGGGAGAAGAGGAGGTGTAAAATGAAGCTTCTGTAGCTGCTTGGGATCCTGGAAGCTGCTCAGACCCCACTTGACCACAGTGGTTGTTTGGCCAGCTGAAGTGATGGAATTTATTGGGCTGTGCAAGGACAGTTTTCTGTGCAAACATGAAGGACTTTCAGGGGGGATGAAAAACGGCCTCATAGTGGAAACAGCTGGGCTGAACACTCTTTATTCCAGCTATGAAGCTTTGCTCTTAAGAGCAACAGATTCCACCTTTCATTAAACCAGAACTTGTTGTTGTTGTTGTTGTTGTTGTTGTTGTTGTTGTTGTTGTTGTTATTTTGAGGAATAAAAATGACCTTTCTTGTTTATTTTATTAGCATTTTTAAATCTTTCTTGTTTATTTCATTAGCATTTTAAATCATCTTGTCACCCACTGCATGCATGAAACATGAGATGTTCCCAAAGTGTAGCTCACTTCAGACAGGGAGTGCTGATAGTTGGCAGATCTGTACAGGTGTCCTCATCCTGGGTGCATTGGATGTTATCCCATCCAAGCAGGCAGTTTAACACAAGCAGCTATTTCACTGAGCTTAATTAACAACAGAAATAAAAACTATATCTTTATAGCAAAGTTACTTTGACATCTACCATCACTCAGCAAGAGGTTTATTGTTATGGACACATAATATTGGCTTTTTGCAGAGATTAAAATGGATTTTCTATCTGTGGTGTTACAGTAACTTTGTTATTGTCTTGGTTTGAAAAGCCAGGTGTCTGCTAAGGAAGGCAGGAGCCTCCCCTGGAATGGAAAATGTAAACCTCTCCCTCTGAATTGTTATAATTTTGAAATTAAGGAGCTTTCAGGCAAAGATATGGGAATAGGAATAACAGTTCTTTTTTAGGAAAAATTAAAAATATAAATGCAGTAGTACAGACGAAAAAAAACCCCACTGACAGAGTCAGAACAGGGCCTGACACCCTGTGGGTCAGGGTGCTGGCAGCAGTCCCATTCAGTGGTGGCTGCAGCCCTCCTGCAGTGCCAGGTGTGGCTCTGTTGGAGCAGGGATCCTGGAGAAGGGTGGAGTTTTCCTCTGAAGGTCCAGGGCTGCTGTAGATGGGCCTGGGAATCTTCCTTCCTCTGGGAATCCAGGAGGAAAAGGCTGATCCTCTGGGAATCCCGTGGAGAAGAAAGACAGCTGCTCCTCTGGGAATCCAGGAGGAAAAGACTGCCTACAGTGTTCCAAATCTCAGATTCTATCCAGGTAGGAATGCTTGGCTCCTCCCCCTGGGCGGAGCATCTCCCAATGGGATGATGTCATTTAATCAGCCATGCAGTGACACTCAGTGGCCCAATACCAGAAGATAATTAATAATTAATGGCCTATTAATGGAACACACCTCCCCAGAGGGAGGATTGGTTGTGGAAGAGAGAAACTGCCCAATGAACAGAAGATAACTGCCCCACCACTGACAGATGGCAAACAGAACACACACTTATCTTGCAGTCCAGGACCTGTCCCCACTGGCTGCCCCCATTCTCCAGAGTTCATGGTGTCCATGGAGGCTGCAGCTGCCGGTGCCGGGAACAAACGAGACGGGTCTGGGTTTCAGAAAGCTCCAGAGTCCATTTCTGACCCCCGAAAGACAGGGCAAAGGCAGGGCCGTGGGGTTTTTATAGGGTATCCCAGGGCTGGAGTGTGGGTTTGGGTCAGGGGAGGAGTTCTTAGCAACACAAGAAGGGTGAGATCAAATTCCTGCCTCTTAGCAACAGGGGCACCCCACACAGAATGTGTCCCCAAATCCTGAATTCCCCCTCAAACACCTCTGAAATGGTGGGACTTTAGACATCTTTGATCACTTTCATTCTCTAATAACACTGATGCTGTTAGTTCCAGAGTGCCCAGGATCCGCCTGGCAAGTCAGCTCTGGCAGGAAGAAGGCGGCTGCCAGGGGGCTGCTTGTGGCCTCTGACAGCCCCATTGCTCAGGGCTTGCCAGCGCCCCAGCCCCTCAGGCCCTGCCCCAGCGCGGCCAAGCTGCCCGGCAGCAGCGCCGCAGCCCCACAGCAGCTCCAGAGCAGCCCCAGGCAAAGGCACCTGGGAGCCCTCAGCAAGGCAGCCAGCAGCAGACGGGCAGGAGGGCACGGATGGCGCTTCCTGCCTGGCACAGGGCTTGTGGCCATCTCCAGGCAGCGCTCTGGCAGGGATCCCCGCAGCTCCGGCCCCTGCCCAGCCGCTCTGTGGGCAGCACAAAGGCTTCAGCAGAACCACCAAAGGCCAAGGGCCTTCTGGCCATTTCCCCTTGCCCACTGCACGCCTGGGCAGCTGGCTGAGCACAAGCACCCTTTATCCCCTCTTCCCCTAGGCCCTGCGGAACCTGGGCAGAAAAAGAAAGATCCTGGCAGTCTGTGTATTAGAACACAGTCTATATTTACATAGTAAAGGGAAAAAAAAAAAACAAAGAAAAGAACATTCTTGAAGTAAAAGAAAAATCCTCCTGACTCAGGTGGCCCAGCAAAAACAGCTTCTGGGATCAGCTCTCCACAGAGCTGCAGCAGGGCAGGCAGCCGAGCCGTGACACACGAGGCCGTGTCTTCCATGCCCTGCGCAGGTGATTTCGGAGCCACTGGAAGCTGGAGATGGGAGCCCGCTCTCCTGACTTGAGGATGCAGAGCGTTTGAATTGCCAGGCTTCCGACGGCGAGGCTGATGTCATTTGTTTTGTCTTCAAGGGCTGCAAGAGAGAGCAACAGAGCCACGGTCAGAGGCAGATCTGCGGGGAGCCGAGGAGAGCCCCCAGCAAGGGCCATGCCAGCCGGCTCTTGCCATGGCCAGGAGGGAGCAGGGAGCAAGGCGATCAGGCCGAAGCTGCGGGCCAGCAATGGCCCCCGTGGCCCTGAAAGCTCAGTGTGCTCTGGCCACGGGAGCAGAGCCCTCCGCAGCCGGGGCAGGGCTTGCAGCTCCCCCCCGGCAGCCCCCGCTGCCAGCCCGCTGCCCTCACTCACCAGTGCAGATCAGCTGCAGCTGTCGCTGCTGCCCCCTCAGGCGCCGCCCGGCCATGCCTGTGAACACAGAGCCTGTCACGGCGGCAGCGGCACAGCTCCCTGCCAGCGGCGCTGCCGGCGCTGTGGCCACACGGGCTGCTGGCCCGGCAGGGCTCAGCCCGGCCCTTGGCGCACGCTGCCGCCCCAGGGCACGGCTGCCAGAGGGCGGCAGCAGCAATGCCCAGCCCAGGCGGGGCTCCACGGCGCCGGGCCCGGCTGGCGCTGCCGGGGCAGCAGGCGGGGCCGGGGCCGAGCTGCGGCGGGCCGGGCCGGGGAGGGAGCGCGGGCTCGTGGCTCACCCATGAAGCTGATGGCCGCCTCTCGCAGGGGCTCCTGTGGGCTCTGCAGGTAGCGCAGGGCCTGGCGCAGGTGCTCGGCCGCTCGGCTCCTGTCCTCTGCCAGCTGCAGAGAGCGGCAGGAGGGAAGGCTTGGCGCGGGCTCAGCCCCTGGGCCGGGCGCTGCCTGCGCCCAGCCCCGGCCTCCCCTGCCCGCACAGCCCTGAGGCGCGGCCAGCAGCCGCCGGCCAAGGGCTCCCGAGGGGAGGGGGCAGCGGGCCGGCTGCTGCCCGGGGAGCCGCGGTGCCGCCCCGCAGCCCCGCCGGGCCGGGGCTCCACGGGCACCCGGCTCGGGCCCTCGGGAGCCTGGAGAGGAGCCCGCGCGGCCTCTGGCTGCCGCAGCGGGCAGGGGCACAGCTGCCCGGCCCGCACACTGAGCGCCGCCCTCAGGGGCCTTCTCCAGCCTGAGGCTGGGCCTTGCAGGCCCTCCTTACCAGGCACTCGCTGAACTTGCACAGTTTCTGCTCCTTCACCAGCTTCTTGAGATCCCTCCTCTTCATCAACTTGAGCGCACAAAGCAGCGCTTCCCGAGAAGCCTGGAGAGCAGCAGGGACGCGGAGGTGGCCCCACAGCCCAGGGCACGACACCCGCGTCCCCGTGCCATGGCCTGCAGGAGGCTGCGATCCAGCAGGCGCAGGGCAGGAGGCAGCCGAGCCCCCTGCCAGGGGAACAGCAGCAGCCCACGAGTCCTCACCTCTGCCACACGCTGATTCTCATCATGGCAGTGGAAGAAGAGTGCAAGCAAGCTCTGTTGTACAGGGATTTCCAAAGGGTTTTCTCTCTCTTCCAAATACTCCATCATGTCTCGGAAGAGTTTGATGGAGAGCAGCTGGACCTGGCTATTATCCTGTAGGAAAATAAAAAGAAAAACCAGCTCAGCATTGGCTCCTGCAGGCCCCTCTGGGCATAGGGCTGGAAATGCACAGGGCACACAGTTTCCAGGCAGCAGCCAGCGGCTGTGGGTGGGGGCACAGAGCCTTACGTGGTCAAAGAGTGGCAGGAGCGCCTCAGCCAGCTGCAGGGCAATGGGGGTTGACATCAGAATGTGTGATTTGTGCAGGAATAGAAAGCTGAGTGTGATGAGGGTCATGCCAGCTATCTCTGCATCACTGTCGCACAGTAGGTCCATGAGGCTTTGGGTCAGGCTCCACATTCTTTCGGCCTGTGCGGAACACAAGTCTGTGAAAGGCCATCCTGCTGCCGCAGGGCCCAGAGGCCAAAGGCCTGTCCCGAAGCACGCGGGCAGCTGAAGCGGGAGGCAGGAGAGCTGGGAGCAGCTGCCCCAGCGCCCCAAGCCCAGGCCAGGCCAAGTGACTGCGTTCCCAGCGCAGCTTCAGCCACCGCCCCCTTCTCACCATTGAGGGATCATCAATGAGCTCCAGCAGGGCCCTGAGCGCCAGGCGACGCCTCTCCCTGCACTCGCTCTGCAGGTACCTTGAAGAGACCTTCACAACACTGGCACCACATTCACTGGCATCCAGGCACTGGAGGAGCTGAAAGGCACAGGCCAGTGATGGGGGAGCCGGCCGGCAGGAGCCCGGAGCCGCACAGGGCTGGGCCCAGGCAGCAGCAGCAGCAGCAGCAGCAGCAGCAGCAGCAGCAGCAGCAGCAGCAGCAGCAGCAGCAGCACAGGGCGCGGGCAGCGTCCCAGGTGGCTGCGGCTCCCAGAGGGCAGAGAGCTGGGAGGCAGCTCAGCCAGGCAGCGCTGCACACCCGGCTCACCTCCACAAGGAACGCCAGGGCGGGCAGATCCCAGTGTGGCTCCTGTGTGCTGAGCAGCCCGAGGAGGTGGAGTGCAATACTGGAAGCCAACCCAAGACAAGCATGGCGCATCTCCCTAGGAGGGCGAAAAAGGGACCAGGAACCTGAGCAAATCTCTCCAAGGACAGGCTGGCAGAGCCTGCTGGTCTTTCACCACCGTCCTGCAAGGGGACCTGGGCCCTTTAGGAGGTGTCTCCTCCTGTGCTCTCTCCCCTGCCAGCCTTTTCCAGTCTGCTTGGCCGTCCCTCGGTGACAAGGCCCTGTGACCCAGGGCCACGGGGACTGTGTGGGACAGCCCGGGCACAGGGCACAAATGCCGGGAGCAATGGGGAGAAGGGGAGTCTCACCTGGCCAGCAGACCCACGGCATAGTGGCGGGTGTCAGCACAGAGCAGTGTGTCCCAGCCACGCTTGCGTTCCACTGACACCACCACCTCCTTGTACTGCTTTCGGCAGAGCAGGGACTTCAGGGTCTGCACTGCAAACCTGTGTGCACAGCAAAGGCCAGGTCACCCTGGCAGCACTGGCTCCTTGGCAGGCCACATGGCAGGGACAGGAGGACTGGCATGGAGCACCTGTTGGGGCTGGTGGCAAGGCCGTGCTCTTGCAGGCATTTCTTCCAGAAGGCATCGACCTCCTCTGGCATCTCTTCTGTGCTGAAGAACACTTGGAAGAGCAGATGCACAAATAGCTGGGGGAAATACGACGTCACTACACGTGGCACATGGGGCTCCTGGAGCATCTTCCACATCACCACGGTGGCCTGCAAGGGACAAAGGCCCCCGAGACAGTGCTCAGTGCCCAGGTGTCCCTGTGGCAGGGCCCGAGCAGGGCAGGGAGAGGCCCGCAGAGACCTTGGCAGGGGGAGCACGGGGCCTGGTGGGCCTGAGGCTGCCCCTGGGCCAGGTTTCAGGCCAGCGCCTGAGGCAGGGAGATGCAGTCGGGGAAGGAGGATGGAGAGCTGCTGGAGAGGCGGCCTTGGGGCCAGCAAAGGCCACTTGCTGAAACTCACAGCCAGGCCAAAGACACCCGTTTTGTCCCCATCGGAGGTGCACGTGCTGCGCTCTGGCCAGCTGCCCAGCACATCCAGGAGGATCAGCAGCACTGGCTCTGCAGTCCTGGACGAGCACATGATGGTCTTCCACATGGAGATGGCAGCTCTGAGGGGTTAGAGCTCTGTCTCAGGGGGGTCTCAGACACAGCACTGTGGCCTGGGCATCCCTAGGGGCCCAGGCTGAGTGCCGGCTCTGCCTCTGCCCACTGGGCCTGGCCAGCAGCAGCCAGGCAGCCCAGCCCTGTGGGGACAGGCCCCTGAGGGACGGCAAGGGAGCATGGCAGCAGGCTCGGGGGCTGACGTGCCAGGGCTGGGAACGGCAGCAGCCAGAGGGCCCTGGAACTCTCTGTTGCTCAGACACCTGGGCCAGGCGGTACAGGGTGATGGGCTGGGGAGGCCTGAGCCCTCTGGGCAGGTGGGCCCCATACCTGTCACAGGACGGGGCCACACGCAGGAGCGTCACCACTGCCTCACCCGGGTGTGCTCTGGTGAGATTCAGCAGGGCCTTGTCCAGCCTGTGCTGGGCAGAATCATTGGCCAGGAGCCATCGGTGAATGGACCTCACCATGGCGGGCACCTGGAGAAGGCACGGGGAGACTTGGAAAGCTGCCAGAGGGAGCGATGTCCCCAGGGTCCCCAGAGAAGTGCTTCCCTTGCCAGCGCACTGCCATGGCCTCAAAGGCTCCCAGGGACCAGCAGGCGTGGCTGGGGAAGCCACGGGACTCATGGGGGAATTGAAGCCTGGCCCCAGGCTGCTCACTTGTTCTGGCCTGGCAACAGCCTTCTCCAGGAGCACATCCAGCAGGGCGGCACTGGTCTCATGACTGAGGAGCTCTGAGTGAGCTCTGAGCCCAGCGCCCATGGTGCTGGTCTCTTCCTGCCCAATGCTCCGGATAAAGTCGCAGATGAGCTGTAGGAGAAGGGCAAGAGGCCGGGGATGTTGCATGGAGTGCTGCACACACGGTGCTGGGCTGAGCAGGGACAGCAGGCCCAGCCCAGGTGGGGGTGGCTGCAGGTACCTGCGCTGTTCTGCGGAAGCAGCCACGGCTGGATTCCTGCTCTTGTGTGCGCTCCAGGGCTGCATCTGGCAAAGAGCGAGCGCAGCCAGAGCTGAGGGGCTGCGGGAGAGGCCGGAGAACAGAGCCCAGCCCTGCACTGCCCAGGCAGGGAGAGCCCCGGGATGCCCCAGGGGATGGAGCACGGCCACTGCCGGGTGTCTGCCCGGCCCCTCTTCCCTCCTGTCCATGGGCATTTCCCCAGGGGATGGCATGGCATGGCATGGCATGGCATGGCATGGCATGGCATGGCATGGCATGGCGCCAATTGGCTGCAGGCTCCAGCCCTGCAGCCCAGTTCTTCCACTCACCCTCCTGCGGTGGATGGAACGGCACCACCTCTTCTGTCTCCTGTGCTGGGGCAGCTCCAGGGCCTTCTTCTTCCTCCTCCTCCTCCTCCACCCGGGCCAGCTTGGGCACTCTCGGGGGTCTCTGCTCCATGGCTGTGCCTGGAGCTCCTTGCAGGAGAGATGCCTTGGGAAAGCTCCGGGGCACCAAGTCCCACGCTCTGCCCTTGAGGGCAGCTGCAGAATAGAAGCCTCAGGAAGGCCACGGGTCAGCGAGTGCTGTGCTCTGGCCTCGAGCTCAGCTGCAGGAACAGCGCCGCGGAGAAGCTCCGGGTCAGACGGGAGCGAGTGCGCTGTGCGGGGGCTCCTCACGGCACCGCTCTGTCCCCTTGTGCCCCGTTGCGTGTTGCCAGCAGCCGGGCAAGCTTCTATTTCCCACGTGTCACAAAGGGGCCTTGGACACCGGCTTCCGTTCCATGGCACGGTGACCGTGCTGCAGCGTGCCACCCAGGGCCCTTGCACACACTGCCTTCTGCCCCGGGGCCGCCCCCGGCCCAGCCAAAGTGGCCCAGCTTGGAAGGAATCCCTGGCCCCAGGTGTCTGAGACAGCCTGCACAGGATCTTTAGGAAGGGCTCAGAGCATCAGCAAACGCTGCCCAGCTCTGCGGGCTCAGTCCTATCCCCATATCTTTCCCTGAGAGCATTTGAATTTCTAAATGAGAATCATTTGAAGGGAGGGGATTGACATTTTCCATTTCAGAGAAGGCTTCTGCCTTCCTTAGCAGACACCTCTCTTTTCAAAGCAAGACAATTGTTTCTCATCTTGCAGATCCGCACTTGCTGGGCAGCCCCGTTTTACACCCAGGGCCTGGAGAACCATTCCCAGCAACTGGGAAAATCCTAGCTGCTCCATCCACCCAGAGATGAGGTCTCCAAATTTGCCCCGAAAGTGGGTCCAGCTTTTAGAGGCCAAAAAGAGCAAGTCCCAGTGACTTGATGATAGTTTTAGCCCAGAAAGCCCTGCAGCTGATGGCACACTTGACAATCAGCAGGGGACACAGCTAGGCCAAAGGCCAGAGCTCTGCCGGGAGCCTTTCTCCTCAAATACCCTTCAAACAAACCTCCATGCAAGTCAGTTGGGAAAGTTTCTTCAAATGATCCATTTCTGGCACCACAGAACTGCACAGGGTTCTGTGAAAGATTCTAAAGCAGCTGCTCTGGTGTCCAAGAGCCAGCACAAAGAGTCTTTGACACCTATTTGTAGCTAAATCCCACTTTGGGTGATTTGAAGGAGTTTGGAAGGAGCTAGAGAGCGGACCTCTGAGTTTTTCAGATGATGCCATTGCTTTTTCTTCTCTTCTACATAGACAGGAAGGGTGAGTTGGGCTCCCATCTGCACCGCATGGCTCACAGGGCCTCAAGACTTGTAGTTACAAGAGCTTTGAAGGATTTCTTGGTCAAGAAGACATGGCCAACAAGGATATTTATGTTTTGGAGCCAATCCTTCAAGATTTCGTCTTACGGACTCATGCTCTCGGGGTCTCTGGCTGGTCAGAGCGAGCCCGAGATAAGTTCCAAAGTCTCTTTTCCCAGCCTGGTGCTCAAAGAAGGAGTCAGAGCTCTTCATTTCTGGCTCTCAAGGTTGTTTCTTGTATCTTATCTATAAAATTCTTTCTCCTGTCCTGCCAAGGTCTGCTCAGCAAGACATTCTATGGCATTCTGCCTGCCCCAGGGTGGTGTTATCTTTTTATCCTAAAAACTACCTGTACAATATTTACAATGACTTTCCAATACCCATCACCTATGTTAGACAGTGTGCTTCTACTCTAAACCAAACTGAAAGTGCCACCATCACAGCAGAAGATGGAGGCCAAGAAGAAGGAGAAAGGCTGGACATGCCCAGATTCCTCCATCTTGCCCCCTGAAGCCCCATTCTAGAAACCCCAACAATCTATATTTCACCCTGTGATAAATTCACCATCATTCTACTTAAACTTTCATGGCTCGCAATTCTTCATGTAAGGTTGTTTTGTCCAAGGGCTAAATCAAAGGCACAGGGGTCTTGGGCTCTGTGCCAGGGTCTCTGAGCCCCCTGGGCAGGGGCTCGAGTCCTCCAGGGCAGCCAGGGGAATTTCCTGGGTTCTGACAAGTAGCCCTGTTGTAGTCCCTGCGTACAAGAGTTTCCTTGATCCCTTTGATGCCAGAGAGCACCAAGAACTTGAACCTTGCTGGAGTCCAGCACTGCCTGCCTATCATGGAGAAGAGGGAAAAGATGAAGAACCTGGGAGGTGGTTGAGCCAAATTGGCATTTTTCCATTTCTGATTTCCTCCCAGCTTTTGCAGCAGGGCAACAACCCCATCACTGCAAAGCTCTTCCTTTTGCAAGGCACACACTGACCTTGGTGGAAGCTCAGGGCTCTTGAAGGGGCTGCTGCAGTTGGCAACAGGAGCTGTTGTTGAATTTTTCACGTTGCTTAACCCCCCCTGCCAAATGCCATCAAGCGGTTGAGGAAGGAGAAAAAAGATTACCCTGGAGGAAGGGAGGCCAAGAGCTTGGAAAAGGAGGAAAGAAACGCTCTGATGATGAAAATGACAAAAAACCCCAATTTATTTCTGACAGCAAATGAACACCGGCCACCCTCCAGCCCTCCCAGCCTGGCAGGCCGAGCGGTGCCGTTCCCATGGCATGAGGTGCTGGCAGCCTGCGGAGAGAAACCAGAGAGCCACGGTCAGTGGCAGCAGGCTCCTGTCCCCCTGTCCCGCCATGGCCTGTGCCCGGGCCAGGCTGCTGGCTGTGCTCAGAGCCCAAACCTCCCGACCCATTCTCTGTTTTTAGAGAAGGGCAGCGGGGCAGGCCACGTTCCACCTCCTCTGCTTAATCCCAGCACAGCAACCTCCTCAGCAGCTGCAAGAGCGGGATGCCCGTGTGCCCGCTGCCGCCTGCCCGGAGCCCTTCTGCCAGCCGAGCTGTGGAGCCGGGTGCCCACCTCTGCAGAGCTGCTGCCAGGAGAGGAGCCGATCCCAAACCAGGTCCTCGTCCTTCTGGAAGGGGCTGTCCCTGCAGACCGTGGCCCCTGGGGCAGCGCTGGCACTGGATGCGCTCCATGGACACTGCAGGCGCTTCCCCGTCCGGTCTAGGCACCAGGTGTAATCCTCCTGGGAAAAACAAAGAACAATTGCATGAAAGTCAATTCAAAACAAGACCTGGAAACAAGAAAAAGCACAAAGCCTGTCACCGTTTCATGGGCCTGAGGAGGGTCTGACCACTCCATGTGAGAATTAAACCTGTCCACGGGCAGGGAAAATCCGCACCTTTCCCGCCCATAAACGCACCCCTTCCTCAAGGGCGTGCAGAGCAGACCAGCTGGGGCACGGCTTCGGAACCCGTCCCCCTCTGCCGCCCCCATCCACATGGATGGATGCTTTTGTCAGGCTGGCTGCCCCCGCCTCAACCCGTGCCAGGCTGGCTGGCAGAAGCTGTCAGCAAGGCCAGGAGCCGGCTCCCCTTCCACAACATCCATCCCCTGTCCTGCCAAAAAGCAGCTCGGCGGCCGGCGGAAAAATTAATATTCCCCAGCACCGCCGAGCGGGGAACCTCCGGCGCGTGGCCAGGCCGAGCCCTGCCGTGCCTGGGAGCACCAGCATCCCCCCGCCCCTGCGCCGGCTGGGGACTCATCTTGATTCCATCGGGGCGCAGAGCGTGTCCTCCAGGCAGGGGCCGCAGCCAAAGCCAATCGGCTCTGCCCCGCCAGCGGCCAGCTCCAGGATGGTGTTCCCAGCTCCACGTCGTGCTCCAGAAGAACGCGCCAGCTGTGCCTCGGCTTGCGGGGACATCACGATGCCATTGAGCTGCAGGGGGATGTTTCCCCTGTCCCAGTCCGTGGCACCTTCACCGCACTGCCACCACTTCTCCAATGGGACGGGAAGCACGGAGCCGCTCCCTCCACAGCTCGCGGGGACCAGCAGAAGCAGCATCTCCTCGGCTGCGCTCTCTCCTCCGCGCCGCGGCCGCAGGGAAACGCTCCGGGGTTTTCTTCCAGCGCCACGAGACGCATGCCGCTGCTGCTGGCTGGGCTCCTGGATCCTCCTGTGCACAGGGAGGCACCTCTGCTGTCTCCTGGGCCAGGCAGGGCTCCTGCAGCCAAGAATGCTCAAAAAGGTCCTCCAGAGCTGGCCTGTCTGTGGGCTCCATGCATAAACACCACCTGATGAGGGGCTGGCACTCTGCAGAGAGAAACCAGAAACCGCCGCTCAGCGGGACAAGGCTCCTGTCCGTGCTCTCCCACATTCCACAGCGCCCAGGCCACACCAGGAGTGCTCAGAGCTGCAGCCAAAAGCTTCCTATCGATCCTCTCTTGCAGAGGACACCAGCACAGAGGCACAGGTGCCACCTCCTCCAGCTAAGCCCAGGAGATCCACCTCCTCACCAGCTGCAAGAGCAGGACGCTTATGTGCCAGCCGCCCCTCCCAACCCCGTTCTTCCCCTCGTGCCTTGAAGGCGCATCCCCACCTTGAGACACCCAGGGTGGGAAGAAGAGCTGGCCCCAGACGATGTCCTCGTTGCTGTGGAAAGGAAGGTGCCCTCAGAGCAGCTCATAGAGCAGGATGCCCAGGGACCAGATGGTGGCTGGCTGGCCATGGTAGCAGCCAAAGAGGATCCACTCCGGTGGGCTGTACTCCAGCGTTCCCATGGGACACGGGTGCAGCTCATTAGGCCCATGCTGCTCCCTCCCTCCCAGCCAGCTCCCGTTCCACAACAGCCAGGCCCTGCCCTGCCAAAAAGCAACTTGGCTGCAGCTGGCTGAAGATGGATTCCCCCTCCTTCCTTCCCTCCTTCCTTCCCTCCCTCTTCCCCCTCTGCCAGCCAAGGCTGCCCGGCTGGGCCCCGGCTTTGGGCTCACCTGACATCCAGGTGTAGAACGTGTCCTGGAGGATCGTGCCGCAGCCGAAGTCGATGAGCTTCGCCTCGCCCGTGGCCAGGTTGACGAGGACGTTCTCGGCCTTGATGTGGGGGTGCAGGACGCCGCGGCTGCTGCAGTGCCCCATGGCCTCCAGCACCTGGCGGAACAGCCCCCGCGCCACGGGCTCCGTCAGGAACCGCCGCTCGTGCAGGAAGTACCAGAGGTGCTGACAGCGCTGCGGACGCTCCATGAGCAGCGCGAAGCCCTCGGGCACCTCGAACCAGTCCAGGAGCTGCACGAAGCCGGGGAAGCCAGGCCGCGACACCTTCCACAGCAGCGCCAGCTCCAGGGCCACAAGGGCGCCCTTGCGCTGCGGGGGGACCGCGATGCCGTCAGCGGCGCCGATGCTGTGCCGTGCCTTGGGCAGCCCCTGCCCGGCCCCGCCATGGCTCGCCATGGCCCGGCCTGGGGCGCTGCGCGGCCCCCGCTCACTCCACGCTCGCTGCCCTCGCAGCGTTCCGGCTGCCGCCCTGCCGGGCCTCGCCTCAGCCCCGCCCGGCACGCCCCGCCGGCTCCTCCCGCTAGCCCCGCTCACTCCCCAGCCGCGCCCACTCCGAGATGCGCTCCCGAGACACTCGCTTGATGGCTGCCTGCGAGCCAAGGCCAGCGACGGGCTGAGCTTGTCGCTCGCCGCCCGCCGCCGCCCTCTGAGCCGGCCCCGTCTCTTCCCGGGGCGCCGTCGGCGAGGCAGGGACCGGAGTAAACGCTGCCGCAGCGCCGCTGCCCAGCAGCGGGCCCTGCCGCTAGAGCTGCTCCAGGGGAGGCCTCTCCGCCCGTGCGGGCGGCACCGCGCTGCCGCTCTTCTGCCTGGGGCACCCGCCCGCCCGGCGCGCTGCTGCTTGCCGAGCTGCCCCGGGCTGCGGCGGCTCGGGGCCGGCGGCCGAGCTGGCGAGCGGCGGAGCTCGGAGCGGGGCAGCTGCCGGCCACGCTGTCGGCCACGGGGCGGGAGCCGGGCGGCAGCGGGGCGGCTGCGGGCGGAACCGTGGCAGGGGCTTCGTTCGGGCCCGGGGCCTCGGCCGGGGCTGGGCCAGAGCCCGCGCCAGGCGCAGCCAAAAGCCCGCACTGCTCCGCCAGCACCAGAGCGAGCGGCTCTTCCAGCGGCGCCACAGCCAGGACGGAGAGAGCCCGGCCGAGGCGGAACCACGGCGGGCCGGGCAGGGGCGGGCACGGGGCGGCCCCGCCGAGGGGCGCCTTGAGGGACGCGGCATCAGCCGGGCTGGGAGAGGCGGAACACGGACGGGACAGGACGGAATGGGAGTAGCGTAAGTGTGAGAGGGAGAAGGGGATGTCAAGCGAGTGGGAAGTCGAGCAGAAAACCGATCGAGAGAAGCGCTGCTGCTGCTGCTACTGCTGCTGCTGCTGCTGCTGCTGCGGAGCCGCCGGAGCTCGCGGCCGTTCCTGCGTTGCCCCCGCGAACCCAACGGAGGAGCCGCCGCGCGCCCCAAGGAACGAAAGAGAGAAACAAACAAATCACATCCCAAAGTCATTCCTATTAGAGAAGTAACCAAAGAAAACAATGTAGCAATAACGAAGACTGTTGGCTTCTGGCTTCTTTCTTCTTTGCATGAGACCAAGCTTTTCATGGGGAACAATTGCCTCTTCTGACAATTTTGCCAGAGTGGACTGGAGCAGAGCATTTACTTTTCAAGTAGAAAAGGGAAATCGTGTCAGTAATGTCATCTCTGTCTCTGTTGACACAGTTGCAGGCTGCCAAAAGACATGGTCTGCAGTGTGGAACTTGGGGCCAGGTTTCTTTTTCTGCCAGAGGATGAGGAGGGGAAGTATCCCAGAATCATGGAGTCGTGGCATGGTTTGGCTTAGAAGGGATCTGGAAAATCCCATGGCTGCAACCCCCCTGCTGTGGCTGGGGACCCCTTGCACTAGACCGGCTTGTCTAGAGCTCCATGCAGCCTGGCCTTGAACACTGTCAGGGACGGGACATGCCCACCTTCTCTGGGCAACCTGTTCCAGGAGAGTCTTTTTTCTGAATCCCTTACCTAAACCTAATCTCTCTCCATTTGGATCCATGCTCCCTTGTCCTGTCCTTGCCTGCCCTCGTACAAAGTCCCTGTCCAGCTTTCTTGTGTGTTGCCCTCAGGTACTGGAAGGCCGCAGCTGGATCAAGGCTGGGTCTCTTTCCCAGGCTGAAGAAGCCGAGCTGTGTCAGCCTTTCCTTGCAGGAGAGGAGCTGCAGCCCCGGCACCATCTGGGTGTCCCTGCTGGGCCCCTGCTGCAGCGTGTCCACGTCCTTGCCGTCCGTGCCGGGGAGCCCGGCAGAGGCGGAGGCAGCGCTGCAGGTGCAGGGTCAGCGGCGGGGAGGAGACCCGGCCCTGGCAGCGGCTCCGGGAGCAGCGATTGGCGCTGGGCCGCCCGCACTGCAGAGAGCCGGGGCCCTTGTGCCTGCCCTTGTGCCCAGGGCGCCTTTCCCCGCCGCCCGCCCGCCCGCCCGCTCGGGGGAAATGCCCCCTGTGCCGCCCCTCAGGGCCGCCCCTCGCCGCTGCCCCGGGCGCTCCCGGCGCCGCCTGGAGGGGCCCAGGCCTCGGCCTCACCCTGCTCAGCCCGAGGCCTGGAAAAGCAGATTCAAACACCCACCCAGAAAGTGCCCCAGGATGCCAAGGTCAATCTTTTGTCACCAGCACGGCTTTGCTATCAGAGTCTGGACGGGAGTAGAAAATCACCAGGGGAAAAGAGCATGGACAAGTTCTGCCTTGGCACTACCTCAAGCTGTGGGGTACCAGTTGTTGGTTTCACTGGCTCTGGATTGAAGGCACTTGAGACAGTAATTCATGTTCAGACTCAAGTGTTTATTATTTCTTATCAGTAAAACAGCCTCATTACTGGGAGTTCAGCAGCTTTTCATTAGAAGGCACAAAATGGCCAACAATCTCTTGTTCCAAGGTCTTTTAAGACTAAACTATCCAATTAGGAACTGACACCTAGATTATTTTCCCTTTTAAGCCAATAACTGATCCCAAAGAGCCTGCAATGTGGAATTTCTGCCCAAATACAAAAAGCCACCCAAACTCATGAAGAAGAAGGAAGAAGCATGAAGAAGAAACCCAGGACGAAATACTGTGCCCTCCATTTTGCTTCCATCCACAACATACTAAAAATCCCAAAACCTCAATTTCTCAGAGTCAGAGTGAACCAAAGCCCAAAAACTGGAGGTGATAAGAATGGACTAAAGCCACAACCAAGGAATCAGCATCGCCCTGAAATACCTTTCCCCTTACATCAGCCTGGTGCATATTCATAGAGCCTCATGCATATCCATCAACTACTTTACATATTCCAGGAATGATTTTACATGGCCCCTCCCTGGGTCTGCCTTTTCAGAGCATGTGTGTTTCTTGGCTGTGGTTTTGGCTCCTTCTCTTTATCACCTCCAGGTTTTGGGCCTTGGTGCACTCTGCCTTCAGACGGGGAGTGCTGATAGTTGGCAGATCTGTACAGGTGTCCTCATCCTGGGTGCACTGGATGTTATCCCATCCAAGCAGGCAGTTTAACACAAGCAGCTATTTCACTGATTAATAACAGAAATAAAAACTACATAACAAAGTTACTTTCAGAAACAGTCCCAGTCCATATTTGATCCCAGTCCAGTTGATCTCAGTCTGTGTGGTCCTGATCCATATGGTCCCAGCCTGTGCAGCCCCAATCCAAAGGATCCAAGCCCATATTTGATCCCAGTCCAGGTGATCCCAGCCCATATTTGATCCAAGCCCATCTTTGATCCCAGTCTGTGGGGTCCTGCACACACTCCCTGGGTCTGGAATTCCAGTTCCCAGCCAGGAAAAAATGTTCCTGCCCTTGAACTTCCTTCCTATCCCCGCAACAAATTGCAATAAAACTATAAACAAAGAAATAATAATTGAAATTAAATAAATTATTAAAAAAAATCTCAACTCTTCTTTACAATACTCCAACTATGATTTAACTCAAACCAAAAATAACTATTACTATAATATTACCAATGCATATAAATAAACAAATTATATATCAAGAAATATCTTTTGAAAATTTTAACTCGATGACTAATGTACTTTAGATAAAAAAATCTAAAGAAAAAAACAGGCAATCTAACACCTCTTAGTTAAACAATTCATATTACAAATATACTAAACACAAAACCAAACACCACTATAATTTCTCAGACATTTCAACCAAACAATTAAACTTTAATAACATCCTAAAGTACTCTTGAAAAATTAAAATTATTTTTAAAAAATTGTGTGTGGGTGGTTTTATTTCAATATTGGGTTTTGGATTGTTTGGGTTAGATGATTTAAAAAATGGGAATTTTATAGGAATTGAATCAGCTGAGAAGGTGGCACTCTGCAAACAGAACTGACTGAAAATGAACGGGACAGAATCAGTAACTCGGAAAGTTTTATTTGCTATCAAATACATCCTACACACCCAGGCCCACACAATCCCCATCCCACTGCTCAAAATTGGGATCCCACTTCTCCCAATCTCCTTCCAACCCCATTATACCCTGGTGGCTGTGGAATGGAGAGTTTAGCATGGGATTGAGTTTTTTTGAGGAGGGAACAAGGAATTGAAGGTAGGATTGAGCCTTTTTGGGTTAAAATTCAGTTATTTTCAGAGGGATTTGAGTGGTTTTGAGGTGACAGATAGATCCCTCTTGGCTTTTGGAGTAGAGAGAGATGGAGAAGAGAAAAAAATTCAGGCCAAACAAAGGAGAAGCAGGTAGGTGTGTTCCCAACATGGATCACAGGGAATGTGAGTGACCAGGGCTGTGCCCAAAGTGCCTCCTCCAGTGGGGGATGGAGCTGCAGCAGCGCACGAAGCTCTTCCCGCACTCGGGGCACTCGCAGGGCTTCCCTTACCGGTGCCTCCGTTGGTGTTGGGTCAAGTGAGAGCTCCTGGAGAAGCTCTTCCCACACTGGGGACACTCGTAGGGCCTCTCCCCGGTGTGGATGCGCCGGTGAAGGACGAGGTGGGAGTTGTACTTGAATCCCTTCCCACAGCTGGGGCAGCGGAATGGCCTCTCATCCGTGTGAATCCGATAGTGCTGGAGGAGATGGGAGCTGGTCTGAAAACTCTTCCGGCATTTATCACACTCGTAGGGCCTCTCCCCTGTGTGGATGCGCCGATGGGTGACGAGGGCGGAGTTGCGCTTGAATCCCTTCCCACAGTCGGGGCATTGGAATGGCCTCTCCTCTGTGTGACTCTGATAGTGCAGGAGGAGATTGGAGCTGGTCTGAAACCTCTTCCCACACTTGGAGCACTCATAGGGTCTCTCCCCAGTGTGGATCCTCTGGTGCCTGATCAGCTCGGAGTTCCACCTGAAGCTCTTCCCACACTCCATGCACATGTGGGGCTTCTCCCCATCATGGAGCTGCTCATGGAGCACCAGCTCCGAGCTCTGGCTCCATCTCCGGCCTCCTTCCCGGCCCAGGCTGGCTCTTTCCCCCTCACATCCCCGCCATCTGCGTTTGCAGCCCCTCCTCGTGCGGCATCTCCGGGCCTTTTCCTCCCCGTTGGCTTCCTGCGCCGTGGAGCCGCTCAAAACGGCCTCTGCCACCAGGTTCTGCCGCGGGCATTTGTCCTCCCTGCTCTCCATGCTCAGCTCCTGCCCTGGGCGAGGAAGGACAAGGACAGCATGGGATTTGCCTCCGTGCCACAGGCAAGGGCAACCAGATCCCCCCAGGCCGTCTCTGGGGACGCACTGCCCCCTCTTGGCTCTCCCCATTTCGGGATGCCGGGGCTCTTTGGGCTCCCGGGCTCCCTTCTCCCCTCATTCTCTGCTCTGGGCTGCAGCGGCTCCAAGGAGTCCCCCCTGCCCCTCTCCAGGCTCTTGAGGCTCCCGCCAATGGCGGCGCTCCCCCCTCTCTGGCCTCCCCACTTTGGCCTCCTGGGGCACACAGGGCTCTGCTCCTCCAGGCTGCCTCTGCCGGCAGCCGCCACCGCCACCCCCCGATGTCCCCCCGAGGGGCCTTTTCCGCTCAGCCTTGGACTTCTTCGTTCTCCAAACATCCCCCCAAAAACCCAACCCAGGGACCCCCCGGGATATCCGGGCCGGGCTCCCCCTCCCCGCTCACCGGAGCCATGGGGGGGGGGGGCGATGATCCCACAGGTGGGGGCTGCGAATTCAGGCACGGATCGAGACCGCGTGGCTCCCGCAGCTCAGCCTTGATCCGCCCTGGTCCCTCCTCTTCCTCTTCCTCCCGCTCCTCCTCTGTCCTATCTCCACCTCCCTCTCCTCCTCCCCCCTAACCCCGCCTCCTTCACTGCTCTTTCTCCTCCCGCTCCTCCTCTTCCATCCCCCCTCCTCCTCCTCCCCTGTCTTATCCCCACCTCCTGCTCCTCTTCCATCCCGCCCCTTCCATTCCTTCTCCTCCTCCTCCCCCTTACCCCGCCTCCTCCTCCCCCTCCATCCCTGCCCTTCCCTCCCTCCTCCTCCTCCCCCAGCAGCAGCCACACCCTCGGTGCCCCGTTCCCGCAGCCCTCGCAGCCCGCGGCAGCAGCGGCGATGGAGCCGGGCCAGGTCGGCATGGGCAGCGCGGGGCTCTCGGCTGCTCCCAGCCGCTGCGGGCGGGGGGAACCCGGCCCGGGCCAAAGGAGAGGCAAACTGGGCAAACTGGGGGCAGATCACAAAGCTAAGGATGCAGCAGAAAATGGAGCTGAAAGAGTTATGTTAATATTAACTCCAAACGAGGAAAAACTGGAAATTCCAAAGTTTAGGGAAGCCGAGAAAAAAGAATTAAACAAGATAGGAAATGAACAAGATAAATCAGGGAAATAGAAACTTCTACATGACTTAATAAAATGTGCTTACTAGGAAAAGATTAGAAGACGTGCATCAGAAACCCCACTGGCGTACTCAAGCTTTGTGTGATCATTTTTTAAGGAATTTTGGGTGCACTGGGATTTTTGGTGTAGCAAAGCAAGTAACTGAAAGATGCTTAATTTGCCAAAGGATAAAGAAAAAGGTGATGAGAAAAACAACATTAGGAGGTCATGAGTTAGCTCGCCGACCATTTCAAAATATCCAAGCAGAAGTTTAGATTTGTTAGGTTCTGGATTTATTTGGAAAAAAACCCATTTAATCTAGAAGAAAGAGAATATGCCATATGTTAGACAGGAGATTTTAGGAGAATAAAAATCTTTGAAGTATCAGAAACACCCGAGGAAAAAACCAAGAAAATAAAAAGGGGAAATGAAAGGGAGGGGAACAAGAGGAAAAGTCAGAAAGAGAGTGGGATCCTCTGCAGCTCTTGCCCCCTCCGTTGGCGGCCGAGGCGCCTGTCCCGGGTCCCGGCTCGCTGCCCGCCTCAGCTCCGCCTGCCCCGGTTTCCATCCCAGGTGCGGGCTCACTGCCCAGGGCAGCTCCACCTGCCCCGGCGCTGGCGGTGAATTTGTGTGCCCTGGCCCCACTGCCCGGCCCGCGGCCGCTCTGCCGGCCATGCTGGGCAAGATGGGGTTGCTCTGTCCTGCCGCGTGGGCCGAGGTCACCGCGCCGACCGCACCGAGGGCGGGTCCCAGCCATCCCATCCCCGGCTGCCCTGCCCGTGCCAGCTGCGCTGGGCAGCGCCGCTGCTGCTGCCGGGGTCTCCCACCTGCCTTTTCTCTGCCGGGAGCTGCCGGATCAGCCGCCATAAGCCATGTGGGGGCTGCCCACGCTCCGGCTCGGCCTCCACGGGAAGATCCCCCTCTGGCGATTCCGGCAGCAGACCCTGCCCACATTCCGACCGAGCCTCGGCGGGATATCCTCCCCTGACCCCTCCTGCTCTGAGTTACGTCCCCTTGGTAACCACAGCTCCTGCTGTTCAGGGAAAATCCCTCTCTCTACAGGAAGCACCTTATCGAAACACTAGGAGCTCAGTTAAAAGGCAGCCCTCTCCAAATTCTTTCTCAAAACACGGGAGAAAGGCTACAGAAGGTAAAAAAGTGAAAGAGTTAGATGAAGGGATTGCTCTATTGCCGTTCAGAGAGGTTCCCATGGCAGGGATGCGCTGCCCCGCCCCGCGGGAGCCACCGGCGCCCCTGCCGGCCGTGCCCGGAACTGCACCCAAGGGGAAAGCGCCGCGGCCGAAAGGCCGGGACCGGCTCCGGGCTCTGTTTGTTGTCACTGCCGGAGCTGTTGATACACACTACTATTATTATATTATACACACTAGTAAAGAACCGTTATTCCTAATCCCATATCTTTGCCTGAGAGCCCCTTGATTTCACTATCCTAAAAATTAAGAGGGAGGGGCTTTGCATTCTCCATTCCAAGAGAGGCTTTTTCTGCCTTCCCAAGCAGACACCTGTCTTGTAAAGCAAGACAAGCACCCACAGGCACTGAGGGGGGCTGCAGGAGGGGCAGAAGAAGGCCCTGCAGCACTTGGGCACAAAGGCCCAGCAGGTGAATGCAAGAAGGGAGCAGCAAAAGGCCAAGCTGAAGGCAAAGGCCAGGGCAGAGCTCCTACAGCCCCTGAGGGATCAGCCCCAGGGCCCAAGGGGGCCCCAGCACCCAGGGCACGGCTCGGCCACAAGCACCCGGCAGAGGCATTGCCCTCCTCGGCAGGGCACAGCCCACCCAAACAGCCCCTGGCAAGGAATCAGGGCTCCGGCTGCAGGGCACAAGGACACTGCAAGCAGAGACAGCAGCACCCTCAGGACCAGCAAGTCCAGCCCGTGATGGACATGGATTGGCAGGGCTGTCACAGCTCCCATCACACCAGGGACCCTCCACACTGGAGCCCTTGAGAACATTCAGGTGGGTCTGCATTGAGAGGAGGCATTTTCTGATGGACACAGGGGCCTCTCAATCTGCTCTGAATCTTAGACCTAAAGGGGAAAATAGTAAAGAATATTTTAATTTTTAAGGGAATGAGTGGGAAAGATGAGCAGGTATGATTTGTTCAACCACTATTAGAAGCTGTGGGGGATAGGTTTGAAATAAATTTCTTTTTCTTCTTCCTGTGATTGTAATTAACTAGGAAGGAGTTTGAGAGCTGGATTTTAATACTGTAAAAAGGGATACAGAGGCTAGTTCTGTTGTACCTCTGTGTCAAAAGTCTGACAAGGCCTATGCTGAAGTGAACCCAGAAGTGTGGGCAGTCCCAGGGAAGTACAGAAAATTAGATATGGAGCCTCTACAAATTAAAGCAACCAGGACAAGCAATACCCTGTTCCAAGAGAGGGAAGGAAGGGCTCACAGCCTGGTATTGAGTCCCTGTTAAAGGCAGGGCATTGGAGCCAAGGGTGTCTCCCTACAACACTCCTATCTTGCCAGTCAACAAACTGGATGGATGGACACAAGGAGGAAACACAGAATTTTCAAGTGTTAAAATTAAGATTAACTGAGGCGAGTGGCCTGGGCCTTCCAGACAGGGAAAAAGAATTTGAATTATAGGTGGACGTTAAACAGGGTCTTGCCAAAGGAATTCTTGTGCTAAAATGTTTAACCCAGTGGCCAGAGAGCAGCCTCATTGTCTGCAGAATTGTGCAGCCACAGCTTCCGTGGGAGCAGAGGCTGAAAACTGATGACAACAGGAGGATCTCCTAGAGTTCAAGTCTGGCATCAAGTTAAAGCTTTGACAACCAAAAGAGCCTCTAAATGGATGAGCAGGGCTCGGTGATTACAGTATGAAACTTGTTCAATGGCACAGGAGGATTCAGAACTGAGGACAGGGCAAGGGTTTAACCCAGCCTCCTGTTTGAACAGCCTGGAGAGGGGCTGGCAAGGAACCCAGGACTGCACTCAAGGGACAGAGCTCCCGAGCCAGGCTGGGAGAGATTGATGGGACATTCCCTGGCCTGAGGGAGACAATGTGTTTGTGGATGGCTCTGCAAGGGCAGCAGAAGGGAAAAGACCTACAAGACAGGCTGTTATTAAGGAAGGGGAATCAGACAAAGCGCAGGTCACCGGCCCATGCTCAGCTCAACCCAAGGAGCTGTGGGTGCTTGTAAGAGCCTGGCACTGAAATGCCCTGAGCAGGAAGGCTTCAATATCTTCTGCTGACACCATGGCACCTAACAGGGGGGCAAAAGCAATTCTGACTGCTTCAGCAATCACTGGATCACTTATTAACCTATTGCTAAAACAAATAATTCAAAGATAATGGATTGTGGAAGCAATAGATTCAGATGGGGAACTCATTTTACAGGAAAGACCCTTCAGGGGGTTATGGCAGCTTTAGGAATACAATGGGACCTCCATAACCCCTGGCAAGCCCAGAGCTCGGGTTGGGTAGAAAGAATGAATGGGGAAATAAAGAAACACCTTTGGAAGCCGGAGATGGAAACCAAGATGCCATGGGTACAGCTTTTGCCATTGGCCTTGGCAAGAAAAAGAGCCAGACCCAAGGCAGATATTCAATTATCTCCCTTGGAATTCATGTCTGGAATTCCTTACCTGGGCAATTCTCCACCTAGTGCAGGGTGGAAATAAGGGATGTAAATGTAAGGCAGGCTGTAGCCAGGATCCTGTCTCCTGTGGAATCTCTCCCCCAGGAAGCTGGGCTGGCACAGAGCCTGCCCTGGGACTTTGCTGTTGCCAACACGCAGCCAGGCCATCGGCTCCTGCCTAAGGAGTGCAAAGCAGCACCACTGGTGGCCAAGGGGCCCACGCCAAGTGTCCCTGAGGCCAGAAACAGCCGCCAGCACAGCTGAGCACGGGGGACCCCTCAGCCTGGCCTCAGGGGCTCTGAAGCCCCGGAGATTTGCACTTCCCGCCTGCAGCAGGACCATGGGAGCCGCCCTGAGCCTGCCCTGAAGGCAACGCAGCAGCAGCCAGGGCTCCACAGCGGGCCAAGCCCCTGGGCCTGCCCACAGATCCTCTGCTCAAACCCTCGGGAATCCTGGCCACCCTCCCCTGGCACCTCCAGCCACTGCGGCCAAGCCTCGCTGCCGCTGCTGCAGCTCCAGCGCTGGCTGGGCCTGCACTGCCACAGCTGCTGGGGAGCACCGCGGCACAATTCCACCCTGGGGCTCACTCACACCCACACTCTGGGCTGCCTGCGACTGCACTGCTGCAAAATGTACCCATCCTGCTTCTTTTAAATCTTATTTCTCTGCTCAGAAAGGTTTCTCTACTCAAAGGTTTGCCTTTGGGAAAGAAATTTTAAAGGTTTTATTTAAGGGGTTCCCAGTCTGTTCGGATGTTAAACTCATCTCCACCACTCAATGGAGACGGGTTTAACATCCGAACAGACTGGGAATAGCCCAAAAGACACCCACAGAGATAACGACCAGCAACAAAACATCAACGCCCCGCAGCAAACAGCAACCAACAGCTACCCCAGACACTGCCCCCGCACAGCTGGAGACACCTGGTCTGGAAAAGGCTGAGAAGGAAATCCAGGAGTGTGGGCGGAATTCACAGCAGAGGGGAAGAAATCCGAGTCTAATAGGAAACCAAACACTAAAAACTTACACGACTTGGAAGCAATGAACATTAAAGCAGTGGATTTAGATTGGTTCAGACTACGTAAAGTTTAGGAAAAATCGAGTAAAACTGACATGTCATGGAATGATGTTTTCTGCACAGCCGGGCTATGTGTGGATGAAAGTATTTCTGTTGCACATCCTGGCCAGAACCAAGCAATGCCTTGACTCTCTCACACTAAAGAGATTCTTGGAGAGTTTTTGTTTTCCCTACAGTTTCAGTGATAAGATTACAACATGAGAAACATTTTTTATAATAATCCTACTTTATATTGTCAGGTAGGTTTGGGACAGAAGGGTGAGAATCAATTTTTGGTCAGGTTTTTTCCATGTTCGCCTTTATGTTGCATTTTGCAAAATTGAAGAACTTTAACCGTGATACTTTTAACTCTTAAATAGTTAATACTTTTTTTAAAAAAAGCAGGGTGAAGCTGCAAAGGGAAACAGCAAATGGAGAATGTTGGGAAAACTTCACTATAAATAAATGGGGGGGAATTGAGATGAGGGACTACATTTTGTTCGTCATGAAAAAGAGACCAGTGTGTTACAAGAGTTGTCTGCTGACTATTTCTGTACTACTTCATGAGATATGAGCTACAAGGATACCAGGGAAGGGGTTGCAGGAGCCCACACATAGTCCCACCCAGCAAATGGTACAAACAGATAACTCACAGAAATAACGACCAGGGAAAGGCTGGGGAAAGGGCAGGGGCAGATAAACAGCCAGCAGGGAAACCTTTCCCGCTGACAAATGGTACAAGCAGATAACTCACAGAGATAACGACCAGGGAAAAGCTGGGGAAGGGGCAGGGGCAGATAAACAGTTTGCAAGGCAGGACATTTGCCTGCTTAAGCTTGATAGGGCACATATTGCGTTAATCATAAGATTTTGGTAATTTTCCACGGAGAAGTCACCAAATAAGGACATAGGGTGAAGAAGACGCGGCTGAGGAAGACTCCACAGCCTTTATCACTGACCACCAGGAGACAGAAGGATGACCCCCTAGCAACAACCAGCACAGGCGCAGAGAACTCCGAGATAACATGGACTCCTGAAGGATGGAGAGGATAAAAGGACTGAATCAGAAACTAGTTGGGGCGGCAGTAGGTGGAGCTGAGACTCCCCTGTCGCCCAGCGCTGAGCCTTTGCTTACGTAGTATAACTGCTTCAATAATTAATAAATTCTTTGATTGGAAATTACTCATTTTGAGTCAATTTTATAACAATTTGGTGTCGTGACTCGGATGAGAGTTTGGATCGGGTAAGATCTACCCAGAGTGGGGGGCGCCTCATCCAGTGCTTTCCGGGTGGCCCCTCTGGGAGAACCTCCGCCACTCTCACCGACGACCCTAAAATATATACTAGTAAGCAAACGGGACAAATTATACCAGTGAACCCCTTAATAATCTGTGCACGGAGTCCGGACGAAGACGCAGGACGCGTAAGTATAAAAGGGAATCCGTTCGGGCGGGGTTGGGATCCCGGACTGTGGCGGTGGACAAGTGTGAATGAGAGGGGGGCCGGCAGCCGGACTCTCCAAGTGAGTGCGGACCCTTGAGTAGTGCGGTTCCCGCAGACCCGCGAGGGCTCGGGCCACAAAAAAGGGGAAGTGAAAGGAATTTGAGAGTGAAAGAAGGCACTCCGGACGAATGGGGCAGGGGAAAAAGCAAGACCCCAACCCAAGTCAAACTCCCCCCCATTCCAAGGGACAGCCCCCTAGGATTCATGCTTAGTAATTGGAAGCATTACCCGGAGACCGAGACTAAGGATAGGGCCAGAATGATACATTATTGCATGGAAGTATGGGGTGGGAAAGAGATTTCCAAAAAAGTTTTTTGGCCCGTGTTTGGATCATCTGAAGACTGGGTTCGACAGGACTTGAACCTATGGGTAAATTCTAAAGAGCCCTTCTCGTAAGAGGAGAGTGATTATGCCAAAATATGGGTAGCAAGACCCGAAGTGTATGTTTTCCAATTAAGAGAAGGGAAAGGGGATCCGGACAAAAAGGGGAAGAGGGACAATCATTTGGGCGACTTAATTATAGCACCGCCCCCATATGTCCCACTGCTAGCACCCAATGCCCCACCACCTCCACAACCACCTGCACCGAACAATGATGAAGAGGGTAACCAAGGGGAGGTTAACCAAACCGGTTACCAAGGCCCGATTACAAGGAGCCGCAGTAGGGTTGAGACGGGGCTATTCCCTCTACGGGAGATGCCCATGGGTGGACCACAGGCGGGTATAGGATTTATTACTGTCCCCTTGAGTTCGGCAGATGTACGAGACTTTAAGAAGGACATGGGACATTTATTAGAGGACCCTTTTGGGGTAGCCGAGAGGGTCGACCAGTTCTTAGGACCAAACATCTATACCTGGGAAGAAATGCAGACCATTTTGGGCATTCTGTTCTCTACTGAAGAACAGAATATGATAAGAAGGGAAGGAATGCGTATTTGGGACACGCAGCATGTCCAAGGCCCGGCTGCGGACGCTAAATGGCCCCTACAGAACCCCCATTGGGACCACCAAAATGCGGCACATAGAACACATATGCAGGATTTAAGGACCATAATTATTCAGGGGATTAGGGACTCAGTCCTGAGGGGGCAAAATATAGATCGGGCATTCAACGATAGGCAAAAGAAGGACGAGTCGCCTACGGAATGGCTCGAGAGATTACGGCGGAACTTACGATTGTACTCCAGAATGGACCCCGATAGCCAAACTTCACAGTCAATGCTGAAAGTCCATTTCGTTTTAAAATCGTGGGACGACATAAAGAAGAAAATCCAGAAGTTAGAGGACTGGCAGGACAGGGGGCTGGATGAACTGCTTAGGGAGGCACAGAAAGTATATGTCCGTAGGGACGACGAAAGAGACCGCAGACAAGTAAGGTTGATGGTCGCAGCAACAGGTGGGGGGAGGTACCAAAGAGAAGGGCGAAAGGGAGGTTCGAATGAACAAAAAGAGAAAAGTATAGGGGAGTCAGAAGGGGTGAAGGTGTGTTTTTATTGCGGAAAAAAAGGGCATTTTAAGCGAGAATGTAGAGTCCGAATCAGAGACGAGAAGCAGTTCCAAATGGACTAGGGGGGTCAGGGGCTCTATTTGGTGGGGACCCGGAAAAATCATAAAGAGCCCTTGATAAAACTTAAAGTGGGTCCCCACAACCAAGAAATGGAATTCTTGGTAGATACGGGGGCAGAAAGATCCATGGTACAGAACCTACCAAAAGGATGTACCATCTCTAAAGAAACTGCCACTGTCATAGGGGCAAAAGGGGAACCTTTTGAAGTACAAATCATAAAAAATGTGACTATAGAATCAGGATCCAAAATAGGGATGGGAAATCTATTATTGGTACCCAAGTCAGATTATAATCTGCTCGGGCGAGACATGATTATAGAATTAGGGATTAGTATAGGTGTAGATAATAAGGAATTAAAAATTAAATTATGCCCTTTAAGGGTAGAAGATGAAAAGCAAATTAACCCCGAAGTCTGGTACACGCCTGAGAGCGTGGGACAGCTAAAAATCACTCCATTTTCGGTAACTATCAAAAATCCGGATGTCCCCGTCCGAATTAAGCAATACCCATTATCCCCAGAAGGGAGACGAGGATTAAAACCAGAAATAGAAAGGTTGTTGAATAATGGATTGTTAGAACCCTGCATGTCTCCATTCAATACTCCCATCCTACCAGTTAAAAAGCCAAACGGCACCTATCGATTGGTGCATGATTTAAGGGAAATAAACAAGCGAACTGTAGCCCGGTTCCCGGTGGTGGCAAATCCTTATACCCTCTTGACTAAACTGGGGCCTGAGAATTTATGGTACAGTGTTATAGATTTCAAAGATGCCTTTTGGGCATGCCCTTTGGCTAAAGAAAGCCGGGATTATTTTGCATTTGAATGGGAAGACCCCGATACGGGAAGGAGACAACAATTAAGATGGACGGTACTCCCTCAAGGATTCACTGAGTCCCCTAATCTCTTCAGGCAGGCTTTAGAGCAAATTTTACAGGATTACCAAGTGGGGCCAGGGGTTACATTAATCCAATACGTAGATGATCTACTCCTGGCGGGGCAGCAGGAAGAGAATGTACGGAAAGAAAGTATTAAGTTATTGAACTTTTTAGGATTAAAGGGATTGAAAGTCTCCAAGGCAAAACTACAATTTGTCAAAGAAGAAGTAAAATACCTAGGCCATTATCTAAAGAAAGGAGAGAAGAGAATAGACCCCGAACGAATACAGGCGATTTTAGCATTACCAATTCCAAGAAATAAGAGACAAATCAGGCAAATACTTGGACTAACTGGTTATTGTCGACAATGGATTGAAAACTACAGTAGTAAGGCGACTTTCTTGTATCAGAAACTTACTCAAGAGGGACTCCTAAAATGGGATCAGGAGGACACCGAAAGGCTGCAAGAGCTTAAAGAGAGCCTAATCCATGCCCCGGTATTAAGTTTACCTAATACTAATAGACCCTTCTTTTTGTTCATAAACGTAGACAAGGGGGTCGCATATGGGGTCCTTACTCAAGAATGGGCAGAGAAAAGGAAACCGGTGGCTTATCTATCAAAGATCTTGGACCCAGTAAGCAGAGGATGGCCTATGTGCTTACAAGCAATTGTAGGATGTGCTCTTTTGGTAGAAGAAGCCCGGAAAATTACATTTAATAGCAGCCTGAAAGTGCTGTCCCCCCATAACATACGGGGAGTCTTACAGCAAAAGGCTGAAAAATGGATCTCAGACGCAAGGCTTCTAAAATATGAAGGAATATTAATTGAGGCTCCAAATTTAACTCTAGAAACTACTAATATCCAAAATCCAGCTTCCTTCTTATATGGAGGACCAGAAGAAGCACTAACACATGATTGTATAGTGACTATAGAAGAACAGACAAAAATCAGACCAGATTTGGAAGAAGAAGAATTGGAAAAAGGAGAAAGACTGTTTGTGGATGGATCCTCCAGAGTAGTTGAGGGAAGGAGAAAATCAGGATATGCTATAATAAGGGGACCCAACCTGGAAGTGATAGAATCGGGACCCCTTAGTGGATCCTGGTCCGCCCAAGCATGTGAACTATATGCTGTACTACGAGCCCTGGAATGGTTAACAGGAAAAGATGGGACTATTTTGACGGACTCGAAATATAGCTATGGGGTAGTCCATACATTTGGCAAAATATGGGAGGAAAGAGGACTAATAAATTCACAAGGGAAAGATTTAGTTCACCGTAAATTAATATTAGACGTGCTCAGTGCCCTACGAAAACCCCGAAAAATAGCTATAGTTCACCTGAAAGGTCACCAGAAAGGACTGGATTTGAGAAGTAGGGGAAATAATGCAGCTGACCAGGAGGCTAAACGGGCTGCCCTGAGACTCCTCACTTTGCAGGAAAACATAGAACACTCCCAAACGCCAGAACCTGACCCCGACATCAAGTTTAATAAAGAGGAAGAGAATAAAATACAAAAACTAGGAGCTAAAAGGGATGCACAAGGAGCATGGAAATTAGCAGATGGCAGAGAAATAATACCTAGAGCATTGGCACATAGATTACTGACTAAGATACATCAAAAAACACATTGGGGATCACAGGGATTGGTAGATTATTTTGCTGCAAAGTATGTGAGTGTGGGAATCTGGGACATTGCCAAACAAGTAACCAGAGGATGCCTAATTTGCTTACAAGTAAATAGAAAAAATTTGAGAAAATTACCGGAGGGAGGCCGACCGCTAGTGAAAAGGCCTTTCTCCCACATTCAGATAGATTTCACCGAGCTCCCCAAAGTAGGGAGAACCAAATATTTCTTGGTCTTGGTGGACCACCTAACACATTTTGTGGAAGCCTTCCCAACCGTAAGAGAAACAGCCAAAGTAGTTACGAAAATATTGATGGAAGAGATAATCCCGAGATACGGGGTCCCAGAAGTCATTGACTCAGATAGAGGGCCGCATTTTATTTCCCAAGTTACCCAAAACTTAGCAACAGCTCTGGGCATACGGTGGGAACAACATGCCCCCTGGCATCCCCAGAGCTCTGGACGAGTTGAACGAATGAATGGGGAAATAAAAAAGCAATTGACCAAACTGGTAGCAGAAACCAATTTGACCTGGGTTAAATGTATTCCTCTAGCGTTGCTAAATATAAGAACAAGACCTAGAGCTGATTTAGGGGTATCACCCTTTGAAATGATGTATGGGATGCCGTATAACCTAGAAAATCCTAACGAACATCCTGTCATTAATGACACATGTACGCAAAAATATTTGGTGAAATTGACAAAGTACAGAAAGGCATTATGGGAAAAGGGTATGTTAGCACAACGGCCTCCTTTAGATTTTATCTTACACCAGGTACAGCCAGGAGATTGGGTGCTCGTGAAAAGCTGGAAAGAAAACCCCTTGACTCCAAGGTGGGAAGGACCGTTCCAAGTACTCCTCACCACAGAAGCAGCCATACGAACCGCTGAAAAAGGATGGACTCATGCTAGTCGCATAAAAGGACCGGTAAAACCCCCTCACAGCTGGGAGGTTTGCAGTCTCCCGGGAGAAACCAAATTAAAGCTGAAACGAACTGATAAATGATTTGGATAGTAATCTGGGTTGGAGATAACCATTATCTCCAAACCCACCTAATAGGGAATCAGGAGGCTCTTGGATATTGCAAACTCTTAGAGGACGAGTTGAGAAAGCCCTACTTTAAGTCCCCGAGATTAGAACATAAAGGGCACCCATGGGAGGGGGAAAAAGCACAAAACAAAGATATTAGGGTAAAGTGTAACTGGTTAGATTGTGACTGTCACCCCCTTGTATGCTTTTCCTGTAAATTGTGTCACGAACCTTGGTGGTCTCATTGTCGGAGTGGTAGAACACCTAGGGGAATTTGTACGCCGTGCTATGAGAAAGAGAGGAGACTAACTTCTATCATTCTTAGTAGCAGAGTTGCTACGGGGGAGGTAAAGCTTGGATCTGACGAGTGGTGGGAAACCTTTTCCAAAGGGGTAAATCCTGATCGGTTCTGCTACCACCCTAACGAACCGATCCCCTTTCTCCTGGACATCCTGGAAGTGGTGTGTCGGAAGAAAGCCCCCAATTTGCGGCGTGACCTCTCATTAATAAAAGCTAATAACTGGGCCGCCAGTGCTAAAAAGTGGAAACGGGAGGTTTATCCGGCTCCTGAAGAATACCCCTGCTGCCGAGAAGATGGCAAACCCCGAGGCTCGCAGCAACCGAGTCGTCGGGCGAGGCAGAGAGGTAATAACCAGTGGAGTCCGTCGGAAGCCCCGACCCCCATATGGGATGTCCAGGAAATGTTGGCCGTCCTGCCCCAGGATTGGTAACCCACCACTGGGGAAACCAAAGGTAAAATTCAACCTGAGCTCCGACAATGACAGCCCCAAATTACAAGCCTTAATTCTTTTCTGGTGCATCGTAACAAGTTCAGGGGCAGAAGGGTATTCACATCAACCCTTCAAATGGTCACTGATTAGATGGGAAGACCAGTATGTTATCCAGACCAAAATCACGTCTGGCGCACCCAGCTTTTTATGTACTTTGTGTGATTTAATACCTGTAAATCCATGTTTAAATCAGTTTGGATATTATTTTTGTCCAAGCTCAAACCCGGGAAAAGGGTATTGTAACTATCCAGGACACTTTTACTGTGCTTATTGGGACTGTGTATCAGTAAGCTCCTTTGGGGGGAACGAGGACGGGTTTATCAGAACTGGATGGGGTCCATACAGGGGTACACAGCCCACTTCCACATATACCCAGAAAGAAGGAGGGTTAGATGGAACATGCAATATGATTTACATTAATGTGACAAAACCACATGACCAAGTCTGGTTATTAGGGAAAATGTGGGGAGCCCGATTATGGGAACCAGGGACAGACAGAGGGGGGCACTTTATAATCCAAAAGACAACCGTGCCACACGACCCCGAACCAATTGGACCAAACCAGGCGACAGCTGGAGAACTAACGCTAGGAGAAAATAATGGAAATGAATCAGAAACAGCCCCAACCACTAGTCTTCCAGAAATGTATAAGCAAAACTTTACTGATTCGACCCGAGGACCTGAAAACCCAGGAGAAGGGGACTTGTGGAAAATATTACAGGCCACTTTCCTAGTCCTGAATGAGACCCATCCAAATCTAACTGAGGAATGTTGGCTGTATTACACCGTAAACCCCCCGTTCTATGAAGCCCTAGGGGTAACAGCAAAAAGCAGACGAGTAAATGGGACCAACCCAGCTAGGTGCCTATGGAAAAAAGAAGGAGAAGAATCGAGAGGGATAACCTTGGCAAGGGTAACGGGGAGAGGAAGATGTATAGGACGAGTACCAGTGGAAAAACGACATCTATGTCAGGTTATGGGGAATTTGAGTGACCCTAAGAAACCTGCCAGCTGGATACTGCCAGCAGCAAATACTAAATGGGTCTGTAACACTCTCGGAGTCACCCCATGTATAAATATAGACCGATTTAATGAATCCAGTGACTTTTGTATTCAAGTATTGATAGTACCCAGAGTCCTTTACCACCCCGTAGAGTATGTTTATGAACAATATCAAAATATAGGACCCCACATAGTGAAACGGGAAATATTCACAACCTTCACTGTAGCAATGTTACTAGGAATAGCTGCAGCCGGGACAGGAACAGGAATAGCCTCACTCATACAGCAACACCGAGGATTCCAAGAACTAAGAGCCTCTGTAGATGAAGACCTCAGGAGGATCGAAACCTCCATCAAAGACCTCACAGAATCATTAGATTCCCTAGCAGAGGTAGCCTTACAAAATCGAAGGGGGTTAAATCTATTATTCCTGCAACAAGGAGGACTATGTGCTGCTTTAAGAGAAGAATGCTGCACATATGTAAACAAGAGCGGAATTATACGGGACTCAATGGCAAAACTAAGGGAGGGGCTAGAAAGAAGACAAAGAGAAAGGGAAGAACACCAAAGCTGGTATGAATCTTGGTTTAACTATTCTCCTTGGCTTACAACTTTATTATCAACGATAGCGGGTCCACTACTTCTCTTACTATTGGGACTCACGTTTGGCCCTTGTATTTTTAATAAATTGATTAGCATTGTAAAAGGCAGATTAGAAGCTGCTCACCTTATGCTCACACGTGCAAAATACGAAACCTTGAAGATGGATGATCCAGAAGAATCTCTGGAGCTCAGCAAAAGGGAATTAGAGCGTTTTGACGAACAAAATTGAGTATCAAAACAAAGGGGGGATTGAGATGAGGGACTACATTTTGTTCGTCATGAAAAAGAGACCAGTGTGTTACAAGAGTTGTCGCTGACTATTTCTGTACTACTTCATGAGATATGAGCCACAAGGAAACCAGGGAAGGGGTTGCAGGAGCCCACACATAGTCCCACCCAGCAAATGGTACAAGCAGATAACTCACAGAAATAACGACCAGGGAAAGGCTGGGGAAAGGGCAGGGGCAGATTAACACCCAGCAGGGAAACCTTTCCCGATGACAAATGGTACAAGCAGATAACTCACAGAGATAACGACCAGGGAAAAGCTGGGGAAGGGGCAGGGGCAGATAAACAGTCTGCAAGGCAGGATATTTGCTTGCTTAAGCTTGATAGGGCACAGTCTGCAAGGCAGGACATTTGCTTCCTTAAGCTTGATAGGGCACATATTGCGTTAATCATAAGATTTTGGTAATTTTCCACAGAGAAGTCACCAAATAAGGACATAGGGTGAAGAAGACGCGGCTGAGGAAGACTCCGCAGCCTTTATCACCGACCACCAGGAGACAGAAGGATGACCCCCTAGCAACAACCAGCGCAGGCGCAGAGAACTCTGAGATAACATGGACTCCTGAAGGATGGAGAGGATAAAAGGACTGAATCAGAAACTAGTTGGTGCGGCAGTTGGTGGAGCGGAGACTCCCCTGTCGCCCAGCGCTGAGCCTTTGCTTACGTAGTATAACTGCTTCAATAATTAATAAATTATTTGATTGGAAATTACTCGTTTTGAGTCAATTTTGTAACAATGGGGTGTCAAGGGGGTCCCTGTGCCCAGGAAAGGGGGTGCACGGCCCCCGGTGTTGAGGAAGGTGGTGGGTGGGGGCTGTGGAAGGCAGGAGTGGGGGTCCAGGGGGTGCTGGGGTCAAGGAAAAGCGGGGGCTGGGGTGTCTGAGAGGGGGAGGGCCGGGAAAGGGGGTGCGGGGGGGCATTGGTGCTGCATGAGGGGGTGCAGGAGGGTCCCCGTGCTGGATAAGGGGGTGCAGGGGGGGTCCCTGTGCCTGAGAACGGAGGGTTTGGGAGGGTTCCAGTCTCAGATATGGGGGTGCACGGCGGTCCTGGTGCAGTGGAATGGGGGTTCAGGGGGTCCTGGTGCTGTATAAGGGGATGCAGTGGGGTCCCGGTGCCCAGGAATGGGGGTTCAGGGCTGCCGGTGCCAGATAATGGCCTGGCTGGGATCTGGTGCTGGGAAAAGGGGTGCAAGGGGTCCCAGGGCCAGATAACGGGATGCGCTGGGGTCCCGGTGCCCAGGAATGGGGTTCCGGGGGGTTCCATTCCCGAGTTCCGGGGTTCAAGGGGTCCTGGTGCCTGAAAATTGAGGTTCAGGGGGTCTCGGTGCCGGATAAGGGGATGTAGTGGATCCCGGTGCCCAGAAATTGGGGTTCAGGGCGGTTTCCCTGCCCGGGAATGGGGGCTCAGGGGGTTCCAGGCTGCAGATAAGGGGGTGCAGGGGTTATCGGGGCTGAGGAAGGGGGTACAGGGGGGGTCCCAGTGCCCCGAAATGAATGTTCAAGGGGGGTCTCTTGACCCCCTGGAACCCCAGGGGACCCTCCGGGATCCCCTGGAACCCCTTCCAGGAAGCGCCGGGAATGAAGAACTGGGGGGACGCCGAAATTTGGGAGATCTGGGGGTCCAAAAGCCGAGGAAAAGGGCGGGTCTGGGGTCTGGGAAGGACGAGGTGGCCGGGAATGGGTGTTCAGGGCGTCCCAGAGCACTGACGGGGGTGCGGGGGGATCCTAGGCCCGGATTAGGGGGGGCAGGGGGGTCCCAGTGCCCAAAAATTGGGGTTCAGGGGGTTCCCGTGCCGGGGAATGCGGGTTCGGGGGGAGTTTCCTTCCAGGAATTCGGGATTCAAGGGGGTCCCGGTGGCCGGGAATTGCGGTTCCGGGGACGTCGGTGACCAGAAATGGGGATTCAGGGGGGTCCTGGGGCCACATGAGGGGGTACAGGGCGGTGCCAATGCTGGGCAAGGGGGTACAGGGGGGTCCCTGTGCCCAGAAATGGGCGCTCAAGGGGGTCCGCGTGCCCAGGAATGGGGGTTCAGGGCTGCCGGTGCCAGATAATGGCCTGGCTGGGATCTGGTGCTGGGAAAAGGGGTGCAAGGGGTCCCAGGGCCAGATAACGGGATGCGCTGGGGTCCCGGTGCCCAGGAATGGGGTTCCGGGGGGTTCCATTCCCGAGTTCCGGGGTTCAAGGGGTCCTGGTGCCTGAAAATTGAGGTTCAGGGGGTCTCGGTGCCGGATAAGGGGATGTAGTGGATCCCGGTGCCCAGAAATTGGGGTTCAGGGCGGTTTCCCTGCCCGGGAATGGGGGCTCAGGGGGTTCCAGGCTGCAGATAAGGGGGTGCAGGGGTTATCGGGGCTGAGGAAGGGGGTACAGGGGGGGTCCCAGTGCCCCGAAATGAATGTTCAAGGGGGGTCTCTTGACCCCCTGGAACCCCAGGGGACCCTCCGGGATCCCCTGGAACCCCTTCCAGGAAGCGCCGGGAATGAAGAACTGGGGGGACGCCGAAATTTGGGAGATCTGGGGGTCCAAAAGCCGAGGAAAAGGGCGGGTCTGGGGTCTGGGAAGGACGAGGTGGCCGGGAATGGGTGTTCAGGGCGTCCCAGAGCACTGACGGGGGTGCGGGGGGATCCTAGGCCCGGATTAGGGGGGGCAGGGGGGTCCCAGTGCCCAAAAATTGGGGTTCAGGGGGTTCCCGTGCCGGGGAATGCGGGTTCGGGGGGAGTTTCCTTCCAGGAATTCGGGATTCAAGGGGGTCCCGGTGGCCGGGAATTGCGGTTCCGGGGACGTCGGTGACCAGAAATGGGGATTCAGGGGGGTCCTGGGGCCACATGAGGGGGTACAGGGCGGTGCCAATGCTGGGCAAGGGGGTACAGGGGGGTCCCTGTGCCCAGAAATGGGCGCTCAAGGGGGTCCGCGTGCTCAGGAATGGGGGTTCAGGGGGGTCCCAGTGCTGAAAAAGGGTGCTGAGGAGGTCACAGGACCGAAAATGGGGGTTCAGGGGAGTCCCGGTACCCGGGAATGGAGGTTTAGGGAGTTCCCGGTGCCCAGGAATTGCGGTTCAGGTGGGTCCCGTTGAACAGAAATGGGGGTTCAGGGGATCTCGGTGCCAGATGAGGGGGTACAGGGGGGTCCCGGTGCTGGGGAAGTTGAGTGAGGGGGGGTGGCATGACCCAAAATGGGGGTTCAGGAGGGTTCCCCTGCCCGGGAATGGAAGATCAAGGGGGTCCCGGTGCCCGGGAATTGCGGTTCAGGGGGGTCCCGGTTTCGGGGGGTCCCACTCACCTTTGGTCGCGGCCCCCGGGTCCCCCAGGAGCCCCAGGAGCCCCCGGAGCACCCCCAGCCCCAGCGCTGGGGCCATCGCAGCCGTCCCCGATCGCGGCTGCAGAGACACGAAAGCGAAAGTGCCCGAGGGAGCGCGGGGGGAGGGGGAAAGGGCGAATTCCAGGGAATTCACCTGGATCCCCTCCTGGCACCCCTCTGGATCCCTCGGGGATCCGTCTGCGACCCTCCAGGGCCGCGCCCTGCGGGACCCCCGGGCCGGGCTCTGCTGAACTCCCGGCCCTGCGCTCAAACTCTGCCCGGACCCCGCTGGGCTCGGCCCAAAGCCGGGCAAGCAGCGGGAGCAGCGGAGCCAATTTTTGCTGCGGGTGCGGGTCCCACCCCCGGCGGAGCAGGGCTGGGCGCTGGGACCCGATCCCTGATTCCCAATCTCCTTCTCTCTCGCTCTCTCTCTGCTGTTCTCTCCCTTTCCTTTGGGGGATCATAAATCCCAGAGCGGCCGCAGAGCCCCGTGCCCAGGCCGGGTTTCCCAGCAAAGGGAGGCTGGGGCTGAGGTGCCCCGGGCTGGCCGGGAATGGGGGCCCGGGGCTCCCTGGGCTCACGGAAATGGGGGATCCAGGGGCTGGGAGAGGAGGATACCCGGGAAAGGGGGTGCAGGGGGGTGTTGGTGCAGGATAAGGGGGTGCAGGGGGGGGTCCCAGTGCCCGGGAATGGGGTTGGGACGGGGGGGGTGGGCAGCAGCTGCTGGAGAGAGACAGGGACAGACTGGAATGGACTGGGACAGACTGGGAAAAGAACCCACTGGGAGCAGAACTGAGGCAGCAGAGATCATACTGGGATATACTGGGACCACACTGAGGGCTACTGGGAACATGCAGGGGACAATTGAGATTGGACTGGGAATGGTTTGGATCATCCTGGGACTGACTGGAATCATACTGGGAGTGATCAGATCTGTAGTAGGGGTGAAGAAGAGAAACTGGAATAATGCAGGGAGCAACTGGGATCATACTGGGAGCAGCTGCCCCATGCTGGGGTCATACTGGGATCATACTGGGACTGATGGGGTGACACTTGGAGTGACTGGCATAGTACTGGGAGTGTCTGGGAGTAACTGGGATCAAACTGGAGGTGACTGGACTTATACTGGCAGCAACTGGGACCACAGCGGGGGCAAATGGCATCGGGTAAGGTGTGACCGGGCTCATCCTGGAAGTGCCTGGGGCCACACTGGGCTCTTCCTGAGAGGGACTGAGAGTGAAAGGAACCATACAGGGCATGACTGGGAGCCGCTGGGACCGTGTCGGGGGCAACTGGGATCCTACCGGGAGTGATTTGGACCATACTGGGAGCGAGCGGGAGCCACCGGTGAGGCGGCGGCGGAGCTGGGAGGCGGCCGCAGCGCAGGTGGGAGCCGCGCTGGGTTGTGCGGGGGCTCGGGGCTCGCTGCGGGCCTCGGGGGCGGCAGGGGGCTCGGGCGGGTTCCTTGTGCCGTGTCCGGCCCGTGGTGCCGCTGCCGTGAGGGCGCTGCGGGAGCGGCTGCCCGCGGTCTCCTTGCGGCCGCTGCCTCGGCAGGAGCCGCTGCCGGAGCAGCGCTGGCTCGGCCCGGTTCCTGTGGCTGGCACAGGGGCGGCTGCCCCGTGCCCGCGGCTGTGCGGGGAAATTCACGTGGCCGGAGGTTTCTGTGCCCCGAGGAGACAGAGGAGTCCTGTACAAGTGACTTTATTGCTGAGCAGAGGGAGAGGCCGTGGCGCATTTGCCGTGCGCTCGCTGCCATTGTTGTAGTTCGCAGCCTCCTTTTTATCCTCATTTTCCCGGCTCATCTCCCTCTCCCTTTGCCCACTGGCTGAGGTACTTGGAAGGTTCAGACCTCCCGATCTGCCAACTGCACGTCCTCGTTAATGTGCACCCCCACTTTTGTAGAACAGCCGATATTCACGGCTCTGTTAAGTCTTTTTTGTTCTCGACGTTCAGGAATTTAGCGGGACTTTCTGTGAGCAGCAGTCCATGTTAATTAATAACATTTATTGAAGCTGGTGGTTTCGCCCCTTACTTCCTTATCTACAAGCCCCTGGCCCCTTGCTCAGCTGCTGAATGAGCTGCACTCTCAAGGTGTGGAGCATGGTAAAAAGGTGAGAGGTGCTGCAGCACATCAGAGCAGAAGCAGCATTCGTTTAACCCATGGTCTGCCAGGGAACCACAAAACCGTGTCCCATTCCCATCCTTTCCACGTTTGGACTGGTACATGAGCTGCTTTTTTGTTTCCTTTGTTATCTGTTTCACCACTTTTGCTTTGTCATCTATTTGCCAAGACCAGTTGGAGTCATTTGATTTTCCACAAACTCCTCTTTTCTCTGCTAACAGATGATCTGATCCCATCCCATGGTGAAATGTTGTGTTCCTCATTTCAGTGGATTGCTCAGCAGGAAGGTCAGGAGCTGGAGCTGTCTGGTTGGTTATTCCGAGGGCAGCTTGTAATCTAATGGTGCCATTGAAATGAGAAATGGGTTCTGTGGCTCCTGATATGAATTGGTTTGGGTTCCCAGGGGCTGGTCCATGGTGTTGTAGGATTTGTTCTGCTGGCCGTTCATCTTCTCCCCATCTTTGGCCGCTCTCTCCAGCCAGGGCTGCATCAATTGACCATTTTTCTCTAATTAAATCATCAAATACTTGGATTCCCAACTGATTTCCCGGAACTTGTGGGAGCAAGAACATCTCAGTGCTCTAATCCACCCTATATAACATAGACAGTGACAGCACACGTTGGAGTGGGCAGAGGGATGATTCCCCCCATTTATTTATAGTGAAGTTTTCCCAACATTCTCCATTTGCTGTTTCCCTGTGCAGCTTCACCCGTTTCTGTTGCAGGGTCAGATATCCTCACCCCGGGCTCTGCCTTGAGCTGTGCAAATTCCATCAGGGCAAGCAGGCAGAGCTCGGGGTGAGGGGCAGGGGGAACCAGCCCAATTCCTGCCCCAGGCAAGAGACCCAGGTACATTGGCCAGGCTTTGCCCAGCAGGGTTCATTTGCATTCCTAAAGCTCCTCTCCTGGCTGACTAGAACCAAAGCTTCTCTTCCAGGGCTGCCATCTGGTGAGTCACATGTGGCCCCCCGGAATCTGCTTTTTTAAAAAAAAAAGTATTAACTATTTAAGAGTTAAAAGTATCACGGTTAAAGTTCTTCAATTTTGCAAAATGCAACATAAAGGCGAACATGGAAAAACCCAGACCAAAAATTGATTCTCACCCTTCTGTCCCAAACCTACCTGACAATATAAAGTAGGATTATTATAAAAAATGTTTCTCATGTTGTAATCTTATCACTGAAACTGTAGGGAAAACAAAAACTCTCCAAGAATCTCTTTCGTGTGAGAGAGTCAAGGCATTGCTTGGTTCTGGCCAGGATGGGCAACAGAAATAATTTCATCCACACACAGCCCAGCTGTGCAGAAAACATCATTCCATGACATGTCAGTTTTACTCGATTTTTCCTAAACTTTACCTAGTCTGAACCAATCTAAATCCACTGCTTTAATGTTCATTGCTTCCAAGTCGTGTAAGTTTTTAGTGTTTGGTTTCCTATTAGACTCGGATTTCTTCCCCTCTGCTGTGAATTCCGCCCACACTCCTGGATTTCCTTCTCAGCCTTTTCCAGACCAGGTGTCTCCAGCTGTGCCGGGGCAGTGTCTGGGGTAGCTGTTGGTTGCTGTTTGCTGCGGGGCGTTGATGTTTTGTTGCTGGTCGTTATCTCTGTGGGTGTCTTTTGGGCTATTCCCAGTCTGTTCGGATGTTAAACTCATCTCCATTGAGTGGTGGAGATGAGTTTAACATCCAAACAGACTGGGAACCCCTTAAATAAAACCTTTAAAATTTCTTTCCCAAAGGCAAACCTTTGAGTAGAGAAACCTTTCTGAGCAGAGAAATAAGATTTAAAAGAACCAGAATGGGTACATTTTGCAGCAGTGCAGTCGCAGGCAGCCCAGAGTGTGGGTGTGAGTGAGCCCCAGGGTGGAATTGTGCCGCGGTGCTCCCCAGCAGCTGTGGCAGTGCAGGCCCAGCCAGCGCTGGAGCTGCAGCAGCGGCAGCGAGGCTTGGCCGCAGTGGCTGGAGGTGCCAGGGGAGGGTGGCCAGGATTCCCGAGGGTTTGAGCAGAGGATCTGTGGGCAGGCCCAGGGGCTTGGCCCGCTGTGGAGCCCTGGCTGCTGCTGCGTTGCCTTCAGGGCAGGCTCAGTGGGGCTCCCATGGTCCTGCTGCGGGCGGGAAGTGCAAATCTCCGGGGCTTCAGAGCCCCTGAGGCCAGGCTGAGGGGTCCCCCCGTGCTCAGCTGTGCTGGCGGCTGTTTCTGGCCTCAGGGACACTTGGCGTGGGCCCCTTGGCCACCAGTGGTGCTGCTTTGCACTCCTTAGGCAGGAGCCGATGGCCTGGCTGGGTGTTGGCAACAGCAAAGTCCCAGGGCAGGCTCTGTGCCAGCCCAGCTTCCTGGGGGAGAGATTCCACAGGAGACAGGATCCTGGCTACAGCCTGCCTTAAATTTACATCCCTTATTTCCACCCTGCACTAGGTGGAGAATTGCCAGGTAAGGAATTCCAGACATGAATTCCAAGGGAGATAATTGAATATCTGCCTTGGGTCTGGCTCTTTTTCTTGCCAAGGCCAATGGCAAAAGCTGTACCCATGGCATCTTGGTTTCCATCTCCGGCTTCCAAAGGTGTTTCTTTATTTCCCCATTCATTCTTTCTACCCAACCCGAGCTCTGGGCTTGCCAGGGGTTATGGAGGTCCCATTGTATTCCTAAAGCTGCCATAACCCCCTGAAGGGTCTTTCCTGTAAAATGAGTTCCCCATCTGAATCTATTGCTTCCACAATCCATTATCTTTGAATTATTTGTTTTAGCAATAGGTTAATAAGTGATCCAGTGCTTGCTGAAGCAGTCAGAATTGCTTTTGCCCCCCTGTTAGGTTCCATGGTGTCAGCAGAAGATTTTGAAGCCTTCCTGCTCAGGGCATTTCAGTGCCACGCTCTTACAAGCAGCCACAGCTCCGCGGGTTGAGCTGAGCATGGGCCGGTGACCTGGGCTTTGTCTGATTCCCCTTCCTTAATAACAGCCTGTCTTGTAGCTCTTTTCCCTTCTGCTGCCCTTGCAGAGCCATCCACAAACACATTGTCTCCCTCAGGCCAGGGAATGTCCCATCAATCTCTCCCAGCCTGGCTCGGGAGCTCTGTCCCTTGAGTGCAGTCCTGGGTTCCTTGCCAGCCCCTCTCCAGGCTGTTCAAACAGGAGGCTGGGTTAAACCCTTGCCCTGTCCTCAGTTCTGAATCCTCCTGTGCCACTGAACAAGTTTCATACTGTAATCACCGAGCCCTGCTCATCCATTTAGAGGCTCTTTTGGTTGTCAAAGCTTTAACTTGATGCCAGACTTGAACTCTAGGAGATCCTCCTGTTGTCATCAGTTTTCAGGCCTCTGCTCCCAGGGAAGCTGTGGCTGCACAATTCTGCAGACAATGAGGCTGCTCTCTGGCCACTGGGTTAAACATTTTAGCACAAGAATTCCTTTGGCAAGACCCTGTTTAACGTCCACCTATAATTCAAATTCTTTTTCCCTGTCTGGAAGGCCCAGGCCACTTGCCTCAGTTAATCTTAATTTTAACACTTGAAAATTCTGTGTTTCCTCCTTGTGTCCATCCATCCAGTTTGTTGACTGGCAAGATAGGAGTGTTGTAGGGAGACATCCTTGGCTCCAAAAGCCCTGCCTTTAACAGGGACTCAATACCAGGCTGTGAGCACTTCCTTCCCTCTCTTGGAACAGGGTAGTGCTTGTCCTGGTTGCTTTAATTTGTAGAGGCTCCATATCTAATTTTCTGTATTTCCCTGGGGCTGCCCACACTTCTGGGTTCACTTCAGCATAGGCCTTGTCAGACTTTTGACACAGAGGTACAACAGAACTAGCCTCTGTATCCCTTTTTACAGTATTAAAATCCAGCTCTCAAACTCCTTCCTAGTTAATTACAATCACAGGAAGAAGAAAAAGAAATTCATTTCAAACCTATCCCCCACAGCTTCTAATAGTGGTTGAACAAATCATACCTGCTCATCTTTCCCACTCATTCCCTTAAAAATTAAAATATTCCTTTACTATTTTCCCCTTTAGGTCTAAGATTCAGAGCAGATTGAGAGGCCCCTGTGTCCATCAGGAAATGCCTCCTCTCAATGCAGACCCACCTGAATGTTCTCAAGGGCTCCAGTGTGGAGGGTCCCTGGTGTGATGGGAGCTGTGACAGCCCTGCCAATCCATGTCCATCACGGGCTGGACTTGCTGGTCCTGAGGGTGCTGCTGTCTGTGCTTGCAGTGTCCTTGTGCCCTGCAGCCGGAGCCCTGATTCCTTGCCAGGGGCTGTTTGGGTGGGCTGTGCCCTGCCGAGGAGGGCAATGCCTCTGCCGGGTGCTTGTGGCCGAGCCGTGCCCTGGGTGCCGGGGCCCCCTTGGGCCCTGGGGCTGATCCCTCAGGGGCTGTAGGAGCTCTGCCCTGGCCTTTGCCTTCAGCTTGGCCTTTTGCTGCTCCCTTCTTGCACTCACCTGCTGGGCCTTTGTGCCCAAGTGCTGCAGGGCCTTCTTCTGCCCCTCCTGCAGCCCCCCTCAGTGCCTGTGGGTGCTTGTCTTGCTTTACAAGACAGGCGTCTGCTTGGGAAGGCAGAAAAAGCCTCTCTTGGAATGGAGAATGCAAAGCCCCTCCCTCTTAATTTTTAGGATAGTGAAATCAAGGGGCTCTCAGGCAAAGATATGGGATTAGGAATAACGGTTCTTTACTAGTGTGTATAATATAATGATAGTAGTGTGTATCAACAGCTCCGGCAGTGACAACAAACAGAGCCCGGAGCCGGTCCCGGCCTTTCGGCCGCGGCGCTTTCCCCTTGGGTGCAGTTCCGGGCACGGCCGGCAGGGGCGCCGGTGGCTCCCGCGGGGCGGGGCAGCGCATCCCTGCCATGGGAACCTCTCTGAACGGCAATAGAGCAATCCCTTCATCTAACTCTTTCACTTTTTTACCTTCTGTAGCCTTTCTCCCGTGTTTTGAGAAAGAATTTGGAGAGGGCTGCCTTTTAACTGAGCTCCTAGTGTTTCGATAAGGTGCTTCCTGTAGAGAGAGGGATTTTCCCTGAACAGCCGGAGCTGTGGTTACCAAGGGGACGTAACTCAGAGCAGGAGGGGTCAGGGGAGGATATCCCGCCGAGGCTCGGTCGGAGTGTGGGCAGGGTGTGCTGCCGGAATCGCCAGAGGGGGATCTTCCCGTGGAGGCCGAGCCGGAGCGTGGGCAGCCCCCACATGGCTTCTGGCGGCTGATCCGGCAGCTCCCGGCAGAGAAAAGGCAGGTGGGAGACCCCGGCAGCAGCAGCGGCGCTGCCCAGCGCAGCTGGCACGGGCAGGGCAGCCGGGGATGGGATGGCTGGGACCCGCCCTCGGTGCGGTCGGCGCGGTGACCTCGGCCCACGCGGCAGGACAGAGCAACCCCATCTTGCCCAGCATGGCCGGCAGAGCGGCCGCGGGCCGGGCAGTGGGGCCAGGGCACACAAATTCACCGCCAGCGCCGGGGCAGGTGGAGCTGCCCTGGGCAGTGAGCCCGCACCTGGGATGGAAACCGGGGCAGGCGGAGCTGAGGCGGGCAGCGAGCCGGGACCCGGGACAGGCGCCTCGGCCGCCAACGGAGGGGGCAAGAGCTGCAGAGGATCCCACTCTCTTTCTGACTTTTCCTCTTGTTCCCCTCCCTTTCATTTCCCCTTTTTATTTTCTTGGTTTTTTCCTCGGCTGTTTCTGATACTTCAAAGATTTTTATTCTCCTAAAATCTCCTGTCTAACATATGGCATCTTCTCTTTCTTCTAGATTAAATGGGTTTTTTTCCAAATAAATCCAGAACCTAACAAATCTAAACTTCTGCTTGGATATTTTGAAATGGTCGACGAGCTAACTCATGACCTCCTAATGTTGTTTTTGTCATCACCTTTTTATTTATCCTTTGGCAAATTAAGCATCTTTCAGTGACTTGCTTTGCTACACCAAAAATCCCAGTGCACCCAAAATTCCTTAAAAAATGATCACACAAAGCTTGAGTACGCCAGTGGGGTTTCTGATGCACGTCTTCTGATATTTTCCTAGTAAGCACATTTTATTAAGTAATTGTCTTCCATGTAGAAGTTTCTATTTCCCTGATTTATCTTGTTCATTTCCTATCTTGTTTAATTCTTTTTTCTTGGCTTCCCTAAACTTTGGAATTTCCAGTTTTTCCTCGTTTGGAGTTAATATTAAAGAAACTCTTTCAGCTCCATTTTCTGCTGCATCCTTAGCTTTGTGATCTGCCCCCAGTTTGCCCAGTTTGCCTCTCCTTTGGCCCGGGCCGGGTTCCCCCCGCCCGCAGCGGCTGGGAGCAGCCGAGAGCCCCGCGCTGCCCATGCCGACCTGGCCCGGCTCCATCGCCGCTGCTGCCGTGGGCTGCGAGGGCTGCGGGAACGGGGCACCGAGGGTGTGGCTGCTGCTGCGGGAGGAGGAGGAGGGAGGGAAGGGCAGGGATGGAGGGGGAGGAGGAGGCGGGGTAAGGGGGGAGGAGGAGGAGAAGGAATGGAAGGGGCGGGATGGAAGAGGAGCAGGAGGTGGGGATAAGACAGGGGAGGAGGAAGAGGGGGGATGGAAGAGGAGGAGCGGGAGGAGAAAGAGCAGTGAAGGAGGCGGGGTTAGGGGGAGGAGGAGAGGGAGGTGGAGATAGGACAGAGGAGGAGCGGGAGGAAGAGGAAGAGGAGGGACCAGGGCGGATCAAGGCTGAGCTGCGGGAGCCACGCGGTCTCGAGCCCTGCCTGAATTCGCAGCCCCCACCTGTGGGATCATCCCCCCCCCCATGGCTCCGGTGAGCGGGGAGGGGGAGCCCGGCCCGGATATCCCGGGGGGTCCCTGGGTTGGGTTTTTGGGGGGATGTTTGGAGAATGAAGAAGTCCAAGGGTGAGCGGAAAAGGCCCCTCGGGGGGACATCGGGGGGTGGCGGTGGCGGCTGCCGGCAGAGGCAGCCTGGAGGAGCAGAGCCCTGTGTGCCCCAGGAGGCCAAATTGGGGAGGCCAGAGAGGGGGGAGCGCCGCCATTGGCGGGAGCCTCAAGAGCCTGGAGAGGGGCAGGGGGGACTCCTTGGAGCCGCTGCAGCCCAGAGCAGAGAATGAGGGGAGAAGGGAGCCCGGGAGCCCAAACAGCCCCGGCATCCCGAAATGGGGAGAGCCAAGAGGGGGGAGCTTTTTGGCATTGCTGGCACTGCCAGCAGCCTGGGCAGGGCGGGCACCCAGGAGAAGGGGGACCCCCAATCCAAGCGTGACCCCAGCAGCTGGGACAGGGTAGAACCCCTGAACACCAAAGGGGAGGGACCAGGGACGGGGAACTCCTGGGAGGCTTTTTCAGGGCTGCATCTTGGTGTTTGGGAGGGTTTACTGGAGCCCAGATGGCCGGTGACTTGTAGAGATGGACTTGGGCAGAGGGACGTTGAAACTCAATGTGCTCATCCCTTGTTTTCTCCAAACCAGGATTTCCCATTGCCAACCCCTGGGAGGCTGTGAGGAAGAGGAAGATGCTCCAGGGCACTGAAGCAGGTGAGGAGGAAGTCAGTGTCTCTGGAATGCTTAAATTTAGAGGGTTTTGGGAAAGCTTCAAAAGACAAGCCTCAGAGACAGGAGAACTGTGATTATAGCTTTGCAGCAGCCATAAGATTGGTCAGCAGAAAAATTATAAAAGAAGTAGAAAGTAAGGAGCATTAGAACAACGGTCTGTGCATTAACACTTATCTATACTAACTCCCTAACCTGCAGAAAAGTATATATAGCAAGATATCAGGAAGTTCCAAGCTTAATAATGGAGCTCTGTTCATCGTGTTTTAAGGCTTACAAATAGGTATTGTGTTTGAAGTAATGGAGCATGGTTTTAACCAATAGTGCTTGGATGGAACCACTGTCAATATGCTTTTGCTTTGTGTGATTGGTGAAAAACCTTTTAAAGTAAGTTTTAACATTAAGGTTTTTTTCTGCTACCTGGGATGTGAGCTGCTGGCATCTTCCCATTGGCATAACCAAGAAATGAGACTGATGCTGAAAAATAAAACAGCTCAAGACGCGTTCCTAGCAGTCCAGTCCTGTTTGTGATGTGTGCACAGCCGCGAGCTGGCGATGAATGCCCCTTTCCCCTCTGTGCTGCTCCATCTCCCAGCCCAGCACGGCCCCCGGCTGCAGCACAGCCCTGGGGGGATCTCGTTGCCCTTGCCTGTGGCACGGAGGCAAATCCCATGCTGTCCTTGTCCTTCCTCGCCCAGAGCAGGAGCTGAGCATGGAGAGCAGGGAGGACAAATGCCCGCGGCAGAACCTGGTGGCAGAGGCCGTTTTGAGCGGCTCCACGGCGCAGGAAGCCAACGGGGAGGAAAAGGCCCGGAGATGCCGCACGAGGAGGGGCTGCAAACGCAGATGGCGGGGACGTGAGGGGGAAAGAGCCAGCCTGGGCCGGGAAGGCGGCCGGAGATGGAGCCAGAGCTCGGAGCTGGTGCTCCATGAGCAGCTCCATGATGGGGAGAAGCCCCACACGTGCGTGGAGTGTGGGAAGAGCTTCAGGTGGAACTGCCACCTGATCAGCCACCAGAGGATCCACACTGGGGAACGGCCCTACGAGTGTGGGGAGTGTGGGAAGAGCTTCAGCCAGAGCTCCAACCTGATCAGCCACCAGAGGATCCACACTGGGGAACGGCCCTACGAGTGTGGGGAGTGTGGGAAGAGCTTCAGCCAGAGCTCCAACCTGATCAGGCACCAGAGGACCCACACTGGGGAACGGCCCTACGAGTGTGGGGAGTGTGGGAAGAGCTTCAGCCAGAGCTCCAGCCTGATCAGCCACCAGAGGACCCACACTGGGGAGAGGCCCTATGAGTGCTCCAAGTGTGGGAAGAGGTTTCAGACCAGGTCCCATCTTCTCCTGCACTATCAGAGTCACACAGAGGAGAGGCCCTTCCAATGCCCTGACTGTGGGAAGGGATTCAAGCGTAACTCCGCCCTCGTCACCCACCGGCGCATCCACACAGGGGAGAGGCCCTACGAGTGTGATAAATGCAGGAAGAGGTTTCAGACCAGCTCCACTCTCCTCCTGCACTATCAGAGTCACACAGATGAGAGGCCATTCCAATGCCCCGACTGTGGGAAGGGATTCAAGTACAACTCCCACCTCGTCAGGCACCGGCGCATCCACACAGGGGAGAGGCCCTACGAGTGTCCCCAGTGTGGGAAGAGCTTCTCCAGGAGCTCTCACTTGACCCAACACCAACGGAGGCACCGGTAAGGGAAGCCCTGCGAGTGCCCCGAGTGCGGGAAGAGCTTCGTGCGCTGCTGCAGCTCCATCCCCCACTGGAGGAGGCACTTTGGGCACAGCCCTGGTCACTCACATTCCCTGTGATCCATGTTGGGAACACGCCTGGCTGCTTCTCCTTTGGTTTGGCCTGAATTTTTTTCTCTTCTCCATCTCTCTGTCCTCCAAAAGTCCATTGGGATGGAACAGTCACCTCAAAACTACTCAAATTCCACTGAAAATAACTGAATTTTAACCCGAAAGGGCTCAATTCCACCTCAGATTGCTTGTTCCTTCCTCCAAAAACTCAATCCCAGGCCAAACTCACTCCATTGCGCAGCTGTCAAGTTGAGATGGAGTTGGAAGGAGATTGGTAGAAGTGGGATCCCAATTTGGAGCAATGGGATGGGGATTGTGTGGGGCTGGGTGTGTGGGATGTATTTGATAGCAAATAAAACTTTCAGAGTTACTGATTTCTGTCCCGTTCATTTTCAGTCAGTTCTGTTTGCCGAGTGCCACCTTCTCAGCTGATTCAATTCCTATAAAAATCCCATTTTTAAATCATCTAACCCAAACAATCCAAAAACCAATATCAAAATAAAACCACCTGCACACAATTAATGTTTTAAAAATAATTTTAATTTTTCAAGAGTACTTAAGGATGTTATTAAAGTTTAATTGTTTGGTTGAAATGTCTGAGAAATTGTAGTGGTGTTTGGTCTTGTGTTTAGTATATTTGTAATATGAATTGTTTAACTAAGATGTGTTAGATTGCATGGTAGTTTCTTTACATATTTTTTATCTAAAGTACATTAGTCATCGAGTTAAAATTTTCAAAAGGTATTTCCTGATATATAATTTGTTTATTTATATGCATTGGTAATATTATAGTAATAGTTATTGTTGGTTTGAGTTGAATCATTGTTGGAGTTGAATCATTGTAAAGAAGAGTTGAGATTTTTATATTTTATTTTTATTATAATTTATTTAATTTCAATTATTATTTCTTTGTTTATAGTTTTATTGCAATTTGTTGAGGGGATAGGAAGGAAGTTCAAGGGCAGGAACATTTTTTCCTGGCTGGGAACTGGAATTCCAGACCCTGGGAGTGTGTGCAGGACCACACAGACTGGGATCAAATATGGGCTGGGATCAAAGATGGACTGGGATCAAATATGGGCTGGGATCAAAGATGGGCTGGGATCACCTGGACTGGGATCACGTGGATGGGGATCGTGTGGATCAGAACCCTCCAGACCAGGATAGCCTGAAGTGGGATCAAATATGGACTGGGACTGTATGGACTGGGATCCCGGGTTTCTGGGACCATATGGATCAGGCTGGGACTGTTTTTTAAAGTAAATTATATATATATTTTTAATATATATATTTTATATATATATATATTTAAATATATATGCAAATTATATATGTATTTTGTTATATAGCTTTTATTTCTGTTGTTAATTAAGCTCGGTGAAATAGCTGCTTGTGTTAAACTGCCTGCTTGGATGGGATAACATCCAATGCACACAGGATGAGGACACCTGTACAGATCTGCCAACTATCAGCACTCCCCGTCTGAAGGCAGAGTGCACCAAGGCCCAAAACCTGGAGGTGATAAAGAGAATGGACTAAAGCCACAGCCAAGGAATCTGCATGCTCTAAAAAGGCAGATCCAGGGCAGAGCCATGCTAAACAGTTCTTGGAAGATGTAAACTGGGTGCATCTTGGCACTCAGCCAGGAGCACCCTGTTTCCTTCAGGGATCCCCTGAAATACCTTTCCCCTTACATCAGCCTGGTGCATATTCATAGAGCCTCATGCACAGCAGCTGGGAAGGGTTTAACACTTTACTGGGTATATTAGCGTTCAGAAACACATAATCACCAGAATGATTATATGCAGGTGCTTTTATTGAAGAGCTCTGGGTGTCAGGGGTACCAACCCAAATCTGACTCCGACATGGGTTTGGGATGAACATGTTTTTATATTCTATCCTTATATAACTTTCATGTTAATGATTAAACTTCAATTGTTCTATTGTATACATAGATTTCAGCCAAGCATGGGCTCCTTGTGGCCCCCCTCAAACTTCTAACATAGTTTCTCATGATTCTTCTTATGATTATACAGTAATTATATTTAGTTACTAAACAATCATCACATCTAACAATTATATCATTTATCATGTACTGCTTACGCAGGTGCAATTTCACATGATCTGGCAAGCACAAAGCCTAACATTTTCAGAGTCTATTTTTGACATTTTTCCAGGGCCCCACTATCATTCTCCCCCCTTTGAAAGCATTTTCACTTCACTATAGGTGTAAATGTTTTCACTTGATACAGTCCTTTATTTCTCAATTTATTCTTGACGTTCTTCAAGTCCATGGTTGATGTAAACGTTGTCGTGGATGCTGTCACGCACTGGAGAACCAGAAGATGGTGGGCGTGGATCTCGTGTCAGTGCCTTTATTATCTTCTGGTTCCAGGACGTTTTCTTCTGTATCTCTCCTTTCAAGATGCTGTGAACTAACCAAATTGCTAAGAATACAATTAGTAAGATTATCACACTCTCAATGATAGATTTAATCCATGAACTCACATTCCACCCTAGACCTTTAAAGATTTTGCCTAGCCAGGTCGTAGTCAAATCCTTTTGCTCTTCTTGTGCTTCATGCTCTCTTTGTTTCAACTGATTGATGTCATATTCTACATCTGCAGTTACATTTGGGATGTGAAGGCAGCAATGACCAACCCGTCCCTTTAAAAATCCACATACTCCATGCTCTTTCAGGAGTAACAAATCTAAGGCTAATCGATTTTGTAAAGTCATTTTTGTGGTGGCTTGTAATTGTACGTTTAATTCTTTAAATCCTTCCCAGGTGACTCTTGCCAGTCTATCTACCTGACCTGTAAGTTTGTACAGCATCTCCCTACTCTGATAGTTTGCTGTAGGACCAAGCAAAGACTCTCGGGCCCACCCAAATTTCACTCCACCAGAGGGTTCTTGCCAAGTGTCATCTGGATTTTCATTGTCTAGAACTTCTCGTCTTGCTCTTATCTGCACAAGTTCATGTTTTCCGTTAAATGGGGACTTTTTCCAAATTGGAGATGAGGTTGGGAGGCCTAAAGTAATTTCCTTTACTTTCCCATCTACAGGCAGATGTGTTGTCCAGGTGCCATCGCTTGCTGCCCATACAAATTGTCCTGGACCTCGGACTGTACTCCTGGTACATCCTACAACTGCTTTATAATTCCCTCTGCCTTGTTTATGTTTGATCCCTCTGCAAGCACAGCCAGTTTGTAGGGCTATTGCCAGGGGTGGCATCTGCTTTATCTCTGCATCAGCAGAAGTGCAGTCATAAGTTTTATTACATGCCCACCACCTTACTTTGTCTGCCCTCGTTCTGCTACTGGTGGCAGTGTTTGTTACTGCTGGATCTGTTTCATTCTCGGGGCCTTCCCACTTAATGCACCAAGGGGTGTTTGCCATACATTGGAATCTTTGAAGGATACTCACAGACCACGCACTGTCCCAAGGCTCTGTCTGACCTTTCTGATCCTTGGCCTCACACTTCCATACCAGAGTGGTTTCTGTAACATTTTCTATAATCTTTTTATAGTGTGGCAAATAGCATTGCCATTGTGTGATGCCTGCTGATTCTCCCATAGGGGTTCCTAGTGTGCCATCACTTAGAATACAGTCTTTCTGGCCAATGGGTCTCATCCATGTTCCTATTTTCTCCCAAGTTTCCTTGATTACTTGCCTTGATTCGGGTACCTGTTTGCATGCAATTGTTTTGTTCTTTTGTATTTCAGGTAGTTTTGATGTTGTGATTCCCCAATTTACTGGATCTCCTGCTGCCCTTTGGTATTGGTATACAGGCAGTTATTCTACAGGTGTTTTGCATTTTGGCAAAGGCTTTGACTAATCCAATCATTACATTCTCAGCCCAAACTGCATTAGAAACCTTTATCACCTGTGTTTCTGCTTGTACCTCTCTCTTCATTCTAGAATGAAAAGTGTTTAGTTGATCTTTTTGCATTCCACATCCCAAAGACATTAATGACTATAACATTGGCACAATTACTGATAGCATTCTCAAAGTAATTAAACACATCTTATCTGCAGCCTTGTTGGTTCCACAGATTACACAGGCCGTGATCCAGGATGGATTTTCTTCACTCGGGTATAGTGAATCCAGGGGTCCACGCCGGCTACTTTGGCTGCTGTAAAGGTGGTCAGCAGTACCTGGTGGGCTCCACTCCACTTTTCTTTCAGCGGTTCTTCGTTCCAGTTCTTGATGTACACCTCGTCTCCTGGATGTATGTTATGAACTGGGTTCTCGAGAGTCAGCGGTCTATTCCACACGAGGATGCTCCGGAGCCGAGCTAAAGTTTTCCCGAGAGACAGAACATAATTATACACTTCCTGCTTTCCTGTGACGTGCACATTAGGGTTAGGCTCAGGAGATTCATATGGTCTCCCAGGCAATATCTCATAAGGACTGACTGACATCCCACTCCTAGGCTTTATCCGAATCCTCAACAGTGCTATTGGCAAAGCCTGGGGCCATTGCAATTTGGCTTCTTGGCATATTTTACTGATTTGCCTCTCTAGTGTCTGATTCATCCTCTCTACCTGTCCACTTGACTGGGGTCTCCACGGTGTGTGGAGGTCCCAAGTTATCCCCAGCAATCTACTTACCTCTCTTACTACTGTAGCTATGAAATGGGGCCCCCTATCTGATGATACCCCTAGGGGTACCCCAAACCTGGGAATAATCTCCTGTAGTAACCACTTTACTGTTTCCTTTGCTTGGTTGGTGCGACAGGGAAGGGCTTCTGGCCAGCCAGAGAATGTGTCAACCCCCACTAACAGGTATTTGTATCCTCGAGTTCTTGGCAAGTCTACAAAATCTACCTGCCAATAGTCTCCTGGCTCTATTCCCATCCGAATTCTTCCTAGCTGTGCCTGTCGCCAGCCACTGGGTTGTTTTTCAAGCAGATATCACACTTTGACATTACTGATTTTGCCATTGTTAACATCCGTACCGAAATTAAACTCTGCTTTAGCAATTTTACCAATGCCTCTGCTCCCCAGTGACATTCATTATGTTTAATTTGTAGAACTTCTCTCATTATCAAGGGGGTACCACTATCTGTCCTTGTGCAGTCACATACCATCCTTCTGAATTCTTTTGTGCATTTAGCAAACGTGCCAGTCTCTCATCTTCTACTGAATATTTTGGTTCTGGAGGCAAGTTGAATTGGGATACATTAAGCTTTAAAGGTATCAATGCCATTGTTGTTTGCACCTCTCGAGCAACCTGTCGGGCTGCCCAGTCTGCCTTTCGATTTCCCTCACAGATTTTGGAGTTTCCTGATTGCTGTGCTTTACAGTGTATGATTGCCACTTGTTCAGGTTTTTGTACTGCCTTTATCAATTGCAGGACTGCATCCTGATGTTTAATGTGCATACCCAGAGAAGGACAATAGTCCTCTTTCTTTCCACAGTGCTCTGTGTACATGCACCACTCCAAAAGCATATTTTGAGTCAGTCCAGATATTTATCCTTTTCCCTTCACTTTATTCTAGTGCCCTGGTTAAAGCAACCAGTTCTGCCTTCTGGGCAGATGTATTTGGTGGTAATGCCTTTGCCTCCACTGCTGTACTGACTGTTGTTACCGCATACCCAGCATATCTGGTTCCGTTTTCCACGAAGCTGCTCCCATCTGTAAACAGCTCCCACTCTGGCTGCTCGAGTGGGACGTCTTTCAGGTCTTCTCTTGCTGAGTAGGTGTACTCTATTACCTCAACACAGTCATGCTCTAATGGGCCTTCCTCAGTTGTGGTACCTGGGAACAAAGCTGGATTCAAAAGGTTAGTTGTTTTTAATGTGACATCATCCTGCTCAGTCAGGACTACCTGGAATTTCATCATCCTGCTTGGCGATAGCCAATGGCCCCCTTCTGCTCTAAGACAGTGGTTACCATGTGTGGTACATTGACATCTATGTGCCTTCCCATCGTGAGCTTCCTGGCTTCTTGTATCAGCATCACAGTGGCTGCGACTGCCCGCAGACATGGAGGCCACCCGGCACTTATGCTGTCAAGTTGTTTGGAAAAGTAGCCCAGCGGCCTTTTCCAGCTTCCCAGACCTTGGGTCAGGACTCCTAGTGCTAGGCGCAGCCTTTCATGGACAAACAGCTGAAAATCTTTAGACAGATCAGGTAAGCCTAATGCTGGAGCAGTTGTCAGTGCTTCCTTTAATTTTAGGAAGGCTTCTTTCTGTGGCTTGCCCCAGGTGAATGGCTGCATCTTCTGAGCTTCACACAGGGGTTTTGCAATCAGTCCACAGTCCATGATCCAGAGGCGACACCATCCTGCCATCCCGAGGAAGACTCGCAGCTCATGTAGATTCTGGGGCTCTGGAATAGCACAAATAGCTTGGATACGGTTAGTGCCTAGTTTTCATTGCCTTTGTGAAATTTCACATCCCAGGTAGATCACAGTCTGTTGGGCAATTTGTGCCTTTCCTCTGGATATTTATAACCTCCCATTCCCAGGGAATATAAAATCTCAATGGTTACCTTTATACAGGTTGCTTTTCTTCTGTAGCTATTAGTATATCATCAACATACTGCAACAACAGGTATTGGTCTCTTGGTACTTGCCCACTCTCGGTCCAAATCTCCAGCTCCTTTGCCAGTTGGTTTCCAAATAGGGTCGGTGAGTTCTTATATCGTGTGCAGGTGAGTTGGTTCTTTCTCCCATTCCCTGGGTTTTCCCACTCACAGACAAACAGTTTCCTACTTTCTTTGTCAAGGGGGGATGCAGAAAAAGGCATCTTTTAAATCAATTTCAGTAAACCACTTATATATCTCCTTTACGGATGTTAGCAATGTGTAAGGATTTGTTACCACTGGAGAAATGTCCTTTGTTATTTTATTTATTGCTCCCAAATCCTGCACTAATCTATATTCACCATCTGGCTTCTTTATTTGGAATATTGGTGTATTAAATTCTGGTTCACATTCTTCTAAAATTCGGTATTTCAAGAATTTCTCAATAATCTTTACTTATTCCTTGCTGTGCTTCTGGTTTTATGGGATAGTGTTTGACTTGTAGAGCCCTCGCCCCTTCTTTTAACTCTACATGCACTGGTTGTGCCAATTTAGATTTCCCTGGTATATCTGTCTCCCATACAGAGGGAATCACTGCATCTCCTACCTCCCTAGGGATAGAGGGAACAGGTTTTTCTTTGATCATTAAAATCTGTCCCGTCTTTGATTCAGGTATTTTCATTATAAGCTCCCCATTTTCAAAGGTTATTACCGCATCAAGTTTTGCTAGCAAATCTCTCCCTAAAAGCGGAATTGGACACTCAGGTACGTATAGGAATTCGTGTTATAACTTTGTTCCCAAAACACAAATCTAGGGGTTGCAAGAATGGCCGTTTTTCCTCTTTCCCTGTAGCGCCGACTATTGTTGTTTGCTTGTCCCCAATTTGTCCTTGCAAATCATTCAATACCGAGTGAGTAGCTCCTGTATCTATTAGAAATTTGACTTCTTTATGTCCTAATTGTTTATTTATAACAGGTTCCTTAACTTGTTCTACTGGCTCTGTGTCTAGTCAGCTGGTATACTCCCCCAAAACCATCCCCTTGGTGACCTGCTGGCACTGATTGCCCTGGTGAAACTGGTTGTTCAAGTCTGGACATTGTCTCTTCCAATGCCCCTCCCGCTTGCAATACGCACATTGATTTAGGTTTAACCCCTGCCTGACTAGTCTCCTATTTTGACTATTCCTGTTACATCCCCTGAAATTTGGGTTCCCTTTTCCTTGTATTACTGCCAACAGATTCTGCTGCTGCCTTTTACTAGCTTCTCTTTCGCGATTGTTATATACCTTCCAGGCTACCTCAAGTAGCTTATCCAAATTCCTTAGTTCTTCCCCTTCTAATTTTGCAATTTTCTACAAATATCGTCCTGTGACTGGCCCAAGAATATGAGAGCGAGCTGAACCTTTGCTTGTGCTGTGTCCATTTGGAGATCTGTATATTTTCTTGCTACCTCCTTAAGCCTCTCCAAAAACGCAGTGGGAGATTCCTTCCTGTCGAACTTTGTATAGTTTAGACCAATTTATAGTTTTGGGCACAGCATTCTGAACTCCTATTTGGATCCACTCTTGATATTTCCGTAGTCTCCCCATACCGCAAAATAAATTAGGGTCCCAATTTGGATCCTCAATTGGGAAATTCTCATCTAAATTCCCTGTTACGAATCCATTTCTGATGTTCTGTCTTACCCTTTCTTTGGCTGCCTTAAGTACCATCTCTTTCTCAGTAGAATCCATCAAAGTATCTAATATTAATATATTAGATATATTAATATATTATATATAGATATATATTAGATATATTATTATACTATATATAATTTTATATATATATAATATTAATATACATATTATTGTATGTCATCCCAGTCAGGATTTTGAGGTTTTTATAACCATTTTTATTACTCATGCCATTTTATCAGGATTTTCTCTATAAATTCTGTCTGATTGTTTCCAAATAACTAAATCTGCAGGAGTAAAAGGCACTTTTACAAATACTGGCCCTTCCACTCCTACACTTTGTCGCAAGGGGGCAATTACAGTTCGTTTTTGTCTGCCTATGTCTTTTCTATCCATAACTGGGGCAAGGTTAGACCGACTCCTGGTTCTGGGGGCTACCCCATCGTTGATTCTCTCTCTCTCCTTCCTGCCACAGTTGGGTTTTGCTCATCTTCCGAGGAAGAGGGATCAGGTGACGATGGGAGAGGAGAATAAAGAGGGAAGGGTGTACTAGACGAGACCGGTTCAGGACTAGGTGGGGTAGGAGCAGGCAGTGGGATAGGGACAGATGGAACAGGTGGGATAGGGTTAGGTTCTCTTGTTCCTATTGGAGCTACCTGTAAATCAATATCTGTATAATTTTCCCTACTCAGGCTTTCTTTCAATGCCAAGTGTTCTAAACAACGTTCCTCACAAACCCCACACTTATTGCTTGCAGATGTTTTAACCATCATTAACCCACATTCATCCTGCCATTCTGGCTTTGCCCGTAAATAGAAAAACAAATCAACATACGGAACCTCATCCCATTTTCCTTCTTGTTTACAAAACGACATTAACTGCGAAATAGTGTTATATTGCAGAGTACTGTATTTTGGCCATTTGTCACCATTCTCCAAGGCATATCCTGGCCACCATGTATTACAATAATCAATCAACTTAGCTTTACGTAATTCTTCCCCAAAATTCCCTTGTTTCCAATGTGCTAATAAGCACCCCAAAGGAGAACTTTGCGGGATAGGGGTGTTGCCGCCCAAAATCCCTTTCAGTTTCTCCATTCCAAATATACCACAAATTGCCGAACCCGCAACGCTCTCGCGATTGTCTTATGGAACGGTGCCTGGGCTTGTACCAGCAGGAATTCCTTTAGCCCAAGCAAGCGTAGCTTTCGCTGCGTCTCATTGGCAGGCACCCAAACCAAAGTAAAAAGCACCTTACCTTTCTCCCGGGGACGTGGCGAGCGGCAGAAGCGGTCGCGGCCGATCGAGCTCCCCGAGAATCCCTCGGTGCCGGCTGGAGCGCGGTCGAGTCGCGAAACTCGCTCAGCAGCACCCGCAGGGTCCCATCTGGGGTCGCCAAAATGTTAGCGTTCAGAAACACATAATCACATCAGCGATTATATGCGGTGCTTTTTATTCAAGAGCTCTGGGAATCGGGGAAGTTTCCACCCAAATCTGATTCCGACCATACATTCGAGGTGAACCTGTTTTATCCTCTATCATTACATAACTTTCATGTTAATTATTAAACCTATATTGTTCTATTGTATACACAGATTTAAGCTAAACATAGCCCCCTTTAAATTTCCAACAGAGTTTCTCACAATTCTTCTTATGGTTATGTAATAATTCTATTTAATTACTAAACAATCACCACATCTAACAATTATATCTTTTATCATACTGCTTACGCAGGTGCAGTGACCTGAGAAAACACAAAGCCCAATATTTGCAAAGACTATTTTTAACATTTTCCAGGGCTCCACTATCACTTTTATTTCTTGTGGGAAAAAACCCTCCATCTCAACCAGGCACTCATGGCCAAAACTGGGTGACTGCCTCTGGAATTCCTTATATTCAAGGATAGCTCCCAGACAAAAGCTGCCAGGAGTGACAAGTCTGGCTGGCCTTGGCTTCCTGAGGGCTGGCCCTCATCTGCCTCTGAAACACTGGGGCTGGGTGCTTTCCTTCCTTATGAAAAGAGCTCTTCTTCCTGTCCAGGCACCCACAGCCAAAACTGAGATTGCACCTCCAAAATGCCCAATGTCCAAGGAAAGCCCCTAGACAAAAGGTGCCAGGAGAGACAGGGCTGGCTGGCTTGGCCTGAGGGTGGCCACCTCTCATCTTCTTCCTAAACACTTGGACTTTGTGCTTTACTTTCCTATGGGCAAAACCACCCATCTTGACCATGGCCAAAACTGGGATTCCCCCTCCAAAACTCCGTACATCCAAGGATTGCTCCCAGGTGAAAGCTGCCAGGACAGACAGGTCTGGCTGCCCTTGGCCTCCTGGGGGTGCCTCTCCCCTGCTGTCCAAACACTGGGGCTGGGTGCTTTCCTTCCTATGGAAAAGAACCGTCCTTCTTATCCATGCAGAAACGGCCGAAATTGGGGTTCCACCTCCCAAATTCCTGATATCCAAGGGTTGCTTTCAGACAAAAGCTGCCAGGACAGAGAGGTCTGGCTGGCCTTGGCCTCTGATCGCCGCCTTTCATCTGCCCCTGAGACACCACCGGTGTTCTGTGCTTTCCTTCCTATGGAAAAGAACCATCCTTCTCCTCCAGTGTCCATGTCTGAAATTGGGATTCCACCTCTGAAATTCTCAATATCCAAGGGTTGCTCCCAGGCAAAATCTGCCAGTACTGTCAAGGCTGGCTGGCCTGGGCCTCTGGTGGCTGTGCCTGCAACAGTGGGGCTGGGTTCTTTCCTTCCCATGGAGATCCCTGGGACACTGTGGGGACCTCATGGAACCAAGGGGATCATTGTGGCCCCACTGGAGCCCATGGAACCAAGGGGATGATTGTGGCCCCACTGGAGCCCAGGGAACCAAGGGGATCATTGTGGCACCACTGCAGCCCATGGAACCAATGGGCCATGGTGACACAGAGGGGCTCCATGGACCCAGAGACCATTGTGGCTCTGTGGGGCCTGATGGAACCATGGAGACCATTCCAACCTTCAGGGCCTCGTGTCACCAAGACGGCATTATGACACCTCAGGGCCCCATAGAAGCAAGGGACCATTGGGACCCTGTGGGACCCCATGGAACCCAGGGAACATGGAACAGCTCTGGCTGGCTTGGCCTCCCAGGGGCCACCTGACAGCTCTGGCTGATCTTGGCATGTCAAGGGCTTCCTCTCATCAGCTCCTGGAGCACTGGGGCTCTCTGCTTTCCTTGCTATGGAAAAGAGCTGTCTGACTTTCCAGATGGTCATTGCCAAAAGGGGTACTCTGCCTAAAATAATTCCTATTTGCAAGGGTATCTCACAAAACAAAACCTGCCAGGTCGTGCTGACCTTGGCCTCTGGTGGTCACCTCTCATCTGCCCCTGAAACACTGGGGCTCTGTTCCTTCATTCCTATGGAAAAGAACTGGCCTTCTTGTCCAGGGACCATGGCCAAAATTAGAATTTGGCCTCCCAAATTCTGTATATCCAAGGATTGCTCCCAGACAAAAGTAGCCAGGGCAGACAGGTCAGGCTGGCCCTGTCCTCTGGTGATTTCTTTAGACTCTGAGCCGAATGTTTTCATTTGGAAACACCTTGGAGAGGGCCCAGAGATGTCCCAAGGAGGGGGGGTTTGGAGGCTTTGGGCCCATGAGCACTGTATAGGGACAAAGGAGCTCTGTGCTCAGTGGGGTGGAGACTGAGGACAGTGGAGCAGAGCCATGAGAGTGTTTAAAGAGCGATTTCAGGGATGGTGGATCCTTTTGCCATAGTGGAAAACAGCCAGAGAGAGAAAGAATTAACACCAAGGGCAGCTGGGGAGGCCCAGAGTGGCTGCAGGAGAAAGGAATTTCCCTGTCAGGGCAGGGCTGTGGTGCAGCACGTCCCCAGCAGGAGCCTGGAGCAGCCCCAGGCTTTGTGTGGGCAGGCAGGGGCAGGCAGGAGGCAGAGCTGTCAGCAAAGGAAGGGCCCAGCCAGGTGGGGCAGCCGGGGGATGCCCAGAGCCTGCAGGGACAGAGGCCAGGGCAGGGACACCGTGGGACAGCCTGGGCTGCACAGGGCACAGGGATGGGCAGCAGCTGCAAGACAGCCCTGACAGAGCCAACCTGGGCAGCACTTTGGCCATGGCTGCTGGCCCTGGGCCTGAGCCAGGAGGGGACAAGTGACCCTTGCAGGCCTGGGGCCTCATTGCCTCCTTGTCCCTGCTCAGCAGCCTGGCAGGGGCTGCCCCACGCTCCTGCCCTTGGCATTGCCCATCCCCACATGCCAGGGCCCATCCCGGGAAGAGCCCTGAGCAAGGAGGGAGGGACAGGATCTGCCTGGCCAGGCCCTGGGGCTCAGGCCTTGGCCCTTTGCATTCCTGAAACAAATCCAGGTTTGCTCAGCACCAGAGACACCTTTGCCTTGTTTGTCCCCAGCTGCCATCAGTGCCTCCAGTGTTCTGCTCTCCCTGGAACCCGGGGACACTTTCTCAGTGCTGTCCCTCACAGGGATCTCTTTAAAGTACAAGAAACTTCAGTATTTCAATCTCACTTGGAGCTCTTGAGAAGCCCTTGAGCCCACTCTGAGGGACTGGGTGTGATGCAAAGAGCAGCAAAGGCCCAGAGGGTGATTAAAGTCCTTGTGCTGTGTCTGTGCTGCTGAGCTGGGCCGGGCTCCTGGCCCAGAGGCAGCTCCTGGCAAGGGCAGCAGAGCTGCAGAGAGACAGCTCTGGCCAGGAGCAGCTCCTGTGCACAGCCCAGCAGGGCTGGGGCACTGCCAGGGCCCATCAGGGACACGAGCAGGGCACAGACAGAGCTCCCAGGGGCTCAGCACTGGCCGGGGCTGTGGGATGTCCCCGCGGGGGCTGTGTCACAGCAGCACCTCTGGGGCTGTGTCCCAGAGCCACAGAGCAGCTGGGATGGCAGCAAGGGGCTGTGTGACAGCACAGAGTGGGCTGTGTGACAGCACTGAGGGGGTTGTGACATCACAGAGCTAGCTGTGACATCAGAGAAGGTGGCTCTGTGACATCACAATGTGGGTTGTGACACAGAGTCACAGAGCAGCTGTGTGATGCCACAGAGGAGGCTATGACATCACAGGGTGACTGTGACATCACAAATCTGCTGTGGGACATCACATAGCAGCTGAATGATATCATATGGAGGTTGTGTGACATAACAGAGTGATTGTGTGACATCAACGGGGCTGTGTGACATCACAGGGGCAGTGTGACATCACAGGGGCAGTGTGACATCACGGGGGTTGTGTGACATCATGGGGGCTGTGTGAGGTCCCTGGGGAGGTCACTCTGCCCCAGCCCCCTCACAGCTCCCCCCAGAGCAGTCCAACCCTGCTCGTGCACAGCGGGGTCCCCTGTCCCCCCGGGTCCCCCCGCCCCCGGCCCCGCAGCCTCCCCCAGAGGATGTTCCACGAGATCGACCCCAGAGCCTGACACGGGGACGGGGGGCCGGGGCCCTGGGGGTGGCACAGGGGGACAGGGACCCCCTGGCAGCGTCCCCGTGTGCCCCAGGGCCAGAGCCTGGGCCAGGGCTGTTTCACCCTGTTATGGATAAATATCATAATATTGGCTTTTTGCAAATATTAAAATGGATTTTATATGTGTGGTAGTAAAGTGACTTTGTTCTAAAGATATAGTTTTTATTTCTGTTGTTAATTGAGCTTAGACATAGTAGTGAAATAGCTGATAGAAGTGTGCTTGTGTTAAACTGCCTGCTTGGATGGGATAACATCCAGTGCACACAGGATGAGAACACCTGTACAGATCTGCCAACTATCAGCACTCCCCGTCTGAAGGCAGAGTGCACCAAGGCCCAAAACCTGGAGGTGATAAAGAGAAGGAGCCAAAACCACAGCCAAGAAACACACATGCTCTGAAAAGGCAGACCCAAGGAGGGGCCATGTAAAATCATTCCTGGAATATGTAAAGTAGTTTATGGATATGCATGAGGCTCTATGAATATGCACCAGGCTGATGTAAGGGGAAAGGTATTTCAGGGGGTCCCCGAAGGTAACAGGGTGCTCCTGGCTGAGTGCCAAGAGGCACCCGGCCGTAATAACCTTTGCTCCTTGGTCCTGGTCTCCCATTGTCCTTTATTAAACTTTGTACATTTTCACAGGAGAGTGAACATGTTTTTCACAGATGGAATCTCAAGGAAACAAGGGTCAGTTGTTAAGCCAAGGCTCTGCTTTGACCAAGTGGGGCCTCATGGGACACAGGTGCCACTGGGACATTGCCAGGCCTGCTAGGAACAAGGCTCCATTATTGCACAGTGTTACAGATGAGTAATGTCATAGTTGGGTCTCACAGTGAGGAGATAGATCCTATGTGTGTGTTAAGATGTGTAGTGATGTTATTGTCATCTGTCCCCCATAGTCCTCTTTCCCCTGCCCTTGTAATGGCCTTGGTGGTTGGGGCATTTGGGGAGGGCAGGTTTGTCACTGGAAGGCAGGCATGGCAACACCTGCTCTCCAGTCAGGTTGCAAGAAAGCATTCTCCACCAATGGACGGCCACAAAGAGTTACCTGACAGACTTTGGGTGGGGCTAGGATTACCTGGTGCAACACCAAAAGCCTAAAAGGAGGAGGCCAATTTGTGATGGAGCCATGTGGCTGATAGGCACGGGGTGGGGAAGGGCTCCCAGTGCTGTGATTTCTCCTGTTTCAGTCCTTTGTTGTCATTTTTTTCAAGGTTGAATCACCCTTAAAATTTTAAAAGTAGCGGTCATTTCTCACAGACAGCAAGGCCTCAGGGCGCCCAGGAGAGCGGCGTGACAATGACATCTTGGGGAACCAAGTGTCACCTGCAAACACAACGGGGCCTCATGGAAACCAGGGGCCACTTGGATATTGCCAGGGCAGGTGGAACTCAGTGTCCATTGTGACACAGCACAGCCTCGTGGAACTCAGCAGAGCATTGGGACAGCCTGGAATCTCATGGAGCCAAGGCTCTGCTTTGGCAAAGTGGGGCCCACAGGACACAGGTGCCACTGGGACATTGCCAGCTCTTGTGGAACCCAGTGTCCACTGTGACCCAGCAGAACCTCATGGAAACATGGGGGCCACTGTGACGCAATGGAATCCCATGGAAGCAAGTGTCAGTTGTGAACGCAGCAGGGCCTCACAGAACCCAGGGGCAACGGGGACCGTGCTGTGGCTCGTGGGAGCAAGGGGCCATTGTGACCCAGCGGGGCCTCCTGGAACCCAGGAGAACATTGTGGGCCCATGGATCCTCATAGAAGCACGGCCCCGTTGTGACAAAGTGCAGCATCACAATGGTCTCCTGGGTTCCAGGAGTCCTCGCTGTGTTTAGAATTGACACTTGGTTCCCCAAGATTCCATGGCTCCATCCCTCTGCTCTGCTGTGATTTGAGGCTGTGCTGTGTCACAATGGACACTTGCTTCCTCCAAGGCTGGAGATGTCCCAGTGGCACTGGGCTTCCATGAGGCCGCGCTTTGTCACAATGGGGCCTTGCTTCCATGAGATTCCATTGTCCCACAATGGTCTCCTGGGTGCCACAAGGCCTGCCTTTGTCACAGTGGAACCTTGCTTGCACCAGCCCTGGCAATGTCCCAGTGGCACAGGGGTTCCATGAGACCCTGCCGTGTCACAATGGGCCCTTGGTTCCATCAGGTTCCATGGTGTCACAGGGCTCTCCTAGGTCCCATGAGGCCTTGGTCTGACACAGTGGTGTCTTGTTCCTACCAGGCCTGACAATGTCCCAGTGGCACCTGTGTCCCATGAGGCCCCACTTGATCAAAGCAGAGCCTTGCTCCCATGAGATTCCCCTGTGTCACAATGTTCTGCTTGGTTTCATGAGAACCTGATGTGTTGACAATTGATCCTTGGATACTAGAGATTCCATTGAATCATGGCTGTGTCCTTGGTTCCATGAGGCCCAGCTTTGTCACAACTGGACCTTGGTTCCATGAGATTCCATTGTATCACAGCGGTGTCCTTGGTTCCATGAGGCCCTGCTGGGTCACAGTGGAGCTTTAGTGCCATTCATTGCCATGGTGCCACAATGGTCTCCAGCATTCCATGAGGCCACGCAGCAAAAGAGTGGACCCTTGAATCCATGAGTTTCCATTCCATCAGGATGATCTCTTGCATTCCATGAGGCCCTGTTGTGTCACTAAGGAGCCTTTGTTCCATGTGTTCCCTTTGGGACACCATGGTCTCCAGTGCTCCATGAGGCTGAGCCGTGAAACTCTGGGCTCTTGGTTCCATGAGATCCCACCACGGTGTCACCATGGTCTCCTGGGTCCTGTAACAATTCACACTTGGTTCCATGAGATCCCACCACGGTGTCACCATGGTCTCCTGGGTCCTGTAACAATTCACACTTGGTTCCATGAGATCCCACCACGGTGTCACCATGGTCTCCTGGGTCCCATGAGGCCCCTCTCTGTGTCACAGTGTTTGCCTTGGTTTCCTGAGAAGCTGATGTGTTGACAGTTGACCCTTGGTCCCTTGAGATTCCATTGCATCCCAGCGGTGTCCTTGGTTTCATAAAGCCCAGGTTTGTCACATGGGAGCCGTGGTTTCAGAATATTCTGTGGTGCCACAAGGGTCTCACCACTCTCTGAGGCTGCACCGTGAAACAGTGGACACCTGGTTCCATGAGATTCCGTGGGGTAACAGTCAATTCTTTTGCTTCTTTTCTGCCAAGGTCGGGATGAAATCCCAAGACAGCATTTCTTGTTTGGACTCAGGTGTTCATTAGCTCTTGTCTCTAGAACAGTCTCACAAGCTGTGAGTTCTGTGGCACTTCGCTAACAAGGTAAAAATGGAGCCCCATCTGTCTCTCTGCAAGGTCTTTTGAGGATAAACTGTCCAATTATGAAATGACACCAAAATTATTTTTACTTTTAACCCAATAACCAATCACCCGTGCCCAACATAAGGGACGAGGAGGAGGAGGAGGAGGAGGAGGAGGAGGAGGAGGAGGAGAAGGAGAAGGAGGAGAAGAAGGAGAAGGAGAAGAAGAAGGAGAAGAGGAGAAGAAGGAGAAGAAGGAGAAGGAGAAGGAGAAGGAGAAGGAGAAGGAGAAGGAGAAGGAGAAGGAGAAGGAGAAGGAGAAGGAGAAGGAGAAGGAGAAGGAGAAGGAGAAGGAGAAGGAGAAGGAGAAGAAGGAGAAGAAGGAGAAGAAGAAGAAGGATCAGCCTCTGCCCTAAAACCTCCATCTTGCTTTATATGTATTACTATATTCTAAAACCTTAAACTCCAAGTTGTCCACCATGTGATATTACACCCTTCTATTCAAACTCCACACCCATAATCCCAGTTCCATCATTCCATTTTGGAAGCCTTCTCCACAGCCTCAGGTCAAATGCAGTGTTCTCTTGGGGGTCAGTGTCTGCCAGCTCAGAAAGTCCGAAATTCTCAGCAGCCCGGGTTCCAACAGGTAACAATGTTCTCCTGTGTTCCAGTAGGTTCCATTGGGCCCAGCTCTGTCACCATGGACACCTGGTTCCATGGGATTCCAAGGGGTGACAATGTTCTCCAGTGTCACCATGGACACCTGGTTCCATGAGATTCCATGGGGTGACAATGTTCTCCAGTGTCACCATGGACACCTGGTTCCATGAGATTCCATGGGGTGACAATGTTCTCCAGTGTCACCATGGACACCTGGTTCCATGGGATTCCATGGGGTGACAATGTTCTCCAGTGTCACCATGGACACCTGGTTCCATGAGATTCCATTGGGTGACAATGTTCTCCAGTGTCACCATGGACACCTGGTTCCATGGATTCCAAGGGGTGACAATATTCTCCAGTGTCACCATGGACACCTGGTTCCATGGATTCCATGGGGTGACAATGTTCTCCAGTGTCACCATGGACACCTGGTTCCATGGATTCCATGGGGTGACAATGTTCTCCAGTGTCACCATGGACACCTGGTTCCATGGATTCCATGGGGTGACAATGTTCTCCAGTGTCACCATGGACACCTGGTTCCATGGATTCTATGGGGTGACAATGTTCTCCAGTGTCACCATGGACACCTGGTTCCATGGATTCCATGGGGTGACAATATTCTCCAGTGTCACCATGGACACCTGGTTCCATGGATTCCATTGGGTGACAATGATCTCCAATGTCACCATGGACACCTGGTTCCATGGATTCCATGGGGTGACAATGTTCTCCAGTGTCACCATGGACACCTGGTTCCATGGATTCCATGGGGTGACAATGTTCTCCAGTGTTCCATCAGGCCTGGCTCTGTCCCCATGGACACTCAGTTCCATGGGCAGTGTCCGTGTCCCAGTGGCACCTGTGTTCCATGGCACCCCTGTCTGACCAGGGACAGTTTGTTCCAGGACATTCCATGGAGTCCCAGCGGTCACTTGGGTTCCATGCAGGTGCCTGGGCAGCGGGAGCTCAGCCCAAATATCCCGGGGGTCCCTGGGCTGGTGTTTTTTTGGGGGAACCTTTGGATCTTGCAGGGCTCCAAAGCTGAGCCGTGGATGCCCCTTGGGACAGAGTGGAGCATCATGGAAGCCAGGAGAGCCTGATGGAGCCAGGAGACCCTGATGGAGCCAGGAGAGCCTGATGGAAACCAGGAGAGCCTGATGGAGCCAGGAGGCCCTGATGGGAGCCAGGAGACCCTGATGGAGCCAGGAGAGCCTGATGGAGCCAGGAGACCCTGATGGAGCCAGGAGACCCTGATGGAAGCCAGGAGACCCTGATGGAGCCAGGAGAGACTGATGGAAGCCAGGAGAGCCTGATGGAGCCAGGAGACCCTGATGGAACCAGGAGACCCTGATGGGAGCCAGGAGACCCTGATGGAGCCAGGAGACCCTGATGGGAACCAGGAGAGCCTGATGGAGCCAAGGCTGCAGCGGGACACAGAGGGACCTCACGGGAGCCAGGAGAGCGTTGTGAGGCTGTGGAACAATGTGGCACCGAGGTTTCACTGGGGCTTGGCAGAAGCTCCTGGAGACAAGGAAGCGCTGGGAGCCTCCGGAATCAGCGTCTGCAGGAGGATTTTCTGCTCCCTCCTGGGATGCTGGTGGACAATAAAGCCTGAGGCAGCCTCCCAAGGGTCCGGCTGTGCCACCAGCGGGGGCCACATCTGGGGGGACGCCTGGCCAGCCCTGGCCCTGCTGCTCCTCCTGGCCGGGCCTGGAGCTGCTGGGAGCCCGGGCTGGGGGAATCCTCAGGGCTGTGCAAGGAAAGGTTCAGCACAAGCAGCCCTGGAGCGAGATGTGCAGTGTGAAACATGCCAATCACTTGATTTTGAAATTTTAAAAGTTCCATAGCAATAAAATGGTTATAAAAATAGCAGTACAATTAGAGTAATAATAATTTGGACAATTTGAATTAGGACAATATGAGACAATAGAGAAAAAGGGTTATGGAGGTCTCGGTACCTTTTTCTGGGCACCACGAGCCCGAAAAAGGACACCCGTTAACAAAGGATTAACCCTTAAAAACAACAGCCTGTTGCATATTCATACACTTCATCCATGATGCATAAATTCCATTCAAACACAGGATTCTGTCTGGACATTGCCACCTTCTTCCTCTGAATCCTAACAGCGCCTTCGAGGCGGGAAGAAATTCATTTCTTCTGATAAGAGGGCAATAAATTCTTTTTCCCTGAAAGATTTAGGTGTCCTGTGGCTGCCATCTCACTGCCAGACGTGTCTTTAAAAAAAGAATCCTACATAGCATCGTTTCTATTTTAACATTTTTTATAACCTAAAGCTATATTTAACACAGTACTTAAGAGAATTAATACAGCATTACTTTCTAACACCAGACATATAATATTCATTTTAATATTTGCGAAAAGCCAATCATAAAATACATGCATTTTTCCCATGCAGGCAAAGCCAGCGAGGCAGCAGAGCAAGAGAGAGAGAGCAGCGCCAGCGACACAACAAACGCACCGAGAGCGAGAGAGCAAGTTTGAACAGAACTTGCAAAGGGCAAAATCAGCTCAGACCAGGTTAGACTGAAGAACAAGGAGCACCAGGCATGGGCTGCTGGTCCAGGTAAAAAGTTCCAGCGTGAGGAGGACGACAGAAGCCTTCATCAAAAGAGCACCAGAAGACTGAGGGCCGCCACAGGAGGAACGGACGCAGGCGCTGAAGCCACACACGGCTGTAAAACCGGGACACAGCTTTATGCAAATGTGACTATGCTAATGAAGTGTTGTAATTGTGACTTTTAAAATGGAGCTGAAGGCCAAAGGAGACCGAGTGGGTTTTTGCCAGAGAGATCCCCCTCGCTCCCAGCGCTGGATACACAAATCCCTGCTCTGTCTGACTGCAGAGTTTGATTTCCTCGCCCAGTTTGTCCCACTCCCCCTTTCCCTGCCCTCTCCTCCCCTCTCCCAGTCCCATTTATGGGATTTGGGGTCATTTATGGGATTTGGGGTCATTTGGGGCATTTGGAGTCATTTGGGGGATTTGGGTTCTTTGTGTGCCTTTGGGGTTATTTGGGGTTTTTTGGGGGGTTATTCAGGGTAAATTTGGGATAATTTCGGGTAACTTTTCACATTGTTGGGTTTTTAGGGCTGTGTGTGTCCGGGGTAATTCAGGGCCAATTCTGTGTGGGTTTGGGATCATTTTATGGGATGGATGGGATTTTAATGGATTTTAATAGGAATTTAGTAGGATTTTTATAGAATTTAATGGGATTTTTATGGGGTTTTAATGGGATCTGATGGGCTTTTCCCCCAGTCCACAGCTCCCTCCCACCTCAATTTGGGGGTCCCATCCCCCTCTTCCCCCCGCTCTCCCGCCCCTTCCCCATCGTTCCCCCAGTCCCCAATCCCCTCCCCCGTGCTTGGTTTTGGGGGTTCCAGGCCCCTCCTGCTCCCTTTGGGGGTCCCGACCCCCCTTTGGTTGAATTTGGGGCCCCTCCGCCCCCCTTCTCCCCGCGCCCCCCGCTCCCCCCGCGGCCGGGGGGGCTCCCAGCGCCCCCAGTGCCACCAGTGCGGCCCCAGCTGCAGCCGCACGCCCCATCCCCATCGCCGGGGTCACCGCCCCCGCCCCAAATTCCGCTCCTGGGCACTGAGAGCCATCAGCGACAAACGCTCTGATTGGCTGGGAATGGCCCCGCGCAGTCTCTGATTGGCCAGCGCTGTGAGAGGCGCTGGGTTCTGCCCGGCACCCGATGAGTCACAGCCGAGCCGGCCGCTGATTCGCTGGAAATCGCCGGGCGGGGCCAGTGCGCCGAGTTTCTGCCCGGCAGCAGGATCGTCATCAGCGCCCCGCGCTCTGATTGGCCAGGATCTGTTTCGGGCTGGGGACGGGAGGAACTGGGCACCCCCAGGAGCCCCTCGGGTTTGGGGCTTTCGATCCCCCCTCGGCCCTCGGGGCGGCCCTGGGGCCACCCCAACACCCCCAAAATGGGGAGGGTCCGCGGGGCCCTTTGGAACCCCCAGAAATGGGCGGGGAGCGGCAGGAGCCGCCCCAAAAAGGGATGGAAGGGTCCGGGCCGGGAATGGGGGAGGCTCTGGGGATGGCTCCGGCCCGGATCGGGGCGGGCTGGGATTGAGGGAGGCTCCGTTCAGCGGCCGGGGAGGGGCTGGGCCTGGGGAGGGCTCCGGGATTGTGGGGATGGGGCCATTCCGGGACTGCGGCGGGGCCTCTCCCTGGGGTTGGGGTCCGGCATTGGCTCAGGGACCCTCCCCGTTCCTGTTCCGCTTCCCGATCCCGTTCCCGATCCCGATCCCGCCGCTGGCTCCAGGGAATGTCCCTGATCTCAACCCCGGCCCCAAACCCGAGGTGAGGTCAAACATTGGGGTCAAACACCCCAAATCCTGGGGTCAACTCCCCCGGACCCCAAATCCTGGGGGTTCAAACACGGGGGGGGCCAAACACCCCCAGACCCAAACTCTGCGATCTCAACCTCTCCCCCCACCCCCCAGCCCGAACCCCAAATTTTAGGCCTTAAACCCCCCAAATCCCAGATCCTGGGGTGTCAAACACTCTGCAATTTGCAAATGTTGGGGTTAAATCCCCCTGACCCCAAATCCTGGGGTTTGAAACATTTGGGGTGTCCAATACCCCCGTTCCCAAAGTCTGGGGTCAAACACCCCCAAATCCCAAATCCTGAGGTGTCAAACACCCCCAAGCCCCAAAGTTTGGGGTCTAAAGCCCCAATCCCCAACTCCTGGGGTTTGAAACATCTGGGGGTGTCCAACCCTCCTCATCCCCAAAGTTTGGGGTCAAAGCCCCCAATCCCCAAACTTTGGGGTCAATGGCCCCCCGACCCCAAACTCTGGGGTGTCAAATCCCCCTGATCCCCCCAACTTTGGGGTTAAATTCCCCCAAACCCTGGGGTCGATCCCCCCAATTCCCGAACTTTGGGGTCAAAACCCCCTGACCCAAAATCCTGGGGTTTGAAACATCTAGGGTGTCCAACCACCCTGATCCCAAAGTTTGGGGCTCAAACCCCCTGATCCCCAAATTCTGGGGAAAAAAACTCCCAAACCCCAAATCCTGGGAACAAAAACCCCCAAATCCCAAACCCAGGGGTGTCAAACATCCCCAGTTCCCAAAGTTTGGGGTCAAACATCCCCAAACCCTGAGGTGTCAAAATCCCCTAAACCCCAAATTTTAGCATCAACCCCACCCAACCCCCAAATTTTAGGATCAAACCCCCCAATTCCCAAAGTTTGGGGTCAAACATCCCCAAACCCCGAATTTTAGTATCAGCCCCCCCCCACCCCCAATCTCAAAATTTGGGGTTATTTGGGGATTATTTGGGGCAGCTCCAGGTGCAATGTCTGCAGAGAGACCCTGCTGGGAAAAACCCCAATAACCCCTCTGGAGCCCCAAAATCCCTGGGGGCTGGGAAAGGGGATTTGGGGTGAAAGAAGAAGGATTTGGAATGCACAAAGAAGGATTTGGGATGGAGAGAGGGGATTTGGGTGGGAAACTGGGTCCCTTTTTGGCGCAGGAGATCTTCCTGGCGCTGCTCTGGGTGATGCTGAAGCCCTGCAGGGCCTCGCGGGCGGCGCCCGCCTGCACCTCGGGCTCCAAGTGCACCCAGGCGATGTCGCGGGGCCCGGGCACCAGGGCAGCTCCTGAACCCCGGGAACCTGGGCTGGGAACGGGGCCAGGAGAGCCCCAGACACCCGGGGGTGTTCCCCAGACACCCGGGAGTGTTCCCCAGACACCCGGGAGTGTTCCACAGAAACCCGGGAATGTTCCACAGGCACCCGGGAATGTTCCCCAGAAACCCGGGAGTGTTCCCCAGACACCTGGGAATATTCCCCCCCAAAAATCCAGAAATGTTCCCCCCCAAATGGAGAAATGTTCCCCAAAAAATCCAGAAATGTTCTCAAAAGAATGCCTGAAACGTTCCCCCAAAAATCCCAAAACATTCCCAAAGAAATCCAGAAATGTTCCTCCAACAATCCTGGAACATTCCAAAAAATGAGGAACTTTCCCCAGAAAATCCAGAAACATTCCTCCCCAAACATACAAAACCAACCCCATTCCCCATGCAGAAACATTCCCATAAACTTCATAAACATTCCCAGAAATCCAGAAATCCCTCCCCAAAAAATCCAGAAGACCTCTGCAAAAAATTCAGAAATTCCTCCCTAAAAAATCCAGAAATTTCCACCAAAATTCAAGAAATTTCCTCCCTAAAACATCCAGAATTTCCTCCCCCCCAAACCCTGCTCTTTCCCAAAAATGCAGACATTCCCCCAAAATCCCGATCCTTTCCCCAGACAATCCAGCCCCAAGCCCCCCTCACCCCTCTCGCCCCCCAGGCCCCAGAATCCCCCAATGCCCAAAGGGCCCGGAATGCCCGGGATGCCCGGGATGCCGGGATTGCCCCAGATCTCCCTGGGTGCAGAGCATGGGGAGCAGCAGCTCCTTGGGCTCCTCAGGGAGTGGGGCAGGAACAGGATGTGCTTCGGGGCTCTGCCCACAGCTGGGGAAACGGGAGAAAAACCCCAACAGCAGCAACAAATCTGCCCCAAACCTGCCCCAAGCAGGCCCCAAATCTGCCCAAAGTCACTCTGGATACACACCAAACCATCTGCCCAAAATCCCACCAAAATCCTCCATGCTTTGACCCAGGGCTGTCTCATCATTTTTAAGTCTTTTTCACAGTTCCAAGAAATGATATCTCAGCTTGGTGGGAAGCCTCCTCTAAACTGATGGCATTGTGACATCTACTCTCAGCAATCAGATGCAGCCCCAATGATTATTACAGAACCACTCCAACAGTTTGCTGGGTTTAAAGCATCTCTGTGCTGAGGGGATTTTGGAGGAGACAGCTCTTGCATGGTTCATTAGTCTGTCGCCCCCAGACCTTTACTCCTCAGCGCTGTTCTCAAGAGCCTTGTTTTCAATGACGTTCAGGGAATTCTCTCCCACTTAGAGCTTGGGTGGGGGCCAGGCCTTGGCTCTGCCTGGACGGGAATTTGCCAACAGACCCAGATGTTTTCTGCATCAAAACTGGATTTGAGTTGCTTTGGCTTGGCCATCTGACCCTCTAGACATGACAGTTGAACTCTTTTTAAAGGCAGCTTGGGAATTATTATCTGGAAATAATGATCCAAGTCCCCCCTGAATCGAGGTTTGTCAGCTGTTTGCAGACTCTGGGATGATGGTACATTATTGCAGAGATTGCTATTTACCTCATTCCACCTACGTTGTTAGCTTTGTCTGCTATTTGAAATGTTCCTGATTGTTGTATCCAAATTCTTCCCAATTGCTGTAAGTTTCTTGTCCACTGCATGTATTATTTTACTGTGATGTTGCTTCATACTCATAACAAAAGACATGCATCTCATTCTTAAAAAACAAAAAAGAAGAGGAATGAGCACCTTAAGAACGTTCAAATAATGCAATATGAACATGAGACATTTGGACAAGGAATCATTTTGAATAACGCAATATTTACATTAGGAATTTGGAAACAAGATCATCCCATCTAAATCCCAATGGAGTGTTCCACAGTGCAGCCTGATTGATTCATTCCCTTCAGGAGAAGATGTGCCTGTGTTTCATCAGCAGCAGCTCAAAGCAGTCACCTGTTCATTCCATCAGATACTGATCAGCTCTGAAGAAATGAGGCCCAGTGCAGAGAGAAATAACCTCATCACCTTGCAGCCTTTGTGGCCAGAGCAGGAGCAGGAGGAGGCCTGGCCAGACACGGCTGTGTCTGGGCACTGACAGAGGCAATTTGCCAGCAAAAGCCTCCTGGCATCCTCATGGTACAGAGCTCCTACGAACCTTCTCCAGTTATTCCCTGTTCCAGCTGCCAGGGGACATTCAGTGGTGTCAAAGATCAACATTTCCAGCTCAAAGACATTCTCACACTTCTCAACTCATTGGAAACAATGGTCATTTCTTTCCATTTCCCCAAGAGACATTGGACATTATTCTTTTGTCTTCTCATGCTGCAAAACCCTGTGTCAATGACTTGATGGAAGTTGGTAAGTTTTGTGGATTGTAAGTGGTCTTTTATCTATCTTACCCCATATCTAACAGATAACCAGTGATAACCTTGATGAGATAATGCCCTCACAAGAGTGAGCTGTTTCAGCATCAGAACATAGGAGCCTTTTTTAAATGAACGAGAAGGGGGAGATGTCACAGGCAGGTGGGATAATGATAAAAGAAAGGCCTTATGAAATCAGGCCTTGTTCTGCCACATTAACAGCTGGCCTGCCATCTCTCCTGAGTGCAGCTAAGCAGTTACAAGTTCCCATGGGAAGCTCTTGTGAGAATGAGACTTGGTGAACAATCTGTTCTGAGAGTGAAAAACAAATGCACCTGCAACAACAAGGGATTTGTCCGTGAGAATCAGTGAAGAGAACAGGTAAACAATACAACAGAGAGATTTGATGCACAAGTAAAATCTATTTTATTAACCAGTAATAGAATAACTGCTAAGAAATCTATGAACTAACTAAAGTTGCACATGAGGTCTGTCAAACTGTGTAAAATGAGTTGTGTGAAAAAGAGTAAAGATTTTGGTTTCTTTCCTCTCTGGTGCTTTGGTTTCCTTCTTCTCTGGGGCCTTGATTTCTTTCTTCTCTGGGGTTTTCTATTCCTTCTTCTCTGGGGCCTTGGCTTCCTTCTTCTGTGGTTGTTTGCTTTTCCCCTTCTCTGGTTTTGGGGGTTGCTTCCCCACAGAGACACCCTTCTTTTCCTTCTTCTGCCTCTCTTCCTCCTTCCCCCTCTCTCCCTCCTCTAAGGCTTTTGCCTCCTCCTCAAGCTTTTGAGCCGGCTGCTTCAGCTCCCTTGTGCAGACAAAACAGAAGCCATGGCTGAGAGTCCCCACCAGAAACTTGGGCTCCCCAGTCCTGGCTGGCCCTGCACTTCATTCCTTGACCCTGAGGCCATTCCCGTGAATTCTCCTCAAGCCACAGGGGCTGGGAACATCCCAAGGGAGGGCATTGGTGGAAGGGGACCTCCAGGCCCAGCCAAACCTCAGCTTTGCCATCAGAGGCTCTTGACTGTGCCAGCTCCCTCTGAAGGCACAGCCAGACCCCTCCAGGCCCTGCCCAAGGCTGATCCAGCAGCTCTCTGTGCTGCTGCCTGAAAACGCCCTTTGTCTCTTGGCTTCCCAGTTTAGAGCAGAGCACAGATTGCTGACAGCTGCTCATCTCCCCTACAATTCTTACTCAGCTCATTCAGCTCCCTTCCCCCTGGGCATGGCTGAAGCATGATTTTCAAGAGTTCAGATTTCAGCTGAGGCTTAGAAGCAATTCCCACTGATCAGGATGTAAGTTAGACAGGCAGACCATAGGTTAATGATGATGAGATGCTTAAGCTGGAGCTGATTGTTCTATTGTTTACCATTAGGAGCTCCTTTCTAGAAGGAAGTGGAGTCAGTGAACTGTTATAAGAACATCTTGAAACCAGGAGAACAATGGTTTAGCACCTGGGCTTGATGTCAATCAGTCACTAAGCAGGGGACCTTGGATGGTGCCAGAGGGTCACAGAGACCTGATGAAGACATTCCTGACTTCATCCCTTAAGACCACGGACCCAATTCGAGACCACTGACCCAATTCAAGGGAAGAATTGCACAGGTGTGAAGGACCAATGAGCTCATTTGAATACAGAGCGGGGATGGGAGGTGCTGGGCTTGTGCAGATGTGTTGTATGTAAGATCTTGGGCAATAAAGAGAGGGCAAAGAACCTTGGGCAGCGCGGTCGCGCCTTTTAGGGACGGCTCTGGTGCCGCCCGCTGGTGTTAATAAACACACCACTGTCTAACTCTAATTAGTTAGAGAGTCTCTGCCCGTGATCTTGGGCTTTAACGACCCATAGCCTGCTCCTTCATGAGAACAATGCTATCAGTCAGAAAGCAGAGGCTGCAGGAACTCCTCTCCTGCAAGGCAGGCTCTTGTCAGGCAGATTTCCTGCTGGAGCCCAGCTGGGACCAAGCAAACCAGTGCTGGCTGCCACGGAAACCATTGGAAGCAGCCTCGTCCCTCTCCTCCCCATGAAACCAACTCCAGCCTGGCCTGAAGAAGTCCTGATGCACAGGCTGGCTTGGAGCACCTCCACTCCCAGCTCCAGCCTGGGCCTGTGTGTCCTGAGCTGGGCTGCCTTGCTGGAGCTGAGCTTCTCCTGTGCTTGCCCACGGCTGCAGCTGCAGGGGAGCCTAAAGGACAGGAGCTTTTCTGGCTGCTGTCCCAGCACAAGGAGAGCCCTGGCAGATCAGCAGTGCAAGGGCTTCATCTGGGGCAGGAGCAGGGCCCAAAGCAAGGTTTGCTCTGTGCCCCACGCCTGCCCATAGCACAATCCCAGTGCTTTGGTGAAGAAGGGAGATGATGGAGAAGATGCCACTCAACACCATGCGCTTCAAGACCCCTCTAGAGGCAGTGCCAAGGCAAGCCCAGAGCCCAGCTCCCTGCAGGCAGCAGCTGAGCCAGGAGGGCTCAGCACTCAAATAGAGAAGAAGATATTGTGTCTCAACAGGAGAAGGTCCTTCCTCTCTTGGCAGCCAGGGAGCTCAGAGTGGCCATGCCTGTGTTGCTGCTGCCTTTGCTGTGCAGCACCTCTGAGCTCAGAGTCCTTGGAGCAGGGGAGCCCTGCAGGGACAATAACCCATGGCAGAGCAGGAGCCCATGGAAGGCTGACTCACCTGTCCCTGAGAGGGGCCTGGGAGCCACAGTTGATCTCGGGGGGCTCAGGGAGGAGCTGACACGTGAGGCCTCCCCGGGCACCAGCCCCTCGTAGCTGGGGCCTCCCTCCACGTGGCACAGCTCCGGGACACTGCAGGTGCTGCTGAGGTGGCCAGAGAAGGTGGAGGAGACCTGCTGGCTCTCTCCTGGCTGCAGCACACCTGGCAGGGGCAGGATACTGAAAGCCTGGGTGGAAGACAGGAGAGATTGAGGTGCTGAGCATGGAAATGGATGCAGAAGAGCATCTTGGAGCAAAGGGCAGCTGTAGCCGGAGGGGCCTATTCCCCAAACACTGCCAGAATCACCCTCACCTCATCCTGCATCCATGCCACTGACCAGGGCAGGGACCATGGGCAAAATCTTCTCCCACACTCACAGGCCAATGCATTAATTAGTACATGACATGAAAGGGAACTGGGATGTCTCCTGGCAGTAGAAATTCTCTCTGATGCATGTTGCCTTCTTGTGAAGGCCACGGCGACCTGGTTTCAGGGTCCAGCACTGCGATCTCCTTCGTGGGATCCCTTGTGGCCAATAACGGACGCTGACACCAATGTGGTGGACGGTTAAAGGCCTTTATTGAAGGGTCTTAAGGGTATTTATGGACTAAGGGGTCTCTCTATGTCAGACAGGGGTTTGGCTATACTTTCTAGGGTTAGTATGGAGTGGAAAGTTACTGGCATGCATAGGTTAGGGGGGCTACATGTCTGGCTACATTCCAAGGGTGATCCTTATCTATGGGGAGGGAGGTAGAAGGATTCCTGTAACTTTCCGTTACAGCCCGAAATCTTCCGAGCGCCTGTCCCTGGCCTACCACAGATGCACAACTTGCCTTTAAAAAGTTTAAAAGCTTCCTGCTTTTAGAAAAGGAGGAGACTCAGAGTGAGAGCTCCTGGAGCTGAGGGAAGGAGCCCAGCCCAGCTCATCTGACTCCTGAGGCTCTTGCCCTCTCTCTCTGATTTAAATGCTGCTTTCTCAAGGTGCTGCAGCAAAAGCTCCTGCCAAAATTTCCTGTGGAGCACCTGAGGAGTTCCAGGGGGAGCAGTGCCCTGCACAGGTGCTGCCCAGCGTCCTTGGGCAGCCCTGCAACGTGTCCTGCACGGCCTCTCCAACAAGCAGCTGCTCCAGCAGCCCTTTGTGATGGGCCTGCAGGGATGGGAGGCCCCTCTGTGGCCAGTGCTGAGGGCCCCCAGTGGCACTGGCAGCTCCAGCCCTGCTGGCCACGCTGACAATGGGCAGGGAGACAGATTCCCTCCTGCCTTCTCCGCTCCCAGGGGAGCGTGCGCCACGTCCAGGGAGCACCTGAACCCCTCCGAGCCTCGTGGCAGGTGAGGGTGCTCAGGAGTTGGTGCTGGCACCTGGAAAACAAGCCATTTTCTGTGCTGGGAGGCAGAGACAGCCACTTTGCAAAGTCTCCCTTTGTCAGACAGCTCCAGGGCCAGCAGGGCAGCAGCAGCTCTGGGGGAAAGCAGAGCCCTGCAAACAGGGAGTCTGGCTGCCTTGGGAAGAGGCTCCATGGAGATCAGGATCATCCCAGCTGGCTCTGGGAGGGAAGCTGGAGATCTGACCAGGATGATGCAGGGAAAAGCCTCATCTTACACTGGGAAGGAAACAAGGCACAAAATCCCACACTCAGCACAGGCCTGTAGGATCTGAGTCAGCTTCTCCAAGGAAAACTCTCCTGTTTCTCCCTCCCCCTCAGCCCATGTCCAGCCACTGGCCCTGCTGCCCAGCCCACTGGCAGGGCACAGCCCAGCAGGGCAGCAAAAAGGGAGCTCAGCATGAGCAGGACTTGGTGCTGGCAGGCTGGGGAGGAACACAAGCACGGCATGGACAAGAAAATCTACCTCTGCTCCTGAAGAGTGGGGAAAATCCTGCACTTCTTTCAGGGCTGCGACTGGCTCCTCCACATTTCTGACCTTGGAATGCCTCCATTGAGATGCCAAGGAACCCAAACTGCTTCTCTTCCCCTTTGGTGGGTGGGGTTTGACTTCAGGAGGGTAAAGCTCATCTCTGGAAAATAAGATAACCATGAACAGGGACCTGCAGTGGGAGGGAGGGACACCTGCACCAGCAGGAGCTGTTTGTGCCTCCCATCCCTCCTGTCCTTCTCCACAGCAGCCTGGGCCTGTTTTCCCCGGCAGAATCCCTGTCCCTGTGCACCCTGCCAGGAGCAGCTGCACACAAAAAATCCAGGGGGGTCTGAGTGGGATTTTTTGGGATTTTTGGGGGGATCTCACCTGTTTTTTGTTTTATTTTTGGGGGTTTCTCCTGGATTTTTTGGGGTGGGTTTGGGATTTATTTGGGTTTTTTTGGGGGGGGTCTCACCTGGATTTTTTGGGGGGGGTCTCACTTGTTTTCCTTGGGAAAAAAAAAATCTTTGGGATTTTTGGGGGGGTCTCACTTGGATTTTCGGGGGGGGGTCTCACCTGAATTTTTAAAAATTTTTTTGCTGAGGTGTCTCACCTGGACTTTGGGTTTTTGGGGATTTTTTGGGGAGGATCTCACCCGAATTTTTTGGCATTTTTGGGGGAATCTCACCCAGATTGTTTGAGATTTTTCAGGGGGGTCTGACTGGGATTTTTTGGGATTTTGAGGGGTCTCCCCTGGATTTTTTGGGATATTTTTGGGGTGTCTCACCTGTTTTTTGGGGATATTTTGGGGTCTCAGCAGCCGCAGCTCTGCCGGGCGGGGGCCGGAGCCCTCCGGGGCTGCCGGGGCTGCTGGAGCGACGCGTCCCCGTATTGGATCCCCGAGCCACCCGCTCGGGACCCAGCTCATCCCCGAACACGCCGGTGACAGCGCTGGGGCCGTGAGTGCCCAGGGCCTGCAATGCCACCACAGCTGGGATCTCTGCTGAGCTCTGGGGCTGCACAATCCCACAGGGCTTGGGGCTGGGGTCGAGCACAGCAGAGTCCTCCTTGCCTTTCTGGCAGGGACAGAATGAAATGCAGCTTCAGAGGCACCTCTGGAGAAACTTTAGACTCCTTAACATGCACCGCAACAGCAACTTACACACACGTTTACAACTGCCCAGGACAAAGGTAAAAGGCACAAACATGCAAGAATTGTAGGCTTAGCACTCCCAGGGGATCCTGCAAGGAGGCTGCCAGCACAGGCACTGGTGTCTGTGGATGCAGCAGCTTTTCACAACCCTCTCAGATCTCCCACAAGAAAAGCCCCTGAAGACCAGAACATCAACTGTTTCCTCAGGAGCTTCAACTGCCTCCTAAAGTTTACATTCGGGTAGGATCCTGTTCTCAGCAGATCTTTAAGGCTGAATAGAAACCAGCAAGGTCTTATCCAAACCCTTTTTTCCCCTAATAATCTCCTCAATAATATTTGACAGGAGGAGGTGGATGTGATGCCAAACCTGGGGAATGAGCCCGTAGCAGCCAGGAAGGTGGCTGGGATTCCTCATGAGGATCTTCCTCTCCTAGGGCACCTTCAGGTGGCACTCATCGTACAGCAGCACTTGGGGGGACACTTGGAGCTCAGGAACGAGACATCTGGGCAGAGAGATGACCCCAGGGCAATCAGAGATCCTGAGAGAATGGAGAACGTTTCCCCCCAGAGATTGTGCAATGGAGCAGAACACATTGGTCACTGTCCAATGCACATTGAACAGCCCTACAGGGATAAATTGCCTTCTACCTCTGCCCACTCCAACATGGCTTGTCAAGGAGGCCCAAACCCTGAGAGGCAGCACCCAGAGGCTGCCCAGTGCCCCAGGCAGAGCCCTTTGCCCCACAGCTGCCTCAGCCCCTCCTGTACCCCAGAAGGCTTGCAAGGACTCCTGGAACAGTCCCAGTGAGCCACGAGCTCTGGGGGAGCCTTCCCAACAAGGATCAGGGCTCCCCAGGGCTCAAGGAACACACAGCCCCAGTGTCTCAGTACAAATGACTCCCTTCTCTGCCATGGAGCTGCTGCCCTGCCTGAGAACTCAGCTCTTTGCCCCAGCCCTGGAGGGCACGAGACAGCAGCTGCCCCACAGAGGGGCTGATCAGCCCCTGCCAGGCCCTGCAGCTCCCTGGCTCCTGCACTGCCCAGCTCCAGGCCCTGCCTGGCCCCAGCTCCACCTGCTTTACAGAATGGCAGCCCAGGCACTGCCTGCATGGCTCTGCCTGCGACAGGGAACAGCCCCAGGGAGCTGCATCCCTCTGGGCATCACACTGACACCCACAGCAGCACAGCAGCATGGAATTCTGCTGCAGCAACAACGACTTTTGGGCTCAGCTCTGACAACATTAAAGCTCAAAATGGGAAGCAGAGGGAAGGAGAAAATCTGGAGCTGACCTGCCCCACCAAGGGCTGCTTTCCCCTGGTCAGACCTTGCCCTCCCCACTCTTGCTGGGAGCCACTTCCCCCCTGCCATGGGCCCTCATGGACAGAGCCAGACCCTGACTCTCAGCAGCTGCTTGGTGTGGCCCAAACCCGTGCACAGTGCTCACCACCAGCACAACTCCACCTCTTGCAGGAAGAAGGAGAGGAGGCCCTCGGGAAATTTGTTCCCCCTCACGCACCAAAGCCCAGGCCAATCAATGATATCATTGCTGGTGCCTTTAGAAGAGGGCCCAGGCCCGTGCTGGGCTGTGAGCAGGGGTGCTTTTCACCACAGGCTGCTGCCCAAGCACTGCTGTTCTCATGTCCAGCTGGCACAACATGAGGGCATTCAGCAGCACTTCTCCTTGGCAGCTGCAGCCAGCAAAGCCTGGGCAAGGCAGTGCCTGGGGGAGCCAGGCAAGGGCTGGGACCTGGCTGTGATGATCAGGGTTGCCCCTCCCTTGCCAACACCCTCCAGGTGCACCAGCATTCTCTGGTAGAACTCCATCGCCGTGTTGGAGCACAGGGTCACCTGGTGGGAGAGAAGAACAGTCAATTCTTCCTTACAAAAGCTCCTTACCCACGTGTGATATCCTCCAGTTCCTGAGGGAGGATTTGGCCTTAATTCTTCTGCTGCTCCATGTACAGAGCACAGTCTCAGAGTAACAAAAGCCTTCTGGCAATAGCAGATTTGTTAAACACCCCTTGCTATCAGGGCACAGGTCAGCTACATTAAAACATTAGACTACAGCTCTATGCACCACTGCATTCAAATTAAGGGGCCAATTTCTCATCCGTCTACAATGACATCCATGCAGAGGAAATCTGATTGAACACAATGAGTTCAGCTGCACAGCAGGAACCAGCTCATCTTGCTGTTCATTCAAATCAGCCTGGCCATTTTCTTCTTGATCATCTTCATGGTCCTCCACAGCTCCTTCAAGTCTTTGCATGTCCTCTTGAAGCGAAGCCTTCTCTGCTCCATTTCCATCCTGCGCCTTCTGGCCTCTTCTTCAGCTCTCCGGGCCACTGCTCTCTGCTTCATGGCCGCTCTTCTGGGCCTGAGGCAGAGGACGAAAGGCAGGAAGAGCAGCTCAGCAGCAGCCCAGTAGGGCCCCTGCTGCACGGCTGCCCAGAGCAGGGGTCCCCAGGCAGGCTCGGGTGCCTCTGGGGTAGCCTGCTCCAGGCCCTCTTTGCCCAGCTCTGCATCCTCATCCCAACTGATCACCACGGGCCGTGGGAAGAGGAAGAGGAGCAGCACCAGCAGGGCAGGGACTGATTTGGACACCATGGTCTGCAGGAGGAGAGAGACAATTTGTGTTGCTTTGCACAAGAGTTGCAAACCCGTGTGTTATTAGGGAATGGCCGCTCCTGCTGTGCCAGAGCGCTCGAGCAGGGCTGAGAATCTGGTGTCAAAGTGCATTCATGTGCTCCATGTTGCATGGGGCACCCGTGTGCAGGAATAGAGAACACCTTCCCTCAGATGGGATCTGCTGTGGCAAGGCCCCTCTGGTTTTCTCCTCCACGCAGCAGTTTGCATGCAGAATGTGGGCAGATGTAACTTGGAGGTCCTCCTGCTCAGCCTTGGGTTCCCCTTGCAGAGCCTCAGCCCCTGCGTTCTGTCAGGGCCCCTGGGCAGGTGGGATATTCCCAGAGGAGAGGGGCCGGCTGTGTCCCCATTGCCCCTGTCCCTTATGTGCCTGTGTTCAGGAGGGCACAGAGAGGATGGGGACTCCTGCCTGCCCCGTGTCCTGTCTGCCTGCCGGGCCTGTCCCAGGGCAGCCGGGCTGTGATTGCTGTGCTGTGTCCCCCTGTCCCTGCTGTCCCTGCTGTCCCTGCTGTCATGGCCCACTGCAGCTTCCACACCTACAGAGCCATGGTGGCTCCTGAGCTCTGCAGGGACCCGAGTGACAGTCTGAGTGGTGGCACTCCTGGTTTTCTTGCATTTGGCATCGTGCAGAGCAGAGGCTGGATCACAGCACCAAAGGAGCAGCTGCTGCAGGGGAGGAAAGGAGCCTCTGCATGGCCAAGGGCTGCTGTGGTGCCCCTGTGTCAGGAATTCCCCACAGCTGACACCTGAGTCCAGCATGGACACTCACAGACACAGCGTTTGTTCAGGCATTGCCTTTATTGCATCTTGACAGGGACTGCAGCTGCCTGAGGGAAGTCACCCTCCCGAGACAGGAGGGCAGAGAGTGTAATTTAAATTAACCAATTGTGATTGTAGGCATTCAGAGCGACAGTCTATGTACTGTATATATGAATATTAAACAAGACACAAAATAATTATTGGATCATGAAGATTAAGCAACATTTGCTGGTTTAGATAAAAAGAAAGTATACTTCAGTTTTGCTTAACTGCAATAATTCTTGGTAATTTTGATGAATTATAAGTTCTATGTAATATAAGGAAAAGTGCCATTATTTAATTCCTACTTATTATTAAAATATTTATGATCTCTTACAAGAGTATTAATCCACATTATAGTAATAAAAAGTTTGGAAAATGTTTCTAAAGACAACTATTTTTAAATAAGATATTTTAAATATTTCAAAACTATTGAAGAATTTGAATCAATCTCCCATCATTGGGCCCGATTCCTTCAGATGATGCTTTCCTCCGAGCAGATGCAAAGCCTCTGCATGGAAAAGGGTTAAAATCGATGCAGTTCCTACAGATCCCGTGAGGAGAGAGAGGGCAGAGGGGCAGGGTGTGTCAGGAGCCCGGAGCCTGTGCCCCGGCGCAGGGCTGTGCTGGGCAGCAAGCGCAGCTCTGTGCGCCGGCTGCTCACAAAGATGTGCGGCTCGCCTTGGCCGGCCCAGAGAGCATCTCCAGCAGGAAGCTTTTCTTCACACAGCCACTGCCTGTGCTCCTCCAAAAGCCTGCCCTGCCTACCTTCAGCATCCTGTTTGTATCCCTATTCATTCCAATCAGCCTGGCCATTTGCTTTTCTATTTCTTTCGTGGCCCGGCGCATTTGCTCCATGTCTTTGAATCTCTTCCTAAGGAGCCGCCTTCTCCGCTCGCTTTCCACCTTCCTCCTTCTGGCCTTTTCCTCAGCTCTCTGGGCCGCTGCTCTCTGCCTTGTGGCTGCCCTTCTGCGCCTGAGCCACCAGCCCAAAGGCAGGAGCAGCGGCTGAGCAATTTGCCAGAGCTGGTGCAGGTAGCGCAAGGCAGCCAGGAGCCAGGGTCCCCAGCCAGGCTCAGCTGGCTCTGGGGGGGCCGCTTTCATCTCCTCTGCACGGGGCTGCCCATCCCCGTGAAATCTGTCCACCACGGAAAGTGGGAACAGGAAGATGAGCAGCACAAGCCCAGCCAGGACTGCTCTGTGCGCCATGGTCTGCAGGAGGAGAGAGACAAGGCTTTCACTGGGGCTGCCAAGGGAGCTTGTGGGGGCTGAAGTGAGGCCCGGAGGCGCAGGGATGTGAGGGCAGAAGCAGAGGGCCCCGGGCAGCTGGCAGGCAGCAGGGCCTGTGCCAGTGGGCCAGCAGCAGCAGCCCCGTGCCCCGGCCAAGGCGCCGGCCCCAGGGGCTGGCCCTGGGTGCAGGGGGACAATGCAGGCCCGGGTGCGGCGCTTGTGGCCCGGCCCTGGCCCGGCCCAGCCCCGCCACGTGCGCACTCACCGCTTGCCCAGGCTGTGCTGGGCCAGCGTTACCTGCGGGGGCCTTTTCCAGCTGCCCCCATTGTGACACGCTGCCCCTGGTGTCACAGGGGCCAGAGGCATCACAGCCGGGCCAGCCCTGCCCTTGGTGCCCAGCCCAGCTCAGGGGCTCCCAGTGGGCCCAGCAATGAAAGCCCCGGCAGGCAGCAAGTGCAGCCCCTCTGGGAGGGGATGGGCCCCAGGGGCTCCCTTCACAAAGCAGGCAGAAGTCCCCACTGATAAGTTTCCAAAGGGAAAAGATTATAATCAGTAATGTTGAGTAGGATACATATTATCAACTATGAAAACACCTGAGGTGCTTTTCCTAATGGGACTTGTTCTTCTGTGAGTGGGGTTGGGTGATGGTTGCTCAGTTTTTCTTGCTTGACTCTTCCCTGATCCAGTCCATCCAAGACTTCTGTGAAACCTTCCCATTATCAGACAGCAGAAATAAAGAACTGCAGTGAAACCACTTCTAGTCCCCTTCAGATCAAGAAGGTGCAGGGGGGTGGTTCTGGCAGAGAATTTGAGCTGCTCTGGACAGGGTCGCACTGCTGTGTTAGCAGGGACTGGCTGCTTGTGTTTTTCTTTGGATGAACAGAATCTTCCTTGTGTCCCCAGTGAACACATGGAGCTCACACCAGCAGTGCCTCTTGCCTGTTCCCTGCCCAGCCAGACCTTCCAGCCCAGCTGCAATGCCCAGCGTGGCCTTTGAGCACAAAGGGATTGCAGAGCCAAAAGCATCTGTGTAGCCACCATGGTGTTCAGCGGCTGCTGCTCGGGGAAGGGCACTGAGAGGAGGCCACTGCTGCTCTTGTCAGAGCGCTGCTGTGCAGGGATGTCCCTTGCCCTGCTCAGTCCCACATCTGCCCATCTTTTGGCCTGCTCTGAGCTCAGGTGGATGCCATCTGCTCCCAGCAGACCCAGCTGCTCCACGGTAGATGCACAGGCATGGAATCCAAAACCTTGAGTATCCCCTGAGTAGCCAGGCATTCAGCTGTTCAGTTTGTCACGGCCCACATCAGGGGTTAGAACAAGATGGTTTTTCAGATTCCTTGTGACCCAAACCATTCCAGGATTCTAGGATTTCTCCATGACTGACTTTGGTCCCCTCAAAAGACCTCCTCTCTGCTCTCTTCCCTCCACCTGTGGAGAACGCATTCTGATGCTGCTGCTGCTGTTGGGACAGGTTGGTGGATACTCTTCCTGCCATCCCATGGGTGTAAGCATGACTCCTCTCTGAAGCCTTTGTCCCTGAATCAGTGCCTTCAAAGAACAGTTATCTCCCCTCCTTCCTTTTCCATTCAGCACTTGAGCACAAACAGCATTTCTCATCGTTTCCACAGAACAGTACAGGTGCCAGTTCCCATCTTGTGGAGCCCTCTGCCATATATCAGCCTGACAGGTTTATTCTCTACGTAATGGGTAATGATGACAAATGCAGCTGCATAATCTAGTTAGTAACTCACCATAATGACTGCCTCTGGGGTGATTTATGGGTTTTGTCACATGTGAGCTTTCAGAACTTTAGAGGTTACATTTTTCACACTTTTTTGTTGGAATCTCAGTTTATCAGACTTTACTGCAGCATTATTCACTTGCAGTACAACCCTGGACTTCACAGATGTATCACATCAGCGTGAAAAAGGCAGAGAAAACAAGAACTGTTGTGAATTAATGAGCCGGGTAACACATGTCTCACAACAGCGATGAAACAACCTGTGTTCTTCTTCAAGCCACAACAGAAAGTCCCAAAGTCTGGTTATTTAATTTTTTTTTCACAAAACACAGGCAGCAGCAAAGAACTGAAACAACACAGCCAGGCTTGAAACCTGAAAGATCTGCAAGGCTGAGTCTGTCCTAGGTAATGGTGAAATGATGTGTGAATCTGTCCTAGATGTTCAAATGAAGAAGATTGATTCCCAGTTATAATATGGCTTCTAAGCAAAACACTGGGATTATATAGGAGAGATGCATGTGTCATGAAACAACCAAGAAATCAGAGAGACAGTTCCAAGCTCTGCTGTGAAGGTCTGGGAAATGTTCAGAGTTACCATCTATGGAGTTTGGTGCAGGATAAGCTGGAACAAAAGGCCATCATTACCCAAATTGATTTTCTTCAGGCTGGTCTGTTGGTTTTTTTGGTTTGTTTTTTTCTTTTTTTCTTTTTTTTTTTTTGTTTTGTTTTGTTTTTTGGTTTGGTTTGGTTTGGGTTTTTTTTGGGTTTTTTTGTTTGTTTTGTTTTTTGTTTTTTATTGTTTGTCAGGTAATGTTTTTTAATACTCCAAGAAATATGTTGAAAAGGTCAGCATGATCCATCAGACACAAGCAGGGGGTCTGGGGTAGATGCAACGTGTTCCTTGCACTGGAGGGTAGACAGAGGCAAGATCTGGTTTGGGGTCAATCACACCTGGATCAGGGAGGTGGCTGAAACCTGGGCTGGCCAAAGCCTTAGAATCACAAAATATCCTGGGCTGGAAAGGACCCCCAAGCATCACCAAGTCCAGCTCCTGGCCCTGCAGAGGACACCTCCCCAAGAATCCCACGCTGTGCCTTGGTATGTGCTGGTGGGCAGGAGCACACAGCTGGCTGTGGCTTTGGGTGCATGGGTAAGATGAGATGGTGAGGAGCATCCCTGCTCCCTGAGCTCCTGGGGAGCTGCAGACACTGATCACTGGTAAGGACAGCACCAGGGCCATGGCCTGGGGCTGGTGATCTGGTGCCTCCTTCCTGCTGCTGCTTTCTGCTACAGATAACAGCCTGATGCCAAGGTCTTGTTGCTGAGGTGATAAACAGCTGGTGAGATTCCCTCCCTGCTCTTGTCTGCACGAGTTCTTATGCTCAGCACCAGGAAGGATTGGGCCAGAATGGAGGCATTTGGGGTCTCAGGGCTGAGGCTGAGACAGACAGGCAGGCAGAGCAGCTCCTCCTGGCTGATGCAAACATTAGCCCTGTGCTGGCCAGGCCAGTGATCCATAGCTATGGGTCCACAGTTATGGTGGTGCTGGGTATTCACTGGGAGAAGAGGAGGTGTAAAATGAAGCTTCTGAAGCTGCTTGGGATCCTGGAAGCTGCTCAGACCCCACTTGACCACAGTGGTTGTTTGGCCAGCTGAAGTGATGGAATTTATTGGGCTATGCAAGGACAGTTTTCTGTGCAAACATGAAGGACTTTCAGGGGGGATGAAATACGGCCTCATAGTAGAAACAGCTGGGCTGAACACTCTTTATTCCAGCTATGAATCTTTGCTCTTAAGAGCAACAGATTCCACCTTTCATTAAACCAGAACTTCTTGTTGTTGTTGTTGTTGTTGTTGTTGTTATTTTGAGGAATAAAAATAACCTTTCTTGTTTATTTTATTAGCATTTTAAAATTGTTCTTGTTTATTTTATTAGCATTTTAAATCATCTGGTCACCCACTGCATGCATGAAACATGAGATGTTCCCAAAGTGTAGCTCACTTCAGACAGGGAGTGCTGATAGTTGGCAGATCTGTACAGGTGTCCTCATCCTGGGTGCATTGGATGTTATCCCATCCAAGCAGGCAGTTTAACACAAGCAGCCTTTTCACTGAGCTTAATTAACAACAGAAATAAAAACTATATCTTTATAGCAAAGTTACTTTGACATCTACCATCACTCAGCGAGAGGTTTATTGTTATGGACACATAATATTGGCTTTTTGCAGAGATTAAAATGGATTTTCTTTCTGTGGTGTTAAAGTAACTTTGTTATTGTCTTGGTTTGAAAAGCCAGGTGTCTGCTAAGGAAGGCAGGAGCCTCCCCTGGAATGGAAAATGTAAACTCCCTCCCTCTGAATTGTTATAATTTTGAAATTAGGGAGCTTTCAGGCAAAGATATGGGAATAGGAATAACAGTTCTTTTTTAGGAAAAATTAAAAATATAAATGCAGTAGTACAGACGAAAAAAACCCCCACAGACAGAGTCAGAACAGGACCTGACGCCCTGTGGGTCAGGGTGCTGGCAGCAGTCCCATTCAGTGGTGGCTGCAGCCCTCCTGCAGTGCCAGGTGTGGCTCTGTTGGAGCAGGGATCCTGGACAAGGGTGGAGTTTTCCTCTGAAGGTCCAGGGCTGCTGTAGATGGGCCTGGGAATCTTCCTTCCTCTGGGAATCCAGGAGGAAAAGGCTGATCCTCTGGGAATGCAGTGGAGAAGAAAGACAGCTGCTCCTCTGGGAATCCAGGAGGAAAAGGCTGATCCTCTGGGAATCCCGTGGAGAAGAAAGACAGCTGCTCCTCTGGGAATCCAGGAGGAAAAGGCTGATCCTCTGGGAATCCCGTGGAGAAGAAAGACAGCTGCTCCTCTGGGAATCCAGGAGGAAAAGCTGCCTACAGTGTTCCAAATCTCAGATTCTATCCAGGTAGGAATGCTTGGCTCCTCCCCCTGGGCGGAGCATCTCCCAATGGGATGATCTCATTTAATCAGCCATGCAGTGACACTCAGTGGCACATTACCAGAAGATTAATAATTAATAATTAATGGCCTATTAATGGAACATACCTCCCCAGAGGGAGGATTGGTTGTGGAAGAGAGAAACTGCCCAATGAACAGAAGATAACTGCCCCACCACTGACAGATGGCAAACAGAACACACACTTATCTTGCAGTCCAGGACCTGTCCCCACTGGCTGCCCCCATTCTCCAGAGTTCATGGTGTCCAGGGAGGCTGCAGCTGCCGGTGCCAGGAACAAACGAGACGGGTCTGGGTTTCAGAAAGCTCCAGAATCCATTTCTGACCCCCGAAAGACAGGGCAGAGGCAGGGCCGTGGGGTTTTTATAGGGTATCCCAGGGCTGGAGTTTGGGTTTGTGTTGGATCGGCAGGAGAAATGTGGCATGCAATATGACTGATCAGCAAGTCTCAAACTTTACTGATAGTCACACATATTTATATTGGTGTTAATAAAGCTCATACATATTGCAAAGGAGTGCTCATTATTGCTTAGTTACTTATCGGCCAACTACACCTCCTTCTGCATTCTTGTGGTTATTCTGTTGAAACTATTCTTCATATTTTTGGCAAAAGGGCCTCTTCCCTATCCTGTTATTGCATCAAGGGCACAATGTCCTTGCCTTATATGGACACTGACTGCTGACTCCTAGACTTGTCTCCTTCTTGCTTAACCAGCTTAACCTTCTTGCTTATGTCGACGTTACCTTTCTCAGCTAGCCAATTGTCCACAAAGCTCAACACAGGTTTGGGTCAGGGGAGGAGTTCTTAGCAACACAAGAAGGGTGAGATCAAATTCCTGCCTCTTAGCAACAGGGGCACTCCACACAGAATGTGTCCCCAAATCCTAAATTCCCCCTCAAACACCTCTGAAATGGTGGGACTTTAGACATCTTTGGTCACTTTCATTCTCTAATAACACTGATGCTGTTAGTTCCAGAGTGCCCAGGATGCGTCTGGCAAGTCAGCTCTGGCAGGAAGAAGGCGGCTGCCAGGGGGCTGCTTGTGGCCTCTGACAGCCCCATTGCTCAGGGCTTGCCAGCGCCCCAGCCCCTCAGGCCCTGCCCCAGCGCGGCCAAGCTGCCCGGCAGCAGCGCCGCAGCCCCACAGCAGCTCCAGAGCAGCCCCAGGCAGAGGCACCTGGGAGCCCTCAGCAAGGCAGCCAGCAGCAGACGGGCAGGAGGGCACGGATGGCGCTTCCTGCCTGGCACAGGGCTTGTGGCCATCTCCAGGCAGCGCTCGGGCAGGGATCCCCGCAGCTCCGGCCCCTGCCCAGCCGCTCTGTGGGCAGCACAAAGGCTTCAGCAGAACCACCAAAGGCCAAGGGCCTTCTGGCCATTTCCCCTTGCCCACTGCACGCCTGGGCAGCTGGCTGAGCACAAGCACCCTTTATCCCCTCTGCCCCTAGGCCCTGCGCACCCTGGGCAGCACAAGAAAGATCCTGGCAGTCTGTGTATTAGAACACAGTCTATATTTACATGTAAAGGGAAAAAAAAAAAAAAGAAAAGAACATTCTTGTAGTAAAAGAAAATTCCTCCTGATTTATGTGGCCCCAGAAAAAAGAGCTTCTGGGATCAGCTCTCCACAGAGCTGCAGCAGGGTAGGCAGCCGAGCTGTGACACACGAGGCCGTGCCTTCCATGCCCTGCGCAGGTGATTTCGGAGCCACTGGAAGCTGGAGATTGGAGCCCGCTCTCCTGACTTGAGGATGCAGAGGGTTTGAATTGCCAGGCTTCCGACGGCGAGGCTGATGTCATTTGTTTTTTCTTCAAGGGCTGCAAGAGAGAGCAACAGAGCCACGGTCAGAGCCGGATCTGCGGGGAGCCGAGGAGAGCCCCCTGCAAGGGCCATGCCAGGCGGCTCTTGCCATGGCCAGGAGGGAGCAGGGAGCAAGGCGATCAGGCCGAAGCTGCGGGCCACCAATGGCCCCCGTGGCCCTGAAAGCTCAGTGTGCTCTGGCCACGGGAGCAGAGCCCTCCGCAGCCGGGGCAGGCCTTGCAGCTCCCCCCCGGCAGCCCCCGCTGCCAGCCCGCTGCCCTCACTCACCAGCGCAGATCAGCTGCAGCTCTCGCTGCTGCCCCCTCAGGCGCCGCCCGGCCATGCCTGTGAACACAGAGCCTGTCACGGCGGCAGCGGCACAGCTCCCTGCCAGCGGCGCTGCCGGCGCTGTGGCCACACGGGCTGCTGGCCCGGCAGGGCTCAGCCCGGCCCTTGGCGCACGCTGCCGCCCCAGGGCACGGCTGCCAGAGGGCGGCAGCAGCAATGCCCAGCCCAGGCGGGGCTCCACGGCGCCGGGCCCGGCTGGCGCTGCCGGGGCAGCAGGCGGGGCCGGGGCCGAGCTGCGGCGGGCCGGGCCGGGGAGGGAGCGCGGGCTCGTGGCTCACCCATGAAGCTGATGGCCGCCTCTCGCAGGGGCTCCTGTGGGCTCTGCAGGTAGCGCAGGGCCCGGCGCAGGTGCTCGGCCGCTCGGCTCCTGTCCTCTGCCAGCTGCAGAGAGCGGCAGGAGGGAAGGCTTGGCGCGGGCTCAGCCCCTGGGCCGGGCGCTGCCTGCGCCCGGCCCCGGCCTCCCCTGCCCGCACAGCCCTGAGGCGCGGCCAGCAGCCGCCGGCCAAGGGCTCCCGAGGGGAGGGGGCAGCGGGCCGGCTGCTGCCCGGGGAGCCGCGGTGCCGCCCCGCAGCCCCGCCGGGCCGGGGCTCCACGGGCACCCGGCTCGGGCCCTCGGGAGCCTGGAGAGGAGCCCGCGCGGCCTCTGGCTGCCGCAGCGGGCAGGGGCACAGCTGCCCGGCCCGCACACTGAGCGCCGCCCTCAGGGGCCTTCTCCAGCCTGAGGCTGGGCCTTGCAGGCCCTCCTTACCAGGCACTCGCTGAACTTGCACAGTTTCTGCTCCTTCACCAGCTTCTTGAGATCCCTCCTCTTCATCAACTTGAGCGCACAAAGCAGCGCTTCCCGAGAAGCCTGGAGAGCAGCAGGGACGCGGAGATGGCCCCACAGCCCAGGGCACGGCACCCGCGTCCCCGTGCCATGGCCTGCAGGAGGCTGCGATCCAGCAGGCGCAGGGCAGGAGGCAGCCGAGCCCCCTGCCAGGGGGACAGCAGCAGCCCACGAGTCCTCACCTCTGCCACACGCTGATTCTCATCATGGCAGTGGAAGAAGAGTGCAAGCAAGCTCTGTTGCACAAGGCTTTCCAAAGGGTTTTCTCTCTCTTCCAAATACTCCATCATGTCTCGGAAGAGTTTGATGGAGAGCAGCTGGACCTGGCTATTATCCTGTAGGAATAAAAAAAAGAAAAACTACCTCAGCATTGGCTCCTGCAGGCCCCCCTGGGCACAGGGCTGGAAATGCACAGGGCACACAGTTTCCAGGCAGCAGCCAGCGGCTGTGGCTGGGGGCACAGAGCCTTACGTGGTCAAAGAGTGGCAGGAGCGCCTCAGCCAGCTGCAGGGCAATGGGGGTTGACATCAGAATATGTGATTTGTGCAGGAATAGAAAGCTGAGTGTGATGAGGGTCATGCCAGCTATCTCTGCATCACTGTCGCACAGTAGGTCCATGAGGCTTTGGGTCAGGCTCCACATTCTTTGGGCCTGTGCGGAACACAAGTCTGTGAAAGGCCATCCTGCTGCCGCAGGGCCCAGAGGCCAAAGGCCTGTCCCGAAGCACGCGGGCAGCTGAACCGGGAGGCAGGAGAGCTGGGAGCAGCTGCCCCAGCGCCCCAAGGCCAGGCCAGGCCAAGTGACTGCGTTCCCAGCGCAGCTTCAGCCACCGCCCCCTTCTCAGCATTGAGGGATCATCAATGAGCTCCAGCAGGGCCCTGAGCGCCAGGCGACGCCTCTCCCTGCACTCGCTCTGCAGGTACCTTGAAGAGACCTTCACAACACTGGCACCACATTCACTGGCATCCAGGCACTGGAGGAGCTGAAAGGCACAGGCCAGTGATGGGGGAGCCGGCCGGCAGGAGCCCGGAGCCGCACAGGGCTGGGCCCAGGCAGCAGCAGCAGCAGCAGCAGCAGCAGCAGCAGCAGCAGCAGCAGCACAGGGCGCGGGCAGCGTCCCAGGCGGCTGCGGCTCCCAGGGGGCAGAGAGCTGGGAGGCAGCTCAGCCAGGCAGCGCTGCACACCCGGCTCACCTCCACAAGGAACGCCAGGGCGGGCAGATCCCAGTGTGGCTCCTGTGTGCTGAGCAGCCAGAGGAGGTGGAGTGCAATACTGGAAGCCAACCCAAGACAAGCATGGCGCATCTCCCTAGGAGGGCGAAAAAGGGTCCAGGAACCTGAGCAAATCTCTCCAAGGACAGGCTCGCAGAGCCTGCTGGTCTTTCACCACCGTCCTGCAAGGGGACCTGGGCCCTTTAGGAGGTGTCTCCTCCTGTGCTCTCTCCCCTCCCAGTCTTTTCCATTCTGCTTGGCCGACCCTCGGTGACAAGGCCCTGTGTCCCAGGGCCACGGGGACTGTGTGGGACAGCCCGGGCACAGGGCACAAATGCCGGGAGCAATGGGGAGAAGGGGAGTCTCACCTGGCCAGCAGACCCACGGCATAGTGGCGGGTGTCAGCACAGAGCAGCGTGTCCCAGCCACGCTTGCGTTCCACTGACAGCACCACCTCCTTGTACTGCTTTCGGCAGAGCAGGGACTTCAGGCTCTGCACTGCAAACCTGTGTGCACAGCAAAGGCCAGGTCACCCTGGCAGCACTGGCTCCTTGGCAGGCCACGTGGCAGGGACAGGAGGACTGGCATGGAGCACCTGTTGGGGCTGGTGGCAAGGCCGTGCTCTTGCAGGCATTCCTTCCAGAAGGCATCGACCTCCTCTGGCATCTCTTCTGTGCTGAAGAACACTTGGAAGAGCAGATGCACAAATAGCTGGGGGAAATACGACGTCACTACACGTGGCACATGGGGCTCCTGGAGCATCTTCCACATCACCACGGTTGCCTGCAAGGGACAAAGGCCCCCCCAAGACAGCGCTCAGTGCTCAGGTGTCCCTGGGGCAGGGCCCGAGCAGGGCAGGGAGAGGCCCGCAGAGACCTTGGCAGGGGGAGCACGGGGCCTGGTGGGCCTGAGGCTGCCCCTGGGCCAGGTTTCAGGCCAGCGCCTGAGGCAGGGAGATGCAGTGGGGGAAGGAGGATGGAGAGCTGCTGGAGAGGCGGCCTTGGGGCCAGCAAAGGCCACTTGCAGAAACTCACAGCCAGGCCAAAGACACCCGTTTTGTCCCCATCGGAGGTGCACGTGCTGCGCTCTGGCCAGCTGCCCAGCACATCCAGGAGGATCAGCAGCACTGGCTCTGCAGTCCTGGACGAGCACATGATGGTCTTCCACATGGAGATGGCAGCTCTGAGGGGTTAGAGCTCTGTCTCAGGGGGGTCTCAGACACAGCACCGTGGCCTGGGCATCCCTAGGGGCCCGGGCTGACCACTGGCCCTGCCTCTGCCCACTGGGCCTGGCCAGCAGCAGCCAGGCAGCCCAGCCCTGTGGGGACAGGCCCCTGAGGGACGGCAAGGGAGCATGGCAGCAGGCTCGGGGGCTGACGTGCCAGGGCTGGGAAAGGCAGCAGCCAGAGGGCCCTGGAACTCTCTGTTGCTCAGACACCTGGGCCAGGCGGTACAGGGTGATGGGCTGGGAAGGCCTGAGCCCTCTGGGCAGGTGGGCCCCATACCTGTCACAGGACGGGGCCGCACGCAGGAGCGTCACCACTGCCTCACCCGGGTGTGCTTTGGTGAGATTCAGCAGGGCCTTGTCCAGCCTGTGCTGGGCAGAATCATTGGCCAGGAGCCATCGGTGAATGGACCTCACCATGGCGGGCACCTGGAGAAGGCACGGGGAGACTTGGAAAGCTGCCAGAGGGAGCGATGTCCCCAGGGTCCCCAGAGAAGTGCTTCCCTTGCCAGCGCACTGCCATGGCCTCAAAGGCTCCCAGGGACCAGCAGGTGTGGCTGGGGAAGCCACAGGACTCATGGGGGAATTGAAGCATGGCCCCAGGCTGCTCACTTGTTCTGGCCTGGCAACACCCTTCTCCAGGAGCAAATCCAGCAGGGCGGCACTGGTCTCATGACTGAGGAGCTCTGAGAGAGCTCTGAGCCCAGTGCCCATGGTGCTGATCTCTTCCTGCCCAATGCTCCGGATAAAGTCGCAGACGAGCTGTAGGAGAAGGGCAAGAAGCCGGGGATGTTGCATGGAGTGCTGCACACACGGTGCTGGGCTGAGCAGGGACAGCAGGCCCAGCCCAGGTGGGGGTGGCTGCAGGTACCTGCGCTGTTCTGCGGAAGCGGCCACGGCTGGATTCCTGCTCTTGTGTGCGCTCCAGGGCTGCATCTGGCAAAGAGCGAGCGCAGCCAGAGCTGAGGGGCTGCGGGAGAGGCCGGAGAACAGAGCCCAGCCCTGCGCTGCCCAGGCAGGGAGAGCCCCGGGATGCCCCAGGGGATGGAGCACGGCCACTGCGGGGTGTCTGCCCGGCCCCTCTTCCTTCCTGTCCATGGGCATTTCCCCAGGGGATGGCATGGCATGGCATGGCATGGCATGGCATGGCATGGCGCCAATTGGCACAGGCTCCAGCCCTGCAGCCCAGCTCTGCCACTCACCCTCCTGCGGTGGATGGAACGGCACCACCTCTTCTGTCTCCTGTGCTGGGGCAGCTCCAGGGCCTTCTTCTTCCTCCTCCTCCTCCTCCTCCACCCAGGCCAGCTTGGGCACTCTCGGGGGTCTCTGCTCCATGGCTGTGCCTGGAGCTACTTGCAGGAGAGATGCCTTGGGAAAGCTCCGGGGCACCAAGGCCCACGCTCTGCCCTTGAGGGCAGCTGCAGAATAGAAGCCTCAGGAAGGCCACGGGTCAGCGAGTCCTGTGCTCTGGCCTCGAGCTCAGCTGCAGGAACAGCGCCGCGGAGAAGCTCCGGGTCAGACGGGAGCGAGTGCGCTGTGCGGGGGCTCCTCACGGCACCGCTCTGTCCCGTTGTGCCCCGTTGCGTGTTGCCAGCAGCCGGGCAAGCTTCTATTTCCCACGTGTCACAAAGGGGCCTTGGACACCGGCTTCCGTTCCATGGCACGGTGACCGTGCTGCAGCGTGCCACCCAGGGCCCTTGCACACACTGCCTTCTGCCCCGGGGCCGCCCCCGGCCCAGCCAAAGTGGCCCAGCTTGGAAGGAATCCCTGGCCCCAGGTGTCTGAGACAGCCCGCACAGGATCTTTAGGAAGGGCTCAAAGCATCAGCAAACGCTGCCTGGCTCTGCGGGCTCAGTCCTATCCCCATATCTTTCCCCGAGAGCATTTGAATTTCTAAATGAGAATCATGTGAAGGGAGGGGATTGACATTTTCCATTTCAGAGAAGGCTTCTGCCTTCCTTAGCAGACACCTCTCTTTTCAAACCAAGACAATTGTTTATCATCTTGCAGATCCGCACTTGCTGGGCAGCCCCGTTTTACACCCAGGGCCTGGAGAACCATTCCCAGCAACTGGGAAAATCCTAGCTGCTCCATCCACCCAGAGATGAGGTCTCCAAATTTGCCCCGAAAGTGGGTCCAGCTTTTAGAGGCAAAAATAGCAAGTCCCAGTGACTTGATGATAGTTTTAGCCCAGAAAGCCCTGCAGCTGATGGCACACTTGACAATCAGCAGGGGACACAGCTAGGCCAAAGCCCAGAGCTCTGCCGGGAGCCTTTCTCCTCAAATACCCTTCAAACAAACCTCCATGCAAGTCAGTTGGGAAAGTTTCTTCAAATGATCCATTTCTGGCACTACAGAACTGCACAGGGTTCTGTGGAAGATTCTAAAGCAGCTGCTCTGGAGTCCAAGAGCCAGCACTAAGAGTCCTTGACACCTATTTGTAAGCTAAATCACACTTTGGGCGATTTGAAGGAGTTTGGAAGGAGCTAGAGAGCGGACTGGTGAGTTTTTCAGATGATGCCATTGCTTTTTCTTCTCCATAGACAGGAAGGGTGAGTTTGGCTCACAACTGCACCGCATGGCTCACAGGGCCGCAAGACTTGTAGTTACAAGAGCTTTGAAGGATTTCTTGGTCAAGAAGACACGGCCAACAAGGATATTTATGTTTTGGAGCCAATCCTTCAGTATTTCGTCTTACGGACTCATGCTCTCGGGGTCTCTGGCTGGTCAGAGTGAGCCCGAGATAAGTTCCAAAGTCTCTTTTCCCAGCCCGGCGCTCGAAGAAGGAGTCAGAGCTCTTCATTTCTGGCTCTCAAGGTTGTTTCTTGGATCTTATCTATAAAATTCTTTCTCCTGTCCTGCCTAGGTCCTCTCAGCAACACAGTCTAAGGCACTCTGCCTGCCCCAGGGCAGCGATATCTTTTTATCCTAAAAACTACCTGTACGATATTTACAATGACTTTCCAATACCTATCACCTATGTTAGACTGTGAGCTTCTACTCTAAACCAAACTGAAAGTGCCAACATCACAGCAGAAGATGGAGGCCAAGAAGAAGGAGAAAGGATGGACAAGCCCAGATTACACCATCTTGGCCCCTGAGGCCCCATTCTAGAAACCCCCAAAAATCTATTTTCCACCCTGGGATAAATTCACTATCATTCTACTGAAACTGTCATGGCTCGCAATTCTTCATGTAAGGTTGTTTTTTCCAAGGGCTAAATCAAAGGCACAGGGGTCTTGGGCTCTGTGCCAGGGTCTCTGAGCCCCCTGGGCAGGGGCTCGAGTCCTCCAGGGCAGCCAGAGGAATTTCCTGCGTTCTGACAAGTAGCCCTGTTGTAGTCCCTGCGTACAAGAGTTTACTTGATCCCTTTGATGCCAGAGAGCACCAAGAACTTGAACCTTACTGGAGTCCAGCACTGCTTGCCTGTCATGGAGAAGAGGGAAAAGTTGAAGAACCTGGGCGGTGGTTGAGCCCAATTGGCATTTTTCCATTTCTGATTTCCTCCCAGCTTTTGCAGCAGGGCAACAACCCCATCACTGCAAAGCACTACCTTTTGCAAGGCACACACTGACCTTCCACCAAGGTGGAAGCTCAGGGCTCTTGAAGGGGCTGCTGCAGTTGGCAACAGGAGCTGTTGTTGAATTTTTCACGTTGCTTAACCCCCCCTGCCAAATGCCATCAAGCGGTTGAGGAAGGAGAAAAAAGATTACCCTGGAGGAAGGGAGGCCAAGAGCTTGGAAAAGGAGGAAAGAAACGCTCTGATGATGAAAATGACAAAAAAACCCAATTTATTTCTGACAGCAAATGAACACCGGCTGCCCTCCAGCCCTCCCAGCCTGGCAGGCCGAGCGGTGCCGTTCCCATGGCATGAGGTGCTGGCAGCCTGCGGAGAGAAACCAGAGAGCCACGGTCAGTGGCAGCAGGCTCCTGTCCCCCTGTCCCGCCAGGGCCTGTGCCCGGGCCAGGCTGCTGGCTGTGCTCAGAGCCCAAACCTCCCGACCCATTCTCTGTTTTTAGAGAAGGGCAGCGGGGCAGGCCACGTTCCACCTCCTCTGCTTAATCCCGGCACAGCAACCTCCTCAGCAGCTGCAAGGGCAGGATGCCCGTGTGCCCGCTGCCGCCTGCCCGGAGCCCTTCTGCCAGCCGAGCTGTGGAGCCGGGTGCCCACCTCTGCAGAGCTGCTGCCAGGAGAGGAGCCGATCCCAAACCAGGTCCTCGTCCTTCTGGAAGGGGCTGTCCCTGCAGACCGTGGCCCCTGGGGCAGCGCTGGCACTGGACGCGCTCCACGGACGCTGCAGGCGCTTCCCCGTCCGGTCTAGGCACTAGGTGTAATCCTCCTGGGAAAAACAAAGAACAATTGCACGAAAGTCAATTCAAAACAAGACCTGAAAACAAGAAAAAGCACAAAGCCTGTCACCGTTTCATGGGCCTGAGGAGGGTCTGACCACTCCATGTGAGAATTAAACCTGTCCACGGGCAGGGAAAATCCCCACCTTTCCCGCCCATAAACGCACCCCTTCCTCAAGGGCCTGCAGAGCAGACCAGCTGGGGCACGGCTTCGGAACCCGTCCCCCTCTGCCGCCCCATCCACATGGATGGATGCTTTTGTCAGGCTGGCTGCCCCCGCCTCAGCCCGTGCCAGGCTGGCTGGCAGAAGCTGTCAGCAAGGCCAGGAGCCGGCTCCCCTTCCACAACATCCATCCCCTGTCCTGCCAAAAAGCTGCTCGGCGGCTGGCGGAAAAATTAATATTCCCCAGCGCCGCCGAGCGGGGAACCTCCGGCACGTGGCCAGACCGAGCCCTGCCGTGCCTGGGAGCATCAGCATCCCCCCGCCCCTGCGCCGGCTGGGGACTCATCTTGATTCCATCAGGGCGCAGAGCGTGTCCTCCAGGCAGGGGCCGCAGCCAAAGCCAATCGGCTCTGCCCCGCCAGCGGCCAGCTCCAGGATGGTGTTCCCAGCTCCACGTCGTGCTCCAGAAGAACGCGCCAGCTGTGCCCCGGCTTGCGGGGACATCACGATGCCATTGAGCTGCAGGGGGATGTTTCCCCTGTCCCAGTCCGTGGCACCTTCACCGCACTGCCACCACTTCTCCAATGGGACGGGCAGCACGGAGCCGCTGCCTCCACAGCTCGCGGGGACCAGCGGAAGCAGCATCTCCTCGGCTGCGCTCTCTCCTCCGCACCGCGGCCGCAGGGAAACGCTCCGGGGTTTTCTTCCAGCGCCACGAGACGCGTGCCGCTGCTGCTTGCTGGGCTCCTGGATCCTACTGAGCACAGGGAGGCATCTCTGCTGTCTCCTGGGCCAGGCAGGGCTCCTGCAGCCAAGAATGCTCAAAAAGGTCCTCCAGTGCTGGCCTGTCTGTGGGCTCCATGCATAAACACCACCTGATGAGGTGCTGGCACTCTGCACAGAGAAACCAGAAACCGCCACTCAGCGGGACAAGGCTCCTGTCCGTGCTCTCCCACATTCCACAGTGCCCAGGCCACACCAGGAGTGCTCAGAGCTGCATCCAAAAGCTTCCTATCGATCCTCTCTTGCAGAGGACACCAGCACAGAGGCACAGGTGCCACCTCCTCCAGCTAAGCCCAGGAGATCCACCTCCTCACCAGCTGCAAGAGCAGGACGCTTATGTGCCAGCCGCCCCTCCCAACCCCGTTTGTTCTTCCCCTCGTGCCTTGAAGGCGCATCCCCACCTTGAGACACCCGGGACAGGAAGAAGAGCTGGCCCCAGACGATGTCCTCGTTGCTGTGGAAAGGAAGGTGCCCTCAGAGCAGCTCATAGAGCAGGATGCCCAGGGACCAGATGGTGGCTGGCTGGCCATGGTAGCAGCCAAAGAGGATCCACTCCGGTGGGCTGTACTCCGGCGTTCCTATGGGACACGGGCGCAGCTCATCAGGCCCATGCTGCTCCCTCCCTCCCAGCCAGCTCCCGTTCCACAACAGCCAGGGCCTGCCCTGCCAAAAAGCAACTTGGCTGCAGCTGGCTGAAGATGGATTCCCCCTCCTTCCTTCCCTCCTTCTTTTCCTCCCTCTTCCCCCTCTGCCAGCCAAGGGGGGAACTCCGCTGCCCGGCTGGGCCCCGTCTTGGGCTCACCTGACATCCGGGTGTAGAACGTGTCCTGGAGGATCGTGCCGCAGCCGAAGTCGATGAGCTTTGCCTCGCCTGTGGCCAGGTCGACGAGGACGTTCTCGGCCTTGATGTGGCGGTGCAGGACGCCGCGGCTGCTGCAGTGCCCCATGGCCTCCAGCACCTGGCGGAACAGCCCCCGCGCCACGGGCTCCGTCAGGAACCGCCGCTCGTGCAGGAAGTACCAGAGGTGCTGACAGCGCTGCGGACGCTCCATGAGCAGCGCGAAGCCCTCGGGCACCTCAAACCAGTCCAAGAGCCTCACGACGCCGGGGAAGCCAGGCCGTGACACCATCCACAGCAGCGCCAGCTCCAGGGGCACAAGGGCGCCCTTGCACTGCGGGGGGACCGCGATGCCGTCAGCGGGGCCGATGCTGAGCCGCGCCTTGGGCAGCCCCTGCCCGGCCCCGCCGCGGCTCGCCATGGCCCGGCCCGGGGCGCTGCGCGGCCCCCGCTCACTCCACGCTCGCTGCCCTCGCAGTGTTCCGGCTGCCGCCCTGCCGGGCCTCGCCTCAGCCCCGCCCGGCACGCCCCGCCGGCTCCTCCCGCTGGCCCCGCTCACTCCCCAGCCGCGCCCACTCCGACATGCGCTCCCGGACACTCGCTTGATGGCCGCCTGCGAGCCAAGGCCAGCGGCGGGCTGAGCTCATCGCCCGCCGCCCGCCGCCGCCCTCCGAGCCGGCCCCGTCTCTTCCCGGGGCGCCTTCGGTGAGGCGGGGACCGGAGTAAACGCTGCCGCAGCCGCCGCTGCCCAGCAGCGGGCCCTGCCGCTAGAGCTGCTCTAGGGGAGGCGTCTCCGCCTGTGCGGGCGGCACCGCGCTGCCGCTCTTCTGCCCGGGGCACCCGCCCGCCCGGCGCGCTGCTGCTTGCCGAACCGCCCCAGGCTGCAGCGGCTCGGGGCCGGCGGCCGAGCTGGCGAGCGGCGGAGCTCGGAGCGGGGCAGCTGCCGGCCACGCTGTCAGCCACGGGGCGGGAGCCGGGCGGCAGCGGGGCGGCTGCGGGCGGAACCGCAGCAGGGGCTTCGTTCGGGGCCGGGGCCTCGGCCGGGGCTGGGCCAGAGCCCACGCCAGGCGCAGCCAAAAGCCCGCGCTGCTCCGCCAGCACCAGAGCGAGCGGCTCTTCCAGCGGCGCCACAGCCAGGACGGAGAGAGCCCGGCCGAGGCGGAACCACGGCGGGCCGGGCAGGGGCGGGCACGGGGCGGCCCCGCCGAGGGGCGCCTTGCGGGGCACAGCATCAGCCGGGCTGGGAGAGGCGGAACACGGACGGGACAGGACGGAACGGGACGGGAGTAGAGTGAGTGTGAGAGGGAGAAGGGGATGGGGAGTGAGTGAAAAGTCGAGTGGAAAACCAATCAAGAGAAGCGCTGCTGCTGCTGCTGCTGCTGCTGCTGCTGCTGCGGAGCCGCCGGAGCTCGCGGCCGTTCCTCCGTTGCCCCCGCGAACCCAACGGAGGAGCCGCCGCGCGCCCCAAGGAACGAAAGAGAGAAACAAACAAATCACACCCCAAAGTCATTCCTATTAGAGAAGTAACCAAAGAAAACAATGTAGCAATAACGAAGACTGTTGGCTTCTGGCTTCTTTCTTCTTTGCACGAGACCAAGCATTTCATGGGGAACAATTGCCTCTTGTGACAATTTTGCCAGAGTGGACAGGAGCAGAGCATTTACTTTTCAAGTAGAAAAGGGAAATCGTGTCAGTAATGTCATCTCTTTTCATCCTCTGTTGACACAGTTGCAGGCTGCCAAAAGACATGGTCTGTAGTGTGGAACATGGGGCCAAGTTTCTTTTTCTGCCAGAGGATGAGGAGGGGAAGTATCCCAGAATCATGGAGTCGTGGCATGGTTTGGCTTGGAAGGGATCTGGAAAATCCCATGGCTGCAACCCCCCTGCTGTGGCTGGGGACCCCTTGCACTGGCCCGGCTTGTCTAGAGCTCCATGCAGCCTGGCTTGAACACTGTCAGGGACGGGACATGCCCACCTTCTCTGGGCAACCTGTTCCAGGAGAGCCTTTTTTCTGAATCCCTTACCTAAACCTAATCTCTCTCCATTTGGATCCATGCTTCCTTGTCCTGTCCTTGCCTGGCCTCGTACAAAGTCCCTGTCCAGCTTTCTTGTGTGTTGCCCTCAGGTACTGGAAGGCCACAGCTGGATCAAGGCTGGGTCTCTTTCCCAGGCTGAAGAAGCCGAGCTGTGTCAGCCTTTCCTTGCAGGAGAGGAGCTGCAGCCCCGGCACCATCTGGGTGTCCCTGCTGGGCCCCTGCTGCAGCGTGTCCACGTCCTTGCCGTCCGTGCCGGGGAGCCCGGCAGAGGCGGAGGCAGCGCTGCAGGTGCAGGGTCAGCGGCGGGGAGGAGACCCGGCCCTGGCAGCGGCTCCGGGAGCAGCGATTGGCGCTGGGCCGCCCGCACTGCAGAGAGCCGGGGCCCTTGTGCCTGCCCTTGTGCCCAGGGCGCCTTTCCCCGCCGCCCGCCCGCCCGCCCGCTCGGGGGAAATGCCCCCTGTGCCGCCCCTCAGGGCCGCCCCTCGCCGCTGCCCCGGGCGCTCCCGGCGCCGCCTGGAGGGGCCCAGGCCTCGGCCTCACCCTGCTCAGCCCGAGGCCTGGAAAAGCAGATTCAAACACCCACCCAGAAAGTGCCCCAGGATGCCAAGGTCAATCTTTTGTCACCAGCACGGCTTTGCTATCAGAGTCTGGACGGGAGTAGAAAATCACCAGGGGAAAAGAGCATGAACAAGTTCTGCCTTGGCAGTACCTCATGCTGTGGGGTACCAGTTGTTGGTTTCACTGGCTCTGGATTGAAGGCACTTGAGACAGTAATTCATGTTCAGACTCAAGTGTTTATTATTTCTTATCGGTAAAACAGCCTCATTACTGGGAGTTCAGCAGCTTTTCATTAGAAGGCACAAAATGGCCAACAATCTCTTGTTCCAAGGTCTTTTAAGACTAAACTATCCAATTAGGAACTGACACCTAGATTATTTTCCCTTTTAACCTAATAACTGATCCCAAAGAGCCTGCAATGTGGAATTTCTGCCCAAATACAAAAAGCCACCCAAACCCATGAAGAAGAAGGAAGAAGCATGAAGAAAAAACCCAGGACGAAACACTGTGCCCTCCATTTTGCTTCCATCCACAACATACTAAAAATCCCAAAACCTCAATTTCTCAGAGTCAGAGTGAACCAAAGCCCAAAAACTGGAGGTGATAAAAATGGACTAAAGCCACAACCAAGGAATCTGCATCGCCCTGAAATACCTTTCCCCTTACATCAGCCTGGTGCATATTCATAGAGCCTCATGCATATCCATAAACTACTTTACATATTCCAGGAATGATTTTACATGGCCCCTCCTTGGGTCTGCCTTTTCAGAGCATGTGTGTTTCTTGGCTGTGGTTTTGGCTCCTTCTCTTTATCACCTCCAGTTTTTGGGCCTTGGTGCACTCTGCCTTCAGACGGGGAGTGCTGATAGTTGGCAGATCTGTACAGGTGTCCTCATCCTGGGTGCATTGGATGTTATCCCATCCAAGCAGGCAGTTTAACACAAGCAGCTATTTCACTGAGCTTAATTAACAACAGAAATAAAAACTTATAACAAAGTTACTTTCAGAAACAGTCCCAGCCCATATTTGATCCCAGTCCAATTGATCCCAGTCTGTGTGGTCCTGATCCATATGGTCCCAGCCTGTGCAGCCCCAATCCAAAAGATCCCAGCCCATATTTGATCCCAGCCCATATTTGATCCCAGTCCATATTTGATCCCAGTCTGTGGGGTCCTGCACACACTCCCAGGGTCTGGAATTCCAGTTCCCAGCCAGGAAAAAATGTTCCTGCCCTTGAACTTCCTTCCTATCCCCTCAACAAATTGCAATAAAATTATAAACAAAGAAATAATAATTGAAATTAAATAAATTATAATAAAAAAAATCTCAACTCTTCTTTACAATACTCCAACTATGATTTAATAACTTTAATAACATCCTTAAGTACTCTTGAAAAATTAAAATTATTTTTAAAACATTAATTGTGTGCGGGTGGTTTTATTTTGATATTGGTTTTTGGATTGTTTGGGTTAGATGATTTAAAACATGGGATTTTTATAGGAATTGAATCAGCTGAGAAGGTGGCACTCTGCAAACAGAATTGACTGAAAATAAATGGGACAGAAATCAGTAACTCTGAAAGTTTTATTTGCTATCAAATACATCCCACACAATCCCCATCCCATTGCTCCAAATTGGGATCCCACTTCTCCCAATCTCCTTCCAACCCCATCTCACCCTGGTGGGTGTGGAATGGATTGAGTTTGGCATGGGATTGAGTTTTTTTTAGGAGGGAACAAGGAATTTAAGGTAGGATTGAGCCTTTTTGGGTTAAAGTTCAGTTATGTTCAGTGGGATTTGAGTGGTTTTGAGGGGACAGATCCATCCCTCTTGGCTTTTGGAGTAGAGAGAGATGGAGAAGAGAAAAAAATTCAGGCCAAACCAAAGGACAAGCAGCCAGGAGTGTTCCCAACATGGATCACATGGAATGTGAGTGACCAGGGCTGTGCCCAAAGTGCCTCCTCCAGTGGGGGATGGAGCTGCAGCAGCGCACGAAGCTCTTCCCGCACTCGGGGCACTCGCAGGGCTTCCCTTACCGGTGCCTCCGTTGGTGTTGAGTCAAGTGAGAGCTGCTGGAGAAGCTCTTCCCACACTGGGGACACTCGTAGGGCCTCTCCCCTGTGTGGATGCGCCGGTGGGTGATGAGGTGGGAGTTGAGCTTGAATCCCTTCCCACAGTCGGGGCATTGGAATGGCCTCTCCTCTGTGTGAATCCAATAGTGCTGGAGGAGCCTGGAGCTGGTCAGAAACCTCTTCCTGCATTTATCACACTCGTAGGGCCTCTCCCCTGTGTGGATGCGCTGGTGGGTGACGAGGGTGGAGTTGTTCTTGAATCCCTTCCCACAGTCGGGGCATTGGAAGGGCCTCTCCTCTGTGTGAATCCGATAGTGCTGGAAGAGACTGGAGCTGGTCGGAAACCTCTTCCCACACTTGGAGCACTCATAGGGTCTCTCCCCAGTGTGGGTCCTCTGGTGGCTGATAAGGTGGGAGCTCCTCCTGAAGCTCTTCCCACACTCCCCACACTCGTAGGGCCTCTCCCCAGTGTGGGTCCTCTGGTGGCTGATCAGGTGGGAGCTCCTCCTGAAGCTCTTCCCACACTCCCCACACTCATAGGGCCTCTCCCCCGTGTGGGACCTCTGGTGCCTGATCAGGCTGGAGCTCTCTCTGAAGCTTTTCCCACACTCCCCACACTCGTAGGGCCGTTCCCCAGTGTGGATCCTCTGGTGCCTGATCAGGTGGCAGTTCCACCTGAAGCTCTTCCCACACTCCATGCATGTGTGGGGCTTCTCCCCATCATGGAGCTGCTCATGGAGCACCAGCTCCGAGCTCTGCCTCCATCTCCGGCCGCCTTCCCGGCCCAGGCTGGCTCTTTCCCCCTCACATCCCCGCCATCTGCGTTTGCAGCCCCTCCTCATGCGGCATCTCCGGGCCTTTTCCTCCCCGTTGGCTTCCTGCGCTGTGGAGCCGCTCAAAACGGCCTCTGCCACCAGGTTCTGCCGCGGGCATTTGTCCTCCCTGCTCTCCATGCTCAGCTCCTGCTCTGGGCGAGGAAGGACAAGGACAGCATGGGATTTGCCTCCGTGCCACAGGCAACGGCAACGAGATCCCCCCAGGGCTGTGCTGCAGCCGGGGGCCGTGCTGGGCTGGGAGATGGAGCAGCACAGAGGGGAAAGGGGCCCTGACTTCCTCCTCACCTGCCTCAGTGTCCCAGAGCATCTTCCTCTTTCTCACAGCCTCACAGGGGTTGGCAATGTGAAATCCTGGTTTGGAGAAAACAAGGGATGAGCACCTGGAGTTTGAAGTTCCCCCCACCCAAGTCCATCTCTACAAGTCACCGGCCATCTGGGCTCCAGAAAACCCTCCCAAACACCAAGATTCAGCCATGAAAAAGCCTTCCAGGAGTTCCCCATCCCTGGTCCCTCCCCTCTGGAATTCGGGGATTCCCCCCTGTCCCAGCTGCTGGGGTCAAACTTGGATTGGGGGTCCCCCTTCTCCTGGGTGCCCCCCCTGCCCAGGCTGCTGGCAGTGCCAGCAATGCCAAAAGCTCCCCCCTCTTGGCTCTCCCCATTTCGGGATGCCGGGGCTGTTTGGGCTCCCGGGCTCCCTTCTCCCCTCATTCTCTGCTCTGCGCTGCAGCGGCTCCAAGGAGTCCCCCCTGCCCCTCTCCAGGCTCTTGAGGCTCCCGCCAATGGCGGCGCTCCCCCCTCTCTGGCCTCCCCACTTTGGCCTCCTGGGGGACACAGGGCTCTGCTCCTCCAGGCTGCCTCTGCCCGCAGCCGCCACCGCCACCCCCCGATGTCCCCCCGAGGGGCCTTTTCCGCTCAGCCTTGGACTTCTTCATTCTCCAAACATCCCCCCAAAAACCCAACCCAGGGACCCCCCGGGATATCCGGGCCGGGCTCCCCCTCCCCGCTCACCGGAGCCATGGGGGGGGGCGATGATCCCACAGGTGGGGGCTGCGAATTCAGGCAGGGATCGAGACCGCGTGGCTCCCGCAGCTCAGCCTTGATCCGCCTTTGTCCCTCCTCTTCCTCTTCCTCCCGCTCCTCCTCTGTCCTATCTCCACCTCCTTCTCCTCCTCCCTCCTAACCCCGCCTCCTTCCCTGCTCTCTCTCCTCCCGCTCCTCCTCTTCCATCCCCCCTCCTCCTCCTCCTCTGTGTTATCCCCACCTCCTGCTCCTCTTCCATCCCGCCCCTTCCATTCCTTCTCCTCCTCCCCCTCCATCCCTGCCCTTCCCTCCCTCCTCCTCCTCCCCCAGCAGCAGCCACACCCTCGGTGCCCCGTTCCCGCAGCCCTCGCAGCCCGCGGCAGCAGCGGCCATGGAGCCGGGCCAGGTCGGCATGGGCAGCGCGGGGCTCTCGGCTGCTCCCAGCCGCTGCGGGCGGGGGGAACCCGGCCCGGGCCAAAGGAGAGGCAAACTGGGCAAACTGGGGGCAGATCACAAAGCTAAGGATACAGCAGAAAATGGAGCTGAAAGAGTTATGTTAATATTCACTCCAAACGAGGAAAAGCTGGAAATTCCAAAGTTTAGGGAAGCCGAGAAAAAAGAATTAAACAAGATAGGATATGAACAAGATAAATCAGGGAAATAGAAACTTCTACATGGAAGACAATTACTTAATAAAATGTGCTTACTAGGAAAAGATTAGAAGACGTGCATCAGAAGCCCCACTGGCGTACTCAAGCTTTGTGTGATCATTTTTTAAGGAATTTTGGGTGCACTGGGATTTTTGGTGTAGCAAAGCAAGTAACTGAAAGATGCTTCATTTGCCAAAGGATAAATAAAAAAGGTGATGAGAAAAACAACATTAGGAGGTCATGAGTTAGCTCGTCGACCATTTCAAAATATCCAAGCAGAAGTTTAGATTTGTTAGGTTCTGGATTTATTTGGAAAAAAACCCATTTAATCTAGAAGAAAGAGAATATGCCATATGTTAGACAGGAGATTTTAGGAGAATAAAAATCTTTGAAGTATCAGAAACACCCGAGGAAAAAACCAAGAAAATAAAAAGGGGAAATGAAAGGGAGGGGAACAAGAGGAAAAGTCAGAAAGAGAGTGGGATCCTCTGCAGCTCTTGCCCCCTCCGTTGGCGGCCGAGGCACCTGTCCCGGGTCCCGGCTCGCTGCCCGCCTCAGCTCCGCCTGCCCCGGTTTCCATCCCAGGTGCGGGCTCACTGCCCAGGGCAGCTCCACCTGCCCCGGCGCTGGCGGTGAATTTGTGTGCCCTGGCCCCACTGCCCGGCCCGCGGCCGCTCTGCCGGCCATGCTGGGCAAGATGGGGTTGCTCTGTCCTGCCGCGTGGGCCGAGGTCACCGCGCCGACCGCACCGAGGGCGGGTCCCAGCCATCCCATCCCCGGCTGCCCTGCCCGTGCCAGCTGCGCTGGGCAGCGCCGCTGCTGCTGCCGGGGTCTCCCACCTGCCTTTTCTCTGCCGGGAGCTGCCGGATCAGCCGCCAGAAGCCATGTGGGGGCTGCCCACGCTCCGGCTCGGCCTCCACGGGAAGATCCCCCTCTGGCGATTCCGGCAGCAGACCCTGCCCACACTCCCACCGAGCCTCGGCGGGATATCCTCCCCTGACCCCTCCTGCTCTGAGTTACGTCCCCTTGGTAACCACAGCTCCGGCTGTTCAGGGAAAATCCCTCTCTCTACAGGAAGCACCTTATCGAAACACTAGGAGCTCAGTTAAAAGGCAGCCCTCTCCAAATTCTTTCTCAAAACACGGGAGAAAGGCTACAGAAGGTAAAAAAGTGAAAGAGTTAGATGAAGGGATTGCTCTATTGCCGTTCAGAGAGGTTCCCATGGCAGGGATGCGCTGCCCCGCCCCGCGGGAGCCACCGGCGCCCCTGCCGGCCGCGCCCGGAACTGCACCCAAGGGGAAAGCGCCGCAGCCGAAAGGCCGGGACCGGCTCCGGGCTCTGTTTGTTGTCACTGCCGGAGCTGTTGATACACACTACTATTATTATATTATACACACTAGGAAAGAACCGTTATTCCTAATCCCATATCTTTGCCTGAGAGCCCCTTGATTTCACTATCCTAAAAATTAAGAGGGAGGGGCTTTGCATTCTCCATTCCAAGAGAGGCTTTTTCTGCCTTCCCAAGCAGACGCCTGTCTTGTAAAGCAAGACAAGCACCCACAGGCACTGAGGGGGGCTGCAGGAGGGGCAGAAGAAGGCCCTGCAGCACTTGGGCACAAAGGCCCAGCAGGTGAATGCAAGAAGGGAGCAGCAAAAGGCCAAGCTGAAGGCAAAGGCCAGGGCAGAGCTCCTACAGCCCCTGAGGGATCAGCCCCAGGGCCCAAGGGGGCCCCGGCACCCAGGGCACGGCTCGGCCACAAGCACCCGGCAGAGGCATTGCCCTCCTCGGCAGGGCACAGCCCACCCAAACAGCCCCTGGCAAGGAATCAGGGCTCCGGCTGCAGGGCACAAGGACACTGCAAGCAGAGACAGCAGCACCCTCAGGACCAGCAAGTCCAGCCCGTGATGGACATGGATTGGCAGGGCTGTCACAGCTCCCATCACACCAGGGACCCTCCACACTGGAGCCCTTGAGAACATTCAGGTGGGTCTGCATTGAGAGGAGACATTTCCTGATGGACACAGGGGCCTCTCAATCTGCTCTGAATCTTAGACCTAAAGGGGAAAATAGTAAAGGAATATTTTAATTTTTAAGGGAGTGGGAAAGATGAGCAGGTATGATTTGTTCAACCACTATTAGAAGCTGTGGGGGATAGGTTTGAAATAAATGAATTTCTTTTTCTTCCTCCTGTGATTGTAATTAACTAGGAAGGAGTTTGAGAGCTGGATTTTAATACTGTAAAAAGGGACACAGAGGCTAGTTCTGTTGTACCTCTGTGTCAAAAGTCTGACAAGGCCTATGCTGAAGTGAACCCAGAAGTGTGGGCAGCCCCAGGGAAATACAGAAAATTAGATATGGAGCCTCTACAAATTAAAGCAACCAGGACAAGCACTACCCTGTTCCAAGAGAGGGAAGGAAGGGCTCACAGCCTGGTATTGAGTCCCTGTTAAAGGCAGGGCTTTTGGAGCCAAGGATGTCTCCCTACAACACTCCTATCCTGCCAGTCAACAAACTGGATGGATGGACACAAGGAGGAAACACAGAATTTTCAAGTGTTAAAATTAAGATTAACTGAGGCGAGTGGCCTGGGCCTTCCAGACAGGGAAAAAGAATTTGAATTATAGGTGGACGTTAAACAGGGTCTTGCCAAAGGAATTCTTGTGCTAAAATGTTTAACCCAGTGGCCAGAGAGCAGCCTCATTGTCTGCAGAATTGTGCAGCCACAGCTTCCCTGGGAGCAGAGGCCTGAAAACTGATGACAACAGGAGGATCTCCTAGAGTTCAAGTCTGGCATCAAGTTAAAGCTTTGACAACCAAAAGAGCCTCTCAATGGATGAGCAGGGCTCGGTGATTACAGTATGAAACTTGTTCAGTGGCACAGGAGGATTCAGAACTGAGGGCAGGGCAAGGGTTTAACCCAGCCTCCTGTTTGAACAGCCTGGAGAGGGGCTGGCAAGGAACCCAGGACTGCACTCAAGGGACAGAGCTCCCGAGCCAGGCTGGGAGAGATTGATGGGACATTCCCTGGCCTGAGGGAGACAATGTGTTTGTGGATGGCTCTGCAAGGGCAGCAGAAGGGAAAAGAGCTACAAGACAGGCTGTTGTTAAGGAAGGGGAATCAGACAAAGCGCAGGTCACCGCCCCATGCTCAGCCCAACCCGCGGAGCTGTGGGTGCTTGTAAGAGCCTGGCACTGAAATGCCCTGAGCAGGAAGGCTTCAAAATCTTCTGGTGACACCATGGCACCTAACAGGGGGGCAAAAGCAATTCTGACTGCTTCAGCAATCACTGGATCACTTATTAACCTATTTCTAAAAGAAATAATTCAAAGATAATGGATTGTGGAAGCAATAGATTCAGATGGGGAACTCATTTTACAGGAAAGACCCTTCAGGGGGTTATGGCAGCTTTAGGAATACAATGGGACCTCCATAACCCCTGGCAAGCCCAGAGCTCGGGTTGGGTAGAAAGAATGAATGGGGAAATAAAGAAACACCTTTGGAAGCCGGAGATGGAAACCAAGATGCCATGGGTACAGCTTTTGCCATTGGCTTTGGCAAGGAAAAGAGCCAGACCCAAGGCAGATATTCAATTATCTCCCTTGGAATTCATGTCTGGAATTCCTTACCTGGGCAATTCTCCACCTAGTGCAGGGTGGAAATAAGGGATGTAAATGTAAGGCAGGCTGTAGCCAGGATCCTGTCTCCTGTGGAATCTCTCCCCCAGGAAGCTGGGCTGGCACAGAGCCTGCCCTGGGACTTTGCTGTTGCCAACACCCAGCCAGGACCTCGGCTCCTGCCTAAGGAGTGCAAAGCAGCACCACTGGTGGCCAAGGGGCCCACGCCAAGTGTCCCTGAGGCCAGAAACAGCCGCCAGCACAGCTGAGCACGGGGGGACCCCTCAGCCTGGCCTCAGGGGCTCTGAAGCCCCGGAGATTTGCACTTCCCGCCTGCAGCAGGACCATGGGAGCCGCCCCTGAGCCTGCCCTGAAGGCAACGCAGCAGCAGCCAGGGCTCCACAGCGGGCCAAGCCCCTGGGCCTGCCCACAGATCCTCTGCTCAAACCCTCGGGAATCCTGGCCACCCTCCCCTGGCACCTCCAGCCACTGCGGCCAAGCCTCGCTGCCGCTGCTGCAGCTCCAGCGCTGGCTGGGCCTGCACTGCCACAGCTGCTGGGGAGCACCGCGGCACAATTCCACCCTGGGGCTCACTCACACCCACACTCTGGGCTGCCTGCGACTGCACTGCTGCAAAATGTACCCATCCTGCTTCTTTTAAATCTTATTTCTCTGCTCAGAAAGGTTTCTCTACTCAAAGGTTTGCCTTTGGGAAAGAAATTTTAAAGGTTTTATTTAAGGGGTTCCCAGTCTGTTCAGATGTTAAACTCATCTCCACCACTCAATGGAGACGAGTTTAACATCCGAACAGACTGGGAATCGCCCAAAAGACACCCACAGAGATAACGACCAGCAACAAAACATCAACGCCCCGCAGCAAACAGCAACCAACAGCTACCCCAGACACTGCCCCCGCACAGCTGGAGACACCTGGTCTGGAAAAGGCTGAGAAGGAAATCCAGGAGTGTGGGCGGAATTCACAGCAGAGGGGAAGAAATCCGAGTCTAATAGGAAACCAAACACTAAAAACTTACACGACTTGGAAGCAATGAACATTAAAGCAGTGGATTTAGATTGGTTCAGACTAGGTAAAGTTTAGGAAAAATCGAGTAAAACTGACATGTCATGGAATGATTTTTCCTGCACAGCCAGGCTATGTGTGGATGAAATTATTTCTGTTGCACATCCTGGCCAGAACCAAGCAATGCCTTGACTCTCTCACACGAAAGAGATTCTTGGAGAGTTTTTGTTTTCCCTACAGTTTCAGTGATAAGATTACAACATGAGAAACATTTTTAATAATAATCCTACTTTATATTGTCAGGTAGGTTTGGGACAGAAGGGTGAGAATCAATTTTTGGTCTGGGTTTTTCCATGTTCGCCTTTATGTTGCATTTTGCAAAATTGAAGAGCTTTAACCGTGCTACTTTTAACTCTTAAATAGTTAATAATTTTTTTTAAAAAAGCAGATTCCGGGGGCCACATGTGACTCACCAGATGGCAGCCCTGGAAGAGAAGCTTTGGTTCTAGTCAGCCAGGAGAGGAGCTTTAGGAATGCAAATGAACCCTGCTGGGCAAAGCCTGGCCAATGTACCTGGGTCTCTTGCCTGGGGCAGGAATTGGGCTGATTCCCCCTGCCCCTCACCCCGAGCTCTGCCTGCTTGCACTGATGGAATTTGCACAGCTCAAGGCAGAGCCCGGGGTGAGGATATCTGGCCCTGCAACAGAAACGGGTGAAGCTGCAAAGGGAAACAGCAAATGGAGAATGTTGGGAAAACTTCACTATAAATAAATGGGGGGGAATCATCCCTCTGCCCACTCCAACGTGTGCTGTCACTGTCTATGTTATATGGGGTGGATTAGAGCACTGAGATGTTCTTGCTACCACAAGTTCCGGGAAATCAGTTGGGAATCCAAGTATTTGATGATTTAATTAGAGACAAATGGTCAATTGATGCAGCCCTGGCTGGAGAGAGCGGCCAAAAATGGGGAGAAGATGAACGGCCAGCAGAACAAATCCTACAACACCATGGACCAGCCCCTGGGAACCCAAACCAATTCATATCAGGAGCCACAGAACCCATTTCTCATTTCAATGGCACCATTAGGTTACAAGCTGCCCTCGGAATAACCACCCAGACAGCTCCAGCTCCTGACCTTCCTGCTGAGCAATCCACTGAAATGAGGAACACAACATTTCACCATGGGATGGGATCAGATCATCTGTTAGCAGAGAAAAGAGGAGTTTGTGGAAAATCAAATGACTCAAACTGGTCTTGGCAAATAGATGACAAAGCAAAAGCGGTGAAACAGATAACAAAGGAAACAAAAAAGCAGCTCATGTACCAGTCCAAACGTGGAAAGGATGGGAATGGGACATGGTTTTGTGGTTCCCTGGCAGACCATGGGTTAAACGAATGCTGCTTCTGCTCTGATGTGCTACAGCACCTCTCACCTTTTTACCATGCTCCACACCTTGAGAGTGCAGCTCATTCAGCAGCTGAGCGAGGGGCCAGGGACTTGTAGATAAGGAAGTAACGGGCGAAACCACCAGCTTCAATAAATGTTATTAATTAACATGGACTGCTGCTCGCAGAAAGTCCCGCTAAATTCCTGAACGTCGAGAACAAAAAAGACTTAACAGAGCCGCGAATATCGGCTGTTCTACAAAAGTGGGGGTGCACATTAACGAGGACGTGCAGTTGGCAGATCGGGAGGTCTGAACCTTCCAAGTACCTCAGCCAGTGGGCAAAGGGAGAGGGAGATGAGCCGGGAAAATGAGGATAAAAAGGAGGCTGCGAACTACAACAATGGCAGCGAGCGCACGGCAAATGCGCCACGGCCTCTCCCTCTGCTCAGCAATAAAGTCACTTGTACAGGACTCCTCTGTCTCCTCGGGGCACAGAAACCTCCGGCCACGTGAATTTCCCCGCACAGCCGCGGGCACGGGGCAGCCGCCCCTGTGCCAGCCACAGGAACCGGGCCGAGCCAGCGCTGCTCCGGCAGCGGCTCCTGCCGAGGCAGCGGCCGCAAGGAGACCGCGGGCAGCCGCTCCCGCAGCGCCCTCACGGCAGCGGCACCACGGGCCGGACACGGCACAAGGAACCCGCCTGAGCCCCCTGCCGCCCCCGAGGCCCGCAGCGAGCCCCGAGCCCCCGCACAACCCAGCGCGGCTCCCACCTGCGCTGCGGCCGCCTCCCAGCTCCGCCGCCGCCTCACCGGTGGCTCCCGCTCGCTCCCAGTATGGTCCAAATCACTCCCGGTAGGATCCCAGTTGCCCCCGACACGGTCCCAGCGGCTCCCAGTCATGCCCTGTATGGTTCCTTTCACTCTCAGTCCCTCTCAGGAAGAGCCCAGTGTGGCCCCAGGCACTTCCAGGATGAGCCGGGTCACACCTTACCCGATGCCATTTGCCCCCGCTGTGGTCCCAGTTGCTCCCAGTATAAGTCCAGTCACCTCCAGTTTGATCCCAGTTACTCCCAGACACTCCCAGTACTATGCCAGTCACTCCAAGTGTCACCCCATCAGTCCCAGTATGATCCCAGTATGACCCCAGCATGGGGCAGCTGCTCCCAGTATGATCCCAGTTGCTCCCTGCATTATTCCAGTTTCTCTTCTTCACCCCTACTACAGATCTGATCACTCCCAGTATGATTCCAGTCAGTCCCAGGATGATCCAAACCATTCCCAGTCCAATCTCAATTGTCCCCTGCATGTTCCCAGTAGCCCTCAGTGTGGTCCCAGTATATCCCAGTATGATCTCTGCTGCCTCAGTTCTGCTCCCAGTGGGTTCTTTTCCCAGTCTGTCCCAGTCCATTCCAGTCTGTCCCAGTCTCTCTCCAGCAGCTGCTGCCCACCCCCCCCTCCCAACCCCATTCCCGGGCACTGGGACCCCCCCCTGCACCCCCTTATCCTGCACCAACACCCCCCTGCACCCCCTTTCCCGGGTATCCTCCTCTCCCAGCCCCTGGATCCCCCATTTCCGTGAGCCCAGGGAGCCCCGGGCCCCCATTCCCGGCCAGCCCGGGGCACCTCAGCCCCAGCCTCCCTTTGCTGGGAAACCCGGCCTGGGCACGGGGCTCTGCGGCCGCTCTGGGATTTATGATCCCCCAAAGGAAAGGGAGAGAACAGCAGAGAGAGAGCGAGAGAGAGAAGGAGATTGGGAATCAGGGATCGGGTCCCAGCGCCCAGCCCTGCTCCGCCGGGGGTGGGACCCGCACCCGCAGCAAAAATTGGCTCCGCTGCTCCCGCTGCTTGCCCGGCTTTGGGCCGAGCCCAGCGGGGTCCGGGCAGAGTTTGAGCGCAGGGCCGGGAGTTCAGCAGAGCCCGGCCCGGGGGTCCCGCAGGGCGCGGCCCTGGAGGGTCCCAGACGGATCCCCGAGGGATCCAGAGGGGTGCCAGGAGGGGATCCAGGTGAATTCCCTGGAACTCGCCCTTTCCCCCTCCCCCCGCGCTCCCTCGGGCACTTTCGCTTTCGCGTCTCTGCAGCCGCGATCGGGGACGGCTGCGATGGCCCCAGCGCTGGGGCTGGGGGTGCTCCGGGGGCTCCTGGGGCTCCTGGGGGACCCGGGGGCCGCGACCAAAGGTGAGTGGGACCCCCCGAAACCGGGACCCCCCTGAACCGCAATTCCCGGGCACCGGGACCCCCTTGATCTTCCATTCCCGGGCAGGGGAACCCTCCTGAACCCCCATTTTGGGTCATGCCACCCCCCCTCACTCCACTTCCCCAGCACCGGGACCCCCCTGTACCCCCTCATCTGGCACCGAGATCCCCTGAACCTCCATTTCTGTTCACCGGGACCCCCCTGAACCGCAATTCCTGGGCACCGGGAACTCCCTAAACCTCCATTCCCGGGTACCGGGACTCCCCTGAACCCCCATTTTCGGTCCTGTGACCCCCTCAGCACCCTTTTTCAGCACCGGGACCCCCCTGAACCCCCATTCCTGAGCACGCGGACCCCCTTGAGCGCCCATTTCTGGGCACAGGGACCCCCCTGTACCCCCTTGCCCAGCATTGGCACCGCCCTGTACCCCCTCATGTGGCCCCAGGACCCCCCTGAATCCCCATTTCTGGTCACCGACGCCCCCAGAACCGCAATTCCCGGCCACCGGGACCCCCTTGAATCCCAAATTCCTGGAAGGAAACTCCCCCCGAACCCGCATTCCCCGGCACGGGAACCCCCTGAACCCCAATTTTTGGGCACTGGGACCCCCCTGCCCCCCCTAATCCGGGCCTAGGATCCTCCCGCACCCCCGTCAGTGCTCTGGGAAGCCCTGCACGCCCATTCCCGGCCACCTCGTCCTTCCCAGACCCCAGACCCGCCCTTTTCCTCGGCTTTTGGACCCCCAGATCTCCCAAATTTCGTTGTCCCCCCAGTTCTTCATTCCCGGCGCTTCCTGGAAGGGGTTCCAGGGGATCCCGGAGGGTCCCCTGGGGTTCCAGGGGGTCAAGAAACCCCCCTTGAACGTTCATTTCGGGGCACTGGGACCCCCCTTGTACCCCCTTCCTCAGCCCCGATAACTCCTGCACCCCCTTATCTGCAGCCTGGAACCCCCTGAGCCCCCATTCCCGGGCAGGGAAACCGCCCTGAACCCCAATTTCTGGGCACCGGGATCCACTACATCCCCTTATCCGGCACCGGGACCCCCTGAACCTCAATTTTCAGGCACCAGGACCCCTTGAACCCCGGAACTCGGGAATGGAACCCCCCAGAACCCCATTCCTGGGCACCGGGACCCCAGTGCATCCCGTTATCTGGCCGTGGGACCCCCTGCACCCCCTTTCCCAGCACCAGATCCCAGCCAGGCCATTATCTGGCACCGGCACCCCTGAACTCCCCATTCCTGGGCACCGGGACCCCACTGCATCCCCTTATACAGCACCAGGACCCCCTGAACCCCCATTCCACTGCACCAGGACCACCGTGCACCCCCATATCTGAGACTGGAACCCTCCCAAACCCTCCGTTCTCAGGCACAGGGACCCCCCCTGCACCCCCTTATCCAGCACGGGGACCCTCCTGCACCCCCTCATGCAGCACCAATGCCCCCCCGCACCCCCTTTCCCGGCCCTCCCCCTCTCAGACACCCCAGCCCCCGCTTTTCCTTGACCCCAGCACCCCCTGGACCCCCACTCCTGCCTTCCACAGCCCCCACCCACCACCTTCCTCAACACCGGGGCCCGTGCACCCCCTTTCCTGGGCACAGGGACCCCCTGGACACCCCATTGTTATAAAATTGACTCAAAATGAGTAATTTCCAATCAAAGAATTTATTAATTATTGAAGCAGTTATACTACATAAGCAAAGGCTCAGCGCTGGGCGACAGGGGAGTCTCCGCTCCACCTACTGCCGCACCAACTAGTTTCTGATTCAGTCCTTTTATCCTCTCCATCCTTCAGGAGTCCATGTTATCTCAGAGTTCTCTGCGCCTGCGCTGGTTGTTGCTAGGGGGTCATCCTTCTGTCTCCTGGTGGTCGGTGATAAAGGCTGCGGAGTCTTCCTCAGCCGCGTCTTCTTCACCCTATGTCCTTATTTGGTGACTTCTCTGTGGAAAATTACCAAAATCTTATGATTAACGCAATATGTGCCCTATCAAGCTTAAGCAAGCAAATGTCCTGCCTTGCAAACTGTGCCCTATCAAGCTTAAGCAAGCAAATATCCTGCCTTGCAGACTGTTTATCTGCCCCTGCCCCTTCCCCAGCCTTTCCCTGGTCGTTATTTCTGTGAGTTATCTGTTTGTACCATTTGCTGCGTGGGACTATGTGTGGGCTCCTGCAACCCCTTCCCTGGTATCCTTGTAGCTCATATCTCATGAAGTAGTACAGAAATAGTCAGCAGACAACTCTTGTAACACACTGGTCTCTTTTTCATGACGAACAAAATGTAGTCCCTCATCTCAATTCCCCCCCATTTATTTATAGTAAAGTTTTCCCAACATTCTCCATTTGCTGTTTCCCTTTGCAGCTTCACCCTGCTTTTTTAAAAAAAAGTATTAACTATTTAAGAGTTAAAAGTATCACGGTTAAAGCTCTTCAATTTTGTAAAATGCAACATAAAGGCGAACATGGAAAAACCCTGACCAAAAATTGATTCTCACCCTTCTGTCCCAAACCTACCTGACAATATAAAGTAGGATTATTATAAAAAATGTTTCTCATGTTGTAATCTTATCACTGAAACTGTAGGGAAAACAAAAACTCTCCAAGAATCTCTTTAGTGTGAGAGAGTCAAGGCATTGCTTGGTTCTGGCCAGGATGGGCAACAGAAATAATTTCATCCACACATAGCCCGGCTGAGCAGAAAAAATCATTCCATGACATGTCAGTTTTACTCGATTTTTCCTAAACTTTACCTAGTCTGAACCAATCTAAATCCACTGCTTTAATGTTCATTGCTTCCAAGTCGTGTAAGTTTTTAGTGTTTGGTTTCCTATTAGACTCGGATTTCTTCCCCTCTGCTGTGAATTCCGCCCACACTCCTGGATTTCCTTCTCAGCCTTTTCCAGACCAGGTGTCTCCAGCTGTGCGGGGGCAGTGTCTGGGGTAGCTGTTGGTTGCTGTTTGCTGCGGGGCGTTGATGTTTTGTTGCTGGTCCTTATCTCTGTGGGTGTCTTTTGGGCTATTCCCAGTCTGTTCGGATGTTAAACTTGTCTCCATTGAGTGGTGGAGATGAGTTTAACATCCGAACAGACTGGGAACCCCTTAAAAAAAACCTTTAAAATTTCTTTCCCAAAGGCAAACCTTTGAGTAGAGAAACCTTTCTGAGCAGAGAAATAAGATTTAAAAGAAGCAGGATGGGTACATTTTGCAGCAGTGCAGTCGCAGGCAGCCCAGAGTGTGGGTGTGAGTGAGCCCCAGGGTGGAATTGTGCCGCGGTGCTCCCCAGCAGCTGTGGCAGTGCAGGCCCAGCCAGCGCTGGAGCTGCAGCAGCGGCAGCGAGGCTTGGCCGCAGTGGCTGGAGGTGCCAGGGGAGGGTGGCCAGGATTCCCGAGGGTTTGAGCAGAGGATCTGTGGGCAGGCCCAGGGGCTTGGCCCGCTGTGGAGCCCTGGCTGCTGCTGCGTTGCCTTCAGGGCAGGCTCAGGGGCGGCTCCCATGGTCCTGCTGCAGGCGGGAAGTGCAAATCTCCGGGGCTTCAGAGCCCCTGAGGCCAGGCTGAGGGGTCCCCCCGTGCTCAGCTGTGCTGGCGGCTGTTTCTGGCCTCAGGGACACTTGGCGTGGGCCCCTTGGCCACCAGTGGTGCTGCTTTGCACTCCTTAGGCAGGAGCCGAGGTCCTGGCTGGGTGTTGGCAACAGCAAAGTCCCAGGGCAGGCTCTGTGCCAGCCCAGCTTCCTGGGGGAGAGATTCCACAGGAGACAGGATCCTGGCTACAGCCTGCCTTACATTTACATCCCTTATTTCCACCCTGCACTAGGTGGAGAATTGCCCAGGTAAGGAATTCCAGACATGAATTCCAAGGGAGATAATTGAATATCTGCCTTGGGTCTGGCTCTTTTCCTTGCCAAAGCCAATGGCAAAAGCTGTACCCATGGCATCTTGGTTTCCATCTCCGGCTTCCAAAGGTGTTTCTTTATTTCCCCATTCATTCTTTCTACCCAACCCGAGCTCTGGGCTTGCCAGGGGTTATGGAGGTCCCATTGTATTCCTAAAGCTGCCATAACCCCCTGAAGGGTCTTTCCTGTAAAATGAGTTCCCCATCTGAATCTATTGCTTCCACAATCCATTATCTTTGAATTATTTCTTTTAGAAATAGGTTAATAAGTGATCCAGTGATTGCTGAAGCAGTCAGAATTGCTTTTGCCCCCCTGTTAGGTGCCATGGTGTCACCAGAAGATTTTGAAGCCTTCCTGCTCAGGGCATTTCAGTGCCAGGCTCTTACAAGCACCCACAGCTCCGCGGGTTGGGCTGAGCATGGGGCGGTGACCTGCGCTTTGTCTGATTCCCCGTCCTTAATAACAGCCTGTCTTGTAGCTCTTTTCCCTTCTGCTGCCCTTGCAGAGCCATCCACAAACACATTGTCTCCCTCAGGCCAGGGAATGTCCCATCAATCTCTCCCAGCCTGGCTCGGGAGCTCTGTCCCTTGAGTGCAGTCCTGGGTTCCTTGCCAGCCCCTCTCCAGGCTGTTCAAACAGGAGGCTGGGTTAAACCCTTGCCCTGCCCTCAGTTCTGAATCCTCCTGTGCCATTGAACAAGTTTCATACTGTAATCACCGAGCCCTGCTCATCCATTGAGAGGCTCTTTTGGTTGTCAAAGCTTTAACTTGATGCCAGACTTGAACTCTAGGAGATCCTCCTGTTGTCATCAGTTTTCAGCCTCTGCTCCCACGGAAGCTGTGGCTGCACAATTCTGCAGACAATGAGGCTGCTCTCTGGCCACTGGGTTAAACATTTTAGCACAAGAATTCCTTTGGCAAGACCCTGTTTAACGTCCACCTAAAATTCAAATTCTTTTTCCCTGTATGGAAGGCCCAGGCCACTCGCCTCAGTTAATCTTAATTTTAACACTTGAAAATTCTGTGTTTCCCCCTTGTGTCCATCCATCCAGTTTGTTGACTGGCAAGATAGGAGTGTTGTAGGGAGACATCCTTGGCTCCAAAAGCCCTGCCTTTAACAGGGACTCAATACCAGGCTGTGAGCCCTTCCTTCCCTCTCTTGGAACAGGGTATTGCCTGTCCTGGTTGCTTTAATTTGTAGAGGCTCCATATCTAATTTTCTGTACTTCCCTGGGGCTGCCCACACTTCTGGGTTCACTTCAGCATAGGCCTTGTCAGACTTTTGACACAGAGGTACAACAGAACTAGCCTCTGTATCCCTTTTTACAGTATTAAAATCCAGCTCTCAACCTCCTTCCTAGTTAATTACAATCACAGGAGGAAGAAAAAGAAATTCATTTATTTCAAACCTATCCCCCACAGCTTCTAATAGTGGTTGAACAAATCATACCTGCTCATCTTTCCCACTCATTCCCTTAAAAATTAAAATATTCCTGTACTATTTTCCCCTTTAGGTCTAAGATTCAGAGCAGATTGAGAGGCCCCTGTGTCCATCAGGAAATGCCTCCTCTCAATGCAGACCCACCTGAATGTTCTCAAGGGCTCCAGTGTGGAGGGTCCCTGGTGTGATGGGAGCTGTGACAGCCCTGCCAATCCATGTCCATCACGGGCTGGACTTGCTGGTCCTGAGGGTGCTGCTGTCTCTGCTTGCAGTGTCCTTGTGCCCTGCAGCCGGAGCCCTGATTCCTTGCCAGGGGCTGTTTGGGTGGGCTGTGCCCTGCCGAGGAGGGCAATGCCTCTGCCGGGTGCTTGTGGCCGAGCCGTGCCCTGGGTGCTGGGGCCCCCTTGGGCCCTGGGGCTGATCCCTCAGGGGCTGTAGGAGCTCTGCCCTGGCCTTTGCCTTCAGCTTGGCCTTTTGCTGCTCCCTTCTTGCATTCACCTGCTGGGCCTTTGTGCCCAAGTGCTGCAGGGCCTTCTTCTGCCCCTCCTGCAGCCCCCCTCAGTGCCTGTGGGTGCTTGTCTTGCTTTACAAGACAGGTGTCTGCTTGGGAAGGCAGAAAGAGCCTCTCTTGGAATGGAGAATGCAAACCCCCTCCCTCTTAATTTTTAGGATAGTGAAATCAAGGGGCTCTCAGGCAAAGATATGGGATTAGGAATAACGGTTCTTTACTAGTGTGTATAATATAATAATAGTAGTGTGTATCAACAGCTCCGGCAGTGCCAACAAACAGAGCCCGGAGCCGGTCCCGGCCTTTCGGCTGCGGCGCTTTCCCCTTGGGTGCAGTTCCGGGCACGGCCGGCAGGGGCGCCGGTGGCTCCCGCGGGGCGGGGCAGCGCATCCCTGCCATGGGAACCTCTCTTAACGGCAATAGAGCAATCCCTTCATCTAACTCTTTCACTTTTTTACCTTCTGTAGCCTTTCTCCCGTGTTTTGGGAAAGAATTTGGAGAGGGCTGCCTTTTAACTGAGCTCCTAGTGTTTCGATAAGGTGCTTCCTGTAGAGAGAGGGGTTTTCCCTGAACAGCCGGAGCTGTGGTTACCAAGGGGACGTAACTCAGAGCAGGAGGGGTCAGGGGAGGATATCCCGCCGAGGCTCGGTGGGAGTGTGGGCAGGGTCTGCTGCCGGAATCGCCAGAGGGGGATCTTCCCGTGGAGGCCGAGCCGGAGCGTGGGCAGCCCCCACATGGCTTCTGGCGGCTGATCCGGCAGCTCCCGGCAGAGAAAAGGCAGGTGGGAGACCCCGGCAGCAGCAGCGGCGCTGCCCAGCGCAGCTGGCACGGGCAGGGCAGCCGGGGATGGGATGGCTGGGACCCGCCCTCGGTGCGGTCGGCGCGGTGACCTCGGCCCACGCGGCAGGACAGAGCAACCCCATCTTGCCCAGCATGGCCGGCAGAGCGGCCGCGGGCCGGGCAGTGGGGCCAGGGCACACAAATTCACCGCCAGCGCCAGGGCAGGTGGAGCTGCCCTGGGCAGTGAGCCCGCACCTGGGATGGAAACCGGGGCAGGCGGAGCTGAGGCGGGCAGCGAGCCGGGACCCGGGACAGGCGCCTCGGCCGCCAACGGAGGGGGCAAGAGCTGCAGAGGATCCCACTCTCTTTCTGACTTTTCCTCTGGTTCCCCTCCCTTTCATTTCCCCTTTTTATTTTCTTGGTTTTTTCCTCGGGTGTTTCTGATACTTCAAAGATTTTTATTCTCCTAAAATCTCCTGTCTAACATATGGCATATTCTCTTTCTTCTAGATTAAATGGGGTTTTTTTACACATAAATCCAGAACCTAACAAATCTAAACTTCTGCTTGGATATTTTGAAATGGTCGACGAGCTAACTCATGACCTCCTAATGTTGTATTTCCCATCACCTTTTTATTTATCCTTTGGCAAATTAAGCATCTTTCAGTGACTTGCTTTGCTACACCAAAAATCCCAGTGCACCCAGAATTCCTTAAAAAATGATCACACAAAGCTTGAGTACGCCAGTGGGGCTTCTGATGCACGTCTTCTAATCTTTTCCTAGTAAGCACATTTTATTAAGTAATTGTCTTCCATGTAGAAGTTTCTATTTCCCTGATTTATCTTGTTCATTTCCTATCTTGTTTAATTCTTTTTTCTCGGCTTCCCTAAACTTTGGAATTTCCAGTTTTTCCTCGTTTGGAGTTAATATTAACATAACTCTTCCAGCTCCATTTTCTGCTGCATCCTTAGCTTTGTAATCTGCCCCCAGTTTGCCCAGTTTGCCTCTCCTTTGGCCCGGGCCGGGTTCCCCCCGCCCGCAGCGGCTGGGAGCAGCCGAGAGCCCCGCGCTGCCCATGCCGACCTGGCCCGGCTCCATGGCCGCTGCTGCCGCAGGCTGCGAGGGCTGCGGGAACGGGGCACCGAGGGTGTGGCTGCTGCTGGGGGAGGAGGAGGAGGGAGGGAAGGGCAGGGATGGAGGGGGAGGAGGAGGCGGGGTAAGGGGGGAGGAGGGGGAGAAGGAATGGAAGGGGCGGGATGGAAAAGGAGAAGGAGGTGGGGATAAGACAGGGGAGGAGGAGGAGGGGGGATGGAAGAGGAGGAGCGGGAGGAGAAAGAGCAGTGAAGGAGGCGGGGTTAGAGGGCAGGAGGAGAGGGAGGTGGAGATAGGACAGAGGAGGAGCGGGAGGAAGAGGAAGAGGAGGGACAAGGGCGGATCAAGGCTGAGCTGCGGGAGCCACGCGGTCTCGAGCCCTGCCTGAATTCGCAGCCCCCACCTGTGGGATCATCGCCCCCCCCCCATGGCTCCGGTGAGCGGGGAGGGGGAGCCCGGCCCGGATATCCCGGGGGGTCCCTGGGTTGGGTTTTTGGGGGGATGTTTGGAGAATGAAGAAGTCCAAGGCTGAGCGGAAAAGGCCCCTCGGGGGGACATCGGGGGGTGGCGGTGGCGGCTGCCGGCAGAGGCAGCCTGGAGGAGCAGAGCCCTGTGTCCCCCAGGAGGCCAAAGTGGGGAGGCCAGAGAGGGGGGAGCGCCGCCATTGGCGGGAGCCTCAAGAGCCTGGAGAGGGGCAGGGGGGACTCCTTGGAGCCGCTGCAGCCCAGAGCAGAGAATGAGGGGAGAAGGGAGCCCAGGAGCCCAAAGAGCCCCGGCATCCCGAAATGGGGAGAGCCAAGAGGGGGCAGTGCGTCCCCAGAGACGGCCTGGGGGGATCTCGATGCCCTTGCCTGTGGCACGGAGGCAAATCCCATGCTGTCCTTGTCCTTCCTCGCCCAGAGCAGGAGCTGAGCATGGAGAGCAGGGAGGACAAATGCCCGCGGCAGAACCTGGTGGCAGAGGCCGTTTTGAGCGGCTCCACGGCACAGGAAGCCAACGGGGAGGAAAAGGCCCGGAGATGCCGCACGAGGAGGGGCTGCAAACGCAGATGGCGGGGATGTGAGGGGGAAAGAGGCAGCCTGGGCCGGGAAGGCGGCCGGAGATGGAGCCAGAGCTCGGAGCTGGTGCTCCATGAGCAGCTCCAGGATGGGAAGAAGCCCCACACATGCGTGGAGTGTGGGAAGAGCTTCAGGTGGAACTCGGAGCTGATCAGGCACCAGAGGACCCACACTGGGGAACGGCCCTACGAGTGTGGGGAGTGTGGGAAAAGTTTCAGCCAGAGCTCCAACCTGATCAGCCACCAGAGGACCCACACTGGGGAGAGGCCCTATGAGTGCTCCAAGTGCGGGAAGAGGTTTCAGACCAGCTCGAGTCTCTTCCAGCACTATCGGATTCACACAGAGGAGAGGCCCTTCCAATGCCCCGACTGTGGGAAGGGATTCAAGCGCAACTGCACCCTCGTCACCCACCGGCGCATCCACACTGGGGAGAGGCCCTACGAGTGTCCCCAGTGTGGGAAGAGCTTCTCCAGCAGCTCTACCTTGACCAAACACCAACGGAGGCACCGGTAAGGGAAGCCCTGCGAGTGCCCCGAGTGCGGGAAGAGCTTCGTGCGCTGCTGCAGCTCCATCCCCCACTGGAGGAGGCACTTTGGGCACAGCCCTGGTCACTCACATTCCCTGTGATCCATGTTGGGGACACTCCTGGCTGCTTCTCCTTTGGTTTGACCTGAATTTTTTTCTCTTCTCCATCTCTCTCTACTCCAGAAGCCAAGAGGGATGGATCTGTCACCTCAAAACCACTCAAATTCCACTGAAAATAACTGAATTTTAACCCCAAAGGGCTCAATTCCACCTCAGATTGCTTGTTCCCTCCTCAAAAAACTCAATCCCAGGCCAAACTCAATCCATTCCACAGCTGTCAAGTTGAGATGGAGTTGGAAGGAGATTGGGAGAAGTGGGATCTCAATATGGAGCAGTGGGATGGGGATTGTGTGGGCCTGGGTGTGTGGGATGTATTTGATAGCAAATAAAACTTTCAGAGTTACTGATTTCTGTCCCTTTCATTTTCAGTCAGTTCTGTTTGCAGAGTGCCACCTTCTCAGCTGATTCAATTCCTATAAAAATCCCATTTTTTAAATCATCTAACCCAAACAATCCAAAAATCATTATCAAAATAAAACCACCCGCACACAATTAATGTTTTCAAAATAATTTTAATTTTTCAAGAGTACTTAAGGATGTTATTAAAGTTTAATTGTTTGGTTGAAATGTCTGAGAAATTGTAGTGGTGTTTGGTTTTGTGTTTAGTGTATTTGTAATATGAATTGTTTAACTAAGATCTGTTAGATTGCATGTTAGTTTCTTTAGATATTTTTCATCTGAAGTACTTTAGTCATCGAGTTCTTGGAACGTAAACTAGTTTGGGGGAAAAGTTTGCTGTGCATGAGGGTCTGTGAATATGCCCCAGGCTGATGTAAGGGGAAAGGTATTTCAGGGGATCCCCGAAGGTAACAGGGTGCTCCTGCCTGAGCGCCAAGATGCACCCGGCCGTAATAACCTTTGCTCCATGGTCCTGGTCCCCCATTAAACTTTTATTAAAGTCCTTTATTAACCTGTTTACATTTTCACAGGAGAGTGAACGTGTTTTTCACAGGCAGCTTCACAGAAACTGGAACACGTGGGGGTTCCCAGGAGTGGGCACCGCTGATCCAGGGCATGGAGGCGCTGCCTGCAATCGTCCATAACCGCCCATAAGGAGCCTCCAGGGCTTTACCCTCCATGAGCTGCAGCAGACGTGTCGGGAAAGGTGATAAGAGCCCGTGGAATGGTGCTTGTTGCAGGCAGATTGGCCACTTGCAGCTCTTCAAAACTCCCTCCCATGAAAAATTAAAGAACTTCAACCATTCAAAAGTGTGAAAAATGCGTTCACTCTCCTGTGAAAATCTAAAAATTTAATAAAGTTTAATGGGAGAGCAGGACCATGGAGCAAAGGTTATTACAGCCGGGTGCATCTTGGCACTCAGCCAGGAGCACCCTGTTACCTTCAGGGATCCCCTGAAATACCTTTCCCCTTACATCAGCCTGGTGCATATTCATAGAGCCTCATGCACAGCAGCTGGGAAGGGTTTAACACTTTACTGGGTATATTAGCGTTCAGAAACACATAATCACCAGAATGATTATATGCAGGTGCTTTTATTGAAGAGCTCTGGGTGTCAGGGGTACCAACCCAAATCTGACTCCGACATGGGTTTGGGATGAACATGTTTTTATATTCTATCCTTATATAACTTTCATGTTAATGATTGAACTTATATTGTTCTATTGTGTACATAGATTTCAGCCAAGCATGGGTTCCTCGTGGCCCCCCTCAAACTTCTAACATAGTTCCTCATGATTCTTCTTATGATTAAACAATAATTATACTTAATTACTAAACAATCATCACATCTAACAATTGTATCATTTATCATGTTCTGCTTACGCAGGTGCAATTTCACATGATCTGGCAAGCACAAAGCCTAACATTTTCAGAGTCTATTTTTGACATTTTTCCAGGGCCCCACTATCATTCTCCCCCCTTTGAAAGCATTTTCACTTCACTATAGGTGTAAATGTTTTCACTTGATACAGTCCTTTATTTCTCAATTTATTCTTGACGTTCTTCAAGTCCATGGTTGATGTAAACGTTGTCGTGGATGCTGTCACGCACTGGAGAACCAGAAGATGGTGGGCGTGGATCTCGTGTCAGTGCCTTTATTATCTTCTGGTTCCAGGACGTTTTCTTCTGTATCTCTCCTTTTAAGATGCTGTGAACTAACCAAATTGCTAAGAATACAATTAGTAAGATTATCACACTCTCAATGATAGATTTAATCCATGAACTCACATTCCACCCTAGACCTTTAAAGATTTTGCCTAGCCAGGTCGTAGTCAAATCCTTTTGCTCTTCTTGTGCTTCATGCTCTCTTTGTTTCAACTGATTGATGTCATATTCTACATCTGCAGTTACATTTGGGATGTGAACGCAGCAATGACCAACCCGTCCCTTTAAAAATCCACATACTCCATGCTCTTTCAGGAGTAACAAATCTAAGGCTAATCGATTTTGTAAAGTCATTTTTGTGGTGCCTTGTAATTGTACGTTTAATTCTTTAAATCCTTCCCGGGTGACTCTTGCCAGTCTATCTACCTGACCTGTAAGTTTGTACAGCATCTCCCTACTCTGATAGTTTGCTGTAGGACCAAGCAAAGACTCTAGGGCCCACCCAAATTTCACTCCACCAGAGGGTTCTTGCCAAGTGTCATCTGGATTTTCATTGTCTAGAACTTCTCGTCTTGCTCTTACCTGCACAAGTTCATGTTTTCCGTTAAATGGGGACTTTTTCCAAATTGGACATGAGGTTGGGAGGCCTAAAGTAATTTCCTTTACTTTCCCATCTACAGGCAGATGTGTTGTCCAGGTGCCATCGCTTGCTGCCCATACAAATTGTCCTGGACCTCGGACTGTACTCCTGGTACATCCTACAACTGCTTTATAATTCACTCTGCCTTGTTTATGTTTGATCCCTCTGCAAGCACAGCCAGTTTGTAGGGCTATTGCCAGGGGTGGCATCTGCTTTATCTCTGCATCAGCAGAAGTGCAGTCATAAGTTTTATTACATGCCCACCAACTTACTTGGTCTGCCCTCGTTCTGCTACTGGTGGCAGTGTTTGTTACTGCTGGATCTGTTTCATTCTCGGAGCCTTCCCACTTAATGCACCAAGGGGTGTTTGCCATACATTGTAATCTTTGAAGGATACTCACAGACCACGCACTGTCCCAAGGCTCTGTCTGACCTTTCTGATCCTTGGCCTCACACTTCCATACCAGAGTGGTTTCTGTAACATTTTCTGTAATCTTTTTATAGTGTGGCAAATAGCATTGCCATTGTGTGATGCCTGCTGATTCTCCCATAGGGGTTCCTAGTGTGCCATCACTTAGAATACAGTCTTTCTGGCCCATGGGTCTCATCCATGTTCCTATTTTCTCCCAAGTTTCCTTGACTACTTGCCTCGACTCAGGTACCTGTTTGCATGCAATTGTTTTGTTCTTTTGTATTTCAGGTAGTTTTGATGTTGTGATTCCCCAATTTACTGGATCTCCTGCTGCCCTTTGGTATTGGTATACAGGCAGTTATTCTACAGGTGTTTTGCATTTTGGCAAAGGCTTTGACTAATCCAATCATTACATTCTCAGCCCAAACTGCATTAGAAACCTTTATCACCTGTGTTTCTGCTTGTACCTCTCTCTTCATTCTAGAATGAAGAGTGGTTAGTTGATCTTTTTGCATTCCACATCCCAAAGACATTAATGACCATAACATTGGCACAATTACTGATAGCATTCTCAAAGTAATTAAACACATCTTATCTGCAGCCTTGTTGGTTCCAGAGTTTACACAGTCCGTGATCCAGGATGGATTTTCTTCACTAGGGTATAGTGAATCCAGGGGTCCACGCCGGCTACTTTGGCTGCTGTAAAGGTGGTCAGCAGTACCTGGTGGGGCCCACTCCACTTTTCTTTCAGCGGTTCTTCGTTCCAGTTCTTGATGTACACCTCGTCTCCTGGATGTATGTTATGAACTGGGTTCTCGAGAGTCAGCGGTCTATTCCACACGAGGATGCTCCGGAGCCGAGCTAAAGTTTTCCCGAGAGACAGAACATAATTATACACTTCCTGCTTTCCTGTGACGTGCACATTAGGGTTAGGCTCAGGAGATTCATATGGTTTCCCATGCAATATCTCCTAAGGACTGACTGACATCCCACTCCTAGGCTTTATCCGAATCCTCAACAGTGCTATTGGCAAAGCCTGGGGCCACTGCAATTTGGCTTCTTGGCATATTTTACTGATTTGCCTCTTTAGTGTCTGATTCATCCTCTCTACCTGTCCACTTGACTGGGGTCTCCACGGTGTGTGGAGGTCCCAAGTTATCCCCAGCAATCTACTTACCTCTCTTACTACTGTAGCTATGAAATGGGGCCCCCTATCTGATGATACCCTAGGGGTACCCCGAACCTGGGAATAATCTCCTGTAGTAACCACTTTACTGTTTCCTTTGCTTGGTTGGTGCGACAGGGAAGGGCTTCTGGCCACCCAGAGAATGTGTCAACCCCCACTAACAGGTATTTGTATCCTCGAGTTCTTGGCAAGTCTACAAAATCTACCAGCCAATAGTCTCCTGGCTCTATTCCTATCCGAATTCTTCCTGGCTGTGCCTGTCGCCAGCCACTGGGTTGTTTTTCAAGCAGATATCACACTTTGACATTACTGATTTTGCCATTGTTAACATCCGTACCGAAATTAAACTCTGCTTTAGCAATTTTACCAATGCCTCTGTACCCCAATGACATTCGTTATGTTTAATTTGTAGAACTTCTCTCATTATCAAGGGGGTGCCACTATCTGTCCTTGTGCAGTCACATACCATCCCTCTGAATTCTTTTGTGCATTTAGCAAACGTGCCAGTCTCTCATCTTCTACTGAATATTTTGGTTCTGGAGGCAAATTGAATTGGGATACATTAAGCTTTAAAGGTATCAATGCCATTGTTGTTTGCACCTCTCGAGCAACCTGTCGGGCTGCCCAGTCTGCCTTTCGATTTCCCTCACAGATTTTGGAGTTTCCTGATTGCTGTGCTTTACAGTGTATAATTGCCACTTGTTCAGGTTTTTGTACTGCTTTTATCAATTGCAGGACTGCATCCTGATGTTTAATGTGCGTACCTAGAGAAGGACAATAGTCCCCTTTCGTTCCACAGTGCTCTGTGTACATGCACCACTCCAAAAGCATATTTTGAGTCAGTCCAGATATTTTCCCTTTTCCCTTCACTTAATTCTAGTGCCCTGGTTAAAGCAACCAGTTCTGCCTTCTGGGCAGATGTATTTGGTGGTAATGCCTTTGCCTCCACTGCTGTACTGACTGTTGTTACCGCATACCCAGCGTATCTGGTTCCGTTTTCCACGAAGCTGCTCCCATCTGTAAACAGCTCCCACTCTGGCTGCTCTAGTGGGACGTCTTTCAGGTCTTCTCTTGCTGAGTAGGTGTACTCTATTACCTCCACACAGTCATGCTCTAATGGGCCTTCTTCAGTTGTGGTACCTAGGAACAAAGCTGGATTCAAAAGGTTAGTTGTTTTTAATGTGACATCATCCTGCTCAGTCAGGACTACCTGGAATTTCATCATCCTGCTTGGGGATAGCCAATGCCCCCCTTCTGCTCTAAGACAGTGGTTACCATGTGTGGTACATTGACATCTATGTGCCTTCCCATCGTGAGCTTCCTGGCTTCTTGTATCAGCATCACAGTGGCTGCGACTGCCCGCAGACATGGAGGCCACCCGGCACTTATGCTGTCAAGTTGTTTGGAAAAGTAGCCCAGCGGCCTTTTCCAGCTTCCCAGACCTTGGGTCAGGACTCCTAGTGCTAGGCGCAGCCTTTCATGGACAAACAGCTGAAAATCTTTAGACAGATCAGGTAAGCCTAATGCTGGAGCAGTTGTCAGTGCTTCCTTTAATTTTAGGAAGGCTTCTTTCTGTGGCTTGCCCCAGGTGAATGGCTGCATCTTCTGAGCTTCACACAGGGGCTTCGCAATCAGTCCATAGTCCATGATCCACAGGCGACACCATCCTGCCATCCCGAGGAAGACTCGCAGCTCATGTAGATTCTGGGGCTCTGGAATAGCACAAATGGCTTGGATACGGTTAGTGCCTAGTTTTCATTGCCCTTGTGAAATTTCACATCCCAGGTAAATCACAGTCTGTTGGGCAATTTGTGCCTTTCCTCTGGATACTTTATAACCTCCCATTCCCAGGGAATATAAAATCTCAATGGTTACCTTTATACAGGTTGCTTTTCTTCTGTAGCTATTAGTATATCATCAACATACTGCAACAACAGGTATTGGTCTCTTGGTACTTGCCCATTCTCGGTCCAAATCTCCAGCTCCTTTGCCAGTTGGTTTCCAAATAGGGTCGGCGAGTTCTTATATCGTGTCCAGGTGAGCTGGGTCTTTCTCCCATTCCCTGGGTTTTCCCACTCACAGGCAAACAGTTTCCTACTTTCTTTGTCAAGGGGGATGCAGAAAAAGGCATCTTTTAAATCAATTTCAGTAAACCACTTATATATCTCTTTTACGGATATCAGCAATGTGTAGGGATTTGTTACCACTGAATAAATATCCTTTGTTATTTTATTTATTGCTCTCAAATCCTGCACTAATCTATATTCACCATTTGGCTTCTTTATTGGAAATATTGGTGTATGAAATTCTGATTCACATTCTTCTAGAATTCGGTATTTCAAGAACTTATCAATAATCTTTACTTATTCCTTGCCATGCTTCTGGTGTTATGGAATAGTGTTTGACTTGTAGAGCCCTCGCCCCTTCTTTTAACTCTACATGCACTGGTTGTGCCAATTTAGATTTCCCTGGTATATCTGTCTCCCATACAGAGGGAATCACTGCATCTCCTACCTCCCTAGAGAGAGAGGGAACAGGTTTTTCTTTGATCATTAAAATCTGTCCCGTCTTTGATTCAGGTATTTCCATTATAAGCTCTCCATTTTCAAAGGTTATTACCGCATCAAGTTTCTCTAGGAAATCTCTCCCGAAAAGCGGAATTGGACACTCAGGTGCATGTGGGAATTCGTGTGTTATAACTTTGCTCCCAAAACACAAATCTAGGGGTTGCAAGAATGGCCGTTTTTCCTCTTTCCCTGTAGCACCGACTATTGTTGTTTGCTTGTCCCCAATTTGTCCTTGCAAATCATTCAATACCGAGTAAGTAGCTCCTGTATCTATTAGAAATTTGACCTCTTTATGTCCTAATTGTATATTTATAACAGGTTCCTTAACTTGTTCTACTGGCTCTGTGTCTAGTCAGCTGGTATACTCCCCCAAAACCATCCCCTTGGTAACCTGCTGGCACTGATTGCCCTGGTGAAACTGGTTGTTCAAGTCTGGACATTGTCTCTTCCAATGCCCCTCCCGCTTGCAATACGCACATTGATTTAGGTTTAACCCCTGCCTGACTGGTCTCCTATTTTGACTATTCCTGTTACATCCCCTGAAATTTGGGTTCCCTTTTCCTTGTATTACTGCCAACAGATTCTGCTGCTGCCTTTTAGTAGCTTCTCTTTCGCGATTGTTATATACCTTCCAGGCTACCTCATGTAGCTTATTCAAATTCCTTCGTTCTTCCCCTTCTAATTTTTCAATTTTCTACGAATATTGTCCTGTGACTGGCCCAAGAATATGAGAGCGAGCTGAACCTTTGCTTGTGCTGTGTCCATTTGGAGATCTGTATATTTTCTTGCTACCTCCTTAAGCCTCTCCAAAAACGCAGTGGGAGATTCCTTCCTGTCGAACTTTGTATAGTTTAGACCAATTTATAGTTTTGGGCACAGCATTCTGAACTCCTATTTGGATCCACTCTTGATATTTCCGTAGTCTCCCCATACCGCAAAATAAATTAGGGTCCCAATTTGGATCCTCAATTGGGAAATTCTCATCTAAATTCCCTGTTACGAATCCATTTCTGATGTTCTCTCTTACCCTTTCTTTGGCTGCCTTAAGTACCATCTCTTTCTCAGTAGAATCCATCAAAGTATCTAATATTAATATATTAGATATATTAATATATTATATATAGATATATATTAGATATATTATTATACGATATATAATTTTATATATATATATAATAATAATATGCATATTATTGTATGTCATCCCAGTCAGGATTTTGAGGTTTTTATAACCATTTTTAATACTCATGCCATTTTATCAGGATTTTCTCTATGAATTCTGGCTGATTGTTTCCAAATAACTAAATCTGCAGGAGAGAAAGGCACTTTTATAAATACTGGCCCTTCCACTCCAACACTTTGTCGCAAGGGGGCAATTACAGTCCGTTTTTGTCTGCCTATGTCTTTTCTATCCATAACTGGGGCAAGGTTAGACCGATTCCTGGTTCTGTGGGCTACCCCATCGTTGATTCTCTCTCTCTCCTTCCTACCACAGTTAGGTTTTGCTCATCTTCCGAGGAAGAGGGATCAGGTGACGATGGGAGAGGAGATTAAAGAGGGAAGGGTGTACTAGACGAGACCGGTTCAGGACTAGGTGGGGTAGGAGCAGGCAGTGGGATAGGGACAGATGGAACAGGTGGGATAGGGTTAGGTTCTCTTGTTCCTATTGGAGCTACCTGTAAATCAATATCTGTATAATTTTCCCTACTCAGGCTTTCTTTCAACGCCAAGTGTTCTAAACAACGTTCCTCACAAACCCCACACTTATTGCTTGCAGATGTTTTAACCATCATTAATTCACATTCATCCTGCCATTCTGGCTTTGCCCGTAAATAGAAAAACAAATCAACATACGGAACCTCATCCCATTTTCCTTCTTGTTTACAAAACGACATTAACTGCAAAATAGTGTTATATTGCAGAGTCCCGTATTTTGGCCATTTTTCACCATACTCCAAGGCATATCCTGGCCACCATGTATTACAATAATCAATCAACTTAGCTTTACGTAATTCTTCCCCAAAATTCCCCTGTTTCCAATGTGCTAGTAAGCACCCCAAAGGAGAACTTTGCGGGATAGAGGTGTTGCCGCCCAAAATCCCTTTCAGTTTCTCCCTTCCAAATATACCACAAATTGCCGAACCCGCAATGCTTTCGCGATTGTCTTATGGAACGGCGCCTGGGCTTGTACCAGCAGGAATTCCTTTAGCCCAACCAAGCGTAGCTTTCGCTGCGTCTCATTGGCAGGCACCCAAACCAAAGTAAAAAGCACCTTACCTTTCTCCCGGGGACGTGGCGAGCGGCAGAAGCGGTCGCGGCCGATCGAGCTCCCCGAGAATCCCTCGGTGCCGGCTGGAGCGCGGTCGAGTCGTGAAACTCGCTCAGCAGCACCCGCAGGGTCCCATCCGGGGTCGCCAAAATGTTAGCGTTCAGAAACACATAATCCCATCAGCGATTATATGTGGTGCTTTTTATTCAAGAGCTCTGGGAATCGGGGAAGTTTCCACCCAAATCTCATTCCGACCATACATTCGAGGTGAACATGTTTTATCCTCTATCATTACATAACTTTCATGTAATTATTAAACCTATATTGTTCTATTGTATACACAGATTTCAGCTAAACATAGCCCCCTTTAAATTTCCAACAGAGTTTCTCACAATTCTTCTTATGGTTATGTAATAATTATATTTAATTACTAAACAATCACCACATCTAACAATTATATCTTTTATCATACTGCTTACGCAGGTGCAGTGACCTGAGAAAACACAAAGCCCAATATTTGCAAAGACTATTTTTAACATTTTCCAGGGCTCCACTATCACTTTTATTTCTTGTGGGAAAAAACCCTTCATCTCAACCAGGCACTCATGGCCAAAACTGGGTGACTGCCTCTGGAATTCCTTATACCCAAGGATAGCTCCCAGACAAAAGCTGCCAGGAGTGACAAGTCTGGCTGGCCTTGGCTTCCTGAGGGCTGGCCCTCATCTGCCTCTGAAACACTGGGGCTGGGTGCTTTCCTTCCTTATGAAAAGAACTCTTCTTCCTGTCCAGGCACCCACAGCCAAAACTGAGATTGCACCTCCAAAATGCCCAATGTCCAAGGAAAGCCCCTAGACAAAAGGTGCCAGGAGAGACAGGGCTGGCTGGCTTGGCCTGAGGGTGGCCACCTCTCATCTTCTTCCTAAACACTTGGACTTTGTGCTTTACTTTCCTATGGGCAAAACCACCCATCTTGACCATGGCCAAAACTGGGATTCCCCCTCCAAAACTCCGTACATCCAAGGATTGCTCCCAGGTGAAAGCTGCCAGGACAGACAGGTCTGGCTGCCCTTGGCCTCCTGGGGGTGCCTCTCCTCTGCTGTCCAAACACTGGGGCTGGGTGCTTTCCTTCCTATGGAAAAGAACCGTCCTTCTTATCCATGCAGAAACGGCCGAAATTGGGGTTCCACCTCCCAAATTCCCGATATCCAAGGGTTGCTTTCAGACAAAAGCTGCCAGGACAGAGAGGTCTGGCTGGCCTTGGCCTCTGATGGCCGCCTTGCATCTGCCCCTGAGACACCACCGGTGTTCTGTGCTTTCCTTCCTATGGAAAAGAACCATCCTTCTCCTCCAGTGTCCATGTCTGAAATTGGGATTCCACCTCTGAAATTATCAATATCCAAGGGTTGCTCCCAGGCAAAATCTGCCAGTACTGTCAAGGCTGGCTGGCCTGGGCCTCTGGTGGCTGCGCCTGCAACAGTGGGGCTGGGTTCTTTCCTTCCCATGGAGATCCCTGGGACACTGTGGGGACCTCATGGAACCAAGGGGATCATTGTGGCCCCACAGGAGCCCATGGAACCAAGGGGATCATTGTGGCACCACTGGAGCCCATGGAACCAAGGGGCCATGGTGACACAGAGGGGCTCCATGGACCCAGAGACCATTGTGGCTCTGTGGGGCCTGATGGAACCTTGGAGACCATTCCAACCTTCAGGGCCTGGTGTCACCAAGGGGGCATTATGACACCTCAGGGCCCCATGGAAGCAAGGGACCATTGGGACACTGTGGGACCTCATGGAACCCAGGGAACATGGAACAGCTCTGGCTGGCTTGGCCTCCCAGGGGCCACCTGACAGCTCTGGCTGATCTTGGGATGTCAAGGGCTGCCTTTAATCAGCTCCTGGAGCACTGGGGCTCTCTGCTTTCCTTGCTATGGAAAAGGGCTGTCTGACTTTTCAGATGCCCATTGCCAAAACGGGTACTCTCCCTAAAATAATTTCCTCTATGCAAGGGTATCTCACAAAACAAAACCTGCCAGCTCTGGCTGGCCTTGGCCTCTGGTGGTCACCTCTCATCTGCCCCTGAAACACTGGGGCTCTGTTCCTTCATTCCTATGGAAAAGAACCAGCCTTCTTGTCCAGGGACCATGGCCAAAATTAGAATTTGGCCTCCCAAATTCTGTATATCCAAGGATCGCTCCCAGACAAAAGTAGCCAGGACAGACAGGTCGAGCTGGCCCTGTCCTCTGGTGATTTCTTTAGACTCTGAGCCGAATGTTTTCATTTGGAAACACCTTGGAGAGGGCCCAGAGATGTCCCAAGGAGGGGTTTGGAGGCCTTGGGAACATGAGCACTGTATAGGGACAAAGGAGCTCTGTGCTCAGTGGGGTGGAGCCTGAGGACAGTGGAGCAGAGCCATGAGAGTGTTTAAAGAGCGATTTCAGGGCTGGTGGATCCTTTTGACATAGTGGAAAACAGCCAGAGAGAGAAAGAATTAACGCCAAGGGCAGCTGGGGAGGCCCAGAGTGGCTGCAGGAGAAAGGAATTTCCCTGTCAGGGCAGGGCTGTGGTGCAGCACGTCCCCAGCAGGAGCCTGGAGCAGCCCCAGGCTTTGTGTGGGCAGGCAGGGGCAGGCAGGAGGCAGAGCTGTCAGCAAAGGAAGGGCCCAGCCAGGTGGGGCAGCCGGGGGATGCCCAGAGCCTGCAGGGACAGAGGCCAGGGCAGGGACACCGTGGGACAGCCTGGGCTGCACAGGGCACAGGGATGGGCAGCAGCTGCAAGACAGCCCTGACAGAGCCAACCTGGGCAGCACTTTGGCCATGGCTGCTGGCCCTGGGCCTGAGCCAGGAGGGGACAAGTGACCCTTGCAGGCCTGGGGCCTCATGGCCTCCCTGTCCCTGCTCAGCAGCCTGGCAGGGGCTGCCCCACGCTCCTGCCCTTGGCATTGCCCATCCCCACATGCCAGTGCCCATCCCGGGAAGAGCCCTGAGCAAGGAGGGAGGGACAGGATCTGCCTGGCCAGGCCCTGGGGCTCAGGCCTTGGCCCTTTACATTCCTGAAACAAATCCAGGTTTGCTCAGCACCAGAGACACCTTTGCCTTGTTTGTCCCCAGCTGCCATCAGTGCCTCCAGTGTTCTGCTCTCCCTGGAACCCGGGGACACTTTCTCAGTGTTGTCCCTCACAGGGATCTCTTTAAAGTACAAGAAACTTCAGTATTTCAATCTGACTTGGAGCTCTTGAGAAGTCTTTGAGCCCACTCTGAGGGACTGGGTGTGATGCAAAGAGCAGCAAAGGCCCAGAGGGTGATTAAAGTCCTTGTGCTGTGTCTGTGCTGCTGAGCTGGGCCGGGCTCCTGGCCCAGAGGCAGCTCCTGGCAAGGGCAGCAGAGCTGCAGAGAGACAGCTCTGGCCAGGAGCAGCTCCTGTGCACAGCCCAGCAGGGCTGGGGCACTGCCAGGGCCCCTCAGGGACACGAGCAGGGCACAGACAGAGCTCCCAGGGGCTCAGCACTGGCCGGGGCTGTGGGATGTCCCCGCGGGGGCTGTGTCACAGCAGCACCTCTGGGGCTGTGTCCTAGAGCCACAGAGCAGCTGGGATGGCAGCAAGGGGCTGTGTGACAGCACAGAGTGGGCTGTGTGACAGCACTGAGGGGGTTGTGACAGCACAGAGCTAGCTGTGACATCACAGAAGGCGGCTCTGTGACATCACAATGTGGGTTGTGACACAGAGTCACAGAGCAGCTGTGTGATGCCACAGAGAAGGCTGTCACATCACAGGGGGACTGTGACACCACAAATGTGCTGTGTGACATCACATAGCAGCTGAATGACATCATATGGAGGTTGTGTGACCTAACAGAGTGATTGTGTGACATCACAGGGACAGTGTGACATAACAGGGGCAGTGTGACATCACAGGGGCTGTGTGACATCACAGGGGCTGTGTGACATCACGGGGGCTGTGTGAGGTCCCTGGGGAGGTCACTCTGCCCCGGCCCCCTCACAGCTCCCCCCAGAGCAGTCCAACCCTGCTCGTGCACAGCGGGGTCCCCTGTCCCCCCGGGCCCCCCGGGTCCCCCGGCCCCGCAGCCTCCCCCAGAGGATGTTCCACGAGATCGACCCCAGAGCCTGACACGGGGACAGGGGCCGGGGCCCTGGGGGTGGCACAGGGGGACAGGGACCCCCCGGCAGCGTCCCCGTGTCCCCCAGGGCCAGAGCCTGGACCAGGGCTCCTTCACTGTGTTATAGATAAATATCATAATATTGGCTTTTTGCAAATATTAAAATGGATTTTATATGTGTGATGTTAAAATAACTTTGTTCTAAAGATATAGTTTTTATTTCTGTTGTTAATTGAGCTTAGACATAGTAGTGAAATAGCTGATAGAAGTGTGCTTGTGTTAAACTGCCTGCTTGGATGGGATAACATCCAATGCACCCAGGATGAGGACACCTGTACAGATCTGCCAACTATCAGCACTCCCCGTCTGAAGGCAGAGTGCACCAAGGCCCAAAACCTGGAGGTGATACAGAGAAGGAGCCAAAACCACAGCCAAGAAACACACATGCTCTGAAAAGGCAGACCCAAGGAGGGGCCATGTAAAATCATTCCTGGAATATGTAAAGTAGTTTATGGATATGCATGAGGCTCTATGAATATGCACCAGGCTGATGTAAGGGGAAAGGTATATCAGGGGATCCCCAAAGGTAACAGGGTGCTCCTGGCTGAGTGCCAAGATGCACCCGGCCGTAATAACCTTTGCTCCATGGTCCTGGTCTCCCATTGTCCCTTGTTAAACTTTGTGCATTTTCACAGGAGAGTGAACGTGTTTTTCACAAATGGAATCTCAAGGAAACAAGGGTCAGTTGTTAAGCCAAGGCTCTGCTTTGACCAAGTGGGGCCTCATGGGACACAGGTGCCACTGGGACATTGCCAGGTCTGCTAGGAACAAGGCTCCATTATTGCACAGTGTTACAGATGAGTAATGTCATAGTTGGGTCTCACAGTGAGGAGATAGATCCTATGTGTGTGTTAAGATGTGTAGTGATGTTATTGTCATCTGTCCCCCATAGTCCTCTTCCCCTCCCCTTGTAATGGCCTTGGTGGTTGGGGCATTTGGGGAGGGCAGGTTTGTCACTGGAAGGCAGGCATGGCCACACCTGCTCTCCAGTCAGGGTGCAAGAAAGCATTCTCCACCAATGGACGGCCACAAAGAGTTCCCTGACAGACTTTGGGTGGGGCTAGGATTGCCTGATGCAACACCAAAGTCTAAAAGGAGGAGCAGCCAATTTGTGAAGGAGCCATGTGGCTGATAGCCACGGGGTGGGGAAGGGCTCCCAGTGCTGTTTCAGTCCTTTGTTGTCATTTTTTTCAAGGTTGAATCAACCTTAAAATTTTAAAAGTAGCGGTCATGTCTCACACACAGCAAGGCCTCAGGGCGCCCAGGAGAGCGGCGTGACAATGACATCTTGGGGAACCAAGTGTCACCTGCAAACACAACGGGGCCTCATGGAAGCCAGGGGCCACTTAGATATTGCCAGGGCAGGTGGAACTCGGTGTCCATTGTGACACAGCACAGCCTCGTGGAACTCAGCAGAGCATTGGGACAGCCTGGAATCTCATGGAGCCAAGGCTCTGCTTTGGCAAAGTGGGGCCCACAGGACACAGGTGCCCCTGGGACATTGCCAGCTCTTGTGGAACCCAGTGTCCACTGTGACACAGCAGAACCTCATGGAAACATGGGGGCCACTGTGACGCAATGGAATCCCATGGAAGCAAGTGTCAGTTGTGAACGCAGCAGGGCCTCACAGAACCCAGGGGCAACGGGGACCGTGCTGTGGCTCGTGGGAGCAAGGGGCCATTGTGACCCAGCGGGGTCTCCTGGAACCCAGGAGAACATTGTGGGCCCATGGATCCTCATAGAAGCATGGCCCCATTGTGACAAAGTGCAGCATCACAATGGTCTCCTGGGTTCCATGAGTCCTCGCTGTGTTTAGAATTGACACTTGGCTCCCCAAGATTCCATGGCATCCCTCTGCTCTCCTGTGATTTGAGGCTGTGCTGTGTCACAATGGACACTTGCTTCCTCCAAGGCTGGAGATGTCCCAGTGGCACTGGGCTTCCATGAGGCCGCGCTTTGTCACAATGGGGCCTTGCTTCCATGAGATTCCATTGTCCCACAATGGTCTCCTGGGTGCCACAAGGCCTGCCTTTGTCACAGTGGAACCTTGCTTGCACCAGCCCTGGCAATGTCCCAGTGGCACAGGGGTTCCATGAGACCCTGCCGTGTCACAATGGGCCCTTGGTTCCATCAGGTTCCATTGTGTCACAGGGCTCTCCTAGGTCCCATGAGGCCTTGGTCTGCCACAGTGGTGTCTTGTTCCTACCAGGCCTGACAATGTCCCAGTGGCACCTGTGTCCCATGAGGCCCCACTTGATCAAAGCAGAGCCTTGCTCCCATGAGATTCCCCTGTGTCACAATGTTCTGCTTGGTTTCATGAGAACCTGATGTGTTGACAATTGATCCTTGGATCCTAGAGATTCCATTGCATCACGGCTGTGTCCTTGGTTCCATGAGGCCCAGCTTTGTCACAACTGGACCTTGGTTCCATGAGATTCTATGGTGTCACCATGGTCTCTTGGGTCCTGCAACAATTCACACTTGGTTCCATGAGATCCCACCACGGTGTCACCATGGTCTCCTGGGTCCCATGAGGGCCCCTCTCTGTGTCACAGTGTTTGCCTTGGTTTCCTGAGAAGCTGATGTGTTGACAGCTGACCCTTGGCTCCTTGAGATTCCATTGCATCCCAGCAGTGTCCTTGGTTTCATAAAGTCCAGGTTTGTCACAAGGGAGCCGTGGTTTCAGGATATTCCATGGTGACACAATGGTCTCACCACTCTCTGAGGCTGCACCATCAAACAGTGGACACCTGGTTCCATGAGATTCCGTGGGGTAACAGTCAATTCTTTTCCTTCTTTTCTGCCAAGGTCGGGATGAAATCCCAAGACAGCATTTCTTGTTTGGACTCAGGCGTTCATTAGCTCTTGTCTCTAGGACAGTCTCACAAGCTGTGAATTCTGCAGCACTTCGCTAACAAGGTAAGAATGGAGCCCCGTCTCTCTCTCTGCAAGGTCTTCTGAGGATAAACTGTCCAATTAAGAAATGACACCTAAATTATTTTTACTTTTAACCCAATAACCAAGCACCTGTGCCCAACATAAGGGACTTTTTTATCCAATTACACAATACCACCCAAACCCGAGGAGGAGGACGAGGAGGAGGAGGAGGAGAAGGAGAAGAAGAAGAAGAAGAAGAAGAAGAAGAAGAAGAAGAAGAAGAAGAAGAAGAAGAAGAAGAAGAAGAAGAAGAAGAAGAAGAAGAAGAAGAAGAAGAAGGCAAATAAAAAGGAGAAGCCTCCACCCTAAAACCTCCATCTTGCTTTATATAGATTACTATATTCTAAAACCTTAAACTCCAAGTTGTCCACCATGTGATATTACACCCTTCTATTCAAACTCCACACCCATAATCCCAGTTCCATCATTCCATTTTGGAAGCCTTCTCCACAGCCTCAGGTCAAATGCAGTGTTCTCTTGGGGGTCAGTGTCTGCCAGCTCAGAAAGTCCAAAATTCTCAGCAGCCCGGGTTCCAACAGGTAACAGTGTTCTCCTGTGTTCCAGTAGGTTCCATTGGGCCCGGCTCTGTCACCATGGACACCTGGTTCCATGGGATTCCATGGGGTGACAATGTTCTCCAGTGTCACTATGGACACCTGGTTCCATGAGATTCCATGGGGTGACAATGTTCTCCAGTGTCACCATGGACACCTGGTTCCATGGATTCCATGGGGTGACAATGTTCTCCAGTGTCACCATGGACACCTGGTTCCATGGATTCCATGGGGTGACAATGTTCTCCAGTGTCACCATGGACACCTGGTTCCATGGATTCCATGGGGTGACAATGTTCTCCAGTGTCACCATGGACACCTGGTTCCATGGATTCCATGGGGTGACAATGTTCTCCAGTGTCACCATGGACACCTGGTTCCATGGATTCCATTGGGTGACAATGTTCTCCAGTGTTCCATCAGGCCCGGCTCTGTCCCCATGGACACTCAGTTCCATGGGCAGTGTCCGTGTCCCAGTGGCACCTGTGTTCCATGGCACCCCTGTCTGACCAGGGACAGTTTGTCCCAGGACATTCCATGGAGTCCCAGCGGTCACTTGGGTTCCATGCAGGTGCCTGGGCAGTGGGAGCTCAGCCCAAATATCCTGGAGGTCCCTGGGCTGGTGTTTTTTGGGGGGAACCTTTGGATCTTTCAGGGCACCAAAGCTGAGCTGTGGATGCCCCTTGGGACAGAGTGGAGCATCATGGAAGCCAGGAGAGCCTGATGGAGACCAGGAGACCCTGATGGAAGCCAGGAGAGCCTGATGGAGCCAGGAGAGCCTCATGGAAGCCAGGAGAGCCTGATGGAGCCAGGAGACCCTGATGGAACCAGGAGAGCCTGATGGAAGCCAGGAGACCCTGATGGAGCCAGGAGACCCTGATGGAAGCCAGGAGAGCCTCATGGAAGCCAGGAGACCCTGATGGAAGCCAGGAGACCCTGATGGAGACCAGGAGACCCTGATGGAGCCAGGAGACCCTGATGGAAGCCAGGAGAGCCTGATGGAGCCAGGAGACCCTGATGGAGCCAGGAGACCCTGATGGAGCCAAGGCTGCAGCGGGACCCAGAGGGACCTCATGGGAGCCAGGAGAGCGTTGTGAGGCTGTGGAACAATGTGGCACCGAGGTTTCACTGGGGCTTGGCAGAAGCTCCTGGAGACAAGGAAGCGCTGGGAGCCTCCGGAATCAGCGTCTGCAGGAGGATTTTCTGCTCCCTCCTGGGATGCTGGTGGACAATAAAGCCTGAGGCAGCCTCCCAAGGGTCCGGCTGTGCCACCAGCGGGGGCCACATCTGGGGGGACGCCCGGCCAGCCCTGGCCCTGCTGCTCCTCCTGGCCGGGCCTGGAGCTGCTGGGAGCCCGGGCTGGGGGAATCCTCAGGGCTGTGCAAGGAAAGGTTCAGCACAAGCAGCCCTGGAGCGAGATGTGCAGTGTGAAACACGCCAATCACTTGATTTTGAAATTGTAAAAGTTCATTAGTAATAAAATGGTTATAAAAATAGCAATACAATTAGAGTAATAATAATTTGGACAATTTGAATTAGGACAATATGAGACAATAGAGAGAAAGGGTAATGGAGGTTCGGGTACCTTTTTCTGGGCACCACGAGCCTGAAAAGGGACACCCGTTAACAAAGGATTAACCCTTAAAAACAACAGCCTGTTGTATATTCATACACTTCATCCATGATGCATAAATTCCATTCAAACACAGGATTCTGTCTGGGCAGTGCCACCTTCTTCCTCCGAATCCTAACAGCGCCTTCAAGGCGGGAAGAAGTTCATTTCTTCTGATAAGAGGGCCATAAATGCTTTTTCTCTGAAAGATTTAGGTGTCCTGTGGCTGCTATCTCACTGCAAGTCCTTTCTGTAGAAAAAGAATCCTACATAGCATGTAGGATAGCATGTTTCTATTTTAACATTTTTTATAACCTAAAACTATATTTAACACACTACTTAAGAGAATTAATACAGCATTACTTTCTAACACCAGACATATAATATTCATTTTAATATTTGCGAAAAGCCAATCATAAAATACATGCATTTTTCACATGCAGGCAAAGCCAGCGAGGCAGCAGAGCAAGAGAGAGAGCAGAGCCAGCGACACAACAAACGCACCGAGAGCGAGAGAGCAAGTTTGAACAGAGCTTGCAAAGGGCAAAATCAGCTCAGACCAGGTTAGACTGAAGAACAAGGAGCACCAGGCATGGGCTGATGGTCCAGGTAAAAAGTTCCAGCGTGAGGAGGACGACAGAAGCCTTCATCAAAAGAGCACCAGAAGACTGAGGGCCGCCACAGGAGGAACGGACGCAGGCGCTGAAGCCACACACGGCTGTAAAACCGGGACACAGCTTTATGCAAATGTGAGTATGCTAATGAAGTGTTGTAATTGTGACTTTAAAATGGAGCTGAAGGCTAAAGGAGACCGAGTGGGTTTTTGCCAGAGAGATCCCCCTCGCTCCCAGCGCTGGATACACAAATCCCTGCTCTGTCTGACTGCAGAGTTTGATTTCCTCGCCCAGTTTGTCCCACTCCCCCTTTCCCTGCCCTCTCCTCCCCTCTCCCAATCCCATTTATGGGATTTGGGGTCATTTATGGGATTAGGGTCATTTATGGGATTGGGATCATTTGGGGCATTTGGAGTCATTTGGGGGATTTGGGTTCTTTGTGTGCCTTTGAGGTTATTTGGGGTTTTTTGGGGGGTTATTCAGGGTAAATTTGGGATAATTTGGGGTAACTTTTCACATTGTTGGGTTTTTAGGGCTGTGTGTGTCCGGGGTAATTCAGGGCCAATTCTGTGTGGGTTTGGGATCATTTTATGGGATTGGAGGGGATTTAAATGGATTTTAATAGGAATTTAGTAGGATTTTAATGGGATTTAATGGGATTTAATAGAAATTTAATAGGATTTAATGGGATCTTAATGGGATTTTATGGATTTTTAATGGAATTTGATGGGATTGTAATGGAGTTTTATGGGATTTTAATGAGATGTCATGGGATTTTAATAGGATTTTAATGGAATTTAATAGGATTTTAATAATGTTTAATGGGAATTGAGTGGAATTTAATGGGATTTTTATGGGATTTTTATGGGATTTGATGGGGGTTTCCCCCAGTCCACAGCTCCCTCCCACCTCAATTTGGGGGTCCCATCCCCTTCTTTCCCCCGCTCTCCCGCCCCTTCCCCATCGTTCCCCCAGTCCCCAATCCCCTCCCCCGTGCTTGGTTTTGGGGGTTCCAGGCCCCTCCTTCTCCCTTTGGGGGTCCCGACCCCCCTTTGGATGAATTTGGGGCCCCCCCGCCCCCCTTCTCCCCGCGCCCCCCGCTCCCCCCGCGGCCGGGGGGGCTCCCAGCGCCCCCAGTGCCACCAGTGCGGCCCCAGCTGCCCCCGCACGCCCCATCCCCATCGCCGGGGTCACCGCCCCCGCCCCAAATTCCGCTCCTGGGCACTGAGAGCCATCAGCGACAAACGCTCTGATTGGCTGGGAATGGCCCCGCGCAGTCTCTGATTGGCCAGCGCTGTGAGAGGCGCTGGGTTCTGCCCGGCACGCGATGAGTCACAGCCGAGCCGGGCGCTGATTCGCTGGAAATCGCCGGGCGGGGCCAGTGCGCCGAGTTTCTGCCCGGCAGCAGGATCGTCATCAGCGCCCCGCGCTCTGATTGGCCAGGATCTGTTTCGGGCTGGGGACGGGAGGAACTGGGCACCCCCAGGAGCCCCTCGGGTTTGGGGCTTTCGATCCCCCCTCGGCCCTCGGGGCGGCCCTGGGGCCACCCCAACACCCCCAAAATGGGGAGGGTCCGCGGGGCCCTTTGGAACCCCCAGAAATGGGCGGGGAGCGGCAGGAGCCGCCCCAAAAAGGGATGGAAGGGTCCGGGCCGGGAATGGGGGAGGCTCTGGGGATGGCTCCGGCCCGGATCGGGGCGGGCTGGGATTGAGGGAGGCTCCGTTCAGCGGCTGGGGAGGGGCTGGGCCTGGGGAGGGCTCCGGGATTGTGGGGATGGGGCCATTCCGGGACTGCGGCGGGGCCTCTCCCTGGGGTTGGGGTCCGGCTTTGGCTCAGGGACCCTCCCCGTTCCTGTTCCGCTTCCCGATCCCGTTCCCGATCCCGATCCCGCCGCTGGCTCCAGGGAATGTCCCTGATCTCAACCCCGACCCCAAACCCGAGGTGAGGTCAAACATTGGGGTCAAACACCCGAAATCCTGGGGTCAACTCCCCCGGACCCCAAATCCTGGGGGTTCAAACACTGGGGGGGGCCAAACACCCCCAGACCCAAACTCTGCGATCTCAACCTCCCCCCGCCCCGCAGCCCGAACCCCAAATTTTAGGCCTTAAACCCCCCAAATCCCAGATCCTGGGGTGTCAAACACTCTGCAATTTGCAAATGTTGGGGTTAAATCCCCCTGACCCCAAATCCTGGGGTTTGAAACATTTGGGGTGTCCAACACCCCCCGTTCCCAAAGTCTGGGGCCAAACACCCCCAAATCCCAAATCCTGAGGTGTCAAACACCCCCAACCCCCAAAGTTTGGGGTCTAAACCCCCAATCCCAAACTTTGGAGTCAGATCCCCCCGATCCCAAAACCTGGGGTGTCAAATCCCCCTGATCCCCCCAGCTTTGGGGTTAAATCCCCCCAAATCCTGGGATCAATCCCCCCATTTCCCGAACTTTGGGGCCAAAACCCCCTGACCCCAAATCCTGGGGTTTGAAACATCTGAGGTGTCCAAACCTCCTCATCCCCATAGTTTGGGTGTCAAACCCCTTGATCCCCAAATCCTGGGGAAAAAAAACCTCTTAAATGCCAAATCCTGGGAACAAAAAGCCCCAAATCCCAAATCCAGGGGTGTCAAACATCCTCAATTCCCAAAGTTTGGGGTCAAAAATCCCCAAACCCTGAGGTGTCAAAATCCCCTAAACCCCAAATTCTAGGATCAATCCCACCCAACCCCCAAATTTTTGGATCAAACCCCCCAATTCCCAAAGTTTGGGGTCAAACACCCCCAAACCCCGAATTTTAGAATCACCACCCCCCCCCCCCCGCCCCCAGTCCCAAAATTTGGGGTTATTTGGGGTTTATTTGGGGCAGCTCCAGGTGCAATGTCTGCAGAGAGACCCTGGGTACAATGCTGGGAAAAACCCCAATAACCCCTCTGGAGCCCCAAAATCCCTGGGGGCTGGGAAAGGGGATTTGGGGTGAAAGAAGAAGGATTTGGAATGCACAAAGAAGGATTTGGGATGGAGAGAGGGGATTTGGGTGGGAAACTGGGTCCCTTTTTGGCGCAGGAGATCTTCCTGGCGCTGCTCTGGGTGATGCTGAAGCCCTGCAGGGCCTCGCGGGCGGCGCCCGCCTGCACCTCGGGCTCCAAGTGCACCCAGGCGATGTCGCGGGGCCCGGGCACCAGGGCAGCTCCTGAACCCCGGGAACCTGGGCTGGGAACGGGGCCAGGAGAGCCCCAGACACCCGGGAATGTTCCCCAGAAACCCGGGAATGTTCCCCAGACACCCGGGAATGTTCCCCAGACACCTGGGAATGTTCCCCAGACACCCGGGAATGTTCCACAGACACCCAGGAGTGTTCCCCAGACACCCGGGAATGTTCCCCAGAAACCCGGGAATGTTCCCCAGACACCCGGGAATGTTCCACAGACACCTGGGAATGTTCCACAGACACCCAAAGCCTTCTCTGCTCCATTTCCATCCTGCGCCTTCTGGCCTCTTCTTCAGCTCTCCGGGCCTCTGCTCTCTGCTTCATGGCCGCCCTTCTGGGCCTGAGGCAGAGGAAGAAAGGCAGGAAGAGCAGCTCAGCAGCAGCCCAGTAGGGCCCCTGCTGCACGGCTGCCCAGAGCAGGGGTCCCCAGGCAGGCTCGGGTGCCTCTGGGGTAGCCTGCTCCAGGCCCTCTTTGCCCAGCTCTGCATCCTCATCCCAACTGATCACCACGGGCCGTGGGAAGTGGAAGAGGAGCAGCACCAGCAGGGCAGGGACTGATTTGGACACCATGGTCTGCAGGAGGAGAGAGACAATTTGTGTTGCTTTGCACAAGAGTTGCAAACCCGTGTGTTATTAGGGAATGGCCGCTCCTGCTGTGCCAGAGCGCTCGAGCAGGGCTGAGAATCTGGTGTCAAAGTGCATTCATGTGCTCCATGTTGCATGGGGCACCCGTGTGCAGGAATAGAGAACAACATCCCTCAGATGGGATCTGCTGTGGCAAGGCCCCTCTGGTTTTCTCCTCCACGCAGCAGTTTGCATGCAGAATGTGGGCAGATGTAACTTGGAGGTCCTCCTGCTCACCCTTGGGTTCCCCTTGCAGAGCCTCAGCCCCTGCGTTCTGTCAGGGCCCCTGGGCAGGTGGGATATTCCCAGAGGAGAGGGGCCGGCTGTGTCCCCATTGCCCCTGTCCCTTATGTGCCTGTGCTCAGGAGGGCACAGAGAGGATGGGGACTCCTGCCTGCCCCGTGTCCTGTCTGCCTGCCGGGCCTGTCCCAGGGCAGCCGGGCTGTGATTGCTGTGCTGTGTCCCCCTGTCCCTGCTGTCCCTGCTGTCCCTGCTGTCATGGCCCACTGCAGGTTCCACACCTACACAGCCATGGTGGCTCCTGAGCTCTGCAGGGACCCGAGTGACAGTCTGAGTGGTGGCACTCCTGGTTTTCTTGCATTTGGCATCGCGCAGAGCAGAGGCTGGATCACAGCACCAAAGGAGCAGCTGCTGCAGGGGAGGAAAGGAGCCTCTGCATGGCCAAGGGCTGCTGTGGTGCCCCTGTGTCAGGAATTCCCCACAGCTGACACCTGAGTCCAGCATGGACACTCACAGACACAGCGTTTGTTCAGGCATTGCCTTTATTGCATCTTGACAGGGACTGCAGCTGCCTGAGGGAAGTCACCCTCCCGAGACAGGAGGGCAGAGAGTGTAATTTAAATTAACCAATTGTGATTATAGACATTCGTAGCGACAGTCTATGTACTGTATATATGAATATTAAACAAGACACAAAATAATTATTGGATCATGAAGATTAAGCAACATTTGCTGGTTTAGATAAAAAGTAAGTATACTTCAGTTTTGGTTAACTGCAATAATTCTTGGTAATTTTGATGAATTATAAGTTCTATGTAATATAAAGGAAAAGTGCCATTATTTAATTACTACTTATTATTAAAATATTTATGATCTCTTACAAGAGAATTAATCTACATTATAGTAATAAAAAGTTTGGAAAATGTTGCTAAAGACAACTATTTTTAAATAAGATATTTTAAATATTTCAAAACTATTGAAGAATCTGAATCAATCTCCAAACATTGGCCCGATGCCTTCAGATGGTGCTTTCCTTCGAGCAGATGCAAAGGCTCTGTATGGGAAAGGGTTAAAATCGATGCAGTTACTACAGATCCCGTGAGGAGAGAGAGGGCAGAGGGGCAGGGTGTGTCAGGAGCCCGGAGCCTGTGCCCCGGCGCAGGGCTGTGCTGGGCAGCAAGCGCAGCTCTGTGCGCCGGCTGCTCACAAAGATGTGCGGCTCGCCTTGGCCGGCCCAGAGAGCATCTCCAGCAGGAAGCTTTTCTTCACACAGCCACTGCCTGTGCTCCTCCAAAAGCCTGCCCTGCCTACCTTCAGCATCCTGTTTGTATCCCTATTCATTCCAATCAGCCTGGCCATTTGCTTTTCTATTTCTTTCGTGGCCTGGCGCATTTGCTCCATGTCTTTGAATCTCTTCCTAAGGAGCCGCCTTCTCCGCTCGCTTTCCACCTTCCTCCTTCTGGCCTTTTCCTCAGCTCTCTGGGCCGCTGCTCTCTGCCTCGTGGCTGCCCTTCTGCGCCTGAGCCACCAGCCCAAAGGCAGGAGCAGCGGCTGAGCAATTTGCCAGAGCTGGTGCAGGTAGCGCAAGGCAGCCAGGAGCCAGGGTCCCCAGCCAGGCTCAGCTGGCTCTGGGGGGGCCGCTTTCATCTCCTCTGCACGGGGCTGCCCATCCCCGTGAAATCTGTCCACCACGGAAAGTGGGAACAGGAAGAGGAGCAGCACAAGCCCAGCCAGGACTGCTCTGTGCGCCATGGTCTGCAGGAGGAGAGAGACAAGGCTTTCACTGGGGCTGCCAAGGGAGCTTGTGGGGGCTGAAGTGAGGCCCGGAGGCGCAGGGATGTGAGGGCAGAAGCAGAGGGCCCCGGGCAGCTGGCAGGCAGCAGGGCCTGTGCCAGTGGGCCAGCAGCAGCAGCCCCGTGCCCCGGCCAAGGCGCCGGCCCCAGGGGCTGGCCCTGGGTGCAGGGGGACAATGCAGGCCCGGGTGCGGCGCTTGTGGCCCGGCCCTGGCCCGGCCCAGCCCCGCCACGTGCGCACTCACCGCTTGCCCAGGCTGTGCTGGGCCAGCGTTACCTGCGGGGGCCTTTTCCAGCTGCCCCCATTGTGACACGCTGCCCCTGGTGTCACAGGGGCCAGAGGCATCACAGCTGGGCCAGCCCTGCCCTTGGTGCCCAGCCCAGCTCAGGGGCTCCCAGTGGGCCCAGCAATGAAAGCCCCGGCAGGCAGCAAGTGCAGCCCCTCTGGGAGGGAATGGGCCCCAGGGGCTCCCTTCACAAAGCAGGCAGAAGTCCCCTCTGATAAGTTTCCAAAGGGAAAAGATTACAATCAATAATGTTTAGTAGGATACATAATATCAACTATGAAAACACCTGAGGTGCTTTTCCTAATGGGACTTGTTCTTCTGTGAGTGGGGTTGGGTGATGGTTGCTCAGTTTTTCTTGCTTGACTATTCCCTGATCCAGTCCATCCAAGACTTCTCTGAAACCTTCCCATTATCAGACAGCAGAAATAAAGAACTGCAGTGAAACCACTTCTAGTCCCCTTCAGATCAAGAAGGTGCAGGGGGATGGTTCTGGCAGAGAATTTGAGCTGCTCTGGACAGAGTCGCACTGCTGTGTTAGCAGGGACTGGCTGCTTGTGTTTTTCTTTGGATGAACAGAATCTTCCTTGTGTCCCCAGTGAACACATGGAGCTCACACCAGCAGTGCCTCTTGCCTGTTCCCTGCCCAGCCAGACCTTCCAGCCCAGCTGCAATGCCCAGCGTGGCCTTTGAGCACAAAGGGATTGCAGAGCCAAAAGCATCTGTGTAGCCACCATGGTGTTCAGCGGCTGCTGCTCGGGGAAGGGCACTGAGAGGAGGCCACTGCTGCTCTTGTCAGAGCGCTGCTGTGCAGGGATGTCCCTCGCCCTGCTCAGTCCCACATCTGCCCATCTTTTGGCCTGCTCTGAGCTCAGGTGGATGCCATCTGCTCCCAGCAGACCCAGCTGCTCCACGGTAGATGCACAGGCATGGAATCCAAAACCTTGAGTATCCCCTGAGTAGCCAGGCATTCAGCTGTTCAGTTTGTCACGGCCCACACCAGGGGTTAGAACAAGATGGTTTTTCAGATCCCTTGTGACCCGAAGCATTCCAGGCTTCTAGGATTTCTCCATGACTGACTTTGGTCCCCTCAAAAGACCTCCTCTCTCCTCTCTTCCCTCCACCTGTGGAGAACGCATTCTGATGCTGCTGCTGCTGTTGGGACAGGTTGGTGGATACTCTTCCTGCCATCCCATGGGTGCAAGCATGACTCCTCTCTGAAGTCTTTGTCCCTGAATCAGTGCCTTCAAATAACAGTTATCTCCCCTCCTTCCTTTTCCATTCAGCACTTGAGCAGACACAGCATTTCTCATCGTTTTCCACAGAACAGTACAGGTGCCAGTTCCCATCTTGTGGAGCCCTCTGCCATAAATCAGCCTGACAGGTTTATTCTCTACGTAATGGGAAATGATGACAAATGCAGCTGCATAATCTAGTTAGTAACTCACCATAATGACTGCTTCTGGGCTGATTTATGGGTTTTGTCATATGTGAGCTTTCAGAAATTTAGAGATTACATTTTTCACACTTTTTTGTTGGAATCTCAGTTTATCAGACTTTACTGCAGCATTAATCACTTGCAGTACAACCCTGGACTTCACAAATGTATCACATCAGCGTGAAAAAAGGCAGAGAAAACAAGATCTGTTGTGAATTAATGAGCCGGGTAACACATGTCTCACAACAGGCATGAAACAACCTGTGTTCTTCTTCAAGCCACAACAGAAAGTCCCAAAGTCTGGTTATTTAATTTTTTTTTTTTTTTCACAAAACACAGGCAGCAGCAAAGAACTGAAACAACACAGCCAGGCTTGAAACCTGAAAGATCTGCAAGGCTGAGTCTCTCCTAGTTAATGATGAAATGATGTGTGAATCTGTCCTAGATGTTCAAATGAAGAAGATTGATTCCCAGTTATAATATGGCTTCAAAGCAAAACACTGGGATTATATAGGAGAAATGCATGTGTCATGAAACAACCAATAAATCAGAGAGACACTTCCAAGCTCTGCTATGAAGGTCTGGGAAATGTTCAGAGTTACCATCTGTGGAGTTTGGTGCAGGATAAACTGGAACAAAAGGCCATCATTACCCAAATTGATTTCGTTTGGGCTGGTTTGTTGGCTTTTTGGTTTGTTTTTTGGGTTTGTTTTGTTTTGTTTGTTTGGTTTTTTGTCAGATAATGTTTTATAATACTCCAAGAAATATGTTGAAAAGGTCAGCATGATCCATCAGACACAAGCAGGGGGGCTGGGGTAGATGCAACATGTTCCTTGCACTGGAGGGTAGACAGAGGCAAGATCTGGTTTGGGGTCAATCACACCTGGATCAGGGAGGTGGCTGAAACCTGGGCTGGCCAAAGCCTTAGAATCACAAAATATCCTGGGCTGGAAAGGACCCCCAAGCATCACCAAGTCCAGCTCCTGGCCCTGCAGAGGACACCTCCCCAAGAATCCCACGCTGTGCCTTGGCATGTGCTGGTGGGCAGGAGCACACAGCTGGCTGTGGCTTTGGGTGCATGGGTAAGATGAGATGGTGAGGAGCATCCCTGCTCCCTGAGCTCCTGGAGAGCTGCAGACACTGATCACTGGTAAGGACAGCACCAGGGCCATGGCCTGGGGCTGGCGATCTGGTGTCTCCTTCCTGCTGCTGCTTTCTGCTACAGATAACAGCCTGGTACCAAGGTCTTGTTGCTGAGCTGATAAACGGCTGGGGAGATTCCCCCCCTGCTCTTGTCTGCACAAGTTCTTATGCTCAGCACCAGGAAGGATTGGGCCAGAATGGAGGCATTTGGGGTCTCAGGGCTGAGGCTGAGACAGACAGGCAGGCAGAGCAGCTCCTCCTGGCTGATGCAAACATTAGCCCTGTGCTGGCCAGGCCAGTGATCCATAGCTATGGGTCCACAGTTATGGTGGTGCTGGGTATTCACTGGGAGAAGAGGAGGTGTAAAATGAAGCTTCTGAAGCTGCTTGGGATCCTGGAAGCTGCTCAGACCCCACTTGACCACAGTGGTTGTTTGGCCAGCTGAAGTGATGGAATTCATTGGGCTGTGCAGGGACAGTTTTCTGTGCAAACATGAAGGACTTTCAGGGGGGATGAAATACGGCCTCACAGTAGAAACAGCTGGGCTGAACACTCTTTATTCCAGCTATGAATCTTTGCTCTTAAGAGCAACAGATTCCACCTTTCATTAAACCAGAACTTCTTGTTGTTGTTGTTGTTGTTGTTGTTGTTATTTTGAGGAATAAAAATAACCTTTCTTGTTTATTTTATTAGCATTTTAAAATTGTTCTTGTTTATTTTATTAGCATTTTAAATCATCTGGTCACCCACTGCATGCATGAAACATGAGATGTTCCCAAAGTGTAGCTCACTTCAGACAGGGAGTGCTGATAGTTGGCAGATCTGTACAGGTGTCCTCATCCTGGGTGCATTGGATGTTATCCCATCCAAGCAGGCAGTTTAACACAAGCAGCTATTTCACTGAGCTTAATTAACAACAGAAATAAAAACTATATCTTTAGAACAAAGTTAGTTTGACATCTACCATCACTCAGCGAGAGGTTTATTGTTATGGACACATAATATTGGCTTTTTGCAGAGATTAAAATGGATTTTCTATCTGTGGTGTTAAAGTAACCTTGTTATTGTCTTGGTTTGAAAAGCCAGGTGTCTGCTAAGGAAGGCAGGAGCCTCCCCTGGAATGGAAAATGTAAACCCCTCCCTCTGAATTGTTATAATTTTGAAATTAAGGAGCTTTCAGGCAAAGATATGGGAATAGGAATAACAGTTCTTTTTTAGGAAAAAAAAAAAATATAAATGCAGTAGTACAAACGAAAAAAACCCCACTGACAGAATCAGAACAGGGCCTGACACCCTGTGGGTCAGGGTGCTGGCAGCAGTCCCATTCAGTGGTGGCTGCAGCCCTCCTGCAGTGCCAGGTGTGGCTCTGTTGGAGCAGGGATCCTGGAGAAGGGTGGAGTTTTCCTCTGAAGGTCCAGGGCTGCTGTAGATGGGCCCGGGAATCTTCCTTCTTCTGGGAATCCAGTAGGAAAAGGCTGATCCTCTGGGAATCCCGTGGAGAAGAAAGACAGCTGCTCCTCTGGGAATCCAGGAGGAAAAGGCTGATCCTCTGGGAATCCCGTGGAGAAGAAAGACAGCTGCTCCTCTGGGAATCCAGGAGGAAAAGGCTGCCTACAGTGTTCCAAATCTCAGATTCTGTCCAGATAGGAATGCTTGGCTCCTCCCCCTGGGCAGAGCATCTCCCAATGCGATGATGTCATTTAATCAGCCATGCAGTGACACTCAGTGGACCATTACCAGAAGATTAATAATTAATAATTAATGGCCTATTAATGGAACACACCTCCCCAGAGGGAGGATTGGTTGTGGAAGAGAGAAACTGCCCAATGAACAGAAGATAACTGCCCCACCACTGACAGATGGCAAACAGAACACACACTTATCTTGCAGTCCAGGACCTGTCCCCACTGGCTGCCCCCATTCTCCAGAGTTCATGGTGTCCATGGAGGCTGCAGCTGCCGGTGCCGGGAACAAACAAGACGGGTCTGGGTTTCAGAAAGCTCCAGAGTCCATTTCTGACCCCCGAAAGACAGGGCAAAGGCAGGGCCGTGGGGTTTTTATAGGGTATCCCAGGGCTGGAGTTTGGGTTTGTGTTGGATCGGCGGGAGAAATGTGGCATGCAATATGACTGATCAGCAAGTCTCGAACTTTATTGAGAGTCACACATATTTATATTGGTGTTAATAAAGCTCATACATATTTCAAAGGAGTGCTCATTATTGGTTAGTTACTTATCGGCCAACTACGCCTCCTTCTGCATTCTTGTGGTTATTCTGTTGAAACTATTCTTCATATTTTTGGCAAAAGAGCCTCTTCCCTATCCTGTTATTGCATCAAGGGCATAATGTCCTTGCCTTATATGGACACTGACTGCTGACTCCTAGACTTGTCTCCTTCTTGCTTAACCAGGGGTATTATGTCGATGTGACCTTTCTCAGCTAGCCAACTGTCCACAAAGCTCTCCACAGGTTTGGGTCAGGGGAGGAGTTCTTAGCAACACAAGAAGGGTGAGATCAAATTCCTGCCTCTTAGCAACAGGGGCACTCCACACAGAATGTGTCCCCAAATCCTAAATTCCCCCTCAAACACCTCTGAAATGGTGGGACTTTAGACATCTTTGGTCACTTTCATTCTCTAATAACACTGATGCTGTTAGTTCCAGAGTGCCCAGGATCCGCCTGGCAAGTCAGCTCTGGCAGGAAGAAGGCGGCTGCCAGGGGGCTGCTTGTGGCCTCTGACAGCCCCATTGCTCAGGGCTTGCCAGCGCCCCAGCCCCTCAGGCCCTGCCCCAGCGCGGCCAAGCTGCCCGGCAGCAGCGCCGCAGCCCCACAGCAGCTCCAGAGCAGCCCCAGGCAGAGGCACCTGGGAGCCCTCAGCAAGGCAGCCAGCAGCAGACGGGCAGGAGGGCACGGATGGCGCTTCCTGCCTGGCACAGGCCTTGTGGCCATCTCCAGGCAGCGCTCGGGCAGGGATCCCCGCAGCTCCGGCCCCTGCCCAGCCGCTCTGTGGGCAGCACAAAGGCTTCAGCAGAACCACCAAAGGCCAAGGGCCTTCTGGCCATTTCCCCTTGCCCACTGCACTCCTCGGCAGCCGGCTGAGCACAAGCACCCTTCATCCCCTCTTCCCCTAAGCCCTGCGCACCCTGGGCAGCAAAAGAAAGATCCTGGCAGTCTGTGTATTAGAACACAGTCTATATTTACATGGTAAAGGAAAAAAAAAAAAAAGAAAAGAACATTCTTGAAGTAAAAGAAAATTCCTCCTGACTCAGGTGGCCCCAGCAAAAAGAGCTTCTGGGATCAGCTCTCCACAGAGCTGCGGCAGGGCAGGCAGCCGAGCAGCGACAGACGAGGCCGTGTCTTCCATGCCCTGCGCAGGTGATTTCGGAGCCACTGGAAGCTGGAGATGGGAGCCCGCTCTCCTGACTTGAGGATGCAGAGCGTTTGAATTGCCAGGCTTCCGACTGCGAGGCTGATGTCATTTGTTTTTTCTTCAAGGGCTGCAAGAGAGAGCAACAGAGCCACGGTCAGAGCCGGATGTGCGGGGAGCCGAGGAGAGCCCCCAGCAAGGGCCATGCCAGCCGGCTCTTGCCATGGCCAGGAGGGAGCAGGGAGCAAGGCGATCAGGCCGAAGCTGCGGGCCACCAATGGCCCCCGTGGCCCTGAAAGCTCAGTGTGCTCTGGCCACGGGAGCAGAGCCCTCCGCAGCCGGGGCAGGGCTTGCAGCTCTCCCCCGGCAGCCCCCGCTGCCAGCCCGCTGCCCTCACTCACCAGCGCAGATCAGCTGCAGCTCTCGCTGCTGCCCCCTCAGGCGCCGCCCGGCCATGCCTGTGAACACAGAGCCTGTCACGGCGGCAGCGGCACAGCTCCCTGCCAGCGGCGCTGCCGGCGCTGTGGCCACACGGGCTGCTGGCCCGGCAGGGCTCAGCCCGGCCCTTGGCGCACGCTGCCGCCCCAGGGCACGGCTGCCAGAGGGCGGCAGCAGCAATGCCCAGCCCAGGCGGGGCTCCACGGCGCCGGGCCCGGCTGGCGCTGCCGGGGCAGCAGGCGGGGCCGGGGCCGAGCTGCGGCGGGCCGGGCCGGGGAGGGAGCGCGGGCTCGTGGCTCACCCATGAAGCTGATGGCCGCCTCTCGCAGGGGCTCCTGTGGGCTCTGCAGGTAGCGCAGGGCCCGGCGCAGGTGCTCGGCCGCTCGGCTCCTGTCCTCTGCCAGCTGCAGAGAGCGGCAGGAGGGAAGGCTTGGCGCGGGCTCAGCCCCTGGGCCGGGCGCTGCCTGCGCCCAGCCCCGGCCTCCCCTGCCCGCACAGCCCTGAGGCGCGGCCAGCAGCCGCCGGCCAAGGGCTCCCGAGGGCAGGGGGCAGCGGGCCGGCTGCTGCCCGGGGAGCCGCGGTGCCGCCCCGCAGCCCCGCCGGGCCGGGGCTCCACGGGCACCCGGCTCGGGCCCTCGGGAGCCTGGAGAGGAGCCCGCGCGGCCTCTGGCTGCCGCAGCGGGCAGGGGCACAGCTGCCCGGCCCGCACACTGAGCGCCGCCCTCAGGGGCCTTCTCCAGCCTGAGGCTGGGCCTTGCAGGCCCTCCTTACCAGGCACTCGCTGAACTTGCACAGTTTCTGCTCCTTCACCAGCTTCTTGAGATCCCTCCTCTTCATCAACTTGACCGCACAAAGCAGCGCTTCCCGAGAAGCCTGGAGAGCAGCAGGGACGCGGAGATGGCCCCACAGCCCAGGGCACGGCACCCGCGTCCCCGTGCCATGGCCTGCAGGAGGCTGCGATCCAGCAGGCGCAGGGCAGGAGGCAGCCGAGCCCCCTGCCAGGGGGACAGCAGCAGCCCACGAGTCCTCACCTCTGCCACACGCTGATTCTCATCATGGCAGTGGAAGAAGAGTGCAAGCAGGCTCTGTTGCACAGGGCTTTCCAAAGGTTTTTCTCTCTCTTCCAAATACTCCATCATGTCTTGGAAGAGTTTGATGGAGAGCAGCTGGACCTGGCTATTATCCTGTAGGAAAAAAAAAAGAAAAACTACCTCAGCATTGGCTCCTGCAGGCCCCCCTGGGCACAGGGCTGGAAATGCTCAGGGCACACAGTTTCCAGGCAGCAGCCAGCGGTTGTGGCTGGGGGCACAGAGCCTTACGTGGTCAAAGAGTGGCAGGAGCGCCTCAGCCAGCTGCAGGGCAATGGGGGTTGACATCAGAATATGTGATTTGTGCAGGAATAGAAAGCTGAGTGTGATGAGGGTCATGCCAGCTATCTCTGCATCATTGTCGCACAGTAGGTCCATGAGGCTTTGGGTCAGGCTCCACATTCTTTCGGCCTGTGCGGAACACAAGTCTGTGAAAGGCCATCCTGCTGCCGCAGGGCCCAGAGGCCAAAGGCCTGTCCCGAAGCACACGGGCAGCTGAAGCGGGAGGCAGGAGAGCTGGGAGCAGCTGCCCCAGCGGCCCAAGCCCAGGCCAGGCCAAGTGACTGCGTTCCCAGCGCAGCTTCAGCCACCGCCCCCTTCTCACCATTGAGGGATCATCAATGAGCTCCAGCAGGGCCCTGAGCGCCAGGCGACGCCTCTCCCTGCACTCGCTCTGCAGGTACCTTGAAGAGACCTTCACAACACTGGCACCACATTCACTGGCATCCAGGCACTGGAGGAGCTGAAAGGCACAGGCCAGTGATGGGGGAGCCGGCCGGCAGGAGCCCGGAGCCGCACAGGGCTGGGCCCAGGCAGCAGCAGCAGCAGCAGCAGCAGCAGCAGCAGCACAGGGCGCGGGCAGTGTCCCAGGCGGCTGCGGCTCCCAGGGGGCAGAGAGCTGGGAGGCAGCTCAGCCAGGCAGCGCTGCACACCCGGCTCACCTCCACAAGGAACGCCAGGGCGGGCAGATCCCAGTGTGGCTCCTGTGTGCTGAGCAGCCCGAGGAGGTGGAGTGCAATACTGGAACCCAACCCAAGACAAGCATGGCGCATCTCCCTAGGAGGGTGAAAAAGGGTCCTGGAACCTGAGCAAATCTCTCCAAGGACAGGCTGGCAGAGCCTGCTGGTCTTTCACCACCATCCTGCAAGGGGACCTGGGCCCTTTAGGAGGTGTCTCCTCCTGTGCTCTCTCCCCTCCCAGCCTTTTCCATTCTGCTTGGCCATCCCTCGGTGACAAGGCCCTGTGTCCCAGGGCCACGGGGACTGTGTGGGACAGCCCGGGCACAGGGCACAAATGCCGGGAGCAATGGGGAGAAGGGGAGTCTCACCTGGCCAGCAGACCCACGGCATAGTGGCGGGTGTCAGCACAGAGCAGCGTGTCCCAGCCACGCTTGCGTTCCACTGACAGCACCACCTCCTTGTACTGCTTTCGGCAGAGCAGGGACTTCAGGCTCTGCACTGCAAACCTGTGTGCACAGCAAAGGCCAGGTCACCCTGGCAGCACTGGCTCCTTGGCAGGCCACGTGGCAGGGACAGGAGGACTGGCATGGAGCACCTGTTGGGGCTGGTGGCAAGGCCGTGCTCTTGCAGGCATTCCTTCCAGAAGGCATCGACCTCCTCTGGCATCTCTTCTGTGCTGAAGAACACTTGGAAGAGCAGATGCACAAATAGCTGGGGGAAATACGACGTCACTACTCGTGGCACATGGGGCTCCTGGAGCATCTTCCACATCACCACAGTTGCCTGCAAGGGACAAAGGCCCTCGAGACAGTGCTCAGTGCCCAGGTGTCCCTGGGGCAGGGCCCGAGCAGGGCAGGGAGAGGCCCGCAGAGACCTTGGCAGGGGGAGCACGGGGCCTGGTGGGCCTGAGGCTGCCCCTGGGCCAGGTTTCAGGCCAGCGCCTGAGGCAGGGAGATGCAGTGGGGGAAGGAGGATGGAGAGCTGCTGGAGAGGCGGCCTTGTGGCCAGCAAAGGCCACTTGCAGAAACTCACAGCCAGGCCAAAGACACCCGTTTTGTCCCCATCGGAGGTGCACGTGCTGCGCTCTGGCCAGCTGCCCAGCACATCCAGGAGGATCAGCAGCACTGGCTCTGCAATCCTGGACGAGCACATGATGGTCTTCCACATGGAGATGGCAGCTCTGCGGGGTTAGAGCTCTGTCTCAGGGGGGTCTCAGACACAGCACCGTGGCCTGGGCATCCTTAGGGGCCCGGGCTGACCGCCGGCTCTTCCTCTGCCCACTGGGCCTGGCCAGAAGCAGCCAGGCAGCCCAGCCCTGTGGGGACAGGCCCCTGAAGGACGGCAAGGGAGCAGGCAGCAGGCTCGGGGGCTGACGTGCCAGGGCTGGGAAAGGCAGCAGCCAGAGGGCCCTGGAACTCTCTGTTGCTCAGACACCTGGGCCAGGCGGTACAGGGTGATGGGCTGGGGAGGCCTGAGCCCTCTGGGCAGGTGGGCCCCATACCTGTCACAGGACGGGGCCACACGCAGGAGCGTCACCACTGCCTCACCCGGGTGTGCTCTGGTGAGATTCAGCAGGGCCTTGTCCAGCCTGTGCTGGGCAGAATCATTGGCCAGGAGGCATCGGTGAATGGACCTCACCATGGCGGGCACCTGGAGAAGGCACGGGGAGACTTGGAAAGCTGCCAGAGGGAGCGATGTCCCCAGGGTCCCCAGAGAAGTGCTTCCCTTGCCAGCGCACTGCCATGGCCTCAAAGGCTCCCAGGGACCAGCAGGCGTGGCTGGGGAAGCCACGGGACTCATGGGGGAATTGAAGCCTGGCCCCAGGCTGCTCACTTGTTCTGGCCTGGCAACAGCCTTCTCCAGGAGCAAATGCAGCAGGGCGGCACTGGTCTCATGACTGAGGAGCTCTGAGAGAGCTCTGAGCCCAGTGCCCATGGTGCTGGTCTCTTCCTGCCCAATGCTCCGGATAAAGTCGCAGACGAGCTGTAGGAGAAGGGCAAGAGGCCGGGGATGTTGCATGGAGTGCTGCACACACGGTGCTGGGCTGAGCAGGGACAGCAGGCCCAGCCCAGGTGGGGGTGGCTGCAGGTACCTGCGCTGTTCTGCGGAAGCGGCCATGGCTGGATTCCTGCTCTTGTGTGCCCTCCAGGGCTGCATCTGGCAAAGAGCGAGCGCAGCCAGAGCTGAGGGGCTGCGGGAGAGGCCGGAGAACAGAGCCCAGCCCTGCACTGCCCAGGCAGGGAGAGCCCCGGGATGCCCCAGGGGATGGAGCACGGCCACTGCGGGGTGTCTGCCCGGCCCCTCTTCCCTCCTGTCCATGGGCATTTCCCCAGGGGATGGCATGGCATGGCATGGCATGGCATGACATGGCATGGCATGGCATGGCATGGCATGGCATGGGGCCAATTGGCTGCAGGCTCCAGCCCTGCAGCCCAGCTCTGCCACTCACCCTCCTGCAGTGGATGGAACGGCACCACCTCTTCTGTCTCCTGTGCTGGGGCAGCTCCAGGGCCTTCTTCTTCCTCCTCCTCCTCCACCCAGGCCAGCTTGGGCACTCTCGGGGGTCTCTGCTCCATGTCTGTGCCTGGAGCTACTTGCAGGAGAGATGCCTTGGGAAAGCTCCGGGGCACCAAGTCCCACGCTCTGCCCTTGAGGGCAGCTGCAGAATAGAAGCCTCAGGAAGGCCACGGGTCAGCGAGTCCTGTGCTCTGGCCTCGAGCTCAGCTGCAGGAACAGCGCCACGGAGAAGCTCCGGGTCAGACGGGAGCGAGTGCGCTGTGCGGGGGCTCCTCACGGCACCGCTCTGTCCCCTTGTGCCCCGTTGCGTGTTGCCAGCAGCCGGGCAAGCTTCTATTTCCCACGTGTCACAAAGGGGCCTTGGACACCGGCTTCCGTTCCATGGCACGGTGACCGTGCTGCAGCGTGCCACCCAGGGCCCTTGCACACACTGCCTTCTGCCCCGGGGCCGCCCCCGGCCCAGCCAAAGTGGCCCAGCTTGGAAGGAATCCCTGGCCCCAGGTGTCTGAGACAGCCCGCACAGGATCTTTAGCAAGGGCTCAGAGCATCAGCAAACGCTGCCCAGCTCTGCGGGCTCAGTCCTATCCCCATATCTTTCCCTGAGAGCATTTGAATTTCTAAATGAGAATCATTTGAAGGGAGGGGATTGACATTTTCCATTTCACAGAAGGCTTCTGCCTTCCTTAGCAGACACCTCTCTTTTCAAACCAAGACAATTGTTTCTCATCTTGCAGATCCGCACTTGCTGGGCAGCCCCGTTTTACACCCAGGGCCTGGAGAACCATTCCCAGCAACTGGGAAAATCCTAGCTGCTCCATCCACCCAGAGATGAGGTCTCCAAATTTGCCCCGAAAGTGGCTCCAGCTTTTAGAGGCCAAAAAGAGCAAGTCCCAGTGACTTGATGATAGTTTTAGCCCAGAAAGCCCTGCAGCTGATGGCACACTTGACAATCAGCAGGGGACACAGCTAGGCCAAAGGCCAGAGCTCTGCCGGGAGCCTTTCTCCTCAAATACCCTTCAAACAAACCTCCATGCAAGTCAGTTGGGAAAGTTTCTTCAAATGATCCATTTCTGGCACTACAGAACTGCACAGGGTTCTGTGAAAGATTCTAAAGCAGCTGCTCTGGAGTCCAAGAGCCAGCACTAAGAGTCCTTGTCATCTATTTGTAGCTAAATCACACTTTGGGCAATTTGAAGGAGTTTGGAAGGAGCTAGAGAGCGGACCTCTGAGTTTTTCAGATGATGCCATTGCTTTTTCTTCTCTTCTACATAGACAGGAAGGGTGAGTTGGGCTCCCATCTGCACCGCATGGCTCACAGGGCCGCAAGACTTGTAGTTACAAGAGCTTTGAAGGATTTCTTGGTCAAGAAGTCACGACCAACAAGGATATTTATGTTTTGGAGCCAGTCCTTCAAGATTTCGTCTTACGGACTCATGCTCTCGGGGTCTCTGGCTGGTCAGAGTGAGCCCGAGATAAGTTCCAAAGTCTCTTTTCCCAGCCTGGCGCTCGAAGAAGGAGTCAGAGCTCTTCATTTCTGGCTCTCAAGGTTGTTTCTTGGATCTTATCTATAAAATTCTTTCTCCTGTCCTGCCAAGGTCCTCTCAGCAACACAGTCTAAGGCACTCTGCCTGCCCCAGGGCAGCGTTATCTTTTTATCCTAAAAACTACCTGTACGATATTTACAATGACTTTCCAATACCTATCACCTATGTTAGACAGTGAGCTCCTACTCTAAACCAAACTGAAAGTGCCACCATCACAGCAGAAGATGGAGGCCAAGAAAAAGGAGAAAGGATGGACAAGCCCAGATTCCTCCATCTTGCCCCTTGAAGCCCCATTCTAGAAACCCCCAAAAATCTATTTTCCACCCTGGGATAAATTCACTATCATTCTACTTAAAGTGTCATGGCTCACAAATCTTCATATAAGCTTGTTTTTCCCAAGGGCTAAATCAAAGGCACAGGGGTCTTGGGCTCTGTGCCAGGGTCTCTGACCACCCTGGGCAGGGGCTCGAGTCCTCCAGGGCAGCCAGAGGAATTTCCTGGGTTCTGACAAGCAGCCCTGTTGTAGTCCCTGCGTACAAGAGTTTCCTTGATCCCTTTGATGCCAGAGAGCACGAAGAACTTGAACCTTACTGGAGTCCAGCCCTGCCTGCCTGTCATGGAGAAGAGGGAAAAGATGAAGAACCTGGGCAGTGGTTGAGCCCAATTGGCATTTTTCCATTTTTGATTTCCTCCCAGCTTTTGCAGCAGGGCAACAACCCCATCACTGCAAAGCACTTCCTTTTGCAAGGCACACACTGACCTTGGTGGAAGCTCAGGGCTCTTGAAGGGGCTGCTGCAGTTGGCAACAGGAGCTGTTGATGAATTTTTCATGTTGCTTAACCCCCCCTGCCAAATGCCATCAAGCGGTTGAGGAAGGAGAAAAAAGATTACCCTGGAGGAAGGGAGGCCAAGAGCTTGGAAAAGGAGGAAAGAAACGCTCCGATGATGACAATGACAAAAAAACCCAATTTATTTTTGACAGCAAATGAACACCAGCCGCCCTCCAGCCCTCCCAGCCTGGCAGGCCGAGCGGTGCCGTTCCCATGGCATGAGGTGCTGGCAGCCTGCGGAGAGAAACCAGAGAGCCACGGTCAGTGGCAGCAGGCTCCTGTCCCCCTGTCCCGCCATGGCCTGTGCCCGGGCCAGGCTGCTGGCTGTGCTCAGAGCCCAAACCTCCCGACCCATTCTCTGTTTTTAGAGAAGGGCAGCAGGGCAGGCCTCGTTCCACCTCCTCTGCTTAATCCCGGCACAGCAACCTCCTCAGCAGCTGCAAGAGCGGGATGCCCGTGTGCCCGCTGCCGCCTGCCCAGAGCCCTTCTGCCAGCCGAGCTGTGGAGCCGGGTGCCCACCTCTGCAGAGCTGCTGCCAGGAGAGGAGCCGATCCCAAACCAGGTCCTCGTCCTTCTGGAAGGGGCTGTCCCTGCAGACCGTGGCCCCTGGGGCAGCGCTGGCACTGGACGCGCTCCACGGACGCTGCAGGCGCTTCCCCGTCCGGTCCGGGCACCAGGTGTAATCCTCCTGGGAAAAACAAAGAACAATTGCACGAAAGTCAATTCAAAACAAGACCTGGAAACAAGAAAAAGCACAAAGCCTGTCACCGTTTCATGGGCCTGAGGAGGGTCTGACCACTCCATGTGAGAATTAAACCTGTCCACGGGCAGGGAAAATCCCCACCTTTCCCGCCCATAAACGCACCCCTTCCTCAAGGGCGTGCAGAGCAGACCAGCTGGGGCACGGCTTCGGAACCCGTCCCCCTCTGCTGCCCCCATCCACATGGATGGATGCTTTTGTCAGGCTGGCTGCCCCCGCCTCAGCCCGTGCTAGGCTGGCTGGCAGAAGCTGTCAGCAAGGCCAGGAGCCGGCTCCCCTTCCACAACATCCATCCCCTGTCCTGCCAAAAAGCAGCTCGGCGGCCGGAGGGAAAATTAATATTCCCCAGCGCCGCCGAGCGGGGAACCTCCGGCGCGTGGCCAGGCCGAGCCCTGCCGTGCCTGGGAGCACCAGCATCCCCCCGCCCCTGCGCCGGCTGGGGACTCATCTTGATTCCATCGGGGCGCAGAGCGTGTCCTCCAGGCAGGGGCCGCAGCCAAAGCCAATCGGCTCTGCCCCGCCAGCGGCCAGCTCCAGGATGGTGTTCCCAGCTCCACGTCGTGCTCCAGAAGAACGCGCCAGCTGTGCCCTGGCTTGCGGGGACATCACGATGCCATTGAGCTGCAGGGGGATGTTTCCCCTGTCCCAGTCCGTGGCACCTTCACCACACTGCCACCACTTCTCCAATGGGACGGGCAGCACGGAGCCGCTCCCTCCACAGCTCGCGGGGACCAGCAGAAGCAGCATCTCCTCGGCTGCGCTCTCTCCTCCGCGCCGCGGCCGCAGGGAAACGCTCCAGGGTTTTCTTCCAGCGCCACGAGACGCGTGCCGCTGCTGCTTGCTGGGCTCCTGGATCCTCCTGTGCACAGGGAGGCATCTCTGCTGTCTCCTGGGCCAGGCAGGGCTCCTGCAGCCAAGAATGCTCAAAAAGGTCCTCCAGTGCTGGCCTGTCTGTGGGCTCCATGCATAAACACCACCTGATGAGGGGCTGGCACTCTGCGGATAGAAACCAGAAACCGCCGCTCAGCGGGACAAGGCTCCTGTCCATGCTCTCCCACATTCCACAGTGCCCAGGCCACACCAGGAGTGCTCAGAGCTGCAGCCAAAAGCTTCCTATCGATCCTCTCTTGCGGAGGACACCAGCACAGAGGCACAGGTGCCACCTCCTCCAGCTAAGCCCAGGAGATCCACCTCCTCACCAGCTGCAAGAGCAGGACGCTTATGTGCCAGCCGCCCCTCCCAACCCCGTTCTTCCCCTCGTGCCTTGAAGGCGCATCCCCACCTTGAGACCCCCGGGGCGGGAAGAAGAGCTGGCCCCAGATAATGTCCTCGTTGCTGTGGAAAGGAAGGTGCCCTCAGAGCAGCTCATAGAGCAGGATGCCCAGGGACCAGATGGTGGCTGGCTGGCCATGGTAGCAGCCAAAGAGGATCCACTCCGGTGGGCTGTACTCCGGCGTTCCTATGGGACACGGGCGCAGCTCATCAGGCCCATGCTGCACCCTCCCTCCCAGCCAGCTCCTGTTCCACAACAGCCAGGCCCTGCCCTGCCAAAAAGCAACCTGGCTGCAGCTGGCTGAAGAAGGATTCCCCCTCCTTCCTTGCCTCCTTCCTTCCCTCCCTCTTCCCCCTCTGCCAGCCAAGGGAGGAACTTCTGCTGCCCAGCTGGGCCCCGGCTTTGGGCTCACCTGACATCCGGGTGTAGAACGTGTCCTGGAGGATCGTGCCACAGCCGAAGTCGATGAGCTTTGCCTCGCCTGTGGCCAGGTCGACGAGGTCGTTCTCGGCCTTGATGTGGCGGTGCAGGACGCCGCGGCTGCTGCAGTGCCCCATGGCCTCCAGCACCTGGCGGAACAGCCCCCGCGCCACGGGCTCCGTCAGGAACCGCCGCTCGTGCAGGAAGTACCAGAGGTGCTGACAGCGCTGCGGACGCTCCATGAGCAGCGCGAAGCCCTCGGGCACCTCGAACCAGTCCAGGAGCCGCACGACGCCGGGGAAGCCAGGCCGCGACACCATCCACAGCAGCGCCAGCTCCAGGGGCACAAGGGCGCCCTTGCGCTGCGGGGGGACCGCGGTGCCGTCAGCGGAGCCGATGCTGCGCCGTGCCTTGGGCAGCCCTGCCCGGCCCCGCCGCGGCTCGCCATGGCCCGGCCCGGGGCGCTGCGCGGCCCCCGCTCACTCCACGCTCGCTGCCCTCGCAGCGTTCCGGCTGCCGCCCTGCTGGGCCTCGCCTCAGCCCCGCCCGGCACGCCCCGCCGGCTCCTCCCGCTGGCCCCGCTCACTCCCCAGCCGCGCCCACTCCGAGATGCGCTCCCGGGACACTCGCTTGATGGCCGCCTGCGAGCCAAGGCTGAGCTCATCGCCCGCCGCCCTCCGAGCCGGCCCCGTCTCTTCCCGGGGCGCCGTCGGCGAGGCGGGGACCGGAGTAAACGCTGCCGCAGCCGCCGCTGCCCAGCAGCGGGCCCTGCCGCTAGAGCTGCTCCAGGGGAGGCCTCTCCGCCCGTGCAGGCGGCACCGCGCTGCCGCTCTTCTGCCCGGGGCACCCGCCCGCCCGGCGCGCTGCTGCTTGCCGAGCCGCCCCGGGCTGCGGCGGCTCGGGGCCGGCGGCCGAGCTGGCGAGCGGCGGAGCTCGGAGCGGGGGAGCTGCCGGCCACGCTGTCAGCCACGGGGCGGGAGCCGGGCGGCAGCGGGGCGGCTGCGGGCGGAACCGCGGCAGGGGCTTCGTTCGGGGCCGGGGCCTCGGCCGGGGCTGGGCCAGAGCCCGCACCAGGCGCAGCCAAAAGCCCGCGCTGCTCCGCCAGCACCAGAGCGAGCGGCTCTTCCAGCGGCGCCGCAGCCAGGACGGAGAGAGCCCGGCCGAGGCGGAACCACGGCGGGCCGGGCAGGGGCGGGCACGGGGCGGCCCCGCCGAGGGGCGCCTTGCGGGACGCGGCATCAGCCGGGCTGGGAGAGGCGGAACATGGACGGCACGGCCCAGCACGGGACGGGAGTAGAGTGAGTGTGAGAGGGAGAAGAGGATGGGGAGCGAGTGGGAAGTCGAGTGGAAAACCAATCAAGAGAAGCGCTGCTGCTGCTGCTGCTGCTGCTGCTGCTGCTGCTGCGGAGCCGCCGGAGATCGCGGCCGTTCCTCCATTGCCCGGGGAACCCAACGGAGGAGCCGCCGCGCGCCCCAAGGAACGAAAGAGAGAAACAAACAAATCACACACCAAAGTCATTCCTATTAGAGAAGTAACCAAAGAAAACAACGTAGCAATAACGAAGACTGTTGGCTTCTGGCTTCTTTCTTCTTTGCATGAGACCAAGCATTTCGTGGGGAACAATTGCCTCTTGTGACAATTTTGCCAGAGTGGACAGGAGCAGAGCATTTACTTTTCAAGTAGAAAAGGGAAATCGTGTCAGTAATGTCATCTCTTTTCATCCTCTGTTGACACAGTTGCAGGCTGCCAAAAGACATGGTCTGCAGTGTGGAACTTGGGGCCAAGTTTCTTTTTCTGCCAGAGGATGAGGAGGGGAAGTATCCCAGAATCATGGAGTCGTGGCATGGTTTGGCTTGGAAGGGATCTGGAAAATCCCATGGCTGCAACCCCCCTGCTGTGGCTGGGGACCCCTTGCACTGGACCGGCTTGTCTAGAGCTCCATGCAGCCTGGCCTTGAACACTGTCAGGGACGGGACACGCCCACCTTCTCTGGGCAACCTGTTCCAGGAGAGTCTTTTTTCTGAATCCCTTACCTAAACCTAATCTCTCTCCATTTGGATCCATGCTCCCTTGTCCTGTCCTTGCCTGCCCTCGTACAAAGTCCCTGTCCAGCTTTCTTGTGTGTTGCCCTCAGGTACTGGAAGGCCGCAGCTGGATCAAGGCTGGGTCTCTTTCCCAGGCTGAAGAAGCCGAGCTGTGTCAGCCTTTCCTTGCAGGAGAGGAGCTGCAGCCCCGGCACCATCTGGGTGTCCCTGCTGGGCCCCTGCTGCAGCGTGTCCACGTCCTTGCCGTCCGTGCCGGGGAGCCCGGCAGAGGCGGAGGCAGCGCTGCAGGTGCAGGGTCAGCGGCGGGGAGGAGACCCGGCCCTGGCAGCGGCTCCGGGAGCAGCGATCGGCGCTGGGCCGCCCGCACTGCAGAGAGCCGGGGCCCTTGTGCCTGCCCTTGGGCCCAGGGCGCCTTTCCCCGCCGCCCGCCCGCCCGCCCGCTCGGGGGAAATGCCCCCTGTGCCGCCCCTCAGGGCCGCCCCTCGCCGCTGCCCCGGGGCTCCCGGCGCCGCCTGGAGGGGCCCAGGCCTCGGCCTCACCCTGCTCAGCCCGAGGCCTGGAAAAGCAGATTCAAACACCCACCCAGAAAGCGCCCCAGGATGCCAAGGTCAATCTTTTGTCACCAGCACGGCTTTGCTATCAGAGTCTGGACGGGAGTAGAAAATCACCAGGGGAAAAGAGCATGAACAAGTTCTGCCTTGGCACTACCTCAAGCTGTGGGGTACCAGTTGTTGGTTTCACTGGCTCTGGATTGAAGGCACTTGAGACAGTAATTCATGTTCAGACTCAAGTGTTTATTATTTCTTATCAGTAAAACAGCCTCATTACTGGGAGTTCAGCAGCTTTTCAGTAGAAGGCACAAAATGGCCAACAATCTCTTGTTCCAAGGTCTTTTAAGACTAAACTATCCAATTAGGAACTGACACCTAGATTATTTTCCCTTTTAACCCAATAACTGATCCCAAAGAGCCTGCAATGTGGAATTTCTGCCCAATTACAAAAAGCCACCCAAACCCATGAAGAAGAAGGAAGAAGCATGAAGAAGAAACCCAGGACAAAACACTGTGCCCTCCATTTTGCTTCCATCCACAACATACTAAAAATCCCAAAACCTAAATTTCAGAGTCAGAATGGACCAAAGCCCAAAAACTGGAGGTGATAAGAATGGACTAAAGCCACAACCAAGGAATCAGCATCGCCCTGAAATACCTTTCCCCTTACATCAGCCTGGTGCATATTCATAGACCCTCACGCATATCCATCAACTACTTTACATATTCCAGGAATGATTTTACATGGCCCCTCCCTGGGTCTGCCTTTTCAGAGCATGTGTGTTTCTTGGCTGTGGTTTTAGTCCATTCTCTTTATCACCTCCAGTTTTTGGGCCTTGGTGCACTCTGCGTTCAGACGGGGAGTGCTGATAGTTGGCAGATCTGTACAGGTGTCCTCATCCCGTGTGCATTGGATGTTATCCCACCCAAGCAGGCAGTTTAACACAAGCAGCTATTTCACTGAGCTTAATTAACAACAGAAATAAAAACTTATAACAAAGTTAGTTTAAAAAACAGTCCCAGCCCATATTTGATCCCAGTCCAGTTGATCTCAGTCTGTGTGGTCCTGATCCATATGGTCCCAGCCTGTGCAGCCCCAATCCAAAGGATCCAAGCCCATATTTGATCCCAGTCTGTGGGGTCCTGCACACACTCCCAGGGTCTGGAATTCCCGTTCCCAGCCAGGAAAAAATGTTCCTGCCCTTGAACTTCCTTCCTATCCCCGCAACAAATTGCAATAAAATTATAAACAAAGAAATAATAATTGAAATTTTAAAAATTATAATAAAAATAAAATATAAAAATCTCAACTCTTCTTTACAATACTCCAACAATGATTCAAACCAAAGATACAACTATTACTATAATATTACCAATGCATATAAATAAACAAATTATATATCAAGAAATACCTTTTGAAAATTTTAACTCGATGACTAATGTACTTTAGATAAAAAATATCTAAAGAAACTACCAAGCAATCTAACACACCTTAGTAAAACAATTCATATTACAAATATACTAAACACAAAACCAAACACCAGTGCAATTTCTCAGACATTTCAACCAAACAATTAAACTTTAATAACATCCTTAAGTACTCCAAAACAATTAAAATTATTTTTAAAAGGTTTATTGGGGGTGCGTGGTTTTATTTGGATATTGGTTTTTTAATTGTTAGAGGCTAGATGATTTAAAAAATGGGATTTTTATAGGAATTGAATCAGCTGAGAAGGTGGCACTCTGCAAACAGAACTGACTGAAAATGAACGGGACAGAAATCAGTAACTCTGAAAGTTTTATTTGCTATCAAATACATCCCACACACCCAGGCCCACACAATCCCCATCCCATTGCTCCAAATTGGGATCCCACTTCTCCCAGTCCCCTTCTAACCCCATCTCACCCTGGTGGCTGTGGAATGGAGAGTTTAGCATGGGATTGAGGTTTTTTGAGGAGGGAACAAGGAATTTGAGGTAGGATTGAGCCTTTTTGGGTTAAAATTCAGTTATTTTCAGAGGGATTTGAGTGCTTTTGAGGTGACAGATTCATCCCTCTTGGCTTTTGGATTGGAAACACATGGAGAAGAGAAAAAAATTCAGGCCAAACAAAAGGAGAAGCAGCCAGGCGTGTTCCCAACATGGATCACAGGGAATGTGAGTGACCAGGGCTGTGCCCAAAGTGCCTCCTCCAGTGGGGGATGGAGCTGCAGCAGCGCACGAAGCTCTTCCCGCACTCGGGGCACTCGCAGGGCTTCCCTTACCGGTGCCTCCGTTGGTGTTGGGTCAAGGTAGAGCTGCAGGAGAAGCTCTTCCCACACTGGGGACACTCGTAGGGCCTCTCCCCAGTGTGGATGCGCCGGTGCCTGACGAGGGTGGAGTTGTGCTTGAATCCCTTCCCACAGTCGGGGCATTGGAATGGCCTCTCCTCTGTGTGAATCCGATAGTGCCGGAGGAGATTGAAGCTGGTCTGAAACCTCTTCCTGCATTTATCACACTCGTAGGGCCTCTCCCCTGTGTGGATGCGCTGGTGCTTGATGAGGTCAGAGTTGTGCTTGAATCCCTTCCCGCAGTCGGGGCATTGGAAGGGCCTCTCCTCTGTGTGACTCTGATAGTGCAGGAGAAGATGGGAGCTGGTCTGAAAGCTCTTCCCACACTTGGAACACTCATAGGGCCTCTCCCCAGTGTGGGTCCTCTGGTGCCTGATCAGGTTGGAGCTCCAGCTGAAGCTCTTCCCACACTCCCCACACTCATAGGGCTGTTCCCCAGTGTGGATCCTCTGGTGCTTGATCAGCTCGGAGTTCCACCTGAAGCTCTTCCCACACTCCACGCACGTGTGGGGCTTCTCCCCATCATGGAGCTGCTCATGGAGCACCAGCTCCGAGCTCTGCCTCCATCTCCGGCCGCCTTCCCGGCCCAGGCTGGCTCTTTCCCCCTCACATCCCCACCATCTGCGTTTGCAGCCCCTCCTCGTGCGGCAGCTCCGGGCCTTTTCCTCCCCGTTGGCTTCCTGCGCCGTGGAGCCGCTCAAAACGGCCTCTGCCACCAGGTTCTGCCGCGGGCATTTGTCCTCCCTGCTCTCCATGCTCAGCTCCTGCTCTGGGCGAGGAAGGACAAGGACAGCATGGGATTTGCCTCCATGCCACAGGCAAGGGCAACGAGATCCCCCCAGGCCGTCTCTGGGGACGCACTGCCCCCTCTTGGCTCTCCCCATTTCGGGATGCCGGGGCTCTTTGGGCTCCCGGGCTCCCTTCTCCCCTCATTCTCTGCTCTGCACTGCAGCGGCTCCAAGGAGTCCCCCCTGCCCCTCTCCAGGCTCTTGAGGCTCCCGCCAATGGCGGCGCTCCCCCCTCTCTGGCCTCCCCACTTTGGCCTCCTGGGGGACACAGGGCTCTGCTCCTCCAGGCTGCCTCTGCCCGCAGCCGCCATCGCCACCCCCCCGATGTCTCCCCGAGGGGCCTTTTCCGCTCAGCCTTGGACTTCTTCATTCTCCAAACATCCCCCCAAAAACCCAACCCAGGGACCCCCCGGGACATCCGGGCCGGGCTCCCCCTCCCCGCTCACCTGCGCCATGGGGGGGGCGATGATCCCACAGGTGGGGGCTGCGAATTCAGGCAGGGCTCGAGACCGCGTGGCTCCCTGAGCTCAGCCTTGATCCGCCTTTGTCCCTCCTCTTCCTCTTCCTCCCGCTCCTCCTCTGTCCTATCTCCACCTCCCTCTCCTCCTCCCCCCTAACCCCGCGTCCTTCACTGCTCTTTCTCCTCCCGCTCCTCCTCTTTCATCCCCCCTCCTCCTCCTCCCCTGTCTTATCCCCACCCCCATCTCCTCTTCTATCCCGCCCCTTCCATTCCTCCCCCTCCTCCTACCCCCTAACCCCGCCTCCTCCTCCCCCTCCATCCCTGCTCCTCCCTCCCTCCTCCTCCTCCCCCAGCAGCAGCCACACCCTCGGTGCCCCGTTCCCGCAGCCCTCGCAGCCCGCGGCAGCAGCGGCCATGGAGCCGGGCCAGGTCGGCATGGGCAGCGCGGGGCTCTCGGCTGCTCCCAGCCGCTGCGGGCGGGGGGAACCCGGCCCGGGCCAAAGGAGAGGCAAACTGGGCAAACTGGGGGCAGATCACAAAGCTAAGGATGCAGCAGAAAATGGAGCTGAAAGAGTTAGTTTAATATTCACTCCAAACGAGGAAAAACTGGAAATTCCAAAGTTTAGGGAAGCCGAGAAAAAAGAATTAAACAAGATAGGAAATGAACAAGATAAATCAGGGAAATAGAAACTTCTACATGACTTAATAAAATGTGCTTACTAGGAAAAGATTAGAAGACGTGCATCAGAAACCCCACTGGCATACTCAAGCTTTGTGTGATCATTTTTTAAGGAATTTTGGGTGCACTGGGATTTTTGGTGTAGCAAAGCAAGTCACTGAAAGATGCTTAATTTGCCAAAGGATAAATAAAAAGGTGATGAGAAAAACAACATTAGGAGGTCATGAGTTAGCTCGTCGACCATTTCAAAATATCCAAGCAGAAGTTTAGATTTGTTAGCTTCTGGATTTATTTGGAAAAAAACCCATTTAATCTAGAAGAAAGAGAATATGCCATATGTTAGACAGGAGATTTTAGGAGAATAAAAATCTTTGAAGTATCAGAAACACCCGAGGAAAAAACAAGAAAATAAAAAGGGGAAATGAAAGGGAGGGGAACAAGAGGAAAAGTCAGAAAGAGAGTGGGATCCTCTGCAGCTCTTGCCCCCTCCGTTGGCGGCCGAGGCGCCTGTCCCGGGTCCCGGCTCGCTGCCCGCCTCAGCTCCGCCTGCCCCGGTTTCCATCCCAGGTGCGGGCTCACTGCCCAGGGCAGCTCCACCTGCCCCGGCGCTGGCGGTGAATTTGTGTGCCCTGGCCCCACTGCCCGGCCCGCGGCCGCTCTGCCGGCCATGCTGGGCAAGATGGGGTTGCTCTGTCCTGCCGCGTGGGCCGAGGTCACCGCGCCGACCGCACCGAGGGTGGGTCCCAGCCATCCCATCCCCGGCTGCCCTGCCCGTGCCAGCTGCGCTGGGCAGCGCCGCTGCTGCTGCCGGGGTCTCCCACCTGCCTTTTCTCTGCCGGGAGCTGCCGGATCAGCCGCCATAAGCCATGTGGGGGCTGCCCACGCTCCGGCTCGGCCTCCACGGGAAGATCCCCCTCTGGCGATTCCGGCAGCAGACCCTGCCCACACTCCGACCGAGCCTCGGCGGGATATCCTCCCCTGACCCCTCCTGCTCTGAGTTACGTCCCCTTGGTAACCACAGCTCCGGCTGTTCAGGGAAAATCCCTCTCTCTACAGGAAGCACCTTATCGAAACACTAGGAGCTCAGTTAAAAGGCAGCCCTCTCCAAATTCTTTCCCAAAACACGGGAGAAAGGCTACAGAAGGTAAAAAAGTGAAAGAGTTAGATGAAGGGATTGCTCTATTGCCGTTCAGAGAGGTTCCCATGGCAGGGATGCGCTGCCCCGCCCCGCGGGAGCCACCGGCGCCCCTGCCGGCCGTGCCCGGAACTGCACCCAAGGGGAAAGCGCCGCAGCCGAAAGGCCGGGACCGGCTCCGGGCTCTGTTTGTTGTCACTGCCGGAGCTGTTGATACACACTACTATTATTATATTATACACACTAGTAAAGAACCGTTATTCCTAATCCCATATCTTTGCCTGAGAGCCCCTTGATTTCACTATCCTAAAAATTAAGAGGGAGGGGGTTTGCATTCTCCATTCCAAGAGAGGCTTTTTCTGCCTTCCCAAGCAGACGCCTGTCTTGTAAAGCAAGACAAGCACCCACAGGCACTGAGGGGGGCTGCAGGAGGGGCAGAAGAAGGCCCTGCAGCACTTGGGCACAAAGGCCCAGCAGGTGAGTGCAAGAAGGGAGCAGCAAAAGGCCAAGCTGAAGGCAAAGGCCAGGGCAGAGCTCCTACAGCCCCTGAGGGATCAGCCCCAGGGCCCAAGGGGGCCCCAGCACCCAGGGCACGGCTCGGCCGCAAGCACCCGGCAGAGGCATTGCCCTCCTCGGCAGGGCACAGCCCACCCAAACAGCCCCTGGCAAGGAATCAGGGCTCCGGCTGCAGGGCACAAGGACACTGCAAGCAGAGACAGCAGCACCCTCAGGACCAGCAAGTCCAGCCCGTGATGGACATGGATTGGCAGGGCTGTCACAGCTCCCATCACACCAGGGACCCTCCACACTGGAGCCCTTGAGAACATTCAGGTGGGTCTGCATTGAGAGGAGGCATTTCCTGATGGACACAGGGGCCTCTCAATCTGCTCTGAATCTTAGACCTAAAGGGGAAAATAGTAAAGGAATATTTTAATTTTTAAGGGAATGAGTGGGAAAGATGAGCAGGTATGATTTGTTCAACCACTATTAGAAGCTGTGGGGGATAGGTTTGAAATAAATGAATTTCTTTTTCTTCCTCCTGTGATTGTAATTAACTAGGAAGGAGTTTGAGAGCTGGATTTTAGTACTGTAAAAAGGGATACAGAGGCTAGTTCTGTTGTACCTCTGTGTCAAAAGTCTGACAAGGCCTATGCTGAAGTGAACCCAGAAGTGTGGGCAGCCCCAGGGAAGTACAGAAAATTAGATATGGAGCCTCTACAAATTAAAGCAACCAGGACAAGCACTACCCTGTTCCAAGAGAGGGAAGGAAGGGCTCACAGCCTGGTATTGAGTCCCTGTTAAAGGCAGGGCATTGGAGCCAAGGGTGTCTCCCTACAACACTCCTATCCTGCCAGTCAACAAACTGGATGGATGGACACAAGGAGGAAACACAGAATTTTCAAGTGTTAAAATTAAGATTAACTGAGGCGAGTGGCCATGGCCCTTCCAGACAGGGAAAAAGAATTTGAATTATAGGTGGACGTTAAACAGGGTCTTGCCAAAGGAATTCTTGTGCTAAAATGTTTAACCCAGTGGCCAGAGAGCAGCCTCATTGTCTGCAGAATTGTGCAGCCACAGCTTCCGTGGGAGCAGAGGCTGAAAACTGATGACAACAGGAGGATCTCCTAGAGTTCAAGTCTGGCATCAAGTTAAAGCTTTGACAACCAAAAGAGCCTCTAAATGGATGAGCAGGGCTCGGTTATTAAAGTATGAAACTTGTTCAATGGCACAGGAGGATTCAGAACTGAGGACAGGGCAAGGGTTTAACCCAGCCTCCTGTTTGAACAGCCTGGAGAGGGGCTGGCAAGGAACCCAGGACTGCACTCAAGGGACAGAGCTCCCGAGCCAGGCTGGGAGAGATTGATGGGACATTCCCTGGCCTGAGGGAGACAATGTGTTTGTGGATGGCTCTGCAAGGGCAGCAGAAGGGAAAAGAGCTACAAGACAGGCTGTTATTAAGGACGGGGAATCAGACAAAGCGCAGGTCACCGGCCCATGCTCAGCTCAACCCGCGGAGCTCTCGGTGCTTGTAAGAGCCTGGCACTGAAATGCCCTGAGCAGGAAGGCTTCAAAATCTTCTGCTGACACCATGGCACCTAACAGGGGGCAAAAGCAATTCTGACTGCTTCAGCAAGCACTGGATCACTTATTAACCTATTGCTAAAACAAATAATTCAAAGATAATGGATTGTGGAAGCAATAGATTCAGATGGGGAACTCATTTTACAGGAAAGACCCTTCAGGGGGTTATGGCAGCTTTAGGAATACAATGGGACCTCCATAACCCCTGGCAAGCCCAGAGCTCGGGTTGGGTAGAAAGAATGAATGGGGAAATAAAGAAACACCTTTGGAAGCCGGAGATGGAAACCAAGATGCCATGGGCACAGCTTTTGCCATTGGCCTTGGCAAGAAAAAGAGCCAGACCCAAGGCAGATATTCAATTATCTCCCTTGGAATTCATGTCTGGAATTCCTTACCTGGGCAATTCTCCACCTAGTGCAGGGTGGAAATAAGGGATGTAAATGTAAGGCAGGCTGTAGCCAGGATCCTGTCTCCTGTGGAATCTCTCCCCTAGGAAGCTGGGCTGGCACAGAGCCTGCCCTGGGACTTTGCTGTTGCCAACACCCAGCCAGGCCATCGGCTCCTGCCTAAGGAGTGCAAAGCAGCACCACTGGTGGCCAAGGGGCCCACGCCAAGTGTCCCTGAGGCCAGAAACAGCCGCCAGCACAGCTGAGCACGGGGGGACCCCTCAGCCTGGCCTCAGGGGCTCTGAAGCCCCGGAGATTTGCACTTCCCGCCTGCAGCAGGACCATGGGAGCCGCCCCTGAGCCTGCCCTGAAGGCAACGCAGCAGCAGCCAGGGCTCCACAGCGGGCCAAGCCCCTGGGCCTGCCCACAGATCCTCTGCTCAAACCCTCGGGAATCCTGGCCACCCTCCCCTGGCACCTCCAGCCACTGCGGCCAAGCCTCGCTGCCGCTGCTGCAGCTCCAGCGCTGGCTGGGCCTGCACTGCCACAGCTGCTGGGGAGCACCGCGGCACAATTCCACCCTGGGGCTCACTCACACCCACACTCTGGGCTGCCTGCGACTGCACTGCTGCAAAATGTACCCATCCTGGTTCTTTTAAATCTTCTTTCTCTGCTCAGAAATGTTTCTCTACTCAAAGGTTTGCCTTTGGGAAAGAAATTTTAAAGGTTTTATTTAAGGGGTTCCCAGTCTGTTCGGATGTTAAACTCATCTCCACCACTCAATGGAGACGAGTTTAACATCCGAACAGACTGGGAATAGCCCAAAAGACACCCACAGAGATAACGACCAGCAACAAAACATCAACGCCCCGCAGCAAACAGCAACCAACAGCTACCCCAGACACTGCCCCCGCACAGCTGGAGACACCTGGTCTGGAAAAGGCTGAGAAGGAAATCCAGGAGTGTGGGCGGAATTCACAGCAGAGGGGAAGAAATCCGAGTCTAATAGGAAACCAAATACTAAAAACTTACACGACTTGGAAGCAATGAACATTAAAGCAGTGGATTTAGATTGGTTCAGACTACGTAAAGTTTAGGAAAAATCGGGTAAAACTGACATGTCATGGAATGATTTGTTCTGCACAGCTGGGCTATGTGTGGATGAAAGTATTTCTGTTGCACATCCTGGCCAGAACCAAGTAATGCCTTGACTCTCTCAC